>NC_133755.1:63305000-68305000 GCF_036562045.2 Rhinolophus sinicus | reverse complement strand
GGCCTATTTCATCAGCTGCTCTAGTCATACAGCATACATTATCTTCCACAAGGGTGTTTGTTTCTTTTATTCAGTGGTATTTTTTTCCACAAGGGTTTTACAGGGTTTTGTGAGCTTTCTCAATAAGACGATTTAGATTAGTGGTGTATTCTGCTCTGTCTCTTAAAATGACTGCTCTATTTTTTGTTTTGATTTTTCATTTGATCTTCTACTTGCTCCTTCCCTTCTTCACTGCCTTTAACCACTTGGGAAGTTTGAGCCACAAGAACTTAAATCCCCACAAAGTTTCTACATTGTTACTTGAATTGCAGACAAGTCCCTCCCACCAGAGGTAATTTTCTCTTCAACTTCTTAGTGAGCAAAAGGTGAAAACTAATGAATAGTCAGCCTCTCATTCCAAAATGCTTGCATTCTAAGATGGATCCTAGAGTGATATCTATATGTCACTTTGGTTTAGGTGTAAAGTTCTCTAGCTTCTAGGTTTTCTAAGCACATCTGAGAAGAATTTCACTTACTCCTGAATAAATTCCTAATGATAAGGTACTCTACTCTTTGCCAGGAAAAAATATAATTCCTAGTCCTTAAACTGCAGGGTGGGAAAACATCTTGCCTTGGATGCCACTCCACCCGCATTCTCAGGATTCAGCGTTGACTCCAGCCTCTTCTTGCCGCCCTCTCATCCACCACCGTTCTATGGATTTAAAAAAAATTGCAGATCTAATAAACAAGAGCTCCACTTTCTAGAGGAACAAATATCGCAAACATACTTCTTTGTGCTCTGTTCTCTAAGTTCATATGGGGTGTGTAAAGTAGAATTTTTTAATGTTATTTTTGGCACAGGCCAAAATGCCATTTAACCCATGAATGAGGAAATGAGTAAAGAAGACCCAGAAAAAGTTGGTTTGAAGAACGCTGAGAAACAGGAGTTTATATAATCAGTTGGAAAATGAATGTCAAGATAAGATTGTCAAGAATTTCTGCTATTAAGAAGGATGTAACTAGATAAAAGAAACAGTAGATCTTGCCAGGATAATTGGACAAATCCGTATGCATAAATTTAAGATGCTGTACTTTTGAAAGCATCAGACAGCTCTGAAAGCAGTATGGAGTAGGAAAACATTTTTCAGAGAAAAGATAACAATGAGAACAATTAGTTGTTCATTGCCAGGAATTTTTTTCTGTGAAGACATTTACCAGTTCCGGCTACAAACTGGAGTTCAGCTTGGCCCAAGGAGAGGACCCTGGTGGGAAAAAGAGAAACCAGCAAACCTGTTGTTTGTTGTGTGGGACTACTCTGACAGCTTAGAAACTTGAGGGATCACAAACACATAACTAGTTTACAAAACAGACGTTTGCTGAGGCCTGGGTAGAAGTAGCTGGGGAAGGAGGCTGAAAGCCTTTGAAATGCAGAGTAAAATCTCCTGACGTCTTGAACTATTTACAATTCAAAACATCCTAGAAGAAGAAGAAATGCCTCAAGCACATAATCTGTTTTTCCCTCAAGACATTTGCCAGATTTTTAATCTATATAGGACTGAACATTGGAGGGTGGGCTATGGATCTCTGGAAAACATATCTGGATCTCTACCGATTTTTCAGGATTAAGGAAACAGAGACTCTCAAAGCTCTTTCTATTAAAAGCCCGGAAAAGCTTCAACCAGGACACAGGGGTAGAGCAGGGTGTAATGTGTCCTTCTAAAACTATAAGTCCTGGTTGGATTGACTTTATGAACACCTCATTTCATCTGCCTGACAGAAAAAAAGGAACTCTCTCTGATAAATAATAACATTATTGAAGCATCTATGGTCCTCTTATGCACATTGCCTGACAAAATTAAAAACTTACTGATGAGGCAAGAAAAGACGATCGATAATCAAAAGAAAAAAGGCAACAGAATCAACTCACATGTAATTGAGAAATTACGGCTAGCAGATGAGGACTGTAAAATAACTATGATTAATACATTCAAGAAGATGGATAAAAACCTGAGCTAAATAACTAAAATGCTGACGAATATCAACAAAGAAGGGGAATCATTCAAAGGTCATCTAATAGACAATCTATAACTAAAAACTGTAATATTTGAAATAAAAATTCAGTTGATGGGTTAACAACCAATTAAACACTGCAGAGCATAGGGTTGATGAATTGAGAGACAATTTAACAGAAAATATCTAAACTAATGCATAAGAAAAAAGGATAATTTAAAAAGCACATAAGAGACATGTTAGACATACTCAAAAAATCTAACATACACATATGTATAATTAAACTTAGAAGGAAAGGAAAGAAGGAGCAAGTCAGAAGCAATATTTGATGAAGTAATGATACAAATTTTTCCAAAACTGATGAACCATATACCAAGATCCAAATTGATGGGAAAATAATATGTGATCTAATGGACTAGCTTGTTATTGACTACCTCAAAGTAGAACCTTTGTAGGAATTTAGATTTCTGTGGCCAAAACTCCTCATGGTATGTGTTGATGGTGGTGGTGGTAAAGAAGAGGGGACCGTGGATGATCAAATATTTTTTAGAAAGGACAAATCAAAGACAACTACACCTAGACCCATAAAGACAAAAGAAAATGTTTAGGCAGCCAGGGAAAAAAGACATGACCCTCAAAGCAAAACTTACAGCTGTCTTGGTATGATAGGTAAAAACTAGAAAGTAACAAAGTAATATATTTAAAGTGTTAAAGGATAATAATTATAAAACTAGAATTCTGCACTCTGCAAATACATTCTTCAAGCGTAGGTCCAGATGTTGGATATAACAGAAATACAAGAAACTATTTTAAACATGTTCAAAAAAATAAAGACAATATGTTCAAAATTTTTTTAAGTTATTGATGAGTAAATAGATATGAAATCTTAACAAAAAGCAGAAGCTATGAAAAGTTTAAAAACAGGTGATAAGAACAGCTGAAATTTTCAATCTTTTCAGGTTGCCCTCAGAGCAGAAGAAAGAATGTGATGGGAGAAGAAAGAATCAGTGAGTTTTAAAATAAGCTAACAGTGGGTGGCTGGATGGCTCAGTTGGTTAGAGCGTGAGCTCTGAACAACAGGATTGCTGGTTTGATTCCCACATGGGCCAGTGAGCTGTGCCCTCCACAATTAGATTGGTGGCAACAAGTTGCTGCTGAGCTGTTGGAGGGCAGCTGGATGGCTCAGCTGGTTAGAGCACGAGCTCTCAACAACAAGGTTGTTTGTTCAATTCGCCCATGGGATGGTGGGTTGTGCCCCCTGCAACTAAGATTGAAAATGACAACAGGACTTGGGGCTGAGCTGTGCCCTCCACAGCTAGATTGAGGGACAACAACTTGGAGCTGATGGGCCCTGGAGAAGCACACTGTTCCCCAATATTCCCCAGTAAAAGAATTAAATAAATAAGCTAACAGAAATTCTACAATTGGAATAACAACATAGCGAAAAAAGATTGTAGATAAATGAACAAAATCCTAGAGACCCATCAGATAATATCAAACTGCCAACATATGTGTAATTAAAATCCCAGGATAGGAAGGAGGAAAGAGGTAGAAAAATATTTGGAGAAATAATGGCCAACAAATTCTCAAACTTAGTGAAAAATATTAATTTACTAATCCAACAAGCTCAACAACTCAACACAGAATAATCACAAAGAAAACCATATTCACATACATCAGAGTCAACTAACTAAAAATCAATAATAAAGAGAAAATCTTGAAGTCAGCCAGAGAAATATGACACATTACATACAGGAAGACCAATGATGTGATTAACAACTGACTTCTCATCAGGAAGTATGAAGGCCAGAGGACATTGGAACAACGTGTTCTAAGTTTTAACTAAAAACTAAACCGTCCACTAAGAATTCTAAACCCATCAAAACCAAACCAGAAATAAATGCCATTATTTTCAGGTAACATTATTTTATGCCTAGAATATTTAAAAGCACAAAGTAATAGAATCAGTAAGTGAACTTAGCAAGGTTACTGGATGAAAGGTCAATATAAAAATCAATTTTATGTCTATCAACAAATAAGTAATAAATAAAAATTTAAAATGACATCATGTATAATCTCATTAAAAATAACACTTGCCTAAAAGCAACTATAATAAATGTGCAAGTTCTCTACATTGAGAAATCACAAAAATTGCCAAGAGTACATATATAAGTGAAGATATATACTATGTTATACTAGGTTCAATAATTGAAAGACTCAATGTTGTAAATATGTCAGTTCTTCCCAAATTGATTTATAAATTCAATGCAATCCCAACTATAGTTTTTTTTAGGAATTGACAGATGATTCTAAAATTCAAGTGGAAATATAAACTATTAAGGGTAGCGATGGCATTCTTGAAGAAGAATAAAGCTGGAGGACTTACCCACAAGATATGAAGTCTTATTTTAATACTATAGTAATTAAGACAGCATAGAATCAGTGCAAGGATAGATAAACTGACCAATGCAACAGAATAAATAGTCCAGAAAGAGACTCTTCCATATACAGTTATTTGAATTATGTCAGATATGATATCGCAATGAAGTCAGAAAATGGTGTTCATTTCTATAGATGAATCATTTCAAGAGTTAAATGAAAAGATTAAAATTGGGCCTTGAACCTAACACCACACGCAAAAATCGATGGTAGATGGACTGCTGATCAAACTGTAAAAGGTAAAACAATAAAGCCTTTTAACCAAAACATAGAAGAAAATCTTCATGACTTTGGAGCAAGCAAAGATTAAAAGAAACAGAAAATATTCTAACCATAAAAAATATATGTATTGATCTATCATGATCTGTTCATCCAAATACACCATTAAGAGAGTGAAAAAGAAATCCACAGAGCTGAATAAGTTATTTAAGTTATTTGCAAAAGATCTATCAGATGAAGTATTCTTATTTAGAATATATTAAAAACTCCTACAAGTCAATAAGAAAAATACAAATGACTCAACAGAAATATGAACAAAAAAGTAAACAGACACTTAACAGAAGAGAATATTTAAATGGCCAGTAAATTTTTGAAAGTGTTCAACTTCATTAGCCATCGGGAAGATGCAACTAAAGCCACAGTGAGATACCAGGACACACCTACCAGAATGACAAAAAAAGAGAGAAAATACCAAATGTTGGTAAAGATTTCAAGCAACTGGAACTCCAGCATTCCTGCTGAGAGTACATATGAGCAAAACCACTTTGAGAAACTATGTAGCAGTGTCTTAACACTCTGGAACATATGCATATCCTAATACCCCGAGTATTTTATTCCCAGGATATGACCACTGAAAAAGTATAGAAATATTTGCCAAAACACAGAATAGTCATAGCAGCTCTATACATAATAGCCAAAAACTAGAAACAACCCAAGTGTCCATAAGCTGTATACTGGATAGTCACAAAACTTGATTTTGTGAAAATTCATTGAGTTGTCCATGCTAAGTTCATTTTCGGTAACATCAATGGGCTCTGTTTAATTTAATCAGGCTTCATTTCAATGGGATTTCCAGCTCAGGGTTCTTACCTGACTTTTCTCATTTGAGCCTCAGGTTAACAGCTGTTAAATCTCAGTTTTGCCGACAAGGAAACTGAGAGTCAGAGCCTCGAGTAGTCTTTGGCCAAGGCCACAGAGCTAAGTAGCAAAGATAGGACAAATATTAATATTTAATTAAAGTATATATTGATTTTTTCCATTTTTACAAAGCACCAGGCTACCTTGCAGTTGCTTTAAATAACTAGCAATTATACTTTTAGGTACTTGAGAAAAATGCTTACATGACTCGTCAGCCATGTTCAGATCTATTGAACTGTTCTGATACTTCCATCAGACTTTAGATCAGAATAGCCCAAAATGGAAGAGCCCATATCTGCTTGTGTCAAGGCTAGTTCAGGGTTACTCTTGACTGCTCAGACATTCCAACCGTCTGAACTATTTTACTTAAAAAAAGGAATATTTTATTTAAAATAGGAATTATTGTATTAAAAAAAAAAAAAAAAGAACCAGTAGGATTATACACAATGAGATGATATCACACAATCCAGGTATACCCCAGAACTCCGGGGAACAAGCATCCATCTGGGGAGAAAGTGGCTACTCCAAAGAAAAAATATACATATTCCATTCTAGGCACCATCAGTACAAGTCAGCAGCTGACAGATAGGAAAGTTACACCAATTTTGCACTTTCTTTCCAAACACCCACTCAATGAAATTGTTCTCTAAAGTGTAGAAATGAGTCAGCTCATGAAGCGTACTCTCCTCATGCGGTAGCAGAACTTCTTGGAGTTCAGAGCAGGACTACATGTCCTCAGAAGCCAGTCAGCATTTGCCACTGTGTGCTGTCATATGCCTGCCTTACACTCTCATGGGGTGGCCTCCGCTGGGCCTTATGATGCTTCTGGCATTCCTGTTCTCTCATAAAACTGGCACAGGTCCAACCTCCACCTTGACTACAGTTCCTGGGAGGAGATTGTTTACTTGCAAAGCTCCATTTTTATTACATGGTTAGTTATTAGAAAACACTGAAAAACTCTAACAGTCTCTGAGGGTATCCAGCCAGACAATCTCATAGGCTGGACTATTAGCTCTCACTTGCGTTGACAAAACAACTACCTTCTACATCTCCTAGCACTAAAGCTCTCTCTGAAGACTTCCCCACTGATGGCATGTGCGCTTGAAGCATTTAAAGAGTGAGAAAGAGAAATAGTATTAACACAACTTCACAAGGAAGGATAAGACTGTTTTTTTTGTCGGAGCAAGTTAAATAGGAAAAAAGCAGGAAAACCAGCACCTTTGTTATCACCTCCCTTGGGCTGAGTGTGTGGAATATTCATGGTACCATTTCCAAGAAAATACTTTTACTTTACTCTGATTCCAAAGTATTTAGTCAAGTAAATCAATGACTGAACATGAAAAGACTGTGCTTTGATCCAGAGCATTCCAGGATGCACTACACGTCTTTGGCTTCAGAACAAACAAGACAGTCATTTTCTAGAAGATACAATTAATACTTTCTTCTCTTGTGTTTTCTAGCAAAATGGATCATGAAAAAAAACTTTTTCCAGAAATAACATTTAAAGGATTAGATTAAAATGTCATGAAGGCAATATACAAGAT
The DNA here is from genome assembly GCF_036562045.2 of Rhinolophus sinicus. Lineage (NCBI taxonomy): Eukaryota > Metazoa > Chordata > Mammalia > Chiroptera > Rhinolophidae > Rhinolophus > Rhinolophus sinicus. The sequence goes on along the minus strand of NC_133755.1, from coordinate 68,297,891 downwards.
GGGGAAAGAAAGACAAGTTATAAAGCAGAAAGAGAGAGCGAGAGATAGAGAGAGAGAGAGAGAAGGAAGAAAGAAAGAAAGAAAGAAAGAAAGAAAGAAAGAAAGAAAGAAAGAAAGAAAGAAAGAAAGAAAGAAAGAAAGAAAGAAAGAAAGAAAGAAAGAAAGAAAGAAAGAAAAAGAAAGAAAAGTTTGGAGAAGATGAAGGAGGAAAAGAAGAAAATATACGAGTGAATGGTAAGGTGGTGTGGTAGCTGACCCACATCTACTGATTCAGAAACTCTGGAGGTGAAACCTAGCAATCTCTGTCTTCCAATAATGCTGAGACAGGCTGAGGTTTGAGAAGCACTGAACTGGAACATTCTGTGACCCACATTTTAGCTGCTTTAAAGATGGGACTGTATTTTCTGTTTTGCACATTCCCATCGTGTTGCCAACAAATGGGTCGTTAATAAAAATAAGTGACCGGCTGGACACTGAAATAAGCAAGCGAGGGGCCCATGGAACTGCCCCTGGTCAGCGAACCCAAATGCGCTAGCAACCTGAGGCCCTTACCACCTGCAGGGTCACAGTACCCTGCAACACAAGGGCTCCTATATGCCTACTGTGATTTCCACATGAGAATCAAGTTGCCATTCATGTCTGATTAACCCTGGGCTTCTAATCAGGGGAGCAAGATCTCTGGCATTCTTTCTTGGCAGGAAGGTGGATTACTCACTGGCCCCTGAGCTGTTTCCCTGCACCGAGAATGGGGAAGGAGTTGTTATTTCCTGTCTCTGGGTATAATGAGTCTAACTCAATCCTCATTCTTATTCTGTTATGAAAACTTCATTATTGGTAGGACACTGGCTAAAACCATTGTGGAACCAGACTGATAGATGCTCTGGAATGTTGCAGATTAAATGATTTTATCTTTGGTTCTTGGGAGAGTGCCAGATAGGTCATTGGGTGTGGTTCCAACTCCCAACCACAGCCGGTTTCCGCATATTTCTATGAGATTTCTTAAAACCTCTGCATTTAGAAACAGGTACTCTCATATGTTCTTATTTTTAATAAAGCTTTATTGAGATGTAATTCACACACCATAAAATTCTCCTTATTGAAAGTGGGTTTTATTTAGTACATTCATAGAGTTGTACATCCATCACCCTCATCTAATTTCAGAACATTTTTATCACCCCAAAGAGAAGCCTTATGCTCATTAGCAGTCACTCTCTAGTGCTCTTTCCCCCACCCCCCGGCAATCCCTAAACTGTGTTATGGATTTGCTTATTCTAGACATCTCACATACATGGAATTATATAATATATGGACTTTCATGACTGGCTTCTTTCACTTAGCATCATGATTTCAAACTCCATCCACGATTTAGTATGTATTGGTACTACCTCATTATTTTTCATGGCCAAATAATATTCCTTTGTGTTGTTATACCACATTTGTTTTTCCATTTATCAGTCAATGAACATGTAGGTTGTTTCTACTTCTTAGCTATTATGAGTAATTGGTCAACAGATTTTTGTGTTGTGAATTATGTTGGGTACATATCTGGGAGTAGAATTGCTGAGTCATAGAGTAACTCCATGTTGAACACTCTGAAAAATTGCCAAACAATTTCACAAAGTGGCTGCACCATTTTACATTCTTCCCAGCAATGAGTGACGGTTCCAATTTCTTCACATCCTCATGGCACAGATCATGGCTGACATGGTCGAGAGTTTCTGTCAAGCGTTGCCAATAGTGCCAATAGATTGATATTCTTAAAGCCAGGAGTGCTACCCTTTTGCTGGTTGAAATTCCAATGGCTCCTGATAGTGTCCCCAATAAAATCTGAAGTCTTTAACCTATCTTTCCATTCTTAGCTGTCAAGATCTCCTTTATACACCCTGTGAAGATGTGAACCTCTGGCATCTGGGCCTCCTTGGGACACTTCTGGGAACTGAAGGAGATAATCAAGGGTGTGTGGGGTGGTTTTGCACCAGAAATTTGCACTAGGTGAGTGAGTAGGCAGGTAGTGAGTCTCCAACAGTCATGAGGAAGGAGATCCAGGAAGGCATAACCTTTTGTGAATGGCAAAAAGCTTCTCGTGTCTGGAAGAATCCTCAATTACCCTTGAACTCACACCCACAGCTGAACACCTCCTTGGGTGCATTAAGGATTTGAGAACCATATTTGAAGTCAACTATGTCAGTTTCTGCTTTATAGATGTTTCTTCTTCAATTTCTATATCCTTTACCATTAAAGGAACTTTACACCCTGAGCCTATTGGTATCTTTCCTATAGTAGGACAACCACACATACTGAGACTGAAAGAGGATTGAATCAAAGGCCCCAGACCCTATTGGCTAAGTTCATTTGGGAAAGACATAGGAAAACTGCAGGCAAACGGGGACTTATACCAGAATGTCTAGATGACAGCTGAACCCTCGTTGGCAGAGGACCACAGAAGTTTGTAATCGGGAAAGAATTGCTTCCCTAGAGAATGTCCACTCATTCAGTTGATGCCAAGCAGTTTGACACAAATCCAAACAGCTAAATTAGAGTTCCCTGGTTGCTTTTATGGCTGACATCCAAAGCAGAAGAAGAACCTAAGGCTTTCCACAATCTGTACAGAAATCCAGCTGAAAGGGGAAACTAAGGATGAGACTGGAATCTAATGTTTACAACGAAGGCATTGAGAATGGTAATGTTGGTGACGGTAACAAGCCCAGGAAACCCTGGGGCCCCCGTCACACTGGCAGTCAGCAGCTTTCCAGGCAGACGTTGGGTGGCTGCCAAGGTTTTGGATCTATGTTGGGCTGGGGGTGGGGGCCGAGTCAAGCAGCAAGTGCTCAAACTCATACTGAGGTGACACCTTGCAGAAGTGAGTGGTACCAGAACTTCAAGACAGGGGGAAATAAAGAGCTGCAGAGATGGGGACAAGGAGAATTAACGATAATCAAGTTCAAAAACAACAAACTCTGACTTTTCCTTCCTAGCAATCTTTTCAGAGAATACTCTGACAGTGTATGCCCTAAAAAGATTGTTAAGAAGAAAAGGTATCCAAGTCAAACTGTTTAACAGTAAGTAATCATATTTAAGTACCTGCATTAAATCTTTCTTTTTATAGCCAGCTCTGACCTCAGAATTCTGTGATTTCTGCAAACCAGTTGCATGTAATATACGTGTGTGCATGTGTTGTGCATGTGAATTTCAATGGTGTCCTGAAATCAAGGACTCAGAAATTACACACACACACACACACACACACACACACACACACACCAAAAAATGCCCCAAAAAAGTCTACACATTTTAAGAAAGGAAAACTGTATTAAAATTGTAATGTTTAATATATACTGATAACAAAAGATGAATACAAGTCACGTTTGACTTCTGCAATTACAAGAGGTGCTCCAAGTGGTTGCCATAAGTGTCCAGACACTTCTGATTATGGCGAACTGCTACTTGAGCAACACTGACCAAAGTGTCCACTTGTACACATTTTTTGTCACCCCCAATATATATACATGGCAAAATGGCATTGTTTTCCTGGTTATAAAAATGATGTATTGAAAAAATTCATGAACTACAGAAATGTTTAATAAAGAAAAGAAAATCACCAAAAGTTGCACCATTTAGAGCAGGCTATGTTTTAAATGATAACAAAATCCCGTCCTTCATTGTTTTACTTTATTGAATGCCATTGTGAAAACTATTCCAAACCTTTCCACATAGCAGAACGTCAGTAAGAAAATGGGTCCTCCAGATTGAATGCTGCAGCAGATTAAGGAGGGCTGCAAAGGGTCCCGTGCATCACACCACTCTGGCTTGGCATATTGGGCTTCTCTCTCTTCCTCTGTGACCCTGAAACAACATTGCAAAGCCTGGCGTTGCTACAACAGCCATTTCTTCCACCATGAGGGGGAACAACATTCTAAAGTAACCAACATTCAGAGGAGGGACCATGAGAAGGAAATGCCAAAGATAGAAATAACAACAACCACTGGATTGAGCCCATTTGAAGCCCTTTCTATGAACATCAGTTCCACAGACTAACACATTTCTTTATTGTTTAAGCCAGATTGCGTCCCATTCTGATACCGGGAGCCAAAAGCCTGGTGATATAGCCTTCACAGGGATTGGTTAGGTAAATTATGACATGGCCATATAATAAAACACTGTGCAGGGGATTAAAAAGTATAGGTGGCTGTATGAGCAATGTCATGCACAGACTTCCATTAGGTCATGTCAATAAGGAAAATGCTAGGGAATCTTATGCCTGGTATCACCCCCTTTAGTTAAAACAGTAAACTGAGCTATCGATAGAAATATAAAGTAGTCATAGGGGAAGAAGAAGCTTTTATATCTACGTTTATACCCTTCGACTTTTTAAGGTTTTAGCAATAAGTGTGTGTTACTTTTAACATATATGTATATGTGTGAATATAATTCCAATTTTGGAGCTCTGAAGTGCTCTACGTAACATCATTTAAAAATTACCATGTAACAGATATTAATGGCATCGTCTCCAAATATCTTCATGTTTTACAAAAGATCAATTTGCATAACCTTATGCTTATTTCGCTTTTGATCACTTTCTCCAGTTCCTTCTTTGTCTTGAAATAGAACGCGTGCCTTGATTTTTAAATGTAATAAAAATAAACAAAACTACCTCACGGGACCTGGCACAAAATGGTTAATCAATGGTAGTTGTTGTTATCCAATTTTCTTAGAGTCAAGGAAGCCCTTCCTGAAATCTGTTTTTGCTTGGAGATCAATGAGCCTCCCTCTGACATTACATTTCTTCAAGCACCATAGAAGCAACAACAATTCCCTGAGTCCAGCTCAGGGGCCATGCTGGACCTCCCAACCCTGGAAATGACACGGGCACAGACACAACCTCAGGGGAAGCAGGAGGGGCCCTTAGGGGAACCTCAGACTCATTGACCCAACCACCTGAGTGGGAGCTGTGGTAAAATCACCTGTGGCCTCCTTATTTTCAGATGATTAGTCAAGACAAATTTTCCTTAAACTGATGTCACCTCCCCTTTTCAATATGAAAGATACAAGGGAAGAGCTGCCAGTGCGTGGAGTCTTTGGTCCCATGCCCAGGATACTCTGGTGTACGTTTTTCTTCTCCAGGGGAAGGAAAAGAGAGAAGCAGGGCCAGCCAGGCCTAGTTTCCCCAGAGGCCAACAGCCAGGACGCTGAGCCCTGCGTTGGGGCCCCCTTCCATCACAGCTCTGTTTCACTTCGCAATGAATGTTACACATATGCACACACAAACACTTTGATGCTTTTTAAGGGCCTTCAATAGAGTTTTAAATTGTTGTCAATTATCGTTGGTTATTATCAGGCTAGCAATTCTTCTAAATGAAATGCTGGGCGAGGCCTGGCTTCAAAGCTACTCCACACAGATGTATGGATATCTGTGTATGTGTATGGAGTTTTTGAGAAATATTCCTATGCATGTGATAAGTGTGCTACAGAGACTTAGGAAAAATATCAAACTCCTTGCAGATTTTCACTCAAGGAGCCAAGATCCAATGTGTTATTTGAATTTTTTATAAACCTCAGAAGAAACAAAAATTCATGGTGTTCATACCTGACGCACAAGGGGTGCTCGACTAATATTGTGGGCTGATTGAATGACTTTACTCTGGGATCTGACACAAATGACTTGCCTTTGTTGGGCCCCAGTTTCCTTTCTACAAATGGAAATAATCACACCTACCCTGTAGGATCATGGTGCAGGCTGAGGTGAAAGGCTTTTTCAAGGAAACGCCTGCTGTGAATATAAGACACTGGGATGGAGGAGGCGGCCAACCTTGGTATCCAGCTGTGCCCATCAGATACCAGCAGTGACAAGACAAATTTTCCAAGGAAATGCCCATACTCCCTCCACTCTGATCTCCCCTGGAACGTATGTCCTCCCCTGCAGTCAGGTTGTCTTATCAGTGCTCCCACATGTGGGCTCAGCCAGCTTTGTGCTTTGGTTAATGCCGGGCTTCTCCCCTGGAATGAGTTTCTAGACTTAGCCAGATTTGACAATCCCTTTTAAAGTCTAACCTCCAGCTTCATCTCTCCAAAAAGCCTTCAAACCACCTTCTAGGGCCACCTCTCTCTCTTGTTCTCCCCGGGCCTGCCCCCACCCCCCTTTAAGGCAGTAGGCAACTCTTCCTAGGTGCCACCCTACAGAGAAGGCAGGTGCAGGATTGAATCAGAAGCCAATGCTCCCACCAGGTGGATTTTCCAAACACTCATCTTAAAAGCCTTGACTTTTAAGCCTGGCCCTTGAGTGAAAAGAGTTTTATGTTTATTTTTGCTTTTATTTGTTGGAATTCAAGAAACTTACTCTTGTATGTCAAAAGCCAAAAGCCTAGAAGCCTGGAGCAGAGAGCTTCTGCCAGAAACCCGAGACCTCTTGCTAAAGGGAAGTACCCATTTAAACCAGCACATAACATCGGAAGTACTGAAGGAATGTGTCTGGGTTTGAGGCGGCAGTAGAAGTGAGGGTGGGAGGGAACCGAGCCAAAGAGGTATCTGTGTCTCAATCAGGCAAACCTCATATTGAAGCCCCACCTCCAACATGGAGCCTGGGGGCTGGGGTAAAGATGGAGGGGTGCCTGGAAGATGGCCTAAGGCTAGCCTCAGAGTTCCAGTAGCTCCAGCGAGCTGTAGAAGGGCTCTGAAAAGTTCCAGGGCCACCCTCACAAAGCATGTGCCTCATGAGACCAAGGACGAGGCAGGACAGTTGCAAATCAACAGCACAATGTCCAATGACCAGGTCAGCAGGTGTCACAGGGCTGCTCCCAGTGTGGGCAGTTCTGAGAGGAGAGGGGAAAAGCAGCAGGTAGGGAATCTTGATTTAGTTTAAATCCTTGAGTAAATATGTGTAAGACTGACAGGACTTGAGTTACCTTGAAATGGAAAGACTGAATTCTTCCATCATCAGCAGAAGTAGGGAGTTCATAAACTAACTTAAGATTTAAGATCGGTTATAGAGAAAGAAAGCTCCATTTTGGTGTAATTGTGGCTAAATGTCCACCTGCTATCCACCAGCTTCCCACAATGCCTGGGTGACCAACCATTTCAGTTTGCCCAGGACTGTTCTGGCTTTAACATTGAAAGTCCATTGGCCCAGGAACTTCTTCAGCCCCAGGCAAACTGGGACAGTTGGTCACCCGACCTGGTACTAATGCAGCGTCTTCCCGGGATGTCCCAATTGATTTTAAGCGAGTGAGGGCAGGCACTGTGTTGATAGTCATCAACCAGCAAAGGTGAATACAGCTGTCTCTGCATTGAAGTCTAATGGGGTTCAAATACTCTTAAACAAATAACTAAAAGAGAGAGGGATAAAGGGAAATGTAAATTAATGCACTGAGATAGCATTGCACACCCACCGGAATGGCTAAAATTGAAAAGGTTGACGACACCAATGTTGACAGAGATGGCACATATGGCTGCTGGGAATGCAAAATGGTGCAACCACTTTGGAGAAAATGCGGACACTTTCTTATAAAACCAAATATACACCTACCCTTTAACCCAGCAATTCTAATCCTAGATATTTTCTCAAGAAATATATAAACATGTGTCCACAAAAAATCTGCATTTCACAGCAGCCTTAGTCATAAAAGCCCCAAATTGAGAAAAGCCCAGCTACAGGAAAACTGTCAGAATATGTCAGAAATATGTCAGAAAATTGTGACATATTTGCAAAGTGGAATAGCGCTCAGTAAAAACAAAACAAAAAAGGAATTAGTTAGTGGTGTACACACACGGATGAATGTTCTACACCTTGTGCTGAGTGGAAGAAGTGAGACAAAAAAGAGCCCAGACTCTCTGCTCCGTTTATGTAACACTCCAGCAAAGGCAGCACTAGCCTGTAATATGGACACCAGCTCAGTGGTTTCATAGGGTGGGGTGAAGGGTGTGGAGCAGGCAGGGGCACATGGGAACCTGTTGAGATGTTGGAAATGTGGCCTGTGGTTGTTGTTTCACAGGTTTATACATTTGTCAAAATTCATCAAACTGTGCACTTGAAGTGGGTACACTTTCTTGTTTTTAAATTGGACCTAAAGAAGTCGATTTTAAAAAATCAGAACAATATAATACGATGCAATAAGCACTGTAACAAACATACACACAAAGGGCCAAATGGATGAAGCAAGGCTTGCCCTCTGGGCTGGGGCTGAAAAGTCAGAAGGAACTGCATTGGGTAGAGAGGAGGAAGAAACACACCCTCGGTGCACAAGATGTGCAAGGAGGAAAGCGAATGGTGGGCTGCAGGAATGGCACAGGACGAGAGGTGGGTAGAGGCCACTGCAAGAAAACTGAGAACTGAAAAGTAGGTCTGAGAGAATTTGGGAAAGGCCTCGTGTTTCCTGCAAACAACATTGGACTCTACCTCTGGCCAGTGTTACTCAATCATGATGTCCTGATTCATCAAGAGAGTAGCTGGGTAGCGTGTCATAAGTAATGTGTCACTAATTAGGACTTGGTCAAGGTCATTCCTGTCATGTCCCTGTCCCTCATGTGCAGACTGTTGTGTTTTCCTAAGGGAGGGAGGGAGAGAGGGAGCTGAGGGGCCAGGAGTACCCATGGGAGGGTGCACCCTCTGAGTGGGACCTTCCCCATGCTACAGGGTGACAAGTGGTCAGGGACCACTGCTGTTGATGGTAGCTGAGTGCCTCAGAAGGACAGTCTGGCTACAGAGTTGGGGAGGATTGGAGCAGGGAGAAATTAGAAGCAGGGAAACCAGTTAGTGAGGTGGGACAATGGTCCCCCAAGGCATAAGAGGGTTCTGGCGTAAGGCGGTGGAGACACAGGGAAGAATACAAATTTCACATATGTTTTAGGAGCAGATGCAGTTGCACTTTGTAAGACTGAGAGCAGTAAGAAGTCGGATAAACTCTGAAGTGTTGACTTGGTGAGTGGCCAGACCACAACTCAGGACAAGATGGAGAAGAGGGCGGGTGAACAGGGAGTGAGTGGTCTTGCAGCCAGTGACACAACCAACAGTAGTAGCCCATGTGCATGCCTTTCTTAGTTCTTTCCCAAAGTCACAGCAAAACTCTCCTGGAGGCTCTCTGCAGGGCGCATTTCCACTCTTTCAGGCTTCCTGGAAGCATAGATACTTTCTTCCCAAGTACACCACTTTCCCTCCCCCATTACCTACTCCAGACTGGAAATGAGGGCATCAGACCGGGTAGAGAGGGGTCTGGGTGAGGGCAAGAGTCCCTCTCACCATCCTAGAATCACATCACCTACTCTCTCCACACACATGGTTGGCCCTGAAGTATTCGAATTATTCTGGTCTGCATAGACCTAGCTTAATGCCTCTTAAGAAATCCAATGAAAAGCCCCTCCATTAGTGACCAGCAATGAGAACTAACAATTAGAAACAAGCAACTCTGGAGGACACTGAACCCCATGGCTCTTGCTTCAGGGTGTGTATAAAGAAAACCTGGCACCCTGTGGGGTTATGTAATCAGCGTCTCCCAGCACAGTTTCCTGGAAGTGAGTTCATAGTCCAAACATTTTTATCACTATTTCTACATCATTATTAGCCAGCCTCCCCGTGGAGATAATGAGAACGGATACAAAATTCTGGAACACCGATTATGTGTGATATTAGTGGTGTGTTTACAATAAAATAAAGTTCTTTCTCTGAGAGCGAAAGAGAGCTAGGCAGCAACAGAAAGACACAGTTCACAATCACAGTCTGGAGGGGTCTAAGGTGAGCACATTGTTTTTATTTGGGGAGTGTATCTGGTTGACGATTCTTGTAGAAGAGGTGGGTTTGGGAGTAGTGAGCTACAAACCGGGGTTCTCATCCTGATCCCTGAAACCTAGGGCTGGCCATGTGTATGTCAGACAGGATGGTGCCATGATTCAGCATTTACTGTGCTTCTCAGAAAAAAAGTGGTTTTTGCCCCCTTGACTCAGCATTCCCTTCAGCCCTCAGGCTCTGGTCCTGGAGGAAGCTGTCACATTGAGTGCTCCTTACCCCACTGTCCTCAGACACCCTCCTCGATCCAACCCCAGGCTCTTCCTGTCTGGCCAGGAGGCCCCCACTGACCACTGAATGTGTCCACACACTGGCCACAGCCCGTTAGGAGGCAGCAACCCTTCTCTGAAGGCCTGGGGCGTGTGTGTGTGTGTGTGTGTGTGTGTGTGTGTGTGTGTGTGTGTGTTTTACCAAATAAGAAGCCACCAGAGGCAACCAATATGGGCTCCTCAGCACCCCAGGGACACACATCTTTGCTTTGGGGGTCAGTGACAGCAGCAGTGTTAGGAACTCGGTTGTGAATTAAAAGAAGAAAAGGAAATTTCAAACTTTCTGAGCTAACAGTTTTATCTGTTGAAAACTAATAGCTATGCTCATACAGCCAGGAAGAGGAGAGGAAATCACATTTCTGAGGAACTCTGGGCTTATTTACTTATCACACAACTCTTTTCTTTTTAAATGTGATTATTGGTTTCCTGGACCAAACAGCCTGTTTGGAGGCAGAGCCCCTCCAGCAGTGAGAGCGACAGAATCAGACGGCCATCTTCGAGTGACAGGACCTCAGACCCAGGCAGCGCTGCTACTTCCTGGGGACCTTGGGCCAATTATTCAGCCTTTCTGTGCCTCAATTTCCTCATCTGTAAGTGAGGAATGATGAATAGTGGTAACCTGAGGCACAGGGTGCCCATGGGCCCCATTGCTCATGCACCCATGAGCATCCACTATGTGCAGTGAACAAAACAAACACAGATTCCTGTCCTTGTGGATAATGAAGGGGAAAACAGGGGAGGGCGGTGGATGGGGTGGGGCCAAGAGGCAAACAGGTGCCCAGGGCACAAATGAATACTGAAGGCACTTGCAGGGCCCTGAGAGTGAGTGCCTCCTAAATTTTACTCCCTGGGCACCTGGGACGAGGTGGGGGCATGGATGGAAGGGTTGGCCAGATAGGAAAAGTATGCAGTAAAGCCCTATATAAATATTAGCCGCTCTTAAGAGCAATAGCAAGAGGAGGCAGAGAAATCTCTAAAATGTAAATATGAATTCTCAAAGAGTCAATAGGTACAGGCCATTTAGTGTTGGAGTGAATAGCAAGACACATCTGGAAGCACTGGTTACCAGCTCTAGCTGCATTTGAGAAAGGCCAGGAGGGTTGGGAGCAGAAATAGATTGTAACAAATCAGAACAAAAGCATTGATGTTGAAGCAGGAGCAGCTCCAGAAGTTTTAATTCAGTTGATCTTGGGTAGGGCCCAGGATCATATTTTAAAAGCTCCCCCAGGGATTTTTCCAATCAAGATGGCAGAGTGAGTAAATGCTGTGCTTACCTCCTCTCACAACTCCATCAAAATTACAACTAAACTATAGAACAACCATCGTGGACAATTGCCTGAAGTCTAGCTGAACTGAAGTCTTACAAATAAGAACATATAGAAGAAGCCACCTAGAGACTGGTAGGACAGACAGAAATGCAAAATGGGCTGGTCCCATAGCTAAGTGTGACCATTAAAAATCAGGAGAGATATTTTGGCTGTGGAGGTCCCCCTGAGGCATGAGAGGTTCCAGCCTCACATCAGGTTCCCCAGCCAATGGTTCCAGTGCCAGGGAGAAAAGTCCCCACAACTTCTGGTTGTGAAAACCAGCAGAGACTGGGGTTGAGTGAGACAAGGGCAGCTGCAGTCCCAGGTGATCCTCTTAAAGGGCCCACACACAGACTTATTCTGATGGAATCATTCACTCTGAGCTCCAGTGCTGGGGTAGCAGTTTGAAAGGCAACAGGGAGATATGAGGAGGAACTGAGTTGTCTGGCTTGAAACAGGGGCTGGAGGAGCAACTTTCTCCCTGAGAGAGGAGCTGGTGGAAGCTATTCTTTCTTTGTTGAAGCCTCTGCCTCCTGGCATGCAGATGCAGGCGGCTACCGTGTCTGAGTATCCATCAACCTAGCTAACACTTTGCGTTCTCTCCTCCCTGGTAATTCTGAGACCCTGCCGCACCCAAATTCCAAGCACATGCAAGCCACTTCCAGTGGCTTTTTCATACAAATGACCTGCCTTGGCTCATATTGAAGAATTTCCTAAAATCTCTCAAAGGTTCACAAAACCCAAACAAGCAGCATCTGGTTTTGGCATGTCCCATACCTCTAGCTGAGCAGCCCTAAGCCAGGCACTAGTGAGACCTGGCCTTGATTCACAGCTTGGCCTCTCAAGGCACCTACAAGCAAAGTGCAGGCAGTGGTCATCTGCAGATTGCTTTGTAGTTTATGCCAGGTGGCCCCAGGGAGGTCACAGGCTGTGGCTGAACTTGGCCTGCAGTGGGTCCCCTCCCAGGAGACCCTAGGACTGGCATGCCCAGTGGCCAGCTTTGGACCTAGCCATCGCCCAGCAGCCTCTAAGAACAACACACAAAAAGGGCAGACTGGGTGGCATCAGAGCCCTTGTCGTGCGGGAGACCCTGCTCGCTGCACCATTTGTCGTGCAGGGAGGCCTGCAGGGTCTCTGCTCCCGCTCCCCACACAAGAACGCAGGATATGGTGAGGCCAAAAAGGAACACCCACGGAGCCATAGGTAGGGGAGTCATACCATTATATTCTCTCTGGCGGCACTATACTCTCACTGGAGGCTGGATCCACACTGTCCGCAAACTGCCATCCACACTTGCCAGCCCAGCCGCCATCTTCTTGCTAGGCCCCCATTCTTTCTCTCTTCTCTGCTAGCATAGCCACAGCAGTTATATTAGTGGCCAATGGCTCACTGGTTACAGCTGACGGCCAACTAGCCACAGCTGATGGCCATGCAATCACAGTTGATGGCCACTTACTACCTGAGCCAGCACCTGTCTATGTGAGGCCGAGAGCCTGGAAACTGCTTTTTGGGGTTCTGTCCCCACAGCCCTGCTAAAGCAAACCCTGTTCTGTAGGGCCAGTACCTCCACCACAGCTCCTCCACTGTAGTCACAGCCAATCCTCACAAACAATCAACCTGAGGGTCAATCCCTCCCATTGATGAACAACCAAAGCTCAGCTACAACAGGAGGCCACACAAAACCCACAAAAGGGACATACCTGGAGCATCTGGCTCTGGTGACCAGGGAGACTGTGCCACTGAACCCCACAGCACACCTGCTACATAAGGCCACTCTACTAAGACTGGAAGACATAGCAGCCCTACCTAATACATAGAAACAAACACAGGGAGGCAGCCAAAGTGGGGAAACAAAGAAACATGTCCCAAATCAAAGAACAGAACAGAGCTCCAGAAAAAAGAACTAAACAAAATAGAGAGAAGCAATATACCAGATGCAGAGATCCAAACACTGGTTGTAAGGATGCTGAATGACTCAGGGAGAACTTGAACAAAGAAATAGGAAACATAAAAATGGAGATAGAAAACATAAAAAAGAACCAGTCAGAAATAAAGAACACAATAATTGAAATGAAGAATACATTAGAGGGAATCAACAGTAGGTTAGATGAAGCAGAGGACTAAATCAGTGATTTGGAAGATAAAATAGCAGAAATCACCTAATCAGAACAGAAAAAAGAATCCAAAAAAATAAGAATAGTTTAAGGATCTTCTGGGAAAACATCAAGTGTAGCAACATTCACATCATGTGAGTACCAGAAGGAGAAGAGAGATAGTAAAGGATTGAGAATGTGTTTGAAGAAATAATGACTGAAAACTTTCCTAACCTGGAGATGAAAATGGATATTTAAACCCAGGAAGTACAGAGAGATCCAAACAAAATAAACTCAAAGAGGCCAACACCAAAACACGTCATAATTAAAATGCCAAAAGTTAAAGCAAAGAATCTTAAAAGCAGCAAGAGTAAAGCAGCTAGTTACTTACAAGGGTGCTCCATAAGACTGTCCACTGATTTCTCAACAGAAACTTTGCAGGCCAGAAGGAATTGGCAGGAAATATTCAAAGTGATGAAAAGAAATGAACTACAACGAAGATTACTCTACCCAGCAAAGTTATCATTTAAAATCAAAGGACAGATAAAGAGCTTCCCAAACAAGAAAAAGCTAAAAGAGTTCATCATTACCAAACCAGTATTACAAGGAATGTTACAGGGTCTTCTTTAAGACTAAATAAATAAATAAACATGAAATATGAATAATAAAATGGCAATAACTACATATATATCAACAACTACTTTAAGTGTAATGGATTAAATGCTCTTATCAAAAGACATAGGGTAGCTAAATAAATAAGAAAACAAGACCCTTACATATGCTGCCTCCAAGAGACTCACATCAGACCTAAAGAAACACAAACTGAAAATAAAAGGATGGGGAAAAGATATTTCATGAAAATGGAAGCAAAAAAACAACAAACGAACAAACAAACAAAAAAAACTGGGGTAGCAATACTTATACCAGACAAAATAGACTTTTATAATAAGAGACAAAAAAGGACCCAGCAATCCCACTTCTTGGTATTTATCCAAAGAGACCCAAACACTACTTCAAGGAGACATGTGCATCCATATGTTCATTGCAGCATTGTTTACAATGGCCAAAATATGGAGGCAGCCTGCGTGTCCTTGAAAGGATGAATGGATAAAGAAAAGGTGGTACATATCTACAATGGAATATTACTCAGCCATTAAAACAGAATGAAATCTTGCCATCTGCAACAGCATGGATGGACCTAGAGGGTATTGTGTTGAGTAAGTCAAACAGAGAAAAACAAATGTTATATGATTTCATTTATAAGTAGAATCTAAAGAACGAAATAAACAAACTAAACAGACTATATTCCTTGTCACAGGGATCACTTCTTAAATTATATAAATGTCTAACCACTACACTGTACACCTGAAATTAATATAAAATAATATTAAATGTCAACTATGATTGAAAAATTAAAATGAGAAGGAAAGGTGAAGGGAAATAAGATGTTCAAATTTCCAGGTATAAAACAAATAAGTCATGGGGATGTAATGTACAGCATGGGGAATATAGTCAATAATATTGTGATAGCATGGTATGGTGTCAGATGGTTGCTGGACTTATCATGGTGATCACTTCTTTAGGTAGGTAAATGATGAGTAACAGTGGTGTACACCTGCAACTAATATAATATTGTATGTTAGCAATATTTCATAAAAATCTTTTTTTTAAAAAGCTCCCCCAGGGGGCTCTAGCTCACAATTTGGGTTGAGAATTTCTACCCCAGGTGTGGGATGATGTTTGAATTACAGCATCAGTCACCTAGTTGGAGCCTACTAGGTGCCAATCACTGTGCCAAAGGCTTTCCCAGAATCGTCTCATTTCCCCCTCCTCTGATTCTACAGGGACAGTAATACTACCATGCCCATTTCACAAAGGAAATGGAAGCTTCACGATTTTATGTCAATGTCAACGCCAAGCAGTTCACCATCACCTTATGTTGCCTTTCTGCACAGCCCAGACAATAAATAACTCATGTTTCTAACAGATCAACCACATTATCAGGAAAAGATTACATGTGTGTGACGAGCTGTGCTTAAGAATACAGGGCACAGTGTAATTTATCTTGGGAAAATTAATGTGCAAAGCAGTTACAAGTTCTCAAAGTTGGCTGTTCAGAGCAATGAGCACTGATTCCTGGGAAATCCACTGAACAGCACATTCCTGCACAACGCCCAGTAAGTTCCAAGTGTCTGCTCTGTACAGATGAATCAGGGTTGGCAAAGAGGCACGGGGCTTGTCACTGCTGACACACCAGAAATTGAAAGTTGCAGTGCTAAAAACTGTGATCTCCTCCCTGACCCATGAGATTGAGTTTAAGAGGACACTTAAGTTTCTGGAAGGGAATTAGCCAAATCACAAAGGAACCACTAAATCTGGTGGCCACAGAGGAAAGAAAATGCTGGAAAGATAGAATTCTAGCCACAGTGTGCTGATGATGCAAGACCAGGATAATTAAAAAGAACACTGTTCCTCAATATTCCCTAATAAAATTTAATTTAAAAAAAAAAAGAAAGAAAGAAGTATTGGCAGCTACCCAGAATGAGCTCACTAAGGGGGACAGAGCACAGAGATGCCCAGCAGTGCTGAAGTGAGGGTGGTTCCTGGAGAAGCCAAAGTTAGGGGTCCACATGCTGTCAGCATGGCAAGCAATCCAGTCTGCCAAACTGTCACTGTAAAATGCCACTCTGCCACTTACTAGCTGTGTGACCTTAGGCAAGTTACTAACCCTTTCTGAGCCTCAACAAATGGTAGCTACACTATTGTTTATTGTTTTTCAAAGTGGCTGAGTCTGACAGGATTATGTAATGCACAGTCCATCCTCATATAGCACTGGGGTGGACAAACTTCCTATAAAATAACAGATAGTAAATATTTTAGACAGTGTGGGCCAAGAAGCAAATATATCAGGGGTGCCAAAAAAATGAACACAAGTGGACACTTTGGTCAACGTTGCTTAAGCAATAGTTTGCCATAATCAGAAGTGTCTGGACACTGATGGTAACCACTTTGAGCACCTCTTGTAATTGCAGAAGTCAAACGTGACTTGTATTCATCGTTTGTTATCAGTATATATTGAGTATTACTATTTTAATACAGTTTTCCTTTTTAAAAATATGTGTATGTCTTCTGGCACCTTCTGCATATTTGCCCTGGATGGTGGGCACACTTTGGGTCCAGATGCAGGTGCAGGAGATGATCTCAGGAAGAAGAGCCACCTGCTGGAGGGAGGGGCCTGACAGGCCCGATCAGCAGGTCAGGGAGGTGAGGGGGACTGGCCCCACCATCATCAATTTCTCTTTGCCCAGTGACACCCAGACTGGAGAGCCCTGCTGTCTTCCTATGGGCAGAGGATCAGACATAAAGTTACCTTACCACATCTCCAAGTCCCAGACTGGCTCAGCAGGTGCTAGGAGCAGAGTGGGGAACGGGAGTAGAGAGGACACCTCAGCTTGGGCTCACAGTGCTGGCCCAGTACCCCTGGGCCATCCAAAAACAGGGCACAGGTCATACTTGGCCTGTGAGCCGCATTTGCTAACCCTTAATGTAGCAGGAGACCTCGTAATGGGGGGGAATGACCAGTGAGTGCACCCTCACCAGCATTCTCTGGGTCGTAACCTATTAATGAATTAAGAAAACACACCATTGGGTCACTATCAGCATTTTGGAGAGAAAAAAAGAAAAGAAATAGAGAGAATGGAATATATCCAGGTTTTCAATTACGTCCACATGTATATGGGTGTATGCTCTGGGTGCAATGTCAAATGTGTCTCTTACTGAGGAATGGGGTCTAGGCATCCCTTTTGGCTTCTGTAAAGCTCAAAAGACATTTTCTCATCTATTCATCAAGTAGTCATGAAGTACTCACTCTGAAAGTTTAGGGATAAGTTCTTTAAGGAATGGAGTCAAGGCATAATCTTCTGTTTATCCTGCAACCCACCATCTTAGCACATGGATAGGAACTGAAGGGAGAAAGCGAATCTGCTGGCATGTGAAACAAATGTATATTCCTGGGAGGACCCTGGAGTGGGCCAGGTCTCTGCTAGCACCCTCCCCCACCCTGGGTCTCACGCACTTATACAACCAGAACAGCTTATAGCACCTCCAATCCAGCACTTCTCAGACTATGTTCTGAGGAAACCTAGGGTTCCCTCAGATGCCTGGAGGGTGCCCAGGAGCAGGGGTTCTCACCTTCCCTCCCCAACTTCAACCAGAGTAGCTCTGCATTCATTTTCTTTTCCATATTTTGGGGTGACATGTAAATTTCTTCTGACCAAAGGGCATCAATTCTATAATATTAAACAATCAGGAGACATGAAAACCATCTCATTTTATCCAACTCCTCTTCTACCTGGGAAAACCGGAAGTACCCAAGAAAGACAGCAGCATGAAAGACTGGCCTTCAGATCTCTGCTCCCACCCTCCAGTGACCTTTCTACCCCAGTGACATGCAACCCAAGGAGAGACTGTCCCTGCTCTGGGCCTCACGCCAGTGGCCACGTCACAGTCCAACTGTTAAGTCCGGGAATCTTTCGCCCCTCAGAAAGACAGAGACACACACGACAATGCAAGTCACACAGCGAGGTTTATTTCCAGCTAGCTGGGGTCCCCATCTCTGCCCGATGCAGCGGGTTTTAACAAAGGACCCCTAGCCTACAAAGCTAAGGGTTTTTATAGCAGTTCTAGGAGCTTAGTAATGACTAAAGTCTTAGGGAGTTCAGTATAGACTTCAATTCTCACATAACTAAGACATTCTGTGATTTCTAAAGTCTTAGGGAGTGCAGATTGCTATGCTTCAAAGAGTTTACAATAGATACGCTTCAAAAAGCTTCTATATCAGGAGATAAAACACCTGGTCTCTATGCCCACATCTTGGAACTAACAATTAGGCCATTAGGATGTTTTAAGCTCAAGGCTGTTAGGCTGTTAATCTTACTCTGACTTTAGAGTAACAGTCCTTGAGCCCAGGGCCGCCAGGGCTGTTAACCCTATCTTAACCGTGAAGCGGCAGGCCTTACTGTTAACAGTCTCTTACACAACCAGACAATGCTACATCATTGAGCTCAAAATCAAGGGAAAACCAGAAGAAAACCGGCATCATTTCATATAGTAATTCAGAAATTGCCGCTATTTTCCCCCCAGAATTATTTATCATTGTTCAGGCAGAGACTACCTTTGGGGTCTTAGACAAGTCACTTCACTTCTCAGGACTTAGGTCGTCACTCTCAGTTCTGAGTCTTCATGGAGAGAAAGGGAGATCTCAGGCTGAATCCCCTAGGTGACTATTATTTAACTCCATCACTATGACACACCCCTGGGGAGTGGTGATAATTTCCATCTACAGCCTGTCTTGACAGCAGGACAAGCTTCTTGGAAAAATTATCAAGATGGAGAGAGTGACTCAGGCATCTCTTTTCCTAACTCAATTCAACCCTGCAAAGAATAGGAAAACCATATTTGGGGTTGAAGACATTGACTCAATTGTCCTGATTGCTGGAACAACTCTACTAGTTCTTCTGTATAGTTGAGGAGACCCACAGATGTCACATGATTGTCCAAGGGGTATAGAATTGGGAAGTGGGAGAAAGAGAGACAGACACAGTTGGAAAGGCAATAAGGGGGAGGGGGGAGGGAAAAGGGAGGGGGGAGGAGAAGGAGGGCGAGAGCTTGAGGCCTGAGGCTTGAAGGTGTCAGTTATCACATTTGACTGTCTTCTGTGACAGGAAGAATTTTATATACTTTATCTCATTTAATCCTCACCATAACCATGTAATGTAGACAGAATAAACCCATTTTACAAAACAGAGAAGTAAGACCCAGAGATGTTTAAAAAATAAATGATTCTGGTCACATAGCTATTACATGAAAGGTCTGGTCTTCAAACTTGGTGTTTCTGATTCCCCAATCTTTGATCTTCCCACCCTCTCCTGACGTCTCAGGGCCAAAGCTTAGACACACCCAGAATACTGGCCACTCAGTGTTGTGCAGGAACAGGCCAGTGGTGAACAGACCTTCACCACTTAAAGTGGAAAAGGGCCATGAAAACAGATGTTCGAGCTCAGCTAGAACATCGCTGCCTCTGGTAAGAAAATGACTGACTGGGGTGCCTCTAACCTCCAGCGTCTTGTCATCAGACGCACCCAAATCTTGGCAAGCCTGGTATCCCCATAAGGTGACAACGAAGGCAAGACTATCATTCAGTCCCTACCTCTTTGCCCCAAGTAGTTTAAAGATACTGATAGCCCTTTATATTTTCAAAAACTCTTTACAACTTTGAACTATTTCCTGAAGAACTATACCTTTTTTTTTGGAAAAGGTTATTTATAAGAAGTTCTGCCATTGTGGGAGAAAAGACAGGTTTTGAAATGAGAAGTCCCTTTACCTCTGAACCTTGGTTCTTCATTGGCAAAAATGAGATAACCATTATAATAGTCACACAGGATCAGTGTGAGGATCAAATGAAGTGATGTGTCTGATCTTATAAATCCCTATACAGTAGTGTTTGGTTTTATGCCTGCTGGCAACTTGTCCCGTTAAACTGAAGGGGAGGGCCTTGCCTAATGGAGATGCTGGAGGTAAGGACAGTAGTTCCTCTAAAATTCTATGGTTTTTCTTCATTAGATTCTCCCAGAAACCCCATGGGTGAGTACGACGTACTGCCCCCATTTTATAGGTAGGAACAAGAAGTATAGTGAAGTCGATTAAATGTGGGCAGGCAAGCTTGCCCCATCAGGGAAAACTCTGGATCTTGAAATTATAGACAGAAGAGACCTGGGAGCAAGGGGTGCACACGTCATTGTCACCTCAGTAGGCTCCTGGTACCCCACTTGGGGCAGTGAAGTGCACTGTGAGCTTGGAACCCAATACTCAGCTACATTCAACTCTAAGGAAAGCAAAGCACTGTAGGGAAAAGGGGCCAACAAAGAAGAGGCTCAATTCATGTTCAGAAAACATCACAGACTCAGAATTTTGAAATCTGGCTATGGTTGTGTTCTGGGGATTTTCACGCAAGACATTAAGAATCACCCACAGTGAGAAGCCAGGGAGCCCCGCGCCACCGGTGTCAGACCACCTGTTCATATGCATGCATTCACATGGATGCCAAACCAAGGACCACTTTCTACCAACCTTCCAGTAGTATCTCTATGACCCACAGGGAAGGGGAGGCTTTGCACTCACAAGTAAACAAACTTCAAAGGGCTGTTGGCAAGGGAACTGCTCCTATGCGTTTTAAAAGCAGTCAAGGGACAATTAACAGCAGGGGAGTGACTGTTCAGAAATACACAGGGGAGTAGAACCCAGAAGGTCTGTAGAGAGATCACGAAGACTGTTGAAGGGAGTAAGGCTGTAAGATCTTTTGGGGTAGGTGAGTTTTTAAGCTATAGGACGTGTGGGGTGCAGTTCAGCCTGGTTTCCGAAGGACGATGTGAAAATAAATTACCCAAATTCGCAACTGAAGCTGTGTGAAAATGTGTCTGAGGTTGTGTCTGGGTTCCTGCTGGGCCCCTGCTAGCATGTGACATTGGCCATGTGGCTTAGGTGACACATCAGCTTCTCCACCTACAAACAAGGCACCGGCCTGTCTGCCTCTCAAAGTGAGACAACACAGATAGAATCATTTCACACCTCTCAGTAGTTATGGTACCAGGTTATTCATTTTCCCCAATCGTTTTTTTTCCTGGTCTTTAAAGATAGTTTCATGAAAAGGGGAATTTCAATTAATACCAAATCACTGAGCTGTCAGCATAGCTCTGGGAAAGTGATGATTCACGTCGACTCTCAAGGGGCTTTCCTACCTGGGGAGGCATCCCTGGTGAGTTCACCCCCTCATTTCTGAACAGGAAGAAGAATCACTTACCACCACAGCCTCCGTATTGAACACACCATTCATCGAAACAGCATGACATTGAGCATAAGTCACATCATGTAAATAATCTCCTGGTTTCACTGGGATGTGCTTGATTTTGACTGATGAGAGAAACTACAAAGGCTCTGGATTTTTTTTTTTTTTTTCAAGAATAAATTCCAAGGGTGGCCGGTTAGCTCAGTTGGTTAGAGCTCAGTGCTCATAACACCCAGGTCACCGGTTCGATTCCCACATGGGCCAGTGGGCTGTGCCCTCCACAACTAGATTGAAAAAAAAAAACTATGACTTGACTTGGAGTTGTTAGGTCCTGGAAAAACACACTGTTCCCCAATAAAAAAATTTTTTTAAATTCGAAATTAAATACATCACATTACTAATTATTTTAAAAAAGGGGAAAAAAGAATAAATTCCAAGCCTTTCACTTCAACCTAGTTTTCTCCAGTGGGGTCTGGGTATAGTACTAGGGACTAAAAGATTCAGAAAAGGAGAAATCTCAAAAGGGAAGAGGACCCAGATCCCCTCTCTCTTGTAATCCATGGAGAGAGGGTCTGCCTGAGTTACGACCAGACAACATCCTACTTACAGTAAGTAAGTGTGTCTGTGCCCATCTTTGATTGCCATGCAATGCTGGACTCCTAGAGAGTCAAGCACATGTGGGAAAGCAATCCCCACACAATTTACCTGCATGACAGCTTTAAGAAATAAACCAGAGTATTCTTCTGATTATTTTTAGAAATGAGGAAACAGTGATTCAAAGACAGAGGCACACTATTTGAGCCGTAGAATGGACAAGGGCATGCCGCCCAGGTCTGATCAATAAGATTATACCATGCTTATGGCTACAGTGACTGATTAAGAGAGGAGCACAGGACACCAGCTGGACAAGTCAGATTCTTCCCTGGGCTCTTTCACCCAGAAATACCTGGGAAAATGATCTTTCCTCATGTGGGTTGCTGTACAAATACAAGATACACTGTGAGCTGCCAGTAGCTAGTATGCCTACCACATGAAAATAACCCATTTGTCCAAGAGACACAAAGATAAGACACCTTGATGACTCCTGGATCCTGCCATGCCAGAAGCTGTTATGTTCCTGGGTTTCTCTCTCTCTCTCTCTCTCTCTCTCTCTCTCTCTCTCTCTCTCTCTCTCATGCTGCTTTGAAATGGGTTGTCATTTGCAAATAAAAAAAATTACTAATACAAGTACTTAGTTATAATGAGTAGAATTCTGTGTAAAAAATTTTATGTTTTTATTCATCTGTGCATTTTGACCATGATTCATAAGAAAACCAAAGGTGACCTAAATGAAAAACACATAAATTAGAAATCTTGAAATATTACCTTTATAGCTATGTTGAGGACAGAAGCTGCCTGTTCATTCAATCTAAATTTGAAGTTAATCCTGGGTCAAATATAGTCAAAACAGGGGCTTTCCATCTTGAGATGTATAATGAGATTTCATTGCCTTGAATGCTATCCAAAGGAAACACTTCAAAAGACAGAATGTCAGTGGAGCCATTCAGCCTTTCAATCCAAGAAAGAAAAAATGTTTATTGCTGTGAAGCTATAAAAACACTTCCAAGAAAAGAAGGTCAGATGTTTTCTGGAAAATGTAATTACTGCTTTGCACTTACTAACATGTTTCATTAGTAAAGAGTTTGTTCAGCCACGGCTCTAATTTCTGGTCAGCGGTTCCTGCTGGGCCGGGATTTCTCATGCCATCCTGAGTTCACTATAGAGTATGTCAGACGGTATCATAATCACGGGCTGAACAACACTATGAGGTGGATGCTGTCCCAGGCACAGTCTTAAGCATGACCTTACAAGGTCATAGTTCTGTGATGCTGGGCACAGAACTATTACATGTAACATCACAGAACCGTTCAAGGGAGGAGCTGGGACTGGAGACTCTAATGTGTGTTCCCAGACCAATTTACTGTGAGTCTTGGTTGCAAACGGTGAAGGAAATCCATTGGGCAAGTGTGTTGGCCCCAAATCACTGTCGTTCTCACCTCCACACCTCAGAATAGAGTCAAGGCCACATGCTCACCCCCCACGGTGAGGTGAGACGTGGGCCACTGGGAAGATGCTGGGCCAGTGATGACAGCTCTCAGATACTATTGCCGCATGATTGTAAGTCGCGGAAGGTGGGCTCTGCAAGGAAATCGTGGGTCACTTAGGAACACTAATTCCACAGAAGGGGAAAACTGAGGCTCGGAGAGGGGGAGGGATGTGCCCAAGGTTACCAGGCACTGCCTAGTGACAGAGCTCAGACCCAAACCCGATCTCGCTCACCTGCCACAGCATTTTGCCTCTTGAACTTTTCTATCTTCCCACACGCTTGCCTGCAGCCTGGTGCCCCAAAATGCCAGGTTATCCACACATGGTTAACCCTGCGGGGTAACAGATTTTCAGACTCAATGGGAGTTGAAAGGCTGGGGCTTTACCTGACCCGACTCCCCAAAACTCTGGAGACCTTCTTGCACTTGTGAAAGAGGGATTTTTTTTTTCATTTTCATTTTGTTTTAAGAATTGATTTTAATGTTTTTATAAACAATACTAAACATTTTGAAAGCAGAGCTTGAATGACTTAATTTTCATTCATTTTTATATGTGTATGATAGATGATTGATAGATAGATAGATAGATAGATAGATAGATAGATAGATAGATAGATAGATAGATGTTAGGTTGATGTAAAAGTAGTTACGGTTTTTGCAATGATTTTTAACCTTTTAAATCGCAATTACTTTTGCACCAACCTAATAGATACACATTCATATGCCTGTGTACATATGAGTATAAATACACATAAATACATATAGAGAGAGAAAGGAAGGGAAAAGGTAAAGTAGATCATGTCCCATAAAATAGTAGTTAAAGTCTGTCTGTCTGCCCAGCCCCACCAGACCCCAAGCTCTGGCCAACCTTTCAGCATCACTCACATCCCTGTCTGTGAGTGACACTGAAGATGTCATGCCCTGTGCTCCATGTGGCCGTCAAAAGCACCTCAGAAGGATGTAGTGTGTTAGCTCTTGGCAGGTAAGCCCAAACCCGCCACACTGATAGGTGTCCTGTCCCTTACCTGAGCTCTTTCAAATGATTACAAGCTTATAATAATTGAGAGGAGCAAATCAGAAGGGAAAGCAGGGATCACATCACAGCTTTGGATGCAAAATTAGCAAGGTTACAATTGGAGGATCCAACTGGCAGAAAGGATCTCATCACTTCGGGTAGAATGGAAGCACTCTGCAAAATGGCTCCCTCTGTGGAGCACTCAGGAGAAAAAACAAATGTATCTTCAATCGCTACGGGACCAGGGGGCTTGAGTTTGAATGAAGGGGGGTGGGATCATCCTGAAGCAGCTGGGAAACACGTGTGAGATTCGTGCACATCAGAGTACAGAAATCTTTCCTCACCTAGCTCTCCAAAGTATAACAGAAAATTTTCACTGAGCCCCTAAGTCAAGCTGGCTGCTCGTCTCTTAAAACAGGGGTATTGGCACCAAATGTGTGAGATGGTTCAGAGGACATGTTACAATGAATAACAAGAATTGTGTTTGCATGGGTGCCTGGGTCAGAGTAGGCAGCCAAAAATGTTAGGTTCCCTGTCCACATCAAGAAAGTCCATGCATGAGAGGCTGGTAACCAACTGTCTTTTAGGTTCACACTAGGTTCTCTGATTTGAAAGCCTGAGAGGCTGAATGAGAAGGTCACAGGGACTGCTGTGCTCTGGCAAAGACCTAACACATTTCCAATTATAAAGCACTGAAACCGTGCGGCTTGCTGTGACAATGTTGTCACTTCCCCTCACCATGGACCTGCAGCAAACATGGAATTAAATGTAGTAACTAAATAGTTCATTTGTTTTCCCCTTCAGGTAATTAGAATAGTTAAAAAATTGTTCTGGTGCTTGGCATAAAGATGGCCTTGGGAGCTGAGTGGGGAAAGTCTAGAAAACTCTTCTTGCAGGAGGAGGAGCAAGGCAAGCGCTCAGGTGTTCTCACATCTTTATAAGGCTTGAACTGGGGAGGGAGCTAGGGATTCTGGACATATATGTCATGGCCACCCTGTCACATGCACACACACAGACACAGACGCTCTCTAAACCATCCCTCCGAGGAGAACACTACACAATGGAAATGTCATTCCTGGGGACTTCCTAGAGCGCACATCAAAGCAGATCCTAATAACCACCCAAGAGACATTGGCATGATGAATGAGGAATCTAGACAGCCCTGGAGGCTCATTTCCTCCCACTCTAGTGACAGCTGAGATAGTTCAACAGAAGAACAAGCTGCTGTCACCCCTGAGTTCTGGAGCTCCCCACCGCCGCATCTGGGTCACTTTACTGAGCAGCGAACGTCCATTTTCACACAGTTTCATAGACCCTGTCCCCAGATTGTTAGGAGGTGGGGCCCCTCTCCAGTAGACCAGGGATTGTGTGGGCTCTATTGCTTCTCTGAACAAGCCATGTGGGGCAACCAGCCCTGCTTTGAACGTCCCCAGAGGGATACTCTGTTTCTGCTTTGTGCGGTTTTCTATTTCTTCAATCTCTTTTAATGGACTCTTCACATTACTGTCACTCTACCTGACTCAAGTAGTTCCCTTTTAAGAGCTGGTTTGACTCATCTCTGTACTGCGGGGCCAGATAGACAAGTGTCAGAGGATAAGGAGGCTCTTGGGAAGGACCAAAGGACCTCCTTTGTGGAAGCGACCAAAACATCAGGAAAGAGCAAAGTCCCACAGAGACCACAGGCCTTTGAGCATCTGCAAGTGAGGGGACGTGGGAACATGGCAAGCAACAGAGGAGAGAGCCACTTGACAATAAGAAAGACCTCTGCAGGCGTCAGCCCAGAAAGCATTGTTCTAGTATGCTTACAGAAGAGCCACCCCTCAAATCCTGTCCCCCTGTGCTGCAGGCAGCTTTTGCAGAAGCCATTAGAAGAACCTAGCCTAAAGGAGGAGTACTGAGCACCTCCCTTGCAGTGTCTTACACGTGGCACATTAGCCAGCAGTCCAGCAAGCTCTCCACACCAGCACTGGCTGGGGTCACGGTCACAGTTGAATGACTGAAAGAGGGAATGAGAACACAAGTATCTACAGCACTAGAAACACAGTTAATAGAGCTTATGAGTTTCCACAGATAAGACTCAGTCCTATAAAGATGATCTTTGTGCAACACACAAGAATGACTGTGACAACCACATTGAAAGAGTGAAACAGAATGGATCACGTGGGATGCAAAAGCCATTAAGGTCAACCAAAGCAGAGGAGCGTGTGGGACAGACACACTGCCACAGCTCCCTAGGGCAGCGAACGTCACCGGTTCTCCAAAGAGGAAGTATCGGTGTTTGACGTCAGGACTGTTCTATGCACGGACATTACTACAATGGGAAGTACACATATTCGTGTGGGCTTTGGACCATCTGAATTTGGCTCTCAAATCTTCTCATGGTTATTGTAAAGTCCCGAGTCCAAGGACCTTCTTAGGTATTAGTGTGGAGTCATAGCTAAACCAGGTGGTAGCAATGTCTATCGGCCCAGGGCTTGCAGAGAGCAGTCCAAAAGAGCAGTGACCTCAAAAATGGGGCCGGAACAGGCCAATCCAGGTATGCAGGTATTAAATCTTACACAGGGATGTTATAACACCAGCAGTAGCCAGCCTTCAAGATGACCCTCCCTTATCGAATGAGCCTCACCGTCTAGTATTTATGCCCTTGTATCCTATTAAATCAGGACTGACCTGCAGTAGATAGGTGACTCCTAAGTCTAGGTTATAAAAGGCATTTCAGCTTCCACTATGGCCTATGGGGTCACATACTCTGAAGGAAGCCACCTGCCAAGTCATGAAGACACTCAAACTGTCCTGTGGGGAGTGTACATGGTGAGGGACGCAGGTCCCCTGCCAATAGCCAACATCAACCTTCCAGTCAAGAGTCATCTTGGAAGCTGATTCTCCAGCCCCAGTCAAGCCTTGAGGTAACAGCAGCCCTGGCCACAGCCAAGCACTCGTGACTCACTGGCCTCAGAAACCGTGAGCTAAGAAATGATTATCATTGTTTAGGCAACTACATTTACAGAAATTTGTTAAAGATCAATAGACAACTAGGATAACACCTATTTTAGCTATTTTTCACTCCATTTTAGACTCTTTATTCTGAATAGTTGAGAGTGGCAAATAAATGGCCCATGCACCCACTAGCCTGACTCTCCTCACATTTAGAAAATACAGAAGATAACTTTTTGGAAAACAAAACCAAAAAACTAAACAACATATTTATGTTCCCATTTGACTCCATTTTATCAGTTTGCCTCAAATGGATGTTGACAATGACCTCCAGCGTGTTAAAGTCCTCCTCTGAGGGAAGAAATGAAAATCTATTTATTTAAGTTCCTTTGCTTTAGTAAAGCATAAATATTTTCATTCTGGACATGTTTTGGGGTTTTTTGTTTGTTTTGTTTTTTGTTTTTAAGAATGCCAGTCAGCCATGACTCCATGACTCAATGATTGGTATCAATGCCCAGTACGAGGAGAGCTTCTGAAAACAAGGCCATTTGATGAGAGATCACAGAAGACTTCACGCGCCCTGATCAAATAGCTACTGGCTTCCTTCAACTGTTGGCCCGAGTCCCAGTTTTTGGCTTGACTAAAAAGGATTTAAATAGTCCCACCCATCCACAAACAGGAAGCTCTGTTGCATCTGTTGGATCTACTGGAAGTGATACACAGTCTCCCTTTCTGGTCATGCTTAAGGACAGGGAGACATGTATAACTGACCTTCAATATCTCCATTGTCTTGGCTATCTGTGGAAAAGGATCGCTGGGTTATAAAACACTGCGCAGATGTCATAGCCAACTTAAGCAGCTTAGGTGGAAAATTCTTTTTAGGTACAAACAAATTCCTAAAGTACTCTAGTCTTTAAATGAATCCTTAGAAGGAGCTAGAAAAAAAGTGAAAAGGTCTCTAACTCAAGTCCTTTGCTTTGCACATAAGAAACATGACGCTCAGCAACCTTTAGTGGTATATGGTTAAGATCACACAGTTATCCCTAATACAGCTGGAGAAAGTCAGTCTGGTTAACCAAATGGAAGAGGAATATGTACATTTGGTAAAACAATAGTTTGGAAAGTAGTATCAGTCCTATCCCAGAACGCTTCCTCCCCCACAGAAACAACAACACGTAACATTCCCTCATGCATCCTTGCAGAAATATTCAAGGCTGAGACACCATTGGTATATACGTAGGTAAACATCTCTTCCTCAAGTCAATGAGTACATGTGATCACACTGGTTCTAGCCCCAAATAATCTCCATCTGTAAACGTTGACACAAACATCACCAGACTGCTTATGTTGGCCAGATCCCTCCACGGTCTACACCCATTTCACACATTCATTCATCTACCAAGTTCTCCGTTATGGAATGACATGTTCATTCTTGTCGACAGAGCAGCCCCAGCTGACAGTGCACATGTTGTCCACCTAAAACTGGGCTTAAACACAAAAGCCCTGAACCCTGGCTGTCATGAAGGTCGTTTACTGATCTTGCCCATAAGGGTGTGTACAGCACTTGATACTCCACCAAATCGGGAAGAATACTTTTTGGCTTAAACACCATTCAGGAAGTTATTTCTTCTGCCAAGAGGAGCTGAAAACACACATTCATTAACTGTAGCAAGCCCACAAAAGCAGACACGTTGACCCAGATTAGGCTGAGAACACAGAGCCTGCAGACAACCTTGCCACATTAACAAAGCACAGCCAGAGTTCTGCAGAGCTGGGCAAAACCCCCTCCTCATTTACACTATTAGCAAATACTGCTACCAGCCACCACCTCACCATTTAATTGGCTCCTGGAAACAATCCTAAATTGAGCCATCTTAAGTCAAACCCCTTTTTTCCATGGTCCAATATAATGAAAGTTCTGTTCTTGGAAATGCATACCATGCAATAAAACAAATACCAAAAACAATTTTCAGTCAAGATGGTGGAGTAGGTAAATGCTGTGCTCACCTCCTCTCAGGACCACATCAATTACAACTAAACTACAGAACAACCATCATTGAGAATCACCTGAAGTCCAGCTGAAATGAAGCCCTACAACTATGAACATACAGAAGAAGCCATCTCGAGATGGGTAGGAGGGGCAGAGACACAGAATGGACTGCTCCCATACCCAAGTGTGACCATTAAAAATCAGGAAGGATATTTCGCCTGTGGAGGTCCTCTCTGAGAAGAGAGGGGTGCCAGCCCCTTTCCCGCCCAGGGTTTCAGTGACGGGGAGAGAAGTCACCATAAATTCTGGCTGTGAAAACCAACAGAGATTAGGGGTGAGTGAGATGAAGGGCGGCTGCACTCCCAGGCACTCCTCTAAAAGGGCTCCCGTACAGACCTACTTGCTGATGGACTCACTTGCTCTGAGCTCCAGTTCTGGGGAAGAAGCATGAAAGGCACCAGCGACACATGGAAAGAACTGAGTTGTTTGCCTTCAGAGTGAGGTCTGGAGGGGCAGCTTTTTCCAAGATGGAGGAGCTGGCGGAAGCCATTGTTTCTTTGTTGAGCCTTCCCTCTCCCTGCGTGCAGACGCACACAGATGTCATACCTTATTCCCCATCTTACAGGCTACAGACACTATGGGGATTGTGCTCCTTAAGGCTGACATCAATAGGTCCAGGATGTCCCCAGTGATTTCTGAGCACACATTGTTATGGTGCTCTCTCCCAGATTTCTTCTAGACCCTTGGCCAATCCCCCTCTTTAGTTTGTCATCTCTGGGGACAACCTGTTCCATGAGGTCACTCCCTGCTCTGTGGGGTCATGTATCATTTTTAAATCCTCCATGCATCCCAGGGCATGCCGTGCTTCTCCTGTTACAGAAACAGGTGGAAAAAGTCCAATTTTACTCTAAAAATATTTTTAAAAATAATTTTACTGATCTTTATTCTCCAGGCTGTAGGGTCCGAAACATTGGGCATGCCCTCATACACCCTCCTTAATCTGTTCAGCACATAAAAACCACCATTAGTTTGCAATGAGTAACTGAAGACCTGCTGTACTTAGACAGGTGTCAGAAGAGGCAAAGATGTTTATTGTGGCTTTGTTTATAATAATTAAAAACTAGAAACAACTTAATTTCCTATGGTAGAGATTGGTTAAATAATTTTTAGTGTATTGACACAAAGGGATATCATTCGTACCATTCAAATTATCATGTAGATACGTATTTATTAACATGGAATGAGTAACTCAGACCCTATTTGAACCTTTTGGTATCTTAGTATGTACCACCTCTTTATGAATGACGTCCATACCTTTCCTTAATGATATTTAAATAGTTACTTCATTGTCTTTGTCCTTGTCAAGCACCAGGTGGCACCTTCTAATATGTTCCAGTATGTTGAGTAAATCTGATATAAATACCTTATAATTATACCAGGGGTGCCAAAAAAATGCATACAAGTGGACACTTTGGTCAATGTTGCTCAAGCAGTAGTTCGCCATAATCAGAAGTGTCTGGTCACTGATGGTAACCACTTTGAGCACCTCTTGTAATTGCAGAAGTCAAACGTGACTTGTATCCATCTTTTGTTGTCAGTATATATTGAGTATCGGTACATATTGAGTTTTCCTTTTTTAAAATGTGCAGATATTTTTTGGCACCCTCTATGTAGGCTTATCATGCCCATTCTTGACTTGCCTGAGTAGAAATCTGAGATTTTGATAAACTACCTCTTCTGGAATTCATCATCACCCCTTGGATTCTGATCCTACTGCAGACCTGCCCCAGATCTAACCTGATGACTTCAAAATACAGCCATTAGAAAAGCAGGCATTTAGCAGTCTAGACAGGAAACCTGCGGGCCAAAACCAACTTTCAAGATAAATGCATACTTGATCTGAAATAAAGGAGTACACAGAGAAATCTCTAACTTTGTGGATGACTTTCAATTTTTCCTGATAATAAAATGTCAACTGGTGAACTTCAAGAAGGTCTGGCAAAGCAACAAGTCGTGAGCAGGAGATTATAGCTGTTTTTCTCTGGGAGTATTTTATGATTATACTTTTCCTTAAAATGCCTTCCAGAGAAGTCACCTATACTATTTTTATAAGATAAAGATACCCAACCCATCCATTACAACCTGGAGAGGAAATGCAACCATTTACTGTGACCATTTTTTGGCAACATTCTCCCATTGTCCCATTGAGTCAAAGGGCAACAAAGCCACTACTGTCGTAAACAAACCATCACCCTTTTTACACAGAACCGAGGTTCGGCTACATTTGGTAAATGGAGTGAACTTTGGGTTACCACATTTTTAAAAAGACAAAATAAGGGTCAAGGAAGTTCTCAGAAGGAAAAATGATTGACTGTGGAGAGGAGCACGTGGTGGGGAAATAACACTAGACTAGAAGACAGAGGACTAAGGTGAAAATCACAGCCAGGTCACTGACCATGGGGGTGGCCTGGACAGGCTTTCCTCTTCTCAGCCTCTGTTCCTTCCGGAACTGAGAGGATTTGATTAAGTGACATTATGAAAGGGCTTTTCAAAATGGCTGGGACTTACTCAGGACTCCGGAACAGCCTTATTTTATTTTATTTTATTTTGAATGGAAGGCATGCTCTGGGAAAGTAGCCCACATGTGAAGATCAACCAGAAAAGATCAAAAGGCTGGGATTACTAACATTTTTATAAAAACGAGGCAAGTGTGCAGGATGAGACCACTCTTCCCAGGACCTTTGAGCAACCAACTAGGCCTTTCTCCCACCTCCAGCGAGCCAGCAAAAGGATCCCACACCAGTTCAGGGCAAGATCAAAAACTAGTGATGGCCAGTAGAAAAAGGACACAGCCTGGCCAGCGGCAGCTATCCATGACGACTTCAAGAGCATCCCCTTACCTTCCTGTCAGCTCCAGCCAACTCAGAGGTTGCTTGTTGTGTGCTTGGGTATATGGTGGGTCTGTCATCTCGCATCCAACAAAGAGGATTTTAATTTTATGACTAAGATAAATTCTTCTAAGAATGGAGAATTCTGAGAATGGAATGTGTTTTCATTTCCTGGGGGCAGGTTCTTCAACTGCTTGATCCAAAATTCCAGACATGGATCACAGAGAGAAAGAAAGAGATGTCTGAATATTCCACTGGTTTCTAAATGTGTATATATTAGAACTTAGTCCAAACAGCTGAATTTTAACCTACTATTTTGGCCTAAATTGAAAGATGGTACATATTCTTCTAAGAAGGGAAGATAGCAGTGACTACAGGATATAGGAAGTGGGGGTCGTATTCCAGTTGTCTATTGCTAAGTAACAACTTACTCCAAAATTTAGAAACTTAGAATAACATGTGTGTGACTTTATATCACAATTTTGTAGGTCAGCTGGGTGATTCATCTCTTCCACATGGTATCAACAGAGGTGGTCACTGGTGGCACTCAGCGGAAGATGGCTTTGTCTCGTGGGTCTTTCCTACATCTGGCACCGTGGCAGGGACAGATGGAAGACTGGGCTCAGCTGATACTCTCACCTGGAGCATTTACCTGGGGCCTCCCTAGCATGGCAGCCTCAGAGCACTGGGACATCTTGGCTCTAAGAGCAAGTGTTCCACTCAAGCCACCCAGTTACAAGCTACAGGAATTCCTAGAGCAAACCTTGGGAGTCCCGGAAAGTCACTTCTGCTTCATTCCATTGGCCAAGCAAGTCAGTAAGACCAAACCAGGGTTTGTAGGGAGGATATTTAAGTACCATTTTTTGGGAGAAGGAGCAAAGGATTTGTGACCTTATTTAATCCACAGACCCTATTGACATCCCTTTCACTATTTTATGCTTGGGTTGAATCCTCATGGGTCAGTTAGTTTGTTCTGTAGATTACACAATGCCATCCCTCAGCACCACCCAGTGAGGCCATATCCCTTATGTACAACAGAGATTTAGCACCACTTTTAGGCCTAGACTAAGGGAAGGGAAGGGAAGTCAA
Source organism: Rhinolophus sinicus (assembly GCF_036562045.2). Taxonomy (NCBI): domain Eukaryota; kingdom Metazoa; phylum Chordata; class Mammalia; order Chiroptera; family Rhinolophidae; genus Rhinolophus; species Rhinolophus sinicus. The sequence goes on along the minus strand of NC_133755.1, from coordinate 68,264,607 downwards.
GTGGAAAGCATTTCCAGATACAGGTAGAGACAGGACTGAGGTTCCGCTTTTCCCCTCTCCCTGCCTTAAATGTAGGCACTATGTCTGGACTTTAACTGTCATCTTGTAACCATAAGAAAAGGTCAAAATTTCAAGAGTCACTAACCCTGACATTGCTGAGCTGCCAAACCTCTAGACTTTTAGTAATGTGAGAAAAAAACAATTTCTATTGAAACCGCTCTATTGGTTTTTCTGTTCCTTGCAACCAAATGTATCCCTAACTGAAACAAATCTAGAACTAAGATGACATTTACCTGCCATTCCTGTGGCCCCTTCAAACTGGCGTGGCCTGGAGAAGCACGTACAATCTATGAAAACGGCATGCCCACTCTTGTTCCACAAGCTCTTGGAGATCAAAGAAATGCTGTATCACCCCTTGATGGGTCTCGTCCCAAACCCTCACCAAGCACATAGCATCTTGCTCATGCGAGGTGTTTAAAAATTGTTCTTCACAATTTTCTTCTAAATAGAAAGAAATAAAGAATCTGCTTTGAACGACTGGAGAAAAAAAAAGTGATTTAAGGAATGTTGGAGTCAGTGTTGCCAGTGGGCATGGGGAAGTCAAGAGACTCCTGGTCCCCCAACTTCCCTCCTCACCCCTACTCTATCCCCAGAAGCTCCACATTTAGCGGGTGAGGGGACAGAGAAAGGGAGACTGAGGACAACCTCTCCTTAAATTTTTTCCCCTGAAAGACTGTAATTTCAAGTGTGTTACAGGAAATTTTTCTTTAGAGGAAAATGTGCTGAAACACAAAGCACCACCCATGCAGTATCTCATCCGGTATCTCCAGGAGGTTTCTGAAATGAACACAGGCTTTTGACTTTGAAGATAAGTCTGAATTTCCTCAGGATGGGCACTGCTGACTCAAAGACATGGCAGATTTGAATGTTTACCAAGAAAAGTGTACTGAGCACTTGACAGACTTCCCAAAGGACTTTATTCTAAAAATATTTTTATTAGCATCTGAAATAATGTAATCATAGCCGACTATCAGTCAGAACCCAACAAGTGCCCTGCGTCCAACAGTGATATTCTCTAAGACTTAAACAGGACAGTCTAAGTCTGCAGCACAGAAAGTACGCCAGGAATCGCAAAGTTACTCCCTGCTCACACCAAGTTCCCCATGTCCCCTAGTTTGTTGGAAGTAAAGCGAAAGGGGGGATTTAAGTGTTTTTTTCACCATGAGACAAAGAAGCTCAAGGCTGAAGATGGAGCTGGCAGAACCTGGCAGCATTCGATCTTCACAAAAGAGGACACCAACCTCTGCGTGCCGGAGGGAGTGTGCCTGCAATAGTGTGTCAATCTCCTGTTTTGATTACAGAGAAAAACCTCCTTGTGAGCTCTCAGAATATCCCACCTCCCATGAATACCAGCAGCCAGCACAGTTCATTCATTCATTCATTTGGTGCCCTTGACATTGGGAAATCGATAGACCTCCGCTTTCCAAATAATATTTATAAGGATGGATTCATTCGAGTGGTCCAGGTACACATGTGGATAGACTAATGGGTCCTTATGGGAAAAGCCCATAGGGACACTCCAGGAATAGGTGGTAAGCTTCCTGGATGGACGTGGAGGTGGGGGACAGGGGCTTTGCTTGCCATGTCTTCATATGCACAGAACCTTAACACTCTCCTTGGCTCATTCATTCGCTCGTTCATTCACCAAGTATCTACTGGGTGCTCAATGTGTGCTAAGTCAGTTAATGCGTGCTGAGGATAAGTCACCAGGACAAAGCCAAGCTGAATAAGGTCAAGAGTCTAGCTTCAAGGAGCTTATAATCGCTGAGAAAAGACAGACAAGGACACAGACAACTTCACTGCCCTCAGAAGAACATGTTCAGAGGGTAAGAATGTGGCATCCAGAGCTACCCGGTTTCCCCGAAAATAAGACCTAGCTGGATAATCAGCTCTAATACGTCTTTTGGAGACGTCTTTCTTTGTCTCATGGTGAAAAGAACCTTCAAATCCCCCCTTTCGCTTTACTTCCAACAAACTAGGGGACATGGAGAGCTTGGTGTGAGCAGGGAGTAACTTTGCGATTCCTGGCGTACTTTCTGTGCTGCAGACTTAGAGTATCCTGTTTAAGTCTTAGAGAATATCACTGTGGGACGCAGGGTAGTTGCTGGGCTCTGACTGATAGTAGGCTATGATTACATTATAAGACCTGGTATATATTATATTATATTATATTATATTATATTATATTATATTATATTATATTATATTATATTATATTATTAGACCTGGTCTTACATTATAGTAAAGTAAGACCAGGTCTTATATTAATTTTAGAGCTGATTGTTCGGCTAGGTCTTATTTTTGGGGAAACACAGTAGATAAGAGGGTTCAAATCCTACCTCTACTTACTGCCTTTGTAACTCAGGCAAGTTACTCAAGTTGTTGAAGCCTCAGTTTCCCCATATGTAAATTAGGGGTGCTATTAGTAGCTGTCTTATTGGTATGAAAGAATGAATGCAATAATGTCTGAAAATTTACTTAGAAAGAACCTGGCCCTTTGGCTCAATAAAGGACAACTCTTCCAGCTGTGGTGGCTGCCTGGTGCTCTGGGGCACACAGGAAAGGTGCCAGATCTGGGGGATCGGGTCCCTGAATAAGACGGAAGAGTCAACCAATTGAACAAGCTGGGAAGGAGTTTTCTAGACCCAAGAAATAGCACATGCCAAGGCCATGACACAAGAGGAAATGTGACCTGAGCAGAAAGGCGTGTTCAGCATAGCTAGCCCTAGGTGACAAAAGGGGAGCAATTGGCAGTAGATGATGCTGGTAAAGCTAAGTATTCACTGACTAAATTATTTACCGGGCACCTACCCTCTTCTAGAAGCTGCAAACACAGCAGTGAACAAAACAGGTACAAACTCCTGCCCTCATAGAGCTTACAGTTTAGTAAAAGAGGACAGAAGTAGACAAAATAAATGAGATAAAAAGCAGACCGGAAAAGACCTCTTAGCTTGGACTTTAGTAGATGGGCAATAGGCAGCCATTAAAAAGTTTGATCAGCTTTGGGCTTCAGAAAGAGTACTGCCCCTTGGCAGGTAGGCTGGAGCAGGAGGCCAGCCTGGAGGCAGAGGCCCAGGGAGGATGCAGTCATGTCCTAGATGGAAACTGTGAAGCTGGGGAAAATATAAACCTGGGATGGAACTGTGGACTCAAGAAACAGTGAGACTGTGGTACATGTAAGACTTGCTCTTGGTGGGCAGCCCTGCCAGGGTTCCTTACCCATACTGCTTGGTTTTGAATACTCCATTTTGGTGTCCCCGAGTGGCTGATTCTCTCGTGGTGTGTTCAGAATTCCCGGAGAGAATCTGATTGGTTTAGCTGGTCTCTGCCCCTCATCTGTGGCATTTCAGGGCCCACTCAGGAGTGAGCTTTCTTCCTCAGAGTCTTTGCACACATGCTTTTTGCTCTACGATACTTTGCAAGATGCTTTGGAAAGACAAAATCAGACCCTGAAATTGCTCTCAACTTACAGCCCCATAGAGGAGAAAAGAGAAAAATGTGATTAACGGCATAGAAAGTTGAAAGCACTAAGGCCCAAATAGAATTTAGCATGGGACAGATTATTCCAGTTTGGAAAAGGCTTTGTAGTGCAGGCATTTGAGCAGTCCTAAAGTGGGAATAGAATTTGGAAAGGAGTTTCTGTTTCTCATTTGTTTGTCTTGTTCTTTAATAAAATATATTAAAAAATAATAATAAAAAAATTAAAAAAAAATAAAAAGCCAAAAAAAATAAAATAAAAGAATTTGGAAAGGAAGAAAAAGCACGAGGAAAGTCAGTTGCTGAAAAGCCAATGGTAATATGAAAAGCTCTCCCTCTGGCCCCATCCTTTTAGTGCACAAGACATTTACTCATTCATTTATTCATTCAACAAACACTAACCGATCACCTACTGGGAATGAGGTTGTAAGGACCTCCTCTTTTCTGAATGTCTTTGAACAGCTGCTGGGCCATTTGGTTTGGGTTCAAATGTCCTCGGCAGGTGGAGGGAGAGGCCACATGACACCGGAAACAAGGGTTTGGATGATGGCCTTAGAAAGGCTCTGTCCCGCTCTCCAGGTCTGGTCTCCACGAAGATAGCTTAGTGGGACGGGTACTTGAACGAGAGTCCAACTACTCCCATTGTCCTCTTTCCGGGAAGAAACCCGTGATAATGAAGACTTGGACAGGAACAATAGAAGTTGCAGTACAGTTGCCAGAAACAACCAAGAATTGCTTATTTTCAGGAGGTAAGATTTGGCTCTCGCTCCTCATGTTCGCTTCCGTTTGGATACCCTCAACCTCCACAAAACCAACACCTACCCATATTATGTGAAAACAACCATTGTCTGAGCCTTCCTAATCAGCCTCATAACAACAACAATATTCATCAATCAGGACAGGAAGTAATCCTAATACACTGACACTGAGTATCTGCTGGCCCTCGTCCCCTCACTAGTCACCCTGAGGGAGGAGTGTGAGGGCCCCTATTGTGAGTTTCAGAGAGAAGCCGAGTGCATTGCTCAGTCAGGCACTCCTGTTCCACCTTTTAGGGGCCAGGCTGTGCACAGGTAGCCAGCTGCCTGCTGGGTTCCTCCATGTCCTAAATTCCCCAAGGCCACATCCCACACAGGGGAGGCCTACGGGGCCCCATACTTCCTGGAACTGGGTGCCAGAGCCTGGCCAGATCAGACATTCACAGTGAGGAAGCTCCTTTGCCACACACCTTCCAGCGCCAGCTCGGCTGGTGATACAGATATGTTCAGGCTCCACTTCTGCCTCCTCTTCTGTCCTTTCTCTGAATTGGCTCAAAATCAGCTGAGGAAAACAGCTAAGGAGTGCTAAGGAATGGAATCTGTGGGTACAGTACACACCGAGTGATGGAAACATCTGATGTGGGCAAAGGGATGGTTTTCAGGTGTGGTGGCCCCGCTGGCCTTTTCCTTGGTGGCTTGTGGCAGTCCCTGTGGGACCCTATGGCTGTCTAGGTTGATTTTCACTGGGTGGTGAGCCACTTCCGTAATACAGACATCATAGTCTAGTCTGTATTATTCCCTGCCCTGCAGAATCTTCCCTGGTGGGGGTGGGGGGAACTACTGCAGTTCATAGTTGATTGGTTTGCTTGTTTGTTAGCATGTGGTTTTTATATTGATGTCGTTTGAAGTAGGATCAGGCTTGAGCAGGGGCCAGGCCATGTAATGACCAACACAAAGACCTTTGCGAAGCAGACTGCTGCACCCTGACCCTGAACTACATTAGCTGCAGGCGGGTGTGCTTGGATTCCACGCCACGCTGAAAGAAATCAGATGAAGCCTTTTTGGGGGTGGGTGCTACATTTAAAATGCAAGGCTGCTGAGTTCCTGCACTGCCCATGGTCACCGAGAGGTCCCAGCCCTGCACTGTCACCCCAGGCTCAGTCGGCAGAACCAGAGCACCTGCCCCAGCCTCCGTCTCCATCTGCACCAAGGAGTGTGCTGGGGACAGGTGCATCCTCAATTTGCGTGGTTTGGCCATAACCTAAGACTCGTAAAATGGTCTAAGAATTGCTGGGTGTGACATGGTTCTTGTTAGATGAGGTTGCCAGAATTGTTCGTTGAAGGAGCATCGCTGAAAACTGTATGTAATTAGGATGGTAATAAAGGAAAGGACACACAGACAAGGCATAGTAAAGGAGAGCCATTGGAACAGCGGTATGGAGCCTGGCCAGGGTGGATGTAGGACAGAGGGGTATTATCCAATTTGAGAGAGCAGGTGAGCTGGGTGACCTGGCAAGCCCAGACTCACTGATTTTATAGCTCTCACATGGGAGACCCAAACGAGACGAAAATCCAGAGGAGTATGCCAGGTGAATGAAAGAGTGAATTAGTGAATGCCTGGTTGAGAAAGCAAAGGAAAATAAGGCTTTCAGGCCCACAGGCTCTAGAAAATGGAAGAGGTTAAAACAGGGGTTCCAGCCCAGCCTGCTCGTTAGAATCACCTGCAGGGCTTAGGCAGCTCACTACGTGCAGACCACCTGTAGCAGAATCCGTCCCTGCAGGTGGGGCCAGAGGTCGGGGACACTGTTTCAGTCTCTTCAGTGGTCCCAGCACGCAGCCACGGCTGGGGGCTGCCCGCTTACCTTGTGCACACACTCAAAGCATCTCCCTCCACTTCAGAAACATTTTTATGGGGGAGAAGAGCCACACAGGGTCTTATTCATTCAAAAGCTGAGGAAAAGCCTAGGACTGGGAAGGACGTGGTGAGAGGGCCATCCTCACGGGGCCCCAGGGTCTGTGATCTGCGGAGGGTGATTCTGCAGCTGAAGTAGGGTTGGGAGAAAGCCCTTCCCTTGGGAAAGGGGCAGAGGCCTAGAAAGTTCCGAGCCAGGAAGCCATCACTGGGGCTCCAGCCCAGGACTACACGTGCCTGCTGACCACACACTGGGGAAGCTCTCTCACCAGGCAGGGCCCAAAGCACAGGACACTGGGGAAAAGACTCAATAAGAAATTCCAAATATGCTGAGTGGGAAAGAAAGGCACCAAAAAAAGACCCACAGCCTGGGAGACTGTGCAGGTCCCCTGGCGACGCACACATGACTGAAGAAGGCCTCGGGATCCTACTGCTCAGATGAGACGCACGGGTGGAATTTCCCAGATGTGGTCAACGTGCGCTGTCACGAATGGCTGCTGGAGTAATTGGCCCCGTAGGGTTTACATTCTCAGGTCGTGGATCCCAGACAGACCACAGTAGGGCTCAAACTTTGAGCACACAATGAAACCACGTTGAGGGCTTGTTGCCCATGGGCACTGGGCCCACCCCAAGTCTCCTCTGTGGCTCTGTCATTTCCAGTGAGCCCCTAGCAATGCTAATACTGCTGGCCTGGAGTCTGCACTCTGAGAACCGGTGGCCTCTGCCACCCCCACCTCCCCTTCTTCCCCCAGGTACCCCGGGGACAACATTCGCCTGGTAAATGCGCTTCAGCGGCCAGGGGAAGGCTTAAATTTAAAATTGGTGCAAATAATGTCAGCTCTGTGATAATCTTGTATTAACACTGGGACTTTCTAAAAGGGGACATGTGAGAGACCAATTCTGTGTCCAAAGCCTAAGAAACCACACCCTTCCATGCAGAAGACTGTAGCGAAGCCTTCTCGCCAGGACCAAGCAAGAAGGAATTACAGAGGAGGAAACTCAGGCTTTGATTTCAACATTTTGAGGTCTGCTATTTTTATACTTGAATTTACAAGGGCAAAATAATTTAATCTTCGAACTTCAAATTTGAGCTACAGAACATTCTTTTTGGGATATTGCCAAGGCTACGAATTACAAGGCTACAGCTCCCTACAACGCTCACTTTTTACCGCAAACGCTTGCGAGAGTTACGGTGACTGCTTGACTGGCATGACGGTACTTAATAAAAATTGAGATTCTCCTTGCAAAAAATAAAATTGGGAGCCTCTTTATTTTGTTGGCTCTTTACTTTTGGCCTTTTAATTTCCTTGCAGAACTTCTGATGAGCTGTGTCAGACAAGGATGGACATAAGTGTATCAACCAGGTGTTTCTGGGACTTGGACATCCAGGCCCTGCTGACCCTGAAAGGGACTCTCCCCATCCCCCACCCAGGACTCCGAATTCTTGGAGCACACTTTTCAAATATAAAGCAACCAGTCCCCAGCTCACACCTCAACCACCTCCTCTGTGGGGTTCTCACTCTCCAGGCCACTATCCACTTGCCCTAGGACAACCTGGGACAGACAACCAGGGACAGTCCCTGTGCCCCAGAGCCCACTGAAATCATTCAAACTAGCCAGCCCTGAGCCTGCTTCCCCCATCTTGCCCATTTCTTCCACAGAAACCACAATAAAGGCGCATGCTTTCTTTCCCCTCACTCCCTCTGCCTCCCCACCCACGCTGGGACTTCCCCACGTGGCCCTGCATGGCATGACATGTCCCTTCTCCTGTTACTCACAAGTAACAAACCACCTTTTCAGTGACAGTCGTCTCCTGATCTCTTGAATTCAACATATCTGAAAAATAATAAAACCCACATTTTAACAGTCATCTGGGACAGGAAATTCAACAGGGTGAATTTTCAGCCTTGAGAATAGCATGGTTTTGCAGCTAAATTAATTCACATACTGTTCTTAATCATTTCCGAGCCTTCTGGGGGCTAAATCCACATTGCCCCCCACGAGGCTCAGAAAGATTCTGGAAAGTACACCTGTACGTGTGTACCAGGCGAGCAGCCTCGGAAAGGTGAGCGGGACTGTGTTGACGGGCTGCTCATCCCAGGCCCACAGGCCGGCTAGAGTCCCGCAGGCAGAGAGAACAAACACCTGGGAAACACTAGGAGAGCGCGCACGTGGGTCCCATTTGTGCTGCTTCCTTCCCTGTGGAGGGACCCCCATTAGAGCCGCTCTTGTCCCCTCACAGATTCCAGGTGCATCTTGGATGAGTTTAGAGAGAAACCGGACCTGCATAATTCAGGTTCTTGGGAGCCAGGCTGCCCCCAGGAAGGCAAACGTGTGCTCTGCTCCTTCTGGTATTCTTTCCAGGGCCTCTTCCCAGCTGAGACAGCTGTTCTGCAGCTATGTTGAGCTCTGGGATTCCATGTTAGTACGTCCTGTGTTGCGGTACATCTCAGCCACACTCTCTACAACGCAATATCTCAAATACGTGAGCTCTGTGTCCTCATCTCTAAAGTGTGGATTACAATATTTGCCTTGTTGATTTTTCTGAGAATTCCATTGTGTCAAACATATACACATTTTGCACATTGCAGATGCTTAAATGTCGGTTTCTTCTTCTTCATTCTTGCTTTTTTTCTCTCATGTTAAAAGCTTCCTCTGCCCTCATCCTTGCAGCCGGCTGAGGTGCTTCTGGCCCCACGAAGCCTGATGCCTCAGCCTCACTCAGTGGCTGGTAACTGTAGGCTGGGCCGTTTCTGAAGAACCAGTGGACAGCCCCTCTGAGCGTTTCTTTGCAGGAGGCTTTGCTTTGCTTGGCTTTGCTTTGCTTTGCTTTGCCTGAGAAGAATGAAGAAGTGGTTTCTACAAGCACGTCGGGAAGAAGCGCGTGGTCCGAGGCTGAGCCCTGTGGGAAAGGGGCTGGTCTGACCACATGTGCCACAGAAGGAGATCTCGGCGAGTGTTCAGGGAGGCTCCTGGCTCCACAGGTGACCAGGCTGCAGCTGGACTGCTTGTCCCCTCAACACCCCAGGACAATGCCCTCTGTAGGGAGACAGGGCTCTGTGGGAGGCCAGTGGCAGCAACCACAAGGAGTGCTGAAGAGATGGCATGGGTGGCAGACGCCAGTGGGTGGGGATGACAACGACAGGAAAACAGCCATGAAAACACAAGGCCAGTATATGGGTCCAAGTGAGCTATTGGCAGCAGTCATGGAAATAACCAGTGCGAGTTTGGGAGTAGCAAGGAAACTTGGAAGAGTCCCACTGATGGGCTCCCATTTGTCCACATAGGCTGGCAAGGCCTGGGAAAAGCCAAGGAACACACATTTTATCTATCTGCTCAGCAGACACTTCTTAAGTCCCTCCTAAGTGGCAAGACACCATGCCAGGGGATGCATTAATGGGCAAGAATGGCCCTGCTCTGGGGAGTCGCACAGTCGGTATACAATCCCACTCTCTAAAAACCCCTATATATTCCCATAGCATATGAAATACTTGAGACATCAAGGTCATTTCCTAGTGCATAAATTACTGTTGGTGCCTGTTACTCGTGTCCACGGCTATCCTCAATTAGTTCCTGGGGAGGTGGTGTTTGATTACACAGGGCTTGTTTTTCCTACAGGCAGTGCATAGACATGTGAGGCTGTCAAATACTATTTACCACCCCATCTCCCTGATTTTGCAGGGAGAGGTGAAAAAATTCACCTTCAGAAACTTAAACCAATAGAATCAAAATAAATAGATGAAATTGGCCACATTAAGGTTAATTGCATAATTAAACAATTAACCACCTTGTTTCTTTTTGTTTGTTCATTTAATGTGGACTCAGTTGCACAAAATTAGTCAGAATCCTTGGTTCAAGACATAGTCTCTTCATTGGCCCAGGAGTGGCCTGTTTCTTCATCTGTTTGATAATAAATAACAATAATCCACCAGCCAACATGAGCTCTAGAGCTCGATGAAACTTACGTCTTCCTAACACATCCCACCCTGTCCCTTACCTGTCACCTGATGTATGTACAACCCTGAACCATGGGTGTCTCATTTTCTTGCTTTCTTAAAATATAGGCGATTTTAAACCTTTAAAATCACACTGTGCCCTTTAAATATACATGCATGCATCTATGTACAGTTAAAATATAGTTTAACCTCATATACGCTCTTAAATGTAAATAAATATTAATATATGTATGTATATGTGCAGATAGATAGATAGACAGACAGACAGACAGACAGACAGACAGATAGATTTAGGTTTTTTCCACTTTATATAAAAGACTATCATGCATTCTCAGCACTGCATAATTCACTGCTACTGCACCGCAGTTTACACATTCATTCTCTTGCATAGTGGGTATTTGGGTTGTTTCTATTCTGTTTTTTCCCTCTGTATTATGAAAATTTTTAAATACATACAAAACTAGAGAGAGTGGTATAAGGAACGCCCGTGCACCCATCACAGGTATTAACACCTGTGTGTCAACACCTGACCAAATTTATTTCATCTATACTCCCACCCAGCAGTGGATTATTTTGAAGCAACTCTCAACTATCATACATAAATATTTCTGTATGTCTCTTAGAAAGGTTATGACTCTTATCTCAAAAAGTATCAATCTCAGTATCACATGTATTCCTTGATGTTATCATAAATGCAGTGTCCAAATTCCCCAACGTGTCCTACTTTCCCTAACAGCACGACCCCACACTTATGAATTGCACAGGGGAGGAAATACGTAAGGGGTGCAGTCAAAGGGGCATCTGGAAAGTCATTTGTGATTCTCTTCTGGCTGCAGTCAGCTTCTTTTCTGGGTCATTGGTGAAGCTGCCAAAATCTGAAGGTGAACTCTGAAGAGACCTGGAGGAGGACTCCCAGGAAAAAAGGCGAATGAAAGATATGTGGCACCCAAGCCTGGAGATCCAGAAAGGGCACAAATACCCAGAGCCGCTGTTTGCAATGTCCACACCTCCCCCTTCACCTCAAAACTCAGCTCTACCTTCAAAGAGCAAAAGCAGCCCTGAACAATATGTAAAAAATGGCTGAGTTCCAATAAAACTGTATGTACAGAAACAGGGTAGGCTGGATAAGGGCAGAAGGTTTTTATCAACCTTTGGTCTAAACAATACAACTGTTTTTATTCGTGTATATTCCTCCTATGTTTTTTGATTATTAAATACCAGCATTCTAGGATGGTTCCTGGTATTATCCCTGTTCTTCAGATGAGAAGACTGATGTACTATGAGATTAAAGGACTTACCCAGAATCACAGAGGTACCACATGGTGGAGCTGGAATGGAACCCAAGAAATCTGTCTTCAAAATCCTTGCTTTTCTCTCTTTTTCTAGCCACAACAAATTTTACTATTGCTGTATCATATAAATTGTATAAAACAATACAGAGTTTTTCCTTAACATTATAAATATTTCAGTCTCACGTTCTTGATCATTCTAATTTATCATTGATGCATAATTTTTCATCATCAGAGTTATATTTCATTGAACTACTTCATATATCTAATCATTTTCTTTAACTGAAGTATTTCCTAAGGTAATTCCCAGACGTAGCATTACTGGGCATCTCTACGATCCTTGCAGGGGTGTGCTGGGGAGGGGAGGGCGAACTCGTGGCATTTGCCAATTTCTGTGGTATAAACACTCCCACGGTGGCCAACTGTAAGCTACCAGCACGATAGCCCTGAACAGAGTTGGGAAGAGATGCCCCACTTGCATCTTGCAAAAAGGTGAAAGCTGGACCCGGTACCCCACTGGCTTGATACATATTGCCTTTTCACTTCCCAGTACCAAATGATAAATGGAATTATCGCGTGTGAGAGTGACTTTTAAAATCACCTTGATATCACCTTTTGAAACTTGATAGTGTGTGAGTGCTTTGGTATCTCAATGTTGTTTTAATTTGCATCTCCGATTATTACCGAAATAGATCATTGCCCATGGTTCTTTTATGTGTGTTTCTCCTGTAAACTTCCTACTCATGTTCTTTCATTTACTAGGGTTATGATGTTATAGTTATTAACTCCTCGAACTTGACTGACACAATTTCCTTTACGTTTTTGCTTTTTTGATTTCATCATGCAGAAATTGTAACATCATCAAGACTGTCAATTCTTACTCTGGTGATTTTTTTATTGGTAGTGAACACAAGACAATTCATGCTATTTTCATCTAGTCTACAAATATTTATTAAATGTTTAGTATGTGGCAGGCATGATTTAAGGTACTTGAGTTACAGTCGTGACCAAAATAACATCTCTGCTGCCTTGGAGCTCCCATTCCAGTGGGTAAAGCAGACAGAAAATAAGCAGGTATATAATGGAAGTTCAGGTGGTGATAAGAGCTATAATGACACAAAGAGAGTGAGGGCAGGAGGGATGGAAAGAGGTGCTATGTAGAGGGCCTTGGGACAGTCACTTAAATGGGTAAAGGAGCGAGCCATGCAACTTTCCTACAGTTCGATTTTTAAAAAGAATTTAATTGGATTTTATTTTCAGTGGATGATATAAGAGGCTCTGTTATTTTTTTCCCAATGTGTATGCAATTATCTCAGTATCCTTCCTTTCTCTTTATTTTCAGAAGCTTTGTTAAGAAGTTGAGTCTATTTCTCAGTTCACTAATATGTTCTAATGTGTATTTTTCTGACAGTCTATTCTAATTGCTATTTGGGGGATCATTCTTTTGAAAAAAATTCACCAAATGTTGTTGATTCTTCTTTAGCATTTCTAAACCATCCTTCACAGTCTCAAAATGAAATTGCATCTTCCTAAAGAGTCAAACTACGTCTTCACTACCTTTGTATATATAACACACCCCAAGATGGACATTTAGCACACTTTTGTTAAATGATGAATAAGTGAATTTCAAAACTCGCTTCGATGCTTCTGACTCTTTCTCAGGTCTAAGGGTACCTCACTCTTTTAAGTAGGTCACGAGTGGCAGAGAGCTACTCACCTGACCCACATTTGCTCCTGTCACTCAGTTTCAGAACGAACTTCACATTAATACTTCAGTCCTTGACTACAAACCCACTATAATCACAGCAGCTTTGTTCACAACTAAGGAAAGAACAGGGTCCCTCACAAAGGCAGAGACACTTCCATAGGAAAGGATGTGGTTTGTAGTTGAACTATTTTATTTCCTTTATTTCACTTGGATAGGATTCAAAATCTTGATGGCCAGTCTTTAACACGGTCAAACCATATGCTTTTCCAGTTCTGTGTTTATACCGTCTGTGCATCCATATTCCCCCCAAAAGCAGGAGGACCAGCGAAATGGGGGCCAGAGCAATCCCCCAGGAGAACGTGGTGGCTGTAGGAAGAACAGAGTCACATCAGGGCTCCAACATTCTCTCATGGCCAAATAGGACAGTACAGTGCAGGTAGAGAGGGAAGAAAGGCAGTGGGGTGTGTTTTTCTAATAAATGTGCACTGCTTTTCAGGAAGTGTGTCCCTGACACCAAGATAAAGGACATTGGAGAATGATATCTGTGGCATTAGGAAAACAAGCAAAGTGGAACCAAAATTCATCAGAGAGAAACCATGTGGGGGGAGGGGTGGGTCAGTGTCAAGGGTCTAACTTTGTTCCTCGTGTTGAATAGTGTGCAGTACGATGTCGTCTGTTTAGGTGTCAACTAGCCAACTGTGACTGGGCCAGGGTACAATCTGTCCTTGTCCAGTGAGCGTGGATGTCATGAGGATTCAATAAAGAAACAAAGGACAACAAAACAAACTTTGGACAAAGGAGCTATAGGTGTCAAGGTTATTGCTTGGACCCAACTGTGTAGTATTTTACTCCTTGGCACCTCTGTGTTGTGAAAATATAGGAAGAGACTAGGAATAAAACATTAACAAACACAAGAATGGGCATTTGTAGATGCATCGATGATGAGGCCAGAATTCTACATTTTTAAGCTACTATTCATCACAGTCTGTGTAGGCATCCAGGAATTGACACCATCTCAGGCTGTCATCTCTGGGGGATTCTTACTCCTTGAAACCCCACAAGGCTTAAAATTTTCTGAGCAGCCGTTTGAATGCATCTCTCAGTCCTGGTGACAGGCTCTTAGCTGTGCCCTCTATGGCCAGTCATGGCCAACTCAGCAAAGGACATGCAGGGACAAGGCTCATGTTATAGAAATGTTTAAATGTTCCCAGCATCAGGACCCCACAATCCACAGGTTCCTTTGGGTCACGAATCAGCTCAAACTTTAATATGAAAGGAGCCCACTCAGTTGCAGGCAGATTTTGGCTTCCCCAGGAGAATCTGACTGCATAGATAGGAGGTGAGCCCAGGAATCTGTATTTTTCAATGAGTGGCTCAAGTGGGTGATGCTGGTGGCGCACCGACTTTTCTTTTTGGAGAAAAGTTGTGTCATGTTACCATTCTCTGCCCAGGGACTTAACCACATACTCAGCTTTCCAATTAGTGGGACATCTACAGCTGCCTCCCCAGCAAACATGGAGAAATCTGCGTTGATCTGCTTGCTACAGACTGCCCAGGAGGCATGCTGAGATTCCAGGTAGGGATGACATGGGCTTGTCCCCCTTTTAGGCTGCCAACAGACCACATTACCAGCGTCTCCCTTTCCTGCTCAGTACTTAAACATTAAAAAACCAATTTGGTCAAAATGATAACGTGGGTTCGTCTTCTCTTCTTTTTCAAATGTCCTTACATGGGCACTGGGTTGATTTGTCTTGCACTTTATTTCCTGTTAATGGGTGAGCTTAACCCTAAAGCTACCCTGAACCCTGGGATTCTCCCAGTCCCTGACTCTTGGAGGATAAGATTTCTCAACTTTCTGATGAAGAATGTCCCGCCCTCCTCGAGGATGAAGGACAGCTGGTCCTGCAATCCAGGCAGAACCACACGAGGACACAGGGTTTCTTAGAGTTTATCACAGAAACTTTTAATCTCTTTTCCAAAAATTGGCTTGCTATTTAAATTTTTAGTTAAATGTAATCTTCTAAAGCCAGACTCCACCCTACTAAAAAAAAAAAAAATCATAAAATATGACAGATTTGCTCTCAGTGCTCCACTAAGAGGAAACACAAGGGACTTACTAAGTAATCATCCAGAGAACTGGTAGTCCTGTCTAGCTTCCACAGAATAGTCAACATGTTTTCCCTTTTAATGTCCCTGAAATACATACCTTCTTTGACTGTGGTATGTAGCATCTGAATACCCAGTGTATTACGAACGACACATGTAAAATCCGTGTTCAAATCCTCTCTTATGACTGGGTCGAAAATCAGTGGTATTTCAATGTAGTTCTCATTATTTTCTGAGTATTCCCTGAGTGAGGAAATACCGACAAACATGATGCATGCAGTGCAAGCTTGTCTTACAACATAGACACCCAACATTCCCAGTTATGCTTACAGTGGTTTCTAGATTCAGAAAGCGGGGAGCACATGCTGTTATGTCTTACTTATTTGGGAGAATTTCTAAGCCTGTTAGTCACTGTAATAGGACAGTTGTTACAAGGAAATTACAGGAGCCAGTTTACTTTGGACAATGGAAAATTTCATTTCTTAAGGCCCTTGATGAACAAAGAACCAATAGTGGGAATAGAAATGTCTAGTTTTGGGGAAACTTAACTGTATCATCAACAAATTGATTGCATAAGATTAGGAGTTTCCAGGAATCCAGTTTTCAACAGAGTCCCCTCCTTTCATCTGCACAGCCAACTCTCACTCTGTAAACTCAAGTTCAGAGTGGAGGGCAGTATACTGACCAAAGAGAATGATTCTAGTCAACATAACTGTGATTTATAATGTTATAGGACTCTGAAGATGCTTCACTACTGCATATTAGTATGAATAAAAATGTCAGGGAGGTGGGTCCACTAGGACTAATTTTGTTTTTTAATCTATGGGGGAAAATAGGCTCCTTTAAGTAAAAGTACAGTACGAGTAAGCTGATATGGGACATGTTAGTTTCACAGCAAAGACTTGCAAGTGAACAACTGTGCTAACCACATGTGATTTTCACTTGGTTGCATCCAGAATCCAGAAAGACCCTTTTTGATAGGTCTTTCAAAACAAGACAAAAATTTGGCAAGCCAAAGTTCAGGCTAATTCAGAGAACACAAACTACAATTTTAAAAATCTGTACTTTATAATTTGGAACACTGAATAGTCTCCCTTACTCATATGCAAATGGTTCCCATTTACAAGGCCTGATTGATCTACATTCAGAGTGAGAAAACATTTTCCAGACATGAATGCTTATGAGAACAGAATTCTTTCTTACTTTTACTATTAACCTTCCTTAGAGACTGTGGCAGCCCCTGTTTCCCTGAGAAACAGAAGGGGCTTTCAGATACTGTGGCTAAGTTTGTTTTAAGGGTTTGTGAAAATGTTTGACACTCAGGTTGCACCATAGGGAATGGAAATATATTAACTCCAAAGTATTTAAAAAGAAAAACTGTAAAAAAATCAAGAAATAAATGTTTGCTTAAACAGCTAGAAAATGCAACCTCAATGTCAAGTTGTTGAGTACAATTCAACTCATAGAAAGCTTGGTTCTCAAAAACAATTGATAATTCTTAGCAAAACTCAATTTTTAAAATTCTAAAAATCCAACAGTTTAGAATAGAAAAACTATTTTGAATGTGGCACGTGTGTCATATCAACAGGTTGTATATGACATTGTCTCTACAAAAAGCAGTAAAGCCTATGGAGGTTTCACAACAGCTCTGCCCAGAAGACTCTTCTAAACTGACACACATCTTCACCCACTTACAGGCGCTGCCCCTCGGTCACGCGGCGTTCATGGTAGGTGCTCTTTATGTCGGTGTTGTTGGCCTTCCACCACAGCAGGGTGGCCGAGTCTGTGCCGGCTCCCAGAAACACCTTACAGGGGATTGTCAGTCTCGACCCTGTGTACAGCAAGACACAGTGCACTGAACGTCAGAATCCAGTTGGATACAGGGGTCACCCCAGCCGCTCGCCCACCAGCAAATCTGAGCAATAGACCCTTCCCCACCTCCTCAAACACCCCTCATTGACTAATTATTTTCTTAGAAGTAAACTTGGTTCCCTCAAATGATTCCATTTACATAGAGAATCAGTATTTACCAAATACCTCCAGTTCCTTCAACTGGTCTTAATCATGGTGGATGAAAACCCAGAGGCAAATGGCTTCCCCAAGGCCCCTCAGATCCTACAGGGCATTCTGCATTCAACAGCTGCCTTCTTTCACAGTTAATTCTTACCCCCCAAAATCCAATTAACATATGGATTCTTTCTCTTTGCCCATTGCTGGTCTCAGCTCTCTGTTTCCGCTGTCTCAACTGTCCATTCCCAGATCATGTTCATGTAGGATTAACTCTTTAAAAAGCCACTGTGTTTTATACAAATGGTGCCTTCAGAGAAACAGAGTGGGAAACTCAGCTTCACTAGGCTGGGAACACCGAGGAGTTTGCTATGGCCTCCAATTAAAATTTAAAACATAAGTCTAACACCAAACAGGAGAGAGAGAGAGAGAGAGAGAGAGAGAGAGAGAGAGAGAGAGAGAGAGAGAGAGAATAGGATTCTGCAGCCAGCATAAGACCTATGAAACCATTATACAAAAACAAACACACCAAATGGATACAGGCTTCACAAACAGGCCTGAATCTGAACCCCAGCCTGACCCGAGTGTAGTTTTTTTTACGTTCCTTCATCCATCTTGAGCCCGCAGGCAGCTTTTCCTTCTGGAAAATGGGAAAATAAGACCTCCCCACTAGCTGACCAGCTATTTTGGCAACAAGAATAGTTTCTGAGGGGCCAGAAGTTGGCCTCATTTTACAAATGGAGTATTATGGAAACGCTGAGGTCAGCCAAGTTTTGGTAGGGTGAAATCGTTTTAAATATAGTACAGGTACTGGTTCTGTGAGAGTATCATGCCATTAATCCTTTCCCACACTTAAATAACAGCTACAAAGATGTTCAGATTTTTACATTTAGATTTTTGTAGGTAGGCTTTTCATGAAGCAAAGTATACCTGCTTCAAACAGTGCCATTTCTAACAATATTTGACACAGGGAAATGCTCTCTGGCATTTGTTATTTCAGCCTCTCATGCTGGGGTTCTAGGGTCTCCACCCAGGCACACTGTACAGAAAGGGGCAGGTGCAGTCACAGACACAGGGGTCCCAGCCACCCCTGTGGGTTACAGTCCTTGCAAGCCTTACCCAGAGAAGCTAATATGGTCTGGTGAGGGGAGATAATCACAGGAACTGTCTCCTCTTCTTTTACTGAGAAAGATATATGGAAAAAAGATTCAATTAGGAAAGGCTTCATTTTAAGTTGAGGTTCAAGGTCCATTGTTTGGTTAATTAACTAAGTTATCCTTGACGGTATGGCCAGCCATTGTGGGAGTTGACCTTTGTCTAGCAAAGGAAACAGGCTTTCCACAAAGACGAGCATCCTTGCCCAATGCCTTTCCCAGAAGACAGATTACTGGAAGAAGCCACAGTTAAGCACACATTCTGCTCACAGATGTTCTTTGCTCTCTGATAAACAATTAACCATTCCCCTCCCTGGCTTCCTGAATGAATTTTTAACAGTAATGTTCACAGTGTCCACAGGATAGGGTTGCCCTAAAACATCTCCCTCCTCTCCATCCTCACCTTGCCAAGTGCCTGCCACAGAATACTGAAGCCACCTCAAAAAAATAAAATAAAATAAAATAAAACAAGAAGCCCGGGGGCTTGGAAACCACTTATTTGTAATGTTAATCCTACACTGAGTGATAGAGTGGCCCAGGTTGGCTTCAATGTTAATTGAAGATGTATCTCTTTAGGGAGACAGCGGCAGATGTCATAGGATTCAGAACTCAGCTCCCCAAGAGGCAGGTCTCCCAGCAGCTTGAACAAACTGGGCACGTTAATTGCAGCAAAAAAGACAGCTTGGGGGTGGGCAAAGGGCTGCTCGTCTCCATAACTGCTTGCTCCACCCTCACTTCTTCCTCTAAGAGCATCCGAAACCCTAACATGAGTCAGCATCGGGCAGCATCACAGTAGAGCCCAAAGTGCAGGGCACTTCTCGACTGTGACCAACAGCCTTTCCCTCACATGGCTGCCATTCAGAGGCTGGGGCAGCAAAGAGAGGAGACACAAGCCTCAAGGACTTTATACATCCATGGGTCTCAAACTTGAGGACTCATCAGCATCCCCTGGGGGACTTGTCAAACACAGACTACTCCCCTCCCCGGGCCCCTGTTTCTAATTCAGTAGGTCTGGGATGGAGCCTGAGATCGTGCATGTCTAACCAATATCCAGGTGATGCGGCTACTGCTGGCCCAGAACCACTCTTCCAGAACTGCTGAGCTACTGTGTGATCACAACACAGGCTAAAATGTAGGTTGGCTGCCCCCTAGCGTTCCTGTGCAGTATCACATGAACAGGATAAGCATGCCCTTCAAAGTCATAGTGTTCCCCTGTGGGGGAACAAGGAGTTGAGGTGAATGAATTGTCACACACAGTAAAAAAAATATAATCTAGAGATTTCAGTTCATGGGAGACACATTTTCCCTGTAGTAGAATTGAATCTCTGGATTCTCTGTGAGAAAAAAGCTAGTCTTTTCCCCCTCATAGACCAATTATTTAACTTTAGTGTATTTCCAGAGCTCCCTGAAATGCCCTTAGAAGACTCCAACTGTGTAATTATTCTGTGTATAAAATAAAGAAAAGAAATCTACTCTCTAGGGTGGAATGGACTTAACCACTTTTATGACACTTGCTCCAAGCTTGATGTCCAGCATGTAGGAGGTAAGGAGTAAATATTGAACAAATATTAAATACTAACCAATACTGTTCACAACATGATTCTCAAGTAGAAATCATTTAAACTAATAAGAGCACTCACTGCTTGAAATCCTGGTTTCAAGAGCAACTAGACACGCCTTGGGGAAGACCAAAAAAAAAAGGGCAATATTCACTGGATATGCCAATGCATAGCCTTCTAACTGAAGAATCCGATAAAATCCTAGTGTCCTAGAATTACATACACATCAACTTGTGGCAACCATGTTTGAATGGCGGGCCGGGAGGTAGGTGCAAGCCTTCCAAGTGAAACATTGTTTGGCTCCCTCTAATGGTGTGTTTTAGCCTCAGAGTTGGAACCCTATCAACCACCCAAGGGCTCACCTTTCCTTAAAATAACATCCTGCTTTCTACCTCTCAAGGTGGCATACACATGTCTGATTAGCCTGATGTTTTAAGAAAGTTGTTGTATCTCTTTTCCTTTCATACCAAAGACATTCAAGGAATTCTATGTGCACCCTAATTGGTCTTGTGCGTGCTTGTTATTGACGCAGGGTGGAAGGATACCTTCATGGCCAGCACTTACTCTTGGTGTGTAGTTTGATATTCCTACTGATGTTGTACTGCATGCCTTTATGGGCAAACGTCGTAACACAGCTGTAATAGCCCGCGTCCTCCACAGACACATTATTTATGAGTAAGTGAGTGGTTCCCTTCACACTTAGAAACTTCTTGTTGTCTTGATCCAAAAGGACAGAATCCTTAAGAGAAAATGTTTTTCAGAATTATATTATGTACTAATTTATATCTCAAAAGCTATAAATAGCATCAGTATTATCAACCAGTGTTGAATTTGCAACCCAAGAATTGCCCTGTTACTTACTTTGCTAATGTTGTTCTTGGGACATACTTTTCACTCTCTCTATTTAGGAGAGGGAATTTGTTAACATATAAAACAAAATTGTTCAGTTTGTTTAACCACAGTGCTTAAAGCACATTTGCTTAAGCACAATGGGAGAAAAAAGAAACTCTCTCTTCTTTAACAAAGTAGGCCATTTAAGATACAGATATATTTATGGCCTAACAGCTGCCTACAGACCTTACTTAGGAGACCCCCAGGGAAGAGTACTGTATGTAGTCATGGTGACTTGAAAACAATGTTCACAAGAGACGATGTTGCTGTAATTACCTTAAAAATCATTTCAATTCTGGGAGTCAGTAGAGATGCAGAAAAATTTGTAAGAAAAAACTGAATGTGAGAAATGAGGCCATATTTTTCATACGGGCAAAAGATACCACGGGTTCTGAAGAATAGAACCCTCAAGGGCAAGGCTTCCTATAACATAGAAAAAGCTGAATGGGATTTAAGTAAACATTCTAATGAAGACAAAATGTTCTCAGGAACATCTCTTTCAAAACCGTGATGATTGAAAGGATTCAGTAGTCAAATATAACCTTGAGTCATTCCAGATTCTTACTCTGAATGGGAAGACAGACATAACCAGAAGAGTTTGTTTGCTACATGGTTCATAAAGTACTACTTTATAATATATTTAATTAAAAGGGGAGATTTTATTGTTCCTAACACGAGTGGTCAAACATGAAAAAAGTCAAATAGAGCCCAGCACCACAATTCTGCCAGAGCCCGTGGGCAACCAGGGCTGCCCTGCATGGCATGGTGTGTGGGGCCTCCTGGGTTAGGGTTTTGGCTTCACCATCTACCAGCTGTGTGACCTTGGGCGAGTTCCTTACATTTAGTAATCTGCAAAATAGAGCTATTAACGACCCCTACTTCCTTGGGTTACAGGTCAGCCAGTTTAGAACAGACTTGTGCATAGTACATGCTCAGTAATGATTACCATTCTTAGGAAGGGAACAAATCTTGCTAAGCACCACCATGATATCCTTATCCCAGATTTATATGGCAAGCCCTGCAGGAGGCGCTTCATACTCAGTCCTCCATTTACTATCCCAAACAATCCCAGCCACTACGAATGACTAATTATCATTCTGCACAGGAAGCAGGTTCGAGAGGTGAAATAACTTGGCCAAAGCCACACAGCAGGTAAATGAAGGAACAGGGTTTTGAACCAACACTGATCCCCCCTGAGCCTGTGTCCTCTCTCGTGTCTCCTCTCACGTGTCCTCTTTATACTCTTCCTAAACCAAGAGTGAATTCGTTCTGTAACTGGACTGGCTAATTCATGGGAACTGGCTACGTTCCTCTACTTTCAGAAAATCATTTAAAAATTTCCAATATTAAATTAATAGTCTATGTGTATCTTGAAGTTATAATACTAGTCAATCGGTTAACCTATTCTTTTTTATCTGAAAAGATATATTTTAATAATTATGATGAAATTATAGGTAATGTCGATTGAGATTACATTGAAAAGTTATGTTTATATAGAGTAAGGAATAACATATTTCTTAAGTGAAAGGCAGTTCCTCACTTCTTTTTCTTTTACACAATGGAAATACCTTTAATGCTGTTGCTGGTAGCAAAGTAGTGCAATGTAAAAAAAAACTAAAAAAAATATATATATAATATATATTATAATACAGACTTCTAAAAAAGTAGAAATTTAGTCCTTCTTTGTCCCCAAAACATGTTTTAGCATTTCAATGTATATTCCTTCAGATTTTTAAATACGTGTAACTATATTTTTAAATAAACTAGAAATAGAATATATACCATTTAAAGCCTTTTAAAAACTATAACAATATTGTATTTTTCTTTCCTTGTTAATACATATAAAATTATCTCATCTTTGTAAATAGGTATGTGATATTCCACTGTTCCTATGAGAGAAAATTAGTTTATCTAATCCCTCAAGAAGAATATTTTCTTGTTTCTAACATCTTATTATAAACAATGCTGCAGTAAATGTGTTAGTACAGTGTTATACACTTATCTCCTTATTTCCATATAAATTTTTTAAATGGACCTAATTCTTGAGTAAAGTGTTAATTTCTTTTAATGATTAAACAAATAACTGTACTTTCCAGTATCAATTTATGGTCTATATCAACTAACTTTTTCTATAAAGGACCAGTGGTAAATATTTTAGGCCCACAGCCCACATGGCCTCTGTCCATTGCAATGTGAAAACAGGAAAATCAATGAATGTGTTTGTGTCCCAGTAACACTTTATTTATAGTCACTGAAATTTGAGTTTTATATCATTTTACATCATAAAGTGTTATTTTTTAAAAAAAAATTTTAACCATTCCAAAAAGTGAATACTATTCTTAACTGGCAAGCTATACAAAAAAAAAAAAAAAAGGCAGTGGCTTAATTGGGCCCTGGGCTGTGGTTTGCCCATATCTGGTCTACACACATGACCTGATGAGAATATTTATTCAACCAGGCAAAAGAATAAATTGTGTTTCTATTTACTGCTTTAACCCAAAGATTAGTTATCAAGTGCTTTTGAAAAACTGTGTTAATGTGTGTATAAAGTTGTTAAATAAATAATTTTTTCTCAATTTTAATAGATAAATGACAGAATTAAAAGCTACTCTCTATAACTATTATTTATTGGATTCATTTCATATTCTGTCTTCTCAAATCACTATCCTGAGGACTCTTACCCAAGCCACATAAGGGTTAATAGAACATTTTAATCCTGGCCCTTTCTTAAAATAATTGGTTTAAATAAAAGTGAATGTGTTAGCATCAGAACAGGTATTTTATATCTTTCCTATGGTTAGTAAAAACACATTTTAATTAAATGGCAATTTTTAAAGATGTACCTTGTACCACTGAATCTTCATGTCAGTTTTGTTATGGGTGAATTGACTCAGGTCAGGGCAAACTAATGTCCCAGAGGTTGACAAGGTGAGACTTTGCGGGTATAAGATGAAAGGCACTGAGGCTTCTGTCTTCTCAAAAACCCTGAGCTCAATGGACATTTCATCACAGTAAGAGGCATTTCTGATTTAAAAGGAAAAAAGAAATTATAATAAATGGCAAGGCAAAAAAAAGTAAAGCTAAATGAAATTAAGAAAAATTTCCCCAATCTCATTAAATTATGCATTCTACATTTTTTTGATTAGTATTGCAACACTTCTATCCCTGGTCCCTTTGATTCTTTGGGGGACAAAAAAAGGCACGCTTTCATAATTGTTATAAAGAAAGTGTAAAATATTCTGCATTTTTCCAAAGGACACTTCACAAGTCTAACTTCAATCCCATCAAGAGCCACTAAGAAATCCCCAAGTCCTCTTCCAAGGGGTGGTCCTAAATCATTCCAGATTCTGGGGCTTCTTGAGCAAATGTTCCAACTTCCTGGTCCAGGGAATTATATCTAAATGAAGGAATTGTTTTCTAAGAGCTACGGTCTCCATGTAAAGAAAATTCCATTTACTTCTCTGTGGAATCATTTATCAACTGAAGTCTAAGTTCAGAAAACTGCTGAGAACTTAATATAAAAATCTATAAAAGATTTTTGTAATACTACATAAGCAAAATTAACTTGGTAAGTTTGTTGTTGTTGTTGTTGTTGTTTAGGTTGGGTTAACTATAATCTCAATATCACAATTCTGTCAAGACCCTATAACTGGGGAAAGGGCAGAGGCAAAACATTTATAGCAACATGGAGGAAATATAGGGAAGGACAGAGGATATTAACTAAAACAATTTTCTTAAGTAGAAAACATAAAAATATATGTGCCTCGCTAAGTCCTGGCTACCTAAGAAACACAGGACAACAAGAAAGATGATGCGAATGTGTGTTATACAGGGGGTGGGGGGACAAGAACTTTCACGGCAAAATGGAAAACAAGCTATACCCGAAGAAGAAACAAAATGTGAAAAACATATATATGAAAGAAATAAGGGATAAAAGCTTAACTACCTGAATGTGAAAATAATCAATTCAAATATATGTCAATATATATATTATATTTTATATCTGGTTGAAAGAGAGAAAAAAGGAGATGAACAAATGTTTTAGGCACAAAGGCATGCAGAAAGTTAGCTGTCACCTTGAAAACTGCATCATCTCACTGCAAGTGGAAGAGATGCAAATAAGGACAGAGCCAAAGGACAGTGCCCAGCTGGAAGTAGTCAGCCCAGCAGCTCCTCAGAGTGAGGAGGTGCCTGCCAGGTCGGTGCTGGGTGCTCTGCTTACATTATTCCACTTATTCTCCAACACTGTGAGTTAGGAGTTATTATTATATTATTTTTAGATAAGGCAAATTAGCAATACAGAAATTAAGTAATTCCTAAGCCTGTATAGCTAGCTACTAAGAGGTCAACCCAATAGGACTCTGGGAAAACCCTTAAATTAGGGCAGTATCTCCAAAAACCAAGCTTACCAGACATATCAAGAGTTAAAAAAAGATTCATATTATTGATCTGGTATTACCCAGTAGCAAGCTACTCCATGAAAATGAAACCCAAAAGAAATAGGGGTGGGGGAATAACTTGACCACCACTCATATTCCCCACGTAGTGTGGTATCCCCACAGCAAAAAGTGGTATTCACTAGTGCTGTTCACCAAATAGATCCAGTGCTCAGCACATGGTGGTGTTACATGGGTGGGTGCAGTTATATGACTCTAGTCAATGAATTGTATGTGTGTCACTGCCACACCAAAGTTTTAAAAGCTGGGAGAGACCCTCCACAGCATGTTTCCTTTTGGTACAGTGACCAACAGTTGAGATAACGACTGCCCCTTCAGTCTGCATCCTTGAGTGTCTGCCCACCCACCCTGTGCTTGTTGCATGTGTGATAAATAAGCCTTCATTGTTTGGAGCCACTGAGATTTGGGGGTTGTTTGATTCCGTAGCATAACCTTCCTCACCCGGATTGACAGGAAGGCCATGTGGGTTCTAGATCACAAGATTATAAAAGTCACAAGGACAGAGCAGTGTCATGCCCTGTCACTGTAAATGCCAAAAGGTATTGTGGCAAGTGCTGGTGATTCTCACTCTCTCAGAACCCCAGTCTTAGAGTAGAAGAGCGTTTTAGAGATCAGTCAGGTAAACTCTCCCACATGCTCCAAAAGCTTGACCCACAATTGGATTTCCAACCCCTCTCAATTCTACATCTCTTTTGTTCTACAACAATAGAAAACAAAATAAGGATATTAGGTACCATTTTTTTACTTGAGTGTAGAAACAAACTTTAAAACAAACATGACTCAGTTCACCACTCCCCTATTCTTGCATTTTATCACTTCAGTAGTCAAGAAGTATTGCCTTTGAAAGAAAAGACATTTCTGTGCATATATTGACCACCTGCTCCCGTGCTCCCCACACTAGATGCTTCTTATACTGTGATTTCACAGAATGCTCCCAACGAACCTTCTTACAGTGGAGAAAACTGAGGCCTAGAATTGTCAAGTGATAAGACCATAGAAAATGAGAAGTTTCAGATTTGCATCCATGTCATCCTGACTCCAAATTCTGTTCTTTTTCTACTATTTATTTTTTCTAGTAGTGCTCCTTAGAAAACAATAGGACCTTTTGTACTAGAAAGGAAAAGAAAACTATGCATGTATAGCTATTGTAAAATCAGGCATCCACATTTCCCTGATACGGAGGTAAGTGATTACTTGTCTGCTTCCTGGGCAGGGTTCATTACAGAGTAGCACATAGACGCACACACAAAAAATGTAAATAAATGTTTGTGGGTATGACTTCTCCTTAAATCAAATGAGTTTATGAAATCTGTAGAGACTCTAAAGCTGCCTGGTAAGGAGTGAATAGAATCTTGGGAAGGGTTAGAGGCAGCAGCTGAAGAGAGAAGGGCAGGACTATTTCAAAATCAGGCCAACACTGAACTCTTATCCTTTCAGAAGAACTAAGCCAGGAAATTTTTAAGGTCTCCAATACTAGACCTACAACTTTCTCCTTTAAGAAGCAGCAAGATATATCAAGACCTTCATTAGGGAGAGGACAGTCTTTCCAACAACAATTTTGGGAGAACTGGATAGCCATATTCAAAACAATGAAGTTGGACCATGACCTTATGCCATATCCAAAATTTAACTCAAAATGGATCAAAGACCTAAACATAAGAACTAAAACTATAAAAATTCTCAGAAAAAAAACACAAGGGTAAAGCTTTATGACATAGATGTAACGGTGATTTCTTGGATATTACATCAAAAGCACAGGCAACCAAGGAAAAAACTAGATAAATTTGACCATCAAAATTTTAAATTTGTGTGCATTAAAGAACATTATCAATAGAGTAAAAAGGCCACCCATGGAATGGTAGAAAATATTTGCAAGTCATATATCTGATAAAAGATTGATATTTAGAATACATAAACAATGCCTATAACTCAAAAACAAATAAACAACTCAATTAAAAATGGGCAAAATACTTGAATAGAAATTTCTTCAAAGAAAATACAAAAATGACCAATAAAGCACATGGAAAGATGCTCAATATAACAAGTCTTTAGGGAAATTAAAATCAAAACCACAATGATATACCACTTCATACCCATTAAGGTGGCTATTAACCACCCCCCCAACTCAAAAAAGAAAAACCAAAAAAAAAAACAAAGCCAGAAAATAGTGTTGGTGAGAATGTGAAGAATTTGGAAACTTGTACATGGCTGGTGGGAATGTAAAATGATGTAGCTGCTGTGAAAAACAATATCATGATTCTTCAAAAAATTAACAGAATTATTACATGGTCGACCAATTCCATTTCTGGGTATACCTAAAAGTATTGAAAGCAGGCAGTCAAACAAATTTTTGAAGACCTATGTTCATAGCAGCATTATTCACAACAGCCAAAGAAAACCCAGAAGAAACCTAAGTATCCATTGATAAATAAATGGATAAGCAAAATGTGGTCTATATATCCAATGAAATATTATTACGCTTTAAAAAGGAAGAAAACTCTGACACATGATATGGCATGGAAGAACCTTAAGGATATTATGCTAAGTGAAATAAGCAGTCACAAAAGGACAGATACTGTATGGTTCTACTCATACGAGTTGCTTAGAGTAGTCAAATTCATAGAGACAGGAAGTATGATGGCGGTTGCCAGGGGCTGGAGGAGGAGAGATGGGAAGTTCATGGTCGATAAGCACAGAGATTCATGTTGGGAAGATGAAAAGGTTCTGGAGCTGATGGTGGTGATGGTAACACAACATTGTGAATGTACTTATCACAACTGAATCATACACTTTAAAGGGTTTAAGTGGTAAATTTTATGTTATGTGTATGGTACCACAATTTTTGTAAAAAAGCAACAGAACAAAGTGGGAGGGGGACTAGACCCTGTGTCAGGAGCTGTGGGTTCCAGTCTCAGCTCCACACCCACCACATGCAAGAACTTTACAAGTGAGCTCAGCTCTCACATGTACAATAAGCAGTTGGATGAACTTATTCTTAAACTCTCATCCAAGTGTCAAATTCATTCAGTGTTCTGTATCTACTTCTTGTGTCCATGGGGATTGAGCAGTGAAAAAAAGCTGAGTTCCTGTCCTGGAGTTTACATTCTAATGGGGTAGTTACACATTAACCATACATACCACGTATATGTGTGTCAGATGAAGAAAAGTAACATCCAGAGAGAGAGTGACAGGAGTGCTGTTTTAGATAAAGTGGCTAAAAAGGTGACATTTGAGCAAAGATTTAAATGAAGAGGGCGAGGGAGCCATGAGGACATGTGAGGGAAGGCTCTCGGTGGGAGGCACGTCAGGAGCCGTGAAGAAGACAGAACATGGATGCTCACCTGCACAATGGATTTTGAAATCCAGGTCCTCACTGAAGAACCGTGTGAGAGTCCATTCTTCAAGGAGTCCCACGCCCCACAGCCCCACCCCTCTCAGCCCCCCCACCCCCGTCGTCCCAGAGGGGCTTACCTGACAGTGCAAATGTAGATGCCAGAGTGCCCCTGCCAGGCTGGCACAATCCAGACAGCATCATCCTGGACCCACACTCCTGTCTCTTCTCCTCCTGGGACCATCCCAGCAGAATCATTTTTCCGCCATGTCAGGCTGACATGGGGTCTGGCAGAGGCCCCCAACCAATATCGCATCTGGGGGCACTGCAGGACCACAGGCTCCCCTTCTATCCCGATGTTGGTTTTGAAATATTTGCCACGAAATCGGCAGTTTCCTGCAGGCACTGAAGGACAGAGACACCACAGTCAGGCTTTGGGTCCAAAACCTCCCTTTGATGGGCACATCTGAGGAAGAAGTGTGCCCCTAACAAAGTGGCCTGTACCCTGAGCACCCCATTATCGCCTTCCTGTTACAATCGTTTCAACTCTCCCAAATGCCAAATTTCAGGTTGCTAGCAATTCCGATTTATATTTTGTGGGAAAAGTTAAATCAGGTTCACATGGTGACAAGAAAAATGATTTAAAATTTTGGCCACATTTCTCACTTAACTCCTTATCATTAAAGTAGATCTCAGCTTAGATCTCAGCTAAGTTCAGATACAAAAAAAGAAAACAGCTTTGTTGACAGACCTGTAGTTAAAAATCCAAAGGCACCTTTTATCAAGGGCAAAACACCACTTACTTGATTCACTCTTAGGCAGGACTGGTGGATGCCCAGAGCAAGGCCAG
This sequence comes from Rhinolophus sinicus, assembly GCF_036562045.2. NCBI lineage: Eukaryota > Metazoa > Chordata > Mammalia > Chiroptera > Rhinolophidae > Rhinolophus > Rhinolophus sinicus. The sequence continues at coordinate 68,235,095 of NC_133755.1, read as the reverse complement.
GGCAATAGAGGGGGTGGGCCAGAGGAAGCATTTCTCACTTAGCAAGACATGAATATTCACACCTTGCTTTTTGTTAATTCTTTGATTTTGTATTTGTATGTCATTTTCTTTCTTTTTTTTAAATTATGTTGATTGAGGTAATGTGTTAATAACATTGCATAAACTTCAGGTGTACGACATTATAATTTGATAACTGTGCTCACCACCCAAGTCTAGTTTCCTTCCGTTACCATACATTTGAGCCCATTTACCCACGTTGCCCTCCCCACACCCCCTTTCCCCTCCAGTAACCACAACTTGTCTCTTGATAACAAAACCTCCCTAGATAAACACCTCTTTTCCCCAGAGAAGCTGCAGGCAACCCCTTTCCAGCTGAAATAATCACTTCTGACCTGTGCGTTCCTCAGGCTGAGTGGTGAAGGGAGAAACACCCACTATCAATAGGTGCACGATGAACATTGCTCCCCACAACTTCTGGAGGACACGGGAAGTGGACATCTCAAGTCTGGCACCCTGTAGCCTAGAGGAGGAGACAGAGGGGTCACCAGGGACCACAGACACCCAAAGAGAGAATCCCTTAAATACGGTCCCATGCAGGTTTCACCTGATGACAGAAACCTTTTTGCCTAGATTCTTTAACAAGAAAACTCAACATTTTAGGATTTACTTCTCTATGTCTATATTCACCAAACACACCTAACATCAAATCCTCAGAGCACTAACAAACTGTCTTGAATTAGGGGGGTCCATATCCTAAGTGTCTCTCTCTGTCTTAAAGTGTGCCTGAGCATTCCTTGCTCCTCAGCCTGAGATGCGGTTTCCTCAGAGAAGGCCCCTGTTCGGGTCCTCTCCTCCCTCGGTCTTTGCTCAAACATCACTCTTGGTGAGGTCTTCTCTGACCTTCCTATGTAAAACTGCACCCCTTTTCTGCCCCAATACTCCATATTTTCTTTTCCTGCTCTATTTCTCTCTGTGGCATTCACCATTAACCATGTCTCCTCTCTCTAGAATGTAAGCTCCACGTGCACTAGGGTCCTACTTTGTTTTATTCACAGTTATGTCCCTAACTCCCATTTGTTGAATGAGTGAATGAATGACTAGAAGTCAAACAGTCTTCATATTTTGCTTATCAGAGATCTTTTCCTACAGTCCCTATGGATTACCTCTTATTTTACATACAATTCTGACTTACGCTGAGGAGTTCTACAGACTGCTAACTCTCTGGTCTAGAGCATCCCAGGGGAAGAGCAAAATGAGGTCCAAAAAGCGAGTAACATACACAAGTTCATGAAGCATCCCCCACACACACCTCCCCAAGATGATCAGCTGCTGCTGTGCATCCCTGCGTCCCTCTCACGCTGCATCGAAATAGCCTATTGTATCGGCTAAGCATTGCCAACACAGTACTACTAACAAACCACCCCAAAACTGAACGGCATAAAACAACAAGCGTTTGTTCTCGCTCACAGGTCTGTAGATCAGATGGAATTGGCTGACCTATGTTAGGCTGGGTTAGTTAGGCTTGGCTCCAAGCTTCACGTGTCTCTCATCCTCCCTAGACCAGTGACTTCCTGGGAGCTGATCTTCTCATGTGATGGCAAAATGTAAGCACTGTGAGCAACAGCACTCAGAACCTTGCACAGAACAAGCTCACTCTTGTCTGCCCACATTCCATTGGACAAAACAAGTCATATGACCAAACCTACCATCAGTGGGGTGGGGAAATGCCCCCACTTCTAGTGGGAGGAGCTGCAAAGTTATACAGGAGGGGAAAGAAATGGGAGCAATCATGCCATCTACCACACCTGTTTCTTGTCTGGCTCCCCATGGGTGGGGACAGCCTTGAGCACAGAGGCCCAGTCTTATTCACAGCCCTCACGGCCTACATGGTGCCCAAACCCAGAAGGTACTAGGGAATATTTATGATTAAAAGTCTACCAGAGAGTTGGAAGTAATGAGTAAATCCAGAAAAAAAAAAAAATTCCTAGAATCACCCTTCCCCCATTTCCTTGAAAAAGTTTGACTCGTTCTCTGTTCCTGCAACAGGTATGTATCATTTTGAATGACTGGTCTCACAGCCATTGGCTGGGCAAGTATATATCATCCAGTCTCACAGTAAACCCAGATGGCTCTTAAGTGGCCAGGGCACGGTTGACAAACTAGGAAGTGATCCTTGCACTGTAGGAACCCTCCCTCATCAGTCAGGAGCCATCGGGAGGCATGGGCTCAGAGTTTCAGTCTGAATTCCCCCTCTAGTGATGAGGGACTGGGGTGAGCAGTGAAGGACCTGAGATTTTCCCCTTAGCTGGCTGTCTGCCCCAGGGCTGTCTCCCTTATTCTCTTCCTGCTTCTACATGGTCCTATCCTTTAAATGTTTCTGAAACACCAATACTTCCGTAAGTCTATCTCTATCCCCACCCTCAGCTTCACCATGTCACTTGGTTAACATAAAGGTCACCTCAACATTGACCAAGTTGCTTTGTTCCCTTTGGACACACATTAGCTTAGCACATCCCCAATTGTACTGCTCTCAGCCAGACTCACTAGCTCTCTAGTAAGGATATGAAAGAAGTAGGAGTTAGATACACCAGGTATAACCAATACCACATATCCTAATAAATGAATGAAATCAAAGATGTTGATACAGGGACTAGTGTAATAGGGGCAGCTACTGTGCTAAACACTGAGCATTTGCTGTTTTATTTTACCCCCATGAGATGAATATCATGACAGTTTTACAGGTGATGTAACAGAACAGAGTAAAGTGGTGAAGTAGCTTGGCCAATATGTTATAGCTAGCAAGCAAAGCATAAAGTTTTAGCCTAGAACTAATGATTCAAAAGCCCCTAGTCTTCAAAAGTATTGTTTCTGTGACAGATGCTACTAGTTTCCTTCCCAGTATCTGTCCCTCCCCACTTCCCCAATCATAGAATCTCCAACTCTTAACTAAGCACATCACTATCCCACAAAAATGACTATATTTCCCATTCTCCCTTGCAACTAGTAGCCACATGACAAAATTTGGGCCAATGAAATACAAGTGGAAATATATGCTCCTCCTGGGAAGTCTACTTAAAAGTCTCTGCAAAAGACTTTAAAGTCTCCACCAGTCTTCCTTCCTGCTGGCTCTGTGTGGCTATGATGGTTGGATTGCAGCCACCATCTTCGACCACAAGATGAAAACCACTTGTTGAAAGGGGTGGGGCCACAAGACAAGAGCATGAGTCCTTGGTGGCTTCAGGGAGCTGCACCCCCCTTCCCAGCTACCTTCTTTTATATGTCCAGGCTTCCTGTTATGCACAGCCAAACCCAACCCCAATATGTTAACTTTCCCGAGTTTTTGAAAAGGACCCCAGTTTGGGGGTGGGAGGAGGTTGGAAAAAACTGCACCAGGTACTGCCAGGCGTTATGTTCTCACTGGTTTTCTTTCTGATACTCAACAGTTTCTGCTGATTGACTCTAAAAAAGTCATTTCAAAGGCAGAAGGAGCAGTGCGGTCTCGCCTCAAATGAAAGCAACCCCACCCACCCCAACCCAAGACTCAGGTTCAGGCTTAGCCTTTGATTATGTGAAGTTTTGTAATCATGTTTAAAATTATTTTTACACCAGAAAATCAGGCTGTATCCATTCAGGGGTAGCTGTTAGCTGAAGCTTCACAGAGCTACAGAGCTGGAAAAATCTTCAAGAAATCTAGTGCCATCACTTTCTTTTTCAGTTGATACAAGTGAATTGGACATTAAGCCTCCTCTCAAAATCACATATCTGGTCAGGGTGAGAAGCAGAGATGTTTCAACAAGGACACTGTTCCAGTAAAACAAAGTTCTAAAACGTCTTCTTCAAATAATAACCACCCCTCACCCCCACACAGGTTCCCAAGTCAAGGAAATTCTCTTGGTTTTTCCCCGTGAACTATGGCAAAATACTGCTCTACAGTGACCTTTCCAGGGAGTGGCTTCAGACAAGCAAACCACAAACACATAGTGATAGTTTTCAATAGTCAAAACCCCAGAGAAAGGCTGGAACCCAAAATGCCATAGTGTGGGAAACAGTAAGTCTTTGGCATGTCCAAAGGAAAAAGAATTAGTCTTGCAGAGGTTTGCAGCAAAACACTATTCTCCTGCCCTACTTTCTTTAAATGTGCCTTTCAACTACAGATAACTTGACATTTCTGCTTCAATCTAAGTAGACCTTCTTACTAGGAGAAAGAAATTTTTTTTTAATTTATTGGGGTGACAATTGTTAGTAAAATTACACAGATTTCAGGTATACAATTCTGTATTACATCATCTATAAATCCCATTGTGTGTTCACCACCCAGAGTCAGTTCTCCTTCCATCACCATATATTTGATCCCCCTTACCCTCATCTCCCACCCCCCACTCCCCACCCCCCTTACCCTCTGGTAACCACTAAACTATTGTCTGTGTCTATGAGTTTTGTTTCTTATTTGTTTGTCTTGTTCTTTTGTTGTTCTGTTTCTCATTTGTTTGTCTTGTTCTTTTGTTGATATGTGGTTTATATACCACATATCAGTGAAATCACATGGTTCTCTGCTTTTTCTGTCTGACTTATTTCACTCAGCATTACACTCTCAAGATCCATCCATGTTGTCACAAATGTTCCTATATCATCTTTTGTTACTGCCGAATAGTATTCCAGAAGAAAGAAATTTTAAGAGCAGCTCACTCCAAGTATTGGAGTTTCAGGTCAATCCTATTTTTTTTTTTTTTTTTTTTTTTTTGGTCAAATAACTACGTTTCACCACACTCAGTGTAAGAAAACAGAAAAAATGGGATGAAAAAGCAGGGCCAGGCATTAACAAAAAGACAATGACAATGTGTGAAGAGTTGAAGGAAGGAGAAGAATGCAGTAAGGGGAAAGGAGCTGATGGCTGATGACACAGCACTGAACCAAACAGGGAGCGAGCAGCGCCGCCAGCAGCATCATTAAGGCCAGGTCACCGCTTACCTGCCTCTGATGCCCAGGTGACTGCCTCCTGCTCATGATAGTACATGTTGCCCAAGACAATGTAGGTGTTTACTTCACATTTTAATTTAATTTTGAAAAATCTCTTTCCATATGTGTGTGTGTGTGCATGTGTGTGTGTGTGCGTGTGTGTGTGTGTGTGTGTATAAATTCACCCAGAAAATTAAACTTTATTTCTATCTTCACATTTCTTTCTGGAAGTTTTTAGGCAACTGAGTCTTAAAACTCTGAGTCAGGCAGTACAGTCATCTAAAAACAGAAACAAGGTGACAGAGCCTGAGTATTAAGGAAGTCAAACAGATGTCAGGCTTTAGGTAGATTCCTTAGTCACCTCCAGGTTATAAAATAAATTCCTAAAAAGCCAAACATGTTGTTTCAGGCATATGGTATAAGACCTTCTGAAAGCCATGGGGAAAATAAATATTTACATGAAAGTTAAGCTTGGAAATTTTTTTAAAATTCAAAACCTACAGCAAAAGTAAAAGAATTTTGAGCTAAATCTCTGGAAAGCATTGAATGGTAAGAGTCTGGGGGGTAAGGAAGATCCTCTAGAGAAATACATGACCAGGTTTGAGGCAGCTTTTGTTGAAAATTGTCCTGGCTCAAAGCAGAACCCTTGATGGTTGTCCACAAATTACTTTTGTTCTTTAGAAACAAGAGAAGCCAGCTCTCCCTGCAAATTAAGGCAGTTCAGAGCACCACAGTGGGACTATTTCTGGTCTGTATGGCCAATGGCTGTGTCAAATTGACAGCACCTCAATGTCCTTGATCCTGGTGCGGCCTAGGGAGATAGATCGCATACTGGAAGCCATGGTGCCTGAAGACCCATCTTTGGCAGAATTGGGCATTGGGCCATGTTGGGCTCAATCTCAAAGGGGAAAACCTACAGAGGCTAAGATTTGGCTCCACCAAGATCTATACATTCTCTTAATATTTCACTTTCTGCCAACAAATATCTGATCCCTCTAAAACCACCCTCCTCCTGTCAAACCTTTTGAACTTGACCAACTTCTTCCCCAAGACACATCGACTAAGAGTTTCAGTAAATCAACCCAACTCATCTTCTCACTCATTCAAACTCTCTGTTCACACTGCATTCCCAGTAAGCCTGAGTCACTCAGACCCCCCAGTGGGCTGGACCATCAACCAAGACACTTGTTTCTCCTTCCTCCTACATCAGGCCCTCCCACAGGCCAACCCCCGAGAATACCATTCTGCTAGCCCATAACAGTTGCTACCCTTCTCCAAAGTGACTGACGTGGAAGCTCTACCTAAGAGGCCCTGGGCAGCCACAGTACAAATCCACCAACCTCAAATTCTCCCAGCCTGACATTCATGTAAGAAGGAATCACTGCTCTGAACAACTCCAGAGGGCAAAACTCATGCATCTGGTACAACGCATCATCCGCATCATGAACTTGAAGCCATGGAAATAGACTTAGATACATTCAGTAATTTACCCAAGGCCATGGAGCTAATTGAATGACAGAGGATGTAAACCTGAGTCTACACAATCCTCGGTCTTGATACTCATTCTCTGCTCTGTAGAAGCATCAGAACCTGGAGCTGAAGGGGGCTCTAGAAGCCATTAAGCTCAGCAGCCCACCCCAACAGTCTTCCCAAACCCAGCATTCTCCATTGCTAGCCAAGATGGACACTTCTAGTCTTGAGAAGTACTTACAATCAGAAACTTCTCTGTCATTTCAGAATGCAAATTTGTCCCTCCCCTCAAGCTTCACTCATTGGTCAGATTGCACCCTAGGGGTCAGCTCAGAAGTCAATCTGCATCTTTCAACAGTCCTGAAAGTTAAGGAGTCTATACAGGAGAGCACTGTAGAAAGCACATGGGCTTGGGAGTCTGACAGAAAACAGCAGGAAGAATCCTGCCTTCCTTCTGTGCCAGCTAGATGGTTTGCTACCAGCAGGTAGGTTCCGTTGCCTCTGTGAGTCTCAGTCTGCTGGTCTATAAAATGGCTGTGGCCTGGCATGCATCACAGGAGGGTTAGATGGCATGTGGTATATAAAGGGGTCAATGCAGAGTTGGCAAAAAGAAAACACTCAACAAGTGGTCTCTCTCATCAGCAGCTTACAGAAGCAGACCCAAAGCTCAGGGAGGTAAACAACTTGCTCAAGAATACAGAGCTGAAAGACCTGAGTGAGAAGTCGGAGCTTTCCCTGTCTGCATTCTGACTAACTCCTGCTAAAAGTCCAGCTCACAGTCCAAGAACTTTCTGGTGTCATAGCCAATAACTTGGCTAACACCAGGTACTACACTAGAAAGATGTGCAAATTTACCCAATGGAATCAAATAAGCCTATGTGCACACCCATATTCTAGAAAGATGTTTAACATGTACACACACAATCACACAGACACACACACACACACACACACACACACACACACACATCCAAAGCCTACCGCAGAATTCTAATGCTTTCACTAAGACTGAGGTCTTAGTGGTTGAGTCTTCAAGCACACAGAACAGGAGACTGAAGCTGGATTCTCGTCTTCACTCTATTAACTAGCTATGTGACCTTGAGCAAGCCGCTAAGCCATTTACCCAATCTGGGTCACAGTTTCTTCATCTCTAAAATGCAAGGGTTGGGCTGTTTAGAACTCTATCACACCTCCCAGGTGTAAAACCCTAGAGTTCTAAGTCAGTCTGGATTTGGAGCTTAGGCTTCAGTCCTAGGCACAGCTTTCATTTCTAAAGGACCAAGTCAGAGGGCTTAATCAGATTACCACTGAATTGGATCCACTCACTTGCTTAAGTCCTCTAGGCAGCAAATGGCAGAGCCAGGATTCAAGATATCTGAGTTCTCCTAGGTACTGAGAGTTCCAGCTGGGGCTACTCCCGGGTAATGTTAATTAGTAACTGGACACTGTGCTGGCAAGGGACAGCAGGTAATATGAGCAGATGCACAGTCTTTAGACTGAGTGTTGCTTTCAGCCTCTTGTAATCCGAGTGGGGAAAACACCTCAGATGTTTGAATTATCCGCCATCCAGAAAACCTGCCCATTTAAAATATACCACAGACAAAAGAAACAAGGATAAAAAGTTCTACATAGCTGAAAAACAGCCAATAGGATCCTGGCACAAAGGCATGTCTACTTTACTCACAGGAGAAGTTTTGAAGCCCTTTCACGACCTCTTTCTTTTTATTTGTATGAGCATGGCTATGGTTTCTCAGACTGGCTTATTGTATTTTCTAAAGATGTCACATCAGTATCTCTCATCCCACATGGTCTTCTATTATGTGACAGCACCACCCCATTATCAAAAGATGAAGTCCAGCTCACCTCCCTTGAATGTGGGCCAGCCTGTGCCTCAAGTCTAACAACAGAATGATGCCGGGTAAACTCTGAGGCCATGCAGCTTCCACACAGTTTCCATGGGATGCTTGCTCTGCAGGAAGCCAGCCACCATGTAAACTGTCCAACTACCCTGAGACCACCTTGCGAAGGACATCATGTGTAGGGAGGGCAGGTTGACAGTCCTATCTCTGCACATCTTCCCAGGAATCTCCTCAAAGGCACCAGCCATGTCATTAAAGCAATCTTAGACACTCCAGCTGAGATCCACTGTTTGAACTCAATCAAACCTCATGGAATAGAATTGCCCAGCTGAGCCCCTCTCAGTTTCATGACTTTCAGAACATGTGAGTTAGAATAAAATGTTCATTTAAGCCTTTAACTTCTGGGGAAGTTTGTTATGCAGCAATGGGTGACCAGAAATGCTCAATCAAAAGCAGATTAGAAGTAACAATTTAGAAAGAGGGAGCCTGCTGGTGGAAGAAAACACACAGGGAAAGAAATGGCAGCTGATTGCCCAATGACAGGGGAGACAGAAAATCCACGATGACAGATGAAAGAACCAAAAAGTACAGCAATTGGAGGCCTAAGAGCAGACATCTCCCTGTGGCCTCCTGAAGTTATCAGGGTGCCACAACACGAAACTCTTGATGTTCATAATGAGTCCCCGGAACCATGAAGAACAGTTTAAATTTTATTCAGAACCCTCTAGGATGGGACAGTGCCTGCCACATGCGATAGGGATAATAATGTACTTACCTTCCAATGTATTTCCTTTCTTGCTATGTCTGATGCTTCTGCCACTATGGCCCCAGGAAAGGGGAAGAGCAAAGGCCTCCTCCGAAAGGAGGGAAGGAAGTGGATATGACATAGGGGAAGTTCCTTCCTGGTAGGAAAGGGAAGTAGAAGAAAAGGCTTTGGGGGCTCCAGGGTAAAAGGAGAGAAGCCACAGGAGGAAGCAGGCAGATTCTGCTCCCTTTCATGAGTTCCAAAACCGAGTGCCAAGAGACAAAACGTAGAAGAGAGTGGGAAGCTGAAAGTAGAGGCACTTTTGCTCTGCTTGCAAATTGCATCTCTTGAGGAATCCCACTGCGGTAAAGAAAGCAGCCCTTACCAAGATGGGGTTGGTAGAGAAGAATGGAAATAATGACATCGCGCGTTTAGGTAGAGACAGTAGAAAATAGAAGGTCTCTGTGAGTTCTGTTTTCAAAATGGCCTCCAAAGGCTCTTGTCCTTAGACAGAGAGGACTAGGGTTAGTTCCCTGCTAGCCTCAGTTCTTTGCCAATGGGGAAAAGATCCCTGTGCTTCTAGTGGAGAATGGGAGGTAAACCAAGATCTGGGCCGATACGAGGCTGCCAAGATGAAGGGCAAGTTGACCTAGAGCTGAGGCTGTAGGATACTCAGTCCTTAAGGAGCAGTGTGTCCAACTGCGGAAACACGTCCTTACCAGTTTGTGAATCACCACTTACTTAAGCCCTGAGTTCGCCACCCTCTGCTACCTTGGCTTTCCTGGTGCTCTTCCAAGGTCCTCGTGGTCCAGCAACAGATACTGCAGCATCTGTTCTGACTGGCTGGTGCTCGTGCCCTGCTGGTTGGTAAATATTCTGAGTGTCACCTGCACAGGTAGCCAGTCTAAGCCAGGGGAGAAATAAGGACATGGCCAAGACACAGAGGACCTGTGGAGCCAGCGAGAGGCACAGTGGGGCCACATCCGCCATAGCCTCAGTTCTGACTCAGCTGAAAGACCAGACCATGGGTTTTCCCAGCCACAGACCTCATTAGTAGATTCCGCTAAGACATGTGTGACCAGACAGGTCCAGGGACATCTCCATGGAAGCCAGTGAAGACCCACACACCAGTAGGAATGGACTAGCCACCCTCCCCATCACATGCCCTGGGGACACACCACCTAGAAGAAGGTGGTGAGGTGAGAAACCGAAGGACAGAGCATCTGCTTGTGTAAGAGATGGAATCAATCCAGGAGAAGCAGAGTTGAGATGGAGATAGCATGTACTGGTAGTTTTAATTCCTTTTTCCTAATGAGAAAAAACCTCAGCAGACAAATGAACTCTTATTAGAAGAGTTATTAAAGGTACATTTTGATCTGCAGTGAGTATAAATTTTCACCATGTTACATATTTATCCGAAATATTTCCTTCCAAAATTGTTTTGTTGTGAAAACAGATGGGATTTTGTTTTTATGCTAGATCATCTTCCACTCTCTGGAAAATGTTCCCCCCTGGAATGGTTTGATTTCTGAGGGTCACCAAAAGTGGAAACTTCCACCAACTCTGTGTCTAGCATAGCCATGACAGCCAATAAAAGTCAAACGCGCGTGCACGCACACAGACACACACAAAGATAGAAAACCCATGTGATTTTTATCTATGCTGTGTGGAGAAAATCCCTTGCCACAAGCAAAACCAGCCTTCAGCTTGAAGACAGCCCAGACTTACTGGGTTTTCTACAGGCTCAAAAAGTCCCACCAAGAGACGCTTTGTTCTCCCCTGGAGCTGGGGACAAGTGTTGGGTTCACTCACTTGTGTTCTCTGGCTTCTCTCAGCTTTCTGATGCCCGGCCAGCTTGTTCCCTGCTGGTGAGAACAGCTCCATGAAGCTGGGTGACCTGAAATCTGTTTCCTCTCCCCACCACACCAAATGACCTACACAATGTGGTAAAGAGACTCTTGTTCAACAATATCTGGAAACTTCTACTTTGGGGCACACACAGCATTGCATTTCTCTGCACCCTTAAAGTTAGGCATAGCCACATGATTTGTTCTAGCCATGAAAAGAATGCAGGAAGGACGCTGATCATTTCCAGGCCTACCCATTTCTCTTCTGGTGTCCTACCCCCCAGCCCTTTTTTCTCTGGCCTTGTGAACCCTGAGTCCTTGTTTATCAATAGTGGCCACATAGGATGGTCAGGCCATCCTGATTGGAGGCTAAGGTCTTCTTCCATCCACGGATCCACTCACTCGCTCCTGAATGTCTGTTTCTCCTTCTGTTAAAGAGAAGAAACACCTATTTCCCACCTCAGCACTGTGTGAAAACTATCTGAGTCCAACAGATGGTCTGTGTTAAGTTTTCTTTTGAAAATGACCTCAAACGGCTATGACGAGCCATCACGGTCTGATGAGGGAAACCAATGACAATGATGTAGCATGAGCAAAATACGCTTGGGTTGTATTAAGTTACTGAGGTGTTTTGGGTTATTATTGCAGTATAACTTAGACTGGCATGCACGACAGTCAAAGAGAAAAATTAGGGCATTCTGTTCATTTTCTACTGCTGTGTAGCAAACTTCTACAAACTCAGTGACTTAAAACAACACCCATTTCTTTGCTCATTGGCTATGGGTCGGATGTCTGGCTTCACCTTGGGAGTCCGCACTGGGGTCTCACAGATGGTATCAGAGCTCAGGGGCCTCTTCCAAGTGCATGTGGCTATTGGTAGAATTCAGTCCCTTGTTGTTGTACAATTGAGGTCCCCTCTTTCTTGCTGGCTGTCAGCCAAGGCCACTCTCCTCAAATAGATGCTACCCACAGTTTCCTGCCCCATGGCCCTCTCCACAATATGACAGTTTGTTTCCCTGAGGCTAGTGGAAAACATCACACCCTCTCTCTGACCTCTTGACTTTGACCTCTAGACCTTTACAGAGCCTACTGGTTATGTTGGACTCACCCAGAATGGTCTTCTTTTGATTAACTTCAAGTCAACCGATTGGGGACCAAAATTGCATCTGCAAAATTCCTTCACCTTTGCCATATAAGGTAATCCTATCATGGTAATTACATCCCATCACATTCGTATAGCCCACCCTCATTCACGGTGAGGGTCTTAGACAAGGGCATAGATCTGCGGGGGTCATCTTAGAATTCTGCCTACCATAGACATTTAAGAAACCTTTCTGATCAATATTAGCACTAGAAAATTTAGGACCCATCTAAAGCCTTACATTAACTTCTTCCTTGCTCACAAACAAGAAAACCTCTCCCCAAATATCCTAAAGCCTTGCAACTCAAAGTGAGTGACTTATGGGCCAGCAGCCTGGACATCACTTGTGAGAAATGCAAAAAAATCTCTGGCCCCACCTCAGACCTGGGGAGTCAGAACCATCTGCCTCTTCACAAAACTCCCAGAGGATTTGATATGCACTGATCATTAGCACGGGCTTATTCAATAAAGTAGGCAGATACCCACATGGAGTGAGAGCGCAGGTAATGTCACATCCCTGGGCCCTGATCACCCCAACCCTCTCAGAGTGGTTTTTGAAATTCTGCTGTCAGAACCTCAGAATCTGATGATGATGATGATATTGAAGGTGGTGACGACAGCTAACCCTGAACATCCGCCATGTGCCAGGTGGCAAGCAAAGGTTTGAAACACACTGTTTCTTCTCATTTTTCCCAACAGTTTATGAATTACATGCTATCATTTTCATTTTAGAGATGAAGACGCCGTGGCTTACAGAAGGTTGACTCCTCCACTAGAACACAAATAGGAGTGATGGGGCCAAGATTTGATTCTTACCCCTTTAAGTTAGGATTAAATGAGCATTTTGTCACAAGATGTCAAAGCTTACAAAATGGGAATCACAGCCCAGTTCAACTTGTGAACGGGCATGATTCAGCAAAAGTGTGTTATTTTTTCACTGAATGTCTTTTCCCAGGGACAAGCTCCTTCCAGTTGGCCACACGTCCTACCACTCACAGCCGCATTGATTTGACTTGCTGCGCGGCTCCTGAATGCACTCAGGTTTGCAATCCCCAATTAAGTCCAAGTATTCTTAGAGTTCCTCTTGATATTTCATGAAAAATTTGTGTGGTATGACTGCTTTCCAGAGATTCTTTAAAATAGCAAAGAATCCTGTTCTCTAATCCATTCTTTTCATCTGATGAATGAAACTGACATCCAGAAACGAAGTTATGCTCCTAAGTCGCACAGCAAGATAATATTCAGGTTTTAAACTGGGCTCTTTGCCTCAAAATCAAGTGCCACAATCATTTGCCTCCTGTGTTTAGGAAATGACTTATGCTTAATATGAAGCAGAGGTGCTTAACTAAAGTATGCTTCAGAAACGCTTGGATGGCGTTCCACTGAGATTCTCAGATTTCTTTCCCGATTGTGCTACCAGTGACTCAAATGCCCATTTATCTGCTGACAATCGTCGGGTAAATGACAGGTTCCGAACACAAGATTTGAAAGAAGAAGTAAGTCTCTGAGTAGCTTAGAAAGGGTGGGACAGTGAGAGGGCAGTGGATCTCAGCCTTGGTTATACATACATCGGAACTGCCTGGGAAGCTTCAAAAACAGCTGATGCCTGGGCTCCACCCCCCAGGTTCCTGATGTAATTGGTCCAGGTACTGAGATTTTTAAAAGCTCCCCAAGTGATGCTAACCACTGGAGCAGGGGCTCTGAGGTGCTGGAGAATCGACACTAAGCCACCACTGTTATTCTTGTGGCCCCGCTGGGTTTGGCCCATCAGCTGACCACAGGAATTTTCATATTCCTTTCATCTTTTTGCTTCCCTCTTCCCTCCTCCTTTAAGCAACACTCTTTCGTGGGTAGAGAACAAAATCGATAGGCGACTGAGGTCAAATTTCAGTCAGTGATGGACTCACTTGTTCCTGCTAGGCCTACTTCTCCATCTGTTAAACAGAATAATCCTCTTTAACACATCGCCTCCTCTAGCACTCATCAAAGCCAATAGAAGGTCTCTGTGAGTTCTGTTTTGAAAACAGCTTCCAAAGGCTCTTGTCCTGAAATAACTCACTCGTACGTTTGCCACTGGACATGGAACCTCCTCTTATCTCCTCAAAAAGTGGTTCTCAAGGTGCGGTACCCGGACCAGCAGTATCAGCATCACCCAGGAACTTATTAGGAATGTAAGTCCTCACCACACACACACACACACACACACACACACACACACACACACACACCTACAGAATCAGAAATTCTGAGAGGGCCTGGTGATGCGTTTTAATAAGCCCTTTGGGTGATGCTGCTGCAGGCTCAAGTCTGAGAACCACCGGCCGAAGACACTGTCACAATCAGGTGTCCCCATATAGAGAGCAGGCGATGACATTAAAAGACAATCCAAATGTGTACTTGCACTACTTCACTTGTGTTGTCAGTAGAGTCGACTCTGCGTCCTGGGGGAGGAGCGGCCAGGGGGCCTGTGGACCTGGATCACTCAGTTGTCTGTCGTTAAACAGTTGGGCTTTGGAGGTTGGGTGGGGGTGGTGATGTTGAGGGACAGGTCTGCTGTCAGGTGTGGAAGAGGCCCCCAGCCCAACAGGGAACGAGTGGGACAGAGACTTCCTTCCCACCTTTTAGGATAACCAAAGCGGCTGAACAAATGAAAAAGAGTTAAAATGGACAAGACTGTGACGAGGTTTGAGGGCAGGGTCTCCTCCTACTGCGCGTGTGGGAAAACCACACCGAGTGGGGGGAAGGAACCCACTGCCCTCTCGGGACAGCAGAGCTCAGAGAAACGGGCCAGGAAGAGGGCGAGCTTGGGGTGAGATGGACCACCGAGAGGGAGACCTGCAGTATCCCAGCACAGACACTGAGCTGCTGGGGTAGCGCTGGGGAGTTCCAGTCACTCAACTGCCTCAGTTTACAGAAGAGGAAACTGAGAGATGATGAGCCTTGACCAACATCACACCATGGTAGAGGCAAAGCTGGGGCCAGGAGGTAGGGGACTCCCGAGGGAGCTGGGGTTCCAAGAAGAGGAAAGTGGGATTCAAGGGGAGTGGGATTCGAGAGGGAGAATGTCCAATACTGAGAGCAGACGTGGAGGCAGCACCCACCTTGTGCCAGGCACGACTCTAAGTGCTCTCCATGATTCAGATGCATGGACTCTTCCCACCAGCCTGTGGTCCTCCTCACCTTCAAGATCACTATGTACCGATAGGGAAACTGAGGCACTGGGCAGGTAAAAAAATGTGCAATTTGTTTCATTACAATTAAGGGTTAACACAATTTTTTTAAAGAATTGTGCCCAGTTTTATTGTTTCATGAGAAAGAAGCCAGGGATAAAGGTAAGCTGGACGCTTCTTGGCTGTTGATTACTGACAAGCTCGTGGCCACTGGGTAGATGACCTCTACTCACATGGTACTCCTTATGCACTAGAGTACAGAATATCTTAAAGACAGCTTTGAGTATGTTATGAACACAGACGTGACATTATACAGCTAGGAAGAGGCAAAGTTTGGACTTGAACCTGACCCTTTCCCACCAAGCTCTGCTCACCACTCCTTCAAGACAACCAAGCCCAGTGTTAGAAAAGTACACTTACATTAAAAAAGAAGACATGCCTCACTAGGAAATCCCAGAATCCTTCCAAAGAAGAAAGCCTCTGAATTCAGTGTACGTCTCACTGTCACAGCCTCTCATGAGGTGAACACCTGCCAGTAGCAATTCATTTCCTCTCACTGGATTCCACAGCGGTTTTGCCCATTGCTATGACTCTGAGGAGGGCCTCAGAAGCCCTCTCATTCAGCCCAATTTGTGACAGAGAGAGAAACTGAAGGCCTAAAAAGTCAAGGTCACCTTTTGTCGTGCAGGGCGGCCTGTGGGGTCTCAGCTCCTGCTCCCCACACAAGAACGCAGGACATGGTGAGGCCAAAAAGGAACACCCACGGAGCCATAGGTAGGGGAGTCATACCACTATGGTCTCACTGGAGGCTGGGTTCACACGATGTGTGACCTGCTGTCCGCTTTTCTGCCAACCGACCGACTCCACTCGACTTGCCTCTAGACTCACTCGACCCACTCTCCAGTGCAGCCACGGCAGTTACATCAGTGGCCAACTGGCTAACTGGCTACAGCTAGCCACAGCCAACGGCCATCTACTACCTGAGCCAGCTCCTTTCCATGTGAGGCCGAGAGCATGGAAACTGCTCTCTGGGGCTGTGTCTCCACACCTTCACACAGGTGGAGAAGGTCACAGAAATGAGGATTGTCCCCCAGAGAAGGTACCTGAGGTCTAGAGACATCAGGAGAGCTGCCTGAGGTTCCATCCAGAAATGGAAACCAGGGGTCCTGACTCCCAGATTTCCTCTCTCTCTCTCTCTCTCTCTCTCTCTCTCTCTCTCTCAGAAGTCTCTTACCTGTAGCTCTGCATTTTTCACCTTGTTGCTTCTCACCTGGGGAGGGCTGCCAGGCCTGACTTTCACCTCAGTGGAAGCTCAGCATTTGGGGCACAGATTTATATCCCCGTCCTCCCGGGATTTCCTAATCAGGCTTGTGTCACTCCCTCCAACTGAGTGGCAGTGGACACACCTTTTCTCTCCTCACAGGGGAGCACCCCAGGCTATAGTGCTGGGTATGTGATCACTCAGATGGGGAAGTGGCCAAGGAAACTCTGCGTAAGTTTCCCTATTTTTCTGTGACTGGCTAAGACTCATCCTTCCAGCTGAGAGGTGGTTTTAAAGTCGTGTGTCCTTTGCCCTATGTGGTTCTGTTAGAGATAAGGAGGACTTGTGGTCTCTAACCAGTGGGATAGTGGATGTTTCTCCCTTAGGACCCTCCTGGGATCAAAGGAGTGTTAAGTTTATGAGTCCCTGGCTGCCGGTGTTACATGACTTTTCCTTGTTAAGTGAAGAAAGGGGGTGATTTCCAAATCTTTATTACAGTTTGTGGAATTCACCTAACTGAATAGTTTATACTCTGAAAATGAGAGTTCAGTCCTCAGTCATGTCTGTACAAGACTATGTCCCCTCACGTCCTCTAACGAGCCCAAAGGCAATAGTGACGACTCCTCTCTCCCCTCATGAGCCACGGCCATGAAGTTAGAGAGGACCCCGGGAGCTTGCCCCACAGACACACACGGCCAGTTCCTTCAGCCCTACCTTCCCACCTCGCTGATTCAAAGCCCTGCTGTCCAGACTAGATGGGACCGTAAAGACCTCTCGGTCCAGTGCCCTGCTTGATATGAACATACCGGTATTGAGGTTCTTCCAGGTGTAAATCCAGATGCAGGAACTCTTTTAGAGAATGCTTAGGAATTTCATATCCAAAACAAATGGCTCAAAGTCAAAAGGACCCACTGGCCCCAGTTTTATCCTTTTGTTAACAAGGCAGGTATCTCTCAGGGGTCACAACTCAGACTGGGTAAATAAAATCTGAGAAAAATACATTGTTGAAACTAGATGGAAATGCAGAGATGGTCAAATCCATCCTGCAATTTTAAAAAGAGCAAACTGACGTACAGGCACACAGGGGGACCACAGGTGAGAAAGCTGTATGAATTTAATGATGTATATACTGTCATGAAGGGGGACGTTCTTATGGAAGCTGTGACTACCCCCAAATGGAGCTTGATGGGCAAAGGGTAAATGTTACATTGGATCCATGTTTATTCTTTTTCCAAGGACCAGTCGAGTGGGGAATATTTGATTTGTTCCAAGTTTTGCCATGGTAAGATTAAACAGGGAGCTATAAATTTGGGGTCAAGCCAAGTAAGTTTCAAGGATGTGAATTCACCCCAGCAGGAAAATCTCACCAAATACCATCATCATGCCCAGATAAAGGGCATGAGAATAATTGAGTCCTGTCAACACCCTGCCTGTGGTCAAAGACATCAAACACATCAGTCCCATCTGACCTGTCTTGGTTGGGATCCCAGTCACTAAATAGCACAGGGCAGACTACAACTTAATATAGCCAGAGAGAGGAAGTGAAATCATGCAATCTGCATTTGCCCCTGCTAAAGTAACTGCTCATCTTGTGATCCATAAAGAGGAATTTGCATAACCTCCGTCTCACTATGGGAAAACTCCATCATGGAGGCACAAGCATTGCTTGAATAGTCCTTTCAAGAACGAATGCCTCAGACCTAAGAGTCAGCCACAGTCCCCAACTCTGCCGTGGTACTCATGAAACAACGGCTACCTTTCCCACCTCCCTCAGTTCCCTATACACTGTCCTGTTCTCACTATCTCCTGTACATTTGGTTCAATTTCTCCACCAACTGATGGGAAATAGATAAGGCACAGAATGTTCTGAAGTATCTCAAAATCTTCTGAGGTTTGAGGTGAAAGTCACCCAGGATGTTTATTGCAAGGATTGAAGCAATGAGTCTTCACTTTTTAGACCCAAAGGCCTTTCCAAAGTCTGTTCTGGTTCAGAAATCAGCAGCATCCTCTGAAAACCCTTGGGGCAAGCTTCCAACCCCTTTTGCTTCCTTGTGGAAGCCAGAGGGTTGGAGAAAGTGAAAAGGGAGCTGGAGGAGAGTGTGTGTTGGCCAGTATGTCATGTATTATAACGAGGACTATTTGTCCCAGGTTTTATGGGACAGCTTCTCTCATGTTATCTTCATAAATGCACTCACTCATATCAGATCAGAATCCTTAATTTTGATTCAAGAAAATAGGGTGTGGAAGAGACACGGTTCTGTGACATGACTGCTGCCTGACCTGCGGCAAGTTGACCCTGGCCCTAACCTTAGACAGCCTCTAGGGGAGGTTACTTATCTCAAACCTCCCTTAGAGACTGTCTGATCATAATGAGTGTTTGTTTTGACATAAGTCAGCACCCCTCCTCTGCCCCCTACTCCGTGCTGGTTCCTGAGTGTCCTGATCTGGTCAAGCACATAAAGAAATTTCTGTACTTGGCAGCATAGTACTGTTAACTATCCCCTTTTTGCCTAGATAATTCTTTGGCACCTGCCCAGCGGTGTGGGGATGCATTTTGTCTTGCAGCCACCCAAGACGCACCTCATACGTAAGTTTCCTTTAATAAACTCTATTAATTACCAGACAGGCATGACCAGCCTTCTTCCTCGGTGTTTCCCTGCCCAACCCTTACAGAGGTAGATTTTCAGTCCCGGACCTTTCCCCAAGTCTGCGTGTGGTAGCATGTGGTCATCAAACCCATAGGATCAATTTACCAATCAGACCCCATAAAATTGAAAATTCTAAGGCATTTCTGGTCAATAACAGAAAAAAACTGTATGTCTTATAGAGGCAGGAGAAAAGTCACTCCCTCCCCATGAATAATTTACAAATTAACAAAGTTAAAATGAAAATATTGACTGCAGTGGGCTTCAGTCACCTCCTCTGTGAAAACAAAGGGCTGAGGTAAATGAGTTTTGTACTAGCTTTCTATTGCTTCTTTAACCAATTACCACCAGCGGTGGCTTCATACAACATGAATTAATTCTCTTCTGGTTCAGGTGGTTAGAAGTCTGACACAGGTCTCAATGAGCTAAAATCAAGTATTGGCAATGCTGATTCCTTCTGGAAAGTCCAGGGAAAAATCATTTTCTTACCTTTTCAGTTTCTAGAGGTTGTCATTCCTGGACTGTGGTCCCCAGCCCATCGCCGGTTCCCCCTCTGCTTCCATCACCATGTGGCCTCCTTCCTCTGACCCTCTTGCCTCCCTCAAATAGGGACCCTCATGATAATATTTGGGGTACCCCCCAAGTAATCCAGGATAATCTCCCCCCTGAAAAGCCTTAACCTCATCTGTAAAATCCTTTTTGCCGTACAAGGTAACCTAATCGTGGGTGCCGAAGATTAGGGTATGGGCGTGTTTAGGGGACTTATTCAGCCTCCCACAAACTCGAAGACACCTTCCAGTTCACAGAACTTGTGCTTTATGATTGTGCACAGAAGCATAGATGATGGCTCTACATACACATGGAAAACCACGCAACCGCCTTCACACCTAAGGGCTAAAGTTGTCTAGAAAGTGTAGACAGAGTGTGCACAGAGCTTCTGAGAGCCACGGGAGAGATCTCATTTTGCTATTTGATTCAGAGAAAATCCGCTCTCTGTTATGGGAAGGCTTTTTCTTTCCAGCCATTTCTTTTGCTTTCTTCTCCCTACCTTGGTTTTCAGTGAAAGACACTGGGAAAGAATGGGAATTCCAGGGCGTCCAGGGCACTCACGGCCACTGCCCACTCTCCTTCCCGCCCCCCACAGCACGCAGAGCATGGATGGGAGGTGAGCTGGAAGCTGGTCCCATTTCATGCTCATTCTCCCTCCCCAGAGTGTCCAGGCCCAATCCAGAGCTCTCGGCTCCCCTGCTCCTCCATCCACAAGACCAAGCCTTCCCTCCACGTGGAGCCCAGAAGTCTCCATGAAGACCTCACCCACTGTGAGTTAAGGCCCAGGGTCTCCCTTGCATGGAATGGACACCCTGCTTCTCTCAACCATCCACCCACCTCCCAGCAGCCACCCCGGACCATCCTCCACGTTACCTTTTCATCCTCTGGGCCTCCTACTGCCCACCAAGCCCAGAAGCTGTTCTAGTCAATGTTCCAATGGCTCCTCATGTTTCCTGATAGAAATAAAAGCCACAAATAGCTGAATTATTAAATTGATTTTAGACTCATAATAAAGGTGATTAAAAAAAAAGTGATCCCTACCCTAGGACTCACGTGTGTGTGTGTGTGTGTGTGTGTGTGTTGTTTTGGGGTTTTCTCTTAATGAAGTGCTACCGTTCATTCTGTCTCCCCCAGTACATGCCAGCCTCCCAGCGCTACCGCTTAACCAGTCATTACTCCCTGTTGTTACTACCGGGCAGGGCTCCAGCAGGTAACAACAGAGACCCCAGCCACTGCAAAAAATATATGAAAAAATAAAAAAGGCGCTCTCAGGATACTAAAAATTAAAGATCTATGCCAAAACTGAATCACCAGCATCGGGTTGTATTGTATATAAATGTTTACATTTCTAAATAAGTGCTTCACAACTCATCCAAACCTCAACACCTCTGTGCATCACTTGGAGATAAAGCTGCAAAGTCACCACACGTAGCCTTTTGTGACTGTGAGTCTTGGGTCAAATGGCCTTTCTGGCCACCCTTACCCACACCCCCACCACCTCCCACCCTACTATATCCCCAGGGTCCTTAGTATAGTCTAGCTGCCAGACAGTTCTTTCCTTGATTCGTGAGACCTTCCTCTGCTTTCAAATCATCTCTCAGTAACATGTAGAGCATTTTTCCCAGCTGATGCCTGAGCTCCATGCATCCGGAAGGCAGTGATGTGATGGTGCTTGAGTCAGCCTGCAGGGCCCCAAATGCACCCATCGCCTTCTATCGGTGTATCGTGTTATAGAAAACACAGCCGAGTCATCCTGACAGGCACCCACACTTCTTGCAGAGCCCTGACTTCCGTCTGCTGTCTTCGAAGCACAATGGCCCCCGGGGCAGGCAGTCAGGGCGGGCTCAGCGCTTGGGCTCAGCAGGCTTTGGCAGCTGGAATGAGGACCTCAGCTGAAGTTAATTCCGAAGGAAAATCCACGTTCCTCAATGTCCTGTCACACGCTGGCACACTAGCCTTCACGGGAAATGACATTCAGTGTGGCTCTCACAACAGCTACCGCCCTTTGCCTCCTTGGGCCCATGAGTGATGGTGACTACGTGCTGTGGCAGCTGGCATCGGTCCACGAACTGTGACCTGGCATGAGAGAGGCTGGCTAGCTTAGAGGACAGGGCCAGTGACACACCACTGCAGATTTTAAGGACTGGATGGTATGGTTATGAGACTTTCAAATGGACCTGCATTGAATACCGTTGCCCGACTCAGACCATCCACTCCTCCTTTCTCTGTGAACCGTCCTGTGTTAACCACATCTTTTACTGACAATGTCTGTATTCTGGTGCTTTGACTTCTGGGGCCTTGTTGACCCCTCCAGGGGCTCACCAAGTCCTAGAGATAGCTAACACTCTTCCCCACATAGGCCTCTCACGTACAGACCAGCCAACCCAGAACTCACAACCAACCACCTCCCAATGTATCCACGTCTATGTGTTCAGTTCCCCATTTGGGGGCTCTATTCCCCCTCAGTAGAAGACCTTTTGAAGCATTCTAATCTCCTTTGGGTTGGGAAAAGTAGATAAAAACAATTTCTGTATGCCTTGGCAGGGATAGCCCAGAGCTCAGTGAAGGGCATACCAGTGTAGAGGGCAAAACAAGCACCCCACTGGAGAAAGGGAATAACCAGAACAGTAGGGGCAGGAAGCAGAAAACACTCTGGGTCAGGGAGAATGGGGCGGGGGGAGGCATGACCGAGCCCCAGGGCAGCAATTAAAGCATTGCCCTGACCGACAGCAGCAGCCCATCCAGGGAGCTGGTTAGAAAAGCGGGCTCTTAGCGCACACCTCAGCCTCCTGGATCAGAAGCTAGGGGAGGGGCGAAACAATAGGTGTTTAGCAAGTCTCCCAGGTGGCTCTGATGTGCACAAAATTTAGAGAAGAGCTGTCCAGTGGTTCTCCACTCTGGCTGCACGTGAGATGCTTTCAACAAACACTGATGACCAGGCCACTCTCACACCAACTAGAACTTGCGAGGGGTGGGCCGGGGACCAGTGGATATTTTGGAAACACCCCCAGTGGATATAAACACGCTGCCCACCCGGGTTGAGAGCCTGGGGCGTGTACCACTCACATTCTCCAGGGCTATGTCTTTGGCTCCCGCAGGGAGAGAAAGCAAATGAGTGACCAAATTCCAAGGCTGACTCCCGGAGGACAGTTAAGAAGAAGGACAGAGGTGAAGCTAAGGTTGCCGGGCTAGATCCGAAGGGGCCTCGCAGAGCCATGGAGCTGGTAGGGTCCAAAGTCCAGCATCTACTCAGGTCAAGCAGAGGGATCAGACTCCAGTTCCTACCAACCAGCTCAGAAAAGACCCAGGTCTGGGTCAGGATCCTCATTCATCCATTCATTTGTATAGTCATTCATTTCACTACTATATTTTTGAGTCCCTGCTCCAGGCCCAGCATTGTTCTGGGCCCTAAGAACTCACATTTTCATGGAGAGAAATGACAATAATGAAGATATGGACAAATGAATGTGTCAATTCATAACAGCAAGATGCTGGTTAACCAATAACTAATACTAAGGTCTGCTGCACAGGACAGTCCCCTTCCTGAGATAGAGCCACTCAAATGTCGATTTTCACTAGAATCAGTTTCATCTCGGCAAACAGCATTACCAACCAGTTCTCCCCCAAGAGTCTGCAGTGCATCACCCCATTACGTTTGGATGTCTAAGCCTTAACCTGACTCCACTAATTCAGTAAAAATGGGAGCATCAATAATGCTGACACTTTTGGAAGAGGATTAGGGTGAAACTTTTTCTGATCCTACCTGTATTGAAAAGGGTTGCTAAGTAAACAGCAATGTACAGCAAATACACAATTACATACTTATGAAAAATAGTCACCTAGCATCAGGTGATGATGCATTGATAATAAATCATAATTATTTCTTCCAGTTGTCTTTGTTTAGAACACTCTGTTAGCCTGGATCCATTTCCAGAGTGTACTTGACTGATATCCAACTGCTTTTTTAAATACATACATTCCCTCAAGCAGATCTGATTCTCCAAATAATTGCTCAGCATCAAATAATTCTTCCCTGAATCATGGGTTCCTGTCTTTCTCCCCCTTCTCCCCATCAGTGTCTCCGGAGAGTGAATAACCCAATGGTCATCCTGGCCGCCCTCCCAGTGACCAAGAAGACAATGTTAGGATCACACATGGGCAGACATGCCCACCTGACGTGCCCTCCTGGGCCTGTACCCACAGGAGTCAGCCCCAGGAAGGGGCTCTGAGGAATTCTATGCCCAGACGTTATTGTAGGTCCTGGATGAGATGGGGAGGAATCTACTGGATTCTCTAGGAGTCAGTCAACCCAGCTATCAGTCCCTTGGGGACCTTAAAGCCTAACGAGCCCCCCAGCCCCAAGCTGAGGCTCGTCTGGACGCTGAAAGGCTAATGGAGCCAGCCAGGCCCACTCTAACAGGCCCCAAGGAGCTGGTCAAGCTTTTCAGCCATCTTGCGCCAAATACTAGTAGAAATAAGTAAAATAGTATCTGGAACTGGTTTAGTCACCATCATGTGTTTGGTTCTTGTACTTGGAGATCCATAGACCCACAGATTGTCAGAGTAGGAAGAGGCCTGGGGCCTCCTCTCTAGTCAAGGAAGCCGCAGCTGGTGGGATTTCACCCAAGTAAAAGACCAAGTGGTGAAGACACCCCCTACACACCAGTGAGTATTCAAGCCTTGCTGGCTTTGACAACAATTCTCTGAAGAAGCAGATGGAGAAAACCATTTTCTAGAAGAGACTCTGCCCTCCCTGGGTGCAGTCGGCCTCCTTCAGCTGCACAGCGCCAGGCCGTGCGACCTCTCAGTGGTGGCCTGTCCCAGAGCCATCTCTGAGTCCAGATAGACTCAGGTTCCTAATCCAGCTTCACACCCTCTGCAAGCATTGTCACCTCCTGCAGCCTGCATTTCTGCAGCTGTAAGAAGAGGGTCATGGTAATAGCTGCTCTCACCTATCGAGCATTTACTAAGTGCCTAACTCTATTCCAAGCTTGTTATTTACATACTGACTTATATAATCATCCCAACAGCCCTATGAAGTAAATATTATGATGTATTAGCAGCCCGTTTTGCAGATAGAGAAACAGAGGTGTGTAGACATTCAGTGAGTTGTCAAAGGTAACGCAGTGTTATGGGTTGAATTGTGTTTCTCACCCCATCCCCAAAAAAAACAGACAAATTGGAGTCCTAAAGCCAGTGCCTCAGAATGTGACCTGAGTTGGAAATCAGATCTTTGGCAATCAAGTTAAAATAAGGTCATTAGGGTCACTGATCCAATATGATTGGTGTCCTTGTAAAAAGGAGAAATTTGGACCAAGACAGACTCACACAAACGGATGACAGCCGTGTGAGTGGAGTGATGTATCTATTAGCCAAGGGATACCAAGGACTGCTGGCAACACCAGGATACAGAAAAGGCAAAGAAGGACCCTGCCCTAGAGCTGTCAGAGGGAGCGTGGGCCTGCCAATGCCTCGACTGGGGACGTCTAGCCTGCAGAATTGTCAGACACACTGTATTGCTCCAAACCAGCCTGTGTGTGGTAACTAATACACACAGGGAGTTCGTGTGGCAGCTGAGATTCCAACTTGGGCCCTCTGGTCCAGAGGCCGTGTTATTCATCACAACCCCACAGGGTGACTGTCGGGGACAGTGGCCAGCTCAGTGCCAGGACATAGAGCAGCTCATATGTAGTGACAGTGGCAGTGGTTAGCTCACAACTCTGCAAAGATAGCATACACACCATTTATGGGGTGGTCGTCCATATTCTCAGACGATTAAAATATACAAAGAGTCATGGCAAACACCTCCAACAAGATGGAAACCGTGCCCTAACTACTCCCCAGCGTGTAGCAACACAGCAGTTCAATCCAGCATGTCACGTACCTGCAGCAAAGGGGTGGGTGTGTTGATCATTTTCTTTTTTTAATGATATTTCACTCTGGGGGCACTGAGCCTATCACATCCCATCAAAAGTTAATTACTTTGCTCTTCTTGCCAAGCAGAAAGAGGCCAGAAGTGAGACGCCTTTCCAGGTAAGGCAGGTAAGAGGCATTCTTCCAGCTTGATCACACCCCAAGGTTGGCTCTGGGTCCCAGGCCCGGCATAGGAGGCCCAACTCGGGGTGTGGGTGATGGACAGAAGCACAGCCCCTACCCTGCCCCATGACTAAAGTCTGACCCACTGATCTTGAATAGCCACCCCCAAAACGGAGGCGCTGGTGAGGGAGAGTTGGGGGGAAATTCACAAGCAATATCAGTCACTATTCAGTGAAGCCCAGCAAACATTTATTAAGCACCTGCTGAGTTCAAGGAGTTGAAGTGTAAAGGTGAGTATGATTCTCTACAAGTCAGGGGCCGTGGGCACGATTCTTAACCTCTCTGTGCCTTGCTTTTCTCTGCTGTACAGCAGGGACAATAATAGGGCTGTTTTACGATTATACCAGCAGTTAGGAAAGTTCTGTGCACAAAGTACTCAGTCAATCTAAGCCACTACTGCACAACCAACACCAACTCACTAATGCACTGGACATGAAGAACCAGCCTGAAGGGTAACGACATGAGGTACCAAGAAAGACCGCTAGTCTGAGGAATCCACCTAGATACAGGTCTGTTTATCCAAGGGCTGAGTGATGGCCTGCCCTGCACCCAGCCTTGGCTGCCAGGGCTCTTGGCTCCCACCCATGTGCACAGCCCCACCCTGCGTGCTGGGACCAACCTACTGCAGTCAGAGGGGATTTAGGGAGCCCCAGGCAACTGGCTCAGTGTCGAGTCAGCCTTGCCAGGCCTCTGACCTTGTTCTTGTCCAGACCCTCTCCCAGGTCAGGCCGGGACCTGTAGGAGCTGCTTCCTAGCTGCACACAGACATGTAGGGCCAGATACCCAGAGGAAGAGAGGTCAGAGGCTAGGAAACTGGTCCAGGTACTTGGAAGGTAGTGACATCGATGGAGGCAAGGCAAGATGGGTAAACTGGAGAGTTGGTGGGTGGGGAACAGGAGCGAGGTCTGAGTTAGTGAAATGGACTCCATTTCCCCTTCCAGACACACCCCTGGGGACCTGCTAGAGGGTTCCTTGTGCCTGGCCTGGCCGTGGGGGATGGACCTTTGAGGAAGTCGGCAGTCCCCAGAGATCCCCGGTTCTGATGACAGTCCTTGCCTTCTTCCTTATCGTCAGCTCCACGTGTACCCCAGTTCTGTGAAAGGAGACAAAGGGTGCTGATGGTGATGAAGTCCATTCTATGCTCCAGGCACTGGGCTCCACACACAACATGTATCTTTCCACTTACGGTCCCAAGCCACCAGGTACTGAGCAGTGTCAGCTCACTTTACTGAGGTGTAAGACAATTAAGGGGCAACGAGCCTAAGTCACATAACTTGTAAGCAAGACACACAGGGTTTCACCCCAGGAGGACCCTGCTCCCCACCCCCAGATCCTGGGGACAACATGAGCCCCTCTCCAGCCAGACAGGTCCCTTGGCCCCAGGTCCCACCCCCTGGGAGGGAGTAGAGTGGAGGTCACTTGCCTGGCCTCTGTCTCCCGGCTGTTCTAGAACCTCTCCCAGGGGATTGCAGGCTGCTCACGGAATGACACCTCCCCCACATCTTGTCAATCTGCATTCCTCAGAGCCCTGGTTCTCAGGGTGACGAGCTTTTGATAACTGCACGCTCACATTGGGTAGATGAGCTGAGAAGTTTGAACAGTGGGGCCGCTGAGAATTCCTTTGCTCGGGGTGGCAGCTAGGAAAGGGGCAGTCAGTCCGTCAGAAGCTGCCACACCCGAGTCTCTGCTCTGTGTGTGGTCAGGGACTCAGAGTAGCCCCTTCTGAGATGACAATGCGTCTCATCTTCCAGAGACACTCTTGGCCACTCAGAGCCCCCTGAATGAAGCTCCATGACCAGGGTCGCACTCGAACTTGGTCTCAGATTGGTGGTGAGGGAAGCCCATGGTGGTCTCATTAGTGGACAAAATCAGGACACAGGCCTCCACCACCAGCCTTCCGGCCTCAGTCGTCCTGTCCACTAACCACAGGCCCAGACCTTCACTCAAGCCCCTCATCCTGCAGACACCAACCTCTGACTGGCCAGCACTGAGTCCCCTGCTGTCCCAGGCAGAGTTGTCCCCCTCACTTCCTCTCCCAGAGAGGCCCCTCCTGTCTTTTCAAAGTCCCCTGCAGGTTAACTATTCTCAGTGGGCCTTTGCTCGCAAACGAGTCAGAGTTGGCGTTTGTTCTTGCAATGCCAAAGTCATAACCCAGGACGTCAACACCAGGCCTGCTTGCCGCCTCTAAATAACTGAAGAGAGACACGCTGCGTTCCTACCTTAAGAACCAGGTGGAAAGTTACATCTCAACAGCCTTTCCTTGGACAAGAGCTGGGCCAGCACCAGCATGGAGATATCCCCTGCCTCCCAGTGTCCTCCAGGGGAGGAGGTCAAGTGGTGCTGAAGCTGGGGTCCACCACAGCCCCACCATCGGGCAGCCCCCATGGGCGGGAAGGGAGCAGAGAGCTTGCGAACCGAACATGAGACCAAAACCTTACAGAAGGGTGTTTCCAGAGACTCTTAAACATGGTCCTGCCCACGTGAGCACCTTTCTCCCACGATATGGGCAGTGAGATGCTGTCTGGCTTTAAGGCAGGTGTGTGAGGACTAAATGTGACCAGTACTGGGTGCCAATCCCACCCCACATCGCCAACCAGGCATTCTTTGTCTGAGCTATTGGTCCCTTCATTGTTTGCCCTGGACGTTTCCAAGAGGTCGAGAGGAGAGAAGGAGGATTCACCCAAAAGTGATGGGGCAGGGGGTGGCCTCCATGGCATTGCCAGTCCCCTAGCCTGCCTGGCATCCACCCCAAGAAGAACATCCCAGTCTCTTCCTGTCTCCCTCGTGGGTCCTGCTTTCAAAGATGGCAGGAAGGTGGTCCCAGCTGTCTAGTCTGCCGTGGTTCTCAGCCCAGGCCATACCTGACCATCACCTGGGAGCTTTAAAATATCCTGATGCCCAGGCCCCAACCACAGACGTTCAGATCTCACATGTCTGAAGTGTGACCTGGGCACCAGGATTTTTTAGATTCCCAGGGGAATTCCAATGTTTAGCTGAGTTGAAGACAGCTGTGTGCTCTGAGCTGGATTTGCCTTTTTATCGCCGTTTGTTCTGTTTCCTGATGCAGGACAGCATGACTCACCCAACTTTCCCTCTTGCATAGTTACAGGAGGGGCTCTTGGGCTTTCTTACATGCTCAGTGACAGTATGAAGGAAGAGCCCATGGTCGCAAACAGACCTGATAGACAACATTAGCTGGGGAACAAGTCTGAAGACGGTGGAGCCTGGCAACTCCATGCCACAACCTCGCCACCAGTTTACCAGGAGAGCGACTCCAAGACCTACTTTTGCCTCATACACATACAGACATTTTTAACTCATTTATTACCAAGCCATGACCAACAACGACAAAAAAACAATGTTCACATATCCTATGCAATAGGCTCAAGAAGTTTCCAGCTCTCCATTCTTGTAGGTACTCTGACCACCACCTGACATGAAATACTCATTCAAGCCAAAAGCCAAGCCAGCATGAGGCCACTAGAAACCACCAGTGACGTGGGCTAAATACAGGAGGACCCTAAGGGGATGTGTTATGTCCTGTTTATGCAAGAATGGAAAATGCTCTCTAAAATATTTGAGCCACACATCTCAAATACCTTTCATCTCAGCAGTGAGAGCCCATTTCTAAATTGTACCATGCATATCAATAGGTCACTGTTTTCAACAAAAAAGAAACCACTCTGACGTTCGGTTGGTTGTTGACTGAGATAGAGATGACAGGGAGCCTCCTCTGGGGTGTGGGCTGACCTTTGGCCTAAGCTCTCTTGCCCGACATGTCCGCAGCTCCTGGGGTAAAACTTAACCTCCGGACTCCACGTGATGTCACATGTTGTGCCCACGTGACATCAAAGTCAGTTACCTGAGGCACTGAATGGGCTCAGCCTCTCCCATAGGGTTCCTGGCAAAGGTGCAGACCTGAATCAGGAGTAAACACCAGACAGAAGGTGAGGAACCTTCTACAGAATCCTCGTCTCACACTCTTCCAAAGTGTCCGTCTCGTGAAATGCAAAGAAAGACTAACCTGCTCCAGAGTACAGGACTAAGGAGGGATGACAACAAAGGCAACGAATAATCTTGGATTCTCTTTTGCCTCTAAGGGCATTAGCAGGACAAATGGAAAAATCCACACACGATCTGTACGTTAGATAATAATACCATGTGAATGACCTGCTTCTGAGCATCGTGCTGTGATTACATAAGAGAATTCCTTGTCTTCAGGAAACATACCATAGAATAGTTAGGAATAAAGGGACATGCTGACAACTCACTCTTAAATGATTCAGAGCAAAATAATACACACACACACACACACACACACACACACACACACACACGGGAGATGGTAGAGAAGACAAAGTAAATATAATAAAATGTTACCATTTGGGGAATCTGAGTGAATAATGTGAGAATTCTTTTTACTATTCTTGCAACTTTTCCCCAAATGTAAAATTATGTCAAAGTAATTTTTTTAAGTCAAAACGCCAGCCCCCTCCCATCATCCTTCCTGGTTGATTTTCTCATCTGCTGACAGGTCTGGGTCCCCTCCTCCCTCCCGGGCCTTCTGCCCACTGCACTGAAGGCGATCACACATCCCTGTTTACCAGGTTTTGGGGACCCCGTGACTCAGCAACTGGCTTTCAGGGGGATCCACCTCTCTGAAATTCCCAGGCGGCTAAAGCAGCAGCCAAGACCCCCACTCTTGTGACACTTCCTCCTGTCTCCCTGCTATTGGGGCCTGGAAAGGAGCCACTAAAATCGTGCTCAAGACTTGCTTCCCCTCCCCTCCCCTTGCTTCACCTCTAGATGTTGAGAGAACTCGGAGCAGAACTGAATCAGGAGCCCTCCAACTGGCCAGCCCACTTTTGTGTCAGGTTTCTTCATGGGTCAGAGCCATGTTTGGGGGGCAATAAATGAAGGCCACTCAAATGAGAACCAGCAAAGGCTATTTACCCAGAGCTGACTATAACAAGAGAGTCAGCCTCTATCATGTGGTTTTGGCAGACACTCAAAGGCAGTCAGAGGAGTGGGAAAACGTTATGGTGGAAAAAGGGAAGGCTTGGGTGTGCCCTGATGGGGGGCTGTGAGCCTGGGAAGCAGGAGGGGGACTAACTGGATGGGGGACATCCCACGTGATTGGTTGGTAGGGGTGCATATTTGGCTTTCTCTAGCTGGTCCTAAGTTGGAAGCACGGGCAAATATTAGGGAAGCTGTCAGTTATTAATCAAGTTATGGCCATTGGAGGCCAATTATTACAAGCGGGGTTATTATTTGGCTTCCTAGATTGGTTGCTAGAGAAGTACTCTGACTTCCTACAAGGCTGACTTTTAGATAGCACGCTGGTTACTACAGGTTGTGGGTCAGAGTTCTCTCTATACACATATCCTGGCCATTGTCCATTTGTGTATGCAGTCTCTGAAGTTCCAAGACCAGAGAGCTCTGCCAGTACCCAGTGATCTCAAGTCCCAAACTTCAGCCCATACCTGGAAAGTTTTTAAGGAGCTAGAACAGCGGTGTCCAAACTGCGGCCCGCGGGCCAACTGCGGCCCATGATCCATTGTTAATTGGCCCGCAGCAAATTCCAAAAATATATTTAGTTTACTTAAATAAACCAGGTGAGGCAATACATACTTCACCTCGAGTGAGTGGCCCGGCTGTTTGCGTATTTTACCGCATATGGCCCTTGGTGAAAAACGTTGAAAAAAGTTTGGACACCCCTGGATAGAATAACCAGTTCTCTGATAGGTGCCCACAGGTGTGTTTTGCTGTGTTTTTGAGTTCTCAGTCATCCAGCCTAAGTCACTGACGTGTGCACACCAGGAGCCCTAAAGCATTCCCTCAGCGACATCATTCCTCGGCCTCCGAGAGCCGCCATTGCCCCATCATCTCAGCTGAATCATCTACCCAGGTTCCAGCCCCACTCCCCATGCTCCCAATGGCATGTTCTCCCCAAAAGTTGCTGGTAGCTCTGTTTTCATCATGCAGCCAGCCCTGCTCCTTGCCCATCACATTGGCCCACATCTCAGGAGTCAGGCCCAGGCTTGGGGAGGAAAGTATGACCACGTCCTCACTCCTGACATTATCCCTGCACACCCTTCTCTCTACAGAGAGGAAAGAGTGAAGATAAAGAATACATAAGATGGAGTCACTTTAACCAAGCTGCTGAAATTATTAACATTATGAAGGTTGAGGCCTGAGGAAAAGATTCTCTTCTTGTTCTAACGAGCCTGGGAACTTAAACTTTTGAATTTTCCAGCCCTGTGTCAATGTCTGGATATACTTCAGTTTACTGTGTGTAAATACCTGGACACACACCAGACCTCCAGATAACCCTCTGAAGGACTCACGTATTCAGACCACTTGGCATCCGTTATCCAGACCACCAGATGTGACCAGCCCACCTGGCACACACCTTCCAGACCTCCTGGCATTCAGACAGCCTAACATCTGACTGATCACCCTCCTGACCAATCCCAAGGCTAAGAATGCAGGACTGATGATTCTCAAGAATGTACTTTTTCTATAAGAACCCTTAACTTTTCTTTCTTCTTTGGAACACTTCTGGATTTTGGCCTAGCTGTGTCTCCCCATTTGCAAACTCTAAGACCCTTGACTAAATCGTTATCATGTATTGATAGCAAAGGTTCCAGACTCGTTTCGAGTTCTTTTGACACCAGGAAGTTTTTCTGGTATGCAGAGTTTGACTCTGTTTTATTTTACTCTGCTGTGATTGTCGTGGCTGCTGCTTTTAGTCATTCAGAGTACGAAATAGGGTCCTTAAAATGATCTTTCATGCCCTCCCTTTCTTAGTAGTGATTTACACACCAGTTCTCCCAAACCTGCCTTGTTTCCAAGTCAATGGAGTTGTAATAACTCTCTGGTATGGATACATGCCACACAAATGTTCTTAGCAAGCCCAGACCTACCTTCAAGGTCAAGGAACCATGGAATTTGCTCCATCAATCTGACATGCAAGACACTTCACATTCCTCAATTTTTGCACACTAAATTAGATTTGGCCTGAGCACCCCACCTGCACCACCACAGACACACATACCTTAATCAGAGCTGGTGAGAAATGCAATCTCAGTCAAGTCCAGGGTCAAACAAGAATCCACAGGAAGGAACTCACCACCATTATTTCACTTTCTGCCCAGGAGCCACACGAAAAATCATTCCCACAGAGGAGCCCAGCCCCCAAGACCCTGATCACTCTCAAGGCCACCCTACTTTGTACCTGGTCTCCAGGGACACCTGCTGCCATTCATACACACACACACACACACACACACACACACACACACACACATACACACACCATTTAAAAATACTTCTGAGAAAGAGATAATATCATGACTCTCATACAAAAAGAAAAATAAACATGTATTAAAAAGATAGAAAGGATGTATGCAGATGTTATAACTGGATCAAAGAAAAGGTCTAAACAGCACTGATTTATGTGGGGGGAAAAAACGCTGAGATGAATTGCAAATGGAGGAAAACTGGTTTTTCCAAGAAGGCTGGGGAAACCCAGTTAAATCTCCACCAGACAGGACACAATGTACATGACTGTCAGTTTTCCTACAACTTACAAAGAGTTACAGAACAGCATCAAAGTAATGAACAGGACTAGACTCTGATAACCAACCCTGAAGTGTATACTATAGATGATGCATAGTTTTCCATTGAAACATGACAATTTTTTCTTCAACACAAATCAACTGAGCTCTACCTTTGCTCTCCCATCCCTCCTTCATCTGAATATACAAATGCACAATGGCCAGACTACATATAAAAATAGAATTCTGACCACCATCTCCTGCAACCAGTCCAGGAAGCCAAACAATAACTTACCCTGCCTGTAACAATTGTCCCACAATGGCCAAGACTGATTACTATTATAACTTACAGCTGCCCTAATATTTGTCCCCCTGTCCCGTGAACTTCTAACTTAAGACCAGCCAGAGAAAGCCAAATATGCGCCCCCACCAACCAATCACATAGGATGTCCCCCATCCAGTTAGTCCACCTCCCGTTTCCCCAGGCCAACAGCCTTCCATAAGGGAACACCTGAGCCTGCTCTTTGTCCACCATTAAAGCTTCCCAACTCTTCTGGCTGCCTTCGAGTGTCTGCCAAAACCACGTGATGGAGGCTGACTCCCTTGTTATAGCCAGCTCTCGATAATTAGCCTTTGCTTTTCTCATTTGGGTAGTGATTATTTTCACAGGGCATGTTCTGTACAATGGGGTATAAAATATTTGTTCATGCCCTACAACGAGAAAGGCTAAAATTCAAAATCCAAAGTCTCAGCTTGCCGACCTGTACTGGAGAGAAGAGAAACCTTACCTGTTCATTCTCTACAGTGGCAGGAATAGGACAGTTACACTCACCCATCATGCTGCCCCACAGAAAGGGGACATGGTACACGGCAATCAACATTGTGATTCCCCATCCTTTCCTGGCCACTGAAGGCCAGGGAAGCGACGAACCAAAACAATACTCCTATGAAAGACATTTGAGCACCTCAGCCTTTCTCAAATGTACACTGCACCCTACACAAAATCCCACCGTCTGAGCCTCTCCTCCTGGCGTATTCATGAGCACAAGACCACCTCCAAATTCCATCTTACTCTTGCTCTAGGTCACTGCAGCAGCTGTCTGACACTGGCTGCCAATGCTGAACTCGCCCTGCAGATGATACTCAGCAGTGGGGGGTCTACTCTGAGAGGCCTTTCTTCAGGGTGGTCCACTTCCCGTTGTAGACCCCAGGAGCTGCTCATTCCCAACACCTTGGCCGGCAGCCCTGAAATGAGTCTTCCTCTGAAGCTTTCTTACAGACCTGGGGTGTGGGAGGGCAAGGCGAGAGGTGGGCAGGCATGAAGTATGGGGAAAACAGGAATTGCAGAGATCCTGAAATCCTTACCTCCCTCTAGGAGTTATTGGGACAATAAATTAATTATATTCTCATGTGCATAACTTACCATTCACCAAGGGCATAGAGATTCTGTTGTTGATCCGTAAAATAAAAAAATTCATTGAAAGCACTGGTGAATCATTGTGGCTTTTTGTATGTCTGTGTTTTATCAACTAACATACTCTAAACAGCATTACTGTCATCAAATAGGAGACTGAAGCTTTTTTGACTGACTTATCGCTACTACCAGCTTCTGAACCCCCAGCCCAAGGCCTGGAGACCACAGATCCAATCAACCTGCCCCCCTCCCCTGCTAGTGCCTCCAGGCTCTGGCTCCATTTGCCTTTCCTGGGACAGAAGTGAGCAGTCTCCTGTCCTAGGTCGGACCCTGTCACTTCCCAGCCCCCAGTCCTTGCGCAAATCGCAGCCTCTCTGAGTCGTCTCGCTCAAGAAAAACGCAGCCATGCGTCTCCTGACCGGCTCACAGGCTGACGTGCGGATCGGATCACACGGACTGTGCAGCTCTCCTTTGAAAATAGTTAAAAATATAAACCCCAAAACACAGATAAATGAATAAAGCCAAAGCCATACACATAGAAGACACGATGGCCCACGAAATGCCACCTTCCTTCTTACTATAATGCTTAGGGAGTTTGGGAGTGAGTATCACAGCCAGTACTACAGTATTTGCATTTTATAAAGGGCTATTTATTAGTTCGGGGGGGGAACTAACTTGGGTTTGATCCCAGCCCCATTACCAACAGTTGTGTGACTCTGGGCACTTACTTTAGCTGCTATGAGCTTCCATCTCCTCATCAGTGGATTCAGAGGTGATAGTTCCTGCTTATAAATCGTGGGGACGATTAAAGGAGATGATTCATAGATAACCCACTTAACCTTGGCATCTGACTGTAGCAAGCACATATAGTAATAATTTATTACTATTATTATTATTTAAATATTCATTGTGTTAGATCCCCATAGGGCCAGATCTGAGAAAACCAGAGCACTAAAAACACTTCAATTCGACAAGAATTTACTGTCAATTTAGCATTGTGCCAAGCGTTATATAGAGATGAGACTGTTCAACCCTGGCCCCTGCCCCCGACAACTCCAGAATCCCACTGGGAAGGTTCACACATCCGTGAAGACAAGACCCAGGAGTATCTGGTGTGTGTTTTACTTCCTCGTGTAGTGTAAGTTGTTGTCAGCTAAGCATAAATGAATCAGAAGGCTTTGGCAAGAAATACATGACAATGATTTATTCAAGGGTTTTAGGATCTGCAAATCGAAAACACTACCAGGTAACACACAGAGTGTTTCAAAAGAGAAAGAAAAGTCTGTGAGTTTTTATAGGAAAAAAGCACACATTTGAGAAAAGTCAGTCCTGTGTTCTTAGACCACTGATTAGCTCAGAGGAGTAATCTTCCAGATGTCCAGTGGTCTGGACAAAGAAACATTGTTTCTTAAGCATGACACATGGTTACCTATAAGAAATATACACACCTCTGGCATACG
This sequence comes from Rhinolophus sinicus, assembly GCF_036562045.2. Taxonomy (NCBI): domain Eukaryota; kingdom Metazoa; phylum Chordata; class Mammalia; order Chiroptera; family Rhinolophidae; genus Rhinolophus; species Rhinolophus sinicus. The sequence goes on along the minus strand of NC_133755.1, from coordinate 68,198,923 downwards.
AACATTCTTTCTTAAGTCCTTCAGAGGTTTATCTATGGAATTTAGGTACATGCAGACACTGAGGCACAACTGAAAAGTTCAAAAGTTTAAGTATCCAAGGTAGTTAAAGCAAGAACAGGATCATTTCCTCACGCCTGAGCCTACTTGATTTCAATAATTTAGCAGTTTGACCATAGTGAGTCCATGTTACTTCTGCACTTTTTTCTTCATTGCTCATATGGACATTAAATGAAACCTTTGGGGGGGTCACTGGGAGGGTGGAGAGAGACATAAATAGCCATGGCCCAGGAGCCCGGGTACTGAGATCTCAGTGGTGCCCCTAGTGGAGGAAGTGGCCACAGCTCCCTCCTACCTGGACAAGGTGTGGGTGACATCACAGGGTAGCACACAGTGTGAGCAGGCGAAGACTAGGGTGGGAGGTGTGTGTGTGTGGGCGGGGGGGCTTCCCAAGCACAGCAGCTTGGTCCTGGAATTCCCTTTGGAGTTTCCTCTGAACGTCTTTAAAAGGAAGACCTGGCAGTGGACCCAGCCAGTGGGACAGAGAGCTTGATGCTTTAGTGGACTCAGAGTATTTTCCAGACATGGTGATGCTCAAAGGCCTGGAAGAGTCCCACGTAGTAACAGTACCATACTACGTCTATGGTTGGCCCTTTGCAGTTTCCAGACCCTTTATGCACACGTTTTCTCATGTAACCCTTCCCAAACTTCCACGCAGTGTTAACTCTCTTTAACAAAGGGAGCTTAGGTGGTTTGCCCAAGGTCACCCGCACAGTGAGTGGCAGTCCTGCCTTTCTAATTCCGGGGACAGCACTCTTTCCCAGGCAAGCTATCTCTGGAAGAGCCCCTTTCTCAAAATCCTGTCAGTGTAAGAAGCAATGGGGATGGTGGTTAGAAATGCAGAATCCTGGACCCACCCCCACCCCCAGAGTTTCCAGTTCTAGAAGTGCAAAAAATCTGCATTTTTTGTAGGTGAGTATGATATAGATCTTAGACCACATGTGAGAAAAAAGATGGCTGTTGTTAAAGGAGACAACAGGCCCAAAATGGAGCCATTTGTACTCGGCCCACGTCAGCAAACCAAGACTTAATACCGAACCTGCTACAGTTTCAACCTTCCCCAGGGATGCGGCCTTTGACCAGTCAAGGTGGAATTTCCTGCTCAGCACTACTGAGGTGACCCGCTGATGGACCCCTCCCATCCCCATAGGAGAGCGGCTTGGCCTGAAACCATGAATTCTTGGCTAATAATTTTCTTTTTCCAGCCCTCTCTGCCTTTATAAACCTTGACTTTTCGATCGCTCAATGAAGCTCCTTTCTACTTACTAGTTGTGATGTTGCCTGATTTATGAGTCATTGAATAAAGCCAATTAGATCTTTACATTTTACTTGAATTTTTGTTATTTAGTGCTATCCTGGATTCCCAGGAAAACCATTGAGTCTGTCTCTCACTGTCGTGTGTGTGTGTGTGTGTGTGTGTGTGTGTGTGTGTGTGTATCTCCTGCTCTTTCTCATCTTTAAGGAGAAAGAACAAAGAAACCCATGTGAAAGGAGCAGGAGCTGGGGAAAACGTTCTAAAGCTGAGTGTGTCTTTTCTAAAAGGAAGCAGAGGTGTTGCCTGAGGGCAGAGATAGAGAACGCAGGAAGAGAGGATTAGAAACTAAATGCAGCCTTCTCTCCTGCCAGGCATAGGCTAAACCCTCCTGCCTCTCCCAAATTCCAGCCAGGCCCACAGCCCCTGCCATATTTAGAAGCAGGAGGAAACCAGATGGCCTGAGACAAGGGCCTGAGGCCACTGAGCTGGGGTGGTGTCAGGCTGCGTGCATGCTGCTGTCTGTTAGTGAAAGACTCGGGCTGGTGGGACCCAGGTGCTTCAGCCTCCCACTGGACGGAGCACATAGTCTCCTATATGGATCTAAGAACATTTCCCACTGAGTACCTAGGTCAACCATCAACTTTGTCCAAAGCCTCTTGCTGAGGGGTTTCAACCTGTGACATGTGGGTTTAAAATGGAAAGCAGTGAGCTCCACTGTGTTTGCTCTCTGGCCATAGAAATGCTACTATTGAGTCTGCAGAAACACAAGTTGCCCCCCCCCCATCTCCTAAGCCTCAACCACTTCATTAGCCACAAAGAGCCCCATGGAAGACTGAGTCAACCCAGCCAGCCTGACCCTGGCTGTCCACCCTCACTCTAGTCTAAATCACACCCTGAGGTCCTCTCAGTGTGTGAGAGAGAACAGCCAGCTGGACCATGGTGGAATTTGTTACGCGTTTCCCCACTCAGGGCCTGTAAGGATAAACGCAAATTAAAAATAAGAGGCTGAATTCTCCCTGTTGAAAATAAACGAAGAGGCTCCTCTCCCCTCTCCCTTTTTTTAGAGCAGTGAGCAGAAAAAGTCCAAGTTCTTTTTCTGTCTCTTTGAAGTGTATGTAAATCCTTTTTAGAACCTAAGTAAGCCTCTTGCCAGCTTGGTGACCGAGGCATGTCTTTCTCATGGAACTGGGAGCCATTTCTTTGAAATGAAAACATCAGGGGAGATAGCCTCTCTGCCAATTTCAGTGGGAGAACAGGGGCCTGGCTCCAAGTTGCAAAACTACTTCCTGTCCTAAAGATAACTCTCTCTCTCTCTCTCTCTCTCTCTCAATGAACTAACACAAATGGTGACCCCAATTACCAAGTAAATTTAGGATGAACTGATGAACTGTGTGTGACAAGTGGCGCTGACAAGTCCTTTTACATGAGGCCTAGTTACTGTTTATCTTGAGAACATATATGTCACGGTCGTACCTGCTTGGCCATATAAGCTGTGACGTTTCTTTCCACCTTGACAATCTCTTAGCGTATTGCCTGGGATGGTTTCAGGCTTATTTAATAACAAAATTGTTTTCTTTCTCTCCTGCCTTTGTGGAGAGATATTTCTGAGCTGTGAGATTTTGTTTTTATGGTTTTCCCAGTAGGACAACCTAGCCTCACCTCCATCTTCTCCATGTGGAGTGACGTGGCCCCAAACCTTGGATGGCCTGATACTAGTCCGGCTATGGTGCCCCCACAGCGCCTCACCCCTGAGATGTACTTGAGAGCTGTCACACGCCTTCTAACCTTCCTTAGCATGGAGACTGAGGCCTTGCTGGGCGCTCACCTTTGTGACCCCGGGCAGGACACAGGTGGTGGCTCAGAGAGCTGGGCTGCTACACCTGGAGAAGCCCTAGGGGAGGGTGGAGGGGACACATGAAGCCCCAAGCCAAACATGCTTCACGCCCCCAGAGTACCAAATGTACTCAACATTCAGGAATTTAAAATACTTTAGTATAAGTAAATTCAATAAGTAAGTTAAAATATTATTTGAAATGAAAGCGAATGGGGATTACATTACGCCATTGGATTTCAAATTTCACAAGAATGTCTAAGTTAACATGCGTTACCCTTAGGGCTACCTGTGCCCTTGGCCTCCCAACCCCAGCCCTGGCAGAGGTGCCATAGCTGGCAAGTTTGAGGAGCTTTGCTCATGTGCTGACAGGACCATCCTTAGAGGTAGGCACAGCCAGGATTGTCTTACTGTTTTTAGAGGTGAGGCTCAGGGCAGGTCAGGAATGAGCCTGGTATCTTCCATCATGCGTGCTCAGACATACATATGTGCGTGTGCGGGCGAGGGCACACACACACACACACACACTCACACACACACCGCCCTGCTCTGGGCCAGAGGCTGAGCCCTGGAATGGTGTCACGCAGGCTTTCTCTTCAGCCCTTAGGAGGCCCCAGCAGGAGACTGGGAGATGAGAGAAGACAGGGAAGGCACCCCCGCTGCTCACTCAGGAAACTCCCCTTTCTCTCCTTGGTGGGCGCTGGGGGGTTGGCTCCCACTGTGGCCACCCTATTGCCCCAATACTCCTGCAGTCCCCCTACCTGCCCACACCTTGGAAGACAGCCCTCCTGTAGAAACACAAGGGTGACTCTGCTTCCCACTGGGACCCGGGCTGATACAAGGGGTCTGGCCAGGCCATACTACTAGAAATAACCGTCTCTCTGCCTTCCAGACCCAGCACTTGGCATTTCACCGCCAGGCCCTTAAGTACCCTGATGAATGATTCATTTCGAGCTGCTCATAGCAGGCGGGGGAAGCGGCCTATGGGGTACTCTTCTTCCTGTAGATTATTCTCGCTGGTTTATAGTGACTTTGGTTTGTGTGGTACAGTCCCCCCATCCCCAGTCCACCTCAGCACCAGACACCTTGGACCAATTCTGCTCTGCTGTGACTCTCTTCAACCTCACCAGTGGTCCCTGTGGGCAGGGACCCAGGAACTTGGTTGGGGTGGGGAAGTTGGAAAGGGAACAGGCAGAGTTTGTTGCTTAAAAGGTATCATTTCATTTTCTACCACTGTCACGCTATGTGCTTTCTGTCCCATTTTAAAGATGTGGAAACCGAGACTCAGAGGGTGTGTGAGGCGATTTGGCCCAGGCCCCCCCACCCATGGCATGTTTTCTCTACACTGACATCTCTTCTGTTACACCCACCACATGGGAAGAGTTGAGTCTTCAGGACAAAAGGCAGAACCCCCAGGTTTGTTTTACAAGCCACACTGTGTTTCAACACAGCAGTTGCCTAACAGTAATTTACTTGCAAAGAAACAATGCCAGAACTTCTCTGCCTGGTTGAGAAACAGTTTGCGGTTGACCCTATGCAAAGCAGAAACACATTATGAAATGCCACTCGCAAAGCCCATGTGGCCACGATTCGTTCCCAGCTCTAGGGAAGAGGCTGTAGGAGGGGCTGGGACATGTCTCCAAGGGACATTAAGCCAAGCCATTGCGAGACCATTGGCCAGAGACCCTTAAATTCCTTAGACTCTGCGGTCAGCTCCCAGGCCCCCCATGTCACTGAGACAAAGGCTTATGGCCCAGAGTTTCCAAAGAAAATATTGGTTACCTTTCGGGAAGCTTTGCGCTTAGAGGATAAGTGAGCAGGTCCATGACCAGGTAGACCACATCATCTGGTCCTGATTTCACTATCTGTCCATGGGCGAGTCACTTAGCCTCCCTGGGCTCTCACCTCCTTAGGTGCAAAAGGCACAGCCAACAACTCCTGCGTCCCAGGTACCAACGTGCCAGGATCCCCGGGGGTGTCTGGGTGGATCTGTATACTACCTCAAGGCACCTAAAACCCAAGGTCACATAGCATCTGCTGTCACAAATTGGCTTTCAAAAAAAAAAAAAGACACTGCCCTTACTTCATCAGCTAAAAGCAACATGCTTTTAATCCTTTCACTGGGGAGAAAATATGAAGAATCACAGCCTTGCTCTGCAGAACTCAATAAACAACTTTAGACATAAGTCATGGCCACTCTAAGCCTCCGTGTCTCCCTCTGTCCAGTGAGGGACATGGGTGAGACCACCTTTGACATGACCTTGGAGACAGCTTTCCATTTCTCAAAGGCCCTGGGATGCTCCACCACCCTGCTGGCCTGCGCGCCTGGGGAAGCCAGCCCTCACGCACCTTGTGGCTGGGCTAGACTGATGGCAAAGCGGTCTCCTGATACCCTGGTGATCCCTCCCCTGTCCTTCCCCAGTGGCTGAGCCCATGGGAGACCCTCTCAGGAAGAACATCCCCCCTCCCCAGCTGCGTGGGGACCCATCATTGACTTTGATGATATCAATCTCCAGCCCTTCCATGTGGGCAAAGGAAGAAAATATCACCGTGTAGAAAAGGAGCAAGTAAACCCCTAGCCCTGTTCAGTTTGCTAAGACTCACTTCCTAGTAGGACGTGTGTCCTTTCCAGGGAAATGGAGCTTTAAAGAGTGAGGAGTTAGGTACAGAGGGAGGAGTCCATTGTTCTAGGCAGAAGGGATATCTGGCATGTTGGAGGAACCTCTGACATGACAGTGGTTGCTTCATCCTTTGGAACAAGTATCCCAAGGACGTCACCAACATGTGCTGCCCCCCCAGCCCAGAGTTGGCACCCAAGGCCATCGCCACAAATTCTAGAGGCACCATCTCCTTGTTCCTGAGCAAAACTTTCCAACAGGACTTTTACTCTCTATGAACAACAAAATAGTGCATTGTCCAAAACCCCTGCAATACCAGAGGTAAGATGGAGAGCCGTGGCATTCGCTCAGGCATCAGCCCAGATAAATATCCCTCACCATGTAAGTTATCATCATAAATATGCTTATAAGCAAATGGAGCATTGCAAGAAACACTGCTACTGGAATCTCAGAGGCCCAGGACCGACCACATATGTGGAAGATTTATACTGCAGATCAAAAAGCCCTTGCTGCTCAAATTCTAGATGCAAACCAGGTCCCATCAATTGGATGTACTTCCTCATGGTTCCAGAGGCCAAAGGGCAGCACAGCCGTTGTCCAGTGGCTTCTGCTATTGCTACTGGCAAGCATGACCATAGAGACATTGAGTTTTTCTGAAAAGCATTTCTGGGGCTACTCACCAGCTTTGTGGATGTTGAGAGCAGTAGAGGAAGGGGCAGCTTCCCAATTCCCAGGTCAAGCTATGTGACAAGCTATTAACTCAGTGGTTCCAGGGGTGGCCTCCTGATTTCCCACCTGCATGGCCAGGGCCAGTTCTGCAGAATTACTATGGGAGTCAGTCTTAGAGTCTTCCCCTAGACCAGCTCCACACAATCCTTCTAATATAAGCACCCAGCCTGTGCCAAGGATCGAGCTGCACACTATGGCAACAAGAAAAGAATCTGATGCTCCAGGTGGAGAAACACATGGAAAGAGACTGGTAGGCCCCCTTTTCCCTCCACTGCCCACTCCCAGCCCATGCCCAAGTCTGCCTGTTGAAATCCAACTCACCTTTCAAAACTCAGCCAGATCTTACTTCTTCCAGGAACCCTTCCTTGGTACGATGCTGTCATTCCTACACCTTTATATTTGTTCCTTTGTTAAAGCAGAGAGCACGTATACCTGGTATTATAGCTATTTGCATGCAGTTATTCTTTCTCTTAAGATGCCAACATCCTCGAGAACAGGGACTTTATCCTTTTTGGTCTCTCCCGACAATTGGCCCAATGCTTAATACCTGGAACAATCCCCAAAAATGCCATTACTGGATGATATTCATTGAGGAGACAAGACATGGACAAAAGCCACCTGAGAACAGCCCATGGAAGTATACCGGAGGGATATCGGAGGGGTTGATATCAGAGGGATTATTCATTAGGAATTTGTACCAACTGGACAGTTAACCAAGTTTACTATGTGGAAGTCCTGAAAAGGCTGCGTGAAAAAGTTAGACGACCTGAATTTTTCTCCAACAATTCATGGCTCTTGTATCACGACAATGTACCAGCTCACACGGCACTGCCTGTGAGGGAGTTTTTAGCCAGTAAACAAATCACTGTATTGGAACACCCTCCCTACTCACCTGATCTGGCCCCCAATGACTTCTTTCTTTACCTGAAGAAAAAGGAAATATTGAAAGGAAGACATTTTGATGACACTCAGGACATCATGGGTAATACGATGACAGATCTGAGGGCCATTCCAGAAAAACAGTTCCAAAATTGCTTTGAAGGGTGGACTAGGCACTGGTATCGGTGCACAGCTTCCCAAGGGGAGAACTTCAAAGGTGATCGTACTGATATTCAACAATGAGGTATGTAACACATTTTCCTAGGATAAGTTCGCGAACTTAATTGTCTGACCTCAGATGTCAGGGCTGAACTGAGTGCTAGTAACCAAGGCTGGCAGGCCCCTCTTCCATTCCAGGTAGCAAGGTGACCACCCTTCTTCCACACTCCTGTCCCCACCCCCAACCCAACCCTCAATAAAAAGAGGTATATTCTCTGAGTAAATGGAACCATGGAAGCGTCAGACTCCAGGCTACTAAGAGCAGTAAAAATGTAGGGCAAAGACAGAAGAAATGATTTTTTTTGTCTGATTCAGACAAAGTTCTGTCTCCAGAATTCCCCTAGCCAGGTCTACATCACCCCCACCACGAGAAGTCAGAGGGTCTTTGAAAAATTCAACACCTCCCAAATGGTCTGCAGATTTAGGGATCCTCCGAGGGAAAGGTCAACCAACCATCTGATCACTCTATGAGTCCCCAGTCCACAAGGTCTGCACAGGACACGAGGCTTCTGATTGCCGTCTCATGCCTCATCTTAAACATGAATGGATAGTGATGAATCAGCAGACATTTCAGGAAGGTGCCCAACATGAAAGAGAGGAACCAAAAGAGACAAACAAATTCACAGAAAATAGAAGGAAGGAGAAATAGGGTCCAGGAAATAAAAACCTGAGAATGTCCTTGGAGAAATAAGATAAGATACTGCACCCACCCTACATGTACACATTACAAGAATAAAATGTTAAAACAAAGGCATAATCAGGGAACAAGAAAGATTTCTTGGGAAACTGCAAGAATTTATCCAACTGCCAAAACAAAGGCATAATCAGAGAACAAGGAAGATTTCTTGGGAAACTGCAAGAATTTATCCAACTGCCAAAACAAAGGCATAATCAGAGAACAAGAAAGATTTCTTGGGAAACTGCAAGAACTTATCCAACTGCCAAACCAGTGGACATAGTCCACATGAGACATCCCTCACTTCTGATGCCAACTGCAAGCTTGAGGGATTCCCCAAACCATTCTAGGTTTCTGTAATTTACTAAAAGGACTCAGAAGTCATGGAAAGCTCTTATACTCACAGTTACAGTTTATTAGAGAAAGGCTACAAATTAACATCAGCCACAGGAAGAAGCGCATCAGGTACCACCCAGGAAACCTACAAAACACAGAGCTGCCATTGTGCTGTCCCCGTGGAGTCAGGGCATGTTATTTTCTTGGTGATGGTGACGATATGTCGTGATATGTGTGAAGTATGGCTGACCAGAGGCTCCCCTGAGCCTTGCTGTCCAGAACTTTTCTTGGGGCTCCATTAGTAGGCAAATCAGTTCACGTGGGTGATTTCAGGCTGTAGTCTTCAGTTATCCAGGCATGGCACAAAGCCTCAGCCCTAAATCACATTGTCGATCTTTCTGGCGTGACCAGTTCCCACGCTAAATCCCATTGTTGGTTTTAGACACAAAAGGACTCAAAACATTTACTTCCCATGCACAACTCTAAAGAAACTACTGGAATTTGTGTTCTTGTAGAACTAGGGAATAGACCAAAAAGGAAGAAAGTATGTTGTGATCAATTTTTTTAAAAAAGACCACAATACTTTGCAGCTCCTTCTGTCTGTTTCCCCACTCTTGAAACCAGACTGGTCTTGTGCCTTGTTTTGACCTATAGGATGTGGCAGAAATGACAAACAATATCCAAACATAGTTCTTAAAAGGCCTCGCAGCTTCTGTTCTCACACTAGAAATTCTCCCAGCACCCCATGAACAAGCCCGGTCTGGCCTGCTGGAGGAGGAGGGTCCGTGTAGGAAAAGGCATCAGCCACCATGTCCATCCCAGCTGAGGCTCTGGAAACAGGAGATTCACCCGGACAGAAGATCCACCCAGCTAACCCATGAAGTCATTAGAAATAATGAAAATCTTTGTTGATTGAGTCACTTAGTTTTAAGGTGGTTCGTTACCTAGTGAAAGCCGATGGAGAAACATGTGATCCAGCAAATGAGGAGCTTATCTCAAGAAAGCTGCAAAGAACAGAATTCCCACGGTGACATTTTGGCCTCCCTCAACATTGCAGGGCCTGGGGCAAGATTATAAATGGAAGCCTACAGACTTTAAACCTAAAATTTGAAAAACATGACTCAAGCAACAAACACTTCACTGAAATATGTATACTCTTAGCAAACTCCCCAGCATATCCACCTAGAATGAGAGAGATCTTGGATTCCCACGTGGGTTTCTAGACAGGAACATGGAGACTTGAGAAAGGCCAGCCCCAGCCCATTGCCTCCTCCTCTAGCCCCCGCGCTGTCTAGCACCAAAGGGACCTCGCATGCGAGGATGGGTCCCCGAGCACACCGGTCACGAAGCTCTATCCATTCTCTAGCCGAGCAGCGCACACCCCACTATAGATGCCCCTGGCCATCCCTCAGACCAAAGACTACATACACACGCACGCACGCACGCACACACACGGACATGCACACACACGCACGCACACGCACACATGCACACACATGCACATGCACGCACGCACACGCACACACGCACACACATGCACACGCACGCACGCACATGCACGCACGCACATGCGGACACGCACATGCACGTGCACATGCACACGCACGCACATGACACACACGCACGCACGTGCACACACACGCACGCACACACGGACATGCACACGCACACACGCACACGCACACACATGCACACACGCACACGCACGCGCACACGCACATACGGACACGCACATGCACGTGCACATGCACACGCACGCACACATGCACACGCACACACACGGACACACGCGCACGCATACACACACCCACACACACCCCCGACACACACACACACCAGGGCTCTTGGCTCTAGTCCCAAGACTCAGTGGGGCAAACGCCTACAGGCCCACCCTCCCAACTCCACCTCCTGGCCAGGCCCAGTGCTGCTGGACTTAAGAGAGGAAGTGGGTGGTTGGACTTTGTCGGAAGTTCATCGGGGTCATCTTCCATTCCCCTTTCTTTCCAAGCTTCTCCAGCTCTTTCCTGGTTACAAAAGCCAACTGACCAGGCAATGGGCAGTCCTTCGGAGGCCTTCATACTCGGCCCCTGTCTTCTTTGTTAGTTAATGAGGCTGTGAGTGTGTATGTGCGGCTTGTGTACCTGCACACGTGCTCTCTTGTGGACAATAAGCCTCTGAACAGTTCTTGGAGACTGCCGTGCTTTATGAAAAGATTAGGTTATGGAATTATGGTTAGGAATGAACCAAATATTTGTGTATTCATTAAAGTAAAACAGTAGTGCTGGGGTGGGGGAACCCAGCAATCTCCTTTCCCTGACCGCATGTTTCCAGGTAAAGGGCTTCTGCTCTAGAAACAGCTCTGCCACCCACCCCCACCCACACAGAGGAGGAGATACGGGATAGGGCAGGAGGCACCCACTGTCGCACAGCCCTCATTGGGTAGAGACAATCTGAGAAATGGCTTCGAGCCCTGGGAATCAGTGTTTCTACTTTTTCACCCTAGATTGGTGCCAGAAGGTTATCCTGGGTAATTATGGCCGCTCTGCAGACCCCAGCTTTGTTGCAGGTACCTAGGGCAGGAAGACCAGAGCGAGCGTTTCTGTTCTTAGAGCAACATTGTCTATGCAGAGCTGGAGGGATAAAAGGAACAACAGAGGGAATGGGGGCATGTCCATGTCCTGCCTCCATCCAGACCTCCCACGCTCGGTGGCCAGCAGGTGTCCCCAAGCGTGGAGTAAGCCTGGCTGTGCTCGTCTCTGGCCGCACGCTGGAATGACCTAACAACCGCCATGGATGTTTTTTTAAGCCATCCAAGGTTTGAGAAAGGCTGGGTTCGACTGGCCTCCTAAGTGTGCGCTGCTCAGACAGCACCGAGGCACTGCTCTCTTCTAGCGAATGTCCAGAGAGAAGGATTTCTTCCCACATCTCACCTGACACCTTGCTGTAGGTTCTCACCTCTACCTCCTGGGCACATTGGGATCTGGCTGCTGGCAGTTTTGAGGAGCCATGCGGCCCTTTGATGCTCTCTATATGTGCTTCCTGGTTACTGAGTTGGGACTCAAGCCTAAGAGACCCTGGCATGGGTCAACAGAGAAAAGATGCACCTGTCTACCGCTGCCCACGGACGCACATGCAATTCCACCTCCTTAACTGCCCAGCTAAACAGTGCCCTGCGAGGTGATCCCACTGGTGGCAACAGCTAAAAGTGGAGAGGGCTCCACCCATGACACCACCCCCACCTCTGCTCGCCAAGCCAACAGGGCTTCTCCTTGCACTCTGGGGCTTTGAGCAACAGGCTTTGCTCCCTCCAAGGGCTCACTGGGCAAAACCAGCTCCAAGGTCAGGTTGCGGTGCCCAGTGAATAACTCCCAGCCCCTGTGGGATGGCCTTTGGAAACCTGCTTTTCATAACCCCTGCAACGTTTTACCTGAGGCAGTCCAGCTCTTCCTCCTCTTGGGCACCTCTTCCCAGACACCAAAGGCTGTTGCCACACAGGCAATCCCCTTCCAGCCAGGAGAGGCCTGCTGCTGGAGGAATTCTAGGAAGCAGTCAGGAATACAAAATAAAAAATCCAGTCGTAAACATGTATTTGTCAGTGAGAATGACGTCATGGTTCTGAGAAGTCTAGATCTAATTTCAAGACTTAACTTTCCTTTCCCGGAGAGAGCGGGAGACACGTCGCAGCCCCACAGTCTATTTCCTGAATTTACAGAACACATTCCACTCACTGAGCAGTTGTGTAGAGGAGCTCATTTAATTTGAAAACCTAGTCGTTCTCCCCAGTAGGACCAAGTACCCCACGCCTTGTCAATTTTACTCCCCACATAGGTCCCCTGAAACCTCTCCCTGAAAATTGTACCAATGCAACCCAGAGACTGACACTATGGCCCATCACCGGAGGGGTCTGGTCTGAAATATTGTCTAGCACAGAAATTTTCAAAACATGTTTTCTTGTTCAAATTAAACAAGCGCACCAGTGGACTGAGCGCTCTGCTGATCTCAGGCCCTTTCAGGATTTGGTGGCAAAATCAAACTGCATAAGATGCTAGAAGAGCTCCAGAATTGAACTGTATTATAAACCGTGGTACTTAGTCCACCAGCTTCCACTGAGGGGAAGTGTCCCCACTGGGGACACTGACAGCAGAAGTGAGAAGGGAGGGCTGGAGAGAGTAAAGAAAATGTAGTACAAATGAGTTCCTGGCACAGCAAGGGCCTGATGAGGTCTGGGGACAGAATCTAGAGGGCCACCACTCAGCTTGAATGTGTCTTTTTCTGCAACAGGGGAGCGGTTTGTATGGCCAGAGTAGTGACTTTGTCAGGCAGGTCAAACATGAGAGGGAGCAGGAGAAGAAAGTGTGCATGTCAGGAGAGGGTGTAACTCCTCACAGGAGTCTTGAAGCTTAGGTAGGAACTTCACATGGGATGAAGACAAGTGAAGCCAAAGGACAGGGTTGCAAAGTAGAGGGAGTCAGCTGGAAAGACGGAACCTGGTCAGACAGTGAGATGCACAAATTTGACATTATGAAGAATTTACAGCTTTTGGCGTCACCACTCCCTTATTCTTATATCGATTTTACAGATGGAGGAATGGAGACCCATAGAGGTTAAGTAAGTTGCCAAAGGGTACATGGCCAGTAAGAGGCTGAGCTAGGATTTGAACTTGGGCAGTTTGGCTCCAGAATCCACATTTTTAACCACTACATATGCTACCTCTTAGGGGAAAAGGAAATAAGAGCACTTCACGGTTTTTAAGAACAGGGCAAAAAAGATATTTTGGAACTTGAAAATTTCTCAAGCCAAAAATTCAGTAAATAATTTGAATGAGTCGCTGTCATAGTCACTGGTGAAACCGAGAGCAGGTGAGCTGGCTGCCAATGGTGCTGTGGAAAATCCAAAGGGAGAAGCAGGTCAAACTGTGGCACCAAAATACAGAGGGATGGAAATCTGAAGGGAAACGAACGAGACCTGGAGGGCAGATCCAGGATAGGAGTTCCTGAATGAGGAAAAGGGGCAGGTGGGAGTGAGACAATGAACAAACAGTGGAAGTTCACTTCTCCGAGCTGAAAAAAGATTTGAATATATGCATGAGAAGATTCGATGAGTCACAGTGACGACTGCTCTGGGAAGAGACGTGCCCAAGCATATCCTCAGACCATGGAAAGTTAAGAGAATTTATTGCCAGCAAAATTACCCTCAAACAATGGCTAAGGGAAGACATCACATTGTGATATTTGCAAGTCATCTAACTGAAAAGGATATAATTACCAGAATATATCATCCAGAATATAGTATAAAGAATGTCAGGGTGCTAAAAAAATGTATACACATTTTAAGAGATGTTATCTATGCTCAAGCAATAATTTGCCACAATCAAAAGTGTCTGGACACTGACGGTAAACACTTTGAGCACCTCTTGTAATTGCAGAAGTCAAACTTTAAAAATATATTTAAAATATATAAATTTAAAAATATTTCCATTTGTATTCATAAGAAATATTGGTCTATCCTTTCCTTTTTGTCATTGTTGATGGCATTGCCCTAATGACTAATGTTACTGAGCATCTTTCCATGTGCTTCTCAGACATTTGTGTATCTTCTTTGGAGAAATGTCTATTCAAGTCCTGTGCCATTTTTAAATTTTTTTTATCTTTTTGTTGTTGAATTTTGAGTTTGTTTCACATATTCCAGAATATATATACAGAGGATGCCAAAAAAATGTATACACATTTTAAGAAAGGAAAAGCCTATATTAATTGTAATAATCAATATATACTGATAACAGAAGATGAATACAAGTCACGTTTGAGTCCCCTGCAGATCTGTGCCAGCTCCTTCTCCCTGTGGTGCTTCTCTGTCAGCCTCCGGGGACATGTGAGTTTGTGCTGTCCCACAGAACCCACGACCTGATTTTAGTGTAAAGGAGAAAGAACAGAGACTGACGTTTCAGTGAAGAAAGTGATTCTGGGCCTTCTGACTCCTCTTCCCAGTGCATTAAAAATAAATGCCATTCTTCAGAAAAGAAAACACATGAGAAACTTTAAGCTCCACGTAGTAGATCTGTTTTCCAGGAAGGAAAAATGGGAGCCACCATCTGCTTACTGGCCTCACATCAACTGAACCTTAACTTGCTTGCGGGAGCTGACATGTTAGACTGAAGGAGAACTTTGTCCAAAGGCCAACGGCAGCAAGGATCTTAGAAAGGCGCCTATGCAGGGTCAGACAATTATGTTCATGAACACATCCTAGAAAAAATGCTACACACTTCATTGCTAAATATCAGTACAGTCACCTCCAAGGTACTCCCCTTGGGAAGCTATGCACCCACACCAACGCCTAGTTCACCCTTCAAAGCAATTTTGGAACTGTTTTACTGGAATGGCCCTCAGATCTGTCATCGTATTACCCATGATGTCCTGAGTGTCATCAAAATGTCTTCCTTTCAATATTTCCTTTTTCTTCAGGTAAAGAAAGAAGTCATTGGGGGCCAGATCAGGTGAGTCGGAAGGGTGTTCCAATACAGTGATTTGTTTACTGGCTAAAAACTCCCTCACAGACAGTGCCGTGTGAGCTGGTACATTGTCGTGATGCAAGAGCCATGAATTGTTGGAGAAAAATTCAGGTCGTCTAACTTTTTCATGCAGCCTTTTCAGGACTTCCACATAGTAAATTTGGTTAACTGTTTGTCCAGTTGGTACAAATTCCTAATGAATAATCCCTCTGATATTAAAAAAGGTTAGCAACATTGTTGCAATAAGCTCGCGAACTTAATTGTCAGATCTCGTATTTGTTGGGAAGCTTTAGGATGAATGAAACAGAATCCCACTTCACATTGGATTGGACATGAGGACAGGTGTTGGGTCTCCCACCTGGGTGGCCCGCGTCTGGTGGCCCGTCAGTGGCTGATCCTTAGGCCTGGCCAAGTTTCTGACACCCTCCTGCTGCTACCCCTGTGTGCTGGCTCTCGTGACAGCAGCAGGTCCAGGCCTCTCAACCTGCTGTCAAGACTTCAGAGGAACAGAAAGTGGTTGTCTCTTCCTGCAGCTCTTGCACAAAAGTGAAGACAGTTTTCTCAGAAATTTCCAGCAAACCTACCAACAAATCTCATTGTCAGAGTCAGCCACACGCCCACTTCTGATCACCACCAAGGCAGATGGGTCACCCTCACCCCCACCAAGCCTTGGTCAGAGGAGGTAGGTGACATGGGGCACACACCTGAACCAAATCAGTTCTGTTTGGAAGGACAAAGGGCAGGTAACCAGGAACGTCTCCTCAGACCCATTATACCACAGACGTTTTTAAGGTTTTCCCCTTCCACATCAAACATTCTATGTCTGTTGAGTATAGAAAATGGGGAAAACACAGAAAGGGGGGAAAAAAAACACAACAGAGGAAACAGCTTTGTAAATCTGCCTGGTTATAATTCTGTAGACTTTTTTCCTATGAATATATAGACGTGTAGGTTATGCTCTACAAAATTTTAAACACCTTGAGTACACTGTTGGTAGCCTGCTCTATTCAATAAATAATACGGGGTGCCCCCAAAGTCTTACTGCTGTTTTGGGCTCTAGTAAAGATAAAAGGATAAATCTACACATTTACAAAGAAGCATCATTTAAATTTATTTGATTGGTTTTGTAGTATGGCCCCATACTTTATTTAACTAGTAATATATTACCAGATGTTCAGGTCCCACCCCATTTCGCGTGATTGAATGTCCTGGGGCAAGTGGTTTGATTACAAGTCAATGTAAGTTTTAAGGGAAAGGACTGTCAGTGTTTGTTATTGGAGACCTGAGGTCAGAATGCACCTCTTTATTCCTGGCTTCCCTTCCTTCATTAGCCGGGACTGTGCATCGTCACTTTAAAAAAACAACCGAAGGTATTTCCTAAGAACACAAAGTGTGCTCTATGTGGTAATATGCTCGAGAAGGTAGGGAAACAGCCATGCCCCTCCAATGATGAATTTGCATTTTGAAATAAAATGTCTAAACTATTCTCTTAAATACAGTCCACATCCCCCTGTCAAATGGAAATATAAAACTAGTTTCTCTGAGGAAACTAGAGCAAGAAACTAGTTTTTCCTAAAAAATAAACTAGTTTTTCCTCAAAAAGAAACTAGTTTTTCTTTTTGCCATCAAAGAGGTCACCCAAGCACAAGAACGGAGCAGTGATTACTTTTAAAGCCAAATCTTTTCTTATACTTGAAACCCACATAAAAATTGTTTGAAGTCTGGATCTTGTCACAACGTGTGATTAGAGAATGATTGTGTTGTGGAAACTGTATGATCATAGAGATGACATTATCATCTGTCAACACTAAATGTCATAGTTTGATCAGGTTTTCTTAGCCATGTTTTCCCTTTGGAACACATTTCGGCCCTGACGTTCCTAAAACGTTTCTGAAAGGGTTTACAAAAGATGTAGTAACAGAGGGTTAAATAAAATCAAAACACGAAGAATATGGAAAGAGGAAGTAAGTCTGCTAATTCTCAAGACTGATATTGTTACGAAGACTAAATATCAAGTCTGACTCAGAGTTTCCTTGAGCATAAAGGGGAACAAGTTACATGGCTCTGCTCAGCAGAAAGGGAAAAGCACCCCAGTTCCCACTCACTCCCACACACGAATTCAGAAGGACACTTGTCTCGTGGAGTGTTTTGGACACGAAGCATTATGAGAGATGACTTTTTTCCAATAGCCTTGGGTGACAAATGGAGAAGTGGGTTTCCTGTGTGTGCTTCTGGTAAAAACCCGTCAGTGAAGGTCCTGGAGTCAAAGACTGGGGAAAGCCTGGTTTAACCCGAGTTAAACAGGTTGGTTCTTATGAGGCTGCCCATCTCAGACCCCTTCCTACGCAGTTGTGCATTCGCTTAATCACGGAACTTCTTTTATCGGTTGACATCTGGCAGAAGTAGTGTTCCACGGAGGAGTACTTAGGAAATGCTGCTTCAGACGCTCTTCTTAAGGTTGTTTTTCCTCAGCCTGGATTTTGACCAGAGGTGCATAGCTGACAGGTTGAGGTCACACTGTCTGAGGAAGGCCCAAGGTTCTGCTTTTCCATGTGGTTGGCTGAAGGCAGAGGGACTGACGAAGAGAAGTGATAAGTAGACAGGTGAGTTGGCAATTTTTTGTGCAAGTTCTGAAGCCTAACCAGTCTTCTTGCCCTAAAGAGGATTGAGTACCAGGAGGGAGAGATATTAATATGAGAAATGAGGGGTAAATTCTGCAAAGCTTTGTTTTTCTTAATCAGGAGTTAATAAACAGTTAAAGTTGATAAATCAAGAGAAAAAGCACTTCAAAAAATTATAAAGTTTGCATTATTAAAAAAGTGTGGCAATTGTGCATGAATTTACAGATGAATGGAACACAACAGAAAATCCATAAATAGTCCCAATTACATATGCACATTTTGTATATAATAAAGTCGTCAACTCAAATCTATGGGGATAAGCTGGGTTTTTAAATATGTGTTCTGGAGTATCAAGATAACCACACGGTAAAAGATAAAAAGCAGATTTGTTCCCCACACTGCACATCAGACAAGTCAGAAATTGAAATGTTGGAAAAAAAGGAAAGAAACCATATGAATACGAGAAGCAAATATGAGCAAATTACTGTAAAACCAGGATTGGGAAGCTGTTCCCGACTCGAAGTCCTGAAGAAATAAGGGGAAATATTGATTGTTGGCTACAGAAAAAGGAAATGTTTTATCCAGTGTAAAAATATAATTTTAGAAAAAGTAAAAGGATAAATAACTGAGAAAAACATGTGCAACTTATAACACACAAAAAAAAGATCCCTCATATATAAAGAGATTCTAAAAATTGTAAAAGAAAACAATAGAGAAGTGGGCAAGAGCTAGAAGCAGACATCACAAAGAAAAAAAATGCAAATGGATCTTAAACTCTTGAAAAAAAATGTTCAACCTTCTTTACAGTAAAAGGAATGCAAATTAAAACTATATTGAGATAGTTTCTAAGTTTAACCATCTCCTCTGTTGGCGAGGCCGTGGGGAAACAAACATTCTCAGATATTATGGGTGGGAATGCAAAACGGTACAAGCCATTCAGAGGGGAGACTGGGTATTATTTACAGAAATTACATGTTCATTGACCATTTGACTCTGAAACCCTCCTAGGAATCTATCCCAAAAATGCACCGGTGCAAATACAAACGAGACGTGCACAAGCTGAGTCACTGACGGATTCCAGGGCTGGCTGAATAAACTATGGTGCATGCACAGAACCAGACAGGACACAGCTGTCAGTGGCCTTGTGGAAAAGAGAGCTGATCGTCTTTGCTGAAACCAGGGGGCAAGCAGGGCTTTCTGGGTTGATGGACAAGTTCTAAAACTCGATTGCGGTGATGGTTACATGGTTGTTTATGAAAACTCATCAAACTGCAACTTTCAGATGGGTGAATTTTATGCTATGTAAATTACACCTCACTAAAGCTGTTTTTAAAAAGGAATGTAAAATATCTTTATGTAGCTATAGAGCGATCTCTGGGGTAAATTATTAATGGAAAAAAACCAGGTAGAGAAAAGTGAGGTGGGCAAGGGGCAAATACAAATACTTGTGTATTTGTTTATATCTGTGCATGTATACATATTTTAATGAAATGATAAACCCAAAACTAATAAAAACAGTCACTTATAAAGGAAAGGAGGAAACTGGGTAGAGAAGGGAGGGGAGCTTGAATTCTCTGAATAGATTTTGTTTTGTAGACTTGACTTTACAACAAGGTAATATTTTACATAATTATAAAACAAAGTTAAACTAAAAAAAATCACTAAAAATGCAAAGCGGGGCGGCCGGATGGCTCAGTTGTTTAGAGCACGAGCTCTGAACAAGGTTGCCGATTCAATTCCCACAAGGGATGGTGGGCTGCGCCCCCTGCAACTAAGACTGAAAATGGCGACTGGACTTGGAGCTGAGCGGCGCCCTCCACAATTACATTGAAGGAAAATGACTTGGAGCTGATGGGCCCTGGAGAAACACACTGTTGTTCCCCAATATTCCCCAATTTAAAAAAAAAATTTTTTTAATGCAAAGCGAAATGAAAAGTCAATGTGGTGGCCTAACCACTCTATGGACAAAACAAAAACCCACCTCTAAACAAACCTTAAATCGTCTTCAGTAATCACATTGCTTGTGATCGTGTGGACATTATTATTCTGAGCCACGATATATACACCACAGACTCAGAATTATAGCCAATGTTGGTGCTACCTGGAACTAGGACTTTCAGGATGGGAGGAAGGAAATAGAGATGATGAGACCGAAAAGGGTTGAGAAAAACCCTATCATCCTGAATTTCAGTATAAATTCATGATGCATTTTTTTCCCATTTAAAAAAAAATCCTCTTTCCATTGAAAAAGACCTAGACAAACGTCCAGCACTGTAGCGACGAGCAACACTAGCGCCAGATTGTAGTTACAAAATACCATTTCCCACTAAAAGAACTCAGAGTACCTCAAGAAATGGCAGATTCCAGGGGTAGGGTAGAAGATGAACAAAATGAGCCTGGAACTTGTAATACCGGAAAGCAAAACTACCAAAGACCACGACAGTCATAAAATACTCAGAAGCCAACTTAAAGAGGCTCACACTGACCAAAGCATGGAACAATTTGAACATCAATAACCCTGAGTTAAAAAAAAAAAAGTATCAACCAATTACCATGTGTTAAACTTATAGAGACCCTGATTCAAACATACTGTTAAAAATCATGAAAATCAGGGAAATTTGAATACTGAATGATATTCAAGAAAATTAAAGAATTGTTGTTAGTTTTTTAAGTGTGATAATGGGTTAATGGATTTGGAAATGGATGAAATATTTATGGATAAGTGATAGAATGTCTGGGGACTGCTTCAAAATAATTCATGAGGAAATTGGGCTAGGAGAATATAGAGATGGCTAAAATGAATAATAGTTGAAGCAGGGTGGTGGATACATAGGGGTTCATTCCTTCTACTATTTTTCTCTACATTAACATTTTTCTATAATAAGTTTTTGAAAGTGTTAAGGCTTAGCTTGTTATTTATTTACATATTACATACTAGATTGAATTTACTCCACAACATTGAAGGCAAGAAATAGGACACTGTTTCTTTAAAAATCAGATGGAATCCTTTCCAAGCCCCCAATGGTTAAAATGTTGAGAAATTCAAGCTTCTTCTCTGTAGGATTGCACCAGAGCTGTTGGAGCTTATGTATCATCAGAAAACAGAAGATAGATCTTGAGTCTTCAGCCCATGGAGACATTCGCTGGTCAACCTGTGGACTCGGTTTGTCACCTGGGGATCATTGGCTATGCCTTCTGTGACCTTGGCTTTTCATGTTCATTTCCCATGAGCTTCACCTCTTCACAGGTCATGTCACCTGGTGGGAACTGAATGAGTCTCCACTTGTAGAATCCCCTTCTAAATCCTTTCCTTCCCCATCTTCGGGTTGCTCACCTTCTCACCTTGGTTGCACCCTGTATCATTTTGCTTGGGCTGACATAATAAAAGACAACAAACTGAGTGACTTCAATAACAGAAATTAATTTTCTCATAGTTCTGGAGGCTGGAAGTCCATGATCCAGGTGTAGGGAGGTTGGGTTGCTCCAGAGGCCTCTCCCTGTGGCTTGCAGACAGCCACCTTCTCCTAGTGTCCTCACATGGCTTTTTTTCTATCTGTGGGCACGATTGGTGTCTCTTCCTCTTCTTAAAAGGACACCAGTCCTATTGGATTAGGTCTCCACCCTTCTCCAAAAGGCCCTAACTCTAAATATAGTCTCACTGGGGCTCCACATGAATCTGGGGGGACACAATTTAGTCCCTAACAGAACCCTCTTTTGCCACCCCCCACCAAATGTCCCCAGGGAGCCTGGCCACTTAAACAGAAATCTTGGCAGTGGAGGTTGTCTTCCGTGTGCCCGACCTGGCTGCCCCGGTGTGAGAAGAACCAACACACACCCTTCTAGTATCTCGCACAGCTGCAAGAGGAAAATAGGCATTCTATCAATAAAGGTACGTCTACAAAATAAGTCAAGGGGATGGCAACTGATTCAGGTGTCAGTCCCTGATTCCTTCTCATTAAGGAACTTTCTAATGAGGCTTAAGAAGCATGGGCAAGTGACAGCCTCTGTCCCCTCTGGGTTCAGACCTTCTCCGCTGGGAGGTCACTGCGCTTCTATCTAATTGGGGAATTGGGCTCAAATTACTGGGCTGACCTTATGCATTTTTCAATGACCTTAATTTTCATGTGTTTACTAACAATTTCTATAGAACAACGGTTCTCAAAATGTGGTCCCAGACCAGCAGCATCAGCACCAAATGCACATTTGTGAGAAATGCAAATTTTCTGGCCCCACCTGTGGCGAGAAAGCCCAGCATTCTGGGCTTTAACAAGCCCTCCCCACGATCCGAGGCACAGTCAAGGTCTGAAACCACTGACTGAAGTGTCCACACCCGGAAGGGTCCCTCTCAATCTCCCCTGAGACGATGCTGCAGTGTCCTGTTTGCCTCAGGGTCCTCCATGCACCAGGGAGGCTGCCCTGTCTTTTAAGTTCCTTATAATGAACTCCCTTTAGGAACCTGAGCTGCAATTAGACCCTCTTCCTTCACTCTTTACAATAACCTCAGCATGTAACACAGTGGCTCACACAAAGTACGGACTTCCTAAGTACGTATTGAATGGATAGACTATTCCGTGCATACAACTATAAAACACTTATTTTGATGCCGACGCTTCGCATTCAGCTTGATGTAGGTGGGAAGTCCCCTCTCCGATGGCTGAACTTGGTTATCTGATATTGGGGGAACGTGGTCTAAGAGTGCGGTCCTCCGTGATAAGCCCTTACTTCTGGCAGATTCCAGGATGAGCATTCTGTTATGCGACACCCAAGTCACAACAACAATAGCTTCAACACAAACCACACGTTAGAAACACCTGCATCTAGTTCTCTCCAAGGATCTCCAAGCATTAAGAGCATAAATTAAAACAAGGGGGCTGTAGCTCAACACAACGGAGATCATGACCTGGCCTCTTAGGAGATGCCGAGCTACCCTGCGTTTCTGTGACAGTACAGAGGAATTCAAAAGCAGGAAATCTTGTCTGTGACAAGGTTAGTTATGAAATGTGCCATGAGTGCACCAAGTTGGAGAACTACCATTTTATCTTCCAGTTCCGACCACACGGGCCCCATTCTTTTCGGAAGCACACAATGGCGGGACCAGTGTCTGGACATAAAGGTGGAATGGTTTTTCCCCACAACTATGAGAAATCTGTGACAACGTCATTTCTCAGCAGGATGAGGTAATACCAGGTAATACCAGGTAATCCATGTGTTACCTGGTATTGAAGAGGGAGTTCCATCTAAAACACTGGACTTCCTCGGAAAAAGCAAATCATCCAGCTGCCCGTGTGACTTCTTGTGGGTATGTGATGTCTCTTTCTATGGCCTCGAGGAAATAAGGGAAACACTAAGGTAGGTGGACTGGCGACACTAAAGCCTGCTGTATCAGTATTCCAGGGCAGATGACGTCATACGCATCAGGCATCACCAAATTGCCCCCTTGATATTTGCAAATTATGTGGCATACTGATCTACTCCCTCACATTTGTTTTAATAACACCAGGGAACAAATGCTTTCTAAATGGAAAAAAAAATCCATTTTCTAAAATCCAAGTTTCTTGTTGAAAATATGAATGAATGCAATAGACTAGATACCACTCCCCCCACCCCAATCTCAGGTGACATTCTGGTGGAAATTCACCTTAAAAAAATAAAGTGTTTTAAAAAAGGATTTTAAAAAACGATCATAATAACGTGCACTAATGTATAGAAAAACCAGAATTTGGAGATTAACAGACTAGGTTATAATCCTACCTCTTTTATTCATACCATCTAGGAAGACTCCCAGGACGTTATTAAAATTTGGGGAGCTTCAGTATCTTCTTCATTAATGTAGCAACAATACTTACCTCCGAAGATTCCAGAGGGGATTAACCGTGATAACATATATGAAGCCCCCCAGCACTGCACTGTCCAAAATGGTCGCCACCAGCCATACATGGCCATTGAGTATTTAAAACATGGCCAGTCACAACGTAGTGTGTGAAATACACACCAATTTCAAAGTCTTAGTATGAAAAAAAAATGTAAACCATCTACTGTTGAAAATATTGATCACATGTTGAAATTACATTTTGGAAAAGAGTTAAATAAAATAGATGAAAAATCTCTAATATGCACAATTAAGTTATATTTTATACTAGAGACCAACAAAATGATAGTTTGTGTTAACAGGTTAACTTATTTTTATGCACATCTTTAAAAAATTTCTGCTGCTACGTCTAAATAAAAAAATATCCCCAAATTGTCACTTCTTACATTTTTTAGGTTCTTTTCTTGCAAGGTTAACTGTTTAAAAATTGCAATCGTATAACCTGTTGTCATCAGAATTATCTCCACAAGAGAACTAAAAAAGAAAAATAAATTTGATACAGATATTGACAGCTGCTATCCATAAACACCAATAGCAAAGCGGTATCAGTTCTGTTTCATCTGAAGAATGTTATGAATTTGCATTTCAAGTCCACACCAATACCTCTTTTCTTTGCTTTATATATTGGCATTCCACTGTTTAAATGAGGCTGGAAATCTGAGACAGACTTGAATCTGGGAATGTGCAACCATTTCTCTTTTGCAACCTGGAGGGCTGACTAAATGTGGAAAGCCCTTCAGGACCAAATGGAACCATTTCGTCTGCTCTCCGATCCAGCAGGACCTGCTCATCTCCTGTGGTGGGAATGTCTGCAGGATTCCTAGCTGTAGGGTTCACCAAGGAGCCAGCCATGTTACCGGGAAAGAGGAATCAAATGTGCCCTGGAGGATGTTCCCATCTACGCCTATTTGCTCAAGAATCCATTCATGTTTATAGGGAATTCCAAAGCCATTTTGTACATGAGCTCAAATGTTCTCAAATGGCGCTAAGGACTGTTTACCTACCTTGTATATATATCTAGTCCCAACACTCCTCAAGGATCCCGTCTACATTCCAACAAAGGCAGCCTGAAGGTATGGCCCCAGCCAGCCAGCCGAGGTGCCCATTGCATCCTGCACAATTCTGACTATACCTTTCATACTGGAGACAGATTCTCTCTTTGGATTCAACCCACCCCGCACCTTGCAGAGCAATACATCCTGCACTTGACATCTCTCCAAATACATTGACATAAGCTAGTGGGTGCCCCGTCTTCTCTGCTACAGGCTGAGAGAATACGTGTAAAAGCCCTTACGTGTACACGCCTGGTGCACAGCAAACACACACAAAGTATCACGACCTTCATCATTGTTAATAACCTCACACTAGGATGGATTGATTAGTTGAATAATCTTTACAAGTTTACGTAATTATTTGTGTTACTTTTCCTTTAAACCAGTCTTTACAGGAACCAGCGTGGAGCCCTTGGGAAGGTCCCTATGCTGTGCAGATGGTCTAGATCCCACAAGTGTATCGAGCTGAGTGACCTACCCTCTCAGGGCATCATTTTCTCTCTTCAGTTCTATCCACGCAGTCCAAACACACCAGCTCTTTTAGCAGCCACATTGCTGTTTTAGCCAAAAAAGGTCCATCTTTTCCATGTGCACCATTACTAAAGGTTCTGCTTTCACATCGAGAATACACTGAGCACCATTTTCAGACTTCTCTGTTTAGACAACCACCTGCATTTTCTCGAAGGAGCACCGTACCTCAAGACAGCCCAGCAACCAGTGGTTGCTCAGCTTCTTAGATTGACCAAAATTCCAAAAAGTTCCCAGAACATTACTAGCACCTACACTTACTCAACGATGGGCCCTGCAAGGGAAGGCTGAGGCCACCAGCCAGGGGCCTCCCAGGAGGCAGCAGAGGAAACATTCACGATACCAGTAAGGTACACAGAGGGCCCCAGAGGACAAAGCCCTTTTGAAACGTGAGTTGTATTTATTTCTCCGGGATGAAAAAGGGGTCTGGCTCAGCGGGACCAGCTTTTAAGTCCCTTCCTAGCGGTGAGTACACGTAAAGGGACAACCTGAGTATCCTTGGGCATCAGGGAGAACACCCACCAGTCCTCAACTTCCCGGGGGTCAGAGGCTTGCGGTCTGTGGGCAGGCAGGACCCACAACCCCTGTGCTTCAGCTTGTTTAGCACCATGATCTCTGGGAGGGGGGAGAAGGGGATGTGTCACTGCGTTTCTATGAGCTCAGACTGAAAACACCTCTCAGCAGGAATCTGTTTCTGGGACCGCTTAATCGTGGTCAAAGGTTAACTCGCGGCTGGGACCTAGTTGGCTGTCCGGGAGGAGGTTGGTCCTAAAGCTGAAGGAAGGTACCAGTGACAAAGATCAAGAACCCAAATACAAAGAAACAAAGTACTGCTCCGCGCTACAGCACAGACGAACTACAAAACATTGTGCCAAGTCAATGCAGCCAGTCACGAAGGATACACATTACGATTCCACTTATCTGCGACATCCAAAGGAGAAAGCAGATTAGTGGTTGCCTAAAGCGTAGTAGGAGGGGGAGATGGACGAGGGGATGATAAAAATGTTTACAAGTTGTGGTGGCGACGTATGTGTACAACCCTGAATAGAATGAGGCCACTACATTGTATACTTTCAATGAGTGAAATGTATGGTATGTGAATTATATCTCAAAAAATCTGTTTATGAAGTAATCAGTATCATTTATCGTGAAAAAGCTGTTTAATGTTTATCGTTGTGTCTAACTTCCAAATAAATTTAAGGGGCCAAATTGCCTTGCTCAAGCTGTATCCACGTCCCTCCACAGAACTTCTGGTGGGCACGCTGCCAGAATTTTACGGCTTGGTCCAGAACAAAAATAAGAATTTTACATCATTTCCAGTCGGACCATCCAATTCAAATTTCCTATAACCAAGCAAACTAGGAGACATGACGTAGCAATCCAGGGTCCCGTGCTGTTCTGACTGCAAGCCAGGCCGCAGCAACAGGGACTGCTGCGGACAGACAGGGGCCTGTGTGGAGCCGGTGGCCTCGTGCCCGGCATGGAGTGGGGGGTCCACACCTGCCGGGGCCTCCCTACACCAGGGCACGTCCTCACAAGTCCCACACTGCACAGGCAGACTGGTTTTCCCGTGGATTAACGTTAGGGTTTGGATTCCATGCCACTTATGCAAACAAGCCGGGATTTCTGAGTGTCTGCTGGAGCAGAGCACTTAGGAGTTAGTAAATAGTCCAACCTGAGAACCGATCTCCACGCCAGGGCAGGCTCTGTGCAGAGAGACACAAATAGCGAACAAGACACCACACCATCATCGGGGAATGAAGGTAACAGGTTATGAGCTGGAAGCACAGAGAAGTCAGGATAGGCAGAGGCAGAGGGGGCAGCTTCAGGAAGAGTTGGCAACGTGGGCATAATACGATTCACCTTAAGACAGAGGGAGGAGGCCAGGTATGAGAACCTGGTATTTGAACACGTTACTTCTTCTCCCATAAGAAAATGTAGGAACGACTCTGTTCTTCATTCCTTAACCGCTTTACTTTTCTAAAATGTTAACACCTACTTCTCCTAAAGTGAAGCATGGGCAATGTTTTTCCTTTTTTTACGTTGTATATGGCAGAGAAAACCATCTCACTGCACCTGAATGTGACGCCACAACACACAGCCGGCGTCACTCACGGGGCTGACTTGCTCCTGGTTGCTTCCTTTAAGTGAACGGTCAACCCACTGAGGGCAGGGAAGTCAGAACAGGACCCATGAATGGCGGGTGGTCCCAAAACAACTAGTGCTCCGCCGGGTTTTTATTCTCAATCACCCACCAGCAGCAAAGAAACACCCTGTTCATCTGGAGACCTAGATATTATAATTTTATTTCGCTTTAGACAAGTAACATGTTTCTCATATGAAGTGCAAAGGAGCTAGTTCAGTAACGTTTGATTTGTAAGACTGTAGTGTAGCCACATCTCCGCAACCCAAGGCTTGGGCAAGGCACTGACCCCAAGGCTGGCCCAGATCTGCCCTTGGGCGTCACTCCCGTCAGACCTGTGGGGGGACCATGGGGCAGCCCCTGGGGCTCAGCCACACTGACCTGGCACTGCAGGAGCTCCAGTTAGACCTGAGTTAGTATTTATGCGCTATTGCGAAAAAGGGTTGTTTTGTTCTGTTAGGTACAGACAAAATGCTATTTTACTTTTGGATCCAATTCTGAAAAAAATAAAACATGTTTCTTATTTAAGGCTCAGCTTTACTCCCTTTTGGCTTCAAGAACATGGTGATTGAGGGCTTATAGCCAATTTCATTCTGAGATCTTTGAACACGCGTTTGCTACTTTCATAACCCAGGGCTGGCGACCCCTGGGGGCAGTCCGTCATGGGAGACGCAGGGAGTGGGCGCCACCCACTCGAGCCGGGGTGACCACAGGGAAGGCGGTGTGCATAAAATGTGGATCCTTGTAGGAAGGCGACATTCTGAAGGATCACGATATATTTGAAACTCATGCCACAGAAAACAGGTGTCATTTTTACTTTATTTAAGGAAAAAAAGGGGGGGGAAGGAACAACAGTAATTTTCATAATACACAGAAGACAAGTTAGCACTGGGAAAAAAAAAAAAAGGCCGTGTACTTGCCACCAGTCTTGCTTTGCAGCTCTATGATTAGTAAATTCAATGCAGTTTGTCACTGGTATTACTGTTTAGCAAAATTTATAATTGGCAAAATTAGGGATTGTGAATCACCCTAAGTGGACTAGAACGAAGACGAAAACCAAAATAACCCTTTAAAAAAGTCACTTAAAAATAAACCATAAATATGTGATGCACATTTAGTGTAACAAAACCACGTTTGTAAACATTTTCTCCAACGTAACACGTGCATGAGAAAAAAGTAAAAACACTGCACTCACTAGTTACTCTGATTTAAATATAAGAAGGCATTCCTTATTAAAGCCTGGACTAAACCTAGAGACGTGTCAATGTTTTGTTCTGAAGAGCACTGCTGTAATAGTTTTCCATGTTTCCTATTTAATGGAATCATCATAATACTGTTTTCTTTTATCACTTGGCCATCGTGGCACTTCTGTGAAGTCACTACCCTGCTAAAGGAACAAAATCACCCCTTCTCTAGAAGAATGAAATTTCAACGGCCCAGTGTTCTATGCAGAAACCTAACTGGGCACGTGCTCCAAATTGTGGCAACACGACCTGGCTGACAAGCCGGTGACGCCCAGGAAGGGAGGAGCCCCCCCCCCCCCCCCCCCCCCCGGCGCCCCAACAAGGACAATGGCTGTCAGAGCTCAGTGAAGTAAGCCCACCACTGAATTCAGTAGTTCCATTCAGCTCACACTCCAGGAGAGTGCCAGGTGGGTGCCAGGGGCCGTGGGAGCAGGACAGGCACGATTCTGACGTGAGCTCAGACCCCAGCACATCTTAAGGGGAATCCAGTTTTCTTCAAGTTCCAAACACTTAGTAATCCCAATAAAATGTCTGCATCAACTGTGTGACACCCCTTGAGTTACACTGAGCTTCAAGTCTGTGGATAATTAAGACCATGATACCCCGTCCTTTTTTCTTTCTTCCACATTAGTATTAGTAGTACTTTTTTCAGACACCTGCCCAACTTTCACCTCTCTCTAAAGAAATGGGAAGGGCGACAATGGACCCAGTCATCCCGTTCTTTCTCTTCTTGGCACACGCACGTGTTCACTGTGGCACTTTTCACCTGACTTGAAAAGCCAAAACGTTTGTAGGAAATTGCCAGCAATAATTTTACTTTGGTGATGGAATCTGGCCTATCCCAAAAGTCCCTCCCAAACGTGGGATTAGCTCTGCGATCTTCTCTATGTTAACTACAAATTAGTTGAAAACAACTAGTTCTTTCTGTTTTGACATTAGCACTACTCCAGAGTCACAGATGGAAAGACCATTCCCATCGCCCTGTCCTCCCCAAGGAAAGGCTTTCCCAGTGTACTTTGCCTTTGTGGTATGTCAACCAGCTGTTTCTGCCTTTGTGAGTACATATATTTTTCACTAGATTTCTGTAATTCAAAGGAGAGCCTTTGGCAAAAATGCTGAACCCAGAGGAAGAGAACGTAACAGCTGTCAAAACGGATCAAATGAGATGAGAATGCTGGGCAAAGCCCTGGCAAAAATGACTCTTACAGTTTGGGGAGGCAAGTCCCCTCTTTTCATGTTGGGAAAGAAAATTAATCCCAAGGAAGATTAAGCCTGTGGAACACCAAGTTTCTGTTTAAAGGGCCATCATGACGTGTTCCCACAGAAGCCAACAAGAGAAAAGATGGTAGGACCACGACACTGGGCATCGTTCCTTGACCAAGAAGAGATGGATATCCTCAGAGGAAGTGAGTGACCATGGAGCCATGAAACAAATTATTACCCAAGACATTTATTACAAATGTCATGAACATATTCATAAAGTAAAACTGGTTTAAAAAAACAGAGAGAGAACAAGAGAACAAGAAAAGCCAGGGCTCTGATATTACACCTGAACACAAGAAGATGCCATCTTAGGAATAAGCAATATTAACTACATTCTTAAAATAGTTTTAGTGCATTGCATTTTTAGAAACGGGAAATACCGCCCCCCTCCCCCGAAGGTTCCTGCAACACTGAGCAGTTTGTGTGACTATTCTAACACGACCCCCCGTCTGTTTGCTGGCAAACCCCAAATTGAGAAAATGAGGCCCTTGTGTTGTAGGCTCCAGTCGCCACCAACCACTAACGGTGATGTGGTGAAAATAAAGCACCCTGCTCTCTCCACTTAGAAAGCAGACTGCATCGGTCAGCATTGCTGATAAAGCCCTCTGGCTACTTCCCATCTTCGGGGACAATTTCTCTTGTGCCTACTGAGACCAGTGACAAAATAACAGTCAAACTTCAATCTGATAGTTTTGGTATTAAGATTAAATTAAACATTAATGTTTTCCTCCAAAAACATAAACTAAACCACCTCTTAATGCATTAAAAACAATGAGGTAGGCAAAAAAAAAAAAAATAAACATGTGGTTGAAAAAATTTTTTTCCTCTGCAAGTGCAGACTGTGGTAAAACTGTTGTCGCACTTCTAGGTTTAAACAAAAATTAAACCTTTAACTGAGGCAGTGCTAATACTGTCACACAACAAAGTTCTGGCCATTAAACAAATGCACACATATTCTTTTTCCTTTTTTTTTTTTTTTTTTAAAAGAACCATCTGCACATGATTTAGGCAAAACCTGGTACACAGAAAAATGGCTGAGTTCTTGGCCAAGCCAAAAAAAAAAAAAAATCCAAAGAAACGAAAATGGGACCCCCTTAACCGGCCCCACCCGCCTCCCAAGCCCCACCCACAAAAAAGTTATCCTAGTAACTGTGTCTTTCACATTTTATAAATATTAACTTCTTAAACCTGCACCTTCTTCTTTGTCCACATATTGTCACATTACAAAAAAGAAATGTCAATTAAATACATTGTTAATGTTACTATATTAAATCTGCTTCAGCAAACTGCTCGTTAAGACCACCACTTCCCCTCTCCTTGTGCCCACTTCCAATAAACCAACGGCTTGTTCACGGTCTCCACCTTCAGACACCCATACGACAGTCACTCAGAGATAGGAATTCTGGAGCGGAAGGAAAGGCATTTGCTTTCTGGTCTGACGCTCGAGCCCAACGCTTGTAGCACCTGATGGTAGAATGTGAACAGCACCAGCTGCATGGCAGCCTCGATTTATTTTCTGAGTGAGGAAAAGAAAAGAATGGGGGGAGCCTGGTAAGGGAGGAGCGGGAGGGAGAGGAGACAAGAAGCCCACACGTGGTGTCTGCGCACACAGCTGTCTGTCCTGGACTCCCCCAGTGCGGCTCTGAGCTCCAGTTGCCAGGAATTCCAAGTTCTCAGGATCGTGACATCTCAGGGACGGGCCACCTCACCGCGGCGCTTCTACCAGCTCAGCAGAGAAGTCCTGCCCAGCGTCATGAAGTAAACCTGACTGCTGCCACCAGACCGAACAGATGCGAAGAATACCTGCAGAGCAAGAGGAAAAGGAGGGGTCTGCAGGAAAACCATCTGTGGGAGCCACGCTTCCTGGGGTTCCCAGGCCATGACCGGGAGCCTCCAGCAACCCGCACGCCTCCCCACGGAGAAGCTGAGAGCCCAGGGCCCCTTTAATAAGCAAATCCCAGAGGAAATCAATTCCCATTTATGAGTCATCAGCAGCAGCCGGTTTTGATGACGACTAAGGCGGCTAATTAGTCAGATAACTCCTTATACATTGCCATGTTGCGAGAACTCAAAAGAAAAAAAAAAATGACGATTCTGAAATTGGGCGATTTCTTTTACGTCCACTGTGAGCACCTTCCAAAACGTGAAGGTGCTGATAAAACTCAATGAGCAGCGGGCAGGGCTCCTCGGTAACCTAATTTTTCTCTCTTAAAAAATTAGGCTAAAATGTCTTAGTTATTCATATGACTATAAAGTAACTTAATTTTGTACCTTTTATTAGTAAACTTTAAAGGATATGGACATCATGAATGCTAAAATGATTTAAATACCAAAAGTTCAAAGAGTATTATAGTCATGGCTACATTAAATATACTTAGGGAAATATAAGCCAAAAAGCTAGTAAATCCGGGATTAGGTGTGAGGTTGTATGGGTTTTCAAGGAAAAAGATTTGGGAGAGACGATGTAGGGAAAACAGTCAACTCCTTAGCAAAGGACCCTTAGGACTGCAGGAGCGAGTGGCTGGTGGGGACGTGGCTTTGGTGCTGAGCACGCAGTGGGCCGGCAGGGGGCGTGCAGGCTGCTAAGGGGGCAGCGACAGCTCTGCTCTCTCAGGTCAAAATCCTCAGCTGACTCTGAGAAGCCAAACCTGCAGCCTGGTTGCTAGGACATTTCCTCCATTTTGCGAAGCAACAACAGGTGGAAATGTTGTTAAGAGGCAGTGGGGTTGCCTCAGGCGGTAAGACCGCTTGAATCCGAGTGGACAGGAGAGATGGCAGGGCTTGGCACAGATCAGTCCCCCACCCCCTCCCCAGGTCCTTCCCAAAGCAGGCCGGGACGGGTCAGCCCCTGGGCCATGGATCTGCTCATCTGCTGCCCTGGACGCTGGTTTGCGGAGGGACTCCTGGAGAGGAGGGCGAGCAGCACAATGAGAAGACTAGCACGAGGTCAGTTTCCAGAAACAAAGGTTTCCACTGGGGTTTGGTTGCCCTGGGGTCTCAGCAGTAAGAGGCACGGGTGTTTCTGCATAAAATGATTTGTGCTGTTAGGCACGTGACAGGCAAACCTGGATGTGATCTCACTACTCAACAGGCAGGCTAACAAGTAGTGCGTAGCTTCCTGTACACATCAGGGGAGAGGAACCTTACATCCTACCTGCATCTGCCTGGGTGCTTTCCTCTAACCACCAAAGAACCCACCCAGTGAAACTGGCAGCTTTAACCTTTCCTATCCCTAAGCGAAGCACAGTCGTAACAGGTCATCTAATGGTTTTGTGGTTTTTTTTAAACGGCAATATATGATGATTGCTGCAGAGATAAATATCTCTATCCTCACACAGCAAAATATATAATACACACACACACACACACACACACACACACAACCCCCATAAACAGGTCTAAAAAGTAACTCCTAAAAAGTTCCTTGATGAATTTATTTTAGAATCTATCAAAACCCCAAGGAAAAGCTTCACCAAACTCCATGAAAAATAAGCCACTGTTAAAAGACAGTAGCAGCTAAAAAGAATCTATGAGGACCATTACCTTATCGTTGCGTTCACATAAGAACTTCAGTCTTTGAGCCCTTTTGTGCATAAACACCCCATCCAGGTGACCAGTTTCCACAGATCGGATCTCTATGGCCTTTTCCCCCCAGCCCATCGTCTGATTGGATCGGATGTATGCTTGAGGGGAGAACACACATTGTTAGAGAAGGAACAGCTGTGAGCAGACGCTGCTCATGCCCCCCACCCTCACCCACACGAGCACACGCGCGCGCGCGCACACACACACACACACACACAGCCCCAAATGTCCAGCATTTGGGGACTGTAACAGGATTACAGTTTTTAAGGAACTCTGTCCTGGGAAGTGGTCATTTGACTCAATGGTTGAGTCTATTCATCTCCCCGAGGCATTTCATGCTTATCTTGAGCAACTGCCTACTGAGTTTATAGTTCTTTTGCGTATATTTTCATCAAAGCAGTCATGAGGGACGACAGGAAGAAGAAAGACAAGTAGACAGACAGTGACTTAGGTGCAATCAAACCAAATGGTCTGGGGTATAAACTGAGAGCTGTGGGAATCCCAGCCTCTCCCTTCATTCCTGCACCTTCTTCCTGCGGCTGCTCCTACACAAGAGGGGGCAGCTTCCGGCTATGGCTCTGCCACTCGCAAGAAGCAAATCACCTCTGTCTCCCTTTACTTCCCACAATCCTTGAACAACCACATCGGCCCTATTTTCCCTGGACGTCGTAAATGAAGGATCTGAATGACAGGAGTTTCTAAAATATTAAACATGAATAGTTCCTTGCCTTTTGTTCTATAGTACATTACGACCAGCCCCAACCTCACTTTCCACCATCACTCGCCAAGCATTCTGTTAAACGGCCCAAAGCCCGAAGAGCACGTAAAGCAGGTATGACACACACATGCAGTTCAGAGAGGGCTCTCCTTTTACAAACGCTGCCTTCGCCTCTGGGTGACACGTACCTACAGACGTGGGCATCTCTCCCCACTGCAGGACCACGTCCTTGGTGATCCTCCCGTAGGTGTTCACGTAAACCCCCTCGTCTTCGTAGCACACCAGAAGCTCCATCCCGTCCGTGTTGGGGAGGATGATGATTGCGTGGGGTTTGATGCTGCACTGGATCTAGATGAAGACATAGCACAGGGACGCGGCTTTGTGGCTATTTCCACCCCTGCAAAAGTGCTCAGAAAGAGTCCTGGCGAATGCACTGGTTCCTATTCCTGACGCTCAATACAGAGCTCAGGTAACATTTTGGGGACACTCATGCGATCTACCTCCCAAAGCCCACATTTTACAGGTCACATACTCTACCA
This sequence comes from Rhinolophus sinicus, assembly GCF_036562045.2. Taxonomy (NCBI): domain Eukaryota; kingdom Metazoa; phylum Chordata; class Mammalia; order Chiroptera; family Rhinolophidae; genus Rhinolophus; species Rhinolophus sinicus. The sequence continues at coordinate 68,164,253 of NC_133755.1, read as the reverse complement.
CTTCACATGTCCTGAGTTCCTTGGGACACATTTGGGTTGTGGGCTCCATTTAAGAAATTATGTTCCTCAAACCACTCCCAACCCAGGGACATTCTGACCTGCCAGCAACTGCCCCCAACCCATCCCATGTTAGTCAAAGCCAGGGCTAAGAGGGTTCCAGGGGACCATTTCCACTTGTCTCAGAGCATGGAGCTCCTGAAAATGGCGCATCACTTAAACACTCACCCCCACACCAGGGGAAGTGAGACAACCCTGCTTGTGTTAGTTCACTAAGCAGAGTAAAGAAAAAAAGTCAAAACAAAATGAAGCCAGTCAACCAACCATAGAGTGTGGGTTCTTTCTTACATGTGTTGGTAGGTAAATGTCATACACTGATCCTGAGTCCACGTCGACAGCATGGAACCCAGCACAGGACCCATAGATCACTTTCAGCCTCTGGCCTTCCTCAACGGTGAGATCCACCAGCAATGGCTTATGTACCAGTTCTCCAAACGACTGCAGACAAGTGACCAAGAGAGGGGCTGTGAAACCCAGCAGAACGTATTTCTAGTAGGTCAAACTACAGAAGCCACTCCCAAGTCATTCAATTATGGAGCCAGCCAGGCAACAACTAACACCAAAAAGACTCTAAAATAAGTCTTTAATTTATTATGCTTTTGTCTGTTAACGAGCATCTCGAAGACACTTCCCAAGAATTCTGCTCTGCCACTTACAGTCCTGTGGCTTGCTTTGGTGAGAAAAACATCTACAGTGAAATAATCAGGATGGACTATTCAACCATTTAAACGCAGGTAACGGACAGAGAGGATCTGGAGGAGTCCCACACTGAGAACTTTATCAGTATGGTAATTACAGTCACTATCCGGCTTGTATCTGACACTTTCATTTTCCAACTAGCATGAAAAGGTGATGGAAGGCTGTAATACACAGGCCTGACTGATGGCCTGTAACGCACTGGGTGGTCTTAGTTCTTCATTAATATCAGTACCTACAGCTCACAAGACAGACTTAAATAAGATAATAAAAGCAACCAGTACAGTATTTGTAACATAAAGGACATTAAGAGAAGCTCTCAGAAGATCATTGTAATTTTATAACCAATTATAATACTTTCAGTCAATAATATGTAGATTTATTTTTTAAGCAAATATGGTAACCCCATTTAGTCTGTTTTACAAGGAATCAAGCAACAAGCAATTTAAATGTGCCAATTTTCCAAATAACTGAAGCTTACCCTTAATAAAACATATCAAAACTATTTATAAAAATAAGTAAATAGAATCATTTCGGATGAAAAATTCTTTGCCCTGCACTCAACAGTCCCAGGAGCTATGCTTAAGGTTTTGTGTATAATATTAGAAATGATGTTAAGTTATTTATAATATTTAACGTCACAGTAATGTCACTTTTAATTAAGAATTTCATGAATTTGTACTTAATGCAAACTCTAAAATCAAATAAAATAGTAAAAATACCCACATAAAATATTTTTCTACTTTTTTCTTTAAACAAAAATGGTATATTGTATGTATTTTTAACTTACTTTATCTAATGTATAATACACATTCCTTGTGTCATTATGCATTTCATAATTTAATTTTTAATTAGTACTCTACTGCATAGATATACCTTAAAGCTGCTTAATGTTGGATACTTTTTTGTTATCAAAAACTTATCTACATGTTTATACAGATCCATGACTTTAGGTAGAAGGTCAAGGTCTGCTTTTTAAACGGAGGTGGTGTTGCTTTGTCTTTCCCTGTTACCACATTGGCACATGGCTCAAAGTGTCCGCCCAACACTGAGCTGTCTCCTTCTCCCTCTCCAAGGGCTCGGAAAGCAGACAGCTAGGCTTATTACACTAGAGATGGCCGCTCTTAGGGTATAGTTACACACTGTATTAGCACATCGCTTTTAAATGATCAGTTTTAACTGTTCCAGGTTTTTAAGCTGATTCCCTGGCGCTTGGTCATAGCGTGCATGGCTCAGGCTACTTTTAAGTGCCCTTGATGTTGTTACCTTAAAGGCCATAAATTTGTGATATGGCTTGGGTGCCCACGCATAAACTTCCACAGAACTCTTCAAAGCAATTACCAGAAATTTGATTCTTTCATATTTTACTGGGGGAAAAAACATAAAAGAGAAAAGCATAGGTCAGTATCAACACAGAACTCCAAATTCTTTTGACTGTCTTCTGCAAGCTTTATAAATACGCCCTTTACCGATTCATCCACACCAACAGGAGGAAATGTTGACCTAGACAGTGAGATGAAGCCTCACATTTTCCTTCCCAGGTTCTTTAACAGATAATCCAGGCTGTTCTCACAGTTCTTGATGTTGTGTTGGACTCAACACCAATACTCTGCTTAGTACTTTCACTATGTTCCTTAGACTGCGAGTATTGGGTAACCAACGGCAAAGCCAGGCACACCACCCTAAAACCTCAAGGGCTCAGTAGTAGTTCAAAAGGAGAATGGTGTCATTAATCAGCCAAGAATCACAGCAAGATGCCAAATCTTCCTGTGGCTTTTCCCGAGTCCCGCCCCTAGGGGCTTACAGTCGGAGGAACACAGAAGGCTGCACCAAAACTCGGACTGAGTTTGAATTCTATTTCCATGTACAACACTGTATCCCTGACAAACCACTTCCTGACCTTCAGATCTAGTAACTGCTAGGGTTCTACCTGAAGTTCCACACCAAAAGAGCAGCAGTAAAGAAAACCTCTCTGCCTGGGTGGCGAACACACAATGGAATATACAGATGATGTATTACAGAATTGTACACCTGAAATAGATGTAACTTTACTAACAATTATCACCCCAATAAACTTTTCCTTAAAAAAAGAAAACCTCTCAACTATATATAACTAAAAAACTATAACTATATAACTATAACCATGTATATAACTATAGCTATAACTATATACTATATAACTATAACTATATAACTATATATATAACTATAGCTATAACCACTATATAACTATACACTATATAACTACATGTAACTAACTATAACTATATATAACTATAACTATATACATAACTATAGCTGTAACTATATACTATATAACTGTAACTATATATATAACTATAGCTAAAACTATAACTATATAACTATATGTAACTATATATGTATAACTATACATAACTATAACTATGTACACAACTATACTATATAACTATAACTATTACTATAGAACTATATATAACTATATAAGGAACTGGAACTATAACTATATATATACCGGCGATTCCAAAGGAATGTATACACATGACTTGTATTCGTCTTTTGTTATCGGTATATATTGAGTATTACAATTTTAATACCGTTTTCTCCTTTCTTAAAATGTGTATATATTTTTTGGCGCCCTCTGTATATAACCGTAACTATAACTATATACATAATTACCCTCCTGTGCACAGCTGCTTCAATTCTCATAGTCAGGCAGCTCTGCCTAAAAAACACATACTCCGAGGGGATCTGACCACACGCCTTACTGGTCTGGTGCAGAGGCACCGGTTTCTTTACAAGTTATCTACTATCACATAGTACTTGATTCTGCCTTTGAACCTGAGAGATGGCTGGTTAACCTAATACCTCTCCTCACTAAACTCCATAAACTGTCACTACTCAAGTAAGTCACTGACGTTAATATTACGACACAAAGGATTATAAGAGGTTGCTCATACCAGTGTTATTTCGCAGAATTTTCTGCAATAACAAAAAGGTTTTATATCTGTACTGTTAATATGATAGCCACAATTTACATGTGGTATTGGGTACTTGGAATGTATTAGTGCCACAGAGGAACTAAGTTTGAAAGTTTATTTCACATCAACAAATTTAAATATAAATTGAAATGAATGGTACTACACACTCTTTATTTCCAGAAAATGCTTGTGATTCATTCTGCAAGAATGATAGGCCTGGGGATTGCTGTTATGTTCCGATGAAAAGCCCATTTCTATCGAACACATCTGCCACTAGCTCCCCCTGTAGGATAATCTATTCATGAACATTGCAGCTTTCATTAAGTTTAGCCATAGGTGACTTTAGTTATATTGTTTAGTTATACCTCAACAAATAAAAATATTTCCCAAACACAAACACAGAAAACCCTAATCCCAAGGTCTACACCAAAGGAGATAGCAGTAGTTTCTAGTACTGGGGTGGCCCCTGCAATCATGTGAACCAGAGATGTGAAGGCCGTGGACACAGGACGTAAACAGAACACGATGTCAAGAACTGTAACATCCCTGGGAGCAGAGGAACTGGCTATAGTATACGTTTTCATAAACACAGAAAAAGAAAACAAACAGCAGAAATCGACACTGAATAAGCCCCTTATGTTTAATAAGTGTTAGGTACATACAGACCATTTGTTCATCTTCTCAAATTCCCACTTCAAATTATATATATATATATGTCATCTCTCCCATAAAACTTTAACTTCACTGAGCTCCATTATTTCCCCTTTATTTTCAACATTAGTGCCAGTATTTTCATCTTTTTTAATACACGCAAAGAAATTTGTTTTGATGTTGTTCTTATGAGATCTTATTTCATGAGAACCACAGCATGTGTGCCAAAAAGAAAAAAGCACAGTTGCCACGAAACACTGCTAGGTTCATTGATCAGTAATGAGCACAGCAGCTTTCCACAGAGCACTTAGTTCAAAAGGCCAAGCCACAGCGATCTGGGCAAACTCGCAGACGTCCTCCCAGGGACTGCCAGGACCCGTGATGCTCTAAACGGAGCACACAGGACGATCCCAAATCAGCAGGCTTTCCTTTGGCAAGGCTTCCTTACAGAGTAGATGTGGACCATCAAAGAGAAAGGGTGAACAGACTCTCTCACAAGACGAACTGGTGGACGTGAGGACAGAGGACAGAGTGAGCGGCAGGACGGAAGTGTGTTAGGCTTAAAGGTGCACCTGGGTCTAGATGCCTTAGGAACATAGTAGCAGAAATGAGGTACATGTAGCAGAAACAGGTTTATTATTAAAATCTTCAAAGAACACGTGAATTTTAAGTGAAACACTAACTAAATTCTGGAAAAACAAAGCCCTCTGACTCTCCTGGAACTTACCAACTTTATAGTGCACACATCCTTCCAAATCCCCCACGGTCGTCCATCCCTGCTTCTTCTCAACTTCCGGATCATTATGAAGTATTTTATTTCTTAACCAGGACAAATAGTAGACACGTAACTTATCCTTTTTGCCTAGTGAAGCAAATATAAATATTTTACATACATATTCAAAAGTAGGTATCATCATTACCAACAATAGTAACCAAAAGAAATTTCAATAAACAATAAATATCATCCCTGAAGGGAACCATTTTGTATCAGTTTTTCTAGAAACTCAATTCAAGCTATTCAGATGGACGTTTGAAACCCCGATTTATCACCAGGTGTAGCCCAAGTTAGAAGAAGAGATTTTTAAAGAATAAAGAACTCTATGTAATTTTACTAACAATTGTCACCCCAAAAAAATTAAAAAAAAAAAAAGAATAAAGAACTCACCCTTATGTAGATATATGACAGTATCATATCAACAAACCACAAGTAATACAAACACCTGCACAAACATTCAACTGACAGAGCTGCTAAGATGCTTTCACATGTGCTATGACATCTAATTCTCAAAACCCTCCAGTGTGGCCATTATTTCCCATTCGAAAGCACAGAAGGGGTAAAGAAATCACTGAGTGCAGGGACTTGAAGTAAGCGAAAGGCGGCCATAAACTAGAGATGTGTGTAAGTTACAGAGCTGACAAAGGACTCCCACCCAGAATACATAAAGAACACTCATAAAATCAGTTAAAAGAGAGCTCGCCCAACAGGAACACTGGGCAAGCATCTAGAGCAAGCCAAAGAAGTTATCTCATAGGAACACTAACAGGTACTTGTTCTCACAGTCAATAATGAATGCATATTAAATCCATAATGATATAATTTCATATACCTATTGGTGTGTAGCATTTAAAAGAGCAATAATACTGAAAGTAGGAAAGATATGGAGTAACTAGAAACTTCAGAAACAAGTGATATAAACTGCTAGAACCGTTTTGAAAAGCTTGGCGTTATCTATTAAAGCAGGATGTACATACACCCCACTATAATCCAGTTAATTTATCTCCTAATATAAACGTGTGTGCATGAGCCCCAAATACATGCACGGGAATGTTCACAGCAGCTTTGCTCATAACACCCCCAAACAGGAAACAAACATCTGTCAACAGTAGGGTGAGTGAATAAATTGAGGTATGGTCATACACAGGAAAAAAGGGAAACAAATTACAGCTATAAACAACCAGAAAAAATAGATGCTGAGAAAAGCCAGACACCCACATCAAAATCTACAGAAGAAACATCCTATGATCATATGACTAGATGGAGAGAAAGCATTTGACAAAACCCAACACCCATTTTATGATAAAAACTCTCAGCAACTAGGAATGGGGGCGAACTGCCTCAATTTGATAAAAAAAAAAAATCTACAAAAAACTTACAGCTAACATCATACTCATGGTGAGAATCTCTATAATGTCCCCCTAAGATCTGAAAACAAGGGTGTCCTCTCACTACTCCTACTAATGTCATACTGAATGTCCTCTCTACTGCAATAAGACAAGAAAAGGAAATAATTAGACCAAAAAAGTATCACTGGTATCAGCTGAGTATTGATCCCCATGAATCCTCTTATTCACTGGATCAAAAAATAAAGTTTAAACCATTTTTAGCTCCACATTTATTTTTTTCCTCCAATTTTAAAACCCACTGGCCATCAACACTCAAGTTTTAAGTGATTGTTTTCTCATTTAATTGTGACGATGAAATTTTTGCATTTCAATAAACGTCATTACTTACAACCAAAAGTCTATTTGAAAAGTAAAATAACTGCCAAGAAATTTTCTACATGTAAACAAAAATAACAAGCATGAGTTAGCAGATAACTGGCTCAAAATGGCTGCTGGTCACTATAAGACCATTTAACGTTTTATAATTTTGTATACTCTTTCATCCCAGAAATCATACAAATTATTAGGAAATTATGACCTATGAAACACGCGTATGTATGCTCAAGGTTAAGTACGGCACAAAAATATTTGTGAAAAATATTTACATGAGAGGGAGTAAACTGAAAGACTTACAATAGAAAATGAATAGGTGAATTTTAGGACATCTATGCAAAGAAACGTACTGTAGCCATGTAAAACGGGTATCATGGCGGAAGGTTTAATGACATGGAAAGAGGAGGCTACATGGTTTGGACCATCAAGAACGGACAGGATACACCCCAGCTGCAGGACAGCGGTTCCCAGGGCAGGTGGGTGGGAGAGAGGCTGCTAAGTGTATGTACAACAGTGTATTTGGCACCTGTGAAAACTAGCACATGGGTGTCGTGTTATTCTGTCATTATTATTTTCTGGGTGTTTGGAATACTCCATAACCACTTTTATGCAGATTTTTTCCCCCCTTAAGTGTGTATTGTGAGTGTGCATATGCTTAAAAGATTGGCAGTTAGAACCCGAAAAGTTAATACATGTCATCTCTGGGTCGTTTTACTTTTTATTTCTCCTACCTCCTTGCTTTTCTGCTGTAGTTTCTTACTTTCTGCAGTGAACACATATTACATAATTTTCACTAAGAAAAATGCTCTTTCTGAAAATAAACTTACAGTGGTCACTGGCATAAGAAAAACCCAATCCAGTACTTTGACCAGCTCAGCAAAGAATAGTTCCTTTTGCATTGAAGGAGTCCCGTGGAGGAAGTGAACACAAACCCAGCAAGCAGCAGGGGGCGGAGAGTGTGGGTGGCGTGGGAGATGTCAGTTGGCTAGTGCTCGCCCTGTGCTTTGCAAGACTGCTTTTTAGAGAAGACAGAGATTAAGCGCACGTGTGGGTCACCTCGGAGTTAATTCTGCTGTCATGTTATTGTAAAATCAGGCTGTGGCGCATCTCATTTAACCGTTACTTCAGAAAAAAGCTAACTGTTGAGGGTTGTGAAGCACTGGTTTAAACAGTGCTGCCATCCTGCTTTACTCAACAAACTTACCAGATATTGTCACCAAGACATTCAAGCCTTCGAGGACATCCATTTGTTGAAACCGTCTTCGGTTGATCAGAGGATACACCTTCCCTTGGCCACTTCTGTCCAGCAGCATCAGGCCACTCTCTGTTCCCACTAGTAAATTCACTCCTGTTGCAAGGAGACAGAGAGACCTGATGTGTACTGCGCTCAGCAAACAACCTGCTTGTGTGGGAAGGATAAGATAACACCACCCATCCAGCAAAAAGTACTTTCCTTAACTCACCCATAAAAAGAAAAGGTCAGAACAGTCACAGGTTCAAGTAACCGAACTGCAACACGTCACCATCAAGGAGGGACGGTGAACTACCGTGTTTCCCCGAAAATAAGACCTAGCTGGACCATCAGCTCTAATGCGTCTTCTGAGCAAAAATGAATGTAAGACCCAGTCTTATATTACATTGGATTATGTTATATAAGACCGGATCTTATATTATAGTAAAATAAACCCGGGTCTTATATTCATTTTGGCTCCAAAAGATGCATTAGAGCTGATAATCTGGCTAGGTCTTATTTTCGGGGAGACATGGTACTTACCTAAACATGAAAAATGATGTAAGAGGGAAAGCAAGCAAGGCTCGCCCCCCAATTTCCAAACAGTCCACCCGTTTGGGGCTCCCCAGCTGCCCCAGAATGTTTTGCGCTCACCATCCCATTGGTTACAGACGCTACTTCTCATTCACCACATCAGACACTTGAACAAACTTCCGTCTGACAAGATTTCTTGATCACCCTGTGCTTCCCTTAGCTGTCGTTACTGTCACTGGCAAACTTCTGGAATGGCTCTACAGAGCCTGAAGTCCTTAACAGTTTGTGGCTGATCAGGCTTCTATCACCCAGTGTGCGGCTTCCTTAAAGACCAATCTCCATCATCACCAAGAAAGCAACAACTGCAGTTAGTCCTCTGTCCTGTTTCTTAGGAATATTAAAATGCTGTGACCTCCCCATGGGTCCCACCCTGGCTCTCTATGTGCCGAGTTTCTTCCCACTGTCCCCAGCTGCGTCCAGTCTCCTTCCTCCTTGTTTGTTTCCGTGCACCATCTCTGCTTCCTAAATACTGACGTCTCCTTTGCTGTGTCTGCTGGGGCGGCGCCTAAGTCCACACCCCACCCTCCCGCTGTACCACCCGCTCCAACAGCTTCTGGACCGCTGCCAATTCTACCAACAGCACCACCTTCTCCCACAACTGCTCCTTACCACAGGTCAGACTGACCACCAAAACCTTCCTCCCCTTTCCTGTGCTCTCACCCAAGTTCAGGCGACCTTGTAATTGATGGATGGAGACCTTAAACAAGGTGGTTACAATACCCTCCCTCTACTTCCTCATGGCTGCACATCAGAACAGTCCTACTTTTCCTACAGTGCTCGCTGAGTCATCCTGGATCTTCAAAACTACACTCTCTTGACAGGAGAGGGTCCAGGACACATTCCAAACTCTCTGCCCCTACAGCCAACTTACTTCTACGTCTTTATCATTCACTTATTTCCCCAAATGAACTTGCTTCCTGGGTCTAAACTAACTTGGCGCAGCAGAGATCAGGTTATATTCCTAGGGGATGAAGCACCTTTGTTTACATTCCCCAAACCAGGTAACAAACTCACAGAGACAAGGCATGAAGTTATCTGTGCTTTTACAAAGTAACTACTTAATCAGTATTGGAAAGCAGGAACGTGGAATTCACGCATGCCCCTCCTATCACTGCTCTTCGAACTCGAGTAAGAACTTGAGCAGCTAATAGACGGCCAGGCCCACACAGATGACAGCTACAAGTAATGCCGCGCCTGTCAGCTCTGGAACCTCAAAGGATGCAAGCCACATACTAGAGACAGACATCCAGTCTCTGGTAACAGTGTGGCCTGATCAAGTCCCCCACTAAAAATCTATTTGGCATACAATCCAGCTCCGCCCTGCCCTGTAGAAACGACGTTTTACAAGAGTGCCCAGCCCACATACACCTCCGCCAAATCACAGGTGCCTTCCGTCTAGTGCAGTATTATTTTAATGAGATAGTTTGTTAGAGCCTGACGTACTTTGAAACAGCTTCAGAAAATTTGAGGGAAGCCTCTGGAACTTGGGTGGAAAAGGGAAAAACATGAGTTATTCACTACTCATCTAGAGTGATCCATAAAATTCAACAAAGACCTCAACGTATACTCATACGCATTTATAAGGAAAAAGGCTTATAAATACATAAGGCTTCTTCTGTCATCTCTAATTAGTTTAAAATGTACCATCTGGACCAGCTCTGTCCAATAGAACTTTCTCCTGTGATGTCTGATGTCAGACAATGGCCACATGTAGCTACTGAGCACTTGAAATGTGGCTCGTGCAACTGAGGAACTGAATTTCCTGTTTGAATGCATTTACCTTTAAACAGCCACATGGGCTAGAGGCTGCCGTACCAGCCAGTGCAGCTATGGATGACACTGATATCTTATTAATCAGGTCACATCACGGCTTTGGATTAGCGCTCACAGTGTTACACTTTATGAGGCTTACAGCAAGCCATTATGCTCTTATAAAAAGTTCATCTTCAATAGAAATATCACACACACAAGATGATGACTTAAAGAAAAACAATTGCCGTCCAATTTAAAAACAGATTTAGTCAGGATAAGAGAAATGAATGCTGATGCCATGCTCCACTCACTTTCCTAAAATTTTACTTTGGAGGTTGGCCGTTTTGCCCTGTCAATGGGGACTTGATTGCCTTCACATCCCTAGGTGAGGTAATTCTAAATAGCTTTTAAGTCATTTGCAGCAGATAAAACAAAACATTAACTGACAGAGGTGTCACCAGACAAAGTGTCCGTTCCAAAGGTTTCATTTCATATAATATCTTAATAGTTTCCTGGTTAATTGTCAATAACATGTAGCTAAAAAAATATACATTAAAAATTTGGTAATAGCTACCCCAAACATGACCTGTGTGAAATCTTTTTATTATTTGTGGTTTCCAAAAATAGCTAGCATTCAAATATCAATCAAGATTTTACAGTAAGAAAGAATAAAGGAATAAACATTAAGCTGAAAAAAATCTTTTCATATACACAAAATTGCAGATATTTTGGCACTTATACCCTAATTCTAATTCTCTATTATGTTGTTCCAAAAACTGTGTAAAGTACTGAGTGTTAGCAGTTGAAGGAATATAGACAGTCACTGGAAAATAACAACCTTGAAAATTATGGGCCTATGAAAAAAATTAAGTTGCATGCTGCAATTAGTTTTTTATAAATTCACTTTTTAAACCTTTCAACTGCTAGATATAATTAAACTTTACGAGGCTAATCATTCAAAGGTAAGCTGTGCCAAGAACTGCAACTATACTCAAAGGAATCTGGTGTCGGCTGATGGAGAAAATGGCTAAGAGCTGTATAACATGATTTAAAATTTCCTTCAAAGTCTATAAATTATATTATAGGCAAAATGCTGCAGTTAACTGCAGACGATTCGTTATGACCATAAGACTGGAAACAATCATGTTCAAAAGACGTGTTAAAATAATCCTGGCTGCAAACTGGGGAAAATTGCCTTATTAAAAAATGCAATAAATACACAACAATTTACAAAACAAAAGTCTGTTATGTAAGATGATTTAAAAAAGAATGATCACTGCAAGCATTTTCTGGGAAGGTACACACAAAAAATGTATCTAACACTGGGCAGCAGAACGTAAATGCGCCAATTTTACCATTTGAAAATAAACTTCCAAATCCTCTGAATTTTCTCTTGTCAGGGTACAGCTGTCACAGTACAGGTTTTGACGTCTCTGGGTCTAAGTCTGAAAGAGGCTTATTTTTAACTTGACAGGTAACTCACGGCAGCTACCACAAGCAGGTTAACGAAAGCCACCATGGATGTGCCTGCAGCCACTCAGCAACTCAAATACACTCATTTGCAGAAAAAACGTTTCAATTTTAAGTCACCTCCTAATCTCTTCTTTTCACAGTGATCCACAGAAAGCACCACTTCATTTTTAAAAACACAGGTTCGAGATGCTTTATTTTTCTCAGAGGTATTAAAGACACTAATTAGGAAAAAGAAGAATTTTACTTAAAACTATCAGTTAACGGCACACAGAGTGGGGCCCAGCACTTAGAGGAATTAGAGGAATATAAAATAAGGGTAAGGCGGCTTCCAGTGCAAACAGTCTGGACAAACATTACTTCAACTTCTAGAGAATTAACGTGTTTAATACTACGTCCACATGAAATAGAATATAATCATTTTTGATGACATAAACACCCCTATTACAGGCCTTCCGTGTGGGACTTGGCTCTCTGAACGACCACAGCCGACATTCCGTAAGCAGCAGCGAACGTGCCAAGACAATGCTACGCCGGCCACTTTCTTGTGATCGCAACCATCCCCCAAGTGGCTACGGTTACCTCTACTTAGGACGCTAATAAAGGAAGGGCCTTATGATCATTAGGGGATTTAAAATACTCAGTAGTGACAAGGACAGCAACCCAGAGCTGCAGGAATTAAAGAGTAAGTAGGTGTGTCTGTAATGGGTAGAGAAGCTCTTCCAAACCCTTAGGAGCCAGGCTGAGCAGGAGCGTCTGAGGGGGCCAGGGGAGGAGTCAGCGGACAGATAAAGCTCAGAGGTGGACGAGCGGGAGGGGCTTAGTAAGCGCATTGCCTTCTTCCACGTCAGCCTCCCTCACTTCGGGCAGTGAGGTGGGTGGGGAGCGAAGCTGGCTCAGTCCCTATGGGGAAGGCACGCGCGTGCTAAGGTGCAGGTGGTGTAGGCTCAGTGAACGGATTGCATGTCTTCTATCTGTTCATACTTGCAATGTCAAGGGATTAAGGGACTTCTGAGTAGAAATGCAGGGTCTCTGTTAAAAACAGCCGATTTGGGGGACCAGGGAGGAGGAGAACAAAAATAAAGTGTGGGAACGAAAGACAAGGGAAGGCCAACAGTAGGATGTCTGTGGGAGTGAGGAAGGTGACGGTGGACGGGGGTGGGGGTGGGGGTGGGGGGTGACAGAAAAGCAAGTTCTAGAAAGTGAGACGGCAGGGTCCTATACACTGCATGCTCCATGAACACACTCTGACGGTGTTGTAGGTTTTCAAGATGATTCACAAACACTGCAGGGATTCAACAGGAAAGTCAGTTCCACGGGCCCCTGCTGCAGACCTGGCCAGCAGCAGACTGCTTTTAAAAGCCTCATTGAGATGTGAGGCCCAAGTCACAAAAAGCAAAGAAAAAATGTCAAACCAAAACATTTAAGGTAAAGCCATTCAACACATTTCTTCATTCTCCCTGTGGACCAAACTGGATGTCTTTCTCATCGCTTTACTTTTCTTCTTTCTAATACCTGACGGTTGATCCAAGTGCCAGCGTACACACACACCTGCCATGATTCTACAGGACAGGGATGGCGTCAGAGCTGTCTGCCATCTTATCTGTCAGCAGCTCTTCAAAACATCCCTAAACTAGCCAAAACAGTACTTCTCTAAAACACCAGTCCCCTGTTCAGAACAAAAATAAAAGGGCCAGAGCAGCAGTAAGATACCTACCCCATAAAGCAGCACACAGAATCTCAGAGTTAAATCTCTTCTTGTATTTACGGATCTCTGGGGTGTCACTCTGTGGCCTAGTGTTGGTGGGATTCACATTGACCACTGAGCCCTTCCGGGTAGGATCTTGCCTTATGGCTTCCGGTCTCATTCCATCACAGGAAAATCCCACTAAAACACAGGACACTGGAAATTATTTTCTGTACACACTAACCCCGCACCTGCCCCCCCCCCACCCCGCTACACATCGAGGAAATATTCTTATGGCATAACTGAGTCTTTGTCAAGGAAAAGAAATTTGTAGGAAATGGAAATGGAAAAAGGAAATGGACCACACAGCTCATTGCAAATAAGGCAACGCAAGCGGGGTGGGGGTGTGTGTATCCAAGGTCTGCGCCTGAATGAAACACCACTGTGCTATGCCTAGTAAGCCACCAGAAAGAGCAACGCAAAGTGACCGAGTCCTGATGTCAGCTGCGTTCTTGTTGCTACGTTACTTACCCACAGAAGTCACTGTTGTCCCACTAGATGGAGAAATCTGTAGTAATCTGGGGTCTATAAAAGGTGTAAAGGAGGAGGAAGATTTGTGTTTCTGGAGTGTGCTACTAGCGGACTGAGTCTGCAATGTAAATTTCAACATTATTAATACAAATGACATTAAGAAGATGAACATTAAAACATTTCAACCCACTTCTCTACTGTACTGGTTCCCCATGAAAGCCCCCGTGCTTCTGCATGAGGCCCCAGACGCTCATGGGGGCGCCTCTGCACAGGTGCCACACGCCCCCTAGCAGGCGGTGTGACCTGGGCCCACGGGGAGAGCTACGTCTCTTCGGGAACAGTGCTCCCCAAGACCGGAATGCCGCACGCTACCAGTAAGATCTACATGCCATGCTCTGAGTAAATAATTGTAATGAAAAACTCCTAAAGGAGGTTTGAAATGTCTTGATCTCCTCTCATCAATTTCTGAATTCCTGCCCCCAAAAGTCCAATTAATCTATATTGGAATAGCAGCAAATCTTAATTTTATATTATTTATTTTAAAGTGAGCCTCTTGCCAGAAAGCTACAGAAGCTTGGCTACCCTCGTTTCAGGTGCATCATTAAACCCGTATCAAACAAGGGGCTCATTAGTGAAAGGTGCAAACGACAAAATAAGGCATATCCTTTTGCTCTTTTACCAGCACTAGTGTTTTGGTTAATAATGTAACTTAAGACAAAAAAAAAAAAAACACAAAGGAAGTGAAACAAATTGTTAAGTGGAAATGTAATGACAATTAAAAACAAAACAAACAGAAAAGTAAAGTTGCCAGTTTAGTGAGTTAAGGGTTATAGTAAATTCTGTACATTAGAGCAAAATGGAGCAAAGTTTAAATATAAATGTGAGGAGAAATGTGAGTGCAGGTGGGGTTCATCACTGGATAAAAGAGAACGTGTCTGCTCCAGTCCTTTCATCCTGTACCATTTCTCCCCCCACGGGCAGCTGCAGTCACCATGTCCTAGGACCCATGCCCTTCGCTGGAAGCCTTCCTGCCTGTCCCACGACCAGGGGCCAGTCGCCAACGGCCTCCCTGAGGCGAGCCTGCCTTAAAAGCAGTTGACTTGCCCCCACTCCTCAGGGGTGAGGAGTGTGCGATCCTTTCTAACAAGGAAACCGAAGTAGGAGCAGGCTGTTAAGTGTGTACATCAGCACGACTGGCTGAATCTACAAGCCACTTTCAGCCTCCTTCAACTGTGAGACAAATGCATAGAAACCAAACCTCCCATGAAACCAAATCACTGGGTCACTCAGTACAGGGTGGGCAAGGTGTACTGTCCCTGCGGGGGGGCCCCTGTTCCACAGAAGGGATTCCCCCGACGGGCACCCAGACTGAGCACCACAGCCAAGCCTACCAATGAGCACGCAGGATTTCCCGCTCACATTTGCAATTAAAAGCACACTCAGACCTTTGCCCGTCTTGCTGAACGTCCTAACTTTCTAGGTTTCCCCAAAAAGCATTTGGCCTCCTCTTAAACTCTGAATGGTTGTAAATGTCAAGGAAAGAAGTCCTTATAACAGGGTTGGTAGAAACCAATTAAGAGTAACCAACCCACAAGCCCCCACGCACCCTCCCCCCTCAAAAAAAGACAATCCAGCCCTGTTTGAAGGAAATCCCTGCTCAGGACAACGAGTTTGTCAGATCAGGCCAAGTCTGCTTAACCAAAGTTTTCTGTATTTTATTTATCAGATAAAAAGAATGCAAAAGGCAGATTCCACAAAGGACTGCTAGAGTTTCATAGCAAATATATAACGGATCTGAGAATATAGCAATCATTTCATTCAGGCTTTAAAAAAAAATAAACTGAATACAGAAAGCCATGCAGCTACACTCATCTAGAGGAGAAGAAACCGTGAGCCGGCAAGTCCGGAGGGCGCTTGGTCTAGGTTAGGGGTTTGTATGCAGGTCTGGAGCATGTTACGTGGGGCTGGGGGAGGGCAGGTGACAGAAGAAAGCGGGTGGGGAAGGTCTCCTCTGCACACTAGCAACTAGGCAGTGGTCTAACCCTAGGAGAGCAGCCAGCTGTGGTGCGAGACATACCTCAGTAGTAGTGAGCTTGTCCTGGGGTGTCTGTGGGGACATGGTGGGAGTCGGCTGGCTGGAAGATGGGGAGGAGGAAGTGGAGGAGGTGGAGGAGGAATGGCTTTGCTGTAAGAGATCTGGCAAGAGGTGAATGCGACCGGCAAAGCCATTGCTCTCATGATGGCTGGCACGCTTTTGGTCAACTGTACTCTGCAGAGAAAACAGGCACACTGGTCTCGCTCAAGCGCTGCTGAAATGGCCTACGACCTACTGATAACTGACTCTGCTTTGTGACTTTCCAGGCTGCTACATCAGCAGGGAAAGGTCAGACGACGTTGGCCGGAATCGCTGCCACTGCCCTGCTGAACACCACAGTGCAGCCGTCGGGGCTCAGCCACCTCATCTGCTGGCCACAGGACCCGAGCATCCACCCAGGTTCTCCTGCCACACCGGCCGCTGTTACCAAAACCACCAGGAGTTTTTTCTTTTTAAATCTTTCTGTCTGAAGCTCTAGAAAGTACCCTGTCATTTCTTTGAATCCTGGTCTTGTCCATGTTCTTCCCACGTCCCGTAGCATGGGACATACTCAGGGGAAAGTCCAAAATGCTAGATCGGTGCCCTGTTCTATTTAAATGAGAAGCCGATCGCTTTCTTCACAGCTAAGCTGAGACATGAACAGACAGTTGTAAAACTCCATCATCCAATCTGAGCACAACTGGGTGGTACACATTTAATAGTCAACAAGTGAAAAGACTAACATTGGGGAACACACCAGAGACTTCCCGGCCCTGCTGCTGCCCGAGGCCCTCCCTGTGCTGCCGGGCTCAGAGCTCAGCGCTCTCTGCAGGGGCACAGGACGCTAGACCAGCCCCATCTTCCGCCACAAGCCTGCCCAGGACCCTGCGGCTTCTCTATCAGACACAGACTGAGACTCAGCGCGCTGCTTGAATGAGGGCCGTCGCAAGACATGCAGAGGAGCAGCGATGTGGGGTGCAGACGGCTGGCCACCTTGTCGCATGCAGCACGCACCTGCCGCCCTAGCCCACTCTACCCGCTGGGGCTTGTCAACATGAAAACAGACGATGGCGTAGAAACAGCATGAGTGAGTGAATGAGCAAGTGGGTTAATGACTACAGAAGCTCAGCCTCCAACCATGGAGCGAAGACACGGGTACCTGGCGGACGATCAGAGTGCCCTCCTTGGACGGGGTCATGGCTGGCTCACTTTCTACATCGTCGTGGACAATCATGGTTTTCACGGACTCCGTTTCACCATTGCTCAAATTCAGAGATGACCTATTGTGACAAAACCCAGAGGTGAAGGGCCAGAAGTCCCGTTAGTTAAGGACATTCTGTTTAGATTTGCACCCTCTCAGAGTTACTAGGTGAGGTCAGCTCTCCAGCCAGAAAGTTCCCTCAAGGAAAACAAATGCTTAGCTTTTCCCCTTCAATAATGAACTTCCTGCTGGTACAGTTTGTTTTCGAGCAAAAAAATCAGAAGGAACACTTATGGATACTTAGTTACGCTGAAATGAAATTTCGCGTCTACCATGTCCTCAAACTAAAAGGAAACACTGAAACACATGCGGGGGTCCTGGGGGTCCTGGGGAGAGGCACTGACGTGCGCACGCGCACACACACACACACACACATATGAGCAGAAGGGAAACACAAAGGCTGCCTGCCGCTGACCCCAGGACACCTGCATGTTACATGTTCACAGACTCTCAGGACAGGTTAAGGAAAAACTGGCTCCCAGTGCAAAGGCCCAGTGGGGACACTCATCCTCCCCAGAGACACCGAGGACTGACGCGGCTCTGGTGTCCTCCGCTCCGGACGCGGGCTCCTCGGCCCCCTCCTGCTCTGCATCGTCGTCCTCCTCATCCGTGGTCCCCGACTCCTCACTGGATGAGGAGTAGTCTGTCACCTTGTGCGGCGGTCGCACATCTTCCACTGCCCGAAGCTCCTTGGCCAGTGCAGTCAAATCCTGATGCACAGGAGAAAAAGAGTAAGGCAAGGCCGGGTGCGGGGGTGGGAGAAACCAGCAAAGAATGAGGAGTTGTTTGTTCTGACTACTTGATGGAGAAGAGCCACAACAGTAGTTTCATTAAACTGTTTGGTAGAGTATTTACCAGTATCATGTAAAGGTAGGTCCTTAAAGCTTCTGGTAGAAAAGACCAAAAAAATTCAAAAGATAGACAAAAATACAGATAAGACAAAAAGAAGTCAAAGATGATAAATACAGTTCAAATATCACAATAAAAAAAATAATAATCTGCTTATGATAAGCTGACAGCATTTTTCTTTCAACTGTAAGATAAAATTCTAGATCAGCAAATGTGTGTAGACAGGTCCTTGGAGTTTATTATAAAGAGATCTGCCTCTGTGAAAAAATCTTCTAAGGAGATTATCCATAAAGCAAGACTCTAGTTAAAGAAGGCTGATTTAAAGTACGTCTTTGGTGAAGTTTTTATTTTTAACTCCAACTTTTATTTTTAACAATTTCGAACCTACCAAAAAGTGAAAGAGTGAAGTGAGCACCCGTGTATCATTCACATCTTGCTTCAATCATTAACAACTTGCGACATTCATAAGAACAGTTCATGACACACGAAGTGACAGGGTGGTAGCAGTGTGTGCTGCTGCGGGCAGGAAATGAGGCAGGCCGCCCTGTCCCCACTGTACCCACGTCTCCACATCCCCGTCATAGTGCCAGTAAATATGAACATCAGAGAGAGAAGAAATCCATAGTAAAAGATATTATTCAAATAGGGCTTCATTTCCCTTTACTCTTCTATACTGAGATATTTTAAGACTGAACCAATTATCCAAATATAATTTCCAAGTGTGATTATTATTTATATTCTACATTTTCATACAGAAGTCTGAAGTGTACCTTTCTACTTGGGAATTTATATTAAAATAATGACTTTTTATAAAGCAGGCTATTCTGTTTTTTTCTTTTTACCAGTTCCAACAGTTTTCTTCTTCTCTACAGTGAAAACATGTTTCTTTTCTTTGAGCTTGAGCCTCTGAAATAGCAGTGGTCAAGTATTGGACCTTGAGTCTTGTTAACTATTTCATGACTATAGCTGTGGCTTTTTAAGAAGTCGTTTTTAAAAGCTCTATTTAATAAAAAAAATAAAAATAAAAATTAAAAAAAAAAAAAAAAAAAGCTCTATTTAATAATTTTAAAAATGCATGCAGCAAATTCTGTTGTTAAAAACATGAGGCAAAAGTTTAGTGTTTTTCATTCTAGAAAAGAATAGAAAGGCAAGTTGAGGAAAGAAAAGCAACATAGGTCGAAAACAAGCTCGGTTTAAAAGGCAGTTAGGTTACTGCTCTGAGGCTGAATTTCCCCGGCGGGCTTACCACTTCACCCTGCAGTCCAGCAGCAGTTCCATTGAGCCGGGTAAACCATCAGTGATGAAGAATGCATAGCACAAAGCAGCCCGGGAGAAAGAAGGGGAGAGAGGAGAAGCACAGAAATCAATCAAGCAGGAAACCAAAATTCCCACAGGCTAAGAAATCCACAGTGTGAGCAGTCACGTGGTCAGTTAATGCAACAGGGATTAAAGGAGAAGTGTGAGAAACAGTCACACTGCCATCCAGGTGCCAAAAGGCAGAATTTAAATAACAGGTGAGTTTAAGAAGGTGATGTAAAATAATTTATTCTAAAAGCCAGTATTATAAATGCCCAACTCATCAAGAATGCGTAAAGGTTAATGCTAAGCAAAGAGATAAAAAGGCTTTTTTTTTCGCAATTTTTTATGACTAGGGTGGGGAGACACAAATGTGTCTGAGGTACATGGCTTCCTTATAATTCCTCAAATCTGTGAGGGGGGGGGCCCACAGAAGGGATTGCGCCTCTCAACTACGTTATTTTTAATAGAAAGATCTCACTCAACCTTGAAATAAGTAAAACTGATTTTGTGCAATTCTTACAGCAGGTTTGAGAGGTCTAAACACTTCTTTTTTATCCTCAGGTTTTTTCGCTGCATTTTCAAGGCGCTGAGATGGAGAGCCTTCCGATTTGGATGATGCTGCAAAGTTCAAAACAGACAAGAAAGGCGGATACATGTCAGCATCCAGGTGTGTGCTCCAGAGCAGACCTAGCCCACCCGCCTTTTGTTTCTCTCCCCTCACCCCCCTGCCCACTTCTGTTAGCCCCACTCATGGCAGGGTCTCCACATGTAGGTCTGGACCCCAGGGCTTCTGACTCCTTATTTACACCATCATCACACTCTAGTTAATATTCACAATACCTTCTTATATTATGACAATACAGGGAGAGGGAATTTTGATAACCTATTATTATGAGTAGGTTGAAATAACCAATACTGACGTCAATATTGATGGAGTCTATATTGAAAGAAGTGGGTTCAAATCTAAGCTCAGACATTTAGCTAGTCGCCCTGAAGGAGTTATTTAATCTCACTAAATTGCAGTTACTGTAATCTGTAAAATGGACACAATAACTAGATCTCATGGGGTAACGCATGCAAAGTGCTCCCCGTGCTGGGCGTGTGTAAGCTCTCAAAAGTTAACTCTTTAATTATTAACATTATGATGACTATTAATTAGTGTCACTAACAGCCCGTACTGAAATATTGTTTTGTGATACGCAGCTATGTGATGACTACACGTCTGCTCCCATGATGGAAAAGGGTTCCCAATACATGATCGTAGCCCGATGTGGTTAACAGGGAAAGGAGAAAGGAAAGGCAACCTACATCTCACTCGGAAGCGCTCCCCCGAGCCGCTCTGAGACCCAGGGTGGGAGCCAGGCTGGGATCCCGAGTTGCTGGACCCAGAGGAGCTGCCACTGCCGGGCCTGGGCACCAGCTTCTCCACTCTCTCCCACAGCAGCCTGGGCTCAATACTGCTGTTGGAAAAGAAGAGGAGAGAACCGTTAATGCATTATGCCAAGATGCAGTGTCAACTGATAACACATGTATGAAATGTAGGGAAGATGAGAAAAACAGCCTACAAACAGCATTTAACATTCAGCTCAGCAAAAGCTGTAACAACATTATTCATGGCTTTTATCTCATATTAACAAACCAAAAATGCTAAATGATATTCTACCATTAGCAGACCCCAAATCGCCATCAGGTGTGAGACGAAATGCTACTATTTGGTCTAGAAGTGTCATTATTTCTTGTCACAGCTACAAACTCAGTTTCTTACTATGAAAAATTCCACTTACATATAATTACACACAAAATTATACTGTTTGCAGGCTGCTGCTCTCAGCCATCCATCCCCCTTCTCATGAACTGACACTTATGCAGGGTTCCTTGTCTGCGCTGTGCTGGAAACACGACAGACAGATGGGCTCTGATGTGTCTCCACCAGGCACGCACCCAGGGCACCAGTTAGCTGGGTGAGAACTGATGCACAGACCCAGTCACAGGGGAACCCACAGTCCGCCCTGACCATTTAAGGACCAAGACGGCTCCCTGCAGCTTCTGGGCTATCAGCCATCTCACTACTTCAAGTTACACTGAGGTTCCGTGTGCACAAAGGTACCTTCAGAGGATCAGTGATGATCAGGCACAAAACATTCCACACAGCGACACAGTGCCCTTTGCTTCTTCCACTAGGACGGCACTGGTCAGTGGGACTTACTGGGATGATGAAAGTGTTCTATAGCCGTGACACGGAAGCCACTGGCTACATGGGGCCAGGAGCGCTTGAAATGTGGCCAGTGCCGCTAAGAAAGTTAGGTTCTAATTTTATTATTTAAATTAAGTTAAATTCAAATCTAAGTAGCCCCAAGTGGCTAATAGCTATTGTACAGGACGGAACAGCAATAGCATCTAAAACTGTTACTTGGTTAACTCACGAGTTTCCTGCAGACTATATGTCAACCGCAGGCTTTCTTTAGCGGCCTTTTTGTGAGTCCCATACCATTGCCAAGGCCTTAGGCCACCGTTTAGATAGTAAGCTCCTTCAGGGTACAAGTCTCTTAGGCCCGCTCCCCCTTTTCTGCTGTTCCTTCCACTAACGCTTACAAAAACAGGTGCTAGCTTTCATTTTAAAACTGCCAGTGTACACAGTCGGATTCAGACTCTTTTCACTCCAGATTAATGTAATGTGATTTACATTAATGGATTTTATGGCAGTTTTTCTTTTACAAACTGATCACCTCTTTGTCCCAGCACGTCCCTTTTTGTGGGCATTTTTATGAAAACGGATGACATATGACTGCAGGAGACTGCGCCGGAAATCTGTTCTTCAGCCTCTCCCTCGTTTTACCTGGTGGAGTTTCTTTGACCTGCTTGGCTACTCTGCGGCCCACTGCCCTGTAGTGGGGAGTCCCGACGGGACAGAACAGGGGAACGAGATGTTGTTCTCACAGGAACCTTTGGGTAGAAAATACAGCAATTACATTCTTGAAAATATGAGGAGAAAAAAAGATTTCCCGACCAAAACATATTTTTACAGCAGTCCCAATTACATCGGCCTTCCTACCACAACCTCCCCCATCCCTGACCCTTCTCAGCCCTCCACTGATACAGAAGAAAGAGAACATTTAGTCAAAGGCATCAAAGGAGCCAGGGCAAACAGCCCTTTTAGGCTTCTGTAACACCTATATATGATGTTTGGACTGAAGTTTGGTGGCAGGGGACATACAAAGCATTTTGCTGAAATGATGTGAGAATCAGGAAAATAAGCTCAAAGAAACCAAACAATGTCTGCAAATGGATCAGCAAGAAACAAAGACTGGTAGGAAGCAAGAAAATATTCAGAGGAAGCAAATTCCAAGTGGAGGAAAAATAAACTAAAATGTGCCTTTTTCTTTCATTTCACCATTAAGTAATTATAAAAAATTAAAAAAAAAACACTCGAAACAAAAACAAAAACGTCCCTCAATTTAAAAAGAAAAAAATCATTTTCTTTGACATGCTTATGTTAGTTTTCTTCTTTATAAGACTTTTCTGAAAATTTTGGTACTGGTTAATGTTCCAAAATAATTTGTAGCTTCTGTGTAAAGTTATAAGACAAGTGCTAATACATATTTGATTCTGTTTGTTCTAGAAGCATATTATTTATAGACTTACTCTTAAATTATTATGTTACCTTGTGTTTATGTACACAGTGAACAACAACATTAAAAAACTGGCTGTTGGCTGAACATAATTGCCTAACTATGGACCTTTCTCCCCACCATAAAAAGTTCCTTTGAAATTTCATCGCCCCTTAATTCTGGTGAAGTCACCATACCCTTAATTGAAATAATTTTTTAAAAGTAACAGAATGGAAAAAGCAGCACACGTCTGTCTTCCTGCTTCTTACCCTTGGAGGCACCTCGTCACTGTCTGATCTAGACCAAGCCTTTTGGGTGGGGTCAGGTACCTCCGACTTAGAGTCAGAACTCTGACTTAGCACCTCACTGCGGGAAGGTGGACATGGGTCCTGAGAGCGAAGATGGTGGTGTGCAAATTTGGGAGGAGAAGGGTCACTGAAGGAATGGGATCGCGAGACAGGGGAAACACTGTTCTTGAGAGATGCCAGGTGGGACCACTGTACCTTACGAGAAAACAAAACACAAAACATTCAATGCGTTCTGCATAAAACGCTTTTCTGGTCAATACCAAATTCAAAGCAGGAATTGGGGGAGTGCAAACTGGGGTGCTACAGTATTAGGTAAGCCAGGCAGCAAAACAGTTATACTTTTAAGTGAAGAAATGGTCTGGGGAACACAACATGGAGAAAATAAATGTACACTTATAAGGAAAACTCTTTTAATATGCGGACAAACATTACAGCTAGAAGTAAACATGAAGATTTAAAATTTTAAAAAAGGCTTCTCGCCTTCCTGTCCTGAAAGGAGGGACAACGTGCTGCATGCACATCCGTGTCAGAGCAGGTAGAGGCAGAGAGGAAAGGCAGAGAGAGAGAGAGAGAGAGGAGACAGGACGTACACTGCCGTACATGCAGACCTATCTATCCACTCGCAGGTTACCTGGCAGTGCAGGATTTCAAACCAAGTAACAGCAAAACAACACATTTAATGAGCAAACACAAACCCCTCATGTTTTGACAGACTATAACAGAATAACTTAAAAACAGTCAACTTTTCAAATACACCAATAATTTTCCTTTTTCTTCTCCCAAGTCTTAAAACACTGAAATCCTAGATCTCCATGCATCTTCATACTATTAACAGCTATGAAAAAAAGAACTTTGATTTCTTTAGAAATATTCATTGCTATAAGTCCCTAATTTCTCCTTCTACTTGACAATTAATTACTTGTCAACTGAGTTTATCTGGTTGCTTTTAAACAGGGGAAACAATCTGAAATAATCTGTACTTTCTTTCAATTCTATTTTAAAATGTGTTCAACATTGCAATTTACATAATTCCAGCTGTGTATCTATTACATAATGCATTTAATGAAAACTGGAAGTACCAATTCATAACTGAGTCAGCTTTTTGAAAAACAAGATTCAGAACTAGCTCCAGGTTTACGATTCCATAATTTCTAGGTGAGAGTCATATAATTCCAGTTACTGACTGGTGTAAGCCCAGATGCCTAAAATGTTTAAAATTTTCAGGGGAAAAAACATGGAACAGAAAGTACTATCTGTAATTTTCAAAAATGGGTTTTAAAATAACGAGTCCTACCTGATAAAAAGTTCCCCCCAAAGCATGTTTTCATAGGTGTATGTTTCAGCACAAAGCAATTTCACACAGAAGGAGGAAAAGGGTGGCTGTTTCCAGGAACTGCAATAACTAGTCACTAATATAAAAAGTGGTCTACACAACTCAGGAACTCCTATTTTCTAAACTGTTAGTGGTTAAATAGATAAAAATTTTCTATTTGGGGTTAAGTTTTACTTTCAGAATAAAAAGTTTAATCCTGGACTCTTTGTGAGAGTGTCATCAAACCAATTCTACTAGTCCCTCCTTCCCTTTTTTCGGTTTTACCATCTCCTGCTCTCATCTGCTTCATTTTCTTTCCAACCATCACTCTCTGGAGCTGCCAACTGGCCTGTGGTCAGTTCTTCTGTGAATCAAGAAGCAGCTGATCCCATGTAAACACCTCCCAACACCCGCCACCCGCCCCCCACACATACACATACACCTTTTCCTTCAGTCCTTGTTCTTTTTTTAAAAAAACTACTTCATACTGGGATTATTTACTATAACACACATTCAAATCCTCATCTGAATTTGTTTTTCAGAACACCACAGCTGCTTCTATCACAAGCATGTGAACTTCTGTCTCCCAGTACATGCAAACATCAGTGACAAGTAAACTCAGCCTCAGAAATTATTCCCAGTGTTCTGAATAACACAGCTGAAAGGAGCAAACGTCTAAGTCGTTTATTTTCATTGAGAGAGGTGGAGTCGGTGTTTTAAGGATCTCTGAGATCTCTGACGTGGGTAACCTCTGCAGTCTACTTTCTTCTCCAGACGGCAGAGGGTCTCTTAACCACACAGCAGTCAGCCCAGAAGGCTCTGCCTCACCTGGACAGGGCAGAAGGCTGTGGTCGGCCAATGAGAGCTCGTGACCTTTACTCTGAACTATTACAGGGAAAGCCACACTTAACCCACGGAATCATAACCTTTATTTGGATCTTGAACCTTTCCAGAATCTTTTAAAAGGCCCTTTTCCTAGAAAACTATGCACCTTTGGACAAAACCAAAAACTGCTACATGGAATTTCAGGGACGTCGTTGGCTTTCTAAAGCCCACTCCCAGAAGTGGCCAGAAGCCAAGGACGATGGGTTAAGGAAAAGTTCTGGTTCTCCCTCTATGTACTTATGATACTACCTTCCTAAAACGAAACTGGCAAATCTTTGTATTAGAATAAGGAGGTGCTTATCTATGAACATCTCAGTTAGGAAAGGCAAAAAGTTAGACTAAAGGAAGAAATCACTGAATCTAGATTTCTTAATACATACAACAGAAGTCTTAAAAGAAAAATCCTTCTCTCCCCTGTCAATGAGGCTCTGTCCTCTGTAAGTTAGTCTAAACTCAGTCCTGCTGACCCCTTCTCTTTCCACATGTGGTGACACACGGAAACGAGGACAGGACAAGCAAGCCCGTGGCTCGGGAGCTATCACGTGCGTCTCCTCCACCCACAGCCGGCTGGATGCCGCTCGCTACCTGTGGCTCGGCTGGTCTCTGCAGGGCGGGATGCACAGACTCGGAGTTGCCATTGGAAAAAGACTCTGATCTGGAAGGCACTGGTGGCTCCAATACTCTGCCTGTCTGCTTAGACTGGGCTTCAGGGGAGCTGTGGTTAGTTTTCCTAAATCTATCTTCCACCTGCATCAGAGAATTAGAAGACAGAACTCAGTGTTAGTAAGGGAAAAGCAGATACCCGAGAAAGCCTGGCAGTGGACGGACTCTAAAGAGAAATTTCCTGTTTTCTAGTTGAAGAAAACAAGAAAAGAGAGGGGTAGCTGGGGGGTGAGGGAGTCGGGGAGAGACAAGTAAACCAGTACTAGGATTTGATGCAGGATAAAGAAATACTTAAGATAAAAGGAGAGGTGCCCTTTAAAATCTCCTCCTGGCAAGAATTCTAGATGATAAACTAGAAAACCAAGTTAAATCTTCACAACCAACTAAACCAACAAATTAAAGAATTATCATCAGGAATCCCAAACACATTTCCTTCCACCAAAAAGAAAGGCATTCCACAACAAGCAGAACACTTGGTCCCAGAATCTCCTCTCTGGGAGCCAGACGCGGTGGCAGGTCGCCACCTACTGGCCAGAACTCAGTGTCCTCTGGAGGCCGATCCCTATCTTCCTAACGGTAGGTCCCCTGAACAGCGACTGCTTTGCCACATCCTCACTGGGAGGCTCTGGGGCCCCGAGGCACCAGTTCTGTCACAAATCACCATCACCAAAAAGTCAGTAAATCAGGCCATCCGCGTACTTTTTGCTCATGGCAGGAAAGTAGTCAGCCAAGCCACATGCCCCTCGTTTACATTTTAAAAATCCATTCTGTCCCTCAATCGTCCCTCTTTCTGTTTGGTTTAGTGTTCGCTTCACAAAACACTTCACTAGATAAGAGACGCTGGACGGGTCCCTCACTTCTCAGCTAGAAAACCCAGGGTGTGGGGGTCAGCAGCGAGGTGTTAAGCCCCCCCAGCACTAGTATCAGACAGCTGTCAGGAGGGGGGCATCCCACAGTCAGTGTCTCAGCAGCACAGGAAGCAGGTACCTCTCGAGCGCGGTCGGCGGGCTCGTGGTGGGGCTTAGGGTCTGGGGCGTGGAAGCTGGGCTTGCTCCGATCCGGGTGCTGCGGGAGCTGCGGGAGCTGTGGGTGCGGCCTCCGGTGGTCGTGCTGTAGAGACAGGAGATAGGCTTGTTCTTGTTGCAACTGCCTCTGGAGCCTCTCTGCCTGCCGGTGCTCCTCCATCTCCCGCCATCGGCACTCCTTGGAGAGGGAGAGGAGAACACTGAATCTAGGGCCACTGCAGAGCGCACCTCTTCTCCAGATTCACTTTCTCAACTCTTTTTAAAGACCATGCTTTTTTTTTTCCTTCCCTTGTTTTATAACAAAGCAAAATGGCTAGGATTTTAAATAGCATATTACCTGTGGAAAAATCTGACAGCTTGTTGCTAGCCATAATATCACTGGACAGAGAGAGAATTGAATTAAACGTCATTGGTTTCGATGGTTTCAAAAGGTACTTAAACTATGTAAAAATCCTATGGCAAGTGCTTTGAACCTTCAGCCCTTAGCATTCTGGTTTGTTCACTGAATGCCAACTTCTGTTCAAAACCTTGTCTATCTACCAAACGAGAACAGTTAAGTTATGAACAGGAAATAAGTAAATAAAAGCCACCTGGAAATGTGCCCCAAGCAGTAGGACCACAGAGGACGTCTCCACTTGAGCCTGTCAGCCCACAGCACTAACCAAAATGGTGTGGTGGCGACCACGGCTACGTCCAGCTCAGGGGAGGGGGAGACACACGAGCCCTGGCACTACAGAACAAGACAGATACGGGGCGTTACCAGTAACATGGCCTGCTCCTGGAGCAGCTGCTGCTGAAGGATTTCCAAGTGCCGCTGCTCCTCTTCTAGCTGTCGCCTGATATACTCCTGTCACACAGAAATTACCCAGCAATCAATTTAGCCAAAAGGAAAGCATCAGAACCTCCTGAATGGAGCACCGAGAACCATCTGCCCCAGCCGTCTTTAGTGGTAATTCACTTAGTGATGACATCTAACCAAGTCTGTTGCTAAGGGTTTTCCCAATAGTTTCAAATTCGCTGCTGAGATCTAGAGTCTAAAATATGACGACATGCACTCCAGTCGAATACACCAAGATGTCTGAAAGTTTTTCTGTGAGAACACAGCTGTGACACACAAATGTTGGGTTTTAAAGAACTGTGAAGTTCCTCTTAGGATGGCAGACTCCGGAGAAATCAAGAGTTTAATTAGACAGGAAACCAGAGGGTTCTCATTAATAAATATCTGCGCATTAGTCATTATTTATAACAAGTGTAGGTTGCTAACTTTTAAAATCCCAAACTAAAACCTGTTTAACATTAAAACAAACACGATTTGTGTTTTCTCCGATGATACAGAAGATACCTGGAATGACTACATTCTGAAAGTCATGGGAGCACCAGATTCAGGTGACTTTTCAGCAGTGAATATGTCCAGGCTCTTCACTGTAGAGTGAGTGTGAGTGTGTGTGTGTGCGCTCGCACGCAGAGAAAGGAGGGGGTGGACGTGACTTATTTCCAATGGGAAGAGAATGATAAACTAATGACAACAGGTAAACACATCCACAACATGTTATGTAAAGAGGAAAGAATCAACCTTGACGCTGCATGCATATTTAAAGGCCTGGGAAAGCACGTGACCTCCACCTACGACCTCTAGCAAGCCCTCAAGCTCCCATTTTCTGTCTCCTCATTTGAGAAATGAGCACCAAGAATACTCTCAGGACATCTTGTGAGGCGCCAACATGAGATATAAAATAACTGAAAAGAATGAAACATTGTACAGACAAAAGAAGTTTCCTTCCTTTTCAACAGGGAAGAAAGCTAAGTTCTCTAGAAGGGGAGTAGACTATGGGGTCTGTGAGGGCAAATTTATGCTGAAATTCAGGAGATTTCTTTAGTGTCTACTGCTGACCATCCACTCATACCAAAGTTCACACCTTAAGATAAAAATAACCATACATCTGGGCTGAACAAAAGTGTTAATTAGCCAATAATCCTGGTTCAGAGAATGCTGGGTAATAGAAATTATGACAAAATTTCCTTAGAAAGGCAATTTAGCCAAAAAGAGCCAATGTGGGGAAAAGCATGTCTGCAAGGCCACTGGCAAATGCCCCCGATTGCACCTTGGGCTCCCGAGGTGCATGTAAGCCTAACCCTCCACGACACACACTATGCCAAGGGCTGCCCACGTGGTGTGTGGCGTCCCCAGCAATGACTGAGAAAGGAATCTGACTCCCAGCTCAGCGCTTCTTTGAACTAGACAGAATTAAACCATAACTTACTTAGTCCCTTCATTGGTTTTCTGCCTTCAAAACATAGGGACAACTGGAAAATTCACATCGATCCAAATTACAAAGGCCCTAACAGTCAATGAACACACAGGGTACAATTATACATGTACACAAACACGCACACTGAGGCAGAAATGACATGTTTCCTACACCGCTGTCAAGAGGGCAATTATTTTGTAACAGAATGAGGAAAGCAGAATAAAAGTGAATTCTGATGCTATTTTTTAAAAGAAGAGGTGAAGAATACTTGCTATCCACAAAAGCTAATGACTGCCATTAGAACAATAAAGATTGAGTATTACTTTCATACCATCTTTGCACAATCAAACTGTGAGAATTACCCGTAGGTGATTTAATTTTTAAAAGTGTGTATGTTTTCTCTCCTCATTGCGGTCCCCAAGTATAAATTAGAATGTGAAAAAAACACATCAGTTAACTGGCCAATAATATCAATAAGGTAACAGATAAAGAATATCACTTAAATTCCTAGGAAAAACTGATAAGCATGAAGACCCAAGTCTCAGGAAACCTGACGCATATAATTAGTATCAAGGATAGTAGTAGCTGATTAACCAAATTTGGAAGTTAATGCAATTGTGGTGGTTTTTTTTCAAGTATTTTAAGTATGAATTTCAAGCATTATTTAAATTGGTCCCCATTCATAACTTTATTTCTTTATTCAAAGTTCATAACAAAGAGTGATCCACTCAAAGGCATGACAGGCTGGTAATGGGATTCACTCTGACAACAAAGGTAACGAAAAGCAGTCGATTCTGTTTGCACAGGTGGTTCAGCAAACTTAAGAGATTTCTAAAGACAACTATTATCTGGCATTATCAAATGCTGTACATATTACTAAATCCTGATTTTTTTTTTTTGTTAAACAAAACAACAACGTTGTTAGTTTTTCTAATGTTACATATGTATGTACTGAATTACATGCCAGGATATATGAAATATTCGCTTACCCAGTGGCTGCTTCAAACATTTCTCACAGAAATTTCTTACAGTTGGTTTTTAATTTCACTTTTTAAAAAGGGTTAATTATCATCCAGCTGTGTGAGGTTTGAAGCATTTAAGCCAGACCCAAGAAGATGTATTCAGAAATCTTTCACCCATCATACTATTTGGAGACCATTTAGCTGGTTTCAAGAGGTTTGTGAAGCATAATAATTTATGTACCTTTTTTTAAAGACAAGAGACTCAGTTTACTGGTGCACTTCCAATTGTTGTTTCAGCATTTTTAAATCTCTAACGTCCTTAAACATGTGTGCGTGCATGCACACGTGTGTGTACTTTTGCCCCAATCACCCCAACTCACAAACTCACTCATGGCTGGAACATTCCCTGGGAACTAACCTGTTCTCTCTCAACTCTCCTCTTCTCCTCTTCTGCCCGTCTCCTCTCCTCTTCTTCTTTCCGCCTTCTCTCCAGCTCCTCTAAGCGCCTCTTCTCTTCCTGTTCTCTCCGTCGCTGTTCACGTTCCTGCTGCCTTCTAGCTTCACGCTCTCTCCTTTGTTGCTACGTAAGCAAAGACAGATCATCAGCAGGGACCTTCTGGCCATGGCTCTCGTAACAGGTAGCTGACCAGCTATAGGGCGGTGCTAACGAGGGTGCGTTGGTGGACCCCGTCTCTGCTGGCCAATCATTTCCAAGAGGCCCCTGGGCCTGCATGTACCAGCTTCCTCATGTACCACCTTCCTGGTCAAAGGTGCTGTGTTTCTTTGAATCACTACAGGGTTTGGTCTCGTTTTTCTATCAGTTATTCCCCATTCTCCACTCTGCCACAGCAATGAGGGGATAATCCTGAGTATCACTGCAGAGTGGCCCAAGGCCCTTAAGTCAAAGGAAAAAGACAGAAGAGAAAGGAATAAAGAGGACAGAAATAGAGCAAAGAAAGGAGAGAAATGATTTTGAGGGCGGAGGAGCAGCACATATCAGGAAGACAGGAATGGGCCTCAACAAGAATAAGAAATGCCACAGTCATCACCACAAATATCAAAAAACTGCGATTGAGCACAGGCCTGCTATGCATTGAGCTCACACGGTGCTAAGTATTTCATTTTCCTTATTCCACTCACTTTACCTAACACAATCCTTATAACAAACCTAGGAAGTAGGTATGATGAGAAAACAGGTTCAGAAAAGTTAAGTGACTTGCCCAGTGTCACCAGCTCGCAGGCCTCCAGCTGGAAGGGCCGCTCTGCCTCGTAGCCTCTCCTGTTAACCAGACACCACCCTGCATCCCATCAGCAGGTGCAAAAGGTGCTGCTGTATCAGCACACTCCCTCTGACAGCCTTTCCTAACCCAGTCTGTTCTGGGTGACCCCACGGTCTAGAGCACTGTGACAGGAGGGGCACCTGTGCGCTGCGTGTCCCACCCAGCTCGACCTGTCTGTCATAAAGCACTTCCACAGTGCAGAGTATAAAATGAACCAATTCTTCCATAAATGTGAAAAAACTGCTAGGCTCTAGACAGGCACTGCCCAGCAGTCCTCCCTGATGACAATGCGGTCCAGCGCAGCAGCCCCTCACTACCAAGCACCGGAAATGTGACTAGTGCCACTGAGAAACTGAGCTTTTACCTTGTTTCATTAGAGTTAATTTAAATAGTCACATGGGCTACTGGATTGGACTGCACAGCTCTAGAAAATAATCAGCCATTGGATTTCTCAAGATACAGGGAACTGATATTATCCCCACAAACTTGAATGTGACCCTGAGATGAACTATTACACAAACAAGGAAGTTTGGGGTCGAGCAGTGGGGGATGTTACTGTACAAAGTAAGTACTTAGAGTTAAGTATTCCTTCTGGGTTTCTCCCCAACCCTCAGCTAGCGTTCAATCTGCAGGTAGATACTCAAAAACGACTGCCTGAGAAATGTGCAAACGTCTTACATGTGGAATAACTGGACGGAAAGGATTACCTAGTATCTGGTCTCTCCGTTGAGAACTAACTACATCATCATTATTCTCAGTGAAGTTGAGTCAGCCTTTGGCCCCACATTCTCTCTTGTTCCCTACATTTCGTGTTTTGGAGTTTCCCCATTGTCTGCTCCTAGAATTCAGAACACAAAACTCACCACTTTCCCATGGGTGAGGTGGGCATAAAAAGAACCGTGTCTGGCCCTGGTGTTTACAAACTACAACTTTACCGGCTATGGCATCGTCATTAAATTCTAACACCTAAGTGCCCCCATACAATGCACTTGCTGCCTGGTGCTTGCTGGCTTAATGCCCTTATACTTTGTTGTTTTTTTTAAGTCTGAGAAAAATAAGATAGTAGAGTCTATTCCAAACCACGAAAACTGGGCTTTCTGCTCCGAAGCCATTTTTTCTGTGTGGTTTGCACTCAGGGCCAGGAGGGAGTGGGCACAGTCCCAGCCCTATGCACTGCCCTGAACCCCTCAGAGCTGGAGACTTTGTTTTTAAAAATTAGCTACCAGGACACAAAACAAACACAACCACCTCCACCACCCCAGACTCCTCGAACAACACACACAGAAATCTGAAGTAAGAAATCTGAGATTTGCATGCAAGCAGTGTTCCTGGAGTCTTTCCCCTTCAGGGCAAATTAAGTGAAGATCTTTTATATCTATTGCTTTTCCTATACAGGAGCAAAAAACCAGACTGGTTTTCACCACTACATCACTTACAACAAATATACAGTCGCTGAGAACACAACCATTTTTCTAACATTGGCGAAAAAATAATAATGATTTTAATTTGCCAATTGGGGAAAAGAAATTTCTTTGCTTTAAATAGACATTATTTCATTCCTTCAGATATTCCCAGCTAACCGCATTTTCCAAGAAAAACATCTTTTGAACTTTTATTTTTTTCAGTAAAAATACATGAAAAGTAAAACAAAAAAGCCTTCTAATAAACCTGAGGCTGACCTGCAAAGAATCTCTATCTCATTCACTCAGCTTTAAAGCTTAAACTACATGGACGCTTCTGGAAGCTTCGGTTCTAGGGAGCGAGCAAGGTGACTCTACCACTTTTACTGAGACTCAGTGCTGCTTAGGTGCTCAAGGACAATCCTGGATGAAGCCGGCAACAGTCCGGACACTTCCAGGTTTGTAAAAGAGGAATGAGCTGCTAGAATACACTGGGTTTGGCAAACACCCGGGAGGCTAGGTAAGAAGGGCCCCACCTCTGGAAGAAAGAAAAGAACCC
Source organism: Rhinolophus sinicus (assembly GCF_036562045.2). Taxonomy (NCBI): domain Eukaryota; kingdom Metazoa; phylum Chordata; class Mammalia; order Chiroptera; family Rhinolophidae; genus Rhinolophus; species Rhinolophus sinicus. The sequence continues at coordinate 68,130,394 of NC_133755.1, read as the reverse complement.
ACAATCGCAACAAAGGGAGGCGAAGAGCTTCCTACATGGACACAGAAACAACTTCCCTCAAAGTCAGTCGGACAGAAGGAAAACAGAAGAAGAAAAACAGAAGAAAGGCAACCAGTGTCTGTGCCCTGAAGATTCCCCCTCAGCTTCAAGAGAATTCAAGTTCCAAGCCAATCAGAATAATGTGAACAGGTCAGAAGAGGCTAAGGATCCTATACACTGAATTTTACACCTTTCAGATAACAAAGTGGTCAAAATGTGTTAAACGGGTTCTGAGAAGGTTTAGTGTGGCCACCATGGAATCCTAGAAAGAGGACAGAAACGACTCATGGGCTGGGGTTCTGGTCCTGACTCAGCTGTCCTGGCATAAACCACTTCCCCTCTATGCGCCTCAGTTTCCTGACCTGTCAAAGTGCGCAGTGGGGGTGGGAAGAAGGCAGTCTGGACTGGAAATCCATTCATGGCGTGGAGTTTGGATATGTTTTGGAAGAAGTCGATCGTTGGTGTCTGAGGGGGAAAAATTGTTTTTGGAGTCTCATAAGCAGCGAACTGTTAAGAGAAACATTCCTCTTGGCAAGGTCTGGGCTCTACCCTTCCTTGCCTACACCCTTGGGAGTGTGCCTGGATGCGGTGACACTCAAAGATGAACAGAAGGAGGGAAGTGAAGAACGGAGATGCTGTGTCTCTGCATCAGTTGTCTCTAAAAGCGAGCATAGGCGGAGTATAGGAGGAAAAAAAGGAAGAAAAAACTTGAACTTTTATTTCTTTATATTTGCAATTCACCCTTTTCAGATAGCTATTTTATAATGTCCATAGTCAGTACAACAGTATGTAAGTGGCATATCTCTGTCACATTACATGATCAATTTTTTTTTTTACTGATGGGACGCATGAGTACAACCCTTTCAAGGCCCCTGCTCAAAACAATGCCACGGACCATAGCCACACCTGCAAACCGCCTTACGGACACGCCTGCTGCCATTTCCTTACACACCATGTGGCAGGCGACAGAACTGTGAGGAATGCCGTTGAAGTACAGGTGCCACTTAGCTCCACGGTGTCACACAGAAGAAAAGCCATGGGATGTACTTGCTTTTCTGTTCTTGTTACTATATATATATATAATTATTTTTTTTAAAATCTGAACGTAAAGCCTGTCTCCAGGTCTGCCGATGCCCTGGCTGTTATCAGAAACACCTTCCTTAGGGCCCTGGTGCTGCCAGGCTGATGTCCGGGAGTGAGTCCAGCACCCGACTCAAACCAGCCTCTCAATTCAAATTTCCACGATGTCTCCAGAGAAGAAACGAAGTTGCAGAGGAAAAGCAGAGAGGAGGGAACCAGTATCAGGGCGGGCTCACAGGAGGGCAGGGGCATCACCGGCCCTGCCCACACCCCACACCCATTTCCCAGCTCCCTTGGGCTGGCCGCTATCTCCGGGGGGAATCTACGCTATTGTGAGAACCCCTCAATACCCTGCCTTGGTTGGGAGACAGTGCAGGAGAAGGAGGTGGCTGCCAGCACGAGGGACCTGGGGGAGGTGGGCGCGCTTGCAGTCACACTGATTTCACTCAGACTGTCACTTAATGCCCCCGTTTTCGGTTGTATTTGTGCCTGATTTCTCCCCATTCTGAGTCTCTCACTTGTCGCTCACCTGTACCAGCTCCTGCTGAGGAGGTGTCCGAGCAGCCTGGCTGCATGGGGTGGGGGTCGGCCTGCTCCACAGATCTACCTATGCTTGTGGCCCCACCTGCCACCTCCCATTTTGAGGGATTTGTGGTATCGGCCTTGTTCTAGTCTTTACTCTTCCATGCGCTAATTACACAATTTTATTTCCTTTCTTCTTCTCATTGTCCTGTCGTTTATACCATTTTTGTTTTTTCAGTCATTTCACTGGGATTTCTCAATGAAAGTCAGTAAGCTTCAAGTTGTTTTTGTTCAACTGTTTTCCAAAGTCAATGATTACATTCTCATGTGGTTATTTAATTAAAATAATTTAAATTATTATAATAAGTTTAATTCAAAATGCACATCCTAAAGTAACAGTAAGCAAACCTCTTACAAACAGGGACAGGCAAAAACAGATGATGTGAACTGTTAAATGAAAACCTCTGGAAGGCTCTTGTTTCCTGTGAAATAGCGCCCTCGTGGTTACTAGATCAACATGCTCCACGGAACATAAGCTCCTTGAGAGCAGCAATCTTGTTTCACTCATCCCTCCCTCCCCCACCCCAGTAAGGATCACAATAAACGCTATTTGGAATTGTAAATCTAACGCTCATCCAGCACATGACATCCAAGACAAAATCTGCTGTGGTTTTATCTCCAACATTGAGCATCTGAGTAAAGACTCAAGAATCCATTCTTATCGCTAGGTCCTACGGAATCCACTCAAATCAGAAAGCCATCTTTTCCACATCACCGAGGAAGTACAGAAAGGCTTGAACAATGATTGTTAGGGCTGCACAGTGCAGCATACGTTACACAACACGCTGTCTATGCCTCAGATATTTGATAAGCTCCCTCAAAGTACTTTAAGGTGATTCTGGAACTGAAATTAGAGATCTCAGGCCCAAAGGTCCAGGTAAGAAGAGGCATAAATTTCAAGAACAAGACTTTTCTTTCCAGAGATACATGTAGGACTACAAATGACTGGCTCATCCATTTGAGAACTATTAAGCACCATGAGTACAAGAAGATAAACCAGACACGGCCCCTCTCCACCAAGAGAAGTAGGGAAGGTAAGTCATATCCCTTTAAAAAGTCCACAAGACAATGTGGAAACGGGTAGGTGGCCCAGAACTAGCCCACCAGGCAGGTCCTAGATGGGAGGGAGGCCAACGGCCAAGGCAAGAACAAGGCAGGTACTGCATCCCCTTCCACATTATGCTCTAATATCTGCAATGGTAAATTGGACCAAGAGCAAGAATTTAAACTACTACTAACCATAGAAACCACTGCAGTCAGAACAGGCCCTCAATTTGTGTGAGTGTGGTGGGGGAGGGGGAATAATTAAAAGTTAAAGAAAGCCCCTCGTAAGTATATCTTAATTGATGATTAACATCAAAAGCTGGCCTTTTGCAAGAGAACCTCAAAAGAAAATGGCCAAAAATAAAGCATATATACCAAACCACCTAAGTAATATTGGATTAATCTTATGCCTGTGATTTCAAATAACAAAACCTAGGAGATTCTAATAAGCATGTGTTTCCTGATTTACCCCGCTAAGAATGATATACATAATATAATCTCTTGAAGCATCTGCAAACTAATGTTATTATTATTTTCTTAAATCATTCTTTCTTTAAAAACAAAATCAAACAAAAATCAAGAAACTGCATGATGCTATTAAGTGATATCCAAATCTCTCAAGTTATAAAGAGATTTCCTTATTAGATAAATTTTTCCAAGTATGCCTGAGTAAATATGTACTTTTCTAACTATGCTTTAATTATCTTTAAGTTCCCTTTCTAGTTTGGTATTTAGAAGCAATGTTTTCATCTCACGATTCTAAAAACTTTTCTAAATAGGTCATAGTGATAATTGTGACATCTATTTAAACACACCCCACTGGACTCACTGTAAGTCTTTAGCAGCAACTAACTGACTTTAATAAACCATCCTATTCGTCAGACTCAGCCGTTTCCAGGAACTCCTGAACTCATGTTACTGCACACACATAATGCCCGCCACCCCGAGTATTGTAAGTCCAAATTCTGATGCAGCCTTAGTAGAGAAACGATTTGCTTCTTCCCAAAGGCAATTCTTCCTCTTTAAGCAACAAACAACATTTGCTGAATTACAATAACTCTTACAAAATTTATCTGTAAACATAACCAAATGCTAGACGGGGGCACGGAAAGATTTACCAGAACTTAGGGAGTTCTGAAACACAAGACAGCTATCCTCTGTAAAACAGGGAAGCTGCTGACGTCACAGCGAGCGCTGCCTGGGCCAGAGGGGGTACCTGCATGCTGAGGCGGCGATCACTGCAGACAATAAAGCTGGAGCTGTGCTAACACGCAGATACGCATGACCAGCCAAACCAAGGGCCTTCGTGCAGATGAGGAGGGGTGAAGACACAGCTCCTGTTTCTTTCCAATGCATGGAATCACTGTTGTGGCGAACAGTCTTCACTTTTGCTCAGAAAGTTTGATTTTGACTCCTATCTATATTAGAAAGATCACTTATGGACTGTTTTTTAATGAGAGAGCGAGACAGAGAGAGACGAGTGTGCTGTCATGATGTACTATCGCCTTCTTTCCACGATCTCATAACTAAGAAATACATAACAAACACAAGGCAGAGCTTACTAATCTTTTTCTTAGAAACGTCTGTTTTCCTTGTGTTATAATTTAGCTTCAGTACTAATCCCATTTCACATGGAAAAACGTTTTTCTCGATAGCCTCTTTAAATAGCTTAAATCTGATGGTAGAATAAGACAGTCTGTACAGCGGTAAGCTTTAATACAGAAAACTTTTCTTTCTTGATAACCCTAATGGATTTTTAAACACTGAGCACGACATTATATTGACAGTCTCTTTGGTGCTGGAGCGTTGGTAACTAAAACTGTAATTAAATAACAAATTTTAGTCTCTGATTAAAGTCACTTTACAAGCCAATATAAACTATTTTATACATTAAAAAAAAATTATTTTTCTCTTGTTTTCCCTTTGCTTCCACTTCCATCCACTTCTCTAAAACCTTAGTCACTTTGGAATTTGTAGAAATGATAGAAACGAATGTAACCGTGTGTTCTAGGGTAGGAGCAGCAGCAAAGCAAAGAAAGTGCTGGGCTGACACTAACGCTGACGCCCTCACTGGAGGGGTCAGGTGCCCCCAAACCACAAAGTGATGACGGCCACTTCAGGGCTAAAAGCTTTGAAAGGAAAGATCATAAAAGATTATTTTTTTAAATACCTGCAGAAAGATTCTGAGACAGGCGAATCCTGAATATCCGATCAAGAACAGAAAGGGAGAAACAAGTAGAAAAAACGGCGCAGCTGCTCTGTGGTGTTCCTAACCGGGCTTAATGGCCAGCATTACAGTCTCCAGAACACAGGCATGGAGGGCATCATTGCCACAAAAGAGTAAGACTGGGAAGACAGGGGATGGTGTTTTCCCTTTTATGGTTTATTTTTTAAGAAAAGGATAAGGTCTAACCTCAAATGAAAAATTTGATTTTGACTCCTACCTATATTAAAAATATCATTTATGCACAGTTTATTTTTTAAAAAAGTGTGCTGTCATGATGGCACTGTAGGCTTTCTAAAAACAAATCTTCCCCTAAGAAGTTTGCTTTTTTTTTTGAAGCTTACTAAAAGTAGCACAACAAACCACAGACAAATGCATCTTGCTTTTACCAATAATTTCAGTTTCTATGAGGTCAAAATAAAGAAGTACAGACTAGGAGACAGGAAACTTAGTTAAATATGTAACATGTTCAAAAACACATCCAAAGTACCCCAACTAAGACAGTAATCTTGTCTTAGATACTGACTGGGTTTTCGCAAAGACAACAGCTTGTCTAATATTTTTGCTAAACACAGACACAGAATGAGAAAACATGCTCATCAAATATGTGGGTGCCATGGGAGTAGAGAGAAAGAGTTAACAGGCACCACATCAAGAGTCAATGAAAAAGGGCACAAAACCATTAGGGTAGAAAGATAATACAATTAAATATTCTCCCTTTTTGCTCAAAACAGAAAAAAAAAAAGAACAGCACGGGAGAAAAGGATGGCCTGTGAACAATTTTTGTGGAGAAAAAAATAAGCTAGACACCAAGTTCTACGTGAGCCAAAGCGGTGGTGCTGTGTTTACATATGAAAAGGAATGTGGTAATATTCAAGTTTTTGATGAAGGGAGACCTTTATTTATCATGTGGGGTTCTGAATCTGGATAAAATACCTCTAGTAGGCTGAGCAGCACTGACTGCACCCCGAAGAGAAGGCTAGGAGCACAGTCACACCCCTGAAGGGCTGTGAGGGACAGGAACGGAGTGGATGAAAGTACCAGGATGAACTTTGGCTGCACGAGCTCAGCCTCCCCCACTTTTCCTCCTGGGACCATCCAGAAGCAACCAAGACAATGGAAAACATAAACAAGAGCGTCATTTTCAGCAGAACTGGGAGACATACTCAAAAATATTTGCAAGATCTCCAGTTCACACAGGAGCCAAAGAGGAGGAAGCAGAGAAAAACAAAGGAGAGAGATGCCAGCAGCAGTAAATTTCAAAGAGCATCGAAGGAAGAGTGGAGTGTATATGTACAGACAGATTTCTTAAAGACGCAGGACCCATGGTGCAGGACCTCTTACCCGAAAAGAGGGTTCAGAAAGAGATGGGGTGGTAGCAAGAGAAGTCCTGATCCTCAGTGGGCCTGACTTAGTGGCAGTTGAAAAGAAAGGACAGCTGCGCTGTGCTTCCCACAACCTCGACTTTTGGACCTTTTCTTTTTGCCAGTTGCTGGTAGAAAGTTATCTTCTTTCAGTTTTAATTGTCATTTGTCTTATGACTGAGGCTGACTATCTTTATCTACTTTGTTCCCCAACCAGTTCTGATTGAACCTTTAATGCCAACAAGGGCTACAAACCATTTATGGCACAAATAATCCGAAATTAGCCTCTGAGACCTAGAGTGTAGACAGTGCGTAACTACCCAGGCTAATAAAAGGGAGCTAGCTCATCAAGAATCCAAACCCGTGGATTCTATTCACGCAAACATTCCCCGTTTCAGTACCAGCTCCCCGTTTCCTGATCAAGAGGTGACTCTGAGTTTGAACGTCTACTGAGAAGCTGACATTAAAGGGCTAATCGACACAAGTCGTCAAGTGCAAAGTTCTCATTTTGAGACAACGTCCCTCATTCTCTAGCCTCTGTAGCTAATGAAACAAAACAGCTTTAAATCTTTAGTCCCTCTCTTTGAGCCACTGCTGGCCTTTGCTCGGCAATCCTCACTCCCTATCATGTACAGAGGCTGAATGACAGACACTTATGTCATGACCACTGGCCCTGAAAGCCGTTTCCAGCTCTAACTGATTGGGTCCTTGGCACTTCAAGTTATAAACCACCAAACTAACCTGTATCGTGTGTTATGGAAAGTACAGCCCAGGGTGACAAAGGTCAGTAAAGAATACCGCATGTTCTAGAGAAACAACTAGAGCCCCCAAACTCAAGCATTCCCATGTGCTAAGTCGACATGCAACTTGAACAAGCCTCAGAACCCACTGTGTTATATTCAAAGGGCACTGAGAATCATCATAAAAATATAATGAAAGAGTTTGCAAATAAACTGCCAAAAGAGTCACATAAACAGCAATGCTATCCCCACTACAGAGGAAGGTTGTGTGCTGTGTTTTCGTCCACAAACCCTGGCTGAGTACAGTGGTACCTCGGTTTTCGAATGTCTCCGTTGACGAACATTTTGGTTTACGAATGCCATAGATTTTACGGATCTATGGTATCATTAGATAGCAAAATTCATGCTAAATTTGCAGTTTTAGGGGTTGATTTTAAAGGCATGGAATGGATTAATCCATTTTGCACTACTTTCTATGGGGAAACTGTGCCTCAGTTTTCGAACGTTTCAGAACTCGAACGGCCTTCCAGAAGGGATTACGTTTGAAAACCGAGATACCACTGTATTTCCAGCCTCCTTGTTAGACAGACACTGGTCTTCTAAAGGAAAGACAAATTCTCAAGTTCTCAGGATTCAGACTGCAAACATGGAAAACTAAGTAAAGACTTCCCCCACAAAATGTACTTAAATAACTTGGGTAACAGCGTGTGTTGTCATTAAATAAACTCCAGGATATAGTATCAATACAGGGATTTACTGCTGTTTGCAGTTCTTTGTCTAGAGTGAAAGACAAAGGTGAAACAATTAGGTGTGTCCATTAAATGGAAACAGAAACTATTATGAATGAGGAACTTGGAATGTGAAATACATAATAAAAGGCAGCCAGGAAAAGAAAATCAAAAAACTCTCTTGATGTAATACAGAATTGTACACCTGAAATCTATGTAATTTTACTAACAATTGTCACCCCAATAAATTAAAAAAAAAAAAACTCTCTGAGTCCCAAGTGAAATACAGGGAAATAATGTTCCTGTGAATTAAAATGAAAAGGCGGTGGGTGAGCCCACTGCCGAGGTTCACAGCATTAACGAGGTAAGTCAGCAGGCAGCACAAAGGTACTTCCCCGCTGCAGGACATAACCAGCCCTCCATTAACTACTAGATTACAGGAGAGCACTTGCATTACACCCAGTATAATGCTTTTCTTCATGCCTTACTCTTACATGTGCCTGAAGTTAAGGCACTTAGGGGAAAAACCTAGCCTTTGTAGAAAAATGCAGTTCCTGTGGAAAAGTCTGAGGTTTCAGAAAAATATGTACACATAAATTTGAACCCAGAGGCCAAGCATGGGAAGAAATCAGGTCAAGCCTGAGCTGGCCAACTTAAATCACAATGGAAACTGCCCCCCAGATGGGTCTGGGGCTGTGTTTGGGACCTGCCGCCCAGCATCTGTCACAATGTGATGCTGACTGATTGTGTCCTTGACGTTTTTTCCAAGCAAGAACAACTTTGCTGAGACCTCAAGGAATGCAAAGCCCTGCCTGTCGCAAAGCCGCAGGCTTCCCTTCAGAAGCTACTGAATAGCTAAGCCGGGGTGGGAGGCAGGAGTGACCTCAGGAAGCTACAGAAACTATTCCGGTGAGGATCCGCCCGCCAGTGCAAATAAAGACAGAAAACCAACGTGGACATTTCCCTTTTTCTACCTCCTCTAGCCGCCGCCTCTGCTCTTTCTGCTGCTCGATCCGCTTCTGTCTCTCCGCCAGCAGCTGCCTTTTATACTCCTCCTGCTCCCGGAGCTGCTGTTCCTGCAGGAGCTGCTGTCTGCGAAGAGCCTCGGAGCGCTCCTTGTTCTCCTGCTGCAGTCTCAGGAAATCCCGGCGAAGGGTGGACTCGCCAGGCACGTTGACAATGGAGCTGTAAGAGGAAGCGCAGCTGTCAGGGCCGCTCGGCCCACCGGCCTAGACAACATGCGGCCCTAAATGACATGCAGCCCAGTGTGCAGCCTTTCCTACATGACATGCGGCCTTTCCACGTTCATCCTCTCCATGAGTTCCTCCCACTCCTAGATTCGACAATAAACCCATGGGAATAACTACATCTCCAATCCAATAGTATTTATCTTCTGTCATCTGTTTCATAAATATCTTAAAACTCTCCGGGGTGTTTGCATGACAAGACATCTCCACTTAGGATTCTCACATCAACTCAAGCAGTAAAATGAAAAGTTGAAATCACCTTCTTCCACAGTCAGTCCCTCTCTGACCACCTTATTGCCCATCAGTAAGAGCAACATCGTGTTCTAGGTCTGCCAGGACAGAAAGAGCCGTGATCTTCAGCACTGACCTTACCTTCATCTACTTCACCTGGTCTGCCACGTCTTGTCACGGATTTCCTCCCACTGTCCTTATTTCCAGGGTCAGTCGCTGAGCCCAGTAGGCCCCAAGAATTAGCCACTGATTAGATTAAACCGCTTCATTCCTAGCTGGTCTCCCTGCTGAGTGTCACCTCTCCACTTCCAAAACACCCAGAGTAACACGGCAAATACATCTCCTCAAACGGCCTCTTTCATTAGCTCATGCTCCTAGCCACAATTGTATTGCTCATGAAAACAAGTTCAAATTACTCTAAAAGTTTCCATCTCAAATGAGTTCAAATCTTCTATGTTAAAACAAAAAGGCATCATGAAGCTTTTTCCAGAAATTCTCTCGATATGCTCTCTTCAAACTCCCACTCTGCACATGGGTCCGCACAGGTCCTTCCAACACTCCCTTCCATCCTCCTGTGGTCAGTCAGTTGCAGCTGCCAGGCAAGACCCACATTAATACTGTAAAATCCTCTACTCCCTGACTGATTAGTTTCTACGAGGTTCGTGCTACCAACTCTTCAACCTTCTCCTGCGCTGCACGGTGGGAAGCCAGCGATAACCAACACACAGACCGTACAGCGGATCAGGACAGAATAGGCCTCATCGCGGAAACGAAATGCTGGTCCCCACAGTTGTGGGAAGAGCAAAACAAACCAACAAAAATATTTAGGGCAAGACTGCAGTGTTTTGCAGTGGAAGCCTATAGCCTACGACGAGGACAATTCTTTGTGTGTGGGACTGTTTTGTACACTACAACACATTTACCATCCACATCTCCTGGACTAATAAATGCCGGTAGCTAGCTCCCCTTCCCCAGGACCAAACACAACCCCACACATTTCCAAATGACTCGGGGAGGGGAAGTAACGTACTTTTACCCACAGTTGGGTAAGAGGATCCAGGGTGGGGTGGGGGGGTGAAGGGACTGTTTATAAGAATCTTTCAAAAAACACCAGAATAGAAGTTATTAAGGCATTTTCACAGGAATTTAAGGTTCCTTCATACGACACAGGCTTGTGAACCCCTGCATCCCGCCTCACCACGTGGGAAGCTGCACAGCGGCTTTCTCGTTACCTCGGCTCGCCTTCCTGTTCAGGCACCTCCTCCTCCTCTTCCTCACTCCCACTGTACTCATACTCAGTTTCATCTGTTGGAAAAAAGGACAGGATAAACGGGCAGTTCACAAATCATGATGCGTGCATGTACAGGCAAGCATCTCCAAGAGTGTTACGGCAGAAAATAAACACCGTGCTCTTTGTGACAATAACAACGTGTATGGCGGCGAACGTGGGGGCAGGAGGAGCATGACACCGATTTCCCACAGCGCACGGTGGCCGTTCCCTGGGCGGGGCTTCCTGCCAGGGACGGGCAGATCCAGCTGCATTCGACACAAGCCCTTGTGGGAAGCGCTGCTAAGGGGACCAGGGCTGTGAGAGGGGCCCCACAGCCCTCGACACACAAGTGGCCCAAGCACATCAGCAAATTCAGAAAGTCCATCTTGATGACAAAACTCAAAAGGAAGAGATTTAACTGCCCCAACTAAAGGAATATATTTGGTTATTTTTGGCACTTGGGGATCCATTAGAACACAGCAGAGAGAAAGAAGTCTGCTGGGCTGACAAAAAGTGAAGCATTGAATAGGTACTTAAAGCAGAAAAAACAAAATTGAATGTTCCCACAAACTATAAAGGTGAAACCAGGGAAAAACTAATGAAACAATACAGCAAAAGGAGGAGACAGAAGCTGGTCTACTTGGACCAGACTAAGCAAAAGTTTCAACATGAATAACACCCTTCCACTTCAACAGGTTTTAACCATTTTCCCAAAGTAACTAATCGTCCCTTTTATTTGACTCTGAACTTCATGTCAGTACTTGGCTTTGAGTGAGCAATTTCACTCCATAGAGCAATCAAAACTAGAAAGGTTAAAGAGATTTATAAAACAAGGTCTATTCACACACAAAAAAAATACATTTCTAACTTTTTCCAGAGACACATAAGTTTAAAATCAGTTTCCCAGTAAGAAAAACCAGACTGAGAACTTAGACTGTGGTTCAGTCTGCATTGTATACAACTGTGGACATATGCCATACATACACACACACACATACACACACACACACACACATACACACACACATACACACACATACACACATACACACACACGCACACACATACACACACATACACACACATGCACACACATACACACACATGCACACACATGCACACACACATACACACACATACACACATACATACACACACACATACATACACACACACATACGCACACACACATACACACATACACACACACACACACAAAACAAATCCATCAGTCCATACATAGGACATTAGTTCTTCTATGTTGGACAAACTATACAATTTTAAAGAACATCAAAATAGGCTAGCTTCCAAGGGAAATTCCAACCTAAATACTGTTTAGAATCCTTTAAATAGGTACTCTGTTATGATTCAAATTTTGTGCGGTGAACTATTCATTACTGACAAGAGGCTGAGGTCATTTGGAAGGTGAATGAATGCAAAGAGAAAAAAAGAGGTCACTGTGACTTGAAGATGAGAAATGCAGGTAAAGTACCCCACTGTTCCCATATGCAGAATGCGGGTGATGAGAAATACATGAGAAGCTCCAGGTTAAGTACTCAGTAAATGCCTTGCAATGTTCCATGACTGTTGGCTATTATTAAGAAAGTACTGGAAAAATGATCCAATATGCAAATCACCTTTTCTAAAAAAGGCTTTATTTTGTTGCAAACTTTAGTTCACTTCGTTCCACCTGCACAGCTTAATGTACAAAAGGTTAATTACTTTTATGAGTGACTGTATCCGAGGGCAAAAAGTCATTATGACCATTAGTGGTGGTCTAACTCCAAATACTGAAGTTATGTCAGGCTGAAATGAACATGTGACAAGCTCAGTGCAGGCCTGCAAAGATGACTGTAACAGACTCTTTTACTGCCTTGAACTTGGCTCTTTTTAGTTTCTTCTTTGGCCTTGAAATCAGACTGTCAAAAATACCTCATTAACGAGATCCCCGTTATCCAAATGCTGTTCTGTAGTTACTGCACAAAACAGACAGACCAATGTAAGCTGGAGCATGACGGAGGCAGCTTTTGTGAAGCTGGTGACAAAGCTTGGTCAGTACCTCGCCAGGCAGGTGGACACGGAACACGTAAGACCCGGGAAACAGAACGGGACTTGTTGGTGAGCGAGGGCACGTCCGTGCTGTGCGTGATGAGAAAAAGGGAGTCCGGTCCCGCGCTCGGCCCCGGCCTACCCACAGCATGGCAGCCGAGTGCAGCAGTCAGGCCCCCGGCGGTCCCAGAGCAGGACTGCGCCAGGGCAACGCTCACAGCTGATGCTGAGGGAACCCAAATGACAGGTGTGGAAAGCAACATCCACAATGAAGCAGAAAGGGCAGCAGCAAAGACGTGCTCCTGGCGAGGACCAGGCCAAACATGAGGCAGGCTGGTGGCCCGGTGCTGCGACACGCCAGACCCGCAGGCCTGAGGCAGGCGACGTGAGCACAGACTCACGGTCAGGAAAGGAGTAACCTATTCTAGTTGGCAAAACCCCCAAAAAACTTCTTTTCAGAAGAACATACGGCAAGTTTAATACCTTTCTCTCCTCTCTTCTTTCTGGTGCGGTCTATGTGGTCCTTGAGCTGGATTCTGACCTGCCGCTCGTTTGGCTGATCCCTGATGAAAGGATGTTTCAGAAGCTGCTCCGTGGAGGGCCGCTGCGTGTAGTTCTTCACCAGGCACCCCTCTATAAAGCTGAAAAACTTCTTTGACCTGTAGAGGAAGGAAAAAGGATGATGGGATTTCTGCCAGCAAGAGCAGAGCTCCAAAACATCAGTAACGTACGAGCCTGAAATCAAAGGCGCCTCGGGATCATGGTGAACACCCCGCGAATGTTTGGGACTCTCAGGGGATACTGGGGACCAGGACCATGCCTCATACACGGTTTACAAGGGACACCGTGTCACTGACAACACACCCCAGGCATGGAGGACGTCCGACTTAAATGAACTGGCTTTAAATCTAATGTTGCTTATTTATCACTTAATCACCGCGGTGGAGGTGGTGCGTGGGTAAAGGGAAGTTTCGGCTAAAATGAGGGCAGACAGAAGACAAACGTCTGGAACCTGGGAGACAAAGAGACACACAGAGACAAGGAGCCAAGTGACCACATGCTGGGCTCTTGAACCTGCTCATGTGACATTTCAGAGTCTCCAACTGGTTTATTTATCAGTTCTCTAGAGGTGGAAATCCTACTTTTGAAGGGGGCAACAACTCCGTCACCAACATTTGCCCAGCTGGCCACTTGGATTTCTGCCTGTTTCTCGGTCCTGGCTCGTGATGACCTCCACCCTCGCCTGGGCCCACACCCTCTGATCCATCGTATCTGTTGAGACTCAGCTCAGGCCTCTTTTGCGAAGCCTTTCCGGGCGACGTTCACCTTCCCCAAGCGGGGAGCCTTCCTTCCGGGCGCCCTGCACGTAACAAACAGGCTGGGCTCTTATGGCCGGTCTCCCCTGCTGGCTGTCAGCAACGCCCAACACTGAGCATGGCGGGCCACTCAGGTATGTAATCAATTTTTGTTGAATGAATGAGTTATTCAGTCTTTAAAAATACGATTCAGAAAATCAGTTCAATTCTTTCCAAGACTTCACTGCTTTTAAGAATCACTTTCATTGTCCTATAATTCCGTTCAACCTTACTATTTTTTCAATTCAACAAATATTTATGGATCAACGATCTACATTTGTTTATGCCAGCCTCTATAAGAAATACACACAGGAAATCAAGTGGAGGAAACATAGACAACAATAGCCGATGTATCATCAAAACTTACAGAGGAAGGAAAAGGAACTACGGCTACAGAGGGTTAGATATCAAGGAAAAGTAGGACCTTTGATATTTTAAAGATGCGGGAGAGAAGCCATCAGTCAAGAGTGAAAGGAACAACAGGAACAAAGGTAAACAAGTGTTAGGAATAATGAATCGTTTTCTGATGCTAGTATGAGAAGTGGAAAAGAATAGAAAAACAGGTTTGGGGTCAGCTCAGACAAGGGCCCCCAAAGTCACTTAAAGAGGTTGTTCCTTTATTCTGTGGTTAATGAAAAACATGGAGGTTTCTACACAGTTGTACTGGAACGCTCTGACACAGACTCCCAAACCCCACAGCCCACAAGGATCTTCAGGAGTGCATTAAAAATACAAATACCTGGGTTACACCTCAGACCTAACAGAGCAGGAACTTTGAGGCTGAAGCCCTAAAGGAAAAGATTCCGAAGGCATTCTCATGCACCATGTCTACAGATTAACTGGGGACCAAGGGTCCACAAGACATTCTTTAAAGTCAACCATCGTGTTCTGGTGGAAGAGAGTTAGTTCACTGACCATCTTTTGAAAGCCACTGATCCAGAAACAGTAGGAGCTCACATGTAGACAGAAAGACAGCAACCACACAGGAAGAGGACTCTATGTCTGTAACCATCTCATCCCTTTAGAAAACTTGGGTAAAATGAGAGCAATGATGTAAATGGATAAAAATGCATCTAATCAAGTTTAGGTGAAGAATACAGGAAGAATTGGTCGCCACTGCTCCTGTCTCTTTTCCTCACTATATTATACACGTAGTAGTTAACCCAAAACAGCCAGTAATGCACAGAATCATCAGAGTGGAGCCAGCTGACAAGACTTGTAAATTGTGAGGCACCTTAAGACAGAGCATAAATTCCCTTTAATAAAATGTGACAGAGAAAAACAAAGGGAAAATGAGTATTACTTAGTTTGGTATGACCAGATAAAGTGTGACCCCAGCCCCATGGCTCACGCCTTGCTGATGTCCACTATATACATTTGGTTTCCCTAGGGGTGGACCCCCCAGGGGTGGCCCCCCCCATGGGTGCCCACAGGAGACCACTGGGGCTAAAATCTTTGCAACTGTACGGCCTTAAAAAAAAACAAAAAACTCTCCAAACACTGGTGAGTAGACAACCTGTTACCTGGACAGTATAAAAAGAATAAGAAAAATCCTGTCAGCAGACAAAAGAGGGGAAAGGACAGTGAGGACCAGGGAGAAATAAGAAACAAGAGTAAAATTACGTGTGTATGTGAATACGCTCATAGATGGGAAAAGAAAACTACAGAACATCAGAAGCAATCAATAAGAAAAGAGCAGACAGTAACAGCGAAAAGACCAGATCCAGAATAGAAGGCTTAAATTTGAGATCTTCTGCCTATTTCAGAATTAGAGTCAAGAACCTAAGAGGAGACAACACTAATTGGAAAACTAGTGAGAATAACTTCGGAAAGAAAAAAAAAGCCAAACCCATAGTAGGTCAGCATTAGTAAGAGAGATAAGCCCAGGAAAACAGGAACCGGAAAAAGGAGGGAAGGCCCCCATGCTTGAGAAGCTTGTGTGAAACGGAGACAGTCAGGAAAGGACTCACAGTTCAAGAGGGAACAAGTGGACAAAATTCTCAGGTGAAAACCAGAGCACTGCCCTCCTCCTTACAGATCTTAACCCTAAACCAAAGCAGCATCTCTCGCACTGCAGCAAGTCTTCAAGCTTTTTGTCAGTGAGCGTCATCACTTCCCTCCGTGGATAGAAACTTTTGTTTAGCAAACAAAATGAGAGTTGAAGGGAGAAAGAAAGGCGGCAGCCTAAAGAAAAGGGACCCTTCCTTTGATGTGTTCTTGGGGAATGAAAAATGATACATCTAACTTAAATGCTTTGCAATAAGTACAGTAAATGCCACCACTAATTTTAAAAGCCTATTTCATCCGAGGAACTGTGAATCAATGCAGCTTTGCTTTTTAATGCAAAAGTGTTTAGAAATATATTACATGTGAAAGTGTGTTGACATATTAAAATGGAAGAGTTTTCTTTAATCACGTTATGGTGCTTCATATGGCCACTTGTCACTATCTTATAAATCAAAGAGAATTTATCATGGAAAAAACAAAATCAATACACCTTTTAAACGCTGTTTTGGGGGCACTGGCTCTTGTGTTCTTGGGGAATCAGAATGGCCAGAATTGTGTCTCAGAGTAATACTAAAAAAAGAACAATATTTTAAAAAAGGAAAAGAACAACAACAATGAAAACCAGACATAGCTTACCATTTTTTTGACTTCAGCCGGGGAGGAGGGTTTCTGGGAATGAGAAACAGTGCTCTCATTGGATGCATGTCACAGAGAGCTGGGGAGAGGAGACGGTCGTGTCAGTATGGCACTTATTACTCATTCTTGATCTCTAGGGCTCACTCATAGTATCAAATACCCTGTCCCATCGTCTGCTTGATATGCTTTATGTCAAGCAGTCCAGTTACCTAGTTATGAGCCCTAGGGCACACCGTGGCTTCCCATGTAAACATAGCAAAATATGAGGAGGACGAGAGTAATAAGAATACACAATTTCAAACAGACATTGCAAAGTTTTCATGGTCAAAGATAAACATTGATTTAAAGTCTTACAAGAGTCAACAGCCTAAGTTTCAAAACCATCTATAATATTACAATGAAAATAATTTTATTCTATAGGGCTGTTGTGAGATTAAATGAGACCCTGCCTGCAAAGGCCCCACACAATGCCTGGAATGCAGTAGGCAGTTAGCCCTCCAAAATGTCAGCTATTGTTACAGCTATTATTGCAAGGAAACAGCAAAACTGAGTAAAATGAGTAAAATGGAAACGTTGAATGCTGTGCTCTTACTGCTTGTACTCCTCACTTGCCCAACAAAGGCGTGTGAGGTACACAAGTACACACACTGTGTCACAATAGGCAACGTGCATTTTCATGGGTTTGTTACCTTCACAAGAATCTCACAAGGCAGCTGGGAAATGGGGGCCAAAGAAAAAGATAACACTATTCCACTGTGACAGAAAACTGAGACAAAGGGTCAGGCAATACGTCCTTGTCTCAGTTCCTCAGAGGAAAGCATGATGGAACATATGGTGTTCAAGACAGATGTCATTTCTGTATTGCACACTAATTCTTAGTTGTTGGTAATTTGTCTTCATTCATTCAACAAAAATTTATTCAGCAACAACTATGTACCAGACAATTACACGTTCTTTGTGTATATCTTTTTTAAAGGGGGAACCAGCAGAAAATGCTGTTTTTTCCTTTCTTCTCTGCAATTCTACCCCGTCCCTAATCAAAAATCAATTTTATAAAGTTGTCACTGATTTAATCCAAGGCAGAAGCAAAATTTCGTAGGTAATACAAAAACAAACAAAAAAAACAAAAAAAAACCCCACATTATTCTACACATAAAAAGTTTTGCCTCTATGTGTAAAGTCAAAACACAAATAATACTTAAATTTTATGTGTTAGGACCGGTTTCACCGAATACTAAGTTCAAATTGCAAAAGGAAAAAGTACTACCTATTATCTGATGTCACCATAATTTCACGCCACACACCTTAAATAAATGATAATGTAGCCTGCAGAGCTCAGGGAGATCTGTGAAAGGAATCATGGATGCTAAGAGTTCCTTTTACATCTAAAACTTCACTGTATTGATGATTCCTTCATCTAAACGCCCACCAGGAATGACTTTATCCATGAAGCTGTTCTTTGGGAAGCCTTGAAACTAGGTTTAAATTACATATAACAACTGGGCTATACAGGAGAGAACATTACTTACGGGGAGCACCTTCTGCCATCTCAATAGCTGTAATGCCACAAGACCAAAGGTCACTCTAAAAAAACAGAACAGTATGTTATGGGTAGAATATTAGCTACGGGGCCACGAGCTTACCATTGCTGGTTACTAACACAAATGACATATACACACATTTTTGCCTGTTTTATTCACCTTGTATCCCCAGAGTTATGGCTCGCATGTGGTAGGCCCTCAGTAAATATGGACAATGAATAGATAAAGGTTTATCAACCAGTTTCTTAAAATCCAAACAAGATTTTTAAAAGTAGGTAATGGATGACTACTATCATTAGCATTCTTTTATTTATATACTATCCTAACACAGGAATTACTTCAAGTTTAAGGGTTTCTAAGTAAGTAATTATACGTATGTGTGATTACAAGTATAAGGATAGGCCCACAAATGTCTCCCTTATTTGTACGGAGTTTTCTATACTATTGTGGTGCAAAGGAGAGGTTCACCACCTTGCTTAACTCAATGACTAATTGTAGCAGCACCAATGGTGGGAGAACAGAGACGTTCCATGCTCCCCGGTGTGATGCAGTGGGAACCACACCTCTGCTCTCAGGGGATCTTGCGAAGGTTTTTCCTTATACTGAGTCTCTCCATCATATAGGAAAGAAGCTAAATGACATTATAAAGATGGAAAAGCGTAAATTCGGAAATGGTAAGACAAATCTAGAGGGAACATTGCCTCTTCAGTAAGTCAATGTCGTGAAAAAAAAAGGGGGGGGGGGAGGGAGGGAATAGTCTTGATTAAAAGATACTCAAAGGCCAAATAACCAAACACAATGTCTTATCCAATACTGAATACTGGTTTGGAGAAAGCAGGTGTAAACCAGCTGGGTCTAATTATGGACTCTATTTAAAAATTGTTTTTCATTTACTTACACATGAAAATGTTTTGGAGATGTTGGAAAATGTTTTCAAATGTTACAGATGTAAAAGATACATTAAAGAGTGAAAAGTCATAAAGTCTATACTGTATTCTAAAATACTTCAGCATATAAAACAAAATAAATAAAAATTCCTCTGCTCCCTGGGCTGAAGTTGAGTTTCATTAATTGGGTATTTGTAATAAATACTGAAATACACTGGAGAGTGTTAAGATATGAACTTAATTTTGAATAGCATGTAACAGGTACATTAACCATTCTGACTCATTAAATAAGGCAAGGGAACTTTTCTTTTTCTTTTTAAAATAGTTTTTGTTAACATATTCAACCTGAGTCTAATGATCAAATATGGGTTTTATACCAGGATCAAAAAAGTGCATTATTGATACAGGTCTCTAGAGGTCACTCTAATAATCTAAAAACACTTGTGTACCCCAATCAAAGCGATAAGCTCTTTAACAAGACTCAAAAATTTCATGTAGATGAAGCTATTGCTGTATATCCTGACAATATACTTTTTAATTAGTATCTGATTATAATATATTCTTCAAGTTAAAAGGATAGCAAACAGGGCAGAAGCATTTCATTTCCTCATGACAAAAAGTTCTCTGTAGGCTGAAGCGGCCCCGACTGCCCTAAAAGCTTTGCACTGCTTAGTAAGGAGGGGACAGGGGGTGCGGAGTGGGCAGAGAAGCCTGCATCTAAGTGCTGTCCTGGCAAATATGCACCTGCAGCAGGGGGCCCATGTCATCCTCAGAGACAGCAGGAAGGGGACGAGGGGTGTGCGACGTGTAAGCAGAGCCCCCTACCTCCGGGATGGCAGGGACCTGGTGAAGGCCAAGAAGCCGGTGCCACTTACTCTGTAATCATAGGTGGCGTCTGGGTTCTCATCACAGGCGATGACCTCCGGAGCCATCCAGTAGGGGGTGCCTATGAACGTATTTCTCCTTCCAACGGTCCTGTCGAGCTGAGCACTCACACCAAAATCCACTGGGAGGAAGAGAGTGGAGCACAGTGAAGAAACAAGTAAAACGCAGGAGTAGGAAATGTGAAGAGGAGGTGTCTGCAGAGTAAACTGAGACAGTAATACTTCATGAACATGCAGCCTCCTCCAGGCCACCAACGCCACGGAGCCACGTGCCTGTCTGGAAGCTCCTGGGAGGCCTGTCCCCAGCCACCTCTCCCAGCTCCCCCGACAGCGGCCACCAGAGGGACTTTCGGGTGAGCTGAGATTTTCAGTGCTAGCTGGGAACATGCCTGGGCAAACAAGACCGAGTCACAGAAAGCCCCAACTTCAGGAGAACTGGCTGAGACCCGCGTGACTCAGCTCCCTAAGCAGCACTAGACACAGAAAGAGAAGAAACCCACAAGGGTTTTCTGGAGAGACCACAGGACTGAATTAAAGGGAATCAGGCTAAATCACATGTACACTAAGAAACGCTTCCCCAAGGACCTGGGCCTTGTGCTCGTGCTTCACAGGGCCTCCTCCCTCCCACCCAAGTGAATGGTGACGGGGACTATAGGAGCGTGGAGCCTGGGAGGCAGGGCTGGCAGGAGGTCTGCTCCGTGCAATGGGATGTTTGCCCCCGTCATCAGCTACACACACTGCCGTTGCCCCTGGTCAGCGGGGGGCACAGCAGTGGGAGCTGGGAGGCAGGGCTGCCATCATCAGCGGCCCCAGATGCAGCTTCTGTCACCAGGTCAGGAGGCCTCTCTGAGACAGGGACACGGGCAGGGCAGTCGGTGTGGCTACTGCTACCTGGACAGTAGGAATCAATCACCAAGTGATTACCGAGGGACTGTCACAGGCCTAGTACCACAGGGCCAGTGCAGGAAACGCACACAACTTGCGGAGTTGTTTGGAATGAGAACAATTCGAGTGCCTCCAATCTTAGCTTTGAGGGGATTTTCCAAGTTGGCGGACTATCCTCCACAGACCACCAATAAACACGGGCACTAGGCAAGAAAGCAATAATGAAGAGCCTATTTATAAAGGTTAACTACTGTGCCTCAGGTTTTTGAAAGGCGAACCAGATTCTTATAAGCGTAAAGATTTTGTGTATGTGTGATGCTTTAGGGGAAGAAAAACCATTTAAAATCTGTTTAAAAATATGACCCATGACAAGAAAGTGGGATGGGAACAAGTTCAGATCCAGGTAAGGAAAACCAGAAATATAAAAGAGCCATTGTAAAGTCATCTCCAGGAAGACACTCTGGGCTCCATCCATCATGTGTTTACTGAGCACCTACTACATCCAGGGTACTGTGCTAGGTGCTGGGTAAGAATACCATGACAAGTAAGATAATCCTCGTCACTGCATTCCCAGAACTTATATTCTGGTAAAGAAGGCAAACAAACAGCTCCATAATTATAGACTGTGATCAGTATTACGGAGGAAACAAGCAGTGGGACCCAATACAGATCAGAGGGCCAGGGAAGGCCTCTGTGGATGAGGGAGAAACTGCCACTTCCAAACGGGACAGTGTGTGGGAAAGTTCTGAGGCAAGTGCCAAGGAAGTTAAAAATGACTGACTGAGGAAGAAGAGAGAAGTGAGGAGGGTCACAAAGTGAGGCTGGAAAGTGGCATGGGCTGTGGCTTTTTAGAGGCCACGGTAAGAAACGTGGATTTTATTCAAAGTGAAACAGCAAACCATCAATGGTCTTCAAGCAGGAAAGTGATGTGACCTGATTTGGACATGATTCTACCACACAGAGAGCGGAGGGGAGATGTGTGGGGGAGGGAGGTGGAGGCAGACAGAGCAGTAAGCCCAGCTCCCACTTGTTAAGCTGAACAGAAATTTAAAAATGCGGGTGATGGACTGTTAGCTGGACGCACACTGAGTGCAGCACTGCTGCTCGGCCCAGGTACCAGCGTCACACCCCGTGGCCCGTCCATCACCTACCGAGCTTCACTTCTGCATTCTCGGTCAGCAGCACATTCTGGCCCTTGATGTCCCGGTGAATCACATGATGGATGTGAAGATGCGCCAGGCCCTACACACAAGGACAGGTCGGAATTTTAGGGCGTTTGTCGCTCTAAGTACATAGGCAAGAACACACTCTTTATGACAAAGTGCGCGTGCAGGCCAAAGGCTTTGTGAACTATATTTAGCAGCACATACAATTCCATCTTTGTGCGTTTCCAGGAAGACATCACCCCGCACACGACACAGATAGAAAGCCGTACCCACCCCAGTTGCTCTGGGTCAGGTCCCCCGTGAGCAACACCACCATTTCTAGCTGCCCCTGGAAGACATACTGCAGATGACCATCTGTACTTTCTCTGCTATAATGTGTGCTATTTGTATACAGGGTGGTTCCTTTCCCACGCTACACATCTATCTTTCAGTGGGTGACCCCGTGGTATATTTGAACTAGACACATTCCAGGGGAAAAGCGGTGGGCGAGAGTGGGGTTTCCGGTCTGGCTCTGGGACACTGCCTGGTTTTCCCAGCACCAGTGACACACTGCTAACTGGTGATCAATCCCACCTCCCCCCCAAGTGTAACACCGTTCTGCCACCAAAAGAGCTTTGTGTTCAAAGCTTTTCTTTCCCAAGGAGATAAACCCTGCTGGGCATATGGTGCTTTTGATGACCTCGTATCTGGAAGGAAGCCCAAGAACATGTCTCTGGTGAGAGATGGTACAAGAACACAAGCACATTTTTGCGTCCAAATATGGTCTACAAGGCAAAAGGCACCGTTCTCACAACTCATTTACTTATTCCATCTTTAGTCCAAGAAGCCACATCTATAGCCCACCTCCTTAAGATACGGCAACCTATTTACTCTGAAACGTCTCAATTCAAAAAAGGCCGATGAGAAATAAGGGTTTGATTTTCCTGCTTCATTTTATGGGGTTTTATTGTTATCATGACTTTCTATGAATTAAATACAACAGCTGCTCTAGAACACTCATTTTTCTAGCACAGGGTTTCTAACCAATCATTTACTAGTCTGCTTGTGAAACAGAATAGAGCTTATTTGACGGCTGTTTATTTTTCCACCAACAGGACATGCAGTGTTACACCACAAAGCACTGACTACGGGGGAAAAGTACTAAAAATACATGGTATCTTAGTGCTATAGTTAGCAAGACGGTCCCTCCTTTCAGCATGAAATAACTTTTGAACAGCAAAAGAGACAAAAAATATGCAGCTTCCCTAATTCTTTCTACTTTTATTACTTCAGTTCATTTTTTATTCTCTAACCTTCACAAAGCCCCTTCTCACACATTTATAGGATTATCTTAGCAACACAAGTACCCACATCTTCTCAAACAAATGAGGCCTGCGTGCCCTCGTGTTCTCATGAGCAATAACGTAGGAGTCTCCTTCCCCGCGGGCGCGGCAGGCAAAGGAAGGCTGCTGCCGCGCGTCCCCCTGCGCACAGTGTGGCTCACGGCCCTTAACCAATGTCACCCTGAGTTGTGACTGTTCCAAACAATGAATACAGTCTTCCTGCGTGAAGCACCTGGGAGGGAGGGAATGTGTGTGTGTCCAACGCCTCCCACGCTGAACGCCAAGCCACAACTCTTCTTCCTCAGCAGAGATGACAAGTCCAAATACACAGTGATACGCATTCTAGACCCAAACGTTTCTCCTGTTACTATCTCGCTCATGGACACAGAACGAGGAGGAGTCAGAGGCTGCCTTCACTACTGGTTATGAAAGGTTGGAAGCGCCCCTACTCAACAGGAAATATTGGCTGAGAGCAAAATTTGTGAAGTGCGTGTGGACTGGGAACGCGGCAGTGGGCGGGATGCCCGTGCTGGCTTTGTTGCTAAACGTTCTGGTCCCAAGGGTTTCTGTGGGCTGGCCCAGGAGAGCTTTGTTACTGACGTCTAAGGCCTACATGCTCAGGACTCGCAGGCTTTTGAGGGATCCTCACACAGCAGCATCTGAATCTAACATCCACTAAGGAAGGAGGACCAGTTCTGCCATCACAGACATTAAGCAGCCCGAGCTGCGTCCTGGGTTATCTGCTTGCAGGTGGCTGCCTCCTTTCCCATGAGAGCTCACCCCCTCCCCACCACACCGTGTTCTGGTTACCAAAACTGATGCTTAGTAACTCCTATGATAAACACACACCAGCTTTTCATCCACCGACTCTTCTCGAGGCTCTTTCTGTTTTCAGTTCACTTAGACTTTTGTTGTAAGAAAACCCCCATGCTAGATGAAATGTAGATAAAGGAAACGCATTTCACATGCTCGCTGACATGGGAAACACTAGCTTCACCTCAAAAAGATGTCCATTAGGCCACTGTATTCAGACCCAACAGGGGCTTCAAACTGCCTGGGCTCCTTTCAGACGTTGCCCCAGATCAATGGTGGCAACATAGCTGCGTATACTTATTACACATGGTAGGTGAACAATGCTTGCTTGTGCATATAAAAAATGTGAATTGTCTTTGGTGACTAAAATGCATCTGATGTCTCAGACATTTACACTAAAACTTACTTCTCTGCTTGAAAAATCCTACACTGGAGTTACACATAGTAATGTGTACGTGTGAGTGTGTGCTGACAGCAGAGAATAATGCCACCTAATATTTACTGAGAACTACTTGTGTAGCCACATGTGACACGAGATGATTCATATACACTAACTCATTCAATTCTCGTCACGATGTACCCCCATCCTAGGCTCGGTACCCACATTTTACAGATGAAGGAAGTAAGTCCTAAAGGTTGAGTGACTTTGCGAGGGGGTGCAGGAGATGACGGGCCTGGGTGGGACCCAAACCCGAGTCTGTCTGACTCTGCTGCCCACACTCTGACCCACCCGGCTAAGTGGTTTAGTTATTAACTAACAAATACATCTGCCCATTCACTGAAAACTCACAGCACTGGAGGGTGAGGTACTTAGTGTCCCACTTTTAGGCTCTGCTTCCTATAATAACTATAAAAAATAGAACCCTCAAGTTTTAATAATGAAATTTGAGTTCGATTATAAAGAGATGGCTCTCCCACCTCAGCCCCACAACTAGTTTTCTTAAAGGAATGGTCAATTTTCAAGAGCTCTTAAAAAGAAATTAAGACTTATCTTTAATGAATTCGAGATGGCATTTTTTAAACTTCCTCCTCTATAAACAGTGGGGTAAATTTACCTACAAGTCAAAGATAATTTTTTTTTATTGGTGAGAGAAGCATAAGAATTAGGTTCCAGTTTAACTCCATAGTCTTTATTTCTAAAAGGTGGAGGGTAAGTGAAATCCAAGTCATGTCACATGTAAGCACGTGACGCAAGGGTAAAGGAGAGAGAAAAACTGGGGGCCAACCAAAGCAAAGAGGCCCACTCAGTCACACACACTTTCCAAACATGGACTATTCCTCTCCTTCTACCTGCTGTCAAGATGGCCCTACCATTGAAAGGAATCGTTTAGAAGCTGCTAAAACAGTAGTTTCAGAAACTTACTCTAAGATCATAAGCCAGCTTTCTAGTTGGCTATAAATAACATGAAACATTAGAACTCTTCCTCACAAATACTGCAACAGATTTGAACAGTTAATGCCAAAGTCCGTAAGATGATTTTGAAAGTCAGCATTCAGCACCATTGATACTGATTCACAAACTTAGACACAGGATTCCTATAAAAACAATAATTAGCGATTCTTCCTCTTCCCCTCCACTCTGATTTTCTTTTTAACACCTGGAGATGAACTCTGGGAAATGCAAAAAAAAACTATTTTTTGTTTCACTCTGCTTTGTTTAGATACTTGCCAGAGTCTACACCGTGATGCAACTTAAACTATCAAAGCCACCCAGGGACAGAGTCCTTGGTGGTCACAAAAAGAATGACCTGCAGAGCTGTAATGGATGCAAAGTACTCCGGGCTAGCAGAGTGGGAAGGAAAACAAAGGACCCGTATGGGGCACCAGAGCCATGCACTCTCCTTACCCTCAAGATCTCCCTGGAGATGTAAGCTATCCAGTCTTCTTTGAGCGTGTTCCCTTTGGTGTTCTTCACGAGGTCCGTGATGGACCCGGCCCCGCAGAACTCCATCACAAGCTACAGGGCAGACAAGACACAGTGTGACCAACACACACCGGCAGTCAGTGAGGCATCAGGCTCTCAGGACACACCTGAGAAGTCAGACAGCACAGGCTGACCCCCTCTGGCCCTTCCTGCACATCTGGGCACATGATCATTTTGGAGACAGCCACATTACTGAGAACGGTTCCCCAGCCGATTTATGTGTCTTTGGTCCAGGAGAGTCAGAGTTTCTGATATTCTACCGCACATCGTCCAGTGCAGAGGTTCTAGAGTGTTCTCTCTCCTAAGCACATGGACATGGCAGCAGCATTTTGTTCTCCATCAGTGTCCCATCATCAGAAATCTGATATAAATACTCCCTAACATTATTCCTCATCTGCCAGTCAAAGATGTTCTATTTTTCAAACGTTATGATTCTCAAACTATTTTATATTAACTAGGTTTAGTACAAAAATGCTATTTTTAAGCAATACACAATTTTTAACAATACATTATTTACTATACCTAAATGTTTGAACAATATGAACACAAGTATATTTTTAAAGTACCTAAGAAAATGAACTGAATTGAACTATTCTAAAATTTTACCTATGATGGGATTTGGGCAATGGAAATGAAACTAACTAGGTCCCTTTTACTTTCCCAATTTTTGCAAATTTTCTGCAATGGCTTTTTTTTAAAAAATTAGGAAAAGTATTCATCTATCTCCTTGCTTCCTAAGTCCAGTACCTTTGACATAACTAATGTGATGATCACAGATCCAACAGTAACTCATTTTCATCTTCTTGAATGGAAATGTGCTTAATAAGAGATGGACGTGAATTTGTCAATTCTAGAAATTTCCTTGGAACTACCTATTTTTTTATAAATGATTATCACTAATATTACTAACAAATTACTGACATAAGTTTGTTTACTTGCGATTTGTCTCTCACTTCTGGGTGGTAAAGAAAGATGCATTTACTTAGGCTTCCATATTAATTAATTTCCACAAATAAAGTTTTTCTCGTATTGCTTTTATTTTCAAGCTCCTAATTTCCTATCTGTCTACATTCCTTTTAAAACGTGCCATTTTATTCCTGAAACACAAAGTTAACTACTTTCCAGGCAAAGTGAAATCAACATCAAAATAAACATTCAGTACACTGTCAACCAAGAAAGAAACCCGCCACTACCCCTTTTTCTTTGTTGTTCTCCCCTCTTCCCCCCGAAGGTCTTCAAGGCCCTTGGAACCCAACCCAAGAGGACGCCCACAAACGCTAAGGAAACATGTGCCTACCCAGAGCTGGTCATCATGTCCTGGAGGGCTCTTTTTAATGAAAGCACCGTAATATGTTGCAATATTCCTATGATGAGAGTATTTCTTCAGCATATTTATCTCCAGTTTGATTTCTTCCTCTTCATCCTTAAGGAAAAATAAAAATAAAATGTATGGCTTCTGAATGATGTGTGTGATTTTCCTCCACCCCCACACAAGGAATAACACAAGTCCCCTTTCCCCCCAGCAAGAAAGAGAGATCCATTCCCTGTATCCTCGTGCCAAGACCTGGGGACCTGACGGGGATTCATCCTCTGAAATGTGAGTACAAGCCATGAAAGAAGCACATGAAGTATAAAAGGTAAAGATAAATACAGGCGGCAGCACGGAGCAGAGGGCACTGGAGTCCCAGCTCTTCCCCTAACCAAGTGACCTCAGCCAATGGACTCCACTTCCCTGGGTCTCAATTTGCTCATCTGTAAATATGGGAGGGGGAAAAAAGAGAACGGACCAACTGACACTATAATATTTCACCAAATTACTAGGAAAGACTGTTTTTCTAGAAACCCCGTGTGAACCCAAATCACCCAGCACACTTATGGCAGAAGTTGTCACCTCTGACAACCTCGCACATGTGCAGATTGCTGAGTGCAGACCAGCCCAGCAGGCCCCGGCGTGCTTGGTGACAATCCACCCTCCACCCAAAGAGCGCCAGGTGAGTCCAGTGAACCCCAGTCACAAAACACCACTCAGTGACAGCAGGTGGTACTAGACTTGGCTCATCCCCCAGCCTCTTGCTTTATTAACATAAGATACACAGGGGAAGGAATGCAAAGTTTGTATGAGAGCAGAGCAGGAATGACAGAAACAGAAGGTGACACAGGTATGGAAAAACAAGTGGCCCTGTGAATGCTGAGAGCTGCCAGTCTCCGCCTTTCTGTCATATACTCTCCTGGGGAAGAAATGGCACCAGCACGCACATTCGGCCCCTGTGGCAGGCACATGACACGGAGAGACGGTTCTGCCAATCCACCTGCAGAGAGTCGTGCTAAGGAAGATAGGTAGCATGGGAATGAGGGGAAAGCAGAATTAAAGTGAGAAGTAAGAGAGAAGGTGCAGGAAAAGAGAAAATCAGCCTTGGTTAGTAAGAAAAGCAATGTTTGAGGGAAGACAAAGAAGATCAAGAAATTTCTGATAATCGGATTCCCTTGACTACGTATGGTTTTTCAAAAGGAAATAACTGGTTCCCCAAAACTTCACTACTGTTCTACACTGACACACTCATCCCACTTAGAGCTAATATTCTTCCCTCTCCAGAGAGGACTTGGGGTTGCTGAGCAGGCTAGGTGCAGGTGTGTGCAGGTGTGAGAAAGAGAAGACAGAGCATGTGACTGTGCGTGCACACGCAGAGGGAAGGGAGGGGCGGCTCAGCTGGCTGGAATGTGGGCTCTCAACCACAAGGCTGCAGGTTCAACGCTCGCATGGGATGGGGGCTGCGCACCACCCGCCGCCCCCCCCCCCCCAACTAGATTGAAAACAGCAACTGGACCAGGAGCTGAGCTGTGCCCTTCGCAACCAGGACTGAAAGGACAACAACTTGACTTGGAGCTGATGGGTCCTGGGAAAAAACACACTGTTCCCCAATAAAGCCCTGTTTCCCTTCCCCAATAAAATCTTAAAAAAACAAAAAAATAAAAAAATAAAGGGAAGGGAAAAGAAGGTGAGACAGGCAGACACACACACGCAGACACACACACACCCTCTCACTCTGAAGAAACTTACTATTATTGCCTAGAATCTCCAAAAACCATTCATAAGGCCTCACAGACCTAAAGTAAGTTTGGTTTGCAAATATTGCTCTTTAAGATGAAAGCTGCAACATCACTAATCAGATATTAATGATGAGGCCAAACGAAAAAATGTTTTCAAGTATAAACTTTCAGTTGTACATTACTGCCTTAGAAACCAGATACATTAACAAAACATGTAATCATCTTAGAACAAGATTCTCAAAATGTTGGCTTCCAGCTTGGTTCCAAGACATAAGTATTAGAATATGACAGCATATTCTATGGGCATAGTTGTCACCTGACTAGCAGGCGATGGCTGCGAATATGCGGTGGAGTCACATGGCCAGTACAGTCTACATAACAGTCAGTGTAATGATTCTCATTGAGACCCTGTAGAGAGGAAAATCACAGCAAATGCCTTTCATTTCGATCTGTGATTTCAACATGGCCACGTATAAAGAAGCAACGAAAAATGTGACACTGAATACCTAGGATAACTACCTGAATTCTAAACAAAACCAGCATCCAGCCTGGCTAACATTACAGAATAACACCTTTTTATCTGGGACCTTTCTCCAAGGGAACTTCATACTACAACAGAAAAGGACGACAATTTTTATTAACATAAGGGGCAAGGAAGCATGCTGCAAGCAGAACTCAGAAAGCCCAGTTCATCAAAAGCTTTACCTTACGCTCTTTCCACACGTTCACTCAGACGCACAGAATATACAACAGGGCGCGTAGGGGCTGCTCTCTCCCTGCCACCACAACTAGCTCCCAACAGTACCTGTGGGCTCCTGAGCAGCCCGGGACAACCCTAATAAAGCTTGTCAAGGCTGACAGATTCCTAACAAAGCTTAGCACGTGACTATGGCCATAAACATGCTCCCCTGAGAAAGGCACGTGGTGTTAGTCCTGGGGCGAGGCCCACGGTTAAACACATTGGGCCCTGAAAAGTCAAACATCCCACTTTCTTTACACTGGACCACAACTAGGTCATTAGAAAATGAACAAAAGGTTTTATTTTCCTTTTTATCCAAAAATCAATAAATCTAGAAGTATCTGGGGTAAAAACAGAAAGGACCATGTTGAATTAAAATAGGGAAAAATCAAAATATTGACTGCAATTTTGTTTTTGTGGTAAGAGCAGCTAATCATTTCATGGAGTTCCAAGCATGTTACTGGACTGCACAGACTTTGCTTTATGGATCCAGCCCTGACCCCACCTCTCTCCTACCCTCCTCCCCGTCCCGGCAAAATTATTCCAGGGGTCATTATTATTTATGACGCTCTGTCAGTAGGTTTCAGCTCTTGATAGAAACAAACGCTACCTACGTTTCTCTTCCTAAGCAATAAGTAAGGATCACGACGTATTTCAACTAGTTGCAACCTATTTTTCTTTAGTGACGTGGACTAATGTCGTGTGGGATCTAACTTGTTCACCACTCTTTATAAGAAGAATCAATAGTTTCCACAGGCACTTGATGTTTTCAGAGTCCGAGTTACACATTATATACAACTAAAGCTTCTTACAGGCTTAAATTCAGTACTGTCCACTGGTGTGGAAAACACAATACATATTGGTAAATACTGTTGGCAGATTATCCGAGGTATGTCCTCGAATCTAAGCTGCTGCTAGACAGATAGATACGCAACTACTTTATGTAATGAAACCAGGACTTACGAACATTCCTTCTTTCGCGTCCACGATTATAGATGACTGTTACACATCTTATAAAATAAAAATGCATTTAATACCACTCATTGTCATTTACTAATGAGTGGCCCCTTGGAGAGAAAGCATCAGAAACGCAGAATGTCCCAATGGCTTGGAGCCAACGACAACCGGAATCCTGATTTTGACTAATGCTTGTAACAGTGTTGTCATTTTTAGAGTATTAATGAACCCACTTCTGAGTTCAAACCTTCCTTCGGCTGTTAGCTAACAATACGTTTGGTGGTCTCATTCCAATACTTAAATACATACTATACCCCCATCCCCACCCCCCCACCCCAAGCAAACTCCTCCTTCAGCCTGAGAAGATACAGCACAGACAATGGGGGGGCGGGGGGGGGCGGGGGAGGCTAGAACTGAAACTTTAAAACAATAACAAATCCCACATATGAAGAGAAAGTGGAGCTGTGGACACGACAGGACAAAAGTTTTCAACATCCCAGGTGTCTACGCCGGGTCCAAAAGACTTTGCTCTTCATGCTCCTCTTTAGGAGGCCACAGTCATACATACAAATGAAAAGGGGAGAGGGGAGCGGGGGGTGGGGTTAACAAGAGAGAAGAGAGGACCTTTTGGAAAGAAAGGTAAGGCTCCCCTGGTTTTCTCCAGTGAGGAGGCAGCTGCTAGTTCTCACTTAGTGACTTACTGCAGCTGGTACCAATTAGCAGTTTGGACTCTAACCAGCCTGAGCAAATTCCCAGAGAAAAGGTCTTTGTCTCAGGCTGGGAGATGACTAGGCCGGAGCACTCGGCTGCCATGCAAGGGGGAGGGGCGGACATCTGAACAGTGGTAAGTCTCAGTCAGCTCTGGGTTTGTAAATGAGTCATATGACAAGCTCTGCCCACCCACCATCTGAGCACCCAGGAGTGCATATAATGCCATGTTTTGTTTTTTATGACTCTTTAAAATGTTACTTAAATGCTTGTGACCTATGCTTTCTCTCCTTCCACTGATGGCAGTAGCTATGTGAGGAGACAGGCAGACTTCAGAGAAGCCAACCAGGAGGATCCGAGAGAACGGGGCAATGTTCTAAGCTAATCGTCTTTCTTCCCAGCGTGCCCTCTGTACAGAATTCAGTCTGCTCACTAACAGTGTGGCAAAAAAGGAAGGGTGATTCATTACGCACTCTATTTCTGCGAGTTGGAGAGGACTCTTAGACGAGGTGTGCAAATGTTTCTGGCAGATTTCACCACCAAAATGTATCAATGAATATACACTTAGATTTTTAGAAACCAGTTTGCAAGTCTGTTTATTTTAGTTAACTACTACTGAATCCTTCTCTGTGTGACTGAACTGGTAGGAAAATGAGAACAGATCACCCTTTACCTGGCAAATCCCAGTTTTCTGAGAATATTATTTAGCACCACACAAGATGAGTTAATCAAAATTAATTTTTTTTGACTCAAACAGATATATGAAAAGTTACACAACTTAAATTCACTGACATTCAACCAAACAAAGGTACAGAACTATGCAGTAAGTATTTTAGAACAAAATTAAGGTTGTAAGACCTGGTCAAAGGAAGGGATGGCATGTTCTTTAAAATTAATCAGCCCCCATAGCCCAGGACCAATCAGTCCCAGAATAAAAAGCCAAGAGAAAAATTACAAAATTACCGTAACTAAAATGAAAATCAGGCACTCATGACATCTTGCTCAAGAAAAATGTGTTTTGAACACATTTCAGACAAAAAGACATGCTCTCCATTTGCTACTGAATCAGAACTTCTCGGATTCTGAACTCCAAGGGGAATGGCCCTGAAGCCCCCAACCTGCTCCCTTTCTGTCTTTTCTATCTACAGGCACCAGACAGAACTTACAAGACACAACAAGTTCTCAAAGAGGGCGGCCCTCTAGCTCCTCCATCTTCTACAAAGTTAGCCTGGCACATTATTTGCTGAATATCTCAATGACATTGTATCACTCAACTAGTACCTTTTACAAGTAGTGTGGTTAAGAAGAGAATTACACAATCACACCATTCACTTGGATGGACATGGGGTGGGAGTGAGGGCGGAAAACTTCAGGCTAAGACTGCTAAATGATGCAGGATGGACGGGGAATAAAATTCACTCCATTTGCCTCAGCATCACTCACTCATAAATAACCTTGGGAGATTGGTCCTTCCATGACTGATGCCAGATCCACAGAGAGGCCAACATACACCTCCATGACAACCACCTACCAAAAGCTCAACAGGGCAAATGCATGTGGTGACCTCACTCAAAAAATAAAGTCAAGTAAGACAGATCACTATTTTCTCTAGGATCTAAATGTAACTATTAGAACTTCCCAAAGTTTCATGTCATCAACACCCAGAAGTCCTAACAGTTGCCTTGTCAAGCCCCAATCTACAAGACACAATACCACGGGTACAAGTGACTTCGACAGTGTAACTTGAAATAGTTCATGTACTTGATTTTAGAATCCATCCATTTTCCTTCCCCATTAGGGAATTAGTTACTTACACACACACACACACACACACACACACACACACACCATTAGGGAATTAGTTACTTACACACACACACACACAGTACAGACATACCTGGTTTTATAGTACTTTGCTTTATTGTGCTTCACAAATAATTGCCTTTTTTGTTTTTCCTTTTTTTTTACAAATTGAAACTTTGTGGCAATCCTGCATTGAGCAAGATATCAGCGCCCTTTTTCCAACAGCATTTGCTCACCTTGTGTCTGTGTCACATTTTGTTAATTCTCCTAATTATTTCAAACATTTTCATTACTATCATATTTATTATGATGATCTGTGATCAGTGATCTTTGATTTTATAGTTGTAATTGTTTTGGGGTGCCATGAGCCATGTTCATATTAAGATGGCGAACTTAAATCGATAAATGTGTGTGTTCTGACTGCTCCACCAGCGAGCCATTCCCCCATCTCTCTCCCTCTCGTTGGCCCTCCCTAGTCCCTGAGACACAGCAATATTGAAATTAGGGCCATTAATAACCCAACAATGGCCTCTAAGCGTGCAAGGGAAATGAAGAGTCACGTGTCTCTCACTATAATCAAAAGCTAGAAATGATTAAGCTCAGTGAGCAAAGCATGTCGAAAGCGGAGACAGACCGAAAGCTAGACCTCTTGCACCAAATCATTCACAAGCCAAGTTGTGAATACAAAGGAAAAGTTCTTGAAGGAAATTAAAAGTGCTACTACTCCAGTGAACAAACAAATGGTAAGAAAACAAAACAGACTTATTGCTGATATGGAGAAGGTTTTAGTGGTTTGGATACAGCAAACCAGCCATAACATCCCCTTCAGCCAAAGCCTAATCCAGAGCAAGGCCCAAACTCCCTCCAATTCTATGAAGGCCAAGAGAGGTGAGGAAGCTGCAGAAGAAAAGTTTGAAGCTACCAGAAGTTAGTTCATGAGGTTTAAGGAAAGAAGGCATGTCCGTAACATAAAAGTACAAGGTGAAGCAGCAAGTACTGACACAGAAGCTGCAGCAAGTGATCCAGAAGACCCAGCTAAGATAATTAATGAGCATGGCTACACTGAACAACAGATTTTCAACGTAGATAAAGCAGCCTTATATTGGAAGAAGAAGCCATCTAGGGTTTTAATAGCTAGAGACAAGTCAATGCCTGGCTTCAAAGCTTCAAAGAACAGGCTGACTCTCTTGTTAGGGGCTAATGCAGCTGATGACTTGAAGTTGAAGCCAATGCTCATTTATCATCTGAAAATCCTCTGCCTGTGCTCTATTAATGGAACGACAGAGCCTGGATGACAGCACATCTGTTTACAACATGGTTTATGAAATATTTTAAGCCCACTGTTGAGACCTACTACTCAGAAAAAAAAAAAGTTCTTTTAAATTATTCCTGCTCATTGACAATGCACCTGGTCATCCAAGAGGTCCGATGACATACAACAAGATTAATGCAGTTTGCATGCCTGGTAACACAACATCTACTCTGCAGCCCATGGATCAAGGAGTAATTTCAACTTTCAAGTCTTCTTAGAAATGCATTTCAAAAGGCTATAGCTGCCAAAGATAAGGAATTCCTCTGATGGATCTGGGCAAAATAAATTGAAAACCTTTTGGAAAGGATTCACCATTCTAGATGCCATTAGGAACATTTGTGACCCACGGGAAGAGGTAAAAATATCAATACTATGGGATAGAAAAGATGTGGTAGAAAAGCAAGAGAACTAGAACTAGAAGTGAGCCTGAGGATGTGACTGAATTGCTGCCATCTCATGACAAACTCGAATGCATGAGAAGTTGCTTCTTATGGATGAGAAAAGAAAGTAGTTTCTTGAGATGGAAACTACTCCTGGTGAAGATGCTGTGAAGATTGTTGAAATGACAACAAAGCATGTAGAAAATGACATAAACTTAGTTGATAGAGCAGATGCAGGATTTGAGAAGATGGATTCCAATTCTGAAAGAAGTTCTACCCTGGATAAAATGCTATCAAACACCATCACCTGCTACAGAGAAATTGCTCGTGAAAGGAAGAGTCAATCGATGCATCAGATTTCACTGTTGTCTTATTTTAAGACATTGCCACAGCCACCCCAACCTTCAGCAACCACTACCCTGATCAGTCAGCAGCCATCAACAACAAGGCAAGACACAATGGTTAGCATTTTTTAGCAATCAAGTGTTTTTAAATTAAGGCATACAGATTGTTTTTTAGACATAATGCTTAATAGACTACAGTACAGTGTAAATGTAAGTTTAAATGCACTGGGAAATAAAAAAATTCACGTGACTCACTTTATTGCAATATTTCCTCTAATGCTGTGGTCTGAAACCAAACCCACAGTATCTGCACGGTCGGTCTGTACCTGCTACTCGGGACCCTAAAGTAAGGCAGCCAAACGCAGGACCTGAAGTCTAGATCCTGATTGAAATGGAAAGCAGATCTACCAGGTAAGAAGACCTGACCAAAATCAAATCCTCCATTAAAACACTTGATTGTAATTGAAGGAAACCAGAATGTCACCCCAAAATATGCTTCTTTGACATAAGGAGTATTTAGAGCTAAAGGCCTTGAAACACAGCATGCGCAAGAAAAGGCACTCTGACCCCCCAACCCCCTTTTCTTCCTGAAAGAGAGAAAACTCCCACATGCAAGATGCCCTCTTTCTACCAATTGGAAAAAAATCTGAACACCAGAGACAGAGTCGAGGCTGAGAGAATGCTGCACAAACAAACCTTGTTAAAATAACTCTTATCTTCCTTTATCCTCCCCATCCATTTCAGTTACTTTTCCACAATTGCCTCTCTTTGTTCAATCAAGTAGAAAAGAGTTTTGGTTTTACCACTTTTGTGAGTCTTCATTTTTCTTGTGAAGCCTCCCACGTACACATGAGATAGACACAGTAATAAACTTGTTTGTTTTCTCTTGCAAATATGTCTTCTGCTATAGGGACACCAGTCAAGAATCTAGAAGGCTAGAAGGAAAGATTTTTTTCCCTCCACTACTTAATAAAACTTATAATTATGAGACCCAAAAGGGAGCAGTGATACAAAATGCTCAGAAGTTTATGACATAATGTGTCTTGACAGAAACACTTTGCCATTCACAAGTGTGCAAGTATATTTAAACAACTACACACGTTTTAATGAGTCTATGGAAAGAAATAAGACGTTACCAAGACTGTCTCTGGATTCTAGACATTTTTTTTCCCTTTAACTTAACCTAATTTTCTTCAATTGACATACATTATTTCTGTAATTAGGAAAAAAACAACAGTGAAAAGTTTAGGATAGAGGAGATAGCTTTCTAAGAACTCAAGCCGACATTGGGAATATAGTCAGTAATACTGTGACAGCGTGGTACGGTGTCAGACGGTTGCTGGACTTACCATGGTGATCACTTCTTTAGGTATATATGTAAATGTTGAGTAACTATGGTGTACACCTGAAACTAATATAATATTGTGTGTTAGCTATAATTTAATAAAAATATTAAAAAAAAGAATTCAAGACAAGTTTCTGACAACTAACATGGCCCTCCACCTCCCTGGACTGAGGGCCCTTACCTCCTCCTTGCTGCTTTAGAGTCCCTGCCAATCTCCCTGCTCAGGCTGCTTCCACCAATGGTCAGTGGGTTATGCAGAGCGGCTGATGGGAGCTTGAAGAAATACAACCTAACAGTTAGTCTGCTTTCTACTGGGTCAACGGCACCACAGAGCTCTGACCTTGGCTACATGGTTTGCTACGATGGTATCTAATCCAGACTCATAGCTTCCTGAGGCTGGAAATTTCCAAGGTGAGTCTTTCCTGGAGCAAAGGAGAAGGTAAATGGAGCCCAGGATGACCCATCACGCTGCCTCACCTTCCTGACCTGCGATGAACCCTGTAAAAAAGAGACTCTTGCCTCAGTCCAGTCACGCCCTTCCCTAAGCCACTGGCAAACTGCAGGAAGCTCCCCACAGTGCACGCAGGGAAGAATACTGCACACGCTTTAAGTGTCTTGCTCAAAACCCAAAAAACAGGCCCAAGTAAGGAATGGGAACAGGGCTCGGCTCTGAAGAAGGGATGGGTGTGATAGCAGGACAAGTTTCTGCACTTCGTACTGGATCCATCTGTGTACTCACTTGTACAGGAGTTCCTGCTTACATATCTAACATGGTGAGTCAGATAAAGGCTGGGCTCTGAAAGAGTCTTCAGTTAAAAGAAATGATGGGAACTTGTGTTCCTGGCCAAGACAAGATGGAGTGTCAAGGACCAGATCTGCCTCCCACTTGAACAGCTAAAATTAGAACAAACATGAAAAAGCTTAGGACACTGGACATCAGGCACTGGAAGACAGCGACCCTGAGGGACGGGAAACGTGAGGGAGGCCCTACAACTGGCCGGCTGGCGGCCTTAAAGGGATTCCAGACTGCAGCCGAGGGACAGGAAACCCCACAGGAGCGCGGAGGATTCTGAGTTAAGGAGAGAGCTGAGCGGCTGCGGAGAACACAGCGGCTAGCTCACAGGACAGAAGACCAGACGGGACAGCCGCACAGCGCGCACGCGAGCCCTGGAGCTGAGCTGCCCCTGGAGTATTTAGCAGAGCCCTGCTCAACACATCCTCGTGACGAAACTACCTGGGGCCAGGGAGAGAGCCCCAAAAGGACGGGACAGTACCCAGTGCTCACAAGGATGGGAAACAGTGCCTGCTACCACTGACCAGATGAAAACCTCGTTATTCCCAGGAAGTTGGGTAGAGCATCCAGGAGGCTCTTACTTAATCGTGGGGCACAATTAGCCGTACGCTAAATGCTGACCTGATCCAGACAAGGGAATCTGAACACGTTGCATACGGCGGGGTTTAAATCCCTTATACCCCTCTGTTCCGGCAGGTTTTTAAAAGAAACTACTTTAAAAGGCACTCTTCTCTTTAAAGCGTAAATGCTTCTAGGTCATTTATTATTTTTCTATAAATAATAGATTCTACAAACAAATTATTCTATAAATTATTCCATAAATAATTATTCTACAAATAATTCAATAAAATATGCAAAGTAAAAAGAGTCAACAGTAAAAACAAGAATTCTCGTTATCCGTCCTTAACGCATGGCTCAGAAAAAACGAAGATTCTCGTGATCCGTACGCAACGTGTTAAAAGGATCATACTGCTTCCAAGTACCTAACTGCATCCCAGAGCAAAGCACACGAATATTACGAGAATATAAACTATCCAACACCCAATAAGGTAAAAATCACATGTCTGGCATCCAATTAAAAATTACCAGGCCTAGAGAGAAGCAGGGACAAATACTCATGCGAGGGGTAGAGGGGTCAACCGAAAAGAACTGGGAACTGACACAGATGATAGAATTAGCAAACTTTTAAAAACACTAAACCGCCTACTACCTACCCTGTAGGTCGTAACCTTCATGCCTTTTGGGTGTCTGCGTGAGGAAATATGAGACTCGATTTGTTTTATATGGTGCATTCAATTAGAACCCAGTGCATTTGGAAAACAACATCTTGGATTTACAGATGTTTCAACTGCTTAGTCAGGCAGAAGAGTAAAACACCCCACACATACACACCATCTGTTCCTACTTGCCCACCACTAAAAGAATATAATCGTAATTTTGAAAAATTTAAATCATACATGGGGAAAAGCCTAAACAAAATGCATGTGTGCGATCACCCAGCTTTGGTAAGATCATTAGAATAAGTTTTGTTTGATATCAATTGCTATAAGCAAGCTCTGAGTTTATACCTGAATCAAAAGAACAGCAATTGCCAAAGTGATGCAAGTAACTACTCAATGAACCATACTTGGAGAAGTGCCTGGGTAGGGAGGGGGTGGTGGTTGGGGAAGGAGGGTTTCTAAGGGCCAGCATTTAACCAGATCAGTGATTTTCCAATTCTTAAGGATATCAGTGGCCAAGCAAAGATTTGTGGTACATCTAATAATTTTACCTTAATCTTTTCCTCACTCTTCCTGGCTCTCCCCTTTCCTCTTCATAAGCTACCCTAATTCCTGCTTATATTATCCTGGTGTTTCATGATACACCACAGTAGATGAGTGAAAAAAGGAAAAAGAAGAAATCAAACAATGATCACCTAGAGAAAAGTAGTAAAATCTCCCCTTAATAAACTGTTTCAAATGTGACAGTGCTTGCCGGACAACAGAAATTTGCTATGGTGTGCCTCTTAGGGCAACCAGGAAGTAAGCCTTAGTTTAAATGTGTGTCCACTGCCATTTTGTTGCTTTCAAATCATTCTCTTCATTGTGGAAAATTTGCGTGTCTTTTCTCTGAAAGAGCTGTTTCCATTGACATACTGAGTGACCTCTACCACTTCACATGCTAGACAAGTCTTGGGAAACCTCATAGAAACCACATATGAAGGACCATTCCCTTAGCTCTGAGTATTTAAAGATGGTTTCCACAGAAACGACTCAAGAAGACGCTGTCAAGAAGACAATGACTACGTCCCACATATCATTACGTAAAATAGAAAACAGAAGCAAGATATTGATTCCTGACAGATATCCTCCACTGAAGAGACTTTAGGTGACAAAATTCAGGTGAGAGGATTCATTTGGCGGTATCACACTGCAGCCGCCACATTCCTGGGAAGGAAGGCTTTAGCACACACGTGGCGAGCACGCCAACGCTTCTTACAGCTTCTCAAATCTCTGAGCATTTCTCACTGCTGGACGGAAAGCTGCAGGACGGTACCAGTAAGGATGCCTTCAGTAATTAAACCTCACCTCCTTATTTTTCAATTCCAACCAGGAAGGTAATTTTAAATGTCTCTCCCTCCCAATTTTGCCTACTTTTTAGAAACTGATCAAATAATGTGGAGAGAAAATGAGAGGAGCTTCCAAGTCCCAAGGGAAAAACCACTACCCTTGACCAGCCTATGGGGGATCTGCTTCTACAGGACCACCCTTTGCACCAAACTAGACAGGTAAACTGACCTCATATCACTTATCAAACCCAAAAGGGAAGTTTTGCTCTGAATCAAACCAGTACTCACAGTTACAGTCCACTACGGAATTGGGCCTTCTCAGGAAAGTATTATTGGATGCCACAGAAATTCATAAAAACTCCTAAAATTGCATCCCCAGCCACGCAGCTGGAGAAACCCCTCCTCTCCAAAGCCTCACCCTGGCTCGGCACCACAGCCATGCCAACTATAAGTCTCAGGCTCCAGAAGAACCCAGAAAGGCCATGAAAACACTGAGCAGCATAAAAACCAGGTGGTCTGGGAACAGAGAACAGTCTTTCACACACTCACCGCCCTCCAATGATGACTTTAAATCTGCCTTCTCTGTGAGAACATGAGCTCCTGGAAGGCAGTGACTCCATCTTGTTCTTTCTGTACCCACCCGTGTGCCTGCCACATTACATGTGTGCAACTGTATACAGCTGGATGCTGATAAGACAGGTGATTTAAAAAAGAAAAAAAAACAGTAAATCCCTGAGTCTCAGTTTCCTTACAGGCAAGGTGAGGAAACCTAATCCATTCATTCCTGGCCAGTGAGTCACAACCCAGGGTGGGTTAAAGAAAAAAAGGAGATAACTGGCAAAGACCCACATGGCTCCCAGCACATAGTAGGCACTCAAATAAAATGTTTGGAAAATGAACTATAATTATCTTTTGCGTTATAACCTGGGGATTTGACACAATTCTGAACACTAAGCAGCCTGTGAACCGAGCACTGGTGACTCTGGCATCACCTGCCCTCTGGCAGAAGCTGATGGGCAGCACACACTTTGCCAGGCTTGCCCACTCACTGCTGGGACAGGTTAAGAGGGCCAAGCAAGGATCCCAGCCCTCAATTAAACCAGCAGCCAGCCACCAAAACAGCCCACCCCACTGTGACCGATTTCCTGCCCGCCTACAGAGGGAGGTTAGGTCTACTACTAAAGAATGGTCAGCAGTGTGTGTCCTTAATCGTGTAAGCTGTTACCTTCTGTTCATACAACCACAGTGATAAACTACAGGTGCTCCTCTTGGAAAAACGTGAGACGATGCTGAAAATCCAGGTACCAAAAAGACTGGAGGGGATAACCACTTACCTTCAATATGCGGTTCAACTAGAAATAATAAGCTGATTCATTGCTGAGACTGACATTAACCAGCTGTTTCAACTACCACTGGACACGCACTGCCTCTGCTCCAGCAACAATTCTAGCAGTTTCGTCAGAGACGTGTTTTGAACACAGTACATATTAATGCTGATCTTGGGTACTATTCATAGTTTATCAGAAAATAATTCTTCTTTGGAATGTGATTTTAAAAGATATACAGAATTATTGCTAAAAATGTGAGTTTAATTGCATGCAGGAATAAAAAGTGTTTTCCAGAAAATCTTTAATTTTAAGAGTGGAAGGCAATAACAAAGGATTAAAGCAATCCAGTTTAAACTGGCAACCAAGAAAAAAGTCCCCACAAATTTTGACGACAAGTTCATACCCTACCTTACCCTTGCTTCTTTTACCTCATACAGTACCGACCCCAACGAGCAGTGAGGCAGCTGTACAGCAATTATTGAAAGCAAAGGAAAGGTGTAGTATTCTTTTCCAGCTCATCAGAAAGATAAGTGATTAGTAGCCTTTGTGTTATCTATCACTTGATATAGAACTTGAGAGAAGTTTACTACATATACATTTCATGAAACTGTAGGAAGTCATTTTGGTCTAAAAATAGCTCATTAAGGGTCATGTTCCTTAATGCACTTTTCCTCCTCATACACATACACGCAGCGCACACACTGCGAGCAAGGAAACTGCAGGCCCCAGTCACCGGAGGAGCTCCGGCAGGCAGGCCTGGGGACTCTGCACAGGCTCTCCCTCTGACAACAAACAGTGCCACTCCC
The DNA here is from genome assembly GCF_036562045.2 of Rhinolophus sinicus. Classification (NCBI taxonomy): domain Eukaryota; kingdom Metazoa; phylum Chordata; class Mammalia; order Chiroptera; family Rhinolophidae; genus Rhinolophus; species Rhinolophus sinicus. Next base: position 68,088,265 of record NC_133755.1, on the reverse strand, counting down.
TGAAGAACAATGCAGCCTCCCTTCCTTCCCCTCCCTTCCCTCCCTTCCGCTGGATCACCCTCTCCCTGTACTTGGAATGACACTGAAGCAAAACACATGGCGAGTTTGTGTGCAGCCGCCTGAGTCAGGTTGGCCACCTCGGAGTCACTCTTCCAAAACTGGACCTGTCACTGTCAGCGAGAGAAAGGACCACAAACTACCGCACGCCTACCCTCAAGGTAGGGCTGGATTTCTGTGCGAGAGGGAAAGGAAAGGAACAAAGGAAAGTAAACCACACCATCATGAACACGTATGAAAAGTAACTCCCTCAAATGGCACCTTCCCCTCCAAGGGGAAGATAGAGACCAAAATGCAAACCAGTTAGTTACTTGTTCCAATAAATTTCTCCAGTGAAGATCGTGGAAGGCCATTCAGCAGCTCAAACTCATAAACACAAAGGATGTTACGGTGCTAGAACCTGCCCGTCTCATCTACCTCTATCCAGCAATACAAACCACCGACTTGAGCATCTGCCGTGACCCAAAAATGAAGCTGCGATGTCACTTTTCTGAACAACCTTTTAGTAAGAACCACATCCTGTGTATGCCCATCCACTGGTACAAATACAGTCAATCAGCCCACTTCTTAACAGACTCTGCGGGAACTGGGAAGGGTCTCGAAACAGGACCCAGGCACTAATGGCTAGTAGTCAGGAAAGGGCAGCCTGCTCTCCCGCAGGGTGGCCCATGGGCATATCTTACAGAGCTAAGGGGGCTGGGAAGAGCCAGCACAAGAAAACTCCAGACAAGAGGAATCACACTGTGTACCGGAAGAAGCAGGAACACTCACAGGCCAGTGAAACTACGTTCACGTTCTCAGACCTTCGACTAAGTAAATTATCAACAAAACAAATCTCTAAGAGAAATCGAGAAAAATCCCCCTTTCCCGCCAGGCTCAGTGTAAATGGGAACTCACAGCTGAGTTCATCAGCAGTGCTCACTGGCTCGCTCAGCATGGATGTGTGCACACTCGTCCATTCAAAAGCTCCTCTTTCTACTGAATACTAATAAAGCTTTGGGCTAAAAATTGGCACACAAGAGTACTGAGCCCTCTGTTTGCAGAATTAATTAGGTCGATTTGTGTCTCTGACTAAGCAAAGACACAGAATAGAAAAAACACAAGTTTAAAATTTAAGGTTCTCTAAAGCTTACAATCTTTACACAGAAAACCTCAAAATCAAAGGAAAAGAAAAGAAACGCCTCGAGTTAAGAGTCCAGAGTAAATAAAGGGTTAATTTGGGGATTGCTATTGCCAGCTAAGCTCCCCTCCGTGGTTAATTTTAACTGAAGACAATGACATCCTTAATTACTTGTGGAAAAAAAATCATAAAAGAAAAACAAATTCAAGAGACCTTTGCGTTTTGAAATGGTATTTTGAAAATTTTCAGATATTATAAAAACGAGTGTCAATCCAGACAAAAGACTTCCCCACAAATGCCAATGCAAAAGATAATGAGGTTAAATGATTATATTAAGTGCATAAATTATAATATGTATAAATTTGTAACAAATACAATTAAATTACATTAACACATACATATTAAATATCTATATAAAGAGAAAACCCACAGTAATAATATCTTCCTTAAACATCCCCTCTGAAAATGTACAGGAACTGCTAAGAAATGCATCTCAGATACTGTAATCCTTATGAGATTTGAATCAAAACTAAATTTACTGATTGTTTGACCAAAGTCTGTTTTTGTTACCTGTTCCACCAAAATGGCCATTTCTTAAACTTAGAATGAAGAAAATTAGCACATAACTGTCGGCACTAAGTGATTATAGGTACACACTCAATAAGACAATGATACTTTCAAATCACTGAAATCTTCAAGTCTGCACAGGAAACGATCTTGGGCTCTTGAATCACTTGTGTCCTTTATCCCGAGTAAGTCTACTGGGCATGATTCCACTACGCACAGATCATTTTCATACAGTTGCAGGAGAAGAGAACTTCACTGTTAGACCAGATGTTTGTGGTGCGGGTTCTGCCAAGCACACATGGAAACCCCACAGCTGTGTCCATTGCTCAGACATGCTGTCCCAGTGCAACTTAGAGACAAGCTGGCTGACAGCTATCTTCCTTCCACACAAACAAAACCACAGATGAAGATCCGTAAACACTGGGACGCAACCACCTCTGTTAAGAAGCTGATGGGAAACTGAAGTATCAGTAGAAATACAGAGAATATATCAGAGGTTTCAAATAGTACATAAATTTCAGTCATCAGGCTTTTTGTAAGTTATATACTGCTTCCTTTCCCTAACTTCAGTTTTCTTTATATTCAGATGAGTTAAAATAATAAAGATAAGGACAAATGCCTTCTCATTTAAGGAACACCTGTCAAGGAAAATATACTGATCAATTGACCATCATGTACATGGTGGTTAGTGTCTATCTTTCAAGATCTTGTAGGCCAATTGCAAAAACAACTAAAAATAAAAAAAGTGCTTCTAGTTACATAGTACTGTGAAGTCACTTAAACTGACCTGTCCTAATAGTTTCCAGTCTAAGGCCCACACTGTCCAAACAAAGCTCATGGGCAGAAGTACCACCATAGGAATTAAAGAGTATATCGCACTATTAACAAGCTTCAAGGTAGAAGCGTATTATAAGATGGTAACTGAAAAAACATCACATGAAGTGTATGTTTGAGACTAGACAAGGTTACGGAATTCATCTTCTCAACTATTCCTAGAATACAAACTTATTTTTAAACTAAATACACCCATCTACATAAACACACATGTTCAACTTGGAGTTCCTTGAGCGATTAGCAGCAGTAAGAAATAGCTTTAATCCACACACACACACACACACACACACACACACACACACACACAAAAACCACTGAAAACACACCAGTTATCCTGGGGGGAAGGGGGGACCACATTGCAAGAAAAAAATAAATCTTTTCCATCTTCCAATTTTCTAAATGAGTATATTATTTTTAATGTTAGAAAAAAGGCTACTTTATCATTTTATAAATGATTTTATATGTATACACACACAAATATATCTCTATATGCGAAACTAGAAAAATATACATTAACATTTTAACAGTAATTAAGCCAAGCTGACATAATTACAAAATGTTTTTTTCTATCTTTTGATTTCTCTATATTTTCCCCTAAAATATCTTCCATAAAAAAGAAAAAACCCAACAATACTCCAGAAATCATTTAAACTTTGTGTTGCAACTACTTTATTGAACTATAATTTATATACCATATAATTCACCATTCTAAGTGTACTGAACTTTTCTTGGGGTCCAAAGGAGGGGATAAATTTGAATTTTCTTACCATCACGATAAGCAGAACTAACCAGTAAAATTCAAAGGCCCGAAAGACCTTGAATTTCTAAGCTAACATGAGGAGAGCGGTTAAGAAAACAACCACCATCCGTAATGACCTCAGCTTTACCTGGTCAGCTATGGATTCTGCTATATTGGGGTGGGGGTGGGGGGCCGCACAGCAGGGGCTCCAGGGGTTTAGAGGGAGATGCAGTCTGTCTTCCCCCCCCCACCCCCCCGCAGGGAGCCAGTAGTCCCTCTCCCGACCTCCCAGGCCACACCCCCACTACACAGCACTGGTCTCTGGTTATCTCCAACTCACCCCGCACTCAACTCACGGTGAGGAGAAATGGGCGTTTGCTCCCATCCTCCTAGTGGGGAAAAGACAAGCACAGAGGAAATAACTGCAACTGGTGGTCACCAGTAAGGCAGAGGACTTATCTTGAAGAAAGTAACTCATTTTGTTGAATCTTGCATCACAAATGTCACGCACCTCATCGGTCCCTTTTGTCTCAGGACTGACTTCCACTGACACGCCCCCCCACGTACACACACCCAGCCTGTGGCACTTACACAAACATGGCCAGACATGAGGCAGTCTACTCAAACCCCCATGAAGTGCCCTGTCAGGTTAGCTGAGGCGAGGGAAGGCCATGAGAACAGGCTGCCAGCCGGCGTGAGCAGGCATTCCCTTGTTACCAAGCCAGAGAGGAATCAGGGCCAAGTGGACACTGTTCGCACCAAGCCCGCAGGTGCCGCGCTCACACTGCAGCTCCACGTTCTCATCTCTCCCATCTCAACGGCCTTCCTGTCCTTTCCCCTCTGAACAAAAACATCTGCACAATCACTGTTCAAATAAAATGTTTTCTTCTTCTTTCTAACCAACTTAAGGAGGAACAAATAACCAGGGATGCTTCTTTAGTTCTAGTCTGGGGAGGGGGGGAGGACCCTGCATCTTCAGCAAGTGGAGACAAGTGAGAGGGGACCCAGGGTGGCGGAGTTCCCAGGCACAGGAAAAGTGAAACCGCCACAGAGAAGGTGTTGGCTCTTTTCTTGTACAAACACCTTGGCTCCCGCATCCATTCACAGGAGAAGCCTCACCAGGGGGCTCATGGGAAGTGAGTCATGGCCAGGAAATACCACAGATGGACATGTTCCCTCAACCTAACACTTACTACCGTGATTGCAGCTCTCTTACTGATAACAAAATGTCACACCAAAGACTGCTTTTTTTTTATAAACATGCTTGTCACTGAAATGAGAATGAGTGAACCCTGAGAGATTTCTCACTTGGAGATGCAGCAGGGAGGGGCGGGTAGGGTGGGGCAAGGACAAAGGCTCGCTGGGAATTTCACTTGTTTGGTTCCATCTCCTTATCTCCTTATCTTATTTTGCCCCAAACTTCCACCACCTTAAGGGAGGAGGGGAGGACATGCTGCAGGATGGAACAGGAGCCCCCAAAGGTGATTGGTAAGCTCTGCTGGAGACCCATCACCGTGGAAAAAGCTCTGAGACCAACAAAGATGGGGGCTCTGGAAACAGGTGCTAAGTAACACTTGATTTCTAAGTCACCAAAAGTTAGCGGGCCGGCCTGGTGGCTCAGGCAGTTAGAGCTCCATGCTCCTAACTCCGAAGGCTGCCGGCTCGATTTCCACATGGGCCAGTGGGCTCTCAACCACAAGGTTGCCAGTTCAATTCCTCGAGTCCCGCAAGGGATGGTGGGCTCCGCCCCCTGCAACTAAGATTGAACACGGCACCTTGAGCTGAGCTGCCGCTGAGCTCCCGGATGGCTCAGTTGGTTGGAGCGCATCCAGTCAACCACAAGGTTGCCGGTTCGACTCCCGCAAGGGATGGTGGGCTGAGCCCCCTGCAACTAGCAACGGCAACTGGACCTGGAGCTGAACAGCACCCTCCACAACTAAGATTGAAAGGACAACAACGTGACTTGGAAAATAAAAGTCCTGGAAGTACACACTGTTCCCCAATAAAGTCCTGTTCCCCTTCCCCAATAAAATCTTTAAAAAAAAAAAAAGAAAAAAGTTAGCAGCGTTTTCTACTGTTTCTCACGACTCCTGAAGTTGAGGAAATAAAACTAAGAAGTAAAGATTTAATCATGCCCAAACAGGAGAAATAAAAAAGTGAAACTTTTACCTGCAACATGCACTTCAGCATCTCTTACCCACTAAAGGGAATGCTCCCACCCCAGGTAAATCAGGTAAATCTCCTTCCATTTCTGCAGCAATTCAATTCAGCACCTACTACACGCAAGACGGTGCTAGGCTGCATGGCCAGCTCTGCACCCAACAGATATATTCGCTTAGATGCTTTATTGGGACACAATAAAATGCTGAAAGCAACGAGAACAAACTCTCTCTACAGCAGTGGTAGGAACTGGTCTCACAAACATAATATGAAGTGAAAGATGCCATAAGAGTACCTCATGGTTCCATCTACATCAAGGACAAACACAAGCAAAGATAATCTGCCATGTTAGAAGTTGGGACAGTCTGACAGTCAGAAGTCAGACTCTTGGGGGATGAGTCGGTGGCCGGAGGGGCACGGGACTGTCCGGGATGCTGCCGATGCTGTGCCTGTGGATCCAGCTGCGGGCTCAGGAGTGCGGATGTTCAGTGTTTGGAACCTTCCGTATAATTTGTGCACTTTCCTGTACACATTATGCTTCACAAACACAGACAAAGGCAAGCGCACACACAGCTACCCTTGAGAAGTGGCTTCTTCCAGACGTGTCAGCTACATCGCTACAACACAGGTATGTTAAGGAAAGGGGAAAATTTTTTCTGAGAACATCTAGACATAAAAGACACGAAGGTAAAGGAGACGGGCACAGGGTTCCCAGGCCAGGAGACAAGCCCCGGACACTGGGACAACCACCAGAGCCCAGGTTACAGAAGCAGCCGGGGTGCGGACGCGGAGCTCCTCCAGTCGGCCCGCCGTCCCATCAGAGCAGCTGTGAGAACGAGGGTAGGAGCCAGGAGATCGCTTCCCTTCTCCTCACCATGGTTTTCAGTGAAAGTTCCATCACTGTAGTGACTCTCAAGTTCATTTCAAACCTCTAACACATACTGACCTACATGCAATGCCCCAGGTCCCAAGGGACGATGTGAATCTGTAGGAGGAACAATTAAACAGGAGCTTTGGGGCAGGATACGGTCATAATATAACTTGGGCTTCGTCGTGTGGTGGTAACACGTGGGGTTACAATCTAGGGGACGGTGTAATGTGTGGCACAGCCCAGAGCTAGGGGTGTGATGGGGAGCGACAGGAAGAGGGGCTGCTCTGCGCCTGCGTGTTCCCCAAAGGGCAGCTTTCCTACCTGGGGGACACAGCCTGGTGCCGCTCTGCTGAGGGGCCATCCCACACACTGCAGACGTGGAAGCTGAATACTTGGCCAGTCAGCTACCTGCTCTCTGACCGTGATTTAGATGGAGCTCACTAAACCAACCCTCTTTTCTGTAGGGTGAGTACAAAGGTCAGAATCATTACTAGACAGGAATGCTGGCAGTCGAGATGTACCCCTTTCCTTCTATCAGGCTGTGATGCCACACGGGGGGGGGGGGGGGGGGTTCCTTCAGTTAAACAATTAAAGCTTTTACTCTAAAACCCCCTTCACTGTCATATCAGCTTAAGACACTGTGTACATTCTTACCATAGATTTTCACTGGACATTGGCTAATCAAAGACGCAATTCCAGGAAGTTTATTATATGGATTTATACTCGTCCTATAAAGACAATTCAAACTAAAAAGCAGTTATTGGAATTAAATTTAGAAAAACACGGGTTGGGATGCTAAGGAGGTCCTTTTAAAAGGCTTTACCATTTTTTAAAAAAAGGTGAAGTATTTCCACGGAATGGGCACAGGATATTTGAAACCTTTTCTTTCCAACTGTACTGCTTCACCATCTTCTTATCACATCTCAAAGGGTATCATCTCATCACATATAATTAAAAGATTAAAAGTTTAATTTCCAGGTAGTTCATGAACCAAAGTACGTGCACATCCAAACACCAAACCATCAACCAACCACATTTAATTTCTCCAAGCTTTGGGTTTGTCGCGTCTGAAAAGGAAGAAGGGGCACTCTAGCAGATTTCCAATACACCCTCCAGCACTGACACTATTCATTCATTCAACAAATGTTCATGAAACGCCAAGCACTGAACTGGCGCTGGGGATGGCACATCACTGAAAAGAATGGAGAAAGACCCCTGTCATAGAGCTTCTGTTCTTGAGGGAAAGGGTGGTGGAGTGATGGTGGAGGCAGGAGATATAAATGAGCCAGCTGTAAACTGTGCCATGCAAATAGAAAATGCAGACAAGATAAGGGCAGCAGGAGGCATGAACACGGTGAGGGAGAGGGCCATGCTGTCATGGGGGAATGGCATTCCGGGAGGCGACAAGCAGCAGGTGACAGGTCTTCAGGCCGGAGCACCCTGGCAGGTTGGAGGAACAGTGAGCAGGCCTGTGTGGATGGAGTGGGGGCGGGGGGAGCAGGAGAGGGGGTCTGAGAACAAACGGGTGGGAGGCCGATCCCGTAGGCACTGACGCCACCACAAGAGCCTGGGCTTTTACTCTGAGCTCACTAAGGGCCAATGAAAGATTCTGATCTGACTTTGTTTCAAAAAGCTCACTAGGCTGCTATACTGAGAAAAGACTAGTCAACAAGCACGGAAGCAGGAAGACGTGTTAGGAGCTACTACAGAAACCGAGGCGAGAGGTGCAGGCAGTGGAAACCAGGGAGGACCTGGCAGTAGAAAGTGTGGTGGCAAGAGGTCAGGTTCATGTGGGTGTTATTTTTTTTACAGACCCTTAGACTATTATAACTTGTTATGAATTTCAAATATACAAAAGTAGAGAAAATACAGTAACAAACTCTCTTGTACCTATAACCCAGACTCAACAGTTAATGTGTGGCCCACTCCCTCCCCCGTCCACCAGAGGCTAGGATTTCTGACACAAACCGGACAGTTTGAAGGTGGCACCACCAGGATTTCCTAAGAGACAAGGTAAGTGCTATATGACAGAAAGGGAGCAATCATAAAGCCCCCAAGGTTTTTGTGGCCCGAGCACACAGAAGGCTGGAGTTGCCAGCAATTGAGAAAGGGCAAAACTGCAGGTGGAACAAGTCAGTGAGAGAAGACTAGGAACTCGCAGGAGACATGCTGCGTTTGGGCTCTCAGACATCCAGTTATGGGTGGTGAGCAAGCAGGTGATAACTGCAGCGCTCAGACGAGTGTAGTCCCCAGCCCTGAGACTGCCATCCCTAGAAAGGCCTGCTTGCAAGGGTGGCCCTTGGCTGGGACCTGGGACCTGGATTTCAGAAGGGTTTCCACCACTCGCAGAACAGGTAAGAGTGGCTCCCGGTTCCTAGGTAGTATGAACAAACAATGTGGTTTATGCTAAACACCGACTTTCCTCCAGGAAGTCTGAAATTTGGGGTGTGTGCCAGGCTGAGGGTGCTTATGTGACCAGCTCCAAGTACACACTCTGGCACTGAGTCTCTAGCAGGTGTCCCGGATAGAGACCTCACGTGCGCTGCCCCAACTTGCTGCCGGGGGAATGAAGCACGTCCTAGTGAGTCCACTGGGACTGGACCTCTGGTCCCTTCAGGCTTCCCCCAGGGCCTTCCCCTTGCTCATCTGCTCTGTGTCCTTTCGCTGTGCTGTAAGTCACAGCTGGGGACTTGCAGGACCTGTTAGTCTCCCTCGCAAATCACGGGACCCCAGGACAGTCTGGAGGACCTCCGATACACACCCCTTTTGATCAATTTGCTGAGAACGGGGGTGAGAAGGGAGGTGTCAAGGTGAAAAACAAATTCCACATTTACAGCCCAAAAGTTAAAAAAAAAAGTTGGTGGGGCAGGGAGGATGGGACTGTTAAAGAACAGTGTCCATATTTTTTAAAACAGCAATTTAGTTTATACAAAATTTGCTGGGTGGTTCTTTCTTTTATAACTATTTATTTTACTTAGAAAAAATGCCTTTCATTCATGAAGTGATGGCACTAAACTAAGAAAACTGTGGAAGCTCTATCTGGCTGAAGAACGCTCGTTAACAATTACAAAGAACGTCCTTTCACAGCCAGTTTTGTTTTACCAAGAGATCACGAATAGCTCCTTCTAGAGCATACTTAAGGTTCCATCCCACCCCAGATCTGAGAACGCACACGTAAAAAGGCTACGTGTTCAGTAATTGTTTAAATGAATGAATTTGAGCAACTTCATGGACAGCACTAAAAAACCGGCAAACCATGGTTGCCACCTGCCATTTCTAGTTGCAATGAACCCAAACTGCATCTGACCAAAGCAATTGGTACTTGGTCACATTTTCAGTCAGAATGTTTTTCTCTACTCCTTTTTAATATTTAAAACTATCCCACAAAGCACTAGAGAAAATGTATGATTATAAAGTAATAAAATATATACTACCACATATATTAAAATAAAGGCTGTCTCTAATGTTATAAAAAAGATGCTATATATATATATTTTGCCCATGCTCACAACGCTTTAGGGAATTCTCCTTTAAAATTGCCAGGACATTCTTTAGAAACAGCAAATACAAGCTGAGCACCCCCCATGTGAATGGATCTGTCTTGAGCCTGGGAGGGCTATGCGAGTCCTAAAAGAGCGCCCTGAAGAGTTTATAATGTAGCACAGAATGACGTACGCGTGAAATGAACATGTGGGAACTGCTCTCGAGGCAGTCATTCAAACACCACTAGAAGACAGCGCACAGAGAGGGAGAAAGAAGTTCCAAGGACCAAATAGTGACTCTATAACCAGAGGGGAACCAAAGAAGCCCCGGGGAGAAGCCATGACAACAGTAAGGACGCAGCTTTGTAGCTAAATAATCTTCAGCAAAAGTGATGAGTTATTTGAATACCTTTAATGAGGGGAAGGAACAAAGAAACCCTCATTTTCCATGTAAAAATACACATGCGAGACACTACACCTATTACATAATTTTAATTCTGACAAAAGCCTATGAGATAGGAATTATTTTTCCGTTTTACAGATGAGGAAACTGAGGCTTTATTAAATTTAATTCTAGGCCCGATTCTAACAAAGGACATTAACACAATCTTGGGGTCAAAGCCAGGACATGAGTATTAAATAATGAGGCGACTTCTATGAAGCTCATAAACTATAAATTCACCTTGAAAAATAGTTATAGGCCTCAAATTTATGTTCAGAGGAAAGAGGAGAAAAAAGATAAATCATTTTTATTAGTTCAGTGACAATTCTAAAAACAAAGCCCAGAAATGTACTCACTCTTTCTCACCACTAATAGTTTAAAGGACTCCTTTGTTTTCTCTCCCAGAGGGATTAAACGTGAAGAGTAGTTCTTACTATTATTTATTTATGATTAGTGTATACCATCTCTGATTAATTTTAATATTTTTGAGTACAGAAAGAGACTGCTATAACCCTCGATCACCTTCTAGAGTCCTCTATTGCAACAATATATTACTGTCATTCGCTGGACAATGAAGTCAATAGTGTGATCTATCACATGTTTATCTAAATGCCCACTGAAAACAGAACAGCCTGTTCTAGTCATCAAAGACTTGAGCACCTACGATTTTCACGGCCTCGCAACGTGTTAGTTGCCACTACACTAGAATCCAACTACAGACGAGCACGGCTGCGCTCAACGTGAACTAAGAAGTCCCCGGTACGATGCAAAGGAGGCTGGGGTGCCACCTCTGTGCAGGTCAGTCACCTTTCTGAACCTCAACTGTTGTCATCCATAAATAAAATGAAGAGTCTTCAACATGAAAAACACAAAATGCCTGAAAAACACAAAATACCTGAGGCAGACAGCTTAGTCTTCACCTTCCTCGTCCTATTGACTTTGGCACATCAGTTTCCCTCTCAGTTGGTAAGAAAGAGAAGGTAATTTGTTAAGAAAGGTAAAAAGTAGAGGAAGAGAAGGCCAGAAAGAACATTCTGGGAGGGGACACACACTGGGTGTCACTGATGCACTGACGACCCTCTCTCCCTGACAACCCTGAACGAGCCGATACAAGCCTGCCAGAGCCACGCAGAGCAGCACAGAGCACTGCCAGTGGCCTGAAGGAACCAGCACCAAGCTGTAAGGCCTGCACGTTTAACTGGCTTCTGGGGAACAACAGGACGGAACGATGGGTCCCATGGTCCACAGAGATCTCTCCCTCCCTTCCTTTCGTTCTTATTTTCAGTCTAGACAAGAACAGCACATTCACTACACTGTGCTCCCCTCCTGCTGAAAACTGAAATTGTTAAGCCTCACAGGCCTGGCTTTGTCACTGGAGAAGTTTGTTTTGCTCCTTCTTGCCAGAGGATGAACTACCAGAGAGTAAGAAATGTGTCCTCCTGCTCTGTGGACCCAGCTCACATAGCTGTCCACCAGCGGTAATTCATGAGGTTGGACAATTAAGTTCACAAACGCATCCTAGAAAAAGTGCTACACACCTCACTGCTGAATATCACTATGGTCACCTTCGAAGTACTCCCCTTGGGAAGCTCTGCACCGATGCCAGCGCCTAGTCCAGCCTTCAAAGCAACTTTGGAACTTTTTCTGGAATGGCCATCAGAGCTGTCGTCATATTACCCTTTGATGTCCTGAATGTCATCAAAATGTCTTCCTTTCAATGTTTCCTTTATCTTTAGGTAAAGAAAGAAGTCACTGGGGGCCAGATCAGGTGAGTAGGGAGGGTGTTCCAATACAGCTATTTGTTTAATGGCTAAAAACTCCCTCACAGACAGTGCCGTGTGAGCTGGTACATTGTCCTGATGCAAGAGCCATGAATTGTTGGCAAAAAGTTCAGGTCGTCTAACTTTTTCATGCAGCCTTTTCAGCACTTCCAATTAGTCAACTTGGTTAACTGTTTGTCCAGTTGGTACAAATTCATAATGAATAATCCCTCTGATATCAAAAACGGTTAGCAACAGCGTTGCAACAAGTTCGCGAACTTAATTGTCACACCTCCTACACTGCTCAGCGCCTGGCCACTTTTTCTGTGGCTTTTGCCTCTCCAGTTTACTGACAGGCAGAGGCTGGGATTTCACTGGCTGTTCTAGACAATGCCAGGTTTTTACGCAGCCCTTATGCTCACATCTCTCAGAGCAAGAAACGTGGAAGGGACTCAATAAAACCTGCTGGCTGGCTTCCTGCAGCCAATGGGCTTCAGGCCCAGCATCCCCTGTGCTCCGAGGCATCCGCCACATTGGCCAATCACACACATTTTGGTCATAGGACTAAAATAAAGTCTGCTCTGGCTGATCTGCTGAAAACACACTTTTGAAAGGCGAAAAAACAGTCAAGACCCATCGATCCCTTAAGGCCAGAACAAACCAACTCTCAACAAACCTACTAAGAACCCGATGTTTGAAATTGTTGATAGTTGCAAAGGTTCCATAAATTGAGAATCAAAGATCTGGGTTCTATTCCCTACACTTTCACTAGTAATGTACGTCTCTCAGAGCAGCAGTGCCAGTGTCTGAGCTGGAGCTCCTCACCCGAAGAGAAGAGAGGGCGGCTTCTTTCCTAAGGTTCCACAGAAGAAAGAGTCTTCAAACATCAGGGTGTGTCAGAATCCCCTAGGGGGCTGCTGGGCCCCCGACCTAGAATTTCTGCTGCAGAGGTCTGGGATGGAACCTGAGACGCTGCATTTCTAACAAGTGCTGCTGTAGTGGGGTCCAGACCACACTTAAGAGTGACTTGGTTAACCGCAGGCTACGCCAGAAGGCCGAGGGGAGGAGAGGCCACTGGGCCGGCCAGGAGACTGGCTTGACGCAGCCCACCCCCCACCCCCCCAGTGGTGATGAAGTGGGTGAAACGTCATCCCACAGAGCAACGTCTCATCTCTGTTTGACAGGAAACACCATCTCATCTCTGTTTGACAGGAAACATCAATATTAAGTTTGCCTCTGTTCTCTCTGCACCACCCCAGAAAGGTTTAGCCCTACTTTGCCCAAAGCAGTAACAAACACAAACAGGAACAGTGAAATTACATGCCCAACACTTGGGTGTAAGGTGGTCTGTCATCCAGATGACCTAACCTAAGTTTTTTGAAACTGTTTATCAAAATGCACACCTTTTTATGTCGTTTTGATTTGTGAGCCGTGGAAACGATTTACACATTCAAAAATTAAATTAAATCAGGAGAGAAAGCAAACCCTATAAGCGAATCAAAATAAAAACTGAACCTAGCTATATATGAAACTGATAAACCATACAAAGAAAATAATTGTTTCAAGTAACTTCTGAACACAGCACTCTGACTATGCTTGACAGATACACTGTGAAGACAGAAAGAATTTCGGAGAAACTGTAACCTTCACTCCATATCTACTGTTAAGCAGTAGCATTGTTACTATAATAGAATTCTGAAATGATATTATATTCACTTAAAAATAAATAACTAAATGTATTACTTTATTACGAACCAAGATTTTTTCAGTCTAGGAGAAAAGAGAACTATAAAACAGACAAGCATAAAATAAGGAAAAACTAATCTTTGAAAAATCCATTTCCATGCTCTGTCTACTGAAAGGGCCTAGAAGCAGTAACACCTCAGCGGCAATGAGCACACTTGGCGTTCAGACATTGATTTCTAAATATATTTCCCACTTAAAGGAACTAAGGCTCCCCAGAGGAAAGGACTCCACATTCTGGCAGGTGAGCTTCAAATGTCCATTTGTGCCAGAAAACAAGGAAGTCCTAAAACGAATGGGGTCGTGTCAGAGGGCTACAAGAAACCAGTCTGATGAGCTCCTGTGGCCAAATTTGGCAAAATTTGATTAAATAATAATAATGATAATTATAATAAGAGCAGCTTTAATTGGTGGAAACATATCGAATAAATAAAATCGCCCATGTCTATAAAAGAAAGAGGACAAGGAAGGAAAGGAAACTCTTCTTTATAGACAGATGTAACTATAAACGCAGAAGACAGAATCTGAACATCCTCATTTTGCAATCACAACTAACTCAAGCAAGGATCAGCAAATGAATGACAAAACCTTAGCTAAAAAGTCGTGGGTGAACAGCATACTCACTGGGTGTCACCCTGGAGACCATTTACGCAAAGTGAGTGGGGAGCCTGGCAGTCACCTCTCCAATCAAGTGATCAAACTTGGCTTCACTAATAATGAGACAACCAGAGCGAACGTGCCCCCCAGTGCGATGCAATATGAAGTAACGAATACCACCAAAGAGGTTTTCTTGTCTAAAAACATTTAATTTGCATCTAATCAAGCCTCTCAACCTAATTTCCAGGTGACGGGAAATACAGGCGAGAGGAACAAGATAAAACACAACATGAAGAAACCGTCAGACAAATCCAGAATGTAGGATATTCTATGAAATAATTGGCCGGATTCTTCCAAGTCAATTTCTTTTTAAAAAAAAAAGTGAAAGGGGCAAGGAGGGCACAGAGGGATGGGTCTAGATTAAAAGTGAATAAACAGATAAGCTAACCAAGTGTAACACACAAAACTCAATTGGATTATGATGTGAAAAAATGATTACAAAAACTTTCTTGGCACAATTGAAGATATCTGAATACAGACTAAATAGACATGTATGTGTGCAATTCTGGAATTAATTCTCTTTGGTGGTACGATTATGGAGACGACTGTGTTTAAGAGAAACGTGCTCATATATTTATAAGTGAAAGGCCATTGTGGTACCACAACAACACACATACAAAACATTAACAACTGTTGAGTGTAAGTGAAGGGTAGAGTGTTCATTCTTTCAACAGCTCTGTAATTATAAACATTCTCATAATAAAAAGTTTGGGGGAAATTATTAAAATGAAAACATAAAATTGACTTCTAGAGACAAACCTTACTCTAAGAGTTCATGGACCCCAAAATTGAGGATTGCTGACCTATCTAATTCATCTTTTTACCTTCCAGAGTGTCACTTCAAAATAATGGGAGACCCCCCCCAAAACTGCAAGAAACAATCAGTCCCTTATGTTTAATACAAGCTGACATTAAGACACAGGAATTGACATGAAGGGGCTATCATGAATTCAAACAACCAATTCAAGCATTCCTCAAAACACATCACACGCAAATGAACGCACTCTCAAGTTGGGGAAATCCAAATCAGCTCAGCGGATTGTCTCAAGGCCAACTTCCAGGGCCTGCCTTGGTTCTGAGCCACGCAGGCAGACAGACAGTGGAATGATACAGCCTCATTTGCTATAATCTAACCTTGGAGTCCAGTGCAAATCCTCAGCTTGTAAAAGCCATCATTCGCCTGCCTCGTTTTGTGCGTGGACTTCAATTATGATATTTTACGGCAATAGTTATGCAAGTGCTCCCACTGAGGAAAACTGGGGGAGGGTACACGGGGCCTCCCTTTACACTTTTCTGCAAATTCCTGTGACTCTATAATTATTTCAAAAACAACAAAGCTATAGATCTCATGTACTGATTTTGTCCAGTTTGAACATATCCTTAACCTGCTCCTTAAAACCTTCCCACAAACAATCAGATAAATGACAAGCAATCTTCAAAAAGAAAAAAAGCCCTTCCAAATCCTCAAGATAAACAATTCTTAAAATTGTTCAAGTCGGAGAAGACACATGAAGAGATCTTTACATGTATTGCAAATAAATGCCTCCCTCTCAGACCGCGTCAGTTTCCTCCACAGCCCCCACCCCCTCCTGCCACCTGACCCCAGGTAAGATGTGAGTTCTCCGTTGGCTTTGTTTCTCATAATCAAGTAGAGCAGTGAAGTGGGCTCAGTGCAGCCTAGAGCACATTCACTGAGGGCTGCCAGGGGCTGCCAGCTGGGAGGACAGCACGCACACATTCACAGTCCCACACCTGCTGTTCTCTCGCCTCTGAGCCTGAGGACTGAGGAGGAGCCTGGTAACTGCCTCTCAATTTCACCTAAGGAACAGGCTCAAAAGTCAGGAGGAGTCTGTGATTCTTTCCCAAGAATAAGCATTCACACCTTTTCTGCTCCTGCCTGACACGAAACTGAGTAGAAGTCAGAAACCATGCAGAATGCTGCTCTCATCCACAGAACCCTCTCCCACCACCCCTGCTAATGCAGCTGGAACCAGAAACAGCAGTTGCAAATTCTATCTCATGCCAGCCAGCTCCCCAGTCCCGCCCTGCACCCCAGTCCCACCCTGGACAATGCCTACAACTTCACAAGGAGTGTTGAGAGGCCCTGGATGTGGGGGTCTGCAAGGGCGTTTCCCAGGGTGCCAGCTGCATGCCGGCCTAGAGCTGTATTATGCCCCAGGCTATAGCACAGAGATCACGGCATGAAAACAGCACAGAAGAAATATTACTGAGAGGCCAATATGGTAAATGGCTGATTGAGTTTGTATTTGTTCTGAAAGACTCACCATCTGGTTTTCATTTCACCTGAACACATGGGTTTGGCATAATTATTTGTTAAAGTCCCGGAAATGCACATTTCCAACACTGCCTGATTTTTCAGGCAAGGAAATACCTTCTGTATACAATTCAACGAAAGTGGAATACAAAAGTATCTATTACACACAATTATGTGTGTATTTTATAGCTCTGCTCACAGAGAGATGATTGAAAGGAAATACACCAAAGCACCAACAATGGTTATTATATAAGGTGGTGGAAGTATCAAGATGTACCTTTTTTTCCTATATTTTACACTTTTTTTTTTTTAACAGTGACTTTGTATAATCAGAGCTAGGCTTACATGAAGAGGACCTCTACGGAGAAGACAGACCTCATTTGACGTCAACCTGAGGTGGGAAAAGCAGCAGGATGGGGCCACCGCGGCCAAGTCTGCCAGGCCGCCCAGGCTGAAGTGAGGAAAGAACCTCAACTCTCAGGACTTGCAGCAAATGCTTCATAAAACTCCCAGAGCTTCCCTTTAGAATGGCACCCACAAGTCTGCCAGCAAACAAGGCAGGAAGTGTGTTAACAAACGTCGGAGAACACAGGCTCTGGGCACCCCACTGCCCAGGGTAGCACCACCAGGCACAGCCGGCGACTGGCGGCTAGAGGGGGGGCCAGAGAGCACCTCAGAAATAACTGGACTTTTGAATTCAGATGACAGTAGGCTAGAATTTGCTGCTCCTTCACCACGCTACAAAATAATCTTGAAAATAATGTTTACCTGGAAAGCAGCCAATTGCCCACTGAGTGGCACACGAGACAGGACCACTACAGCACAACACAACACGTCACACAGTCTGTTACCGGACTCTTGGCCAGCAGACCAAGCAATGGTACTACTTCATTATAAAACCTCCACATCCTCTTTGGCAGAGAAAAGAGAGCAGTCCCCTCGAGAAATGTCACATCTTCAAACATCTGCACAAAGCTCTACCCGTTGTCGTGTGGTCCAGAGACAACGACGTGTTCTAATTCTTACTAATGTGGACACTGAAGACGAGCATATTATCGGAGACCAACGGGAGAAGAGGGCAGCCAAAGAGACCTCCTGAGATTACGCAGCTGTACACCTGAGATCAGTTCTGCCATCACCTCCCAGATTTGGGGAGATTATGGCTTGATTTAACGATACCCCCACATTGCCAAGGCTGCTGCTTAACTCTCTCTAGAATCTGTGATATATGATAGTAAACCTTATTCATAATTAAGCAAGTTAGAAGCAATAATGAGAACGTAAAGTAAAATTTCTGATGAAAATACAGTTGACCTTTGAACAACGTGGGAGTAGGGGCGCTGACCCCTGCGCAGTTGAAAATCCACGTATAACTTTTAACTCCCCAAACACTTTACTACTAATCACCTACTGTTGACTGGAAGATTTACACACATCATGCATATACATACACATATAATACACATCGTATATTGTATGTATTACTGTATATACTGTATTCTTACTATAAAGCTAGAGAGAAGAAACATTAAGAAAATCATAACAGAAAATACATTTACAGTATCTATTGAAAAAAAATCCATGTATAAATGGATCTGTGCAGTTCCAGAACCCATGCTGTTCAAGAGCCAACTATAATTTAAAATAGGATGGATTTAGTTCATTATAATCTATGCCTATTTATAAAAATTAAATATGGATTCACGCATATATATTTATATATACATGCACACACAGAGGCACTTATTTTTTGTCTGAGTTAAGTTCTCCTCTTTCCCATCTAAAGCCACACAGTAAATCCTCATGTGACCATTTCAAGAACTATTTTTTGCTACTAAATTTTGCCAACAATCTGCTCAACATCCTAGCAGATGTTTCTGTTTTCAAACCTCTGGGAACTTGGCTGGATCTGTTTTCTTTCCCCATGTTAAAAATAAAAGAAATGGCCCAAATGTGGCCTAAGACCCTAGAGAAGCCTTTCCCCACCCTGTACCCCTCAACCTCCCCATTCATGTGACCTCCAGGATCTCTTCTCAGATCTCTTCTTTTCCATTAGAGAAGATGTTTCCAATTATGGTCCATTATGTTGCCAAGGATGACATCACTTAGGGGTAGGGGGTGTGTGTGTGTGTGTGTGTGTGTGTGTGTGTGTGTGTGTGTGTGTGTGTGTGAAGAAAATGCTACTGATTGTTAGTTACTTGGGGACCATCTGCAACAATTTAAGTCAACTGTCGTGCTGGACATTATGAACCCACAATGTCACAGGAGGGCAATTTGTTGAAGATCGACTCTCCCAAGAGAACAACACTCTTACACTGGGGGTCACAGAGACAGAGGGATGCTTGTCTTTCATCTGACAAGTTCTTTAAACACATCTGTGACCCAACCTTACCTCAGTAACATCCATGACTTTGATGGCTGCCAGCTGACCTGTTTTA
The DNA here is from genome assembly GCF_036562045.2 of Rhinolophus sinicus. NCBI lineage: Eukaryota > Metazoa > Chordata > Mammalia > Chiroptera > Rhinolophidae > Rhinolophus > Rhinolophus sinicus. Next base: position 68,069,120 of record NC_133755.1, on the reverse strand, counting down.
ACATGTCGACCCTGAAAAAACAGAAAAGAAAGATAATTGGCACCACTGTTTTGCACAATCACTAGAACAGAACAACAGTTGAAGTTTAACAAATCACCTCTTCTACACTTTTTCCCAAAAGTGATGATGAAATAGTCCCGTGCTTTCCAGGAGAACAATATGGTTTGCAATACTAATGACCCCCACTTGATAAACAAAACAATTAGAAGAACAAATGAGTTTTGTTCCCTCATTCTTTCCAGGGTTTAATGTACATATCATTACCTCTCAGTCCAAGCATATAGAAGAAATGTTTTCTATACATCAGGTTGACCAGTGGTCAACAGTCACTTTTCCCTAGTGAACTTCCCAGTACCCAGTACCTGACTGTACAAGAGCTAATACTGACAGTATTCTTTGAAGCTTTCTTGTAGTTCCAATGTAGGAAGGTTGGAGAATAATTATCCAGACTAAAGGGAGTGTGCAAAGAGATGGGGGGCACAAAGAGGGAAAGGAAAGGGGGAGAGCTTTTTTACAGCTATGTTAGAATTCCTGACCTAGAACACTTATACTACTAGGTATTTCAAACAAATGTGCTGCCATTCTCCCCTCCCCTGGATAAGGACTATTGGATCTATTTACTGTTAGTCTTATCCTCTGCCCACTCTTGGTCATTTCCCAGGTGAGGAACAAAGAGCTACCCAGCTATCCTGAGCACGATCTACTCAAGGACTTTGTGAAAAATAGTCCTCCTGCAACAAATGTAAAACAGAAAGAATGTCTCCATGTTTTCCAAGAGCGTCTCTCTCTTGTGGTCTCATGATGGAGCGTTATGAACTTTAGAACTTGAAACCTGAGGAAAGCTCTCCCTTCTGGAAAGTTTATGTGGGAACTCAAGTTACAACTCGGACAAAACAACTCTGAAAATGACACTGTATTACAATTATGTCTCTCTATGTGGTCATGGTGGGATGGAGTCCAGCAACGGCCCAGCAGTCCACAAGCAGGAACCGTGCAACAACTTCACATACAGGAAAGCAGGACAAATACAATCCACAGGCCAGGAACCTCATTCCCGCTGTCACCCACCTACAGGCACCACCACCGCCACCATCCTCAACACGAACTATCTTCCTCATCTGTGACAGGCTGCGCGTGGCTGTGGGCACCAGCCCCCCATCCCCACATGTGCAGCCCAGATGGTCTACGTTCTGCTTCTGAGGCAGGGCGACCCCACGGTGGGCTGCGTAACCGGGAACTCTGCCTTCCTGCCCTTTCAGCCACCGACCCAGCTGTCACTCCATGGGCATGTTTTCCAGCCTCAACAGGCCTGAACTGCCACCTCTGAGTACCCCGTTATCACACTTCCATCATCCCTGCAGAGCCCCGAGAACAGTCTGGCACCATTTCTGCATTCACAGTTGGGTAACCCATGATCCTGAAAGGAAATGCCCGGTCTGTATGCTACCATACAGCACACTGAATGAGGCGGCGGCCATCTGACGTCCACAGAAGCTCCATCTGAGAGACGCACAGAGTGGAACACAACTCTGCGTCAGGAAAGCAGCAATTTATGAATGTGATATGGGCTCCCGTATTTTGGATCTTACTGCCATTGTTTGCTACCTGTCTGTCCAAGTTTCAACATCTTTTGATAGTGTTCCCCTCTGAATCGCTCATTTAAAATCTCCACCTGCTTGTGTTATAGGCTCTGTAATCTCAGCCTTTTTATATAGCCTTGTAACCACAGCTCTGTGCTACGCATCAGTATGTGGGACACTGAGTTCTCTCTCCTTCACGCCCTGGGCATGGGCACGATCCTGCAGCTATTACAGCTACAGGACAGCCGTCCCAAGCTTGGGCGACGCACCGAGACCGTATCCACACATCATCCCTCCACGCGGTTGCTGAGACCTGGGCCCATCGCCGCTGGGTGTGCCTCAGGCTCCTGTCCGTCACAGAGGGGAAGGGAAGAGTGGCACCTACCTCACTGGTTTATTGTTAAGAAAATCTGAGGAGCAAAGACGGCACACAGTCAAGTGCAACCCTGGTAATAAATTCCGACTGGACCTTGGTTCTCTCAACTCACAGAAAATGAATTGTTAGCACAGTATCAAGGAACCCCCAGGACTACCTGTGACTGGCAACACATCATGAAGCCAAAACATGACCTCCTTGAATCCAAGAAGAACAGAACTTAACAAGATGAAGCATTAAGTGGTCCTCTGGTACTTTCCATGTAAGAGACACAAAGATCATGTCTGTTGCACCCAGTCAGCCCTCAAATCTGGAAACATACTTGTTACTCTTCATGCAGCGGGATTCCTCTCAAATCACTAAAGCAGATTTGTCGCTGACAGAAACGAGGGATGAGAGAAAATGTCACAAGAGTTTTGGAAATGTGTCAGGTGACATGTGGGCGAGGTGAGGGTCTTCTTAGCATCTGATATGGTAACACTTAAGGTCCTTCAGGTCAAGAAAATCCACTGGTCTATGGAAAACTCTCTCCAGGTGTTTCTATAACAGCGGCATCTTCCTTTCTTCCCTCTATCCCTGAACTCAAGACTGCAAGTGTATCCTTAGGACTTAGTAGTTTGACGGTGGCACAAACGCTGAGAGCTCTGAATTCATTCTCAGAACACTAGTTTTATATAGAACATCAGTTTTATACAGAACACTGGTTTCCCTGACTGAGGGATTACAGAATTAGGACTAACAACTACTCAATTATCTTTGTCAGACAACAGACCCTGCAAAGGCCTCCGTCTTCATGAACACATACCAGGTCTTCCAAAATTAGGTTCATTTTAAATGGAAATTTAAATCGCTAAGCTGTCCAACAATTCTGTCAATAAGAAACAAGACAATGCACTAGAAGAAATGAATCTGTGATTCAGGCGGCCTGGGCTCTCGTCCTTTGCTACCACCCCACTGCTGTATTTCCTTGGCAAAGTTGGTTATCGTCTACGAGCTTCCGAAGATCACTGTGGGACCCAATGAGTGAAGCTCCTTTCTAGAATAAGGCAGGCTATAGTAAGTGCACAGATACGTAAAGCCCTGGCCACCATACCTGGTGGACACAGAGAATCTTCCTCTATGCACTCCCTCCAGAGGCCCATGCCGATTTCATGACCCTTTCTCACTAATTCAGCTTGCAGCTATCTCAAACCTCGTCAATTTAGGCCCATTTCTCGAAATATTCAAAAGGCAAGACCAGTATGTGGGAAGGCAGTGGGATGCTTAAGTAATGCACTTCTCTATAAGTAAGAAAGAAAAGAAAGAAGGAAGAAAGGGAGGGAGGGAGGGAGGGAGGGAGGGAGGGAGGGAGGGAGGAAGGAAGGAAGGAAGGAAGGAAGGAAGGAAGGAAGGAAGGAAGGAAGGAAGGACTGTAAATTTGAAAAAGAATAATCTATCTGCTGAGATGGGCCACCATTGTGTAAAGGAACCAAAATGGCCAGTAAAATAGCCTGAGGACAAAAACTAATACTAGGACTGAATGTACATGTAATCCTGTGCTGAGGGGGTTACGTAAAGAGTCTTCTGAAATGATAAAAATGTGTCTGTGATTTACTCAACACTACCCAAGAGAATATACCATGACTGCCCTTCTCAGGGTGGGCTATGAGTTTAAGTCTGCAAAAGCCAGGTGCCCACCCACGAGGGAGGCCACCCACGGCCCCTTGGCATGGCTTTAGCTTCTAAACAAATGGCTCTCCTTCACACTGCCTCAGTAGTATGTGAAAATACACACAATCAGAGCCAACTGCATTGCGCTGGGGGCTTCAGGACACAGGAACACACATTATTCCCTGAAGTTTGCGGCTACAATGCACTGTATCATCCCATGTTGACCGCCATCCCATCTCTTACAGGCTGCTTCATTAGTCTGCTCAACACAGATGAATAGCATGACCCCTTTCCTTCCCCTGCCTCTGGATCCAGCATCCTGTCACTGCGACTCCCGGTGTGTGCATGGCGAGATCAGGAACTTAATATTAAGAGGATCCTTCTTTCCATGGCATCATCTATTCTTAAAATACACCGGTACATGACTTGGTCAGGATTAAACATACATACCTAACATCCATGTGTGAACTTGACTCTCCTGTCCTATTGTCTACATTTCTTGGACATGGTGTCCCATCCAGGGTTATAAAATGCCAGGAGGCAGAGACTGAAGGCCCACGCTTGCTTTATTGATGAGGCACCATGAAAAACATTAATGCACTTATGAGACATCTGATGGTGAAAAGCCCCCCAATACTATTAACAGCTATTTTCCCAATAGATCCTGAAAACTCCTATGAGGACAACAAATCAGGTCATTATCCTATTCTGCAGATGAAGAGCTCTGATTGAATTTTATTACTACGTTATCTGCCCAGGGTAGAAGGCAGCAGGATCCCCTTTCCACAATGATTATGTAAAATGCAAGAAGAGATGGACTCCGATTTCTATCATCTTGTCAAATTCCTGCAGTTGAAGTCTTTTGTTTTTAAAGAAACAGCTTGAACTATTTCCCCTCAATTCTCTCAAAGGGTTAGCAAACACAGCAAGATTTAGAATTAAAATTGTTACTGCAATCCATACTACTTCACGCATTTCTATTGGCGCACACTAACCAGAACGTCCCCTTCAGCAGAGCAACCTTCGTGGCACTTGGTTCATTTTTAGTCTTTAAATGAGAAAAACGCATGTTTCCCTTTGAAAAGCAAAACTCAAACTATTCTTGGCAGACATCCAAGCCAAGGAAAATGCCCTAATTTTTAACTCTCCTTCATGATTCTTCTAACAGTCAAAATTGCCAACTTGCATTTGCAAATATGCATTACACATGTTCCAAGAAAGAAAGCAAGGGGGAAAAACACACACCACATGGTTATAAAATGCAGGGCACTGTGGCAGCCTGTCTGCCTCTAATGAAGTCTGTCCCCAACCCACAGAGGGGAGCCTAGCAGAAGGAACAGTAGTCAAAGAATGCTTTTCAAGTCCCAAGAGAAAAGATGGCAATGCTCCTATCTTCCTAAACTTTCTACTGTCACCAAGTACTAGGTAACTAACTCATGTTGCATAATGTAGACCCCAATAGCTCCATTAAAATACCTGTGATGAGTAAGTATGCTCACTGAGAGGCAACTTCTGGTGGTGTCATCCATAAGAGGAAACTTAGAGGGGATGCAAATGAATCAGGAAGTGAAAGAGCCTTTAACTAGTCCTCTTACCCCATGGGGTGGTCATGCCCCTGTTCAACACCAATTAGCCCATCAAAGAGTCTCCCACTCCTGCTCCACCTTCCCTCACGCACCCTAGTTCTCACATGGCACCACCTCAGACCGCAACAAGGAACTGCACTGCAGTCTGGCACCTTTTCTGCCCCAACCACTTTCTACTTGAACATCACCTTTCTTCACAGAATCGTAAAGCTTTTGTAATCATTCTGGGTGAGAGCATGGACAGAATATTAGAGAAGGAAATTCCATTAAGTTTGTGATACTATGTAAGGTATGAGGTGTGATCAAGAAGTACAGTGAATGTTTAAATTTTTAAAAATTTATTTCAGTAAAAGACACATTGCCATTAATCCCCCTCGAAACACTCCCCCTCACTTCAAACACATTTATTCCATCATTCTTGCCGCTTTCTGAAGCAGTTCTGGAAGTCCTCTTTCGTGAGTGTCTTTAGTTGTGCTGTCATGGCTGCCTCGACCTGAATCATTGTGACTTTGGGGAAGAGCCAGAAGTCGCACGTGTCAGATCCAGTGAATGAGGTGGATGAGGACACACCATGGTTTTATTTGACAAAAACTGTCATACCAGAAGTGATGTGTGACACAGAGCTTTTCCATTGTGATCAAAGAATACGGTGAACGCTGCTGCATCCATCAGAAAGGCAGGGGTCTTCAATACAGGAAGCGGCACGTTGACTCTTAGTAACAGTGTGTGACAAGTTTCAACTTGTTCAGTGCAGTGAGTCAGGTGTGAGCTACAGTTGAGAGTTGTGTTTTAAAATGTGCCATAAATCATCCTCCATCATGACAACGCTCCCTGTCACACATCACTTCTGGTACAGCAATTTCTGTCAAATAAAAACAATACAGTGTGTCCTCCTCCACCTTATTCACAGGGTCTGGCACCGCCCAACTTCTGGCTCTTCCCCAAAGTCGAAATGATTCAGGACATCGAGGCAGCCACGACAGCGCAACTAAAGACACTCACGAAAGAGGACTTCCAGAACTGCTTCATAAAGTGGCAAGAACGATGGGATAAGTGTAGTTGAAGCGAGGGGGAGTGTTTTGAGGGGTATTAATGACAATGTGTCTTTTGCTATAAATTTTTTTTTTATTTAAACATTCACCGTAGTTCTTGATCATACCTCCTAAGTAAGCAAACACAATTTAGGATTAACAAATATGTTCTTTCCTCAACAACCCAGAGACATATGTGCACACTTACAGCCTGAACTTCAGCAAGCATGGCCCTGCGACACCTGGAAAACATTCCAGTCCCAGAGACAGGGCTGTGAGAACAGGACACAAGACACCACTCTTGGGACATTTCGTGAACAAGGCACTTTGTATGCATTCCCATTTATTGCTCACACAACCCAACATATGTGTCGTTATCCTCATTTTATAGATGGAGAAACTGAAATGCTAACAGTGTTAACTAGCTCAAGATTCACACCGGGACTGTTCCCTAGAGCAGGGTGTGGACTTTAAAATAGAAATGACCTCAAATGTCCTATTTAACCAATTCACATGGGGACTGCCAAGTATACTATTCTACAACATAAATATTTTACGTGAGTGATATAATAGGACATGGAAACACAGTAACAAATAATAAAAACTTATTTTCAAACCCTTGGCCTTTACTCTCCTATGATAAATCAGGCAAAGTCCATGAAAGAACATCCCAAAGGAGTTCTCAGGACGTCTAAAGGCAAGTGCAAACACATTCAAACCCCTCATCCCCGGCTTTCTAAAACTGATAATGGGTTTGGTTTGTTCCTTCCTTTATCTCAACATAAATTTTCTTTCAACAAATACTGGACATCAGAATGCTTTTTCTTTCTGCTGAGTTTACTATGAAACAAAAACTTGAAAATAACTGCCTGAAACTGCTTAACAGCAAAGCCTACCCATGCAGATCTCAGCAAGCTGAAGGCTGACAACAGGACACACCCCACACCGCCAAAGGGATAAAGTACCACATCTGCCTTCAAGGAGCTTCTAATTTAGAGGGCCATACAAAAAAGTCCACAAGAAGGAACATAACATGGTGACAGAGAAACATGTACTCTGTGGCAGAAACACTCCGGGAACGGGACAGTGTGGGACGAAGTGTCTGCTCTGACGGGAAGCGAACATCACATGGGACAGAGACACAGACCCACCACGGGCTGCAGCAAGGCCGCAAGGACTGCCCTAGTGGCCTTGAAGGTCATCAAAGGACAGACGAGGAGCCCTTGAGACGTGAGCTGCACGCAAACCTTAAATCCCAGAAAGGGACATGTCTGCAGCTGTGCACAGGCCAGGACTATACGCTGTGTCAAAGCTGCATCACCTCTCCAGACATGTCGAGACGAAAGGAGCGTGTCATATACTGCACCTGGTCAAGAGGATGCCGGCCTCCCACTAAGTGGGAAGAGGGCCTTCCACCATCACGTGACCGTGCACCTGTGGCAGAAGGCATGACGCCCTGCCTGCTCCTCATTCCATCCCACTTGGAAGCTTTGCTCCTTGAGCTCAATGATTTTAGTGGTGTTTTGTTGCTTTGAAGATGTAATATTTTGGATATAAAGCTTTACTGTGGGAGGGAGAGGTGTCAAGTTTTTCTATTAAGGAAGGCAAGTTCAGTTTCCCACTTTCACTTGTGAGGTGCACACTTCCAGGCCCCACACTAGACCCAAGCATGAGAATTCTGTACGTGGGTATAGGAATCCATGACTTTTCATCTAATCTCTAGTGATTTGTATACATTCTGAAGTATGCATTCACTTCTCCAAGCTTGTCTGAAAAAGCCCAAATTCAAGTTCTCACATCCTTTTTGGACCATACAGTATTTATTACAATAATATATGCATGCACTCAATGCCTTAGGTGGGGTGTATGAAGGTTAGACTTGTAACAAGTCAATTCTAATAAACCTCAATTATACTTACCATAAAGTCATAGAACTTATGTTCTGAAATGTTCAACAGCTCAAAGGATAAGCCAGCCGAGTTCAACAAAATAGCTGACCAATGAGAACAACCCAGAGCGCTAGAAGGACACAAGTCTAGTGGCCAAGCCACACCTGGCCTGCCAACTCTCTCCCAAGGGTGTCTTACGCACATCATCACACTTTGACTTAAAAATTCCGCCTGAGGAAGGGGGATGAACAAGCAGAGCACAGGGAATGTTTAGGGCATTCTGGACGATGACACTCTGTACGAAACAACAAGGATGGATACATTTCATTATACATTTTCACAGTCATAGAATGTACAACACCAACAGTGAACCCCAATATAAACTATGACCTGTGAGTGACCATGACGTGTGCATTCAGGGTCATCAGTTGGAACAAACGTACACCTCTGGTGGCGAAGCCGGTAACGGGGAGGTTACGCATGTGGGAGCTGGGGTCTATGGGAAACCTCTGTGCCGTCCTCTCAATTTGGTGCCAAAGTCTGTGTGCCCGAGGCTTCAAAAGGCCAAAATGCAGAACTTCAGAGTTTGGAGTAAGGAAAGGTTTTAATGATCAAGGTGCCAATCGAGAAGATGGGAGGCCTAATGGCGCCTCACATCCATCTTGTTCGCTGGACCTGACCAAGGGTTTTTAAGGGGCTGGGGGACAGGTGTGCGCAAGTGCTGGTGGGCACGTTTTCACGGGAGGACCTTGGACCTTGGCCATTTGTGGTAACAGGCCGTCCACAACGGAACCTTGGCTTCTGAAAGGGTTCCAGTGTCCAAGTTCCTTGCGCTTATGTCCTGGTCCTTCGGTTGGAGGGGGAACCTGAGGTTCCGGGTGCAGCTGGAGGTCAAAGTTCTCTCCCCTGCACATGCTTCAGTGCCTGTCTTGTGTATGGGTCTGTTTGCTCTGAAAAGAAACTCAGTACCTCGTTAGCTGGTTCCGTGTTCACAGATTTTGCTGTGACTCCTAAAACTGCTCTAAACAATAGTCTTTAAAAAAACTTTTTAAAATTCCAACCCACTCCCCCTTAGATTTCCTTATTTTTTAAGAGCAAATACAGAAACTCCACGACCATGAGCTCTCCATGGATGAGCTCAGCGCTGGGCAATCCACTGACCACTCTTTCTAAGGTTCTACATCCATCCACGCCAAAAATCAAAGACCAGCTTAACTGGTTCTGCACTGTGAACCCCAAAACCACATGTCCCATTTGTCAGGGCTCTTTTCCAGGAAGTACCTGCGAAAATCCAAAATTCAACCAAAGGGGGGAGGCATACTACCCAGCCAGCACTCCATGAGCAAACTTGGATAAGGAGCCACACGGTTAACCTGGGAGAAAGACTTCAAGGAACACCCATCCCAGCCCTGTAAACACCTCCTTCCAGCAGCAGGAACAGAGCAACACGGCCCCACGGACACCTGCTTTTCTCGTCGCGCTCCTCCAAGGCCCAAACCAAGTGTGTGGTGAGCAGGTGCACATGTTTGTACATTTTACCCTTGTAACTATGATTTCTTATTATAATTAACATCTGTTTATCTCCCTCTACCTCCCTTCCGTGATCAGGGCTGTGGGTGAGCAGGAAGACAAAGAAAGCACCGGAATATATAAGTGTTATAAGATCAGTCAAGACATGTGATTTAATGAGACAGTGCTTCTATTCCCCGAAGTTTAAAATTAAAGGCTTCAACATAGAATTATGCCTTTCTTAGGTCAGAGCTACCTTATCTGGAACAACATTCCATTTAAGGAAAATTATGTCTCAATAGCAGAAAATGTGTACACGTAACTTCTACTAAGAATGAAACAGTCAGAATTGCATGGTTAAGACTTCAACTACCAAGTGCCCACCGTCTAATAAGTGAGACACTTTGCATAAGTGAGTTAGCAGACAGCTGAAAGTAAACTAATTTATGCCCCACATCCTTTTTCTTTAAGAGCCCAATGTGGATGGAAATCTTTCTAAACCCTGAAATCTTGAGTACATTAGAGATGCTTTTCTTAATGGCTCAGGGAAATCATTATGAACATCAATTACTATCCTGTCCTAACAATTAAGTGACAGCCTCAGGGAACATTACGTCAGGCAGTAATATTCTGACTCCTACAAAGAAAGAGCCCACTCATGGGGCCGCATGCGTGTTCTGTCATTTTCATCTGTGTTCTAGAAAAGATCGGGAGGTGGAGGGGGTGGGGGGACTGGCCAGACAGCAAGGTAAGCCCATTAGGTGAGCAGCATCACTGTAGCAAGAATCACCTTTATGTTGGGAAGTGGAGACAACTTGTATGAACACAGAAATGAAAGGGTGCAAGGGAAGAATTACTGCCATGAGTTTATGAGTAATTCCTTCAAGTGGGGCACGGGGCAGAAGGATTTGGATGGGCAGTGGGGCAAGTGGGCAGAAAGGGCAGCTGCTTTTTAAAGACACCTGGTGTAGCTGCAAGAAAAAGGGACAGCTCCCTGCAGTGTGACACACATGTGAGCCAGTGTCTGGACTAGAGTATTCAAGCGAGAGGAATTATGTTTTAAGAGTGAAACTGGCAAATTAAAAAGCAACAGTGGTAAAGAGTCCAAAAACTACAACCGTGGACAAAAGAATAGCATATCCATTCTTGCATTAATAGTAAAAGAAAAGGCACTGACTGGCAAGTCTTCATATCAAACTATCTAAAACAATGGAGATGTCAGATTCTATCACTAACATTTAAAATACATTTGCAGCTGCTTTTTCCTCTACTCACTCTGAGAAACCCTAACTTCAGGTTCAGTAATTTTAGTTTAAAACAACAAAAGGATATTTAATAGCACAAACAATCCAAATCCTTTAGCACAGGCAAACAGGTATAAAGCCCTTCTTCTACCTGAGTCACTATGAGACAAGGCATACCACATTCACCAGCTAAGGTAATTAGTCAAGCTGGTCATGTTAGACCTGAAATTGAATCAATATGACGGTCCAGATACATTAAAATACTAAACTCCTGAAGATAAGTTAATTCACATTGGATGAAAGATAACTGACCAATGGAGACACACACGCAACCCATAAAACACATTCCCCACTTAAGGGCTCTCACAACAAGAGCTACACATAAAATACAGTTTCATATTTGCTGACTGAAGCTACTCAAAATAGTGAGTTCACCTTTCTCTATGCTTCTAGACTGTCAATATTTTTAGGATTCAAATTTATTAATATTTTTAAAGGAGCAAAATAAGAAACTATTTCTCCATTAGTTCCTTTATTTCACATGTTAAAATATTTAAAAACTGCATAGTGATGCCCACAGCAAGCCCTGGAGTCAGGAGCCTGGGCTGGAAGCCCACGTCCACCACACGGGAGGGCAACCACCGGCCAGTGACTCAGCCTGGCGGGCCGTCCTTTTCTTCCTCTGTGAAATGGTAATAAAAACAACCCCCCTCGGCAACAGGTCCCATTAACTATGAGATATAAGCAGGCCTCAGTCTAGCAGACAGCACCATGATTGGGGGGGGGGAGCAAGAGAATGGGATGGGCCTGAGGCATCAGTGTCAGACGGGCTTTGAGAGCGGAAGGGCGTCTTCTGAGGTCAAGCCTTCCCAAGTTCAAAACGACCATGGGTCACTAGGAGTCTCCCTCCAGAGTGAGATATCTTCATGGTGGGAAAAGGATGCACCTAGTTCTACAATCACAAAATAATACATGTCTGTTCATTCAGATGTCAGGCAAAATGTATAACCAGAATTTTTCTCCAGAACCCATGCAAATTATAGCACTCATAACTTCTATTAGAAATTGACATATTTTCTTACTCACTTAAAACCAAGTCATATGCTACATTTCGTTATTTTACTTATTCCAAGATTAATGATCCCCGTTTACCGGTAAATATAATTCTCAGTCTGAGCTCCTCTCTGGCCTCCCCTTGGCAACAGCAGGGTGACCACCATCCCCTAATCCGAAGCAAGGAGTCCTGTCTTTATTTCTTACATTAACCTTTGAGTTTCTCACCTGAGGCGTTAGGAAAAGAATCAGGTAAGGGCGCTGGGCCTCATGACCGAGCAGCTGGGGAACCCAGTGTTACAGCACAACGTAACCAACAGGGGCTAAAGTACATGCCCCACTGTGAGGCCAGAGCAGACACACAGTGGACCCGAGGGTCCCATGACTCCACACGACGGTTGGAGGTCACCAATCATACCCAGAACAGGGAATTTTCATAAAAAGCTTGTTTACTGTAATGGCTAACCATTCACCTGGAACAACAGATGTAACAGAATTCTGTGGGGGCCCTTCTTCTTCTCCCATCACTAATCCCCTCCCCCACCAAGAAGTTTTCCTACATTTCTCCTTTGTGACTTCACAGTGCACTCAATTTTTAGAATTATACCCAGGGTGTACTTTCAATATTAAAATATCACTTCAAGCATCACGAAAGCACTCAAACTGAGAAAAAGGTGCAAGTTCCAGACACAAACCCAAAGGTAAGAGATTAAGTGATACAAAGGGTTCTGGTTCCATTCCCGGCTCCTGACCCACCCACAGTCCCTTCCTACATCACCAGCCCAACCTTCAATTAAGGTTTGCAAATTGTTCCTTACTTTTTCTCAGCACTTCAAGACGTTGACTCTAAAATAACACTGCCCATGAACCTGGATATATTTACAGTATTTATATAAAGTCAAACCGTAAGCAGCTTTCTGTCTCCGTGAACGATTTCTAAATACAAGTAGAATCTGGTTTCTGAACCTAAACTACTACTGCAGTGTCCTCGGCAGTGGCACAGTTTAGAGGCATAATTCCTCCCTGGAATGTGGCCTCTGGGGTTAGTACCACCAGTCCTCACCTAATGTCATGGATAAATCCTGTGCCTGTGACCACTTATAACGAAACCAATTTTCCCACAGGTTAATTGATATACTCAAGAGTTAAGTTCCTCTGGCATCTCATCCACATTATAAAGAAACGATGTCATTTGCGGACCTGCAGTATTTGTTTTGCTTCCAGTTTTCAAAGTCTGTATACAACCCTGTATTTGCGTGTGCTGAATATTCAAAAGCTATTTCATTCATTATTCATAATCCTCCTACTCCTCCTATTTTAAAAAAAGGTAAAAGAGAAAACCCACCTTTAGAGTGTCCCTCTGAGGCCCCACTTGATAGTATTTCTTACCAGAATGATGCATTCAAGCCATCAACTCAAGTTTTCAAAATCAAAACATCCTCATGCAAACTCATACTAAGACCAGCAAAACTGAACTTGGTCAAATGAAAAACGGATCGTTGATGTCTTATAAGTTATTTCCACAGAAAATAGAGAGAGCTTTTGCCTCAGTATCTGAAAACAAAAATTCTCCCTTCAAAGCATCTTTTGTTAAAAATTATGATCTACTACAAAAAACTGTATTATAGAAACAGATGAGTTTTCCTCAGTGTTATGTCCCATTTCTTTTTTTGAGTTCCACGCGCCCATTATAGCTTTCTAAGAATAAGAACCATAATGAAAGACTCTGTGAATAAGTAAATAAAAGAACAGTGTTATAACTTCACCGAGGTCTAAATAAACCTAGAGGGGCCAATTGCCAGTGTTCTGACCACCGCCCGACACTCCTAAGACAACGCCGTGCGGTGATCACATTACAGAACTAAATGAATGGGCAAAGTGCAGTGGTGATGAGATGGATGCTTCCGTTTTTCTGTGCCCTCCTTTCTTCCCCTTTCCTGCCCAGAAACCTCCTTCCCACCCTGCAAAGGAAAGAATGATAAAGAAGCACCTACTGCGTGCTCCTTCTTTTAACAAATAGTTTCGTATTTATCTTTGTGCCTGGCACATACTAAACAAACACTTTAACACATAATACAGGAAGTCCTCGCCACAACCTCACAAAAAAGAAAATCATCCCTATTTTACAGAAGGAAGTGGCAGTTCCGTGAGACTAGGCAACTAGCCCAATGTCACACAGGAAGTAGTAAGAGCGAGAGATGGAATCCTAACTCAGGGATCCGCATGTCTCCTTACAGGCCACAGCGATGTAAAGCTAACAATCTGTGTTCCAGAATCTACGCCCATCCCCCTCAGTAACTGACAACAGTGGGCGGGTGGAAGTCAGGATGTAAACGCCGGTGAGGAAGAAGCATCAGGGGTTGGGTGTATCCCTTCATACATGTCCCCTTCCCTGCCTGGCGCCTTGGGCAGAGGGACACTTCCACTGGGCTGTTTTACGAAAGGCCTCTCAACTCCTCCTAACCCTACCTCCACTTTTCAGTCTACCCCACTGGTCCCACAGCCTCCAGTGTTGCAACCAAGGCACCCTGAGAAAACTGACAGTTGCCAAGTAATCACCCCAAAGCCCTGCTGCTACCCCCACAGATACCTCCTATCCGTGCCCGCAGAACCCCTGAGAACGTTACTGAGGTCTGGGCAAAGCCTGGGGCTGTCAGTATGAAAGGGCAAGACTCAGAAAATGACACCAGGGAGAAAGAACGAAGATTTCAAAATTGCTTGGGGGAAGCAGAAGCCCCACAAATTAAAGATAAGGGAATGTGACATGCACAAATCTACACTAGTGCTTAACTGGCTCTGGCTTTCAACATGCTTAACTCGGGACAGCAGGAGAAATGCCCAGGGCCCCTTTCTTCTCAGGGATACAGAGCTTGCCTGTGGTTCAGCCCAAACCCACCTGCTCCCATTCATCAGCCCCCTGATGGGACAACGTCTGTCAATGAACTTGCTGTTCCAGAGAAGACACTCTCTTCAACCATAGCCATGGGCCTCCAAAATTACCCTACGGAGCCATAGGTAGAAGGAGAGGACTGAATGGAAACCCTTCAAGCCACAAATACACCAAAATTTGCTTTCCTAAGATAAACCCATGATATTAAAAGCAAAGATAAACTCTAATTATATGAGTCAACTGTTCACTCTGCCACAAGCAGGTTTATGACCTTCAATGAGTCACTTAACTTCTCCGATGTGTGGCCACCTCATTGTAAAATGTCCATGGCTCTGAGGTCTGCTGCCCAGGCCAGCGTCTTGCTTTACCAGGCACTGGTCTACACACCAGGATACGCCAGTGAAATAGATGAGGTCTGTGCTCAGTCTAAGAGGGGGACACACGCAGTCCACAGGTGAATGAATACACTTGCTGCTGTCGTGACTACACACTGATGGGTACAAGGAGGGGGGAAAAAGCTACGTGGGAAAACCTAGCAGAGCGAAGAGGAGAGGGAGGGCCAGGAAGGGGAGTTGCTATTTTATGCTGGGTGGCCAGGGTGGCCTCTCTGATACCCTGTCATTTGGGCAGAGAGCAGAAGGAGGTGATGAATGACGCGTCCTGCAGGGCCTTGGGAGCCAGAATTAACCCACACAGAAACCGCACAGGCCCCACCTGCCAGGGCAGCATGAAGGTGGTTCCAGCCACGCTTCAACAATGGAACCTGCTCCTCCACTCCCTCAGGTCGACAGCAGACACAGCGGCCCAAGGATGTCTCACTGCAGCCCTCTCTGTAAACAGGCCGGCCCGGCGCCCAGCGCAGTGAGAGCAGGAGCCTTCGGACAAGCCAGGCCACACTCCACAATGATGCTTCCTCCTTATAGAGGGAGGGCTGCGGGAGGCCAATCCAGAGGCTCTGGCAAAAAAAAGCTTCTAGATTCCTCCATCTACCACCTGACCGCACGGCTCTCTTCAGCAGAACTCCTCCTCAAGGTTAAGGCCTAAGGCCACAATTGGTACAGCCTGGCTAGGATTCTCCAACCAAGCACTGAAAGCAGCCTCCCTTTTCTCTATAAGGACAATAGTCAGAGGGAAAACAAATGGTTTTAACTGACAAATAAATCCCTAAATTTATGTGCACATCACTACATATTAACATTTGGTATGTGGCTCCTTGGGTTGCGAGGTTACAAAATTCAATTACTGAGTTGTAACAAAAGCCTCTTAACAGAGCCATATTAAAAATAGCCTCTGTGTGTTGTCTTGTTATGACTGCACTTCTACTATTTCAGGTCACCCTGGCATCTTATTAAGGCAACTCTAGCAAGTACTACGTACGGCCAGAAACCACGCTCTAGGTACAAATAGCGGGGCTCTTCTCCCTATAATTCACTAAACTAGGCATCACATTTCCTACAGTGTGTGTGGAGAGGTCGGGGGGAAGGGGACGTTGTTTTTTGTCTTTTTTTTTTCACTGAACACTCCAAAAATTAAGAGGCTGTAAAATTTCTAAAACCCAGATTTTTAGCTTCTCTTGAAAAATCGACTTGTTAAAAGCTGGGTCCCTAGACCCAAGGAAACAATGTCTAAAGCTGAGCTGAGCAAAGGCTGCCCAGGTGGGCTGGGAGGAGCTCTCCGGCCCTCGCCACTCAGAATATTCACCTATGTAGGTATCGACAGAGGCCAAGGTCCTTGATCAGAGGTGGCCGCAGTGGCTCTTCACCCCTAGCTGACAATCAGTCACCAGGAGAGGTTTGTATTGTTGTTGCCGGGTGTTTTTCGTTTTGTTGGTAATTATACGTGCTTGGCCTCACCCAGATCTATTGATCAAAATCCCTAGGAGTAGGGCTGGGTGTCCATATTTTGCAACCTCCCCTAAATAATTCAGAGTAACTGTAATTGTAGCCCCCTGAGGAAGAATGTCACAAAGACTCCCGTATGTACCTCCAAAACTCATGTTCCCAATAATAACTGAAAAGTGCCCGTAAACGTCATCTCCCTGGAGCCCATCATAGTAAGTTAAGCATCGCGCTGGAGCTAATAAATGCACACTGTTATCTCCCAGACATGTAAACAAGCAGGTGTGGCCCCTCCAGCGTGGGAGAAACCCAAGTAGCACATGCCACGTAACCCTCCAACAAAAATACCGACTGGTAAACGGCCAAAGATGGGGCCTGCATCCTTCCCCCCTCTCTGGGTGACCATATTAATTTATCATCCAAACAGGACACTTGAGAATGAACGAGGCACTAATAAGAGGTATGCCAAGACAGCAGGTGTCAGCCAGGGCTGCCTTGGGCAAACAGAAGGTACGGTCACCCGCCCTTCACCGCGCTTCAAGAATTTTTAAGGGGGGAAAAAAAAACACCCAGATGGCGAATCACTAATTATTAGATTTGAAGCCAGAGGCAGGAGAAGCAACACCCCAGCGACTAGCGCAGGGTCGGCACACAGCAAGTGCTCGGTAAGTGGTGTTTCAATGAATAATGAGGACGCCAATGAAGACCGGGCTATGAGTGGCAGACGCTAGTGTGGCGGATCTATTCAGTGATTTGTAAACACAATTTCTGCACACAACCTCAAAGAGGAGGTACAACCTTCAAATCTCTCAGGCAGTCTCCTGAGAGGCTTCCTGGCACGTCCACCAGAGCCGTCCCCAGCACCAACAGAGCATCCGAGAATAAACTTGGTGAGATACAAAATCTTCACAGGAAATACAATCAAATGGAGGAGGAGGAAGCCAAATACAACCCAAATGCTGACGCCCTTCTGGGGTGCAGAGTTCTCCTCCCCGTCCCCCACCCCATCCCGCCTCTGGGGTGGACAGTTAGGGCTTTTCCTTTTCCAGGTCTGAGTACAGGCCAGTTGCCCCCAGGAACTTACCCTCCTGAATGAAATATAACTGACAAGGGCCCTGCAAAACCACTCAACAATATGCAGAAAGCTTAAGGGGTTAAGACCGGTGTAGGAAGTCGAAAATACAACTGCAAAACCCATGAATGCCTACAACCATCATCCAGACCTTTAAAAAAAAAAAAGGAGGAGGAAGCCCTCGTTCGTGAGAGCAATAAGCAATGAGCATCAGAGCACTAAGTGTGACCCAGTGAGCAACGAGACCCGAGGGCACTCGCAGCACCACTGACGGGGACGGCCTGCAGCCTGCGCACCTTGCCCCACACCTGGACCCGCCACATCTCCCACCCCACCCGGGTCCTCGCAAAAAGCCAAGGACAGGAAGAATGCAAGTCTCCTCAGCGCCCACACACAGTCCTCAAACTATGACCTGCAAGCGATAGCAGGAGGGGGTCTGGAGGTGATGGAACTCTTCTGGATTCTGGCTGTGGTTACCTGAATCTACACATGCGTTAACATTCAGACTTGTACGCCAAAAAAAAAAACAGAAGTAGTGTACTTTATGACCATCTTTAAATAGTGAAGGGAAGCAGAAATGACTCAAAACTCAGGACACCTCTAGGCCCTTCAGACTCTTTCCTGTTTGCTCAGTGAGGGGCCCCTCAGACAGACCGGCACATCCGCTCAGGGAGTTTGCTGTGTTGGCACTGTCTTCGCTCCCTCCCCCTCACTTTTCCTGTTCTTAAGACACTGTCAAGCAACAAAGTTACAATTCAGAGTCTCTAGTAGGGACACGTATAACTCCTACCCGGGTGCCACAGTCAAACCACCTAAAGCCCATTAGGGACAGAGAGGCACAGGAAAGGGGTCTCGAGTCCCGCAGCATTTACAAAGCACCACCCACAGCAAGGTGGGCTCACTGTCCGAAAACCCAGTGCAAAGAAACTGAACTTGCCAACCCAAATAAAGCAAAGCAGAGTAAGTAACATGAATCGGTGGGCATCGTTCCCAGCGTCTGGAGCTCGGTCCCCTCACTGGCACAAAACCTCAAAGTGCAGGCACAGACAGTGAGGATGTGTGTGAAAAGTCCCGATAAAGACACGTTAGTTATCATGATGGCACAGGCAGCTCTTTACGTTACATGACTGATGAGCCACTTGGCAACATGAACGCTGCCAGGACTTCATTCACTAACTTTTGCTTTCTGCACTGCTGCTCCCATCCAGCGCTGAAAGGGAAGCACACGATTATTCCAAACACGGGATAACTGAGAAAACTCAGCAGCAACATTTCTGTCTCATCCTTTCTTGGATGATGACACACAAAATCATCTCGTCCGGATCTTTGGAAAAGGGGTCATAACAGTCCTGAATTTAACATGAACAAAATTCAGGGGGAGACAAATATTTCTACAGCGATGTTTCTTCTCAATCAGTACCTGTGTTGCTAAAGCAGGCATTTAGAGCAAAGAATTTTTTGCAACATTCACTCAAGTTCAAGTTTGAAGAAGTCTTATTGGGTGCTTTTTTTTTTTTTGTCATGTGTGTAAACTACAACTTCAGATACAGGGTCTGTTTAAAATGAGGAACGCCTGACTGTAAGCCCTGGGGAGACAATTTGCCCTCTCAGGGAATTAAAAACAAGGAATTTGTTTCTGAACAATTTTCAAGTGGCTGACACGCCGAATACAAATCTGTGGGCCTCTTCGTCAGCCCTCCCCGTCAGGGGCCGCACCCAAGTAGAGGCCAAGAGCAAAACTGTCTACCTGGGCATTGTCCTTTCAACACACACTCAGCCCACAGAATTGGGAGCCCTGGCAGAGCCACCGCACAGCACATGGACAGCGGGAGTTGCCTGCAGCCTGGCCTGACCTGCTGAGGCTTGAGAGGCCCACAGAGAAGCCGTGCTGACCCACCGGGGACCTCAGTGTCAGGACCACCAGCAATTAGATTTCCAAACCATCAATCACTAGGCATGAAGCTATTGTGTTTCACTCTCAGGCCTCCAGTAAATTATGTAGGATTCTGCTTCTATTTAAGGAATGACAGTGAGCGGGGTCAGTCGGGCGTCTTCTCATTACAGTGTCCAATTCTTCAAACGATGGCATCCATCCTGGAGCACTGAGGGAATCACGTGACTGAGGGACCACAGGACAACTCAACGAGTCGTCCGCCTTCTGCACAGTCTCCACGCAGTTCCAAAGACAGTGGTGGGAACAGAATTCAACCAAGGTGAAGGGCTAGGACTGATGCGAGGTGGAAAAATGCACCCCCTTCTTTTCAACAGGCACCTGAAACTTAGTGGAGAGAGACTGAGCAGCTGGCTCAGAGGAAAACAGGAGAGGAGAATGGGCTTCCACAACTGGACAGGACAAAAGAGAGGGGCCTGCGTGCTTACAGAAGACCTGGGCCTAAGTGTAAGTGATACAGCAAAAGGGGTGCAACTTATGAAAATGGCCACAGCATCTTCCCATCTCACCGCATATCCTCGTGATCTGGAAAAAGTTCTCCCCACCAAGTTAACCATGACTCCAGGAAGGGGCAAGAAGGTATCAGCACGTCCTCCATAGGGTGGGGGTCGGGGATGCCACACACCTATCTACGCAATCCACGTCCATCTTGAATGCAGCCACAATTTGCTGCCACCTGGTAACAGCTGTCAGCTCCGACCTAATTATCCACTGGGACAAGTCTGGGTCCTGTGGCTGGCTGGCTGCCATTCAAGACAGCAGCGGCAATTCTAAGAATCCCAGGTCAGACTTTGTAGTCCAATCCATGGAGATTAGGCAAGGAGAAGACTGAGGACACGAAGACCGGCCCTCGATGTGAGAAACGAGGCCGGACAGGAGATGAGCTATTACTAGTCACATTACATCTAAATTTGCATTACCAGAGTTTTACAGTGTAATACTTTTATACCATAAAAATTAGAAGGAACAATATAATGCTTTGCGAAATTCAAACCTAAGACATATTTTGAGATGGCCAATTTTGAGGGTTCCACTTACGTGTATGTCAACATCTTGTTATTAGGAAATAAACTACCGGCAACTTTCTAATGTTCAGAACTTATTTGTGGAAGGAGAACAAGTGATACGATCACGTTCAATCAACAGTCATTAAGATGTGAATGAAGCTGGTGATCTTCCTAGTGTTTGTTTATGAAACACAATTTTGCTTATGACAAATTATTAGGTTGGTGCAAAAGTAGTTGTGGCTTTCCCAATTGTTTTAACCTCTTAAACCGCAATTACTTTTGCACCGACCTGATGATAAAAGCCAGAACACCTTACCTCACTGATACCCATCAACCGTCAGTCGTCAGTCATCCCTACCTCCTTCCCGACGTTCCTTCACATGGACAATGCCCAACAAATGGCTCAAAATCATGACTCAAAATCTCGTATTTCTTGATGAGCATCACAATTCCAAAAACTTATTAATATAGAAACATATTAGAACTTAGTTCATTTCTAACATAAAGGAGAAGCATCTACCACAAAAATCTTAAATGATTTTTCCACCCTACACTATTGTATTTCCATTAACTAATCCTTATTTCTTCTCAAAAGTCTATGTACCATGAGCGCCTATCTTTCCCTCCACTGAAGAATAAACTCCTGAGTCTGCAGGTCCCAGGAGCAGGGGCCTTACCTAGCTGACTTTTCACCAGTACAACTCCAGTACACAGCTGCCTCTCAGTAAACGTTTGTTAAACAGATCTGGAATTCACTCTACATTTTCTTTAAATGATAACAAGAACAAAAGAGACTTTAATCAAGCACTTAATTTCCCCATTTTAAAAAAAAAGAAGCCATGTCACATAACACTACTTAAAATTCGGTGAATTATAGTTATTTCCAAGAAGCCACATATCAAACGTAAGCAGGAAATATTGGCAAAAACAAAAAGCCAAGATTTCTTTTCATCTAAAATTACAAAATGAGCACCTAATAAATAAAACCCTAGACCTTCACAGAGTCTTGTCCTTTCAGCTTTGTAACCACATACCCCTGTGGTTATAAATTTGAAGGGTTTGAACAGCCTCCTATCAATTGCGGCCATTGACATTCTGGGCCTATTGAGAACTGGCGTCTTTTCACCACAGAGCAAATGAAAGGCACTGACTTCTGCCTTCTGCTGAAAAGGAGGAGGAGCAGCCCTGCAAGGCCAGAAGAGGGTGTCTTCTTAAGACACTTAACTGAGTAGCTCCTAAAACCCTTAGCTTTAGGTTGCCAAAGAAGCAGCAAGGCCAGCGATGTTGGCTGCAAACACCCGTTGCCGTGGACCGTGTCTATCTGCTCCCCTAGCCCCAGTCCCACCCGCCCCCCACTAACAGGAAAAAGACACAAGCTGTGCCAGTTACTGTTGGAGCAGTGGGCGAGAGAGGACGTACAGCATTATCTCAAGCTGTGCCCAGAAAAAAGTGGATTGTGTGCGTTGTACAGACACGCACGTTAAGGAAAATCTAGCCAACTCAGAAAGGTCAGTACTGTAACCAAAAACAAACAATACCTAAGCCAAAACCGGAACACTGAGGACCGCACTGCGGGTGTCAGAACTGAACGAAGCACTTTCTTGCTCCTTGAGAGGTTAACGCTATCTTTTCTAACCTGACTGCATGCTTTGGTGAAGCAGTCACTACTATTCACAGAAAAGCAGCAGGTATTAAATGGAGGAGTAAGGTCTCTCTCTCTCTCCAGCCCACTGGTCAATTACAGGGTAAAGAGATCAAAATCTTACTGGAAAAGGACAAAGTGTACCCCCAAGGATGTGGAAATGCAAAGAGAAAGTCGCTTCCGTGCCCCCAACTCATTATGATGGTAAAATATTACTATGATTATGATGCAAAATACTCATATACTTAAGAGAAGCTGCTTAAGTAATTGCAGTAATAAGCCAGTGTAAAGAGGAAACATATGAATAAGTAACAATTAAGGGAAAAGATAAAGAAAATCCGCGTTTCAATTAGCTACTCCAGAAAAGTCTGAAACTCCATCTTTTATTGGAACAACAGTACCACTTTATAGTAAGCCATCCAATCCAAAAGGCAGTTTTATTTGTGGGAAAGAAAAGAGAAAAAAAATAATAGGTCTGAGTACAAGCAACAGAATATTACAGCTCGTTCTAACCGGGTTATTAGCAAGCCAAGCTGTCACAGCAATTATTAAAGCAAATTTCCTGCCTAATTAAAGGCGAAGACAACCCGCCATACACCTCGTGTACGATGCCACTGAGAAGGGACCATTTCTGTCTGGGAGGCCAGCAGCCCAAGAATTCTGCCCAGTAAGGACTCTGGTTTGGATAAAAACAGAAGCAAAAGCATCTCGAAAGGTGAGACGTTTGTTCACACCAAATGCTTAGTACTAGAGTACTTTCCTAAGGTCTGAGAGTTGAAGGTCAAAGCCACTCTGCAGGTAACAGGTCCAACCAGAAGCAAGCTGCCACAAGGAAACGGTAGCTCAATCTCCTTCTGAATTGGAAACTGAAGAGATTCTGAAAAACCATGCTTGTGGCAAGAGAGAGAAGCGCTTTATAATTTTAAATTTTTAAAAATGTTCTAACATAAACCAGGTTGAATTATAGGACCTCTGAACCCAACGACCAGGGAGGGAACAGGTTTGCACAGTGCGCCTGGCTGGGGTTTATTCTTCTTAAAGCAAATCACTGTGGCTCGTCCTCACCGGACAGGGTCACCTACCCATTGTCCCATTTAGCCATCCTTTTTCATTGTCAACAAGTCTGTCCAATGGAAAGAAGTTGCCTCAACCTATGCAACCAGACAGAGCTTGAAAGAATTATTTCCTAGTACAGGAAACATGAAGGGAAATGAGCTTAGAGATCCTGGAGCCGGAAACAAGCTAGGAAAAAACATGCAATGTTTAATTTATTTTAAAGAAAACTTTAAAATGAAGGGAAAAAAACCCCCCAGAAACCCCAACTCTGATTATGGCTGGAAATCGAAGGCTTAGGTTAATCTCCTTCAAAACTATCCAACCAATTCAAACTGCATGTGTATTTTATACGCTAAGAAGTAACTTTCAAGAGAGCTTTGGGCCACACCCCAAAGACCATGAGCTCAGGGCTGCTCTGGTCTCCAGAGGCCCCAGGGTCCAAGTTTAAGTCACGGAGGACACTGCTTATCATGCTGCAAACATCGAACAACTTCCCTGACTTCCAAACCCCACACCTCACTTCCTCCCCACTACGCCTGTGTGACCACAGCCAGCTCCCTCCTGTCCTGCTTCTACTCACTCAAAGGGGAGGAATATCAGTCCAACAGCCTTATTTTTCTTTCATTTCACAGACTTACAGCATAGCGGCTGGGTGAGGGAGGAAGTGTTCCCAGAAGCAATCGAGTACAAAGAAGGGTTCATCACTGCAGTGAAGGCAAAGGTGGGTCTGCAGAAGAGCCAGCAGCCCAAGGCCAAGCGCTGCCAAGGGCATCCACGAGCCCTGCCCCAGCCACCCAGGTCTTACAGTAGCGTGTGCAACCTTTTATTGCTGAAGATTAAACAAGGAAGCTGTACAGAGGCCAAAAGTCAGCACGGCAAAGAAATACCTTTAGACGAACTCATGGGGGTCTACATTTTAAATTATAACTTATAGACTAACTGCCTCAAAAATGAAAATACTATTTTTAACTTTTAATTGTAAAATTTCTAAACGTACAGAAAAGTGGAAGGAATGGTCCTAAATATGATGACTATCTAATTAGCCGATACCTAGAGTCAATATTTGTTAACATTTTGACATATTTATGTATTTCTCTTAAAAAGATAGATTTCCCCACTGAACCATTTCAAAGTAAGCTGCAGACATCAAGAGACCTCGTTTCCAAACCAGGAAAAAACAGCCCCTTGCCTTTCACAGCTAAAAGAAACACACACACACACCCCATTATCCAGTACCCAGTCCATACTCAAGTCCCCCTCCCCATTTGCTAGCTTGTTTCTACGCAATCTTCCCAGCACCCTGTTCAAGGCCGTGACACTGACCTTTGGAAGAAACGAGGCAGGAGCCTTAGAGACGGGCTCCCGTTTTGGATTTAGCTGATGATGACTTCACATCACCTGTGTGGTTGACTCGTGCCTCTCTCCCCAGTGTTACCTGACTTGGTGAGATCCTGACTGACATGTTTTGGAATTGTATTTCATGATTAGCACTTTCTACGGTAAGGGATTACACAGTGTCAGCTTAGCCAATATTAGTGATCCTATGAATAAGTTTAATCACTTTGAGTAGTGAAATAAGTATTTTAATCTGAAATTATTTCACTTCAAAGCATTTAGGATTTTTAGGGATGTTTATAAGTAAGGGAGAATGCAGGAGAAAGAAAAGGGGAATAATAAAAATAAGGGAAACAAATGAGCCAAAAATATGAAAGAAGTCAGGATCTAACTTCAAATAAGTTGGCCTAAGTTATGAGCAGCAAATGTGACCAGAACGTGAAGACGTTGTAGTATTCGGGTATAATCTGCCTTAGAAAAATCTAAGACCTTCAAGGCAGACACAATTATTAGTAATAACACTGCACAACGAGCCACATAACTAATTCCTCAGGTACCATTAAAACGTTTCAAAATGCTGTACATATGGCACCGTCTTCTAAGTCATCACATACTTTCAAACATGCCTTTCCATGCACAGCAGGTCCTCAGATAACGTCATTCCATTCAACGTCATTTCACTACAGTGTTGATAAAAAAAAAATCGATTCCTGGCGGGGCCCCTGGCAGTGTGGACTCTGAACGTCCTCCCCGCGTCTGCGTGTTTCTCTGGGGACTCCAGGTTCCTCCCACACCGCAAAACGAGCATGTGAGGGGACAGTGTGTCTGCATTGTCCCCATCTGAGTGGGTGTGTGTGGGTGGCCCTCTGACGGGAGGGCGTCTTGTCGAGAGTGGGTCCCCCTGGCACCCCGAGCTGCGGGGATGGGCTCCTGCCACCGTGACCCTGACCTGGAATCGGAGGGTTGGAAAAGAATGGTCTTGTTTTTATTCACTTTCTTCAATGTATGTAGAGCTGACATTTATTTCAACTTTTAATATTTGGGGTCTTTAGACGTTTTCTGGTGTTTCTGTGACCAGAAATCTGCCTTAGGAGCCTAATTCTTGTTTGTTTATATCAATCAGCCTTGGGTAACAACTGGTTCCGTTAGACCACAACATTAAGTGACGACGACGGTCAGTGAGGACTTACTGTAATGGTTTATCCACACAATGTATCTTCATTAACAACCCAGGGAGGCGAGCAGGGCAAGAATGTGCTCATCCTCACTTACCAATGGGAATTTGACCTCAAAGGCAAAGATTCAGCCAAGATCAGTGTCAAAGCAAGTGTCAAAACTAAGATTAAATTCCAAGTCACTTGACACTCAGTATAATGACCTAATCCGATGAGTTATGATTTAACAGCAGGTTCAATTTGGGTGCAATTTTCCAGAAACACCTTTATGTGCGGTATGACTGTGCAAGGCTACACGGGCACGATATCCGTATTTTATGTGTAAGGTATACTTTTATGCGCGCGCGCGCGCGCACACACACACACACACACACACACACTACTGTTTTTTAACCTGTGTGTGCCGGTGTTTGAGTAGACAATATTTATAAGTATGTTAAATCCTCTTTAAGGGACAGTCCCACACTGACTTCCCACATAAGTAAACTTGCATCACTATCACCCCAAAGGACAACAGAGGACAGCGCTGAGGCATCACGTCCTGTCTGTGTGGGCAAAAGAGCGCTTAAAGCCACAGCGCAGGCAGTGCGGCGACTCGGACCAGGTCGCCCCAGCCCTCTCTCTGCTAGAACTTAGTGCTGGCACACTATCTGGCATGGATTTTTTTTTTTTTAAGTCAGATTGTGTTTCAAATACACCCGGAGAGTTCTTTTTAACTTAAAGGGGATTTCCGAAATCAGAAGATAACCCCATTTTACAGAAGCATCTATTAATCATTTACAGAGTGCTATTAATGCCTCTTCTCTGTTTCCCACAGAAAACCTGATGGGACATTTTTCAAGTTAGCTCATCTCACTAAGCTGCTATAAAGTCTAGAGACCACGAACCCTATGGCCTGGCCTGCTTTGCCAGAACTACTGGGGGATTTAAAGTCTTCTGAAAATTGTTATTCTACTCCCATGGCCTTTAGCTAGAAGACGCACAGAAGGACTTGTGCACTTATTTGCACACTCTCATATAAAACTATGGTCATTCTTCAATTAAAAAGAAATTGATTGGAAATTTATTTTATAAGCCCACCAATTTGGCCAGCAAAACCCTAGAAAAATCACACCCCTCGAGAAAATGTTACCCAGGGAGAGTACCCAGTCATCTGACCTGCACACGCCTTGTAAAGCGGTGATACTGACACCTGGGTTGAGCTTTATCCTTTGCCAAGTGGTTCTGCCATGAACTGCCTCCTGCCCAACTTGAAGGCAGCCTGCGGACGGAGCCTTTATCCACTGGCGGAGTGGTCAGTCAGAGCAAGAGCTACCGAAGGTCTGCTTCTTGTCCCTGGAGTTCTGTAGTAACAGATGAAGTGGGCTCACTGCTCCCACACTTCCAGGTGCCTCACTCACCCCAGGTCACACAACTAGCAAGCGGTGGAGCAGGGCTCCAACCCAGCCCCCTGGGGCCGCAGACTCGGGGCCCTCAGCCACTTCGCTATTCTGCCTTCACATCCCCAGGAAGATGGACAGTCAGGCTGCCATGAGAAACCCATCTAGCTACCTACCAAGTGTTCATCAGATGTCACATTTCCACAAATGGCAGCCACTCAAATTCTGCATAACACCCCAGCCCAAAACAGCTGCTGGAGACTGGCAGAAAGCAGACTATTGCTTTCCATAATCCTTTCTTCTCCCAGTTCCAATTACACCCACACAGAGAGGGCCGGGCACTGAAAGGCTGAGGAGGAGGGGATTTTATCAAGTCAGAGAGCCTCACAGCCCTCTGCTAGCCCCCAGCGAGACAACAGTAAAGCTTTGTGCAACACATGCTTGGGGGTTCTTCACAGCAATTTAGAATGAGGAAATTCCGTTTACTGCCAGATTTCGGTTAAAGAGCTCCCATTTAGATGGCCAGGCCCTTAATAATCTTCCCCTGTGCCACTTTAGCTGTTTCACCTCCACCAGAGCTGACAACTCAGCAGATGTATCAAAAGTACTTCTGTACTCAGGCCTGAATGGGAGTACAGGGCCTGGGCCAGACAGAGGTCCTATTCAGAGGCCCTCCTTTGAAAACTCCCCAGGCATTCTAAATCCCAGGAATTCAAGTCACCGCAAAGCAAAGCCACTGCCCAGAGGGGGACGGGAGCAGGGACACAGCCAACTGGCTACCTGTGCCAGGTGTGGATTCGTCACCGCAGTGAAGCCAGGGTAGACTGTGTTTTATCGCGGTGTGGCAACGCGCCGGATTCCACATTCTCTCCGTGAGGATTTCTCCTAGACACTTAAAGTGAGGCACCTCTACGTGCGGGACACCGCTTCCTGATGCCAAAGGTCATCACCTGAGTCATAACACCATTTACTGAAGGGTGAGTCAATTCACTTTCCCGATGCGTTCTGATCCTAACGACAGCCCTGCCTGGCACGGATCCTGGCCTAGTTTTTCAGATAAGGAAACAGATTGAGAGGGGTTAATTAACTTGCCCACACTTACAGACCTACTGAGCCACTGACCGAGAGGCAACCCAGGCCTCTGCCATCAGTCTGTCCTTCCAGCCCACTGCTGCCCAACCACGTTTCCTCCCCGTCGCCCATCATTAACTAACATGGTAACGTGTGGAGGCCCTGAAGGTAACGGGGTGACGGGGCCGTTATGGCTGAAAAGAGGATTCAAGTGCCGCTTTCTCCTCAGAGCTCCCCTTCTCACTGCAATTCAGTTACCCGCCTACAAAGTAAGGTGACCTGGAGGGTAAGGGTTGACTACCCGCCTCACCTCTATCTCCCCAGCACCCAGCTGGGCGCTGACACACAAAGCACACGGATGGATGTTTGCTGGCTGACCGGGCCCAAGCAAACTCTCAGGCAAGTCACTGAAAAGGTCAAGCATCAAGACTGTCTTACAGTCTATACGCAATCAGAAAAAACAAAATACATATATGTCTGATAATAAGAGTAAACGCCAACACTTTATTTTACATAATCTTAAACATGAAGTACTTTATTTACACCAAAACCAAGTGAAAAGCAAGCCGTATTGTCTCACCAGTACCTTGAACTTCTGGAGCTAGTTGATGAAGCACAAACGCTTCACTTTAGTTATTACTGCTTAAACATTACTTTGTTCCCATACGACTTCCAAAGATAAAAGGCTGGCTCTACGGATTCAACCTAGCCTTTATTAAGTAAATGCCAACAAGTTAAAGGGCTCAGTTTTGAGCTTAAAAAAAAAATTGTAATATTCTGTCTGTTAGACTACCATCAGAATAATACAAACCTTTGCCTCTCAACCACTTTTTTTCTAATTCATATACAGATGTCTTATCTAAGTCATATACAGATGTCTTACGTCTGAGAGCCAGCTGAGATCCTAGATAGTATGAAAGCCCAGAAATATTTTAAAGGCTTAAGTGAAATGGAGTCTAAATTTTTTTAAAAAGGAATTAAAGAAAAGCTCAGTTAATTTTCACTTATATTACAGCTCCCCTTCACAAACAAAGCCTTCCTCCTGGTTGGAGAATTTGGAACAGCAAACCCGGAGGAAATGCCAAGGAGATGGTATCATGCAAGACTCCTTCATGAAAAGGAAAACAGATAAGACCTCTTTCTAGGAGAAAAATGCCCAAGGAAACCCAAAGAAACAAACTTGATTCAAACAGAGAGAAGTCTAACCTAATTTAATGAGCCTTTACAGTCGAATGAAAACTAAAAACAAGAATTCTAAAATAGAATGGCAAATCTCTTTTCAGTGTCAAGCTCCTAAAAGATCAATTTAACTCCAAGAGTGCATGCCGCCTAAGGTGCAGGGTTGCTCCTATTGCCTATACTCCTGACGTCTGCCAACTCTGCCATGTTTCCTTTCCTCTCTTCAGACCCAAGGTTCCTCCCGAGAGGATGAGCATCTCCAGACAGTTACGGGGTCGGGCAGGGTTAGGACTCAAGGGAGAGCGGCTGGGAAACGCACCTACTGGGAGAATTTCAGGAAATTATGAATTTCACTGCCCGGGATCACTGACCTGAGCCACAAATAAGTGCACAGTAAGATGTCCCTGACAACGTGTCTTTAAATCCCTCTGTCAGCACCCCTTTTCAAATAAAGGGTGTAAAACAGCTGGTTATCCTAATTCTGACACGTAGGTACTGACTTACCATCTTCTAAGAATAGAGAGTTCCATGACTCTATTCACGACAATAAAAATTACTTCAAGTTTTGTTTTTCCAAGGAGTCTGTATTATACGGCCCATCACACTACTAAATGTCTTATTTACTGAAAAATAAAAAATTGGAGACTGGGTTCAAGTCTTGATTTTTACCATTTGCAAGGTACAGATAACTTTTCTGTAGATCCAATCTACTCACTTACTTTTTATTATTTACTTATTATTTACCAGGAAGATATTCTCAAGTTTTATAGAAAGAGAGACAAAGACTGACACAGAAACAGAGATTATATACAGTACTTTTCAAAACCTGTGCAAAATATTCCGAGGTTACTTACGAACAGAGGATGATCTAAAAAAACAAAGTGACTATGTCATTATTGCTAAAAGCGCTCGTCCAACTGTAATCATTTCAGTGAGTTTCCAATGGCTCTGTAATTGTATAAAACAAAGTCCCAAGGCCCTTTATGCCCTCAGCTTTCCCCATGAAAGAAGTTACCCTCCTGCTCCCCCTTCTCCCAAAGGGACATGCAGACACTTGTGAAGAGATCTCAGGAGTTGAGTGAGAGCTTAATAGTCCAACAAACGCTGCGCCAGGGCTCTCTGCACGCCTGAATGGGGTGGTGCTGAGGGCCCTCCCCAGACACGACCCACCCTGTAGCGCTTTTCAGAGCAGAGGAGGGGAACTCATTTGTAAGTGATGGCAGCCATTCGCAAGATAATAAAACAGACCTGGGATGAAGATGCACTGGGACCCAGAAGGCACGCAGTAGATTCTAGCCCTGTCACTAATAACTCTTTACCGCAGACGTCCAGCAATACTGTAACAGTATTTTTCAACTGCTATGAGGCAGAAGTTGGCATTCTCAGTTGCAAAATAGAAGCAGGTTGGACTAGATGGCATCTACTCAGCTTCCAGATTCCCTCTTAGCTTATGAGATTTTTATTAAGGCTCATGTTGAAATCTTACAGCAAGTCTAAGAACCAGCTCTTAATGACTTCATTAAGATCGAGTGTCTTCATGACTTCCTGAAACACAGCTGACCCAGCAATAGGTAGATGGGGTTGCACATAATTCTGCTTATAACTTAGGCTGAAAGTGAGCATACCTTTCTCTTCAAAATTTCTCACTTCAGGGCGCTTACTTTAAACCTCATTGATCCAGTAACGCTCCTCACCTCACCCCAACCGAAAAACAAAACCTCCAAGGCAAGTAAAGCCCAGGAAATTACTTTTATGTTCCCAGAAAGCCCAGGCCGGAACCCAGCTGGCGCAGTAAAAAGGAGGCAAATCCGCACGCGCCACCCCTCACCATGCGCACTTCCAGCACTGAAACCAAGGAGTCACACACACAAACCCAGCGCACGGTGAAGGGGAAGCGGAACTCTATCTGGAATTGCCTCACGTCTACCTCTGTCAATGCACTGAGGAAAGTGGCCAAGAACTGTTACTTCAGGAGTGTGCTTATGGTTCAAAGCTCTCAAGTGTTCATAAGGGCAGATATTTTTCCTTCCAACAAAACGCTCAGTTGTAATTTAATACCTCTTTCCTACTGAAAAAAAAAGGGGAGGGGGTCAAGTTAAGAATGTCTACAATCAAATCCTTTCCAAACAATGAATGACAAAGCTCACAGATTTACTCTCAGAAGGTAGACAATTAAGTTTTAAGCCCTTTCGTATCATTCTCATCAGAAATTTAAAGAATCCCCCTCAAAAAATGCAAACTGACCTATAAGAAAGTCTCAAGAAACTGTGTCTGGAAAATTCATAAGCTGAAATTCTGGCCCAGAAGCAACAGATTTTGCTAATACACAATTTGGATACAGTGATCAGAGGCGTGTCCAATAAAAAAAGGAAACTAACCCTGAGAACCTGTATTATAAGAAACTCATGCTCTGAACAAAGTTTCCTGTAAAGCACAGAAATATGACAAAAGTTACCACAGACAAAAGCACACTTACTGAAGTCACCCAGTGAGAGAAAAGGCAGGCAGTAAACACAAGTGTGTGTTTTCAGTCGGATGCTGAGGACTGACTGTAGTTACACGCGGATTTTCGACTGCACAGGGGTCAGCACCCCAATCATGGTGTTGTTTAAGGCCTAACTACCTGTCCCTACGAACTGCCCAGCACCCCAAAGGTTGGGATCACCTCTCAATTTCAAGGGCAACATACTACTCTGTACACCCTAGTATTCTGCATGAATGCAGAGTTCTCCGTTGAACAGTCTACTCTGTTTAATGCACAAATGTAAGAGGCAGATGAGAAGGAAACTGGGGAAAACGGGATCAATGCAAAAACGGAGTGTGTGTGTGTGAAGGGGGGGGGGGGAGACACAGGGACCAAAAACTTCTAATCTGTGCAGACACAGATGATACTCAAAGTACCATTTTCTGGAGCTTCCTTCAACAGTTGTCCCGGGCCACCTCCGAACATGAGTAAAGTTTTTCCTGCACAGGAGTTTCGCTTGGGGATGGGGGTAACTGGAGAGACATGCGCAGGGGGCGAGAGAAGGAAGAGATGAGCATGAAAGGAGCAAGAAGTGCCAGCCTTGCCCTTCGCGGGGTCTCGCCGTCATTCACTCCCCAGCACTGGTCACGTGAAGTCAGAGTCTGCATAACACAAAGGGCCTTTCCTAGGAATCACACAAGAAAACCTTCAAGAATTTTAGCCTAGAATACAAGACTTTTTTCATTCTGCTTTTTTAAAAAAGACATCAAAACACCAAGTTAAATGTCTAAAAAGCACTTGACAAATCTTGTCACTCTCTTAGTCATTAGTGATTCCCAAGTCTAGCAAATAAGGTCAACTTCTCATTAAGTTTTCTTAATATAATATATGATGCAAAGCTGCTCGTACCCACATAATGGAAAGCTGTCTCGCTACCTCAATAGGTTTACCTGGATAGTAAACAGTCACCTTAAATTCTTCCTGGAGCAAGGCATAAATAATAAAAATAGATGCATTTAACCACACACGTGAGTTCACTGTCATGAGACAGCACACAATACTGGGTTTGGGGGCCATTATAAACAGTGTCCCCACTTTCCTCCCTTCCATCTCCATAGCCTTCC
Organism: Rhinolophus sinicus; assembly: GCF_036562045.2. Lineage (NCBI taxonomy): Eukaryota > Metazoa > Chordata > Mammalia > Chiroptera > Rhinolophidae > Rhinolophus > Rhinolophus sinicus. The sequence continues at coordinate 68,036,019 of NC_133755.1, read as the reverse complement.
CTCCTCAGGCTTTCCCTTTCCAGCAAGGAGCTGCTGAGGGCTGAGAAGTCGCTGCTACTTGTACCAGCCACTAAGCCTCCATACATTCTCTCTGGGGCTTTGTTTTAGTCCCTCTGCTCAGTGAAAACGTACAGCAGTGCCTCCGCCCAGCTCAGACTTCCGGCACACGGCGACCAGAACCTCATCAGAACCCGCAGTACTTAAAGTGATCGCCCACAGATCGGGCAGCGACACGGAAACACATTTAGTGTGACGAGCCGCTCTGCAGGCCCCCTCTCCCCTCAAAAGCGTCTCACAGTCACCAGACCAGAAGATACAGGCAGCGCTACTGGTCGATGTTAATCTAACACTGAAAAACAAAAGCAATTCTTTGAGCCTCTCCAACTACAGAAAGGAAACCAAGTGCCATACACACCTGGCTGGTCAATCATCCCCTCCTGATCGTGGGAACTAACAATAAAGACACCACCCCAGCCTCGCCCTGCAAAGGGCTAGCTGTCCCCGTCCTGGGGGATGGGCTTCAGTGGCTCCTGCAAGGCCCACAGAGAAACCCCCAGCAGCAGGAGCTAGGATGCCCACGAAAACCTTTGCCTCAACCTTCTGCTGTTCAGAGTAAGTCATCTTGGTGTGAATGGCCCTTAACTCTTTAAACCACAAAAGGCTGAGGTAACTGTCTAAAGAAGGGGTGTCCAAACTGTGGCCTGCAGGCCAACTGCGGCCCACAATCCATTTTTAATTGGCCTGCAGCAAATTCCAAAAATATATTTAGTTTACTTAAATAAACCAGGTGAGGCAACACGTACTTCACCTCGAGTGAGTGGCCCGGCTGTTTGTGTATTTTACCGCATATGGCCCTTGGTGAAAACCGTTGAAAAAAGTTTGGACACCCCTGGTCTAAAGGTTGCATAACTGACTAAAGCCATAGCAATCGCCAAAATCTCTTAGTGTGCTGGCAATTTCTATGAGTACCACTTGTAACAAATGGATTACCTTTTAGACTGGAGGCTGGAAATCTTTTCACTGGGGGTCCTACGTCAAATACTTGGATTAAAACACTCAGTGGGTCCTTGCAGACAAAAACGTCTGAAAGGATAACATCAAAAGGCTAAAAGTGGTACACGTGCTTGTTAAAACGCACATCACTGTTTTATAATCAGAGTTAGATGGGACCTTCAGATGCCAACTGACTTGATTCCTCAGACTCCAGGACCCAACAAAAGAGACGGTATCTACCCCATCTTGCTAACTCCTCCAGTCTCCTGGAAGCAGCACAGTGAGAATGTTTATGTTCAATATGCCAAAAGCACATTTCAAAAACTTATTTCAAAGATTTTCTCTGAAAAAGTGTGTCACCAGGTGAGGGAGACTGCACGACAGAAACTGAGTTCCTGTTTTAACCAAAGGCAAATCTAGGGAGGCGGTTAAGCTGAGCAAGGAAGTTGAACCACAGCTGTGCACGCCAGTGACCAGCTCCATACAATCTCAGCCAAACTGCAAAAACATCTCTAAAGCTCAGTTTCACCATCTAAAAAAATGCTTGCTTCACAGCATTAACTGGAAGGATTAAATGAGATAGTGTGTGTACAAGGATGGTCCATTCCTGGAGCCAAGCAGCTCCCAGCATGCATAACACATGCAATAAACGCTGGCTGCTCATTCCCATCACTCACTCTGCAACCAGCAGAGCCGGCATCGTCCCATCGCCTGCTGCTGCCCTCCAATGCCGTGACTGTGGAAGGCTGCGGTGCTCCCTGCAGTTGGAGCCCGGCCCCCACAGAACCAGGACGGAGTCTCCTAAGACTGACAGGTTTTTCACGAGTGGATGTGGGACAGTGGCTGGCAGCAGTAATGACCTGGACGTGGCCGGTGAAACTCTTGGTGCAGTTCAATGGGATAGGCTTGAATTTCAAGTCATCACCTTCAAGCTCTGTGACCACAGATAGGTGACTTCACCTTGCTCCGCCTCCAGTTTTCTCTTCAGCTACAGGGGAACATTACATCATCTAAAGCCTTGCAGGTGGAAGCACTAGCCAGGTGCCAGGCTCAGCACACCTTCCATACCATCCCTTCCTTCCCTCCCCCTTTATCCTCTAACGCCCTAATGCCAAGTGCCTTCTGGCACAAGGCGTGAGCTTGTCAACTGTGATAACCAGAAAGTGGGCTGGGCGTTTTATGAACAAGGACAGGAGAAAATGTAGGTTGATACAGGGAGTGGCATTCTCTTCTGAGCCAAAACTGAAGCAAAAGGCTTGGACTAATGAGATAACGCCACCTTTCAGATAAGAACATGAATCACTGGGAAACTAACTGTTCAATAAAAGACAAGCTGGGGAACTGTGAACACAAACTAAGAAACGTAAACCTGTGTGCCCATGGGATTCCTACATCATTCTATTCTCACTGACTTCCACACAATCTCATTCACAGGCCAGGTTCCAATACGGCGGTGATTTCATCTGTCCTTGGCCATGTCATACAATTTTCAATTTCGACATAAAATTAATTTTAATCCACTTTATAACCCTGGAAGGAAGGGAAGGTCAGAAGAAAAAGACAACAAAAAACCAATCGGGAACTGAATGCCATAAAGTTCAGAAACTTATCCTCAGGGGACGTCCACACACCCGGAGGTCACCGGTCCTGCGAGGGGTGTGAGCAGGCACTAAACTATTACAGCACTGGCAAAGGAACATACCGTATGTGTTTCCCTGAAAATAAGACCCAGCCGGACCATCAGCTCTAATGCATCTTTTGGAGCAAAAAATACAAGACCTGGTCTTATTTTACTATAATGTAAGGCTGTGTCTTATGATATGATATATGATATGATATATAATGTAATATAAGACCAGGTCTTATATTGATTTTTGCTCCAAAAGACACATTAGAACTGATTGTCCAGCTAGCTCTTATTTTCGGGGAAACAGGGTAGCAGCTGACACCTGCCCCTGTCCTGGCTCCTTTGGGACCAAAGTGGAGTAGGATCCAACGGAAATGGAGAACAGCCCCCGTGCTTAATGACCGTGATAGACATTGTCCAGGCCACAAATGTGGCTGCCGGCACCCCTGCTGTTCACTCCACTCTCCCTCCTCCTCGCCCAAATTTCACCCAATTCCCTCGTAACTCATTTTGGGGAAGCTAGGTAAGCAAGAACGTTTGGGGGGAAAAAAAAAAGATGCTGAGGGGGAAAAGAGAGCTGGCTTGCCTACTCATTCCATTGACCATTTCTCCCACGTTCTACAAGTAGGAGCATGAGAAGAAAGGAATGTGCTTGGCGAGGGCTCCTCGCAGAAGTGCTGGCCAGGGCGCCGGCGCTCAGAGGGCAGAGTCAGAAGAACAGACGCTGTGGTGATGTCCTGACCAAGTCCTCTCAAGCCTGACAAAGGGTACCCTCCCCACAGCCCCACCGAACCATGGCTTCTTCCTCAGAAATAGGCTTTGAACCTGGCTATTTAAAGACTTACAAACAATGACCCATGAGCACAACCCAGACATATCGCGCCTGACACTGCTTCCCAGACCCAGCAGGGTATCACTGTGCTCTCGTGACAATGACGAGAACTATTAGAGCCTGAAAACCCCAGGACGGTGCGGAGCTGGTGACAGACAGCGATGCTCATGACGACACATCGAAGCAGCTTACAAAGCTCCCCCACTGTGTCCCTGGTCATCCTTCTGAGAGGCTACAGGCCAAGTGTTTTCATCTTCACTGTGTCCCTTGTAGAAACTGAGACAAGGCACTATCATTTACCCAAAGACTCCCACCATGAGAACCTGCCCGCAGACGCCTAGCCCATTCCATTCCCCGCCAGACGAATGGGGCCTTCCCACAGGATACGAGCACCCCCACCGTCCATGCAGACACTTCACAGATAAAGTAACACTTGTGACAAGAAAACTTTTTTACAGCAGTGTGGATTTATAGCTCCGATTGCAAACTTTTCCCTCCAAAGCAAATTGCAACACAAGTGCTCAACTTTCCTAACCTCCAGACGATTCTCTCCGGCTAGAACTATCATTCAAGCCCGGAATGTCCCCCCTGCCCCCCTCCCCCAGGCTGTACATCAAGCCTTAAATCAAGCAAAAAAAATCTACAAAACAAAAGACCATCAGCTAAAAGCTAAGGGCCTGCCACTCAGGAAGAGGAACCTTTGAAAGTGACACGGACAGAAGTAACAGGCTGACGAGGCCGACCTGAGAGGGACGGCGCCACCCACTATGACAGTAGCTTACACCCATGCGAACCCCAGGCACCGACCAGGACAGCACACACAGTCGGGGTGCCGATGGCCCTCGAAGCTGCCAGAGTCTGCTGCTGGTCAGCGCTGTCTACAGCTGCGTGGGGCCAGGCCCCTAAGGAAGGACATTCACCTGTCTGTAAATAAAGCCAGTCCCGTTTTCAGTTTCAGCCCCTCCTAACAGCGTCCATGTCACGTAATCAATCACTAACCTAGCAGTTGTCTGTCTCAGGCCTGCTTTCCCTACCACACTGCCTGCCCATGTTTCCCTGGAGACGGCACAGCACCTGTGTCTCAAGGGACCTCAAGGAATCCTCGGCTCGGTCTCCGGCCTGAGCCCCATGACACATGTCACTGCAGGAGTTAAGCGATCTGTTTCCTCGATCAGCACGCTCGGGCCAGGATGCAGCACTGGGAAGCCAGACAAATCAGTCTCCCATTGGGGCACAAAAATAAAAGGGAAGGAAAAGAGCATTTCTACGAAGTCGGGATCCTTTTCAATATGTCCTCAAAGTTGACCAGTTTCAGGAGTCTGTTTGCTCCTTTCCTCTTTTAATTGACTTCATGCTCCTTCCTTCACATGGTTAAGAATGTGTTACATGCACAAACTCTGTATTCTTCCCAGAAATGCTAATTCACAACTGAAGAGCTGTTAGCAAAGGCAGACTCTCCACCACACGGACGGGGAGGGCGGTGGAAGGGCCACACAAACCAAACAGGAAAGGCGACCTCCCTCCCACAGCAGGTGTCAGGCCGGCCCACAGCGCTTCTCCCAGGCCGTGGGGCCCAGAGGAGGTGAAACGGGAAGACAGATAACAGGGAGAGGATTTGCCGCAGAAGACAACATTCTGTGGGTGCCTCCCCCTTGGTAAGGTCATCCAGCTGGCCCCGAAGTTGTCTCTTCATTCCTTACTTCTAAAAGCAGTCTCGTGTATTCCAAGTTCAAGGTCGAGAAATGGTAACCAGAAATGAAGTGGACACCAGAAAGCTCTTCAATACATTCACTAATCTGATAGCAATGGACTCGGACTTCAATCCCAAAGCCAAACAGTGGGACTGTTCTGCCGCTGTGCTTGCTGTTAAAAGGCACCTGCCAGCAGCACTGGTTACTTCCATACACACCCAGACACACCCACACGCAGAAGTTCAAGGTGTGCAAATGGAGATCTATCTCGGGTGCTTCCTTGCCTTGAACTGCTTCACTAAGTGCACTCTGGAATCTTCTTCAAAAGCGAAAAAGCAAGGTATGTTATTTACATACAGTACCCACCAACGTTCTCTGGAAACCCCATAAAACACGACGACGTTGCTTTACACCAGACTCGGGTTGAGGCTGCTCTTCTGAACTAGATGATCTAGAAAACACAGGCGCTAAAGGGCATTAACAGTCCTCGGCTTCTCCACAGGAAACAACTCTGCCCTGAGCTTGCAGAGCGCTGTTAACCACCCACCCCTCCTAGTTTCTCAAGCGCCTCCACAGCATTTGCCACTAGAATCACAGGACCAGGTGGCAGCAGTGCAAGAAACTGACCTCCTTCGTGCCCGCAATCATTGTCCAAGGCTGTTGCAAAGACCAAGTAAGCCCGCTTCTTCTGCCAAATCGAGCACAGCTAGTAATGACAAGACATTTGGGGACTTTGTTCCTTGTTGGTTAGTTTGTTCGTGACCTCAGACAACTTTCCGGATCCCTTTTGGAAGGCTTAGAAGAAATAAAAAATAAAAAAAAACCCTGGGAGGAAGAAGAACTGGGTAAGGCTGTTGGAATATGGCATCCAGCCTTGTGTCCCTACGGAACTGTTTCAATTTGTGGTCACCGGCCACCTTCTGCGGTAGACCTTCTCCAATGAGAAGGTGGGAGTACCTGCTCCTCAAAGAAGTCTTTAATTACTGAACCCTTGCAATGCCTACCTGTGCTCTGGGGACTAGATTCATCACTGTCTCCTCCCCAAACCCTGCAGAAACGTACACCAACCTTGACCAAGGATGTGTACACAAAAGCAACCCCAGGACAAGCCTTCAGAGTTCCCTCCTGGTCTCATCCTAAACTCTCATAATTAACTATTCAGGATGCCAATCTCAAACTGTGTTTGAGGGAAAAAGGATGTGGACATAAGGACATAAGTTTTTGTTGTTCACCTAATGTACCAGGTGTGATCACACAATATGGTGAATGTTTAAATAAAAAAATTATTACAGTAAAAGGCACATTGCCATTAATTCCCCTCAAAATACTCCCCCTCGCTTCGAACACACTTATCCCATTGTTCTTGCTACTTTCTGAAGCAGCTCTGGAAGTGCTCTTTTGTGAGTGTCTTTATCCTCCATCATGACAACGCTCCGTGTGACACATCGCTTCTGGTATAAGGCAATTTCTGTCAAATAAAAACATTACGATGTGTCCTCATTCATCTAATTCACCAGATCTGGCACCGTGTGACTTCTGGCTCTTCCCCAAAGTCAAAATGACCATGAAAGGAAAATGTTTTGAATTGATTCAGGACATCGAGGCAGCCATGACAGCACAACTAAAGACACTCACGAAAGAGGACTTCCAGAACTGCTTCAGAAAGTGGCAAGAACTATGGGATAAGTGTGTTCGAAGCAAGAGGGTGTATTTTGAGGGGGATTAGTGGCAATGTGTCTTTTACTGTAACAAGCTATTATATTTAAATATAAACCATTATTTTTTTTATCACGCCTCGTAGTTGCTAATAACCCTTTAAACCTAGATTCCTCAATACTGCCTGTTTTAGCAACAACACTCCCTATGCTAGAAATCTCAGGTTTCTATAAATAACTAGGGAAAGAAAAAAAAAATGGAATGGATCTAAAAATCAAAACTACCTAAGTAAAGAGACAGGGAACAAAACTTCAGAAAACAGGTCCACATTTGGCCTAAAAAAATTTTCCCCAAAGGTCGGCACTGTTCTCAGAAGTGAAATATAATTTAGTTTTAATATGACTTTAAATTTCCTTAAGAAATATTTATAGTTAAAGGCATAGTTCAAAATGTACAAGATCCCCAAAACAACATTTTTATAGCAAGCTCTCATCTTGCAATTAGAAAAATAATCCCACAAAATTAAAACTCCAGAGAACGGCATGTACAAAGCGGCTCCCTGCCTGTGCTTCTGCCGTGGGAAGCAGTCAGTTCACCTGCATACAACGTGCATGACGGTGGCACATCAACAAATCAAGCCACTTCTGAAACTTAGAAAACGCCAAGTAAGTTTCTCACAAACGCTCTAAAACAATGAAAACTATATTCATTCATCAGTAAAAATATCAGCATACACTTTTACTTAAAAAGAAGGAACAAAACAAAGGACACATGAAATCAGATTTCAAGGAACGCAGTTTGTGTGTCATTGACAGGTGTCAGCAATGGCAGCCGAGGCACGTGGTGAGGCCACACCAGTAAGACTGAGGAGCGGACCTGCTCTGACGGGGAAAATGCAGGCAACAAGAGCGGACAGAGGGAGTAATACACTCTGGAGCTGTTTCCCAAGCTAATGGCTCCAGAAATCAATTTAGTAGCTCACACCCAGAACGTTTTCACCACTTAAGGAGAGGGTGTTCAGCTGGGCGCTTCATGAGTATGGGTGCTAAGTGTCTGCGCACATTCTATGCTCGTAATTGGAATACGATTCCGACCCAAAGCTCTGAAAACCCCACCTCCCGTGTGTGTGTGTGTGTGTGTGTGTGTGTGCGCGCGCGCACGTCTGGCATTTAAAACTTAGACACATCAGAGAGTCACATGTACAATGAGAAAAAAGCTCAGAACTCATGGCCCAAAGGCAGCTGTGTGATACAGTATAAATTTAGGATTCACAGTCAGAAGATGTGGGTTCTATTACTTTTTATTTTAACCTGGGGGCAAATGAAACTATGCTTAGCACTGTGTGTGAGAAACTCACAGAGTGACACGCTACTGAAGTAGAATTATTTGGGAGGGAAGGGGGAACAATATTGTTGCGGGGGGAGAATATTTTCACTTTTTCCATCTTTTAGTATTGCTCTGATTCAACCGATTTTATAATGTGAAATCTTATTATAGAAAAAAATCTTGTTATACTTAATGTGGAATTACATGCTTTGACAGGCTGCATACGCTGTACTTCACCCCTGAAAAAGATGCAAACAAACCAAAGGAACACACACACCATCAAACACTTTTGCAACAAATCAAGTGCCAATGCCACTACTGCACCTGTGTCCAACTCCTGGCTGCACGCCATGTTGCAATAGAAGGATATTAAAAAGGTAGCACTGCACTAGCAATAAAAAGGAATTTAAATTTTCTACCTATTACAGATGACAAAAGTACCTAGAACTCTTCCCACCACAGAAGTTACTAAATAAACTCTGGTGCTTGAAGAGTTGCTCTCTGGGAAACTGACGATTCAGAATAACTCAAGTCCTGCCTTTTTTAAAAAGCCAAAGTTTTAGAGCCTCAGAACCATATGCTCACTGCACAGTCGTTTGAATCTACCCATCTCTGTTTGTTCTTAGGAAGAAGAGATCAACAAAGAGCAGGTGGCCAGAAATGCCTCCTGCAACCCTGTGTCATCACGTGAGGCAAGAGCCCTGGCCGCTGGGTGGGAGATGAAGCACAGCTGGCCTCAGCTGTGCCACGAGGCGCCGGGCACCCATTCCTCAGGCAGCGCCGACCCCAGCCCAAGGGGAAGGCCACACACCAGCTCAGGCCTCCCCACCTTCTCACAGAAAGCCATGTCTCCCAACCTTTGGTGCTGGCCAAAAGGCAGGCGCTACAAATCTAACGCCTGCGATTCAGTAAGGAGAAAAAAAGAAAAACAAACTAAATTCACGAAGTAATAAAAAGATAAAATTCTCTAAATCTGCTCTGTCCAATTTCAGGAGCCACTTCAAGACTTCTATGTTCTCCTCTTCGTATGCTAACACAAATTCCACCGATAAAGCTGACACTGTGTTTAACAGTGAGATTCCTCACGGTTCTCCGCAGAGCGGCAAAGAAGAAAGTGCAGAAAGACCTTAAGGAAACCAGGCGGTCGGTCCCCCTTACCTCCCCACGGTTTCTTCCTGCCTGTACTATCTGTTTCTGAGAGTGGTTTAAACGTGGCGTGTTTTGATCCCTGGTAAAAACGGTGATCACGTCTGGGTGTGAGGGTGGGGGAGAAGCAAAGGCTAAGAGCATCTTGTCAGGAAATGCAAGTCCCCACGGAGAGCTCGACATAAAATCCTGTCACATGGGTAGGGAACAGACACCACATTTATTGAAAAAGGATGACTGTTGTGGAGAGTTGGAGCCTTAATAACCCCTTGATCCACAAGTGACCCAATCAACACTATTCCTTATTACAAGTCACTTACTGAGACAAGGTCCACAGTTCTCCTATAAAGAACTCTTTGTTTTGTTACTTTCCCCATGTTAGAAATATTGCTGACCAAACGTAAACCCTAAAAACGCCTCTCAGATCCATATATGCTTTCTAGAAGCATCCGGCCTTACAACCCTAAATATTACGGCAGCCTCTCCTTTGCAACTGTCCCCAAGATACGTCACCACCGGCTAACAAGACCATTCTCACAAGTACTGAAGCCTCACGGACGTGGAACTTACCTTGCTCTAGTCTTACCAGCCCCTCAAGCAGAAAACTCGAAGCCAAGTTAGAACTGAACGTAAACAAATTTCTATTTTTAAGAATCTTAAATTAAGTAAAACCTCTTTTTAACAAGGGGCGTGTGTGCTGGGCTGGACGAAAGCCTCTCATTTCACTTTAGATTTAAATGTGGAGAGAAATGGGTTTGTTCTTTCAGCCTCTAAATTATAATGTGCATACCATGGGGGTAAAGGTGGAAGCTACTGCTCCCCACCCACTCAGGGAGACAGAGGTAAGGGAGGTCTTCTCTCACCCATTTCAGAAAAGGCATTGAGCGCAACACACCTGTGTCCTAGGGCGGCAGTAAGTGCTCCCACTCTTTTACCTGCCTCACCCCAAATGTCCCACTGTCAGTCAAAACCCTTACAAGGAAACCACTGCAGGCAGGAGGCCAGGGAGCCAGTGCCAGCTGCTGAAAGACAAGGGGGCTGGGAAGTGGGAAAGGGATGAATGGAACAGCTTTAGTCCTCACTGGTTTGATTCAGGCCACGGTTAGCACTAAATTAAAGGGGCTTCACTCTCTGTCACACACTTACTTATAAACATCCTAGAGGGAGAGAGAAGACAGAGACCAAGAGTTAGAGACAGAGAGAGAGAGAGAGAGAGAGAGAGAGAAGAAAGCAAACGAAGGGAAGGGAGGGCAAGCAGCATGTGTGGGAAAGCAAGGACTAGGAAAGAGGCAATTATTTTAAAGGCTTAAGGAAAACAGCACCAGTGCAAAGAGGTCACTGAAGAGAACAGGCACTCGCTCGGCTACCTGTCAGCTTCCAGGCCACTGTCCACTGCCGTGGGCTGTGGCCTCGTCAATCTGCCCCAACTTAGCAAGGTCAGGACCTGTCGGGACCTGCCTGGGAAGCCTGCCGACAAATCCCAGGTGCCCGGGAGTTAGGGCTCAGTCCCTGCTGGGCAGCACACTTCCTCCTGCGTCAGGGTGAGCCCGGCCCGACCCAAGAGTGCAGGACTTTGAAGGGTCCTCTACAATCGTCCTACTGCCCAGATGGCAAGACCCACTGGGGATGCGCGACCCTGGGGCCCTTTTACACACCTCTCCTGTGTGTTTGGTAACAGTCTCATCCAAGCCAAAGGTGAAGACAAACAGCCCGCCCTGCACCTAGAGCCCTCATGTATCCTCTACAAGCACGATGGTTCCTCTGCTTACATGCATGCCCCTCAAAACGACAGTGAACTCCTGGAAGGCCGGGAGGCAGCCACTCCTCTCTGTATCCCCACCCCCCCACACGGAAGTAACAACATTTACGGGGTGTCCAGCCCTAAGACAAACACTGGGCACTTTAGTTCATCCTCACAACCCTATTAGCTTACTACTAATATTGGCCCCATTTTTCAACAAAGGACACAGATTCAGAAAAGTAACTTTCCCAAGGGCCCATAGCTAGCAAATGCTAGAACAGGGCCAGCTGACCCCAAAGCCTACACTTTCAACCACTAGGCCAGTGGTTCTCAAAGTTTTAATAGTTTCAGGATCTCTTTACACTAGAAAAAATTAACAACTCCAAAGAGCTTCTGTTTAGGTCAATTGTATCAACACTTACTCATTCGAAATTAAAACTGAGTAATTAAAGGGGGAAACAGAGTAAAATTCCCTTGATCCAACTTAGCCAACAGGCAAGGAATCCCTCACTAACATGGAGTCTGTGACAGGTTCATGGGAGAAAAACACTTACCACCCTCCACACTTCCCCATGTGAAACGAAGGCGAATCAAAACTACAAAGTTTGTAATAAAATGGGGTTCAGTCCTCAAACATCACAAAGTGGGAAGTGATTCTCAGATCCTTCTTTTTTTCTTTTGTTAAACTCTTTATGGCCTTAGGTGAGATGAATAACCCACAGGCCTCACTTTCAACATCTGTAGCTGTGGGAGTAACAGCTACTGGGGGTGTTTTCAGGGTAGAAGACTCAGTACAGTGTCTGGCACATAAACACTCAACGCTGGCTGCAATCACTGTTATTATTATTAGCTACAGAGAAGGGGAGCAGGACTAGGAGAGAATTTTCCACTTCCACAAAACTTAGCAAGGTTTTCTGAACAGACATGTTTCCTTTCCTTCCTCTAAAAATAAAGCTCTTTTCAAAGCGAATAAGGGAAGGGCTTTGCTTATGCTGGCAGTGCAAACAGAGAAGACTAAAACCTACCTTCAAATAGGTATTGTCCCATTTGAATGTCTTTTGAAAATGTCCCATTTGAAAACTTTGCTTTCTGGCCTCGCAGCAAGCTTGAAAGGAACAGTTACTGCAGACGTCAAGGTCAGAAAGCACTGCCTTCAAGTTTTGATTCTGCTGGAGACAGTGAACGACCTTAATTGTGTGGTGCTGCAATTACATAGTGAATTCGCAGCACAGGACAATCAAGGAAGCTGTAGATTAGGATGGTTAGGGGGAAATCAATCCAGGTGACACAAATCACTTCTGAAGCCAAAGACATGGGCAGACGTTCTACTGAAGACTCGGGAGCATTTTCCATCCTCGCAGAATACTCACTGCTCACCTTTAGGGGCCTGGCATCCACATGCCCACAGCCTCGAGGACGCTTCCTCCACCTTCTCCCCTCAGTGAGAAGTAACGAGTTGCTTCCCCAATGCCACAAGAAGGACCAGTATCAGACGCAAGGAGCGGGAGGAGCAGAGGGAGGCTGCTCTGCTGACAAAGATGGACAGGGCCCTCTCATTTATGGGAGGTGAGGAGGGAGAGCCCCTCAGAGTCCCAAGGCCGGTCCGCCCAGTCCGATACTTCTACAGCTGAGCAAACAAGGAACTGCTTGACAACTCTAATCTACTGAATGAATCTGAACTCATTTCTGGAGTTTAATTTACAAATTCACTGGAAATTCTCCCCCCGTCTGCCATTATGTCAAGGAAACAAGTTTTCAAAGTCAGTCTATTTATTTTAACCTTTTTGAGTCAACAGAATTTATGAAAAGTAAATCTATACAATAAGCCCTAGTTCACTAAGGCACAGAGTACTCAGACTGAGAAAGCAGCTGGCCACCTCCAGGGATCGAAAACTACAACCACTAAGAATGCAAAGCGCAGTGGACCAGCTATTCCAGAAGTAGCCTCTGCTTTTTATGTCTTAAGTTATACTGAATTATTGTAAAAGTAATACAGCCTCCTGCCCCCCCAAAATAAACAACCTTGATTTAGAATCAAATGCTGTTTCACGTTAGGACTCCCGCAAGGAAGGAAAACACGGTATTGATGCAGCTTCAAGTGAGCGGTCAGCTGCAGAGATACTGGTGGAACCTGTCACAGGTTCTATGAGAATGGGTTCTCCTCTGACCCTTCTACCAGGCCCTGTACCATCGCTAAGGCACGGACTCTGCCTTCCGGGAATTACAGGGTAACAGGAAACGACCATGATACAAAGGACAATACGGAGAATGCCCCACCAAAGCAACCAGGAATGTTGCCAGCGGCAACCACACTGACACATGTCACTTTATGAACACGGCCTTATTTAATCCTGACAAAGACACTCTCCCTGACCCAGCTCTAGCCAGGCTCCTCCAAGCCCTTTTCTCGACTAGGCCTTAACCTTGGCCTAGAAATACCTTGCGCGCGCACGTGGCTCCTCAGGGCCACAGCCCTACGATGACCCCGGCATCCGTTAAAGTGCCTGCCTGAGAAAACTCAAGCTGGGAAAAGAACTGAGCGGTCCAGCCAAAGCCTGAGGGCAGGGCCCCATCTCCCAGGCCCTGTGGGAGGGGAGGAGCCTGACTTCAGTAGGGCTGGTCAGCAGGCCCAGGTGGCTGTCACAGGGTCCAGTCCCCACTCCCGGCTCTATAGAGTCCGGCTCATCCCCTCCCTACTCCACCTTCCTCCCTTTAGAAGGCACAGTCACCTCTGTACAAATTGAGGTTGAGTCCAATTCCTGCTGGGCTCTTCCCTCTTGCAATAGTCACTACAGATTAAAATCCGTCCTGACCACTTTAGTGTGGGGCTTTGTTCCCCTTGACAAGCCTCACCACCACCTCCTGAACAGGCACTATGGGGATTAGGCCTAATTTACAGCTGAAAAAATGGGTTCCTAGGTTCAGTCACTTCCCCAGGGCCAGCACTATTTGGTGGCAGCCCAGGCAGACCGTGATCTTTCCACCACTGGTACTTCCTTTAAACTATATGGGCCCCAAACAGGAGAACCCAGAAAGCAAGGCTGAGCCACAGGGGCCAAGACAGGGAAGGGCGGTCACTAGAAGCTGCAAAAGGACAATGCCTGAGCCGGGGTCCCCAGGGCACTCCCCAGGCACGGGAGGATAGTGGGGGATAAGACATTCAAGGTGTCTGGGAGGGGAAAAATCACTGAACCGAAAGGCTCTGCAGGTCATTGTTATCCTATTTCTTTCCCTCGACAAAGCTCCAAGCACTAAATCGCCTCCCAGAGGCAACGGCTATCAATTTTGTTCAACGAAACTGACTCTAATTGTCCTGCATAAAAAAATACATCCTACTGCTTTTTTAAAATCTGCATGTAAGTTACCTCTAGTATTGACGGAAGGCGTTTCTTTCTCATCCACTGTGTCTGACATGCTTTTATCCCTCGGGTTGGCCCCTATGTTCATTAAAAATCTAAGTCAGTTTCTGGTCAGAAGCTGTTTTCTAATGTCCTTTGTTCAGTGGATTAAGAGAGGATCCAGGTTAATGTAGATATTCCTTGGTGTTTGGAGTTTCCCAGTCTTTCTCTGGGAATGTATTTTAGTGACTTCTGAGAAGAAAAACTAAAATGAGCTTCCTCCAATTCTCTTGTTGTTGGGGGGTGGGGGGTAGGACAGCTGTCACTTGAAGCCACCTTCCCTGGTGGTGATAAAGCAGCATAGGCCACCCAGTCGGGTGAGCTCAGTCAAACCCGGTCGGGGCAGCTGTGTGATGCTGCCACGTGAGGTAACCTCTCTGAGTTTCATCACATCTCCAGAGACGGGCACAGAGCAGGGGATCAACAATACTAATTAATGCCATTCCTTTCCACTTCCACTCCTTTCCTGGCAAACTTAAAAAGTGTAGAGAAGGTTAAAGGAGACAGGGATCTAAGTGAAGGAGCAAGGAGGGAGGAGAAAGAAAGAGAAAAGGCGTAATTTGGGCCTGAATGATAGTGAGTAACCAGAAAATGACAGCTTTTTTCCTTTTCAAACTTTCTTTCATCTGAGTCACCTGTTCCAGACATAGGCTCCGGGCCTTGAGCAATTCAAAAGGAGTGGCACAGAAAGGAAAAGAAACACCCATTATCTGCAATGTTTGCATCCATCAGCATGTTTAAAACAACACTGAGCGGCCCTGCCTCAGACTACTCCAGGCCTGTCTCTTTTCCAGACATCATACTGAACATTTCCCAATCTTATACTCAGATCCATCAAAGAGACAAAATTAGTAATAGGGGAAAAATAAAAAGAACTCACATCAGATACGGCCTAAGTCACTTAAGTAATCTGGAGCAAACTGCACATTCCTAAGTTCTTTGGAGCCACATAACCAACTTAATTTAAGAACTAAAAAGAGGGTACAGCCCTCGTTACCCACATAAGCTTATTCCTGCTGTAGTGAACCAACAGCCCTGGCCCCACTTCTCCATCTCCCGGAAACCGTACCCCATTCACAATGTCTGACCAACTGGAACGTCCACCGCAATGCAACTCAGAGAAAATGCACTAAATGCCAGCATGGCAGCTCTTCCGGCTGACACACACTTTCACAAGATTCTATCAGCTTTATCATCTGTGTTTCACGGACTTGTCATAATGAGTAACTTTTCATAATCAAAACTCCAAATTGCCCAATCGCCCCTTTTTCCTGTGTGTGGACAGCTTATAACACAGCAAGCACGTAACACTGTGACAGTAAAAACGAGTTGTCAAAAGAGAGAAAGGAAGGAAATGAGGAAAGGGGAGGGAGGAGAAAAAGCTGGGGAGGGAGAAAAGGAGAAGAGAGACTAAGAGGGATTAACCTTTCTGATGCCAGCGCTTTCGCTGCTTCTATTTTAGTGGGTATCTTCCTAACGAGTTCTTCCAGTCAATAACCCGTTATTAAGTCCATGCCCGCCGGGTGCCAAGTCCTGTAAGTGTCAGAAGCGCTACCTCCATGGCCCTCAGAGCTTCCATCCTGGCAGGAGGGACGAACAACTACAGCAAACGTGAGGAGGGTTGTAAAGTTAGAACAGGGCACTAGGGGACACGCTGCAAAGGAGTTCATCTTGTGTAGGACACTCAGAAGAAACGCACTGAATGTAACCTCTGAATGATTGCGGGTCGGCAACAGGATGAATGATTATAATGCACTGGAGTTGAATTCAAAATACATAATGGCCAGTTATGCACCAGGCACAGTGATAAGCAAGGGGACACACAATAGTGTCCCCCATCTAACACTAATCCCAGATTACAGAAACTAATGTAAAAATGCAACTGTGCCAAGTGCTGCGACAACAGGCAGTGAGTGGTCAAAGTACCCACATCTGTGACCAGGACCCAGCTGGGACGTGAGAGAGACAGACGTGCAGAAATCTTCAGTGCCTGGCAGGCCGGAGCGGGACAAGACGCAGCGGCTGACAGCCCAGCACGGTGGCAGCATGAAGAGGAAGGGGGCCCATGGCACCCGGCTGGGGCCTGCACCAAGTCAGGGGCTGGACCAGTCTGGGCCTAGAGTCTTACGAGAGAGTTTGGTCTTCGTCCCATTGCAAATGGTAAATACTAAGGAGGGTGACATGCTCAGTTTTGAGCAGACCCCTAGAGCTGAACTGTAGGGAACAGACCAGGTGTCGAGGGGCCCGTTAGGAACAGGCTATTTGCTGAGGAGCTCGGCGGAGGCAACGCTACAATTTTCAGCTTTGAAAGTATTGGCCATCAACTTGCTCTGGTGCAATAAACACCTGTACATAGCAGACTTCAGGGAGAACACCAGAAGACAGAAGGTTGGAGGAGTGGATTTCTCCCCTGCAGAAAAAGCATCCCTCATTCCGAAAGCGTCTCAGCAACCACTCACAGCTGTCCTGAGACTTCAGGGTCCCTGTCAGTGTGACCTGTCACCCAGAACTCGCCACTGTATTCATGCAACCCTCCAATTTACACCCTTCTATCTACAGTGGACCCTTCCATCCACAGGGGATATGCCGCAAGAAGCCCGTGGATGCCTGACACCGCAAACCGTGCTGAACCCTTTTTCTCACTCGTGTATTACTATTTTCTGTACACACATACCTGGGAGAGTTTGTAAGTCAGGCACAGTAAGAGACTAACAACCATAACCAATAATACAATGGAACAACTAGAACGATATACAGTTGACCCTTGAACAACACAGGTCTGAACCACGTGAGTCCACTTATGTGTGGATTTTTTTCAATAAATGCACAGGTGACCCTCTATACCCCCAGGTTGCACATCAAAAACAGGATTTTCATTCTGCAGTTAGGAGCCTACAGCTGCTGAGGGCCGACTGTCTAGGACACTTTATATAAGGGCCTTGAGCAGTCAGGGACTTTTGGTGTCAGACCATCCTGGAACCAATTCCCCACAGAAGCCGAGGGACGACTGTAGTTAAGTTTTGGGGGAATCAAAAGTTACATGCAGATTTTGTATTGCATGGGAGGGGGGCAGTACCCCTAACCCAAGCGTAAACTCTACTGTAATTACGTTCTGTGAGTGTGGTCACTTGTTTCAGGGGGGTCCCCTGCTGAAGTCTCCCTATAGGCTCCATGCTTTCTGGCACGACACACAGCTGTCAATCAGAACATGTTTTCTGTTCACGTCTTCCACCCACAAACTTAATGCCTTTTCCATCTTAACTAAGCATTCATCACACTGCAGCTTTTGCAGTCTGAGGTGAGACGGCAAAAGTAGCACAAATTTCTTTTTCCTGCTTCACAGTTTCATGGACACTAGATTCATTCTTACTGTAGAGCTTAGCAAACTCAGCATGATTTTTTTTTCTTTCCTTATTGAGAACTTTTACCTTTTCACTTCAAGGAAGCACTTTAGGGCTTCCCTTTGGCACATAGGAATTGCCAGCATCACTGCTCTTGCACTTTGGGGACACTGTGAAGTAAAATGAGAGTGACCTGAACACAAGCCCCGCGACTCCATGAGCTGAGAGTCAATCTGACAACCCAGACGGCTACTGAGTGTCTAGGAAGTGGAGACGGTGAATATGGGACGATTCCCATTCCAGGAGGGACGGAGCGGGATAGCACAAGATTTCATCACGCTACTCAGAACGACGCTCAATTAAAAAACTTACAAATTGTTTATTTCTGGAATTTTCCATTTAATATTTTCAAACCACAGTTGAGCACAGGTAAGAGGGGGGACTGCAGTACCTCCATTTCTACTCCCATTTTCAACTCCTACTTCAACAGAATCCAAACAGGTCTCCTTGCCTTTAGCCCTACTTTGCTCCACTGCTGCCAGACCATCTTTCTCCTGCTTCAAACCATCAGCCTACAGCTTCAGGACAAAGCCTGAATTCCTAGGCTTGGAACACAGGACTTCCTATGGCCAGCCGGCCTCTGCCTGCCTTTCTGCCACGGCCCTAAACTCATCCCCAACAAATGACTGAGAAGAGTGATTTAGGGTATTCTGGGAAAGGTTTACTCCAAAACCTACAGGTTTCTCATTGATCTCAGCAGGAAACCCTAGTACAAAAATAAGGCAGGTAGTGCCTAGTTGGTGCCCTGGCTGGGCCGCTCCAGAAGCCTTCTGCTCAGACACTCTCCAAGAAATAAAGACCTTTGCCCTCCGACAACTTCCGCCCGTCTGATACAGAAATGAAGATAAACAAAGCCAGACTTGGCAAAAATACACACACATAAATTCTGGCTGGCTATGTAATAAGGCTAATTATTATCTTTTATGTGAACTACCTGGTATTTGTACTAAATTACCACCCAGCACAATAGCCACCGTACAGGTAGACACAGTAGGCCTCAGGTTTATCTTGTGAGTTTTTTGTGAGTTTTTAAAAAATACAACAGTAAGCCTTATACATGTAACAATCAGCTGTTAGCATATAAAAGAAAAATTAAGGGGTGGGGGGGGCACGACATTTCACAAAGTCAGTGTTTTCTTTGTATTTTCCATAATATTTGATTTTGTAGACTATCACGCAAAAGTAATTTCAGAATTTCAACCTTCTCTATTATTCAAGAAACTAGATTCCCTGTATAGATAATGAATCCACTCACTCATTGGATCTCTACTCTATCATAGTCTCAGCAATAACGGAAGGAAAAAAGATATTCTTACCAGGTACTCGGGGGTGGGGGTGGGGGTGGGGGTGGTGCGGGGAGGGGCAAGCTCACTTAAACTTATGCAATGCCACCAGGTGCCACCGACCGCCAGACCTGCCTTCAGCCGTCCAGCACTCGGCAGCCGTCAATGTTACTGTTCCCAGCTGCAGTGCAGCGAACAGAGGCTCCAGGTGAGTTGACTTTTTCAAGGTCACACATAGTATGTGAAAGAGTTGAAACTGGCTCAGAGACATCAGACTCCAAATCGCTGCTCTTCCCAGAGCAGGGCCGCCCTGGAGCTGGAGAGCGTGGAGGGGCCTCCGCGCAGATCACCTCGCTGGGCTGGCGCGGCTCACACCCCTGCACACAGAGCACTTCCTCTTCAAAGTGAGGCTTGAGGGGCTAGTTTTCAGGTAAGAAAAATTAAACTTCAAGGAGAATATACATCACTTGTCCACGGTTTCCAAGCTCTGAGGTTGTGGGAAGGACACTTCTCCGTCTGGCTCCATGTCTTTCTCCTGCCCGTGCTCTCTGTGCATTGTGCCCTCTGGCCTCACACAGAGACAGCCACAGGGCTCACAGGCTCACCACACACCTGCCTCCCCAAGTCCTCTGTTCTCCCTCAAAATCAGAGTATCTGCTGCTGCTCCTCTGTGAACTGCCACACCTAACGCCCACCGCTCATCTCCCCACGACCAGCTGTCACAGAGACAGACGCAAGGTCTCATTCTAGACTTGACAGCAACCTGCTGGGTGACCCCATGAGAGAAGTTGAACCTCTCTGGTCCATGAGGCTAGTGGACCAGGTGATCACGAGGGACTTGTACACGCCTTTCACACAGTGGTTTAATGACACCCCTGAAGAGGCAGACCTTCCCTGACCTTCCCTGACCTTCACCAGCAACAGCCACTTCCTTCCTGTCACAGAGGGTCAGGGACAGCCTCCACGTCTGGGCTCCTGCAGACATGGAGACCCAAGGCCAGGCCAGCAGGGCAACCTGACAGCCTGCGAGGGAGAGTCTGGCTTTTAGATCCCACGGCTCGCTGAGTGGGATATTTCACACCACACGTAGCCCATTAGTTCCAACCCATGGTCCTGAAAGTCATCTGAAAAGCATCTCTGGGATGCTGAGACACTGGTTCAGAAGTCAAGTGACACAGGGCCCCCTGCCAGGAGGATGGCTGCTTAATCCTAATATACTAAGGACAATGCGCTGAGACCACGCTTTCATCTTTGCAAGTCCACCAGCACATAAATGTGGCTGGCAGTGGGGAGGTGACTAACAGCTGATTGAAATCACTCTACAAACCCAGGAAGGAGAGCTGTGGTTTCCTTTCTCTCAAACAAAGCCAGAGAAGATGGGAAATGCAATTGAGCAGGGGTTTGGAGGGGCGAAGACTAGGTGGAGGAAAAAACTCCCCCTGAATTGTGTATCGTCCCCTTTTCTCAGTAGCTAAACTCAAAACATTACTAATCTCAAGGTGGTAAAACCACTTTTTCGGAGATGGCTGCCTGTCATGTTCTCCTCAGCCCCACCCCACAGAAGCCCCTCAGGGGTAATGAATTCCCAAAGGAATAAAGTCAACATGACATACGTAAGTTCTGGAAAGTTCATGAAAGAAGGGTGTGTGGGTTACTACGGCCCCAGGGCCATGGCAAATGACACACCAGTTACTTCTGTCGGCTTTCTGAGCCCATTTCAGCTCCCACTGAGTTTAAAATTTATAATAAACTACAGTGGTACGTCGGTTTTCTAACGTAATCCCTTCTGGAAGGACATTCGAGTTCTGAAACATTCGAAAACTGAGGTGTGGTTTCCCCATAGAAAGTAATGCAAGGGCCGGCCCGGTGGCTCAGGCGGTTAGAGCTCCGTGCTCCTAACTCCGAAGGCTGTCGGTTCGATTCCCACATGGGCCAGTGGGCTCTCAACCACAAGGTTGCAGTTCAATTCCTCGAGTCCCGCAAGGGATGGTGGGCTCTGCCCCCTGCAACTAAGATTGAACACGGCACCTTGAGCTGAGCTGCCTCCCGGACGGCTCAGTTGTTGGTTGGAGTGTGGGCTCTCAATCACAAGGTTGCCAGTTCAGTTCCTCGACTCCCGCAAGGGATGGTGGGCAGCGCCCCCTGCAACTAAAATTGAACATGGCACCTTGAGCTGAGCTGCCGCTGAGCTCCCAGATGGCTCAGTTGGTTGGAGCGCGGGCTCTGTGGTTGCTGGTTCAACACCCACAAGGGATGGTGGGCTGTGCCCCCTGTAACTAGCAACGGCAACTGGACCTGGAGCTGAGCTGCGCCCTCCACAACTAAGACTGAAAGAACAACAAACTTGAAGCTGAACAGAACCCTCCACAACTAAGATTGAAAGGACAACAACTTGACTTGGAGAAAAAGTCCTGAAAGTGCACACGGTTCCCCAATAAAGTCCTGTTCCCCTTCCCCCCACCCAAAAAAAAAAAAAAAAAAAAAAAGAAAAAACAAAACACACTTCTTTAAAAAAAAAAAAAAAAGTAATGCAAAATGGATTAATCCATTCCAGACCTTTAAAATCAACCCCTAAAACAGCAATTTAGCATGAATTTTACTATCTAATGATACCACAGATCCATAAAATTTACGGCGTTCATAAACCGAAATGTGCATCAGCGGAGATGTTCGAAAACCGAGGTCCCACGGTATACTGAAATCTGCACCTACTCCGTCAGTAATGGTCTCACTATATATGTTACCACAGCAACGCGCAGAGCCAGCTTCCCCTTCCCAATTCAAATTTAAGGGGCGGATTCATTTTATTGGTAAGTTCTACACAAGACTAGACTATGGAACGCTTCATGGTTTTTCTAGTTGTTTCTGGAGGAAGGAAGGAAGGAAGATAAAATCCACAACAGAAACCAAAACTTATTTACAAGGAATCTTGAGTGAATTAGAAACAGGCGCAGCGTGCAATCTCAGGTTCACGCTCAGATCCTCTCCCTTGCCCGCAGCCTCCATTTGTAAAAAAGACGATTTTCAGCTCTCTGCTTTACAATTTTAAAAAGCTTACTGTCCATTCAAATCAATGTACATGTACCCTTCGACATATTTCTGAGTTGAAGTAAATCGACAGGAATTAAATTTTAAGAAGTAATGATACCATTTCAATTCCTTCTGGATGACTGGAACAGGCCCCTACGCAAGGCATGTCCACCGCTCACGGGCATTCGTCCCACAGGGTCCTGCAGTCAGTGGTGTGGTGTCTGTGACATGCAACAGGGAATGGATGAGGCAGCGGGACCAGCCCCTGCCCCCACCTGAGCTTCTTAGGACCTCGCTGCAGTGCTACGAACTCGCTAGGACTTGAACCTCTGCTCTCCTTTGCTATAAACAACACATCATCTGGAAAACACTCCCCACTGTCATCAAAAACGGGGGGAAGGTGAGAAAGACAGGTCTTTCAGTAAGGGCGAGATGGCCTACCCGTCAAGTTTACACCTCTGGCCTAGACTCAAAATTATATCATCACAATCTCTCAGGACCAGAGGAAAAGTAAACCATGATTATCCCCAAATAAACCATCGACCAAACTGGTCTTTAATATCACAATGGTAGAAATCTGCAAAATGCCAGGCAGCGATTTCAAATGATAAGGAAGACAAATAAGATACATGAAAAAATGTTTCAGATACAAAGTACATGAAGAAAGCAGAATCCAAACCAAACAAGCGTTTCCTTTTTCCCATCCTAGGTCCACAGACATACTTTCAAGGGCAGGTCCCCTGGTCCCACTTGAGCTCCCAGTCTGTCTCCCCAAGAAGTCATGACATCTCCTGCCAGCACATCCACAAAGGCCCACGGAGCTGCAGGAGGAGAAACAAGGCCAGGTCCCGACATGTCAGTCAGTCGGTCATCCTCTGCCTGCCACCTGAGGCTGTGCTGCGGGCACCTCGCTCGGTCACTCGTCCTCTGCCTGCCACCTGAGGCTGTGCTGCGGGCACCTCGCTCGGTCACTCGTCCTCTGCCTGCCACCTGAGGCTGTGCTGAGGGCACCTCGCTCGGTCACTCGTCCTCTGCCTGCCACCTGAGGCTGTGCTGAGGGTTGCAGGAAATGCCTTCCACACTAGTGAAGATAACCCTCAAGCCATAAAACACCTTGAGTACCAAAAGAGAGTATGGCAGATGGGAGGTGACAGGAGGTGTGACAGGATTAGGTGAGAGGAAAAGACCTGTGACTGGGGGGAGCACACTACTGGAGTAGGTGGAGCTGGGTCTTCAGGGGGTGGGGGGAGGGAAG
The DNA here is from genome assembly GCF_036562045.2 of Rhinolophus sinicus. Taxonomy (NCBI): domain Eukaryota; kingdom Metazoa; phylum Chordata; class Mammalia; order Chiroptera; family Rhinolophidae; genus Rhinolophus; species Rhinolophus sinicus. The sequence goes on along the minus strand of NC_133755.1, from coordinate 68,012,640 downwards.
AGCAACTGAAGAGGGTGAGTAAGAGGAAATAATCTTGGTAGGCGCAGCCAAAGGAGCCCTAGCCAAACTAGACCATAATAAAATGAGGATCACAGTGCAGAGAACAATAGGCAACGTGGCTGGATTTCATTTCAAAAGAAATGTCTATTCAGTTAAACGTTTATTTTTTAAATGTTCCTTTTACTAAAAAAACAAAAAAAAACAAAAACAAAAACAAAAACTAGCATCTCCCATTCACTAGCTTTCAAACTATCCTGACTGCAACCTGTAATTAAAAATACATTTAAAACCACCACCCAATACACACATAACACACATTTTTATCAAAATATAAAGGTTTCGAAACTTCCACAAAACACCCTGAGTACATGTGACACACTCTATTTTCTATTTAATTAAAAGAAAAGATGAGAGTCTTGACCAACCAACCTGGCTGCACTACCCACTAATGGACTGCACCCACAACTAGAGAAACTCAGTCCTACTTTGTCCTTTTATGAAAAGCGGGCAAAAATTGAGGACAAGCACTTGAATGCCTAATAATGCTAAAACAGAAATTACATCTTCTGAATACAATGTCCAGCAGATTTTTTCAGAGAAGATCCTGAAGAAGAAAAAGGATAGGAAAGAAGGGCCAGAAACTCACAATCAACAAATCATTTTCTGAGCCATAAAAGTTTCTTCCTTTCATCTGTTGTTTCGTTTTCAGCATCTTCAGATTCCTGAACACTGAACATGTGTGCAACACTCACCAGTCTTCTCATGCCACAGACTGACTTATTGCTTAATCTTCACAGATTTCCAAATATAAATCAACTTCTTTCACATACTACAAAAAATAGAAAACTCTAGAGCAGTGGTCTCCAAACATGGCTGCATCACCTGGTAGATTTGTTTTTAAAATATCGTACCTACGCCTCATCGCAGATTAATGAATGGGGCCCCAGAAACAGCTACTGTGTTTCCCCGAAAATAAGACCTACATGGACCATTAGCCCTAATGCGTCTTTTGGAGCAAAAATTATTATAAGACCTGTTATTGTATTATATTATACCCGGTATTATATTGTATGATATCATATTAAACCTGGTCTTATAATATATTATTTTATAATATTTTTATAACTTATTATAATATATAATAAATTATATATTATAATACATTATATTATATGATGATATTAAAATAAGACCGGGTCTTATATTAACTTTTGCTCCAAAAGATGCGTTAGAACTGATGGTCCAGCTAAGTTTTATTTTGGGGGAAACACCGTACGTACAGGCACACCTCGTGTCACCCGTTCCGCTTCACCACCCATCTCAGATACTGCATTTTCATCAACATCCAGGTGAGACCCTCCACCAGCAAAAAGATTGAGACTCGCTGAAGGCTCAAAGGATGGTTAGCATTTTTTAGCAATAAAGCATTTTTCATTAAGGTAAGTACACTGTTTAGACGTGATGCTACCACATACTTAGCAGGCTACAGTATAGTGCCAACATAACTTTCACAAGCACTGGGAAACCACGAAATTTGTGTGATTTGCTTTACTGCAGTGGTCTGGAACCAAATCCACACTATCTCCGAGGTATGCCTGTACTAATTCCAACTATGACAGTGTGGAAAAGGCACAAATGTTTAAAAGTGAAAAGCTCGGTGGTTGCCGGGGGAAGGAAGGGAGTGGAGGGAGAATGGCAGAACACAGGAGATTTTTGGGGCAGTGAAACTGCTCTGTATGACATTATCCTGATGGGTACATATCATTATACATCTCTCCAAACCCATGGAATGTACACTAAGAGTGAACCTTAATGTGACTTAGGGACTCCTGGTGATAATGACGTGTCAACGCAGGTTCATCAACTGTTAACAAACATACCATCTGGTGGGGTGTTGATAGTTGGGGAAGCTGTGACTGCGTTGGGGACAGAGGGTATATGGGAAAGCTCTCTACCTTATTCTACCTGCAAACCTAAAACTGCTCTAAGAAAACTGTCTTTTTTTTAAAAAAAAAAAAAAGAAAGAAGGCTGGACTGATGGATGGACAGGTGGATAATTGTGTGAGAAAGCAAATACAATTAAAATGTTAATTATAAAATCTAGGAGGTGAATGTATATGGGTATTTATTTTATACTTCAACTTTTCTGTAGGTTTAAATTTTTTCATAATAAAATGTTGGAAAGAAAGCGCCCAGGCGATTATAACATACAGATATTAAATCAAAATTTGGTCCCCAAACCAGCAGCCTCCACAGCACCCAATAACTAGCTAGAAACATGATTCTCAGTCCCAGACCTACTGGACCAGAAACTGAGGCAGGACGAGCACCCCAGGAGAGGGGGACCACGGATGGAGGCCTTGCTAGTATGTTGCAGAGAAATATGCCACTGCTGTCTGTACTTCTGGATCAAAACCCCAACGATGTGCCAGACTGGGAACCAGGAGGTTTCTAGGCTGTAATCTTAAGGTTACCAACTCAGGTGTTTCCTCAGTTGTGTCATGAGAGCAAGTTGAACTTGACCATCTTGTAGCTCTTTGCTCCATGTTATTTTGTACCTGGAGTCCTAAATGAGCACCACAGTTGGTCTTTCTGTTTAACAATTTTTAATTAAAAGCTAACTGCCAAATCAACAAACAAATGTCTCTTATTTCTCTTTATTTTCATATTAATCTGTAGTTGACGGAAAAAATAGTCTAAAACACAGGTGGTTTGGTAAGCTATGTCTGACAAAGATAGTTTTTATTTCAGATAAAATTGGCTTTTACCTTTAAGGAGTTCCACAGTCACACTCAAAAGACAGCCTCACTGACTAGAGGCCCCTTATACTTCTGGGTATTTTGAGATAATACTATTTGTTAAGCTTTTTTTTTTTAAACTCTCGGGCGACTTTTAGAATACACTCCACTGAGTTTTATGTAAATAAATCCTTTTCTTTTTGAAAATGGTAGCTGTATAACTAAATGCTAAATGTTCTGTTTCTATGGAGCATCTGTGACTTCAAACATAGTGTGGGGACAGAGCCCCAGAGAGCAGTTTCCAGGCTCTCGGCCTCACGTGAAAGGAGCTGGCTTGGGTAGTAGATGACCATCAGCTGTTGCTAGTTGGCCGTCAGCTGAACCAGTGAGCCAACAGCCACTGATATAACTGCTGTGGCTGTGCTGGTTGGAGAGTCGGGAGTCGAGAGTCAGTGAGTCGGTCAGTTGGCAGGCAGAGAAGCGGGCAGCAGGTTGCAGGTCATGTGAACCCAACCTCCAGTGAGACCATAGTGGTATGACTCCCCTACCTATGGCTCCGTGGGTGTTCCTTTGGGGCCTCACCATGTCCTGCGTTCTTATGTGGGGAGCGGGACCAGAGACCCCGCAGGCCGCCCTGCAAGACAAATGGTGGAGCGAGCAAGGTCTCCAGCACGACACATATATCATTAGTTAGGAGAGGGCAAATCTGAATTCCTCCTCTATCTCACATAAAACAATCAGACCAAACAAATATCAAGAACTTTTGCTCTTTCCTTTGTAGTTTGAGGAAGCTGTTTTATAATCCTGTCCATTAAGGCCTTATAACTCCAAAATAAAGTTATTTATGTTCTAAGTAAAACGTGAAGCCTTGACGATGGCATATGAAAGTGTCACCTAAGCCAACCTAAGAGTGGAAACTGAATGAAAGACTTTTTACTACCAACCACAAAAGGCCCACAATTAACTCCAAGATGATTAGCCAATATTAGCTAATAATTTAACTAAAACAAGTGCATTTCTAAGTCAACAACAAAATGAAAACTAAAGCACTACAGAGCAATGGACCATGAGTTAGCTAATCACTGTGTTCCTCGGTGGCAGAGCATCCGTAAGGGCCTCCCTCACCCACAACAGACTACATACCTTGTGATAGTAAACGGGAGGTTACATCAGGTTTTGGACTCCACACTAATTCAAAAGCAGTTGTCATGATAATTCCTCCCAAAATCCTTGATTCACCAGAAATACACAAAAGCCCCCAAGACCCTTTATAATTCTAAATCCTCAAAAATAATAGTTTCAAAACACTTAAATCTGCAACTGTCTATCAGACAAACCAATCCGATTGGTTTATCTTCATAGTCAAAGTGTAAGAGATGAAAAGCTGAAAGACATCCCCCCACATACACACACACACAGACCAGTTCTAGTGCCAACACCCAAACCCGGGGAAGCTGTGAAGCTAAAAGCCCGCAGGCCAGGGATTCCCTACGGGTCAGCACACTTTCAATGGGCTCATGGCGACACTGAGCTTCTATCCAGACTTCTACCAATTGGAACATGAAGTGGCCACAAAGAAACAGGCTGTAAGGGGACAAGAGACGAAAGCCACAGAGTAACTGCAGAAGGCTGTATGCCACCCGTGAATACCGCATGGCCACAGGTGTCCTGGCTCCTCCCCAAATAATCAGCCACAAACGCCACCCACCAGTTTTCCTTTCACACCCCAGTGCTGAGCTGCTGATTCTGGCACAGGAGCACCGTATGAGAGAATGTCTCTTTTCATGTTCTCTTGTGGCCTTGATGCTAAAATGGTGCCGAGCAGCGCGGGATCCACGATCACACGGGTCAACGCAGCCAGCAACTCCAGGGGTCTTGGTTCCAAGGGCGTCTCAAATGAGATGAGCACGGTGCACACCTCACCGTTTACCTTTTTTCACCACAGAATAAACACAACAGGCAAGAGGAAATGGTTTCAAAAACCAAAACTTTTTTTACTTACCTTTTCAGTCTGGGAAAGGTCAACCACAAAAGTAGACAGTTGTGACTGAGGCCTGTGCATCCATCCACCCTTAATCCTACCCACCTCCCTCCTTGAAACTGGGCTGTTCTGAAGTAAATCCCAGACATGTCTCATGTCATGTGCAAATACTTCACTATGTAAAAGAAGCAAGTGCTTTTGAACCTAGTTATTTCCCAAACGTGGCTGTGCAGTCACTAGAAGAACTTTAAAAAAATACCAATTTCTGCGCCAAGAGATCTGGGTAAGGTGCTGGGATCAGTTTGTTTTGTAATCGCTCAGGGTAATTTCCCGCAGCTGGGAGAGAGAAAACTAGGCCTTAAGTTCTAGACCCAAAGCTGATTTTTGTTTTAATGCCTCCAAACAGACTCTTCTGACTGGAAAATGTGGCAAAAATACCAAACCAAAAAACCAATTTAGACCCAAAACACTATCTGGAGACATCCTGCCGGTGAAACCTGGTGCCGTATAAATTTCAATCGCCTTCTAACGAATCCCCATAGTAGAGGTTTCAGAAGGGCCACCTTTTGAAAGCGCTCAAAATTGTAGCGCTAAATGGCCCACATTAGCCCACCCGTTTCTTTTCTAGAAAAGAAATCTGTCGCCCAAAGAGATGAAATAACCAGCTCAAGACAGTTGGTCCTATCGCCGCAGGGAATCCGTCCTGGTCCCTGGGGGCTCTGGCCCTCGTGACCTCATGGCTCCGTGCCAGTTATCCTAGTTCCCCGGGGCTGTTCCAGTGTCTGGAGCGGGGCAAGCACGTAACACGACACTGCTCACTGGCTGGAGAGCACAAGTGCTGGGTCCACTGTTCTGCATCCTCATTTCTACACAGGTCATTATCACACTGGGACACACCCACAGGTCTCATGTCAAACACAGAGGCCTCAGCCATACACAGAACACATACTAAGACGACCAAGCTACAGCTAAGACGTCGGAGGGAAACGTGAGTGAGCTCTTCCTCGTCTGGCTCATCATCTCACCAGGGCGGGACCACAGGCAAGAAAACGTCAGCTGACAATGCCGACTGTGAATGGTGTACATGATGGCGGCCATGAGCGCCTGTCCCTGAGTGTGCAAGGGACACGGACACAGGACTGGCCCGAGACACTGTGCTGTGGGAGGGCTTCCTGAATGTGGGCAGGAGGAAACGCAGACCAGTTAACTTACAAGCTCCTTTCCTTCTCCAAGGCCATGATCAGGAGCTCACTGAATCCATCAAGGCAATCTACGGTTTCTTCTTGGCTCAATACAAGGCTGGCAACAAAGAATTTAAAATGTGCTTTAAATCTACAAAAGACCATTTCGAAGTTTCTTCATGTGAAACCTACAACCCCTATTCAGGACCGGGTTTCTGGCGCAGGATCTCAGCTATGGAAGGCACAGACGCTACACAAAGGGCCAGGCTTTCTTAAGCCTAACCTCACAGAACAAAAACAGTGATTCTCAGAGTTTTCCAGAGGCTGTGCAAAATCAAATTACGCTCTGCTCTACCCACATTCTGTGCTTATCCAAAGCCTGTACTTCTTACCTTTATTACACACAACAAACATCTTCAGCAACACTCTCCTATATTTACTAGAAGTATTTACAAGAAAACGTTACTACTATTATCGTTTTATATAAGATGTTCGTATCATATGCAAAATAAAACTTGGGGAAATATCCTCAGATAAGATGCTGAATACACAGTGTCAGTGTTTGATATACACACGATCAGCTCAGCCATGCGCGATTCTGCAGCACAGGGAAGCCTGGGGAAGGAACAGGTGATTCTGGAACCTTTTTGGTCCTTAGTCCAGAAATGGACCCCCAAGGAGACGTCCTCCAGTCAAGTCAAAGTCCCTCCGATCAAGTCAAAGTCGTATCTATGAGAAGTCTTTTACAAACAATGCAAATTAACAACAAACTCCCCAAAGGAAGAACTTCCAACTAATACTTAGTTGAAAACTTTAAGCCAGGCAGAAAATCAATAATAATTCATGACCTTTCCATTCAGGGGTTGGAGGTAAAAAAGGGGGGCGGGGGGAGAAGTAGGCTTTGATTTACCTTTTTCTTTCAAAATATAGAACTAGCTAAGGGGCAAATTTCCAATCAGCTGAAATCTGTATTCCCCAAAATTGAGTTATTATAGAAGGAACAAAAAGAAGAAGAGGCAAAGAACTTCCAAATTCAACTCCCGGCGGAGCCACGGGGGAAACGGACCGATTGCAGCACACAAAAGGTGTTGACCAAGCTTAACAGTTTAGAAGGTTCAAGGCCCATCAGAATAACCTGGGAGCTTTTAAAAACCGTACCACCCAGGTGACAATCAAGAGAGTCTCTGGAGTCTCAGCACAGTTATCAGCATTTCTAAAGCTCCCCAGGTGATGGTGATGTGCAGGTAAGACTAGGACTCACTGGTTTAGGGTGAGGCTTAAAAGCTCCCCCAAAGTGATCCAAGGTGCATGAGGGTTCAGCTCTCTCTCCCCTCCCACCCCCAATGCTACCACCCTCTCTGCTGTAAACCACGGTCAGGAGCTTCCAGGCGGTCCTAACAGAGGTCCTAACAAAAAGGTCTGTTAGGACCTCTGTTTACCAGGTGGAGCAGGAGTTAGGGACTAAAACACGCCACAGAAGTTGCTACCAGCAGAAGGCAGACTTGCTGTCCTGATGACTTTTATTGGTTTTGGGGGAAGAAGAGAAGCTGAGAGAGAGGGGCTCTGTCTGCTATGCATTTGCTAGGGAAAAGATTACCCCAGCTTTATGACAACTCTTGTGTTCTACATGAATTACCACACACACACAGTAACCCACCACCCCCATCCTTAACTCCCTACTCAAAATATCTGGCATACAGATGATCTCCTGGGCCCTCTCATCCAGGCCCAAACAGCGGGCCCCTAGTTCACATACTCTGGGCGACCTCCTCTCTGGAAATGGCTTTTTTACAAGGGTCAAAGGGAAACAATGCACCTCTCCCAAAGCCATTCAGAGTGGATTTGGGATTCTCAAGGCCACTTTATAGCAATATCTCCCATGGAGCGTTGACCATTTCTAGGTTTTATTCTTTCTCTTTAACCTCAGAGCCTACTGACACACTTCAAACGTCTATTTGTACAATACACATGTTATTTCTGCACTATTTAGATATCAGATCTGAATCCATGCTAGTAAAATACCTATGAGTAGTGCTAAAGGCAATTCAGCTAGACTATAATGCTTTTAAAGGACAAGTTTTTAGTGTGGATTTTATTAATGTGACACATAGAAAACCTGAATATTAAAAATGTTGTTCTCTAAAGACCAGCCTGACGCAACAAACTGCCAATTATGATATCAATACTGCCAAAACCAGAAATTCTGCAATAATTCCACTTGCTTTCCAACTGAAAGCCTAAGACAAACACATCTAGTAATTATTCCCATATTAAGAAAACAGTAACAAAAGATTACTGAATTAGCTTGAATATCTGAATTTTCAGGAAGCACAATCTAAAAATCAAAGGAAAATGATAAAAAGAACAATGTTTAATAAAATGAGTTAAGAGGAGAGAAAGCCAGAGTGTCAACAAGTCAGTTTAGGCAAAAATGTAAAAGTCCATTTGGCAGTCTACCCTATAACTGGTAAATAAATATCATACGCCCTTCAATTCCTCCACCTCTCTGGGTTCTTGGGGGTTTTTTCCTAGGAAAAATGAGGGAGGGTGAACTGGAGGCTCTCTGAAGTTCTTTCCAGAACTATCATGCTAGAACTCCAGGTCTTCAACATGAAAACCATGGACCTTACCCACTATCCCCTCAAAAAACACACACTTAAGTCCAACTGTCACATACATATTCCTGCCCAGACCGATTTTTTTCCTTGCTTCTTTCTCAACAGTACTTTAAATCCTCAAGCTGTTCCTAGGTACATCCATTATTCTTACATTCAGGCCTTTGAATCTTCTGTTCCAACAATGACACTTTCTCCTGCCTGTTTTCCTAGGTGCAAGACAGAGCATGTAATTAAGAAGTAAAAAAGCCCGCCTCAGTCTTTCCAAGTTATCTATTTGATTGTATTAACACCTGCCCATTTCCACCCCACCCCCCACCCCAACTCAAAACACAGCTGTTGAGTGACGGGCCTGCACTGTTTGGGTCTGCACCACCACAATGACGTCACCTCTTTTCACTAGAAACTCAATGCCACGGCTCAGATACCATCATCATCCCCTGACCCACTCTCTGAGACACTTCTGAGCCAGGAAATGCACTACAAACCGAAATGAAACAGGAAAATGATAATCAGTTTCTTATTCTGACTTTTGCCACCAAATAACCAAACAGGGTGGGAGGGGTAGCACCCGGCTGCATGGCCTTCACCCCAGATGGACAAAGACTGTCAGTGAGGGTAGGGGAGACCCCAGATTGATCTCTGTGACCCTAGTCCCGAGCAGGCCACAGAGTCCCTCCCTACTCACCTGTCACCTAAGCAGTGGGGCTGCATAATCTCTGTAACAGCCTTCCCTATACCCACGTCCTGTGATTCTCAGACTAGAATCCCAACTCAAAGTTATGGTCCGTTCATAAAATCAGCGATTTTGAACAGACAGATACACCAGACACTTTACACCACACAGATAAGACATAACCCTGGTCCAAATCAGCTGCCCTAACAGCTGCGTTCCAATGGATGTCTACACCAGCCGCTAACCACTACCACTTCCTGCCCTAGCTTCTCTGCCCACCTACGGTAGGTCCTTAGTACTCAAAGTGTGAGATAACTTCCGCCTCAGCTGGGAGCATGGCAGAGGTGCTGTCAGGCCCCACCCCAGACCTGCTGAATCAGAATCTGAATGTTAACAAGCTCCCACAGCGATGCAAGTGCACATTCAAGTGCGAGAAGCACCAAACCAGGCAGAGAAAAGTCGGGGAAAGGAAAGCTTCAGGGCTGGCCACTTCTGCACTCCATGCCTCTGAACGCCACCCTAACTCCCCGTGCTCCCCCTTCCAGCGCCACCCAAAGCCCAAGCCCTTCGACCTTCTGCAGCCTCGTCACGTCTTGCTTATCATCAACTCAACCCTACGCTGCCCTGAGAAACAGTCTGGCAAATGGTTAAGTGCTAAACCTAAAAGTCAACACTGAAAGGCCTTAAAGCCTGGTTTCTCCACTGCTTACTAGCTATGTGACTACAGGCAAAATACTCAACCTCTCTACGCACATGTAAAATAAGGATAAAAACAAGGGAATGTCTATAAAAGATCTCATGGAGTCAGCACTCAAGACAGCTATTGTTTTTTGAACACACTAGCAAGACGTCCCGTTTATTAATTCAGATAAAGCATGCTGGTTCCAAAACTCCCACAAACCCGTCCAACCTCCAGTGTCAGCATTTTTCTGTCTTCACCTCTCCAATGCCATCCATCTTTATAATCACATTATCAAAGGCTAATGAGTCCTCACTGAGCCAAGCACATCTGGCTTCTCTTCTAAACCCACCCAAATCACTGTCTGTAGAAGACCCTCAGTTCTCAAACACACGGCTTGCGCACCGCAGATGGCATACCCCAGACGCCGCCACGTGCGCAGTCCCCTGGAACTGAGACTCGCCCTGCAATGGAGCCAGTGCCAACTTTTCTGCTAATGAGGGAAGGCTATGAATTTTAAAAATAGCTCATTAACTCATCAAGAGTTTGTTCCCCCACCCCCTCCCACACACAAAGAAATGAAGAGTTATCCTATGAAAGCCTTAACCTCAGCACTGAAGCCTCAAAGCCCAGCATTTGCTTTAGTCTTCCTAAGAAATGAAACTCATCTTCAAGCTTCATCTTCTGTACCATAAAGAGCAGATACAATCTGGTTAGTTCACCTGTAGCTAGATCTCATTTCCCCTTCAAAATCACCATTTGGGGAAGGAAATAAACTTCACTTACTCTCCTAAAGAACCAATGAGAAGCCTGCAAACTGAAAGCTGAGAATGCATGACTTCCTCCAGCCCAAGCCCCACTCATTTCCTGTGGCGCTAAGAAAAGCTGGTCTAGTTTTGTACATAAATCGAGCACCTAAAACCAAAGCAACTAACTTCTGACTTATTTACCACTTTGCTGTGCTCATCCTACCCAAACAAATGGATGGAAAATCCTAAGTCCTAGCTGTAAAACAGGGCATGTGGTAACACTGCAACAAATGGTTATTAGACAATTTTGTAAAATGAAGACATTTTAAAAGGTCAGCATGGTATCTCCATCTCAATCCCCTCAAATGGAATTTTCCACAATATCCAAAACGTTTTAAATATTCCTTAATGAAGAATTAAAAGAAGAGAAACAGAACACTGAGACGTGACGAAGAAAACGACAGGGTGCTCAGAAAGTTTGCCAGCCCCTGTCTTAGCACAAGCAGCTCCTGGCGGGCTGACTGCAGCTGCCTCAGGGGCCCTGGGAGACCTGCAGAGGGCCCACGCAGAGCCTGGCCCCAGACCAAACTGCTGACCCAAAGAATCATGAGCAAATAAAATGATGGTTGTTTCAAGCCATTACGTTTGGGGGCTGGTTTGTTACCCAGCACAAGCCAACTGAAAGAGGCATTTATCACAACCTGATGTATTTAGTTTCTGTCTTCCTAAACTCTATGAAAGCATGGACTGTCTTTTTTTGCTAGTTCTTTATCTCCAGCATCTAGAATAGAGTCTGTAGTATTTTTGTGTTGAATAAATATACCATACATTTGAACAGAAGAGCGTATGTATTTCTTAGTTTTAAAAAATGAAATTCTTGATTTATTACTTGAAAAAGCATTAGTACTTTAGAGCACAATCTTATTTTCTGTCCCTTTATTGTCCTTATTCTGTGTCTTTACGGTATTGTTATGAACAGAAAATTGTGTCATAACCTCCTCCAAATTTATATATCAAAGGCCTAACCTCCCCATAGCTCAGAAAGTGACTACATTTGGAGACAGGACCTTAAAGAGGCGATTAGGTTAAAATGAGGTTGTTAGAGTTGACTGGTGTCCTTACAAGAAGAGGAAATTGGGACGCATAGGGACGCACATGCAGGGTGCACACGCATAGAGGAAAGGCTGTATGAAGGCACAGCAAGATGGCAGCCATCTGCAAGCCAAAGAGAGGGGCCCCAGGAGAAACCAAACCTTCCAACACCTTGACGTGGACTGCTGGCCGCTAGAACTGTGAGAAAATGAGTGTCTGTTGTTTAAGCCAGTCTGTGGTATTTGGGTACAGTCGCTCAAACAAACTAATACAGGTATGGGGTTCATATACATTTGGTCCTGTGGCCTATCATTACTGCTCTGAAAAATGAAAAATTATTAAGGGACTCACAGAAGAAATGTTGAGTGGCAAGTAACTTTTTGAATTGATTTTTAGTAAGAGGTAGGGTTTAGTCCCATTCCTGTGACTGATGAGCTCTGTGATTTCGGAAAGGGGCTAAAGCGTCTTCAGAACAAATCTCAGACCCATTATTTCACCAAAGTTTGACCTAGATGATCGTCAAGCCTCCTCACACCCCTAACGTCCAATGAGCAAACGCGGAAGTAACTACCGGGATGTTCAAATGCATTCGGCAAGGGATTCAAAAAGGAGTTTTAATTTCCATTGTTATTCAGGGTTGGCTGATGTCAGTGTTGAACTTCACGGGAAGGGTCGTTTTCCCATATTTCGCTGATGAAGGGAAGACAGAATTCTACCATCAGTTACATCAGACAGTTGTCGAATACATTTCCTATAGACTCTTTCTTTTGGCGGGAGAGGGGTTATCTTGCTGCTTTCGTCATAGACCCTCTCTTGAAATGTAAGATAATTATGTCTCTTAAGTACACTGCATAGAGATGGCACAATCTTCTCCAAGTTAAAGTTTATTTCTCAACAAAGATTTCTTCACAAGTAGAGGAAATGCACTTTAGCAAAACCTTCCTTCCCTGTAATTTAGTCTGAACAGGTTGCTAGGATGAAATCTGTGCTCTGGGAAGTTCCTGTTTCGCTAATATTTATAACAAGTCGTTGAAAAAGTTACATGAAAACTATGTTTTGGGAGTATAATAATAATAAACGTTAAACTGAACTTGAAAAGACTTGATTATTTTGTGTTTACGGAGCAGCAGCAAATTTCCAAAGGCCTGAAAGTCACCACTGCTTGAAGCAACGCTCTGGGTTGGATTTGAGATTTATCTGTATCATCTGAGTGAGGTTCTTCAAGATATTAAACAACTTGCTCTTGTCACAGGCCAGCTGAATTTCAGGACTGTGACTGAAATGGAAAGCTCCTTGGGTATTTGTTACTTCTGGTGGGATCAGGGTGATGGGAGATTAGGAACTTTTTCACTTATCATTGTCAAATTAGAATAATGCGTTGACAAAACACATTCTTCCTCTTAGAAGACATATTTTAAACATAATAAAGATTTTGGTTTAACAAATGTTTTGATTAATCAACCCTTGAAGTCCACGGCACGCTATTTCTTAGTGGTTCAGGGTCAGGGTTTTAATCTTCCTTAAGAAACATCTCTGTACTGTTCTAATAATGACCAGGTATGTTATCTAGGTACATAATTTGTACATATTCTGGGATCCTTTTTACAGTGAGGTGTTTTTTTTTTAAATAAGAAATGATAAACTGATCTAGGTAGAGCATCTAGATATCTTGGCCTCCAAATGGCTCCACTGACTTAGATCTTTTATTTTTAACTCTTCTGTGCTATATGGTACTTAATTTATAGAGTCACTAAGACACGGAAAGAATCAGTGGCATTATCAAATCATTCCTTAATGCAATTACAGGTGGAAAAGGATTCAAAAATATCTCTAGATGCTCTCTCACAAATATGTATTTGGTTGGGGGGTAGGGCATACACAGACATATGTATGAATAGACATCAGTCTGCAAAATAGTAAACCTTTTAGTCATGAGAGGAGGAAGTCCCAACCACAAAACTTCTGGCAATTGCAAAAAAAGTTTCTTGAAATTATGAGCATGTGCTAGGGTCAGTCATTAGTAAAAAGATGAGGAAAAAAATAGGTTCACTTGAAGAACAAAGTTGGAGGACTCACAAAAAATTTATTACACAATGCTACAGTAATCAAGACCGCGTGGTACTGGCATAGGATAAACATAGAGATCAATGGAGTAGATTGAGAGTCCAGAAATTTAAGAAAGAAGAGTTCAGAAACTCTCACATTTAAGGTCAAGTGGTTTTTGACAAATGTATCAAAACAAATGAGTGGGGAAAAAATATTCCTTTCAACAAATGGTGCTGGGAACACTGGATAACCATATGCAAATGAATGAAGTTGCACCCCTACTTCACATCATATACAAAAATTAATTCAAAACGGATCTAAGAACTAACACTATAAAACTTAAAGAAAACATAGCAATAAATCTTCATAACCTTGGCTTAGGCAGTGGTTTCTTAAATATGACACCCAAAGCACAAGCAAAAAACGTAATAGGTAAAATGGACTTTATCAAAATTTAAAGCTTTTGTGTTTCAAAGTATAGTATCAAGAAAGTAAAAAGTCAACCCAAGGAATGGGAGAAAAAAACTGCAAGTCATGTATCTGGCACAGGACTCGTATTCAGAATACACAAACAAAAAAATAACAACAACAAAAAACACACACAAAGGATCTGAATAACAATTTCTCCAAAGATATTCAAATGGCCAACAACCATAAGAAAAGATGTCCGACATCATTAGTCATCAGAGAAATGCAAATCAAAACCACTAAAATAAGATACTACTAGGGTGGCTACAATCAAAAAGACAGATAATTATAAGTACTGGCAAGGATGTGGAGAAACTGAAACCTTCATATACTGCCGGTGGGAATATAAAATGGTATTGCTGCATTGGAAAACAGTCTGGCAGTTCCTCAAAAGATTAGATATAGAGTAAGCATATGACGATTCCACTTCTAGATACCCAAGAGAAATGAAAATACAGTCTACACAAAAACCTGTACACAAATGTTCATAGCAGCATTTTTCCTAATAGCCTAACAGTAAAACAACCCACATACTCAACTGATTAACAGATAAGATGGGGTACAGTAAGTAGTACCTCGGTTTTCGAACGTCTCTGTAAACAAACATTTTGGTTTATGAACACCATAAATCCAGAAGTAAATGCTTCAGTTTTGGAACACGACTCAGAAGTCGAACATGTCACACGGCTTCCACTGAGTGCAAGATCCTGAGGCCTAGCTGTCGGCTGTTTTCGAACGTTTCAGAACTCGTGGATTACGTTCGAAAACCGAGGTACCACTGTATATCCATACAATGGAATATTATTCTGCGATAAAAGAAATGAAGTTCCAATACATACTATAACATGGATGAACCTTGAAAACATACTAAGCAATACAAGCCAATCACAAAACACACTATTGTTTGATTCCATTTATATGAAATATCCAGAATAGGTAATTCTAGAGACAGAAAGTAGGTTAGTGGTAGCCTCGGGCTAGTGTGGGAAGGGTAGAGGTAGTGAAAGGAAAATAGGGGTGTGGGGTTTCTTTTTTAGAGTAAGGAATGTGTTCTAAAATGCAGCTGTGGTTGCACAACTCCGTGAATATACTCAAAGCCATTGAATTGTACAGTTTAAATGGGTAATAGTGTGGTATTTGAACTACATCTCAATAAAGGTTTTTAAGAAAATGGTGTTTTTAAAATCCAAAATTGTTCTCCTACACCCTACTACTCCCATCAAGAAAGAAGGAGGGGTTGTTTTCACAGCTTATCATGTTGCTGATGTCCCATAATGAACAAATGGTGAATAAAGAGACAGACTGGACATACCATTGGACTTTTACTTCTGTACAAGATGGAGTTAACAGGGACTGGATTTACGTTTCATCTTGAAAACAACCAAAACAAACCCATACAAGATTTATGAAACAAAGGTTCTTTAAAAACTAGACATCACACAATGAAGGTCAGTGATCTCTGAGAGATAGGAAACAAATGAGGTAAGCCATACAATTGCCTGGACTTACTCCCTTTACAAAGTTTTTGGGCATCACACAGGGAGAGGAAACCTAAGCAGAGCTTGGCAGACTCCCTCATTTGAGGAGAAGGAGCTCACGGTGCAGGCAGACCAAAGCAGCTAGAGTTCCCGATGACAGCAGCAGAGAAGAGAGCTGCACAAATGGAAGAACTCCCACGCTGTGCAGAGGGACCCCTGTGTTTCCAGCCAAGTAATGATCAGCACATGCACATAAGGAAACCACCGAAGGCTGGGTGGCAGGTGAGGGGGTGTTGAAACTATTCAAAAGGGTAGGAAGGAACAGTGCAGGTGCTCAGACAGGGATGAGAATAGTCACTCTCCCCATCAAACAAATGGAAAAAACTCATAAATCATGGGCAATGAAGTAGAGTACTCAGAAAGGTCTTGCCTCGCAGTGAGGCATAATTAGCACTAGACTGACCACTGTTCAAGACTTCCTTAACAAAAACCATAAAAGCAAGACACAAAAGGATCCAGTTATTCCCATGTAACTTAACTGCACCCCAGAGCAAAGCTCAAGGATACTTACAGGAATAAAATAATACCCAGCACACAACAAGGTAAAATGCATATAATGTGTGGCATTCACTCAAAAATTACCAGATAGGAAGACATAAGCAATAATGAGAATATCCATCGAAACCAACCCAATACTGACACAGATATTAGAATTACAGACAAGGACATTAAAACAGCTATTATTAATACAACTGTATTCCATATGTTCAAAAAGTAAAGACCCAGAAAATTATCTTAAAAGACCCAAAACTTCCAGCAATGAAAAATACACTGGATGGGATTAATGGCAGAGTCAACACTGAAGATAAGTTAATATAAGGGATGGCAAAAGAAACTACCAAAATGAAGCCCACGGGGGTGAAAAAAGATGCATCAGTGAGCTGTGAGGCAACTTCAAGTGGCCTAATAAGCATGTAAAGGGAATACCCAAACCTAAGAGGGAAGGGAGGTGACGAAAAAATTTTTTTAAGAAACAGCGATCAAAATTTTTCCAAATTTGATGAAACCTCTCAACCCCCAGATCCAAAAAGCTCACAAACCCCAAGGACAAGAAACATGAAGAAACGTACACCAAGACATATCACAATCAAATTGCTCAAAATCAGAAATAAAGGGAAAATCTTAAAAGCAGTCCAAAAAAAACAGCATATACATATACAAAGGATTAAAATAAGGACAGCAGATTTCTCCATACAAACAATGCAAGTGAGAAGATGATGGAGTCACATCCCTAAAATATTGAAAGAAAAAACAGCAACCTACAATATTATACTCTGCAAAACTATCAAAAATGAAAGCACGAAAAAAAAGTTTTCAGACACACAAAAGCTTAAAGAATTCATCGCCAGCAGACCTGCATTACAAAAAATAAAGTAAGTCCTTTAGGCAGAAGGAAAATGATACCAGATAGAAATATGGATTGACAAAAGGAATGGAGAACACCAGACATGTTAACCACATGGGTACATAAAATTAGGGGTTTCCCCTTATTATTTATCTTTTTAAAAAATAGTTAGCTGTTTAAACAAAAATAACATCAATATATTTCGAAATTTTTAACATATATAAAAGTAAAATGTAAACCAAAAATACTGTAAGACCAGGTAGGGAAAACTAAAGTGATATTATTGTAGTATACTTATATTATACATGAAGTACGTATCATTTGAACGTAAACTGTGATAGGTTTAAAGTGTGTAAGGAGAAAAAGACAAACTATCAATGAGACCAAGCCCTCAGCAAAGAGATCCAGAAAAAAATAAAACCAAATAAAGCTTAAGGAAAAAAAAAATATATATATATATATATGTATACACATATATACATACATACATATATGTGTGTGTGTATATATATATATATGTATATATATATATCTCTCAACATCCTATATTTAGCATTTTAAATCACTTTTTGCATATAATAAGTAAAAAGGAGAATATATATTTTCAGTTAATTGAGTAGCAAACTAATGAAATGTCTAATTCAATCTTGGGGTTGATGACTGAGAGAGGCTTTGTTTAAACAAAATAAAACAGAATTTCACTCTTTGGTGACTAGCAAAGGCCTTTTTTCCAGCATGATTAGAGAAAGATAAGAAATATTTCACATGATACTAAACTTTTTTCGCAAAAGCCCATGCAACCATTTTACTCAGTAGGCTTAGGAAAGGAAAATCACCTTTTGTCTCCTACCGAAAAGCAAATATACAGCACCTGAAAAGAAATTCAACACTTCACCTTTTACATCACTTCCTTGTATAATCTGAACTCCAGAAACTTATTAAAAACTATCTGAATAGCACAATGCTGTACATCGTTCTTCCCATTTTACAGAGGTTCCTTCAGGCTGAGTAAGGCCGTCTCTCCGATGTGTGTACTGCAAGGCCCAACGTGGCCTGCTGTAGGCCATCCCGTCACCAAATATTCCAGGTATGATTCCAGATGTTGCTCAGAGGACACTCTCAAAAGGTCAGATGAGAGTTCCTCTCCACCCTCCAGCTCTGGGGGTGCTGAGGGTGCTAAACGGATAAACTGCTAACTCCTCGGTGATACAGGAGACTCAAACAGCAAGGAACACTGAACCAGCAGCAGAGGTAGGACCTGGGCCTCCCAAGAGACAGACGGCTCAAGGCAAACTGAAAGGGCAGCAATGACCGTAATCAGCGGACACACCCATTCTATCTGAATTCAAAGTTCTATTAACCAAGATGAAGAAGGATCGAGCTGACTGTTCCTTGCTCTTTGCCCACTGAATTTCAATCGTAAAGCCTCATCGTGCACACTAGCACATCTGCTTTATCAGATCCAGCTTGGCCATACGGTCCATAGGCCCTGCTCTTCCCCACCTGAGGTAGTAAAACCGCTTTCTCTGTGCTCCACGACTGCTCCTCCTGTTCATTGTCACCGGCGGGCAAGCCTCACCTGATGCCTGGCACACACCATGTATGCATCAGGTACCTGAGGAATAACTGACCGAAAGGAATCTTGCCAAACAGAGCAGGTTCAAAATATCCACAGTCAGAAGAACACAAAATAGATACAAAGCCCTCAAATCACTAAAGAGTAAATAGCTGAATTGAACATCCACATATTTTTTTCTGGAAACTAAAGGAAGGAGCAAGAAGAATGGATGAGAGCATATGTACAACATACAGAGAACAGGGGCTCAAATATGCCAAGTTCAAACAGGAGAGGCCCTAGAATGTAAGGCACGCCCTGGCAGGTGAATGAATACACTCAATGAATTGGGCGTCACTGGAACGCATATCCTCAACCTCAGACAATACTCAGGGCCTAACTTGGGATCCCCAATAAACTGTATGTCCCTCGGATGTACAGCCCTAACTCAGGTGACACCAGTCCTTGACTTGACGTCTCAGAACTGAATAGTCATAAACCTACACAGCAATTACACAACGAGGGTCGCGGGTTCTGCTCAACACCCGTATTCAGTTATTACCATAGCGGGTAAGAATGAATGTAGGAAGTCCCTAATGAAAGATATAAAAGTACTTTAGAATGAAAGATGAGAAAAATACTCTGAAAGGTACACTTGAAGCAAATCAAATGAGTAACCGTATTCTTCCATATATAACAAATCATTCACTTAATTTGGTATACATCCTTCTGACCAAAGAGAATAGATTTTGTTTTGTTTTGTTTTTAAATCTGATGAGTTCAAAAAGAAATTGGGGTGGCTGGTTAGCTCAGCTGGTTAAAGCATGGTGCTTATAACACCAAGGTTGCCAGGTCGCTCCCCGTATGAGCCACTGCGAGCTGCGCCCTCCTTAAAAAAAAACACAAAAAACCTGGCGAGTCAACACGTTCTACCTTCCCCGATAAAGGAAAACTCCAGTCTTGAGCATCACATGGTACATGGCCAGCTATTACAGAATGGAATCCCCCAAAAGAGGGAGAAGCCAAAACTCGTCTGGCCTAATTCCTGGTACCAATGACCTCACTGATAGTGAACAGTCCGTCTTCACAGCAATAAGAAAGTGCATTCACATTTAAAGAAATAACAAACTCACAGTGATGACTAATAATGAGAGTGGGGAAGACAAAGGCTTCAGGGAAGCAGACAGGCGCAGAACAGGGAGGCGTCTGGTCGTATGACGAGAACTAGGAGACCCAGGCAGATACATTTCCAGTCTTTCTCCCTTCTTAGAAGACTCCAAGGTGCAGTCCCATCAGGCAGCTGGCACTTCTGAACAAGTCCACGACGCTAGGCCAAAACACCTGCTGAATGCGTTTCTCACAAAAACTGAAAACAACTGCAACGTCTATCCACTGAACAGAACACAGCATCATATCCACACTCTGGAAAACTATTCAGCTATAAAAAGGAGCAAGCAACCACACTTAGCAGTATGGATGAACCTCAAAAACATAATACAAAGAGAAAGAAACCAGACACTAGAGACCACACATTGTATGATTTCACTTATATGAAATGTTCAAATAAGGCAAATTTATAGACAGGAAATAGGTTAGTGGTTGTCTGGGGCTATAGGTTGGAACAGGGATTAACTGTAGATGAGAATGAGGGATCTTGCTAAGGTGATGAAAGGGTTCTAACACTGATTTGTGGTGATGGCTGCACCACTCAGTAGATTTACTAAACAGCACCGAAATGTAAGCTTTAAATGGGTGACTTTCACCATACATAAAACATACCTCCATTCAGCTGTTTAAAAAAAAAAAAAACCTGTTGAAGAAACTTCGGAATCTCTCGAAGGCTTGCTCAGAGCAGCAAGGAGCCTGCTAACGCGCAGGCCTGCATCTTGCCTCCCTCTGCCTTCTCATCCACCTCGCCCTGGGCTTGCAGCTCCCACATTAAGTCACAGTTTTATTCCTGTTTTTGTTTTTATTGTTGCTGTTGTTGGTTTTGTTATTGTTCTGGATGAAAAGTGGCAAACACCTGGGCAAAACCAAAAAAGTTTAAAATCAAAGATACAGCTGCTAGTTAACTTCTAGGCTGATGGACTGATCCACAGGGCTTAATCCATAAAAATGATTATAAGGTAAACAGAAGAATAAAGAAATAAAGGGGAAGAGATAGATGACAGGAGAAATCATTTCTATCAGGTTTTGACCATTAAAAAAACAGACGGAGCAGTAATTCACTCAGTAGAGACGAAAATGTTACAACCTAAGTGGCTACTGAGAAGGACACCAAAAGTGAGGCAATTTGCCCCAGAGAACTCAGAAAAGATCATCATTTGGAAGCAACTGATACCACGGGAAGGATAAAGCTGAAATCAGAACCGGTAATTTGTGACTGAATGCCCAGGTCCCGTCTACCTCGCACAATCTGGGGACTATCCCAATCGCTCCACACCCACAAGAAACCAGAGGTGTAGTCCCTGAAGACACTGAAGGAGAAATGCTGCAGACGAGAGGACACAGGCAGAGGTGGGACACAGGGTTGAAAAGCTAACCCGTTAGGCTACAGGGTCTCCAGCTCCTTTCTCTGCCCTGAACCCCAGAACGCAAATAAATAAACAAATGTTAATCCTCTAGGTAAGAAAAGCCTCAGAGTGTTCTTCTTAGAGAAACTGACCCAAAGAAAAGACCTACGGATATTTTGAAGAGCGGTTCCCATCCATGACATGTACGGATCCCGACCGTCCTCTGTACATTTGAAGTACCATCAGTCAGCAACTTCCTGCGCCTATACACAGAGCTTCCAATTCATTTCTAGTGCCTTACTCTTAACTATGAGCAGAGTCGTGAATCTCAAGGCATTTAAGGAAAATCTTCACCATTAAAGACAAAGACCAAAATAAATAAGCAGGAAAAATGAAACTTGGGGGAAACGGAAAAAAAACAAAGGCACACAAGAAAACCAAACAAAATAAAATCTACATTCAATACACTGAGAGATAAGAGATATAGCCACAAAAGAATAGATGCAGTTAAAAAAAAAAAAAAAGAAGTGAGTATTGCTCTAAATTAAAAATAAAAATTCAATAGAAATATTAAAACGTAAAGTCAGAGACATTCCATAATACTAGAACAATAAGACAAAAAAAAAAAAGGAAAGGAAAAGATAAGAAAAATCAAACAAGAAACCAATAGGACTTCCAGAAAGACAAAGCAGAGAAGTTGGAGGGGAGCACAAAAAAATTTCCCCCAGAACAAAAGGGCATCTCCAGATATTAAAAAAATTAACCAAGTAATAATTAGAAGAGTGAACAACAAAAAACACTCATAAAATCTAATACCAAGAATAAAGAGCATATCCTAAAAGCTTCCCAAAAGAAGTTTAAAACGGGTCACACTCAAACAGTAGAGCAATGTATTTAAAGTTCTAAAACAAAAAGATATTCAACCTAGATTACTGTCCACCAGCTAACATACAAATCCCATGTAAAGGAAAAATAAAGACATTTTCAGCCACCAAGACTTAAAACCTTTACAGCCATGCACCCTTTCTTATAAAAAACTCCTACTGGAGGATGTGCTTCAGGAAGACAGGGTAGTAAACAAACAAACAAAGACTAGTATCCAGGAAGCAATAGCAATCCAGGTCAACAGCTCTGCACCAGGTCTAGGGAGCAGCCATACCTGGCCAGCTGTGAGGTACCACGAAGGAAAAAAACAAAGTGGAATCAACAGATTATCTGAAACAATATTATCTGACCTATTTAAGCATTTGGAAAAATTGTTGACCTGGGCTTAACTTTTTCAGGCATTTCATGTATCTTTTAGGGCATTTGAGGGGGAAGGTAACAACAGGTACATACCAACCTAAGCAAATGAAAAAGTAAGACAACCAGAGGGTGAAGGGGTGTTTGAAAAAGGAAATGTTATCATATTAAATTGCTTGGCTCAGAGATAAACGGTACTTACATAGTCATGATAATACAAGTATCATTTTAACCCAAAATTACGATGTACTCATTTAAGGGAGGAGGTGGGCATAAGAACTGAATCTTCAGGTCCTGTAGAGCTACACTAGTCGTCAAACAACTGTAGCTACTGTTTTAAAAAGTCAATAAATGTATAAAACTGATAAATCAGCATATAGCCACATAAACGTGATTTAGAAATACGGCGGTAAATTTCAGATGCAGCTCCTGGACGCACTGAAAACCGATGCCTCTTGGGAACAGGGTAACTACTTCAAGTGGTGATGTGAGAATTTGAGCATCACTTGATGGTTAACTATGTACTTTCATAAGTTTGGTAAGTTTTTTAAGGCCTTACTTATCATAGAATGAAAATAAAGTTTTTAAGTCGTAACGTAAAAGTGATTTCTTCTTTTCATTATTTATATTTAATAGGATCATCTGTCAATATTTGGCTATATTTGAGATAGCTGCAATGCCCCAGGATCAAAGGCAAATTAAGCAAAAAGCTGTAAGCAGCAAGAGCTCTGGCTCCCTCCTTCTCAAGGGTGGGGGGAACCTGCTGGGCGTGGCCACGGGCCCCCATCCTCCAGCTTGCTAATTGCCACAGGTCAACCCAAAGGCCTGAGGCAGAGCTGCTCCTGCCCATTCAGTGCTGCTCCAGGTCTGGTCTGCTGACTGTGGAACACAAGACACGAATCATTTCAGAAACGGAGAATGACTATGTAAAGACTTTTACAGCTACTTGACAGGGTAACATTATGTCCTTCGACTCTAACAATAAAAAGATTTAGGCTGGCATTTTGTACGGCTACTTTTCATTTCACTTTTCCAGTTGTTTGTACTGTGTTTTCCAGCACAGAAAAGCCCTGCTGAGGCTGGAAAAGCCCACTGAAGTCCGAGCGGGTTCCACCCACTGGGGCATGCGCTGTGTCTGAGTACACGTGTGCTGCGTGGGGAAACAGAGACATTACAGGATGTATAGCTCAGGGTACAGACGTGGCATTTTGCGACCAGTGCATCCCCGTTTCCTTCCCCACTGCAGACCAAACAGGCAGAAGACTAACAGCACAGAGAGTGCAACATCGGTGACATGAAACCACTCCCGTGTGGTTGGTCGTTTTGCATCTTGTCTCCCCAACTGGGTTCTAAGTTCCTCATAATGCCACACAGATGTCCGAGTTTCTAAGATCCCAGCTTTAAAAACTTGGGGAGTCCTAAAACTTGTTCTGTCCTTCCTTTTGAAATTCCTATAGAAGAAAGGGCCTCCCATCTCAGAACCTGCCAACACATCACTTCCCTTCTGAATAACACCAGCGGACTTTTACGACCGAGCCAGCCTCATAACAGAGTATCAGATTGTCTGGTGAACAGTCATAAAACATATACAACTTAAGAACACACAGCTGCCGCGCTGGTCACTGGTAATATAACAGCCCCCTGGCCTTCTCCATTTTCTTCCTAGCCATCCATTCATACATATGTCCAAACGTTTATCCTCATTCATTTCTTGTATTATCATCTTATTGGGGGGGGGGGGGGGGAACAAAAACTGTCAACTAATTCTCCAAAAATTAAATTAGTACTTGGGAATCTCTACCCCCTGAAAATCAAGTCATTCGCCCCAAATTAAATATTAAACATATCTTAATATTTTAACACTGGTATTCCGACTAGTATGAGAAACCAACTTGAATTCGTGAAAAATCTGTTTGCCGTAAATATTCAAAGCAATTACTTACAAATACTTTATAGGATGGCCCGCAATCCACTAACCAGATATCTACTTGGAGAGAAACAAGTTTTTAAAACACTGATTTTCAAAGGTATATGTGGTGACCTAAAATTGTTCCAACCATTCAAATCATCATACATTCTAAATAAGTAGTGTCTGATCTTGAGAACTTCCTGTGAAGTCCTTCACTGTAACACAGTCTACTGTCATGCAGTCCGTACTGCGGTACACGTGACAGCAACGTCCCTAGCAGACCAGTATACACAAAGGGGAGCAGGCCCTCCAGGGTATCACATATTAGTGCTGCCATCTGGTTAACAGCTCTGCTTCTGTACCTGGACCTCCTGGGTCTGAAAGTGGCACATTTGCGCACTTATTTAAATAGCCTACTGCTGTCTGCCAGTTCTTTTTTTAATGACTGGAATACAGAAAAATGAAAGCACTCATACTAATAAGAAGCACAGGCATCATAAACTTAATACAACTGAGAGATGGAAAACATCTGATGCTCGAAGACTCGGCAATTCCTTCGGTTCAAGCAGCTGTTCACAACTAAGGAAGTAATCAGGTATTTACTAATAAAGCAAAGAAACAAAAGACCAGGGATGAAATGCATGTGTCAAAGCATCCATCTCTAAGTTAAAATGTATTTAGTTTATAACATTTTTAGTGTCCTGGGAATGAAACTCCTTAGATGATTATTCCTTAGCTTAGCACACCTGTTCAGGGATGCATTATTTCAAAAGTAGGATGTATTAGTTCAAAAAACATTTTACTCTTCCAGGATCAATTCACAAAAATCTACAAATACAAAATGCACCAAAAGTGCCCCCAGATATTATTGTTGAATTATGTCAATACATAGAAATATACATATATCCAAAATTGATTAAGAAAAAAGGCAAAATACAAGTTTGCTGCTATGCAAATGAACATTTATTTATTACAAAGTTTCAAGCAATAAGGAATTAAAAAGCCACCATCAGCAGGATTTTGTCTGGTGGTTGGGTGTTCTCTAAGGCTTTTGATGTTCCTGATTTAGGTTAGTTCCAAAACAGTTTTTGGAAGTTTGGGGTTGTTATTTCTTAAGAGAACTACAGATCAGCACGTGTTCAACAAGGCCAGCCAGCTCCCTCCCACCTTACCCGAGTCCCAAATCCTCCCAGCTCCAAGGAACAAGTCTGTACATGCCACTCAGGAGCAGACCAATCCTCCACCTAATGAAAACAGCTGGTGCTACAAAATTCGTTTTGCCCCACTGGCTGTCTTTATCGCCAATCAAGAACAAGAGATGCTACACTTACAAGGTAACATTTAGAGAACACTTCACAATACTTTAAGTGATGACTTCTAAACGTTAGACTAATGATTTTAAAAACTACACAATTTATATGGCACTTTATTGGTGAGCAATGGAAAGTCATTTTAGCACTTCCACAAATCCCAGAGCTCCTTCTAACCCAGTGGGCAAGCAGTGTGCCCACTTAAAGGGCCACACCAAAGCCTGCAGACATGAGTGACCTCAGCAGGTTCAAGGGAGCCAAGAACCTACCTCAACAAGTCTTGCTCTCTACCGCCCTGCACCACCCTTCACCTCCTCTCTCTGGACTGCTGCCCTAGGCCAACCATCCTTCCTGTTCCTCTCCCAAAACATCCTCTGATCAAATCTCCTATTCCCAGGGAGCCCCAATCCCAACAAAACTTTCAACTGCTCCTCAATTCTCAAAAGAATGATGTCCTTCCTCAAATCTTTCTTTTGCGCAGAGGTGCGCAGATAACCTCTCCCCAAGATGCCCCCTGCGCCCTAAACCTCCCGCCATTCCCAAAGGTCACACTCAGTCCTTCTACCACACACACCTTCTCCCCATCTTCCCTCAGAAAATGAGAGGGACAGCATTAGCACAAGCCCCTGATGGTGGCACATTCTCAGTGTTGGTTCTGCTTCCCATCTTTGGGCCTAGAGTGCTGTCCTCCTCAACCTCCAAGGACATGCATGGTCAGACAGGGTCAAAATGCCCAGGCCTTCCCGGGAGTAAGCCCTGATTCCAGACACTGCACCCACTGAATTCTAAACTCCCAGACCTCCCCATCACTCTCTACAGTAACCTTCCAGACACAGGATTTTCCTTCTCCAGGTCAAGACATTTTGGAACACCAGCCATTATATGCTCACAAAATACAAAATAACAGTAGTTACCCCAAGAAAAATGATTAAATGAATATTAAAACTAATAAAATCCAATGTACTACAAAAACTAATTTTGATTTATTATTTCTGGTTTCAATTTTTCATGCTATCATTTTCCCTCTTTGATGAAAACAATTAAAATTCACTATTTTTACTCAACATGCACAAGATCATTCTGTACACATTTCTCTTATAAATATATGGTATTTGAATGAAAGCTTGTTAACAGATATTCACAATTTTTTTGAGTTCTAACTTATGAGTATGCTTCCCTCAAAAACTTCAGGCAAAAAATAAATTTGTCTAGATAGAATATATCCTGTGTTCCAACTCCTTTTTTAAGATAAAGGTATATACTGTTCAACTACACCCAGACTATTTACTATTTTTTTCAGAGGTAGAAAAAATTACAAACTATCCTCCAAAAAAGCCATTTTCACAGAATATATCAAAACTCAGAAAACTCCCTCTTTTTACTCACTCGGATGCAGTCTTCTCAAAATAAGCAACCACTGTGACTAAAATTGAGTAATGGTTCAAAGGAAAAAATGAAAAACAGAAACTATAACAATGAAATAAATTAGGACTACAGGTTGTTCAGCTTACAGGTATTTTACCTGAAATTGCTTTTTAAAAATTTCTTTTTTACAATTAGTCACAAATATTTTCCAAACTCTGATGCTATTCACACTAATGGATGCTTAGCAGCCATAAACAAATGCTAGAGTGTTAATAATCTAATCCCAAAACCACCATATGCAAACTATGCTAACAAAAATCCTAAACTCCTATGCATAATGTAACTGGCTCTAGAAATTATACAGTTGAAGGGAGAAGAAACGGATGTTAACTGTTTCTGCTAGCTCCACCACCTCTAAGACTAAACTGCCCAGCACCAGTTCATAAATATTAAAGAACCTGTGATAGTAAGAAAACATGTATGAAACAATCAGGAAAATGTTCACACTCAGGATTTGGTTCTAAGGAATTCATTTTTTAGGTGCGAGAATGGCACTGTGATTATCTAAAACACAAAAAAGGTACATCCTGAAGTATTTATAGGTGAAATGGTTAAGATAAATGGAGGGGAGGAAGACCTCAGATACCAGATTAGTCATGTGCCGGTAACTGTTAAACTATGCGATCTACTCTCTCTCCTTGAGTATGTCGAAATTTTCCAAAATGATAAAACAGGACTGCTGGTGAGCAAAGTCTCAGGCACTGTTCTGTTCGTGATTGTATGCCACTTGTGCACAGATTTCTTAATTCTTTAGATTTGCACAATTTCAGAATTTCTCCTCAACTGTACAGACTCTGCAGTCAGAGAGCTGTGTCACTGTCAATATCCCAAACACTTCCCAAATGCAGTACTCAGGCAAATCTGTTTCAAAAACTTGGGTGAAAGAGAGGATGGAACCAAAGAGGAAATGAGGAGGGGAAAAAGGCTTAATGAACCAGCTAGCAAAAAGAACTCCTACCTCTTAAAACCAATTAATACACATTGAGGTTTCATTCTTTCTTCTTTCTTGTGGTTGAAAAACAGACTGTCAGCTTCTAGTTTACTTCACCACCCTTCACATCCATGCTCACCCAGGAAGATACAATCCAACTACTGTGTAACCAGGTCAAAAACAAGCTTTGGCTAACTCACTTGGAAGAGTATACTCACCATTTAGATTTAGCCAGAAAAACTGGGTTAGAAAAAAACAACTGGTGTTTAAACAAACACTGGGGCTAGGGCAAATGTCTTTAAGCCAGTTACCAGGCCACTCAATGAGTTGCAACACAATCTTTTCCAAAATTTTCCAAAGGCTTCCAAATTCAGTTGAGCCAGCAGGCTGAGTTAACAGGGCTCCTTTCAAATTCAAAAATCTGGCCGCAGCCCCAACAGTTAACCAACAAAACACAGTCTAATTCACTTGAGATCACCTAAGAATACTGACTCAAGTTCAGACCACCGGCCAGTACACAGTCCTGTCCAGGGGACGTTGGGGTTGGGGAGACGTGTTCAAGGGACAGATAAACCCTATTCATTAAGCAAAAAAGAGACAATAGGATTCACACTTAATTCGCCCTAAGAAAATGTCTACAGTCAGCTTTCATGCCCCCCCACTCTCATTATTAATGAGACAATGACAATTCTTCATGGTGAACCACAAAGCCCTGCTTCATAAGATATTTTTTTCTATTCCAACCTTGTACCCACTCTAACTAACAGCTGCAAACACCCCCAGTGCAGATAACTTTTAGAAAACGGCTAGTATAAGAAACAAATCAGAACAGGGAGATTTACCCTTCTGTTTCAAATGTTCAAGGCCTGTGCCTCCATTACCTATAGCTCTTTCGTAAGCTCTAGAATGTGCACTGGACAAAATGAACAGCACAGTTAGTCACATCAGGTGTCAGCTACTCAGGGCAGACTCATAGTCTCCAGGTTTGTTAGATTCATTTGCCATTGGGGGGTGAGTGTTAAAAAAGAGAGAGAGAAAGACCTGGGATGGGTGTGAAAGCTGGGCAACCTCTTTACTCCTCACTCTCCCTCATTTCTGTTTCAATTACACACCTGTCAAACAGGTTATTCCTGGAATTCAGATTTTATAATCCTCACACTGCAATTCTTCCTGCTCCTGTGGCCCAAACACAAGCCCTCCCTGCTTCTCCAAAACATGTATCCATCAGTAGAATGTAAGACAAAGTTAGACAGTGTCCCAGGTAACAACAAACTCCACACCTTGAGAGCTTGGCAAGCATTCAAACGAGGAAACACGATGACAATTTTCAAGAAGGCCAAGGCAGTGGTTTAGGATAACCATGGGCAAGGCCTGCCTAGCCTGAATTTTAATTAACACACAAAGTCAGAAGGCCAGATTTGGGGAAAACGAAAAAAAAAAAAAAAAAGAAGGTTGTCTTATGGAAAGAAAAAAAAATGCTTTCCCATTTTATTATAGTGCATGCCTAAGAGTGTAGCTTATTTCCTTATCTCAAAGCCAGGAAATGAGGTCTTTTAAGGCCAGTCTGGATGTAAACTGTTTGAAAACAGAGGGCCTGCGAGGAGAAACCCCTTTCCCAACTTTGGCCAAGTGGCGTGGCCTCCAGTCAGCAGCGTGTTTATCACCCCTCTGGTCCCCCGACCAGAAGTTTCAACATGCCACGGGAAACAAAGAAGGCGCCCCACACCGACCTTATAGACTTGTCCGTAGGTGCCATTTCCAACCACTTCCACCAGCTCAAAAATCCCAGCAGGATCCTAGACAAGAAGGAGGGGAGGGGTTATCATTTGAAAGCTGCACAACAATGAATCAATACAGCGGGGCAGTTGGAGAGAAAGGGCGGTTACAAAGAGGTGGGTTTCACCCGGCGATGTCCTCCAGCAGCCGAGGGTCGCGGGTGCAGAGCCCGGGACGCGGGGGGCGGCGGCGGGGGGACCCCGACCCCGCACATGCCGACACTGGCAGACAAAGGGGCCGCCGCGCCCGCGGCTCTGCCCGCGGCGGCGCCCGAGCGCCGAGCGGCCCAGGGCGCGGCCCCTGCGCCCTGCGCTCCGCGCTCCGCGCCCCGCGCGCCCCTGCGCCCCGCGCCCGGCCCGTCGCGGCCACTCACCCGCAGGGAGGAGAGATCGATGTCCACCAGACTTTTTGCGGGGGAGTCGTTCGCCATCTTCCCTTTTGGCCACCAGACCAAGAGTGAGGATGAAGATACCGATTTCGGGATGATTTCCGTCGCAGGCCAGGCCGCCGACGGCGCCTTCTCGCACGGGCGCCGGCGGCCCGGACTCCGCCTGGCGAGGCCGGGGCGGACGGAGCGTGCGCGGGGCGGCGGCGCCGCTCACACCATGGCGCGGCCGGTGGCAGCCCCCGGGCGTCGCCCGCGCCTCAGGCCCCGCGCCCGCGCCGCGCGCTGCTGACGGGCCCGGAGCTGGGGCCGCGGCGCCGCCGAGAGTTGAGCGAGTGAGCGCGAGGCCGCGAGACAAAGCTACCCGGGCGGCGGGGGCGGAGCGGGGAGGGAGGCGGGAGGGGGGCGGGCGGCGAGGGAGGAGGGGACACGGGACACCGAAAATATATTCCGAGGAGAGAGAAAACAGCTCCCCCTTTCCTGCTCCGGCAGGAAAAACGGGCGGAAACGCACTCCCACCGAAGCCCCGCTGGGGAGGGCGCGGGGCGAGCCGCCCGCGCGGCGTGAATATGCATCAGGGGTGGGGCCGAACAATGGCCGGCCGGCGGCCCCGCGCCGCGCTCTCCCCAGTGGCCGGAGCGCGGAGGAACACGCCTGGGGTGGCCCCGGGGAGGTCCTCAGAGCAAGACGGCGCCCCTACCTCGCACTAACAATAAGCAAGGAGCACTGACCTGGACCCAAAGGCCGAGAGGCGGCCGGACCCTTCTCTCAGGGACAGGCTGTGTCCAGCCTGTCCCTCTAAAGGGACTCCAAGGGGGTGTACCCAAGCAGAGCACGGTCCTCCCTTTCCCCCTATTCCCACTTATCCCCATCTCCTTCCCCCACCACCCTATTCTCCACCCTCAAGACCCTCATTTCCGATTTCCCTACATGGTTTTCTTGTCCCTTCTCCAGGCTAAATTTGTGACTCGGTTGTAGTGGCGGGATTCGCTGAGCATCCCTTGGCTGCCCGGTCCCAAGTCTTTGGATGGATGGAAACAGATTCCCAAACAGCCCCTCTTGTGCTGAGTTACCAAACTCAGGCGAACACTGTTTGGGGTCATAAGTACTAACCCAAGTTTTGTGCCTAGAGATCAATAAGGATCAATAAACAGGCATCTTCCAGCAACTTTGGAAGCTTGTGGGTGGTCAGACAATTTAATCCTGTTAACCAAGAGCTATTGTCTGTGCACAACCATTGTTTTCATCACATCACTCTGCTGTACAAAAACCTTCAATAGCTCCCTATTACCTCACAGCAGTTTCTCAAGCCTAAATTCAGATTCACCCCGAGGGATTGTAAAAGCACTGATTGCGGACCCCACCTCAAGCGTGTCTGATTCAGCTGGTCTGGGATAGGCCTGAGGATTTGCTTCTTTTTTTGGGGGGGGGAAGGGAACAGTGTGGTTTTCCAGGAGGACCCATCAGCTCCAAGTCAAGCCATTGTTTTCACTCTAGTTGTGGAGGGCGCAGCTCACTGGCCTATGTGGGAACTGGCGACCTTAGTGTTATGAGCACTGCGCTCTAACCAACTGAGCCAACAGGCTGCCCCAGAATTTGCATTTCTAACAAGTGCTGCATGATGCTAACCTGCAGTTACAGGGACCACACCGAGAGCAGCAGCCTCACAGGGTGAAAATCCAAGGCCCTTCATAACTAGGCTTCACATACATCACCATCATCATCAATTGTCACCTTGTACACAGTACCCGATTTAGTCCCTCCTCTAGCCAGGGAGTGATATTATTCTTATTTTAGGGGTGAGGAAACCAAAGGACTGGAAGATAAGTAATGTGTGCCTAACGTCCTTAAAAGCATAGCCTGCAAGAGGAGCCGGGATTCTCACCAGGTCAGCCTGTTCCCCAAAACCCAAGTCTGATTCAGCAAGGTTAGTCTTCTACCCCAAATATGTTTAGCTCTCTCCTGCCTCCCAAGAGTTTGGTTTCCATAATTTTGCACCATGAGAATGCCTTGTAAAACTAAGGTACATTCAAGGACTCCTGGAATCCGTTGGTTAGGAAAATCATAGTAACCAAAGTGTTCTTGTGAATTTTGTAGTGCTTATCAACAGCAATGGCATTATCTATGAGTGTAAATTAAATAATTTTCTCAGAGAGCTAGATTGGTGCCCATGTGAACTTTCAGACCACATTAGAGTAATATTTTAGTAGTGTTCATTATGAATAATAGATAACACAT
Source organism: Rhinolophus sinicus (assembly GCF_036562045.2). Taxonomy (NCBI): domain Eukaryota; kingdom Metazoa; phylum Chordata; class Mammalia; order Chiroptera; family Rhinolophidae; genus Rhinolophus; species Rhinolophus sinicus. The sequence goes on along the minus strand of NC_133755.1, from coordinate 67,980,248 downwards.
ACTGGGTCCAGACAATGTGCTGAGTCCTTTACATACGTTATCTCATTATTCTTCACATTAACCCCAAACAGCGGACACTCTTACTTTTCCAACTTTACACATTAGGAAACCAACGTCCAAAGAAGTTAAGTGACTTGCTTGGTGTGCACAGCCAAACTCAATGCAGAAACACCAGGGCCTGCGAGCCCGCCAAGCCAGCCCCCCAACCTAGTCTCAACTCTACACTCATGACTTTGAGGCCCGCCTCAGACCACCCCATTTTTCTCTGCCTACCACCTCCATCTCCTCTCCATCACCTCAAGCTCAAATCAGAAACCATCTCTTCCTTCAAGCTTTCTCAAAATCTCCTGAGCTGCAATTTCCCATGATCACCACTATGACGGTTATTTCCCACTTTCTATTCAGTACCTTTTCTTGAAGTGCCTACCCAGCACAAGGCCCTGGCTTAGCCACTGCCCAAGATACAAGGAAGATTAAGACAGCCTATCCTCAGAGCTTACAATCTGAAAATGGGTGTACAACAGCTTCATAAATAGCTATAGTTAATGGCAGAACATAATAAATTCTGGCGGGATGGAAAGAGGTCCAATGGGAAGTATGCTAGATTTAGGGCAAAGATGAACTGGATTTGAACTTAACTTCCCATCAGTTGTGTAGCCTTGCACAAGTTGCTTGACTTCTGAGCCTCCGTTTCTTGTTCTGTATACGAGATGAAGATAAGGTAAGAAGTATAGTAAAAGGGCCATCTCAAGAGCACAGGCCAGGTAATAGCGCCTGGGCTAGTCAACTCTCTTAAGACTTGACATCTGATGGGATGCCAGAGCAGTGTAGACGACATTAAAAATTTTCTTGTGGGATGGCTAGATGGCTCGGTTGGAGCGCAGGCTCTCTACCACAAGGTTGCAGGTTCTACTCCTTGATTCCCGCAAGGGATGGTGGGCTCCGCCCCCTGCAACTAACAATGGCAACTGGACCTGGAGCTGATCTGCACCCTCCACAACTAAGATTGAAAAAGACAAAAACTTGACTTGGAAAAGTCCCAGAAGTACATAATATTCCCCAATAAAGTCCTGTTCCCCTTCCCCAATAAAATCTTAAAAAAAAAATTTTTTTTTCCTTGTGGTTTGGAGCTTTGTCCACACTTGGGAGGATGCTGTCAGGAGCAGAGGAAAAGATGGGAGTTTCTGTATGGTGGTGGCAAAGGAAGGTTGGGCTTTGGACTGTGTGCGAAGACAACTTTTCATACAGAAGCAGGGTACCCCTGCCCAGTATGCAACTCTGCTCAAGCTCCAAGGGCAGGGGCCGTGTTCTCAATCAATAGGCACAGATTAGCTCAGGCTGCCATCATAAAATAACACAGACTGGGTGACTTAAATAACAATTTCTTTTCTTACAGTACTAGAGGCTAGAAGATCAAGTTTCCAGATGATTTGATTTCTGATGAGAGTTCTCTTCCTGGCTTGCAGATGGCCGCCTTCTCACTATGTCCTCACATGGGCTTTGCTGAGAACTAGTACACAGAAAGAAAGGACAAGCTCTCTGGTGTCTCTTTTTATAAGGACACTTATCCTATCGGATCAGGGACCCACCCTTATGACCTCAATGAATTTAAACTTAATTATTTCCTTACAGACCACATCTCCAAATACAGCCCCACTGGGGTTTAGGGTTTCAACATATTGGGGGACACATTTAGTCTATAACAAGCCATGTGCAATACGTGATGTCAGGAAATAAACTTAAGTCATGGCCCTTGTCCTCAGGAATCTATCTGAGAATACAAAATAAACCCACCCAAAGAGATAATCAAGATAATAATTTGGAAAACAATACTAATTTGGCATTTTAGGCTGAAGGAAAAATAGCTTACTTGGACAAAGAATGAGAAGTTGAAAGAATGAGGAAACTGGCCACACTGGGCCAGAGGACTCAGTTCAGAGAACTCTGAGAGATAAAGCTAGAGGACAGGTTAGGTGGCACCAGAAGACAAAACCGAGGAATGAATGATGTGGGGATTAACAAACAAACCCAGAATATCAATTAAGTCAAGGGAGATATGGCCTAGCCTTGGGCTTTAAGAGTTCTGATGGCAGGAGAGAGCTTACGGGTTCAGCAGGCCCAGGGATATAAATGTGCATCTTCCCAGGGTACAATCAGCTCACATCCAGTCACAGAAATTCCAGGGGAAGCTTAATTATGCAAGAGGTCAAAAATGACAACCCCCTGTACATCACTTTACATATCTCCTAGTTTTTTTGTCTGTTGTTAAAATATTGGTGGAAATTGATTTTCAACCTCAGAATGGGGCAGGGCAAGGAGGGCAGCAGAGCTGTGAAACTGAGCCTGAATATAACTGAAGGGCTCAGGGGCATAGAGGACTTGGGTCAACTGGAAATAAATGATGAAGCAAGGGGAATTGAGTCAAACAAAGAAAACAATGGTGGGGTGTGTGCAGGAAGAGCTCAGAAAGGAAAAGCATAGGTTTAGGGGTCAGAGGTCTGAGTTCTTATTCTCTAATGGACAAGGTGTTGAGCAAATGCTCAACTTCTCTGCCCCTCAGTTCTTTAACATGTGAGATTAAGGAATGGGATGGAAATGATCGAAAGGTCCCTGAGGGCCTTAGAGACTCTGAGTTATGTAACCCTGGCCTCACCCCTGGAACTACTCACACCTCTTAGCCAGAGTGGAGATGGTTGACATGGCAATGGGAGTTAATGGAACATGTGGAGTGCTATAGATTTTTGGCAGCAGAGTTCAGCCTTTGAAAGGCCATCTTTGAGCACTGGTAGAAGGAGTCAGACTCTTTTTTAACTAGTGTATCAGTTGAATTATAAGGAAGCAACTACTGTAGCACAAAACAGGATGGAAAGTGGGGGATAGAGAAGCAGATCAAAGGGCAACAAAAGAAGAAGCGGACCAGAAGACAGACACTGTACCCTAGCCACAAGGGCTGTAGATGTTGTCACTTCTGTGATGAGGAAGTTGTCTTTGCTCAGATCTCCCAAAAGAATTTGGTGCGTGGGTTTTATGTGAAAGATGATCGCAGGAAGCACAAGTGAAGGAGGTGGGAAAATGAAACATAGAAAGGAGACAAGCCAATGAGACACGTGTTGGTGAGCAGTTATCCTGTGGGCCGCTGGGCTGAACGGACCTAGCTAGCTAGAGAAGGAGAAAATGTAGCTCTACCTTACTTTATTTGTACCTGTGTTCATGGAAAAAGTTTTCGTAAACATTTTTTCAAAAAACAATTGTATTTTAAATGCAGAGGAACTTGCCATTTATACAAGTCATCTATTTGACATCTTTTATAAAGGGAATGACTGTCCCTTAACTTATCCTTTTTGCAAATGTGTATTTTATTTATCAGGATTGCTTAAATCAAGTCCAGCTATGGAAACACCTTTACCAGCAAAATCTTCAAGGGACCTCAAAAATGAGGTCAGAGATAGCCTTAGCTTTAGAAATCAAGATGGAAGCCATAGGAAGTAGATGGGAGAAGCCGAACGGTGACATTAAATAGTTATCAGGTGTGTCTGGTTTTGATACGTGGTTGGGTGAGGGGACTGAGGGACTCTGCCAAGGAAAGGCCAAAGTAGGCCTGTGAGCTGAAGAGGTAACAGACTTATTTATACATGATCACATATTTATATCCTAAGCCTGTGCAGGAGGTGACCCCAGGAAGAGACCAGACCAGTGGGCCTCTCTTAGGCTGAGCCATTTAATATGTCACAGCTAAAACAGTCTCATGAGCTTGCATACAATGCATCAGATCCCAGCCAGTCTGCATCAGAACCCCCACTGAAGAAGAGTTCAATTATAATCAAGTTTATCGCTTTAAAAATGAATGAACCACAGCTCTCCATTAGTGAGACTGCAAGCTGGCCAGTCCTATTGATTTGCAGTTCTCAGTTAATTATATTGATTCCAGTCTCAAAATCTTCCAAAATAGGCTCTGCAATAAAAGATGAAGTGGTGACATGCCAATGATAAACTATGAACTGTAAATGCCATAGTTATGAATTATAAAACTTGAGGCCTTTCTTGTTCTTTTAAATAAACATAATTATCATCTTCACCCTTTTGGCCATGTCAATCTCCTATACTCGGTGGCCCGCTAACTTGGAAATTATAGTCAGGACCAGGTCAAGAAGACAGCCGTGACTGACATAGATCCCGTGGATTTGTCCTAATTCTTGGCTACAGACAGCTCCCTGCGTTGGTTGGCAGTTGAGGAGTGGGGAGGTGTTGGGAGAGGAGAAGAGTTGGACAAGAAAGTGTGTCTGGAAACTCCACTCCTGGAAATGCAACTCAGTCCCTAAAAGGAAGGACCACTGACTCTCAGAGAATTGCCTCTTTTATTGCATTACAACCTACCACTATCAACTTCCTCACTTGTAAAAAATGTATTCAGATTTAAAATAATAGTTGTGGAGAAGTGCTACACAAAAATAAATGATCTCTAGAATCACAGCTTAGCTCTTCAGATACAGAGACGAGAAAATGCAGAGGAAGCGGGTGCCAATAGATGGCAAGAGGCATGGAAGAGGGAATGATCTGAATGTCGACTCAACATAAACCCACTCAGAAATGTCACCACCCATTTCAAAATTTCCAGGAACTGGGAACAAGGCAGTCACTCAGAAGAGAGAACCAGTGGCCTAGGAAAAATTGAGAAAGTATTTTTATTAACTATTAATTCTTTATACACATCAGACCTTAAAAGAGACCCTTTCTGCATGGCCGTTCTACATACAGAGTGGACAAAGAACTAGAGTATGTGTTCTGTTTCACAAACTATGTTCCTTAGGGGTCCCTGGAGACAGTGCTGGGGCTTCCTGGATTTCCCAGGGAGGTCTAGGAAGGTAGTAATAGGTCTGGTGGGCTTGCTGCCTATCCTTCCCTCCTTCCATCACACAGCTTCTGCTTTTACATGTTTTCTAAATTGGGAATATGAGTAATAGTTTATTAAGACAAGATTTCCACTGCTAAGAAAAGTTTGCAAACCACAAGCTCAAATATACTTAGAACCAAGATTTCTATGATCACATGACAGAGATATCTAATAGATATATTCAAAAGTAAGCAGAGCTTTAGGAATTTTTTTAATCATTGCCATGACCTGAATAGAGAGATAGAAACGATGCAGGAGTGGGAACCAGAACCCCTGTGCTCAGGACTCAGCTTCCCCAGAATTGACAATCTGAGGGGTTAGATCCCCAGCTTGGTGTCATGGGACCAAGTATTCACTGACTGCTCGTTCGTTAATTATTAAATGTTTCACCCTCATGCACAGATCTGTGGACAAGCTGTGTCTCCCTGCCCGACTATTTAAGCATGACCACAGTTTATCAGGGTCTACTTGATGGCCTCTTTTCAACTAAATAACTTACCTCCTGGTTCGCACACACAGCACTTTTCAGAATTGATGAGATAATCAGAAACATTTTTAATTCCTCAGAGCCACACCCAAAAGACTGACCGAAATAATGAAAATGGAGTTATAGTTGCCCGACAATAATCTGAACATCATTGCTTATATTGAAAACCTTAAAGGATGTTTACAAAAAGTTTGTAATAATACAGAAAGGTATGTTGTAATAGTAATCGAAAATCACCATTCAGAATTGGTATGAAATTATAGTCATAACTACATAAAATTTAAAAACTATTCATAAGAATACTTGGGAAGAAAGACAGCAAATTTTAGTAGTTTTTAGCTGACAAAACTGGGAGCAATTATTTTTTCCTTTCTTCAAGACACTATAAATTAGTGGTTCTATAAATTATGAGCATGTCTTATTTTATGATATAAAAAATAAACTTGAATTTTAAAATAAAATGAAATAAAGAAACTGTAGGAATTTCCTAGGGCTGCCTTAACAAAGTACCACAAACTGGGTACTTTGAAATGTATTGTGTCCAGGAATCTGAGGTCACGGTGTCGGCAGGCCAGGCTCTCTCTGAACCGTGTCAGGCAGTCAGTCCTCGCTCGCCTCTCCCTAAGGTCTGGTTGCCACCATCTTTGGTGTTCCTCTGCCTCCAGCCGCACAGCTCCACTCGCAAACGTCCTCCTCGTGTGTCTGTCTTCAAACAGCTATCGTCTCCTAAGTACTCCAGCCATATGGAATTAAGGCTCATCCTACTCCAGTATGACTATGTCTTAATTAATTATACCTGCTACAATCCTACTTCTAAACGAGGAAGTATTTTGAAGGACTGAAGCTTGGGAATTCAACATCTTTTTTTAGGAGGGACACAATTCAGCCTATAACAGTAATTTAACACTTTTGATGTTTCTTACAGAAATTGAAGACCATTATTCTTTCTTACCTAATGTCCTGGTTTCCACGTTTTTCAGCGTAGGGATAGTTTAAGAAAGTGGTGGTTTTGATAGTTTTCGCTATGACTTCCTCACCTGTCTTGCCACCCCTCATTATCTAACGTATTTATTAGGCAGGTACTGAGTTCGTAGCACTGAGTTAGTCTATCAAAATAAAAAAATCACAGGAAACTCTCTTCTCACCACTAGCTACAAGTTGCTTTCGTTCATTTACACTGTAACTTTCAAATAGACTGACTTTCAAATGAATGACGTAGTTTGCAAATTGCTGTAAAAAATTATCTTTCAGTTAGATTGTAAAAAAATCCTTCTTAGACCTTTTTACAAATATATATAACAGATGGTAGGGGGTCGGGGGAAGAAGTAAGAAAACTAAAGTAGAAATAAGTCCAAATAGAAAAGAATTTTGCTTGTTGTAAAGCCAGAGGAATATTTTTCAGCACTGAGTAAACTCCAGTTTGATTGGGATATTTGAGAATTAGCTAAATGTTTTAAAATAGTGTCTTACTGGCTTTGAACTATTCTTTGTGACTTTCTCCCACTGAGTTACTGGAAGTAGTTTCATTTTTTTAAATGGAAACTCAAGCATGTTTACTTAATTTAAAAAAGAAATGCTGTCTCCTGCTAAGTTTGACGAAGTTGCTACATAAAAATATAAATCGGGGAATATGATGTGGCACGGATAAAGCAAGAATGTCTTGCTTCGTGTTCTCTAATTATGATTGTATTGCTGCTGCATGCTTTTGGGAGCAAAAATATTTATTTCGCTTGTTACAGGCACGCATTTATTTTAATGGGTAATTATGCGATTCTCAGTGACATCTTCAAATCAGCATGTGTATTCACTATGCAGTTATTCCCTTTTATTTCCATTTTCTTGTTAGGAATGCTTTGTGTCTAAAAGGCTAAGGAAATTAAGTGCCAAGCTATGTCAGTACAATGAAACTTCACCACATACAGTTCAGGAAATTAAAATGTGTTGTTATCCCAGCCACTGGTCTTTGGCTACTCTGTACATTGTGTCAGAAAAGTTAAAGTGGGGCAGTTTTACCTCCCAGGAATTTTGTGGGGATACAAAAGAATATCATTTCTCCCCACTCCGTACACAGGATTATGGGCAGGGTGGACCCAACCAGGTAGGGAGGGGGTGCTCTCCAGCTCTGGATCTCTGGGTCCTCAATTTTCCACTCCCAACAACTCTACAAGAGGTCTCCCACAAATTAAACTGACCAATGACCTGTGCTGATGTGACATAAGTAGTTTGCAGCGGAATGTGGTAGTCACCCCCACGTTTTGGTGTTAACCATGTGCGAGGTGCTCTACTCAGCGCTTTACCTGCATTATTTCACTTAATCTTCACACAATCCTGTGTAGCAAGCACTTCTGTTACCCCTATTTCACAGGCGAGAAAACCAAGACAATACATTAAGTAATCTGGCCACAATTGCACCTTCAGAAAGTAGCAGATCCAGGATTAAAAACCATGTGGACTCATGTGGACAACATATATATATTAGTTTCAGCTGTACAAAACAATGTAATGGCTACACATTTGCATCCCTCACAAAGTGATAACCCCCACCCCCAATCTACTACCCCTCTGACATTGTATATAGCTATTACAGTTCCACTGACTCTATTCCTTATGCTGTACTCCACATCCTGTGACTATATGTATTAAATTATAGTTGACATTCAATATTATTCAGCTCAGCATCAAGTGTACAGCACAGTGGTCAGGCATCTACACAGCCTATGAAGTGGTCTCTCTAATAAGACAATTGCCCATCTGACACCCTACAAAATCTTTACAACATTATTGATTATATTCCCCAAACTATTTTTCATATGCCCGTGGCAATATTGTGACTACTAATTTGTATCCCCACCACTCTTCCATCTAGCAACCATCAGTTTTTCCTCTATATCTCTGAGACTACTTCTGTTTAGTTTGCTCATTTATTCTGCTCTTTAGATTCCACATATAAGTGAGATCATGTGGTGTTTGTCTTTCTCCATGTGACTTATTTCACTTAGCATAATGTTCTCTAGGCCCATCCATATCATTGCAAATAATAAGATTTCGTTCTTCTTTATAGCTGAGTCATACACTATTGTATAAATGTACCACAGTTTCTTAATCCAGTTGTCTACCAATGAGCATTTCAGTTGTTTCCATGTCTTGGCTATTGTGTATAGTGCTGCAACAAACATAGGGGTGCATATATTTTTTCAAATTAGCATTTTGGATTTCTCTGGATAGATACCTAGGAGTAGAATTCCTGGGTCATAAGGTAGTTCCATTTTCAGATTTTTGAGATACCTCCATACTGTTTTCCATAGTGGCTGCACCAATCTGCAATCCCACCAACAGTGCACAAGCGTTCCCTTTTCTCCACATCCTCGCCAGCACTTGTTGTTTGTTGATTTATTGATGATAGCCATTCTGACTGGAGTGAAGTGGTATCTCGTTGTGGTTTTTATTTGCATTTCTCTAATGATTAGTGAGGTTGAACATTTTTTCATATGTCTGTAGACAACCCATACATTTGAACAGTAAGTTTTAGGTAATTTAGACATTTTAACCAAGTCTTGAAAGATCCAATTCCCTAATGCAAAATAGAGACTTTAAAAAAATTGCATTCTTACGATTATAAAAATAACACATATTTATTGAAGAAAATACGGAGAAGTATAAAATAAAAAACAAAATTAACCTATAATCCTTACGTACAATCCTTAACAGTTAATATATTTCCTTTGTCTTTTTTCCTAAGTGTGTGTGTGTGTGTGTGTGTGTGTGTGTTTAATGTATAGTTGACTCTTCATATCCATGGGTTGTACATTCATAGATTCAATCAAGGATCAAAAATATTTAAAAAAAAAACATGTTATGTTGTTGCTGATGTGTACTATGTGGTTTGGCCTATGATGGTTGATGGTCACATCAGTACTGAACACATAAAGGCTTTTTATTCTTGTCATAATTCTCTAAACAATAAAGTATAATTATTTACATAGCGTTTACATTATATTTAGTATTATAAGTAATCTAGATATGATTTAAAGTTCATGGGAGGATGCGTGTTGCTTATAGGCAAATACTATGCCATTTTATATAAGGACTTGAGCATCTGTGGATTTTGGTGTCCACTTGGATCCTGGAATCAATCCTCCATGGGTCCTGAGGGACAACTATAACCAGAATTGTACTGTTGGTGACCTGGTTGGTTTCACTTCATATATTACAAATATTTCTACATCATTAAATACCCTGTAACGACCTAACTTTTAATGGATGTGTTAACTGTAATGTGATATATTTAACCAATCCTGTGGTCTTGGATAGTTAGGTTATTTCTAATCAGTCACTGTTCTAAATACCACGTATGCTAGTAATTTCCTTAACATGAATTCCTAGAAGTAGAATTGCAAAATCAAAGACTATGACCAATTGTGAGGTTCTTGGTATATTTTGTCAAACTCCTTCCAATAAGACTCAGCCAAGTTATGAGAGGGGAAGGTTTAAAGGTGGATATTTCAAGTGTTAGAGCAGGCTTTCAAGGGAGATATCATGGGGAAAGTGGATCACCTGTCACTTCTCAAGACAGACGGGCAGCCACCTGATCTCTCCCTATATGGTCCAAGAAGGATGCTTGGTCCACCAGAGAAGGGTTGGAACAGAACATACTCCATCAGAGTTCTGTGCTGCCAACCCAGCTCAAGGCTGTGAGTTCAGGGTCGCTGAGAAGCATAAGACTACTGCTTCTCAGAAAATACAGCAGTCGTAAAGATGGCGGGACATTTACTAGTTCACAAAAGGGTTTTCCTGCGCACTGTTTTCTCTGATCCTTATCACAGACCTGGAATGATGCAGCTCTATGACCGTCGACAATGATGGTCAGGTTTAGGTGAGGTAAGTGACTCACTCACGATCACACCACTCTGCAGAGAAGCCCAGACCACATTTGGCTTGTCTTTTCCTGCATCATACCACCTCTTCTCAAGAAAACAGCCTCTATGTCAAAGATTCTGTCACTAGACAAGTGAAAGTACTTGGCATTGTATTAAGGAGCCCTTGAACTTGCTCTACAAGTAATTATCGTTATTTTTCAACATTTGCTGAATTCCAGCCACACAATAGGTGCTGTCCTAGATGCAGACAGTCCTGAGCCTTTGGGCTTGCAATCTTGAGAGGCCAACAAGCCCGGCAGATGGGAGAAATGAGGGGAATGCACTTAGTTAAAGCGGGGTCTGCAAAAGGGCACTTTGGGTAATTGCATGTCTGGTTATACATTCTTGACAACTATTTAGAGCTCTGACTGACGGTGCAAAGACAATGCCCAGTTTGTTGGTTTGAACAAAGGCAAACAGGCTCAACCCCAAGTATGAGTCTCTGTGCCATTTTGGAATGTTGAAATGAGAAAGCCAGGGGTCATTGTGTGTGATGTGCACTTAAATTCACTAAAGACAAAGAAAAACAAATCCTTAGAGGGTATTCCCAAATTTGCCTATTCATTTCAGATATATTTAATATGTTACACACACACACACACACACACACACACACACACACAGTTTAAACTTTGCCAAATATCTTCTTCTCTTACAAGGTACTAAAGTGAGGCAGGAATAGGAAGCATGAGGCAATTTGTGAAAATAGTGAGTTGTCGCTGTAACTCTACAGGGACTTGGTGGCACTTGGGTTTTGGTTCTTCAATGCGTCTGAAGTACCCGTGATCTGCAAGGAGAAAAGAATAGCACATTGAACCCTAAAACTGACTCTTAGTGGGGTGGAGGGATAAGTAATAAAGTGTGGCTAACACAAGGACTTTAATATTTTATGTTTTAATGTGCACATAACAAAACACATTTAGTTAACATTAAAAATATTTTTCGTCATGGTGTTCCTACATAGAGGACTCCAGAAAGAGCGTGTGAGGATCATATTATAGCGAATCTGTTATCCTGACTTTTCTAATTCTAAACTGTGGTGGAATTCTGCAACTTTCTTTTGTGTTATATCATGTATACAGTGATATGCTTACTCATAATAATAGTAAACTTAAGAATAATAAAACCATTAGGTTAGCCAGTCACAGCTAACTTTGACCTGGCTGCTTTAAGATTAGTGCAGATTACCCTGTGTGATAGCTCAGTTAAAAACAAACACATATTACTGTGTTTGACAGGAATCAACATGGTAAAGTAGAAAGAACTTTGATTAGAGGAGGGTACATCAGAGCTGTCTAGTCCAAGCTCACTCAAGTAATTAAATGAAAATGAAGGGAGCTGTTAAAAATCCAAAAGTGTCAGGAAAGCTACGGAATCTGTACCCAGTGTAGAGGGATCCAATAATTGAGAGGAGTATCAGAAGTATTAACCTGTCTCCTGTGCATACCCCAGGGAGTCAACACTAACAGATGGATTAATCCAATGTGGATTAATCCTCCAGCCACAGGTGTGCAGAGTGGGATTATGCCCTCCTGGGAAATTCCTATGATGGTATCGTTAAGCAGTGAGTGGGACTTTTGGAAACTTAAATTGTCTTTGGGCCATTTCTAGAGAAAAGTATGAAGACATTGAAATAAAAGTGAAATCACTCCCTGGCACACTCACCTACCATGCCCTCCACCCTCCCAAAGGTGCACATTTATAAGTACCTGACAGGCCACCCTTAACAAATATCCAGGGACTACACTGGATTTTGTCTCAAAATTGTTAAGAGTAAGTGTTCTTATCTTTGACTACAAAGGACTAAGGAGAGAAAATAAATGACTGTTGGCAGTTCACATTGCAAACTTGATAAGAGCTGCTGGAGGATCCGTTTGTAGAAGGCAGAGCTATCTTTATGAACAGGCAAAGAGGCAGTGGTCTGAAAATTGTGCATTGAAGACCTCTCCCTCTGAAATACCTACAGTGCCACAATTACCTGTCTGAGCTCAGGCTGCTATCACCAAATACCATTGACCGGGTAGCTTACAAACAACAGAAATTTATTTCTCACAGTTCTGGTGACTGGAAGGCAGGTGAAGATGCCAGTATGGTCAGGTTCTGATGAGGCCCTCTTCTACATTGCAGACTGATGGTTTCTCATTGTATCCTCAAGTCGGAAAGAGCAGAGAGCAGAAGCAACCTCTCTCTGCCTTTTTATAAGGGCACTAATCCATTTCATGAGGGCTCCACCCTCATGACCTAATTGTGTTCTCAAGGCCCCACCTCCAAGTATCACACATTGGTTAGGATTGAAACATATGAATTTTGGGAGTGCACAAACATTCAGTCCATAGCAAACACGAGGTGAGCAAGGCTTTCCTTCATTCATCATTGTCAAAGTACACATATTACTGGAAGGGAAAATATACTGAATTTCTAACATTTTAATGCAAACAAGTATTTTAGATGATTTTTCTATATAGTAGAAAGTAGACTACTAGACAACTCCGAACAGTCAAGTTAAGTGAAAGGTGGGTTGGGGCAGGAGAGCAAGTGAAAAGGTCAAGTGCACCAAGCAGAGTGCACCAAGAAATGACAAAAGTAGTTAACTGGTTTGGCCAAGCATGAAAGTCTCCCCTGGGTATGGATTATGAGATTGATGATAATGGTCCCTTAGTTAAGCCTGTTAGGAGTGGCTATGAAGAAGCAACTTACCCACATATGTACACTCTTCCACTTTCCCTACTTAGTTACTTTGTTTTGTTTTAGAGACAAGGAATGCGTTTTTGAAATGAAATAGAGGGTACCGAATCAAGGGGGCTAAATAAAGAACTGAAGACATTGTATCCCTCTCTTTGGTAAAGAAATAACTAAAACATAACAACAACACAAAAAAACACAGGAAAGAAATTTCCATGGTCCAGAATTTTAGAAATTTTGAGAAGGCAAAGAGTGAATAGGACTGCATTGGTGGCAAAACAAGAACAGGAAAAAAACCTGTTTAAAATTCAGGGCCACAAAAGCAATTCTAAAATTTCTCCACACTCAGCATAAATGACTACAAAGAACAGGTCTGGACTTTCAGGCAATTATCAGGGCAATTAGTTAAATTACTATATTTGGAGCAATCCTTTCCCTTCCCCTTCTTTCACTGTCCATATCCAGTGATGACATCAGCACGTGTCCCTGGGTGAGAAACCTTCGAACTACTTTCAAACAAAAAATACTATGTTGGGGTTAAAGAAAGATATAGGTTGACTCTGAAGTACCTTCACAGGGACATTAGAGGGAGAAGAAAGAGGTGGAAAGAGCTGACTCAATATTTACTTCCAAAGTACAAGAATACTTCTCCTAAGTGGGAAATTTGGCACAGGAAGCCCATAGAATAGGTAAGAGGGATAGGGCTCCAGGAGGGAGGGAGACCCAGCAGACAAGCTTCCCACATGAACCTAACCCCAAACCCTGATTCTTTTCAGTATTTAAAAGGAGGCTGACTAAACAAAACTTTCAATGACAGGTGAAGAAGAATCTCAAATATGAACACAGAAAGCCAAGATTAGCCTAATATTGGTAGAAAAGCAAAATTGAGAAAAGAAAGGCACCAAAATCATCAAATTAAAAAAAAAAATAAAACTCTAAGTAAATAACCTTAATAGAGGAAAGGAAAAAATATTTTATAAGTGATAAACTTAGAGAAAATTTAACAGTTTTCATGTCCTTAAACCAAGATGGTAAGAGTACATTCACACATATCAATGATCCCAATAAATGTAGGTGGTTAAAATTTATTTTTAAAAAGCAAAGACTCTAATTGAGTTAAAGGAAAAATCTTTATACTCTTTACTAGTAATGTAGCAGTTAATAACACGGGCTCTGGATTTAAATCCTGGTTTTCACACCTATTAATTATTTATGAAATAAAACCAAATAATCGAAATGAAAACAAGACTGGAATCAGCTGAAAGTGTAAGATCAACCCAAGAAATAATTTCTCAATATAAGTGCTGAAGGATAAAGTAATGACAATGATTAGTTATGAGATAGAAAGTATAAGACATGAAAGACAGGGCATTGAACATTTTTTCTACAGGAGTTCTAATGGTAACAAAGACAAAAAGGAAGGAAGAAATATTCAAATAAATAATCAAAGACAATTTCCCAGAGCTGATGAAAAATATGAGTTTTGAGATTTAAGAATTCACAGTTTTGAGCAAGGAAAAATAATTTAGAAATTTCAACTTAAAATTTTAGGGCCCCATTACCTCACACCTGTTAGAATGGTTATCATCAAAAAGATAAGAAACAACAGAGACAGAAACAAATGTTGGCAAGGATGTGAAGAAAAGGAAACCCTCGTACGCTGTGGGTGGCAATGTAATTTGGTATAGCCATTGTGGAAAACACTATGAAAGTTCCTCAGAAAATTAAAAACAGAACTACCTTATGACCCACTTCTGAAGAAAACGAAAGTGACCCACTTATTTGAAGAAAATGAAAATACTAACTTAAAAAGATATATGCACCCCATGTTCATTGTAGCATTATTTACAAGAGCCAAGATATGGAAACAACCAAAGTGTCCATTGCTGGATGAATGGCTAAAGAAAATGTAACATACATGTACACACACAGTGGAATATTATTTAGCCATAAAAAGAATGAAACCTTGCCATTTGCGACAACAATGGAGAGACCTCATGGACTTTATGCTAACTGATACAACTCAGTCAGACAAAGATGAATACCATATGATCTTACTTACATGTGGAATCCAAAACAAAAACAAAATCAGAAACAAGTTCATAAATTCAGAGAACAGATTGGTGGTTGCCAGAAGTAAGTGAGGGAGATAAAAAAAAAAATGGGTGAAGGTATTCAAAAGGTATAAATTTCCAGTTATAAAATAAATAAATTTTGGGGATATAATACAGAGTGTGGTGACTATAGTTAATAATACTGTATTGCACATTTGAAAATTGCTAAGAGAGTAAATCTTGAGTTTTAAACACAAGAAAAAAAAATTTTTGTAACTATGTACGGATGCTAACTAGACTTATTATGGTGAACATTGTGCAATGTATACAAATATCAAATTATTATATTGTACACCTGTGACTAATATAATGTTATATGTTAATTATACCTGAATTTAAAAAAATAAAGAGATCACCATTGCAGCTATGTATAAAGGTTTTTTAAAAAATTTAAAGCTCCAAGGATAAAGAAAAATTCCTAATATTTCCAGAAGACTAAAACAGGTTATCTAGAAAGGACTGATACTCAGGTCAGCATTAGGAAAAAATAGACACAAGGAGCGTGGGGGGAAAAATCTGCAACATTCCTAGTGAAAATTACTTCAAACTTCAAATTTTATACCCAGCCAAATTAATATTCAAGTAGGAGGTCAAAATAAAGACACTCTTAGACATTGTAAGATTAAAAAAGTTTATATCCCATAGGATCTCTTTGAAATATAATATTCAAAAATGTACTTCAGCAAAAGAAAACAAGTTTTTATAGAAATGAGAAGATAAAGGATGTCGTATCAAACAATTCAAAATTTTCAGTAGCTTATGACATTAAATATTCATTTCCAGCTCACATTACATGGTAGCCTTGGGTTGGCTACGTCATTTTTCAGGTTGTAGGTCTGTTCCATGTTTTTTCTCATTCTGGGACTTGGAATGAATTAGCAACCTTATCTGAGACTACCTGTGTTCATGGCAGAGGGAAAATGAGAGAGAAGCCACCTACATTCAGTTGGCTAAAACAAAGCACATGTCTAAACCTAACATTGAAGGGGCACTGAAGTATAACCATCTTTTAGATGGAAAAGAGAGTGAATATTTGCTAGTAGTAATATATTTGCTAATAATAACATAATATTTGCTAGTAACAACACAGATAGTAGGAATACATTTATATATACTATTTATACCAATACATGGGATGGGTTGAAATTCCCCTATTAAAGAACAAGGACTCCAATGGATTAAAGAAAAAAATCTAGATTCATTCCTAGTACTATAGTGATTAGTACAGTGGTACAGGCTCTGGATTTCCATCTTAGGTACACTACTTACTAGGTATATATAAAGAGAGCATAAAAATAGTACATGTACTATCTAATTCATGGTGTTATCATGAGTAATGAATGAAATAATATAGGTATAGTACATGTAAAGTGCCTAGCAAATAGTGTTCAATAAATATTAACTCTTTTTATTGCTATAAGAGACACCTGAAACAAAATGACAGGTTTAAAGTTTGAAAATGCAGGAACAAGCAAAGATGGAGCAAACCAATAGTAATGAAAACAAACAGAGAGCATTGAGTTAAATATGTATGACGGACTGAAGATGCTCCCATTCCTACCCAAAACCCAGTAACGATACAATAAGGGCATTTTTAAATATAAGGATAGACCCATAATAACAAAGAGATGCAACAACATCTTGGGAAAGGAAAGCACTTAGACATCGAATTGGTAAATTATTGAAAAACAAAACAAAAACTAATCCCTGTTTGGCAGTGGAGGAAACCCAGAAGTAGGCAGCTTTGTGCCACAAACCACCAGAAAGGTTCAAGTTTAGGAGGCACCACTCTGAGTATGGAAGATGGGGTGTATGGGAGGCTGAAAATGGGATTGTAAGTCCATATGTGATGTACTTAAATCTCCAACTATACTTCCAACCTCCATAGAAGACTAGAGAAAGAATGAACTAGAATGACACTGGACTCAGGATTTAGGTGAGGAATGAGGGATCAAAGTCGGGTTCAGGGAAATGCTACAGAGTATGAAATATAAGATTTGTGGTCTCCTTCCTCCATTAGGTTCCAAGAATGCCAGTGGTCTAGAACATGAGTCCCTGGCATTGGAGCAATCTCTCTCAGGAATCTGACTAGCCTAAGAGAAAAGACCTTCAAATGGTCAGGGGTCCCCCAACCACACTGCCCAGACAGATCCTCTTATAGTGAACCCACTAGGAAACAAGCCACACCTGCCCACAGAGAGCTTCCAGTAAGACTTTAAGTGACTCACTCCTGACTATCGCCAGACATTTGAAGAAACTTTCCTCATAAAAGCAGAAAACAAATTTGAGGGAGACAGAAACAATGTCGAAGTACAAGAAACTTAGAAAGCAAAACAAAAAATATTTTCAGAGAAGTAAAAGAAGATAATTATATCTATGAAAAAAGAGATCAATAGACTATGAACAAAGGAACATTCAAAAGTTGTCTTAGAAATTAAAAATATAATAGCACATATGAAAAATTCCATGAAAAGCTAAGAAGATAAATTTGAGAAAGTCTCCCAGGAAGTGAGAGAAATAAAGAGCATGAGTAAGAAAGAGGGTGAAAATAGACTGGAAATGATAGAGGATCAGTGCATCAGTTTAGAAGGCTCATTATGCTGAGAAATTGGAGTCTCAGAGATAAGAAGAAGGAGAAGGAATTATCAAGCCATCAAATTCAAGAGCTCTCCCCAATATAATGAGTTTCTGGATAGAAAGCACCAGCTAATGATCAAGCACAGTGGATGAAAAGACATCTGTATTGAGGCAACTCATTGTGAAATTTCAGAGCACTCATGACAAAGGAAAGATCCTAAAAGCTACCAGGAAACAAAACAGGCCACAGACAAAGGAGCAGGAATCAGATGGGCCTCACACGTCTCAACAGCAAGACGGGAAACTAGCAAACCATCACAATCCTAAGGTGTCGTGCGGGAGACCCTGCTCGCTGCGCCATTTGTCGTGCGGGGAGGCCTGCGGGGTCTCTGGTCCCGCTCCCCACACAAGAACGCAGGATATGGTGAGGCCAAAAAGGAACACCCACGGAGCCATAGGCAGGGGAGTCATACCACTATATTCTCTCTGGCGGCACTATACTCTCACTGGAGGCTGGATCCACACTGTCCGCAAACCGCCATCCACGCTTGCCAGCCCAGCCGCCATCTTCTTGCTAGCCCCCATCCTTTCTCTCTTCTCTCTGCTAGCATAGCCACAGCAGTTATATTGTGGCCAATGGCTCACTGGTTACAGCTGACGGCCAACTAGCCACAGCTGATGGCCATGCAATCACAGTTGGCCATTTACTACCTGAGCCAGCACCTGTCTATGTGAGGCCGAGAGCCTGGAAACTACTTTCTGGGGCTCTGCCCCCACATAAGGGAAAATAATTTCCAACCTAGAATTCTACATGTACCACCAAGCTATCAATCAAATGTAAGAATACAATAGAGACAGTTTCAGACAGGTCACCGTCACGTACCCTGTCCTAAGAAGCTTCGGGCATGGTGGACCAAAACAAGGAAGTAAACAGAAAAAAAAAAAAAAAAAAAAAAAGAAATGGGATTAAATAGGGAATAAAACCCCAGGAGAACTGTCAAGGGAATGTTCAGGATAAGGGTGCAGAGAAGTCTGAAAAGGACAGCAATGCAGAAAGGCACGACATCAACCAATGACATAAGAGGACAGACAGTAGACTATGTGAAGTGGACGCAAGATTGACACTTCAGGTGGCAAGTTGTGGATGAATTTGTGATAGGTATACAAACAACCAAGCAAAGGAGAAAATTTATGAACTTCAGGGAAAATAGAAAGTTATACCTAAAAGGATATTAAATCATAATATACTAAGTTAGTTGATTGTGAATCATATTTTCCTAGACAGAATAATGAATATTGAATATTGATCTAACCAAAAATCATTACTCTTTGGGGAGGATGTGGGAAATGGGAATGTGATAGAGTCATGTAAGGGAGCTAAATAATAACATTCCACAACAGGAAATAGATAAAATCCAAAATTGAAAGAGCAAGAGACAGCAGTGGGAAGGTTATTACTCAGAAATGTGGAAGCAATTATTGGAAGAAACAATGACAAGAGTAGTAAGTGGTTGTCTCTAGAGAGAGAAAATCAGAGTGGGAGGGGTGAAGCAGAGTTCATTTTGTTAGGTCTTGTAAAATTATTCTGTTTTTAAAACAATATACCCATATAAATTCAAACTTATGCAGATTGAAAAATAATTTGAAGACAGTAAGTATGGCATATTAATATCAGACAAAATAGGATGTAAGGCTAAAGTGTTAGAATGAGAAAAGATATTTCATAAAGGTAAAGGTACCGTCTGCTAAGAAACATATTGTCTTTGCCCTCTTAATAACATGCAAAAATGTTATTGATATGCAAATATGCAAAAATAAATTGATAATCAAAAATCTTAGTGGAACATCTTAACAAACTTTTCTCAGAAATTAAAAGATTAAACAGACAAAAAAATTAATTCTGTATGTAGAAGATTTGAATACCATAACTACTGAATCACAAACACACACACATATACATGTGCATATATGTGCCAATACATACATATATATTCACATACATTATTTTCTGTTGACCTCAGACAACTCCTAAAAGACACTATTAATTAGACCACATAAAAAAAATCTCAAGGGGCCGGCCTGGTGGCTCAGGCGGTTAGAGCTCCGAGCTCCTAACTCCGAAGGCTGCCGGTTGGATTCCCACATGGGCCAGTGGGCTCTCAACCACAAGGTTGCCAGTTAGATTCCTCGACTCCCACAAGGGATGGTGGGCAGTGCCCCCTGCAACTAAAATTGAACGCGGCACCTTGAGCTGAGCTCCCTCCCAGATGGCTCAGTTGGTTGGAGTGCATCCTCTCAACCACAAGGTTGCCAGTTCGACTCCCGCAAGGGATGGTGGGCTGCGCCCCCTGCAACTAGCAATGGCAACTGGACCTGGAGCGTAGCTGCGCCCTCCACAACTAGATTGAAGGACAACTCCCTGGAGAAACACACTGTCGCCCAATATTCCCCAATAAAATTTATTTTTTAAAAAATGAGCAACAACGAAAGGGTAGCAAAAAACATTCAATTTGCTTGTAAACTTTTAAAAATGTTTAATGTCTAGGATAAAAAGAGAAATTTTAACTAAAATTGTGAGTTATTTTGAAATAAAGACAGTAGGGGGACTACATAAGAAAAACACGAAGCTAAAAAAGACAGTGAAATAACTCCTAAAAAAGAAATGTATAAAGATAATAGGAAGAATTAATTGAAAAGAAAAAACCCAGCATATTTTATCAATAAAACCAAGAACTATTTCTTGGTGGGAAAAAACAAAATAAAATAGATAAGCTTTTGGCAAG
Organism: Rhinolophus sinicus; assembly: GCF_036562045.2. Taxonomy (NCBI): domain Eukaryota; kingdom Metazoa; phylum Chordata; class Mammalia; order Chiroptera; family Rhinolophidae; genus Rhinolophus; species Rhinolophus sinicus. The sequence goes on along the minus strand of NC_133755.1, from coordinate 67,959,798 downwards.
CCTAAACAACAAAAAAAGAAAGACATAAAAATAAACAAAATTAGAGAAAGGGACAAAACTATAAATTCATACCAATAAATTTAAACATCTAATGGAAATGGAAGATATTCTAGGAAAATGTGAATTACCAAAAATAACATTTTTTTAAAAAAACAAAACAAAAAGCACTTTATGTAGGTTAATTTTTTTTTTTACTGTGATAAAATATATATAGCAAAAGATGTCATTTTAACCACATTAAGTGTACAATTCAGTGGCATGAATTATATTCACACTGGTGTGCAACCCTCACCACTGTTTCCAAGTCTTTTTCATCATCCCAAACAAACACTGTAACCATTAGGCAATTATTCCTCATTCCTCTCTTCTCCCAGCCTCTAGTAACCTCTAATCTACTTTCTCTCTCTATGAATTTGCCTATTCTGAATATTTCGTATAAGTAGAATCATACAATATTTGCCTTTCTATAACTGGTTTATTTCACATAGCATGCTTTCAAGGTTCATTCATGTTGTAGAATGTACTACAACTTCATTTCTTTTTCTGGGTGAATAATATTCCATTGTATGTATATAGCACATTTTGTTTATCATTCATCTATTGATGTATACTTGGGTTGTTTCCACATTTTGGCTATTGTGAATAATGCTGCAGTGAACATGGAGCCAAAGTGACTTTTAAGGAGGTTGAAAAGCAGAATAGACCAATCTCTATAGAAGTTAAAGACAGCACAAGATTTATCTTTAAAAAACTATTTGTCAGCCATAGCTACAGCAAAGTTCTCCCAGACCTTTAGGACATACAAAGTTTCCAGACACTAGAAAAAACTGGAAAGTTTCCCAAGTCATTCTACATGGCTAACAAAAACCTGACTGGGTGAAACTCAAATTAATAGATAAACAAACTGTAAAAGATAAACAAATTAATAGATAAACAAACTGTAAAAGAAAATTATTTAAAAATATACAGAGGATGCCAATAAAAAGGATACACATTTTAAGAAAGGAAAAAACTGTATTAATTGAAATACTCAATATATACTGATAACAAAAAATGAATACAAGTCACATTTGACTTCTGCAATTACAAGAGGTGCTCAAAGTGGTTACCATCAGTGTCCAGACACTTCTGATTATGGTGAACTGCTACTTGAGCATTAGATAACATCTCTTAAAATGTGTATACATTTTTTTGGTACCCCCAGTAAACGCAAAAATTCTAAAACAGAGTACAAATAAAATACCAGCAAATGAAATTTATCAGTGTGGTTAAAGGCAAATTCTAATATGATTGGCCAAATAGGGTTTATTTCAGAAATATAAGGCTAGTTCAATATTAAGAAACCTGTTATTGTAATTCAACATTTATAATTTAAAGAAGAAAAAACAATGTAACTATCTCAAATGTAAAATAATATTTTGGTTAAATTTCAACATTTCTTTCTCAGCAATTTAGAAAAAGAAATTTCCTTCATTAAACATTATACTTAACAGTGAGATAATAGAAATATTCAAATAAAAAGTTAGGAAGATACAGGGATAGTAGCTGTTACCACTGCAATTCAGTAGCATGCTGGATATTCTAATGAGTTAAGCCAAGTAAAGAAGTGAGAGTTAAAGATACCAGGACCAAAAAAGGAAAAACCATCTTGGTTTGTAGATGGTATGATAGTCTGTCTAGAAAATCCCAAAGAATCAACAGAGAAACTATTAAAATAGAAAGAGGGCTCAGTAAGAGAGCCATACACAAAAATCAGTGGTTTTCTATATACTAACATTAAGCAATTTAAAAATCCATGGGGTAAGAAACTTTCACATTGGCAACAACAAATTCTTTAGAACTGAATTACAATAAAATGAAGACAAGTATCAAACTTTTAAAAAAGTTTTAAAAAATGCCTAAATAAATAGAACAGCAAATCTTGTTTTTGAATTGAGAGGCTCGGTGTTTTTAATATGTCAGTGTTCTCACTAAATTCAAAATAATGCCAAAAATAATTTCAAACTGTATATTTAGGTGTAACTTGGCAAACTGATTCTGAAATGTATCAGGAATATAAAACGACAAGAACAAACAAAATATTGAAAAATAAGGACAATGAGAGGAGAATTGCCCTGTTTCATAGCAAAATAAACTGCAAAACTATTGCAATTAAAGTTGAATGATAGTCATGTAGGAATAGATAAACAGAAAAACATCTGTTTATATGTGGGAATTTATTACGTGGCCAAAGTGGCATTTCAAAATGGGGGTGGGAGGAGATGATAAAACATTTGCTATCCATTGGGGGGAAGTAAACTTAGATCACTACCTCATATCATACACAAAAATAAATTTCAGATGAAAAATGAATTTCAGATTAATTAAAGGAAGTTCAAAGTAACTTCTGAGCTTAGAAGAAAATAGTGAAGAAAGTTTTATGAGGACCAACTATGAGAGCAGACTTCCTAAGAAATTCAAAATACCAGACGTGTTCCGTGAGGTCAGGTGGTAATCCCCCAGCAGGGCCAAGACCCAGCACTGGGTGCTGCCTTGGAGTGACCTCCTTGGTTTGTTGAAGATCCCTGGGGACTTCGAGCATTCCAGGATGCACACTAGCCCACGTGTGCACACCTCAGTCACTTCTGAGGCTTGTTTCCCCAACCTAGAAGGTCCTCAGGGGACAGCCACCATTTTTCCCATAGCCCACTGGGAGAAAGGTAAAAAAAAAAACTAAAAAAAAAAAAAACAGATTGGATAAAGTGTTCAGTGTCTTATAAAAACTAATGGTGCCCATGTCATTATAACCCGCACTGTTTAGTAGAACGTTCTGTGATGATGGAATTATTCTGTATCTGAACTATCCAGTTCCGATGCCACGAGCCACATGTGGCTATTGAACATTTGAAATGTATCTGGTATAACAGAGGAACTTAATGTTTTGTTTTGTTTTATTTTAATTAAGTTAACTTAAATATAAATGGTCACATGGGACTAGTGGTTAGTGTATTGGACAGTACAGGTTTTAACCTTCATCATTCTCATCTTAAGCCTGTTGGAACCTCATTATGGGCCAACAGAGAGATCAATGCAGGCCAGGATTATTAGGGCTGGAACCAGGAAAGCTTGCAAAGAAACTGTATTAGTTTCCTATTGATGCCAGAATGTATTGCCACAAATTTAGTGGCTTAAAGCAACACCAATTTATTATCTTATAGTTCTGGAGGTCAAAAGTCCACATCAGTCTAATTAGGCTAAAGTTAAGGTGTAGGTAGGACTTGTTACTTTTGGGGGATCAAGGGGAAAATCCTTTCCTTGCCTTTTCCAGCTTCTAGAAGTGGCCTGCATTCTTTGGTCTGTGGTCCCTTCTCTCCATTGTCAAAGCCAACAGTTTAGAATCTTCCAAATTTCTCTCTGACCTCTGCTTCTGTCATCAAATCACCTACTCTGTCTCTGACCCTCCTAACCCCTCTTGTAAGGATGCTTGTAATTACATTGGGGCCCACCGGGATAATTCAGCATAATCTCCTCATCTCAAATTTCTTAATTTAGGTATGAACTTCTAGTCAAGGTGGTAGAGTAGGTAAATGCTGGGCTAGCTTCCTCCCATGACCATATCAAAACTAAGTTATAGAACCATCAACCTGAAGAATCACCTGAAGTCTAGGTGAACAGAAGTCCTATAACTAAGGATATACAGAGGAAGCTGCATCAAAACTGGTAGGTGGAGTGGAGACTCAAACAGAGCTGGTCCCACACCCATGTGTGCCAGTTAAGAATCAGGAGGGCTATCTCAGCTGCAGAGGTCCCTCCTGAGGAACGAAGGGTCCCAGGTCCACACCAGTCTCCCCAGGTCAAAGCTCCAGTGCCAGGAAGAGGAGTCCCCACAACATCCAGCTGTGAAAATCAGCAGGGACACAGTTTGGGTGAGATGGAGGGCAGCTGGGATCCCAGTCATTCCCCTTAAAGGCCCACACACAGACTTACTCACTGACGGACTCACTCGCCCTAAACTCCAGTGAAGAGACAGCAGCTCAAAAACCACCACGGATATGTGGGGAGGAGATGAATTGTCTGGTTTCAGGGACAGGGCTGGAGGGGCAGCTCTCTGGGACTAAAGTGTCCTCAGATGCTATTGTTCCTTTGTTGAACCATTCCCCCATTCAGCTTGCAGGCACAGGTGGACGCCAAGTCTGAGTCTCCACTAACTCAGCTAACACCACTCTCATCCAGACCTGGTGATTCTCTGAGACTAAATAAGGCCCCTCTGCCAAGACTGAGAGATGTAGCAAATCTATGTAATACATAGAAACAAGCACAGAGAGGCAGTCAAAACAAAGAGACAAAGAAACATGACCCAAATGAAAGAACAAGAGAAAACTCCAGAAAAAGAAGTAAACAAAATGGAGGTAAGCAATCTACCAGACACAGAGTTCAAAACACTGGTTATAAGGATGTTCAATGAACTTAGGAGAAGAACAGATGATCTCAGTGAGAACTTCAACAAAGAAATAGGAAATATAAAAAAGGAGATAAAAAACGTAAAAAGAACCAGTCAGAAATGAAAACTACATTAAATGGAATCAACAGCAGATTAGGCAAAGCAGAGGATTAAATGTGGAAGACGAGGTAGTGGCAAACACACAATCACAATGGCAAAAAGAAAAAAAATGAAGGTAGTTTAAGGGACCTCTGGGACAACATCAAGTGTAACAACATATGCATCATGGGGGTACCAGAAGGAGAAGAGAGACAGCGAGGAATTGAAAACCTATTTGAGGAAACAATGACTGAAAGCTTCCCTAACCTGGCAAAGGAAACAGACATGTAAGTCCAGGAAGTGCACAGAGTCCCAGACAAAATGATCCCAAAGAGACCCACACCAAGACACATCATAATTTAAATGCCACAGTTTAAAGATAAAGAGAGAATCTTAAAAGCAGCAAGAGAAAAGCAGTTAGTTACCTACAAGAGAACTCCCATAAGACTGCCATCTTATATTTTTAATAGAAACTTTGCAGGCCAGGAGGGATTGGCACAGAATATTCAAAGTGATGAAAAGCAAGGACCTATAATCAATATTACTCTACCCAGCAAAGCTATCATTTAGAATCGAAGGAGAGATAAACAGCTTCTCAGACAAGAAAAAGGTGAAGAAGTTCATTACCATGAAACCAGTATTATAAGAAATGTTAAAGAACAAGAAAAAATAAAAAATATGAATAAGAAAATATCACAAAGAAAAAAATTCTCACTGACAAAGGCAAACACGTAATAAAAGCAGTGGGTCAACCCGCACTGAAGCTAGTACAGAGGTTAAAAGGCAAAAGTAGGAAGATCATGTGTAATTACAACAGTAAATTAAAGGATTCACACACACACACACACACACACAAGAAGTAAAAAATGACAAAAATATAAAAGTGGAGGGGGTGAGTAAAAATGGCAATGATTATAGAATGTGTTCAAACTTAAGTGATCATCAACTTAAAATAGATTGCTATAAACATAGCTTGGTATATATGAAGCCATGGTAACCACAAACCCAAAACCAAGAGATATACAAGAAATAAAGAAAAGGAATCCAAACACAACACTACAGAGAGTCAACGGCATACAAGAGAAGAGAACAAGAGAGTAAGAAAGGAATAGAGAACTACAAAAACAATCAGAGAACAATAAAATGTCAATGACCACATACCTAACAATAATTACTTTAAATGTAAATGGATTAAATGCTCCAATCAAGAGAAATGGATTAGAAGAACTGGTACATATATACAATGGAATGTGACTTTGCCGTGAAAAAGAATGAAGTCTTACCATTTTCAACAACATGGATGGACCTAGAGGGTATTGTACTAAGTGAAATAGGTGAGACAGAGAAAGACAAATACCATATGATCTCACTCATACGTAGATTCTAAAAAACAAACTAAAATTTTGCAAGACAGAAGCAAACTCCTAGTTGCAGAGAATGAACTGATGGTTGCCAGATGGGTGGGGTTTGGGGAGCTGGGTGAAAAAAGTGAAGCTATTAAGAAGTACAGATTGCCAGTTACCACATAGTCATGGGGATGTAAAGTACAGCATAGGGAATATAGTCAATAATATTGTAATAACTATATATGGTGCCAGGTGAGTGCAAGACTTATTGGGGGATCACTTCATAAGTTATATAAATGTCTAATCACTATGCTGTACACCTGAAACTAATACAATATTGAATATCAGCTCAATTGAAAAATTAAAAAAAAAAATTCAAACCCCTTAATCACACTTCAAAGTCTCTTTTGCCGTGTAAGGCAATATTCACAGGTTCCGGGAATTAGGACATGAATGACTTTGGGAGCCGTTATGGAGCCTACCACTGACGATGAGCAACATTTCCCATGACATAAGATCTGGGCTAATGGCATCTCCCCTGGAAGCCAACCTGGACGTGGGCTCAGCCACAGAAGACTCTGTGTTAGAGCAATTCTTGCCTTCATGCTGGACATAGCATGTTGGGTTCAGCTTGTGGTAGAGGGAGCAGAGTCCAAACTCCCTGGGGACAGGCTATTAGGCCCAGCAGAGAGTATCAAGGTCTCTGCCAAATGCACTGTGATTGGAGACAGAAGCCCAGTTTTGGGGGATACTAAGAGTCTGGCTGCAGCCTGGGGAGATGGGGGGAATTCACACTAAGGGGACAGAGTGGCGAAGTGGGGGTGTCAGTGAGTAGAAGCCTGCACGTTATCTTCTGGGTATTGGAGAAGTATTGACTGTTTTTGAGCCAGAAAGTTATATAAACGGAGCAATATTTAAATAAGATTAAGCTGGCAGTTATGTGCAAGCGGGGTCACGGGGAGGGGGTGTGGGAAACTGGTGAATAAATACAGTCAAGCAATGATTAGTTTCAGAGGGAGCAGTGGGAATGGGGTAAGAAAATATGTGCAAGAAACATCCTGTCAAACAGAAAATAAACTAAAAATACCACTGCTGAACTAAATCAAAAATGGCAGCAACATCTTAAATCATTTTGAAAACAATTGTTTCAGTTTCTACTGGTTTATACTCTCAAATAATTTGTGTTAATTGTGGAGTCTGTTGTTAAATGGTTTTATTAATGCCTACAACTGACACCATGCAATATGTATTTAGCAGGTATACTTTGAAATCTTACCCTAGTCACTAAGTGTTTTTTAAAACAGTCAGTTCCTCTGGCATTTGAAAGAGTGTAAGGTTACAGATATTTAAATTAGCACATATAGGATGTGTGGCTCAGGACTGCTCCCCCAGGAGTGGCAACAGATAGATATATTGTCACCACAGGAAGTTTTGACATTTACTACCTTTCACCTTTTAAAAAAAAAATGAGCCCTGCTTTAACTTACCAGATGGCCCCTCTCTCTATGGCTTGCCTGCCATCTGGAATTTGTTTTGATAAATCCAAACATTACGGATATGTTATCTTCCCAGCTAAATATAACATTTAGTTCATTCGCCTGGCAACCTATGCATTTGTTTCACATACTAAAAAAGATGGAACTGTGGCTACAGCATGCATTCTGGTCACTGGGTATAAACCACCAAAAAGAAATCAATCTGCCTTAATAACCTTTAGAACAACTCCAAAGGAGGGACCAGAGGCAGGTGGGTGTCCCTGTACAGGCCAGAGGCCACCGTGGGGACCTGTGGGTGGCTGTGTCCGGCAGGATGGGGGTTTTGAAATGTGTCAGATCCTGCATTACTCAATGCGCACATGTCCTTAGACACCTAAAGATGTCTGGAAGCCCATCTTCTTTTTCCCTTTTCTTTAGAAAATTCTAATTTGTAAAGTTATACATTAAAAAGTGAAATCATTCTAAGCTTGCAACAAAAGCAGCAGCCCTAGTGCCTGTCTTCCACCCTGATTTCCCAGTTCTAATCAGTTTACTGCTTATTTTGAATGTTGCCTCCATATTTAAAAAAATAATAACTTGCTCATGCTGCTCTTTCTTTAGTTTTCTTCCTATATTATCCCTTGTCTCCCTTCTGTAGAAGAAAAGAATTAGGTCTCATATATTACACTTTCCCTCCCAATAGAAATATATTCTATTTTTATATCCAATAGAAATCAGTATCCAGTATTTATATTATTACTATGACTATGGAAATATTACTCAAAGCTTAGCTTAGTCATGTGGTATACAATAATTAACTACATTTTCTTTCTTTGTTCAACCGTTCTGTTTTTTATGCTTTCCTAAGTGAATAACAGCCTTAGTTTTTCTATTTAGATTTTTATGTGCCAATCACTAATTTTTCTCAATTCTTATAAGTGTCCCAAAATGCAAGTCGCCTTTCAGTGTGTCCAAATATAGTAGGTCATTTATCGATTTCATGGTTTTTTTGGGGGGGCCACCCCTCCTGTAACCCTCTGACCTCCTGTTTCAACTTGGATGGGTAGCACTCCAGTCCAGGCCTCATGCTCCATGGTAACGGCAGGATGTCCCCAACCCTTAGCGTGGGGACACCCTTCCCTCTCACCTGGGGTGGAGTACCTATTCCCAGATCCTGTGTTTGCCTCTGCTTGACTCACTCCCTCATTTTGGTAGAGCACAGCCTTCCTTAAGACAAAAGAAAAGAAAATAACGAGATGAAAAGGTAAGGTTAAGTTTTAAAATTTTCATTCTACCCTCACGCTCGACCGCTGTTTGGTAGAATTTTGGTTTGGAAATAATTTCCCCTAGAATTTTGAAGGCGTATCATCATGGTCTCTTAGTTTTGAATGTCACTTATGAGGAATCTGATCGACTCTGATTCCCAGTCTTTTCCTACGGCTTTGACTGTGTCTTTATTTATTTATTTTTGGTCTACGTCTTCTTTAAAAACCAGTGGAGATCTTTAAGGTGTTCTGTTTGTCCTCCCTGTTCTGAAATGTCATGTGGCCTGTGCCTTGCTGTACCTCCTCTGCCCTGCCCTCAATGAATCCTATCCGTCTACGGGAAATTACTCCACATGAGTGTTGGGTTTATTTCCTGTCCTTGCTTTTCCCTGTTCATTCATTCTTGAATTTCCTTCCACATATTTGGCCATCTTAACTTATTCATCAATATTTAAAAAATCTTTTTCCAACTATTTTTTTTCTCTCTCTCTGCTAGGTATATTTCCAAACTTTACTTTCTAACCCTTTTATTGAAGTCTATGTATCTGTTCTCATATCGTTAATTCCTAAGCATCCTCTTTGGTCTTTTGAATGTAATCTCTCTCTCTCTCTCTCTCTCTCTCTATATATATATATATATATATATGTGTGTGTGTGTGTGTGTGTGTGTGTGTGTGTGTGTGTGTGTAAATTATATATGTTTTCTTCAAACCCAGGGTTCCTTTGATTTTAACTCTCGTGGTCCATGGTAGAAGCCATTCTCAAATGTCCGGGGATCCGTTTATAATGAGGAGAACAAATTCTGTGTGTGTGGGTGACTCTTACTAATTAGTGGACTTCATTGTTGCGTGATCTGGCTGAGCTGTTTCACTGGGAAAGTCCCCGGACATAAATAGTAGGTGTGTTCTCTCAGGCAAGTTATTCCTGCACAGGAGGAAGTCCCTCGTCTCCTCTTGGGAGACATAAATATCTGTGCGCTCAGAGTCAAACTGGTGAAGGGATGAGAGTTATCACTCTCTCTATTGTTCGTGCTGTCATGGGGGCCAGAGTCTCTCGAGCTCCACCTCTCCAGAGTGAACCTCTGGTTTTGTCCCAGCATGGGCTGGGACAGTCGCCTGGTTGCTTAGGGCAGAGGGGGAAATTCAGATATAACTGGTTCTCAAAGTGACTTTTAACCATATATACCTGTTTTTAGTCTCACTTGGCCTCCCACTTTTAGAGGGAACTAGTGCCTCTCATTCTTGAGTCTTGTGATTTTCTTCTGCACAAACCAGCCCACCACTCAATTTCTTCCTCTGCCACTTTAGATTTCAGATTTCTCAGGAGTGTTCTCCAATAACATCCGTCCATATGATTTCCAGACTCCAAAATTTTGCTGCTGCCTTTTTCTCTCTTGTTCTGTGTCCTTGTGAGTTTCTTTTTCTTCTAAGTCTCATTCTGTTATTTTAGTGAAGGTTTTGGAGGAAGTAGAGGCAAATATATGATTCAATCTACCATATTAAACCAGTTACCCCACTAGAGGCCTTCCTAAGTGGATCAGAAACTCTGGTTACGAGAGCTGGCTTCAAATGTGGATGTTGCATGACAGGAAAAGTCACCTTGGATGTGAGTGGGTAGGGGTGGGATGATGACCACATCACAAATGTGGTCAGTCTTCAGCATTTACGGTGCCCTCACAATCTGCAGAGAGGCAACTGGGGTGGGAGGACGGAGAGGGAAGACAAGTGGTGTAGGAAAGAGAACCGAGTCTGGTCAAACTTCTTCTTGTTACTTACTGGTTTCTTGCCTCATTGACCCTTCATTTGTTGCAAATGAAGGAAGAACATCACTTTCTTCTTTTTCACTGCATTCATCCTTGACAGCATGGCTACATAGATAGCTGGGGGAGACACCCAGCTCAGGAAGAAGCAGAGTAGTTAAAATGTGGGAACAGCTCAAAACTTCCATGGATTGTGAACTGTGAAACAATTTCCAAAGCTTTTTGTAAGTAATTTTACCCACATTCATCAATACACTTTATAAATACAATGAAGTACAAATAAATTATGACTTTTCTAAATCTGTGTGGGTAGGTTTGAAAAGAAAGGCTTTGTGTGTGTGTGTGTGTGTGTGTGTGTGTGTGTGTGTGTGTGTGTAATTAGTCTCACAGGGACTTCAGCTCCATGTCTTTTTGTATCTATAGAAGGATGTGTCATGAAGGGTGGCATGCGGGGTCTCTGGTTCCGCTCCCCACATAAGAACGCAGGACATGGTGAGGCCAAAAAGGAACACCCACGGAGCCATAGATAGGGGAGTCATACCACTATATTCTCGCTGGCAGCATCCGCCTCTCTGCAATCCACGCTTGCTAGCTCAGCCACCATCTTCTTGCTAGCCCCCATTTGCTGCTAGCGCAGCCACAGCGGTTATATTAGTGGCCAATGGCTCACTGGTTACAGCTGACGGCCAACTAGCCACAGCTGATGGCCATCCAATCACAGTTGATGGCCATTTACTACCTGAGCCAGCACCTTTCCACGTGAGGCCGAGAGCCTGGACACTGCACTCCTGGCTCTGTCCCCACAGCATGTCATCTGAATTCTCAGAAAATAAACAAAGGAGAAAAAAAGGGAGACTGAAAATGGATTTTAAAATGACATTAGGGGCAAGGAACAATGTTTGTAGCAACTTCATCCATAGTAGCCCAAACTGGAAACAACCCAAATGTCCATCAGCGTAAGTGTCATGAATAAACAAAACATCCATACAATGGAATACTACTCAGAAATAAAAAGAAGTGAACTACCAATACATGCAACAACATGAACTAATCTCAGAAGCACCATGCAGCACAAAAGAAGTCAGACACAAGTAATGCATACCATGTGATTCTTTTCATATGAAGTCCTAATCTGTGGATGTAGAAATAAGAACAGTGGTTACCTGGAGGGGTGGGGAAGGGAGAGAAGGGCACAAAGGAACTTTCTGGTATAACATAAATGTTCTACATCTTGACTGGAGTGGCGATTACACAAGTGTATGCATTTATCAGAATCCCTGGATTTATACCTAAGATCTGTGCATTTCATTCGATATAAATTTTACCTTGGTACCTTTTTAAATTTTTAACTATAAAAGAGAGACTTAAATTAGCAAGACTTCCAAAATGTCTCCAGAGTTCTCACACTGTTTCTACCACAAATTTCAGTTTAGTCCTTGCTTTCTCTGGATCAGGGAAGCCCACTATGGAAAGTCTTTCTTGCTATAACGCATGTAACCCCGCCTGAGTTCCTGTCTAATTTCGACACATTCCTCCAAGACCAACTCAGGGAAAATCTGCACAACACTCTTGCCCAGGGTAACACACCTCATCTGTATGCTGCCACCCCCTCTTCATGCATTCAATCACCTCTTTATTGTTGTGTAGTAGTATGCGTTATCTTCTTATGTGAATCTGTTTGCTTTTCTAGATTTTAGGATCCCTGCAGCCAGAAATATGTTTTTTGCTTTCTTGAATTCCTCCATAACAGTTTCTGCCTATTCAGGGTGAAGGTTCAGTAAACGTTGGTTGGCTTCAAGAGAGGAAAATTGTACAAGGTAGAGGGAAGTTCTTGGGTCCTAGAATTTGAAAACAAGGGGATGGGGGAATCCTGGATATGTAAACCTGGGCAAGTGAACCTCACTGAGTTTCTGTTTTTTTCACTTCCAAAAATCAGATATTAAAATCTCCTCCACAACGTAGATGGGAAAGAGTAGAAATAGCATCTGTGGACATTGCCACAGTGCCTGGCTCTTAAGACGTATTTAATAAATGTCATTTTTGTTACTGGATATTTTGAAAGTGGGGAGTTTCCTGAAACAGGGTCAGTGACCCGTAAGATTCAGTACCACCCTCACTGGAATGTTTCCAGCTTGGCTCATGTGCCACTTTCTTCCCAGGTTCCTGATATCTGTGACACGATAAGGGGACTATCCTTGGACAGCAAGGAATGCTGGTAGATGCCACTCATAGCCTGTATTTCTGGCCATCCCCCAAGTAGCAGCATGGAGACACTGTGACACTGCTCTGTCTTGGGCCACCACATTCCCCTTAACCTTGCCTAAGACACCGATTCACGGTCCACACTTATCACATGAATTGTGCAGTTTTCTGTTTTGTTTTTATTTTACTTACCTTCTAGACCTCTAAATGATGTTTTAAAAAATAGGGCTTCTTTTCATCATTTCTCTAACATGGCCCAGCTGGATGAAATGATTGAGTCGGCTAATAAAGATGATCTTTTTTACTTTAAATTAAATTTTTGAAGCAACAATGGTTAGTAAAATTACATAGGTTTCAGGTGTACAATTCTATAATACACCATCTATATGTCACAGTGTGTGCTCACCACCCAGAGTCAGTTCTCCTTCCATCACCATATATCTGACAAAGATTACTCAGACATAATAACGCTGTCCTCTTACATCTCCTATAGGTCTTACGAAGAGCTCACTCCTTTCCAGGTCGTGTATACAGGATTTAGTAAGCGGTGATGCTCAAAAAGGGCCTAGTGAATGGACTCAGCTAATATTACCTGAGAATAAACGTTTTCCTTTAGCATGATCAACACCCCACAAATGTGGGTCCTCACCTATTTTGAGATCCTATGTTAATGGGCTACCAGCAACCTTGGCACAATTGCTCTCGAGATCCAACTTAGGAAGCGATTCTTAAACTACACGTTGGGCGCAGCGCGGAAATGATGATTTTGATTGCGGACTTAAGTTTAAACTTTTGATTGGTTTCATGATGTTGACACAAGGACGGTGCAGCGTTCCAGCCCTTGCTGTTACATCTGTGCCATTTCCGTGGCCTAGAGCAGCACGCACTGGTGAAACAACATTGGCTGGGCTTTAGGACCGAGTCTAAATGGGTTTTAATCTTGGCCTTGAGACTTACCAGCTGTGTGACCTCAAGCAAATTACCTAATTTTTCTGAACCTCAGTTTACTTACTCGTTATCTGCAAATGCCGACATTACTGGGTCATTGGGAAGATTGGAGGTTATACGTGTACCAGAACCGCGCGTGCCACATAGAGGCCCCGAGTACCTAATGGACATAATACTATAACCAAGTAATAATTTCCACCATTTGAATAGGGGTGACAACAACAAACCAATTGTTAGTGACTCATTTGCACAACCTGTGCCCAGGGAAGCCGCGTAGAACACAACGTTCTCTGTAACATGAGGAATCTACTCGTACTGTATAGAGGCAGGTAATATAGAAACTTACATGTTTATCATTGAACCTAGCTTGATGCTGCTTAAGATACGTACCAGTGCCCTATTGGTTCTAGCCTGCTTCACACACAAGAGGAAACTGCCTCCTAACTCGAATCCTGTGTTTCCCCAAAAATAAGACCTAACTGGAAAATAAGCCCTAGCATGATTTTTCAGGATGACGTCCCCTGAACATAAGCCCTGATGCGTCTTTTGGAGAAAAAATTATAAGGCCCAATCTTATGTTTTGGGAAACACGGTCTTTGAAATTAACATCGTTTCCTGCTGGGCTCCTGTACAATGGCTTTAGAGTTAGGTGACATCTGCCCTCTCTATACCCCAGACGCCAGCTCAGATGATGCTCATGATTGTCCCCCTCAGTCTGGTGGAGTTCCCTTCCCTGGAGTTTGCTCCCTCTTCCGTGACCTCAGGTAAGTCATCCTACCTCCCCTGATCTGTTTCTTCCTCCTTAAATGGCCTGGTTAGGGCAGCCAGGTGATCCCAGGTGAGCAATGTGAGAAGCAACAGGAACCCCAACACTCTGACCCTGGTGCTTGGTTTTCTATGGGAGGAGATACGTTGACATAAGGAATAACCTGCTTAATGGGTTTGTCTCTGGACCTCTGAAGCCCTCGGTACTGCTTGCGCTAGGACCCTCACTTCTCCTCAACGGAAATCAAACTGCCTTTTCTCATGCTTATTTTGTCAGCAAGCTCTTTCCCCCACTTTAGGGGGCCCTGATCCATAATTGCCTGGCCTCACTCATACCATTCCCTTCTGTCTTTTGCCTGCCAGCCAAATCTTGGACCATCAGGAACTTAATACTGGAAATCCTAGTCCTAACAAAGACTTATCTAGTTTCTTATCTTTCCAAAAACTCTTTTGTATCCCTCATCCTAATTGATCCATGCAACAACTCTCTATGGCAAAAGGCTTTCCCAAAATTGACAGATATTAGAAACTAGTGTTTGGGCAGAGTAGATCTAAAGCTCAGTCACCAATAGGTGGTAGAACTGAAATTAAAACTTGCATTCTCTGACACCAACTACTTTTAAAAATTTCTAAAACCTACATTTCCCTATTCTGTTAATAAGCTTAGGGCTTAGGATAAGTTTGTTTTGTTTAGTTTTTTTCCTCTTGTGTATAACAATATGCTTAGGGCTCAGGGAATTTCTTTTTCAAGTGTAAAGTTTGATTATTGCAATAAAAATAGTTCATCACATGGGGGCAAAGAGGTATGAGAATTCACCTTGCTTCTCAAAATGCTGACTTAGGCTCATGGCTGTTGAGAGCAGGGAGGGACTTGGAACTCAAGTCCAACCCTGTACATTATTCAGATGAGTCAACAGGCACGTACGGGAAGTGCATCTTGCCCAATGTCACAGATCAAGTTTGACCACTACCAGCAGAGCTTTTGGGATGTAGGGGAAAAGGTAAATAAACTTGGGGACCAGTGCAAATTCAATCAGGCCTTGGGCCCTCCCACTGGAGTGTTTGGTCTGTTGCAGATGAGCCGTGTTCTCTGCTTGATGGGAGGTGGTTCTCCCCCAGTGGAGCATTACCCTTCCAGCCAAGTAGATTTGTGATGTTCTTCCCACATCGCCCTCATGGTTGTCCTCCTGAAGCTTAGGATGGCTGACTGGGGTCCAGGTGGCTACTGAGAGGGAGAGGAGTTGAATAAAAGAGACAGTTTGAGTTATCTGTGCTCCAAAAGCAGAGTACCTGCGTATTTCCGGTCACAGGTGCTGCCATGTCTGCCTCTTCATGTTCATGGACTGAGGACTCTGTCCCTATAGGCGTCTCTGGTCGCAGAGCCGCTGGCCTACCCATCCACCTGCCTCTTACAGTTTTTGCTGCTTTATCAGAACTCCCAGCTTCTGTGTGCTCTCCTGCTTCTCACTGTGGGCCTTGTGTGTACTCCCAGCTCGTGTGTGGAACAAATCCCTCCGCCCCCACCTGGGCTCTCCTGGGCGCTGTGCAGCTCCTTTCTGCTCATGGAGGCCTCTGCTTCTTCATCCTCGGAGAGAAGCTAACGAAACCGCTCTTGCAGAATTGTAGAATATGATTAAAACCACACGGGCCTTGCGCCTGACCCACAGGAGACCCCAAATAATGGCAGCTATTAATGTGATTTGCAAGGATGTCTCCTCCACCAGACTGCGGATGCCTAGAGGTTAAAGGCAGGGTCATTCATTTTTGTATGCCCTGTGCCTGGGACATAGTAACTGCTTAATAAATGTCTGCCGAACAGAATGGAAGAGAGCCCACCTGGCTGTCTGTGAGCATGTGCTTCTCAGTGTTTCCCAAAATGTTTGTTAGAACGTTGTTTTTCACTCGATCAAAGCTGCAGCTACCTGACCGGCAGATCATGGTTACCAGGACTCAGCACTGTCACCAGAGGAAAGAGTGATCCTCATGTAGGCTTTCCTTAGACTGTCGTGAGAACACAGCAAAGAAAAAGAGAAAATGAGCATCTTTGTCGAGGGACATTCTGGAATGTTGAAATAAGGATTTAGGAGGAAATGGTTAGAATTGCTGTTACACAGAGGAGCGTTTTGCTCAAGGGCCGGGTCCCACGGAGCAGGCTGAGATGAGCTCCACAACCAGTCACACTGGCTGTGTGTCAGGGCCCTGTTGAACATGAGATGCCTCCTGATGCACAGAAGGGGAAGCGTGGGTTGCACACAGACGTGACTTTTGCCTCAGTTCAGAGATCAAGTTTGCTGAGAGGTTTCCAATTACCAGGAAAATCTAGCCAAAGGCTGCTTTTATGGGGTGAGGGGCACTTCAACCAACACCACCAAAACTCAGCCAAAGCTGCAAGGCGCACCCTGGGTCACGCTCCTGCCAGGAAGGAGAGTGGTAGGCCGCCAACGGGCACCATGTCCCAGTGCTCCCCCTGTGGTTAAACAAAGGAGCAGGTGTGCGGCAGGGGTTTGGGTTAGTCACTGGGAATAAACAGAACAGCATAAGCTTTAGCACTTGCTGCAGCTACTATACATCTCTAAATTTATTTCTAAATTTGGAAAGTGATATTTACTTTTCCAAATCCTACCACTTCTGGGCAGCCCAGCCCTTCGTCAAGGCGCGTGGTCTCTGGGGCTCTAGAATCCTATACCTAGTTCATTTCTTTGGGTGCTTAGCATTTTCTCCCTACGTTGTTATTTTTTATACAAACCTCCTGTGCTTATTAGACTGCAAGCTCCCCAAGGTCAGAATAAGAAATCCTTTGATTCCACCTTAGCACACAGTACAGAGTCTTGCCTGTGGATCAACATCTTGCCTATATCTTGGATGAACAAAGGAAAAAGTAAAGTCTATTTCAAGACTTCAGGAGCTACAAAAAGCTTAAAAATAATGGTGAGAAGGTCTCACATAATCATGTAAAAGCAAAATTTACAAAGTGATTTGGAAAACTGAGATAATTATTTCGAGAATAAGGAAGTGCTCTGTTCTTTAAAATATGCCCTGCTAATTTGTGAATCTCTCAAGGAAACGGACCGTATTTTTAAATCATTTCAAATCCTCACTGCCGAGTGCTTTTGGGGCATAATATGTTCTCTTCCATTGTTTTTTAAAATGGAAACATCGGGGCCGGCCGGTGGCTCAGGTGGTTAGAGCTCCGTGCTCCTAACTCCGAAGGCTGCCGGTTCGATTCCCAATGGGCCAGTGGGCTCTCAACCACAAGGTTGCCAATTCAATTCCTCAAGTCCCACAAGGGATGGTGGGCTCCGCCCCCTGCAACTAAGATTGAACACAGCACCTTGAGCAGAGCTGCCTCCCGGATGGCTCAGTTGGTTGGAGCGTGTCCTCTCAACCACAAGGTTTCCGGTTCCACTCCCGCAAGGGATGGTGGGCTGTGCCCCCTGCAACTAGCAACGGCAACTGGACCTGGAGCTGAGTTGTGCCCTCCACAACTAAGACTGAAAGGACAACAACTTGAAGCTGAACGGCACCCTCCACAACTAAGATTGAAAGGACAACAACTTGACTTGGAAAA
Source organism: Rhinolophus sinicus (assembly GCF_036562045.2). Taxonomy (NCBI): domain Eukaryota; kingdom Metazoa; phylum Chordata; class Mammalia; order Chiroptera; family Rhinolophidae; genus Rhinolophus; species Rhinolophus sinicus. The sequence continues at coordinate 67,941,951 of NC_133755.1, read as the reverse complement.
AAGGCCTGGAAGTACACACTGTTCCCCAATAAAGTCCTGTTACCCTTCCCCAATAAAATCTTTAAAAAAAAAAAAAAAAGGAAACATCTTTGCTGCTTTTGCTTATCAAAAGCGACATATGCTCAATGTAAAGTTTAAACAATATTAAAACAAAAAGTAAAAAGGGAAAGGTCTACCTAGGTCCATCTCCTAAGAGGTTATGTACTAATATTTTCGATAGTTTTAATGCAATATGAATAATATGTTTATGCTGCTTTATAAATTCTTTCTGTAATCTGCTTTTATAAATTATCATGGCTTCATTTGCATAGGTACATACAGGTCTCCCTCATTCTGTAGCAGAGTTCTCTTTATTACCTCTTACAGTGGGAAATTGAGGCAGGTTTCACCTTTTGCTATTACAAGCTACAGTATGCTGCAGTGAAATTTTTGTCCACACGTCTTCTTCCACACATGAGTATTTCTCCTGTTACTCTTAGACATGGAATGTATGGCTCTATGAACATATAACATTTGATAGAAACATTTAACATTTCCCTCCAAAAAGTTGTTTTCTGACATATATCCCCAATAGGAATTGAAAAAGCCTGTTGGGCTTACCTATTCTTGAAGTCTTCCTGGCCATATGTTGGAAGACTTGCAGCCAAAGTGATTTTGAAATGATTCTTTATGATCGTAAAATACTCTGTCCTTTTCCAGGTGTTTGTTACATAGAATACATATTGTCCTTCGACCTTCTCAATAGCCTAACATAAGAGGGGAGACCTCCTTATTCCTGTTTTAGAATCCCAGCCAAAAAGACTCGCCCTGGGTTTCACTGGAAGTCAGTGGCAATGCCAGAGCAGAACCCTGAACTGCTTTTCAGAATTTCCGGAAGCTGGAGAGACCAGCCTTGAGAGGCAAAGAGGGCAGGCCTAGCCATTGGTGAGGAGCTTCCCAGGGCTTGCGCAAGTGTTAAATTTATGACAGAGCGCAAAGGATGACCTGGGCGGGGTGTTCAATTTCTTCAGCTGAAGTAGGTCCTCCTTTCTGACCAAGCCAAGCGGAGAAAGGAGGAGACAGGTGGCCCCGTGTGTTGGCATCCGGGCTGCCCAGAAGCTCTGGGCACATCGGAGGTGGGAATTTAGGCTCAGGAAGCTGTGTTGCCCTGAGCTCTCCTTTCACTTCATTCTCAGAAGTGTCACTGTAGAGATTGAGGAGACACAGACCCAGGGAGCCTTTCTCGCTGGACTCCTCTGAAATCTAGTGCTGTGCATTCATTGGCAAACTACCCTACTGCTTCCCTTACATGAGACTGTAATATTTTTTGAAATGTAGTTTCCTGATCCTTCACAAAGAAAGAAAATGGCAGGATTAGCACTATTGCTAAATAGAAATTTTCATGGGCTACTGAGGGAAGGAGTGATTAACTTGTCCAAGGAGACCTTACTTCTAAAAAGTGGCTAAGGCAGGAGAGTCTCTTTATATTGAGGTCAGAATGGAAAGTTCCGTATCCTCATCTAGACCAGCAGACCAGGCAAGGTGGAAGGGCAATTCCTTCTTGCATGAATATATATGAGCTAGACCACACTGCTCAATACCATAGCCTCCAGCCACATCTGACTATTGAACACGTAAAATGTGCCCAATATGCCTGAAGAACTGAATTTTAAATTTTGTTTAATTTTAATATTTAGATGTAAAAACTGACAGTTTGGTTATTATAAAACTATTAAGTTTGAATGAGTTGGGTGTGTGAAAATACTTTTCAATCGTAAATTGTATGAAATCTAACAAGGGATCAAGTGTTTCTGATGAACATTTAGCATCTGAAGCACTGGCTTTCTAAGGATAGCATGAGAAAAAGAATATAAAATCTCTCAATGATTTTTTTATATTGATTATACTTTGAAGTGATAAAATTATTTTACTTGTTTTGTGTTTTTACAGTTTTTAGTGTGGCTGCTAGAAAATGGGAAATTTCTTGGGCATCAACTCATTTATTCATTCATCAAGCATTTATTGAGCACCTAATATGTACCAAGCACAGAGTAAGCAAAACAGTTACAGTGACAAAAAAAGAGCACCTAATAAACTTGCCATATGTTGGATGAAAAAATATATACATATACATCTGTATATGTGTATATAGATGTCATCACACTGAAATGTAACATTTCTTAAGACAAATATTAAATTCACTGTTGTTTTTTTCCTAGCTTCATGAGTTTAGCCCTCGGCTCATTTGCTCACAGTCTTTTTTGTTTTCTAATATGTTTATTTAAGGCTTTAATTTTCTGTGTATTCTTTAGCTGCATTCTGAAAGAGTTGATATGTTGAGCTTTCATAACCATTCATTTCAAATGTTTTATAATTTTCATTGAATTTCTTTAAATTATGAACTATTTAGAAGTGTGCCATTTAGTTTCAAAATACAGTAAGTCCTCACTTAACACCGTCAATCGTTTTTTTGGAAACTGCGATTTTAAGCAAAATGACATGTCACAAAACCAATGCTACCCTAGGCTAATTGATATAAACAAGAGGTAGTTTCCTATGGCATATTTCTGATCACAAAACATCACCAAACTTCTAAATAAAGACCTAAACACTTCTAATATTAAACATTGGAATAAATGTGAGCCAGACATACAATGAATAAAGATAAATAAACACAAGTAAGATCATTCTTTTCCATCCTGCTGATTCTAGTTGAGGGTCATGGTGGCCGGAGCCTTTCCCAGCAGCTTAGGGTGCCGGGGGGACCCACCCTGGACAGAATGTCCTTCCATGGCAGGGCCACTCATACCCCCCCCCCCCATTCACTCAGATGGGGATAATGCAGACATGCCAATTCACCTCACATGCACAAATTTGGGATGTGGGAGGAACCCAGAGTCCCCAAAGAAAACCCATGCAGACATGAGGAGGACGTGCAAACTTTGCACAGTCAGACAGTGGCCTTGGCTGGGAATCCAATTTTTTTTTTCTCATCAACATTATAACAAAATGATATTATTGGAAGACCTGCTGTAGATGGGAGAAGTAGCTTGGATATCTTTTTATTGGTGATTTTTATTAATCATCAATACTTCATTGCTTTCAGAGAATGTGGTGTCTTTATGAAATCGATTCACTGAAATTTGTTGAACTTCCTTTGTGCCCCAGTGTCATCAAGTTGTGAAAATATTCCATTTGCTTGAAAAAAAAGTGTTGTCTATTTGACAGGTGCAGGAGTCTATGTTATCTACTAAAGTTAACCTGTTTTAAATGTCTTGTTAAAAGTTTGGGAGGCCTTAATTTTCTATAATTTTTGGTCTGCTTATCTGTCAGTTTCTGAGAGAAATGCTTTAAAATCTCCTGTGACTGTAGCTGTGTCACTTTCCTCAAGTAAATCCATCAATTTTAACTTTGTATCTTTTAAGATTATATTGTTAAGTAGGTCTGATGTCACAACTTTATATTTTCTTGGTATGTAGTTTTTTTCATTTACATTAAACCTTTTCACATTAAATTTAATCGTGTTTGATATTAATATTGCTAGAGAAGCCTTCCTTTGGTTAGTATTTATATGGTATATATATTTTTTCTGTTTATTTTCTACCTATCAATCTCTTTATGCTTGAGATATGTCACCCTTTAAAAGGGAGTTTGTCTTTTCATTTTTCTAATCTGAGACTCTCTTTAATCTATTTACGTTTATTGTGATTGCTAAAATATTTGAATTTATTTCTAGCACCTATTTTTGGTTGTTGTTATTCTTATTTACTATAATTTCTCTGTACTTGTCTTTCTCCTTTCCTATCATGCTGGATATTTCGATTTGCCTTTCAGATCTACTCTCCACTCCACTCCGTGCCCTAGGGGCTAAACCTCAGTGGACTACCAACATTGTCCTCTGCCCTTTGGCATTTCATTAGGTTGAGCCAATGGAATCCCCAGCCAGATACTGGAGGACATGTGGAGAGAAAGTTGGGGCTATTGGTTCCACCAGGTCCCTCTCTGCAGGTTGCATTCCTCTAATGGAGACTGCAGCTCATGTGAGGAGGCCTTTTTCTGACAGGTACAGCTCTTGCTGGTTACCAAGAACCCCTTCTTCCTTTTGTTCCTTTAGATTGAGAGAACTACAGCTCCCCATTGTTGTAACCTGGCAGGCGTATTGCAGCAGGCTGAAAAGAGGTCAGAGGCAGGGCGGGTGACAGTCTTTTGAAGTAGAGGGACAAGAGGGACAGAAAGAGGGGAATTGGCTGATGGGGTGGAAGGACCCATCTGAGCCTTCATCCCTGTCGCTGCCTGACAGGGAAGGGAACCAGCAGTGAGCTCTGGGCTGACACCGGCCCCAAGTGCAGCAAAAAGTAACTGAGGAACTGAGCTGTGTGGTAAAAACACAAGATGGTGAATCAGGAGCGTTCTGCTCAATTCCCCATTCCTCTCCAGGCTCATAACACCCCCTTAGGTCAAATCACATCACCACCTCAGCCCTGGAATTCCCGTCCAAAGGGGAAGTGGTGCGTTCCTGACCAAGTTCCTGCCCAGCGAAGGGACTCACATGCTTGCAGACCACAGCCTTTGGTGGCACCTTGTTCCTCCTGTTTCTCCCAACAGCACCTGGGGTTGGGGGAGGGCAGGGATTGTGTGAGGTGAGGAGATGGATGCCAGAGGACAGAAGCCTACATGTCACATGCAGATTTTCCATTGAGTTTCCAAGTCAATACAAAACACACACATCCCAAAGTAATACACCTTAACTGCAGACCTTTTTTTTTAAAGACATTTTTTAAAAAGTAAGACGATGTCATCCAAAATTTGCTACGCAGACACAAACACTGAAAACATTCCAGTGCATATATTTGGAAATTATATCTTCCTTTTTACAATCCATGTTTTCTCAAATGTCTATGGGTAAAATATGACACCCATTTTTATTTAAATGTCAAAATATAAGAATGGGATCCTACTCTACATATTGCTTTGTAATCTGTTTTTTCCCTCACTCAGTAACATAAGATGAACATTTTCCATACCATTGAATATTATTTTATAACATATTTAATAGTTGCACATTCTATTTTTGTTGACCATAGCTCTTCTCTCTAAAACCTCCCCCATTTTCACTTTGCATCTGGTTCTTGGACAGGAAAGAGACTAAAAAGAAGAGAACCATTTCCATGTGGGCCCCATGGAAGTTCCGGAAAAAACACTTTTTCTGGAAAAAAGTTCCAGGGCCAGGGGTGGGGGGCTGGTGGGGATGGGAGAGTGGGAGTGGGGGTGATGGGAGGGTGGGGGTGGGGGGAAGAAGTACTGGGAAACAAAGAAATCTGCTTTCCTCCTTTAACCTTTGATCACAAACATGGGGTAGGGGGAGTTTGAGGCCCAGACAGAGGTTAACACAAAACCAAACAAAAGGGTAAGTGTGAGGGAGCTGGAGGGCCTCCCTCCAATCAAACATCCCCTGGGGAAGGCAAGTCAGTCAGGGCTGAAACTACCAATTCAGAAGTCAAACATCCCCTAAGGTCTCCTAAGCACATTGCCTTTGAAAGGGGTCATTGTCACTCCAAAGAATCCTTAACTGGATGAGTTTTCAGAAATGTAAGCTAACAAAGTTAGTCACTGCTCTTCCTGGGACACCCCAGGGTTTCACGGTTTCCTGTCCTATCACATAAACTACATGCTGAAAGTGGAATCAAAGGAAATGCCTGAAGGTAAATGAAGATGAAAATGATCTATTTTCTTCAAAGGGCTCACTGTCTAGTGTGGGTGTAGGAGAAATGCACAGATATTAGCCCCACGAGGCATAACACAAGCATGACTCTAAGCCAGACTGTTGGGTTTGCACTCTAGTGCAAGTGAGTTTGTGCAACCTAGCCAGCCCTTCTAAGCCCCCAAGGGGATAGTGACAGAACTTGCCCAGGGCAGTGGGGGTGGGGGAAGGAAGGTTTAAGGAAAAAGCACATAAGCCCTTGGTAGGGGGCAGCATGCAGTAAGTGCCCATCCTGGTGCCTGAGCAGTGTGGCTGATGGGAAAGAAGTCAGTAGACCAGGTGAGAGGCCAGGAAACACTCCTGGGAAGAGGTAGGCCTGATCTTTGGAAAGGTTCCAGTGACAAAGATCCATAGGGTAGGATTTCAGAGAGACAAGGCCAGGAGGTCAAGGTGTATGAAGAATAACCAGGGGAAAGTGACGAGAGCATCTGCCTCAAGTTTTGTGTCCCACGGAGGTGTGAGTAGGGGGTCAAGTCAGGAAGTCAGGGCCTTAAATGATGACCTGAAGAGTCTGTGCCCAGTTAGGTAGGAAATGAGGGAATACCAAAGGTTTGAGCAGAGGATACCAGGTGCAAATGTCATTGTGTAGGATTTACTGGGCTGATGGGTGAGTTGGGGGAAGGTGAGACAGATGTGGGGTCCCAGGAGGCCATCGTGGCACTACAGGGCATCAATGGGGATGGAGTGAGGGTGATGTGGGAAGAATAGTGGAGAGGAGTTAGCCTGGCTTCAAGGACATTGCGACCTTCATGGTCACTTAGGGCCCATGCTCTGAAGGGCTCGTGCTAGGTTTAATGGTCTGCTGTCACTATCTTGAAGTTCTTGATAGATTTTGAACCAAAAGCCCCACAAATTTTGAACTGGATCTTGCAAATTATGTAGCCGGTGTTGAGAGGGCACGTATAGAACCGACAGAATGTTTGGACATGGAGTAGGGCAGAGGAGGAAAGTAATGGAAAGAGTTGTGGGAAATTCAGGTGAATAAACGAGGAGTAAAAGTAAGATGTGGTCGTGGAGAGGACGACATAGTGTGTGTGATATACCAGGCATCCTGGGGCAATGCTTGGAAACACATTGGGCATTTGGTTTTAGAGCTCAAAAAAGAACTTTGAGATACAGTTATTTATTTAAAATCATGCTCTTATTAAATTTTTTTTGGAACAGTAAAGGATTGTCCCCCTTTATTTTAATGAGATACATTACTTTTATAATCTAAAAGATGAAATTGATAAACTCATTTACTCAATAACAATAACAACACACGAAGCTTTAGAAATGGGTGTAGGAAAGAAATATTTAAAAAGGTCAAGAACTGAATCTGGAAGACCATTGTTATGGACTAAATTGTGTCCCCCTCAAAATTTGTGTGTCCTAATCCTCAGTGCCTCAGAATGTGTCTGATTTGGAGTTAGGGCCATTACAGAGGTAATTAAGTTAAAATGAAGTCTTGGGTGGGCCCTGATCCAGAAGGACTGGTGTCCTCATAAGAAGAGGAGATTAGGACACAGACACACACAAAGCGAAGATACAGAGAGGAGACGGCGATTTGTAAGCCAAGGAGAGAGGCCTCAGGAGAAACCAACCCTGCTGACACCTTGACATCAGACTTCCAGGCTGGTAGTGATCAGGGAGGTGGAGGAAGAAGCAGGGGGTGATGTCACAAAAGGAAGGAGTCTCTCAAAGATGAGGCATAATGGCCAGTTTTCAGCGAGGATGCAGGGCTTCCAGAAAGCTGCTGCATTTAACATCAAGAAGCCACTGGTGACCTTTGAGAGAACGATGTCATGGGTGCAGAGGGGAAAACCAGGAGCAGTTAGGTTGGGGGAGATGTACCACGATGGTCTATGGGAGAAGCCTGCTTGTCAAGAAGTTTCAGTTTAAAGGGCAGGGATGAGATAGGACAGTAGCTTGAGGGGAAACCAGAACCAAGGGAAGGATTTTGGGGGTGGGACTTAGGGAGCCCTGGGTAAGCACGGCCGCAGTGGAAAGCTCAGAGGCGGACCCGGCCTGGCATGTTGTGCCCAATCTACATTTGTTAAATGAGTGAGAAGGAAAGTCTTAGGGACCAGGGGGATGACCCAAAGCCCAGACAGACAGCTAACCCTCGGCACTGGCTAGGCATGACGTCTAGAGGGAGACGGAAGGCACCTTTGTGCTGTCCACAATTCCAGCAGCCACTGGACTCCCCCTCCCTGTTTACCTCCACGGGTTCCTGTAAAGAGTCTGAGGCTGGATTTCCTCTCCTCTGGGTTCCTTTGGAATTCCCCTTGCACAGCTGGAGGGACAGGGACTGTTCTCCCAGCAGCAGTAAGCACACAGGCGGGTGGGCATCTGCGCCTGTAAGGCTTCCCCCAACAACAGAGCAGTGGACAATGAGAGCGAGATGCAGACCTTTGAGATTAGGGATCCCAGCTGTGCACGGGGACCCAGCGTGCTTCCTGCTCTTCCCGGCTCCCTTGTCCTCAGCAGAACTCTGAGATGTTCTTCCCAGCTTCTGCAGCTCTTCCCTTGCCCTCCTGGGCCCAGTCCCCGGGCAGTCACCTGTGCTCTTGAGAACTGGAAGCTGCATCTCCTGGCAGCCACAGCCCCAGGACCCTGCTTCCCTGTGGCCGGTAGTTTTCAAACTTAAAGAAATCACTAAGCCCATCCTTCAAACAATGTCTTAGAGAAATCCCCCAAATATCAAGTGGCCCAAGGTACATTTTATGAGTATACATTTCCATTATAATTTCAAACTTACTGCAGTCACAAATTGTAAAGCCAGCCACTGGGAATTATAAGCTGTTTTAATAAATGGAAAAAATAGAAATTGGGGTTATGGGAAACTATTGCAATCTGATACCGGCCTCAGGGTCTAGTTTATTTCTGCAGTTTGCTTTGGTCACATTGTAATAAGAAATTCCTAATTCACACAGATGAATGGCTGTAAACTGCAACAATTTAAAAATAACCAGCCTTACAACCTTGGGATATTCTTTAAGGAAGCCACAAATGACAGATTTATTCAGTCTTTACAAAAGAAATTTATCTTTGTAATACCCTTAGCCTGCTGACCTGTAGTGTGTCATGTTTGTAAATAACATATTTGAATTATTATACTACAGTATGCAAAATAATTTCACAATCGTTCAAAATGAAATTTGAATCAAATATTCGTGGAAACCTAAATGGAGCTTTCTATGGGGATACAGATAGAAGTCTATACCCTAAGAACTGCCATGAGCTCCAACCGTGTTACTAACCAACCAACATTTACTGAATGAACACCTACTTTGTGACAGATTCCATACTGGGCTGCAGATACAGAAAAAACAACTTGTTCTCACCCACAAGGACTTTGCCTGGAAGATGAGGTAGAAAATTTCAGACAGAAATCCCAACAGGTGTAGAGTGTACAGGGAGCTCAGGAGACAGGCACTTGGGGGGGCTGAGGAAGTGATTGGGGGTGGGCTGGGGTGCAGGGCAAAAGTGCAGAGCAGGTTTCTGGAGGCCATGAGCTCTGTGCTGGGGATAATCAGGAACGGAGTGAAGAGAAGGCCTCAGAAGTAATGCCAAGAAACAAGGCATGGAAAAGTGACCTAGGACACTGTGTATGTGCCAACCCAATGCTGGGTGAGATGGCTGGTGGTGATGGTGGGAGCTGGAGACAAGCCTGCGGAGGCCGTCATGCCAGGAGCATGCCAGGTCTTGTCGTGAGGAGGGCTTCAGGGTGATAGAGAGGTGCCTCGGTTTCAACCTGCAGGTGATAGATGGGCATTGAGGGGTTTTAAGCCGGAGGGCTCTATAGTTGAATTTGTATTTTTAGAAGAGCCTTCGGATGAATTAACCCCATATATGGAGGCAGGGAGACCACTAAGAGATGAGAATGAGCCAGGGTGTGGCAGCAGGATGGGCAGAGGGGGTGGAGTTGAGTGATATTTAAAAGGCAGAAATGACGGGACTTGGTGATTGCTTGGCACTGGGTGGGGCAGGGATGAAAAAGAGGTGAAGTCCAGGAAGTCCCGCCCTGTCATAGCAGCTGCCGGTTTAGATGGTTGACAGTACAGCAAGAATTTGAGCCCAGGTCTCTAGCCCTTCACACTAATGCTACGAGAGGAAAGTCTATCACATGAGACTTGTGGCTGAGAATCACCATACGAACGCAGATCCAAAGGAAGGGTATGAAGCAGGCTGAGACGGGGGAGAGAGTCGGCCCTTCTTCACGGAAGCGGTGCTTACAATTTGTTGCTGACAGTGAAGTACCATAGCAATCGGTGTGGGATTCATTGGTGGATGAGATTGCCCACCCAAAGTTCAGATTTCCACGAAGAACGCAGTGGCACAATCAAGTTGCTTTCTTTTTAAACTACAGAATCCAAATAAGAATCAGTACTGCAAAGGCAAACATGTTTCCCTCTGGGGTCTGGTCATGGGGCAGTCATATATCTTCCAGATAAATCGCAATGAGCCAAACTGGGGAAAATAGTGAGTAGCTGACCTTAAAGGCAAGGAAAAATAACAAAAGTGACTGCATCCCTATGAATTTTTGAGAGCTTGGTAATGTGTGGTGTAAAGCGTCAATCATAGTGGGAAAATAAGAAGCCTATGTAATCAGATTGCTCAAGTGTTGGAAGGGGAACGGGTGGGGGAGTTTATGCGGTTTTCAAAATAGGAAGTTTCACCCCAAAGTGTGTCATTTCTGAAGTGAAGGAAGTTCTGATAGGCTATTAGAAGAGCCCGCACAAAAGCAATTTGATGTTTTCAACACATTTATATTTCATGAGCGTAAACACACAGCTTTTCACCAAGTCATACAGTGTTCTTTGGATACCAAGTGACTGGAATATTCCCTGAGGTTGGCTGCTCTGGGATTTTCCGAAGCCAAAGAGAAACTACTGTTTAGCCTTGTGAAAGGCAAGATTGGTTGCGTGTCAAGATTTTTTTCATTTCAAATGCGGGTGTTCAAACTGCTAAAGAGACTCACTTGAAATTGTGATGAAAATGGCAACAAAGAAATGTTGGTTATCGACATTGCAAGAAATGAAGCCTGGTTTGAATGATGCTGAAGGACAGCATATTAAGAAGAGGAACACTGGAGGCCATGCAAAATCACTGAGATACTCTCTAACAGAGACGGTCTTTTTGCTCGGGTCATAATTGAAACAGACCCAAATTAGACTCTAGTCAAGGAGCTCAGCTGATGAGGGGAGAGCTGCCCCGCACAGGGATCCATGGCCGTGAAGGCTGGCCGAGCGGCCCATTTCACCATGAATGGCTCCAGTGTGCTCTGGCCCTGGTTTTCCTGCCACCACCCAGGAGGGAGGGCAAGGACTGAATGGCCCAGTGTCCTTCTGCAGGGATCCTGACCTCAGAAGCTTCTTCGAAGCCTCTCAGAGCTTGGGAACTCCCCCAGATGGTGACAAAGCAATTCTTTAGGGAGACAGAAGGCCGGGGGTAGGGGTGGGGTGGGGGAGTGGGTGTGGTATCCAGATTGTATCATGATCTTAAGAAGAGGTGGGCTCATACCTTGTGTTTGCACTCAGAGCAAATGCTTTTATTACTAGCATTAAAGTTTGGCCATTGCAAATTGTCTGATATCGTATCAGCGAGGCTGTCAGCATGGCTGCTGATAAAGACTGTGTTTGACTCCCGAGACCTCTGCTTGCTGGCCATGTGACTTGGGGCAAGTCCTTTACTCTCTGTGACTCGTGGTTCCCTCTTCTGAAGAATGGGGCACATAACGACAAGGTCCTTGTGAGGTCTGAGTGAGTCAGTTCTCATGAAGGTTGTGGAATAGCTCACAGGGAGAATCTGAGTGTCCAGCTCAACACACAGCTCTGTACGAGGCACTGGCTGTTGGGGCAGGAGGTGACCCTCCCGAGGAGTCCAATTTGGGAGCCAAGCCAGTCCACACGCACCTCAACATTCTCTTCCATCTTTGGCCACTGTGACTGGCTTTTCTTCCTCTACCCCGTCTGATTCCTTTACAGGCTCACCCCTGGGAAGAGCACCCCTGGATCTCTTCATGGGGGGTAGCTCCAAGACCCCCTCCTGTCCTCACCAGGCAGTCTCATCCACACCCACCATGTCCGCTGTGAGCTACACACAGGCGCGTCACAGAATTACATTTCCAGCTTCCTGAGACCTCTCTGCTGAGATCCAGACCCAGGTAGCAGCTGCACGCTTGGCACATCCTCCTGGATAGCACAAAGTCACCGCCAACTCAGTAAGAGAAAAGCCCAAGTCATGCCTTTTGTACTCACACCTGGCCCTCTTCTGGGGCCACCTGGTTCAGTGATTGGCACAGTCATCCACGCAGACCTAGCAGGTATCTTCACCTTCCTCTCCTCTATCCAGTTTACCCATAATCCCTGCCAGGTCTGCCTCCTCAACTTAATCTCTCAAAGAAATCTGTTCAATTCTCTCCATCTCCACCAGGGTGACTCTAGTCCAATTCTCTTGCTCAGCTACTGCCTTCTAATGTCTAGCATGAAATATGGCTGGGGAAATGGTTAACAAACATGCTGACGATTTGGTAGTTTCTTATAATGTTAAGTGCTGTGGAGGGAAATTGGTTAGAGAGTGACCCCAAAGGGTGGTTGGGGACAGCCTCTCTGAGGAGGCGATATTGAGATCCTTGAGGAAGAAGATTCCAGGTCTGCCTCAAATTCGCAAGTCCTGAAATGGGACAGAGCTTAAAGAGTTCAAGGGTTGGAGGTGACCACAGGCTGGAGGTTAGAGGGACGATGGGAGCTGAAGTGGGAGGTCGGCAGAGGCCAGCTGCCATGTGGTTTTGGAGACTTTGGGAAGGAGTTTGAGTTTCATCCTAAATGCAGTAGGATGCTATGGATGACCTTCAAACAGATCCTTTCGCTCCCAGGGGAACTGATTTCTCCTACCAATTCTTCCAGCCCCACTTGATTCTGCATCCGATAGAGTGCATGGCATATATAGTACCCGTGTCTATTCATGAAATGAGTGGGTGATGACTCCTGAAATCCAGTCTGTTATTCTCTGTAATCAAGGGTGACCTCCAGAGCTGGCTGGCCCAGCAATTGTGCTGCCACCCATGCAGATCCACAGACCAGAAACCTAGGGACATCTTCACTTCCCTCTTCTATAGCACTGTGTCCCCAACTCCTATTCGCTCTGCCACCTAAACATCTCTCAGATCTGTTCTCCTCATAGTCTTAGATATGAAGTAACATGCTAAACCTTCCCACAATGCCTCCTGAGTCACCAATGTCTGTGACCCCTAAATCCAGGGTCTGGTAATTCGCCTGCCTGCATCAGAGACTCATGTCCATCCTCCTGGGAGGTGTGGTCTGCTGAGCACGTCCAGGAAACCTGGACCTGTGGCCGATAGCTGGTCATACACTGGCCTGTCATCCATGGTCTCTGGGTTTGCTTATTTATAAAATGGATTAATGATATTTGCCTTATCTCTTTCATGTTGGGATAAAATAAGTAGCTTTGAGGACCAGAAAACGTTGCATCCACGAGTGAGAGTGAAGTATTGTTATCACTGGGCCAGGATTCCAACGGGCAGAAGGAGCCTCAGGCTCACATTAAGGTGGGGAAAGCAGCTGAGCTGGAGTGGAGTGGTTGCCTGACTGCAGAGCACCCCTTCTTTATCTATTTGCTATAGCCTCTCCTGGGCCAGGACTGCTGGTGGAACTCAGTGGGGCATCTCCAGGCCTGGAGGAAACCTGTGCCCAGTCGGAGCTGCAGTACTGATGGTTTCGACACGGGGACCTCGAAGCCACGTTGTGTTGACTGCCGTTTAATCCAAAGTTGTCACCACCTCTTGCAATAGAAACAAAGTGGGCCCACACAGAGAAGTTCTGGGAAGGGGCCCCTGAAGCCAGCATACATCCTGAGACCTCGGGCCTGACTTTATTAACTTAGCCAAGCGGTCAGGTTCCTACGAAGATGGGGTTGTCTGAACAGCAAACAATATTCTAAGATGTAAATAGTTAAACAGAGGCTTTTCTGTTGGTAACCTGAGTCTAATATGCACAGAGCAAAGCCAAGTGGACTCAAAAGGCAAACTGCTTTGTGAGCAGCCTTCTCCTGCTCTTGACCGTCACTTGCCCTCTTAGGACTCTGATCTCCTCCGTGCTCACCCTTCAGCTCTGGGCTCGTACCAGTACGCTCTTCTCAGTTATTTTCTTTTGCATTTTCAAAAGGAACAAGCGGTCGATCTGACTTTCCTCTAGTTCACCACATTTAGTCCATTTGAGCAGATGAGCTCTCAGTGAAGCATTCTAAATCTCTTATCTAAACCCCTGGCACTGGGGGGCCAGAGGGAACAAAGCATTAGATCAGCATCTATCCAGCGTTCCCAGCACTCTCACCTACGGTGTCTCAATGACCCTGCAGCCTTCCAAGGGTACGGTTATCACCTCCTTTTTACAGACAAGAAGCAGAGCTTGACAGAAAGCTTGGGCAGCACACCCAGGACGTCCCAGAGATGAGATGCAAATCCTGCTTTCTGAGGGAAGAGTTAAGCTGGTGTTGTTTATGAAGCATCTTGGCTCTCTGCCCTTCTTTAAAGCTCATAGCCCGTTGAGATGAGATGGTTCAGTTAAGTTTTCTTGGCAGTTTCACCTCTCAGCCTATGCTATCTTCCACTTCCCCGGGCATGCCCTAGTCCTTGCTCAAGAATTGTTAGGCCATCTCCTGTTTCAATAAGATAAGTTACGTTATTATCTCCGATCCAAATTCCTTGTGGCCAGCTGCTCAAGTCTCTATAGTAATGGAAACAATACTTACTTCTGTTCTCAGTTGCTGGTCTTTTTTTTTTTAATTTTTTCTCAGGAAAGCAAGAGTCCGTTTTCACAGGTGGGGAGCTGTGGCCTTTCTCCTCTGAGGTCTGCATCTGCCTTAGAAGGATTGGACTGACAATGTTGTCAGGAGCTCAGGGGACGCTGCTGTTCCAAACAGCTCCAAGGAGCATTCACGCAAATTAGGGGGCATCCTGGGCGCCAGCCCACTGCAACCAATGTAAGCTCTCATGCAGCTGGCTCTTTATAACAGCGCCATATTGGACGCTGCCCAAATGTCCATCAGCTGTAGAATGAATAAATAAATTGTGGTGTGTTCACACAATGGAACACTCACCCACAAAGGGAAAGAACCATCTATAACCGCATGTAGCAATATGGACGCATCTCACAGACGTGGCATTGTATGAAGGAAGCCAGGCACAAAAGGGAACAAACTGTGATTCCACTTATAGAAAGTATAAAAATAGGCAAAACTAATTCATGATGTTAGAATTAGGATACTGGTTACCCCTGGAGGCGGTGGGAGAATGAAGGGACTTCTGGGTTACTGGTTATATTCTGTCTTTTTAAAATCTGTGGTGTGTTCAGTTTGCGAAGTTGTTCAGCTGGACTCCTATGATATGGGCATTCGTCTATATGTACAGAGGGTGCCAAAAAATGTATACACATTTTTAGAAAGGAAAAAACTATTAAAATCATGCTGATAGTAACCACTTTGAGCGCCTCTTGTAATTGCAGAAGTCAAACGTGACTTGTATTTATCTTTTGTTACGGTATATATTGAGTATTATCATTTTAATACAGTTTTTTCCTTTCTTAACATGTGTATACATTTTTTGGCACCTCTGTATATTATCTTCAACTGAAAAAAAGTTAAGCCGAAACTGATGGTGCTGGCGTTGTCCAGGTGTATTCTGCTGTCTCTGTTTCTTAGCTATATTTAGCCTGTGAAGATGCTCAGCCATTCCTTCTAAGACAGAGTGATCCCTGGAGAGATTACCTGTGACTTATTTTGTCTTATGTTTTAAAAAATCTTTTAGCTGTTATAGTCACTAAGGAATCACACCTTAAGCATTCTGTGAATGTTACCTGACAGTTTAATTCTATAATAGAACTAACGGAGGGACTCAACAGAGCATTATACTTATCTGCCTGATTGTGCACAACCAGGTGTATCTTAGGTTCTTTTTTCTTGTGACTCTATTTCGAATTATAGAAATGCTTTTTTTACTGGGGAACATGAAAGGACAAAAGATGGAGAGGTTGCATAAAGTCTCCTTCAGATAGTCATCATAATTATTGACAAAACATGACAGTTCTTTTCAAAACAGAAGAGGATCTTCCTGTATCCTCCAGGAGCAGCTTATTGGCAGGAGCTTGGAGTGAAGAACAGATCACAAGCCGTCATTAAAACCCGTATGTCCCCCTAACCAACTCTAACATCATTATGTTAGGTCTCTGAAATGCAGTTTCATTACTCCTGGATAGTGTTGTCGTACTTTTTAGGTGACTGAATGAAAAGTCAAACCCTCAACTTTATGGCTTTAAAATAAAGTGTTACAGAAATATAACTTTAATTCAAGACACTAAAGTTGGATCAGTCATTGTGATTGTTATCAACAAGGAATTTGAATTTTATTTTAAATCTAGTATGGATATTATTAGATTTAATTGATATATTCTAATACTGTGCCTGCATAATTTTCCCCAGCACAGCTCAAAGTCACAGTAATGAGACATTTTCTCTTCAGACCCCACCCTTTAAGGCTGCAAGGGACACAGCTCATGTTTATAGGAGTGGATGTTCAAATGACTCTTGCAAGAGCCAAACTCAATTTGCCTTTTGTTGCATTCAAGTCTCCAGGCTAGTGGGATAAAGTTTATCGACCTTGTCCATGAGTGGCTATGTGGTAGAACTGGATGTGGTTCTCTCTAAGCTTGAAATTTTTATGAATCTTGTATTTTTTCATCTGTTTATTTCTTCTGTATGAAGTGATATTTTTGAAGAGTTTGGCTGTGTCAGTAATATGGGTCCACACAGGGAACAGACTTTATTGGCACTGGGGCTGGAAGCATGGCTGGGCTCAGTGGTCACTGATAGCAGAGTGAGGGGTCCAGGGCAGACTTGAGCAGCCCTGGTCAGTTGCCCTTCTGTGTCTGAGAGTCCCCTTCCTGGGCTTTCTGGAGAGAGCCCGGACAGGAGCCAGTCTAGTTTTGAATATGGAGGCCATCTTGCTTTCCCATTTTTGTTCTAGTGCAGGCTAGCAATATATGCAGATATATGCATCAAAGAACCAAACAGAGAGAGATCCAAGATGGCAGAGTAGATTAACACGGCCTGTGTTCTTCCATGAACACATTACAATTACAACTAAATTATAGAACAATCAACCTAGAGAACCATCTGAAGTCTAGCCTAACAGAAATCCTATAACTAACAATACCAAGAAGACACAATGAGACTGGTAGGAGGGGCAGACACACAGAACAGGCCCCAAATCTCCTTGTGGTGGTTGAGAATCAGGAGGGCTATCTCAGCCACAGAGTTTCCCCCCAGAGGAACAAGGGACCCTAGCGTCGCACCAGACTTCCCAGCCTGTAGTACTGGTGCCAGGATGAAGAGCCCCCACAAAATCTGGTTGTGAAAAACAGTGGTTATTCTGACCATCTGGATGGGACAGGAGGCTGCAGGGAACCCAGACGTCCTCTTAAACAACCCGTGCACAGACTCACTTGCTCTCAGGCACTCACCCTGGGCTCCGGTGGAGGGACTATAACTCTGGGGCTGTCGGAGGCACACAGGAGGCAGACTGAGGTATGTGGCTTTGAGGTGAGGACTGGAAAAGAGTCTCCATCTTTTCCTGTGAAGGTACTTCTCCTGTGCAGCTGGCAGGCAGACGCCATCTTTCCTGTGTTGAACCCTCCCCTCACAGGCCAAATTTGAATCTGATTGGTGAGCTCCACTGTTTCAGTCTGCTGATCCATTGAGACCCTGCCCCACCCAACTTCCCCAATGCCAGAGGCACTTTTCTTCTCAAGTAGCCAGCCCTGCCCTCATTGTACTCTTTCTTGAAAACCTATCAGAGTCCCGCAGGCCACAGGAGCGAGGAAACTGGCCTCAGCGGTGTGCTCTGAGATTTTTGCTGAGTCACTCCAGCACTGGCACCAAACCAGAATTTACATTAACCTGGTGACCACAACTCTTCCCACTCTAGTGACTCCCTGAGACCTTGCCTCACCCAACTATCAGTGGCTGAACCTTAAGGGAACCAGAAGGTGGCAACAGGCCATGGGGTGTTCTGGCTTTTTGTGGAGCTATCCCAGATATGGTACTGGTGGCAGCTGTACTTGTTTTGCAGCATGGCCTCTCCCATGCACCTCCAGGTTTAGCACAAGCAGCAAACAACTGCGGATCACTTTGTAGCTCCTACCCAGTAGCCCCCGGTCAGTCACAGGCAGTGGTGACCTGCGCCTGCACCAGAGCCCCTCCCAAGAGGCCCCAAAACCAACATGCTTGGAGGTTGGCTTCAGACCACAGCGGACCATATTATCCCCACAATATGCCCAATTAGCCCCACAAGCAGCACATGCAGAGGGTGGTCTTAACAGGCATCAGAGCCTCCTGGGGCAAATCCCACTCAGTGGGGTCAGCCGCCACCCCACCCCACCCCCAACAGCCACCTCTAAGTTGTGGAAGTGGCAAAACCCTACAGCCAATCAGCCTGAGGGTCAATTCCATCCACTGAGATGCCAATAGCAGTCAAGGCCTCAACTATAACAGGAGGGTACACACAAGCCACTCAAGGGACACTCCTGGAGCATGGGGAGCAGGTGACCAGGAGACTGTGCCAGGGTACACACCATATAAGGCCACCCAGCCAAGACTAGGAAACATAGCAGATCTACTTAATACATAGAAACAAACACAGAGAGGCAGGCAAAATGAAGAAACAAAGAAATGCATCCCAAATGAAAGAACAGGAGAACACTCCAGAAAAAGAGCTAAGCAAAATGGAAGGAAGCAACCTACCAGATATAGAGTTCAAAACAATGGTTTTAAGGATGCTCAAGGAACTTAGTGAGACATCAACAAAGAGATAGCAAGCATAAAAACAAAATAAAACAAAACAACATAGAAATCATAAAAAGAATGAATCAGCAGTGAAGAATACAATAACTGAAATGAAGAATGCACTGGAAGGAATCACCAACAGACCAGATGAAGCAAAGGATTGAATCAGAGATTTGGAAGACACAGTAGCAGAAAATACCCAATTGGAAAAGCAAAAATAAAAAAATAAATTTAAAAAAAACTGAGGATACTTTAAGAGACCTCTGGGACAATACCAAGCTGAACAATATTTGCATCATAGAGATACCAGAAGGAGAAGAGAGACAGCAAGGGATTGAGAACATAGGTGAAGAAGTAATGACTGAAAACTCTCCTAATCTGGCAAAGGAAATAGACATACAAGCCCAGGAAGCACAGAAAGTAACAAACAGGGTGAACCCAAATAGGACCACATCAAGACACATTATAAGTAAAATGCCAAAAGTTAAAGACGAGAGAATCCTAAAAGTAGCAAGAGAAAGGCAACTAGTAACTTATAAGGGAGCTCCTATAAGAGTGTCAGTGAGGGGCCAGCCCAGTGGCTCAGGCGGTTGGAGCTCTGTGCTCCTAACTCCGAAGGCTGCAGGTTTGATTCCCACATGGGCCAGTGGGTTCTCAACCACGAAGTTGCCAGTTTGACTACTTCACTCCCGCAAGGGATGGTGGGCTGCGCCCCCTACAACCAAGATTGAACACGGCACCTTGAGCTGAGCTGCTGCTGAACTCCCTGATGGCCTAGTTGGTTGGAGCGCGTCCTCTCAACCACAAGGTTGCTGGTTGGACTCCTGCAAGGGATGGTGGACTGCACCCCCTGCAACTAATAATGGCAACTGGACCTGGAGCTGAACTGCTGTGCCCTCCACAACTAAGACTGAAAGGACAGCAACTTGACTTGGAAAAAATCCTGGAAGTACACACTGTTCCCCAATAAAGTCCTGTTCCCCTTCCCCAATAAAATTGGGAAAAAAAAAAAAAAAAGATTGTCAGTGAGCACCTACAATCAAGACCACTCTACCCAGCAAGGCTATCATTTAAAAATCGAAGGACAGATAAAGAGCTTTCCAGACAAGAAAAAACTAACGGAGTTCATCACCACCAAACCAGGATTACAAGGAATATTAGAGGGGCTTCTTTAAGATGGAAAAAGATTCCAAATTATGAATAATAAAATGGCAATAGTTACATATCTATCAACAATTACTTCCAATGTAAATGAATTAAATGCTCCAACTAAAGGACATAGGAGGGCTGAATGAATAAGACAAGAAAACTTGCACATCTGCTGCCTACAAGAGACTCATTTCAGATTGAAAAACACGCACAGAATGTAAAGGGATAGAAAAAGATATTTCATGAAAATGGAAACAAACCAACAAAAAAGCGGGGGTAGCAATACTTCTACAAGACAAAATAGACTTCAAAATAAAAGCTATATCAAGAGACGATGAAGAACCTAGTAATCCCACTTCTGAGTATTTATTTGAAAAAAAACCTAATTTGCTACTTTGAGGGGATGTGTGCATCCATATGTTTATTGCAGCATTGTTTACAATGGCCAAGATGTGGAGGCAGCCTGGGTGTCTGTCAATGGAAGAATGGATAAAGAGGAGGTGGTACATATACAAGGTTGGACAATTAGGTTCGCAAACTCATCCTAGAAAAAGTGCTGCATACCTCATTGCTGAATATCACTATGGTCACCTTCAAAGTACTCCCCTTGGGAAGCTATGCACTGATGCCAGCACCTAGTCCAGCCTTCAAAGCAACTTTGGAACTTTTTCTGGAATGGCCATCAGAGCTGTCGTCGTATTACCCTTGATGTCCTGAATGTCATCAAAATGTCTCCCTTTCAATATTTCCTTTATCTTTAGGTAAAGAAAGAAGTCACTGGGGGCCAGATCAGGTGAGTAGGGAGGGTGTTCCAATACAGTTATCTGTTTACTGGCTAAAAACTCCCTCACAGACAGTGCCGTGTGAGCTGGTGCATTGTGATACAAGAGCCATGAATTGTTGGTGGAAAGTTTAGGTCGTCTAATTTTTCCATGCAGCCTTTTCAGCACTTCCAAATAGTAAACTTGGTTAACTGTTTGTCCAGTTGGTACAAATGCATAATGAATAATCCCTCTGATTTCAAAAAAGGTTAGCAACATCATTGTAACTAGTTTGCGAACTTAATTATCAGACCTCATATACAATGGAATATTTCTCGGCCATGGAAGGGAATGGGTTCTTGCCATCTGCAACAGCATGGATGGACCTGGGGGTATTGTGCTGAGTGGGGTGTCAGACAGAGAAAGACAGATACAATGTGATTTTGCTTATATGTGGAATCTAAGGAACAAAATTAACAAACAAAACAGAAACAAACTCATAGATACAGAACACATTTGATGGTTGCCAGATGGAAGAGAGTTTAGGGGTGTGGGTGAAAAAAGGGGAAGAGATTAAGAAGTAGAAACTGATTGTTACAAAGTAGTTATGGGAATGTAGGGCAGAGCATAAGAAATATATTGTAATAACTATGTATGGTGTCAGATGGATACTAGATTTGTTGGGGTGACAGATGGGAGGGGGTTGGGGGCAGGGTGAAAATGGTGAAAGAATTAAGAAGTACAAATTGGTAGTTACAAAATAGTCATGGGGATGTAAAGTAAAGCACAGGGAATATGGTCAATGATAAGGTAATAACTATATATAGTGCCAGGTGGGTACTAGACTAGTCAAGGGATCGTTTCTTAAATTATACAAATGTCTAACCACAATGCTAGACACTTGAAATTAATATAAAATAATATTTAATGTCAATTGTAATTTTAAAAACTTAAAAGGGCAGAAAAGGTGAAGGGGAATAAGAGGTCCAAACTTCCAGGTATAAAACAAATAAGTCACGGGGATATAATGTACAGTGTGGGAAATATAGTCAGTAATGTTGTGATAACATAGTACGGGGTCAGACGGTTGCTGGACTTATGATGGTGATCACTTCCTTCGGTTTATAAATGTTGAATAACTATAATGTACGCGTGAAATCAATATATTGTATATCAGCTATACTATTAATAAAACTCTTAAATAAAATAAAACCGAAAAGAAAAAACCAAACAGAAACCCAGTGTCATAAGACCTGCAGGCAGGCAGACGACTCTTAATTTCTGTCTGTAGTTTGAGGAGCCAGCTGCACAGTTCCCACGCCACACATCTCCTGGATGCCCCTTTCAAAGTGGTAGGGCATCTACTGCAGCTTTTAACGAGAATTCTAGTGCTTCAATTATTGACGACCACCAAGAACTGTTAAGGCAAATAGTAGGAATTTTGATGATTGATTCTTCTATTATTTACTCAAGAAAACGTGTTTTTAATTACTAAGTGAAACAATGATCTATCTTTGCCACAAAACCTGGGATCTTGCACATAGTAGGTGCTAAATAAATACTTGCTTGGTAAACAAATATGTAAATGAAAACAAAATGATTCCACTTTCTTTCTGATACCTCTCTTTTTTCATGGTATCTCTTTAAGTATGCAATTAAATCAGCTTTTTTTAAAAAGGGAGAAAAGAATGGTGAAAATTTAGGAAACCTAAGTGATTTGTTCTAAAAACCCAGAAGAAAGATAGGAGCTGCCAGAGGGTTCACCAATTACACTGGTTTTATTGTTATGTTTGTTTTTAATGCATGGCCAGAATATTTGCTCTTGACATCTCAAGTGGGGAGATGTGAATCTGGGATTCTCTCCCAGCCACTCTTGGTTCCCTGTGAGTAATACCCTTCACATCTCATTAGACCCGCCTGCCACCATCTGGACCCTGTTCACCTTGAATCTGAGCGGGCAGGAGAGAGTAGGTGAGTAGAGGAAGGTGTAACATGCCACTCTTGGAAAAGTGGGCCTGCGTGCATCCCAAGAACAAAGGGGCTAAGAGCTTGGGCCTAAATTATAACTGCCCTGGATTCAGGGCTCAGCTTCACCACTTACTGTGTCATTTTTGGAAAGTCACTCAACCTCTCTGTACCCCCGTTTTCTTATTTATTAAATGGGTGTTGCTAGAACTTATTTCAGGAGTTGCTGTAAGGATAACATGGGGCAAGGGACACAAGCACCTAGCCAGTTCCTGGCACACAGTAAGTCTTCAGGAAATGTTAACTCAAAACAACCCAAAACCTTCAGTGCTGCCTGCTGTGCTCCTCTCTGGTTTATACCTTTTGGCTGCTTCGGTGTTTTCTAGGTGGAAACAAGTAGTTTGAGAATCACCAGAGCTTGAGGTTGGAAGTGGTACTTGGGACCAGTCGGCCCCCACACACCTGACTTAGAACCCCACTTTCGGCATCAGTGGTGGAGGACCATTCATCCTTACCAGGGCGTGTCTAGGCAAGGGGAGCTCGCCACTTCATGAAGCACCCCCTTTTTGTTCTCCTCACTTCTAGGAGGGGTTTTCCTTGCACTGAGCTGAAATCTGCCTCTTTTCTAACTTCTACGTGGAGTTTTGAGCTCACCCTCTTTCCATTCCACTCTCTCTTCCACATGACAGTCTTCCAAGGTTTGGATCAGCACTTCTCCCTTTTTTATGAATTTGTCATTTGAGTACTTTATGTAAGCCAGCCAGTGTTGAGCCTTTTTTATAAGCCAGCCTGCTGTAGTACTAGATTAACGTTTTATGTGTTTACTTTTTTCTTCCTGGCCCCTCTCTGAATTCTCAGTGGCTTCGATGGGGCCAACAGCCCACCCCACTTCTCAGTCCCAGAGATGGGCATGTGGCCCAGAGTGCTCTACCATCCTGGCAATGGTGGGTTAGAAAATAACAGGAGACCCAAGCTGGACCAGGGGCCTCTCAGGGGCCTCCCGTAGAATTTTCTGTAGCTCAAAGAGGCATGTTCTTTTGGGGGAGGATCCCTATATCTATGGCTAATAAGTCTGTGGCCATCTTTGCCAACATTCTAGGCGTTCTTGTCTAAAACTAGACCCAAACACAGGGAACCAGAGTCTCCAGTTAGAGAGAGAGAGCTTCTGATGTCAGAATTTGAACCTGGGATCAAACTGTACCTGAAACCATCATGTCTTTAACATCCTAGTTACATAGGCCTAAATCCACACCCTCCCTTCTTCCTTTTCAAGCTAGTTGGAGTTGGGTTTCTGTTATCGGCAACCAGACTTATCCAGATAGGAAGTTTCCCCAACAGCACTCCTGGGGCTGAGTTTGGTGCTCCCTCCACCCTGGCTGCCCTCTTGTGGGTACCCAACTCACTGTCATTGTTGTCACACAGACGGGCTATTCAGTCTCCGCTCTCCTTGAACCTCCAAGGCAAGGGCACGCTTCAGAACCTCCTTTAATCTTTCTTCCAAACGAAGTGGGTTAATCTGGGTCAGGATATGTTTCAGCCAAATGTGAAAAACAAAACAGAAGCAACACGCCAGCAATGCCCCGTTTGCTGACCAGGCCAGAGTCAATAGAACAGAAGTCAAAAGGGATAGTGCTGTCTGAGGGCCAGAGACACAGGCACTGAAACTTGTAGCAAAAGGCAGGAGAACCCCTCCACCCCCACCCAGGGAGGGAAGACCAGGGGTTCCATATCCTCCCTCTAACTCTGGCCCAGAGGTTTCCTACTGAACTGAAACCTTCACAATATGCTTAGAGGAGAGACCTGGTATTCTTAATTTTTATTTAATAAAAGTAAAAAAAAAAATTAAAGCATGGAATGAAATGCATATCAAAGTTCCTACAAGAACCTAAGACACGAACACTCACTATTCTAGTTCGCTTGGGCTGCCATAACAAAGTGCCATAGACTGGGTGGCTTAAGCAACAGAAATTTATTTTATCACAGTTTCGGAGGCTAGAAGTCCAAGATCAAGGTGCCAGCAGGGGTGGGTTCTGCTGAGGCTCTCTCCTTGGCTTGCAGATGGCCATTTTCTCACTGCGTCTTCACCTGGTCTGCCCACTGTGCATGTCTGTGTCCTAACGTACTCTTATATATGGACTCTAGTCACATTGCATTAAGGCCCACTCCACTGACCTCATGTAACCTTAATTGCCTCTGCAAAGGTCCTATCTCTAAACAGTTCTAGTCTGAGGTATTTAGGACTTCAACATGTGAATTTTGGGAAGACACAGTTAAGCCCCTAACACTCACCAACAGTAAATTTCTGGAAGCTCCAAGCAACTACCAATTGTGCAATGTTTAGGAAATCAGAACGCTTGAAAGCCCCCATTTCTTTTAGGAATGAGATGAACAGTCTCTCTTTATCAATCGCGCTGTATCAGAACTGATCAAAGCAAAGGAAGATAACAGAGATCTTGCTGCAGAAGCAGCCCAGGTGTGTTTGCTGAGAGAAAAAGAGAAGGCCATTCTCCTGACACAGACCAGGCTCACCTTGGCTGAGAACACCCCGACCTCACCCTTTCCCAGCTCCGCACTCCTGCTTGTCAGGGGTCAGGGGTGGACAAGAGGCCTGGCAAAAATAAGAGGTTCACCTAGATCGTTCTTCCTTAATAAATGTGCCTTTCCAGGGAGGCTGATAAGTGAGCTCGGTTCTAGACACATTTCTACTTGAAAGGCACTAAGGCGGAAGAATGAGGAAAGAAAAGGTATAGAGCTTATCTGTGAGCTTTTGCAACAACGTGCAGATCTGACAAGTTACTCAGATAAAACTATATATAATTAAATCATACACAGCACCAGTGTACGTTGCATACAACACAGTAGCTTATATTTACTTGAAAAATTACAATTGAAAACGGCATTGGAGTGAAGGGCAACTGAAACCATATTCTTAATGTGTCAGAGGAGGGGTCCATTACAGTAATCTTATGTTGGGTCTTTATGTTTCATGTCAACTCTCTACCACAATTTTGTTGGTTCAAGACATTCTGATTTTCACCTTAAAACAACACAGTCCAGTGGAGCAGGAGGAAAAGAAGGAACTGAACTGTGTTGGTTCTGAGTTGGCCCTCGTCTGCCTCCCTTCTTTCATTCAACAGCCAACACGTCTTTGTTTGTCCTTCCTGTACCCAGAGCTCATGTCCACCCTGAGGATGGTGCACTTTCTGTACCTCTGCTTGGGACCCTTTTTCCTCATACCTTGTGGTGGCTTACTCATTTTCATCGTTCAGGTCTCAACTCAAATGCACACGTCCTTAGAGGGCCCCCCCATTCCCCACTCCAATCCCAATTGCTCCCTATCCCAGGGATTCTCCAAGTGTAATCCCAGACCAGCGGTATCAGCCTCACCAGGAGCTTGTTAGAAATGCAAACTCCCAGGCCCCATCCCAGACCTGCTGGACCTGGAGCTCTGAGAGGGAGCCCCACCAATTTGTGACTCACTAAGCCCCCTGGTAAGCTCGTGCATGTCAAATTTGAGGCCCCCTGCTCTGTCCCCTTCCTCGAAGTCTCTCTCCACAGCTCCTATCACTCAGGAGTTATCCGATTTATTTGTTCATTTCTTATTACCTCCTTTTATTAGCATCAAAGAATCACACCGAGGGTGACAACCTCTTTTGCGTCGAGTATTGCTACATTCCCTGAACAGTGCCTGGCACATAGTGAGGTCTCAGTAAATATTGTTTGGATAAATGAATGAATGATTAGACGGAGAGACAATATGAATAGAGAATTTGGAGTAGGACGCTCTGGTTGAACTCCAATTCGGCCACTTGCAGCTGTAAGACCAAGTTA
The DNA here is from genome assembly GCF_036562045.2 of Rhinolophus sinicus. Classification (NCBI taxonomy): domain Eukaryota; kingdom Metazoa; phylum Chordata; class Mammalia; order Chiroptera; family Rhinolophidae; genus Rhinolophus; species Rhinolophus sinicus. The sequence continues at coordinate 67,915,665 of NC_133755.1, read as the reverse complement.
TCCATGCTTCCTAAGACTTTCCTTCTCTGTGAAGTGGGGGTAGAAATAGGACCTATGTTAAGGTGGCTGGAAGATAAAATGAGGTAATACATGGTAAGTGCTTGCTAGGTGCTTAATAAATGTCTATTATTATCATTAGCTAGTCTTTTCCTTCCTTAAGAGAAACAGAACACAGGAGGTACCCAGAGGATGAGGGAGCCGAGGAGAAATTTAATGGGGGAGAAAGAGAATGTGGACGATGGGCAAACGAGGTTGTTTTTAGGCGATGGGAAAGGGTGGACCAAGTTCTTGGAAGTTCCAGGACTGATGGACGTGAAGAAGCAAACACTTGATAAACAAAGCCTGATGAACATGGAGAAAGAACCAGCTCTCAGAGCTACAGAACCAGCCTGTAGCTCTGAGGATCAGAAGGTAAGTCCTGAGGTGAGAGGGAGGCCCTGGAAAGTTCTGACAGGTGCTGTGTCCCAGAACCAACACGTGAAAGTCTCTCATGTGAATTTCTCTTCTGAATAAGCACAAAGCTCAGTTGTGTCTTCCTCAGGTTATTTGCTGTGCAACGTAGCAAAGAGACTCGTCCCCCACTCCCCTGCCCCCACTTTCCACCCCCTTAGTGTTCTTCCTCACAGCAAGAAGAGAGGTTTCCACTCAGGGCTGACTTTATTTAAAGATGCCTTTAAAACTGTTACTCTCCATGGCAACTAGAGGAACAGATGAGTGGCGAGCTTTGCCCAAATCCCCAGGTTTCTCCCTACCTTCAAATTTGTTTCAATTACTGGAGAAAAGTGGCATGGCATAAACAACAACTCGCTTTTCTTTCTAAATTCCAAGGCCTGATGCAATATGCTTTTAGCAAGTACTGTGGTAATGTGTGCTAATTTAATAAAACTCTGCAGAACATAAAAATATGGACATCCAAAGAGAGAATTTAGGGAGCGACTGCTTACACTATGAAAGATTTTTTTTTTTTCCTAAAAGGGTTTGGAGCACTATGCCTTTAAGCAGTTAGCTTTCCCTGATCTGTGCATTTAAATTGCGTTTTACGAAAACTCAACTTACTCAGAATTATTGGGAATACAGTTGCCTACAAAGTGAGCCTGGCCAGCGGGAGTCCCAGGCTTGGTAGAAGGGGATGGGGGGGGGGGGGCTGTGTGTCCCCATGGCAACAGATGGGGGGCTCCCTTCTGCCCTCTCTGAGTTCCTCTCCAAACCCAGCTCTCTCTGGGGTTGAGGGTTTTGATGATGCGGTCAGTTAGGGCCAGTATCCCTGAATCCCATGAGGTTTGTTTTAGGGAGAGCTCTATTACCGTAACATATAGAATAAACTCTCCCTTTGATTGTCTTGGAAGTTTTTCTGGATGCTGGCTGCACTCTGTGGATTAATAGCATGGTTTAACATTAGGGTGCAGCCCGTTCCAGAATGCAGGCCGCTGATTGTCCCCGAGAAGATCCAGAGATAAACTTTGCAGTTGCCAGGCAAACGACTGCCTGGATCCTGTCCTTCCTGCTCCGGCCAGCTGAATCTGTGACAGTGCCTTTGCTTGATTCCAGCCTCTAAGCCTCTGCTCACGTCACACCCCTGTGCTGGGGGCCAGGTGGGGTGGCAGCCAAAATGGGCTCTTTCTGCCAGGAGGCATTCTTGGTGCTCAGGGCCTGTGACCTTTCAAGGACCCATGACAGTGTTTCAGACCTGGGAAAAAAAAAAATGTATTGGCTCCTAAATATAAAAATAAAACATTGAAACTGAGATAAATATTTAAGAGTCTGAGAAATGCAATGTGATATCAGTGAGTCAGCTGCTACTCAACACGAAGTCTGTGATTACATAAAAATGTAACAGTGTAAATCACTAAAACACATTTATAAGTTATAAGAAAAACTCCAAATTGGAATTATAAAAATTATACAGCAAAAATTTATATGTTCTGTGGGATGTGTACATGTTGTAATGTTTTGCTCTGAAGTGGGACAGAGTTGGACCCTGAAAACCTAGGCTGGGGCCTGACTCCATTACTTAGTAACTTTGCAATCTTAGGCAATCAATAAAACGCACGGAACCATGTTTGCTGGTTTGCAAAAGGAGTTTAAATAAGATCAAGGTGATTAAAATAATTTGTCCGTGTAGAAGTGCCAATGAAATGCTATTTTATTTTTAGTGGGGAAAATCTAAGGTAAATATGGAGAAGTGAAAGGAAAGATTTTTCTGATGTGATGCCCACCTCGCCACCTCTATGTGATCCTCATTTGATTATGGGCAGGCAGGTGGGGGCAGGAGGCCTCTCTCACAGACCTCAAGGAGTTGTGATGAGTCTGGCGTCTGCTGCAGAATGGTGGGGGGAGTTTTCTTTTTCAGACAACTGTTGGAAATAATATTTGTATATTCCTTATGTTCCTACCCATCACACAGGAGGAAGGTGAGAATAAGAGCAAAGACTAAACAGGACAGGAAGCAGAATCCAGACACTGCAGCTTAGCGCTTCTCATCCATTCAGTCTGGTTTTCAGAGACATCCCATCAGCAACCCAAACCCAGGGGCATATATTTTCCAAGCACCCCAAAAAGAGACTGCATAGAAGTCCACCCCATGTCCCCCTCAAGCAATACCCCTTTCATCTGGCCGGTGCCCCCTTTCTTGGCTGGAGCCTGCACACGGCAGGACTGTTTGTACCACAGCTACGTGACGCTTCGGGAGGGGCTTGCCCTTGGCCTGGGTGGTCATCGCATGGGCACCACGTAGCTCTCCAGCTGGGCCCTGGCTGATGGCAACAACTCAGATAGTCTGGTTGCAAAGAAAAGGCAGTAAAATCTCCGCACACTGATATTGATTTATTTAAAACAGCGCCTAATTCAGAGCAGTTCCAAACCTGCCGTTAATTGTGCTCCATATTAGCTAATAAAAAAGATTTCTAAAAGTCTACATGTGATTAAATTGGTCTTTTTTCTTTCTTTCTTCTTTCCCCAGGTCTCTTGTACTTAGAAGTATTCTGGTTTTCAGAATTTACTTAAGAAGCAGCCCTTTTTTGAGGGTTCTTGGGTAGGTATTTGTATTGGGAGTTTGGTATTCTGACTCCCTGATCCCTGATTGCCGTGCCTGCAGCCTCTGTACTGGTGGCTTTGGTTTAAAGACCGACTTCCAGAAATATGCTGTGCATTGGAGTCTCCAGGCCTGGCACACACCCTTCCCCACCTGAGTCATCCTCAGCTGTGCGTGTCTTGCTCATCCCTTAAACTCTAGCCAAGGGCCACCCCTTTTAGAAGCTTTCCTGGGCTACCTCGGACGAGACCGGGGCCTCTCCTGACTTTAACAACCATCAGTATTAACACCACTTATTTAGGATTTTACTTTCTTCTTTGCATCCAGTTCAACATTGCCTGTGATCGCACGTGTGGCAGATTCTGGAGAAGACACAGAGACAAGCAAGTCTAAGCTCCTGCCCTCAAGGGCATCCAGGGGACATATTAGAAGTTAAGGGAGGCCTGTGAAAGGTGAGGGCATGGAGGGGCAGGGCAGAGACTGACCCCGAGCAGGTGGTCACAGAAGGCTGCACAGAGAAGGCTGCCTTCAAGCTGCGTTTAGGGAGATGAATAGATTTCTAGTCAACAAAGAGCAAATCCAAAGCCACAGAAAGATGAAAGGGTTTGGACTTGTCGGGGAACAGAGAAAGATGGCTGTGGCCCAATTGTAGTTGCTAAGAGCACATGCGTTGGAGCCAGACTCCCAGGGCTGGAATCCTGGTCATATCTCCTGCAAGCTGTGTAAAGATGAGCAAGTTACTTAACCTCTCTGGGCCTGTTACCTCCTCTGGACAGTATGGCTAACAGTACCTACCTCATAAGGCTGTTGTGAGAATGATAGATGTAAAGTGCATAGAATTGTGCCTGCCATATGGTCATAGGATCAGTGACAATGAACCTCTCTGGGGAAAAAGCAGAGACCTATGGGAAGAAGCCCCTGGCAAGCGGCCATATTGAGGGGGAGCTTGTATCTGATCCTTGGGGGTGCGTTTGGGCTTTATCCTGTGGGCAATGGAATCTTGAATTATTACTTAAATGTTAATGAGTGTCTATTTAATCATAGTTAAAACTAAAGAGAACTGTCTTATATATACCTTCTTGTTTTCTCTACGGCATCTAAAACAGTACCTGTTACTCCATAAATACTTGTTGAATGAATGAATGAATGAATGAATGAATGAACGAGTGAATGAAGGACAGCTAGGCTAAAAGCACCTTATTTTCCTGTTCCTGGTATCGTACACTGCATTTTACTCAAGCGCTCACTGAAGCTTTCCTAATGTGTGTAATACCCCTTATTTCTTCCACACTGTCACATCAATAAACGTCCTCCTCTCTCTCACTGTGATCTTTGGTCCTTCAGCTTTCTATTCTCCTAGGGCATTTGACTAATTGAGTCTATGTCTGGCTGAATGTCTGCCTCAGAGTCTGCAATTTCAAGTATGTGTGAATTCCTCTCCCCACCCCACACCCACAGCCTGCCAGCATGCTCACAGACCCACCCCACCCTGGGCCATGGCCACACTCCACCCTTCTCCCAGTCCCAGGCCCCTATTCCCTGCAGGAGAAGTCACTGCATTTGGGGTGCACTCAGGTGTAAGGCTGTCTACCTTCTCAATGCTTCCTGGCAATCATTTATTCCTTTAACCCTTTAGAAATGAAATATTACAGACCTCTACCAAAAATATACAGCTCAATCAATTCTCAGAGTTAACCTTCAAGAGATCACCATCTGGGTCAAAAACTAGAATATTTCAATACCCCCAATGTCTCCTGATAACCCGTCCTCATGACTATTACTCTGTCTTTTCCTAAAGTAACCACTATCCTGAAGGTTTTGGTAATAATTTTCTTGCCTTTCTTTATAGTTTTACCACGTAAACATGCACCATTAAACATTATAGTTTAGTATTGCCCAATCTCTGAACTTCGTATAGATGGAACTATATACAACATATATTGTGTATGTGTTTATCTGGCTTCTTGGACTTATTATTATGCTCATAAGATTCATTCATGTCATCTCACAAAGCTGTAGGGCACTCATTCTCAATGTTGTATATTATTCCATTACGTAAATAGACCATAATTTCTTTTTTTATAATTATTTTTTATTGAGGTATAATTGGGTAATTGACATATACTATATTAGTTTTAGATGTACCACATAATGATCTGACATTTGTGTATACTGAGAAATGGTCACCCCAATAAGTCTAGTTAACATCCATCACCATATATAGTTACAAAATTTTTTTTTTCTTGTGATGAGGACTTTAAAGACTTAACTCTTAGCAACTTTTAAATATGCAACACAGTATTATTAACTATAGTCACCAGGCTGTATATTTCATCCTAAGGACTTATTTTATTTTATAACGGAAAGTTTGTACCTTGTCACCCCATTCTCCCATTGTGCACCCACCATGCTGAGGTGTAATTTCTTTATCTTTTCTGCAATTGTTAAACATTCGGGTTGTTTCCAATTTGGGGCTACTTTGAGCAGTGCTGCTATAGACATTCCTGTGCAAGTCTCTTGGTGCCCATGTGCAGGTATTTCTGTCGGGAATTCCACCTGGGAATGAAATTACTGAGTCATAGACTGAGAGACAGGACCAACGAGTTTCCAATTTTGTAACTGGAATTTATACACACCACCACCCCCTGCAGCGTGTGGGGGTTCCAGCCTCCATATCCTCGTTTACATTTCATATTTGTCAGTGAAGTGGTATCTCGTTGTGGTTTTAATGTTCGTTTCTCTGATTAGTAATGAGGTGGAGCCCCATTTCATAGTTTCTGGCCCACTAGATAGCCTCCTTTTTTCAATGCTAGTCCTTATCTTTTGCATCGCCTATTTTTTGTTTTTAGATTTGTAGGAGTCTTTTTGGGTATAAGCCAGGTAAATAGTATCTTTTGATAAACGGAAGTTCTTAGTTTTCATGTAGTCCCATTTATCAATCTTTTTCTTTGGTTAGTGCTTTTTATAGCGTGTGTAAGAACTGTTTCTCTACCCTGAGGTCATAAAGATATTTTCCTATATTTCTCCTAGAATTCTTCTTATTATTAAATACTATTTTGATCATTGTTTGCCTTTCACATTTAAATGTGTAATTACCTGAAATTGGTTTTTATGTGGAATGAGGTAGGAGACAAGTTTCATTTTATTCCCCATAGGAATATCCACCTTTCCCAGCACAATTTATTTGAAATACTATGGTTCACCCATTCTCTGCAGTGACAAGTTTGTCATGTCTGTATCTGCTTTTGGACTCTTTTCTGTTCCGTTCATCCATATGTTTATGCCAATGCCATATTATTTTAATTATGGCACCTTTATAATAAATCTGGGTATTGGTAGAGCAAGTCTTCCTTGTTTTTTTTCTTCAAACATGTCTTGATTCTTTATCAACCTTTTCCATATAAAGGTTAAAAATAAGTTTGTCACTTTCCTATACAAACATAAAAACACTGGTAGGAAGTTTGATTGTAATTGTCTTGAATCTAGACATCAGTTTTCAGGGAATTGATACCCTCACAATATTGAGTCTATAATTCCATGAACATATATATCTGTCCATTTTTAAAGATCTCTTCAATTCTTCACAATGTCTTACAGTTTTCTGCACATCTTTTATTACATTTATTGCTAAGTATTTAATATTTTTTATGTTGTTGTAAATGGTACTTTTAAGTTTCTTTTTCTAATATAATATAATTATATTATATTATATTTATAATTACATTACAAATACAATTCTATTAATAATTAGACATATAATTACATAACTACCATTGACTTTTGTATGTTTACTTTGTATCCAGTAATCTTGCTAATAACATATATTAATTCTAATAATCAAATAGATCACTTTGGATTTTTTTAAATGTACATTATCACTACAATCTGTGAATAATAAAAATTTCCATTTTTCTTTTCCAATCCATACACCTTTTTTTTTCTTGCCTACTACAATGGCTAGGATCTCCAGTATAATGTTGCATAGACATGGTGATAGCAGGCATTCTTGTCTTGTTCTTGACCTCAAAGGGAGAACTTTCAACATTAGCTGTTAAGTATGATATTTACTGTAGATATTTTGTAGGTGCTTGTATCAGTCTGCATCCAATCAGACCCAATCAGAAACCAGACAGTAACTTAAACAAGGAAAGTTCAATATAAAGAATTATTAAGGGCCGGCCCGGTGGCTCAGGCGGTTAGAGCTCCATGCTCCTAACTCTGAAGGCTGCTGGTTCGATTCCCACATGGGCCAGTGGGCTCTCAACCACAAGGTTGCCAGTTCAATTCCTCGAGTCCCGCAAGGGATGGTGGGCAGCGCCCCCTGCAACTAAGATTGAACATGGCACATTGAGCTGAGCTGCCGCTGAGCTCCCGGATGGCTCAGTTGGTTGGAGCATGTCCTCTCAACCACAAGGTTGCCAGTTCAACTCCCGCAAGGGATGGTGGGCTGTGCCCCCTGCAACTAGCAATGGCAACTGGACCTGGAGCTGAGTTGCGCCCTCCACAACTAAGACTGAAAGAACAACAACTTGAAGCTGAACAGAACCCTCCACAACTAAGATTGAAAGGACAACAACTTGACTTGGAGAAAAGTCCTGGAAGTGCACATGTTCCCCAATAAAGTCCTGTTCCCCTTAAAAAAAAAAAAAAAGAATTATTAAACCACAACAATAGGGTAACTATAAAGGTGTAGAGAAAATGTTAAAGGACACCCAAGGAGAATATCCAATGAAGTATAAACTTGGAAGTGGGGCTCCCTTCCCAAGACTGGGGTTCAGCGCTCATGGTTGATGATGTGGTTGCAGCACTCTATGTGGTGAGAAGTTTGCTGGGTTGCTTAGGCTAGTGTGGGGCTATAGTTGATAGATAAGCATGAAACAACCCTTAGGACTCAGGCCACCCAAACCTGATAGGAGGGTGTGTAGAAGGCTTTGGGCTGCCACATGGCTGTGAGGCCAAGATGTGGGAAGGGCCATGAGAAGGTAGTTTCTGGGCTGGGCTGAGGCTGCAAGATTGCTGGGCTACAGGCGCTGGGCACCCAACTGGAGCAGAGTACCCCCAAACGTACCCACACACTCACACCTCTGACCAACTGTGCACCAGGACCAAAAGTAGCAAAACACTGTATGTTGGAGTCAGGAAGACAGACCTTCTCTCTCTGGTAGTGTCGATCTAGCACCCTCTTTTGGCCAAGTTCCGTGTACTTGTTGTAAAGGAAAAGTGAGTAAATAATCCAGTCTATCACAGAGCAGGTACTGAAGGGTGAATTTGGAGCTGAGCAGTGATAAATTAATAACTGGCACAATACCCTTTATCAGATGAAGGCAATTCTTGTCTATGTTTAGGTTGCTAAATGCCATTTTGATGAATGGATTTTGAATTTTATCAAATGGTTTTTCTGCATCTACTGAAATGACCAAATGGTTTTTCTCAACTGTTAATGTGATCGAGTATGTTAACCAAAATTTTTATTGCGGGAAAATATATATACCATACAGTTTGCCCCATTTTCTGTACATTTTTGTAATTTTCAAGTGTACCAATCTGGTCTCATTAATTACATATACACCTTCAACACTATGTTGTGCTAATTTTTCATCGCTCCAAACAGAAACTTTTGCCCATTAAGCAATATGCCCCCCACTCCCACTCTGCTCAGCATCTGATAACCTCTGAGCTTTTTTCTGTCTATTAATTTGTCTATTCTAGATATTTTATATACATAAAATCATGCAATTATTTGTCCTCTTGTGTCAGGCTGATTTCACTTAGCTTATTGTTTTCAAGGTTCACCCTATTGTCGGATGATTCAGAACCTCATTTCTTTTTGTGGCTAAATAATATTAACATGTATATGTATACACCACATTTTATCTCTTGTGATGGTTAGTTATAAGTGTCAGCTTGACTGGGCCATGGATGCCCAGATATGTGATTGAACATTGTTTCTGGCCATGTCTGTGAGGGTGTTTCTTGAAGGGATCAGCATTTGAAGGGGTGGACTGAATAAAACAGACTGACCTCCCCAGTGTGGGTGGGTCTTGTCCAATCAGGTGAGGGCCTGTCCAGGACTAAAAGGCACAGGAAGGGTGAATTCACTCTCTGCTTGACTGATTAAGCTGTGACATCAGTATTGTCCTTCCCTCAGCACTCCTGGTTCTCAGGCCTTCAGTCCTGGACTGGAATCTACCCCATTGCTCTCCAGTTCTCAGGTCTTTGAGTGGCACCACCAGCTTTCCTGAGGCTTCAGCTTTGCAGACAGCAGACCATGCAACTCCTCAGACTCCATAATCCTATGATCCAATACCTTGTCATAAATATTATTATATCTATCTATCATCTCTGTGTCTATGTATCTACCTATCTATCATCTATCTATCTATCTATCTATCTATCTATCTATCTATCTATCTACCATCTATCTGTCTTCTATATCTATCATCTATTATCTATATATCATCTATATCTATCATCTAATTATCGTCTCTCTATCTATCGTCTATCCATCATCTGTCTCCTATTGTTTCTCTGATCAACCCTGACTGACGTCCACTCACCTGTTGAAGAACACTGTGTTGGTTCCACTGTTTGGCTAATATGAATAATGCTGCAGTGAACATTCAGGAACAAGCATCTGTTTGAGTCCCTGTTTTCAATCCTTTAGGGTATATTCGGGATATTAAGCCCTACATTTTTGTCTGTTTTCTCCCTTTCTCAAAATAAAACGTGTCAACTCTTGTTCACATGGCTTCAGCTTTCTATCTCCTATATCCCCCCAACTCTAATCTCAGTGTACTTCATCAACTAGAGACAGTCTATCTTCAATCTCTTCTATCCATCTGCTTACAACCATTTCCAGGTATTTCTCACCTAAGTAAAACTCTACCCCAAATCTGCTACCATCATAAGTTGTCATCTTTTCCCTTCTGTGCATTGATATCCTTCCCTGAAGGGAAAGGCACAGTGGTTTCTACTCCATCCCCTCCCCATTCTATTGAAACTCTTTTGTAGATGGTCACCAATGACATCTAGGTTGGCAACGACTTTTTGTCATTTTCTTCTCTGTGGATTTCTTTGGAGCACATGAAACTGTGGCCTACTTTTCCCTGAGTCTCTTTTTCGTTGGCCTAAATTATAAATTGATTCTCCTTGTTCTTTTACGTTTCTGCCCATTATGTCACTGCCATTGTAGCTGGCTGCTTTCCTCACATTTCTTATAAGGAAGCTATAATTTCAGCGTTTCTGCGGGGACTTTGGGGTGCATGGATGGCACTGTTGTTGGAAAGCCAAGTGTCCCACATCTGGGCCCTACACATGTCTTAGAGCAGGGGCATAAAAAGGGGGGGGATTGTTCTGCCTCACAACAGAGAAAGCTATTTCAGTGATAGACTGCAGAGATTTTTATAGGTTCTATTGCTTTTAGAAAATGTTTCTCTCCCTTAATGTGTTTTTAGACTACATTGTCTCCGAGAATTAATATTTCTCCTTGAAAAGGGTATGTGAGGTTGTGTTTTCATGTTATGTGTAGGACAATTTAGAGGGCTATCCTCACCTCCCACCATGAAGATGCCGGAATAGGAACCATACTTGGAGTGGGAAAGCCCTCTGTGGACTGTTCTCCTGAAGCCACCTGTGCTGTCACTCTAACTGGATTAGCTCACACTCTGGAAAATATCCTAGTAGCTGGCTGTGTTCCCTGGATTGTGTGCCCCTATGGAGTGAGGATATGGTCCAATGTTCGAGAATCCATTGGGTCCAGAATAGAGGTGTGGAGATTTGCACAGCAAAAATTAAAGGTAATATGGACTTTTCTTTAAGGAGAGAAAGAGAAGGATGGACTTCAAGCCATAAGAGCAAGATGAGGCAGTCCAATGCGCTCTGTGAAAGGGATGACATTTTTCTTTTCTCTGATTCTGCGATATAATCATCTATTTAGTATATTGACTTAAGTTTTCTTCTTTTCTACACTTCATTTCCTATAGGAATTTCTAAAACTTTAATAAAGTTTTCAGCATGCTCAGAGTCTTGTCTGAGTGGTTCTGTAGATAAATAAGGGGCAGCCCAGAAAGGAGACATGCTGACATCTCTGCACCATCCCCACCCCCACCCAGGTGTGTCCTTTTGAGACAGAGCAGGGGACCCAGAGGTCCAGGTGACGAAGAGCAATAAGAGCCGCCCAAGGTAGGGCTGAGAGGGGCCAAGGGGAAATATGATACTGGAGGGTCCACCACACCACACGGACTCCCTTCCTCAAATATATTAGAGGACGGTACACCTACAAGGTACCCCAAACAGAGTTCTACGAACTCTCTTTGCTGTTCTTCCCTTGCTTGCCGCAAACACTCCTCTCCTCACCACGTTATCTATGCATTTCTGTGGGCTTATGAGTATGCATGCCTATGGGACCAACCTCTCTCTCACTCTTATCAGTCCTAAGTTTCAACCGCAGCCCATAACTTTTCGCCTGAATTTTAGTCCCATATTTCTCACCAAGTGACTAGGAATGTACTGTTCACTCTGCAAACTCCACGTGATTAGGGTTAAACTTTGTCTCTTTACTTTTCCTCTACATCCCTTCCATCTATCCCAGCATCTCTCTGTCTTTGCTATTTTTATTTTTGTTGGTTGCATGGCCATTCTTCATCACCAGGGCTTTGAATGGGGTCACTTTCGAGTTCATCTGTCTTGCCATCTTCATCCATTTGGGTGGCCACATCCTGTCGGTTCTTCTTTCAGGCTCTTCCTTTAGATTCCACTTTTCATTCCTGCTGCCATGATCCTAACTGGGCCCTCTTGTTTCATGTTCTGATTCTTGTGACACCTCCTGGTGTCTGGCCTCCTGGTTTTGGCTTTTCCGGGAATTTGCATATCATCAACGGAGTATCTTCCTAAGCATCTCTTTGTGTCACTCCTCTGTTAAGAGCATTTAGTGGTTCCTTGTTGCCTTCCTACTAAAGGCTAAACTCTCGAACTGGTATGAAAACTGCTCCACAGTCTAGCCCCTCCTACTATTTTGGTTTAATGTCTCCCTACTTCTTTAAATGGGCCTTGCCCTCCACAAAACTGATCAAGCTTTATATTTTCTTTCCTCTCTGTCTCTCTTCTTAGTTTTCTCACTGTTTGGTATATTCTTTGCCTTCTTTCATCTTAGACACATCTTTCGCAACCACTACCTCAAATGCCACCCAAGAACTGAGGCCAAAAGTTTTTCCTTAACCTTAAACTTCCGTTTCACTGATTGCATATGGTCGTGTCTTATTTCTCCAACTAAATTGAAAGTCTTGTGAGAGTAAAAATGGTTTTATATATTTCGTATCCTCCCCAGGTCCTAACAGAATGATAGGTACATATTAATCAGCAAATGTTAGAAGGAACAGCTGAATGAAAGAATGTTCAGGAAGAGTGTTAATAAGAGAATAATCATAAAACGGGGAGGAGGGGTTCCCCTATTTTCAATGAGAATTCCGTAGAAAAAGTCATTTCTAGAGCTGATCTAAGTGACATGTATAAAATTGTCTTTGACTTTTTGTAGTTTTTTTTGAGTTTCACCAAATTAGACTTGAACATGTAGGTCCAAGGAAAAAAGCCAAAGGGCTTTTCCCTGAACAAAGTTTACTTTTTTTGCCATAGCTATCTAGAAAGATCAGATATGAACACAAAATGATTAGTTTTCCAGTCAAAGATAGGTCTTCAGCAAATATTATTGAACTTGTTATTTCTAAGCCATTTGCAAGTCGGGCTTAATATGCTAAGAACTACTAGAAAATGTCATGTTAGTATGATTAGATTCCTTCTTCCAGAGTAATATAAATGGGTTTTTGAAAAATAAAAGTAGAAGAAAACTCCATCATCAAACAGGGGCAAGTGCTTAGCTCTTTAATTGTACAGAATTGATATTGTCACTCTGGTATGCTCAAATGGCTCGGTTTTGTGTAATCAGCACATGCAACCTCTATGGAGAGGGGGAACAAAATGGCAACTTTTAATCTATTACAACAATTAGGTTTTGTTTACTTTGGTTGATATCAAGTAATTTTTAGTCCCGGAAAGCAAGCAGTTGTTTTACCTAACTCTAACCTTGAGGATGCTTTGATGGCAGTGAGTATTTGGCTAGTTGTATTGCAATGTGGCCACATTGCTTGGAGTCTGAAGGAAAAAAAAAATCCTTGAGACAGAATTTGTATTAATCATTTATATAAGTGGATTTGGCTGCATTATCTCTGCTTTTTCATTTTAATTTAAAGAGAAGAAGTACTGAAGTATTCAGATTCAAAACCTAGCTGGGGCATAGGCCAAGTCTCTCTCTCTCTCTCTCTCTCTCTCTCTCTCTCTCTCTCTCTCTCTCTCTCTCTCTCTCACACACACACACACACACACACACACACACACTTCCATTGCACCCTACATTTTTCAAAGAACAAATCTTGGGCTACTGAAGGAAATAAGATATTTGTCAGGTGATCTGAACTTTCTGAGACTGTAAAAAGCATGGATCCTGGCAGCTGCCTAATGGACTTCCTAATAGGGATTTTTGCCCAGACTGTAAAATTAAACAGCTAAGGTCACTTACCTCCTGAGATCTGTAGCCTCTTCTGTTGTGGTCAGAATGGACATGGTAAGAAAAGAAGAGAGATGTGGCTCTTTTGGTAAAATTGTCAATTCAATGGAGCAAAACTATGAGCATGTGTGGGGTCGTGCCTCGCAGACTGTCAAGCACAGGGGGTGTAATTGACCAAGGACCCCAGCTGCTCCACCTTCAAATCCATCATCAATTTGCACCAAGACCATGCCTTCCATGGGCTGCTCTCAAGCAGTAATGGAGCTGGGCAGAATATTAGGGCAGGTGTATTTCTGAGAGCCAAGGAACTCCTCTGCTTTCTGGAACCTTCCTCACACTGCATGCAGTACAACCTTTCCTCCCATTCTCCTTCAATAAGAGTCACACTAGTATCATCGTCTGATGGCTCTCCCAGCCTTTTTCACCTTCTCTCCTACTTTTTTCTCACACAAACATTTCCCCTAATACATCCTTGCACATTTAATTCCATCTGTTTCTCCAATGACCTGGATTAACACAGTATTACTGTGTGCAGAGTATTCTTTTAGGACATATCCGATAAACCTCTGTTGTACAGGAATGGAACAACAGCTCACCTCCACTGCCTGTTCCTTGCTGACCTGTGGGTGCATGGGGGTGGCTGAGCGGGTACACTTTTTCTGACACTTATCATGAGCTCAATGACTATTTATTGGCATCATTCATTTATTCAATCAATTGTCCCTTCAGCCAGGAAATGGCATACACTTATCTTAAAAATCTTGTTTAGGTAAGAGCATCTTTAAACTAGGGTTTATTTGGGTGGTGAATGCAATTTAATGTTTTTCAAGAACAACTACCACATAACAAAAACTATGGCGGGGCACAGTAGGGATTCATTACAGGAAGTATAGGTTTTGACCTCTACTCTGAAGGAATGTTTAATCTAATAAGGAAGACAAGATTCATGATCACAAAATTGTACTTCATATAAAAAAGTATAGAATTCCGCATGTAATATATAATTTATAGGTCTGAACGAACATACAGAAAGGATATGGAGACCAAAATGTTTCTATGTTTAAGGGGGTATACCCTAAATTCCCATCTGGAAAAAAAATTATCCAGATTCAGGTTGCAAAGACTCCTGCTCACTCAGATGTTTGTACTTCTCTTGGTGAGTGGGGCTTTCATCTGGTATATATAAAGATGAACTCTCTACCTGGCGTTCTCCGGGGAAAGTGAGAGTCTACCTTTGTGTAACTTCTAGAGAGCTGACCGACAATAAAAGATTGCAGAAATCTTTGCCCATCTCTCTGCCAAGGGTAAGCAAAATCTTAGTCTCATCTTGGAGGCAGGTTCCAGGAAGATGCCATTTAATGTAAATTAGAGCTAGGGAGGTATCTAGCCAAATTTCCTTGTTTTGTAGGTGAAGACATGAGAACATAATGAAGGTAAGTGACTTGTCCATGGTGGCCTAGTAAGGAATATTTGATTAGAAGCAATAACTAATCTCAGTTGCTTCATACAGACAAACAAATAGAATTTATTAATATTATAGGGATACAGGGGTATTCTGTGGAACCCAAGGAAAGGCAAAGCTGGGCTGCAAATAAGGCCATAGGAAGCCACGGAGAACTCCGGGCTCTGTCCTTGAACGCTTTCTTGGTGTCTGCTTGCTGCTCTTGGCCTTGGCTCTCTACTGCTCAAAGAGTGCCCACATTCCCATTCCTACTCCAGCCATATAACGAAACTGGCCACTCTCTTCAATCCTGAATCTAAGTTTCAGCAGGAAAGAATCTGATTGGCCCACTGTGGCTCAGCTGTCCAACTTAGTGGAATCAGGTGTTGGTCTTGGGCGGGGATCTCATAACAGAAACTTGGCTGCACGTAAGAATGGGAGATGGGAGGAATAGCACACAGAGGGGCACAGTTACGGTGAGCTGAGCCAACCCCCAAAGATGTTGGCTGTAAAGGTTGTATACTGAGTGCAGGGCAAAAATGAGACAGGACTACGTTCTCTCACTCCTGAACTTCTATGATTCACTATCACCTTGGGTGTAGGGTAGTGAGAAATATATGTGTGTAATAGACACATACATGCAGACACAAATAAAAATGCACACACACACACACGTGTGCACATACATGCATCTGTAAGGCAGGTGTACATACATACATGCACACCCATATGCACATGTGCATGTATACACACGTACAGGGTGTTTGTCAGGTGCTGGTGAGGGCAGGAGGATAGATAACACAATCCCTCCATGTCATGGTTTACAGACTATTTTCTCTGATTTTTTTTTTAATCTTGAAAAATAATTTACAGTTCTATCACTTTCAAGATAAAAACTAAAATCATAAATTGGTATTTCATATTTCATCTAGCTTATTCCTTGACATTTCAACAGGTCTACTATGTTTCCAAAAGTCTCAAGAAAGTTTTCTCTAGGGTATGGAGGCACTTTGTACCTCCTTCAGCTTCCTAGGTTTAGGACTGGTAAGTAAGATGGAACTGTAAAGACTGAACACACCCATTTTCACCTTTCTGTGGCCCTTCTGTGGTGTTGTCAGTGAGGTAAAGAAGGAAGCAGAGAAGCAGCAGCATTTGCTGCACTGAACGTTCTCAGAGGGACTATGAAGCTTGGCACATTGAATATGTTATCTCATTAAGTCCTCAGAAGAATCCTGCTCAACAGCCATGTTTACAGTTGAACAAACTGTGATTCAGAAAGTTTAAGTGTTTTGTTGAAAGTCATACAACCAACACCAAACAACAGAAGTAGCTTTTGAACACCAGGCTGCCTAACTAATGCCTTTGCAGTTTCCAGACACAATCAATCCCACTGGCAATCCAAAAACATTTCTTATAATCAGAGAATGCTCATCCAGCAGGAGTGCGTGTGGAGGATTCACGTGCAATTTTTGAGGTCATCTCCCCTTCCAATTACCATCCCTGACCCTTATGGCTCAGGGGACCCTGGTGAGTGGTGGGAAGGGAAGAACTTGGGTTATTGCTTTAGTCATCTATTATACTTCTGCATAACAAACCACCACAAGACTTCATGGCTCAAAATAACGATTCATTATTTCTCACAATTTTGAGGCTTGATTGAGCAGTTCTGCTTCATGTGGCATCTGCTGGGATGGCTGGAAGGTCCACAATGGCCACAGTTGGTTCCTCAGTTCTTCTCCCTGTGGGCTTCTCCATGTGGCTACTTGGACTTCCTCACAGCATGGAGGCTAGATTCCAGGACAAAGTGCAAGCTGCAAACATCTTAAGGCCTCAGCTTGGATGTTACCCAACATAACTTCTACCCAATATAACTTCTATTCTATTGGTCAGAATAGATCACAGCGCCACCCAGATTCAGGGTAAGCGGGAAAAGACCCTACCTGTCGATGAAGGAACAGTGAAGTCTCATTGCAAAAGAACATGCAGTTCTTAAAGAATTAGAAAAGAACAAACTAAATCTAAGCCAATTGAAGGAACAAAATAATAAAGAGATAAATGAAACAGAGAGTCAAAAAACAATAGAGATAATCCATGAAACCAAAAGTTGGTTCTTTGAGAAGAGCAACAAAATTGACAAACCTTTAGCTAAACTGACTAAGAAAGAAAGGGAAATGACACAACTAAAATCAGAAATGAAAGTGAGGACATTACTACTGACCTAATAGAAATTAAAAGGACCAAAAGAGAATATGATGAACAATTGTAGGCCAACAAATTAGATAATCTAAATGAAACAGACAAGTGCCCAGAAACACACAAATTACCAAAACTGACTCTCAAGAAGAAATAGAAAATCTCAACAGACTTACAGTAAGTAGGGAGACTGAATCAATAATCAAAAACCTCCTAACAAACGAGAGAGCGTCACTGGTGAACTCCACCAAACACTTAAAAAAGAATTAACACCAATCCTACTCAACCTCTTCCAAAAAGACAGATGAATAAGAAACACTTTTTAACACCTTCTATGAAACCAGAATTATCTTGATGCCAAAAATTAGACAAAAGTGTCATAAGAACACTACAGACCAATATTCTTTACGAATACAGACTAAAAAAAAAAATCTAGAATACACAAATCCATACAGACTGGAAAGCAGATTAGAAGTCACCAGGCATTGTGGGGAGGGGGAAGTGAGGAAAGATCACTTAATGGGTGTAGGGTGTTTTTATGGGATAATGAAAAAGTTTGAAACCAGCTAGAGCTCGTGGTTGCACAACCTTGTAAATATCCTAAATACCACTAAATTGTATACTTTAAAATGGCTAATTGTATGTTGTGTGAATTTCACCTCAATAAAAATATAAAAAGAACATGTAGGATACTAGATAATTATTGCCTAGTTTCAGAATACATACACAATTAATATAGATAATCTGCAATTAGATAAATTCAGATAATCAAGGTAGATTAGTTTAGACTGTGTCATTTAAGGGTAGCAGCTTTATTTAGGGAACTCAGCTGCCCAAATATTTCCTTGGAGTGAAGATGGTATTCTGAACTTGTTCTCCTCCCTCCTGTCACCATCTAGGTCTAGCTGACTTCCAGTAGCTCCTGTCCTCATGTGGGAGGCTGGTCGCTTGGGAGGACTGAGATTGGTGGCTCTACCAGGTATCCACACCCCTGTGGGTGCCAAAGGTCCTTATATTGGATTTGCTATGATGTTGTTCACCTGAGATCCCATATTCCTTTTAAAGCTGAGAAGCTTTGTTTCACAGATGCTTTGATGTTGCCCCTAAGACATGACAAGCTGAGTCTGCCACAGGAATGCCAGCACCTGCAAGAGATGAATTCTCTTGGAAGAAGAAACATAGCTCCCCTGGAGGTCATAAAACCCAGCCAGCTGCTCCATTTCTCACCAAGATGGTTTATTAGAGAAATGGCCTGAACTGGAGATGGCTTAATCAAATGGCATAAACTGTTCACATCCAAATTTGAAACTGGCCCTCTTGACTCTGAAACATTAAGCTTGCTGTGTTCACCAGATCACATTGAATAATTATTCTCAAGAGCTCTACAGGTTAAAACAACTCCCTTAGTTGAGATAGTTCCCCAGATACTGATGTTTGGTGTGGATCCCATACACCGTCCAGGACCTGGATGACCCTAGGGGCCCAGAGCCCAATCAGTCAACCAGCTGCTATCCCTTCCTGCCTGTCTATTCATGCCCTCCCTCCCACCTCCTTTCTTATATGAATTGTCTTCATCTTAAGCTGGAAAAGAACAGGAAATGCTAAATTGTTTACATTGGTCCCAAAATTGTCTCAACCAATAAAATTTTGCATAATTGTAATGTATGTCAATATTATTTTGTTTTACTTTTCCCACTTACTGTTTCATTCACAATTTTTAAAATCAGGACATTCATTTAATGTAAGTAGCTTAGAAGATGTGACAGGGCTGCTTTCCCCCAAAAGTATCCTATAGATATTAAAATGGATATTTGAGAATATAGAGATCAGTGGACAAATAAGTGTGGAAAATACTAGATTAAACAAAATTACACATGCTTTTTATCATAGGACTTATCACAGTGTTCGATATATGTTATAAATTTTCAAAATGGGGATTTGAAGTGTTCCCCAAATCTATTGATCAACATACTCTTTTTGTGAGGCATTTCTAACAGGCCTACCTTTGAAGTACAGTAGTTTATAAAGATTTTTGTCACATTCTCCCTAAAAGAATTTCTAAGGGTTCTGATCAAGATGGCAGAGTAGCTAAATGCTGTGCTTACCTCTTCCCATGACCACATTAAAATTACAACTAAATTATAAAACAATCAATGTGGAGAACTATCCGAAGACTAGCTGAACAGAAATCCTATAACTAAGGATATAAAGAAAAAAACCATGTTGAGACTGGTAGGAGGGGCAGACACAAAATGGGCTGCACCCACACCCACATGTGGTGGTTAAGAATCAGACAAGAAAAAGCTAAAGGAGTTCATCACAACCAAACCTGTATTACAAGAAATGTTAAAGGGATTACTTTAAGAAGGGGGAAGGGAAGGAACATAAATATGAATAATAAAATGGCAATAACTACATACCTATCAATAATCACTTTAAATGTAAATGGATTAAATGCTCCGATCAAAAGACATAGAGCTGAATGGAAAAGAAAACAAGACCCTCACATGTACTGTCTACAATAGACCCACTTCAGATCAAAAGACACGCACAGGCAGAAAGTAAAGGGATGGGAAAAGATATTTCATGAAAATGGAAACAAACAAACAGAAAGCTGGGATAGCAATACTTATATCAGACAAAATAGACTTTAAAACAAAGGCTATAATAAGAGACAAAGAGGGACATTACATAATGATAAAGAGATCAATCCAACAAGAGGATATAACTCTTGTAAACATTTATGCACTCAATAGAGGAGCACCTAAATACATAAAGCAAACATTAACTGACATAAAGGGAGTGACAGACAGTAATACAGTCAGAATATGGGACTTTAACACTCTATTGACATCAATGGACAGATCTTCCACACAGAAAATCAACATGGAAACAGCAGTCTTAAATGACACATTAGACCAGATGGATTTAATTGATATTTTTAGAGCATTTCACCCCAAAGCAGCAGAATATACATTCTTTTCAAGTGCACATGGAATATTTTCCAAAATAGATCGCATATTAGGCCACAAAACAAACCTCAATACATTTAAGAAGATTGAAATCATACCAAGCATTTTCTCCAACCACAATGGTTTGAAATGATAAATCAAATACAAGGAAAAAACTGAAAAACACAGAAACACATGGAGGCTAAATAACATGCTATTACATAATGAATGGGTCAACAACAAGATCAAGGAAGAAATCAAAACATACCTGGAGACAAATGGTAACTGAAAATACAACAATCCCAAATCTGTGGGACACAGTGAAAGCGTCCTAAGAGGGAAATTAATAGCAATACAGTCCTACCTCAAGAAACAAGAAAAAAAAATCTCAAATACACAATCTAATCCTACACCTAAAGGAATAGAAAAAGAACAGCAAACAAAGCCCAAAGTGAGATGAAAGAAATAATAAAAATCAGAGTGGAAATAAATGAAATGCAGTCTAAAAAAACAATACAAAAGATCAATTGAACTAAGAGCTGGTTCTTTGAAAAGATAAACAAAATTGATAAACCTTTAACCAGACTCATTAAGAAAAAAAAAGAGAGAGGGCCCAAATAAAATCAGAAATGAAACAGAAGTGACAATTGACACCACAGAAATACAAAGGATTATAAGAAAATACTACAAACAATTATATGCCAACAAATTCAACAATCTTGAAGAAATGAATAAATTCCTAGAAACATATAGTCTTCCAATATTTGATCAAGAAGAAACAGAAAATCTGAACAGACTGATGATTGAATCAGTAATCAAAAAACCCCCAACAAACAGAATCATGGACCAGATGGCTTCACAGGTGAATTTTACCAAATAAGGAAGAATGAATACCTATCCGTTTCAAACTATTCCAAAAAATTCAAGAGGATTGAAGGCTCCCAAGCCAAAGCCAGAAAAAGACATTACAAAAAGGAAAAAAAAAAAGAAGAAAAAGAAAACTACAGGCTGATACCCCTGATGACCAATGATGCAAAAATCCTCAATAAAATATTAGCAAACTGAATTCAGCAATACATTAAAAAATCACATACCATGATCAAGTGGGATTTATTCTGGGGATACAAGGTTGGTTCAATATCTGCAAATCAATTAACATGGTACACAACATAAAAAGAACGAAAGGTAAAAATCATATGATCTTATCAATAGATGCAGAAAAAGTATTTGACAAAATCCAGCATCATTTATGATAAAAACTCTCAGCAAAGTGGGAATATAGGGAACATAACTCAATGTAATAAAGGCCATGTATGACAAACCCACACCTAACATCATACTTGACAGTGACAGCTAAAAGCCTTTTCCTTAAGATCAAGAACAAGACAAGGATGTCCACTTACACCACTTCTATTCAATACAGTACTGGAAGTCGTAACCACAGCAATCAGACAAGAAAAATAAATAAAAGACATCCAAATTGGAAAGGAATAAGTAAAACTGTCATTATTTGCAGATGACATGATACTACATATAGAGAACCCCAAAGATTCCACCAAAAAACGATTAGAACTGATAAATGAATTCATTAAAACAGCAGGAATCAAAATTAATATTCAGAAATTGGTTGAATTTCTATACATCAATAACAAATTATCAGAAAGAGAAATTAAGAAAACAATCCCATTTACAATTGCATGAGAAAAAAAATCTTGAAATAAATTTAACCAAAAAGTTATCAGACTTGTACTCAGAAATTATAAGACATTGAGGAAAGAAACTGACGAAGATACAAATAAGTAAAAGCATATACTGTGCTCATGGATAGGAAGAGTTAACATCGTTAAAATGTCCATACTATCCAAAGCCATCTGTAGATTCAATGCAAGCCCTATATCACCAATGGCATTTTACACAGAACTAGAACAAATAATCCTAAAATTTATATGGGACCATAAAAGACCCCAAATAGTCACAGCAATCTTGAGAAGAAAAACAAAGTTGGATGTATCACAATAACTGATGTCCACAATACTACAAGGCCATTGTAATCAAAACAGCATGGTACTGGCAAAAAACAGGCACATAGTTCAATGGAACAGAATAGAGAGCCCAGAAACAAATCCACACCTATATGGTCAATTAATCTGTGACAAAGGAGGCAAGAATATATAATTAGATAGAAACAGACTTATTCAATAAGTGGTTTTGGGAAAACTGGACAAATTCATGCAACAAAAAAAAGAAACTAGACCAACTTCTTACACCATATACAAGAATAAACTCAAAATGGATTAAAGATTTAAATGTAAGAACCAAAACCATAATAACCCTAGAAAAAAACGTAGGCAGTAAACTCTCTGTCGTCGCTCTTAGTAATATTTTTTTTGATATGTCTCCTTGAACAAGGGGAAAAAAAGAAAAAATAAACAAATGGGACTATATCAAACTAAAAAGTTTTTGCACAGCAAAGGAAACCATCAACAAAACAAAAAGACAACCTACTGAGTGAGAGAAGATATTTGCCAATGATACATCTGATAAACAGTTAATAACCAAAATTTATAAAGAACTCAACATCAAAAAAAGTAATCAATCCAGTTAAAAAATGGGCAGAGGACCTGAACAGACATTTCTCCAAAAAGGACATACAAATGACCAATAGATGTACGAAAAGATGTTCAACGTCACTAATCATCAGAGAAATACAAATTAAAACCACAATGAGATATCACCTCACACCTGTCAGAATGGTCATCATCAGTAAGTCAACAAACAAATGCTGACGAGGATGTGGAGAAAAGGGAACCCTTGTGCATTGTTGGTGGGATTGCAAATTGGTGCAGCCACTACGGAAAACAGTATGGCGGTTCCTCAAAAAATTAAAAATAGGGCCAGCCCGGTGGCTCAGGCGGTTGGAGCTCCTAACGCTGAAGGCTGCCCGTTCGATTCCCACATGGGCCAGTGGGCTCTCAAACACAGGGTTGCTGGTTCGACTCCTCGACTCCCACAAGGGTTGGTGGGCTACGCTTCCTGCAACTAAGATTGAACATGGCACCATGAGCTGAGCTGCCGCTGAGCTCCCAGATGGCTCAGTTGGTTGGAGCGCATCCTCTCAACCACAAGGTTGCCAGTTGGACTCCTGCAAGGGATGGTGGGCTGCGCCCCCTGCAACTAACAACGGCAACTAGACCTGGAGCTGAACTGTGCCCTCCACAACTAGGATTGAAAGGACAACAACTTGACTTGGAAAAAGTCCTGGAAGTACATACTCTTCCCCAATAAAGTCCTGTTCCCCTTCCCCAATAAAATCTTATTTAAAAAAAATTAAAAATAGAACTACTGTATGACCCAGCAATTCCACTTTCAGGTATTTATTCAAAGAAATCCAAAACACTAATTTGAAAAGACATATGCTCCCCTATGTTCACTGCAGCGTTATTTACAATAGCCAAGACATGGAAATAACCTAAGTGCCCATCAATAGATGATTGGATAAAGAAGATGTGGTACATATATACAATGGAATATTAGTCAGCCACTAAAAAGAATGAAATCTTAACATTTGTGACAACGTGGATGG
This sequence comes from Rhinolophus sinicus, assembly GCF_036562045.2. Classification (NCBI taxonomy): domain Eukaryota; kingdom Metazoa; phylum Chordata; class Mammalia; order Chiroptera; family Rhinolophidae; genus Rhinolophus; species Rhinolophus sinicus. The sequence goes on along the minus strand of NC_133755.1, from coordinate 67,891,908 downwards.
ACCTGAAAGGTATTATGCTAAGTAAAATAAGTCAGACAAAGAAAGACAAATACCATATGATCTCATTTCTATGTGGAATCCAAAGAACAAAATAAACAAGCAAACAAAACAGAAACAGACTCATAGATGCAGGGAACAAGTTGATGTTTACTACATAGAGGGGGACTGGGGGACTGGAGCGAAAAAACTGAAGGGATTGAGAAGTACAATTTGGTAATTAGGAAATAGCCACAGGGATGTAAAGTATAGGGAATATAGTAAATAATATGGTAATAACTATGTATAGTGCTCGGGGGGTACTAGACTAATCGGGGGGGTCAATCACTTTGCAAATTATATAAATGTCTGACCACTACACTGTACACCTAAAAAATATTAGAAAATAATATTGAATGTCAATTGTAATTGAAAAATTTTAAAAACGGGTTAGAAATGTGAAGGAGAATAAGAGGTCCAAATATAAAACAAATAAGTCACGGGGACGTAATGTACAGCATAGGAAATATAGTCAGTACTATTGTGATAGCAGGTACAGTGTCAGATGTTGCTGGACTTATCATGGTGATCACTTCTTTAGGTGTGTAAATGTTGAGTAACTGTGGTGTACACCTGAAACTAATATAATATTGTATGTTAGTTATGTTTCAATAAATATCTTTTTATAAAGAATATATATTAGAGCTACAAAAAGCAATGTAGACAAATAAAAAGAAACATTCAACCAAAATACACATGTCACTGCAAATTAATATTGAGTTACTATAAACATTTAATTACACAATTTTACTTCTTCATGTTACAAGGAATTCCTTGTAAAATGCTATTTCATAAAATAATCCGTTTCATTAATATAAAAATAGTAGTGAATGGAGAAACAGTGAAAAAATACTTTTAATAATGCTAATATTCTCAGGGAAAATTCAATAGTCCAGATTGAAACCAGGGTTCTATGTTTCGGAAATTTTATGATGAGTTAAAATTTAATTCTGAAGTAAACCTATTTTAAGTCTAGGAATAAATTAGCATTTTCATAACCTCTTTGTTTAAAAATTATTTATAATATTTAAAAACCTACTATTTCCAAGTAATTTTTTTATTTAACATTGTACTCATCAAAATTTTAAAACGTTTGCTTCTAGGAAGATATTCACTGCTTTAAAACTGCTTTTGCACTCCCTCTCTTACCTCCAACCCTTCATTTTTTACACTTATTTGGCTTAGATTCACATCTGACTTTCTGGAACTTATAAAAACATCTCTCCCACTGACTCTGAAAATGTAATATTTTAAATGTGTAGGGTTTGTATACAGTTGGCTAGTTTATCAGTTTGTGCTTATATGATTTTCTTGTAGCTAATGATGTATTTCCTTTTTACTTACTTTGGCAAAAGAAAAGAAAAACCAATTCAAGCACATTGTTAAAAAAAATGTTTTTTGAAACTGTTCACTCCATTGCATATTTGAAGTTGACGCTTTAAATTTTACGTAAGTTTAGGTAATTGAATTGATGCAAACATTGAACATCAAAAATAAAACTTATTAATCTTTAAAAAGTTTACAACAGAATTTCTAAACTATTGCAATTTGATAGTCAACCCCATCCATTAAAAAATAAAAAGGTAGATTTTTCGTCTTGAACCTATGTTTCCAATTCACTTTCACCACAGCTTTTTATCCTCATGCCATGTTGTTATTCTTATTGGTTATTCTACCAGACAAAACAAATGTATGGAAACTGAAATTTTATACCAGTATTTCAATGTGACCATAATGGCCTATACATCAATTTTTCTTCATTGAGTTTTCATTATAATTATTATTTTAAATATGATTGATCGAAACAACATAAGTATGTTATCAATTTTAATACATAATGAACATAAAAGGCAGAATTTTATTAGAAATGAATCTCTGAGTCAGATACACCATCATCAAACATTTCCTATGCATTTAATGAAAGGTAAACAATGCCAAGAGTTAGCATATTATTTATTTCTTGCTATTAGGAGGTAAAAAGGGTTATAATTTTATAAAATAAAGTTGGAGATCACGTAGTTTGAGTAAATACTTTATAATGTTTGATGAAAATAGTTTTTCCCAAATATGAAATTATGCAACAATTTTACCTGGGGGTTATAGTTAATGAATCATGAAAATCACGTTTTGGCAGTCCCAGAAAACATTTCAGTTATATTTAAAATAATCAGTGTCACTGACCTCTACTTCTCTGGCTATTTGATGGGTTATTTCTTTCCAGATAATGTCACTTGCTAGAGATGGAAATTGATAATAGCTGAGAATAGCTTATAGGCACCTATGAAAATAAGCTTTTCTTGAGAATTAGTATTTCTCAGGACTGCTTTCTCTGCTTTGCTCTCCAGGGATTCTCAAGAGGGAAAATAGTGCTTTAGGAGTCGTGGAGGGAGGTGGGGGGAGTGGAAAAAGCAAAGTTGCAACATGGAGATTGTTGTTACTCTTGCCACCCCGCTGCCATGCCTTCATTCACACAGTGCCACTTCACTCTTCACAAAGGTGTGTATAGACTGGGAAAGGCAGGGGCCCTCTGGGTTGGTGGGAAATTGATCTTATTACGAGAGGTGTTACCTTGCCTTTGCACCACTGCGGCTTTTTCACCTGGAGCAATGCTTTCTGACAACATCTAAGATGGTGAAAGAGCATGTCTGCCTTTTCCAGGTGGAAGTGGGCTTTGGGGAACTCAGGCCAGATCTCTGCAAATCTGTTATAGGGAAGGATACCTATGGATATTGAGGGTGAGGTAATGCAGTCTCCTGATACGTCCCGAGTAGCTCCTCAACGTCTTTGCCCACCCCCAGGAACCCTCATTCCTCAGTTTGAAGACTTGTAATACAGTCGCCCTGAAGAAGACCCTGGTGCAAAGGAAAGACTGGCTCCATTGCTGACCGTGCCCTGAGCCAGTCCCATGACCCAGGGCTCACTGTCATGTGCATAGAGACTCCTGCAGGCCTCAGATTCAGGTCCCTGGCAGATCATTTATTCATCAGGCTTTCTTTCCAAGGAGTCCAGACACTGCCTCAGGACCCATTCTACATTAGATGAAAACTATTCACTCGTGTAGATTTTACTCCTCCTGGGTGTCCTCACCTATAACGTAAGGGATAGGGCTATACACCTTTAAGTTAAGGTGCCATAATTTCTTTAACCAATTACCCATTTTGAGCATCTAGAATGATTTCTTAATTTTTACAACTGTAAATAAATAACTTTTATGTGGTATAATTCCCAAAGTAGAGTATTCGATGAGAAGTCATAAAACACATTTGTAGATTTTATTATGCCTATTGCCCCATTGTTGTCCCAAAAGATCTAACCGATTTAGAGTCTGACCAAGCTGGATATTCATATTCTTAATTACTTGTGAGCTTTATCATAAAACTGTACATTTACATTTCTAAAAGTGCTTCCAGGCATTGATTCATTGCATTTGCTCGTGTGTAAACTGTCTGCTTTGATCCCGTATCAGGGACTCTAGGTATTGACCTGTCATATTTGCATTCACTCTGTCTCTGCCCTGGAAGGCATTTTATCAGTGATGTTTGCCCTTCCCTCTCTACACAGATTGTTGGCTTGCCCTTGGTGCACCAGGGTCCCCGTCATCAATGAGGAAGCTGCCAGGACACAGCTGCTCTGTCCTTGAGCCTCTTTGAAGTTGAAACAAAAAGCATTTCAGTGCTTACTTAGCGCTAGGTTAATGCTTTCAGTGTTATTCATGAGCAGAGATAACTTCTGCCCTTTGGGTTTTTATCAGACCTCCTTCTGGGGGCCTATTTATGCCACGTTCCAAGTTTGAGAGCTGCCTTTTTCATGAGGGAAGAGGAGTCTTGCACAAATTGTCAATACCTGGGAATTCTAATCACCTTAGGTGACTAAGACTCTTTGTTTTTGTAGTCTCTTCCTGTTTAGCCAATTCAGCATTCCTTGCCCAGACTTGAAAGTGAAAAGATGCACACCCCATAACTCCTCTAAGCCCCAAACCAGCCATCATCCCATCAAGGCTGGTACCTTGTTCTTCACAACTGTGGCCCAGCCTTGGACCGTTCCAACCATTTCCTCTTGGATGCCCTACTAAGTTACAGGAAATGGAGAAATCAGAAAAGGAAGTTGATTTTCTGTGCCTGGGAATGGGATTCCCACTTGTTTCCGGTCAGTGGAGAAAGCTATATGACGGCAGCCCTCAAAGAAAGGGCCTTCCCCAAATGGGGAGTGACCCCGAGAACCATGGAAAAGACACCTGACATGCGAGGAGACTCTTTTAAGGTCAATCTATTCTGCCTTCTGAAGAGGAGCTAAGCTTCTCCCTTCCCTCTGATAATGACTAGTAACATGCTTTACTCAGTGCAAGGTTCCTATTCCTGGTTATTAGCTCAGGGGTTGTTCCAAGGGGTGGGGTGGGGATGGGAGGCTCAGTCTCTCTTCAGAGCGTTACAAACTTGGTGGCAAACTAATCTGACCCATAGAAGAAAGCTAAGTGTTAATGACTGGTTAAAAATCAAATAAATAAAAAGTTGACGTGGAGAAGGTACCCGTCTATCCCAAAATAGAGGTGTTGTGGGGGAGGGAGGGACAAAAGGAAATTATTTAAAAGTTCTCTTAATTGGTCCAAATTTAGATGTTGCAAATATGTGAGCTGATTCATGTTGGATTTAATGTGGTGTCTCATAAATATGTAGATATAATTCTTTGCTTTGGGTTTAGAGGAATTTTTCTCCTCCCTTCCTTCCTTCCTTCCTTCCTTCCTTCCTTCCTTCCTTCCTTCCTTCCTTCCTGCCTTCCTTCCTTCCTTTCTCTTTCTCTCTTTCTCTCTCTCTCTCTTTTCACAGAACTTTGTGTGAAAATGGAAAGAATAAATCAAGGCATTTTATAATGCTTGGGCTGTCTTTAGCAGTGGCCATTAAAAGGCAATGCAAGCCCAAATCCCACCTTAGGGCCTCTTCTGCTTTCCCCAGGAATTCAATTCTTTGTGACACACTAGCTCATTCTGTAAGGGAGGGGCTGTGGAGATAGCTCTGGAGAAGGCCCACAAAGATTACAATTACCAAGGCAATGCAGACATGGTCCTGGCAGGACATTTAGAAAACAGTTCTATTGACAAGAATTTGTCAGTCCCATTTCACAAACAATGAGACTCCCTTGGCCCTCGAGGGCCTCCTCTAGGAATGGAGATGGAGGTGAGCCCAGCAGAAATATGCACTTGAGCCCCTGGGGGAGCTTCCCCAGGTCAATGTCAGCCAAAATTCGGTTGGAGGTTCCATTCTCTGGAACTCTGAAGACTAAGGAAGGGAGAGAGACTGCATCCCTCTGCGCATCAAACCATTGGCTTTCCTAATTTAATGTCATTTATTGCTGTATTAGTCAGCATTCTCCAGAGAGATAGAACCAGTAGGATGTGTCCCTGTCGAGAGAGAGAGAGAGAGAGAGAGAGAGAGAGAGAGAGAGATTTATTACAAAGAATTAGCTCACTCGATTATGGAGCCTGGCAAGTCCCCAGTTCTGCAGGATGAACAGGCAAATCGGAGACCCAGGAAAAGTGATGATGTATGTCTAATCTGAGTTCTAAGGCATGTGAGCCAATGGTGTGGGTTTTGGTCCAAAAACTGGCAGGCTCAAGAGCCAGGAAGAGCTGATGTTTCAGTCCAAGTCTGAAGGCAAGAAAAAGTCGATGTCCCATTTCAAAGGCAGTCAGGCAGAAGTCTCTCTTACTTGGGGTAAGGTCAGTCTTTGGTTCTATTCAGGCCCTCGCCTGATTGGACGAGGCCCAGCCACACTGGGGAGGGCAATCCGCTTTCCTCAGTCTACTGATTCAAATGTTAATCTCATTCAGAAGCACCCTCACAGACCCAGAATAATGTTTGACCAAATATTGGGGCGCCCCGTGGCCCAGTCAAGTTGACATGCAAAATTAACTGTTAAAATCACCGATGCACAGACAACAACACTGGCTCAGGAAGTGTAGGGAATCTGTCAGGGCCTCAGGACTCCTGAGGGCAGGCAAGGACGTTTCTGTCCACAGTGCTGCATGATGGGATAAGCACCCATTCGCCCTCCACAACCAGGAGCGTGGTTTAGGGAAAATGCAAGTGTGGTGACAGCATCTCTTCCCTAGGTGGCACAGGTGATTCAAGGAGAAGGCAAAAGAGAGGCTGAACCTCTGATACCTTTCGCATTGGGGGGGATGATGATGTGTTCAGTAACTCCCCCCTAGTGACCCTGGCCTCTCTTTGCACTGCAAGGCCTTGCTAAGGGGAGATGAAGGCAAAGGTAGCCATTGTGAGTCCCTGTCTGGGCATGGCAGAAAGGAGGGGCCACAGTGCCTCTCAAACAAAGCAGATATTTGATGTACTGCCAGAAAGCTTGAGGATCTTGTCTGGCATTGCATTATTTTAGTAATCAGACCAAAAACTTGACCTGTAGCTGCCTGGCAGCAGTGTGACAGGTAGATACAGACATTACCGCCCTGGAGGGTGGGCACTGGCTCTGCCTTCTTAGCTGTTTCCTGACTCTGCAATTGGGAGCAAGGACATTTGATTCTGACTTCCACGTTCTCCTTGTGAGACCAACTGAGGAGGTGATATTTCTTTACAAAACAGAAGGACACTATATATGGGCGGATAATTTTCAACAAAGGAGCCAAAAACATACAATGGAGAAAAGACAGCCTCTTCAGTAAATGGTCCTGGGAGAACTGGAAAGCCACGTGTAAAAGAATGAAACTAGACTGCTATCTGTCACCATGTACCAAAATTAACTCAAAATGGATCAAACACCTAAACATAAAACCTAAAACAATAAACTGCATAGAAGAAAGCATAGATACTAAACCTTGGGTTCAAAAAGGATTTTATGAATTTGACCTCAAATGCAAGGGAAGTAAAAGCTAAAATAAATGAATGGGACTGTATCAAACTAAAAAGATTTCACACAGCAAAAGAAACCATCAACAAAACAAAGAGGCAGCCAACAAAATGGGAAAAGATATTTGCAAACAACACCACTGATAAGGGGCTAATATCATATATATATATATATATCTTCACACAACTCAACAACAACAAAACAAACAATCCAATTAAAGAATGGGCAGAGAACCTGAACATGACTCTTGCCCAAGAAAACATACAAATGCCCAACAGATATATGAAAAAATGCTCAACTTCACCAGCTATTAGGGAAGTGCAAATCAAAACTGCAATGAGCTATCACCTCACACATGTTAGAATGGCTATCATCAACAAGACAAATAAGGACAAGTGTTGGAGAGGCTGTGGAGAAAAAGGAACCCTCGTACATTGTTGGTGGGAATGTAAATTGATATGGCCGCTATGGAAAACAGTATGGAGGTTCCTCAAAAAATTAAGAATAGAATTACCATATGACCCAACAATCCCTCTCCTGGGTATCTATCCAAGAAATCTGAAAACATTTATCCATAAAGATACATGTATTTTTATGTTCATTGCAGCATTATGTATGGTGGCCAAGACATGGAAACAACCAAAGTGTCCTTAGATAGATGATTGGATAAAGAAGATGTGGTATATATACACAATGGAATGTTACTCTGTCATAGACAGATGAAATAGTGCCATTTGTAACAACATGGATGGATTTTGAGAGTATTATGTGAAGTGAAATAAGTCAAACAGAAAAAGTCGAGAACCATATGACTTCACTCACGTGGGATATAAAACTGAAAGCAACAAAAGAACAAGACAAACAAACAAACAAAAACTCATAGATACAGACAATAGTTTAGTGGTTACCAGAAGGTAAGGGGGTAAAAGGGGTCAAATATAAGGTAATGGAAGGAGAACTGACTCTGGGTAGTGAGCACACAATATAATATATAGATGATATATTATAGAAATGTACCCTTGAAACTATAATTTTAGTTACTAATGTCACCCCAATAAATTTAATAATAAAAAACAGAAGGATACTAAAGAGATCCCTTTGTTTTTAGTGTTTCATTGAAACTACTAAAATAAAAAAGAAATTTTCATCTTTGAGAACTACTTTACAAAAGGGAGAGCTTTCTTTATTCTTCTTTGTTGTTTAAGAGTTTAAACGACCAATGAAAAGGGCTCTTTTTTTTCTTTCTGTTTTTCCACTCTTCAGCATCCTTTTGTTAACTCATCTGTCTTCTTTCCAGACCTCTCACAAAAGCCAAGCCCTGGCCCATTTCCTAGTTTTTTTTTGGCAAAGGGGGAAGTGGAAATGACTTATCCAAGTGTAAGCTACACGCTGTTAGGCACCACGTGATAGAAGATGACCGTCTTACAGGGCAGTGTGGTTTGGAGGGGAGGGGACATCAATTGCATGGCTAGGAAGTACCTGGGTATTATGCAAATGGAGGAATGAATTTTCCCTACTCTTCCAAAGAAGAAAAGACCCTCGGTCCAAAAGGAGTTCCAGCACCCTTCCTAGAATAGCATTTCTGGCAAAAAGGTGGACACAAACACTTTAAGAGACAGAGCTCCAGCCACCCATGGCCACAGCCAGGAGTTGGCCGAGGAGTTTAGAGGGAAGCAAAATTTTGTGGAAATAAACCAGTAGGGATTCACTTCTTATAGCCAACCCTGGTTGTGCATAAGCAGGAACCAAGGGTAGTGATGAGGGCTTAGAGCCGGGATGGAAAGTTCCTGGGCCCGCCAGACAGCGGGAGACAGGGGACAGGAGCAGGGACAAGCATAGGAGCACATGGCTGGACCAGAAGCGGTCCCTCCGTCACTGGGGACTCACGCTGGAGAGGCCTCCATAGTCTGTTTTAGATCATTAGGATTGACATCCGAAAGTCGGTCTTATTATACAGTAAAGGTCCATCATTCTTAACCTTCTTAAGGTCTAGTGTTAAAGAACCCCTTCAATATTCTTATTAGACAAAGATACCTGGACGGGGTGGACAGTCAGTCCAATTCTAGTGTGTAAAGACAACTTTGCTTAAAGGAATCCTAGCTTGTCAAGGCTTATTTCTATCTAGAATACCCGGCGTTCAAAAGCCCCAGGACACACTGATGGTTGTCATGGGCTCCCTCCTCCTGAGCCCTGGGAGACAGATGTCACACTGATTGATTGAGATGTCACACTGATTGATTGATTGCACTCTAAGCCTAGATGAGGATCTCAACTCCTCAAGTTCTCAGCACCTCAAAAGTCATGCCAACGACTAAGGGTGACACACAAGTTGAAATTTCTTTGCCATTCCAGAGGTAGACCTGGTCCTGGCTACACCTTGAGTACATTGATCAATTTAGATTCTTCTCTACTGTGCACAAAGAACATGGAACAACTGAAAATGGAGTAAAACTGTCTGTTCTCCTGAAGATGATTAATCCAGATGGGAAAATAGGAGGCTGACCTGCTGAGTTCTGTATAAATAAATGGGTTAGTGCATTGTAAGCTAAGCACATACAATGGGAGGATGAAGGTGTGAACTGAAATGGGAAACAGAGACGGGAAATTTCTCAGGTTTTTGAAAGAAGTGAAGAGTAGGACTGGGAGAAAGGAGGGAAGTGCCAAGTACACAGAGTTCCCCATGGGATCATGGCAGCAAGTTGGGAGGATAGCCCGACAGTAAGAGAAGAAGGCAGAGCCTGGAACAACAGGGTCAGGACACCGGCAAGGAATCTGCAGCCCTCCTGGCCAGGGCTGAGCTGCGGGCTGTGTCAGGACGGAGCAAACCGGTCCTGGCAGGGCAAGCATTAAGGATGTGGCCTGGGGAGCTTTAGGTTCATTAGGACTGATGGAGTAGGAGAAAACAGAACAGAGGGATGAATTATCTTCTGTTACTGTTTTGCTTCTGGCTGGGTGCAGCAGCCTTGAGGAGATGTGGAGGGGAGCAGAGACCCTAGGTTTATGCTGGTAGGGAGTATCTTAGAGCGAATATGTGTAGGTGGCATTGGGTTTTTGGTTTTTGGGTTTCTTTTTTTTTGGACAGGAAAGGGTGCATAGGGAGTGAGGTTAGTCATCGGGTGAGCTGGGCTTGGGCAAAAGGCCGTGTGTGGGAAACAATGGGATGCGTGAGAGAGAAAGGCGAGTGTAGAAGGGCCTGCAAAGCCAGGCTAGAAAGTTATGTTTAGCTATTGAAGTCAGAAATGTGGCAAAGGGTTTGAGTTCACTGGCATTCTTCCCATGTTACACAATTTCTTCTTATGTAACCGCTAAAACCTCTTGGATCTGAGATCCAAGGTCAAGTTGCTACCATTTGAATAGTGACAGTGGGGCCCAAACCAAACCCTACTTTTATTTGCTGGGAACAAATACTTTGAGTCTGTGGAGCTGAGAGATACATTCATTCATTCATTGACTCATTCGTTCAAATACTCACCCATTTATTTATTTACTTATTCCACAAATATATGATAAACTAGGTTCCACCAACGAGGTGGTTTAATACAGCCCATTTTTCTTACTTATAGAATTGCCATAAACCACAAACATAAGATACATTTCCTTTCCTTTTAAGCACAAGCCAGCAGGAAGGAGGGACTGAAGATGGGGTGGAGACAGGCAAGGAAGTAGATGAGCCGGTGAAACTGAGGGGTGCCAGGTTATGAGGTTTCACTGACATCCTCCTCAGTTTTACAATCTGGCTCCACCTACTTTTCCAGCCTCCACACCCAGACACCTCCCTGGTAACTTGCTTTCCCTGGCCCTGACTACTCACTGAGCACATCACTGCGTGAACTGGGGATAATATCACCACCGCTATTTAGTGAGCACTTTCAGTGTGCCGAGGGCTAAGCCGACTGCTTTAAGTTCGAAATCACATTTATCGTCACCCCACCCTATATGCAGGAGCTATCATTATGTTTTTTATACAGATGAGGAAATTGGGGTTTAGAGAGCTGAAATAAGCCCAAAGTTAGTCAGTGATGGTGTTTCCTGGAATATTTGAAGTTTCTTCTGTCCACACAAGAACATTTGCATTCACAGGAAGTCAACCAAAACAGGTATGAGTGTGTATTAGTTTCCTAGGGCTGCTATAACAAAGGACCACAAACTGGATGGCTTTAAACAATACGACTTTATTGTTTCACAGTTCAGGAGACCAGAAATCTGAGCTCAAGGTATTGGCAAGGCCTTCCTCCCTCTGGAGAAGTGAGGGAAGGATCTGTCCCGGATTGTCTCCCTGCATGTGTCTATATCCAAATTTCCCTGTGTTATAAGGACATCAGCCATGTTGGATGGGGCCCACCCTATTCCAGTATGACCTCATCTTCACTAATTACATCTTCAAAGACCCTATTTCCAAATAAGGTCACATTCTGAGATACTGAGGGTTAGAACTTCAACATATGAACTTTGGAGGACACAATTCACCCCACAACCAAGTTATTGGGTAGGATGAGTCTCACCTGTTTTGTAATCTGTTTTTCTACTGTTCCAGCAGGACCACACACAGCTTCCTGCTACGTGTGTGTATGTGTGTGGTGAGGGGCAGGTAGGGAGTGGAAGGGGAAGGGGGATGTTGCAATGACTCCTGTCTCCTATTTGTGGGCCTCCCATCATCAAGCTGTGTCCATGACTCTGGAAGGGCCCACAGGGAACTCCCTCTGGTTGGGACCTATGTGTCCTCTGCAAATCCACGTGGCTTCTCCTTCGCTAGGTGCAAACACCTGAGGAAGAGCTCCACACCCAGGTTCAGGGTCTAATGGTGCAGAATGTCATTCTATGGCGTCCACTGAGGGTCATTCAGGCCTTCAGCTAACACACATAGCTGCAGCTCCTGCTGTATGTAGAGCATCAAGAGGACGCACATCAGTGCTTCAGGGAACCTGCTGTCTTGTGGGACACAAGGATCGGTAGGACCAGGGGTTTCCTTAACACAAACGTGTTTGCTTCCCTCTTGGAGGATCAGAGAAGACTCTGTAAGAGTCTCGGAGCTTGGAGGGGAGGCGGTGATGCCAAGAAGGGGTGAGGTGGCACCAGGAACAGTGGGGGTAGAGGTGAAGGCCAGAGTACATGTCATCCGGTTTAGATAAAGGAACTCTGAGATATTTCAAGTGGCAAAAATGGTGTGGTTCCTTTGGAAGGGTGGATTAAAGGGGTTTAAATGACCAAGTAAGGCGTGTGACTTTGAAGAGTCTCCTTGAAAATGTTTCCTGCCTCGATTTTTTTCTTTTCCCCTTCCAAGGAAAACGTGATCTTTGTGGTAGGCTGAATAATGGCCCCAGAGATGTCCACATCCTAGTCTCCAGTACCTGTAAATATGTTACCTGATGTGGTAAAATGGATGTTTGCAGCTGTGATTAAAGTTAAAAACCTTAAAATGAGAGGACTATCCTGGATTTACAGGATGGGCCCAATTTCATCACATGAGTCTGTAAAGTGGGAGTGCATTCTGCTGCAGAAAACAGGGAGATGGCAGCATGAGAAAGACTTGGTTTTGAAGATGGAGGCAGGGGCCACGAGCCAAGGAATGCAGGTTCCTGACCTGCACCTGGTTCCACGCCGTTACCTTATGGCTGAGGAAACTCAAGCGCAGCTGACACAGTCCTCTCAGCACCCAGTATGAAACCAAGGGATGCTCAACTCCAGCCTTTGTCCCATTGCTCTGGGAATGGCAGTGGCAGGAGGGCACTGTCATTCGCACCTCATTTGGGATGGTTTCTGGCAGGAATCCACAATCAAACCGCAGTGCCAACATCAATTCCCCACCTCCCACGGTATCAAGTTAAAACGTAACCTTTTCTAGCGTCTCCATGGAAGCCACCACTGTCTATTGCTTTCCATGTCCTAAAAATAAGATTAATACAATAGTTTGAAGAAACCAAAAGAGGAATAAAGGAGAAAGAGAGTGAATCCCCTATTCGGATTCTCAGAAAATCAAACATTGGAACCAGGATGGAGAGGCCGAGGCCACGTTGAACTTCAGGCTTGCTGCCCAGTGGCCTTCAGGGGCAGGGCACACTGGTGGCTTTTCTTTCCTGGATTCTATATATAGCATGTCAGTTAGACCAGCCTTTTCTCAGGGGCAGCTCCCTTCCATGGTAGACACCCACCTTTGGGAATTAGAGAAGAGGGAAGCTGCTCTAGTTGGCGCTCTAACCGGCTCTAAGTCATTGTCCTTTGCAAAAAGATTGTTAGATGAAATGGATGATAAAAAAGAAAAAGTACTGCCTTTCACAGCCTGCATGGCTGCATAGTTCGAATAAGAAAGATGATTCTATTTAAAAGCAATGATGTAAGCTATGACTTGGTGTGTGTATTTACAAACATGGTACAGCCAAGTTTCCAACTCTTAACTGACAATGGGATCATGAGCAGTTGCTAGCTAACCCGTGTGTTTACTGATGATCAACAGAGACAGTCTTATTTAGATGGCTGACGGTGACTCTGGGTGCCAGAAGTGACGACAACCGCGGTTTCTCTTACTCTTTCCTCAGCCAGTGTCTGAACCTCCCTATGTCTCCAGCTTTTCTGTTTCCTTCTCTAACTAGTTGCTTCCACTTTATTGCTCACACCTGTGTGTTGGATATTTCACTAGGTCTTCTCATAAAGTTTTATTGCTGGGTGGGAATTAGATCGCAGATAACCACAAACACACTTCTCAACTAAACTGATTTGAAAATGTATTGCTTAGGCATTTCAAAAATTTATGTGTGTTCCTCACTCCGTACTTTTTGCCAGAGTAGTAAACATGGAAAAAATAAAATATATTCACTACTTGGAAGGGAGAGATTGTGCACATGTGATTTATTCAAGACACAGACTGGCATAATTAGAGGCCAGGCATAATTTTAAAGCCAGGAATCTGAACAAAATCTTCCAGAAGAAAAGGGGTAGCCCATAACCACACTTACAAAGCAGTCTTTCCAAAATAAATGAATTGGAAACTAATCAAGTCTCTAGATCCAATTGCCCATTTGTAGGAAACATGGAAGCCAGGCAAACATGTTACATGACAGCATGGAGCTGTCATCCACAAAATCCAGACCAGAGGAAAGTCAGTAGAACAAATGACCTCATTTCTTCAATAAATATATTAGAGAGAGAGAGACTATCTGAAATGCCCAAGCAATAGATTTTCAAATCAGTTTATTTGGGGCATCTTGTAGGTTAACAGACTTAATCTGTGTACCCATCACTTGCAATGTGTGGACCTTAGTATGGAGACAATTGAAAGTTTGAACATTGACTCGATATTTGATCACTTTAAGGAATTATTGCTAATTTTTAAAGTTGTGATAAGAGTATAAGGTTATACACTTTTAAAACAACTTCCAAATTTTTAGAAATACATATTGAATTATTTACAGAGGAGAGGTCCTGGATTTGCTTTAGACAATGTGGTGGGCAGAAGACGGATGGGGAAGAGATAAAGGAAGAGAGTCATGAACTGATGGTAGTGGCAGCAGGGATCTGGGTACCAGGGGATTCCTTAGATTGTTCTGTTTGCTTTATGTATATGTTTGAAATTTTCCATGATAAAATGCAAAAAAGAAAAAGGTATTATTGCTTAAACCCACAAATATAGAATCCAGTGAGGTCCCTAAAACGTACCCATGTTGAAGGAAAAATCAGAGCTGACACAGGTGTCAATTGCTGAACATCTGCAAGCCGTCTTTGTCAGTCTATCATCTAGCCAGACACTTTCCATCTCACCTCACTCTCTGAAGTATCAATGGCCTGGAGGTTGGTGAAAGCCCTTATTAGTAAAAGTCTGGAGAAATGCGTGTGAGTGTGCAAAGCCCTGCATTAGATCTCACACAGAACCAACTGTTATTCCCATAGATCTCAGCACCCTTCTTTCTCCCCACAGCCCTCTTACTTCCTGGGCACCAATGGAAATTAAAAATAAATATTTTTTTCACTTCGTATTCAGAAAAGTCTCTGCTCTTTCCAAGTCTGTCCTGACAATTCCCTGAGGACTCCTTTCCCTGTTTTACACAGAGCACAACCTTTTCCCTGAGGAGAACGGTCTCAGTTTTAAAATCAGGGCAGTGGATTGCAAAAATTGCCACAGTATTTTGCAACTCCTTCCATCAAAAGGTGGAGTCTATTTCCTGACCCCTTGAATCTGGCTTTGTGACTTTTAACCAATGGACTGAAAGGACTCTGTGAAAAGTCGCTGAGCTTGACTGCTGAATTCAAGACCACAGAACAGAGATGAGCTGCTCAGATGAGGTCCCAAGGTCGCCCAGCTCCCAGCTGACCACAGATGCATGGGGGTCCCAGACAAGACCAGCCAGGCCAGTCCACACCAGAACCAGCCAACCTACCCGCAGAATGATGAGCTAGCTAGATAGTTGTGGTTTTAAGGCATT
Organism: Rhinolophus sinicus; assembly: GCF_036562045.2. Lineage (NCBI taxonomy): Eukaryota > Metazoa > Chordata > Mammalia > Chiroptera > Rhinolophidae > Rhinolophus > Rhinolophus sinicus. The sequence continues at coordinate 67,876,603 of NC_133755.1, read as the reverse complement.
CACTTTGAGGATGTTTTTAAAAGGCAGGAACAGTTAACTGATCTGGCAAATTACTCTTTCTTGCTGCACAGGGCCGTTGGGTGGTTCCAAGGAGGGGCAGGCACTTGATAAGTAGAGGATGGGGCATGGACAAGGGTGTGAACCGAAACTCAGAGGTCAGGCAGGACTTCCTAGAACAAGAGACACCTAAATCAAGATGTAAAAGTGAATAGGAATTAGGCAGGGAAAGGGATGGGAAAAGGTTTCCAGGGAATAGAAACTGCTCAGAATGTTAGAGGCATTCGGAAGGAAGGAAGGAAGGAAGGAGGGAGGGAGGGAGGGAGGGAAGGAGGGAGGGAAGGAGGGAGGAAAGGGAGGAAGGAAGGAAGGAAGGAAGGCTGAATTTTTATGTTAAAGACTCTTACAGTAAATGACAGATATGTTCAAAGATGCAATTGAAGTGAACCTTTTAATTTCCATCTGAATCGTCTTTGGGTATTTTGCCTTTCAGATGCCTAAGTATAACTCTCTCAGGAAAGGAAACTGATGCCCTAATTCTGGGCTGCTTGGTATTGCAGATATTCAAGTATGCATCTTCTACATACTCTGTGAGAACAAGCTCCACAGGGGACCGTGGACTCTTTGTTTCATATTCCTAGACCTGCCCGCTACCTAGCCCCAAGTGGGGGAGTAAATGGACAAGCCAATTTGTTACTCACAAGGCTTTAGAGTTCATTGAAAATTTCAAATCCCAGGACAATTCTCACCATACTTTTGATTAATACCATAGGCTCAAATTTGCTCATGCCCTGCCTAGACCTGAGCATTAGAAAGTGCTTTATTCAAACTGCCTTTGCTTCCATTTTGTTGGCTTTAAACACTTCCTGCCATGTTCATTTTGATCATCTCTTGAACATGTTGAAATCAGCATCTCTCTAACCCCTTCCCTAGGGGGGCGGGGGCGTTTGATCCTTTATCCCCATGCGCTTTCCTGTTTTAGAGACAGACTAGAGCCTGCAGGACCCTGAACATACATTGTATTGAAAAAGGGCAATGCTTCACTAAAGTTCAAAATGGGAGCTCTGTGATACAGAAACTTAAATAGAAATATGTCAGGTTTCTGCAATGTATGAGCAACCCAATTTATGAATCTTTCTGGTGTGCAAGAGAGAAAGCAGCTACAGACCCTCTTGTTTTATTTTAATTAAAGAAAAAAACCCTATGACATATAAAAAAAACTAATTTAACCTCTGGGCTCCATCGCTGCATTTTATATCTAACATCTGGTACCAGAACAACAAGCCAAGGAAGAAAGAATAATAGAAATTTAAACATGTATGGGACATTAATGAGCATCTAATTCTGTACACCTACCTTTTACATTCCTCATTTTATAGAAAAGAAACTGAGATCAGGAGAAATTAAGTGTGTGCCAGATTCAGAGAAAGAAATGTATCATGGAGTGACAAATGCATTTATTATCTTGATTGTGGGGATGGTTTTAAAGTGCATGCATATGCCAAAACTTACAAAGTTACACATTTTGTGTGCAGTTTATTATATGTCAGGAACACCTCAATAAAGCTTTATTTTAAAAAAGAATAAACAGAGACGGGAGGGAGGTTAGGCTGGGTGAAAAAGGTTAAGGGATTAAGAAGTACAAATTGTCAGTTACAAAACAGTCATGGGGATGTAAAGTAAAACATAAGGAATATACTTAATAATATGGTAATAACTATATATGGTGTCAGATGGGTACTAGACTTATCAGGGGGATCACTTTGTGAGTTATATAAATGTCTAACCACTAGGGTATACACCTGAAATTAAAATAATATTGAATGTCAATTGTAATTAAACAATTTAAAAAAATTTTTTTAAATAAAGGCAAAATCATAATACTTTCAGCAGAAAAAAAAAAACACTATTGGACTGTAATCTTCAAAAATCCAAAATATGAGACACCTTCTTCAATGAATTAATTACTAAGAAAAACAAGGCGGGAAGGAGAACTTATAAATTAAAAGAGATGGAGATATAAAGGACATATCTATCAAATACAATGTGTAGATTTGTTTGGATCCAGATTCAAACAACTCAAATGTAAAATATCATTTATGAGAATGTCGGGAAAATTTATACACTGACTGGATATCTGATAATATTCAGAGACGAATGTGTTTTTTTAGGTGTGATAATGGCATTGTGGTTTTGCTTAGAAAAAATTAAAAGGTATTTATGTTTTAGATATAGAGAGACTGAAATATTTGTAGGCAAAATATTAGGATGTCTGTTATTTGCTTCAAAATAATCTAGTGGAGATATTTGAAATATTAAGGAATTATTGTTAAGATTTTGGTGTGAAAATGGTATTCTGGGTAATTTTTAAAGTCTTTGCATTTTTGAGATGCATAATAAAACATTTACAGATGAAATGATATGGTTTGGGGGATTTGCTTCAAAATAAACCTGGCAGCGGGGAGCTAGTGGGTGTACAGATGATAATCTTACTGATCATTATTGGTGATGGACAAGTGGAGGATTAATCAGAAGTTCTTCTCTACTTTGGTGTAGACTGACACTCACCAATGTTATGAAATTATCAATTCAGGTGTAGATTATGAATTAGTTTTAACCCGTTATTTGAATGGTTAATGGGGAACTGGGCACACTCCCCGGGCTAGAGGAACAATGTACAGCTTACTATTTGAAAATGGAGAAGCGCATCCATTTTTAGGTCCATGTGAGACTCTAGAAAGCAAGATATACAAAGAACAAATATACAGTCAAGAAGGCTATCAAAAAATAAAAAATAAAACAATGTCTCCAAAGACAGACTAAAGTCATATAACTTCCATCATCATCAGAAGACTTCATGTGCTGCCATGTAAAATGAAATAAATATGCTGGTATTTAAAAATGAAAAATACATCACCAAAATATAAAAGTTATAAGCAACTCTTAAATACTCTGGTCTGCATTTTTACCTAAGTTAAGGATGTTGTTTTTATCAAAGAAAACTGAAGTTTTGGTCATTCCAGTTTTGTATCACATCCTGCTTTTGGTTGCCCTAAAACAAAAACAGAAACAAAAACCACCTTCAACAAGGCTCTGCTGGGTCTAACGAATGAAGGTCATCATTTTTCCCTTTGGCTAGATTTTTCTGTTTGCGTCTCCTTTGGCAATATGATTATCATCTTCCTCACTTTCAAAATGCATTTCCTGTCCAGAAACACTACATGAAGGATTATATTTAGCTTTTCACATAGAGTTCCTCAGGCTTCATCCAGGAAATGGAGCCTGTAAGTGGAGGCTGGGATCCCAGAGTCAAGGTGTTTCCTGGCTAACAGCACCATGAGAGCTCTGTCCAAACTTCCAACTCCCCCACCGTCCACTGCATGCTCCTCCATGTCAGAGCATGTGTGATGATGAGCTGCCACTAGCAAATGAGGGCCCGATTCTGTGGGAGAGTTTCTGCTTCCCAGTGGCAGGGGGATTGGATTTTGTTGAAACCCTCCCTCTTCCCCTCCCCACCACCACCGTTCGATTTATATTCTTGTAGACCATGAATCTAGGTGGCATGTTATCTACATACAAGTAAGTGATCTTTCTCTGTCTACTTAGCTAGTCACTGTCTTTCATCACTTTCTCACCATAGGCAGTGCTCCAGGAGAGATGCTTTCTTCCCCCTCTTGGGTGTAGACCCAATTCAATGATAGGTACAGGAGTCAGGAAGATGGTGATCAAAATACCAGGTTTGTTACCAATAAAGGCCAGGTCGGAGGATGTGGTGTAGGTGAGCAACCCGCATTGGCTTACTACCATGCTCTCCATCCTTTTTTCACACATGTCCTCCTGCCCCCTTGATCATGAGACACTCCTAATGAAGGAAAACATGGGTTTGCAAGCAAGCCCTCATAAGATTGTGCCTCATACTGGTCTGGGGCAGAGAGGGAAGAAGAAAGATTTGTACCTCAGTGCATAGAGCTTTAGTAGATTAAATCCTCCCAGTGGAGAACATAGACCATTGGTTGTCACCCACAAATCAAGTAACTGTGGAGGAGTGAGTAAGGGATAGGGCAACAGGTTAGGAGTGATACTCAAGGGGACTTCACCTGATAGGTAATGGGAAGAATGGGTATGAAAGTTCCTACTTAATAAGTGGATTTCTGTTGGGGGAGGGGCGGGGGTTGTAGGTAGGAGGTGGCAGTGAGGGTTCAGGGTAAGGGAATGAAAAAAAGAAAACTAAGAGTCAAACTCTATCCTAGGGAGCACAAGCTTAATGAAGGGAACGAGACCATGAAATGGCTGGTGTCAGCTGAGTTATTTATTGGTTCAAGTAAATGACTACATAATGGCCTTTCAAGTTATAGTTTACTGAATCCATGCTTTAAAAGATCCTGAGTGGTAAAATTGAAGCTTAGTGGGATTAAAAAAAAAAAAAAAAAAAAAAAAACCATAGAGCCAGACAAAAAAAAGGAAACCCAGTTTCTTGTTCAGGACCTCTGAGCAAAATTGGATAACTGATCCTGTCATGGCATTTGCAGTAAGCTGATATGCACAGGAAATGATATAGCTTTGAGAAAGCTTTAAAGTTAACTTAAATGTTCATTGTCTCATTCCAACAGAGGGTACTAAATAATGGCAAAAGGAAGTAAAGTGCTTATGTACTGTAACCATTATTTTTATATCTAGAATTAGGTAAGGCCAAGTGTGTAAGTTTCAATATTTATTGATTATTGTGGTCAGCAAATACCTAGAGTAACTCCATGCATGCAGGGACATTGTCTACTTTTGCTTACAATTATATTCCTTATATCTAGCAGAATGCCTGGTACACTCTGTAAATGCTTGTTGAATGAATGAATGAATCAATGAATGTCAAGTATGTCAAGGGTGTAGAATATATATTGTTGGTTGGGGAGTTAGAAATTGGGTTCATCAAGGAATTTTCTGATCTCCAGAAAGAAGAGGCTAAAGAATTTCGGTTATCAGAGGCTAAAACAAGATGCAGAGCAAGAGCCAAGCAAATTCATTGGCTTGGAGAAACAGCAGATCACCGAGGTTAGAAATAGGTCAGAAAACAGGTTTCCAGGCCTAGAAATGTAAGTCCCATGTTCCTAACCCAACTCAGTGAGGGGCATTGAAGCTCAGAAGTCTCATCTGTTTCTCACCTAACTAAGCCTCATGGGTGGAGAACAGACCAAAATACAATGAACTTCAGCTTCTGATCAAGATGGAGTAACAAGGGCTGGATTCATTCTCCCACTTGAAACAACTAAAACACTGAAGGAAACATGTATTCAAGACATTGGACATCAGGCAATGAAGGTCAGTGATCCCTCAGAGGGAAAAACAATTTACTGCCTGAAGAAAGTGCCCAAGCTGTAGCACAGGGAAGGGAACCCAGGTGGGACTCCACAATCTCTCTTGTGTTTAGTAGATAGAACTGATAGTTCAAGGAAGCCAAGGTGACTGAGTTCTCAGGGAAGAGTACTGAAGACCAAGAAGCTACACAGACAGACAGCTCTTGAGATTTGCAAGGAGTCTCCCTCAAGTCTTCCTTTACATGCATGTGAGGAACCTACCTGAAGCCAAAGAAAAGTCACCCAAAAAGATTAGAGGGAAAAATTCTCTAAACTCACACAGGGCCAGGAGACTTTCTATTCCCACTAGCTAAAGTGGAAATCTTCACAGTTCACCGAGCATCAAGTAGAGAGTTGGAAAGAGGTTTTTTTTGCCTCTGTAATGGAGCAAAATTATCACTAGACTAAACACTGCTCTACTCTCACCTAGCAAAACTTAAAAGCAAGGTCTGATATGATCAAACTGTTTCCAAGTAACTTAACTGTATCCAAAAACAAAGCTCAAGTATATTTATAGTAATATGAAAATATCCAGCATCCAAAAGGTAAATTCACAATCTGGCATTCAGTTCAAAATCACCAGGCATACAAAGAAGCATTATGGTCCATAATGGGGAGGGGAAAATTAATAGAAACCTACCCAGAAATAACACAAATGATAGAATTAGTATTCAAAGACATCAAAATAATTATTATAGCTATATTCTATATGTTTGAGAACCTAAAGGAAAGATTGAACATGGCAGAGACATGAAAGACATAAAAAAAGACCCAAATCAAATTTCTGGAAATGAAAACATCAATTTCTAAGATGAAAAATAACTGGATTGTGTTAACAAAAGATAAGACGCTACAGAAGAAAAGATTAGGGAACTTGAAGACAGAGTAACAGAAATTCTCCAAAATGAAACACAGAGAGAATAAAGACTGGGAAAGAAATAGGAAGAGCATCAGGATGACAACTTAAAACAACATAATATACATGTAACTGGAGTCCCAAAGGGAGCAGGGGACAGAAAAAATAATGCCAAAACTTTTCCAAATTTGATAAAAACTATAAATGCACAAATCTAAGATGTTCCACAAAACCCAAGCATCCAACACACAAAGAAAACTACACCAAAGCATATTATATAAAATTGTTTTAAAACATGAATAAATAATTTTGAAAACCACCAGGGAGAAAAAAGGACATACTATGTGCAGAACAAATATCTGAAGGTAAAACTGTCATCTTAAAATTCTACATAAAAAAAATACACTTATAGAAACAAAAGTGAAATAAAGACTTTTCCAGACATAATGAAGCTGAAAACAAATTAATCACCAGTAAACCTCCACTATAAGAAATAGTGAATTCCATCTGTTGGGCAGAAGGAAAATGATACCAGATAGAAACCTGGACCCAAACAAAGGAATAAAGAGTGCTGGAAATGGTAACTATATGGGTAAATATGACAATTTTTTCTCATTATTTTAATCTGTTTAGAAGATGATTGACTGTTTAAAGCAGTAACATTTAAATAACATGTTTTGGACTTTTTAACATATGTAGAAATAAAATCTATGACACCAAAAGCACAAAGACTGACGGGAGAAACAGACGCACACTGTTGTAAGTTTCTCGTACTACACATGAAGTGGTATATCACTTGAAAGTAGACTGTCACAGGCTAAATCATAAAGAAACCACCATAAAAACCCAATAAAGAGATATAGCTAATAAATCAACAATGGAGCTAAAATAGAAGTATTTTTAAAATGCTCATGGATCCAAAAGAAAATGAGACAGAAGAGAAAAAGGAACAGCTGGGATAAATACAGAACACATAACAAGATAGTGAATTTAAAACTTACCATATCAATAATCACATTACATACACGATCCAAGTAGTCCATTTAAAAGATTGAGATTTTCAGATTGGATAAAGAATTAAAAAAATAAAAAAACCACTCAACCACATTCTGCATCCCAACACAGCTGTTCGGCAATCCTTAGCCTACCATGTCCCGATGGCACCTGGGCAAGTGCATCCCTCCCTTGCTATTCTATATCTGTAACAGTTCCTTCTCCATCCAATGAGCTTCTCATTCTGAAATGTTCATGCCACAACCTTTGGCTTTAAGTTCCTTCTTCTGCAATGACTCCTCAGTAGTGTCCCCCTCAGACTTTATTTTAGTAGCTGTGTTTTTGTCCAGGCTGTTTCTGTCCATTAACCTATGACCACTGTGACCAGCCCTCCTTCCTTCTGTGGCTTCTTTTTCTCAGCCATGACAGTTTTGTCAAGGTACAGCAGATCAGAACACTGTGATGTGAGATTGAGACTTGTTCACGCCTGTCTATCAATCTTCCTTCAGCTCCCGTTGCTTCCATCCCTCAGGGCAAAGGCCACATCAGCTGGCCTTAGGGTACTACCTAAAGGATACTGCCTTTAGCAAGAGCTAAGGAAGATTACTACAATACACGGCATTAAGTCTCCCTAGTTGCTCACTTTGCCAGGACCTTGTGCTGCATTCCTCAAAATTTCCTGAAATGCATTCCTCAACTTGTGGCCCAGGTTTAACAGATGCCCCTGAACAATTGTAGACTCTTATTCACCGGCTTTTCTGATGTTGGATTTTCCACAACTGGACTCTCCTCAGCTGTCAAATACTATTTATTCGCTGGTGTTAGACATTCCCTGACATAACCAACAACCCACCACCACCACCTCTGCTGGTGGCACCAGAAGGAGCAGCAGCAAAGGACAATGATTGCCTGGGCCACCCCACCATCTGTCACCTGTTGCTCTACCCTTTGAGTGTCCTGTTCTTCCTGATGGCCTGGAGCTTCTCCCAGTACCTATCCTACTTTAATCATGGGTCTCTAATTCCACCCATTCTTTCTCATACTGTTGCAGTGAACCTCGAAAGGATGGATGCTGATGTTGAAGTGGTCCAAACACATTAAACTGTTTGGTCATGTGTCTGAGAATAATCACCTGGGAGAAAACTGGGAACAGCCACATACCTCCTTGTAGTTTATACAGTGTTGTTTTCTCCCTAAGAGCACCAGAAGCCATACTACCAAACCTATAGGTGCTCTGGGAGAGTGGATAGGGCTGAGTCACATTTGGCTCACCTTGATGGCTGTCCACATAATTCATTAAGTAGCAAACAACAATTTATCTTAATGTCAAGCTAAAGCCACGTGAAGGGTATGGACATGCTCATTCTTCCTTCAGCTCAGTCTAGGCTGTGGTTACTGTTGATCCTTGAGTTGCCCGAAAAAGAGACCTGATGGTTCCAGAAGAATCCAGGCAGTGGCCTGTGTACTAGAACTTTAGTCAGTACGGTTGACTTTTAGAAGTAATTCTTAGAAAAAAATGGGTGTAGGCTAGAAGTTCTCCCGTGGTTGGATTCTGTACTTTTGGTGGTTTTGCTAGGGTTGGAGAGGTGGAAATCGGGATGGGATAAGATGGCAAGAGAAGATTTGGAGCACTAGGAAACGCTGGGAGGCTTCTCTGGGGACAAAAGTTTTCTGGGTTATGACAAAAGTCAGCTGCAAACTACAGTTAGAGCCCACAACAATGGAATCAACCTCACTGTCCCCTTGGTACAGAAAATAGTACAAATTGTGAATGAGCTCTTTTCAGCCATACATATGCTTAGACTCATCATTATTAAGTCTATGGTATTATACCTAATTACTGCAGGACTTTTCCTAGTCTGGCAAGGTGGGTAGAGCATACAAAATGAGATTCTTTATTTTAAAAGGCAGTTCTTCATCTCTACCCCTCATTACATTATGTTAAGAAATACATGAAGAGAGAACAGAAGAGTAAAGATTAGAAAAATGTAGCAGAAGAATTGGAGACAGAAGAGATGTCTAGTATGAGATTCATGCTGTTTCTGGTTCTGAGATGTAGGGACCATGTGCAAGGAATGTACAGAGGCCTCTAGGAGCTAAAGATAACCCCAGCTGACAGATAGCCAGGAAGGAAATGGGGTCCTCAGTCCTGCAACCACATGGAACTGAATTTTACCAATAACCCAGATGAGCTTGAATTGGATTCTCTCCCAAAGTTTCCAAAAGGAACACAGCCCTGCTGACACCTTGATTGGAGTGCAGTGAGACCCGTGCCAGACTTCTGACTGACAGAACTAGGAGGGCCAAAGCAGTAAGAATGGCTGAGCTTCCCATCCTCAAGACAACAAGAGAAACAGAACACGAAGAGAAGCAGGAAGTGGAGAGAAACAAGAAATGAAGAAAAACAAGAAGTAGCTCACGCAACAGCATCTTGAATGGCCAGGGCCTTATCTATTACTCTTCCTTGAGTCTTTATTACCCTCTCTTTCCTCCTCTCCTCTTCTGTTTCTCTTCCCCTTTTTTCTTTTTCTCATGCTCTTCTCTGATGGGGTCTTAGGGTTAGTACATCCTCTGCTGATCCCGCTACTGGAATTCAACAACGTTTTCTGCTCTGAAAGGAGGGAGAAACCAGGGTACTGTCTCTTTCCCTCCGTGTCTTGCCATAGGAGGAGGTTTGAATAGAAAGCAAGATTCTAGCAGTAGTATCAGGGAAGAGTAAATAAAGGTGCTGGTTATTCCAAGCTATGATTTTCACTTCCATGAGAAATTAGATAAGTTTAATCATTAAAAATGCCTTATTTCTTGACATTCCTCAAAATATCTTGATTTATAAGAACTCGCCTACGTGTATTTTAGTAAATAAAAATATACACAGTGAAGAAAAAAAAAGAAATACATGAAGAAAGAAAAAGGGAGGAATGAAATAAGCTAGCATTAGGAACACCAACTAACCATAAATAACTACACAACTTGGTCCAAATCCCTGTTCTTTAGAGAATTTACCTAACAGATTATTGTGGTCTTTGGTTCCTAGGACCTCTGACATTAGAGTAGGAATGCCCATGATATATTTATCTTCCCATTCTCAAGTTGGAGAGAAAGTGAGGAAGAGAAAGCTGGGAAAGGAAAAGTTCTTTCATTCCAATGCCATAGGTAGAGGAGGCTCCATTCAGGGAAGCTTTTATATTATCCCACAATCCTATTTGTCTCCATATTTCTAAGAGCTGGAGAAAGAGAGAGAGATAGAGAAATAATTAGATGTGACCATGTAAGTGGAAGACGATGCCCACTGTTAGAAAGCCCTATGTTTGAGATGTTTCCCCAGAAATAAGACAGGCTGCCACACTGCCTTTCACTCCAATGTGTAGGGTGTTAGAGCATTTGGGCTCCAACCTGTACTGTGGTTCTAATGTACCTCATGAGAATCAAACCACGCAGGCAGCCAGAACAGGGTTCCCTGAAGGAAGCATACCAGTCATAAGAAAGGAATTCAGAGACAGGAGAGCAGTGAGGACTAGTGTCTTAACGTGGAAGGTGTCAGGGAAGAGGTGGTGTCTGAAGTAGCCTTCAGCATCTTTAGGGAAGGGTCATTTCCCTGAACCTCAATTTCCTCATCCTTAAAATGAGGATACTGAATGGCCCTCAATTTCCTTATTAGCCTGACTCATTGAGAAGAGAAGGGTTTTCCCATAAGTGATGCCCAGCCCACCCACAGGCGGCAGCTGCTGTCCTTAGGAGAGGGTACCCTCCCCAAGTCCTGCCGTCACACTTAGTGTGGGCCACTCAGGGGGCTGCATGTGCTTATAGTCTGTCATGAATGGCTCCACTTAAGCACATCTAGGCAAGAATTAGTTATGTCAAGGTAGTTATAATTTCCATGTCCAACCTGGACATAAACACTATCTCCTTGTTACTGTCTTTAATATTGAAATAGGTTACAACTCACTATCTATTGAAAAGCCACAGAATGTAGAAAATAAAGACGCAGGCTCTGGTGCTTCACCACCTGGTTTCAGAGCCCCGTTATTAGGTGGTGACTCCTCGTATGTTACTTTCCCAACTATAAAATGTGGTTTGTCATAACATCCAACTCCCAGTTAATGTAAGTGAAACAGTACAATGCCAGGTATCTAAACATTCAAATGTTACTTTTAGTTACCTTTTAATGACAGTTATACAGTTGGAAAATGGTTATAAAAAATCTTACCTTCTGGTAGGGGCAAATTAGCTTTTGCGGTGGCTGGGAGAGTTGAGGGTATCTGTGCTAATTGCTGCTTTGGGCTTGAAAGATGCCGGGTGTGGTGGCCGCAAGCCCTCTGCCATCTCAGACGCAAGAGAAGAAGCCACGGAAGCCCTGCTGCGCCTGCCCAGAGACCAAGAAGGCGCGCGATGCATGCATCCTTGAGAAAGGAGAAGAGCACTGCGGACACCTAATTGAGGCCCACAAGGAGTGCATGAGAGCCCTGGGATTTAAGATATGAAATGGTGATCTGCTCTGTGAATAAATAATTCTTGAAGAATGAAGATGACTTAATAAATTGAAGAGTTCTTTGATGAACGTTGATAAATGGAAAAAGTATTTGTAATTTATTTTAAAAAAATAAGAAAAAAAAATATCCCTTGTGAAAAATCTTCAGTGAACTCTAGGTATTTGTTGTAAGGAGAAAACAGATACTGATCTCATCCAGTGACATCTCCAAAATCAGGCGCATAGAAGTGAGAATATAACCCTTTACCAATTTGGAATGAATGTGGTCGCCATGTCCTCTCATTCAAGGTTTTATTTTTCATTTAACTTAAAGTCAAGAACTGGACAAGCCTTCAGTCTTAACATTTTAAATCTTTATTGTTGTTCTTTACTACTACTCTCTTTTGGGGAAGCAATTACTTTAGATTTTGAACCACATTAGAGTGCCTTGGCTTGGAAGATCTTAGCTGTTTGACACAATCTAAACTGGCTAGTTATATTGTAGGCTAGACTAAGATCTTAAGTTTAATGCCCAGGGGCCAGAGAGAGTTGTCTCTTATTAGTTAGAAATTGGCGCAAGCCAGAGGCTGAATTGGTACAAATAAGTCACTAATGAAATAGCCCTATGCTACGCGGTGGTGATACCTGCAGTAGAACACAGTGTGGTTTGCTTACTATAGCAACCCTGTGGTCCTGTTAGTTGCTTAAGGGCTAATGAAACAATTGGTCATATTCTATCTTTTAAGTAAATTGAGTCAAATCTCAAAAGATTCTGAGGAACATAAGAATACATAGTGTTCAATGTCATTGTGTGATGAGAAAATTGCCCCTTATATAAGATAAAGCAGCGGAATTAAATTATTCCTTAGGATTCCTTCCTAGTTAATTAAGAGCATGGCTTTGAAGTGTGATAGCCTTAGTTTCAACAGGTGGCTACGTGAGCTCAAGCAAGTCATCACCTCTTTGAATCTGTTTTCCCATCTGAAAGAAAAAAAGAAAGAAGCAGGAATAGTAGTAATACCTAATTTACAAGATTGCAAGTATTAATTAAAATAGTGTATATAAAACATTTGGCACAGTATCTAGCATTTAGTGTTATTAACATCCTCTGATTCTATATTCATATTTTCACTTGAATATTTGGATATAATTATTTTAATACACATTTTATAGTTTGGGGAGCATTCTTCTAGGTGAAGAATAGAATCTTGGGGCCAGCCCAGTGTCTCAGGCGGTTAGAGCTCCATGCTCCTAACACGGAAGGCTGCCGGTTCAATTGGGCTCTCAACTACAAGGTTGCCAGTTCAATTCCTCGAGTCCCACAAGGGATGATGGGCAGCTCCCCCTGCAACTAAGATTCAACATGGCACCTTGAGCTGAGTGGCCGCTGAGCTCCCGAATGGCTCAGTTGGAGCGCATCCTCTCAACCACAAGGTTGCCAGTTGGATTCCTTGACTTCCGCAAGGGTTGGTGGGCTGTGCCCTGCAACTAGCAACAGCAACTGGACCTCGAGCTGAGCTGCGCCCTCCACAACTAAGACTGAAAGGACAACGTGAAGCTGAACGGCACCCTCCACCACTAAGATTGAAAGGACAACAACTTGACTTGGAAAAAAGTCCTGGAAGTACACACTGTTCCCCGATAAAGTCCTGTTCCCCTTCCCCAATAAAATCTTAAAAAAAAAAAAAAGAATAGAATCTTGAACTGCTAAGACAGCTATGAACCAACTTTTCATCTAATACAGATCCCTGGTAGATAGTTATCCAAACTCTGCTTGAATATATCCTGGGACTACAAAAAGGAAAAAAAATTTTCATTACCTTATCACCCAATGTTAATTTTTGATGTATGCTATTCCAGATTTTTCATATGCATTTATACATTTTTAAAACAAAAAGATCATTTTTCTATGCTACATATTTTTAATGAGTTCATAATATAAATTGCCTTTTTTCCTTGATATGTTTTACCATCAATGAGTATAGTTCTACAATGTGATTTGTGTTGGCTATGAATAAATCTACTCTGTGGCTTACCATAAAAAAAAAAATAAAAAAATCTTACCTTCTATTTCCTACTGGGGGGATGCTGTAAAACTTGAAGTCATGACTGTTACAACACACAAAAGCCTATCCTCTTATACATTGAACACCACCTACAAGTCTCTGCTGAAGATTGTTATGTTGGGGACATTGCCCCCAGCAAAAGTTTTTTTTTTACCATTGCATTAAATAAACTTGTTTAGATTAGAATGATAGATAAACCAGTATTGTGCAACTCTACTCTATAATAAGTGACAAAAGAGCAGGTGTCAGGATCTGACAAGCAATGATCAATATTGAAACTTCCAGTTTTACTGAAGGTAATAGGTTTTGATGACCCTGGCCTTGTTAGTGGGATTTCTGGCTATGGCCAGTGAAGAGGTCAATAAATCCTCTCCCCAAAGAGTAACTATAAAGCTGGGCAAATTAGGTAAAAACAATTAGTTCAGTGCCCTGGAAACTGACCAAAGGCATACCAAAATCTAAGAAATATTTATGTATGAAAAAACTACTAAGAAGAGCAGGATTCTGGCATTCTCACCTGGATCTGCTTCTATCCCCTGTCCCCAGGTCAATGGAAGAGAATGTTCTACCAGGACAGGCCAGCTTCCCAGCTGTGATCAAGGGCCTTGCTTGATTTGGAGCAGTGGATGACACCTACATGCATTTGCATAGTCTAGAAATGACAGTATTGGCAGTGGGTGAGTGGTGACTCCATTAGCCTGAGGTTGCATTTGTGTTCGGGGCAAGCATATTACTGGCTGAGTGTACGTGCATGCACAGCAGAAACTGGAAACAGCCCAAGCTATCCACACACTCCTGGCAAACAAGACACAGAGGAAATGCAAAAAGGCCAGGTGGAAAGGAAAAACTTGGGGGAGACTTAAAAATGGCCTGAACTTTGAACATGCATTTACAGACCTATCAATAGAGGACAAACCTTATTGGCTCCAGATGCTTTAGCAAAATCTCTGTTAGATCTAACACTCAAATCAAAAGGCAGAGATATTGTCATATTGGATTAAAACCCAACATCCATCTTTTTGCTGTCTATAGAGATAAAAGACTAAAATGTTCAAAGACACAAAGAGATGGAAAAAGATATTCAAAACAGTATCCATAAGAGAGCTCAAGCGACTATACCAATATCAGACAAACTAGACTGGAATGCAAGATGTATTATTAGAGATATAAAGGAATATTTCATAATGATAAAGGGTCAATAAATCAGGAATTAAAACCATTATACATGTATACAAACCAAAAAACAGAGCTTCAAAATACATAAAGCAAAAACTGACAGAATTGAAGTTGAAATAAATAATTCCACAATAATAGTTGAATATTTCAATACCCTCTGCAATAACTGATAGAATAACTAGATATAAAATCAACAAGAACGTAGAAGAGTTGAACAACACTATCAACCAATTTGCTCTGACAAGACAGAACACTCTGATAGCACACACACATTTTTTTTCAAGTGCCCATGGAAGATTTCCTAGGAAAGACCATATGTTAGGCCATAAAATAAGTCCCAATGTATTTAAGCAGATTAATTATATAAAGTATGTTCTCTGACTACAATGGGATTAAATTAGAAATCAACAAAAGAAAGAAATCTGGGAAATCCCATAATCTTACAATCTTTAGGAATTAAACAACACACTTCTAAACAAACCATAGGTTAAAGAAGAAATCACAAGGGGAATTAGAAAATATACTGAGACTATGGAGGACAGAGGAACCTGTTGAACTGCATCAGGAGAATGCAATCAGCAACAACCAGAAAGTACGAAACTACAGGTCAAATGCTCTGGATTCCTCAAAATACCAAGAGAAAAATGTGGAGGGGAAAACTAGATTTAAAAGGCATGTCAGAGATCTGGTCAAGATGGCAGAGTAGTTAAGTGCTATGCATAACTCCTCTCATGACCACATCAAAATTACAACTAAATTACAGAACAATCATCATGGAGAATCACCTGAAGTCTAGCTATACTGAAGCCCTACAACTACAGACATACAGAAGAAGCCACCTGGAGACCGGTAGGAGGGGTGGAGAAACATCATAGGCTGGTCCCACACCTGCATGTGACCACTGAAAATCAGGAGAGATATCTCAGCTGCAGAGGTTCCCCCCTGGAAGAGTGAGGGGTTCCAGCCCCACACCAGCCTCCCCAGCCCAGGGTCTCAGTGCTAGGGAGAGAAGTCCTTATGACTTCTGGTTGTGAAAACCAGGGGAGATTGTGGCTGAATGAGCCAGAGAGTGGATGGAGTCCCAGGTGCTCCTCTTAAAAGGCCCAGGCATGGACTTACTTGCCGATGGACTCACTCGCTCTGAGCTCCAGCATTAGGACAGCAGCTTAATAGGTGCCAGGGATATACAGGGAGGAACTGAATTGTCTGGCTTCAGGGAGAGGCTGGAGGGGCAGCTTTCTCCCAGACGGAGGAGCTGGCAGAAGCCATTATTTCTTTGTTGAGCCCTCACATCTCCCGACATACAGACACCGATGGCCGCCATGTTTGATTCTCCATCAATCGCCCTGCCCTGGTGATTCCTTGAGACCCTTCACTAACCCAGCTTGTGGGCACACCCAAGCCCTTTCCAGTGGCTTTTCCATATAAACGGCCTGCCTTGGCTTATGCTGCAGACTTTCCTAAAATCTCTCAAAGGTTCACAAAACCTGAACAAGCTGTTTCTGGCCTCAGCATATCCCATACCTCCGGCAGAGAAGCCCTAAGCCCAGCACTAGTGGTAGCCAGCCTTGGTTCATGGTTTGGCTTCTTAAGGCACCTCCAATCCCATAGGTGGTGGCCATCTCTGGATTGACTTGTGGCTCATGCCAGGTGGCCCTGGGCAGGACACAGGCTGCAGCTGAAACTGACCTGTGGTGAGGCCCCTCCTAGGAGGCCCTGGTGCTGGCACGCCCAGAAGTTAGCTTCGGATCGAGCCAGAATATCACCTCGTTGCCTCCGTGGATGACACACACAAAGGGAAGACTGGGCAGGCACCAGAGCACTGCTGAAACGAATCCTATTCTCTAGGGTCAGCACTTGCACAACAGTTCCTCTACTATAGTCACGCTCAGTTCTCACAACCAATCAGCCTGAGGAACAATCCCTCCCACTGACATGCAAATAGCAACCAAGGCTCAACTACAAGAGGAGGCACACACAACCCACACAAGGGACACACCTGGAGTACCTGGCTCAGGTGACCAGGAAGACTGTCACTGAGTCTCACAGCACATCTACTACATGAGGCTAGTCCACTAACACCAGGAGACATAGCAACCCTACCTAATATATAGAAACAAACATAGGAAGCCAGCAAAAATGAGGAGACAAAAAACAAATAGAACAAATCTCCAGAAAAAGAACTAAACAAAATGGAGACAAGCAATCTACCAGATGCAGAGTTCAAAACACTGGTTATAAGAATTTTCAATGAACTCAGAGAACTTTAACAAAGAGATAGGAAACATAAAAATGGATAGAAAACATAAAAAATAACCAGTCAGAAATACAGAATACAAAAACTGAAATGAAGAATACATTAGAGGGAATCAACAGTAGATTAAATAAGCAGAAGATCAAATCAGCAATTTAGAAGATAAGGTAGCAGAAAGAACACAGTCAGAACAGCAAAAAGAAAAAAAGAATCCCAATCCAAAAATGAGGATAGTTTAAGAGGCCTCTGGGAAAATATCAAGTGTACCAATATTCACATCATAGGGGTACCAGAAGGAGAAGAGAGAGAGAACAAGGGATTGAGAACTATTTGAAGAAATAATGACTGAAAACTTCCCCAACCTGGTGAAGGAAATAAATATACAAGCCTAGGAAGCACAGAGTCCCAAACAAGATGAACCCAAAGAGGCCCACACCAAGACATGTCATAATTAAAATGTAAAGGTTAAAGACAAAGAGAGAATGTTAAAAGCAGCAAGAGAAAAGCAGGGAGCTCCCATAAGACTGTCAGCTGATTATTCAAAAGAAACTTTGCAGGCCAAAAGGGATTGGCACAAAATATTCAAATGATAAAAGGACTTACAACCAAGGGTACTCTACCCCGCAAAGTAATCATTCAAAATTGAAAAAGAGATGAAGAGCTTCCCAGACAAGAAAAGTTAAATAAGAAAAACAAAAAGATAAAAAAACATGAATAATAAAATGGCAATGGCTACATATCTATCAACAATTATTTTCCATGTGAATGGATTAAATGCTCCAATCAAAAGATAGTGTGGCTGAATGGAAAGAAAGTAAGACCCTTACATATGCTGCCTACAAGAGAATCACTTCAGATTGAAAGACAACTGTAATTGAAAATTTTTTTAAAAGGTGGAGGGAATGGTAAAGGGGAATTAAAAAAAGAAAATACATTGAGCTGAGTGTAAATGAAAATATAACATAAAAATGTGAAGGACACAGATAAAGCAGTGCTTACATGGCCATTTATAGCATTGAATGACTATTTACTTACATTATTCAATTTAAAACTTACTACAAAACCACACTAATCAAGACAGTGTGGTATTAGCACAGAGAAAGGCATATAGATTAATGGTACAGAACTAAGTGTCCAGAAATCAACTTTCACATTTACTGCCAGTTGACTTTCAACAAAAGTTCCAGATAATTCAATTCAATGATGAAAGGGTAATACTTTCGAAAAATGTTATTGGGACATTTGGATATCCATGTGTCAAAAAACAAAACAAATGAAAAAATTTAGATCCTCATCTCATGGCATAAACAACAACAAAATTAGCTCACAATGAATCATAGATATAAATGTAAAAGTTAAAATTATTAAACTTAAAAAAGAAAACATAAGGGAAAATCTTTGTGAACTTAGAGTGAAACTAAAAGCAAAATCTATAAAAGAAAAAAATGATAAATCAGACTTCAAAATTTAAGCATTTGTGTTTTAAAAGATACCATTAAGAAAATGAACAGACAATCCCTAGACTGGGACAAAATATTTGCAAATCCCATATTTCAAAAAAGACTTAGACCTAAATTATACAAATAACTTTCTGAACATGCTGATAAGAAAAGAAACAATCCAATGTAAAAATGGTCAAAAAATCTGAATAGACATTTCACTCAAAAAACGATACAAATGGCTAATAAGCTCATAAAAAGATGTTCAATATCATTCGTCATTAGGGAAATACAATTTAAAATCACAATGAGGGACCACGACATACTCACTAGATGACTACAATCAAAAAGACAACAGCAATATGATGAGAACATGGAGAAATGTAGCCCTCACATTGCCAGTGGGAATTTTAAATGGTGTAGCCACTTTGGAAAACAGTCTGGCATTTCTTACAAAGTTATACTTACTGTTTCACCAGCAATTTCACTCCTAGGAATAGACCTGGGAGAGATGGAAACACATGTCCACACGAAGACATGTATACAGATGCTCAGAACAGTATTATTCATAACAGCCCCCAACAAGAAACAATCCAAATGTCCATTAATTGGTGAATGGATAAACAAAACGAGTCCTGTGTACACAATGGATTACTACTATTCAGCAATAAAAAGGAAAAAACAACAGATACATCCTATGACATAGATGAACTTCAAAAACACTATGCTAAAATAGAGTGAAAGAAGCCAGACACAAAAACTAATTACTGTATGATTTTATTTGTCTTAAATTTCAGAAAAGGCAAATTTATATAGACAGAAAGCAGATTAGTGGCTGCCTAATTAACTGCAAAGGGGCATGAGGGAACTTCTTGGTCTAATGGAAATGTTCAAAAACCAGACTGTGGTGATTGTCACACACCGCCATAAATCTGTTAAAAAATCGTTGAATGGAATACTTATAATGAGGGAATTTAAAGGTATATAGACTGTGCCTCAAAACAGCTGTTGAAAATCTTGAAAACATGAAATATAGAGACGTAAAGTGCAACTGCAGTCTGGTTGGCCCTACTCTGCTTAGAATCATGTCTGCTAATGAAGTTAAGTTAGAATTTGGAATTATTGTGTGAATTTAATTGCCAGCTCTCCAAGAAGACTGGTTTTATGTACCAAATGATATTTTAAGAAATAAACAACATTCAGTACATTTTACTGTCTATTTACTGCGATTTACAGTTTGCTATGCTTTCTTTCTGCAAGCTGCTGCTCTTCTCAGGAGGTATTACTACCCAATATAAGTAGCAATTAATTAAGAGCTCAGCTCCGGTGAAGCAAGCGGAAGGGCAAAGAAAGTCAAACAGATGTCCCTAAAATGAGTTTGGTTCTTCTAGCACGTTCCCTAATTACCACTGATACACACACCTGCCATGGATTGGAGGAGACTAACTTCCTGTCAGGAATAGCAGTAAAATAATCAGTCAGAAAAAGGAAAAGAAAGAAAAAACACCTTTACTTATGCACGGCAGTTGAAATGTGTAAACAGAAAAATCAACTCATGTGTCGAATCGACTTTGATCATGACCAAATGGGGAGGTTATTGGGTCAACAAGGATGAATTTGCCCTATTCCATATCAAGACTAACTTGAGAACGGCAGTAAGCCGTTGTGATCAATGAGTAGACCAATGAAACCAGAGAGCCAGAAATAGAGTTACATAATATTCTAAAATATTACAATTGAAAACAATACATTATATTACACTGAAATTAAACATACCAAAAACGAAGTTAGAAAACTATTGAAAGCAGATTTCAGCAAACTTTCTCTGAAAATGGCCAGAAAGTAAATATTTTACTTTTCAGGCCATATACATCTCTGTCCCTTATTCTTCTCCTCCTTCCCCTCCTCCTTCTTATTCTTCTACAAACTTTTAAAAATGTAAAAACTATTCTTAGATCAAGGGCCTACAAAAACAGGCCATGGGCAAGGGCCATAGTTTGCAATTCCTGATCTATAGTATTGGAGGAGATCACTTCCATCAATATAAACAACAAAGAATTGTAATTATAATATGAAATGATCTACAAACATCAATAAGAATACAGATAGTTCAAAGATGAGAAATGATATGAACAGGAAATTGAATGACTGATAAGCATACAAAAATAAGTTCTTGCATGGAAAGAGGGAAATACAAATGAAAACATAACATTATGAGATAACATTGCACAACTTTCAGTTTGCAAAAAAAAAAAAAATTAGTCTAAGTATATCAAAGGATGCAAATCAACTGAAATTCTTATACTGGAGGTAGGAGTGGAAACTGTCAACCACTTTGGAGAGCAATTTTGCACTGCCTAGGAAATTTGAAAATGCACATATCCTATAACCCAACAACTAATAGTGCTATGGGGAAAAAAAGAAGCAATCACTCAATGTCTATTACTGGGCCAATGGATAACCAATTGTGGCATGTTTATAAATGGAATACATACATATAACATAAGTATAAGTAAATGGCAGCTAAAATGATTAATATAGAATTATATATATTTATATGGACAAATCCTATAAAAATTTGTTGTATCAAAAATTATATTGCAAGTTAAGAACTGAGAATAGTCAAGACACTGTAAAGAAGTAGCTAGGGATACTGGTTTCCCCAGACATCAAAATTTATTATAAAGTTATGATGGTTAAGACAGTATGAAATTCATGCAAGGATAGACAAACTATTGGAGCAGAAGAAACCTAGAAACAAACCCATGCACATACAGAGGGTGACAAAAAAAAAATGTATACACATTTTAAGAGAGGAAAAAACTATATTAAAATTGTAATACTCAATATGTACCGATAAAAATAGGTAAATACAAGTCATGTGTATACATTTTTTTGGCACCCCTGGTATAGAAAAGAATAGCACTGCAGATCACTGGGAACAAGACAGGCTTCCCAGGAAATGACATTTGGAACAACTGGTTATCTACAAGGAAAAAATATGGAATTGGGTCCTTGCTTTACACCATATTACAAACACAAGTTTAGGTAGATTAAACACTTAAATAAGACAGGCAAAAAATTTAGAATTCAAAGAGGAAAATATAAGAGAATATCTTTATGATGTCAGAATAAAATGTTTTTCTTAAATAAACCCCCGAAATGTTACCCATAAAAGGAAAAGATTGATACATTTGACTACATTAAAACTGAGAATGTTTCTTCATCCAAAACTCTATAAAAAATGAAAAGGCAAGCCACAAACCAGAAGTAAATATTTGTAACATCTATAACCAATAAAAGATTAGTATTCAGTGTATAAAAACTTCTTATAAATCAATAAGAAAAAAACCAATAAAAAAACAGACAATGAATGCAACAGAAAAGAACAGCAAATTACCAATAATCATATGAAAAGATGATCAACATCATTAATCATAAAGGAAACAGAAATTTAAGCCATAACAAGACATCATCTTGTTCTCAGTGGATTGGCAGATGTTGAAAAGACCATGAAACATCCAGAACACTTAAACATTGCGAGTAGAGGTATGAACTGGTCAAAACTTTGGAGGGAGTATAAACTGGTAAAACCACTTTGAAAAATGATAATAATAAATATAATAGTAAGAGGACCCAGAAATTCCACTCTTAGGTATTTACCATAGAGAAATTCTTGCATCTGTATACCAGAAAAAAATACAATAATGTTCATAACAGTATGTTTATAGTAGCCAAAAGTTGAGATAACTTGAATACCCAGTGGCAGTACAAGATATGGTGTGTTCACCCAATGGAATACTACACAGCAGTGGAAAAAATATCAATGAACCACAACTACACTCATCAACATGAATGAACCCACACAAATATATGAGCTCCAAAGAATAGTCTTGGAAGAATACATACAACTTGTATTCTGTACGCAGTCTAAATACATGCAAAACTAAACAGTATGTTGTTCAGGATTACATATATTATGGCAAACTATAAAGAAATGTTAAAAAACAATAAATACTCGACTCAAGGAAGGGGTGGCTTATGGGGACAAAGGGACATATGCGTACTCCAGAAATATCGGCATAGTCTATTTCTTCTGGGCAGTGGACAAACAAGTATTGGTTTTAGTAGTAGTAGTAGTAGTAGTAGTAGTAGTAGTAGTAGTATTTGTATTATTTATATCTTACACATAACGTAATATTTGTGTCATATATTTTACGGTTTAAAATGAAAATTTTATGTGGCAGAAAGAAAAGTATAATAAGACACCATTTACACAAATTTGTAAAGCACAGAAAACAACAATATGTTTTGATTCTATTTGTATATATTTGTTCCTATATATTTTACTACACATGTAGTAAAACAAAAGCAGAAAAACACCCCTATAAGGATACTCACTAATATAATAAATGGTGAGCTTCTTTGGAGGAGAACGTCACGGGGTGGAGGGGCTTACTTAGGAAAGGTTACAAAGAGATTTCAACTGTGATCTGCAACTTTCTATTTAAAACATAAAATAACTCAAGCCAACATAGCAAAATATTAGTATTTGTTCATTCTGAGTGTTGGGTACATAGGTGTTAGGTATAAGGTTGCCAGATTTAGCACAAAGAAAAAAAATAAACAAGATGTCTAGTTAAATTGGATTTCAGATAAATAACAAATAACTCTTTAGTATAAATTTTAATATAAACATGTCCCATAGGGATAGACTGTGTTTTATGTGACAACCCTAGTTAGTTATATTAATCTCTGTATCTGAAGTATAAGAAAAACATATTAGTCCTGTTCACGTACATTATGACAAATTAGCCAGTAATTACATTTTTAGTATCCAGCACAAAACAAGGGGAGGAGATTACAGAGCACCTACTGCCTGTATCTTCAAGGCTTTCTGAACAGATTCATTTTCTCTTATATTTAACTCTGAAAACAGATGTACCTATCATTTAAAAATGATAGTTTCCATTTATTATATGCTAAGCTCTGGACATGCAATATCTCATTCAATCTCCATAATAGCAGTAATACCGGAGAGCTCCCTCACTACAAACGTTTAAGCCTCCCTCACTATAGAAATTTTAAGTCTCCTTTCCCTAGTTTCTTAGCTCCTTAGCCCTTGGCTTTGATTACTCTTCTAATCAGTTTCTGAGTCCTAGATTAAAGATTGCTCCTAGCCTGAATCACAGAATGTCCCTCAGATAACGACTTAAAAGCCTGTGACTCCCCAACATCCCCCAAGCCATTCGGACCTAACTTTTGGACATTTCCATCCCAGAGACCAAATAGGGATTTTAACATACCCCCAGGCCAGTAGTCATTCTCCAACTCATTCTGGGTCCAGCTCCTGGACAATTGACACCACTTAAATGACTGGTTGAATGGCCAAAGGCTCTGGAAAGCTAACATTTATTAATTAAAATCTATCTTTCCTCATTCAGGGGCCTTGGGGACATAGAGGATACCCCAACAAGATTGCCAGTCGCAACTAAAAAAGCCAACGCAGTCTTTCAGGCAGATCTCAAGACCCCTTCCTCTCATCTGAGATCAGATAGGGCAACAGTTCCATGAATCCCTCAATAGGTAGGAACAGCTATGCCCTTGCCGAGCAGGTAACAGATACCGAAGAACTGACCTTCTGTCCCTCAACTTCCCATAGATATTTTATGGGGATAATGTCTCTCAAAGGAAAAACAAGGCAGGCAGTTAGACATAGACAGAGGGTTTCTGCATTACCGCCCAAAAGACCTCCCCTCTCTATCCGAAACTTCCCCTTTCCATTGTAAACAAATAGGTACAAGATACCCAACTAGATCAAACCAGCCACTCACACCTGTGCAGTTTAAAAAAGATGATGTAATAGCCTCTTGTCAATCACAGGTGTCAATCAGGTGGTCCCACACCCGAAAGGCACAGCCCATTTGAGAGAAAAAGATAAAAACCACCAAGGTCTCGTAGTAGGGCCCTTGAGCCATTCTCTACTGCTTGGGTCCGCTTCTATTTCTTTGAACTTCACTGTCTCTTCTAATAAACTTCTCTTTCACCATTTTATTTCTGTGTCTCGTTCAATTCTTTTCTGGAGACGCCAAGAAGCTGGACATTGTGCCGAGAAGTACTCACTTTCCAGTAACACCAGGCCCGTTACTATTTTTGTTAGTTTCTGGTACTTCTCCATGGCTCAGAAATTTGACAAAGTCACACACACAGCTAGTAAATGGTTCCAAAGCCATTGTTCTTTCCACCTGACAGCCACACACACACACACACACACACACACACACACACACCCCAAACTTTTCCCAGTCCTTCATGGTCTCTCCCTTCCAGAACCTCTATTATCACTTTGTGTCTGATTCCTCCTTCGGCAAGGAGCATTTGCTGTCCTTATTTGTCACCTTTCTAGACACAGACCACACTTTATTGGTCACTACACAGCCATGCTACCAATCGCTGACTGATGAGTGTCTGTCAGCTGACTGGTCAGCATTTCCCCTGAGAGCATTCTGGAAGGTATCCGTGGACTTGGCCACTTCTGCCACTTCTACTTTCAACACAAAGTTCCTTGGCTCCCAATTTTAATGTTAAAGTGCTTCTATTCCTTCTGGTCAGCAGAGAACATCCCTGGTCTTGAAGCCCCTTTTTCGTAGACACCACACAGGGAAGCCCAGAGACAATTTTCTGCTGACCTCTCTATCTAAACAGTCCAAGTCCATGCCGAGTGCTAATTTTTTAAAATGCTCAACAGAAACCCTTTTTGTCATCTAGAAGAGCAGGAAAGAGCCTCTTCTGCCCCACAGAATAACAAAAGCCCCATTGGCTTCCTTTCAAATATGCTAATCGCCCAGCTTCCATATTTCAGCTCCAGGCCCATTTTCATGCCTGACTTAAAAATAAAGGCCTGACAGACAATGAGGTCTTCAATGGAAATGCTGACAACTGATTGGTGAAAACAAAGACCTATTCTAAAAAGAAACAATGCAGGGAGGCAGTGAGCACCCATTGTCTCCTGCCTCAATAGGACCCCTTGTTCCCAGCCCTGCCATGGGCACGCTTCAGGCTTGATTTCTTCACTGGGGGTTTGAGGAAATGTGATCCTATCTTGTGTTCTCCCAGTACAAAGTAGAATGAGCTTTGCCTTTGTCAGTTTTGTCAGAGGAGAGTTTGGACACCTGCACTTGGGGGAATCATTTCTGAAACTCCAGATAATCGATGTGCTTGCCTGGACCTGGGGGACGAGGTTCTGGGCACCAGTGTGCAGTTTCTCTGTTCCCAGCTGCTGGCTCTTTGTTTGAAGGAAGTCTAGGCAGCATTTAAAACAATCGCCACAAATAAACATGCCTTCCAGACCATCTGAAATAAGCCTGAATTACGGTAACTGGATGAACTTCACTAAGACGGCTTTTCCTGGGTGACACTGAGACTCAACGTCATAATCCCAGTGATTGGGCCCCAATACAAATTTTTTTTTTTAATTTTATTTTATTAAATTTATTGGGGTGACAATTGTTAGTAAAATTACATAGATTTCAGGTGTACAATTCTGTATTACATCATCTGTAAATCCCATTGTGTGTTCATCACCCAGAGTCAGTTCTCCTTCCATCACCATATATTTGATCCCCCTTACCCTCATCTCCCACCCCCTACCCCCCACCCCCCTTACCCTCTGGCAACCACTAAACTATTGTCTGTGTCTATGAGTTTCTGTTTCTCATTTGTTTGTCTTGTTCTTTTGTTGTTTTTGGTTTATATACCACATATCAGTGAAATCACATGGTTCTCTGCTTTTTCTGTCTGACTTATTTCGCTCAGCATTACTCTCTCAAGATCCATCCATGTTGTCACAAATGTTCCTATATCATCTTTTCTTACTGCGAATAGTATTCCATTGTGTATATATACCACAACTTCTTTATCCATTCATCTATCGAAGGACATTTTGGTTGTTTCCATGTCTTGGCCACGTAAACAAAGCTGCAATGAACATTGGAGCACACGTGTCTTTATCTCTAAATGTTTTCAGATTTTTGGGTAGATACCCAGGAGAGGGATTGCTGGGTCATATGGCAATTCTATTCATAATTTTTGAGGAACCTCCACACTGCCTTCCATAACGGCTGCACCAGTCTGCATTCCCACCAACAGTGTATGAGGGTTCCTTTTTCTCCACAGCCTCTCCAACATTTGTTACTATTTGTCTTGTTGATGATAGCCATTCTGACTGGGGTGAGGTGATATCTCATTGTGGTTTTGATTTGCATTTCTCTGATGATTAGTGATGTTGAGCATTTTTTCATATGTCTATTTGCCATTTGTATGTCCTCTTTGGAGAAATGTCTCTTCAAGTCCTCTGCCCATTTTTCAATTGGGTTGTTTGTTTTTTGTTGTTGAGTTGCATGAGTTCCTTGTATATTCTGGATACTAGCCCCTTATCGGAGGCACTGTTTGCAAAAATCTTCTCCCATTCAGTTGGTGGCCTCTTTATTTTGTCAATGGTTTCTTTTGCTGTGCAGAAGCTTTTAAGTTTCATATAGTCCCATTCGTTTATTTTAGCTTTTACTTCCATTGCCTTTGGAGTCAAGTTCATAAAATGCTCTTTGAACCCAAGGTCCATAAGTTTAGTACCTATGTTTTCTTCTATGCAGTTTATTGTGTCAGGTCTTATGCTTAAGTCTTTGATCCATTTTGAATTAACTTTGGTACATGGTGACAAATAGCAGTCCAGTTTCATTCTTTTGCACGTGGCTATCCAATTCTCCCAGCACCATTTATTGAAGAGGCTGTCTTTGCTCCATTGTATGTTTTAGCTTCTTTGTCAAAAATTATCTGTCCATATTTATGTGGTTTTATTTCTGGGTTCTCAATTCTATTCCATTGGTCTATGTGTCTGTTTTTCTGCCAATACCATGCTGTTTTGATTATTGTAGCCCTGTAGTACAAGCCAAAGTCAGGAAGTGTGATACCTCCATTATTGTTCTTTTTCTTAAGATTGCTTTGGCTATTCAGGGTCTTTTGTGGTTCCAAACAAATCTGATGATTTTTGTTCTATTTCTCTAAAATATGCCATTGGGATTTTGATGGGGATTGCATTGAATCTGTATATTGCTTTGGGTAATATGGCCATTTTAACTATGTTGATTCTTCCAATCCATGAGCACGGAATGTCTTTCCATTTCTTTGTGTCTTCTTCAATTTCTTTCAAAAATGTCTTATAGTTTTCAGCATATAGGTCTTTCACATCGTTGGTTAAGTTTATTCCTAGGTATTTTATTCTTTTTGCTGCAATTGCAAAAGGAATTGTTTTTGTATTTCTTTTTCTGAGATTTCATTGTTAGTATATAGGAAGGCAATGGACTTTTGTGCGTTGATTTTGTAGCCAGCAACTTTACTGTATTAGTTGATTGTTTCTAATAGCTTTTTGTTCTCTATTTCATTTAGTTCTGCTCTAATTTTTGTTATTTCCTTTCTTCTGCTGACCTTGGGTTTTACTTGTTCTTCTTTTTCTAGTTCTTTAAGGTGTAACATGAGGTTATTTATTTGGGAGTTTTCTTGTTTCTTGAGATAGGCCTGTAATGAGATAAATTTCCCTCTTAAAACTGCTTTCGCTGCATCCCAAAAATTTTGGTAGGATGTATTTTCATTGTCATTTGTTTCTATGTATCTTTTGATCTCTCCTCTAATTTCTTCTTTGACCCAGTCCTTCTTTAAAAGTATGTTGTTTAATCTCCATGTATTTGTGTTTTTCCGCTTTCTTTTTACAGTTGATATCCAATTTCAAAGCCTTGTGATCAGAGAATATGCATGGTATGATTTCAATCTTCTTAAATTTGTTGAGACTGATTTTATGTCCCAATATATGGTCTATCCTTGAGAATGTTCCATGTACACTAGAAAAGAATGTATAGTCTGATGTTTTAGGATGAAGTGCTCTATAAATGTCAATTATGTCCATTTCATCTAATGTGTCATTTAGGGCTACTATTTCGTTATTTATTTTCTGTTTGGATGATCTATCCATAGCTGTCAATGATGTATTTAAGTCCCCTAGTATAATTGTGTTTTGGTCAATTTCTCCCTTTAGTTCTGTTAGTAGTTGCTTGGTGTATTTGGTGCTCCCTGATTGGGGGCATAAATATTGATGACTGTTATGTCTTCTTGTTGTACAGTCCCTTCACCATTATGAAATGTCCATCTTTGTCTCTTGTTATCTTTTTCACCTTGAAGTCTGTTTCATCTGATATCATTATGGCTACACCTGATTTTCTCTGGGTACCATTTGCTTGGAGTGTCAATTTCCACCCTTTCACTTTGAGTCTATGCTTGTCCTTGTAGCTGAGATGTGTCTCTTGGAGACAGCATATGGTTGGGTTTAGGTTTTTGATCCAATCTGCTACTCTGTGCCTTTTTATTGGTGAGTTCAGTCCATTTACATTTAGGGTGATTATTGATATGTGAGGATTTCCTGTCATTCTATCTTTAGTTTTCTGGTAAGGCTGTGTCTCCATTGTTTCTTTGTCTTTTTGTTGTTGTCTATTATTTCTGTGTGGTGGTATTCTATGATGTTTCCCTCTGTTTCTTCTTTTATTTCAGTATATATTTCAATTCTGGATTTATTTTGAGTGGTTACCCTTAAGTTTATGTAAAAGAAAGTTTGATATTTAGAGTATTCCATTTTCTTCAGCACGCTTACTTTCTCCATTCCCATATTCCGGTTCAGGCCTTTACTCTCCCCTTTTTGAGTTTTGGTTGCCACAAATTGTCCCTGTTGATGGTGGTCGAATAGCCTCCTTTAGTATTTCTTGTAGTGCAGGTCGTGTATTAGAAAATTCCCTCAGCTTCTGTATGTCTGGAAAGGTCTTTATTCCTCCTTCATATCTAAAGGATATCTTTGCTGGATATATTATTCTTGGCTCATGATTTCTCTCTTTCAATAGTTTGAATATTTGGTTCCACTCCCTCCTGGCTTGTAGAGTTTCTGCTGAGAAATCTGATGATAATCTAATGGGCTTTCCTTTGTAAGTTACCGTCTTCTTTTCCCTGGCTGCCTTGAGGATTCTTTCTTTGTCGTTGATTTTAGACAGCTTCAATACAATGTGCCTTGGAGAAGGCCTGTTGGGATTGAGATAACTAGGTGTTCTATTTGCTTCTTGGATTCGAGGGTCCAGTTCTGTCCACAAATTTGGGAAGTTGTCATCGACAGTTTGTTTGAATATATTCTCTGTTCCCTTCTCTCTTTCTTCTCCTTCTGGTATGCCCATTATTCTTATATTGCTCTTTCTGATGGAGTCAGAAAGTTCTTGTAGAGTTCTTTCATTTCTTTTAAGTCTCAAGTCTCTTTCTTCTTCTATCTGTGTCATTTCCAGGTTTCTATCTTCAATGTCACTGATTCTTTCCTCCATCTGGTCAACTCTACTACCTAAGCTGGATATTTCATTCTTAATTTCTTCTATTGAGTTCTTAATCTCCAGAAATTCTATTTGGTTCTTTTTTAAAATTTCAATCTCTTTCGTAAAATGCTCATGCTGTTCTTTGATTGAGTTTCTGAGTTCATTTAACTGCCTATCTGTGTTTTCTTGTATCTCGTTGAGTTTTTTCAGTACTGCAATCTTGAATTCTCTGTCATTTAAGTCACATATTTCTGTATCTTTAAGTGCCTTCTCTGGAGATTTTTCACTTTCTTTCTGAGCTATCTTGTTGCCTTGGTTATTCATGGCGATTACTGGTTTACTATTTCTCTTCCTAGACATCTACAGGAGTGACTTCTGCAACAGGTTGATAGGAAGAGGTCTTTGTTTTGTTTTCCAGTACTTGTTGGTAGAATGTTTTATTATTTCTCCAACTGCAATTTATTTTTCTTCTCCCATACGGTAGTGCAGTTTTCTCTGCACTATTCCTGCTTCTCACACAATGGGGGGATTCCCTGGGAGACGGGCTTCTCCTCTGTTAATAGTTCGTCTAGGTCATAGGGCGCAGTGTCCTGGTGGGTATGCGGAGAGCTTTTGATGTTCCAAAGCTTTTCCAGCTCCTGATTCAGAGCCCGTATGTTTCAGCAGTTCTGTTTACTCCTGCAGGGATCCGCCCAGATAGGTGGGGCCAGGGGCGGGGTGAGTTGTGAGAGGTGGCCCAGAGCAATGGCAGCGACAACCACCACAGCCGGTCCTGCTTCCACAGCTCCCGCCCCTTTGCCAGAACTAGTTGGGCTGTGAATTTGTGTCTGCGGTCCACAGTTCTCAAAACAGCAAATTTTCTGTTGTTTTGATCTGACACTGCTACTGTTTCGCTTCTAGCACCGGGAAGGTGGGGGCGGGGCGAGCTCTGGGAGGGGTGGGAGGGGGTGGCTAGTCTCAGTGCCTAAGGCTCCGTTCTCTGCTCGGCAGTGCGGGCTTAAACCACCGTTTTCAGCCTTTTTCCCTCAGTCTTTTCTCCGAGGTCTCTGCCATGAGCGTTGGGTTCAGCCGTGGTATATGCTGTCCCCTCAGCCCTATGGAGCCCTGGCGGAGCCCTAGCAGTCCGAGTTCTTCCCTCTCCCGCAGCTGCGGTAGTTCCAGGAAGCAGCGAGCTCGGAGCACTGAGCTGGGTCTGCGTCCTGCGCCTGCGCGGCTCCGTCTCCGCGCACTTCTCCCTTTCCTCCTCCCTCCACTCACACGAATCTCCCACCTGTAGGTGATTTCAGTCGGTAGTGGGCCTCTTCGTCTTGCCTGTCTGCTGTGCAGGGAGTCCTTTGTGGAGTTTTTGTTGTTCGATTCTTTGTAAATTCCAGGAGAGCTTTACAGAGGCTCACCTCACGCCGCCATTTTTCCGGAAGCCCCAATACAAATTTTAACAGCTCCAGCTGGATGGCAGTTTTAACTTTGTATGTCAGTGGAGGCTGTGCCTGCGTTCTCACCAAAATGAGTGTGGAGCGAGTCCACGCTACCATCTCCTTTCATTTCAATTCACCAGTGAGGTTGATACTATTGTCCCCATTTTACAGAGGAGGATCGCAAGCCTCAGAGAGGTTAAATCAGTTACCCTAGACCACCTTGCTAATAAGTGACAGAGATGAAATTCAAAACCAAGAGTGACATGTGATGGGGTTCAGGACACACTACCCCCAAATATGGTACCTTGGCATATTGACCACACGAAGCTGATGGGGTTTGAGGAAACCAGATGTAGGAAAGTCACTCTGACTTCGCTCACTTGCCCGCCCTGAAATAGATGAGAAAACCCTCATATGAGAGATGCCCTTCCTACACCTGAGGGAATGGAGCTTCCTTGCCTCCAAAGCCAAAGGGACCCAGACAGGAATCCTAGCAACCAGGCTTTGCTAAGCTTCCCTCAGTTTACAAGACTTTGACCTCACATTTCTACATGACCATCCACTTTTCATCAAACTTAGCATAAAATACTCAGGTCCGTCTGTTGGTCTCTGCCTTCATTTCCTTATGAAGGCTTCTATGTCACATAATATGTATATAAATCTGTATGCTTTTCTCCTGTTAATTTGTTTTTATCAGTTTGATTTTTTCAAACCCAGTCAGAGACCTGAAGAGGGTTGCAGAAAACTTCCTCCTGTGCAGATGTTACGCTGCCCTACCCTTGCTACTCAAAGAGTGATCCCTGCACCAGTCGCATGGGTCTTCCCTGGGAACTTGTCAGAAACACAGAGTCTCAGGCCCCACCCCAGACTCCTAAACTAGAATGTGTGTTTTAAGAAGATCTTCAGGGCTGCGCCCACATATGAAAGTTTGAGGAGTACAGACTCACACCCCAGTGCTTCCCAAATGACTGGACTGCAGAACAGAAAGAGATAAGCGTGAAGCTGTGAGGATATTGGAAGGTAAAACTGGGCGTGACATTAGGCCTAGGAGAGTGGAGGGCCACGTGGGAAGAAATGAAGCATTCAGTATCACAGCTATGCTATGTCTCAGAGCACTGCCTGCCTTGGGTGCTGTGTGGAGAAGAATAAAGCAATAGCCTTTGGATTTAGATCTGTTCAAATCCCACGAAAGTTGTTCAATTCTCTGAGTCTCATTTTCATGAACTCCAGAATGAGAATGATGCTACATTGTAGCTTGTTCTGATGTTAAATAAGACAGTAAATATGTGTGTGTGCACGTGTGTATGTATATAGATAATATATATAACATGACTAGGATGTCACAGGTCATCAATAAGAATATATATAATACTAAATATTAATATCCATATTAAACATTATGTCATCCAGAGTCCGAGGATACCTTGAAAAGAGTTGTCTTGCAAACAACAGAAACTACTCTGGCTAGTTCAAGGGATTCATGACTGAGTACAAAAATCAATGTAAGAAGCTAACTTGAGTGGGAACTTCAGGAAAAGTTCCTGGGCTCAGAAGCACCTTCATGCCACACTGCCTCCACGGTCAACACCTCCCAACCCCAGTACGAAAAGTCCACTCAGCCTTTTAGTCCCCCTCACGGTCATCTTCTCCTCCTCCCCTTCCCCTCCTTTGACAAGCTGGGAGCTGTGTGTCTTTCTGCCTCAGGCCGGCATTCTTCCTGGGCTCTAGGCACATCCCCTTCAGCCTTCCCTGGAAAGGTCTCTAGAACTTCCCGTCAGATAATAGGTCCTTCTAGTCAGCACTGGAATCCAAGCAAGTGTCTTCCATCTTGAGGAACCACTCCTTCAGTCCCATATTGGGGTGACAATTGTTAGTAAAATTACATAGATTTCAGGTGTACAATTCTGTATTACCTCATCTATATATCCCATTGTGTGTTCACCACCCAGAGTCAGTTCTCTTTCCATCACCATATATTCGTTCCCCCTTACCCTCATCTCCCACCCCCACCCCCGCCCCTTACCCTCTGGCAACCACTAAACTATTGTCTGTGTCTATGAGTTTCTGTTTCTCATTTGTTTGTCTTGTTCTTTTGTTGTTCTTGGTTTATATACCACATATCAGTGAAATCACATGGTTCTCTGCTTTTTCTGTCTGACTTGTTTCGCTCAGCATTACTCTCTCAAGATCCATCCATGTTGTCACAAATGTTCCTATATCATCTTTTCTTACTGCGAATAGTATTCCATTGTGTATATATACCACAACTTCTTTATCCATTCATCTATCGAAGGACATTTTGGTTGTTTCCATGTCTTGTACGTAAACAAAGCTGCAATGAACATTGGAGCACACGTGTCTTATCTCTAAATGTTTTCAGATTTTTGGGTAGATACCCAGAAGAGGGATTGCTGGGTCATATGGCAATTCTATTCGTAATTCTTTGAGAAACCTCCACACTGCCTTCCATAACGGCTGCACCAGTCTGCATTCCCACCAACAGTGTATGAGGGTTCCTTTTTCTCCACAGCCTCTCCAACATTTGTTATTGTTTGTCTTGTTGATGATAGCCATTCTGACTGGGGTGAGGTGATATCTCATTGTGGTTTTGATTTGCATTTTTCTGATGATTAGTGATGTTGAGCATTTTTTCATATGTCTATTTGCCATTTGTATGTCCTCTTTGGAGAAATGTCTCTTCAAGTCCTCTGCCCATTTTTCAATTGGGTTGTTTGGTTTTTTGTTGTTGAGTTGCATGAGTTCCTTGTATATTCTGGATACTAGCCCCTTATCGGAGGCACTGTTTGCAAAACTCTTCTCCCATTCAGTTGGTGGCCTCTTTATTTTGTCAATGGTTTCTTTTGCTGTGCAGAAGCTTTTAAGTTTCATATAGTCCCATTCGTTTATTTTAGCTTTTACTTCCATTGCCTTTGGAGTCAAGTTCATAAAATGCTCTTTGAACCCAAGGTCCATAAGTTTAGTACCTATGTTTTCTTCTATGCAGTTTATTGTGTCAGGTCTTATGCTTAAGTCTTTGATCCATTTTGAATTAACTTTGGTACATGGTGACAAACAGCAGTCCAGTTTCATTCTTTTGCACGTGGCTATCCAATTCTCCCAGCACCATTTATTGAAGAGAGTCATCTCCAACTTAACATGTCCAAACTGAGCTCAGCATTTCCCCTCCCACCTTGCTTCTCCTCCAAAACACTCCTGGTAGATGGCCAACATCTGTAGAGTTGTGCATGTTGAATACCAAGAGTCATATTTAACACCCTCTTCACTTCCCGTGTTCACGTCTTTCCTGCTCCTGCTGATTCTACCTCCAAAGCATATTGCAAACACATTTCTTTCTCTCCCTCGCCACAACCACCACTCTACTCCAGGCCCCCATCATCTCGTGCCTCCTGACTACTTCTGCACCCTCAATCTTGCACTCCAGTGCCATTCCCCTGCTTCAGCCAGAGCTGTTGGTTTTCCATTGCTTCTAGGATAAAACAAGATCTTTAACTTGGTCTTTGAGGCCCAGGCTGATCCAGTCCCTCTTCCTTAACCTTCCACTTTTGCCTTTACAGCCACATGGTCATTCCCTCCCTTCCTGCCTCTGGGCCTTTGCACTTGCTGTTCCCTCTGCTTACAGTATCCTTCCTTCTTTTCCCCCACCCTCAGTGTTATGGACTGAATGTTTGTGCCCCCCTACAATTCATGTGTTGAAGCTCCAACCTCCAATGTGCCCATATATGGAGATGGGGCCATTGTGGAGGTAATTAAGGTTAAATGAGATCATAAGGGTGGGGCCCTAATCCAGTAGGATTTATGTCCATAAAAGAGACACCAGAGACCACTGGTGCCACCTCTCCCACACACAGTCCTAGTGAGGACACAGTAAGAAGACAGTCAGCTGTTTACAACATCTACAAGCCAGGAAGGGGGTTCTTACCAGGAATCAAATCAGCCAACACCTTGACCCTGGACTTCTAGTCTCCAGAACTATGAGAAATAATTTTCTGTTGTTTAAGCCACCCAGTCTATGGCATTTTGTTATTGCGGCTATAGCGGGCTAATATACTCAAGTAACCTTTATCCTTTAGGTCTCTGTTTAAACCGTATATACTTTTTTAAAGTCAGCTCTGATACCACATACCACATTCCCATTTGGATAGGACTCCTGATGTTCAATCTCATGGCAGTTGTGTTCTCTTTTGTAGCACTTATCATAATAGCATTCGTTCATTGTGTAAGTATTGGGCCTTCTCCACTAGCTATGGTTGATAAAGTTGGAGACACCAACCGTGTTGTTCAACGATGAAACCCCAGTATCTAGCACAGGGTCCAGGACATAGTCGGCACCCAACAAATATTTTTGATATGTGATCAAGAAAGCTATCCCTGAGTTTGAGGAAATTTTCTGGAGCAGTTTTTAAGTTTTGTTTTTAACTCTACAATCTTGTAGGAGAAAGGAAACAAACCTTAAAGTCTATGTCACCCTTCTTAATACGCAATGTTTAAATTTTCAGTGCTCAAATATACATTTTTGTGTTATAGTAATCACTGCTGTCTTACATTCTGACATTTTTACTACACTGGAGAGGATGCCAGGAAAACCTCCCTTGTGGAACCTGGGAATCCAATCAAATGTTATCTTATCACATGGCTTCTTCCCTTTGGTCACCAGACCAAAAGTAGTTCAAGCTTGTAGCTCCTAAATCATATACATAATGGTGCGATGTATAATTGTGTGGTAGTTTAAAGGCAAAGCCTGAGACTGACGGTTAGTGATGCAATCTGAGCAGATGGTAGTTCATCTGTGCATGTGTGGACTAGTTCAGAGCGCCCAGCCTCTCCCCATCAGAGCCAAGACTGTACCCAGTTAGTCCCACAGAAGCAGCAGCTCTCAGGCCTTCCTCTAGTGTGGGCTATTTCTGTGCACTGCCTAACATCTGCTGGTGGAATTGTCCCCTCTTATGGACTAAATGTTTGTGTCCCCTCAAAATTCATAGATTGAAGCCCTAACCCCCAATGCAATGGTGTTTGGAGGTGGGCCTTTGGGAGGTAATTAGGTTTAGATGACATCATGTTCATGGGGCCCCATGATAGGATTAGTGCCCTTATAAAATAAAAAAGAAACCAGAACTCCCCCTGCCCCCTGCCCCCCACCCCCCTGTGAGGACACAGCAAGAAGATGGCTATCTGCAAGCCAGCAAGAGAGCCCAGATGAGCAACTGAATCAGCAGACACCTTGGTCTTGGACTTCCTATTTTCCAGAACTGTGAGAAATAGATTTCTGTTGTTTTAGTTACCCAGTCTGTAGTATACTGTAGTATATTGTTATAAGCAGCTCAGACGGACTCAGATGGCCTCCAACATCCCCTCCTCATAAATCTGCACTGTACTCTGGAGTCTAGGGACTTTTCCTGAGGTCTTAGCAGACATTTTTAATGCCCACATATTATTATTGATACATCACAGTTCACTAAGTCATTTCCTACCGTTGATCCCTCAAGTTGTCTCCACATTTTCTGATCTGAACAGTTTTATACTGATTGTTTTTTTCTAATGTATAGATTTTTCCTCAGAGTAAAGTTTCCTGGTTAAAAAGTATGGGTTATTTATGGCTCTTATACAAAGCCATATTGCTTTGCAAAAGCTATACTGTGCAAATGAGCTGGTTCTATCACACACCCACCAACACTAGGTCTTGCCATTTCTTTATTTTGGCTAGTTTAATAGATAACTAATAGGCCCTTCGATTTACTTTGCTACATATTTCTTTCTATGCAAAGTTGTTTGTGTTGAGATTAACTAAATGCCAACACTCAGAACATCAGTTATTGTTCTACCAACAATCAGAACTTTCTGCTCAAAGACCCATAGTTTTAACTCTAACATAACACTTTCCCCATTCTCAAATCCACAAGTTACTCATTTTTAATATTATTGATACTTCAAGGGATTTATGGGAACAAACAATAAAAGAGAAAGCAAAAAAGAAAATGAACAGATAAGGAAATACTGCCTTTTCTAACATGGACCTTCTCAAAGTCACTATGTTCATCGAAGGCCATCTAGTGGATCCCCGTGGGAAAAATGCACAATGGTATGAGAGGGAGGCCATTTTCCCAGGGGCACAGATGGGGCAGGGCTTTCAGGATGTATGCTGGCTCAGAGTCATGTTTCCTCATAGGAGGAGAAGCTGTAAATTTCCCCAACTCCCATCAGCTCCTGTGTGGGTGTGTAGAAACCAGAAGAGAATGAAAAAACAGTTGTTACATCTACTAAACTGCACAAAGTTGGGGACTCAGTTAAAGGTATAAATTTCTAGCATGCGTGCGTGCACACACACAGACACACAACACATACACACACACACACACACACACACACACACACACACACACAAGCAAACCACTATTCCCATAAATTGAGGTGCCAACATTAGAGAGTTTTATTCTTTCACTAAATATTAGTTGAGTTCCCATTATATGAGCAATAACATGCCCCCTCTACATGTGGCTCTAGCTGGGACCTATAGTCTAAAGGAAGGAAAAGACTTAGCTATGAAAAGGCAGTTAATGGTAGAAGGCAATAAAACTCAAGGACTAGGTGGTCACTCTACAATAGAGAATCAGAGAACCTTCCATGGGGGAGGTGGAACGTGTGCTCCTCGTGCATTTATTTTTGGTTTTAATTCAACAAAATAATACGTGCTTATAAAAATTGAGAGAAGCAAAAAGTGGACCATCTTCTCACTCCCCCATGCACTTCCATTCTCAAAAAGTCACCACTGTTTAGAGAGTTTGTTTTACATAATTCCAGGAGGTAGATTTTAAACTGGGTTTTAAAACACTGTCAGAGGAACGGAATGGGAGAGGGATGATGTGGTGGGATTCTGTGGAATGGGAAGGGTTAACTCTAGATGGGCACCCAGCCCCGCTTTCATTACGATATTCTAATTTTTTAGTAGTGTCAGGTCGCTGAGTTTCTAGTAGTACTCATAACTTTTAAAAAAGAAAAGAAAAGAAAGATGGAGAAGAGGAAAAAAAACTAGTTAATTCATTCCAGATACCTGGCTTTCTTCGAATTCCCCAGATTTTCTTTTCTTTTTTGGTTTGACCACAAAGTGAACCCAAGAGTATGAATCATAAGCCTTCATCTCATGAATGTTGTATTCCAAAACTTTCAACGTTCAGAACTCTTTCTACTGCATTCAAATCCTCAGGCAAGTCAATATTTTCCTGCTCTCGCTGGCGCTTGAAAGGCAGGGTTGCATCTATTTGTAAGTATGGGGGACATATGCTATACAGCAGCTGCTACCTCACTCCCAATTCAGTTACTAGCAGCCTCATTCTTTGTAGACTTCCTGAACTAGTTTAATGTACCCTTCTTCTGGACAACTTGCACTTACTTCTGTCCGCGTACTTAATCCATATTGTAAATTACTATTCATTATTTGGCTATATGCAGACATAATATCCATGAAACCTGTCTAGTCATGGTGGTAAGCTCAATGCCTAGGGTCTCAGATATTTGCAAACTGCATGTATGAATAATGACTAGTGGCCCACAAGAAATTATTCTAGAAGTGGCCACAGAGTAAGTGCATTAGCCACGAGACACGTGTGATAAAATAACTCACCGACAGCTGAGTGCTGCTCCCCACACAGGAAGTCTGAGTTATGCTTCCTTTGTGGATATCCCAACTCACTCATTCTTGAGGAGGGTTAGAACTTTCCAGGATCAAACTGCTCTGTACATGACACACATTCTCCCTGACCCTTTCCTGCCACCACTTCCCCAGTCAGTGGTGACCAACAGCCAGCATATGCCACAAAGATCATCATTAGCATATCTCCTGGATGGTGTCACTCCGGGGCCAGAAGGAGCCAGCGCAGCCCCCTGCACAGTGTGCAAAGCCCAGCCACAGACAATGAGCTCAGCTCCAGTGTCTGCCCAGACCCCCTTGCCACTTGATCTCTTGATCTACGTTTCCTGGTTCTCTTCTCCTCCGTCACTGATGTCCTCCTCAGCCTCAGATCCTAGAAAAGAATAGATGCTACACAGTAGCAATCACTCTAAAAATCTTAGTGACTTAACACAGTAAGAGTTTATTTCTTGCACAGGCTGCATATCTACTATGGATTGGGGAAGGATTTCTGCTCATTACAATCATTTAGGGACCCCGTTTGATAGAGGCTCCTTCTTTACACACAACTTCCTGATCTCAGAGGGATGAAAAAGGCAACATGGCAAACTACACAAAAAAGTCCTAATGCTCCTGCTCACATTTCATTGTCTAAAGCAAGTCACATGGCCATGCCTAATTTCACTGGATGCAGAGACGTACCATCCTACCGGCCCCAGAAGGAAAGGAGAACTGGAATATTTGTGTGTAGCTTTAGTGACTACCAGACTCTCCTTTTATTGACGATGTAATTGGACTTGTTTGTCAACCATATACTGACCTTGGCCGTCCTGCCTGCCTCTCGACTTTGCTTGCTCCTTCTGTTTCAATCCACCCACAGTTGCAGGGAGAAAATCTCTCTGGCTGAGGAAACCAGACCACTGCTTCCTGCCAGAGAAAGGAACTGATCATTCATAGGAGATCAGATCTTATCTTATTAAACATAATTCCCAGAAGGTTCCTAAACACCTTCTTCACCAGGAGTTTTCTTTCAGCCAGTCAAGTAAGTGCTGCGAACATTTAAGCCCATGTTGTACCCCTAGTGGAGATGGGTCAGCCTCCTCTGTTCCCTTCAGCTGAGAAGTTGTGTCCGGAAATCATGGCACTGACCACCGAGACAGGACAAACAGGAAAAAAAAACAAAAACAAACAACTTGTTGCTTTCAGCAAACCAAGGCTTTTCTACAAGTTGCCAGTTAGTGACATGGTAATGGTCTTGGTCTGTGTTTGAGTCTCAGCTTCTCCACTTGCAAGTGTATGACTCTGGGCTATTTCCTCATCTGGAAAATGGAGTTTTGTGAGGATTAAATGAGATAATGTACACAAAGCACTAACCAAAGTCCCCTGAATGTAGGCGACAGGCAGGAAATATTAGCTTTGTGCTAAATGTTATCAGAAGCACGTCTGAGTATCTGCACTGTGTACCCCGTGAATTTGACATGCAGACTGATCGGTATTTAATCCTCCTCCCTCTTTTACAACAAAATGTGTTTCAGTGATAATCATTACACAGAATAAATAATATTAATGGCCAAAAAAAATTGCAGTAAAAATTTCCTCTTATCAAAATTTCCAAGTATCATCATGACAGCAAAACATAAAATATAAGTATCCAATAGAACAAAGGAATTAAATTTCCAGTACAACAAAGAAGCAATGGATTACTACTTTTTAATTACATTAACTTTGTGTCACGTGGGGCATCATGCAGGGTCTCTGGTCCCGCTCCCCACATAAGAACACAGGACAGGGTGAGGCCAAAAAGGAACACCCATGGAGCCATAGGTAGGGGAGTCATACCACTATATTCTCGCTGGTGGCTGGGTTGGAGACACAGGAAGCAGGAGCCACAGAATTCGCAATCCACTCTCCACCACACTCTGCCACCCAACCAACCTCACTTGCTAGCTGCAATCCGCCATGCTAACTGCAATCCGCTCCTGCTAGCTCAGCCACCATCTTCTTGCTAGCCCCCATTTTTTGTTGCTAGTGTAGCCACAGCAGTTATATTAGTGATCAATGGCTCACTGGTTACAGCTGAGGGCCAACTAGCCACAGCTGATGGCCATGCAATCACAGTTGATGGCCATTTACTACCTGAGCCAGCACCTTTCCACGTGAGGCCGAGAGCCTGGAAACTGCACTCCTGGCTCTGTCCCCACACTTTGTTTTTTATAAAGGAGAAAGATGTATACCTAAAAATTGGTCTGTCATGGTAATGAGCAGTAGTATAGTTTAATAACAATTGAATAAAAGGTAAAATAAATAGAAAAAACAAATTTGAATTTTAAATATTCACATTTTCAAATATTACTCAAATTTAATAATGTATTTCACCTATGGAAAATTTGTACATCACAAAGATTTTATACCTTGCAGTTTGCATTGTTTCAGCGTTTTCAATTTTAAACAGAAATTCCAAGTGATCATATAGAATAGAAGGAACTCATATTCGTTTTTCATCTTTGCAATCATTCTGCTGTCATTATTTATTTCAAATCTACTTTTTAAATGCAGGAACATGTAGCTGCACGGAGGGTTAGACATGAACTTGAAGTGAACTTACTCAGAAAGAACACAAGGCCAATTTGCTCTCAAAATGAATGGGTGCAGTTGAGTCCAGGCTAATCCAGGGCCAACTGCATGACGGGAAGTTCTCTGAATTAACTTTCCCGCAGTGTACAAAGCCCATTAAGGACTGTGGTGGACAGAAAGCTAAGAAGGCCGCCAAGGTTTCCAGCCCCTGCTGTACAGACACCTTCTCCTGTTATTCAGTCAAACACTAAAGAAGGCCCTGCTTGGAGGAATTTTGCAGGTGTAATTAAGGTCTCAAATCAGTTGGCCTTTTAGGGAGATTGTTTTCCAGGTGGGCTTGGCCCAATCACATTAGCCCTTTAAATCTGGGCATAGAGGTCAGAGACAGGAAATCAGAGATTCAAAGAGGGGGAAAGATTTGATGCACTCTTGCTGACTTGAGGATGGAGGGGGCCACGTGGGGCGTGGGTGGCCTTAGGAGTTGAGAGCAGCCCCTGGCTGACAGCCAGCAAGGCACACGGAATTCTGCCCACAAGAATCAGCTCAGAAGTGGGTTATCACCCAGAGCATCCAGGTGAGGACTCAGGCTGGCCCACAACTTGACTTTTAAGTCCTGTGACCCAAAGAACAGAACCAGCTGAAACACACTGTTGCCAATTTCTGACCTATACAGCTGTGAACTAATAATTGAGTACTCACTTTTTTTGTTGTTTGTTTTTTAGCTTCATTAAGGTACAACTGACAAGCAAAAAGTGTACCGTTGACCTTGAACAACTCTGGGGTTAGAGGTGCCAAGCTCTGCACAGTCTGCATATAACTTTTGACTCCCCCCAGCACTTTACTAGTAATAGCCTACTGTTGACCGGAAGCCTTACCAATAAACAGTCAACATATAATTTGTATGTTATATATATTATATACTGTATTCTTACAATAAAGTAAGCTAGAGAAAAGAAAATGTTATTAAGAAAATCATAAGGAAGAGGAAATACATTTACAGTACTCTATATGTTTATTGAAAAACAACCACATAAAAGTGGACCCGAGTAGTTCACATCGTGTTGTTCAAGGGTCAACTCTATATAGTTAAGGTGTAAAACTTGATGTTTTGATATACGTATATATCATGAAATGATCATGATCAAGTTAATAAACATATCCATCACCTCACAGTTACTTTTTTTGTGGTGAGAACACTTAGGATTTATTCTCAGCAAATTTCAAGTACAATACAAATACAATACAAAACTGTTAGCTACAGTTGCCGTGCTGTACATTAGAACTCCAGAACTTACTCATTTTGCATAACTAAAACTTTGTACCCTTTGACCAACATCTCCCCACGTCCCCCACTCCCCGCCCGTGGCAGCCACTATTCTACTCTCTGCATCTGAGTTCGACATTTTTAGATTCCACATATATGTGAGCTCATGTAGTATTTGTCTTTCTCTGCCTGGCTTCTCTCACTTAGCATATTGTCCTCCTGCTTCATCGTGTTGTCACAAATGGCAGGATTTCCTTCTTTTTATGGCGGAATAATATTGTCACATATATGTTACATTTTCCTCTATCCATTCATCCAACATAGGACCTCAGGTTGTCTACATATCTTAACTATGGTGAGTAGTGCTTCAGTGAACAGGGAAATATAGATGTGTCTTCCAGATACTGATTTCACTTCTGTTTATTTCAAATAAAACTCTTGCAGTTGCCTGTCATGGTGGCCCATCACAGCTTTCTATGGTTTGCATTAAATGCTTTTTAATAATTTTAAAATATACAATTCAGTGGCATTTAGTACATTCACAATGTTGTGCGACCACCACCTCCACCTAGTTACAAAACATTTGCAATAATCCAAAGTGAAGCTCCTTATCCATTAACAGGAAATCCCTATCCCTCTGCCTTCAGGCCCTGCCAACCTCTAATCTGCTCTCTGTTCTCTATAGATTTATGTATTCTGGATATATTGTATAAAAGTGAACTCATCTGATATTTGTCTTTCTCTGTCTGATTTACTTCACTTAGCATAATACCCTCCAGGTCCATCCATGTTGTCACAAATGGCAAGATTTCGTTCCTTTTCATGACTGAGTAATATTCCATTGTACATATGTACTACTTCTTCTTTATTCAGTCATCTATTGATGGACACTTAGGTTGCTTCCATATCTTGACTATTGTAAGTAATGCTGCAATGAACATAGGGGTGTATATACTTTTTGAATTAATGTTTTGGATATCTTCAGATAAATAACCAGAAGTGGAATTGCTTGGTGGTTTGGTAGCTCTATTTTAATTTTTTTAGGAACCTCAATACTGTTTTCAATAGTGGCTGCACTTGGGGCCGGCCCGGTGGCTCAGGTGGTTAGAGCTCTGTCATGCAAGGGGTCATGCGGGAGACCCTGTTCGCTGCGCCATGTGTCGTGCAGAGCATCCGGCGGGGTCTCTGCTCCCGCTCCCCACATAAGAACACAGGATATGGTGAGGCCAAAAAGGAACACCCACGGAGCCATAAGTAGGGGAGCCATATCACTATATTCTCTCTGGCGGCATCCGCCTCTCTGCAATCCGCTCTTGTTAGCTCAGCCACCATCTTCTTGCTAGCCCCCATTTTTCTGCTAGCATAGCCACGGCAATTATATTAGTGGCCAATAGCTCACTGGTTACAGCTGACGGCCAACTAGCCACAGCTGATGGCCATGCAATCACAGTTGATGGCCATTTACTACCTGAGCCAGCACCTTTCTATGTGAGGCCGAGAGCCTGGAAACTGCTTTCTGGGGCTCTGTCCCCACAAGCTCCATGCTCCTAACTCCAAAGGCTGCCGGTTCAATTCCCACATGGGCCAGTGGGCTCTCAACCACAAGGTTGCAGTTCAACTCCTCGACTCCTGCAAGGGATGGTGGGCAGCGCCCCCTGCAACTAGAAAACGGCAACTGGACCTGGAGCTGAGCTGCGCCCTCCATAACTAAGACTGAAAGGACAACAACTTGAAGCTGAACGGCACCCTCCACAACTAAGATTGAAAGGACAACAACTTGACTTGGAAAAAGGACCTGGAAGTACACACTGTTCCCCAATAAAGTCCTGTTCCCTTTCCCCAATAAAAAAATCTTTTAAAAAAAATAGTGGCTGCACCAATTTGCAACTCCTATCAATAATGCACGAGGGTTCCCTTTTCTCCATATCCTCACCAACACTTGCTTGTTGT
The DNA here is from genome assembly GCF_036562045.2 of Rhinolophus sinicus. Taxonomy (NCBI): domain Eukaryota; kingdom Metazoa; phylum Chordata; class Mammalia; order Chiroptera; family Rhinolophidae; genus Rhinolophus; species Rhinolophus sinicus. The sequence goes on along the minus strand of NC_133755.1, from coordinate 67,831,771 downwards.
CTTTTTGATAACAGCCATTCTACAGGTGTGAGGTGATATCTCACTGTGGTTTTAATTTGCACAATGGAAACCTATTATTGTACTTCTCCCAAATACTTGGCCTGATCCCAAAGCCAGGAAATCGCTTTGGCCACCTACTCACGGATCATGTCCGCCCCCAAGAAAACGAGGACAGAACATCCTCTGTTTGAAAGGGAGTTTGTGCATATCTCAAAAACAGCAAACTGCTTGAGGGGACTTTTGTGGGTAATATTCTAGAAGAAAGTGGTGACTAGGCTGAAGTCCCTGCCCTCAGGAACTAGTTGAGCTGGGCCGTGTCTCTCTCATGATCACCCGTTTACCCAGCGTTTCCATCACTGTGACTATAAGGTCAGCTTATCATCCATCTGAGCAGGAGCTGACTGGTTCTGAGAGTTGAGTTAAAAACGTTTTCTTCAGAGGTGAGAGATAGTTAGCCTCCCAGCTCCAGCAGCTTGTTTTCAAACTTATTTCAAGTAACATTATTTCAGTATATGGAGCACAAAAGTGTTTAAAGTGCACTTGTAAAACAATGTGAAAGCTACTTCTGCAAATAGATTAAAAAGAATTCTCTTTTTTAAAAAGCACTATATGTTCTCATTTTGCCACTCACAAGATGCATGAGAATGACTTCCAGAAATATTTTTCCCAAAGGTTACAAAATGCCTGGCACCATAGATGGCGCTTTGATTTGGCAATAAAAAGAGAGCACAGTGGCCTCTTAATTTACGGAGACTAATTCAAGCCTGGGGATACAATCTAGAATTTAATAGGCAGTTACTAACAGCTGCAAAAAAAACCCCGTGAATCCTGGGTCAAAAAAGAATCATCATAAAAATTATAGCAACTGAATCTGCAAGGATTAAGGAGCAGCAATGATAAAGCAGCAGCCAGACTCATTTCAGCTGTAATAAATATATCACATGGGTGAGTGGCCTTCCTGGATTTCACTTCAACTCAAGAAACCATTGTGAGCACCTATTATGTGCCAGTCATGTACATGGACCATAAAGACAAAGCAGCTGTGATCAGCTCAAGCACAGAAAAAGCCCCTTTCTTTTAGAAGCACAAGGAAGAAGGAATGTCATCTGTCCACCATTTGGATATAAGGCAGCGAAAGAAGAAGGGAGGAACCCCAGGCAACTTGAGGCTTTCTGGCATGGATATCAGGTTAGGAAAAGCTAGACGAACCAAGACCTGAGGGAGAGGCTTGGTTGGAAGCGGGTGCTGCGTTTGAAGAACACCTGACATTGGAGGTGCCTGCAGAATTTTCACAAGGCTCTTGGGGAATATGGCAACAACAGCAATAATATGTTTTATCTTTTTAGTTCTGTTGATATTTTTAAGACTACAAACACACTCCATTTCGCACTCTTTAAAGGCAGATTGCTAATCTTTTATAGCTGAAGTTCTTCAATTATTCTTGGCAATAGACTTGGTTTTGTATGAATTCAGAGCTCTCCTTTGTTTTCTGATCCCATGACTGGAACCCAGATAATTTCTGGTCACAGCTGCAGATCTGTGGTTGTAACTGATCTCCTGCAAAATAGCCGTAAAGTTGCTGAAATTATCCTTTTAAAATTTTTATTTCATTTCATGACATAAAATACTTTAGCTTTGTTCTGTGGCTAGATCTCAAATCCTGGCATTTCCCCAACCACGCTATACTATCAAAGAGCTTCATGCATTTTTAAACAAAATGATCCTCCTTCCCAGAGCTTTTCATGTCTTTTTCCAGGGACTTCATCTTTTTAAAGATCGACTACACTTGTGAAAAAAAATCCAGAATGTAACTTAATGTTACTTTCATTACCCACTACATTGCACATAGATTTTTTTTATTTCTTCTTTATTTCTCCTTTAAATAGATTGTTGGAAATTATTCAATTAATTGAAAGGCAGAGGAAAATATTTGCAAAATATCCAACTGAAATGTTTAACATCCAAATTGTAATCCTTATTTATAGGAAGGGCTCTTACCAATCAATAAGAAAAAACCAAGCACCCTAACAGGAAACCAGATAAATACTATGATTAATTAATCCACAAAAGAAATTCAAAAGCCATGAAATCTGAAAAAGAAAAACGACTTTACTAAAAATCAAAGAAATAAATTAGAAATGAGGGAAAATCTGATTAGATTAGCAACATTTTATTTTTAATTGGCTTAAAAAACAACAACACCACAAATATCCAGGGTTGATTAAGAAACGGGCAGACATTCTCAAACACTTGTATGTGCCAGAAAAATAGGAAACATGTCTATAGAGCAATTTGACAGTACCTATTAAAAAGTTTAAACATGGATGCTGCTTCACCCAACAATTCCATGCCTGAGAAAATACACTACGAAAGAATCATCCACTTGTATAGAAAACGCTGTAGAATTTTCCTCATTACAACTATTGTTTAAAAGGAAGAGAGCAGATAAAATTTCCTGTTTGTTTAATAACAAAAATATGTTACCTTTACAGTAATAAGAAGAAAGCTATTACTATTGAGGGGAAAATAAAGTATGTAATTAAAGCTTTCCAGAAATGAATAGCATAGGCTTCATTTATATATCATAGAGAAAAGCAATAATATCTCATTTATTTGACATAATTTGGGGGAGGTGACTGAGGGCTGGGGAGTCCATCAAGCATTAAAGCAACACAAAGGTCAGTTTAAACCAGCATAGTGTTAATAGCTATGAAAGAATTTTGGAGTAGAGGTTCAGTTGGATTTATTGTCATTTATGACAGAGTCATTTGTAATAGATACATTAATTATTCATGTGAAAAAAGCCCTTGTAAATTTAAGCATCAATGGAAAAAATTTAATATTAGTTTCTCAAATCTATTTTTCCACAGTACAATGTTTAATTTCAACCTGTGACTAAATTAATGCATGAATACTTACTAATTTATTATGAGTTGTGCTGTGACTTTTCATCTATAAATTGAAAGAGGCAATAAAACAGCTTTAATGTACTAAATGAATTTCCTTTATAAGTTTTAACATCCAGCTGGATCTCTCACTAATGAGTTAAATAAACCTTCTATATTTGTATGAAAGTCATGATTTTAACATTTTGTATATTACACTTTGATAAATTTTGTAAAAGTCCATAAAATAATCTCCCTATTTTTCTATTTGACATTTATTTCTCCTGAGTGCTCATTTCCAAGTGTTCCATTGTTAATTCTTTTGATATTTGATACCAAATTGATACCAACCAGTATGTTGTGAGCCAACATCCTCATCAGCTTTTATTCTTTGTTGTGTGTGTGTGAGTGTGTGTGTGTTGTGAGTGCCTGTAAGGGCAGTTGCTACATTTCTGTCTCTTCCTGAAAGTGAAGGGGGCATTAACCCCTCAGTAGGGCCCTATGTCCCTGCGTGGTACTCATGACGCAAGTGGGGAACAAAGTCCCGGCACACAGGTTCAGCTAGAGTGAGTAACACAGCTTTATTTGGGAAGAAATGTCCCTCTAGAGACCAATGATCTGGAAAGCACAGAAGGTTGTACAGAATAGAATAGAATTTAATAACGAACCAAGTCTCAGAGTCAATCAGGTTGGAGAAGGTTCCTGGTCCGGGAGAGGTGACTGGGCCCAGGACAGGTCTGGGGCAAGCTGGTCTTGCAAGGAAGAACTTCAGAGAGTCCCAGTATATTGCAGCTTGCATCTCGCAGAGGGTCTTAGCTGGAGTGCCCAGTCGGACCACTCACAGCACTGCTCTGGAGTTCTGCTTTTATCTTCTTTTCCTTGGACTTGTTTATCTCTTAGGTGATAACTAGAAGTTGTTTGCCAGAAGTTGTTTATCTCTTAGGTGATAACCAGAAGTTGTTTTGGTGAAGGTGTTTATCACTCAATTTTGTTATGCTCAGTTTCACACAAAAACATGTTTTTCACTTCACTCTTATCTGTCTCACACATGTGCGGCCATAATCCTGTCCCTACTAGTAAACAACTTGTTTTGCAAACCTCAAGCCAACATTTATAATACATTTTATATGCTCTATACAGAGAGAGTTTTCTGTGTGTGTGTGTGTGTGTGTGTGTGTGTGTGTGTGTGTGTGCCCTTAGCATCACATAGGGACTTCAGTTGGAGTGCCCTATGGCCAACCTCCTTGCAATTCATTCTGATAATTCTCCTTCCATCTTTGTGTTACCTTAAGTCAAAGAGTCAAAGGGAGCTGAGAGATTTTTGCCACTGAAGGCCTTAAAGCCTTTGTAAATTAAGGAGGGCAGGCAGGCAAGGGAAACAGGATTTCCCAAAGCTTGAGGAAGGTATTGGGAAGAAGTCAGTCTGGCCCATCCCTGGGGCTGCTCTGCAGGGCATGAGATATTGGATAGTCTGCCTCAGTGACGTTCAGTGATGTTGGCCGACATATAATCTAATAGAACCCATTTCCAATTCATCTGGGACCTTATCTTTAATCTCACCTGTCAGAATCTGACACTTTATTTACATCCAAGCATCTCCTATTTATATGACTAACACAGCTATTCCACATCACCCGGGGGATCAAATGACTTCAATTTACCAAAGACAGAGAATAGTCTTGCTCTTTCCAAGGAGATGGGAGGAAGCCATTTTTATTTGGAAAAACATTAAGTAATTTTCCATGAGAGAAACATAGATTAACGGATTCAAAGCACGAGGAGCAGAGAGTGGTACCACCATATTTGGAATAATTAATTATTAAACATGATTTAATTAGATAATTAATTTAGGTTAAATACAGAAAAATCATTTCGAGGCAGTGTGTCTGCTGGGTGGACAGGGCACCGGGAAGGTTTGAAGGTTAGGGACCCCATCTCCAAGTGAAGAGGCCCTGGGACCAGAAACGGAGACAGGACCGTACTGACCTGCTTCCCCAAGAGGAAATAAGCAATAAATATTTTAAATGCCTATGCCTGGAAGGTGTTGTGCTCTCTGCCGGAGGGGAGTAGCCGCAAAAGCACAACGTGACAGCTCCATGTCTCTTTGTGCAAATCATTAAAGAATTATCTGGTGAAGCCTAGCTTTATCAATTCCTTGAGACTGCTTCTTTCAGAATGTACATGAAAGGCCTTTATGTATCATAGCATGTGCTTTACTGTCCTAAGAAAACCAGACAAATCTACTCACAGTATTTCTTATCAGGGGCTGAGCTGTACTTTTGAGAACCTCATGACATAGGGGGACAAAAGACACAGTCCAGAGCCTGTTAAATGTGGGTACCCTGCTAAATTAATTCCCTACCTCAGTCAGGTACCACAAATTCTGATCTTGACAAGTAAGGATAAACCAAAAGTAAATCAACCCTTGCATGAGAGATTTTGAGTCCTTTGGTGATTCAGAAAATCTCCAGCTCTGAAGATATATTAAGATATAGTCGTTGCTAGAGCACCCATGCAACTGACAGAAACAAAATCTATAGGAGTAGATAATACTATTCTAAACTTCACTTTTTTCTACATATAATTTCTGAAACATAATGTCAAGCACATAATACAAAACAATCAGGTACCAGTAACACCCATTAAGATGACTACTATTAAAAAAAAAAAAAAAGCAGAAAATAAGTGTTGGTGAGGATATGGAGAAATTGGAACCACTATACACAGTTGGTAGGAATATAAAATGGTATAGCCACTGTGGAAAACGGTATGGCACTTCCTCAAAAAATTAAACATAGAATTGCTACATGATTAGAAATTCCACTTCTAAGTATATACCCAAGAACTGAAAGCAAGGTCTTAAAGAGGCATTTCTAAACTCTTGTTCATAGCAACATTATTCATAGTACCTAAAACATAGAAGCAAACTATATGTCTATCAACAGATGACTGGATAAGTAAATAGTAGTAATGCCCACAATGGAATATTATTCAGCCTCAAAAAGGAAGGAAATTCTGACACATGTTATAATATGAATCAACCTTGAGGCCATTATGCTAAGTGAAATAGGCCAATCACAAAAAGATAATTATTGTTTGATTCCACTTATATGAAGTACCTAGACTAGCAAAATTCATTAAAGATAGAAAGTAGAATGGTAGTTCTCTCGGGCCAGGGGAAAGAAGGAATGGGAGAGTTGTTTAACACATGTATAATTGCAGTGTTGTAACATGAAAAGAATTTTAGAAATGGATGATGATGCTGGTTGTACAACAATATGAATGTACTTAATACACTGTACATTTAAAAGTGGCTAAGATGGTAAATTTTATATTATGTATATTTTACCACAATAAAAACCATTGAAAAATCATTTGAAACAAACAAATGAAAAATTATCAGGCATAAAGAGATATGATATTAAAGAGAAATTACAGGAACAACAGTCAAAACAAGGACTCCAGATATGGGAATTGCCAGACACAGATTATAACACAACTGTGCTCACTATGCTCAAAGAAACAAAAGCTTGAACATTTTGGCAGGGGATCTTGACAAGTAAGGATAAACTGTAAAAGTAAGGAAACTGTAAAACCAGAATCAAGTGTTTTCCAGGGGGACGGGGGAGGGGGTGAAAGGATGAAAAATTGAAATATGGGATTTTTAGAACCATGACACTATTCTACATGATATTGTAATGGTGGATACATGATGTTATGCATTTGTCAAAACCCATAGAACTCTACAATACAAAGAGTATACCTTATTGTAAACTATGGGATTTTAGTTAATAATAATGCATGTATTATCATGTTACATCTAATAGTATGACCTCAAAATACATAAGAAACAGTTGAAAAAGTAGAGCTAGATAAGTCCACAATTGTAATGTGATATTTTATAAAGAAGGAAATGAGAAATAGGAATAATCTGCAGAATTTATGTTCTTTACTAGCTCATGTGATTTACTATGCTATCAAGTAAATCTCATCAAATTTCAAAAGACTGAAATGTTTCATAGTTCCATTCTCTGACATAGTTCAATTATGCTAGAAATAAATCACAAAAAGAAAGCACAATTCCCATATGTTTAGAATTGAGAAGCATATTTCTAATAAATCAAAATAGAAATCCTAATATAAGATAAAAAAGTATTTGAATTAAATGATAAAAATAGTACAAAATAATAAAACTTGCTAGATGTTATTAAAGCAGTAGATTTAAATTTCTAGTCGTGAATTCAAATCTAAGACAGAAATGTCTAAATTCAGTGAGCGATGGGGTCTATCTCAAGAAGATAAAAATAACACCCCCAAAAAAGATGAAAAAAATTTAAAAAAAAATAAAAGATGAAAAATAGGGAAAAGTATACAATAGAGAAGATCAACAAAGCCGAGGAGAAATAAAACTAATAAGCATCTGGTAAGAGTTATCAAGAGAAAAAAGAAAACACACAAATAACTAATATTTGGAAAGATATACGTAGTTCTTATAAATACAGATCACTATAGATCTTATAAATATTTAAATGATAAGAAAATATATTGAAGAACCTTATATTTTTTAAATTACTAGGAAATTTTAATTTACCAAATTGGCAAAGGGTGAAAAGAAAAACTAAATAATTGTATAAATATTTTAAAGTTGGATCTATAATTAAAACTTTTCTCCAAAAACATCCAAGTTCAGGTGACTCCCGGAATGAGTTCTATCAAGCTAAAGCCATTATTGCACAAATGTTTCAGAAAATGCAAAACAAAGCAATATTCCCCAAGTCAGTGTATGAGGCAAGCATAATTTGATACCCCCAACACAAAAAGTATAGTATGAGAAAAGAAAACACAGGGCATTCTCAGTGAAAAACATGGATGGGGGGAAAAAATCCTGAACAAAATACTAGCAATTCAAATTCAGCAATATCACAAACTATATTATGAAAAGGATAACGTATCATTACCAAGTTGGGTTTATTCCAAGAATAACCATTGTAGTTTGCTACATTAACCAGTTTAAAGGAGAAACAGCCTATGATTATCTCAATAAATGCAGAAACGGTATTTGATAAAATACAAATTCAGCACATGATAAAAAAAATCATAGCAAGTTAGGTAACGGAAGAAACTTCTGTAATCTAATAAGTGTTATCCATTTTACAACTACAGTAAATATATTTAATTGACAAAACATTGAAAGTTTTCCCTCTGAGATGGGAACAAGATAAGTGTCCTTGATATCACCTGTTTAATTCAATATTGGACTGAGGTAACAGTGATGTAAGGCAAAAAATAAATATATAAAAGCAGTAAAGGAAGGAACAAAAGCTGTCATTATCCTTGATTGATATAATTTATATAGAAAATAAAAAATAATCTACAGAGGAAATCTTAGAATCAGTAATCAAGTGTAGCAACATTGCTGGGTAAAGTCAACTATATTCCCAAGAAAATTAGAAACATGTCCACAGGAGATCCAAGATGGTGGAGTAATCACTGTGCCTGCTTCCTTCCATGAACAAACTAAAATGACAACTAAATTAGAGACTAATCAACCTGGAGAACCATCTGAAGTCTGGATGAACAGAAGTTTTATAACTAAGGATATAAAGAAAAGACCATGTCGAGACTGGTAGGAGGGGCAGAGGCACTGAACTACCAAACCTCCATGTGGTGGTTGAGAACTGGGAGGGATATCTTGGCTGTGGAGGTTCCCCCGAGAGGAACAAGAAACCCCAGTCCCACACTAGCCTCCCCAGCCCAGAGTACTGGTGCTGGGAAGAGGAGCCCCCACAACAACAAGCTGTGAAAAACAGTGGGGATTCCGACAATCCGGGTGGGACGGAAGGCTGCGGGAAACCCAGGCATCTTCTTAAAGGACGCAAGCACAGACTTTCTCACTCACAGGAACTCATCTTGGGCTCCAGCAGAGGGAGGCGACTCAGGGTGTGTAGCAGACATACAGTGGGCAGACTGAGTTGTGTTGCTTCAGGTTGAGGGCTGAAAGACAGTCGACATTTTTCCTGTGCAGAGGCTTCCTCCCCTGCAGCTCGCAGGCAGACACCATCTATCCTGTGTTGAGCCTGCCCACACATGGCCAAATCTGAAGCTGATTGGTCAGCTGAGCTCCACATCTCCACAATGCTGACTAACTGGGACCCCACGCCACCCAACTCCCCCAACGCTGGAAGCACTTTCTCCTAGAGCAGCTAGCCCTGCCCACATTGCACTCTTTCTTAGAAAACTATTGGAGTCTGAGGGCACCAGGTGAGTGGTGACTGGCCTTGGTGTGCTGAGACTTTTGCTGAGTAGCTTCAGTCTCAGCACTGGCACAAAACCAGAATTTACATTAACCTGATAACAACAACTCTTCCCACTCTAGGGACTCCCCGAGACCCTGACTCACCCAATTTGTGTATTGCACGAGACTTAATCAGTGGCTGGCTGAACCTTAAGGGAGCTGGCAGGGGGCAGGAAGCCTTGGGATGTCCTGGCATTTTTTGGAGCTACCCTAGGCCTGGTACTTGTGGCAGACATCCTCGGTTCGAAGTATGGCCTCTCCCACACACCTCCAGGGTTAGCAGAGACAGTGAACAACTGCAGATTGTTTTGTAGCTCTTACCAGGTAGTCCCTGGCTGGTCACAGGGAGTGGGTGACCTGGGCCTCTACTGGAGCCCCTCAGAAGAGGCCCCAGAACAAACATACTTGGAAGTTGGCTTCAGACTACAGCAGAGAATGGCACAATTAGCCCCACAAGCAGCACACCTGAAGAGCAGTCTCAACAGGCACCAGAGCCCTCTGAAGCAAATTGCCCTCAGTAGGGTAAGCATCCGCATGGCAGCCTCTAAGCTGTGGATGTGACCAAACCCCACAGCCAGTCAGCCTGAGGGTAAATCCCACTCACTGATATGCCAAAAGCAATCTAGGGTCAGCAATAACAGGAGGGCATACACAGCCCACACAAGGGACACTCCTGGAGCACCTGGTACAGATGACAAGGGAGACTTTGCCACTGGGCCCCACAAGGCACCCACTACATAAGGCCACTTGGCCAAGACTGGGAGACATAGCAGATTTACTTAATACATAGAAACAGACAGAGAGACACCCATAAAAGGAAACAAAGAAATACATCCCAAATGAAAGAATAGGAGAAAACTCCAGAAAAGAATTAAACAAAGTGGAGGCAAGCAGCCTACCAGATACAGAGTTCAAACAATGGTTTTAAGGATACTCAAGGAACTTAGTGAGAACATCAACAAAGAGATAGCAAGCATTGAAAAAAAAAATAGAAACCATAAAAAAGAATCAGTCAGAAGTGAAGAATACAATAATTGAAATGAAGAATACACTAGAATAAATCACCAGCAGACCAGGAGAGGATCGAATCAGTGATTTGAAAGATAGGATAGCATAAAACACCCAATCGGAACAGCAAAAAGAAAAAGAACCAAAAATTGAGGATAATTTAAGAGACCTCTAGGACAACATTAATTATAAAAACATTCACATCATAGGGGTGCCAGAAGCAGAAGAGAGAAAGCAAGGGATAGAGAAGCTATTTGAAGAAATAATGACTGATAACTTTCCTATCTTGGCAAAGGAAATAGACATACAAATCCAGAAGAGCAAAGAGTCCCAAACAAGATGAACCAAGACAGTCCCACACATTATAATTAGAATGCCAAAGGTTAAAGACAAAGAGAATCCTAAAAGCAGCAAGAGAAAGGCAACTAGTAACTTATAAAGGAGCTCCCATAAGATTGTCAGATGATTTCTCAACAGAAACTTTGCAGGCCAGAAAGGATTGGCACAAAATATTCAAAGTGATGTATAGTAAGGACCTACAACAAAGATTACTCTACCCAGTAAGGCTATCATTTAGAATTGAAAGACAGATAAAGAGCTTCCCAGACAAGAAAAAGCTAAAGGAGTTCATCATCCCCAAACCAGTATTACAAGCAATGTTAGAGGGGTTTCTTTAAGACGGAAAAAAAAATCAAAATTATGAATAATAAAATAGCAAAGCTACATACATATCTATCAACAATTACCTTCAATATAAATGGATTAAACGCTCTACTCAAAAAACATAGGAGGGATGAATGGATAAGAAAACAAGACTATTACATATGCTGCCTACAAGAGAGTCACTTCAGATTGAAAGACACACAGAGATGCAAAGTAAAGGGATGGACAAAGATATTTCATGAAAATGTAAATGAAAACAAACAAACAAACAAAAACCTGAAGTAGCAATACTTATACCAGACAAAATAGACTTTAAAACAAAGGCTATAAAAAGAGACAAAGAAAGACCAATTAATCCCACATCAGGGTATTTAGCTGAAGAAACCCAAACACTACTTCGAGGGGACGTGTGCATCCATATGTTCATTGCAGCATTGTTTACAATGGCCAAGATGTGGAGGCAGCCTGGGTTTCTGTCAATGAATGAGTGTATATCCCATATACAATGGAATATTGCTTGGCCATATGGAAGGGAATGTGTTCTTGCCATGGGCGGTGGTGTGGATGGACCTGGGGGTTATTGTGCTGAATGGATTGTCAGACAGAGAAAGACAGACGCAACGTGATTTCACTTATACGTGGAATCTAAAGAACAAAATAAACAAATAAAACAGAAACAAACTCATAGATACAGAGAACATATTGATGGTTGCCAGATGGGAAGGGCATTAGGAGTGAATGAAAATGAAAAAGGGACTAAGAAGTATAAACTGGCTGTTACACAGTAGTCATGGGGATGTAGGGTACAGCATAAGGAATAGAGTCATAATATTGTAATAACTATGTATGGTGTCAGATGGGTACTAGATTTATCAGGGTGATAGATGGGAGGACGTTGGGAGCAAGGTGAAAAAGGTGAAGGGATTAAGAAGTACAAACTGACAGTTACAAAATAGTCATGGGGATGTAAATAAAGCCCAGGGAATATAGTCAATAATATGGTAACAACTATTTGTAATGCCAGGTGGGTACAAGACGAGTGAGGGGATCATTTCTTAAATTATATAAATATCTAACCACTATGCTGTACACCTGAAATTAATATAAAATAATATTGAATGTCAACTGTAATTGAAAAATTAAAAAGGGGGGGGAAGGTGAAGGGGACTAAGAGGTGCAAATTTCCAGGTATAATACAAATAAGTCATGGGGATGTAATGTACAGCATGGGGAATATAGTCAATAATATCGTGATAATGTGGTTCAGTGTCAGATAGTTGCTGGACTTATAGTGATCACTTCGTTAAGTATATAAATGTTGAATAACTATGGTGTGCACCTGAAACTAATATAATATTTATGTTAGCTGTATTTTAATAAAATTTTTTTAAAAAAATAAATTGAAAAAAGGTAAAATACAATAAAGAACAGTGGTGTGGTCACTGGTAGAAATACAAAATAAATGGTTTCTATGAAAATTTAAATAAATAAATAAAAATAAAACAAGTAATACACACGCACACAAAAAACAATATGTGCACATGAAATTTACACATAAATGTCTATGGCAGCATTATTCACAATAGCCCAAAGGTAGAAACAACCCAAATGTCCATCAAGTAATGAATAATATTTCATGATACTACACATAATAAATATTTCACATGATAAATAAAATGTGGTACAGTATGCAACAGGATATTTTTCAACAATAAAAAAAATGAAGTACTGATACATGCTACAACATGGATGATCCTTGAGAACATTATGCTAAGTAAAAGAAGCCAGATGCAAAAAACCATATGTTATATGATTCCACTCATATGTAAACTGTCCAGACTAGGTAAATCCATAGAGATAGACAGTAGATTAGTGGTTGCCTAGAGATGGGGAGGACAGGGAAGTTAGAAGGTAACTACTACCAAATATTTATTATGTGCAGGTTTTCATTTGTGGGTAATAAAAATGTTCTAAAGTTGATTGTGTTGATGGGTGCACAACTCTGTGACTACATTAAAAGCCATTGAATTTAACAGTTTGAATTTTCTTCTGGATTGAATTTCCTGCCCAAGGGAGGGGGCGGGGAATATCCACCCAGTTTGCAATCTTTTATCTTTAATAGCCTGGAGCATCAGGAACTCTCCTACAGTGCTGATGGTACTGTATATGGCTACAACCCCTTTGAGAACAGTTGGCATGTTGAGTAAAATTGAAGAAATACACAACTTATGACCTAGCAATTCCACTGCTTGTTATTTCTGATGCAACAGAAATTCTTGCACAAATCTACCAAAAGACATTTCATAGGAACATTATTCAAAATCATCCCAAACTCTTGGAAACAACCCAAATATTCATGAAAATAGAATGGACAAATAAATTGTGGTCCTACATTAGTCATACAATCATATGCGATGCTATACAGCAAAGAAAATGAATTAACTACAGCTAAATGCAGCAACATGGATGAATCTTAAAAACATAAGAAAATGAAGTTCTGATACAAAAAAATTAAGTAATTTCATATATAATGTTCAAAACAGACAAAACTATTATTCACAGATGCATACTTAGGTGTAAGACTCTAAAGGAAAGCAGCGATGGGATTATCCTAGAAGTCAGGGCAGTGATTATGTTTGTGGGGAGGAATTAAGACTGAGAAGGACCAAGAAAGGCAACATCCATTTCTTAACTCAATGGTTATGGGAATGTTTACTATTACTATAAATTACTATAGAGTCAGCAAACTACAACCTGTGAGCTAATTCCTGCCTGCCATTTGTTTTTGTAAATAAAGTTTTATTGGAACACAGCCACACTCAATCACTCACACATTGCCTGTGGCTGCTTTTGCACTACTATGGCAGAGCTGAGTAGTTGTGACAGAGACCATATGACCACAAAGCCCCAAATATTTATTATGTTGCCCCTTACAGAAAATGTTTGCCAACTGCCATTTTATACTAATTTGTTAAGCTACATTTTACATGTAATAAACTTTTTGTTGTGTGTTATACTTCACAGTTCAAAAAAAATGTTAAAAATAATGTGGTGTCATAAGTACAATGATGGCAGCTTAGCCACGTGGACAAATATGGGGTAACATGGGCAAGGTTCGGGGTCACAGGAGAAGGACGAGGAGGATAAGGAAATACTTTGGGGAGTTGTTGCCTGAATGTATCTTAATGGGTGAGTAACAATCAGTCTTTTGAAAATAATAGACTTCTACTTTGGGGAATATAATGGGCCAGGTTACTCAGAATAATAGTCCAGTTAAAAATCAATGAAAAATAGTACATGAAATATTTTAACATCTTTTTTTTTTTTTATCCACTCATTTTGCCCAGGCCCTTGCCAGGGTCTGATGATCATTGTCATCAAACACCTTAACCCAGCGTTTGGTTCTTCCCACAGCTCCAGTTCTGTTTGCCAAAGGCAGCCCACTAGGCACTCAGATTCCACACCTGGCTCCATGCCAGTGAGCCAGACTTCTTACCAATTTAAAGTTTGAGAATAAGTTGAGATTGTTTTGACCCCAAGACCTCTAATCATTTTTTTCAAGTTCACTTTCACTATTTGTTTAAAACATCAAATAGCTGACAAGATAATAAGGAATTACCAAGTCAAACATCTAAATGGAAACCTAAACAGTTAAGTGAAGCTCTGATGTTCCTTCTGCCTTGGGAGCACCTGTCAATCTGGTTAAAATTGAGCTTGGGTTATATTCGCCTCATGAGACAATGGGAAAAAAATCAACACCCAGGGCATAACCAGGATGGAGTTGGTCTTATAAGAGAGCCTCCCTCCGTAAAGCCAGGACAAAAAAAAATGCTATTCCTTAAGCAAACACCCACAAAAGGAGTTCAGGAAATTTAAATCAATACTGAGCAGAATATGGGAAATAAAAATTTCCTTGGAGTTATAACCACAAGCCATCCCTTGTGTGGATTTGCAGTCCATAACCATATCACCTGGTGGACCGATAAAAGTCAAGCCTGAGGTTAATTTAAACTTCTCCCAAGACTGCTGGCAAAAATAAGCACAATTCTCTCTAGAAGAAAGCACCTTCAGCCTAGAGCAGATAAAACTCCAAAGATTATTTTTCTAGGACAATGGCCAACACAAAGCCAAAGCAAACAAGCATGCAAACTAACAGATACCTTGGGCAAGAACTGGCAAAATAGTAGATTGGAGAAACTGCACTAAAGACTTAACATAATTAATTATCAGTCAGAAAATAAAACAAATAGTTGGTGTGTTTTTAAAAAGAAAAGCTCATAAAAAGCTATAAAGTTTAGGGCTGCAGGAAACAAAAAACTGTAAAATGTGATATAGTAGATGTGTAGGATAATCAAACATAACTTCTAGAAATGAAAAATATGATAATTGAAATTAAAAACTCAATAAATGAATTAGACATAAGGAAAAAATATGAGGAGAGACTTAAAGACTTGGAAAATAGAGTAAGAGAGCCTAACATCCATTAATTCAGAGTTCCAGAAGGAGAGAAGAGAGAGAATGGGATAGAACTATTTAAAGAGATAATGGCTGAAAATTTTTCTCAGCTGATGGACAACACTAACCTATAGATTCAGGAAAACAAACAAATCCCAAGCACGTCAACATACAAGAAAGGCACACCTTAAATCCATCATAGCCAAACTGAAGAACACTGAAATCAAAGGAATTTAAAATAAGGCAGAAAAAAAAAGATACATTGCCTTCAAAGAAAGAACAGACTTACAACTGACTATTCAGCATCAACGATAGAAGCCAGAAGATGGTGGAATAGTATCTTCAACATGCTGAAGGCAAAAAACGCCAATCAAGAATTTTAAAACCAGTGTAAACATCTTCAAGAAAGTGAGTGAAATAAAGATATTTTTAGAAATAAGACCTGAGAAAGTTTTCCAAGATCAGATCTTATATAAAAATAACTCTAAAGGATAATTTTTAGTAGAAGGAAAGTGATGCCAGATGGGAGTACTGTGATGAATGAAGGAACAAAACAAAAAGCAAAAGAAAATGGCAAATATATGGGTAAACCAAACAAACATTGCTTGTATACATCAAAATATTAATGCTGGGGAGTGGTAAAAGATAGAATTAAAACAAATTACAATGTTTTTCTATAAATAGGTAGAAAGGTAAATGGAGTTAAGTGATTTCAAGTTTCTTCTATTGTCCAGGAGTAGGCTAACAGTATTGATTAATTTAGACTTTGAGTAGTTAAATATTTATGTTGTGATTTCTAGAATAATCTTTTTAAAAATAAACTTAGGATGTTACTGCCAAACTGCTAGAAGATTTAAAAAAAATGGATCGATAAAAATACTAAATTAATCCAAAGGAAGGGAAGAAAGTAGAGAAAACAATTTTTTCAATTTATCATGAAATCAGATGGTGCTCAACAAATAATGACACTACTAACAGACATCATGGTAGGACGTCACTACTGAATGATGCGAAAGCAGGCACCCTTTCTCAGCAGTGGTCAGAGGGAGGTATCAGATGGGAACAGGGACAGAATCTCTATTTACCTTCTATACAATCACCTGGGACTCAATGGGCCCCCAGCTTCCTCCAACACATTTGGTGATTTCATGGTGTGTTTCTAAACATGTGTATTGTCTAAAGACGCTGTAATTCTGCTATTGTCCACCGTATCCTCAAAACTAAATGGATCCACTCTCCAGTGGGACCGTGATAGCCCCTTCTCCCTTGACTAGCCTGTGGGTTTGCAAAAGTCACTGAACCATCAACCTGAATTGTGAATGTTCCTCTCATTCCTGGCAGAGCTGCTTTATCCAGGAAGAAGAGTTGCCTTTGTTGGACTTGAGGAACTGCGAGCTGAGTTGAGGAGCCATTGTTTAAGCTTTCCTGTGCTGGGTTTTATGATAACTTGAGACTTTTGTTTTGTTTTGTTTTTCTTCCTTGCAGAGGAAATCAAATGCAGCAGGCCTCTTTATGGTGGGCTGTATCTGATGTGGCAAAGGCAACAAAGTCAGGAAGTTCAAGTGATGGCTCCCAGGATGGGTCCAAACAAATATACGACCCCCACTTGTGAGATAGAAACTATTATACTAAAGCCAAAGACGCAAGACACAGTCCTGGTAAGGAACACAAAATACAAGTTTCTCTCATCTCTTCTGAGAGAACACTTCTCATTATTATAGTAATGCAACAAACGTTTACTCAACACCTACCGTGTTTCCCCGAAAATAAGACCTTGCCAGACAATCAGCTGTAATGCATCTTTTGGAGCAAAAATTAATATAAGACCCGGTATTATATTATATTATATTATATTATATTATATTATATTATATTATATTATATTATACTATATTATATTATATAAGACCCAGTCTTATATTAAAATGAGACCCGGTAGTATAGTATAGTATAGTATAGTACAGTACAGTATAAAGACCCGGTCTTATATTATAGTAAAATAAGACTGGGTCTTATATTAATTTTTGCTCCAAAAGATACATTAGAGCTGATTGTCCAGCTAGGTCTTATTTTCAGGGAAACAAGGTACCAGTATCTGTCCATCCCTATGTTAGTCAGTGCCTACCTTCAGGAGCACACTTTTTAAAGGGAGGACAGCCAAGCACACAGACTGTGAGCAATACTATGATGGAATTGAGCCCACGAGGGTGTGGGAGGACACTGGGGACCGCCACTTACGGTTGAAGAAGAAGGGGTCTGGAAAGTCTTCCAGCACAAGGGGAGATTAAGCTTAAATAGGCTGGACAGCAGTTAGCCAACAGAAGATAAGTGTAGAGATTCCAGCTTGTGCAAAGCCATGCAAATGTGCAGCTCCTCAGGGAACTGCAAGTTCTGCGCTTCTGAGCGCTGAGTGAGATGAGGCTAGAGAAGCAGTTGCTCAAATCTGAATGATTTCTATACAGATATTTGAAGCTGTAGGCCTACACCAATGGAGAGGGGAAGAAATCTTCGGGTGCGTGGTCACGTCACTGTAGTTATTTTTGGTAAACTGAGGATCCAGAGAATGACGGAAATGTAAACAAAGGAAAAATGTAGGCAGGTCACCGATTTAGCTACAACAAAATTGCAACTGTATGCTCTTGAGGAAACTGTTTAGCTTCTCTAAAGACGCAGTGTCTTTCCCTACAAAACAGTAAAAATATCTATTGCATAGATGGATGGACACCAATGTGTTGTATGAGTTTTATGAGCAAACGTGATGCAATGGCTAACAACTGTGTTAAGGAGAACTGTGTTTAGCATTTAGTGTTACGATCACCATCTTTGTCCTCACAAGGTTTATAACTCCTTGGAGCCCTCTGCACAATGAGAGACAGAAAAGAAAGAAGAATAAAGATCAAGCAGAGGAGAAAGGGAGGGAGGGGGCGGAAGATGTCTGAATCCCAGAGGCCCTGGGGGCCGCTGACAGAGGAAAGCCTGCCTGAAGGATGAGGAAGGTGTGAGCAGGACTTTGGCTGCGCTGCAGAAGGGTCCGGAAAGGGAAGTGGCTAATTGTGTGGTGGGCGGATAAATAAAAAAGTGAGTCTGTGAATCAACATTCTATGACTCTCAGCGTATTTCTAGAGCAGTTATGATCACAGTGTCTTTTTTGTTTTTTAATAAAACTGCCAGAGCAAGGAAATCCTAAATTGATCAGTCAATTCAGGTTTCATAGTGCTTTTCAATGCACAGTGAAAACACGAGTTCAAGGGCTCACGGAGAGCAACACCAGAGAACACTGATTTACATCCTATCAGAATGCTGAATGTATAAAACATGACCACATGTGTATTTTTAATTTCACATTACCTGGATGGAGCCAAGTGCTGACTTATATCCTGCTTGGCATAAGAAGACCCAACTGTGAGCACTTGTGGGTAGGGAAGAGTGGGAGTCCAGCCTTCACCCCAATTCCCAAGGAGCCAGGAATGTTTCTGCAGCCTCCTGTTCCCGCAAAGATGCTGTCCTGTGGCAGAGGTGAGAGAGGTGCTCACAAGGCCACCCCTGCCTCTTCTCCCCATATGTGGTGGTGGGGGTTGGGGCCATGGGGAGGGAGAGAAGGGAGAAAAAAAGTAGACAAAAGAGGCATGAGACAAGAACACTAAGCTTCCTTTTTGTCAAACCTCTAGAAAGCATTTTGTCTAACAGCAGCCGACATTCCCAGGACCACCTGCAAGACCTGACTTGGTCTATGATGTAGCTCATGCCGGTGTTTCCCAAACTGAGTTCCAAGGAACCCAGGATCCTTCAGGTGTTTGTCAGTGGTATCGATGTTATGCAAAAACAGACAAAGAAGCAAACAAATGCGAAAGGGTGGGATTCTGTAGACAAATTCAAAAACACTAGGTTAAATGAAGTTACACAGGCTTATTTGCTGCAGGACCTCTCAGATCCTTTAACATAATAATATTTCTGTGAATCACCAAGAGAGATACAGTATTGGGGAATTTCCAAAGGAGAAATTGGGTTTTGTTTGTTTGTTTGTTTTGTTTTATTTTGTTTTGTTCTGCAGAAGACTTAGCTGCAAGAGTGTTCTACAGAATGCTAAAGCAGAGTCCCAGTAATGCCAGATTGATAAAACACTAGAGCTAGTGCTAATTATGCTGTCAATAACATACTAGGTTTACATGAGTTTTATGGGCAAACGTGATGCAATGGCATTAAAGAGGGTTTTTAGGCAGATCTGATACTAGTCTATACGTGTGTGTATGTCTATGTGTGTATGTCTTTTATGCATCACCCCCAGAATACAGCTTCAAAAAATACATATACATACAAGTATATGAACTTTTCATTATGGACAATTTCAAACACACACAAAAGTGGAGACCAGAGTATAACAAACTCCCTCCTACTCATCACCCAGCTTCAGGAGTCCTCAGTACCTGCCAATCATGTTTTCGCTATCCTCCCCTCTCTTGCTCCCTACCCTATTGACTGGATTATTTTGAAGAAAATCTCACACATCATCTCATTTCACCTGCAAATATTTGAGTGTGTATCTTTAAAATGGATAAGGATTATCTTTAAAAACATAACCATAATACTATTACTATGCCAAAAATTTCAAAATAACTGAAACCATTTTAAATATTTCTTTGCAAGGAAAATTGTAAAATAGGCAACAAAAATTTATTGAGCACGTACTATATATCAGGCACTGTGCTAAGAGCTTTATCGACTTCCTTTCTTTTTGCCTCACAACTACACTCCCCAGTGGCTACTTTATTAAAAGCCCTGTTTTACAATAAAGGAAACCTCCCCCTGTAGAGTGATTAAATCTGGGGTCCTATGTGCTCTGCCACTTATCAGCGGTATGACTTTGGACTAGGTCGATTCAAGTCTTCTTTTTCTCCCTGTAAAATGAGGCAAACAATCCCATTCAACTCTATTGGACTCTCAAACTGGTGTATAAGACCTTGAGAAGTACTGCTCTCCTTCTGTATGCGCTGGGTATGGGGTGGGGGGATGGGAATCTACGTTTTCATTGGATGTACTAGAGTTAGCCCAATGTTAATGATTCAATCAGTATTCTGCTATCATGCTCAGTCTCCTTAGGTAAATGATGTATCTCTCAGTTTCATTTCCCTCCCATCTTTCCCCAAGATGGCCCCAGGCTTACTGTGTGGGAGGACCACATGGGTTAAGCCAGGGCACGCTACAGAATGGAGAGAGCTAGAAACAGTTGCACAAGGACAGCAGACAAGCTAACACTGTTGCAGCAAACCCCACCCGCCTGTGTACCTTCTCAGGCCTGGGCCCCAGCACTCAGAGGCAGTGCCCTTGTCCTCGGGGCACTGCTCACTCTGGTGGCAGCATGGCTCAATCCCCCTCCCTGGAGGACTTGCCCCCTCTTACTCCTGAGGACTCTGTGGGCCCGTGGGGTCTGGCGATGTCCCCACTATGTTCCCTGCCGAGAGGCCCACCCTGTGGCTCCGAGCTACATGACCTTTCTCACAAGGTCCCTAGCTACACCTGCAACCACTATCTAACATGTTCTGTTCTACAGAATCTTTGGGGGGTTGCCCTATTTTCATTCCTGTGTCTTTGTCTAGGACAGTGATTACCGTGGGTTCCAAAGGGCAGGTACCATTACAATGTGTCCTTGTTGACATCTGCCTAACCCCTAGCATGCATGTGGCTCATACAGGCACTTCGTAAACATGTGTTGAGTGAATGGCTTTCTCTGGTTAGCCATGAATCACCAAGTATATTTCGAAACAGTCACCTCTAGGTTGGTGTGAGAACAACCTGCTTCTCCCAGAATCCTCACTAAGAAGGTAAATGACAACTATGAGAAGCACATAAATTCATTATAAGAAAAGGAAATGGGCTCAAAGAAGCTCAAATGAGAAGGCAGTTTGCTGGAGAACACAGAGGAATCCTGCCGAACTCAACTTCAGAAGGGACAACCAAGCCTCTTAGGCACAAGAAGGTTATCAGGTTATGTGCCCTCTCCAGCCATCCCCACCCGGGCTTCCGTGGCCTCTCTCCTGAGCCTCTCTCAGCTCTCCCACTCCCTGTGCAAGCTTCTAAGAAGTGTCGCCAAGCTGAGTGCTGTGGCCACGAGCTTATCCGAGGCAGGTGGTAGAGGTATGACCTGGACCACTCAGTTGCAAGTCGATGTAGATGAGAGGCACTGGGCAAGTGTCTGGGCTCCGCATAGCGATGGCAGGTGAAGATTATATTTGACAAAGACGATCTTCACAATGTCTGCATGTTGGACTGGCTCTTTGGGGGTTTAATACAGTGGTTTTTAACCCAGGTGAAGACATGGTTCTTGCATGAAACATGCTTTACTTTAACAATCATCAGGCATCCATCATGATGTGTCTACATTTGTTCTGCAACAAAGAATGCAGGCAGATGCTGTGTGTAAGGCAGTCTTGCCTCTCTCTGCTGGGGAATTCCAATTGCGAATTAGCAGATGGGGGTCACACAACCAACTGAAAGGCGGTCTGCTATCCTTTAGCTGCTTTCAGAAAAATGTGTCAAACATGTATTTGGTTTGGGGATGCATTAGTGAAATTCACTTCAGGGTGGGGATGATGTGATGAGATAATTCCATGCAGAACAGCAGGGAGCAAGCAGCTGTTGGAGTATTTTTTACCAAATAATAATATGAACTATGGTGACTTTTTTGTCACAGTGAGAAGTCAGCTAATGCTACCATTTCAAAACTGCTTTTAAAAGATGATGCCTCCGCACTCCTAAAAACTTTTAATATAGCATTTACACAAACCCAATGTAATTGCTTTAGTGTGCTTTTGTCCGTTATCTTGGAAAATGATTAAATGAATTAGGGTATGATTTATGATTTTGCACACTATCATGATTTGGACAAATGCCTTTTGAGGTTATGTAACGGCTCTAATAAGATGTTATTTAATTCCCACTATTCCTTTGCAGAAAAGAAACCACATGTCATTTTGGTTTGGGTTGGTTTTCTATCAAACTTCCAGAAAAATCCTACTGTTAATGGAACAAGAGTTCAAATGTGCAATTCTACAAATGACAATTTACAAGCATTCTGAGATGAAGGCTGTTCCTTTTCATTCCCCACATTCTCAGAGTTCCTCTGCTGATAATATTATTTGTTACGCCACATGTGGCCAGCCTTTCATGTGAAAAAGGAAAACTGTGGATTGGTGGAAAACAACCTCAACAGAAATGGTACATTTTCAGATGCTCCAAATCATGGATTTCAGTTCAAGAAATGGAGGAGGTGTGCTTTGTGTGGAGTCGGGTTTTCCCATTACACACATGCCTGCGATTATGGTGTTCCCATCAATTTCAACTAGAACATGAGCCAGACACTCAGAAGGTGAATTTAGACAAAGAAAGTGTAACACGTGATAGCCATTTGAAATCTCTGGAGTGGGATTGTTTGGCTCCACTATAGTTTGAAAGTCTCCGTGGCTATTGGTTTAGAGCCCAATAATCTTAGAGAGTCTCGTCCAGGCAAAAATGGGGCATCTGTCCTCTGTAATGCTCTGTCCGAGCAGATGCCAATGGCATTGTACATTCTTGACCAAATGCATTATACTTGTTAGCTTTATTTAAAAATACATCTATTGCCTGAAGACACCTGGTACATCTACAGAAAGTGAATAAGTGTAATTATTGAATGAAATTAAGCACCCCCAATCAGAGATGGTTTTGTGCAAGGCTAAGGCGCAGCTGGTGCCCTTTTGGACGGTGAAATAAGGCTAATTAGATAATCTCGAAGCCAATTAGGCTGAAGTAGGCAAGAGAAGTCACCATTCAGCTAAAAGAGATGTATTGCCTGGCAGAGGGAGGAAAAGCTTTGTGTGCATCAAATGTGACACAAGGAATTGAAATTCTATTTGACATATACTTTAAGATTTCTTTTCCCTTCTAATGGTATAGGATGGTAAGGGAAGACGCTGGACATGAGTTAGAAGGAAACTGGGCTTTTCAGGTGCAAGAGAGCCGATACGCAAAATAATGTTTTTGATGTCAGTTGCAATTAAACATCTTTTGAACAGAAAATGGATCTTATATCTAATTCTGCTTAGCAGTCTATGTGGCTATATGTTCAACCCAAATGAAAACCTTAATTATGCTGCTACGAAAAGAGTCACGTGCAGAGGGGCACGTCCTGTGCCCCGTTAGCAGATTAGGAAGGCTTAAGCTGCGAATAAATCTGAGTGTTACTGCATTAGCACGTACCTACTCATAGTCCGCATCAATAAGAGGGCTGGTCAAACTGGGGACACCAGCTGTCACCTGTCGTAGATGAAATTAACTGGTCCTTTGGGTGGAGGGTGTGAAATTAACCCCATGGCTTCATTTCTATAGTCCTCTAACTAACCGGCTTCAACAGCTCTGCAGCAAGGGGAGGTTATATTAACATTTGCATTTCATAGCATCTTATAAGTTGATGCAGTCAACAGCAAAGAGACGACTGGTTAACCAGAGGGTCATGGTGTCCCACTGTATTTCCAAGGCCTGTCCCAGTGCCCAGTACTGACTGGGGCTCAGTAAATTTGCAAATATTACATAGTCAGCAATGACATAATAGGACATTGAGTAGCCCCTAAATAACAATAGGCTCTTCTCTTGCTTATTTCCAGGCTCTGTGGATGTGGGTGGGCATCTTGGGAAGTTTCTTGGGTGGCAGGGAGCTGCTGCAGGACCAGCATGAGGGATGGAAGGTTATGGAGCAGGATCGGACCCACTGCAGGATGCCCAGGATGTTTGCCCCCGTCACTTGTTGATTATAAGTCCTTCCCATCCACCCACTCACCCCACCCCTATCCCACATTCCCCACCAAATCCTCCTCACGCTTCAGGACCAGGCTGATCTCTGGCTCAGCTCCCCAAAGGAGAGCGCAGCGCGATACCATCCAGTGTTGGCTCCGGTGATCTGGTCAAATTTCAAGGCTCAGGCTCCTCACTGAGTATCCTGTGCTCTCTGGTCTGTACTGCTCTTGAGCCTTGTGCCTGATGCCCTGATGACTGATGACGGTGTCCCCATGCTGGCCCTGGAGACCTCTGCTGGTATGTCCCAACAACTACATTCCCATGCTGTCACATGGGAGGCAGTCAGCACTGTTTGCTAAATGAATCTCTGCCTTGTTTTTTGTTGTTGTTTTATTGTGATAAAATATACATAACATAAAGTTCACCATTTTAACCATTTTTTAAGTGTACAATTCAGTGGCATTAAGTACATAAACTTTGTAATGTAACCATCGCCACCATAAATCTCCAGAACTTTTTCATCATCCCAAACTAACACTCTGTATCCATTAAATTCTGTGCCCATTTCTCCTCCCCCAGCCCCTGGAAACCACCATTCTTCCTCGCTATGAGTTTGACCATTCTAGGTACCTCATATAAGTGGAATCATCTTACTGTATCTGGCATATTTCATTTAGCATAATGTTTTCAGAGTTCATCCATACTGTAGTAAGTGTAAGATTTTCCTTTTTAAGGCTGAATAATATTCCATTGTCTGTATAGACCACATTTTGTTTACCAATTCATCTGATGATGGACACTGAGTTGCTTCTGCCTTTTAACTATTGTAAATAATGCTGCTGTGTACCTGGGGGTACAAATTACAAATATCTGTTCAAGTCCCTGCTTTCAGTTCTTTAGGGTACAGACCCAGAAGTGAGATTAATGGATCATATGGTAATTCTATGTTTAATTGTTTGAGAAACCACCTGTTTTCTATACCAGATGCACCTTTTCACATTCCCATGAACAATGAACAAGGTTTGAATTCTCCACATTCTTGCCAACACTTATTTTCTTGTTTGTCTTTCTTTTTAAAAATAATAGCAATCCCAAACGAGTGTGGAGTAGTGTGACTTGTGGTTTTGATTTGCATTTCCCTAATGACTAACGATGTGGAGCATCTTTTCATGTGCTTATTGGTCATTTGCATGTGTTCTCTTGGAGAAGATATTCAAGTCCTTTGCACATTTTTTAATTGGGCTGTTTTATTGTTCAATTGTCAAATGTGTTTTTAATCTAGATGAAGAAATCCTTATGAGGGACTTTTAAGCAGTCATCAGTCAGAGTAACGAGTGGCTGACTGAGCTCTTACTCACGGCACCAACTCGCCCTAACTCACTTAATTCTCATACTAACCACAGAGAAGTGAGGTTGGGAGAGAGTGAGCAGCTCAGGGTCACACAGCAAGGACATTAATTTAAATAGCTCTTGAGGGTAAAGACTGCCAGGGCCTGTCTGCAGACTGGGGGATTACTCTAGGACTGCCCTCAACGCAGCTGCCACCGGCCTCTTAAAAGTCCTCACTTCCGCACCTCCCTCAAAGTTCCCAGGACCACTGGCTCTCAGCCCAGGGTGCACGTTAGTGTCACTAAACTCCTGGGGAGCTTGTAAAAGCCGGTTTGCCCAGCCCCCGACTCATTACAACGGAACCTTTGGGGTGGCCCTGGAGCGCCAATGTTTTTGAAACCTGCCCAAGTAATTCCAAAATATAGTCAGGGTTGAGGACCACTGCTAATCAAACACGGTAGTGACCTGATGTGAAATATTACGTACATTGGTTTTTGTTGCTTGTTTGATTGATCGGTAGAAAGGTGATAGGAGCGCCACGCGTCTTTCCGTCTTTGGATTTTTTGAGCTGGGGGACCTGAAATCCCTCTCCGCCCCCACCTAATGCTTACACCAGGGTGCAGCGCGTGGCCTCAGCATCCTCCGCCGCGCACGAAGGGGGCTCCAGCCCGGCTGGCTCAGCTCCGCGCCCCTCGCGCCCTCGCAGCCCCCGCGCGCCCTGCTCTAAAGTAAACACCGAGGAGCGGCGGCGGCCTGACGGGTGCCGCGCCGACACCAGCGCCCGGCCTCAGAGCTGCGGGCCTGGGCTGAGCCATGGCTGAGGGCGTGCGGGCCTCCCCGGCGGGCGACGCGGGCTGCCTGGGCCTGCACAGTGGCATCATCCAGTGGTGAGCGGCCGGTGCCTTCCTACCCGCCGGGGTTCGAGGTCGGGGCGGGTGGGGCGCTCCGGGCCCCAGGAATGGAAGAGGTGGGGCAAAAAGCGGGGAAGCGTTACTGCATCCGCTGCTGCCCCCAGGACCTCCGGCCAAGGCCAAATGCGAGGAGCGACAGCTCACGCTTGGAGCCCTGATAAAACGTCTAAAAGGACAGCTGTTCACACCCAGGACCCGCGCCTTTTAATGCCGGTTGACTTGAGCCGGGGACGGGGCTGGACACCCAACACGTACATGCAGCAAAGGCCTGCATGTCGGGAGTGAGCAGCGATGGGTAGCGTGGCTCTTCCATCTCGGGGCTTCCTTGTTGGCGACTCTTCCCGCGGGAAGCAATCCAGCCTGCCCCACACTGAGGGGGCTTGTTGGTCGGACTGGCGCTTACATATACCTCGGAAAACACGGGGGCGTTGCCCAGGAGAGGAAATGTTTTCTTAGTCTGAGATCCAGAATGAGATGTTTTTTAACTTAAAGCAAAGCAATTTTTAGCTGTAACAATGCATTCCACATTGTTTGTGAAATTCACTTCTGGCTGTTTAAATAGTGGCAGAAAAAAACTGGAAAGAAAAATACCCTGAGCCCTTGGGACCAATGAAACTCATGGGTTTGTAGCTCTTCATAAATAGAAAAATAATTGAAACCAGTTCTAAAACCTCAGTTTTATAAGGTGAATAACTAGTAGAGATCTGATTGCTTTTCTTTTTTTAAGCTTCAAGGAATATTTCTCAGGAAAAACGTTCTAAAAGTTATGTGAGTGAAATAGAAAAATGAAGGGTGTGTTTGTGATTAGGCCCAAAAAGGCCTAAATGGTTACCCCTTTCCTCCAAAAGAAAATGTTTGATATATTTTATCTTACATAAGAAAAAAAAAACCCAAAAGAATAAATATTAAAACACGATGTTTTCAGAGTATTACACAGCAGTGCTCTATTTCTTTTACACTCACTCTGACCCCTCAGCTATCAGCTCCTTGGAAGAAAGGACTCTAAGGATGCATTTCTCAACCATTTAATAAATTGGAGGTTCTAGGGTTTGAAATTATGCTCCAAAGACCTGAAAGAATGAGAAGAGATTTTTTTAAATACCTGGACATCCTCCTAAGGTCATTTGTGAACTGAGAAAAGCAGGCTGCACACAGCGGAGGCACCCTAAATCACTTGGGGTGGTATAGACCATTTTAGCAGCCAGCACTAAGTCCTATGCCATGAACTCCTACCCTTACAGGCCTCTGACCCACAGGAGTCTGGCTATTCAAGGGGAGGGAGAGGGGTGGGACAATGGGGGTGGGAAGGGGCAGAGTGTCCTATGGAGGACTGGCCTCTAGGCATCCAGTATAGGAGGTGGAATGTTTAACCCATCACTGATACTGGTGGTTTTAACACAGACAGTAAAAACACAGCCCCAACTGCTTTACACCCATTAGGATGGCTATTATCAAACAAACAAAAGTAGAAAATAACAAGTGTTGGTGAGGACATGGAGATACCGGAGCCCTCATGTACTATTGTTGGTGAGATTGTAAAATGGCACAATTGCTGTAGAAAACGGTATGGAGATTCTTCAAAAGAATGAAAGTAAAACTACCATCTGACCCAGCAGTTTTACTTCTGGGTATGTACCCCAAAGAATTGAACCGATATTTGTACACCCATGTTCACAACAGCATTATACACAATAGCCAGAAGGTAGAAGCAACCCAAATGTCCATCCACGGATGCATGGACAAACACAATGTGATCTATACATACAGTGGGCTATTATTCAGCCTTAAAAAGGAAAGAAATTCTGACACACACTACAACAGGGATGAACCTTGAGGACATTACGTTAAGTGAACTAAGCCAGTCACAAAAGGACAAATACTGTATGATTCCACTTATATGAGGAACCTAGGGTAGTCAAACTCATAGAGGCTGAAAGTAGAGTGGTGGTTTTCAGGGACTGGGGGAAAGAGGGAATGGAAAGTTTGTGTTTCATGGGGACAGAGTTTCAATTTTGTAAGATGGAAAGAGTGGTTTGGGTGGATGGCGGTGATGGTTCCACAACAATGTGAAGGTACTTAATGCTACTGAATTGTACTTTTTAAAATGGTAAATTTTTTGCTATGTATATTTTTTCACAATTAAAAAATAAGTAATTTTTCAAAAACCACAACAGAGCCCCTCAGTTTGTAATCCAGAGCCTTGGTAGCCTGGAGGACGTTAGAAGATACCCAGGAAGACCAGCTTCCTACAAGAGGGGGCATGGGTACCAGTGGGGAGCTCAGGCTTCCTAGTGGAAGACCAGGGAGAGCCGCATTGTGGTTACATGGAAGAAATGCTCCATTTTCAGCATTACTTGATTGTTTCATTTTCTACTCAGTCACTATTAGGCCCCCAACATTTCTTAGAGATTTCAGTGCCACTGTCATTAGCGTATGACACATTCCCCAAGGAACAAGAAAGGTCCCGCCAAGAGCAAACAGTCTTTGGAAACAGAAGTAATAGGAGTTTTCTGTTTCACAGACAGGAAGGACTGTAGAAATGAGGAGAGAAGTGGTCAGACCTCTGGGGAGAACACAAGGCTGGAGAGCAGTGATCTGACTTACCCTGCTGGCAGAGTCGTGCGGATCCAACAGACTGGTGGACCCCTGGCTTCAGACCTCAGGCGAAAGAGTCTTCTAATCTCCATGCATGAGCCTGGCTGTAGACTAAATAACCATTTCCTGCATGGAAATATGACTTTTTCAAATTTCTGCAGACTCGTTGAAATTAATAAAATGCACATTCATTTTGAAAGGCACAGAATTCATAGTACCTTTTCATCAGGCTGAATCAAAGGGCACTATAATTCCCAATGTTATGTTTTTCTTTATGATAAAAAGGAGTACTCAGAAAATGTGAGAACTGTAGGACTAGGTATGCAGGCTCTGAAGTTAGACGTTATCAGATCGGCCATCATTCAGAACTAGGAGAACGTCATGAATGTTCTCAAGATCTTAGCCATCAACTTTGTCTGCTAGTGAGACCAGGATAATACTGTTATTATACAGTGAAGCAAGGAATTTAGTGATCTGACCCACTTCAAACTTGGACGAGCTTTCTCATGGTGTATCACCCAATGACATTTGGTGGCACAGCGTAAAACCCTTGACCAATCACCAGATCTGCCCAGCCCTACTGCCTGCACATTCCCCATTCAGCCTCTCCTTGGATCCATATGACATGAGCTTCCATGTGCCAGTCTGTCTGCCAGGCACTCTATGCATTGTCGCACAGTCAGAATTTAAACCTGGGCCTGTGAAGTTCAAAGCCCTGGGGAATAGTCATGACCACAATTTCCTGTGCATGTGGAGATAAAATGGTGATGCAACTGCTGTTTGAGCTGAAGTAACGGCATGCCCCTGACCAGAGATGCTTGTCCAGGACAAATTAAAGCCCACTTTCCAAACTTCCATCGGTTCAGTTAATGCATGCTGCCTGCCTACCACAGGCCAGTCTCTGAGATCTGGCTGGGAACTCTGGGAAATGGACCAACAGAGATGGGATGAATCTCAGAGCAGCCAGGATGCAAGCAGCAAAGTCAGCAAGCAGCATCACGGGGCTCCAAACCAGGCGGCAGCCCTGTCCTGATGTGTGTGGCAGAGGAAAGACTCTGTCATAGACCTTTATGATTATTCTCATTGATAGTAGACGCAGTATGGCCATTTTGAAATGGGGGATAGCAGTGCACAGATGCTGAGAAAATGAAGTTCTGTGACAAGGAAGAACAATTTGCAACAATTCAGAGTTCATTTGAAGGAATGGGTGTGTTGCACAGCTCTTTTTTGAGACCATATTCCGTGACCAAATTAGTTGCTATGTTCTGAGTGATGGCGAAAAGTGGGTTTGAATTGAATGCCTGTCACATTTTTTTTCTACAGTTCCCCAAGGTGAACCAACAATTTTTTGTGATAACTTCAGGTATACGTTTTTAATATATCAACAAGTGGTGTCTTAACTACAGAAATATAAATATCACCTACATATATGAATTTGCCACTCCCCTCCTCCACCGACAGATATCACCTTGTATTCAACCTTGAGCCAAATAATTGGTGCTGTATTGTAATAACAATGTATGGTATCAGATGAGTACTAGGTTTATTGGGGTGATCACCTCATGAGTTATATAAATGTCTAATCATTACATTGTACACCTAAAACTAATATAATATTGTATGCGAACTGTAATTGAAAAATAAAAAAAAATTTTTAAAAATCCAATAATTGGTGCTCTAGCAGATATACTTAAACCATTGTGAAATATCTGAGGTGTCAGGTTCCCACAGTGACGTTATGGGGGAATCTCAGAAAATCTCTTCCTTGGGCCTGTACTGGATTGAATAGTATCATCCAAAATGCATGCCCATGTGGAACCTCAGAATGTGACATTATTTGGAAATGGGATCTTCGCAAATATAATTAGTTAAGAGGAAATCACACTGGATTAGGGTGGACCTAATCCAATGACTAGTGTCCTTATAAGAAGAGGAAAGGAGACACTCAGAGAGGGGAAGGCCAAGTGAAGATGGAGGCAGACATTGGAGTGATGCATCTATACGCCAAGGAAGGCCAAGGATTTCCAGCAATCACCAGAAGCCAGGAGAAAAGCATAGAACTGATACTCCCTCAAAGCCTCTGGAAGGAACCAACACCTTGATTTTGGACTTTCAGGTTCCACAACTGTGAGAGAATAATTTCTATTGTTTTAAGCCACCTGGCCTGTGGTAATTTATTACCCAAGGAACCAATACGGAGTCAAAGATTGCACTCCCCAACCCCATATATTGATTTTGCCTGCTTCTGGGAAGCCGATGGGGTTAGCAACTGTGACTGTGGTCTTAGGCTTTTAAGAAAAGTAAATTTAGGCTTCAGCATGCCTCATTGCAAAAAATAAGCTATATATCATCAATAAGAAAGGAAAAGATGTGTTGTTGGTAAACTGCTAAAAAATTCTTCTGTATTTAAAAATTATGCTATCTGGCTTTATGTATTTCTTGAAAAGAATGAGGAGAAAACTGACAGTCTGTCCCCAGGAAAGGGAAGGCTGTGATTGATGTTACTATGGACCACTTTTTGTGACGCCACTCACCCTCACTACTTGCCCCCACACACTCACATACCTACTGCTGCAACAGGCACTGGCTGTTCCTATGGGCCAGCTGTGGGCTGTGAGCCACCGGCAGGGCCCAGGGGCATTCGGGCAGTTGAGGGCCCCACCCTGAGCAGAGTCCTAGGGTGCTGCAGATCACACCTGAATGCCACTTAGCTCTGTCCCCAGTGGGAGTTAAAGGAGAGTGAAAGTATACCACCTGTCTCTTGGTGTTTTGCATTTTACATCTCATTGTAATTTAAAGAATCAAAATATAGTGGCCCACCCTAAATCACCTGCGTTTAAAAATCATGCAAACAACTGCTTCAGAGGTAGAGAGGGAGGGAGGAAAAGCTGTGCCCTTGTGCCCTGCGTCACAGGTATGTGAGAACTGGGAAGCCACACTGGCTCCTGCAGTCACCTGCAGGGGTGATAGGCTGCAAGGGGCAAGGGGTTGCTTTGTGTCTTAGAGAGTAAATAATTCTCCACTTTATAGTAATAGAGATCATGGCCGTAGCCTTTATAAAGTTCTATGAAACAGTGTTTGCTGAGCCCAATAATTTGAGCTTCTTTTTAATAGGCCTACATGCCAAAAATATAAACAACAAGAAAACTCATCTTGTTGATAATCTAAAGGCCAACGACCAATATACTTAACTCTGGGCTGAGAACAAAAGGGTACAGTATTGATGCTGATTGGTGAGCTTTTGCATTCAATAAATTGAACATATTTCCCACACTTGTGTCTGACCACTGATCCTTATCAAAATGTCCTGCTCTAGAAAAACAAATGCCAATTTCCTCTTCCTCGTCTTCCTCTCCCATAGGTTGGTGGATAATTTCTACCTTTGCGAAGGGTACAGTGTGCCTCGCTGCCTCATGTATGAGATTTATGTGGAGACCTGTGGGCAAAATGCCCAGAACCACGTCAATCCAGCTACATTTGGGAAGGTAGGTTGTCAGGATAAAAATATAGTATTCACTGAGTGAAAAAAGTGCCCAAGTTAATTGATTAGGAATTGTTAGAATTTGCTTGGATCTAATGTGTTCTCAGTCGGTATAAGTGGCTTTGCTCTGGGAAGCCAACCAGATGCTTAACATACTACTTCATCTCCATGGAAAAGCCATTCTGTCCTTTGTCCACACTTTATAGTGGACACAGGAAAGGTAAGGAATGGGGTGACACCTAAGAAAATGCAACTATGACAGCTCCAAATACTCAGCCAGGTTTTTCTGGACCATTATTCCATGTATAGAAATGCCCAAACTCAGCACCACACAAATTCTAGGAGACACTCTGTGGTGTCAGACAACCAATGCTTTTCACAATTGTCTTGTACTTAGAGAATGCATTGGCTCTTAAAGATTTCTTCTGGAGGTTGTAAGCTCTATCAGGAACTTTGTTTAGAACAAACAATCTACAGCAAACATTAACACAAGGAGAGTCTACCTGAGACCTTCCACATTCAACAAATATTTATTGAACAGCCTCTATGTGCCAAGTACTATTTTAGATGGTGGGGATATAACATGAACAAGACAGGGAAAAATTCCTACCTATATTGAACTCATTCTATTATAGTTAGGGGAGACAGATAAGTGAGATAAAATATTTAGTATATTAGGTGGGATAAATGTTAAGTGGGGAAATGGAGCAGAAGAAGATAAGTACTCTAAAGAAAAGGAATATCTCACCTACTCTAATTGCAAGTTTGACTGGGCCTCATGGAATCTAGTCCAATGCTGTCCAATAGAAATTTAATGGGGGATCCAATATGGTGGAGCAGATAAACACTGCCTGCTTCCTTCCATGAACACATTACAATTACAACTAAATTATAGAACAACCAACCTAGAGAACCATCTAAAGTCTAGCTGAACAGAAGTTTTATAACTAAGGATATAAAAAAGAAGCCACTTTGAGACTGGTAGGAGGGGTGAAGACACGAAAGAGGCCCCAAATCTCCCTGTGTTGTTGAGAACCAGCAGGGATATCTCTGCCTCAGAGGTTCCCCCCAGAGAAGCAAGGGACCATAGTCCCACACCAGGCTCCTGAGCCCAGAGTACTGGTGCCAGGAAGAAGAGCCCCCACAACTTCTGGCTGTAAAAAACAGTGGGAATTCTGACCATCCGGGTGGAATGGAAGGCTGTGGGAAACCCAGACATCCTCTTAAAGGGCCCGCGTACAGACTCATTCACTCTCAGGCACTTATCCTGGGCTCCAGCAAAAGGGTGGTGACTCAGGGGGTCAGAAGCATATGAGTGGTGGGGGACAGACTGAGGTGTGTGGCATCAGAGTGAGGACTAGAGGATAGTTGCCATTTTCCCTGTGATGGGTCCTTTTCCCATGCAGCTGGCAGGTGGGGGTCATCTTTCCTGTGTTAAGCCTTTCCCTATGCTTACAGTCAAATCAAATCTGACTGGTCTGGTGAGCGTCAGTAGCATCACCCTGCTGACTACCTGAGACCCTGCCCCACCCAACTTGCCCAACACCGGAGGCACTTTCTCTACGAGCAGCCAGCCCCACCTGTACTGAACTCTTTCTTGGAAAACTATCAGAGTCCACAGGCTCCAGGCAGGTGGTGACTGGCCTCGGTGTGCTCTGAGACTTTTACTGAGTAGCTCCAGGTTCAGCACTGGCACCAAACCAGAATTTATATTAACCTGGTGACAACAACTCTTCCCACTCTAGTGACTCCCTGAGACCCTGCCTCACCCAACTTGTATACTGCATGAGGCTTTATCAGTGGCTGAACCTTAAGGGAGCCAGCAGGTGGCTGCAAGCCTCGGGGTTTCCTGGCATTTTGTAGAGCTACCCCAGGCCCTATACTGGTGGCATACGTCCTCAGTTCACAGCATGACCTCTCCCATGTGCCTCCAGTGTTAGCAGAGTCAGTGAATAACTGCAGATCATTTTGTAGCTCCTACCAGAAAGTCCCTGGCTGGTCACAGTTAGTGGATGACCTGGGCCTGCACTGGAGCCCCTCTCAAGAGGCCCCAGAACCGACATACTTGGAGGTTGGCTTCAGACCAAAACAGAGAACCATAAAATTAGCCCCACAAGTGGCACACCCAAAGGGCAGTCTCAATAGACACCAGGGCCCACTGGGGTGAATACCACTCAGTGGCATAAACCCCCACCCTCCCCTGCACAGCAGCCTGTAAGCTGTGAACATGGCCAAACCCCACAGCCAATCAGCCATAGGGTCAATCCCACCCACTGGTGTGCCAATAGAAACCAAGGCTCAACTATAACAGGAGGGGACACACAAGGGACACTCCTGGAACACCCGGTGCAGGTGACCAGGGAGATTGTGCCACTGGGCCCCACAGGCACCTACTACAAAAGGCCACTTGGCTAAGACTGTGAGACATAGCAGATCTACCTAATACATAAAACCAAAACAGAGAGGCAGCCAAAATGAGGAAATGAAGAAATACATCCCAAATGAAAGAACAGGAGAAAACTCCAGAAAAGGAACAGAACAAAATAGAGGCAAGCAACCTACAAGATACAGACTTCAAACAATGGTTTTAAGGATGCTCAAGGAACTAGTGAGAACTTCAACAAAGAGACAGCAAGCAGAAAAAAAGAACATAGAAACCATAAAAAAAGAACCAGTCAGAAGTGAAAAATACAATAACTGAAATGAAAAATGCAATAGAAAGAAACACCAGCTGACTAGATGAAGCAGAGGGTCGAGTCACCTATTTGGAAGATAAAGTAGCAGAAAACACCAAATGAGAAATGCAAAAAGAAAAAAGAATTTTAAAAAATAAGGATAGTTTAAGAGACCTCTGGGACAACATTAAATGTAACAACATTCGCATCATAGAGATACCAGAAGAGGAGAAAGCAAAGGATTGAGAATCTATTTGAAGAAATAATGTCTGAAAACTTGACTAACTTGGCAAAGGAAATAGACGTGTAAGTCCAGGAAGAGCAAAGAGTCCCAAACAACATGAACCCAAACAGGCCCACACAAAGACACATTATAATTAGAATGCCAAAGGTTAAAGACAAAGAGAATCCTAAAAGCAGCAAAAGAAAGGCAACTAGTAACTTGTAAGGGAGCTCCCATAAGATTATCAACTGATTTCTCAACAGAAACTTTGCAGGCCAGAAAGAATTGGCACAAAATATTCAATGTGATGAAAAGCTAGGACCTACAAACAAGGGTACTCTCCCCAGCAAGACTATCATTTAAAATCAAAGGACAGATAAAGAGCTTCCCAGACAAGAAAAAGCTAAAGGAGTTCATCATCTCCAAACCAGTATTACAAGGAATGTTAGAGGGGTTTAAGATGAAAAATAAAAAATCAAAATTATGAATAATAAAATGGCAATAGCTACATATCTATCAACAATTACTTTCAATATAAATGGATTAAACGTTCCAATCAAAAGACACAGAAGGGATGAATGGATAAGAAAACAAAACCCTTGGGCTGGCCCCGTGGCTCAGGCGGCTGGAGCTCTGTGCTCCTAACTCCAAAGGCTGCTGGTTCGATTCCCACATGGGCCAGTGGGCTCTCAACCACAAGGTTGCCAGTTCGATTCCTCAAGTCCCGCAAGGGATGGTGAGCTGCACCCCTTGCAACTAGCAATGGCAACTGGACCTGGAGCTGAGATGCGCCCTCCACTACTAAGACTGAAAGGACAGCAACTTGAAGCTGAACGGCACCCTCAACAACTAAGATTGAAAGGACAACAACTTGACCTGGAAAAAAGTCCTGGAAGTACACACTGTTCCCCAATAAAGTCCTGTTCCCCTTCCCCAATAAAAATCTTTAAAAAAAGAAAAAGAAAAGAAAAGGAAAACAAAACCCTTAATATGCTGCCTACAAGAGACTCACTTCAGATTGAAAGACACATACATGTGAAAAGTAAAGGGATGGAAAAAGTTATCTCATAAAAAAAAAAAAAAAAAAAAAAAAAAGCTGGGGTAGCAATACTTATACCAGACAAAATAGACTTTAAAACAGGCTATAGCAAGAGACAGAGAAGGACTCAGTAATCCTACTTCTCAGTATCTATTTAAAGAAACTCAAAACGCTACTTAGAGGGGATGTTTGCGTCCATATGTTCATTGCAGCATTGTTTACAATGGCCAAGAGGTGGAAGCAGCCTGGGTGTCTGTTGATGGAAGAATGGATAAAGAGGAGGTGGTATGCATATACAAGGGACTATTACTCGGCCATGGAAGGGAATGGGTTCTTGCCATCTTCAGTGGCGTGGATACACCTGGAAGGTATTTTACTGAGTGGAATATCAAACAGAGAAAGACAGATTCAGTGTGATTTTACTTATACTTGTATATGGAATCTAAAGAACAAAATAAACACACAAAACAGAAATACACTCATGGATACAGAGAAGATATTGATGGCTGCCAGATGGGATGGGGGGTTAGAGGTTGTAAAAAAAGGGGAAGGGATTAAGAAGTACAAATTTGTAGTTACAAAGTAGTTATGGGGATGTAGGTTATAGCATAAGGAATATAGTCAATAATGTTGTAATAACTATGTATGGTGTCACATGGGTACTAGATTTGTTGGGGTGATAGATGAGAGATGGTTGGAGGCAGGGTGAAAAAGGTGAAGGGATTAAAAAGTACACATTTGTAGTTACAAAATAGTCATGCAGATATAAACTAAAGCATAGGGAATGTAGTCAATAATATGGTAATAATTATTTATACTGCCCAATTGAGTACTAGACTAGACAAGGGGATCATTTCTTAAATTATACAAATGTCTAACCACTATACTGTACACCTGAAATTAATATAAAATAATATTGAATGTCAACTGTAATTGAAAAATTTAAAAAGGTGGGGAAAAAGGTGAAGGGGAATAAGAGGCTCAAATTTCCAGGTTTAAAACAAATAAGTCATAGGGATGTAATGTAATGTACAGCATAGGAAATATAGTCAAGTATTGTGATAGCAGGTACAGTATTAGGTGGTTGCTGGATTTATCATGTTGATCACTTCTTTAGGTACATAAATGTTGACTAACTATGAAACTAATATAATATTGTATGTTAGCTATATTTTTAATAAAAATCAAAGAAATTTAATAGGAGCCATAGACATAATTTTAAATGTTAATAGTTTAGTATACTCATTTTAAGTTTTTTAAAAGGTGGACAATAATTTTTAAATTTAATCCAGAATATTAGAAATATTACTTTTTCACCATGGAATCAATACTAAAAAAAAAAAAAAATCATTGAGTTGTTTTTTTCATTCTTTTCTTCATGCTAAATCTCAAAAATCCGGTGTGTATTTTACATGTAAGCCCATCTCAATTCAAACTAGCCACATTTCAAGTGCTCATTAGCCACGTGTGGCTGGTGATTCTCATCTCAGACAGCCCACAACTAGATTCTAAATCACCAGGCATCTCTTCTCCTCTCCTGGTTATCCTCAAAACATGGGAACTCTGCTTCTCTCCACTGGCCTGCTCCATGCCCTCCTGGGTTCTCCTTGGCTACCTGCCTGGCAGCCTTATCAGGTAGAAGTGGGGTGACTCTAGCTAGACATGATGGGCTGTGTATGATCCCTACTACATTTTCTAAGACTCTTTTTCAAAATCTTTTTTAGATTTTCTTAGAAGTTGTTTCACCTCCAGAGCAGCCTCACTGCAGAGTATTCCAAAGAAAGTTAAAAAGGGACTCCAGTGTGTGACAATGGGCATTTCTTTAGCAATTTTCATCTTAATACTTCCCTTAGAATCCATTCCCCAAGACACTGTTTCAGCTCTCGCTGGGAATTTGCCTGAAGAATAGGCCAGTCCAGTGGCGCTAAGATTGGGAAGGAACCCTGTGCTGCCGAATTTGTGACTAAGTGGATAAGGGAGAGGAAGGGGAAAAGGATATGACCCCAAAGCATGTTTACAAGAGAAACAACAAAATACCCAATTCTCATTTCCTCCCTCCTCCCCTGGGAAAGGAGCCGATTCCAGATTCCACAGCAGTTCCTGTGCAGATGTTGGGGTGTTTCGTGCTCCTTTTGGCCGTCCCGGGCACATGATGGGTGATGCTCATTTCTGGTGCAAGTGATAATCTAACGTGGATGAGGGAATTTCCGTAACACTGACTTCCTTTTTTTTAAAATAACACACACTGATGTTTTTCTGATTATAAAATAATACATTCCCTATACAGAAAATGTGGGAATTGGAGAAAAGTGCATAAAAAGAAGGAAATAAATACCTGCTATGGCCTCATTGTCAACAGATAGCCACGTGCATGGTGACTTGCACACTCTTGCACACACACATGCACGTGTGACCAGCAGGGCACAGGGAGGAATCACACTGTGACTTCGTCTTTTTTCCAGGTCTCTTTGGAGATCCTCATTGAGTGGTTCTTCCTCAGCCCCTGAAGGAGCATTTGAGTGGGGAGCATGACTTCTCAAGAAATCCTTGGGAGATACAAAGCCTGTTGTCACTCTAATTTACCGAACAGTGTCAGTCTGATGCTTGAAATTTCCAGTTCTGTATTCTGAACTGGGTTGAAAGCGGCATCTTTTCCCCATCTCCTCTCGTGTGCTTGTGTGGTCACTTGCCCGCAGAAAACTAGGTGTGGGAGCTTCTTCTTGCGTCCCTCCTCCTCTCCCTCCACCTTCCTGGGTGTTGGTTTGACCCTTCTGGGAGGGGGAGGTTAAAATGGCTGGAAAGTTCCCACTGCAAGGCTTCCTGCTTTGGGGGCCAGGCAGACACCTGTCTCCTGATCCATTTGGTGGCTTCTTCAGAACAGCTCTGGAGAATGTTCTAGTAGGCATCCCTTGCCTTGATGAATGACTCTTTCTGAAGCCTGACTCCTCATCCTGGGAATCTAGCTGGGCAGAGTCTGGGCTGTCCCACATGCCAGCTGTTTCTCACATGTAGCCAACTTCTGGTCACAAAAATTACTCGGTTGTTCTTGACCTGAGCAGACCATGGGTGTGCCAGCTGAAACAAGTAGGCACTCTCTTCTGCCTGTCCACCCAGGCCTCTTGCCAGCCCATCTCTCAGCCTCCAGGAGTCCTATGCCCTGGTCAGACACTAACTGCAGGGGCCTCACAAGCTCTTCAGTGAATCCATGAATCCTCTCCTGCTAGGCCTAAGGTGACCGGACAACACCTGGTCCCACACACCCTTCACAGGTAAGGGGTGGTCTTGAAACAAGAAATCCCCTCACACTTCCTCCTCTGTCTACTTCTTTGTGGGTGATTGCAGTGGAGGGTTTTTTAAGTTTTAAAACCAAATTTTAGCTAAATGCTTGGGGATGTAAGTACCCGGGTGTATGTCTCACAATTCACTTTGCTTCTTCTTGTCTTCATGCCTCTTCCTGTTGTATAGATACTATGTGGATGGATTGAAAGATTGATATATGGATGGACAGACAGATAGATGGGTGAACATACAGAGAGGTGGATGGGCAGATGGACAGACAGCATGCAGTATGGCACACTTTTTAACAGCACTAATCCTGGAATCAGACTAATTAGGTTATAACCCTGGGCAAGTTATTTCATCTTTTTGTGCCTCAACTTTGTCATCTATAAGATATGAACATTTATAGTGTTAATAGAACCTGTATTTCATGAGATGCTTTTAAGAAATGAATGAGACAATACATGTAAACAGAATTGAACAGTCTTGGCACACAGGAAGTGCCCAAGAAATGTTAACTAATATAATTCTATGCCTATTTTAACTTAGAATATAATAAACATTTTCACATTAAAATATTTTTAAATGTGTGTTGCCTCATGGCTGTAAAATATATTTTTTTATGTTCCAGAATTCATCTAATCATTTCTTTCATTGGAAATTTAGGTTGCTTATAATTGTTCCTCTTCTAAGTAATGTAAACCTCCGCCTGTGTCTGGTAATCTCCCTAGGATAGATTCTAGACAATTGTAACCAATTCACACCCCCTCATGATAGTTCTTGATATTCTTACCCAAATCCTAGAATGTTTGTTGGATAAGAACTCTATTTAACTATCTAAACTTGCAATTTATTCGGTGATTAGGCAAGACAAGCACTTTTACTTGTGTTTTGGTGATATGTATCTTGTGTGTACACATATTATCACCAGACCACTTTCTAGTGGTGCATTAGTGTTTTTCCTGTTGATTTATGTGAGCTCTCCATATATTAAGTATATAAATTTTTTACTTATTACATTTTTTGGAAATAATCACCTCAGTTGGTTTTTAAATTTTAACTATGGTGTACCTGATCATAAAATGAAATCACCGCATAGTCTGGGGTTGGAATTACTCAATAAAATAAAATGTGTGGATTGTTAAACTGCCAGGCAACTAGGCAATTTATTTCTGCTTCTCTCTCCAAAACACCAGATTACTTCCCAGAGCCTTGAATCTGAGCCTGCTGCATACTTTGTAATAATTCCATTAGGTACCTACTATCTTATACCTGGACATACAGGGAAAGTTTGAAGTGATTTTTTTAAGAGGAGATGAAATTATCAGAATGTGTTGAAAGTAGGAATTTCTGGCTTCTGATTCTGCATTGAGACTTTCCTGACTTTTCTTTTATCTCCTATCACTTATTTTTCGTCTGTACATTTTGGTTCTCCCTGCCTGAGGGAACCTGTCGATTTGGCCTCCTGACCTCCATGTTTAATTGTGCAAGACTTGCTTTCCCTCTTCCTTCATTTGCCTCCTCCACACCCAGGCTTGGGTGGCTCCCGTAGGAAGAGGTCTGGCCTGGAGCCAGACTAGAAGAATGTTTCATGATACTGTCAAATCCCGCTGCTTGGAAGCTATGAAAAAATAAAGAGGGATGCAACAGGAAGCCCAGCAAAAGCGGAGGCTGGGTGATTATGGAGGGGGTTGTAGAAAATGAGCAGAAATCATTGCTAGACTGTTCAGAACATTCCATGTTCTATATGTTCGTAATATCACCACGCTCCGGGATTTCCACTTTCAACAGACATGCACTTGGACACCACACATACCATGGACCTCTAATAATTAGGAAACTGGGACAGACTATTTTTTTTAATATTATTGATCATAAATGTAATTATCAGTGCTGTCTAACAAAACATGCATCAAAGTGATTAACTGGGAGATGGAAGTT
This sequence comes from Rhinolophus sinicus, assembly GCF_036562045.2. Taxonomy (NCBI): domain Eukaryota; kingdom Metazoa; phylum Chordata; class Mammalia; order Chiroptera; family Rhinolophidae; genus Rhinolophus; species Rhinolophus sinicus. The sequence continues at coordinate 67,790,226 of NC_133755.1, read as the reverse complement.
GAGCCAGAAGTAGCTCTGTTCTTCACTATTGTAATAGCATTTGCTATCTTTACAATCAGAAAAGAGGAAACACAATTTAAACATTGTAAGAGAAGAAATTGGAAGTTTTATTTCTAACTTTTCGAATGGCAACTTTAAATCTTACTCTTTCAGCTGGTACGCTTGGTATTTCCTGACCTGGGTACCCGGAGGCTTGGCACGAGAGGCAGTGTCAGGTAGGTTTCTCATTTTTTGTTGTATTTGAAATGTTGACAACAAATATTTTGGGGGGAAAAATCACAAAATGGATGACCTGACCAAAAAAAATCCCAAACTAAACAAACTATAAATATCAACTCTTACCAAAGAGTTCCCATAGTTCAAATGAAATCCTAGTGCCTGGAATAATTCATATGATACTGGAACCAAATATTAGTTTCTAGGGGTTTTGCTAAAATACAAAAGTCACAAAATTTTTTTTGTTCCAACACCTTAAATGTTTAGACATGTAAGTGTGTAATTGTTGAAATATTTAAATAATTACACACCTAGAATAATGGAACTGTTTTAATTACTCTTGGAGCTAAAATTTCTAAGTATTCATCTGATTAGCATATTTGAATTATATTCAGTAGACTAGGTACCCAGGCTATACTTTTAACGCAAAATGAAATTCCAGAGTTATTGGTTGCATGGTGTTATAATTGTCACTTTATTATCATTGCTATTGGTGGTGTGTTTTAAATAAAGAAAAATCAGGAGAAATCAGTGATATCAGGAAATCAGTGAGAAGGGGTAGAAACTGAATGAGGAAAGGGGCCAGCGACCCATGAAGGAGTCAAGACAGTGGAAGACTTTGCCATATTCAACGTTGGACAACAATTCATTGAAAAGATTTTTGTTCTGCTGCTGTGAGCCTGGACAGGTCGCTGCAGTTTCCTGAGCTCAGCAGAGGAATGCCTGGCCTGCCGAGAAGGCACCAGCCTCCTTACTGGGTTTCTGAGAACCCGAGTCCACTTCCCAGTAGAGAGAACCTTGGTGTAGCTTCACTTCATTTGAGAAAGGTTAATGGTGGCAGCAGTGAGGGGCTTTCTCTGTTGTGTTTCTCTAAAACTAGTGTCATAATTTGAGACAGCAGAGTAGAACATCCACAAGCCGTTTCAAAGCTGATGCCTATGAAATAAATGAAATTGTCTACCTACCCTGTTTCCCCAAAAATAAGACCTAGCTGGACAATCAGCTCTAATGAGTCTTTTGGAGCAAAAATTAATATAAGACCTGGTATTATATCGTATCATATCATATCACATAAGACCAAGTCTTATACTGTAGTAAAATAAGACTGGGGCTTATATTAATTTTTGCTCCAAAAGATGCATTAGAGCTGATTGTCCAGCTAGGTCTTATTTTCAGGGAAACACCATAACAGAACTTGATCAGGCTAAATGCCTGATGAGTTTTTCCTAATAAACAGAGTCAATAATAAAACCCAGAGAAGAACCCCAGGTCTTCATTAGCTAGTCTGTTCTTTGTCTTTTTCTATAAAGCATGTCAGTGGTTTGACATAACCTTTAAGGCAAAATTTATTTTTCAGGTATCATTATGATGGGATCTGTATCAAGAAAAGTTCTGTCTTCTATGCTCAGTATTGTTACCTTCTGGGTGAAGAAAGGTATCACGGGTTAGTATCTATTGTTTAAGTATTTTGGTCATTGGTCACAGCCTGATTAATATTAGAACCACTCCTGTTTTTGTTGAATCTAACTGGCATTTTGGCTGTTCTGCCATCAATCCTTCTTACAACGGAAACACACTCATCACGTTGACATGCCTTTGACACGGGCAGTAAATCAGTGTTTAGCAACATCATTGGCCGGAGAAATGCATTTCCAGTTCATTTCCTTAGATAATTTTTTATTTTAATCACTGTCTCAGTTGTCAAAGCTGTTTTTCATTCTTCACAATTTCTCTGCCAGATTTGGCAGAAACGGACTTTTCTTTCCTGAAACTTCCTTTAGCCCTCAGGACTCGGCATCATCCAATTTCTTCCCCAGAGTGACTGACCCTTCTCAGTCTCTATGTCTGCCTGCCCCCATTAAGTGCAGGCATTTTCCTCAGATCCAGCCCTTGAAAATCAGTAGTGTCCTTCATACCATTTGGCCCCAAGACACCTCATCCTTTTTCACCTACCGCTTCCTCCCTTGGATGACTTCTCCTCCAAAATCGTTTTTGCTTGTTCTTATCTCTCCCACCTCCTGGGCATTCCTCTCTGGCTATCTACTGGACATTTCCATTTAGATGACCCACTGGTGCCTCATATTTTGTGTGTAGAAATCTAAATTTATAATCTCCCTCCAAATCATCCCTGCCTCTTGACTTCTTTATTTCAATCTATGGTACCAACAGATAGAATCTGTACAAAGTGTCACCCCAAAGCCATCCCTGACTCCCTTGGGTCACAAAGTCCTGTTAATTCTATCTTTTCGGTTCCCCTGACTCATCCATTTTGGTTACTGATTTTGCCTTTAAGCCCTTGTCACCCTACATTGTGATTATTTTATGGATCCCATGGACTCTCCCTCTCCTCAGCCTCACCTCTCTCTGAACACTACCATGAGACTAATCCCCCTAAAATTCCGCATTTTCTTTGTCTCGTCCCAGCTCAGAAACACTCAGCTGCCTACTCTTCCCTCCTGAATAAAGACTACGTCCTCAACCCCCTCACACACAGGTGTTAGCTCCAGTCCCTTCCGACGACACATTCCCAGCACATTGCCTATTTCTCCCCAATATAAACCATCAAGTTCAGCCATACTCACGGTTCTCTAAATATATCAAATGTGGTTCTGTCTTTGCTCCCATCATTCTTTTATTCTATGATGTCATTCTTTCTTCTCTCTAAGTGGACCTTCTGAATCCTGTCCATTCTCTCTGGACTTACCTCAGGCACCACCTTCTCAGTGACACCATCCCCAGCAATACCAGCTCTCGTAAAGGCACCTTCTTCCACTCTTTCACGATGCTCACTGGCTATTTACACTGTCAGCATTTCCACTGAATTCAGAAACTGTCCATTGAGCCTTCATTTGGCTACACAGACAACTGTGTGTCCAAGTAACCAGGGACAACTTTAAGTTTACTTGTAGCCCAGAATGATTATTGAGTGTTCCCTTCACTCAAAAATGTTCGAGTTTAGACAATAAATTATAGCAGATTATATGACCACCTTCTGTATAAGGTCCCCTGCTTGTGGAGGGACAACAAGCTACCATGGACAACACATGGGCCCTTCTCTCTGACAGCTTAATATGGGAGAAAAATCTACTTTAAACTTGATACCAAGAAGGTCCCACGAGGACTCAGACATAGAAAACACACATCTTAGGCAGGGGGTCATAAAGGCCTATGAGAGTCATGCTTGGAGCTAGGCTATGGAAGACATTTGTGACTTTTGACAGGTGGAAAAGGTGGAGTGGGAGAGGGAGGCAGGAGAGCAAAGGATGTCCAGGCTTAGGGAGGAATGTGAGCAGACAGTGGATGAGAAAACAGAGGCTCCCGCTGCGTGGGAATGTGTGGAGCTATAGCACAGGATGAACTTGGGAGATGAGTTCAGAGGGCCTTGAACACGAGACTGGTGGGCCGGGCATCTGTAAGCCTTAGAGACTTTCTCTGGAAAATGGGGAGGTATCATCATGGGAACCTCCACAAGGCAGGACCCACAGAGCTTTGCTTGTTCCTATCCCCAGTGTTGCCTGGAAGCACAGAGTAGGAAGCACACTGGGGAGGAGACAGTGGCAGCCGGAGATGGTTCTGGGGCTACCCCAGTCATTCAGACGAGCGCCTGGACCAAAAAGGAGGCAGACCTGAAAGGCCGCTTGACGCAGGGTAGTCATGTCAGTGTCCATAGAAGGGAACAGAGATGACTCAGTCCGGCCTGGCCCACCGAAACCTCAAACTCAACCTCAAATAGAGTCATTATGCTCTGCTTCCAACCAGCTCTTCCTCTTCAATCTCTTATTCATCCCTGAGTCACAAAGATGGAAGAATTACATCAGCCAAAATAAAGACGTTAGGGAAGGGAGCGATTCATTTCAGTAACGATTAGAACTTTCCTGTGCAAATGTATCCTCTCACTTGCTGACCCCTACACTCTTGAAAGGCTGGACCTAGAACCCGCTTTTCTTTGTTTGCCACAGAAAACCCAGCAATCAGTCAACCAGCAGAGGACAAACGTGACATTGGCTTATTCATGAGATGAGCCCAGCGGCAAACAATTTTCAAGTACTCTGTGCTCAACACATATTTCATAACTGATCCAGTCTCAAGTCTTGGCCAATGAAGAGATTTTTTTTTAAGTATTAAGATTTAAGTAACTTTCTTACAAATTCCACATTTTAAGAACTACTAAATATATTTTAGAAGGCAGAACCATAATAAATGGTCTGCTATTGTTAATAACGTATGAACTATAGAAGACATGAAAATTTCTTCTATTTTATTATATGTTATCTTTTATTTAAGGACCTGTCTGACAAATTCTTCTTAAAATTTAGGTCTCAAAATAAAAACTTTATTTCTATACTTTTCAAGTAATCGAAACTGTATAACTCATCCGTTCATCTATTTGTTCATTCAACAAATATTTGAGTAACTACAATAAGTCAGGCCCTGTTCTAGATACTGGTGATAAAGCAGTAAACAAGATAAAAAAGGCCTCACCTCTTGTCAATTTTAGCGCATGAGAAAGACAATAAAAAAGAAACAATAGCAAGATTGATCTGAAGACAATAAAATGGAGTCATGGGAAGGCCTCCCTGAGAAGATGCCTTTTGAGCAGAAATGTGAAAAAGGGAGCTATCTAAGTGAACATCTCGAGGACAAGCATTCCAAACAGAGGAAAGAGCAGGTGCAAAGGGCCTGAGGCAGGGATGAGTTCACAGAACAGCAAGAAAGTCTGAGTGTGGAGGTTGGTGAATGAGTAAGTGAGTGAGAGGAAAGGAATCTGAAAACACAGGCAGGGACTTGGAAATCTTGGGAAAGAGTCGGGATGTTCTTCTGAGCGTGATGGGGAGCCACTGGAGAGTCTCAGGCTGAGGAGTGAAGCAATCTGATTTACATTTTACATGGAGAGCCTCCTGGCAACTCTGCTGAGCCTGGACTATACAAGGAGATGGGAGAGGAGGCAGAGTGACCAGTGAGGAGGCTTGTGCAGCAACCCGGCAGAGATGGCCCACTGAGATTTCTCACTGACATAAATGTAACTCCTCAAAGAGGTAGCATAATACTATGCAATACTTTATGTGACTCAGAGTAGAGACTCTGGAACAGACTGCCTGGCTTTACCACTAGTGAGCTGTCTGACTTATTTCTTTTAACCTAATGCCCTCAAGATCCATCCATGTTGTTGCAAGTGGCAAGATTTCATTTTTTATGGTTGCATAATATTCCATTGTGTGTGTGTGTATATATATGTCTTTATCTCACAATGTCTTTATGTATTCATCTGCTGATGTACACTTAGGTTGTTTCCATGTCTTGGCTATTATAAATAAGGCTGCAATGAACATGGGGGCACATATATCTTTTCGAGTTAGTGTTTTAATTTTCTTCAGGTGAATATCCAGAAGTGGGATTGCTGGATCATAAGGTAGTTCTATTTTTAATTTTTGAGGAAGTTCCAAACTGTTTTCCATAGTAGATGCACCAGTTTACATGCCCACCAACAGTGTATGAGGCTTTGCTTTTCTCCTCTTCCTCGCCAGCATTTGTTACCTCGTTTTTTTGTTTTTAAGTAGCCATTCTAACAGGGGTGAAGTGATATTTCATTATGGTTTTGATTGGCATTTCCCTGATGACTAGTGATGGTACATCCCTAATAACATCACTGTTATTAACAGGTGCACCTCTGCACGTACCTGTTGACCTTCTGTAATTCTTCTGTGGAAAAATCCATTTTTTAACCTTTTTTTTTTTTTTTTTTTTGGCTATTGAGTTGTGTAAGTTCTTTATATATTTTTGGATATTAACCCCTTACATATGAATTGCAAATATTTTCTCCCATTCAGATTGTCTTTTCATTTGTTGATGGTTTTCCTTTGCTGTACAGAAGCCTTTCAATTTAAATAATTGTTGTCCCACTTATTTATTGTTGCTTTTGTTGCCTATGCTTTTGGTGTCAAACCCAAAATATCATTGCTAAGACCAACGTCAAGGAGCTTACTGCCTACGTTTTCTTCTAGGACTTGTATGGTTTCAGGTCTTAGATTCAAGTCATTTTTAATTAATTTTTATGCATGGTGTAAGCCAATCGTCCACTTTCCTTCTTTTGCATGTGGCTGTCCATTTTCCCAACACCATTTATTGGAGAAACTGTCCTTTCCCCATTGTATAGTCTTGGCTTCTTTTTCGTAAATTAATTGACCATGTATGTGTAGGTTTATGTCTGGGATTTCTATTCTGTTCCATTGATCTATGTAGCCTATGGGTGATTTTCCTATTTTATCCTGGGCATGTGGATTATGATGTTAGGATACTTTCGATCCCATTTAAATCTATTTTAGCAGGAAGTCACCCCGTTTAAGTTTAACATATAGGCGCTGGCCTACTTTTGCAGGCTGTAGTCCAGTGACAATTTAGTTTTCTGAGCCCTTGAATGCTATTCTGGTCTGCTTCATTCTTCTGGCACTGCTGGGCTTCTAATCATTTCCTTACAGGTACCACCTGCAGGGGTTGAACCCACTTCCATGGGCCACCTTCTGTGGGGAGTGGAGAAAGCCAGAGTGGCCAGGCCTGGGTCCCTTTAGGCCACTTGGTGTAGGGCAGGAGACACCAGGTTCTGCTGGCATTGCCCCTGTGGGTCGAATGCCTGCCCATCTGTGCTCCAAGTATAGATTGGGCATTGAATTGGCCAGGAGCTTCAGTACTGTCTATGCAGGTGGATTAACCCACCCATCAGTGCCCCAGGTGTGGAGTGGGGGAGGGGTGAGCCCATGAGGACTTTGAAGCTGCCACTGACTTGCCAGCCCAGCTGTGAAGCGAATGTTGCAGCTCCCTCTAGGTCTCTGGTGGGCTTCCCTTTCCTAGTCCTTAGGCCAGAGAGTGCAGACCTTTCTTGGGCTTTATGTCTATGCCTGTTGACAGGTCTGGGTTACAGGTCTCTCCCGTGCCTAGTCCAGGCATATATGGGAGAGCTAAAGAAAACCCAAGGAACTCATCACATTGTCACTTCTCTAGTCTTGTGTTCCCTATTCGGTCTGCCTTCTTCTTTCCAGCTTTCCGGGGCCCTTTTATCATGGTCTATTGAATAATTTCCAGGTAGTTATTTGTATTAGAGAGCAGGATCAAGGAAAAGTGAACCTACACCATCTTGCTCCCTGTACATAATTCGAGCTACCTCAGAAACTTCTGAAAGCATGCCATCTATACATTATAAATCAACGTTACCAATGAGTGGAATGCTTAATTATATGATGGCGGCTAATAAATTAAAATATGATGAGATAAAATATCATGGTGGGACTTTTGGTTGGGACAAGATGGGGTAGACCCATTTCTTTCTGTTCCTCTCTGCTATGGACAACTAGAACCCTGGAAATAATGCAAAAGTTACCCAAAGGAAAACTCTGAAAAGTGGTAACAAGAAAGTAAGCTGGTTGGGGACCCCAGGACTGCACAGCCAGCACAGTGGCAGGGTATCCTGTAGCCCCCAACCCCTGCCCACTCACCCAGACCCAGCATTTCCCACCTCTGACCTAGCAGGAGAAGACACTCTAGATACATTCTTCCTTTAACAAGATCAGGCGAGAGGTCACAACAGGGAGTTGGCCAAAAATAAACACCCAGAGAGACACTCTTCTTCCTTGCTGGGTCCAAGACACCCCTTTTCCACTAGAGATACTGAGGAGTGTCAGACAATCTGTCAAGGAGACCCAGCTATTGCAAGAGGCCTGGTCCAGGGAGTTTCATTGTCTCCCACCCCAGCCAGAGGCAGCTGGGGAGCTTCAGTGAGGGACGCCTCCCCCACAGACAGAAAAGCCCTCCAGCTCCCTTGGGCAGTGCCAGCAAGGAGCCCCAGTGGCACCAGATAAAATAGGCAGACCAAAAGAATGTACTTGTACCCACAGCTAAGATTTCCTACACAGTCAGATCATAAGAGGAAGAAAGCAGAGTCTGGAGGGATCCACCTGCAGACTTCCTATGCTCTCTCCCTCCCATGAGGGCCACACAGCACATCCTCCCCCAGGACGATGCAGCAACACAAGTGTGAGGTTTCTGCCCAGGGAAGCCCATTAGACACGACATTTTCAATGTTTTTATTGGGGGCTGGTCACATAACCCCTTCTCCCCAATGTGTGCCAAAACTATAGGTTCCCCCAAAGAAAGCAGGTTATTCAGCATAAACCACTACATTGTTTACACAAAACATTCTAGGCACAGTGAACCACTCTTATCAGTTAACCATTGACTGGGAACATTCGGAGAACCAAGTTCCCAGACACCAGCCAAGGGCCAGTCTTGCAAGCAGACTTTTCTAGGCATAGCAGTCTCAGTACTGTGGTGTTATCTCTTTTCTGCACAATTGCATGACCTTGTGACTGTACTAAGAAAACACTGACTTGCCCTCTTTAAATAGGTAAATTATATGGTTTGTGAATTATCTTTCAATGAAGTTGTTAAAAAAAAAAAAAGTCCGAGCAAGTTTTTGGGTTTTGCTTTGTTTTGTTTTGTTTTGTTTTGTTTTGTAGACATAGACAAGCTTATTCTAAAAGTTCTGTGGAAAGGCAGAAAATTGCCTAAAATATCTCAAGCTACCTTGACAAAGAAGAACCAAGTGGGAGGAAACACTCTACCTGATATTAAGGCTCATTATGTAGCTACAGTAATCAAGACAGTATGGTTTTGCTGGAGGCATAGACACACACATCAATGAAACAGAGTAGAGAATCCAGAAGTAGACCCACTCAAAGATGGTCAACTGACTTTTCACAAAGATTCAAATGTAATTCAATGCAAAGAGAACAGCTTCTTCAACAAATGGTGCTGAAACAACTAGACATCCACATGCAAAAAAAAAAAAAAATGAACCTCACAATTAAATTTCACAACTTATACAAAAATTAACCTCAGATGGATCACAGATTTACATTTAAAACATAAAATAATAAACTTTTTTAAAAAACATAGGAGGAAATATTTGGGACCTTGGGTTAGGCAAAAAGTTCTGAAACTTGACACCAAAATCACAGTTCATAAAAAGAAAAACTAATAAATTGGACTTCATCAAAATTAAAACTTTTGTTCTGTGAAAGATCCTGTGAAGAGGTTGGAAAGACAAGCTACATACTGGGAGAAAGCGCTAGCAAGCCACATATCCAACAAAGGACTAGTACCTAGAATATATAAAGAGCTCTTAAAACTCAACAGTAAAAAAAAATCCAATTAGAAAATGAGCAAAAGACATAAGCATTCATCTCACTGAAGAGGCTACACAGATGGCAAATAAGCACATGAAACGATGTTCTGCGTCATCAATCATGGAAATGCAAATTAACACCATAATGAGTTACAACTACACACCTATCAGATTCACTAAAATTTTAAAAAGTCACAACACCAAATGCTGGTGAGGATGCAAAGAAACTGGATCACTTATACATTACTTGTAGGAATGCAAAATGGTCCAACCACTCTGGAAAATAGTTTGGCAGTTTCTTATAAAACTGGACATACAATTACCATTAGAATCAGCAATTGTATTCTTGGACATTTATCCCAGAGAAATGAACTTATGTCCACATAAAGACCTGTACACAACTGTTCTTAGCAGCTTTCTTTGTAATAGCCAAAACTGGAGCCAGACCTGACGTCCTTCATTGGGCGAATGGTTAGACAAACTATCGCACACCCATACCATGGGATACTATACAGCAACAAAGAACAAACGATTGAGCCAACAGCTTGGATGAATCTCCAGGCAATTATGCTGAGTGAAAAAAGTCCTATCTCAAAACGTTCCATGCTGAATGATTCCATTTATAAAACATTTTGAAATGACAAAATTTTTGAAATGGAGATTAGTGGTTGCCAGGGGTTTTGTAGGGCAGAGCAAGAGATGGGTGTGTTGATACAGGGGCAACACGAGGAATCCTTGTGATAAGGAAACATTCTGTACCTTGTCTGTGGAGGTGGATACACGAATCTCTCCAGGTGATAACATTGTATAGAACTAAATACATACACACACACAAATGAGTTTAGTAAAACTTGGGAAATTTGAGTAAGATCAGTGAATGATATCAACGTCAATACCCAGGGTGTGATACTGTCCTATACAGTCTTGCCAAAACGTTGCCCTGGGGGACAATTGGGCAGAGTAGAAAAGGGAGCACTTTGAGTTATTTCTTAAAACTTCATGTAAATCTACTGTTATCTCAATAAAAACTTCAGTTACAAATAATAAATCACGCCTAATCCTCCAGTCCAGAAAAGAACACATAACAGGTCCTGTGATGTATCCCCACAGTCGTCCCTACCTGTTCTCAGGGCCCTGTCTCCCGAGGTCTTCATGTTTCCTCTGCTGGTACCCACTCCCTCTCGTCACAGTTAGAGTTCAGTGTTTGCTTTGTTTCAATGCACTGTTCTCCGTGTGAACGTTGAAATGGCAATCCGTTGTTCTTCCTCTGGAGACACATGCGTTGTCCGCACCCCCGACGGAGCCGAGCTCCCCACACCTGGAAGTCGTCTGCCCCAACTGTGGGCAGCTGCATCTGCTCAGGGCACATTCTCACAATTGGCTGAAAGCAGGATCTCTCGAGTGTTGAAAACCCAGAGGGGAACCCCCAGCAAACCACAGCTGAGTCTTTTCATGGTTCCCCACAGCTGAATGTCCCAGGGAAGCAGGCATTTCTCTATGTGTGCAGCAACTGAGGCCTAATTTACAAAAACTTTCCTACTAACACTTGCCTAAGAGAAGCTGTAATGCAGGGTCCCTGGTCCCGCTCCCGGAGGGTGGATACAGAATATGGTGAAACCGAAAAGGAACACCAATGGAACCATGGATAGGGGGTTCATACCACTATATTCTCGCTGGCAGCTGGGTTGGAGACACAGGAAGCAGGATCCATACAATCTGCAATCCGCTGTCCGCTTCTCTGCCAACCAACTGCCTTACCAGCGTAGCCATGACATTATATTAGTCGCTAATGGCTAACCAGTTACAGCTGATGGCCAACTAGTCACAGCTGATGGCCATCTGATAACCGAGCCTGCACCTTTCCACGTGAGGCCGAGAGCCTGGAAACTGCTCTCTGGGACTCCGTCCCTACAGAAGCATAGGAATCTGAATTGTTGTTGTTGTTACTTTTAAAGAGGGTGCCTTGCTAGGAGCCTGTTAGAGTGGGAGATCTGGGCTCACCAACAGCCGCCCTGAGTCACTGAGCTGTACTTAGGCTGTTCAAGGGTACCTTGTCTTTTTTTTTTTTTTTTTTCCCCTTTTTTCTGGACCTTGTGTTAAGGAAAGAAATGGAAACTCCACTAAGAGCATCAACATAGAGAGATCTGGCTGGGAACCAGGACTGGTAGCAAAGGGGTTTGGGGGACTTTAGGGAGCTTTGCTTCCTCACTCCCACCACCACCAGGCACTGCAAAGGAGCATATACTCTAATTTAAATATAGTCCCAAGCTAAGTCCTGGCTCTTCCCTGTTGCCCCCACATTGCCCGGGTCTCTAACACCATCCGTCGCCAGCAGGAGGATGTGGTGTAGAGCCAGGTGTTGCTGATTCCCTTAACTGGACACCTGCATGGGTGGCCGCGGAGATGGTCATGAGTCCCGCCGTCAATAGCCTTCATTTTCACTGGGGTGGGGTGGGGGTTGTGGTGAATCTCACTAAAAACTGCTGAGGCAGCCTCTGCCCTGAACCAAGGAGAGACCAAGGCTCAGTTTTTAAAACAAGTGAAAAGCTCAAGGCTAATTTTTTCTTTTTTGTGTGTGTGAAAAAGGCAAGTGACCATAAATATGCAAGGGTATGCCATATGAAAAGGACCCCTTCACAGACCAGAACGCTTTGCTTCCCTGCTCCCCTCTCCAGGGTAACATCGTTTCACTGGGAATACGCCTCCCCAGATGCCAGTCTCGTTTAGCTGGCAACCAGATCTAGACTTGGACTTGGGTATAATCGCTGACCTAGAAACTTACTGAAGAATTGAGGCCGAAGTAGAAAGTGCTTTAATTATAGTCTGGACGGAGATGGGAATGGAGAGAGAGAGAGAGAGAGAGAGAGAGAGAGAGAGCTCTGCTTAACTCACTTTCATTCTCTACCTCTCAGGCAAAATCCCTGGTTAACATGTTTTAAGGAAAGCTTGTTGTTTCCCAAATTAATGAATCCCCGTTCTATCTAATGTAAATTTTGAAATCGTAGAGAGTCTCATGTTTCTCTCAGGATACATGGAAACTGACCCTTGCCCTCATTCCTCCCCCCAACACACACACACACACACACACACACACACACACACACACAGCCTTTCCAACTTAGCATATTAAAGGCCTTTAGAAAGCTTCTAAAATTGTGCCTTCGACATTCTGTGCCTTTGTTCTTCCATTCCTTTGTTCTTTCGCCAGCTCATGAGCTCAGGGGGCTGCCTGGGCCTCAGCGGGTCCTGAGCCTGCGGAATCCAGGGCTGTGGGTCCACAGCTGGCTAGTTGTGCCTTCCCAGGGTTCATCTTTCAGACCACAGTGAGCTGGGGGAGAGCAGGGTCACGGGGGCCCTGAGCCTGGCAGTTGCGGGCACCACAGACCTAATGAATCAGAGAGAACACCAGCGGTTCCTTCAGCAGCTCTCCAGCCCCAAGAAGAGCTTCTTTCCCTTCTGTTTGTATAGCCATGGCAGCAGGCAGGGGATGAGTGAGACTTCCTGAGGCTAGGGACCCCTGCAAGGGCTCTGCTGAGCCCCAGAGCCCCTAACTCTCAGGTACTAATCAGGTATCTGGTTGCCACCCGCTTTTTGGCCCTGTTCACCCTATGGTTTTCAAGGCTGGTTAGAACTTGTTAAGGTTAAAAAAAGTATGCATTATCTGGTTGTTGTCTAGCAGCCCAAAAGACATACGTGTGGAGAATAACACCCTGGACGGCTCCTTGGGTGGAAAAGCCTTTAGAAGCAGGTAACACTCCTAAGTTCCCCACCATGGGGAACAATCTCATTCGTTCAAAGAATCTCCCTTGCCCATCTCCAGCCCAGAGACACCCCCTACAATGTAATGTGCTATTTACTGTCGGCCGGTGAGGCCTGACTTCCAGCTTCTGAGTTTTGCCTCAAGAAGCTGGATGTGAACAAGTTAGACCTTCAAGACTTCCCAAGGTGTCCACCTAGGTTGTCATTTTGCAATTAAGGTGTTCATACAATCAACCGGGTCAGGATACAGTTAAACAGTGGGGAAGCAACCGCCCTTGATACAGAAAATGACTAACCCACAACAGCCAGCAAACCAGATTTTAAAATAAGATTTCAAAAGCTTTGTCCTTCCTGTGTACACTGTTTCTTATCACACATGTCTGTTTTACAAGACAGATTAGAAGGGATACTAGAGATGAGGCCTTGAATCAGAACTGGGTTTCCAGGGGTACAAATTCTATTTTTCTTTTCCTGTATGTAAAATGGGGATAAAAATAAATTACTATCTACCTAATGGATTGTTGTGAGAATTAAGGTACTACAAGAAAAGCCTTTAACAATGAGTAACTGCTGAGTATTTTAGTGATTAGTATTATTAGTATAATCAAAACGATATTAAATACAGCTTTTTGCAATCATGATGACACATATCCTTATATGAATACATGTATTTACTATTTTAACTTTGGATATAAAAATATTCATTGAAGTAAGGGTATCTTCTCCTAACCAAAATAATTAAATTCATGTGCTTCAAGTAAGAATTGAAATTAGATCCTTTAACGATGGGAAGCTCGAAGCACCTTTGTTCTGCAATCTGACACTAAACAAGTATGGTACATGAATTAGGTTTTATTACATTTTTATCCTCTTACCTTTGTAATTGCTTCAAGTTGTTGCACTGCTGTTAGAGTGATTTGAGAGGGCAAATTACGATGCCAAAATGATGTAAATGAAAGTCTGGATTAATGACAAATGATGTCAAAACCTGAGAATGTGGATGCAAATTGTAGTTAGACTAAAAGAAAGTTAAATGCCAAAAAGCATATTAAGCTAATACTACATTTAAAAAATATTATGAAAAAAAAAGAAAAAAGATGAGTTGTGTGCCATACAATCATACCTCAATATTCTTTATGCTGGACCCTCTTTTAGCCAAATTGATCATAAAAACTAATTAAAGTAAAATGTGTTTGTCACGCTGTGTCTGCACTGCACTGAGTGAAGTGGACAATTTACAGGGCCCCACAAGAAGCCTTCCTCCACCCTCCCTACGTGAGGCCCAGAGAGAATCTTCCAACCAACACATGAGCCCCCAGGATTCTGAGGCCGTGTGTCCACAAGGTTATAGGCTCTGGAAGCTGGAAGAAGTCTTAGGAGTCACCACATCCCATTCCCTACCTTTATAGGGGTGGAAAATTGAGCTTCTCAGAGTTCAAGCAGCACGCTCAATGTCGCACAGCAAGTCAGTGGCAGAACTACACAAGGAAGCCTGTTGTGTTCTCAGCCTCCCTTCTTCCCCAGGCTTACTGTCTCTGCTCTCTCTCCCTCCATTTCCCTGACCCTTCCTGGCACCTCCTGACCACTTGCCCTTTCCCCAGTAGTTGAATCCGAACATCCTGAGCCTTGTGGAGCAGGAGCTGAGGGGACAGCTCACAGGGGACCCAGTGATCTCACTGGGTTGACTCGCTTCAGGACACTGCTCTGCCATGGGCCTTTCTTCTCTGTCATCATGACGGGGCACTGTTATAGCATCTCAGGGCTCAGAGAACAGTGGAAGAAGGTCTCCTTTCAGACTGGGAGCCCTTCTTTCACAGCAAGGCCAGCTCAGGATGTGCGGTATGGTTTTATTAGAGCCGTATTTTAGCAATGACTGCTTTTGACCAGAACCTAATAAATGTCCCATAGGACTGAATCAGAACCACACACGAAAAATGACACAGAGGCAGTGGCCCCAAAACACGAGGCCAGTCTAACTGGCACCCTGAGAGCTGAAACTGTCACCTCCAATACTGCTTGGGCCTCCGCCCCAATTGGTGCTGGTCTCCGGCACCAATTCTCTGCCACCTGCTTTGTGGCCTGGCTCTAACATTGCCTCCTACTTACCCTCTCATCATGCGTATTTTCAAGGATTTTTGCGCATAAGTTCTCTGAGTGTAGGTAATTTTTAAAATAAATAGGATTTCACTCAGCTTACATGTTGACCCATGTGGTGAGCCATCAATCTGAATTCGGGCATTCCAAAGGTGGGAAGAGACAGCCTCGTGGTCCCTTTGAACAAGCAAGCTGTCATTGTCTGGCCAGGTGGAAAGTGGGACTTTTTTTACCAATGACTGCATCTCTCCACAAGGTTAATAAATTTTCTCTTTCCTATTATTGTTGTTTCCATGCATAAAATCCCTAATTAAATGCTACAAAAATAACATAGCTCCCCAGTGAAGATAGTGAGATTATGTCCCCTTGTCTGCCACACATAAGCCTGTGTATGGCAGGAAGTTCCTTTTCCGTCTTATAAGAGTGAGGAGGGTGACACCACCCTCCTTTCAGTGGCTGTTGAGTTCAACTCATTCTACATTGAACACATGGCAGAAACTTGGGAGTTTCATTTAAAAATTCAAAATAATTGAGAGATCATTTAGTCAACTGGCCTCCAAAGCGACCAGAGTCAGGATTGAGGGTGGTGAGCCATAAGATAAGTGTTTCCCTTTTCATTCCTTTGAGTCAGAAACCAGACCTGCTAGCGTCCAGATTCCTGTTTGTGAGTATCCTGTGATGATTGCTGTCATCAAGGAAAGAGTTTAGGACGTCCTCTCAAAGTATGGTGATGTGACAATTGCCAACCAAAGTGGGCTAACTAATCACAAGTGAAGCTCTCCTGAGATTATCCCGCTGCCAATTTACGGGCATGTAAACTGTTGAACTAACAAGAGACCAGGATGTTCCCCAACACCCTCAACTTCAGCTGTCAAAGCCTTCGCTCGATGTCTCTCCAATTATTTGCGTAGCATCTTTTCTGCCCTATAAGCTGTGACCTCTGTGAGAACAGACCTTGTCTGCCACAATCACAGCTATATCCACCAGAGCCCCGCACAATGCCTGGCATAGAGTAGGCACGCAGTAAATAGTTAATGAATGAATAAGAAATGGAAGGAAAGAAGGACGGAAGGGAGGGAGGGAGGGAGGGAGGGAGGGAGGGAGGGAGGGAGGGAGGGAGGGAGGGAAGAAGGAAGGAGTTTAAATGCAAAAAACAAAAAGGAGCTTAAAAAAACCATATCATGGTTTTGCATTCATTTTCCAAAGAAAACATTAGGAATAGCATGTCAACACAATTGTAGAATTGTGGAATTGTAGAGAAATTGCTCTCTTTCCAATTTAGTTGAAGAAAGCCTTCTGATTGATTTTTAAGACATCTCTTAAAAGCTGATGACCATATTTTTCTATTTAAATTCCTTTTCTGTTAATCCTTTATTCACTGAACTTTCATTTTTGACATTTTCTTCTGTCTTCTTTCATTTTATGTTTTTTTCATTGTTTTATTTATTGCTTGTTAGTTTTGTCAATATAACAGCCCAGAATCTGTGTGGCAATGGGCTGCTTATAAAATTAACCCGGAAAAACTCCACCACTGTCCACACCTACCCAAGAAGATATCATTGAGACATGACAAATAGAATTCTACAACTTTTTAAAATTGTTTAACATTTTTTCAATCACAATTGACTTGTTTTAAAAAAGTTTTAAATTCTTCGCCTTTGGCCCCCCTTCCATCACCCATCAATCTATTATCTTATGTAGAGATACAGAGTTGACTGTTGAACAATATGAGTTGGAATTGCATGGATCCAATATGGGGATTTTTTTTCAATTGACCCTCACAGTTCACACCTGGTTGTTCAAGGATCACTTCCAGTTTGAACATTTCCTTGTCCTGAAACTTTCTTGCCGTAGAGGTATTCAAAGTTTGATTCTTGTTGTGAAAATGACTCTTATTAAAAGATAGAAAGGGTGGCTTTTTAGTGGGTTTGTATCCAGACCCTGGCTCTATCTGCCCTGTTTTACATAGAGTGTTCTGATCAGATGGGTATCGAGTATTCTACCCAATTTTCCATGACTTGGGTGGGAGAATGGACTGACACAAACCACCAGCAGAGAGTTCATGGGGCTTTGGAGAGGCTGGGAGGGGGTGTAGGACCTTCCTGTGTGAGATGAAAGCTGTTTTCTTTCACCTCCTCTCCCACTCCCACCTGCTCTCAGCCCCTCCGTGCCTTGAATACCTTGCGTCCAGAAGCACAGTGTTAGTCTGCTGCCTGCCTCTTCTCTTTGTGTGTCTACATAGAGTTGAAATAATCAGGTAGGAGGACAAGTGTTGGAGTGGCTAGAGCAGCCACAGCTCTGAGAATGGCAGGGGAATGGGGAAAGAGATGCCACCACCTCTGGCATCTGGGGAATCCACATTCCCTGTGCAAAGTGGGGCTCCCAGTTTCTCAAATGCCCACAATTAAAGGGAGAAAGTACCACCTCACATGAGTCTCTTCTCCATGACTTGAGATGTCTCCAGTGTAATATACGACTCCAACAGGCATGGTGAAATGGAACTTACATCTTATTAATTCTGTTTCTTGTTCTATGACGGTGCTTTGCTGTATCGGCTCAGAGGACATTATCATTTCTGAACTGATCATTTTAAAAGCTCCAAATCAGAAAACATAAGACTTCATGTCCATTATGATTTTTCTCTTCTCATAGGAGCAAGTTCTACCCATGATGACATCATATCATTCTTCTGTAGGGAATAAACCTTTAAAAACTAATACATGGTTGTCCCAGTTACAGAAATAGATTTTTTTTTTAACTGCAAGCAGGAGATGATCACCAGTTGTGGATAGAAACTTAAAGGAAGGCTTTGAAATAAAAGTTATGTCCCATACAAATAAGCTGTCTGCAAAATAAATTTCACTCTTGTGCTCAGAAACAGGTGTCTGACTAACATGATTGCTCTGTTATCTGTTCTGTCACAGTGGAAAAGTCCTTGCCTTTGACAAATCTACTAATTATGACAGCATTACCCAACAAGAAGGAACAGTGAGTATTGAATAAAATAGACTTACCATAATATACCCTGGAATATTCAGTAATTGTTTAACTAGATGCAACTATTTTCCTGTGTGTCATGTTCTTCTATGTGTAGCCCTCACAACTCCCCCATTCGGCAAGATTGTTGAGTGTCCACCGTGTGCCACACACCATGTTGGGACAAATGAAGTCACTGTCTACAGGGAACATACTGTGTGGCTGCACATCAGCTGTTGAATGTGTTTCTTTTACTATAATTAAAAAGGATGTACAGGTTGTGAGCAATAAATCTGTGTCCCTGTGTCTCTATATTACAGTTACAGCTCTTTGAATTAGGACACCAGAACTATTAACAGCAATCTCATCACGAGTTGAATGCCACGACAACACGATAGCACGTTGATGCTGTCTTGTTGACAAGTGTCATTGAATGGACAATCCTTTAAAAACCTGTTTTGTGACCAGCACTCTTGAGGGCTAGATGGGGAATGAAAGAAAACTAAAAACACACAAAAAACCCATACTTCCTATACTTGAATAGAATACACTTTCACAGTGAGGGAGCTAAGACAGACGAGGAACAACGTGTGTACTGTTGAAGGGACAAAGCAGGCTGTTGGTGGTTTGGGAACTCCAAAGTGGGCGGGAGGGAAAAAGATTGTGGTGGGCCATCATGGAACACGCGGTCTGTGTTGATTTCCTATTGCTGCTGTAACCAATCAGCACACATTTCATGGCTTCAAACAATACAAACTTAATATCTTCCACTTCTCCGGGTCACAAGTCCAACACAGTTCTCACCAGGCTAAGATCAAAGGGTTGGCAGGGCTGCATTTCTTCAGGGGAGATCTGGGGGGAGTCTGTTCATTTCTTTCCAGCTTCTGGAGGCTGTCCTGTTCCTTGGCTTGTGGCCCCTTCCTCAGTCTTCAAAGCCAGCGAAGGCAGGCTGAGTCCTTTTCATACTGCCATGTCTCTGCACCTGGGAAAGGGTCTTTGCTTTGAAGGACCACTGTCATTACACTGGGGCCACCTGGATGACCCAGGATAATCTCCCCATCTCAAGGTCCTTCATCGTAATCACATCTGCAAACTTCCTTTTGCCAGGTAGGGTTCCAGGGATTAGGATGTGGACGTCTTTGGGGGCCATTATTCTGCCTGCCACACTGCCCTTGAGCAGGTTCTGGAAGGGTCGCTAGGACCCTCCCTTAGGAGACCCTCATGTTGAGGGTGTAGCTTGCATTTGTGCTGGGAGGTGTGTGGGCAGCGAGGAGCTGGAGGTGAGGATATTGGGGAGCAGTAGACTCTGGGTGAGGTCCATATGGTGGACAGCTTTTCAGTGCCACGCTGAGGAATTCAGATTTCACCCAAAAGACTGTAGAAAACCAATGAGGCATCTTCAGAAGGAGAATGACAGGATACATGTGTTTTGGGGCCAGTAATTCTGAGAACAGTGTCTTCCCCAATGCAGGAAGAACAAAAGGCATTGAGGAAACTTGATAGAGTAACTCAGGGGCGGCAGATGGTACCTGGCTGGGCGGGCCATGACATGAAAGGGCCCTGCATCTTATCTCCAGGGTTTGACACGTAGTACATGCTCACTGAAGGTTGTGCAGTGAATGATAATAATTCCAATAACGTTTCTTGGATCTGTTGAACAATGCTAAACTGCATTTAATATACCTGGAAAATCTAAATAGAATTTCTCACTTTTTTCTTTTTCATTCTGCTGAATGACTTCTCCAGCAGAGTCGAATTTGAGTTGTTCTATACCGTACCTGCACTTTAGATTTCTGATTGTTTATATTGTGAAGAAACTGTTTCAATTCATGATTTTTTTTTTTAATTCTTTTCTCCTGAAAGACCACTTCTTTTCACAGGAGCAACCTGAGGGAATTGACTTGAGAAAGTCATGAATTTGCTTTTCATTATATTATTGTGTAACAGCTTGCACTTATATTCTCCTTATAATAATTTCTAAAACGACTACATTTTCAGATAATTTCTTCTGAACTGGTGAAACTATAATGTATTTGTCATGTTGAAATGTAGAGATTTCTGCAGAGTTGGACAAAGAACAGTCTGCCTAGAGCTGCCATTCTCAACTTGAGTGTGCAGAAAGCCTCACTTGGGAAGCTGGTTACAATGATAGCTTTCTGGCGTCCTCTGATTCACTCAGGCCCTCAGGAGATGAACCCCAAGCACCCCCTGGGATTTTGATGTCGATGGTTTCAGGACCACACTGGAGAAACACTGGCTTTGATCATTAATGATCAGGAGACCATTCATGAAAACAGGAAGTCAGGGTGAGCTCTGAAGAAAATGAATGCACTTAGGGTGGGATGTGGTAGGTAAGAGAGGCTAGCCCAGAACTAGAATGGAAGATTCCTCGTTATTCTCTAATAGAAGCATTGATGGTCAGGCCAGTGAACTCTATGAAATAGCCTCACCCTTTTTGATGACCAGCCGAGTATCACCCACACCCACATACTAGGAGTGCTATCCGTCCGACAGCTCTGAATGAAGCCAGTGTCCTAACGCGGTAGGAATGAGGTTTGAACAGCCCCCCTACGGGAAACCAAACAGCACCCAATGGAAACACCCTTTGAGCCGTCATCTTTCTGTGCTACTACTTTACGTATTTGTTTAGACATTTATACCCCTACTCTATTCCAAAAATATCAACAAGGGGAGTTTTAACTTGACATCTTCACAATATTAACTGCATAATGTACCTTTTTCCAGGGAGAGGGTCCACTGCTTTCATCAAATTCTCAAAGGGGTTCAGGACCACAAAAGAGTTAAGAAGTACAGATTTTAGGACACTGAGAAGACTGTTGAACATAATTCCTAAGATTCCTCAATCCCTGATCCTCAATGATATTGGTTGATAATGAGGGAGCATCAGAGGAGCAGGAAGCTGGCGGTGCCTGTCCCGAGTGTGTGTAGCGCTGTGTGGGATGGTAGTTGAGCAGCATTCCTCTCCCTAAGGGTGGGCGCCAGTGATTCAGGAGCCTCTCTGCCCTCAGGTCGCCTGTAGACAGGCACATACCGCAAACCCACATAAAGGATCTACTAAGCAAGATGTAAGTAGCTCAGGAAGGCTCTGAGTATGTAAGAACTGAGAAAGCTAAGGGTGAAACACTGACCTTGGAACCGGACTCTCACAGAGCAAGCCATTGGGTTGCTGAGAGGATGAAGACGAAACTCTCATGCAGGTTGCAGTCCAACATGGCAACCCTTGCAGCTCAATCCAACTCATAGAAATGGTGTCCTCCTACTCTATTGAAATGGAAATTATTCAAAAGAAGTTCAGGAAAATCCTGAAGGAATCATTTAAACTAAAATTAATGTCCTTTACTTAGATCATAAGCGATCATGCCTTCCCTTGCTCAGAGGGGACACAGGAAGGAATGTGGAATTTGTTTTCTTCTATGTTACCTTTCTTCCTCTTTGATGGAAATGTTTTACATTCTGTAAATTGTTCTTCTAAAAGGAAGTCTGTTCCACTTGTTTGTTAAGACTTGAAATTTGTGATACAACTAGGCATTTTCCTTGTTTGTTAAGAACTTGAAATTTGTGATACAACTAGCCATTTTTATGCTATAGGCATGATGACCCAGACAGGATATGGTTTTATTTCGGTGGCGGGGGGACAATTATATGGACAAGGGTTGTAGAAATGTATTTGTGGCATTAAATTATTCATAGATAATACTTTTATTGTATATTACTATACAGCACTTGTAATACATGACCACCAGAGTGATACATTTGGGTAATATATTAAGTTCTAACTCCTTCCTGATGACCGTAATTCATAGAATTATAAAGGAAGGTTAGTATCATTTGGAATGAAATAAGGGAAGAAAGTTGCTGGGGTCAATAATGTTTCCAGAGGTGTGGATAAAAGATTACACAGAACATTAACCTATAGTAGCAATGTGATTATTACATGGTTTACATGTGAGAAAATGCATTTTATTTTAAAGAAATAATCTATTGTGTCAACGGTTTCTAGAGTAAAAATCATTCAGCAATAAAGACAGACCCAGTTGGATCACCTTTGTCTGAATTCAGGAGATGTCCATTCTGGGAGCAAGAACTGGCAAAGAAGTACTCCTACAAATTGGTAGGCTCACACGCATGGGAGACACTAACTTTTTATGCCTCAGGCAGTAAATATCGTCTTATTTTGCCTGTGATCATAGTTGCACCAGAGGGAGTAATGTTTGCCTTCTCCCAGACCTCTGAGGACCAACATTTCCTCCTGGGCTTGGTGATGGTTCCCAAATTCAGGTCTTCCCCTCTCGTCCTATAGAAAGGCTCCACCTGGGACCACTCTATCATCTTCTAAAGTGAGGGCTTCCCATGACACAGAAGGGAACAGACATGTGAATTTTCTAGAAACTGGGACTGGGGCTTATGGAGGGGGGAGATTGGGGCTGAGGGCAAAGGATGTCAAAGACCAGTGGCCTTTACAGGAGGTGGTACAGACACCACTGTGGAGTTATGACATCAAAATCAAAGCTACATCAATTTTAGGCCAATAAGGTTTGCATCACTCCACATGAGGTAAAACTTAGCTTCTGTCAAATAGAAATTCCAATATAAGCAGCCTCTGGGGCTTCAGAAAGGCCTTTGAGGAGCAGTTCATTCTTGAAGTGGCCTGCAAACTGACATAATTGTCCATCTCCTTCCTAGATGGCCTTTCTTGCTGATGAATACTGCAACTATTGTCGAGACATTTTACAAAATGTGAGGAACCAAGCACTTGAGAGGGTAGGGTTTTATCTATAAAATACAAGCATTTATGACTCGTTCTTAACCATTTTACTTGAAAAGACCCCTCAAGGGATGTCTAGTGGTAATTCATTGCACTGAAGGGCTTAGAATCCACCTGTTTTATAGTTAGTGAGTTCTTGAAGGTGATATTTTTATTCAGTTTAATCATTTGGAAATTTTCCAAGGTGCTAATATGTCTAACTTTATGCTTTAAATGTAATTCTTCTGGGTTTTTTTTAGATCCTAATTCCAGTTGATTTTGAATAAAGTAATATTATTATTCACACTGGAATTTTCAATAATGCTAAAGATCTATTTTATTGATCCATGAGAACTGAAAAAGAAACAAAACTTTGAAGCTTTAGTGTTCTAAGTACTTCAGAATTGGGTGATAATAGTAATTCAGCATGAGTACATTTAGTACTCACTCAGAGTAAAGCATAACAGTGAGGAAGGGACCAGGATGTCTTCAGAACGGCCCCCATCCTGGTAATGCAATGCTGTGACTATCCATCCACATTGGTTATCTATTATATCCCTTCTTTCCTGCATTCACTCATCAATAGTAATTCAATTCTTACTGTGTGACCAGCACCATTTCTGGAACTAAGAAGGCATTCTCCATAAGGCTTGAGAGCTGATAGTCTGGTACTAAAAGGAACAATATAAACCAATAAATAGGGTACAATATGGCAAGTTCTAGAATAGCAGTGTAATTAGACTATCCTGGGTGCCCAGAGGAAAAGTAACAGAGATGGCTGGGGAGTGCTCCCAAGAGGAGGTCATGTGGCTACAGACTCTAGTGGAAAAGCAGAGGTTCAACAGATTCAAAATGAGGTAAAAAAGGGCTTCCAGGTGACAAAAATGTGCTGTGACTATGACTAGATTTTATTACCTCTAAAGGAGAGAAGCCATATAGGAGGTGGGAAAATAGACTGGTGCTAGAAAGGGCCTCTTATGCCCTGTGAAGGATTCTGATTTATTAAGAAGACAGTGTGGGAGCAGTGACACAGATTGCCATATTGGAGCAGAGGGAGTGGCAAGGAAGTTTTGTCGTAGTCAAGGTGAGAAGTGATGAAAAATGTCAGATCTGGAATGGTGACAGTGATGTCACAGAGAAAGAGGGACAGATTAGAGAAATATTTCGGAAGCAAACGCAACAGGATTTGATGACTTTGGACTTGGGTGGTGAGGGAGTTGGCAGAGATGAGTCCATGGCTGCTGCTTCATTCAGATCCACCCACCCCAAAAGGTCATGCTCCAAAGTTTCCAACCTGAGAGGAAAAGGATTAATATACCCCACTTGTTACACTATTGTGTTTTTGGTTAAATATTTAGAGAGTCTCTTTGGCGATGTCTTCTGTAGAATTCATGCTCCTGATAACAAGGTTTCAAATCAGTGGTTCATCATCAGGTAACCCAAGGGTTGGCCCTAACTTCCTTGGCAGCCTGCACAGTCTTGCTTGAAGTCACTGGCACCTCCTGGTGTCCGGGTCATGATGCCTCTGAATACTTGAGCCTGCAGAAGTCCCCAACAGTCAAGAATCTTTGTGAGCGGGCAACGCAGATTGGCCACCTGGTTCAATCATGGCATCTGAAAAGTTCACATGGGGGAAAACAAAGGAAAGGAAGGAAACTTCCATTCTGTTCCTCAACAAAAGTTTTCCACATCAGTCTTTAAAGAAGGCTCCTGCGTAGAATGACACCAGGCCCCTTTGGATGACAACCCTTAGGTGACTTGTAACTCAATGTCAAGGGGGAAGCATCTTTGATTACATACTGGTACTTCTCTTTCAGAGCTAAAAAGTAATTGAGGGATCAGTCAGTCAATGTTCATTCTAAACTCTGCTCTATGCTCCTCCGGCCATTTCCTCGTCCTATTATAATCAGCAGGAGCCCCCTTGTGGTTACAATAGCTTTCCTTCCCAAAAACTTCCTCAGGAAAGTGTTCCGTGTTATCCCACCCAACTGGATAGACTAAACTTTACATTAACTGGAATGAAGTCGGTGTCATTATCATTTGGGACTGATTAAGTATATAGAGGGCTTAGTCTCACCGGGCACAAAATCAGTTTCCGGAGGCGTGTTCCGTTCCTTACCACAGGTGGAGGACTTGCTTACTTCCTTCTGGAAATCTCTGCAGCAAGATACAGTGGTGCTTATGTCATTGCCTGATGTGTGCCAGCTCTTTAAATGCTACGACGTACAGATGTACAAGGTAGGAAGCTGTTTGTTTGAGCCACTGCTTTGTACCTTTCCAGGAATTGATACCAAATGCTGGGGCTGGAACTGCAGCCCTCCCTCTCTGCAGTGTCCGTGGACTTCAGGGCCTCTGAGGAGTGAATGGTGGGGTTGATGGACCATCAGCCTTTGGATCTTTCCCTAAAAGTCAGCTTTACTTTTTTAATTCCGTGAGAGTCTGAGTTACCTCATGTAAAGAAAAAGCCAATCTACACGGTAGCCTATAGTTCCAGTGACCGGGGAACCCCAAACTGAGTCAAAGTTCTTTCTCCGGTAATTTCAACAAAAGAAGACTTTAAAAAAAAAAATAAAAATGAGTAATTGGAATAATTGTTTTGGAGTATACAGAACTGCCAGGGTTTTTTGTTTGCTTGTTTTTAAACTCTGTCTCCACAGTGATTATTATAGTTTAGGGGTCAGTTACATTTTCACTACAGTTTCTGTGGTGAAAATGTGTTCTCTTTAAGCTAGTCGTGAACCTTTACATTTTATTTTGTTACTTTTTAGGAAAAAAACTAGCGCTTCTAAGTTTTTAATACAGTGGTTGAAAACCGGGGCCTGGGTTCAGCTGAAACTTTTGGTTGGACCCATCTAGTTTTGGCCAATACCACGTTTTTTTAGAATTTTGAATCAGCTATCAATATTAGATCTTTGAAAAAACTTCAAATTCTGACCACACCCATGGTGGCGAGGGCTGCGTGTGGCTGCCCCCTCAAACCCGGTGGGGCCTTTTCTCTGAGTTTGTGGCACATGTGACCTTTGGCCACTTGTAACTAGAGGGCACCTGCCCTGGTGAACAGTCACGGTGTCTTGACATTTTTGTTGTAGGGGATTGAGGACGTCCTCCTTCATGATTTTCTGGAAGATGTTTCTATTCAGTACCTGAAATCTATCCGGTTATTTAGTAAGAAATTTAAGCTGTGGCTGCTTCATGCTTTGGAAGGTTTTCCAGCCCTTTTACAGATCTCCAAACTCAAAGGTAGGTTTTAATGGAAAAGCTAAATTCTGTGAGAGTAGATGCGACACCTGACTTACAGGCTGGCAGGACCTCTCAGCTGCGTAATGCGTACTCCCCCTCGCCATGAGCACAGTCCACAAGGCCCGCCCTGCTCAGAACTTGTGACTTTTTCTTTAGTGCCGATAATGGATTCTGGTGCTGACCCATCACACCCTTTTAGTGATTCCCCTTTCTGAATCATAACAGGGACTGTGGACAGGTCCAAAGGGTTAGAGGTGTAGAAAGGTGCCTGAGGGTTGTGCAGGCTGGGAGAACATGGCCGGTGCCTCCTGCACACCTTTCTTCTGTAACCCGCTACCGGAGGGGAGCCCGCAGTCTGCTCTCCTTGCCCCTCGAGCTGGACCGACCTGGGCTCCGATGCCAAGCTCCTTCCAACTCTCTGTGCTCTTTGCAGCCTCCCAAAAGGCTTCAAAGAATATTGCTTCCCCTTAGAAATTCCTCCCATGTCCTTAACTTTCTCACACCTCTGGGGCCACCAGGACATTCACCGTTGTGGTCTCAGTCTCTCTGCTAATTTTCGAGAATGCTTTTTCTTTCTATCTGGCTGCCAGGTTATAGTCTCTAAATATGACTTTCACTGGGCTGCCTGTCTGCTCGGGGCCTCCAGTGGCTTCCGTTAAACACCCGCACATACCCGCTGGGTGGGTACCACGTTTTATGGCCCTGTGTGCGTGTAGCCTTTGTGTGTGTGTTTCCGTTGTTGCCTAGAACTCTTTCCAATGCCCTCTCCACGGCAGGGTCCTAGGCTTCTTGGGCCAGCTCAGGGCCACTGCCATCACCAGACCCTCTCAGTTAGCTGTAGGTCTTGCTTTCTTTGCACATTTTCTGCTGGTTTCTCAGACTGCCTGCAGAGTAGGAACACGACTAATGTCACGCACAATCCCTGCACGCCTGGCTGTGTTCATCCTTATACTGGGAAACTTGATCCAGTTTGACCCACGTGGAAATTTTCACGTGGCCAGGCTGGGCCCATGGGCCTTTGTGGTTGCCAGCCTAGAAGGCAGCAGGGAGGGGACACTGCAGAGAGAGAGAGTGGGGTCTGGGACTTGCTGTGAAAGGGGAGAAGCCCCACTTCAATTTTCCTGGGGTCACTTTCCCACCTGCCCTAATTCGAGCCCTTGGTTTCCCTCTGTCCCTGCTCGAGGCTACATCAGCGGGCTTCCTACTTAGTTGCTCATCCTGTATCCTGCTCGTCACACTCTCCTCCACACCTGGTGATCTTTCTAAAACAGTGATTTGATCAACTAACCTTCCGTGCCCCTGCTGCCTGGAGGCTCCTCTCGTCTTCACTGTGCAACGTCATCCACTGCTTGGCCTCTGGCCCCATTCCCCGAAGGACACCCCCCCATGCTCCCCAGCAACACAAGGCTGGTTGGCCCCACAAAGACCCCTATTGCTGCTACTCTGTGCGCCTAGACAGGCTTCCCCACCCCCATTCCCTTGGCTAATCCCTAATTTATACGTTCAAGCCAGATGGAATGCTACCTTTTAAGTGACGCTGTCTCCGATAGCTTCTTCCAAACAGGCCTCACCCTGGCCTAAACCCCTACTCTCTTCTTCCCTGAGCTCTCACCTTGCCAGGGGGCACTTACCTTGCTGTTGGGAAGCTGTTTGCATACCCGGTGACCCATTCTCAGAGGGGGAGCCCCTTGAGGGTAGACGTGGCCCTCATTTGCCCGACAGTTCAGCAAACATTTATGGGGCAAACCCTGCCCTCGGAAATATTTGTCACATGAAAAAATTAATACATTCAAGGGGAAAGTGTCCTTCTTTTTTTGTTTTCTCTTCTCATTCTTTCCTTTCCTTTGGTCATTTTCTGAGGAGAGCACTTGGCTGACAACCACACGGGCCCATGGGCCCAGCCTGGCCAGGTGAAAATCTCTAAGTGAGTCAAACTGCATCAAGATTCCCAGCATGAGTAGAGATGAGAAAGTGGAGGGAACTCAGGTGGCATTCCATCTGGGCAAAAATCCTGAACTCCTTTGGGTAGACATGTCAGATGCCAGGATGGGTAGGGGTATTTTAGTCAAGTTGCCTCTATTGGAATCTCCTGGCCATTCGGGAAAGGGTCCACGGGCAGTGGGAAGACGAGGCTGTGTGGAGGCCTTGCTGTGTGGAAGCAGCCTGGGCAGCTGTGCCTCCTGAGGCCCACACGGGCATCTCCTATCAATGCCTTGTGTTCCCCACTTGAGAATATGAGAATATGGCGCTATAGTATCAATAATGGCTGTGTGTATTGTTCTCAACAGAAGTTACCGTGTTTGTCAAAAGACTAAGAAGGAAGATATACCTTTCCAACATGGCAAAGGTAGGTTTCCAGCCACAAGACAGGAGGGAACAAAGTAGTTTCCTGAAGTGAAAGCTGAAAGCTCCAAGTATCCCCTCAGAGCAAGGAGGCCATTTCCACCCACTTGGAGGGCAGAGAGCAGACAGGAGGTCCTAGCTGGCCACTGGCTGTGCAAGCCTGGGGGGCCCCAAACTCCCAGCGATAAGCCCCCCCTCTCCTCCCCTCCTTGGAAAGGCCCCAGGGACCAGCTCTCCACACAGGAGAGAATGCAGGGTGAGCAGGTCACCAGTCTAACGTTCCAGAGGCAGACCCTATCGAGGGGCCAGCAGGGCAGCCAGTGTCAGAGGTGAAAGAGCACCGCAGCAGAGCCTGGGAGAGACAGACAGAGCCCTTCCCCATGTGCATGGCCCTGTAGATTGTGTCCAGGCCGCCGGCTTCCTCAGCTCTGACCTTTTCTCTCCTGGGTTGATCATGTCACTTCAGTGTTAGAGGCAGATAGAGAAGCGCTGAGGAAAAGATCGTATAATGCCAGCACGTGGGCCCCTCAGGAATCTGTCCTGAAATCCTGTGGGCACCAGGTCAGGACAGCTGGGGACTGTCACTCTGTTCCAAATCAGTCCCAGCTCGGGGGAGCTCAGGTGGGCCTTCCTCTTAACTGTCTCCATCCTTCCAGCACAAAACTCTCCCTAGACTCCGAGTTCCTGGGGGTTGTTTTCCCGTCACGTGCTCACGGCCCGTCCAGCATGTTTGCATTCCTGACTGGGTCAACCAGCGAGGAGCTGCGGCAACACCACCTCAGCTCACCTTGCGTGGCCAGCCCCTGCTCTGCATCTTATCTTTACACTTTCTGTCACTTGGGAAAGTGCCCTCAGTTTCCTCTTCTGCAAAATGGAGTTGGCTCTAGTGCCTATGCCTCGGGCTGGTGTGCACACGACCCATTGCTTGTACTATGAACCCCAAAAATATGAAGGACTGGCTTGTCCCCATTGGACAGCTGGGACTAAATACCTTGTCCAAGCTTCCCAAGAGGAGAGGACAGATACAGCTTCTGAATTCCTGCAGCCACCCTCCAAAATCAGTCAAGACTGTTTCTTCTCCAAAACTACAATGTCCTCACAGACCCGCAATCTCCCACGGTTTTCCTCTCTAGAGTAATTCAGGCTTGTTGAGTGGGGCGCAGAGAACAAGAAACAGGGAGAGGAAGAGCCGCGGGGTCACATCTGCGTGTGGCAGAAGCATTCTAAACGCTGATTTTCAGAGAGGCAGTTTTAGAATGTGTGAAATTCGAACGTTTTCGTTGTCACTGAGGCTTTCATTTTAATGGGTAATATCGAACCCCACTTGGCTTTCTTCCCAACAACAAAAAATCTTGGTAATTTGGAGGGGGTGGGATTAGGCAAAAGTAAAATGACAAGACTGAATTAAATATTATGCTTCCCCATTATCTCCAGACTATGAGGATGGTGTTGGAAAATAACAGGAGAGTCAACATTCTGAAGTCGGACCTGCACGCTATCATGGATATTTCTAAGGAAGCCCTGCCAGGTAACCTGAGCAGCACAGACGACCTGGAGAAGAACGCGGAGATAAAATGTAATCTTCCCTCTGCAGCTTGCTTTATTGGAGTGCTTGGTATATATTGGGGGCTGGCACAGCCAGCACTAATTTAGGAATTTCTTAATAGAGAAATTTACTCTTTGATGTTATCATTTATCTGCTCCTTCAGGGGGCGAGGAATGCCCCCAGAGAACCACTTCCAGGGCTTACCCAAGTGTCCTCCAGGCAATCAGGGCCGGCACACGTGTTTGTTGAGTGAATAAATGAGCAGATGAGTGTGGTTGCTGCTTGACAATTATGTTTTCTGGAAAGCAACCTGGAATGCGCCTTTAGGGAGAAAAAAACACTTCTGCAACATCTTGTACCTGCACAGATTCTTCTGTCCTGCCTGAATTGGATTGAGTTAGCTCTCTGCCCTGCCAGAGTCTGCTGGCCCTATTGCTAGCATCAGCAAGTATTATTTTGCACAACATGAAGTTTAACCATGGTGCTTTTACTGTATTTCCCTACTTTACAAACAAGTTATGTTTCGCATGTGGGTATGCTTGCCTTTGCTGTCTGATAATTGTAATTAGCTTTCAAGAAAAAAAAAATCCCTCTTCCACAAAGATCTTGACAAGCTGGCTGACAGTGTTGTTACATTCCCAGGAGGCGAAAGCAGGGAGAGACGGAGCTCTCGCACTCAGGGGGAGAACGTGGGAGCTGTTTCAAGGGGGGAGCTGCAGAATGCTTACACCCCTCCCCAGACTCTGGGTCTGAGGCTTGCTGAGAGAGGGCCATTTCTGCCCTTTCCAGATATGCCCGCCCACCAGGATGCCCCAGGAAGGCCTGGCAGCTTCATCCTCGTGGGCCTAACCCCATCCTGGTGCACACACCTGTGCATGAACTGCCTCCCCAGTACCCATGAGCTCCATCAGGGGCCAGCTATGGCTTATTCATCTTGGTTCACCCAACACAGAGCTGGCATAGGGTAGCACTGCAGTATTTCATGACTAGATGGACACATGGATTCAGCAAGGCCTAAAAGCATCACAGATTATCCTGTCCTCTTCCTTTGACCTTGAAGTAGGGCTGATTTAAGCTGGGTTGTACCAGTTATTGAAATATTGAAATAGGTCACTCTTGCTGATAAGTAGCCTCTGCGCCTCCCTGCCACGCTTCCCATCCCACGCTACTGCCCCTTAATTATCTCCCTGCTTCTATTGCTACCCCAGCATCTCCTCTCCTAGATACTCCCCTGCTAACCAAACCAACAGCTAAAAGGTGAACACCTAAGCCAGCAAGCTTCAGAGCTGTGGACAGCAATGAGCCCAAAGGGCCCCCCCCCCCGGCCTCCTGGCTCCCCCAGAAATCCCAGGTGGTTGCCCAAACCCTGCTCTTGCCCCCAGCCTGAGCCCAGGGGGCCCCAGGAAAGCATGAGGCCTCTCCGCCTCGGCCTGTCAGGCTGCCTGCCAGCCTGCCCAGGGCTCCTGTGTACCTGCTGGCATCCTTGGGTGTCCTTCCAGGAGGGCACAGAGCCAGGAGGGAGCCTCGCCTGCGGGCTGCCACTGCTGACACCTGGCAGGCGAATGTTCGGGGTGTTCCTGTGAAAGCTTTCAGGTGAATCCTGGTGAATCCTCAGCCAGGCCACAGCAACCTCCTGGGTTTTCTAAACTCTGCCTGGTACCCAGCGGCACCCAAAAAGGTGGGGAGGCCAAAGGCTGTTCATTTGCTCTCCATGCTGCCCGGTAGACCCAAGTCCCCAGGTCACACATGCTGGGGCTCCACCCTTCCCGTCTGTACTGAGTCTGTAACCCCAGGCAGGACACTGAACATCCCTCAACAGCTTTGATGTTTACCATCAGTTAATAAACCAACTCTAATGAAAATGGCAAGGATGGATGAGGTCATGTCTGTATCATGCAATGAGCTCATCTGAAGCCAGGTTCTGTGTAATTAGAAGGTGCAGCTATTATTTTGAAATATTTCTTTCCATTTCAACAAGTGGCAGAGGTGGTTCCTAGGAGGCAACACCACATAACTCTGAACTAGACGACCACAGAGGTGACAAATCCGGCCTTAGAATGCATCCTTTGTGTTCAAAAGGAGTGTGAGGCCACAGGCAATGCCTTTGAACTATTGTTCAGGTGCTGTCCCCTAGGTTACCTAGTACACAAACACCTATGGGAAAATTCTGATGCCTTGCTAGCAATCTTTTTATTTTATTTTTCTTTATAGGCTTACACAGTTTAATTTCTTTGCTGGGGACATCGACAGACCTCAGTGTTTTCCTGAATTGTCTGTCTTCGAATCTCCAAGCATTTGTCTTCCAGGTACAAAACCATAATTTTTTTGAAGGGAAGAAGTGGTTGTTGTTCATTCTTGCTACATGGTGGCACCGAGTGCCCATGACCTGGTGGCACCGAGTGCCCATGACCTGGTGGAACGCACAAGAGTTTTCTCTGGCCAGAAATGTGTCAAGGCTGGTGTGGGGATAAAGGGCAGAGAAGTGGTGTCTCACTCCTGCAGCAAGGCAGGAATCAGAGGCTGGCACATGCGGGAGGTGTGTGTGTGCAGGTGATTGCACGTATACAGGTGAGCGTGTGTGCTCAGGAGAGTGTGTGTGCAGGTGAGCATGTCTGTGCAGATGAGGTTGAGTGAGTGTACGTGCAGGTGAGTGCACACGTGCAGGTGAGCATGTGGTGAGCGTGTGTGTGCACCGAGAGAGTGTATAGGAAAAGGAGCGGTTTTGTCTGTGTGGGGAGAACAGTACTTGCCTGGGTGTTTTGCAGAAACATCCCAGCAAAGTGTCAGGCTTGATTTCAGAAAATCAAAACTGCATAGGTGTTGGGTGTGGGTGGATTTGGTCCTTCTGGTCAACATGCCACTTGGGAGTTACTTTAACAGGGTCCTTCAACTGGACTGTCAGCATCACCTGTGTCAGCAGTCACACTTCCAGGGCTGAGAATGCCATCGGAGGAAGCCACAGCACCTAGGCCCCTGTGGGACCAGTGCCTGGGTGGGGGGTGCCGGGGCTGTGCATTAACACAAGGCAGTGTGGGCCCCCCACCTTTGTGGCATTGTCGTCTGCAGGCTGAGGCCATTGGGAAAGGCCTTGATAAGGGGGTGGGATTTAAAATGGGACATGAAGCATGGATAGGATGAAAATCAGCTGAGGAAGGGACACAATATTCGTGAGAGAGAATGGTGTGGGCGCGGTGAGCAGACGGAAGAATGGATGACCCATTTTAGGGAAGAAGCACTAGACACGTCTGGAGCAGAGAGCAGAGACTTGGAGGCGTGGCACTAGGAATGGGACTTTGGGTGCTTCCTGCTTTAGGCCTCGGTCACATTTCATTCTCTCCCTTCCCCACTCTTTCTGGCTTTATCCCTATCCCTGTCCTCACAGTGGAGGAGAAAGGGCAGAAATAATAATTGGCTCTGCAAAGACTGCAGGGGGCGTTGAGGTCACAAACCTCATAGAGATGAACCAGAAAACTCCTCTGGAAGGAGCTGGAAAGCCTGGTCCAACCCTTGGCAAGTGTCTGTTTCCATTCTTTGCTTCTTGAATATAATCATTGCATATTGTGGACGGTGTTTCTTCCTCCTCGCTGGTCTTCAGCAAAGCTTCTTTGTAACAGTGGTAATGTGTCCGCAGTTGCATTGTTGCCAAGACATGTGCTTGTTGACTATGTCCTCACTGACCGAAGCTTTCAGTCCTCTCCCTCAGCCTCTAACTTCTCCAAGCTGAGCCCCGTGAGACCCTGAATACCAACCCTGCCACGCAGCAGCCGACAGGCACGTACTCCATTTTAGGCCATGTAACGCTCCATGTTTCCCAAGTCTCTATCATCATATCTTCAGCCTTCACACATGAGGCATGTTAGGAAAAGGGTGTTTTGTAACCGAGTGCCTTTGAAGGGCTTGTTTTTATAAAAACGGCTTGGCTGATTGGGAAAAAAAAACAAAAACAGGCCGTTGTCAACAAAATACTCAGACTGTTAAAATGTAAACCCTTGGGTTTGTCAGAGATGACGAATGGCTTCAGTTGTTGGCATCTGGCAGCATGCTGGCAGAGGAAACATTCAACTGTGTCATGTGTTTCGTTCCCTGGTTCTCTCCCCCTCCCCGCCCCGTTCTCGTACAGTTCGAGCCCAAGAGAAGTTCTAAACTGAGGACCCTGAAGTGCCACACTGGTGGGGAGCAGAGGAAGGCTCAATAATGTTTCTGGTTCATGTCTGAACATTTGTGCAGAGAGCGTCGATCACCCAGAGCTACTTGTCTGGATGCTTTTAGAAAGTATCCTCGTGTTGTTGAACACTGGGGTTCCTTCCAAGGGCCCCATTTCAGGTGATCAGAAACACCAGCCCAGGTGGTCAGAAGTTGTGGGGGGAGGACAATACTACTGAAGCGAGTTCCCATGCACCCAAAGCCCAGGGTAACTGTGGGGGTGGGGGGTGGCGAGGGGGCTTTTGGTGCAGGCAGAAGGGAAGAGAAGCAAAGATGAGAAAGGGCATTTCCTCATTTCTAGTCAGTCTCCACATCTCTTCTTCAGAGATTTGGACTGAGCCAGTGGGTGGTCCACACGCATATGATGAGACTTACGGAAGCTTCAGGGCCATCCATCCCAATATATGCATGTGAAATTCACATGACTCCATTGGTTCCTAAATCATTTAAAGGGTGGCCCAGGACCACTCTCAATCTACATGGGGGTTTCTTTGTCCACATATCGAGGCATCTCACTGGTACCCACTTTAGTGCCACTCAGGCTGTCAGATGACCTCGGCTCCACTGGACACGCAGGTGGGAACTTCTGGTCCTCAGATCATCTACGTGGCACAGTGACCAGCTTTGTACTTGCCAAAATCAGCACCATTACTGTTCATTTTTAAGGGATTCCGCGCCACGTTTCCATAATATCAGACTTGGCAAGGATAAAATGGCCACTGACCCTCTCAATAGCAACTGCCAAGTGGACTTCAGTAAGGCTGGCCCTGCAGTGCTTCTCTGTCACACTTCACAAGTGACCTCTTTTTCAAAATTATGTGTGATTTAAAAAAAAAAAAAAAAGTAGGCCAGTTCTCCGACTCCTTTCTCCTCCCTGCCAATTTCAAAGGGTTCTGCCCTAAAATCGTCTCCACGGGAGATGAAGCAAGACCAGAAATGGGCCAGGGGGCCACAGCTCCATTGTCATCTTATCATTTCTTCTTCTCATTTGGCCACTGGAAAATGTTTGTGCCTGACGAATATGTGCCTTTGAAAACATGCTTCTCTTCATTGTGTCATTAATCCCAGCATTGTTTCCCCCACAAAATGTAACAGCCAAGCAGAAGCAAAGAGGAGTTCATCAAATTGGCCGCCAGCTTTCAGCTAAGATGGAATTTCCTTCTCACTGCCGTGAGCAAAGCCATGACCCTCTGCCACAGAGACAGTTTTGGTAAGTCAGAGAATACCAAACATTCACATTCTCCCTTTAAAATGTTATGATAGCGTAAGAATTTTCCACTCATCTGCCACGAGTTAATGCCCAATTCCTTGTTGCTACTATGTAGAATCCAGTCATCTTCTTTTAACCTTCTTATGTAAAATACAACATAGACAAAAAACACACACAAAACCATAATCACTTTTTTTTAATGGCAACATAAAAGTTCATCAGGTAGTTGGACCACGCTTCACTTGCCCATTCCTCATGGTTGGATGTGTAGGAAGCCTCCCCTTGTCTTTGAATTGTGTGCTACGGGACATTTTGAGAAAAGCACCATGGGAGACCACTGAGAGGGAGAAAAAATAGGTTCTTTGGAGCACCCCATTGAACTTGCAGGAAAAACAATTGCTGTCGTCACCAATGTATGCACATGGTGGAAAGAGTGAAGTAGTATATTTTGCAAACTTTTGGGTCAAAGACATGGTCTTTCCCTGTTGGGGAAGGTCACATCTGTCACCTCTGTGGCACAGATGCAGCATAGCAGAGTTGTAGGAAGGGAAGGTCGCCAGCCCCATGGAAAGGATCATTCATCTCAACAGACATTTATTGACCCTACAAAGTCCCAGGCACCTTTCCATCCCGCAGTGGAAAGACCAAGCCTTTGAGCTTACATGTCCATCAGCATGAGGAGCCCTGCCCAGAGGGCTGCCAGATGCCCTCAGAGTGGCAGGCAGAACAAGGGAGAGAAGACAAGCCTCACTTTAGGTCCGTTTTGCAAACACTGGAGCTCTTTCGAAGGTTGCTGCTGTAAGCTGCTCTGTAGGGGACAATCTTTGGTAGTGAGGCCCTCCCCTTCAGGGAAGTCCAAAATAACTCTACTTTATGCTAATGCTCCCCCAGACCGAAGTGACAGCAGGTTCATGTGCAGTCCCAGGAAGACCTCGGCCCTGTAGTTGTTGCTTTTCCCTGTCTACTTTCTCTGGACCTCCCTATGAAGTCAAAGTATTCACACCAGTTTATCCTCTTCACATGGACCATGGTTTCCAAGATTGAAGAGGCCCAGAGCTGTTGGCCAGGCTCACTCTGGACCAGGTCATGCCATCCCACCAGGCCAATATCTTTCAGGTCCATCAAGGAATAATGAACGTTGTAAATGGCTTTGAAATGGACAAAAAGACTACCTGAAGTGGGTCAAATGCCTTCAAGTGGGCAAAAAGGTTCAGCACACCCTCTGAGTTATCTCCACCTTTCGTGGTCTTTGAGTTATTTTACAACCCTGTGCCTTGTATCAAACTGGTCATAATGCAAAGTGGTAATAATTCCTCCCCAGGAATGCAAGCTCCTAGTGTCAGGTGGATGCAATTGATGACCCATCTCATACCAGATGAGTTTTAAGTTCCCTTCTGTGGCTCAGGCTATTTAGCTCTCTGTGCTTTCTGTCCAAAAGCTGCCTTATTGGGGTTCTCTGGATATGGAATGCCACGTGAGGGATGGACTCTGCCCAAGACCCTTCAGGGTCATTTATAGAAGTGAAGCTCTAATATGCAGGAGTTGAAAGCCCCAGAACAGTTGTCAATTTCACAGTGATCTGTTTATTCGTCCAGCTGTCTATCTAATTATGCATTAATTTTATTTCAATGTAGGCTCCTGGCATCTGTTTCATTT
This sequence comes from Rhinolophus sinicus, assembly GCF_036562045.2. Lineage (NCBI taxonomy): Eukaryota > Metazoa > Chordata > Mammalia > Chiroptera > Rhinolophidae > Rhinolophus > Rhinolophus sinicus. The sequence continues at coordinate 67,753,043 of NC_133755.1, read as the reverse complement.
GCTGCTTTTGGAATACGTGATTCATCTCCTGCAGTCATGCATAGACGAGGAAGAGGAGGAAGACAACGTGGGAAATCTCAAGGAGATGCTACCAGATGACCAGTCCCCTGTCCAGCCAGACCAGGCACCTTTCCACGGGCCAGAGCCTTCACCATCTCAGGAATATGGAAGCCCAAGTGTGGAGCCACCCCGGGTGATGCTGAAACACGAGAGCCAGAGCCGCTGTGCCGTGGGAATGAGCAGAGTGGTTCTCAGAGTCCTGGGGTTCCTAGTGGACACAGCCACAGGCAATAAGGTATAGAAACTGGGGCCCCAACTTCCACAAGTTTTTTTCAAGGGCAATAAGAACTACTGGGTGATTAGGAAACCCATAAAGACTACATTGTCCCAACAACAGTACAGGATTCTACAGGCATCTTTGCTTAGGTCATTTTGCCAGGAGTGATTATAATAGTTTGTCTGTTAATCACCAGTCAGCTTAGGTTTGGGGTGCGTTGATATGAGCCTGGCAGGATTCGAGGCACAGAATATGTGCATGGCCTTGGTCTTGCCTTCCCAGACTCTTCCTGGGTTAGGCTAACTAAGCAATAGATGACCACTAGCCATTACACTAAGTGGTATGCACTGAAAATGCCTCTGGCATGCAAAGAAGGGAAACATTGAATGGTATGAATAGTAAGGATTTTGAAGAAATAGAATTGGGTTACATCTTGAAAGATATAAAATTAAGAATTTCTATTTATCCAACACCTATTCTATTCTATACCCTTTATATACATTATCTCTGAAGCCATACAAGCCTACACAGTATCTATTCTGATCATTTTCATGCCTTTCGTGAGAAAACTGAGGCCCAGAGAAGCTGCGTGGCTTGCACAAAAATCACACAGCAAGTAAATAGTGGAACAGAGATTGGAGTCCTGGGCTGCCTGCTCTCAAGTCCATTCTTCTCCCACAACACGAGCTCAGAGGAAGGTGGTCCGTGCCCCAAGAAGAGTAGAACATGGGTTGGAGAGGTCAGAGGTGGGGCCTTGATGCTAGGAAGAGGAGCCAGACTGATGCAGGAAGCAACAGAAACACCATGACGGAGGCAGGGCGAGTAGCTGGTTTAAAAGAAAAAAATCTTGACACTTGTCTCGGTACTAATTTCTAAAAGTTCTATACCTGTGTCTGGTAGTTTACCACTTTATATGGTCCTTCTTTTGCAGGCCTGAGTTCCCCTTCTGAGTGGATGAGTTGTGCTTGGCAGGAGACTATTAAAAGCAGGGCGTGGCTCCCGACCTGAGTTACTGATGGTCATGGCCATGAGTTGAGTCACAGCCTGAAACCATTCATGCCCTACAACCCTCAAAATAACCAGAACCTTCCAGGGACCTCTCCTTCCTGAACAAACCCTCATTCCAAGTTCTCCAGGGTGCAGAAAACCTGGACAAACTGCTATTAAGCGTGTCATGCAGGGTGTCAGGCTGGGTCTCTGGTCCCGCTCCCCACATAAGAACGCAGGATATGGTGAGGCCAGAAAGGAACACCCACAGAGCCATAGATAGGGGTGTCATACCACTATATTCTCGCTGGCGGCTGGGTTGGAGACACAGGAAGCAGGAGCGACACTATCTGCAACCTGCCGTCCATTTCTCTCTGCCAACCAATCTCACTTGCTAACTGCAATCTGCTCTTGCTAGCTCAGCCACTGTCGCGTCCAACCGCAACACAGGCAGTGAGTGAACGAGAAGGGGCGGCGAAGGGTTAAGAAAGAAACAGAAATCAAGAAAGTTATGAAACAAGGGGCCAAGGGTCTCCCAACCTCAAAGGACTAAGAGCCCCGAATCGGGCCACCTTGTGGCTTTTATTGATATACACACAAGGAAGTAGCATTGTTTTCTCCACGGTCTATAAGTCTCATACATCATATCAGAAAACTGATTCAAACCAATCACCCTTGCCTGCAAACAGCCAGAATCGAAAGTCCCATGATGTCTTAACAATTGTGGTATGTGCCTCCTCAGGGACAAAACCTTTATGCTGAAACTTATTGATAAGAATGGAAGGAGAACTGATGTTATCACGTCCTTGACTCACTTCCCAAGCAGGTTGTGGGAAGGAATATAGTCACATAGGCAGAAGCTCTCCTTAGCCAGGGGAAGGTGGGGGCTATGCCCACCTCTATCGACCCCGTGAATTCTCCTGGTGGTCCCCACACGGTTCCTCCTGGCTTGGGTTGTTCCTCCCGTGAGGAATCTTACCCGTCATTGACTAACCAGCCATCCTTTGGGGCCAAACAGAGAGACATAAGGTGCAAGCACGAAGGTGAAGCGAAATCCCTGGAAGGATCCGTCTCACAGACTCTCCTTTCTTTAGGGGTAGGTACGAGGGGACAGACGGTTAGGCTGCTGCATGACAATAAGCCACCATCTTCTTGCTAGCCCCCACTTTCTGCTAGAGTAGCCACGGCAGTTATATTAGTGGCCAATGGCTCACTGGTTACAGCTGACGGCCAACTAGCCACAGCTGATGGCCATCCAATCACAGTTGATGGCCATTTACTACCCGAGCCAGCACCTTTCCACGTGAGGCCAAGAGCCTGGAAACTGCACTCCTGGCTCTGTCCCTACAGAGCGCTACTCCAAAAAGACACTATGCTGGACAAAAATAACCTGGACAGGAGCAAAAGAAATGCATCTCCCAGGTTTACAAATGCTCTGTCTGTGTTTGGTCTTACCTTGCAATAGTAGATTTCATATATTTAGCTGCCTTCAATGACCGTGTTGTAGATTCAGATGTGTGTTTGTAAAGAAGAAACTCACCTCCTCTGTGAGTGTGTATGTGAAGCAGACGTGACTGATGAGGCCTAAAATAGGGAAATACTGACCCCAAATCAGGGGCCCAATGGCTGGTGGGGGGCTGGGCCTCCTTAGAAGAGGAACAGCTTGGGGCAGTTAAGGCACCACTCTAGCTGGTGCTTCTGGGCTGTTGGCTGAGAGAAGACTCAGTTAGATCTGCAGACAGAACCAGGTGGCCCCGGGCTATGTCCAGGAGACTGTCTCTCCCTTCCGCTCCCCCCCCCCCACCCTCTGGAGAATATACCACATCCTGGCAACAGGGCCCTGCAAAGGTTAGCCAGTGGGAAGCTCAGCTGAGTGCCCTCTGGAACATTCTGCGCAGCTCTAGCAAGATAAGCATTTGTGCTGGACATTCAGCTCCAAGTGTGCAGATCTCTCTGCTCACTGGCTGGGGTAAGAGTAGGATGGTAAACAATTTGACATGACTCTTGGTTACCAAGGTAACTGGGAGTAATCTTTTCCCTCATCGGGCCACCACTGGAAGTGGGTGGCTAACAGACACTGACAAGCTTCCAGTGCTGGGCATTTACATGCATCATTTCAGCAACCCAACAAGATGGTGTTATCATTGCCCCATTTCTCAGAAAGCATAACTGAGGCTCATGAGGGGTTGAATAATATCCCCAAGGTCACCTTGCTAATAATTGGCAGAGCAGGGATTCAAACTTCCATAGATCTCCTTGTGAGACTTTCCTTTCTAGTCCCCTCTCTCTCCTCAAAGGTACTACCATGTGCTTTAATTCCAAAAGCAGTGAGTTGGGAGTAGATGAAAAATATTATCAAGTCTGATGGTTTGGGTAAATAAGTGGGCAGTTTTGGTACATAACTTTCTGGGTTCAAATTCTACATCTTACACTTATTAGCTGAGAACCTTGGGCAAGTTGCTTAATTTATCTAGTCCTCAGTCTCCTTATCTACATAACAGGAATAATAATATCTAATTCCACAGGGCCATTATTAAATAAGTTAATCATTATTCTTAGGAAATAAAATTCTTAGAACATTAACGAATACCCAAAACCACTAGTCGCCATTATTATTTCTCAAAAAAAATATCCTAATCTGAGCACCATTCTATAACACTGTTTACCCAATGTTCTAGCAACTCTGGAGTTCATTGTAATGGGTTTGAGCTACAGTCGTGCACCAAACAATGACATTTTGGTCAATGACGGACCGCATGCATCTATGATGGTGGTCCCATAAGATTATAACGGAGTTGAAAAATTCCTATTGCTTAATGATGCCGTAGCCCTTGTAACATCATAGCGCAAAGCATTGCTCACGTGTTTGTAGTGACGCTGGTGTGAACAAACCTACTGCCAGTCGTGTGGAAGTCTAGCATATACACTATGTACAGTACATAATGCTTGATGACAATAAATGACTGTTACTAGTTTATGTATTACCATACTATGCTTTTACTATGTACAGTACATAATGCTTGATGACAATAAATGACTGTTACTAGTTTATGTATTACCATACTATGCTTTTTATCATTATTTTAGAGTATATTCTTTCTACTTACAACAAAGTTTTCTGTAAAACAGAATGCCGTGTTACGCCAGCAGCAGCCTCATACAGCTCCTGTTTACCCATCTCTTGATTGCATCGCTTTCTCTTGTGCTGGAGTGAATCCTGTGCTGTTTTGTTCAGGAACATGCTGTACAGGCTCGTAGCCCAGGAGCAGCAGGCTAGACCACGCAGCCTCGGTGTGCAGTGGGCTAGACCATCATTCCTCAGAACGCATCCCTGTAGTTAAGCGACGTATGACTGTATATTTAATTGGTGGAAACAATAGAGATGATATTAAATACTTAATTGAACTACAGAATAAAGCAATACAAGCAGACAAATGTCAGATAATCCAAAGTAATATGCCTTAGAGATTAATTAAACCTTCTGTTGGTGAATGCCTGCTGAATTCACTATAATGATTTAAACAATCTAACACCAAAAAGTTACGCTCCTCTAATTTTCCTTGCATTCATTATTCAGCATTGCACTCATCAACAGAAGAGCACGCCCTGTGCCGCATGTGCACTCCTCTGCCTCGAATGAGCCCCCCACCCCCATTCAGCTGCACATCTGTGTGAGCCTCATTCTCTGATAATTTAGCACAGCCTTGCTCCTACGGTAAGAACTGAAGTAAGCATTCTGATGGCTATACCCATCTGTCACTCTCCTACAGTCTAGCAGTGTTCAAATAAAGTGAGATGCCAAGGCATGTTTAAGACAAAAGCAAAACACTATACTGATATTAAATAAAGAACACTTTTTTAAAAAAACATGCTGCACAGTTTTCACATTCTGTCATGTACTCAAGGATTAAAGCATAGCAAAACTATTTAAAAAAACCATAAGTGACTCGTCGACTATAGTGTAAAGGTGAAGACAATTGTTTTTTGAGAGAGAAGAAAAACATCTTTTCATTGGGTGGTCATGTTTATTATGGAATTTAGAGAGAGAGGGTGAGAAATGTAGTTCCATTAGCTTGCTTTTGAGGTTCTCTTGTGCATATCTTTGTCCAAATATATTAGCTTATTGGGGGTTTATTGATGGAATCAGACCAAGAAAATATGTCTCTATTGGTTTTTGAAAGTAATCATGTACAAGGATTTGCCGATCTTCCGAGTACCCTTGTAGCGAAGGGAAGGGTAATAGCATATTACCCTGGTCTCTCTGGTGAGAATACTTGCGCAGACAAGTCAGATGACTTGCTTGAGAGCTGGCACTTCAACTAACCCCAGCATCTGTGAGTCCCTCAAATCTATTACTACCCAACCAAGTGTCAAGTTAATCAATGACTGTTTTCACGGATTTTCCCTCCTTATCTACTGGTGTATTTGATGGATGATGGAGGGAGAATCTGTTTGAGAACTTGAGCCAATTGCATCAGCTCAGAACTGACGAGAATGCAGGATTGGTATCCATCTGGAAGGCAGCCAAAATGATAAGCACTACAGCCCACAGAGACCCCTGGATATTGCACGGGCTCCCTCTTGATTTTCCCAGCTGAGCCGGGCTCTCCCATGTCTTTAATGGGAGAGTGTTGTTTTCCAGTCAGTGCCTCACAAACAACTATAGACTTCCCACTCCTTTTGCTAAAGAAAACCCACCTGCTCCCACTCCCCGTGGCCTCTTTCTCTTGCACCCTCCCGGACGGAGATCCTTTCCATGAAGTCCTCACCAGACCCTGAGCATTCCTCTGAGAAATTAGGAAGAAATGCATGAGCTTCCCGTTGACGTCCCAAGGTGGGGGCAAGGGCATGGTAGAAGAATTCAAGTGGTGGGTCCTACAGCAGCAGAGAGTGTAACTTTTTCCTTTTATCTTTTGCTTTTCAACATTTCCCCATTGCAGCTCATCCAGGTATTGTTGGAAGACAAGGCCACAGAAAGCACCGTCAAACTCAGCCTTCCTGTGGGACAAGAAACGCTTGTCACCCTAGAAGATGGACAAACATTTGTGATTCATGTCTCAGATATACCCCAAAGCTCTGGAAATATTTATTTCAGAGAAAGCAATGCTAATAAGTAAGATTATTTATTTGAATAGGACATGAGAAAGCATAGATTCTCATTCTTAAAAAATACATTAAATGCTAAAACTTTTGTATTGATAAGAAAGAAGAATTTTTTAAAAAGAAGATTTTATGTACATAATAGAGGTAGCATTGTCTGTTCTATGTTTATGTGTATTACAAAGAATTGGCATTAATGAAATGTATAAACTGATTTGGAGCATAATTTTTGCCTCTGTTGCTTTTCTTTGGGGATTTCCAAGGACTTCTATTTGGGGACTTAACAGAAGAGAAATTTGAGAAATTTTGGGGGGAATAAAGAAATGGATACGTCTCCAAAGAAAGATAAAGTTAGAAGCATGCAAACTGATGCAAGCAGTAAAAGGCCAATGGCAATATATTTTTTTCTTCCTTTAGTAGTGCCCCAATCAAAATAAAATTTGTAGAAAAATGCCCCCAGGCAGTGAAGTACAGAAAAGAAAAAAAAATGATAGCACTGTGACTTACTCACTGGCCCACTAACCCATCCCAACTTTCTTTGCTTTGCCTTTACAGCTTCCTTAAAGGGAGGCACAACTCTGAACCCAACAGTGTCTGAACAAATGAGGATGGCCTGCTTTGAATCACTTTTTACTCCTCTCTTTGCAGCAAAATCCTACAAAACTGTTGAAACTAAGATCATTGTTAAACCAGATCCATTTATATGTAACTGGTTATAACATTTAAAAGGAATTTTAACAATTCATGCTAACACGATTTTTGGTACAAGTAGAAATAACAGAGGATATTTTATTGATCTCATATTTTACGTAAGAAATGAATTAGATTTCCCTAAATGCTTGGAAATGTTAAAGAAACATAAGAATGACATATCAGTAGAGTCATTAAGAATTACAGGTCTTTATGGTTTAAAAAAGTAATCATATTTCAGAGCCCTTTACCACTGCATGTAATACATTAGCTCATTTCTTAGGCTACCTGGGAGCAGTTATTTATTAAAGCACAACACAAGAGGTATTCCTTTGCTCAGTGACATTGCATATTTATCTGCTTACATGTAAGGAGACAGGTGGTGGACTGACTGCAGGAACAAAGGCAGCGACAAGATTTATCATTCTGGGAAGAGTGACTTTTGTTTGCATATTGGGGGTAAACTGATTAGCAGAGACCTAGCTAGCAGAGGGCAATCTGTCCTTGAAAAGGCCAACCAGGTTTATGAAAGAAACCGTAATTGTTTATCTACGGGATCAGAAGTTAGGATAGGAAATGAGGATGGGTCGAGTAACAGACAGAGGTAGAAGGGGCTCCTGGGACCCTGATAGTGTTCCAATTCTTGGTCTGCGGGGTGGCCAGACAGTGTATTCCCTTGTGAAAACGTGTCACAAAGCTGACACTATGACTTGACTACTTCTCTGCATGTTGTGTGTGAACATGTATTTTTAAAACTAGAGGGCATTGCATGCATTATGGGGGTTGTATTGGAGGTTCCTGGTGGAAGAAGGGACAAGGAGATGTCATGCAGGGTCTCAGCTCCCGCTCCCCACACAAGAAAGCAGGATATGATGAGGCCAAAAAGGAACACCCACAGAACCATAGGTAGGGGAGTCACACCACTATATTCTCGCTGGCGGCTGGGTTGGAGACACAGGGAGTAGGAGCCACACAATTCGCAATCCGCCATCCACGCTTGCTAACCCCACTTGCTAGCCCCAATCCGCAGTCCGCTTCTCTGCCAACCAACCAACCCCCTTGCCAGCCCAGCCACAGCAGTTATATTAGTGACTAATGGCTAACCGGTAACAGCTGATGGCCACCCAGCCACAGCGGATGGCCATCTGATCACAGCTGATGGCCATCTAATAACTGAGCTAGCACCTTTCCACATGAGGCCAAGAGCCTGGAAACTGCTCTCCAGGACTCTGTCCCCACACAGAGAAAGTGAGTGGGTTTGAAAAGATGCCAGGGCCAAGGAGCATTGGGGTGAGATCGGAATTGTACCTGCCCCCTGCGTCCTTGTTTTTCCCTCAGCCTCCTTGCTGAGGGGCCGGTGCAGGAGGCTGAGCAACCACAGGCTTCAAGTCCTAACAGTTTTCAGCAAGGAGAAGCGAGAAGCTTCTATCTTTAATAAAGTTTGACATTTTTATTAATACACTGGGCTGGACACTTTAATTACTAGCAGAGATGGTTCCCATGATTGAAAACTGGTGGTCTTCTCTCACTTGACAGCGAGCACCAATATGAACAGGAACTCTCCCTCTAACCCCGCCTCCAAACTTGGATTTTTGTCCAAGAGCCAGAAATAATCCACAGGCAGTTTTCTGCTTGCAGCATCTATCAGTTCACCGTTGCGGCATTACAAACTAACCCTTAATGACCTAAAACAGCCACCATTGATTTATTATTCCTCCCCAGGTCACAGGTTGCTTGGACGGTCCTGCTGATTGGGACTGGATTTGGCGAACCCCATCTGGGTTCACTCAGCCATCTGCAGTCCCTGACAGGTTCGTTGGGGACTGGCTGGTCTAGGATGGCCTCTGCTGGGATGGCCTGGCTCTTGGCTGGGTGGCCCCTACATGCCTCCAGCAGGCTAGCCTGTAGTGTTCTTATGGCAGAGGTGGGGACCAAGAGAGCGGAAGTGGAAACACACAAGCACATTTTCATGCCTCCACTTGTGACAGTATATTCCTGTGCCATTGGCCAAAGCAAAGTAGGTAGAAAAGATGTGGACACGTTAAGTGGTGTGGATACCCAGAGGTATCACACAATCAGAGTCATCGATTTCAATCTACCTTATCAAGTTCAACTCAATATAATGTCTAAATCATTATTCCAAATGTTCTGTTAGGGAGACAGTCTTCCAGAGGACGTGACCTGCTCAAGGTCAGTCACCCAGGCAACATCAACACAGATTCCACAACCATCCCCCCCCACCCCCGGCATCATCCCCTGTGACATTGTTACAGCACTGGCCATCCATGCAACCGAACTTGACATGAGACATAAACATTTGATCCTCAATTATGCATCAAGGCAATAGTATTTTCTGAAACAGTAATCTGAAATAGAAGTAATAATGAGATCTTGTTCCAACAGAAACTCCCCAGGACACATCACTGTTTTCAATGGAGCTCTTACAGAAAGAGAAGCACACCAAACTTTTCTTTATGGTAATAATAGCTATATCCACCCACATAGATCTTGGAACATAAATTTTCACTCACGATGATGTTAATGGAAGCCAACTAACATTCTGGCAGTAGACAGATTTTCCGAAAACAGATATTTGGTCGAAAGGGTACAGCAATATGTTCCAAAAATTAAGTATTTGTCATGTATTTATTCTTTTACTCAGTAGTCTTTAAGCATTGGGGATCATCAGTGAACAAAACAGGCAAATCCGCGCTCTTAGCTCACATTCCTGATGGAAGACCAACACTGCATTAATCAACAAATAAAAGCCTAAGATTTTAGGTGGTGGTTACTATTATAAGTGAGGAAGATAGAGAGCAATGGCAATGCAAGGTTTTCAAGCAATGTCTCTCTCACAAGGCATAATTTGAAAAGAGATCAGAAGAAAGTGTGGGGAGCGGGGAGGGGGGGAAGGGCAGGTGCGAGAGCCTTCCAGAAGGGTGGGAGTATGAATCCCAGAAGTGGAGGAGCCTGACCAGGAAGCCCCCTGCCCCCTTAATGTTAATGGCCATGAATTTTAAACAATTGAGAATTTCAAAATCACTGGTATCCAGGAATATACCAGGCTCATTGATTTGAACCAATTCATCAGGTGAAAACAACTAACATATTGGAAAAAATATAAAACATCTTCTTAAAAGCATCAAAAAGCTGACATGGTAGAAAAAGAATCTCCAGGTAAAAATCAAAGAGAAAGTGGGATAGAGGGAGATGAGCTAAACACCAAGCCTACTTTTTCTGGTCCACGCGACTTTGAGCTTCACATGTGATGACTTCTTAGGGTAAAGAGGGAAGTAGTCAAATACCGGACTCACCCAGGGTGGGGAGTCTAACAGCAGATCTCATAAATGGGAACACCCGAAGGGCTTCTCATTCCAGGTAAGGGTGAATCAGAAATAATGTGCTCAGGAGATGCCAGAGGAAGTCACAGACTATAGCAGGGTGCAGGAAAAGCTGTCACTCTCCCTTTTCCTTTTCTCCCAGTCCCTAGCAACCACTCCTTTTATTGACAAATGATATTCTATTGTATGACTAGACTACATTTTATTTGTGTATTTATCATTTGATTGACGTTTAGGTTGTTGTCACTTAACGGAAAACATGAATAATGTAATTTCTACTGGAGTAACAATTGTTGGTTCATATGCTAACTGGTTAACCTTTTTAAGAATTGCCAAACTGTTTTCCAAAGTGGCTGCACCATTTTATACTCCCATCAGAAATGTGTGAAGGTTCCACATTTTCACCAATATTGATCACCTGCCTTTTTGTTTATAAGCATGTTAGTAGGTGTTAAGTGGTATGTGTTGTGGTTTTGATTTGCATTTCCCTAATGACTAATGATGTTGAGCATCTTTTCATGCGCTTACTGGCCATTGGCATATCTTCTCTGAAGAAATGTCTATTCAGATTCTTTGCACAATTATTAATTGGGTTATTTATTTTCTTGTTATTGAGTTGTAAATATTCTTTGGATATGCCAGATACAAGTCCCACGTCAGGCACATGATTTGCAAATATTATAACAGGAAATATTTTGATATGTCTCTGCAACAGAATTTTTTACCTAACCAATACTCCTTTATCACACGTAAGTAAAGTATCAACATTCTTAGCCCATATTCAGGTTTCTCTACTTACCTCATAATGGCTTCTTTTTTTTGGGGGGGGGAAGGAATTTTTTTTAAAAACATTTTTTTATTAGTTTTAGGTGCACAAAGCAATGTAATAGTTAGACATTTATCATTTATATCCCTCACACAGTGACAACCCCCTATCAATAATGTCTTATAACAGTTGGTCTATACATTGCATTTTGTCTTATGTCTACTAAGTATTTTCATATCTACAACCATATACCCCTAATTTTTAACGCCATTTATTTGTTGAAGAAACTGGATTCGTTGTGCTATGGAATGTTTCATTTTAAGTCATATAACTTTCCTATTGTATTCTGTATTTCTATAAACTAGAAGTGAAATCTAGACATTGGTAGATTTTTTTTATTTTTATTTTTTGGTATAACGCTTTATAGGTAGTATATCTAAACTCCCTGTAATGGGCTGAATGTTGGTATTCTCCCAAAGCTCATGTTGAAGCCCTAGGCCCCAGTGTGATGGTTTTTGGAGGTTCTTAAGACCAAGTTGTTGCGTTTACCAACAGTTTGTTTCTTGTTATTGCTGAGTAGTGTCCCATGGTATGGATGTACCATGGTTTGTTTAACCAGTCACATATTGGGAGACATTTGGGCTGTTTCCAAGTTTGGGGTTATTACAAATAAATCTGCTGTGAACAGTGGTGTATATGTCTTTGTGGGGGGACCTGTGTTTTTATTTCTCTGGGATAAGTGCCCAGGAGAGCAAATGCTTGGGAGTATGGTAAATGCATGTTTCGTTTTTTTAAGAAACTGCTATCATTTTTCTTGCTGATGCTTACATTATTCCATTGTTTGCTAGTGGAAGACTTTTAAAGTTGCTGCCTGTGTTCTGTTGACATGACCCATTAGTCTTTTCTAGCTTCATTTTTTTTCTTACTTGAGAGGACATCCCAGGCTCCTCTTGTACATTTCCAGCCTTAAAATTGAGCTGTGTTCCCTTTGACTCTTCTTCTCATTGTCCTTGACAACGTGAGTGGGAAGTACTGGGTAAGCAGCAGATCTGCAATCCAATGCCCCCCACTCCTAGTCAAATCTTCTTGTAGTATTTGCTGATAATATTTGCTAACAGGAGAGTCCTTTTTATAGGAGCGCATCTTGATGGCTCAGGATTGCTTACAATGAACAAATCAGAAATCTGTAGAAAATGTTACTAAGCCAAGTATCTGAGTTCCTATTCAAAATAGTCCCTTCGGTGTAAGTGACATGACCTCATGCATCATTTAGGGACCTCATGTGCTACTCGTCCATTGCTAGTAGGGTTATAGAATGATAAAAATGATTCTGGAAAAAAACAGTTTGACAGTGTTTCAGTCTGCTTGGGCTGCCATAACAAAATACCATACACGGAGTTGCTTAAACAGCAGACATTTATTTCTGACAGTTTGGCAGCTGGAATGCCAAGATCAAGGTGCTAGGCCATTCAGCTCCTAGTGAAGGCCCTCTTCCTGGGTTGCAAATGTCTGCCTTCTTGCTATGTCCTTACACGGCCTTTCCCTGGCCCATACATGCAATAGGGCAGGGCTGAGAGGGAGAGTCTCCTTTTTATATAAGGTTATGAATCCCATCGTGAGGGCCCCACCCTCATGACCTAATCTAACCCTAATTGCCTCCCTAAGGCCCTATCTCCAAATACCATCGCATTGGGGGTTAGAGCTTCAACATATAAATTTTTGGGACACAAGCATTTAGTCCATAACAGATAATTTCATATAAACTTAAACATATACCTACATTATCACCCAGCAATTCCACTCCTAGGTATTTACCCAAAACAAAGAAAGCATATATTCTTAAAAAGACTTGTATAGGATATTTATAGTAGCTTTATTTATAATAGATAAACTGGAAAAAACAATAATACCTATCAATAGGGTAATGGGTAAACCAATTTCAGTATATTACTCATTGTATTCATCTACTTGGACTGCTATAACAAAACACCATAGACTGGGTGGCTTGCACAACAGAAATTTATTTTCTCACAATTCTGGAGGCCAGGAAGTCCAAGATCAAGGTTCCAGCCAATTTGGTTTCTAGTGAGAACTCTCTGGCTTGCAGATGGCCCACCTTCTCACTATGTCATCACATGGCTTTTCCTCAGTGTGAGTGCATAGGGAAAGGGAGAACTCTCTGGTGTCTCTTCTTATAAGGGCACAATCCTATCAGATCAGGGACCTACCCTATGTCCGCATCCAAACTTAATTATTTCATTAGAGGCCCAATCCCCAAATACAATCACACTGAGGGTTAGGGCTTCAACATATGAATTTTGGAGGAACACAAACATTCATCCCATAACAATAAATTATCTAAAATATAGCACAATGACAAAAGATATAAAAGACACGATAGAGACATTAACCAAAGAGAAGGCCTGAAATATGTTTCCAAGAATGAGTAGGAGGCCATGTTTATGGAGATAATTGTTGAGAATTTTCCAGAACTGATGAAAGACACCCAACAAATTCCAAGAAAAATAAAAGAAAGGAAAGAAGGAAAGAAAGAAGTAAAGAACTCACACCTAGACACATACCGAAGACATAGAGAAGAGTTTAAAAGGCATAAGAAAAATAAAGAGAGGTTATCTTCAAAGAAGTGACAGTAAAACTAAATTCGGACTTGTCAATATCAACAATATCAAAGTGGAATGGTAGCTTTAATGTGTTGAAAATATACCTGCTAGCTTGGAATTCGATACTCAGCAGAAATATTTTCTATGAATGAAATAGAAATACATTTCAGACCAACAAAAGAGTTTGCCACTAGTAGACTTCACTAAAAGCAGTTCTAAAGAATGTACTTCAGTCTGAAAAGCATGATCCTGAATGGAAAGTCTGAGATGTAAAAAAGGATGACGAGTAAGGAAATTGGAAAGCACGTAGCTAAATCTAAATAATCATGGATTGGATAAAATAAACAATATTTGTTCGATTAAGAAAACTACAGCATCAGACAAAACAACAATAATGTGTATGGCAGGATAGTCTTCAACAAAAAGTGATGGATCAATTTGATACCTGCATAGACAAAATAAACCTAGACCACATACAAAAATTATCTTTAAAGGATTATAGACCTAAATTTAAGAGGTGAAACTATTAAACTTCTAGAATAAAATATCAGAAACATTTTTCAGGAGCTTAAGGCCGGGCAAAGATTTCTTAGAAAGGATACAGAAAGCACAAACCATAGAAGAAAAAACTTGATAAATTAGATGTCGTCAAAATTTTAAATGTTTGCTATTCAGAAGACATTGTTAAGAAAATGAAAATGTAAGCCATGGACTGGGAGAAAATATTTGCAAAATGTATACATGATAAAGGACTGGTATGGAGAATAAATAAAATAACTCTCACAGCTCAATAAAAAGAAGACATACAACCAGATTTTTAAATGACCAAATATTTAAACAGATACTTTTCTAAATAAGATAAACAAAGAGTAAATACATGAAAAGCTGCTAAAAAATTGACAGACACGGGGGAAATGTAAATAATCGTGGCAGCATCACAAACAACACAACAAGAATAATTCTCACAAATGGAATTTTGACTGAAAGTAGAAAGACACCAAAAATACATAAATGATTCCATTTATACAAAGTTCAAAATAGATAAGACTAATCTATAATATTTAGGGATGCATACACAGCAAATAAATCTCTAAAGAAAAACAAAGAAACATGGACCACAAATGTCAAGATAGTAATTACCTCTAGGAGAGAAGGAAGGGGATGGGAGAGGGGGAGGCAGATTGATGAATGGAGAGAGGAATGCATACCTACAAAAATGGCTTTGAATGGAAGGGGACAGGAGGTGATGAATGGAGTGGAGGATGGGATAGACAGTGGATCCTCTGGTTCCGCAGAATGTAACATTTGCCACAATGTTTATCTTTAAAAATTTTAGTGTTAGTTCAAGTTATTTTCATCTATGACAAATTTGAAGCCAGATTATTAGCCTCTAGGTAGAAAATCTAGAGCAGAAAATGTCTCTTTTGGGCCAGATTATAGATATCATACGCAGAGGTGAAGGAGCATAAATAGTGTAGAATTATTTTGATATCTACACATTTTTACTATTGAAAACAGCCCAAATTTTCATCAATAAGAGAATGCTTTTAACTTGTGGCACATTCATACAATTTTCTGGCTATTCCATCCGGGCGACATTCTCTTTGGGTGCTGGCCTTGATTTTAGCTTATATGTAAACAACTTGATTCTGCTTTTAGAAGTGACGGCAATGCCCTCCTGTCATAGCTAAGTGTAAGATGGCCATTGTCCTTAACAGAGAAAGAGAATGGACTTTGGTATCAGACGGACTTGGCGCTAATCTTACCTTCACCAGTTACTCAGTTTCCTCCTCTATAAAGTAATGATAATAATCCCTACTTTGATCTATTATCAAAGTACAATGCTTGCTCCATGCCACGCACTGTTCCAAGCCTCTCCAAACATTAACTCATTTGATCCTCCCACCCATCACCCCTGAGTTAGACACTATTTTCTAATGACGGAATTGGGGCACAGAGAAGTTAAGTGACTCGGCAGGCCCACACAGCTGGGGAGTGGAGGAGTATACTGAGCCGGGATTTGAACGCCCAGTGTCTGGCTGCAAAGCCTGTGCCATCCAGCGGGTATCGAGCCCATCCCCAGGCCTGGCACCCGATGGGGACTCTGCACACGGCGATGGCAGTGCGTGCAGCGTTGGAGTGGAATCTGGTCTTCCAGTGGCCTCGACTTTTCCAAGTGGCGTGCGGCTGCCAGGGCATCCCCGGAGCTGGCGACCCCGCCCCGAAATCCTGCGACGGAGGGAAGCGGGCTCCAGCTCCCAGTATTCGCCGCCGGGGGGCGCTGCCGCCCTCGTCGGCCGCTGGCGCGCTGCTGGCGGTCCCCGCGGTCCCTGCGGCCCCACGCGCTGCCTGCAAGATGTCGGTGCGCCGTGGCCAAAGGCTGGCGGGGCCGGGGATCCGCCTCTCCTGGCTGCTGTGCTGCAGCGCCCTGCTGTCCCCGGCCGCGGGCTACGTGATCGTGAGCTCGGTGTCCTGGGCCGTCACCAACGAGGTGGATGAAGAGCTGGACAGCGCCTCCACCGAGGAGGCAATGCCCGCGCTGCTGGAGGACTCGGGCAGCATCTGGCAGCGTAGCTTCCCGGCCTCCGCGCACAAGGAGGACGCTCACCTGCCGCCCCCCGCAGGCACCGCCCGCGCCCGGCCGTCCCCCGCGCCGCCGGGGATGTTCTCCTACCGGCGCGAGAGCGGCCCGAGGCTGCGCCCGAGCACCGCCCGCTTCCTGGCCCACGCCAGCACCTGGGGCTGTCTGGCCACGGTGTCGGCGCACGAGAAGGTAAGCCACCCCGCAGGGAGCCTGTGGCAGGTGCCTGCCTCGCAGTGGCCTGGCCCCCAGATGGCGCACCCAGGGGACGGGAAGATGCTAGCGACCACTCATCTCCTCGGATCCAAGCCAAACAGATGTGCCCAGTGGGCTGGATTGGACGGTGGGCACCCCATAAATAATGGAACCAGATTGTGCTTAGGTTCTCCTGGCAAAGTCGGGGTGGAGGGGAAGCGGGGACTGACAGCCAGGCTTCCTGCCAGGTGGTTGGGGACTGAAGCTAGCAGCCCTAGAGACGTACGAATAACCAGCGCCTGACCAGAGACCTGGACAAAAGAAGCCACTTGATGTCCTTCAGTATCACAGAGTAGGCATGGATCGGCCCCTCCCAGCTCACAGCGGCCGCCTGTAGACCCGAACTTCCCTGTCACCTACTGACACCGAACTGAATTGGGGGGGACTGGGAGAAAGACATCCCCAGGGCCTTGGTGTAAATTTACATCTAAAAAAATGGAACTCAAGAATTTTTCTGGAAAGGAGGCTTTGAGTGCCAAGTGTGTAAATGCTGGAACGAGCTGCTATCAGCTGCAGATTTTATTGTTCAGTTCACAAATGTTTTATTTGCCTATTAGACATGATTCCACCTTAGGCTGAAATGACATGGATAAATGGTGAGACTGTAACATTCATAAGTATACACCCTCCAGAATGCTTTTAGGACTGTTAAGATAGATGTAAGCGGGTTTTTCATTTGTTTGTTTTTGTTTTATAGGGCAGTAATGTGAACTATTTACGTCATACAAAATAATAATAATAATAATAATAATGTTTTATGTGTAGGTTCTTGCCTCAGCCATGCTTCTCGCAGCTCTCACACCGTGGCCAAGTCACTGAGTTCTCCACTTTGCTTTCCTCATCTGTGACACTAAGTTGTTGACTAGGTAGTTTTGAAGGTGCTTTTTAGCTTAAAAAATTATCTGAATGACAACTTTATTCTGATTATGGTGATGCTCTTAACCTCTTTCACAGCATCCAAATAGTTTTTCATGGTTACATCTTATGCTCCTAAGATACACCTTAAGAAGACATCGAGCTTAAATACGAAGCTGATCTTGGTGTAAAACACAGATTGTTTCAAACCATCAAAAGTACAGTGCCAATGTATTCAAGGTATTTTGACCCTTGACATCGTTTTTGGAGCTTTGTTAGTAGTTCCCCTTTCCAATACTGATATTTAATCCAAACTCAATAAATTCAGAGAACATTTACCACGTGCCTGCCCTGTGTACAAAGCATGACTCTCAGCAATTTATGACAAGCTGAAAAAGAGAATCTGTGAATGAATTTATATTGCCATTTTGGAGGACTCTTTTACACTGTGGTTTTTTAAAAAGATTCAAGCCACCCCTTATCACAGTTCTACAGTCTTGTCAGGCAGCACTTCAAAGACAAAGACGGCCCCTGAATTCTGAGCTAAGTAAGAGTGAGCAGCATTCTGTAAAGGGCAAAGCTCATGAGATGGGGAGGCTGGACCCAGAAGGGCTTGGGAAGACCTAAGAAGTATTTGTCTATAGGTCTAAGAATTTCACCCACCCTACTAGATGACCGAAAATTGGTATAGCACATGTCTGAACTTCCTTTAAGCTAACAGGATGAGAAACCAGTTTCCCAAAAGGGGCTGAATTATATAACAAAATAATATTGATTACAATAAAAAATATGACTAATCCATGAGAAGTGGTATGGTCCTAAAAGAAGCCATAATAGAAAGTTCTTGGAATCCAAAGACCAGTAAAGATGTCAAAGCTAAGACTTGAATTCTATTCCCAAAGTTGTCAGAAGCTTGGGGGAGGCAGTGAAGGCAGTGGGGCTCCCAGGGGCAGCTTGTAGGAAAGGTATTAGCACCCCTCCATAAATTTAATTACTCCTCCCCCCAAATAACTTCTGATTTAATAAAGTGAACGTGTTGGCTCTGTACTTGCAGCTTCAAGAAGAATCCCCCAGGGATGGCCGATTAGCTCAGTTGGTTAGAACACAGTGCTAATAACACCAAGGTTGCCGGTTTGCTCCCCACATGGGCCACTGTGAGCTGCACTCTCCTTAAAAATAAAAAGAATAATAATAATAATAATATATATATATATATATATATATATATATATATATATATATATATATATATATGAGAATAATCCCCTAATCATCCCTCCCAAGCATAATGTCACCACAAAGCTCCTCTGTAGAAATTCTGGAGCTACCGCTGGGTAAATGGGGCAGATTGGGAAGCACTGTGCCTTACTTTACTCCCTGTCAGAACCATGGTGATGCCATGTTTCCTTCACATCCCTGGTGCTGTTTCCTGGCCACAGGCACAAGCTAAGCTCCCAATTCAAGGCAATCCACAAGCCTGCATTGAAAAAATGTTTTTTCCTGTGTTAGATCCCAGGACTGCCGTTTGGGAACTGCGTGCCCATCAGCGATGGCCCCTTGAACAATAGCACTGGGATTCCTTACTTCTATGTGACACCCAAGGACCCCGTGGTGGCCAATCTGATGAAGAACCCCATGGCCTCGCTCCTGCTGCCGGAATCAGAAGGAGAGTTCTGCAGGTAGGCAGGGGTTTGGCCTCCCCATACACAGGTCCTCTGCACAAAGCAGAGAGGCTATGGGGTGGGTCCTCTCTGAGTCGCATGACTTCAACAGGGCCCTGACATGCAATGTGCTGTCTTCACCGACTTGAAGTGGAAAGAGTAGGATACCCTTGGATTTAGATCAACAGAATTCCACCAGTCACCAAGCCATGTGAATTGGGGCAAGGTACTTGACCTTTGAGAGCCTCTGTTTTCTCATCTGTAAAATGGAAATAATAATCTCTACCTCATAGGGTTATTGAGAGTGCTAACCTAAAACTAAAAGGCCTTTCAAAGTGAGAGGTAACAAGCATGTATTTGAGATCAGTAAGAATAGCTATTCTGGAACGTTGATTCAGGCAGAAGCCCAAATAGGATTCTGATTAGGAGACAAAGGCAATGGGTATTTATGAGAAAAGGAAGGGGAACAATTACATCAATAGAAAGAGAAGTCATTTCTATTGGTGCAGGTAATGTAACATCATGACGTCAATTCTAAACAGTGTTTTTATTTTTCAGTCTAATAGTCATGATAACTACTTTCTTGCTATCTTTGCAAACAGTTCTTTGGGACACAGTGTTGCTTCAGGCCCAGTTCAAAGATTATTTTGCCCTGTTTTAACATTCCAAAAGTTTGAGGCATAAGACACAGAAGGCAGTTCCTCTGGGATGTCAGCTCGGACTCCATCTTAAAGTAGCTCTATCCATCTCTCTGACAGGAGGGTTGGAAATATTTGCAACATGTCTTGGACAATACTTGGTGGGAAAATGGCAGCTCTTGTTACCAAAAATGGTGGGGGGCAAGTGTGGGGAGGAAGTTAAAGGAAGAGCCAGTGGTTTGTTTCTGAGGCACAGGCAGCACAGTGACTATTTGTTGTTTTTCAAATTAATTGCTATCCCCCCTTGGAGAGATGTGTGCAATAAAGACCTGAAATCCTTTCATACACTTTCTCTAAAAGTCTCCAAAAGACATTCAAGCACAAATAGAGCACTCATCCAACACCTTTGTCTGAATTCAAAATGTAGAGCTTGAAATCAACTCCTGCCAGGAGACATCTGCACCGAGCTAGTGTGGGGGCTCCAAGGCAGCCTCAGGGGAGTCCCTTAACCCCCAGGAACTCAGTCACTTCACCTTTAAAATGTAGTGACACTTTAGGAACTCTAGTAAGATTCATCCCAGCCCCAAAATTCTATTATTCTTTACACAGAGCATGAAAAACATATCAAGCAAACAAATTTATTAGTTCTTAGGAGGGACATGGTAATAATCAAAATAGCAATACACCGTGAAATGCAGTATGGCTGAGACGCTGTCACTTTTCCTTGGGACGCTGACAGTGAGAGACTTCAGAGGGCAGGAGATAGTCCAGCTGACCTAGGTCCCTACTGGGTATGGAAAGAAGCCAGGGAAAGGAATGTTTCCTTTCTCGTGGAATATTCTCCTTGTTCTTAGCCAGTCAAACTTGCTGTTAATGGAAGTATATTCCCAGGATACCTTTCTAAACGTCTGAGGTGTTCCTATTCGGGCATCTCGAAAGCAGTCATTATGCTGGAGGCTGTTGATTCCAGAACCCAGAGCACACCTGCTCCTGGAGACAGGCAACCGAGCACAGAGCAGTGAAACAAGCTGCTGCAGAGCTCGTGGTGGTGGAAGGAATCGTCTACTGGAAGGTCCCAGGCAGACAGCTGCAGGTCTGTGCGGCTAGGGACGGGCTGGATTTTCCCTGTTTCATTCTAAGTGGGGAGACAAAGCCAGAACAGGGCCTTCCCATGTGATGTGTCCCAGGGCCCCTGTGGACCAGGGCTCATGTGAGCCATGTTGGGGCTAAGGAGCCTTAAACCAAGGTCCGACAGGGAGGAAAGCAGTGTGGCCGCTAAGCTCTGAGACAAAAAAAGGGGCGCCTTCCCAGGCATTTCCTGTACTGCCCACTGGGTGTTTCGGCTACCAGCTGCCTTTGCATCCATGGGGGTTAGCCCTGGTTACTGCAGAGTCTGCACTGGCACAGGCTGGTGAGCTCCACCTCCACCTGCACCCACAGCCCAGGAAAAGGAAGCTGTCCAACAAATGCCAAACACAATGTAGACCCTAAGGGAGAGGGATGCAAGGTTGAGTCTACTGCACAGGCAGGCTGGACAGGCCCTCTGTGCTTTTAGAACTTCATTTGGTGTGCAAGACAATTGTATACATACTGTTATGTGTTTAATAAGCAGATAGATGATGGATAGATAATAGATACGATGGATGGATGGATGGATGGATGGATGGATGGATGGATGGATGGATGGATGGATAGATGATAGATAGATAGATAGATAGATAGATAGATAGATAGATAGATAGATAGATTTGTGTGTGTGTGTGTATACTTTCACACATTCAACTATTATCTATTCTGACAACATACACTAAAGTTGCCCCAATTGATTTCCCTCATCTACTCTTTACCACCTTGACTTCATCTTCAATCCCGCAGCCACAGTAATCTTTCAAAACCCAAATCTGACCCTGGGAATAACAAAGTCCCTAATGTGGCCTAGGAGGACCTGTAGTGTGCCGGATCCTTGGCTCATGACTTCGTATTTTATTTACACCCTCGTTGTATTAAGTTGAGCGCTTTAACCAGAAAGCGTGTTGGAATCAAAGCTGATATATGTGCTTGGCATGTAGCTAAGAAATACTCTTTTGTTGCTGTGTAATTATTGACCTATAACGTCGTGTGAGTTTAAAGTGTACAACAGTGTTGGTTCGATACATTTACATATTTCAACATGATTCTCACTGTAGTGTTAGCTAACGTGTCACACAATGGTAATTTCTTTTTTGTAACGAGAACATTTAAGATCTAGCCTCTTAGCAACTTTAAGGTTTATAATACAGTACTATTGACAGAACCACTGTGCTGTGCGCTCATTCATCGTCCAAGTGCGAGTCCGTGCCCTTCGGCCGACATCTCCTCGTCCCCGCCCCCCACCTGCCCCTGGTAAGCAACACTATATTTGTATGAGTTTGGCTTTTTTAGATTCCACATGTAAGTGACATCATACAGTATTTGTCTTTCTCTGCTGAGTTATCTCACTTAGCACAAGACCCTCAAGGTTCACCTGAGTTGTCACAAAATGGCAGGATTTCCTTCTTTCTCGTGGCTGAATAATATTCCATTATATGTATAAGAAATGCCTTGCACGCAGTAGCCCCCAAATGTATGTTGACACATATATCTCCCCAAATTGATCCTTAGGTCCATTAACTGGCCTGTGTACTAAAGATAAAGTTAGATCTAAATTGATATGGGTAAGGACATTGAGTTTCCCAAAAAAAATCTCAGGAAGTTTAATGATAAAGAAAATACACAGCAGATGTTGTTTCCTTAACTGAAGCTGGGAGAGGCCAATATCTTGAGAATAATGAAAGCAAGAAATATGTCTGCATATTTTATAGCTTCATAAGGACCTTAAAGACTTTTTATTTTATTTTATTTTATTTTATTTTAATTTTTTTAAGGAGGGTGCAGCTCACTGCGGCCCATGCGGGCATCGAACCGGCAACCTTGGTGTTATTAGCACCACATTCTAACCAACTGACCACCTCCAAGACATTTTAAATGAATCTGTAAAATTCAACGTGGGATAGTCCATCCCATCTACTTATGGCTTTTTCCCCAAATGTTTCATCATCCTGATCCTCTAGTCCCTGAACTTCCTGTCTCTAAAATGTCACAATACGCTACCGGATTTAATTGGACACACTTGTCCAGACTCCCACCCCAGGGCATATTAAATTGGCTGCTCTTACTCTTTCCTTCCTCCTGGAGGAGATAATTTGGAAAACAAATCTGACAGAATAATAAGTATATAAAAGTGCCTTTCAGTTCTGCAAAAGGACCAGGTTAGTTTCCCTGAGACAAAGTCACCAACAAAGTTCCTGAGGCAAATGAACTATCTGATCCACTTAGTGCCTCACTGGCCATTGCTGCATGGAGAGGGCAGGGGAAGCTGTCTGAGGGCCTTCTGGGCCCATGGATGAGTGGAGGGAGGCTACTCCAAGAATGATAAAGACAGAGTAGGCGAGAGCAGCGCATCCAGATTGATACAGGAA
Source organism: Rhinolophus sinicus (assembly GCF_036562045.2). Lineage (NCBI taxonomy): Eukaryota > Metazoa > Chordata > Mammalia > Chiroptera > Rhinolophidae > Rhinolophus > Rhinolophus sinicus. The sequence continues at coordinate 67,729,774 of NC_133755.1, read as the reverse complement.
GCTATAAAGTGCAACTCTCACAAATTTAGAGTGGAGCATGACTCTCAGTTGCGTGGAGACAGGATGAGAGGGCCATGTCATAATGACCTGGACAGTCTGCTCCCTCCCCCAGCCCAAGGACCAGACCTCTTATGGGACCAGTGTTCATAGTTTGAAAGAGCTCCGGGGCAATTCTGACACTGCGTTGGGGTAATGAGGACATTGAGTGGCTCTCACATGCATTTCCTGGATTTCCGGCAAATGCTTGCTGAGAACTGTGATCTGGCCACCAGGGAGGCTCATGTCATTTGTAAAATGAAGTCAAGATTACAGCCTGAGAACCACAGGGCAGTGGCTTTTCCACCTTGTGTGACGTTACTACCCACCCAGACCACAACCGACAAACGTGTCTTGCCTAACTTTTGTTAGTTTATTTAACGTCTGTTTCATTCCATTATTCTGTTTGCTCTTTAGTGCAGTGACTTCTTAATTTAATTTATTAGATGAATTAGGGATGGGAATCTATTTCCTAGCTCAGGTTAAGGTGACAAATTAGGAATAAGCTCTCAGTTTATAAGATCCACCGATTATCAGCAACCCCCTCCTGCCTCATTGTCCTCTCACATGTGACATGATCCTGCGACTACGTAAATTTATGCTCAGACCAGCAGTTGTCTGGACAGTCAATAAATATTGATTGACAAAGAAAGCCCACCCGAGAAATTTCTCTTCCATTGAAACACCTTTCCTTACGGAGCTTACAGGCTCAAACGCCACGGGTTTTAGGGTTTGCACCTTCCTGGCGAGCCCGCGGGAGCTCTTCTACTGAGTGACATTCTGCTTGATGGTATTTGGGTCAGCTTTCATTTTGAAGATCTGGACATAAATGTAATCAAAATAGGCTTTCCTTGAAATGAAAAAGTTTCAGTTGATAGTTTGGGCAAATGCTGGGTTTCTAGGTAGATCTAGTTGATTATCAAGAAAGGAGGAACTGAAAACATTTTTTCCCCTCTTCCCCAACACATTTTTAATGAACGATTGTCATGGCTGGTGCCCTGGCTCACACAGCCCCTGTTGCTCTCCCAGGTTGAAGGCGTCTCTGCCCAAGGTTGAGCAGCAGCTCGCATCAGAGCTACTGACCAGGCCTCCGTGTGGTCTGGCATCAGAGGACAGGCAGATTCTACTGTGTGAACGAATCTAGTTACTGATGGAGCAGTGCCAGACCATACACAGACTGTAGCCCAGTGGGTGTAGGGAAGCCGTGGTAGCCGTTCCAAATGATGACCTCTCGAAATGACTTCTTGGAGGGGTTCATATTGCAGAGGCAATTCAACACTGAGGAATGACACATCAAAGAAGTGGTGTCACATAGAAAGTTTGGGACAATATGCTTGGACATTGATTCCTGCCCTGTCCTATAGCAGCCCCTGCATTTTACAGGCAGTGACAGGAGAAGAAACCGCTTTGGTGAAACAGGATCACAAAGGGGACGGTGTTGGTGGGAGGGTTGGTTTGCCTTTATGCCATGAGTACAGGGTAAGCCTTACTGAGCACAAATAACTAAATTAGTATGCCATGAGTTTAATCATTGTTTCTGTGAAGAAAACAAAGAGAGTCCAGAAATGTAAATGCCTCGTAGCCACTCGTCTCCCCACCTCCATCTTTTTAACTGTTCTGGTAGGCAGAAAAGACACTGTTGAATGATAGATGAAAACCTCAGCCCACAGAATAAGTGTGTGCTCGCAGGCGCTTGCTGATAGCCAAGATGTGTCTCTGTCTGCAGCCTGTGCACCTGAGACATGGTGTGCCTTTCACAGCACAGGTCCCAGCCCTAAGCAGAGAGAGAAGCTGAATTCCATCTCTCTTCACTGAACTTTGTTCATTCCCCTTGAAGGCAACATATAATTCTTCTAAATAAATTGCTCTCTGTCCAGATTCGTGTTACCTCTTCTCTTTTGCCCACATATCCCTGTAATCCTGAAGCTAACAGTCACCTGAGGAGCTTTTGAAAGAGCTGTCTTGGAAGAGGAGCAAACTCCGCAGAGAGAAAGCTCAGCGCACAGGTGTTCCAGCATCTCTTCCATCTCCCACTCGTCTCTGACCAGCTCCCATAGCAACCTGCAGCCACTTCTCTCTCCCTAAATTTGCTCTAGCTCCATAAAGCTTTGTCCCCAAAGCTCCCAGGGGGTCCATTTGCTGATCCACTGATTATTCCAGTTCCTCTTTCCTCATACAACCACTTTCCTGCATCTTTTGATTCCCTCTCCCCATCTAGTTCACAAACATTGTCCTCGCGTGTTACACATGATGCCATCTTGAACTGAAATGACATGCATTAGTGACAGGTATGCAACATGCATAAAGTACTCCCTCAGGCCGGCCCGGTGGCTCAGGCGTTTGGAGCTCCATGCTCCTAACGCCAAAGGCTGCCGGTTCGATTCCCACATGGGCCAGTGGGCTCTCAATCACAAGGTTGCCGGTTCAGTTCCTCAACTCCTGCAAAGGATGGTGGGGACTCCTGCAAGGGATGGTGGGCTCTGCCCCCTATAACTAAGATTGTGCTGCCACTGAGCTCCCGGATGGTTCAGTTGGTTGGAGTCCGGTCTCTCAACCACAAGGTTTCTGGTTCGACTCCTACTAAAGGGATGGTGGGCTGCACCTCCTGCAACTAACAATGGCAACTGGACCTGAAGCTGAGATGGAAAGGACAACAATTGACTTGGAAAAAGACCTGGAAGTACACACTGTTCCCCAATAAAGTCCTGTTCCCCTTCCCCAATAAAAATCTTTTTTAAAAAAATAGATAAATAAAGTATACCCTCCAGAAAGCTTTTAGGGTTTTAAGGCCCTTAGCGTCTGGCGATCACTAATCTGTCTTCCGTCTTTCTGGATTTGCCTACTGTGGACATTTCATATAAATGAAATCATACAATATATAGTTTTGTGACTGATTTATTTCACTTATCACAATGTTTTCAGGGTTCATTATGTTGTGGTACATATCAATACCTCGTTCCTTTTTATGGCCAAATACTATTCCATTTTATGAATATATCACATTTTATTTATCCATTTTTAGTCATCCATTCATCAGTTGATGGACATTTACTTTCATGTTTTGGCTATTAGGAATAAGGCTGCTATGAATATTCATGTACAAGTGTTTGTATGGACGTACGAGGTCTGACAATTAAGTTCGCGAACTTGTTGCAATGATGTTGCTAAACTTTTTTGATATCAGAGGGATTATTCATTATGAATTTGTCCCAACCAGACAAACAATTAACCAAGTTTACTATTTGGAAGTGCTGAAAATGCTGTGTGAAAAAATTAGACGAAAACAACCTGAACTTTTCGCCAACAATTCAGGGTTCTTGCATCACAACAGTGCACCAGCTCACACAGCACTGTCTGTGAGGGAGTTTTGAGCCAGTAAACAAATAACTGTATTGGAACACCCTCCCTACTCACCTGATCTGGCCCCCAGTGACTTCTTTCTTTACCTGAAAATGAAGGAAATATTGAAAGGAAGACATTTTGATGACATTCAGGACATCAAGGGTAATACAACGATAGCTCTGATGGCCATTCCAGAGAAAGAGTTCCAAAATTGCTTTGAAGGGTGGTCTAGGCACTGGCAGTGGTGCATAGCTTCCAAAGGGGAGTACTTAAAATATGACCGTCGTGATAGTCAGCAATGAGGGATGTAGCACTTTTTGTAGCTAGAGTTCGCAAACTTAATTGTCTGACCCTGTATGTTTTCCATTCTCTTTGTATAGAGCTAGGAGTGGAATTGCTGGATCATATGGTAACTCTATGTTTAACCTTTTGAGGAACTGCCTGTTTTTTTTTGTTTGTTTGCTTTTTTAATTTTATTTATTTATTTATTTGTTTATTTTTACATTTTCCTCCTCTATTTCTTTTTTTTTTTTTTTTTTTTATTAAATTTATTGGGGTGGCAATTGTTAGTAAAATTACATAGATTTCAGGTGTACAGTTCTGTATTACATCATCTATAAATCCCATTGTGTGTTCACCACCCAGAGTCAGTTCTCCTTCCATCACCATATATTCGATCCCCCTTACCCTCATCTCCCACCCCCCGCCCCCCACCCCCCTTACCCTCTGGCAACCACTAAACTAATGTCTGTGTCTATGAGTTTCTGTTTCTCATGGAACTGCCTGTTTTCTTCAGTGGTGGCACCATTTTATATTCCCATCAATAATGTACAAGGGTTCCAGTTGCTCCACATCCTTACTGACACTTGTTATTACCTGACATTTATATTATGACCATCCTAATGGATGAGAAGTATTTTACTGTGGTGTTATATGTATTTTCCTAATGACTAGACATGTTGAGCATCTTTTCATGTGCTTATTGGCCATCCGTGTATCTTCTTTGGAGAACTGTTTGTTCAGTTTTTAATTGGGTCATTTATCTTTTTATTATTGAGTTGCCAGAGTTCTTTATATATTCTGGATATGATCCTTCTCAGACATATAATTTGCAAATATTTTCTTGATGCATTTTTATCTAATTATCTCTTCTTTTGTCATTGGAAGAACCCGAAAAACTAAGGGTTCAATCTTGACGTCCTAGTTGTGTATTTTCTTGGTCAATGCCCTTTTGCTTCCATTCAGCTGGGCCTCCTCTATCAGAAAAGCACATAATTGAAGTGACTTTCTTGAGATAATACAGAAGTGTACCCAAATTATCTAGTGTGTAGAAATGGTAAGAAAATGTCTGACCAAGAAAAAATATTTTAATTAATTGGATTACAAAGGAATTTGAAAGGGAAAGGGGTAATTCTAATAATGTAAAGACAAGGTAGAGAGATACTGATAATGAACTCAATTAAACATTAATTAAATTAAGCATATGGTATGTAGAAGAACACACTCAATAAGACATTGATGAAAATAAGACATTTTTTCAAATGGTATTTATCGAATACTAACTGTCTCCTAGGCATGCTGAGTTAAGACTTAAAGACACAAGCGCTCCTTCCCGCTTATTTGTCACCCGTCGTTTGAACTGAGACAGCAAGATGTGACACATGACCATGTGTATAAAAGGTCACTAACTGTTAGAGTGACGCCTCTCCGATAGGGGAGAGGAGTAGAATTCCACCCTGTAGCTGTGGTCCCTGCTGTCTCGGCATCTTCACTTCCCCTCTGTCCATCCATACACCTCTCCATCATTTCCATCTCATCTAACTCAACCTGACCTGTCCTTCAGAAATAAGGCACTAACCTCCTGAAAGTTCCTTTCGTTACCTCTCTCTTCCCATCTTAAGCCTGTGTTCAGTTTTCTAGTCCTAGTAATTTCTTCCCTAGGATGCATTTCATTTTCTGTCTGACTCTCTTTCTTTCTTCTCACACATGAGGAGTGACTAGTGCTCAGCCTCCTGGGACTGCCCTGTCCTCAGCCCCTCCCTCTGAGGAGCCAGCCAGGATGGGGATGTTTGCACGCTCCCCCTGTGCTGGTCCTGGTTCACTCACCACTTCTTTTCTGCCTTTTTCTCCTGCGCTCTCCACAGAGCGGGCATAGCTGAGGCTAGCCAGGCTGCAGGCAGTATGATTCACAAAGCAGCAGAGCTTTCCCTGTGAAACAGGACGAGACTCCAGTGGGCTTAGAAGTAGTTACAGCCTGGAAGGGCCCTAGCCATCCACTCCCGCCTTCTGTTTTACAGGTTAGGAAACTGGACTGAGAACTGGAAGTCAGAAAAATGGATAGTCCAGTGTTTTGTCTCCATAACCGTCCACTCTCTCCATGCACAGTCTCTGCGGACAGGTGTGATCCTGGCATGACCCCCCCTCCCTCCACTTGCTCTCCCTGTAGCTACCTTCTTTCCTTTCCAATGAAGGACGTGTTCAACTTCCAGACAGCTTCCCCTTTTTTTAGTTCATTGTTTGCTGCACATCTCTGAGCAAGAAATCATGTAGGATTTTGGAAAGGACAACTGAACATGCAATGCAGGGGTAGTATCATTAGATAATGTTATGTTACATGTTAAACTAGAGCGATCACGCTAGAATCCCTAGTAATGCAGGATAAGGAAGAAGGCAGAGCACATCTGGTCTATGCAGCAGCTCTACAGGGAGTTGCTGCCCTGTTTTTCATAGATGTCATCCAAGGAGAGGCGGGGGAGTCATGGTGACTCTAAGAAGCCAGAGCTGAGTAGCAAGCACCAAGGACAGGGTCCCGGCCATGCCAGAGGAATAGCAGATGGAGCTTGGTGGAACTTGGCAGTGGCCTCAGAGTAGCACCCAATTACAGGCCAGCCCTGCAGCGAGCCCCTCAGACAGGTGAGCAGCTGCCAGGGCACCCAGCCCTCATCCCGGAAGATCACCAGATCATGGGCATGACCCGCAGCCCCCAGCCCCAACCTGGCTGCTAGCTCTGCACCTGGGCACGTGACTGAGGTTGGTTCTGGGACCCTCTGACGGGCTTGAGCAGCAGCCTGAGACCAGGACAGCCACTAAGTCGGCTTGTAAAATGCAGATTCCTGGGCTCCAGCAGTCTCTGCAGATGGGGGCTTGCAATGTACACTTTGAAGGAACAACCCAGGAATTCTTACAGGACACTTACATGTGAGAACTAGTTTGTACGTTAGGGAGAAAGAACTGCTGATTTGATTTCATTGGTTTGAATCCTAAGCCACCAGTTAATATATGCCTGCCCTTGAACAGCTTGCTTAATTTGCCTGGGCCTCTATTTCCTTACTCCATTTCCTTACTCCTAAAATGGGAGTACCATGCTCACAGTGTGTGGTGGGAATGAAATGCTTCAGTGTGTGAAATTTCCAGCACGTGGCCAGGACGAACAAATAGTAGCTGTTGTCACTAAGAGTTGTTTCCTCTATGCAGAATTGGGGGTAGCAGAGACAGGAAGAGGAGGTGAAAAATGATAGTGCCCTTTCACATTTTATACTTTATCAGCATAATAAGAATAATTTATTCAGCACTTTTCTGTGCCAAGTGGTGTTCTAAGCATCTGATATATATAACCCATGTGATCCTTAAAAAGTCTCATGAGATAGGTACTATTGGTAACCCCTTTTTACAGATGAGGAAACTGAGGCATGAAGGGTGTGAAGAACTTGTGCAAGGACCCACAACCCAAATTCTAATGGGGCTGGGATTCAATCCCATCTTGGCCCCTCGGCCCTGGCTGTTAACCCCTGCACCCCTGCTTCCCCATGTCAGCTGCATACTGGAGGCCGTGAACTTTTCCAATGCCCTTCATACAGAACTAATTCAGAAGCTACAGAACCTACAAAAATGTAGATATATTTTTTAAGTTGTTCGGATGCAGTTTCCATCACATGAGTTGCACACGACGGCATGGGGCAAGATCTGAACTTGTCTTAAACACCTTCATGCAGGTACATGTAGGCAGCCTATTGCAACAAAACATTCACTTCAACACCCACTGGGTCACGAACCATGCTGCGTACCTCCCAGGATGACAGTCTCCACCGGTGAGAGGAGGGAAAGGATATAGGACACATGTGGGAAAACTTCTGTGTTAAATCCTCTGGGGGACATTGGCCTGCAGATGGTTGACAGGGCTCTATCAGCCCCGGAAACGCTCATGGACAAGCTCACGGACTCCTCACTCTACACGCTTTCCCTGTTCTACCCCACTCACTCTCACACACCACCCTTATGTGCCAGAGACGCCCAAACAACATTCCCCACTGAGACCTCCCATCTGAGCCCCAGACCTCAAGTCCAGCTGCGCCCTCCTCTCCCAGAGGGCTCCCCATGCACTCGGCTATTTGGAACAGACCCTCGGGGGTCACTCTCGGCTCCTTCTCCCTCTTACAGCTCACGGCCACTCAGCAAAGTTCGACTGGTCAACTTCCCAAACCTCGCTCCAAGCTGACTACCTCTCTCCAGCTTCTCTCCACTACACCTGGGCCAGATGTAGTGTCTCTGTCACTCACTCACTGTTGCTCACCTGTGTGCTCTTTAAGTACTCCTGACTCTTTAAAGACTCTCTGGATCCCTGCTTGCCCCTTTCCAACTCATTTCCTTCTAAAGTCCGAGGGATCTTTTCAAAATGCACGTCTCATCATTCCACTCCCTTACTGAAAATGCTTCAGGGCTTTCCCATTGCTCTTACGATGTCATTTTAAAAATCTTAACATGGCCTGCGAGGCCTGCATGGCCACCATGAGGCAGTTCTCACCTCTCTGACGTAACCCTCCCCCTGCCTTCGTCCTGGTCCCAGTTGTCTTTGGCTCTTTTCTGCCTGGAGACCTCTGCCCACGCTCTTCCATCTGTCTAGAGTGAGCTCCCTGCCCCTCTCTACCTGATTCCCACTCATTTTCCATGTTTCCGTGTTGATGTTATAAAGTGGAAACCCACCTATGTTTGGAAGGTCAGGAAACAGGCAGGTTTCCATGTTATAATATCTGGTGAATAAACCATTAATTGTATAGCATGCTGTCTGATGTCTGCCTCTCCTCCTGGAGCGCAAGCCCCATGAGGGCAAGGACTATGTCCTCATGGCTCTCTACCAACCCCAGCAGCCAGCACAAAGCCTCCAACATAATGAAGCTAAACATTTAGTGGTTAAATATATGGAATTTTTGACTCCACCCTGGAGGGATGGTATGTAATTTTCTATTGCTGTGATGACAATTTGCCACAAACTTTGTGGCACAGAACAGCACAAATGTATTCTCTTACAGTTCTAGAGGACAGAAGTCTGAAATGAGTCTTACGGGGCTACAGTCAAGGGGTTGGCAAGGCTGGTTCCTTCTGAGATTCTGAGAGGAGAATCCATTTCCTTGTCTTTTTCAGCTCCAAGAGGCCACCTACATTCCTTGGCGAGTGGCCCATTCCTTGCTTCACTCTAACCTGTTGCTTCCATTGTCCTACAGACTATTAGTCTGATCCTCTGTGTCCCTCTGTAATGACCCTTGTGATTACATCGTGCCCATTGGACAATCCAGGATAATCTTCCCATGTCAAGATCCTTAATCTAATCACATCTGCAAAGTCCCTTTCGCCATATAAGGTAACATTCATGTATTCTGGGGATTAAGTTATAGACATCTTCTTTTGGGGTGGGGGATCGCCATTCAACCAACCACAGATGGATGTACCAGTTTAAATGCATTTGCAAGTGTAGATAGAAACACGGTAATTTATTCTAACGTATGCCAAGGCTGTCTTTGGCATTTTGGGAGTCGTGATTGCTTGCTTTTAAAATATAATATTAAATGGCTCCAACATATTTGACATTCAATTGATGAATGTAAATTTTAACATATTCTCAGCATATGAAAATGATAGAGAAATGTGAAAAATGCAGAGAAAAGGGTTATAAATTGAACTGTCACGCTAAATCGTGACTTGCTTGTCAGGCATCCCAGCTTCTCTCCTGCCTGGAAATGGACCTGGTTCCCCCTTTTGCATGTCCTGTCCTTTTGTGTGTGGCCAGCTCAGGTCTATTGAATCGCAAGATTTGGTACTGGGTAAGAGAAAATTCTAGCCCAAAATGAGTAAAGAAATGCAATGGAGCACTCTTTCCTCTAAATACATATGTCAACGCCTTCTGGACAACACAAATTTCACTTTAAGAATCTCAGAGAGGGGTGACCGGACGGCTCAGTTGATTAGAGCTCAAGCTCTGAGCAACAGGGTTGCCTGTTCAATTCCCACACAGGCCAGTGAGCTTCACCCTCCACAACTAGAGTGAAGAGAATGAGCTGATGCTGAGCTCATGGGCGACCAGATGGCTCGGTTGGTTAGAGCACGTGCTCTTAACAACAAGGTTGCCAGTTCAATTTCCACATGGGATGGTGGGCTGTGCCCCCGCCCCCACTCCCCGCAACTAGATTGAAAATGGCAACTAGACTTGGAGCTGAGCTGCGCCCTCCACAACTAAGATTGAAAGGACAACAACTTGACTTGGAGCTGATGGGTCCTGGGAAAAACACACTGTTCCTTAATAAAGTCCTAGAAATACACACTGATCCCCAATAAGGTCCTATGTCCCTTCCCCAATAAAATCTCAAAAAAAAAATGAATCTCAGAGAATGCATGGATAAGTACCTTGGTACCTTGGCCCAAGGGTTGGGAAAGGCATCAACAACTTAAAAATGGACAAATTCGTCCAGAATCGCAAAAATCAGAGGCTGGGTGGGTCTGTAGACAAAGACAAATACTTTCATAGTTATTCTGGAACAGACTGTTTTAAAAACTAGTTTGTGTTATCTTAAAATAAGAAGAAGTGACCACCACCAGGCAATACTGGCTGGGGAGGATGTCATGTCAAAAATGCCATCCCTTTCTCAGATAGGTTTACTCAGGTGATAAGTCAGGAAACTACTGTCTACCCAATGTATGTAGATTGCTCTGCTATATTGGACAGAAAACGTGGGTGAGGTTCCCATCCACAAGGCAGAATGATGGGAATTAGTGCACAGTAAAGCTGGATAGACTTATATTTGTTTATTTCTGTTACACCTCGTGTGACACTGGCTGGATGAACAGCTGGCTGAATGCCCAACAGAGATTGCTTAATAGGGTGGGGGTTAATCTGAACGCTAAGCAGGATGCCTCTGGTTCCCTGACCCTTAGCAATCCCCTGGAAAGTGGTGGGAACCTGGGAGCCAGTGGGAGGGTTCTGGGCTGAACTGATTGGGAGTTGAATGCAGTGACTCCTGCTTGGGAGACAGAGAAAAATTGTGAGGAGAGGCCAAAGCCATAACCAGGAAAATGATGCCAGGGAGGAAAAAATGGGGGGGAAATTCACTGGGACAGTAAGAGGCGTTATACTGGTATGACTTAAAATTAAATTAAGAATAAAATAAAATGTAAAATGAAATAACATAACATAAAATACATGCTTCCCTTAATCTGCAAAGTCCCTTTGCCCTATAGAGTAACAGTCACACATTCTGGGGATTGTGACATGGACATCTTGGGAGAGGCATCATCCAACCAACCAGGGATGTAGCAGTTTAAATGCATTTGCAAGTATAGATAGAAACATGGTGATTTATTCTAATGTATGCTAATACTGTCTTTGGCATTTTGGGAGAGTCATGATATTACTTACTTATAATATAGATGCTTACTTTTAAAATGTGATATTTATAAAGATGGAGAATGGGACGGTGGACATGGCCGACCTCCTCCATGCTACATACGTTCTCCCAGAGCATGAAGGTCAGTTCTGGTTACCACAGTCTAAGAGGGAAATAGACAAACCAAAAGCAGCCGGACAGGTGAGGAAAACACAGCCTTAGAAAAAGCATAAGTGATTTCTGTGGGTGTCCCAGAGTCTAGGCCAGAGAAGGGGAATTCTGTTTGTTCTGGGTTACCTGGGAGGGCAGAAGTAAAACTGGTGGGTGGGAGCTACAGATACCCCATGGTGTTCCTCCCTGCTGCTACCCTCTTACTCTCACCCTCAGCAGTGTGTGGATGACCCATCCTACTCAGTAGCAAATGCACCACATCCGAGTCCCCATTCTGAGCAACCTACCGTGTCCTCCTCTTGCCCGAGTAACCCCTCTGCAACATGCTTGGACCACATGGAGGCAGTCAATCCCTTGCGTCCATCACCATGTCACCCACCACCCATCACTGGCTCCTGGGCCCCTTTCTCTTTGCCCAGGTGAGACTCCGTGGTCTGTCTTTATAATCACCTCTGAGACCACCTGCACCTCCTCTGCCCCTCTCCCTGTGGAGCTCCCGCCTGGCTCTTTAACACCCAATCCCCTTAAACCCTGTCCTCTCCACTGTTCCTGCACCCAGAGGGCTCAGCATTGCGGGGGCAGGCTGACACCTCCACTTTAAACTTATGGCAGAATCCTACCATGAGTAGTCAACAGTGCTAGAAAAATCCTTCCTTTCCCCAGTAAGGTCCCTCTCCCAGCCTCAGTTTCATGCCTACTTCCCTTTTTTCCACACCAAAGTTACTCATCCCCTTCTAGTCTCTGTTGCCTGTGACACCCACATTTCTGCAACAAAGTACAAAACCATAAGAGGGAACTCTCTCCTCTTCTTCCACAAAACCTGTAAAGGTACCTACGTCTGCGCCAGAAGGTCTCAAATGGGACGTGGGGGTCCCCTCCCCTGGGGGATATGTGGCAATGTCTGGAGATGCCTTTGCTTGTTACAACTTGGGGGCGGGAGTGCTGCTGCAGAGCCTGGGGACACTGCTAAATATTCTACAATGTACAGAACAGCCCCCACCACAATTATCCAGCCTCAGGTATCAGCAGTGCCAGGCTAAGAAACTCTGATCTGTACAATGCCCTCCATTTACTACCTGACTGTATACATCAGAGACCAAGCTCAGCGGCATGCCTCGGGCTTCTACTACATGTTGGGGGGACACTTCACTGAGCAAGATAGTCCCATGCATTGCAGGACATTTAGAAGTCCCGCCCCCTGTCCACTAAGTGCAGGTTGAGCCCCCAATCCAGTTACTGTGACAAGACAGATGCCCCACAAGTTTCCAGTTGCCTTTTAAGGGGCAGAAGCCTCTCCTGGTTGAGAAGCACTACGTGTGGCTGGTAATTGTCCCAGTCACAGGATTGGGTGACCCGGTGTATTGAAATTGTATCCCTGTCTGTCAGGGATCACATAAAATCATTTTTTTCCTGTATTTTAAAGAATCTTTTAATGTCGTTTGCTCAGTATGCTTATGTATGTTGATTTAACTTCCTCAGTTTTAAAAGAACATAACGTAGTCTTTCTTCTAACATTTTCTTTACCACGGACACAAATACATAAAAATAATACAGACCTGTAAATATACTCACCAACAAGACAGAAGGTGTTTGAGAAGGTTGCATGTATATTGATTAGAAAAATGCATCCCTTGCGAAGCTTTTCGAAAATTGTAGCTCATAAAAATGTGAGTAGAAGAGAAATTGTAGCAACGGGGGATTGTGTCTCTCAAAGAAGATTAGATATTTGGAAGGAAATCTTGTCATTTGATTGGAAATAAGTTGAGCACACGATCACTGCCTTCTTGTTTCCTTTGTGACACCCCAGGCCCTCTAAGCCACTTTTTCCCCACTGGTGTCCTATTTGGCAGCATGCTGGAACCCCAGTATAATGGGGTGCATGCCTTGGAACAGTTCTCCCTCATGGATCCATGCCAGTGGGCAGGAAGCCCACTCCCCCAAAACAGACCCTTTTAATATTTGGTCCCTGACTCCCCGGCTCAAGCTATCACATACCATATTAGGCTCTGCTTTAGGAAAAAATAGAGTAAGAAAAGGTTAAAAAGAAGTGCCAGGCTGCATGCGCAAGCATTACTGCCAGCAGGGGAAACAGAGCAGTGACTCAATGGAATGAAATGAACGTAGCCAGGGACCAGGAGGGGGGAGGGTGGTTCCGTACAGGTCCTGCCACTCTCTACCAGGATCCTCACTCAGGTGAGTTTCCCTCTGGGCTCTCCAGGTGGCCACCCGAGCACAATGGGCTTTTCCAGTCATGCCCTTGAGTCACAAGGTGCCCACCCTGGATGGGCACAGGCTGCAGGCCCCAAGGGCAAGTGAAAAGGGGAGAAATCCCTGAAAGAATGTTTTCTGACCTGAAAGGAGATAGAAACTGCAGGTCAAGGCCCTCAGTCCCCAGGGTCACCCTTTACAGCAAAACTCAAGTAAAACAAGCTCTCACCGACCATGGCGGGAGGCAGAGTCTGCCAGGACGTTTCCAGGGGTTCCCAGAGAAGTGCTCATGATTCAGGTGGTGACTGTCACCCCCTAGCACTCATCCCCGTCCCCTCAATCACCTCTGGATGTCTTATCGCTACGTCTGTGGTTCCTGTCCCCTGCCACGCAGGGGTCACTGGATGTAACCAGGCCCGGGAGGAGAGTGGGGAAGGAGGTGCCGTTCAGCTTGTCAAGTAAAACACAGGCTACCCAGTGACATTTGAATTTCAGATAAACAAACACTCTTTTCATATAAGTATGTCCCAAATATCATCTGGGACATATTATACTGAAAAAGTTGTTTATCTAAAATTCAAATGTCACTGGGCACCCTGTGTTTTTATCGGCTAAATCTGGCGATTCTAGGAACAGCCTAAGACAGAAAGCCCCTTGTCACCCCTGTTCCCCCCTCACTGGCCACCTCACCTCAGGGATGGAGGGTGCCTCACTCACCTCCTGCCTCCTCCCACCTCCTGCCATGCCGCTGGGCAGCCCCTGCAGACTCCACGTGCCTTCCTTTCCTTCTCGGAGTCTCAGTAACCTCCCAAGTACAGCAAACCCAGCCCTTCTGCGTCTGCTGCCTGCAGAAACCCAGCATACACTGCCATCAGGGAGGACACCGTTTGCAGGACTGCACACATACAACTCCGTTTCTCTCCTCCCCAACCCTGGCCTGGGGTGCACCTGGGGTGGGGTGGGGCGGGTAATGCGGGTCTGGTCTTGCCATGAAAATCAAGCTCACAAAGTGCTTTCCTGAACAAAAGAGCAGCTCTTTCTGAGATGAATTGACTACCTTGAACCCAGTCACACATAAATGCCCAAACTCAAAAACAGCTGCAGTCAGTTATCGTTTCTTTAATAGCGCTTCTTTCTCTCTCTCTCTCCATCGGGAGCCAAGGAATGGAGTTAACTAGAGACAGAGGTCGGGAAGTGGCAGATGGTGTGTCACCCTGGGGGGGGAGGGCATGCAAAATGCTCACCGGGGAACTAGGGGAAGACTGACAGACTTGGGGGAGGTTCAAGTAGGTGGAGCAGGGCCTTTCTTTCTGCCCCTGCTGCTCACACCCCCAAGGGAGGAATGGACCCATAAAGGCCCTGGGCTAATGCAGAAAGAAAGAGGCCACCAGTGGATTCCAAACTTCCGCACTAGTAAGGTCTCTTTCAGTATTTTGCTCTACGATCCATGTACTATGGAACATTTTTGTCTAAGAAACAGATAACATTATAAAATCATTTACCCCCCAGTTTTATTACTCAAAGATATATACATGCGAATCAGTTTCTGATCCACACGATATACATAGTTTTGCCTCACCAATTCAATTCCAACCCAAAGCAAGGAAACAATGTTTTCACATGATGCTGAGAGCTGTGAAGGGGCTAAGATTCTATTTGCAAACAAGTTAGCCTTGTTAGTCTGAACTAACAAGTTAGCTTGCACAGTGCATGGATGCTGGCAGAACACACGAGATTCCTGAGTCAGAGACAAGGGACTCTATTTCTCACGGTAATAGCAGTAGCCAGAACAAGCAGCATTTTATGGCAGGGAGGTCCCCGAAGCCCCAATTTCCAGCAGTTGATGCAAAGAGGTCCAGGTGACATCTGCACACACAGTGGGTTGCATTACAGGAGAGGAGACCTGAGCCCAGAGAACCAAAATCTTGTATAACGGAGAGTAAACCTGCCTGCCCTTTGCCCCAGATAGAGAGGTATCCGCATCCTACAGGGCAGAGGACAAGCCTGCCCTCTGCTCCACGGGGAGACACTGTCTTCCAAGGCTCTTTGCTCTATAAACATCTTTATAAACAGATGGTCCAGAGCAAAGGGACCTAGTCCTCTGGTCACAAGATGTTCAGAAACATGAGAGACCCATGGAGAACTGCTCCCAACAGGTGGTGCCTATAGTCTTATTTCACGGAAATGTATAAATTTGTGAATGGTCTCAAAATACAGGCTGTCCTTGCTTTGCATGATACTGCGTTACGTAAATGCCTGCATATAGGAACTGTGTCCTGAATTCACACAGTTCCATCGTGACTTTCAGTCTGCACGGAGAATAGTTTGTGGATTACTGTTAATACCATCCAACATGAGGTGGGCATGCCTCAATCGTATGATCCATTCAGAGAATGGAGACAGAGTTCCAGAAACGTGAAGATTTTCATTTAGGGCAGAACCTCTCCATTGCAAGAAACAGAAAAATAAGGTCAGATGTGCTTGGAGAATTAAAGAAACTGACTAGTTCACATATTCGAAAGTCCAGGTGTAGGCTTTTCTTAGGGGCTCTGCAATGTCAACCAAAATGAGATTTTCCCATCTCTCCTCACTGCCTTCTCCAGTGTCGGCTTCCTCTTAACGGCCAGCAACTTCCAGGTACACATGCCCCTTGCTTATGTCCAGCAAAAGAGAGCATCTCTCTAGGTAGATGCCAAAGGACAATAAGGCGGTTGCTATTCCAGACGTCCTCAGCTTCTTGAGCCTTATTGACCAGCCTCGCTCCTGTGCCAATCCCTGAATCCATCACTGTGGCTAAACAATGGAATATGCTGGATGGTTTGGGTAAGCCCAGCCCTCGGGATCTGGGGATGGACTAGGGTTGCCCGAAGCTGTGTAAGGGAGAAGTGGCTGCCTAAATAACATTCAAAGTGTGTCGCCAAGAGAAGAGGGAATGTCTTCTGCAGCCCCTGTCCACCCAAGTAGGCTCTCATAAGTTGAAAGCCATTGATCAGGGTCCCCAGTGTACACAGGGTCCCAGAATCCTCCTTCCTGGTCACTGTTGCATTTACTGACCGTTTCAGGAGCAGCCCCTGCCTGGGACCTCAGGTGTGTCTCACTCACATGACTAATGGTGGGATTAAAGTCCCACTTCCTTCAGATGGTATATTAGTTTCCTAGTGCTGCTGTAACATATGACCACAATTTAGTGACTTAAAACAACACACATTATGTTACAGTTCTGAAAGTCAGAAGTCCAACACAGGTCTCATTAGGCTAAAACCAAGGTGTAGGCAGGACATGTTCCTTTCTAGAGTGGAATCCATTTTCTTGCCTTTTCCAGCCTCGAGAGGCTGCCTGCATTCCTTGGCTCCTGCCCCTTTCCATATTCAAAGCCAGCTATGGCAAGTCGAGTCTTTCTCATATCACATCCCTCCAATACTCTCTTTTGCCTCCCTCTTCCTCTTTTAAGGACCCTTATGATTGCATTAGGCCCAGCCAGGCAATCCAGGATAATTTCCGTATCCAAAATCAGCAGATTGTCAACCTCAATTCCCGTGCCATGTAAGGTAATGCAGTCACATGTTCCAGAGTTCTGGACGCAGACATCTGGAGGTGGGGGGGTGGGGTTGGGGGTGGTAATCCTACCTACCAAGGTTAGCTGGGTTGCCCACTGTGTAATTGGAAAGTTTTCTATTACCTGTTTAAATATAGAATCTCCTTTCTAGTCTATGTAACCACCACCAGTGGAGAAGCAAAAACACCCCCTATTTAAATGTGATGTATTTTTCTATAATGACTTATTTGTGAGTGCTAATCTCATTGCTTTCATCACAGAGCAGTTCTGTGAAGAAATGCACTTTCGTAGTAAACGAATAAACTGGGTACAATGGATGACAGTGTGGTCCAGTATATGTAAATTTAGTTCCTGTTTACTATTTTCATTTATTTTCTCCTACCTCAGGCTTTTTACAAAATTCAATGTAGATTCAATTTTTATGGTTACCATGTGGATCGCATCCCATCATTCTTTCCTCTTAACCCACAAGGATATTTTTCAATTCAACAACTACATTTTTACAGTGTCAAAAACACAGGAAATTGCAACATTTTCAAAGGGGACACAATGTTTTCACATGAAGCAATTTAACTAAAAATGTGGGCATTGCCACTATTTCTCTTGTTACAACTCAGCAGGATGTGTAATAAAGGAAAACTTCTGGGCAGGTTCCTTAAGTATAGCAAAACGTGTGCTTTGCTTAACAAATGTATCCTTCTCAAGATTGGAATGCAACTTAAGAGTTGAGAATGAGTTTGAATGAGTCACGCTTCAAGGCAGCCATTTTGTGATACACAAGGCCAGACAAGTAAGTTCAAGAACTCATCCTAGAAAAAGTGCTACATACCTCATTGCTGAATATCACTATGGTCACCTTTGAAGTACTCCCCTTGGGAAGCTATGCACTGATGCCAGCGCCTAGTCCACCCTTCAAAGCAATTTTGGAACTCTTTTTCTGGAATGGCCATCAGAGCTGTCATCGTATTACCCTTGATGTCCTGAATGTCATCAAAATGTCTTCCTTTCAATATTCCTTTATATTTAGGTAAAGAAAGAAGTCATTGGGAGCCAGATCAGGTGAGTAGGGAGGGTGTTCCAATCCAGTTATTTGTTTACTGGCTAAAAGCAGTGCCATGTGAGCCAGTGCATTGTCGTGATGCAAGAACCATGAATTCTTGGTGAAAAGTTCAGGTTGTTTCATCTAACTTTTTCATGCAGCCTTTTCCGCCCTTCCAAATAGTAAACTTGGTTAACTGTTTGTCTAGTTGGTACAAATTCATAATGAATAATCCCTCTGATATCAAAAAAGTTTAGCAACATCGTTACAACAGGTCGGCAAACTTAATTGTCAGAAATCGTATACTGTCTGTGAAAAGAGGAAATGCCAGAGCCCACTTGGTTGCATTAGGAGTTCCCAAGGCCACCCTCATTTTTATTTAATGAATATGCGCTTTCCATTCTTCTCTGTAATATATGCGTATTGCATTTATTGAAAAATAATCCTTTAAATACAGTAGTTCCCCCTTAATCTGAGGGGGATACAGTCCAAGACCCCCAATGGATGCCTGAAACCATGGATAATACTGAACCCTAGGTATACTACGTTTTTTTCCTATGCATATATACCTGTGATAAAGTTTAATTTATCAATTAGGCACAGTAAGAGATTAACAATAACTAATAATACAATAGAATAAGTATAACAATGTACTGTAATAAAGGTTGTGTGAATGTGGTCTCTCTCTCTCTCTCTCTCTCTCTCTCTCTCTCTCTCTCTCTCTCTCTCTCCCCCTCCCTGCCTCCCTCTCTCTGATAACCAGTCTGATAACCCAGACAGCTAGTGACTAGCGGGTGGGAAGCATCTATAGAACAGAGAAGCTGGACAAAGGGATGATTCACGTCCCTGGCGGGACAGAGCGGGACAGCGTGACATTTCATCACACAACTCAGAATGGTTCGCAATTTAAAACTCACGCTTTGTTTATTTCCAGAATTTTCCATTTAATATTTTTGGATCATGGCTGACTGTGGGTAACTGAAACCACAGAAAGCAAAACCACAGATAAACGAGGGCTACTGTACTTAACACTGAAAACTGACACTGAAAGTCATGTCCTGTAGTGGGAGCGGCATGCCGAAACCAGAGGTGTGCTTGCCTGGGGGTGAGAGATCATGGGGCAGGAAGTCCCCTGAAGGCTGGGGTTTTTTTGTTTTGTTTTGTTCTGTTTGTTTGTTTATGGATGAGATGAGGAAATCTCAGAGATCAACACACACGTAGCCTGTAGAGCCTCCCCGAGCAGGGACAGGAGCCACCCCGCCATTAGCTGCGTGGTGTGGTGCAAGTCACGTAAACCATCTAGGGCATAATTTCTTCATCTGTGAAAAGCGGACAATCACAGCACCTACCCTTGGCCACGGCCTCCACCCCTGTGCTCCCCCAGAAGGGCCTCTGTCCCAGCCCACAGTGGCCAACACCGGACCACTGCAGCTTCTCCAGGGGCATGGAGTAGGCTTTGTCCAGCCACCCTCCGTCCTGGGGCAGCAGGCAAGATGCCCTTTACCTATGCTACACTCAGTGAGAAGCTCCGTGCTACCTACAGATTCTTTTGGGAACCAAAAAAATCTGCTCCAGATGGTCTGCTGGTGGGTCCATTTAGGTCCAGAAACAATGGACGACTATGAAAAGTTAGAATCTCTGTTTTAATTTTGTTTTCAGTTTTTTAATAACATCCTCAGCATTTCCAGCTGATGTCCTATCATCATTTTCATATATGAAAAATGTTCTTCAAATACAGAAAAAACATCGTCGACCCAGAAGACCCCCGCTGTGCCCGATTAACACTCACCGGCCAGGTGATGGCAGTGTCTCCGGAAGAAGTGGAATTTGCCAAACAAGCCATGTTTTCAAGGTTTGTGCATGCTTTCAAGTTGGTGTGCCCAGAAATCTGTGGCAATCAAATGCAGAGGTCAGGGCCGTGGCACCTGATGCCTCTGAGTCGATGGGAATCACTGTTGGTTGTCAAAGTGTTATGTTGAGGCCATTTCTGTTCCATTCTTTAAGATTAAAAACAAAACAAAAACAAAAACAACGGTCTGAGTTGCCCTTTGGTGGCAGTAGTGCCAATCTCACTCTGGCTGCCATAGGTGTTTCTCCCAGTTTGCGCTTGGACTTTGAAATTTGTTTATGACATTTTTAAATAAAAGTAAAATTTTAATTTTTATGAAGTTTTTAAAAAGTGATCCACGGCCCTTGCCCGTAAGGATAAGATTTGTGTTTAAGGCTATGCCTGGAGGAGAAGGCAAGTCAGTAAACAGCAGAAGACCGGATGTGAATGGCGTCCCCTGTCCACACTCTTTGGCTCTCAATTTGGCCCAACAGTTCCAAGCCTACTGCAGGAATGGAAACCTTCCCATGAACAGATTTGTTTCGTGGGCTCCCAATCCTTTCAACATTTCATACCGAATGCATAAAGCCTTTCTTTCTGCTTCCTGATACAATGACTGGTGTTCACTGAGCACTTCCTCTATGCAGGGCTTTCTGTGTGCCTAATTGTTTGCTCTTGTGCAGCCCTGTGGTCTGGGTACCGCCATCATCATCCCACGTGACAGGTGAGGAGACCCAGGCTTGAGAGGACAAACTGCCCACGAGGCATCCATCACAGCTCATCTGCAGTCTAGGAGCCTGGCTCCAGACTTGAGCTGTTGGCCACCCTGTGGGAACCAGTTTCCTGCCTTCCCGACTCCTTGGCTTCTGCCCTGGGCTGGTTTGAGCCCGTCTCAGCCCAAATGAGGCCTGGAGTCCGGAGGACCGTGTGACCTGGCCAAGGGCACTGGAGTCAGGACCTGTGCTCTGAGAGGGTGAACCCTCTGGTAAGACCATCACGTCCTCGCCTTTG
The DNA here is from genome assembly GCF_036562045.2 of Rhinolophus sinicus. Classification (NCBI taxonomy): domain Eukaryota; kingdom Metazoa; phylum Chordata; class Mammalia; order Chiroptera; family Rhinolophidae; genus Rhinolophus; species Rhinolophus sinicus. The sequence continues at coordinate 67,708,931 of NC_133755.1, read as the reverse complement.
TTTCCACAGGCACCCGGTGATGAGGAAGTGGCCTCGCCAGTATGAGTGGTTCTTTATGAAGATGAGGATAGAACACATCTGGCTGCAGAAGTGGTACGGAGGACTGGCGGGCATTTCGAGGGAGGAATATTTCAAAGCAGTTCCAAGGAAGGCCTGATCTAGCGAGAAGAGAGTCCTCGGTGTTTGCAGAAAATGAACACCTTTTAAGTGATGCTGCCGGACAGCTACTGGCTGCTGTCTCCTGTGGAAGGTTCCGGCAGCCCTGTCATCCTCACAGCAGAGCGGGAGAGGGTGGCCAGGGGAATGTGGTCGTTTGCAAATCCCCAGTTCACACAGGTATTTCATGTGTGTCATCTTTATTCACGTTGTAGTCAGTCCGACTCACCTATCTGGAATCACTGTTGGTTGTCAAAGTGTTACGTTGAGACAGTTTCTGTTCCATTCCTTAAGACAAGAAAAAAAAATGCCTGTATGTACAGTGTCATTGCTTTGTATTGTGAGAGTATTTTTGTTGCTTGCTGTATCCAAAACAGTGTCTTGGTCCTAAGGTCACTGCAACCACAGAGGAACCACACACGCCTCCCGCGGCCACAGTCTCGTGTTTAGGGTGACGGGGCAGGACTGTTTGCTGCGGATTGCTCGTCGCACTTCTGGATTGCAAATTATGATGTCACATTTGCTAGACTGTGTTGGTCACTTATGAAGCTTTTTTCCCTCTGATATGATGAACCGTGTGAGGACGCACAGAGTTTCACACACAGGCCTGTTCTATGTAAGCAGGACATGGAGATGCATTCGTGGGGAAGAGCAGCTTTGGCAGGCAGCTCCCACCATCCCCACAGCTACGGCTTCTGACAGAGGGTTCCCTTTTCTTAGGCGTGAGGAACGGAGTCCAAAATAAGAAGCACCTCATTCTGTGCTGTATAGAGAGGAGAAGGAGACGGTGAACCGGGGAAGGAAGCAAAAGCAACATGTAAGAGAAGAAAGGAAAGAAGGAAGTAACGGAAGCCAGGCTCCCTGCCAGGCCCTTGACAGGGTCATCTCATGCAAGCCTTACAACCAATTTCGCATAGAATCATTGCCATTTACAGACAAGAAAACCGAGGCTCGGAGAGGCTAAGTCAGCATCCCATGGTCTGACCCAGACCTCACTGCACACAATGAACAGAGTGGTACCTAGAAGATTTCCAGTTTGAACACAGCAAAAGAGTGACTGAAGTGCACAGGTAGTCAATGAACCAGGAAAATCAGTAAAGGGATGACTGATCTGCCTGTAGATGATTTAACAAGACTTTCTTAAAAAAAGAAAAAAAGACTCTCTGAAATGTGATTCTCACTACAGATTTTTAAATTTCTACAAATTATGTGCAGGAACTTCTGCACATAAGACAAGAAACTACGTTGTATATCTGTGTACACATCCAAGGCCTACGTGGATCTATGTGGACACATCCAAGGCCTTGTATATTGACATCAACAAAGGATCTAGCAGTCCCCAGTTTTCTGTCTTTCTGTAATGGCTATAAACACTCTTTGGTGGGTTAAGTATGTTGCATAACATAAAAACACACGGCTATATATAGGAAATATACATTTCTAAAATAAATAAAAGTGTTACTAATGGTTACACTTTTGTTTAAAAAATTAAGACATGAAGAGAGTTTGAGTTGTCTGAAATTTTTTTCTTTTTCTTTTAAGGAGGGCCCAGCTCACAGTGGCCCATGCGGGGATCGAACCGGCAACCTTGCTGTTATTAGCACCACACTCTAACCAGCTGAACTAACTGGCCACCCCTGTCGAAACATTTTTAAGTGCCTGTTACTAAAAGCATAGGAAGATGCACAGAATTCTTTATCAACTCTCAAGAGTTCCTAACAATAGCAATTTTTAATATGCAAGAATAAGGTCACTGAGGATATTTTATTTTTTCAGAGTTTAAAATTATGCTGCCCTCATTTTATAGGAAAGAAGGGGAAACTGGAAGAACACACCACACACTCCATAGGTCAACCTCAGATCTTAATTCTCTGAGCATCACTGCCTCCTGGTCCTGTCTTATGGATACTGTTCCTGGGCTAGGTTTGCTTTTATAATCAGGTTCCTCACTGCAAAGCTTCCAGGGGCTTTGCAGTGTGGGTGACATTGATAAACACTGATGCATGTTATCAGTTACTGATCCAAATTACAGGACATGAAATCTGAACAGGGTGGATGATTAAGAAGAGTGTTGAAATTCTGTTTGAGACTAATAGGCCCCATTTAGGGCAGTAAGTTTCAGCACATCTCTAGAAATTTACATGGATTACAATTTTAAAGGCTGTACTGAAAGTTCTATGGCAATAAGGCACGGCAATAAGGCAAAAAAAAGAAATAAAATGCATACGATTGGAAATAAAGAAATAATAGTACCCCCATTTACAGATGACATAATTATCTACATAGAAAATTCCACAGAATTTATTTTTAATAAAAACACAAAAGAAACCTCTGAGGACTAGCAAGTGAGTTTAGTATAAATTTAGCAAAACATGAACAGGATCTATATGCTGAAAATGAAAAGATGCTAATGAAAGAAATCAAAGACCTAAATAAATGAAGAGACTTACTATGTTCATAGATTGGAGGACATAAAACAGTAAAAATATCAATTCTCCCCCAGATTCAGGTTTAATGCAATTTCTATCAAAATCCCAGCAAGGTTTTTGTAGACATATTCGTATTCAAACTTCTTAAAGTTTCAAGGCACAGGCCTTGGAATAGCTAAAACCATCTTGTCAAAGAAGACTGAATAGGAGAAATTACTCTATCTAATACAAAGATTTGTTATATAGCTACAGTAATCAAGACAATGTGGTTTTGGTGGAGCCATAAGCACATAGATCAATGGAACGCAATAGTGAATCTAGAAATAGACCCGTACAAATATGCTCAATTGATTTTTTATAAAGATACAAAAGTAATTCAATGGAAGGAGGATAAGTCTTTTCAATAAATGTGCTGCAGCGATAGGGTAGCCACAGGCAAATACGAAGAACCTCAACATAAACCTCATACCTTATACAAAAAATTAACTCGAAATAGATTACCCTAAACATGAAATGGAAAACTATAAAACTTTTTTTGGAAAATTTGGGGGACCTCAGGCTAAGCAAAGCGTTCTTAGACTTGATGCCAAAAGCACAACCCGTAAAGGAAAGTTTGATAAATTAGGCTTCATCCAAATTTTAAACTTGCTCTGCAAAACACTAAGGTAAGAGAGTGAAAAGATGGGCTCCATACTTACTGGGAGAAAATATTTGCAAACCACATGTCTGACAAAAGACTAGTATCTGGGCTATATGGAGAACCCGCAATACTCGACAGTTTTTTTTAAGTCCAATTAGAAAATGAAGAACACAAACAAACATTCCACTGAAGAGGATATACAAATAACCAATAAGCCTACGAAAAGATACTCAACATCATTGTCATCAGGGAACCGCAAATTAAAACCACAGTGAGATACCACCATGCGCCTACTAAAATTGCTAAAATATAGTGACAACACCAAATACTGGCAAGGACGCAGAGCCACTGGATCAGGCATACATAGCAGGCAGGAATGTAAAATGGGAAGAGTCACTCTGGAAAACCACTTGGCAGTTTCTTATAAAACTAAACATACAACTGCCATACCACTCAGCAATTGCACTCCTGGGCATTTAGCCAGAGAAATGAAATCTTGTGTTCACACAAAAACGTGTGCATAAATGTTCATAGCAGCTTTATCCATAATATTCAAAAACTGTAAACAACCAGATGTCCTCTGATGGGTGGCTGGTGAAACAAGTTGTGATACATCCATGCCGTGGAACACTGCTCGGCAATAAATATAATTTCTGCTACAAGCAGCAACTTGGATGAATCTCCAGAGAATTATGCTGAGTGAAAAAGCCAATCCCCAAAGGTTACATACTGTATAATTCCATCTACGGATCATTTTAAAATGCAAAGTTCTAGAAATGGAGAACAGATTCGAGGCTTGCCGAGGAGGAGGGTGAATAAGGAGAAAGTCGGGTGTGACTCTACAAGGGTAACATATGGACCCTTGTGGTGATGGAAGTGTGCGGTAACTTGACTATATCAATGTAGAAATCCTGGGTGTGATTTTGTGCTATGGTTGTGCAAGACGTTGCCATTGGGGAAAACTGGGGAAAAATCACACAGGATCTCTTTGTATTGTTTCTTACAATTACACATGAAACTACAATTATCTGTAATCATCTCAGAATCTACAATTATCTTGGAGTAAAAACTTTAATATAAACAAAGTTTACAGCTTAGCTTAAATAAGGCATTTACGCTCTCTCTTGTTGGTTCCTAATAAAATGAAGAACTGAGCTATGTGCCAAAATTTAGCAGAACAGACAACATTAGTTTTCTTTTGTTGAGCACTAATGTATGCATTTGTGGAAGGGGTAGAAAACTTCTTTAAAAGTTTTCTAAATGTATTCAATTTAATATTGAATACAAATTAATAAGGATTCAACAAATTTGCTGTATAGATTTTATGAGGGACACTTAAAAGGGGAAGATGTCTTTAAATTTCTGACATAAACATGTTGACTAAGCCTTCGGTATATATAGCTATCCAAGTCTGTACCTAATGATTCTCCACGGATGTTTATAGCAAAGAACTATATTATATTTCCTCTAAACATTCTGAGAGAGAATTCTCCTTTTGTTTCTGTGAATAAAGCCATATTCTGACCCCCATGTTTTTATTGATGGTAATTGCACGTATCCATGACATTGACATAGAGAGTGTAATTCTGATGTTACTTCATTCATTATGCCTTGTATGCATTGACTCATTATAAAAGAGTTGGGTTTGGGTTTTTTTGGGTTTTTTTTGGTTGAACTATTTTCCTATAATATTTCCGGAAAGTCTGGAAATATTTCATTTTTAATAATTTAACCATCAAATACTACCCTGAAAATAAGCTAGAGTAATTTATTGATGTTTACTTGATTGATGTAACAAGTCAATTATTATAAAATTTGAATTGTAATGAAACTATGTTTTGTGCTGTGTGATGCATGTGGAGTGTAAAATCTATTTTCAAAACTGGATATGTCTATTTAACCAAAGACTATTTCATTCTTCATGTGATTTCCATGCTCAATTAAATAAAATTGACATATATATATATATATATATATATATATATATATATATATATTCCTATCATGTAATATTACAAATTGACATTATTAGATTTCTAAGAAAATGGAGACTAATGCAATAAATCAACAGTTAAATTCCAATAGAAAGGAAAGAATTGGCCAGCAACTTCTGTTGATTTTTAAGGCTCTGAGTACAATGCTCTTAATTTGCAGACTTGAAAATGCTGATATAGCTACACAGTGCTATTCCCACCGTGGGAAGTATTTGCCATTTTTAGCATAGTTGTTATTCCTAGAGTTGAGGGCTACGAAAAGCTCCATTTCACTGAGAAGAAAACATGCCCAAGGGGTTACACATACAGTGTGGCAAAAAACTGAGACAGGCCCATGAGAGTGACTGCTGTAGACCACCCACCAACACTCCAGCTTCCCAGAGACATTCTTGCCCTCCACTTAGAGTGACCAATCGGCCCAACTTACCCAAGACTGAGGGTTCCCCAGGGCATGGGACTTTCCACAATAAAGTCAGGAAAGTCCTGGGCAAACCGATGCGCTGGTCAACCCTACCTCCACTCTACCTCAGGCCCCCATGTCCTGAGCAGGCCATCTCCAGAGCTGACCCACCTGGAACCCCTGCATTCAAACATCTCCTCAACCCACGGTCTGTCCTCCCAGAGCCCTGAGGTTCTTCACCCTCATCATCTGACACACTTGCTCAAGAAGGTGTTAAAATGGATAAAGAGAATTTAGGGGATACAAACTGTCACACTACATGAGCAGCTGTTTCAAGTTTTCTCCACTGTCTTCAGCTCTTACATCCCACACCTTTGTTCCTTTCACTATTAGCAAAAACCGTGCTTCCCAGAGAACCCAAAAGCCTTCAGACGAGCACCCCCTGCACCTCCTTACAGAATGTTCTATAACAGCAGCAGCCCCTTTCCTTCTCTCCTGCCCAGTGAGCAAGGCAAGGTTTATCAGAAGTAGAAACCGGTGTGATGAAGGAAGGGCGAGACAGGGGGCAGGTTAGGGTGTTGTTTTCAGGATGGCTGACATGCCGCATCATGGGAACTAAGCTACAGAAGGAAAGAAGGGAGTGAGAGCAGGAGAGGCTGGTGCAGAAAAAAACTGGACCATCCGGGGACCAGTTAAGAAAAGAACAGCTGCAGTGGGGGTACCTGAGCAAAGCAGCTGGAATAAAGTGAGCTATGTGACCCAGCAATCTCCAGGGCCAAGTTGTCAGTGATGACAAAGGCCATGGCTGGGAAAATGGCAGTTGATAATGTCAGGGTGAGTCAGGGGATGTGGTCAGTGAGTGAAGGGTGAGCAGGGCGTGGGGTGGTGCCAGCAGGGAGGAGGGAGAGAGGCTCACATGGGGTGTCAGCTCTTGCTGAGATTAACCTAGAGTCATGAGCTTTAAAGGAGCAGTGTTATTTTGTTTTGTCTCATTTTACTAGAGGAGTAACGATTGGTAAAGCACTTACATGGCCTTTAAAATAGACTGGCAGAAATTGAAGCCATTTTTGTTTAGCTTTGTGAATTTGGGAACTTCATGAATCCTTTGAATCTGTTTCTTCATGTGGAATGGGACAATCATAATACAGTGCTTGGCACACCATAAGGATTAAAGAAGGGTTATTTATGTGACATTATTTTCACTTTGTATATTAGTCATTTGTTCAGGTGCAGTCTCCTCACCAGGACTGTGAGCTCCTTTAGGGGACAGATTTCACACATGGCCCCGTTTCAGACTCATGGTAAGTATTCAGCAAATGGTTGTGGCAAGAATGGATGAATTATCTGTGGGCTTTGGGACAGCCCCTCCCCAGGTCTCAGTGAGTACCTTTCACGGACACATTTCCTTATCTCCTCCTCCTGCTGTGAATCTCCTGCCTACCTTCCTTGCCCCTCAATGAGGTCATCTATCTCCTGACCACTTTCACATAAGCAGTTGACCCTCCCAGAGCTCTTAACAAAACTTCACCACTTCCACACCTGGCGATTTTTTCATTACACCCGCGGAAAGAATCGCTGCGCCACCTGGTGGCTATCCCTGGGAACTTCACCTGTCTTGGAATCCAGAATCCAGGCAAGAACACTCTTGCGTACAGAACGCATAACTCAGAAACTGTGGGTCTGGGATCCCCCTTTAATGAAGCATCTGTAGTGGACACACATGCACACCAAGTTCTCCCCTCTGAAAATACACAAAGATGTTTTCCTGCACACAACGACAGGACAAACAAATAAATACTTTGTGAACAAAAAATGGCTACTTGGCAAGCCTGACAAGCTCAGTGACTAAAAGTAACCTCACAGGGATGATCTGATCATAAATTCCTAACTGAGCTGGTCATGGTGGTAGTCACATCTCAGGCCTATAGCTTCCTTAATAAAAGGTCAATCTTTACCTTAACTGAGCCCTGTCCATTGTACTTATGCATCTAGGATAACATACCTTTGACATGTCAGAGTAATTTTCTTTTCCAGACCTCTCAGAGGCATAACCTCAGGCACCAGAACACAAGACTATGAAACCTCTCTTTGTTAGCTTGTTATCCACATACCATCTCTATTTACTATAAATGTTAGATTGTTAGGTATCCTGTACCCACCGATGTAAAGAAGTGTGTCTTTTCATATTACTTTTCATGCAGACCTGGAGATTTCCCTGTTTTGCTTTCTCCTGCCTCCTTCATCAACCACCAGTGGATTTCAGGTAACCCTCCTTAGTTTTCTCCTTTGATACTAATGTATAAAAAGAATGGCTGAACTGCCATTTTCTGAACCATTTTCTCAATTCCATGAGCTCTTGCTTCCAGGCATGTCCTCAGTTATTGGCTCAAATACACTCATAAAATTTTTCTATAGGTTTGGGCTTTCTTTTGTTGACAACTTGATGACATTTTGATAGTGATATTTTAATTGCATATTGCGTTAATTATTTTTAATTATTTATTTTGTATTTGAATTATTTATAAATAACTATTTAATTATTTAATTACAGCAGTTACTGTAATTGAACTCCTGCTATGAGCTAGGTATTTTGCATATTTTTTTTTTAAATCTCAATTGCCCTGCAAGGAAGAAAATGTTTCAGTTTTCTATTTGGGAAACCTGTGACTCAAAGCTCGCAGACCTGCACTCCTGGGGCTCGGGACCAGGTGGGAGACCCAGCCAGTACTTAACTGAGGACCTTCTGATTCCAACCCCTCCTTTTAATGCTTTGGGGGTGTTAAAGAGACTACCACAGGCCCCCAATGGCTTCACTTTTGTGCTAAAAACCCACGATACCAAACCTAGCTTTAATACCTGACCTAATTCTGTTTCAACCTCTCCCAGAAACGTAATCTTAATCAACCTTGGAATTTTCTGGACAACTCCAACGTGGTAATCTGTCCTGTGAGCGCTTTCCATCCCCCCCACAGAAAGAGGAAGTCTGCCAGATAAAAACCATTCTCTTCCCGCTGAAAAAGATGTCCTGGTCTAAAAATAATCCTTCCTTTCCTTTTGTCAATAGCTCCCACACCCCACCCTTCTTCCTATAAAAACTTCCCATGTTGTACAACACCGCTGAGTGTCCTTCTAGCTGCTAGATGGGATATTGCCCCATTCATGAATCACTCAATAAAGCCAATTAGAGCTTCACATTTACTCGGTTGAATTTTGTTCTTTAACAGAGGTTTCAAGAAGAACCAAGTTAGAGCTACAGAGTTTTCCTTCTTGCTTCTATTCCCGCCCCAGGTGAGTGACCATGCCTGGCCTGGCGCAGGCACTGCTTCCAGCAAACACAGGGACCATAATCGGTGGGGAATTTACTGAGTGCCAGGCCCCGTGTTAGCGCTCCATGAGCTGTACCTTATTCAGTCTTTGTAGGGACCTGGGAGATTAGCCGTCCTTCTCTCTATTTGCCAGGTGAGGAAACCTTCCCAGAACCACACAGCGAGTCATGGGTGGCACCCGCAAGAGCCCCGACTTCCACGTCCATGCTCTGAACTACCACCTAATAGGCTTCTTTCTCCATGTGTTTTTAAGTAGCAAATTGTGATTCAAATTTTTAATTTGGTTCGGTACTACAGGAATAATACATCAAGTGCGGAGCCAGGGCCCCAGCAAGGCTTAGGAGTTCCTGCCATCCTCCCCCCCCCCACCCCCACTTCCTCTTGGGACTTCGCCGCTTCCCCCTCTGCCTGCCTCTTTGGAGCTAAGTCCCCGCATTAAACTTCTCTTTACTTGAAACATTTAGAGTGTTTCTCTTTTCCTGATTTGACACTGACCGAAATACCTTCTAAGATAAAAGAAATGTGTGTGGCATTGATCTCGGAGTTTCCCATGGAATAAGAACGCATTTGTGCTACCATGACTGTGTCCCATATTTCCCAAGTCATAATATTTTAACTACTTTTCAATCCATGCTCTGGATCTATCTTATATGAATGCCACTTTTTTATCGATGCTTTTGAAAGGATTCTGTAGGTGACCTAAATGTATGTGGGACCGATAAAACAACATGACTGTTTTGGGTTTGTTTGTTTTAACATAGCAATTATTTCTTATTGTATTCCTCTCTGTATACTACATTCTGCAAAGTAGCTGGTGATTTAAATAAAGACTCAAACAATTCTCACTCCAGACAATACATTGAGAAAGAAAAAAATCTGCCCTGCCATGAATCTGTCTGGTACAAGAGACTCACACAAAGCCAGCTGCAAAGTTAACTGGAAACAATATTTCTCCCAAGGTCATGCTACAGCTGTAAAATGCCATAACAAACCTCGTTTTGAGTGACTTCTGCTTTCTTAGTGAGAAACCGTTTTCTGAAATCGGTGGCTGACAGAAACTTTGCTGTTTGAAATCAAATCAGTAAGAACGAAACATTCCACTTTTGGCAGGAAGATCTGTCTTTAACGTAGAGGCACTGCCTCGATTTCCAATCCAGATGCTGGTTCCAGACCAGGCTTTCTAGACAAGCCACTACCTAGAGAGCTAGGTTAACTTCGTCTTTTCTAGGAACAGGGCTTGGAGTCCACGTTGCAATTTAGACCCAAAGCTGACCTCTCACACACAACCTTGTTTGCCTTGAGGCTATTCACACATTGCCTCATTTAAATTTTACCTAATTCCCTTCCCCCAAATCAGTAATGACCTTGTTTCTTTCTTTGTTTTGTGAAATGCCCCAGGGCTCTGCTGGTACACAATCTCCTTCATTTCCATGAGCCAATAAACTTACTTTGTCCCACTTGGGGTTTGGCTGAGCGGGCTAGGACAATATCCAAAAACCCAAAAGTTTCCACTTTCCTAATCAAGGCCACCCCCACCTTCTTTCCCAGCCACCAGGGAAGCTGAATTATTATTCAGAGTTGATTGATGAGCATACGAACTGTTACAGAACAAAAACTCGACCAAGTAAGGTTAAAGATTTAATTGGCTTTATTGAACATTCATGAATTGGGCAGCATCCCATGCAGTAAACAGAAAGGCGCTCTGAGGAGCTGTACAGAATGGAAGGCTTTTTAAGGCAGAAACATAGCATAACAAGGAAGTTAAAAGCGTGAATTATTTCAGGCAAGGTCACCTTCCCTCAGGGAAAGGGGGGGGGGGTCTTATCAGGCAGATTATCTCACTAGTGCCAACCAGGAAATTTCAGACTGTTGGTTTAAAATTCCACTCCTGGGAGAGGCTGAAAACTGCAATTAGATTAGGTATTAAATCTTGATGGAGCTTAGCAGAAGTGACTCCATTTTGGGTCTGTTGTTTCTTTTTAACAAAACTGATCAAAAGAGAATGGATTGGGAGGAGTTAGTCACCTAAATTCAGAGACAGGCAAGCATGATCTCTCTATTTCCCAACAGAGAATGCAGCCAAGTTGCTCTTATAAGCAGATTCACTGGTTCTCTCCCCAGGAGATGGTGATGAGTAAATGCTGTTCAAAAAAGAAAGAAAGGAAAGAAAGGAAACGATAGGTCAATGGTCACTTTTCCTAAGCCATGTCTCAAAGCTGTGGACAGAAAAAAAGGGGGGTGGGTGGGCTCTGTAATAAATCTAACCAAAAGTAACATCACAGGGTGATCTGATCATAAATTCCTAACTGGGCAGGTCATGGGGGGTAGTCATGCCTCAGGCCTAAAACTTCCCTAGTAAAATGTTATTTTTGCCTTAAGCAAGCCCTGTCCATTGTTTTTATTCATCTAGGTTAACATACTTCTGAAATGCCTCTTTTTCAGACCCTTCAAAAGTGTAACCACCTCGAGAGAGCACAAAATCTTGTCAACTATTATGTAATTCCATCACTGAGATTTTCTTGCCTTGCTTTCTCCCAATTCATGTAATCTTTATGTTCCCTCCTTAATGCCAAACTTATTAAAAAAACAACAACAACAAAAACAACAACAACAACAAAAAAAAAACAAGCTGTCATTCCGGGAAGCATTTTTCCTTGTCTGATGACAAGGAAGCAAGCATTTTTCTTGCTTCCAGGCGTGTCCTCTGGCTCAAATAAACTCTAACACATAAAATTTTTTCTACAGGTTTAGAGGCTCTGATAGTAATAAAACCAAAACTTAATAACTATCCTATTTGCAGTTTCAGCCTCTCCCAGGAGTAGAATTTTAAAACAACCAGTCTGAAATTTCTTGATCAATACTAGCGAGGTAATTGGTATGATTCAACCCCTGCCATTTCCTTCCCCACAAAAGATGACCTGGCTTAAAAATTATCCTTTCTTTCCTTTTACTAATAACTCCCCTGCCACCTCTCTCTGCCTATAAAAACGTTTTATTGTGTACAACCCCTTGATGTACCCTTCTAGTTGCTAGATGGGGTACTGCCCTATTCATTAATCCCTGAATAAACCAATTAGATCTACAAATTTACTCCGTTGGATTTTGTTCTTTAACTGTGCTTAATATCACTTATGAAGCTGTATTTGAAGGCACGGTTCTATAAGCCATGAGACATTCTGTCTCCAAAACTTTATGTTTTGATTTAATGAGAACTACTCAGTAAATTTTGGGATGCCCTGCCATGGCAACCAATAATCTTCATAGTGTCTTAGTTGATTTAGACTGTATTTCAGTGTGTTATCTATTGCTATGTAACAAATTACCCCAAACATGGCAGCTTAACACAACATTATATTATTTCACAGTTTCTGAGGCTAGGAATTCTTATTATGCACAATCCTAGAATTTCTAGGGAGTTTCTAATAAATCCAGAGAAAAATAAAGTGTAGAATTCAAATACTATTCCTATCTGAATGGAGATATTATCTATTTAAATTAAGTTAATATGAATGTAACCTTGCTGCTGCTGCTGCTGCTGCTGCTGCTGTTGTTGTGTTCCTCGGTGTGTGTGTTTTAGTGCATCGGCGTATTCACATTCCTCAGCTCTAGAATACAATTTGTAAAATCCATAACCCATGGAAATTGTACGATTCAAAAGGAGAGCAAGTTTATGATAACATCAAAATAGTTTAGAAACTTACAACAATTAACTGCTCATTTTGATTGTGCCCAAAGAAAAACTACACATATCTATATCTATCTATATCTATATCTAAATATATAGATAGATATGTAGATATAGATATAGATAGATATAGATAGATATCATGCATATATATATATATATATATATATATATATATATATATATATGTATATGTATATATAATAGTGATATAATTAATTTAGGATCCTGAAGTGACCTTTTGCTTTATCCGATAACCTCTGTTGCAATGATCAATTAATGGAAATCATCCCCTTTCTCCTGATAGGTTTTCTTTATTAAAAAGAGAAAGTCTTTTCTAAGATGAATGGTATGTATTTCAACTAGTATATTTTTATATTTGCTATAAAATTTAACGTGCATATTAGTAACCTATCAATTTTTCAAACACATCATGAGGACGTAATAAAAGATAAGGCAGCATGGAGTACTGGTTGAATCCAGGGCAATGGATTCAAACAAACTTGAGCTTGAGTACTGGCTATGCCACTTACTAATGTATGACCTTGGATGACTTAACCTCTCTGACCCTTCATTCTCTCACCAGTAAACTAGAATAATACATAAATGTCATAGAGTTTTCTGAAGACTAAATGAGCTGTGTCAATAAAATTCTCTTAGTATTGTGCCTGGTATATCATAATCATTCTTTAAGTAATAGCTACAATTATTACAATCTATCAGCACAGAAAAAGGCAGTGTAGCCATGGACAAATATAGAGCAACTTTACACGTCCATTGGTCAATTTGAAAAGTTAAAAATTCTGTTAACACAAAAAAACAAGTAAGGCAATGATAAAGCTGTCTTGATAATTTCTATATTTCTTTTCATTCCTTTTTCCATTAATCTGATATACCTTTGTCCATCCTTTTAGTCTTTCTGAATTATTTTGTTTAGAGTATTTTTTTTGGTTTACACCAGGGAAGCTGAACTATTTTGGATCAAGTTTTGTGACCCAAAATGAAAACTTTAATCTTTTAATAGGGGAGTTAAGCCCATTCACATTTATTGATGTAAATGATATGTTTGGTTTCAACTCTGTCATGGTATTTTATAATAATGTGTATTTTATTTGCTGTACTCCTTTTGCTATAAGATGTGCATTCTTTACTCTATTTATTTAAAAAATTGGGGGGGAACTTCCGGTCAAGATGGAGGAATAGAATGTAGAAGGTGATTTTGATTTAACTAAATTGATTTAATGAAAATAAATTGAGGATGGAGAAAATTTGGGGGGGGGGGTTTAGGAAGGCTCATGTGTTTGTTCTGGTGGTTCCCTTCGCACTTATGCCTTTTTCTTCTGCAGTGTCTAATCTGCTATTAATCCCATCCAATGTATATTTCATCTCTAGAATTTCCATGTCTATCTTTTTTCTATCTTCCCTTCCTCTACTTCATACATTCAATCTTTTCCTTCTTGAACATAATAGAGTTATATTGTTTGTTTTGTCTATTAATTCTATCATCTTGTCATTTCTGAGTGTGTTTCTATTGATTTATTTTTCTCCTCACTATGGATCATATTTTCCTGCTCGTTTGCATGCTCAATAATTTTTTATTAAATACTAGAATTTTTTATTAAATATTGTATCTTGTTGAGTACTAGATATTTTTGTATTCTTATAAATACTGTTGAACTTTGTTGTGGGATGAAGTTATGTAGAAAGAGTTTAATCATTTTGAATCTTTTTTTATGTTAATTAGGTGGGACCAGATTAGTCTAAGGATAATATTATTCAATTAGTGACGCAATAACCTCCTCAGGAAATAGTTGGGTTAAATATTCAGTGCAAACAAGTCCTCCACATCTTGCTTTATCTATTAAGTGATTGAAAATCATGAGCTTCACTGAAAATAAATACTACACAAGATCTAAGGCCTAGAAAATGGCTCTCAGCATAAGCATAAGCTGAAGCAGGCGATGAGAAATCTTTAAATATCCTTGATTCTAAGTGAAATTACAGCCAAATAAATTTTCAGTGAGGAAAAAAAAAAAAAAAACTTTAGGAAAGTTATTTTTTTCATTGAAGTAAAATTTATATAACAGAATTAACTACTTTAAAGAATACGATAAAAGGCATTTAGGAAATTCACAATATTGTACAACCAAAAAAATCGTTTTATTTTCACAGACCTTAAGACTCAGAATTATTCACCAAGTTTTAATACATGATTTCTATAGACTCCGGTCATTTCAGCTAAAAAAGGCCAAACATCAAATAGCTATTAAACAATGACAACTCTGTCTTTTCTGATGCCAACAGAGACATCCAAATCCCTTCAGCTAAAAAGTCACCAGAGATCAAAGGGGTCCTAATGTTACTGCCAAGAAAAACGTGTACTCTCTTCACACAATTTAATAAATCTGATGCCCAGTGACCTATAGGGTGGATAATGTTTCACATGCTTTTCAAGAGAGAACAGTCAGAATGTCCAGAGTGAATCTGATAGGTGTTAGTGACATTAGCGATAATGATTCCATGCTGATGTTTGTATTTTTGGTACTGTGTAATCTCCTCTTGCAATTCCTCCATCAACTAGCAACTTCAACTACAAGACCCAAATATCTGGAAAAGGTGACCAAATGATATCTTATTCTCCAGTTAATTTGAACATAGACACTCTGGAACACTTAAGAATTTCACCTATTGAAGGAGCACCGTTGCCCACTTCTCCTATGGTGGCACTCTCATCGTGCCTCCCCTTGACAGAAACTGACAGGAAGTCAGCTGGTGAGAGAGCCTGGGACTCCCAGATCCCACACCCAGAGAGAGTTTACAAATGCTCAGCCTCAACATGACAGAACCAAGTAGAAAAGACTGCAGATTTGAGAGACAATCGGCCACTAACTGGCACAGCCCACCCCTACCACTAGTCATCATCTGTGCCCTTCCATACACATTTTAACATCCATTCGACAATAATAAACCCCATGCTTCCACCTTACAAGATGCATGTATACCTTGTAAAATAGAGATACTCTCACTTTCTCCATGAAAAGAGGAGATTTAAAGTCCCATCAGCCATTCTATCCCACTCTGGCTAATACTAATTTCTGCCTGTTTTTGTGGGGGCACACACACAAAAAAATGTTTCCTCCCACCTTCTAAATCCTTCTAGCTGGGTTAATAATCAAATTAACATGGAACAAATTAACAGGAGAAAATGTCCAAAATTGATTACGGATATACATGTAGGTGCCATAAAAATATGAGACCGTAAGATGACTTGAGTAGTTGAGGTTTATATGCCATTTTGGGCAAAGGAGAAGGGTGACAGGGGTCTGGGATTTCAAAGGGAAAGTATGCAATTTATAGATAGATGAAAAAGAGCAAACATATGGTAAACAAATTCTTGCAGGGCCACCAACAAACAATGGGACACAGAAATTCAACAAAGAGGCTTTGCTAGATTTCTCTTTGTCTGCCACATTTAGTTTATATTATGATGCTAAGTTGATGCTCTCTTCCTTTAAGAAGGTTTTTCTATCTGAATTCCTTTAGGTAGGTAAGGGGGAAGGTCAAAGTTTCTTTCTGAGTCTTTTGTTTCTTACTAATCAGCCTAAAATTAACACCTCAAAAGGCATATTTTTGGGGTGTCAAAAATTTGGTCCCCCTCATTCTGTAACCCAAAGACCACTTATATAGTTAATCACCACCAGCAATCCTCATGTAAAATGAAGGAGAAAAGAAAATTTTAGTTAACACAGATGACTATATAAACAAACAAGGAAGTGAATGTAATAACCGAATAACCACTGCAGTCCTTGTTATATACCAGGTCACAAGGCCACAGGTGATATCCATAACTTCCTTCTTCCATCATCCGTTTCATGTTTCTTTTCATCTCAGTCAGCAGTTCAGGTGAGGTTCACTACCCAGAGTGACCCAAACCTTCTTTCTTGAAAGGTCTTGTTCCTTAGCAGGCGTACCTTTATTAGTCCCTATAGCTTTCCATTACATTTTACTAAGAGGTGTTCCAAACACCTTCATGTTCCAGGAGCCCTTCTCCTCTGGATAGTCAAGATTAATCACCCCCAGATGACAACCTACCTGTTGGTTCAAGGGTATGAAGAGCCCTTATGGTCAAATGCCAGTCCCCTATAATAAACCTGCCCACCAGGTGGATGGCTGATCTCTTTGGGAGTGGCGCCACATTAGGGACTAAGCATTGGCATGTTTTTGGCAGATCCAGCACACAATAGTCACAGTAGTGGGACCAGGCTTGTGAGAGGAAGTAGTACAAGTTGTTGAGTGCATGTATTACCTACATTCCCACCTGCATTGGACAAAGATGGGGTGATGGGGAAAAACGGCCTCCTGACATGCACAGAATAGGGCATTTTGTACTTCCGATGATTAGGGGCCTCCTCTGCTCCTTGGTGAGCATTTACATGAGATATAAATATCTTCCCAATTTGCCCATTCCAGGCTATCTATCCACCTTCTCCCTTCCCAGACCTCCTTGTCACCAGCCTTTTCTTTTCCAGTCTATCTAGGCAAGCCATTAACTATTGTCTATGAATCAATATAGAATGTCTCTCCATCCAGGCAGTTCTGCCCAGGATTTCCCTTCCTTGTTGTCTTTCAGGGTCCCTTCTGATTGATGCCACAATGCTGCAGCTATCTACTTCCAGCTGACGGCAGCATATATAAACTAAACCCAAGCTTGTTTGTGTTTTCCCTCAGTGAACTGGTCGTAGAAAACTCCCCATTAGGATGGGTTATGTGGGCTGTAACATAGCATCTCAGAACGCTTAGAGTCTTTCTTATCAAGATCCTGGTCAATTTTTCATCTTAGTACGCTGTTTCCCTGAAAATAAGACCTAGCCGGACAATCAGCTCTAATGCGTAATTTTTGCCCCAAAAGACGCATTACAGCTGATTTTCCGGCCCAGCCAGGTTTTATTTTTGGGGAAACACGGTACTTGCACCATTGTGCTTGGTAATTGATTCTACTTCAAAGAAGAAAAAGAGAAATGAAGCAGATTCAGGAATCATATCTTCACAGCAGCCGAAAGAAGGGATCTGATTCAGGAATTTCCTTAAAACACCTAGAGCTTACCTGAGAAATCGTGAGAACCCAAATGAGCTTCAAGAAAATCAAGAGACCATCGAATCTGAAGAAAATTAGTCTCTTTCCCCTCCCTAATTCATTTATTGATTAAAAATTTTTTTTCAGCTTGTTTATTCATCTATTCTAACATTTGCAACAAATGTTGACTGACATTTATTGATTGTCTACTTTATGCCAAGCACAGAGTGGATTCAAAGTGAACAAAACAGAGCCCATGCCCTCATGGAGCCTCTATCACAGTCACATTATTATGAGAATTAATGAGTGTTTAGAATAGGCCTGGCACATATTAAATAGGGAGGAAATGTTCATTCTTCTTACATTCTATTTTCTACCCATAACTTCTCACAGAAAGAGAAAAATTGAGAAGGGAAAGGAGCTTTAGGGGCAGGTAATCCAACATCTTCAAGTTACAGACATGGAAATGGAGGTCCAGAGAAGGTCCCACAGGACATAAGTGGTGAGGCCCAAGTCACAGTCCGAGACCAAGGCGAGCCTTTGGAAGAGTGATTTGAGAGATCCCAGTCCAGCATTACTGAGTGAGACAACTGAGTATGTACCAACCCCACTGCTCCCTAATTATAACTCTGGGCAGGTTCTGTTTCCTCATGAGGAGGAGGATCATGAGAGGTTCATTTAAGACACTGAATGTCACAGTGCTTTTAAAGGGAAAGGTGCGGTCCACTTGTGAGGGGATAAACTTTAGTGTTTCTTTGCTGTCCCTTTCTGGTTTTGTTTTTAAGGGACTCTCCTGAAAGATGGAATGCAATGCAACCAGTGGAAACCACCTCTGCTTATTAACTTAAGTAAAGGAAAGTCTTAGAAGGCTTTGAGGTTGGCCATAGACTTGAGAGAAAGCCAAAGTTCCTGGCTCCTTAAGGATGGAGACAGAGGTTCCAGAGGTCTGCTGCAGGAGCCACAGGAGGATCTCTTGAGTCTTAACTTCTGAATGAATGCTTTCAACCATTTCCAGTTCAGGTTCTGGGAGAGAGCCCCCCCTTCAGTCTGACTTGAGTTACTTGCCAATCCTTGAGCAAGGGAGAGGAAGCACCTTGAGTGACTCCCATCAAGACTGTATCCAGTGTAGAAGGCTACTTCCACAAAACTGAGTGGTGGTGCTCCTGGCAGAAGAACAGAAGCACCCAACAGATGTCCACTACACTTAGCTCAGTGTCCTGCTCACAAGACTATGCTCCCCAGTCAAATCTTAATTCACTGAGACTGTCCCTTTGTCTCCTTATCTGTTAAATGGAGAAGAGGAAACATGTATGTGATGATTAATAGAAGTGTCAACTTGAATGGACTAAGGGATGCCCAGATAGCTGGTTAAAACTATTTGTGAGTGTGTCTCTGAGAGTATTTCTGGAAGAGATTATTAACATTTGAATCGGCAGACTGAGTAAAGAAGGTTGCCCTTACCAATTCAGATGGGCATCATCCCATCCATTAAAGGCCTCTTAAAAGAATAAGACACTCAGGGCAGTCCAACTGTTGTTCACAATCTTAGCTGTAGAGGGTGCAGCTTACTGGCCCATGTGGGAATTGAACCGGCAACCTCGGTGTTAGGAGCACAGCACTCCAACCACCTGAGCCACCTGGGGAGGCGGAAGAAGGTGGCGGGGAGAGAATAAGTTAGAGGAAGGGTGAAATTTCTCTCTTTGCTTGAGCTGGGACATCCATCTTCTCCTGCCCTCTAACTTTGGTGCTCCTGGTTCTCAGACCTTTGGACTCAGACCAGCACTTATACCATTGGCCCACCCAATTCTCAGTCTTTTGGACTCAGATTGGGACCATCAGCTCCTGGAACAAAGAACAAAATATATATTTCTTATTATGTCCCATTCAGCCTCTTCAGTGGCTAGAGCAATGCTGTGGAAACTCTCACCTACCATCAGTCCCTCTTGGCCTCTGGGCTCTGAGTCAAAAAGGTTCTTCATCAGTCCAGGTTCTTCAAGAAGCTGACTCCAAGATGAGATGAATGGTGCAAGAATTTTATTATGCCTGTGAGAGGGGAGGGAGCTGAGTAAAGGTTGGGAGTAACATTAGACCCCACGCAAGTTTGATCCCAAGTGAAGGAAAGAGGGAAGAAAGACTGGCTGGAGGTTCCTAGACCTCTGTGTGATATAAGGAACGTCCTACAAGACCAATGGAGAGCCCTCAACAAAGTCAGTCATCAGAAGAAGTGGTCCATGTCTCCAGGAATTGCCTTAGCATTTCTGACTAAAGCACCTGTCACTGGCTAGGAGCAGACCAGCAGTGGTGGTCAATTAGACCCCTGTAGTTTGAGGTCTGTGAGATGCATTCTATGGCCACAAGTTCACGGTCATCTATCCCTAAAGGAGTATTCTGCCCAGAAATACGAACTTGTGAGAATTTAGGTCTGTTGACTATAAATGTTCATATAATATCTAAATGATGATTAATTTTGTCTTCTACCTTCCTTGTAGGTATCTTTATTTTTTTTTTTTTTTTCCAGAAAAGCCCATTTCCTCCGCTACTAAAACATTGGATACTTCTAATTGAAGAGAGCTGTACAGTGCATACTTCTTGTCTTAATGGCCTACATCTGGGCCATGGGGGCAGCAGCTGGACACTGAGGCAAGAAGCAGCTGGCGGCGCTTGGGGCGCGGTAGGAAACCGGGTGCATAGCTGGTGGGGATTGGGGGGGGGGCTGCTGTCCACCCCGCCCCGCCCTCCACCAACAGGAAGCAGAAACCCAGTAGTGGCCACCACCTAAAGCTGTGGAAAACTGTAGAGAAACAGGAAATGGCTGTTCCACTCACATCCCGCTGCCCCTCCCCCCTCGGAGGCTCAGGGCAGGGCACTCCCCTGCCATTTTCAATGTCTCTTCTCCATTCTCTTGCCCTTCCCAACCACTGCTCCTTCTTCCCCCAAGGTTAAACCTAGGTTCCCAAAGGTTAAACCACGTTCCCCCAAGGAGAACCTTGCTAAAGGTAGGTTCTCTCCCTTCTCCCTTCAAGTCCGTGGTGTCCCCTGCTGAGCATCTCAATCCTCTGGCCCCCTAATCATCTCTGCACAGTCACCTCTCAAATTAGGAGGGCTAGACCTCACCTCTCTCTCAAGTTGCTGACCTACATTGTCTGTGCACATTTCTACTTGGATGACTTGCCAAGCACCTCCACTCAATTCAAGCCAATTCATCACCTTCTCACCAAACCAGTTCTTCCTGCTGCCTCCTCTACTTTGGCTTGGCACCGTCATCCTTACAAGTACCTTTCTTTCCCTCGTTCATACCTGAGCAGTTTTTTTCCCCTCAAACTTTTATTTTAAGTGTGTTTTTCCAGGACCCATCAGCTCCAAGTCAAGTAGTTGTTTCACTCTAGTTGTGGAGGGCGCAGCTCACACTGCGGGGGTCAAACCGGCGACCCTGGTGTTACGAGCATCTCACTGTAACCAACTGAGCTAATTGGACGCCCCTTGAGCAGTTTTTAAGACCTGTAAATGTTGCCTCAATCACAGCTCTTTATACATCATCATTCCTTTCAGGTCTCACTGCTACCACCCTGGTTCAGTCCTTCATTATTGGTTTGTTATTATTTAAATAACATCCTAATTAATCTCCCTCACTCCAGTCTCTTCCTCTTCAGATGCCTGCTCCTCAAAGATATGAGGTTAATTTTTTAAATCAAAGTAGAACCATATCACTTCCTGATCCAAAAATGTCAAAGGGTTCCTATTGTCCACCAAGTGGAGGGTAAACTCCATGGTATTGAATCCGAGTCCTTTATAATATGGCCTGTAATACTTTCTGACCTTACCTCACTCTAACTTCTACATCCCATTTTTCATTCAAAGTTCACTACTTACTGGTCTCTGAACACAACCACTTTCCCACTTCCAAAGCTTTACTTATACTGTGTCCTACCTCAAATGTCTTATCTTTTCATCCTACCCACTCCATCAAAATATTGACCATCGTTCATAACTCAATTAAACAATGGGTAGAGGACCTGAATAGACTTTTTCCCAAGAAAATGTACAAAGGACCAACAAACATATGAAAAGGTGTTCAAGATCACTAATCATCAGGAAAATGCAAATCAAAACCACAGTATGATATCACCTTACTCCTGTTAGAATGACTATTATGAAAAAGGTAAGTATTGGCAAGGGTATAAAAAGAACACTGCTGGTGGGAATATAAACTGGCGCAGCCACTATTGAAATCAATATGGAAGTTCCTCAAAAAATTAAAAATAGAACTACAATATGATCCAGCAATCCCATTTCTGGTTATTTATCCAAAGGAAAGGAAATCAGTGTCTTAAAAAGGTGTCTGTACCCATGTTCACTGCAGCACTATTCACAATAGCCAACATATGGAAACAACCTAAGTGTCTGTCAATTGAAGAATAAAGAAAATGTGAGATATATATATTTTAGCCATAAAAAAAAAAGAAAATCCTGCCACTTGTGACGACATGAATGAATCTGGAGGACATTATGCTAAATGAAATAAGCCAGACACCGAAAGAAAAATACTGTATGTAAAATATAAAAAAGTTGACCTCGCCCAAGCAGAGAGTAAAACAGTGGGTTGCTATGGGCTGGGGGTGGGGAAAATAGGAAGGTGGTGGTCAAAGGGTACAAACTTTCAGTTATAAGATGAATAAGTTCTGGGGATCTAATGTACAGCAAGGTGTACAGATCTAATAAGACTGTGTCATATACTTGAAATTTGCTAAGAAAGTAGATCTTAAGTGTTCTCACCACACACACACAAAAGGTAATTCTATTAGGTGATTGATGTGTTAACTTGATTGTGATAATTATTTCACAATGAATAAGTATATCAAATCATCACATTGTATACCTTAAATATATACAATTTATTTTTTCTCCCTAAAAAAAAAAAGACCACAACCATCATTCAAAGTTTGGTTTAAATTCATTGCTTCCATGAAGCATTGCCAGATTTTTCCACTTGGAAGCTCTCTCATTATTTGGAGCTTCTTACAGTACTTACTACAATTTATCTAGAAACAAGTCAGAAATCTGAACACCTCATCTCTGGTCCTCAGTTGCAAGTAACCTTATGCCAAACTTACCTTTGTATCCCCTCATACAGTGCTTCACACAGCAAGACCTGGTCCACGTCATTTAGCCCACTGCTCAGTCCGGCTGAATTGTTTTCTTTTCATATCAAGATTTTTTAATTTTTAATTTTTATTTTGTTCTTTTATATCAAAGACTTTTTCGATAAACAGTAGATTGATTTATACTCTGGCACAAGCTGCTTATCTCATGGCATACCATTAAAAAACAGTTCATTGACTGGTACCAGACCACAGACCACACTTCAAGTAGTACTTGAACACAGAAACTTTCAATAGATATTTTAAATGAGTAAGTACCCTGGGCATGGGGCAGTCTTACCCTTCTCTATTAAGTCATTACCAATGAGCTTATTAACTAACTAGTTCCCAGTTATTGTCACCTGCTAGGCCCTATCAATAATTCCCTACCAGTCTATATTAGTTTCCTAGAGCTACTGTACAGGTTTTATGAAGTAGGGCAATTAAGTTTGCAAATTTGTTGCAACGATGTCGCTCACCTTTTTTGCTATCAGAGGGATTATTCGTTATGAATTTGTACCAACTGGACAGTTAACCAAGTTTACTATTTGGAAGTGCTGAAAGGCTGCATGAAAAAGTTGGACGACCTGAACTTTTCACCAACACTTCATGGCTCTTGCATCACGACAAAGCACCAGCTCACACGGCACTGCCTGTGAGGGACTTTTTAGCCAGTAAACAAATAACTATTGGAACACCCTCCCTACTCACCTGATCTGGCCCCCAATGAGTTCTTTCTTTACCCAAAGATAAAGGAAATATTGAAAGGAAGACATTTTGATGACATTCAGGACATCAAGAGTAATATGACGACAGCTCTGATGGCCATTCCAGAAAGAGTTCCAAAATGGCTCTGAAGTGTGGACTAGGCGGCTGCGATGGTGCATAGCTTCCCAAGGCGAGTACTTTGAAGGTGACCATAGTGATATTCAGCAATGAGGGATGTAGCACTTTTTCTAGGATGAGTTCACGAACTTGATTGTCCAACCTTGTAGTCATCATTTTCCCCCCATACATGTATTTATTAGTTTCAGGTGTACAAAACAATGTAATAATTAGACATTTACACCCTTCACAAAGTGATAACCCTCCTCCCCCAATCTATTACCCCTCAGACATCATACATATCTATTATAATTCCATTGACTCTATTCCCCACGCTGTACTCCACATCCCGTGACTCTCTATATATTTAATTATAGTTGATATTCAGTATTATTCAGCTTCACCTTCAGGTGTGCACTGTAGTGGTCAGGCTCCTACACCGTCCATGAAGTCGTCTCCCTAATAAGACAAGTGCCCATCTGACCCCCTACAAAATCTTTACAACATTATTGATTATATTCCCCCAACTGTCTTTCATACCCCATGGCAGTCATCATTCCTTAATGCTAGCAGTGTTCAGAAGACTGAAGAGGTAGTGAGTAGGTGTAAAAAAAAAAAAAAAAAGCTAGGCTACTGTGTAAAGTGGTGCCTAGGCCTGGGTATAATTATAGTTTGATTCAAGAGCTGGAAAAGATGTTTGATGATATTCTAGTTCACGGCCTAATGACTGACATTACCAAATTACCCCCTTCCATGTTTCGGCACCATATTTATGGGCTCTTTCATGAACATTTATTTCAAATAGTGATTGAAAAGTTAAGAGAGGCCTCAAGGCACTCCTAACCCATAGTAGAGCCTGGTCCACTCTGGAGCCACTGTAGGCCTAGATTTAGACTAAGATGATCCTAGAGAGAGTTCTTCACAGGAATCAACTTGGATTTTCTAGTTTGAATCGAGTCCGGTAGACAGTCAGCCTGGGGCAGGTGCTTCTGGGAACTCGTAGATCCATCCGGGAGGTCAAATGGGCAATGCCTTTAATACACACTCACCAGGGACCCTACCCCGGTGTCTTGCCTGCACTCCTCCCTCAGCACGCACTTACACACCCCAGACAGAACTCAAAAGCTTTTGCAGACCTAACAACCCAGGTTTTGTTTAAGCTTGTAATGTTTATTTTATGACCAATAAAATCATACAAGTACATTCAAGAAAATGTCTAAAATAGGGAAAAGAATTTTTTAAATTCATAGTGAAATGAAATTACATTTAAGAAAGTTCTTATTTCCTCAGAGTATTACCACACCAAGGTTATTCCACTATGTACAATTACATGTTGTCCATTCAAGTTCTTTTTCAGACATACTTGTGCGAAGGTGAGTATATGTGTGCTTTTAATTTTTAATAACTTATAATTAATTCATTCATTCATCAGTGCTTATTTGGGCATATAAATCTAAAAGCCACAGTTCCTGCCATCAGAAACGTCCTTTGCCTAGGATAAGGGGTTTTAAGCTTCTTTAGAATCTTTTTTTCAATCTCAATGGAATTTGAATGTGCATATAGTCCACATATAGTTCAAATAAGTGATTTTAGTAGAACCTAATTTCATCATTTCAAATTGGTAATATGTATTGTGAAATACTAATTTGTTTGTTCCCCTCTCTCTGCCCACATCATTCCACACCCCTCCCCAATTCAAGCAAGTACATGGCTTCATGTTTCTTTGCCTCAGGAAGTTTTGCAAAGTGGATACCAGAAGCTGTTCCACCCTTTGAAGGGGTCCTTAACGAAAGAGGAACCTGAAGGCTTCTTAGAAATGTGAATTCATGGGCCCCACCCAGCTTCTGGAATCAGAATCTCTGAGGGTGAGGCCCAGGAAACTCTTTTAACAAGCTCTTCAAGTGATGAGTACACACATTAAAGTGTGAGAACCCCCGGGTTAGAGGAGCATTACAGAGGCAGAGGGGTGAGTGGTGCGCCTGTCAGGATGAGGAAGAGAGGAAGCCAGTCCCAGGGGCAGGCAAGTCTTCAGGGCCACACAGGAGGGGCTGCGGAGATCTCAGGAAAGGGGGTCCTGGGAGTCTCTTCCTGCCCCCAGGTCCGGCAAGGAAGCAATGTGTAAAGGGACTTCAAGGCACCACTCGATGACAGTGATGGGTCATTGTGTCCAGTGGGAGCCACGCCCCAGGCCCAGCCCTAGATTCTGGACCCCACTGGAGCCTACCACATTTTGAGGGACCCCAGTGCTGACTGACACACCCATCATGGGACAGAGCTCACAGTCTGCTTTACTTTTATTTAAAACCAAAACCAAAAACAAAAAAGCCACCACCCAAAGGAAGAAAGAACTGGAGGATTCTTGCATACCTGAGATTGCAAAAAATTGGAAACTGGGATTCTTCCCCACCACATGCACCATAAAGTCAACAAATGAGACAAAGAACCATTTCAGTGAATACAAAAATTTTAATTAGGGATTATGAATGACACTTCAGTCTTCTATCAGCCTCAACCGCTACGGTATTTCTTTATTAGGGATTTTTTTGTGCACTATGAAGGAAGTCTTCAATCACACTGATAGCTAGCACTGGGTTCATTTGTACAGTGTCATTTGAGTAGGCCTAATGCAGAATTACAACTTCTCTAATTAATATCATTTTGAAAAAGTTAACATATGTGTAGCGGTACCGAGGTCGTACCTCCAGACCGTCTGATTCAACGAGTCTGGGGTAGGACCTGGGTCAAACCCTGTTAGGGCTTCCATGACCATAGTTAGGCATTGGCTCAGCCCTGGGCGCACATTTGCAACACCCAAGGTCCTTTTAAATAATATCTAGGCCTGGCTCCACTCCAGACCACTTATCACAATCTCTAAAGGAAGTGGGCCTTGGGTTGTTTTTTTGTCTTTTGTTTTTAATTAAGAGACTTTATTTCTTAGTGCAGTTTTATGTTTACAGAAAAATTGAATAGAAAGTACAAAGAGTTCCCATATACTCCCTCCCCGACCCTCCATCCCTCAGACTCCCCTACTATTAATATCTTGCACTGGTGTGGTCTATCTATTACAACTCCTAAACACTGATGAATTGATGAATATTGGTACGTTATTATTAACTAAAGTCCATAGTTTACATTAGGGTTCATGCTTTGTGTTACACAGTTTCATGTTCTGCCAAATGCAGTGTCATGTATACACCATTGTAGATACACAATGGTTTCAGCCTTGCTATTTTTAAAAAAACACCACGGGAGATTCATAGGTACAGCCAAGTTGAGAACCGCTGACTCAACAATTATCAAGGACCAGGAACAAAATAACTGAGAACTTTTCCATGTTTGTTATTTTTTAAAAATTCCTCAACTGGTTCCCAGTAATGATCAACAGCAAAGTAAAAAGGGACCAGGGGGGTCAATTTGAATAAAAAGCAATAAAATGATGCATACCCAAATAAAACCATTCTGATATTATTTGCTGGTCAGATCGGCAAAGGTCTAAAAGTTTGCTAACACACTACATTGGAGGGTACTCTCTGACACTGCTGGTGGAATGGAATTTGGTACAATTTCGGTGGGGGAGCATTTTGGCAATCTCTACCAAAATTACAAATGCACTAACCTTTGCAACCATCAATTCTACTTCTAGAAATCTATACTGTAGATAAATGTATAAGGGGCATATATGCAAGGCTTTTTATTGCAGAATTGTTTGTAATGGCAAAAGATTAATAATAACCTAAATGTTTATTAATTGGGGACCGGATAAATAGATGATGGAAGAGTCACACAAGACACTATATAGGCTAAGAAAGGATGCTCTTTATGAACCATTAATACAAAGATCTTCAACAAATAAATAAGTGAAATATGCAAGGTACAAAAGAGTGTGTAATATTCTACTATTTGTGGAAAAAAAGGAGAGATGAAAAGTAAATATACAAATTAACTTGTTGTATAATTATATAATTATGATCCTATTGGAACAATCTACAAGAAACTAGTAACACTGTTTGCCTCGATGTGGGGTAGCTAAGACAAGGATTGCAAAGAGTATACTGTATTTGTACCCTCTGTATTTTGAATCATGAGAATGTATTATATTAAAAAGAATTTTTTTATGTGCCTGTCCTTGGATCCAACAATTTTACTTTTTTTTTTCTTACGATTTTATTGGGTAAGGGGAACAGGACTTTATTGGGGAACAGTGTTCCAGGATTTTTTCCAAGTCAAGTTGTTGTCCTTTCAATCGTAGTTGTGGAAGATGCAGTTCAGCTCCAGGTCCAGTTGCCTTTGTTAGTTGCAGGGGGCGCAGCCCACCATCCCTTGTGGGACTCGAGGAGACAAACCAGCAACCTTGAGGTTGAGAGGACCCGCTCCAACCAACTGAGCCATCCGGGAGCTCAGCGGCAGCTCAGCTCAAGGTGCCCTGTTCAATCTTAGTTGCAGGGGGCACAGCCCACCATCCCTTTGGTGGGAGTCAAACCGGCAACCTTGTAGTTGAGAGCCCACTGGCCCATATAGGAATCCAACGGGCAGCCTTCGGCGTTAGGAGCTCGGAGCTCCAACCACCTGAGCCACCAGACGGGCCCCAACAATTTCACTTTTAAGAACTGATCTTTTGGGGGAAGAATGAAATGATTGTGCAAATTTTCATAAATATTATCAATTTTAAATATTATAATGTGGTATAAATTATAAATATTACAAATTTTGTAAAATTTTCCATAAGTTTTCATTTATAATATGGAAAAATAAGAAACAACTCATATGTCCAAAAACAGGAACTGATTATAAAAACATGCAACTTTGAAATGATGAAATATCACGTTGCCATTTATATGATCTGGGAGAAGTACATTTGTGGTATAGAAAAATGTTCATGAGACTTTAATGAGTTTTTAAAAAGCAGATAAACAAATAACGTGCATTGTATTTTTTCATTTAAAAAATATTTATTGGGACATAGCAAAAAGACTGGAATGTGGTTTACCAACATTTGACAGTATTTCTTTGGTATAATTATGGCATTTTTATTTCCTTTCAATTTATCTTTATCTTCTGATCTTTTTTCTTTTACAATGAGCATGTGTTATTTATATAATTTTTTTTTAAGCCAGGGGACAGATTGTAGTCTTTAATAAAAGCATTTCCTACTCAAAAAACAAAAAGTTCTCTAGAGAAAAGGCTGGTGCTCCACTGACTTCAGAAAGCAAGGAAGATATCTAAGAGGTCCATCAATGGGAGAATTTGGGCTTTAAAAAGAATGACAACAAAGGACTGCATCTTAGGAGGGAGTTAGGGATTCATTATTCTGAAAACTGATAAATAAAAGAATTAAACATTTAACCTGGGTCTTCTATACAAATTGTACCTTGGGGTAATCACTATTTGGTGAAGGGTAGTTTGTCTTTATGGAAGTATTCCGGCTAATAAATGAAGAAGCAATGATAGAATTAGAATATTACCATTTGCAAATCCTTCATGAAATAATAGATTTAGGTAATGATCATTAATGGCCACTAACACTACAAAAAAGAAAGACATCCCAACTATGATGTATCTCCAGATGGAAGTACCCAGCACCACCTCTTAAGTATTCTTGCCCAAGAACCCAAGATGGATCTGATCAGACCTC
This sequence comes from Rhinolophus sinicus, assembly GCF_036562045.2. Classification (NCBI taxonomy): domain Eukaryota; kingdom Metazoa; phylum Chordata; class Mammalia; order Chiroptera; family Rhinolophidae; genus Rhinolophus; species Rhinolophus sinicus. Next base: position 67,679,632 of record NC_133755.1, on the reverse strand, counting down.
TTGACCTAACTACCTGTTCACAGGAAATACAGGGGACAGAGGAATATGCTAAACTGTCACCAGCCAATGTAATCCGCCAATTACAGAATGTGGGAAATTATACAGGACAAATCATCCAATTTATTCAAAAAGAAATAGAAAAGACAAAAAACTTATTAATAAAGGACAATTGAGAGACATGCTGACCAAATGTAATGTATGAATGTTTGAGCCTTGATCGAAAAAAACTAACTGTAAAATACCATTCGGGAGACAATTGGGAAATTTGTATGTTGACTGGATATTCAATGATATCAAAGAACTATGGAGAATTTTTAAAAATTGTGCTAATATTGTTTTTACTTTTAGAGGTACATATGAAAATGTTTCAAATAAAATGATATAACGTGGTGGGCAGAAAAACAGTTTTCTTTCTATCCTTCTAAATTCTCCTGGCTGGACTAATAAATTAACATGAGACAGATTAACAGGAAAAAATGACCAAATCTATTATGTATGTACATATGAGGTTCCTTAAGAATATGAGACCCAGGACACACTGGGCAGTTGACATATACATGCCTCTCTGGTCAAAGGAGCGGGAGGCAGGGGCTTGGGATTTCAACAGGACAGTAGGCAATTCATAGGTAGATGAGGAAGGGCAAACATGGTAAACAAATGGTTGCCAGGCCACCCAGAAACAGTGGGACACAGAAGGGAGTCTAACAAAGAGCCGTGCTTGCATTCTCCCTGTCTGCCTCACCTAATTCTTTCATACTAAGGGTTCCCTTCCTGAAGCAGGATTTTCTATCTGAATTCCTGTAGGCAGGTAAAGGGTGGGGGGAGTCAAAAGTTCCTTTCTGAGTCTTTTGTTTCTTAAAAATAACCAGCTTAAAATAATCAATGTTCCAAAAAGGCATACCTGGGGGTGGCAAACTCTGTTTTCCCTCAATGTCTGGGATTTCCTTCAAAATAATCCAAAAAGGGCAAGTGGAAGTCACTGAATGTATACTAAAAGGAAACTAGCCATGAGTTGGTCATTGTTGAATCTGTGATAAGTGCTTATACTAGTCTCTCCACTTTGGGAAATATTTGCAATTTTCCATAAAAAAACTATTAAAAGATAATGACATCTGCCTCACTCCTATCCCCCTGCATAAAGAATGTGGTGGGGTGAGGCCTGTCAGCTTTTCTTCTGAAATAGTAGGGAAGGGGAATTGAAGAGATTGAGTGGCACATGGCAGCTAATATGGGGATGAAGGCCCTCAGGGTTTGAGTCACTGGTGACAGCTTTGGATGATGGATCCAGCTGAGGCCTGGAGCTGGTAATGAAAAATAAAAACGAAAAGCTGGGGTGGGACTCAACAGATATAAGGCTTGTTCTATTAGCCTGCTGCACTTCTCTGAGCAACAAGCTTGTCAACATCATGTGTTCTTAACTCTGAAACAGTAAAAAGAGCGATTTGCTCATTTAACAAACACACATGACACTGCTAGCTGAAGCAGGCTTATGAAAACAGCAAAGACACAATTCTGGCCGTCAGGAAACTCACAGTATCATAAGAAGGCTAAAAACCGTATTTGGAACGCAGTACTGCTGGTACACATCAGAGAAGCACCCAAGTTTGCCTTTTGGAACCAGGGAAGGTTTCATAAAATAGCTTTTGAGTTAAAATTTCAGGACTAAGTTTGTGTTTGCCAGGATAAGAGCCAGGAGCAGAAGGATTTCAGGAAGAAGGAAATGAATTTGCAAAACAGTTTCATACTGTAAAAGGCTTGCTCTGGGAACTACAAGTATTTGCTTTGTTAGAGCACAAGGTGGGGGTCCTAGGACCTGTTCCCTAGCCTTCCAGGACCACCATACTTTATCTTTCTTATTCTAGGCCAAGGACAGGGGAAGGTTTTAAGCCCGGGATCCTTTCAGCCTTCTAAAACTAGTTTCCTGATAGGAAAGGGAGAGGACATTCCAACTTCAAGGAAAACTTATGGTAACAAACAGGGAAAGTGAGGGTTTAAGGCCCAACAAAACTACCTGGTGTGAATGGCAACAATTTACTTCTTACAATTATAGGTCCTTGTACAATGAAGGAAGACGAACCAGAAATTTTCTTAACTTCCTGCAGCAGTAAGGCTTTGTGTCCAGGGCAGGTTTATAGGGACTGTCTATTACCCGTATTTACTTCCAAACAAATCCTTCTCTCTTTTTATTTATTTATTGCTGTACAATTTGAGTTTGATGCACTTATTTCAAAACTACAGATCATACATAAAATATATAATAAAAAGGGTGTGAGTATACTACTTGAGAGAAGCCATAAGGAATCAATTAAGATTACAAAATTGTAAAAACATATCTGGAAAACGTAAGTAGCTTTGGATTTTTAAATGTTTCAGACAGCAAGGCCTTTGCCACGTGCCTTGCACAGTAGGAAATTCTTCGTGAACATCCACTGAGTGGTTTTACACAATCGTGTTCCCACGCCTCGCGGAGAACCTACCTTCCCGTTTCTCGGGCGGTCACTTCCCCTGGCTTCGAAGGGGCCAGGCCATGGGTCCAAAGTGGCGCAAGCATCGCGTGGGCTACCCGCCACCAGCTCTTCGGTTCGCGGGCTCTTGGGGTCCCGGGACCGCCCAGCTGCGGGTCCACGGGAAACCGTCTCAAGCACTTAAGGGGGAGGAGCCCGCCCGCACCTCGTCAGGGGTTGGACGGAGGAGGGGCCAGGGGCCCCGCCCCTCCTCCGTCCCGCCCCCTTCGCGCCGCCAGGTGCGCGTGCGCAGCTATCGCGTCGCGCTCTTTCCGGGCTCTGAGGCGAGCGGTCGCTTCTTCACCTTCCTCCGCGTTCTCACACGCGCGCGCCCTCAGGTCCCCGGGAGTCACCGGACCCCAGCCCGCCCTGCTCCTCATCAGCCCGGCGGAGGGGCCATGGCGCGGCGGCGGCGACGGCCTGAGGCCGGCTGCGGGGCCCGCGGCGCCCTGGCGCTGCTGGCGTTGGCCCTGTGCGCGCCCGGGTCTCGGGGCCGGGCGCTCGAGTGGTACTCGGCCGTGGTGAGCACCGAGTACGTGGACCCGCGGACGAACCGGACGGTGTGGAGCGTCTCGGAGAGCGGCCGATTCGGCGACAGCTCGCCCAAGGAGGGCGCGCTGGGCCTGGTGGGCGTCCCGCACACGGCGGACCGCGACCCCGAGGGCTGCGCGACCGACACGCGCTTCCTTGTGTCCCCGCCCTGGGTCGCTCTGGTGGCGCGCGGGGGCTGCACCTTCAAGGAGAAGGTGTTGGTGGCAGCGCGGAGGAACGCCTCGGCCGTGGTGATCTACAACGAGGAGCGCTACGGGAACCTCACCTCGCCCATGTCCCACGCGGGTGAGCCGGGGCCCCGGACGGTGGAGTAGTGGGGTCTTTGCAGCGCCGTCATGGCCGACGGCCTTCTCGTCCTCCACTGGACCTCCTCCTGGTGGTCCCTGGCGGTCCAGAACTATCAGGGAAACACTAGATTTGCTCGGTGTGCCCTCTGGGGAGCTGCTGTTAGGAGGGCGTCCCGCCTACCGAAAAGATTAGATCTTCGCCTTGGGCCCTTTAGGTGAAGGGAGGTGCCCTCCAAAGGAGAGAACGAGAGATATTAAAACCCACGGAAGGAGCGGTTGTGGTCGTAACCTGGAAAGTCTTATGATAGCTCATCATGGGTTCGTTTGTACTCAGCGTCTCTCAGTCAGGTGGGGTAGGAACCCAAGTTCTTAACCAGCACGCTCCAGGGTCCGGCTGTCCCTTCACCAGAGTCAAGTGGTGGCTTGGTGGCACTATGGTTTCTTGACTTCCATAAAACATGTCTGAATATTCTAAACTGCGAATCAGAAAATTTGGATTTAACTCCTGAGTCAGAAAGCCTGGATTTAAATTCAGGTATGTTGCCTCACTAAATATAAAGGTTATAATGCTGGCTCCGCTGCCAATCAGATTCGTTTAGTCTGGAGTTTAGATGAAATTTTTAAAGCTGTGTTCAAGAAAAGATCTTGCTTTGGGCGAGGTGAGCCTTCCTACCTACACGTATTCCAAGGCAACAGGTTACATTTTCAAGCAGTGATGGTAGTTTAAAAGTCTTGTTTTGTAGGATAGCATCCTCAGAACTGAATTCTGAGTGCTGTACGATGAGCACACAGCAGAGAATGTATTTCTGTTCTGCGTTCTAAGCTCATGACTCATTCTAAACTTACTGTTATTAAAATCTCTCTTTAAAGTGCCTGCGGTTGCAAGTCAGACACCCTTTTTCCTGTACTTTTGTTTTTCATTCTGTTTTGGCTTCCTGAATGTTAGTTCGGAACCCAACAGTGAAACGAGGACAGAAAAGTGACTTTGAATTTGACTTATTTCATCAGAGTGATCGGAACGGAAGTCAGTTGAGAGGTGAGGAAGTGGAGGACTGTTAGAACACTTCTTCCAAGAAGGTTGACTGGCCGGGTTTGGAGGTGCTGAGAATCCGGCAGAAACTAGGGCCCGGGAGGATGGGACGGACTGGTGGCACATATTTGAAATTGGATGGGAATGATATGGAGAGATCTCGGAGAGAAGAGGCAACTGAAAGAGTCAGGCCTTTGAGAAGGCAGGTGGCAGTGTCCAGGATACTTATGGAGGGACTGGCCTCAGATAGTAGAGGGAAAATTCCCCAGTTGCAACTGAAAGGAAGTGGATTTGGAGAGGAAGTGGAACATGTCCATGTGATAACAGTCGTGCAGTTATTCCAATGATTACAAATCTACCTAATTGTCATGTCAACCCAAGCCATGTTTCCACAAAATTCTCATGAAAATCCTGTCAGATTTCACATAGCATTCCAGATGCATCTTATTGCTAGTCTTCCCCAAGTTTGGTAGTTCTGTCCAAGAAAAGAGGTTGGTGTGTCAGGATTCTCTGATTCTGGGTCCTTGCAATCACTTGTCTACAACATCTTAATGTAGACCTTTTCTTTCCAGTAGCAGGCCTACAATTTTCTAAATCTGTTCACTGATTTTTTTGATAATGACGCTAACATCTCCCCAGGCTCACAGCGCTTACTCTGACCGTGGTTCGGCAACCTTTCTTGCTTATGTTATTGACATATAGAGTTTATCCAGGCCCAGAAAAACACCTCATTGGTGTTTATTTTAAATCCTCTCATTGCGAGCTTCTGTTCCCATTATCAGTGTCTATTCTAGCTTTTTTACCGTGAGAAAAATTCTTTCTGAGGATAAAGACAAAAGTAACCACCATTTTTTAAAAATGTGTAAAAATTGTCCAGTGCGTAGGCACTGTGCTCGGTATTCTCCATACAACAGCTCGTGTTATCCTCCTAACAGTAACAGCCCTTTTAAGTGAGTACTTTACCTCCATTTTACCAGTGAGGAAACTGACGCTCCAAGAATGTAAATGACTAGCTCAAGGTAACAAGTGATGTACAGGCCAGAGCATTGTTTGTTGTGGGAGGGGCTGTCCTGTGCTTTATAGGATGTTTAGCAGCATCCCTGGCCTCTAATCACTAGATTCCAGTAGCACTTCCCCAGTTGTGACAACCAAAAATGTGTCTAGATGCTGCCAGATGTCCAGGAGGAGAGGGGATGACAAAAATCCATCCGCCTTTTTGAAGTGCTGACTTTAAGGAAGATTAATCTGGTAGCACATTGACTAATGGATTACACAGAGGAAAAGCTGGAAACAGAATCCAGTAGACGGTTGGGCTAGTCCAAGTAGAAAGATAAGGGCCAGTACTATAGCGGTGACTGTAGAGGTGGGAAAGAATGACCCTCATGGACGTGGCCAAATTGGGGACAAGGGTGCAAATGCATCGTGATTTTTTGAGAATGGACTAGAAGTATGAATGGGATTAAGTCAGAAGAGGAACCAGCTTTGACAGACATGAGTTTGAAATGTTACACAGGCCCTTTATGGCACCTCAGACAGGCTTCTCGGATTTTGCCAGGATGTGGCTGGAGCCACAGGAAAAATCTCCAAGTCAGTGCTTCTCAGTGTTCCTGGGTCACACTGGTGCCCTACAAACTGGTAGTGACTCGGGGAGAATCTCTCCGGTTTTCCTTAAACCTGTTGCTTGACTACTAGAATCCAGGGTAAAATATTTTGGATTAATATCTGTAGTTTATCGTGGCTCTAAAATAAATCATGACTTTAAGATAATACTGTCAGAACAAGGGCTGTTACACTAGTGCCGGAGTTGATTCCCTTTAGCAAACAGATATTGAGCCAGGTGTTGTGCCTGCTCAGGGACAGACAAGCCTGACACCAGCTTGCCTTTGAGTAATTTGCGGCCTAGTAGGTAGGAGCGAGAAACAACTTTCCAGACAATATGGTTTGGCCCTCGACAGAATTATATGCGCAAGTCGTTAGGAAGCATCAAGGAAGGACATCTGATGCAGATATTATATTACAAGGATGGCTAGGAGTTTGAACAAGACGGGTAAAAATTGACACGAGTCAAATAATTAAAAAAGCTTTCCTAGAGTATTGGCCTTACTGTGGTTCTTGTTGATTAATAAATAGGATGGTTCTATAGCTGAAATCTTGGCATAGCCTTTTAGGAATGACACTTCATTCTGCGAACAGTTGCTTACTAAGTGCCACGAGCTTGGATTTGAATTTAGAGTGTATTATATTTTGGTGCTGTAGAAAGACAGAAATGGCACCCTACAGCCTCATAGAAGGCGGAATCAACTAGGACAGTTGCCAGAATGATTGAGTTTTGAAGGACAAGCTAAGTTATGGAGACGATGTCTCTGGGTGTGTGTGGTATGCGGTGTAGGGGTGGCTATAGGACATTCTGGGTGGCACATGGGCACTGCAAAAAGGCTGAAGGCCCGAGATGAAGTAATGCATTTAGGAGAACTGCAAAGAGTTCTCAGTAAGACTGTTGAGTAGTATATTCAACAAATACATATTTTTGAGCAAGCCAGATTATCCAAAACGTAATGTTTTGTCTGCTCGCTCGCAGGCCATGAATGAATTCACGAGTCAGGTAGAAATGTAGAAGGAAGATTTATTAAAGTAAGAGAAGGGTCAGCTGGGCGGAGTCTGCTGGAGACTACTGCAAACCGCCTAGAGTCTTTGGTCTCAAGTGTTATACTTTCTAATCAGGATGTAAATTGCTACTGCCTGTTCAGCTTTGGGGTGGGAGAAGGTAGTCATTAAGCTGGTTATTGCCACCTTTGCATATGTTATGTTGCTTTAAGGTGGAGCCTGGAGTGGATCCCATACAGATGCAAAACTTCTCTCAAGTCCCAGGGCCTGTGAGTCCGAAGTAAACAGAACCATTGAAACTGCACAGTAAATGTGTAGGAAGCAGAATCATTAACATTTGGCGGAAAGGAAGCAAAGAAAGAAAAAGCTTTCAAAAAGTCCCAAGCTAAATTACACTTGTTAAATCAAATTACACCAGAGATCCAAATCTCAAAATAGAAGATTTAGTGCCACCATTACCATCCCCCGTCTTAACACATAATTTTAAAATTCCAAGAAGAGACTCATTTATTTTGGGGTCCTTTTCACTCACCCCAGCTAACCACAGAAGTATTATGTTCAAATAGCTTCAAATTTCAGAGACATTTGCATTCATATTTAGTGTATTATTTCCCCTGCAAAAGAGTCTGTAATATTCTCCTTGTTGGGTCATTTCAACTATTAATACTAGAAGATAAGCCAATTTTTCAGATTGATTCATTCAGAAACCCTTCTGTGGGTCATCACTGCGTGACGCTAGGCTACAAAAGCTAAAAAACTGGCAGTACTGGTCTAGTGAGGGAGAGAAACCTGTAAAGAAACTATAGTAGGTGTATAAAAAGAGGTGTACCTCGGAAGCATTGATGCATTGCATGCGCAAAGGGGCAGGTGGTGTTGAAAAGCCTTGGGTTGAGCTTCTGCTGAATCTTAAAGATTTAACTGGGAATTCTCCAGGTTGGGGGGAAAGGTGGAGAGAGTATGGAAGTTAAGTTAGTGGGGGGAAAAAAGAAACAAAAGTTCTTGGAATTCTCTTGCTGGAACTTTAAAATGTATTTCTTGCTGCCCGAATTAGTTTTCTAGAACAGAAATCTTATCCACTACTTTAAATATTTCAGTAGTTCCCACCTCCTCCAAGACAATGTTGAAATCTACTTTAAATGGTTGCCTTGGTAGGAGAAATGGTACACTTAGACTCAAATGTCACCCTCTAGAATGTTGACGCTATTGACCAAAACAGATTTTTTAAAACGTTTTATTTGTTTTTGTTTTTGACAAGGTGGTAAGAGGTACATAGAAATTTGAAAGAAAACAATACATGCAATTTTTTTTTGGCATAGAAGAGGTTTATGGATAATTTGGTTTGCTAAAGAATACTATATTTGATGTTTATTATTATTTGGCATTATTATTTGGTGTTTATTATTTTGATCATGTACCTGCAAAGACCTTGTGCTAAGTAAGAGAAAAATAAAGCAAACTGACTCAAGGAGTTCTTCTGTCTGGTGCTGATGTGTACAGATTCTTTGGGGGAGGAAGGGGTGGTGCCCAACATGACTTTATTTAGTCAAACTTGATTGGTAGCAGTTAAGGCCTAGGGAAGGAAAATAATTCTAAGGGCTTTTTCTCACCCATCCCCAGTCTTTGAGTGTGTTGTGCCTTCTGTGAAGAAATCCAGCTGTTTAGTTTGGAAATAAGCTGTGATGTGCTGTCACATGCCACTGAGGCTCTCTGGGATTGGCGGTGATGCATCAGGAGGAAAGGGCGGGGCCAGCACCCCTAGGGGTTGTACGTGCAGTGACCCTGACCTAGTGCGTTTTACTCAACTGCCCTGCCTCCTGTTCATCCCAAAAAAGTGTCCCTGAAAAGCAAGTCACAGGATAGAATGAGTCTTCATTTTGAGTTTTATTAATTTAGTTCCCAGAAGCAGTCTGGCTGCTGTAATTACAGTACATACAGCAAACACTTTAGCCTTCACCCTAGGCACAGGATTTTTAAAAATGATTTCTTTCCATTCAGTAAACTAAGATTCATTCCCTAGGTGAGAAATTTCCGATTACTGTGACAAGTGGTTTCAGCTCAGGGCAGCCTTCTGAGTGCCAATCACTGTGGCAGTTGCCCCGCCGCTCCCCCACTTGAGATTTTAGATGTTCAAGAACCTCTCATCTCAGTTCACCTTCCACCTCCCATTCACTCATTCATTCAACAAGTATTTACTAAATACTTACTATGTGCCAGCTTTTGTGTGAGGCACTGGGGATAATGAGATTACGTGTATTTTAGTCACTAACCAAACTGGAACAGTCACCATCCCAAACCTGTTTTTGTGATGGTTTCATTGCCTAGAAAACCTCCCTTCCTTTGCTTGGTAAACTTCCCTGTCCTCCCGAGATGTGGCTCAAACGAGATGTAGCTCAAATGTACTTCGTAGGGAAAGAGTACCTCCCACCCCAGGCAGAATTATCACTTCATTTCTGCAGCCCTTTGCATCCCGCTTTCTTATTAAATAAATGTCCAAAATGGAAAAATCCTTATCTCCATTTTATAGCTGAAGTAATATTCTCAGAGAGGATAGATTCTCCAGACTCACACAATGGTAACTTACATGACATTTGAACCCAGTCTGAGGCTCGGAAGCCTGAGGCAGGTACGGGAGGTTCATTATATTGCTTTTCCTACCTTAGTATGTTCCTGAAAATTTCCACAAAAAGGAAGTTTATTAAAAAAAAGCTTTTGGCTTGTGAATTGCCATATAATTATAAGTGGTATAAGTTGTTTCTCTACTTGTCTCTCTTAGCTACTAGATGTTTATTTTCCTGAAGGCAGGAAATACTTTATTTCTTATTGTGTCTCCCTGACATGGTCCATTGTGTGAGAGCTGAGACAACTTCAGTTCTTGCTAAGTGAAACTTTTCGGCCTGGGTCATAGGATCGGCTTCCAGGCAGGAGTCACCTTAGAAGGGTGCCCTTCTGGTGTTTCAGTAACTTAGTCCCCACGGCTGAGGGCCACAGTGGATTTGCTACAGATTACATTTCTCCCTGTGTTAAAATAGTGTGATGTGGTTTTAGTGTAATGCCCAAGAACATTCTTTATATGTATTTTTAATTAATTTTTGAGTAGATAATATGTGTACATGATACAGAAGTTTTACTATGCCCACCTCCTCTCACCAAGGCAGACTGGGTCCCTAGTATCTGTTTTCATAGGCTGACTTACAGAACTTTTCATACTGATGGACGTTTAGATTGTGATTGCAAAAACTTAGGAAAAAACATTAGCAATCAATATCTTCACAGATGCCTCATGTATACATATGTATGTATATCTGTGCAGTTAAGCTCTTGGATGTAGAATAGCTGGGTCGAAGAGATGTGTGTGTGAAATTTTTCTCATAGCCATCCTCTGCCCTCCACCCAGATTGGAATATTATATAATTCACCCCGTCCCATGCGCAGAACAGATTTGTGCTCATTCTTGCCAATATAATGTATAAAACGTTTTGATCTGTGCCATCTTAGAGATAATGTTTTCATTTAAATATGACTTTTCATATGTTTAGATTCCATTTGTTGGAGAGTGACCACTAATGTATACAGCATTTGTTTTGGGGGTGATGAAAATGTTATGGAATTACATAGTGATGATGGTTTCACAACCTCTGAATATACTAAAAACCACTGAATTGTACCCTTTAAAAGGGTGACATGTGAATTCTATCTCGCTAAAGCTGTTATTTTAAAAAATAAAATCCGTTTGTATGAACTTTCTGCAAACTGAGTTCATTTCTTTTGTTTTTCTGTTCTTTTTCTCATAGGAAATTAGTTTTGTGTTTTTGTTGTAGTACATGTATTTTTCCCAAATTGGCCATTTGATCTCGATTCCTTGCTCTCTTTTAGCCATGTAGAAATTTTTCATTTTTATATGGTTGGTCAAATTTTTCTTTTCTTTTTTTAGAAACTCTGAGGTGGGTTTTCATACTTGGAAAGATTTTTCTTCAATATTACATATTTTTAAATCCCCATATTTCTTCTGACTGTTATATTTCCTCTTTTATATATATTTAAATATTTGACTTAGTTGTAATTTATTTTGGCATGAGTTTTAAGAAAGGGATACAGTTTTTTTCCCCTCAGATGATACCCAGTTGCCTCCACACTTTTTTTTAATAAGCCATTTTACTCCATTGATTTGAAATTCCGCTTTTATCATTTACTAAATTATTATAGGTATTTGAGTTTAATTTCTGGACTTCTTTTCTGTCCCATTCTTGTCATATTCATGTTACTATCACACTGTTTTAATTACTTCAAATATAAAGGCTAGTCCAGGTTTTACTGTTTAAAAACTTTTCCCAATCATTCTTGATTATTTTTCCCCTAAGTGAACTTCAGAAGCAGCATTTCTTCAAGAAGCAGCACTTTTAAGATTTTTAAATCCTATTAATATTTTATGGTTATTGCATTAATTTATATATATACTATATATATATAAACATATATATATATGTTTGGTGTATCTGCCCATGCCTTCAGAGCGATGGTAAATACTAGTGATCGTAGTAGAAATTCTCAGATTGCCTCCCTGAGTGTAATGGGCATCCTTTAGTCATAACGTATTGATATTCATAAGTGAAATTGGTCTGCATGGTTCTTTTGCTTGTTTTTCATTACATGTTTGGTTTTATTGTCTTAGAAATGATTTTAAAACTTATTTTCTTAATCTTCTGTGGAACAGTTTAAATATCATTGGTGTTACTCATCCTCAAAAGGTTTAGTGGTAGAATTCACACGTGAAACTAAATGGAGCTCTTGCTTTTTTAAAAAAAAGATTTTATTGGGGAAGGGGAACAGGACTTTATTGGGGAACAGTGTGTACTTCCAGGACTTTTTTCCAAGTCAGGTTGTTGTCCTTTCAATTTTAGTTGTGGAGGGTGCCGTTCAGCTTCAAGTTGTTGTCCTTTCAGTCTTAGTTGTGGAGGGTGCAGCTCAGCTCCAGGTCCACTTGCCGTTGCTAGTTGCAGGGGACAGAGCCCACCATCCCTTGCAGGACTCGAGGAATCGAACTGGCAACCTTGTGGTTGAGAACCCGCCCTCCAACCAACTGAGCCATCTGGGAGCTCAGCGGCAGCTCAGCTCAAGGTGCCGTGTTCAATCTTAGTTGCAGGGGGCGGAGCCCACCATCCCTTGCGGGACTTGAGGAGTTGAACTGGCAGCCTTGTGGTTGAGAGGACACTGGCCCATGTGGGATTCGAACCGGCAGCCTTCAGTTAGGAGCATGGAGCTCCAACCACCTGAGCCACCGGGCTGGCCCCGGGACTCTTGCTTTTAAGGGGATAATTTCTTAGTGATTTATTCTCCTTCTCATGTAATCAGTCTGTTTTCTCTTTTGGACCAGTTTTGGTAACTTATGCTTTCCTTAAAAATTACCCATATTATTGAAATTTTCGGACGTATATGCATGGATGAACCATAGTACTCTTATGTTTCTCTTACCTTTTTCTTATTTTGTGTTCTTTCTATTGATTTCTTTGTTCTTTCTTACAGGAACAGGAAATATAGTGGTCATTATGGTTAGCTACCCAAAAGGAAGAGAAATTTTGGATCTGGTGCAAAAAGGAATTCCAGTCAAAATGACCATCGGGGTTGGCACGCGTCACGTCCAGGAGTTCATCAGTGGCCAGTCTGTGGTGTTTGTGGCCATCGCTTTCATCACCATGATGATTATCTCATTAGCCTGGCTAATATTTTACTATATACAGCGTTTCCTGTACACCGGCTCACAGTTTGGAAGTCAGGTAAGTATGGATAACTCATTTTAACTTTGTTTTTAAAAATACTTCTGAAGTTTTTCCATGTGTATTGCTTGAAGTTATACTGGACCCTATTCTGAATTTCATTTTCACTCAATATTTAAGCATTAATATGATTTTTCTGAAAAGAACTTTTTAATTAGAATATATTACATTTTCTGTTCTGTGGGAAATTGGATACCTTTAACTCGGGGACACTTTGCACATTTTGCTCCTGTAAAAACCCCCTTTGTCCTTTTCCAGACATAAAGGAATGGCAAAAAGGCACGAGGTAGAGGGGACCTGGTTCTGTGTTTATAAAGAGAACCCTGGCCCCCCAAGGTGAGGAGCAGAGTAGAAGGGGCTTCTCTGTCTCCATCATGGAGCAACTTTCAAAGCCATTTCCTGCAGAGAAACACTGTCCCAGTAACCGCAAAGAGGAGGGCAGGTGAGCTAGAGCCTTCCAAAGGCAGGCCTCTTGAATTTCCCATTGCCCTCTGTTGTCTTGAGAAGTTGCCCTTCCTGGCTTTGTATGCAGTAGGTGGGCGTTTCTGGGTCATCTTCTACCTGGTGACTAGGAAGCCTCTCTCCTGTTAGACGTTAATAGATGAGTGTATGGTGCCCCCAGCCTCAACTTACTCGTTTCTTGCCAGTATTTAAACCTAAGAATCGGAATTGGGTTCTTCTTTAGACATGGAGCTGAAACTAAATATTCTTCTTTTTTTTTTTTTAAGGACATATTGCAGGGAGGCATTTCTCAAATCTTTTTTTTTTCTTCTTTTTTTTAAAGATTTTATTGGGGAAGGAGAACAGGACTTTATTGGGGAACAGTGTTTACTTCCAGGACTTTTTTCCAAGTCAAGTTGTTGTCCTTTCAATCTCAGTTGTGGAGGGTGCTGTTCAGCTTCAAGTTGTTGTCCTTTTCAGTCTTAGTTGTGGAGGGCACAGCTCAGCTCCAGGTCCACTTGCCGTTGCTAGTTGCAGGGGCACAGCCCACCATCCCTTGTGGGAGTCGAACCGGCAACCTTGGGGTTGAGAGAATGTGCTCCAACCAACTGAGCCATCTGGGAGCTCAGCGGCAGCTCAGCTCAAGGTGCCGTGTTCAATCTTAGTTGCAGAGGGCGCTGCCCACCATCCCTTGCAGGAGTCAAGGAATTGAACTGGCAACCTTGTGGTTGAGAGCCCACACTCCAACCAACTGAGCCATCCGGGAGGCAGCTCAGCTCAAGGTGCTGTGTTTAACCTTAGTTGCAGGGGATGAAGCCCACCATCCCTTGCGGGACTTGAGGAGTTGAACTGGCAACCTTGTGGTTGAGAGCCCACTGGGCCATGTGGGAATCGTACTGGCAGCCTTCGGAGTTAGGAGCATGGAGCTCTAACCGCCTGAGCCACTGTGCCGGCCCCAAAACTATTTTTGATCAATACTCTTAAGTTATATGTGGCTGTTTTATACATTAAGCCTTAAATGGTAATTTTTAGAGTTATTTTTATTGTAGTCATTTAGCTTTGCTTTTTAAATGAAATTTTTTTCTATAAGCTTCCTTTAACATAAAATTTTCAATAATAATAATTTTTTTCCTACCTAAGAGCCATAGAAAAGAAACCAAGAAAGTTATTGGCCAGCTTCTGCTTCATACCATAAAGCAAGGAGAAAAGGTAATATTTTCATGGTTTTTTGGGTTTTGTTTTTGGTTTAAACTAGTCTGTATGTCTGTTTGTGTGTCTAAGTAATGCTTTGCAGTCTGCTAAATTCACAGTATCGAACAGGACTGCTGGCTAGTTTGAGTTAGTACTAATTTTTTATATGTGTTCATTTTAAAGCTGAGTTGTCTGAAATCATTCTGTTGCATGTGTGACGAGCCTTTCAGACCTGCACTGTCTGACTAGGGCAGCCACTAGCCACATACGGCTGTTTGAATGTAAATGAATTGAACTTAAAATTCAGTTCCTCCCTCACACTAGCTGCATTCAAAATGCTCAAATAGCCACATTGGCTGGTTGTTCCCGCCCTGGATGGCGCCAATATGTCTGTCATCAAAAACAGTTCTACCTGTTGGTGAGACCCATATGACACTAAAGAAGATAAAGAGTTTCAAGTCTCCACCACAGACCCTTGAACATTTAAATTCATCTCTGTTGAATCTGAGACTGTGTATGTCCATTCCCTCTTATTCCCTTAATTACAGAGATAAACTATTGGGATTTGTGGAGAAGGAAAGAAAAAAATGTTTTTTAAAGGTACTTTTTTAAATAAAAGAAATGATTTGACAAGGCCAACCTGAGACTTAAAAGGCCCAAACCATACCAGAGCATTTTTGGAATAGGACAGATCCTGAATTTAGACCCTCAGAGTCTTAGAGGGTAGATTCCTTCAAAGGAAAACAGTTGCTAATGCAGTAGTGTTATTCTTTTAATAGTCCATCTTCTGTGCTGTGAAATGTTGATAACTATGTTGACATAGCTACGGGTTGGTTCAGTTGTTTTGATTTTCATTTTATTTCACTAAGTTGTTGAGACTTAATCTATTCCACCCTCTAGTCTCCCCTTCAAAACAAGCAATAACTGCATTATGGTATATATTGCCTCCACTGACCTACTTAAAGAAATAACACATTAAATTATAGACCTTCGATTTGATAACTTTAGAACCTGATATTAATGGTTTATGTGATGCCTTTATAAGCACTCCTAGAATGATGTTGTTGGCTGCCATCCCTTCCCTAATGCCTTTACAGTGTAGGTACAGTTGAGTTGTAACAGCTTGTGCAAGGTGTCCTCTCATGCAGATATACTGAACTGAAAAAGTTTTAAAAATGTTTCCCATCTTATGGGTTAAGGTTAGCATCCGATTGACAGATCAAGGGTCCGGGGAGAGAGTCTCCAGTGAACGGCAGTGACAAACTTGGCATATGTTTGGTGTAGCCAGTGACTTGACAAGCATTATAGTTCCACGTTTCTCTGGGAATGGGTCTTCTACTCTCTGAAGCAGGAAACTTCAGTCCTTAAATATGAGAAGACGTAGATTCATATGTATAATTTGCTGAACTGAGTCAGTAATTCCGAATTTAAGTAAATTGATATTATTCTCTTCCTATACAGAATATTTTTGAAAATACGCTTCCACGGACTGTTTTTTGATAGTTGTCAAAATAATGGTTTAAAAAAGAGGATCCATAAATGGTCCATGAGGTATATACATAGATTTTTCTGGCGATTTTGTTTTAAACTTACACAGAAAAATGTTGTCTTCTTAAATCTACATCTTGTCTAGTCCTGGGAACTAGTGTTTGTTTTCTAAGTTTTTTTTCTTGTGGACTCATTCATGGTAATGTATAAGCTTGTAAACCATTAAGGACTTTAAAAATTATTTCATCACTCTTGCATGGCATACGATAAATGACTGGTAATAATTACAGTAGTTGCAACATATAATTTTAAATGTTATAAAGTTCATTTTAATACAATCTTTGATAATATCTGCATACTCGTATAAAATCCATTTTTATTGCTTGCTTATTGACAAGTGATGCACATGGCTGAATATATTTTTTAATAATTACATAAGTATGGTGTAGTTGAGTTCCATAAAATTATCTTGCTAAAGTTGTAGCTGCTTGTGGACACTGATTGGTGGTTCCTGAATCCCCATCCCAGAATCCTGGGAATGAGTCTCATTGGCCTGTTTGCATCAGATGACCACTCTGGCCCTGCTGCTTTGGCTGCTGCTGTGAGACCAAATGGATAGATCTGGGAGGCACCCAGAAAAGTGGTGGGGGAAGGTTGACCCCCACCAAAAAGGTCTATGACCTATACATTCTTAGAAGTGGAAATTTTGTCACAAGACTGCTTTTTCCCCTGCAATTTTTGTTTC
Source organism: Rhinolophus sinicus (assembly GCF_036562045.2). Lineage (NCBI taxonomy): Eukaryota > Metazoa > Chordata > Mammalia > Chiroptera > Rhinolophidae > Rhinolophus > Rhinolophus sinicus. The sequence goes on along the minus strand of NC_133755.1, from coordinate 67,663,019 downwards.
TTTTTACCTTGTTAATTTGATATGTGAAAAACTATACCTTATTTTAATTTCTAATTCTTTTATCACAAGTGAGGTGAATATTTTCAAATATTTAGCCATGTATATTTTCTTCCTTGTAAGGTGTAACCGTGTTCTTTAGCCAGTTCTGATGAACATGCTCTAGTTTTTTTTTTAATGATTCCAGAAAACAAGCAGCTTATTGGATATTCATTCTCTTTGTAAGTTTTATGTTTGAAAAATATTTTATTGTAGTAAAGAGGCATTTGTGTTTCTAAAGTCCTTAAAACGTGAACACTTAAAAAAACACAACATAAACACTAGCCTAGTATGTAAACACTATTCATATCTGATTAGGTAGACAATGAAATTTTTTCCTTTTCAGCCAGATTCTTTAAATATTTTTTTGATAGTGGTAAAAAGTAAATACCGAGTAGAAATTGTGTGTTTAGTTTTACATTGTACCACCGCAGACTAGAATTCATCATTGTTTTACCCAAGATGCAGTAAACTTTACCCAGGCTAGTAAACTCTTTCCTGTTTTTTACAGGGACTTGATGTCGAAGCTGAGAACTGTGCAGTGTGCATTGAAAATTTTAAAGTAAAGGATGTTGTCAGAATTCTGCCATGCAAGTATGTTCTCGTTACCTCCTGAGATGTTAAAGGTTACTTGACAGGCTTCAGGTTTCCAGCAAAAGAGTTTCTTGTCTTTAGGACATGAAGATCTTGCTATAGTTTTGATCTCGTTCTTTAGAAAAGATGTTTCCAGTCTCCAAGTCTCATGTATTGTATTGCTTTAAAATTGCTTTGCTTAGGAGACTGTAGGTGACAGAGACCAAATACATATCTTTGTCATGGATTGGCTTTTTAAGGAGCAAGGAGACTGAAGCTTGACTGGTGAAGGCCCCAGGAGAGGGCCAGAAAGTAGGTTGGGAGGGCGGTGGTTTGCTGTTATTTGCACCCTGGGATTGTGTTCTTTTGTGGGTTGTGAAAAATAAATACTCCTCCCCTTACTCTCAGTACATTAAGGACTTTTTTTTTTTTAGCAACAGGAAGTTGTGTTTTCTTTTTAATAATGGAATAGTTTAACTTTTTAAAAGAATTGCTTTGTTAGAAGGGTGCACAAATACTATAATACGTTTAAGTCTGATCAGTCTTAATTATACTTCACACCTGTTAGAAGCAAGTCATGATTTCATGTTTGCTTTATGTTTGCAAAATACTTTAGTATATATACAAGTACTTTAGAGTAGATTAAATTCTCAGTAATTGTGAAGGAAATGAATAATACCAGAATTACGAAATAAAAAGTTTCCTGAATAAAGATACGTAATTTAAATCTACAGGCATTTACAGGGCATTGGTGTGCTGGGTGCTTAATAAATTGGAGTCAGTGTAGGTTGATCATATACTGTAGAAAATTATTAAAATAGAAAAGAATTTTTGCTCTAGGCTGGTTTAGGGCAAGGCTTTCTGACTTAAAACAATGCTTAAGATGCTGCACCAAGAAGCCACTTGAGGCTCATTTCTTGTCATACATAGGACCAGATATGTCCTGATGGCTGAGCTGGGTTTTGCATTTGACCCTCATAAGCAGACTTGTGACGTGTACACATTTCCTGGTCTCCTTCATAGGGGTTTTGACCCCCCCACCCCCATTTCTGTGTTTTATTGAACAAATTTCCCAACGTGTTTCTTTTATGTTTTTGTAAAATAATTCCTTTGGGTGCATCAGTTTCAGTGTGAAGATGGAAAGGTCACAAGAGAAGCTGGACTAGGCTGTGTTATATAATTAAGTACTGTTATTTTTAGCTGCACTCGCAGATTTTTGTATGATGAACAATTACTAAGTACTTCCTGTGCCTAGCATTGTTGTTAGCACATTACATGTTTGCAGCACAGCCTGGGGGGTGGGTGCAGAGGTGAAGGAACTAGTTCAGTGTCACAGCATCAAGTCACACAACTAGTGCTTGAGCCCAATCTGTCTAGCTCCAGTGCCCATGCTCTTAACTCATCTTCAACAAGACAAGTCAGTAAGAGAAGAAAATACATATGTGATTTTTCTGTTTTTGATTCTGAAAGGTGTTTGTTACAGAAAAATGTAGACTACACAAAAATACGTAAAGACAGAAAATAAGTGTGTTTTTTAAGCCTACAACCCAAATTGATTTGTTAATATTTTGCTGTATTTCCATTTGAGTCATTTTATGGACTTATATAAGATGCTATCAGTTTAATATTAGTTAATTACTGTTAGTTCACTCTTGGCTTACTTAGGCCACATTTGTTCTCAAAAGGTTTTCAAAAGTACATAAAAATATAACCTAGCATGAGCTAAACATAAGCTATGCTATTTTTGTGGAGTGAAAGGGTAATTTCCCGTTAAGATTCTGTTTAACATGGAAAATAGAATAGATATGTACTTAGGGTAAGTGAATAGACTCGAATGTTGATTTGACGTTATTTAACTTGTAATGAGAAGGTGGAAGAATGTGTTATTTCCTTTATAAGATATAAACATTTATTTTAAAACATTAACACATACTTAATTTTTTTAGGCATATTTTTCATAGAATATGCATTGACCCATGGCTTTTGGATCACCGCACGTGTCCAATGTGTAAACTTGATGTCATCAAAGCCCTGGGATATTGGGTTTGTTACATTTTTGTTTATATTCAATCTTTGCCCCGGTTCTTCCTGAGGGATACGATTTCATTACTGACCAGAGGCAAGAGGGATGGACGAAATACTCCTAACGTCCTTGAGGTTCTCTGAAGAAATTTTCATCTTTATTAAAAAAGAATTCCAAAGACATTCCCAAAACATTAATGAACTAAATTGGTGATTATAGAATAACATGCTAGCTGTTTCTCAGAAAGTTTGTAGTTAATTACTTAGAGCAATATATTTTGGTGTAATACTTCACAGACTGTGTGTGTGCTAGTGAGTCTCGTATAAACAAGAATTATAAAATGTTTGAAATGGAAGGAGCCGCAGACATTTTCAGACTCGAGGTGCACATCTTACACATGAGGAATCCATAGCCAACGCTTCCTGACACCAGCCTCCCAGTTCCTGGGTGTCAGAATCAAATACTGCTGGGAAAATTTGTCCTGCATTGAATTTACTTCTGTTAGTTTGATACTTAATGTGGCCCTAGGACCTTCCTAGGGAAACAGACATGAGGGCAGAGTGAAAGCGCATAGTGGTCACCAGCCATGAGCTAAGGGCCGCAAATACAGTATTATATTTGCTCCCACAGCCCTCTGTGATTTAAGGACATACTGCTACTATCCCTGTTTTCCTAATTAGAAACTCGAACTTAGGAGATGCTAAATAGCTCACCCAAGGCCACAGCTAGTTAATGGGGAATTGGCTTTCAGATACAAGTTTGCTTAATTCCAGGGTCCAAGCTCTTAACTACTACCCTACCCAAAGGGGGGAACACGGAAGGGAGAAAAGAGATATTTCTAGATTGTTATATTTTTTATTGTTTTTAGAGTCTTCATATACTCTATTAATGTCTCAAAATATTCTTGATTAAATAGTTTTGGAATAAAGATCTTTGAAAGAAATAATGTCAAGACAATATCTTTTTCTTGCTAAACATTTTCAGTTTTTTGTAGCATTTATGGTAGTTAGAAACTAGGGAAGGGTTTTTTGATGATAATCCTTTTATGCAGCGTAAAGCCATAATGGCCCTCAAGACTGCAGGTCTGCTGAAAATGTTCTCTCATCTTCTAGCTTAGCATATCTGCAAAAGATAGTGGAAAGACCACTACCTTAAGGAGCAGGATAATTTTCTATGAATCTTATCTTTCAAGTGTGAGTTCCAGAATGCCCTTATCATTGGCAGGCAGAAAGGGGGCAGGTCAGCATTCAACTGTCTTACTGAAAACTAATTTGCTTTGATTTCTAAAAAATTGTCCTTCCTCTAGAATTTCTAACATTCATTTATTCAGTTGTTAATAATAATGGCTCTATATAGCAAGTTGTCACATGCTTTCTTAGTGAACCAGGCTCGTCCCCTCTGCTCCAGATAAGAGAACACGCCTTCCTGGGACAGCAGGTAGCTTGACAGATGTTTTCTTGGCAGAGTTTTCCTTCTGTCTTCCCCTTTTTATTCCTTAGATACACTTTGAAACCCATTTTAAGTTATGCTGTTTATTAGTCAATAATTTTAAACCTGCTTTGCATTTCTAAAAATTTGTAGAAAAGGAATTTCACTGACCTTAGCATTGAGACTTTAATCCTCATGAGTTTTATTTTTGGAAATATATCTACATACATATTTCATATATAAAAAAAAATCAGGATTCTTCATTTAATTAAAATTTAAAAAAATTTTTCAATTACAGTTGACATACAATATTATATTAATTTCAGGTGTATAACACAGTGATTAGACATTTACATACCTTACAAAGTGATCACACTGATAAATGTAGTACCCATCTGCCACCATACATAGTTACTACAATATTACTGACTATATCCCCTGAGCTTTACTTTATATCCCCATGATGATTTTGTAACTGCCAATTTTTACTTTTTATAGGAGTCTTCATTTTACATTACATAAGGTTGGGTTGCTTTCTTAGAATCTTAATTTCAGAACGCTAGAATATGTATCCCCAGACAGCTTAATTTATTTTTTGAAGACTAGAAACCTGTAGTAACTTTAAATCAAACTAATTACCTTGCCTTGCCTTTCTTTAAATCTTGACAAATAAGCCATTTTCTTTAGGTCCACTGGCCCTTCCCATGTTGGATTTTATAGTCATAACATGCTCTCATGTAGTAATTATAACTTTCTGATTTCCAAGAAAATGGCCACAGTGGGAGAGCCACCAGCACCTCTTCACATAGACGTCATAGGTGGTCCTTTCATTTGCAGCTGTAACCACTTTGATGTGCCATTTCTCAGTGTTTTCATTAATTTGGCAAGCATTTGTCAGGAATGCTATCTAAGGTTCTGGATCTGAACTTGGCTCTGAAGAGAGAGATGAATAAGACACAGTCCTTCTGCTCACAGACTCCTGGGATTTCACTGTCTGGACTGGTGGGGACCAGGGCATGCACCCAAACACAGCAGGGCAAAAGAGCTGTGGGAGCACAGAGGAAGGAGGATTTACCTGCAAATGGACGGGCATGGGAGGGGGTAGGGAGCAGTTTTTGAGAGGGCAGTCTGAGCTGGGTGTTAAAGGGTTTGTCTTAACAGATGAGTATATTGCAGGTTGAGAATGTGTCCACAGGTGTGAGCGTGTGGGGTTTGAGACTGGCAAGTAGGTATGTTGGCAGGTATTTAGATAAATACCTGGAAAAACCAATTAGGGTGGGATTATGGCAGCTCTTCACTGAACACTTTGTCGCTCAGTGTGGCAGGAGTTCTGTTCAGGTACCCGTGAGAAGGGGGCAGCGTATCACGTCACATTCGGGAGATGGGGGCCCCAGAACATGGAGCCTCAGTGCCCTTGGCCCTGAAAGGCCAGAGGACAGGGTGGGCATGACTGCAGTGTTGTCACTTGAAGTGGAGGTGACAGTCTCAGTCAGCCAAGCTTCACAGTAAACCCAAGGGACCCCTCATTTCATACGTCCTGTTACCAAGCAGTAGGTTCATCTAATCACACAAAGCTTCGACTTGAATCAAACAAGGTTTCTGGATAGCCCCCAAGTTTTGAGACTTAATACAGTAATGGCTATAGAGTCTCAGCCCTCACTTGTGTTATTTTCTTCTTTAAAGCAGCAAATGGGGGATGGGGGGAATGGAGTTAGAGGTAAACTGACAGCTGATGTTTTCACGTGAACCAATACCCAGCCTGAAGCTCTATGTTGTTCAGAAACCTTGTTCACCTCTGAAACCCTGGGGCCTCGCTCTGCAGCAGTAAGGCAGTCAGAGCAGGGCTGAGACTCAGGATTCCCAGCCTCTGTTCCAGGCAGGAAAGTGTAACAAAGCTTCACTTTCTCTCAAATAGTTTAAAAGGTGGCGTTACTTATATCAAGGGAAAAAGTGGTTTTTAGAATAAAAAATGTTTAGGTCTCAGAAAGCTGCTTGTTGAGAAGTAATTCATTTTTCTGGTGATGCTAAATAAAGAAGACATCAATGTACTTTTTGCCATATTCTATGTATAAAAGTAAACATTTTGTATGAATTATGAGCAAAAGATGATAGATAAGCTTTGGTCATGTTACTTACAGACGACATTTCTTCTGTAACTCAAGGGAGAGCCAGAGGGTGTGCAGGAGATGCCCGCTCCAGAGTCGGCCCCTGGAAGTCTTCAGGCTGCAAATCTGATTATCACCGTACAAGACGAGGCCAGACGTGATGGGGGCAGTTCACCCTCGTCCGCCACGAATGAACCCGTGCTACAGTATGATGCCAGTTTGAAAGAAGATGCAGGTGAAGACACAGCCTTACTAGGTAAGTAGCTGGCACATCGTAACAGACTGATGTTAGCAGTGGTTGAAAGAAAATGAAGAAATACATAAAATGCAGAAAAACAAAGAAAAAATAAAAACCATGATTTCACAATACCTGGAAAGACCATTTTAACATTTTGATAAATTCCTTTTCAGTTTTTTCTGTGTTTAAGGATGGAGAGAATGTCATTTATGTGCTGTTAGGTAACCTGTTTCTTTTCTTACTGTGTGAAGTTCTCTGTATTGGTACGGAGATGATTTTGTATAGCTGCATACATACCGTGTTTCCCTGAAAATAAGACCTGGCCGGACAATCACCTCTAATGCATCTATTGGAGCAAAAATTAATATAAGACCCAGTCTTATATAATACAATATAATTAATATATATAATACAATACAATATAATACCGGGTCTTATATTAATTTTTGCTCTGAAAGATGCATTAGAGCTGATTGTCCACCTAGGTCTTATTTTTGGGGAAACATGGTAAGAGCTGGCGCTCTAACCAACTGAGCCATCCGACAGCTCGTTGTCTTCATTCTAGTTGTGGAGGGTGCAGCTCACTGGCCCATGCGGAAATCGAACCGGCAACCCTGTTGTTAAGAGCTTATACTCTTAACCAACTCAGCCATCCAGCCGCCCCCGAATTGCATTTTCTTGATTATTGATATTACTTTTCATATTTTTGTTCATTTATATTTTATACTTAGCCCATTTTATCCTTAGCTTATTTTCCTATGGAGAAACTAATTGTTTCATACTGATTCTAAGAGCACTTTGGTCTGTCATAGGTACTATGTTTCCCCCATGTCAGTATCCTTTGTCTTTGATGTATTTTGCTTAAATAGAAATTTTAAATTTTTATCTAGTTCAGCTTCTCATTCTTTCATGATTCTGCCTTTGATAACATGCTAACTTAGAAAAGCCTTTCTCATCTCAGGGTTATAAAAATACTAACCTATGTTTTGCTAATATTTGTGGTTTTGTATTTTATATTTAAACCTTTAATCCACATAGTTTAAGAGGAGATTTAACTAACCTATTTTTTCCCCCAAGTGTTTAACTAATTGTCCTAATATTGTTTAGTAAATAATTATTTGTGAATGCTTTGGTATTTGCAAGACAATGCAAATTCCTTCATCTTTATTCTTCTTTTAAAATAATTTCTGGGCTATCCTGCATTTTTAAGATTAATTTAAAAATCATTTTGCCAAGTAAAAGAAAGTCCCATCAGAATTTTTATTACAATTCATGTACAAATTACTTTACAGATTGATTTTAAATTTAAAATCTTTTAAAATCTTAAAGTTTAAAATTTAATTTACTAATTTTAAAATTTGCCATCCTGGAAGAGGAAGTATATTTTTCCAAATCTGTAATACTGAAACTGAATCCTTTGTCTTTTTCACATGTTTAAGATCTGTGAGGCAAATAAAGACAGAAATATTAGAGCTTAAGTTTTAAACGGATACAGAGGAAGGAGTGCCCTGTGGAAGAAAAGGGAGACTGGACTTCAGAGAATTAGAAAGTTGGGAGGGTGATCTGTCCTAGGGGGTTCTACCAGCTCTCTGGACAGCTCTCCCACCTACTGCTGGAACTAGACACCCCTCCCTCCACAGGGCAGCGCCTTCCTTCAGACCCAGCTCTTTAGGAATTCCACTGTATTCAGCCACAGTGCATACTGATGTAATTTTTGCAGTTGCCCTCAGTCTCCACAAAGGAAACGAAAAATTTGCTTTCTCTACTACTTGACCATTCTTGAGATGTTTAAAAACAGACAAAACTCTTATCCTGATTAAACATCCTTCAGAAGCAGTCTCCAGATTTTTCTGCATTCTTGTTACCTGTAGTGCATTAGTTTTTGTCAGCGTGTCTCCTCAAATGCTCTCTTGAGACTTAAGATAATATAATTTCAAATAGAGGATAGAAATAAAGGTGTGGAAAAAGAAGCGGGGATACAAAATAACAGTGGTAGACCATCACTGGAGAATGTTTCCTGGGCTTCTGCCGTCATCCATTTGACCTTGTACGTACTTAGCTCTAATGTAGATGAGTTTTTCTGTATTTAAGGCAGTATTCTGTTACTAGAAGAAACCTATGGGGCTGAAATTATTTTGCATTCCTCTTCCTATAATATCAGACTGTCTGAATTAGAATACCAGTTCCTCTTCCAAGATACTTCAATCTCCCTGCCTCAGTTTCTTCATCTGTAAAATGAGGATAGTAACATATAGTCTCTATCTCGTTGGGTTGCTACATATTGCCCAGTAAATGCTAGCTATGGTCTTCCTGGGAGGTAACACCATCATCACCACAGCTACTTGTTTTACTTTTAAAAAGTACTCTAACATCACCACCTCAGACTGCATCTCTTTATAGCACGGTGCTGATCAGATTAATGTTGATGAGGCTCATACTGAAAGGCCTCACACTGGATGTGAGGAAGATGTTTATGTACTTTCCATGCCTGTATGGAATGGGTTGCCATTTTCACATGTATGTTTCATTTAAAATTTTCTGCTAACTTTTTTCTTGAATTATGATCTCCAGATGAGCAACAATGTTTATTTAATTGAAGTTCAGAATATACCAACTGGCTAACGGTGGCTTTTCTCACTTTGTTGCAGAAGAGGGCAGGAACGACCTTCGTGGAGGACCGTCCCCCGCTGCACTTCCACTAACAGTGGCCCGGACAGAGCTTTGAATCAAAGGACATTTGGGTTTCCTTTTTTACTTTAGCACAGTTTGTATATTTGAAAATTATGTACATTCTTTTACCTTTCAGGTTCTGATTTGATATACAGAGGGCTAAGATATTCTTAGAGACTTTTTGATTAGTCGTCATATATTTATCTACTAAAATATGTTGTTTACAATGAAAAATGTTATTTCAGACTATTACAGAGGAGACGAATAGGGAAGGCACGCTAATGGAAGGGACGGCTTGTGTTTCTAGATTCTAATTGGCTGCTATGGTACTGTAGAAACAAGATTAATTCTGTCTCTCAAGGATGGTTTTAGACGAAGCACACTGAATTTAGACTACTTGAAGTGGAATTGTGTAATTAAATTCAGTAACTGATCATATCAGTTTTCCCTGGAGGAAAGACTTTAGAACATTAAACTTGTAAATGAGAAATCTACAGCTTTCTTGCACCTTGGTTTTACGAGTATATATACAGATTTTAGAACCTGACAACACTTCTTTGTTGTTTTCTATTTGGAATTAGGAGAAAAGCACTAGATGACCTTAGGATTTTCGTTTTTCCCTTTTATTACCTAATTTCTTGTGACACCTTGATGGGGACAGAAATTTGTTCATTTATTTCTATAAATAACTCTAAGATTCTGTGTTTCACATGAGCATTAAGTTCTTCATCACTTTAAGGGAATCGAGCAGGCAGACTTTTGTGTGTGTGTGTAAATGAATATATTGGTTCCAACTGCAATTTAATGTTTACAATGGAAAGGGTGAAAGATGGAGAATTTTGATTGTTGTTGTAACAAAATAAACAAGTAACCAGTTTTCTTGGTTAATTTTAAAGCAAACTTAATGACCATGACCTTATTTAATCATCTATCCTTTTTACTTTTTGTTTGCTTTTCTTACTTGTAGGTGAAAGGACCCCAGGCTAATGTAAGGCTTTTGGAGCCCACTCTCTCAGTTTATAAAGTGATTAAATAAACCACCCCCCATCCCTTCTTCTGTAATTTGTTTGAAGTGGAAGTTGAAGAAGATGAAGGAGAGTTATTTTTTTAGAACTTGAAATTGTAGTCCTTTGTTGCTTCTAAACTAGTTGCTGTGTATATCTTTATTTTGTGGGTAAAAATAAATGTTCATTGAGAAAAATATATTTTAAATTTAAAGAATTTATTCTTATAGCTGTATCTAAGATAAAAAGTTTTACATAGCTTATTTTTTTCCAAACTGTTTACCACACTTTGATTGTAGCCACTCATAGTTCTGAAATACTTGGCGAGTAAATAGTTTTACTGAAGTAAACTGTCAAGTTGGTGGCCAGATCCGATTTGAGGAGCTACTAAAATAGAAAATATGTCTTACTTGGCGCTCTCATTTGAATAGCCTTAAAGTAGGTTTCCATAATAGCCATTAGCTTTGAAATCTGCCTTCTGTGGTTCATTGTGAATAGGAAAATATGTCCTGGATTCTATACCAAGTAGATTGTTTGCTTCTTTGTATTTTAAGAAAAATACTAGGGAGAAATGCTTTAATTAACAATTCTTCCCAGTAGCTAATGAAGCTGACTTTTAAATACTATGACTGATCAAGCAAGGTCAGTTGTTTTTGATAATTACAGAACTGGTTTCCTAATCAGGGGCTGTCAAATGTAGCTTTCCTTAATTCAGAAGTTTGAACACTAAGTTATAAATAAATGAGATTGGAAGAATTGTAATCTCTTCTCTAGAAACGTTAAGTCTTTAATAGCAAAAAAAGAAATTAGCAGAAGATAGAAAACTCTTAAGTACTTCAAAAGGAAAAAGTTTCATTTGATAGGTATTTTTAAGGTGGAAATAAATATGATAAAGAAGAATCAAAATTACAGAATTTTGGCTGAAACCAAGTTGATAAAATGCCGGGACTATGGGGAATGTACACGAAGACAGTATACGAGTACGAAATCAGATTTAGTTAAGGTTAGTTATTTATGGCAGTGATCATTTTCCTTCTAACAGTTGTAATAGAAGCCATTCACAAATAATGTAGAAAAAAAGTTTTTTTAACTTTGAAAGTTCGCAGGCAGCATGTGAGAAGCAGTGCATCCGTGAATGTGAATCCGTAAGCTGCTGCCTGCCGGGGCTGCTTCTGGGTCTCCCATCAGAAAATCAGGCCAATCTGGAAGAGAGGTGGAAACGCAGCACCGTGTCAGGTAATGCTTCCTTGTATGCTGTCTTTTTAGGGATCTTGAATATACAAAGCCTTTCCTGAAAGACTGCTCCCTGTGGTTACTGAGGAATGATGACAATAAAAGGCCGAATTGCAGTGCGTCCATCAGCAGTTTGCTCTCTTTGTGGGTGCACGATGACAACATCTCCTGAAGCGAACCATTGGTCTGACCTCAGTAACATCAGGACTGAAGCTTGGGACCTTGGGCAAGCTTTCGGCATTCCAAGAGAGCTCAGCTATACTTAGGAAAAAATAATCAGTGACCCTTGGACAACACTGGCCTTAAACAAGTAGTAAATGCATACTTTGTACTTGCTGAATCAAGCACTATTGGAATCAAGAGAGACAAAAAGTAGTAATAGACCTTCAAGAACAGTTGTGTTCCCATTTGGATGAAATATCCAGTGTAACCAAATTCCCCAGTGAAGATAGCTTAGTCTGGCAACAGTTTCTTCTTTTGAGCACATTAAATTTTATTTGCTCAGTGAAGGCTGAGATTAAATCAGTAGATATCTATTGCTAACTAGAATTTGAGGTAATTATGTGTATTGGTCAAAAGCTGTTTCTTCGGGCTCAGTGTAATCCCTACTTTGATTTACAAAGCTAGTCTCGTGGTATAATATACGTGCTGTTGTACAATCACCAATTAGAAAAGCCACCTATACCTTTCGCAGTTAATTTAGTTTCTGAAGTTTTAAAAATATGAGTATTTCACTTTTAAAAATGTATGTATTACTAGTTACAAATGTGAAATTTCTGCAATGTCAGTAATGCAGCTAGAAATTTACCATTATTCTAACAGCCGAGTATAAAATAAGTTGTGAATTGGGAAAAGTAATTGCATTAATTTAAATTAGTATCAGAATAAAAAGTCAATCCATTCTTTTTAATGAAATGTAGGTTTGTGTATTATGGGCTAATGAGAAACCTGGGAACACCATTACTTCTGTGGGCTGACTGCAGGTACTGACTCCCAGGGTTATATTTCATACTTGCTTTTGGAAGCATCTTGTGGATTTCCCTGAGAACAGTGACTGCATCAAATGATCAGACAGAAAATGAAATCAGCAAAATGTCTTAGGTAGCAGGTGTGAGAATTTTAAAGAATATGTTCCTCCCATGCATTTTCTAGATACTTAAAATGTTATCTTAAAAGGGTAGCACTCAGAATATCATTTAAAATAGGTATGTGATTCATCATTCTCCATAGGAAGGTGAGTCATTACAGAATGTATGAAATGGTGTGCATGCTGCTGAAAATTACGTAAAAATGTGTACGTACTTTATAAGAATAAAGTGATGCTATTTTTAAAAAATTGTTTAAATGAATAATAAACACTGTTAAAGAGAATTATTTGAAATAGTTACATTTTGGGATCCCAAATAGGCTTTAAGTAACTTCTCTTTCCACCCGAAGATATGACTTGGTACTCTCTTCTTTTTAACAGGTGATTTGAAGACATTAAAGCTAGAAATTGGAACCAGAAAACCTAAAGAATTCAAGATGTGTTTTAACATGATGGTTAAATGGAACTCACCTGAGTACACTAAAAAGTTGATTGCACAGTTATTGAATCCCAGGATTATAGTTTCTTGTATTTCAGTTAAATTTTCTTCTGCTTTTAAACGTGTGTAATAAAGAACCTATCCCTGGTGTTCTAAGTCATGACTCTGGTTTTATACATATGTATAATAAATATAAAATGTTCTCTAACCATTCTTTGCGATTTATTTAAAATAAATTTGTCTTTTCTCTTTTAGGTTAACACCAAGACTGATCTTGAAATTAGACATACTCTGTTCATAGAGCCCACGTTTGCAGATTTGCCCGCTAGTTGATTTGTCTGTCACCCTAAATCAGTGTGAGCTGCACTTCTGTACGTGCACAGAGAGTGATGAAAACTTGTAGTTGCTTGACATGCGTGTTCCATTTCAGCTGTCAAACTGCCAACATGTCCTTTTCATGGTCTAGTTAGTGACACATTTTCTGACATTCTGTACTTAATGTTGGTGATTTGTTTAAAATGGCCCCCAAGTATAGCTCTTAAGGGCTGTTTACTGTTCCTAAGTGTAAGGCTGTGATGTGCCTCACAGAGAAAATGGGCTAGATAAGCTTCAAGCTTCGTTCAGGCACGAGTTCCAGTGTTCTTGGCTGTGAGTTCAATGTTATCGGAGAAATCAGTAGGTCCTGGACCCTAAGGTTGGGTTGCTTCCAACACTGGCAGTGGTTGAAACTTTGCCATTCCAAACAGTATTTGAATAATGAACTTTTGGTTTTTTCCCCAATGCTAATATGCAAAGCAGTGATACCCACTTTTAGGTATTGAGAGAAATCAAATTTGTTGCCATTATTTAAGATGTCTGAAGACACCCCCGGGACATCAGCTTGGGTCCTATGTCCTTTTAAGCAATTCCCTTTCATGAGGATACCTAAGATGAAATGTATTCTAAATCTACCGCTCTTATACTTAAAACCACTAGGCTGGACAGCAAAGGAAACCACCAAAACAAAAGGCATCCCACTGAACGAGAGAAGATACTTGCCAATGATCATCTGATAAGGGGTTAATAGCTAAAATTTATTAAACTCATATACCACCAAAAAAACAAAAAATGGGCAGAGGACCTGAAAAGACATTTCTCCAAAAAGGACATACAGATGGCCAAGACATGAAAAGATGCTCAATGTCACTAATCATCAGAAATGCAAATAAAAACTATAGTGAGGTATCACCTCATACCTGTCAGAATAACCAGATCAATAAATCAACAAAGGACAAGTGCTGGTGTGGATGGGGAGAAAAGGGAACCCTTGTGGACTGTTGGTGGGATTGCAAATTGGTACAGCCACCATGGAAAACAGGATGGAGGTTCCTCAAAAAATTAAAAATAGAACTACCTCATGACCCAGCAATTCCACTTCTGGGTATTCAGCCAAAGAAATCCAAAACAATTTGAAAAAATATTGCATCCCTGTTTACTGCAGCACTATTCACAATAGCCAAGATATGGAAACTAAAATTTAGCCAAGATATGGAAACTAAAATTTGTGGTACATTTATACAATGGAGTATTATTACTGCCATAGAAAAGAATGAAATTGAAACCACTTGCAACAATATAGACAGACCTAGAAGATACTATGCTAAGGGGAATAAGTCAGAAGGAGAAAGACAAATAACATGATCTCACTTATATGTGGAATCTAAAGAACAGAATAAACGAGCAAAGAAAACAAATACAGATACAGAGAACTGGTGGTTGCTAGAAGGGAGGGACTGGGGCATGTCACAGTGAGAAAGGTGAAAGGATTAGGAAGTACAAATTGGTAGTCACAAAACAGGGGATGTGAAATACAGTATGGGGAATATGGTCAATTATGTAGGGTGTCAGATGGGTATTGGACTTCTCCATCAGGGGAATCATAGGTTATATATTATACCTAACCACTGCGCTGTACTCCTGAAACTAATAAAATATACTGAATGTCAACTATAATACAGATATATGGTCACGACATAAGGTACAGCATAGGGAATCTAGTTAATGGTACTGTAATAGCTATGTACAGTGTCAGAGGGGTAGACGACTTAGTGGGATTATCACTGAGGGGTGGAAATGTCTAATGTTTCGTACACCTGCAACTAAAAAGAAAAAAAAAAAACCCAGTAGGCTGGTTTTCTTCAACTTTTTGCTGAGGATTGAATTGGAGTGTAATTCCTGTTGAACAAATTCTTTCCCTATAAAGTATGCTTTGAAAACACCTTAGTAAGTGAGGAATTTTCCATGATTTCTTCAAGAAAAAAATACCATCAGATAGTTTATTAAAAAAGAACTTTAATGTAAGGCACTGTTGTCCAAAGTTAAATGAGGGATAACAACCCACAGGATGCCCTCCTGCTCGCCCACTTCTCAAACAGGTCATCTGTCCCCCCACGGGTAGAAGGGTACAGATCCCGCCCAGCAACTTGACACGACAGTACTTCTCAAAGCACTGACTCTTGTTTTCCCTTAAACTAATAACAGAACAACTAATGAACATCTGGTGAGGAAAAAACCGGCAAACTACACCAGCCATTATAGCCCCAAAAAGGGCTTCTAAGAGTTCCCAGGTTTATAAGAGGCCCAAGAAATGCATTTATTCTGTTGCCTATTAAGTCCATGTGACAGGAAAAGATCAACGTTACAAGTATGTCCTTTGGTTCAAACTGCTTAATGAGAAGGTAAGAGCTATGTGCACAATGGGCTCGAGGCTCGAACTTCTGTTTGCCACCTGATTCAAAAGCACTCAGGTGGTTTCACCCCAGGTGCCATACGACCAACTCGTGAGAATGTCTTCATTTACTCTCATTAAATATATTTAACATTTGAACCTTAGGAAAACTGCATTCTTATCAGAAGCCTGTAATTTGTGCTTCAAACAAAAACAGGCACCTTGCTTCTTTGGTGCCAAAGACCTCACCTATCTTTCGCAATAATTTTTTTCTGGATAACCATCAGTAAAACACCTAAGACATATTTCTGCAAGTGCTTGTAAAAAATTCTTCTAAAGGAAGAAGTCATCCAGGAAAGCCAAACTTTGCTAAAGTGTTGTTTATATGCATTACACCAAACAACCCACTCAGATTTTTAACAATTTTAAAAATTAAATCCCAGTCCAGCCGAACAATGAATGAGGTTGTGATGAGGTATTATTTTGACATTTTGGTCTCAGAAGGTGTTTCCCCAGTATCTAGTGTCTTCAACAACCGGAAAAGGCCAGCAGCTTCTCGTATCCTACTGAACTCAATACAGAATGCCTGCACTTCTATAAACAAGTCCTGCACATTAATAATTTTGTTACGGATCAAGGATTGAAGAAAAACACACACAAGACGTACCAGACGATTCTGAAAAAGAAAAAAAATTTAGTGTGCCCATTTTCTTGGCAGGTATTTATAAAATTTACAAAAATTTCTATTACTTACCTGCATATATTTGTCCTTAATTTGTTCACAAGTAGAGATGCAATTTGATATATAAAGGTGAATAAATTCAGGAGGTAGATCAACAGCTGTAGTTAGTCTGTTGCATGAAGTTAGAAAGTTAGGGCAGTTCATTTTATTTGCTAACATTAAAAAACCCCATTAACCATAAAATATAGAATTTCCTTTGATCATTTAGTGAAAATTTCTGATATGACCAATTACCTAGTTTTAAATATACTTAAGCAAATAAACCAAAGAGCCACACCCATTGGTTAATTAATGACATTTTAAAAATTTATAACGTCACATTGTAATTACTCATTAGGCAAATTTTTGAGCACCATGTTCCTCATGGTTCTTGGTTGAATCATAATTCAGTTATTATCTTCTAAGCTCTAATAATGATTGGCAATAATTCTACTCATTTATTAAACCGATTACATGTAAATGCTATACAAGGCAGTGTGTCTGAAGGAGGTATAAGTTTAGTAACTAAACTGTGATACGTATCTAAATGCTGAAATTAGGCATTTGCAAAAAGTTAAGTGAAAAGACAGAAAAAAGTCTTAAAAGGGCCAATGACTTAAACTAATACCTAAGGAGAAATGACCTGAGTAGAGCTTGGAGTCGATGATTAGCATGGCACATTCAGGAACATGGGAAAGACTGGCTGCCATGTAACAGACGTGGTACGGTGCCCGCAATTTAGCGTCTCAAAGGGGGAGGCTGGTATTTTTCAAAGGACTCTATGGAATGTTTTAAGGGGAAAAAAGATGGGGTGGGAATTACATGCTCAGGGTATGCTATGCTAACTATACAGTATATGATTTCCAGAGAAAATTCTAAACTCGCTTGACTGGAACTTTTTCCCCGCAAGGCACTGAGGAATTAGTGGACCGTACTCCAAGGAAACTGCCATAGGTTGCCAGGGTCACCCCAACAAGTGTCCTTCACACTTAAGGGTGATGCACTATGATGGGGGGCAGGGGGGGGGTCAAGGAGAACAGACTTTGTCCTTGAAATTACCGAAAAAGATGCAGGTATTTTGGACTAAGTGCCAAACGTCTGGTAAAGACAGTAACTGCTCCGAGAATGGAGGGAAGCGGGGGAATAAATGAACTCTCAGAGCTCGGTCAGCCGAAAGGACTTGAACAGAATGCAGCCCCTGGAAGGGTGAGTCTTAACACAGGCGGAAAGGCTTCAACAAGGAGAAGGCAGAAAGCAGCAGCGTGTTTTTAACAAAGCAGCTACTCAGTTTTGCCAGTGAAAACCTACTTCCTCACAACCCCACCCAAAAAGGACACACTTTCGTACGTGCACACACACATTTGGAGATCACCTAGCTTCGGGCCAGGTGGTTTTTCACCACCTGATTAACTTAAAAGGACATGTTCTTTAGTACAACTACAAGTAGGTTACAAAAAAGTAATCCCCAACTTACAAACGAGAGATCAAAAAATGTACTGTCACTGAGGTTCAGTTGCCTGCCACCAGAATGGATTTGCCCACATAGCAGGATCATATAAGTTAGCACCAAAACGGCACCGCATGAAAGGGAACCCAAGGTGAGAAGCCCAACTGGGACCACCTCAGGCAAACCCGGACATGGGGCCACCCTAATATAACAGCTTAATAAAACAGGAGGCTGCCAAGCTACCCCCACCCAACAAGCCTATTCAATTCATAATTTACCTAAAACATTTGCAAGGCAAATAATACAAAAATGGGAAAACATTGCACAGAGGACACCAAGAAGGGGAATGCGCGGTGTTTGCCGGACAGCGCCAGCAGTAAGGAGGCTGAGAGGCTGGGGGAGGACTCGCAGGACAGCAGTCTCGGAATTCTCTGGGCTCTTCCCCAGGAGGTACATAGCTGTTAGTCTAACAAACGAGAATGTAACATCTGTATTTGTGTGCAGGTCAAGGATGAACAGCTATACAGAGAGAAATTTCAGCAATTTTCATTTATGCTTCTATTAATACTAAATATTTGAAATCCTACTCTTTGAGTTCTTACTAGTGGATGTTAAATTTACACACAGTGAACATTAAGCCTCAGATTATTTAGTGGGTTTTCTCAGGCTAACTATGTCAGAAAAAACAGACTTGCTCGTTTGTCCCTCCTAGCCGTTTAATCAGGATCTGTACACTCCACGCACAGTTGGCTCACGCACAGCAACTTACCGATTTACAACTTCCATCGAATGTAGAGACATGTCCATGTTGACCAGGACCGAGAAGTACTCAGTGATCTGGCTGGACTGCATTAACTTCAGCAGCATTTCTATGGCCACTAGAGGGTTGTTCTCCACTAGGTCAGGAAGTTTGGCTGGAGTGAGGCCAATATGATAAACAAGTTTGGGGTCTTTTTCCAACTCACCAAGGAGCTAAATACAATCACATTTGAAAAAAAAGAGAGAGGCTCTGGAGTCAAATTAGCTTTTCCTTTCCTGCATACAAAAATACATATTTTATACAAAAAGCTATAAAATTATCTGCACTGAACCAACTTTATAAATTTCTTCCTTCAAACCCATGATCATAATGACTTGATATTTTTCAATTTACATTTGAATTGTAAAGATATTAAAATACACACAGCTTCAGGGCAGTTTATAAATATGCCCGTGATTCCTCCTGGGCATTAAACCAGACTCAATATCGTCTGGTTGAACAACATACTGCCTGGATTGTAACATGCTTAGGTCCTCGGTAGGTTTCTTTTTCTGTCATCTGTTATAACCCAAAATAATCTTAGATACCAACTAGTTCTCCCATAAAGCAAAGGCCAGAGACTTGAAAAACACGAGAAATCCCTGAGAACGGAGCAGGATGGGAAGAAGCAGACCTGACCAGGTAGTAGTTTACAGTTACGTCCCACTCACACTTTGTAATTCAAAAAGGTCTCAAAAACAATCTTTTCTACCAAATAATTATGTTTTCTTTAAAATTTTCCATGTTCTTTCCCCCATCTACATGTACCACGGTGGACTGTTTCAGGCTGGTCTAGTAAGCAAATTGAATTACGAACACAGGTATTTACTTGACTTTGAAAATAGTATTTTTGGTGGTAAACTAAACTGGAGCCGTCAACATCTCCTGACAAGTCTTAATGTGAAAGTATGCAAACTGAATAAAAGTCCCCGACCAGAAAGCCTCCACAGGGTGTCTTTGCCTTCCCCCCAGGGGAGTCTTCTAGTTGGGCAGCAGGAGCTATTCTGATGCAAATCCACCACTAACAAGCTGTGGGATGGGGGCGACTTTACCCCACCTGTGCTTTTTTCCTCCTCCCGAATATGTTAATAAACCTGCTTACCCTCAGGAGTTACTAGCCAACTTCAGTGTAAGGAGGTAAAGTGTCCAGCTGCACACAGCAGGAGCCAAGTGCCAAAAAGCAGACCCTTCCTACCTTCCTCTCCCAGTGTCAAACTATCTCAAACATTTTTAGTTATCAGACTTCTCGCCCTCCCAGAGTGGAAGGTTCAGAACAGCTCCAGAGACCCAAAGCTCTGGATCCTCCAAACGGCCCACTATAGGCTCATGTTGACAGTATCATTTCATTGGTCATTTACCATGTTATGAAAAAACAAAAAGCTTGATGGGCTAAAGATAAAAAAAAGTTTGCAATAAATACATACCTGTGTTTGTTGAGGAGAAGATAAAGGGCTTTTGAAGGCTTTGGCCATTATTCGCTTGATCTCTACACCCGTGCTATTCTTCACACACATTGATTTGTCCCACTGGATGGAATGGTCAGGCTCTGTGGGATTGAGCCATGCCAGCTCGTCTTCACAGATGTGGAGTGGAGGTGGTGGGCGAATAAACTCTGGTCGAAAATGGCCTGTGAATGAGAGCAGCATCTGACCGCTTCTATCAGGAAGCTGACATCTGTACACATCTGTACCCATCTCACATTTAATGAAGAACACCTTTCTAATAAGGATAACATGACAAAACTCAGACTTCAAAACCAGAAGCAGAAATGATGTAGGAAATCAGAGTTTTATTCAGAATACAGACAAGAAAATGAAACACTGATATTATTATGCCAGAGACCAAATCTATGTATTTGTGGAGGGAGGAGAGGAAAACATTACTGCAATCTGACAACTTTTAATTCAAGCATGATCACCACCCGACAGCAAAAGGACACAACCTGTTTTATTGGTTAAAGTCTTTTGATGGGAAAAATGAAATACTATTCGATCTCACTCATCCTATTCTGAGTTGTCACTTTATTCAGAGACCACTATGACTTGTACCAGTTTTATCTTTGCATCTTATACCCTGAAGTGGCATATTACGTGGAGATGAAATGGCAGGGAAGAAAAAAGTATGGTTGACTTGGGACATTCTCAAGTGAATCTGGAAACTTTCATAAATCCCTGCATTCACAAATACCACATTCATTTTCATAAAACCATAAAAGTACAACAGGAAAATGAAGTGACTCAACTATTTCATAAAACAAGATTGATCCCTAAGTTATAAACCCACTGAAATAAATGCAAGCTGAGACTGCTGCAAACAAGCTTCACACTAAGGGCCAAAGACGGCTTGTTCCTATCATGGCTCCTACTCCAAATTAGAGATCATACTCCAGTTTAATGAAAACGTGTTTTCTGGCTAAGAATCGACACTTTATCTTAAACTACACTATGTCTTCACTTACATCACCAGAACTAGCATCTGAATCTCTTTTCAGACCATTTACAAGAAGAAATGACGTTTTTAACACTTGACGAGAAGGACCACTTATGTGACGAAGAGGAAGATCCGTGAGGCGGGGATGCCTGGTGTTTAGACCCACTTAATATCTGACTGATTTGCTTTCCGCAGACCTTCCCGTGGCCCAGGCAAGCCCAAGGTGTGCCTGACTGAGTATTGAATAAACCCAGTGTGTGCCACGGACCTGAGGCCAGCCGAGACTTCAAGTATTATTAAACCCAGAGGTCTGCTGTAAATGGTGTAAACAGTCAGTGTGAGTTTTAAACTTATGATGACACTATCATCTGGAGAACATGTTCTTATCCCTAAGCAGAAAGCGCACCTTTATCATTAAAACCACATAGTAGCCTATAAAACCAAAAGATGCAGCCATATTATTTCAAGTTCATAGGTGTTTGTTTTGAATTAAGAGCTATTAGATCAGTAAAACGTTACAATGGAGAAGGTAAAGATAATGATAAGACTAACAGAGTTATAAAACAGAAAGGTAACAAGTTACAAAAATACTCATGTCAGTAAAATCAGAGAATTTATATCTTCAGATATGCTGATATGTAATAAAAAAACTTAGTATGTCATTTTATCAAATAGTGTAAATTACCAAGCATCCACTATGTTCTAGTCACTATACTAGGAATTTTCTCATTAAATTCTAGTTTAAGCAGCAACAAAAATAACGTTTCAGAAAACCAGAAAGTCTCAGGATGCTGATACAATAAAACCAAGAGTATAAAATTATGTATACCTACTTTCAATAGGTGGTTTTGGTCCACTGACTAAAGCTTCCGTGATCTGAGAGGCAACTGAGCTGTCAAATCCAGAATTCGAAGAATCCGGGTCTGGGTCACTGAGAATACTGGGGAAGCTCGCCTTACTTTGGGTTGGCAATTCAGACTGGCGTTCTGAAAATGTTAAAATAGGAGACATCTGAAAATTGAGAGTACCACAAGGAGAGTGAGAAGACAAGCTACTAACTAGGGAAAGCTATCTGCAACAAGTAAGCAAAAGGCCAGATTCAGAACACCTATATACATTTTTTCAAAACTCCTACAAACCAATTTTTAAAGCAGGAAAAAATGGGCGAAGCAATCATTTTATTAAAAAAAAAAAGGTTGAATGGCCACTAAACATCTGAAAATAGGTTCAATTCCATTAGGAACCAGGGAAAAATCGGTAAAAACACAACATACTGTTACACACCCACCAGATTGGCAAAAATTAACAAGCCTGACATCAAATCAGAAGAGGATGTCAGGTAACTCACACATTGCTAATGGGAATGAAAAACAGCATGGTAACTTTGGAAACAATCTGCCATTACCTAGTCAAGTTTTACATGTGCTTACCTGTCCATCTAGAAGAAACACTTTCACATGTATGCCAGGAAAATATACAAGAATGTTCATAGCAACAGTATGCCCATCAACAGTAGAACGGATGAAGAACCTGGTATTCCACTATATGGAATACATACGTACATACAACTCAATAGCAAAAACACAATCCCATTTAAAAATGGACAGAAGATCTGAACAGACATTTTTCCAAAGAAGACATCCAAATGGCCAACAGGTACATGAAAAGGTATTCAACATCATTAACCATCAGGGAACTGCATATCAATCTCTGAACGAAATGTCACCTCACATCTGTCAGAATGGCTATTATCAAAAGGACAATATGATAAATGTTGGCAAGGATGTGGAGAAAAGGGAACCCTCATACACTGTTGTTGGGCATGTAAACTGGTGCAGCCACTATGGAAAACAGCATGGAAGTTCCTCAAAAAATTAAAAATAGAGCTACCTTATGACCCAGCAATTCCACTTCTGGGTATTTATCCAAAGAAAACAAAAATACAAATTCAAAAAGACATACGCACACGCATGTTCACTGCGCATTACTTATTTACAGTGGCCAAGGTATGGAAGCAACCTAGGTGTCTACCGATGGATGTACACACACACATACACTCACCACTCTGGTCCATGGATCCCACTGTAAAATCTGAATTCCAGACCTCTGCAGAGATCATCTATGTAGCTAGCTCCAGAGAAGATAGGTGTATTTACTTGTTTTTTTCACTTGTGAAATGAATGGATTAGGACACCTTCAATCTGGGTAGGGGAACCAGCAACAGCAAGTTTAGCTACTCTGCCAAGCTTCTCTGTCCTAACTCTAGTCACGTATTCTTCTCTGAGCTTGATGTTCTTTAAATCTCACAGGCTGACTCAAGTCACCTCAAGTTACAAGGGGGTCAGATTTCATTCTCCCTTTATTGAACACAAAGCTAGAACTCTCAGAATACACATCACTCCCGAAGATAAGGAATTGAAATTGTCTATCACTTCTGTACCCAGTTTTCATACTATCTTTGGTTAAGGAAACAATCATTTATTTATGTTAATAGATAAACTGTATCTGGCACTAGTGGCTAATAAGTACTTTTGTGTACCTTCAATCTTAAAAAGATTTCTCTTGGTTTCAGAAAATAACCATTATTATGTTAATACCCAGTCGTTAAAAAGTGAGGTTCAAAATGCTCCAAGGAAACAGTAGTTTATTGAAAGATGTCACCTTATATAAGCAGCCAAATGTCACAGGTGTGTTAAGTCTAAGGATGGGGCATTGTCAAAATTAATACTGCAGCTCATTTAATCACAAGGTCAAGGGTTCACAAATTTGGCTATATATTAAAATTTCCCTAATGAATCACTCTCAAGTGATAAGACCCACGCATCTGTATTTTTGCTTAGAGCAGGCAAGCAGACGGTGCCTCTTCTTCACTTCTTAGAGGCTGACCACCCAGTTCAAGAAGGCCCCCCTATTTTCTATCACGACACACTTTTGCTTCAAGACCATCCATTCATTTGCTTACCTGCGTAGCACAGAAGGTGCCAAAACAATCTTAAAACAGGGCAGAGAAACAAAGTGGAAATCTCACACTTTCTGATTTCAAAACTTACTACAAAGCTACCATAATCACAAGTGTGGTGCTGGAATAAAGACAGACATATAAACCAGGGTACCGAACAGACACCAGAAATAAACCCTCCCACATATGGTCGAATGATTTTCAACCAGGGTGCCAAGAGAACACTGTTTTGGCTATTCAGCATCCCTTGAGATTCCACGTGAATTTTATGATGGGTTTTTCTATTTCTGTGATTTTGATAGGAATTGCATTGAACACATGATCTCACTTTGAATAGAACTGACATAACAAAATTTTTTTTATTTTTTAAGCAGACTAAATTTTATCTTCTGAAAGTGGAAAAGCAATCTGTTCCACTAAAAACTCAAAATGAATTTATATGCCATATTAGCCAGGACCCAGTACTGAAGCTACGTTGTTTTCATGAAAGATACCAACCTTTTAGCACAGTTCATTTTAAGTTGAGTACCTCAAGAAAAAACGCCCAGTGCCACCACACAAGAATGCCCAAGCCACCGATTCCTCCTTACCAGCCAAGGCCAGCTGAAGCCCGCTAATATCTACAGACTGGCCCATGTTTCCAACGTCCATCAGTGCAATCTGTCGCGGTGTCTTTTTGAAGAGTTCCCTTGGGGGTGCCAGCATCAGCTGGGAAAGAAAAAATTTTTCTGGTGGAGTTATAGGAGGTAAAAATCCTGTAAACAAAGATGTACAATGATTAATTTTTAAAATTTAACATGAATCTGGTAAAATTAGCATTTGCTACTTGCCGTCTCAATTCACATATTTTAAAAACAAAATTATAATTAAGTTCAAGTTTCAATTATAATTAACTAAATATATACTTTTATTAAAGGTAATTAAATACGTCATTGGAAATGCTATGATTTGTGGCAGTATCAATGAAACAAGGTTTTTGTAACTATTAAGAACTTTGTTTTTCACATGCCTCAATTCCTGCAAAGGCTTACATATGCAAGCAAAAACAAATAAGAGAACTCCAGCGCTTAGGAATGCTTTTCTTTCTTCTCTGCTGCTGCAGCAACTGCAGAGGTTGAAGAGAAGGAAGCAATCACCAACAACACAAATATACTTCACACACCTGCTTCAATACAGTGACTGGTCCCTTTCGCCCCGTATTAACTGCTCACCATCCATCCTCCTGCAGGGTCACCAGACTCCAGTGACTCCGTTCCCTCCTCGCTATCCTCTCTCCCTCCTCTCTTGCCTGGACTATGGGACAGCCTTCCTGGTTTCCAAAGCAACCCCTTTTGACTCCTGACCCACCCACGGTGCACACCCCCACTTACCATTCTACTATATTTCTAGGCACAAAACTGCGCACGTTACTTAACCTGTTTACACAGAATTAAACCCAAACTTCTGCACCATTTGAAACCCTTCGTAACCTGCTTCTGACCCACTTTCCGGATCTCATCTCTTGAATTCCCCTCCAATGCCTGTATCCTACACTCCAGCTGCACAAAATCAGCTTCTCTGATTCTGGATTTCAAAACATCCAACATAGCAAGTTCTTTGAAGAATACCTGGCAGGGCCACCCCCTTCCCTCCCCTCCACCATCTCTAACAGTTACACACTGGGGATCTGCTCTGTGCTACCGAGCATTTTGTATGTGACATGTAGTACAGCCCTTACCACACTGTGTTATGACTGTTTATGTCTCCCCAACCAGCCTACAAGCTTCTTGGGCACAGAGAAGCCTTCTGATTTACTTCCAGATACATTCTCAACCTGGCTCTGCATCAGAATCATCTGAAAAACTTTTAAAAATACACTCATTAGACGCTCACTCTAGGTGTACAATGTCATAAACTTTGGCACCGATATTCCATTTATTTTTAAGCACCATCCCTACCTGCTTTAATGAAAGTAATGACGATAATGGGTAATACTTATTGTGAATACTTTTATTCCTAATAACTCTACCAGCTAGGAATTATCGGCATTTTACAGAGGAAGAAACTGAGGCATAGAGAGGTAAAATAAGCCCTCCATGGATTCCTTCCCTGGCCCATTTGTTTACAATGCAGTCCACAGTCTAGATCTAGGTTTCGACTCATTGCATTTGAGAACGACAGTATATAAATCATGGTTCTTTTGTCTAACTCGTCCAAAGAATTCAAAAAGCCCTGTGACCTAAATCCCTCATTGTCCCCATCCTCTACACTGTATGGAGGTGGGTTTTGACCACTCATAGACATACTGCATTCACTTTCTGAGTATTCTCAAACTTCAGGACTGTACACTAGGGGCATCTCCCAACACAAAAGTTGCCTCTCGTGGAAGGGCAGTGCAGGAAACAAACCAGAAGACGCTCTAGATCCAGAGGGAAGTCAGGCAGGACCACGGACCAGCTTAAAATGTAAAAGCCCTCCTGCACCATGAAAAACTACCTGGTATTAGCTGAAAATCTGCTGCCTTAGCCTTTTGACTCCTTGTATAAGCAGCCCTGCCTATAGAGTGATTTGCCCTTTTATCCACTGGTGAAGGACACCAGGTTAAGGACTGTAAGATCAAGCTGTTTCCCACCTCTAACTACCTAGGCTTCCCCTGTGACACTGGTCCTTGTCTAAGTTTCCCAGGTACCGTTATACTCATCACCATCCCCTCTGTGCCTTTCTCCTCTCCTGGCTGCAAGTCTTCTCCCAAAGTCGTCTCATAAAGCATCTCTTGAGTTAAAAATAAAATTAAATAAGGGGTAGCCTCGCATGGGCCCACTGATCTGATCTCACCAATGTTGCACACATTTTACATAATGCGTTTTCTGAGCTAGGTGGTGAATTTGAGACTATCCTCTGGTTCCCATCACATTATCCAAGGGCACCTAACAGTCCAACAAAGATGGCTGCAAAGTCCTTAAAAGCTGTTTAATGTGTTTCCACCCAAAACTTCTCCGGGTTCTGAACAATGGCCTCTATTTACTCGTCTGAGAGTTAAAGCCAGGGACAGATCGGTGGGTCACTAGTTACAATTTCACACCCCTCAGACTGGCTTTACAAGGCCGAACTGTATTTAAGGTACTAAAAATGTCAAGCCCCCCACTGCGCGGCATAATTTGAACGGCCTGTACTACTGAGAAAAATAATCTTCGGTGCCATGAATTTGTAATTTAGGTACCACTTCTCCATACTTTAAAGGTGGGGGAGGCAGAGACAATTTCAAAAGGAGACTTCATTTCACTCTCGGGGCAATTTCCGAAAGCGGAGGTGGGAAACCGACGAACCTAACTATGCACAACGCACACCTGGCTCCGGGAGCGACGGGCCGGCGCGGCGCTTACCTGAGAGCGGTGGCCGGTCCGGCTCCTGGCCGCCGCGGGCGGGCGGCGCGGGGTTGAGCAGGTGCGCGAAGCTGGCGGCGAAGGGGTTGGCGGCCAGCGGCTCGGTGCGGTACATCTCCCACAGCAGGTAGAGCGCCGTGAGGCGCTGCGCCGCGCTGGGCAGCAGGTCCGGCTGCTGCAGGAGCATTACGAGCACCGAGCCCAGGCGGAAGTGGTCAGCCTTGCTGAAGTAGTGGTGGAAAGCGGTGGACAGGCCCTCGAAGGTGGTGCCGCCGCCCGCCTCCTCCGAGATGATGCTCAGCAGGCTCGAGAGCTCCTTCGGGGTCAGGCTCATCCTGTCCGCAGGGCCCCCCGGGCCTCCACTGCCCGGCCCGGGGCCTCCTGCTCCGCCTCTGCCGCCGCTGCCGGAGACCCCCGGGCCGCTCCTGGACGCCGACCCCGCCGCTTCTCGGGCCCCTCTTTGCTCCGCAGCGGTGAGAAGCCGGCCAGACGCCGCGCTCGCCCCGCCACCGGGCATCAACCTCTCTCGCCTGTCCCGCTTCCCGGCCGGAGTGGCCCTAACGCCGGCTCGCTCCGTCCCGCGGCCGTAAAGCGCGCTGTTACACGACAGCGTCGCAAACCAAACTCGTCGGGGAAGCCAGAGCGCCGCAAAGGGCCGGGCAGCGCGGAGCGAAAGCGAGGCTGGTGGAGCGAAGCCAAGGAGAGGATCCGGAGATGGGGTGGGCGGGGTCACGGGGCCGGAAGTGGGGGCGGGGCCTACACGGTTCCGCTCCAAAACTGCGGCGGTCTACGTGTTGAGGAGTGAGCTCCCGGCGCAGTCCCGGGCACCAGGCGGTTCCAGTAGGTGTGGGCTACATTGTTTGGAAAAGTGCGTCTTAGATTGTAAATGGTTTTCTTAACATGACATACATGACTCTTCATGGTAAAAAAAAAAAATTAAGTGCAAGTAACTAAAGCCCTCACACATTACTCATAATCAAAGTTAATTTCCAGTTTTACATTCCTTTTTGCAGAAATGGAATCATATTGCACTGGAGCATTTGTACATCGTATTTTAACAAGATTTAGGAGGAATGTTTCCAGGAAATACTCATTTACAAAACTGTGCAACTTTTTACATAGTTTGCCGTAGGACGCTGATTCTGGGCCTTGGCTGCTTGTTGGAAGCCCCAGGGCGCCTAAAAATGCTAGTGCCTGGTCCCACCCCCACAGATATTGGCTCAGGTATTACAAAACAAAAGCAATCACCTCCCCAGGTGACTAGCATGCACTCTGGTCTGAGAACCACCTTGTGTTTCCCAGACTTGCCCAGCTCCTCCCTGGATTCACAGAAACCTACAGGCATATTTCAGGCATAAACAGGCATAAACCTACCCTCAATTCCCACCAGGTGAGTTTGGGAAATCCAGTCTGCACTAAACAGTGCTAGCAGTTTAAGAATTATTAAGTTAAGCACCAACTTAATTGTAAAGTAAAATTGATGGGAGAGACAGTGCTGCATCACCACCAGCATATTCTAAAGGCTTCTTTAATTTACTGCTAGATTACCCTCTAGAAAGTTCCTGCCAATTAACATTCTTTTTTTTTTTTTAAAGATTTTATTGGGGAAGGGGAACAGAACTTTATTGGGGAACAATGGTCAAATTGTTGTCCTTTCAGTCTTAGTTGTGGAGGGCGCAGCTCAGCTCCAGGTCCACTTGCCGTTGCTAGTTGCAGGGGGCAGCCCACCATCCCTTGTGGGAGTCGAACCGGCAACCTTGTGGTTGAGAGGATGTGCTCCAACCAACTGAGCCATCTGGGAGCTCAGCGGCAGCTCAGCTCAAGGTACCGTGTTCAATTTTAGTTGCAGGGGGCGCTTCCCTGCAACATCCCTTGCGGGACTCGAGGAATTGAACTGGCAACGTTGTGCTTGAGAGCCCACTGGCCCATGTGGGAATCGAACCGGCAGCCTTCGGAGTTAGGAGCACGGATCTCTAACCACCTGAGCCACCGGGCCGGCCCCCAATTAACGTTCTTAATAGCAACTGTTAAAAAAAAAAATTTAACCGAGTAAATCTGAAGATCTAATTGGTTTCATTGAGCAGATTCATGAACCAGGCAGCATCCCATCTAGTAGTAAATAATAGAGAAGTGCTCCAAGGGGCTGTACAAAATTGAAGGTTTTTATAGGAAACTGAGTGGGACAAGAAAGTTATTAGCAAAAGAAAAAAAGATTGTTTCAGGCAAGGTCATCTATCTTTGGAGGAAGGCTGACAGGGTTCTTATCAGACAGATTACCTCACAAGTGTTGATCAGGAAATTCCAGACTGATTGGTTTATGATCACATTCCTGAGCCTACATATAAAGGTTTAACTTTTTTTTTTTAAGATGTTTCAAAATATTGAAATATTATAATTACCTGCCCCTTCCCCCCCCCCCCAGAACTTGTGAAAGAGAAAACCACATGCCAAAATGGCATCACTCATGCCCATGATACCAAACCTAGATTTAATACCTGACCTAATTGCTGTTTCAACCTCTCCCAGAAATGTAATCTTAATCTACCAGTCCGGAATTTTCTGGTCAAGCACCAGCAAGTTAATCTTTCCCTCAGTCCTCTCCATTCCCCCATAGAAAGGAGAGGCAATCAGCATGATAAAAACTCTTTCTCATTCTCTTCCCTTCAGAAAATGTCCCAGCCCCAAAATAATCCTTTTTTCCCTTCTATCAATAGCTCCCTTGGTCTACCCTTCCTGTAAAAACCTTCCATTTTGCACATTCCCTCGAGTGCTCTTCTAGTGAATAGATGGGATGTTGCCTGACTCATGAATTGCTTAATAAAGCCAATTAGATCTTCAAGTGTACTTGAAGTTTGTTTTTTAACAAATTGCTTTTCTTTAGGAACACTTTCAAAATTAAGATGATATCCAGAGCTTCCTACATAGTCCCTGAAAACAACTCTCAGGCCCTGAATTAGTTTCCTGGTAACCACAAGCTGGGTGGCTTAACCCAACAGAAATGTGTTCTCTCACAGCTCTGGAGGCTAAAAGTCCAAAATGAAGGGGTCAGGAGAGCCATGCTCCTTCTAAAGGCTCTAGGGAAGAATTCCTGCTTGTCTCTTCCCAGCTTCTGGTGGTTGTCAGCAGTCTCTGGTATCCCTGGTCTTATGGCTGCACCATTCCAACCTCTGCCTCTGAGGTCACATAGCCTTCTTCCTTGTGTGTGTTTCATATGACCTTCTTATGAGGATACCAGTCGTTGGATATATGGCCCACCCTAATCAAGTATAACCTCATCTTAACTAATTACATCTACCAAGACCCCATTTCCAAATAAGGTCACATGCTGAACTTCCAGGTGGATATGAATTTTGAGTGACACTATTCACCCCAGTAGAGGCCCTAAGTTCTCCTGAGCATATGGCTTGGTAGTTCTTCACATCAAACTCATTTCTGCCTTTATATTTGTTAACCTAAAAATAAAAGGCCAAAGTAAAAGACAACAAACATTTATTTGAGACCAAAAGAATAGCAATTTGGGAAACACTGATGCAGACAGAACCCCAAATAGTGTTCCTATCAGGAGATTTGGAGGCAAAGGCAAGGGGTGTTTATGAGAAAGGGAAGGGACAGGTACATCAATAGAAGGAAGGCATTTCTATTGGTGAAGGTAACCACATAACAGAGTGATGTTAATTCTAAACAATGTCTATAATTTTCAGTCCAGTTGTCATCAGTCATAATATCTGCTTTCTTGTTATCTCTGCAAACACTTCTTTGGTCTTGTCTACTCCACTGGCTGGGGTCCCTGACTTGAGTTTGCCAGATCCTCTCAGGTTTGGATCTCAATTATGGCTGCCTGTAGAGTTGGTCAGTTTTCCCCAGCTGGCTCCAGGACTGGCAGGTCAGAGCTTATTGTAGTTCTGTGGACTAGAGCTATCAATATGACCTAAGATGAGGGTGGGACTGCTTAGGACACCGAACACGTAAAGGTAAGACGTCTTTGGCCTAATTTTTAAATTGTTAATACTAGAAAGAATGTCAGTATTTCAGAGATCTTTGTACTACGTGGATGAGGTGCCTTGAGAATTCAATTTTTACTTATGAGGTTAGCTGATTAGATCTAAAGATATAGCAAGGGTCCCTAATCATTTGATTTCCTTTTAACTGTTGGTCAGTCCTGAAGATGGAGCTCATTGTTGGCATTGGCAGGCTCAACATGTCTGTGGCACGCACAGCTATGTCAGTCACTTTTTTTCTCAGATCTAAGCTTTTTGGATGCTCTCATGTTTCCTCCTTTTCTTCCAAGGATCAGCCTCTCAGGGGGTAGGCAGCAAAAATCCAGAGATCAAAGCATGCACAGGCATCCTGGCCACCATTGTACCATGCACGTATGTGACATTTTGCCTCCAATCATGCTGGTCGTAGTAGACAGCGCAATGCCAAGATAACTTTAGATCACACATACCAAATTAAGTACATCTAGGACATAGTAAGACTCATCAGCTTCTCCTCTGAATATTGAGTTGGCTTTTGCAGAAAGCAAGTCACACATTTATTATAGGGCCTGTAATTTAGGAAAAACTCTAATCTTAGTCTCTAAATGGCTGGTGGGGCTTTCAGAAAAATAATTTGGTAATATGCTCTAAAAGTCTGAAAAATATTGATATCCTTTATCTAAATTATTCTATTTCTGAAAGGCTATCTTAAAGAAACAAGAATCAGGAAACCCCTTTTGGAAGAGATAGTCATAGCATTTATTGTCATCAGCAACACCTTAAGGTCCAACAATAGGGAATAACTACAGCAAATTACCAGCAGGAATATTATGCAGTCATTGTAAATGTTGTTTACACAGTAAATCCGTATGTGGAGTACTACTCAGCAAGTAAAAATGAATGGACTGTTGGATGGATCTGAAGGGAATTCTTCTGGGTGAAAAAAAGTCATTCTCAAAGGTCACACATTTATGATTCCGTTTATATAACATTCTTGCAATAACATTTTAGAGATAAAAAATAGATTAATGGTTTCCAGAGATTAGGGATGGTGGGGGGCAGAGAGATGGGTGTGACTCCAAAAGTGTCGCATGAGGGAGCTTTGTGGTGATGGAACACTTCTGTTTCTGAATTGCAATGGTAGCTACATAGGTGTACAAACGTGATAAAATTGCATAGAACTACACAGGTACATTGTAACAGTGCTTATTTCCTAATTGTCGTTGTGTACACTAGTTATGTAAGATGTTGTTACCATTGAGAGAAGCTGGGTGAAGAGTACAGGGGAACTCTCCCTACATTTTTTTTTTTTGCAATTTCCTGTGAATCTACAATTATTTCAAAATAAGAAGTTAAAAATAAAATAGCAACATTCCCATGGCATAATGCTAATTGCAAAAAGCAAAAATAAATGTGGTTTTGTGTGTGTGTGTGCATATACACACATATACATAATGTTGTAAGCAGTGGTTGTCTTTATTTATTTAAAGATTTTATTGGAGAAGGGGAACAGGACTTCATTGGGGAACAGTGTGTACCTCCAGGATTTCTTCCAAGTCAAGTTGTTGTCCCCTCAATCGTAATTGTGGAGAGCGCAGTTCAGCTCCAGGTCCAGTTGCCATTGTTAGTTGCAGGGGGCGCAGCCCACCATCCTTTTCGGGACTCGAGGAGTCAAACCGGCAACCTTATGGTTGAGAGCCCACTGGCCCATGTGGGACTCGAACTGGCAGCCTTCAGCTTTAGGAGCGTGGAGCTCCAACCGCCTGCGCCACCGGGCTGGCTCCCAGTGGTTGTCTTTGGTTGGATAGCCTTTTTTTGTGTGACTTCCAAATAAACATGTATTATTTTTTAGGATGGAAAAATATTACTGGAAGACGGAAAACATCCATTACAAGTGAGTGGGTTTTGGAATTTGTGCTTTTTACTCTGGCACCTGCCTGTGTGTTCTTTCTGCAGTCTCCCCGTTGCCCAAACTGAAGGAATGTGAAACATTTCGTCTTGATTCTACCTCCTGAGACTCTGCTCCTTTCCAGGTTGTTGACAGCGGAGTCAAGAGTGGAACACTATACAACACAAAGCAAAGCAGTCTAAGTCTCCCTGGGGAGCAGTCTAACAGCTCCTGTGGTTGGTTTGTTTCTTAGCCCTCTCAGTGGTTCTCTCAGAAAAACTGGGAGAGACAAAAAAGAGAGGGAGGCAGCTTCAGTGGAAACATTTGGTTTTCTGCCCATCAGATGAAGGGCCGCCTCCTGTGAGCATGTGAGCGTCAGAAAGCTCTTTCTGTGTCAAGTCTCCCCAGAGCCCTTTTATATTCCGCATGTAGTCATCTGTCATTTGGGGTTTCTTCTTGATTGGGGACATTCAAACGACGTGACCAACTGTGTCAGAAGAGCAGTAAACAGGGAGGTAAGCCCATGCCTCAGAGTCAGGCTCGCCTGGTGGGTGACATGGGTGCCGCTCAGCGAATACCTGCCAAGCCCTATTCTCATGCCCCTCGTGTACCAGCTGGGGGCACAACGTGAATGAAACCCAGTCCCTGCCCATCAGGCTAGATGACAAGTTTAGTGTTTTCATCCTGCAGTGTAACCTTGGGCAAGTTGTTGACCCCCCACCCCAAGCCTCAGTTTCCTTTTCTGGGTAACAGAGAAAATCCACAGGGAAGGGTCCCCCTGCCTCATCTGATCTATCCTGAGAAAGAGGGGAGTTTTCTTTTCTTTTTTTTTTTTTAAGAATTAATCTTTCTTTGTGGGTTGTTTTGGCATAAAACTGGCTTTACTGTTCACCTTCTTCATTAAAACTTTTATTTTACCCTTTAGATTACCTCAACGTGACACATCTGACATGAAATTCATCTCAAGTTTTTCTAAATCCCTCCGATGAAAAAGACCAAACCTATGGATATAGGTCTTTCTGAACAGCCCTTTCATTCCTGCAGCAATAAATAGTCCTGCTGAAGACAACTGGGAGTGTCATTTCGTCCATTAATGGCAATGACAGAATTGAAAAACAGCTATAAATTGTAAATTGTGACTTATAAACTCAAAAGGGGAAACAAATGAAGAACTAAGTGGTTACAGTTTTCATTTCCCTGTTGAAGATGATTTTGAACTCGTTGACTGCCTGTTGTTGTTTTTTCTTTTTTTTTGACTGCTTCTGTTTTCATTTAATTATGTTGAAACTCATTCAGCATGGCCAAAAATCATTTAGTTAAGAGCTATAACACAGGTGCTTTGGCATCTGTAAGGTGATAAATAGTGAGGCAGGATTTTCATGAACCATCTCAGTTATTGGGAACGGAACATACGGAAAACAGACTTGTGTAGCATGGTGTCATAGTTAAGAACATGGGACCTGAAGCCAGCTGGCTGGTTCACAGTCCCCACTCCAGTTACCAGCTTGTGAATTGAGATGTCGGTCTCAGTTTCCTCATTTGTAAATGACAGGTCTAAGAGTACAGGCAGACCTCGGAGATACGGTGGATTTCGTTCCAGACAACTGCTATCAAGCGAGTCATCATCGTTTAGTTGCTGGAGGGTCTTGCCTTCAATTTGTACAAACTGCAGAATCTGTGAAGCACAATAGACTGAGGGATGTGTTGGGGTGGCCGGTTACTCAGTTGGTTAGAGTGCAGTGCTCTTAACAACAAGGTTGCCGGTTCGATCCCCACATGGGCCACTGTGAGCTGCGCCCTCCACAACTGGATTGAGGCAACTACTTGACATGGAGCTGATGTGTCCTGGAAAAACACACTTAAAATAAATAAAGTTAAAAAAAAACCACGAGAGATGTGTGTTCCAACTTCAGAGAGTTATTGTAAACAAGGTAATGACTGTAAAAGCTTGACACAGTGCCTGGCACCCAAAACCCTGGCTCTCATGATATTTAAGATCATGTGCATCCAGGCCCTGGGGTTTGTAGACTGCCCGGCATCTCCTGGACACTGCCTCGCTGTCTAAGGACTTCCAGCTCTCCCTGTCTAGACCAGCAGTTCTCAAATTCACTGGTCTCAGAAACCCTTTATACTCTTAAAGTTATTGAGGACCCCAAAGAGCTTTTGTTTATATGGATTATATCTGTCAAGATTTACCATATTAAAAATTAAAACTGATAAAATGCTAAAATATTTATTCACTTAAAAATAACAATGAACATGGCCACTCTTTTCTCTTCCATGAGAAGAGCAGCGTTATGGTTTTACAAGTGACTGTAACGTCTGGCTTAATGGCAGAGAGCTCGGTTCTCACGTCTGCTTCTGTAATTAAATTGTTGACATATGTTGTTTCAGTTCCTGTATGGGCAGACAATCCAGCCTTACTTAGATATGAGTTGAAAAGGGAAGAGTATCTCAATAGCCTTTTTACATAACTTTGATACAACACCAAAACTTAACAAGTCGTAGTTTCTTTATAATGTCGAATCTGAAAACATGTCAGTGAATCGTCATAGTCTGTTACATTAAAATCCATTGATCTCTCTTGCACGTTGTGTAGATCTTTTATACCCTGGCTGATCTGGAGATTATCATACATTAGTTATTTGGAAAATATTGTTCACAGCGATATGCTGATCTCCCAAATGTTGATATACTTCATTATACAATATACTCGTAAAAATCACATTTATTAATATCATCACTGATCTCATCAGAAAAGTATTTTAAGTATTGAGAAGCTGTGAAACTCACAGTGGCAGAGATAAGTTTAGAAAATTCTAACTTTCATGTGAATGCTCAAATTTTATCATTGGCAACAGATACTTTTAGTAGTTTTCCTTGAAGTGACAGGCTCACTTCATTCATTTTCAAAAAACCATTGGCCAAGTGCCTAAATCTGAATAGTTTGTCTGCTACCCATCCTTTCAAGGAAAAAGGGTGTTCCATGAAAAAAGTGGCTAATTTGGCTCATGAGTCAAACAATCTCTGAAGTGCTTTTCTTTGAGACAACAGTGGAAACAGCAGGATTGCTTTATGTGTACTTGCCATTTCGCCAGATAGAATGTTAAAAAGGCATGTGCACAGGGGATGACATTTAATAAAATTAATAATGTCTACTGCTTCATCAAGAATTCTTACATAGACCTGGCTTTTATTCCTTTTTTAACGTGAGTACGTAGCAGTGAAGAATATGGCAGCTAGAATAGCTTGTGCCACTGCCTTGATTTATGCATTAGAAAGAGCCACCCATTTTACCCAGCACTGCCATTGCACCATCAGAGCAAAGGTCCACGCAGTAAAAAGGCAAATAATGTGTTACTTTTATTATGAAAAGAATTTTGATGTCACCAACCTCCTGAAAGGGTTTCAGGTATCCTGCCAAGGTTCCTTGGACCACACTTTGAGAACCGCTGCCTTAGCCCATGGATCGGCAACCTTTTCTCTGTAAAGAGCCAGACAGCAGCTATTTTGTGAGGTCAGACAATTAAGTTTGTGAACTTGTTGCAACGCTGTTGCTAACCTTCTTTGCTATCAGAGGGATTATTCATTATGAATTTGTACCAACTGGACAAACAGTTAACCAAGTTTATTATTTGGAAGTGCTGAAAAGGCTGCGTGAAAAAGTTAGATGATCTGAACTTTCGCCAACAATTCATGGTTCTTGCATCACGACAATGTACCAGCTCACACGGCATTGTCTGTGAGGGAGTTTTTAGCCAGTAAACAAATAACTGTATTGGAACACCCTCCCTACTCACTTGATCTGGCCCCCAATGACTTCTTTCTTTACCCGAAGATAAAGGAAATATTGAAAGGAAGACATTTTGATGACATTCAGGACATCAAGGGTAATACGATGACAGCTCTGATGGCCATTCCAGAAAAAGAGTTCCAAAATTGCTTTGAAGGGTGGACTAGGTGCTGGCATTGGTGCATAGCTTTCCAAGGGGAGTACTTCAGAGGTGACTGTAGTGATATTCAGCAATGAGGTATGTAGCACTTTTTCTAGAGTGAGTTCGCAAACTTAATTGTCGACCTTGTAGGCTTTGTGGCCATATAAAGTCTGTCATGACTACTGAACTCTGCTCCAGCAAAAGAAAAGCAGCCATACATAATCTGGAAATGAAGGCGTGTGGCCGTGTGACAATAAAACTTTATTTGCAAAAACAGGCAGATGAGGCCCAGGTAGTAATTTATTGACCCCTGCTTTAGACACTCCAAACTGTTTATGGGTTTGCAATCACAAGATGACTATTCATGTAACATCAGCCAATCAAATCAGATTTGTTACACAACAAAATTTACCCCACCATTCCTGTCTCATACAACCTCTTCCCCACACCCTCATAACAAGGTGGACCCTACTCAGTCCTGGCATTGCACTTCTCAGAGTGGCATTGGTCAAGGTCCCAACTGAAAACAGATGTCACGTTCAAATTATGTAAGTCTCGGGGAGTTTAGGTGGGTTGTGAGGTATCACAAGGAAAAGTTCAATGACCCAGGGCTAGTAGCAGTGGGGCAGCCGTTAGCACCTCTAGGCCCAAAGAGACGAATGGAGGGAGGGATTGTCAGAACCTGGAAAGCAAGAGTCACATAGGATCAGTGACCTACACGTGAGCTAGGGAAACACATAGACTAAAAAAATGCCCTACTCTCCTGCCCATTCAAACCGCCTGCTGAGCACCCAGTGGCAAAACCCACTGGAAGCCAAAGGCCTGGGAGCCTGCCGTGGTCCCCAGGGAGCTATCCCCAGCCTTCTGCAGTGGACAGCAGGGTAGAGAAACATGGAGAGTAGCCATAGGGGGGCAGACGGAAGTTACATGTCTCAACAGTATCCTGGAATTACTGCTGGGCCAGCCTGTATCACCAACTAGACTGCCCACTGTGAAGTCAGGCCATGCTCTTCTTTGCTGGATCCACAGATTCTAGCCCACTGTATGGTTCAGGAAAGGTTTGCTGACAAAGAATGCATGAGAATCTCAAGGTTGTGACCCTCAGGGCCTACAGAGCCAAGAAGCTCTCCCTCCCTCCCCTCTAACTCGATCATTTGAACCTGCAAACACAGGAGACCACCAGCACCCAAACAGCCAGCACCTGACCTGCTATTGCTGCTGCGGAGCCAGTACTGAGCAGACCAGACCCCTGTCTCCTTCTTGAAACCGAGCACAAGTGTCTCCAAAAAGAGCTCAGTGCCTAGAAATGTGAACTGAGATATTTTGGAATTTAAGTATAGAATCCTTCCTCATGCACAAGATCACTGCAGGACTTAAGATTCTGGCAGTGGTTTTCAGACTTTCTTTCAGCAGCACCCCTCCCACCCCCCACCTCCACCCCCACCCTTCCACCCTCATCTCATAAGAAATCCTATGGCAGACACCACCAGGTAAATCAGATGAAAGGAGAGCTATTCTGGTTGGGGTGGGGGCACCCAGAGCCCCGCTCACTTTGCCTCCCCCAGACTAACCCTCCAGGTGGTCTGTAGGTGCCTCCACAATCCCACAGGAATCTCTGAGGAATACAAATGAAACCCATTGCCTTCTGCAAAAGAAAAATGAAGGAACTGATGCGGCAATGAACCTAGGAAAACCCGTTATAGTGTTTTCAAGTCCATAAAAATAACATTAAAAACACACACACTCAAATTAAATTAATCCAAGACATTTTATATCACACAAATAAATACTATTTGTTGTCATTTGTCTTCTTTTCTTCCTAGAACATTTTCTGGATATCTTATAGCTTCCATCCTTTCTTAAAATTTTCAAACAAAATTAAAAAAAAATTTTATGTTTACCATTCTTTTATAATTTTTAACAACGTTAATATGTTTTCTTTTCGCCACCCTCTTTTTAATTTGTTAACACATTAATTTATTGATTTTACCAAATTAACAGTTACACAGAGATCAAATAGTTCTAACAGGCTTATAATGAAGAAAAAGCATCTCCTGGCTACTCCTCCCCAAAGGTTGTTCTCCTTCCCAGAGACAACCACTTTCAACCCCTTTAACTGTTTCTTCTGGTATTCAGTAACCTTATCTTATCTAGATAATATGTTTATACTGCCCTTTTTAATTTATTACTTGTATTAATAAATAAAAGCTGCCAAGTTGGCACACTGTTGCTAGGCAGAGTGGGCAGGTCCACTGCTCCAGTGGGAGAGACAGCTGGGAGCTGGCACCTGCCCGCTCCTGGGCACAGGCCTATGTCCCCTTTCCTTCGCTGATTTTACTCTGTGTCTTTTCTAGGTAATAAACCATAACTGTGAGTATAAGAGCTTTTCTGTGAGTCCTTCTAGCACATCATTGAACCAGAGAGTGGTCTTGGAGAACTTTTAACTTAAACAGAAAAACTGCAATGCTTCTTTTAAGTTAAAAGTTCATATAGACAGCTTTAATAAGCAATTACCATGTATCTAACTGCTACTTATAGGAACAACTTTGAATATGATAACCTTTAGAGAAATCTGAAGAAAACGCCTCAATTTTAAGATATGTGAAAGTGTGTTTTTTGTATGTTAGGCTTACAGATCATGTTCTATCTTGCCTAAATGCCCAGTGGCTTCTTGGTGCGGTTGGAATAAAATCCCAACTCCTTTCCCAATTTTACAAAGTCAAACTCTCTGGCCTTAATGTTGTGTCACTTGTCCCTCTCTCTCCATGCTCTTTCCCCTCGGTCTTCCTTGTCTTCCGTTGACAGGGCAAACTCATTTCAACCACAGGGCTCTTGCACGTGCTGTTTTCTCCATCAGAAGAGCTGTCTCCTTCTGGTCTTTTCATCCTCACCTTCAGCTCAGAGATTGCTCTGACCCTAAGAAAGTAGTCCCCCAACGAGTCTCCATAACATCACCCTCTTTTAATTCTCTACACAGTACTCATTATTGCCTGATAATATTCTTGATTTTTTTATTGGTTGATTCATGTCGTTCTTCGCTCAATAGAATATATGTTCCATACAGATCTATGGGCTATTTCCAAGGCTGGGTCTGAGACGCTGCTCCCAAGGATTGTACATGTCTTTACCACTAGATGGTGTGAGAAACTTCAGATTTCACCAACCAAGCCTTACGACCCAGGCTCTTAGCTAATGATGAACCCATTATTTCGCTTCCTTTTGTTTTAAAATTAAGCAAAAACAGATCAACTTTAATTAATACTTATGTAATTCCTTTCACTGTAAACACCAACACCAATCTGATGAAATTAATATAAATCTATAGTAGGTTAAATTATTTTTCTGAACGAATTTTAGCTGTTTCTAATCACTTTTCCTTAGAAAAAATAAAACACTTTAGGCATTCAAGAAATTAGACCCATAACCATAATAAGCACCTATATGCCTGTCACACAGGCTAAAAAATAAAAAATACAAACACAATTGTAATCCTCTGGGTATGTTTCTCCTTGCCCTACCTTTCTTATTCTAAAAAGCCTAAATCTATGAATATGCATAGAATCCCTTTATAGACCATAGATACACAAAAAAATATAACCCTTTATCTGGGTTTTAAAAGAATCTGTCTTCCCTTTTTACTAACCTGACTTGGTTTGAAATCTTTTTTTTATTATAACAGCTTAATTGAGATATTAGTA
Organism: Rhinolophus sinicus; assembly: GCF_036562045.2. Classification (NCBI taxonomy): domain Eukaryota; kingdom Metazoa; phylum Chordata; class Mammalia; order Chiroptera; family Rhinolophidae; genus Rhinolophus; species Rhinolophus sinicus. Next base: position 67,622,260 of record NC_133755.1, on the reverse strand, counting down.
TAATTCATAAGCCATACAATTCACCTATTTCAAGTGTACAGTTAAATGGTTTTTAGTATGGGTCCCTTTTCTTTAAGGATCTACTTTCTATAATGGGCTCTGGCTTCTTCAGAAATGTTCTTTGACCCTCTCTAAGCTGGTCATGCATGAAGCTCACACCTGCTTCCAGGGCTTTCCTTCTGAGCCATCAATATCCTTTTTCATATATACATTTTTTTCCCATCCCCAGATGGACAAAGGTAAAGGCCTGATGGGACACCCCATAAACTGTGGGGTGCTGGGAAAACTTAGATGGTGTAGTTAAAAAGCTTCTGTATTGTTTGAAAGCTTCACAAGCGGCATGTCTACGATTTTGATTTTTTAAATATATTCTCTAAGTCTTATCTCTCCCCAGCCTTTGTCTACGTCTAATCTTTCTATATATGGAAAATGCCAGGAGGAGCCAGAGGAAGGCAGAGTATCTGCAGACTTCCTGGAGAGCAACCTTGGAGGCATCTGCATCCTCGCTCCCCCCACATAAGAGGTTTGACTCTGTCTCTCCTGCCCTCCTTCCTTCCATCTCTCTGAGAATGAAGGCCCTCCTCATGCTAACTTATTTATAAACAATGATGGGGGTTACTGCCTTCAGGTAGAGAAAATTTTAAGTCATAGAATCCCTTTTAACAGAAAAACATATGAAATGTATAAAGACCAGTCCACTGGCCCTCAAAATGTAGTAGACTACAGCACAACAAGTCTTAAAATTCCTGTTGGCAACTTGGAGTGCAGCCACTGCGGTCCACATTGGCTCAGCTCGTCATTGACTTTGTATAGCGGAGACCCTGCTCCTGAGTTCAGATGGGAGGGACTTTGCAAACACCATTTCCAAGCTCGTGAGCCTGGTGAACAGTAAACCATGTTTACTCAAGTTTCCCTGGAAAGCATCACCTGGTCAAGAACTGTGAAGGGTCTGAGATTGTACCGTATACTTAGCCTGACACACTTTCATGGCAGTTGGTGAAGAAGGAGACTCCTGGGTCTGCAATGAAGGACAGTTTACTACTCACAGCAACAACCAGAATAGCAGCATTTGTGCCAGTTCCCAGAGCCCCAGCTCCCAGGGTGACACGGAGATGGCCAGGTGACAGCTGTGCCACAATAGGTTACATTGAAGGCGAAGGACCCAGAGCTTATGGAACCCACATCTTTTATAATGGACAGCAAGCATGTCTGACCTGAGTCACAGAGAGGCACATTTTTAGTCACACCTACCCTTTCCCTCAGGCTGTTCATTGTACTCAGATGTCTGGAAAGATGATATAAAACAAAGGCAGTCAGGGTTTTACTCTACAAGATGAAGGGAGAATGATTTCTCAGCATACTTGGGCTGATAAGAATACCCACCATTATTAGTTCTGAATTATATGCATTTTGAATGAAACAAGGTTCTTAAGAAAACATATCTTACATAAAATCCAACTCCTCTACATTTCCTTAATAGGCTTCAAAGTCAAAACTAAATTTCACTTTAGATATTCTGAGAGTATTATCTCCAGGCTGAAACCTTATGGGAGAGAAGCAGTGAGTAAATTACATTTCCCTAAGCAGAAAGGAGAAAAACAAATCTTAGCAAATGTGCTTAATATAAAAACTATCCCAGATGAATTTATATTTATCTTGTGACTAGGAAAATATCACCACTTGATTTCTGCTTTTCTACCTGCCTTTGGGTATAGCCTGAGGTGGAAGCTGTGTTTTCCTAAGTAGGTTGTAGATGGGGACGCACATGAGCAGAAGTGTCCAGAGGGCCTGGAGGGGAATCAAGGCATATGCAGAAAGGGAGAGGGAGGCTGAGAGGAGGTGGGAGAGGAGAGGAAGTCAGGGCTGGACAGGAGGAGACAGTGACAGCTGATGGGATTGTAACTTAGTGCAGCCACTATGTAAAACAGTATGAAGGTTCCTCAAAAAATTAAAAATAGAACTACCATATAATGTAACAATTCCACTTCTGGGTATGTATGCAAAGAAAATGAAACTAATTCAAAAAGACGTGCACCCCCATGTTCATTGCAGCATTATTTACAGTAGCCAAGATATGGAAGCAACATAAGTGTCCATTGATAGACCATTGGATACAGAAGAGGTGGTACATATAGACACTTGAATATTACTCAGCCATAAAAAAGAATGCAATTTTGCCATTTCCAACAACATGGGTGGACCTAGAGGGTGTTGTGCTCAGTGAAATAAGCCAGACAGAAAGAAACAAATACCGCATGATCTCACTTATATGCAGAACCCTTTCTCACAACATTGAACGTGCTCAATAGTCATCACCACCTATCTGAAACTCCCTCTTCTGTTAGCTTTGGGACCACTGGCTCCATAAGTAACAACCGTTAGTACTTTGTGAGTAGCCGCTTGTGCTGCAATGTGTTCAGACGTTACATGCATTACCGTGTTTAACCCTCACACTGCTCAGGTGGATCAATAACGGAACGTTTCTCATTTTCAGTTGAGCCTTGGAGACGAAGGAGACCACTCAGAGGTGGAGTCAGGAGAGAAAGAGCGCTGTCTCTGACCTCAGGGCTGGAGCACTGAGCAGTGAAGATGGGCAGAAAGGGCTGGGCGTGCTAAGAGAGAAAAAGAAATACTCGTAACAGGTGTGGCTGCCATCTTGGGGCGCCCCCTGTGCATCAGGGCTCGGGGGCACTGTGTCCAGGCCTCACTCTAACCCTAGTCACATGGAAGAAGTGACCTTCCAGGGTGGTATGGGTCAATGACTTGCACAGCATCACAGAGTGGCAGAGCAGGCTTTGGCTCCCAAGTGGGTGCTCTTTGCCCATTAACCCATCCAAAACAAGCTTTGCCTTCCACCTGGATGCGGAGAGCCAGCCCTGCCTGGGGCCTCTCCCTCTGCGACCCCCTTGGTTGGGCAGGGCTTTGGCTGGTCTTGGCAGCAGCCCAGGACACCAGGCAGGTGACCCACCTCAGACGGGCTGCATCAGGCCTGCTCCCCACCGGCAGTCCCTCCCAAGCACCTCACATTCCAGGCCCACACGGCACCTTTTCTAACCTTTTTGGTCCTCACTTTCTTTTCATTCGCCACATACCCAGTGGCTCTCATTCTCCTTTCAATACCACTGGATGTTAGACAAGCTTTAAATACACTTTAGTGAAGCATAATAGCATTGTGTGCACTTCGTAGGGAGTTATTGATTGTTGGTGTAAAATATTAATGTGTCTTTCAGGCTATTTATGTCTCGATGCACCAACTACACCAAGACTTAGTTTTCTTTCTGGGAAAAGATCAAGTATTTACCACCAGCATGACTTTTGTTTTTCTCTCCTCATTTGTATTGTGTGTCCAGACTCGAAATAATACTGGCTATAGGTTGGCCATGTCAATGCATTGTCTGGGTCACTTTTTTAGGATTCCATCTGGTCTGCCTGTACACAGAGCCATAGGCTCACATTCCAATCCCACTGAGCTGATTTCCAGTGATGCAATCTAAAGTCAATTGTTCCTGTCGCATTTCGTCTCTTATGAAATAAAAAGGTTTTTGGCACGTGATCTTCCCGGTGTCCCTCTGATTTTTGTAGAAGTGCCTGATTGGTGGCAGTATAAGTGCAGGTTCTCCCTGGCTCCACAATGAGCACTGGGCTCCAAGGAGAGCTGGAGCCTGGCCCTTGGGAGCTGGTCCAGGAGTGAAGGCCACAGTGCTCTCGGGGGCTTTCCCATATGCCATCAATCAGTATGGATGCCTATGAAGGTCTGACAATTAAGTTCGCGAACTTTTCATCGTCTAAGTGCACGGTGGAAAGTTCACAAACTTAATGGTCCAACCTCGGATTCTGAAGCCAAGTACACCTCAGAGCAGTGTTTCCAAAAGCATGTGTGGCTGGTACCACACCATGGGTCACCAAATCTTTCCCTTCTAAGTGCACAGTGAGACCACATTGCATCTGGAAAGATGGGACTGTCCTGGCCAAGGGAGTGTGGGTGATATCCAGGGCCAGCTCGTAAAAATCTCTCACTCACCTTCCTCCATTCTCTCTCTTCCTCCCCTGGCTATTTTGGAGGCCACATATTCCAGATGGTGTGGCCATAGGAGCGAAGAGAACCCTGGGACTCATGCTGCTGCACTCCAACGTGAATGTTAATAGACTTCATTGTGTTAGGTTGCTAAGATTTCCCTAAGAAAGCCAATCCTTTCCTGACCATTCACATGTGTACTAGTTCAAAAACGTGTTAAGTTCCTTATTTGTAATAGTTCCTTTTTTTTTTTCAAATGAAAACTTATGGGGGTGACAATCATTAGTAAAATTATATAAGTTTCAAGTGTACAGTTCTGTAATATGTCACCTATATATCACATTGTATGTTCACCACCCAGAGTCAGTTCTCCTTCGTAATAGTTTCTTGCCCAAATAATTGGAGAAACTTTGGTTTAGACTTGCTTTTTTATCGCAGAACTTTTCAGAGACTTTATTATTCTAACATCTATTGTGAATCTTCTAGAGAAGTCAGGCGAGCCCTGATTTGAGCATAGGGCCCTTTTTCTGCAGGTGTCTCATGGGAAGAACATTAAAAAAAATCCACCTGGGGGAAAGACTGCATTAGAAACTTGAAAATGGTAAAGGTCTTTTGGAACTTCAAACAGGAAGAGGTGGCACCACTTTGCCCCATGGTGTATCTTTGGAGGTTTCTGAGACAACGCTCAGGGCATTGGATGTGCCTATCATGACCATTGTGGGGGAGAAAAACAACGACTGTAATTATAGCAATGCATATCCTATGATGATATTTTTCAACGTTTTCAAGGCCCTAATGTAGAGCAAATCAAAAGAATGTTAGCTGGTTGCCTGGGGCATGAAGTTTTAAGGGGCACTAAAACTTTAGAAGCACAAGCAATGAAAGAAAAAAATAGATCAACTGAACTTCATCAAAATGAAAAACTCTGTGCTTCAAAGAACACTATCAAAAGCATGGGAGAAAATATTTGCAAGTTATATATCTGTTAAGGGACTAGTATCCAATTTTAGTATATGTGCTGCCGAAGCGAGCACAGGGACTAGTATCCAGAATACATAAAGAATTCTTACAATTCAGTGATGAAAAGACAAAAGAATCCAGTTAAGAAATGAGGATCCTCTTTCTCCAAAGAAGATACACACATGACCAACCAGCTCAGGAAAGGATAGTCAAGGCATTAGTCATTAGGGAAATGCAAATCAAGGGAAATGCAAATCAAAACCACAGTGAGATACCAATTCCCACCCGCTAGGATGGCTATTCTAAAAAAGATGGACCGTAACAAATGTCAGCAAGGATGGGGAGAAATTGGACCCCTTTTACATGGCTATTGGGAATGTAAAAGGGTGGTGCAGCTGCTTTGGAAAACAGTCTGTCAGTTCCTCAAAAAAACTAAACATAGAATAACTATGTGACTCAGTAATTCCACTCCTAGGCATACACCTAAGAGAAATGAAAACATGTCTGCTCAAAAAAAAGTGTACAGAAATGTTCATAACAGTATTATTCATAATAGTTAAAAAGGAGAAACAACCCTAATGTCCATCAACTGGTGAATAGATAAACAAAATGTGGTGTATACATACAATGGAATATTACTCAGACATAAAAAGGCATGAATTATGTGCTACAACATGGATGAACCTTGCAAACATTATGCTAAGTGGAGGAAGCCAGACACAGCCAAAAGGAAGCCACATATTGTGTAATTCCATTTGTATGACATGTCCAGAACAGGTAAATCTGTAGAGACAGTAAAGAGGTTAATGTTTGCCAGGAGATGGGGAGATGGGAGAATGGGGAACGACTGCTAATGGGTTTGAGTTTCTTTTTGAGCTGATAAAAATGTTCTGGAATTAGATGATAATGTGGTTACACAACCTTGTGAATACTATACTAAAAACCACTGAATTATATACTTTAAAAGGGGAGAGTTTAGGGTACATGAATTCTATCTCAACAACAATTTAACAAATCATTAGAATACATGGGAAATATGGTGCCCATTAATGCCAACTTCAACACAGGACTCTTCACATAACTGGCAAAATAAAAGGAATAAAAAAACAAACAAAAACCAACCAGGGCACCATTCCTCAGCCATGCTAACCTAATTCTACAGAGCACTTTTACACTGTGTCTAGATAACTCTCCCGTGCAAACACAGACCTAGCCTTGAGCCTGAGACTAACCAGTTGACAGTCACTCAAGATAATGCCAGATAAAATAATGCCTGGATCAGTGCTGGCAATTGGAGATGATCGATTTATGTTATCACCTAAGTGGTAAATGCTTTAATATTTTTGCCATGAAATTGCCAGATTAAAAAAATAGCAAAAGAAATCTGGAAAACATGAGCTACAGAAAAGTAGGGAAGTGTTTGCCACCCTTCTCCATTTGACTTAGATAAGACTCACTGTCCACTCTTTCTCTTGATTCCATGGGTCTGTGGATGACTCCAGGGTCTTCCTTCCTATACAAAACCCAGGCCCCCTGCCTCTACATTGAGGTGTCACTCATTAATGAACGTTCTCCCTCTTGCAACAGCTTGAATAAAATCATCTCCTTAATTATCTGGTGCATTTTTGTCTTTCACAGCCATATAATACATCTTTTATTTGAAAAATAAAGAAAGAGGGATACAGTTTTCATTAGTAAACAATCTGTTCTTTCTGCCCCCACTAAGAAAATGTTGAAAAAAATATTTAAAGAATGCCAGTTTGGAGGGGTGCCAAATTATTCGGCAGCGAGGGTACACACAGCTAGAATTTGTCCTGACCAGCTCTCTCAGATAGCAAAGACTGTGAAGCAGATTTTTTTGAAAGAAAACTCACGCAGTTGTGGTGACAAATCAAGACAGTTTTGTTTTGTAAAGCAAAACCTCTCCAAGTTCACCACAGTTTTACATTCCAGGAGTAACCATCCATATTCCAGTGTCTAGGGCTACTGCTTCTCCCCTCCCAGAGGTCTCCAAATGCCAAGCATCTAGCTTTTCCCAGTTTTGTTTGTTTGGGTTTTTCATTTTGTTTTGTTTTTTGATATTAAGGAGGGAAATGCATGTACAGAACTAATTTCCAGCCAGATTATCAGGGTTTTTTTTTTTTTTTAATGTCAGGGTTGTTTTTTTTTAATGTCATGGTTACATCTTATTTTGAACTTCTTTTTATACATCGACCACATTATGTATGTTGCTATGCTTAGAGCCATTGTGAATCATGGATGGCAAATAAAACGGAAATACTTTGAGAGGATCACAACTCAGTAGCACTCTGAACTTTCTCACAGGGGCCTTTTGTTACTGAGGCTGAATTGCCCTGATGCACTCAGGTAGTTGCTGTCGTGCGGGACGGCCTGCGGGGTCTCTGGTCCCGCTCCCCACATAAGAACGCAGGATATGGTGAGGCCAAAAAAGAACACCCACGGAGCCATAGGTAGGGGAGTCATACCACTATGGTCTCACTGGAGGCTGGGCCCACCGGACACGTGACCTGCCATCCGCCTTTCCGCCAACCGACCGACCGACGACTCTCTTCCACTCTCCTCGTCTCTCCTCTTCCGCTCTCTTCGGCTCTGCTCGGCTCCCCGGCAATCCCTGGCAATCCTTCACAGCCACAGCAGTTATACCAGCAGCCAATCGGCTAACTGGCCACAGCCGACGGCCAATCAGCCACAGCCGACGGCCATCCACCACCCGAGCCAGCACCCTTCCACGTGAGGCCGAGAGCCTGTAAACTACTTTCTGGGGCTCTGTCCCCACAGTTGCTCCATCCCCAAATTCTTGCCTGTGCTCTGGACCATCAGCATTTCCCTAATTTGTTTTGATTCTCCCAGTCCTGAACCATCGGGGTGTCAGGAACTGTGAAATGCTACACTATTGAACATTCATGGTCCTATCTTCTGTTACCTGCCCCAAGGAGATCTGATTTTGTCCCAGGCACACAGCAGTTGGGAGGTTGATCACTTCATCTAAGATGCCCAAGTTGAGTCTGGAAAATCAGGGCTCAGAAAAACGTGTGACTCACGTTGGAAACTGCCAGGATGCCCCCTCTTCCTGGGTACAGGATACCACGTCAGGCTAGTCTAACAACACCTGCTCTAATGATCAGAGTAGGAAGAAAACTGCTTGCTTCAGTCCTTGGGTCTGTAGCTTCTGTTGTGCTGGTGCTTTGCCCTCCACCATCGGTTCACTGTGTGCCTGCTGTGGCACGTCTGTATCACCAGGTAGCATGGGAACAAGCAGCTCTTGCCCAGTGTCTCACCCGCAAGTACTAAGGAAGGGAGGTTGTCTGCTGAAGCAGAAAGACAGCGACCTGGGAGACCCAAACTCTCGTCCAGAGGCTGTCACCTGCAGGTTGTAAGACTTTGCGCAAGTCATTTCCCTTCTTTGGGCCTGTTTATCTACCTCTATAAAATGAAGGGACCAGATCAAATGACCTGTGAAGCTTCTGCTAAATCTAGCTTTGGCTCATCAATCACTTTGGAAGTAATGTAAAAAGTGGAATCGATAGGGCTATTTCTTATATAGTCATGCACTGGTAATGACAGGGCTGCGTGCTGAGACAGGCATGACCAGGCAATTTCGTTGTTGTGCGAACGTCACAGAGAGCACTCAGACAAACCTGGGTGGTCTAGCCCACTGCACACCTAGGCTGTGTGGTCTAGCCTGCTGCTCCTGGGCTACGAGCCTGTGCAGCATGTACTGTACTGAATACTGTAGGCAATTATAACACAATGGTAAGTATTTGTGTATGTAAACATAGAAAAGGCACAGTAAAAATGCAGTATAAAAGATAAAAAATGGTACACCTATATAGGGCACTTGCCATGAATGGAGCCTGCAAGACTGGAAGTTAATCTGAGTGAAGAACACACCAAGAGGTGGACCTCTGTCAAGTGTGTGTCCTGAGCACCTCACCTGCCACACCCTCGTCCGGCCTGGCTGGGCCTCCTCCAAGGCTGAAAGTCACCCTGGACACCTCCTGGGGCCTGGGTATCTTGTCACCCCATCATCGGGCACATCCAAGTGGCCGATATTCCACATTAAACGTATGGTGCTATAATAAATGTTAAAGACTTTACAATTTGGTGTTAGGATTGAATATTAATTTGGTTTTCGACTTTCTCTTCATATTTTGGATCCCATAACCTTTCTTTCCAGAACTCAAACATTGTCAAGGGCTCTTAGAAACGCATGCAGGCTCTGGGCCCGGAGCAGCTGTCCCTCTCAGCTCACCTTAAACCCTCAGCCAACTCGTTCTGATTGTTTCTGATTGCTTCCGCCTCCAAAGGGCCCCAGGTGAAATCAATCCCGATGGTATCTGATGGCCAGATAGGATAAAGGGGCCAGGTAAGAACCCGAGCTGCCTTAGGGACCTTGGGAATCTCACAGCAGACACACATTCTCCATTAGCCGCCTCTAAGGAGGCCAATTTCAGCAGAATCATTAAAAGTTGATGATTCTGCAAATGTCTTTTTGTCTGCTGTGTTGTGTGTGGTGGGGGAAGGACAGGAGGTAGTTTTCCTCCCAAACAGAATCAAGCACTAGCCAAAGAAAGGCAGTAAGATAATCCTGCACATAACCTTAGACTGACCGTGAAATGCAACGTTTAAGAGAGATTTGGGAGGAAGGAGAGCTGTGTGTGTGTGTGGAGGGCAGGGGGACACTGAAATACTTAAAGGTCAGGAGGTGGGGAAAGAAGGTCAAGGAATGCTTTCACAATAAATCAGGGAGAGCCCAAAGACCAAGTCTTAGCATTATTTTCCCCCCAAAGAATTCACTGTTTGGGCTTTGATAGTTATTTTAAGACAATGAACAAAATCTGTGAGTGTGAGGATGTCCTCCTGGATCTAGCCCCCAGCTGGGCTGGGCTCCCTCATCTCCTATAGGGTAGGACACAGCTGAGGAACTCACCAGACCCTAGATAAACAGAGAAGCACTTCTGACTGAGGCGTTACCTGCTCCTGGTCATCAGAACGATTGGCAGAGCTGAGCCGGAGCCTGTGTTTCCCGATTTCCAGCCCTGAACTCTGCCCTGACCCCAACTATGAAGCCGTACGTCGATGCATTTGGGACAACTAGAAGTCATTTCTACATTTTGAAAACTATTTGCAAATGACTTGCTCACACTAATAGTTAAGAAAGCTAGTACTTAAATTCTGTTGTATTTCATTTCCATAAAAAAAAAAAAAAGAGGTCATGTTCAGTGAGTTCAGTTTGTTGAACTACTTCTTTCTGGTTATTTGTCACAGACTCACAAGTGACCAGCTTAAGCACGGGATCTGGGAAAAATAGCTTATGGGCAGTTTCACATCATAAAAACTTCTTGCTATTACTGAACAGGAAAAAAAATGTCTGTGAGCTCAAAGGAAAGGGCTCTCTGTGACATTGGAGGGGCGTTTTCTACTGTGTAGGTCACAGTCATGTGAATGTTTCCTTCTCTGTTGCTCTTCATTGCTTTCCTGAGTAGTTCCGATGGTGAGCACCTCTTCTCCGATGACTGTGGCTAATCATCGTCCCCTGAGAGGAGAAACTCCAGGGGTCAGGACATGTCATCTCAGCACAGGGGGGATGTTGTCACAATAAGGTTGTTCTTGTGCTTCCTCAAGCCCTGAGCAGCCTGTCATCATGACCCCCTATCGTACGGAGTGACAGGGCCACAAGTGCTGGGGTGAGGTCACCGCAGCAGACAGGAAGCTGTTCCACGGTGCTCACCACAGACCCGTGCCAGGTCACCTTGGCAAGCCCCTTAGCTCCCACGGCTGTTAACCATGAAGTAGCTGAAGGCAGAAACGAGGAACCAATGAGCCCACATTCGCCTGACCCCTCAGCTGAGGGGCTGGATGTGGGCGGGAAAACCTGAAGGTTGACAGCTTCCCAGCAAGGGAGATAAGCACCCCTGACAGGAAACCACCCTGATTGGAAAATGCCCCGTTTCAGACCGTCTGTGAAACCAGGCAGCCTTTTCCTCCCATCCTATTTCTCAGAGTGTAAGGGGAACCTAGGGAACTGAGACCAGAGGGGGAAGTGAGGATGGCCTTGGGTGTGGGGACTGCAATGGCTCAACAGTTCCACACATGAAGCTCCCCTAATTTGTTTATTGTTTGTACCTTGAATGTCTGTGCACTTAAAGTCATGAAGAAACTTCTGCTGTTGGAGCAAAAACAGAGTGGTGGGGCCAGAGTGAGAGGGATAGCCTTTGGGGTAGAGAGAGCCCTGACTTTTCAGATGATAGCATCACGTGGGACCCTAGGAGCTCAGAAATTGTCACTCATTAATTGATTTGTCACACACCTGCAGTGGGTAGCTGCTGGGCTAGGCACTAGGGAAAGAAGTGACTGGAACTCAAACCTGCCTCCAAAAGCCAAGTGTGTGAGTTATAAGACATCGGGGAAGGCATCCTTAAAGCTGAGGATAACCAGGAGTTTCCCAGATGTAGAGGAGATGAAGGGGTGGGAGAGACGTGGGCACTTCTGGCTGAGGAAATAGTGTGAGGGAGATGAGCTGGACAGGGCCAAGCAGGTATGTGCAGGGCTCTGGACCTCAGTGTGGCTTGATCACAGCCTTCGCCTTCTACTCAGGAGGCTGTGGTGATAGTCTACATAAGAGATGATGGGGGCCTCAAATGGCCGTGGCAAAGGAGGTAGAGACAGAGGAGGTTAAGAAATACTAAATAACAAAAGTTAGTGCCAAGCAGGATTCACTGACTTGAGTAAAAGGTTAAATGCCCTGTTTCCCTGAAAATAAGACCTAGCCGGACAATCAGCTCTAATGTGTCTTTTGGAGCAAAAATGAATATAAGACCTGGTATTATATTATATTATATTATATTATATTATATTATATTATATTATATTATATTATATTATATTATAAAGACTGGGTCTTATATTCATTTTTGCTCCAAAAAGATGCATTACAGCTGATTGTCCGGCTAGGTCTTATTTTCAGGGAAACATGGTGGCTGTGACCAAGAGGCCCTACCATGCAACAGCATGATATTTTCTCTCACTAACAGTCCCACAGAGGGGTCACTGGGGCTCTGCTCCACGCAGTCACTCAGGGGCCTGGGCTGATGGTTGCCCTGCCATTTCCCACACCCGGCTTTCTAAAGAGGCCCCAGTTGGTACCATCCAGAGAGAAGGATGGGCGAAGGGCACGGAGAAGTGCTCACAGAGGCCTTACAGACCAGGCCTGGAAATGGCCCCATCACTTCTCACTTCCACTGGCGAGCACTTGGTGTCATGGCCACTCCAGGTACAAGACGGGGATTGCTGAGAAATGTGCTCCGGCCTTGAGTCCAGGAAGATGGGAGAACTGGATTTGGGTGGACAACCTGCTGGCTGTTCTGCTCTGGTAGGTAATGATGGCTTTTATCAAACGAGGACATCTAAAGGGAAAACCAGGTCCCAGAGTTCAGCTCCCCTCCCACATGTCTAGGACCCCTCAGAATTCCCCCAGGCCTCCCCAGAGGGCCAGCCTTTCACTCTGAGGCCTGTCCCCATCCCCGTCTCCCAGGGATGCTAGAGCAGCGAATCAGGAGGCCTATGGCCATATTTGAAGTTTATTTCTTTGAATAAAGCATGAGTTTCCCGTGGCTCTGTTTTTAAAGCCAAGTACTTTGCCTGTGAGAGTACTGTGGTCAATTGTATTATACTAGATGTCCAGTTAAAGAAAGTACACCAAGAAATAGCTTTCCCACTGGCAATACTAAACTGTTATTTTGAGTAGATAAAGCCCAGCCTCGTGGTGATGAAAACTACACATATGCTTGCAAAAGAGTTCTTGGTAATATCCTGCATAGGACATAGACTCAGACAATTCTGAGGGAAAAACCCTCACATATGTGCATCTCATCTGAGGTAATGCTGCAAAAATTTTGAAGATTCGAGACTAGAGCATTTTTCAGGGGTTTTCTGTTTTTCCCTTACCTACAAGCTTGCCTGGCCTTTTCCTGAAGTTATATTAGTGGTTAAAGATAGATTCTGAGTGTTGGAGTTTTGGTGAACATAGCAGAAGACTGATACCTTTGGACAACCATGGGGTTACATTTAGACATTATTTCCAGATGGCACATTATTGAGGGGGCTTGTGACCTTTTGGGTTAGAATATGGGTAAGAAGGGGCTCCCTTGATAGTACCACATACCTGGATACCATTATTAAACTCTAACAAGTCCACCATCTTGACTCTTTAAAAAGTAGTCAGCCCTGTTGTGTTGGGAGACAGCTGGCCCAGGTTGTCGGTTGTCTGATTTTGTTTCTCTTCTCTCTTCCTGTGAGGCCATTTTTATGGTTTCTTTGTAATTAACACACACAGTGGAGGGTGGACAAGAAAGGGGAGACTACAGGTCACTCAGTACTGGCTTGAAGTGTTGCTTATCAACAATGAAATATGAGGATGGGGAAGCTGGACCTAATGATTTAAATCAAGTCCTTGCACAGTCTTCTGTCCCTTGAACAAGATCTGACAAGTCACTTACCATGAAGATCAGACCAGGTGTTTCAGACAAAATGAGTGCGTTTGCTCTGTCCTGGCATACGTTGTCCCCTGCTTGGAGTCAGACATATTCTGCCCTTTTGTCTATCAGATGATGCTCTAGAGACCTATCGGAAGGGCAAATACACTCAGATGTAAAGCTTTTCTAAGGCTTCCTATAAGCCATCCCAAAGGTAACTGTTTTTCAACCCTAATGCCTCAAGCCAAAGGAATCAACTTCTAATTCCAGAAGTTGGGGGCAGTATGTAGCAAGCTCTAGCAGGGAAAGTATAAATTACTGAGCTGGGAGTTCCTTAAATCCATGCTACATGCATGGCAGCCTTCTCTCCTACGCCCAACGTCAGCCTCGGCCATCATTAGTAATCATCAGGACAATCCAGCATTAATGCAAATCCCAGGAAGCCCTTGACTTCTGCAAGCACGTTTCTCTGTTTAGAGAAATTTTTTTCATGTTTTTTTTATCCAAGGCAGAAGCTTGGGCTATAGCGAGCGTCATAGCCGGTACAGTTTGTGTGCACTCTGCTAAGGGGAAAAGCCCTCCAGGGCCAAATGTTAAGCAAACAGAAACAGTTGCTCTCCTTGCTTCTATATTCCACTTCCTTTTTCTTTTGTTCACCTTAGAGAGGCTGGTTAGAGCTTGTTCCTACATGTCTTAAATGAGCGTATTCAGGCAAAGGAGTGGGCAGAAAGGAAAGAAAAATGAGAGCAAAGTGATGGAAAGCTAATGGGGCGATTTTGTTGGGAAGTTTTCATGTTCACCACTATAAGGGAACCATTTTTTTCCTCTTAAAACTGTAACTCTATTTCCCATAAACCTTCCGCAATACAACTCCATTGAAAAAATGTTTATGCAAATTCCATTAGAATAGACAATAAAATACATACGAATAAGTTTAACAAAAGTGCAAGATTTGTATGCTGAAAACTATAACCAGTGTTCAAAGAAATTGAAAATGACTAAAATAAGTGGAAGGACGTCTTATATTCATGGATTGGAAGACTTAATGTTGTTAACATGGCAATAGCACCCAAAGTGATGTACAGATCGCATGCAATTCCCATCAAAATCCCAGCTGTTTGTTTTTTTTTTGCAGAAATTGACAAGCTGATCTCAAATTCCTATGGAAATGCAAGAGACCCAGAGGAGCAAAATCAATCTTGAAAAAGAACAAAGTTGGGGGACTCACACTTTCCAATACTAAAACTAACTACAAAGCTGCAGCAGTTAAGACTTTATAGTACTGGTATAAGCGTAAGCACATAAATCAATGGAATAGAATTGAAAGTTCAGAAATAAACTCTTACTTTTATGGTCAACTGATTCTCGACAAGAGCTCCAAGACAAATTAATGGGGAACAAATAGTCTTTTCAACAAATGGCTCTGGGGCAACTGGATATCTCCATGCAAAAGAATGAAAGTGGACCATTACCTCACATTGCATACAAAAATTAACTCAAAATGGATCAAAGAGATAACTCTAAGAATTAAAACTGTAGAATTCCTAGAAGCATGGATAGGTATAAAACTTTGTGACCTTGGATTAAGCAATGGTTTCTTATATATGACACCATATAAGCAACAACAACAACAACAAAATAAGCTGGACCTCATAAAAATGAAAAACTTTTGTGCTTCAAAGAACACTGTCAAAAAGGTGAAAGACACTAACAATGGCAGACGATTTTTGCAAATCATAATCTGATCAGGGGCTTTGTTATGGACTGAATTGTGTTGCCCAAAATTCATATTTTGAAGCCCTAACCACCAATGTGACTTGTATTTGAGATAGAGCCTTTAAAGAGATAACTGAAATTAAATAAGATCATAAGGGTGGGGGCTAATCCAATATGACTGGTCTCCTTATAAGAAGAGGAGGACACCAGGGATGTGGGCACACAGAAGAAAGGCCATGCGAGGACACTGTCCGCAAGCCACGTAGAGAGGTCTGATCAGAAACCAACCCTGCTGGCACCTTGATCTTGGACTTCCAGCCTCCAGAACTGTGTGAAAATAAATTCATGTTGTTTAAGCCACCCAGTCTGTGGTATTTTGTTATGGCAGCCTGAGCAGACCAATACAGACTTCTATCTAGAATATACAAAGAACTATTACAACTCAAAAATAAAAAGACAGCCCAATTTCAAAATGGGCAATGGATCTGAATAGAGAGTTTTCTTAAGAAGATATACAAATTGCCAATAAGCACTGGAAAAGATGTTCAACATCATTAGCCATTAAGGAAATGTTCATCAAAACCATAACGAGATGCTACTTCACATTGACTAGAATGGCTATAATCAAACAGACAATGGTGAGTGTTTGTAAGATGTGGAGAAATCAGAACCCCATATACTGCTAGTAGCTGCTCTGGTAAACAGTTTGGCAGTTCCTTAAAAAGTTAAACAGAATTTCCATTTGATCAAGCAATTCCCAAAAGAACTGAAAATATACGTCCATGAAAAAACTTGTACATAGATGTTCATAGCAGCATTATTCATAACAGCTGAAAACAGGAAATAACCCGAGTGTCCATCAACTGTTGACTGAATAAACAAAATATGGTCTATCTATATAATGGGATATTATTCAGCCACGAAAAAAACAAAGTACTGATACACGCTGCAGCTTGGATGAGTCTTGAAAACAGTATGCTAAGTAAAGAAAGACAGACACAAAAGGCAACATATTGTGTGATTCATTTATGTGAAACGTCCAGGATAGGCAAATTGATAGGAAAATTGATGGTTGCCAGGGGCTGGGAGGGATGGGGAATAAGAATGACTGATGAATACTGGCTTTCTTTTAGAATATTTGATGAAAATATTCTGGTATTAGATGGTGGTGATGGTTATACAACCTTGTGAATGTAGTAAAAGCTACTGGATTGTATACTTAAAAAAGGTGAATTTTATAAAAATGTGTGAATTATATCTCATAAACTTGTTATAAAAAAAACTAGAAAATATGTATGTAGACATACAAATTAATGGCATTTCCAAAATGTAAATACAGTAGCCAACATATTATTTTGTCCACTACATTAAAATACTTTGGAAAATCTCCAGGCCATTTATTTCAGGTTCTGTTTGTCTTATTTTGTTTTTTTTCTTGCTCCCCTGGTCTTTCTCCCCCTTCCCTATACTGATGATTCCTTCCCATTTTTCTCCTTTGTCTAGAGTTGTATCCAGAAGGTGTGTTCTCAGCAAACAGCAGGGCTCCTCTCACCTTTCCCCCATGCATCCCAAGGAGGGCAGAGGTCAGGGCAGAGGTGGGGGTGTGGGGTGGGGGAGTGGGGAGTGCTGGCCTGTAGGTCTTTTGCTCAGCTTTTTCTGCAGGCCTACGCATGTGGCCCACTGATCCATTTTGCAAAGATTACATCATGTGGTCTCAGCCTTCAAAGAAATTACATTCAGAGGCACATAAAATGTGGACAATAATGTATATTTGGGGACATGGGGACTGGAGGTGGGTGGGTGGAAGACATAATTTTCAATGTGTATCATTTCGTAGTTTGAGTTTTTAACGTGTTATGGATGGAATTGTGTCCTCCCAGACACCAAATTCATTTGTTTAAGTCCTAACCCCCAGTACACTTCAGAATGTGACTGAATTTAGAGATAGGACCTTTAAAGAGATAATTATGGTTAAATTATGTCATATGGCTGTCATATAACCCAATATGACTGGTACCCTTACAAGAAGAATTAGAGACACCAGGGATGTGGGCACACAGAGAAAAGCCATGTGAATACACAGCAGGAAGGCAGCCGTCTGCAAGCCAAGGAGAGAAACTTCACCAGTAACCAACCCTGCCAGCACCTTGATCATAGACTTCTAACTTCCAGAACTGTGAGAGAAGAAAACCAAAATCTGTTGTTTCAGCCACCAGTCTGTGTAATTTAGTTATGGCCAGCCATACACCATAGGAACATGTTTTTGTTTTGTTTTGTTTTTCTCATTAAAGTAATGATGGTAATACAAAAGAACTCACAATCTAATTTAAAAACACAATGCTACAGACTGAATGTTTTTGTTCCCCTTCACATTCATATGTTGAAACCCAATCCCCCTTGTGGTGGTATCAGGAGGTGGGGCCTTTGGGAGGAGATGAGGGTGGAGCTGTCCAAGTGGGATTGGGCCCTCATAAAAACAGACTCCAGAGAACTCCCTCATCCCTTCTGCCAGGTTAGGTTACGACACAGTGAAAAGACTGCCATATATGAACCAGGGCTTGAGTCCTCACCAGACACAGAACTTGCTAGCACCTTGATATTGGACTTCCCAGTCTCCAGAATTATGAGAAATAAATTTCTGTTGTTTATAAGCCACTCAGCCTATGGTATTTTTGTTATAGCAGCCTGAATGGACTGAGATCCTCGAAAGGCTAATGAAGGAATGAAATGAGGTAATATATTGTTGATTATCAATGAATGGGATGGAGAGTCACAGTCTCCTTATTCCTGCTCTCAAGCGCCCCATCCTCCCACACGCCTTCCTCAGCCAGGCCTCCTTATTTTTGCTCACTCTACAAGCATTTGAGAAACTAAGCATATATCGGCAATTTAATACATCGCTTGTTTAGATACGGAACTGGATAATGTCCAGCAGAGCGATAAGCCTTAACCTTTGGAGTTATTTGTACCATGGGACAGAAATTAATTTGCATTCCCACTAGACAAAAATCTACAAGTTAACCTCTGTCCCTATACAGACTTGTAGAACAGCCCTGACAATGAACTGCCAAGCCTAGCATGCTGAATTGAAAGCACACCTGGTCACTTCGTTTGCTCATTCCCAAGCTTGTAAAACAATGTTCAATCCCTTAGAAGGGGGCTTCACAACATACTGAACTGAGAAACGGGAGTTAGTGTTACCAGAGGCTCAAGCCTCCCTCGTAGTTAGTAGATGGTAGAAAATCTGTAGTTTTTGGTTACGCACCTTCCCATGTCCCCAGCAACTGATATAGTGTAAGGCTGGCTATGTGTCTTCTTATGGGCAAAGTGAGGAAATTATAGGCCTTAGCCATCCTGAATTAAATTAATCATTTCTGTCTCTAAATGTGATTTCTCTAAACTTGTTCTATTCAATTAATTTCTACTCATTCTTTAAAATTAAAAATTATGCACATTATAGTACATAATTTTATAAGATATTGTTTTTAAACTTACAATAACACCTTGCTCCATCTCCTCTCCACCCTTCATGCCTGCTCCCTAGAGACCCTTCAACCCTTTTTGCCCTTCCTTCTGCTATTTACTTCCCTATTTCTAAATAATAGGCTCATACTACTAATTCTTGATTTTTAATGTAAGATATTATCAATTTACTTCCTGTTATGAAAGATGAGAATTTCCTTTTTTCAGTTATTTAGTTAAAGCAAGCATTCTGTGATAATGTTATTTTTATTAACCTAATATGTTAATAGCTAAGGCATAGTTATATAAGATTACATTTCTCTCCTTGTAAACCTTAATTCTCCTTGTGTTAAACATTTCCTCTTTTAAAAAATTTGCTTAGTTTTCTATGTATCTGATGCAAAATCTTTCTCAAACTCTCTGCCACAGTGATCAAGTTCCTCTCAACCCAGTTCCTCTCAATCAGACAAGCTCTCAGGTTCTCACTGCCAGCACCAGGCAGGACTGCTGGACTTATCTTGACCCTTGTTGGGAGAGTTCCCTTTGATTCTCTATGTTGAGTTCTCTACTTCCCCGTTCCCATTTCCTCCCTCTTTTCTTGATTTACTCTCTTTCCACATTATTCAGTTTTTTTCCTGAGAAAGTACATTTGGCAAGTATATTTTTTGAAATTTGGAAAATGTTTTCACTTGATTAACAAATCATGCTTGGTTAATAGTTTGGCTGGGTATAGAATTCCTAGTCTCAGCCATTGTTTCTCAGATGTTTCAAGGTGTTTGTCCCACTGTCTTCTAGCTTACAGTGTTATTGTTGAGAAGTATAATATTGCTCTGATTTCTAATCTTTTTGTGATCTGTTTCTTCTCCTTGGAAGGTTTTAGGAGCTTCTTTTTATCCTGGATGCTCTGAAATAGCATCATGATGTGCCTTAGCATTCATTGGCCATTTTTTTGTTTGTTGGGCTATATGCTTCAAACTGGGTCCTAAATTTATCTTTCATTTAAAGTGGGCTCTTGTTAACATCAATAGGTATGAAGAGGTGAAAGAGGGAGGTTCACAATATATTCCAGTGAGTAGCAATCAGAAATCATAACAAGGTGAGAGGAGGTACCCCACTTTTTTGTTTTGTTTTGTACCCTACTCTTATTGGTCCAGTGATGGATGAATGTGCAAAGAAAACATTTTTAGGTAAGATCCTGGGCTCTCAGAAAGAATAGTGTAACTTGTATCTTGGGAAAATTCTAGTTTATGAAGGTCCTTTCAACTGATCAAAACCCTTCTCTTTTTATTTAAGAAGGTTATTTTTGAAATAGAAAATGGATCCTGTATCAGCTATAGATCAGCAATTTTTCAGAGCTAGAGAGGGTTTTGTCCTTTGATTTAATACTATTATGGTGTAAATGAAAGGATCATCTATTTTGTGAGAGTTATGAGTATACCGTGTTTCCCCCAAAATAAGACCTAACTGGAAAATAAGCCCTAGCATCATTTTTCAGGATGACATCCCCTGAACATAAGCCCTAATGTGTCTTTTGGAGCAAAAATTAATATAAGACCTGTCTTATTTTCGGGGAAACATGGTAGGTTCTCTGCCTAATAAAGAAATGAAACAAACTGGTTGTAAAATAAGGAAAGAATTTAGAACAGAACGTGGCTCATCTGTACATTTCCTAACTGTGTCATTTTCTTTGGCACATGTACAGACTCACCATCATAGCTACTTGATACAATTTCTCAGATTATAACTCTTTTTTTTTTTCTGATGCAGAAAGAGCTAAAGGAAAACACAAGATTTAATCTTCCCTCCCTTGTTTTCCCATCTCTTTGGCCTCCACCTTGTTGTGCCTTGTTTCTCAAGGGAGAAGAGTCTGATCTATTTGAGGCTGCACAGTCTCTGGGAGAGGGGTTTCTAAAGAGCTGAACACAAGCTGTATTTTGCTGGACTCTTCCCAAACATGTTAACATTCTTCATATAATTACAGATATCGGAAAAAATGCAAGCAGAGGTTGATGAACTGTCCTAGATTACAGAGGGATCAGTGCACTGCCCCTCTGAAAGGGGATTCCAGGGAACTTCCTGCTACAGTAATCCCTGAAGAGGGTGCTTTTAATGACTGTATGCTAAGTAAGCCACAGATCAGGAGAGACCTGTAATTCCTTGAGGGAAGATAGGTGTGGTGTTGGTGGTAATTCCCTTTAAAATACTTTCGCACCGTTATATGGTGACATATATGTGTACATAGTTGGTTTTAATCCACACCCTAGAAGACAGTGTCAGACACCCTAATTCTAATCATGAATACATGCCATAGAGGTGGTTAGGGAGCACACAATCAAAAGCTCACACTCTAGCTGTCTTTCTCGCCAATCAAACCAAAAATTTGTTAATTAGCCCAATGAACATCAGAAAACTGATTTTGTTGGTGAAATTTGTTTTGTTCATGATAGTGGCTTGGCCAATAATTAGCAAGCTCTTCACTTCACCCTCTGGAATGGCATCTAAGCTTGAACTAAAAGGTCCTATGTCCAACTTCCGACTCAGAGGAGTCTGGTTGCCTGACGCCAATGCTGAAATTACTTTTAGGACACGGTTGTGTTTTTATCTTAACATTTAATGCCAGCTGTGGTTAGAGACCTAAGCCTTCAGCAGCTTATAGAACAGGATATAGGACTATAGTGGGCTCTCTTTCTAATAAATGTTTAATACATGTTTGAACATGCAGCAAAATTTGGTCTGTGACTTGCTTCCATTATCAGAAATTACTTTTCTTGAGTATATGGGGAGGGGAGGAACCTATAGCCCTCACTTATCTCAAACCAGTGGCTACTGACATTCACCAAAAAGAACCTAGTAGTTACGTATAACCAAATTGACCAAAGTCTGTTTTCAGTAGTGGTTCAATATAGATATGTCACCATTTGTGACTTACTATCCTCCTTTCCTGGGAATAGAAGGGAGTAATTAGCCCAGTGGTCTCTGCTCTTGTATGCTCACCAGTGCTTGGGAGAATGCTGGGGGCAGGTCTTCAGTTTTCTGGATATGAAAGCAAATTCCAAACTGCAGGTAGAAAAGAGAGATGTCACAGGTGTGCCCAGGGCTGGGGTTGGATAATCCCAGAGGAAATGATGACAGTTGCCATTTAAAAGAAGTACATGGGCCAAACCCTGGAATAGGCATGTGGCCTTGCTTATCTCATTTAAATCTTACAATATCTTCCCCCCCACCCCTTCCTGGTCGTCGGAGGGCTGCTCACGGCAGCTTTTGACAGGTGCTGGCAGCCCAGAACCACAGAGAGCATTATTCACAATCTTAGCTGTAGAGGGCGCAGCTCACTGGCCCATGTGGGAATCCGACTGGCGACCTGGGTGGCATTAGGAGCATGGCGCTCCAACCACCTGAGCCACCAGGCTGACCCACCTCATATTATCTTAATGAGACACATCTATCCTGGTGAAGAAACCAAAATTATAAGAGGTTAAACAACTTGCCCCTATTCTCAGGACTGGGAAGTAGTAAAAGCAGAATTTTGAATCCACTCACAGGTGCTGAGTATAACACATTACATCTGGAGTCCTGGGTGAGTGCATATATTCATAACTTTTGCTGAATCCAATGCTGTCTTTTATCCGTGGTTGAACACTGGATTCCATTCCAATACATGACCCTTAGCTTCATCTCAATACATATTGGCAACATCCCAACTCCCTTGTTGGAATCCATCTCTACCCTGTCCCCAGCAGACCTTGCAATTGTCTTTCTGGGTCTGCAGTCAATGAGGTGCATTGTGTGATGGTTTTGAGGACAGGCATCAATATGTGAGGCAAAGGCCCCAGGTGAAGTCTTGAAAAGTCTTCATGTGAGTGAATGCTAATTTCCTCATACTTACAAGGGAGTGGGGGCTGCCTCTGTAGCAAAGGGACACTGGGATTTGGGAGCTCAGCTTTTATTATTATTTTTTTTAATCTTATACAGTTGACCCTTGAAAAACACAGGTTTGAACTTCATGGGTCCACTTATAGTGGGCTTTTTTCAATAAACACCTATACTGTTTTTGATTCTCGGTTTGGAGTCTGTGGATGTGGATGGTGAACTGTATGCATCGATCTATGCCATTTTATATAGGGAACTTGAGCACCATGGATTTTTGTTTCTGCAGTGGGTGGTGGTGGTGGTGGTGGTGGTGGTGGTGGTGGTGGTGGTCCTGGAGCCAGTCCCCAAGGATATCAAAGGACAACTTAAGCTTTGGGGAGAGAAAAGTTATACTTGCATTTTCAACTGTGCAGGGGTCAGTGACCCAACTTCTGCGTTAGTAGTTCAAGGGTGAACTGTATTAATATTATTTGTTCCGTGTCTCTAGAATCTGCAATGATATTTAGTTTTTTGTATGTATGCAGCTCTATTTTGAATCTTATTTTTTTCTCCCTCTTTCTTTATCTTTCTGTTGATCAGTGTTCCTAGAGACTGTATTAATTTTTCAATATCCAACTTTTGAGCTTATCTGTTTTCTCTATTACACATTTGTTCTATTAACTTTTTTGATAATTTTTTAGATAATTTTATCAATCTCTGTTTTAATTCTGCTATTCCTTCTCCTATTTAAGCTCCTGCATTTAAGTTTTCTTTTAGTTGAGATATATAATTGACATATAACATTGTGTAAGTTTAAGGTGTACAACATGTTGATTTGATATATTTATATTGCAATATGATTGCCATTGTAGCACTTTTGTTGTATCAAGTGATTATCACCTTGTGTCCTCCCAAATATTCCCTATCATCGGAAATTTCTGGTCCTACTCCTTCCCAATCAATGTCTAATGTTAGCAAGAGAACTGGCTTAGGCTGAGCACTTATTCTTTGCAAAAATTCTGTCACCTGAACAACTGTATTAGGATCTGAAGATGACCATTGTCTGTCCTGTGGTTACACCAGCAAAGGGATACATTGAATTTCATTGTATCTGTATCTTGAGATGGGAATTTAATACTTCATACTTATCTTTTTTTTTAAACTCTCCAGGACAGTCAGAAACAGCCACCCACTCTACAATCTTTGTAATTATCACTGTTGCCATAGCAATCAAGTGCAACAGCAGCAAGAGCCCCCCAAAGCCCTGTCCTGCCCTTTACACCACCACCAGTGCTAGGTTGAGTAATCCTGCAGCCGCTGTATACCAATGATTACCATCCCTTTTGCTCCTTATGCATGCACAGATCCGTGAGTAACCCAGCCAGAACTCCATACTGAGGAACTCTGTTTCCTGGGGCCACTCCTGGCACCAGCCATGGTGCTGGCAAGAAACAGAATTCAACTCAGAATGATTCAAGACACTTGCTACGAAACAGGTGTGGGCTGCATTAGGCAGCCAACTGTATTAGTTTTCTAGGACTGCCAGAACAAAGTGCCACAAATGAGTGGCTTAAACAACAGAAATTGTCTCACAGTTCTGGAGGTTACAAGTCCAAGATCAGGGTAGTAGTAGGGTTGGTTCCTTTTGAGGGTGATAGGGAAGAATCTGCACCAGGCCCCTCTCTTGGCTTCTGGTAGTTCCTTGGCTTGCAGCAGCAGAACTCCACTCTTCACATGCTGTGTGCTTCCTGTGTGCATGTCTGCGTCCAAATTTCCGCTTTTAATGAGGACGCCAGTCATGTTGGATTAGGGCCCGCCCTAATGATCTCATTGTAACTTAACTAATTACATCTGCAATGATCCTGTTTCCAAATAAGGTCATGTTCTGAGGTAATGGGGATTAGGATTTCAACATATGAATTTTGGGGGACACAATTTAATCCAAAACACCAAAAAGGGGTGATGAGCATCCAGAGATGAAGGATAGTAGGAAATTGCTACCACCTGTGCTAGTTTTTTCCACTGGTCCCTCCAGGTCCCTTTCCCAACCTTTCTGCTTTGCTCTGTGCCCAGGAGGCTGACCTCTACAGACTGCATCCCTTGGGCTCCCTTACTTTTTGGCTTCTATTTGATGTGGCTATTGGGAGGTACAGGCAGGAGCTTTGGGGTGGGAAAAAGAGAGATCAGGGCACAGGACCCACAGTACCCTTCCTTCTGCTTTCATATACCCCTTTCTGTGCTTTAATATTATATATTTTAATATTTGGCAGATAATAAGAGCTTAATAATGTTTAAAATATGGGTGAGTGTGTATGTGGATGGTTTCACTTCCAGGAACTTTTGTACATTTGGTAATAATAGCTGACATTTATTGAGTGCTTATGTGTGTTCTAAGCACTGTGCTTAAATATATTAAACACTGGATAGTACCTATAAAAAAGGACTATGATTATCTCAATTTCATAGTTGAGTAGACTGAGGATCACTGAAATTCCTGTCTTGTCCAAGGTCAAGGTTGCACAGCTAACTAGTAGCAGGAATGGGATTTGATGTAGGGCAGTTGGTCTCCAGACGTGTGCCCTAAACCACAGTGTCATCCATGCTCATCCATTTACCAGACATATCCTCCCTCCTCGACTTTGTGGCAAACACTCCTTTCCTAAGCAATGTTCTGTGGGGCTTTCTCAATGCCCACCTTGAGGAACTGACCCTTTATTCTGTTCATTCCCACTGTCCCCAGCATGACTCCCGAAGGAAAGGTGCCACTGAATGTTTCTGGAAAGACTATTTTCTTGCCACCCCTGACGGTTCTGTCTGCTTTTGTGCACCAAAATCCTGCTGGTTATAGCTGACTTCCTTCCTCAGTTTTTCTCCGAGGAGATTTGTCGGTGGCCTGCCAGTTCTGGACCACAGCTGCCCCTGCCTGCTAGGTGGGCAGTCCTGTTTGTCTTAGCACAGGGCTCTTTATGTGGCTTCTTACCTGCCAGGTCAGGTCTGGGTTTCTGAGCTGATCCCTTCTGATCCTCCTTGGCTTCCGGCAGAGAGAAGTCACTCAGTTCCCAGGCACCCCGTGGGGGATCTACTTTACTTCTACTTTTCAGTTGTGTCCTAATTAGCAGTCACATTTTATCAGGGATCCCTTTGTCAAAAGCCGAGGGACATTTTGGTGGAGTTTTTCTTGTCCTCTCTTTTGCTAGGGTGTTGGATTGAACTGTCTCCCTGCAGAGATGGCTTGGGGGCCTCCCTGCCTGTCAAAGGCGTCTATTTCTACATCAGCTTTGAGGACATACTCATTTTTAAAACCCTACCTCCACATTCCCTACAGTGTTTCCTCACTATCACCTACTCCGTATTTCCCAGGTTTTCATTTCTCTCAGAACAAACGTGGCTGGTTTCATTCCTGCGTAGGGGACCCGCAGGAGGGCCCTAATACCGGTATCTTCTGTACTCACGAGGGGTGTCCAGGGTTGAGTTTGGTCTGACACTTGCCTCAGGGTCCTACAACATCACCCTTGCCAGAGCGTCAAAAACGTGTACTAAGCATTTTTTAAAAATCGGAAAATAATTGTTTTTAATTTTTAATGCTATTTTTGGGTTATGTGTAAAAATGTTTCTTGTTACTTTAAGCGCTGTGTTATTCCACACACACCTGGGTTTTCTGGCGTGCATTCTGTCCCCCTAAAGATAAATGCCCCAGGTCGGGCAACCTGCAGCCGTGAGAACAAGAGAGGTCTTTTTCCCTCTCTACGCCTCGGCTCAGGATGAGGTACCATCCCGAGCCGCCTCCCAGGAGGCGCGGGGGAAGGGACAAGGGTCGCGGCGCCCACCACGAGCGCGGCGGGGAGCGGAGGGGAACCTGGCAGCAGGGATTATACTTCCTCTCCCCACTCCGGAACTGTGGGCTGGAGCGGCCGGGACTCGGAAACCCGGGAGGCGCCGCGGGAGCAGGAGCGGGGGTGGGGGTGGCCGTGGGCGGGGCCGGGGGTCCGTGGGCGGGGCTTGGGCGGGTCTGTGGGCGGGGCCAGCTCGCGGGCTGCGCGGGGCGAGCTGCGCCCGCCGCGCTCCCGGGACGCTCTGAGCGCCGGCACCGGCTACTGCGGTCCCCGCCGCCGCCTCCTCCCGAGCGGGCTCGGCCCGGAGCGGCCGGCGGCCGGGGCGATGTGAGCCGGAGCCCGCGGGCGCGGCCGGACCGCTGCGATGTGGCTCAAGCCCGAGGAGGTGCTGCTGAAGAACGCCCTGAAGCTGTGGGTGACTCAGAAGAGCAGCTGCTACTTCATCCTGCAGCGGCGCCGCGGGCACGGCGAGGGGGGCGGCCGCCTCACGGGTAAGGGGAGCGCCTGGGCGGGCGGGCGCAGCAGTGGGGTCCCGGACCTCGCTCCCCGCCTGGCCGGTGGGGCCGCATCGCAGGTGGCCATTTCTCGGGAGACGCCGGGCCGGGACGGCCCTGCCTCGGGCTTGCTTTCCTTTCTTCTGCATTGCTCTTGCAAGCCTCCGTCGAGGTTGTGGCAGAGGGACTTGCGGGATCGTGCATTTTTCAGGGCCAGGCAGGTGCCTTCGCTGCTTGGCCCAGTGACCGTCTGGCGGCCAGATTTGGCTCGGGAATCGAAGGAGAAACGCGGTTTGGAGCGTGACCCAAGGGAGCGAGGGTCTCCCCTGCAAGAGCGCGGGCCGTGGTGCGATGCCAGGTGGCAGCGGGGTGCGCCCTGGCCCTCCCCGACTTGGCCACCTGGACGCTCCGGAGCTTCCAGGTGGTGTCGCGGCAGGGGACACATGGCCAATCCACGGCGGGGCGCAGCTCGGGAGGCCCTGGCATTCCGAGAATGGGGCAGGGAGGGCCGGGGACAGTCTCCACGCCAGGAGAAGCCGAGGCAGTGCGAATCCCAAGCTCATGATTTTAGTAGCAAGATTGAACAGGTCAGTTCCCCACCCCCCATCAGTTTGTTCCAAGGAATGATAGGAGGAAAAAAACTCAGGCTTGTAAAATTTATGAAAAACAAAGCACTTTTTCTAAAAGTTATCCAAACGTCATTGAAAATCAAGCATTTGGAAAAATTGAGGCCAGCTTGCATTAGCTGGGACACCTCTTTAAAGGGGCCAATAGGGGAACAATTGAGTCTAGGGCACTTCTGGAATTCTCAAATTTTTGAAGTCTGAACCTTAGGTCTTCTTCCCATCACATAACTCCTTATGCAGAGGAGGAGACCAAGGCCGGCCAGAGCGATCAAGGGGCCTTGCACGGGTCCCTGGGCTCTTCGCTGTTCCACCCCCCTCCTTTGAGGACAGTGTATCCTAATTTTTGGTGCTGTAAGCACACTACCTGCTCTATAAACGGTCTCTTTTCTGAAAGGGGGTGGACAGGACTTGAAGATTTGTAAACGGAGGAACAGAAGGACTTTCAGTCCCGCACTGACTGGGGGACACTCTTGTGCCTGATGGAGATTCAGGCCAGCTTCCCTCCCAAGAGCCTGGTCCCATTGTCCAGAGTATCTGTGACTCCGGTTGCATTCCAAAATCAAGCGGGTCTCATGTTGTCATTGTACCTGTGGCTTTGGCCTTACTTGGTGACAGTTTGCTTTATTAGAGCCCTCTGTTGACTGTGAAAGGATGACATCTCCTAGGCAGTTGGACATTTTACCTTCGGGCATTTAGCTAGCAAGCAAATAACGTGGCTGTGCCGATTAAGCAACCCTGAGTTACCACATCCACCAACGGGCTGCTCGTAATGGGGCCGCTTTCGAATGTTATACAATCAAAACTGATGTGACACAGGGCAGCTCCATGTGGGTAGCAGTTCTGTGAAAATGTAGAATTCTAATTTGGCAGGTCTTCAGCCATTTATTTTAAAGGTGTAAAACTTAAGAGTTTATGAAAATAATGGACACTAACATGATGTTTATTCTCACCACTTCTGGGCTTTTCTTTGGAGAGAAGCGAGTGGAGATGGTTAAGAAGGGTAGGAAATAAAATATAAGGGAGCAGTTATGAAGAAGTATCTCCTTTCTTTTATTGCGATACTGAATCTGTAATTAGGTAGTAGGAACTTAAACATAGGAGGTCTCCATTGGCAGTTAAATACTCTGAAATGTTTAAACGTTGCCCACCCTCAGAAATATAAGGTTTTGTTTCACTGAGGATTCTAAATCATCCTCCTACTTACACACACACACATTCCCACTCCCACGCCCTGTACACATCTCCAGTGTATTTTTCTCCATAACTCTTTCTCACTTTTTAATATGCAGTACACTTCTTTATTTTGCTCATTGTTTCTCCCTACTGAATTGTCTGTTCTATGAGGGCAGGTATTTTACTTAGCATGGTGCCTCCCCTATAGTATATGCTCAGCAAACATTTGTAGGATGAGCAGATAAATGAATAAGTGTGTGAGTGATGGATTCCACTTTTTTCTTAGAAGTCGAGTGGGAGTGGAGGCCCAGCTTTTCTGACTGAGGCTGAGCTCATTACATGGGACCCGAGCATCCCCTCTCTCTTCCCGGCTTCCTGTTTACCTGGCAGTCTGACTGCTGTGGAAGGCTGGAGGGAGTGGGTGGGAAACAGACCTCCTCCACCGCCCGTCTTTTTCTAGAGCTTTTCCTTTGAGGGGGAAGGATCATGGCACCCACTTCTCAGGTGGCTTCAGTGACCACCCACCCCCTGGGACCTGTCTGGAGGAAGGAATCCTGGGCTCAGGGGCAGTAATGGGAGGCAGACACTTTTCCTCCAGTTAGAAGGTGGTGTGACTGATTACAGTATTATCCCTTGTCTCCAAAGCCCGCCCCCCCCCCCCCGGGCCCCCCAAGTGATTTTGCTGCCCTGGAAGTGAGGAAGTAAAGTTACACTGTATTCACTTGGATACCGCCGCCAGCCTGTGGGAATATTTCTTAGAAAAGTTCAGTCAGGTCTGGGAGAACAAAGAGGGGGAGAAGTCAGCATTTGGGAGGTCATGGACAGAACACACCGCAGCACTGCTGTCTCCCCCAGCCTTCTCTGCAGCGCTTCAAATGAGCAGCATAAACTTCAAAGATCGAATATCACCACCTAGATGTACCCTTCTGAAGGATGACATTAGTTTCCCGGTGTTTTATTATGTGCATTTCTGTATACTCCTGCAGTTCTTTTCCCAAATGGGCTGGCAGTTTAAAAGCTGTAATTTGAATAAAATATTGATGTTTTCTGCTTTCCAGAATGCTTGCCTTCAGTCCCTGTTGCTGTCATCGCATTTGATGGGCTGACCGATTTTTTAACAGTGAAG
Organism: Rhinolophus sinicus; assembly: GCF_036562045.2. Classification (NCBI taxonomy): domain Eukaryota; kingdom Metazoa; phylum Chordata; class Mammalia; order Chiroptera; family Rhinolophidae; genus Rhinolophus; species Rhinolophus sinicus. The sequence goes on along the minus strand of NC_133755.1, from coordinate 67,592,511 downwards.
GGTGAAGGGAGGACGTATGGGGTAGTACAAAGTACAGGCTTTGGAGTCAAAATCAGTCGGTTGGTTACAAATCTGGGCTGAGAAGCCTTGGGCTAGTTTCTTCAATTTCTTTGAGCCTTAGTTATAACTCAGCCGGAAGACACGGGCAATAATGGAGCTTATTTACTTTGAGGGCCTAGAAACTGTTTTCCACCTGGCTGTACCGTGTTATGTTCCCAGCAGCAACGCACAAAGGTTCCAGTTAAAATAAGGACTAGAATTAAATAACATACATCAAGGACTTAGTTGTGTTTGCCACCTAGTAGGTTTGAAACAAAGAAAAAGTTAAAAAACTGAATAACGAGGGCTTCTTGGAACAAAAGCGTTGTAAAGAAGTTTGTATTTTTGTGAAGGATCTAAACTCCATTCATTTCTGTATTAGAAAGGGCAGTGTTTGGTACATATAATTAGAAAATTAAATATTTAAATAGCAATTTGTGCTGAAGTCTTGCCTCAAGGAAACGCATTTGCAGGGTTTGATAACGGGGCTTCTTTGACCATGTTAAATCCTAGTAAAGAAAGGGAACTTCCCTTGGCGTTCCATGCATTGAATGAGTGGCCGTGCCCAGAGTAGATCATCTATCTACCTTTGGAACAGTGTCCCAAAGACTAGGGCAGGGGAAACTGACAGGAGGGATTCATGCGGGCTCAGAAGGACTCTGTCCCATGGTTGGAAACGGGTGCAGCCCAGCATGGGTGTTGCTTTTTTTGGCTAGTCCGCCTCACGTTGGCCAGAGTCCTGCTCAGGTAGCTAAATTTGTTGGTGGATTTTGTCTCCACCAACAATAAAAATCTTCAGTTCAACAGGGCAGACTTTGCACTGTGTAGACCTTCCAGATATTCGCATAAGAGTCTTACATGCTTTGGTCTTGTTTTCCAAAAGCACAGTATGGAAGGAACCATAAAGGAGGTACTTGCATTTCAGGAGCATAGACAGGGAGATTTATATAAGTAAAATAACTGATAACATTTTGAAGGACTGATAAGCCATTAGTGAAAGCTCCGAGGTTTCCAACAGTTGCATTTAACGAGAGTATAATAAGGCCAATGTATTTGCTAGATAATCAGACAGGGCACGGACTGTCACTTCAGGAAATAACATGAGGTACAAATGTGTAGATGGTGAGTAGTGGAGGCTTAGCCATTTGAACCCAATTGGGACTCTAGGAAGAGCTGAAAATGACTGAGAGGCTTGTGGCTTTTAAAGAATTCGTTTACTAACTGTGAAGCGATAGGATTTTATGGTCTTGACTCCACATCCTGGCGGCATTGGATAAAGGAGATTATTTAAAATGCAAGTAGTAAGTCTGATAAGATTTTCAGCCCACATTTTCCCTTTATTTTTAAACCTTGAAATCAACTGTACTGAAAGCAGCCCTGCACATATTTTAACGGCTCCTTTGTCCCTCGCCACCTCGCAGGCTGCTTCTCCTTCACCTCTGCTCTTCAGCATGGGGGCCCACCCGCGTGCCAGGCACCGGCTGTTCCCTCTGCCTAGGGTGTCCTCACGTCCCCCCGATCCTTTCCTGCTGCCCTCTCCTTTCCTTTACAGCGCTCACCACTGTTGGTCACTCTTTGTGGCTTTATCTGTTTCGAGCACACCAGCACGTGAGCCCCAGAAGGGAGGTCCCAGGATTGCGTCCCTGACCACTGTGCCTGCAGCGCTGGAACAGTTTCTGTCACCGGAGCACTCTTGATATTTAGTGACCACATGGATATCCAAGTAGAACTGATAATCGTGAACCTTGGAGGCTGAGAAATGCTTTGCCTCGTCCTGGAAATGGAAATTATGCAGAAAACTGGAACAAGTAATAGAGTGCTGTTAGGCTGTTTCTCACGGCTGCCCTGTGTACTTGTAAGCCCAGCTGTTAGAGGCGCCCCTTAGGAGCTTATACAGACCAGGAAGGATGTCCCCAATACATCACCAGCAGGCTCACACAGCGCTGTGAGTCAGACTCATTAATATTCTTGAACATTTGGTGGGTCTGTTGCACCAGATTTTATTTGTCTGCTTTCTTTTTTTTTGACTTAAAAAAAAAAAAAAAAGGAAAAATCAACAACAAAATAAACAGCCCCTAATAAGATCTCCTTAGGAAAAGGTACTATATTTTGTGGTTGGTTTTATTCTGAATAAATATATAGTTACTAATAGAGAGTGGATGTTCAAAAATAATAAATGGGACAGCAGTTTGCCCGAAGTATTTAAATATGAACTCTTTCATGTGCGTAGGAGTATGTAATATAAATGTAAACAAGTAATAAAATGAACATCACCTGTTACAAAAACTAGCATATTTCCAGTGCCTGAGAGACCTCTTGTGTGTTTTCCTGAGTACATTTCCCTTCCTCCTTTGTGGGCACTGCTATCCTGAATTATATGTTAATACTCCCTTGTTTTTATTGTAGTTCTAACATACATATATGTATCCCTAATCAACGCATTGTTTACTTTTGTATGTTTTTATAACTTTATACAAGCGAATCATACTTTATGTATTTTTTTGAAGCTTGGTTTTCCATCACCTTGAAGTTATGTTTTACATATATTTATGTGCGTATTTATACCAGGGGTGCCAAAAACAAAATGTATACACATGACTTGTAGTCATCTTTTGTTATCGGTATATATTGAGTATTACAATTTTAATACCGTTTTTCCTTTATTAAAACGTATACTTTTTTGGGCACCTTCTGTGTATGTAGTCATCCCTCAGTATCTGCGGGGGATTGGTTCCCCGCCCCCGCCCACACCAAAGTCCCTTACATAAAATGACGTACTATTTGCATATAACCTGTGCACATCCTCCCGTATATTTCTAATACTAAACACAAACAAATGTGAACTCGATATACGTTGAAGAAAGATGAATAAAAACAAGTAAGATCGTTTTTTTCCAACCCACTGATTCAGTGTCATAGATGGCGGGAGGGTCTCATGGCCGCCAGGGTGCCATGGGGACCCTGAACAGAATGCCCTTCCATCCCAGGGCCACCCCCACACACCCAGGCTCACTCAGATGGGGACCGTGCAAACAAGCCAGTGTCATGTACACAGCTCTGGGATGTGGGAGTCCCCGGAGAAGACCCACACAGACGTGGGGAGGATGTGCAAACTCCACACTTACAGTGACCTTGCCAGGAAGCAATTCTTTTTCTTATGAACATTATAACAAAATGACATGGAACAAAATGACATTATTTAAGCACCTGCTGTATCTATTTATTCATTCTCCTGTTAGTGGAGATTTGGGTTTCTGTTTGTTCTTTTGCTATTACCAGTCATGCTGCTATGAGCATTCTTGTCTAATGTTCACACGTGTAAAAGCGTCTCGAGAGAGGATTCCTATGAATGAGCTTGTTGGGCATATCAGCCTAGATGAGCTAGGTGGTGCTGCAGTAACAAACATCTCAGGGGACTCCGTTTATTTCTCCCGCATGCTGTACATCCAGTGTGGGTCTGCAGGGGTCTCTTCTCATTGTCAGCACTCCAAGGTGGCCTGATGGTGGCTCCATTCCTAATGCCTCTGTGGTCACCATGGTACGGGGACAGCAGTTTGATGAATCTTATGCTGGCCCTTGGAACTTCCACCTGGCAGTGACACCTATTCCTTCTATTCACATAACACTGGCCAAAGCGTGTCACAGGTCTCTGTGTAACCTCAAAGACATGGGGACATGCCATCCTACTATGTGCCTGGAAGGAGAGGAGAGCCAGGATGTTTGTGAACAGCCCCAACACTGGGGCATAGGGGTGTGCATCGTCACTTTTCTCCATCCAGATTGCTTCCCAAAGTGATTGTGCCCGTTCACAGTCTGCAGCGGTGTGTAAAAATCCCACAGTGACACGTCCTCACCAATACTTGGTATTGTCAGAGATGTTATTTTTCAATCTGGTTGGTATTAAAATAATATCTCAGCACCACTGAGATGTGATTTTCCTTTATAACTCATAGGGATGAGAATCTATTTATGTGTTTATTTTTGTCTTGCCTTTTGAGAAATGTTTGTATCGTTTGCCCACTTTTTCCTTTGAGGTGTCTTTTTCTTATTTTCGGAGGTGTGTGTGTGTGTGTGTGTACACGCACATGCACACATGTATCTGTTCTATATTCTTTTTCAATTTTATGTATTAAAAAGTCTCTGTATGACTTGGTTTTTTATCCTTATGAGGGGTCTTCTGAAGAACCAACATTCTAAGTTTCATGCAGTCAAATGTACCAATCTTTCTCCTACCAGTTGGTGTATTTTTGTGACTTGTTTAAGAAGCAATCCTTAGAAGGGAGTCTCCAGGATGTTGGTGAAGGAAGGTCCTGAGATGACAGCTGGGGACCCGTCCAGATTGGACAGCTCGTAGAAGAGAAATTGATTGCCTCCCCCCCACCACGTGCTGGCACATCAGGGAGAGTCTGTGGGTAAATTATTGATACACTGAAAGCTTAATAAACCCCCAAATTCCAGGACAGTTGTTTATTCCAGGGGAAGTAAAAAAGTTGTGTAGATTAGGGCAGGTTCCATAGTTTTCCTACAAAGCTCACCACTCCAGAATGTTTACAGACTTATAATAATGTAGATATTGACGAGTGAGCTAACCAAAACTGTTGCCTAAGTGAGGTGTGAGTGGAAGGTGGTGGTGTTGGTCAGTGAAAGGGAGTTAAATTCTCCCCTTCTGAAATTGACAGTGAGTGCCTAACCTAAAAAGCCAGGAAGTAGTAAGATAAACATGTTCTTTGAAGAAGCAAAATGCAAAAGAATCAGTTAATGCAAAAGAAGTGGTTGTCCTTGGAGAGCGAGGCAGTGGGAGTAGGGAGAAGGGAAGGGACTGTTGGGTTTCTCAGGAGCCGTGTAGCTTGTATGCTTCTTTACACGCACATATCACTTTGATAAAAAATACATGGAATCTGAAATTTGGGAGAGGTTGGCCTTTTATCTGGTTACCGCCTCTGTGTGGGTAAAGGGAGCAGGAGAGGTAATGAAGCAATGTCTCATTATTGCTTCGTGGACCATGGTTGCTCCTGGTCCAGGCGTTGCTTCAGATGTTTGTCCTTTCAATAAACTATATTTAGCGGTGAAAATGTCTAGCATGTGTGGGGTGTGTCAATTTCACAGAGGCATAAAAGCTATTTTCAGAAATGCATCTAATCCAGTCAGGTACTTTTATTTGACAGTAAAAGGTATCTATTCTGGATCCTTTTTTTTCCTTCTCGAGAGAGAAAATTCGTTTAGAGCTATAGGTTGATGATTTTTATCTCTCCGCTAGTCTTGGAGTTGTGGTACTGTGACTATAGTCCATTGCTTCTCGGGCCTCAGTGTCTTAACCTACAAAACAATAATCATGATAATAGCACAAAACAGTGTTTGCTTTGTGGAAACGTTTATACTTCGAACTATAATATTTCCCAGTTATGTTGGCAAAATCCATTTCATTATTTGTATTCAAAGAAGAAGAAAAAGCCAAGAGAAAATTTCATTCAACAGTGCCAGGCCCTGTGTTCTCATGAAGTTTACAGCGTACGGAGGTGAAGGTGCTAGTAGTGGGGTGATTTTAAACCACAGAATACAGAATCGCAAATGGTGGTAAGTGCAGGGAGTGTGAGAGGGAATAACAGGGAGGCTCATTTAGGATGGAGTGTTAGCATTTTTTGAGGACCTGTGATCTCAGCTGAGGCCTGCGGGGTGTGTGGGGTAGGGGTCACTGGTGATAGTGGGGGAGAGAGCCTTCTGAGCAGAGCAAACAGCATGTGCAAAAGCCCTGGGCCGCTGAGAGCCATTTTGGATAAGTTAGGCTTGATGAACTGTCTGTAGAGGAGGAAACTGAATGAGGAGGAAATCAGAATGTGTTTTGCCAGAAGCCAAGAAAAAGGTGTATTCAAGAAGGAGGGAGAGACAAGGGATCAATCTGCAGTGTAGTTTGGAAAAGGCTTGTAAGACATTGATGACGCTGGTGAGACGTTTGGATGCAGGTGGATGTGAGGTAGGAGTGGATGGGTGGTGAGGAAGTAGGGATGTCATGTGATGTCAAGGTGGGATTTGGTTTTTGCTTTTGTTCTGTTTTTTGTTTTGGTTTGTGTGTGTGTGTTTTGTTATTTTGCAAAATTATTGTTTCTCAGCAAATACAGTATCTGATGAATGCTGGATCTACAGGTGCTGTGCACTTGGGGAAGAGCTGCTGGGCCTTGAGATGGGCAATGGTAGGATTTGAATAGGTCAAGGAAGTAGGTGAGGCATCCAGGTGAGGGGGACCTCAGGAGCCATTTCCCAAGGAAGTTTGATTTTGGAAATGAGGTTAAATACTCAGTGCTAAAAAAGAGAATGGCTTCAAAGAAGCTGTAACTGGCCACCAAAAAAAGGAACTAATTTAGATGGAACCCAAGGATTGGCTTAGCACTGGATGGTGATTGTTTCATCTGACAAATACTTTGAGGAGACCACACAACTTAAACATCGGATAATGTTACTTGCTTGGCACTTGGTGTCACCTGGTGCCACGTTGAGGTGCCTGTGTGGGGGGTGCCCCTTGTGCCGTCTTGTGTGGGGTAACTGCTGGTGGGAGTCTGATCTGGCTTCACTAAGTGTTTTGATCAGACTTCATGTCTCAGCTTTATACATGTAAACAGTCTTTTGTTACCAGGGTTCAAAAAAATAGAATTTATTTCTAGAAAGAAAACACAGATTAAATCTCATGTCAGTTAATTATAAAGGTTGACTAGGAAGTTGGACTATCCTGAATTACTGAGTTTTTTTAACAGGATTGTGAATGAATCTGTGGCACAGTTTGGGATGTAGTGATGTTTTCCTCAGGAAATGTAGTAGCGTTCTCCAAATGGGATTGGCCTACGCAGTGGTGGAAAGTTTGGAAGGAACTTCACCTGAGAAGCAGTATTTGCACGACAGAAACTTTTAAAAGGCAGAAACAGCAGAGCTCAACCCCAGAGAGAGATTTGGATATTTCACCTGGGAGTGTAGAAAACTGAAATAGATTCTGAGCTTCTGTTACCTTGCTGTTATAATTATAAATAATTTGTAAAACGGAAGCAAGGCATTAAGATTGCTTTCAGACTACGGAGCTCATGATCTTCCTTTTATCAAGGATTCAATCACAGCAAAGTTTTGGCTGCAGAGACTAGATTTTAGTAAACTCAGTGTCCCCAAACTGTGTGTGTGTGTGTGTGTGTGTGTGTGTGCGCGCGCGCGCGCGCGCGCGCGCGCGCTCCTGTGTGTTTTTGTTTTAACTCGTAGCTTCCGTTAGACTTTTTAGGTGAAGGAAAGTTTGGACACTCATTGAGGTCTTGAAGTGGACACTGTTTATTCCCAATACAGTGGAGCTACCTCTTAATGTGGGGTTAGGTTCCAAAATCAACGTGAAGGACAAAAATTGCTTGAGATAAAAACTACCCTTGCAATCAGCAGGGTGACCTGTCTTGTCCTGGGAGCTGGGGGTCTCTATGGAGCTGGGGGAGTCCAGCCCCCGTGAGCTCACAGCCGCGAGCAGTGGGCGGGCCCTGTGTTTTCCCCCTGTGTTTTGCACAGTGCGCATTGTTGAATGGACAAGCTAAACGTGAGATGCGCGCCCTGCGAACCACACCTGCTGGTTGAGGCGAAGTACCCGTGTGTGAACCGCTTCACAGCTGGGGGAGCCAATGGTGATCGCACTACGCTTGGGTGCGGGAATCTGGGACTCTGGTAGGTGAGGTGGATGGTGGTGTTTACCAGAGCTGCGGTTCTGAGACGCATGGCTCAGAAAGGTCTGTACTAAGTGGGTGGTGTTTGGCTTTCAGCCTTTTCCTTGTCTTCATTTTTTCAAATAAAACATGCAGATTGGAGGAGAAAAAGGGTCGGAGAGCTTCTTGTGAACTGGAAGATTTTCCTTGGTAGGATGTGTATCCCACTGGAAAAGCTGCTTCCCTTGTTTGAGTTTAATTTCCTGCACCACCTGGAAAACCAGATTTGAGTATTCTAAATCAATAACTAAAAGTTAAGCTAGAATCATATAATAGTAGACGTATTAAGTTTTCTTGAATTAAAATTTATAGAAACCCAGACTATAGGCAAGACCAGAGATCTCATTGTGTTGATGGTGCCTGAAATCTTTCTAAGATTCAAGACCAGAATCCCCTTAGGTGAACATACATTTATACCAGAAAGATCATTAGAAGGTGGGGAGGAGAGGGAGGGAAGGAGGGGGAGCTAATCTTAGAGAGAGACTTGAATGGCTACTCACACAGGAAGCGATCATAATCCCGGAAGCTTTGGAAACACATGCTATAATGTGCTGTATGTATACTGCTGTATGCATTCCTGAAAAGTCTTATTTCGAATCAGAATTATGTGAGTTAGATAGTTTTCCCATTACTTATGTTAGAGAGGTGTACATTTTAAGTATGGAGCAAGTTATTAAAAATGGATAGAAAGACCTAAATTTGAATAGGATAATAGTATTTCAGATGTAAGAATATTATTACAAACTAAAAATAACTTGGTTGAGCAAAGCTGTCAAAAACTAAAAAGGGGGGATGGGGACTTTTGTCTTCAAAATGGCAGTCATAAAAGACAAAAAACAGGCTGTGGATTAAAGGAAACTAAGGAGACGTGATCAGTAAATATAATACTCAGCCCTGGAATGGGTCCTGTCCTGGAGGGAGAAAGATGCTATTAAGGCCGTTCATTATTGAGTCAAATGACAAACTGGAATACAAATGGTAGATAAAGTCCCGTGCGTGTTAAATTTAGTGAAGTTGATAACTGTGCTATTGTTATGTAAGAGAATATCCCTATTCATGGAAATAGACCTCCTTTGAAATGATTCAGAAAACAAGTGTGTAATTATGTCATATCATAGATAATATATCACATCAAACGAAAGAGGGAGAAAGAGAGCAAATGACAGGAGTGTTCTTGGTCCTATTTTAATTCTTGAAGCTTTTTTTTTAAGCTTCAAGTTACTTGCACATAAAAAATTAGATAAGTAAGTTTAAGTGTGATCCTGGAAGCCCTTGTCCACTTTCGTAGAGGTATTTTTAGCCTGAAATAACAAAATATAAAATATACTTAGAACTCTTTTTTTAAAAACACTTTATTTAGGAAATTTTTGCAGGAAAAAGAACTTTTATGAGTTTGAACTAACCACCCTCTGCTTTTCTCGTTGAAATAACCATTTTGTAACCTGTTTTTTTAAAGTATTGAGCTTTCTTGGGGTCCCAGTTGCCATCGGTATCAGAACAGGGGGTGCATGTAGGTTTTCCCCACCTCCCCAAGCTATCAGCGAGTTCGATGTAAGGCTTTTTAATATCATGTGTATATGTTACATGTTAGATTCGCCTTGATTGTAGTCAATAAACAGCTGAGTTTTAGGACAATGGAGATCTCGGAAAGGACGTTCATTCAACAGGTATTTACCGAGTGCCTCTGTGCGCTTCTCTCTTTTCCAGTCAGGGAACAAAACGAAGTCTGCCCTCATGGAACTTACCCTACTAACCCTAGTAATTAATCTAGAGCAGCTCTAGTAATAATTTACTTTAGTAATTAATTTAGAGCAACTCTAGTAATTACCTACCCTAGTAATTAATTTAGAGCAACTCTACTCTAGTAATTACCGTAGTAATTAATCTAGGATCGGAATTCTCAAGTGTGCCGTGCAGATCCCCTTAAATACATCAGCCTGGGCCTGATTTTAAACTTACTTCATTAAGAACATTTTGTGTTGTTTTTAACTACACTAGAGGGGGTTGGGTTTGTAGTCCTTGCCCTTACAAAGGGAAATATTCAGTCAAGGATGTTATGGCCTTCGAGCCAAGTCTCTTAGGTTCTAGCCTGCTGTAGGTATGTTATCTGCAAACTCTGTGGCGAGGCCAAGAGAACTGAAGTAGCTTTTGCCCCCTTGAAGTTTTTCTGACTACTTTTCCTCGTCAGGGGTCAAGGCACGTGGAGTACCTGTGAGCGCGCTCAGCCTGGGGCCCTTCGCGGCTCTGCCTGGGGCCTCGGGGTATGGACACCATCCGGGTCTCAGCACTGCCACACTCTGAAGTGTTGGCATAGCCTCCCCTGCCTTTTCCATTTTGTGAGACAGCTCAGCCGCCTTCTGTAGGTGGCTGGAATGAAGTAGAATCATTTTCCTGTTTAAAAATAACTGAGCAGCTGTGGGTTCAAGTCTCCTGGTCATGCGGGTGGCCCCGTGTCACTGCCAGCACTCCTGGTTGTCGCGTCTCTGAGGGTCACGGCAGGGTGAACGTTGGAGCTCAGGGTTTGGAGACCACCAGCTTATATTCCTTTGCTGACAGACAGATGAGGAGCCTGATCCCAGGCAGAGATGCTCTCACTGTTTTCACTTGACTGAGTTTGGCCCTTTCTGGAAAGATAAACCGACTCCTGAAACATGAGTTCCCAGGCCTGCCTTTCCCCAACCCATCTTAGGTCCTCCAGCCACGTATCCCTCCTCTTGTGCTGGCCCGGCGTCAGTTGAGACCCTTGTTTTGTTTTATAAAAATGGTTTCAGCAACAGATTTTTAAAAAAAATTGTGGTAAAATATACATAACATAAAACCATTTTAAGCATTTTTAAGTCTACAGTTAAGTGACATTAAATACGTCCCCAGTGTTGTATGTTCATCCCCGCCCTGTGGCTCCAGAACTCTCATCATCTCAAACTGAAACTGTGCCTATCGCCCACTGACTCCTCTCCCCCAGCCCCTGGCAACCACCATCCTACGTTCTGTATTTATGACTTTGACTGAGTCTCTTATCTAAGTGGAATCATAAAGTATTTGTCTTTTTGTGACCGCTTATTTCATTTAGCACAATGGACTCCAGGTTCATCCATGACGTAACATGTGTCAGAATTTCCCCTTTTTAAGGCTGAATAACCTTCCATTGCAGGCATAGACTGCGTTTTGTTTACCATTCACCCGCCCGTGGATACTGAGTTGCTTCTACTTTTTGGCAGCTGTGAACATGGGTGTGCAAATATTTGTTCAAGTCTCTACTTTCAGTTCTTTTGGATATATGAGGTCTGACAAATTTTCGAACTTGTTGCAACACTGTCGCTAACTTCTTTTGATATCAGAGGAATTATTCATTGTGAATTTGCACTAACTGGACAAACAGTTAACCAAGTTGACTATTTGAAAGTGCTGAAAAGGCTGCATGAAAAAGTTTGACGACCTGAACTTTTTGCCAACAATTTATGGCTCTTGCATCACGACAATGCACCACCTCACACGGGACTGTCTGTGAGGGAGATTTTAGTAAACAAATAACTGGATTGGAACACCCTCCCTACTTACCTGATCTGGCCCCCAATGACTTCTTTCTTTACCCAAAGATAAAGGGAATATTGAAAGGAAGACATTTTGATGACATTCAGGACGTCAAGGGTAATACGACAACAGCTCTGATGGCCATCCCAGAAAAAGAGTTCCAAAATTGCTTTGAAGGGTGGACTAGGCACTGGCATTGGTACATAGCTTCCCAAGGGGAGTACTTCAAAGGTGACTGCAGTGATATTCAGCAATGAGGTACGTAGCACTTTTTGTAGGATGAGTTCGTGAGCTTAATTGTCTGACCCCATATACTCAGAAGTGGAATTGGCGAGATCATATAGAAATTCTGTACTTAACTTTTTGAGGAGACTCTAGATGTTTGCATCTGATTTTTGTTTCTCCTCACCTCTGTGGACTTGACAGTACGGCTAGGACTGCACTCCATTTGCTGGGCTCTAGCCCCCAGCCCTGGGTCTCCGGCCCTTGGTCTCCGGCTTTCTGAGTACCCTCAGCCTGGCTCTTGAGACCCTTGCTTTTCTTCCCGTTAAGGTTGTATGGAGAATTGAAGAGAACTGAAGCTTGCTTAGAGGGACGTTGCGACTCATTAGGAAAAACAGAAGAATTAGAATTGACCTGGTGGCATTTTCAGGTTTACTGTTGTTCATTTTGGACTGTATGTGTTTGTTTTTCATAACTATGACATGGAGTGGAATGCTGCAAGTTAATTTGGCTTTAGTTCTCAATTACATGTTATCTAATTTCTTTAAGTGTTGTGGGGGAAAAGAATAGGACTATTAGGAGGTAGAAAAGGAAAGAAATCTTGTTTTTATTACTTAAATGACCTTGATGTGAGTTTCCTTTTCTATCAATGGAGCTAATACTACCCAATTCATACAGATTGTTATGATTTTGTAGTAACTGGAAAAAAAATGGATCTGAAGGACCTGGGAGAGTGCTTGACAGCCTCTGTGCTTCCTTATTTGTTATCATGAATACTTGGAAGTTGTATGCGAGGCTATGTGGAGGTCCTGAGCTTTTGAAGGGTGAAACGGCAGCGGTGGGAAGAGCGTGATGCAGGACTCGAGAGCTGGGTTCCACGCACCTGTGCAGTTAACTGCGGGTTCTGTGGGGCCCCTGCTTGAGTCATGCACGCAACGTCCTCTAGGCTCAGATTCCTCACCTGTCAAATGAGGAGGCTGGACCCTCTCATCTCTATGGTTCCTTGTGGCTCTAGAAGATCAGCGATTCGAAAAGATTCTGTTTGTACCTCGTCTTCATTATTATTGAGATATAATTGATATATAATATGATATTATTTTCAGGTATATAACGTAATGATTTGATATTTATATATATTGCAAAATGATCACCACAGTAAGTTTAGTTAACATGCATCATTGTACACAGTTCCAAAACTTTTTTTCTTGTGATGAGAAGACAAGATTTACTTTTAAGATTTATTTTCTTAGCGACCTTAGCAAATATACAATAGATCATTCTTAACTGTAGTCACCATGCTGTACATTACATTGTCAGAACTTATTTATTTTGTAATTGGAAGTTTGTACCTTTTGACCCCTTTCACCCATTTTGCCCACCCCCTCATACTCTGCTGTCTTCTGACTGCAAAGACCAATCTTCTTCCCTTCTTTCCTCCCTTCCTTCCTTCCTTCCTTCCTTCCTTCCTTCCTTCCTTCCTTCCTTCCTTCCTTCCTTCCTTCCATTTTTTCTTCCTTTTTTTTTTTTTTCCTTTCAGTTCTCCCTTTTCTACAAGTTCAAGTCTACTTTCTGCAGGTGGTGGACACATCTCAGTGGTGTGTGACGTGAACTGAGAATTTCTGGCATTTCAGGATCTGCTTCCTCAGGGCCAGGTCAAGTCCAGGATTTCCTGTTACCAGCTTGGCTGTCAAGTCTGTGGCTCTAGCCCAGACTTCCAGATACCTCTGAGGCATAAACCCTCCAGCCCCTGTGTCCCTAGCAAGGGAATGGGGAAGAGTCCTTCCGACCTGAGATTGGAGAGAAAGGGGAGGAGGAGGAAAAAGTGGAAGGGGCTGTGGACATAATTTTCTGTTGCTCAGAAACAGAGTGAAGCTGTCTTCCAAGAACTGGATAGGGAAGCTGTCCGGCTCTGCCCACCTCAAAACTTGGCCATTGTCTGCCGTTGACCTTGCCTGTCTTTCCTACTTACCAGTCTTCGTTTTCTCCAAGAAAGAACAGCCAGCTTATAATGCCTTGTCCTTCCAGTCTTCCTATTAAAAACAAAACCAAAGCATTTATTGCTTATTAGCACTACAACAATAATATGGCATTTTTGCACATTGTGTTGTACTTTGTATAGTGCTTTTGTCCACTTTGCCTCATTTAATCTGTACGTACATATTTGCCCAGGCCATTTGGCATCGTCATTTTGCAAACAGATCAGTGCGGTCGTCTGACTTGCCACGCTGAGCCCTGGCATTTTGTCTTGTTTTGCTGTAAAGCTGAGCAGTCAGTGACACTCCACAAGTATTTATGGAAAGTCCATATGTGCATAGCAGAGGTGCTTGTGGTAGAGAATTCCTACCCTCAAGGCCTTATAACCCACTAGGATCTTAAGGGGAAGAGGATGGAGTTCAAGTTTGTTACCTGTAATTAATTAACTAATGCAATTAATGCCAAGTAATTAAAATGTCTGATGGATGAAAGCAGAGCTGTGAGCTCCACTGAGGTTAGGGGATGACCCTGAAATACTGGTCACCCTGTCTGACTCAGGACTTAGGGGAAGGTGACAGTTTTTGAACAGTGTGTTTAGATACCCCTAAACCTCTGGGTTTTATGTCACAGCACTACACCCTAAAAGCTGCTGTACTTCAAACTGGTTTACAGTATTATGGCAAAAAGACACAATTTATTTCTGACCTCAAGGGCTTGTGGTCTGGGTTGCTTTTTGCAGAATGTCACTGGAAGGAAAGGCAGGACTTTTCTTTGGATCAGAAATAAGGATTTTTTTTTTTTTTTTTTTTTTTTAGAGCTATAGTATCATGAGTCTTTAATAACTTATAGACAAATGCTAAAAAATACTTAATACAGAGGACAGAAATAAGGATTTTTAAAATAAGTGATTTTCTAATAGATGAGAATCTACCATGCTTTGTGGAAATAAAACTTCTGGAAGGAAGCTTGTTTTTGAACGTCTGTATATTTCCTCAAGTTCCTGACCTCACAGGTGTTTAATAAATCTGGAAAAATGGTGGTAGCATTCACGTCTGGATATACACGATGTGGAAAATGGGATATTTTCTGCAATTTGTCTTGAACGGCTCATCTTGTCTACTCTTAGAAGGGAGTGTCGGTGAGTAGTAGGTTCAGGAATGTGGGGCTGTGTTTGCAGAATCTGAACTCTGGCCCCAGGCGCGCTGTGGGCTCTGGAGACGCTGTGTTGCCCACTGAGCTTGCTGTCTGGGGCAGACGCTGGGCAGAGGGGTGGCCGGAAGGCTGTGCGATTGTTTAGATGATGAATGCATCTGTCACGGGAGACTGCTTGTTTTTTAAACAGGCATAAAATATCATTTGCTCAGAGGAAATTAATTTGCACACAAATGTCATGAACCTGTTCCTTGGTGATCTGTATTTTTTTTTATTAAAAATTTTTAAAATTTCAGTTCACATTCAATATTGTATTAGTTTCAGGTGTACAGCATAGTGGTTAGACATTTATATAACTAACGAAGTGATCTCCCAAGAAGTCTAGTACCCACCTGACACCACACATAGTTTTTACAGTATTATTGACTATATTACCTATGCTGTACTTTATATCCCTGTCACTGTTTTCATAAGTGGCAATTTGTACTAAATCCCTTCCCCATTTCTACTCATCCCCCAGCACCCCTCCCGTCTGGCAACCATTGTAGTGTTCTCTGCACCTATGAGTTTGTTTCTGTTTTGTTTGTTCCTTTATTTTGTTTTTGTTTTTTTTAGATTTCACATATAAGTGAGATCGTATGGTATTTGTCTTTCTCAGTCTGATTTGTTTCAGTCTGCATGCTACCCTCTGGGTCCATCCATGTTGTCACACATGGCAAGATTTCATTCTAGTGACCTGTGTTGTTTATCTGCGAGATAGTTTGCCCATGGAAGAGCTGATTTGTAAGGCCTATGAGAAGGTGAGGGCTCTGAGTCCCTGTTGGCATGCCTGTGGGGGGATACTTGCCCTGACCTGCTGCGGAGGGGAAGCCCTGGCACGTCTCCAAATGCTTTGAAGAGGGTTCTTGCCCACTTGGCCCTCCATGGTGCTCTGGTAGTAGGACTTGTCCTCGGCTTCCTAAGTAATAATCTGTGAGTATTCCTGATGCTGGTAGACCTGGGCCGAGTCTACATCCTCGAGAAGGTTGAACAAAAAAGGTTACATTGAGCCTGGTCCTCAAATGCAGTCTTGCCTTTGGTGGGACTCCCGTGATGACGTTGTCTCTCCTGGGAATAACGCTAACTCACGTGCTGTCAGCTGAGAGGTCACTTAAAACCCTTGCCAAGGCTGTTCACTCACTCCAGCCACCTGAACAGGCAGTTGCTCCTTGAACAACGTGGGGGGTAAGAGCAGTGACTCCCTGTGGAGTTGAACATCCATGTATAACTTTCGACTCCCCCAAAAAACTTAACTAATAGCCTACTGTTGACTGGAAGCCTTGCCGATAACATAAATAGTCAATTAACACATATTTTTTGTATATTGCATGTATTATATACTGAATTCTTACAATAAAGTACGCTAGAGAAAAGAAAATGTTAAGAAAATTATAAGGTTTGTCTGCAAGTTTTTTCAAATTGGCACACATCTTCCGCCAATTTTTCAGTAGGCTTCCTGAAAAAACGTGCATGTAAGTGGATCCATGCAGTTCAAACCCATGTTGTTCAAGGGTCAGCTGCATATCAAATTCACATGAAGCTTCTCCTTAAATTTGAAGAGTTGGTTTTTAGTGAGTATTTTTGGACTTGGGGAATGGAAATGAGGCCTGTTTTTTCTTTTTCTTTTTTTTTTTTTCCATCTTGGTTAGCCTGCAAACAACTCTTAGAGACTCCCTAGCAATTATTTGTAGGAAATTTGAAAGCATTTCTCAGAGAATCTTGAAATATCAAATGAACTTTTCTTAGACACACAGCACTTAAATGCTGTATTATTGTAAGGATGAAAATACTTCCTTAAAATGTGTGTAAAGGAAGGAAGAAGGGGTGAATTATTCGTCTGTTGTTGGTGATTACCTCCTGTCCCCTGCCGTTTCTGGCAGCGTCCGACCATGTTTGCAAGGTGCTAGATGGAGTAGCTGTGGCAGGCAGGTGTTCTCTGGCCTGTGGAGGGCTTAAGGCTCCAGGTATTACTCCACCAGCACCTTGCCGAGTCTAAGCAACCAGCTGTCCATTAAAGGAATGAATCCTGCTCTCTCAGAAGGGAGACCTGCGGCAGTGACAGCGCGAGAGCACACTGAAAGGGCAAACTGTTCTGTCTTAGGGAGTGGTGGTTAGAATCAGAGCAGGAACAAAGCTCACGTGAAGTGATTGTCCAGCACAGACTGTGGGGCCCACCCTACTCCTGCAAGGAGCCTGTCAAGGATTCCTCATTCAGCGAGTGGCCTGCTCCCTTGAGGGCCTCCTGTTGCTGCTCTGGTCCCCTGCTGGGAACGTGAGTTGGTCCGATTAGAAGCACAGGCTGCCGGTCTAAGCATAGTGAGTAAGGAGGCGACTTCCCTGGATGTGAGTCCCAGCTCCTTCCGCACTCATTTGCTGTGTGACCTCACAGAGCTATATAACCTTTCTGAGCCTTGGGGACAAAATCATGCCCACCTTAAGAGTACTGAGGCTTAAACAGAGGAAATGAGTGGGGAGAGCTTGTTGCAGTCCCCGGCACGTGCTATATGTGTGCTATGTGTTAGCTGTTGACAATAGTGACTACGTCCACAGCATGAGGAGGTCCTGCGATGGCTTGTGTTCACATAGGCACATTGGGTAGGTAACAGTGTTGTAAAGGATAGTGTCATGCCACGTGTCATGCGGGGTCTCAGCTCCCGCTCCCCACACAAGAACGCAGGACATGGTGAGGCCAAAAAGGAACACCCACGGAGCCATAGATAGGGGAGTCATACCACTATAGTCTCGCTGGCAGCTGGATTGGAGACACAGGAAGCAGGATCCACATTATCCGCAACCTGCCGTCCGCTTCTCTGCCAACCAACCTCACTTGCTAACTGTAATCCGCACATGCCAGCCCAGCCACCATCTTCTTGCTAACCCCCATTTGCTCCTGGCGTAGCCACAGCAGTTGTATTAGTGGCCAATGGCTCACTGGTTACAGCTGACGGCCAACTAGCCACAGCTGACGGCCATGCAATCACAGTTGATGGCCATTTACTACTCGAGTGAGCACCTTTCCAAGTGAGACTGAGAGCCTGGAAACTGCACTCCTGGCTCTGTCCCCACAGATAGAATACAGTATTGATTTATAGTATTTTTAATAAGGCTCTCTGGAATTGTTTTTCTCTGACCTTTTTTCTTTCCCCTCAAAAGAACTCCTTGGTGATTTGAGATGCTTTACTTTTTTCTGTTGGGAGAGAGGGTGGTTTGCTTTGTCATAGGGTCTCTTAGGTTGTTCAGGGTTGGCATGTAACTTGTGAGTTCAGTGCTTCGGGGCTGCTAAATTTCAAAGGGGCTAAGGAGTTAAAAAATTTCTTTAAAACCCTCAATGGATTGCTACATTTAACTATAATAGGGATTAGCTTCTAGGCTTTAAGGCGTAGCTACCGCATTCAGAGTTCTTCCCGGTATGTGAGTGTGTGTGTGTAGACGCGTGTGCGTGCCCTCTGAATGCCTCATTTCCATAGACCATATGGCCTGAGCCCATGCCCTGGTGGGTAGTTGCAAGTAAGCTCTTGTTAGGGTCACACATGAATCAGCTGCCCGTGGCGTCCGTGGGTCTGTCTGGACCTTTTCTGGGACTGCGTTTGTTATCCAACGTTTCTGCTGCCAGGTTGAACCCTAGATTGGCGATCTTGTGTGGGCCTCTGTGGTTTGCATTTAGTCCTTTTACTAGGGACAGGTGGTTGCCTCCTAAATGTAGGGTGGTTTATTCTTTTTCTAAATTGAGCTGTAATTGACATATAACCCCGTGTAAGGCTAAGTGTACAATGTATTGATTTGATGCATTTATATACTGCAATGCGATAACCACTGCAGGTTAGCTAACAGCTCTATCACGTCACACAATTATTTTTTTTTTTTTGTGGTGGGACAGTTAAGATCTGGTGTCTTAGCAACTTAGAAGTTTATACTGCAGTCCTGTGATGTGCTCTAGCTCTCCAGGACGTGCTTACCTACTGGTTGCAGATTTGTGCCCTTAAACAGCGTCTCCCCACCCATGTCCCCACTCCCCAGGCCCTGGTAGCCACCACTCTGTTTTGTTTTTATGAGTTCGGCTTTTTAAAATTCCACATGTAAGCGAGATCATACAGTCTTTGCCTTTCTCTGTCTGGCTTACTTCGGCTTAGCATGATGCCCTCACAGTCCATCCACGTTGTTGCAGATGGCAGGGTTTCTCCCTCTCTCGGGCTCAGTC
This sequence comes from Rhinolophus sinicus, assembly GCF_036562045.2. NCBI lineage: Eukaryota > Metazoa > Chordata > Mammalia > Chiroptera > Rhinolophidae > Rhinolophus > Rhinolophus sinicus. The sequence goes on along the minus strand of NC_133755.1, from coordinate 67,573,638 downwards.
ATACTCCGTGGTGTGTATACCTCCTCTTCACCCGTTCATTCGTTGAGGTGCACTTAAGGTTACACTTAAGGTGCTTCTATACCTTGGCTGTGGGGGTTGGTTTACTCCTGCCCGTGCTTTGTGTTCCTTTAGGCAGGTTTTAGCGGCAGCTCCATCAGGCAGTGAAGGGCCCTGCTGAGATGTGCAAATAATAGGATGGAACTAGCGGTTTGAGGTCCCGGGGAGCTTTCAGTGGCCCCCATCCTAGGCCACACAGACCATTGCGTCTCTGGATTAGGATTGCGAGCGTTCCCAGCTGATTCCAGTGCTCCCTCAGGAAGGAGAACTGGGGAGTAATCCACGGCTCACCTGAGATGTGCAGAACAGATGGACACACGCAGGTCAGCCTGTCCTTGAGGGCGTCTGACAGATGGTTTGAGTTGGGAGCAGTGGCTGAGGAGGCAGAAAGGTCAGCGTTACCCTCAGTGTGTGTGGATGAGACAGTGAAGGGGGGTTTTCATGTCACCCCTGTCCTGGAATGAGTGATGCGTCCAAGGAAATGTTGGGTGGCCTTTCAGAGCCTCGCTGTAGAAGAAGTGTCTGGGTGGCGGGCAGACAGAATGGGTAAAGAAGAGAGGGGCGCTGGTGCTTGCCACTTTCCTGTAACTTTCAAGGGGGAAGCAACTACAGAGATGAAGTAGCAGCTCAAGGGCAGACAGCGGGTCAGGAGCCTTCTGGAAGGGGAGCAAGAGCAGATTCTGGAGCAGTGGTTCTCAGTTTCTCCCGTGCGATAGAATCACGGGACACCATGGAACAGCACCCCGACCGTCACACCAGACTGGGGTGCGGCCCAGGCATCTGTATTTTGGAAGCTCCCCAGCAACTCTGGGTTGGAGATTGGCAGGGCGCCTGCCCTAGAGAGAGGTGAGGAGTCATTAGTGCCGCCTGGTCCAGGAGGAAGGCAGAGCATCAGGACCAGGCATGGTGGGGCTCGCAGCTCCTCTGAGGCTGGCAGGACGGGGACTGCCTGGGGGTGGACAGGGGACATTCGGGACACGAAGGACATGTAGGCTCCTGAGGCAGCAGGGAGGGGGCGAGGTGACCAGTGTCAGGTCATCTGTGTCTGGTGCTTTTCATCCCACCTTCCCTGCCCCGTCCCCTCAGACTGGAGGGGCTTCACGTGGCGCTGAGTGAAGAGCCACAGGGACCCGCAGGCTTCTGCTGGTTTGGACCAGCAGCTGCTAGAAAGCGTGTGTTTTCTGGTACATGGTTTTCTCCAGCCCTCGGAACGTGAGAAGCCCCCGATGAGCCCTAAGAAGGCTGAAGCCAGGCCCCAGCCTGGCCCCACAGAACCGAGGCTCTGGCCATGTTGCCAGGACCATGAGAGGCCCCCTCCCCCACGTTGAGTGGGCCCAGTCCTCGTGACTGCATGACTCGGCGACCGATGACGAACATGATAAGAGTAGCATTGGCTGTTTCAGGAAATTCAGCAAAGAAGCATTGTGTCCACGTTGTGCCCAAGGAAGTTATTAGGAGCAGACTGGTCCACTTCCGTGCGGGAGGGGCCCCTGTCCCCCTCCACGCAGAGAAATTCTAAGGCGTTCACTCTTCCGAAGGCTCAAAAAAAGTTTTCCCTCCAAATGGGCTTTGAATGTCTGGGTGCCTCCTCCCGACTCTGTCTTTTGATGTAGATTATTGACCAGCCAGAGCAATAGGTGAAAACAACTCATGTTAACAACGTAACTAGAGGTTGGTTATGAAACCCACTTTGGGACCAGAAGGACTGTCGGGTGGGGTGGCCACTGTGTTGCGGGAGGTTGTGGGGAGTCCTTTCCACCTACGTTTGGAGCTCTCAGTCTCCTGCACGTGTGCGGGGAACCAGGAAGTCCCCCCGGTTGGGCAGCGTGTCAGTTTCTTCGGCCTTTCGTAACAGAGAACCACAACCTAGGCTGCTTACAACATCAGACAGCAGTGCTGGGCTTAAAAGTCCCAAATCAAGAAGCCAGCAGCCTGTGCTCTCAGAGCCTGTAGTGGGGTGCTCCCTTGCCCCTTCCTCACCTTTAGTGGGGGCTGGAAACCTGTGGGGTTCCTTGCAGCTGCATAGCTCCAGTCTCTGCCTTTGTTGTCAGATGGCACTCTCCCTCGCGTGGCTGTCTTCTCATGAGGACACCAATTACATTAGACAAGGGGGCCCATCCTACTCCAGTATGTCCTCATCTTAACTAATTACAGCTGCAAGGACCCTGTTTCCGAATAAGGCCACATTCTGAGGTACTGGGGGGCAGGACTGCAACATCTTTTTTTTTTGGTGGGGACGAAATTCAGCCTGTAACGGGTGTGGGCCAGGGGATATACACGTGTTTTGGTTGAATATCCATGCAGACCTCATTGGACAGGTGAGGCAGCAGAGAGTGGTGGAGGGGAGCCCCAGGGCGACTAAAGGACAGAGCCCAGATTTGAACCCAGGACTTTGTGACTCTAGAACAATATATTACTTCCTTAGCTTAGAGGGTCCATTGGGGCTTCCTGTGGAATGGAGGCTGTAATTCTTTTGGTCCTTTCTCAGGACACTGGGGCCATTACCCTGCTCTAGGAGACCAGTCAAGTACTAGGAGATACGTTCCTGCCCTCTTCACCTTTCTCGATGAGACAAATATCACCTGTTTATGAGGAGGAAACATGGAAACATGAAGTTAGTTTGATTTGGTGAGGTGGTAGGATCGAGTGGGGATTTTTCCTGTATTTATTTTTACGTCCATGTTTTTTGCTCTCACAACTGCACATTCTCTCAAATGGTACAAAGAGAAGCTTTTGGGAGGTTGACAAACCGACACTCTGCTGAAAGTTGCTTGTCTGCTGGGATCCTTCTGTCGTCAGCCCTACGGGGTAAGGACTTACCCAATTTCTACTAGTGACCAGGCCTCCGATTTCTACAAAAAGTGCCTGAACGGAAGAGCCAGGTCTGGACATGGCCTGGTTCCATCATTACCACTGGGCATATGTCTGCAGAATAAACATCAGAGCCTTTTGCCAACAAGTACTGTGCCCTGGCTTGTCTCAGGGATCGAGTCTTGAAGGCTGTGACAACTTTTCCTAAATGGAAGGCAGTGGATATCAAGATCCAAATTCCCAGGAGAAAACTTCCTGTAATAAAGAGACGTCCGTGAGTCTGAGGAAGAAATTGCTGCTGCCAAGGCTCCTCCATTGCAGCTTATTAAATTTTAATTTGATTTGATTTTTTTTCTCTAATTACTGGCTCCAAGTTTGCTTTTCCCCATAGATTCTCTACCCGTGGATGATAGCAGAGACCCAGGTCAGAAGGAAAGATTGTTCTGAAGATGGGTTAGGTGACCACTGTCCGTGTGTTGTGTGATGGCCTGAGAGAGAGGGACAAGCTGTCGTTTTATCCTCTCTCCCTTTTTACCTCGTTTCAACTCCCATCTGTGTGACCCTCCAAAGAGAAGACTCAGCATCTCAGAGTACACTGTACAGGCTGAGACTCCTGTGCTGGGTGCTTAAAACAACAAAACAAAACCAAACCAAACAAAAAGCAAGGAGACCTACTGAAGCCGAGATAAATTTAGTTCCTGAAACACTTACCTTCTGGCCCGTCTAAGATAAGATGAGTGGAGTTCTGTAACCGAGCCCTGTAACTGTTGCTGTGTTGCAAGTCCCTGAAAGGGAGGGACAGATGGCAGACTTTGAGTAATCGGATTTCAAGATCAGAATCCATAGTGAACAAAACCCCAGTTCCTTGCAGCATATGGAAGAACGGTTTCCTTCCAGTGAACTTCAAGAACCGTGTTCTTTGGTTCTTTTTTATTCAGAGTATTTGTTAAGCAAATATTTATGATGGGCACACCTGGAGCCAGTACACCAGGTGCTGGGAACTGATAAAGGATTCCTGCCTTTACCCTTTATCCTCTTCTACATGCATGTACAGGAAGAAAGCTGGAGGTTGTAAATATTTGGTTGATAACATTTAGTTGTAGGAAATTAGATAGAATTTGATTCCTGAAAAGACTCTGTTGGTATCAAGAACAGAAGTGTTGAAATGAAAGTCAGAAGTAAGAATGGGATTTATTGCAAAGGTAGTGAAGGATATTGTAAACAGTCGTGCCACCCACCGATGGGCTAGCACGCTGGTCCTCTTTTGGTGTCCCTGCACACTTTCTAGATGAGTGGAACCCCCTGTGGCCTCACTGGTTGCAGGTTATAAATGATGGTGATACTTTCCTCTGGGGTAGGATTCAGCAAACTAAAGCACGCCTGGCACATAGTAGGTGTTCAGCAAAAGTGTGTTTTAAAAATTGCGCACGAGCCACTGGATTGCATTGCATGTGACTTGGTAAGCGGATGAAAACAGGCAGACTCATCCCTTTGTAAGGCCTGGTTGTAGTTTTATAGGTGCCCAGGGCGCTCTTTCCATGTGAGGAGCTGGAATCCACCCAAGTGCTGTCTTTCATGTTGAACTTGAGCCCATGGAAATGTCTGGCTTCACTGATCCTTTTGACGCTCCTATTGATTTCCATTCTGCAAAGGAGGCATTATTGCTTTATATTATTTATTTATTTTTCTGTGATCCTTGAATGCCTCCAAGCTCCATTTCCTGCCTTTAATTATGTACAGGGCCATTAAACAAAAGTGTAGTTTGCCGGGTGGAGGGAGAATTGTGGCTCTAATAGCATAAGGTGCTATCGACTGGCAGGATGCGTTGATGATTAAATTTGGCCCGTAAACTGGTTTGCCCACCACGTGGGAGTTGTGGAACACGTTTAACAGCCTTCCTGCAACTGTCTCTGAGCATGAAAGAATTCTTTGAATTTCATGTTCGATCTTGTTTTTTCCTCCCAATCCTCAATATTTCCAATGTGAGAACTCCATAGTCTAAATCTGTGACACATTAGAGAAGAGGCCGTAAGGACACATACCAAAGCTTATTGTTAAGTGGTAAGGTGTGAGATACGTTTAATTTCCTTCTTTGTGCTTTTATGTATTTCCCCACATTTCTACCACAAAAGTTATTCACTTTTGAAATCAAGGGGAAAAAAATCAGATTGCTTTAGGAGGACAAATTGAGACCAGACCTTAGCTTTTTAGGGAAGATTTTTGGAAAAGATGTTCTTTATAACTGATTCTCTTAATGTGATTCTGGGAGTACAGGTAATACCTGTTGGGCTTGTTAAAAATGGGGTGTCAGAAGTGATGAATTATTCCGTCTCAAATGGGAAGTCTCCAGTTCCAGTCTGTAGGTACCAGACTGCACCGGGCGGCTCCAATACTTGACCCAAACCAAGGGTGTGAGTTTCCCAACAGAATTGAAAGATCAGAAATGTTTTGGCGAAGGATTTTGGTTCTTTTGAAGTGGCAGAAACTGGCAGAGGAATGAAGCCTCTGCTGTTAGAATTGACGGCAACAGGGTCAGTACAATGTAATTTTGCGACTTGTTTTTCTAGGCTTTGTGGATTATGAATGGTTTTCATCTTCATGAGTTAGGGGTTACTGGAATGTAAGGGAGGAAAGTTTGGGATTCAAATGGGTGACAGTGCCTTAGAGAAAGAAATTCTGCCACTTGGGACAACATGGATGAACCTTGAGGACATTATGTTAAGTGAAATAAGCCAGTGACAGAAGGAGAGTGCTACAGGATACCACTTATATAATGAATCTAAAATAGTCAAGGTCATAGAAGTGGAGAGTGGAATGGTGGTTACCCGGGGAAAGGAGGGGAAAGTAGGGAGGTATTATTGCTCGAAGGACGCAAAGTTTGGGTTATACGAGATAAATATGTCCTGGAGATCTACTGTACAGCATAGCACCTATAGTTTACAATATTGTGTTGAAAACTGAAGTAGTTCCTAACAGGATAGACCTTCAATGTTTTTATCACAGCATTTTATATATATGTATATATAGTGTGTATATATGTAGTGTGTGTGTATGTGTGTACATATGCACATACATACATACATACGGTGCCAAAAAAAGTGTACACATTTTAAGAAAGGAAAAAACTGTATTAAAATTGTAATACAATGAATAATGTTAACATTCATTTGATTAATGCCATCTTTTGAGCGAACGTCGTACTATACATTGTTACCATAATTCAATTCAACTTCGAAAAGTAATACATAGATAACCTCTCTTAAAATGTGTACATTCTTTGGCCTGCCAGGTACATATATCAGTAGTAATAATAATACTGATGACAAATAAGAGGATGGGAGGAAACTTTTGGTGGCTATGGACATGTTTATGGAATACATTGTGGTGATGATTTCAGGGGTGTGTGCTTACCTTCAAGCTCATCAAGTTGTATACATTATGTATAGCATTTTGTATGTAAAAAAAAAAAAGTGACGGTGAGGTGTCTGGAAAGAGCTGAACAGAAAGAAAGAGCACAGTAGAACGGGGGTGGAACCATCGGGATGAGCACGCAGTCCTGGAATAGTCCCCATTTCATAGAAATGTCATTGTCCAGGAAGAGCTGTGCTGGGCTTGGCAGTGGAGGTAGAGCAGGTGTCCACCCACGTCCGCTCCAGATGCCTCTGGCCACTGGCATTGCATTGGAACACTCAGGTCTTAAAGCCAAGCTCTGAGTTGAGTCTTAGTTTTCTCCTCTCGCTGTGTCCCTTGCCTTTCATTTGATAATCTTGCATCATCCATACAAGACATTTCACTGCTCTGCCAGAAGACCAGGTAAATGGACGGCCAAGTGGATGGAAATACCAGGAAATTTTCAGAATAGCATTCGTTGTGTGGGGGCTAAAAAAAAAAATAAAAAAAAAAATACTTTTTCTCCCACCTTCTAAGTTCTAGCTGGGCTAATGATCAAATTAACAGAGACAGATTAACAGGAGAAAATCAAATTTTAATACGTGTGCATGGGGGATTCACAGAAACATAAAAATTCCAAAGACAGTGAGGCAATATTGGGTATATGTCATTTTGGACGAAGGAGAAAAGCAGGGAATGAGATCTTAGATTTCAAAAGTGAGAATGGGCAAATTTACAGGTAACCGGGGAAGAGTGGAACACACTTGGCAGGCAGAGTTTTGCTTCCGTGGGACCCCCGGGCGATCTAGCTCCCACGCCCCTGCCTGGAACCTTTCTATCTCCATATTTAATTCACATTACGCCAAGGTGAGTATGTTAAGATTTCCTTCCTGGAGCCAAGTTTTTCCATCCATCTCTTGGGCAGGAAACGGGGGAGGGTCAAGGGGTCTTTCTGAGTCTTTTGTTTCTTAATAACCAACCTAAAGTCAGTATCTCAAAAGGCAGCGTTAGAATGGCTTTGGTCCCCATCACTTATAGCCCCAGCAACACGTGTGTCTAAGGCAGGGCAGTCGCAGTGTGGGAACTGGCTGTCCTGGGGGCGTTCGGGGGCAGGAATCTTGCTGTCATGCACTCTGAGCATTACGTCACCCTGCTGGGATCTAACTGTGACAGGATCTGTACATTCGGTCTGAGCCAAAGCAGACGCTTGGTCACCATCCAACAGTTATTTATGGACCCACTAGAAGAACATGTCAGGGTTCAGCAGTGTGGGCCCAGAGTGGTTTATGTTCAGATGCATTTATGATTTGTCACTTGGGGAATGGGGTTAGGAAAAGTTCGTTTTATATTTACATTAGGAACCCAACTGCAGAAGTTTCCAACCATTAGGATTTTCACAGTTTGAAAAACATAGTGGGAAAATACACTTACCACAGAAGTGACTATCTTAACTGTTCTGAAGTGTATAGTTAGGTCAGTGCTAGTGAATTCACTCCTGTTGTTGTGCAGCCATCACCACTATCCATCCCCAGAACTCTTTTCATCTTGGAAAACTGAAACTGTACCCAATAAAGAATTCTCCGTTTTTGAGTGAAGGCAAAAAAAAAAAAAAATTTCTTCCTTTAATTCTGCTGTGACTAGATCAGTCTGGCAGTGTAACTCCTCCTGGTTGATCAAAGCTAGCAGCTGTACCCGTTGTCCTGAGAAAGCAAAGGGTCATTGTGTGGCTGTCCTTGTTTCCCTATATCTGGGACGCGGTGTGCCGTTGAGGGCCTGGTGGCTGCCTGTCCTGTTCTCGAGAACCGGGTCAGAATCCCTCCCTCGTGATGCCCTTAAAGCTCTCAGCTCTGGACTTTCCCTTGCACGTGAACTTGTGGCTTCGGCAGGTTCATCCTGTCGCTGTGATGGGCACATGGCTGCCTGTGTTATCACTTAGCTCCAGAGATGAGCTCATCGGATGCCAGAGCATCCCGCTTAGCGGGTTACCCTGCAGCTTTACTCTCTGATCGGCTGGCACTCTGTGGAAATAGCACGGACATCTCTCGGTTCGGGAAGATTGGTGGGGCACATAAGTGATTCACACCAAAAGGTATATCGAATTATATAAAATGCTTTGTAAAAAAGATTTCAAAGTTTAGTAGTTTGGATTAGGAATTTTACGTTGAATAGTAGCTCTCACGTTGAGAATGCAGATAGCCCGAGCACTTACCTTCCCTTTTTGATAGTAGAAAGGGCTTTGTGTGATCCTTTTTGGTCCGTACTTTTCACAAAGAAAAGTTTTTCCCTTTATTCTGGTCCTTTGTTCGTTTTCTCCCCCCAGCCTTCCACCACAGTGACAACAGCCAAACCAAACAGCTTGACACGAAGACAGAGCTTTAGACCAAATCGGTTTCCCAAGGGGGGGTCAGGGTGCTGAGCTGTGGTGCTTTGTGGACGCACTGTCACTATTGATAGCTTGTGTGTATAATGATGGGAAGCTCTTTGCTTGAGTAATAGAATTTTTTGTCATGCTTTATTGCTTAGGTATATTGTTTTTAAGCTCAACGCCATTAAGAAGACCTGCTTTCTTTAATGCAGGGGGCAAAAAAACACTTTAGATTTTTTTTGTTTTCTGACTTTCATTAAAATGCTTTTCGTGGGGGGATGGGTGTTGCTGTTCTTTTTAAATGGGTTTTATCATGCGATGGTGCTCTCACTGGTAAGAACAGAGCACTTTGTCACTGCTGCCTGTGGTAAGTACCAGGCCCCACACAGGTTATAAACACCAGGAGGCAGTGGAAGGTTTCTCCCAGTGTCCTTGTTTGTCCCTGTCAGTAGCTGTCATTTCTTCTTAAACTTGGTACTGTCAATGAGCAGGAAATTCAGGCAGAATGAAAGAAGTGCAGCATTATCACTTAGAAGCAAATTATTTGTAGACCCCTATTTGGCTCTGTCATGGAGGGTGTCAGCTCCTGCTCCCCACACAAGAACGCAGGACATGGTGAGGCCAAAAAGGAACACCCACGGAGCCATAGATAGGGGAGTCATACCACTATAGTCTTGCTGGCAGCTGGGTTGGAGACACAGGAAGCAGGAGCCACACTATCCGCAACCTGGCGTCCGCTTCTCTGCCAACCAACCTCACTTGCTAGCTGCAATCCGCCATCCACTTCTCTGCCAACCAACCAACCAACCAACCAACCAGAGTAGCCACGACAATTATATCAGTGGCTAATGGCTAACTGGTTATAGCTGATGGCCAACTAGTCACAGCTGATGGCCATCTACTACCTGAGCCAGCACCTTTCCACGTGAGGCTGAGAGCCTGGAAACTGCTCTCTGGAACTCTGTCCCCACAGGCTCCTAATTATAAAACTTGTCACTCGACATCTGTCTCAGCCAGAGTTGTTATTTGAATAGCCTGCAAATAGGAATGTCACACTCCCTGAGACACCAGGAGGGGATTCCCGTAGTGCCAGACAAGCCATATGGAGCTGCTAGAGACCGAAAACCGGAATGTTCCATGCACTGCCCCACCTTCTGGGGGATTTGTTCTTGGAGCCGTAGTGAAGACTTGGCCAGTTTGGGCTTGTGACAGAAAAGTCAGCCTGCATGCTCACAGAGGTGTAGAGGTGTAGGTCAGCGGTGCTGAAGCCGTTCTGAAAAGAATCGTTGCCCTGTCTTGAAACAGTCCCGCTGCTCGGAGCTGGAGCTGGGAGGTCCAGTGTCATCCTGACTGCTCAGAACCTTTGCTGCTTCATCCGTCCCTCCAAAGGGAGGGACGTGAGATTAATGAGAAAATGGGCAAAAGGTGTCCAATTTCAGTACTTTTTAAAAATGAGCCTCAGCTGGGCTAGTATTACCTAAGAGATGTCCATGAGAGTTATTTTCAGCTTCCTCATAAAAGGACAGAAGGGCTGCGGACCCTGTTGGTAGGAGCCATGGGTTAACATTTTGCCATATAGTGGCTTTATTTTTGTGTATGTGTATATATGTATATTTTTGCCTCTGGCCCATTTGAAATTTGCAAACACCTTACTGCATTTCCTAAAAACTTTGAAGGATTGCTTTGCCATGCTAACCTTTTTCATTCATTTGCTCATTCAACAGAAATTTAAGGGTAATTTTTTTTCTTCCTGACTTTTCATTTCACATTTTGGTTGTCCTGCTGACAACTCTCTGTGCCCTGCTTCCTGGTTTGACATCTTCTCTGCAGTCTGGCCCCTTGTCTTCTATTTCTTTTGTCTTTGTACAGGTAACCCCTGGATAACACGGCACTTCTATAACACGGTTTCGCTATGACATGGTTCAAGAATTGGGGGAAACCCTCGTACAACACGGCCTCCTAGAACAGGTTTCACTCTAACACGGTTTGAGAATTAGAGAAATCCCCGAACAACCCGGAACATAATAAGAGCTTTTAAGGGCAAAAAAATATCTCATTCGAAATTAGGGAAATCCCCAAATAACACGGAACGTGATAAAAGCTTTCAAGAGCAAAAGATATCTCATTTGAAATTTTTCATTCGAGCGTGGATAACATATCAGATTTGAGTGCAGAGCTTTAAAATTTATTAGGATTTTAAATGCATTTTGTTCGTGGAGTATTAAGTTCAGAGGATGAAGATATCTTGTCAAAAAGAAAACGCCCTCGGTTAATGGTGCTTAGTAGTGATGAAGAAGAAAACGTTATTTAATACATGTTAATATGTTATACTTTTGGTGAAAATTGCTTTAATAAAGATATTTCTCTTAATTATGAAAATATAATAGTATGTTTTTAAAATTTTTGGAACCTAACCCCCTTTTTTATAGTAGTTCTTTGTTTCATATAACATGGATTCGCCTAACACGACATTTTTAGGAACCTAACAACCGTGTTATATGGGGGTTACCTGTACTTTGGTGGGGTCCATCCTGAGTGCCCTGGCTTGGCCCCTAATTCAGTGTCCCCCCCCTCCTTGGGTTCCTGTGGGGACAGTTTGCATTTGCACAAACATGGGGGTCAAACACCCCTTATCTGTAGGTGGACACTGACTGGCCTGACTCTCCTTGTCATTTAAAAAAAAACAAACCTTTACTTTTTAGAACAGTTTTAGATTTCCAGAGAAATTGCGACAATAGTATAGAGAGTTCTCCTACATCCCACACCGAGGGTCTCCTATTATTACCATTAGTATGATATGTTTCTTACAATTAATGAACTGATATTGATACATTATTGTGTTAGGCAGAATAATGATTGGAACCTGTGAATATATTAGGTTACATGGCAAAGGGGGCTTTACGGTGCAGGTGGAATTAAAATTGCTAAGCGGCTGATCTTCAAATGGGAAGATTAGTCTGGATTGTCCAGGTGGGCCCAGTGTAATTACAAGGGTTCTTAAGCTGGAAGAAAGCTCTGCAGAGAGAACCAGACGAGGCGGTGTGGGCGTACCTCAGCCTGGTGTTTGTTGGCTTCGGAGGAGGAAGGGGCTGGGAGCCAAGTAAAGTCGATGGCCTCTCGAAACTGGAAATGACAAGCGAATGGATTCTTGCCTAGAGCCCCGGGAAGGGAATGGTGCCTGTTGACATCTTGATTTTAGCTTCTGTAGCAGACTTCTGAACTACAGAACTGTAAGATAATAAATTGGTTTTGTTTTAAGCTGCTATTTTCATGATAACGTGTCACAGCGGCAATAGAAATACAATGATTATTAACCGAAGTCCAATATTTTGTTCAGATTTCCTTGGTCTTTTTTTGCTCCAGGATCCCATTCTAGGTAACACATACATTTCGTTGTTATCTTGGCTGTGAAAATTTCTCTCTGACTTTCCTTGTTTTTAATGACCTTGTCAGTTTGGAGGAGTATTGATCAGGTATTTTGTAGAATGGTCTTCAATTGGAATTTGATGTTTTTCTCATGGTTAGACTGGGGTTACTGTTTTGGGGGAGGAAGAAGAGAGGTGAAGTGCTATTCTTTTTTTCTGTTTTTAATGGGGGATATTGGGGAACAGTGTGTTTTTCCAAGACCCATCAGCTCCAAGTCAAGTCGTTTTTTTCAATCTAGCTGTGGAGGGCACAGCTCACTGGCCCATGTGGGAATCGAACTGGTGACCTGGGTGTTATGAGCGCTGCACTCTAACAAACTGAGACCATCGGCCACCCTGAAGTGCTTTTCTTATCACATCATATCAAGGGTACATCCTATTAACATGATTTTTGCCTGTTGATTATCTGGTTTGTCAGGTTTCTCTAACTATAGAGTAACTCTCCACCTCCCCCGCTCCGCCCCCCCCCCCCCCCCCCGCAGCTTTCCATATTGTGGGATTTGTTTGAGCTCTTCTTACTTTCTGCTGCGACAATATGCTCCAGGCTCATCTCATATATTTCTTGCTCCAGTTCTAGCATCAGCCATTTTTCCAAAAAGCCCTGGTTCCTTTTAGTGGCAAATGGTAGAAACTGAGGTCTGGGCACTGTGTGTGCTCCCTGCTTCCAGCCCGTCTCAGCTGACAGAGCAAGGAGATGTATGCATGTTGCTAATCCTTGTATGTACACATCTGTACATATTTCTGTATGTAGCCATCTGTGTCTATAGTAAATTAAACACGCGTTCACACCTGTGTTTTTGATTTGTTACTGTATGGATTGTTCTTGCTTCTTTGCCTGGCTTCTCTATAAACTACCCTGCCGTTTAAAAACCTGGCTCTCGGAGTGGCCGGGTAGCTCAGTTGGTTAGAGCAGGAGCTCTGAACGACAGGGTTGCCGGTTCGATTCCCACATGGGCCAGTGAGCTGCGCCCTCCACAACTAGACTGAAGACAACGAGCAGCTGCTGAGCTGCTGGAGGGGCGGCCAGATGGCTCAGTTGGTTAGAGCACGAGCTCTCAAGTTTGCCGATTCAAGTGCTTTCCATAACTAGATTGAAGGACAATGACTTGGAGCTGATGGGCCCTGGAGAAACACACGGTTCCTCAATAGTCCCCAATAAAATTTATTTTTAAAAAAACAAAAAACCTGGCTCTTGCTCTCCGCCACCCTTTCTTTTAGTTGTTGGTGTCTATATACATGTGTGGCAGTATCAGAGTTGTTAAATCATACCTGGTGGCGTACAGGACTCATGCCCATTTCTTTGGCTCTCCTTTCTATAGACTCCAGTCATTTCCAAAATTACCTGGGTCAACACCCTTCCCCCACCCCCTTCACGCCGTTGTTTCATACATTTGTAGCAGTCAGATTTTTTGGTCACATTCTGTGTTCAGTTCGGGATTCCCCGACCTGCTAAATGATTTTTTTTTTCTAATTTGCAAACATTAAGGTTCACTCTTTGTGCTGAGAACTTCTGTGGATTTTGACAAGTGTGTAATGTCGTATATCCACAATTACAAAATCATACACAGTAGTTTTCACCACCTACGTTTGACTAATTCAACGCCTTGCTCCTGGCAGCCACTGACCTTTCTACCCTTGTTGTAGTTTTTCCTTTTCCTTTTTCCAGAATAATTAGAATCATATAAAATGTAGCCTTTTCAGTTTGGCTTCTTTCACTTGCAATTGCACTTAAGGTTCCTCAATGTCTTTTCATGGCTTGAGAGATTACTTCTTTTTATCACTGAATGCTACCCCATCTTGGTTGCTTCCAGTTTGGGGTAATTATGAATAAAACTTCTATAAGCTTTTCTGTGTAGGTTTTTGTGTGGACAGAAGTTTTCAAATCAGTTGGATGAATACCTAGGAATGTGATTGCTGGATGGTATAAAAAGACAACGTTTAGCTTAACAAGGGCTACCAAACTATCTACCAAAGTGGCTCTACCCGTTTGCATTCCCATCAGCAATGAAGGACTTCCTGTTGCTCCACATCTTCTCCAGCAATTGGTGTTCTCTGTTTGTTTGTTTTTTTTTGCCATTCTAATGGGTATATAAGAGTATTTTGTTTCAATTTGCAATTCCCTAGTGAAAAATGATGTTGAGCAACTTTTCATATGCTTACTTGTCCTCTGTATATCTTCTGTCATGAGGGTTCTGGTTGTATCTTTTGCCTATTTTTAATTGGGCTGTTTTCTTACTGAGTTTTAAGAAGTTTTTGTATTTAAGGTATTTTGGGTACCAGTCCGTTATCAGATATGTGTTTGCAAATAGTTTTTCCTAGTCAGTGGCTTGTCTTTTGATTCTCTTACGTGTCTTCTTTTGCAGAGCAAAAGCTTTTAATTTTAATAAAGGCTTAACTTACCAGTTTTGTTTTTTTTTTCCCTTGTGGATCATGTTTTTTGGTGTTGTCTTTAAAAACTCATCACCAAACCCAAGGTGATCTAGATTTTCTCCTGTGTTTTCTTCTATGAGTTTTGTGGTTTTGCATTTTACATTTAGGTCTGTGATCCATTTTGATTTCATTTTTGGGAAAGGTGTAGGTCTGTGCCTTAGTTTTGTTTTGTTGTTGTTTTGCATATGGATATCCATTTGTTCTAGAACCATTTGTTGAAAAGACTGTCCTTCTCCATTGAATTACCTTTGTTCCTTTGTCAAAGGGCAGTTGATGTATTTGTGTGGGTCTGTTTCTGGCTCTCTATTCTGTTCCATTGACCGGTGTACCCAGTTGTCAGTACTATACTGTCGTGATTACTGTAGCTTTTTGTAGTAAGTCTTAAAATTGTAGTGTGAGTTCTCCAACTTTGTTCTTCTTCAGTATTGTGCTGGCTCCTCTAAGACATTAGCTTTTTTTTTTTTCCTAAAGATTTTATTGGGGAACAGGAACAGTGTGTACTTCCAGGACTTTTTTTTTTTTTTCCAAGTTAAGTTGTTGTCCTTTCTATCTTAGTTGTGGAGGGTGCCGTTCAGCGTCAAGTTGTCCTTTCAGTCTTAGTTGTGGAGGGCGCAGCTCAGCAGGTCCAGTTGCTGTTGCTAGTTGCAGGGGACACTGCCCACCATCCCTTGCCGGAGTTGAGGTATCAAACTGGCAACCTTATGGTTGAGAGCCTGTGCTCCAACCAACTGAGCCATCCGGGAGTTCCGCGGCAGCTCAGCTCAAGGTGCCATGTTCAGTTTTAGTTGCAGGGGGCGCTGCCCACCATCCTTTGCGGGAGTTGAGGTATCGAACTGCCAACCTTGTGGTTGAGAGGATGCGCTCCAACCAACTGAGCCATCCGGGAGGCAACTCAGCTCAAGGTGCTGTATTCAATTTTAGTTGCAGGGGACGGAGCCCACCATCCCTTGCAGGACTCGACGAGTTGAACAGGCAACCATGTGGTTGAGAGCCCACTGGCCCATGTGGGAATCAAACTGGCAGCCTTCAGAGTTAGAAGCATGGAGCTCTAACCAACTGAACCACTGGGCAGGCCCCCATTAGCTTTTTATTTAAAATAATTTGTCAATATTTACAAAATCTGGGATTTTTATTGAGATTGCACTAAATCTGTAGGTCAAGATGGGCTGAACTGAATTTTCCAATCCATGAACATGGAATATCTTTTTATTTAGATCTTCTTGTATTTCTTTTATCAGTCTTATATTTTTCTGCATATAGGTCCTATGCATATTTTGTTAGACTTGTACCTAATAAAAATACCATTTGCTATTGTCAATGGTATTTAAAATATTTTTTTTTCAAATTCCAGTTGTTCATTGTTGGTATGTAGGAAAGCAGTTGTTGTATTAACCATGTGTCCTGCAACCTTGCTGTATTTATTAGTTCCATAGGTTTCTTTTCTTTTCTTTCTTTCTTTCTGTTTTTTTTTTTGGGGGGGGATTCTTTGGGGTTTTCTACAAAGATAAGCATGTCATCTGTGAACAAAGACAGTTTTATTTCTTCCTTCCCTATCTGTATACATTTTGTTTCCTTTTCTTGTCTTATTGCACTAGCTAGGACTTCCATACAATGTTGAATATTCAGCCTCATTCCTCATCTTAGAAGGAAAGTGTCCAGTTTCTCATCATTTAAATATGTGTTATCCATAGGGTTTTTGTAGATGTTCTTTATCAAGCTAAAGAAGTTCTTGATTCCTACTTTGTTGAGAGTTTTTTAAAATCATGTATGGATGTTGGATTTTATCAAATGCTTTTTCTGTATCAACTGGTATGAGTATATGAGTTTTCTTCTTTAGCCTGTTGATGTGGTGCATTACCTTGATTGGTTTTTTCAAATGTTGAACCAGCCTTGCATACCTGGAGTACGTCCCATTTGTTCATGGTGTATAATTTTTTTAAAATATGTTATTGGATTTGATTTGCTAATATTTTCTTGAGGACGTTTGCATGGGAAATACTGGTTTGTAGTTTTCTTTTCCTGTAATATCTTTATCTGTTTTTAGTATTATGGTAATGCTACCCTCATAGAATGAGGCAGGAAGTGTTCCTTCTGCTTTTGTTTTTACAGAGACATTGTAGAGAATTACCATCATGTCTTCCTTAACATTTAGTATAATTCACCAGTGAAACCGTTTGTACCTGGTGTTTAATATTTTTTTGGCAGGTTATTAATTATTGATTTAATTTCTTTAATAGTTGTAGGCTTATTCAAATCATTCATTTCTCCTTGTGTGCATTTTAGTATAATAATTTGTGTCAAGGACTTGATCTACTTCGTGTAAGTTATCAAATTTGTGGGCATTAGATTGTTCATAGTATTCCTCTTTTATTATCCTTTTAATAGTGATGACCCCCCTTTTAATTTCTGATATTATTAATTAGTAACTTCTCTCCTTTTTCTTTCATTAGCCTAGATAGAGGTTTATCAATTTCATTGATCTTTTCAAAGAAACAGCTTTTGGTTTTATTCATTTTTCTCTATTTTTTGTTTTGTTTTCAATTTTGCTAATTTTTGCTCAATTTTTATTTTATCCTGCTGTGTTTATGATTAAATTGCTCTTCTCTCTGTCATTTCCTAGAGGAGATGCTTACGTTACTAATTTTTAGTTACTGTTTCGTAATTTATGCACCTATTGCAACACAGCCCTGCTTTTGTTGCTCACACAAATTTTTCTAAGTTGTGTTTTCATTTTATTTAGTTTAAATATTTTAAAATTTCTCTTGAGACTTCTTCTTTGATGTATGTGTTATTTAGACATGTGTTTAACCTCCATAGGTTTGGGTATTTTCCAGTGATCTTTGTTATTGATTTCCAGTTTAATTCCTTTGTGATCTGAGAACATACTTTATGTGATTTCTATTCTTTTTAAATTTGTTAGGGCATATTCTGGACCATAAAACATACCTGCATGTGGCTGTTGTTGGATAGAATATTCTATACATGCCATTTTTAGATCCAGTTGATTTATAGTGCTATTTAGGTCAACTATATCCTTACTGATTTTTCTGCCTGCTTAATCTATCAGACTGTGTTTTTTTCTTGACTTTCAACATGTGTTGTAATTTCTTTGTTGAAAGCCAGACATGATGTATCAGGTCGTAAGAACCGAAGAACTAGTTCCTTAGTGTGAGTTGTGTGTTATCCTGCCTCTGACTCGGGCTGTGTCTAGTGTTGCTGCAGTGCCAGAGGCTTCAGATTCCTCAGGTGTCCTTGTTTTGGTCTCCCCCTTTGTCTGGAGGCGTCTTTAAGAGCTTCTCCTCACCTAGGCTCTTAGCCTTTTCAGCTATCATCCAGTCATTATACTGGAACCTGTTAATACACTGAAGTATGGGGGAGGGGAAGTGTCTGTGATCTTAGTGTGAGTCTCAGTCTTTCAGTGTGTCTGGGCTGTGCCCTGTGTAGTGTTTTATAGTGTTTCTCACCCGCCTCCACCCTCACCCCCCAGGTGCGACAAGGAGGCCAGAGGGGCTTGGAGGTTGAGAAATGCCCTTCCCCCAGCTGGGATAGGCTCTGGAAAGTCTCCCCTGGAGAGAGGGCCCTTGTTCTGGAGGGTGCTCTGAGCACATTCACCAGTGATGACTCTTCCTTCCCCTGGCAGAGACCTTTTCTTGGTTCTTCATAGTGAGAACCTTCTGTGGTTCCTAGCGGTAAAACTGGTTGGGGGGCCCTAAGACCATGGTGTCTAGGAGTTTCTCACTCTCATGCTAGTCCACACTCAGCTCCCAGCCATTTAGTTAAAGCCACCATTTACGTGTTCCTACCAGTTGATGGCTCCCGCTGCGGCTTTTCCAGGTGAGTGGGTCTCGGCTGTGATTCTGGGCTCTGCAGTCTCTCCAGATTTAGGGGTTATGGTTTGATCTCTGACCTTAGTTCTCTGATGTATCCAAGAAAAAGTCATCAATTTTCAATTTTCTCAGCTTTTTCTTGTTGTTAGGATGGGCGTGGTGACTTCCAAGCCCTTTATGTGTTGGAGCTGAAACCGGAAGTCCCTTGTCGCTTTTTACATCGCTACCTTCCCACCAGTTGAAGGGGTCAGATTGGTTGGATGTGTTGCATCAAATGTCCTGACCGTTGCTCCTGAGTCTCGAAGAGAGAAATCACCACGCTTTCCAATCAAAAAGACGTTTTCTGTGTGGTGGCTGCTCTAAGTTACTGCACACCCTTCCTGCTTCCTTCTTTTGTTGCTCAGATTTTTATTTTTACCAAATTTGATACGGATTCTACAACAGCTCTCTTAATGTTTGTGGGAGTGCCAGTGTGTGTGTGTGGGATGGGTGAGACTTCTAGCTCCTGTCTAATCTCGATCAGCTACCCTATCGTCTCTCCCACCCCTAATCTTTCATAGATAAAACATGTTTGCCTTCCTTGTACAAATGCATCTTTCATCCTACCCCCTCCCACCCGTGTTTTTAATCACACAGCTCCCTCAGCTGCTGCTCAGATTCTAAAGCAGCAGACCCTTTATCCAGCAGACAGCTTTCAGACGCCCTCCATTATCTGTAATTTAGGAGCAAGCCAGTAAGGAGGCAAAAACTGAGCCCCCTAAGGAATACTGGCTGTAAACACCCGTGTATCCTTTCTTCCTTCTTCCTCTAGAACCACTGAGTGGGACAGATCCAGGTTGTTATCGGGCCTGGGGTGTATGTGCTGTTGGAACCTGGAGAGCGTGAGGAGGGCACCTGCCAGGGAGGTAACGGTATCAACAGGAACTAGACTAAAAATAGATTAAGTGAATAGACTAAGAATAATGGAAGTCAGGTTTCTCAGTGTTTGAGAAAGGAGTTGGATGTATGAAAAGAAGCTAGAATGAGCGCTGTGGTATTGGATCGCGGTCGGAAGCACTGGACCCCAATTGGAGGTTAACTCCTAGGTTTTATATCTGTAGATATCTATAAAAAGAAAAGTAGGTAACATCAATGAATGTGTGTAACTGTGCAAACACATATATGCATATACTATATACACATACAGACATATAGTCCCTAGCTTTCTCCAATGAGGTGTTCTCGAAGCAAGCACCCCATTAGCAATGAGCACACGTGGCTCCCAGATTTTTGGCTTTTACGTACCATTGGAGAAACGTGGAGAAATGGCTGATTCCAGGGCCGGAGCAGCAAAAGTACAAGATGAACTTGGATTATTTTATTACACCACAAAGTACAAAAGAGTGAAGGGGACACATCCAAAGGACACGGAAACCAGCTTAAAGGGGCTTCCACTGGCCAAATATGAGACAATTTGAACATCAAAATATTGATAATAGTGGATTGTAATCCATTGAATAAAGTAGGAAAACATGAAACCATACTGATATAAATAAATGAATAAATTAAATTTGATGTGGAATGGGAAATCTACATAGTTTTCAAAGTACCTCTCTACGGAGTACTTGTTAATTACAAAGGGGAACAGGGGGTAACCTCACAGTGCAGATACTTAGCAAACAGTATCTTAATCGAGGGATGAAAGGGAACTTTACAGTAATAGGACAAACTGATACTGTGAGAAAAGGATGCATCACTTCTGTGACTTTTGCCCAAGATTTATAACCTGAATCAAATTATGAGACATTTATGATGAAACATCAGACAAACCCAAACTGAGGGACATTTGTACAGAAAAATTGGCCCATAATCCTCGAAAGTGTCAAGGTCATGAAAGTCAAAGGTTGAGAAATGTCTCTTTGGTCTGTGTGAGTATAGAGAAATGACAGCTAAATGCAGTGTTTGATTCTGAAATGGGTCCCTTGTAGCAAAGGATGTTATTGGGATATTTTGTAACATTTGAATGGAATCTGAGGATTCGAGTGTAGGAATGTATTGGTGTTAATTTTCTGAAGTTGGTGGTTGTACTGTTTTATGTGGTTGTTTTTATGAAATATATCACTACAGTATTTGAGGATGATAGGGTGTTAATAAGTAACTTACTCCCTAATCAACTTTTCTTTTTGTTTGAGGTTATTGAAAAACACAAAAGTATATGTGTACACACACACACACACACACACACACACACACACTGCTTGGGCAGCTTGTGGCCCTAATTTAGGGCCTATTTATTACTAAAGAATTATATGTAACGTAAATTTAGGAACTCAAGCCTCTCCACCATCTTGATTCCCAGGCAACAGGAGATTATGGAGGAGTCGAGGCTGCTGATTTTTTTTTTTCTTGGTCTGCTGTTGATTCATGATGCTGTTTCTGACAACAGAATGATAAACTTTACGTTGTGTCCTAGGGTCTGTGAAGGACTTCGCTGTATTTCTTATTTGCTTCCTACAGTGCCCTTCTGGAGAGGGCAGAGGTTCTTCTTCACCTTTGAGATGATGGTCAAATAATAACGATGGGCAACACTTATATAGTACTTTTTATGGCCGGGTAATAGCCTAAGCTCTTTGGATGCTGAATACACTCACTTGTTTAATTCTCACAGTTACCCGATGAGGTAGGTACACTGTGACTATTCCATTTTACAAACAAGGAAATCGGCACAGAGAGGTTAAATAACTTGCCCAAGGTCACACAGCTTGACAGTGGCAGGGCCGGGATTCAAGTTAGGCATTCTGACTCCAGATCCAAAGTTCTAGTTTACTGGTTCATGGTGCCCCCTGTATTACACTTAGCGAGGTTAGGTGACTGGTCCAGAGCCCCTCGTTTACTTATTCACTAATTCTGCAAATCTGTTCCGAGTGCCCAGAAATGCCAGGTCCTGTTCCCAGTGCCAGAAAACAGGTCCAAGGCAGCCAGAGGCCTGGGCCACACAGAGCTCGGGCCCTTGCGAGGTGCGAAGCACTGGCTGGCAGTGGCGTGGGGCCCAGGTACAGACTGCAGGGCCCGTGTGCGAGGGGAGTGGCACTGCAGGTGGGCTGTTTGTGGTCAGTCCCTGTCTCAGAGGTGCACTTTCTTTTTTCTTTTCAAGGTCGCCTGGTCGGCGCTCTGGATGCCGTGCTAGATTCCAGTGCACGGGTGGCTCCATTTCGAATCCTGCTTCAAGTTCCCGGGTCCCAGGTTTATTCTCTCATAGCATGTGGTGAGTTACTGAGTGGACCAGACGTTTACTGGGCCATAGCCACGGGTGAGTTTTGTTCCAGGTGGAGTTTGCATACCTTTTGAGCACGCTGAGTACCTGCCTGCATGCTGGCGGTGGGAGCTTGAAGGTAACTCCTTTTAGAACCTCCTCTGCTTCTCTGACCTCTTTTCCTTTTCCTTAACCTTCAACAGCGCATCGAGGCAATAAACTTGGACCACTTAGCTGGGGCATGCCAGGCTTTCGAGTGGTGTGTGGTTCCACGCTGCTGTGTATTGTTGAGTATGAGTCGGCCGTTTTCTTAATCTTGTGCCTGACATAACCAGCGTGTTCTGGGGCGTGTGTACCTGTTGTGATGGGCGAAGTGTCTGGGGCTGTGTCTGACGTGGGGCCTTCACCCCTCGTTCCACCTGTGCACCAAGACAGTCACTGGGCTGCTAGGCCCTGTGGGGATGTAGGAATCGCCTTCTCATCCTGACCACCTGAGGTAGAGCCCCTCCTGGAGGCACCAGCCAGCTCTCCCCTCACCAGGCAGATGCCTCTGAGGCTCCTTTGACTTACAAACCGAAACAAGAGGTGTCTTTTTACTTGCACAAGTAACAAGGTGTTCACCTTCCAGAACTTAAAAAAATAGGTCAGAGGGAAAGAAAAAGAAGTCTCTTATCACCTATAAGAGTGCAAATCACTCTTCTGCCTACACATCTGCGTATACACATGGAATGTTTTTTTTTCTTTTGGTTTTGCTTTTGTTATCATTTTATTAGCTTCCATAGACTTCCCACAGCACCTTGCATTCTTTCACAACATTGGATTTTTTTTTTTCCTGGAAAAAGACAGAAAAGAATGAAGAAGAAAAGTTGTCACCTATATCCCACCATCCAGTACTCACCACTGTTAAGGTCTGGGCATGTTTTTATTTTTATTTTTCCAGTCCATTTTTTTTCAAAATTAAGACAATCCAGTCTGTACTTGCCTAAAATGATAAATTAGATGCATGCTCAATATAAAGATATCAGTTAACACGGTGCAAAGAGGAAATGATCTCCGTCCCCATATCCTAGCCACCCCAGGTGACCATCAGTCAAGTTTTCACTTGATTGCAATAAAAGGAAAGCTGCAGTGAAACCAAAGAAACTTCAAATAAATGTTTCTTTAACACAAGAGAGCTTATTTTCTAAAAGGTTCAAGTCAGTTTAAGGGAAGAGATGTTTGAAAGCATTACAAGGTTAGAATTGTGGCTTTTTAAGACAATGTTTCAATTCTGACATTATTCGTTGATTCCAGATCCTGAAGCACAAGGTAGGCAGACCAGCATCCCTATTCTTCCCCTGCTTGTTTAATCGCTCATTTTAAAAAGTTGCATTGCTAATGTTACATTGTAATTCCTGTTCTGTTCTGTAACCATGCTGTCCATCACTGTTTGGCCTAGTTCTGTATTTAAATTAGTTTAATGCTTCTACTCAGGAATGGCTTTCCCAATATAAAATCTTTTTTTTTTTTTTTTTGGTCTCATCTCTTAATTGGCTAGATTCCTGTTTTCATCCCCCAATAATGACTCACATTTACAAATGTATGTTCCTTGCTTTTGAACTTGAATGATACCTTGGCTGTGTATGATAGTCTCTGGCCATACTCTAGAGCTTGATGGCTGTCGCTCTGGGGTGTTTCAGTATTTAACGTGTCAGGGGGAGAAATTTCATGCTGGTCTGATCCTACCCCCTCCCACACTCGCCCTTTTGGGTGATGTGCTTTTTGTGCATATAACTGTCTTTATTGTTGAACTTTAGTAACGTGATTCCAATTTGAGCACATTGTGTTAAATTTTTCTGGAACTTGATGTGTGCTCTTTCTATTTCTATATGCAAATTGTTAATCATTTCAGGAAATTTTCTGACATCATTCTGTATACATATTTTTTTTTAAAGTGCATTTATGTTCCATTTATTGGATTCTCCACGTCAGGGACACTTCTTGTTGAGCAGCTGTGTTCTGCTTTTCATTTTTGTCTGCTTTTCTCTTTTTCAACTGTACTCTCCATGCTGTTCATAACCCTTTTCTCAGAGTTAATAATTCCATTTTCGCAGTATATCCCATACTTGGCTGCTTTGAACTCGTGTACCCTTGTTGTTGTGTTGTTTTGATCCTCCGACATTTCCGAGGTCTCTAATCAACCTTCTCACCTCTGTTATTTCACCATCTCTTCTCTGAGCTCTGATTTTATTCATATTTTTGTTACATTGTTTGGGAGCATGAAGCATTTGTGAGAATTTCCTTTGCTTCCCCAGGTGATCCGTTTTCTTCTAAGACAGAATTTCTGTACACCGTCACCCAGACCAGCGCTGTTATTTGCACTAACATAGTGATGTGACTTTTTAACTTGTTTTTTTTTCTTTTGGACTTTTTTTTTTTTCCAAGTCAAGTTGTTGTCCTTTCAATCTTAGTTGTGGAGGGTGCCGTTCAGCTTCAAGTTCTTGTCCTTTCAGTCTTAGCTGTGGAGGGTGCAGCTCAGCTCCAGGTCCAGTTGCCGTTGCTAGTTGCAGGGGGCACAGCCCACCATCCCTTGGCGGGAGTTGAACCGGCAACCTTGTGGTTGAGAGGACGCGCTCCAACCAACTGAGCCATCCAGGAGGCAGCTCAGCTCAAGATGTCATGTTCAATCTTAGTTGCAGGGGGCGCTGCCCACCATCTCTTGTGGGAGTCGAGGAATCGAACCGGCAGCCTTCGGAGTTAGGAGCATGGAGCTCTAACCGTCTGAGCCACTGGGCCGGCCCCTTAACTTGTGTTTTGGGGACAGAGCAAGAGAGGACCAGTGGACTGGACGTGGGATGTGGGGCGGGGGAGGGGGGCCCTGTTCCCATGTCTCCCATTTCTCCCCTCTCACTCTGCCCAGGCAAAGACTTGGTCTCGCTGTGGATTTGAGGCTTTTGATGGGGCTATTGGATTTTTGTTTCTTCACTAGATTGGCTTTTGGGGAGTCAGCAGGGTGGGGACTGTGCTCAGTTCCTGAATCCTTGTAGCCCAGGATGCTGACAGTAGCCAGTCCGGGCTCCCGAGCACCTTGGAGCCACAGGGAACGGTATCATCATTAATAGCGACACCTCGTTCAACCTTATCATTGTTGCCTGATTTACTAATCCAGTCCTTTATTCGATGCTTGTTTCTGATTTTAAAAGTATTTTAAAAACTTAAACGAACATCTTAAATATTCCAGTTCCCTCGCAGTCCCCACCGTCTGTTTGAAAGGTTTGATGCCTGCCACGTACCAGATGCGTGCTTGGGGTCGGGATTGGGCAGAGTGTATCCTTCCATCTGGCTTTCACCAGTGGCCTCGGGGATACAGACAGCAATCTGGAAATGGCAGGTACGGGGGGAACAAGGATTAGGAAAGCAAGACAGGACAGGACCCTTGAAGAGCCCATATGGCTCCATCCAAAGGATACATGTTCAGAATGCCCTGTGTATCTTCTCTCCAAGTCGCCTGCTGTCATGGCTGTAGCAGCTCACGCTGGCCCCACGCCCGGCAGTCTGATGCCGAGCAGGTTTGACTCCTAAACCTTTCTTTCTGTTGAGCTGAGAGCTACTTCCTCTCGTTTCCACTTAGCTAGATATTTGCCTTGGACCTCACCCTTCGCAGGTCCACAGATGCTTCACTTTCTTTTGTCATCGTGGCCACAGCAGGCCCCCTCAGTAAGCAGCTGTACTTGCCAGGGCAGCTCGTCTTGGGTTCAGGAAGGGAGAATGGTGAGGGTGTTTGTGTCCGGCGTTTGTGGGATTGACTGAGATGCTTAGGCCTCCTCTGGCAGTGACTTGGGCATCCTGCACTGCGCGATTGCCTCACCCTATTTAATATTTGATTGTGTCTTGAGCATTGAGAAGGGATTCCTGCCCAGAGTTTCAAGTCTCAGATAAAGCACAAACAAGAACAGTAGGAAGGGCCTGGGCGGCACCAGGACGTGGGGTAGGAACAGGAAGAGTGGCCTGCAAGAATGATTTATATCTTCATTGGATTTCGGCTGCTCTCATGGCAGGAAGGGAAGACATAGGAAAGCCTTGAGGAGAAGTTTTTTTTTTTTTTTTCCCCTGTTTCTTTTAAAGCAGAAGTGGAAGAGATGGGTAGATAATTTCATGGGCAAACAATATTATTATTTGGCAACAGAGATCTGTGGATGACTGGTTGGAAGGAGATAAGAGAAGTTGCTGTTATGATTATTTTTTAACTTATGTGGACCAAAGACTCCCAAGGCTTTATAAACATAGCTTCAGTGGATAACTTATATTGTTGAGTGGCTATGAGTTGTTCAGAAGGAGGGGGACAGCGGAGCATGCCCCTCATTGAGGTCAGAGCCCAGATGTCGCCCACCTCACACCCTCAGGCCTCCCTGACCCCCTGCCAACTGCTTCCTTTGTTCCAGCACTCGATACTCATCACTGCGGTCATTTTTATTCTTTCTTTCTTTTTTTTGCTTACCTCCATACTGAAAATACGTTTTCTCGGAGTCATGTTTGCCACTGACCCTCCAGGGCCCAGGACAGAGCCTGGTGTTAGGCCAAGAGCAAGTGGGCAAATGAGTGGTGAAGTGTGGGAAAGAAGGTAGTAGGCTCGGCAGTAAAGACTCCTGTGTGCGAGGAGGGGAGGTGGCGCCTGGATCACACAGGGGACTTCTTGGGCC
This sequence comes from Rhinolophus sinicus, assembly GCF_036562045.2. Lineage (NCBI taxonomy): Eukaryota > Metazoa > Chordata > Mammalia > Chiroptera > Rhinolophidae > Rhinolophus > Rhinolophus sinicus. Next base: position 67,547,422 of record NC_133755.1, on the reverse strand, counting down.
TCTTCTAAGAACATTCCAGGTCTGGCCGGGGCCTGTAATGAGCCACCAGGACCGTTGAGCTGTAGAGAAACTTGCAAAACAAATCTTTTCTTTCTTTCTTTCTTTCTTTCTTTCTTTCTTTCTTTCTTTCTTTCTTTCTTTCTTTCTTTCTTTCTTTCTTTCTTTCTTTCTTTCTTTCTTTCCTTCCTTCCTTCCTTCCTTCCTTCCTTCCTTCCTTCCTTCCTTCTTTCTTTCTCTTAATTTTTAAATTTTTATTGTAGTAAAATACACATAACATAAAATTTACCATCTTGACCATTAAGTGTACAGTTCAGTGGCATTAAGTACACTCACACCATCCATCTCCATCCATTTCCAGAACTTTTTTATCTTCCCAAACTGAAACTCCAGACCCACTAAGCACTAACTCCCCTTTCCTCCTTCCCCCAGCCCCTGGGAACCACCACTCTGCTTCCTTTCTCTCCGAATTGGACTATGTGAGGGGCATCATGCAAGTGGAATGACACACTTTGTCCTTTGTGACTGGCTTGTTTCCCTCAGCATAATGTCCTCAAAGTCCATCCATGTCATAGTAGGTGTCAGAGTTTCCTTCCGTGTAGGGCTGGAGAAGAATCCATTGCATGTCTGCTTTCTTTTTGAAATCAGATCTATAATGATTGGCGCATGACTGGAAACCGAGGACATGGCACGAGGAACCAGGAGAGTGGAATCCCAGGAACCAATTGCTCAGGCTCAGAAGAGGAGGGGAGAAAGCCGGTGGAGATTGGTGATAGGGCTCCAGCCTGTGGGTTGGTCGGCTTGTGGCTTTTGACTGAATTGACTCCTGGACTGTCAAGAGCTCCTTGGGGCCCTGGGAAGAAGGAGGAGACTTTGCTGCCGTTTCTCTGTGTCTCACAGTCTCAGTCTAGGCTTCACAAGTCCTACTCTTGTGAAGTGTAGGCCACACCAGGCTGTGAGTTACTCAGCTAGTAATTCCTGTCCCTATTGGTAGGTGACTCAGTGCTCCTGGTGTTGTGGACACACTTTTTATTCTTCACCTTGCCTGGACGTTGCCTTTGCTGTTGTCTTTGCCTGGTTTTTAGGAAGGAGAAAAGCCCAGGCGAGACTCTGGCTTATCTGCTGAGATCATTCCAGGAGTTGAACTGATTATGCAATAATTTGACCTTTTAATGTCGATTAATGAAATATGGAGTAGATTGTCTTTTCTGGTTACTCAAATGGACTTGATAGCTATGCTTAGAGGTAATCAGGGTGTTGCTCTGCCAGGACCAGGGCCAAGATTGCAGAAGCTGTGTGAGAAACTCATCAAACCTTTGTACAGATTGCCTTTTAATAGCATTCACATCTTTACAGATCTGAGTTTGCACTCCAGAGTGCTGAGTTAGCTTTGTGATTCTTGTTTTTGGCAGTGTAAGTCCAAAGACCCTGCTAGGATCTGTCCCATGGTCTTGAGTGAAATGAGGCAGAGCAGGAAAACAGAAAAAAGGGAGAAGCCAAGTGGTAACAGGTGTGAGTGATACCACCTGACAGCGGCAGAAAGCAGAGAGGTCAAGGTGACCAGGGGCAGACACCCCCTGGCTGGGCAGATGCTTATCTGTGTCTTGGGAGGGGGTATGTATACAGTTTGAAAAAACTTCGTTAGTATTTTAGATTTATGAAAATGGGAAAACATGATTTTGAAATTGACAAAGGTCATTAAAGGAAGCTGATATTTTTGCTCATCAGAACATGGCTTATGTGTAAGAAATTGGGAGTCACAGGAGTTATGCTTTCCAGTGTAAAAAGTGCTTCCTCATTTGACCCTCTGAACAGCGTATGAGCATATTAGCAGGTATAACTGTTGGCTTTGGAGAGGGAAGAAGCAAGGTGCAGCTGGCTTAGTGACTTGCCAGGGCCACATCTAGCGTCAGGGGTGCCTCCCTGGTGGTCCAGGTGCATGTTCTTACAGAACGTTCTCTCAGAGTCTCCTTTTTGATGTGCTGTCACCTCTTATCGCTGCCCTTGACCATGGCTGGAGTTTTAGTTTCTTGTATTCTACATTACCCTTTGCTTTGTCTTTGGAGAGCGAATTTTATTATGGGAGGAAATGTTCCAGCATGGATCAGATTAATGTCTTGGTGAACTTTGTGTCAGGGCAGCAAAGGAAGTGCCAGCCAGATCTTTTTCAAGAACAGAACTTACTGTGCACTTCAAGGAAAGTCTCTGAGGTGGGAGGAAAGCTAGAGCCTTTTCTGGGTGCACTCACGGTAGGTGTCACACTTGTTTCTGGTTGCTTGGGATTCCCTTAGAACAATACGGGCTGGCATTTTCCACGTGAGCTTTACACTTAGAAATGGCTGAAGGGTGCCATGGCTAATGTTCCTTTTCTACTAGGAAGCTTCTGGCACCAGGCTCTTGCTGTTTAAAATAAAGTAATTTTGCTTATGCTCAAATAATTCAACTCACTGAAGATGTTCTTCCATTAGGGGTGTTGCTTATAGGTATTTAAAAAGCAGACAAATCCTGAGTCTGATTTTTTGACTTAGGAAATTTGGAGGTCAAAAGTCCTGTTTAAAAAAACAACAACAAAGGCTTTCAAACCAGGGGTATACTTGCAGACCCCACATAAAATTTCTCCTTCCCTAAATCTTGATTTGTTTTATTTCACATACTTCAGAATAAATATAACCTACACAAAAACTTTAAAAAGTTTTTAAGCCAGAATCAAACTTTCCTCTAGTATGTTATAGGTCGCCTACCTTTTGCATGGAGTTGTGACTTGTTTGACAAAGGAAACCATCTGGAGGGGGTCTGAGCAAATATCTAGTTTCATCCCTTTCATTTTAGTAGATGAGAGAAGGACTGAGGCATATGGGCTTCAAAATAAGGTGACTTTGGTAAATGACTTTTTTTAAATTAAATGATTGCTTAACGGTCAAAAAAAGAAAGAAAAGAAAGGTAGAATGGGAGACAATCGTTCTGACTCACGTGGCGCCTGGAGTGCGCCCTCTCCCGCTGGTTTTGCTGGTCTGGGTGTGTCCCGCTGGCTTCCAGAAGTCCCAGAGGGCTCACTTCAGGCTTGCTGCTTCTCTGGTTTCTCTGGCATACTCTGCAGCCTTCTATATCCGCGTTGCCTGGGCCCAGGAGTGGTCCTGATTCAAAAATTAAGGGAATTCAGGGAGTGTGAAATTCTCTGCCCGTTTTCTTGCCCTGATTTCACTTTTGATTTTACAGAATATTCCTCATAGGTGGATTTAGTGATCCAAGTTTATGCCTTTGTTGTTAAGAAGGGGTTTTAAATTCTTTTATGAATATTTTCAAATATACCCCAAAGTAATGAGAGCAGTATAATGAAATCCTCCAGGTGCATTACACAAGAGCATTAGGACTTTTTATCCAGGGTGCATTAGGACCGTTACCCAAGGTACATTAGGATCAGGTTTTGCCCACCTGACTTTATCTTGTCCTCTGAGCCTTTTTTACCTCTTGACATATTTTAAAGCAAATTCTAGCAATTATATTTTATCCCTACGTATTTTAGTAAACATCTTTGGGTATATGGCCGTTCTTACGTCACTGCAATGACGTCGTTAAATTAATAGTCAGCTGGCATTCTTCGGTATCACTAGTGCCCGCTGTATACTTAAGCTTCCTGCTTGCTTCAAGAATCCTTCACAAACCTGGTTGCTCTAATCTGTATCAACAAGAACTACACACTCATTTGATTGTTGTGTCTCCTTTAGTTAGGAAAGCTTCCACCCGTCTCCTTGCATCCCGCTATATGCCCCCAATGATTGACGGTGAAGAAATTGGGCCAGTTTTTATGTAGAATGTCTACATGCTATGCTTGTCCGTTTCCTTCCTCACGGCATCACGTAACTCACTTTTCAGTCCTTCACATTTTCTGAAAACTTGAAGGGACTTACAAAGGCTCCATTAAATTCAGGTTCAACTTTTTAAAAAGAAGAATTCTTCATAGGTGGTTCTGCATCTTTTTGCTGCGTTGTCTCAGGAGGCACATACTTGGGGTCTTACTCTTAGTGAGGCTGCAGCCAGGGCATGAGTTCAGCTGATGGCGTCCATTGCGTTCTTCCCCATCGACTTTTCCATCTAGTAGTTTTACCCATTATGATCAGTGCCCAAATTAATTTTTTCTCTACGTATCACAAAATGGTGATTTTTCTAATTCGATCAGTCCTTTCACTGCTCTCACCTTGAACTCATTAACTAGGACTATTTGGTCACCCTGAGACATGGTACATTCGGAAAAGGAAGGCAAAGAACGCTCACTTTTGCCCTGTAATGGCCTTTTATTAGTGTATGGAGTTGGTGCCCTGGTTATCTGCAGTGGTGACAAGTGAATTATATATGTTTTTGTTTTAGCTTTCTTTGCTCTTTCTCTTTTCCTTTCCTCCTCCATCCCTTTTCAGCATCATTTCAAAGTCATTGTCACCTGTTCCCAACATTTTAAGAAAATTTTCACACATCCAGAAAAGTTGAAGGGGTTAGTGAACACTATAAGCCAGAAGTTTTATATATTCAGTGTTTTTCAGTTAATTGCGGTCCTTTTGATATTTAGATTGTGCCATCTTCTGCTCACTGGAGCCGTTTCCTGTGGCTTCTGTGACTTGTCTTACTCCCATTCATCTTTGAGAGCTTCCTTGCTCTCTGCCCAACAAGATGTCAAATGCTCATGTTATGCATTTCCTGCCTCCTGCCTGGAATCAGCCATTCCTCCAAGTATTTCCAGTTCTTTTTAGTGGGGAATGGTGTTTCAGGACCATATACCCCTATGTCTGAGGTATAGGGTTGCTCATTGTCACTGGGTTATCATTGCTTCTAAGACTTTTCAAGTAAGTATGAGCTAGGAACTACGTGTTATGAAAAAGAACAATAAATCATGAGTCCATACTTTGTAATTCTGTAAAATTACAGTTATAACTTAATTTTGATATTATATTTGTTTTTTCTTATGCACTGAAAATCTTGGTATCTAACAGTATTCACATAACTATCTAGCTATCTCTCATACACATATCCACAGCCCCCGTACATATTATTTCTAAATAATACCAACATTGCTACTAGTAAGAGTACTGAATGAAATTTGAGTTTTTGCAGCTCCGTTTGGCCTTAGAACATATTTAACTATGGATGTATAGTCAAAATACTATTTAAAATAGTTATTTTTCTCTGTGTAGCTACAGGTGTACCTCATTTTATTATGCTTTGCAGATATTGCATTTTTTACAAATAGGTTTGTGGCAACCCTGCATTGAACAAGTCTGTTGACACCATTTTTCCAGCAGCGCTTGCTCACTTCACGTCTCTGTGTCACATTTCAGTACTTCTCACACTATTTCAAACTTTTTCATTATTATATTTGTTATGCTCATCTGTGATCAGTGATATTTGATTTTACTATTGTAATTGTTTTGGGGAGCTACGAACCGTGCCCATATAAGATGGTGAGCTTGATCGATAAATGTGTGCGTTCTGACTGCTCCATCGACCGGCTGTTGCCCCACTCTCGCCCTTTCCTCTGGCGTGCTTATTCCCTGAGACACAGCAATATTGAAATCAGGGCAATGAATAACCCAACAATGGCCTGTAACTGTTCAAGTAAAAATAAGAGTCGCATGTCTACTCCTGGTGAAGATGCTATGAAGATTGTTGAAATGACAACAAAGAATGGAAAATATGACATAAACTTAGTTGATAAAGCAGATGCGGGGTTTGAGAGGTCTGACTCCGGTTTTGAAAGAAGTTCTGTGGTGGGTAAAATGCTATAAAACAGCATCACATGATATAGGGAAATCGTTTGTGAAAGGAAAAATCAGCTGATGTGGCAAATTTTATTATTGTCTTATTTTTAAAAATCGCCACAGCCACTCAACCTTCAGCAACCACCATCCTGATCAGTCAGCGGCCATCAACATCAAGGTGAGGCCCTCCGCCAGCACACAGACGACTCGCTGAAGGCACGATGATAATAGCATTTTTAACAATAAAGGATTTTTTTTATTAAGGGATGTACATTGTCTTTTTAGACATAATGCTGTTGCACTACAGTATAGGAAATGTAACTTGTATATGTGCTGGGAAATCAAAAAATTCATGTGACTCGCGTGATTGCAGCATTCGCTTTATTGCGGTGGCCTGGCATGGAACCCACAGCATCTCTGAGGTGTGCCTGTATTTTAATAACCTCATAAACAGTTAAGTGTATCCATTTATTTCATTGTTAAGGATTGCTTTTTTCCTTATTGATTTACATTTTTTAAAAAATGTAAAGGTCTTTTATGATTCCTTAATCAAACCTATACAACAAAATATTTGTAGAGAAGCCATCTTGTCATCTCTGCTTCCTTCCCTCCGCCATAGGGAAACCTCTCATTTTCTAGTTAAGCTTTCTATTGTTTTGTTTTCCAAATATCAAACAAAGAGACTCTCTATATTTCCCCACCCTTCTTTTACACAGGTCACATGTATTCTGTTTCATGCATCGCCCTTTTCACTTGTCAACATATCCTGGAAATCATTCCATATCACAGAAAAGAGACTATCTCCTCTGTTTTGTCTTTCATTGTGTAGAAGTCCCAGAATTCATTCAACTTATCCTCTACTGATGGACATTTGTGTTGTTTTCCACCTTTGCCATGGCAAATAATGCTCCAATGAATAAGCTGGTAGATAAATAATTTTGTACTTTTGCTGCTGAGGCTTTGGGATCAATTACTCAAAGTGGGATTGCTGGATCGAAAAGGGAATGAGTATGAAGCTTCGGTAGATATTACTAAGTGCCCCTCTTTCCATTGGACTTGTACTATTTTTTAAAAATTCCCATCAGCAATGGATGGAAGTGCTTGCTTTCCCAGATGTGTCATCAGTTTTGTCAAACTTTTGGATTTTTGCCAAACTCCTATGTGTTTCTGCATAGTTTTAATTTTCATTCCTTTTATTATGAGAAAGTTGAACGTCATCATGTTTAAGGGCTGTTTTTAGAACCTTGTTCTTTGCCTAGTTTTTATTGGGTGTTTGTTCTTTTCCCCCTATTTTTGGATACTGTCTATCTATTAGGAATATTATCCTTTTTCTGAGAGATGAAATTAAAAAAATGTTTTCCCAGTTTGTCATGTCTTTTAGTGGCTTTGCTTGTGGTGTGTTTTACCATGCAAAGATTTGTTTGTTTATTTTTAATGTAGTGGGATTTAGAACTCATCTCTGACACTTTCTGATTCTGAGTCGTGGTGAGGAAGGGTTTCGAATTCCCAAGTTGTGCAGGGGTTCACTCGTGTTGTCTTCACATTACTTGTAAATTAACTTTTTTTCTTTTAGTAAAGTAACTTTTTAAAGCTATTGCGCCACATCTTCTGGCTTGCATTGTTTGATAAGAAGTCTACTATTATTCTTTGTTCCTTTATAAATAATGTCCTTTTCTTCTTTATCACTGGTTTTCACCAATTTGATTTTGATGTACATTTGCGTGATTTTCTTTATGCTTTTTCTGCTTGGGGTTTGAGATTCAGGGTTGAGATTCTTCGATCTGTGTGTTTATAGTGTTCATCATACTTGAAAAAAAATTCAGGTCTTATTTCTTCAACTATGTATAAAAATTTTTTCCTATTCTCTGGCCCTCTTCCCCTTTTATTCCCCTGGGACTCCCTATTACACACTTGTAGGATGCTGCTTATAGTTCAACAGATCACTGGTGCTCTGTCCTTCCTCTTGTTTTTAATCCTTTTTCCTATTTTTTCACTTTAGATAGTTTTTATCACTACCGTGTTTCCCGAAAATTAGACCTAGCTGGACAATCAGCTCTAATGCATGTTTTGGAGCAAAAATTAATATAAAACCTGGTCTTATATTATATTATAAGACCCAGTCTTACAGTAAAATAAGACCGGGTCTTATATTAATTTTTGCTCCAAAACATGCATTAGAGATGATTGTCCGGCTAAGTTTTATTTTCAGGGAAACACGGTATGTCCTAAAGTTCCCTGCTCTTTTTTCCATGCAATTTCTAATTTACTTTTTTTTATTTTATTGGGGAAGGGGAACAGGACTTTTTTCCACATCAAGTTGTTGTCCTTTCAATCTTTGTTGTGGAGGGTGCCATTCAGCTTCAAGTTGCTGTCCTTTCAGTCTTAGTTGTGGAGGGCGCAGCTCAGCTCCAGGTCCAGTTGCCGTTACTAGTTGCAGGGGGCACAGCCCACTATCTCTCGCGGGAGTTGAACCGGCAACCTTGTGGTTGAGAGGACGCGCTCCAACCAACTGAGCCATCCGGGAGGCAGCTCAGCTCAAGGTGCCGTGTTCAATCTTAGTTGCAGGGGGCGCTGCCCACCATCCCTTGTGGGACTCGAGGAATCGAACTGGCAACCTTGTGGTTGAGAGCCCACTGGCCCATGTGGGAATCGAACCGGCAGCCTTCAGAGTTAGGAACACGGAGCTCTAACCGCCTGAGCCACCGGGCTGGCCCCTCTAATTTACTTTTAATCCCATCTAGTATATTTCTAATTTCAGACAGTTTTTTTATATCCCTAAAAGTTTGATTTGGATTTTTTTGTGTCTTCCATTTAGTTTCCCACCATTCTCATGCTAATCTCTCCTTTTTGAACACATGGAGTATATTTATAATCCCTGTTTTATATCCTTGTCTACTGATTTCTTTTATCTGTGTCATTTCCGGGTCTGTTTCTGTTAATTGGTTTTTCTTTGGTTATAGGTCAAATTTTCCTACCTCTTTGCTATTATTTCTGCTTCTGTTTCTGAGAAGTGTTTCTAATGGCACTAATATAAAGACATTTAAGTGACTATTGCAATTATAAATTAAAAACCTATTTTACTTTCAGTATTAAGGAGGTTGAGTTTCTCTGTTTTTCACTTCAAATACTTTTAGGGACTCATTGTTTTAATTTGAAGGCAAAACAGGGCAAGGAAATTATGTAAAAAGAGAAGTTTAAAACTTGCTTTCTTAAACTCTATAGTGAGAAATATGCACAGATTAGAATCCCGTATGTCGTGCTGGTATGTCATTGACATTGAACCTTTGCATGTTCCTGTAAAGATACTGCTTCAGACATATAGATTAGATGTTAGAGTATCCACTTAAAGAGCATATTTTATTTTTAACTTCTGAAAATGAAAGGCTTTGGTCTAATCCTCTTCCCTGTCATTTTAAATTTTTACTCAGATTCTTTGTCTCTGAGTTCCTCTGTGTATGATGAGTGTTGAGTGGAATTTGGGGATGACACTGCCTTGACAGTTACACTTTTAATTAGCTCCTTAGTGTCTGTATGGCTTTTAGTCCACGCATTTAGACAGACGTTTAGTGTTTGGACAGTAGAGCAATATTTTACTATTACAAAGGAAGAGATCTGAGCTATGCCCAAGCAATGCCCATTGCATTCTCAATTAGGATCTAGGTGGCTGGAGAAGTTAATTAATTCAATTGAACATTTATTACGCTGAGACAAACAGTTGCTTTTTAAAACTGAAGCTTGGATCAAGTTATTTATGCCTGTGTTTGTGCAGAAGCTGTAGGTATAGGCAACAAGATGCTTTTTTTATTTCCTGAAAATACCTCTAGGGAAAACTTAACAGAATAAATATTGTGTGTGAGTTTCAAATGACTCAGCTGTTGGGAGCTGTCCCCCACGCCCTCCCCCACACCCCCAGTTCCCCAGGCTCCCATCTCAATCGTGTGTTACAGATAGAACCAGACCTCCAAGGTGGTTCTTTCCTGCACCTAGAAAATGGAATAACAGTACCTCCCCTGTGCTATTTCGATGGAGATAAACAACATTAAGTGTGTGACGTACCCAACAAAATGCCTGGCTCATGCTAGGCATTCAGAAAATGTCCCGTGTCTGCCACCTCTGGCTGTTCTTTCTTAGAACATAGAGCTGGTTATTTATAAATCATCAGTGTTGTTTGTTTTGTGTTCTTGATTGAGGTTTCTCATACTGTATTTTAGTTTTGCATAGGGATTTATAAATCTGATTTTTGACTACTGTGTATAATGTTTAAGATCCACTGAACTTTGATTTTCTTAGAAAATAGGTAAGTCATTTTCTGCAGGATTAGGGACCTTCACAAAACAAAGTGTAATTTTCTAACTGGACTCCTGTTACAATCCACAATACTCCTCTAAGTTCTGATTTTAGAAAGCTGTATTAATCTGCGTGGGCTGCTATAACAAGCAGACTGGGTGGCTTAAACAACAGATTTATTTTCTCACAGTCCTGGAGGCTGGAAGTCCAAGATCAAGGTGCTGGCAGGGTTGGTTTCTCCTGAGGGCCTCTCTCCTTGGCTTGCAGACAGCTGGCTGCTCGCTGTGTCCTCACTTGGGGCATCCCTGGTGGCTCTTCCACTTATGAGGACCCTATGAAACCTAATTACCCCCTGAAAGGCCCAGTCTTTAGATATGGACACATGGGGTGTTAGGGCTTCATCCTAGGATCGTGGGTGGGCAAACTCAGGCCCTAGCAACAGCTGTCCTCCGTCTTGGAAGGCCCAGGGCAGAAGCGGGAATGCTGCTGCAGTGCTGAGTTCATCTGGGGCCTTTTTATCATTCCGCCCCTTCCATGGATGTCAAATTCTCACTTTCTTATCTTCTCTTTTTTACATTTCCCACTTGTATGTCTGTGACGTGGTGGCTTTCAAACTTGTTTTTGACCGTGACCCACAGACAGAAATCCATTTATGTGTTTGTGCCTAACTCGAACGCATACTTCACAAGTCAGTAGTTCCTTTATAAAGGGGTAAGGATTCTAGTTTCCATTCTTCATTTTTTTAAAAGCTGTTTTCTGATGGGCTACTTCATGTAATTGGAAAAACGTGGCTGCAGTGTGGGCTCAGAGCTTTGGGGGTGTAACATACGTGGAGCCTCTTGGCTTCTCAGTCCTTGGAGGTCATGGGTGTGTGGTCGGCTTGCATTGATTTACAGTATTTTTGAAGCCCGTCATAAGACTTCCTTGCAGAGGAAATTGTAGTTTGGAAAATGTCCCTGCCATTTGGCAACTTTTGTAGGAAATAGAAGACAGTGTGGTGGGAAAGTTTTATCATAGTGATTGTCTGCTGGGAGAGGCGTACAACTATGTCGTTGATTCAGGAAGAGGGTAACAGGGTGGATTGTACTGAAACCTAACTCTGGCTCAGCGATGCATTTTGTGTGTGATTTTGTCTCTCAAGGTGTGGGCTTGTCTTTGTTTTAGAATTTTCTTTCCCTGTCATAAGCTCCTCTCCAGTACGAGGAAGAGTTTTTAAAGAATAATAATGCAGTGTTTTGATGACTGTTTCAAGTCTTAATTCCCATGGTGTACACACTGTGTTGGGACTTGATGATAACTTATTCGTGGTGTCTGTGGTTATTAGTTGAGGAAGACGCACGTGGTTAGCTGTGAACGGGTAACTGTGTTGGTCCTATGAGCATACTAGCAGGATAAGTGAAAACCTGCTTCACGTCACCTGGGAAGGTGCACGCAGGGAAATGGGATTGCAGGGAGAGCTCATTCTTAAGTGCAAGCACAGAGTAGCTTTATAAAGTGTCAAACCCTAGGAAGTACTGGACGTAAGGGTTGTGTAAATGTTAGTTAAAGATTGAAATGCAGTTTATCCTGGGAGGACTCCAGGATACTTCAAGGTTGGAGAGAATGAGGCCGTACCTGATTTGTCTTTCATGTGATATACATGACTCTGGAGAGAGATTGGAGCCACCGTTTCCTGTCTTCATTACACATTAGCGAGACTGTCTAGAATAGAAAGGTCACGAAGCTGAGTCCCGTCTCCCCTTTCTTGTTCTTCCTCATCCCTCTAGGTCTTTTGTGTGTGTTTGTAAGTAGGAAGGACATGAAAACATAGAGCAAAAGATTGAAGGCCAATAAAAATACTCCCATTCCCATAAATTCCTTGCTTTTTAAAGAAGTTTTCTGACCAGTTGGTTTTATGATGATGGATAACAAAGGATAAGGATCTAGAAAGAGAAGACCTGACGGTCCCAGAAGGGGAAGAGACCTGGCAACGCCAAGGTACCTGTGCGGGTTGACTGGCTTCAGTGAAACCCCAGAGATGCTCTATGGAGAGTAACCATGTGATGTGCTTTGCCTGCTGCAAACACACCGTTGCTGACCCACCAGATTCAGGTTTTTATTTGGGGGAGGGGGATGGGTCCCTGCACAGCTGCCCTCTGAGGATGCTGAATGAGCAAGGAATTTTAAGCAAGAGGCAGGTAACCTGGATGTACACTAAGCCACACTAGCACTGAGTGTGAGGAACCAGGCAGGCAGTGTGGGTCCTACGTTCACTAGACAACGTCTGGAAGCTTCCAGGGGGTCACGCTGTGGAGGCCAGATCACTCAGTTTGATGTTTCAAAATGGTCTTTGCCGGTCATGAGAGGAATGGGGAGCCTGGAGGGCCAGGGGTTTCCAGATACCACAGGGGCCCCCTCGAGGGAGGGAAATGGACAGCAGGAGGGTCACGAGCACTCACCCAGAGCTAGCTCCCCTAAACACCAGGTGGGCTGCTGCTAAAAGAGCAAGACGGGAGGTGTGACTGTGGATAGCTGGGCAGGTCGCTGGTGGTGGTGACTGAATTGTGACCCTAGCAAAATTCAAATGTTGAAACCCAGGCCCCCAGTGCCACGGTGTTTGGAAGTGAGGACTTTGGGAGGTACTAGGTTTAGATGAGGTCATGAGGGTGGGGCCATGATGGGTTGGAGGAAGAAGAGAGACCAGAGAGCCTTCTTTCTCTCTCTGCCATGTGAGGGCACAGCGAAAAGGCAGCTGTTATAAGCCAGGAAGGGAGCCCTCACCAGGAACCATATCTGCTGGCACATTGATCTCCTGGCCTCCCGAACTGTGGGAAATACTCTGTTGCCTGACACTCAGTCTGTGGTGTTCTGTCACAGCAGCCCCAGCGCACTAAGAGCCTGGTCAGGTGCTCTTGGTGCAAAGCCCGGGTGTCCTGAACCAGTGAACAGAGTCGTTGGTTGGATAGAGCCATGGAGCCAGCCCTCTGTGATGAGGAGACAGGCTTTAGTGATGGCTGGAGGACATTCCCTTGGCAATGCCATGCCCGAACATCGGGAGAACACAAGGAAATAAATACCATTGTTTTAAACTCTCGTTTGTCCTTATGAAGTCTTCTTAGATTCTTCTGCTTACTCCTTCCCAAACTGTCCAAACAGTCCTAACACAGAAGTTTTTCCTACTGCCCGACCCCAAATCCACAAATCCAGAGTGAGTTCTCTGGCCTTGTTATACGTGGGGTATTTATGAGATCCTCACATGCGTGTATACCCAGGGGAGAGGAAAGCTGCCAGTGACAGAGAGAAAGTGGAGTGTTAGGAAAATGTCTGGCTCCTGTGTAAGTGTCATGTGGCTCTGTTGACCATCACGCCTCTCACTGTGGCGACATCATTCTGTGCTGTGGTTTGTCTGGTAGCCCTTCATTTCTGTGAGGTTAGAATATCTCCCGCTTCCCATTTCGGAAACCTGGCCTGGCGTTTCTCTGTTTCCGGCCCAGACACACCTGATGCGCATGTGCCTTGCTTGTCTAGGACCATGGTTGCTTCAAGTCAGTGGCCGTGTTGACGTCAGCTGTGTGCCAGTTCCGTCATAGGAGCTGGTACCATCCCTGTGCCCAGGTGCCCATTGTCCAGTGGAGAGAACGAGGAGGCTCCTGGAGAGGGGATATGGACAACTGAAACCACCAAGCTGTTTGGGAACCGTGTTGCTTAATGCTTCAATAATAGGGTGATTTTTTTGGTGGTGTTGCCTTTGAAAGTAGTCAACTTACTAGATACAATTTAATGTTTTCATTTTAATATGTACTATGAAACCTCTTCTATCTGTTTCGAAGGGATGTTCTAAGTGATATGGAGAACAAATGTGTAAACCTGGACATTTCTTAGGCTGCCTAGTGCAAGTGGCCATGCCCCCGGGCAGCCTGCAGAGCCTTCTCAAGAGGCCCTTCCTGTGAACCTGGGATTGGGTCCCTCTTGAGGGCCCCGCATTCTCACAGGTGAAACTGAGACTGTTGTGACTCGGTTTGCTGCTTAGGTTTGCATCCCTGGAATAGCTATATAATTACAAATATTTCTGTCACCTTCTGGCGGCGGTAGGAATTCCACGTGTGAGGGAGGCAGGATGTCCACCGAGCAGAAGACCCGATTGGTCGGCTGGTCCATCTGTGCGTCAGTGGGACAGGTGTTCGCAAACCCCAGGGCCGGGGTGGGGGAGACTGTGGGTCCAGGGGCAGGTGTCTTCTTTGTCCACTGTGGTCCAGCATGTGAGAACCCTGGATGTTTTAATACCATAAACATGGGATTCGTGATATTTGGAAAATGAATTCCTGTTCTGGGAATTCATTTGTCTTTTAATCTCTGTATGTTTTTCTGTTCTAACCCAGGTGCAACGTTAGAGGAAATAAACGAGCATTGGGACTGGCTGGAACAAAATCTCCTCCACACCTTGTCTGTCTTTGACAACAAAGAGGACATTGCCAGCTTTGTCAAAGGGAAGGTGAAGGTAGGTGCCTTGGTTGTAACATTTCTCCCCATTTTCTCCTCTTTCTGATAACTTCTTTGTAACATTTTGAACACTGCAGCATTTTTAATCCTGTTCTAAGCATGTTCTCCACTATCACTGAACTTCTTGGCTTAATACATAAAGCCAGAGAGTCCCACTTGACAGCTGTCCAACTTGGCAGAGTCAGTCCAGCAAAGTACACCTGAAATTAAAAAAAGAACTCATTCTCAGGCCTAAGTGTTTGTTATCCTGTGCAGAGGTGAAGGTCCTTTTTATTTCCTCAGGAGAAAAAAATGTTAAGATTCATGTTTTTGCAGAGTTAACAATGTGGTTTGACTCCTTAAATTCGTTACTCCCAACTTTTTTGTAGTTGTGACATCTTGTCACGGCTTACTTTGTTGGACGTAGCACTTTCTTCCTCCTAAAAGTGGCTATTTATTCTTAAAATGTTAATTAAGTGGAATTAAAGCCCATTACATTTTGAGACGGCAAGAGAAGAATATTTTGGGAAGTGTCTGCCGATATCTCCTGTGACTTATATCTTATATAACTGGTCTCATTGCAAGACTATGACAGTAACCATTACTTTAAAAACCCTATCAGGCAGGGAAAGGCTGTTTCTTATTCTAAATTTAACTCTCTTTTTAAACCCTTTAACACACTAGCCTGTAATACAGTTTTTCTCCCTTCAGGTAAAACACCCTGACCATTGATTTTGTTTGTTCCCCCCCCCCCCCAAATTTGCCTTTGCAATACACTAAGTGCTTCGGCTTTTGGTAAAAATTGTCAAAGTGAATTCTCGATTTTAAAGGGACAGAACAGAAGCATTCTTTCCCTCTGGGGACTGGGGGTACTTGTGGGATCAGGTGGAAAACAGAGATCTCCTGAATCCAGCCAGGGTGTGGCAGTATTGGCTGGCGTCCTCCTGGTATTACCTGGGGGTTAGCAGGTGGGCCCAGGCTGTGGTGGGGATGCGTCCAGCTCGTGCGTTACACCTCAGCTTGGTCCAGCTGAGTGTGGCTGGGTTCCCTGGGTCAGATTGCAATGGGACTTAGCTAGAGAAATGCCCATTTTGTGGTTATTTTTCACACTTACCTCCCTTTTTTAGTCTGATGTAGATTGTGGTATTTCTTTGATTTAGGGATTTCTTGTCTTAATTTGGAAGAAGAAAATTAATTTCTGCTACAGTAGCTTTAGGAAAACTGCTGTTGGGGAGGAAAAAATGTTTTTCCTCTCCCCTTGTAGATTCTGTGGTGGGAGCCCTGGAAATTAGACTGACAAAAGTCATATTAACAAGAGAAAAACAGTTTAGCAACATGTGCAGCACCTATACACATGGGAGAAACTCAGTGACAGGTAGCTCTAAGGCTGGTTACAGCTTGGGGCTTCACATAGCATCTTAGTAAAGAACAATATGCCGTGTTTCCCCGAAAATAAGACCTAGCTGGACAATCAGCTCTAATGCGTCTTTTGGAGCAAAAAGTAATATAAGACCCAGTCTTATTTTACTCTAAGCCCGGGTATAATATAATATAATATAATATAAAATACTATGTAATGTACTATACGATATACTATAAAATATAAAATAACATAACATAAAATAATATATAATATAAAATATGATATAATATAAAATATGGTATAGTATAATATAAAATACAATATAAAATATAACAACATAAAATATAATAAAATATAATATAAAATATAACATAATATAAAATATAATATAATACTGGGTCTTATATTAATTTTTGCTCCAAAAGATGCATTAGAGCTGATTGTCTGGCTAGGTCTTATTTTCGGGGAAACATGGTATGTGTAGAGAAGTGACAAGACAAAGGAAAAAGCAATTTAGGCTTCTAGGGGTGGCAGATTGTGGGAAGATAAGTTTATATATGAGGGTAAACTAATGGAAGATAAGGGCTATTTTCGTAAGGTTTCTTATATAGATTCCTCTCGGTATTGTCTCGGGGCTGGTGAGAGTCTAGAGTTGTCTCCAGCTGCTTTGGAGGTAATTATAACTCCAGGAACCTCAGTCAATGTGCTCCTTTTCTACCGTAGAGGACTATAGAGTATACAGTGGTAGCGAAATATCCGGTATTGTAGTCAAGCAGTTATTACTAGCTTTATACCCCAAGTTTTGAACCTAATGAGGAAAATGATTCATGAGTATTTGTAGAAAAGACTTCCTTTTAACTCCAACTTGGGTGGTTTTCCATGGTTGATGCATTGACTTCACATGTCTGACCCAACCATCAGACCTCACATCCCTGTAGGGAAGAGCAGGGAAACATTGTAAAATAGGAATTTGAGAACTGGGGTTTAGCAGTCAATGATTTGCCCTAAGCCTCATGGCTGCTAAGTGGCCAAGCGAGAAACCTGTTCTTAGGTGTCCGCCCCGCCAGCTTGTTTCTGTCCCGCTGGGTGTGGACAGACGATGTGGTGCGCTGTTCTCATCCATCTGTATCTCTGTGCGGAGCAGTGCAGACTCCTTCCCTCTTCCGTCTCTTCCTGCCTCCTCTTCTTCTTCTCCCTGAACGAGGGGCTGTTATCTTTCTGTGTGTCAGGCTCTCATTGCGGAGGAGACGAGCAGCAGGCTTGCCGAGCAGGAAGAGGACCCTGAGAAGTTCCGAGAGGCCTTGGTCAAGTTCGAGGCCAGATTCAACTTTCCAGAGGCAGAGAAGCTGATCACCTATTACTCCTGCTGCTGCTGGAAGGGCAGGGTTCCCCGCCAGGGCTGGCTGTACCTCAGCATCAATCATCTCTGCTTCTACTCCTTCTTCCTGGGCAAGGAACGTGAGTGTGAGGCTGGCGCTGGCCTTGGGAGGGACGTGGCCTTCACAGATGACATCGGCCCTTGGGGTATTCAGTGCTGGTCCCTGGAAAAGTCACTAACAAGAAGAGGCAGACGACAAAGATAGAAATAAGTAGTTGAGATGATAGCAGGTGATAGTTGATTGATTTCCGAATAACTTCTACAGACCATTATATTTCATGATCTGTACCACTGCCACTCAGAGTGTTGGATTTGGCGAGTCCATGTTTTCTGCTGCCTTAATGAAAGATTTCCGGGTAGCTCACCTCCTCTAGCTCCTGAAGGGGTTTTACTACTCTGTGTTGCTTTGAAAACAGTGCTGTCACTGATGGCCCAGTAGGTCCAAAGGAGTAGAATACACCGCTGCTTAACACAGGGGGCTCTTGAAAAAAATTCCCAGCCTTGAACGTTCTCACAGCTCCTGGGAGAGGAGCTGGATGTGCAGTTGTTTCTAGAAGGCGGATTCTTCACCTGGGTCCACTTGAGACGCGGGCAGCGATGCACTTTTCACACATTATCCACTGACAGTCGCCATGCTGGGCAGTGGAATGCCAAGGTGAAAAGGAAAAGCCACAAGTGTTGTCAAGTGTATGTTGGCATTTTAGCAAGTGATTCTCATTGAAACTTTTGGAACCAAGTATTGTTTCACGTGGCAACACATAGTGGTATGGACGCTGTGTGTGTGTGTGTGTGTGTGTGTGTGTGCGCGCATATATATAGATACATATACACACACACACACACACACACACACACACACACACATTTCTTCCTGCATTTCAGTTTGTTTTAAGTTGAACCGGTGGGAAGGGCTCCTTGAATTCCGCTGTAGCCAGCTTCCTGCATGTTCTGTCCCTTCTGTTTCCCACGCCACAGCCTTAGCTTGGATGTTCCCGTCCATACACCCTATTTGCATGGCGCCCCCCCCCCCCCCATGTGTTCTGACCTAATCTTTGCCGTCCTTGTTGTCCTACTTTCTGAAATCTCAAAACGCACGCCCGGTCTTTCCTTCGCTTTCCCATGCTTATGTCTGTTTGGAAACTCCTGTTCATCCTTCAAATTTAATTTAGATTTTATCACCTTCAGGGATCTTCCCCGGTGACCCTATAATTGTGTTTCTAATTTGGGGCCTGTCAAGTCAATGGTTGTTTATTTGTTTACATGTCTGTTCTCCTTATTTGAATGAGCCCCTTAAGTGCAGGGCCCTTTACAAAGGAGAGGCTGAAAGTTGATGGTGTAGATGGAGTGTGTGTGTGTGTGTGTGTGTGTGTGTGTGTGTGAAAAGACTTGATGTGAAAGCAACTAGAAGTCGCTGAAGAAGCTTATTCTCAAGCCAGATGTAGAAATGTGGTCTTTTAAAATTGTTGAGGTGCTGAAGACATTATTGTAAAACAAACAGAGGGAAATGGTAGAAAGAAAGACACTTAACCATCCTCTTCTTTATTTGAAAAGGAAAATGAGCTATTTTCTGACACTTATCCATCATTGTCACTAAACCTCATTTTATTTGGATAATAAAATTTGGAAAAAATAAATGATGCCTGATGTTCGATAGCCTTTTTTTTTTACTTTAAGTTGTTATGTGTGTCTCTTCCCAGTTTGGTCTGCGTTAGCACGCCAGCCCAGCTACCAGTGTTTTAGAAATCTTTCTGAGAATAGAACACTTGTTTATAAAATGAACTGTTTGGACTGCATTACTTTAACAAAAGTGCCATAAAAACGACTTGTTAGAGTCTTAGAAGACAGAATACAACTGTCGTTTGATGCAGCCTAAACGTTAAGCCTGTTTCTCTGACCGAGGTCAGGAATCATCCATCCCTTTTTACTATCGTTTTTTCATAGTTTACATCATGAATGTTACTTTTAAAGCCAGCATTCGTGTGGATGAAGCTTCTGCATGCGTTGCAAATATTTAAGTTTAAATATTGTTTAGAAAGTTTTCGTGTTGTTAACCTGGCGTTTCAGAATGATATCCCTCGTACGTGTGTGGTAGCCAGCCACCTGAGAGGTTTTACTTAAACCTTTAAGAAAATCATGAGAACGTGGGTTGGCTTCCAACAGACAGATGTCAAGCAGTTAGTTCTGTGCTTGCTCTTTCCTGCTCAGGTTCAAGGGCATTTGTATTTCAGTTCAAGGAAAACCTTGGACTGTTGTTGCCACCTACAAGTTTGGGGTAAATTTGGGGGTAAAATATGCATTTACCCTTTTTCTCTTCTAGTTAAACTTGTAGTCCCTTGGGTTGATATCCAGAAGCTGGAGAAAACGTCCAACGTCTTTCTGACGGCCACCATCCGAATCACCACGCACAGCAAGGAGCGGGACTTCTCCATGTTCTTGAACCTCGAAGAGGTGTTTAAGATCATGGAGCAGCTGGCCGACGTGACGCTGCGGAGGCTGCTGGACAACGAGGGCTTTGACCTGGAC
This sequence comes from Rhinolophus sinicus, assembly GCF_036562045.2. NCBI lineage: Eukaryota > Metazoa > Chordata > Mammalia > Chiroptera > Rhinolophidae > Rhinolophus > Rhinolophus sinicus. The sequence continues at coordinate 67,527,669 of NC_133755.1, read as the reverse complement.
CCAGAGCTGCAGGAGCCGAGCCAGATCACCAAGAGGTACGAGCTGCTGGTCCGCGGGGTTCCTCGCCCGGGGACCAGGCCTGTGCGCCACCTGCATTTCCTGGGCTTTTTTAGCCTGAGTTGTACTCGATGTAAATTTCCCTTGTGGCAAAATCCAGATTTTCCTGTGTTGTTAATCATGATAGAGACATAGTAATTGTCAATGATTATTATTCATTTCCTTTATGCCGTAGACTTTGATTTCTGGATCCAGTTCTTTCTTTTTCAGATGTTTCAAAATTGATTGTCATTAAAAAGAATACTTCTAGAAAATATAATACGGGTATTCTCATGATAGAATTCTGTTCAGCATTGGGCTTTATTAGTGAACATTGAGAAATTTTGCATTTTCGTATTACTTTGTGGAGAAAGTCTTCAGGACCCCTGGATTTATTTTTGGTACCAATTTGTCATTAGAAACGTGCCTTACTCAGAGTGACAGTCAACAATCTTTATTGTTTGTTTGCCCCAAATTGATACTAGTCCTGGAGAGTTGTGAGGTACTCGCTTCTGTTATTTGTCATATGAAAGAAGTTCAAGTTTATTACTCAGTCTAAAATTCAGACTGTGGTGTTTGAGCTTGACTGTGATTTCTGGCTTTATGGTTGCAACTGTGCAACTGCAGAGCTGATGCAAAGGTGAACTATTATAAAGGTATCCTTGGAAAAACAAGTTAACCTGTAAAGTGCTGTCCTGGCTGGATATTTTCGATCTAGTCACAGAATCACCACTGCTATTTGTATATTAGTAGTCATTAAAAATGTTTTATGTTGGTAAAATACACATGACATAAAATTGACCATCTTAAGCATTTTGAAGTGTATGGGTCAGTGGCATCAAGTACACTCACATTGTTGTGGAACCATCACCACCATCCATCTCCAGGATTCTTTTCATCTTGCAAAACTGAAACTCTGTGCCCACTAAATAACAACTCCCCATTCTCTCCCCCAGCTCTTGGCCATTTTACTTTATCTACCTTCTATCCCTATGTTTTTCATTACTCTTGGGACTTCCTCATATAAGCGGAATCACACAGTATTTGTCTTTTTGTGTCTGGCTTATTTCACTGAGCATAATGTCCTTAAGTTTCATCCATGTCATAGCAGGTGTCAGAATTTCCTTCCTCTTTAAGGCTGAATAAAATTTCATCACATGTGTATGTCACATTTTGCTTACCCTTTCATCCATCCATGGACCCTGAGTTGCTTCTACCTTCTGGTTGTTGTGAGTAATGCTGCTATGAATGGGTGTGCAAATATGTATTTGAGACCCTGCTTGAATTCAATTCTTTTGGGCATATACCCGGAAGTGGGATTGCTGGATCATATGGCAATTCTGTTTAATTCTTTGTGAAACACTAGTCATTAAAATTTTTTTATTATTATTATTTACCTATTTTAACATTTCTGTTATTCCTTAAACACATGTGCTGTCTTCTGTGAACATTTGAGGGAGAGTTTCTTTCTCATTGGTCTCAGAACAGAAGTGTTTAGAGTTTTTGTGAGGAAAGAGGAGGAAGATCAAAGGTCTGCAGCACTTAAGACCCTTTCGGTAAAATTATCCATTTGGGAAGAAAGTTAATCAGTGTTGGCAGTCTTCATTTCTATTACAGAATCAGGTGAGTTTGTCAAGGCTGCCCCTGCCTGCTTCTACCCTGGGAATGATCAGAGAAAAGGACACAAAGGGTCCCAGTGGTGGCCTGTGTGCCACGGGTGCCGGGGGTTGGTCCCGAGACGGTCGGCAGGAGTCTGGTGCGGGGGTGTTTTGTAGGTCACTGCCCTTGGCGTGACTTCCCCCAACAGTGAAAGGCGTGTCACAGCCTACGGAGCCCTCACTAGTTCTCATTTGTAGCTTTCTGTCATGGAGACGTAGGCTGTGGACATAAACAGGTAATGACTCAGTCAGCTTGACATCCTGCCAGGAGAGTCCAGGTTGTAAAGTTTAGGAAAACAGTCTCTTTATGCTAAGAGCATGGTCCAAAGTCTTGGAATGGTCCTCAGGCTCTTTTGTTGATATGTTTTCACTTCCCTTCCCAGATAACGGCTGTAGGAAGGTGCCATTGGGGTCAGGAGCCTACTGATTACGGGTTAGTCATGATTGCGGCTGTGCTCACGGCCCAGGGACGTTCGGACATGGTGCTTGTACCAAAGCTTGTCCCGGCCGGGAGCAGGGAGGATGGGCTGCATGGCGCGTTGTCACCCCCGCTCAGACAGGATCTAACTTGTCAGACAGGTTAGAGCTGGCGGGACGCAGGCTGACGGGCCCAGCCCTCACGCTTCACAGGGGAGGGCCTGGCCCAGGGACTCTTCAGTGTGTAGTCACAGAGAGTCCAGGAAGGCAGGGTGACTGAGGTCGGGGAGGGGGTTTCCGAAAGAGAACAGAAGGCGGGAGGGAATGAAAGGATTGGTCCTGACATTTCCAAACAGAAAATATCATTTTTGAATTTGTGAGTGATGGGGTGAGAAAAGTGTAGCCAGCTAGTCTTGGGGGGAGAGATTAGAGAGGCGATGGGCTTCACTAAGTGGAAATTAAATAATGACTTCATTAAAATCCATTTTGACGGGCTGAAAATGCTGGAGGAGAGCTCAGGTAATGCAGTGCAGTCAGTGGAAACTGGGTCTCACAATGTAAGTAAGCTTGTTCTGCAGGACCTAAAGGTGGACAGTGGCCGCCAAGGCGCTGATGTCCCTAGTAATCGCCCCCACCCTCAGGAATGCCCAGGCTCACTGCGTGTAATTGATTCCACTTTCCGTTCCTCTTATCCTAGCTCAGAGCCCTCTTGGACCAACTGAAACATTTCTCGGGGGCTCATGCAGCTCCAGACAGCTCCCACCTCACAAGGGAAGGCCCATGGGTCCCACCCTGCAGGAACCTACCTGCTCAGTGGTCATCGGGTGGTTTGCTGGGGGACAGGATGGAGAGCAGAGGATAAAGGCAGGAGCCTTTTCCATGAAAAAGCTTTCTAGATGCCCATTGTTGAGGTCCTGGTCTGTCGGGGCTCTTTGGATGGATTTTCAAAGGAAATGAGGGAGCTTGCAGGCACCAGCAGAACGAGGTCCTGCAGAACGAGCAGGGTTCCCCTTGCCACTGCTGCCTGCTGTCTGGGTGGGTTAGCCTCACATCCCCACCATCCCCAGTGGTCCTCAGCTGCTATGTGCTCTGCGTAAAATGCCACATGATAACTTTGTCCTTCCATTTCCATAGAGCTCTTGGGGGGTTGCAGAGGAAAGACGTTTTGAGAAAACACACATATGAAAAATGCAGGGTTTTATGTGCAGACTTGGGCATTTAGGAAAAGCACATCTATCTGGCCTGCTTGTTTCTAGATGGCTAATTCTTGGTGTTTCCCCGAGTTTACATGCGTTGGACCTGAGAGCCTGTTGTGGAAGGAAATCTCTGTTTCTCTATGAGGCAAACCAGCCGCAGAGGACCAGGTTATTCCAGAAGGGCAGGAGCAGTGGCTCGAGGCTGTCTGTCAGCACCGATGGGAGACCCTCAGGCACTGAGCTCCTGGGAAGCCCGCGTGTGGGGAAGCGTTGGGCCTCGGAGTGGCTGTACGCCTCTGACAGGTTTCTGGATGTGGAATGAAGGACAAAGAAAATTGTTTACCTCTGTTTGTTGGAATTTCCCCTCTACTAGAATTTTGGGGTATGACATAAATTCATCAGTATTTCCAAGCACTGTGATTTGGCTGCCGTCTTGCTTTACTAGGTTTCAGAGCCAAGAATTGGGATGGGGGGCCCTGGGGTAGGATCTCCTCAACCTCACCACCACCGTCTGTTGTTCATACTGATGTGACACTGATGGGACTTCTCTCCAGGGAAACTTTACTTGGATTCTTAAATTTTTTGTTGAAGACAATAAGAGCTAATGTTATTGAGCACGTACTATGTGCCAGATACAGATCTAAAATGTCCAACAGATTTTTTGAGACCTAATTCACACATTATGCAAGTCACCCTTTGAAAGTATTCCATTCAGTGGTTTTTAGTATATTCAGAGCTGTGCAGCCATCACCACGATCAGGGTGACAGCATTGTCATCACCCCCAGAAAAAAGAAACCTCGTCCTCGTGAGCAGGGCTCTGTTTCTCCCCCTTCCTCCAGCCCTAAGCAATCACTAGTCTCTTTTCTGTCTTTAGAGATTTGCTTAATCTGGAAATTTCATACAAATGCAGTCAGGCAATATGTCGTCTCCTGTAGCTGGGTTCTTTCTCACTTAGCAGAATATCTTCAGGGTTCCTCCATGTTGTAGCGTGCGTCAGTACGCCATTCCTTTTCATGGCTGAGTAATATTCCATCACATGCACACACCACATTTTGTTTATCCGTTCATCAGTTGCTGGACATTTGGGTCATTTCCAGGTTGGGGCTGTTGTGAACAGTGCTGCTGGGAGCATGCCTGCCTGAGTCTCTGCATAGACTTCTGTATTGTGTTTTCGTGGGTATAAGCCTGCAAGTGGAATTGCTGGGCCACCTGATTCCATGTTTAACCTTCCGAGGAACCGCCAGACTGTTTTAAAAGGGGCTGCACCATGTCACGTTGCACCTGGCAGTGTCTGAAGGGTCAGTTTCTCCACATCCTCACCAACGGTTGTTATTATCTGACTTTTCGAAACTCTCTTATTCATTTGTTTTATGGTAAATCCCTGTGTTCCAACCTGGAAGGAATGTATATTTTGGTTTCTGAGTTCGTCACGTGACTTCTGTACAGAGGCAACTGGTTCAGCTTTGAGTCCTTGTTCCAAAGACTTGTTCCAGAGCAGTGCCGTGCCTGCTGATGGGCAGGACCTGGGTGGGCACAGCACCTCTCTGCAGTCACTTCAGTATGAGGTTGTGCCGATGGGTTTCAAAGGGTTTTCCTTGGTTGTCGAGTGTGTTCATTCACTGTTCCTGCCTCTTGATTCTGTCTCCCTCCTTCGCCAGGCACCTGGAAGCCAGAGCGCAGAATGAGTTCTTCCGGGCGTTCTTCAGGTTGCCGAGGCAGGAGAAGCTGCACACGGTCATGGACTGTTCCCTTTGGACGCCCTTCAGTCGTTGTCACACCGTCGGGCGGATGTTCGCCACAGATAGTTACATCTGCTTTGCCAGCAAGGAAGATGGCTGCTGCAATGTCATCCTCCCGCTCAGAGAGGTAGGAGGCTCCCTCCCTCCCTGGTCGACGGGGCACCTGTGGGGGTGTCCACAGCAAGGCTTTGACGGCTAAGGATGGGCATCTGGAGGGAAGCATTGCCTGAATCTGACCATTACCCATTTGGCCATTGCTTGTTCTGTTGTTGCTATGGCAACCGGAAATTTGTATAAAAGTGATTGGTGAGAACAGGGCACGCTGACCTCTGCATTATCAATAAAGCTGTTAGTAAAAAGTACATATCTAGCAATTAAAGCTTTTCTGACAGCTCTTAGGCATGAATCCTCCCTTTTTGTCCACAAAAGGGAAGAGACAAAAAGGCAACGTAACAAAAAATACATCCCTTTTGAAAATAAACATCAAATTGCTTGGCTTCTGTACCCTCCGGGAACTTCAGTTAAAAATTAAAAAAATGCTTCCTTTCATATGGATCAGGTCTCTTCCTACTAGAAAATCCTGTAATTCTCCTCTTGGAAGTGGAGGGCACCCTGAGTCTGCTCCCAAGTGTGCCCAGCTCAGTCCTTTGGTTTCAGGGTGTCCTTGCCGTGACGGCGCCCACGACTCTGTTACACATCCAGACCTCTAGGTTCTTGCTGTTGTGACACACGGGCTAAGCACTACTCTTCGAAAAAAAACTCAGTTTTTTCATTCATGTGATCTCCTACCTCCATGTAATTTTTCTCCAGCAGATATCTTCATTTTACAAATATTTTTACTTATAAGTGGAGCAAAAAAATCCAGGAGTTGTCTTATGTACTTACTTTTCTAAATTATGATTATATATATGTATATAAAACATTTACCATTTTAACCATTTTGAAGTGTTATAGTTCAGTGGCATTAAGTAATTCACGTTGTTGTGCAGCCATCTCCAGGACTTTTTCATCTTCCCAAACCGAAACCCTGTACCCATTAAACAACAACTCCTCATTCCTGCCCCCACCCCCAGCCCCTGGCAGCTGCCATTCTCCCTCCTGTCTCTATGAATTTGACTATTTCAGGTACCTTATATGAGTGGAATCATACAGTGTTTGTCCTTTTGTGACCGGTTTATTTCACTTAGCATAATGTCCTCAGAGTTAGTCCATGTTGTAGCAGGTGTCAGAATAGCTGTCCTTTTGTAAGGCTGACTAATACTCCACTGTGTGCACACTTGCTTTATCCATTGATCCATTGAGGGATACTTGAGTTACTCCCACCGTTGGCTGTTGTGAATATGCTGCCTTACGTCCTTATTGCGGGTATGTGGTTTTGCCTTCAGCTTGGTGTTTTCTGCATATGCAATTAAATGCCTGCCTTCCCCGCTTCTTGCTTTTCCTCTGTGCGCGTAACGTTTTGCCCCAGGTGGTGAGCATCGAGAAGATGGAGGACACGAGTCTGCTGCCTAACCCCATCATCGTCAGCATCCGGAGTAAGATGGCCTTCCAGTTCATCGAGCTCAAGGACAGAGACGACCTGGTGGAGCGTCTGCTCGTGCGGCTGAAGCAGGTGCATGCCGACCGCCCTGTGCATTACGACACCTCCCAGGATGACGACATGGTGCGTAAGTGCGGGCTTTCGCAGCGGTGGGATCCCATGCACTGAAAACCCTGCTGTTCACCTCTAGGGCAGGGGTCTCCAAAGGGGCATGCGCACAACTGTGACCCCCTTGGGTATAAGAAAAACATGTGAGTGATGAGTGGGCCTGTGTGTCACAGTCGTGACTGTCTCTGATACGCTGGGTGTCCCGAGTGGGTGTTCCACAGGTTAGAAGGGACTCCACACAGATCAGAGAGGTTGAGGGGGCTGCACCTCACAGGTTGGAGGGGCTAACGGGGCACCCCACTCAGGTTAGAGGCATTGAGGGGGCACCCCCACCAGAGGCTAGTGGGGTGACGGTATCCTTCTCTGTATGTTACAAAGGTGATTGCATACCCCCACATGTCAGAGGGAGGGACAGGTCACGCCTCACAAGTTAGAAGGGTCATCCCCCTACGCCCCCAGGTTGGAGGGTATGATGTTATTTGGGGGCAGGTGGAACTTGCCAAAAGAGCAGTTTCATTGTCCTTGAGGTTGGACAACTGCAAAAATGGACCTGGTCTTCTGGGGCCTCGTCTCCTCTCCTTTCGCATCTGTCCCTCTCTTTCTTGACCTGTTGTCACCCAAAATGACAGGGAGGGCAGGAGATAGGCTTTCAGTGCCCTAGAGCTGTTTCTTCAAAGTGGTTCTCTTCAGTTCTGGAAGCTGAAGGCGGATGAGTGTGCGCGTGAGGACTGGTGCCTTCCTGGCCCCACTGGGACCCATGCTCTGGGTGCCACGAGCAGTCTCACAGGGAAATCGCAGTGTGGACTCTGTTCCTTCCTCAGGATCAAATCCGTTGGGTCTCATGTTAGTCGGTTTTTCCTTTGAGTCAGAAAGACATGTTTGACTTCGTTAAGCTCCTGCCTCTAAAGGCAAAACAAAGATTGTCCTATAAAGTGATGACTTTCTTCTCTGTATCTCACGTCCCCCCCATCCCCCCCACCCTCCGTGCAGATGTCACCTGTGTTTCATTCAACAAACATGTGCAGTGACCACAAGTTTGGGGATCTTGAAATGGTGTCTTCTCAAAATAGCGAGGAAAGTGAAAAAGAAAGGAGCCTGCGGCTGCACCCTGAGGCCCCGAGGGCTGTCGTCCAGCAGTTGAGCAGCCAGAGCCCCGACTTGCGAATGGTGGGTGTGCTCCTCCTGGCCGGGCGGGCACTCATGGAGTCAGCCGGGTGTGCCTTCCCAGCCCTCCGACCCAGGAGAGCAGGTGTGGTACAGGTTGCCAGGCAACGCCAAGCAGCAGTCTCCTCCCTCTTTGCCCCATTGTCCCTAAGTGGAAGAGGTCCACAGGTGCCTGCTGCTGGGGCACGTCTGAGGCTGTGGTCCACAGCCGAGGTCGGTGGCGCTCCCTCCCTGCTGCTGAAGTGGGAGCTGCCAGTGCCATCCCTGTGGCTTTTCCAGCAAGCCTTTCTCCTTTATCCTGTGGTGTCTACGTGTGCTCCTTTTCACAGTATTTTTTTTGTCTTCTGGGACAAAGGGTCTCCTGTCTTCTCGTTTTACTGAACTAAAGATATTTTTGTTTCATTTACTTAATAGCTTTCCCCTTTGGAGGGAGAATCTGAGGGAAACGTCATGTACCGTTGGGTAAAGAGACTAGAGATTGTATAATGAAATGGTGCCATGGCGGGTGGGAAGCTGTGACCTGGGCTGACCATGAACAGTCTTACCCCAAGCTGGGTCTGGGTTGCTTAATGACTCCTGTGTAACTGATCGCAGGCTTTATTCATTCAGAACTGAACCTTCTCATGTACGTTACACAGAGATGCTCAATTAACTTTTGTTGATGACACACGTAAAAATATTGAATATATGTATAAACGTCTCCCATTACTGGAGAATAAAGATAATTAAAAGCATATGTAGGCATCTTGTGTAAAAGGCACTAAGAATTCCTGCCATCTAGGACTAATTTTAAAGGATTTTTAGTTGCCTAGAGGAGTAGCATCTTTCTTGTTTGTGTTCATGAGAACAATGTGTTTTTTTCCAGTTTCAGTTTTTCCTCTGTCCTCTGGGCAAATTTTGACTCCCCTCCCCCACACTCCCCGCTCCCATTTGCCCTCAGAGCTGACTAGTGTGTCAGCAGCTGGCGACATGTCGGCATCCCGAGAAGTCCCCCCACACACCCCACTCCCTCCTGTCCTTCCCATCTGTCTTGGGCGACTTTAGTGTTGGCACAAATGTTTGCTTCCTATCTGCTTTGCCAAGGAAATGGCATTTTATTTGTGTAAGTTTTCCCACTGGGCTCTGAATTCCCAAAGGGCTGGTCCTCTGTGTTTTTCATCTTACATCCTCTAAGCCTGGTAGAGGTCCAGAAACATTTGCTGAGCGCATAGCTTGTCTCTGTTAAGAGAGGTGACGTTTCTGTTACGGATCATGGACGGGCTGTGGGGGGAGGTGCAAACAGGGCTTCTTTGTACATTGAGGATGTTTCCACTTCCAGTCCAGAGAACAGAGCAAAACAAACCTGTGGAATCACCACTTTGTGGAATATGGCAGAACGGTGTGTATGTTTCGCACAGAGAAGATCCGGAAGCTTGTGGCCATGGGGATCCCTGAGTCGCTACGTGGCCGACTCTGGCTCCTTTTCTCAGGTAGGTGGTTCCAGTATCTTGAAGCCAAATGTGATTTCTGGAGCAGACACAGGAACAGAGGCCCAGGTCTGACCTGTGTGTGCGTATGGTGGTCATCTGTCCTTAGAGTCTTCCGGTGACGTTCCCAGCCAAGACTTCAGAGCCTTCCTGTGTCAGCTGTGGGGCCTGAGGCCTTGAGGCTGCAGTGGCCTCCCTGGTCAGTGCGAGGTCTGGCTGAAGTGACCTCCTCTCCTTTAAAAGTGACTTGGGGTCTATATGTAGTCCCGAGAATTCCGTTAAGAGCCAGTGAGGTGTCCTCTAGGGCATGAGTTCTGAAATAGACTAAAACAGTCTTCATAAGCTGTTCACTTGCAGTGGCGCTGAAATAAGTTCATCAGAGCACACTTCCTATGGGACCCTCCTCCCTAGGGACACGTATGTCCCCAAGGGCAGAACTGTACAGATTTTTCTTCTGTCCTGCTGCTGCTTCCTTCCGTGGTTCTGCCCATTCAGTGCTGGCCTTGTCCGGCTTCAGGCCCCTGCTGCTGTTTGGTGACATCTGGGAGTCCCCCATGAGGACACTTACCGACAGATAAGGCTCAGACTGGGACCAAAATCCTCCACGACTCCCAAACAGAAATTCATCTGTGTCCACGTTGATTGTGATCATTTTGTCCTGTTCAGTAGAGGGGCTGGGAGCAGGAAGGGAAGGCCCCTGTCGTCCAGTGGTGTGACTTTGCTGCTCCTCTTGGTGCTGTGGGGTGCATGGCGAGGAGGTCTGCTCCCCCTAGGAGACCCTTCTGTGCTCACGTCAGCACTGAGCCTCCTGGAGGCCGAGCCTGGGCGCCTGGCCTCTGGCCGCTCACGTTTCCTGTCCCTCCCTCATAGCGTCTCTCACCCCTGATCATCCCTCTCTTGCCCAAGAAGCGCAGGCTGGCAGCAGTCCTGGGGAGCCACCTGCCACTAGCACCCGGGAGGGGACACTGGCTAAAACCACAGGTGCCCTGGTGCTGGCTGCTGAGTGACTAGAACCCTCCACGGTGTGCGCTCAGCCGGACGGCTTGGCGGTGGCTGGGCTGGGCCTGGCCGTCCTCACACCATGACGCCAGCCCTCCGTTTCCTGTTGGCAGCTTGTTGGCTCCTTGGTCATTATTGCTGTTACTTAATCGTCATGGCACCTTATCATGTTCTTCCCACACACCTGCTCAGTGATTTCTTGTCAATGCGTGAAACTTGCGTGTGTATGCATGTAAGTGTACACATATGTGTATGTGTATATATGTACACACACATGTTCTTCCTGTTACTAGGCAACACAACTTATGAAAAGCATATTAATAAAAATATTTCTAGTATGAGCTTTCCCCCTCTCTATGTAAAAGGTTATTCTTAGAAAAGTCATGTTATTTCTTTTTTTCTTTCCTTTTTGTTTTTGGCAGAAATGAAGTCCTTTTGGTTGTGTGTGTTCTCAAAATATTTCATGTCCCTCAAGTAACGAGACCCCACTGTGGTCCTCTGACAGGACAGGCTCCCTCCCCATGTTGACACTGTCCTGATAACTAGTCCTCTTGAAAAATTCCTTTTAAATCATCAGATGCCGTCACCGATCTCGCCTCGCATCCCGGTTACTATGGTAACCTGGTGGAGGAGTCCATGGGAAAATCTTGCCTGGTGACAGAGGAGATAGAACGGGACCTGCACCGTTCCTTACCGGAGCACCCCGCCTTCCAAAACGAAACGGGAATCGCTGCGTTGAGAAGAGTTCTGACGGCCTATGCCCACCGGAACCCCAAAATCGGGTACTGCCAGGTGAGGGATGCGTTGAGAAGCACACTCCTTTAGTCCAGGTCTCCTGTGGTTTGGGCCATCTGTACGGAGGACTGGTTCCTTCCCCTAAGGAATGGAGCGAAGGAGGCCGAAGGAAATCCACTCCGCAGAGTCAGACAGGCCGATCCTTGGAGGTTAGAAACGTTGCCGGGTGTCTGAGGGGCCTCACGGGTGCTGCGTCCACACGGGCAGTGTCTTCACGCCCCGTGGACCTCCGCGGGAGGACGGCCTTGATATGGCTGCTGTGGAGCTTTGCTTGTCTGGAACTTATAGGGGTGACAGGAAAAAGGGCAGTGGTATTTGGGGAGGAAAATGATGTTTCCCCCGAGGCCTCAGGAAGTTTGCTCTGTGTACTCAGGGAAGCACTAAACAGCACGATATAAATAGCAGTAAACAAACAACAAAAAGCCCCAACCTAAGACCCACTTAGAGGAGCTACTGACATTTAAAAATAGTAAGATTTTTAAACTTTGTTTTCCTGTGAATAAGCAAAATGCCTCATTACCAGATGGGGACAGGGCCGGAGTGGTGGCTGATCACTCAGCCTGGTGTATCGTGTCGATAGGACACGTGGTCATTGCCCTGCACACGCGTCCTGTGGTTCAGGTGCGCTGGGTCGTGACTTCTGTGGGTCATGTGGGCTTGTGTGTTTTTTAACGTCTCTGTGGCCCTGTGCAGTCTGCTCAGTAACGGTCCCCCCTGTGAATCCCCGAGCAGTCCATGAATATCCTGACGTCCGTCTTGCTGCTGTACGCCAAGGAGGAGGAAGCCTTCTGGCTGCTGGTCGCTGTGTGTGAGCGGATGCTCCCAGACTACTTCAACCACCGGGTCATCGGTAAGCCACCCCCTCCTCTGTGCCTGGGGACAGTGACAGAACGCTTGTTACCCATCCTGCTTCTAAAATCCGCTGTGCCACTCAGCTGCCCTCTGCATAAACACTGGCTCTTGGATCTGGAGAGCCAACGGTGTAATTCTCTGCACAGTCCTGGCAAAATAATGGAATGAGGCAACCTGACCACTCTCTTGCTACAAACATGTATAGATTTTGGATTAAAAAAAACCAAATGATTTTACGTGAATAGCTGAACTTACAAGAAGGACAGAAAAATTCTAGGCTCGAGAAACAAGTCGAAAAATGAAAACCAGAGAGATTTGCCCGTGAAGCTGACGCCTGGGAAGGGAGGGCGCTCTGCTGTTGGTGCCCAGGGGGCTCTGCAGACTGGAGGGGACAGTCCGGCAGTGAGCAGAATGGGTGCCGGAGAGCCCCGCAGTTAGGCCCCACCTACAGGGCAGACCTGGAGAACGCCTCCCACCGCATAAGTTGACAAAGCTCATTGGTTGCTGCCCGGGCTCTGGGCAAAGCTGGGATGCCACTTCTTCAAGCACTTGGTGCCTCTTTCTTTTGTGTGGTTGACATTTGCATTTGTACTATGTCTGTGGTCCAGCAGCCTCCTGGTGGAGAAAGTGACACAAAAAGTGCTTTAGTGATACTCTTCCCGGGCACTTGTCAGTGATCCAGAACGAGCTGGAGATAACCCAAAATTAAGGGGACAGCAGTGAGAACAGAAACAAAAGAACCAGCTTGAGACAGAATGTGACCAAGGGCTGGATGTAGGGACGAGGCAGGAAGAAGGGCTTGAAGGCTCCTGTCCTGAGAACTGAGGGGAGTAAGGGGGAGGGCCGGCTGGGAGGGAGGTGGCCTTTCGGTATGACTGACCACCTCTCCTGGCTCTCTTCAGGTGCCTGAGTGGTTAACTGGCTTGCGTCCCTTTTCACTTGATAATGTGGGAGGCGGTTAAACATTGTACGGCATAGCAAGGAATAATCAGAACCTCAGGGTCGTGGGAGGCATGTTGTCAGTTGACGAGAGTTGCTATGGGACAGCTCATACTCAACAGTGACCAGCAGACACTCTGTGATACTGTATATACTTGTGTGACCCCCCACCCTGTACAGGGTGGGACATATGGAGCCTCTCCGTAACCTGCTAAGTCTCCTTCTGCCCCTTCCCCACTGGTAACACTTGGCACTGATTTCTGTCGCCACAGATTAATTTGGCCTGTCCTTGAACTTGAACTTGGTATGCGTGTAATAATAGAGGCTGTTCTCTTTTGACTGGCTTCCTTTGCACAACAGGAGGTCGTTGGTGCACCACTAGTTTGTGTCTTCTCCTTGCTGAGTGTTCATACCATCACGCATTTATCCTGTCAGCTGTTGATAAGACATTTGAATTGTTTCCAGTTTTTTATTCTAAGTAAAGTTGCAATGAACATTCGTGTGTCTTTGTGTGAATACTGTATTCCCAGTTATTTTGAGTATTTACCTAGGAGTAGAATTGCTGGGTATTAGGTTAGAAGTATGTTGAACTTTATAAGAAACTGTCCGTTTTTCAAAGCATATGCAGTAAGTCGCGTCTCATGCCAGCAATGTGTGGGAATTCCAGTTGCTCCACACCCGTTAACACTTGAATTAATTGTCTTTTTGATTTTAGCCTTTCTGGTGGGTAAGAAGTGGTCTATCGTGGTGGTTTTAATTTGTATTTATTTGGTTAATAATGTTGAACATGTATTTTTGTGCTTACTGGCCATTTACTTATCATCTCTTTTGAAGTATCTATTCAAATCTCTTGCTTGTTTAAAAAAATGTTGTTCCTGACTTCTTATTACTAAGTTGCAGGAATTCTTTATTTTGAATACAAGATCTTTGTCAGGTATATTTATTGCAAACATTTCCTCTGAGTTTGAAGTTTGCATTTTCATTTTATTAATGGTATCTTTCGAAGAACATGTCTTTGAAGTGGATGAAGTCCAATTTATAATTTTTTCTATGGTTAGTGCTTTCAGCGTCCTAAGAAATTTTGCCTTTTTCCTATATTTTATTTCAGACGTTTTATAGTGTTAGCTTTTGTATTTAGGTCTGTGATGTGCTTCAAATGCATTTTTCTGTGTGAGGTGAAGTGAAGGAGGGGTTCAGGCTCTTCCCCGCCCTCCATACTGATACCCTTGATTTTTTTTGAAAATATTGTCCTTTCCCCATCGAATTACTGTGGTCAAAATGTCAAAACTCAGTTAACAAAGCCAGAGTCCTTTCTGGACTCACTGTGGTGTGTACCTCAGAGCAGTGCTGATTTCAGGCTAACGTTGGAGAGTGAGTCCCTCCTGACCAGTGGCCTTCCCTCCCCAGGGGCCCAAGTGGACCAGTCTGTGTTTGAGGAGCTTGTCAAGGAGCACCTCCCCGAGCTGGCGGAGCACCTGAACGACCCCTCAGCCCTGGCGTCCATCTCTCTCTCGTGGTTCCTGACGCTGTTCCTCAGCATTATGCCTCTGGAGAGTGCGGTGAATGTCGTCGACTGCTTCTTCTACGATGGGATCAAAGCCATCTTCCAGCTGGGGCTGGCGGTGCTGGAAGCCAACGCCGAGGACCTGTGCAGCAGCAAGGACGACGGCCAGGCCCTGATGGTCCTCAGCAGGTGGGCCTGGCTGCTGGCCCTGGGACTGCCCAGCGGAGGTGGGGAGGGTGGGCAGCAGCTGGAACCCTGGAAGTCAGATGGCTGGAGGCGGCAGCAGCAGGGGCCCAGCAGGGCTGTCGCTATGGAAGTGTTTCCTTCCACTTGGTCACTTGTCACCTGTGATCCCCCTAGAGCCAGGATGTCACCTGCATGTGGTGAAGAGCGCCATCTTCCCTCACTCCTACCAAGTGAGGGTATCCAGGAAGAGAGAGGGCTGTCAGGGCTTTCCTCTGAGGAGATTCAAATGTCTTGAGTCTAGACGGATTCAAAGTGACCTTGAACAGGGACAGGCACCCGGAAATGTTGGAGTCGGGCAGCCAACTGGAGGTTTCCGACATTTTATGTATAGGGGCTGGTGGGTCCCACCAGGCCAAGGACTGGTGTCTCTCGGAGCCGAGGGCAAGTTGGCTGACAAAGGAAGGGGTCCCTCTCAGAATATTGTGGAAGCTTACCCCTGCGTGCATGCAGAGTTTTGTGTTTACTTCACTGGAGAGTCACAGACCCTGGGAACCTACCAGTGGAGCCCAGATTGATGAGTCTGGCGTATGGCTGCCTCTCATTCTCTGACAGGATCCCAGTGTTCACTGCCTTGCCCTCCTCCCAGTGTGTGGACAGATGAGCTGTGTTTGAAGTGTTGTGACACATTGAGTGGCCCCTGGGAAGGGAGTGCGTGTGTGTGGTGCCCCGGTGAAGGTCACCCTGTGCTTTAATGCCAGGTGGTGTGCTTAGGTTTCTAGATCACATTAAGAATGAGGACAGCCCTGGACCCCGAATTGGCAGCCACCATGCCTTTTTCTCTGACGACCAGGAGCCCTGTCCTGTGACTGACATTGCCGACCTGATCCGGGACTCCTACGAGGTAACTGGCCCTGTCCCACCCCCACCCATGGAGCTTGCTGGGGAGATGGACGTCAGGTAGGGTTCTGGGCTGCTTCTGTGTCCTCTGTGGACAGAAGGGAGACTGAGTGGCCCCTGGTCTCCCTGCAGAAGTTTGGGAACCAGTCTGTGGAGCAGATTGAGCGCATGCGTTGTAGGCACCGGATCAGGGTTCTCCAAGGCCACGAGGACACCACAAAGCAGAATGTGGTAAGTCAAGGTCGCCTTATTGTGGCCACTTACTGACCACAGTGTCCCTGTTGATATCTAATGTAAGGATACCACCCTTTTTTTTTTTGCATTGAATAAAAAATGTAATAGGTGTGATGTGGTCTGGAAACAGCATGGGTTTGAGAGTCAGACAGATTGTGAGCAAATTAACCACCGTGAGCCTGATTCCCTGGCCCTAAAATCAAGATGAAGATGCCCACGGGGTGGGGTTGGAGGAGGTAGGATGTAGAAAATGCCCAGCATACCTGGCCTGCCCAGTTAGTTGTTATTCAGGAGGAACTTCCTGCCGGGGCTCTGTGTTTGCTAGTGTTTAACTTCCATTAGAACGGTGTTGTTTGTCTGAGGCCCTGCTGTGTGAATCAGAAAGGTTGAGGATAATCACCCGAGAAAATTCCCAGGAGGTGATCTTTGTGTCAGAAAGGGGCAGACACTGCTGGGGGGTGGGGGTGGGAGGGATAGGCACAGGGCAGCTGGCGCAGCAGCCGGGCACCTGGTGTCCCACTGTAGTAGGAAGCCCCTCCTGCCTCTGATCTTCCCAGGTGCAGGCGGAGAACTCACTCCATTGCTCTCCATTCTTTCCTCAAGCTCCGTGTTGTCACCCCAGAAGTCTCAATTCTTCCTGAAGACCTCGAGGAACTCTATGACTTATTCAAGGTATGGAAGTCTGGGAAGATGAAAGAGTGGCAGGCCCTGGGCCAGGCCGAAGCCACGTTGTCAGTCTGCCCAGGGGTGATGTGTGGAAGCCAGAGGGGGCTGTCCTGTGCCTGTTCTGTGACAGCAGAGGCTGGAGCTGCCCCACCTGCTCCACCTGCCAGCTCGGCTTAGCCTCGCCGGCTTGCAGCCCACACCCTAGAGCCACTACACTGAGCTCTCAGTCCATAGTAGATGGGACAGTGACCCTACTGAAACTGTCACCTCATACACTTTAATTACCCATAATCCCACCCACAGTATACGTACACATATTTGTATATTTGTGTGGCTGGTACACATGCTAGCTTACATTCTGGTTCCCCTGGATGCCGTTAACACATTCCCATGTTGGATGTAGTCCTAAGCATTTTTAAATAACTTTATAATCTAGCTTAGTGGTAATAATTAATATACTAAACCATATTTCTAATATTTGGGTATTTAGGTAAAATTCTCAGGTCTTGCTACTTAACTCACCCGGCAAAGAACATTTTTAAGTGCTTTGCTAGAAATCATCTTGTGCAAAACAGTAAAAGTGGGGAAGAGCGGCAGACGCACTGATCCACTCCTGATGCCTTGGGCAGTGAGGGGGGAGAAAAGGCAGTTGCAGAAGGCAGTTGCAGCCAGCATCCATGAAAGGCTGGCCTCCAGAGCTCTTCCTGCTGGGAACCTGAGCCGGTGGCACTTCTGATCACACGTTGCCAACACAGTGGAAATAGTGATAAGCAGCACGTCAAGTACTTCTAAGCAGAGCTTTCCAGGGCGTCCGAACCCTTTGTGTGCCCTGTCCTGGCACATTTCCCTGCAGTCACTGAAATGGCTTGTTGGCTTTTCGGTTCCTGGCACTCCTCATTCCTAATAAGCAGGATTCTTGGCCCTTGTCTCTTGTAAACATCACCTTTTTTCAAGTTTTATAGTTTCCTTTTGCATAGAGAAAATACAGTCGAAGGTTACTTTGTGTCCCAAGACCTCTGACTTTCAAGAAGGAAAAACAGGGAATAGTAGAAACATAAAAGCAGGTAAACAGATGTGCTGTTTAGCATCAGAAGTCTTTCATTTGTTTAGGGTTAACTGTTCTCAATTTGAGAGAATAAGACATGCCACAAATCTGAATTTCTATAATTTAAAAGATTGCTTTAAATTTATTATAGAAATAAATTTCATTACGTACTAACCATGTCCTTCATCTTTAATACAAAGAGTTTTTAAATAAGATTGAGCTGATTATTTCTTGTTTCCTATCTTTCCCATGAATGATGTGGTTGGTACTTGATGAAATTTATTTCCATATTTGTAGTTAGCCCTACGAGTCTTTCATGTATGTAGGACTAACTGCAAACATAAACAAGCAAACAAACTGTAAATACAAGATGATTTTCAAAATATATTTCCAAAGGAAATTCCAGTAAAATAGTGTCAGAGTCATGGTGTGTAATTCTGTTGTGCAACCGAGGTGCCTCCTTAATGTACCCAGCCCAGCGCCTTCCTTCCAGGCCCAGAGCCAGCATCAGGCCCACGTAACTGCCCTCTCAGACTGTCCTTTGTCCCATGCTCCTGACCTTCTCTGAATTTCCGTGGCTCTCCCAGACTTCACACATCTCAGTACTTGATTAAGTACTATGGGGTATGATGTTCTCTACTTAGCTTTTACATACATCTCTTGTCTTCTGAATCAGAATTTCATTCTCAAGGGAAAGGGACACAGAGCTACCCTGACATCATCTTACACATGTGTGATAGGTTCTTGATAGTAGTCCATTCTGTAACTTCTCTGGATCCCTCCCTAAGCCTGCAACGTACAGGCGTGACCATTCTCTGTATTAACAAGAAAGAGTCAGCTCTGACTGTCATCTTTACATATTCTTTCCGATGAAAGATGAACGATGTGGTTGGCACTTAATGAAATCTATTTTTATTGTTAATTTAAAGCGATCTTTGATCTTTTTGTCCTTTGATGCAGTTCTTTTTTTCTTGAAGTTTTGTTGAGATATCACTGACATACAGCACTGTGTCAGGTTAAGGCATACAGCATGACTTGACTTACATATTTTGTGACATGATTACCGTAGTAATCCATCTTCTCCTATAGATGCCAAAAAAAAAAGTGTTTTTCCTTGTGATGTCAACTTTTAGGGTTTACTCTTAGCAACTTTCAAATATGCCATAAACAGTGTTAACAATAGTCGTCCTATTGTACATCACACCCCCAGTACTTATTTTAGAACTAACTGGAAGTTTGTACCTTTTGACCCCCGTCACCCAATTCCCTCACTGCCCCCTCACCTACTTCTGGTAACCACAAATCTGATCTCTTTTTCTATGAGTTTAGGGTTTTTTTGGTTTTAGATTCCACACGCGAGATCATGCGGTATTTGTCTTTCTCTGTCTGACTCATTTCCCTTAGCATAATGCCCTCTAGGTCCATCCATGTTGTAAAGCAGTCTTAAAAGACTTAAATTCAGATTTGTGATGTCCACCTGCTGTTCTCCCAAATTGAGAACAGCTTCATTAATCTTATCTTTTCAAATAAGATGTGAACAGTATAACTGACACTTGGTGTCACAGGCGTCTCCTGGAAGTGGGCCTTAGGGCTTCCATCAGCTGGCTCTGCTAATGACCAGTTTTATTCGTTCACTGTTGCTGGACTTCCAGGCCCCAGAGAGCTTTTGGTCTCTAATACTATTTTGCTTGCTTCCATGTTGTGGTTAAGACTTTCATTTTCAAAATTTAACTAAAAACACAAAGTAAAATTGTTCCCACTCTCACCTACAATCCTACTTTGTACAGGTGATTACTGTTCACAATATGGTGACTCTTTCCTGATTTCCCCTGCCTTATCTCTACACACACACACACACACACACACACAC
Source organism: Rhinolophus sinicus (assembly GCF_036562045.2). Classification (NCBI taxonomy): domain Eukaryota; kingdom Metazoa; phylum Chordata; class Mammalia; order Chiroptera; family Rhinolophidae; genus Rhinolophus; species Rhinolophus sinicus. The sequence goes on along the minus strand of NC_133755.1, from coordinate 67,508,357 downwards.
AACTTTTTCCCACACAAAAGTGAGGTTGTACTGCACATAATGGCCTGCAATTTTTTCATCATGGACATTTTTCTAGCTCGATACCTATAGATCTCTTGTCATATGTTCCTTCTTTTTTTTTTTTAGCTTACAAGAATTTATTTGAGCCAAACTGACGACAATTGCTGGGAAGCAAAATCTCAATGGATTGAGAAAATGCTCCCTCGTCACTTTTTTATTTTTCATCGGGGTGACAATTGTTAGTAAAATTACATAGATTTCAGGTGTACAATTCTGTATTACATCATCTATAAATCCCTTTGTGTGTTCACCACCCAATTTCATTCCTTTTAATGGCTGCACAGTTTCATGGTCGGGCTGAACCATACTTTGACATTCACCAATTGAGGGACATTCACGTTGTTTCAAATGTGTTGCTGCTTCATACACAGTGCAGTGCTGAGTGTACACCTTTGTGCCTTTGTCAGGACGTTGGTGCTGCTGCTTTGTACGATGGGACGCACCAGCCACATTTCTGTCAATACTGCTAGTTTCTGGACTTTTCAAATTTCAGTTTCACTGCTGATGTCTAAGTGCTTGTTTACCACATGCTGCACTCACCCGCCATTGAATATTATGGATCTTACAAAATTTTGCTAGTCTTGTAGAAAATTGCATCTTCTCTTAATTTAAATTTGTTTACTCATGAGTGAGGTGAAGTACCATTCCAGGAGTTTATTGGCTAGCTGTATACTTCTCTGTACCACCTGTCCACCTAGTCTACTGGTTCGTTTTCTGTAAACTGGCTGGATTCGTCCTTGGCCTACATACCAGTATTACAACCATTTTCTTCTGGGCAGGATTCTGTGGGCCTTTAGCATCACAGGATACACAAATACGCATGGGAATTCCTAGTGTGTCGCGGGTTTTCAGGAACAGAAATTTGTTAGACCTCTGTGGTACTTTTTACAATCCTGCAAAGGGCATTTAAAGAACATGGCTGCAATGAAATGCGACAGTAAAATTGTAAATGGCATTTGGAAATGTCCAAAATGGAGAGTATGTGCTGGCACTTGTTTCTGTGCCATCCCTATGGGCGGAGAGCACTGGAATGGTGAGGAATCTGCAGTCACTGACTGTGCCAGTGAGTTGAGATGTCCCCAGAGGTGACTTAAAAGATGTTCTGTGAAGAGGCTCCTCAGTGACAGGCTCCTCAGTGACGGGCTCCTCAGTGACGGGGTCCTCAGTGACGGGGTCCTCAGTGACGGGGTCCTCAGTGACAGGGTCCTCAGTGACGGGGTCCTTAGTGACAGGGTCCTCAGTGACGGGGTCCTCAGTGACAGGGTCCTCAGTGACGGGGTCCTTAGTGACCGGGCCAGTTTGATTGCTTTAGTTTCCAGTCTATGCCCAAGACGTGAAATTGCCTTTTTTGTTTTTAATTCTTGGAACTGCTAATAAAGCCAAAATTCAGACCATATAAAAAAGTGTGCAGTAAAGAGACCTGCTTCCACATCCGGGTCCCTACCCCTCTGATCCCTCCCCAAGGTAACCAGTGTTGCTCGTTTCTTTATATGCTATAGATTCGTCTAGCACTTTTCTGATTTTCAAACAACGTGATTTTAAGAAAAAATATCAGATTAAAAATTGTGTGTCTTCTATAATTAAAACTATGGCAGCTGAACTATACATTTAAAAATAGTTAAAGTGGTAAATTTTGTTGTATATATTTGCTATATAAACATACATTAAAAACTTAAAAGAAAAAATGTCAAAATTACATACTCGTGGGCAAGGAACTACAGGGTGACAAGGAAACACTTTTACATGTTGGGTTAATGATCGTAATTGCTTTTCGTTTGTGTTGTAACATTACTGACTCAGTACATAGGAATTTTACGAGGCAGTCAGTCACGAGAGGCCATGTTCGCCTTGGCTTGTAAGTGTGCTGCGCTGTCTCACGATCCCTCTCCCCCGTTTTAAGAGAGAACACATGATGAGCTGTTACTGGGAGCAGCCCCGGCCCATGGCCCCTCGCCATGACCCCAGCAGGCCCTACGCGGAGCAGTACCGCATAGATGCGCGGCAGTTCACACACCTGTTTCAGCTGGTCTCTCCGTGGACCTGCGGGGCCCACACGGAGACCCTGGCGGAGAGGACGTTCAGGCTTCTGGATGACAACATGGACCACCTCATCGAATTCAAAGCGTTTGTGAGCTGTCTCGGTAGGACTGGGGGTCTTTATTGCGCTGACTTGAGTCTGAGACTTGAGTATGTGAAGTCTGTGAACACAGGACTAAGTGGATTGTAGAGCAGGCAGATCCACACCATGAAATGTACTTGGGACTGGCCTGCCATGATTTTGTGGTTTACAAAAGCGCTCCGCAGGCTCCTCTCATGAATGATTTTGCTTCCTTAGAGGGGTTGGGGAGAGGGGCCCAGGCTAACACACAAGGTCATAGACCTTGTTCTCCGTGGCGCCCAGGGTGTGGTGGTGGCTGGTTAGGGGCCATGTTAACAATTGCACATAAAATTAAAATCTTACAGAAGGTAGGAGGCCAGAGTTGATAAGGTTATCTTGTGGCTCCACAGCCACCAATCACCACCTTTCACGTTTTCATTTCAAACTGTGTGTGTTGGGGCAGAGGAAGTGCTGGGTCAACAAGTGTCGACCTTAGGAAGTTCTCTCCATGTGAGTTTGTGTCATGACAAGTATACATTAACCATTTGCATTTACTCAATCTCTGTTTGTTTTGGCAGATGTTATGTATAATGGAGAAATGAATGAGAAAATCAAACTGTTATATAGGCTTCATATCCCTCCAGGTAAGAAATTCCAAGTAGAAAGATGAGGCTCTCCTGCCTTGACACAAATCGGCTTTGTGCACAACACTCAAGTTCTTTTTAAATTTCCTTTGGACTCCAGGTAGCGGATGTTTTTAGTTTTGTGTTCCTGATACCAGACTGGAGCGGGCCCTGGGATGGTGGGGAACCAGGTTCCCAGGCCCCACCCACTTCTGACTCACCAGGCCTGAGGACCACACCTTGTGACCCGCTGGCCTGTGGAATGTGTGGGGAAGCCAGGCTCAGGGGGCTGTTTTACCCTACTGTTTTTGAAGGGTCATGTCATTTTTCCAGCATGGAAGACCATGCTTCCTTCAAATTTAAGCAGTGGTAACTAGGAACAAGGAGCCATTTTGAAACCTGTGGGATCAGACTTAGGGTTAGACTTAAGGTATTCTGTGGACCTCTGCAACTGATAGATGTGGACCAGGAATTCCAGAGGGTCTGGACCTCAGTGCCTGGTCCTGATGCTGGACAAGGCCTCTGACAGAACTTCCGAGCTACGGCGCCTGGGGCGGCTGGCGGGCTGTGAGGTTGCCAGGGCCACGAGATCCTAGTGGCTTTTAACACTAACACCTGTACAGAAGTAGAACATGCACGGGGACATTATTTGTGGGCTTTCCGGGCATCGTCCTGAGTTTGGCCTTTACTGAGTCAGCGTATATGTCATGCACATGACCTGCAGGGAGCATTCTGGAGCCACACTCAGCTCTCCTCCACCTTCCCTCGGACCCATTGCTTTAGTGCAAAGCTGTTTGGCATCAGTGAAGTTTTGCCTTTTATGCCAATATAAGTTTTTCATTTAATTAGACCTTATTTTTCACAAATGTTTTCCTCTCAACATAGAATATATGCATAATTATTCCTTTATTATCGTCGTCATCATCTTTTCATAATCATCATATCTGGTGTTGCTAATGAGAACACGAGTGATTTTATTTTATTCAATTTTATCTTGATTTTCAAGTAAGTTTTATTTTGGGATAATTTTAGATTTACGAAAGTTGCAAAGAGTATAGATACCATTCTTGATGTATCTTTAAATTCATTCCTGCTTTTTGATATTAACATGAGATTGAGATTTCATTCTTAATCTAACTTCATACTGAATTAGTTTTCAAATTACAAGTTTATTTCTAAAAGACATATTTTAATTACATTAGTTCATTAAAGGCACTTGTAGACCTTCCTGGCTTTAGAAAAATCAGTTTTTCAAAACCTTTTTGAACATACATGATTGTAGTATTTATATTGTGTGACACTGAATTTAAATTAAGTGGAAATTAAGATTTGATATTTTGCTTACCTATATTTTAACATTTGAATTTTTCAGGCAGTTAAAAAAGTCTTAAGAATGCAGACCCCAAAACCTTTATTTACACACATCAATTTGCCAAGGCCACAAAAATCTAAAATCGTTTAAGTATTTTTCACTTAACTAGGTTTAATTTAAAAAAATTATTTACATTCCACCATAATGAATAATTCTTTGATTAAAGTTGGGACAAACACACTAGACAGGAAAAAAGTTTACCTCACTAACTAGGAAGTACACGGAGAATCACAAGTTTGAATTTGCGTGCCCGATGAATGACGTGTCTGACTTGCCTGATGGGATGGGAGGCGGGGTACTACTGAGGCACATCATCACCCGGCCTCACATGCCCACCTGTATGGAGCACCTGGAACTCAGTGAGGGTCCAGGAGGCAGAGGGCTTTTGCGAGCTTGCTCACAAAGGATCTGATACAGCTCAGGAAGCAGGGAAACGCTAGGCCCAGGGCCTCAGTTCCGGAAGAGCTCACTGCATTGGCTCCATGGTGACTGTAACACCATTTAGCAAAGGAAATAAATATTACAGATGATTTGATACCGTATCAGGTGACACAGGGATGAACAGTGTTCCCTATTATTAAATCTGGAGTTTTCATTGCAGATTGGTACATCTATGGATATTGGCCATTTTGCTCAGTTAATTACACTAATTAGACTTCCCAAAGACAGTTTCCTGAAAAGAACATTAGATTCATTAGGAAGAAGCATCAAAACAAGCCACTGAGAATGCTATCTGGGCAATGGCAAAAACACAAACGAGTACTTGTGCTGGAGGCTTTCTGTTACACATACACACACACACTCTCTCTCTTATTTAAAAAGACTGAAAATGTTGAAAACCTGAATGAACTTAATTGCAAACTGAAAGAGCACATGAAAATATATTAACATGCACTGAGAGTATGGGTTCAAAGCAAAAATTCAACTTAGAAAAGAATGAGGTTATAAATGCTTCATTAGTGTTTAGTCAGTGTTACATTGGAACCCTGAAACATAATTATAGGCTAATACAGCAATACCTGTGGATGAATGAGGAAAAGCTTTGTTGTTTTGAAATACTTGACGTGAAAAAATGTTGATTGGATTCCAAGTCCAGTTGTATTAGCCCCAAATTTTCAACACTACATTTCTCACTAAGGGAGAAGCTGTTTGATATGCAGAATGACCACTTGAGGTAAAATCAAAACATCTGCACCATTCAAGTTCTAGGTGATGACAAGAAAGGAGTTTCCATCAAGTAGAGAAAAATGCCATTTGCTTCCACCTTCTCGTGGTGGTGACAGTCTGTTTTGAAGAGGTCATTATTTAAAAGTCATAGTCAGGAATTGTATGTAGCCATTTCAATATTAGCATGAAAACTAATATTAAACCAAAAAAAGTCCTGAGTGTGCTAAGATTACAGTACCATTTGATCCATTTTGTTGACAAAATCTGTTTTGTTTCATAGCCCATTATAAAAGAATGTACTTTGGAAGTTTTAAGTTCATTTACTTGGAGTGGACTCACTTTTCTAGACCTGTGCAGTACACTTGGAAATATACACTGCTTTGTCCAGAGGACCTGCAGATAGGTACTGATCTATACAATCCTAGATTTCACAGAATAGCCACTATGGATGAAAACCTTAGCAGTATTACAGAAGGGGATATTATGTGTTTGAAGTTCACATCAACAGGACCAAAGATGCAAAGCACATGATGACTAATGTTGGCCTAAGAAAAGTTTGGCACTCAGGTTACACCCACCATCTTGGTTCTCCACTTTTTGGTCGGCCTTTTCTTTTGCTTATACTAAGAAACAACATGGAAAATAAACTCTAATCTCTTGCTCTGGGATGTGCCAGTAAGTCAAAATATGTCCGTGCAGCTAAGAAACTGAAGGACCACTACACTGCTCTAAGGACCAGATTATTAATGGGAGGGGCCCAGTGTAAACATGAAGGCTCCCTGATGAAGTGCAAACGGATGAGCTAAATGATGACCCCGGCCAGAATCAAGAACTTCTCCCAGAGAATGGAAACGATGTGAAGATTCAGTTGGAGAAAGTAATGATTGTGAAAATGGATGACGTACTGAGGAAACTTACAAATGTAACTTCTCACAGGATACAAAAAAAAAGGAGTGTTTACATCCCGGTCTGACAACTTAGGCAAGTACTGACACCAACCACATCAGAAATGATGCCAGGCACACCTGATTTGGTGACAGACAACAGGCTAGATGAGATCTGCTTTTGGACTGGGATTGAGAGCGGAAAATACAACTTGAAGATTTTGAAAATTTCCTAAGACTGTAGAACACAAACCTCCTAAAAAAAACTTTTGTGAAACTAAAAGTTTGCACTGAACTTTTTAAAAGAGAAAAGTGAGGTGAAGCCCTGATATTATCCAAATTGTCAGAAAGCCACTAAGAAATTGGATTTATGATCCCAGTATCCAGCACGTTACACCTCAAGTGATCTTTTTACAGTAGATACCTGAAATGCAAGCTGGACACGTTAGTTGATTTTTCTATCAATGACTTGGATGTATCAGAAGTCCTAATTTATACAAATGCAAGTCCTATAATTTGATTGCTTTTTCCAACCACTGTGAAGGCGTAGGAGGCACTATGTTGCCTTTGCAAGAAATACCATGGGGAATGGTGGTGTGATGACTGTAGCATCTCCACGACATCTGAAGGACAAATTGTGTTGAAAGCAGAAGTACTCTGCTTTCAGATAACCAAATGTAAATCATTCACCAGAGTAAATCATTCACCAGAGTTTAACTTGTGCCGTCCTTGAAGTGAATGACGCAATGAAAACTTTTAATAGAAAGGTCTCTTACCCCATTTAGTCTTGAATTATAGAGTGGAGTACAAAAATAACACTCCATTTGTTAGTTCAAGTAGCTCATTTAAAAAGGCTGAGAGTACATTTAACAATTGTTCCGTAATGCATTGTATCCTTTATTTCTGATCGTAAGTAGGCTGAGTTTCTTTCATTGGGCTCCAGGCCTCCTCCAGTGTCCCTCGTGTCCAGTCTGGGTGACATTTTCTATGTGCTGGAAAGGGGTTGGAAGTACTGCTCTGTGGTTGGTTGGCTTCTGGTTCCTCGTTGCTGTTGATTCTTCACCTGCCTCCTTTCTGGACACTTGCTCATCCCTTGAATTAATCGTTCCACTCTGTGCTCCCGTGACATTTGTGTATTGGTTCTTCTGTTGGAGCATTTTGTTAGAGTAAGTTGTGTACACTTCTCCTGTTTGATATACACGCTCTTTGAAGGCAGGGACCCAGTATTCTCTGGACTTCTCAGGAGCTATTACCTAGGAAATCCATTTTCATCATGACTGCCCAGCTACCATTCAGGGTTTGTAATTTCCCTCCTATTCAGTTTGAGTGGATTCTCACATGTGCTACTGTGTAGAATTTGTTTTGGGCAAAGTTGGTATAAAAAAAAAAGTAATGAAAAAATGACTCAGTATGTTACATGAAAAAAAAAAATAAATCAGAAAACCCGCCTCCCTCCCCTCCCCATCCCAGAAACCTACTTTCTAAGGAAGGAGGGTAGTTTATCGAGGCTTTGGTGCCATCTTGTGGATATTTGTTCAATCACAACTGAAGTTTGTGATTTCTTCTGTGAAGGGCTTACTAGTGAGCTTCAACCTTTTTAAAATAGGATCCTGTCTGTAATGCCCTTTAGTTTTCTCCTAACAGCTTTATTGATCTACAGTTCACTGAAAGTGTCTAATCCAATGACATCTAGTATATTCTGTAATGCAACTATCACAATTTTACAACATTTTCGTCACCCCAAAATAAAAACCCATGCTTTGTAGCTATTGCCCCCAATCCATTTTCCCCGTCTATAGATTTGCTTATTCTGGTCTCTTCATATAAATGGAATCATACAATGTATGCAGTTTTGTATCTGGCTGCTTTTACCTGGTATGTTTTCAAGGTTCATCCATGTCGTAGCATGTACTGGTGCTCCATTCCTTTTTATTGCTGAATTTGATACTCCAGTTATGGGCAGGCCATAACTTCTTTATCCATTCACTCACTGATGGACATTTGGGTTTGTTTCCACTTTTCGACTTAGGAACAATGCTGCTACAAACAAGTGTGTACAAGTTTTTGGGTGGGTATGTTTTCATTTCCCTTTGGTTTACACCTAGTGGAATTTCTGGGCTGAATGGTAATTCATATTTAATCTTTTGAGGAACTGCCAGACTGTTTTTCCAAAATGGCTCTAACACTTTATATTTCCACCAGCAGTGTTATCAGCATTCCAATAATTAGTTTTGTGTATTTCAAGAAAACTTGTAATGATAAAATGCTGTTTTAGATTCAGTAGTTTCAGTAGAAATTATGTAATGTAGCAATATGTGCTCAATATAGAAAAATACTATGAAAAGTTCCAATTACCTATTGTCCCACCATCCAGAGGTTTAGTGTTTATTTGTAGTTTGTAATATAAACATGAATTTAAACTTTAAAAAGGGGGATCTTGCTACATCCATTTTTCCAGGTCAGTGTAAACTCACGTATCATTAATTACAACAGTATCTACATAGGCCCAGGAAAAAGCATTACCTGGTGTGTAAGATGTTTTCTTTGTCTCTCCAGTGGTTAGTATACACCTGGGTTCACAGACCCTAAAAAGACTTAAGCTCACAGGTTGGGGGCTGCCAGTTTAGCCTTTAGTTCTTTCTTACCTAAAAAGCTTTGATTTTCATCAAGATAATAATTTGATTTTTTTTTTTTAAAGCACTCACTGAAAATGACCGTGACAGCCAGTCACCATTAAAGAATCCTCTGCTGTCAACATCAAGACCCCTGGTTTTTGGGAAATCAAATGGCACGTACCTCTTTTCATTACCTTTTTATCTCTTCATTGTTACTTTCCATCAGGCACACAATTGTGGGGAGCAAAACTTTGTGCTTTTCTTAGAAGCTCACATCTGCTCCCTCCTGAGGTAACACTGCTTTCAGAGGCCAGAAACCTTCCTGAGTTGGTGTAAGGAGTCACTGCCCCTTGACCCTACTGCCATGTTTATTCCTCTTGCTTACACAATTTTTCAGGGGTCCTCTTGTAAGGAGTCCCTAGCTGCCACACTCCATTCATGGTCAGTGGCAAAACAATCCCTGTGATATCACCTGTGCTTCTCAATTTGTACATGGATTTGCTTGGTGGAATTCCTCTTCCCTCACCGCCCCCTTCCACATATTCTTTTTTGCTTTCATTGAATTTATTTAGACTAAATTATGTATTGTTTCCTTTATCTCAGGCGATGCAACTGATTATCAGAAACAGCTGAAGCAGATGATTAAGGATTTAGCCAAAGAAAAAGATAAAGGAGAGACTGAGTTGCCCAAAATGAGTCAGGTATGGACTTTATTCGGCACACAGAACCACCTATTTTTGCCAAATGATTTGTTCAGATTAAGCCCCTTTATCTCCAGTCATAATCAAAGGATTCTGTAACTTCTAGCTGAACAGCGTGATGAAATATTTAAACAGCATCCATTCAGTCAAAGCTCTTCAAAACAGAAGGCTGCCATACCTCACGTCTTTGAAGTTTTTATATCAAATTCACTTACCCAGGTTATGATTTACTCCCTTGAGGGGAGTAGCATTTAGGGGCAGTTGATACAGCATCCCCCTACTTGCCAGTTTCTTGAAAATCACCGACTAAATACAATACTGATGAGTCTCCGAAATCTTGGTATTAATACAATCTCCACAAGAGGGTTCTCTGCCACATTCAAGCATCCTGTGAGGTGGCAAGTCATTTTATTTTTTGAAAAGGATTCCTCCCAATGTTTGGGAAATGTAGGCTTCAGGTTAAAACTGTTCCTTTACTGTAGGACCTAAATCTTTTTTGGTGCCAATATGTACTTTGGGCCTTTGGGGGGAATTTAGCATAGTGTCTCTTTTTTGACCACAAACCATCTTGTGGGATTTATTCCTGGAATATTTGAGAAATGTTGCTCTACTGCGGGGCGTTGCTTTCAAATATATTTTCTGCTCCCTGGATATAGAGCCAGTTAAATCTCATCTCTCAGAGCTGTCAGTATCCTTTCTGACATACTAACATCAACCTTTCCCCCCCTACAAACAAAAATTGGCTGTCAATATCTTGCTCTCATTTACGGCTATGTCTCCCAAATCACTACGTATTTATTAAATGAGTCCCCCACCATTGTGCTATCCCTAGAGTCACTGTGCAGCGTAATTCCACACAGAGCATCTCAGCACATAGATTCTATTGTGGACAGGAGTGTGAATTTGAGGAAGCACCAGTCGTCCGTTTTACAGCCTTGAGTTGCTACATGGGATCCCACCAGAACCAGCCATGATTTTAAACCATTATCATTAGTTGTTCCCAACTTTTCTTCTACTATAACCCTTAGCTTAAACATCCCTATAAACAAATCTGTGTTTGGATGCATGTCTAGAAGATGACTTGCTGGGTTAAAGGGTGTGCATATCCTCTCATTTGTGCACATTTCTTAATAGTTCCTGTGTAGACAAATACCGTTATTTCCCCGAAAATAAGACCTAGCCGGACCATCAGCTCTAATGTGTCTTTTGGAGCAAAAGTTAATATAAGACCCAGTCTTTTTTTACTATAAAACCGGGTCATATATATTCTAAGACCCGGTCTGATATTATTTTCGGGAAACACGGTAGCACACCCGAGGTGCTGCAATTCCCTGGAGTCAAAGGGCAGAGACGATCTCTTTACATTCAGCTTCAAAAAAGTTCTCCAAGAACTAAATTATCAAGTTTTACAAAATGCATATTTCTATCTTGGTTATGCTGTTGTGTACTTTTTTTATTCCAGAGAGAATTTATCCAGTTCTGTAAAACTTTATACAGTATGTTCCACGAAGATCCAGAAGAAAACGATCTGTATCAGGCCATTGCCACAGTAACCACTCTGCTGCTGCAGATTGGGGAAGTGGGGCAGCGAAGTAACAGTTCTGGAAGCTTCTCCCAGGAAGGTGGGGGGGAGCTGCAGGCTGCATCGCTGTCTCCTGAGCAGGACTCGGTTTTTGCAGACACAGACACTGAGACGACACCCCAGGACTCCGGGGCACTTCCTGAAGAGGCAGAAGGGGACTGGACTGTCTCCCTCGAACATATTTTAGCTTCACTTCTGACTGAACAGTCATTAGTCAACTTTTTTGAAAAGCCATTGGACATTAAATCCAAACTTGAAAATGCCAAGATCAATCAGTACAATCTGAAAACTTTTGAAATGAGTGGCCAGTCACAGCCTGAACTCAAGCAGGATAGCGGTTTGCTGAGGAGACGAGCCTGCCATACCAAAGCTCGGACGACAGTCTCGTGGGCGGTCAGCCCATAAACTCAGACGTCAGTCTAATTCCCTTTGAGTATACTTCCCGTGCTGGGTATCCAGGTAAGCGACACCCTGACAGCCCCAACTGTGGTCGGGGGAGCTGATGCAACCCTCAGACACTTCTATTTATTCTTTGAGAATTACGTTTCACTTTGATCAGATCTGCTGAAATGGGCACTTCTGCTGTGATTGTTCTCAGCTGAATGAGAGCCCCGTGTATCATGCTAACCCAGAGCCAAGAGGCGCCCCAGCACTCGTTTTTCACCTGGATACTGGGAGGTCAGGAATGAAGTTCACTTTCAAGATCCAAGAGCCACTATCTGTGCAATTGTGTTTGGCTTCTTTTTGCACTAATTTTGTTTCAATGCTGGTAATTGAAACCATTTTAATATATTTGATTGTATTCACTTTGTCCTTACAAAAATGTTGTGTACAAACCATGCTTTCAATGTTGGCCTCCACGTTTTTTAATAAGAAATTTTTGTATTGACTTTGGTCCTTGTTTATACCTGATACTTATTTGAGTGACTAAGGCCTGGATTGTGCCAGTAAACAGATGAGCTGGAGCTGTCCTCTCTCCTTCCCCTTCCCCCTCCCCGGGGTCGTAGTCGCCACCACCGCTGCCCCCACCACCAGGGCTTCAGCACTGAGCCACAGGGTGTAAACACTAATGTAACAGACTCCGTGCAACAACCTTGCTTTCAGGCTGAATTCAGCTGATTTTGGATTGTATAAGAAGCTTTACTTCTGAGCTTTAGCTCCATGTAAACTGGGACTGAAAGTGCCTCATGGGGCCCTTACAAGTAAGTGAGCTCAAGTATTAACTATTAACTGTATGTGTATTACAAGTTAAGCATACTCTGGTTACCCCTCAAAAATCAAATTTTTAGGGGATAATTCTATACCTTTTGACAATCATATTCAATACATTCATAGGCAGAAGTTTAAGGACATAAATAACACCAAGTGCATTTCATTAAATCTAAGATGCTGTTAATTGCATCATTTTAATTTGTTGATATGGAACGTGGCCAATGGCAATTGAGTTCTACATGCCCGTTTCTGGAAAATGTTTATCTTCGAATTAATGAAGCACACACGTGAAAGCACCAACATTATATATACTTCCAATGTCCCAACTACCTACACAATCCTTCTAAAACCAGACTACACTTCAAAATCACTTCGAAAACCTGCTTTAGGCTGTCCAAATATTCAGAAACTCCAGGGGCTGGAGAGAAAGTCCAGAGGTGTATTTATTTAGGAAACGCTTCCTGACTGATTCTATAATTGGGAACTACTGTGAGATACACAAACATGATCACACTGCAATTAGAAACTGGAGACCAAACCTCAAAGGCAGTTTTGTAACTTTATTTGATGATCAGCCGTTAGTTCTCATCCACATTAACTGTCTGTAGATCTGCAAGAGAAGCGACAGCCACTCATCTTCCATACCCACATCACATTTCACTTCAACACTCAAAAAACCTTTTCTTGAGGGGTTTAGGCAAGTAATGGTATTCGCTGTGCCCTTTTTACAACCCAGATATGGACCCAGTTTGTATCCTTCTGCACTTCCCCATGCCATGACAAAAAAGGCTTAGTGGTCATGCCTGTTACTCATACCCTACGGGAAGGACGCCAGGCATGTAGGCGCACAGCATTTGCTGGACAGATACATTCAGGTTGTAAGAACTAACGAGCTTCTAATCCAAACAGCTGCGTGGAAGGGAATACAACTTACTTTTGAAAGTGGTGACAGGTACATAGGTAACCAATGTATAGAGCTTGTTTGGTGAATCTTCATCCTCATTGCGCTTCCTGGACAACCGCACCCGGATGCGGTATGGGACATTCCTAATAAAAATACAAAAGCGCTGCTCAAGTCATGAAATATATAAAAGTGCTGCTCAAGTCCTATCACGAAAATAGCCACCAACTGTATCCACACATCCTGTCCCCACCATAACATGCTGTCATTTGCTCTAACCTAACCACCAGCCATTACGGGTATGTACTGGTTCCCTGGAAAATAAACACACCCACAGGTGGACATTTACTCAACACTGTTATCTCAGGATGGAGACCTGTCTTAATAGGCAGCCACCACTGACATTCAACCTATGCAGAAACCTGGGCCGAACACGCCAGGTCTTTCCCCTTTCTCACCAGCACCGATGTCGTGGTGGTAGTCTTTGCCTATGTTAATTTAAATGTGGAGAAACACTAAATTCTGCAGGCCCTCCTAAACGTAAGACTATTAAATGTTCCGTTTCCCTACCTTATACACACAGCACTCAGCAGCATCACAGTGAACTGCATTTCCTTTTATTGGTCTCAGGATGTGAAGTGTCCTGAAATTCGGGACTACCCTGGGCTCCCGTGACCCCCCTCTTCCCTTACGTCAAAGTAGCCATCATTGGCGGCTCCTTTATTAGACACATTTCAGAATTCTAAATGCCAGCCCACTGTGGGCTCAGTCTCAGGTCCCTGCCATCCCACCCAACCCCAATGTTGCTGCACCCTGCCCCGTTTGTCTCATAGAATCCCCTAGCCCGTGCCAGTGCCCCTTCCCTTAGCTGGTCTCACTTCTACTCTGGCACCTTACATCCTCCTCCACATCTAAAACCACTCTCCCACTTCCATGCAGGGGCTTTCAACTTCGGCACTACTGACATTTGGGCCGGTAATTCTGTTGTGGGGGGCTGCCTTGTGCACTGTAGGACGTTTGGCAGAATCCTCGGCCTGTAGCAACCCCCAGTAGTGACATCAAAAACATGCCCAGGGGAGCGTGGGTAAAATTGCCCACAGTTGAAAACCAGCGCTCCAGTGGTTTCTAGAGATAAATCCAAACTCTCTGCCATGACCTACAAAGATTCCACGTATCTGTCCCCTGCCTAACTCTCCATCCTCGTTCACTGTTCAAGTTGCTCACTTGGCTCCACCTCCACCAGCCCGTTCCCAGATCATGCCATTTGTTCTCTGCGCAGCGCTCCCACCCATCTCTCACCCTGCTGGCTCCACCATTCAGGTCTCATTTCATATAGCATGTCACAGACCTTCCCTGCAGGTGCTATCCCATCCTTTGAATTATTGTCACACTCTTATATACTTCCCTATACGTTAGCTAATCACCGAACTATTTATATGGACTGCACAGAGTGAGCTGGGTAAGCTAGTGCAATTTTACAGCTTCGTCTTCTAATACAGGTAACTTGAGCACCTTATTCCTTTGGCCCAGACAGCTTTGTTGAGTCTGGTGTCAATGCGCACATCTGGGGTTCCCATCTCCTTCATGGCGAATTTCCGGATCTCTTTGAGTGCCCGTGGGGCACGCTTCTTGAAACCCCTGAGTCAAAAATAATAAATGAATGAAAACAGTACAGAATTAAATGAAATACATATGTCCTATTTTCATAAAAGAAATCCAAACCAAACTTTGAACAAAGCAGGATCAATCCTTTTTTCCCACCAGCACGTAATGCCCAGCAACTAATTTAATACTCGGGACGAAGACGATGCCCAACCCATTTTCACCGATGTAGGACAAGGGCTCTGCATAAGATCATTAAGTAATGCTGAGATACCCATCGCTTAACCCTCTCCGGATAAAAACACCCCAAGCTCTAATTTACCTGTGAAGGAGAATCAATGCCGTTAGAATATGTTGAATATAAAGCACACAACACTGTACATCGTATAAATACAGCAAGCACCCCAGATCAAAATATAATTATGTCACACCTTAAGACACAGCATGTTTTGGGAGAGCATTCAATACTCATTTCTAAAGGCCATTAACTTGGTCTGTGCCTACAGAGCAGAGGCCTACAATATACAGATCTCACAAAGTATGGCGTGGACAAGTGACTTCCATAGAGCTCGTGGCTTGTGTCAGGCACAGTCATTACCCCCGTGTGTCCCGACCTGGAACTAGGTACTATTAACGCGCTGTTTACATACGGGTACATAAATCCATCTGAGCTTCATGCTTTCACTTAAAGAAAAAATGTGAAAAAGCAAAACTTTACTACCGGCGGAAAGGGTCAGACCTTCGGTTAAGTGAAGGCCATTCCAAGTAGGGCTGAGAGCAAAGTCTAAAGAGGTGTCCCACCACCCCAAAACTGAACGTCAGACAAGGGGCCCAAGCAATTATTCACCTCTGCAACCTAATGCTCAGCACCTGGCACACAACAGGTGCTCCTCATGTGTTAGATGAAGCAGACTTGATGAAACCCAGTAAAAGCAACAAATGGAGCACAACAGTGACTAAATTCTGCTCTGAAACCTTCAGTGACTTCCCATGACCCACAAAAGATCTGACGCTGCACCCACCCCACATCTCACTTGGCCTCTTCTCTTACATCTCCTCTGCTCTCCTCTTACCAAGCTCCTTGTTATTTTCAAGCAAGCTCACATCATTCACTTTAATATTTAACCATCTAGAAATAAAAGGAGCTAGAAATAACAGCACTAGGTAGGTGTAACAGACAAGATCCCGTCCTTCAGCTTACGTAGATGACACTCCTGCAACACATCAAATGATGTCAAGTCCGACAGAGAAAAATAAACCAGGGGAAAGAGCCAGTGAAAGGACTGTAGGTTTGAACAGGCCGGCCAAGCAGACATTGGAGTGATGAGGGCAGCCACATAGGTATGTGTGAGGAAAACACCTCAGAAGGGGGAAGAAAGGGAAAAAAACCAAACAGTTACCCTGAATCAGGTACATGCCTGGTATGATTAAAATAATTGGCCAGCTCATATGGAATCATAGCAAGAACCCTGGCTTCTAGTCTGAATGAAAAGGGAAGCCAACGCAGGGTTTGTGGGTAGACCAGGTGTTTGGGGGTGGGGAAGGGAACCAGGAGCAGGGAGCTGCTAACTGCAACCATTCAAGTGACAGAAAATGGTGGCAGTACCAGTGTAATTGATCAGACTGCCAAAAGACACGCTCACTTGCCAGTGACTGAAACAGGGAAGGCCACTGGGAAGGTTAGGGTTGGAGACGGATGCCAGGAGTTTGGTTTAGAGACATGTCAAGTTTGAGCTGCCCATGCAAACACCCAAGTATAGACATTAACGGCAGGTGGACATTTAAGGCCCTACGACCAGCTGCTGTTACAAAGCAGACTTCTCAACATTGAGAGAATGGGTTCTGAGGAGGAACCAACAAAGACTGAGGAGTAGCTAGAAAAGCAACAAGAAAAACACAGGACTGGAATTTCTGGAAGTAAAAGGAATAAAGCATTTCCATAGAATGAACAATGAAGTGTCAATTGCTGCCAATCAAGTAAGGACAGAAATGACCAAAGGGTTCAGTATCCTGCAGGTCTGTCGGTGGGGCTTTTGTAATAAACCACAACATGGCTGAAAAACTCACCCACCTGCAATGGCTCACACCCACTTTTCAAACGACATCCCGTTTCACCCAGTAACTTACTTTCCACCTGGCACTTTTCCCATTTTATATCTAAACACCTGTCTAACTTCCGCTACTGAATAACTAGGAAGGCAGGGTCTTTGGTTCTGTGCTGAATCCACAAAGTCTAGGACCGTGTCTAATACGCTCAATACGCTCCCCAAATGAATATATGCGAGCCCCAAATAAAGGGCTGGGGAAGAGTGCATGGTTCCTCACAAGCAGCATCAAAGCACCAAGAAGGCACTGACTTTCTGACCCAAAAGCCATCACACAGACACCAAATAAGACAATGCACCAGTGCACGTTGGCCCACACTCGGCTGGGCGTGCAGCGCTGAAACGCCACGCCCAGTGTGGATGGTGCCGCGCGTACAAATCCCTCGCAAAATGAGAAGTGTCCTGACACTGCACGGATTGGTGCCCAAATAGAATATTTCGCCATGTAACATTAAGAACACTCCAACAATTCAAGAAGAGTCGGTCTCCATTATCCGCAGTAAACACCGTGTACAAAGGAAAGCATTAAGCTTAAGAACTAAAAACCAAACCCCAGAGTAAAAACCAAGAACTAGAATATTCAAAATCACTCCAGATACTCTCGTACATCACAACAAATCCACAATACCCCTGGGTCCTCCCCACAACTACTGTCCTAGAATTCCACTGATACATTCTTTTTTCTCAATAGCAGTTTCACTTCTGGTAGCATACAACTCAACCAACATTAATTAGTACCTTATCTTGTGAGTCCAAGAACTGAAATAATCCCATTTAAGCGTTCAGTCCGGGGTGGACAGTTTTATTAACTGGGTAACTTTACTGGAGTCTGGAGACACGCAAGTTCCCTTTCCCTCACACACACCTTTCACCCTTCAGCCGCCCAGGTACGTTTAATTCAATTACAGTGCAGACCACGTTTCCTCCCAACTGGCTCTTCCAGGAACCTCATTCAAACACTTTCCAGTCATTAACCTCCCAGCATTACACTTTAAACCCTAGGAATCGCAAATACGGTCCACGGACTAGATCTGAGCTTCTGAAGAAAAAACGCGTCATTTCTAGACCACTTAGCTTTTAAACGATTAGACAGATCTCAGAGAGACAACCAGGCGCGTTGAGTTCGGGAGCCCCCAGACAGCACGGCTGCGGGCGACTGCAGGGATACTCACACTCCGTGGATGCGCTTGTGAATGTTGATGGTGTACTCTCTGGTCACTACCTCGTTGATGGCAGAACGGCCCTTCTTTTTCTCGCCACCCTTCTTTGCGGGAGCCATCTGAACCGAGGAGACAAGGAGGCTTAGAACAGAGTGGAGCAAGCCAAGTCCTTCTTCCCTTCGGGCACTGCTTCACGCGGCCGCCCTCGGGGCGCTTCCGGGTGCAGAGGGCCCGGCCAAGGTCCCCGCAGCCACAGGTCCCGGCAGAGCCAAGCCGGCCATTCCCCGGCCCAAGCATCCGCGTGTCTCAGCTGCCTCCGCCCCGGAAACCTCTGCGGCCCCGGGCTCCTCTAAGTCACTCTCCCTCCCGGGTTACGAGAGCCCTTAAACGTAGCACGAATTTCCGCCCCGGAACGCAGAGCCCCCGGCCAGTTCAGGAGGGACCCCACTGTCCCCGTCAATGCAATCCCGGTCGAGGATGGGTCCAGATTCTTAAATCGGACACCCATCAGCCATACTCACCCTGCCGGGCCCAAGTTGGAAAGAAGGAGCGCGAGGTATTGTGGGAGAGGGAAAGCAGCGTCTCAAGCACAACTTCCGGGTTGCCTGGAAGCAGGTGGAGCGCGAGTCGACGCTGTGACGTCAATGGTGCGCGCCCGAGGTCAGGTGAACAGGCCTCGGGGCGCGGTGGGGGCGGGGTCTGGGCGGGGTCTGGGCGGGCCGCGGCTGCTCTCAGGGTGCTCTGCAGTGTGGCGTTCTCTCCTCCAGCGGCTTGCACCAATTTTCTGAGATAAATCTCGTAAAAAGTGCCAAGTGTAAAGCATGTCACTGAGGAAGCGAGTCACAGACAATCAAAACCTAAGCCCCCAGCAGGCTGAGAGCAGGGCCCGGAAGAGAAAACGTTCTTTTGTGTTTCCCATTCACTCATTGACTGGGCCAGCGTTTACGGAACCTGTGAGCTGCTGTGTGCTGGCTGGCGGTCCCAGAGGTGGCCAAGACACAGCTGCCGCGCTAGCAGTGCTCACATCCAGCAGGGCGACTCATGAATGAGAGTCGTTACTGTCCTAGACGGTGGAGCTACTGTAGGGGCCTGTCTGGCCGGATGAACAAAAAGTGGTGACATGGTAGACCTTGATGAGACAGGTAAAGAGTTAACAGAAACGAGCTTACAAATTAACCGCTGGGCTCTGACTCTTCCTCCCCACAGCTGTGGGAACAGAACGGTTCCCAAGGGAAGCCAAGTGTCACGGCAACCCCCTGCAAGCTGACAAACACCCTACGTCCTGCATAGAAAAATATAAAACCCCAGCTAAACAGACAGCTGCTGCAGCTATCTACTCAAATCTGTCTATTCCAGCAACTCCTCTGCCGGTGCTTCTCTTCTTAACACGTTGCATACGGATCACGAGAATCTTCGTTTTTTTTCTAAGTCATGCGTTAAGGACGGATAACGAGAATTTCAAAAGATGGGGCAGAGAGCAGTGAGAGGCCAAGACAGGGAGGTAAGACGAGTGGCGATAGGGAACCAGCTGTGAAAGTGCCTACGCAGCGGGCCCCCAAGGAAGACAATCCGGCCAGGCTCTGGGGAGATTTGGCCATGCATCATCTGGAGCCCACAGTGGGAAGAGGAAAGAAAAAGTATCACACACTGGTGTGTAAAGTGTGCGCATCAAAAAAAGTCAGAAGTGAAACTCGGTACACATGCAATTTTTGCCGTGTCCCACTGCACAAAGGAAGCTGCTTTCTGCAGTATCACACCAGGAGGGATTACTAACATCATAGGTGAGTAAATCCTAAAAAATTCCATAGAAAAATAATAAATGACATAGAAACATTTACGCTTTAAAGAGAAGAGTGCATTTTAAAGTAGTTTCTTTTAAAAACCTGCCGGAACAGAGGGGTATGAGGGATTTAAATCCCGCCGTACGCAACGTGTTAAATAAATATTCTGACTTCTATCCATCTGTGCTTTGCGAATTCTTTCACGACCCGCGAGCAGACAATGATAGACCTGTCAAGCTGAGGGGGCTAGTTGTCAGGCCTGGCAAGCCCGGTGACAGAAAGCAACCACACAGGATGGTAGATCGTAATTCCTAACTGGGCAGGTCATGGTGAGTAGTCACTTCTAGGCCTATTAGCTTCCTTAGCAAAGGTCAATTTTTTTACCTTAAGTGAGCCCTGTCCATCATTCTAACGCATCAAGGATAACATACTTTTGAAATGTCAAAGTAATTTTCTTTTCCAGACCCCTCAGAAGCACACTCACTGGCCACAGGGTGTATTGACACTGAAAGCTCCCTCGTTATCATGTTGCCCACATACCATTTCCATTCACTATGTCAAATGTTAACCATCCTGTACCCACCAATGTAAAGGAAGTACATGTTTCCCCATTTTGCTTTTTATCCAATCCTAGACATTTCCCCACTTTGCTTTCTCCTGCCTCCTCAATATACTACTAATGGATTTCATGTAACTTTCCTTATGCTTTCTCCTTTGGTTCTAAATACAAAATAAGATGCAGAACTGCCATGTACTCAAATTTGGCTCTAATAGATTCTTACAAAGCTTTCTACAGGTCTGAACATTCTTTTATCCACAAGTGGGCCCGGGAGGCTTGTGCTGGGTCTGGAAGGAAGAGCAGAAGGTAGCTGGACAGACAAGTGGCAGAGAGTGTGCAGCTCAGGGAAGGTCTAACGCAGTCTGGCTCCCCAGGCTCTTGGCTGAGAGGTGAGATAATCTGTGAGCCTTACTCAAGAGTTTGAATATTGCAGGTAATGAATCACTGAAAGGTTTTCAGGAGGGCAGTGCCATGATCAGATTTGTTTTAGAATTAATTTGGTTACACTGTGAAGAATAGATTGGGAGTGGGGACAAGTTGGTATCAAGGAGACAAGTGGAAGGCAACTACCCAATACAGACAAATGAGGAGGGTCTGAACTAAGGCAATTACAGCGAGATTGCAAAAGGGCAGACCAATTTTATAGAAATAAAGAAGTAAAATCAAGAGGACTTGGAGAGAGAAAACTAGTGTAGACTCACTACATTTAAGAGGTGTGGGAAGGTGGAGGCTGAAGAAATTAGTAAAGTGTCATTAGAGCAGTAGGAAAAGACTTATTTGAAAATATTTTCATTAAGTCCAAAGGAAGCTGGAGTGGTCAACCGGTTCTAAATGCTACAGAGTTCAAGTAAGGCACAAACAGATGTACCCTCTAGATTCTGCAGAGGAGATAATCAGCAATTTTAACAAATTTCACTGGTGGAGCAGTGGGGAGAAGCCAGATGATGACAGGGTAAGGAGTGAGTATGGAGATGGGCCGCTTTCCATCTATTCTGCCCCTTGGGGCACAGATGCTGGACGAAGACAAATGGAGGGGAGCAAAAGGCAGGGAGGCTGGGGTAGCAGTAGGCAGTCAGGTTGGACAAGTGGCTTAGACGTGACGTGAGAGAAGATGGGAGCTCTGAGGAGGTGCCCAGAAGGGATCATTCTAGAGCTTCCCAGAAGCCGAGAAACCAGATGTCACCTGTCTAGGGATTCTAAGCCAGCCAATTGGATCCACGGATCCACACATCCCTTATCCTGATGAACTCTCTTATTTCATAGAAGCACACCATTTAGTGGCTTCTTAAGACACTTAAGGAAGATGGGAGCTCAAGTTTTTGACCCTCACTATCTGAAGATACATATTCAATCCTCAAATTTATTTTGACTCTTATGGAATTCTAGGTTGGAAAGCATTTCTCCCCAGCATTTTGAAGGCATGCTCCACTGCTCTCCTCCTCCCCTCCCCCTGCCTGTTCTCCTCTTCCTCGGGCCAAGGCACCTGAAACCTGCCTCAAGCCTTTTGGTGCCATAATGATGACCCACTGGTATTACTTTCCGATCCTGACTCCCTATGGCCCTCCTTGCAAATATGACCCTACCCTTTCTAACTGGCTCCCAGCACCTAGAGTGGAACTGAGCACCTAATGGTGCCTCCTGGGCACTATCCATAGGAGTGATAAAGTGTCACCACAATAAATCAGACATCTGGTATCAGCTGACTCAAATTTCCATATAACTCTGGGAATGTGAGGGAGGAGTCTGATGTCAGCAGATCAAGGGTGAGCTCACAGACTATGTATAACCGAGTCCCTGGTCCCCATGCCAAACTCACAAGTCACCAACTCTGGACCTTCCACGTCTGCGGGCAGAAATCGCAGCCTTTTCTGGATGAGGGTGGGTGTGGTAAGATCCTTAAACCTAGGGAGGTGTAAAATTTTCACTTGGTGAGTTATTGAAACCCGAAGCGTGGTATATAAGACAGGCACACTGAGAAGATGTAAGAATGAGTATGGATTAAAATACAAAACAAAATGAAATGTGTGGTACCGTATTCACATCTTTGCCACCAGTTTTGATGAAAGATACTCAGTTTTGTTATCACTATATTTTCTGGGTTCTTTCTGCTCTTCAGATGTTTTAGAACTTTTAAGGGATCTTCTGTCAGACTTGAGATTTTAATTACATCCTTACAAGTGTTTATATTGGTAATCTACTTATTTCATAATTGGGCAATTTTATTTTTGTAAATTCATAAGTAGTGACTCATTTGTTGTTTAAGTAGCATGTGATGGATAAGGGAAATGTTGACTACTTAATGGTTAAAAGAATGCTGATACATATACGAGATAGAATGCATTGGACATTAAATGAATTATTCTTAGTGGTGACCATATCTTTCCATGTACAAAATCCCCTCTGATGAAAATGAATTTACCAGCATGGAGGATAAAGGTCTTCAGTTTGTGTAGGTGGGTTGCTTGTGGCTTCACTGAAAGAAATGGTGCTGTTGGGGAGGGCAGATGTTTTTAAAGGCAACTGAGTCACACACTGAGTTAAATTCAGGACCTTTCCAGTGTGTATAAAGTGGTAACCCAACATCTGAGTATACATTTTAAGGCATGTATCAATTTAGTGAATGTGAGGAAGTGTTACCCTGTTTCCCCCATAACTGGACATCAGTTGGTTAGGCAAAAATCCTAAAGGAGATTCTTCTTTGTTTCTAATGAACTTTTTTATCCCTCCAGAAAAATAAAACTCTTCCAGTTACCAGAAGACTATATATTTCAGCTATTTAATCAACCACATTATGCATATAGAAGTCTGGTACTGTTTGTATTACACGTACGTATAGTGTGTAGTTCGTACGTGTCTGTCCATAGAATTACATATGGCATTTCTCTGCAGAACCCAGATTAATTCTTTCTCTGGGTTATTAGTGGCTGTTTTTAAAACCTGCACGCTTCACATAAAGTGAAGACATAAATCAATCAAAGCAATTTTGTAGCAAACACTCAAATTTCACCAGATAATTTAGGCAAGAGTGCCAAATGTTGTAGCTTAGAATGATCTAATAGTTGACCAGTTCACCATGTTGCCTGTATAAACAAAATTTCAATTTAATGAACTTTATGTAGTTGCCATTACAGTCAGAAGATACTATATTTCAGTTGAGTGAGTTCAAGATATTAAAAAACGTGGTATATTCCAGAGTTCACATTTCAGTCACTTCTCATGAGCCAAGACTTCATAGTTTTCCAAATAGAAAGGTCATGCTTTTTCTGGAAACTGGACAGGGTTGCAAAACAGTCTTTTAAAGAGCAAAATTCAATGAATCAAAAGCTTAGGGATTAAACTCCCCCTGATGTTATGTAGATTTAAAGAAATATTTATTACACAATAGGAGTTTCTCTAGATTCTGAACATGTGTAAGATTTAAGCAATGTTAAATTAAATAAGTAGCACAGTTTACTCCACCCACTTCTAATGCCTTCCAGCTAGAAAATCCTAGGAAGATAAATAAGCTGTTTTCTCTAAACACTGTGTTCTACTTAGAAGGATTTTGACAGCCCATTAAAATAAAAATTCTTTTACAGAAAAATCAGACCTATAAACCTTCAAATTTACAAAACAGTTAAATTACAAAATAGTTAATCCAATTTCATTCAGACTCTTTTGTTTTAAAAAGAGGGTTCATTTCTGGTTCCTTTAGTTTAAACAGTAAATGATCCTAACGCATGAGAAATATTTAGACTTACCTTTTTCCAGGAACACAGCAATTGTGTGACAAATAAAACTCCTTTTTGATGTATTTATATGGCAGTCTCTTAGGCCATCCAAAGATGCTGGTCACAGAGCCGAGAGGAGCGAGCCATCCTTTACAGGAAAGCAGGTAGAAGCACAGCGTTAGGGCAATGGAACAAGGAAAGTTATCTTGGACCAGTGGTTGTGGACAGGGCTGTGCTGGGCACCGCCATCTGTGGTTCTCAATCAGTGTGCCAGGGCACCCACATGTCAGTGTGATGAAGCCTCATGCGAAAGGGGGTTGTCTGTAGTCGGCACAAGCCTCCTACCTGCTGCTGCTCTATCTGCCCCCATCACCATGACACGTGTGCACGTCTCACACCCAGACACACGAAACCCAGGCGTATCACTGATGTCTAAGTGCTGGCAGTCACAGCCCATGGAACTCAGCCCAGGTGAGTTGAATTATGGGCTATGAATGAATGCTCTGGTGGAGAATGTCTTGGTTATCTCCACGGATTACCTATAAGGTTGACACGCTTCCAGGGACTTTTTCTGCTTTTCTTTGTCTGTTTTGCTGTCATTTCTGTGAACCAACCATTTGTTTTTTCTGGTGCAGCCTTTGAAAGATCAGGCACCTGATGAGCTGATGTACGTGTTGGAACTCAGAAAACGAGTCGCCATCAGCTGGCTTCTTTACTGCTTGCTTGCACCATTTCCACATATGTCATTGTCCTTAGAAACATCTTGAAGTTTATAAAGAAATCAACATTTACTGATGAAAAGATGAATGCATGCATGTATAACAAGGGACAGAAACTGCCTCCAGAGGAAATTGTACAAATCTGTTTATTACAAAATGTCCACTCACAGAAAAACACAAGAAAAACTTTTATACTTTGATATTTGGGAAAGGAACTGGTGTCTCCGATACAAAATAATTTACACATAATCCATACCATTTTATTTTATATAGAAATAGGTCATTATTACAACAGCTGTACATGTCACTACACTTCGTCTTATAATTACATAAAATCTTTTCTTTAGAAACATCTCAACATAACAAAACATACAAAAAAAAAAAAAAAGCAAAGTGCATTATGAAAAGGAAATCCAGTCCTGGGTCTTATCATGAAAGATGTGTAGGAAGATGCAGCACTCTCCCTCCCAGGCCCAGCACAGGTGGGGTCCCTCAGGGCCTGTCTGGCTTGTGAAACCCCTCCCTTCTTAGCCCTGGAGTTCTCAAGATTCTGGAATGTCAGCTGCATGATTGTGCTTCGCTTTGAGTCCGCCTTGTAGTTGCAATTAATGAAGTAAACAGGAAACAGTCCAGTGTTATATTTAGGGGGGAAAAATCACCAGCATGGTGTGGGGTGGAGACCCTCATTCCATTAGGGTTTTGGCCAGAGGGTGTGAGGCTACAGCCTGGTCAATGACCAGCTGTGCTCTCTGATTGGTGGGCTGTTTTTGTTACTGTGGTCTCCAAATGAAGTCACGAGACCTCATTAGTTTTCAAAGTTGAAAGTGCCTAGGTTATCTCCTCTGTGCAGCTGTGCAAATTAAAACAAAAACAACCATTTAAAAATAATGAAAAATAATCTCTTTATTCTCTCTTCAACAGATCTCTGACCCAAGTGCTTCCGGAATGCAAAGGAAAGAGGATCGAGAGAATGAAGGCCAGCTAGCATGTGTGGACGGGCCACTGCTGGCTAGCGTGACCAGTGTGCTCTCGGGAGGCTGCAACGAGATGCGCCATCTGATAAGGTCAACTGAGGCACAACGTCCCAATATGGCTGTAGAGTGTGCCCGAGGCGTGCAGAGGCAAGGAGAACCCGGCCAGCTTTGCTGCTCATTCCCGCGTGCCAGCTGCTGCTGTCCGGGGATGGTTACCATCCAGGAGATCCGAAATGTACGCAGTGTGCACAAATGCCAAGGGTTTAAGTTCAGACTCCTCTCCCCCTTCGTCTGTCCATCGGTTAAAGTTGACTGGGGCCCGCCTGAGGTGCCAGGGCACTACCGGGGGGGCTGCTGGAGGCCTGATGACTCCGACAGGCTGCTGACCCTGCGGGAGGGGCGAGGGGGCTGGGGTTGCGGGGCGAAGCCCAGGGTCCCTGGCTGCTGGGAGTAGGTGGAGAGAAGGAGCGAGTCCTGGTGCTCACTGTGCAAAGAGGTTGGCGCCTGTACCTGGAAAGAAAAGGAAAAGGGCTCCAGCGGTGGTCCTGCAATTCCACAACTCCTCAGCTGAAACGTGGATGTGGTCAGACCCCTGGACTCTCCTCTGTGGCTGGGGGCGAGGGGGTGTCTCGTGGTGAGGGCTCGGGCAGGACCTTGGGGGGAGGGTGCATGGGGGGAATGGAACTCGAGGCTCTGTCAGACGGGGGTAAATTCTGAAGCCAAGCTTCCTGCCAGCACGAGGGGCTCCTCCTGGCCCAGTGGGAACGTGTGCACACGGTCCACGGGCAGCTTGTACATTTCCGGATGTTGGAAGCTGAGACCACATGCAGGTAACATACAGGGCAGGATCCAAACACGCACACAGCCTGCATACTTTCACTGGTGTTCCCTGCTCCATAACTACTTCCAATTACTGCCTCACGCCGGCATCTACTAGGAAACATCCTTCTTTGAAGGTCAGAAACTTCAGCTGGCCAACCCCCAACTTTGGAACCTTCAGTCTCATCTCCCACAACCTCCATCCATGAAGTGTCCCCCTCCAAGTGACCCAGGCCAGCCTGTTTCTGAGGCTGCTCAGGCTGTCTCTCTTGCTGGGACAACGTCCCTTCGGCTCTCAGTTACCCACACTGATATTGCCCAGTCTCTGGCTCTGCAGCAGTGTCCCCGAGTCCCTCCTTCCCAAAGGCCTCCCAGACACCCACAGAGCTCTGTGGGCATTAACCCAGAGCCCCGCTGCTCTCTGTGACAGCCCCCATCCCTGGGGGCCCTGAGGAGGCCGAGCACTCTTCGCCTCCCTAACCCTGTCTTGGGTGGAACAGGTGTCTGCAAACATGGTTGCTGCTACTGCTGAGAAAATACACGGGGACCCCTAACTCTCCCCTGCCCTGTCATGGCATCGCCCCTGGGCTGGGGGCTGGGAGCTGGGCCCAAATCCCGTCTGACAAGCTACACAGAGCTGAATCTTGAGTTGCCTCCCACCATGCCTGGGGTCAGCGAGATTTGAAAAGCCTACCCCAGTCGGTTTGGCAGCTTTGAATTCAATGAGGTTCTAGACCTGCAAGGATAACTCTTTTCACCTCTATCTCATTGTCCTCTAAGGATCTGTCACTGCACACTCTCCTGTGGCTTTGCAGGTGCCCAAGCAGGGTGGCTGGGTGAAGGGAAAGCCAGTGTACTTGGCACTTGCTTTAAGTAACTAGTGACTGCATGTAAACGTTTTCCTGGAAAGCCCCTGTCTCGTGCAACGTAATTGTATTTATTAAGGAAGTTGGATGAATCTTTAACCCAACATGATTTAATTTTATATTTGTATAAGACTTTGTGTATAAACATACTAACAAGTCCGAGAAACACAGTTGTCAGTGTCTGATTTTCACTTTAAAACTATGGACACCATAATAAAAATTACTTTTTAGAAATGGACCTTTTTAGCACATAACCATCCTAGCATAATAGCTGATGCTAAATTTCTCACACTATATATACTTATAACCTTTGAGCAATAGGAGCTTTAGAAACTATAAAGATTCAAATACAAATCTGTCAGGGGTTTATTGCTGCCCTGAGGACTAGAACCACCTCCAAAGGAAGTGGGGGAAAGGCCTGTCTGGCCTGGGCTGGGAGCTGGGTCCCTGGGCTGGGGGCTGGGTCCCTGGGCTGGGTCCCGGGTCCCTGGTTGGGGGCTGGGTCCCTGGCTGGGGGCTGGGTCCCTGGGCTGGGGGCTGGATCCCTAGGCTGGGGGTTGAGTCCCTGGGCTGGGTCCCGGGTCCCTGGGCTGGGGGCTGGGTCCTTGGGCTGGGGGCTGGGTCCCTGGCTGGGGGCTGGGTCCTTGGGCTGGGGGCTGAGCCCCTGGGCCCTGGACTGGGGGCTGGGGGCTTGGATCTGGGCCCTGTTTCCCCCCAAGTCCCCCACAATTGCCCTACACCCACCTGCAGGAAGTGCTGCTGGGCCTGTGCCGGCTGCAGGGGTGCCGGCTGGGAGCTGGGGAAGCTGGGGTGCAGCACCGCCTGCCCCATCAGCAGGACAGGGGTCGGGGCGCCGCTGCTGGTGCTGTGCACGTCTGCGTTCGTAAACACGGCCTGGCTCTGTGCATACCTGTGGATTCACAAGGGAAGGAGAAAACAGGCCTTTAAGGAAGAGGTGTTGGTATGACACCAACAGCATGGGCAACATGGGAAACATAGATAAAGTGGATCTTTCCAAAATGAAAAATGTTTGTGCATCAAAGGATACCGTCCATGAAGCAAAAAGGTCACCCAAGAAAAATATCTGCAAATCATGTATCTAATAAGGGATTAACGTCCAGCACATGAGAAGCACTCCTACAACTCAACAACAACAACAAACAACCCAATTAAAAAATGGGCAAAGGGCTTGGATGGACATTTCTCTAAAGAAAAGATACAGATGGCCACTAATCACACTAACAGATGCTCAACATTACCTGTCATTAGGGAAATGAAAAGCAAAGATGGCAATTAGGAAACAAACAAACAAACATAAAAAACAAGTGTTGGTGAAAATGTGGAGAAAAGGGAACCCTCGTGCACTGTTAGTGGGATTGCAAATTGGTGCAGCCACTACGGAAAACAGCATGGAGGTTCCTCAAAAAATTAAAAACAGAACTACCTTATGGGCCAGTGATTCCAACTCTGGGTATATACCCAAAAGATGCGAGAATAGGTGCTCAAACAGCTATTTGTACACCCATTGTCATAGCAGCAGTATTCACAATAGCCAACAACCCAAGTGTCCATTAATGGGGCAATGGATAAACTGTAGTCTATACACACAACATAATGTTATTCAGCCTTAAAAAGGAAGGAAATTCTGACACATACTACGACATGGATGAGCCTTGAGGACATTATACTGAGTGAAATAAGCCAGACGCAAAAGGACAAACACTGCATGATTCCACTTATATGAGGTCCCTAGAGTAGTCAAACTCAGAGAGACGGGAAGTAAAGCAGTGGCTGCCAGGGTCTGGGGGAGGAGAGATGGGGAGTTATGTGTAATGGGGGCGGAACTTCAGTTTGGGAAGATGAAAAAGTTCGTGAGCTGGATGGCGGTGATGGTTGCACGACAATGTGAATATCCTCAATGCCACTGAAACGCACACTTAAAAATGGTTAAGATGGTAAATGTTACATGATATATGCGTATGTGTTCTACCACAATAAAAAATAAAAAAAGAGGTGTTGATGATAACGAGCTATTAACAAGGGGCGAAAAGAGGCATTTAGGAAAAGGTCTGCAGGAGTACAGACTAAGAATAGATGCTTAAAGACACTGGAGAGAAGCCCATTTTGCATTATAGTTTTAGAAATGTAATTTCTCTATATGGGGTCACTTGCAACAGGCATTGTGGGGTTTAAACGTCCCCTGGGAGGCCTCTGTGTATGTGGGAGGCAGACCCAGACACACCCTAGAAGATGGAGTGTTAGGTCATGTCTGGAAGACGGGGAGGGGGGAGGTGGGGAGGATATAAATTATTGGGTTGACCGAAAATGGCCGTTAGAGTTCCAAGAAGAAAGAGTTTCCATTTTTACCTAGTTCACTGCATTTTAAGCATCTCCGGAAAGTGATGTAACTAGAATCATTGTTTCCACTCATTTGGATCACTTAGGAAGAACAGCCAAAATCCAAAACCAAAACCAAAACCCCCCTGCCTGACAGAGAGCAAGCACCACTGGAGAATTTACAGGCAGGTTCCCGCGGTGCACAATCCATGCCCATCACAGGGTTTCTATCAGGACAGAATGAAATGACAGAGGCACAAGGCCTCTGACCCTCAGAAATGCTCGGAACCATCTGCTGTTACTATTATTAGTGGCTGAAGGAGGACGGGGGAAAGACTTTTGGGGATGGTCCCACGGGGTGGCTGTAAAGTCGTCATGAGGACACACCAGGCCTAATTAGCTGGCACTGTCCTGGTGAACTTCTGACAAAAATTAAACCCATGTTTACACACAAAAAAAGACTTTTGTGAGATAGCTCTATTTCTGCTTCATTTCAAAGGGCTAGGAACTGTTTTCCACTGGCTTTTCAAGCATTTGCCCCTATGTCTCCCACCAAGACCCTTTGTCTCTAGAATTAAACAGCTGAGCAAAGCTGCTTCTGGTTTTAGGGTTTCTCCTGGGGTGGGGAAAGGACAGAGAGAGAAAGGGCTGCATGTCTGGGAGGGCCAGAGGGCCCCCATTTGCAGGGTTTCACAGTCCCGTTGCGCAGTTCTAGAACCACAGAGCAGGCAAAGTGTGCCTGTGGAATTTGCCAGCAACTGCTGGTCAGCAGGAGCCGTGGGCTACATTTCCCTGGTATACAATCAAGGGCCAAGGCATTCAGACCTGTAAAGACGTCCGAAAATAATGCCAAACGGGGCATATAATTGTTCCATTCAGGTCCTGTTCTAAGCATGGGATGCTGACACAAAGTGTTATCTGCTCCCATGGGAAACAGCAGAAGAAAAGCTAAGGGGGTGTCCTTCAAAGGTGGACCCTGTCTTCAGTGGACACTCACAGGGCTAGCTGCTGGTCCACGCAGCCTGAGACCACCCAGTGCGGCTCTCAGCCTCCTCCCTCCCCCGGGCCACCTACTTGACTTGTTGTCCAGTCCTGCTGACCTCTGAGGGCTGCCTCGCATCACAGGACCCAGGCATCATGGGCTGGATAGGCTGGCTCAGCAACAGCCTTTGAGCGGAGGAAGAGACAAGTGGGAAACTGATCAGCCCCAAACTGCAGACCCGCTGGCCGATGGCAGCACCTGCCCAGCTGGCGGGACCCTTTCCAAAGTCTGACGGAATCGCCACTTCGCCTGCTCTGTTCTCGGAGGACGATGAACGCAGCGGGTCACTTCCTCTGGCCATCAAGACCCCAGCCCTCTGTTGCCTCTGTGTCAGCTGAGATCAGCTTCGGAGGGCCTGGAATCTAATTGTCTGAACTCTGCCTCCATCCACAGCAGGAAGGAGAGCAGAAATGCATCATCTAAAGCGACGCCTCAGTTACCTTTTAAACAAAGGACAGTCTCCGTACCTGAGCTGCCGATCGTGGCTGAAGTCTGGGCTGGGCTGGCACTGGCTGGCATCCTGGGAGGTGGAAGCCGGCGTGGTCAGGCTCAGAGTTGGTGGCAGCACGGCTGCAGGGCTGCTGAACTGGGGCGTCAAGCTGCCCACTGAGTGGCCACTTCCCTGTATCATCTGGGAGCTTCTCATTGGCTTGGGACCCTGTTGCATCATTTAATGAGAAAGGTAAAACGCAGACTCACCTCCAGTGTCATCTCTCCAGGAATCCTCCCTAGAACCTTGTTCTACCCCCCTTGGTTTCTTGTGTAACTTAAGACCTACTGACTACTTACTGAATTCTTTTGATCTTACGACTATCTTCCCCATAAGATTGTAAACACCTCAAGGATTTTTGAATCTTGGTGCCTAGGGCAGTGTCAGGTGCCCAGCAGGCAAGACAGAGATGTGTGTTGAACCAAACAACTTTCTGCTTCACAAATTCCACTCCAGATGTGGGGACCCCAGGCGTCCTCCTGCCCCAGGGCCTTTGCACTGGCTGATTGCTCTATATGTAATGTTCTTCCTCGACAGCGATATACCTCACTCTTTCATTCCCTCAGGCCTTTGCTCAAGTATTATCTTCTCAGCGAGGCCTTCTCTGGCCACCTGGTTAAAACTCCAACCCATCACTCACCTTCACCAGCATCCCTGAATTGCCGTTTTTCACACTGCGGTTTTCACTTATTTGTATCTCTCTCCCCACTGGGACCAGAGATCCTTTTTTTCTTTTCTTTTGTGTTCATTGCTATCCCTTGGTGCCTAAAGCTCAGTGCCTGGCATGAAGTACTTATTGAGTGAAATAACAAATGAATGAAGGGAAGGGCTTGGGTTTGCTTTTGGGTTTTCTATTCTGTTTCATTGACTGTCCATTCATACGATGGCACC
The DNA here is from genome assembly GCF_036562045.2 of Rhinolophus sinicus. Classification (NCBI taxonomy): domain Eukaryota; kingdom Metazoa; phylum Chordata; class Mammalia; order Chiroptera; family Rhinolophidae; genus Rhinolophus; species Rhinolophus sinicus. Next base: position 67,476,087 of record NC_133755.1, on the reverse strand, counting down.
ACAGTGTTTTAATTCTCAGAATCTTTCAATATCAGATAGTGCCAATCCTGCCTCAGTTTTTTTCTTTTCCAAAATTTTCTTAGCTATTCTCGCCATTCATTTTTCTTCTGACTGTCAGAACCAAAAGGCTGTATTTTAAAGTAGAACCCTTAAATCTGGGTGAAGATGGACTAAACTCTCTCATACATGTACTTCTCTACATTTTATTGTCCATTATCTGTTTACGTTTCTAGAGCCCCCACTAGACTAGAAACACTGTGAGGTCAAGGCCAGCTCTTCTTCCTCTTTGTTCCCCTGGGGGCTGATGAGCAGCAGGAGCTCAGCGGAGGTTTACGGGGCCCATGAGTACGTGTGCAAACACACGAGGCAGAGGGAGGGGCTTATCCTATGACCTTCCAGAAGCAGGGGCTCAGGACCTCTTATTCTATTCGAGTGCCAGTTATCGACTGCAACCTCATCAGATGCAAGGTCACTGGTGGCTGTTAGCAAGTGGTAATGGCTCTGAGGGCTTTGCAGAGAATCTGGGGCACTGGGAGGGGCATGGTGGCCCTGGGGAAAGGGACCACGGATGGAAGTGGATAACCTGTGTTCTCCCACTGATACTGGCTAAGACCGAGGGTAGATGATGAGACTGAGGACACATGTGTGGGGATGTTTACCTGGGTTGATATCACACTCGATTCTCTGAGCAGGTGCTGGTTCGTGACCTGGACAGAGGTGATCTGCCCCGGAAGCTGAGGGCTGGTGGTGAGCGGGGACTGGGGCTCCGGGGCCGACCTCTGCGGGAGCTGCTGCGGAGCGTCAGGCCGCTGGGCACTGCTGAAGCTCAGGGAGACGGCTGGCTGCTGCAGAAACATCTGGAAGCACAACAGGAATGCCTTTAAGCTTGGGGTCACAGGGGCCTCCACAGGCCTGCACTTGATTTGTCTGTCCACGGTAAGTGGTCCGCTTTCCTGCGCTCTCTGACCTGCCTGGGAAGCACTCATTCACTCAACATGGAGACACTGAGGGTCTGTGACGTCACGAGCACCGCGCCAGACCCCAGAGATGGAGCAGTGGGCCAGAGAGACACTGGGACTGTCTTCTGGAAGGTTCCACAGCCTAGTGATGGGGGTCTAACAGTGTCAAGACAGTTAGACCCAGAGGGTCTATTGATGACTTGTACTCGCATAGAGTCTGGGCTGCCTTATCCGTGTCTTATTAGAAGGGAGAAACGTCTTGTCAATGGAATGAATGATGCAATACTGGGGGCAGGGAGTTGGCTCACCTGTAGCGTGGGTTGCATCGTCCTGGCAGAAGGACCAGGCCCTGTGCCCGGCCTTGAATCTCTGACCAGTGACCAGGGTCTGTACCCATATTGTGGATGGATACTTTCAACTCAGTGCTCCCAGCTGGGAAGGTAAACCTGCCTTCCCGCATTAGTTGGGTGACTGCTGCCCCAGAAAGGCGAAGGACATAACATCAAGTCCATGAGCTTTAAAATCGTGTTTAAGGACAAGCTTTATCATCGTGATACTCTCTATGGACCGTGTCATCTAAGATGTGTCACAACGAAGAGGCTGTGTGTGATCCATTAGCCTGGTGATTTCAACATGAAACGTGTGGGAGGATTTGATCAAGTTCATAAAGAGCGTTGACATTTTGTGATAACATCGATCTACCTCATTTATAAGTTTGGAGTATTTGATGAAAAAGAATTGCGTAAGTGCTAACAAAGATTTGACTTCTCAGGTTTATGTCTGCCTTGTTAGGTATGTGACATGTGTTTGAGAGATTTAAATACACCAAATTTGTAAATTAATGGCTTTGGTCGATAATGTTGGTTATTTACAATTTGTTAAATTTATAAACTAACTGCACGTAAACAAAAAAAGGAAAAGCATTGGTCCTTTTAGACCAAATTTGTAGATTTGTGAATAAAATCATTATCTGTAAGCTGACTCTAAAGGCTTAAGAAAAAAACAGCTTTAATGGTTTGAGTATTAATTTAAACTTAAGACCTGTGTCTGGCTCTTTTGCAAAAGCCACCTGGAGTTCGCTGAGGCAGCACATGGAGTAAAAACGTCAGCTGGTATTACCTGTGTGCTGGTTCTTGACCAAGCACCCCACTTCCTTTCAGGGCTCTAGTTTTGCGTTCTGCAGGGGAGACTCTCTTCTTCCTGGCCTCTGGAGTTTGAACCCCTATTCCTGCACTCAGTGAGTGCAGCCTCACCCCCAGCACTGAACCCACAAGCCTGCATTTGTGGAGCGGTTTTGGGAGGAAGGATGTGGACCCACAGGGGGCAGGCCCTTGGAGGAGCGCTTAAAGGTCAGGAAGTTCAAGTGTGTGGTTCAGAGGAGGCGTCAGCCATCTTCCGCATCTAGTGCCATCCTTACCTACTTTCCTGTCACGTCCCCAGCCCCAGCACAGGTGCCTGCAGCTTGGAATGAGGGCCCCGCATCCCTTTACAAGTTAAGAAGAAATTTCTGGGTGTCCTCGTCTCAGATTCAGTACCCATTCACTACAGATCCAGTCTGAGGATCGTGCTTCATGCAATCCCAGCTCCCTGTTATAATATGGCTTGTTTCTAGGGGAACCTATACTTCAGCACTTCAGCAAAAACCCATTACTCACACCCAGTGACATATATTTTTTCTGGTATAATACAATTCACCTTCGGATTATAGTTCAAAGAATCTTTATTTAGGACAGGCAGTATTATCTAGCTTAAATCAGACATACCTTAGTTCAAACTGCAACCCCCCCATGTACTAGTGGTATGACCTTGGATAATTTTCATAACTTTTCAAAGCCTTAGTTTCCTCATTAATAAAACAGGAACACTAACAGCACACACCTCATAAAGGACTAAATGAGAATTATGCTGAGACACAGTAAGTGCTCAATAAATGCTAGATAATAATAATATTTAAAATGAAAAAGGAGAATTTTGCTCCTTTGTCTCTCTGGGCATATAAAAATATCTGCGAAGTGAATGAATGGAATAAATAAATGAATGAATAAACAAATAAATAAAGCTTTTACTCATAGAAAGAAGGGAAACTGCTTCTGTTTGTGCTATGTCAAGGGATCACTTGGTCTGCTATTCTGTCTGATTGATATATGGTCTCTGAGGGTAGAAACCTTATCCTGTTTAATCTCTGTTTCCCCATAGTACCTGATACATAATGGGTGTTTGCTGGCTGGCTGACTGGAAAGATAGATGGGGGTAGGGGTGGATGGATGGATGGATGGATGGGGGCTGAATGGATGGGTAGGTAGATGGATGGAAGGAAGGAAGGAAGGATGGATGAATGGATGATACATGAGTGGAAGGAAGAAGGGAAGGAAGGAAGGTAGGAAGAAAGGAAGGAAGGGAGGGAGAGAGGACCAATTAAGGAACCCATTTGCCATTGCTACAGGTGTCCTTCCAGACATTTCTCTGAGTAGCCAGAAGAGGGCGCGCATACTCTCAAAAAGAAAGAGAGGCAGCCATCCCCCGACTGCAGGGGGTGACAGAGCCTTTCCTCAGAACAGCTCTCCCCAGGTAGCATCCTTGGTGACTCCATCTAGGCGCCAGCACCTCTCCCTCATAACCCAATCTTTTTTTTCTTTTAGATCATACTTAGCAAGCATCACAGGCACACACAGTCTCAGTGACAGATCTGAGCCAATGAGTAGGAAAGCCCAGTGAACTCGGATACAGGACTGTTGGGGGTAATGCTGGTTTGTGGCTGTGCACAGCCAGGCCTGTTTTATCAACAACAAAGCAGAATTTTATGGCTTCAGAGGATGACTTCTTCAAAAGGCTCTGCGGTCAATTTTATAGAAAGCATGAGAAAAACAATTCCCTAATTCAAGTGGAAAAAGTTAGCAGAGAAAAAACAGACTGCTAATTTTTCAAGCATGAACCAATCCTAGGCTCACATGTGGTTTGTCATTGTTCTTATCTGCTTACTTCTACAAATACTAATTATTATGGAACATTTCAGAAGTACACAAAATAGAGATACTCTGTAAGGAAACCCCCACATCATCACCAGGGGTTTATCAATGTTTTGCCATTCTTATTTAATCTACCCCCCCACTTTTAGGGGGGAGGAGTGGAGTAATTTTTACTTGTTTTTCTTTATGATTAAATCATATAGCTTTTTTTTAGAAAAACAAATACATTTTGATTAAGCATATTGGAACGTATTTCTTTAAAACTTTAAACTTGCAAAAATGCAAGAAGGCAGACTGCTAGAGGGAATGTTCTCTGGTTTGACTATCTGTGGATTTCCATGTTCTCTGGAAAATTCCACTGCAAAGATAAGGTTACAGGAATAAAAACAGGGAAGGGACGCACTGGAGACAGAGTCTAAAGGCTTGATTTCCACGTGTTCCTTACAGTTAGATTCTTGTGTCGCCTGTTATTTTAGAATTCAGCCTTCATGTTAAATAGGCAGGAAATAGAAAAGTCTGGGCTCTGAGGAGGATGTTCATGCGCCTACCTTCCATTTAGTTAGCAGTTTCTGACTCAGTTTCCCCCTTCCTGTTAGTATAAAAATCCCATTGAAATAATCGGAGTCAAGCAAATTCTAGGGGTTGGACCCTGGGTCAATGAGAAAAGAATACATCTGGGAAAGAATAAGTGAAAAGGGATTTTGACACCTCAATGATTGCATTTCTTCTCATGTAAACGGTGCAGTCTTTTCCTCTGTCAGTTTCGGGGGTGTCCCTGAAGAGGTGGGGGTGGGAGGGAGCAGCAGGGCTCTGGAGGTGGCCATGGCTTTCTCAGCAAAGCCCGGCACACACAGGCCTGGGTGACAGTGGCGGGTAGGGGTGAGTCCTTGCTCAGCTCTGGCCTCTTGCAGGAGCCAGCACTTCAGGGGAGCCCAGGACACAGGCTGTGTCGGCTACCCAGGTGTCCCCCTCTGCCTAGTAACTCTGCACCACCGTGCGCTTATCCCAGCGTGCACGCCTTAGGACCCTGTGCCTTTCACAGGGCCTGCCTATTGGGGGTGTCACTGCCCTTCAGGAGCTGTGTGGCCGGTGGAGTGTCTGTGTGGACAGTCAGGGAGAGGGGCAGGGACATGCTGCAGGTATTTTTCCAAGGGGTCTCTTCTGCATCCTTCTGTCTCTCCTATGGGGGTGCAAAGGCTTACAGCTGTCAGGGCAGACTCCGAAGTTAGCGACAATTACCTTTACAATTAAAGGCTGGGTCCAAAGATGCACTTTGGAAGAAAAACAGTCCTGAACTGACATAAGTGACACTTGGTAAAAATAACTCATCCTTGAAAGAGATCCAATATAAAGATTTTCCTCTAAGACGAAACTCTTAAAAGGATGCAAAGAAGTGACAACTGGGGGTCACAGTTAAAAGCTGCTGCTGTCAGAGCACAGAGATTGCCCCCATTGGCATTGGGTGGCCTGGAGGTGCCAGCATACAGACCCCCAGTCCCCCAGCTCCCTCTGCTGTCCCCATCAGGGTGTGGATGTCATCACTTCCCATTCTCTCCCTCCAGTTATGCTTCGGGTAAGAGGAAGCAGAGCAGCCTGGACTGGGCGTTAGGAAAGCGACGTCACACAGGGACTGTAGGAGGGCTGGCGCTTCTAACCCCGAAGGATGCAGGCTGGCATCCGTGCAGGGCAATCCACCCACAAACCCATGAATGAACATGCAGGTGGGGCAGCAAACACGTGCCCGACGCAGAGAGGGGAGAATTAAGAGGGTGGCATGCAACTTTCACGTTTGGCCCAGAGTTGGGGACAGAGGAGGTGGCACTCATTCCTCGTGCTCCTTCTGTAGTGGTTTCAATATGCTGAGTAAGTGAGCAGGACTCATGCAGTCCTGCCTGCCCTGGGAGGGTGGATAAGGACGCCCCACGGAGAGGGGAGGACAGACCACGCTGGCCCACTGGCCCAGGCGGAGCATTACCTGGACACTGGAGTCCTGGACCAGGCAGAGCTGCTCCTGGATCTTGTGGAGCTCTTCCTGCTGCCAGCGGATGTTGGCCTGCAGGATGCGCGTCCGCTGCTCCAGCTGGTCTTTGATGGTCTGGAACACGCTGAACTGTGCCGGGAACTTCCAGGTGGAGTCAGAAAATGGAACCAGATGACAGAGTTATTTCCGCCTCGCAGACAGATGCTGCTGCTGTTCTGAGGGGCACAGCCCACTTTCCTTCCCATCCCTTCTCCACTCTTTTCAAGTGTCCCTAATGAGTGACCCACAGCCGGCTGGGAGTTCAGCAGTGAGCACGGGCTATGGATTATGGCCGGGTGTCCCAGGCGTCCCCCTGTGAGCTTTTCTCAGGCCCACCAGAACCTGCGGGACAAATTTACTAATGGTTTTGGAGATGACTGTCAAAAGCAGGGTATCCGAGACCCCCCCATTCCTTTTCCCCCCCTCTCATCTAGGTCATGATAATTTGCATGTGACAGCTTCATGGGCAATTTTGCGTCCTATCATTATCTTAAATCTGATCCTGGACAGCAGGGCTCTTCTGCAACAATTCCCGAATGAACTTGAATTTGATGGTGTGTTTCACAGGAGTCCTGCTCTCCAAACCGGCCTTCCTGGGGCCATGAGGCCTTGTCACCCTCCCTCCCCTCCCCCAGGCTCACTTGTGGCAACGCACTTCTCGAAAATCTGTGCAAAAATGAACTAAGGAGAAGGACAATACCAGGGCCTAACCTTTACCCCGAGGAGAACACTGGCAGAGGTGACCTTATAGGAGGGACAAGGAGATCTGCTTTGCCGAGAGCGCTGTCTCCCCTTCCTTTCACTTCTGAATGCCTTTCTGGGATGGAGGTCGGCCTCAGGAAAATCTTGGAGATGATCCCTGATCCCTGTCACCACCTATCTACCCCAGCACAAGGCTCCTTGCAGGAAACCAATGGAGGGGGTGGACCATGGGATAGGAGGTGAGTTTAAAAGTACCTACACTAGACGACACTATATCACAAAAATCTTCATCAGAATGCAAGTGATCAAAGCAATCAGGGGGGATTTTGAAAGAGTATTTGATTGAGAAAGAAAACAAGCTGGATCAGATACTTAATTCAAAAAACAAAACACAAGAGCCTCTGTGGTGAGTTCCACCAAATCAGGACATATTCAGAAACAGTCCTGACAAGTCCAGGGGAGACCCTCTGGGTTGCGGGGGCTGGGCAGTCCTTGGGGAGCCAGCACTGCAGTTCATCAGTTACTTCTAGAATGATGCTTATTTTCTTAGTTTCAGCGTCTTCCTGTGACACGTGGCCTAATTCAGACCTTTGCTAAAATATCATGAGCAATTTAGAGTTATAAAAAATGAAGAGGAACATGGAAAAGTGGCAGGGAGATGAACAAAGACTGTTGAAAAGATCTGAGAAAAAGATACTAGCGGAAAGAGCAGGATGGATGTCTCTAGAGAACATGAGAATGGTGAAGGGGACAGGCATGAAAACCAAGGCTGTAGCTTGGCATGCCCCACCTGCAAGATGGAAAAAGTAGTCCCTATCTGAGGGCCTTGGTTTGGTACCTAAGTGCCTGACACATGTCGCACCAATGCACCCACACGCTCCAGAGGGCAGCACACACTGTGTCTTGGGGAAGTTTCATGACCTGCTCCCCCTCACTTCCAGTCCCAGACTCACCTGTGCCATGGGGGCAGGTGGGTTCTGCAAAATGGCCTGAGGCAGGAGCTGCTGTGTGAGGTCACAGGACACCGGGGCAGGCAGGGGAGCCTGGGGAAGAGAAGGGCTCTGTTAACAGACACTGCCTCTGGGCCCTCACAGAGGTCCAGGGGTGTGGTCACTCAGTGGGCTTACAGGAGGCCCTTCCACACTAGAGTGAAGAGCTCACTTCTGGAAGGTACAGGCGCGTGTTCCGTGGGCAAAGGTGGGGCAGCAGGCTGGCGCAGCACGCGGGCGGTCCTTGAGCGAGGTCCCAGCATCACTCAGGGCGCATGATGCCTCTGCCAAGCCATGGCTCCCTGTCGGAGCTTGGCACCTCGCACCACTTCCCTCCCTTGCGTCCTGTTCTAGACTCCATTCTTGGTGGGTTTGGTTGCTCTTCTCCCATACTGATAAATTCTTAGCAGTGCCACTGAGTGGTATGAAGGGGGTCGTATGTACAACCAATGTTGGCTTTGCGTGTGGTCCTTATCCGTTCTCTCAACACTAAGGCAGAGGGCCAGACATGCCGGGCGTATCTGTCTGTACTCTCACCCGGGATGTTGGTGCAACTCGCCAGACTCTGCCTGGAATTCGTCAGACTCCTAGGGAGTCAGGTGAGTGACAGGACTTGCTCCCTGATCACTTGGGTGGGGGGGAGAAATTGTATAAAAACAAGAAAGGAACCCCTCAGCCTCAAGGGCTCTTTGACGTTTTTTAAAAGAAAAGTAAAAGTGTTCTGAAGTTATTCTGAAAGCGCCCCCAGCCCCTGGCTCTATAAAAGCAGCCCAAATGCAAAGTGCCCCTCAGGACAACACGGGGAGGAAACGACAACAGGAGACTTCGTTTTGAGGGAGAAATCCCAGGCACAGGGCTACACCAGAGACTGGGTTGGGTTCTCCCAGTTGTAGTTGCCTGTACAGATGGGAGGAAATGGAAGAACTGTGATGCCATTGGTGGCAGAAAGAATTCTAGTGGACGGCCACACATAAGCAGAATGGTGGTCATAGCTTACAAGCTTGTCTAAGAGTGCCTGCAGAGAAAGAAAGGCATATTCTGTTTGACAATAAAATGTGTCACCCAAGCTTTTCAAGCAGCGTGTGCATAACTTTCATGGTGAAGGCAAGGAGGAAGGTGGCCCATTTACCCCCGTCTCCAAAATGTCAGCGAGGGATGGGTGTGAGGTATTTGGCAACTATCTGGATGTGGTCCCTGAAATTCTTGACATTTCTCCCGTCTAGAACTGGAAGGTCTGACCCTCTCTATGGGTGAATGTGTGACTACTTTGACCAAGCAGAGGTGATGCTGTGGGACGTCCCCAGCGAGGACACACAAGGCCACGCAGCTTCTGCCTGGCTCTCATGGAAAGGTCCCTCTCCAGATGTTTCCTCTTGGAACCCAGTTGCCATGCCAGGAGAAGCCCAAAGCATGGAGAGGCCTGTGCAAGGCAGGCATCAGCGGAGGATCTCAGCTGGGGCCCAGCCGTCAGCTGGCCCAGCCCAGGTGAGGGCCACACACGTGGGATATGGATTCCCAGCCCTGGCTGGTGAAGCCTCCAATACCATGCAGCACAGAGGGGCCGTCCCCAGCGCGCCCTCTCTGAGTTCCTGACCCAGAATCTGTGAACGTGAAAAATGACTGTTGCTTTATGCCTCTGAGTTTGGTGTGGTTCATTATACGGCGGTAGATAACAGGAGTATTGCACATTAGTGATTTTGTAGACAGCCGGTGTGTCTTCTAAGGGGCCACTCACTGCCTGCCTTTCTGCAGAGGTCTGACATGTGTCAGGGACACCGCCTGGTATAGGCAGAGGTATAGTTTTGTTGAGAACCAAACTTCTCAAACATTTTCACTGGAGTGAAATGAGATCCAAAATGGGAGGGTCCTCATTGTGTACCCCTAGAGGCTCTGGGGGTATGACCCCAGGTTCAAGTTTTGAGCTTTCTCTAATACTCATTTGGATTTTGCATTTAGGAATATACATCCATGTTAATTTTTGGTATGAAAATGTTTAAAATTAGTTGCCAATTTACCTAGCTTCCCACCCCCTGGCTACCTTACACTTTCAGTCTCTACAAAGGACTGATTCTCTGGGAAGGGGCAGCATGCCGTTTGGTGGCTTTGCAGGCCTGGCACAGTGTAGCAAGCCCTGGCTGAGCAGTGCGGGGTCACACACATACCGGCATCGTGGCTGCTTGGCTGAGCCCTGGCACAGGGAGCTCTTGGGGCCGGGTGGCCAATCTCGGCACAGTCGTGGTGCTGGCTTCTGCCATCAGCTTGCTCGGAGTGGCTGGAAGAAAGCAACAGATGACCTTACTGATGCACACATCAGGGGACCATGGCCCTGTGTGCATGAAACAAGGGACTGACTGGAATCTCTGAGTCCCACAGGAGTGGAAGTGGGTTCCAGAGTCATGAAGTCCTGCCAGCCTCCACCCTGGCCTGGAAGCTGGTGGGTGACAGCAGACCGTCCCCAGACTTCATGTCCCCCACTTGCTTCAGCCACACACCTTACCAGCGTCACTAAAACCAAGCCTGGTTATCTGATCTGCGTGTCACCTGCATTATGTCTGCTTCGTGCAGTAGTGGTAGAACCAGCGTGTGGAGAGGTGAGAGGCAGGGAGCCAGTGGGAGAGGAAGCAAGGAGTGTGAAGTGACGGCCACTTCCACTTCACAGGCATGTATGGCCTGGGACCCTTCATCAGGCTCTGCTCCCCCATCTGACAGGGGGCCCACCCCTCTCTCCATCCACAGCATCACACTCACAGGTGGATTCTGACATGGCCGTGTGCGAGGATTTGTGGGAACTTCTTGAGGACGCTGATGGCGAGTGGCTTGTGTTAAGGCCCGAGGTGCCCACATCAAGGGCATTTAAGTGCTGCTGAAGTTCCAGGTTTGAGCCCTTGTCCTGAAACACACAAACACACACACAGTCCACATCTCGGCTTTGAGATGATGGGAACAAACTTCATGACGTGGTTCTTCCCTAAATGTGTAGAAAAATGTAGAGGCTGTTAGAGAACTACTGTAGCTGTTTGGGATAATTCCAAACCCATTCAGGAAGAATATTCATATATCTCTATACATTTAATCTTTGAGAGGCATGTAGCCTATAGGAACAGTTACTTTACTTTTTCACCTTGTATCTTGAATTTTCAGATTTTTGTAAGTGACTTTGCGTTTTACTTTGTTCCCTTAACGTTGTCACCTCGCTGCCCAGAATCTTGATTTTCCCAGAAGCGGGGGAAGAGGCAGGTTCCAGAAATAAGGTTGCTGGTGGCACTGGACTGTTAGCACACCAGTGAAACAAATGCCTTTGGACCCTTCCGGGTACTTTTCACGCTGCCTCCCCAGCCCCTCGCTCGCTCCTTCTCTGTAGCCTCAGGGCTCTGGAGTGAAGAAGGGGCAAAGGGCCCATGGCCCCTGCATCCTAACTGATGCTGGCTCCTAGCATTTCTCTGCCTCCAATATAGTGTATGCAAAAGCAGCTGTGACTTTCCAACACTGAGGAGCTGTCCTTCCGCCCTGCAAGGTGAAGGTGTCTTAGGAATGAAAAAACAGGTATGCTCGTTCTTAAGCTAAAGAAGAAACATGATGCTGACTCTCCTGAGCCATGTTCCTCCCTAGTCTTGGATGGACGGTGAAATTCCTGGCATCCACTGGTCACGTCCAATGGTCTCGGGTATAAAACGCCTGGGTGTAAGTCTAGTGCTATTCTGCCTCTTGAGTCATGGCTCCAATGAGGGTGGACAGTGTGTGTGTGCCCATGTAGGGCTGAAATGATTGCTCTGTGACCCACAGGCCTTTATGCAACAGGGAATTACAGGATGTGCCTGGATTTGCTGTGCTAAATGTCAGTTTTGAGACTCTACTGCTTAGTCACAGAGCCCCGCCTCGATCAGACCCCTTGTTGGGGGCGTCCCTGGCCCTTGGCCATTTGTGAATTGTGTGCTCCTTGGTCTGCAGAGAAATAAGGACAGGAAGTGAGAGTAAGCACTGAGAAACTTTTATCGCCATTTGACATCGCCACACATCACACCCAAGCATGGCAATTTGCCATTCACAGAAGCATTGGTCAGCAACAGATATGACATTAAAACGCCAACTGGTCCATTACCACTGATGGTGTGAAAAGCATTGTCCTGGAGCTTTTTCTTTAAAAGGGGCCTCATAACCTGGCAGCCTGAGATTGTGTTTGTGCGTGTATACACACACGCGTGTTTATGAGAAGTTCCATTGGGCTCTGGGATTCCTGAAGGATCAGAAATTCAATAATGAATTTCAGACTGACTGACGCGCATTAAACCTGTTGGTCTTCAGCTGTGATGTATGGTGTGTCTAACACCTGCCTATGAATGGCTTAATTCCACTCTTGGACATGATACATGATGCGTTATGTGACAGAGCTGGCTAATAAACACTTCCATAAACAGTGACAGGTGTGTCCTATCAGGATACTGGTGATGAATCACCCTGTAATGCACCCTGTGCAGCAGCCAGCAAGGGAGGCTCTGAAAAGAGACTGGCAGCTCTCTGGTTTCTACAGGTGATTTTTCTTTTCTCCCTCCCAACTCGGTCCTTGATGGACCACAGGTGCTTTTGTTGGACCATTGCTGCTGTGTCAGCCCCGGCCAACGACTCTGGATTCTAGCTCACTGGGCAGCCTGGAACTTGAGCCATATTTCAACAATTCTAAGCCATCTTTCATCAATTCCCCACCCTCATCTTGACATATCTGAAATTGGGATGTGTTCGTCAACTGATGAAAGAAATCCTTATTTCACAGATTTACTGGGCAGCATTTTCTCTCTCTTAGTGGGAGATAAGATAATGGTGGATCTTAGTCAATAGCATCTTAGTTTTTGATGAAACACAACACTCCCTCCTTTGCTTGCTTTCTCTGTTTTTCTCCCAATATTTGTGTCTGTTTGAAGAATGGCCTTTGAGGAACAGGGCTCTCTGGTCTACTTGCAAGTTGTAGAGACGTGAGCACCTGAGATCTCAGGCTGGGGGCGGGGGGGGGGGCGGGGGAGGAGGTACAGACTTGGAGAAGAGAAATATCTCCCAATAGGAGAGCTCCCTGACACGAAGCCGACTCCAGCATGCGGTTAACTAAGGCCTCAGACTCAGAAACAGAAAGTCCCCCTTGCCACTGACAGCATTGGGAGTGGGGGTGGGGGTCCAAGTCCTGGAGGCAATGTAGCAGCACGGAAGCAAAGGGAAGGATGGGGGATGTTGAATTATCCCAGGACTCAATGTGATGATGGAATGACCCCTCCAGCTTTCTATCTGTGGGAGAGACACAAAGTGGACTCATAACCATTCTTGTAAGGCCAGAACGTCGCCAAACCATGCTTTCAGTCCAGAGGCTGTTTCGAATCCAGCTCTGCAAGTTCTAACCCTTGGCACCCTTGGGTACGTTAGTTAATTCTCGGTGTGCTTCTGTACCCCAGAGAAGAACCAGGACAATGACAGTGCCCATCGCACAGGAACACCATCGTGGTAAGTAAGGGAACCATGCTGAATGATACTGGGAACATAGCAAGAGCTCCATAAATAGGACCTGTTCTTTTGATGATTAGCATTTTTATGATAACAACTCATGGGAGAGTCTTCTTAGCCAAACTTGGCCTTGTTGCACCTGGCGGGGATCAGAATACCTTTAGTGCTGAAGGGTGGATGGCCTCAGATGGCGGGTCTTCCAATGCCAGCTCCTGCCTCCTTTCCACCTGGACGTCCGCGTAACTGATCAGGAAATCAAGAGACCACAGCTGGAGATGGGACAGCCCAAGACGACCACGGCAGAGAGGGCTGCGCGATGCATCGAGGCCCCTACCTAACGCCCACTCAGAAGAGTCACCACAAAGGGGGCTAATCCTGGGACTTGTCTGAGAAGGGAGTTTCCTTCTGAGTCTAACTAAGCTCCACTGCAGTGTCTTCTAATGTAACATTCAGAATATCTTCCTTTCCAGGATGTTTTTATTCTCTCCTCCTTTATTTATCTCCCCCATCCCCCATATGAACCCTCCAAACACAATTGTCTTTAAAAACACCGTTTCATCGACAGGATAAGCTTCAGCCTTCAAATTATTAGAAGCCTTTCTTAAAACCTACTCAGCCTGGACTATGCATATAGAGAAGTGACAGGTCACCTTTTTAGTAATTACGACTTTCCGGAAGTTTTCTCTCAGACCAACCTAGAACGAGCCAGACCCAGACTGCCGATTCGTGTCTGGACTCATTTTTTAAATACTGTGTGTAAATCAGCTCAATGTGCTGACCCAGCCATGGCCCTCGCCTGAGGGGTAGTCTGAGAAAGGGGCCTGGAAGGGGACAGTGGCTCTTGCGCCTCTGGTATGCTTGTTACCTTATTTATTCCCTCAGTTCTCCCCCTGCTTTTTTTCTGAGGGTTTCTTTCTAAAATTTGGGAGGTAGAGGATGGAGAGGAGAGCAGGGTCGAGGGCAGGGTTTAAAACAGAAGGTGTTGACGATGTCCAGCCTTCCTTGGGGGCAAAGAGCCCCTCTGGCCAAGTCCCAGGCTGGGTAGCAGTGGCTGGGACTGGCCTTGGAATTAGAAAGTACTGGCTGCTGAAGAGCACAATGGTGGGCTGGGAAGCAAAGATCAACTTCCTGAGAGCAGCATGCAACGTGGTGAGCGGCCTCACGGGCCAAGGAAACGAGCATTTCTAGTCTCTCTCCACTTACAAAAGAGTGATTTACTTGTCAACTATACACAAGCATGTGTGTATGTACAGTATCTAGTCATCTATCTGTCTGTCGACTAACCTACCTACCTACCTACCTACCTACCTACCTACCTACCTACCTGTCATCTATCACACACACACAACGCAGCATGGAAGTGCAGACTCTAGATGTCTCTCCGTCTATTATGTCTCTACACAAAACGCAGCATGCGTGCATAGTATCTATATGTCTCTCTACCAATCTACCTATCTGTTATCTACCTATTATCTATCTGTTATGTACATATGTAAAATGCAATATGTATGTATGGTATCTCTCTCTCTCTCTCTCTCTCTCTCTCTCTCTATCATGGATATGTACAAAATGCAGCCCTTCTAACCTTTCTTTCTTTGTTCTCTTCAGATGCTCTTCTCTAGACCCATTTAAAACTGATTTGTGTTCTTAAAATTTCTGAAGTCAGGGGGAAGAAAAAGAATGACATTTCTCCTGTACCTTTGGGACCTGTGACCCTACACAGGCAGCGTCTATAAAATGCTAGATATGTGGCCTCCCTTGGAAGCCCTGCTCCCCCACCCTGGGCTGGGGGCTTCCTGAGACCCCCAGGAACTGCCAGGAACCTTTGCCCACTGGCTTCCTGGCTCTTTTCCAACACAGCCTCAGTTACCAGCAGGGGATTTTAAAGCATTAAAAATGCTTTAAAAAATGCTTTGAGTTATTTAGAGGCAAAATTTTAATTTTCTTCTCAAAACAGTGATAAGGGAAGGCTGTGGGATGGATAGAGATGAGGGGAAAATATGTAAGTAGGTCAGTGAAGCAGTAACTTACTAAATACTATCCTGGCAGCCTGAAACAGCTCATGAGGCTTCAGAGGGCTCTGACCGGCAGGCAAAGGAAGTCTGAGCTGTGTTCACTGCACAGTGCAGCGTGGGCTCAGCAGAGGAACTCCAGCCCTGGGCTTGGTTCTCAGAAGCTGGGACTAGCTGAGCTGGCTGGGGCTCTGACCGAGCTGTCAGGGGCCTCCCCCTCGCCCAGCCCCCAGCCCTCACGCACCTGACCACCGAGTGCGTGCACACGATGAACTCGGGCTTGGAGTTCCACTGGTGGTAGGTGATGTAGTAGTGGGTCTGCAGCCAAATCCACTGCTGGCCTTTGGTCAGAAACCGGTAGCAACACGACTTCCCTTTGCCAAACTGCATCACTGTTGGTAGAAAATGGAGTCTGCGTATGACAAACGTTAATATGAAAATGATCTTTTCCCCCAGAAGCTACTGTTAAAAATACAAGCTTTCAAAGACACAATACCAAACACTGTTTATTTCCCCAGTTGGTGCTGTATTTTAAGTGACTATAAGGATAATGGTGAACGATAATGAATTCTTAAACAATGGAGGAATGATTCACATGCTTTCCCAAATGCTGAGAAGCTCGAAGAAAAAAATCCTCAAATAAGGGCTAATGCAGGCAGATTCTCAAACTGGGGTTTAATTAGGAAGAGGCCCAGGTTTTCTTGGTGCTCATCTCCCTGTCACACAGGAGAGAGGGTCCAGACACTGGGAGAATGGGGCTCAAATTAGACCTGATGGCCGGCTACGTCCGGGCGGGTCTGCGGTTGTCAGTCAGCGGTTCATCCTTAGCCTGCACGATTCTAAAATAGAGTTGGCTACAGATGCCTTCCATCCCAGGTCCCCACTGGCGCAGGGTGTGTGTGTGTGTGTGTGTGTGTGTGTGTGTGTGTGTGTGTGTGTGTGTGTGTGTGTGTGTGTACGCCTACAGTAAGTCAGGGGGTGCCCAGGACAGAATGGAGGCTGTTGGGTTATTAGCCTTTGAGGGTAGAGAGCTGGACTGTGGGTCCCAGGAAGAAGAACCGTTTGGGTTTTATTGCCTCAGTGCCTGGAATTTAGCACATCTTTATGCAAACAGTTAAGAGAAAACCTATGTAGGAAACTAAAGCTACAAAGGGAGCTGCTGAGTTGGATAATGTGGTATCTGAGGCCCTGTCCAGTAAGGCCACAGGGCGGGAGGGAGGGAAAACGTCTTGCCCGGGCCACAGGGCTTGTCCTTCAGACACTGAAGCTGATTCTCTAGCCAGGGTGGTCTTTGTCCGTGAGAGTCAGAAGCAGCCAGAGGCCTGAAGGAGCCACGTTTGTCACATTCTCATGTGTCCACAGATCATGTTAAAATGATCCACGGGGATCTTGTTAAAATGGAGATTCTGATTCCATCGGCCTAGTGGTGACAGCCTGAGAGTCTGCAAGTCTAGCAAAGTCCTCCCGATGTCCAGGTGGCTGCCTAGGGGTCACCCTTTGAAGAGCAAGGGGTCACAGTTTTAAAGATTAGCCTTAAATTCTAACAGCAGGTCCCCATCGAACTCAAGCCTGGTCTTCCTTCAGCAAGGGCATCAGAGAAGAGAACATTACAACAGGCACTGCAGACAAGGCGTTTACTCAAATGCAGTGTTGGCCGTCAGGCCACGGATCAGGCCACAGGTCATTGTTATTACAAGTGTTCCTGTTCAAAGCAAGGACTCGGCACCGAAAATACGGCTTTAAATGGTTAGTTCCTGACTCCTCTTGCTTGTAGTTCTCCCTCCCCCATACCAGGGGTCCTGCCTCCCACACCTTTGCCAGGTGTTCCCCTCCCCCAGCTGGGTAAGGGACCCTCCTCTGAGTGCCCCCCACCCCCAATATCTTGTGCACATCCTCTTAAGGCACCAACAACATCCTATGACGTCACCTATTGCTGCATTCCCGTCAGACCTTGCTCCTGCAGGGCAGTGAGGAGAGTCTGATCTTCTTTCTGTCCCCGGCCCAGCTGAGTACCTGGCCTATAGCTGGTGACCAGTACAGGTCCGCTCACTACAGAACCGTTACTTGAATTCAGTATTTAGGTTTTGAACCGTAGTGTATAACTTTACAAAAGTGACCAGCACCCCTTACGTTTCTGAAGTAAGATGAAATAGCTTGCATATCTGAGGTACTGGAAAGATGTTGGGGGTGAGTTAGGCAGAGCACAGTATATTCCAGCTGAAAACACAACACGGGGGAATCCAGATAAGGACCTCCACCACGCTCCTGGGTCATTTCTGAGCAAAGTCTTCTACTTCAGAAAGAAATTGAGTCATGCACAGACTTAAAGGCGAGGGATCCTGCTGTGGGGGCTCTGGGGACAGAGCCAGGGCCGCTCGGCCCTGGGGCTGGGTGAGTGGTACTCACGGTGCTGGTGACACCTGGCCAGGAGCTCCAGGTCATCGATGTGGTAGTAGTCATAGCCCGAGGTGCCCAAAACTTCAAAAGGCAGGTATCCTATGATTGGCGGGGCTCTGCCAAGGACGACAGGACAATTCATCAGAGAGGACTCACCATGGTAGCCACGCCTCAATGAGGAGGGTACAGTTTGCCCGATAATGATCATTGCGGAGGCCTCGTTTCTCAAGAACAAGGTCAGGGAAATAATTTTGCAGTGGTCAAGCACGGAGAGGCTGGGTTTTCCAAAGTACTCAGTTTTGTTGGCATTTAGACACTCAGTTCCCTTCTCATAACCTGGCCCAAATGATAACAAACGTTATAATTACCGAATAATAAAAAACAGCTATAGGTTGGGTCAGCCTAACCCCGAAGTGTAATTAAAAAAAAAAAGAAAGGGTGGGGAAGGGAGATTGCTAACTCTTAAACTGTGAAAAATGTCACAAAAGAAAGAAAGAAGATGTAGGTTAAGGAAACAAAAGGATGTTGAAAGAAATAAAATGAGAAGTCTCCCTCACTTCCGTTCCTGCCTTCCTGGGAGCTGGAGGGGTTCCAAGGGGGTTGGGGGATTGGGGAGTTGGGGTGGGTATATCCCAAAGATGTCCCCAGGTTGCAGTGTCTGGCTCTCCTGAGATGGTTAGACCCAAACACAGAACATATCCACACATGTGGCAAATACAGTCAAAAGGGAACCACCTCACCCTTGGCTGGGAACCACTTTTCCTTCTGCCAGAAAGTCCTTCTCCTTGAAGAGACCAGGCTTCATCTTTCTCTCCCAAGGAGAGCATGGCTCATGCAAACAAACACTTGAAAAGGACCCAACCCAGATACATTTTTCTTTTCACAAACCTGTGATCCAGAAATAAAAATTTCCATTCCAAGCTATGCCTTGAAGTGAATTCCTCTAAAGGTTCATCAACTACGCACATTTCCTGTATTAGAAGGGGGAAAAAAAATGTTGCTTCGGGTGCCACCCTAGGGTTGTTCTAGAAAGCCTGATGGGTTACAGAAGGCAAATTCATTTCGAGCAAGTCTTCAAGTTGGGTTGGACTGAAACTCATCATCTGCAGCTAATTTTGGTATTAGCTGATACTAAATTTATTTCCCAAGCTGAGGGAAAATAATTAGGAGCCCAAATGTCACACCACTCCCTTCCCATTATCTCGAAGTGTGGTAAACATGTGGAAAATGACTTTTCATCTGCATTTGAGTTACTAATTTAACTCAACACTTGGGCCATAGCGTTAAAACAATCATAGATAAGAGAATTCAGACAACCCCTCAGTTTGACCCTCGGTTCTCCCCTCTGCCTGCCCTGAGCGGTATTAACGTTGGCGTGAAAGGTGGGAAGCTTTACAGAGTTCGAAAGGAGCAGCTCCACAGGCTAAAGAGGCAGCTGTTTCAAACAAAACAGCTCACAGGAAACCGGAGTGAGGGGAGAGAGCGCGTGGCCCGCCCCAGGTACAGAAACCAGATGTTGAAAATTTTCAGTCTGTGACAATGTCATTGTAATTTTACCCTTTCCCATAAAGACAATTAATTTAATATCACTAAATGGGACTTGATTGTAATAGCTCCACAGGATACATTCTCTCCCAGGTACTTACCTTTAAGAACTGTGGTGTTGCCAGGCGAACGGTAGCGATGAAGCAGACCTCCTTTCCAAGTGGCAGCCGGCAAGGCCCTGAAAGGGTGCTGTCAAAGCCGTTACAGGTGGGGCTAGGCACTACGAGAGGGGAGGGACACAGGTTAGCGCCCTCTGGTGCAGCAGCCAACCTGCCTGCATTACGTAAGCGAGCACCTTGAACGTGGGTTCAGGTTTCGTGTACATGAACTCATTTCATTCTTACAACGACTCTGCGAGTAGGTGCTACCATGATCCCCAATGCACAGGAAACTGAGGCACAGACGGGTGAGGTAACCTGCACAAGGCCAAACAGAGCTGGCATTTGAGTTGACTCACTACCTTGCCTCTCACCTGTACTACCCAGAGCCCGTTAGGTTATCGTATTGGTAAAAACAGTCTGCAAAATGAGGAGACTGCCTCATTCTGCAGTCAGGGCCTGAACATTCACTCCAGCCAGCGTTTTAACGGTGAGATCCTAGTCCGACGGTGTTTCTGATACTGATTTTCCAGGGAAAGTATGGCGTCTTGGCACAGGTGGATGCCCTTCCTGCTCCTGGCCTTGGTGTGGCACGCCTGGCATTTAAGGGCTTCTGCCCTGAAATGCCCCCTCAGGAGCCCAGGCTGAGGCAGGGGTTGGGCTGGGATTGCTGAAGAGATGGCCTCAGGATGCAGGGTGACCCCCAAGAGGTGCACTGTCCGCAACAAAACTTGATAGTTCTGGAACACTGCACACGTGACAAAACCTGTTTATTATGTCGTATTTATTCTCACAAGTCTGGGGAGGCGTGGCTTTCCTCATTCTACAAATGAGGAAACTGAGGCCAAGGGCGGTTATTTATATTAAGCAAGGTCACCCAGAGTAGAAATAATGGAGCCGGGAGTATACTCAGGTCTTCACTCCAAGGCCAGGGTTCTAACAGGGCAGGGAGGGGACAGTTCTAGGCTAACCTACCGTGCATCCCACCCAGGCCCGACGCCTGCTGGTGTGTCTCTGTGTGTGTGTGTGTGTGTGTGTGGGGGGGGGTGGTGGCCCTTGGCATCAGCAGCAGTCTGCTCTGGTGGCTACAAACCTTCCTGCAAGGTCACGGTGCAGAATTGCTTTACCTTTCGGGCCAGAGAACAATTCTGCTATTTTAGGTGGAGTTTGCTGGGTGGGAAAAAGAACGCTGTTAAATGCGAGAAGAGTCAGCTTACCACGCACACAAATTCTCACCAACTGCCCAGGATCTTTCACGTGGCCTCCCAGAGCAGCTAACTAAGAAAACTGGGGTGAAGCCCAGGCATTGGCACTTTTAAAAGCCCCCTGCACCCCAGATTTACTAATGGGCAGCCAAGGTTGAGGGTTACTATCCTAGACAATCTATACAACTTCTTTCCTTTTAGAATGTAGTTGGTTATACCCTGTACAGTTCTGAACTTGTAGATTAAAACTTCTATTTTCCAACTTGACAGTATATAAACATCAGAAAACTAAATGCATTCTCAGATGAACCCCGCAAAACTGTTTTTGGATTTTAGCTTTCCAATAATTTTTTTTCTTATGTTTATAGGTTTCTAAGTGATTCAGTACTGTGGTCTTCTATCCACTAACATGAATAAATTCATTTTACCAAACATATTCTCTGATGCATTCACAGAAATAATAAATGTTTCCAAACATGATTATAAAGTGGGTAACATAAAAAACAGCGGGCTCCAGAGAGTTTGCATCTGTTATTAGTTGGCTTAGATCATTGCAGATTCATGTGTAGGGGGAGCCAAAGATCTTATCAAGGGGTAGGAAAACAATTCCACATAAGGGAAGGGTCTGCCAGATGTGAACATCTGCGTAATGAACAAAAGAAAGACACTGAAAAATGTCCCAGATGTGAAATATCCTCTCTGCTGGAATCTAAGACACATCGCCCGCCAGATAACGACCTAATAAAATGCTCCTCACTCTTTCAGAATAGCAAGACCTTCCAAGCAAACTTTCAAGGACTTACTTCCCAGGAATTTAAGAGAAAGTCTTTGACTGGTCTCTGAAGTATGTGTCTTGTTTGAGTGATGCTTTCTGCTACGAAATTCGAGTGCCCTGTCAGTAAGTGCTTGTCTGGGTGATGTACTGTGAGGGATAGGGGGACAGATGGAGCGAGGGGCAGGCAGCAGCTCCTGACAACTTCTTTAAGGGACAGGGGTGGGGATCGCGGCAATTAAATGATGTTCCCAGAGCTTCCTGTTGGCCTGGCTGCCTCCCAATGCGGTTTTATCAGTGCTCCTATAACTTCTAAAGCTTTAAAGATGAAAATGCACCCTGCAAGGGAAAGTCCATTATTGCTTGCAGCCTGCACTTGACAAGCTAGGTGTCTTACAGAGGGGCCCAGGTCCCAGCAAACGCCTCTTCGAAACAAGTCTTTCCCCTAAAACCTGAAGCATCGGAGGGTTTGATCACAGGTGAGTAAATCAAGGATGAAAGCTGTAACAGAGGCCAAGGGGAAAACCTGGGGGAGAAACATGGGGAAGAAGCTACTTTAAACATTTTGCCAGTTGTATTTGAAATGACTTTCCCTCTCAGCATGAGCCTTCTTGCATGTTCCAGAGAGTCAACACGTGGGAAAATTCTTCCCCGGGACTTCAGAGCCATATTTAGTACTTAGAATAACTTTGTGGGCACTTCTTATTCCCGGGTAGTTTAGAAATGTTAATTAAGAATTTAATTAGTTGTTTCAATTTAAGTAATAGAAAAATAGATCTAATTACAACCAGCTTCCTGAGCCTCTCAGGATAAACCACTCAATGCAGGCACAGCCCTGTTTTATCAAATCTCTGACCACTTTCAGGCTTCTCCTTTCCTCTGCCACACACACACACACACACACACACACACACACACACTCATGATAGAGATAGAAGTGATATTTCTTGCTACATTTCCCCCCCACCCCCGAGTCATCTTCCTTAAAATTGATCTTACTCTTGCCCAAAGCTAAAGAGACAGCCTTCCCCAGGGCAGGAACTGGGTCTAGTTCTCCCTGTGTCCAGCTCTGAGCAGGCATCTTGCACACACAGCAGGTACTCAACACCTGCTGTGTGTATGGAATGACTCTCTCACAAGATGACCTTCCATCTCACATCCAAGCTGCAGTTTAAGGTCCAGTTTGGGAAGAGATCTTCGGATCCCTGCCAGCAAATAACGCATAGACCTTGAGGTCCCAGGACGGCTTCCCCCTGCAGCCCAGCCTCATGTTGCTGGTGGCTGGCTGGCCGTAGGAGGGTACCCCTGGTACTCAGGCTAGCTCACTGCCCCACTCAGGTGTCAACACTGGTCACAAGGACGCCTGGGCAAGATCTGCTGCAAATCAGCCCACAGCCATTACGAGTCTGTGGAAAAAGGAGGGGCGCTAGTCGTGGGCCTCATGCTTAGAGAGATGTCGGATGGGGCTCTGTTTTCAGTCTTCTGATTAAAAGGGTCCATGGAGTTCACAAGGACCCCTCTTTGCTCCTAAACCTTTCACCACAGTCTCTAATTTCAGAGACTCTGAAACAATTGTGCCTTGGGCTGGCGTTCTTGGGATTCCAAAAACAAGAGAGCCCCAAGGTTTTCCTGAGGATCAGAATGACTGATGTCTGTCTTGCTTGGTGCTCAGCAGTCACTGGCTTCCAAGTCTGCCTGATGACAAAGGTGAGCTCCCAAATCGGTGACAACAAGGAGATAAGGGTGACTGTAATGGCAGGGAGAGCTCAGGTGGTGTGAGAACTTATTTCCAAAGGCAAGAGCGCAGGAGGAGCAGGGATGGTGACAGTGAACCTGAGCCAAAAGCAAGGAGGAGAAGGAAGTGGAGAAAGATGTGCCGATGCTCTTCTGCTCAGTATCGGTTCCCTCATCAGGCCTAAAGATGCAGTTTTCTGATCAGAGATGGCCTGCTTATGATAAATGAGTTACAAGAGCTGGAGGAAAACACACTACGAGTCCACAAGGAGAGTGACAAATAGCTTTCTCAGCACTGCTTGGAACCAAAGAACAACAAAGCAGGGAGGTGTCGGGGAAGGCGTGAAACCATTGAAGAGGAAGTTTGCTAAAGAAAGAATCAAGTTCCTAAAACTCCTCTGTGATAAGCATCCAAAAAGGTCTGGGCCAGAGTGTTGGCACGTTGGGAGAAAAATTTTCTGCACATTCCTGAGAAAGCGTCTCCCACTAGTTCAGCATGATTCCAGACTCTCCTTTTCTCTCTTCCCAGTCTGCTTTCCCAGAGGTGCTCTGAACAGATAGGTTAGTGGGTTCTTGGGCCAGCAGCACAGCGATCTGCCCAGTGTTTGGCCTGGACACCGCCTCACTGGCTGCGGTAAAGTGTGCTTCTTCTTTCTTTCCTGCCACTTCTGTTTGGCACAGGGAACAACGATGTTGGCGAGAAGCTGAGAGCCACATGAGAAAACTGGGGTGGGCGTGGGGGGGGGGGGAAGGCGGGTCCGGTGGTGCAATTTGCCGGATTGAAAAAAGTACTTTAATGGGAAAATACGTGTCTTAAATTTCTTCTTTTAAGAATTCATTAATTAAAATGAGTAGTTTTAGGAGCCAGGAGATTGTAACGGCACTGACAAAATACCCACCAGATGGTGGGTGTGGACACGGCCAAATTATTTGTATGCTCAGGGAAGTGAATTTCCTGTAAGCCGTCGTGCCCTGTGCCCCAAGTGGGTATCATGTGCCCATTTTTATCACAATTATCAGACAATCCGTACCAAAGTTCCCCGCTCCCAGGCTGAAACAAGCAGAAAGATGGATGATAAATGTACGACCATTCCTCACTGCTCCATTTTAACACAGACTCTTGGATAGGTCTGTGCCCTTGGGTAACAATTTGTTTTTTATCCTGATCTTAATTTCTCTACAGTCAAATCTGGCAGCCATGACACTGCTGGAGAAGAATGTGATGTTTTCTTGTCAGAGTGGACAAGTGGAGGGACACTCCTATTCTGACTCTTGGGTGCTTGTGACAGAGAGATCAGACAAAGCTTGTCTTCCTGGGACAAACTCACGGCTCCATTCCCAGTTGAGGTCTGGCTGGCCTGCGATTTGTTCCCTTAACTGAGACACCTCAATGAACTCCGCTTAGGAAAAAAACCAAACCAAAACAAAGCCCCCAAAGCCAGAAAATGAGGCAACCTACAGAAATCCCAGGGAACACATGGAGTCAAGTGCTGTGAGTCCAAAGGCCTCGGCTTCTGCCAGAACTTCAAATCTGGTTGTGTGGTTAGAGGCGGGTAGGTAAAATGAGGGCAGGGAAAATTTTATGCTCTGCTGTGTGGTTTCTGGAAAGCCCAGAGTGGAATGTTTGCTGAGGGTGACCCATTTGGAACCACACCAGCGACTTTTGAAACACTGCTCTCTGGATTTCAGTCAGACGCACATTTAAATCCAAGGCTGGGGGAGGGGCAGGAGCTCAAATACAGGATGGCCTGCTTTCCTGCTAGAGGGTTGGGGGTGGGGCTGGGGAAAGGCCTCACGGCTCCCCTCTGTTTCACTGGAGAAGTAAAAAGATGGGATGCTGCTGTATTTGTTCAAAGCATTAGAAACAAACGTTATTGGGCAAACAGCTCCGAATAAAGTAATTTCATTTCAACTCCATTCTGGAAACTAGGAGCAGAGGTGGACCAGGGGCTGCTCTGACGGGCCCACCCCAGTGGGCCAGGCTCAGAGAGCGACTTTGTATGAGGAGAGGAGGAGACTGGGGGGGCGGGGGGCCTATATCCCAGGTCAGATTCCTTCAGGAAGCTTCTCACAGGTTGCCTGAGAGATGGTGTTAAAGTGAAATGCTTCTAAGAAAGCTACTTTCCTGTCCTGTTTCCTGGCACATATTGCTTCACATTTATTAAAAATCTAGGTTAAAGATGTGAGGTCCTGTCTTCCCTCCCCTCCCCCCAGAACATCTGTGGCCAATAAAGAAGCCCAAGGAGTGGCCAAGATGTGCAAATATCGAAGTCGGGAAAATTCCATTCTGCTCAAGGCTTTGGGCAAAGCTGCTGTGTCTGCACAGCGACAGTGTTGGGGGCGGGGAGGTCAAGCGGTAGGTGGCACAGCTGGCTGGTGAATCTGGAAATGTCCCATTAGAGAGTTTAATTCATTAACAAGGGCCAGGGTGCGTCTGTTCCTCCGCTCCCCCCGGACTCCTAACTGGGCCTCCTCACGTCCGTCACTGAGCCAGCTGAGTCCTGAGCAGTTACCTGGGTCAGCAGACAAGCAGATGCGTCTTCATCTACAGGATTTAAGGGTCACCAAGCACCCTCTTTCCTGCCTGAAGCCTTCACATTTCACTTGGGCCCTTTGGTTTAAGGCCGAGAGCCGTCTCTCAGCCTTGGGTCAGGTCAGTCCATCACATGAGCTCTAGGCTGGGAAGAGAGTGTGTCAGGAACGGCCTGCAGGGGTGCCCCGGAGTGAGAGGCCTGGGCGAGGACGCCAGGGAGCACCCAGAGGGGAAGGGGGCCGGGGGAGGCACAGAATGTGGAGCGAATGGTGGCCAGAGGTGAGCTTCCCTGACTACCCACTGCTGTTCCGGAGGCCCTCCAGCGAAGACACTTCACAAAGCACCGGAAGTCATACCGGCTCCAGTTCACTCAGCACGTGCACCAAAGCGGATTTTATTGCTTTGCATTTAAGGCCAAAGAAGAGGTGGGAACCCTCCTGGAAGCCACCCCTAGGTCTGTCCCTGGAGTGTGCTTCAAAGTCAGTCAAAGGGCAGTCCTGTTAACAGCTCTGGGGGAAGAGCATGATTTCCCTGAGCCGGAAGTCCTGGGCCCGAACCCTGGCTCTGCCACTACCACCTGTGCGTCCAGGGCCAAGGTCTCAAAGCCCCAGACTAGGTCAACCTTCTTTGGTTGAGCACTTACTTATGTGCCAGGCATGGACTGTGTGGGTCCAGGAAGGGGTGCCAGGAGGCCACTGATTAAAGGCCGCCATCCTTTCCATTCCATGATTTACAAAAACGAAAGCCTCGTATCTTCTTGAGAAGCATCAAGTGAGAATGCATGAAGCGATGTCCCATAGACTAAACAGCCCTGCAGAAATGACAGGGCTGGTCACGATAATGGACCAAAGTAGGGTTCCCTGCGTAGTTCTCTGAGGTGTGAGCAGGTTCTCTGTTAAAATAAAACCCCTGTTCATGGTCACTTTTCTTCTACGCTTAACATGTTGTATTCCAATCTGCACCGTGCCTGGGAACTAGGAGAAGTTGTATGGGGTGGTTTGTGTATTAACCACATTTTCTAGTTTCTGCATCTGGTGCTTTGACATTTGGGGCCTTGCTGACCCTGGAGGGACTGCTCCTCTCAGGGTCAGCCACTACTGAGGGATAGTAAACAACTCACTTTCCAGTGTACCTTTCGTATGGAATCTAACCACTGCGGAGCCCATCCCCCCACGACCTCCACTGTCTGGCTCTCACATTCTGGGCCACTGTCCTCCTGCTCTAATCACCCAGGGCCAGGACGAGATCACTAGGGACAGTGCCTATACCACACAGCCCTGAAATTCTTGACACTAGCCAATCCTAAGCCTGCTTACCCTGCCTTGCCCATTTTCCCCTACAGAAACCACAACAGAGGTTCTTGTTCACTTTTCTCCTGCTCCCTCAGCCTCTTGACCCATGCTGGTGCTCCCACGTGTGGCCCTGCATGGTGTTTTTCTAGGGATCTGTGAGTGTAACCCTCTTCCTTCATGACAGTCATTGCCATGTCTGCGTGTCTTCCCATATTTGATTTAAAACAAATCTCGAGTACCCTTAAAACAGGTTGGTATGTGGGTGCGGGACATCTGATGTGCACAGGTCCAGATGTCATGTACAGACAGAATGCCGGGGCAGAGCGACAGACCTGTGCTCTGCATCTGGGTGCTTAATTTCAACACAGATTTGTGGGAGGCAGCAAAGCACTGGGGTTGAGCATGAGTTCAGGGTCACAATGGGTATGAATGTGGGTCCTCCACTTCCCACCTGGACACTTCAGACTTTACTCTCCTATGCATCAACTTTGTCTTCTGTTAAGACGGGACACTGCGCATAGTGCCACCTTGTAAGGTTATTGTGAGGATTCAAGGAGGTGATCAATACTGAGCCCAGGGACTAGTCCTAAAGAAACACCCCCTATGATGAGCTATTCGTTTTATCATTCCATTGTTCAACATTTATGGAGAAGTAAACCTACAGAATCAAGTTTGAATCATTTCTTGTATTATGTGAAACCATATTTTATAGGTCAAAAAATGGTTGACTGTTGGTGATTTCATAGGGCTCTGTCTTAGAAATTCATTTGTCTCTGACGCTTTTTGCTATGTGTTGTAATCTGCGTTACAACTGTATTTTGTTTTCCACAATTACCCTTGGAGAGTCTTGTCTCAAGAAAGCACCCCCCTAACTTTGGTTTGTGCAACAGGCTCTAGAAATTCACTCTGCACTCTTGGCTTTAAATTTTCTACTTTCAGTGCTATGTGTTTATAGCAGTAACGGTTTCCAAACAAAAGAGAAAAGAAAAAAATCACACATAATTTTCACACATTCATTCAGGCAAACAAACATTGTTTCAACTTGAAGTAAAAATAAAGCCTTGCTAGTTTAAAAAAAAAAAAATCCCAGAAATCACCACGAAGCCTGCCTATTTTCTTAAAACCCTCTGAAATGAGATAAATGACAAGAAGATTCAAAGTGATATTCAGCGGGCATCTTAATGAGAGTTGCAGAGATGGAAATTCACAAAGGCTGCTCACCAGCCAATCACAGGTCGGTTCTTTTCATTAAGATTGGACACTGTTGTCATGGGGATATGCGGGAACAGCATCCCATAATTCTTGCAGTCTTGGCCCTCTGGGGGCCAGGACGCCTTTCCCTTGCTTGCACGTGGCCACTTGGGATATACTGCTCTCCCAGCAGCTGGTGGCATTACGGTCACAGCACATGTTTTAAGCACATTCCCAACCACTGCTGACATCAATTCAAGGATAAAGTTGTCTGGAAGGCGCGCCATAAACAAGAGGAGTGTCATGAAAATTCCTATGAAATGGCATTTAGTAGGACAATGGGGTAGTGTTTCTCAAAGGCCCTGATTCCTTGCAAGAGAAACCTCAAGCTTCCTTCCCAATCTCACAATCCCAGCCCCACCCTCAGGTCTCCTGAATTGGAAACTTCAGGTGCGGGCTAAGAATCTGCATTTTCACAAGCTGCCTCACCCATGACCATTGCACCTGGGCTGGCGTCATGTTGGGTGTTCTATGAGGTATCCCTCAGGTCACTTTCTTTACCTGGCAGACCAAAGAGTTACCATTTACTTATTTATGTGGTGCACTGAACATTCATCTCAGAATGTTTGGGAAAGCCTTTCAGATGAGTCATATTAGCATGGCCAGGCCCTTGGCTTCATCCTGCTTTACCCAGATTTAGGGGCCCCCTTGGGGAAGCTGACCTCCCACCACTTCCAGCCACTCAGGCATGCTGAGTCTTGGGTGGGCAGGTTCCCAGAAGGACCCCAGTTGGCCATGGAGCCCATCATCCAGGCATAAGCCCTGAACACTGGGGCTGAAAAACGCTCTGGCAGGCTCATGCTGCTTAGCATCTAGTATGTTTATGTGAATAACATAAAACAGAGGGGCCTCCACTAGGACTCAGTGCCATGACTCTGGCTGATTCTCATGGAAACTTGGGACTCATTTGACTGGGGTAATGGATTTGACTGTGGTCCAGACTTAAACAACAGTAACCAAACAGCACACGAGTTGCTGCTGCCATCACAACTCCCTCGGACCTCCCACCTGCCACCCACCCCCTTATTTCCAAGCCGCATCTTTTCCTATTTGTTTTCCTTTGGTATTTTCCTCCTTCCCTCTTCTCTCTTTCCACCATTCCCTGTCAATACTTCCTTCTCGTTGTTCCCATCTCCTGTTGTATTAAATGCTGGACCTTTCAAAGGTATCTGTTTTGCACTGAGTTTTGAGGAGCGCAGAGGACAGAATGCAGGCCCGCCTGTGCTGGGTTCCACAGTGGGGCTGTGTGTTGGCACACTGAGCCTGGGATGGGCAGGTTCACAGAGGGGCCCAAGCCCCTGAATTTCTAGCATTGGCCTGCTTTCCCATTTTGCAGGAGTCAAAAGTAAAACTGAGTGTTCAGGGTCTAATTTAGAGATACAGTCAGAGCTTGGACAACTAGGTATCCAGATTAATTTCAGAAAGGATGACGTTCCTGCCTGACCTAGCCTGCTTGGCACCCACATAGTGTCGCTTGCTTGTCACCTACTGTGCATCAGGACTGGAGTGAGCAGAAGACCTATGCACCAGAGCTATTAAAATATGCTCACAGCAGTGCTGTAAAAAGGAGGATAAAAATACAGAAACCAAGGTTATGGATCGTCATGTCACAATGAAGCCCTGTTTGGCTGTGCGGAGGCTGAGCCTGTACTCTAGTAACTGCAAGTTGTTTCTCACAGGAGAACTATTCCGTCAGCCTGCAAGTAAATAAACGAATAATGTGCATCTCAGTGGGACTTTGCACGTTGGCATAAACAGGTGTGGGAGTGTGTGCTTCTCGAATGGGAGATAACATTTACGAGCACAAAAACGCATCTTGGGAAGATGAAAATCTAAACGCAAATATGAAAAGCACAGATTCTCCCGCCTCCTCCCTCCCTGATTCTTGGGCCCCCATGTGCATGTGGGCATGATAAAAGACGCAGTTGCAATTATATGACAATTAAAGCTTACCATTGTTGTAGGAGCGAAAATTTCCTACAAATTTTATGTATTCATAAGTTGGAAATTCCTTTGGGTTCAAGCTGCCTCTGAGAAGATGGCAATAAAACTCTAAATCGTTGTCAGCTGGGCCGTTAAAGGAAAAAGGAGAGAAAGAGAACGTGAGCATTATACACCCTCGATTGAACAAGTCACATCTTTGTGAAACTCACGGGGTTTAGCCTACACATGGCCAGGATAGTTCTCTCATTACGACTGACTTTTGGACGTGGTTTTGTAACCTTTGCACCATAGGCTCCCCCTACCCCCACAGTTTACAGGTATTTTGTATTCCATACTTGGACCCAATTAGTCTTCATTTGCTCACAGATGTCTGCAGATGGTTATGTCGGCATTGATTAGTTCCGGTTGTTTTCATGTGGTATATTAAAATAAAGCTGCTCGTCTAGAGCTGCTCTCTTTCATTTAATCTTTTCACGTTGCTTTTGAAGTAAAATCAGATGTACAACAAGACAAATTATTCATGGAAAATGGACTAAGGCTTGAAAAAACCCAAGGCAAACCTGCTACCTCTATCAACATATATGTTTCATTAAGTGACA
Source organism: Rhinolophus sinicus (assembly GCF_036562045.2). Lineage (NCBI taxonomy): Eukaryota > Metazoa > Chordata > Mammalia > Chiroptera > Rhinolophidae > Rhinolophus > Rhinolophus sinicus. The sequence continues at coordinate 67,445,585 of NC_133755.1, read as the reverse complement.
CATGGCCCAGTAGGCACCGAGGCCAGCCTTCTAGCCGGGTGGCCAATTTGGATAAAAACTTAAAAATTCCAAAAACAAGAAAGCTTTGCAAATGTATATAAATAACCAGACGACAGCCTCAAGAGAAGAGAATTTGGATTTTTGACCTAATTATTCGGTTTTCAGTTGGTTACTTGGTATCATACAAATCTAGCCTTATAGTGTTCTCCAAAATAAGTGGGTTGTTCACTGATTTCGCACTGCTTATTACTAAAAGACTGTCATGTGAAAACAAAAACAAAAACGAGGAACCTCTTGTAGTACATGCAAAACAAGTTAATATTCTGAAGCTCTACGCTTTCAAATTTTCCACATAAAAGTTAAATGTCTTTCATATTCCAAACTCCAGTTTAATTTTAAACTTAAAATATACCTCTGAGGATGTTGGAAATGTTCTGAGTCACACAAAAAATTATTCTTAAAATTAGTCCTCCTTTCTTAATCCATTTTAACTTCTTTTCAAAAGTACAACTCCTATCTTTATAGCTGGTAAAACCAGGAAAGTTAAACTTACATTTTAAGTAGCCTGGGGAAGGGGAATCCGTCACAAGCATATGGGAAGAAAGCATCTTATAAACTTCTGAGTGTTCTTGTTCAGGAAGGAAATTTAACAAATTCTGATCCATAACATCTGACTGAAAAAGAAAATAAAGAACAAAGGTACACACTCAACGAAGACGGGAAACCAAAGCAACAGCAAAAACTGAACATTCATGACCACTCAGAAGTGCTCAGAAGGAAATGCAAAATTCAAGAGCTGATTTTCGGTGAAGACTCTCCATCTGTCACTCTGTAAGTCTGAAGTGTAATCTACAAGGTTTCACTTGCTCAGATGCCCACGGACCGAAGAAAGAAGGAAGAGTTAAGTCAGACCTCGCCTCTTGCTTGAGGAGCCCCATCGCTCTGGTTCTGGCCTGGGCAGTATGGAGCTCTAGCTCGAGGCCACTCGCTCATCTGAAGGGCGCGAAGAGTACACATGGTTCCTTTTCTGACCTTTAGGTCCGCAAACAGCTGCCTGTTTACTTCTTACAGGTCTCTGATCAAAGGAACTGTACTTTTTCTCTGAGTGCCTAGACACGGTGGATACAAAATAAATACAATGTCGAGTCTAGACGGCTTGTCCACTAGAGCTGTTGTCTGTGATGAGGAAAATGGCGTACCATCTGCGCTGTCCATTACGGAAACTACTAGCCACACGGCCTCTGAGTGCTTGAAACGTGGCTGGTATGACCGAAGACTAAATTTTTAATTGTGTTTCATTTTAATTATTTGAAGTGAAAAGTAAACAGCCACCCATGGCTGGTGGCTCCCACATTGGGCAATGAAGCTGAAAACTCACAGCGGAGGCAGAGGACACAAGCACGTCTCTATCACTTCCTCTGGCTTCCTCAGTAAACTCAGCCCCTCCTGCAACTTCAAACACGATCTGCATACACTCTTAAATTTGTGTGTCCTGGCGACTCTCTCGTGCGCCCTGGCTTAACCTTTCAGCTGCCACTCAGGTAGCCCCTGCGGACAGCAGTCACACACATCCCCAAGGTCATCATTCTTTTGTGCCTGTACCTTCTCCTCCCCTTGTCTTCTCTGGTCCCATTTATGGTATTGCCAACCGATCACTTGCCCATACCAGATGCCCAGGTGGCATCCTTGGCTTCTCCCCCTCCCGCCCTCATCTTCACATGCACACAATGTCCAAGTGCTGTGAGATTTTCTTCCCTTCAATTTTCTCAGACCCACTCACTTCTCTACGTATACGGCCTCTATGCTAGTCCAGACCACTATCATCTCTTGTCCAGGGAAGGAAGTGGTCAAGCTGGTCTTCCCACATCAACTTTTGTCCCTGTCCAGTTTGTTCTCCAGAAGGGGCCTCGTAGCAGATCAAATCACCACCCTGCTTGAAACCATCTGTGGGCTTCCGATCGCTCCCAGGATGCAGCCTAAACATCTCAATTCTCTTCAAGGCTCCCACCATCTGCCATCCACCCAGCCTGCTCCCAGTACTGCTCCAGGCCTCTGGACTTTCTTTTCTCCAGTTTGCCAGGTTTGTTCTTCCATCTGGGCCTTCCCCCAGGCTATACCCTCTGGCTGGAACATTCTGCACTCTCTTTTTTCGTTCATCCTTCGGGTCCCTGCTTTAAAGTCATGTCCTCTGAGAAGGCACCCATGACAGCCCCTCGTCCAGAATGCTCACCCCTGCTGCTCTGGCTTCTGCGCTCCTCCATCACACATGATAGGGTATCCCGCAATTGCTGGCATGTTTTCACCCAGCTGGGAAGGCCTGTGAGGGACCAGCCCCCATCGTAGCAAGGCGGGTGAGAGCGCAGAGGTCAGGTTTGAAAGCTGGCTCTGCCCCCAAAGCTGCGCTTTGCTGAACTGAAAGATGAGAAAGCTGAGGGTGAAAGGAGCTGATTCGAGTCCGCTGCTGATAAAAGGGCTCACAGCAAACACTCAGTAAATGCTAGGCCTGATTAGATGTTTAATGACCATGTATGAACTGACTTGAAGTTGTCCTGTTCATTCGTGTGTTAACACGTGTACTCTGCCAGCCTTACTCCAAACGTCAGCTGCAGGAGAGCAGGGGCCCTGCCTGTCTTCTTCACCCCCGTACTGCGCCATCGAATGGTGCTGGGCCTTCAGTAAAATGTGCTGATGCACTGACAGAACGGATGGCAAGCACTGTGACAGAAGTAAAGACAGGCACCCAGAGAACACTGAGCATACTGTGCTGAATCCAAAATCAAGAGAAGGAGAGTCTACCAGGGAACAGTTCCCAGAAGGAGGAGGCCTGGAGCGGGATCTGGGGGACACAACGGTGCCTGCCAGGCAGCAAGGGTGCTCCGGGCAGGAGCCCAGCAGGCACAGAAGCATGGAGGTGGGTGCCCATAAGCCCTGCGGGGGAGGGAGAGGAGCGAGGGGCTGAAGGCTGCACAGGGAAGTGCGGCCACAGTACAGAAGGCCTCAAAGGGTTAGGGCACCATCCTGTGTACCAGGAGGACCCGTGAGGGACCCACGGGAAGGGAGTGAGGGCTGTTCTTCTATTTTAAAGAGACCTCTGGCAGTGAGGAGGAAGGGAGCTTAGGAAACTAGAGCTGGCCCAAGTCTGCAAAGGCACAGGGGAAGGGGGGATGAAAAAGACAGTCCAAACAATTCATTCCACAACATAATCCAGCCCATACTGACTGCACGCTACCACATGCCAGCCACTGCTTCAGGCGCTGGGAAGACACACAACACGGCAGGCAGGTCCATCCCCTCCTGCAGCCAGCATTTAAAGGGATGGAGGCAGGTGGACACCCCTTGGTGGCTGACAGAGGACAGGAGGCAGGAGAGGAGGGACTCTGGTGGCTCCTGGGCTCCTAGCTGGGACGGCCCCATTTTGATCTCTAGAGACAACCCCCTCACTAGCTGTGCTGTCATTTTCTCACTCTGGTTTCTCCAACTTCCTTCTGATGTTCCTAATTTTATTTTAAGCCCATTCCCTTTAGTTTTTTAGAAGATGACTAATGTTCACTGATGGCAGTAGTCTTTCTTCTTAAAGACATTTCAGATAGTACTTGAAAATGGTAAGTAAGTCAGCCCCGGATCTCTTCTTCGAGGGCCAGTCAGGAGCCTACCTCCTATGATGGCAAGTGCGGCAGAGAGGAAGGTTGGGGGCTGCCTGGCAGGTCCGAGGGCTGTGGGGGACCTCAGGGTACAGGTTCTACACAGAATAAAGAGGAACGCTGGATGGAGGTGGGGGAGGTAGGCTGGGGGAAAGTGTTTGAAAAGCATGAGTTAACTCATGGAGAGGGTTCAGAGCAAGCTCTTTATACGTATTTGCTATTACATTACTGTTATGCCATTTTCATGTGCCGAAAACCAACACAAACAACGATAATATGAAAATGTATACCCTAGTGCTTACAGGAGAGTAAATTCTACCTGCAATTGAATGAGCTGAGTTCTGTTCATGAAAATAATGGCAATTATGGAGACAAGCAAGAGAATGTGCCATCTGCAGCCACCTTCACGGCTGAGTCACATTATCAGGAACATCATTTACCTGTCGGAGGTGGGAGGGTCTCCATCCCAACTGACAGCCCGTGGCTGCTGTTTCAAGAATCTGCCCCTATTCTGAGTTTCACTCAAAATGCCTGTCCTAAATTCCAAATCGCACATCTCCCAGGGTTTCTCTTGAGGCACCTTGAGAGCCTGGAGACCATCTGGAAGTGCTGCGAGACAGGAAGCAGCTTCTTCTCTCCCTGTGACCCAGCAGCACCAGTTCCCTTGCACCCAGCTGAGCTGGGAGTGGGCTGGGTAGACACTCAGTTCAGGAATGTCCCAACAGGCCCTGGCAGTTCTAGCTGGGAGAGCTACGTTGGCTGCAGTTAGAGGGGACAATGGTGAGAAGTCCATGGAACGTCCCACAGTGAGAAGAGGCAGGAATGGGCTCTGGGAGGCAGTCAGCGCCTTCGTCTCCCTAAAGGATCAGGAAAGTGGAGGTGTATTTGATATGCTTTCATTCTGTTTAGATTCGGAATCAAATTGATGGCCAAATAGTAACTCTTTCAAAAGATCGTGTAGAGCATAGCTTTAGCCTTGGAGTTGTGAAGAATTAATTAAGCTATAAAGAGTACCAACTATCAAGAATCTCTATTCATCAAAAGAAACTAAAGAGAGGGAAAAGCAAGTCACAAAATGAGAGAAGATTTGCGACACATATACCTGTGGTGTAAGGTCTACAATTAAGATTCACTGTTTTATGTGGTCTTATCATCTGGCAAATCGGGAAGGCCTTGGCTGGCCTACGGGAAAGTTCCTCTCTGTACTCCATCCCCATGGATAATGTCCCCTAGCTAAACAGCCCTCCTTTCAAGGGGACCGAGTGTGGTTCCCACTTGTCTCTGAGTAGAGGATTTAGTCCCCTGACAGTCCGCAGAATTATTCAAACAAGCCAGTCTCACCCCTGTGGGGACCAGGAGGCACCTCACCCTCTTGTCACTACACAGCCTGCCTCTCACAGCCCCTGCTGGGTCACTGTTTGAGAGTGCAGCCCCGTGTGGCCCTGCGTTCTCCTCCCTGGGCTGTGAGTATACGTGACTAATAAACAGCTGTCAATCTCATCTGTCCAGTGTCAAGTGTCACGTGTTTGGCCATTCCTACAACCCTAGGTCACAGTGAATAGAAAGCGATTAAAACAATACTTGACAGAGGACTAGTGTCGAGAACATGAAAAGAATGTTCAAATCAAAATAAGAAAAAACCCAGATAATCCAGTAGGAAAATGGCAAAATACTTGAACACAAAAGAGGCAATCCAAATGGCTAACAAACGTGTTCAAAGACACTCAATCTTATTAGTGATGGAAAGAAAAGCAAATGAAATCTAAATGAAATCTCTAGGAGACACCTTCACACTCTAGACTGACAGAAACTGGGACAGCTGACAATAGCAAGTTCTGCTGACGTGGCGGAGGGCAAACTGGTGCAAGCTCTATGGAGACAATCTGGAGTTATCCGGTAAGGGTGAAGGCGTCCACACCCTACGGTCCAGCAGCTCTGGACTGTATCAGTTCTCCAAGGGAGACTTGCAGACGTTTCTCGTGTTCCTAGGAGCACTTTCTCAGAGTGCCAAACTGGAATGTATGCAGCATTGCAGATCTTCCTATGATGGAATATGATGCAGCAAACCTCCAAAAGAGCACCCCATCTCCTCTTCTTCCTCAGCCCCTCTCAGCTCAGCCCTAGGAAGCCGGCTGATTCAATGGGGTCACTTCTATATTCCTCACATCGGCCCCATCATTACTCTTCTAGTCTGAGACTAGAATCAACAGAAAACCACACTCTTGATTCCTTAGGTGAAGTGAGAACCAGCCTCTCTGACAGCTATGGAGAGGAGAGAGAACGCTCATGCCCCCAAGACTACTGCACCCTGGAAGTGGTACAGGAAATGAGCTGAAACAGAAAGGCTAGATGGATTATGGCATAATGCAAAGGCATCTGCTTAGCAGAGTAAAAACTGCTTTTCTGAGCTATGACACACAGGGACTGGCAAAGGAAAAATGTGGATGGAGGCTTTGATCTCCATCTTCTGCAGAAATGATGAGGTGAGAGGAGGGGCTTCTGAGGAAAAGTATGACTCAGGGTGTTGTGCAATCTGGGCCATGGCAAACAGGGGTCATGACCCCAGGGAGGCAAAGCTGCCCACAGAGTAAGGCCGTGCTGCTCCGTTACCAGGCAGGTATTGCTAAGGAGAGGCAACCACGGTCCTCCAGCACCTTGCTGGCCCAGGATTCCCTAGGTACAGGAACCCAGGGCAAGCTGTTACCCTCCTCATCACATACACTGGTCACTCATTGGCCGATGTGCTAGGGGTGGGGTGTGGTGGGCGTTAAGAGGTTTGGTGGGGCTTGTTGGGTGGAGAGAGAATAGAGGACATTTTATCCCAATCAGATCCAGAGGACGCTCTTGGTAGAGCTGTCAGTCAAGGTCAGGCTCCGCAGGAATAAATAATGGTGTGGCAGGAAATGGAAGGCTGGCCCAACGTCTACAAGGGACCCTCCACCAGCCAGGTGCTTAGCCTGATGGGGGTTGGGGAGCAGCTTAAGAGAAAGCCAGCAAGGCTCCTATATTGAGGAGGAAGTATCAGGGAGGGAGGGAAGGAGGGAGAGAAGCGAGGAAAGAAGGGGAGGTGGACGGCGGGAGGAAAAGGGGAAGGGAGGAACATCTTTGAGGGCCTTTGAACATGCTGCAGCCACCGGCCTCCGCCTGGTTCCCTTGGACAGCAGGTCCTTGGCTCTCAGCTGACAAAACCCTCCTCGTTCCCCAAGGCCGTCTTGTCAACAGTGTCTTCCCTGAGTATTATAATCCCCCGGGGGACCACCTGTCACTGAACCCTTACCACCAGTAAATGTCACAACCTACTTGCAATCTCAGTCATGTCCCTGGTGATCCCCAAACCGCACCCCATCTGCAGCCATCTGGTGCATATTCCTTAACCCAGGTGTCCCTTTGCAGGAAGACATCTGTCAGCCTCTGCAGAGGCTCTGAGCTCTGCTAACTGTGCAGTGACTCTTGTCAGTCCATGGCTTCTGGGGCACAGAGGATAAGGACCTGCACCCACATCCCACACGCCAGGTCTGGCCTTGCTCACTCAGGGCGCCTTGCTTGCCCCAGGATGACACATGCTGGTACCTGCCTTTCCTCTGGCAGGCCCCTGGGACATTGGCCTGGGCCTGAAACTCCTCACACACAGACCCCCACGTATCTGCACCACCCTGATCGAAGTTCTGGATGGTACTCAAGGCAAGATAAGTATGTGTATTGGTTAAGGCAGTCGGAGGAACAGAAACTTACCGGTAAGTGCCCAAGGAGAGGTGTGATGCTGTCAGAAACGTAGAGGATGCTGCCATCCGTTGTCACGGCGATGATGAAACCATCTAATGCCTGTGGAAAAGTCAACAGTGAAGGCCCCTTGGTCATGCTTTTATGGGGGAGGATGTCATCAAAGCAAAGGACCCCGCGTTATGACACTGACTTTGTTTTGTGAACCTTTAGAAGCCACAGATATTTCCACGAATAACCTCACAGCACTTTTCTGCCTGATACACAGGATGAGTTCTTACACAGAATTGGTCTAGCCCAGGCAAAGTACTTGCAAAAGCACTAAAAGGCTCAGTGAAAAATCTGATCTATTGGTATCATGAACCAAAATTTAGCCAGGGAAATTACCTAGGGAGTTTTAATGTAAACATACTATTGGGCCGAGTCAGAACTATCACAATTACCATTAAAAGATGTCAGTGATATTTTGTCGTTCCCTAATATCACTTTGAGTTCCTTGGTAAACTTTCACTGAAGGATATCAGACCTAATAGATGCATTAAAAACAGAAAGTTAGCCTACTGGTCAGGAGAGACCTGTGCCTACATTCACTGCCATAGGAGAAACACATCCAAGGGAACTGTTTGCAAAGAACGTTTCACGTGATTCCACAGAAGTAAAAAGTAAGGACTGAGGGGGACGCTCTGTATAACTCATTTAGAACCAGAAGTACTTCAGAATGTCTGAAAATGCAATTCCTCTAAAAGCTTTCACTGAGCGCCTACTGTATGCCAGGCACCCTGCTCTAGGAGTGCACGACAGAAAAGATTTAGGTAGCAGGGTATTCTCACAGACACTGTTGCTGTTTTGCTTTTAGATTCCTTTTTGGATGCTCATGAGGCTTTTATAAGACACATCTGAGAGTTGATTTCTAAAATTCAGACCACGCAGTTCAGGAGCGATGGGAGAGCCCACCTCCCCAGGAAACAAATCTTCAAGGCAGGAATGTGCTCATGTGGACTGTCACAGTAAGCCCATCATGGTTGCTTGATTGACTGCAGCTTTGAAATATCATCTTCCCCAAATATGGGAACTGTCCCACTTTGGGGGGAAAAAAAAAGAACTGAAATACGTATTTAGAAAGTTCAGGAAACATTTTGTATGTACTTAGCTAGATCCTCCCAAGATATCACTGAGGATCTGCACAGCCAAAAAGGCACTAATTCTTTCAAATTAGGAGGGTGCGGCTGAGTGCACTGCAGCAGGAAGCGGAAATAGTCTGCTAACTGCATTAAGGACATGATTGCAACCAGCCAAAACCAGAGAGGGTTCCTTTCATCAGGAAAATTAACACTAGGGTCATTTATTATTTTTACACTTCCATATTACAGGACTTTAGACTGAAAAATATATCAAAGCACGTTTCTTAAGCAGGCCTCATCCTTTTGCATTACATCAGTGGTTTTCAACTGAGGGCAATTTTGCCTCCCTGGGGACTTTTGGCAATGTCTGGAGATATTTTTGGTTGTCACTACTGGGGTGGGTGCTGCTAGCACCTAGTGGGTGGGGGCCAAGGGTGCTTTGAAATGTCCCATAATGCACAGGATGGCTCCACAACAAAGAGTTTATCAGGTCCAAAATGTCAAGGTTGAGAAATCCTGTGCCGAGGTTGAGAAATCCTGGATTAGATTTATGGGTCACAGTGAACACAAAGGCACACATCCTAGTAACTTATTTTTCTTTTCCCCTCAAGTATTTTCCTAAACGTTTTTTCAAATCATATTTGCAGTACGAGTGGAGGTGAATTTTGTTTAAGAGGTGGACCTTTTTATAAAAAGCAGATTAGAATACTGGGAAAAGTGGGAGCAATGAATACAAATGATCTTCTTGCACAGGGAGCCCATGCCCCTCTTGAATTTGTAAAGTAAGTGGGTGTGAAAAAGCTGAAGGTATTTATAGATGGGAGATAACTTTCATCAGCTCATTGGCATTTTCCATCGAAGGCACTGAATCACTGCTTTAAGAAGGCTTGCTTTGGTTTTAGAAGCCACATTTGAGAATGACTCAATAGAATGTGATTGCAAAGTGATGTGCCCCTCTCAATGTAAAGGTGATTCTAACAGGAGATTCAAGGACACTGAAGACGCCATAATGGCCCAAATTTCATACCTGCCACACACCAGCAGGAAATGAAATCACCCCTTCCTGCCCATTCCTGATTCTGATGGAATGTTTCTTGTGCTCTCCAGGACAGCCTCTGGGCTAAGAGAAAAGATCACTGTAGCTTTTCTCACAAAACTCCCTAACTGCTGGCCACCAAGCGCTTTCCCTGCCTTTGAGTCTCTTGTCTAAATGCTTGCGGCCACACTCTTCCCTGGCTTACACCTGAAGAGCTTGACTGGTCAGCAACAAAGGCATTTTTGTTCTTTCAAATTCCACAACTGTATTAGTCCCCCCCACACCCCCAACCCCGAGTCTGGTGTGGGGCCTTTTGAAGAAAAGCAGGAGGAAGGAGGGATTGCCACCAAGGGCCTCGGCAGCTGAGTTCCCTGGGCCCTGATGGGCTCTGTCCTGGATTCTGTCCTTATTTAAAAAGGGAACCTCCTGATGACCAAGACATGGTTCTCACAGATTCCTCACGTTCCCTGAAATAGTTCTGAAAAAAGCAAAGAGTGGTGTAGGTGTAATAGGACACACATTATTAGGAAGCTGCATAGTAAGGGGTGATGACGTCATCGTGGGGTGGGGCACCGCTGGGGCTCAGACCACCAGGGAGGCTCCCGGTCCTCATCATGAAGTGTCTACTGAGGAGCAACAGGTAGGAAAAGAAGCCTAAAGAAGTCTGAGGTAAATCAAAAGGACTAGCGGGTGGCTTTCCCACACTCCTCAAAGCTGCAATTCACCCAGAAGGCTCGCTTGTTGTACAGGCTTAATTTCAGGTCCAACTTGCTATCAGGCATGATTTTCTTTAGATTTGCTTCAAGGAATCTATACTGGGAGTGGGAGAAAATGCATGAAGAGTATCCATGCAAATCTAAAACCTTCTTTTTCCAGAAATGTCAGTCTCCTGAATCTCAGTCCTGCCTTTTAGCCCAAATATTTTCCATTTTTAACTTTATAAAAGTCTTGTTTCCTCGAACATTTGAAACTGGGAAGAAAAAAAAGAACGTGCTACAGCCTCTTAAAAAGAGGTGGGTACTTTAGGGTTATGCGTTTTAACTACTTTTCCCTAAGAATTAAAAGATAAAACGATTTCTGTAAAGTGGTATAATGATAGATTACTTTAACACTATATTTTACAAGCTGCTCTAAATTTAACATACTTAAAATGCATTGCTTCTGCGGAACGTTCTGTATTTTCTTTAAATTTAGTTTACATGTACATTTAAGTATCTTTCATTTTTATGCAAATGTTTATTAATATGTTTGTATTTCATAATATTTGGACAGCTTCCTTTTAGCATTTTCTTACCCAGTACTTTCTGTTTTCTGCATAATTCATCTACATAAATAAAAATTTACATCAGTCTTAGATAGGCACATAAGATGAGATATAGAAAGATTTAGAAAGTGGTCCTGCCAGGAACCACTGACACACAGCCAGCGTCTCACTTCCTTTTGCTGAACTCATCTGTCCTGGTTCTCCTCTTCTTACTTAAGGTCCCAGTCATGCCACGTCCGGGGTTCTCTATCCCTCCACTGTCATGTCTATACGCTCCCAGTCTTATCCCCAGTTTAGGTGTCAGAGCACTCAGCCAGATGTTTTTGTAGAGACTTATTGTCATCTGTGTGGAGGGGTTTCACCCACATATAAACACATGACATTGAGGAAGGCCACTCGCTCAGATCAGCCAGATTTCCACCACCCAGCCCTGCAGACGGGTGTGGACACCTCACTTTCTAGAAGAAGAAACATGAGCATTGTTCTTGGCACAGAAAGGGTGTGTGCTGGGTGGGGAGGCACAGGGTCACTGATGGTTGACACCCATGTGCCATGTTGATGTCCTATGAACTCAAGTGAAAAGCATAACTTTAAAAGAAGACATTTGTCTTCAAAATGTGCTCTACTAAGGAAAAAAATATAACCATTGCATTCTAAAGAGGAGACTCTCTGCGCTGAAAGACGGTATAGAGATGGAATCTTTCCTCCCTCCTGCCACTCCCTCTGCCTACCTCCAGCTCTAGTCCCCTTCCGGCTCCCTGAATAGGTGTCCTCTGGCTGGGAGACTGTGAGTGTGGCCCACCCTGCAGTCACTAGGGTGACAGTATACACTCATATTCAGATGGGGGTGGGGGTGGGATTCTTGCTTATAGCACCCAACTCAGTAGCCAAAACATAAGCAGTAGGCCTGAGAGCTTCAGGAGGGTATCTGTTTCAAGACCTCTTTCCAGGGTCAAGAACAGTTGTTTACTTGGGCACAGGGTCTTATCTGGAACAAGCAGCTACATTTCGTTTTGCAACCCATTAAGCTAATTTGAAAGTGCATTTCACCTCCAACATCAGCTGCGTGAATTCTTCATTACTGAGGAAGGAAGGCTTCCAGTCCTGCTGAATATCGCAGATTTCCGTTTGAGCTGAGACTTCTGAAGAAAAGCACACACACAAATAAGCTTTTATATTCAAAGGCACATTAACAAATGAAGCACAGGTTATTACTATGTAATTCTCTGTGTGGTTTAATTCAAAAAACAAATATAAGGAAATACGTAATTCTGATTTCCAAGGACTGGGAACTTTGGAGGTCATGGGCTTAAAAACATCTCTTGATGTTTTCACACCCCTTTAATGAAGCATCAGGGAGGAGAGTACTCCGCCCTCTGCATGGGTGTAGTGCCTGCTGCTAGCAGGTGGCACAGTGCCCTCGAATGTCTAAATGACAAAGCGCATCATCAGTGGCTGGAGTTAGGCAGTGTACCTACAAAGGCATCAGGAACAAAGACTGGGATGACAGCACATTCTTAAGCTGCTTTTTTCATGGTCGAGGCAAAGCAAGGCACCTTTGACATCTGCAATTTTCAAAATTCCAGAAACATTGCAGGCTTGTGGTATATAACCTACTGTATCTATGCGAATGTAATGTTGTCTCTCTCTCTCTGTCTCTCTCTCTGTCTCTGTCTCTCTTTTTTAGCATTTCCAAGTACCAAAGTATAATTTTCTATACAGATACATGGCTTTTAAAGTCAGGATTTACTCTTCTGAAAACTCCTGGGGCAACCTACAGTTTGCTTGTTTCTGTAACTAACTTGTACTAAAGATGCTATTCATGTTTGTAAATTCCACAGTGATTGGTCTACACAGGCCTCCTTAAATACTCTAGTTCTTTTGCAGTTAGGAAAGTGTGTTGTTTTATTACTGAAATATCTCTTAGAACAGATAGCTCAAACACTCTATTGGATATACTTGCTTTTCCTCCAGTTTATCCTCCATCTTTAACCATTGTTTTGCTCCACTTTATGTAGTAAGAGGTTTCCTTAGAGAATATTTTATTGGTGCTAAGAAAAACCTAAGTACATCTGATGTATCTCCTATCTCTGAGAAAAAACTAACTGCTTCAACAACTGCTTGGAAAAGGCAAATTATTCAGGCAGATTATCCATAAACTTTAAACTGGGAGAAACATCGAAAGGCTTTCTCTTTTGACCCTGTGTTGTTGGTCGTCTCACTTACATGGAGCATGGAGAGTGCATTCTGCCTTGTGAATGAATGAATTCGAATGAATTCAGCAGTTGCTCGTGAATGAAAACAATACGAAGGGCTCAGTTACACACACGACTCTATACCTTCCCATGTGCAATCACCCAGCATTCCCTGCAACATTCAGCTCTATCCGGATGGTTTTTTCCTTCGAGATTTCAGATAGAACACTGCAGCCACTGAGGCCAGAGGTCTGGCACAGTGAAGTGCACCCTGGGAAGCAGGGGCGGGGCCAGCGTTCATTCTAGGGTGCCAGCCCAGGCAGGGACGAGAGGGTGACACTCCCAGTTCCTAAAGTGGATGCCACAGTTGGACCACTTAGAAGAAAGATATGGACTGAGGATATGCTAATAAATTAACCCCATAAATGTGCTCTCTCTTTTTCCAATACATCAACTCATCTGTCAAGTTCTTTTGACCATTAGGATCTAACTATAGATTAATTCTCCAGGAGAGGAGTCTTTTCAGCAGTCCACATTTGGTTTAGGTGGAGATCCATTCAATTTATGGTAAAGGAACATGAAAGACCCATTTCTTTCACATAAGTAACTTTCAGATCATTCAGTATGATTGGGTACTTTCTAAACAACAGTATAATAATACTGAAAGGATCCATTTCATTCACTCTGTATTTCAACAATTCGATTACAGTCCTTGGAAGTTAAGACTCAATGCATAGCATATTAAAAAATGTAAATTAGATAAAATGTCTCATAGTAAGTAAAAAAAAAAAAGTTAAACTAGGAAATTAAATTCAGTTTATCCTCCATCTGATCACGTCTCCATTGGCATTTGATGTGACTAATATAAGCTATGGGAAACGGGCAGGGTTAGCAAAGAGGTGTGGTCACCGTAGGTTGTAAATAGCAAGGAAAGCAAAACAACCTGGGAGTATTTTTTGCAGAAAAACAATGCAATTAACAGCTGGACCCCAAAATTCCTCTGTAGCATAAGCTTTAGTTGCGTCCTAGAGCGCCCACCTGATGACTGCTCCTGCTACGCGTGAACAAGGAGCGGAATGTCTTTGGATTGTATACAGTCAAAGAAGAGTCTGAAGAAAGGGGCAGAAACTCTCTGTTGGGCTGGGTGAATATTACTCTGCCCCAAAGGGACATATCTCCTTGTTCGCCTGCCTTCTCGACACCCCTGCACCTCCACCCCCACCCCATCCACTAAGGTTAGCATATTGAAGGAGCACGAATGAGGAATGGGATTTGATGCTGGGAGAAAATGACAGTAAATCAGCATGAGACTCGCACAGAAAGAGGAAAGCTAGCCCTGTAGAAGTAACATTTAGATGGATGTGGATAAGAATGTCCAATAGCCTTACTATTTATACAGTTCAGGGGTTTCCCTTTTATAGTAGACGCTGACGACACATAATTTCTCTACAAAGAAACATGGTCAGGTTCTCATTTTCACTTGGATTACTTCAAAGAAAATAAGCACACATTCTAGGATTAAGATTCATCCCCCAAGCTGAGAAAAAAGAGATGCTTGAAAGATTGTTGAGGAAATAATAACTACTGGGACCTAATTATCTTTCCTTACTTATTATGTGGTGTCCCTTTAGCATGAAGGCAGAAAGCATGTCTAAACCCAGTTCTTAACCCTGACTGTACAGTGGAATCACCCGGGAAGCTTTAAAAATACAGATGCTTGGGCCTTACCCAGTGGTGTGCTGGTAAAACGCTGTCTGTGCCTACAATAGAAAGCCTTGATTTATAGTGTTTGCCCCTTTCTGTGGTGTAAATACTCCCACGGTGGTTGACTTCAAGCTGTCAACTTGATGTCAACGGGCTTGCAAAACTCCTGCAAACTCAATCATCTTTTGCAAGCTGGTGTGAGCTGGCTCCAGCTCACCACTGGGGTTCCGCCCCTAGAAATTCTGACGTGTTGGTCTGGGAGGTGTGACCCAGTTATATATAGTTTCAAAAGCTCCTCGGGTGATTCTAATGGGAAACAAGGCTGAGAACCAGTCATCTAAATAGCCACACTAATGAATAGCTATAGCGTAGCTATGACACAAGTATCTGTAAGAGCCCCATAAATCACCATCACCTCTTGTGGAGAAGCAGTTGGATGTCATGTTAAAAATTTGGGCTCTGGAGATAAACTGCCTGGTATAGATTCTACACCTTCTCACTTGGGTGAGTGGTTTAACATCTCTGTGTCTCGGTTGCCTCACCTGTGAAATGGCACTAATTCAAAGAGTGCGTGAAGCTCAGAGAACCCTTAGAACAATGCCTGGCTGGCTCATGGTGAGCCCTTAAAAAATGCTGACCTTGTGATTTTCTGTCTCGTTGCAGATGCCTGTGGAGTTCATGCCCATTTGGATTACAGGTCAAGTTATTGCTTGTTTTTGGGTTTTTGCTTTAATCCAGAATTTGGTCCAACTACCATATTTCTCCATAAACTCTACCATGGATTTTCTGCCTTCTCCTGAATGTGGAATCACGGAGGATGAGTCAGACCCTGCAGTGACCTTGGATGCATTTAAGTGGGCTACGTGGAGTAGGCCTTAGTCTTGTGAAAAAGGCGAGACAGATACAGGCGCTCCTGGTGTTAGGAGGCTGCGTTTCTGCTGACTGATCCTTTCCAGGTCCCAGATTTGACAATTCTTTAATTCCTCAGCAGACAGAGCCCAGCATAAATGTCACACTGATGAACTTGATCCCAGCTGTCCTATTTAACAGCTGTCCTGCTTCTCAGTGGCACTGACCTAGTTTGAGTAATTTGCAAAAATATCTTGGTAATCAAACCAACCTGCTATTTTCACTTGGCTAAATCATTATTTAGGAAATATAACCATTCTGATTAAATTATTGGGGCCATCAAATACTATTGCAACACTATATTCCAGTTCTGCTTGATTGTTCTTCCCCGACTTTTAACAAAAGCAATTGAACATATTCTTTACTCTTCCCTGGACAGCTTTGGGAAAAAAATAAGGAAGATATATCATTACTATCATATTTTTACTAGGTGTATAAAATTATTAAAGAATTAATTAAAAAACAAGTATAATGAAACTTTCTAGTGTCCCAGCCATGCCCTCTTCCATGAGCTCATCTTGTCTAGGGAAATGTTCACTGACAAAGAAACATCACCATAAGCACAGAAGAACTGTAATTATAGCCTCAATAATCTGACATTTCTGACTATATTATATTTGGTGTCATGGGCAGGGTGGTCAGTGCTGAGAGGGAAAAGGAGAGTAAAAGGAAGAGAGGATGATTTGAGAAAGACATAAATTCAAGGGTGGATTCAAGTGGTAAAGTCATATAATGGAATACTATATACTAATGAAAATGAACTAGCCACAGCACCGGAAGAATACAGATCAATCTCACAAATGTCAAGTTCATAATGTACAATTCCATCTGAATAAGGTCCCAACAGGCAAAACCAATCTCTGGAATTTGAAGTCAGAATAGAGATAACCTTTGAGAAAAACACCGGTAGATAAGAAGGAAGGGACATCTACTGGAGAAGCTTCTTTTTTTGACCTGGCTGTTGCTTTCCCAGTTGTGTCAACTTTGTGATAACTAATTCAACTGTACAGTTATATTTTGTGTATTCTCTGTTATGTGTGTTATACTGTTACATAAAGTGCTAAAAATTTTTTAAAAAATAATATAGTTCTGGAATAACTGGATTCAAAAGGATGAATTTCGACTCCCTACCTCACTCCATATATAAAAATTAATTTGAAATGGATCAAATATCTAAATGCTCAACTTATAGCTTATATCAAATGCTTAATCTATAGCTTAAAACTATAAAGTTCTTAGAAGAAAACATAGATGTAAATCTTCATGACCTTAGATTAGACAATGATTTCTTAGATATGATACCTAAGGCACAAGCAACCGATAACAACTAAAAAGATAAGCTAGACTTTATCAAACTTAAAAACGTTTGTGTGTCAAAAGACAGCAATAAGAAAGTAAAAAGACAGCTCACAGAATGGGGGAAAATATTTGTAAATCATATATCTGATAAGGGTCTAGTATTCAGAATGTATGAAGAATTCCTACAACTCAACAACAAAAACATAAGTAATCCAATTAAAATGGGCAAAGGATTTGAATAGACATTTCTTTAAATAAGGCATATAAATGGCCAATAAACACATGAAAAGGTCAACATCATTAGTCATTAGGGAAATCAAAACCACAATGAATTATTACTTCATACCTACTAGGAAGATTATAAACACACACACACACACACACACACACACACACACACACACAAAACCAGACAAGAATGAATGTTTGTAAGGATGTGGAAAAACTGGAACACTCATACATTGCTGTTGGGAATATAAAATTGGGCAGCCATTTTGAAAAACAATTAGTTCCTCGAAAAGTTAAACATTGAGTTACCATTTGATCCAGCAATTCAACTTCTAGGTATATATCCAAGAGAACTGAAAACATATATCTAAATAAAAACACTGATATGTGGTATATGAACCAAAAACAACAAAAGAACAAGACAAACAAATGAGAAACAAAAACTCATAGACATAGACAATAGTTTAGTGGTTACCAGAGGGTAAGGGGGGAGGGGGTGGTAGATGAGGGTAAAGGGGTCAAACATGTGGTGATGGAAAGAGAACTGACTCTGGGTGGTGAACACACAATGGGATTTATAGATGATATAATACAGAATTGTACACCTGAAATCTATGTAACTTTACTAACAATTGTCACTCCAATAAACTTTAATTTAAAAAAAACAAAAGAAAAAACAACAACAAAGAAAACTTGTACATGAATGTTCATAGCAGTATGTTCGTAACAGCTAAAATATGGAAACAACTAATATCCATCAACTAATAAACAGATAAACGAAATGTAGTATATGCATACAATAGATATTATTTAGTCACAAAATGGAATGAAATGCAAATACTTGCTAAAATATGGATATTGTATGAAAGAAGCCAGAAAGAAAAGACCACATATTATATGATTCCATTTGTATAAAATACCCAGATTAGGCAACTATATATGGAAAAAGAAGATTGCCAGGATTTGGAGGGAGAGGAAATGGGAAGTGATTGCAAATGGGTATGGGGTTTCAATTTTGGGGGATTAGATAATGTTGATGGTTACACAACCTTGTGAATGTACTGAAAACTGCTGATTATAAACTTCAAAATGGTGAATTTTATGGTACTTGAGTTCTGTCTCAATAAAAACAGATTTGGAAAGTGAATCAATGATTTTCAATTTTTTTTTTTTATGTTGGAACTTGGGAGGCCAAATGGTTTAGGGGCAATGGCAGAGGTGGTTGGAGGAACCAGGACAGTCTGATTCAGGGGACAATGACTATTTGGGAATTGCATCTCTGTAGGGCTGGATAAAAAATGCTTGCTCCAGACATTTTTAATTAAGCCCCCCCCCCCCCCCCCCCCCCCCCCGCCGTTAACGCCACTCCAATGGGCTGGGGGCCCCCTGTGAGGCTGTTCTGGACTCTTTATCTACTACAGCAATTTGGGAGGTGAGCATCCTCTCCCAAACCTGCCAGAGAGGGGCTCTTACAGAGGGAGCACTGATGCGATGGGGCTTTGCTGGGAGAGAGAACCCAGCAGGAAGCCCACCCTGATGAACTTATCACCAGTGAAAGGGCAGGAACACCATGAAAGAGAAGCTTGACCTTTACCGTTGTGTTTCTGCAAAAATCCGATGACCTTTTCCAGCACGGTGGTTTTGTCCATTTTCCGCGTGTTGCCAGGGAGCATGGAGCTAAGCTCTTTGATGAGAACATTGAACTGGTCCCGACGTTTCTTCTCAGACTTGTTTCGAGAAGCTCTGGAAACACAAAACGCACAGGTTACTGGAACATTCCGTGTCATCAAGGCTTTAGTAGGAAAGAGAAGTACTTTCTATCAGCATGTGGGTCTGCTGTGATTAGCCTATGAAAATTCTTCCAGGGAAAGTAACATTCGTTACAATTCGGAGCTGAGTAATGGGGACAGAAAAATGTTTTGCTAGACTCTTGGCCACAAAGAGAGACAGCATTAATAAGTAAGTTCTGACTCAGATGCAAAAATCTTACGCAGATTAGCTCTGTCGCCAGATACCACTCACTCTGACCCCCAGAGCTTTCAACCTTCAGAGAGCAAGCGGCATACTGTTCAGATGCTGCAGCCCAGACGGATTCGCTCGGCAAGCCCTTTCTTAGCCTCGAACTGTGTCCCCCCAGATCAGAGCACTGAGCTTTGGCGTCAAGTCATAAGGGGTAGCCAAGTGTCCTGAGTGGCTGACAGAGAGTCACTGCCACCCAGGGCATATGTGCTGGCTACTGCCCCAGAGCTCATCATCCTGTCAGGGACACAGGGCATACATACCTCACATGAAACCATCTGCAAGTCATGCCCAACCCAGGGCTAACATGACAGGGACTGCTTGTGGTGGTCACGCTGCTAAGAGTGGCTGAATGAACCTTTTTAAAGATGACATGGAGGAACCTTAAAGGCATGCTACAAAGGGGAAGAAGCCAATCTGAAAAGGCTTCATACTGTGTGATTCTAACTATATGACATGCTGCAAAAGACAGAACTATGGAGACAGTAAAAAGATCAGTGGCTGCCAGGGGTTGAGGTGGCGAGGGATGAATAAGTGAGGCACACAGGATATTTAGGGCAGTGAAACTACTCTGTATGAGACTGTATATAACAGTGGATACATGTCATTATATATTTGTCCAAACCCATAGACTGTACAACACCAAGAGTGGACTCTAATGTAAATGATGGACTCTGGGTGACAATGATGAGTCACTGCAGGTTCATCAATTGTAGCAAACGTACCATTCTGGTGTGTAGGTGGTGTTGATAATGGGGGAGCCTGTGCATGTGTGGGGACGGGGTATATGGGAAATCACTGTACCTTCTGCTCTGTTTTTCTGTGAACCTACAATTGCTCCAAAAAAATAAAGTCTACTAAAAAAATGACAGGTGACACTGCACAGCTATAAAGAGATCTGAGTGGAGCTATTCAGTCTGAGGGGAGGGACTCTCTGAGCCACTGAGGCCCCCCTGAGGGGCTCTAGGATCCCTGGGAATTTGAACAGGAAACCACAGCTAAAGAGGCCTCTGTACTAGACAAGCAAACAAGAACGAGCTCCATCGAGCATCTCCTCCTGATGAAATTTTGGTTTCCTCTTAGGCACTGCTTAGCTGAGATATCATCTGAGAAAGCATCTTTCTAGGCCCCCACATGCCAATCATACAGGATGCAGGCAGCCCGCCCTCACCTGAGTAAGTCTGGGAAGCAGGGCCCCTCCACAGGCCTCAATCCTTAATGACATATGACAGGGGCTGGCTCTCAGCTCCACAGGACAAGTCCTTCATCAGGATTCAGTTCATTCAAAGGTGATCTGGGGCTGGGAAAACTGACCCACCCCTTCCAAATTCACCCAGGATGGAATGTTTCAGAAAGTCAGCTCACTGAGAGAGCAGGGGCCACAGCTGCAAAGCTTATCAAACATGGTTTACCTGCTGCTCTAGGTACCCTGGTGCCTGGGATCAAGGTGCCTAGGATGCTGATTGCTTATCATGAGGTCACTGGCCAATGCACACTCAGGACAGAGTTCTGGTGGCTGTGACAACTCAGCGAGTCCCTTGGGGTACGTGTCAATGGCTACAGGTGTCAGGATCAATGACGATCCTGCTTCCCCAAGCAGTCCTTGGAATCACAGGGGCACATCCCAAATACCCTTTCCTAGATGGCATGGTGGCCATAACTACCCCGTTAGCCTCTGCCTAAAAACACACAACCTGACATTATATCAACATCCCCATTTACAAGCCATCTTTTCCTGATTATAGCTCAGTTTGGGCTGTTTTCTGATAGCATCTGAGGCAATTTTTTAAAGCTCACCTGAAATGCATAGCCGCCACCCATACTCAGGGTCTCTTCTTTTTCCTGGTTTATCACTCATTCCTATCCTTGGAGTTTTGGGATGACCTGAAATCCTTTAGGTGGCTTCTACAAAGGCCTTGCTCCCAGCCAAGGGACAATCCCTTTCCCAGTCCCACACTGACAGGAGGTGCAGCAGGAAGTTTCTGAGGCCCTTTTGCTGGTCCAGGGTAACAAGCATGGTGTTCAAACACACGGCAGAAAAGAAAGGAACCTTTCAACGTTCTGAGTGGCTGTCTACGCATTATAAATATTTTTTTTTGGCCTAGATTTTAAACAGTGACATGCAACCTCCTTAGCCAAAAAAAGCACGACTCCTGTCCTAGTTTGCCCATTATAAATGATTTGTGACCCGATAACACCCAGCTCATTAGTACTGTGTATTCTTCATCAATGGGTGTAATGACAACACACGGGCTGGCGGACAACACAACGTGAGCTCATGTCAGAGTGACAGAAACACAAGCTTGTTTCCGTCAGCCTCCGCCTGGGACACACCATGGTGCCCACCAGAAATCGGTCGATGTTAGCTGGCTCCTCAGCTCCGAAACAAGAGAAAGAAAATGAACTTCAAAGGACCTTATTTCCAATAAGGAGGTCTGCTGGCCAGTCCCCGAGACCACCACACCTACGGTGCTGGGATAACAAGTTCAAAGACACTTAAACAATCAGCCCTTGGGTTTGTTTCTTCCTTTAAGGCATTATTGACATTCAATAAAATTCATTCATTTTAAGTGTATAGTTTGACGAATTTTTGGTAAGTGTGTAACCACCACTGAAACCCACATAGAAATAAGTTCCCTCATCCTCAAAGGTTTTCCTGCATCTTGGTGGTGGATCCCTCCTCGACGACAGCCACAGAAAACCACTGATGTGCTGTCACTTTAGTTTTGCCAGTTTTAGTAGTTCATATAAATGGAATCAGAGAGCACAGAGTCCTTGATTTTCATTTAGCATAAAGTTTTTGAGATTCATCCATGCTGTTGTCTGTATTAATATTTCATTCCTTCTGACTTCCAACTAGTGTTCCACTAGATTGTTTCCAGTTTGGGGCATAAAGAATTATGCTATTTTGAACATTCATGTCTGTGTGTTTGTGCAGACACAGGCATTCATTTCTCTGGGTAAAGACATAGGTGTGAAACTGCTGAGTCATATGATACATGCATGTTTCAGAAACTGTTATCCTGTTATACAAAGTGGCTGGACCATTTTTTGCATTTCCACCAGCAAAGTATGAGACTTCCAGTTGCTCCACATCCTCGCCAACACTTGGTATTGTCAGTTTTTTTTCTCATTGTGGCTTTAATTTGCATGTTTCTGAGGAGTAGTGATGTTGAACATATTTTCACATGCTTAATGCTCTTTCACGTGTCTTCTTTTGTGAAGTGCCTGTTTAAATCTTCTGCCCATTTTTCAATGAGGTTGTTTCTCCTTGTTATTGAGATTAAGAGAGAGAGAGAGGGAGAGAAGAGGGCTGGGAGCCTGACCCTTTGATTTTGAAAGTGGGGTTCAAAAAGCCCCAGGTTATCTTTCCTGGTGTTTTTCAAGGGACACTGGTTACATAGATAACATTTGCTGGGCACTTATTATGTAACAGGCACTATTTTAAGTGCTTTACATCTGTTAATTCCTATAATCCTCACCACGGCCCATTAAGGCAGGCACTGTTATCATTCCCATTTCATAGGTGAAGAAGCTGAGGCCCTGAGAGGTTGCGTAAGCTGCTGACATCACACGACTAGGAAGTGGTGGAGCATGTGGTCCGGGTGCCCATGCTGCGAGCACTGCATTCTCCTCCCTCCTACAGCTCCCTCCAAAGCCATCAAGAAGGTGTCTGATATAGAACCATGTACCAGTGCTCTGGGAGTGCAGCACTGAGAATGTCGAATTCTGGCTGCTTGAGTTTACAGCACAGACACTTCATACACTCTGCAGAAAAATGGCATTGCATGCTAACAGGATGACAATGTTTGTGCACAGGGAAGAATACTGCAGAAAACCAATTAAAAGCACCCAACTGAAAACAGCGTAGAGTCTCGAGGAAGAGACGGAATTCATACTTCAGAGCTATTACACAAGTTGCAATGTGATTCGGGGCTAGGCCAGAAATTTAAACCAACTGTTGAGGACGTTCACAAAGGAAGGAGATCAGACACACAAAGTGGTCAGAGAAGCCCACAGTGGGTGGGTGGGGCGGTGCTTTGGAAGTGGTCTTGAGGCGGGGTGCATGGGCGAGTGGCAGGGAGGACAGCCCAAGGAAGAGCTGAGTGGTTGAGTTTGACAGGAGAGTGGGGGACATGTGGGAAAGTAAAGTGAAAGTGAGAGGAGTGTGGACAGGAAGCTTGAGGCCAACCACAGACTTAAATGCCAGCAATCTGGTCTCAGCTTTTGCATGAGCTGGGACAGGGTGTTGATGGAGAATCTGTGGGAGGAAACTGGTTAGGAGAAAGGGAAGAGGGACCCAGTTCAGGGGGAGGTGAGCACAGACAGGAAGGAGAGGCAAGGATGGTTGGCAGCAGCACCACAGTGCCCTGTACTGCAGGGGCTGTGCTCCCCACGTCAGCGCTAACCAAACCCACAGTGGGGAGTCTCAGGGGAGCTGGTGGGGTCAGAGGCAAAGAAGCCCCGCCTTATTTCATTTGTCTAGAAAAAGTAATGCTGATGATCTGTACCTTTAAAAATGTTACTTGAAATTTACAGTAAACTTGATTTCTTTCTTTTGGGCACAGTTCTATACATTTCAGCATGTGTATAAATTCATGGAACCATCATCAGTGCAGACACAGAACAGTTCCTCCAGAATTCCTTCATTCTCTTCACACCTGTAACTCCTGCTCTGTTCTCCATTACCCTGCTCTCTTTTCAAGAACATTAGATAAATCTAATCCTATAGCAAATACCCTTTTGAGCCTGCCTTCTTCTACTCAGCAGAATGCCTTTGAGATTCATCCAAGTCACCACGCCTCTCTTATTGCTGAGTAGTTTTTCCATTGTATGGTTGGATCACAGCTGGTTTATCCATTCACCCCCTGGAGGAAATTCAGGTTGTTTCCCGTTTGGGGCAATTATGAATACAGCTGCTGTAAGCATTTGTGTACAGGTTTTTGTGTGGACATACATTTTTAGCTCTCTGAGTAAGTAACCTGGGAGTAGGGTGGCTGGGACATATGGAAAGTGTATGTTTAACTTCACAAGAAACGGACAAAGTGTTTTCCAGCATGGCGTTCCATTTACCTTCACCAGCAACGTATGAGTGACGTGCAGCTGTTCTACACCCTCAAGGGGAGTTAGTATTGTCAATGCTTTTTATTTTAAGACACATGGTGTTAGTTCATAAGGGCTTTCATTTGCATTTCTCTAATGGCTAACAATGTTGAACATTTTTTCATGTACTTTTTTGCCATCTGTGTATCCTCTTAGGTGAAACACCCATTCGTGTCTTTTGCCCATTTTTAAACTGTTTTTTTTCTGTTTGTTTGTTTTCTTACTGTTGAGTTTTGAGAGTTTTTTTAAAAAATATATCCTGATACAAGTCAGATAAGTAATTTGTCAGATATGCAATTTGTCAATATTTTCTCCCAGCTTGCTTTTTCATCCTTAATAGTATCTTTCACAGAGTAAAAGTTTTCGTTTTGAGGAAGTCCAAGCTAATTTTTTTCTTTTATGAATTGTGTTTTTGGTGTCAGGCTTGGGAACCCTTTGCCTAACCACAGGCCACGAAGATTTTCTCCTCTGTTCTCTCCTAATGGTTTTATATATTTTATATTTAGATTTATGATCCACTTTGTGTTAGCTATTTTTATAATGTGAGGTTTAGGTTGACGTTTATTTGTTTGCATATGGTTGTGCAATTGTTCCAACTCCGTTTTTCAAAAATGAGTTGCTTATGTGTATGTGGGTTGATTTCTGGGTTCTGTATTCTCTGCTCTGTTCCATTAATTCCTCCAACTTTATTCTTTGTCAAAATTATTTTGGCTATTCTAGTTTCTCTGCCTTTCCATTACATTTGCAATAAATTGTCTATATGTACAAGGAGTTCTGCTTAGATTTTGAATGGAATTGTTTTAAGTCTATGGCCCAATTTTGGAAAAACGAGTATCTTTACCTGTTGGGCCTTCCAATCATAAACATAATATATCTCTCTATTTATTTAGGTCTTCCTTGATTTCTATTATGAGTGTTGTGCAGTTTTCACATATGTATCCCACATTTGTTTTATTAAACTTATACCTAAGTATTTCATTCTTTTGGATTAATTACAAGTGGTATTGTGTTTTTAATGCCAGTTTCTAATAGTTCATTGCTGGCCTATAGAAAGATGAGTGACTTGTGTATGTTGACCTTGTATCCTGTAACCTTCTAAATTCATTTATTAGTGATAATAAATTCAGTAAATTTAAATAACCTTTGGATTTCATTGACCTTTCTCTTTTCTGTTTTCAGTCTTATTGATCTCTGCTCTCATATCTATAATTTTCATTCTTCTTGCTTTGAGTTTATTTTGGTCTTCTGTTTCTAGTTTCTTAAGGTGGAAGCTTAGTTGTTCCTTTTCTACTATGAGCACTGATTTCTCTCTAAACACTGTGTTTGCTGATACTACAAATTTTGATATGTTGTATTTTCATTTTTTAGTTCAAAATATTTTCTAGTATTTCCTGAAACTCCCTCTTGGACCCTTGGGTTACTTAGAAATGTATTATTTAATTTCCAAGTTTTGGAGATATTTTTCCTGCTATCTTTCTGTTTCTAATTCAATCTCAGTTTCTTTATATTTATTTTATGAAGCAGGATTTGGTCAATTTTAGTGAATGTTCAATGGTCAGTGGGTACTTCAATGTGTATTCTTCTATTGTTGGGTGGAATGTTCCATAAATGTCAAAGAGCTCTTGTTGGTTGATGGTGTTTTTCAGCTCTTTTAGATCCTTGCTGAATTTCTAGCCACTAGTTCTGCTACTGAGACAGGCATACTAAAAACTCCTCCTGGTTCTTTAGGTTGTGCTTCATGTATTTTGAAGTTCTGCTGTTAGGTGTATACACATTTAGAATTGTTATGTGTTCTTGGTACATTGATCCTTTATCATTATGTAATGGCAATCTTTATTCCTGGTAATTCTCTTTGCTCCGAAGCCTATTTTGTTAATATAGCCACTCCGGCTTTCTTTTAATTAATGTTTATGTGGTATATTGTTTTCCATAGTTTTACTTTTCACCTACCTATATCTAAAGTGAATGCTTTGCATACAGTATATAGTTAGGTCATTAAAAAAAAAACCACAGACATTCTCTGTCTTTTAGTCGGCATGTTTAGACCATTTATATTTAATGTAATTATTTATATATTTAGATTTAGGTATACTATTTTACCATCTGTTTTCTGTTTTTTATTAATTGCTTTTTTGTTGTTCCAGTTTTTCCTTTCCAGCATTGTTTTGGGTTAAACATTTTTTTTAGTATTCCGTTTTAATTCATCTATTATGTTTTTATTTACTATATTTCTTTGTAAAGTTCTTAGTAATTATTCTAGGGATTGTGATATGTAAAAGCTTATCTTTTCAGATACTTAAAATATTTTATCATTTCAAGTGGAATGTGGAAACTTTACTCCACATAGCTCCCTTTATGTTGTAATTATCTTATGTACTATATCTACATACAGTGAATCAACTCAGATTATGTTATGTTTTTTCAAATGTCAGATTATCTATTATATAGACTATCTATTATACCATATCTGTTACTCTTCCTTTCTGTCTCATATCCTAAGTTCCCATCTGGTATCATTTCCTTTCTGTTGGAAAAGCTTCCTTTTGCAATTGTTTCAGAGCAGGTCTCTTGATTAAAAAGCTTTCTTAATTTTTTTCTCTTGAGAATATCTTTATTCACTTTCATTTCTAAAGGATATTTTTCACTGGATATAGAGATCTGGGCTAATGGCTCTGTTCTTTTGTCATTTAAACAATATTGTGCCACTACTAGAAGGCTTGCATGGTTTCTGAGGAGAAATTCATGGTGCTACTTATATTTGTCCCACATGGCCAGCCTTGGACCTTGGGTGGTTGTCTATTCTGCAATTCATATCTGAAAATCTGTGGTCCACTGTTTAAGGTCAGATCCATGCATATTCAGTTTAGTAGTGAGCTCAGGAACTCAATCTTCTTTACAGGGTCACGTTCCTGAGCTACTCCCTCTCTGAGATCTCTGCCCAGTGCTTCCTGGATCTCAAGGCTCCCTTTGTGTTCCTCTGACCAGAAAGGTGGTTTTTTTTTATTTATTCTGCTTTGCTTCATACTTCCTACACCTGCACGTTCATCTGGGGCCATGCAGTAGGGAGACAGAGAGAGGGCGGGAAAAACAAGTAATGGGTTTCATTTCAACCTCTTAGAACTACAGCTCTTCTGCTCAGAGAGATAGATTTCCCTCCTTCAACATTTTAGTTTCCTATGAGTTCCTATTTCTGCTGCTGTTGCTACTGCTGCTACCATTGTCAGAGGATTGCTTACAGGGTGCAAAGAAATGGAGAAAGAACAAAGAAGTGCAGATTTCCTCTCACTTGTGTGAGCATTAAAGACCCTATTCCTGCTCCTCACACAGCATTAGGAGGCTTTTCCTGGTCCTCTGTCAGCACAGATGCCTGCTTCTGGGTTTGGGGCTACGATGAGTCAAGGCTAAGGGACACTGGAGGGAAGAGCATGGTGAGCTCATGGCCAGTTCAGTGGTATGTATAATTCCTATACTTCCCCAATCTGTCCTCTGATATCGTCTTTGCAGGGTTCTCAAGTAGCTGTTCCATGCATTTCCCCCACGTTTATAACTGTATCCAGTGTCACAGATAAGACGGAGTAAACTGGCTCCATCTGACCCAGGTCCAGGTCCTCCATTTATCTTCTCACACCTTTCTCAGTGAGTATGTCGACGACCCATAGGAATCAACAGGTAGGAACACAGATTCTGATGGCTGGAGGGTAGGGTCTGTAAACAGGCCCTTTTGCGGAAAACATAGAGGTGACCTGGACAAGTTATTATAATAGACTCTCGAGGAAACACATTCCTGGGTGGCTCCTGGAGAATGAGGAGGCTGACTGATGAAGTGGACAGGGCCTCCTTCCCTTGTATTGAGTGTATCACTCTGGTATGATCTAACATTAAAAATGTGTCAAAAGGAACTACCACTGCACGTCAACATGGAATTCTAGTACCCCAACACAACAGCTCTCCCACGCTTCCCTACCCACTGAGGGTAGGTTTGGGCACCCATGCTAGCCTCAGTTTCCTCTTATAAAATAGTGACGACATTAATATGGTGACTATAAACCAGAGCATTGAAAATTCTCTGAAACGCTCCCTCCCACCATGGGGATTTTCTAATTCCTCTCCCTGTGAGTATGGGCTGGCTAACCTCAGTGATTCACTTCTAGCAAATAGAATGCAGCAGAAGTGACACTGCTTGACTTCCAAGGCCAGGTAGTAAGGGACATGCAGCTCCCTCCTGGCTCTCTCTCCCATGATGCTCGCCCTTGAACCCAGTCACATGTTGTGAGGAAGCCACACCTCCGTGCGGAGAGCAATGGTCCCAGCTGACAGCCAACGTGGACAACTAGCCATGAGTATGAGCATGTCTTCGCACGGTTTCAGCCCACTGTCTTTGAGCCATTCTAGCTGAGGCCACATGGACAAGCATTCTCTGCGAGGCCCTGCCCAAGTTGAAGACCCATGAGCATAATATATGCCTTTGCGTTGATGCTGTCCATTTGGAGTGGTTTGTTACCCAATAGCAGATAGCCAGGATTGTTAATGCCTAACAGACTCTCTGATGTCCTTAGACTCTCTGATGTCCGAGGTTCCTTCCAGATCAGGCATATTTCAACTGGGTTGATTAGTTCCATATTACACATGAGACAGACACTGGTAAAGGTGCAGCTAGGCCTCCCAAATGTGAGTATTATAAACCGAGCAAAAGGAACCTGTCTGAGAAGGCTTATGAGCATTATGCTCCTTTTAGGGTCTCTACTAAAGTCTTTTGGAGTACATGAAACAGCTGTGGTTGCAGCAGGAGCTCACAATTTCTTGTAGGATTGAAATATACCAAGTACGTGCTCACTGCCAGTGTCCAGAGAGGCGACTGTGGTAACGCAATGCTCACAGGTATTCCACACATTTTTAGTATCCTCTATGTTAAGACAGTCTGGTCCATGAAAGGTGAACTTTCAGGGAGAATAAATTAGAGTCTGCTCAGTCACACTAACAAAGAGCTCATAAGAGTATTCCTGTTAAAATTCGATAGAAAGGTAAAAAAATGCGATGGGAAAGAGGTCAAAATATTAACACTGTCTACTTCTAGGTAGTATGATTATAAACGATCTTTTGCTTTCTTCTTTAAACATTTCAATCTTTTTCAATTATTTTTGCATTTTCTATCTATAAGAAAATGTACAAGAATTATGGGGGGAAAGTTGAGATACCTATTGCATAAGACAGTATTGGGCAAATGGTCTTCCATGGAAAATCATGAAGAATTATTCAGAGAAATGGAAAGGCCCATAGCCAGAGAGGTTATTTTGTTGTTACTTTTTTCCTCCCAGATAATTATTTTAAATGCATGGTGCCACAAAATGGACCAGATTTTTGTTTATTTTCTAATCCCAATCTTTAATGTGCTGAGGAACCCTGAGACTCTCCAAAAGGGAGAAACAGTAAAAGCATGGCACCGACTTGTTTTAGGGGGCATTTCCTGGCACTAGTGTTTCTCAGAATACATTTTGGGAAACTGGTGTAAAGCAAGGTTGCTAAGGTCAGTGTGGTCCCCTCCATACCCAAGCCTGGGTCCTTGGGACAGGTACACACCTCATTTCCTTGCACACCAAGGCAGTGAGGTTCGGGAGCACCCCTGAGCTCTGGAGCCATCAGCAGCTCAGTTCAAGAAGAAAGTGTCATCTGGGTGTGTGGGGAGAAAAGTCACACCACGGGTTAGGCTGGTGCCACCCTCATCTCATGGAGAGCTCTGGAAACTCAGTATGGTTTTTTTTTACTGCAGAGACTTGGTGAATGAAGTGCGTGGGAATGACTGAGTTCAGCTGAGGTGGTTCTCTTCTCCCGAGATGTAATGGGGACATTTTTCCTCTTAACCAGAGTTATCAGAAAGTGTCGGGGCCCAAATGGAAAGCTGGCCTAATTTCCTAGCAATTGTTACTTAACGGTTATACAATGAGAATTTCACTGGAGCACAATCCTTAGGAACTTGTCGCTGAAATTCTAAAAGGAATGGTTAGCCTTTTCTCAAGAAAGGCAGCATTTTCAAGATGGTGGACTTCCAATCCTCCTTTTTTAATTTCAAATTTATTGGAATTATTGAGAGGGGTTTTAATAAATTGTCCATTGCCTCAGATGCCCCCTGAGAGGTTCTGGGTATCCCCAAGCTAAGACAGTCCCAAATTTCTAAGCCTACCAGGCACACATTTCTCTTTCTGACAATTCTTTGTAGCCAACCAAAGGACCCCACCAGGATAATAGCCAAAAGCCTCTCACAGAGAGAGGCTCCTTTTCTATTCTGCTGTTTACTGGGCCACAGTCAGAATTAGCACGCTGCCTGCAAGGGCAGCGCTACTTCTCTCTTTGTTTGGAATCCAGACTCACTCATGTGGAAACTGCAGGGTAATATAAATGATTATGTACCCTGATAACTTCCTGTTCTCAAAATGCCTGCTGCCGCCTTAATCACCAAATAAAACAAACTGAAAGGAAGCCTCAACATTTTCTTACTGCCATTTTTTTTTTTCCTGTGTTGGGGCTTAGATGATATACGTAACACCCAGTCAAGAGCCTATGAAAGGAAAATCACAGCAAAATTAGCACAACAGGCTCAGGCTGGGAACATGAACATACCCCGCACGGGGCCAGGCTTTTCCATTCTGCATGGAGTCCGCACAGGGGTGTCAGCAAGTGTCAGCTTACAACCTGTCTGGACTGGACCAAGCTTTCCTTTCACACCTATAGGATGGACATCCAGAGAAATGAAACAGTAAAACAAGGTCAGACTCTCCTCTTAACCTTATTACTCTCCACAAGAGAACACTGGAAAACAGACCTTACAAATCTGATCATCACCCCGGCTTTGCCAAACAGACCCCACAGAATCTGTTCTTTCTCCTTTACGCTTGTTTTCGAGAACGCCTCGGTAGCTTGCCTAAAAGATCTCTGAGGGCAGGGCAGTGCTATGTACCTGTTCTTTATCTCCCACTTGCTCACATTACTTAGTTAATAAATACTTCTGGTTTTTATCTCCCACTTGCTCACCATGTTACTCAGTTAACAAATACTTCCAGGACAGTGATGGAATGGTCTCGGTTATTGGTCTATATCAACAACCCCCACCCTGCGACTCCTTGAGGGAACCTGAAGAAATAGCCAGTCTCCAATGGCTAAAGCTTTTCCTTCTGCAACACCTCCTTCTGCAAAAGCATATGTATAGGCTCCATGTTTGTTGTGTTGTAACTCCTCCCTCTTCCTTAAATCATTTTATCAGCATTGGGACTAAGGATTTGGGTCAAAGTATAATAAAATCATTTCCCTTGTGTTTGAGAACCAGCATTCACTCCCTCGAGTCCCCCCTAAATCAGGTACTATCCCTATTAACAAAAGGCAGCACAGCTCTAAACTCACCACCCGCCTTCCCTCCACAGGGTTGTGGAAACAGAACTCCCAGCTCATCGGGGATAATGCAATTTTCATTAATGCTAATGAACTACTCATTTACTATTGGATTAAAGGAAGAGGCTCACTCACATGAAACAGTTTCTTCTTAGTGTTCAGTTCTATCAAAACACGGAGCAAGGTGTATTTTACAACACTGCAGTTAGAGAACTGTGCTTTCTTTGGGAAGCAAAGATTCCCGATGGCACTTTCTGTCCCTGTCCTGTGGGCACATTGTAAACCTAAAGGAGCAGCTTCCGGGACTGTCATGAGAAGCTACTAGGGACCCAGACTCTAGTGTTTGACGCCTGAATCTGAATCCCTGTCTGCCACTGATTGGCTATGTGATCGGTTAAGCCTCAGCTTTCTCAACTGTAAAATGGGGCTCATAAGAACCTATGTCAAGGGAATATGGTGAGGATTGTAAATGATCTTTATTTTCTTCTTTAAACATTTTAGCATTTTTCGATTTTATTTTTGCATTTTTTATGTATAAGAAAATATACAAGAATTATGGGGGGAAAATTGAGATACCTATTACATGACAGTATTGGGCAAATGGTCTTCCATGGAAAATCATGAAGAATTATTTGGAGAAATGGGAAGGACCATGGTCAGAGAAGCTTATTTTGTTGTTATTATTTTTTTCCAAATAATTATTTTAAATGAACAGTGCCATGAAATGGAACAGATTTTTGTTTATTTGTTAATCCTAGTTTTAGCACCTTTAAAGTGTTGAGGAACCCTGAGACTCTCTAAAAGGGAGAAACAGTAAAAGCATGGCCCTGACTTGTTTTAGAGGGCACATTTAGAGTTAATACCTGTACTGTTGCCAACACACAGGGAGTGCTCCCTAAGTTTTAGCTTTTCTCCCGAGCACTGTGCTAGGGGCTTATACACGGCTGCATTTCATTCCTGCAGTAACCCTAGGAAGCAGCTGCAGTGATTACCACCCCCATTTTACAGAGGAAGAAACTGAGGCTAAGAGAGGTTTAGTGACTCATCCAAGGACAGAAAGTAAAAGTGGCAAGAATCAAAGCCATGCTCATCTGAATTTAAGCTGTGTGCTTCCTTCTGCACCACAGCACTTCCTGGATGACCACACACACACACACACACACACACACCCTGCAGAACTATGTCACATCAGAATTATAAAGACATGTCTGGACTGGAGCACAAAATGGGAAACGGTGAACCTCATTATCTCCATCAAACAGTTTCCTTTTTTAGTTCTAGGACCATGTGTTTTGCATCTTCCCTAAAGAAAACAGCACATAGTTCTGAATACACAATAGACACTCAATTAATATTCACTGGGTATACGTGGAAATTCACAGAAGAAAGTGCAACCGTGCCCTGGTTCAGAAAACTTGATCAACATTCCATATAAACCATGAATTCCCTAAAGCTTTGAAAACCTTGCCTAATACAATGCATGTCTTCTTGAGACAATGAGTGTTTTGATCTGAAGCTAAACATTTCTAATCTCCTCAAAAATACCCTGAGAGTGAAAATAATTCCTATCAGGCCTCCAGGTGGAATTAAGGGAAGGGCCCCCCATGTGGCTTCCACAAAACACTATAAAACAAGAGGCTTTGAAATGGAGAGTCTTAGGATTGTGTTTGTTTTGTCCTGTGTTTCCTGAGGGTATACTGCTGCTGTTCTGCTGGGGAGATGTGGGTATTGCCAAACATTCTGAACCCCTGTCCCCATCTGAGGATAAGAAGGGGAATGGGGGCCAGCAGCCTCAGTACCCCAGCATCTGTACAGGGAGGATTCCAAATTTGGGGTGTGGGTGCGCCCAGCTCAAAACAAATAGGCATGGGAGAAAGAAACTGCATATAATCTGATTAATTTCTAAGACCTTTCAGCCAAGAGTTGATTGGAAAGTCTGTATTTGATGATCCCTGAGTATGATGAAGCCAAAACTTGCATTTCCGCTCTTCTTGATTTCAAGGTAAGCAGTGCAGTAGAGAGGCAGGGCTGAGATTGGGGGGCCCGGGGTGACATTAACGATGATGATGGCAAAACAAAATGCTTGTGAACTCCAAAGTCACATCAGGACACCATTCTCAGTCTGGGCCTATCAGACAGACTGAATTAGTTCTGATATGAAGGGATTCGCTTGTGGTCTGGGAAGAAGAACAGAGTCTAAGGTTTAGGAAGCTTGTATTTAACTTCCATTTCTTAGAGCTTTAGGATGATGAGTTACTCAACCTTGTTGAGCCTTAGTTTTCTCATCTGTAAAATGGGACTAGCAATGATACATATCTCAAAGTAATGTTGAGGAGATGATATGAGATAATGCATATGAAAGTACTTAGCCCAGTATGTCTGCCCTAAAGCATTAGGCACAAAGGAAGCACTCAGTGAACGCAGGCCACCACCATTGACCTTTTCATTATTACTAATGAGAAAGCCTTGCAAATGTATTCATATAAAGTGTCCTTCATTGTCACGCATATGCAGCAATTAATACGCTTCAAAAAGAGTATCTTGGTATATTTTGTGACTGATTCTAAAATAATCCAACAAGAGAGCAGGACAGAAATGATTAGCTTGGTGTGGCAGGTCAGAAAGTGGAGGCTTAGCGAGGGGAAAGGGTTTGCTGGAATTCATCACTTAGGACACGGCTGGCCAGGAATGGAGCTCAGGTCTCTGCCTCCAGCACTCTATCCACAGCTACCTGGGAGGGAACCAAGGGACAAAGAATCCCAGAGGAGAGAACTGGAAGCTGCCTGCAAGTGAGAGAGGGCAATAAGGTTCTATTCTGGTCTAGACTGGTCTAATCGGGTCATTTGCATGCTGCCTGGGACGATGCAGAGTTTGCAACCTTCGTAGGTTGTGGCCTAAAGTCTGTAAAGTACTGTGTGGGGAACCATGCTTCCCAATGCCAAGGGGAGGGCCTGTCACTTCAGAACAAGCTGAGGAGTTATTCGTATTATCGTTGGTTTAAACTTTTATTACAGAAAGATTTCAAACACATGGAAAAGGACAGGTAAGGATCTGATGAACCCCCAGTGCTGATCTCCCAGCCTCCATAAACCTCACTCCATGCCCACCCCACACCTCTAGCTATTTCTCCTCTCTCTGATTTTTTTTGTTGTTGTTGTTAAGAAAATACTTGGGAAATTTACAGCCAATACAGACTTCCCTGTGCCCTGCAAACTCAGGTCTAGCAGGCCTGGAGTGGCTGGAATGTATTGTTCTCAGCTGCACGGCCACCCCAGGTGACATGGAAGAACAGACACCCCTGGAGCTACCGAACTGAGTGATCTCTGAGGGCCCCACTATTTGCAAGCGCAGGATTCTGTAAGCAACAACCAGGCAGTGGGTTCTGTGAAGGGAAATGGGCAAACCCTTCAGCTATGTAGGCACACGAGGGGCTATCACAGGATGGAGGGACCTGCCATGCACTCACAGTGGCAGGAGCAGAATGACACTGGAGGAAGCAGGCTAGCCCTGTCGGTTGAGAAAGGGCATCCCATGTTGCCACAGCACTGTGTGCTGGGCCTGTCCTCTGCAGCCAAATGATGTCTGTGTTACCTACTAACTGCTACACTCACCTGCGCCCTCCTCGTGGGCGGGAGGCCTCTTATTCGTCTTTATTCTCCAGAACCTAGCATAGTAACGACCAACTCGGCTGAATTGCATGAAATTGATAACATCCGACTAGATGTTACCTGGAATCTTTACCTTCAAATTATCAAGTTTATGACTCCACTTCATATACAGTAAGTATTCAATAAATGTCCCAGTGAAGCACTAGGCACTGATAAGGTTAGAAGAGCTCTGACACGCCAGCTCCCAAGCTAGTGTTTCTGGTCAACCCAACCACTGTGCAAGGTCCCTAGAATATCTCCATTTACAGGTGAGGAGACAGACAGCGCATCTGGAAATGCTGAACACAGCGCAGGTGATTGCTGCGTGGTCAGCGTGTGGGAGTGATTATTACTAGTGCTGTCCAAAGCCAGACACTTCCCCGACAGCAGAGCCAGGATTTGAACCCAGGCCTGTCTGGCTCCAGTCAGACGGCCTTGCCAGGCAGTGTCTATCCTGGAAAAGCAGTAATCAGGAGACCTGAGTCAACAGGGTTAACACATGAATATGTTAAAAATATGAACCACTTGGCAAGCACCAGACAATGAGTAATTTCAGGGCAATGAAGGAGCTGGTCTAATTTTTCTAATGGAGCACTGCAATATTTCAAAGAGGGTGGGCACCGAGGGCATGTCCCCACCGCCTGTCTTGCTGGGGCTTTCATCCTAGACCAAGCAAGGACAAACCGGGTTCTGACTGGCCGACCACACAACACCGCCAAGGCAGGAAGACGTTCCTCTTACCTCTTTGCCCTGTCTTTCTCATCTTCATCCATTAGATTTTCTATGCAGTTTTCCTGCAACCAAACAAACAAACAAATTATTACCTTCTGCTTCTAGCCTTTCTCACAGGTCTTTCTGGTTCTCCTCATTTTGTTCTTATCTAACCCACATGCCTTAGCCCAGAACTTCTCAAACTTTTTGGTCCCGGCAACCCTTTACACACTGGAAAATTACTGAGAGCTTCAAAGAGCCCTGGCGCATGTGGGTTAAAACGGAGACATCTTAAATGGAAAGCAGCCGTTCCATTAGGCATCAGAGCGACGAAGTCGTCCGATATCAAGGAGCATCTGGAAAAGCCCACTGTACACTCATGGGAGTAAAAAAAAAGCAGATAAGGGAGAAACTGACTCTGGATGGTGAGCACACCATGTGATAGATAGATGATATATTACAGAATTGTACACCTGAAACCTATGTAACTTCACTAACCATTGTCATCCCAATAAATTTAATTTTAAGAAAAAGACAGATAATATGTTAATATGAGGAAAACTATTTTGATGTGGCGGACGCCCCAGATCACACTGTGAGAACCTCTATCTAGACCCAGCTGAATGAAGCATCTGTGTATCCCAGCCTCTCACTTGCAGGCTGCCCATGACGTCGTCCAGGAGAGCACTGACTTGTTTATCTGTTCATTCACATACACAAACCCCTCTTACCATGCAGCCTGGCAGAATGGGGGCCCCAACGGAGTATAACCCACAGCCCTTCCTTTAAGACACTTACACTTACTTCCCTAGACAGTCAAAGCACACAGATGTGAAAATTAAGTAACAATCCAGGAATGTTCTTGGAGCCCAAGGTCATCAGAGGCTACCTCACTGCCTGGAATTCTACTCTCTCAGGCCGCTGGCGGAATGCCTGTCAGACCCACTGATCTGGTTCTCTCTTCTGTCACATGCTGGCCTGTGATCTTTCAGTCCCCAGAGCCACATCCCTGCTTCCTTCCTCATTCACACATGTGCGGAGTCCTGCCTGCCTGTGCGCTCCCCCTCCAGCCAGCACTCCAAGCAGAAACACTTTCAGGGTGCCCACGAGGCCAGAGTCTGTTGGGGGGACAGAGAGGACAGTGTGACTGAGATAAGGGTGGGGACCACGGAGAAGCTGAATCATTGCCCACATGCTTCTGTTCTGAAATCAGAGGGCCTGAAGTCAATCTCCAAATCCAGCACTTCGCCAACGCACTAACGTTTACTCTCCAAATTTAAAGTTTTAGATGAAAAATTTCACAGGGGCAAATGATTCTTGCTTTGTCATAACTTAGTTTTGGGACCTCGGTCTGCTGCGTGCATAGGCACAGGTCTGAGCCCGCAGAGGGAGAGGAATTCTGCAGCCGCAGACCCCGCTTCCATCCATGCCCCGTTCAGTAAAGGAGGGCATATTTAGTGATACATTTTCCAGAAACGCCGTTTAGCCGTTGAGGCTTGTCTCATAATTAAAATGGGGTTAACACATTTGCAAATAGGCATGTGCTTCATCTTCTCCAGATGGAATGTGTTCAAAAGCTTTAAGACATGAAAAATGCGGTGTCAAATCATTCAATGACGCACGACTTCTGATCTGTGCTCCAAGGAAGCTGGTGGCTGCCACGTGCCCAGGACTTGAGCGAGGACCCCGCCAAGCCACGCCCTTTACCAGGTGCCCTGAACAGAGCACCTGGATGGGGTGTGGGCCGGGCTCCAGTCCACTTTCCCGAGGTTTTGGAATGCTATTTGGAGGACTGGGGTTGCTTTGTCATAAATGGAACATCTACAAATGACTAATAGCTGTTCTTTATCAACCACGTCTTCTCTGATTTATGTCCATTTATCCTAAACATTTCCTGAATCTGTGCACCTTGATGATTTACACCGACTTGCTTTTCTTCCCCACCCTTCCCATCTCCTTGCCTGAGTCCTGTCACTTGGCCCCTGTCTAAGCCACTCTGCTTACCTGACCTATGTGGAGAGAAGACACCTAAGCCAAGTTCCCTGGTAGCACCTGCCACAGAAGCTCCAGGTCCTTACTATTTTGTCACACTTGTGGTAGCCCATGCCTTCCCCATGTATTTTTGTTTGTTTTGGTTTTCTACTTTAAAAATTGTAGTGAAGTACACATAACCAAATTTACCATTTTCAACCTATAGTCCTCTGGCATTGAATACACTCACATTGTGGTACAACCCTCACCACCTCCTTCCCCAGAACTCTCCATCTTGCAAAACTGAAACTGTCCCCATTCAACAAAAGCTGCCCGTTCCCCTTCCCCCAGCCCCTGGCATCCACTCTTCCATTTCCTGTCTGTGAATTTGACTACTCTGGGTACCTCATATAAGTAGCATCACACAATAGTTGTCCTTTTGTGACTAGCATTATGTCCTCAAGCTTCGGCATGTCATAGCATGTGTCAGAATTTCCTTCTTTAAGGCTGAATAATATCCCACTGTCTGTATACACGCCTTTTGTTTATCCATTCGTACATCAGTGGACACTGAGCCACTTCCACCTTTGGACAACTGTGAGTAGTGCTGCTATGAACATGGGGGTACCCCCTTGCAGTTTTGAGTTCCTCTTTTACTTCACAATATGGAGGATTTGGAGGAGCCCAAAGGCATACGGGAAGCCAGTGAAGGGGAAGAAAGTCAGTCCTGGGAGGCCAGGTGCAAGGAACCATAGAGAAGTTTAAGGGCTGACAACGGCTTTTCTCAATGATATCAAGAGTTCCGATGAGGATTTTGAGCCGCCATTTTTTTATGACCAGAGAGTGCCAGTGAAGAGAAAATGAGCTTAAATGAAGGCAGAGGAGATTCTGTGTGGCGCTGAGAAAATAACCGTTGATGTCACTAACCCCCCAGAGTGACAGTGGAAAGAAGTTGTAGAGTCTTTACTCTGAATAACCACATATTCTAGATGGGTTCAACATTCACGAGGTTTATTAGCCAGGGTTCCATCCAGATCAGATGGGATGGTTAGGATACTTCAAGAAGAGCTTATTTACAAAGGGGCTGCTTGTAGAGATTCAGGTGGGGAGCAAGGGGATGGTGTAGTTACCTGGGGTTGGTATCAGCAGAGCTATTAACACATCTAAGGGTGAAGGGACAGAGGGAAATGGTGACCCAAACCTGGAAGCAGTGTGTCATACAGGGGAGGTGACATTTGGTGGAGGGATGCAGCCAGCCTGAGGAAACCTTGTAAGAAGGGAGCCAAGGGAATAAACATCTCACCTCACTCTCTCCCGTGTGTTTTTCCCACTAGCCATCCCACTCAGAAGGCAGAGGCAGGGAGCCTGTTTATGTCATCCACATGGGGAGCTTCCAGGGGCAGAGACGAGGGTAGGGAGGTGTGGAGGGGCACAGGGAGGAGACCCAGCTCCCTCAATAAGGTACATTTCTTAGCAGCTCTTCCAGTCTGGGTTCCTTGGATTTTTCTGGAACACAAGCTATTCGGAGTCTTTTTAAACCTTGTTACATTGCCCCAAATTTGAAGTTTAGGCATCTGCATATAGTAACTACACACTCAAGAAACAATAACCCACAATAAGTATGAGAGGCTGATAAAATAACGACAGATTATAAGTAATGATAGATTATAGAATAAACTAAATATTCATGAGTCCACACTGATACAAATAATTAAGCAAATAAATAATATGGGGGGAGGACAGGTGACCCTTACAGAAGAATTCCAATGAATAAACGTAGAAGGAATAAGGGAAATAGAAAATCACCATCCGTCCACTTTAGTAACAATCCACCGATGGATGCTAAAATGAATGGGCAAACATTTGAGGAAAAATCAGGTTATCTGCACCATTCAAAGCATCTCTTCAAGAGATTTATTAATTACAAAAGAAAAATAATAACTTTATAAATGAAGAAGGTTGGCCCCCTTCACTAGGGGCCAAAATGAACATCCCCAGTGGTAAGTCCCATCGAAGTCTTTTGGTGGAAATAAGCGCCATTCTCTTGGAGGTCTATACCTAGGAGTATAACTGCTAGATCACAGGGTAGCCATACTCTTGCTTTATTCGTAACTGCCAAACTGTTTTCCGAAGTGGCTGCACAATTTTATATTTGCACCACCAGTTGCCTATGAGAATTTCAGTAGCCCCTCAGTCTCACCAACACTTGGTATTGTCAGTCTTCTTGATTTCAGTCATTCTAGTGGGTGTGTTGTGGGATCCCACTGGAATCTGAATTCGCATTTTCCTGATGACTTATAGCATTGAGTATCTTTTCATGTGATTATTGGCCATTTAGTTGGTTTCTTTTGTGAGGTGTCCGTTCAAGGTTTTTGCCCATTTCTCCCCCCACCCTTTTTTTGAAAAAAAAAAAAAAAATTGGGCTGTTTTTCTTCATCACACTGATTTGTAGGAATTTCTCTCTTCTGGATACAAGTACTTTGCCAGATACACGATATTGTAAAAAAATATTTTCTCCAAGCCTGTGGCTGGCCTGTGCACTTTCTTGGTGTCTTTGATGAACAGTTTTTAATTTTGATAAGGTGTAATTTATATATTTTTTATTCTATGGTGATTTTTGTATCCTTAAAATCTTTGCCACCTCAGTGTCATGAAGAATTCTCCTATGTTTTCTTCTAGAAACTCTTTCATTTTAGCAGATTAAATCTTGTGTGTGGCGCAGGACAGTGACCAAGGATCAGTTTTTCCCCCATCGGGATATTCAGTTTCTCCAGGGTCATTTATTGAAAGATGCTTCTTTCCCAATTGACCTGCATTGGCGCTTGTGTCAAATATCTTGTGTGATCCTATGTGTATTTGCAGAATCTCTGTTCAGTTCTATTTACTTACAGGGTTCTAAGATAGACTTGTTTTTAAAAATAAACTTTATTATTTTAGAACAATCCTAGATTTACATAAAATGCAGCCATTAGAGAGAGTTCCTACAAATCTTGCACCCAATTTCCTCTATTATAAACACCTTACACTAGTATGGTACATTTGTCACAATGAATGAACCATCATTGATACATTATTATTAAATAAAGTCCATACTTTATTAATATTTTCCTAATTTTAACATAATGTCATTTTTCTGTTCTAGGATCTCATCGATTAGGGCACCACATTACATTTAGTCGTCGTGTCTCCTTAGGCATCTCTTGGATGTGATCGTTTCTCAGACTTTCCTTGTTTTTGATGACCTTGACAATTTTGAGGAATATTTGTAGAATGTCCCTCATTTTGGGTTTGTCTGTTGTTTTTCTCATGGTCAGATTAGGCATAAGCGTTTTTAGGAGGAAGCCCACAGTGCTAAATGTCCTTCTCATCACATCATATCAAGAGTATTGGGCCGGCCCGGTGGCTCAGGCGGTTGGAGCTCCGTGCTCCTAACTCCAAAGGCTGCTGGTTCGATTCCCACATGGGCCAGTGGGCTCTCAACCACAAGGTTGCCAGTTCAATCCCTCGAGTCCCACAAGGGATGGTGGGCTCTGCCCCCTGCAACTAAGATTGAACACGGCACCTTGAGCTGAGCTGCCTCCCAGATGGCTCAGTTGTTGGCTGGAGCGTGGGCTCTCAACCACAAGGTTGCCAGTTCAATTCCTCGACTCCCACAAGGGATGGTGGGCAGCGCCCCCTGCAACTAAAATTGAACACGGCACCTTGAGCTGAGCTGCCGCTGAGCTCCTGGATGGCTCAGTTGATTGGAGCGTGTCCTCTCAACCACAAGGTTGCCGGTTCGACTCCTGCAAGGGATGGTGGGCTGTGCCCCCTGCAACTAGCAACGGCAACTGGACCTGGAGTTGAGCTGCGCCCTCCACAACTAAGATTGAAAGGACAACAACTTGACTTGGAAAAAAGTCCTGGAAGCACACACTGTTCCCCAATAAAGTCCTGTTCCCCTTCCCCAATAAAATCTTAAAAAAAAAAAAAAAAGAGTATTAACCGGGGGTATCACTGTTATATTGACCTTAGTCACCTGGATGAGGTAGTGATAAACTTATTTTTCAACTGTTGTTATTCACATCTACACAAAATATATACACCATGTTTTTCTTCAACTTCCAGATATCCTTTTTACCAGATGAAGAATCTCTAAATTTCAAATGGTAGATGCAATTATTAATCACAAAAAGTACAATGACCACACTATTTTCCTTGTTTTTAGCCTTTGATACATAATTATTCAACTTTCATCAGCTTAACAATTGAACCCATTGCTTTAAACATAGAGGCACTTCACTTGGAAATGTATCGAGCATATGATTTGAAAATATAAGTAACCTGCTCTTGAGAGAAACATCCTGTTTCCTGACTCTGTGACATCTTGTCTCTGTCTATATGTCAGTTCCACACTCTCTTAATTCCTGTAGTTTTGTAGGAATTCATGATACCCATGTAATCTGAGCCTTCCAGTTTCGCTCTTCTGATGTAAGATTCTTGGCTGTTCCAGGTCTTTGGATTTCCTTGTAAATTTTAGAATTTACATTGTCAATTTCTATGAAAACATCTGCTGTAATTTTGATTGGGATTGCATCAAATGTGGAGATCAATTTGGGAAGAACTGAGTCTTAACAATGTTGAGGCAGGATCCATCTCCATGGCATTTCTCTGTGCAGAGTTGACGAAGTGTATTCACTGAAGTACTCCATGATGTCCAGGTGTGACATTCAGGGACCCAACAGATATTCCCTGAGTGCCAGTGTGGTGGATGACATTAGTGAGGGGAGAGACGCCAGGGAGACTGGATGAAGTTTGGCTTTTGTTCTGAGTGGATGGGAAGGTATTGGAGGTTTGGAACAGAGGAGTGAGAGATACCTACCTCAGAGGACAGCTGTGATTCTAAAATGAACTTGAGTTTGCACCCATGAAAGTCTCCAGCATAAGCCTGGCTCACAGCAGACACTCAAAATCAGGCTGTTTACTTTGATGGCAAGGATTAGGTGTAACCCATCGTCACCCATGTCATGGTGTCTAGCCCAGCTCCTTACCCATATTAGGTGCTCAGTAAATGTATGAGAAATGAAAGAGAGAAGAGAGGGTGGGAGGCAGTGAGGGAAGACAGGAAGGACACAGCCAGGGCTAAACCCCCATTTGAATTCCCACGCGATCGCCTAACATTGACTCCCATGGGTAGGTCTCTCTCTATGACCATGGTTAATCCAGAGTAGCAGTACTTACAAAGTACATGTAAAGGTGCAATTACGTTGTGATGAATAAAAATGAAAACAAAAACTGCCATATGTGCAGGAAATCCACTTGGACAAAGAAACAACCAGAGCTCTTCAGGAGGGGCCAATGGCTCCCTCGCCAAACATCAGCTGCTGCAAAATTCTGAAAGAGTGTAATCTCAATTCATCTCCATCCAGTGCTGTGG
This sequence comes from Rhinolophus sinicus, assembly GCF_036562045.2. NCBI lineage: Eukaryota > Metazoa > Chordata > Mammalia > Chiroptera > Rhinolophidae > Rhinolophus > Rhinolophus sinicus. Next base: position 67,402,221 of record NC_133755.1, on the reverse strand, counting down.
GCGGAATGGCTGGCTAGAGTTATCCTCTCCTTACGAATCAGGAAGTACTACCCGGAAGGGCTGAGTGACCTGCCCATGGACACTGGCTCTGTGGATAGAATCCACCTTGGACTGTGTGTCCTTGGAGCTACTCTGGCAGCTCTTCTCCACTCATTGTCTGCTGAGGATGTGTGGGCTTCTGATTTCAGAGTCAGCCTGATTTCAATTTCAAGTTCAATTTCAATTGCTTGATGACTTTGAACAAGTCCCTTAAACTTCAGAAGTCTCGGTTTCCTCATTCATAACATGAGGCTAACAACCACCAGGCAGAGATGGTGTGAGGCGTAAATCATAAATGAGAGGTATGTCTACATGCACATGTGCAGTAAAGGATCAGCATGATGCTTGCAGCACAGGTCTCAAGGCAGGTCCTGTTCATCCCAGGCTGTCTCGAATTTCTGCCCTAACCTTTACATTCCGGTTATGGTCCTGAGGCCTGCTAAGGCAGACGACTCCAGTCTCATTCTTTCTTCCTGTCTGCCTTGAATTTCAATGAATATGCTCTCTGCACAGCAGGAAGTCTGCCATGGGGTACCTGGGGCTGCAGGGACCTAAGATTTCAGAAGGATGCTCCCGACCAGAAAAGGAAGGCTGTGTTGGTGTATTTCTGCTCTACCTGCAGGGATCCCCAGTGACTGCTGGCAAGCAGTGGAGACCGCTGAGCAGGGTGGGGAGGGTGGTGAAGGACCCTGGCCAGGCCCAGGAAGCAGACCAGCTGGAGAATCTAACCGACCAAGGCCAATGAGCACGAGGAGTGCCCAAAAGTCCCCAGGGACTTACCAGAGAGCCACACCCGCTGCTGGGACAGGCTGGATCTTAGGTCCCCTGGGCCTGGCAAAACATCTGGGATGGGAAGGGAAGTGGTGAGCTGGTGTCAGCAGACCCCAGTGGAAAGCCTGGCTCTGCCTTTCAGTAGCTCTGTGTGACTTTGGGCAAGTCCCTGGACTCCCGGCCCTTGTGCTCACGAGTAGAGATACCATCCGGGCCTCTTTCATTGTGTGGTTGTAAGAAGAAAACGAGAGAATCAATGAGAAACTCCTCGCACAGTCCCTGGCACAAATAAGTCATTGAAAACCTGAGTTGCTATTAATCCTAATTTCAGTAATGACAATGAGTTAAACCGCTATCAGTAGAAACTGGTACTTAAGCCTATGAAATATCTTTGGAGCAGTCAGCAGTGTGTGTGTGTGTGTGTGTGTGTGTGTGTGAAAGACAGACAGACAGATACACACAGTGGAGCTGCCTGGGGTAGTGGACCTGCTCCCAGTGTTTAGTGATAACTCAACAGAAACTGAGGTCCTTGTGACGTCGTGAGGGAGAGATGGAAGGGAATGGAATAAACCTAGACAGAAATGACTGAGGATGTCCTTGATAAATATCCACTGATTTTAATTGAATGGAAGACCAAAAGTGAGGTCTGCAAGTGACATATTCATTACCGAGGCGAATTTCTGCCCTAAGGGCTCTAGAACATTCTTTCTCACAGCCATGCCTGGCCAACTGATTGGAACTCTGGCCCTTGGTGCACAGGGACCAGCAAATGGCAGAGTGACTATCTGCTCATGCCACATCTGCCCTGGGTCCCACCGAGTGTCAGCAGCGAGGTGGGAGAATAATGAATCATACAGAGGACTCACTCCTGGGTCTCCAGAGAAGGCTACATGCCACATACATGGAAAGGTATGTTATTCTACAAGAGCAGGGGTTGGTGATACTTTTCTGTTAAGGGCTACCTGGTAAGTATTTTAGATGCAGGCCAATATGGTCTCTGCTGCAACCACTCAGCTCTAGCATTGGAGTGAAAAGCAGTCATAGACAATGAGTAAGGAACACATGTGGCTGCGTTCCAATAAAACTTTATTTATAAAAACAGGCTATGAGACCCTACCTCAGTGAGCTTCCAGATGGAACCACTTGAATCACTACTCAGCCTTCCTCTTCAATCTCTTTTCACTTTGCACATTTTGTACAAGCCTTTATAGGCCCAGTGGGTCACTCATTTTCCCCGAAATGACTATCATAAGCCTGTTCTGTTGCAAGGCCAACGTCTGTACAAAATGAAGTCAGGAGGTTTTCAAATTGGCTGAGAAATGGTTTGAATTACAGGTCCCAACTTAGCTGGAAAATTTTAATATTCCTCCCCGCCATACCAACCAAACCTGGTGAATTTCGTTCATTAAGAAGAAAAAATATTGAAAACAAGAACAAGTTGAAATCGAACAAGGCAATGCCAAGCACACACATTTATTATCAAAAGCGTCCTCCCAGTCAGTCCCTAGTGAGGGGAACTCATGTCCTTTGGATTAACTTCTGGATCTCACGTGTGGGAGCTTGACCATGATTTTTCCTCATTAGATTAAGAAATAAAAAGGCTTTGAAAAACAGTCACTGATGAACTACGACGCTTACTTGTCTCCCTTTGTCCTTTGGGAGAGGCTAGGAAATAACTTCCATATCTTAATTCTTCCTCTCCAGGGAATGTCGTTTTGGTTGCAATGATTCATTCACTGGAGGAAAAAAAAATAGCTTTGCTAAAGGAAATGGACAGTGAAAAGCTGAGAGCCGCCTGTTCCTGTTCTCTCGCTTGCCCTCCAGCTGAGACATTCTCTTCAGCTCTAGCACATTCCCCGACTCGGGAAGGCAAAGTGGACAGGTCGAATCCTACCCTTAGCCACTCCCACCCGCACTTGTCCCAAATAGCTTGCCTCCTGGGACTTGCTGGGGGCCTTGCTGAGCTGGATTCTCAGAAGAAACCAAGATGAGACCCCACCTTCCATGGTCCTATGAAAATTATACCACAAGCTTGTCCAAGGTCAACAATGAGGCTTTATCTGCCTCTTAGGATCATGGTTCCTCCTTCTAAGGGTCTGATGAGTCATCATTCAGGGGAACGGTGACATAGCAATGAAAGAATGGATGGAGAAAGTTAGAAGATTTGTTATTAAGTAAATTTACAATGACATCATTTGGTCAGCAAAGAATTTCCAAAATAAAAATCATCGCGATAGCTGGGTGGAAGGGTTATCCCAACACGATATATTTGTCTTGTAACCTTTGAAACTTACATTCCAATCACTTAAAATTCCTTTCAGGGGGGCCCCTTCATAAAGCATTTAGACTGCACAATGTAATCTTGAGTCAATTAGAGAATCTGATGGGTGACAGTGTGGGGTCAGGGTGTGGACAATAGAGGCCTATAAAAATCAGCAAGAGGGGTAAAAGGAGATTTATGAGTCATGTTTAGAGCTGTGTCAGTGAAAGCCTTTGTTGGGAACTGCTGTCCAGCTGCCTGCCACAAACTGAAACAAATCCATAAAACGCTGCCCCAGCCCAGCAGGGCCCCTCCCCACAACGGTTCTTCCCGGTGCTCCTTTGGGCCCGGGAAATGCTCATCCTAATTGTGCTGGAGTTTGCGATGAGAGCAAAAGAAAAAGAAGCTCTCTTTGAAACAAGAAGCAAACTGGTTTTGGCTGTGGAGCTTTGGGTTGAATATTAGAGTAATTAAACATCAAATAATGTTTAATAAAAGTGTGGGATGTTTCCTGTGAATTGCTGACTGTGGAAGGTGGTGAAATCAATTTGGGAGTGAATGAGATGTAGGTTTGGATGTCCTCCACATGCCTGCCTTCAGGTAGTGCGATGGCCTAGACGGAGCCGGGGATTGAATGACTGCCTGACCTGTAATGTGGGCTGGTACCCACTTCCCACCGTCCATATGAGAACCATCAGGACAGCTCATCTATACAAAGCACTTAGAGAAGACAGGCTGGGCAAGAAAGGTGAAACACCTCCTTTCTCACAGTGCAGTGATCAGAAGCCATGACTTTGAAGTGAGAGCAGTTAGAACCTTCAGAGCCTAACACCACCCACCTCATTGATACAAAACAGCCTTCCTTTTTGCATTGTCTTCCCTCTTCTCCCATGGCAATCATGACTTTTCTTTACAGTTTAAATAGAGGATGCCGTCTGCTCTCCCTGCAAAGCCAGGCAGCTCCTGCCCACTGCCTGTGCTGAGACAGCCTGCAGGCCGAGCTCACGGCTGCAGGAGGCCCCACAGGAAGGCTCTTCCTCCAGCTGCGGGACTCCATCGTGACTTAATGGTGATAATGTGTTCCCTTTCCAAAGGTATTCATGAAGTCATATCCACCGTGTCCCCTCTGTTGGGTCTCTAATGGTATAATTCACTGGAAAGGATTGTCCTTGGGGAGGTGAGTGCTGCCCTGAGGGGTTCCCTCTGGGATGGGGGAATGAAAGCACCATCCATGCCACCTGGATAGCCTTCCCCACCTGACACAAGTCTGGTTCGATCTGTGTGGATGGCTGGGAAACTGGCCTTGGTGACTGGCGCCTAGACCTGTCTGTCCAGCCTTGTGCCTGGGGCACAGTGCTCAGTGCTGGCTTGAGGTCACCTCTATGTTGGTGGCACACGCTGTGTGCACTCTTGCGGGCAGTGCACAGACTCTGAGCCACAGTCACTGATGCTGCAGGGGGCCTGAGACAGGGCACCCTGAGAGAGGCCCAGCCTACCCTACAAGAAGCAGCCCTGATGAGGGAGGGCAGAGGGAAAGGCGACACCCCCTGAGACAGACTTAGTAAGGCAGCCACCATAGGAAGGTCCCGTGGAAACGGTCACATTTCTGGGCGCCCCATCCGCTTTCTTTAGAAGACAATTTCCAAAACAGAATAATGTCCTTCCCTCTCTTACCCCACACTGGCCCTTCAATCATTTGCTCGCATAACAAGGACAACAATGATTTGCATTTCCCGAGGGCTTCCCAGCTTCCCTGGAGCAGGCTATGTGTTCTCTAGTCCCATCATCACTACCATGACATGTACCCTGAGGCCTGTGCAAATTGGGGATCCTGGAAGCTGATATTTCCCCCCAACCATCTTCTCCTCAAGAAACACTTGCAGCCTCTTCCAGAGTCTGAAAAAAGGCCTGCCCTGTGGACATGACACAAATGGGAAGATGGGGCACAGGAACAGCACTTGGGCACTTGAGCCCCCAGCCCACCAAATAAAGGACTCGAAGTACTTCCTCCAGGAAGACCCTGGCCGTGAGTGGAAAAGCACTGGCTGTGACACAGGCTTGTTTGTCAAGCAAACAGAACGTAGGCAGGTGCAGAAATGTCTGATTTTTACACCGTGTAAAGGCCAGTTGGGTTTTGTCCTGCAAAATCTCCAGGACTAGAAGACTTTGCAGGACTGGAAATCTCCTGTTTCCCCATTATACGCATTCAGATATTCATGCTGTAAATTAAAGAGAGCTTAGAGGATGTCTCTCCTCACTCACATCTGCCCTGGGTAGCACTGAAGAAACTGCAAGAGAAACGAAAACTATATTTTTTCTTTTCTAAACAGAGACTGAATTCTCTCCGCTGACAAACGTCTAATGAAGCGACCCCAGTAAACACACAATTCGCCCACTAGCCCGACTCCCCTCTGTGCCCAGCTCCCCAGCTCTGGGTGGTTGGCTTCAGGGTGTCAAGGAGAGTTCAAGACGCAGCCCCCTTGGTCAGGTCAGGACGGTTCAGTCAGGGCTTTGGATTAGAAAGGGCAGGCCCAGGCTCCCTTCCAGAAGGCATTTTGTGATGCACAAAATACATGAGTTTGTGAAATAAACTACACATAAAGCTCTAGCTTCTGGTTTTCTCATATGTCAGCTCATTTGGTCATGACTCTCTGATCATATGATATTTTTACCCTGAACAACTCTAAGAGACACTATCCTACATTCACAAGCAGCAATATGGCAGGATTTGGGAAAGGGAGAGAGAGAGAAAGAGAGAGAGAGAGAGAGAGAGAGAGAGAGAGAGAGAGAGAGAAAGTGTTTGGGGGGGAATATGTGCACCGCAGTGAACACCTCCCTTGGCTCAGAGGATGCACTCTGATTTCCTAACCACAGCATTCACAGCCCCAAGGTGATGAGATGTTGATTCGTGATTTCAGCCCCACCTCCTGTCACTTGTCACTTAGTCCCCCAACCTCTGTCCCCGACATCTACACTGCCAGGATGTCCTCCTTTGTCTCCTATGCCATCACCCATCCTCTTCATCCCTCCAGCCCTCCCCACCCTATCTGAGGTCAGGGGAGAACCACTACCCAACCCCCTCACCAACCTCACGTCATTATAACATCGATTTATTTCTGTCGTGTGAGGTCACAGCTCTCCCCCACCCCTCCCACTAGATGGTAACCCCCTGAAGGGAAGACAAGCACAGTTCCCGTCCTCTGTGTATCTCAGCAAGCAGCAGATGTCCCAGGGCTCATTACAGGCCCCCAGGACAGGAGATCTACAGAAGGGGGGCTTCCATTTAGGAATCTGTTTCTAAAGTTTGGAGAGAAGCCGGGCCTTTGGTTCCCAGCAATAATTCACCATAACACAAGACTGCCGGGGGAGAGGCTGAACTGAGATGCAAGATGTCTGGTGCATGGAGCCTGTCCCTGAGTCACCTTGGGTGCTGGGCCCTAACCCTTTAGACTAATGGAAAACAGGGCAAAGAGATTAAACCACGTTCACTCAGAAGACTGCCATCTGCACGACTCAGAAAGCTCCTTGCTCTGCCCAGCCCCTCTGGACAACGCCAAACAGGCTTAGCCTGCTGCGGGCAAACAGGAAAAGTAGGTCAGCTCCGAGCACAGCTCTTCCACCATGATGAACTAATGATGGGGACGAGGGGCGGTCCATGGACAGAGGGCGGGACCGGCTCACGGCCCAGGCTGGGGGGTGCAGGCCAGACTCCAAGGAGCAAACAGAGAACCCAGGTGAGGAGGAAAATGCAAAGGAAGCTTGGGGAAATGGTTCTTTAAAAAAAATAATAAAACCTGCAGAAAAAGAACAGCGTGACTGACACCCACGGCCATTTCCCTGCCTTCAAAGGCAAACTGACCCGTCTTGATGGTGGTGAAACCGCCCCTTCACCTGCACAGGTGCACCACCCTGCCAACCTGCACCAACTGCTGGCAAACCATGTTGCTGCCCCCAGCTGGCTACCTCCCCCACCTGCTCCTGATGCCTCTCCCCTCAACTCCCCCACGGCTACTGGTAATAACCGGATGCTCTTGGAGGGGGCGGGGGGCGGGGACGGACTTGAGTCAGTGGTGCCACGACCCTCAGGCACAGGGTACTGTCGGGAGGCGAAGGCACTGCAGGGGTCCTACATTTCCTATGTTCGGTCTGGGCTACAGCTGTCCAGACGGAAAGGCCACTCCTTTAGGCCTCTTGGGCTCGAAAAGGAACAAAGCACCGGCTACGCTGAGGGCAATTCCCTGGAGGCCCAGGGGATCTAACCTACTTCCAGGAGTTGCTGTCTTACATCAGGTCGTCTCGGGGTGGGGGTGGGGGGACAGCACAAACCTGGAGACTGATGCTGGGATCCTCGGGGGTCAGTCCTGCTCCCCAGGGCTCCCATGGTGGGACAGAACCCCTAGCTCAATCCCTCAAATAGCTCACGCATGCCCCTGGAGCAGGAGCAGGAGCAAGTTAGTCTGCAGATCCCAGCGCTGGCCAGGCCCCAGTGCCGAATCTGCCGGTATGTGTAATTTTTAGAAGGCTTTTTTCTAAAATGCTGGACATTGTTTCCTCTTTATTTCATTTCTGTAATGAAGATATTAGAAGGTTTTGTCAATAAACCCTTAGAAACGTTCAGATCTAAAAACCCAGGACTTCGGGAAGGTTCCCCTAATCTCTTTCTCAGAAACAAGCTTATCTGAAAAGTTTTCTCTTTGGCATTTTCAGGAACGAAAAAGCAGAGGCCAGAGGGTCCCTCAACCTCTACAACAGTCAGTCCTTCCTTCCTCCTCCGGGCCCTGGGTCTTCAGTCATACATTTAGCATCTTATGTTGTGCCCTGGGCTCCCCACCACTGTCCAGAAAGATTGTTTGTTAAAAATGTGACTGTCGTTTAACTGGCTGAGAGACCTCGGGCAAGGTACTAAACCCCTCTATGCCTCAGTTTCTTACTTTCACAGGGCAGCTGACACTTCAGGACGCAATCCCTGTACAGCACCTAGAATGTGGGCCACAGGGTAAAAGCTCAATGAATGTTAGCTCAGATGGTTCTTCTTCTTATAGCAATCCAGGAACCATTCAAAACGTAGCGCTCCACATTTGAACAGCAGATCCTAAACACGGACATCAAGTAGCTTTATTTTTAAATTCCAAAGGTGTTCACAGCTACCAGGGAACCTGCACAGCAGCCCCCCCCCCTTTTTTTTTCTTTAAAGATTTTATTGGGGAAGGGGAACAGGACTTTATTGGGGAACAGTGTGTACTTCCAGGACTTTTTTCCAAGTCAAGTTGTTGTCCTTTCAATCTTAGTTGTGGAGGGCGCAGCTCAACTCCAGGTCCAGTTGCCGTTGCTAGTTGCAGGGGGCGCAGCCCACCATCCCTTGCGGGAGTCGAACTGGCAACCTTGTGGTTGAGAGGATGCGCTCCAACCAACTGAGCCATCTGGGAGGCAGCTCAGCTCAAGGTGCCATGTTCAATCTTAGTTGCAGGGGGCGCTGCCCACCATCCCTTGCGGGACTCGAGGAGTTGAACTGACAACCTTGTGGTTGAGAGTCCACTGGCCCATGTGGGAATCGAACTGGCAGCCTTCGGAGTTAGGAGCATGGAACTCTAACCGCCTGAACCACCGCGCCAGCCCCCAGCAGGCCCTTAAATATCTCTTGCAATCCAAAAGGTACCCAGACAAGAGGACTTGCATAACAGTATTTTCCTGAAGAGCTGGCCATAAACATTTCTGTGAATTGAATCACACTTGCAATGTGTGGGCTCAGGGCCCACTCATTGGAAGGGTGCAGAATCCACCCCCTTTCACTAATGATCCTTCTGCACTGCAAAGCTTGTCACCACCACTTAGTCTGCTTAACAAAGTGTCATACACCTGGTTTCCAGGAGGCCACAGCTAACTACTTTTTTTTTTTTTAACTTTGAAATTCTAGGTAAAATGGGGGAAAGTTTGGATTCTTTTTTTATTTTATTTTAAATAATTAGTTTTATATTTTTAGCTAAATTTAACAAAGTTGAAAGTGAAATGCTATTAAAATCAACTGACTATACATTAGTCAAACCTACTCTTCAGAGCATGTATTAATACAGCAGCGTTAACTCAATGCACATTCCATTATCTTGATTACTTAACTACAAGTCGGTATATTTCATGGTGTTATAGTCTCATCTTTACTGCAATAAAGTCATGCATTTTCAATCCCCAGAGGATGCTAAATCCTCAACTCTATGAAAAAAACTAACCAGATTTTTTAGAACAGAACTAATCATTCCAAGGCCACACTCACATTTTTGGATGTTATAAATGTAAACAGAAATAAATTTCATTTTTGCAAACTTGTTTGAAAGAAAAGGAAACCAACAAACTAATAAATAAAACAAAAGGAGATGTCTGGTTTAAACAAAGAGACATTTAAAAAATTTTCTCATTGTTTTCTGAGAAGCAATACATATTCATTGCAATTCATTCCTTCTTTGATTAAGAATTAAAAGGTAAATGATGTTAGTCCATTTTTCATTAGTCAAAGTCACGTTCTCTATTATACATATATATAGAATATATATATATATACATATATATAAAATTTAAAAATATATAATTAAAAAAATAAAATGGCAGTAAGAAGTATTAAGTCCTTCCTAACTCTCCTGCAAATATTGTCTGTCTTGTTTACTTACATTCTCATTTGAGACTCTTCTCCTTCCCAAGTTTTTAAACTGTTTATTCTGCCTTTGCTCTGTAGTAGAACTAGCTCGTGCCTATGTAAAAATGACACCAGGCCAGTTCCCTCTGCAGAGAGGTCTGTCTCCGGCCCTGTGCTTGCAAACATGTTGAGGCCATGAAAAATTACATTAACAAGGATGACAATAGAGCTCTTCTTAGCCATGATCGCAAGTGAGGTTCTCACAATGTATGGTTGTGTTCGTGTGTGTGTATGTGTGTGCTCATATGTGTTGCGTGGCAACACGGTAAGATGGGAACACAGTAAGATTTATACCACCATGATGCCAAGCATCCCAAGGGCAAGAAGAACGCGTCTACATCTGAGACAGGATCGTGGTGAGTCACGCAAAGCATGTGCCTTCCTCTTTCTGTTGTCTCTTATCTTGGTTGCAGGAAAACAAATGCAATAAATTTTCGATCTTCCCAAGGTACGGTCTGCCTTTGAATAAGTTCCTAAGTGTCCTTTTGTGGCCACAGGGGGAAGATGAGAGGAAGGAACTGAATTCAGGAAGAACATCCTCACTGAAACTTAAAAATACGGAAAAGTACGTGGTTTTACACAAAAACAAGCAGCTGGAAAAGTGCCTCATGGAGCTGTGGCCATAGATCTGGTTTTGGAAACCAGAATACAGACCCAGGGTTAAGTTCTCTCAAGGACCTGCCCTTGATCTGGGGGACTTTCATGTGGCAGGATGAGGAGAGGGGAGTACAGAGCTGGCCCCCCACTGGAAGCAGGATCCTTCTCTCTTTCCCCAAACTCACAGCATGTTTTAGGGCCACACCAGGGGCGAAGTAGGAAGACTACTGGGTATGTGATGGGGCCCAAAGCAGTGGGAAGGTGTGGACTATGGTGCCAGCTCCATCACTGACCAGCTGGGTGGCCTCGGGGAATCACCTTCTGTTTTGGGACTGGGGGTTCTTCCTTGGGTGGAATAAGAAATAATTTTGTAAACTATGAAGTGTCATAGAAAAACAAGGTCTTACAACTATTTGAAGATGGTCATTTAGCCCATGTACAATCTCAAGTAAGAAGTACCTGTGCAGGCATCCATACAGGCGACAGGAGGCAAGATGAGGAAGGGTGATAAGAATACATGGGAGCAGAAACCCTGGTTACAACAGAGCATTTTTCCATCCATGACTGTGCCATGGCGACGAATCAGGGTCACCCATGCTAGTCTGTTCTCTCCTTAACAGTGTGTACGTAAGTCTTTCATATCCTGGAGCACGTGGCTACCTGAAGTTCAGGTTTAAGTTGCTACCATGTGTGGCTCTGACGTGCCTCCCTGCAAATGAGTCAGATGCAGGTCAAGGACCTGACTCCGGTCTCCTGCCAGGCGCTGATGTTCTGTTGGGGATGACTAGGCCATGAACCCATTCTGACCCCTGACCTTGCTTGCACCACCTATGACAGTATTTGCATTTGCATGGCTTGGCATACACCCAATGGATCCCAGCAAGGCCTTCAGTTTTTGGATTGGGGTCAGTTAAAATAAAATTAACCCTTCTATCTGAAATGTAATATTAAAGAAGTAAAATGGCAATACTTGTGGGTTGTCTGTGCTGTGGTTGCTGGATGCAAATTCTCCCTCTAGTTGTTTCATTTCCAATACATTGTAGATTCTGATGCCCTTTAGGGTGTATACCTACGTTTGGAAGTGTAGGACACATATGATTGCAAGTATAATTTCCTTTTCTTACAGAGGAAAGCAAGTTCTATTCCCAAGACCATCTGACTCCATGCCAACTTCTCTAAAAAAGAAGACAGGTAAACAGCAGTCTACCTCCCTTTCCCAGCCAAGGAGGGAACAGGACTTGGGAACAGCCTGCCAATTTCCAAGTCTTCCACAGAGAAAGTACACATCTGTGTGTGTACAGTGTATGTGTGTGTGTGTGACTTTATATAGGCAAAGTCTCTGTCACACAGTCCAGAATACAATGTGAGCTGTGTCCACTCCACTGGAGATGCACAATGGCTTTTAGGAAAGCACCAAGAAATCGGTCTCTATGGAATCTGGAACCCACAGCCATTTTTTAAAATATCGAAGGAACAGCTGGTGGTGGTCACACAAAGCTCCACACGTGGTAGAATGACGGAACTACACATGCACCTTGTACCAAACCAGAATATTAGTACTTGGAAGGGGGTCTGCTGGACCCCCTTCATGCCCCACTCCAGCACAACTGAAACAGCGAGCCCTCCAGCCCTGGCCCAGGACTCCTCCCCGGGGCACCCCTGTATGGCCTCCGCCCTTCCCCACGTCTGGGGAGGCACCGTGTGTGTCCACCATCATTCTCACCTTCACCAGTACCCTCAGCTTGGCCCCCACATCACAACCCAGAATGCAGAGCGAAGTCATGAGCTGAGATCAGGAGACAGGAAGCTGGGCTCTGGGTCAGCTCAGGTGTATTTGGCACCTGAGAATTTGATCCAGCAGAAGGGGCTCCTGCCTTGTCTCCATGCTTTGTTCACCTCTTCCGCCTCAGCACATCAAATATTTACTCGGCCTGGGCTATGGGCAGGGCTTCGTGGTCAGCTTTAGAGAGGTGGGTGGGAAATCAGAGATGCAGGATACAGGCTCCCAGGAGGCACGGGACTGGCACTGCCATCAGCAGTGATTGGAGCCCTCTGGGCCTCAACTTCCTCATCTGGCAAATAGTGAGTTTGTCACCTGTCCTGGCGGCTACTTGCAATTGTTCAGATAAAATGAAGAAAAGCAGTTCAAAGTGTTTTGCAAATAAAGGTCTACAGCCGCACTTCTCAAACTGAAATGTACACACGAATCGCCTTGTGATCTTGTTAAGTGCGGGTTCTGATCCGGTGGGTCTGGGGAGGGGCTGAGACTCAGCACTGCTACTCAGTGCCCAGGAGATGGGAAGCCGCAGGTGCCCTGGCCACACTGTGAGCACTGCGGATCACGAGGCAAGCAAGGAACCACTGTCATCAACACAAGGACATGTTGGGGTGGAGGAAAGGTCACCTGCTTCCACCTACAGCAGATGGACACCCAGGGGGGAGGCTTTGTCCTATACCCAGGATGCACCTTAGACCAATGGCATTAGCACCTCTGGGCATGGGGCCTAAGTGTTATTTTATTTTATTTTATTTTAAAGATTTTATTGGGGAAGGGGAACAGGACTTTACTGGGGAAGAGTGTGTACTTCCAGGACTTTTATTTTCCAAGTCAAGTTGTTGTCCTTTCAGTCTTAGTTGTGGAGGGCGCAGCTCAGCTCCAGGTCCAGTTGCCGTTTCTAGTTGCAGGGGGCTCAGCCCACCATCCCTTGTGGGAGTTGAACCGGCAACCTTGTGGTTGAGAGGACGCATGCACTCCAACCAACTGAGCCATCTGGGAGCTCAGCGGCAGCTCAGCTCAAAGTGCCATGTTCAATCTTAGTTGCAGGGGGCGCTGCCCACCATCCCTTGCGGGAGTCGAGTTGTTGAACTGGCAGCCTTGTGCTTGAGAGCCCACTGGCCCATGTGGGAATCGAACCGGCAGGCTTCGGAGTTAGGAGCATGGAGCTCCAACCGCCTGAGCCACCGGGCTGGCCCCTAAGCGTTATTTTTTTATGTTCTTTTTATGTCCCCCAGCCCCCCGCTCCGCCCGACCCCAGGTGATTCCCATGTGTACCCAGGGTGGAGAACCACTGTTCTAGAACTTGAACAACATCCATTACATCCCAGCGAGTGCAGAATAAGTCTCCTTCACGGAATTGGGACGGGCTGGTCTTCTTCCCAGCAGCCTCTCCTACTTCCTGTTACTTGCACTTATTAGAAAATTCTTCCTATTGAGCTAAAGTACCACTGGCCACACCTCCCCCAAGGGCTTCTACTGATTTCTTTTTGCTATGTGTCCAGGGGCTACACAGAATGACAGCCCTCTGATTAGATTATTATTTTTGTAATTGGGGTGAAGTTCACTCAACAGGTAATTAATCACTTTATAGTGTACAATTCATTGACATTTATTGCATTCACAGTGTTGTGCAACCACCATCTCTCTAGTTTCAAAACTTTTTCATCACTCAGAGAAACACCCTGTACCCATGAAGTAACTGCTCCCATTCCCACCTCCTCCACTCCCCTTTCCATCACTAGGGATCTGCGTATTCTGGATAGATCAGATAAAAGGAATCAGACAGTATGCGACCTTTCGTCAAGGGCGTCTCTCACAAATGAAATGTTTTCAAAGTTCATTCAGGTTGGGATAGATTTCAGAATTTCCTCCCTTTTTAAGGTCTAATAGTATTCCATTATATGTTTATACCACACTTTGTTTATCCATTCATCCACTGATGGACTCTTGGGCTGCTTCCACCTTTTGGCTGTTGTGAATAATGTTGCTATGAACACTGTGTATACGTTTCTGTGTGGACATAAGTTCTCATTTCTCCTGGGCATATACCTAGGAGTGGAACTGCCAGGTCATGTGGAAAATCTGTGTCTAACTGAGGAACCGACAAACTGTTGTCCACGGCAGCTGCACCAGTTTACATTCCCACCAACAGTATGTGAGGGTTCTAATTTCTCTATATCCTCACCAACATTTGCTGTTTTTCCACTAAAATTATTTTATTTTTATTAAAGCCATCCTAGGGATGACATCAGCTCTCAAATATCAGAGAAGAATGATCCTGTTTCCCCCACCCCCACCTTGCCCCGAAACCTCTCTTTTTTAGGACCAATATCCTCAGTTTCCCCCTCCTCTTGACTGTCAAAGCCTCTCCTGCAAAGTTCTCTTTGGAGGTGTGTAGCCTGTGTCTGCTATGGTCAGACTAGTTTAATTTATAAATTAGGCACCGTAGGAGATGACCAACAATAACTAATAATAAAAAAGGACAATTATAATAATATACTGCAATAAAAGTTATGTGAATGTTTGGGGGCCATTATCAAGTAAAATACGGGTTACATGAGCACAAGCACTGTGATACCCCTGACAGTCGATCTGATAACTGAGCCGACTACAAAGTGACTAATGGGTGGGGAGTGTCTACAGCCTGGAGACGCTGGACAAACGGATGATTCACATCCCGGGCGGGACAGAGCAGGAAGGCTTGAGATTCCATCAGGCTACTCAGAACGGCTTACGATTTAAAACTTATGAATTGTTTACTTCTGGAATTTTCCATTTAATATTTTTGGACTGATGTTGACCACGGGACACTGAAACTGTGGAAGGTGAAACCGTGGATAAGGGGGACTACTGTCGCTGTTTTTCTCCGGCTTGTCATTGTGGATCTTTCTCATGTTTTTACCCAATGCTGGAAAGGTGAACTGCGGGTTTTCCAGGTTCTCAGCTGTTTCCAAAGCATGCCCACTTTCACGGCTGACGCTGTCGCCTCCTGGCCTACAGGACACTTGATTAGATGCAAATACCAGGGAATACTGCCTCGCTTGCTCTTGTCCCCTTACTGAGCTCCTGGGACACTCCTCTCGATTCTTCTTCTCTCTGCCCAGCCTTCCCTAGCATCTGGAGCCAGGTGGCCACTGATCCTCACATGGCCACATGCACCTACTGGCTCCTGCCACAGCCAGCCTACCTCAGCTGCTGCCAAAGCAGCGTCCAGGGACATTGGGTAACTCCAAGTCGTCACCACTTTTTGCAATCACTGTAGGAGTCCAGAGGCAAGCACACAGACTCCTGGGCTCGGCTGCACAACAGGTAATTTATAAATTCTGAAGTCCCCAGTCTGTAAGAGTTTTTAACACATTCCACTTAGTGTTTCAGCCATGTTTGATCATTTTGTTTTCCTGGTATGGTACGATTAGACTAGTCCCTCGTATTGTACGATTCTTACAAGACGGTGCTTGATATAAAATCAAAAGGGCTCATCAATCGAAGACAAAGCTGAAATGTAGCAAAATGATGGGGGTCCCTAAGACGACATGTCAGGAAGAGGTGCTTGAAACAACCTCCGTGCCAGCTTTAATTTACCAGGGAAGGTCGAGGTGATAACTGCAGAGTGCCAAAGTATCAGACAATGCGTGTAAAATAGGTGTGAAAATACCCACAGATATTTTCAAATTGAAGAGTTCCCGTGAAAGCCTGGGGGGGCTGCAGAGCCCACCTGAGGGAGGGGAGGCTGATGAATATCAGACATGCGATTGCCGGTCCTTGCGTGGCTCAGCTGTGTAGGAAAACAGATTCCTCTCAGAAAAAAGACAAACATTCCAGAGAGCTTCCTTATTCTATCCATTTCGTAGGAGCAATTCCCATCCAGACGTCACCCCTCCCCGTCTGCCTCAGCAGGGCCAAGTGAGCATAACTGTCGTCTCTTCCTGATGGCTCAGGGTCATCACAAGGGACGTGATCAAGAGGTCCCTGATGTGTGGACGGTGTACAGAGTCAAGTGCCCCTGGCACAGCAAAGACGTTCGTTCTTCTAGCGGCTTTCTGTCCCTTTTCCTGGGCCTTTCAAGGATTCTCACCCACGGCCTCATCAGGAAAGCCAGGTCTGGAAGTAAGAAGCTGATACCTGATTTTATGTTCCCCTGAGGGCCTGACCAAACTGAGGGCAGCAATGAACAGGTCCTGAGGGAAGTGGAAGCTGCCCCACGTAGCAGGCTTGGGGATGAGTTCTTTCTCCATGCAACACATTCTGGTCCCACAAAATGGTACCAGCTACAGGCTTTGGTTCAAAATTTTCAGTCGTGCTGTCTACCCTAGAGAAATGCTGAAAAGCGAATATGCCACTCTAATGTCACTAGAAGCACGAGGGACACGGAAGATATCAACAGAACCAGTGAGGCCCAGTTCACCCCCACAGTAGGTCTTTCCACTGATGTCAGCTGCCTCCCAGGCCAGCCTGCTCCAATTTAATCCAACACAATAATTAGTAGTGGTCAGTGTAGAGAGAGGCAAATAATTTGATTCACTGGGGTGTAACAGAATAACAGGATTTATAGCATTTTTGATGCTAAAAATAGCCTCACTTCAGAACTCCTTCACTTCACACCGTTTTAACCTATCTCCATTTCCCTTCTGTGCTAAATCATGTGGTTTGAAATTTGCTCTCTGTGGTATTGGATTCCATGTGGGTGTTTTTTCCTCATTCAGCTTCCTTTTGGTTACTTCAAGGGAAAAATAGCCCTGGGAAAGCTTTTATGCTGCCTGCCATTGTTCTGCATTTAAAGAAGAAAGTACATGCTGCTTCATTTGGGCCTTAAGACCGGGCCGACTGGCAAATTCCATAAGCTCTCAATCTTTGTTAAAAATGCCAAAGTAAACGACCTCTGGTCTATGAAACTAACAGCACACAACCCTGCCCACTCCTTCAAGTCGAGGCAAGTTGTACCCTTCCAGGATCCGCAGTCTGAGCCTGTTAAACCCCAGGAAAGGAGCTGTCATACACATACCATAAAGTCTGGTATGTCATACGCATACCATCTTAACCATTTTTAAGTGTGCAGCTCAGTGGCATTAAGCACACTCACATTGTTGTGCAACCATCACCATCATCCATCTCCAGACCTTGTTCATCTCCCCAGACTGAAACTCTGTGCCCATAAAATACTAACTGTCTATTCCCTGCCCCGGCCCCTGGGACCTACCATTCTACTTTCTGTCTCTATAGATTTGACTACTCTAGGGATCTCATATAAGTGGAATCACACAGTATTTGTCCTTTTGTGTCTGGCTTCTTTCACATAGCATCATGTCGTCATGGTTCATCCATGCTGCATCGCATGTCAGAATTTTTATGGCTGAATAATATTCGTGTGTGTGCGTGTGTGTATGTGTGTGTGTGTGTATACCACATGTGCTTAAGCTTCTGATTCTAAAAATGATGAAAATAATTCTCATCAACCTGTCAGCATGTCCTGGATTCCACACTCATTTTCAATAAATACAAATTTGACAGACAAATTATCCAGCAGGAGACCCATCACACGGTCACAGGGGCCCATCCACCCTTCTCGGGGCGTTCCCCGCATGGGCCACGTTGCAGGTTATGAGACAGCCTGCAGAAAACCCATGTCTTACTTATTTTAACTGTATAAAATTCTCATTGCTCTACAAAAATTCACAGTTTCTCTGTTGAAGCAAAGACCACGCTTCTGGTCTGTGTAAGGCAATGTGTGGTGCTCAGTACACAGCAAATTCAAGTGTAATTCATCTTTGTTACACTCTACTGTGTAGGTCGTATTCCACTACTCTTCTCTACTTGCTCAACAATTAAGAGTTGATGATATATATAAACCGCCGTCTGAACAAAAGCCTCCAGAGAGCCCTCCCATTTTCCAGGTTCACTGACATGTGAAGCCATTTTCTGTCCTCAAGCACTCTTTAAGCCCTGCAACACTGTAGACAGTTCCAACGAGGAATAACAAAGCAGGTACAACACTTATGTAAGGGGTGGTGGGTGGGATTTCTGAGTTTACACCATTCACTGCGTAGGTCCAGCAGCTCTGCTTATTGTGCAAATCAAACCCACTCATCAATGAATCCCACTGAATCACTAAAAAGAAGTAAACATTTTACAAGAATTCTAAAATATTTTTAGAGATGGCACAAAAAAGTGAATGGTGTTTAAACAAAATGTAAAAAAACAGGAGAAAACACAGAGGTTTGGGGAACAATATAGCCGAGCTGACATATATTAAGGGTATTCTTGTGGGTGCATATCTCCATTAACTCCTCAATTTGAAGACAGGTAGTAAAAAGGGATATATTTATGAAGTACTCGTGTGAGATTTAACCGTGTATTGAGACAATGAAACATACTGCAAAATTCTTAAGATAGGTATTTTCATTGTGTATTCTCAAAGAGATTTTCACTGGGATCTGTTTCTTCGTTAATTTTTGTGTGCACTGAACCACTAGGTCTTCGGTACCTATTGGAACATAGTCTCCCAGTCACAGAAGATATGCAGATGAATCACTTCGTTCCTGTATCAGTGACAAAGTCATCAAACAACACCACAGAAGCACCAAGGCGGTGGGGGTTAGGGATCAGAAATGGCTTCCTGGAGGTGGTGGCTGAGTATTGGGTAAGTAGAGTTGGAAGACAAGAGAACACTAATAAATCTCTCTGGGCTCTAACCCGGGGTTTAGCAATAGTGTGAGCCAAAAGCAGTCAACAAAGGCCCACCAGGATGGAGTGCCAAATGTTTCTAGAAATAATTTCTTTTAGAAAAGGAATTTATAGATAGCCTTATCAGGGAAGAGAGCTATGGAAAATGGCATCTACCCACTATATACTCGCCTCCTACCGTGTGCCTTGGTTTGGGGATTTAAGTCCGTTATGGTTACTCCTCAAGCAAAATAAAGGTTTGTTACTGTGATTTCCACTGAGGAAACACAAGATCAGAAAGATTCAATAACTTATGATGATAATGGCTAACATGTGAAGGCTTCCTAGGTGCCAGCCACTGTTCTAGGTACTTTAAAATATTTTTATCTCCTTTCATCATGGTAGGAAACCTATGGCCCCTTGTCTAGATAAGGAAACCAAGGCACAGACAGACTAAGTGATTTGCCCACGACCACCAGTGAGTTAGTGGCAGAGTGGGGATTCCCGGCTACGCAGTGTGCGCCACAGTCCACGCTCCTGACCATGAGGCCGCAATGGCTCACGGTGTTTCAGATACTCGGAGAGAAAGCAGTGACGAGTCTCTTCTACAGAACAGACTTGTTGGTGATTCTTTTCAGTACAAATGAATTCTTCATCCCTCAAGATACTGCTCTAAAAGGAGAACTCTCCTGGTGCCATTAAGTGCTACGTAACTTAACTAAAATATTGTTTTACCCATTTGCTGTTTAATACCCAAGATTATGTCTATTGCCTAAAATGTGGCTTGGCAGTGAATGGGTAAATGGATGGAGGCACGATAGCTGCGGTTCCCCCCGCAAGGTGTGGAATTGAACACCTACCCCAGGGTGGCGGAAGGTTCCTCACGGAGCAGGAAGACTGCACATGTCTAACTAAATGAACTGAGGGTTTCCGAAGGCAAGTTACTCATTGTCTTTTAACATGCAGAGATGCATTTCTAGGGTCTCAAAGGACACATCCTGCCCAGGCGCTGTCAGTGGAGCAAGGCTGGAGCTGACGAGGTTAGGTGTGTGGGGGACAAAGAGGGAACATCTGGATACAGGATGGTCTAGGGAACGGCTGAAGGAGAGGTGAGCAGCCTAGCACTGGGCCTCAGAGCAGGGCCAGCTAACTCTTTCTGTAAAGGGACAGACAGCAAATATTTTCAGTTTTGCGAGTTCCTATAGGGTGAAAGCAACCAGAGACATATGAACGGACGTGGCTATGTCCTAATAAAACTTTATTTACAAAAACAGGCTATGCGGAAATGCAGCCTGCAGACCATAGCTTGCCAACGCCTGCCTTAGACCACGGGGTTGAAAGAAAGCAACAGGATGCCTGGGACAGAGGGGCAGGACACCCAGGCCCACCTGGGAGAAAGCTGCCAAGACAGCAGTGACAAAGAGACCAGGAGTCATTGATCTCAGGCCTGAATGATACAGGACCTGACTCTAAAGTTCAAAATGCCACAGAGGGCCACATAGCTCAATTCAGGGGCACAAAGGGGCAGGGCCCACTCCTCCCAGGGGTCTGAAGCATCGGCATTTGTCACAGCCACATGCTGGTATCTGTATAGCCCCTCACACGACAGTGCTGGCTGGCAGTGTGTGTTGAACTACAAAGGACATGGAAGAAGGTGGGGCCCCTCCATGCCATCCTTGGGTTGAAGTACTGAACAGAGAGAAGTTGGTATTTGCTAAAGACCAGATGGGGCCCCTGACCTTCACAATACAGAACATTCATTAACTGCATGTGCTGCTTCTTCCAGATACCTTGGACAACCTCCTGCTCAGTCAACTAAAAATGAAGGATAAGAGAACAGAAAACGTCTGAATCACTGCTGAGCTGATAAGAAAATAAGGAGTCTGTAAAGGGCAAACACAGAGTGGAAGTCGGGGTCCTGGGAGTAAACCAGAAGGTAGGTCCTCCAAGAAGGTGAGCTCTGGTGACCTTAAGCTTTGATATCATGCTGTGTGGGATGAGGCAAAGGAAGGAGGTAAACCCTGCCCATGGTGGGGAGTCCAATAGGAGACCTTTGCATAAAGCTCAGATCTCAAAGGCGAGTTATGCTCAGTATAAATGGGAATGAGAAGTAAGGCTTCCCTTATAGAAGGCACAGCAAGGAACTTGCTTTTTTTTAACTCCAAGGAGAAAAATAACCTCCCCTAAATAGTCATGACCACAAGATAGTCTTCACACAGGTTTGCGGCCCAAATTCCATCTGTGTGGTTTAAAAATCCATCAGGGAGAATTTAAAGTGCTTTCAGGTCGACACTGCTCAGGTACATAGCAGAACAAACACAAATCCTCTTCAGAGGAAAATAACTTCAACCCAGGTTTCAAAAAATTTCACAGATCGAGTTCCAAGGACTAAGAGCCCAGTCAAAATTCACAAAATGTACAAGGGAAAAAGATGCTATGAACGAGATGCTGCAGAAACAATAGAGGGCAAATTCAGATTCACAATGACTTCAGATACTGAAAGGATCATACATAAACTATAAAATAAATATGCTTAATATGTTTAAAGATATAAACAGGAGGCTTGAACATAATAGCAAGGAACAAGGAATTAATTTTTTTTAAAAAGACCAAACCATTTTAAAAAATTGACAGAGGAAAAAAAAATAAAATAATTTAAATGAAAAAACAGTAGACTTGCTAAAATAAGTTGAAATACAGGCAGAGCAAGAAATCAGTAACGTTTAACACAGATCTGAAGAAATTAGCCAAAATGCAGAACCCAGAGACAAACAGATGGAAAATATAAAAAGGGAGTTTAAGAGCCACAGAAGAGAGAGTGCGGTCTAACAGAGATCTACTACATGTCACATGGGAGTTCTATAAGAAACATTGGAAAGAAAGGGGAACAGGAAATATTCAAAAGACAAATATTCAGTTTATGAAAAACATGAATCTTTAGATGCAGGAAGCCCAGTCACCCCAAGCAAATAAATAAAAATATATCTACTCTGAGAGACAATCATCATAAAATTGCAGACAACCAAAGATCTTAAATGCAGCCAGAGTAAACACTGATCCCTTAAAAAGGAACAGCAAATGGATTCATGCCAGACTTTGCAAGCACAACAATGGAAGAAGCCAGGTGATAAGAAAATAATACCTTCAATGGGCCGATGGAACATAACCATCATTGTAGAACTGTGTGACCCACAAAATATCTTTCAAGAATTAAGAGAAAATACAGATATTTCAGATGAAGGGGGAAAAGGCATTTCCTCTAACAAACTCTCACTAAATTAAATAATATCCTTCAGACAAAGGGAAGTTTACCCAGAGTTCTGAGAGGCAAAAAGAAATGGTGGAGAAAGATACTGTACTTTACAAAACATAATAATGATGACTAATTTAGGGTACAGAAAAAGAATGCTAGAGTGTTGGATAACAATGGCATGTAACAATAGATCATTCTAAGGTCCTTGTGTTTTGGGGAAGAAGAGAAATATTATTAATATAAAACTCTTAAGTACGTATGTTAAAATCCTAGGGTAATCATTAAAATAAGAGGCATAGAGATTGTAAATTCAAATTAAGGGGAAAATGTAATGAAGAGAAAAAAGAAACCTCTAAAAGAAAGCAAAAAAGAGGTGAAAAAAGTGGGACAAATATCAAGTATAATATAAAATGGCTAAAATAAGTTACTATATGTCAGAAATCATAATAAATGTATGAACTAACCTCTCTATGGACTAGTTTCTAATGATCATCAGACATGATTTTTTAAATCTAGCAAATGTTGTTTGTGAGAAACATATATGAAATGTAAGGACAGAAAACTTAAGAATAAAAGGAGGAAAAACAAATAAAAGTAAATACTAACAAAAAACCCACGGTGTACCTCTATTAATATCAGACAGATAGACTTTAAGGCAATAAGCATAACGGGAGATAAGAGAGGGTCACAAAATACTGATAACAGGATCAATTCACCTGGAAAAGAAAATAATGCTAAACTTTAATGCGCCTAATACACCCTCAAAATATGTAAAACAAAATTGTATTGAACAAGGTGAAACTGACAACTCTTAGATTACAGTCAGAAACTTCTGATATATCTCATTTCATAAATGATACATCAGGCAACACAACAATTAAAATATAAAATTGAACAGCACAAATCTAATGGACATATATGGAATATTACACCAAATAATGGGAGAATAAACATCCTTTTCAAGCACACACACAACAAGCAAATAATGACCATCTAAGAAGTTGCTTTTTTAGGTCAGAGTACACTGTTTTTCAGTACTCCTAACAGAAGATTTGGAGCAACCACTTCAAATTCAACAAGTTGTAACACTGGTTACAAAATAAGTTAATTAATCTGTAAACTCTTGCCTTCAGAATGGTGTGTCTCACCAAAGAGAACAAGCACTGTTTTCCTCACTCACACTCAGCTGTCCAGACATCTCCCCCAAACAAACAAGAAACATAATAGAGGGTACAACCAAAATGACCACTGAGAATCTTTGAAAAAATTTATTTCATCCCAAATTTTGGATGGATGATGACTTGTTACTGGTCAGAATGTAAGTACAAAAGCAAGAATCTCTGTTTTGTTCACAGATGTATCAATGTCTGAAACACAAGAGCACCCAATAAATATTTTTGAATGATTGGATGCATAAATGGACAAAGACGATACACTACTACTAGATATTCTCTTGCCTTTCCTGCGGCATTGTAATAAGTCTGAATATTCTGTGGTGTATATTCTATTTGGCAAGTGAGTTACCTAAACATCTTGCATTCAGGTTCAGACACGACAGTTCAGCAAAAAAGCACACGGCATTTGTGTTAACCTTGACATGCCAGGTTAACTCTGAGACTGCTGGCCAATGAGATGCCTTGATAGAAATATCTGGGCCTGCAAATGGAGGTAAAGCCTGCTAAGAAAGGCAGAAGGGTGCTAGATAAAAGGAAAATGAACTCAGCTCCACTTCCCTAGACTTTTTCTTACAGGGAGGGGAATGAAATAACACAGTAAACAACCGACTCATGAGTAGCCTGCTCTTGATAAACTGTGTCAGGAGTGTCCAAGCAAAAAAAGAAGATAGACAGGAATCCTTTGCAATATCAACTGTTCTCTTTTCCCCTCTCTGGCCTCAACTCCTTTGTCACACTGCTCACTCCAATCTTTCAGCCCTGATAGAACAGCTAGATTCCACCTGGAGTATGTGGTTAGATAGCAGGGATCAACACCGGGCAATGAGGAGGGAAACCATCCATTCATAAGGGAAGAGCTGAGTTTGAACACAGATGAGGAGGGTGACACTGGGCCCTTAGGCTGATGGTTGGGTCAAACGTTGGAGTCAAAGTCAGTGAAGAGGTTGGAGGAGCACTTCTCAGGGCCAGAGTCTAGGCAAACACTTAGGACGTTAACAATTTCAGCTGGTGGGAGCTCAAGGCCTCTCTCTGTAGCACTGCTCCAGGTCTTGCCTTCTAGAACTTAACATAGTTTTGGTCCAAACAGATGTCTCCTTGTTTTCGAAGTCAGTGGTTGTCCTTCCTGGACAGAACGCCCTCAGTTTCTAAGTCAAGGGGAAACATAATCTCTTGCATGTGGGTTGCAGATTTAGTCAATGACACCAAGTGCCTGGAACTGCCCCTTTTCTAAAATCTTGTTTGAGATAGGGTCACAGGGTTGGGTTTTTGACTTGCGTTCTGTCAAGAGGTTGCCACCTTCTTTTAATTAGTGTCATGGTAGTGATTGATGTGTCCAGGTTACCTGAGTTGAGCCAAAGTGTCATACAAAGTAGAATGCGTCAGGAATCGCTGGTCAGAGAACCAGGTGAGTCATGTGAGCTGCCCAAAGGACAATGATGGGAAGAAAGTCTAGTTGAAGAACACCCAGGTAAGAAGAGCGGAAGCAGCTAGGAGGCCAGGCTGTGCTCCCAACACAGAGCAAAGGTGGAAAGTCTACCCACAGGATCACTCCAGCTTGGGCAGGCGAACAGCACACTTCCCACCAGGGACTGCCAACATCTTGGCATGAAGAACAGATACTCAGTTGGGTTCAGTGGTCTTATGTCCAAGAACATCCTCATTCAATGAATTACTCTCCATCGGTGGTTCTCAACGCATGGTGCAGTGACCTCAAGGGTGCTCATGATTTTGAAGGGGCTCCACAGAGTCAAAAGCATTTTCATAATAAGAGTAAAATTAATTGTCTTTTTCAATCTCATTTTCTCAAGAGTGTACGGTAGAGTTTCCCAGAGGAGGCTAATGTGTGATACCTGCCTTCTATTAAGCCAGGCATAGAAAGAGATTTGCAAAAACTCAAACAATGCCACTCTTCTCACTAAATTATGTTGTTTTGGGAAATGTAGTTATTGTTTGTACATTAGAATGCAATGCATGTATTATTGTTATTTTTAAATGAATTAATAATTATTCTAAAGTTTTCTCAGTTTTAATTTCTAAGTTGGCAAATATCCATAGACACAAGCCACATAAACAAAAATTCTGGGATTCTCAATAGCTTTTAAGAATGTAAAGAAGCCCGGAGCATCAAGTGTGAGAACCGCTGCTCTATATTTTCACCGTAAGTCCTTGGTTACAAGCCCTGACTGTTGCCTAAAACCCCAGGTAGTCCCTTTAAAGAATAAGGAAGTGCTAGACCACATTTTTTGGTTGCGCAGGTGTACGAACAACATAAGGAACTTGGCAACCACTTTCCAGTGTAATTTTCCGTATGCCTCAGCAATGGCTCCATAATCATACAGTCAGGCCCTTCACACGTGTGTGGTGAAGCAGGGTTCTCGTGGAATTCTTTACCTCAGGGAGGTGTTGGCTCACCACATGGGAACTTACCTCCCACCTCATCACCATTATATGCTCTAGAGGTTTTATTTATACCTGCTTAGGAAGCACAGGATCTTACTATATCACAATATTTTAGAAAATATCAAAGAAATTTAGGAGCAATTTCAACATATTGCTAATATTCTATGTCAATGGACTACCAGGTCCAGGATTTAAGATAACTTGAGAATTACTAAAACAATAACCACAAAGTGTCAAGCTGACACTCAGATGAGCCCCCTCTCTTTTTCTTTTTGTATTGTTATTAAGCACAATAACTTTACACAAATCAATAAGCCAGGAAAGATAAGAGGCATCCCATAAGTGCTCTGAATTATTTATAACTTCCAAAGAAATATGATGCTAAATCATAATACTCCAACTCAACCCAATTCCCAGTAAGCATCTAGATTCTGATATTTCCGGTGCAATACACAATCCATCTCAATAACATCTCAGCACAGCATTTGCACAGCAAGACCGGTCTTGCTGTAGGAGTAGACGTGTTTTCGTTCATTCATTTCAGGCAGTTCCTCAGTGCTGAGTTATGTTTGGCTCAGATCAGGCAGTGTGACAAATTCAGATGTGCTTTAGGTCCAAAGCTTGCCTTCATGGAGGGTATAGTATGAGAGAGAGACATACAGCAATCATACTACAAAGTGGGATGGAGGGAGTCCTATATGAATTACATATATAATAGGAGCTATTAGCACTCACAGATGGTAGAGACGAAAATAAGAATGGTTGAAATGGCAAAGATACAAAATATTTGCATAAAACTCATTTCTTCAGCGTTGTGTGAAAATGGTCCAGCTGTATTTAAACATGCAACTCCTTATTGTCCACAATTTCTCATTTCTGTGTTTAGATCAGTAGGAGAAAAGACAGGAAAGCGATTTGAAGTCTTTCACAGGCCATTGGATAGAGTTCCCCCATCAGAAGCTGATGACGGGCTTTTCATTCCCCAAGAACATTGAAAGAAGCAAACACCTGAGACAGCCTGCTGAACACGGGGTACGGACGTCTGAGCCCACGGGCAGCATAGCATTAATGAGCTTCGTTCTACCTGCCAGACTCTCTCCTTCTGAGATACCATGAGTAACCCAAGAAGGGGATGGTGGGTAACCACGTGGAGCTTTCATCAAACCAACCAACCAAGCAACCAACCATCCAGCCAACCAACCAACCAACCGACTGACTGACCGACTGACTGACCGACCAGCCAACCAACCATCCAAGTGTGGAACAGGGAGCAGCATCTGACAGCAGTGGTCCCTCCTGCTTGAATACAACTAGTGTGACTGACTGGCAAAGTCACGTTACCTGTATGTGCTGCTCAAACACTCAGGATAAGGGTTCATTGTGGTGAGTCTCCACCAGCTGCCAACTAGTCCTTCCTGCTCTCTCTTGCTTTGGGGGGAGCTGTTTCCAAGTGGGTTTTCAGCGGCATCGGAATAACCAGCCAGAGCGGTGGCTGCTATTATCACAGCACTCCGTATGCACTGTGGTGTCTGAGAGCCAAGTGAACACACATGCTTCCTCATTGGAGAGGACGCCAGCCTGTAACAAGGCTGGGCTTACTGCTTCCTGACTCAATACACCATTTCACTAACAAGTCTACAAGCGGCTGTTACTAATGCCGCTAAAAGGCAGTCACACGGGTCCCAGACAGCTGCCATTTCTAGTATGGTGAGGACTCGAAATGGGATCTGTACACCAGTGATCCCATTAAGAGTAACCTTGCCCATAGATCACCCAGCTAGACTCACTCCATGTGGAAACCAGACCCTACACATGACACGACTTGCTGAAAACAACATGCCTATGGGAAATGTATAAATTCTGAGTAAAAGGGAATGTGGAAACTCCTCTGCTAGCGTACCAAGGATTCAAGGACGTTACGACAGGGGAAGCATTGGGACAGTAATTGTTGACCATATGCTACATTACCAGGACCCCACCAGTGTCACGTGTCCACATGCACTGCCTCCTGCCCACAGCACCACCCTGGCATGGCACTAGCTTTCCAGCCGGCCTCCCACATTGCCAGGCTACAGTTAATGTCTGAATTTAAAATAAAAATTAAACTAAGCAGCATTGAAAGCTCCCAATGTAGCTTTTCAGACAAAAGCAAAAGTTAAAAGCAGCCCCATGAACACCAGTAAAACCAGCTGTTTCTGATTTAGAGGCAAAAATAACCCAGTAAACATTAGCAAAAATGCCAAAACAAACAACATCCATATCTACTGAAACGACTGAACTCAATGCATGAAGGAAAGTCAGAGCCCTTTCGGATGGTCTGTCTGAGGAGCAGGTCTTGGGTGGCAAAACCACTGTGTGTGAACTGTGCATCTACTTGGCAGTCATTCTGACCTTGGCCTTCCGTGGCTGGCATGCATTCTGCTTCTAATCTTTTCCTTCCCCCCACCTGATGCCATGATTAGTCTCCTTATCGTAGATTCTTTATCTGCATTCTGTTTT
The DNA here is from genome assembly GCF_036562045.2 of Rhinolophus sinicus. Taxonomy (NCBI): domain Eukaryota; kingdom Metazoa; phylum Chordata; class Mammalia; order Chiroptera; family Rhinolophidae; genus Rhinolophus; species Rhinolophus sinicus. The sequence continues at coordinate 67,374,105 of NC_133755.1, read as the reverse complement.
CAATAACCCCTTGTCAACCTTAATTTTGAGATAATGTACTTTTTGACAGCAACTAAACATATACATATACATGTATACAAATGTGTACACACACACACACACACACACACACACACACCTTCTTCTTTTTCCTTAACACATGCATAGTTCAGTACAGATCCCTTCACACACAAAAAGCGACAACTACTGTTGACATCTTCCCCGGTCTTGAGGTTGGGTAGTGATGGGGTTGTACAGAGAGGAAATCTGTTTGCACCCCCCCCTCTTGATGAATGGATCAAGAGCCAGTTCAGAAAATGAGCCCTGGGGCTTTGGAATAAGTTGTGAAGACGCCAAGTGCTTGCCAAGAGTTGCAAAAAGAGAACGAGGCAGAATGCAAGTGTGAAGGACCAGCTCTTCTAGCTAGTAAGGCCTGACTCAGAACTCATAGCGCAGGCCTCCAATGTAAATCGATCCCACAATTCTCAGATGTGCCACTCCAGCCTAGGCCTCTTATCTGAGTTCCAGACTCCCGTGTCCACCTGCACCACGCGCCCCCCCCCCCCCCCGCACTGCCCCACCTCACCGCTTGGGTGACAGAACTCTCGCTTTTCACAGGCCCCAAAGGGAACTTTGGTCTTCCCTGCCCAAATCTGTCGCTCCCCTCTCCTTATCTTTCTTAGTTCAGGAAAGGACACCTCCATTCTCCCTCTCTGTCACTCCTCACATCCCACTCATCACAACTCTGTCAGTTCTAGCTTCAAAAAGTACCTTAATCCCATCCCCATTTTCACCTGCACTGTCACAGTCCAGCCTAAGCCTGCAGATGAAGCTAAGCCAAGAGTTCTCCAAGAGGCCTCCCAGATTCTGCTCTTACCTCTCCCTTCAACGAACCCTTCAAGGACAGCTACAGTAATATTTTTAAAATGCCAGTCAGATTGGGCCACTCTCCAGGGAGCAGAGAAAGGATAGGATGAGCCTGGAACATCCTATTGAGTCAAAAAATAAGGTGCTCCAAGAATCTGATGGGGGCACGTCAAAAACCAGCTCCAAGGGGCTCTCACTGCCCAAACGTGGGACAATCTGAGCATCAAAATTGTAAATATAACTCACAGAACAAAACAGGCATCCACGATCCCCACACTGATACAAGGAATGAATGAATGAATGAATGATGGATGGATGAATGACGAGTGAATGAACAGGAGAGAAGGAAAGCTCCTCCTTCAAGCAGACTGCCAACTAACACATGCAGAAGGGAGGAAGGAATTCGGAATTTACCATTTGGCAACCACCAAGCAAGAAGCATGAATGTCTACAAAAACCAGCGGGTGAATGTTTGATGAGAAACCGTACACTTATAGAGCCGCAACATAGCTTTTAATGCATATTAATTAAAAAGACAAACATGGTTCAGTGGACAAACATGGCAACGCTGCCTTCATGGAGTGATCAAAACCAACCTCACCAGTAATGGGACCAATCGACAGCACGATCTTTTGATATGTGGCCTCACTCTGTGATATCCCTGCCCAAAGTACATAACCTGAATCTAATCATTAGGGCACATCAGACAAACTCAAACAGGGTTATTCTATAAAGTAAATGACCTGTGATCTTCCTAAATGTTTAGGTCATGAAAAACAAGTGACGACTTAGTAACCGTCCCAGATGGAAGAGACAACGTGAACTGGATTCTAGACCTATCAGGGACACGAGTCAGACAACCTGCAAAATTTCCATGGGGTCTGAGGATTAGAAAGAAATAGTGCATCAATGGCAAGTGCCTTGTTTTGATGACTGTGCTGTGCATATATAGGAAAGTGTCCTTCAGTGTCATATCAGCAACTTACCTTTAAATAAATGGTTTAGTTAACAACAGAAGAACTATGTAGATAAATAGAGAGTGTGAGACATATGTGATAAAATGTTACCAGGAATTCTTGGTGAGTGGGTATAAGGAACTTCATGCAACTTTTCTCTAAGGTTGGAATTATTCAAAATAAAAAGTTTAACAAACAAACCTCCACTGTTTCCCCTTACACTTAGAACGAAATGCTAAAAAAGCAATACCCCCACCCTTGGCAATCTGGTCCCACCATAACTCTAACCGCCCCTCAACTTATATTTGCTTTCCTCCCTCAAGGTCTTTACTTTTGCTGTTCTGTCTGCGTGGAAATCTTTTCGTCACTGTCCTATTCAGGTCTTGGTTTAAATGTCACTTTCTCAGAAAGATCATCCCTGTCCCTCAGACTGGATCAAATTCCTTGTCATGATGTCATAATCTATAATACATTGATTTTGGTGATCGTCCATTTAATGCTAACCTCCCCGCCCCCCCAACCCCACTTCTCCATTAAGCTCTGAGTTCTCTGGTTTTCCTCACTGTCAGTTCCCAGGGCCACAGCATAGTTTCTGGGAAAAAAGGAGCTACTCAATTAAAAAATGGATGGATTTTTATTATTTTACACCTTAGTTTCTTGAGACCTTGATCTCGCCAAACTTACTTAGTTTTACCAAACATGTTCCCATGCAGGAAAACTAGTCCCCTGGAGATGAAGGGGCTCCTCCATTTAAATTCCAAATAAACACGACTGAATGAGGACTTCAACATGTAGAATGATGACCCTTAATGACTTAAGATAACGGATGTTGGTAATTAGGACTATTGTCATAGTACCAAGAAGGTGATTAAAAAGAGTTAAGTAAGAACTAATTAATTTTACATAAGAGTCACACTGGGACTTACTGTGAGATTTGATGTTAATGACGTATTTTTCTGTAATTAACTTTTATGAGCAGTCCTGGGAGTCCTGCCACCTTCTCCTGAATTGTTCCTTGATCGACACACCTAACTCTTCCAGCCCCACCCACATCAGTCAGGCCAGGCTTCCAGTAAAGAAAAGGAAAACAGAGAGAACTGGACACAGATAGTGCAAAACTAGACTGACCATGCTTTCTTTGCTCAGAGGGGAAATTGATTAATATCAGCAAGAGTGGATTTGGGAAGTAGTGTGTTTTTCTCTGCAATTTCTAAAAATATAAAGCAGAGGACAAAAGGGGGGAAAGACAGTATCCAATAAAGAGAAGGGCAAGAGATCCAAGTTCAAGTCTAACCACTACCACCAACCACATAGTAGCCCCGTAAATCATGTTCTTTCTAGGTCTGGGTCTCACCTTCACTGGGTCGTGTTTTTTAAACATGGACAGCAACCTGGGCCCTGGAAAACAGAGGCCGAGTCAGATGACCTATGGCTTTTGTGGTGAGAAGTACTGTCAGTTATAGCAAAAGCCTTGATGGGAAGCAAAAGAGAGCAAGCAAGTCCCCTTTTCCTGTGATTTAACCCCTGCCTCTCTGCCTAGGCCATCAAGCAAACATATTGGTGAACACTGAACAAATCATGTGTTCTTACAAACTCTTGAGTGCCAACTAATTCTCCCAGATTCCTCAGTAAAGGGCATTTCAGAACCAGCTTTCCAACTCCTCTGTAACAGACAACGGCTAAGTACACTATGTTGGGGCAACATGCTTGTTCTTTGGTTGAGGGAGGGAGGCAGACTTGAGTTCTCAAAAAAAGATGTAGGGAGACCACATATTAAAGACAACATATGCCTGAGTGGTTGTGTGAGTGGGACGAAGCAGAGACCCCTGGCAAGGCACTGAAGGGAAGACAAACTGCAGAGTGAAGTGTGGCCGGCCTGCAGCAGACACTGGGGGCACAGCACCTCGGCCTGCAGGAGCCCGTGCTCACACCCACCTGCCCAGCTCCCCCCTTGGAGGAGTGGCCTCTCAATAGTAGAACCCTCTCTGAAACTACAGCCTCGTGACGCCTGCAGTTTACCAAGTCACCACAGTGGGCCACTTCAGGCTGTCCCACCTTGACAAGCCCAGACCCAGGAAGCCCAGTGGCCACATCTGAGGGCAGCTGGCACACTGACTGACAGTCCATTGGCTGCCTTTCCCATTAGCCAGTTCCTTCAGAGGAGGGACAGAGCTTTTTGTTTCTATGTCCCTGCCACACGCAGGGCTTAGCAAATGTTTGCAGCTAATAGGAGCGCAGGGGGGGTGCAGGGAATGACAGTACCTTAAGCTTGTGCTTGGACGTCCTGTCCTTTGTCATGCCATCCTAATTCCAGCAACAGTGCACCCACCACTCTCCACCAACCACTCTGCCTACTCACCCAGCCATCTTCTTACTACCCACTGTGAAAATTTTGAATGACTCATAACTAAACCCAAAAGGGGAGAGTGTAACAGTCCAATTGCCAAGCGGAATGGACACATCTCGCTCTCCTTATGGCTGGGTCCTCCCCTGACCACAGGGAGGCTCTCTTTCCATTCACATTCATTATGGTTCTGAATACCCCTCCCCATACTCATTACTCATTCTTTCTATGTTGCTTCTGATTTCCTAGTTGTTAAGCAGATGTAACATACTGAGTTGCACTCAGAGCATGCTAAGTGGTTTTAATTCTGCTGAGCATTATTTTCATTATTTTTTCTTTATAAACATCAAATTTTAAAAAGTCAATTTCAGATAATCTTGAAGGGAAAGAAAGGGGAAAATATGTTCTTTTATTTCTTTTTTTCTTTTCTTTTTTTTTAGTGCACTCCAAGTCTTCACTAATTTGATTCCATTAAGGTCTAAATGGGGATAAATTTTAACGCTCATCAAAGAATGATCCTTCTACATTCCACCACCAGGTAAAATGGGAATCCTCTAACTAGGTCTGCACAGCTGACAGAGGCTCGCAAGAAAGCTAAAAGCAGACAGCATTGAGTACCTCCACTCAGGAAACTGGGCAATCGCTTAACGTAACAATTCTCATTACCCAACCAAATGTTCTACGTGTTTGTTTAAATCAGAGGAAGAGAGATTAGTAATTAGCAAGCAAAATAAAGTGACACCTAAAAGAAATCCTAATTTACAGTCTTGCTTGATTTTTACCGGGTACTTCCATGTCATAGAATTACCTGAAAGCTACTGCCTGTCCTACAGGAGACATTCCTAAGAAGCCTGGTAGACCTGGATCCATTTTTTGTTCTGTTTTGTTTTGTTTTGAAATGGTTTTCTCAATATGTCAATTTCAGGAACAGCTCCTTAATTTTGCTTGATTAAGTAGGGATTTTAGCATTAATCTACCTAATCAAAATGTGTTACTGGAGGATGTAATAAGTAAAACATGTTTGGAGAGAGAGAAGGGTGATTTAGAACAGGAGTTTTCAGAGGAGTCCGTCAGGAGGAGACAGTACTGACCCCTGCCCCTATCCTCAGCTTCCCCATTCAAGCTGAGCTATTCTGAGAACCTCCATACAAGGCATTATACTTTTCCTGCCAGAGTTTTGGGGGAAACAGCCACTGATCCAACAGATATGAAGGAAAGTAGAGGCTGGGACTCCAGTCTGCCAGATCCACAAGTCTGGGGAATGGCCTGGTTGGCTCACTACTGGATTCTCAGCCTCCAGCCCAGTACCTAGCACATACCCAAGGTGATACGCACTTGTTGAATGAAGGACTGGGTGGATGGAAGGATGGAAGGGAGGCAAGAGTAAGATGTACAAGGGGCAGACGGCCCCCACTTTGATGAAACTCTCAAACATTTCTCGCATCTAGAATGCAGACTAAATGCGTGATGAGTCAACAAAGGAGGTAAAAAAAAACAAGCTGTAAGCGCCAAAACAAAGCCACTCAGAATGCCAGTGCTTTTCATGGAGACAGGCACACCTTCACTGACAGGATTCAAGAATGAGATCCCATACGTAAGTCGTGACATCTGTCAGTCATTCTCGTTCCCCTGAATCTGATGTGGTTCCAGCTTCACCCACAGTCTGGGCTTTGGTGAAACAATTTAGGAGACTTTTGTCCAGGGATCATGAAAGGCAAAGAATGACTTATTCACTAACTCCCCAGACATCCAAACAGGGAGCATCCATTGAAGTTTCAAAAGATAAATTCAAGGAAAATGAAAGTACATAACCCAGTGGGTAGGACAGTTGAGGATTAATGTGTATTTTGCTGCATAAATACCCTCAAGATAAAAATCTGAACACAATCTAGAACAGTGTTGTCAAGAGAACTGTAACGTCAACTGCTTATGTCATTTAAAATAGCTAATAGCCACATTTGAAAAAGTTACGTGACTGAGGTAATTTTGATCACATATTTTGTTTACCCAACATATACAAAACCTTATCATTTTGACATAGAGTAAATTTTTACAAATTATTCCTAGGAATAGCTTGCGTTCTTTTTTTCCTACTAAATCTTTGAAATCCAATATGGATTTTACACTTACGGCACATCTCAGTTTGGACTCATCACATGTCAGGTGCTCAGTGGCCACACACTGTCAGCACAGGTCCAGAAAGATAGATGAAGGACGTACCTATAATGAGCATCATCAAAGGAAGCAGCAGGTCTGCAGTGCATCTCCTGATGGGGCTTCATTTATTCTGGCCTACTCTTATTTCCTCTGGGCTCCTGTCACTCACAGTACCTATCACCTGACTCCTTCCTGGTGAGCACATGACCCTGGCCTGCCAATCATAATTATGCAGTGCAGCAGTCCAAGAGGAGGGCATGTGACCAAGCAAGGCCAATCAGAATCTCTCCCTAGGACTGGTCTAGAGAAGCCCTGGGAAAATGTGCTCTTTTTCCTCTGGGTTGCTAGGGTGTGATTTGGGGGCTCTCCCCATCCCAGGGAGAGCCTATCTCAGGATGGGGGCCATACAGAGGCAAAGGAAAACCCTAGCTCCAAGCCTGAAGGCTCTGGTTTGGGTCTCTCTTCTGTGGAACCTCCCAGCGCTTCCCCTTGTTTACTTTGGCTAATTTGAGTTGGGTTTCAGTCACTCTCATTAGACAGAATCATGATTCAGGCCAACCCACAACCTGGCCTATTGTCACCTTCTCCCATTACATGCCTAGGGGCCTGTCTCTGAGACAGCAGACAGGGTATAGAAGGCTCACAGGCCAGACACAAAAGGCAGGACCTCCAGCTTTTAAGTTTCCTTAATGCTTTGCTGCTCTTAGGCCCTCCCCAAGTCACCACTGGGTTTTCAGATCTTCGCCCTCACACCTCCATCCAGTGGCCAGAGCGTTGAGCTGCTTCACCGTGCTGCTGACGCCTGGGGCTCCCCTTTGTTCTCCTCCACGTGTCTAACTTTATTTCCCCTCCATGTATCCTGTCTTGGGAAGCAGAATGGGACCACATGTTTGCCTTTCCACTACATGATCTCACTGGCCTCCTTGTGAACCGTATGAAAGGCCTATTCTGAAGCGCTGACCTTTTAGAATTAACAGAGCACAAAAGGAGACTGTTCCAAGGACCGAGGTTATAAACACAAAAATGACAGTCATGTCCTCTGCCTATGCACGAGAGCTGCACAGTTATTCTCAGCAGGACAACAAATATGTCCACCCCAGAAGTAGGCAATCAGGGCACGGGGAGCAACCCTTTTGGGGGCTTGTGGAAATAAAGCCCAACTCTGACTTTGACCCCCATCACAGAGGATGATTTACTGAGAGAGTTCTAATAAATGTCAATTTAGATATTACGTTATTTTTTTTAAGGAAACAAGTTGAAGGTTTATCAATAAGCTAAGTAGTTATCAACTCTCCCTCCACGTTAGGTTTTGTTCAGACAGCCTCTGCGACCATCCCCAGGGCCTGGTCAATATATTCCCACGGCAACAATTCACTCACTGTAGTTATACCGCATAGTCATAGAAGATCTGAATGAGCCCCCTTGAAAAGTCTGTGGGGAAGCAGAGAGGGCCTCTGCTCTCTACCTCACATGATAGAAGAAGTTTATGAGACCGGTAATTAAAATTCACAGCAAAACTTGTTCTTGCTCCTGTCAGGAAGTATAGCACACTAATTAATGCTTCAGTATGCTTAATGTTTTAAGCGGTATGGAAACATAATGAGTAAAATTCATCTCGAGCCATTAGTGGCTTTTCTCACCAATAAACCCTTGCTGGGAGCTAGTGCCAATCTGCCTGGTCTGAGGCTTCTCCAGAAGGTGCCCACAATGTCCTCCTTCAGATGCCAAAAGTGGGGAGCACACAGGCAACGGGCGACCCTCCCAGCTCTCTATAGCAATAAGTGCCCTCCCCACATTGTCCCATCACATGCTCCCTTCTCCCCTCCTTCAGTGAGAGAGAGCACAGGTTTGCGGTCTGAGTGGGTTACCCTGTGCTATCCTGAAGACTCAAACATCTGTCGAGTTAGTTTTTGTTCTTACACTGGAGGGTAGAGTCCCCTGGGGAAAATTTGTACCTCAATATGGCCAGGGTACCCATTCCCAGGGGTTCCAAAACCTCTTACTTGCTGAGGAATCCAAGGCAAGTTACACATCCAGCATGAGCCTCACTTTCTCATCTTCAAAATGGGCACACAGCCATACCTGCCTGGTTCAGCTACCACAAGACACTGAGGTCACGTGAGACTCCCTGAACTGTCTCCTCCACTGGAGCCCACTGGCAACAGGTCATCACTTTCCTTTTCCTTCACTGAAGATCACTTTTGAGTGTGTTCCAAGAACCCCCACCCGCCACACACACACAGAAATAAGAACACTCACTCATTCAAAACCTGATATCCCAGAAAATTAAAAAAATAAAAGTGTAAACTCTTCCATGGACTCATGACCTACAACAACCACTGTTAACATTTCACATTTCCTTTTCCAAGCGTGGGTGCATTTTACATAGTTGACATTGTACTGGAGATAGAATTCTGTACAATCCTCTTTTCACTTAAGATATATGCATTTTCCCGTGTTACTCTGTAATCCCCAGGAACAATTCTTTCAGTAGCTGCGTATTATTCCATCCAGTGGTTACTCAGTGTTTATTTAATCACACCAAGCTTTTCAGACGTCTCGGTTTCCAACATTTTGCTAACACAAATGGCACAGTGGTTAGTTAGCATGACCTGTTCTTCAGTTGGGCTTATCCCCTTAGGACTTATCCCCTTAGGAGAGGTCCCAGAAGAATTATGATGCTCAGGGCATGAAGAGGGTAAGGGCTCCTAACACCTACTGCAGATGGCTTTCCTCATATACCCTGCCGTAAGCGAGGCCACGGAGAACCCTTTCCATATCCCTAGGAGTTGCCTTTCAGTATTTTTTGGATAAGTTGATTGATGAAAAATGATCTTACTGTTTTTACTTACACTTCCTCGACTTTGCAGGAGACTAACATTTTCCTGTTACCCACATGTCATTGCTCTGTTGTGCCCTCACATGAAGGAATGCCCTCTGCCAGAGCAGGGCAATGGTCCCAGCCTTCAGTGTGGGGGATACTTGGTACAAGAGTTTGGTGAAGGGCAGAAATCCGCATTTTTAACCAATTCCGAAGCAAGGGATCCTTGGGCCAGAATTGGAGAAATTCTGGATTCGAGTCTTAGCTTAAAAAATCTGTAACAATTATATAAGATGTCAGAGGGGTAGTAGCTTTGGGGAGGGGTGTAAATGTCTAACTGTTATGTTGCTTTGTACACCTGAAACTAATAAGAAAAACAAATCTGTTTCAAGAGTTCTCCTTATACTGAAGATTTCATTCTTTTCTAAAAATATCTACTGAATTTAGATTTTGATTACTTATTCATGAAACACAGGAGTTTAAGTCAATCTGTCAATATCTTCTTTTGTGATTACTTTCTGTTCTTATAATCTTGGAGATTCTTTACTGTCAGAGTTTTGCAAATGTTCCTTTTCCTATTTTTTTCTCTTGTTTTTTTGAATTTCATTGTTTACCTGGAAATTAACTTGGCTATTTAGGGTAAAGTGAGGACGTAAAATTTTATTTTCTGTTTTTCAAAATGCCTAACCACTTTCCCTAACAATCCCAGGATACTCTCTCCCTCCCTCAACATCTCTTGATGCTTTTTAATCCTACATCAAATTCTTCCAGACAACAAGCGCCAGATGGGGCAGAACCGTGTGGGATCACTCTTCTTCTCTCCTACCTCTGGCCAGTTTTTGAAAACCTCTTTGTCACAAACTTTAGCCTTGAGAAAATTCCTGGTTACTTGAAACCTTCTGCAACCTTGCTTTAGCACAAAGCTCAGACTTTAACGATTTTAATTTCTTCCTACAGATGATTTAGGAAATGCAGTCTAGCTTTGGGTAAACATGATCAAGTCATGTTCATCACTTTAAAATAATGCTGTGAGTCGGATATAGTTGAGGCAGAGATGTTAAAGCTGAAGGGACCCTAGGGATCATCTCTCCCCGTAAAATTCAGTCCGTGAGGAAACTGAAGCCCAGAGACATGAAACGAACTGTGCAAATTCCTACAGCTAATGGATGACAAAGCAGGAACGCACGGCCAGTTTCTGTTCACAGTTGTGTTCCTCTCACTATGACCCGCTGCCACCATCCTCTCCTTTCCTGGATTATTCACACTTTCAGCTACACAAAACCAAAACACCCAACTACCACCCTAAACCAGAGAAAGGAGAGCCGACTCTAGGCTGATGAGCCACATAGGTCTAGAACAAAAAGCTTCTAGAAAAATCTGTGTAGAAGAAGAGCATCTTGCTCATGGAACAGCTCTTGGGGAAGGAAATGAATGACCTTCTCCCCAGCCAGTCTTTAAAATTTTTTTTATTAGTTTCAGGTGTACAAAACAATGTAATAGACATTTATCATTTACACCCCTAAGTGATAACCCCCTTCCCCCAATCTACTACCCCTCTGACATTGCATACAGCCGTTACATTTCCTCTGTCTCTATTCCTTATGCTGTACTCCACTTCTTGTGACATATACATATATATTAAGTTATAGTTGACATTCATTATTGTTCAGCTTCAGTTTCAGGTATACAGTGCAGTGATCAGGCATCTACATCATCCCTGAAGTGGTCTCCCTAAGGAGACAAGTGTCCATCGGATATCCTACAAAATCTTTACATTATTGATTACGTTCCCCAAATTGACTTTCGTATCCCCGTGGCAATCTTGTGGTTACCGATTGTGCTTTCTAATCCCCTCACCTTGTCCCTACCGCCACCCCCACCCCCATCTAGCAACCCTCAGTTTTTCCTCTATGTCTCTGAGACTGTTTCTGATTAGTTCGTTCATTTATTCTATTCTTTAGATTCCACATATAAGTGAGATCATATGGTATTCGTCTTTCTCTGTCTCACTTATTTCACCCAGCTAGTCTTGAAACTCAGGTTACACCTAGATTAAAATGTACAGGAAACCTACATTTCTGAGGCAAACTGCATGGTAAAGGTTGTTAGGTGACCCGCCACAGCTGGCCCCGTGTGCTGGTCATCCTCCTGGCATCACACAGGCTGCAGCCTGCCGCAGGAGATTTGGGGACTCGGGGCAAAGCAGTCCAAGGCAGAGAACAGGTGTCAGGGCAATTCAACAACAAACAACAGGACAAACAACAACAAGCTTTTCCCCGAATAGATTTTGACCAGTGTACAGCCCAGAGTTAAGTAGAGAAAGTCTTGCTGGACACATGGGAATGTTTCTTGGCTACATGAATGTTAAGCTAAAAGAATTTCTGGCTCTAGATCTATGAAGTCACTGACTACAGGGAAACGTCCCCTTTAGGTATCGCCAGCTCTATAGTCTCTGACCATGCATGGAACCCTCACACACACACACATATTCAGTTAAGTAAAGGTCACTTTTTCAACCTACGATGGCATGTGTGTATTCCTGTCATTCGATAGTATGTTTTTGACATAGAGTGTATGCTTTAGATGTATATGGAACTGACCGTTTTATGGTGACTTGGCTTAGTTCTTTGCCAAACTGGGCAGGGGAGTTGAGGCTCTGCCAACATGGCTAATATTGAGTTTTTTTGGGTCCCAGAATGGCCAAAACACAAGCTCTGACTCAGCTCTTGACCTTTCCATGTTTCTGTAAGATCTTTCCATGGCATTACTCTCTATATATGATGCGGTTTTCTCCTAGAACATTATTTATATGATCCTGAAAAGTTTCACCCCAAAAGAAAACAGGGCTTATGAAAAAAAAAACCAAAAAAAACAAGGTTGGAGGACCCATGTGGTTTCGTAACCAGGAGCTCAGAAAATTGATAATAATCCTCTTAAAAATACGAGCCCAGATGAATGTTCCAGAGTCTGGCTATGGCTTCGCAGCCCGTCCCTCTTGGGCAGTCCCTTCCCTGAACTTGTGTTCCCTCCTTGGAGAGGAAAGTCCCTTAAGACATTCTCTTCTCAAAGAGCCTACATCCATCAAAATGAGAAGTGTGGTCCAGGGGTCCCATTCTTCATCAAGACTTTGCCTGTCTTCTTCTCAGCATAGGACGACATATCTTCCTAGTGTCTTTATCTGCACTTGTAGTTCCCCAAACATGATAGAAATGGTTCTTGAAGCCACTAAATCAGCCACTTCTTGCACCAAAAGAAGGCACTTCTATACTGTTCTTAGCTTTTTTTCCAAAGGTCTTCATACCCCACGAAGGCTTTCTGATTTCTTGTGAAATCAAGGCGTGTTGGGGGAAATCTAATTCCAGCCAACACAGCCTGCGAGTCCTACAGACATCACATCTACTGAGGAGTCAACACGTGAGCTCACTGGATTAAAATTTTGTTTTCACCTTTTTTTAAAAAAATTAATGGATTAATTTATTGTGGTGAAAAAATATATATCACATAACGTTGACTGTTTTAATCATTTTAAGTGTGCAGTTCAATGTACTTTATCACAATAAAAAACGTAAATCTCCTGTAAACCTATTTTTAAAAAGTAATTATAAGATAAGAAGGTAATCATAAATTATTTTTACCACCGTAATTCTCCTGGTATTTTTACTTGTCTTTTCTCAAGTTTAGCTCTATGATAGCAAATCAGCACCAACCACATCTGCAACCATTCAGGCCACATTCTAGGAGAGTCTAATGATCATTTTTTCTTACACTCTAAAAGCCTGAAGGGTTCTGAGCTAAAAACATGTATAGTAAATGTTTCTTTCCTTTCCAAGTTTATGTTGTTGGGGGAAACAAGAAAGATACTAAATGCCTCAACAGCATGCAGGTGGAACCTTCTAGGGTCAATGCAGGCTTCAGGTGGATGTCTGATGGCCCAGGTCCAAATCGTGGTTGTGTGACCTTGGGCAAGAGGTCAAACCTTTCTGGGCCTCAGTCTGCAAACTATAAAGTAAGGATAATGTGAGAAGTAATGACTTACTATATTTAAAGCATTTCCAACAGGGTATGGCCGATAAAGGTCCTCACTAAATGTTAGCTATTATTTTGAAAGGCCAAGACCCGCCCCCAACCCAAATATTTCAGGTGGAAGCCCTCCCAAAAAAACATTTTCATTTTGTGTGGCTGCACATCAAAGTGACTTATTCTTAGAATTCATAAAAATACTTGAAATAATTTAAGGACATGAATAAGTGTTGTTCTTGCAGTGACAAAAATAAATACTCGTTTTTAACTTTTAAAAAAGGCTATTGTTATTCCTGGTAGTCAATGGCACAAGAGTTGTCATTAGGACAAAAAAATCTTGACAGCTTTGACTTAACTCCTACACTCAGAGGATGCCATTTAATTTAAAAGTGCAAACACACACAAAGGCAAGAGAAGAAATGCCTTTTCAAAACTATCCCCTCTTCAAAATTTGCAGCTGTCTTTCAAAACCCTACATAATATTTTTAGTTTATTTATAAACTTAAATACTTTAGACACATTTTATGTAAAAATGTTTGAAACTCTGAAACTTTTTGTCATAAATTCTAGAAAAGTAGAAGATTCTATGTCTTGGCTACCATGAATAGTACTGCACTGAACATAGGGGTACATATATCTTTACAATGAAATGTTTTCAGATTTTTCAGGTAGATATCCAGAAGATAGATTGCTAGGTAGTGTGGTAATTCTATTCTTAATTTTTTGAGGAACCACCACACTGCCTTCCATTGTGGCTGTACCAATTTACATTCCTACCAACAGTGTATGTGGGTTCCTTTTTCTCCACAGCCTCTCCAACACTTGTTATTATTTGTCTTATTGACAACAGCCATTCTGACAGGTGTGAGGTGGTATCTCATTGTAGTTTTGATTTCCATTTCCCTAACAGCTAGTGAAGCTGAGCATTTTTTCATATGTCTGTTGGATGTTTGTCTTCTTGGGAAAAGTATCTGTTCAGGTCCACTGTCGTTTTTTAATTGGATTGGTTTTGTTGTTGTTGTTGTTGAGTTGTATGAGTTCTTTATATATTTTGGATATTAGCCCCCTTATTGGAGGTGTTGTGTGCAAATATCTTCTCCCATTCGGTTGGTTGCCTCTTTGTTTTGTTGATGGTTTCTTTTGCTGTGCTGAAGTTTTTTAGTTTGATATAGGAAACAAATGAGATATCCTTTGGTAGACGATTAGATAAAGAAGAAGTGGTCCATATATAAAATGGAATGTTATTTGGCCATAAGAAAAGACGAAATACTGCCATTTGCAACAACAAGGATGGATCTTGAGATTATCGTGCTAAGTGAAATAAGTCAGCAGGAAGAAGTCAAGAACCATGTAACTTCACTCAAAGGTGGGATATAAAATGGAAAGCAACAGAAGAGCAAGACAAACACACAAACAGAAACTCATAGACACAGACAACAGTTTGATGATTGCCAGAGGGCAAGGGGGGAGAGGTAGAAGCGAGTAAAGGGGGTCAAATACATGGTGACAGAAAATAATTTGACTTTGGGTGGTGAACACACAATGCAACATATAGATGATGTTTTACAGTTGTAGAGTTGAAAACTATGTAATTTTACTAACCAATAAATTTAATTAAAATAAATAAACAAAACAAAAAAAATATCACATACTAGCATCTCAGAGCTGGAAGAGTCCTTAGAGATCATCTCCTCTGGGGTAATAAAAAGGTTTAACACACACACACACACACACACACACACACACACACACACACACGATTCCAGTGTCTCCTTTGACTATCAGTGATGTTACCACCTGAAATATTTCCTAAATGTCAGACCAAAATACACAACAAACATACAAACAAGAAACTGTGTCAGGGAAATTATCTTCAGAAGACCCACATGGGCCTTCTAGGGCTGAAGCAAGGCACCGAGGGCTGAGGAGATACTGCCAAGCCATTAGGGGGCAGGAGTCCATGGCATTGAACTTCTAGGGATGGCAAGAAATGGAGTGAAGAAGGAGCAGATTACTATAGAAATTCCAGGGCTGTTTGGAGCACTCCATTCCTGGCCAGAAAACTCCCTGCCGTGTCAAGGCTGAGAGCAGGGGTCAAATGGCACATAAGAAACTCTTCCACTGTCAGATGAGTCCTTGGGTGATGAAGACAGCTAGTCACTACCACAAATGGACCAAAACCTGGATGGGGCTGTCCCTGCCCCATATAACAGTGTGCCCCTCAGAGAAGCAGTTCACTACCATGACGTCCAAGTTCAAGGAAGGCAGTCAGGAGCTCGCAGCTGCCTACAGGCAGCTGTATGCAGGCCTCATGACCAAGTACACAGCAGCCCACCCAGGCTGATATCGGATGGTCACAGGTGGGCCCTGTCTGGTGACCACAAACGCAGTGCAGATGCCTGCTTCCTGACCGGAGTTCAACACCCTGAGCAGCCCCCAGCCCAACAAGTGTGCTGGACCTGTTATTTATTCTTAGCCAGTGCAATGTTGGTTCTGAGATACTAGATATACTAACAAGCAATGGCCAGACGATATGTAATAACTCAACTCTGACCCACCACTGCAACAACCTGCTCAGGAAACCAACCCACTAGCTGTAGTACCCAGCTCAGGAAGCCAGCCTGTATCTCGAAATCAGACTTGCAAGACGTCAGACCACCATCTCTAGCAACTAGTCCAGGAAGCCGTATAATACCCCCTGAAACAATCAGCCCCAAATGGCTACGACTTGATTAATAACTGACAGCTTCCCTAATATTTGCCCCTGCTTTCAACTTAGGACCAGCTAGAGAAAGCCAAATACGCACCCCTACCAACCAATCACGTGGGATGTCCCCCATCCAGGTAGCCCCCCTCCTGCTTCCCAGGCTCACAGCCCCCCATCAGGGCACACCCAAGCCTTCCCTTTTTCCACCATAACGTTTCCCCACTCCTCTGGCTGCCTTCGGGCCCAAACCCTGTGACCAGTGACTGACTCCCTTGTTACAGCCAGCTCTGGATAGATATAGCCTTTGCTGGCTCCCATCAGGCCGGTTTTCATTTACTTTGACAGTCCAGTGTCTCTCATGCCTTCCTCATTCTTGCCTATCTCCTTCTCTAACCCAAGTGGCCTATGGAACATTAATGGGCCACTTTAATCAATGAAAGGGTCAACCATTGCTCTGGACAAAGGTGCACCTTCACAGGACCAATACATATAGTCACAAAACAGTCTCTTCTTACTTCCAAACAGTAAATGTGACAGCATCAATAGTGAATACTCCCTAATCTAGAAATGGGACAAGTTCCCTTATACTCACCCAACAGAGGTGCTAAAGGACAGGAAATATCGGGATATTAGGGTTTGTTTCACAACACACCCTTGGACCGCTGCATACCAGCATCATACCTAGATCTCCTATACCTGCAGAGCCAACAGGGTTTCATGTGGAAAACTGTTTGTAATCATGGGCTCCTCGGCCCCGCTGGGGACCAAAGGGGCAAAGAAAGGTGAGCTTTTCAGTAGAGTTTATGTGTATTTATTTCTTCTAGTACTTCTCTGAAAATTGCGTTCTGAGTATGAAACATGCGGTGAAGGAGAATTATCAAAATACTTGCTGAGTTGACCCCCTGAGTCTCCAAACTCCTGGGTAAAAGGGCCATAGGGCCCCTCTGAGCACTGAGCCTCCTCACCCTCCCCGACCCCTGGGGTCCACCCCTCAGTCACACCCCATCATCAGCACAGCACCTGGCACAGTGGGATCTCAGTGAATGCTGGGCAAATGTACTTAGACGATATTACTGTATGTGGACCTAATGACACACACCATACATTAATCAGGTCAGTACTGGAGAAAAAAATCAGCCGGCAAGGCTCTGTGCCTGCAGAAAGTGAAAGCTGACATGACCTGTTTAGCTGACTATTACTGCCTGTATCAGGCCCTATCAGACCAGGCACTTTTCTCTCCTGGAATAGCTTATCACTTGAGACTCCCCCTTCTGCCTCCCTCTGGGGAATGTAGGACACGGGCTGGGGCTGGAATTCCTTATTCCTGTATCAGGGCACCATCTTCCCATTGTCCGACCTTTCTGAACAATTCACTGAGAGGTGAAAGAAAGGATGTTTTGAGAGGGGGTTACTCTACACAGGAGTCCTTTATACGCCTCATCCACTTCCCTTTCTAAAGTCGTCCTTTTGTCACCTTCATAAATGTCATCTACTTCCTTAAAGGAAATGGAAACTTTTTTTTTTTTTTTTTTTGATCAAAAAGAAGTTGAAGTTCATACTGGAGTTTGGTAAGCATTTAAAAATAAATTATTTTTCTTCTTTTGCTCCACAGAAAAATATTACAAAATTACAAAGACCATGGGTTAGGGCCATTTCAACAATCAGCAAAAATCAGTATATTGGATAAAGTGTCTCAAGCATACTGAAACCACTGTCACCTTCTACCTGAGATGGTCGAAACATCTTCCCACGATGACGGAACTGTTTACTTATGTATCTACATATGTGTTCCCTGCCCAACCCTCCAACCCCCAAAACTGAATCGCCCTTTGGCTATAACCTGATTTTAATGTGTGTGTGTGTGTGTGTGTGTGTGTGTGCGTGTGTGCACGATTGTAGGAGGCTTTATAGCTAAAGATTAAAGCTCAAGCAAAGCAGAGACTTTGGACTTTGATCAGAAAATGTATTAAATTCCCAGATAAGGCTGATCAAAAGTGGAAACACCAGCAGACGCCAGCATTTCCCACTCCTTTCCACAACAGCTTGGGACAGAGTCGTTTCATTAAAACTGTACTTTTCTGTAACAGAATCCAGCTACAATTTGTAAAAAGTGGCTGTTTGTTCATGTACAGGGTCTCTTTGCTAACAGAGTGAGGCAGGTAGTTGGTGAGACTACCTGGAGCCTCCTCGTTCCTTTATTGATTCCCCCACCAGACCAACAGCCAGAGTAACCCTGCGGCATCGCCCCCCATCCCACCCGACCCACAAGCAAGGTGATATGAGCCGAGGGAAACTGTCTATAATGGGGGCAGCGTCGGCCCAGCGATGAGGGACGGAAAACAAAAGATTTGCTCTGCTTACGGACTGGAGAGAAGTACCTGCCTCCCTCCATGTCTAGAAAGGAGGGAGAGAAACCTTTGCTCCTTGGAGACGGGATGGAAAGGACCCTGTGTTCTTACCTTGACCTCTGGGAATATAAACCAAATATCTCTAGGAGTCAGAAAGTCCCGTGTATCTAGGCTTTTATGACCTAGAGATGTGTCCAAAGTCTGGGCCTCATCCCTTTGGATGTGTAAACACTTATGAAGATGGCACTCCAGTCTTCCTGGCACCTGGGGGGGAAGTGTGTGTGTGTGGAATTCTTCATTCAAGGGCTCTTGAATGTTCCAGCCCTTAGTCACTGGGCACAGCGACCGTCACTTGTCCTGGCCTTTCCTCTACACAGCCCTACAGCAAAGTTCCAGGACGCAGACTAGGCATATGTCTGCTTTCTTTCTTTCAACTTGTAACACTTTCTCCAAAATGTTCATCTGTGTAACTGGCATGAGCATACATATTGCCTGTAGAGAACTGAACAGTGACAACTAATAAGCATTGCTTGCTTCCTGCATGCCAGCACATCCCAGGGGCTTTGCATATATTATCTCAGTTAATCCTCAGAACAACAGCATGACGTGGGCACTACCATTATCTCTACTTTACAGAGGAGGAAATGGAGCTGGATTTAGACCCGGGCAGCCTAACTCCCACCTCCTGACTTATAAGCACTCTGTTCCACCACCTCCCCATGCTAACATTTGACATAGATCCTTCCTTTCATTTTCCCAGGTTTTAACTAAAATGGAATCAGATTATCATTTGACACTTAGTATACGTGACCTGCTTTGATGGATATGGTTCGCCGTGTTCCTGACCCTCCACTATGGGACATGTGACTTCCCAGGCATCCAGTGTTCTCTGAGATCCCAGGTTCTAAACCCTAAAGCCTCAGGAACATCAGGCTGTAAGGATTAAGACAAGAAAGGCCTCAGAGAGGAGGTTGTCTGGGGTAGGGAGCGGCCACCAGGAGGGAGCATTAGAGGGTTTGAGCAACAAGGTCCTGGGAACAACAATGGATTAGCCCCTGGCTGAGGAAAGCACTTATTACAGTGGAACAGCTCAAGGACCGAAAAATGACTGAATGATGTAACTTTTAAAAGTGGGTCCCAGTTCTAATGAACAGAGGCTCCTGTCCTTTGGTTCAGTTCAACAAACATTGATGGAGCAGCTTCTAGAAGACAAAGGGGAAAAGACTGGATCTCTACTCCAGGGACCCTCCAGTCTAGTGGGGAGACAGCCACAGAAACTGGGAACTTCAAAAATGTAAAACCCAGGTACAGCCATGAAAAAGACATGCAAGAGGTTCTGTGGGACCTCTGAGGACATGCCAGAGTCCCCTGGGAAGGCTCTTAGAAGCCAGAGGTAAGTCAACAAGGGTGAACAGGAGTTGGCAGGTGATGAAGGCAGGAAAGGTATTCTAGGCAGAGGTAAGAGCACGGACAAAGGTCCGGACATTGGAGAGGTGAATGAAATAATATCATTAACATTTGTTTTTCATGTAAAATATCAAAATATAAACTCCCTGGGTATAACTGAGAACAGTTTGCCTTAACACACTTTGCATCTGTTAATACTAACCATGAGCCATTTTTAATCAACTTTAAAATCCATCAAAAAGAAAAAAAGTGTTATCTAAACATACAATAACTGTTTTAAGTACTGACCAAAATTGTCTATAAAACACGGACTTTAAGAGTTCAGCCCAAATATTCATAACTGACATGCAACAAAAGTGCTAGGCGTGCCTGGTGTCAATTTTTTATAAAAATGAGATGGAAGGAGAAAACAATTGGAAGGACCCCAAACATAATCTGTATGAGACCGCCACCAAAAGCATCTAAAACATAATCTTAACTTTTTTGTGTGCGTATCAAAAAAACAACCGTGCCACATCAATGGAGGGAGGCACTCCTTACACTTCTTAAGCCCTAACCATTTTCAAAATATGTTCACCCTTGTTATCTCATTTGATAATCACAAACATCCTTTTTGGAAAGTAGGCCTTGGCATCTCAATTTCTCAGAGGATGGAGAAAAATAAAGTCCTTCCCCAGAGCAAGAAGGGGGCACACCAAGGGTCCCCTGGCCCTGCTCTCCCCATCCTAACTCACTGAGTCTGCCCGTTAAGCTTCCAGGCAAAGAAATCAAATCAATACATACAATTCTGCAAAGCAAATTAAAAATGTTTACTGTTACGCATCCAATTTATGGGAATCATAAAAGTAAGCTAAACGAACGGTGACCACCTGGGGACATAAAATATGCAGTATAGGTCTATTACTTCACAGCTACAGTCCTGTTCCTGTTTGTAAAATGATCAATACCTGTGCTGAAAAATAGGAAGGACAAGAAATGGGGAGTGGGGACAGGGGAAGACAGGGCAGGTGATGACCTCATGATGGAAGGCTGAAGACCCCTTTCCATGCTGGGCTCTGTCACTGCCGAGCCCCAACCTTAGTTTCCCCTTCTATAAAATGATGGTTCTGGTGGCCTGACCTCCAGCTTTATGGCTCTCTGACTCCCTTTAGAGGACACACTCCTGGGGGAGACGCAGCCATGAGAATCGCAGTCTAGGACTGGAGTCTCTCTTTCAGGTCGTTGCTTCTCCACACACGCCCAATTTTTCTTCGCTTCAACTTGAAGAGGAGAAAAAGACCAATTTAAAAAAGATTCAGCTTATCTTCTATCATTTTGGAAGCTAACCCAAATACTTCCCAGAAGTTGCTTGATAGTTACTGAAAAAGGAAATTGCCAAAGTAAAATGTAAACTGTTTGTCTTACAAAATGGCAATCTGTAGTTGGGTATAATAAAGAGACCAGGGCGTGAGGATAAATACAGCATTTTACAGTCCAGCTTTAAGCGAGTTCAGGCTTCTACTCTGGCTGGAAAAATCTCCTTGGGATGTTATATTTGCCCTAGAACATTAATAAATCCTGGGAGGACGGGGGCTCGCTGCTGAATGACTCAGGGGTCTGGGAGCACCATAATTTACCGGAAACAGCTATGCACGTGCTGCCACCAGGTAAGTCGCAATAAAGTGCTCAAAGGTGATCTTGGTTTTAATTCTGGGTTTTGAACAATCTGCCCAGGACTACTAAGAGAAGCACACTTCACAATTTATGGACCTCATTGCGTGTTCTTTTTGAAGTTCTTTCATATTTCCCACCAAACGTTTCCCTATTTGGGGAAGCTGGGGAGACCCACTTATCCCAACCATGCACACCTCTTGCCCCTGACAGGGAGTTGCAAAATGTAACCCCCAAAAGCCATGGAGGTGCTGAAACCAAGATCCCAGAAATTCTGTGTGCACAGAACCGGCCAAGAGGGCATTCACCCGGTCCAGCCTGCCCCTTTCAAAATTGGAACTCAGTTCCTCTTGAATCAAAATGAACTCCTGACCGTATTAATTCACGCGAGGTTGGAAACGGCAGCCCCACCATCCCCGACAATCATGGGCATCCACTGTTGTCCTTGCACAGGGCACAAGTTTAACTTGCTTGCCAAAGCCTAAAAACCTTCCCAAAGCAGTTTGTTTTCATAACTCTCGGAAGCAATGCAGCGCCCGGAATAATTCCGATAGATGTTATCGGAATAAATCAAATAGATGTTATTAAAGGATTCTGAGGAAAAAAAAAAGAAATATCTCAGGTCAGGGTAATTAATATGCTCATTCTGAGCAGGCACTGGATGGCTCAGCTGACCTCTTAGGTGCGGGTGTGGCATAAATCTGAGCAAATGGGCCAAACCCATTTGGTTTTGGGTGTGCCCAGGTATGCCAATCGTTGGATACACCAAGTTAGCTTGTGGATGTTTATTGGCGGTTTTATGATGGGAGCAGGAAGACAGACCAAGACAGAACTGACCTGAAAGGGCCCTTCAGTGCTCTGCCCACAAAACCAGCCCCGCACCACTGCCCACGGCTGCCCAAAGCAGGAGGGGGAAGCAGGCTTGGGTTTTCTGCACTGCCCCTCGTAAGCCCAGTGGGCTGCTCCCCAGTAAATTCTTCCTCAGGAGTCAAACTGAAGAGCAATGGCTTAGAGAAGCCTGTCACCCAAAGGCCTTGAATACCTCCCCTCCTTTCCCACACTGAGCACCGAGGTGTGCTCGCATGTGGAGGGGAAAGGATGGCGGGAGACAGTCACGTAAAACTTGGAAGACTCCTAGAAGCCTTCACCACAGAGAAGTCAGCTGCTGGTGTCCAGGCCCTGGGGCAGATGAAACTCAGGGGACATGATGTCTCACAAATGTGGCACTGGATGGCCCCACCTTTCATGCTGACTTCTTTCTGTGCTCAGCTGAAGAAAAGTACACCTGACTCCAGGGAAAATGAAGGGAGATGGAAGAGGTGTCCTGATTGAACAGTCCTTATTACAGCAAAAGAAACAATTTTGAAAAGCAGGTTAGCACTGAAAGATGGCAAGAACAGAACAATGATTTCGGCCTAAATAAGGCTCCTTTCACAGGTAGCCTCGTCCTCCTATAGGTCGGGTTGAACGCTGAGCCACTGCCAGGATCTTCTAAGTGCTTGGCTTCTACAGTTTAAATATTTCATTTTCCCCCATCAAATTGGAGTTGTTTTCCACCCCAGCGTGAACCCTGCAGCCGCACAATAACCTCACACTCCAGAAAACCGCTTAAACTGAAGAAGTCATGTTCCAGATGCTTAATTTGTTTTATACACATCCTATCTTCTTGCAAGTAGCATTTCAGAAAAAGTAAATAAAACCCAATGGTTCTATTTTTGGTCCCTCTTTAAAGGGCTCCACGCAAGTTCCTGCTCTGAATGCCCCTCATGCAAGTCATTTCACTGCCCTGAGCCTTGGTGTCATGTATGTAAAATGGGAATAAAACAGTGCTTCCTTCCAGAGATTGCTGTAAAATCAAATGACCTAATATGCGTGACAGTGACAGGTGGACACAAGCCCTGTCCCTGACCCCCAGACCTGATATTTTACAGGTCTAATGTATCATGGAAAAAACGATAAAGAGATGCCCAAGGCATGGCAGTGACAGAATTATGGGGGGGGGGGAGTACAGGAGTTAAAGTCCTACTTCTGACCTTGCCCCCCACGCCTGAGAAGCACTATTAGAGGTCGTTCAATAAATTGACCTTTTATTCTTCATCACAGACACCAGTGAGTTCTGTGCATTTATTCTGCTTCTCTGGAAGGAAGTCTGATGTCAGCACCCGCAGGAAGAGAGTGGGTTCCCAGGAGTGAGAGTGGATGGTCTGTGTCCAGCCTTGGGCCTGTTTCTCCTTGTTCTGGCTGCCCCAGGACTCTGACATCCTTATCTTATCGTACTCATGTGGAGAGCAGATTGAGTAGCACAGAGATAGATAAGACAACCTGGGACGAAGCAGCCTGTTCAGGCTCTTTCTCCCAGAACCTCTGGGTGGGGAGCGCTGGGCTGAGGCCAGGGAAAACCTCATTCTTACAGGCTAGCTGGATTCCAGCCTCAACAGAGAAAAAAGGGAGTACAGATCCTCCTGGGAGGGGTCAGAGGGACCCGCAAGCAGGGAAAGACCCCTTGGCTTTCTGAACCTCTAGTTTCCATCGGGAAAATGTGAGCCATGTTGTACCGGGCAGTCACCAAGGTCCTGTCTTAGTCCACTCGGTCTGCCACAACAAATGGCCATAGACTGAGTGGCTCAAACAACAAAATGTAAGTCTCACAGCTTTGGAGGCTGACCAGGGTCCCAGCATGGCCTGCAGATGGGTGACGTCTAGCTGGCTCCTCACATGGCAGAAAGAGGGCCAGCTTTAATACCATCCATGAGGACTCTATCCTCACGACCCAATCACCTCCCAAAGGTTCCACCTCAAATACCATCACTTTGGGATTAGGGTTTCAACATAAGAATTTGGGGGAGGAGGGAAGGGGACATTCAGTCCATTCCAGGTTCTTTCCTTCCATCTCAAGATGAACTTATTAGCAGAATGTGTGTGTGTGTGTGTGTGTGTGTGTGTGTGTGTGTGTGTGTGATCCAAAGACAAAGCTCTGGGTCCCCTTGAAAGTCATGTGATCCTTGTTCTTTAGGGGATTTTGACACAGGAGGAAAGTAACAGATCCACCCAGGGTGGTCAGAGCTAGGCTCCAATTCTGCAGACCAATCCTCTTTAGAACAAAGCAGAAGGTCACCAAAAAGAGCACATGTCACATTTATCATGGCAAAAGGCCCCATATATCCCATAACACCTCGCAAGCCATGAGAATACATGGAGTCCATTTGATTTGACTTGAATTTTCAGACACAAAAGGTTATCAGGCTACTTTGTTCTTATAAATGGCAAAAGCTTTTGAAAGTAAATTGTGTAACCCCGAGCCACTGCCAGGACCGGCTAAGTGCTTGGCTTCTATAGTTTACGTTTTTCACTTTTGCCCATGATGTCAGCTTTCATGAGAACACTGGGGTGTACTGTGTTTTTAGTTGCTAGCATGTACCTATCTGAAGAATGTACCTTCTTTCTTCATTCAGAAAGAAATCACTTTAAGGCTGGTATGTCCCTCAACGGGGAGGCGTTCAGGTGATGAACTGATCAGAGCAGCAAGCAGTAGGGACCATCCCACGACTCTTCATTTCTATAGAACTCTTCAACATTCCCTCCTCTTGATTTTCGCCGTTCACTATTAATAGTTCCCTTCTACAGATGAAAAGACTGAGTTTGGGGCGTATGTCACTTGCCAAGGTCACTTGGCCACAGTGACCATTTCAGGGCATCAATGCTTTCTGCCATCTTCATGAAACCATTTTTAAATATTGCTGACCCTATATAGCAATGGCCATTCTTGTGCTGATATAAAGTCAGGTCACAGGTCAGCGCTGCTACACCGAGGAAAAGGCGGAGTGTTTTATAGGGATCGCACATTCACAGGTCGTAATATATACACGAGCTGCTAAACCCAAGCTGTTACAAACACTCACACAGCTTTGTGGATGTTGTCTAATGTTAGCTTCCCAAGGAGCACGAACTGGGGAGTGAGACTCTGCTGCTTAATAGAGAGCCATTCTTGGACACACGGCAAGACAGAGACAGGGGATTTTGTACGTAGAAGATGGACAGCTGACCACTTTGAACAGCTAAGTCATGCAAACCCAGCACAACTTCATAGAAACTAGGAACACAAAAGGAACTATTCTTTTTTCTCTTTTCAATTCAAGCATGACATCTCCTTCATTAGGAGCCTTCACTGTTCCCCAGGTCTTGGGCAGAAAGGGGCCAGGGCAGGTCTCTGAAGCTGGTTAGCGGCAACTTGGTTGGTGTGTGTTTAGAGAACGCCACCAGTCCAAGCCGGGGAGACAAAAGAGAGAAGAAACCCAACAGAGTCGAAAGAGTGACAAGCCACTCCCCCCAGGGAACTCCATATATTCCCAACAGCACAAGTCCCAATACACGGGACAAATTTGAGCCCGCCCACTCCCTGCCCAGACATGGCTATGTTCATGGAGCACAGGGGAACAGAGCCCCTGGACTGGTGCAGCCACGCCACGGGCCCTGGACGGACGCAGCCACGCTGCGCCCTGGCTCAGAAGGGCACATACAGCCAGGAACACCTCCCAGGCCACCACTTGGAGCAGGAGACAATGACTGACTGGAGAACTGCCCCCAGATGGGAAGGCAGACGTGAGTGGCTCAGTGTGAAGGAAGCAGGGTGCTTTCTCATTTCCTTAGACAGTTAGGTGGATCACATCTGTCATTCGGCAGTCAGAGGCTGGTATAGGTTCCTCTCTCATTCCTTCCACAGAACGCTTGGGAGACCTAATTAATGTGCCTGCCCAGCATGAAGCCTTGGGGGTACAGGGGGGCTCACACACCCAGCCTGAGCCCAGGCTCAGTCATGAGAGTGACATGCACACGTATTGACAAGGCTGAAGATTCTGGTGGCTGAACAGTGTCCGACACTGAACTGTGAGAGAGTGGAGCTCAGCCAGGAAGTGTCCCCTTGCTCACTGGGCAATAAGCAAAGGACTCAGGGATCTGGGAGCTAACAGTCAGCTTGCTGGGGGTGAATGATGACAAAGAAGGTGGAAACGACTTAGAGGCTGCCGAGTTGAGATAGTGGCCGAGTCGGGGATGACATGTGTGATGCAAGGGAGGTGTCTGCTTTCATCAAGGTCACCTTGAACCCTAAATCAAGGGACCCTGGGTTCCCCCTCTGGATGCAGTCTCAAAAGTGAGGCCTGTCCTGATCAGATGAAAGAAGAGAGTCAAAGGGTGGAGGTATGGTTATTATTATTATTTTTTAATTTAATGAGCTGCCACCCCCTTTTGGGAAACCTGGTGTGTGGAAGTGAGTTGTAGATTCCAGAAGAGTGTGACAGGTGCTTCCATAATCCTGGGACTAGGCAGAGCGAGGCCACCTCAACACTCTCTGAGTAGGGAGATGAGGGACAAGAGGCTGAGAGTGGGAACGCTGTGGGAAAAGTCCCACAAGCAGCTCAAAAGAAGCCCTCTCACCTCAATGAAATCAGTCTGTCCTGAACCATAAATCCAAGAGGTTATTACCAGCCAAGGGTTTCATATGGCTGGAAAGAGAAGCAAGTTGTCTTCTAGGAGAGACCATGAAACCTCTCCAGGATTGCCAGGCTAATGTGCAGAGTGAATTCCTCTCCCTGACAATCACCGTGAAGGGGAAGGGAGGAGAGACCATAAAAATAAAACCAGGAAGGAAGCTTTGGCAAAGTCAAGAGTGATCTCCTTTGGGTCTTTAGATGAACTGCTATTCCACAGCTACAGAGCAATCATTCCGGGCAACACTCCACACAATACGTCTGCCTTCACCCCCAACACACACACACACACACACACACACACACACACACTATGGTTTTCAAGTTTTCCTCATAGATTTATTAGATCAAGATCTCCAGGGAAACGGGCATTTTGCACAGTGACTGGGGACGATGCTGTCGGCCACGTCTTTTGTAGACAGGACAAATCAAAGGGCTGATGTAGCAAATAAGTGATTCATTGGATCAAGGTAGTGTGGTGGGTTCCTCCCTGCCCTTGCCACCACCCACCTCCTTAACAAAAATCTCCAGTAGGAGGCAGTGTCTACCCCCTCCCTGACCTGTCAACAGGCCGCCTGAGGGTTCGCTCTGGGGTGTGTACACCTATCATACTGCCTATTTGAAATAAGCTTTAACCTTGCAAAACAGAACAGAACAGTGGAAAATCGAATCCATTCAGTTCTAAAACAGAAAGTACTGGGTTTTTCCATATAACCTTAAAGACAAATCTGAGCCTCCCCGGACTATTAGTGAAACTACCCCCAAAGGACTGAAGACCCACAAAGAGGACCAATGATTAGACACCAGACTTGAAATGGAATGATCCCCTCCCTGGGAACCTCCTTGAAACTAGATTGCTTTCTCTAAATTAGGGAGAAAATAAAAACGTTCCTATTTATATGCCAACATATAGGCATTCATAAAAATGTATTAAAAATGGAGGTCTTTTGTATTTCTTGGTGGCCTCAGTGTCCTCTGTGACCTGTCAGGTTATTGCATGTAGTTTAATGACTAATGATTCTATGCATGTTAGCATATATATGGGATGCTTTGTGCGTATACGAAGACCAAAAAGCTCTGTTTCATCATGTCCTTCATGATGTCCCCAAGAAGCCTACTGATAGTTGTTGTTTTTTTTAAGTTTTTGTTTTTGTTTTTTCTTAAGTGGTCCCATTTCCTCCAAGAAGCTTTTTCTTTTGTCCTTTGGCCTTCTTCTTTCATGTGAGAGGACATCGTGTGACTAGTGTCCCTGTGCCATGCATTAATATTTAGGACTGGGGAAACAGAAGGGTCATCTGGAGGTCCAGGCATGTGAATGGTGCTTCTCAAGTGTACATGCCCCGGAAGGGGAATTAACATTTCTTAGGAGTTTCATCCATCCATTTGCTTTCCTGTCTTCTCTGCAGAACTGGGAAATTTCAAAAAACACAGAAACTCACAGTTCAGCTATGCATCATGCAATGCACAAAGTATTTGCTTAAGTGACTCCTATATATTCAGAGAATGAATGTCTGGCAGGATGTGAACTCTATGGGTCCTGGAAGCAACAAAGCTTCTAAGAAATGCTGGGGGCAGCCTGCCATCTGACTGGATTGAGAAGGGTCTGGAAGGCTGTCTCCTCAGAGTTTTCTTGGACACAGATCACTGGAGGGGTGTCTCCTAACACCATTTGCAGGAATCTTTTGAACTGCAAGGGTGATCCAGGTTATTCAGTTTTCAGAGAGGTTCAATTTTAAATATTCTTTTGCATGCTCACAAACCACCAAAACAGTCCAAAAACGATCACCGTGGACTATTATGTAGCCATTAAAATTATGTTTACATGAAATGTTTAATGACATGGGGAAACGCTTATGGCCAGGTTAAGGCAAACCACCAGAATAGAAAACTATAAAAAATATTACCTCTACCATGTGAAAGGCATAGAAAAATGGAAAAGACTGATAATATGTAGTGTTGGTGAAGATGCGAAGACATGGAGACAAGACAGCCTCACATGCCGTGGGTGGGAAAAGACCTGGGCGTAGTTATTTTAGTCATCAATTTGACAGCGTCTGTCAATACTGCAAACAGATGTGCCTCTTTACCCTGAAATCCCCTCCTAGCAATCCCTGGTTGAGAAAAACTTGAAATGTACCCAAAGATATACAGCTAAGGAAGGTAAGACAAACATTGTAATAGTAGAGAAGTGGAAACAAAGCACAATAAATGTTTCACAATGGGGAATGGGTTAGATAAGGGGTCAGTGGTACTTCTGAATATTACTATGTAGCTTTTAAAAAGGATGAAGTGGATATAAGAAATCAAAAAAAAAGTCTCATACCATTAAAAAAAGTCACTAAATAATATACATATAGTGAGTTCAGTTGGTTTAAAAAGAAAACACACATACAGGGGTCTCTATATGTACAAGCAACAAAACAATGAGTAACAGAATATACCCCCATGGTTAACAGTAATTACCTGCGGAGAAGGGTGGAGAGCTGTGGAGGTCATCCATTAGGATGCTTTTGGGTACAACTAATGGAAAACCTAACTCAACCTGCTTTAATTGGCCAGGAAGGTTTCAGGATGTCATAAATGTTCCAAAGCAGAGACTTCTCCTTGGGTAATTCAGAAGGTCAGAGGCAATATGGAGGCCCTATTTTTCACCTCTGCGTTCTTTGGCAGGTCAGCTGAGACTTGGACCTGCCCGCTCTGGTGCCCCACTCATAGGCATGATATGTCCAGGACATGAAAAGGGCTGGTTGAGTCCCTCACCTCCTTTTAAGCGCCAGGGAACCTGCCCAGTACCCCACCCTGATGTTTCATTGGCCAGGGCAAGGTCCACATGCTCACCTGAGCCAATCACTGGCAAGGGCAACAGGCCCACCAGGGTTACTTGGCCAATCAGGACTTACCCTGAGACATGGGGTAGGGTAGACTCCTGAACAAAATCAGGTTTCCGCCAGGCAGAAAAAGGGCCGGGGGTGACTGCTGGGTAGCTCACAGAGGCTGACAGGGGTCTTTTTATTTTATCAGAAATGGTTCTGAATTATTTGAAATTCTTATAAGATTATATTAATTTTTAAAAATCTAACGAAAAACATTTGAATAAATAGAAAAAGGACTGCAGGGAAATACACCTTGAGATTGTGGGTAATATTCATTTTCTTCATTCTTTTCTATATTTTCCAAAATTTAACTATACTTTTATACCAGAAAAAAAGTAATTTAAAAAATATTCACCAGTGTTCAATATTTCGACTTTCAAGGGGCAAAAATATTCCTCGTGAAATTGTACAGCGCCATTTTTGGTTCAGAAGAGCAGTGACACGCGTCTCAGCTGTGTCACCTGCCTTTCTTTCAATGGGCTTGTGCCCACTGGAAGCCAGAATGAGTTTCAGTGACGGGGAAACATAATCCTCCGAGGCAGCAAAGTAAAGCAGCACATGCCACAGCGTTGGGTCTCTGGGTCTCACCTCCCACCCGCTGGCCCACCACTGCTCTGAGCTCCATTCTGGGGGCTCCATGCTCACTGCCCCCTTTCTCTCCCTTGTTACCCCCCCTCCCCACCACCACCTCGGCCTGCCCTGGCCATTCTCTTACAACTTGGCTTTCAAGGTTTATTTGGGGAAGGAGGGAGGCATGGAGCAGGAGTGGCAGCAGAGAAATCTCCTTTGTAAATAATAAATGAATTCTCTCTCTCTCTCTCTCTCTCTCTCTCTCTCTCCATACGTATTTGTATATGTACATCCATATATATATATATATATATATATATATATATATATATATATATATAATACAGGGAACTCTAAAATATATGGAACTCTAAAATATAAAAATATATAGTTCTATTTTATATATACGTGTATATAAAAGTAAAGAATGTTGATTGAAGCATTTTGAGGGCCGCCCAGATTAGCTCTCCTGAGATCAGGATGAAGGGGACCACTGACTTGGAACACCCATCTTCCCCAGATGTCAGCAGGAAGCAATCATCTCAGAGTATGAAGTACAAAACGTCACCCTGGTGAGTTCCGACACACCCGGCATGCATTTCAGGTAACTCATACTAAAGTGAAAAGGACTGAATGAAGGCCTGAATCCTTAAAAGCGCCCTCCCAGGGAATGCAACAACGCCCCTCAGAGAGGACAGGTGCCTGACCTGCCGTCCGCACCAGAGTTTTTGGAGTGCATGATTGCCACAACCACCAGTCGGCCTTGGTCCACAGAACCTACAGGATAAGACCCAGGAACAGCCTCAGGTAAATGTACAGCCAAGAGGGCTACTGCCAAGGCTAACCAGAAGCCAGGGCATGCAGGAGAAGAGTGGAGATGTGCGTCCTCCTGATAATTCTGTTTTGCATCTGATTTACGTCCACAGACTGCCCTCCAGCCCTAGCCCGACTCTACCCCACTGGCCTTGGGTTTGTTGGTTAACCAAATTGAATCTCTAATTGGTGAACAACTCATAAAAAATATTTTAGGACCCTCTTCTTTGTCCTTGGCTACCAGCCCCCTCTCTCCCATCAACAGTAATAAAAACAGTCACTTTTGTGGTGTCCAACACGGGTCCTTGGTTGGTAACCCTACAAACACCACAAGGTAAGCATTATTCATACTCTTTTTTTCTGAGGCTCAAAGAGGTTAGAAAAGTTGTTTCAATCACACAGTAGCTGAGCAGGGAGGCTACCCCAGGTCAGTCTGATTTCAGAATCTGTGTTTTAGTTCCTGCCGAGTCACAAAGACTAGAGGTCATGGTCAGTAATGTGGGAGCCCGACCAGAAAATCCCCTTTCCTGGGCCCCTCCCTGGCCACCACCCTGCAGAGTGGCATTCCAGGACCTTGTTTTCAGTCTAGAAAGACTCTCTCCCTCCCTTTCTCATCTGTCAGCTCCTTGAGGGCAGGGACGTCTTTATTTTTCTGTCATGTGGGTCTACTACGTAGTAGATGCTTAGGAAACATATGCTGGGTTGAATTAGGTGTATTCCAGAACCTTTCCCGTGTGTAAAAGCATCAGAGGCACCTGCCAGCTTGTCAGAAATGCAGAATCTGGGGTCCCCACCCAGACCTGCTGAGTCAGCACCTGCATTGAACCAGGTTCCCAGGCATTACTTGCACTGTACAGAGAAACGATGGTGAGTGCCCTCTACCTTCGTTAAACCAGTTTTTTTCACACCAAGTGTAGAAGATAAACTCTCTCATTTCTATTCTGAGTCATCAAATGGAAACCACATTTGTTTTATGACCCAAAGAAGTTCAAGCAGTCTCTGGGGGGAACTTTCCCTAAGAGATTAGTTAGCTTAAAAGGCCAAGTGGTCCCCAATCTCACAGAATTCAGGTGAGAAACAGTAGTGCGTTCGCTAAAGACTGCATTAGAAAAACTCCCCTTTTAAACATATGTTCACATTTAATAAGTTTAGTTAGTGTTCTAAGGTACTATTAATCATCACCAGATTTAAGCTGGAATTACTCATCGTTAAGCACCCCATTAGCATTCAGAAAATCCTAACCTTTGGATAACTGTCATTGACAATTCAGCTTGTTACCTACATTTATTTACTGAATGTCTATTATGAACAAGGCCTCATAAGGTGAGATGCTGTGGGAAACAGGAAGGTGGCAGTCCCTGAATGAAGTCCGGGAACTTGCTAATCGAATGCTCTGTAAGCAAATAATGCATCAAGTATCACTTCCACTATTTAAATGTGAAACTCAATTAGATGCTTCTATGATGCAGCCAATTAAACCGTTGGCGTAAAGCAGCCAAGAATACTGAGTCACTGGGCTATTTTCAACAGCTCCCAATCTGACCTCTCGGGAAAAGACAGGTCTCCATGTGCTTGGGATCAGCATGGGACAACCAGTGTCCGGATAACAATGGAAAGACTGACATTTCATGTAAAGAACAAAATACATACTTGTTTTAAAAATCAAGAAAAATGACTTAATTCTTTGGATTCTTAACATTCAAAAGCAAGACTTTGAAAAAATTAACATATAGAGATGGAAATATAAAAAGTATATGCATGCACTATTATTGTAATCTGAAAAAAAGCATTAATTTTGAATTTGTAACCTAAAAACAAGTGGCACTTTTAAGTGCCAGCTATAACGATTACCAAGAGTTAAAGATTGTTCAGAGAGAGAGAGAGAGAGAGAGAGAGAGAGAGAGAGACAGAGAGAGAGACAGAGAGAGAGAGGAAGTCAACTAAGATAAAAAAAAACACACATCAGGTCATTTTTTACCATTTTCATTGTTTTTATCATTTTCATTATTAAACAGCCAGGAACTGAAAAAACAAAAAACAAAAAAAGCAAAGCCCAAACTCTCAAAAGAAGCAAATGAGTTTAAAAACAATTGTTATTTTCTACATAAAGATGAATTCTTTAGTCACCATCTGAACACTCTCCTATCAGAAAATTTCTCACCAACACTAATTAGTAAAGCCTCACTTGGTTCTTTTCTTGGCTTGTTTAACTCTTTGGGACATAATGTTTTATTAATAACATATTTCCTCCAGAATGTATTCCCTTCTTTCGCCTCCATGGGAGTCACTCTGGGGAGTAGTGATAATAAAACCGATTCTACATTTGTGAACAGTGGGACAGATCAGCAACTAAATAAGAGGCATCCATTTCCAAGAGGAAAAAAATGTCTAAAAGCAGCACATTTACAATTCTTCTAAGCCACACTCCACATCTCTCTGTGAGATGGAAGACAACTATTGCATGTCTTTATATTACACGCTTTGTTTTTAACTAAATCTTTAAGTAGACTGCTGAGATACCAATACTTCTGTGGGTCCTGGTTTAGCTGTGTAATGAAGCACTGATTTTTTTTCACCCAGCTTTTGCAAAACAGTGGCCCAAGTCCGAATAACTCTTGTAAACATTATATTTATTTGAGGGTTATTTTAAAATACACCCTGGGGTTATCTGGGGCAAACTTTTCCTGTAAGGACATCTTAGTGGCAGAAAGAGTTAGTACTTGTCCTTGAATGTTGAACTGACGCCTCCTAAGGAGGGAGGGCAGCTCTGTTTTAATGCGAACCAGAATTAGTCGGTCAGTTCAATGGTCAGGGACTAAGTTAGGGTGAGACAGAGGTGTGCACAGCTGAACTTGGCCAGGAACTGCTTTAGAGCTAATTATCTTGGGAAGTCCAAAAGGGGGAAAAAACCCTCCTATTAAGCTAAAGAAGGTTGGGGTTCTGAATGATCAAGAATGAGCAGTTCCTCTCTAATTAAGTTAATTTAAGAACTACTCAGTACTTCACCAGTAAGGAAACAGGCCAACCAATTTAATGAATTTGGGGCCAGACACCAAAGCTGCAGGTATTAAAAACGGAACTCGTGGAACTCTCCCCTCTGGGACCCCTTCCAACACCTGTTGAATTGCAGGCCGGTTAACTTGGGAATGAAAAGCTTCACGGATACAACCTTGGGAGTTTTTAGACTTTCTGGAACTGCGTGTATTTTTAAGGTTTCCATCTTGCTTAATCAACAACACTGGTTACTAATTATTTATGAATCACAGGGCTGAAAACAAACTTTCTTACCTTGAGAAGTTAAGGAGTGGCAGGCAGAGGAGCCCAGCTGGTTTTGAATTTAGCCCCTTGGTGTACCTGTCTCTACCCCCTGGTTACCTACCCTGCACGGCTCTTTAGGAAGGTCAAAGGTGCGCCTCCCTCTTCGCTCGGGGAGGGGGCACACCTCCCAACAAAACGACACGCTGGCATTCAACCTGGGAGCTCCGAGTAACAAGCAAGGAGAGGCGAGGACCCAGGCTACGTGCCCTCTAAGCGTCCAGGGGGCAGACTCGGCACCCATTCCCGCCCGGAACCAATTCCGACCGACGGACCCCGAGAGACCGGAGGCCCCGGGCTCGCACGCCCCACTCTACGGGGGTCCTCGGCTCCCCCACGCTTCTGGAGGACGCGCGATGGGGCCCAGGGAGGCCAATGGGTCACCCTCAAGACTGCTGCCCAGCGCACGGCCTCCATCCACCCCGACGGTACCCCTTGAGCACCCCCAAATCCTGAGGTTCGGGGTGCCTCGTCCCCTGCCGCCTACGGCAACACGTACACGGAGCCCATCAGCCCGGCCTCTGCTGCAGTCCTGCAGGGCTGGATGTCCGGGCTGCGGGATCCGGGGAGGGGGCCACGACCCTGCGCCCCCAACCCAGTGCTGAGCGCCCCTCCCGGTCCTGCGCGTCCACCGCGCCGACGAGCAGGTGACCGAGTCCCGCGACTCCGCGCGCACGTCCTCCCGCCCAGGGCCCTCCGCGTCCCTGTGCGCAGCCCCTTACCTCGGAGCGGGCCGGGGCGGCCCCACGGGGCCGGGAGCGGACTGGGCCGGGGAGACGCGCCTCCCGCCGCCGCTGCCGCTGGAAGCCGAAGCGGGAGCGGGAGCGGGCGCGGCGAGCTCCTCCCGGGCGGCGGCGGGAGACGCTGCTCTCGAGGCCGCCGCCGCCGCCGCCGGGGCGCGGGTGTCGGAGCTACGCGGCCGCCAATCTCCGGCCGCGGCTGCGCTGGTTCCTCCGCTCCTGCGGGAGGCCGGCTGCTCGCGCGGCAAACTCTTCCGCACGCAGAGCCGGCTGAGAAACGCCGCCGCCTCTTCCTCCTCCCCCTCCCTCTTCCCTCCCCCTCCTCCTTCCCTCCGCTCCCGCAGCCGCCGGCCGGGTCTCTCCTGGCCGCACGCCGGGCCCTGGCCGCGACCCAGCTTGGGACAAGCACCCTGCGCGCCGATGGGCAGACGGACCCCGGACCCCAGCTTCCCTCGGAGGCGCAGACCCCACGCGCCCCGAGACCCCGCCGCCTCCGCAGGGATGCCCGGGACGCGCGGAGGGGTCTGGCATGGGGCGGGAGGGGGGGCGGGGTGTATGTGTGCTTAAAGATGAACTTGGCTGAGAGGAGAGGCGAGGGGATGCCGGGCTGAGGTCTAGTTTAAGTTCTCACTGAGGTAGCAAGGAATCTTCCTCCCCTGCCTAGTGCAGACCCTTGCCGTGCCCGCTGCCACCCTGCTGTCCCATGCTTTGGGGGCGAGCACGCGACTGTCGCCCCTCCATTCTGGGCGGGTCTGCGGGCAGGGCCAGACCCAGGTCACGGGGCGCGTCTCTGCACTGACCACTGCGATTTCTCAGGGAATGGCGGCATGGGGACGGGGCAGGTGGGGCGCCGGGTCCGGGGGGACGCTGGCGAGCACTGTTCTGGGGAGGATCCCAGCGGCTACTGGGGAGGAATAATCGGTGTTTCCTCCAAGGCGAACACAGTCGGTCCGGAAAATGGGTCAAGGATGGTAAGGACCCGGCCAAGTGACCCCCTCCCCGGCAGAGGCACATGGGGTGGGGGGCCGTGACCAGGAGCGCACTGGAGCTCCACTCTGCCTCTCCCTCCCCTCCCCCGCTGCCCTCCTCTCCTTTTGCACCAGTGCAGGAAATGTTCCACTGACCTACATATTTTTCCAAACATACGTGACCTTTTTTTTTTCCTCTGTGGGAGGAGACAGACGAGAATCCAAGAAGAGGAGAAGCTGAAGCGATGAGACGCGCGCGAGAAAACAGGGAGGCTTTCGCCAAGGCTCCTGCAAACACGGAACACAGACAGCTGCACAAAAATTGTCTGTGAGGCCAGAGCTGCTGTTTGATACTCTGCGGGGCTCCGAGACAGAGTGGGTGAAAAAGGAGAGACCGCGCCCCGTTGAGCCCTGAAACGGTGGCGGGCTTCCCTTAGACTGGCGAACCACCCCCTCCACCCTTGGCGGTGGCGTTCATCGGGTGGAGGCACCTGGGGAAAAGCCCAAAGGAAAGGAGAGGTTCCCCTACCCCGGGGAGATCACCCCTTCCCTGACATCTCATAGGTACGATGCCTGGCGCAGCACTCTCCGCCCAGCAGCCCTTTGGGGGATATCCTTGGGTCCCTTGCACCTTCCTGCAAGGAACCCTGGAAAGCAATGGGCCCCCGCCGGTCCTTTTTTATCATACTTGGTTTGGTGGCCAGGAGGAATCTCCGAGGGCGTTTCCTTTGAACACTAGATGGGGCAGTGAACTTGAGGTCTTCCCCCGCAACACACACACACACACACACACACACACACACACACACACACACACACCACACACACTCGGTTCCAGGGCCCTTGCTTTATCCTCTACTCCCTCGAATTCAAGAGAGGCCGTCGCCCGCGCAGACCCGACCAACAGCGCCTTATTTGGGCATGCAACCCCACACTGTCAATTAGATCAAAACGCTCACACAGAGCTCCTTTTTCCCCCCCTGTAAAGTAGGTCATTCTCTTTATTTCCCACTTGTATTATTTTTGTCTAATTCTCCTCCTGAAAAATAATCAGCTGCAAGGAGCTTTGCATATCCTGAGAGAAGCTGCCCTTCTTAGCTTGCTTCTGACTTGGAGGGCTTTTCAAGAAGGAGGAGGCATCTGGCAGATTCTGATTCTGAAGCCCATCCCATTCCACAAGGAGAAAAATTGTTGGATGTATTTTATTTTGCTTCGTTTTTCTATCACCTCCTACAGTATCCTTCAGGCAAGTAGGTTTCGCCCTGCCCTTAAAGCATGGCCATGACTAATATCCACTAAAGTATAAAGCTGTGTGCTTTTAACCGGATTTAATGCAGAATTCAAAGCCACCTCCCTTCCTTTCTTGCTTTGAAAACAGATTCCAACTCCTTACTCTTTCCTTTTGGGAACTAGTTGAACAGTCGTTAAATGATCTTTTAGGAAACAAATGGCCTATAGTAATAACACGTCAAAGAATTCTGTAGTGCAACAAGTAGTTTTGCTATGGTTTGTTTTTACCTGTGGTCTAGTAGGATCCTAGTAAATGTGTGCTTTCTGCCTTTTAATCAATATTATATAGTTGTACTCACTCACTCCAGACTCCATCCCATCTCCTGGTGTCAGTCCCACTGGGGTGGGACACCTGTCTGACCCTAAGGGGACTGAAGTCTGCAGCACAGAACTCATTCAGGATGAGAGCACAACAGGATCCTCCAAAGAATGTGCCCTTGCCCCTAAATATAGGGGAGAGTTGAAGAGGCACGTTTACCTTCTGTTTATTCTATGCATTTGACGGTTCACTTCCTTTTGGCATTTGTTGGCTTGTCATGAATCAGGCTGGGTTGGGCCTGTGAGGGATCAAGGGAAAGTTGACAGCAGCAGTTTCTGTCCAAGAAGTGTTTACAATGTAGAGGCAAGGATGAAGAGGAAGCCAAATAGGGCTACTGCCAGAGGCAAAGCTCCACATGGGTTTGAAGGAAGGAATCGGGAGGGGCTTCCTGGAGGAGATGACATTGATGCTAAGAGTTTTCATTAACCAGATAAGAAAGTCAAACTAGATTGTAATCTACACATCATTCAAAATGTGCAGCATAGAGCAAAAGAACAATTTCAAAACTACATTGCCAATTTGGAGAAATTCTCAGATCTCATGTGGTTAGTCTTTTACAGAACGTGGCTTTATTAATTGAAAGCTGCAATGATGTATCCAGGAACTGCAGATATTTTTCAAAGAATCAAAATTTATGGAGGGGAGGATCAAAATGTTTAATTATAGTCAATTATATCAATCTTTGAAGGTATCAGTGGAACAATTTGAAATGTTTGCCTTCTAACTGGACATTTCTTTTCTGTTGTGGAAGTTGAATCTGTGGCACATCCTAACTAAAAATATTTATTTATTTATCTTTTAATTTATTGGGGTGACAATTGTTAGTAAAATTACATAGATTTCAGGTGTACAATTCTGTATTACATCATCTATAAATCCCATTGTGTGTTCACCACCCAGAGTCAGTTCTCCTTCCATCACCATATATTTGATCACCCTTACCCTCATCTCCCACCGACTAAAAATATTTATAATCAAATTCTCAAAATAGGTACACTCTAGGTGTTCATAGATGGCACTGCATATGGGCCAGAATGTGTGGGCCTACTACAGTAATTACAGCATGAGCTCAGGGCTTGGGGCCCACGTCAGCCATGTAGAGACAGCAAGTTAAACACACACCCAGAATAGACAAGCAGTTCTATGGCAGATGAAATCAGTTTCTGTGACTAATTATAAGATATAAGGGACTTTTTAAAAAAATGAATATCCAGAAGCCCATTCGTATATTCTTGCCTCTTAGCAGTTTTCATATCAAATTTAAAAAGAAATAAAACACAATACCATGTATCATTAAGTAGAATGTCATATTAGAGAAGAAAACTCTTGCAACCTAGGCAGAAGGGGAATTTGAGTCAATATAAGGATGAAGAAGAGACCCTGGAGCCCAGTCACTGGAGACCGACTGACTCAGAGGCCACCTATAGAAGAAAGATTGGAAAACTTCCACCCTATGTTTGAAACGGCAGGATTAGGACTTGATCGCCTCGGTGCACAAGCTTCAGAGCAGCCGAACAGTGCAGGAGGCTGATTTGTTCACTGCGGCCGGACTGTCTCGTGGGCCTGAGGATGCTACCAGGAGACAATCGAGGCCTTGTGCAGCCTGCCTGGTAGAGTTAAGACTTGACTTGGCATTTGTGCCTATTAGATCATGTGGTTGGCAAACTAAAGAATGAAGTAAGATTTCCTTACAAAGCTGGTGGGGAGGGCCCAGAGAGCAAATCTGGGCTGGAGGCGTCTGGAGGTGACAAAGCTCCAAGGCTTCAGCTAATCACCACTAGTTAACTGCAAGGCTTCTGAGGACCACAGGAGGAGATGGTACACGCCTATGCACAAGTATGCAAACATA
The DNA here is from genome assembly GCF_036562045.2 of Rhinolophus sinicus. Lineage (NCBI taxonomy): Eukaryota > Metazoa > Chordata > Mammalia > Chiroptera > Rhinolophidae > Rhinolophus > Rhinolophus sinicus. Next base: position 67,334,626 of record NC_133755.1, on the reverse strand, counting down.
CGATCTACATGCACGTTGATCTGAAAAAGGTGATAAAATGATTGAGAGCATGGGCCCTTGAGACTCCTTCCTTAGTTAAGGCCCCTGAGGAAGTCCTTTCATGTACATTTTCTCTATAATAAATTTTGATTTTAGGTCCCATTTGTTTCTCTTCTAAAAGGATATTTAAAAAAAATAGTTGTGTGTTTTTTTTTGTTTTTTGTTGTTGTTGTTGTTGTTGTCTTTAGAGCAGTTGTAAATTCACAGCAAAATTGATTGGAAAGTCCCAAGTTCCCATATACTCCCCTGCACCCCAGCCTTTCCTACTGCCAATACCCCCCACGAGAGGGGTACATTTTTTACAATCAATGAATGTACACTGACATGTCATTATCACCCAAAGTCCATAGCTTATATTAGGGTTCATCCTTGGTGCTGTACATTTTATGGGCTTGGACAAATGTACGATGACATGTATCTACCATTATAGTGTCATATAGAGTAGTTTCTGCCCCAAAAATCCTCTATGATCCCGCTTGTCATCCCTCCCTCCCCACTAAACCCAGGCAACCACTGATCTTTTTCCTGTCTCTATAGTTTTGCCTTTCCCAGAATGTCATATAATTGGAATCACACAGTATGTAGCCTTTTCAGACTGGCTTCTTTCACTTAGTAAAATGCATTTAAGTTTCCTCCATGTGTTTTCATGGCTTGATAGCTCATTTCTTTACAGCATTGAATACTATTCCATTGTCTGGATAAGAAGGTTTTAAAATGATACTTTAGTAAATAATGTTTACAGTAATAAAAGGTAACATTTATCTAATACTTATATGCCAGGTATTTACCTCGTTTCATCTTCATAAGGCCCTGTAAAAAAGTGATTTATGATTTCCAGGTGACAGATAAGGAATCTGACTTACAGAGGCTCAAGGTGCCCCCAGTTGCTTGGCAAATATGCAGCAGAGCAGGGTTGATGGCGGCCCCATAACTGTCAGGCACGAGCTCCCTCCCGCCAGATCCAGCACTCGGCTGTGCTGTGTCGGATGCCAACACGAAGATATTTGTGGCATCATTCAGTTTCCATGAGATCTTGGGTAACGAGCTGATGCCAAAGCAGCCATGTGTTGCTACGTCGCTGCACATTTCTTGTCTGTTTTCTCTTGTTCTCCTCTCAATACATCAGTTATTAATATCTTTACTCCCTTCTTGAAACAGCCGTCTTCCAAGTGCTTGAAATAGAATTCCAGGATGAAGGATCAGGGTTGGCCAAAGAGTGACACTTGGTTCTGATAATTCATAGAAGGAAATAAAGTCAGTGGGTCAAGATATGTGTTATTGGCATATCGGCATCTTGCCAAGGGCACTGTTTGTACTTTGGTGATAGCTTGAATGGGAGTGTCCTTTTGTAAACAAGTGTGACTTTGAACCAACTTTAGGTCGCAGGTTGGGAAAGGAAACCAATTTCTCCAGTGAAAGGGCAAGTGTTGGTGTGGGTCAAGCCTCCCTCTTCTGGCCTGTGAGTGGGGGGACCAGTGCAGGCCAGCCCAAGAAGGGGGCTTGGCTCAGCTGTGACTTCTAGGCATCCTTCTGGTTAATGCAGTAGCCGGGGATGTAGGAAGTATTGAGACGACCCCACTTTGAACTAACAGCCTTCACGGGTGAGCCTGTGGCATGTGGAGGGAACACTAGCTCCAAAGCATGTAGAAAATAGAATAGAAGAAAAGTCTTTTGTGTACAGGGTGTTGGGAGCTGGAGGGACGAAGGTTCCAGAGACGTAAATATGCCAGAAGGATGGGAGGTGTTTTTTTGGCTCCTGCAATTAGCTGAGAGAGTTTCATAAGTACTTGTAGAGTCAGAGCTAAAGCACATACAGTGTAGAAGACTCGCTTCACCTCTGTGAGGCGTCTGCTCCCGGCCCACGTCATGAAGGCACAGCAGTTTTCCAAGTGTGAGAGAAACCCCCTCTCAACACAGGACAGAATGACAGCTGTGTTGACATACAAGTGGCCATTGTCTTTCGCTGTTCACAGCTCATGTCCTATTTAATGCAGCTAGGAAGAGGTAATTTAATGTGTTTCCATGTGCCTGTTTGTAAAAGCACACAGACCCTAAATGGGCATTTTCAGTTAGTGTCCCAGACTGGTTTCCATTTCTGTCTCCTTTGCAAATGCTCTGATTTCTGTGCGATGCCATTTGAATAGTTAAATTTCTACACTAACCAATACATAATCTACCATGTACTTTGCCCAGGAAAAACATTTAGTGATAGGAAATTCATTACACATAGTTCACTGGAAGTAAAAAAGCTAATTATAGAAAAACGTTCTCCAAGGAGCTATTTATAGCCCCTCCCAAGTAGGCAGCACGCTACAAATTTCCTGTATGGGCAATCATTCTTTCATCAGTATGCTTTGTTGCAAGGTTCTGGTGAGAAAGAAGCTTTCCTCAATGGCTTCAATCTAACACTTGCATTGACAGTGAACATGATTCTATAAGAAAGACAATCTCATTTGATGTTTTCAGTGTACACGTACTATTGTACGTCACTCTGGATTTCTTCCTTTCAAGGCAAATGAGGGTTTGCTCTCAAATGAAAGATGCCTTCATCATGGCAACTGGGCTTGACTGTATTTTCACGTTCTAGAAATTGGTAATTAAAGCCATTTGTCCTTGCTATGATACTAGTGAGAGTTAGAGCGTCTCTGTCAAGGATTGACTGAGCACTAGAGTCTTTATTTGAGTCTTTTCACTTGACAATAAGATGCCCATGGACAGCATTTTGTTTTCTTGACCTTTAATAATTCAGAGCAGTAGTTCTCAAACAGTGTTCCCTGGACCAACATCACCAGTACCACCTGGGAACTTGTTAGAAATTCGAATTCTCAAGCCCCACCCAAACCTGCTGAGTCAAGGACTCTGGGGATGGGTCTCAGCAAACTGTGTTAACAAGCCTTTCAGGAGATTCGAATGTATATAACATTTGAGAACCGCTGGTTTAGACAGTGTTGATGATCCAGGTAGGCGACGGTCCAATTCTCATATAGTTTAAGCTAATTTTATTGCACTTTTTGTGCCAGGCCCTGGGATGAGAGCATTGCATGCGTTCATTTATTTAATCTTCACAACCACCCTCTGAGGGCAGTTTTCTTATTAGTCCCTTTGATAGTTGATACACTAGGGGCTCAGAAGGAGGTAACTTACCTGCACAGGTGATACAGGATGCAGACATGGGTCTCTCTGCCACCCTGCACTCATGCTAGTCTGTGGGCACACTCAGCCAAGTGATTGAAAAATTTTCATGCGCTCCCTTCCTCAGTTCTTCTCTGCATTTTCCTTTTCCTTTACTCCTTCCCCTTCTCTCAGGGTCTTCTAGTCATTTCTTCTCTCTCTTTCTCTTCCCTACTTACCATGCTCCATGGAAATAAACTGCTTTAAAATATTATCATCCTATCTTTTATTTTGTTCTCATTTAGCGCTTCATCAGAATCCAGTTTGGCCAGGTTCAAAGCATAGCACTGAGCCAAGACCTGGTGACCTCAGGCTGTGTGGAGACACACAGCCAGCTGGCTTGATTGTGGCCTTCAGATAAGGGGAAGCTGGCAGGGAGGAAAATCAAGTTAAAAAGCACGTTACCAAAGGGGATTTATTAACCACAGTGAGCTGTGCCTGCCACCATACAAGGTAGGTTCAGTAGGCGTTGTTTGAACTCACAGAGAGCTGGTGGTATAAGGAAAATTACACTGACCTTCGTCAACAAGTCAAAAAATAAAATTTAGTACTCTAAATTAACAGAAAAGTAAAAAAACAACAAAAAACATTAGACTAGTGCATGGGTGGCAAGTATAAAACATTAAGGAAATAGAATAGAGACAAGATCAATTCAATGAGGAGAGAAGAGTCTTTTCGACAAATGGTGCTGGGACAACAGGATATCAACATGCAAAAGAATGAAATTGGACTCCTACCTCAGGACACCATATATATAAAAAAATAACAAAAGAGATCAAATGAAAAAAATGAAAGAATTAAAACTATAAAACTCTTAGAAAAGAAACTTGTGACCTTGGATTTGGCAAAGGATTCTTACATATGACACCAAAAGCACAGCAACCAAAGGAAAAAATAGATAAATTGGACTTCACCGAATGTAAAAACGTGTGATGATACTATCAAGAAAGTGAAAAGATAACCCACTGAATGAGAGAAAATATTTGTAAACCATATATTTGGTAAGGGACTTGTATCTGAAATATACAAAGAACACTTGCAACTCAATAATAAATGACAACCCAATTTTTAAAAATTGGCAAAGCATCTGAATAGATTTTTCTCCAAAGAAGACATATGCATGGCAATATGCACATGAAAAGATACTCACCATCATGATTTATTAAGGAAATGCAAATTAAATCAACAATGAGATACCACTTCACACTAAGTTGGCTATTATTTTTTAAAAGAATAGCAAGTGTTGGTGAGGATGTGGAAAAACTGGACCTCATACACTGCTGGTGGGAAAGTAAAATGGTACAGCTACTTTGGAAAACAGACTGGCAGTTCCTGAAAAATTTAAACATAAAGTTCCCATTTGAACGAGCAATTCCACTCCTAAGTATATACCCGACAGGAATGAAAATGTATGTGCACACAAAAATTGTCTATGAATGTTCATAGCAGCGTTATTCACAGTGGTTCAAATTGGAAACAACACAAATGCCCATCAACTGATGAATGGATAAAAAAAAAAGTGGTATATAGCTATACAATGGAATAATATTTGATCATGAAAAGGAATGAAGTATTGATATATGCTATAACTGGGTCAACTTTGAAAAGCATGATGCTAAGTAAAACAAGGACGTCACAAAAGACCAATAACTGAGGATTCTACTCATATGAAAGTCTAGAATAGGCAAATCTATAGAGACAGAAAGTAAATTATAGTTGTCTGTTGCTGGGGTGTGGGGGTTTGGGCTGTGATGGATAAAGGGTATGGAGTTTTTTGGAGGGGGTGATAAAATTCTTTAAGATGGGTTGTGGTGATGATTGCCTAACTGTGTAAATACACTAAAAGCCACTGAATTGTGCACTATAAATTGTTTAATTGCTTAACAAAAATGGGGGGAAAACTCATTAAGAGTGTTATATCTGCCCCATTTTTCCTTCTTGAAGCCTCATTCATTCATTCAACATCATGCTTCCTTTCTTCATGCCAAGGCCCCGACCTCCTTCCTCCTCCTCACCATATACCTCCCCCTTCCTTCTTCCTTCTTCCTTTCCTTCTGCCTGCCTTCTTCCAAAAGTGGGCGGGTCTGCACGCCTCTATTTTCAACCTCTTCTTCTTCTCCTTGTTTCTTGGGAGAATTCAGTCCTGTGGTTCTTATTCCAAAGTCTTTCAAATCTTTATCTCTGGTTCTAACACCTATCTCTTCTCCTGTCTCTACTCCCACATTCCCAGCTGCCTGCTGATATTTCCATTTGGATGGCTTTACCTTAACCTGTCTAAAACTAATTGGATCTTTGCCTTTTCTCCCTACCTCGGTGCATTCTCCCGACTTCCCAGTCCTACTAATGATGTCACTTTTCTCCCAGTTACCTGAGCTTGAAAACTGACCTCTGCCTTTAAGTGCTCTCTGTCTTCTCCTGTCAGTCAGTAACTAAATCATAATGGATCTTTGCTTCCAAATGTTGTGTTCGCTCATTTCTTCCTTCCCATTCCTGTTCTCTCTCTCGTCTGTACATCAGCCCTAATTGGGAATGTTCACTAGCATTCTAACTGGCAATAATTAACTGCAGAATGTGGATTGTGGAAGAAAAAGAAGATAGAGTTGTAACCAAAATGAAAGGCTTCAAAACTCTCCAGCTCTGAGCTCCATGCAGGAGACTTCACAAGAGGGTTGTACAAAAGAAGGTGAAACCCAAGGGCCTGGAAAGAAGCCCATTAATTAATGAAGCAGGTCATCTTGGGCAAATTGGAACATATGCCCAAGGGTGTGGGTTTAGAGAGCCCATAGACAGGCTTGCTATTGAGCCAGTGGACACTTGTACAGCCAGACCAGTGGTTGACATACTACTTATAAACAGCCACTGTCATGAGCCTCCTGGCTGCACCTCACCTCCCTGCTGTGTCCCATGACTCGCAGAAACTCCTACCATAAGTGACCAGAAACCATCTTGGTGGCTGTGCCATTGCATGGTTCTGATTCTATAACCACCTTGGGCTAAACTTTGGTGCTTTTCCAGTGGTCTCCAAACCAAGTTCATGCTCCTTGGCACTCTCAGGACCCATCTTAATCTGACCATAACCTAGTTTTCAGGTCGATTTTCCATTACTCCCTATGGTGCATTTCCAGTATGTGACTTGTAATTTGTTCTATCTGAACATCACATCTCTGCTTTTGCCTTTCACTCCCTCATCTGTTGGCTGAAATTCCTCCTGTCCCCCGATGCCTTGTTCATATGCTACCACTTCCAAGAAGTCAACTCTGAGTCTTTCTGCCAGAAATGACCTTTCCTTTCTCGTGTATGTACATACACACACATACATCTATATATGTCTGTGTATTTTTATGTATATATTATTTTATATATGTAAATGTATTTTACATATGTAAATGTATTTTATATCTGTAAATGCATTACTTCCATTTTTATGGCCCTGTAACTTAAAATTGTTGTATCAGTGGAGGTTATTTTGGATGTTGGAATAGAAACCAACTCTGCTTCCACAGCTTGGCTCTCCATCTCTCCTCTATCTAACCCACAACCTCATGGCTCGGAGTCCTGTCCACCACCAGGTCAATGGCACCCAGGTAGGTAACACTAGCCTTGTACACCTCATGGGTTTGCCTGGCAAACTTCTGAGTCTTAACTTAAGCCGTGGGAGCATGGCATCCAACATAGGCAAAATTCACAGCCTTTCCCTGCCCTATCTCATACTTAAATGTCTTAAATTAAACATTATTTAATTTAAGGTTGTAAGCTGCACTGTGTCTGAAAGTGAAACATTTTATTTAACAGCTTCCATTAAAAAAAAAAAGGAGATCCAAGATCCAAGATGGCAGAATAGATAAACACTGTGTCTAAGTCCTTCTGTGAACACATTAAAATGACAACTAAATTATAGAACAATCAACCTGGAGAATCATATGAACTCTAGCTGAACAGAAGTTTTATAACTAAACATATAAAGAAGCAGCCATGTCAAGACTGGTAGGAAGGGTGGAGATGTGAAATGGGCTGACTCCACATCCACAGATAATGGTTGAATGCTGGGAGGGACACCTTTGTGGCAGAATTCCCCACTGAAGACGAGGAGGTCCCAGCCCCACACCAGGCTCCTCAGCCAGGAGTACTGGTGCTGAGAGGAGGAGTCACAGAACATCTGGCTGCAAAAAACGATGGGGATTCTGACCATCCAGGTGGGACAGAAGGCTGCAGGAAACCAAGGTGTCCTCTTAAATGGCCTGCACACAAACTCTCCCACTCGCAGGCACTCACCTTGGGCTCTGGCAGAGGGACAGTAACTTGGGGGACATCAGAGACATTCGAGGGCAGACTGAGGTGTGTGGCTTCATAGCAAGGAATGAAGGATAGTCGCCATTTTCACTGTGTGGTGTTCTCCTCCATGCAGCCAGCAGGCAGGCACCATCTTCCCTGTGTTGAGCCGTCCCGCTACACTTACAGCCAAATCTGAATCTGATTGGCCTGGTAAGCTCTGCTAGTTCCACCCTGCTGACACACTGGGATTCCACCCCACCCAGCTCTCCCACCACCAGAGGCACTTTCTCTGTGAGCAGCCAGCCCCTCTTGTATAGCATTCTTTCTTGGAAAATTATCCAAGTCCACAGGCTCCAGGTGGGCAGCGACTGGCCCCAGTGTGCTGACATTTGCTGAATAGCTCTAGGCACTGCACTGACACTAAACCAGAGTCTACATTAAACTGGTGACCACAACTCTTCCCACTCTAGTGACTCCCTGAGACACTGCCTCACCCAACTTGCATACTTCTCAAGGCTTTATCAATGGCTGAACCTTAAGAGAGCTGGCAGTAGCAGGACTCGAGATGTCCTGGCATTTTGTGAAGCTACCCCAGGACTGGTACAGGTGGCTGAAGTCCTCGGTTTGCAGTGTTCCTTCACCCACGTGCATCCAGAGTTACCACAGGCATTGAACAACTGCAGATCACTTTGTAGCTCCTACCAGTAGTTCCTGGCTGGTCACAGACAGTGGGTGACCTGGGCCTACACTGGAGCCTCTTGCAAGAGGCCCCAGAACCAACATACTTGGAGGTTGGCTCAGGCCACAGCAGAGCACCACCCAATTAGCTCTACAAGCAGCACACATAAATGGTGGTCTCAACAGGCACCAGAGCTTTCCGGGGCAAATTATACTCAGTGGGGTAAGCCCACTGCACAGCAGCCTATAAGCTGTGGACATGACCAAACCCCCCAGACAATCAGCCTGAAGGTCAATCTCACCCAGTGATGTGCCAATAGCAAGTAAGGATGAACTATAACAGGACAGTACACACAACACACACAAGGGACACTCCTGGAGTGCCTGGAGCAGGGGACCAGGGAGACTGTGCCAGGGCCCCACAGGGAACCTACTACATAAGGCCACCTGGCCAAGACTGAGGGACATAGCAGATCTACTTAATATATAGAAACAAACAGAGAGGCAGCCAAAATGAGGAAACAAAGAAATACATCCCAAATGAAAGAACGGGAGAAAACTCCAGAAAAAGTACTAAATGAAATGGAGGCAAGCAACCTACCAGGGATAGAGTTCAAAACAATGTTTATAAAGATGTTCAAGGAACTTAGTGAGAACTTCAATGGAGAGATAACAAGCATAAAAAAGGACATGGAAATCATAAAAAAGAACCAGTCAGAAGTGAAAAATACAATAACTGAAATGAAGAACACTAGCAGGAATCACCAGCAGACTAGACAAAGCAAAGGATTGAATCAGCAATTTGAAAGACAAGGTAGCAGAAAACACCCAAATGAGGATAGTTTAAGAGACCTCTGGGACAACATGAAGCAAAACAATATTCACAACATAGGGGTACCAGAAGGAGAGGAGAGAAAGCAAGTGATTGAGGACGTATTTGAAGAAATAATGACTGAAAACTTTCCTAACTTGGTGAAGGAAATAGACATACAAGTCTAGGAAGTGCAGAGAGTCCCAAACAAAGTGAACCCAAACAGGCCCACACCAAGACACATTATAATTAAAATGGCAAAAGTTAAAGACAAAGAGAGAATCCTAAAAGCAACAAGAGAAAGGCAACTAACAACTTATAAGGGAGCTCCCATAAGATTGCCAGCTGATTTCGCAAGAGAAACTTTGCAGGCCAGAAAGGATTGGCATAAATATTCAAAGTGATGAAAAGCAAGTACCTACAACTAAGACTACTCTACCCAGCAAAGCTATCATTTAGAATCAAAGGACAGATAAAGAGTTTCCCAGACAAGAAAAAGCTAAAGGAGTTCATCACCACCAAACCAGTATTACAAAGAATGTTAGAGGGACTTCTTTAAGATGGAAAAAAGAAAGAGATCAAAATTATGAATAATAAAGTGACAACAGCTACATAGCTATCAACAATTACTTTCAATGTAAGTGGATTAAATGCTCTACTCAAAAGACATAGGAGGGCTGAATGAATAAGGAAACAAAACACTTACAAATGCTGCCTACAAAAGAATCGCTTCATATTGAAAGACACACACAGATGGAAAGTAAAGGGATGGAAAAAGATATTTCATGAAAATGGAAACAAAAACAAAGAAGCTGGTGTAGCAATACTTATACCAGACAAAATAGACTTTAAAAGCAAAGACTATAACAAGAGACAAAGAAGGACCCAGTAATCCCACTTCAGAGTATTTATCTGAAGAAACCCAAATGCTATTTCAAGGGGACATGTGCATCCATATGCTCATTGCAGCATTGTTTACAATGGCCAAGATGTGGAGGCAGCCTGGGGTGTTTGTTGATGCAACAATGGATGAAGAGGAGGTGGTACATATATACAATGGAATATTGCTTGGTCATGGAAGGGAATGGGTTCTCACCATCTGTGGCAGCATGGATGGACCTGGAAGGTACTGTGCAGAGTGGAGTGTCAAGCAGAGAAAGACAGATGCAGTGTGATTTTGCTTATATGTGGAATCTAAAAAAACAATATAAATAAATAAAACAGAAACAAACTCATAGATACAGAGAACATATTGATGGTTGCCAGATGGGAGGGGGGTTGGGTATGAATGAAAAGGGGGAAGAGATTAAGAAGTACAAATGGGGCATGGCTGGATGGCTCAGTTGGTTAGAGCGCGAGCTCTTAACAAGTTTGCTGGTTTGATTCCCACATGGGACAGTGAACTGCGCCCTCCACAACTAGATTGAAAAAAATAATGGCTTGGGCTTGGAGCTGAACCACAGGTGGGCGACCAGTTGGCTCAGTGGTTGGAGCGCACTGCTCATACCACCAAGGTTGCAGGTTTGATTCCCACATGGTCCAGTGAGAAGCAACAGATTGAGCATGGAGTTGAGCCGCCGATGGGTGGCTGGTTGGCTCAGGGGTTGTTAGAACACGGTGCTCATAATACCAAGGTTGCTGGTTCGAATCCCACATGGGCCAGTGAGCTGTGCCCTCCATAAATAGATTGAAAAAACAACGACTTGACATCCTGGAAAAACACATTCTTCCCCCATAATAATAAAAACAAAACAAAGCAAACAAAAAAAGAAGTACAAATGGGTTGTTATACAGTAACCATGGGGATATAGGGTATAGCATAAGGAATATAGTCAATAATACTGTGATAACTATGTTTGGTGTCATAATAACTAAGTTTCGTGTATTAACTATGATTTTTTGGGGTGATAGATGGGAGGGAGTTGGGGGCAGGGTGAAAAAGGTGAAGGGATTAAGAAGTACAAACTGGTAGTTACAAAATAGTCATGGGCATGTAAAGTAAAGCACAGGGAATATAGTCAAGGATATAGTAATAGCTACGTATAGTGTTGGGGGGTAGTCAGGGGGCTCCTTTCTTAAATTATATAAGTGTCTAACCACTATGCTGTACACCTGAAATTAACATAAGATAATTGAATGTCAACTGTAATTGGAAAATTTTAAAAGGAAGGAAACAGTGAAGAGGAATAAGAGATCCAAATTTCCAGGTATAAAACAAATAAGTCACGGGGATGTAATGTACAGCATGGGGAATATAGTCAATAATACTGTGATAGCAGGTACAGTGTCAGATTGTTGCTGGACTTATCAAGGTGATCACTTTTTTAGGTATATAAGTGTTGAATAACTATGGTGTGCCCCTGAAACTAATCTAATATTGTACGTTAGCTATATTTTAATAGAAATTTTTTTTAAAAAGTAAGTACAATATGAAGCAAAAACAAATGGAAAAGTAAAGGGTGAACTTGTATCATAAACCTTCTAACTGTACATTAAAACTTTAATATAAAAGTGAAAAAAACAAAACATTAAATTTCAAAAAAAAGAAAAAAAAAACAGTGACCATCGTAGCTGTCCTGAACTGGTTTGCAGCAAGGACGTCTCATGTCTAGGTCAGCGCCTCGTTGGAAGAGAGAAAATCAGTGTTCTCTTAGGACTTGTCAGTGGACCAGAACTTGCATTTTATATCCCAGACACAGAGCTGAGGATTTTAGAGTTTGTTCAGTTTCAGTGACCTCTTCCAACATCGTCAGGGGCAGAAGTGTCACGGGCTGGGCTTCCTGTCCTTTGCAACACCATACTTGGCACATGACCTTGAGCATGGCACACATGGTGGTCCACTCTGTGCAGGAGACCTAGAGATCGTATTCAGAACTAGAGTTCTTACTCCGTGCAGGTGTTATGTACATTCTCACCGAACGCTCACAAGAACCCCTGCAGTACATCTGTCCCCGTTTTGTTGATGGCTCAGAGAGGCGATATACACACAGTAGACCTCCATATACACAGTAGACCAGAAGGTGTCAGGAGCTATACATGGCTTACGCACTTAGCCTCCTCCTGAGTTCTGGATCCTGGTTCTTTTAGGGATAGCTTCCCATCCCCAGACTGCTCATTGACCGCTTTCTTTCTCCTTCTCAAAGTCCTGGGATTGGGGGGGCTTGGTGGCATCCGCCTACCTGATCCTCCCGGCCTGTGAACCTATGCATAGCATTTGTCATTCCTTTTATCTCCAGAGAGTGTGTTTCCCCTTTAAGAGGAGCTGTGGTCCAGCCATGCCCCTTCATGCCCGGCTACACACGGGTCACCACCACAATCACTTGACATCTTTGGGGTTGTCCGGGTTCAGATTTGCTGATGCCAGGATTTTGGCAGAGGCAGACTGTGTTGGAAACTTTTGGAAACTGCGTTGAAATCAAATGAATGAGTTGAGAAATCGCTGAAGCAGCATTTCAATCCCGCTTTTATTATTGAGGGGAAGAAAAGCAAGTAGGGGGCAGGTAGGACAAAGGGGCACAGAGGCGACTGGGGGGCGCTTCCTGTCAGATCTAAAAGCGGGCACCGATGCCGTGGAGCATTCCGTCATTGTGCCGTGAATCTGGGTAGACACACAGTGGCACCGCTTGTTCTGGCATCACCTCACCCTTACTCCTGACCCTTGATCACCCACACTTACTGGTGCAATGTCCTAGTCATCTACAGCAGGGCCCGTTCTCTGCCAGAGGAGAGTGTCTCCGTAGAGGAATCTTGTTCACATGTTGGTGAACTGTTACTTTTCTTAAATCGCATAAAGTGTTCACAAGAGCTCTAGCACGCAGCGGTGTACGTCGTGCACTGCACAACTCGGGGCCTGTGGCCGCATAGACTAGTGATCCCGCAAAACTCAGGAAGACTTTAGGGAGAGGATGCCAATGGCAGAATGTGGGAACCTTTGCAGGGAGATTTGGAAAAGGGTGATCTATGTTGCAGGAGGGGAGAAGTAGAGTCCGTTTCGGGACCAAGGGCTTTAGAAGCAGACCAATCTGGCTTCAGGTCCCATTGTCACCAGGAGTCACCCAGGCAGGTTACTTAACTTCTCTGAGTCTGTAAAAGGGAGGGTGGGCAGGTTGTTCCTTTCCCCTCTGTGCAAGGGCGGCCCCGTTGGCTTGTTGTCAGGCCTCCGGCTTTCTGTATTCTTCAGAAAGGAATGAAGCCTGGAAAGGAATGAAGTGGGGTCAGTGACCCAGCTAGAGATTCCATATCCCCCAAATCCAAATGCAGAAGACTTCAGGCAGTTGCATATATATATTTTTTATTTTTATTTATTTATTTTTTTAACAATTTTTAAGTGTACAGTTCGGTGGCAATAAGTATATTCACCTTATTATACAACCGTCATCGCAATCCATCTCCAGGACTCTTTATCTTCCCAAAATGAAACTCTGTGCCCACTGAACAATTCCCCATTTTCTTCTTCTTGAAGCCCCTGGCAACCACCATTCTACTTTCTGTCTCTATGAATCTGACAATTCTAGGTATCTCATCTGAGTGAAATGGTACAATTTTGTCCTTTTGTGTCTGGCGTATTTTACTTAGCATGATGTCTTCATGGTTCATCCAAGTTGTAACATGTGTCAAAATGTCTTTACTTTTAAAGGCTGAATAATATGCCTTTGTATGGATAGATTATATTTTGTTTATCTGTCCATGTATCAATGAACACTTGGGTTGCGTCTACCTTTTGGCTACTGGGAATAATGCTGCTATGAACCTGGGTGTACAGATATCATTTCAAGACCTCGCTTTTACTTTTTTTGAGTGTATACCCAGAAGTGGAATTGCTGGATCATATGGTAATTCTATGGTTAATTTTTTGAGGGACCACCATACTGTTTTCCACAGCAGCTGTACCAATTTACATTCTCACAAGCAAAGCACAAGGGTTCCAATTTATCCGCATCTTCATTGATGCTTATTATTTTCTTTTTTTTTTAATAATGGCTATCCTAATGGGTGTTGCATATATATTTTAAAATTAATGCTGAACACCTTTTAGTTTCCTTGATTCCTTTGTGGCAGCCTCCTTAGATTGCTGTGAGCAGAGAAATGGAAATTCTTCCGTCTGCTCAGAAGTGATGGGACCCAAAGAGTCACTGCTGGTCCATCACTGAGGTGCACAGGTGACTCAGCCTGTCCTGAAGGCAGGAGATAGGCTCCAGTGTCGAGGGGAGGCAGAAAGTTGGGTTAACTGCTCCTCCTGAGTGAGACTTCAAAGAGAGCTCTGAGAAGTCAATGGTTTCTGGCTCCTACTCCAGAAAACAGTGGCTTTGTCTTGTGGATGTGTGTTTAATATCACCATGATAGCAACGAGTGTTTTCAAGTTTTTTTGATCTGGCCCCAATTTTGGTACCCTACTCCCAAGGACGAGATTGCTCTTTTATCCAAAGCAGTTATTGGCAATCTAGTGCTGGTCATTTTCCTTCTTTCCCTCCCTCCCCCCACTACCCCCTCCCATAAAATAGATGCTCAGTTCTCACCAGAAAGAAATAAAGGTTCTAAAGCACAGCCCTTATATTCAGCTCAGAGAATCCTTGAGCACTGCAGTTAAGGATTCACTGGCGTGGAAGCCTGGAGTTCTGGCCATGGGAAGAGGCGTTCCTGGGTGGACTGCAGCCCAGGCTGTGTTCTTGGCTCTAAACACAGCAGCCTCTAGCTGGTCCCTGGGGTTGGGACACTCTCTCATAGGGCAGGACTTTGCTATCAGCTGTCAATTACCTGCCATTTGTTCTGAGTTGCCAACTGGAGAACTTTCCCACTCGGAACCCTGCTATGATTCTCTCCTGTCTTTGTTCCCTAGGTTTTCCCAACGAGTCTCTCTCCCAGCTGCATTTGTAGCCCCGTGAGGAAAGAGAGAGAAATTGCACACACTTCAATTGTAACAGAACTGAAGTGTGGAATAATGCAGGAATGAGAGGAGCAGAGATGCATTGTTCCCTCAGCAAGCAACCCCTGGCTGTCATGGCCACATTCACCACGGGCAACCCCTGGCTGTCATGGCCACATTCACCGCGAGGACCCTGGAACACACTCGTTCGTTCTCCTGGAGATTGGGGGGTGTGCCTCCATCACCCCGCCTCTCACCGCAGTGAGCATGTCTCTGTGGACTGATGTCCCATTACGCAGTGATTAAGAATCTTATCTCGACTCCCGACCTGTGGTAGTTGAAAAGACAGATCACAGCAATCTGCAGTGTGCTGTAGCCATGGGAAGAAAACAAGAAAAGGCCACTTTTAAATAATGAAGTTTGTCTGAAATCCTGACACACACCCTCACAACTGCCTGCAGCTGCCACTCCGGAACAATCGGATCTAGGAACGGGTTACAATGACTGCTGGGAAAGAACAGTTACCCAGGCCCTTTGTGTGCCGGGCCTGAGCTCCCCACTAGGGCTTCTTGAACAAAGAGGTGATGCTCCCATCTGAGTCCTGAACCAACAGGCATGGGCCCCTGCGTGGCTGGGGGAGCTGTGCCTGGGCTCTCGAGCCAAATTTATATTGTTCATCTGCAATTAGCCCATCACCCCTTCTGAGAACACGAATAGTTCACCCCACCTTAATGGGAGTGCTGTTCTCACCCCAAAGGGAAGAAAAATGTCCAGAAACATGTTTAATGGATTGTTTTTTCTTTTTTGATACTTAAAACACTGCAGTGATTTTCTGCTTCCAAAAAGGACATGTTGATTGCTTTTCCATATGGTAGTTTTCTGTTATGATTGCTAGTGGCTTGGCAATTTTTTAATATTAAATTCCAAACGGTAAGCAGAATTTCGTCCAGTTTTTAATCCGTAAGACCGGTTAGGTTTTCAGAGAGAAAGTCATTATTTCTTTTCTCTTTATTCGTATCAAAAAGACATCTCTCTGTCCCCAACCTCACAGTCATCTTATCTTTTTATATATGGCTTCAGGGTCATGAAAGACCTAGGGTGTGGACGCCAAGGTCGTTCTCACGGTTCAGAGACTCAGGCGTTTCGTTTCCCCAAGTTACCTTTTCTAATTCCAAAAACATTCTGTGCGTCAGCACTGCAGGGTACATGCGGCCAGGCCCAGGATAGAAACCTTTTTTCCATTCAGAGAAGACGTTCAGGCAAGTAGGCCCACTTCCTTGCCCTGAAACAGGCTGTCTCACACAACTTAAAAATTCAAAATGCCTTCGTAAAAATGCCCAAGAAGTCTCTTACAAAAATTATTTAGTATCACTTGCTCCCCCCCCCCCCCCGTGCGTGGTATTCGTAGAAGAAGAAATTACATATACGTACTTGACAGAAACAATGAAGGCGGTCATTAGAATGGTATTAGCTCTGGAAATAAAGCAGATATGAATGAGGTCTGACATGAGAGGCTGAAATGATCTGCAACCCCCTCTCTGTTCGAATCGTGACTTTTCATTTGTAACAGTGAGATGTATACACGCCAGGCCTGAATGATGACCTATCGTAAGAGGCCAATGAACACCAACCTTTTCAGTTGCCACTTGTGTACAGCCCTTCGTCTTTGTGACTTTTTCCTTTCCTACTTGCCTCTGTAAATTAACTTTACCTTGAGGGCTCAGGCAAATTTTTGATGTCTTGGTTATATTTATTTACATTGGGTGCCAGACATGTCATAATATATCAACCTTCTGATGCCAGGTTATTTATTGTTTTTGTTTGTTTGTTTGTTTGTTTGTTTGCTTTTTAAACAGAACCACTTCATAAAAACATTCCTAGGGTGGTTCTCTAAGCAAGAGCTCTCCTGGCACATTGAAGGGCATGTTTTATCTCTGGGATCTGAAAACTGTAACTGACTACCGGTCCAGGCTCTTTACTTGCAGGTAATAGAATCTAGTCCAATTGCCTAAGCAGAAAGAGATTCATGAAGGGATATTGCTAGCCGTCAGAGTTGTTGAGAAGGATGAATAATAAACTAACAGAAACAATTTCCAAGTTCATACCACAGAGTCAGTCTCCAAAGCTGCTGCTACTTCTCTCAGACCAGGAAGCTGCTGCCACAGCTTCTGGCCCAAGGTTGTGCCACCTTTGTCTGGGTTGACACTTGCAAGCAAACGTGTCCTCTCCCACCTCTCCCCACATACCTCCATGTGAAGTCCGGGTTGCCTGCACCCACATCCAATCTGTAGGTCCCAAGTCTCACTGAACCCCAGCTGCCAAGAAGTCTGCGAAATGTGAACTTTAGCTTTTTAGCTTTTTCCATGCAGGAAGCACATTAGAATGGGATGAAAATGGAGGCTAAGAATTCAATCCACAGTAGCTACCACGTGTGAAACAGACCAGCACACAGTGGGGAGGGTAGATGGGAGGGAGATGAACCAAATGAAACACCCCTTCAGCTGAATTTGATAGCACATGGTCCCTGGTGTAGGGAGTGCATACAAACTAGTTGGTGAGAAGCTGGTATTGGTCAGTTGCTGCCTGGCACTCCTCCAGGCCCATCCCACAAGCAAGGCTGGAAGAAGGTCTGAGGACAGCTCCATCAGTGGGGTCTTCTGTCTGGAGAGGGCTCATGACCTCTTCTCCCCCATCAAAGGATCTAGAGGCTTCTGGAGTGTCCCTCTCCTTGCCTGCTACTCCCCCCACCATGCCCAGGTCTTCTCCTGGGTGGTTCCGACTCTGGGACAGTGGCAGCTGTTTCTACTCCAAGCTGGAGACCTGTCCTTTCCACCTCAGGGTCTGAAGTGGAATATATAAGACCAGGCTTGTTTAATTCCATGTGTAGCTTGAGAAAACCATGTCGCGGTGGTATAACTATTCCTTTTAAGTTTTCTTTGTTGTTCTCTTCTTATTTGGCTTTCATACAAATCCCCAGGTTCATATATTTTATGGATATATTTGAAAGAGGTAAGCAACAGCAATGATTAGCTTATTTCTACTATGCTGTGCATCTTTTATACATATCTAACCATCTCGTAGGCTAGGTTTAATTACCCTCAATCTATAGATGGGGAAACTGAAGTTCAGAGAGGTTAAGTGACTTATTTAAAGTGACACAGCAGCTCCAAAATCCAGTTCAGTTCTTGTGACTCTTGGAAAGGAGGTTCTTTTTCTACATGTCTTATTCTCTTGGTGTAAAGACATGAACAAGTGTAGATGGAGGTGGGAGGTTTGGTATGGGGGTGAGGGATGTGTGTATGTATCTGTGTAAGGGCTTGTGTACATTTTATGAATTTTACATAAATCTATATTTGTTAACCCAAACAGTGCATGGCAGGTAGGATGTTGCGTTTTTTAATCGAGATCTTACAACCTGGCAAGTTATCCCATTGTTATCCTGTTGTGCTACCCTAACCAAGCCAGGGTAGCGGAAGAAATCAGGCCAGGACTGTACACATGCATTTTATTTGCCCCCTGGGGCAAAATAGCTATAATTGAAACTCCTGGGAACTAGGAAACACTGATGGGCACATGAGCAGGGCAGACTTTATGAAGCATCTGTGTGGAAGAACCAATGGTCCCTGACTTTGCCGACCGCAACCCTCACCCTGGGCTGGCACTTCTGTTCGTTAGCTCATGCTGTGCCTGAATACCATGAAGAAGGGGATTGTGTGGTTTGCACAAGGTCATTTCATGAGTGAGTGGCCCCCAGTGGATCTCACTGGTCATGTCTGGACAGAGTCCATGGGGTCAGGGAGCAACTTTCTGTGTTGTAGTCCTTGGGGGTTGGACTTCAGCCAGGGGCAAAGTTTCCTGAGAAGGGCTGGTCCCTGAGGAAAGGGGCCAAGAGCGAAGGAAAGGTTTGGCAGGCACAGGAGTGGAGAAGGAGAAGCTGCCTCTTGTGCAAATTTCACTCATTCCTGTATCATGCTTCTCCATCCAACTGGTGGCACACAGGACACGGCCGACCCTGCATCACACCCATAACAAACTATTCCTGCTTTTGAGGTGCTTCCACTAATTAACAGATGGCTAACAGCAATAATAATAAATAACAACTGACATGTGTATAGCTTTCTCCACCTACGAAGCCTTTTCCACCTGCAGTACCTGGTTTGGTTTGCGCAGTTTCTAGAGGCAGAAAGAGCAGGCAGAGGATCATTTTCCAGGGAGTATCTCTAAAGCTCAGAGAAGTTAGACTCAAACCTATTCCTTTTGCTCTGCATCTGCGATGGTTTCAAACCAGAAGTCGATTATATTAATGGGAGGGAGAGGAAGGGGGTTTTCCCCCAATGATTACCATGAGTTCCCTCTCTCTCACCTGCAACCTGACACTGCACACAGCACCTCCCTCAGGCCCACTGCACATGAGGCCAGCACCAGATGGCTTCCTCACCCTTCTGCAAGGGTTCTCCACTGGCTTTCTGCTCCACCTGGTTCTCTGAGTGAGACTTGTGATAAAGACACTGTGCCATGGGGGGAGGATGACACACCACAGGCTCTGAGGGCTCCTGGCAAGGCAGGTGTGAGAGAAGCCATGTTACAGCCTCATGCTTGTGCAGAATGATGTTTCCTGGCCCCAGGGAAGATCCTGGCCCCTTGAAAATGATCGAAGGTGAGCATGACTCTTTTCCCACCATCAAGAAAAGGAGGGGATTGGGGCTGGCCTTGTGGCTCAGGTGGTTAGAGCTCCATGCTCCTAACTCCAAAGGCTGCCAGTTCGATTCTCACATGGGCCAGTGGGCTCTCAACCACAAGGTTGCCAGTTCAATTCCTCGAGTCCCGCAAGGGATGGTGGGCTCCGCCCCCTGCAACTAAGATTGAACACGGCACCTTGAGCTGAGCTGCCACTGAGCTCCTGGATGGCTCAGTTGGTTGGAGTGCATCCTCTCAACCACAAGGTTGTCGGTTCGACTACAGCAAAGGATGGTGGGCTGCGCCCCCTGCAACTAACAATGGCAACTGGGCCTGGAGCTGAGCTGCGCCCTCCACAACTAAGACTGAAAGGACAACAACTTGACTTGGAAAAAAGTCCTGGAAGCACACACTGTTCCCCAATAAAGTCCTGTTCCCCTTCCCCAATAAAATCTTTAAAAAAAAAGAAAGAAAGAAAAGAAAAGGAGGGGATTAAATCCAAGATGGCAGAGTATATAAAAACTGCCTGCATCCTTCCATGAACACATTAAAATTACAACTAAATTATAGAAAAATCAACCTGGAGAACCATTTGAGGTCTGACAAGCAGAGGTTTTACAACTAAGGATATAAAGAAGTCATGCCGATACTGGTAGCAGTGGCAGAGACACGGAATGGGCCCCAAACCTTTGTGTGGTGATTGAGAATCAGGAGAGATATCTCAGCCATGGAGGTTCCCCCAGGAGAAGTGAGGGTCCCCTGGCACAAACCAGTCTCCCCAGTCTGGAGTACTGGTGCCAGGAAGAGGAGACCCAAAACAATTGGCTGTGAAAAACGGTGGGGATTCCAACAATCTGGGTGGACGGAAGGTGGTGGGAAACCCAGACGTCCTCTGAAAGGGCCCGCATACAGACTTGCTTGCTCTCAGGCACTCACCCTGGGCTTTGGCGGAGAGATGATGACTCAGGGAACCTCGGGGATGTATGGGGGGTGCAGACTGAGGAGTGTGGCTTAAGTGGAGGACTAGAGGACAGTCGGCATTTTCCCAGTGAGGGGTCTGCTTCTCTTGCAGCCAGCAGGCGGGCGCCATCTTTCCTGTATTGATCCCTCCCTCACAGGTCAAATCTTAATCTGAGTGGTCTGGTGAGCTCTGCTGGGACCCTGCCCCAACGCTGGATGTTATTTGCTACATTTGACTCTGTCCCAAAGTAGCAACCTGAAATGCTACAAGCATTTTGGGACTAAATTACAGCTACTTTAGAGCAGTTTAAGGCCAGAGTGGTTTAGGTATTGAATGACGAAGTAAGTAAAGAGGAGAAATGACCCTCTTTGTTGTTGAGATGACGTGTGTCACCTGGAACCATGGCAGCCATCTTGGGACCATGACATGACAAGCCTAAAATCCAAGTTAATGTGGGAAGGATGGCAGAGCCCGGATTTGACCACTTGGTTGAGTTGTTGAACCAAACTGCCCCCTATCTCTGACCTCCTTATTAAGTGAGGTGATGAACCCCTGTGTTTAAGCATCTCAACCAATACATCATGTAAGAGATTGTCTCCATCTGGGTCCCATTGCACTCTTCTCTGAAAAAAAAATGGTATGACCTACAGATCTTTCAATGCCTTTTTATATTATTACATTATTGTTTACTTTATTAGGGGGAGAAAGTGACGGGGGGAATATGCTGGCTGTTCAGTAGAACAGAACTGTCTGGCCACTACTATGAAGCAGATAAATACAGACATCAGGCTCCTCTCCATGTTTAATGGGGATACTGGGGCTGGAGGTCAGGTTTGGGACATGTGGCTACCGAGAAGGAAGAGCTTCCTCTCCCCCATGTTGAGACCATCCCCAATTTCTGTTGAGTTTACCACATCAACACTCTTCAACTGCCCAGTTATGGCTCTCTCCACTGTTGCCATGGTCATCTCCCTACTGGGCACCCACAGGATGTTCTGGCCTGTCTGTTATCTGTTACATGGGCTATAGAATCCCAGCTCTTTTTTAGAAGCAGATGTTTGATTCTGTGGGGTAGAATCACTGGGCAGAGGCAGCAGTCTAGGGCATTTCTTTTAAACCGGGTTCTTCAAGAGAATTATGCCCTACACAGTACAACAGGAGTGCATATTTCCTCTAGTTTCCAAGAGCAGTGCCTAGCTAGGACCATTCTAGTTGCACAGGGGAAAAGTAAGTTGACTATGTTCAATGGATGTTTCATGATATTAGGGCTCACTTTTCTCCTGGAACTGAAATTAAGAAATACTGGTCTAAAATAAGGGCTCTAAAAAGTAAAAATGATGCACCAAATTTCAACCTTCTCATTCCTTCCAAGGACATTTTTTTTTTCTTTTTGGACCTACAAAAACACCACAGGTATCAGAATGGAATAAGAACCTGTGGTATGTCCAAGGCCTTACCTGTTAAACTCTCTGGTATGTAAGGAAAAAAATCTTTCTTTCCTCATGCAAGGAAGGGTCTCCAAGTCATGACCAACCTAATTTTCTTCACCATCACCATTACCATCACCATCCTCTCTTCCCTATCACTGTCTCCAGAACATTAGAAAGGACCTGATTTCCTGGCTGGTTGTGCTAAGCACCACATACGAGGACTGACGATTAAGTTCGTGAACTTGTTGCAACAATGTTGTTAAACTTTTTTTATATCAAAGGGATTATTCATTATGAATTTGCACCAACTGGACAAACACTTAACCAAGTTTACTGTTTGGAAGTGCTGAAAAGGCTGCGTGAAAAAATTAGACAAAAACGACCTGAACTTTTCGCCAACAATTAATGGCTCTTGCATCACGACAATGTACCAGTTCACACGGCACTGTCTGGGAGGCAGGTTTTAGCCAGCAAAAAAATCACTGTATTGGAACACCCTCCCTACTCACCTGATCTGGCCCCCAGTGACTTCTTTCTTTACCCGAAGATACAGGAAATATTGAAAGGAAGATATTTTGATGACATTCAGGACATCAAAGGTAATATGCCAACAGCTCTGATGGCCATTCCAGAAAAAGAGTTCCAAAATTGCTTTGAAAGGTGGACTAGGTGCTGGCATCAGTGCATAGCTTCCGAAGGGGAGGACTTAGAAGATGATCGTAGTGATATTCAGCAATGGGGTATGTAGCACTTTTTCTAGGATGAGTTTGCGAAATTAATTGTCATCCTCGTATGTGGGTAAGAACAAACATAACCTTTTAAGAGCTTACAAGTACAGACATTATGCTGGGCGTATAAAATCTAATTGTACAAACATATATATAAATCAACTTACATTTTTAAGACAAGATAAAGCTTATATTGTTAATAAAATACAGAAAGTTATAAGAAAGAAAAAAGTGTATATATATACCGGGGTGCCAAAAAAAAATCTATACACTTTTTAAGTGTGTGTAGATTTTTTTTTGGCACCCTCTGTATTAGTGTGTATATATATATATATATACATACACATATACATATATGTATACATACATTTATATACACACACAGATATATTAGTATATCTACACGAAATTCATACAATACAGAAATAGAAAGTCTTTGATGTACAAATGAAAAGTGAAAGTCTCTTTCCCTTCTTCTTCAAGTCTCTCTTCAAAAAGGTAACAATTGTGAAATTTT
Organism: Rhinolophus sinicus; assembly: GCF_036562045.2. Taxonomy (NCBI): domain Eukaryota; kingdom Metazoa; phylum Chordata; class Mammalia; order Chiroptera; family Rhinolophidae; genus Rhinolophus; species Rhinolophus sinicus. The sequence continues at coordinate 67,311,479 of NC_133755.1, read as the reverse complement.
CCTGATTCCTTCCAGAAATTAAAAAAAAATGCCTATATGTATAACTGTTAATGTCACTGCACACACAAACTCACATACAAATAATTTACAGGGGGATCAAAATATACAGACATAAAAACTAGCTTTTCTATATAATACCTGTGGAGATTTTTACAATCAGTACAAGCAGACATGCCCTTTCTTTGTGCTGGATGCATAGCATTCCACTATTTGGGGTTACGGGCTAGATTGCATCCCCCAGAATATATGATGGAGTCCTAACTGTTAGTACCTCAAAGTATGATCTTATTTACAGATAGGGTCTTTACAGAGGTAATCAAGTTGAAATAAAGTGAGGTCATTAGGATGGGGTCTGATCCAAAATGACCGGTATCCGTACGAAAAGGGGAGATTTGAACGCAGAGACAGACACACGTAGAGGGAAAGTGACATGAAGAGGCACAGGGAGAAGGCATTCATCTATAGGCCAAGGAGACAGGCCAGGAAGAGATCCTCCCCTCACAGCCCCCAGAAGGAACCAACCCTGCCACCCCCTTCAGCTTGGGCTTCTAGCTTCCTGAACTGTGAGAAAATGCATTGCTATTGTTTAAGAATACCTAGTCTGTAATACTCTGTTCTGGCAGCCCTCAGAAGCCAAGTATATACACGATGCATCAACATTTATGTTTCTAGTCCTTTTGATGGACACTTGGTTCCAGAAGAATATTTTTAATGTAGTAGGCAAACTGGAATCAAAAGAATCTCTTCCAGTAAGTTCTTTTTAGTGAAACAAGCAATTCTTTTGGGGGTATGAATACTTATCCATCAACTTTTCAGATTTGATTGTATTTTAACCCATCAAGCTTTCTTAAAGTGAGCCCACCTATAAATAAGGTGCCTATTGAGGTAGACCAAGTGTAGTCACAGGTTTTATACGTCACAGTGAGGCCGTGAGCAAAAGAGAGCTGGGTGACATTGTTAGGAATCTTCTGGTTATAAGAGACAGAAGCTCCACGTGAACTGGCCTAAGGGAAGAGGAAACTAATACTAAGGATAGTCTGGTGTCTTGCAGGATCTAAGGATAGCTGGGCTTCAGGGAAAATCGAGACCAGGGACCCAGACACTATCCAAACCCTCTCCCTCTGACTTTAGTTCTACTCCTATCTACATATTTCGCCAATTCTCTTTTTCTTCTGGAGAGCACCTTCCTCCATTTTTGTGGCTTACGAGTTAGAGAGCCTGGTTTTGAAAGGACTCTGCTGGCCTTAGCTGGGGTCAGGTTGCTATGTCAGGACCTACCTGTTAATCCCAAGTAGAGTCACTGTGTACTCACCTGACTGCAACCTGGGGAACCATCTGGATGATGGGTGGTGTGGTAGGGTGGGGGAGGGAGTGCTGCTGTAGGAAGGAGGTTTTGAGAAGACAGTCACCTGGCTTTCCTCATTATTTTGATGGATGCTTCCTGGAAGAGGGTCCTAGGCAGCTCCTTGGGACACAGAGAAGACTCCCTACCACCAAGCAGAGTTACCTTTGACAGTGTGGGGCCCACCAAGCACATCCCTCCCAAGGCCCCTGCAGCTGTGAGGTCCTTCCAGGCAGAAGTGGAAAGTAGCAGAAACCACTGTCAAAATAAGGCCGGGCTCTGCCTGCAGGAAAATTCATGTTGTGGTGATAACTCAGTGCCTGCCAAGCGAAGTACCAGTTAGGAGATGTCCCTGGCATGCAATTTAAAGACTAACTCCACTAGCACTGGAGGTGATTTAGAAAAATACCTTGGCCACGTGCTTTCCAGAATGTTATATACTCACAATGAATCATCCATACTCAGCCCAGGGAGGATTTACTTACAATCCCATCCTGTGTTGCTTCTTTTAAAACAGCCTTCTTTTCTGGTTGCTATTCAAATTCAGCAAAATAATCAACTTGATTCTTTTTTTTGAAGCCGAGGAGGAATGTTTCTATAGCTGAACAGTTTCAGACAGGAAGAAGGGACGTAGCACACAGCGCCTTACAATACAGTGACGGCAGCCAATTACCCTTATTTACTGGGAAAACGGCATTTATCTGTGAGGGCTATAAAATAATTTGTCCCACCAACTGTACCCAGCTTGTAGGCAAAAACAAACATCTAAAATGACACACGCAGAAAAGTTTCTGAGTCACCTGACAAGATCACGCCAACCAAGCGTCCTTGACCTCTGTGTTTCTAAGTGGAAAGGTCTCTGTTCACACCCAACACTGGGGTTTTAGGGGAGATGGATGTGATGATGTGAGCTCTGCTTTTCTAAATCCGGCACCCTTGCTTGCCCGTGGTGTTGTATTTGGAGAACCATTCATGCTGACCCGGTTCCCTCTCCAGCAAGCACCCAGAGCAAGAGGCCTGTCTGTGGTTGCCTAAGCACAGTGTTTAGTGGTTAAAAAATGCCCATCTGCCCCCAGTCCTAAGGTAGCTGCTTCTGCTCAGGCGCCAGATCCTGATGGCACAACATGGGCTCTGGAGCAACTGACCCACAGTCACCTCTCAGCTCTGGGACCCGCAGCACGGTCTCGGAAAAGCTCTCTGTATCTTGTCTCCTCATTGGTTAAATGGGGACACTCACAGTGGTCCGATGCCATAGAGCTGCTGTGCTGGTTGAATGAGACCATCTATGCACATGACACAAACCAGGAGCTCCATCCATGGGGGTCTGTTCTGTGATAACCACAATCCTCAGCTCAAACCAGAACCAAGCAAGTTTGGCGCTAAAGCATAAGGCAACGTTTTCCAGTGGGAAATGACAATAACAACATTTCAGATGTGGACAATGTTTTTTACTTGGCAGTGCTATCTCCTCGATCGCCTTATTTCATCTTTTGGCACCTCCACCAGAGAGGCAGGGCAGACATCATCGGCCCAGTCTGTGGATAAAGCAACTGAAGCTCAAACAAAGTTCGTGGGCACATCTGAGAGCTCAGGGGGCAGAACTAGCCTGGCAGGTGCCTGGGAGAGCATGACTGACAGGCTGCAGGACACGGTGGCCACTGGGTGTGCAGGGGGACCAGATTTGAAGCTCTGGAAGCCAGGAATGGAGGCTTGCTTTTTTTCACAGGCTGCCCAGTTCCTGACACGGGCCCTGCCTTGAAGACATGCTGAATAAGTACCTTCTATGCCAATAAACCCATTTCCCAAGGCCTGACCTGGGTGGTCTGATCAGCTTTTGTGATGGATGAGTCACACTTTAAAAGTTATAAATCAACACACAATGGGATTTATAGATGATGTAATACAGAATTGTACACCTGAAATCTATGTAATTTTACTAACAATTGTCACCCCAATAAATTTAATAAAATTTAAAAAAAAAAGAATTATAGATTCATAGTAAAACAACAACAACAACAACAAAGTTATAAATCAACCAAAATGGTTCATCATTTTGGTTGATTTGTATCTCAAGTACCAAAATGGGCTGTGCACAAGATTTGATGGAGCAGCCTTTGCTGTGAGACCAGTAAACAGGCAAAAGCAAGGAGAAAAAACCCTGAGTAAGAATTCAGGCCAATTTGTAAACCCTTCTGAGTCTCAGTTTCCTTATCTGTAAAGGTCTCACATCTCAAGGTTTTCATGCAATTTGAAGAAAATGGATACAAAGTGACTGGCCCATGATGGAAGCTTAACGTTGGTCATTATTCATTTCCAGCTGTTTGAGTATCTGGTAGTCAGTTTGTTCCCATCTCTGAATATGAAGCAAACATCGCATGGTTCAGCGCAAATTTGGACAAGATTTCCCCTCTCGTTTTATGTTCCAAATTCATCATTAGATCTACAAGATGCTGAACTCAAAGACCCACATTCATAGATATCAGTTGGGAGTTGGTCAACACCTGCTGTCCTGCGGGGCAAGTAGCTCAGGGGGTATGGGCTGGACTGACCTTCAAAATGAGGTAAGTGGTCTCCGCAGCTCTGCAGCATGAGAGACAATGACAGCGAGCGAATGTCAACTGGACCAGAAATCACATCTCCCAGAGAGCTGCCACGGGCAACCTAGGACTTCCATCCTTTCCAGGACCTGCATCCCAGACCTTTTCTCACCAGCTACCATCCTCCTTCCTTCCATGGGGCAGACACACCCTCACCTGGGAGGACGTTTTTGCCTAGAGGACTTCAAACTATTTACTGGGGTATTAGAGATAGGCTAGGTGGAGACACTCGATCTTGAAGTCAGGTGAACAAATCCAGCAGTGGTGTCTGCTGTGTTCTGAGTAATTTTTGTAGGCACATCTGAGGTAATTTTTGCGACCAGATGCCCCACAGACCTCCCAGCCATTTTGTCCTGCCTCTCAGTTCATTTCTTGTTTCCATTAGCCCACTCCATGGGACCAGTCCTCTCCCATGATGGCCTTAGCTGTCCTTGACCTCCTACCCCACACTCCTTTCACACATGTTATTTGTGTCAGCAATTTAGTTAGTAAGAATGAAGTTAGAAAGAAAGGAGAAGGTGGTCAGGAAAGGCCTCTCTGAAGAGGCCGCATCTCAGCAGAGACCAAAGGGTGTGAGGGAGCCTCACAGGACGCTACCCGCATGAGGACTCCAGGAAGCAGAAACAGCGTACACGCTGGCCTGAGTGAGAGAGGTAGGGCAGGCAGGCCCTCCAGGCCTCAGCTTCATTCAGGGATTTTGTTCTAATTTTGATGAAAAGCCTTTGGAAAGTTATTTTTAAATTTGTGGTAAAATATAGATAGCATAAAATAGACCATTTTAATCATTTTTAAGCACACGGTTTATTGGTATTCATTTGTTCACATTGTTATACGACCATCACCACCGTCCATCTCCAGAACTCTTTTCATCTTGTAAAACTGAAACTTGTACCTATTAAACACTGACTCCCCATTCTCCCCTCCCCCCAGCCCTGGCAACCCCCGCTCCATTTTGTCTCTGTAAATCTGACTACTCCAGGCACTTCATATAAGTGGACTCATACAATGTCTGTCCCTTTGTGACTGGCTTATTTAATGAGGCTATAACGTCCTCAAGATTCATCCATGTTGTAGCACGTGCCAGAATTTCCTCTTTTTAAGGCTGGATAACATTTCATTACAGGCATAGAGCACGCTTTGCTTACCCATTCATCCATCCACGGACCCTGAGTTCCTTGTCTCTTGGCTATTGTGAATAATGATGCTATGAACATGGGTGTGCAGATATCTTCAAGACCCTGCCTTCAATTCTTTGGGGCATATACCCAGAAGTGGTATTGCTGGATCATATGATAATTTCTATGGTTAGTTTTTTGAGGGACCACTATACTGTTTTCCATAGTGGCTGCACCATTTTATATTCCTCCCAACAGTGCACAAGGGTTCCAATTTTTCCACCTCCTCACTACCACTTATTATTCTCTCTCTCTCTCTCTCTCTTTTTTTGGTAACAGCCATTCTAATGTGTATGTTCTGGCAGATTCTGAGTTGGGGGGGTGGCATGACCTGCTTTGTGTTTTTGAAGCCTCCTTCTGGCTGCTGAGTGGAAAATGAAAGGCATGTAATTTACCATTCCAACCAGGATAATTTTGAGCGAATACATATGCAGGACAATGTACAAAGGCTTGTCCTCGTCAAACCAGACACACGGTCACCTACATTTGGGAGGTAAGAGGAAAGCAACTCTGGAGACCACAAGGAGGCTATTTCAGGAAGAGGTGGGGATGGTGACTCTGGAGGTGGGGGGACAGGGTGGATTGTATCTATCTACACATGAGGGGACTGAATTTGAGATCAATTACAGTGGTGAGAGAGGAGCTGAGACGGCGAACACAGTGGGGAGGTAGGAAGCCACCACCATCCATACACCAGGAGAGGAAGGAGAAGGTGGGATCACGGTGTCCACTGTCCTCAGCTGGACCCAGGGCTTCACCCTGCTCTCCCACTCCATCTCCCACCCAGCTTCCAATGGCTGCGCCCAGGTGGAAGATGATGGCCTGGGATCCTGAATGCAGCCTACAGGGGTGTGTGTGGGGGGTGGTCGGCGGGTGAGGGATCCGAGGCTCAGCCCTCAGACAGGACACCTTGGGAGGTGGCCTTACCGGGACCAGGCCTGGCTGTGGGTCTGAGGGAGAGAGCAGAATGAAGAAAGACGCCGGTCACTAGAGAGTTGTGTTTCCTGAGGTGGGGAGACTGGAAGGGAGCGGTGGGACGACTGGTTACAGGGGTTCGTCCTCCGTTAATCCATCTAGTTGCATATTTGTTTTGCACAGTTTTCCATGTATTTTTTATTTAACAATAAAATGGTAAAAGAAAAAATGAAATAAATAAGAAAGAAAGGGAAAGAAAGCTCTGTTTACACACTTAGGCATTTGAATATCACATTTTTCTCTGTGCTTCCTGTGGATAACGCAGAAGTACGGATCAATTCAGTATAGTTCTCCCCACCCGGCAAGAAGGGGCTGTGGCTTTACCCAGGCTGTGATTGGAAGCCTGGGGGTAGGGGAGAGAGAAGGATACTTTCCTATCCCAGCTGTGGGACACAAAACAACAGGGCAAAATGGGGTGCAGGTAGACTGAGACGAAGGTCTGCGGGAGAGGGAACCACTGGGCGCAGAGCTGCGCAGTCAGGAGAGGAGGCAAGCAGACCGGCAGCCAGGCCTGGGAGGCCGAGTCCATGAACGAGGCCTGGTCGGAAGCGTGTGTTGAGGGACTGTATGTGCAGAGAGCTGGCTGGTGTGGGCGGTCCTCCCTGGGGGAAGGCTCGTTTATCATTCTAGAAAACAATTTTCTTGGCTCTATATTTGAGATAGAACTTATCACCAAGTCCTCATGTAAAGGACTTTGACTTATACACCCGACAATGCCAGCTGCGCAGAAGCATGTGGAATATTCCGTTTTACATTGTGCTTGCTATTCTTCTCTTGTCTCCCAGCTTCCAGTAAGTCTGCCTTCTGCGGCATGTAGTGCTCAGTACATAGCCGGCCTATTGATGGATTGGTTCCTTTCACCTATTCCTTTTTAACTATTTCCTTAGGAAAATGACATTGCCACTTGAGAAAATGGGAGCTCCCAGGATATGCTTCGCTTGGGGAGCAGGCACCCGTATGTGGGAAGCTCGTTTCTAATCCCCTGAAAGCCATCTCTTTCTACCCTGAAATTAAGATGCCGGTTTGTTGTAGGACAGTGCAAGGGGGGACCAAAGGGCAGTGATTACTGCTTACTGCACCCCCGAGAGATTGTCACGACTGCTTTTCAAGCCTGGAACTCATTTCCTCTCCTGGCTCTAACCTCAGGGGACAGTGTGGGCATGCAACACCTCCCTCGTGAGATGCACCCCGAAGGGGTGGCGGGTGGCAGGGGGCAGACCCAGTACTCAGAGACAGGGTGGTTGGAGATGGGGCAGTTCCAGCCTCGAGGACTGAGGGTTTGGAGTACAGGTAGAAATGCAGGAAAGGGCACCGTTGGCCCAATGGGAGGAGTAGGCCACCCACGTCAGAGGACGGAGCTGACGGGGAGGCGGTCACTGGGAGAGTGAGAGATGGGGGTGGGCTGAGGTGGACCGGGAAGGAGGGGCTGGGCTGTAAGGGCTCGGGGTGAAAAACCAGAAGCAGAGGGGAAGGTGCAGTGAGAGGGGATTCTGGAAGGTAAAGAAAGGCACAGGCAGAGAGCCCCAGGCAGGGATAGGGGTTTGGACTTGACCCTCAATTAAGTGGTCACCAGACTTCTGGATTCCACAGATCACTGAATTTTTTGTTTTTAAGTAGAGCTAAGGTGGAAAGGGATGAAGGTGGGTTACCAACTTTATTATGTAAGAACACACACACGCATACACACACACACACACACACACACCGAACTCCCATAACTATTCTAGTGCTTTCGTAAATGAAAAGATATGTAACACTCTTGGGGAAAAAATAGGAAGAACAAAATGTCAAAATAAAGGACAATACTTTCGAAAAAGGACGGCAGTAACCTTTATCACTCGTTTGCCCAAGACTGAGAACACCATCACAGGTGGGTGGGCTACACAGACAAGCTCTGCCACCAACAAAGGGGGGCCTTGGGGAGGGTGTGGGCTGGGGTCACAGACTGAGGTCTGGGGTAGGCGGGGAGCTGGGTTGGGCAGAGCACTGGGTGTGGGAGAGACAGCTGGGAGGCCGCTGCCAGAACTTCTTCTAAAATGCCCCCTGAGCCCATCCTCTCTCTGCAGAGACCTGGTCCATGAATGACCTTTCAGCTGCCCTCCCTACTTCCACCTCTCACTTTCATAATCTATTCACCACATGGCAGTCGGAATGACCTTTGAAAAAGTGACTCGATCATGTTTTTCCCCTGCTAACATCCTTCAGAGCTTGCCAGCAGGCCTAGCATGAAATCCCACACACAGACCCGAGGCCACCACGTGCAGTTTCAGTCTGCGGCTCAGACCTCACGGCCTTCCTGGCTTCCAGGACCGCAGCCACACTGCACACGTTCAGTCCCTCCTGTGAGCCACACACTGTCACCTGTCACATCCTCGGTCTTGCCTTTCCTCTGTCTGGAACAGTCTTCCTGCGCTTCACATCCTTCACTCCGTCAGGGCTCAGCTGAAATAGAACATCCACAGAGGGACCTTCCCAGAGTCCCCACGTCAGCTGGGCTCCTACTGTTTCCTGCGTGTCACCTGTGTTTTTCCTTCATACCATTTATCATAGTCTATGTGTTGGGGGCCCGAAGACCACCCCCACATTCGAAGACTCATTAGACGGATTCACAGACTCAGCATATAGTTGTCCTCATGGCTAAGATTCACTGCAGGGACAGAATAAGGCCACAGCTGGATCCTAAGGGAAAAGATAGGTGGCGTGTGGAGGGATCCACCTGCAGACTTCCCATGCTCTCTCCCTCCCATGAGGGCCACACAGCCCCCCTCCCCACCAGTGAAAATGCAGCAACGTGTGTATGACGTGTCTGCCCAGAGAAGCCCATCAGAGAATCGGCCCCTGAGATTTTTATTGGTCTCTGCCTAGCACAAACTGCAGCCCCCCAGGAGAAAAGCAGGTTTTCAGCACAAACAACTGGTCTACACAACAGATGAGGCCCAGGGAGCCACCGTTAGTTAGCTGCTGACAAGAGACTCTCCAGGAGCCACATTCCCAAAGGCCGGCTGGGGCCCGACCTTGCAGGCGGGCCTTCTACGCAGAGCAGTCTCAGGTCTGCCTGGTTAACTCTTTTTCTGCACAGGGCGTGTGATTCGAACTTTTTCTCCGTGTCTCTTTCTATGGGCTGTTCCATGCACTAGACTGTAAGCTGTGGGCAGGCAGGATCTCATCTGCACGTTCCCCATTGTAGCCAGCACTTGGCATCCACAAGGCTCTCGGCAGAGCACTTACGAGCACTCTGCTGGGCTCTGAGCCCTGGTCTACGGCTGCCAAGCTGTGTGACTGGACAAGTTCCTTCACCTCTTGGTTTTCTTAACTGTGATAATAGTCAACCTCATAGAACTGTTGTGACGGCTGTGGTATTAGGTTGGTGCAAAAGTAATTGCGGTTTAAAAGGTTAAAAACTATTGTAAAAACCGCAATTACTTTTGCACCAACCTAATACTATTGCATGTTCAGTGGCTGCAACCAGAGATATGGGTCTGGGCTCAAAAACCAAGTGTGGATTCTTGAATATTCATTAGGGAGAATTAACAAATAAACCTGGTTAGTCTCCGGGGCCCAGAAAGGGGGAGAATGAGGAGAACTGCCGTTGTAGGTCTGAGTGACGGGAGGAAAAGATGTTGACAGGGGTAGTCACTGAGTTTGGAGTAAGGGCTGGTGTTGATGAATTTTGACCAGTCCCCAATGGTCCTGTTTCTGTCTCGGACATCGGGTCGCCAGTAGACAGTGTAGTTTCTCAGTTCCCCTCTTCTTAAGGAGGAGGCTGGATTCGGTGAGTATGTCCTGATGAGTAATGCTGCACCCTTCAGGTGTGACCCCCGCTTAGCCCCTCTCCTCCAGGGCCACCCACCCTATCCCACCACCTGCTGCTTAGGTGGCTGTGTTCTGCCCCAGGGGACCCTGCCTCAGCCTCACTGACTGGACTGGACTGGAGGACACAGGGCCTGTGAGCCCAGCTTTGAAAGGATGAATTGGACCGAGAAGAGTCTTTTCACAGGAATTTGGAATTGGGCTCTGGGAGGCAGTAGGGCTCCCGTGATAACAGTGCTCTGAGGTTGATTCTGTGCCCTGGCAGGACAGACCCTTTGTGAGTCAAAGTTACGAGGGAGCAGAAATGCTAGTGTACAGGGTAAGGAAGTGTGAACAGAAGAGGGAAGGCCAAGAGAGAGACATTTCTTCACACGGCACCAGCTCCAGTGCACATGCATTTTATAATTTGAGGCAATTTAAGCTAGTCTTTCAGAGTCTGGGCTCAGGGTCTCGAACACTTTGTCCTGGATTCAGACACTGCTTCATGCAAGCTGTGTGACCTCAGGCGAGTGCCTTAACCTCTCTGAACTTTCATCTTTCCAGCTGTGTTATAGGGAGGGTGATATAGTCAACTTCACAGGATTATTGCAAGACCTAAATGATACCATAAAGGGCTTAGCACAATTTCTGGTACGTGGTAAGTGCTTGAAAATGTGAAATAGTATGACAATATTTTTATAACTCCTCTATTTCTTGAGGTCATTCAGATGGGTCTCTGTTTCTGACCATAACAAATCAAAACATGGGTATGATGGATGGTCCTTTCTTCTTTCATAAGGAAATCACAGCTCTTAATGCTTCAGCTTCCAGTGTCTGCCACCTCTCCTGGGAAGAATACATGTAGTTATTTAGCAGTGTTTTTCTGACAGCTGATTTCCTCTCTTTCAAAGCATTCAGAATTCTATTTCAATGTTTAACGGCAGTTAGAATGCCTCCATTAATTTCCACACGGGCCCTCCAGTGAACTGGCAGTTTCTCTGGGAGTCTGACTTTCATAAAGGTTGGTACTTACTATCTGCTAAAGTCTCTTACTTATTGCCCTCAGCACTATCTTTTCAACCAGTGGAAGTTTATTAATTCTCACAGTGCTGCTGAATGTATGTGCCAAGCGTCCATGATATATTCAGCATTTGGAAAAATAGAGGCCTTAAGAAACGAAGCAGTTGAAGCTGTTCAATTGGATTAGCACAGACCATAATCTTCTAGAGCAACTGGGCCTGCAAAAATTCATACCACCACCACCCCAAAAAAAATTAGACATACCAAGCCTCCTACATCCATTTGTCTAAGTATCTCCTTGCCTCTAAGATGAGCCTTTCCATTAAAACAGTGGTGAAAATGACATTTCTTTCCATCACAGAATTTAAACTTGTTTAAAGGATAGAATTTTTAAATGTATCCAGTAAAATAAGACTCAGGGGATGCAGAATATTGCATTCTCTCTCCGCTTGTTATGTTTTTAGTACAGCTTCCTCTCAAATCTTGATGGGAGGAGTGATGTACTCTTCGGGTAGTCGAATTGAGTACCACTTTTTGACAGCCCGAACCATAGTGTTTTAGATTGTAGATGGAAACCTGTATTAAAAGAGCAAATTTCTCGAATGCTGCCTTCTGATTAGGATCTACCAGCCGCTTTTCTCTCTCCTGTAAGGAGAGCGGCATCTGGCTTCTATCAAGGCTCCCTATTGCTGTCTCTCCACTCCTCCACCCTTCCAATTTATCATCTACTCTGAAGCCAAGATGAGCTTTCAAAAACCAGATCCGACTCTTGTTAGGAATCATTGCTGGCTTCTCCCAAATCAGGGTAAAAATCTAACCTCCTTGGCACATCTTAGGAGGCCCCCAGGGCTCCTTCCCTCTCCAGCTGTCCTGCCCCTGCGCCTGGCCACATGTCTGTCCTTCTGCCCACCCTCTGACACGCTTCACTCCTGGCTCCACCCAGCCTCAGTGTGGCTCTTTCTGGCCCCCTGTCCTGCTGTTCTCCACATTTCAGGTCAAGGCATCCTTATCCCAATGCCAAAATCAACTCCTTCTCCCGTTTCTTCCAGAGAGTGTCAGTCACTCCTCTCTCTGTAGCACTGATCAGGCTGTAGGTGTGGGGACAGAGGGATAGTTGGCATAGAATTCTGGCCAGCGCTGGCCCAAAGCAACATTGTGAAAAAAGCCAAGCACTCTCCTAACGTCTCACCTTTTCGTTCTTATCACAGAGCTTGCTGTTCTTTTTTCTTTCTCTCTCTTTCTTTCTCTCTGTCTCTGTCTCTGTCTCTCTGTCTCTCTCTCTCTCTCTCTCTCTCTCTTTCTGGTTTACTGAAATATAATTTACATACCATACATACAATTCAATGGATTTTAGTACATTCACAAACTTGTGCAACCATGACAACCTAATTTTGGAACATTTTCGTCATATCAAAATTAAAAAAAAAAACACAACCTCATACCCATCAGCAGTTACTCTTCATCTCTCCATCCTCAGCCCTAGACAGCCACTAATCCACTTTCTGTCTTTGAATATATTTATAATAGCTGATTTAAAGTCTAAGAGATCCTTGTTATGGGCTGAATTGTGTCCCCCAAAAATTCATATGTTGAGGTCCCAACCCCCAGTATCTTAGAATGTGACTGTATTTGGAAATAGGGTCTTCAAAGAGGTAATTAAATTTAAATAAAGTCATGCAAGTGGGCCCTAATTCAATCTGATTGGGGTCCTTATAAGAAAAGATTATGACACAGACACACAGAAGGAAGACCACGTGAAGACACAGGGAGAATGCAGCCATCTGCAAGCCAAGGAGAGAGGCCTCAAAATGAAACCAACCCTGCCATAACCTTGATCTTGGACTTCCGGCCTCCAAAACTATGAGGAAATACATTTCTGTTGTTTATGCCCCCCAGTCTGTGGTTGTTACAGAAGCCAGAGCTAATCAGTGCAGTCCTCCACACGCGTGGACCACCTGGGACATTAGCACGGCCAAGGTTGGTGAAAATCAGCATTAGCATGTATAACTTCACTCATACATTGAGATGTCAATGAAAGTGCTGGGGACTCTAACGATAACGTTTTATTAATCTCGTTTTGTTATCCACACATCTGGAGGTTGGAGCTGGGCTGCCTCTTCATCTCCAATGGAAAGATGAGGTACAGAAAAAGAACAGATACTCAACCCCAAATCCTGAGTTATGAGATGGGATTTGAAGCCTGGTGCTAACACAGAAAAGTGCTTATGCTGTAAGGTTCCAGTCACAGAGGAAGATGACAAGTCTTCTATGTAATGTAATTCTAGTGTAAAAACAATATTAAGTTGTAAATTCTACATATGGAGAAAATACTGGAAGGAAATACGTCACAACATGTACTCGTATGGTACTTGTCTGGGAAGCTGATACCGGTTTGCTTTTTGGTATATACCCAGAAGTGGGTGTAGATTGGATAAAATACTAAGCCTTCACAGAGAATCATGACAATTCAAGAAATGGTTTTATTAATCAGATTACTGCACACAGGAACTACTCTTATGAGGGCTGTTATTAGTATTGTCATTTTTCCATGCAGGACACGAAAGTGCAGAGGGGTGAACAGCTTGCCCAGGGCCACACAGTAAGAGGTGGAGGTGGGATTTGAACCCTGTCAGTGTGGCTCCTGAACTCCAGCTCTTAACCACCTTAACCAATATGGAGGGTACTTGAACTTACAGCTCTGCTCTTCTTATGAAACCACTGACAATGTGGCTGGGCCTTGACATAGCCTTTACCCAGGTACAGAACCTTATCTTCTCTTCTGTTTCTCCCTACATGTGAATGACTGCACTTGACTCTTTTTCTGCCTGGTGAGGTGTAGTCGGGTGGGATAACTGTGCTGATTGTATATCTCTGAAGATGAGAAAACCACTCTGCGGGTAGCTGTCATCATCTCATGCTCCATCTCCATTGCTCGTTTCTTGTTATTTCTAAAATTCTGAGGAATGTTTTTAAAAGTTTCAATTAATTCAGGTAAACTCTGTTCACATTGTATGATTACACACCTCTCTCTTCTATTCATTTTCTAACAACTTTCTCTGATTAGAGAAGCCCAATTGAACAGAGAATAAATTAGTAGCCCCGTAATAAATCTTGAGGAAGTGTAGAGAAAATGTCCCTTGCTGCATTTGGCAAGTCAAATAGGCAAGTAAGCTCGTGTTCTTAGAAGAAACTCAATTCTTAGAAATTCTCTCCATTACAGTTGTGAGGACAATTACAGATTAATTAATTTAAGTGAATTGGAAGAGACAAACACAAGAGAACATTTTCACAAGGATGGCTTTGTCAGTGTTTTAAACTGAAACTCCACAGATGGAAAAGCCCATGTAAGTGAGCAGCTCAGTGAGCAGCCTTCTTATTTGTATGCATGGAAAATCCAAGAGACCATCCCGGGTACTGCCCACAAGAGACATTTATCACCACTTTCTCACTCTGTCTTCCGGTGGAGGCTTACAGCATAAAGACAAGGTTCTTTGTTGTTTATCTTTAATGAAGTTGTTTTCCACTTTCAAGAAGGTTTCCCAGTTTCTCTGTGAGGGTCACACACTTTAGCCAAGAAGGTGGGCTGGGCAGCTGACTCTGGTGTCTCCAACCTTGGGTGGTTATGGCAGGGCTTGAGTCCTCAGGGAGCTTTGCGGGGATCCTCTGATTATTCTGTGCAAGGAAGTCAGACAGAGATTGGATTCTGGGATAGCATAGTAAGTTGGGGAAAGGTAGAAAATCAAGGAATGGACTCCTGAGGGGAAGAGAGGGAATAGAAAATCAGGGGATGGTACTGTCCTTCTGCCTCACCTGTGGCTTCTTCACTGGGGGTCCTGCCTGAATTGTCTCCAGAGTGAGGCTGGGATGTGCTGGGGGCCAAATTCAGCCCCTTCAGAATCTCTCTCTCTCCTGAAGGAACCCAGTGTTAGAGCTTTGGTTTCTACTTAACTGTTTTATTATTTCCTTTTCATTCTCCTCTGGCTTCTAGCACCCACTAACTAGCAATGGAGGAGGGATTTGCTTTGGGATCACAAGGTCTCATTTTGTTTACATTTTTATGTATTGCTTTCAAACTTTAAGAGAGAAAGCACTGACTCTAGAACAATCTGGCAACCAGCTTGGACCCCAGTTGAGGGTGGCGGCCTTTTGGAGAATTTAAGTGACAAGGTTTACGGACACAGAGGCAGGGTATTTAGGCTCCAGTGCCGTGCGTGGGCAATCCATTTAAACTTTCTGTTCATTTTTTTCAGCTTCAAAATGGGGATAAAAATACATATCTCACAGCTTCATTGGGTGGAATAAAGATATGACATATTTTAAAGTGCTCTGCAATGACAGTCATTCAAATATAAACAAGAGCTCATTGGAGCCGAAGACTGCTGCCACCATATAACAAAAATGATACAGTTCTTGTGTGCAGAAATCTGATTAATAAAACCCATTTCTTGAATTGTCATCATTCTCTGACAAGGCTTAACATTTTATCCAATCTGTACTATAGACTGAGGAAATAACACAGCTCTTGTCATAGAATAGGCAATTGACTGGTCACATCTTTCCTTCTATAATTGATGGGATGTCATATCCAGGGAATGGCATTTTTACATTCGTTCATTCCATGAATATTAGGAATCTGTGGCCCTGTGGGTTTGACTTTACAAAGTGAGCAGGGCTCTCGGAGCCTCTGTAAGACTTGTAGGAGGCCGGTATAGCCAGGCTCTGTGGTATCATTCTTCCGGCCCCTGCAGCACCCAGCACGTGTGTCTGACAAATAGCAGGACAAATCAAATGATTGGAGCGAACTGGTTTTTTCTGTTCTTTCTGTAGCATGTTCTCCAATGGTTTTCTACTATCTTTCATTTCTTTAAAACAGGAAAAAAATTACACTTTGTCACTGACGGAAACCAGTTGAAGTACAACTCTGGGACATTCAGACTTTTGAAGGATAGGAAAGGTTTTTAAACGCCTTGATTTGCTTTTCATTCCTAGGATCAGTTTGGTAATGAGTTACCACCTTGTCCTAAACAAAGGCTGCCTTGTGTGATAAGGCAGCATCTGCGTAAAGGTGTTTTACACAATACACAGGTGCTGCTAGGGGGAGATAGGGACCTCCTAGAAGGCCCGTGGCTTTGCGTCCCCAGGGAGGAGGTTGTCATGAAGGACAATGGGACCTAGAAGTTTGTAATCCAGGGACGACAAAGGGCACTACCCAGTCCTATATAGTGATAATTCACTGATGGAACCAATGTGTAGTTTCCTCCCAACACCTTTTTGTTTAAGGATGTGGAAATCTGTTCTTTTTCTTGCATAATATCCAAGGCGTTTCTCTGCCTTGCATCTTTCTTTCCTTCTCTAGAATTCCCTTTTCCTCGGGTCTTCAACTTCACTCGTTTAGTGGCCCTCCTTCTGAGACAGGTACAAAGCAAATAGAGCTATAGGAAGCAGTGGAGGAAGAAATATTCATGACTAATTACTCTCCAAGCTTGACAGAGTAATGCACCCTAAAAATGATGTGCATGCTGGACCAGGGCAGGCGGCCCATGTGCTGGACTTTGAAGGTCCAGAGAGAGAGCTAGACATTGCAGGTTGAGGAAGCTACCAGAATAAAGGCTGGAGGTGGGAAAATTAAGAGGCCCAGTAGAGTAAGGGGTAAATGTGCAGATAGCATAAGGAGAAGCAAGGTTGTTTGTGTCCAGAATAGTAGATATTCCTTGTATGCTTGGCTAAGGAGATTGATTTTTATTCTGTAGGTTATAGGGACTTACCAAAGGTTTTTGAGATGGAGGAAACTATGACCAGGTCTGTATTTTGCAAGATCATGGAGGCTGCTCCAAGGAGGGTCAACTGGGGTGGGGTGCAGGGGGAGGCAGGAGGCTGGAGGCATGTTTACCTGTTAAGATGAGGTGAGAATAATGAACAGAAGAGAGACCAACACTTATTAAGGCTCTATTATGTGTTAAGCTGGGCGCCATACTAGGCACCTACAACCTCATTTAATTCCCACGAAAGCTCTGCAAAAGAGGTTTGTTTTTTGCCACTCTACCTAGGAGGGACTGAGAGATGCTACAACTGTGTCAAGGTCTTGCAGCAAGAAACGCCTCCACTGAGGAAGCCCCCTGGCTGAGGTCTCCTGGAGTTTGGGTGGCAGAAACCTGGGAGAGCGAGCTGTGTGACAGAGCTGCTGGAGCAAGGGAGGCAGGGCCAGGGGCTGGATCGGATCAGAGCAAGCGGCAGTGGGAAGGCATCATGGTACTCGGTGTGGCCCAGCTAGTGGCCAGTGAAAGGGGCCTGGAGCCCTTTGTGGTGGTCCTGGTCCAAACAGCAAGCGCTCGTTTTGCCACACCCAGGAACATACCCTCATTGCTACTACCATGCTGCTTTCTTCTGGACGAAATACTTTGTGGACATAAAAAATTTGAAATTTAAAGCAAAAGATACTAAATTTAACATTTGGAGATAAACTTCGGTGGTCTTTGCTATGACGTGACATTATCAGCATCATCAATAAGTTTCAACCTCTGTTTTTTGTTTTTTTTCATCTGCTTGAGTTTGTGTACTAGGTACTAACTGTGCCATGGTTGTCCTTAAATAATGTTTGTTTTAATTTTCAAAAGTGATCCATTCAGGTACAATAATGGGAATTGCTAAAAATAAAAGGAATAAAAAGCATTCTTAAAACATACTCATGTCTTAAGTTTTATGATAACTCTCAGTGAACCCATAGGTATTTTGAATGTTTTCAATTTCACCTTCTAACAACAGTATGCAAAGTACTAATTGCACCTGACATGATTCTAGTTGGTTTTGTATAAGTTTCTTTTGCAAATTCTACATTGTTGTTTTTCACAATGAGCTTTTCATCAATTCAGATTGATTGGGTTAAAATAAGAAATGCATCCAAGTCAGGAACTCGCCTGAGCACCTGAAATATGGGTCCAGCTGTGTGTTTACTATATCAGTTGGTCTACATTCCTTATGCTTTGTATTAGTCTTGGTTCTCCGGAAACATGAAACCAATTATATATCACTATGCTATATACTATATATACATATAGTACATTATCTGTAATGTATATCACACACACACACACACTCATATAACATATATATTATAAAAATTGGCTCAGGCAGTTGTAAAGGCTGAGAAGGTCCACGATCTGCCATCGGCAAGCTAAAGACCCAGAAGAGCGGGTGGTATAGTTCTGGTCTGAGTCTAAAGGCCTGAGAACCAGGAGAACTGATGTTAGTTCCAGTAGGAGTCCAGGTTCAAAGGCAGCAGAAGACCAAAGTCCCAGCTTGAAGACAAGCGGAGAGAGAGGAGTTCCTTCTTACCGGTGGGAGGCTCAGCCTTTTTGTTCTGAATAGAACAAAATAAGCTGTAGTTGGAAATTACATGCCACCTTCAAGCTGCACAGTGAGGTGAAATGTCTTCCCCACGGTCTTGGCCTGTTTCTACACTTATTGTTTCTGTGTCAGTCAGGAGAGGCAAGGTAGCGCCCACATCTCAGCGACATGGCACATTCCCTTCTCACTAGTGCCACATGTCCAATGACGTAGACTCTATCAGTGCCCTTAGATGGAAAGGCATATGGTGCAGAGGCTCTTAGACCTTTCTAGAAGGATCCTATGTCCCTTTCCCTCGCCTTCCAATGATCAACACAAATCACATGACAGTACAATCCTTCCTGGTGCCCAGCAAGAAGGACAAATGGAAACGTTTAGTGAATGGAACCAGTGACACCACAGCTCAGGAAAGCAGACACTGAACTGCAAAATGGAGCATTTTAACCCAGAATTGGGACTTCTACAATCACCGGAAGAGCACAGAGCAGGGAAGCCGCTTCTAAGGACCTCAGCCCCAAGCTCAGCAGGCACAGCTTCTCAGGAGCTCACCTGGAAGCTGGTGAGAGCCCCAGGAAACTCCAGGAAGATCCTGCCAACCCTCTCTATCTACAGCAACTTAAGAAGCTGCCACCTACTCGGTCCACGACCTACACTTCTAGGACAGTGACACTCACCCGGAAGCTGCCATGAACCTCACGCCTGCTGGCTGCCCCCAACTTCCTCCAGCTTCCAGCTTCTCTGGTTGCAGCCTCCATCCTGCAGCCATACAGGGAGAGTGGTTCCAAGCAAGGAAGTTCCACATGCGATGGAGTGACACCACGTCAACCTCACGTCAGCAGCGCACAAAGCAGCACCAAAGCAGTTGTCAGAAATATGATCGGTTTCTTCAGTTTGGAGCCTGTCACCTGGGGACTGTCACCCTTGATCTGAGGGATGACAGAGGAGAGTTAGGGATGAGGGAGAGTGTGGATCCAACACGGTGATGTGATACCAGTGAGAAAATTCTGCGAGGCAGGAAACCCAGATGAGGAAAAGGAGCTGCGTCCAGGTTCCTCATGCACGATATTTCTCTGTTTCAAGTCTCATTGAACGTAAAGGACCACCTCCCATGCCCGACGCCTGCTACAGGCACAGGGACATTTGCCTCAAGAATACAGATGAGAGAGACAGCTGGGTGAACTGACCAGGCGCTCTGAGCTGGGGCAAGGTGGCATGGGGGTGACAGAGACTTAGATCCTAGTCCCTGCTCTGCCACTAGCTGGCTGTGTGACTCAAGCAAGGCACCTTCCACTTTCTGGGCTCTGTTTCCTCCTATTTTGAATTTAAATAAAATGAGCTTCTTGTCAACTGCATATAGCTGGGTCCTAATTTGTTGGCTACTCTGTCAGGCTATGTTTTGGTCGGTGCGTTTATTTACATTTCAAGTAATTATTGACATATGAGTACTTAAGTCTGCCGTTCTATTTGTTTCCGCTGGTGTTTGTCCTCTTTCTTTTCTTGCTTTCCCGTGATTACTTGAACTTTTTTAGAATTCCATCTTGATTTATTTATTGTGTTTTTGAAGGTATTCTCAGTGGTAGGAAAATAGTCTTAGCAGCTAACCCGTAACACATACCAGATCTGTATTCCTTCCTCTTCTCTTTCTCCTCCTATTTCTCCTCCTCCTCCTTCTTCTCCTCCTTTTTTATTAGTTGCAGGGGTTTTAGTCCTGCTTTACAGATGAGGAGGCAGAGACACAGAGATGTTAAGGACCTGCCCAGGGTTGCACAGCTGGAAAGGGCAGGACCAGGCTGGAGCCCAGGCCGTCCGGCTTCAGGACCTGGCTTCTCAGTCACTCTTCTTGGGCATGTTTTAATTTACGTGTTTAACTACCAACTACTGTTTATAAGTGGTTTATATGCTATTTATAAGTCTCACTCAGATGACCAACCCTGATCTCAACAACCTGTGTGGACAAATAGGTCGTATAAATCTCTGATGCTTTCCTTAGCATAAATTACGAGAAGTGAACTGTTGAATTGAGTATTTTGAAAGCTTTCATTACACAAGTGCCAAATTGCTCTCCACTCTAAGATGGGGAGAGTGTAACAACGTCCTTGACACTCATGCCTCTGAGCTGAGAAGGCACCACCTGTCACTCGCAGTATCCTAAGGTTACTGAGTATACGCTCTCAGAAACCAATTCTAGCAGAAGTCAAACCCTCATTTTTCAGCACCCTTCCCCTCAGTCAACAAACATCACAGTGCCAGGGGGATGTTAGGACCAAAGGACAAGGTTTGTAAACAAATGGGTGCACGAGATTAGAGTGTTTATGTCAGTTGAGGGTTTACCTGTGTCACTCCCCATACAGAGGTATTATCTTGTTAAGTGGATGTTATTATTCCTATTTTCCAGATGAGGAAACCGAGGCTTGAAAAGCCTAATGGGCCCAATTACCCACTGGAAAGAAGCCATATCGAAAACCCTATGTGTCTGACTCCCACATCTTTTTGCTCTTCACCTCCGCACCCCAAAGCCTCCCAGAGGCAGTGGACACAGTGACAGAAGCAGAGGTGGACGCCAAAGCAAGGGCAGAAATGAAGCAGAGTATCTGTGAGGAGCTCGTAGAACTGGCTGAGGGAGCCATTTAAGCAACTGTGTGGAGGTCCCAATTGATCTGGCAGGCTCTGGGACTGCTATGTGAGTGTGGAGGGTGGAGGGACAGTGACGCTGAGGGTAGGCGTGGGGGGAGGGGCATGTGAGTCAGGCCACCAGGACCCACTGTGAGCAGGACTGGCTGTGGGAAAGTGGCCGGACTACAGCCATCAGTGGAGGCCTATTCTAGACTGCAGCCTATGACATTCCACTCCATCGTGTGTGCGTGGACACAGGTCTTGTGGGGAAAGCTGTGGTTGTACGAGTTGTGTGGACCTACTGTGGTCATCCAGGTGAGAAACCTCTTCAAGTTTCTCCACTTTCCTTCCTTGGAAGGTAACCTTTTATTTCAAAGTAGGGTGACAAAGCAGCCTGGTTTGCCTGGGACATCCTGCTGTTAGCAGTAAAAGTCCTACATCCGGGGAAACCTCTCAGTTCTGGGCTATTTGGGGGACAACCACCTTGGGGGTCAGAGGGCTGTGGATTGGTGCTGCTGTAACCAAGAGCAAAAGGATTGGGTCTCAGTTAGGTCAAACTGGAACTGAATGAGTGTGGCTCGCGTTGACATTTAAAGATGAGTGCTAAGCTCCACGAGGACAGGACTCGGTCCATCTGTCCCAGCAGTGTTTGGCATCTTGCCCAAGCACAGATGGCTCCCCAACACGTGTGATGGCTGGAGAAAAAAGAGATCGCCAAGTTCCCGTTGGCTTTGATTTTTACAGCTGCTAAGCCATTTGCTTCTTGGGTCTACATGAGTCCCACTAGGGCTTTTAAGTTTTCAGTAGCTGTTAGGGCACCCCAAGAGACCCTCTTTTTAGCCCCGAGTTCTATAAAGGTGTAATGTGTCTTGCAGTAGGTTAAGGGAGGCAAGTCAATAAGCCAACACATTTTGTGACATAGACAGTTTAGGCCAGGAAACAGAGCCCGTCTGCCCTTGTGCGTGTGTTGACCTCCCCTTGTGGTAGATGGGAACATAACATTTCGACTTGAATTGAGCTTGGGGAGAGATTTGCAGCATTTATTATTAGGTTGGTGCAAAAGTAATTGCGGTTTAAAAGGTTAAAAATAATTGCAAAAACCGCACTTAGTTTTGCACCAGCCTAATAAAAATATGTGATGTGTGACTGGATCCAGCGTGGCTGTCCCAGCAGGTCACCTGAGGACAGAGGAAGGGCTATGGGGCATGACTGCAGCATTGGCTCCTGGGCTCCCCTCAGCCTACACATCTTCAGTGAGCTGCCTTTCCAAATGGGAGACACACAGACCTGCGGCACCCCCAAAGCAGCTCTTACCCGGACTATATCCTGTCCGTGCTCTAGAAACACAGGAGAAGAGAATGTAGTGTCTCTGATGGAAAGTTGAATTAACTCCCCCCCACCCACCCCCACCGAATGGGGAAGGAGCCAGACCAGCCTGCTCAGGGACCGTAAGCAAATGGGGGAGATGGAAATCTTATCTAACAGTTGAAAACACAGAAGAGATGGGTATTTAAGTTAATTTTGAACTTTCATGTTGTATTGGACATAAAGCATTACATGGTCAACTGTTGGTTCTCCATTCACCTCTAACTTAATAGGCTGTGCAAGCTGGGCATTAGAAATTCAACTTTTTGCACCTCAGTTTCCCCTTTCTGTGTGTTTTCTCCCCTTGGTGGTGCTACCGCCCCTTAGAGGACCAAGTTCTCACATTCTATTGATCCCCTTAAAAACCAGTCTTAGCAAAGGATCTTACACATGGATTATTACTGATGTTTAAATAATTTATGACAGTCCAGAGCACTATATAGGCTGGTAGCTAGACATCAACAGTGCTTATAGAACAACTGGTTTATGCAAACTGGGCCCAAAAGAAATGGCTCCATTTGGCACATAATACTTTTTTTGAGATGCAGGAAAAATGTGTTAAAGACATAAAGCCAAGCAGGGACAAGCAAAAGCAGAGCGTCAGGCTCCCAAGGGAAAGGCCTTTCACATTCAGTCTTGTGTCCAATCCATCAACACGAGGTCAACACACAGGCACGTACCAGGCGCTGTTTGAGGTTCTGGGGCACAGTGGAGCCCAGAGTAAATAAAGTGATTTGTTGAAATCCCATTCCATTGGTGGGAGGGGAAGACAGACAATACATAAATACGTAAATTAGAAAGCATCAGTGGGGCTATTCTCTGCACCAGGGAAGCCCTTTCTGAGAAAGTGATAGGAGGAGCCAGTCATGTGAAGAGCTGAGGGAAGAGCATTTCAGGCTGTGGGACAGCCAGTGCAAAGGCCCTGAGGTAGGAACAGCATGAAGTATTGCAAGGATCAGAGGGAGGGTCAGTGTGGCTGGAATTATGTGAACAGGGGAAGATGTTGGAGAGAAAGGCTGATCACATACAACCTTGTGATTCTGGGGAAGGAGGAGGGTAGTGTGCAAAGCACAACAGCATGACATTTTCAGCAATAGTTAGATGTCAGCCTGTCCTAATGTATGTCTTTCTTCTCTCTCCTGCCAGCTACACAATTTTCTTTCCCTCATTTACATACATTTCAAGATGCAGGATACCTTTCAGGCTTGAGTGGAGGTCTCTGTAACTGCATTTACTTAAAAACTTTTAATTTTTAGGTCAAAGATGAAAAGTCTAAAGGTGAATTATAGTATCATTCCTGGCGAAGTACTGTCTTTTTGGAAACCCAAAGTGGCTACGACCATTATTGAAGCCTATTTTCCACAAACATGAAAGAAGTCTGGGTGGAATGCATAGTCTGCAATGGGGAATTTTATGAAGACCACAGGATAGCTTGGTTCTCATGTGAACCCTCATGTCCAGGGTTCACATGAGAGTTTCACTAAATCCTTAGACTCCAGGTTCCCACCAGTCTACCATCTCTACTGTTTGACCTCTATCCTCATGATCCAAAATAGCTGTTAGAGCGCCAATGATCACATCTTTATTCCAGGTGGCCGATGGGGAAGGGTGAAGGAAGGAGATGCCCGTTCTCTTCAAAGAAATCTTGGAATTGGTATAAAAATTTTGGTTATATCTCATTTACCAGATTTACATCACAAGGTTACATGAAGCCTCAAAGAAGTCTGGGGGTAAAAATAGTCAAGTGTAACGTGCCCTAGTAAAAATCCAGGTTCCAAACTAAAGACGAAGGAAAGGGAGATTTGCAGAAAGCAGCTATAGTTGTCTCTGCTATGCATCCTTTAACAATCACTGCATTTTATTTAGTGGTCAGGTCACCTTGGGCAGGCCAGGAGTAACTGCTGTTCTGAAAGGCAGCAAGTGTAATCTCTAAGGGACGACCATCACCGGATCCCTGCCACAGAGATACGCAGCATGTGTTTATTGAAGTCCTACTATGTGCTCAATAAAGTGTTCTGGGGATACGTCTAGCTCAATGCCAGCCAACCAGCAACCAACAGGCACTCAGAAATGTTTGAACTACACGAACAAGATGATTTTTACTCCCCCTTTACGGAGAGTCAGATACACAAGCAATAATGACAATCCCATCATCTGAATGTCGGATGAGAGGTAAAAACAAAGGGCTTTGGGGGTCACAGGAGAAGGGAATACCAATTCTGCCTGGGACGACTTGGCAAGAACCTTCCTCTATCCTCTAAAACTGCAATGTGAAAAGAAGTTCATCCAGCTGTTCTTAACCAGGGCTGGGAATTGTCAAGTGTAAGGAGTAGGCTGCCCAGACAGAAACAAGCTGGGGAGATGGTTTCCTTTACTCAGTTTAGGCCACGTCTGGCATCACAGTTTTGATCACAGTTGTCCGTCGGCGTGAACGTGACACAGAAATATATCTGTAAACAACTCAGTCAGGGTGGAATGCATAGTCTGCAATGGGGAATTTTATGAAGACCACAGGATAGCTTGGTTCAGGCTGTCTGACCCCACACAATGGATAGTTTGTTTGCTATGTATTCATCTTTAGGTTCATGTATCTTTTCTTCTGCAGTGTCTAATCCACTACTGTTCCCATCCGGCATAAAGGGAGAGACTGTGCAAAGGTTAAGAGATCAAAAGCAGCTGGGGGAGGCACTTGAAACTGCAGGGGTTCGGTGTGGTTTCCCCATTCACCTGCAGCTCAGCCCCTGCGAACGCCAGGTCTATATTCTCGTCTGCTGCATGAATCCTTACAGGAAACTGAATGGGAATGTGGCTATTTCTCAGCAGTGAATGCTCTCCCCAGAGGGTCAACTTCTCTCCCCTTTCATAGCGCAAAGGGAGTAGTCATCTTCCCATTCCTCTGTCAGGCAGCCTCCTGCAATCATCTAATTGGAAATATCTCCAGGTCCACACAATGCCACGGCTGGCAGCCCACCAGTCCCCTCTATGCAACAGAGCTGCTTAACTAGAATGTTGTGAATGATGGAGAAATCTGAGCTCTCTGACAGGAAAATAGGAAATGGCCCTGGCCAAACCTATTGTGCCGGTATCCTTGGGATGTGAATGAAATTAACAATTGCCTCACGATTTGCGTGCTGATAATCTCTAACAACGCACTTCAAAGTCGTGGGTCCTACAGCATTCATCCAGAAGATGAAGCAAAGGCAATGTTTTTTATTCCGTATGCAAATGATTTCAGTGTCTCTTCCCGATGACTGTGTCTTCGATTGATCATTTGTGATTTTACTGCAAGAAAATGTGAAACACACAATGGGGCTGATGACCTTCCAGAAAAGTGCCTTGTTGCTATCCTGAGAACTTTTAGCGTCTGTACTACATGAATGCCATGCAGGAGTTTGCGTTAGGAAAGGTGTGACTCCGTGAAGGGTGTTGTTAAAGACAGAACACTACCCAAACTTCCTATATGCACCGCAAACCAATCAGGAAGACTGGCTCGGCCCTGCCCATGTCCCTGTTGGCTCTCTCCATTCAGAACCCAGAGCTGAAGCTAGAAGAGTGTCCCTTACTTCGTGCAGTCATTCTTTTTTAGAAAATGAACATCATTTTTTGTTTTCTTGTAAATAACGTCATTTTCAATTAGGCACTAGAAGAACAATGTATGTTTAGTTAATTCATTCTAATGGGTACTAACATGAATGAACCACTCTACCACAATGGGCAACACTGGAGGAAAACAAAATGCCATTTTTATGATCAAGCACTTGGGTAGATTAAATTAACAACCTTGACATCTATAGAAATTAGGTGATTAGGTGGTAGGACATTGCCTAGAAGAATCTGCCAGGTAGGGTAGAAAGTGAGATCACTTTGGAGGAAGAAAACCTGGGCTACAGATCTGCCGGTTTCAGGTTAAGGAGGCTTTGCTCCTAAATCATTTAATATTCTAAATTTTTGGCTTCTCCCCTTGTAAAATGGTTCTACAACTTGTGATAAAAAATACCGTGAATGTTTAAATTAAAACAAAATTTATTGCAGTAAAAGACGCATTGCCATTAATCCCCCTCAAAATATTCCCCCTCACTTCACACATACTTATCCCATTGTTCTTGACACTTTCTGAAGCAGCTCTGGAAGTGCTCTTTTGTGAATGTGCTTACTTCATCCTCCATCATGACAATGCTCCATGACAATGCATCGCTTCTGGTACAGCAATTTTTGTCAAATAAAATCATTATGGTGTGTCCTCATTCACCTTATTCATCAGGTCTGGCACCATGTGACTTCTGTCTATTCTCTAAAGTCAAAATGACTATGAAAGGTAAACATTTTTTAATCGATTCAGGACATCGAGGCAGCCACAACAGTGCAACTGAAGACACTCACGAAAGAGGACTTCCAGAACTGCTTCAGAAAGTGGCAAGAATGATGGGATAAGTGTGTTTGAAGTGAGGGGCAGTATTTTGAGGGGTCTTAATGGCAATGTATCTTCACTGCAATATTTTTTTAAATTTAAACATGCACCAAATTTCTTTTAATCACACCTCCTATTTGGGTTCTGAGAATATCAAATAACACATATACACACAATAGTTCTTTATAAATTCTAAGACCCAATTATTACCGAGAGGGGCCAGATTACAAAAAAGGCAGAGGTGCTTGAGGACTGCTGTCACAGAGGAAGTTTGGAAGCAGAGAGCCCGAAGGTTGGTTGGACCTTGGTGAGGCATGGAGAGGAGAAAGAGCAAGCGCTTCAAGCTAGAGAGGTAGCATGACCAGTGAACTCTACATTTCTGGGAAGCACCCTGCTTCTCCCATGGCAATGTTTCTAGTTCCATTCCCATCATGGCCATGCTTCACTAGACTCCAGGGAGGGAAGTGACAAGCTGGTCCTAAAATGGCACAGCGTCTGGGCCATTCTTGCCTGGGGGCAAGAGGTGGTCCGTGATTTGGTGAAAGGATGAAAGTTGGATCTAGTGGTACTCAACATTAAACTCACATCTAAGTCCCCTTGGGACACTACAAGGGTACCCAGTCTCCATCCCTGAGCTGCACCAAAGCAGAATTTCTGGGGACAGAGGGCTCGGGTGTTGTTTTTTTAAAGATCGAGAAGGGATTCTGCTGAAAACCAGAGTTGAGGATTAGTTAGTTCTTGACCCTTGGATAGAGAAATTCGTTCTCAATAAAAACAGCCTGCCATCCCTTAGTTAAAAAAAGTTAACTCTGATTGGTAGTGGTCCACAAAAGGGGGCTCCCTGTGCTCCTGAAAGAGGGCCAGGAAGTCTGACCTCGCTGGTGTGCCACAGACTTCTGCTTCCTTAGAAGTCCATGCTCTTCTGCCACCTGCCCTGTAATTGCAGTGCTCTGGCAGGTGAAGACTTGGCCAGGGAGAACTCAGTGGCCAGAGTGGGGCACTAACCACAGTTCACGAAGTTTTGCATTGCACGAGTTCTCCCGTATAAGCCCGATACTGTCCTCCCTGCCCACACCCACCCCGCCAGCTTTCTCCACAGACCCTGCAGAACTGAGGGGAAAAACTGGATCCACACATTCTCACACAAGCCAGAGCTAGTGTCATTACTAACAATAAGTCACTCCCTGTCCATCTTAACTTCCTCAGATCTGGGATTATTTTCAGATTTTGCTTCTTGTCTGTCTCCTCTACCTGGAAGGTATAAGCAAAGATCTTTTTGGTGTCACTCACTGCCATCTCCCCAGAAACATGCCTGGCATACAGCAGGCACTTCATTAGCACATGGTGCATGCATGAACGAGCGAAAACCTCCATTTACTGAGAACTTATTCCATGCCAGGCACTGTACTGCACTTATACGTCCATCATCAGATGTAATTCTCACAACAACCCCATGAAGAAGGTGCTATTATTTATTCCCATTTTAGAGAAGAGGAATCTGAAATTCTGAGGCATTAAGACATATGCCCAAGGTTACATGTGTAGTAAGAAGCGCAGCTGGGATTGGAACCCATAGCTTTCCAACTGCAAAGAACAAGCTCTTAGCTATTATATTATACAAATTCCTTTCACTAGGGGTGGTACAGGAACATGTCCTTGGCAGGAATTGCTTGCAAATCTGGTTTTGCTGTGGCATCAAGTAGTCATGTATTAGTGGTGCAATATCCAGACAATGGTGTTTCCTAGAGGAGGTGACTGCAAACTAAGGGTTGAAAAGTAATTCTATCCCTTTATCTATAACTCCAGGATTCTTTAAAAAACCTACCACAATACCAGACAAGCTCATATTCTTTGACAGGTTTTTTTTTAACATTATGTTAGTAGCATGCTGAAAGGACCAAGGTGAGTTCCAAGTGTGTGTCTCTTGAGTGGTGAGCCTCTGGGTGACTTTTATTTCACCATTTATAGTTTTCTACAATGAATGGGTGTATTAATTATGGTAAGGATTCAGCTGCTCTAACTAACAAAGAGACCATAAAATGCATTAGCCTACATAAGTTCAAAGTTTCTTTTTCTCTCATGTTAACAGTCCAGGGCAGAAAGTTGGGCTCGGCTCCATGAGGTCATTCAGGTTGCCAGCTGGCCCTGCATTTCTGCTTTCCTCAACAGGTGACTGTTCCCTTTTGGCCTAAGGTGCCCGCCCGCTCCAGTTGTCCTCATCCGTGACAGTAGCTCACCAGCGCCCCCTCCAGGAGGAGGGAAGAAAGAATACAAAAGGTATAAGAGGGTCCGTTACCTCATTAGCCAAAACCTAGTTACTTAGCTAGTTATTTAACCTAGTTACCTCTAGCTGCAAGGGAGGCTGGGAAACCAATTTCTAGCTGGCAGCCTGTGCCCTGCCAGCCTGTGATGAGTTCACTCTAAAAGGAATTTAAATCTGTATTGCTCAGGTTGTTTCCATTATCTGCCAATGTCCCTAAAGCAAACGTGACATTGTCCTTTTTCCTAGTAGAGTGAAGAGTTGTGGGTGTCATCCAAGTGCTCCTTTAGCCCCCTCTAAGGTCATTGACAACCTTCTGCTGGGTAGTACCTGTGGCTATACTGAAAAAAAAAAAAAAAACTGACCTCTTTGGGGCCACATTTTCAGGGTCAATTACAGTTGAAGACAGAGCAGGGAAGGAAGTTAGAAGACTGGAAGTGACAGCAAAGCAGAGAGATTCATCCGTGCATCAGAAATATACTGAGCATCAACTATGAGCCAGGCACTACTCTAGATCCTGAGAATACAGAATCTAAATTGGAGTTTGAAACTGGATTCAAATTTACATAAACTCAGGCCAACACAGATCATTGGTGTTTCTACAGACTTTGAAGACTCCATTGGGGGTGGGGGTGGACATGGGGGTGGACAGTCCTTGTCTGGGAGTGCCCAGAGAAAGACCTGTGCCGTCTACTTTCATATCATGAGAACATTTGCTGGGGCGCTTTGAGAAATCCCCCTGCTGTGGAAGAGGGGCTGCTTATGGATTTCTGGAGGACGGACTGTTGTCCCGTTCTTTGCTTGCCCTACTCAGAAAAATATTCACATTTCTTTGTAAGGCGTTGCATGCAGGATCATTCTATTGCAAGCTATGCATATGTATCTGTTTAATTTTAACTCAAGCTCTTTATGAAAAGGCAAGTTCATTTACTCAGAGCCTAGACAGAAGGCTTTCCCAGTCCTGACACCTTGCTTGTTTGCTACTTAAAGTCTTTTGGAAGAAAAGAACAGATTTTTGCATTTTGTTCCCGTTCTGACTTCAGGAAAAAAATTTTTTTTAAACCCACACAACTGTCCTAATTGGAATGGATTCTTGATCTATTTCATTGCAGTCTGTTTATTTCTGGTAAGTATCCAGAACGCTTGGCCCCTACCCCTGCACGGCAGCTCTCCAACAACATTCCAACTTTGTTCCAGCGTATTTGGAATTCACAGATCCCCAGAAATCTCCACACAGAGCCCCGGGTGACACACAGGGACACAGGTCTCCCTTCTGGACCTGTCCTCAGCTTCCCTTCAGGCCCACCCAGGCCACTGCCACTTTGGCATTCTTCCATCTCCTCCTTTCAGTTCACACAGCTGTCTGCCCCAACCTGCTGCCTCCACACCGTGTGTAGGCCTGGGAAGTGGGAGGTTGGGGTGGTCAGCTTACAAGAGCCTCGAGTGTGGTACACGTGCCCAGGGCAACTTCAGCTTGCAATGAGATGCGTTGGTTAAGCCCTTGCATGATGCAAGGGAACCTGCCTGTTAAAGACAATGAGATCAGCCTGGACCGGGGCCAAAAGTGGGGTTGTAGTGTAGATGCAAATATCAAGGCTTATCTGCAGACACATGACACAAGTGATGTCAGCATCAACAGTAGCCTTAGGAGTTGGTGGAGGGGTGGACAAGCCACCAAGCAAATGTGCAGTCATGGTGGGGACACTTAATACAAGAAAGTAGAGAAGGACCTGGAGATGACCTAGACCAGGTGGTACACCAAGGGCCACCGTGTGTGTGTGTGTGTGTGTGTGTGTGTGTGTGTGTGTGTGAGAGAGAGAGAGAGATTAATTGATATTGAATGCTTTTAGATGACACATGTGTTCTCTGCTTTGCTACAGCTTCTACCACTCCTGGATGTCCTCTGACCCCCTGCCCTCCTTCACTAATATATATTACCCATTACCTGCCTGAGCAGTGGTGCAGGAGCCAGAGAGGGGGAAGGAAAGTGATGGAGGAAGAACATACCTTCATCATGCCTCAAGTTGCATCTTGCTACAAGCCTTGGGAAGGAGAACATGGAAGCTTAGCATCAATTCCCCCGAATTACCAGGTTTGGAAATGAGCCTGGTCATGGTGCTCCTGGAAATCGTACACGGCTTCAAGGAGTTCCATTTGAACTGGAACTTAGGGACAGGTGTTATGTGTAGAATCCAAAACATGTGTACGAGCTGCCACATGTGTTAGCAGAAACCTAACAAGAAGTTGAGGAGTGTCTGAGGCCAGCGGCAGCAGGACTTAGAAAGCTAAGCAGAAGCACACTTCCTGAAGGTGAGTTGCTTACCTGCCTTGTGTTGGCACTGGCTGGTGAAGGAACTGGAGGGCCCATGTGGACTAGGTTTGATTCAGAGAAGCTGAGAAGGCAGGCCTCTAAAAGAATCACACAATATTTTCAGGAAGCAGTCTGTCTCTGTGGAAACTGAAAAAGAGGTCCTTTGGGATTAAGAATTCTAGACAGCTGTCCTTGACCCACCCCTGATTAGAACCACCAGCAAAGTTTATCTAGGAAAGTTCATCCCACACCCTCTATAAGTAATGAAAAAGAAAACAAAATTACTCTGATACAAAGAGCATCAAATCATGTCAACAGAAAAACCATGCACCAGAAAAATGTGGCCAGGAAGAAACAAAATTATGATCAAACCTTTCACCAAGAATTAGAAACAAAACAAAACAAAACCCCCAAACCATCACAAAACAATTTGACCCCTGAAAGAAAACCCCAAAGCCCAAATGCAGGAACTCAAATTACACAGGAGAAGGTATTAGAGGGGTGATGAGACAGGACTAAAAGGCTCAGGAAAGATGTAGACAAAAAAATCTGAGCCATCACACTAATGAAGACTAAATTGGAAGGAAAAAAGGGAGCAAAGGCACTGCAGAAAATACTGTGAGGGAAGCAGAAAATAGAAATACGAAATGCAAACTCAATGAAACAGAGATAAGGAATTTAAAAGGATTAGAGAAAAAAATGATAGTGATAAGAAGTCAAAGGAAAACCAACATATGCAAAATAGGGGTCCCTGAAGAAAGCAAACTAATTCAATGCAACACACGCTTTAAAATATAATTCAAATTCAAAACATTTCCTAAATAAAACAAAACTTGAATGTATTTATTAAATGTTCACATCACTTACCAGAGAAAACTGGTCAGCACAGTCACCACATGTGACGTAGCCTAGTCTAGTTATTGAACTTGAAGTAGCCTTTGGGCAGTAAAGCATAAAAATTAAGTCACTTACAAAGAGAAAAGAAAAAAATCAGGTTGAACTCAGACTTCACCAAAATAGCATTTAACATTAGAAAAAAATAGAGAAACATTTAGAAGATATTTAAGGAAAGTGCAAACCAAGAATTTTATATCATCCAAGCTGCTCAACAATTATAAAGGCTACAGCAAACCACTTGAACTTGCAAGAACTCAGGAAGTATTGATCCCATGAACCCTTGAGGAAACAACCAGAAAATAAACTTTGGCAAACTGAGAGTCAGCTACAGACACCAGCCAAAAGTCTGACTGTCAGCATTAATTATATTTAGGCTTAGATCTAACAGTCAATGTAACGTGGGAGTTAGAGTAACAAGACAGAGTGTAAATGTTGTATGCTCTGACAACATAGAAATAATACAACTAACAAAAACTGGGATGGAAAAGGGGGTAAAGATGACAGGAAGTCCAGTAATTGCCTTATCTATAAAATCAGAAAGACAAAGGAAAGAATTTAAAGCTAAAGAATCCAATAGTAGACACATTAACATTTTTAAGGGTGCAAAGTAAGAACTGATAGAGATAATGTTATTGACAAGTCAGGAAGTGGAGGAGACGTAGGAGAAAGGTTAGAAAGTACACACTAAATTTATTATTGCTCAATACTGTTTAAAAAGCAGATGTTCAAGTGCTGCCTATGACAACACAATTGTAAAGATAATCATTAGAACAGTCTTACAAATCCTCCTAAATATCAGAAGGCCTTCTTTTGAGGCCTTCTCTTCTTCCCTCCCCTCCGTTCCCCTCCCCTCCCCTCTTTTCCCTCTCTTCTTCCACACCCCGCCCCACTTCAGAAAACAAATAGACCTTATGTGGAAAGATTTTACAATACTATATTCAGAGAACAAAATAACATGACACATGTAAGATCAAACTCATCTATCATGCCCACAAATATAAATGAGATTAACTCATACATGGGATTAAATGATTTTCACATTGGTATCATAAGGCACAGCCAATTTTATGCTGTGTAAAAGCGACATGTCTAGAACAGTGAACCATAAAGGTTGGAAATGAAAAGGATGAACAGGTGTACCAGGCAACACGAAGCACTGTTATCAGTTTACCTTCAAAGAAGAGGAAATTCAGGACAAAAACCATCAAATGAAACACAGGAGGGGACATTACAAAGGATACATCACACAACAAAGATAGAGTAATGAATACCTATGTGCAAAATCACGTAGCAACAATATCCATGAGGCAGAAGTTACAGAAGAAACACACATATAGTAGAAAACTTTAAAACCCTATTAATTCATGTCAGAAGTAATGTCAAATAACAATACAAAAATGAGTAAAGTTAATTTTTGATACAAAAATATGTAAACATTTAAAAAGTTGATCTGTTTGATATGTGTCAAAATCTATATCCTAAAAACGGAGAATTTATTTTTTTTCAAGAGTGAATGAAACACCCATGAAAACTGACCACATAAATAATGAAAACCTCAACAAATTCCCAAAGATAGAAACAGCACAGTTAAAGCCCTGATCATAATATAACTGGTTAACCCAGACATTGATAACAAAATAGAAAAACAGAAAGATTCTTCCATCTGAAATTTTAAAA
Source organism: Rhinolophus sinicus (assembly GCF_036562045.2). Classification (NCBI taxonomy): domain Eukaryota; kingdom Metazoa; phylum Chordata; class Mammalia; order Chiroptera; family Rhinolophidae; genus Rhinolophus; species Rhinolophus sinicus. The sequence goes on along the minus strand of NC_133755.1, from coordinate 67,277,706 downwards.
AAGATATAACCCTCTCCCAAATATCTATAAGGTCAAAAAGAAATACATACTAAAATAGCAGAAATTTTAGAAAACAATGACAATTGAAAAACCTATACAAGAGAACCTGTGAGTGTTAGTGTGCTCAAAGGAAACAAGAGGGGATGTAAAGAGTTATTATCAGTCAAACCCAGTGATCTGAAGGAATGTAAACAATGAACTATGATGTGCATGTGTTATTTTTTTCAATTAAAATGTTATTTTTAAAAAAGTTAGTAAAACCAAAACAACAAAAAGAAATAGACCAAATGAATGCTACGACTTCTTTTGGCGTTGATGAGAGTTGACCTGTGAAGGAGATCTGGCCAGCTCTTTGTGTTACACCGAATGGCTCCATGGTTGTTCCGGTTTCTTCTGAGAAAACTAGACACCACAATCTGCTAATGATGTTTAAAGTGTGTCAGACTTGGTCATCCCTACGTGGGCTGCGTTTGTGGAATGGTTGGGGTGGCAGCCTGTTAACATTTGTAGCTCCCAAGGAACGCTGCATACTGGGATGGTCCACGGTGTCTCCAGGCTGGGCAATGGGATTGACTTTGGATAAAAGATCATTAGCAAGAGGGATGCAAGCAGAGGCTTACCAGGTGCTTGCAAAACAGGGTTATCCTCTTGGAATTTTTGTTCTTGGAGCCAGCCTCCAGGTTGTAAAGAAGCTCCAGCTGGTTGCATGGAAAGACTGGGAAATGGACAAGAGGGCCCAGACTTCCAGCCAACACCAGTGAGACACCCGTCATGTGAGCAACGGTCCTCGATGTCCCAGTCATCTGACTGCAGCCCATACGTGACCCCACTCAAGATGAGCAGAAGTTGCCAGACGAGGCCCAGTCAATCCACTGGATCACAATAATAAAATGGTAATTTTAAGCCGGTAAATCTAAGTGGTTTCTTACACAGCAGATAACTGAAAAAATTGGCATATATATGATTGGCATATATGTCTCTGGAAAGTCAGTGAAAATTTGCACAGGTGAGCCACAGGTTAAGAGAATTAATCATAAAAACAAAACTTGTACAACTTCTCAAATAATTATGTGTTTTTAGCACAAGGTCAGATTTAGAAAATCTCTCTCACACAGATCTTTCCTGGAACATACCCATTATGTGGTAGCAGAGAGAGTGTGCCCAGAGGCATGCAGAGGTGATGATGGAAAGGTCTGGGCATAACTGGCATTAAGCTGGGCTAACATGACTGGCCACGGCTTCTCGCAATAATGAAACCACGGTGGAGTCGGCCCTGTCCTGCTCAGCCCATTTCACAGAGCGACCGTGAGGTCCTCAGGACGGTGCTGCACAGAGGAAAACCAGGTCCAGATCGAGGGGGGCTGCAGAAGTGTTGGCATCCCTGCCCTGGAGCAAGCCCGCAACAGGTCGGGGACAAGGTGGCTTCTAGATGCCAGGTTACAGGATTGAGCTGATGGGTCCAGGGGAAGGGGTGGGGTGAGTGGCTTGGCTTCACAGTAGTGGAGCCTGTGGGGCTGTGTGACAGCACAAGCAAGGGTCACAGCAGGGCTCCAGTCACAGCAGGAAAAGCCAGAGACTTACATCAAAAAGCCCTGCATTTTCCTGCATCAATATATTTTTTTCCAAAGTTAGTGAAACCATTCTAGCTCACTGCAGTGGGTCCAAACAGATCCCACCCACCATTTCCTGGGTGTGGGTGCTGTGGGCAGATGCCAGGAGGAATTTAAAAGAAGTTGTGCTATTTTGGGTGTTAGAATTTGCCAGCACGCCAAAGTGGCAATATGTCTGCCTATGCGAATCCCTGCCGTCCAGACACTGAGCTTCGCTGGGCGCTCACATTTACTATTTCGGCATCGTCCTTTGTGAAGTCCCTCTGTGGCCTTCTCTCCCTTACAATTTCTCTCTCAGTTCTGGGACTTGAGCTGTGACACCAGGGCGGGCGAATGTGAGGGATGGGCAGGGTGGGGATGGTATCGTCACAGCTGCAGGCAAGTCTGACGAGTGCCAAGAAGGTTCCAGATGGATCAACTCTGTCCTCAGTGGTAACTGGATCATGAATTGAAATAGAAAACCCAAGAAAAGTGGCCGAGGGGTGAGACCAGGCCAACATTGCACCCCTGACCAACATACATCAGGGAAAGGAGGTCATTCAGAAAAGAAGACTATTTTGGAAAAAGAAAAGGCAACATGAACGTCAGTAGACAAAACAGGACAAACCTCTAAGATGTATGTATATGTTTCCTTTTGGAGAATTTCACGGAACTGGGAGGCAGTGCCCTATTTTTGGTGTCTATTGTGTGAGGCTATGGCAGGGACCTGCAGGGCAGCGGCTTCTCTGACGAGGATTACATTTTAAATCAGAAAAGAAGACAATGAGGGCAAAAATAATAACTATTTTTTAGGCCTCAAAATTCAGGGTATTTGAAACATGGTTTTCTAAAACACCAACCTAGTGGAAGACCCATTTTCCCTTCTTGCCTTTCATCCAAGGCCTCCTAATAGATGACCGGGGAGGACAGGCGGCATTCCCGTTTTCCTCCTGTTGCCTGCTTGTGGCCCAGCTGTCTGATTTCCACTATTTAACACTGGGTGGGGGGAGGAGAGAGCGGAGGAGGCAGGGGCCCTCTTATCAGAGATTCTCCAACTTTGAACCTAAGTTCCGCAAAGGCTCTGATTCTATGGGTCTGCGACAGGAAGAGGAATGTGATCTGGCTTTATCTTATTTCCAACCAAGTTTCTCCAGGCAATTAGGTGTGGACAGTCTCCGGACTCCATTTTGAGACACCCCCCCACCCCCCCCACACACACATACACACCTTGCAGCCAGTGCCCTGTAAATTGTACTCATGAGTTCATGTACTTGAAGGCGTCTGAGGGGTTGGGATGAAGAGGCACTAACCTCGGGATTGGATAAGGCTGAGAGGTGGTACAGGGCAAGACCACTGTGATGTTGTGATTTATAAGAAGAAATACACATTTGGTGCTTGTCCCTGTTTCTGGCTCCTAAAACCATTTGAATTCCTAATGAGGTGACTTTTGGAAGCACCTAAGGATGGGAGCTGGTTGCCATTGGAACCCACCTGGGAACTTTCAGTCCCAACCACCTACCTCTGGGGAGGGAGGGAGGGCTGGAGATTGAGTTCAACTGCTGATGGCCAATGATTTAATCAAGCATGTCTATGCAATGAAGCCTCCATGGAATGAAGCATTTTCCTGGAGGTGCCTGGTCGGCATTCTTTCTTTATTCCGATAGAAGGGTGCCCAGGCCCCTCCAGTTATACTGCATCAGAATCCCCAGGGATGGAACCTCCACTGTAATGTTGAAAGGCCTGGAGGTGACTTGGGTGCATCACCAGAACTGACCACAGCCATGGTGCTGCTCAGTGCCCTGTTCACACTCTCCACCCTGAGGAGGAGGATGGTAGGCATTAGCCAGGACTTTTCTGTGGCAAGACCAAGAAATCCAACCTAGAGTGGCTTACACTGAAAGGTTTCAGTGTGTGGTGCTGGTGTCTAGCTCGGCCGGACCCCAGGGCGCCGGAGGAGTCTTCTCGATTCTCCCCCGTCTGTCAGCTCTGATTCCTCCCACTGGCTTCACCCTCACACCGACTCTCTCTGGGGTGGACGTAGAGATGACCCCTCAACACCACCTTGCAGGGAATAAGTCCAGAGATGGGGCAGCACTGAGTACTCTGAGTGTGTCTGTATCAGGCACACTGAGATAAGCACTTAATCTTACAAGATGTGTCCCTTGTCACTCTCATTTCCTAGAGTGGGGAAGAAAGGCCTGGAGAGGTGACGTGTGGACTCAGGCTTTGCAGCTAGTCATGGTGGAACTGGGACTTGAACTCAGGGCTGTCTGATGCCAGAATCGAGTGGTGACAGAATGGCTCTCAGCCTCCAGGACCCTCAGGGCCACGGGCTTCCTTCCATCCCTGGCTCACCCACGGGAACATGGCTGACCACTGACCTCTTTCTTAGTCTTTGGATTGCAATGATATCCCCTCTTTCATTTTGAAGCATCCAAAAGAGCAATTATTGTGTGTTGACACCTTCCAGCAGTTCATGAATTTGGCAAATCGCCTTTCATTCTGCACGGCAGCATGCTGGCTGCGCTCCAGCCGTTCTCCAGGTACCAGCTGTGGGTCCGGCCCTGGATTCCCTCACAGATTCAAGGGCCGTGGAGGCTGTAGTCACCTCATGTCTACCACAGAGGTGACACGTATGGAAAAACTGTTATAGAGGGTTAAAAAGATTTTTGTTTTCCTTACAAACCCTATTTCACAAAAAAGGAAAAGAGTCACAAGGACATCAAGTGAAGGGCCTCGAAGGGCTGACAACTTGAAAGAATTCTGTTCTGCCTCAATTCTTGCTCTTCGTAGTCCTAGGGTTTGCAGTTCTCCAAAAGGGAATTTTCTGTCTCTGAAAGAAAAGGGAAGGTGTCCAGGGGCGCACACACAGAGGGGCTGCCGAGGCTGCCTTGCTGAGCAGTCCTCTGTCTCCCCACGCACGCCCACTCAGCGTCTTTTCCTCCCCTGCCCCACCCCTCCTCCTTTCACTTTGCAGCAGCCCTATTATTTCTAAACTACATAAGGTACTTTCATGATTTTGCCTTCCTGCTGTGACATCAGCACTGAACTTAAATAGGAACGCAAACACCATTTTAAAATCCTTTTGTGGGCTCTCATTTTTATATTCCATCGTGTGTCTGTCTCTTTGAGTACACAAATCAATGCACCAAGTAGGGTGAGAAAATGAATTTCCTTTGTTGTTACCATGGTTCCAGCTGGAGGCACCTGGATGTTTTTCTACCCTCCTTCCTTCTCTGACACCACAAGAAAACGAGATCAAAATCCATACCGTTCCTTCCTGCGCAAAGGTACAGAACAGAAATGTCACCTGTCGAGAAGGCTCCCCTGTAATCTGTCTGTGACTGACACCCGGGTCTGCAAACTACAGAACAAATAACTGGGTGCTCCGAGGTGCTGTCCATAAACAGTGTCAGACAGAGGGCGGCAATGAGCTGGAAGGGCGGGGATGGGCGAGTTGTTGATACATGTGGAGGAAGGGAAGAGGGTTGTACAACACAGACCTGGCATGCGATGGAGACATTTCACCCCATCGTGCATGGGTTTGATGACCAGGATGACACTTAGTAGTAAATAACCTAGCAGGGGGGAAAAAGAAGAAGAAGAGTTTAAAAGCCTGTAGCCATGGTAAATTTTTTTCCATAAAAATTATTTTCGGGTTAGAATTCTCGTCTCATTTTGGCTGATCTGCACTGTGACTCAACTCACTTGTGATTAGAAATCAGTGTTGGTGATTACCTGCCCCATATAGGCCCAAACTACACACTCATTTAGAGACCGACAAGAGGAAGGCGTGACCTCACCAGATACCACAATAATTCATTGGAGGGACAGATAAGGAGGTTCCATTTTGAAGAGGTTCAGTTTAAGGTATGTGAAGGGTTTCCAGCCTCCAGGGACAACTGTCTAGCGGGCAGTTAGAGACCTGGTGTCTGGAGCTCAGCTGCATTTGAGAACGGAGAATCTGAGTGTGCTTTCAAGCTGCAAGCGGGCGGAAGCAGGTAGGCGTTGTAGAGAAAGGAGACCAGAGGCCTGTCTGTGGAATACTGGGAGGGTTAATACCATTTGCAGACCAGTCGGAGGAAGAAGAAAAAGCAGGTAGGAGAAAGACAACCAGAAGTGAGGTGCCCTGGGGAAGCAGGGAAGCTGGACTTGCAAGAAGGAGTGGTCATCCAATGCTGCTGACGATTTGGATATGAGGGAAAGCCCAGGACAGAGCCTGGATCGGGGAGTCGGAGCTGGTTGTGACTTTGCTGAGGGTCACATGTCATCCTGAACACAAGGAGGAAGGAAGAGGTACAGACGGCTCTCACAAGAAATGTGTTGGCCAGTAGTCCATTGGAAAGAAAATATTGACGACTGATTGTCCCTGGATGGGAGAGCCTGGACTGTGTGTGCAGGGACAGGCAATGTAGCCACAGGGCGGAAAGAGAAAGGTGACAGCTGATGGAGCCAGGCTCTGAGGAGGGTATGGGGGCGGGGGGTGTCCATCCAGTGACGACGGCAGCCAGCTTCTTCTCTGGCTCCTGTTCTCCAGTTCTCACACAGGGCCCAGCCCTGGCTCCACCACAGGCTGTGGGACTGTGAACCGCCCCCCTACTCTGTCAGTGCCTACACGTCCTTGCTGTAAACACGTGAGGGTCTGACGGTCACTCTACCCATTGTAGTAATGGGGCAGGAGCTCAAAATGTCATTTGCCATGTTTCTGAGTCACAGCGCTGCTATGTGGAGTGGCAGAGCTTAAGTCCAGACGTGGTGTGGGTGTTCTGAAGAATCCCCTGAGAGGGGTTGGTCCTGCGTGGAAGACAAAGACCCTGAAGCCCGAGAAAGTGAGTAGCTGGCCTGAGGCCACAATGGCAGCTGATGGGGGAGCCAGGGCAAGTTCGGATCCTGTAACAAGTGCGGTCTTTACTCAAAGGGACATTGTTTCCCAGACCCGATGGGCTCTGAGTCTGGACAGGCTGCTGGAGTGTGTGCCCCTCTTAGTGAACAGGTCTTCTTTTGTGGAGAAGTGGAGGGTCTAGGATTCCAGTGAGCCCAGGTCCCAGGAGACTGTACAGTGTCATAGTCCCACATTTGCCCTCTGCTGTCAAAATAAGTGGGTTCATATCCTCCTTACACCTCTTCTACTTTCCAGTCGTGTAATTGCAGACAAATTACTGGACTTTTTTGTGCCTCACACTACCCATCTGTGAAACGGGGATATGGAAAGTACTTAGTACAGTGATGGGCATATAGCATGTGCCCAGTGAAAGTGAGCTTTTCTGAGTCACTGAAGTCAATTCAGCAGTCATGTGTTGAGCACCTACTACGTGCCATGGCCCATGTCACGGCCACTAGAGACTCAGAAGTGAACAATCTCTGCTCTCACGGAAAGTGGCCAGAAAGCCAGGTGGAGAACACTGACATCAAATACATAACTACATGTAAGGTAAGTGTTGAGACAAAGAGGTGAATGTTGTGGATTCTACGGTAGGGGACCGCCTTCCAGTCCAGGGGACAGGGCAGGCCTCCTGGAGGCAGGGCTGTTGGCGGGGAGGCTGGAAGGATAAGTCGGACTTGGTATGTGGAGGAAATAGGAAATAAACTGAGCTTGCGCTTGAGCTCCTAAATTTCTGACAGTGAATTTGGTTTTGATTTACGCACAGCAGCTCTTAGCCTCAGATTTAGCTCTCCTACCTGACCCAGAACGTTTTTGATTTACAATCTGGGAAATAAATGGGTTTGCATCCCAAGACAGTCTTACAACGACTCCAATAAATTCTTCAACTGTGGCTCTGAGCTCTTAGTCACCTCCCTTGCACTTGGTTGCTCATGAATTATAGGTTAGTAAATCATATTTTAGAGAGCTCCGTTCCTGCAGCTCCATTCTGCTCATTTGTCTCTCCTGAAAAGATGGGCTCGTGCACTTTGTTAAAATTAGTGGTGGAGAGTGTGGTCTGTTTGGCAGGTGGGACTGTCTTGCGGGAACCCCACATTCCCCCACCCCTGCCCCCATCAGTTGCATCTTGTCCCCTGTGGGGCCCCGTCCAGCCTGTCTCTTATTGTCCTGCAGCTGGTCCCCTAGCTTGCTGCTCCAGCATAAGTCTACTTTGCAGCATTTCCTGGGGAGTGAATCTCACCTTGAAGGGACTTTGCCTCCCACCTTTGAGATCACCAGGCTCAGTGGGTGGCCCCCCGGATGCAGACACAGCTCCTTCCCCTAAATAACTCCCAAGACCTGAGCTTTCCAACATTCTTGACTTTAAACCTCAAACCACCCAGGGGTCGGGGTGCCTCAGAAGACAACCTTGAAATGCACACCTCCCTCCTGCCAAGCCACCACTAGCCCTCCATTCCGGGTTGCATGGCCAGGGTAGTTGGTGGGCCTCTGGGCTCTGAGTGGAAAAATAAAAAGTTCTGGCTATCCTGGATTGACTAGTGATCTCAAGACTCATGTCCTTCCCTGAATCTCATGGTTGACGATGCCATTGCTGATGCCATTCGTTAAGATGAAATCATACTAGAGTAGGACGAGCCTTAATGCAATATGACCAGTGTCCTTGTAAGAAGAGAGGAGACACAGAGACAGACACACGCACAGGGCAGATGGTGTGCAGATTCACAGGGAGAGCACCTTGTGACGATGGAGGCAGAGACGGGAGTGGTGACCTTGACAGCCAAGGAGCAGCAAAGGGCGCCGGCAGCTGCCCGATGCTAGGAGGGAGGCATGAGGCAGATTGCTGGTCTGGGCCCCCAAGAAGGAACAGAACTGTGGAACCCCCTTTATGGACTTCTGGCCTGAACTGTGAGAGAGTAGATTTCTGTGGTATTTTTTCTTTTTTTATGGCAGCCCTAGGAGACTGAGTCACTGGCCCTTTGGGACGAGTGGAAGATGAGCCCGAGGTGGGTGACTGAGGGTTGCACTGCTGACCTGACTGCAAAGAGCCTGTGCTCCCAGCGCTCCCTGTCTGGGAGCCCCTGGGGCTATGGAGCGAGCGGGCAGGGGCTGGGCTGGGGTTTCCACATGGTGGGTCTTAACCCATCGATGAGTGGCAAAACGAACACAGACCCTCATCTAACAAAATAAAATAGAGCGAAATAAAAACGTGCAGCTGTGAGATAATAGAAAATAAATATATGGGTCTCTGTCCCTGGTCCCTGGCACACAGCGCCTGAGACCCTTGCAATTTCCTACATGATAAGAACACTAGGAGTACCTTTTGCTCTATTGCAGTGACTCTGGGTGGCTTCTAGATGGGGGATGATCACCAGAAAGACCTACCCTGACTAGAAACGTAGAATTTTCAGCCTTACCCCACCCCCACCTCCAGAGAGAAGAGAGGAGGCCCTGAAAATGGACTTAATAATTAATCATGCCTACACGAGGAAGCTACATAAAATCCAAACAGTATGGGGTTCAGAGAGCGTCCAAGTGGGCAAACACATCCACATCTGGAGGGTGACACACCCCAACTCCATAGGGACAGAAGCTCCTGCACTCGGGACCCTCCCAGACCTCATACCACGTATCTCTTCATCTGGCTATTCATCTGTGTCCTTTATTGTGTCCTTCAACAAACTGGTAAATGGAAGTAAGTAAGTGTTTCCCTGAGTTCTGTGAGCCACTCTAGCAAATTAATCAAACCCAAGGAGAGGGTTGTGGGAATGTCCGATCTGTATCCAGATGGTCAGAAGCACAGGCATCTGAGGTGTGTGTGTTTTGGGGGGCGGCAGTCCTATAGGACGGAGCTCTTAACCTGTGGGATCTGATGCTCTCTGGGTAGATAATGTATGAATTTGGCTAAATTGTAGGACATGCCACTGGTGTCACAGAGAATTGTTTGGTGTGGGGAAAAAGCTCCACATATTTGGTGACCAGAAGTGCCAGAAGTGAAGTGTTTTGTGTGAGTAGTGAAAGAAATATGCAGGAGACACACAGGGAAGAAACATAGTAGGGAAGAACTGCTTTTTTCCCTCCATAGGAAGGAAAAAACTGAGTTCTTCCTCTACTGTGGCAAAGAAGAGAAAGGAAAGCAGTCACAGTGCAATACACATAGTGTATTTGTTTCAAATATATATATTTGTGATGCTTCCTAAATATGTTTAAAAACGTATGGTTTGTGGTCAAAAAAGTTTGAGAAATCCTGTACTAGGTATTGCTTATGTCACTGCATCTTCACAACAAATCCTTTAAAGTATATAGTCTTGCTCCCACTTTTACAAATCAGAAAAATAAAGCTAAGCACTTACATAGCTCATCTGTGCAGTAGTGGTAGAGCTGGGAATGAATGCAGAACTGTCCCCCCTCCCCTTGGCACTTCCCCCCACCCCCACCCCATTCCATGCCACTGCTGCCAGCTCCAAGAGCTGAATTGCAGCCAAACAGGCCTCCAGGGTTTGACAGGAGTGGTGGCAAAGGTACCATGCTATGTTCTTTACCCACTTCACCAAAGGCTGGTGGAAATGCCAACAGCCAAGGTGGCCACACAAGCTACCACATGTCAGTCCTGGAAATCTGTCCCTCGGGGCACAGCTCAATGGACTTAGCTTCACCCCAAGAGCTCAGCTATGAAAGGGGCTCAAAGGGCATTTAATAGTGTGCCTGGGTCCAGGGGAGTGGGCTCAGGGGCAGCCTCGCTTGACACCCGCCCCCCCCGCCCCCACCTTAGCAATGGTTGATTTTTGCACTGGGTCACAGGAGTTGGCAAAGAACATTTGCATTTTAAAAAAGAATTTCAGGAAGAGAGCATACTCACCCCAGACACTACATAACAAATGGTGATCTCCTTGAAGATTGCATATTAAGTTATTCTAACTACCAACAACAGCTGATCAACCTAGATGAAAGAAAAACAGAGGATGAAAGAACTAAATTTCATTCTCTTTAAGACAATGAACTAAAATGCTGTCAAATTCAGCACACAGGAAGCACCCCATACGCATTTCCTGTACCAGTGTGTCTAAGTGGAGTTTGGGGGAGGGACGTTGGGAACAGAGGAACAGTGGGTACATTTAGGAATGCATGTCCAAACCCTTGAACTTTCACATCTGTTAGGCTCACTCTCACCCCAATCACAGTTGTTTACGTGTTTCTGCTCTTCTTACTTCACCACGGCCCAGTGATAACATATGAAGACAGAGGGTAGTCTGAGATTAATTTCAATACAACTTACTTATTGGGAGCGAGGGTATAGAAAGAGGCGGCCAGAAAATGTTCACTGACCAAAGGAGCTGGTTGTCATGCACTGAGAGGAACTCACGCAGGAGTATCAGCTTCCTGATCGGAGGGGGTCAGCACATAATCCAGGCACCCTCGGGTTCACTCCTTCCCGGTGAAAGTTCCCATGAAACGAAGTGATTTTCCCCCAAATCAGAAGGCTCTTGTGATTCATCTCCCCAGGCGTGCCAAATAAGATGGGGTAGGAGTTGGGTGGTGACGTGGGAACCAGAGTCACCAACCTGGCAGGGTAAGATGGCATTTGCTTCGAGAAGTGACATCAAAATGGCCACCTCTGCATATAATCACTCTTGAGCTGTTCCACCTTCTACCAGAAGTAATTGGTTAAAGAGTCTCTAAAAGCTGCAACAACTCTAAATACTGCATTGCTATAAATGGTTCCAGAATCCTCTGAAAGCATTAACTTCTTTGTAGACACCAAAATTGCTACACAGAAAGACGCACTTAATAACTACAAAGAGTGTTCACATGCACTCTCGTGAGATAGACAGGGAAGGAATTACTTAATGTTTTCTGTTATTTAATTAATTTGCATTACTTGAATTAATTTTGCCTCCTGTGAAATGTACAGATCTTAAGTGCACAGTTAGACGACTTTTGACAAATGCATACCATTGTATAACTCACTATTATGTACTCCTAATTAAGTTCGGGAACACTTACGTTGCTCCAGAAAGTAGCCTTGGGTTTCTCTTTGCAGTCAAGCCTCCTCTCTCCCATCCACAAGAAGCATCATTTATTTTCATAGCTAGGTTTTGCCTATTCTGGAACTTCCTACAAATGAAAACATACAGGGAGTAGTCTTTTGTGTCTGGCTTCTTTTGTTCAGCATAACATTTCCGAGATTCATGCATGTAGTTAGCTGTATTAGTAGTTCTTTTTATTGCTGAGTTGTATTTCTTTGTATGGCTCTCCTACGGTTTGTTTACCCTTCTGACGGACAATTCAATTGCTTCCAGTTTTAGGCTAAAATGAATAAAACTGTTACAATATTCTGTGCAGGTCTTTTTTGTGGACATGTGTTTTTTTATTTCTCTTGGTATAACTAGGAATGCAATTTGCTGTATCTTAAGAGATACATGTTTAATTTTTATAAAAAACTGTCAAAGAGTTTTCCAAAGTATGTTCATCATTCTACAAATTTATGTAAGAAAGTTCTTGTTGCTCCAAATTCTCACAATTGCTCCACACTTTCACCATATTATCAATGTTGGTATTGTCAGACTTCTTAAATTATAGACATTACAGTGGGTAATATTGGTATCTCACTATTTTTAAAAAAATATTGAATGAGAATTTTAAAATAAATACTAGATACAGTGCCTTTGTCAGATATATGCATTGGGAATAATTTCCCCAGTCTACGATACATTTTTAGGAAAGCTATTTATTATTTTTAAAGATTTTTTATTGGGGAAGGGAAACAGGACTTTATTGGGGAACAGTGTGTACTTCCAGGACTTTATTCAAAGTCAAGTTGTTGTCCTTTCAGTCTTAGTTGTGGAGGGTGCAGCTCAGCTCCAGTTGCCATTGCTAGCTGCAGGGGGCGCAGCCCACCATCCCTTGGGGTACTCGAGGAATCGAACTGGCAACCTTGTGGTTGAGAGGACGCGCTCCAACCAACTGAGCCATCCGGGAGCTCTGTGGCAGCTCAGCTCAAGGTGCCATGTTCAATTTTAGTTGCAGGGGGCAGAGTCCATCATCCCTTGCGGGACTCAAGGAATCAAACTGGCAACCTTGTGGTTGAGAGCCCACTGGCCCATGTGGGAATCAAACCAGCAGCCTTCGGAGTTAGGAGCACGGAGCTCCAACCGCCTGAGCCACCAGGCCAGTTCCTAGGAATGCTATTTAATTTTGATGAAAATTCAATTTAAAAATATCTTTGCCTCCCATGATGATATTCTTTCATGTTTTATTCCAGAAGTTTTATAGTTTTAGCATTTACATTTAGATCTGCAACCCATTTTGTATATTATTTCATTTCAAGACATACTAAAAAACTATTAAATCATAACTGTATGATATTTACACACAAATTGACAAATAGATCAATGAAACAAAATATTGTCCAGATGTAGACAGATACTTACATGGTCAAGTACTTTTTAGCAAAAGAACTAAAGCAACTCAATGGGGAAAGAAATTTTTTCAATAAATGGTGCTAAAATTGGATACAGAAAAAAAAAGAACCTTAATTTCTACCCCACACCATATACAAAAATTAACTTCTTCAGTATTTTAAAGATGCAATTCCACTTGCAGTCAATCTTATTTTTGTCTGTATCAGTGTGTGTGTGTTTTTTCTCCGCCCAATTAAAAATTTTTCTGTCATTGTGTTCAGGAATTTTACTCACTTACCCAAAAATGTAGTCTTCTTTTTGTTTATAATACTCAGGATTTGCTGAGCATGTTGGATTTAAACTTGTAGAGTAGATATATATTGTGAAATTTGGAAAAACTTCTGCCATTATATTTTCAAATTTTTTTTGCTCTAATATCTTTTGCCTCCCCTTCTCAGACTACAGTACAAACATGCTAGAAATGTATGTCAAGTTCTCTGTAGAAAGTCCCATATATTTTCTTATTAGATCCATATTTTCTTTATACATCCTTTAACAAATATGTAACAGTTGTTTAAAATTTCTTGTCTGCTCATCTCATTGTGTCATCTCTGTGTCTGTTTCTATTAACTGTTTTTCCTCCTAGTTTTAGGCCATATTTCCTGCTTCTTCATTTGCCTCGTGATTTTTTAGTGTATGCTGTACATTGTGAATGCATTATTGTTGAGAGCCTGAATTATGTTTTCTTCCTTTAAAGAGTGTTGCATTTGCAGGGGTTGGCATTTAATTTACTGACAGCACAGCTTGGTTTTAGACATTGATAGAAAAGGCTAAGAGTGGGTCGGATAAAAAAGAGTAGCCCATAATTTAAGGCATGGCTTTTCTGGGGTCTTAACTGAGTGCCTAGGAAGTTCGTAAAGCTTCTCCCCTCTGGCAAGTTGGAGCTCCAACATTTCCCAGCACTGTGCCATGTCTGGAATCTCCTTTCACCTCTCAGCTCTGGGTAGTTGTTCTCTGCAAGGCCTTGTGGGGTCTCACCTGTGCATGTGTCATCTAGTACACCATGTGTGTCCACAGACTCAAGACGACCATTATGCAGTTTTCTGGGACATTTTCTCCCTGCATAGCTTCTTCTTCTGTGATATCCTGCCTCCCAAATTCCAGCTGCTTAATCAGCACAAATTCTAATCTATTTCCTCCACCCAATGGGAACACTACTCTCTATTTCAGTTCCGCTTCCATGCCATAATTTAGAAAGTGTTCTCAGGCAGAGAGCTGGCATAAATGTGATGTTATTCCATGTTCCTGCTTCTCTCAAGGGTCATAATCCTGTACTGTCATCCAATGGCTGGAAACAATTGTTTGCTTTTTTTTTTTTTTCTTTTCAGTTTTTTTTAGTTGCTTATGTTGAGGAGATAAGTGTGATTCCCAATATTGCATCATGGTTTGAACTGGAAGCCTCCATTAGTCCCCATTTTACAGATGGGAGTGAGGAAGCTTATAAACTTCATGTGTCTTTGCCAAACCAAGGTCACTCAGGCAATAAATGTCAGAATCCTGAGCAGAGCCCTGATTCCTAGCTCCATTTTCAAACCTCTATCGCATTTCACATCAGATCAGAGCATGGCAGTTCAGGCAGCGGGAGCCCCCTGTTCTCATCCCTGCTGTGTCCTGTATGAGGACTTCAGTCTTTTGGAGACTTTGGATAGCAAAGCGTACCAGGTGGGCTTTGGGTCTGGTCAGCCGCCACTTACCAACTGATTGATCTTACATCCATACCCTCATTTTCTTACCTATAAAAAGAGGAGAAAAGCACTCACTTTGGGGAGGGATTTACGATGATCAAATGATCGAGCTCAGCATTGTGCCTGGTGCAGTGGCGATGGGCCCAGCCAATGTGAGCCAACCCTAGTCAGACAGTGAGCTGGGGGTTGGTAACTAACAAGTGCTACTCTGTCTCTTTCCACGCACATGACAAGCCTGAGTTGTTTTGCTTATAAAGCATTTTGAGGCAACAGCACTTGGTGAGTCCAGGTGTTATTAATATCTCTGAATCACTATGCAGTTCTATAATTACCTTTCCTTCCTCTAGCTATGCTATTTATTCCCCTTATCTCACTAAAATGTAAGTCAGCAATGAAGTTATGAATTACCGGCCCCCTTATTCTCTGTTCTGTAATTAAGGAAGCTCTAGGTAAGAGCACGCACTTCTGAAGTGGGTGAAATAGTGTGAATGTTGGAGGCTGCCTGCGGCTAAGGTGCTTCCTACCTACCAGGAGAGAGTGCGGTGGAAGCAATTCAGCTTAAAGCACCAGAGCTGGGTACCTGGAGGCCGAGGGTGTAACCAGTCTCAGCCCATGAGTGTTCTCCTTGTTGGGCTTTGGTCTTTTCACGAGCAAGTTTCCCCACCCGGCAAGCATTTTGTTTCTGACCTTCGCATTTCGTCAGCATCTCTTTTTGCTTATCCATGAAATCCTACTGGAATCAACCAGCCATCCATTTCAGAACTCTGTATAAGTCATCTTACTTAATTCTTTTAGCAGCCATGTGAGATAGAGGATATTGCTCTCATTTTATGGAACACCCTGTGTTCATGATTTTAAGTTGGGGAAGGGAGATCTTTTTGTCTTCCTTGCCCGTCCATATTTTAAGCGCCTTATGCTGTCTTTGTTTCACATTTTCCAGGATAGTATGGGTGTCATGCAGGGTGTCATGCACAGTCCCTTGTCCTGCTCCCCACATAAGAACGCAGGACATGGTGAAGCCAAAAAGGAACACCCACAGAGCCACAGGTAGGGGAGTCATACCACTATAGTCTCGCTGGCAGCTGGGTTGGAGACACAGGGAGCAGGAGCCACACGATCCGCAACCTGCCGTCGCTTCTGTGCTAACTGCAATCCGCTGTGCTAACTGCAATCTGCTTCTCTGCAATCCACAATCCGCAATCCGCTGCTAGCGTAGCCACGGCAGTTATATTAGTGGCCAATGGCTCACTGGTTCAGCTGACGGCCAAATAGCCACAGCTGATGGCCATCCAATCACAGTTGATGGCCATTTACTACCCGAGCCAGCACCTTTCCACGTGAGGCCAAGAGCCTGGAAACTGCACTCCTGGCTCTGTCTCCACAGTGGGCATAAATAAGTGCTCAACAAATCACTGATAATTGATGGTGTAATTGATTGCTGATCTAGGACAACTGAGGCAACTTTTCAGTCTTTATTGATTTGCTTTGTAAGCTCCTTCCCGATGACTGAAACATAAATCTTCAGTTAAGCCCAGTTCAAACTTTCTATGAATTCAAAATATTGCATTTCAAATTGACATTTTTATTAGCTAGAGTTGATCAGTTTTTTTCTTGATATCTGTATAAACCTCAAGAAAGACTGAAAAGGAAATGCTCTTGAATGAAAGAAAAACTACTCAAATAGAAACAATAACAACAAAACAACACTGCATGAAAAGGACTGAAATGAAATAATGAAATCAGTTGAATGAAGACGGGTGGTGGGGGGGGGTGTCTTCCTTCACCCCTCCCCCCTCCTTCTTCCTCCCAGTTCCTTACCCTGCAGGCAACGTTCATTGGAGTCCCTGCTTAAAAGAGTGGATAACTTTACAGGTTAAGTGCATCTTACCTACAGATTTAAGTTGTGGGAACTTAGGATAGCTTTAAAACTTGGCTAATTGTCTAACTGGGATCTGATTCGTACTGACTGAACTTTTCGGGCCAAGTTATATTCTGTTTCCTGAGGCGAGGTTCACGTTGTTACACTTTTTTGTCTTCTCTTAATTCATGCCACATGTTGTGTCACTTAGCTCTAGATTTTGGTTTTACATTTGGAACCAGGGGAAGGGAGTTAACATTTATCATGGACCTACTATTTGCCAGAACTTTATATATGTCATCTTACTTAATTCTTTCAGCAACCTTCTGAGGTAGATTGTACTGCTCTCATTTTATGGATGAAAAATCTGAGGTTTAGAGCTATTAAATAACTAGTACAAAGCAATGCTGGGATTAATACCTGGATGAGAACCTTTTCAGTTCCTTGTCAGGAACCCAACTCAAACTGGCGTAGCAAGAAAGTGACGCACAGTGAACTCAGACAAAGCTGGGTCCAGATGCACTGTCCGTAGGACCTCATCGTGGCTGTTTAGTGGGGAAACAGGCTGGCCCTTACTTGTGGGGTCAAGATGACTGCCAGCATTCCAAGTTTCCATCTTAGTGCTCAGCTGTGCCAGCAGGAAGAACACTTCTGTTTTATAATTATTGGCCTGGTTTGGGAGCCATTCTCATCCCAAACAAATCTTGTCGCCACATTTAGGTCAAGGTCTCGCTTCCCTGGGGTCAGGGAGGTGGGTAGGGGACACATCTGAGCCTCATGGCCCAAATGGGGTGGGGGCTGTTTTCCATAGAGGGGGAAATAGATGCTAGGCAGGCAGAAACACATGGTGCTCAGCCCAATAGCCACAACTGTTTGCCCTCAGACCTCTCCTGCATGGTATCAGCCTGGGCAGTCACTTGACCCAGGAGGCAAGAAAGATTGAGTGTTCAGCCAAACAGTTCTTGTCTGCCCTAAATCCTTAGGTTTTCTGAGTTATCAGGTGAGGAAAATAGAAAGCACGCCTGTTTCTCCCACTCTGAGGAGGCCTGGTAGCTCACTGATATGTATGTGTATATTTGTGCTAAACAACATGGCTCAGAAATCAGGGGCAGTGGGGAGAGAAAAGCACACCATAGAATGCTCCTCCTGTGCCTCCTGCTATGGTAGAACTGCGGCTCCTAACAGCTCCCCTTTGCAGGGCCCGCCACGCAGCCCTTCTCCAACTGCCGCCCTGAGACTCTGAGCCCAGGTCTGGCTCCTCCTCTGAGGAAGTGAAGCGGGTAGCACGCGTCCATCGGATCTCACGTCAGAGCTGAGGCCCTCCCTCTTAGTCCCTCATTTATGTAAACTCTTGGTCCCCCATCTTCTACCCAGGCTGCTGTACATGAAGTCCTCAGGCACTGGAGCCAGGTTACCTGGGTGAGTATCTGTGGGGACAGAGCCCCAGAAAGTAGTTTCCAGGCTCTCGGCCTCACATAGAAAGGTGTTGGCTTAGGTAGTAAATGGCCAACTGTGATTGCATGGCCATCAGCTGTGGCTAGTTGGCCGTCAGCTGTAACCAGTGAGCCATTGGCCACTAATATAACTGCTGTGGCTTCGCGAGCAGAGAGAGGAGAGAGAGAAGAAGAATGGGGGCTAGCAAGAAGATGGCGGCTGGGCTAGCAAGTGTGGATGGCGGTTTGCGGACAGTGTGGATCCAGCCTCCAGTGAGAGTATAGTGCCGCCAGAGAGAATATAGTGGTATGACTCCCCTGCCTATGGCTCCGTGGGTGTTCCTTTTTGGCCTCACCATATCCTGCGTTCTTGTATGGGGAGCGGGAGCAGAGACCCCGCAGGCCTCCCTGCATGACAAATGGCACAGCGAGCAGGGTCTCCCGCATGACAGTATCCCAAATCCTTCACCTCCCAACCTTTGACCCCAGGCAAGTTACTTAACCATGCTGTGCCTCAGTTTGCCTCATCTATAAATACAATAAATTACTAAAGGTAAAGTGCTCAGTACAGTGCCTGGAACATACCCAGGGCTAAATAAGCATTAGTATTATAATTATTTCCTCATCCGGGTACACAGTGATTGGCACATAGTAAATGCTTAATAAATAAATGTTTGCTGTTATTATTACTTAGAAACCAACAGGACACAGGCACCCTTATTTACGGCCAGTCTGAGAATTTCGCTGGCTGTTAAATCCCTTTGGGGAGCTTTTAAAACATGCCCATGTTTGGGTCTCAGCCCAAACCCTAGCCCAGTGGGTCTCAGCCTTGTCTGCTCCTTGGAATTACCCGGGAAGCTGGAATAGCTGTGAGTGCTTGAGCCGCACCTCAGAGACTCCGATGTAAACAGGATGCAGTAGCCTGGGCACCAGGATATCTCAGAGCTTCCCTGGCAATTCCAGTGGGTAGAATTCCAGAGCTGAGAACCACTGCCTTCCAGGAACCTAACAGGGAAAGAAGACATCATAGGAACATAATAGGTGAGAGAGGAAATGCCTCATGCCTTTGAGACTAGCAGAGGGGTACAGGCAACTCTGAGAGTCTCGGTCATCACTCCCTTGAGGTCCTCTGATTGTTGTCAAGCCAAGAAGCAACCATGGTGACAAACGACTCCAGCCAAGGACTTGGCACCCGAACAGAGCCCCACCTAGCCCGCTCCTTCACACATCACGGTCCAAGAGGAAGCAGGCACTCTTCCAGCCAGTGGGCCTGCTGGGCTGGGGACTAGAAGCCCTAGGTCTGCCTCTGGCCAAGATAAAATGCTTCAAGGTGACTAGATGTGATTTCTTAGAATGAGAGCTATGCCCTTCACTCATCGATTCACACTGATGGAAAACACAGGCCTTACCCAGTGGTGGGTGTCATGCTGCATGAACAAGATAAACTCTGCCCCTGCCCTAAAGGCCTCACAGTCTACAGAGGAATCGGAGGTGAAAACAGGAAGGCCTACGGCAGTGCCTTGTTCATGGGCATCTGCTGAGATAGGGAGCAGGGCGGACCACAGGTTTGGAGCTCGCTGCATGTTTGGGGTGAGAGTTCTGGGTACACGGTCATTTATCTTTGCATCTAACATGGCAGCTGTCATTCTGGGCTGCACATGCAAATCCCCCCGGGAGACTCTACAAATGACAGAAGCCGGGTCCACACCCCCTAGACATTCTTTCTCCTCCAGGTGCATCTTGTATAGAACCTGCATGGTAGAAGGGTTGTGGGTGGCAGTGAGGCCTCAGAATGTAAGTCCTTGTCATAAGGGAATGTAGGGGCATGGCTGGGCCTCGATAACCTCTGACCTTCTGGGGCGGCTTCCTGAGTGGTAGGGGTCTGGTGGTAAGCGCTGTGGGGAGGAGAGAAGAGGGTTGAAGGCTGGGGCGGGAGGCAGGAGGAAAGACTTGTCCATTTTGAACAAGCGGGACTCAGTTGAACTCTAACGTGCAAAAAGAAGAGACGGGCGAGAATCACGTGATACCGGTCTGCTGGGAGCTCAGTCATGCTCTGGAAACGCTGACCTAGGATCCTGCACCAAATGACTTCTCTCATCCGCAGACTACCCGGGACCTCCAAAGTGCCCTGGCCCTTAGAAACAGGAGGCTGTTCTGGAGGGCCATGGACCGTCCTGCATGAGGAGCTGAACGGACGGGCTCAGTCCTGGGGGAAGGCAGGGCTGGGCCAGAAGCTCTGGGCTGCCAGACGCGTTGCTCCTGAAGATGTTCTCTGAGGATGCAGGCTGTTCCCATGGTAATTTGAGTTAAACTGTGGGGGAAGCAGCCCGTCACTGCAAGGTCAACTAGACATAAAATGCGATTTTAAATCATTTTATCTGAGTGCATCTATTATAAAAAAAACCACACCTACCTCTGGAGTATACAGTGCTATTTTTTAAAAGGGAAAATTGTGGAAAAGTGCATCCTTATCAAAATAGTTCTCTCTCTCTCTCTCTCTCTCTCTCTCTCTCTCTCTCTTTCTCCCTCTCTCTGTTTTGAAGCCATCCAAATTGATTCAGCTCGAGGCTAAATATAGGGATGACTAACAATGATTTCCACAAGAGCCTTAGAAAATCACTTGTAAGCGAGCAAACGGAAAACAGATTATCCAGCAACCACGTCAACCAGCGTTTGAGACAAGGGCCTAAATCCAGCCACTGAACTGAAATGAAAAGTAATGCTCTTTCCTCAGACAGCCGTCAGCTGCATGACCCCAAAAGGAAGAAGGGAATACACGGTGGCGCCCGAAGCCCTCAGGACTGCGTGGGCTGTGGTGATGATTCCTGGTCGGCCGTGTTCCCTGTGAGGAGGTGGGGGGTTGGGGCGAGAGTCCCACTGCACTGTGGGCCCAGAGTGGGTTTCTAGGAGTCGAGTAGTTAATGAACCGTGGCTGTATTTATCAGAGAGAGTGAGACCCTCCACACATTTCCCATCCCCGAGGAGGCCTGGAGTATTGATAATAGCAGGTCAGAGAGGGCAAAGGTGAGTGGATGAGTGAGGGCATGAGGATTCAGGAAGATGCCACTGAGCAGGCCTGGTCCAGAGTCTCAATCAATGTGGCTCTGCAGACTGCAGACGCCTCCCTCGTTAACCTGTGCGGAATGGCAGGACTGTTCATGCCTGGCAGGTGTTTTAGCACCAGCCTGACACCCAGGAAAGAGGGCTCCTGCTCCTGGCCCTGTATCCCTAAGGGCCCCACTTCGTACCCCACGGGGAAGAGGGCTGGGACCCAGTGGGTGTGTCAGTCCAGAGTCCCTGCCTCACCTTCCAGACTGTGGGCCAAGTATACCTGTCACCTGTTCTCATACAACTCATGAGCTCAGAATGGTTTTTATATTTATAAATGGTTGAAAAAATCCAAAGAAGAATGACATGTGTAAATTACATAAGATTCAGTTTCTGCGTCCATAGGTAAAGTCTCATTGGAAGGCAGCCATGTCCTTTCATTAACTTAGTGTCTACCTCGGCAGGATTCAGTAGTTGTGACAGAGACCACATGGCTCCAAAGCCTGAAATATCTGCTATTCAGCCATCGACAGAAATATTTGCCAACCAGGTTTTAGACCCTGCTTAGTGTGCTTGGGACCCCACATTCTCCGCCCATCAGGGCCCTGGCCACTTCTGTCTGCGGGGCCTCTTCTCTGGGTTTTCTTCTTGAAGATGGGCCAGGCCTCCTGAGGGTGGCCAAGGGGTGACTGTTTGCAGGGAGCAGACGTGGAGTTTACACAGCACCGTCAGTGCCAGGCCCTCGTTGTGTAAGGACTGGGGTGGGTGGCAAAGGAGGCAGGCTGGGCTGGGGGCCTCAAGCTGGCCCTCTCTGGGATAAAACTCTAAGGAATCCAAGAATTCAATATTAGAACTTGTCTTTCTGGGTATGTCGGGAGAGCAAGACTGTGTTCTATGTTAGGGTTACATTTGTAACTTTTAAGCGTTTAGCATATGGCATGCGTTTATGGGCTGGGGTTCAGCGTTACTCACGCAATGTCAGGGGGCGTCTTTAGACCACCTCCCTCTGCTCCCACTGGTGGAGCTGCTCTTCACCCAGAGCCACAAGGATTCTTCCCAGACCCATTCTGGCTGGATGTGCTTGCTCTCATAGTCACATTATTTCTTTCAGAACTGACAAATACATGAAACATGACTGTGAAAATGAAGAGGTTTGTTGTTGAAAAGATACAAGAAAGGCGAGTCTATAGAAAACAATGGTATTGAAATAAGTGTGAGCAAGACAAGTGCACACGATTGGGAGAACATCCAAGTCTGCAAATGATTCTGCACTTTGCTTCTTGAATGCCTATAACTCTTTGCTCCCTTTTTAGAACCAAGACTGGAGAGTACAGCCTGCGTAGCCCACTTGTGATTCACGTAGGGAAAAGGATATGAAGTTGGAATCAGAAAGACAAGGCATCAGACCAGGGCCTTGACCCTACATCAAAAGACAGGCCAATCCGTGTGTATCTTTGTGTTCTACGTGACGTAAGTTTAGTATCTGTATCATTGTTTACAATTCCCCACTTAACATTTTTATTAATACCTCAGTTAACTCCATATGAATGATTCCATAGGAGATGCTGTCTTGTGCTCTCATACTGGACGCAATAGAACATTGTAAGAGACACTGTACTGAAAGGTACTAAAAGCTTTACAGATATTATCTCGGTTAATTCTCACAAAGGTCTAGAGTAACAGATGTTGTTACAGCTGTAGATAATGCAACTGAAACTCAGAAAGGGTAAGTCACTTGCCCAAAGTCACACAGCTAGCACATGAGCAGAGATTGGAACTCAAGTCCACCTGACTCAGAACGCGTGAGCTTAACTTCTGTGCCATCCTCCCCAAATATGTGCAGAGTGGACAAATGAATAAACGATAAGCCACAAGCCAGAAACACCTACTATCGAGGTGCTTGTTCCCCAGGGGAGTCAGGGTGCTGGGTGGAAGCATAGACAAGCTGCAGGCAATACATGGTACAGCGTCATGAACAAATTTTACTTGATGGCAAACAGCAGAAACCTTTTTTATGTGTTTACGTGAACTTGTCAATATTGTGGAAAGACATGCAAAGCAGCAAATAACTTCCAGATAGAAAACAGAAGACTTCCAACAACTCGGAGGCTCTGGGCAGCTTTGGTCCGTACCCCAAACCCCACAGGTTCACCGTTGCTATGGGCTCTTGGGTGGAAATTTGGGGAAAAATGGTCCTGTGGAGTATTACAGCGAATTGCCTCAGTCAGGGGCAGGAGGAGAAGGGCGCCGCCAGGAGGCTTGTTTGAGGCTTGTCTAGCATGGCCAGGTTTTATTTTGATGTGAGGGCTTGTGGAAGGGGGTGTTGAAAAGTGATACGGCCAGGCCCCGGCAGAGCTCATGGTGAAACCCAGAGGATTCTGGGTGTACAGGAGGCTGAGTGGCCTGGGATGGCCAGAGCCCATGGGGGCTAGAGAGAGGAGAAAGCTGCTGAGGTGCAGACCCTCTGGAGACTGCATCACGATGATGCTGAATGTGACGTGTTCTCCTGGCAAAGCTGACTAGCGCCACCCACTTACAAAAGTGAAATTAGGGAAAAGATGCCTTTGAGCGTGCATGCTCAATGCAAACCCCATCCTGTGAGGGCAGGTCATCAAATCCAGGAGGACTGGGGCCACCCTCCCCTGAACCCTGTCAGGAAGTCCAAGTTCCCAGGCTTCCCTATAAAGCACCACGTCAACCTGGGCTATGCTGAGGGTTTACAGTGACCATAAGCCCTGAAACTGTGCATGTTTATGCATCATCTGGGAAGACGCTCTGTAGGGGCACGTAACCCCCCAAAAGGTGAGGAGCCATTGCCTTCAGGAGCCTCAAGGTAGACAAGCCAGGTGTGGGGGTTTTAGGCAAGCCAGACCAGCAGCGAGGTCCCACTGTGCACTGAACTGCTGGGCCGATACGAGCCTTTCTAGCAAATTCTCTTACCTTCACCTAGTATTGGCTCCAGCCTCTCCCACTACAGAAACTGTTGGACTTATGACTTCCATGTGTCATGACCTCCATCTGTGTCTAGTACAGACCTGGGCAATGCATGTCTGTTGAACTGATCGAGGCAAAGGGGCTTTTGATAGGCAAAAGTTGAGCTGCTCTTAGAATGAGGCTAGGAAAGCAATGTCTTACACGTCCACACAGTTGGAGCATGTCATAAATTATTTAGTGCATGTGACAATGATGCAGAGTTTGGAAGAAGAACCTGAGGCTCTGGGAAGTTGTGTCCTGCTCAAAGTCCCAGAACTGCTGACCTCAGACTCACACCACTTATTGGGTGGGTGCCCTTGGACACATCGCCAGACTCAACTCCCGAGCCCCCTCCCCTCTTTACCTCATTAGAAGCTTCCTCAAGCACCTTGCCAAGATGCACAGCTAGAAGGCTCATAATTCAGAGAATTGCCAAGTGGCAAACAGGCTCACTTCAGAACTGTGAAAAAGGAAGTGACGCTTCCCCAGGAGCTGCCAAAATGCTGTTTGTGACCTGAGACGTGAGAGCGGCCTGGCCCCAGGCCTGTGAAGGGACAAGTGCTCCTGCAGAGCGCCCAAGTGTGTGAGCGCCGTAGTTATCCACGGCTCCACGAGCGAGCGTCTACTTTGGCCCCATGGTCTGCTCCTTACCCGGCCGCCTGACCACATCACGCCCTGATTTTGGCTTCTGTCTGCTTGTGGCCTGCCGTCACACCGAGGGTACAGTTCACGCTCAATGCCCATCGGCCCTACGACCTGGCCACTGCCCACATCTCCCTCCTCCTTCCCTGCCACTCTCGTAGCCACACTGGCTTCCTTGCTTTCCTGGGAAATTCCAGGCCTGGCTGCCTCAAGGCTTTGCACGGGCTGCTCCCTCTGCCTATAGCACTGCCCACAGTTCTCCGCAGAGCTCCCTCCTCTGGTCCAATTTTCAGCTCAACTGGTCTCTCTTCAGAGAGTCCTTTCCTGACCTCCCAATTTGAATTATACGCTGAAGTCCATCACCATGACGTTGACCTTTTAAACCTTCTTCATAAAGCCTTCAAAATCATCACCTACAATGATTTTGTTTCTTTCTCCGTCTGAGGCAGAGTCCTTGCCTGTCCTGCTCACGGCTTTCTCCAGAGTTAGTGTATCGACCAATGTTCCTTGAGTGTTGATTTGCTTTAATTTAGTTTTGAGGGACTAGATATCATCATTTTCAATTAATTGTGTGTCCAGCAGTCTTAACTCTACAGTAACCTTTTCTGAAAGCTCTCTGAATGACTAGTATGCAGTCGGGCCTGAAAAAAGCCCCCTCCAGTGGGGATTATAGAGCTTGTTTCCAGCGCTGTGGCCACTAGGGCTTAAGAACTGGTTAATTCAACCTGTGTCCATGCAGGGCCCATGACCTCAGCAGGCCCCTGGGACTCGGGCAGAGCAGACACAACCAGTTCTTTCACGAGCTGTGTGAGGTAGGTGTTGCGTCAGAGGACAAAAAACTAATGGTAAAGACTGCTTCTGCCACCCTGTTTCTTGTGCTCTGGATTAACCTGGTGACCTGAAGCAGGACAGAGGCAGCTCTCCTCTGACCCCGGCCCCCTCTCCTGATGACACGCCCTCCTCAGTGCCTTCTTGTCCCTTCTGCAGGGGCCACACAACCACCTGTGGCTGGTACCAGGGGCTGGACTTCTCGGCTGCTCTAAGAAGCCAACCAGCCTTCCTCTCCTAAACCCACTGTGGACCTGCCTGCTTCACAGGTAGTGAGAAGACAAATGAGTTAATACAGGCGACAGCTTCGCCAGGTGCCTACAGGCGGCAGTATGTAACGACCGAGAGGCTCATGCTCCCCTTACCGTTACCTATGCCTCCCTCGGCCACCTCAGAGGCGGCCAAGAGCCTGTGGTATTTCACCTCCCGTTCCTGCTTCATCAGAGCAAAGTCCCAACCACTGTCCAGTAATCGCCAGCTGATCAGGCCTCACTGGACCCGCTGCCTGAGGGAGAAGCCGGGTAGCCTTGCTCAATGGCCCTCAGAGCCTGTCTTCCCTGCAGAGCTAGTGAGGGAGGCTCGATTGTGTCCAGGAGGTACGGGGGCCACCCCATTTCCTGTGTGTGCTTTCTCTTTCCCAGGACCACGGCTCATTACTCGTTCTCACTTTTACCACCTTCCCCAATTGACATATTGAAAATTAATGAGGAAAATGTGGTCTCATATAACTAAGCTAGTCAGGGCAAAGGGCCTATTTCCCCACATGCAAATGAATCTTGTAGGTAAAATAATGAAAAAAACATGTTTTCCTCTCCCATCCTGCCCCCTTTGAACGTCCTGGGCAGCCCTGGGCAGAGCCAGTACGTGCAGGTTGGACCCTTTATTGCTCCGTGGTTAGTCCAAGCAGCCCAGGCAGAGGGAGCTCACTGAAGAGGAGGAGGGACGAGCACAGGAAGGGTGCCCGGGGATGATAGGTGCTTGTGTGCAACCAGCTTTTGAACAAACAGCTTCCTGTGTTGGCGTTCCACAGGCCAAAGCTGCCGCCGGGGAGGTTGGGCTGTTATTTCCTGAAAATGCAGGCTTTTTAAAGAGCATTTTCCTCAATATCATGGTTTGAAATGACAGGCACGGAGTGCTTCCTGGGGCCTAGAGGGGCTGGGGGAAGATCTCACTCTCGGAGGCAGGCAGAACAGCCCAGGTGTGTGTCCCTAACCTGCCATCTGGGGCTCCCATAGCACCCACCTCTTGGGGCTGAACTGTCCTCTCCATGTGTTCCCTAAAGGCAGGGACGGCCTCCTTGTAGCTTGCGCCTGGTATTGCACTTGGCACATAGTAGTTGTTCAATAAAGATGCATTGAACCAAACTGACGTCAAGTGGACGTTCAGGTATCATGTGATCATATAGACACAGCTCACATGCAAAGCCAGCGCATCCTTGGGGCACACACGCTCTCTCTGAGAGGTGGGAGAATAAAAGCGAGCCCCCTCCACCCTTTTTCTCTGGGAACAGATGCATGCTGACCCAGCTTCAGAGGGCTCTGGACACTCCGGTACTTGTAGGGAACAGCAATAGGCTACCAAGTGGGCCTGGCTGTTGTCTGTCCTGCCCCCCTCGTTTATGCTAACTCCTCATTCCTAAGGCCTGCTGTTCCACTGGTGACTAAAGAGCCCAATTTCCAAACGATGGGCCCTGCCTGGCTGAACCTTACCCTGCAGGGCTGTGACTCTCAGGCAAGTCAAGGGGCCACCAGAGGGCGTAAGCCGGGCGGGGTAACGTGTTTTCTCATCCACCTAATTCTGATCAGGGATGTGCCCGGGAGAGGTCAATGAACGTCCCCTGACGGAAGCAAGCACAAGCTCTCAAACCCTAAGGGATAGAAATGACCAGCCTGGGCCCTGAGCTGGGACAAACAAGGGGTGCGGGAGGGAATAAAAGTAGCAATTCGGAGGCCGAGGACGACTACCTTCTAATTCGTGAAGTGCGCCAGCCCCTCCCCCACGCCCACTGCCCCACTCCCGGTAGGGGGCATCTGGCTATCACAAGGTGCTCAGCTCTTAAAGCTGCAAAGAGAGGAAACGCCTCTGAGATGGGGCTGCCAGGTGGACAAATAAAATCACAGGTGCCCAGTTAAATTTGAGTTTCAGATAAACAAGGAAAAATGTGTTACTGTAAGTATGTCCCGTGTAAGTATGGGTCATACTCATACCAAAGCTCATTGCTTGTTTATCTGAAATTCACATTAAATTCACATTAACCAGGTGTCCTGTACTTTGACTGGTAACCCTCTCTAAAGCCCCTGCCCAATCCTCATGTGTGTCCTGTGGGGACTGAGATGGTGGCGGCCGGTGGGGGAGGATGGTGAGGAGGTGGGCCACCTCCAGGGGTGATGCGGTGTCAGGAGGGAAGGCCACCTCCATCATAGGATTGATCGGGGTTCACCGGCCATGGAGGAGTGAGAGGTATGGGCAGACGGTGGTGTAAACACAAACGTGTTCCAGCTCCATACACTGACAATTCAGGAATGCCACAACTGTTCCACACTAGGGAAATGGTTTTCAACTGATGCTCTATTCACACAATGGAATATCAGACAACCACTAGGTAGTATGCTTGAGGACAGACTTTTACACCTTTGAATAAAGCCTGTCGTCTGTCGTTCTCAGGGGCGCTGGCCTCCCAGCCTGCTTAGGAAACACAGCTGAGTGACGAGGGCTTTGCCCCTGAACTCTCAGCTCTGTGGCTTCCTAAAATTATATAAAATGATGCACACAGCAATTGTACCTGAATCTAACAAGGCCTGTGGAGACATCACTGAGAGCCTTTTCTAGCATAGTAAGCAGGGAAACACACAGCAATACCCAGCGTGACTTTCTGTAACTCACCCAGTCACCCTCCTCATAGAACCTGCTCTCTCCCCTCTCTCCACATCTCCTCTCTACCTCCCCCTTCCACTCCCCCTCAGAATATTTTCTTCTTCCTGAGCTCTCTGTGCCCTTTGCTCTGCACATCAATGTAACCTGATGTTCAGCCTCTCTGGGTCTCTGCCCCATCCTCTTTCTGTGCAGCACATCAGTAGGGTGGGGTTGGTGGGTTTACACATCATAGTAACAATTTGTTCCTGATACATCCCGTGGCCTAGGTTGATGTGATGATTAAAGAAACCACAGATGTAAAACCACTAACAGTAAGCCTAAAACATGGAGCAAACTCAATAAATATTGGTTTCCTTCCCCCTCCCCCAGACACAAAGATCAAAAGGCTCTGAAAGTATTTTCAAAGTAGAGAGCAAGAACATCATCTTCTGATAAAAGCACTGTTTTGATGCGGAGATAAAAGGTGGCAAAGAGATGGCCTAACCCAGTTGGATATGGGGGTCAATTGTCCTCATATGGGCCAACTCCTATGGTGGGATGGGGACCCCCTTCTGGAAGGGGGAGTCCCAACGGGGTGGAGATCGCGGGGGGAGCAGGGTGGCTTAAATCTAAAAGGGTGAAAAATAGGAATTGTGGTCTCAGGGGGTTAGGGGCTGAGACATTAATCTGTAGGCCAAGAAATCCTTCTAGAAGAGTCAATTAGTCAGGAACTACCCTCATTTATGGCTGGAAAGCAGCATCGTTGGGGTTGTTTGGTCTCTTCGAAGTCTACTAAAAACAGACACATATATGATTCACTCTCTCTTTTCCTAGTGTTTGCCCTAATGATATAACAGACCTGGAAGGAATGTGGAAACGCAGTGCTTTCTAGAAGGCCTGAATTCTTCATGAATAAACTGAAATTGTGGAGTCCCTCAAGGTTTCAATTAGTGTTCTAACCTCAGTACCTCAGAGTGTGACTTTCTTTGGAGACAGAACCTTTACAGAGGCAATTAAGTGAAAATGGGTCGTTATGGTGGCCCTAGTCCAATATGACTTGAGTCCATATAAGAAGAGATAGGGACACAGGCACACAGAAAGGAGAACACCATGATGACACGCTAAGGAGAATGGCCTCCGAAGAAACCAACCCTGCTAACACCTTGACCTTGGACTTGTATCCTTCAGAACTGTGACAAAGTGTCTGTTGTTTAAAGCCAAGTCTATGATACCTTGTTTTGGCAGCCCAAGCAGACTAAATAGTTCCTGTTTCTTGGCAAGGAGACCACTGGCTCCAGGCATACGTCCCTCACTCCTTTTTCATCATGTGCTTTCTCTACTGTCACTTCTTCCTGCATATTAGCTCCTCGAGGACACTAGTCATTAAGGAGGGGCCTGCAGGGGTATGCTCTGGTACCTTGACCCCAGGGACCTGAAGCCAGCCCAGGACGCACAGCTATGGGAAGGGGACAAAATCCTAGTCTACGCTACCCTGTACCTGTCACACAGGGCACCTGTTGGAAATGGGGTTGTGGCAGGTGACGTCTTGCTGTTTGGATGGGACCTGCTGTGCTGGGTGGGCCAAGAGAAAGGCTACAACTTCACTGAGTTTTCAGCCTGGAAAGGGGTCATTTTCCTTGAAGCAGCTGTGACAAGCCGAGGGCCACATAAGCCTCGCTGCTGTCAGGAGGCAGGAGTCCTGGGTCAGGAAGAGAACCTGGTGCCTCCCAGGGGCTCTTCCCTGTGGGGCAGGTGAGGGGATGCGAAGAGCTTCTGCTTCAGTGCTTCCGAGTCCCAGAGAGCGAGTTAATGCTCAGGGCAGGGCTGTGGGGGCTGTGGCGCCTCTGGATGACACCACCATCTTTCTTCTTGAGGTGCTGCCGTCTTGCCAGAATATTCCCACAGAGCAGGGCCTGGTCCCCACTCAGGAGAGCCTCAGAGTCTTGTGCTTTGCAGACATGGGAGTTAACTATGTTCTCCTCTCTCTCCCTCTCCCTCTCTCTCTGGAAAGCTCAGGTTCCAGAAAAACAAAAGCCAGGAGGGTTAGGTAAAGTCAAGCAGGCTGCCAGCTGGAAGGTGGGGTTTTGTCCCCACTTTTAATGTGTGTGTTTGCATTTTGTCCCCACTTTCTTACTCCTTACCCACTTGGGGTGCGGGTGGGTAGGGGGTAAGAAAGTGAGGACAAAATGCAAACACACACATTAAGAATCTCCCAGCCACACCCATCACACACAGCTTTGCTTCTTGGCCCTGGTCTTGGGCCGAGAAAGCCTCGGGGTCTGTCTCAGGCCCAGCAGCCTTGTAGGTGTACCCAAGGCCACTGAATTGCCATGCCTGAATGCAGGGACCACGTCTTGCATATTGTGATAGCACCATTTACTGGGGCCATTTCATGTGCAGAGTGGACCTCATCACATTTGAAAGGAGGTGCTACTATCATGTTCTGACAGATGGGGAGGTTGAGGCACTGGAACGACTTGCCCCAAAAAGCCTCACAGCAGGTAGTTGCCGGAAGTGGATTTGAACCTGGGTCTGAGTGTTTCTAAGGCAGCCCCTCTCAGCTCCCAGCCCAGGGCCTGACACTGTCAGGCGCTCAGTAAATGCAGCTCCATGTGTTTCTTCTATGGGGGACACGCTGGGAATGCAGGAGTCAGGACTGACCTCACCTACAGCCTCCCTCAGCCTGCTCAGCCTGCTCAGAGGGAGATATCGTGCTAAGAAAAGGGACAAATGGTTTGGAGAGAAGAGATACTGATTCACATGATTTTCAAGAACCCCATCTCCTGTTGGATGGGCACCTCTTCCCACTTCCCATCAAGGGGACTGGCATCTCCTCACGGCCCAAAGCAGCAGCTGTTTTCACTGGAAATGGACTAGAGAGTGGTGTGTGAGCTGAGAGCATGTGTAGCTGCTTCTCCCCTGCCCCGAACCTTCTGGGGTTCAGGCTGATGGCTCCAGGGTCGGGTAAGTGTCCCTATTCCCTTTCTGCACAGATCACGTCATCTCGAGGGACTCTCTTCTGGAAAAGCTTCTCTAGACAGTAGCTGATGTGCTAGACCCTGAAGGAGTCTCCTTATTGCACCACATAGCTTGGGTGAGGGTGGGGTGGGTCTGTGAGTGTGTGTGTGTGTGTGTGTGTGTGTGTGTGTGTGTGTGTGTGTGTATGTCAGCCCCTCTGCCTGGCTCCTCTGTGAGCCACCTCTGCAATACCCCGACCATCTGACGGGCCCAGGACACCGTGGGAATCTTCAGCAAACCTGCTGTTCAGAAGGATGCCTTCATTTCTGCCCTGAAAAGAGTCTGCTGAGTTTGAGGGCTCCAGGGCCATTCCTTCAACTTTGTTTCCTCTGGCGCTACCCTCTGACGTTGCTATTACTCATTAGGCATATTGCACAAGGAGAAAAAGTAGGTCAAGGATTACAAAAAGAAATAAATAAATAAACCATCTCCAGGAGAAGCACTCATATTGTGTAAAGCTATTTTGAATTTGCATGAAATTTTTAAAGGGGAAATATCTTGTGTGGGGATGGCTGTTGTCACAGTTGACTTATGAATGAATGCCAATCCCTGAGCCTTTCATATGTTAAACACGTGATCTTAGAATTCCATTTCTAAAAGGTAATTCTACCCAGTGAGGTGAGCAGCTATATATTCAGGTTCTATACAATATATACCCCCTTGAGGACCCCAGCTGTGTCAGAGCAAGGCTGCTGGGCAGGCTTTACCCAGGGGAGCCTCAGACAGTCAGAGACTCTAAAAAGAAACATCCCAGCTCTTTCTGTTCTGACACACACCTGTTCCACGCTGGAAACTTGGCTGCTGAAATGAATATATTTAGGAGGTATAAAAGGTGCATTCGGATCAAGGTGATAGGTTTCGAGGTGTCTGAATTCAAGGCTGCCTGGACTACTTTTGTGTCAGTTTGACTGGGCCACGTTTGCTATGTGGTCAAACATTATTCTGGGTGTGTGTGTGGGCATGTTTTTCAATGAGATTAACATTGAAATCAGTGGACCTTGAGTAAAGCAGATTGCCTTCCACAAAGGGGGTGGGCCTCATCCAATCAGGGGAAGACCCGAATGGAACACTGGCTGAGCCTGCAGATTTTGGACTTGACAACCTCTATAGATAGTTTATTTGTATAGATAATATAGTAAATATAAATAATCTCTCTTTCTCTAGCTCTCTATATAGATACAGGTATATTTAGAAGATAGATAGATGATAGATGATAGATAGAGATAGATAAATAGATAGACAGACAGACAGACAGACAGACAGACAGACAGACAGATAGATAATACATCCTACTGATTCTGTTTCTCTGAAGAATCCTAACTAATGCACTGGAGGAAGAGCCCTTGAGCTAGGAGTTAATGGGAGGAGGGATGCAGTAATAGCGTGGTACACCCATGGGTCCTGGGTGTGAGTGTGAGCGTCCGGGCTGCCCTAGGTAAGGGTGTGCTCCACACACTCAGGCTACCACGTGTGCTGCTGCTCTTGCCTTCCAGGACGTAACCATGTGGCTGCTTTCCATGCTGGGCTATCATGATGGCGGCCAGTGGTTTACAGGCATTATCTCATGCAATCTTGTGTTTCTCTCTTTCACAAATACGGGACGGAGGAGAGAGGAAGGGAGAGAGCGAGAAAGCTGGACTAGCATGTAGCTCTGCTAAATGGTTCCTCGCCTTGGTTATGCTTCCCTGGAAGGTAGCCCACACTCACCTGTACATGCTTCACTCAATGACGAGGTTCTCCTACTAGGAGCCCATCTCTGTGCTGCGTGGCTAAGGAAGCAGTGTTCCTGCTTTTCTGGAAACTTCCATAGTTCCCTACGGAAAGCATTAGTAGTTGTAGGTTGTGATTTGTCAAGAAGTGGGCATAAGGAATAGAGTCAATAACATCGTAGTACCGGTGCACGATGACAGATGGTGACTAGATTTATTGTGGGGATCACTGTGTAAGCTACATAAATGTTAAATACTATCTTGCACACCTAAAACTAACATAATATTGTATGCATATCAACTATAATTAAAAATACATTTAAAAATAATAATAAACAAGTAAAGTAGGCATCAGATAAAACAACAGCATGTGGTTAAAGGCAAAGATACCCCCAAATCTTTAATCATTTTAAATAGGGAAATTGTGTGAAAAGTCTTATAATAGTAGAGCTAAAGTATACTACTCAGGGGCATTGAATCCATTTTTGAAATGAAAAACGAGATCCAGGTAATTATGTGCAATGTTTATAATAACCTATCTAATTGGTATAGAGCTAAGAAGAGAACCTACATTTCCAAATAGTCTAGACACGCTCCATTTCACCACACTCCAAGAAGGTCCTGGAGAAGGGGTATTTGTACACGGCCTACAAGTTTGTGGCAATGGCTACTAGTCTTCCTACTGCATAACAGTCTCCTTTTTCATGTTGATCTAGCTAAAATTAATGTGCTCAGGGTAAAATCCACTAACTAAACTTGTAAAAACAATGGCTGCTATTCTTTCTTAGAATGTACCACAGCTTTGGGGAGATAGGTGGGATTAGCCCCATGTGGGGACAGAGCCAGGAGTGCAGTTTCCAGGCTCTCGGCCTCACGTGGAAAGGTGCTGGCTCAGGTAGTAAATGGCCATCAACTATGATTGCATGGCCGTCAGCTGTGGCTAGTTGGCTGTCAGTTGTAACCAGTGAGCCATTGGCCACTAATATAACTGCCGTGGCTATGCTAGCAGAAAATGGGGGCTAGTAAGAAGATGGTGGCTGAGCTAGCAAGCACAGTTTGCAGTTAGCATGGCAGATTGCAGCTAGCAAGTGAGGTTGGTTGGCAGAGAGATGTGAATGGCAGGTTGCAGATAGTGTGGCTCCTGCTTTCTGTGTCTCCAACCCACCCGCCGGCGATACTATAGTGGTATGACTCCCCTGTCTATGGCTCCGTGGGTGTTCCTTTTTGGTTTTGCCATATCCTGCGTTCTTATGTGGGGAGCGGGACTAGAGACCCCAGATGGGACCCCGCCTAACACCCCGCGTGACACCCCATCTCTTAAAATTGCTGTGCAGAGGAAACCTAATTGGTGATTTCTTTTTCTGTCAATGTTCTTAGAATAGGCAGTGACCTTTAAGGTCATGCTGGAGGGGATTCCTTTCTAAAAGTAGCTATTGAGTTCTTTAAACATTGCATTAGCTGATTGGTGACGTAGGAACCTTGGCAGGCCAGTGGGGAAGGGAAGCTGGAGCATGAAACCATTTATGATTGGGGGGTGAATCCAGTGGCAGAGGGTGTAAGGGCTGCAGGGATGTTGAAAGCGTGAGGGCAATAGTGAAGAGGGGTGGATGTGGAGAACTGGAGGGCGGAGTCAGGGCAGGGCCAGGAAAGGTGACTGTACATGGCTATGGAGACTGGAGAGTCATGCATGAGTTCATTTTAATGAAAATAGCTGCAGCCTTGTCTTTCTCCTTCTCTCCCACCATTAGCTCTTCCTCAGATCACGCAGAGAGATCCCTTTTATTTCCAGACATCATTCTCTCCTCGCTGTCCATGCTAGAAGCCTTGTATTGCTGCGTGGCCGCCCTAACTAGATGGGATATCTAAATCTTCAGATTACTCCTTTCTGGCTTCCACCTCACCACGCTATCAGAATTGCCCTAGCCAATGACTACTAGACAGTCCAATCCAATGGAAACTGACAGTGTTCACTCCATATGACTTTTTAACAGCCTTTGGTATAGGCCGGCCACTGTCTCCTTCATAAAATATTTCCTGTCTTGATTCTGGAATATTGCATTCCCAGCACTTCTACAATTCTGTCCTTCCTTCTTCATTGCGAGCAACTCTTCCACTGCACAATGTTTACATGTTGGGGTTCCTCAGGGCTTGGTCCTAGTCATTTTCTCTTCTCCCCCCTCTGGTGCTCTCTAAGGGAACTTCCTGCCCTGCCCAGAAATACCAAGTTATTTAGAGAGCATTGGTAGGCGGAGCCTGTCCCCACTGAGAGAAACCTAGCATCCAGGCCTGGTGGAAGCCTTCCTAACCTGCCAGGCAGCAGCAGCAGGTACCAGCAGTAGTCCAAGGGCACCAGGTAAGCCAGGTAGACCAAAGGCTCTGAAAATTAAACTGTTATTGAAAGCAGAGCTCACAAAATATGGCAAGACACATATGGTAAACCTAAACAGGGTATCCAACTGCTAATATGAAATATTTAAATAGGACCTAGAATTTCCAAATACAATAGATAAAATTTCCAAGGTAAACAAAAATCACCTGTCAGAGAAAAGAGCCAAAACAAACAAACAAACAAACAAACAAATCACAACTTGAATGAAGAAAGACAAGGAACTGACACCAACACTGAGAGGAATGAAGTGTTGAAATTATCTGGTAAGGATTGCCAAGAAGCCGTTATAAAAAATGCGTCAAAAATCAATTATAAAATCTCTTGAAATGAATGAAAAGTCTGAGTAAGGGGGTAGAAGTTATAAAAAAAAGAACCAAATGAAAATTATAGAACTGAAAATTCAATAACAGAAATAAGAAGAACTTCACTGCATGGGCTCAGCAGCAGAACAGAAGATGACAGAGATACAATCAGTGAACTTGTGGGCAGACAATAGAATTCACCCAATCTGAAAAAACAGAGAAAATAGACTGAAAAAAAAAAAAATGACCAGAGATTCAGAGAACTGGGCAATGAAAAGAAAACACCCAACATCTATATCATTGGAGCCCCAAAAAGAGAGGGCATGGCTGAAAGAATACTTGAAGAAACAATGGTTGAAAATGTATTGAATCTGGTGAAAGACACAAATGAAAAAGCTGCATGAAACCCAAACAGTATAAACCCAAAGCAATCCACATCAAAAACATCATAATTTAACTTCTAAAACTAAAATCAGAGAAAAATCTTGAAATCGGTCAAACAGAAACAACACGTTACCTATAGGGGAACAGCAATCTGAATGACTGTGGATTTCTCATATGAAATCATGGCATCCAGAAGGAAGTGGTACAACATTTTTCAAGTGTCGAGACAGAAGGATTGCTAATTGCAAATTCTGTATCTGGAAAAATTATCTTTCAGGAATGAAGAGGGAAATTAAAAGCATTCCCAAACAAAGGAAAACTAAAAGAATTTATTGCTAATAGACCTACACTGAAAGATTGACTAAAAAAATTTGTTCAAACAGAAAAGAAATGATTTTTTAAAAAGGATTCTTAGAGTACCAGGAAGGAAAAAGGAACAAGGACAAGAGCAGAAATATGAATAAACACTATAGACTATCCTTTTCTTCATGAGCTTTAGAAATCATATTTGGCTATTGAAACAAAAAATATAGCACCATCTGATACTCAAGACAATGCTTAAAAGTAGAGAAGGTAAAGGGACCTAAATGGAGTTGAGGTTTCCATACATTAGTTGAAGGTAAAATACTGACACCAGTAGACTTTATAAATCACATACGTATATTGTGATACCCAGAGTAATCACTACAAAAACTATACAAAGAAATATACTAAAAAACACTATAAATAGTCACTATGGAATCTTAAAATTGTTAAGTAACTTGCAAGAAGCCAAATGTGAAACAGAAGAATGAGAAGCATAAGATACAAATAGAAACCAAATAATAAAATGGCAGACTTAAGCACTAACCTATAAATAATTATCTTAAATATAAATGGTCTAAATACTCCAATTGGCAAACTGGATTTTAAAAAACAACCCAACTCTATGCTGTTTAGAAAACTCATCTCAAATTCCAAGACATGGGTAGGTTGAAGGTAAAAGATTAGAAAAAGAAACCATGCAAACATTATTTCTTTTTAAAGTAGGACTGGCTGTATTAATATCTGATAAAGTAGACTTCAGAGAAAAAAAAAAAAGTTACTAGAGATGAAGATGAACATTACATACTAGTAAATGGATCAATCCATCAAGATGACATCACAATCCTAAATGTGAATGCACCAAATAGCAAAGCCTCAAAATACATGAAGCAAAAACTGAGAGAGATAATAGGAAAAATAGAAAAATCCGCAATTACAGCTGAAGACTTTAACATTCCCCTGTCAGCAAATGATAGAACTA
This sequence comes from Rhinolophus sinicus, assembly GCF_036562045.2. NCBI lineage: Eukaryota > Metazoa > Chordata > Mammalia > Chiroptera > Rhinolophidae > Rhinolophus > Rhinolophus sinicus. The sequence goes on along the minus strand of NC_133755.1, from coordinate 67,240,370 downwards.
CTGGACGGATTATTAGCAATGATACAGAAAATCTGAACAATTACACAGTAAGATCTAGTCGGCATATACAGTGCATTCCTCCAAACAGCAGTAGGATAAACATTTTTTTCCAATGTCCAAGATAGATCACATGATGAGCCATAAAACAAACCTCAACACGTTTTAAAAAATTAAGATCGGGGCCGGCCCAGTGGCTCAGGAGGTTAGAGCTCCATGCTCCTAACTCCAAAGGCTGCCGGTTTGATTCCCACATGGGCCAGTGGGTTCTCAACCACAAGGTTGCCAGTTCAATTCCTCGACTCCCGCAAGGGATGGTGGGCTGCGCTCCCTGCAACTAGCAACAGCAACTGGACCTGGAGCTGAGCTGCGCCCTCCACAACTAAGACTGAAAGGACAACAACTTGAAGCTGAACGGCACCTTCCACAACTAAGATTGGAAAAAAAAAAAAAAATTAAGATCATAGTTTCATCTCTGGCCTTTATGGAATCAAATAAGAAACCAACAACAGGAAAATAATTAAATAGGTGGAAATTGAACAGCACACTTATTAAACAGTCTATGGGTCAAAGAGGAAGTCTAAAGGGAAATAAAATGATGGAAGAAATAAAAAGGATCTAAACACATGGGAAGCCACACTGTGTTTATGGATCGGAACACTCATCAGAGTGAAGATGTCAATTCTCCTTAAATTGATCTACAGGTTTAACATAATTGCTAAAAAAAAAATCCAAGCAAGGTTTTCAGTAGACAGAGACAATATTGTTCTAAAACTTATATTGTAAAGTAGAGGCCTTAAAATAGCTAAAACATGACAGAGAAGAATAATGTGAGAAGAATTGTTCTACCCATTATTAAGGCCTGTACACAATCATGGTAATCGAATAGCATGGTAGTGACGGAGGGCTAGATGCATATTGTCAATGAAACAGTAATGAACTCAGAAATAGACCTACTTATAAATCAGTCCAATTAATTTTTGACAAGATGCAAAAACAATCCAACAGTGGAAGGATAGTCTTTTCAATAAATGGCATTGCAGCAACTGGATGTGTGTAGGCCAATTTAGGTCATTTATGATCTAAATGACCTAAACCTCACACTTGATACAAAATTAACTCAAAATAGATCATGGACTTAAAAATAAAATGCAAAATATACACTTTTAGGAGAAAACTGTAGGGAAACAAATCTTCATGAACTAGAGCAATGCCAAGAGTTCTTAGACTTGACACCAAAGCATGATGCATAAAAGAAAAATGGGCAAATTGGACCACCTCATCAAAATTAAAAACAATTGTTCTCTGAGAGCTCACGTTAAAAGGATGAAAAAGCAAGCTACGGACTAGGAGAAAATATTTGCAAACCACATATTCAACAAAGGACCAGTATCTATACTACATAAAGAAAGCACAAAACTGAACAGCAAGTGTCAAAAAAATTCACTGAGAAAATGGGCAAAAGACATGTCTAGACATTCTCCAAAGATGTACAAATGGTACATAAGCACATGAAAAGATGTTCAACATCATTAGCCACCAGGAAAATGCTAATTCAAACCACAAAGGGATACCACTACGTGTATATCACAAGGACTAAAATAAAAACAGTGACAATACCAAAAGCAGACAAAGATGAAGAAAAAGATTACTGGTGATAATGTCAGAGAGTACATCCTGTCTGGAAAGCAGTTTGACCATTTCCTCTGAAACTAAACATGCAACTACCATATGACTCAGCAATTATACTTTCGTCTTTTGTCCTGGAGAAATGAAAAATTACATTTACACAAAAACCTGTATATGAATGTTCATAGCAGCTTTATTTGTTAGAGCCCCAAACTCAAACTCTCCCAGATAACCTTCCATAGGTTAAACTGTGGTACATACATACCATGGACTATTACTCAACAATATATAGGGACAAATTATTAGTACACTCAATAACTTCAATGAATCTCCAATGACTTATATCGAGTGAAAAAAAAAAACCAAACCCGAAAGGTTACATACTGTATGCTTTCGGTTATATAACACTTTTGAAATGACAAAAATGTTAGAAAGGAGGACAGATTTGTGGCTGCCAGGGATCGGGGTGGGGGAGATGGGTGCCAACTTGAGGGGCCTTTATGATGTTGAAACCAATCAACGTCTTGACTGTGTGGTGAAAACATGAACCTACTCAAGTGATAAAACTGTATAGGTTCCAGTGTGTACATAAGCAAGTGCGCGCGCGCACACACACACACACACACACACACACACACACACACCTTGAGAAATCCTGTTAAGCCAGTGGACTATATCACTGTTAGTATCCTCGTTGTGATATACTATAGTCTTGCAAAATGTTGCTACTGGGGAAACTGAGCAGAGTTCACAGAGGATTTGTTTCCTGGCTCAGGATTATCAAAGGACTCAAATTTCCTCAAGGTCGAGGATGGCTGCTTTGGCTTTTTACCTCTCCCAAAATACTTAGCACAGAGCCCTTCATTTAGTAGACTCTCAGTGAAGCCTGAGAATGCCCTTACGGTGGATGTTATCATCTGATGAGACAGGCATGGAAGGATATCAGGATCTTTATCCACAGATACTTGGAAAAGTGCGTTATTTGGCATTCACCATTTCCAAGGACAATCTTACCTGTGAAGACCGCTGGCGCATGCTGTCAGTCCATGCTCTGCGTATGTCACACATGCACATCACAAGCTCACCTGCAAAGACAGCGCATGATGACGACGGCAACAGGAGTCCTGAGCGATGGTTCTCATAGCAACCATCCAAGAGCCACTTCACGTGTGTACTTGACAACGCACGGAATGTGACTCATGAGGTCCAGCTTCTGCCAGGAATATGTTTCTTTCTTGTGTTTGTCTTTAGTGGATTATCAAGCCCATAGTGTTTACAATTTAAGAAATAATCAATGTTGTTTAGTCTCAAAGGGCCGTATATTGGGCCCTCTTATAATCAATCCTAGATGAGAGATGGTTACACTTGATTCAGTTAAACAAGTGCTGAGCATTTTGTGTACACGGGGCACTAACCAAGGATCTCTTGGGGCAGCAGAGATGAGTAAACAGTGGTTCCTGCTCTCGGGCAGCTGCGGTCACACGGAGGGTCTCTGTGCCAATGCCTAGGAAGGGACTGGCTTTAGTGTAAGGGTTAGTGATATGATGTGTTGGGACTTCTGGAGATGTGATTTCCCAGTCAGGGGAGGAAAGAGGCCCAGATTTACTGAGAGCTGTGGGCTCTCTAGGTTAAGAGCCTGCTCGCCAAATCAGCCTGTCCCACCTGACCCGGCTTCACCACCTACCAGCAGGTAATCTTGGGCAGAGCCCCAGCTTCACTACACAGCACTCAGGGTTGCTGAGGGTGGTAGAAGGGACGGCCTGTGGCCTGTGGCCTGTGCAGCACAGAGCCTGGCATATCATACATGCTTCATGAGTGTTGGCTGTTGTGATTTAGCTGGTAGGAAGAAAACCTAAGCCCTCTTCTTGAGCTGCTGTCAGTCCAGTGGGGGTGACAGACATGCATGCAGATAGATTACAGGGCAGTGGGACCTGTGTTACTACAGACCGGAAGAGATGAGTGTGAACGGCTCAGGAGACCCTAGGGAGCCACTAACAGGTGCCTTGTGGTCATTGAGGTGCCTTTCACAGCCACCTAGGGCAGGCTTTACTGACATCGCCACCAGCTTTTGTACTGGCCATTCACTGGGGATAAGCACAGTGTGAGCTGAGCCCACGAATCACATCTGCCCTCCTCACGGCGTTCATCTCCCTGCACTTGGCTGTTTGCAAAGCCACAGAAGGAGGAGTGTTTTAGGGGGGCTCTCCTGTAGGATATTTCTCCCCCTGGCTCCCCATGACAGGTGTGGGCCCAGAGAAAGACCTGCTGAGGCCCCACTGTTACTGCCACGACCCCCTTCAACACAAGCACATCCAGCGGGCTAGCAGCCACCACTTTTGGTGTGAGAACGGTGTCAGAGCTGTTGCTGTTTCTTATCTTGAGGAAGGGTCCCCCATTTCCTGGGGAGGGGGGGCTGTTGTCAGGGAGGCAGAGATTACATCTTGCAGCTCACAGCATCTTTTTCCTCTTTGCTTTGAGTCAGCTCCGTGGTGCTGTGACATAGAGCGTACCTTCCATGGACTCCTGTTCTGGGGTCCAAACTGCTTCGAGGTCCAAGTCCTCTCCGTGACCAGCAGCCCCACCATGGACCCTGGGCCTTGGCAGAGCCGGGTGTGTCAGTTCCAGTGGCTGCCTGGTGTTAAGTTGTCCTCTGCACAGAGAACTGCGTGGGGATAGAGAATCAGTCACCACTTAAAATATGAGGTGAAAACCTTTAGAACCATCAGTTTGAAGCTCTCGTATATTTTGTCTAAACAAAGCAATAAAGAGTTATTTAGTTTTCCAGAGGGAATAATAGCACAGTGGAAAGGTGTGCCGTTTATCTACTTTCTTGACTAATATTGGTGCACAGGAAGCCTGGTGGGGGGTCTGGGGTCTCCACAAAGCCCATGGCGCCAACATGGGAGCACGAATTCCCAATTGGAGTGTTTTCCCAGGTGTGAGGGGGATTCCTGCTTAGAGACAGCAGCGTCCCTTTTCTCTTGAGCCAAAGCCCCCCAGATCTAGAGACTCTGCTGCTGATCAACCTGTCCTGGAAAATCACCCAAACCGTTTACACTGTTTCAGTCGAAACCTCATTCTGGAGTTTTACATGTCTCCGGTTTGGTTTAAAAAATAAAAAAGGCATGCTCAAGTGCTGACTGCAGAAGGGTGATACTTCCCTGTCCTCTCCATGCACAGGTCACACTTGGGGAACTGAAAGGTGGCCTGACCAGAAGGTGACCGGGATGGGGAAAGTGCCCAAAACCATGTTTCACCGGAAACCAGCAGTGGGCTGGGCAGCGGGAAGGTAGAGCAGCGTGATGCAGGCAGACTCGGGGCTACTGGGGGGCTGGAGGGGCAAGGGTGCCATCCCGGTAGCTCCAAGGACAGAAGCAGAACCAACAGGTGGCCATGTGGAGGCTGAGGAACAGATGTCAGTGTCACCTAACTGGGCCTTGAGCCCGTCGCAGGTTTCCACAGGGGAGTGCAGTCACCTGCACATACTTGTCCCAAGAAGGATGGCACGTCTATGGGCAGGCTGTGCATGAAGCTGCAGGCACAATAGGCTGGTGCATGTACTGTGAGAAAGGCAGGGGCACTGCTGGGCCCATCGGCTCAGCCCCACTCACTCCCGGGGTCGGGGTGGGAGGGTCAGACTCTGCAGCCACCCCACCTAGAAGCTTCAGCATGACAGACTGCAATGGAACCCACACCTCCCTGAGGGCCTATAAGTCCTTGAGTTTGGGTGGAGCTGGTGGTTCAAGTGCTCTGTCAGGGGTTCTGGTAGGGAATTCCCACTCTGGGTGAGAGGTTGAGCTAAGAGGAACCCCAAGCTCCCTTTCAGCTCTGAAAGGCTGAATTAAACCAGGAGTCACCTCCTTGCTCTCCAGCAAACTCCAGCAATGTCCACAGAGCCTGTAGCCATCAGGGAGCCAGCCCTCCAAACCTGGGCACCCACTGTTCTGGGCAGCAAACATGCTTCTCCCTCATGTGCCATAGATGTCCACAGCTGCATAGCTGCTGAGGGTCCTTCCAGCATCATCTTCCACCCTTCCTGCATCTCCCCCTAAAGACTACTTCCCTCTCGTGTTCCTAGGGCTCTCCTGTTCCGTGAGGTGAGGTTGCCCACATCCAGCCTCCTTCGTCCAGGGCTTCCATCAGCATCACCCGGAGTCTGGGAGTGCTGGGCCTTGCAGGGGTCAGACAAACTTCCTTTCCGCTCAGGTTTGCATGGTGACCCACTGGCCTACTTCTCTGTGGGACGGCTTGGCATAAGGCAGAGTCCTGGCAGTCAGAGCACCCCTCCTCCACGGGTGTGTGATGCTTAGAGTCTATGACAGGAAACAGGAGGGTAACGGGCCTGCAGATAACAATATAATGCATCAAAGTGTTCACGGCCAGCAGGTTGGCTGTGTTTAATTGCACCACCATCATTTATCATGAGCAGTGTGACAAATTCATCTTTATTTTTTTTCTAGCTTCCAGCTCTGTGTTCTCTCATGCATGTCCATTACGTTTGCTTCTCCTGCTCTCATATTTATATGAAATAAATTGACTCAATTACCCTGAGAGTTTCGGCTTGACAGAGATTGAAAAAGTCTGTGTGTGTGTGTGTGTGTGTGTGTGTGTGTGTGTGTGTGTGTGTGTTATCTGTTTTGCCGCAGAAGGCTGGAATATCTGGATGGAATGAATCATTCAAAAAGAAAGAAATTTCCAGAATGTTTTCAATCATCTGCACAAAACAGAGTCTGAAATGGCTCTGGAAAAATCTCATTGATAAAACAGCCACAGACAAAACTTAATCACTGTGGCAGTCTGTCACAAATGTCGCAGCGTCACACATTACTTATACCTCACGGAGAACTGCAACCAATTGTGGGATTATTTCTTCCTGCCTGTATTAACTGGCTTGGATGAAGACAGCTGCCATGAATCAGACAGGGGAGAAGGGGTGCCCAAGGACTGGAACACGAGTCAGCCCCAGGTCAAGGGGGACGAAGGGGTGGGCCTGTGATGGCCAGAAGCACTCACTCGCCCAGTGACGGGGAGAAGGCCGGCTGGAGCACCCTGAGCCCTCCTTACAGGAAGGGATGTGCAAGGCAGGCAGCCCAGGGAGGGAGAGACCTTCTGCACTGGCGATGTCCCCCCTTCGAGATGCACTGTTCTTTTTAAATCACGTAAGTAACACACAGACAGAATATACGGTAGGAGAGTGAAGAGGAACTGGGGAACTTCCCTTTACCTCCTCCTTCAACCCAATCCCTAGTTTGTACTCTTCCAGAACTCTCTATGCATTCATGCCTGGTGGTGAATATATGTGTGTGTGTGTATGTGTGTATTTACATACACATATACATGTACACACATACAGTTGACTCTTGAACAATGTGATGGTCAGAGGCGCCAACCCCACCTGGTCAAAAATATGAACACAACTTTTAACTTCCCCAAAACTTTACTAATAATAGCCTACTGTTGACCGGAAGCCTTACTGATAATATAAACGGTCAGTTAACACATATTTTGTATGTTATACGTATTATGTACTGTGTTCTTACAATAAAGTAAGTTAGAGGGAAAAAATGTTATTAAGAAAATCATAAGGAAGAGAAAATATATTTACAGTACTACATATATTTATTGAAAACTTTTTGCCTGTAAGTGGACCTGCGTAGTTCAAAACCACGTTGTTCACGGGTCAACCAAAGATACTCTCACGTAAGCAGTATCGGCAACATTTGTTTGAGTTGATCACGCCCACCCTCTTGAAGCTGTTACTGCCCTTGGCTTCTGGGGCTCAAACTCTTCAGGATCTCCTCCCACCTCACGGCCTGGTCCTTTTCCGTCTCCTGTGCTGGGTCCTTCTCATACTCATAGAAAGGTAGTGGGTCCCTTACCTCTTTGATCTCTTCCAGGTCTTGGCTCTACAGGTTTAGAAGACAACAGCTCTCAACTTTGTTCCTCCAGCCTGAAGCTGGACCGCCACCTGACATCTCAGCCTGGATCACTCAGAGGCCGAGAAAACGGGTCTAAAGCAGAACTCTTGATTTTGTCCCTCCCGACCCTCCTCTCCCACTCTACCCACACACAGGGACTCCTTGTTGGTTCCTCTCTTTTTCTGATGTCCAATTTCTCCAGCTCCTAATCCTGTACCAGTGATGGTGCGCAAAGGGAAGAAGAGAAATAAAATGAGACCCCGATAAGATGAAGCTGATGAGAGGAGCAATGAGCTCTTTAAGACTGAGACTCTCGGGGCGACTGGATGGCTCAGTTGGTTAGAGCGCGAGCTCTCAACAACAAGGTTGCTGGTTCAGTTCCCACATGGGATGGTGGGCTGCGCCCTGCAACTAAGATTGAAAACTGCGACTGGACTTGGAGCTGAGGTGCACCCTCCACAACTAGATTGAAGACAATGAGCTGCCCCTGAGCTGTCGGAGGGGTGGCCAGATGGCTCAGTTGGTTAGAGTGCAAGCTCTCAACAACAAGGTTGCTGGTTCAGTTCCCACATGGGATGGTGGGCTGCGCCCTGCAACTAAGATTGAAAACTGCGACTGGACTTGGAGCTGAGGTGCACCCTCCACAACTAGATTGAAGGACAATGATTTGGAGCTGATGGGTCCTGGAAAAACACACTGTTCTCCGATATTCTCCAATAAAAAAATTAAAAAAGAAAGACTGCGATTCTCTGAAAATCACTCTGAGGTGAGCAGATACCTCCCAGACCCTTGCCTTGCTGAAGGAAGTGTTAACTGTGGGGCTTGCTGCTGCTGCTGTCAGTTCCTTCGTACCCCCAGCAGTTCCTGCTGTAGCCATCCTGTGTCTTAAAGCAGCAGGAAACAGCCCAATGCCCAGAGTTGAGGGAGAACGAGGCGATGTTCCCTACAAAGACTTGAGCAGCAGGTTGTGCCCAGCTGCCCACCCACTCCCTGCCAGCACCACAGGGCTCTAACCAGAGCTGAGTCCCGGCTCTCCCTCCAAATTCAAGAGTATAGGTGACATGTAGTTCTCTAACCCAACATCAGATATCTCAGGTACTTTCCTGTCAAATGAGTGGCTTTGATGTTTTGGGACAGGAGAATACAACAGGTGGTCAAATGTGAAGGTCTGCGTTGTCTGTTAAAATTCATATTGTGTTATAAATCCCATGGAGCATAGTGGTTGAGAGCATGGACTTAAAGCCAGATGACATGAGTGCTAATCCCAGTGCCACACTGCTCTTGGAGGAGTTTCCTAATCATTCTGTGCCTCAGCTTCGTTGTCTGTAAACCTCAATAGGACAGGACCTCTCTGTGGTGAAAGTCCCTGACTGTTTTCCCTTCTCTGTAAGTAGAACTGTGGCTGGCAGATGCTGGTGGCTGTACCACAATTCTCAGCTTCCCTTGCAGCATGGTCATGTGACCTCATCCTCTCCCATGGAATCTGTGGAAATGACTCATGCTATTTCCAGGTTGGGCCTTAGAAGAGCAGGTGTCTAATGCCACACTCTTGTTCTCTGCTCCCGGTAGCTTGAGCAGCAGCGACCAGAATGACTTTGGAAGGCACACAGAAACAATGGCAAGGTAGCCATCAGCCTGACCACGTCGCCTTGCCAAATTGGAACTCAGACTGTCACAGGAGAGAGATATAATCTTCAACCTGGTTAGAGCTGTCGCATTTTCGCATCTCTTCTTAAAGCAGCAGTTGTTATCCTCACTAAAACCCTACTTCACAGAGGTATTGGGAACATATTGTTCTAACATTCACTATGTTAATAAATACAAAGGAATTAGGACAGTGCCTGGCACAGAGTCAGTATATGTGTTGGCTAATAGCGGTGATGCAAATAATAATATCATTATGGAATTAGAAAGGAGGAGAATATGTAAAATTCCTGTAGTGTATTTCAGTGCTATGTATCGATGAGGCATGCACGATGTGGAGTTTCTACTGTTTGGGGCACAGCTCAGCACCCTTGCTCAGAGAGCCCACACCTGATGGGGATACACAACAGAAAATCACGGGATATTTTGGTTATCTATGTGACAAAAGCTCTTTATGGTGACAAAAATAGTGTATCCTGCTCAAAAAGTTCCTACAAAGAGTGATTAGAAACTTGTGCCCAAAGGACAAGGATAGAGTGATAATTACTATACTTAGTGACTCAATTACCTAGAAATATAAATGTGAGGAAAACCCATGCACTTCCCCCTTTCTAAATTTCACAGTAGTACTTCCTTGTGCCGTCTTTCCTGATTGCCTGCTCATACGTTGACACTATGGGTAAGAGCATTTCCAGAAAATCCTGAGGAGTCATGACCTCCACTGTAGAGCACAACAGGCCCTGGGATGCATGCTCCCCTGGTTGCCTGGTTACTAGAGGAGAGGAGAGAGCTGCAAATAGAGGGGAGCTGGGAGCAGTCTGCCTGGAGGAACAGCAGGTGGATTACAGAACCACGGAGTTGCCAGGAGCCTTTGTTCTGATAAGTGTACAGAGCTGCTGCAGCTTCACTGTGTGATGGCCATGAGGACAATTAAGTTCACGATCTCATCCTAGGAAACGTGCTACATACCTCATTGCTGAATATCACTATGGTCACCTTCAAAGTACTCCCCTTTGGAAGCTAATGCACCAACGCCAGTGCCTCGTCCACCCTTCAGAGTAATTTTGGAACTCGTTTTCTGGAATGGCCATGAGAGCTGCAGTCATATTATCCTTGATGTCCTGAATGTCATCAAAATGTCTTCCTCCCAATATTTCCTTTATCTTTGGGGAAAGAAAGAAGTCACTGAGGGCCAGATCAGGTGAGTAGGGAGGGAATTCCAATACAGTTATTTGTTTCCTGGCTAAAAACTCCCTCACAGACAGTGCCGTTTGAGCTAGTGCATTGTCGGGATGCAAGAGCCGTGCATTGTTGGAGAAAAGTTCAGGTCGTCTAACTTTTTCATGCAGCCTTTTCATCACTTCCAAATAGTAAACTTGGCTAATTATTTGTCCAATTCATACAAATTTTTAATCAATAATCCCTCTATTCAAAAAAAGTTAGCAACATCATTGCAATAAGTTCGCGAACTTAATTGTTAGACCACATAGTACCCTGCCATCAGTCCGTGTTATTGGACATGCAGCACCACAGAGGGCCACTGTGGCCAAAAGCATTGATTCCTGCTTTGGACAAGACTGACAAATGCCTGAGCTGTCTCTAGTTCCCCTGGTTGGGAACATTGACAAGGTCTGATGTCCTATGCCCCAGTGGTGGAACTGACCAGGGACGGACAGCTCCTGGACCTGACCCAAGAGGGCAGGAGGGCTGTCGTGCCATGATCACACCAGCATTTGTGACTTAGCTTGGGAGGTCCATGAGAGCTAGACAAACAAAGGGCACTGAGAGTTGTCTGACTCCCAGCCTGACAAGGGAGCCCAGAGTTCTGTGCTACCCTGCAGCCTCAGTACTCAACCTGTGTAATGTGGCTACTCCCTGGGTGTGTGACAGCCCAAGTGAAGTACTAAGCGAGCAGAAAGTCAGCAGGTGGGGCCAGGCTCTGGGCGCAGACATCCTGGTTCTGCCACGCACAGGGGGTATGAACTTGACCTAGGTTCTTTCCTCTCTCGGTATTCTGATCCACACAATGGAAATAGACTTACTTAACAGCTTTTGATGATTACAGATAAGGCAGGCAAAGTGTTTAGCATGGAGTCTTCCACGTAGTATTTGTTCAATAAACAGGGTGACAATCCCATCTAGACCCATCTGTTTTCCTGAAGCACCCACTTTCACATCCAACAGTGTCCCAGTTTGAGTGACAAGTGACATGGTTGCTGTATGGATAGATGATGATGGTGATGATGATGATGACGACTAACAGAGGCAGAAGGCCAGTCAGGGACCTAGAGAGGCCCCTTCATGCAAGCTGGAGTTCTGCGGCTTTGACCAGTAATCAAGGCGCCTTCACACCCAGCATCACTCAGCGACACCATACATAGCGGAGAAGTGACCCAGGTCATCACACACAGAGCAGATTACATTGCAGAGATGGCCTGTGGGATGCTTTGTTCGAAAGGGATTCTGTCCTGAAGGAGCCTCCAACCCTACAGGATAAGGACAGAAGCCAAGAGCAGATGTGAGCAGGATAGGGAGCCGCACAGCATGGCCAGCCCTGCAGGAGACGCCAGTGACCTTGTTCATACAAATGCAGAGAGACTCCTGAGATTGGGGGGCTGTGCCGTGGGAACCCCCCTGAAGATAATCCCATGACTTTCTTCCTGATATTGGTTTCTCTCAAGGGCTTTCCTTTGTTTTCTCCTCATCGAAGAGCTTTACAGAGATATCATTGATAACAACGATAGGCAGGGGTAGGGCAAAGTCACTTTCGGAAGCAGCCGCCATCATTTGTTGAGCTGGATTTAAGTGCTGCACATGTCACCATAACGACCTCAGTGAGTCGTTAAGGCCAGCACTATCGTCCCCACATCAAAGGTGGGGACATGGAACTTGGAAGGTGAAGCCATTCCCCCGAGGTCTCCCAGCTGCACTGGGACTTGAACTGGGTCTCTCAAACCCAGGGCAGTTGGGTTTCACCTGGACACGGAGTGGGAGGGCTCTCTACAGCCCCTCGACAGCCCCCACCGCTGTGGAACAAGCCAGAGAGTCAGGTATGAAAAGATCCAGAAAGCCCGGCCGAGGAAGCCTTGCCTTCAGGGTATAACCCACAGACAACACAGAGCATGTGCAGGGTCCATTTTGCAGACGTGTCAACGTGCGTGTTACCCACCCCTGTGGGCCAGTGGGTATCTGTCTACCTTGGGAATAACAACAGTGACATTCAGCGATACATGCTTTGTGCCCACAGGGGCCCCATTGGGCAGGAGGTGTATTTGAAAGCGTGTACAACCCACACACCACAGTCCTGGCCAGCTCAATCTCATATGCAGGAAGCCAATGCCCAGAACTTTCTGGAAGTCAGAATGTGCTCTCACTCAGGGCCACAATGGAACCCCCTGTGAGCATGAAGTGGGATGAATCTCCACCTATGGCCGGGTGGCTTTTAGAGCTGTGAGTACTGAGCAAGTACGAATCTCGCTGGCAACTCCACTTCCTGGCTTCCCACATCGTGAGTGTGCATGATGTGAATACTCCACTCCATCAGAGGAAATCACACAAGTGAAAATCAATTTTACTTCCCCAGGAGAGAAGCATCGAGATTACAAAGTACACTGATGATATAACAGGCAGGAAAGAGGGCTGGTTGCTGGCTTTGGCCCTGGAACGCAGGGTGGAGCTGTGAGAATAACGCCATGCCTGACAGACGTCTGAGAATAGGCCACGTCACAGCCTCAGTGTGTCATTGGGGTGAAGGGCAAGGCCCCGAATGCAGAGGCACAGGAGTGGGTCTCTGGTTCCTGGGCCTGAGACAGGAGACACAGGCAAGGGCAGGGTCTGGAGAGGCTGGGGAACCGAGAGAGTGTCCTGGCAGGGGTTCCAGAACAAAGACCCATTACCCAGGTGGCAGTAAGGTGAGAACTTGGCAGGAGAAAGGCAGAAGCCCAGCTGGGAGTATGGAGCTCCAAGAGAAGAAAAAGATGAACGGGACACTGAGTCCCCTGTTTCCGTATGAGAAGCTCCTCCAGTGTCCCGAGTCAGGCCAGTGAGAGGTGCAGGTCACTGAGAGGTGTGGGAGCAGGGCTGGGAGGACGTGACCTGGCCGGTCCCACATGAGACCTACAGCGTTGGTCTGGACACGGTGCAGGTAAAACCCACAAAGGAGAGGGTTGGACATGACTGCTCACACACTGATTTTCAGAGACGCCCCCAGAGGGCCCAGCTTCCAGTGTGCTTCCGACGGTACGCTGCGTGATACCTTGGGAAACCAACAAGTATTTGTTTCTCCGAAAGTAGGTCAGGAACTCCTGGGAAACTCATGGATTCTGACTTTGATTTTTCCACCTTGAAGTTTAAAGAGCATGGATAAATTCATTGGAAGAAGAAAAACACACATCGTCTTTTTTGTTTTGGTTTTTTAAAATCCAAAACATGCCTGGCGTGAAGGGAACAAAATACTGAAGGAGCCGGGAACACTCCCATTGTGGCCCAGCAAACACTCACCCTCTGTTTGGTCCCACCTTGTGGTCACGGCTGGTCCCCGGCTCCGGTGGGGCAGGTGTAGCCCTGGGTACAGAGACCAGGACACAGGATGAGTTAGCACGTTCTTTGTGTTGCCACCTTAGCTGGTCCCACTTACGATGACCACAGTGTGCTCTGTCATTGCAACTACCTTTCCACGAGTCACAGGACAGCTGACTGTCTCAGCAAACATCAGAAGCCTCTTGTATAAAGACAGGTCTCTCTTTGCTAGAAGAGGAAATGAAGGAATTCCAGCAAGGGACGGCATCATCACCCTTGGCTCATGGCTCATGACACGAATATGAGGACAAGCCACTCAACGAGCTCAGCTCTATACGAACGAGGACCACATCCTGCTTATTTTGCATCCTTGGCTGTACTTAGACCAGGACCTTGTCCAGAGTCAGTTTGCAATGAGTGATTGCTGAATAAATGAACGAGGGGACAAAGCTGGTGTCCTCAGAGTCTGGCATAACAGTTATCTGGCTGAGGGTTTGGAAGGCTGGGGTTAGGAGCAAGGCACAGTGAACGAACCCCACTCTGCATCTTGCCAGCCTCAGGGGGTGCCTGACCAGCATCCCCTCCACCTTCTTCAGGCAACAGCACCCTGATTTCCCAGTGATGCATCAGCGCATTCCCATTCTTGATCCAATTAATCTGATTTGGGTGGACCCCACTACCCCAGGCTCCAGTGGGCATGTGACCTAATGTGGAAAATCACAAAATCAGGAGAATAGCTTCTCAGGATTTCAGTTTCTGGAGGCACAGGACTCCTATGTTAGAAAATGGTTTTATCCAAATAAGTCCAGGTGGCAATTTTCATAATAAACTGCCTTCAATGGCCCTGGCCTCTCTCCTAGAAAATGTTAGCAGATGACTACGGCCATAGATTCAGGTGACCTTGTCCTCAGACATCAGAGAACATTTACACAGATGAATAAGTGGGAACAAATTAGATTCCTTCTCATGTTGATGAAACTTCAATGGGAACAAGCACCCCTTGATTTGATGGTTGGACCCAGCTCAGCTGCCACAGGATGTGCAGGAATCAGGGTGGAATTTATATGCATCTTGAGATTGCATTCTTCCAACACATGTATTAATGCAAAACAAGGAAAAGCAGCCTCACCCACAGCTCGGTCAATTTGCTGACTTTGGAATGAGGTTCTCCGCAAGTCTGTGATTCCCTTGCCTGTGAATGTCTACATTTCTGGCCAGGTCCCAAGCTTTTGTTTGGGGCAATGCCAATAGTTCAGTTCAACCCCCTCCCAACAGGACCTGGTTGCTGTTGGCTCCATGGTCTGGAAGACCCTTAATGACCATGAGGAAGTGTTGTCACTGCGTGTGTCTGTGAGGACTTGCCAAGGTCGGCCTCTCCTGGGTGGTGAGCTCGGCACCAAGCCCAGGGGCATCCGATTACCAGCTCTGTCCATTAGAAGTCACTTTTGTTCCAGAACAAATGGGATGTGAGTAGCTTCTTCACTAGGCTGAATGAAGGGGCAGTGGGATCATCTTCTGAAATAACCGCTGGTTCCGACAAGAGCTTGTGTGATTCATTGGACCTTGATTAGGATTCATGGGCTTTTCATGTGACTACTGAAGCAGGGTGACCTGACTCAGGGCTGAGACGCAAGGTCTGTGCTGGGGGCTCTGAACACTCCAGGCTTGTGGGCACCTCGAGAGGGAGAGGGTCCAAAGACGCAGTCACCCCAATATGGGGCCCCCATGGAGAAGATTGCATCCTAAGGGGCTTCAGATAACAGAAGACAAAATAAAAATCATCTTCAATCCTTGGAAATGTTTCATAATGAAGATGGAAGCAGAGTTAGTTTCCATGCTTCATGTCAGAGAACCAGTCTTTTGGATTTGCCAGACTTAGACCCTTCCTTCTTCCCTCCCTTCTTCCGTCCCTCCCGTCCTTCCCTCCTTCCTTTTATGTACCTAAGAAAATAAAGTGTGCTTGAATCAGTAGCTGGACAGCTTGCTCTATGAGGGAGGATGTTGAAAGGGAGACACGCTGACTCCATATCAAATGACCAAAAAAGCCTGTGAGATACCACGGAAGACTGCTGGTCCCCTGTGTGGCCACTGCCCCCAGGACCAGGCCTGATCCCCGACAGATGGGCTCATTCCTAGGTCCTCACACTCACTCTGGGTAACATTGTTAAGCACCTACTCTGCGCCAGGCACAAGGATGAGAACGACCCACCTCTGCCCTCCAGGCCCTTCCTACTGGGCAATGACAAAGCAACATTACACAGACAGCGAGCGATACCATCCACCATCACCAGGTGGGCTGGGCTGCAGAGGTGGGAACATTTCCCAGAGAAGAGCCCTGAGCCCAGCAGTGAAAGGTGTGGAAGGGCTGGAGTGAGACGGTGACTGTTATCAGGCTTGTATTTTAGACCAGTCACCCTCTGGCCTGTGGAGAATCAATTGCAAGGGGACAAAACTGGAAGCAGGAAACCAATCAAGGCACAGCAGTAAACCGGAAGGATGTAGATCTGAATGAATTTGGAGGTGTGGGAAAGAGAAGAGCCAACAGATGTGAGAGGCGTGGAAGTGAGATCTGTGAACCCGGGGTAGAGGGGAGGCTCAGACCGCCAGGGCCACAGGGAGGAAGTGGCGTCTCCTGGGAGAGGCATGGAGAGGAGGTGGCGTGGCTGGGTTGGGATGCACTGATTTTGGGAGACATCGGGGCACTTGGAAACCTGGCAGATGAGAGGACTTCCTCCGGTGACAGCTCTGGTGTGGGTGAGCCTACCTGTCTCTGCCCTTGCTGAAGGCAACAGGAACAGATGCTTTGAGCTCTGGGCACTGATAGCTCTTTGTCACTTATTGGGAGGGAGTTTGCACAAAATACTTCCTGAGCCCCTCCACAGGGAGTCTGTGATTCTGAGAACCCCCGGGAGACCATCCACCTGGCTGCTACCTGGCCCAGCACCTCAGACCTCAGCCCCACCCCCACTGCCCGCTCTCTGCAGCCTGTTCCCAGGCTGGAAAGTGCTGAGCTCTGAGCTCAGTACCCACAGAGGCAACCGTGCAGGAGGAGGAGGAGAAAGCAGGCCAGGTGGGGGTGAGCAGGGCAGCATGCTGCAGTAGAAACCGGAGTGGGTGGGAAGTTGTGTTAACCCTGTGTGACCTTGGGCAAGTCACTGCACCTCTCCAAGCCTCTGTCCTCAACTGCTAGAGTGAACACTGTGCTACTGATTTCCTGGGTGGCCTGCAGTATTAGCAAAGCTGGAAAGTCTGGGCCCGGGCGCTCACTGGCCCTTACATTTCTCTTTGTCCTCCTGCACAGGGTCCCCCAGCATGTGTGATCAGAGCTTGCTGGCTGTGGGGTGAAAGGCTCCTCCCCAGTGCCCTTCACACTTATCCTAACCAGCTGGCACAAAGGACAATGCAGTCTTTGCGCCCGGTCTTGGCTTCAGCCAGACCCTCCCTTTGCCTGGTGGGGCAGCCCTGGCTCCCACCCTTCTCTGTAAAGCCCAGAGGGCAGGTGGCCCCTCCACTCGGTGCCTCCCAGGGCAGAACCCTCTCCTCAGCCTCCTTTCCTTGCCCAGCAAGAGTTTGTCTTCTAGGAGCCTCTGTAGCACTGAGGCGAGTGTCCCACAGACTTTTTGTCCAGAATGCATGGGCCTGTAGTAACTTCTAAGCAAGACCCCAAGCCTTGCGATGTGCAGCTTGGATCCTCCTCTTTGGGGGGGCAGGGGGGGGCCACCACCTCCCTCCACGGCAGAGGTAACAGGGCTCAGAGGTGGCCATGGCAGTCAGGAGACACATAGACCTCCCACGTGGCGATGGTGACCGAGGTGTTGCCATGGTAAAGGGGGATCGTAGAGCAGCCAGTGCTGGAAGAACCCTCAGCATTTAAAGGGTTTTGACACATACTGCGGTGCGGGAACCCACCCAGCCACCTCTGCTCCAACAGTGCGAGGGAGGAAGGGCCTGTGACTCCCCATGAGTTTTGTGTGGCCTCAGTTCCAAGTTCATCCGTAAGGACATGAGGGTTGCTTCTTGCTTGTGAACTTAGGAGACAAGAAAACAAACGGAACCCAGTGCTTGACAGCCACCACCTAACCTATGAAACCATGTCTCCAAGCGCCCAGAGAGCAGACAGGGCGAAGGCAGAGGGTCCCACACCCAGGCGTTTGTGATCTGGCTGGGGAGACAATGACAAAGAGACTTCAGGACGGAGTGGCAGATGAAGCCCTGAGCTGTGCAGGGAGGAGGTGCCTGGTGTCCACACCTGTGGTTTAGTTCTCTCCACACCCCCACCCCCCACCCCCGTGCCGCCCCAGCCCTCAGAGGGTACTGATTGCTGCTGCCCGTGCAGCGCACCAGCTGGGACCTGTATGAGCCCCCCACCCCCACAGGCTCATCACTCCCATTTCCCATCAGGGGACTGGGATGGGAGGCTCCCAGAAGCCAGGCAACCCACACAGTTAAGGGGCAGAACCCAAGTCACAAACCGGTTCGTCAGATTCCTACGCTGGCGAAGGATGGGATGTCAGAGACCAGCATAAAGACACGGGATCTGAACAGGCAGAATTTCATGGACAAGTGGGAGAGGAATAATCCAAGCAAAGGGAACAGAGCGTTGAAAAGGTTTAAAGAATGAAATGCAACATGGGAAGCGTTTTGCCATTTGTTTCAGTCAAGTCAGGTAATCGGTGCTCTAGACTTGCTTCTGCTAATAAAACGGCACGGAATACTTCGTCTCTCTGAAATTTAGTTCCTCTCTTGCAGAATGGGGTAAGGTACAGGGTGAGGCCGTCCTTGCGTGAAATGTAGTGTCAGCCATGAAGGTGCTGTCGGGTGGTTACTGCACTGTATGAGCGCAGGGCACCGTTGTTAAACACATCAAGTTTATGGGGCACTAACGAGTTACGAGCAATATTGCAAAAAAGATCCAATGCATCAAGAAATGCCTAGAAAGGACAGATGAAAAAACCTCCCAGGCTCCCCTGCGCCCCCTTCTTCAACCCAGTGAGTGCCTACATTAGAACCGGCCCACCGAGGAGGCCGGAGCGATTCCCAGGTGCATGGCGCCCTCGCGCGGCCGCTTCCTTGCACGACAGCTCCGCCCGCGGGTACCAGGCGGGAGATAAGTGCCGGGGTGCGGTTCTGAGCGAGTCTGGGAACACGTGGTGGGCGAGCCCCAGGCTCCCCAAGACAGGACCGGGCGTGCCCACGCCCGGTGGCCCGGTCCCTCTCGCTCCTGTCCTGAGACTCCCTATCCCCCTTTCCTGCCACTAACCTGGATCCCAGGGTCCCCCAACTCTGCTGCCCTCGCTGGCTTGGCCTCCGCGAGAAAGGCTTTTTTATTTCTACTTCTCCCTGTGTGTTTGCTAAATTTAACTTAGCTTCTGGAAAACTATTCGAAAAATGGAAAAAATTTAAAATAGAAAGTTACAATTACCCCATACCCCACCACCAAGAAATAACTTTAAAATGTTTTAAATGAACGTTATTCCAGAGGCTCCCTAAACCTATACGCGGAAGAACAGAATTCTGGAAATAATTCTATAAGATGGCATTTTAGTGCACAGCTTTTGAAAAAGGAAAATTATTAAATTTGGTTTTCACTGAATTTATTAACATAAGAAAAAGAAATGAAAAGGACTGGCATATTTCAGATGAATTCTTTTGTTTTAGGTGATAAGTTTTTATTTCTTCTATTATGAAAAACGCTACAAATATATGGAAAAGTAGAATGAGCCAAAAAAATGACCTTCTTATCCGCTTTTAACAAATCTGAGCACGTGCCTGGGTTGAGAAACTTTTCTTTCTTTCTTTTCTCCCCAACGGAAATTTTCGTGTAAAAGGAATTCATTAATGGAGGTATGCCTGTAGGCGCGATTTCCCAACTGGTCAAATTCTGTTCCTTGGCGCAGGACACTGGGCACTCAGCATTTACCCCAAGCAGTCAGATCAGTGCTGTCAGCCTCCCCCAGCACTTTCTGCTATTGTCCTGTGTGCTCACAGTTATCTGGAAAGTTCATCCCATTATCATCCCTGCTCTGGGGGCGTGGGAGCTCAGAGTCAAGCAACTTGGTTGGGTGACAGAGCTGGGATGCAAATTCAGGGCTGTCAGACATCAGAGCCTGGGCTCTGGAGATAATTTCTAAAAAGATGTTGGGCTATACATAAGATGTCCAGGCACTTAAGCTGACAAGGAACAGAAACCCTGGATGAAAGATTTCAAGCCCAGCTGCTGTGACCTCAGTGCTCCTTTATCCCAAGCAAAGCAAGAGGACATTTCTGTCCAGAAGAACATTTCGCTGGCTTTCCTGAGAGGAGTGTGTTTAGGGATCCTATCCTCTCCCTACCTTGGCAGGAAGTGAGATCGAGCAGACATCTTTCAGAAGATGATGCAGCCTAGCATGGCTGCCCTACCTTTGCTGATGATGTTTCCAGAATCCAAGCCTTCATGGTGAATCACACCATTACTAAGTGACCAGAACCCAGTGAGTTGCAAATCTCGGATATTAGCTACAAATGAGTTTTAAAAGTTGGAAATTCAAAAATGATCACAGGAATAATTTAGTTTTTTGCAATAATGACTGAGGTGGTTAAAAGGCAACAGTCAGTGTATACTTCTTGAGAACTTGGAGCTCAAAGCCAGCCTGAGGGTGCCAGCTGCCAGCTCCAAGGGCACAGAGGCCGTGGGACGAGCCAGTCTGACACCATGTACACTGGGACCACGGCACCTGCCACCTTCAGGCACAACCCACCTCCCTCAGCTCTGCCTGATGAATAGGGCACCAAAGAACCTATGTATGAATTGCATCAGTCAGGGGGCAGAGAGGGGACACACAGGGGACAGAAATCACACCAGTAATTTCAACACGGAAAATGTAATGTGAAGGTATATTACCTAGTAACAAGAGACTTGCTAATTAAAAGGGATGAACGAGTGGTACAGAGTACCCAAGGCTAAGGGAGAGCTCCAAGAAGGAGCAAACGTGGCTGGGATTCAGACCTCAGGGCCAGGGTGTGCCCAGGGCTTCCTGAGCCACCTCTGGCCTGCAGCCAAGGCTGGTGAGCAAGACGATGTCGCCAGGGTGTCAGCAAAACTCGCTGGAAGGTGAGAGCCCCTGGGAGTCACACGCTTCACTAGCAGCCATGACAGAGAAGCAAGAAGGGGGAAGGCGCCCAGAACCAGGAAGAGAAGCCCTTTCCTTCTGCAATGTCCCTCTAGAACCTTCTAGTGACAGATCTAACAAAAGGAAAGTGTAGAGAAGCGTGGATTTGGAGTTGAGATGCAATAAACAGACACCTAGCTGCAGCACTGTTTGCCTTAGCCCCAAACTGGAAGTAACCCAAATGCTCATCTATTTTGAAAGGATAAATAAATAAAATGTAGTAGAGACGCACAAAGGAATAGTACACTGCAGTGAAAAATGACTGAATCCAGCCACACGCAACCACATGGCTGAATCTCAGAAGGATAAGGTTGAGTGGGGAAAAGAAATTGCAGAAGACAACACACTTACAAAGCTTAACAATAAGTAAAATGGCACGATATATTATGTAGCTATACATCCGTGGTGAAGCTATTTTTATATGAGCAAAATGACGAACAAAACAATATCCAGGAGAGTGGGTTCCTCTGGGGCTGAGATGGGGCCCAGTGTAGTTTCAAATATACTGGTCGTTTCTAGTCCTTAGGCTGATGGCAAGTTCATGAGCAACCATTTGATTCCTATGCCTCATAATTTAGGTTCACATTCGTTACATATGTACTTCTCTATGTGTCAAGTATTACTTTAAAAAATTGCATCATGTGGGTTGGGGAGTTACCTGGTCTAACAGCAGTTCCTGTTTACAGGGCTGGATGTCTTAATTGATACAGCTCCTTATGGGCAAGCACATGCCAGGTTGTTGGCAAAAGACATGCAAATTTGTAGAAACGATAAGCAGTGTCCAGGACAAAGGAACCTGTGGTTCTCCATCACTCTGGGGGGATCAGATGCCATCGGGTGATCTGTCCCCACTCCTGAGAGACCTTTCAGAGAACACAGACCACCGGGAGTACTTTTCAGTAATGTGTGAATGGCTTTCTTGCAGAGTGAAGACCGGACTTCAGGGCAGAGATCCAGCGTTCACCACTCAGAACAGTAGTAGGAGGCTGAAGGGTATTAGATCTCAGCTCAATTCAAAGGACCATGTGGACAACTGGAAACATTATTGACAAGTGTTGCCAAGGGTGTGAAGAAGTTGGAATTCTTGTGCACAGCCCATGTGAGTGTAAAATGATGCAGCTGCTGTGGAAAACAGTATGGTGGTTCCTCAAAAAATTAAACATAGAACTACCATCTGATCCAGTAATTCTATTTCTGGGTATAGACCCAAAATATTGAAAAGCAGGGACTCAGACACATATTTGTACATCCATGTTCATAGCAGCATTATTCATAGTAATCAAAAGGTGAAACCCAAGTGTCCATTGATGGATGAATGGGTAAGCAAAAGATGGTCTATACACACAATGAAATATTCTCCCGCCTTTAAACAGAAGGATATTCCAGCACGTTTTACAACATGGATGAACTTTGAGGACATCATCCTAAGGGAAGTAAGCCAGTCACAGAAGGACAAATATTGCTTGATTTCACTTGTATGAGGTACTCACAGTAGTCAAACTCATAGAGACAGAAAATAGAATTGGGGTGCTGTGGACTGGGCGGAGGAAAGATGGGGCGTTGTTGTTTAATGGGCATGGATTCAGTTTGGGAAGACCAAAAAGTTCTGAACATGGTTGGTGGTGATGGTTGCACAACAATGTGAATGTATTTAATTCCATAGAACTGTACACTTAAAAATGGTAAAAATGGTAAATTTTATGTGAATATGTATTTTACCACTATTTTTTTTAAAAAAAGAACCACGTGCACCAACTAGAATGGGCTGTCTTGGCAAGTTTCCTGTTACTGAGAAGGTTCCCACAGAGCCTGGGTGAGCATCTTTTTTATTTGTTAATTAAATTTATTGGGGTGATATTGGTTAATAAAATTACATAGGTTTCAGGTGTACAATTCTGTATTACATCATCTGTATATGACATTGTGTGCTCACCACCCAGAGTCAGTTCTCCTTCCATCAACATGTATTTGACCCCATTTAATCTCATCTACCACCCCCTTCCCCCCTTCCCCTCTGGTAACCACCAAACTGTTGTCTATGAGTTTTTCTTTGTGTGTTGGTCTTGCTCCCTTGCTGCTTTCAGTTTTGTATCCCACATGAGTGAAGTCACATGGTTCTTGACTTTTTCTGCCCGACTACCCTCGCTGAGCATGGTATTCTCAGGCTCCATCTCACCAGGGACAGTCTAGTCTGCCCGGGGGCTCTCACGGCTCTGGCCAGAATCTCTGCTCACAGGAACGCAGTGCAGAGTTCAGTGCCATGAAGGGTCTACCAGCAGGCTCCCTCCCATCCAAAGGGCTCAGCCTCCTCCCAGGAAAGGCAGGTGGGTCTCCGCAAGAGACTGAGCTGCGCCCCATCACTGACACCCAGGGCTCCGGGGGAGGAGCTTCCTCAGGAGGCTGGAGACCCACACTGGCACAGGCCCCTGCGAGTGAATTTATCTGCTTTGGGGTTCAGGCACCAGCTCAGGCCTGCCGTGCCACCAAGCCACTTATTGGCACCATCACGGTGCCTGTCCCTGGCAGGACCAGGTTTCTGGGTCAGTCCCACTGGGGGGGCACCTGGTCTCGGGTCCTGACCAGGATTCTGGCCCAGCCTAGCGCTGAGCCAGCTGACCACACAACTCCCTCCAACCCAGCCAATTTCCACTGTTTCCTAACAACGGTCAAGGCCCAATGAGGTGAACTCCATCATTGTCTTATTGATAGTATGAAAACTTAGAAATCTAAACTTTGAACCGCGGCAGATGTCCAGATGTAAAAAAGAAACCAGAAGCGAGCCTCTGCCTAAGTGTCCTGACAAGTTGAACAGCTCAGTTCTCAACAGTTAACAAAATCTGGACCAGCTTTCCGACCACCCTTCTGCCCTGAATTCCTTAGGCGGAAGTGTTTTTTACAAATGCAAGTAACGAACTTCTTACCTGTCTTTATCCTTTAAGACTCATTTTCAAAGCCACCCCTGACTCCTCAAGCACGGTAAGTACCCGTCCTGCATATCTTCGTGAGGCTTTTGCCCTGTCTCAGCTCCCCCTGTGACTTTCTTCCCACCCGGATCCCCCGGACCCAGCCCAGAGCCTTCTGTGCAGTAGACACAACACGTGCTTGCTGAACAGGTGAAAGCATGCATAAACATGGAACCAGTAAAAGCATAATTTTTAGCTAAGAGCCCAAATTTTGCTTGACTCATCATAACACCTAGTGGTGACTACTCTCCATTGTGGACCCAACAAAATCAGCCTAAGTACCGTGTTTCCCCCAAAATAAGACCTAACTGGAAAATAAACCCTAGCATGATTTTTCAGGATGACATCCCCTGAACAAAGCCCTAATGTATTTTTTGGAGCAAAAATTAATATAAGACCGGTCTTATTGTCAGGGAAACATGGTACCACAGGGCATTTCCTTTTGTCCAGCAAAGGTCTTCTGAGTGCCAGCAATGAGCCAGGGACCTCAGCGATGAGTGCAGGGGGAACTTGGGTGAGCTGGTCAGTACCAGTCCCTAAGGGTTTGGACCAGAAGCACTGAGCGCTGCTGTGTAGAGCATATAAAATATATTATATATGTTGGATTGAGGTTTGCAAAACAAGTTCATTATGGTAGGGACGTGAGCCACACATGTGTGAGATAGGTAAGAGTGAAGTGAAAAACATGTTTTTGTGTGAAACTGAGCATAACAAAATTGAATGATAAACACGTTCACCAAAACAACTTCTGGTTCTCACCTAAGAGGTAAACAACTGGCAACTTCTGGTTATCACCTAAGAGGTGAATAAGTCCAAGGAAAAGAAGATAAAAGCAGAACTCCAGAGCAGTGCTGTGAGTGGTCCGACTGGGAGCTCCAGCTAAGACCCTCTGCGAGGTGCAAGCCACCCAGACTCTCCCAAGTTCTTCCTTGCAAAGTTCGGCTTGCCTCAGACCTGTTGTGAGCCCAGTCTTCTCTCCCGGACCAGGAACCTTCTCCATCCAGATTGACTCTGGAACTTGGTTTGTTATTAAATTCTATCTTGTATAACCTTCTGTGCTTACCAAAGCATTGGTCTCTGGAGGGACATTGGTTCCCCAAAAAAGCTGTGTTGCTCACTCTATCTGAACCTGTGTGCCGGGACTTTGTTCCCCACTCACGTCATGAGTACGACACAGGGACGTCAGGCCCTGCCAAGGGGTTAATGTCCCCTTGACTTCCAGGAAGAGACTGCAATGTGGCGACTGCCCTCACAGGCGCTCCCAACAGCTGCTCAGCACCTCAGTCGGTACAGGCACTAATCTTACACCACGGCCGCGAGAGGCGAAGGATGCTTAAGCTCCGATGGTCATGGATGCAGCCTGGAGAAGGGCGGCCTCCGGGGGGAGTGGAAACTCTTTCTGTTACATGAGTTACCTCTTATCACCCTGTTTATCATCCCCTTAGAGGAAGCCGGGGTTCCAAGTTTCGGGGTATTGTCCCAATTTCATTTCTGGTTTCAGCCAACATTCCTGGAAAGCAAGAGCTGAAGCCACCCTGCTTCCTTTATTCCTGAGAAAGGGCGCTGGGGAGGGAGTTTCAGACAGAGGACCCAGCCCTGCTTTGCAGCCTCTGTTTTCTCCAGCCTCTTTTTCTTCTACCTCTCCAATCAACGCTTAAAAAAAAAAAAAATCCTAACTGGATAACCACTCAGGAAACAAAAATAGAGTTGGGTTTCTTATACTAAAATTGTAATAGAATAAAACAAAATGAAAATATTAATACAGAAAAAAAGCCATAGGTGGCTTTAAAAAAAATAATCTAGGCCTAGGTAAGTTCTACACACAACCAGAAGTCATAAAGGAAAAACCGAAACATTTAACATTGTAACACTTTTGCATGGCAAAAGTGAAATAAAAAATGAACAACTTCAATACAAAGATAAACAGAAAAAAATAAGAGTAAACACATTACAAAATGCTAGTATCCTTAATATGCAAAGAACAATTACAATTTTTTTTAAAAAAAGGGATACCTCAATAAGAATGGGTAAAGAACAGGTAATTGTTCAAAGTCATACAAATGGCCAATTATATGAAAATTAAATCAAAATTACTTCCTTGATTGATAATCAAGATTTATAATACCCGGGCTGACAAAAGTGTTTGCGGGAGTGTAAACTGGTTCGTTTCCAGAGGGAAATCTGGTAACTGAAATATCAAAATAGTAAATGTGTACATCTTTTACCCAGCAACCCCACTTCCAAGAACATATACTAAGAAAATAATTGGCCAACTGCATAAGGAGGCATATGCAACATGTTCATTAAAGCATGGTATATACACACATACATACATACATATATATATATACACATATATATATGCACACACATATATTTAAACTTGAAATCATTTGTTTTTTCAATAATGTAAAAGAATAATTTTTAGCTATGAGCCAAAACTTTACTTGGTTCATTATAACACCTACTGTCATTATTCAATAAATAAATTATGGTGTACTGATCCTTGAAATGCCAGGTTAGCCATTGGACACGATAATGTGACTATATTATCATAAAAATAGGTCTGGAATATACAGCTGGGCCTTAACCAAGGCAACAAAAATGTTAGACCTATCTCTAAATCCACAAAAAGATTGGGGTTTGAAAGCATGTTCATCAAAATGTTAACAGTGCTTTATGTGTGTGTGGCTGGATTTAGGATCATTTACTTTCTTTGTATATTTTTTTAAACTTTATGTGGCAAGAATGTGTTGTTTTAAAATGAGAAAAACTCAAGCTAGTTTCATTTTTAAAAAAGAAAACCAATTCAGCTCTGCCTTTCATATATGTCCAATCCGGCTACTACACTTGACTATTGGGGCAGGAGATGTACAGACATATAGAAACATGTAGGTATATAGGTGTATAGAGATGTTGGCTTGTGAGAACAACAGAAAAGCTGCATCCTGAGATTCAAGGTGAACTACATGGTTCCTATGTTCCTTCGGAGTGACACCGTCCTTTCACACACCTCTGGTCAGGCCAGTGGTCACAGGACAATCCGTGACAATATACAGTATACAAATTCACGGCATCAAAGCAGCCATCGGCTGAGGCTTTGGGTTTTTCCGTGTACCGGGCTCCAGGAAACCTAGAGCCTAGAATAGACTCTTCCCAAGGCTCGCATTTACAGTAAATGTAATTACACTTTAATGGCATTCATCTCATTCTGTCACTTTTTCCATAGCTCCTATTTTTAACCAGCACAATGGGAACATTTGTCCTCTGATTCACTGACGAGTTTTCAGGCCAGGAGCCTGGCTTTTAAAATGACAGTACCCTTAATCCTATCGCTGATTTTTAAAATGAACTAACAGCCTGTAATTAAAGCCACGGAGCAACCTCAGTGCACTAAGAATAGCAGCTCAGCCCGGAATCCAGGTAACAGGATACAGCCGCCACGGTGCTGGAAGGTCAGGGACGGACAACAACCGAGGGTTTCTGGTCCTGGCTCCTTGGCCTCCAAGTCACTTCAAAGCCCTGCGCCTATGACAGTCCTTATGAAAAAGGGCACCGATTCTTCAATTCTTTTCGGTCAGGCCCACCCAGGGTGGGTGACGAAAGTCAACCCAGGGCTTTGCTCCTCTGGAAGAATCCTGGGGTGGCAGTCCCGCCTACTCAAGCAGAGCACACGGATGCCCAGAGCAGATGGGGCTGTGGAGGCTCTCCTGTCCCATCCAATACCACGGAGAGGTGGAGCCTATGTCACTTCACTTTGCAGCTGGTGACAGCTTCAACCACTATAATGTAGTGGGGGTAATTTCCTGTGATGTCTGGGGTTTGGTCACAAAAGGCTGCACAGCTTCCTTCTGGCTCTCTTCACATGCTCTTGGAGCACTCACTCCTCACTCTCAGAACCCAGCTACCAGGATGTGCAAAGCGGGGCCGTGACCAACGCACAAGCAGGTGCTCCGATAGATGGGCCCAGCCGACCCAGCCTTTGAGCCACTCCTGTCTGGCCCCAGATGTGTGAGTGAAGACGCCCCAGCCACCTGAGTGCCTCCCAGCATTTTCAGTCTTCCCCGATGAGGCCCCCAACATTGTGGAGCAAAGGCAAGCCATGCCCACTGGGTCTTGATCCACAAAATGTGTGAGCATAATAAAAGAGTAGCTGTTTATGTCCCCTGGTTTGTGGCGGGTTGTTGGGCAGTAATGGCACCTGGAACTCCAGGTCTGATGTATGAGTTCACCTACCGAACACTTACCTAGCGCTTAGTATGGACGAGGCCCTGTCCTAAGGAGGCTACAAATACTAATATGTATCATAAACCTTTATAACAGCCCTGTGGGGTCTATACGATTATTGTCTGTGCTTTACAGTTTAGGAAAATAAAGCTCAGAGAAGTTAAGTAACTTGCCTAAAGTCACACGGCAGCATTCAGCCTGAGGGACTTTAGCTCTAGAATGCACACTCTTAAACCACTTGTAGGTACTTCGTTTCTGCCCAAATCTTTGTAGCCTAAATTTTGTGCGACTACTCCACCTATGGGCCTCGGCATCCACTCTGCATTCTTTGTTTCCTTCTGCCTTGCCTTGCTGCTAAGATGGGATCAGATGCTCGAGGCAAACACACCTACTTTGCATGCATGGAGAAACACCGACTGAAAAGACACTTTCTCCCTAGGAAAGGGCAAGTTCATTAAGCACCTTTCAGACCAGCTTCATGATAACTCCCAGGGCCGACCTGATTTTTTGCACACCCCAGGCCGGCGCTAATTTACAGTGCTGCAGCCACCCATGCAGCCTGAAATTGCTTCTTGAGCTACAAGCCCCAGCTTAGCAGTGGTTTTATTCAGGTACACGCAGCGTTCCCCTGAGTTCCTGCGTGCTTCCTGCAGCTGGCATGCAGTCTCAAAAGGAGGACGCTGCAGGAAGGAGAGTGGTGTTCACAGGCCCTCAGGAGCTCTTAGGGGTCAAGTTCTTCGCTTTTGTAACCATTTCTAAGTGCCCACGAGCACATCCTGATCAATAAAAGAGAATGCTTTGTGGTTGTTTCGCAGAAACTCTTTTTCTTAAACTCTACTTCTGCCATTTAAAAGTTTTTCCTAGGACCATGGGGTAAGACTCTGATTGCGGTGCCATGATGAGGTCACGCCAAAATCCCTTGCAGGAGTCTCCTCTACTCTAGGTAGCAATCGAAAATGAACAAAAGCATCCTTATGGTTGATCCTTTCCAAATAAATAAAAGCCCTGAATAAAAATGGCATGGCTTCTTACCCTCCTACTGTTCTATCTGCAGTAGAAAAGGGACAAACTCATTAACTTAAAAATAACTCCCATCACAGGGCCTCCACACATCATTGATTCTTCCCTCTCTCTCCTTCCTTCCTCCCCTTTTCCATTTTTCTTTCCCTCCCTCCCTCACTTCCTTTCTTCTTTCCCTAAACTTACGTGCTTATCGGGTTTAGGGTAAGAACTGCGAAAGGTCACAACACAAGTGAAGCCTGGGGCGTGCCGAGAGACAGAAGCCACCTCTGACAGAAGCCACAACACATGACAAGACCGTGAGAGGCAGATCCTATATGAGTTAGAATTCATTTTGGAAAGAAACCTTCCCAATCCCTTGTTTACTGATAAGCATAAACATGTATCCACTAACACTGGAAGTTCATTTTCCCAAGACCTCTCACTGCCCAGAATATGTTGGGCAGAATATAAGTGGCAGGACCTGCCTTGGCAATTTAGGAGAGAATTAAACAAGAAGCTGGGGAGAGAGTTCTCAAGGTCAGAGAACTGTCATTTTGCTTCATGTCCTGCTCTGATCGGATTCTGTTTTTCTCTCTCATACTCGTTCGACACAATGAAAAATGGAAGATGTGCCTTGGACCCAGAGACCTTCATCTTACCGTCTCTGAATGTGGTCACGTGCCTCCGATGAGCTGCCTGTTATTCTACAAGAATTCCGGTCTTAGAATCCTGGATGAGCCCAGGAAGGACCCAGATGTAACCCAGCATGTGGCCCGATGTTGCTCAAAACCTTTCTTGTTTTCCAGGTAGAGGCCATTCTTGTAATTTAAAGGGTGCATCTAGTAAGGCTGGTGAACACTCTGAGATCACCCAATCAACTGTTATGCAAGGGACATTAGAGGAAAAAAAAAATCAATGCAAAAAACACAGCACTTCATCCACATGGAGGAGAGTTATCTTGGAAAGTGATAAATGTCAGAGTGGGAGAACATAAAAGCCTCTTATGCTTTATACTGAGACTCCCACTCACTAGGACACCGATAAAGTAAAGGAGAACCTAGAGGGAGAGAGATGGGGGTTTCTTAGCATCCTAAGAAAAATGTAAAAGAGCAGGGGGAAAAAAAGTAGATTACACAAGGACGATTGTATAACAGTAGTCATATAAAAGGGAAGAAAACTATATGAAGTTCCTCTAATGAGAATGCTAAAAGGGGTAATTTAAGATTCTTCCCAAATTGTATGGACACTTTTTTTCCTTTCTTTTTTTAATCAAATTTATTGGGGTGACAATGGTTAGTAAAATTACATAGGCTTCAAGTGTACAATTCTGTAACACATCATCTATAGCTCACATTGTGTGCTCACCACCCAGAGTCAGTTCTCCTTCCATCACCATATATTTGACCCCTTTGCCCTCTTCTATCATTCCTCCTTCTCCCCTCACCCTCTTACCTTAAGAGTTCCTGGGTCATGTGAGGCCCAGTTTACAATTGCAAGTATCAGGACCCAGCAGTTAATCTCAAATGAGCAGATATATCATGGTGCCAAAGCCTCAATGCCTTCAGAAATTAGGATGCTGAAGACACTGAAGGTGATGTTGACAATGACTATTATTATCACATCAACAACAATAAAACAGAGGCAAACTGTTTTATTGACAAACCTTATCTCACTTGCCGTGTTTCCCCGAAAGGAAGACCTAGCCGGACCATCAGCTCTAATGCATCTTTTGGAGCAAAAATTGATATAAGACCTGGTATTGTATTGTATTATATTGTATTGTATTGTATTGTATTGTATTGTATTGTATTGTATTGTATTATATTATATTATAATTATTATAGCTGGTATTATATTATATTATACCATATTATACCCAGTCTTCTATTCTATTCTATTATACTTGGTCTTATATTAAAATAAGACCAGGTCTTATATTAATTTTTGCTCCAAAAGACGCATTAGAACTGATGGTCTGGCTAGGTCTTATTTTTGGGGAAACACGGTAGTTCTCACAATGACCATAGGAGTTGGATCCTTTTTACAGATGAGAAAACTGAGGCACACAGAGGCTAAACACACTCTAATGGCACCTGACAAGCCACCAATTGTGCAGCAGGTGACAAGAAAGAGGAAGCTGTTTGCTCCATGGAAGTTGGTCCTTCTGGGGAGAATCTGGAGTCACCCCAGGTTGTAGTCCTCGGCCTGACATATTCAAGATTATCCTTTGTTCTGTTAACCCACAGGTAATCAAGTCTCAGGGACAGATTTGTACCAATAAACATAATTTTAGATTTAATTTTAAACCAGAACACCAATTGATGAACTTAGAGTTTCCTCAACGTCCATTGGTTCACGGCTCGGTAATTTTTTCACTGTGCCCCTTAAGTCAAAAGAAGTAGCTAACAGTCTCTTTCATTAAATAGGTAGGGCCAAGCAACTTAATAAGCATTTGTGTCCTAAACACTTGTAGCTGTTTGAAAAATATATGAAAATCGAAAGAAAAATAACATACTTACTTTGTTCTTTTTTAATGTGATATGAGCGTCTCTTGGGCTTGGTACACGTTCTCCAGTCTTGAAATTGTTTTTAAATTTCTTTTTAATTAGTTTCAGGTGCACAAAACAATGTAATAGTTAGACGTTTATCATTTATATCCCTCACACAGTGATAACCCCCTCCCCCATCCACTACCCCTCTGACATCGCACAGAGCCATTACATTTCCACTGTCTCTATTCCTAATGCTGTACTCTGCTTCTTGTACATATATATATATAATTATAGTTGACATTCATTATTGTTCAGCTTCAGCTTCAGGTGTGCAGTGCAGTGGTCAGGCATCTACATCATCCCTGAGGTGGTCTCCCTAATGAGACAAGTGTCCATCAGATACCCTACAAAATCTTTACAACATTATTGATTACATTCCCAAGTTGACTTTTGTTTCCCCGTGGCAATCTTGTGGTTACCAACTGTGCTTTCTAATCTCCTCACGTTCCCCCTTATCCCCACCCTGCCTCCCATCTAGCAACCCTGTTTTTCCTCTATGTCTCTGAGTGAAATAAGTCAGACAGAGAAAGGCAAATACCATATGATCTCACTTATATGTGGAATCTAAAGAAAAGAATAAATGAATGAACTAATCCAGCCTTGAAATTTTATTGGACTCTGTCACTCATTTCCTGCTCCATGTTGAGTCTTCAGCTGTGCCTGCTTTTATCACAGCAACTGCTAGAGCTAGAACCGCAGCTCTGGAAAGACATGACATCACCAAAAGAAGGCAGAGTAGCTAATGCAGACTGAAAGCTACTGGGAGCTCAGAGTTCCTGTGGTGTTCATCCATGTGCAGTATTGCTGCGTTTCCATTGAAAACGTGACATCATGCTCCTGCAAACTTCCTGCGGGAAACTGGGGCACCTCAGTGCACAGTTTGGGAAATGCATTAATTTGCATGAAGAAATATAATTGCCAAGTGTACCAGACTTCTCATCTTTTCTTCCCAGTCACATTGGGAAACCAAAACAGAATCAGGAAGGCTTTTTGATTGACAGGTGTACCCTGACTTAGTTACTCAGTTATAGTCCAGTCCACTACAGCATAGCTGTGTGTGTGTGTGTGTGTGTGTGTGTGTGTGTGTGTGTGTATTATACTATCTCATTTGGATCGCTCAAATCCCAGGATAGAACAAAAAGTTCCAAGTTTTTATTCTTTTCTATAACACGTGCTAAAAGGCAAAAGGATTAATTATTCAACTTTTTCCTTACTACAACTTTTTATGAAGTAGGTATGTACTTTGAAATGTTACTTTAAATTTTTTAAATCACCATCTCAGAGAAAGTTACTTACAAAGAGAAATATTGGTTTTTAATTTTAAAAAACCATATCCACTTTAATGGGTATACAAGGAAGAGTAGCAGCATTTTTTTTTTTTCACCAGGAAGTTGGTATTTTCAACATTTGGAACAGGGATAAACAGATTTGGAGTTAATAATCTGCTTTCAAAGTTACAAGCCAGAACAGTTAAGTTAAAATAATTAATGCTCCTTCATCCACTGTAGGCTCTAACTACTTCATTTCACCAATTTAAAGCTCATGTCCTGTCATTTTTAACATCTCTGAGGCCACGGTGCATCTTTTTTTTAATTAACATTTTTTAAATTAGTTTCAGGTGCATGTTGCAGTTTGCTGTTGGCCAGGCAGCAGCAGTGATCAGGTTGTCACTGCCTGCCACCTTCTGTTTGGATCAAGGAAGTGCCACATCAAGTCTGGCAGAACGAGGCATGAGAGCTGGACACTTTGTAAGAACAGTTTAGGAATACCTCAACCCGGTGATTTTGCTTCTGTTTTCCTTTTTATGTATACCCAGCATGATATATGACAACAAATCTATGTTTGAATATGTCTAAGCAAGCTCTTTCAAATGTATGAACTAGAACTAACGTCCATGCAAGTTCCGACTCACCTTGCACCGCCAGCATTGCACCTGAAAGACACACCGTGTCTGTCTGCCCATGTCCTTCTGCCAAGCACAGACACTTCCTCAGCCTTTGTACAAGCACAGCCCAGAAGAGCAGGGGAGTTAAGCAACCTGGGAGCAGCCTTGAAGCCGTGCGGGCCAGGATGGGGAGATAAATAACTCAGGCTTCCATCTGTAGGTGGACAACTCTGTGCTTCTCAGGGGTCCCAAGGGGACTGAGTGCCTGCTGCTACAGCACTGACCTCAGACTCGCACCCTTATATAGCCACTCCTCCCCACTTCCCTCACTCAGCTCTCACTCCTGCATCCTCTCAAACTCTCCACTCGAGTCCTTGGCCCTGGGTCTGCATTTGGGCAGAACCAAATGGAGACTCGTGTCCTGTAGTTCTTGTACCGTAGACGTATGACAACCAAGAGCAGAGCACCGCTTACCTTATGTCACGTACAATTTCCTTTTTGATGTGATTCATGAACCACCGTGTTTTTCCAATAAGCTTTATTTTTAGTATAGTTGTAGATTTGGGGGAAAAAGTAAGAAGATAGTACAGCCAGTACCCATATACCCTGCACCCAGTTTGCTCTATTATTACATCTCTTCTTCGTATGGTACATTTGTTACAATTAATGATTCAGTATTGGGACAACTATTAACTACAGTCCGTACTTTATTCAGAATTCTTTTCATTCTTTTTCTGTTCCAGGATCCCATCCAGGACACCATCTTACATTTAGCAGTCATGTCTTCTTAGGCACCTCTGGGCTGTCTCAGGTTTTCTGTTTTTGATGACCTTGACAGCCTTGAGTTCTGGTCAGCGATTTTGCAGAATGGTCCTCAACTGGGATGTGTCAGGTGTTTGTAAGGAAGACCAAAGAGGTAAAGCGTCGTTTTCATCATGTCATATCCAGGGTGCCTGCTGTGAACATGACTATCACTGTTGACGGGAACTTAAACACTTGGCTGGTGCTGTTTGTCAGGTTATTCTCCCCCCTTTCCACGTTGCACACTTTGGTGGGAAGTCACTATGTGTCACCCACACTTACAGAGTGGAATACCTTCCGTCCACAGCATTTACATAAATCACTTAGAATTCTGCATGGGAGATGGGCCCTTCTCCCCCACTTACTTGTCTATTCAATCACTGATCAGTATGGATTCGTGGATTTTCAACTTAATGCTCTGGGTTATAATCCAGTATTTCTTTTGTCGTTCAGTGATTCCAGCTTTAACCATATCAGGAGATCTTTCAGTTGACTCCTGCCTCCTTTTCACCAATTCGTATCATTGTGGGTTTTTGTTTGTTTTTAGCACTTCTTTCTCACACTATAAGATCCTCCAGGCTGATTCTGTGTATTTCCTGCTCCAGTTTGAGAATCAGCCATTTCTCTAAAGACCCCTAGTTCATGTTTTGGAGAATGGTATTTGAAACTGCTAAGTGGTAGCTGTGGTCTTTGGTCCTGGGGTGTCACTACTTTTAGGCCCCCTCAGTTGACAGAGCAATGAAATATGTTACTAACCTGTGTACACTGTCTAAATATATCATCTGTATCTGAAGCCGAACATGCATTCATACTGGTATCTCCAACGCTTTCATTCATCGCCACATGGATCATTCTAACGTCCTCCCCTTGCTTTCTGTAACAGCGGGAACCTGGCTCCCACCATCTGCTATCCATTCACTTAATTCTTTGATTCTAGTTTATACGCACTGTATGGTAATTGTTAACCTGTACTACTGTGAGAAAGAACTTTATCAGCTAGAGGACAGTGTTTATGCAGTTTCTTTTGCCTTTCATCTGAAAAACTCATTTCCAAGATTACTTAGGTCAGAGCCTTTCCCCCCAACTCCTTCCATTAGGTTGTTTATACATTTGTAATAGTTAGATTGCTGTGTCACATCGTGCATTCTCTGAAAAGATGCCCAAACTCCCTACATGAAATTTTAAAATTTGCGTACGTTAAGATTCACTCTTTGTGCTGCAAAGGTCTATGGGTTTTGACAAATGCATATTGTCATGTGTCCACCAGTACTGTATCATTCAGAATAGTTTCACTACCTTAAAAATCCCATGTGCTTCATCTATCAACCCTCCCACACTCCCCCAACCCCCTGGCAACCGCTGATCTTTTTAAAATCCCCGTTTGGCCTTCTCCAGAATGCCATACAATTAGAATATAGCATACGGCCTTTTCAGACTGCCTTATTATTTCACTTACTATCCATGTTTTCTGTGGCTTGAGGTTGCTTCTTTTTTGGTTGGTGTTCCATTGTATCAATGTACCACAATTTGTTTTATTCATTCATCTTTTAATAGACATTTTGATTTTGTTTTTGGTGATTATAACGCTGCTATAAACGTTTGTGTGCAAGTTTTCTGTGTGGACATAAGTTTCAAATCAGTTGGTTAATTAGCTAGCTGCATGACTTCTGGGTCATATAGTGAGACATATTAACAGTATTATCCATCTTTATTTATCATGATTACTGTTTCAGATTTATTTTGGATTTTCTGTGGTTCTCCTTTTTCTGTTTCTTTTTATTCTTCCTTCTGGTCTGGTCTTCTTTTGAATTAACTGAGGTCCCAACCCCTGCCCCACTGCTTAAAAAAGTTACACACTTTTTTTCTTGAATATTTTTTACATGTGTCTCTTTGTCCACCTCTCGAATAGCTTTTCAGAGTCTAAGAATATTTGAATTCCAATTAAGCCCCCTTCAATCTGTATGCCATTTTGTCCTGTTTCTAATTCTGTCTTTCTCTTAATGTCACAAATAAGACATTACTTGTATTGTTTTTTAGACAATGCTCATTCAGATTTACCTTTTCTTTTTTGGTCACCATGTTTTTCTTGAACCTCAGGCCTTTCATCAGATTATCCTTCTGCAGTTAAATTTCCCTTAGTGAGAATCTGTTGGTGACAATCTTACCCACTGTGTCTGATATGTCTATTTCATCCTAATTCCTAAAATATGACTTCACTGAAAATTCTTGCTTAGTATTTTTTTGCTGTTGTTGCTTCTTATTAGTTCATTGATGATACAACTCCAGGCTGTCTGGCTTTCATCGCTGCTGTTCAGAAGTCAGTGAGTCTTATTGTGCTGTAGGTAATCTGATTTTTCTCACTCACTGCTTTTATAAATGTCTCTGATATTCTTTTATATACATATACATGGAGGTGTAATTTATTTAACTCACTTTGAATTTTTATAGCTTTCTTAATCTGAGGGTTGGTGTCTTTTCCAATTCTGGAAAAATCTGTCTTTATCTTTTCAAATATTATCTATTTCCAATTCTGTCCTTCTGAAACTTGAAGATACATGTTAGATCTTCTCAGTCTCTCCTCCACATCTCTTAACCTTTTATATTCCCTATTTGTCTCTGTGTGTTACCTACTGGGTAACTATTTGGCTCTACTGTCCAGTTCGTTAATTCTCTCTTCCACTGGTTATATTTAAAAGGGATTTATTTTTATACAAGGAACTCCTGTACTTTCTTTAAACATATTAAATATATTCATATTTTATATCTGAAAATTCCACTATCCCAAGTGTCTGCAGGTCTGACTGTACTGTTTTCTGCAGGCTTTCTAAAGGAAGCCTTATTTGAGACATCCTGAAATTTTGTGGGCTTGTGATTTATGACTATGAGCTCATGTTCCTCAGAGCTTCATCTGTAGTCAGCATTTGAGGACTAAATCACAGTTGGGTTCTTACAGCGTGGCTATGCATCTGCTTAGGCCATGAGCTCAGGGACATTGCCCGCTTAGCACCCCTTTAAGAACTTGGATTGAGTTTTTAGACCACACATACTGTGAGAATGCAAACAGCACACCCACATGCCAGAAGTCTTGTGACTTCTTAGGGACAATTGTGTTTTTCTCCTTCCCAACTAGTGCCAGTTCCCCCCAATACTGAAGGCAGTGCTTTGGGATTCCAGCTTTTTGGGGGATCTCCTACTAAGATTCCCCAACTTTGATGCACTGGAGGCTTGTCTCTTGCTACCTGTACCCCACAAGTCTGTTCTAATAGTTCAGCATCACCAAGATTTGGTATGTGCCCCTGGGGAGAAAACAAGCTGAGTGCTCGCTTATCTCCCTGGAGTTCTGCTTTCACTTTGTTTTTGGCCACTGAGAATGCTTCTGTCTTGCCAATGCAGAGGCACAGTTGAGAAGATTAAGTTTTATCCAACATTTTGAGTTATGATCAGGTGGGCTGTTCAGACGAGCTAACCCTTCACACACCAGAAATGGAAGTCCTAAGGTCTGACTCAGGAAGCTGCCCAAAGGCGATGATGAAGCAGAGGCACAGGACATGCTGCTCCTTGTCCTGTCAAGCAATTTGAACGTAGGACTGGCAAGCTGGAATGGCTGAGGTTTCTTTGGCAATGGGCAGGTGGCTTTATCAGGAAATGCATCAGCTGCTACTGAGACCAGGATGGAAGCTGCTTCTTTCCCAAGAACAGAAGTCCAAGGAGCGCTGGCAAGAGCTGAATTAGTGGCCCCACGGCATCAGGAATACGATCCCTACTGCTTCCTCTATAAGAATGCCTGAGGGCCCAAGGAGGCTGTAATCACATCTACACGTCAGCCAGAAAGCAGAAGGGGGTTAGGCCCCAAAAAGGCACATGCCGGTTGTCTGTCCCTCTTACGAAGCTGGCCCAGAACTCCCAGCCAACTTCTGCCCACTTCCATCTGGCAATCCGTAGCTCCAAGGGAGGCAGGGAGTTTAACCTTTGAGCTGGTCCTGTTGCGGCGTGAGTGGAGCTGGAGAATCCTGGATACTCGGCGGGCAAGTAGCTGTCTCTGCCTCAGGACCGAAACACTTTCACTGCCTGAGGCCCCGTATCAGGGGAGAGACTGAAATCAAGATGATGGTTTTACTGAAGCAAAGTCCTAAACAGTGTGGGAGAGAAGAGTCAAAAGCACAGGGGGAGGGTCTGGGCTTGGAATAGACACGTCTTCACTTGAGACTGAACGAACAGAAAGGGAAGACAAGGCTACCGACCGGTCTGGGGTGCTGAGACCAGAGCCGACAGGCGTCCTCTCAGCATACAAGTGACAAGTGTCCTGTGGAGGGGCTGAGTGGGGAGCAGCCTGGCCACCTGCTGTGTGAATGTAAACGATATCAAGGATGCACGTTGAAAGCCACCTGTCAAAAGGCTCTATGTATGAGTAACAACTGGTTTCCATCAGCAGAACAAAGGCACTTTCATAGAAACGTGTTTCTAAAGCAGGCAACACAATCACAACATATTTGGCCTGTCACACTTGAAGAACACTTAGTCAACACTTCAGCTTGTTATGTAAGAAAACTGAATTTAAATCACTGAAGAAAAGGCTGGCACATGCTGTTAACACCCTTCCCCATGGCCCTTTCCTCGGACACCAGAAGACAGGCTCTAGGTAGCATTCTCCTCTTTTTGCCCTGGTCGCTATGCGTTTCTTCTGTGGAATTAGATGAACTCAATGCTTAAGCGCCCAGTTGCATCACCTCTGTCACATCTCAAACGCTCCAAATGAAATAAAGAGAAGTTAATGGGGAATCTTATAGGGAAGTCTCCCAGAATTAATTAACTTGTAGAAATTTGCAGGGCAGGTTCCAAATCACAATACTAATTTAGGACAGAGATGCGTCTCTCTCTCTCTCTTTAAATCAAGTTCAGTCGGCATGACTAAACAGAGGCCTGGGCCTGGGTGCTGCATGGCCACACAGGGCGCTCATGGGCCACGTCCATGGGCACCTGAGCTTTTGCTGCGCTCCAACTGGCATGGAGAGCTCCATGGAGCTGGCATGGAGGCAAGATTATGAGGCAGTTCTCGCACTTACACAGCTCAAAGTGGCACAAAAAATGTTTATAACTATACCCTGTATGGGCTCCATCACGGTGGAGACTGCATACCCCGCTCCACGACGTCCCAGCACAGTTCCTCCTCTTCCTGGGAGCTGTGTGTATCGCAGCTCTTAGGCAAACACAATGCTCAAGCTTTTCACCTTTGTTCTTCCCACAGCATTTCATTTTCATGTCAGCCAACCACAGAAAATCTAAGAAAGCAGCTCCCCCCATAAAAACCGTGGAGTCAGCATACAAGTGATGGAACTGACCAACCTTGTATTAACCCTTTAATTAAAATTTCACAAAACATCCTTCAAGGTAAACTGCTACACAGAGTATGTTTTTATCAGCAGCAATGGCTCTCATGTATGTAGAAAACAAATACTGACATAGACACTTCTGACAGATAAAATGGGTCACAGCTGCTCGCCATTCTTTGAATTACAGCAAAAATAAATTTCACTGTATAATCTAAAAGAACTCTGTGCCCTCTGATTCAAGAATCTGATTCTTAAGATTCAAACCAGCGTTAAGTGCTACATCATTCAACACAAATATCAAGTAGTTATCTCCTCTAAGCGTTCTGTTAAAGTCAATTTGACAAGAAGTGATAAATGCTAAGGATCCTCGTCGGAAAACAGCTTGATGTTTTTATTGACTGAGATTCAGTTTATTTATTTACACGTGTGCTTATATCTGTTATTTCCAGAATAATTTAAGGTGGCCTTTGACAGCAATCCAGATTAGCTGACAATGCAACAATCTCAGACAAAAAATTATTTAAACTAGAAAAAAATATTTAACCGAAAATGGCAATAAATTGAGATCTTTGTTATTGCTTTAGTAAGACAATGAGTGTTTTATAAAAATTATTGCCCATTTCTCCAAAATAGGATAAATACTAAGATGTTTTTCCTGTCAATCATTCCCTTATTTTGAGGTAATAAACCTGTTGCTATCTTTATAAAAGAACAAAAATAAACAATTATGTAACTGTAAAGCTTAGCTGCAATTTTCCACTGTAAAACTTATTCACACTGTTTTTTTTACATTCCATATTCCTTTGTAGTTATATGTGAATAAACAGTGAATAGTTCTACAGTTTCCTTAAAATATAAGTGAATAAAACAGACATTTCCCATACCAACAGCTGGTTTTTATTTTTTTAAGGAAATATTTTAATTTAAAAAAGAGAGTTCCATGAAATTTAATAGGATTCCCAGCAATGATACTTTTTGAGACCTACAAGATTTAAAACATAATTATAAAAGGCTGAAAAGCAAAGGACTCAATCCTCCTTTTCCCTTTTTTAGAAGATCCAGATGATCTGTCCCATCGCTGGGCAGGTTCCCGCAGCCTCAATCCTCCTCGGAGTCGCTGCCCCCGCTCAAGGGGACACAGCCCCGCACCGAGGACAGCAAGGCGTCTTCAATCGGTTTCTTAGGGTTTCCCTCCAGGTCTGTCTTGATTGCTCCAGACTCAGACAATTTCCACTCCAACTCTGTGTGATAAAGAAAAAGCAAATCACCTAAGACAGTCTGCACACGGCCCTCACCCTCAAGTCCATCAAGCCACTGGTTTTTCCTAACCATAAATGACAATCATCAACATTTGATGACCACTTTTAGTGCCTAGAAGAAAGGAAAAAAAATCAGACCTTTAAGAAAGAAAACAAAAATACTTTTCCACAAGATGAGCTTAAATGAGATATTACATACATTCGAACCTATATGGTAATTAAAAGAAAGAACAAAGAGTAAACCCATCTTCTAACGACCAGTTTCTCAGAATGTAAAATTTCCAGGGAAAAAAATCAGCATGAAACATTTAAAGGAAATAGTTTTCACCGTGCTTCTGGCAATCTAATCATAAATATAATTTTAGTTACAAAAGGAAATTCCTAAGCCTCAGGTCCAGTATCTCAATCTATCAAAGGACAAACGTCTGATGACCTCCCAGAACTGATACATTTGTTCCTAGTAATAACAAAAAAAGTACCACAAAACGAAGAATCAGTTACTAAAGGCTCAGTTCCTATATTTCATTCTCTTATAATCGGTGAAACTCCACATGGGTGTGAACTTATGAAACAAAATCAAGTGATGCATTTTTCCACTGCAGAGAGGACCCAAGCAGAACTGAGGGACTCGATTTGAGATTCTATAACGAATAGCCTGGTTTAAAAGTCAGGCTCTGCCAATGAGGTACTTCCATTAAACTCTGACAACCAAATCACAGTCATTTAAAGTGCACATGGATCTGAAACTAATAAAAATAATAATAAAATGAAGTGCTCATGGAGATGAGTATCACTAGTTATTTTCAGCTGTAGGTACCTCAGTTAAATTTATGAATTTTCAAATTTCTTAAAAAAAACACACAAAACTTAAGATTTCTGATTCTTGACTCAAGAATACATTTAGATCCACACATACATATGTGTATGTAATTAATGTTATTATCCACTAATACACAGTAATCATTGTTTTATAAGTTCACTAATCCTTAAATAAGACTTGTTCTACAAATAAAGGCACCTATCTCTCTCCCCCCATGGTATAGACAAAAAGACCAAATTAAGATGCAAAGGTATATTTGGTTTGAAATGCTATACGCCTTTGAACGTTAGTATCGTATAACTGATGTCACATACGTGTGTGTATGTGTGTATATGTTTATACTTTTCCCAGATGAGTATGTTATAGTATATAAAGGAGTATATAAAGCAGCACACACTCCTTGTTGAGTATATAGTGTATAAAGGACCTAGCAGGAAGTCCTCAGGCCTCAGTTTCTCTCACATAATGCATGTATACATATTTTGACACCTCTGTGTGTAACAGGTGGAAAGGAATAAAGACACATATTCAGGTGTTAAGAGGCAGAATTAAATAAACTTTTAATTTAATTTAAAAGTTACTAAGATATTCAACTGAGAAAATATTTCTATAGAGGTAATTTTATATATATATACACACACATATAGATACATATAAGCATCTGTCATTAATATGTTCACGTGAATTTAAAAAATGACGTGATCTTGAGCTATAACTTAAAACATTTTCAAGTATAGGGACAAATAAAACATATTAGACATTAATATTAAATACATATATCTTATAGTGCATTGTGTTCTCTTTTCACTGAGAATTATTAGAGCCCAGTTGTAACTGTCCCTATTGACTGGTCCAAGGTGAGCGATTAAATCTGCGTCTTCCCTTTTAACAATCCCTCACACAGGAGCAAAGGTGAACTCGACAAATCACTGTATCACCGTAACACGTGTCTAGGAAACAGGCACGCTCTTCTTCAACAGAAATATGCCCTGGCCATGCCTACCATGCACTGGCCACCTCAAAGAGGCCCTTACCATCCATTGTCAGGTTCATGCCACCAAACACCAGAGGTCCGATAAACTGAGCCTTGATATCACCTTCAAGGTAAACAAATATTGTGGGCAGATTCCTGTCAGGATAATTGGGTATGCAGGTTGTTGAAATGGCTTTGATAAACTTGACGTCAGGAAACTTCCTGGCAAGTCCACTGAAGTGCTGATTTATCAGGGCGCAGAGGGGAATCCTAGAAAATAGAAACAGAAGCGACTGCGATTCTGCATTTGGACACACCAAAGCTCAATTACCCTCTGCCCTAAGCAAAACCTCACAAGTGATTCTGCTACTCCAGCCAGTTTTTAAAAACTTCTAGTATGTTTAGGGAAAGTGAAGAACTCAAAATC
Organism: Rhinolophus sinicus; assembly: GCF_036562045.2. Lineage (NCBI taxonomy): Eukaryota > Metazoa > Chordata > Mammalia > Chiroptera > Rhinolophidae > Rhinolophus > Rhinolophus sinicus. The sequence continues at coordinate 67,197,277 of NC_133755.1, read as the reverse complement.
CAAAGTCCAATTTAATTTAACCCAACAATAAGTCAGAAAACCAGCTGCATTGTAAAAGATAATTGTTATGCCTATCTATATGAGAGAACATTCAAGATTTTAGAATATGTAAAACAGGTCAGAAAGCATTTCCTGCTCTAAAGAAACTCCTACGCAAGCACTAGACTCTACAGCCCAAGAAAAAGCCTGGAGGTGAGAAACACTGGAGAACCACTGTACCATTTGCCACGGACAATTATTACAAAGGTCACCCTTGCCACCTACGACAGTGATTCATTACATGGAATTCCAAAAAGCCAGAGTTTCTCTAGAGGAATAAATAACAATTTCTTTTCAATAAAAACAAAGTCTTCATTGCTACACCATAACAAAGGCATCTGTGTGAGTCACAAATATTAACTTGAAAGTCTTAAAACAAAAATTAGGCACTGAGGTTTGGGCAAATCAGCAACAGAAATACATAAAACACCCTCTGATGTGGATCAAGCCCAAGATGCTTAAAATACAAATTCAAATGAACATTTAAAGACAGAGTATGAGGTCACTCACCCTTGTTTGTAAAGGTGCAAGATTACCCACAAGCCCTCTCCAGCTTTGGTGACTTCTTGAACATAGTCCTTTCCTGAGATCTCCAAAACTTCTCCAAATTTATTCTTCAGTTTAGTTGCTTTCCACTCAGCCAGTCTTTGTTGCCTGCACAAGAAAAGGAGAGAGACATCTTACTCACACACACACACACACACACACACACACACACACACAGAGGCACAAGGCACACGCACGCACGCGCACACACACGTACATCTTTCTGACAACAACATTCATAAAGGTCCAGATTTATTTGCCTCATGGCAAAAGTCTTAGATGAGCTTGCTGACATCTGCAATATTATTATTTAATTATGGTCCTTTCTAAATGTTACGTCAGCCAGAAAATTCATTTTCAAAGGACACACATTTTAGTGCCACACAGAAAACAAACAGTCCCCCTGGGTGGCACAAACCTGTACATTTCAATAGCTCGTTCATCTTCCTCATTAAATTCGTCTTCGTTCTCCTCCAGTTCTTCCAAAGTCATGTCTTCGTATGTTTTCACTGAATGTAGTTAAGTTGGCAAAAACCAAAAAAATTTAAAGGATGAACAAATATACGTTTGTTTTTCTTTTCTTTACTTTTCTCCCAGAGGTGTGCATGCAACCCAAAAGATTCCCAAGCCACAAAAGCAGAATGCAAAATACTTAAGGTATTACACTAATAGAAGAAGCCGATGGTGTTTTAAAAAGATAGAATCAGTATGTTGGTGTCTGCAGGCTCTCTTACCTCCGCCCCATAGTAAGGAGAGGAATGAGAAGTTTCCCAGGTTTATAAAACAAGAGTTGTATTTGCCTGGACTCATCTGGTCTGACCTTCAAGCACATACACTAAGGGACGGTGGGTCACAGTTCCCTGTCTCCCAGGAGGTAGAGCGAGCACACTCTTCCTAGAGTTAAAGGGATTATCACTGACTCTTGGTATTCTCTCCTGCTTGGATCTTTTCTTTTAAGGAACAGCTATGACACCTGTATTTTGTTTTTATGGCCATCAAATCGGCTCTGTCCCTGACCTCCCACCCCATGACTACACAGAACTGCTCTTACCAAGGTCGACAGTGACCGCCGTTCCTGGACTGAGAGCGCATCTGATCCAACCCATCACTGCCTCCTGTGAACGACTGCCTTCCTCTGGCTTCCAGGATGCCTCCTCCCACCTCTAAGGCGGCCCTCTTCTGGGCCCTTTGCTTTGACTCCTTTTCTTCTTTATCTCTGCCCACTCCCTTGGTGATTGCATCTCATGGCTTTAAATACTACCAATATGCTGCCAACTCCCCAACTGATGCCTCCAGCCCGTATTCTCTGATTTGGAGAAAAACATACCCAATGGCCCACTTACCATCTCTATTCGTCTAATAAAAAAATCTCAGAGTTACAATGTCCCAAACAGACTTCCTGATCTCACTCCGGACCTGCCCCTCTCCAAGCCTTCCTCATCTCGGTTGGGTAACTCCAGCCTTCAGGTGGCTCAAACCCAAATCCCCGCAGTCACCCTTGACTTACTTCTCTCACACCCTTCATAGGATCCATCAGCAAATTCAGTTGGCCCTACCTTCAAAATATATCCAGATGTGATCACTTCTCACCACGTCCCCCCCCACCCCCCCACGCTGGCCCAGGCCAACAGCATCTCGTGCCTGAATTACTGCAGTAGTTTCCAGACTAGTCTCCCTACTTCCTGCCTTGCCCCCCACAGTCCACGGCAGCAACAGGATGGTGCTGTCAACATGGAGGACGTGTCACTTTTCTGTCCAAACCATCAATGACTTTCACCTCATTAGATGTAAAATCAAGGCCCTTACTAGAAGCTACAAGAGCCTAAATGGTTTGCTTCCTAGTTGCCTCTCTGAACTTATTACTCCTCTCTCCTAATCCTACTGGCTTCTTTGTAAGCTCTCCAACATGCTTTTCACTTGCTAAAGCAGCTCAATTCCCCTCCCTCAGATCTACCCAAATATCATTCCCAGTGAGGTGCTCTCTGACCCTATCGAGAAGTATACTTAGCCCTCCTCCAACCCTTTCCCTGCTTCATTTTCCTACATTTCACTTGCGTATTGTTTATCGCCTGTCTCTCACGACAATATAAGCTCCATGAGGACAAGGATGTTTATCAGGTCTGTGCATGGTGACAGCCCCCCGCTTAGAACAACGCCTGACACAGTCATCGTGCAGTAAACACTCGATGGTTAAATGCTTTGCAATAAAGCCTCCTCTAAATGAGCTCTAACATGTAAATGGGACAAAAGTACTACCCCTGTGATCAGTGGTTCTCAAACTCTGACTCTGTGAGTCAGCAATCCTGAGGCACTTATTGAAAATGCAGGTTCCTGGGCCACTGCCACCCACCCCGCCCCCAGAGATGCTGATTCAGTAGGAACTGGGTTTTTTTACAAGCACCCCAAAAGATTCGGAGTCAGATGGTATAACCACTTTTGAGAAAACCCCTCTCTCAGACCCCACACATTGCAAACATCTTACGCTTCCCCAAATGAAACGCTTTGAATATTCTCAATCAAACCACAAAGAGAATAAAGTATAAGCTAAGGAGAACACAAACACTAAAACCTTGGAGCGCATCGCCATGACAGTCTACCAAGGGAATCACGACAAGAAAGTCCTTTCTTTGGGGTTGTCACGTGCTCATCTGACACAGACAAGGAACTGCGGCAATGGAGGGGCCTTTGAAGTCCCCTCATTCTGTGGCCCAGACAGTTGCAAGCTGGGACCTTCTGCAACTTGCCTGCGGTCCCACAGTGTCCGGTCCAGCACTCCAAACCTTGGCTGCCCAACTCTTGCCCAGAGGATCCTTCCACCAGAGCAGTTAGAGGCACAGAAAGTTGTTTCCTACCCAGACAGACACAGAACAAAGAATACAAGCTATCTCACCAATGGACTGCTGAAGGACTCGCTGTTCCTCCTCCTCCTCTGCCTCCTTTTCCAATTCATTCAAACTTTCCTTTGAGGGCAGGATGCCCTTTTTGCGTAAGATGTCATTCCACTCGGTGTCGGCATTGGGGTCCTAGAGCAGTGGGACCAAGGATACCGTGAGAGCAACGTCCACTATGGAGGGTGCCACGTTGGGCAAGAGGTCAAATGGGAAAGGTGGTGGGAAGAAAAATTCAAACCAAATCATTCTATGTCATTTCTAAGAAAGTGTCAAAAGATCCACAGCCCCTGTTCCATTCTTCCTGTCACGTACTCAAAGCTCCCAACCCTACAGTGGAGCTAGTACTGGGGTAAAAATTAGGGTCTGATGCACAGGCTCTGACCTGACGTTTGCTCAATATTTTTATTAATGACTTGGAGTGATTCATTCAACGGGTATTTATTAAGTACCTAGTATATGTACCTACTATATGTAAATTACTGCACTAGATGGTAGGGACGCATGGTGAGTGCCAGAACCATCTATTTTAATCAAGAGGAAGAGACAAGCAATGAACAATGAAATATACTAACAGATATAGAATACAAATTGTAAGTGCAATGACCAACAGGCTGCTGACTAGTTACAGGAGGCCCGCAGTCCACGGATGGGCAGGGACGCTCTCTCAGAAGAGGTGACATTTAACCATCACTGGAAGGTGAAAAGGAACCAGACATGAGGAGAACTTAGGAAATTACTTCCCAGGTAGAGGAACCAGCATGTGCAAAGTGCCCAAGAGCAGAAATATTGAGCATCTCAAAGTCATGAGTGGCTGCATTAGAATCAGAGGGAGGAGAGCATGATGCTGGCTGACAAACCCTCTGATGGCCAAACCTGAGAGCTGAGACCCCAGTGGAATAGGCCACGAGGGCTAACACCTACTGAGTACTAGGCGCTGGGAACGTTTCTAAGTCCTTTACCTGTACCTGCGGGACACGGCACTTATGAAGTCTGCTATGCTGGAACAAGACAGATTTAACCAAGATCAAATGTCAGAAGGAGAAATGTCAGAAGCGGGCTCTTAGCTCCAGGACCCAGCCAGCCAAACACTGGTATTGCATGGCTCGGCAGGAACACTGCGAAAGGACCTGGTTTGAAACATGAAATCAAGGAGCACTGAGGAAAGGGCACTGAGATAACCAGGCTCTAGCCCCAGCTCCGAGTCTTGCTGAGATATTTCAAAAGAAAAAGGAACAGAATTCTTTCAACAGGGAAGGCCTCTGAAGAGGTGACATTTTTAAGAAGGGACAAAAAGGACAGAGAATGCAAAGGAGGCCCGGGCAGCCCTGGACCTTCCTCTTCATCATTTACGAGTGTCTGGCTTGTGGCAGACACATTGTGTTTGTAACCATCACCCTCTCCAGCCCCCAATACCTTCTGGCCCAAACAAACCCACACGAACTCCATTTCCCACTTGCCAACAAGCCAGAGACAATTCAGCCACAGCGAGATCTGGGAGGCAGGAGAAAGGCCTTTGGAAGAGGGTCCTCGCACAGTGACAAAATTCAGTTGTCAGATTTTTGCTCATAAAAGCATCCATTTTTCATGGTGTCTTCATTCATTTTTTTTCCCGTTTGGGTTTTAATCAAATTCCATTAGCACATTCCACAGACAATAAAAGTACAAAACTAGGGGATCTAGTTTTATCCATTTTAAGACTGAAGGTAACTGGGTAGAGGGACCCTCGGGCTCAGCTCTGGAGGTCAGGTGAGCGCACCTCAACCGGAACACGAACACGCGGGAGGAGGGTGTAACTAACCCCTCCCCCGGCTCTAAGTGGAGTCAGGAACACGGATGCCGCCACTTTTGTGTCATGGAGCCCTCGGCAGGACGCTTCACTTCTCCAAGCGCCCCGATCCACGCAACGGTTCCATAACACACCTGCTCAGGTGTGAGAGTTAATAAGTAGGAAGTGACTTTGCCAGGGGGGATTCGACCTCAAGGAGGGGTAGCCCCAAAGGACGGAGATTTGGGGGGTGGACCCCACATGGGTGGGAACGCCCAGACGGCGGCACCACGCCCACCCTCCCACACTGCGTCTGCGCCGGGCCTCGACTCGCGTGGCCTGCGGGTGCCTGTGGCGTCCGGCGCTTCCCGCGGCCCGGCCGGGACAGTCCGCCGCCGGCGGGGACCCAACGGGGCAAACGAGCCGCCGCAGTCTCCAGGTCTCGTGCCCCCGGCTTGCTCACCTGCATCTTGTCGCAGATAACTCAAGCCAGGCGGGCCGCGACGCCACCGCCCCTCACTCTCTTCCGCGCACGCGCACAGCCGCCGCCCCGCCTCGTCTCTCAGCCCAGCTTCGGCCCCGCCCTCCAGGAGTGAGCTGGGCGGAGCCAGGGAGGAAGCGAGGCCTCTGAGCGCGTCCTCTCCTGAAACAGGCGCAGAAGCTGTGCGCACGCGCGAGACAGGACACGCCTACCGTCGGTCGGGGCAGCAAAATTCACGTGACCCGGAGCCAAACCTGGGCGCTACCTTATTAGGGTAGGTCATCGGCCTTGGGTTAGTGGGGCTGGGTGGGGAGGTACCCAGTGGCAGTGCGCCTTTTTCAGCTTTATACCTAATTGTGTAGAAAAGGTCTCTGCCCAAGAAGTCAGAAATAGAAATGTTTCAGTGCTCCAGTGTTACAATTAAAAACGATGCAGGGTGACCTGGAATTCACTATAATTTCAGCATCGGATAAGGCAGTTCATTCATAAGACACATATTTATTGGGGGCCTATTTTATACCCGGCACTGTTCTAGGCTCTGCGGACATGGCAGTGATCGCAACAGACAGAACCAGAAAGGTGACAGGTCATTTACCTGGTTGAGCCTAAGGTGATTCATATTTGTAAAAGTGCTCGACCTACAGGGGCACACAGTAGGAATAAAATCAGCGGAGTCTGAATTGTAAAATGCAGGTGCTGGGCTCCAGGCTTCTACCTTAAGACATCTGGGTTGGTGTTGCCGTCTTGGAGATTTTCTGTCCTCCGCCCTGGGCCAAACCTCTATACTATGGAGGTTCTGACCACACAAGGCTGCGGCCACTCCCAAGCATGTCCCCAGTATGGATCTTCTGCGGTACAGATCCAAGGAAGATGAGATCTGAAATTCACTGGTTGCCAAACCTACCCGGCTTCAGCCCTGGGAAGCTGGGGGACATGGGAGCTGTCATTCACCTGTTGAACCCATGACAGCATATCTACTGCAACGGTTGAGCTATGTTGGAAAGGGAGGTTTTACTCTTCAGCGGTATGGTGAGCTGCCACTTGGTTGCTGAGCTCACTGGAACAGTTCTTCCAGAAGGTAGAGCTGTGGGAGATGGATGCAGTCCCTAGCTTCAGTACCATGCATTTCCACTGTTGTAAGTTTCCATAGAGTTTGTGGAATTAGTGTTTCTCAGTTGTACACCCTTTGGTCAATCTCTAAAGATTTTGAATGGTTGTCTTTGTTAATCTTGACCAGCTTAATAGGTGTCTCTCTTGGGGAATGGTTTCCCTGAACACCTCATGCTACCATTCTGGAGATCCTACCTGGGGTAATTTGTTACACAGCAATAGATCAATAGATAACAAATACAATGGCCAAGCAAGGAGCTAGAACTTAAATTAAGACAAGCAACCAGGTCGATGGAGAGCAGCTAAGGCCTTTCAAGTAGGAGAAACAGAAAGTACAAAAGTATGGATGGTGGAGGCACTGAGGAATATTTGAGTTAGAGAAGTGGTTCTCCAAATGTGGCCCTTGCACCAGCATCATCAGTAGCACCTGGGAGCTTACTAACAATGTGAATTCTTGGGTGCCACTCTACCCTACTGCATCAGAATCTCTAGGGATGGAGCGCTGCAACCTGAGTTTCAGCAAGTCCTGTAGGTGTTTCTGAAGCACGTTGAAGTTTGAGAACCACTGGAATGTAAGAGCTGTTTTTCATCATCTATAATAGCTGGGCTCTTTGTGTGTCCAGATTCTAGGTGGTTTCCCTATTTTTTTTTTTTTAATAAGTAATGAGATAAGGAGCTAATAAGTGCTTTCTCTTAGCGAATGCTTTAGGGTCTTATTAGAGAAAACTGCTCCCCAACACCAGTCCCATGAAGCTGGTCGTGCTTTGCTGGAAATAAGCCACGTCCGGTTTTAGCCTGAATTTTATTTAGTTCCAGTTGTTTTAATGAACCACCCTGCAGTTGTCCTGCACTTGCCACCTTAGGCTTTGTAGGACTTTGCTTCAGGGTGTGGTTGACGGTCACAATGGCAAAGGGAAATGTAGACCTTTGGCTCTAGTGCAATTTAAAAGGGGATATTTAAACTTTGGCTAAATCCAGTTAACTGAAAGAGCTAAAACGTATCCAGGCCTGAAAGAGTGAAAATCAACTTGGACGGAAAAAAGAGTAAAAGCAGCCCTGCTATTCGTCAGGCTGGGAGGACAGACTCAGATAAAGCCAAATGCAGAGTTCACAGAGACCAGCCTTTCTCCCAAGCTCTGGCCGCAGCTGTAAAATGCCAGAACAACGCCCACTTTGAATGACCACTGCTTTCTTACCAACGAGGCCCCATAGACTTGCTTTACTGCACCCATTTTTTACAAGGGACTCCCAGATGCTGAGCCTGGCTCACGATGGTATACAACCCTTAGTGAGTCCCCAGTTCTCCTATTTCTGTCTTGGAAATTGCAACTAGTACAGAACTGACCCCCACTTCCTTGAGACCCTCCTCAGATCCTTTGGGAGGAGCCATGACCTTACAAATCTCCTCCCTCTTACAGCACAGAGCTTTGTGGCTCTTCCAGAGCCTCCCTCACTGCATCAAGTCCATAAGTCTGATTTTGTTGGACTACAGGTGTATCCCAGGTGGTCTTTGTCTGATTGAGCTTTAACAGAAGGAAAATGGCCTGTTGGCCTATATTTGGAGGAGGAGTGGTGGTGATGTTTGTTTATTTGTTTGTATTTGACTTGATTACCAATTTTAGATCCCAGGTCACGGAAAGGAAGCCAGAGGACTGACTGTCCGTGAAATTGTCTGTGATTACTTCTCATCACATTTCAAATCAGTCCCTATCTTTGGCTCCCCATAATTATTAGGTATTTTCTTGTCACAGCCCTATGCAAAGATCTAATATTATCAGTCATGCATCCAGCACAGCAATCTTTCATTGCATCAAATATAATCTCTAAAGTTATTAATAATACTGGCATTCTCCACCTAAGAAACTGGCACCAATAATTGCAGCAAACAAGAGTTGAGAGCTTTGTGACTTGATTAATGCAGTCTTTCTGATGTATTGAGCTAGTATATTCACTACCTTGAATGTGGACTAGGCACTCTCACCTTTTACATGTTCCTTGACTCATCCATTCACTCAAACATTTTTCAAGAGCCTGACTGTACTTCGAACGCTGTCCTAGGTCTCAGAACTTAAAATGAATTAGACACGGCCCCTGCCTCCAGGAAGCTTACACTGCAGTTGGGGAGAGAACCAGTGGGCAGCCAGAGTGAAGAGATGTAAAGCTCTGTTGATGAAGAGGTCCAGAGCCCCAAGCCCAGAGTGCCAGACAGATGTCTACAGGGTCTTTGAGGCAAACCTGGAGGACACGGGACATGAGGCAGAGAGGAGGACCATGAACAAATTCCCAGATCCCAAGGGAAGGGGGAGTGCTGCCAGGATGTCTGCAGATGACAGCACTGAGGAAGGGTAGGATGGCTTAGTCGGAGGAAACGAGTCACCAAGAAGTATGACGTTTGGGGGTAGGATGGGGGACAATTAGCCTGGAATACTTATGGCAGGGAGGAGGCTCTCCCCTCAAGGCACCCTGGGTACCTGGTGTTCGGGACCCTGAGCAGCGTCTCCCAGCCCACTGCCATCCCCAGGAAGTCCTCAGGAAAGAGCAACGAAGTAGGGGTACAGCATTTAAGGATGAAACTGCCAATAAAGACTGGTTTTTATCCCGGTCCAAAAGTCTAGAGAGCTCATAGGGAGGGGTGGCCCTGGAGGAGAGGGAGGTAATGAAAGAATGGCTAGAAGGACAATTCTGAGGCAGCAAGCATGGTGCTTATCTCCTCTTGAGTGGAGGCTATAGCAGCTGGCAGTGTGTACCGTGGCCAAGTATATGGGTGGGGTCCGTGGGGTTGTGCTGTTTTGAGGAGTCCTAATGGCTGAGTCACTGGGCCGTGTTGTCAGTCTGAGCAGCTAGCAGTGTGATTGGCCTGGGTGGGGGGCTCAAGGCCTTGGTAGGTCAGGCACCCTGTCTAAAGTCCTGAGGTTGAGGCCAGAGGTGGCTCTGAACCCCGTGGAGTGTTCTGGCTGCCCCGAGAAGCATCTCAAATACATTAGATGGCAATCTCTCCATTAGCATCATCACAAGCCATTCTCCTGCTTGGCAGCAAGCCATAGTAGGGCCTCACAGAAATTTCATTGAGCACCTACTATGTGTTGAGCATGTGTTAAGTACTATGTAAAGCACTGACCTAGACATTTGGGATCCATGCCCTCCTGTCCTCATGGTGTTTTAATGTCTGGGAGAGAAGACAGACCTTAAATCAGAAACTATAAGAGCAGTAGGTGGTACGAAGGTCAACTGCAGGTTACAGGAGGAGAATGTTCAGGGAAATCTGCCTTGTGTGGGTCAACAGAGTTCTGTTGAGAATCCCCTGGCTCAGCTGGATTAGAGAAGTGTAGCCCCCCAGTGTGCTACCCCCACCTACCCACAGTGGAAGCGGGTGGAACAGCCCAAGCCCACTCACGCACTCAGGATCCAGAAGAATTGCAAAGCAGTTCTTGACTTCAGATTCCAGCACACCGTCTCATTCTTTCAGAGAACGTTCACAGGAATGTTCCGGAGTAGAGTCTCTTTACCGTTCAGCTTGTCTGTTCTCACCCATACACGGCCTTCACTTCAGTGTCCCAGGGCAGCTCCTCACATCTGACCCTTCTTGCAGTCACTGGGCCACAAATCCCTCTCCTCCAGACCCTCTCTCTTCCCTCTTCTGCGTAGTCTGGTCCACAGGATCCCACCTCTTCTTCTTGGCCCCCCGTTTCAGAAGACAGCCATTCAGTTCATCCAGTTGCACGCAGCTGAGGTGGGGAAGGGGGGCCATTGGATCCTGCTGGTAGAGATGTACCAGCCCCGACAGGCTTTTGCACTATCGACCTCTCTTCCCCTAGCGTATCACAGCGTTAGTACTTGAGTTCCGTGTTAGTCAGCTGGTTGCTCACCAAGAACCCTTCTCTCCCTTTAAATCTAAGGCAGCAGGGCTGTCGTGGGACAGGGCCACCCAGGCACAAACTACATCCCCTGAGTGTGGTCTTGTTGCAGATTTCTCCCCGACGGAGGGAAGCGATGTTTGCATTTCTTGGCCCAGGCCTTTAGAGGTTGTGCTGGAGCACACACACTGGTGACAACCCAGCTTTGATGACAGGGCATCGTGGGGCAGTGATTTTCAGGGTCAAAGGCTAGAAGCTGCTCCGCTGATCTGGGTTATCCACACTGTGACTACAAGTAATACAAGTCCCATTACCAAAATGCCTCTCGTGTTTTCTAGCTCAGTGGAAGAGGACCCTATCACCTGATGAAAAGGTGCATTTTATAACTCCATCCATCTCTTACGCGCCGCTCAAGCTTAAATTCCTCTCCTGTGGCTTTCCTGCCCACAAATGCTCCTCCTCACTCTTCTTCACCTGCTTGAGGTGATGGTGAGTTCCCCCAGGAATGGTGACAAATGGTGGCTCTTCCCTTGGCCACTTCTCTTTCTGAGTCTGTAGCCACATAGTCCACTGCCCAGTTGTCCAGTGCCCCTGCGTCCTTGTAGCTGCCATGCAGTGAAGGCCTCTTCTCTTGGGCTCTGCTTTATTACAGCAATTCCCTACGTTCCATTTTACCAGTGTCTGCAAGACTAAGAGTATAAATAAAGTAAGTCCTACTTCCTTTTCCTTCAGGGTTTCTATTGATTGTGACTGAATCTCGAGGCAAATTGATGGTTTTAATATGAAACTAAAATACCAAGAGTCAGTGAAGAGATCAGAGAATTGAGCAAAAGATGAAATTGTCCAGAAGTGGAATTTTTCCAACTCTCCAAAGGGGTTTGTCTGGGCCAGGCGTATTTGTTCTTTCAGATATTGAGATACACAAGATAAATACCTTCATAAAGACTAAGTAAACCAGAATGTCTGAACATGGTGAATTGGGAAAGAACAAGAAGCCCCAAGCAAAGATGGGGGAGGGGCCCTGCTTAACTTCTCCCACTTCATCCGGGTCCCACCTGGGCCCCAAATCAAGCCCTGTATTATTTGGTTGTGGTGAAAACTTGCTTCACACTCTTCTTGCACTGGGTATGTCACCTCTACCGAATGAGTCAGGGCTGCGGTGGCAGGAATGGTAGCTTTGTAACCTCGTGTACATGTCAGCTGTGTACCCTCATCCCGTTTAACTGCTGTCCCCAGCCAAGGGCTAACTCCATGTCCCTGGGGGAACGCCCATGCTGGTGACAATATTGGAGTCAGTTGCATCTGGGTCTCAATTCTAACTCTGCCGTTTAATGAAAGACCTTGGGCAAGTATTTAATTTTTATGAGTGTCAGTTTTCTCATGCCCTGAAGATAATACTAAATGAACTACAGCAGAGTGGCAGGCTTCTCACCAAAGCTGCCTCTCCTTCCAGGCCACACAGCTAGGTTATGTTTCCAGGCTCCTTTCCTGTCAGACGTGGTCATATGACTGCGCTGCACCAAAAGGAATGGCCTGGCTCACAAATAGCCTCCCTCTTGACAGCCTCTTATGTTCCCCGTCCACTCACTGACAGAGACAGCTTGGAGGCCCTTGAGCCCATCCTGGGCAGAGACAACCGTGTGGAAGGAACTTGGACTCTGAACTAGGAACACTTGCCATGGACTGTGGGAGAGCTGGAAGTGAAATTCTGATGGACTAAGCCACCACGATTCTGAGATTTATCTGTTGCAGTAACTAGCATGACTCAAATACAATACTTAGCAGGGCTATGAAGATTAATAAAAGCACCCACTTTTGCGCCCTAAAGGAAGGCTCGGTGCAGTTTAGGTTCATCGCATGTATCATTAGGGTCCCTCATTGCATTGCATGCCCACCTTCTGCGTCACCATGTACTCTGGACAATCTTAGGAGTGTGGAAATCAAATACTATTTATAGAGGACCTGAGAGGTAAAGGTGTGAGCCTTATGGTTCCTCCAGGAGCCTGGAGTTGTTATGCTTTAACTTAATGCTGTGACTCAAGCCCTTGGTCAGCAATAGAAGCAGCTTTCGTTACGGCAAGTCCCTTTGGTACTATTTGTGAAGTGAAAATCATCTTTGGAGTGTAATTCAAGACAACACTGTTGAGTGCTTGCTGTGTGCCACCACGCTAAGCCCCTTCCATGGACCCCTCCTCCGTCATCACAAACACTATGCGAAGGTGCTATTATGACCAACCCCATTTTATCGTGGAGGAGCCTCTGAGGCACAGGGGTGGGCAGTGAACAGCCCAAGGTCAAGGTCCCCAGCTAAGAAGCGGGGGAGTCAGGATTTGAAGGCACCCAGTCTATCCTAAACTCACGTGCTCAATTCTCAATAATAACAAGATGGTTGGGGCTAAAACAATACCCCAGAACAGTATTTAAAAAAATATATATATGTGCCACTATTTTAAAAATGGACCGATCTCTCCCCCAAGACTTTCCAATAAGACATGAAAATGTGTCAATGCTACTTTATTGTTTATACAACTGAATATTCTAGTGAGCACAGAGCAAGAGGATTATCTTTAAATATTGCTCACAGAGAGAAATTTGACATTTGTTCAACATCACTGCTGGGTTGCCTCATCTGATCCAGCTCCCCTTTGCCACTGAACTCTGAAAGAGAAAAGAAAAATGTACAACTCAGATGAAATCATTCTCAGGATCGAGACGAGACCCCACAGGCATGTTAATATATAACATTATTAAATTATGCCTCAATTTGATGTATCATAAATGCCCATAATCGTAGGTACTTATAAGATTTGGTTTCGCTGTGTCTTATTAGCCCATTAGGTCTGTGTGCGTGCCATGGCCTTAGGGAACACCTTCCCTTTGTCACCTGGGCAGCTCTGTCACCTTGGCCTGCTGGGGCCCTGGCGGCTGCTAGCAGATCAGGGTCAGCTCCCGGACGAAGGCTGTGATGCTGCCACAGGACCGTGGCCTCATCTCTCTGGGACTCACATCATCATGAGAGACAGGAGGCCCAGACCTACCCATGGGCGTAGACTTCTGTCCACAGACCCAAAGGCCAGCAACCTCCCCAGACTGAAACTTGGGAGTCAGAGCATCACTGAATGGAGGGAATGGCCTAGGCTGGCTGTACTCTGAAGTGTGCCACTGTAGGGAGATACACTACCCTCCCAAGCAAGCATGCCAGGGTGGTTGTTTCCTATCAGAAGGGCCAGGGGAGAAGTCACCAGGCATTGGCTGGAGCTTTCAGCCCCTCCCAGGTACTGCTGGGGTCTGCACACTTGCAAAGAGCCGGCCTGATGTGAAGTGCACTGTTTGCCTGGGGTATGTTGCTTCTGCCACATTGGTGGGGGCTCTGTGGTTCTGAGAGCAAGAAAGGGCAGGTACAAAAGGTCCTCGGGTTCCACGTGGCCCCCCTTTTCTTTGAACTATCGCCCCTTTCACTGCCTCTCACTCGCCCCAGTCAGACAGTTACCATTTGCTTGGAGGAGAAAAGCTGCAATGAGCTGACCTTGGACTATCCTACTGAGTGTGATCTTCAGTGTTTCTTCCATTCCTTGGCTGGAAAAAACAAAAAGGAGCAGCTTACAGACACTGAGACAAAACCGCTTGCAACCCCTATTTCTTGGTTTCCTATCCTTTCTCTACGGGCCCTAAGGCCTTGTTCTCCTAAGTTGTCAACAGTCTCCTTGGGGGCTCCCTGGTGAGCCCCAGCCATGTGCTGGTCTGTAGGTCTTGCATGGCAGAGTAGCAGGACCTCTGCTGCTCCCCCAGCCCAGACACTGTCCCCACCCCACCACTCCACCCCTTAGCCTCTGTTTATGTGGCAGGATGGTCCTCAAACCACTCCTCACAGGACTTCTCACCCTAAAGACATCATACAGACCCACTGTTTCTCAAAGTAATTTCCAGAGAACAACCACTAATAGGTCATGCAGGTCAAAAAGGTACATGGGGGTGGGAAGCATTTCCATGGACAAAAATGTTTGGGAAACAACGTATGATTAAGTCAAGTTAAACAGGTTGCTTCCCACGGGACGCATTGTAAACCCTCAAGAATGTGGGGTGCCGTGTTTTCAATCTTATTTGATCTTTGCATAGCATCCCTTAGCACCAGTGACCCACAGAATGCAGTTGGAAGGGCACAAGTCCAGTATGATTGCACAGTTTTCTGATACAAATGCTTAAGATCTAGGGGGTGAAGCATAGCTAGTGACTGGCCAGTCAAAAACTAAAAGGCAACTCTCTAACTCCTTGACCTTTGCAAGAGACTCCGAGTCCCTGGGAAGAAGGAGAAAATGGCAGTTTTCTTGCCAGTGTGTTTTGGAGCCAGGTATCCAGAATCTGCACGGACTCAGACTCTGGTTGGCCTCCGTGTCTGTCCATCAGCAGAACTCCCACCTCCAGTCCCTGTGTCCCAGTCCTGGTGCTCTCAGCCTGTGTCCTGGTGGACCCCTTTCCTTCACAAGGATTGTTTGTAGGAGGAGACTTTGAGAGTCCCCCACTAAGTAAAGGGTGAGAGAGTCCCCAAAATAGTTCACCAGTTTTCTGGGGTGGTCTGGCTGGACTCATTCTGCAAGAAATCCATAATTGGGGTGGCAGGAGGAAAGTAGGGTTAAGAACAGAGAAGAGGAAACATGTTATACCCTGAAAAGGAAAAATGGTCGTCCCCAGATGGCAGCATGACCCTGCAACATAAAAACACAAAGCATTACGCAACACGTTCGCCCGAGGTCTCTGAAAGATGTCTGTGGCAGCGGTTTTCCAAGTGTGGTCCTCAGACCGAAAGTATCAATCCCACCTGGGAACTTGCTAGAAATGCACATTCTCGGGCTCCTACTGAACCTCTCGATTTTAACAAGGTCCCCAGGGATTGATGATGCATTGTCTACTGGGAGAAGCACCGGTATACGGGGTCTGCACCACTTGTCATACCTCTCCCCAAGTTGGTACAACTGGCATGTAGTCCCCTGAGCCAGAGAAATAAAATTCCAGGAATTTTACTCATCTGCAAGACTAGAGATGAAGCATTCACAGCCAGAGGGTTGTCCCATGATCCCTTTCGGCCCCGGGACAAGGCCAGGGAAACCTAAAATTAAATGCTCAGCCTCAGAGAAGATTTTCAGGAACATACTGGGAGACCAGTTCTTTCCAGAAGTGCTGTAAAGAGGCTGCAAGTTGGCCCAGCTCCAAGCACTTCCCTGTCCTTTACTCCTAGCTCTTTCTTGTGGGAGGGGGTTATTCTCCACAGGGCTTCCATACCTTTTTGGTAAAGTCCACTGCCGCAGCCCTTGAATCCTGCGAGGGAATGAGACATGGGTTACTTTAGCAGGAACCGCATGCTCGAGGCTTGCAGTCGTTCTGCTGTGGTCCTGCACCTCTCTGGTTCCACTCTAAGGCAGCCAGAAGTCAGGTGCAAAATAGCAGCTCAGGAGAGCAGCAAACCATATAGCCAATTTCGATTTCTGTTAAGGAAGGCCAGCATGCTTCCTTGATTGAGTTCTGTTTGCATCCAGGATGGTGTTATACAGTAGTACCTCGGTTTTCAAACGTCTCCGTTGACGAACATTTATGAACGCTGTAAATTTTATGGATCTATGATATCATTAGATAGTAAAATTCATGCTAAACTTGCAGTTTTAGGGGTTGATTTAAAGGTCTGGAATGGATTAATCCATTTTGCATCACTTTCTATGGGGAACCTGTGCCTCGGTTTTTGAACGTTTCAAAACTCGAACGGACTTCCAGAATGGATTACGTTAAGAAACCGAGGTACCACTGTATTTGCTTCCTCTTCCCAGCAGCCTCAACTTGAAATTGACCCTTGGTTTAGGCACAGGTTCCAGGATAAGCCATTTCAGCTTCTGCAGCTTGTCTTTGCCTATGGATGTGGCCTAAGACTCAACCTGGAAAGCTGGGGTTAGCAGCAAACCAGAGACACTGCTCCCTGGGCTTAGGATGACCAACTGATTTCTCAGGAACTGAGCAGTTTCCTGGGGTCTTGGGACTTTCAGAGCTCAAACCAGGAAAGTCCTAGGCACACTGGGATGAGTTGGTCACCCTGCGTGGGCTCACAGTGTCCAAAAGAAGTTTTCTTTCATTTTTCTCTTCCTTCCTTCCTTCCATCCTTTTCTTTCTCTCTCCCCCCTCTTCTCTCTCTCTCTCTCTCTCTTTCATGCAACAAAACCTTGATTAAGAATCTGAACATGTTCAGCTACTACGGAAACTGGCAGTTTCTAAACTTCATATGGACAGAAGCAATGGGAAACAGAGATATCACCAAGGCAAACGTTCATGCCAAGAGGAAGAGGAAGGGACAGTGAAAGAGAGACATCAACACAAAAGCTAAAATGTGGATGAAGAGCTCAGAAGAGGAGAGGATGGAACCATGCTGGGCCAGCATATAAGGAAGGTTCCACAAAGGAGACTGAGGCTCCAAGGTTAAGGAACTTGTGCAAGGTCAAAGGGCCTTCCCGAGGGGGAGACTTAGATTTCTGGTGAGGATGCAAGTGAGCCCCAAGGCGAGGACACGCCTTTACCCTGCTTAAGTGAACTTTTAGGGGCATAAAACACAGTGGAGGAAAAAAGCACGTTGGCTCTACTTCTTGATCAGGAATCAAATTTATCTCCGAGCTGAGGACGCCTTGTTTTTCTTTGTCAACAATGTCATTCCATCCACCAGTGCCTCGATGGGTCAGCTATACCAGGAACAGCACGAAGACTTCTTTCTGTACATCGCGTACAGTGACGAAAGTGTCTATGGTCTGTGAAGCTGCTGCCCCTGCAATGGGGGGAGGTGTCCCATTCTACAGAGAGAGGTGGCCCCCTTTCCTGGACCACCTCCTCCTTCAGGCTCAATCACCACCTCCCTTCTCACTTCCTAATGTCTGAGGCTCCTTTCCAGACCCTCTTAGCAGGAGGGTTAATGGAGGGAGACGGCCTCTGGTACCTCCCCTTTCCCCTTTCTTCCCCCTGTTATGCCACCTTTCCCACTACTCTGCTTTAGACTTCTTGATTATCAGTCTCTGTCACATCCAGTGATTGTTTTGGTTTCTGTTCCCTTTCTAACTGCCCGAGGGGCTCAGAACCCCAATAATCCTTTCCTTTCACTATCTTTTTGGGGTAGATGGAAGGGACTGAAATTGTGGGGGGAAGGTAAGAGGCACATCAATAAAGAGGAAACCAAGTTGGGGGAAAAAAGAAAAAAGCACATACGCGCTGTAGAAACCTTTTCATCCTCCCGTTGGCGAGCTTGGCGGCCAGACGCATTAACGGGTGCACAGGAGGAAACTGCAACACAGAGGGGCCGTGAGCGTCAGACTCAGCACTGGGACATAGCCTGGGGTTATGTGCATCCTTCCCACTCACTCCCTTACAAATGGGTTTCATTTTCAGAGCAAAATCCATTTCCAGCCTAAGCTTGACATTTTATGTTTTCAATAAAGAATCACCTGCCTTGATAGCAGGTTTCAATTCCAACCCATCACTTAAATATATTCCCTTAGGATACATCAGACTTTCCATCTGCATTGACCGCATTCATTCCGCCCTCTGGTGTGGAGTTGTTCCGCAGAAGTATCTCCACACAGATCTTTTCTCACTCCCCAGGTGCGCTCTCCTAATCGAAGGGACCAGCCCACAGAGCAGCACCCCTAACCCTCTCTCCTGGATGCATTTGGTTTTCCTGTGTGTGTGTGTGTGACTGCCCGTACACACTCAGACATTAACACCCGGGTCTTATCTAGTCTTGTGAATTCTCCCTGAGTAGTGTGGCTCGCAGTAAAGTTAACTTGTGCCACAGAACAGGTTTATCTTTCCCCTCCGTTGTCCTTTCTCCCTTTGCAGTGTCTTTGGTCCTTCTTGATAATATAACCATCATTACTGGATTCCCCATTCCTGAACCTGTACTACTGATGAGTCCTTGCCTCTTAGGGAAAGAAACACTTTGTTAGGTATTTGTCTCTTAAGCATCTTCTTGAAGATTTGGAAAGCCTTGATTATATAAATAAGTGACTTTCTAATGGTAAAATTTCAGGTGCTGTGACAGGGCACCTCAATTAATTTCATTCTATGATCTTCTTAATTTTCCTCAAATCATATCTTGCAGAAATTCACTTACACAACCTGCTCCAAGGGTAACTCAAGTTTATACTAAGAAAGTTAGCCGTGATGCTTCTCATTGGCCCAGCACACACACGCCCTTGCTGGTTATGGAAGAGGCACAGCCATGCATCACTACAGGGGGGAGGTGCTTTGCACTTCACAAAGCACTTTTCAAAATTGAAAAACAGAAAGTTACATGGAACCATGTAAATAGACTTCAGTAGTATTTTCCAGGGTCTTCTTGCACATCTGTTTGAGTGTATTATAAAAAGTTATTTCTTATTTTTCCTTTTCCATAATTTATTCTCTAGCTGTTTAGATTTGTCAGCCTCCCCCACTTGCACTCCAGAGAGGGAGACCCATACTCCCTGCAGCCCCAGGAAAAGGCACCTTGGAAGCTATTGCACAGAGAGTGTCTGAGGCCCCCTGCTTTTCTACTGATCTGTGCATATTAATTAGGAAGGGAGAAAAGGCATGCAGAAGACAGGGACTTTTACAGAAAGGTGATTATGATACAATACTGACCCCAATTTTAACTGGACGTGTTGGCTCCTGAGTTCGGGAGTAGTGAAATAAAAACTGAATAAGAGAACAAAAGTTGATTTTAGTATTGAGTGTCACTTCCTATAAAGTGGAAGTTGCATGTCTTTGCTACTGGGTTGGGCAGTACTCACCCTTTTGTATATGTCGTGTTTATCCTGGGAAGAGAATTGTGAGGGTAAGTTACATGGAATTTTACTGGGGTGGGCAACTGACAAGGTTTTCAGTATAAGTTACACAACAGACCTTGTTAGATTTACCTGAATACTATGAAATCAATTCGCAAGCTAAAAAGACATTCATTACACAGACTTAATAAGACTATATAGTTGATACTGGATCTTACAAGAGAAAAAAGTTCCAGCAATACATCATTATTTTAAAATTTAATCGCATTTTACCTTTTCAATCTGTGCATGGAAAGCATACCCTATGATGCATAGAAGTAATACCATAATCAACTTCTAGATAACCATTTGACTAAGGGTTGGAATAATATAATGATTGCAATTATTTAATTTGCTGCAGGGTGTGCCCTAGAATTCAGCTTTAAAAAAAAAAATGGTTGGTTCAGATTGACCTTTTTCCCTAACACTTCTTTCCTCAAAGCTTTCTCCATGAACCTTCAGTGTTCTTGCAGAAAGCACAGCCCTTTCGTCTCTAAGTCCCTGTTAGAGCACCACCTTGCGCTTATCTGCATAGATGAAAGCCCAGGAAGAGCTGCGTGGGCAGCACACTGTCCCCAGGGGTGCTGTGAAGGAGGCATCTTACCAAACGAAGCACAGAGTCCTATGTCTGGATGTTCTACAACTGCTAGAGATGGTTACTGGGGACGAGTTTTACATGTGCTGATCTGGCTGTCACTGATCATTCACGTTTAAATGTTCTCAATCGGCTCAAACTTCAATTAAGACAGAAATGAAGGTTTTTAATAACATTTCTAATTGTGTTGCTGTGAATATGATTACATTTTCCTACAAACTTTGTGGAGAGCTTTTGCAGTGGAACAGGCTGATAGCTCTCTCTCTCTCTCTCTCTCTCTCTCTCTGTGTGTGTGTGTGTGTGTGTGTGTTCTGAAAACTTACTGGGAACACAGTTGTTTGTTTTTTTTTGGTACCATGTTCATCAATTTTACACCATTACTTTTCAGTCCCCAAAATAAGGACTATGAAGATGTTTTTCCAGTTACTAAACATCACTGTCCACGTTTTATATATACCTTCCTTGCTGTAATGTTCTCTTTTTAGAGAAAACAGAACGTGTTACAGTTACCCATCTTCGTCCTATTTCCCTCACCAGAATATGCGTTCCACGAGAGCAGGCACTTTTGCGTGGCAGGCTTTCAGTAAATACCTTCTGTGAATGGATGACTAGCAGGGCTGTGTTCACAAGAATCTGTTGCCCTTTTCCCCATGAAAACCTTCTGATCCACAGTCATAACCAGAAACACAAAACACGAAGAGTTTTGCAGGTGTCACTACGTTGCAGAATGGAATGCTTTCTGAGTGGTCTTGAGATAAGAGCTCCCTGGAGACACAGACCTGGACTTCTGGGCACCATGACTGGAAGTGGATTTGGGTCACTCATCTAGACATTGGATAGTTGAGGAAACCAAAGCCCCAGGAGAGGACGTGACATGCCAAAGGTCAGCCTGGTCTCTCTATGACTAGCTTTAAAATATTGGTAGTTTTGTTCATGAGCAATGCTTTGCTCTCCAGCAGTTGGAAACAATGAACAGGATCAGCTTTGGGGAAATGGAGACAGTGGAAGGAAATTCATTTTAAGTGGGCCTTTGCATGTGGGGACCCACACAACACAATATGCAGGTGGCACATGTGACAGCCACACTTCCACTTCCTCTGCTTACGCAGGGGACCTGCTCACAGCCTTCACGTGAGGGACAGGGAAGCCCCATTGTTGTGAGGCAAGGAGGCCGTGGCGAGGAGATGGAGAAGTCTGAGTTCTCACCCTGAATTTTGGTTCTGAGTAGCAAGGTGGTAAAGGTTAGTTCTACAGATGAGAGATGTCAACTGTCTTCAAACATATGCATAACGGTAAACTGAAAATAAGAAATTGGCATGGCATATTTATGAAGTTTAGGAGAGAAAGTGATGTTTGAGTCTTGAAGAATAAAAATGAGTTGCATAGAGAGAGAATGGTGACAGCTAGCACCTAAATGCTGTCACTTTCCATGTTCTAGGCCCTGTTGGAAACATTTCACAAATATCAAAACAATCCTCACAATAATATTGTCAGGCTCATAAGACTATTATTCCCATATCACAGTGGGGAAACTGAGACACAGAGCGATTAAGAAACTAGCTAAGGGTAAGTAAATGCGGCCTTTGAACCCAGGTTCTTTTGTTTTAGAGCCTGGGCTGTTAACCACAGCCAGCAAAGGAAAAGCCTGTGCAAGATGTAAGAGCCTGGTGCGTGTGGGGAATAGTGAGAAGTTCAACGTAGCTGGATCTTGGTGAGCTGTGGGCTGGGGGAGGTGAGGGAAGAGGCGATGTGGCCAAAGGTGAAAACATACAGTCTGTGCTAAGAATCATGGACACGACCTTAATACCACCCTCTATTGAATCAACATTTACTTTGTATCCATTGAAATACTTACGTTGTGGTTAATATAGTTACTGACAACAGGTCCTTTACATAAGATCATTGTTTTGGAGAACTAGGATATCAATTTGTAATGTAAGTTATGACATAAACAAATAATGTAATTAGATATGTATATGTGATTATGATCATTGTAAGACTGCAGATGAACTACAAATATTTTACAGAATTTATATTTAAGAGATTCACTTGTTATTTTCTAAAACTATATTCTTACACACTCACACACAATTCTCATGTAGGTAGCAAAACAGTGTGGTTATTACGGAGATCAATTACAACATAAATATGTACACTGTTTTAACTAAAAGAATTATATATATATATATATATATATATATATATATATATATATATAGCCTTAGGTTGGCTAGAAAGAGTTGCCCAATATGCCAGCCGCTAAAAAAAATAAGAAAATTAAAGATAAGTATAAATCCCTTAGCCAATAGAATTGTATTACAACACGTAAAACTCTAAAATTGTCCTGTTTATGAACCTTGCATTATCTTTTCACACACTGGCAGTGAATTTCAACATAAGTCTCAGGATGCCTTAAATGAGGCCATAAAAATGACAACAGTGAGTCCTGCTGCCACCAAGAATCTGATCTTAAAATAGTTTTACGTGAACATTATCCATATGGTATTTTCAAGGCCAAGACTAAATAAAAACCTCACATTCTGAACAACAATGTACCTCAAGTTGCACCATATCCAAGCCATCTGGAGAATCAGCTAAAGGTCGAGGAAATCCTATTGTGAGAAATCATAAAAATATCAATTAGGAGAAAAGAGGAGATAGCCTCTTTTAAATTAACTGTTAAATCCATACCATGAAAAACATATAGAGATTCTATAAATACAATGTTGTTAAAATAGGATTGACAAAGAAAACATACTTTACCTTCCACTAGCCGATCTGAGATTTGTATTAAAATTAATTAAAAATAGCATGTTTTTAAAAATTTACCAGGAGTTAACAGTACAAGAATGAGCAAGTCAAAAAAAAACAAACAAAAAAAAGCAAAAATGTCTGTGTAACGACTTAATTTGTAAATTGATAGAATTCATAAGGATGGAATATCAGGAAATGGTGTCAAAAAGTACATGTGTCAGAATCACTCTTGGAACGTTTAGGAAATATGGATGCCTGTCCATCTTCTTCATCAGACTCTCCAGGGGTGGAGTCATGAGGAAGGTGGCTACCAGGATGCAGATGGATACTGTACCAGTCAGCCTTTATCAGACTTAAATGAAGCCTTCTTTCCATTTGCATGTGATACAACACTTGTAGGAACAGCTAATATTGCAACTGAAAAAAATGAACTGGATAGATCAAAATTAACCAGATGAAATTAAATGGGATAAATACGAAACCCTGAACTTAGTCTTATTTTGCATATGCCCAAATGGCAGAACTAGAGCTAATGGTTAGAAGTTACATGTGATCAGATTTCAGCTTAGTGTAAAGTAGTTTTTGATGATTGTTGCCACTCAAAAATGCAACTTAGTTCAAGCCAATCCTATAAGGATTTATGAAAAGGTTCTGGATTAACTATACAATGATAAAGACCATAGGGACCTTACCCTCAGGGAGCATAGATGAGGGAGGTGAATATAAATATATAGACCAATAAAGAAAGGTAATACAAATTTACAAAAGTTTAAGGGAGATTCTGTTGGAGCCCAGAGGAGGCAGCTACTGGCTGTCTTAGGCTGGTAGTGAGTTGAGTGTCCCTGAAAGTAATCAAAGAGGCAAGCCGTAGAGGCGATCCCTGCTCTCCCTGGGAGGTTAACCAAAGGACCTCCACAGTTTCTTGCAATGCCTAGGTTTTGTGATTACACTACAGGAAATGGCAAAAAAAAATTCTGTTTGAATATCTTCAAAGATTTTCTACCCCCTTAAATCAAAATTCTAATAGAAAATCTAAAATTTTGAAATAGTTCGTGTTTCCAACCATAGCTGTTCTGCCACCACATTCTTCCCCACATCAAATGGAGGGTTACTGGAGATGGGTAACGGATTCAGACTACTGACCCTATATCTCATCCCTGGTTCCCTACAAATGCACTGTTCTCAGAAGTTGATGAAGCAACGCCAGTGTTTGGTCAGCACCTCGGACAGCGAACCCACCCAGGAAGCCATGGGGTCTTCCCTGGGCTCTTTGGGATCCTGCTTCCTGGGAGCCCACAAAACGGCTATGAAAAGATTCCTTCTTCCTGTGCCCTCAACCCCCAGTCCTTGGGACTGTAAATTCAATTCTACCATCCCTTGTTCTGTCCCTTCAGGATTCTGGGAGCACAAATGGCTAAGAAGTTGGGATTTCCCCAACTCATACCCCTCACAGTTTCAGCGGCACATCCTCAGGAAAGCCCTGGGGTAGGTGCTGTTTAAAGACAGTTCCACATGGGGAAAGTGTCTTCTGCTAAAAGGCTGCAGCATCTAGCTTTGTCCACCCTCTCTGAAGGGTTAGACACAAATGAGAAGCCAGAAATTGAAAGGGTGGAAATGGGGGTATGTGAGGGAATAAAGTTTGCCTCCCTCCAGAACTGCCCTGAAAGATCAAGGTCTGTCTCAGTCCTTCTTAGAGCTCAGGCCAACTGGGGTCTGATGAAGGAGTCCCCTTACCTGAGGAGGGAATCTGTAGTAGGCAGAAGCAATAGATGGCTAAGATGGAAGGGAATTGGAGAAGAAGATGTCTCATCTTCAAAGTCCAGTTTCTCTTTGCTGGCCACAGATGTGTGCTGCTAGTTGAACATTTCTTGAAGTTCCGCTTGCAAGAGGCAACCCTCTGACCTGCAGCTGATAAACCCAGTAAAGAAGGTGCCTTTATTTGCGACGCCCTGGAGCCCATTGGCTGAGCACCAATCAGCTTTGCACAGGAGGACCCCCGCTTTCTCATAAATGTCACGCTGAGCCCTTATTTGTGGAATAATATCCTCCTGGTGTAGACATTGTAGAGAGTCATCTTTTCAACCCGCCAATAAAAATAAAAAATGGAGAGTCATAATTGTTATTCTATAGTGGTTTGAGAAACATTTCTGACTCAAGAAAAGCTTTTTCTCTTTTTTCTAATCAAAGAACTGGACATAAATCTATAAACTCGTGCATGATGAAGGCTTGTTTCCAAAGAAACTGTTTATTTTCCATCATTGACAGAGGATCTTTTGTAGTCTTTGGTGCATCTGAGAAGGACAAAACTGGGAGTCCTGGATGTAACATTACAAGAAACTGAAAAGGTCAATTAGGGGTCTTTAAAAATAAATTAAAAAATATATATATATATATACACACACACACACACACACACACACACATCATGGTTGGAAATAAGACTCCTTAAGGTTTCTCCAGCTAGATTTATATGACTAAGTTAAATATATCCACTTACGTCAGTATTCAAGAAAACATGACAATTTAATAATAATAATAATAATAATGATACTCCATCTACTAAGCTTTTATTTGTTTTAGACATTTCACATAGGTGATTCCATGTAATTCTCACAGAAAACCCATAAGCAATGTATTATTATCCTAATTTTATGAATGGGGAAATTGAGACTGGGAAAGATTAAGGAATATGACCAAGGTCACCAAGCCATCAAGGATACAGATCGGGAATTTGGATGCAGTGTATCTGAGCCCAGATATGTCTTTAAGGGTGCTCAATTACAGTTGATAAGTTAATTTTTTCTTCAAAGAGCCTCTTTGACATTGGATATGGGATAGAGAGAAGGGGAATGAATAAGGTTTGCTATTTCTTGCAAAAGAGGAATATGTGGCATACATGAAACAAATATCTTCCATTTTGTTTCATTATGCATATCTTTAATTTTTGCTCTTTTAAGGACAGGAGGTAACTAACAACAGTTGAATGCTTGCAATGTGCCTAAACATGTTCATACTTTACTTAAGTCATATCATATAATTTTTAAATGAATGAACTTTTTAAGAATAATTTTGGATGGGAGCTGCTCAAAATAGACTGTTTATGGCTTAAAATATGGTATTGTACGAAAAATTTCCAGTTCATAACAGACTGGGAATTCTGAACTACTTTATAGTCATAATATTTTGCCTACTTTGAACCAGCAAGAAGTAGAGATTTCCATTTATTATAGGGTTTATCACTTTGGTTCAAGGAGAATAACCTAAGGTCTTTAAACACCAGGCAGAGACTACTTCTCTTGTATTAAAATATACTCACTGCCTAGCAGCAAGTCTTTACTGAACGAAAGAAAAAATGCTTTTTGAACATAAACCACTTATTTATACGATATTAAGCACCACTATTTGTGGACATTTTAGACACACAACACATACATAATAGCAAGGTTTGTGGCAGTTCTACTAAGTGTCAATCAGCAAGTACTTTTTGAACATACGGTCTGTGTCTGCCAGTGAACTAGGTGCGCTATATGCAAACATACCTTTTTCAAATAAACCTCTGTGAGAACTCTGATTTGTACCAAATTTATTTTATATTTCCTTTGCATATTTCGCCTTATTTCTCACATATTCAGGATAAAAATAATACAAATGTTATTTTTTAATGCTAATTCAGAAATGGGAAAAGGGGAAAAAAACAAGACAGTAATCTGCATTCAACAACCTTGTTATGGATGAAATTGTGTTCCCCTCCTCCCTCCCCAATTCATATGCTGAAGCCCTGCCCTCCACGGGACTGTATTTGGAGTTGGGGCCTTTAAGGAAGTATTACAGTTAAATGAGGCACATGAATGGGGCCCTAATCCAACTGATTGGTGTCCTTGTCAGAAAAGGAAGACTTATTTACCGGTGCCCCCTCTCTCTCCATGCATGCACAGAGCAAAGGCTAGAGACACAGCAAGAAGGCACTGCCTGCAAGCTGAGAAGTCTCACCAGAAACAATCTTGCTGGACCTGGATATTGGACTTCTAGACTCTAAACTATGAGAAAATAAATTTCTGTTATTTAAGCCCTTCAGTCAGTGGTCTTTTGTTATGGTAACTCAAGCAAACTAATAGAAATACAGGGATTTTTAGCCAATTCAAATAAAAAAAGAAAATAATGAAATGAAAAGTAAAAGTTGGAAACTTTCATTGTTTCAAATGATATGATTATCTACCCTAAGAAATCAAACGAATCAACTGGCAAATTATTAGAATGCATAAGAGTTTACCAAAATGGCCAGATTTAAAGAAAACTATTTTCATGAATAGTTTTCTTAGACACAAGCAAAAATAAATTTTAAAATGTATTAGAAAATGTAAATAGCCTTAAAAGTATATTGTTGATAACTAAATCAAAGAATAAATGTGCAATATATTAAAAAATAACTATAAAATTTTACTGAAGGACATAAAGGAATATGTGAATAAATGAAAAAAGCATATTATGGTCCTTGACAAGATTCAATGTTAAAAGTTCTACTGATGGCAAATTAATCTAAATAAAATCAATGTAATTCTTATTAAGATTCCAAAACAACTTTTCATGGAATTTGAAAAGTGATTCTGAAATTAATTTAGGAGAGAGAATATTCAAGAATATGCAATAATTTTTTGACAAAGAGAATGATAGTTTGTCAATGTCAAAATGTACTATAAAGCAGTACTAATTGTCATAACATTTTGTTATTGATCCACTAACAGGCAAATACATCAGTCGAATGGAATAGAGTCCTGAAGCAGATCAGTTTAATATAAATATAGTATTTCAAATCAGTGCAAAAATGATGAACTAGTCAATAAATGATGTCTAAGACAACTGGTTACCCATTTAGCAAAAAAAAAAAAAATTTCCCTATTTCACACCATAAATTAAATTCCAGAAGATTAATTAATTAAACCTAACACACACACACACACACACACACACACACACACACACAGAGAGAGAGAGAGAGAGAGAGAGAGAGAAACTGCTGTATTAGGAGGGGAATAGAGTATTGGAAAATTGCCATTGAGCAAAACTCAAAATAAGGAAGCCATTAAGGAAAAGATTGATAAACTGGATTATATTTTTTAAATAGCTGTATGAAAACAATACCTTAACCAATATTAGCAGTGAAAAGACAGTAAGGTAAGTATCCTGCAACTACTATAAAGATACTTATTATACTAAAAGAGAGAGAAAGAGAACAGGGAGGGAGAAAAGGAGGGAGGGGAAAAGGGAGGAAGGAAGGAAGGGAAGAAGGCAGGCAGACACAACCTAAATGTCCAGCATAGAGAAAATATTAAACTGTGGAATACCCATAACATGAAAATTTATGCAGCTATTAAAAACAGTAAGATAGCTCTATATGTATTGACAAGTCAAATTCTTTATAACACAACGAGTAAAGAAAAAAAGTTATAAAGCTACACACCGTATTGGTCTAGTATCAGTTTGCTTCTGATCATAAAAACCACTCCAAAACTTAGTTGTTTAAAACAACCATTTATTTAGCTCAAAAATTTGCAGGTCAGTAATTTGGGCTGGGCTTAGTTTGCCAGTTTTTATGGGTTGGGCTGGGCTCAGCTGATCAATTGTGTTCATCTGGTAAATAGACCGGGGTGTCTGGGACATTCGATTCATGTGGTCTCTCATTCTCCAGATGACTCACCCAGTCTTGTTCTCATGCTAGTTTCAGAGTTCTAAGACAGTGAGAGTAGAAGCTACAAAGGCCTCGAGTCCTACATTTGGACCTGGCACAACATCACTTCTGCATTACATTGGTCAAAGCAAGTCACAAGGCTAGCCAGATTCGAGGGGTGGGGAAAATAAACTGCATCTGTCAATGAAAGGAGTAGAAAAGTGGTATGGCCAATCTTGTAATCCACCAACCTTCACTTACGTACAAGTTTATTCAAAATGGCACATGTAATTCCATAAGAACCTGTGCAGGTAAATGCAAAGAAAAAGGGCGGGATTCTATACATGCACACACGCACGCACACACACACACACACACAGCAGTGATTCTAGAGAAATGGGATCGTGAGGGGGTCATAAAAACCTTTTGCATATCTGTATTTCTGAATACTTACATCGACTATTTATGAACTATTTGTATAATTAAAACTAAATTTCTAACTCTGTACACTATTATCAGTATATGAATTAATATAAAGACCTGAACTTACTTATATGAAAGATCAACTCTTTTCTTTATTTCATTACATTTATTTTTCCAAAGTGCTTTATTCGTTAGGCATTATTGAGAAGGTCGTGACCAGTGGATTTGTCAGTGCCACGCCGATTTAATTAGATATATTTTTTGAAAATAAATCAACTTACTATGTGGACTTCCCACACCATTTGCAATAGAAGCAAATGCCAGAGAATTACACTAAAAATTCCTCCTCCTTCCCACATTAAATTAGCTTGCACTTCACAAATGGTTGTTACAATAAAGCTCAGCAGGCTTTTAAAGAACTGAACTTGAATCTGTAGGATATAAAAAAATGGAATTTCAAAATTGATTATACGTTTCTGTGTTCAAAGGATAACTTTCTGAGTTCTTGTGGCACCCAACGTTTGTCAAGAACCCTTCAGTCTAAAGTAAATGAAGAGGCAGGTATGGGCTTGATGTTTGAGGGCTGCTATCTATGTAGCAGGGTTTCATAGAAAGTAGTGACAGGTTTATTTCAGAGGCTGGCTGTCAAATCCCCAAATACGCTGTTTGGTGGCACAAAAGGCTACCCACCCGCATCAGCTAACACCGTGTTTCCCCGAAAATAAGCCCTAACCAGAAAATAAGCCCTAGCATGATTTTTCAGGATGACATCCCCTGAACATAAGCCCGGATATGTTTGGAGCAAACCTTAATATAAGACCCAGTCATATTTTCGGGGAAACACGGCACTTTCCCCACTCGTTTGAATACACCCTTTTCGCTATTCTGTAGCGGCAGGGGATGGGAGAGCCATGTGACCTCAGTGGAACCAGGACGTGCTAACAGACAAGATCCATGAGAATCAGAATCACACCTTCACCGATTTTATACTTTCCTTTGTCAAGAGTCGTATATCAGACAAGTTACTTGGTCATTGGCCTTCTGCTCCATCAACACCTGTCGTTACTCCACTCTGGTCATGGATTGCTGGAAGCCTGCGAAATACACTTTCTTCCCAGCTGCCTTCTGTCAGTGGAAGAGGACTTTGGAAGGCGGAAGGGAGAGCCATTTCTCTTTTTTTTTCCTGCGGTGGGTGATGCATCCAGCAGAAGCAGTGCTCATAGGCTCTGACTCCAGTACGGCATCTACACGTGACTTCCCACTCCCCGGTCCTGCAGTGTGGACAGTGCATGCTCCCCACTTCCTGAAGAGAAGTAGAGATGATAACTGAAAGGGTAGCGTCAGTAGGAACCTCATTTGTCTTAGGGACCAAGGAACATGGGCTCTGGGAACATCATTTTTCCTTATGCTCCTCAAGCCCCGGGGAAGGTGGGGCTTTCTGCAGTTGCCAACCTCTGGCTCGTGTCCCCTTCCACCATTTTGCAATTCCAGCCTCCTTCCAGGACGATTTATTTACAGTTTTGTTGAGGTACACTATATGGATTTAAACTGTATAGTTTGATACATTTTAACATATGTATACCCTGCAATACCATCAGCACAATAAAAATAACAAACATACCCACCACCTCCAAAAGTTTCTCTTGCTCACTTGTAATCTCTCCCTCCCCTTCCTGACACTGATCTGCCTTCTGTCATTATCACTTGCATTTTCTAGAATTTTATATAAATGGAATCATACAGCACGTATTCCTTTAAAAAAAACTGAATTCTTTACTCAAAAAAATTAAACGGATGCAAGTTGTTGTATGCTTGATTTATTCATTCATTTTTATTACTGAGTAGTGTTTGATTGTATGTATGTCCCATAGTTTGTTTTTCCCTTCACCCCTTGATGGACATCTGCGTTGTTCCCAGTTTTGAGCTATTACAAATAAAGCCGCTATGACCAGTTGTGTACAAGTCTTTGTGTGGATATCTGCTTTCATTTCTCTTGGGTAAATATCTATGTGTGGAATGACTGGATCGTAGGGTAGTTGTATGTCTAACTTTTTAAGAAACAGCCAAGTACCTTTCCAAAGTGGTATTTTACATTCCCACCAACAGTGCATAAGAATTCCTGTTGCTCCACACCCTTATCAATATTTGGTATGGTTAACGCTTTTAATTTTAGCTATTCTGCTCCTTCCAACACTTTTGTAACTGATTCCCTAAAGTTCCCCTGTTTAGAATACCTAGTGATTTCTTTTTTCCTAGTTGGATGCTGCCTCAGTATAAGAATTGAGTGATGCAACACTCAATATATATTAGACTCATAAATGCATGACTTATTGAGAGGAAAGCTCTCAGGGCTATGAAAGAACAAAAATCAAGAATCATGTCTAGACAGTCAGTGACCATGATAAAATGAGACAATAAAAACTCTATTTGAAGCTTAGAAATAGAGAAACAAGAAAAGAATTTCTAGCAAACACATAGGGGAAGGTTTAGAAGTATTGAATGGGAAACATTTAAGGGTAAGAGAGAAGAGTAATCACCAGTGTTTGGAAATAGAGACTAAGTAATGGGAGAGTCGGTACAAGGAAGTGCAAATAGGAATGGCAATCAATAGGAAATATAATGGCTTATATCATAGTTCTATGTGAGGACACCGTTGAATGAGAAATTTCATAGGGACCGATTAGAATAAGAGTTTAACTGAAGGCAAGAAAACACAAACAACTTGCACTAAACTCTGAATAGTCTATCAACAAAGCACACAAATCATAGGGAAGCAGAGGCTGTGAGCAGCCCACCTGCCCCAGGACAGACTGAGCAGATGGGAACAGTGAATCTGGCAGTGACAACAGCACTGGCTCTAAGGGCTTCCCTAGCCGATGCCTTCTGGACGGGTAATTGGGGTGGGTGGGTGAGATGAGTCCATTTGCTGTGAGCTGGCACATGGGTCCTTCTAGTCTGGTGATTCAAGAGCTGGAGGAGAAAGAAGTCAGCCAAATTGGGAGGGAATGACTCCTCCTTGGAGTGTGGAGTAAGCCTAAGACAGGGCCTCCTCCTCTCAGCCTCGCTATTAATTGGTCGATGCCACTGTTTTGTCCATCTTAAGGGGTTTCCTATGTATTCACACAGCATTACCTACTACTACCTTTAACCCTCAGGAGGTCGGGGCTGTGTTATCAGTTCTATTGCTCTTCCACAGCACTCAGAAAAATGACAGTGATCCAGTCACTCGCTCATTCATTTCTCTACACAACATTTTATTGAGCTGCTACTATATGCCAGGCACCAGGGATAGGAAGATGAATAAGACATAAATTTCTGAGCTCAAAGAGGTCACACTGTAGTGGGGAAAATGGCGCATCAGCAATTCCCCACAAGAACGTATGGGAAGTGCTGTAACAGGCATCCACTGCAGGGGAAGGGAGCAGGGAAGGCTCCAGCAGATCTGGCTTTGACAGGAGGTCTAAAGGACAAGCAGGAGTTTGCCAAGCAGAGTGGGCAGGGGAGGGGAATAGCAATATGAAAGGTATGGAGGTGAGGAAGCATCAGACAAGTCTGCTGCTTCCAGAGACGGGACAGAAGCATGGCTGACAGCTGGAATGGGAAGAGAGAAAGTTGTGGCACCTTTGGGAAGGTTGTCAGGACAATGACAAAGATGTTAGGGGAAGCCGACTCACAGAGAGAGTTATAAATGAGCGGGGCCTTTTTTACAAGCTTACTCGCCCATCTGCAAATAGAGCTGCCCACAGCCAGCTGGGTATCTTCGGATGGTAGAACTTGACCTCACTTCTGATGAGGGAGGGAAGTGAAAGGGAGAGGAACACGCTGGTTAGAGACGGGCTGGCATGGAATGTCATCATCGAAGAGCCTGCTACTCCATTTCAGGACTGGGGCATGTACTACTGTGTAAGTATCAGGAAGTCTGCAAGGTTTGCAGCAGGGAGGCTGTAATTCGGACCAGCTGTGGCTACAGAGAAAAGCTTACGTGAGAAGTGAGACCCGAGATGGGACATCTGTTCGGAGGCATCTGCAGGTGAGTAACAGTGAGGGCAGATCCCAGGCAGTGGCTCCCCAGGAATGGAACGGAGGGGGTCAACTCTGACATTTTAACTGGAGGACTGGCAGGGGCTGGGTATGATTGTCTGGATTCTGAAGGACAGGGAGGAGCTGGAACGGCCTCCGAGGGGTCCGGCCTGCGACGCAGAGCAGAGACTGGCTCAGGCTTGACTGAGATGGGGATGCAGGTTGGAAGGAGTGGGTTGATGTGACATGTTGGATACATGCCTGTGGGGGTGAAAATGGAGGAATCCAGGATGTGGCTGGAAACGAACGCCTTCTGCTTAAGAAAGAGGCTTAGGTCATGTGTGTAGATTAAGCATCAGGAGCAGGTCTGGTGGCTGAAGTCACTGGAGAAGATGAGGTCACTGTGGGACAATACGTGAAGGAACGTTACACCAGTGACCCTGGGGAATATCAGTGCTCAAGGGCAGGGGAAGAACAGAAGCCAGAAAGGGATCCGAGAACTGAGCTGTTATGTCAGGTCGAGGGCCAGTGGAGAGAAATGGAGTTAGCAGTTAGCATACTTCTTTGAGATGCTGGATGGATTTGGGGGAAAGATCTGAGGCTGGAAGTGAAGTTAAACAGCTCCTTTGGAAAGAGAGATTCGATCATCAGCTTTGTGGCAACCACATGCTATCATCATGGTTTGTAACTTCTGAGAGGACACGGGTCCCTCTGCACATAGGAGAAAAGCTATGGATCCTCACCTCTGAAAAACGCACAGGCACATCTGAATGCCCATGTTTTCATACCATTTCAGAGGCTTGGGCATGTGGTTCTTCCCACACCCTTTTTCATGAACCCCCTTCACAAACCACCACCCTCAGGAGAGGGTTCCTCTGAAGGCAGTCCCCAGACCACACGCTTCAGAAATACCTATGGTGCATGTGAAAAATGCAGGTTTGTGGGTCCCACTCCAGACTCTCTAAATCAGGGTTGCTGGGTGTGGTGCACAAAAATCCACCTTATAAATTACCTTCCTAGGGGGTCTGCTGCAATCTGAATTGGAGAAGCCTTGCCTCTGGGTTTAGGAACCTCGGGTTAAGAATCTCACTTCACACAGAACTGGGCAATTTCTCTTGTTGACTCAACAGTTCTTTGTCAGCCCATTTTGGGCTCTTTCTGCCTTCTGTCTCCAGCCAGCATGGTCCTGAGCTTTTCTTTCTCCATCACCTTAGAGACGTGCAGGACACGCACAGGTATTTGTATATTGGTTCTGGAAAAAGTACTCACTAAAAAGGGTTTCAAACTGGACCCATTTCCAACGTGTGTGTGGGGGTGGCTTTCCCACACCAACAAGCAATTCTCAGACACCAGCAGGATAAATGAGAATTCAATTCAATTCTGACAGTATCTACCCAGAGATGGAATCTGAGTCCACAGGTAAGGGGCTCAGTCCCACAAAACCGCCTGCCACTTCAGATGCCAGTCACAACCCCGGTTGTTACCTGGGCTTCTGACCCACTGGCTACAAATTGGAGGTTCCAACAACCTCCTCCAACTCAGAGTGCTAGTCAGGTTTTACCTGTACTTCTGACCGAGTGGCTATGAACCATAGCTTCCCACAACCCCCTCCTCGGTTCAATTAATTTGCTGGAGCAGCTCACAGAACTCAGAGAAATATTTAACTTACCAGATCACTGGTTTATGATAAAAGGATGTAACTCAGGAACAGCCAGATGGAAGAGACGTGTAGAACAAGGTATGGGGAAAGGGCTGAACTTCCATGCCCCCTCCAGGGTACCACTCTCCCCACATCTCCACGTGCCCAGCAACCTGGAAGCTCTCCAAACTCTGTCCTCTCAGATTTTTATGGAGGCTTCATTATCTAGTCATGATTGATTAAGTCGTTGGCCGTTGGTGATTGATTCAACCTGTAGCCCCTCTCCCTTCCCTGGAGGTGTGGGGGGAGGGCTGGTGGTACTAAAACTTCCAACCCTCTAATAGTTTTGTTGCCTTCTCTGGCAACCAGCCCCATCTTTAGATGCTTTCCAAAAGTCACCTCATTAACATAACCAAAGACACCTTTATGCTCTCATCACTTAGAAAATTCCATGTTTTGGAGCTATGAGCCAGAAACTGTGGATGAAGACCAAACACATATTTCTTATAAATCACAACATTACACTGACAAAGATACATCTTATGCAATAAATAAATAAATAAATAAATAAATAAATAAATAAATAAATAAATAACTAGAGGACTCCCCAGAAGTTGTGTGGAATGTCTTGGGTGACCTGTGTTACAGACCAGCTGCACTGTGACTGTGGCGTTTCTATGATCTGTGCACAGCCATCTGTATGTGTAAAAACATGATTTGTGCACTTGCCTCAGCAGTCCTGGTGGATGGGAAGTTTCGAGAAGGCTTTGATGACTAGAATTTGTCATTTAGAGAAGCAGTGAGCAACCAGCCCTCCCGTGCTGCTGGCTGCCTACTTGGTGAGCCTCTTGGCATTTTCATTTTATAACCCAGTATGAATAATTCTTACAAGTCTCCATCTCCCTATTAGTCAGATGTCATAAGCTTATCTTTTACTTTGTATCCTGGGGCCATACTTAAAACTATGTAGCAATGCTCTTCCTCAGGATTCTGTGTTTTTATTATCCAACACTTTAGGAGCACGTGTCCCAGAAGGCACTGAGACTACATATTGCCCACTTCCGAGGAAGCAATTGATTCACAGGAAATAAAACTGGACTGTGACTATACACTTATCCTCCACTTCTCGTTAGTAACTTTCTTTTTGGAGAGTTCGCTGATTAATTCATGGACTGACTTGGTTTCCTACTGTGAGAAGGCTACAGATGGCTTGCAATTATAATTACCCAGCTGTCATATCTGACCCCACCGTATTTATCAGAAGGCACAAGTCCACGGGCTAAGCCCATGGCATACCATTAGGCATCTGTATAGAAAGGCTCTGGGTTGTGTTATATGAATCTTTAAAAACTGGAGAGTGTTGTCAAAAGAAAATGAGGATTTTTTTTTTTTCACTTCAGCTTTGAAGCATTCGGACTTTGGACATTAGAATCCACAAACCAAAATCAAGAGGGCCAACATGTGAAGATGTCTGTTTCATGTTATTGATAATAGCTCTTGTAATCATAGAGAGACCTTAGCCTTTAGGGGTCTTTAGTATGGGAGATGTTACTAATCATGGGGAAAGACTAGTCAATTCATGGAGCTGGGACAACTGTGTCATGTCTCGGCACTCTAAAATTTTAGGTCTAAAAAGTCTATAATTTTAATTGGTTGTCTTAACAATATATTGCCCTGGTTATAATATTTAGCATCTCCATTTTCTGGACGTTTAAATACTTTGAGTTTTATTTGTTAAGACAAAAGAAGATAATTGTCACATCCTTATTTACCCAAATACAAGGAGGTTAAGAACAAGTGATACTTATAGTTTATATTTTAAAAAGAGTTGTAGATGTGTTTCTCATAGATTTTATAGAAACAGGGAAGAATCTAAATATGCTCTACTTACAAAAACTATTTCAGAAGACTCAATGTCAAACAATGTTTTGTAAAATATATTTTAAGTAAAAATGATTTGGGAAACTATGTGAGTATTGTCCTGATGGTCACAAAATTATGCTTTATATCTCAGCAAGATGAAAGAAAAGAAACACTAATTGCACATTGACTGAGAAAACTACCCAAATGAAACAAGCATTAGTTATGACATAGAATACCTACATGTCAAAATTTATGGGATGCAGCCAAAGAAGTACTTAAAGGGAAATTTATAGCTTAAATGTAACAATTAGGAAAGAGAAAGAGTGAAAATAAATGATCTCAGCTTCTATCTTTGAAAGAACAGCAAATAAATAAAAAAATGAAGAGGAAGGAAACAATAAAGATAAATGCAGAAATAAATAAAATAGAAAGTAGACACACAACAAAGAAAATCAATAAAATCAAAAGTTAGTTTTTTAAAAATATTAATAAATTCTAAACATTAGCAAGACTGGACAAGAAACAGAGAAAACACAAATGACCAACATCAGGAATGAAAAGGGAGACATTCATGCCTATTCCACAGATATTAAGAAAAGATAATAAGATATTATGAATAACTTTATGCAAATAAATTTGAAAACTTAGATGAAATGGACAATTTCCCCCCAAAAAAACAACTAAGCAAAACTTAAAAATAAATAAAAATAAATAAAAATTCTGAACTAAACCCATAAGTAAACATTTTCTCACAAAGAGAACTAGCAACAGACTGTCCTAGTGAAGTCTTCCAAACGTTGAGGAAGAACTAATATCACTCTTACAAAATCTCCATCTACATCATAGGGTTGTTGTGAGAATTAAATAAATTATATGTAAACCTTTGGATTTTCTATATACACAATCATTTCATCTGTAAATAAAGATAATTTTACTTCTTTCTCTCTAAACTAAAACCTCCAGTACAATGTTAAATAGAAATGGTGATATTGTATATCTTTGCTTTGTTCACCCAGTAAGTATGTTAGCTATAAGATTTTTGGATTTTTGCTTTTGTTTCTGTTTTTGTTTGTCTGTTTGCAGATTCCCTTTATCATATTATGAAAATTCTCTTCTGTGTCTAGTTTTCTGAGAATGTTATCAAAAGTGAATTTTATTAAATGCCTTTTCTGCATCTATTGAAATGATATATGATTCTTTCCTTTATTCTGTTAATATGCTGAATTACATTGATTGCTTTTCAAATATTAAACCCACCTTGCATTTCTAAAATAAACTCCATTTGGTCATTATCATATATTATCATATATATATATATATATATATATATATATATATATATAATAGTATTATATATGTATTGTAGTAATATACATATATTTATATACATAGTTGTAGTCAAATTGGTATTATTTTACTTAGGATTTTTCTGTATTTTTTTTAGAAATATTGATCTATAATTTTCATTTCTTGTAAATGTGAGAAGCATATTGGTTTGAGGAGAGTTAAAAATGTGAAAAAATGCACATTAACACTTCTTGTAATAATGTTCTATCTAGATCAGTGATTGTAAAACTGTTTTGACCAAAACAATAGGAAATACATTTTATATTCTGACCCAGTGCACATAGATGTGTGAGTGTATATGAAAGTACTCTGCTATTTCGATTCCCTTCTATTCTTTCAAATGATGGCTGGGAAGCACTAAATTGATTTTGTGACCCACTTATCGGTTGCTTTGTACAGTGTGAAAAACATCGCTTGCATATAGTAGTCATTATATAAATGTTTGCTGTTATTATTCATCTGTGGACTGCCAACACTTGTGCAGTACTTGGCACGTAGTAAGCACTTGATAAATGTCTCTAAGAGAATGAATTTGGTTACCAGTGGCCTTTAATGGAGTGGTTTCAATAGAAGGTTGGGAGTAGTATCCCCTGTTAAGACATTCTTTACCTTGAGTCTTACTGTGTTTTCCTGAAAATAAGACCGGGTCTTATAGGTACAAGGAACGAGGGTGTCCCGTAGATCAATGTTTGCCTCTTACAACTGACAGCAAAAGAAATTTGCCAGCCACCAGAAAGAAGAGAACGCTGTAATGTAGTTGTCTTTGGCTGCACATGTATAAACCTGCTGTTCAGACAAGGCACCTGTTTGCCCATTGTCACCTGTTAGGTAAATTACTTTGGTG
The DNA here is from genome assembly GCF_036562045.2 of Rhinolophus sinicus. Lineage (NCBI taxonomy): Eukaryota > Metazoa > Chordata > Mammalia > Chiroptera > Rhinolophidae > Rhinolophus > Rhinolophus sinicus. The sequence continues at coordinate 67,158,616 of NC_133755.1, read as the reverse complement.
GCCCCATGGGTATAAACGCAAGTCAATCAAAGGCAGGGGGATTATCAAACTTCTCGGATCACAGAATTTCCAAAGCTAGGAGAGGTTGTTGTGCCCAATGTATATTTTGCAACGTCTATTCCAATGCACTGAATTACTCTGTCAAAACCCTCTGGCCAACTTTGAAGAAGAGCTTTTCAACATCCAGTCATAAGTGATTCAATTAAGGGACTGATGGGGAACAAAACAGATTTTGACCAAATGGCAAATACAAATAAAATAGCAGCATTCTTTGATGTGGTTCAGAATTACTTAGTCCTAGGAGTTCTCAGCTCATGTGCACAGGTTACTAACAGACAGCTCTTTCCACGATGCTGAGCAGGGATGCAGGAGTACCTTTAGACTCTGGAAACAAAGAAGACTTGGGCTAAAACTTTGAATGTGGTACTGAAAAAGAAAGGGTTTTAGTACAATTAATGAAGTGTTTCTCTATTCTGTGCCCACAGAAGCTGTTCCTAAATTAGTATCATACAGACAGTGCTAAGGATACCCAGTAATTCAGAGCCTTTGTTAAACCAGTGTTCCCAAATCTGGTTGCTCATTGGTTTCATCGGGGCAGCTTCTAAAAATTAGGGTGTCCCAGCTTCACCTGGACCCACTGAGTAAGACTCTCTAGGGGACAGAGCCCATGGATCTGCATTTTCTTTACACACTGCCCCGATGGTCATCCCAGTCTGAGAATCAATAGCAGACGGGAACCAAGTGCTTTCCTCATGGTCTCAAGAATCAATGCACCCCCACTGCTGCTAACATATTACTCGGGAAAGATTTGGATGACAGAGAAAATAGAGCACATGCATGGTGAATTTCCAACTTTCCACCTGATGTACAGCTTTTTCTGGTAACAATCCTAAAACAATCTTTAGCAATAAGTCAGCAGGAGTTTGTTACTCATTGACACTCACAGTTTATTCATGCTTTGTTATTAATAGGTCTCATTTGAGAAGAACATATTTTTCTATGCTTTGTGAACTTCATAATAGAAGAGAGTCAGGACCAATTTCTCACTGCACTACTTTACCATAGAGATGGTCCCACTGTTCCACTGTTGCATTCTGAGCAGCGTACTCTGGATGAAAAAAAGATAATAGTAACTTTAATTCGCATTCTCCTTATCATAAGTAAGAGACATTAAAATAGGTCTCATCCTTCCATGATTGGAGAGAAAACAGTACATAATATATGTATTTTTGAGGTAACGTTGGTCGATAACATTATATAAGTTTCAGGTGTGCAACATTATAATTCCATATCTCTATATAGTGCATCACACTCACTACCAAACGTCTAGTTGCCATGTGTCACCATAATATTGATCCCCTTTACCGGTTTTACCCTCCTCCTACTCCCCTCCCCCTCTGATAACCACCAATCTGTTATCTGCCTCTGTCAGTCTGGGTTTTTTTGTTTGTTTTGTTTTTCTTTTTATAGTCCACATGAGTGACATCATACAGTATTTGTCTTTTTCCATCTGACTTATTTCACTTCATAATACCCTGCCATGTTGTCACAAATGGCAGGACTTCACCTTTTTTATGGCTGAATAATATTTCATTATATATTCCATTATATACACACATATATGTGTATATATGAAACAGCTTCTTTATCTATTCCTCCATCGATGGACAGTTAGGTTGTTTCCGTATCTTGGCTATTGTAAATACTGCTGCAAAGAACATAGGTGTGCCATATCTTTTCAAATTAGCGTTTGCATATTCTTCGGATAAATATCAAGAAGTGGAATTGCTAGGTCATAAGGTAGTTCTAGTCTTAATGTTTTGAGAAACCTCCGTACTGCTTTCCAATTTACAATCTGCACCGATTTACAATCCCACCAACAGTGTCCAGACGTTCCCTTTCTCCACATCTTCACTAACATTTGTTGTTTCTTGATTTATTGATGATAAGTGTGAAGTGATATCCCATTCGGTTTTGATTTGCTTTTCCCTGATAATTAGTGATAATAATTAGTGATGTTGAGCGTCTTTTCATGTTGTCCATCTGTATGTTTTCTTTGGGGAAAAAATGCAGATCCTCTGCCCATTTATTAATTGGGTTGTTTGGTTGTTATTAAGTTGTATGAGTTCTTTATGTATTTGGGATATTAACCCTTTTTCGGATGTATCATTTGCAAATATCTCTTCCCATTCAGTAGGTTGCCTTTTCATTTTGTTGATGGTTTCCTTTGCTGTGCAAAAACTTGTTAGTTTGATGTAGTCCCACTTGTTTATTTTTGCTTTTGTTTCCCTTGCCATTGGAGTCAAATCCACAAAAACATCGTTAAGACCAGTGTCGAGGAACTTACCACCTATGTTTTCCTACATGTATTTTATGGTTTCAGGTCTTATCTGTAATCCATTTTGAGTTAAGTTTTGGGTATGGTTCAAACAACTAGATGGATAGTTAATTACCTAGCTATATGCCACATACACACAAAAAATCTACTTACTGATTTCTTTATTGTTTTTCTCTTTATTTTCACTCCAATATTTATTATTTCTTTTTTTCTTGCTTTGCGTTCAGTTTGCTCTTCTTTTTTCAGTTTCTTAAGAGGAAGGGTAGGTTGAATTTGAGATCTTTTTCTTTTTTAATGTTCCCATTTATAGCTATACATTTCTGAGCACAGCTTTTAACGTATGCCATACATTTGGGTACGTTGTGCTTTCATTTTCATTCATTTGAAAGTATTTTCTAATTTCTTGTGATTTCTTCTTTGACCCATTGATTATTTAGGACTGTGTTATTTTATTTTGTGTATTTCCCAAATTTCCTCCTAGACCAATTGCAGTTAAGGAACATACTTTGTACAATTTCAATCCTTTTAGATTTACTGAGGCTTGTTTTACAATCGTACATATCCTGGAGAATGTTCTATGTATCTTTGAGAAGGATGTGTATTCTGCTTTATCTTTGAGAAGAATGTGTATCCTGCTTTTAGTGGGTAGAGTGTTTTATACAGGTCTATTAGGTCTGATTTTTATAGATGAGAAAAATGAGATCAAAATGGGATTAGTGGATTTTTCAATGTCACATATCTAGCTGGTCACAGAGGTGGAACTATAAGGGCAAATCACGTCAGATTGCCATTCATTCTTGAACATCAAAAACTATTGATTATCAGCATTTTCTTATAGTTCACCCTCGTAGACCTAAATCTCCTGACTTTGAGTCCAGAGTTTTTATCACTAAATTAGAATACTGTATTAGGATAGGCTGTGCTGTATAAGGCATATACCCTGTGCTATCTTTGGCTTAAAACAATGATTGCTGATTTATTGCTTACCTTATTCTGGTATTGCAATTTTTCTCCAAATGATGACTCAGGGATCACAGCTGCTCCCATCTACCTTCTAAAACACATGGCACATGTCAGGGGAAGAAAACTTCAGGATCACATGGCAGGTTCATTAGGGTGAGACCTATAGATGGCTTAGATCGCTTCTGTGTACATCTCATTGGCCAGAACCCAGTCACATGGCCCAAACCTACTCTGTGTGGTCACTTTACTTCCAATATAATTTTCTATCCTTAGCCTATTACATTGAGGATGTAGTTTAACCTGACGGGGGGCGAAAGGGGGTGTCTGTGGTCTCTTCTGTTATCAAGAGTTCAACACCTCTTTGTTTTTTTTCCCATCTTAGTAATATTTAAAATATATTTTTGACAATTCAAAATGTAGTTCTCAAAAATGCCTCTGGCTTAAAATATGAAATAAATCCTGTTGATGAACTTTTCTAAATATGAAGTCCTATCATATTTTAGCAAATTTAGAAGTTCTTAACAAGACAAAACAGCCCCTTACAAAGACCCTAATAAAATCATTTGAGGTTTTCTAAGGGCCAGAATATGGAATCCAGTCTGTTTCACTCAGCCACGTCTTGGTTAAAAACAAACAAACAAACAAACAAACAAACAAACAACAAAACTTGACTTGTACAGCCATCTATAAATTGGAAAGGGAAGTCAATTTGTGTGAGGTTTTAGAACCCCTGCCTCCAACAACATGTCCACTGAGAAGAGCCCTCTACTTAACTGAACATCTCAGTTCCAGAACTACATAGAAATGCCAGGTTGTGATCACTACAGCCCTCCTATAGCCTTAACCTGAACAAAATGTCATTTCAACTCTGTAAGCGTGTTCTCATATAACCATCACGGGAGCCAAGTGCAATTTTTCAGTGGGTTCGGGAAAAAGACTTGGGATATGCGCCCTCTGTGTGCCATTTACCATTATATTTCCAGGCCCGGGTAGCTCAGAAATAATTTCCAAACCCACTTCTTTTAAAGAAACCTCAGGGCAGCCTGTGAGTGGCGGGTGTCCACTGCGCATAAGGAGATGAGAGTTCAGGAAAAGGAGGGGCAGTACTGCCGGAGCCCCCCTGTGGCACAGCTAGGAGTTGGGGTTGAGCTGTAAGATACAAGAAGGAAAACAATGTCCATTTTTAGCATGGACACTAAGGCACTCCAAGTGCATACTAGCTTAACTCAAAATAAAGACCTGGAGAGACATTTATAACATCTTAATATGAACACCACGGAATATGCAGAGGAACTGGCAAATTCCTACTCCTGTAGAATGATGGTTCTCCATATAACCTGCACCCCCTGCAAGAGGCAGCTAGGTTTCTCTAGATGTATCTATTTGATTATGCCACTGGTTTGGTTCAAACAGATGGCAACAGTTTTTGGTCAGTGGTTAACTCCTGTCATTCCCCAGTACCACGTCCAGCCTTGACTTTAAAGATGCACCCTGGGCAGTGGAGGGTAAAAGAATCTGTGTATTTTTCTCTTTCATTTAAGAATTTGGGTTTCTTTTAAACAGCAGTTCTCCAATGTTTACAGCCTTAAAAATTATTGAGGAATCCAAAGAGTTTTGTTAATCTGGATTATATCTATCTATACTTACAAGATAGTAATTAAAACTGAGAAATTTAAAACATTAATTCATAGAAAATGATAATATTCCCATTATATGTTACCATGAATAACATATTTTAAGGAAAAATAGCGATATTTCCCAAAACAAAAAATTAGTCTTGTTTACCTTTTGCAAATCTCTTTAATGTCTTACTTGATAGAAGATAGCTGGATTCATACACTTGTTTCTGCATTCAATGTGTTGCAGTGTTATTTTGGTCAAAGAATATGAAGAAATTGTTCCTTGTGCAGATAAGCAGAAAATGAAGATGTATTTTAATAATCTTTTCCGATAATTTGGGGTATTTTTCTTTAACATGACATCCAAACTCAGCAAGTGGCAGTTTCTTAACATTTAGTACAATGTAGAATCCACAACCCTATCAGTGAACTTTTCATACTCTGTGACATTAAAATTCATCAGCCTGGGTTGTTTTCCAATACCAACAACCAATTCTCTGATTCTCCAGACACCAACTGAATGTCCTTTCATTCAAGTCTATTCTGACACCACCTGGAGAAAGCATCAGACTCCCCAGGTGTGAAGGGCTCATTTCCGACGCCAGTCACAAATATTGGGTCCCCACGTTATCCACACTTCTGTCAGACGAGGCTGTAAGTCAGAGGTTCTCACGACCCTCCAGACCTCCGTTTTGATTTTGCTAGAATGGCTTACAAAACTCAGGAAAACAGTTTACTTATTATCACTGATTTATTATAAAGGATGCAACTCAGGAATAGCCAAATGGCAGAGATGCACAGGGCCAGGTGTCGGGGGTGGTGCACAGAGTTTCCATGTCTGCTCCACATGGCCACCCCCTCCCCCCCAGCATCTCAATGTGCTTACCAACTGGGAAGCTCTCCAAAACCTGTCATTTAGACATTTTTATGGAGGTTTCATCACATAGGCATGATGGATTATTAACTCAATCTCCAGGCCCTCTTCTGTCCATAGAGGTTGAGGGGCTGGGGCTGAAAGTTCCAGGCTTCTAATCAAGGTTTGGTCTTTGTGGTGACTAGTCCCCAACTGAAGCTGTATAAGGGTCCACCCAGAGTTGTCTCATTAGAACAAAAGATGCTCCTCTTGTCCAGGAAATTCTAAGGGAGTAGGAGCTTTTTGTCAGGAACCAGGAACAAAGGCCAAAGATTAAGGAAAAAAAGATGATCCTGTCATTCCTATCACTTAGTAAATTACAAAGGTTTTAAAGAGCTCTGTGCCAGGAATCTGGGAAAGGCCAAATATACATATGTCTTACTTTGCTGCAATCGACCTGTCAGTACGCCATATAAAAAAATGGTTGTTAGCATCACCCGATTTCATCAGAAAAATCTTTAAATATTGGGATGCTGTCAAACGTATAGTGGCAGACACAGGTTTTCCAAAAGTTTGAATTTTCACTTGAAAGCCTGAATTTCACCATTGACAACAAACACTATCAGTTGTTTTCCTTGAAGTGACAGACTCATTTCATTCATTTTGGAGAAAAATGTCTGCCAAATACCTGTCTGTGGAACCCCAGTTTGTCAGTTTTTCTGTCAAGTAAAAATGGCATTCCATTAAAAAAAAAAAAAAAGAAAGAAAGAAAAGCAGCTAGCTGTTTTGCACTGCAAACCATCGATCACCCAAGAGCTTTGCCTCTAGACAACCACCATACCAGCAGGAATGCTTATGTGCACTGCCCGTCCTGCTCCAAAGGGGACATTGTTCAGTGACACTTTGTGTTTATATGTCTGTTTTCACTGCAGTGCATGGTGGTGATGAATGCAATGACTGCCAAGTCCATTTTGTTCCACTGCCTGGATTCATGCTGTCCTCAGTTTTATCCATCATTACTTTTGTACTATCAGAGCAAATGTCTGATTAGTGAAGAAAACTAATGTCCTAGTATTATTGTGAAAACATTTTTGACATTGCGGACCTCCTAAAAGGGTCCTGGGGAGACCTCCAGGGATCCACAGGTCACATTTTGAGAGCCACTACTTCAGAAACTATCCTCCTGTTATAAAGATTGAAACTTTCCCGAAGTTCACTTATAGAAATAAAAAGAGGAACTGGAATAATTTTTAAAAATCCCAAGAAAAATACCCAATTACCTTAGTTGCCAATGTGTAAGCCCGTAGAAAGAACTGTATCTTTTAATATTTGAACAGCATCTTGGGAACGCAATAAATGAAAAATAGTAACAATGAAAGTAACATGTTTGTTGCAAGGTTTACTACTGGGGGAGACCTACTACACTATGTACTTTAACTGCAGTCCCTCCATTATTCTTCAGTAGTAAACTCAGGTAACTACTATACAATATCCCCATTTTATAGACGATGAAACTGAGGCTCAGAGAGATGAAAAGACTTGATAGGGTTATGAGCTAGATATAGTGGAATAAGGATTTGATCCCATGAGGTCTAATTTCCAGAGCTTAGGCCCTGAAATCCTGCCTAATATTCTATGTCACGTCTAAGCTCTGCATTTACCTAATGTGCTTCTTCCATGTACTCATATGTGTGTCCATTCGAATCCTCAAGGAGACAGCAAATGTCTTATGTCGCCCAGTGTGCCCAAAGAAAGGGCTAAACATCTGAATGAGTGACCAAAAGGCCAAGTAAAACATCTTGCCATTTTAAACCAGGATGGTTAATAACGATGTTAAAGTGAAGTTCTGAAAGGGTTCTGAACCCCATAGATATAGAAGGCCCAGTTTTCACTAGGTAGGCTGATTAGAAAATGCTGGGAGGTACCTCATTTTTCCAAGTTTGTTTGTTGGTTTGTTTTTTCGTTCTCAAATACCAAACCTCATTGAGGAGGGAACCCACAGGGTGGACAAAAAAACAAAAACAGCTGGTTCCTTGAAAGCCTGACAAAAATCTTGTGTGTGTGCACGTGTGCACACATATCTATATTACCCTGTTTGCTAAATAGATATAGATGCAGTTAGGTAGTTAACAAACATATAGGGTCGATCAAAACAAAACGACTTTACCTTTTCCAGGGCAACAAAACCTCCAACACCTTTGGGACTGACTTCTGTACCAGGCTCTGAAGTTCTGCCCCTTCTCCACTTCTGCAGGTTAAGAAGTTACAACTGGTAATTTGTAGTTCTTAAACCCGTCACCTTGTACACCTGAAACTAATATAATATTGTATGTCAACTGTCATTGAAAAAATGTTTTTTTAAGTTACAGCTCCACAGGGTTGTACACTGTTCTGGCCTTTCTCAGTTGTTTATGAATCAAGTTTACCTTGACAACAAAGTTACATCTCCTAAGATGCCAGCCCAGGTGCACTCTGTAAACAGAAGGTCCAGCTTTTACTAGGTAGGCTGATTAGCAAATGCTGGGAGGTACCTCATTTTTCCAAGTTTGGGTTTTTTTTTTTCCATTTTCAAATACCAAACCTATGCTCTGGCTGGAGACCTGGTGGGACGTGGTCGGCCGCACGTCTCTGTAATTTCCTGGGAAGTAATTTGTTTTCAGGGGGAAGTAGGGAGGCGCAAGGGCCCTGCGCGGAATCCGGCTCCGGCGACGTGCCGACGAGAGACCAGATCCTGGGGTCCCTCCGCCGCACCTCCTAGCGTCTGCAGGCGGCCCCGCGCGGCGCGCGCACGGCGGGGACAGGCACGGACGGGCAGGCGGCGCGCGCACGGCGGGGACAGGCACGGAGGGGCAGGCGGCGCGTGCACGGTGGGGACAGGCACGGAGGGGCAGGCGGCGCGTGCACGGTGGGGACAGGCACGGCCGGGCAGGCGGCGCGCGCACGGCGGGGACAGGCACGGAGGGGCAGGCGGCGCGCGCACGGTCGGGACGGGCACGGAGGGGCAGGCGGCGCGTGCACGGTGGGGACGGGCACGGACGGGCAGGCGGCGCGTGCACGGCGGGGACGGCAGCAGGGACGCGCATAGCCCGCAGGCGGCGCTTGCGGACACGCGGGGGCCGCAGGGGGCGGCGGCGGCCTCGCCTCGGGAGAGGGCCTGGCGCGTCTGGCTTCTTCCTTCCGGCGCCGCGGACGCCTCATCCCGGGCGGGTCGGGCGGCGTGGAGGCAGCCGGGGGCGGTGCGGGGCCTCCGGGCCGGGCGGGCCTCCCGCGCTCCCGGACGCCGGGACTCGTGCGCTTCGCCCCCAGGCTTGCGAGACCGAGCCGAGCTTCCCCTCCGAGCCACGGAAGGGCACCGACTTCACCGAGGGTGAGCGCGGTGCCGCCAGGGGGGTGGGTTCTACAGATCCCCCAAGACACCTTACCCGGGTGGATGGAAAACCGGGGTGAACCGGCTGTTCTTTGTGAGCAGCTAGCCTCCCAGTGTGTTTGGCGACTTGAGGACCTCTGTAGTTGACGGGATTAATGGGAAGAACCTTCCTCACGTTAATTATGCAACGAAGTGGCCTCCTGGCCGCGGGATGCTGGACTTGCTGGAATATGGTCACTCGGTGGTGATCTATAATTTACTTTTTTTCATCTTTGGCTGAGATTTTGCACTTGTAAATGGAGGCGGAAAGAGGAAGAAAATGTTCCAGTTGGGTGCAAGGAGCATGCAGAGAAGAGGTACCATGTGCAGCCTCACCCACAATTTTGGTGGGTGAGCGGGAAGGGATGGCTGCAAATGCATGGCATGTCTCCTGCCAGACAGGCTCCAGAGTGTTCTCAGGTCTGATTTTGACAGTCGGAGAGGCTTGTCAGAAGTTGGAGGTTGAGGCATACATTTCTACACTTCTGGCTGGGAAGATCAACCAGGTTTTCCAAAAGCTGTCGTTTTTTGTTTTCCAAGTCTGCTAAAAGCAGGAAAGGGCCAGCAGTGAATAGAAAGCAGCGCGGCCAGGTTCTGGTTAGCTAAGCAGGAGCGCTGTCATAAAGGGTTTTTTGTCTGAAACACCCGAAGTCTGGGGCTTTGAGCCAAAAAGAGTTGGGTATCGGTCAGTTTTAACTGCCAGGGTGAGAAATGTCTCAGACATTCTTAAAATTAGGCAGCTGAGTTTAGCTCCTGCTCGCTGATCTCCCTTTTAAGTGATTGGGTGGCTGAAAGAGAAGACACACAAAGAGAAATAGTCTTCTCCCTTCCCCCCATTCAAATGAGGGCATAGTCCATCTTGGGTTAAAATAGAAATTTCAAGATGGAAAGAAAAATCTTTCCATCTTTGCTCTTGACCCTGAAGAAAAGAATCTCAAAGAAATACCGGAGAAAAAATTTCTTTCCAGGAATGAAAACTGAAGTGCTTGCAAAACTGAACAAAGAAAGGAAAGAATTAGTAAATATCCTAGGCCATTTGCAGTTATATTCAGATCATTTTTTAAATCCTTGAGGTTGTACAGTAAAAGGTAGGAGAGCCAGAAATGCACATGGGGGAAAGGTAGGTGATTGCAGAGCCTTAGAGACTGCAGAAGCCAAGAGAGCCTGTTTTCTCCTGATACAGGTCTGGAAGAATCTGGGTGTGAATACGGAAAGCTTAATCTTTCAATTGATGTAACATGAAATGGCTTTTGATCTTCACGTTGAGTTCTAAGAGCAGAGGGAAGCCCAGCTAGGCTGTGCTACACACACCTCAGGCAGCTCAGGCTGTATTGTGTTACATGAGTTTGTATGTTTATTTTGCCAGTTAACTCTATGAAATCTGTAATCGCTTTAATTCCACGAGTTTGACTTATTTCCAATTACTCATTCATGATGTGACATTTGGCTAGAATTTGCCAGGGTGTCAACGCTTGAAGAAATACAAAACCCAGAGAATACCTTGTACTGGAAGATGTGCGGATCGTCTTAGACCTGAGTCCTTTACCCAACATCAGACATGTGAAACCAGTATAATAGGATTTGATTTCTTTTGCTACGAAACATACTGCATTTTTCAAAACGTGTTTCATGTTGCAGGCAGTCTTTTAAACAGCTAGCTCTTTTGGTACATTTAGACTATTTATTCACTCACCAAGAAATCCAAATATAACCCACCTCTGTAAGAGACCTGTTGTGCAAAATATGCTTGAATAATCAAAGTGGTTAACTATTTCCTGAGTGTAAACCAAGTTGGGTTAAGTAAGTTAATCTTGTCACTTCTAATGGTGCTTATTGGATTTTTAATTGTCCTATACAGTGACAGGAGGAACCAGGAACCTCAAACAAAGGAAGTACTGCAGGGACGTGGACCCCAAACCTCAGAAGGTATGTGAAGGAGAATGGGAACTCACTAGTTATTTGAGGTTCTTGTCATTCAGTATTCTTACCGCCTCCTTTCTTGCTTGTGTGGAGATTTTAGGAAACGTAAAACCCTTAAATAGGAGCCTGTATACATATACTTAGAAGAAATGTTTTCTTAAGTAAAATAATAGGAGTAAACTCTCAGGCTAGGTTTAGTTGAGCTCTGCGAAGAGCAATGCCTGCCCTGCCGTGAGCTTCACACAGGTATTGGGTGTTGAGTGTTGTTATTCATGAAAATCTGTCAACCTCACATGCGTTCTGCTGCTGGCCAGAGTTGGGAGCGAGTTTTCATTCTGGTAACTAAGGATGATCCTTCGAAAGGAAATCTCTGAACTTAGATCGAGGGAAACCTTTACTATGAACCTGAAAATCACAGTGACTGAACTTTATATACATTATAAATTCATTTAGGTTGTAATTTAATAATTTTATTGATCAGTTCATAATCAAAGGGTATAGAAAGGTTGATTTGCTTTGTGGACTGTCCCCCATTGCTCTAGCCTTCAGCTGTCTGCTTTCCCTTCTCCCCGTGATTCCTCCCAGGGTTACGAGTTCCTTGGGCATGACCAGATTATTTTTGTGAAGTTTCCTTTCGTATCTGGGTATGTTTTGAAAGAATGTTTTAAAAACTGAACACTGGACACGTGATCTTTCTCTTGGGGTGCATGTGTGATGGAAGTGGGGATCCAGGAGTTTCCATTTTAGTAAAGGGCCACTGACAGGATTCTTCCCTGGGGCCACGTCCTTCCCTTCTTGGTCAGTGCATGAGAGACACTGGCCGCCTTGCTGCTTTTGTGGATTCTGGGACCCAGACCACGCTCTTTGCCCACGTGGCTGCCAGATTTGTCTCTTCACTCTGTTCTGCCTCTTCTCAACATCGTGCCCTCCGAGAGGCCTTCCCCTTATGCCTTGCTCTTCTTTGTTACTACTGATGACTCTCAGTGCCTGGTGTGATCCTTTACATTAATGGCTCTGTTTGTTTATGGCCCGTCTGCCTCTAAAGAGAACCAAGCACTGTGAGATGGGAGGGGCGGGGGGGGGGTGTTGCCTTAAGTATCCCCAGGGCCTAGAACCACCCCTGGCCTAGAGCAGCCACTTGGTAAATACTGCTGAATGGATGACGTTTGGGGAAAAAAGCTGTTTTAGACAGAGTTAGGTGGGCTTATTTACCACAGGACTTTCCAGAACCTTTAATAAGAGAATGTGCATGGCAAAAGTGGAACATGGCAGATGAGAATCGAGCTCTTCAGCACAGATTCAGAAAGGCTTTGTGCTTTGGGGTGACAACTCAAACACTGGGGGAGTGGCGGGGGTGTTATTGGCAGCTGAGCAAAATGGATTTACAAGCATCGTTTTGAAAATGCAGGGAGGGAGACTTTGCACCAAAAGATGGTAATAGTGCCAATCCTGTTGTTAGTAATTACAAACATGTAAAATGCCTGCTTTCTTTTAGTTTAGAGAGAGAGAGAAAAAGGTTAGGATTTCTTGTAAGTCCAGTTATGATCTTGCTTCCCTGCCCCTGCTTTCCCCATAAGGTCTTAAGTTTCTTAACCACCAGTTCTGCCTTAGGGGATTTTGAAGAGCCCAGTCCTGTGAGTTTGGTTTAGATTCTGCCATCTTGACACATGAAAATCCCTCTTAATGACCAGAAGTAGGAAAGCTCTGAGGGTGGATGGATGAGCTGGGGGCCTGCGGGGCCCTGTTCAGGGCAGCACACCATGACCACAGGGGACCTGGGCCACCTGCAGGTTTGCCCCCATTAGCTGCCAGAGGCACTTTGAGAGTTGTCTTGGCTCCTTGAACAAAGGAGAGTTAATTACAGAAAATGTCAGGCTTTGTAAAGGCCGTTTGTCCCTGGGCTGCAGGGAGAGCAGTGGCCTTTGGCAGAGCCCTGGAGAACTCTGGGGCAGTCTCTGCGGACAGAAGCAGTGAGTCTTGCTGGTCATCCTTGGGCAGGAGGCAGACCCCATGGAGAACTGGTGCACTCAAGGAAACAGTGCAGACAGTGGGGCAGGCTGAGAGGAGCTGGGGTGAAGGGAGTTTGGAATGCCTTTCTTTTTGTTTAAAAAACTGGGGCAAATTATCATTTTTCCAAGGTCAGACCAAACCCTAATTCTACGGAGTGAATTACCTGTTGCTGGGAGGGCCAGAAAATAGGGTAAATGGGAACATTGATGGAGGTCTTTGATTCTAATTAAACCTCTTGAAACTTTTTCCAGAGCTCGTGTAAATCAGGTCATCAATAGATTCTAGTTGACAGATTCTCTTTTGCTACCAGTTTTCCTTCTTATAATTGAAGGAGGTAATGGGAAACTGTCCATTATGTTAGATGGCCTAGAATCTGCATTGTTAACAAGATTGCCAGGGGATTCCTGTGGGTGTTAACATTTGAGAGGGGCAGAGGGCCTGGGCCAGCAGTTCTCAGTCCTGGCTACTCATTAGAATCCTGGGTGGAGCTTTGAAAACCTGCCCAAGATCCGTCTCCAGAGGGGTGTCTTGTCTTGGCCCTGGTGTTCTTGGGGCCAAGGGCATGGCTATATTTTTTAAAAGCTCCCCAGATTATTCTAGTGTCCACTGAGGGCTGGGAACCACTGCCCTCAACATAAAGTCTGACACTATTCAGTAGCTGGCTAGGTTCAGAATGTATGCAGTCTCAAAGCAAAAACATGCCACGGCCAACGGGACATACCAACCTCTAGGGCTCATAAAAACCCAGCCCGTCAGATACTGTGGATCTTACTGGTTCCTTCACTGGTTTTAGGGACCCAGACGATGGCGTGTGATGAACACTGGGTCGGGCGTGGTGGTGCCTGGTTGGAATATTCCTGCTCCAGTGATGGAAATGGCCTTGAGACTGGGCCGTGGACCAGTGGACAGTTGCGTTTTACATCTTTGACTTGCTGCCAAGGAAATAGTTTCAAAATTTAAGTCAGGTCACAGTACTGCCACCCCTCTTCTCATGTAAAACTCTCTCCAGTGGCCTTCCGTTGCTGGCAAGGTACAAACCAAATTCCGTAACAGCTCTCGAAGGCCCACATCTGCTTTGGCTCATCTGACCATGCTCTGGAAACTCCACCACACACGGCCTTCCTTCTGTTACTCGGGGGCCCCCAGCTTGCTCCCTCCTACCCCATGCTGTTGCCCTGTCCTGAAATCCTGCCCCTTCAGCTCCTTAGGTGACTGTACTGTCCCCGACTTGTCCAGCCAGGTCCTGACCCCTTGTGTGTTCCTCTCACAGCACCGCATCCCTCTTCTTGGATAGATTCTTCCGTGCATGTGGGTCTCGCTGACAGACTGCAGGCTCCATGAGGACGTGAGCCGTGTGTGTTTGGTTGGGGACTCAGTGTTACATCCCTGTACCTGTTCTGTCCGATGGGTGATGAAGTCAATAAATAATTATTTTTAGGTTGTGTCCTTCAAGGTATATGCAGGTGGTCATCTACCTCTGTTTGAGTGTCTTACGTTGTAAACTGTAGAGATACTGGACCTGAGGGAGGGGGTGTTTTGAGAAGGACCAGGCTTTCGTCATACTGGTCCTGGTTGGCTCACATACCATGTGACTTGGAAAACAAATCTCAGTTTATCTAAAATTTTAATCTGCCCACCTTTACAGCTTTTTCACTTGAATCTGTGTATAATTTTTAATTTCCTTGCTGTAGACCATGAGAGAAAAAGTTAGGGGCTTAAACATAGGGCACATCCCCCCCTTACCCCCCCGCGCTTCACCACGGGCCTTTGCCTCCTGACATAATGGAAGCATCTGTACGGAGCGCAGTATTTCCTTGCAGGCCACGGGTAAACACGCCTTCCCACCCTCCCCAGGCGGCCCTGCCTTTTCCTGGGCCGAGAAGACCCGTCCCTAAGCCCTGGTTGATGCTCCCACCAGAGGAGCCGCCTCTGACCTGGAAGAAGGGTGATCAGTCCGATGGAGCTGCCCGGGGAGGGCCGGGACCAGGGCAGGCGGGGCACGGCGGGCTCCAGCCTGTTTGCAACACTGCATCCTTTAAAACAACTCGGGAAAGTACAGCAGAGCTGTTGGAGCTGAGTTGCTGTACATTGGTGTTTGTTACATTATTCTCTGTACTTCATGTTTTAAGTAGTCATTTTAAAAACTAAAAAGTAAGGAAGACAGAGCTGTATTTGCCAGATATTCAGATACATACGTAGTGACTTTGTCATTTCGCCCCATTCTTTCCTGGCTAGGAAAGTATTTCCCATCCTTTCCCACACTTTGCAAAGTGGTAAGGAAACTGCGGTTGGTAAAAATGAGGTAGGAAAAAAGTTACACAGAAGAAATAAAATCAGCAGTTTTAGGTTGTGTGTCTATTCAAATGCACGTAAGTGCCGTGACTTATAAAAAATATAACTTATTTTCAAGTAATCCTGAAGCCCTAGTAGCAGCTTCGGTTATTTTCTAATCTCAGTTAATGGATATTAAATTTACTCATATAACTGTTCTCATATGGAGACTGGAGAAATATTTTGAGGTTGAAAGGGGGCCTCTTATTGAAAGATTTTAGTTTGGAAATGCTCAGGTAGAAGGGTGGATGAGGTATCTCCCAAAATGCCTTTCCACTCTCCCACGTTTTGCTGAGACGCTTCTTGGTTGACGCCGTCCTGCCGCCAGTAATGATGGTTGACTGACCGCACAGGCGGCACTGATCCAGCCCGGGCTTACATTCTACTCAGGGACACAAATGGCCAGCCAGGGAACGCATCCACCTGTGATGGGTGCAGTGAAGGAAGGGCTGGCTGATCGGGGAGAGCTGACTCTTCCTCTGCTGGGCCTGGGTCATGGGACAGGAGCAGGCGCTGCTGACCTTGAATTTACAGAAGCCCAGGGGCCGCAGGAGATTGCTGCCTCCCGGGCTGCCTGAGCACAGGTGCTGAGGCCTGCCAGGGGACCTGCAGCAGGGTACGGGATCGCTGAGGCCTCTGCCTGGTTGGGGTGGCTGTGTGGAAGTCCCCCGTGAGGGCCTGTGGGCTTATACTCTTTGCCAGGGGCCAGGGTTTATGCACGCGAGGCTTTCCAGATCTGCATCCCCCAGCAGAGTCCCTCCCAGCCTGGTCCAGAGGGGTCATGAGGGGATGAGAAGAAGGGGGAGCCTTGCAGCCTCCTCTGCACCGTGACACCATGGCTGGGTGCTCCTGCTTTCAAATGGGGATCCAAGACTTGGGGAGGCGGGCATGGCTTCAGGGTAGGACAGTGCGAGTCTCCCTTTTCAACCAGTCCAGGTGTAGAAATCTGGTCCCTAAGCCACCGGGCTTCCTGGAGAGCACATGTCCTGGTCTTCATTTTCATGTAAGTTGTTTATTCCTTATCTCCCTACTTTTATCTAGAGGGAAGCTCAGTGGGAAGACTCAAGTTAGATTCCGTCAAAAGACTACTTCCCCCTGGAAAGTTAAACCATAAAAATCTCCTGAAGCTGAGGAGGGTGGAAGCCCCGCAGGTACGCAGGTGAGAACAGAGCAGGAAGCTGAGAGTGGGCAGTGCCCGCAGGTACGCAGGTGAGAACAGAGCAGGAAGCTGAGAGTGGGCAGTGCCCGCAGGTCCTGCTCACTACTCTGCAGAGGAAGTGTGTCTGCGTGTGGGGGGGGGCCCAGGGGGCTCCCCTCATCCTTGTTCACTGTCCACAGCGCTTAGCAAAGCGTGGATTGCGAGCTCCAGGCCCTCACCACAGACCCTCTTCCTCAGCCTCTGCGTCTTCCCGAGAACCAGTGCAGGGGGGCGAATGCTTCTTTGTTCCGGTTGCAACCACCCCCTGGGCACCTGCCTCCTTTCTCTGGATCGCTCCCCGACCCACGTGGCCCCCACCCCTCTGTTAGAAAAGGCCTGCGTGGGGCTTTCTCAGTGGGGCACTCCCACTGTGACCAGTGAGGGTGGGTCCCACTGAGTGTCACTGTCTTGGAGGGACAAGTCCAGTGGGCTCAGGACTGCGGTGCCCTGTTCCCCTGGGCACAGGCTGTGCCTCACTGTCTCTAACAGGGAAGGGCTAGTAGCCTGAGTCACCTGGGATGAGTCGGGCCTTGCTTTTCCTCTCCTTGGAGAAGATCAGTCTGTCGTGTTAGTTGCTGGCCGTCACATTCCGAAGGGTATATGGAGGTTAAATCGGAAGGTCACAGGGTGCTGAGGCACCGGCCAATTTGTGTTTGTAAAGGGTCTGCTCCAGGCCAGGTGGGTGCTGGTCCTTGGTATGCGTTCTGTCACTTACTCCTCGTGACCACCCTGGTCTCAGATGGGAAACCAAAGCTTGGAGAGACTCATTCACTTGCTAAGTCAGAGCCCATGAGGGTGGAACCACCCAGGGCTCTCTGCCTTGTGCAGTGTAGCCTCCGGGGAGGATGACAAAGAAGAAAGGGACCCTCAGGCAGGTAGGCTTCAGGCAGGTAGAGAGGGACTGGCACTCCCCTTGTCGGATATTGTTGCCACATAAAAGACAGGGCACCCGGTGAAATCTGAAATTCAGAGAGAAAGCAAATAGCTTTTCTTAAGTATATTTGGGACATGCAATATTTGAGACACATTTATACTAAAAAGGTAATTTGTTTTTCTTCTGAAATTCAAACTTAACTGGGTTTTTTGTTTGTTTTATCCGGCAGCCCTACTTGGGGACTCCAGGAAGCTCACTGGGCCTGATGTATGGGCAGCTGCAGTTGACAGCGTGACGCATGAGCCACCCTGGAAAGGCACAGGCTGCATGGTAGGTGGTGAGCTCCCGCTGCAGCGTGTATTCAGGTGCAGGCTGGGTAAGCACTCAGTGGAGAGCACTTGGGGTTCAGAGGCCTGGTTCCAGTGAGATTCTAGGAAACAAACGTTGTTGAGATGAGGAGGAGAGCTGAGCACGTGGGCCCTCACGGAGCTCTGTCCCATCCAGCCTGCACAGACTCTCTGGGGTCCTCTGTCATCAGCACGTGTGGGGAGGACCAGTTCTCCCCACTGCCCAGGACTGATGGTAGCCTCAGTCAGCTGGTTTGGTGACTTTAAGTGGTTGGGTTGGCTTAAAGAAGCACCGTGTTAAAGGTGACATGAAACTCATTTTTGTCTCTCTTGCTGAGAACTGACTGTGACTTCCTGTTTCTTTACATGTCCCCTGCAGCAGAGTGTGACTTGTGTGACCTGAGGACTGACGTGGCCTGCATCTCTCCCAGGCAGTGAAAGCATGAAAAACACCCACCCCCCAGGTTCCGCACCGGCCCTTGCAGGCAAGTGAGTGGAGACAGAAGCTTTGATGTCATTTCTCTTGTTGTCCAGATTCCCTGGGTGTGGCCCCGTGTCATCAGCAAGGCAGGATTCTGAACAGCCTGCTCGTCATCCCCCAGGGTGGCTTCTGCCCTCTGAAGGGCTAGCCCATCGTAGGCCTCCTGTCCACCTGCTTCCAGGCCCTGGTGGGCGCTGGGATCAGAAACGCATTTTGATGTTAGCCTGGGCGAGAAAGGAGTCAAGAGGCGAATCTGCAAAAGTGAAATCTTATCTTGCATTCCCAAACAGGTAGCAATGGCTTCTTTCCGTTTGGGGGTTTTACATGGACTTAATTATCAAAGTGATAAAAGGTATTATTAATTAAAAGTAAAATGTTAAGTACCGAGTCAAAATACCCTCTGTATCAAAACAACTTTTTTAAAAAAAATACTTGTGTTGATACTATTAACTGAAATCTTCTGTTGTTTTTAATCACTTTTTGTTTAATTGACGTACTGTAAGCAGTGGGTGCATTTTGCTGTGTTTTCCAGGAAGAATCACTGAATGGCTGACGTTTGACAACATGCACCACCAGTGGCTTCTGTTGGCCGCATGCTTCTGGGTGATTTTCATGTTCATGGTGGCCAGCAAATTCATCACGTTGACCTTTAAAGACCCCGACGGTAGGTACGCTGCCGTGTGGAATGTATTTGGCCAATCCAGATGCCGCTGTGATAGTTCCTGGGGACATGCATGACTGACCTGTGTCACAGAATTCAAGGACTGTCATGCCCGAAGGGGCCTTGGAGGTCACGGCATCCAGATCTTTCCAGTTACAGAGGAGCTAGGAGGAGGTGGACAGGGAAGGGAGGATTTTCCCAGCACAGCCCCGGGGGTGGGCAGGACGTGTTTTCATTGTGGGTTCTCTGGCGCCTCCTGCGTGGTGTCCCCCAGGCTCAGCATCTGGGAAGTCAGCTGACTTGGTGACGTTGTGAGGTGCTGCCGTGATCAGTCAGCGTGCTGTGTGCCCGCTGGCTCTGCGTGCTGCTGGCCACATGGACGGAGGTCACCTCTGCGCACCAGGACGGTGCTTTCATGTGTGTGTTGGGTGGTATCTGAGGATTTTTAACTCCCCAGGTTGATGTAAGGGTGGCGAGGGGGACACGGACAGTGCCGAGGCCAGCCTCAGCACGCCACTCCCAGCTGCTGCTCCTGGCCCCTGCTTACCTGGGCCACGGTGGTTTTTCTGGCAGATGGACGTGCTGCGTGCTCTGAAAGCCTCCAAGACTGAGCCGAGCGCTGGGAGGCTCTCTGGGTGATCCTGCTGCATGTCAGCAGCTGCAGGGATGGTCTCGCTGAACCTCGAGGTGACGCCTTTCAGGGGCAGAGTGAGGTGCGGCACAGGGGAGACGTGGGTGGCTTACGAGCAGCTTTCCGTTGGCCTGAGGACGTCTGCCTGAGGGAGGATGCTTGCTTGGGACCAGGATTGTGCACAGCATCTGCATTCTGCCCACACTGCACACGTCCTCCTGCGGATGGCGGCCCCGCAGGAAAGGAGATTAGAGAAGCATCCACATGAGCGGTTTTCCCAGTTTCCTCCTGGCGGCTGTGCGGCCTGTGCCGTCCATGTGACCACAGGCTGCTGGCTCTGCTATGCCGCCCCAGAGCTCCCGTGTGTCCCTGCAGTGCTGAGGGCTGCCCCGTGCCCCCCACTCCTGCTCCCAGTCCCTCTGTCTCCAGGAACAAGGTTTGAAGGCAGATCTGCAGGCAGAAGAGGGTGGCTCTGAAATCAGCCCTGAGGGCTGGTTCTCAGCTCCGCAGTTGCCACTCGGTAACAGTTACCAGGCCTTCGGGTAACTGGTAGATTACTTGGGGCCCCGACGGGCTGTTATCACAAGTACCCCTTCGTCTTGCATGGCTCCATGTCAGAATCTGAGGGTCTCACAGCCTCGGGAGGGTGGTGTCACACCTCCAGGTGGCCAGGGGCATCACAGGTAATCCCGGTCACCCCAGGGACCAGGGCCTCTGTCAGGACAGCAGGGGCCCAAACTTGGAGGGTTGTGGGAATGTGAGACCAGGATCTCAGCCTGACAGTTTGACACTTCGCCCACTATTCCAGCGCAGTTATATGCGTCGCCGAGAATGGAGGCCTCTGAGTAAGAGTTAGAGCAGTGGGTCTCCTCCCCTGGTGCCTCAGAGTCATTGAAGTTCTTTGTGGACCTCGCTGCTTGGGCGCAACCAGAGAGAGACCTAGTGACTTAGAACCTAGAAGTGGGGCCCAGTCGAGAACCCAAGTGTACAACAAAGCTGGGAAATCAAAAGAGCTGCTGAAAATATGAAATCCGTGTTACTAAGTCCACACATTTTATTCACGATTCCTTTAAATGTCACCTCCTGGAAAGGAGGGCACTTAAAAGTCAGGTCATGATGTTAAATTGTTAATTGTTTATTTTGTCTTAAGAAGTAGGAGAATAGGTAATGTATTTATGAGACTTCCACCAAAAATAATTACTTCGATGTGTGTTTGAGTCGTAATATTCTGTGGCAGTATAATCTCTAAAAAGCACCTCATTCCTCAGTGGTATCTGATAAATAAGTGATTATTTTGCTTTGATGTGGCAAGTTTTATGCCGAATGTTTTCAGAGAAGTGTAGATGCTCAGAGGGTTTTGTGAAGGGGAGCAAAAAATTAGAGGGAAAGAAGGGAAAACCTGTGGAGAAGGAGAAAAGCTTTACTTAGGATTTTCCCCCTGAGAAGAGACCTGAGGTGGGCCTCATGCTGCTCCGCAGCCTGTCCAGCTCAAGGCGAGCGGTGAGTCCTCATGTGCTTTGAGGTTGCGTGTGATTGTGTGAGGGCTGTGGGCATGGGCTGCTCCAGGTGGGAACGTCAGAGCTGGCGCACACCTGGCCCCACCCCCCCTTCCCACTCGGGGAGGCATGGAGAGGGCCCCCCAGGTGTGTCCCTGGTGAGGGCCGTGTCAGCCCCGCAATGGTGAGCTCAGAGAGAGAACCCTTTGTTGTCAGGCCCACGGCATAGCCTGGCCTTTCCTGACCACTGAGGATCTTACCCAATTGTCCCTAAGTACTTGGTTACAACCACAAAGATGGGTGTTGATTGGCTGAGTTCTGAACAAAGGCAGCGAGCCACACGCAGGGTCTTGCCAGTCTGGATGGTTGAGCACCTGGGAGGAGTCAAACACTCAGCCCCTGGAGGCCCGGCGGGTGTCGTGGCATCTCCTGCCCCTGAGCACTGGCGCTTAGTGGGGACGGTCCCTTAGCCTTAGGGCCCCCTCTGTCTGGGGCGGCACTTAAACCCCCAGCAGGAAACTGAAAGAGCTTTGTAAACACATGTGGCCATAGGAGATTTTTCTCACATGTTAGAATGTACTTCACTGGTGTTCGCAGTCCTTTTGCTTTTGCACCAAGAGCCCGGTGTGGAGTATCATCACGAGGAAATAACTGACGACACAGTGTATCTTGTGTGATGAAAGTCCACTTCCTGTACCGCAGATGCCAAGTCCTTGGTCTCAGCGTCCAGCGGCTGGTTGTAATTCGGCTTTCTGTGGGGCTGCTCCTTCTGGCTCTGTCCTCCGGGAAGTGGGCTCTGTTCCCGAATCCCTCGGTGGATGTGTGTCTCCTCACCTACCTGTTTCTAATGATTTCTCTGCCAGTTAGGCCGATAGGAAGAGCAGTTTGGTCTTGAACTGCTGTTTAAGGCAGCGCTTACCTTTTTTTAAATAGTGTTACAGTCTTGCTTCAGCTCAGCAAGGAAGCCATGGTGATATTTGTGGCAGTGACTCATCCTTGGTTAACAAATTCATGTTGAACTAGGGTCAGATGTTATAACTCGACTTTATTATTCGGAAATAAATCCCATTCAGTGATGACAGTTCCATGGCGTGGGATCCTGAGACTTGAAATCAGAAATGACATCCTTGTACATCTGCTGTGCTACTACTATCTGTGTGACTTCCTCTTCCAGTGTTTTGCCTGCACTGAGCCCCTCAGCTTGACTGTCCGCTGCTGTAGAGCCCATGACCTGACTGTCTTTGCCCAGCGTGCGATAGAATGGTGGCCCTGGGTGACTGGCTGCACAGCATGCCTGGGGAGATGAGTACCTGTGAGCACTTCTAGGAAAACTAGGCAGTATGTCCCCTGGCAAATTGAAAAACGTTTTGTAAAACATTATAAGTATAATGATGCCTGTAACCAAAGTGAGCTAACGCTTTATGAAGAAACCTGGCCACTCCTGGAGGATCAGAATCCTTGGTCCGGAAGCTGGAGTCTTGCTCTTGAGAGTCAGGGTGGGGAAAGGAACCACTCTGTGATCACAGTGGGCGTAATGGCATCTGCTGAAAATAAATGGCTGTCGGCAAAGCAATGGAAAAACCAGACATAAGTTGTGCTGTGAGATTTTTTTGACCCTGGTTGAATCAGGGCCAAGGGGAGTAGGGGAGCGAATACCAGGAGGCTTAAAATCATAAAAATTGGCAGATGATTGGCCGGTGTGAGACGTTCCACAGCTACCGAAGCCTGTTCTGTGTGCTTCTGAGTGTGTGAAATAGGTTACTTGTCAAAAATTCATCGTAAGTCGATTGTTTAGAATTCAGGAGACATTGTCCTATGTAAAATGTTGTTAAGGAAGCTTAGGTTTCTACGAAACCCACTGAACCTGCAGCAGAGCTAGTAGTAGAAGACGCCGTTGGAACAGGACATGACCACATGGGAGTGGATTGTGACCTTTTTATTAGCACATCAGTGCTTCAGGATGACGAGAGGGACAGATGTTGGTCCCTCAGCCCTCAGAGCATTCAGCAGACGGCGCTGATGCTTTCCTCTGCTTTTGCACCGTACACAGCACACTTCGTCCTCATGCAGGCCCAGAACAGCTCCTGTGCACAGCTTTGGTTACTTGCATTTTAACTCAAACAGAGAAAATGGGGAAAAGATTTCAGTGGGGTTCATAAGGGTGTGTGGGAGAGAGGTTTATATTGGAGCAGGTAACTCAGAGGGCGATGGGCAGATGGGATCCCTGTAGTCAGGATGCTGGGAAGGTGTTTTCTATGCAGGGAAGACATCAGGTCACAGGTGCTGTTCTGCCTGGGAAGGGACGGGGGAGCCGGGGGGGGGGGCAATGTTTAACAGTAACCTGGGCAGGGGGTGCTGCAGGACAGTGTGCAAAGGGTTGGTGTTAGCGACCTAAGAGGAGTAGGTTTTGATTTGTTTTAAAAAATGAACTGCGCCTTTGTTCGTGCTTTGTTATGCTGATTTTTAGGCTTTTATTTGATATCTGTTCTTTCTAATTACATAGTAGGCGTTGCAAAATTTTGAAAGTAAATGTTTCTTTGATTGTAGAGATCTGAAAATTATCTTCAAATTCTGCCCCAGAGGTTTCCCAGAAATCAGTTTGCTGTAAATTATTACTCTGGACTAGCATTTTGTCTGTAGGGTTTCTCTAGTCTCACCTCAGTTCTCATGAATTTTTAATGAGTAAGCACTAAATGTAACTTCTTTTTTCTTTTTTGATTCAACTTTTTATTTTGAGAACATTGTGCAGTCACGTGCAGTTGTAAGAAGTAGCAGAGAGAGTGCTGTGTCCCGTGACTCAGTTTCCCCCAGTGGTAGCAGCTTGCAGAACTATGGTGCAGCATTGGGGGCAGGGTTTTGACATTAATACAGTCAAGCATCCCATCTATCGTCCATTTATAGCTACACTCTCCTCCCTCTCACATTTCTGTGAGAAATGCTGTACACTCAGCTATACATTCTACAATCCGCCCCCTACAACCACTAGTCTCTCCTCTCAACCATTTTGTCATTTCAAGAGTATATGTAGTATGTGACCTTTTGGCACTGGCTTTTTTTACTCACCATAAAAAAAAAAAATCCCTGGGGATTCACCCAACTTGTGTGTATCAATAGTTTGTTTCTTTTTATTCCTGAGTAGTAGTCAATGGTGGAAGTACCCCGTTTGTTTAATCGTTCACCTGTTGAAGAACATCTGGATTGTTTCCAATTTGGAGCTATTACAAACGTAGCTGCTCCAGACATTTGTGTGCAGGGTTTTGCGTGAACTTGGAAATTCTCATTTCTCTGGGATAAATGACTGGCAATGCAGTCGCTGGGTCGCATGGTATTACATGTGTAGTTTTTAAAGAAATGACCAAAGTGTTTTCCAGAGTGGCTGGACCATTTTACATTCCCACCAGCAATGTATGAGTGATTCACTTTTCTCTGCATCCTCACCAGTGTTTGGTATTTTCACTATTTTGTTTTTTAGGCATTTTGATAGGTATGTAGTGGTGTCTCACTGTGGTTTTAATTTGCTTTTGCCTGATGGCTAACAATGTTGAACATCCTTTCATGTATTTATTTGCCGCCCATATATCCTCTTAAGTGAAACGTCTGTTCATGTCTTGCCTATTTGCTAATTGGATTTTTTCTTTCTTTCCTTTTTTACTGTTGTGTGTTGAGAATTCTTTTCATATTCTAGATCCTACTTACTCCTTTGTCAGATATGTGGTTTGCAGATTTTTCACCTGGTCTACAGTTTGCTTTGCCATGCTCTTCATAGGGTGTTTTGCAGAGCAAATTTTTTATTTTGAGGAGGTTCACGTTATTAGTTTTTGCGAAGAATTTCTCCTATGTTTTTAAGAAGTTCTGTAGTTTTATGTGCCTTTAGGTGTCCAGTTGCTCGAGCGCCATTTGTCGCGAAGACTTCCTCCTCTCCTGAATTGCTTCTGCACATGTCAGATGCCAGTTGGGCATGTTTGGGTGGATCTGTTTCTGGGGCCTCTTTTCTGTCGCAGCAGCCTGTGTGTCTACTCCTCCATGACAAGATGTTCTAACCTGTCTGTCTCCTAGCCTACAGCGCCAAACAGGAGTTCCTGTTCCTGACAGCCATGCCGGACGCGGGGAGGTTGCCGGGAGAGAAGCACGTCCCCGAGGAACTGAAGGTGGGCACAGCAAGGCAGGGGCACTGTCCCCTCCAGCCCGGTCAGCAGAGGAGCAGGGCCACCTCTTCCCATTCTTACCAGTGGGGTCTCCCTCTCACCTGCTACCTGCCTGCAGTCCCTGATGCGTGGGCACTAGCTTCTCCTCCCTTTGTGTGCTCATCAGCTGTTTGCACTTACCATTGTGTTCTGCTTTGCAGTCACTGCTTTTGTCACTTCTGCATGTTTCTGCTCATCTTTTTAGCTTCTCTTTGGGGGAGGCACGGCCACATCTATTTTTGTGTCTCTCGCAGTGCTTTGTACATCACGGCTGCTCTGTAAATGTTGATTGTGCTGAATTCCTGACCAGCCGAGAATGAGCCTTGCCAGGGGAGTGGAGGGTGTTGGGCAAGGTCAGGAGAAAGCCAAGGGCATGGGAGAAGATCTGCCCCAGAATCATGGAAATTTAAAGTTAGAAGGGGTCTTGGGCAGAAGAGCTTTAGTTCAGCCTGGGAGTGCTGTGGATGACAGAACTGAGTTTAGGAAAAAGGCTGATCTTCCCACATTCCGCGGGAGTTAGTGGTAGCGCCCAAGGCTGCTGACTTGTCCCCAGCTTTCACCTTCCGTGACATTCTGACCCAGATCTTTCTCCTCAGACTCCTTTTGCACATAAATCCCTCGCCATCCCTCAGCCAAAATGAGGGGTGTCCTCTTACGATCCCCTCTCACATGTTGACCCCCCCCCCATTCTGGGTCTGGAAGATTTAGGGTGCAGTTGTGCCGGAAGGAATGAAGTGGGTAGAGCAAACTCTAAATAGGTAAATCAGCCCAGAGTTAAAGCACAGAGAAGGGACAGTTCCTGTCGGTGACTTGCAGTGTAAGGACAACAACTTAGAACCCAGCAAAGGCTAAAAAGCACGCACCTGGCCAGAGTAACGTGCTGCTGGCGTGAACTACACAGGACACGGACGGAATAAAGATCCAGTCTGCACAGCTCCTATGAGATAGGCCTGCAGTGTTGCTTCTCGGTTAAGATGTGTCCCAGGGCAAGGAGTGTGCGGATGGACAGAGATAAGAAACAAACCTGTAGGAATAGGAGGGTGGCTCTAATAGGAAGAGATAAGGAAGTTGATGTTTAGTGACTTGGATCAATAATGACACCAAGGAAGGGTGAGAGTTTTGCAAGAGGAATAAAGAAAGTGCTTTGAGGCAGGGCACCGCTTGGATGCTGCAGCAGCAATGATTGCATAGGAAAAAACAGCATCCTGGGGGGGAGGCACGCGTTCCTATAAAGACTGTTGGCCTCCAGAAGCCACTGTGGCTGAAAAGACGACACCTCCACGTGCGTTACAATTTACAAAGCACTTCATTGGGTTTGACTATGTCGTGGACAGAAAGTAGTGGGTCTGGGTTTTCGGCTCAGTACTCTGTCTCCTCCTGCTGCCCCAGCCCATTGATTCTCATAACACTCAGCTGCAAGGAGAAAACTCATATAAGGAGAGGGACATGGGGACAGCGGTCAGACACAATTCTCTGAGACCAGGAGTCATCAGATGACGTTAAATTCAGCGCATGTTTTCCCAAAAGAAAGGTGATTTTTGAAGGAGACCAGGATGCATAGCTTACCTTTAAAAGTTTATTTTGTACATAATGTAGCTGAATATTTGAATGGGAGATAGTAGGAAATGGTATCAGATATTAAAATTGGTTTTGTATATGTGCAAGGAAAAAAATAGAAATCGCTCTTAGTGAGAGAACACACCTGACTGAGAACGATTATTTTCTTTGTATTTAATATTTAAGCTTGAAGAAAAGCAAATTTAAAAGTGACAGAGATTTTTCTGCAGTTTCTCAGTAGAACTTGTGTGGAGGTGCTGCCCCATGATGCACTGCTCCTTAGTGTTATTTGTGATTGGGATTAGATCTGAGATTTAAAAACATTGGAACAGACTGAGGAGAAAGGAGAGACTCTCTGGATAAGTGAGCAAGTGTTGGGGTCCATGAGAGAATGAGGTTGCGTTAGACCCCATTTATCAAAGCAGGAAGGCAGGTGGCTGGTGCTGGTCCCTGGAGACGTGTGAGGTCCCGGCAGCTGGCGGTGCTCTTTGGGGAAGAGCAGAGGTCCGTCTGCAAAGGAGCAGAGGGGGTAGGTCGGCAGTGCCCACTCTCACTTCCACAGCGTCTTCACCTCAAGAAGTAGCTGTTAGGAATCCCCAGGACATTCTTCCCTCCACCAGGGGCACCCAGGAAATTCTGTCAAACACCGGAGACAGCGAGAGTGTCCTGGACGAGGGCCTGGTGTCAGGGAGTTTGGTTCGAGTAGATCCAGGAGGAAGAGCAGGGAGCGGGTGGTGTGGGGGTTAGGGTTAGGGGTAGGGCATTTCCAGCGCGCCTGTTCTTGAGTGTTCTAGAAGGCTTACATCCTTTTCCCATGTTGCAACTGGCCCAGTCCCTCGGGGAGGACAGGTTGATACCACTGCACCGTTAATGGATTGTCTGGCAAGCCTAGAGCATTTTAACAGCTATAATAACAAGGGCATTTTGGCCCATTTAATAAAATTAATTTAGAAGAACCATCTGCTTTGAAATCTTGGGGAGAAGTTCTGTGTGACTTTAAGGGAATAAATAGACATAGCAGCAGAAACATTTCAAAACGCTGACAAACAGGATCATACCTAGAGGTGGCCAGAGGGGTGACAGTGGAGGAAATGGCCACCCTGCTCAGAATTGCCTTTCCCTCACCTACTCACCTACACACACACACACACACACACACACACACACACACAAATGCGTGTGCACGTGTGTTCTTACTCAATGGAGGCTTTCCCGGTGTCTCCACGAAAGGCTGTGACTGTCTAAGCACAGAATAAAGACTCAGTAAATGTTTGTCATACAAATGGTTCTGCTCCCTAACAAAGCAGTAGAATTCTGAATTGAGCATTAATACACAGCCTCTTGTGTTACAGACACTCTGAGTTCTAAAGCTGTGCCGAAGGGTCTGTGCCATAATTGGGAACGGGAGCTTTTTTGGCTTTTCTTAAGTCAGCCTTCTTTTGAGAAGGAAAATCAGATGAGCCCATCTTGGGTCTTCCTTGCCAGCTGTATGATTCATCTCTGATTTACTGGGCAGTGCGAAGGCCCTGAGGAAGACTTCAGGAAGTGGCTGGAAAGAGTGGTTGTCACTCTAGAAAAAGGGAGGAAGGGAAGGAGAGAAGGGACCTGTGGATGGAAAGAAAGGGACACACCAGCCCTGCAAGGAAATCCAGAGGGGGCTCTGGTAGAGGGTTGTGGTTCTACTTAGTGGAAGGTTGAGCTGAAGGAAGAGAGAAAAATGCTGTGCTGTCTTTGCAGAGCCGCCTTTGGATACAGAAAATACCCAAATATGGTAGAAATAATTAATGGAGGACTTTGAAGAGCTTTCTAGAACTTCCTAGAAGTCTTTTTACATGCCGCCCCCAGCCAATATTTTTAAATCAAGTATTTTACTAAGAAGTAATATATACTTGTGTATTTTTAAAAATACACAAAATTGAAATTAAAAAACATCAACTTTTGTATATTTCCTTTTTCAAAACCATTTGTTGAGGCGTTATACATGTAGACACACACACACACACATATATATATATATATATATATATATACATACACACACACATATGTATATATGTACAAGGTGTGATTAAAAGATAATGGTGAATGTTTAAATTTAAAAAATTGTTACAGTAAAAAATACATTGCCATTAATCCCCCTCAAAATACTCCCCCTTGCTTCTAACACATTTATTCCATTGTTCTTGCCAATTTCTGAAGCAGTTCTGGAAGTCCTCTTTCGTGAGTGTCTTTACTTCATCCTCCATCACAGCAACGCTCCATGTCACACATCGCTTCTGGTACAGCAATTTCTGTCAAATAAAAACATTACAGTGTGTCCTCATCCACCTTATCCAAACCAGATCTGGCACTGTGTGACTTATGGCTCTTCCCCAAAGTCAAAATGACCATGAAAGGTACACGTTTTTTAATCAATTCAGGACATCGAGGCAGCCACAACAGTGCAACTAAAGACACTCACGAAAGAGGACTTCCAGAGCTGCTTCAGAAAATGGCAAGAATGATGGGAAAAGTGTTTTCGAAGCGAGGGGGAGTATTTTGAGGGGGGTTAATGGCAATGTGTCTTTTACTATAATAAGTTTTTTTGTTTAAACATTCACCATATTTTTTGATCACACCTCATACACACATATATGTATATATGTATATGTGTGTATCTATGTGGTCTGTGACTCCATTTCCCCAAGATAAGCACACAGTTACCACAGTTATGTTTCTCTGTAACTGTTGAGGAAAGGGCAGGGTTTTGCTTGGCCCCTTGTGGCACCAGAGTCTAGGCCCTGTGGGTGATGCTGGAGCAACTCCTCCCATAGGCCTCCTACTGTGTTTCCCCGAAAATAAGACCTAACCAGAAAATAAGCCCTAGTATGATTTTTCAGGGTGACATCCCCTGAACATGAGCCCTAATGGGTATTTTGGAGCAAACGTTAATATAAGACCCGGTCTTATTTTCAGGGAAACACAGTAACATAAGGTATTTTTTCCCTCTGTCTTAAATAAACTCCTTCCCCACCCAAACATCCCAATGAAAGGACATTTCCTGAGTTGAGGCTGTAGGTGGAAAGGGCTCACTGCCTTCCAGGCAAAATCAGTGAAAAGACCCACACTGACATACCCTGGTAAAATGTTGAAAGTGCTAGAACCATAAGAGGAAAAATGCTACAAGCCACTCAGGTATTTAAAAATGGGTTGCCTAGAAAGAAATGACAGTTGGGGGTTGAGGGGAGTCATGGACTTCTCTGCAGTAGTCAGTACGCAGTGAGGCCTCAATTCAAGAATTTCTTGTGGAGAACTGTGACTCCAGTATTTTCCTCGAGTTGTATTCTATGTGAAGGCAACAGAGGACCTGTCTTAGCTGCACATGGGCTAGAAGTGCCACTGACTATATCCTTTTTTTCTTTTTTTTGAGGGGGGGAAAAAAACCTACTCAAAGACCTATTCCAGATAATGCAGAGATGATCAAAACCTCACTTCGAAATGCAGACATCACAGAATAAAAGCAGCACAGCTCTTCCCTCATGCAGCTAGGGTCCTAGCTCAGAGCCCCAGCCCGACGCTGTGCTCCCAACTGTCCTGCAGACTCGGTGATCATGGGGGTGGGTGTTCAGCACGCCCACCTCTGCTTGCTTTTGGGCTCACTGTCCTGGTAGGCAAGGGTTTCTGGCATCATAGCCTGTACCCCACAGTGCATACACTTTGCTCACCTGGTTTGACGACTGGAGGACAAACCAGCGCCAGTGTGCTCCTGCACTCGCTCATGGGGCCTAAACCTCTGTCCCATGGGCAGGAGTGCCGAGCAAAACCTTCCCCCTCCTTCACTAGCATTACAGAGAAGCAGCGTGATGTTCTGGTCACTGAGGAAATGGAGTCATGCGTTCTGCATTTTTAAAACGTAATGACCTAAGGTATTTTGTTTTTTAATAAACCAGATATACTGTTTCAATAGACCAGATATACTGTTACACCAAAATATCTTCAGGACAGTCACCGTGTGTGTAAACAGTTTGTCCTTAGGTGTAGTCCACACATGCACACTCAGAATCACATGGGGGTAATGCGAGGAAGAACGAAGGGGGCAGAGACTGGCCTTCACTAAAACCCCCGAGTGAAAATATCCCGCTGTTTCTGGGAAATGATGGGCCATATGCCATCAGCAGAGTGACAGGCAGACAGCCCACCCATCCGCTCCTGGGTTTGTCCAAGCTGAGGCTGAAGGAATGAAGGTTCCCTGTCTCTGAGCTCTGGTCCAACATACCCTTAGAGCCTAATCTCAGGCCCCCGAGGGAGACTCAGGCTAGAGAGCCCTGCTGTGTTTGTGAGGCCGCTTCTCTGGATGACCTGGCGGTCTCGGCAGGGCCTCGTGGGGGCCTCCTGTCTTCTAGTAATGAAGTCTGAGCGCCTTTTGCCTCCTGTTCCTTGCAGCCGACTGGGAAAATGCTTTCGGACAGCCGGCTTGTTCAGCCCCTGGTCTATATGGAGCGCCTGGAGCTCATCCGAAACGTCTGCCGGGACGAGGCCCTGAAGAGCCTCTCACACACGGCAGTGTCCAAGTTCGTCCTCGACCGAATATTCGTCTGTGACAAGCACAAGATCCTTTTCTGCCAGACTCCCAAAGTGGGCAACACTCAGTGGAAGAAAGTGCTGATCGTGTTAAATGGTGCGTGCCGCAGTGCTGTGCCGTCGTCCGTGGGGTTGGGCCCGGGAGGGTCACTCGGGGCGTCTCCCGAGAGGGCTGGTGACCTTACAGAGAGTTCTCTGATTTTCCTGTCGGTATTATCCTTCAAGAGTTGGTTCATTCAGATCCTGCCTGTTTTCAAAGGGCCTCCCCGAAGGCCAGGGTCTCCTCACTTCTCACTGCAGGGTCCCCATCTCAGGCAGCCTGCCCACCCAGCAGAGTCATCCTTCAGAGTCATGGCGTTGCTTCTTACTAGTCACAGGCTCTGTCCTTGTAAGTCAAGGGTCCAGGCTCACTGAGCCACCAGGAAGCTGCCCCCACAGCTGCCTTTCCTGGAGTGAGAAGAGCCCACACACAGTGCCTGGGAGGGGAGCCCTGCCGGTGGGTCTGGGGGCGTCTTCACCCGCAGACAAAATATTCTGTGCCACTTGGGTAAGAAGAGATGGTTCCCATTTCACAGCGAGCGTCCATATTCAGAGGGTGTGTCTGCCTTGTGTCAGGAAATCTGATGTTTCCTCAGGAACAAATTATGAGCAAAGTGACCTCATACACTACAGTTTTGATTACTTACCATGCTTTTCAGACACTGTTTATTAGTTTAAACTCCACTTTGAACTGGTCCAAGATCATTATGGGCTCTGCTGGTTAAATTCAGCTTGAAAAGACCCCGAGTTGCAGACCACAGCAGTTGACTCCTGGATCAAGCATGAGACCTGGGAGCACGGAGGGAGGTGGCCCCTGCTCTCTGTCCTCCTGCCTCCCCCTGCTGCTGCTGCTCTCAGAGACAGTGCTCAGCTTGCTGTCATTTGGCCTTTTCACTGCTTGGTTGGAGAAAAGCGAGACACTGGCCTCATTTTTTGGTATGCAGTGAATGTGCTTCTTGAGTAATCGGACAGCATGTTGGATTTTTGTCGTTGTAGACTGAGGTTACAAATCAAATTTAAAACAACGAATATATGAAAGTCTTAACAAATCTGCTACCACAGCATGAAGTATCAGCTGCTAAGGAAGAAAACACCCACTTACAAGGGCAGGACAAAAAGAGGAGTGGGTCTGCCAGGTAGTTTGATAGAAAACGGGCTGCCATTGTGGCTGTCTGCCGTCGTCCCTGGCCCACCTGGGTGGGGACAGGTGCCTGAGCAGGTCCGGGTGCACATCTGCAGAGCTGGTTCATTTCCAGCCTTGCTCATTTCACAGCCCTCCGCAGCACCTAGCACAGCCCTGCGTTGGTGTGTGAGTGTTTGGGGGAGGAATGACTAGAACAGACAAGGCTGTGGCCGTTGCTGAGATGGCCCAGCGGAGATTCTTCCCTGCCAGACTCTGCGTGTAGCACAAGATTAACACGGTGGACGTGAAGGTGGCAGTGGCCTGGCTAAAACCTCCGGTCATGCCTCTTCATTTCCATTTGTCTCAGTTGAGAAAAGAGGAGAGAGTCTGCTCCGCGCACCATCCCAAGGCCAGGCCCCCCAGGCTCCTCATCAGCCTGGCTCAGGCCCTGTGGCCCCTGCCCCTGGCCTGTGTTCTCCTCAGTCACTCCTTGTGCTCCTGCTTCAGCGTCACGTCAGCCCCACCACATAGCCGGATAGTCCCAGCACATCCCTGCCCCGTGCCAGTCAGGGTGCTGTGAGGTTCCCGAGGAGCCACCTGAGGCGTGGGGGGCGGGGGTGCTGGGAGCACCTCGCCTGTTGGGAGGGTGTTGTGGGCGTAGTCTGGCATCTCCCCCGTTTCGTAGTAGAATAAGTACCCTGGTTTTTGGCATTCTGTCTGCACACAGGGATCTTTCTTTCATGGCCGTTTCAACCCGGGTGCGTGCGTTACCAGTAGATGCTGCCCTTATCTCCTTCCCGTGCTCCCTCCCTCCCTTGACCTCCCCCTAACGTGTTTCCTTGTTGGCTTACAGATTGCCAAAAGCTTTTCTTCACTCTCTCGTCCTGCCAGGAGAAGCCATGGGAATTCAAAGGCCTTGCCGTGGATTTCGGGAATGGCTTGTGGGGAATGTGGGTCCAAGTTAAGAGATGGGCATCTTCGTTAAGGGTGGCACTGAACCAGCCAACTCACCTTCTCTCTTGTTTACTTCCCAGGAGCCTTTCCTTCCATCGAAGAGATCCCTGAAAACGTGGTTCATGACCACGAGAAGAACGGCCTTCCCCGTCTCTCCTCCTTCAGTGATGCAGAAATTCAGAAGCGGTAGGGGCAGTTTCCTACAGGAGGGGATTTTGCTATTACAAAACCCTGGACACGGTGCTGTACTTGCCAGGTACCCCACAGTGCGCCAGGAAATCCTGGGGGCTCTTGGTTTGCATTCGTGAGAGACAGCTGAGTACACCTGGTGTTCAGTGCCTTTAAATTCACAAATCTTGATGAGAATTTCAGAACGCCTCTCTGCCCTCACCTTCACGCAGTCCTTTAAAATGAAAGTTTGGTCATTTTCTTAATAGAAATGAGTGGTCGTTTTTGCTCTGCTTTGGTTGTGTTTTATGGACTCCTTATTGAGTGTGCTTGTTATTTCATGAAAAAGGGATTTAGGTGGCGGGGAAACCCCACTTCGTTTTTCATTTTTCCCAAAGGCATTATGCCTGCTTCCAACCGTGGCTGCCTGAGGGGTGGTGTGGACTGGGCCCCACACAGACCCAAGAGGCAGACCCCAGCGATCACGGCAGGAGTGGACGCTGGCGTTTAAAAAATTACTTAGCTAATAAATTGAAATGTTCTCTTCATTAGCTATGAAATGGCCCCGTAGAACAAGGTTTAAAAGGAATAAGAATGTCAGGGATCCACCAAACTTTGGCCTCTTGCTCCTCACCTGCTTTTCAATCCTTCTGCCCCAGTCACCCGGTCTTCCCAGCTTGTACAGAACCTTCAGGTCAGAGGTGCTTCCGGGCCAGGGCCTCCTGCCACCCTCCTAAGCACTCCTGGGGCCTTGTGAGGGAACGGCTGAAGCCGTGCGGAGCCTGAGCGTCAGCACAGCCTAATGACAGCGGTGTCCTCGCTGTGCTGTCACCATCACTGCCGCAGGCCCTCCCAGTGTAATGACAGCGTTGTCCTCGCTGTGCTGTCACCGTCCCTGCCACGGGCCCTTCCAGCATAATGACAGCGGTGTCCTCGCTGTGCTGTCACCGTCCCTGCCATGGGCCCTTCCAGCGTTATGACAGCAGTGTCCTCCCTGTGCTGTCACCGTCATTGCCGCGGGCCCTTCACACTGGTGCCACTGCGCCACCGCTGCCACTGCCCGCAGCTCTCCCAGGCCACCTTTCCTGCCAGCTGCAGCCTTCTGAAGCCTTGCTCGCCCATGTTCTCTTACCCACCCCCTCTTATTTTCCCGCCCGTGTCCTGTCAATTTTGAATTGAGTTTTTAAAGATAAACCTTTAAAGTAACTTTCTCTGGCCTCAGCTGTTCCTGACTCAGAGTTCCTGCCCTTAGGATTTTCTGCCCAGAAACAAAACTTTTCAACATTCTTAAAGTTTTGAAATACGTAAAACAAAACATGGTTAAAGAGATGCTTTCTCAGTGATCCACGAGGACAGGTCCTGTGGCCTTAGACAGTTAAAGTTTCTTTTCTTTTTTTTTTTTAATTAAAGTTTATTGGGGTGGCAGTTATTAGTCAAGTTCATAGATTTCAGGTGTACGATTCTGTAATACATCATCTATGTCTCACATTGTGTGTTCACCACCCAGAGTTAGTTCTCTTTCCATCACCGTATATTAGACCCATGTCCTCTCCTGTAAAGGCATTAATGACAGGATCTGCTTTCGGATGACGGCTGAGTGAATTAAGTAAGAGATGCATGTGTTGCACTGGTGTTGGGACCCCGTGAGGATTCAGGAAGCAATGATAGCTGCTCCAGCTGTCCTTTCCTCCCCCCACTCCCACAGCTGTTGCCACCAACAGCATCAGCTTAACCTCGTTTCTCTTCATTTTTTTCCTTTAGCTTGAAAACATATTTCAAGTTTTTCATCGTAAGAGATCCCTTCGAAAGACTGATTTCTGCATTTAAGGATAAGTTTGTTCATAACCCCCGCTTTGAACCTTGGTACAGGCATGAGATTGCCCCTGGCATCATCCGGAAGTACAGGAGGAACCGGACGGAGACCAGGGGCATCCAGTTTGAAGATTTTGTGCGCTACCTGGGCGATCCAAACCATAGATGGCTGGACCTTCAATTTGGGGACCACATCATCCACTGGGTGACATACGTAGAACTGTGTGCACCCTGCGAGATAACATACAGTGTGATTGGCCACCACGAGACCCTGGAGGACGACGCCCCATACATCTTAAAGGAGGCGGGCATAGACCACCTGGTGTCGTACCCCACCATCCCACCGGGCATCACCGTGTATAATAAAACCAAGGTGGAGCTCTACTTTCTGGGCATCAGCAAACGAGACATCCGGCGCCTGTATGCTCGTTTCGAAGGGGACTTTAAGCTCTTTGGGTATCAGAAGCCAGATTTTTTGCTCAACTAATGCATAGGACTGTGAATTCAGATATCTTTGTTAGAGCAGAGGCTGAGCAGGTGGAGATACGAGGACAGAAAGGACACTCCTTGGAAGACTCCTGCAGTCTCCAACGGGCCCGTGTGTGCCTCAGCCGGTGAAGCTGCACCCTGACCGTTACGGCTTAGTTTGAACATCAGGTGCACTGAGGGCCTCGCCCACCACCCCTGCCAATGCCATTGTGCTCTCCTTAGAAGGGGAAAAGGACAAAACATTTGCAGCCTGACAGACCAGGAGGAAAAATTATACAGCATTAGGAGTCCCTTCCCTTAGCTGTTAAGGAGGCGGGCAGCTCCCCTTGCAGCTGCCCTGGATGGTGGAGTGGTCCTGCCTGTCACCCAGGGATTACAGGAATGGCACCCAGTCCTTTCAGGAGACATGAGAAGCTAATGGTTCACAGAAATTGCAGGGGCTGATACAGGACCACATCTGAGTAATAAAATTACACCTCTGGCTTTCATCTTGGCGCTGCTGTAACCACAGAGGCAAACCATTTTTTCCATGACTATCTTCCTGTGAAATTCAGTGGTGAGCCGAGGGCACTTTTTGGCAATCCATCTGTCCAGAATACATGCCTGTGTACCGCTAGTCCCTATTTGTGAACCTCTGCCTGCCAAGTGATTGTCTCATTCAGCCCAAGAGATACAATTTTGGAAACTGAGGGGAGTGTAGGTTCTTTCGACCCGAGAAGGGGAACATCTTTGGGGGTTTTAAGAGAATGTGGCACAGCAAAAGGAAGAGCTGGTTGGGTTCTGGCGCTCGGCTGCTGTGGATTTGGGCATGTCCGTCCTGATCCTTGTCCCCCTGTCATCTTCGTTCCACCTGGGGGGGCAACGGGGGCTTCTCTGCCTGTCTCCTCCAGGGCAACCCAGACAGCTTGGCAGCATTGCAGAGTCAGCGTAGTTTACGTTTCAGTTTCTTTTCGTCTCAGCAAAGCGCTAACCACTGGACAGACCCCTTTCTGATAATGCGATCATCCCAGACTCTAAGTTGGATAACGAGGTTCACCAGCAATAAAACCCTGGACAGAGGCAGCCTCAAGTAACGCATCTCCCATGCACCGAGGAGCAAGCCACGGCCACCAGATGCCATCTGACCATGAGGGCCCTTGAGATACGGGACAGTTTCCCAATTGAAAAGACCCAAGTGCCCAACTCTGTGCATTGCCCATGAGCCCAGCTTTTCTTCCAGGCAGCCTCAGCTCTCCCTTTCTGAAAAGGGCTGCTTGAGTTTGTAAATGTGAAAGTAAAATAAAAACGTGCCAAACCTGACCTGTGCTCCAACTCCAGGGAAGGTTCTGTGTGGCCATGCACGGTCCCCGAGGCCTGGCAGCAGTGATGGGTGGCGCAGGCCTGCACGGATGGCTGCTGGTGACAGGACCGTGGAGGGAGGCAAGGCCCAAGTGCAACCGACCGCAACCTTTATTGGGGGTGGGGGGTGGCGGGTCAACAGTGTGATACAACCTCTCATCCTCAACTGACACACAGGATGTAACGTGCGGTACTTTTCTATAAATTTTTAGCGAAGTCTTGTTAAAATCATTTCACACCTAATGAGCTGATTGATTACCTCTTTCCTAGTTGAAATGTAACAGTGTGAATAACGTGTGAATTTAAGGCCTTAAAGTTAGTCCTAATTTAAAAAAAAAAGACCATTTTCTCTCAGAAATAAAGGTTGGACACCTGGGGTCCCTCCTTGACTCCCTAACCCCTTTGACTTTTAGATTTTTTTTTTTTTTTTGGCATTTGCGTCATTTTCCTAACAGATTTTGCCAAACAACTAGAGATCACCAGAACATCTAGACATGTCACAGTATGTCCAAAATAATGGGTTTCCCATCCCCACCGCTACCCACTGGCTCCTGACCCTTCACAGCCACCCCTGGAATTCCGCAGCCCCTCACCCTCCACTGAGGTCTTTTCTTCTATCTCCAAAATCCACTTCCTTCCGGGCCTTAAGAGTGAGTGTCCAGTTCTGTCACTTGCGGCAGTTTTTCCCCACACAGCTACCCAGATCGAGCTTTACAAACATGACTTGGAGCCAACCTGGCCATGTCCTTCCTGGCAGCGAGTGCCCTGACTTCACTGGGGACCACCCTCACCTTGCAGGCGTCGTCACGCAGACAGCTGACTTAGCCTGTGCCCTCAGCTGTTCCAGAAGCCATATGCCCTCAGCCCTGGGCCTTCTGGGCTGACTGGCGACCTGTCACGGGCGGGGCTGGAGGGCCACCACAGGGCCGAGTGCCAAGATGGGAGTGAGCCAGGGGTGCCACCATGGGGCAGGGTGCCCCACTCATTCCCAAGCAGAGGAGACAACTCCAGGTGAAGGGATGGGCAGCCAGAGAGGGTGGCTGGTGGGAAAAGTCTAGGAGTAACATTGAGCTTATTCCAGAGCCGAGCAGAACAGCTCACAGGAGAGGAGACGCGTGGGAAGTGCCGGGAGGGCTGCAGGCCCAGGCTGAGTGGGGACGGTTTCCAGCCGAAGGGGCAGCAGGTACACTGGGAGGATTAGAGAAGAGAGCAGGAGTTAATTTGTCTTCCTTGCCCCCAAGCCAAACTCTGTCAACTTACTACTAGTTACCTTGAAGCCGTCCAAAACAAGGTTTGGGTGGGAATATCACCTCCATAATCTTTGTTTTGCTCAAGGCTGAGTCACTTTGTTTACCTGGTAAGTTTTAATGGGCCTTGGTCAAAGCCTTTTTCATTCTTATTTCCTATTGCCTGGAATTTATAATGCTCAATGTTTGTAACACAGCAAGGGCCCAAATTTCTGGAATTTTTGTTTCTGCCTGGAATTTTGTTTCTCCCTCTCCCCTCTCCCCTCTCCCCTCTCCCCTCTCCCCTCTCCCCTCTCCCCTCTCCCCTCTCCCCTCTCCCCTCCCTCCCCTCTCCCCTCTCCCCTCTCCCCTCTCCCCTCCCTCTCCTCCAATCTCTCTCCACCCTCCCTCCTTTTCCTCCCTTCCCCCCTCAGCCCTCCCTTGGTAAATATGGAGGGGAACAATCCATACACTTTCTCATTTGGCCTTTTTCCTGCCACTTTCCCTAGCGGCCTCTGTTTTCTCTCTGTCATCCATACTATCGCAGGTGACGGTTTCACTCAGTATTTCACCACAGTATAACCTGAGTCTCAGTCTTTGGAGCTACAGTATCTTTTTTTTCTTTGCCATCCAACCTCTTACCACTAAACTATTGTCAGTATTTCAAGTTTTTGTAACTGCAGCCCCAATGTCAAAATACCAATTTATTAGGTAACTTTACTTGTTGTAACAAATAAACATCGGGATTTCAATGACGTACTACCATGCTTAATTCTTGCACACATAACCATCCAATGGTCTGTTCCTTGTAGGCAGGGATTTTTTTCCTTTTATGACTGTCATATCCAAAGGTCTTGAGATGAAGAGCATGGCGGAGCACTGGGGACATTATGGACCAGCTGTGGAATTGGGACACATGCCTTTTACGTTCTTTTAGCACAGGAATTTCAAAGGGAGATGAGAAATATTTCTGGCTTAATAGACATTTTCTGGTGACAGTTCACCACCTTGTTTCCTGGTGACAGTTTCACCAACTTGACAGATAATAACCCCCTATGTAAGTGTAGTGTTCTATTTATAAAGCTTTAATGTAAATAATAGGAACAGGAAGTAGGCTTAGCAGTTTCATTATCTCCATCTCATAAAGGGTGAAATGGATTCAGAAAAGTCAACCTGCTCAGGATTATACAACTATTTGTCTGGTTTTAGGTCCAATGTGTAAAGAGCTTGGAAGTTGTCACACCTGTCCTTAACAAGAAAAAAGTTGACAAAACTGAAAAGAAAAACGCTTTTTCTTGTACTCATCAGAGAACCGAGGTGACAAGGCAAACTGCTGGCCTGAAATCTGGAGCGATGGTGTGAATACAGAGATGCTTCACAGCTGAGATCAGCTTACCTAGAGCGGAAGCTGCTGGAACCATAAGCTGGTAGGATCCCTTGTATGGTGATTTTGACCAATTGCTGGGGACTGAGTGTGGGCTAGCTTGAGAGTGAGAAACTTCGGGAGGCCAGTCTTAGAGTGTTCTCCAGATTTTCCTGGGGACTCCATGTTTCTTATGGCGAAGAGTAAAGAAAAATTCCCTGCTGGCTCTGGCAGGTGGGGGCAAAAGGCCATCATTTTGAGATGTGCCCAGAATATTCTCTATGATAAAAGCCTCCTCTAGGGGAAAAGACTTTACCAGAGCCTTATCCCACATGGGAGAAGGACATTTACCCAATTCCACCCACCTCAAGCCTTCCTTTCTCACCTCCAGGGTGAAGAAATGCTAAGAATCTCTTGTGAAGGTCACAGCCCAGAAACACAGGCCCAGTAAAAGACTGAGATTGAATCATTAAAATTATAGGACACTTCCCCTCCCCCACACCATGCCACCACATCAATAGGAATCAAATATAACTGAGTGCAGATTGTTTAAGGGGGAGTTCTTAGGGAAGCCTGAAGGCCGCAGAGAGACAGCAACAAGGACACTCAAAACAAGCCTCTGGCACCTACAGTTAAGGCAAACATCAAACAGCCCAACTCCTCCTACCAGATTACCGTACATCCTCACACGGAAAGGCCTTTCACCTCAGTTCCTATTATCTCTTACAAGTGTCTGAATAGTAACAAAAAAATTGCAAGGCATGCTACAAGACAAGAAAAAAACACAATCTGAAGAGCATCAGAACCAGACTCAGATAGGACACCAATGTTGGTGTTATCAGACAAGGAATTTAAAATAATTGATTAATAGGGTGAGGCCTCTAATGGAAAAAGTAGTCCCCATGAAAGAACGGACGGCTAATGTAGGCAGAGAGATCAGAACTCCAGGAAAAATCAAAAGGAAATGCTAGAAATCCACAACAATGTAACAAAGAGTGCCTTTGATGGGCTTCTCAGCAGAAAGCACTGCATATGAAGCAGGACGGTGTTACTTGAAGGTGAGCTTAGGTAAGTTGTACACGTCTATGCAAACGTGTGCAACCGCTAAAGGACATAAAAAGGAAATGGAATTAATATTCTAAGAGGAGATAAAACGGAATCAAAGTGTTCAAAACCAAAGAAAGCAAACAAAAAGCAGTAACAGCACAGTGAATAAAGAAGTTATAAATGTGACAGTAATCCAATGATATCAGTAGTAACTTTAAATGTGAATGGTCAAAATACACTAATTAAAAGAGAGATTGCCAGAGAGGATAAAAAATAAGACCCAACTACATGTGTTTATAACAAACCCATTTTGAATAGAAAGATGATACAACTAGTGAGTAACAGAACCAAGAAAAACATTATTCATTAACTTCAGTCACCTGTCCTCTTCCCACAGCAGATAACATCAAAGGATCACAGAACCAAGTTTGGTTTCTAGGAAGAGCAGAGTCTCTCCACACCTGTAACATGTATGTCAAGGTGGATAAACGAGGTCATTCTCTTGCAGGTCTGTGAGCGCTGGCTGTGATTGCCAACAGAACATTGGATCAAGTAACCCTAACTCCTGTTCACCCTGCAAGGAAGCTTCAGGTCAGTTATACGTTATTGGAAAGAATTTTGTAAATGGATGTATCTCCTCACATTTCCTGCTCTCCTTCACCCCAAACTTCTCCCACCCAAGACCGGGGGACCTTCAAGCTCAGGGACTTTTTCCATTTATAATTGAAGGTCTGGATCCTGAACACAGTAGGTGCTCCATAAATGCTGGATTGACTTGGTGTAGTCACTGAGCACAGTGGTTTTACAGGGACACTTGTCGACCCTCTTTGTTACCCATCTGCTCTACACCCCCAGCATGGCTGCAGCAACCACCGGGCCTCCCTTCTCCACAGCCGCCAGCATTCAACAGGGGAGGAAGTTATGAACGGAAGGTGCTTCCACCCCATCCCCCCATCCTGAAGATTCATGAGCAGCTTTTCTACTTCCTGCCCAACCCATTCCATTGCTTTAGGACAGGGATGCTAAATAAAGAAACGTGTACAAACATGCATGCACACACACACACACACTAGCCAATTTCTAAATGTGCTCTTATTGTCTATCATTTTCCTTTTTCGTTAGGAAAGGACAATAACAATTTTGTCAAAGAACAGTAACAATTTTCTCTTTAATCTCTTAAAGTAACTTAAGTGTGAGATATACTTTAGACCTCCTGTATATGATAGTAAAATTATCTGTGAACATTTGGCAGCTCAACTAATGACAGGTCACAGTGCTTTGGAAATAAGAACATGAGAATCTCATCTTGAGTCAGCCAAGTTGCCTCTGGCTGCCTCATAGGTTAGAGTAATGCTTTGTCATAGGATGATAACGCTCCTTCATGACCATTGTTTTGAGGTCTTCATGGAAAACTCTGAAAATCCAGGTGCTAAGGAAAAAATATTCCTTTTGCCTTCCTCCTACGTCTCCTCTGCAACAATGGATTTGAAGTATCTGGTTCACACACCTTTGGGTTCTGTATCAATGCAGGAGCTATATTTTCTAAGTTCATGATTATGACTCATATCCTTACATGAATAAATATGCTCATATCTCAATAACAAGCTATCAAGCTGACATTGAGATACAAAGTCAACATAAGCTTAGAACAGTCCTCTTGCTGCTCCAGCCAGGTCTCATGCAGCTCCGTGGCTGAGCCCCTGACGTCTTGATGCTCAGACACGTATCTGGATTCTAGACCATGTGTTGTTCAGAACCTCAGACCTGAAGACCTGTTCTCAACCCCAAACCTGGTTATGGATGGGAATGCTGAACCAACGTTAGTCACCGTCCCTGGGCCCTGGACTTCTCCCACTAGATCGTGATGCTTCCTCTGGGGCTCTGCAGTACCTGCTATGCCCTCCCCTTAGGCAGAAGCCTGACTGATAGACCCTGAACAGTGGTATTCTTTGGCTAACCAAGTTTTGGCATGATTGATTTCACTTAGCATGCCCCAAATAATTTCCTAAAGTCAATAAATTAATTCAATAACCATGAAGCTCATTGATCAAAATAACTTTTTTTTTTTTTAAGTATAATGGTTTTCATGAAACGAGAGGTGATAGATTTTTTTTTTCAATTTGGGTTTTTTGTTGTTTTTCGGCTTGAGATATAATGTACAAGCCATAAATGGCATCTATTTTAAGTCTACAGTTTGATTTTTAGCAAATGTATGTAGTTATGCAGCTGTTACCACAATCTAGTTTTAGCACATGTCCATCACCCAAAAAAGGTCCACATGCCCGTTTGAGGTCAATCCCTGTGCCTACCTCAGGCAACCGCTGATCTTTCTGTCTCTACAGTCTTGCCTTTAATAGATAATTCACAGGAAGGGAATCATACACTATGTAAACTCTTGAGTTTGGCTTCCTTCCCTTAGCATAGTCTTTTAGGTTCATCTATATTGTCCCATGTATCAGTATTTAGTTCTTTTGTACTTCTCAGTGGGTATTCCGTCCTGTGGAAATACCACGTTTTATTTATCCCTTCACTATGTCATGGATATTTGGATTGTTTAAAGTGTTTGGCTCTTATCACGCTTATGTGAACACTTACATCTAAGTCTTTGTAGATCCATGTTATTTCTCTTGGGTATATACCTCAGCGTGGAATTGTGGATCATAGATATTGTTTAAGGAAAAGATAAACCAATGTTATGACTTTAAAGATGTTTCTCAAGGGCAAAAAAACCCAAAAAAACAAAACTAGAACCAACCTTCATGTTACATACAGATTAAAGCTGAAGAATTAGTCATAAGCAATTACACGGCGAAATTATCTAGAAACTTGAAGGATACTAATAAAAATAGCAGCCATGTATTTTCTAGTCTTCAGTTGGTCAGTAGATATTAAATAATTATGACCCAAAGCTGTGGACTTCTGGGCCAGAGAGCACCCCACAGAAAAGTACAGTCAGTCTGCCCCGGCCAGGAGAGCTGGGAGACCTCAGAACATATGCTCTGGCAACCCTTTTACTTCTCCCCCAGAATATCTGCATGAAACCTTATGGTTAATTTTAATTAATTTTCTGATGTGTTACATTTCCATTATGGTATCTCTCACTGATCTTGAAAATAGCCAAATGTGGAAACACATCAATTGGGGGTAAATCTAAACTGGAGGGAGGGGTCGAGGACGTCCGACCTGCACACCGTTATATACACTTTGAAGTATAAGAAGACTTATACTTGGTGGGATGGCAGAAGTGGGAATACCCATTATGCAGTTGGGGACATCAGAGAAGAGGAGCTGCACAAGTTCAGGGGGTCCTCGGGCCACCCCTTACTCACAAGATGTCCTGTTGCAGCAGTTTTTCTGCCAGCATTGTTTCACTGTCTTCCTCCGTGGAGCACTGTTTCCTATTCTGGTTCCCGCTAACCCAGATTCCCTTTATGAGAGCAGGGACGTTCACTAAGGTATTTCTAGTTGCCACATGGGAGGGGCAGAAGGTGGAGTGAAAATAGTGAAGGGATTAAGAAATACAAATTGGCAGTTACAGAAGTGTCACAGAGATGTAAAGTACAGCATAGGGAATATAGTCAATAATATGGTAATAACTACATAGAGTGCCAGGTGGGTGCTAGACTAATTGCGGGATCACTTCGTAAATTATATAAATGTCTAACCACTTTGCTGTACACCTGAAACTAATATAAAATAATAGTGAATGTCAGTTGTAATTGAAAAATTAAAAAATAATAATTTTAAAATGACAGAATGATGACATACAAAATACTACTGTACTGAAATTAGGCCCAGAACAAACATGGTTAGGTTTTCTCTGCTGAAGAGCAGGTAGAGAATAAGAAATCAAACAAACTAAATCTCAGAGCTATGGAAATAAAAAATTTGTTAATTTTGTTAAATCATAAGCTCTAAAAACAGTGGAAAGATTCCCATCCCACAAGA
Source organism: Rhinolophus sinicus (assembly GCF_036562045.2). Lineage (NCBI taxonomy): Eukaryota > Metazoa > Chordata > Mammalia > Chiroptera > Rhinolophidae > Rhinolophus > Rhinolophus sinicus. The sequence continues at coordinate 67,113,680 of NC_133755.1, read as the reverse complement.
TAATTCTTAGTAAAATGCTACAAAAAGCCTGAAGAATTTTTGTGTTGCTGGTGCTAGTGGTTAGTTTTAAATCTGTGACCTCTTTCTTTGGTGTTTGTATAATTTCACCATGATTTTCCTCATGCTGGAACTTGCCCCAGTGATAGTTGGACTAAGTCAAGATAACTCCCTGTGTCTTGTTCTGAAAAGAATGAGGACCTACTATGAGTCCAGAGCAACTGTTCTGTTTGTGAAGGGCTGTCTTCACCTGCAGTGAGGAAAGCAACTGTCTGCCACAGAGGGCTCAGCTGCCTGGCCTGAACGCACACTCCTCGGGACTTTGGTGGGGGTTTCATAAAAAGAAATCTTTCCCCAGAATTGCACACTTACCAGCATCGACAAAACCTAGGCACGTAGCTTCATGAGTAATTTTTCTATTCAGCAACTGTTCAAACTTCAAATTATCTTATAGAAAGGTTTTCCTGCTTAATAAGAACCCAGAAAACATAGTAAAATCAAGATATGCAAAAAAACTTTTTGTGTGTATTCAGATATATATATTTGTGTGTGCATGTGTGTCTATCTGTACTTACACACACGTATCCATATATCTATACCTATGTGTAATTTAGGTTAATTTCAGTAAGCCTACAGCTTCCATTCTTGGCAAACAGATATCAAATGTGTGCTTTCTTTTTATGTGACACACTGGAGTTTTCCTGCTTTAAAAGCTTTATGCTCCACACCTTGACTTCCCCTGTTATCATGTATACACTCCACTGACAGCCTTCAACCTGTCACCTGATAGAATTGTCTCCCCTGCAGGGAAGCCACAGCGTCCCATTGCTTCCTCCTTCTCAATATTAATGGAGGATGGCTTTAAAAACTGTAGGTGGGAACCCACCTGTGAATGCAGTTACCTGGGGAGGTAAAGTCCTTTAATGCCAAGAGTAAAAAGTAGGGAGGTGTATAGTGAGGGGGCCGAGACATGGGTCCTAGGCCCAGAAAGAGCTGTGAATGCTGACAAGGCAGAATTGACAGGTTTGTTTTATGTCTTGAATTTTATTTTAGCGTATTGCCTGCTTTTTCACCAGATGATTGTGCAGAATGGAAACCACAGCGAGGTGGCATATGAAACTGAGTTATATATAAGAATTACTTTGGGAAGAAGATTTACCAGGACATTGTGGAAAGGATTTGTCCAGAGAAATTTCCATTGTAATGTATATGCTCAGGTTCACGGAGTTGCAAGGGCCCCAGAGCTTTTGTCTGATCAATAGCCTCATTAGCACTCAGCCAATAACTCCATTAATAGTAATGATGGCTTGTTTCTGCTTTTGGCAACAAGTTACAAGCATGAGAAGTGACTGCTGGTCACTTTATACACAAATCCCTACCACCTCCCACTCACTGTGTCACAGATGTTTGGAATGTTTTCCACACTTTATTTTTACACTTTACGAATCCTGTAAAGTCTGTGTCTGATTTTAAAAAACCATCCAGGGAAGCGGTCCCAGATGGCAGCCTAGGAGACCTGGAACTCATCTCCTCTCATGACCAGTTCCCTCTGAAACCTAGATGAACTGCCCCTTTATGACAAAAGAATCGATAACTGTATATGGACCAGTTCCCTCTGAAACCTAGATGAACTGCCCCTTTACAACAAAAGATAAAAGGACCATGTCACAATCAGTAGGAGGCAGAGAGACATGCTCACACCAAAAAAATATCCCACCCCAGGTTGGGACACACAATATGGAGGGATCTCATCAGTCCGGTGCTTCTCCCAGAGGAGCGAGGAGTATGTGTGTCGTGCGGGGGACCCTGCTTGCTGTGCCATGTGTCGCGCGGGGCTGTCTGCGGGGTCTCAGCTCCTGCTCCCCACATAAGAACACAGGATGTGGCTAGGCCAAAAAGGAACACCCACGGAGCCATAGGTAGGGGAGTCATACCACTATAGGCTCACTGGACGCTGGGCGAGACACACGCAGTAGTAGCCACACGATCTATAGTCTGCCATTCACTTCTCTGCCTGCCAACCAACCAACCAATCAATGCAGCCCCGCAGTTACATCAGTAGCCAATTGCCTAACCGGTTACAGCTGATGGCCAACCAATCACAGTTGATGGTCATTCACTACCCGAGCCAGCACCTCCCCACAAGAGGCCCAGAGCCTGGAAACTGCTCTCTGGGACTCTGTCCCCACAGGCACCTCAACACTTGGAATCGCCACCAGAGAGATGAACCCCCAAAACCTCTGGCTTAGAAAACCAATGGGACTGATGTCTAAGGAGCCCAAAGGGCAAAAGCAAACTGAGATTCTCCTTTGTAATGACTTGGCTGCAGTCCCTCACCTCGTGATCCAGCACAAAAGCAGAAGTTTGAAGAACACCTAGAGTATATGTGAAGGAGATTCATTTGCTCCTCTGAAAGCATCTGCTGGAGGGTAGGGGACAGTTGAAACTCTGGAGACAGAGGCCCTGGCGAATGCCATTTCTCCATCTCCACCTGCCTTGCTAGCACAGGTGGGTGAGCTCGGATTTGGCACCCTCCTCCTGCCTTGCCAGGCCCAGCAGAGAAGCCGTCATGACACTGTCCTGCTGCCTTGCTAAAGCCAGAGAGCACAGGCAGTTGCCGCATTCCCCGCTCACTGGCTGGGGCAGGCAAGTGCGAATGGTCGGCTCCTGTGCTAAAGATAGTGGACATGGGCCGTTCAGACACTGCCTGGCATAATGGCGTGTACGTGTGGCATATGCTGAGCAGCACTATCTGAGGAGTGTGCCCTGCCCTGCCCTACCGCACAGGAGACTCCTAATTCCCAGGTGACTGAATGGAAGCCAACTTACAGATAACCAAACATCATGGTGAAAACTAGACCACAGTCAGCCCTTGCTTATCCAGGAAGAAATTAACTGTGACAGGTACAGAAGGAACTTGATCAGAGGGGCTGACCCCCCCAGCAGCACCCTTAATTAGCTTGAGAATTAGTCAGCAGTTAATTCGAATGAATTTATGACTGTCACAGCCCTGGAGAAGAAAGCCAGCTGGCTGGGTGGGCAGCCCAGGAATGGCACTCGTCTGTGGAGGAGGGACAACAGGGAGAGACCTGAAGCCCGGTCAGCCCAGGCTGCTCTGGGAAGGCGCCGGGACTGGCCATGAGCCCTAACCAGGAAGGACAAAGCTCACCAGGTACTGCTGAGCCTCAACAATAGTTAATCCACAACAGGTAGCCCCAAACACAGTGCAGAGGTGATAGCACTCAGTAAAGGGATTCCTGAAGGTGGGTTTCTGAGGAACCCATCGTGACAAAATAGGGGCTCCTGCAATCTGGCCCTGGGGTGCTTCCCACTGCTCTGCCCAGAATTTCTATGTGGGAGGGTCAAGTCTGCTGACCCCTACTGTGCTAGTGATGTGTAATCTGGCCTCTTCTGATTGGGCCCATACACTATGGCTGCCTTAAATTACTCCCAAACATGATATAATCTTGGTCACTCTAATAACGGTAATCTTTCTATCTGGTCCTTTATACTTTATGTGGCACTTCCATATACACTAGCTCATTTGATGCTGAAAACAACTCTGGGGATTGAATATTACACTGGTCATTGCCTCATTTATAGATGAGGGAATTGAAGCTCCAAGTCACATAGTTACAATCATATAACATAATAGTTATAATCAAGCCTGGAATCCATGTTTGCTTATTCCCAGGCAAGTCATCTTATCCGTCATATTGCATGGGTTGTCTATTGCTCTTATGGTCCATTGTAGTGTCCTGGAATAGTTTTAAATTAATCTTGCTGAGTGAAGAGCCTGAGGGAAACTTAAAACACCAGTTTCTTTTTCCTTTTGGAATGGCTGGGGGAAGAAAAGCTCTTTGCCTTAGTAGTTTTCTTCCATGAGTTTACTTCCCTTATTTTCCATATTAAGTTTAAACTGATCTTAAGAAAGTATAATAATTGTTTTTATTTCAGTAATAAATATTGTGTATTTGGGACAGTTTATTCTCTATTATTTCATGCATTCAAAAATTTATGTTTTTCTCTGGGATACTCCACCTGTCCACTTCAACTTTCTGTCTGGAGGCACATTCTGGACCATGGGGCAGGCAGGGGAATCCCAAAGACAGAGCAGAATCCTCTGAGTTTAGGAAAAAGAGATTGGAGTACAGGCAACTGGAAGTTGTGGGACAGAGTACAAGAGAGGAGAGATATACAGAGATATACAAAATTAAAGAGAGAAAGAACTACAGAAACTTTCATGGGTGTTCCCTTGAGTCTTTACAGAATAATATGACGTACAGGATAAGACCCCATGAGGTAGGGCAAGTAGAGATCAGAGAGTAATGAGATGAATGGTTCCCAGAGCTCACACAGTCCTAGGAATTATGCAAGTTCACATTAACCAGAGTAAAGAGTCCTTAATCATTCAGGCATTCAACATCATCAGGCTATGTGTTGTGGATTAACTATTATTGAAGCTTAGCAGTACCCAAAAGAGCCACCCACATCTTATAAGTGGGGCTACCCTAACCCTAGAATAAAAGTAGCTCTAGATCCATCATAACAAAGCTTAAAAGAAGCCTCAGAAGGAACCAAACATAACTTAACCAGCTACCAGAACAATGCCCTATTTTTTTAAAGAAAACAAAATCCAGATACTCATCAAAATAAAATTTGAAATTTCTAGCATCCAATTAAGAATTACTAGACATGCCAAAAAATAGGAAAAAAACCATGATCCATAACTAGGAGAAAAATCAGACGATAGAAACAGATCCAGAAATGATAGAATTGCCAGAAAAGGTCATTAAATCATTAAAATCAGTCATTATAATTATGTTTAAGTGTTTAGAGGAAAATATTGATCTAGTGAGGAAAGAAGTGGAAAATGTATATAAAAGAACCAAATGGAATCTCTAGAGATAAAAAACCTATGGGAAAAAAAAATCACTGGATTGAAAGAAAATTCACAGATTAGACCCTACAGAAGAAAACATTAGTGAACTTGAAGATAGCAATAGAAACTATCTGAAATGAAGCATGGAGAGAAAAAACACTGGAAGTAAATGGAAAGGGCTTCAGTAACCTGTGGGATCACATCAAGTACATGCAATTGGAATACCAGAGGAGAAAAGGAAGGGCAGAAGCATATTTGAAGAAATAATGGCTCCCAAGCCCCCAAATTTGATTTTAACTATATACCCACAAGCCTAACAAGCTCAATAAACTGCAAGAAGGGTAAACACAAAGAAATATACATGAAGACACCTCAGATTCCTGAAAACAGTGATAAAGAGAAAAACTTAAGAGCAATCAGAAGGAAAAAAAAGACATAGTTCATAAAGGTGAACAAAGAAAAATCACAGACTTATCGGAAACTATGCAAGTCAGACAATGAAATCACATCTTTAAAGTGCTGAAAAAAAGTAACTTTCAACTTAGAATTCTGTGCTCATCAAAAGTAGTTTTCAAAAATAAAGGCAAAATACTTTTTTTCAGAAAAAAAATCTAGGACATTATACCCCAAAAGGTGGGGTGGAGGATAGGAGTGTATTGTTTCAAGCTGCTTGCCTTACTACTGAGGTGATGTGATAACCTATCGTAAGTTAACTTAGCAACCATCATGAATACGTATTTTCTTTTTTTCCCCACATTTTTTTTTTTTTTTTTTTTTTTTTAAGGAGGACGCAGCTCACAGTGCCCCATGTGGGGATCAAACCAGCAACCTTCATGTTACTAGCACCATGCTTTAACTAACTGAGCTAACTGGCCACCCCATGAATACGTATTTTCAACTGTAAGTCAGTTCTCTGCTCAAAACCCTCCAATCTGCCTCACTCAAGGTAAAAGCCAAAGTCTCCACAACATCCTCTGAGGTTGAGTATAATCTGAAGCTCCCCCAGTTCCCACCATTACTGTGATGTCAAGTAATAATACATGATCAGAAATTCATGTTTATGAACCTTCTTTCTTTTATAAAGTTTCATTGTGAATTCGTGATTATCTTTTCTCTGGAAATTTTGAAATATGCCTTTTAAGATTTAAGACACAGGACCAAATAATGCCAGCCTCTTTTCCTTGTTTCCTTGTCTGTAATTCACTCGGACATAACCAGGAATTTCTCGCAAGTTCCCATCACTCCCACTCTGCCAAATAGTCCTTCCTCTTAGATTAGAATTAAGGTCAGAACAGAAGTTCCTGCTCACTGCCTTAACTTGCAACATGATTTTTGAGTGGAAAAAAAAATTGCCTAAAATAAATCACACTCTGCTTGAGCAGACTTCCAGCAGCTGCCAAAATAATGCACTCCTGTGATAATTTTCACTTGTCCCAATTTTACATTCTGTATTAGGCAACTATAATCTGTATGAAGAAACCAAAAAAGAAAAAGGTATAAATATAGATATGCCTAGGCTTGGCAAGAGGTAGTGAGAAGTTTGGGATCAGATAAGGGCTTATTGTCTACTGTAACCTCTTTTCTAACCTGTATTTATTCAGAAACTCTCACATCAATATCAAATGTGCATGAATGGTAAAGAAATTTCTGTAACATTCACAGAGCTCTTACTGACTCCCATTCAGCTGTTATTAAACCATATCAATGAATGTATGAGCTCGTAAACATTATTTAGCACAATGGACTTCCTATGTAGCGTTAGGGTATATACAAGTGTGGTTTAACAAATCCGGAAACTGGGAAAGAAGCTTGCTATATCACTGGATATAGCAAGATGGGTTAGCACCAGCTCCTCAGGAAGGGAGAGTCTGGGGAAGATGGAAAATTCCTCTAATAGGAAGCAGAATAACGTGCAAAACTGGGCAGGCAAGAGGGAGGTGGAGAGCCGAGGGGAAGCCTTGAAGGCCAGGCTGACATTCAGACTCCCCTGCACTTCTGGATGGGGAGGCAGTATACAGATAAGGTGAATGCTTTTCAAGTCAGGGAAACTGCCGTGTCCCTGAGGCCAGATTGCCACCACCTTGGGCCATGGAAGGGCACAGCTAGGGTTCTTCCTTTCCCTTGTTCAATAACTAAAATAATTATATTTAGGGTCAGAATATACTTAAATAGAAAATAAAATACCCGTTAAATCCAATCAAGTTCTAAACTATTGTTCCGTATCAATGTCTCATTACCATGCTTGATGCTGAGGTAGGATTTTCTCATTGGTCCTCGGCGTTTGCCAGATTTCCTGTGAGTGTTATCATGCCGACTGAGATTTATTAGCACCAACATAAACTTTCCTGGAAACCAGAAAATAGTAATACAGAATTTTACTTTACCATTCTTATATTTCTTGTAGGGATATATACATATATCCCTACAAGAAATACGTATTTTATATGTGTGTGTGTGTGTGTGTGTGTGTGTGTGTGTGTGTGTGTGTGTGTGTGTATATGTAATAAATTTCAGTTATTCCAGGAAATTGTTGAAAATAAATCGATTTGAAAGATATCACATTGGCCTATCTAAAGTGGAGCAGCTACTAGAAGGACAGAGGCCACTTGTCACATTTATCATTTAAACTCTCAAGGTTTTCCAGATCATCCCACATAACTGAAACTGTTTGCTTTGGTAACCCCTAGTTAGTTTGCTCAAGTGAAGAGTGACCAGGAAAATCTCTTTGCTAGTTAGCAGCCTTTTCTTAACTTTTGTTATCTGTATCTTTTTTTCTAAACAAGATAAGAACCATTCACCAGGTTTTTCTTTGTTTTCTTACTACTTTGGGGGTTTATTCTGTTACTACCCCCCTCCCCACTGTTTGAGTTCAATGTTTAGCATATTGCTTTTCAGTTTTTACTCTATAATGACAATTATTTCTAATTTGCTGTTTATTTATGGGGGGAGGGGCAACCATCCACATCTGTAACTTTGTTCTCAGCTGAAAGTTCTAGTATAATAAAAAGAAGTCTGAAATTTTCTTATCTGGTTGTTTAGTAACAAAACATAGTTTATAAGTAAAAACCTGTAGATTTCTTTTTTAAAGCACAAAATTCATGAATTTCAAACATTAAGATGTAAACACAGTTTTTGTGTATTTGTAGGCCTAAATACCTAATTAACAATCTACACTTCAGTACAATACACATTCATTTAGGAGAATAAGAACAATGTACATTTTTTAAATTTGTAAATGAATCATTCTTTTCTTACATAATTAAATTAGATATGTGTCTTTAATATTAGGAAAACAGTTTTTTATTATTATAGATGGTATTAAAATCAATTTTATAATACAATTTAAAATCAAATCCTGTTCACAAAATTTTTTTAACCTAAAATCATTTTTGTTCGGATTTTGCAAAAATTACACCATTTTGAGATGCCCTAAAGGTGGGGGGGGTCACACAATGACCATATTTCCATGAGAAGTGTTCACTAATAAAACAAGATTGGGAAACTATCAGAGAGGATCTTGCAATGAGAAGATTGGGTATATCAGGAGGGAGTCTTTCCTCCTATAGGAAGGAACAGAGTGGAGCCCTTCAAGGGGGCAGAGTCAGGAGATTGACATGTGCATGAGCCCTTGTCTTCCATTCTAGTCAACTATTGGTCCTTTCAAACACCAAATTCCCTTTCTGCTACCCTCAAACATTTTCCAGAATACAAATACCATAACAACTTTTAGAATGTGCAGAAAGGAAATCTAAAAGTTATATTTTCCCAAAGATATCACTATGAAGACATTTCATATATAATTTCCAGTTGAATCTTCATAATTATAAGGAATGAATGGTATATTATTGTTATTCTCTTTTCATACAGGAGGGCACAGAAAAGTGAGATGAGGAGCCTGTGATATAAATATTTAGAAAGGAACTGCGACTAAGAAGCTTCTAGCTGAAAAAAACCTAAACTCCACTGTTCATCACAAAAAAACATAAAAGTGTTTTAACTTACTTTTACCAGTCACCATCCATGTAAATATTACATTTGTTGGCTGTTCCTTAGAACTCGAGATGTTGTTTGGAACATGTTATTAATACCTTCTCTTTATGACTTGTATCTTTGATTCCAGAGTTTTCAGACATGACACATCACAGCCTTTAGGATATTATTATTTGTAATTGAGAAAATAATATTGCTTGCCAGATTATCTGGAATTAATTACAAAGCTATGTGGCCTTTTTCATAGCAAGTGTTTCACAACCATCAGTTCTTTAAAAAACAAATTTCTAAATAGAATGACAATCAGAGTTCTGGGAACTCCTATTGGCTTATTTTAGTTATCCTTAAAGGCAGTGAGTGTCAATGTCTGGTAGATGTTTATTGCTTTGTTTGAAATGTCAGAGAGTATTCAGTACTAAAGAATTAAGCAAGATTGTTTTTTATATTTTAGTTTTGGGAAAGTAGGATGAAGTTGGATATCATATATATTTTTAACAACATTTATTATATTTTAATACAAAAAAGCATAAAGTTGAATACTATATACATTTAAACAGGTACTATATTTTTAATGTAAAACATATCCTATAATCTAGATAACTCCTAGAACTTAAAAACAGTAATATCTATGCATATTTTTCAAAAACATCATATATAAATATAAAATGAAAAGCACTGTCCACTGAAAAGGCCCAGAAACAATGACTCACCCAGAAAAAACAAGCATCCTCAGGACAGATTGTTTGCTGAATATCATATCCCACAAAAGGAACCAGGGTTCTTGGAGAAACAGCTGGATCCAAACCAGGGACAGAAAATGTACACAATGAGCTGATAATATCTTATTCCAGAGTACAAAGAAGCTCTCAAAGACTACTCAAGGTCATGTCCAAAAATCTCAGGACCCCACTAAAGAGGCTTCCACTTGGACCATAGGGATTATAATGGCAATGGATTAAAGTATATCAAAATGTTTAAACCCATGTGTTTAAAATGGTTAATAAAACTGCTACCTTTGGAGTATGCTAGGAAACCAACTTGTTATTTTACACTGATAATAAAAGAATTCCTATTCAAATTGTACCTGGGGTAAATAGATAATGACTTGAGTTTCCCTTTATAGAAGTATTGCAATAGGACTTGAAGAATGACTGAAAGAAATCAAAATGTTACCATTGTTACAATTCCTATTAAATTAAATGGGATCTGGGCCATGATCATCAATGGCTGCTAACATCACAAAGAAGGGCAATCAGATATTTCGTGTCTGCAATGGAAATACACTGTCACCCATGAAGTAGTCTTGTAAAAAAAGAAAAAAAAAGATGAATCTGAATCTGATCAAACTTCAAAATCCATCATTAGCAAGTAGTATTTTAGTGTTAGAAGCATTGGTATTTCATTCTTACTAGGTAGTGGTAATTTAGTATTAATTAACAGAAAATATATGGGACAGAGAAACAAGTGAAAGGCACCACCAGAACACAGCAAAATTGAGACTCAGCAAACTACAGAACATAATTTGGGCTCTTTCTCAAAAAAATTGAAAGGGGAAAAAGGATGAAGGAGAATTTACATATTGAAAGAAACTTAAAAGATGTGTAAACCAATAGGAATGTGTAGACATTGTTTGAATTCTGATTCAAACAAACAAAACTTTAAAAAATTAAGACAGTCAGACAATTGTGAATTGACTGGATATTTGATGATATCAATTGAACTCTGGTTCATTATTTTTTTAAGTGTGATGGAAGCATGGTAGTTTCTTTTTAAAATAATTCCTTATCTTTTGGAGCTACATGCTGAGTTATTTATAGATGAAATAATGTGATGTCTGAAGCTGGGAGATGGATCCACAGAGTTTCATTATTACAATCCTCTCTACTTTTTTATATGCTTGAATTCTTCTATAATAAAGCACTTAAAAATATCTTTTTTAAAAAAGTAGAATTTCACTCTCCCTCATTACCCAAGTAGTTCCATCAGTTTTGTCTGTCTACCCAAGTAGTTCCATCAGTTTTTTTTTCTTTATATGTTTTGAGGCTCTTTTATTAGTTGCATACCTGCTTAGAATTTACTATCTTCATGGTGAGTTGAACCTGTTATCATTATGTGTGACTATCACTAATAATGCGTTTTGTCTTAAAATCTATTTTATCACCTATTAATATAGCCACCCTAATTTTTTTTAATTAGTATTTACCTTAATTTTTCACATCTTTTTATTTTTAATGTATATTTGTCCTTATAATTTAGGTGCATCTCTATAAAATGACATACAGTTGGACTGGATGTTTTCCCAATCTGGCATATTCCACCATGAAGTGGTGAGTGTGGTCTGTTTAAGTTTGTTATAATTATAGATATATATTGGACTTAATTAGTCACCTTAATTAGTGTTTCATTTTATTGCCCCTTTACTCACTTTTCTTGACTTTTGATAGCTGTATCTTTTTTTTTTTTTTTTTAAATAAGATAAGAACCATTCGCTAGTTTTTTCCTTTGTTTTCTTACTAGTTTTTGGGTTACTTCTGTTACTTCCCCCCGCAACTGTTTGAGTTTAATGTTTAGTATGTTGCTTTTCAGTTTTTATTCTTTCCTGATATAAGCATTTAAGGCTATGATTTCCTGCAAGATATAGCTTTAGATGCATCTCACATATTTACACATTTTTAATTTTTTTTAAATCTATACAGATTTTAAAACAGCCCTACTGAGGTGTAATTGAAATATAATAAAGTATTTAAAGTGTATAATTTTATAAGTTTTGACACATCAATATACCCCTGAGACCATCAACACAATCAAGATGATGAATATACTCATGGTTCTTGAAAGTTACCTCGTTCAACTTTGTAATCCCTCCTCCCAGCCCCACACAACCATTAATCCACTTTCTATTACCGTAGATTGTTCGCATTTTTGGAATTTTTATATAAGTAGAATTATTTATATGTACGTACTCTCTCTTTCCTGGAGTCTTTCACTCAGCATAATTATTTTGGGTTTCATCCATGTTGATCCAAAGCATCAATAGCTCATTCTTTTTTATTGCTGAGTGGGATTCCACTGTGCGGACCACTATATTTTTATGCATTCATCTATTGATAGACACTTGGATTATTTTCAGTTTTTGACTATTACAAATAAAGTGGATATGAACATTTATGTACAAGTCTTTGAACGGACGTATGTTTTCATTTCTCTTGGATAAATGCCTAAGTGTGGAAAGGCTGGGTACTAAAACTGTGAAGCTGTTTTCCAAAGGGATTGCACCATTTTACATTCCCATCAGCAGCTTATGAGAGTTCTAGCTGCTCCATGAATTTGACAACACTTGGTATTGTCAGTCTTTGTAGACATTCTAGTAGGTGTGCAGTGGTAGCTCGTTTGGTTTGACTTGGATTACCGTAAGGACTAATGATTCTAAGCACCTTTTAATATACCTATTTGCCATCAATACATCTTCTGTAGTTAATTGACTGCTTAAGTCTTTAGCTCAGTTTTTAATTCAGTTATAGGTCTTTTTATTGTTGCGTTTTCAGGGTTCTTTATATATATATTTGATACAAGTCACTGATCAGATATATTACTTATAAATGTCTTCTTCAAGTGTGTGGACTATCTTAACAGTATCTTTGAAGAGCAGAAGTTCTCAATGTTGGTGCATCCAACTTACCAATTCATTAACACCCTACTGCCCCAAACCACCAGGAACACTGGATAGTATATATAGTTTGGTTTATTGCTCATTGCGGTGAGGGAGAACGCTTACCATGGGGAACCATGGGGAGTCTTGGTAAGAGGGTATTAGAAAGAACCTATTGTGGAGTTTGGGCTTTGGGTGGGTAATTTTGAGGAAAATCTAAGGAAGGGGGATCTAACTGAGTGCTGTCAGAAAGCGGATGCAATTCTATGATTGGGTATCTCAATAAATGTTATTTATAAGGAGGGCAAACCAGAGTGAGAATAAAACTGTAATTGATAAAGAAGTAGTAATTATTCATTTTAGCTGAGAGAGGGGGATGGTTGATATTTTGTGGTATGCACAGTGACCTTGTTTTTGTCTCACTTTATGGTGGAATCAGGGTGACTTTGTCTGATGTTGATGTTCTGTGAGGTTGTTTGTGTCCAACAGGAGAACAGCATTAACTAGTTGTGAGCATCAGGCCGTCTTTGTAATAATACTGAGGCCTTGTGAGTGGCAGGCCAGTTCCCGGATGTAAGGGGCTCCTTTCTCCTTTCTTTTATTTTTCTCTTATGAATCCTGATTTTGCTGTTATATCTGAGATCCTAGTTCACAAAGATTCTCGCTTATGCAGTGTTTTCTTTTCCTAGAAGTTCTATGGTTTTTACTTTTAGGTCAATAATCCTTTTGGAGTTAATTTTCATGTAAGATGCTAGGTTATAGATCAGTTTTTTCTTCCCTTCCTCCTTCTTTTTGCAAATAGATTCCCAATTATTCCAGCATCGTTGGTTGAAAATACTATTTTTTCTCCACTGAACAGCCTTTGTCGAGAATCAATTGCATATATATATATATATATATATATATATATATATATATCCTGTAAATCTCTACCCATATATAAATCTCTACCCTGTCCTATTGATCTACTTGTTTATTTTGATGCCAGAACCACACTGTCTTGATTACTGTAGCTTTATGAGTCTTGGAGACTACTTTGTTCTACTTCAAAGTTGCTTTGGATATTTCAGGTGCTGTGCATTTTCATATGAATTTTTGAATCAGCTTGTCAATTTCTACAAAAAGACATGGTGGGATTTTGATTGATACAGAGTTGAATCCATAGATAAATTTGGGGAGAATTGACATTTTGAACAATATTGAGTCTTCTGATCCTTGAACACTGTGTATCTCTTGATTTGTTTAGGTCTTCTTCATTTTCTCTCAGTGACATTTTATAGTTTTTAGTGTGTAGGTCTTATATATATATATATATTTTCATATTTATCCTTAAAGTTTTTCATGCTTTTTATGATATTGTAAATGGTATTGTTTTTAAATTTCAATTTCCACTTGTTGCTAGTATATAGAAATCCGATTATTCATCTCACAGGCTATTTAGAGGTGTGCTCTTTAGTTTCCAAATATGTGAGGACTTTATAGATACTTTTCTATTACTGATTCCTATTTTCAATAGACTGTGGTCAGAGAACACACTTTCTATGACTTGACTTCTTGAATCCTTTTATGTTTATTGAGACTTGTTTCATGGCTCAAATATGTCCTATATTGGTAAGTGTTTCACTTGAAAAGAATGTATGTTCTAGTGTTATTGGGTAGAATGTTCTATAAACATCAGCCATTTGGTTGATAGTACTGCTTAAGTCTTCTATATCCTTACTGATTTTCAGTATACATGTTCTGTTGATTGTTAGGAGAGGGGTATTGAAATTTCTAACTATAGTTATGAATTTATCTATTTCACCTTACAATTCTGTCAGTTTTTGCTTCATATATTTTGAAATTTTATTATTAGGTACATGCCTATTTAGGATTGTTATGTCCTCTTGACCAGTTGATCCCTTTATCATTGTGAAATGGTCATCTTTTCTCCTAGCAATATTTCTAGATATGACATCTACTTTGTCAAATATCAATATAGTCACTCTTGCTTTATTTTGATAAGGGTTATGATGGAACATCTTTTTCTATCATTTTACCTTTAACTTATTTGTATCTTCTTATTCAAGGTGAGTTTTTTGGTAGGCAGCATATATTTGGATCTTTGGATACAATTTGACAATCTTTGTCTTTTAATTATGGTGGTCAGACCATTAATATTTAATTAACATTAATTGACACAGTTGAATTTACACTACCATCTTGCTATTTGTTTTCTGTTTGTCTCATCTGTATTTTGTTTTCCCTTTTTTTCCGCTTTCTTTTGAATTAATAGAGTTTTAAAACATAACTTTATTTAATCTCCTTTGTTGGCTTTTTAGCTCTAGTTATTTGTGTTATTTAGGTGGTTCCTTTACAGCAGTATTCTTCTGTTTCTCTTCTGGATTTTGTGCTATTTTTGTTAAACATTTTGTTTCTATATATTATAAACCTCACAATACATTACTATTTTTGCATTAAATACTTCTTGCTCCTGGCAGGCACACTTCCAACAATCTTCTCCTTTCTGTTCTCTTGCTAGAAACTTGTCTAAAATAAGAACAAATAGGATCTGAGATCAAAGGTTTCGTAATCTTTAGTGTATAGTCTTGGCTGCACCAATTTAACTACTCAGAAGCGTTTTCCTCCTAGCTCCTGGTTGTATGTTGTGAATTTGTTGGATAAGCAATCTTCAAATATATATGCTCATAAGTGAATTGTTACTATATGGAAAAAATCGATTAAAAAAAATCCAAACCCCAAAAGTGAAAAGAGAATTTGAGATAATTCAATGATAAGAAACATATCCAAACCTAGTTTGACTGCAGCTGTTAGTCAGAATAGACAGCTAGGGGAGAAATCGTTCATGGAAAGGACTAGTGGTGTGCCCTGCATTGTTTCTTTATTGCAGGAATACAGTGTTGGCCAAAGTTGTTCGCTGTACCCTTTTAGGAATGGTCTAAAATTCTCTCTCGTCATTTAATGAGGCATTTCTCCTTTTCCCAAACGGATTTATTCAAAGTATTTTATATTTTCTTGAGCCATCAGTTTTAGATATGGAAAAACATCACAAATTTAGAATATGGAAATTTCGACTAGAAATAATGAACAGTATGATTCTGTAACATTGTAATGCATTTTATTGTATTCAAGTACATAGAATAAAGTAGATGGTGGAACATTGGGGAGAGAAGAGCAGGCTACGTATGATGCTTCTAAAAACTGGTTTATGAGCGCAGAAGGGACATTTTTAGTCCTTGCTTATACACCAATGTGGCTTTTAACTCCCTCCTTCCAGCAGTTTCTATCTGGAGTACTCCACGTCAGGAGACATTTAAAAATTCTTTCTGCTTCCTAATCCAAGGAATAATACATTTGTCCATCTCTCAAATTCCTCCTCTTTCAGCACCTATTTTGGTATTTCTTCACGTTCTCTATTAAAATGACTGGTCTGTCTAAATCAGAGTTCTGAAACGTCCCTGTCTAAATTGAGAGCTCCGTTCAGAGAAGCTTGTGATGAGATTCGTTCAGTGCCGACTTCAGGTTTCCCACCATTTAAGACAATTTCCTACCTCAGCGCTAGGACTACGAGATGCACTTGGGAACGTGTCCTTGGTTGTCTTTTTTTCCTCACAGCCACAGGTTGTCTTGGAGGCCAGGCCCCGAGGGACAGGCTGATGCGACAGGGCCGGAGGGGTGGGTACCCGGTCGCCCACACACCTGCTCCAGGCGCCGCGCTGCGGCTCAGGGGAAGCGGCCCGGGCGGCGGGGAGAGAACACGCACGCCCACAGGCGCGGGGCCGCCCGAGGCGAGGAAGGGGCGGGTGTGCAGGAGATGCTGCCCGGGCGAGCGGGTCGTCGCGTTCCCACCGGCGACTGGATTACATAAGGCAGTGCAGCGAGTCGAAGTCCTCGCGTGGGCCGGGCCCGGCCGCCCACGCCGCGCGGGGACAGGCTCCCACCTTGCGCCCGCCCCCGCTGTGGCCGCCGCGGCTCGAGCGCGCCGCCCCCAGACGCGTGTGCTCCGCGAAGGCGGCCGAGCATCCTCCCTCCTCGGTGCCCTCTCTCTGGGCCTGCCCGGGCGCAGCCCCGCGGTTATGAGCCCCGAACCGGTCCCGCCGCCGCCATCCCCGTGTCCCGGCGGCGACCATGGGGAACCGCTGGCTAAGCGGATAGAGAAGGGCGACGAGGCCTTCCGTGCGGGCCAGTACGAGGAGGCCGCCGAGCTCTTCCGCTCCGTGCTGGCCGGGCTGCCGCAGCCCGAGCACGACCTGTGCCTGCGCCTGGGCGACGCGTCGGCCCGCGCCGGCCGGCTCCCCGAGGCCCTGGGCGCGTTGCGCGGAGCCGCGCGGCTGAAGGCGCTGCGGCCCGAGGAGCCGGGGGAGCTGACGGGCGGCCTGGCGCGCGCCCTGGGTCAGTGGCCGGCGACTGCCGGCGGGGCACCCCGTGACCTGCTCGGCTGCCGGCACTGCCAGCCGCTGCTCCACGAGCCGGTGACCCTGCCGAGCGGGCTCACTGTGCAGGCGATGCCTGGAGCTGGGGCCCGGGCGGCCGCAGGCGCGGCGCGTCAACGTGGTGCTGAGCAGCCTGCTGGAGAAGTGCTTCCCGGACGAGGGCCGCGTACGCAGGCTGGCCGGCCAGGCGCGGGGTCTGCAGCGCCAGCAGCAGCCCGAGGCCGCGCTGCTCAGGTGTCACCAGGCCCTGGATATGGGTAAGTCGCCTGCTTTGGGAGCTGGCCCGCCTGCCCATACACCTGCCGAGCGGCAGGGCTGGGATGAGAGGTTTGTCACGGTCGGGGTTTATTTTGCTTTCTGAAGATGGTAAGATGCAGATGCAGCCGGGGTGGCTGGTGTCAAAAGCGGAGTACCGCACCCCCGTGTCTTTTCCAGGATTTCCACAGCCTTCCAGAGCAGCCCAGTAAGGCCAAGACTACCTGTCAAGCCATGTCAGCTGTTGAGGAGTGGGATAACAAAGTGTTTCACTTGTCCTACAGGAAAATGCAGATAACTACCGCTCGAGGAGGTGCAGAAGGGTGCTGTGGTGTGGGGCAGGATTTGCTGTGGGTTTCAGCTAGTGAATCCAGGAGGGGACCCTTCCACTCTGTCTGTACCGCTTCATGCTGTCTGGCTCTTCCTTTCTCACTCAGAGGCCGTTCCATTTTGTTATGATATAATAAGCTTATTAGATAGTTAGACTAACTAGTACATGTGTATTATTTATTTAGTAAAGTCTGTGACCAGCACCAGGCTCCCTCCTCGCCCCCCCTTCATCCCTCACCTGTTAAGAATATATAATTGAAAGAAAGACCAAACTCAGGTCATTGTATTTAACTCTGGATGAGGATGCTCTATTGACAGTTGTTTTGGGCGTAGAAGAGTGTGTGTGTGTGTGTGTGTGTGTGTGTGTGTGTGTAAGGTTATTTGTTTTCTGAATTCACTGGTTTTGAAACAGTATATATGATTAAAATCACTAGTCAACAAGACTTTGTTTAATCTTTCGTTACTAACAGTCTTTTTGTATGTTATAGTCAGTGTGCATTTTATTTTAAACAGGGTTAAGGTTTTCTCTTTTAGAAGGCACACCTATATCTAAATTGGGGACTTCTCTGCTGGACTAGAGTAGCTTTATGTAACAAATATCTTGTACCATTTTTGCAACCAACATATCCATACTTTACAGGCTGTGTATTTTCGAGTTTTCAACTCTTTTGTTTATTTATATATGGGGTGGAGTAGACGATCCAGTAGAAATATTATGTAAGCAACATATGTAATTTAAAATGTTCTGGTAGCCATATTTTAAAAACGTGAAAAGAAGCAGGTGACATTTATTTTATGAATATTTTTTAATTCTATTGTGGGGACAGAGCCAGGAGTGCAGTTTCCAGGCTCTCGGCCTCACATGGAAAGGTGCTGGCTCAGGTAGTAAATGGCCATCAACTGTGATTGGATGGCCATCAGCTGTGGCTAGTTGGCCGTCAGCTGTAACCAATGAGCCATTGGCCACTAATATAACCGCTGTGGCTGCGCTAGCAGCAAATAGGGGCTAGCAAGAAAATGGTGGCTGAGCTAGCAAGCGTGGATTGCAGTTAGCAAGTGAGGTTGGTTGGCAGAGAAGTGGACGCCAGGTTGCGGATCGTGTGGCTCCTGCTTCCTGTGTGTCCAACCCAGCTGCCAGTGAGACTATAGTGGTATGACTCCCCTATCTATGGCTCCGTGGGTGTTCCTTTTTGGCCTCACCATATCCTGCATTCTTATGTGGGGAGCGGGAGCTGAGACCCCGCATGCCACCCTTCATGACACCTATTTATCCAAATATTATTATTTGAACATATCTTCAATGTAAAAAAAAATCCAGATTTTACTTTTATAAAAAACTAAATCTTTGAAATCCACTGTGATTTTTCATTTACTGGCCACCCCAATTCAGACACTAAATTTTCATCAGAAATACCTCCCTCTATATGTAGGTTTCATAAAATTTAGGTTTGAAGAAGTAGACTTACATATTGAAGTTGTTTCAAATTACCTTAAAAGTCTTCCACTAACTGAATACAGTATCAGCTTTTAAATTTAAATTTCTGTTAATTCAAATTAAATAAAATTAATAAATCAGTTCCTTTGTTGTACTAACCCCATTTCATTCTGCAAATTATATTCCTGGAAATTGGGAGTATCTGGAAATGTTAAATATGACCTTTGGCCAAGCAGTTTCAGAGGTACATGCATACAAGGTTGGACAATTAAATTTGCACACTCATCCTAGAAAAAGTGCTACATACCTCATTGTTGAATATCACTATGGTCACCTTCAAAGTACTCCCCTTGGGAAGCTATACACCGACGCCAGTGCCGAGTCCATCCTTCAAAGCCATTTTGGAACTCTTTTTCTGGAATGGCCATCAGAGCTGTTGACGTATTACCCTTGATATCCTGAATGTCATCAAAATGTCTTCCTTTCAACATTTCCTTTATCTTCGGGGTAAAGAAAGAAGTCACTGGGGGCCAGATCAGGTGAGTAGGGAGGGTGTTCCAATACAGTTATTTGTTTATTGGCTAAAAGCTCCCTCACAGACAGTGCCATGTGAGTTGGTGCATTGTCGTGATGCAAGAGCCATGAGTTGTTGGCAAAAAGTTAAGATCATCTAACTTTTTCACACAGCCTTTTCAGCACTTCCAAATAGTAAACTTGGTTAACTGTTTGTCCTGTTGGTACAAACTCGTAATGAATAATCCCTCTGATATAAAAAAAGGTTAGCAACATCGTTGCAACAATTTCGCAAACTTAATTGTCAGACCTTGTATTATATGCACTGAATAAATGTACAGGAGAATAGATAGATCATCGTTAGAGATAGTGCTGAAGTAGAAACAACCCAAGCATCAAATAAGAATAGAATGAATGGGTAAATATATTATGATGTCTTTATGGAACACTATATAGAAATAAAATGAACCAACTACAATTACACACTATAATGTGGATGAATCATGAACATAATGTGAAGTGAAGGAAGCCAGACTCAAAAGCATTTCTAACATGTGATTCTATTTATCTGTAAGTCCAAACAGGCAAAATTACCATACCATGTTAGAAGTAAGGGAAATGGTTACCTTTGGGGAAGAAAAAGAGGATAATTATTGTAAGTATGAGAGAGACCTGTGGGGTAGTGGTGATGTTCTGTTTCTTGACGGAGCGGATGGATACAAAGCTGTCTTTACTTTGGGATAGTTCATTGAACAGTATACTCATGATTTGTCATGTTTCCACATATAGACTAGATCTTAATTTAAAAGCTTTGAAAACATAGATTGTTGCAGTTAATTCATCATGAGCTTTTACTTACTATGTTCAGTGTTCATTTTCCATTCAAAGATTAGAAAAGAAAGCCAAATTTCCCTAGTTTAAACATTAGAAAAAAATTTAATTTCATGATAAATTTGCCCTCTGAAGAAATTTTCATACAAAGACCAGAAGTATTTGGAATCCGAAATGCCTGTATTTAAACCCAGGCTGACACATATTTAAATGTAATCCTAGCCAAGTGTGGTAATTATTAATGCTGTTCCCCAAATATTTCTATCTCTATACCTTTCCCAAACAAGGTAGAATAGCACGCCTGGCCTGTTGTGGTTGGGTAGAGCCATGTGACTAATTTTGGCCAATAAGTTGTTGGTGGAATTCAAAATAAGTAATGAATATGTTAAAACAAAAATAAATGTATGAAAAGATAAAGAATCCAGTAGTTAACTGTCAATTAAAAAAAGAACCAAATAGGTATTTTGGACTGCAAAATATAATATGTGAATTTGAGAATTACTTAGAAGGATTATAAAAACCAGACTATATACGCCAGAGTCAGGAAGAGAACACTCAGGAACAAATCAATAGAAAATATCCAAACTGAATCACAGAGAGAAAAAGAGTATGCAAAACAGAGTGTAAGAGATTGTGGGACATAAGTTCTGAAATCTATGAAATTTGAATCCCAGAAGAGGAGAGAGGAAGAAGGGTCAAGAGAAATATTTGAAGAAAAAATGGCTGAGAATTTTCCAAATCAGACAAGAAACTTTAGCTCACTGAGTCAAGGAGCTCAGTAAGCCCAACAGGATAAACACAAAAATGTACACGACAAACAACATATCTGACTGTTATAGTCAGGTTACTGAAAATCAAAGATAAAGAGAAATTTAAAAGCAGTTTAAAAAGACAGGACATTTTCCTTCAAAGGAGTCATAATAAGACTGACAGCTGACTTTACAAAAAATTATTAAAACTAGAAGATAATGCAATAACATATATAAGGTGCTGAAGGGGATGGGGTGGGGTGGGAAGCCTACCTGGATTTCTTTACCTGGCTGAAAATATCTTTCAGAAATGATGACAAAATCAAGATGTTTTAATCCAAAGAAATAAAGCTGAAGGCTTTTTATTGCCATCAGAATGGTATTACATGAGGTACCAAGGGGACTTCTTCAGGTTAAAGGAAGTGATCCAGATGGAAGCGTGGAACTAAAGAAAAGAGTGAAGACCACTAGAAAGGGTAAATATATATGAATAAGTATAAGAGAATATTGATTATTTCAAGTGACAACAACAATATTTTGTGATATTTATAACATATGTAAAAGTAAGCCATGTAGCCATAGCACAAAGCCAGGATGAGTAAATAAAGTTATTGTTGTGTGGCCTGCGCATTGTTTTGGATGTGGTAAAAATATTAAAATATACTGATAAATAAAACTTGCATGTTGTAATCTCTTGGGTAGCCACTGAAAGGACAATAAAAGAAGATAAAATTAAAAAGCTATGCTGGAATAATAAAGAAATACTGACTAACGTAAAAGAAAGTAAAAAGGAAGACTAAAGCAGCAGAGAATCAGTGGGACAGCTGGAAAAGAAATAGAAAAATGGGGCTTCATTTGCATTAAATGTAAATGATCTAAATATTCCAGTTAAAAGACAAATGTTGGCACAGTAGATTAAACAAAACACTGCTGCATGAGGTACACATGATATAAATGTTAGGTATAAGGACACAAAAAGGTTGAAATTAATAAGATGGCAAAAGATAGTGTACAAAGACTGACCAAATGAGACCTGATATGGTGAAATCACTGTCGGGTAAGGTACTCTTTAAGGCAAGGAGTATCATGAGAGATGGAGATGTTTATGATCGATAGGTCAATTCAACAGAAAATATGGAACATTCCTAGATTTGTATGCCAAAATCATGTGCACACACATATACATAGAGCTAGAGGGGACAAAACTAATAGTAGAGATAATTGGAGATTTTGAAAAAAACTTGTAGTAGCTGATAAAATAAGGATAGAAAAGTAAGTAAGGACATAGATTGGAACAACATACTTCATTTTGGTTTAATTAGTATATGGTGCCATATACACTACTGCAGAATATGCCATCTGTTCACGTTCTCATGATGATAAGCAGTGGACTGGATTTGGCCTGTGGTTATATTTGCCAACCCCTGGGTTAGGCCATAAAACAAGTTGTAACAAATTTTAAAAGACTGAAATCAGACAATACATGTTCTTTGAACACTGTGGACTTAAACTAAAATTCAGTCACAAATAATTAGAATATCTTCATGTATTTGGAAATTAAGCAGTGCATTTTCATGTAACTTACAGGTCAAATCAGAAATCACAAAGAAAATTAGAAAATATTTTAGATGAATGATAATAAAACTACAAATATCAAAAACTATGGGAGGTTACTGCAACCATTCTTAGAAATGTATTGCTTTAAATGCCTATAGTACGAAAGAACAATTGAAAATTGGTGCTCTCCAGACTTCTATTTCAAGATGCTAGAAGAAGAAAAGGAAATTGAATCCAAAGGAAGTAGAAAGAAGGAAATAAAGGAAAGAGCGAAAATCAATGACAAGAAAGAAAAAATACATTCCAATGTTTCTTATGGGCATAGATATAAAAATCCTGAACAAAATATTAGCAAATTGAATCCAGTAATAACACTTACAGAACAACACATCATGATCAAGGAGAATGTTATTATGTTTAACCATTGTAAATCAACCAATGTAATTCACCACATCTACACAATAAAGGAGACAAATCACATGACCCACGTTAAAAATCTCTCAGGAAACTAGGAATAAAAGGGGACTTTCTTAATATATTAAAGAGTATCTACAAAAATCGATAGCAATCATAGTAATGATGAAATAGTGAATGTTTTCCCACTGAAAGAAAAAGGTGACAAGTGTGTTCACTGCAGTTCAACATTGTACTGAAGATCCCGGTGCAATAAGGAGAAAATAAAAAGGTATCCAGATTGGAAAAATAAAACTGCTAGTATTTATAGATGACATGGTGTACACAGACACTCCAGAAGAATATTGGAACTATTAGAAACTATAAGTGAATTAGCAAGATTGCTGAATATAAGGTCAATATAGGAAGATCAATGATACCTATATATACTTAGCAAAAGAAATAGAAAACAAAATTTTAAAATAGCCCATTTCTATAACAAAGAAATTCCTGAAATATCTGGAATATGTGCACGACCCTCTACACTGAAAACACAAAACATTTCTGGGAGAAATGAAAGTAGGCTTAAATAAATGAAAAGATACGTTATGGGTTGCAAAACTGTTGATAAGATGCCAGTTTTCTGAAGACTGAACTGTAAATTCAGTGCAACCTCAGGCAGAATCTCAGCCAATGGTTTTGGTAGAAATTGATGAATGGCCAAAGTGATACTGAAGAAAAATAACAAACCTGGAAAATTTATATTATAAGATATCAAGACTTACTATAATGCTGCAGTAATTAGGACCGAGTTGTGTTGGCCCAAGGGTAGACACTCAGAAACTGACTCTCACATGTGCAAGTCCACTTGATTTACTTCAAAGATGCCAGTGGAGTTCAGGGGAGAAAAAAGTCTTCTCAATAGTCTGAGTCATTTGCTTATCCAGATGGGGAAAAAAATGATCCTGGATGCCTATCTCACACGTTGAAATTATAATAAGGTATCTAAAAGAAATCATAGGAGATTGTTTTCATGAACTTGGGGTAGGCAATTATTTCTGAAAACACAAAAAGCATAATTATAAAGAAAATAGATACACTGGATTTAATTAAAATGAAGAACTTCTGTTCCTCAGAGACCTCCAAAAGTGAAAAGGTGAAGTGTATTTGTTATATATATCTTATTGAAAATGTAAATCCAGAATATTGAAAGAAGGCCTACAGTTCAAAAACAAAAAAGGCAGTCTGTCTAAATTATAGGCAAAGACTTGAACAGATGCTTTATAAAACTAGATCTCAAAATGGGGAATGAACATGAAATGGTGACCAACATAAATAGCGATCAAATGCAAACAAACTAAAGTAAGATATTACTATGTACCATGCAGAATGGTTAAAAGGAAAAAGATTGACAGTATCTAGTTTTGAAACAATTGAAACTCTTACATTGCTGGTGGAAGTGTAAATTGGTACAAGTTAAGAAATATGTTTGGGAGTATCTACTAAAGCTAAACATATTTCCACTTCTGAGTATACACCAAATAGAAATGAATGTTTATGTCCACCAGAAGACAGATAGTCCTTAAATAACATCGTTTTATTCAAAGTCGTTTTGTTGTAATGAGATGCTGTGGGAACTTAACTCTTGTTTATATTAGTTAGTTTATGGTAATACTGGTTTTGTTTTATGTTGTTTCACCACAGTTCCAAGAATCTATTGATGGCATTAAGTAAGGACTTACTGTACAAGAATGTTCATAGCTTTATTTATATATGCCAAAAACATTTGAGAAACAACCCACCAGTAGGAATAAATAAGTCATACAGTATATTGCGCAGCAGTTTATTTTTTCAAATACTACTGAGACATACAACAATATGGATGAATCTCACAGAATGACACTGAGTGAAAGATACAAAAGAGTATATTTCACTTATATAACTCCATGCATAAGAACTTCAAAAACAGACTAAAGTAATCCATAGTGATAGAGGCCAGAATGGTAGTTACCTTAGGAGAGGTGTACTCAGGGGAAAGTGTACAAAAGGAACCGTCTTCGGTCCTGGAAATGATCTGGGTGGTGATTACACGGGTGTATACATATGTAAAAGTTCAAGATACATACTCAAGATTTGTCGATTTGATTTTGTTGGTCCAACATCAGTTTGAGCAAATAACCAACGAGTATTGCCATTCATTCTTTCTAATCACCAGGGACACCGCCCAGTTGTCATTGCTTTGTGTGTCAATCCATTCAACCCTGTAAAAATAACACTTGTACAGTTCTCCGCTTCTCGCCTCTTCCCACTCATTTGGCAGATTTTACAGCAGTAACCCTGGCTCCCAGCACAGCATGGCTCTGGGTTGGAATTGGAGAAGAGTCTTTGATCAGCCCTGAGCACAAACACTGGGATTAGATTCTTATCTTCCTCACAAAGCCTGGTTCTCATACTGTCCTCTGCTTGACTCTTCCCCATACAGGGGTAACTGGTAAACCCTCTGAAACATGTCAGGTTTTTGGAAGGTCCACATGTGCATTTGTCTTCTGTATGCTTTCTCCACACAAAGAATTTTAAGGTTTTTCTTCTTTTGTTTATTTTTGAGTGGTTCCTCAGTAAATTCTCTTAGTTTTATTTGGCTTAAGGCTTAATGTTTAGAAGACGTGTAGAGACTTATTTGAAATGTTTAAAAGATTAAATTATGAAGTGCTGCCTTCATAAATGGATTGCCAAATGGTGGAAGTCAACAAAGAAAGCAGTTTGATTCATTCAGTGTCTGCATGGGAAACAAATTTTATTGCTTTTGGACTTTAGTAAAAGCAGCTTTTAAAATGTGAGGAGTAGAAGCTTCATTAGAAAAGGATTAAAAATAAATATAAAGGTTTGTTTTAACTCAGGAAACTTTCTGAAGATCAATTAAGCTAACATAAAGTATAAACAAAGGAATAATGAAGAAGATATCAGTGAAACAAACAAACAAAAAAAACGAGTGGGTTAAGAAGTCAGAAACTGGTTCATTGCGAAGACCAGTAAAAGAAACTAATGTTTGGCAAATGTGACGAAGAAACAAAGCACAAATAGCATCAGGAATGAAAGAAACATAATTGTAGATATAAAAGAATATAACAGATTTTACACCTATGTAAAAAGGACAATTTTAAGGAAACTATAAATTACCAAAATTGATCCAGGAAGTAGAAGCCTGACATGGACCAGGAACCATAAAAGAAATTAATATAAAGTTATTGCTTAGCCTTGGTGCATTTTTCACAAGAAAATCCATGAGTAGCATTTCAATTTCAAACTTTCAAGGACAATTAACTCCCATCTGATTTCATATCATAGAAAAATACGGAAAGATTTTCATCTCAGTTCATAAGGTTAGTATAATCTTCATACTACAATCAGGTAGCACTTGCACAGCAAAAAATTATAGGCTAGACTTATGTACATAGATGCCAAAACCTTAATCAGATTTTTTAGAATTTTAAATCCAGCAATGTAAAATGAGTTGAGGTCGAGAAGAGCTTTTCCATATAGGAAGAAAGTTTACAGACATTACCCGGAGTAAGATTTTTATTGATATATCCCCTTGGGCAAGGGAAGTAAGAGAAAAAATAAACATGTGGGATTACATCAAACTAAAGTTTTTTCACAGCAAAGGAAACCATCAATAAAACAAAAAGGGATCCTGCTGAATGGGAGAAGACATTTGCCAAGATCTATCCGATAAGGGGTTAATATCCCAAATTTATAAAAAACTCAACTCCAAAAAAACAACCCAATTAAAAAATGGGCAGAGGACATGAAGAGACATTTTTCTAAAGAGGACATACAGATGGCAAACAGACATATGAAAAAATGCTCAACATCACTAATCATTAGAGAAATGCAAATAAAGACCACAATGAGATATAACCTCACCCTAGTCAAAATGGCTATCATCAATAAATCAACGAACAAGTGCTGGAGAGGATGTGGAGAAAAGGGAACCCTTGTGCACTGTTGGTGAGATGCAGATTGGTGCAGCCACTATGGAAAATAATATGGAAGTATCTCAAAAAACTGAAAATGGAACTACCTTATGACCCAGCAATTCCACTCCTAGGTATCTATCCAGAGAAATCCAAAACTCTTAATTCAGAAAAATTTACACACCCCTATGTTTATTTTAGCACTATACACAGTAGCCAAGACATGGAAACAACTGAAATGCCCATCGGTGGACAACTGGATTAAGAAACTGGTACATTTATACAATGCAGTGTTACACAGCCATAAAGAAGAATGAAATCTTACCATTTGCAACAATATGGATGGACCTAGAGAACATTATGCTAAGTGAAATACGTCAGACGGAGAAAGACAAATACCATATGATCTCACTTATATGTGGATTCTAAAGAAAAGAATAAATTAATGATCTAATCAGCAAGAGTCTCAGAGACATAGAGGAAAAACTGAGGGTTACTAGATGGAGGGGGTGGAGATAAGGGAGAAGGTGAGGGGATTAGAAAGCACAATCGGTAACCACAAGATTGCCATGGGGATACGAAAGTCAATTTGGGGAATGTAATCAATAATGTAAAGATTTTGTAGAGTATCCGATGGACACTTGTCCCATTAGGGAGACCACCTCAGGGATGATGTAGATGCCTGACCACTGCACTGCACACCTGAAGCTGAAGCTGAACAATAATGAATGTCAATTACAATTTTATATATATATACACACACACACACACACACACACACACACACACACACACACACACAAATATATTTACAAGAGGTGGAATACAGCATTAGGAATAGAGAGAGTGGAAAAGTAACGGCTGTGTGTGATGTCAGAGGGGTAGTAGATGGGGGGGGTTATCACTGTGTGAGAGATATAAATGATAAATGTCTAACTATTACATTGTTTTGTACACCTGAAACTAATAAAAAATAAAACTTAAAAAAAGAAGAGCTTTTCCAAGGAATATAAGGATAATGCAGTCATTAGACAGATCTTTCAATGTAATTCACTATAATAACAGAGTGAGATGCTGAAAAAGTATTCCATCAAATTCAACACCTACTTGTTACAATGCCCTCATAGATTGCTAGAAATACGAGAGGACTTATCAAATTTGGTATTCTCTCTCAGAAGCTTATAGCAAACATACTTAGACACATTCTTTTAAAATTCAACAATAAGAGAAAAATGTCCACTATCACCACTATTGCGACATGAGAGTTAAAAGGAAACAATCGGTATAAATATTAGAATGCAAGAGTCAAAGCTAATTGTTTGCATGAGATATGATTACTTTGAAGATTCAAGAGAATCACCTTTAGCAAAGTGGGAACAAGATGAGAGACTGGAAGACCTCCATTCTCACGCAAATGTGAAGCAGGTATATTTCCCAAACTCAAACTATAGTTCCAACAGCATTTTTTTTTTTTTTTTTTGAGAGTTCCAAAAAAACTCCAAATGAGATTTCCGTATTTCAAAATGCATTTAACTGTGCAATGAGGAGCCTTCACTTAATCTTCAGTTGGAAATGATTAATCTGCAATTATGTTTAGTATATAATGACATACTAAAAAGACAAATATTTAACAAAAGAATCTAACAGAATTCTATAAATGTCTTCCAAGCAATGAAATGTTCAATCTGAAATCATATGTGGATTGACATCAGTTATTTCATAGGACCTATGTGTATTTTCAAAGACGAAATATATAAAATCTCATTACAGATCATAATCAACAGATGAACATTTCCAATTGACTTTTTTTTGAGGTATAATTGACATACAACATTAGTTTCGTGTTTACAGCATAATTCAATATTTGTATTTATTGCAGAATGATCACCATAATAAGTCTAACAT
This sequence comes from Rhinolophus sinicus, assembly GCF_036562045.2. Classification (NCBI taxonomy): domain Eukaryota; kingdom Metazoa; phylum Chordata; class Mammalia; order Chiroptera; family Rhinolophidae; genus Rhinolophus; species Rhinolophus sinicus. The sequence continues at coordinate 67,084,787 of NC_133755.1, read as the reverse complement.
CTGTCATCATACATAGTGATAAATTTTTTGTGTGTGATGCGAATTTTTAAGATCCATCCTCTTAAGAATTTTCAAATATGCAATACAGTATTACTAACTAGAGTCACCAGGCTATACGAGTATATTACATGCCCATGACTTATTTATTTTATTAGTGGAAGTTAGTACTTTTTGACCCACTTCAGTCATTTCCCCCACCTACTACTTCCCACCTCTGGCACCTCTGTTCTCTGTTTTCTCTAAACTTGTTTTTTTGTTTTGTTTTGTTTTTTAGATTTCACATATAAGTGAGATCATATGGTATTTGTCTTTCATTGTCTGGCATATTTCACTTAATGCTCTCAAGGTCCATCCATATTGTTATAAATGGCAAGATTTCCTTCTTTTTTATGGCTGAAAAATACTGTATATATACAATTTTTTTTATCCATAAAAAATGAATATCTATTGATGGACACTTGGAGGTGGATATATCTTTTCAAATTCGTGTTTTTGTTTTCTTTGGATAGATATCCAGAAGTGGAATTGCTGGATCATAAGGTAGTTGTATTTTTAATTTTTTGAGGAACCTCCGTACTGTTTTCCATAGTATGGTGACGATGTAGAGAAAAGGGAACTCTTGTATCCTGCTGGTGCACCAGCAGGATACAAGAGTTCCCTTTTCTCTACATCATCACCAATACTTGTTATTTTTTGTCTTTTTACTAATAGCCATTTTAACAGGTGTGAAGTGATATCTCATTGTTTTGATTTGCAGTTCCCTGAGGATTAGTGATGTTGAGCACCTTTTCATGTTCCTGTGGACCATCTGTATTTCTTCTTTGGAAAAAGTACCAGTTTAGATCCTCTACTCATTTTTAAATTAGATAGTTTGTTCTTTTTGCTGTTAAGTTGTGAGTTCCTTATATATTTTGGACATTAACCCCTTATTGGATATGTGGTTTGCAAATATTTCCTCCTATTCTAAAAGTTGCCTTTCCATTTTGTTGATGGTTTCCTTTGCTGAGCAGAAGCTTTTTAGTTTGATGTAATCTCACTTACTTGTTTTTGCTTTTGTTGCTGTTGCTTTTGGTGTCCAATCCCAGAAATCATCGCCAAGACTTATGTCAAGGAGCTTGCTGCCTGTGTTCTAGGAGTTTTATGGTTTTAGGTCTTACATTCAAGTGTTTAATCCACTTAGAGTTAATTTTTGTGGATGGTATAAGATAGTGGTGCAAGATTTATTCATTTCTTCTAGATTGTAAAACTTATTGGTTATAATTGTTCATAGTAGTCACTCATGATCTCTTGTATTTCTGTGGTATAATTTGTAACATTTCCTCTTTCATTTCTGATTTTATTTATTTGAGTCCTTTTTTTTTTTTCCTGGTGAGTGTAGCTAAAGGTTTGTCAATTTTGTTTATCTTTTTGAAAAACCAGCTCTTAGTTTTGTTGATCTTTTCTATTGTCTTTTAGTTTCTATTTCATTTATTTCTGCTCTGGTCGTTCTTATCTCCTACTTATTATGGGTTGTATTTGTTCTCTTTTCTCTAATTGCTTGAGATGTAAAGTTAGGTTGATCACTTGAGATTTTTCTTGTTTCTTTTTTTTTAAGTTAGTTCAGGTTGTTTTCTACTATTTTTTTGTTGTTGTTGTTAATAGTTTTTAAAAATTAATTTCCACTATGGAAAACAGTATGGAAGTATCTCAAAAATCTGAAAATGGGACTACCTTATGACCCAGCAATTCCACTCATAGGTATCTGTCCGGAGAAATCCAAAACTCAAATTCGAAAAAATTTTCTTGTTTCTTGATGTAGGTAGGCATCTATCACTATTTCCTTCTTAGAACAGCTTTTGCTGCTTCCCATGAATTTTAGAATGTTGTATTTTCATTTGTCTCAAGGAGTTTTTTAATTTCTCTTTTGATTTCTCCTTTGAGGCACTGGTTGTTTAGTAACATATTATTTAATGGTCACATATTTGTGAATTTTCCAGTTTTCTTTTTGTAATTGATTTCTAGTTTCATACCATTGTGGTTGGAAAAGATGCTTGATACGACTCCAGTCTTCTTAAATTTATTAAGACTTCCTTTGTGGTCTAGCATATGATATGTCTTGGAGAATGTTCCATGTGCACTTGAGAAAAATGGGTATTCTGCTTTTGGATGGAATGTCCTATATATGCTCGTATATCTATTAAGTTTGTCTGGTCTAATGTGTTGTTTAAGGCCAATGTTTTCTTACTGACTTTCTGTCTAGCTGATCTGTGCATTGATAAAAATGAGATATTAAAGCCCGTTTATTATTATTGTATTGCTGTCTGTTTCTCCTTTTAGATCTGTTAATATTTGCTTTATATACTTAGGTGCTCCAATGTGGGTGCATAAATATTTACAAATATTAATTATATCCTTTTGCTGGATTAACCCCTTTATCATTATATAATACCTTCTTTGTCTCTTATTATAGTCTTTTAAAAAAATGTATTTTGTCTAACATAAGTATAGCTACCCAGCTTTTATTTAGTTTCCATTGACATGGAATATCTTTTTCCATCCCTTCACTTTCAGTCTCTGTGTGTCTTTATACACAGAGAGTGAAAGAAGCAATGTAAAATATATGTATCAAACTACTCAACTCTAAATAGTGTTGGAGGAAGGAATTGTTCATTTTGCCTTTATGTTTATTTTCTAACTTAGTATTTTGAAGGAGTTAAAGATGATTGGTTTTTAAATGCAGTCATTTTTATTTGTTTCTGTTCCTCATGTCTTTCAGCTCCTGGAGATAATTCATTATTGCTGTTGAGAGCAGAGTTATATTTAACCGTGAAGAACTACGAGCAGGCTCTACAGGATGCCAATATTGTTTATCAGAATGTACCTTTCTTGACTAAGGTATTTGTATGGTTGGCTTTGGGATAATAAATGTAAGTTCATGCGATTTTCTTAAGAATAAAGTAAGATCACTGTGATTAGGTACCTTCCCTCAAATTATAATAGTCTAAATGTAGCAATCCACTTCACAGGAAAACAACTCAGAGTAACAGACCGAGTCTCCAACTGCATCTACACAAGAAACACAAATTTAGATTGCTCTCCACAGTTATTTAGCTGGATAATATGCCTTCTGCACAAAATAAAGCTATAAACAAAATGCTAGAATTGTAGACATGTGTAGGAGAAGAGAAAATGTTTAAAATTACACTTTAAATAGGAAGGTCATGTCAGAATCATGGTTAACACCACGGCCCTAAGATGCCAGGGGCATATAAAGGGTGTTAGGAAAAGGGTGAACTTTTTCTATGTGTTTTGGAATAATTTTAGTCTTTGTGTTGGAAAGCTCTAATATTTCCTCCTCTGATGACACAAAATAAGCTTTGCTGACTTGATAATGAGTGATAGCTTATGTTGTCCTTGAAGAGCAAGAAGGCAAAGGATAAAAGTTGGTGCTTTTTTCACGAATCTTTGAATTTGAAACTCTTATAAGAGATTTTAACGTTTTAAATAACTTGTGATGAAATTAATACCTATAGCATGCTCCATGAGCTAATAATAAAAATAGTTTTTCTCCTGCTATATTACTTTTTATCATCTTTATTTTAGAAACGTTGAAGAAGCACTAACCCTGGTTAATAAATAAGATGGATGTAGCTTTCCTTCCTCCCTCCCTCCCTCCCTCCCTCCCTCCCTCCTTTCTTTCCTTTTTTCCTCCCATCTAACCATCAAAATGTTTTCAGATGATATTGAGTGTTAAATTGGATTTGGGGATGAATGAAGGATGGGAAGCAAATGCTTGTTGGACCAAACCCACAAATCTATTTTGTTGCTTGTTTGCTTCAAAAAACATCTCTACTCCTTTTTTCTAATGCCTTTTCCCCTATCCCTAGATCTTTTATTCTTCCGAGGTAATTTCTGTCGGTAACGATGGAACCTTAATTGCTGTGAAGTGTAAGTGTAGTGTTTCTGACTGATAGTGGACCTACTAGCCTCTGAAGCTAGATTCTTCTCCACAGTATTGATCTCTGAGCTAAAATATTGGCAGTGTGTCTCCAACAAAAGACAGACTTAATTACTAAAAAGTTACATGGCAATTGTATGTTAGAGAGGCAGCAAATGAATCTTTAGCCTTTGGGATTTTGGTAATATCTTTAGGGTTTATTGCAAATCTATGGACCTCAATTTTTGAGAAATGCCTAGTGAAGAACAGCTTCTTCAGAAACGTACCCTGATAAATCACTTTAAGATAGTAAAGGATAGACATTTATTTCCAGGTTAATATGATTACTGCGGGATAAAGGAGTGACATTGGAAGGTAAGTTGAAAGGACTGAGGGGAGGAGGCAATTCGCCAACTATGGGTGAGGTGACATGGAAGCACTTGTAGAACCAACATCAAGATTCCAGTCGGGGGCTATTACAGCAATGTGTTTCACCCAGGCAAAACTCTTCTTGTAAGCAGCCAGTCATGGCTCATACTGATTCAAAGCTTTTGGAGCTAATGGAGACAAGCCACTGGTAACAGAATATTTGCCCATACACAGAAATATAAACAGGCACATGGTAATTTTGATCTTACCCAAACAGGGAACCTGTAAGATTTAAAACTGTTTGCAAATTAGTTAATTCAGTTAATAGACATGTATTGATACAATGTCAAAAATGCAAATACTGATTGACAGTATGTGTACTTGTGTGAAAAACTTCAACCTGTGAAGTGCTTTCTGTGTATAAGACAGTATTATTCCCTTAAAACTTTTGATAAGCAGACAGAGTAAATTTAGAAGCTACTGAAGCTTGAGAGTCAGGTCCCCTTACTTGCATAATGCCTAGGAGGGGCCCTGGGCACTTCTTATTCATAATTTTATACTTTTTCTTTAAAAGGACATTCCAAATTGTGTAAGCTTCAGGCTGCATAAAAACTGGACCCACTTTTAGAAGGAGAATAAGAAAACTACTAAAATTTCAAATGTTGACCAAAAATTAAAAGAATTCTGTAAATGAATCTTTGATGGCTGGAAGTACATTTTAGGCTTTTTGGGGAACTCAAGGATAATACAGAGGGCATATTGTCCAAAATGTTTGTCATGTCTTTTGAAATGGCTGATCTCCCAGAGAGCTGGAAGATAAGTGATACAATGACTAGATCATTAGCAAATGTTAGAAATGTTGGTGCTGGAGATAGAAACTGGTCACCATCGGCACATTTATGGCATTTAAAACAATAGAGAAAGAAGTCATTTAAGATAGGGACCTGAAAATAGGCCTTTACATCTGGCCATTCGTGAACACAGTGTTATGAAACTAGAAAAACTCATCACATTACACATTTAAAATGGGTGGATTTTATTATATATAAATTATACTTTAATAAAATGGGACAGAAATTAAAAACAAAGGTAAGTGCATAACTGAAGTGATTGGGGAATGTTGAATGGGATTAGAATGTTTGGAATGTGCATGAGTGGAGGAAAAAGTAGAAGACCTTACATTTCAAATGGGGATTAAACTCCGGTCGTAATACAGTCTTGAGAGAGGATTTGATGTGATTGAGGCTCGAGGGGAAAGGAGTGAGAAATGAGGTTTGCTTGACAGTGCCAGTTCACTCCGCTATGCAGAGCTGTAGAGGAAAAAAAATCACAGGCGTCCCTCTGCAAAGCATTTAGACAAACTCCCTGGGGGAAGTATGGCTGCCAATGCATGTGGGTCCTCCTGAGTAAGTCCCTCTAAATCCTGGTATGAGGGACTCCCAGCTAAGGCCTGGCTCCCCTGCCACACACCTGAAAATGAAATTTCCCCAGTAGGTCTCACTTATGTAGACAAAGGACCCAATGTGTCTTCCATTCAGCAATGAAGTCTACGAGGACAAAGGTTCTGACTGAGTATCAGAGAAAACCTGCTGGAAACAGTCCATCTTTCTCACATATGCACATAGAACCCAGGATCAACAAGAAAAAGTCCAACAGAGGAAAAAGACTTAAAATAGATGATGACAGCAACAGACCCCAATGGACATGTAACACATGATCTAGTAAAACAAATAAGCCACCATATTTTTAATAATTTGAGAGAATATTGCACCCATAAAAAAAAAACAATGTTGGAAAGTACTGATCCATATTGCAATTTGTTAATTTTGTTATGACACTTTGAATATTACGCTTATGTTACGGTTATTTCCTGTCCTGTCTGTCTTCTTTCATGAGACTACACTCCCTAAAGACAGGAACGTGGTCATGACCTGTGATCACGGAATGAATTTGAAGTTGGTAGGCAGCCAGTCCGCTCGCGTGCCCGTGGGAACTGCTTTGGGCCCACATTCCAGGGGTGATGATGCCTGTGTCCTGATAGTGGGTTCTGTGAATGAGACTTTCAAGTCTGCTCCGTTTCTAAGGTAGCAGAGCTCCAGCCGTTCTTGGTTGGCATTTGTTCTACTTAATATGAAAGTAAAACTAATAGTTCTAGTGATTTTTTTTCAGGGCTGTTTGTATGTTAGTGTACTCATAACCACACCGTTTTAAAAGCGTATATCTAATCTTTTGATGAATCCAGGGACATCGTGTGAAAGCTCAGGCTCTTTCTGGATTGGGAAGAAGTAAGGAAGTGTTGCAGGAATTTCTCTACTGCCTTGCTTTGAATCCTGAATGTACCTCAGTGAAGAAGAAGCACAGAAGGTGTGATTTCTTATAAATGACTTTTTTCTTTCTCTTATTTATAGCCTTCGTATCCATGCTGAGTAACTTTTATATATAAAATGAACGAAAATGCAATTCTGAATATTCATGACAGTGATATTGTCAAACCCCCAGTAATGGTAGGGTTCATGCATTCAGTAGCTTTCACCCATCGATGAAGCAGAATGTTTCATGAGACAGCACACACTTATCTCAATTCCGTTGAAAGAATGGCACGTCTTTGGTGAGGCAAGGTTGATATATGTGGCTGGGGAAGCAAAGTGTTGCTTCCTAGAGTTTGTACTTTTAAGTGTGATCGTTTGTGTAGGGGCCCTATAGAAGACGTTGTGCTGTATGCAAAAGAGAGCAATTCAATTTCATAGGTTGACTCACCCTTTCAGTGAAGCTTCACCAGCACGATGCAGAAATACCTGCACTTTTATGCAGATCATTCGCTCCGTCTTCTTAGAGGTCATTGTCACACTTAATGTAGGAATCTACTCTCTGGAGAAGCCTGTGTAGTAGGAACACAATTTCAGCACTGCCCGTGACCAGGAGCTCTTGTTTTCATGTCGGTGTTTCTCTATTTTAACACTATTTATTGCTAACTTCTACCATACATTTGCCCTGTCATTTCCTTTTAACAGTTCTAGTTTTATTTTCTAGAGCAAGAGAAAATGACTCTGTTCCGCTTCCTTCATTTTAAGCCATCTTAGATATTTGAGAGCAGCTGTTGCCTTTGTGTTAAGTCATACTTTGGACCAAACATTCTTTTCTTACACAAGGGTTTGCGAGGGTTCCGCCTCTGGGTGCATTCTAATGTACCCCAAATTTCAGCAGCCACATCCAACAGTGAACTTTTACCTTCTCTTGTGTTCACATCATGGGGTGTGTTTATTTTTAGCCAGATACCATCACACCATTGGCTTTTATTTGAACTGTTAGCCAAGACGCCTAGATTTTTTAAATGAGAACTTTTTAGCAATATGTTTATCCTTTCCTTGTGCGGTTGATTAGTCTTTGTTAAGCCTGTTAAATTGTCTCTCATTGGTTTTGGCCATTGTTGCCACTTGTCAAAATAATAGTGATCTCCAATTCTGCTATTTTAACCATCTCTGCCTGCTTTGTCCCACCTGCAAATTTCATGAGAATCTTAACATATCTCATCTCAACTGATCTTTACAACAGTGTCATGAAGAATTCAGCCTGAGCTCGAGGAGGCTAAACAGATTCCCAGAGGTTCCAGGACCAGAATTTAGGTCTTGTGGGTTCTTGTCTGTCGGGTGCTTTTTCACACGTGATGTTTTCCCCTCCAGCATTTTGTGGCTGTTAGAGATCTATGAGAGACAGTACAAAACGATAGCAGCTTATTGATGCCCAGGAAGCCTGGTACCCACCCTGGCAGCCTCCCACCGCTCTGCTGAAGCGCCTCAGAGCCAGTGCTGCGGACACTGGGTTCCTGTTGAGCTGCTGTCCTTCACTGCTGCAGAGGTCACAGGTTATGGTGGACTCACTTGTCACATGAACAAATGGGATTCTTTGTTAGGGTTTAGTCATTCCTTTTGCCTCTCTCTCTTTTTTTTTTTTAAAATATATTTTATTAAATTTATCGGGGTGACAATTGTTAGTAAAATTACATAGATTTCAGGTGTACAATTCTGTATTACATCATCTATAAATCCCATTGTGTGTTCATCACCCAGAGTCAGTTCTCCTTCCATCACCATATATTTGATCCCCCTTACCCTCATCTCCCACCCCCCACCCCCCACCCCACGTACCATCTGGTAACCACTAAACCATTGTCTGTGTCTATAAGTTTCTGTTTCTCATTTGTTTGTCTTGTTCTTTTGTTGTTTTTGGTTTATATACCACATATCAGTGAAATCACATGGTTCTCTGCTTTTTCTGTCTGACTTATTTCGCTCAGCATTACACTCTCAAGATCCATCCATGTTGTCACAAATGGTCCTATATCATCTTTTCTTACCGCCAAATGGTATTCCATTGTGTATATATACCACAACTTCTTTATCCGTTCATCTATCGAAGGACAGTTTGGTTGTTTCCATGTCTTGGCCACCATAAACAAAGCTGCAATGAACATTGGAGCACACATGTCTTTATCTCTAAATGTTTTCAGATTTTTTGGGTAGATACCCAGGAGAGGGATTGCTGGGTCATATGCCTTTTGCCTTTCTTAAGCCCATGGATTCAGCTGAGTCCATGAGGTTTGGCAGGACCACCGAGCAATTGACAGTTACTTCCCACCACCACCAAAAGCTAAGCTGGTCCATGGTTCTTAAACTATCACCTCCTCTTCTTCTAACGTGCTTTACTAGGTGGCTCGTCTGCTTTCTTATAAATTGATCCGTCCTCTAGAAATGTCTCAGTCCTGGTGATCACAGCTTAGACTCAACCCAGGACCCCCTGCAACCTCTACACCCTACTTTTCTCTCTTACCCATTAGACTTTGGGGGAGATTCTCTGTAGCAGATATGTAAAGACCAGACAGGAAGTAACTGTAATGCTCATATTTTGTAAGACCAAGATGGAAAGGAGCGGGGAGGTAAAATGCTTAAAACATTGACTGTGGCTTTGAAACATTTGAATTTTAAAATATTGGCAGTTGGAATATGGCCATTACTCTTTTCAATACTTTAGGCCTATTTTTGCCTCATAGCTTCTTCTGAATCTTTAAGGCATAGTATATATTTTCCAGAAGTGTTTTAAGTATTCTTTCTTCTTGGCAATTTTATAGGTAATGTGTGAGGTGTTTTTTCCAGCTTCAGAAAATGTGCGTCAAAATATCACCCCTTCCATCCAAAGCAGACTGTTGAACAGCACATTACAGGCTCAGCATCACAGCCGTATAAACACCCAAGAAGGTGGTGATGCGGGAGATCTCAGGTATGAGGTGCTTGTGTTTGTCAATATTATTTTGATTAAGCTTTATGTCATGCCTCCATTTTGAATGTTTACAAGTTATTCAGACTGTGGCATTATGTTTGAAGTACTTCTCAAGGCCAGTTCTAGCTCCTCTACTTGAGGGATGAAAGTTCGTGGAAGTAATGAAAATGACTGAAGATTGAAAGAAAGTTTTACAACATCTCCAAACATCAGGAGACTTGAAATTATTTTTTGGCTTGGAGAGAAGAAAGCAGGGGTGTGATTTGAAATATACGAAGACTGATGTTCCATTGATCTGTTGCAGGAAGAAACTATCCAGCATTTTACCATGAAAAGTGTATAAAGTTCATCTTGAAAGTTAACAGATGAAACCAACTGTGAAGGAAAAGTATGCAAGCCCTCTTTTTTCCAAAGCCTTCTAAGGAGGGTGACTGCATGAATTTTTTTCTCTCGTGCTGTGAGAAAGATAATATTCTTTAATATTCAGGATTCTTTTTTCCTACTTAACAGAATTCACCAGAGAAATCTGATCTGTTTAGAAGTACCAGTCCTTCAGTGTTATATTTTATACTGGGACTACACCAAGAAGAGGATAAAGCAATGTTAGAATGTATCCTTCCAGTAGCACCCAGCACTGGTCTAAAGAGACAGTTTCCAAATGGCTCGGAGGATGCACAGGACCTGAGTGACGCCCCTGGAAAAATTCCCAAGAAAGGTCAGGAGGCTGTTTTGTCACAGCGTGTGTGACTCCCAAGTGATAGAAGGTTAACTAATATTTAGTCTATTTTTTAAAAATTTGCACAGCTTAAAATTAGTAATGAAATGAATATATCAGCTTTAAGATTACAGAAGAGTTTAAATAGTCAATCCTACAAGGACTTTGTAGTCCAAAATTGCTTAGAATATTTTGGGGTAACTTTAACTTTGACTCCTGCTTACTGTCCAGATAGTCATTGCTATATACTGTTACTTGGACCAGAGCTATTCCTGCCCAGCTTGACTTGTTATGTGACACATTTTATCCAGAGGAAATAGTGCATGCTCTTAACCAGATGTGCAAGTGTTAACAATAGTATTTTCAATGTTTTCAGAGGCAGATTCCTCACCTCAAAGGAACATGGACTCTGACATAGGAGGAAGTCCAGAGCTCGTGATAGATGTAACTGACTTTGAGTGTGCCCTTTGCATGAGGTAGGATGACAGAGGATTGATGCAACTCAGAAAAATTGAGCCTTTCTGAGTTTTATATCCTAACTGTAATGGGCTTCTTCTTATCAGAGAGATTATATATATATCTCAGTAATAATTGATTTCTAAAAATTTGATAAGGAATATGTAAGTGGAAGTGGCGATAGTGATTTCTGGAACACTAAGGGAATTGCCTAGGAATTTTTATTATAAAACAAATAGATTATTTGACAGTCTCTTCTGGACACTTTTTGCTGAAAACTCAAGATTTTTTTTTTCCCCTAGGTTGCTCTTTGAGCCTGTCACTATGCCATGTGGACATACATTTTGCCTAAAATGTCTTGAACGCTGCCTCGACCATGCCCCGCATTGTCCACTGTGCAAAGAAAAACTTTCAGAAGTAAGTGTTTCTTGAGAAACAGCAAACAGTTCAGCTCCTCTTCTCATTCCTCCATAGATGCTCATTTCCAGGGTGGCTTAGCTCCTACTACCTGTTTGTTACAGAAAGTTGGATTTCTCCACAGAGAGGTCTTTTTCCCATCTCTCTGAGTTCTCAAAAAATGCACAGGGGAAGTTAGACACAGAAACAACTAAATTTCAAGGAAAATTTCAGATATGAATTGTAGTTGAGATATGTTAAAAATAGCTGACATTATTGGAGCTGTTACTGTGTGTTAATTATAAACAGTTGAGGTAACGTTGCCACGTCCTTAACCATATGTTAACCGTAAAAGGTTGACATACGATATACTTAATGTATGACTATCTCCTTTACCTCATCTTAAGGTAGAGTCATTTTGCAGTATTCAGTTTTGCAAAGGATTGAAGATTTTATTGTCTCTGACTACTGGGAAGTCCTTTGTGGTGGATTGTCAATTTTAAGTATTTGTGGTCTGAAATCAAAACCAGTAAAACTTAGATTCCATGGGGGGAGTTAATTATGTCTAACCCAAATATAAACCAAATATCAATCCAAAGTTTATGTACAGTAAATACAATAAACAACATTTAAAAGCTGAGTGCTTTCTGATCAATTTTTCAAATAGTGAGTCTGTATGAACTATATTAGGTTCAGGTCAGATCATGTTGGTGCCATTAACTTTCCACGAAGCAAATTATTTAACTTCTTGGGGGGAGAGGATTTTTTTCATCTGTAAAATGATACAAATAATATTTGCCTTAATTACCTCCTGGAGATTAAACTTATTTAATGGATTTAAGTTTTATAAAGTGTTTTTTTTTTTTAAAACAAATATGCAATAAAATTCATTTTTAAATTTGCCATGGCAAAGGAAACATTATACTTAAGTGAATGTTTAAATAATTGTAACATTAATTTACCGCTAAGACTTGTTAAACTAAGTTGTTATAATTGAAATGTTTTGGAAACATTATATGTACACACTTGCTTTGTTAAATTGCATACATACTAAATCTTTCCAAGTTATTCAGGGTTCTCATTACAAATACCTACCCTTGTACTCTGCACTGTGTGTCATGACGGTGGATGCATTTTGCATCCTCGTAGCAGTTTCCTTTGTTGGTTCCCTTGCTGTTCTACTCCATGGTATTTTCTGTCTCTTCCTGCTTCCAGACATGGCGTCTGGCCTGCTCTCTCATTGTACCCATGATCATCTGGGCCAGGGGGTCTGGGGGTGGCTCACCTATTCTTAGAGGAAAATGCATGTCTTTGTGACCACCGTTTGTAGCACAGACTCTCCATTAGCTTCTGTGGTTAATGCTCCCTCGTAGGAGGCTGTGCGATGAAGCAATGCCTGGGGGTGGGCACTGGAATATAAGCTCTTCAGGGACAGACCGATTTCTGTCTTGTTTCCCCTCTATCTCCAGGGACCAGAATACATACTAGAGGTTCAGGAAATCTTTGTTGAATGAATGAATGAATGAATGAATGAATGATTACAGGCAAGCTGTACACAGAATAATAAATTAGAATATGATAAAATTAACTAAAATTCAGAATCATAATTTGATCTTTCTTCAATGCAGAAATCACTTCATGAGCTTAGACTTCCTCACATGCATTATTATAAACATGAATTATCGATCACTATGTGTTTACAGAAGTCTGGGTTAACATAATGCCAAGTCAAGCACATTTTACTGTATTCCCCTTCAGTAAAAGGATACCATAAACCAATGGTTTATAAAATACCTATGTCATCAATAATGAAGTTATGAAGGAGTATTGTGAATGAGGTGACACTTGTTTCTGCTTTCTTTTTGTGACTGAGGTTCTCAAACACAGTTGTTTCCAGAAGTTGAGCTCCTAGTTCTCAGTCAACTCCAGCAATGCACTAGCTTGTCTGACACAAGCTAAAGGGAAGCTTAGCAGTATGTTGCGCACTCCCCCAGGCATAAGTGTGAGAAATATGTAGGGCCAACCCAGGCCCAGACATGCAGTCAGTTACCGAAGAAACAGCAGCACCTTGAAACCTACCAGCCTGCGGTCCTACCTGGGGTGCCACCATGGCTCTAGGCCTTAACCTTTCTGAAACCCAGGTACTTGGTTAGTGTAGTGTAGACAATACCTACTGTTTTAAGGCCTCACTTATATGAAGCATCTGCCATTGGTACCTGCTGTAATATTAGGATGTCAGTGAACAAGAGCTGTGATTTGCACATTCCTGCACCTGAGCTGAAAACAATGCACACACACAGAGTAACAGCTTTCCAGCCACATTCGACCCTTCAGCCCCTTGATCCCAGCACTTTTTCCTTCAGTTTCCACCGACTTTCCTTTCACATCCAGCTTTAATTTCTTGGTCCCTCACTCTCTTCCTCAATCTCAGGAAAGTTTACTCTTTCTGTGTAAGGAATGTAGCAAAGCTAGAGATCAACAACAAGATTAGGAAGATTGGTTTCCATTTAAATTCACAATCTTAAATCTTAGACTCAAAACATTAGTAGTTATTCGTACTATTCTTCTGTAGTAGCTCTAGTTTTTCACGCTCCAAGATGATTGTTTCATGTTTCTCTTCTCTCCCAACAACGTACTCATTTCCTCTCCCCTCCCTGACATTATGATACTTGGTTGGAAATGTAGCAGCATCAAGATTGGAATGGCCTCATCTTTCCCCCAGGTGAACACCTTCTCCTGCCCTTTTCTCTGTGGAGCACCGGCTGGCCCCTCCCACCACAGGACCTCCTGCTCTCAGCCCCACCCCTTTTGTCTTCTCAGAAACTCCACCCCTCCACCTCCCAGCTGACCTTTCTGCCTGGGAACACAGTGCTTTGTCCTTTAGAATTAATGACCATGTGCTAATTTTTTTTTTTTTTTTTTTTTTTTTTTACTTCTCCTTTCGTTATAGTTGTCGGCGAGCAGAAATTTTAATACAACTATTTTGGCTGAAGAATTAATCTTTCGGTATTTGTCGGATGAACTGTCTGATAGGAAGAGAATTTATGATGAAGAAATGACGGAACTGTCAAAGTAAGTTTTCAGGCTTTATGCACGTGCTGTTGAGTCCAGATTAAAGGAAAAAATCCTTATTAACCTCATAGCTCTAGCTCAGTGTTTTCCCTTCTTGGCAGAGAAATTAGAAAGCCTCAGGTAGAAAAAATAATTGCAAAGTGTTTATGGACATTTCCTTGAAAGAGGTTATAAGAAATGATTCAAAAGTATGTTTTAACAAAATTATATAGTTACTTTTTGTATCTAAATAAGCAATACTGACTCTTTCAGACTTGAAAATCACAGTATATTAGTATATAGAAACAGAAGGGAAAACAGAAGTAACACTCAAAATAGGCTTCAGAGTTGTTTTTTATCTTTTAAAGTGATTAAAGTTTTACATTGTAGTAACCGTTAGCTAGTATTGAGATCTTATCATTCTTCCATTCTTTTTTATGTAGAACTCATTACCCGTGATTACTGTGTAGTTTTTGTTTTCGTCAGAATTTTTTGTATAGTGGTCCTAAGTTACAACTTTTTTAAGTCAAGTAATAATATAATTCAGTGTGTTTTCTCTGGTCAAATTCAGACGGGCTTGGCAGGAAACCCAGGTGAGCTGGGAGCTTTGCTGTGGTCCTTGAGGCAAGACTGAGGGTTTTACTTTGTGAATGAGAGAATTGAGGTTGGCTGGCCTTTGCTATTTCGTAATGCCTAGTACTCCCTTCCGTTTCTAGCAGCTCCCCCATCTAAGTTCACATTTCCCCTTACCCTACAGTTTGACCAGAGACGTCCCCATCTTCGTGTGAGCCATGGCCTTCCCCACCGTCCCGTGTCCGCTCCACGTCTTTGAGCCCCGCTGCCGGCTTATGATAAGAAGGTGCATGGAAACTGGCACCAAACGGTTTGGCATGTGTTTATCCGCTGAGCACGCCGGGTAAGACTCATCAGCGTTCAAAGGGTCCTAATTAAATTTATAATTTGTCATTTTTCTTGAAGAACAAGGCAGGATGTTGAAAATCTCCAGTGGCTCCCACTGCATCACAGAGGGTAACTTCCAGGCGGTCCGTGACGTGAGCCCAGCCTTCTTTCTCGCCTCATGTCCTGCTCCTTCCTTTCAACTGTCGTACCTGCGGGTACACTTTTCTAAGTACAGTTCGTGTCTTCATACCTCCACGCTTCCCTCTGCCTGCAGTTCTCTTTTAGCTCGTCATTATGCAGACAAACCTGTTAAATTGTTAAGGTCTAAAGGGCAACATCCTCCACGAAACCTTCTCTACTTCAGTTTTTACCTCCCCTAGTTTACGTCATTGTCTTAGGCAGAGGTTCTGAATCAGCAGACAGCTCCCCTCCATGGGCACCTTTGGGGCCTGTAGATCCTTCCCACGTCTTGGCTTCCTAACCCCCTAGGGCTTTGTCAGCACTGCTTGGTCATGGTAAGGTCACTACATTAAAATACTATCTGGTAGAAGAGGCACATGTGCTCTTACAGGATTCTGGAGAAAAGGGGCACATGGCTGCCTCTCACACCTACAGCAAAGGAGGCTGGGAAATGTAGTCCATGTGCCAGGAAGGAAAGGAGAATGGATTTTTAGGGACATCCACTAGTTTCCACCACAAGTACCTAGAAATACATCTCTTTAAAGGTATGTGTAGGACGTTTATGAAGAAACTTCTACAACTTTATTGAAAGACATTCAAGAAGATCTAAATAAATGCAGAGAAATACCATGTCATGGATGCATAGACTCAGTGTCATGGAGATGCCAGTTTTACCCAAATTAGTCTATAAATACAAGATCGCTCCAGTCAACATCCCAAGAGTGTTTTTCCGTGGAGTTGCTCAAGCTGATTTTAGAATCAGTACAGAAAAGCCAAAGGCTAAGACCATGAAACCTTTTGCCCAGCTGAGTGAGAGAAGAGAATTTCTACAGTGTCAGACTTACAATTCATAGTAAGTAGACCATTTAAACAATACAGAGATAAGAAACAGATCTACTCATGTGTAGACTCCAAAGTTATATGTAATTTTGTGAGAAAAAGGAAGAAACTCAATAAAAAATACTCAGAAAATTAGTGGGTAATCAAAATGGGCCAAGAAATCTCTGTCTTCCACCATACACACGAAATAACACATTTGTATTTCTAGCCTGAAATGTGAAAAACGATATAAAAACATTTAAGACAAAATATTGGGGATTATCTTTATAATTAGGAGTACCCCGTTTCCCAGAAAATAAGACCTAGTTGGAGACAATCAGCTCTAATGCATCTTTTGGAGAAAAAATTAACATAAGACCTGGTTTTATATCGCATCTCATCGCATCACATTCCCGGTCGTATATTACAGTAAAATAAGACTGGGTCTTATATTCATTTTTGCTCCAAAAGATGCATTAGAGCTGATTGTCCGGCTAGGTCTTCTTTTTGGGGAAACACAGTAGGGAAAGATTTTTTGTTTTTTACACAAGCTTCTGAGAACATAGAGGAAGAGATTAATGCATTTGACTATATCAAAATTTCATTAATCAAAATCAGCAAAAGCAAAGTGACAAATCAAGTGCCAAAAGTTCCACTTCGACAAGGATACAGAACGCTGAGTAGACTGTTATGTGACTCCAGATAAACTACAGAACATAAGTTTCTTGAACCCGTCAGACAGTGGAGGCTGCTTGAGGTAAAGGAAAGACTGGTCCCTCTAGGGAGAGAATAGACCAAAATCCTGGCTCACCTGTGGCAGAGCCCAGGAGAAGGAGACCTGTAAGTGTAGGAAGCATTCAGCTAATTTTTTAACCAAATTTCTAATGGCCTTACGTGGACAAGCACGAGAGCCTAGATTCGCTGGGAGCCAGAGGTGCAGAGGAGTTTGCACCCACTCGCATTCCTTGTCCCAGGGCAAGGCGAGGTGCGCGCTGGAGAGACCGGCTCTGCAGCTGACATAGACATGGACGAGGTGACATTTGGAAGTGTCAGCTGATAGCTGCGGCAGGAAGTCCTCACTTGAAGGGGATTTTCAGGGTGCCCCCCATGCACGGCACAGCTGTAGATAGGACAGTCCCCTTAGGTCACCAGGAAGAGATAGTTTTATTAGAGGTCTCAGTAAAGGTATTCAGCAGGCAGTTCATGCAGGCATGTAACCTGGAACCATCACTGAATAGTTTCAAGGTGTGCACTGAATTGTTCACTGACTTCAGAACCAGATAGACTGGGGTTCAGAACTTGGCTCTAAACTTTATTGGGGACTTACGTAAATTGTTTAATTTTTCTGAGCCTCCATGTTTCTGTGAAGCTCGAATGAGCACATACTATAAACTCAATAGGCACAATCAATATCATCAGGATACACATTACAGTCAGAACCATGAGAACGGTTGTAGATGCCTGACCACTGCTCTGTATACCTGAAGCTGAAGCTGAATAATATTGAATATCAATTATGAGGTCAGACAGTTAAGTTCGTGAGCTCATCCTAGAAAAAGTGCTACATGCCCCATTGCTGAATATCACTATGTTCACCTTCTAAGTACTCCCCTTGGGAAGCTATGCACCGACGCCAGCGCCTGCCTAGTCCACCGTTCAAAGCAATTTTGGAACTCTTTTTTCTGGAATGGCCATCAGAGCTGTCATTGTATTATCCTTGATGTCCTGAATGTCATCAAACTGTCTTCCTTTCAATATTTCCTTTATTTTCTGGTAAAGAAAGAACTCTTTTGGGGCCAGATCAGGTGAGTAAGGAGGGTGTCCAATAGAGTTATTTGTTTACTGGCTAAAAACTCCCTCCCAGACAGTGCCGTGTGAGCTGGTGCATTGTCGTGATGCAAGAGCCATGAATTGTTGGTGAAAAGTACAGGTCGTCAAACTTTTTCATGCCACCTTTTCAGCCCTTCCAAATAGTCAACTTGGTTAACTGTTTGTCCAGTTGGTACAAATGCATAATGAATAATCCCTCTGATATCAAAAAAGGTTAGCAACATCGTTGCAATCCATTCTCTAACTTAATTGTCAGACCTCATATAATTAACTGTACGTACAGTCACAGGATGTGGAGTGCAGCATAGGGAAGAGTCAATGGAATTGAAACAGCTGTAGATGATGTCAGAGGGGGAGTAGATTGAGGAGGGGGTTATCACTTTGTGAGGGGTATAAATGTCTATTACTTACTTTTGTACACCTGAAACTAAACAAACACACAAACAAAAAAGCCTTGAGGGTGGGTAAGGTCACCTGGGAAGGCTCTGGATGGGGGATACATGAGGAGCCAAGGATGCCGTCCTGGGCACCCCATGTGTAAGGGACATGTGGAGGACAGAAGCTGTGAAGGGCTGGACGGGTCAGGGAGGGTGAAAGAGAGCAGCAGAGGGTGTTGGGTCAGCAGCAGGTCAGTGGGTCATGCCGAAGTCATTTGTGACTCCCGCTGGGGTATGGAGGTGCAAAACGGAGACAGGGAGACAAAGGCTGTGATTGTGACGACTTTCCATAGCAGTGAGCAGGGAGGGCAGAGCTGGCCAGCGTCATGGAGGTGGGGGAGGACAGCCCAGGGGCTGGTAATTTAAGGTTCTGTCTCTCCCCACCTCTTGGGTCCTTCTGAAAGCACTGGCTCAGTGGTGGACGACTGAGGCATGGCACTCTCAGCGCCAGCCTGTCCTCTGCAGCCACAGTGCACGAGGAAATTCCATTTAACACAAGGAATCGCCTGCAGGTGTCTCAGAGAAAAGAACCGTGCTGGTCCAATGTGGAGACACCGTTCGTTTTGTTTGTTTTATTTAGTAAGACCCAGACCCATCGAGGGAAAAATGAAGACTCCCTGCATTGTTAAATCATGATTATTTCTCCTGCCTGTCCTTTCAGGATTTCCGAGTATGGCTGCATGCTGGAGATCAACGATGTCAGGACGTTTCCGGATGGCAGCTCAGTTGTGGGCGCAATTGGCATCAGTCGGTTCAGAGTCCTAAGCCACCGTCACCGCGATGGTTACAATACAGCAGACATCGAGTATCTGGAAGATGAAAAGGTGAGGTTTATTTTACTGGGATACGTTCAAGGGTCAGTCACCTTATTTCCCTCTGCATTGTTGAGAAACTAGGTCAGATGTTTAATGACAGTATTACTTATTTCCTCCTTTATTCTGCACTTAGGTTATTTATTATCAGTGGATTTTTACATGTATTGGAGCTGATAGAAAAATCTTCTCCTCCTGAAACAATCACCTTATTTCTGCACATTGACATGAGGGTTTGGGATTTGTTGTTTTGATGTTCTAGTCCAGGTATTGGCAGACTTTTTCTATAAAGGGCCACACAGTAAACGCTGTAGACCTTCCTGGCCATACGGTCTATGTTGCAAGTACTTAACTTGGCCATTGCAGCAAGAGGCAGCCTCAGACAGTATGTGAACGAATCAGCATATCTGGTGTCCAGCAAAATGTTGTTTACAAACACATATGATAAACAGGAGTTGACGTGTAAACAATAGTCAATTCTTCTCGATACTGATATTAGTTCAGAATGAGACATAATGCAAAACAATGGTGCTAAAAAAATTCCCTTCTAATGCTAAATGTAAAAGGCTGGCATCTCTTACCCCTTAGCAATTATGTATGTGTCTCATAGAAATACCAGGCCATATAATTTGATAGGTTAACAGTGTTTTGAAGGGATCCTCCAAACGGCTTGTACAAGCATGACCATAACAAGCCTTATTCATGGATTGCCAGAAACTAGAAACAGCTCTGCTGCTCATGATGAGGTGATGGATAAACAGATTGTAGTACAATCACGCAGTGGGATACTACTTGGCAATTAAAAGAAACAGACTCCTGACCCACAGAAAGACACAAAATAGTCTCAGGGACATTATGCCAAGTGAGAGAAGTGAGGCACACGCAATACATACCGTGGGACCCCATTTCCATAACTCCCAACAACAGGCAAAACTCTGGTGATGGAGGTCCGAGAATGGGGTGGGGGTTGTAACTGGCTGGAGAGGGGTGCAGCAGAAGCCTGAGGTGACGGCAGTCTTTTACCCGGGATAGGGTGGTAAGTACACTGTAGTGTATGGTTGACAAAACCCTTTGAGCTAAACAGTTAAGACGTTTGTAAATGTTAAGATGTATGTGAATGATACTGCAACAAAAACATGAAAAATGTCTAGGAGGAGGGAATTCTTGGAATGACCATATTCCTCGTTTGGATTCTTCGGTTCCCGTTGGGAGAGCCCCAACTGTCTCACATAACACTAGAAGTCACCCTAGGGACAGCAGTGTCCATTCGTGGCACCTGTGGGTAGAGCCCCACCCATGGTGCCAGCTCTGCCTTTTTTCGAGAAGCTGTTTCTGGTTGTCTGTGAGCACAGGGCGCCAGTGTGGAAGGGCAAGGCCCAGTGGGTCGCACTTCGAGACCTCAGGCAGGCAGCCGGACTTAAAGGCTGTGACTCAGTGAGTGAGATGCTCCTCAGGGTCTCTGCTGCACTGGGAGGGTTTGTGGGCTGTTCTTGTGGATGATGGCTTTGGAGGGTGAATGTTCTTATTTAAAAGTGGGAGCCTACATAGCTGCAACCTGACATAATATTAGGGTTTTTTGTGTTTTTTAAAGGAAACCTTCCTCTACCTATGAATACTTGATGTGTATAAATCAAATTGAGAATGGCTATATGCATTACAATCTAATCTCTTGGTTTACCATAGTTTTCATAGCTACTGGAATTGTACAACTATAGGGGACCTGAATTGTTTATTCCCATTTCACAAATGAGAACAGTCTATTCTAAAGAGGCTGTGCAACCGATTGATATTTCCGCAAGAGTCAGTGATGTAGCCAGAAAGAACTTGGTCCCCGGTCCCCAGTCTATTGCGTTTCCCACTCGGGTGTTCCTAAGTAGAACTGAGACATTAAAATGAGTGACTGGGCAGCAGGGTAGGCACCCTGAAGCAAAGCATGCCCGCCACTGACGCAGGGCGGTGCAGTGAATGTATGTCACTGTCACATGCCTTTGGGAACATAATTTGGTGATACGGAATACAGTTTTTAAAATGTCTGACTCTTGGACTTGGTAATTCTACTTCTAGAAACTATCCTGAAGGAATGACAGCCCCTTCTGTTACCACAGAAAAACCACCAAAATCCCCTCAAACCACTTTTGCATAAATATTTATATTACTGTGTTATTTTAAAAATTGTAAAATTGGAAACAATATAAATATAACTGTGTGACTAGCTAAGTAAACAGTGCTATAACTCAAATATATGATTGCATGTAGCCATTGAAAATTATTCATAATGATATGGGATGTGTCCTCATAGTGTAGTGTTAACAGAAAAGTCAGGATATTATAATAGAAGGGAGAATCTCCACTATGGAGATTCTCTGTTGAGTAGAATCTTGTTTACAAAACACTAATGAATGTTCAAAACAATAAATCCCAGTAATCTGCTCTCTACACCTGAAGCTGAATAATATTGAATGTCATCTATGAGGTCGGACAGTTAAGTTCGCGAACTCATCCTAGAAAAAGTGCTACATACCTCATTGCTGAATATCACTATGGTCACCTTCAAAGTACTCCCCTTGGGAAGCTATGCACCGATGCCAGCACCTAGTCCACCCTTCAAAGCAATTTTGGAACTCTTTTTCTGTAATAGCCATGAGAACTGTCATTGTATTACCCTTGATGTCTTGAATGTCATCAAAATGTCTTCCTTTCAATATTTCCTTTATCTTCGGGTAAAGAAAGAAGTCATTGGGGTACAGATCAGGTGAGTAGGGAGGGTGTTCCAATACAGTTATTTGTTTACTGGCTAAAAACTCCCTCACAGACAGTGCCGTGTGAGCTGGTGCATTGTCGTGATGCAAGAGCCGTGAATTGTTTGTGAAAAGTTCAGGTCGTCTAACTTTTTCACGCAGCCTTTTCAGCACTTCCAAATAGTCAACTTGGTTAACTGTTTGTCCAGTTGGTACAAATTCATAATGAATAATCCTCTGATATCAAAAAAGGACAGCAACAGCGTTGCAACATGTTCACGAATTTAATTGTCTGACCTCATATAATTATATATACATATAGTCACAGGATGTGGAGTGCAGCATAGGGAAGAGTCAATGGAATTGAAGTAGCCATAGATGACGTCAGAAGGATAGTAGATTGAGGGAGGGGTGTTATCACTTTGTGAGGGGTGTAAATGTCTATTACATTGTTTTGTACACCTGAAACTAAACAAACAAATGACAAAGCCATGAGGGTGGGTAAGGTCACCTGGGAGGGCTCTGGTGGGGGATACATGAGCAGCCAAGGATGCCGTCCTGAGTAGCCCAGGTGTAAGGGACATGTGGAGGACGGACACTGTGAAGGGCTGGAGCAGAGGCTGCTAACTGCGTTCTGTATGTAATAATGAACCTCTAATGGTCCTCTGTTTCCCTTGATCAGATGGAAGGTCCAGCGTATGAAGAACTGACTGCGCTTCATGACTCAGTGTATCAGCAGTCTCTTTCCTGGTTTACTTCGCTCCCGGATCACACGAGAGAACAAATCTTAAGTCATTTTGGGTTAATGCCAGACAGGGAACCTGAACCTCAGGTATATTCTCTTTGTTTTCTTTCCTAGTGTTCTTAGCTCATGCTGTAGTGTGCTAAGACACGTGATCCTAAAGGAGAATCGGGCAGTTTATGCTGCATGCCCCATTATGATCGCTTAAGCACCAGTTCATTTATTAACAGCCCAAAGAAGCACCTCGCAGAGTAGCACGTGCCCCTTGGAACAAAACGATAAATGCTTTCTGGTTAATGCTATATGAAGGTCATTTCTTTCCTATCAAGATCAGTTTCTTCTGATTGGCTGTCAGCTTCTCTACTCTTACTTCTCTCACCCACATCGTAAGATTTAAATAGGAAACTTAATTTGTTGACATCAACACTATGTTTTACACATCACGTCGCCTTGACCTGATACACAGGTATTGAATAAGTGAAGGGAAAATCCCCTAACTCTTGTGAAGTTAGAAGCTTTTCTTCCTTTGTGGTACCCATCTTACCATCACCATGGGCTTCCTCGGGCTCCCCACAAGGGCTCGTGGTGAAGCTGCTTCCTTAGGCACATGATGGGCGTCAGGTTTACGAAGCATCTCCAAGTGCAGACAACTGCTCTCCTGTGCTCTCAGGTGACAGAGCAGGCAGGAACCGGTTAGGATTGTGACCGAGAGCATGTGGTTCCTCTAACACACACACACACACACACACACACACACACACGCACACATAGAGTTAACCCTTGAATAACGTGGGGGTTAGGGGTGCACAGTTGAAAATCCACGTAAGACTTTGACTCCCTCCAAACTGAAGTTGTCCCTTGGTGTGTGCTGTGAGTTGGCTCCAGGACTCCCCCACGCTCCCACTGTGATACCACAATCCGTGATGCTCAAGGCCCCTATATAAAATGGGGTAGATCCAGGCCTATAGTTGGCCCTCCCCATCTGTGGACTCCCAACCATGGATTGAAAACAGTATAGGTATTTGTTGAAAAAATCCACATATAAGTGGACCCAGGCTGTTGAAACCTGTGTTCTTTAAGGGTTGACTGTAATTAATAGTAAGTCACACATATAGATGTTTCACATATACGAGTATGCACATTTATCACATTGATTTTATTGTAAGATTTATTTAGTTATAATACTTAAACTTATATACAAATGTTAGCCTTTGTAATATTATGCTATATATATAGCATGTTTCAAACTTAACAAGCAATCATGCAGAACATTGGAAAGAAGAGGTAAAAATTATGGTCTCTTCTTCTGCCCCTTATACACTCTCAACTGGAGCCTTGAGAGAACAGAATCAACTAATTCACAGCATTTCTCCACCAAAGATGCTTTTCTTTGCAGGTTCTTTTGTGAGTTCCCCCACATTTAAATGTGTAGCATAAGAGTAAACTGTATTTTGAGGGCTGAATGAATTGTGAAGTAGACCTGAATTAGGAGGTGGCATTTAATTCTTGCTCATACGTCTGTTGGTGAAACGAAAGACAGCACTGAGGGAACAGACTTGTATTTTAGGCCGTAATGCTGTGTTTTCCTTTTATTTCTCCTGCAGAGCAATCCTAGTGGACCTGCTTGGTCCTGTTGGGTCCTGGCAGTGTTGCCCTTGGAACGCAAGGCTCAGCTGGCTATCCTTGGCATGACCTCACTTAAGGAGCGTCTGCTCGCCATTTGGCGAATATTAGTCATCATCACGCGTAAGATGAATACTCGGCAAGAGCTGGTTAATAGCAGGGAGAGAAATAATTGATTTTCTCTGTTTGTCAACGTTTCTGGATGCCCTTGTACTTCCATGAGGAGAGCCAGGCCTGGGCGAACAGCATCCCGTCCCATTCACAGCGCTTTGTAAAGTGCTTGTTCATAGGGTTACAGAATGGGACACTTAGCAAATACTGACTCCTATGCAAAAGTTAAAAGTCTGTGCCTGGTACCGTGTGACTCTGTACGAGGTTAGCCTGATGTTTGAATGGAGCCCATGGTTGGGAAGCAACCAAAGAACATGTCTTTGAAGCAGATGCTTCTGGCATGTCAGTCCCCTGAGAGCATGGACACCACAGAAGGTTTACAAGAGGTTTAGGTTTTACAAGAAAGAAGGACTCCTTTCCCAGCACAGCACCTTGTTACACGTGATGGAAGCAGCATGCTTCAGGGGCCAGACAAGAAGGGGGAAACCACATTTTTGTCTGGAAGCAGATTTCTCAGAGCACAGGCTAACCAAAAATTTGTTTAGGCTTCGTGTGTCACTGTGAAGTTGTCTGTGAAATTAAGGAATCAAATCAACATTCCAGTGCAGGAGCCAAAATTAAGCCTTACCCAAGAAGTAGTAGCCGCCGGATAGAACTGTGTTTTATGTCCTGCAGTAGTTCAAGATGTTATAAATTGCATGTTATAATCAGGTGAGTGTCAACATACACGAAGGTGTACCTGGGATGTAGAAATATCTGAAGCCAGTATAGTTCATTTGAGGATATAAATTTATACACCCTCAACAAAGAGTGTACGTGCAGTGGGATGTCAAATGTACATCCCAACTAGTGCAAAGCTTCTCTTGAAAGCATATCCCTGTCAACATGGATTCAATGGGTACTAAGCCTTTAGGAAATAGTCATGTTTTTCTACTAGGATTTGCATTAGAAATTAGGCCCATCAATAAATTTGAGCTCACCATCCATGCACTAATAATATGCAGACATTAAAAGCTGCATATGAAATGAGAATCTGTTCAAGGAAACCATAAGAGGAGAATGTTCAAGGAGACAGAAGGCGGCGTGAGATGTAAATATTCAGCAAGCTTTTCTCCAACACCAACCTAAAGATTATCATTTTTCTTCTTTTTGAGAAGAACTTTTACAATGATCAGAGCAGGTATTATCTATTAAAGAACAGTCCGTATAACTTCCAACCGCTAATGCATATTGGTAATACTGATTGGAGTAACCATTTGAACCTGACATACTGAATTATAACCAAACGAGCTGGTACATTTCATTGGCTTCTTGGTCTGTGAGGTGGACATTCTTAACGGAAAGGTGACAAGACCAGGCTACAGAGCAAATCACAGCTATAAGTTTTGCTTTATTCATTCAAGGTATACAATTTTTGAGTTTTAAAACATATATGTCATAATACCAACTGTTGGTGGTTTATCCATCCGTCACACATTTTATTAGAAAGACTTTATAATCGTAGTTTTAAAAAGTGTAGTTTCAATAGCTAAAACTCAGTTTCATCCCAGAGGTTGGAAAGTATTATACTTGTTTTACTTAGTCATAAAGAGAAAATTTGAAAGTATTTTCCAATCAGATGTTTCCAGTGCCTCACATAACTGTGAATCTCAGATAGCATCTTGAACATGGTTTAAAGAAAGGCTGTTTGGCCAAGTGATTCCCAAATGATTTTCATAATTCATGTACTGTACTAACAATAGTATCCAGCTTTCTTAGACATGATAATCTAACCTGATCATGTAAAACAAAAAACACACTTCATCTAGCATTCCAGAAGACCTGTATGAGAAATGGTTCATGAACATGGGTCTGCATTGACCAGTCTCTTCCTCTTCTAGAAAACCTTTTTCTACCTTAAATCCATATCTGGACAGTTGCCATTGCTGTTTCCACTCAGGGTGTCCAAATAACCACACGGCCTTCATTTCTCCAGGAGCCTTCCTGAAGTTATGTTTCTGTGCTCAGAGTATTAAGGCTTTTCCCATAACAGTGGGAAGCTACTGCTCTCTCAACCCTCCTCTTTCAATGTAGTAACTCACATTCTGTAACCCAAACCATCAAGTTACCTCTTTCTGAGTCTGTCTGCCTCTTCCTGAGTCATCTTCTCGTTCTGAGTGTTCTCACGTAAAAGCCTGTTCAACAGTAATGATGCAAACTGGAGCAACACGATTTTTGTTGTTTTTGTTTCTTGCAACCACAGGGAAGAGACTGTGATCACCTCATGCTCTGTCCAGCATCCCACGTCCACACAGCACAAAGGGGGGTAGATCGGTACTCCCTGAGCACTTAGAATAAGTTCTTCATCAGGAAGTCGAACCAAGGAAATAATATCCCAAGTCGTATTATGAAGGAAGCTTCCTTTTACAAGCTTTAAAAAAAGGGAAGAAACCCAAACTCCAGTTGGCTGCAAATCTAGTTGAAACAGCACAGTTCCCTTTCTTCTTCCTGCCTTCCCCACCCCACCTCCTTTCTGTCACGGAGACGTCATTTCTAAGGATTTCTCAGAAAATAATAGAATCTCTCCTTCAAAGTCAGAGCATCCCAGTTTAATTTTACTGAAAACATTCCAGCACTGATGCGCTAGTTACATCAGAATAAAACCATCTACTCAGAGTAATAACAGTTTTGGGGAGTGATCCTTCTCTTAACACAGTACATTCTGCTTGGTAATTTTCCATTTACTCTCCTAAGTGGCTTGACTCATAATTCCATCTCTGCCTATATTTTTGAAACGTAGCTGAAATCCTGACAGGCGGTTTTCTGAAAGCCCATGAGATTTTTAGGGTGATCACATCCCCTCGGTCCCTGTCTTCAGAGTTGAAAGTTAGAGTATTTTTTAGAGTCCCAAATGAAAACAATTAAAAATGTAAGATGTATCCATGCAACCACAATCATTTTTTTATAAGTTCATGTGCCAAAATTTTGAGTATTATCCCATTTTTATGACCACAGAGATGTCCTTTCTTTTCTAACCACCCCCACCCAACACCCAGATCAAAACAACCCACCAAGACTGTTTGTTTAATAAGTTGTATCTCAACTCTTAACATATGTTAAGTCTCACACAGGACTTTTGAATCATCAAGGAACAAAGTTATAGGTGGTAGAATTATCATGAACGATGACACTATCATTTTGTCATAGAATTATTTGAAATTGCCATTGTTATCATCGAAATATTCCATTGCTTGACATAGAAGTCATGATTTTTAAGTTGCTTTCTAAAAAGTGCTCAGCTGTTTCTTCTTCCTCCTTGCTTTTGTGTTTTCTCCCACCACTTAAATTACTTTGGTGAATACCACTCTTTAAAATTTAGGTGCTACCTATGAAATAATAATAATAATAATAATAATAATAATAATAATAATAATAATAAAAGTGAATGATACAAAGATGATAGCCCATTAGGAGGAAAATAAGTTGGGTCATTTCTTTTTGTTGGAAGCACGAGGTTTAGTTTTCCCCAGATATGCCTGTGGAACAGGATGGGTGGTCTCCAGTTTCCACTGTTAACGTAGGTGACAGTGGCAGCAGGAAGCTCTTCCTCTTTTAGCACCATCCATACCCAAAGGTCCCTTTCTGCTTCTGTGTTTCACCAAAACCTGGGAAAGCTAGGTCTGAATGGACAGGGTGAGCTATGCCAGCCACACGCAGGGAGAAAAGTGAACCCTGAATGTTGCTGGATATCCCCTCCTCTCTACTAGGGCCGGGCTATTGACTTCTGACTCCTAGGAGAAGGTCTGTTCACTTTTACAATTCCTCACCTTACCTGCACCTTAACTCGCACCTCTCAACTGCTAAAAAAAGCTTTACCAAAAGCTGCTGAATCCCATAAAGCAGCTTTTAGTAGTGGATCAGCTGTTAGGTGAATATTAGAATATTGACTATTAGAAAATTGCAGTAGCATAAACTAAAGACGAAATTGAAGTGTCACCATTGCACTTGGTCAAGATGGGATATTAGCTCCGATTTGTGCCCGGGTCCGAATGTATAAAGGTGACTGAGTGACAACACAGAGAGGTCAGTGTCACTGAAAGAAACGTTTGTTGTTACTCACAGTTCCCCTCAAAAGGAGAGGCATGGCACGACACATGGGGCCCACATGGGAAGCACCAGTGCCAGTCAGGGGGCTGAAGCAGGACGAGGAAAAAGCACAGGGACAGCAGCCCTCATTCTGTTTCTGCCAGGAAGTCAGGCAGGGCAGCAGAAGCAGCTTAGGACTGGTGAGTCTGAGTAATGCTGCAGGCTCTGTGCTCTCAGGTGGTCTCTAGTTGTCTGGTCTGGGGTCTGGGGGAGCTGGCAGAGGAGTATTGCCTCCTGGAGTGTAAGAGCCAGGCAGAGGGGGCGTCTCACAGTGTGGGCTCTGGATCAGTTGGTTTTCATGTGAAAGGCCTGCTCTCTGCTGTCTCTAAGAATTAGCCAGGAGGGGCAGTCTCTCCCCAGTCGGGGGTAAAGGGGGGGCCCAAGGTGTCAAAATGTCATCAAATGTAAAAAACAAACAAAAAACCCCATTAAACAAGCTTGTTCTCGCACTTCCGGCTACAGCCTCTCTAAGAGGCCTGTTCTGTCTCTGCAGAGGGGCGGCGTGGGCCCGTGGGCACAGCCCTGTGTGTGCAGAAGCTCAGCGGCAGAACCACAGCGGCATTCGTGCAGCCAAGGAGCAGCCCTGAAGAGCAGGGGACTCCCTGGGCATGTGACGTCCCCAGGTGGAAAGATCAAGCCCCAATCATAAAGCAACGCACTGAGAAGTTTCCCTACATCCTCAGGCTGCGTTGGCATGTGTGGCCCTGAGGACAAAATGGCTTTTCTCCAGCCTTTCACTTTTAGGGATCATTTGACGGCATTGCATTAGGACCGTCAGTATGTACCATACTCTTGGCCTCTTTAGCCAAGTTTGGCACTGCTAACAGTTTGATCAGTGACTGGCTTATCTCATCTCTTATACTGCTTATCCCCCCACCACATGTACACAGTTTCCCTCTGAACTCTGGGGGGAAAAAAACAAAAACTGTTAATAGAGAGGTTGGAAAGCGCTGTTCGTACATTGCAATTTCCTGCTAGTCGAGGATATGTCAGTAGCCTCTTAATTTATAGTTGTGGAATGATTTTACCAGTTAAGAATTTGATGTGTACTTTTTTCTATTTAATTAGGAGAGCAGGTTTGAACAAATAAGTTGATGTAGATAAACTTAAAAACCATGCTTTTACCTGTTCAGAGGTAGGCAGTGTTATCACATTCATATAACATGCATCGTGCCTCTTGCCTTCCTTTTATTTCCTAAGTTCAAGTCAGGGTTAATGACGTAATAACACTACTTGGCATTTCTTGTTATCTAAGTGAGGCCAAACTGAAATGTTGCCGTATTTACTTCATGTATTTGTGTGCTAGTCATTTTCATTCATTGGAATTGTATATCAACATGTGGTATTTGGAGTAAATAAAACTTACAGTGTTGTAAACGTTCTTTAATAAATAATTGCACCCAAGTAGTAGGGTAGAATGACTGGAAACTAGATCATATCAATGTGTGTGGTATTATATTAGTTTTCTATGGCTGCTCCAACCAGTTCCCAGAACCTTGGTGGCTTAAAACCACAGGAATTTCTTCTCTCTCAGTTCTGGAGGTTAGAAGTCCAAAATCAAGGTGTCAGCAGGGCCACACATCGTCCGGAGGCCCTGAGGAAGAATTCTTCTAGTTCCTTCTAGCTCCTGGTGGCTGCCAGCAGTCCTTGGCTTGTGACAGCAGGACTCCATCTCTGTCTCTGTCATCACCTGGCCTCTTCCCTGTGTTTCTCTGTGTGTCCAAATCTCCCTTTACTCACATAAGAACACCAGTCATGGGACTTCGAGCCACCCTAATCAGGCAGGACCTCACCTTAACTTGATTGTATTTGCAGAGACCCTATTTCCAACGAAGGTCACAGTCACAGGCTGTAATTGGACATGAGTTTTGGAGGAACACTATTCCATCTCGTGCAGATGTGGAGCTGTTCCAGCTTACTTCAGTGGTCCAGAAGTAAGGGCGGAGGTTCGGTGACTTTGCCTTAAAATTGAAAATTACTTTTTAAGGTTAGTTTTATTCAAGGAAAATAAGATTTTGTAGGAACTGAAGCTTAAATAGGTTTTTGGGGGTGGGGCAGGGTAGTGCTTCTTTAAAAAATTGCAAACAGAGTTAGGTATGAAAATGCATATTTATTTAGAATTTTAAAAGGGGTAAATTGAAATTTTTAAAAGCTGGCAAATGACACTCATAATAAAATACTGAAAACTTACTAACTTCTTGTCACCTTTATGATACTTTTCCTTCTGCTTTTTTTTCCATTGTATATACTTTGATCACCTTTTCCTACGACAATGTTGTATTAGTCTTTCAAGAGAGAATGATACTTAAATTCTTTCTCTAGCATGGTTGAAAAATATTTATGATTTAGAAGTTTCTTTCAGTTTTTACAAGTTGTTATTGGCAATGTTATTTACATTATTTGGGTTGTTGTCATTTGGAAAAACCTAAGCTGAGATTCTTTCATATATGAGCTGTAATACTCAGGCATTTTTCAAGGCATCTCATGTAGTGAATAATCTTACATCCTTCAGTACTGCCCACTGGAATGTTCTGTGTTGTGGTAACCACTAGCCACGGGTGGCTATTGAGCACTTCAAATGTGATTAGTGTGGCTGGGAAAGGGGATTCTTCATTTAATGTAATTTTAACCGTTGGCTTTTCGCCCACTGCCAGCCCTGTGGCCCACCTCAGTGTCCCCTGCTGGGCCTCCCTCCAGAACCAGTGACTGTGTCAGCAGACTGGGGCCTGAGCCAGTGAATTTGGTGAAACTAACCAAGGACGTGGAGGTATGAAAAAAATTGTCCTTTTCATCCACCTGTGTGTGCTCAGAATGCCCACTGAATCAACAGCTTTAAAAAAAGAAAAGGCGTCTGGGTCTGGAACAGGTTCCTTTTTATGTTCTTAAGACCTTGCGAGATCTTTTTCCTTCTTTCAGCAGGAAGTATCAGTCAGGATAGATTACGTGATGCTACAGTAATGAGCATCCTCCCAAGTCTCATTGTTTTCTAATGACAAACATTTATTTTTTTTACTTAACACGGCATACCTATCCATGGTGAGCACGGCTCAGGTCCCCTGGTGGCCTCACTTGCTGGGAGAACGTTTGACTGTCAGCTTCTTCAGAGGGCCACCTCACCCAAAGTCACATCCCTTCCTGGGGAAACTCACATGCAGTGACTAATCAAAGTAATAGCATAAAGGTCTGGCCATCTCAGCTCAACATAGGACAACTCTGAAGGGCCAAGTGGCTCCAGAGCTCTCTGGGGGCTCAGCTGAGGCCACTGCATCTGTCATATAGCTGAGCATCTCCCTCGGTCCACTCCTCTTCCTTTTCTGGATATGAATCCCACAGGTATTATTCCCAAGGGCACTCCTAGATAAATATCCCATAAGCTAAACTGTTGTCTCAGAGTCTGCTTCTGGAGCCAGACTACATGGTTCAGGAGTGGGCCAAAAAATCAAGTGATAAAGTGGGTTTCTGGAGCTGGATCACTTACTACTTTCTGGAGGTAAGAGCCCCATCAGTGGCCAGAGAGCCCCTGGCATGAAGTGACCATCTAAGTTTTAAAACTCACTGGTGGTGAATTGGGATGGTCACTAGTAGAAGGAAATACACTAGTTCATACACTGTGTCAGGCCTTTGAGAAATGTGGAATAAATAGCTATAAGGACAGTGGAATTGGGTGGCTGTCACTAAGGCTGATGGATACTCTAGAAAAAGATACGATGCTATGGACAATTAATCACCCGTCAAGACCCTTGAAAAATTTGAATACCCAGATTCCCCTGAGCCTTCTGAACCTACAGAAGTAGCTTAGAGATAATCCGAAGGCTCCTTCCCATAGGGGTTAACACATGTGCCCCTCATGATCTGCCTTCACCTTCCCTCCAGGTCACTGAGCCTGTAACTGGGGTTAAATCAAAACGACCCTCTCCCAGGGACACTCTGAGCCTGATAAGGGGTGAGGGAGAGCTCTAGATCCCAAAAGAAACTCAAGACATAGCCCACATGTACCCGCGGAAGGCAGGGACGCCATGCATAGGCAGGGTTTTGAGGGCACTTCATCAAAAGGATTGGAATACCGAGTTGAGTAAGCTGATAAATTTGGGAGCAACCTCCTAGGATTCAGGATTTATTTGCCACACTAGCCAGGACCCCGGGAGATGGGAAGGGGACCCTCATGAAAGTAATATCAGCAACCCTAAAACCCAACCCAGAGCTGGTGATAGGAATGGCTATTGCAGAACCCAGCCCACTGAAGGCAATGGGAGATATAGAATTCCAAAGTAATAGAGGCGACACGACAGCAGGTAACTGCCAGAGCCTGGAAGAATGTTGCTGGAGGAGACGGAGCCTCTTTGGTAAGGTCCAGGCCCCTCCTGCTGGATCTGAGGAGGGTGTAAGGTAAGTGGCAGTCATGTCCTGCCTGCTGCCTCTGGGACGGGTTTAGGAGAAGTGGAAAAGGATCTGCTAAGGGGTGGGTGTCGTCACAAGGCCAGGATGGCTCTGCATTTGGGTGTCCCTAGTCAGCGATGGGAGTAGCAAAGCAGGTCTGGGGTGTCAGGGGTAAGAAAGCAGTGGTGACTCAACAAGGTGGTGGTGATGGCATTTCCCTGCTGCTGCCTGACCTTGTAAGAAATGCTCCCTGTGAAGTCTGCTCCTGGCTTTATGCGTATCTGTCCTCCCAGGCTGGTGAACAGCAGGGCTGCTTTTTTTCTCTTTTCAGTCCAAGATGATTTTTACTCTTTCAGCCCTGATAGATCTTTACTCTTTCACTGGTGTTCAAAAACTATTGAACAAATATTCACCCCAACCATGTTTTCCTAGAGCGCTGGAGTATTTCTCATATTCATTATGTATATAATGATCTTGCACAGAGCTCAGCTTTTAGGCTTTCATAGATATTTTATGAATCAGTGAATAAAGGAAGAGAGGAAGGAACAGAGAGAAGGGAGGGAGAGAGGAACGGAAGGGAGGAAAGGAGTGATGCGGGAAGGAGCAGCCATTTTGGTCAAGTTCTAAAGGACAAGCGATGTTTGGCGCCGTCTGCTGGACGCTCTGCAGTACTGCAAAGGGCTGAGACGCAGGGGCAGGGGTTCCCGTCAGGCACTCAGCCCATCCATGCCTGATGCTTTTTCAGAGAATTTCACCAAAATAATAAAATCAGCCAAGATCCCATGACAGATGGCTTCAAAAGAACAAATACAATCACAAGGCAATTGATTGTGGAGCAGAGTGCTTCCACAGGCCCACTCTCGACCATTCTCCTCGTTATCAGGAATCCTAGGCCGAGTTGGACATCCCTTTATGGGAGAGTGGGAAAACTCTGGTTATAAATGCAACTGTATTTTTCCACTGGTCTATATTGTGACGTATAGTGATTTCCGGTTGGTCTTCAATTGGCAGTATATCACACAATCTAGTTTTAAGTTTTTCTGTCCTTGGGCCATTTTGCCAACTACTTAATACTTAAAATTTTTTATACTTAAAAATCTGGAGACCTTCAGTTAAAGGAACCTCAGAGTGAGTGCTTTTATGAATCCAAGAGCCTTTTCACAAAGCAAAAGGATTTATCTGTTTCATACATTTACATGATTATTTAAAAACTTCTAGACCCAACTATATAAAGAGTAAAAGATGACAGACTGATGGGACGTTAACCCAGAATGGCCCAGAGTCATGTGGGAGGTTCCCCCCAAGATCTTCAGGTCAGCAGCAGGGCAGAAAAAGGATGCAGGGTCTGGGTGGAGTGCACATGGGCAAGCTTGCTTATTTAGACGCAGACCATTCTGTTAAATACTCTGCCCTTCCCACAGTGGTGGCAGCAGCACCCTTCGTCTCCAGAAGAATGTTTTCATGTTGTTTCTCTCCATTTTCAATAACGATAACTATGCCGAGGGAGCAGCTTTGGAAGTTGCTGTTGGCGCAGAATCGCTGGGCAAGTCCTGTGGCTCCTCCCCTTCGACGGAGGCTGTAATGTGGAGACCGTGGAATTTGGAGTCAGTCTAGGTTCCGATTTTGTCTCCACTCCTCACTAGCTGTAGTGCAGGTGACAACCTCACTGAGTTTCATTTTCCTCACCTATGAGATGGGACTATCAAACTCTAGCCGGCGGGGTTATTATGGGGATAAATGAGACAGTGCAAGTAAACAGCGTAGGCACCGAAGGCAGCCGCTGTCGTTCTCACCACTAGTCACACGTGAGGCACCTGGTTGTCTCCCCCTTATTTCTTAGGAATACGCCCAGCTTCCAAAGCCACAGTTCCAAGCTTCCGCTGTAGGTAGGGATAGCCAGTAAGAGACAAGGAAAGTCATTGAGAAAACAGGAAGAGCTACTTAAAAGATAGCTCACACCTCCGCACATGAGCTTCTGCCCTTGTCCATTTTGTTTTTCCTGCCCGGAACTCAGAATTGATAGGTGGGGCTCTAGCAACCGTGTTGTGATCGTGATGTAACCTTATGGGTAGAAGTCGTGCTTCAGAACTGATGAAGTGGACGGCAGAGGAGCTGGGGTCTGAGGTGACACTGGAGCCACCATAGCGGCCCTGGCCCACCTACCTCTGAGGGGCTTCAGGTTATGTGAGAGACTCGACATGTGTTAATGGCAGCTGTACCTAGCTGGTTGCATTTGAGGAGAGACCTCATCAAACCCCTGGCCCTCACTTTCATTTATAAAATGAAGGAGTGGCTTAGATAACCCCTATGGACTTTCCCAACTCACATACAGGCCCCCATTTCCACCTCCCGAGTCTTGTTGGGCGGAGGGGAAATGGGACAGGTGAAGGGGCGATAGAAAAGGCAGAAGTGGACCTTGAGGTTAGCTGTCGAGATCCCGGTATTGCTGTCCCCCAAATATTGCGTTAAGGAGACACACTCAGTCCACTTCCTGAGCTCAAGGGTTCCGTGGTTGGTGCGCTAGAAGGATGTTTGTTCTGGCAAGTTCAGCGTACCTCTTCCCAGTCAGAGCTGCTTCTGTCGCCTCTCCTTCCTAGTGGGATGCAAGGAAAACTAACAGAAGAAATCAACCTGGTGATTTTTCACATGATGCAGAGCACGTCAGCAAGTGGCTACACCGGAAATGACCACATGGGGGCACTGCACACTCAAGAATGGGACACCCAGCTAGGACCTGTCTCAAGCCGTATTTGGATTTTAGAAAGGAGCTGCCTGTGGAAGGGATGGAAGACACTCCTTGTCTGCAAAGCTGAGCAGCCCAAGGCAGAACTGCATCCCTCCCTATATCAGGAAGGAAGAGTCTCGGTGTAGTGTTTGACATAGAAAACGGGCTTCTGGAATAATGACTGTTAGTATTATTTGCATTGTTATAGAATTTTGGAATTTCTACGTAATCTTTGTTTTGGCTCACAGCTGATGAAAACTATAGATCCTCTGTCTATAAAGGTCAAATAGCCAATACAATAAATCAAGGTCATAGCCTGTGCCTCCCAGGGTCCTGATGGTGAGTGAGGGCCTGGCTCTGCCTGTTGCTGGGGGCTCCAGGCAGCGTGAGGGGGGGCAAGGATGGCTGTGCGGCACGGACACAGGCTTGGATCCCATGCCGACTGGTGAGCCTGGGGGAGGCTTCACTTGCAGCCTTGTTTATAAAGTGGGGAACCTAATATCTGCCTTGGTTTGGCGTTAACATGCAGAAAGCTCCTGTCAGTGAACCGAGAAGTAAAAGGCTGGCAGGGCAGGAGGGACAGACGGGGCAGCAGCCAGTCCCATCCCCACACAGCTGTGTAAGGCCAGTCAGCTGTGCTCCCACCAGCTCCCTGGCTGTGGTAGGTGCCGGCTTCTCTACCATGGCAGATCTCGGGCATTCGGTCCCCCCAACTCTGGGTGCTGTCTTCTCCAAGCCTGCCTGTGGAGCAGGCTGTGGGCTCCAGGCCCTCTATCCCTACTTCTGACTCTATAGCAAATATACCAGACTCTTTGGTTTCCAAAACTGCTTTGATAACCCTTGTGACAAGAGGTGGGGTTCCACAAAAGAGGTCAGTTTACAGAGATTCCTGATTTTGCAAGTTCCTATACCTCCTAACTTCTACTTGAGAAGGCAAATGGAAAGTTGACAGGACCTGGGGACAGATGTTTGAAATGAAATATTGCATAATACAGAAAAGCCCTGAGGAACATTCTACACCATTGGCCCCACTGTCAACTCAATCAAATCCTGATAGGTTTCCATGTTTGGTGCATATTTATTTCTAAGAAATGAAAAGTGATACATAACAGCCTTTAAGTGCTGGTGTATCCTTCCTCCAAAGACTGCATGTACACACGTGTACACACGTGTACACACACTCAACACATAGGTAGTGAACGCTAGGCTCTGACCCCCTCCAGCATGGCAGCCTCCATGGAATGTGGGGTTCTCTTGAAGAATGAAACAGGTAAAAAAGGAATCTCAGCCATTCACGTTGTCTTTAAACTTGGGTAGATCCTTTGCACTGTTCTTCTCTTGTTTCTCAGCAAAACAGAAGAAAGCAGCCTTCACCACGCGTGCGTTCTCAAACCCGGCGAGCCCTCCACGCTGTCCCATGCGTGCCCTTCCACTAAGTGCAGCTTTGCTCGACTTCATGGATAATTCATACTGTGTGACTCCCCTCAGTGTACACACCCGTCCTCTCCGAGGTACACTTGGGTTCTTTCCATTCCCGGGCTAACGGAAGCTATCGTTAATGTGGTTTACCAGCCCTGGGCATTCTGAGGCGGTTTTAATCTCAAGGCAGCCTGATGTGATTGAAATGGGACCTCACTGTGGTTTCCAGTTGCATTCCCCTGCTTCTGGCGAGGCTGAGGACCATTTCATGTGCTATTGGTCTTCCTCCTTCTGTGAGCTGCCGGTCGTGCCCTTGGTCTGGATAGTTTCTTCATGTCAGAGTGTGTCTGTCAGCCGTGCTCCTATCCCAGAGGCGGCCTTCGGGAGAGGGAGAGAATGAAGATACTGGCTCGGGGTGAACAAAGATTCTGAGGAGGCATGAGGAGATGGCACCCAGAGTGGAGAAGGAAGATTATGTTTAGATTGGAAAGAGGAACGTGTCTCTGCCAGGAAGGGAAGAAGGGATGACAGTTCCCCAGGTTGAGGTGGCTGATGGGAATCGAAGGAGCTCATGCCCGGTGGCCTCCATTTTTTCCACTGGGTTGTGGTGAGGGAGGCTGTGGACCTGGAGAAAGATGCCCTGGGGAGT
Source organism: Rhinolophus sinicus (assembly GCF_036562045.2). Lineage (NCBI taxonomy): Eukaryota > Metazoa > Chordata > Mammalia > Chiroptera > Rhinolophidae > Rhinolophus > Rhinolophus sinicus. The sequence goes on along the minus strand of NC_133755.1, from coordinate 67,047,123 downwards.
GTGGGGGAAACGAACCAGACTGTGACAGGGAGATCAGGTGGCTTTGAAGGGCGGGTTGGTAGTTTGGCTTGGGCCAACACAAAGCCAGCATGCACTCCTGGAGCGTGGGTGACCTGCCCCTGGTGGGAGATGGGGTTGCCAGGGGCTGCAAGCTGTGTCACAGAGCAAACAACTGTGTGACGTTCACTCGGCTGAACTGGATTTAAGCTCTGTAGTGCGTATCGGCCCCCGACGTGGACTAGACATGTTCGAGAATCTTCCAATGGGGTGAGTGTAGTTCCAACAGAATGACCCAGCACAGGAAACATTCAGTGAAGGTATAAACTGTCCCCACAGCTGGAAGGATTGGTTCAGTGGACTCCTCAGGCACCTGCAGCTTTTCCTGGAATGGGGCTCGCCTTACTTTCAGGTGCAGTCGTTCCACTAAACAGTTCTTTTAGAAACCTTTGCAGGTGAAGCCGACGTGTGCTTTGAAAGTGAACATGAGTATCGCCAAGTTGTGTTCATATAAAACTATTTGTATTCATTCCTGAACAGCTGCCAAAGCAAATTACACAAAATGGGTGGCTGAAAACCACAAGAATTGGTTCTCTCACAATTCTGGCATCCAGAAGTCCAAAATCAAGGTGTGGCAGGGCTGAGCTCCTTCTGGAGGCGGCAGGAGAGAATGCATTCTGTGCCTCTTCCAGCTTTGGTGGTTGTCAGCACTCAGACTGACGGGCTGACGGCTGGTTGGCTCCCATGTCTGCCTTCGGCCTCATGTGGCCTCACCTCTGTGAGTCCGAGTCTCTCGTCTAAGACACTTGTCGTTGGATTTGGGGCCTGCTCAGGTTATCCAGGATGATCTCATCTCAAGATCTTAATTTTACCTTCAAAATTCTTTTATCCAAATAAGGTCACATTCGCAGGTTCTGGGGATTAGGGTGTGGACATATCTTCTGGGGACCAACATTCAGCCCACTATACCCCCAACTCAGGCAATACTTCTAGAAAGCAGAGGTTGTTTGAAGCAGCTAAGATGTGCGATTCAGGGACCCCTGCAAAGAGCTGTCGGGGTCCTGGAGAAGATCTCATACAGTCCCATTGTACAGAGGAGACCTCTGAGGCCCCCAGAGGGGAAGTGGCAGAACCCAAGATAGACTGGTGATAGTTCCTTTCCTAGAAACAAACCCTTATACCGGAAACAACATTCACTTGCCCTTTCTGCCAAGACCAAACCTTGTTTGAATGTCTTTCCTTTAATCCAGAAGCCAAGGCCGTGAGCAGATGCAATGGCATGTATTCAGGGCAGAGGACCAGGACCAGTAACCTACTCATTGGGGCTGAAGCTGTTAACGCTCCTTGGGTTGTCTAAGTACGACCCAAATGACTGTCCTCTTCAGATGCTACCTGGAATCTGTTTAATTTTTTGTTGACGAGCACAATTGATTTTAAACGTCCCTTGTTGTAAACATCTGTGGCCACACTGCCATATATTTCAGGACAACAGTTTATTTGTCATTGTGAGGTTTCTGCGAAGGGAGATGGTGGTGTGTATGTGTATGTATGACAAGCCAGAAGAAGGGTCTGTGTTTGAAATCATTCCTTTTAACTACTAAGCTTTGTCACCAGGACCCATTAGCAAACCTCTCTGAACATTCTCATCTCTACCTGTGAGATGGGGTCCATGACCTCCCAGCTCTCAGAGTTGGCAGGGACAGTGGTTGTGAAAGCACCTGGCATACAGTCACTCAACAAATGCCTGAATTTTGCTTTTTAGAGGAAAGGCTTACTATCTAGAAAAGAAACTCAAATGTAGTAAAATAATAGCTAAGGCTCAGTTGGGTTAGACGGCATCCAATGGCATTGCTGGTCGGATCGTCTTACCCGCCCTGAGGCAGGTACTGTTGTCACTCATTTTACAGGTGGAGAAGCTGAGGCTTCTCATGGTGACAGGCTTCCCCGGGTCACACAGCTCCTCCACGTCAGAGCAAATGCCCAGCTCCCTGCTGCCTCTCCGGCGTTTCAGGAGGAACGTGAGGAGGGAGGTGGAAGCAGCTCAGGGTGCATGTGAAGGTCCAGAGAGAAAACCCTGGGTTGGACAGAAGGCTTCAGGACGCTGGTGGCATGGGAAGGGCTGGGCTGGATTTTACCAGACGTGGGTGTGAGGCAAGAGCCTTTTGGGTCTCGGCATGGGGAGGGGGCAGCCTACTGTCCTCAGCACCTCTGCTTCCCTCACCTCACACTGGCTTTCCTGGAGCTTCAGGACATAAGCCGAGCCCTCGTCAGACAGGCCAGGTTTTGGAGGCCAGGGAGATGGCGCTGGCCCTCAAAACTTCTTCACCAGGTAGGGTGACCACAGTTATTGTCCAAATCAAGACACACTGGGGTGCTGTTAAGCAGGACAACAGGTGTCTGTCACCTGGGACTGTCCCAGCAACTCGGGTCATGTCCTGCTGTCACCGTGCAGACAGCAGCCTGGGCCGACAGAACATACCAAACCACAGCTCAGCGTGGCCATCACCACACAGACTGCGAGCTCGAGAGGTTTCTGGTGGCGGGGCTGACTGGTAAAGGTTCAAACAAATAGGACGTGGCTGACAGGAGAATCTTGTGACGCCCCATGCTGGGGACAGCAAGGGGGAGATGAGTGCCCCCCGCCTGCTGGGACGCACCCTCATAGCACACCCGCAGCGCTCTCTGGGTTTTCGAAATTAAGAAGAAGCCACAAGCAAAAGACTTCAAGCCTAAACTTTCCATTGAGGAGGGACTTTCTCACTTACGAAAGGAAGACACCACAGGGTCGTTATTTGAGTAACTCAGGCAAGAAAACCCAGTCACTAGAACGGCCCAGGCAAAAATAGCCTGTGGGTTGTTTTTCTTCTTTTCACCAAACGAGCCTTTGAGAGGGTTTGTGGTCTGTCCCGTGTAGGGATGTATCCCCAGAACTCTCAGTTCCCCCTTCTCGTGCTCACCAAGGGGTAGAGGTGCCCTGGGAGGCGAAGTGGCCGCTTGGGCCCCTCACCATCTAACTGCCCCTCCAGGAGGCCCTGCCGCAGGTGGGAATTCCAAGTACCCCATTGTTAAACACTCACATGTCCCTGAGGGGGGAAGCAGACACACCGCAGCGCCCTAAGGATACGGGGTGAAGTCAGGTTAGTTTTACTGAGAGGGGGTTACTGGGTGCACAGGCAGCTTGAGGAGATGCCAGATTTCCCTCCTTTATACCAGGGCCCCAGCAGGAGCTGCCATGAGCTCGGTCACAGCATCAGTGACAGACACGGGAAACAGGTTCCCGAAGCTTCCAGCATTTGTGAGGCAGAGTTGCTGCAAGCCCTGGGGACCCCCGTGGCGACCCAGGCCTTCCTGCCAGGTCTCAGCTGAGGGCCCCTCCAGGTCACCAGGCCCTTCCTGGGGCGGCCCCACAGTGTGACCAACACACAAGTGCTTGGGCTTCTCTCTGGAGCAAAATTGTCCACTCACCAGCCACATCCCATGAATTTGCTTTGTCTCTGAGGGAATAATTAACTAGTGTTAGTATGATATCAGAAAATTGCTAATTATGGCGATGAGCTAACACAGCGTGCTGGGAACTTGTGGGTTTCTTGTTAGTGATGACAAAAATGGAGAATGCTTGACTGTCTTGTGCTGCATCCAGGTTCTCAGGAGGCTTCGAGAGACGTGGCTTGGCACTACGCCAGGCTGGGAGCCCCTGGCCCCCAGGACTCTGTTTTCCTGGAGAGAGTTTGGAGCAGAGGCATCAACTGGGAAGTTCAAGATGGTGAGAGGAATGAGGACGACGGGGGACGGGGGGTCACAGTGGCATGTGCCACTGGGGTCTAATGCCCCACAAGGGACTGAGTGTCACCTGTTCTCACCCCAAACTCACACAACTCAACACGCACACTCACAAATCACACTCACATTCACACATATTCATACTCATACACAATCTCAAGCTGACCACATTCACACCCACTTGCACACTCTCTATCACACACATTCACCTGCTCTGTCACACTCATAACTTACATGCTCACACACACTCATAACTTACATGCACACACACACACACACACACACACACACACACACACACACACTTCAAGCCAAATTAGAGCTGTCTTCCTGGTCCCGAAAAAAGGTGGTCACCCCATTGTCTTGAGCTCAGAAGCCTGGGGTTAGATCCTGAGCCGACCTTGGCACTTTGAAAGAGTAAATTCTCTGCTTTCCAGATGGTCTGGTCATTGAGAGAAGGACGGAGCCCCAGGGACAGAGAGAATGCTAGTAGCACAGGGCATACGTTCTGCTAAGATGCTGTACTAATTTGCAAATACTGTTGATATAAACAGTATTTGCAAATTAGTATAAAGAAAAAACTTTCTATTGCAAGCCTATCTTACATGCAAAATACTTTGCAATGCATGGTAGAGGGTTGTATGGCACGGAGCCCCCTGGACCCAAGAGGAACCACCGCCATGCTGTAGCCGACACCCAAGGTGCTTCTCATGCGTGGTCAGGGTTGAGAACCACTGGGATCCAGCCAGTGGCTCCCAAACTTCACTGCACATTCAATGACAAATCCTGATGCCCAACCAAGCACCTTGGTTTCTAATACCATCCTCCAATAAAAGGAACGAGGGCTCACTGAAGAAATGATTGATTTGAGGGCCGGCGCAGGAAAGACAAGATGAGCCTGGAGCATCCTTGGTGCCAGAGAGGAAGGAAGTGCTCAAAGAACACGATGATGGGGACATGTCAAAGGGACACAGGAGCCAGCTGAACGAACTCCCGATGGCCAAAACTGGAACAATTTGAGCCATGAAATGTTGGACCATAAGCAGTGTATACAATATTCATTGAGTAGAATTCCAAATAATTTATTTGGATACTCCTTCCTCAAGGAGGTAGGATGTAAGTCCCACTCCCTCAGTGTGGGCTGTGCATAATGAATTCCAAAGAATATAGAATAAAAAGAGGGAAAATAATGACAGTTGAGAAAGCTGACCCACCCAACCTCCGCAGACAGTCAAGGTCAACATCAGCGGTGGTAAGTCATGGGTGACCACTTCTGGGGTATTCCTCCCCAAGACCCGTTCACCCAGTCTAACCAGGAAAAAACATCAAACAAGCCCAGATTCAGGGACAGCCTACAAAATACCTGAACTGGACTCTTTAAAAAACTGTCCAAGTCGCCAAAAACAAGGCTAGTCTGAGGAAGTGGCCGTCCAGGGGAGTCTCAGGAGACATGATGACAAAATACAGGTCATGTCCTAGGTGGAGTCTTGGGACAGCAAAGGGCATTAGGTAAAAATGAGGGATCTCTGACTATAGAGTGAACCTTAGTTACTAGCAGTGTGCCCATGTTGGCTCACTAGTCGTGACAAAGGGACCACAGGGATGTAAGGTGTTCACAGCAGGCAACACTGGGTGAAGGGCGTATGGGAACTCTCTGAACCACCTTCTCAACTTTCCTGTGAATGTAAACGTATTCCAAAGCAAAAAGTTTATTTTTTAAGATCCTGATTTCCAGCACAGTGATACCATGAAGTCAGCGTGTCTGGCGTGGGAGCTGGGCGTCAGGACCACCTGATGTTCCTGATGTGCTGCCAAGACGGCAAGCATCAGGCCGGTGTGTGCTACGGCATCAGGAAGTCCAAAGTCTCAGGTGCTTAAAACCATGTGAACGTTTATGCCCCTCTAGTGTCACAGATACTGCAGGTAGGCAAGGGGACACTGTTCTTCATAAGTGACTTGGGCCCCTCGTCTCCAGTGTCGCCACACTGGACATGGGGCCAGAGGGAGAGCGAACTTGCACGGTCTTCACCAGTAATTATGGGCTCGGAGAGAAGGCACCTGTGCACTGGCTCTCATAGCTCATTGGTCAGACTAGTGCCATGACCCTATCCAATGACAGGGGGCAGGGAATGCAACCCTACCATGTCCTTAGGAGGTGGAGAGCAAACATATTAGTAGACAGCTGTAACAGGTACCACAAATGTGCAGCCAGAGCTTAGCAAGTGGGAGTTAAACAGAAAAGTTGTTCTTCCCTGGTTGTACCCAGGCCCAAGCCCTACCTCCCGCTTCAGTGACGCAGGCTCTGTGTCAGCGCCCTGCCTCAGGCTCCAGTCTCTCTAAGGGTGGGGACTCCCAGAGACGAGTCCCACCAGCCACCCCCACCCCACTAGTTCTCTGAGGCCCCCTGAGACTCAGTGTCTACTCCAATCCCCTTGAGGTTGTAGCTCAGTGAGCTTGGGCACCGGTACCTTCAGTCCTCCTGTGGACGGGGCCCACCCAACTGAAAAGGAGTTTGATAACTCTTTCTGAAACCCATGAGGGAGTGTTTTACGTGGTCAAAATAGTGTTTTCTACGCCAGCCATCATTATGCTGGGAACTACCGTAATAAGTTATGCTTCGAGCTGGGTCCAAAGTACAGTGAAGCCTTAAACAACACTGGGTTTGGGGCACTGAACCCTGGCTCAGTCAAAAATCCACATGTCACTTTTGCCTCCCCCAAAACTGAAGTTGTCTGTCAGTATCTGCAGGGGAATTGGTTCCAGGACCCCCCATGGATACCAAACTCCATAGATACTCAAGTCCCCTGTGTAATGGCGTACATCCACGCACACGGTCAGCCCTTTGCTGCGAGTCAGCCCATAGACTCCCAACCATGCATCAAAAACAGTGCAGGTGTTTATTTTTTAACAGCCGCGTCTGAGTGGACCCGAGCAGCTCCAGCCTGTGTTCTTCAAGGGTGAACTGTAGATTCTTTAAAAGAAGAAATAAGGGAAATGGTAGCATTTGAGTCAAGAAGTGTGGATTTTCCACTTAGTCTACATTGACTTAGTTCATCAAAATCAGCATTTCCTCTTTGAGTTCTAAGAATCGATAGGGTTGGAACACATTTGGTAAGTAAAGAACAAAAACCCCCAAATCCAGGGGAAGCTAAGAGAACTCTGGGGTTCCCTGGGCTCTCCCTGTGTCCAGATTGTGTTTGAGGCCTTGTGAGCCTGGGACAGCAAGGCCCGGGGCTGGGGAACCCGGGTAGGGCCTCCCTGGCACAAATGAATGAAGGTGGGGAAAGTGCCCTCTGAGCAGGGAGCCACCTCTGCCTCCAGGTGGCGCTCTAAGGCCACCATCCCACACGTCCGCCTTGGAAACACGGAGACCCCCGGAGCAGGGGCCTGAGCCTGTCCTGAGGCACTTCTGAGAGGCCACACTTCCCAGCAGTGAGGAGAGAAGTGGTAGGAAAGCATCCAGCCCCCCTCAGAGTGGGGAGTCCCGCTGAAGAGGGTCTGCTCGGCCTTGCGTTCTTCTCTTCTTGAAGTAGAATAATTTCCATCTTACATTCTTTCTGGGCAACGGAACTCGAATATTTATAAAAGCGTGAGGCCTGTCCAGCATTTGCATTCCTCTCCCCACTGTGTCACATTTTGTGACACCTGGACAGAAGCTCTCTTCAGAGCCGGGAGGAGATGGCTGGCTCCCTTTCTTATCCCCTCCTGTCATCTCCTCTTGTTCTTTTCAACAGGTCACATCCGCCTGGCTCCCAGAGGTCTGAGCTCATAGCACACACCACCAGGATGGCCGCTCCCACCTGTAGGTGACACTGCTCGGGTAGGAAAAGTTGGTCCGTGAATCTGCAGTGCTGCCCAGGGAGGGTGCTCTAAGGGCAGGAAGGGGGCCACCTGTCTCTGCTCCCCAGGGGGAACCCCTTGTCAGCTCAAGCATCAGCCAGGAGCAGAGCATGAATGTCCCCTCGAGTCTTGTCAACAGCAGGTCAGCTGTGTTTGGATCAAGGATCAGAGACAGCCCAGGGCTGGGCCGGCTGAAGGGGCACCACAGGGCACTCCAGAGAGAGGAAGGTACTTTCCAGAGAGGTCTGGGGGAACCACACCTTCCCCACCGTCCTGCCCCTGCCACCTCTGTGGCTCAGCTTTGAACCCGATCCTAGAAATGACACCTCAGCACAAGCAAACTCCAGGGGAGAGAAAAGACAGAACCCCAGAAACCTGGACCAGCTCAGGGCAGATATGCCTCCCCCTGTGCACAAGTGGTTTCAGACGAGCTCGTAACTGGTGGTGCGCGAGACTGGAAATCAGTATCAGAATCTCTTCATACCTGAGTTAACGATATAACAGTCTTTTGTCCTCGTTCTAGAGCAAGGGCCAGCTCTATTCCTTGAATCATCTTGACGAAACCCCATGCTAATGGAAGGTCTTCTGGCGTGTGTCACAAATGTATTCCTAGCTCAGGTGCCCAGAGGAGCAAAATGAGCCAACAATCTTGTGTACAGAGTGTCCCTTTAAGAAACTGTATACCTGTCGGGTTCTCCAGAAAATCTGCGTGCATAGTAGGACATTTAGAAGCAACCTCTAGGTCCCCCCAAAGCACATCCTGAGACAAGGGCTGATGGAACTGGTTTATTCAGGGCTGCGATCACCAGGAGCAGGCGTGAGGGACAGGAGAGCAAACAGGGGAGAGAAGTGACACCTCTCTCCTTGGAGCTCTCTCTGAAGAATCTTCAGAAGTGAAGACTCAGAACTGTCACCTGAGCAGCAAACGGGGAGCACCGCCCCCCCCCCCCCCCCCACAGGTCAGTGGACTGCACTTCCAGGTGAGGTGTGTGAGACACTTCTCACCGGTGTCCCATGCCTTGGCCTGAGGCAGGTGTGCAAGGCACAGGCAGTTCACACCTGTGTGAAGCTAGTTGCCACCTGCAGAGCCCTGGTTCGCAAGGCAGTGCCTGGACGAAGGGGAGGCCGTGAGGAGCTGAGGTGACTCGCGAAAGTGTTCCCCTCACAGGCACGGCCCGGCAGCGCAGGGCAGGCGGCTGGTGTTCAGAGCACAGCTCTCCACAGAAAGAGCGTTAGGAAGAAGTGGAGGCTGGCGCACCCTGCGGCCCAGCACACATACAGGGAGAACGACACCGAGGCTGTTGGTACGGAAGATGGCAGAACAGCCACCGCACCCGGTAGAATGGGCTTTGGCAAGTTTCTCTTGAGTGTTAGTACTTGAGGAAGGCAGCTCTTTGTGGAGAAATGGGACGTGGGAGTTGGAGACTTGTGGAGATGGAAAGGCCCCTCTGAGTACTTTCTAGAGCTTTGAGATGGGCAACCCCAGGGCTCGCCGTGGCAAACACAGGCACATCTCTTTCCCAGATGTCCTTGGATCAGCAATACTGCGGTTAGGTCCACACCACTTTTACGTCACGTTTGCCGCAATTTGGGTGAACATTTGGCTCCCAAATGGAAAGAAGGGAGGGTTAGAACGTGGCTAGATTTTCCTGGAGAAATTCAGTGAGTTACACGGGAAAGAGAAGGAGGAAGAGGTTGGCGAGGACACGGACGGGCTTGTGAAATGGACAGTGTGTGGTGGAATTAACGAGTTCTGTGACATTATTTGCTGTATCCTGGAAGACGACAGGAGTCGGGTGGGGGTGGGGGGCGGGTGAGGGCTGCAGGGAGGCGCCTGGCGTATACCCACCCTCTGCTCTGAAGGAAGCAGAGAAGCATGAGGAAGCTGCTTCCAGGGACTGATGAAAGGGGACGCTGTGGACCCAGGCGAGCTGGGCTGCTGCGGGACAGATGGGGCCGGCTGGGAGTGGTGTGGTGGAAGCAGAGTAATTGCTCTCGTGAAAGGGAACATGTTTCTGGGGGTGACGGTGCAGGGCGTGGGAACCCCCGAGGTTAACTTGCCTCCTTTAGCACGTTCTGCTCAAATCTCAGTCACGGAGGAACAGCTTGGGGTGTTCTGTGGAGTCCAGGTCCTACCCCCGAAACATTCGCACAGGTTAAGGTTTATGTAAAATGAGCAGAGGAGGCTGTGACAGATTTTGATGCCTGTTTCATGTTTTCAAGCATAACACTTGATCTCACCAACAGATGTAGGAAAAAGCAGTATTTATCGTACAGTATCCACGTCTTGTTCAATGTGATTATATTGTGAGTGAGACAGTCGCTGTGATGGCTGAGCTCCCCAGACACACAGTAGACCCAGGTGTCCTTGGTCCTGGCTCTGTCAGTTCCCTCCCTCCTTGGGTTTATAACCTTGGGGACGTCCCTGTCCCTCTGGCTCACTCTGCAGGACAAAAACAGCACTCTCCCCTTCCCAGGTAGAGGATGGAACAGAGTATTAATAACACGTTCAGAGACAGGCCTCAGTCTTATCAGAGGTAGAAAGGAGTCTGGCTGGTTATCCAGTCTGCCGCCCTCAGCTTATCTAAGGAACCACACAGTGTGAATTCATCCTGCAATCCAGCGTTCCCAGCTCCCCAGCAAGCCTTCCCTCCTTGGAAACCTGAGAAGGCTGGCTTCACACAGGCCCTCTGGGCCAGGAGTCAAATTGGCCTGGCTCCCCTCTGATCTCCTCTCCTAGAGTGGAGTCTGTGAGCGGTCCCGCAGCTGTAGTAACTCTACCCCTGCACAGCCCCGCTTCTTTTCTCTTCCTGGACAGGATTTATATGGCAGGGTTTAGTCTTACCGCAGACGTTCCCAGGAGAGACCCTGTACCTCCCACCTGGCCGCAGCCCCTTCAGCTCCCTGCAAGTTAACTTCAAGATGGGTTTTTAGATAAAGTTGGGTTGATACTTAAGGAAAATCGAATTTGTATGTGATCGAGAAACCACTTGACACAGCTTGGTGGATTGTGCTAACCCTCAGGAGGTTGGGGAGGGAGGACTTGGGAAAGAACCTGCCATGCAATCTGAATTCTTAGGTGCTTTGTTTACCCTGAGGCTGTGTGAAGTCAGAAACAAACCAGATTTGAGTCCTGGCTACCCTACTTACTAGCTGTGTGACCTAGGGTAGGTTACTTAACCTCTCTGTGCTCACTTACCTGTAAAATGAAGGTAATAACTTCAGAAGCTCATTGTGAAATAATGAACAGTAAGCACAGTCCCTGACACACAGACAGAGGTCAGTGAGTGTCAACTATTTTATGAAGTCATTTAGTTAATTCATTTAAGCCACAGAGCCAGTGGGTTTGGTGCTATTGTTTGATACAGGACGTTATTGACCATTGGACACTGCCACATACAAAGAGGCCAAAACGCAGGAAATGAGTGACCCAACCAGGAAACAGACCTGATCAAGCCCTGCCTAATGCTAGGTAGGTCCGAATGGGCCTGGAACCTGACTGCTAACGATGATGGGGAGAGAAGGGGGTGCTAAGTGACACGAAACAGTAGATTACACCATGTACAAAGCGTGCCTCTGCACCTGGGGGCGCTGGGGACAATTTCCGCAAGATGGCCACGCTTGTCGTAGGTGCAGGCGCACACTTCTTCCTCGGCGTGCCGGAAGGAGGTGCTCAGTCCTTCGTGATGCCCTTTTATTTACCTGGTGAGGTAAGTTCCAGACAGCCTGGGCCTGGCTGCCGATCTGAATAGTAATCAGCTTCTCGTGTCTCCCTCCCTGTCTTTACAAGAACCTAGGACACTAATAGCATCCCCGGGGAGGGGCCACGGCTTTGCTGAGTGTCACACGGATGCACAGCTGCCCGCCCCAGTCTGTCCTCATAGGCAGCAGCCGGGGATACAGGGATTTTTCAACTTGGCTGACAGTTTCATCTAAAAAACAAAACAGAACAAACACTTGTTTCTGTTGGCCACAGTGGAGGGACACTGGTAATTTTAAGTAATAACTTGAAATTACTTTCTATGGAACCTGTTTTATGTTGTTTGTTTGTAAAGCCCACCCAGAAAATGCCTGAAGGCTGTTGACTTCTAAGTCGGTACCCCAAGAAATTGTGACAATAGCCCTACACCCCACTTTAGGTCTTCTATACACAAAGGGGGTTATATTGGAAAAGCCCCCCCACTTGTATGCAGATGCCCAAAGGACTTAGGCTGCTCTAAGAATGGTTTTATTTTAAGGTCCTTGACATGATTCAGTGTGTACCTGCTGTGTGCACAGCTGGACAGATTGAGGCCCTGCCCTCAGGGCTTCTCTTCCTGGAAGACTTGAAGTGTCAGCCTGAGGATTGTTGAGACCCTTCCGGCTCCTGCTGTTCAGCCCTCCCTAGGGGCCCCTCCTCCCAGCAGGCGACCCAGGAAGTGAGATGAGATGCCCAGTGAGGAGGTGAGACAAGGACGCCTGGCTCAGTGACACTTGGGCCTCCCTGTGGACTTCCGGTCCCTTCCCCACCTGTCACCCAGCCCCTGGGAGGACACAGATAATTACTGCAGGGACCTGTGGAGAGGTTTTCATTCCCCCAACTAAATTTATTCCATCAGAGTGTTTTCTTTGCCTCAGTCTAATTGGTGCAGTCATTATGTCAGAGCGAATGTTATCATTTGAGTCAAAAGCAGAAAACTAGAAAAGACTTTACTGTCTTGCAGCAGCTCTCCCCTCTGTCCTGGGGCTAAATCCTTAGGAAGGAGCCAAGAAGACGTGATGGTGTGCTGTCACCACCGAGCCAGGCCTTCCCGGGCCTTCAGAGAACACATCGAAAACTGGCCTCTAGGGTTTGCCCCAAATAATCTTAAAGGAGACAGTGAATACACAAGTGCAGACTACGTGTGCAAACGTGTAGAGAGAGAAAAATAGCTCCACACATCTTTCCTTCCAGGGTTGTTAGTGTGTCCTGCAGGATTTCTCACCTTGCCACAGTAAGGAGCATGGTGAGTTTGTTGAATGAATGAATGAAGTATGCAATGTCCATGTGTGTGACACTAAGGCCGTGTCATGCTGCACGAAGTAAATTAAACACCAGCTCCACCTTGGGTGACCTCGTGTCCTGACTGCCTGTTGGGTGTTGGGTGACATGTACCAGTGATGGGGGGGAGGGAAAGCAAGAAAGAATTCATGTTTATCCTTTCTCCCAGCAAAACGCATATCAGATTACAGAAATATCGAACGTCTGTAGGTGAAATTACAGTGCAGAGTTTTATGACGTCATCAAGGTAAATTCGGTTTTGCCCGATAACCACAAAATTGTGCGTGTTCTCATGGCTCTAATTCAGAATACGTTCCTTAAACAGAAAATGTCTTGGTTTGATTCCGTTTGTCTTGGGGCCCGTATTCTATGGACATTTTCTTCAGTAAGCTAGAAAAAGGTAAGAATGGTATGTGAAAACATTAGATCATTCTGTCAGACGCATAGATTTCCAGTTGATGATTATATAGAGAACTAAAACATGGTTGAATGTAATCTATATGCATTTAATTTTTACCTTATATTTGGGTCTTTATGCTTATAACATGAGCTTCTTGGTTTTTGTGCTTCTTTAAAATCTGTCAGTTAGGACACAAATATCTGCAGGTGACACAGTACTGCTTTCAATATATGCATAGTTTGGGGAAGGTTTCCAGAGAAATGAGGGACATGTCACAGAAGGCCTGTCGTCCCATTTTGGGTTGAAAGCACATAATTCTGGCTTTGCTCTATTTTAATGTGTAGCTTCACACCTGGGAACTATTGTGAACTGTCCAGGTTTCTCTTTGCAGAACTTTGAAAATGAGCTGTCATATTTGTTTGCTGTGGCTGCCATAACAGACTGCCACAGACTGGGTGGGGGCTTCAGCAGCAGAAATGTACCACCTCCCAGTTCTGGAGGCTGGAAGTCCAAGATCAAGGTGTCGGGGGGGGAGGGGGTCCTTCTGAGGTGGGGAGGGAAGGATATGCTCCAGGCCTCTGTCCTTGGCCCGTACGTGGTCCTCTGCGCGTTCTCCTGGCATTCTCTTTGTATTTGTGTCCCAATTTCTCCTTTTTATAAGGACACCCGTCATATTGGATTAAGGCCTACTGTACTCTAGTATGACGTCATCTTAACTCATTACATTGGCAATGAATAAGGTCATATTCTGAGGTACTGGGGGTTAGGACTTTAACATACACATTTGAGGAGGGATATAAAGAGTTTTGCCTGTGCTATATGATCTAAGAGACTGAGAAGGCCACTCCCACCCCTCCCCCTGTGCCACTCTCCTCCCTGCCCCCTCCCTGCCCCTTCCCCCGCTCTTCCCACAGGTATCTGCACACCCTTGGACATTGGTCCCTTTCCTTCTTGAAGTAGTCTCATGCAGATGGCAGGCATGCCCAGGGAGGGTCTCTATCCACCACTGTCACTTCACTGTGGGGCGCCGTGGCTCTCAACCTGTGTGCCACACATCTTCTCTGCCACATTCTGATCAGCGTGTGGAATTTTATAGAGCGGTGTGTTCATCCTGTCACCTCTCAGAAGCGACGTTGGATTGGTGGGCCCAGGAGATGTGGGAAAGCTGGCATCACGTGGCCAAGTAAGAGCTCGGAGGCAGGACATAGGGTCCGGCTTGCACACTTGGCCTCCTGAATGTGTGACAGCAGCAGCTGGTCTCACACATGGGGATGCAGGGCTGAGACCTGCATTACCACTGACGCTCTCAGGCACAGAGAGGCAACGCGACATTGGAGGGGCCGTCACTTCGCAATTATTGCCAAGGTTTCAAATTGAGTTTTGAGTGTCTATTAAGATTAACCTTCTAATATATTCCAAAGGGCACCGCAAACAGAGATAGATGAAGAAAGCCTGTTTTCAGGAGGTCCAGCTCTCCAACTGGGTGGCTTGCACGTGTGCAAGAACACTGTGAGCACAGGCAGGGAGGGCAGATACCCCTGGGAGGAGCCAAAGTCTGCAGTAACAGCGCGGGAGAAGCCAGGCAGACCTGGGTTTGAATCTTGACCCAGTGTCTTTCCCGCTGGGTGACTTTGGACAAGTCATTTGACCTTTCTGACCAGCCCTGACGATGGGCGACATTCAATGCCCATCGTGGAGTTGTTACGAGGACAGACTGGCACAGAGGGCCCGTGAAGTGCCTTATAACGGCTCCGATATCCTTCACTACTTCGTCTGTCTCCCTGGGCCCAGCTCTGGCTGGCAGTAAAGGCATGAGCCCTGCAAGACTCTCCCAAGTTCACTCAATCATTGTGAACTTGTCTTTGCCACAAAAGCTGCTGTTACCGTGAGAATGGGTTTGGAGCCCCCACTCCCCAGGCTCCTGGCCTGCTGTTGAGTAGTGTAGGCAGAGCCAGGGCTGCACAGCGTCCTGAGCAGCGGGGAGGCCATGGGCAGGAAGAGGAAATGAGAGTGGCCCGGGCCGTGCACCTGGGCTGCATCAATGGCTGCGTTGTAGAGCAGGCCCTCGGGCGGCCTGGAGCACAGGGCTCTGGAGTCGTGTGTCCGTCATCACCTCCGCAGGCCTTGGTCTGTTTTTCAAACTTTTGTTATATGCTTTGCACCTCCGGTAACGCATCTTTAACTGCCCTCCCTCCTAACTGACCCAGTTCCGTTCACCATTCATAATCATATTTCCTTCTTCCTAATTCTCTCTCTCTGTCTCTCTCTGTCTCTCTCTGTCTCTCTCTGTCTCTCTCTGTCTCTCTCTCTCTCTCTCTCCCCCCCACCTCCCCCTCTCTCTCTTTCTCTCTCCTCTTGCTCCTCCCCCTCCCTCCACCTCCCTCCTTCTGTCTCTCTCCCTCTCTAATTTTCATCAGTCAGTCAAATATAGTTGAGGAAGTAGAAGGCCTGGGTGAATGAGAGAAAGTACTGGAGTGGGAAAGGACACCTAGGTTATTCTGGAAGAGTCTGTGTTGAACAAACTCAGAGGAGGTCTGCCAGCCCTCTGCACTGGTCTCAGATGTGGGCCGTGCATGCCTGCCATTGCTCAGAGAATCACTTCTCCACTCCACCCACCTGTGTGCTGAACCCGCCCCAATGAGACCTTCAAAAGGACACCTTGCCCAACTGCAAGTTGCAGATAAGAGAACCAAGACTTCAAGGGACTTAAAATTATTTGTTCAAAGACCCCAATCAATGGCAACCCTTGATGTGGGGCTGTAAATAAACCTTGTCCCAGAGGCCTTAACTGCCCTTGTTTATTCACACAGGAAATTTGTGTCTAAAAGCCTCTGCGAAGTATCACTTCATATGCCCACATGTTTACAGATGTCATGACTAAGTCCTGCAAATATTCATTGAATGGAAGCGTCTTTGAAAATCACACTAAGATGGCTCCTACCTTTTTTCTGCTGAAATGATGCAGTTATGGAAAGTTCCAAACTTTGCAGGAAGTACACAACCTCACTTCTAGAGACACACTGCCAACAACTGGCATGTAAATCTCTAGTTTCTTATTTACACTGACATTCACTCTATTATTGTTGCTAGATTCATATGGCTATGGCCTCATACCATCAGTGCTGTTGTGAGCTGGCGTTTTTCACTTCCATCTCAGTGCAAAGAGGTCTAACTCATTCTTCAGACAGATACAGAGTTCCATCGTATGGATGTCCTCACACTTATTTAATCTTCCTCAGAGTTCATTTGGGTTACTTCTATGTTTTTAATACTTTTAAGTTTTTAAACAAAGCCACAAGGAACATTCTTGGGCCTTTGAGCACTTATAAAAGTGTTTTGGAGGCTTAAATCTTAAAAGTAGAAATACTGGGTCAAAAGGTATGAACTTGAAGCATTTCAGTAGATATTGCTAAGTTGCAAGCCAAAAAGGTATTCTGATTTACACTTGGACCAAATGTTCCCAAGCGCCCATTTTTTTCCTATGCCCTCACTGATGTCTTCACCAGCCCATTTTCAGTTTTGCCAATCTGATACATGAAACAATATGTCATTGTAGTGTAATTTCCATAATTTGGTGATTTCCTCAGGAAAGCTGGGACAGTGGCTTCCCAGGCCCGGGCTGATTTCCTCCTTCTTGGCCAGTCTGTGTTTCTCGACTCTTCTCATCCCTCAACATCTGTATGAATTTCTAATAGAAGCCTCAGCAAAGGCTGACCAGAAAGACAAACCAGATTCACATCCACACCCTGCAGTTCAGAGCTGAGATGAAGTGACTTTTAGACCAGAGATACCACCACGGCCGCCACTAGCCTCGCTAAGTCAGTAAACCATCTTCGCATCTCATCTCGGAGACACTTTCTGGCTGCCTTGACATCACAGGAAGGACGGTAAAAGGGATGAGAGCATGTGTGGAAGCTTCTGTCCCATAGGGGGGTGTCTTTCCTCTAGCCAGTCAGGCAGCTGTCTCGACAAGCATTCAGAGCGTGATGTCCCACTTCAGATCAAACTCATGGGGACAGAGGCACAGTCGTGGAGCCTCAGACCCGCTAGCCTACCGACACCTCCATCCTTTCCATCTGCCCATGTCTGCACAAGGCATGTTCTGGCAGATCGGTCCTTGGTTGACTGTGGGTCTTCCCTCTGCAATAAGATTGTAAAGTTCTTGAGGACAAAGACCAAATCTTATCTTCATTCGTTGCCCAAACAACCTCACTGAACCTCACCCGTGGCGGGTGCTGGGGCCGAGGAGAAGGAAGTTGTGAGCTGGATGAATTCTGACACCACCCTGGATCTCTGCTGTGCACTGGGGTCCGCTCTGTGCACATTCCCCAGACAGCTTGACCTGTTGTTCTCCCTCCCACTGGCTCCAATTTAACCTCATCTAATGAGACCTGAAAATGAGCCAGTTCCAGACCTGGCAAGAAATCTGACTTGTCCAGGTGGCCATAGGACCACCCCCAAAGCCAGCTTGGACCTCTGCCCCTGCCTGAAACTTCTCATAAAACATGTTCTATATTTCTCCTCTCAGACACATACTCCTGAAATTAACATGTCATCACCCTCGCCAGGGACCCTGCCTGAAGGAAGGCAAGACTATGTGTACTCATGTACCCGGCAACTCTATCTGATTTTTTTTTTTTTTTAAAGAAAAATGCTCACGTTTGTAGCATGACATGTATTTCTTTAATTTCTGAAGATTAGTTTTTGAGTGCCATGTTGCTTTCATACTTCTTGGCCTAAACATAATTAAGGCTCCTTTAGCTAAGATTTGCACTTGAAAAGTGTGAATAACATAACTCATTCAACCCCACTTATAAAAAGAGGAAACATGCAAAGCTCATTAGAGTTTCTCAAGCATTCTTTCAGGAATTAATTGCCAGATTTTATACCCCATTAGACCCTTTCCACTTCTCTTTAGAAGCCATTCCTAAAATCAGGATTTTATTAACACTTTTGAACACATTTGCTCTCTGACACCTTCTCTGAAAGCAGAAATTCCTTACATTTTCATACCTGCTGGAGAATATTGTGGACTATAATATGAATTAAAAACTTGTCGAGGGTGGTCATGGGGGAGGAGAGACTGTTGCTAAGGACCCAAAAGATGATCCAGGGGTCAGGAAATGAAATGGTCAGACGCACTGGAATAATTCAGCCTGGGTAAGAAAGACCCTGGCGAGCGACTTAAAAAATATAAAGCTCATTTAAGTTCTCTCTTTTATGAGCCTTTTCAACCTTTAAAAGTTGGTGAGCGTTTTCATGCAGTTCTGTGTATATTTTTAAATTTCTTTTGAAACTTCCTTTGTGACCCATGAAGTATTTGGAAGTATGTTGTTTAATGTCTAAGTGTTGAGAGATTTTCCTGTTTTCTTTTACCATGTTGAATTCTAATTTGATTCCATTATGGGCAGAGAACATAATCTATATGATTTCAGTGCCTTTAAATTTTTTGACATTTGTCGTATGGCCCAGGATATGGTAGGTCTTGGTGAATGTTTCCGGAGCACTTGGGAAAAACAGTGCATGGTGTTTAGGGTGGGGTGTTCTGTATGTATCAATAGAGCCTGTTGGTTGACTGCTGTTTAGATCGCGATTCTTACTGATTTTTTTTTTTTTCTAGAAATGCTATCAGTTGCTGAGAAGAGGGTATGGAAGTTTCCAGCTAATGACTGTAGACTTATCTGTTTTTCCTTACAACTCCATTAGTTTTGCTTGATGGATTTTCAGGATCTGTTATTTGGTGAGTACCTATTTAGGATCATTATTTTTTCTTGGTAACTATTTTAACTATTATGTAATTTTAACTATTATATAATGTCCTTCGTTGCCCCTGGTGATTTTCTTTGCTCTGAAATTGACTTTATCAGATAGTGCTATAGTTTCTTTTGTTTATCGTATTATTGATGCTTGTTGCATGTTTTATCTTTCTCCGTACTTTTGCTTTCAACCTACGTATGTCATTGAATTTAAAGTGAATTTCTTATAAACAACATATGTTTGAAACTTAATTTTATCCCCTAAAGTAATCTCTGCCTTTTAATTAGTGCATTTAAACTATTTGCTTTTAAAATTATTGATATGTTAGAGCCAAGTCTGCCATTTTATTATTTGTTATCTTTTCTGTTTCTCATTTATCTCATTTTTCCTTGTCTTTTTGTAGATGAGTTGCACAATTTTTAGGATTTCATCTTTCAGATGTAACAAATTTTGCATCTTTTGTTATTGTCACACAGGTACGTATTTTTAGTTTTTTTTTTTCCAGTTTATTTTCTCTCTGTTGTTCAGACTGGGTAAAATCGATTAATGTTTCATCAAGTTTATGATTCTGTTCTTTCACATCTTCACTCTCATTGTTTTTTTTCAGTTCTATAATTTCCCATTTGGTTCTTTTTTATAACTTCTATTTATTTGCTGAGATTTCAAAAAATTTTTCATTTGTGTCAATAGAATTTGTAACTGATTCTTGAAGCATTTGTATAATGACTGCTTTAAAGTCCTTGTGCAATAATCTCAATGCCTGATTCATCTCAGTATTGGCATCAGTTGATTGTCTTTTTGCACTTCAGTTGTTATTTTTTTGGTTCTTGGTATGACTGGTGATTTTTTTTTTTTTTTATTGTGTCCTGGACATTTTAGCTATTATGTTAGCAGACTGTCTTTTTAGGTTTAGCACCCAGGTGATTTTTGTGGGCTGTGGTTTCAATAACAATTTAATTTTCACAGTTCTTCATGGGGCTCTGTTGGTCTGCTTGGTTTACCTGTTGCTGCTGAGGCTCCCATTAGTCCTTTCTGGTGCTTCCACGGGGAATGACAGGAATTTCTCTAGGCTGGGCCTCTAGATCAGGGAAGGGCTCCTCCAGGATCTGGAAATAAAGAGTGATTTGGGGGCCAGGTGCTTATTGTGGCAGGTTCTCCCTTGCTGGTACCACCTTGCCACTTGGTGCTTCTGGGTGGGGGAGAGGAGTCTCAGGCCTTTGTCAGAAGACAAAGAGGCTTCCTGGGCTCACAACTTCTTGGCTGCCTTGTCAGTGCTGTTCAGCTTCCTGGTGTCTCTCAGTGGATGAAAAGGGTCTCAAGCCAGCCAGAAAGGAGAGGACTTCCCTTTGCTCATCCAGAATCACAGGATTCTGGATCCATACCTTTTGGCATTGTGGGATGGGACTCCCGTTCTATCCAGAGGAGGAATGAGTCTGCCTGGGCCATTGTCTAGTGCAAAGTTGGGGACTGGGAAATGTGTTGTTTTAATTTGCGTGACCCTGATGGCATGTGACGTGGAGCATCTTTTCATATGCTTTTCTGACATCTGGAAATGTTCTTGGGTGTCTTGGGTGAGGTGTCTGTTCAGGTGTTTGCCCATTTTTTATTTGGGTTGTTTGTTTTGTTATTGTTGAGTTTTAAGAGTTGTTTTTATATTTTCAATAACAGTTTTTTATCAGATGTGGCTTTTGCAAATATTTTCTCCCAGTCTGGAACTTGCCATTTCATCCTCTTCAAGGGTCTTTCATAGAACAAAAGTTTAAATTTTTTTAAAAAAATTTTTATTGGGGAATATTGGGGGACAGTGTGTTTCTCCAGGGCCCATCAGCTCCAAGTCGTCGTCCTTCAATCTAGTTGTGGAGGGCGCAGCTCAGCTACAAGTCCAGTCGCCGTTTTCAATCTTTAGTTGCAGGGGGTGCAGCCCACCATCCCACGCGGGAGTTGAACCAGCAACCTTGGTGTTGAGTGCTTGCTCTCCAACCAACTGAGCCATCCGGCTGCCCCAAAAAGTTTTTAATTTGGATGTGGTCCAAATTATCAGTTATATTGTGAGTTTGGTGTCAAGTCTAAGAACTCTTTGTCTGTCCCCACTTCTCAAAATTTTTCTCTTTAATGTAAGAGGCAACCAAAGGAGAGCTCTGAAAGGTGGAAAGAGGAAGATGAACTGATTGTAGACCAAAAACTGGAGGAACAACAAGGCAGCATGGGTATTTACTCAAATGAACCGGAAACTTATGTCCACACAAAACCCTGTATGTGGATGTTTACAGCAGCTTTATTCATAATTGCCAAGACTTGGAAGCAACCAATATGACCTTCAGTAGGTGAATCAATAAATAAAATTGTGGTATATCTAGACAATAAAATATTATTCAGTGCTAAAAAGAAATGAGCAATCAAGTCATGAAAAGGCATGGAGGAAAGTTAACTGCATATTACTAAATGAAAGAAGCCAATATGAAAAGACTATGTGCTATATGATTTCAACTATATGATATTCTCGAAAAGGTAAAACTACGGTGGGAGTAAAAAGATCAGTGGTTGCCAAGGGTTCAGGGTGAGGGGGAATGAATAGAGGGAGCACTGAGGAGTTTTAGGGCAGTGAAACTACTCTGTATGACACTGTAACGATGGGTATATGTCATTATACATTTGTCCAAGCCCATAAAGTGTACAGCACCAAGAGTGAACCCCAATGTAACCTGTGGACTTTGGGTGATTATGATGTGTCTGTGTAGGTTCACTGATTGTAACAAATGTACCCCTCTGATGAGGGGTTGTTGGTAGTGGGGGAGACCATGCTTGTGTGGGGACAGGGTATATGGAAACTGTGCTTCCTGCTCAATTTTGCTATGAACGTACAACTGCTCTGAAGAAAGAACTTCTATTAAAAATGAAACCTCAAAAAACAGAACAATTCAATAAAAAAAATGGGTAAAAGACATGAACTGACATTTCACCAAAAGGTATACAGATGGCACATAAACACACAAAAAGATGTTCAACATCATTGACCTGCAGGAAAATGCAAATTTATTACAAACCTATCAGAATGGCTAAAATTTAAAAAAGTGACAACACCAAATGCCGGTAAGGAGGTGGAGAAACTGGATCACTCATACACTGCTGGTGGGAATGTAAAATGGTCCAGCCATTCTAGAAAATAGTTAGGCAGCTTCTTATAAAACTAAAATGCAATTACCATGTGACTCAGCAATTACACTCTAGGGCATTTATCCCAGAGAAATGAAAACTTAAGTTCATAGAAAAAACTTTACATGGATGTTCGCAGCAGCTTTATTTGTAGTAGCCAAGAACTGGAAACAACTCAAGTATCCTTCAGTGGGTGAATAGTTAAAGAACTGTGGTGCGTCCATACCATAGAATAATACTCATAGGAGCCAACTATGGATACATGGAACTACGTGGATGAATCCTTCAGATGGGCCTGGGGGAATTATGCTGAGTGAAGAAAAAGCCAATCCCTAAAGCTTACACCACATATAACTCCATTTATGTAATTTTGTTTAAATGACAAAAATAAAGAAATGGAAAACAGATTCGTAGTTGCTACAGGTTAGTGCCAGGCGAGTCAGAAGACGGAAGAGGGTGTGTCCACAAAAGGTCAACAGAGGGATTCCTGTGGTGAGGGAATTGTTCTGTATCCTGACTTCGGTGTGGAAGCAGGAACCTACACATGTGTTAAAACTGCACACAGTTTTAACTACGAGCGCGCGTGCACACACGAGTACAAGTAAAATTGAGGCAATCTGAATAAGATCAGTGGATTGTATCAACGTCTGTATGCTGGTTGGGGTACTGAACTACAGTATTGCAAAATGTTCCCACTGGCAGAAACTTGGTGAAGTAGTCTCCCTGTTATCTACAACTATCTCAAACGTTTTTGAATTGCTTTAAAAAAAAAAAAAAGTGAGCCAGTCACTTCTTTGGACAATGGGAGGTAGGGCTGTGTGTGTGCAGGCGCACGTGTGTGCTACAGAGAAGAAAGCCTCAGGTTGTAGTGTTTATGACTTGGGGAGTCCATGTGTCTTCCTGGCACTCTGCTATCCCCGTCAGCTCCTACTGGATTCTGAGTCATGGGTACCAAGAATGCCAGATGGAACCCGTCTCGGTCACATGTCCTCTTCCGGACACCACTGGTCCCAGCACTGCACACACAGCCACTGGATCGGTCCTAAGAAGAGAGACCTTGATCCAGGTGAGGCTTTTCCTGTAGGTTATACTTTCCTGTTGTTGTTTCTGTTGGTTTCCTTCATGAGAAAAATGGATGCGTCGTGGTAAAGATCAAATAGATTGTGTGTTCATATTAATAGATGTGGAGTGTTGTTTTTTATTAAGGTGCTAATAATTCTTGACAGTTAAAAATTAAACCTCCAACCTCTAATACTATGATCAACTTTCATAATTCTGGATAGTACTCATGGAGGATTGCCGGAGGGAGTGCCAAGTGAAATGTTTGTTGTTCATTTGTAAATAAAAAGAGCTCAGCCAAAGCATTATGTAAAGAGAAACTTAATGAAACCTTTGGAGACAGAAAGAGAAAACATCAAGTCAGGAATTCTGTAAAGAAGTCACAGTTCCTAAGGAACTCTGTGGATGGCTTTCAGTCCTTATGTGGATATCCTGGTGTCTTCCCCAGGGCTGATTTTTAAAAATTTAGTATCATATTATGTTATAAACATTTCTCCACATCAATAAAACCCTGAATAAACATAATTTTAGTGGCTTTATCATGTCCAATAGAGTAGATACATCATCGTTTTCTTAACCATGAGACATATAGATTATCTGCATTTATATACACATATATCTCCATCGTATTTTGTTATGTTCTCATGTGGTATTCCCAGCAGAATTACCAGATGAAAAAGAATGAACATCTTGATGTAATATGATGCATTTTTGTCCAACTTTTTTTCCCCCAAAGGTGTTTTATAAATTTACATCCCCTAGAGGAGAGTTCACCACCAGAAAGCCTTTCCAGAATCTGGTGGTGTACATTTAAAGAGAAACATGTGCTAATTTAGTAACGGGAAAACGGTACCCCGTAGTTCTTTTAAATTGCTTTTCTTTGGTTGTTAGGTGGGTAATACTTTTCCCCTGTGTGTCTGTTAACAATTTGAAGTCCTTTTTGAAAATCGTTGGTGTCCTTTGAGTAATACCTATGAGTGATTCCATCAATTTTATTGACTAAAATTCCATTGGGAAGTGAAACTATAATTTACTTAATCATTTTTCTGCCTTTGCACACAAGTTGTTTATGAATTCTACTATTATAAATTAATTCTTTTATTCATACGGAAGATGTTAACAGGGTGGCTATGTGTCAGCCACTGTTTATACAGGGAATCAATCAGACAAAGGGGTGTGTTTTCAAGGAGCTTACATTCCCCTGTAGGTAGGGGAGATAGACTCTAAACAGATAAGCATGTGATATGTCAGTAGGGCCGAAGTGCTAGGAAGAAAAAGAAACAGGTTAAGGAGAAGACAAGGGAGTGGGTAGGTGGATTCTGTGCTATTTTACAAAGAGTGTTCAGAGAAGGTCTGACTACTAAAAGGCTAGGAAGAGGTAGGGAGCAAGCCAGGCAGATATCCTGTAGGAAGTATTCCTGGCAGAGGACATAGCTGATGCAAATGCTCTGTGGCACGTCTTAGAAAAAGGCCAAGGAGGCCTGCATGGCTGGCATGCAACAAGGCAGGAGGAGATGAGGTGATAGAGATTGCCAGCAACCAGATTTTACCATAAGCGAAATGGAAAGCCATTGCTGGACTTGGGGCCTAGAAGTGAAATGACATAGATCATATGGCTTATATATATTTTTAAAGACCCACGCTGGCTACTTAATGGAGACTAGATTATAGCGGGGCACAAGGGGAAACCGGGAGAGACCAGATGGGCCATTGCAATATTCCTGGCAAGGTTACGGTGTAGAGGATGAACAAAATGGTTGCATTTTAGACGTAGTCTGAAGAATTGGATGATGGGTAGATCGTGGCATGTGAGAGAAAGGGAGAAATCAAGAATGGCTCAAAGACTTTTTTGGCGTAAAGTACCGTTCATTTAGAAGTGGAAAGTGGCATGCTTGCCTGCGAGTTTTCTTTGGACATAGTAAGTTTGACACAATGCTTGCTCTGGAGGCAGATGCCAAGCCGGAAGTTGGCTATGTGTCTGCCACTGCTGGAAGAGGCCTGGGCTGGAGGTACACTCAGCAGTCGTGGGCGATGAGAAGCAATGGTACCTCCTACAGACTGGGTGCAGAGAGAGAGGAGTTGAGACCTGAGAACCAAGCGCTGGGCATTCCAGGTTGGATAGATAAAGGGGAACCAGCGAAAGAGTCTGAGAAGGCACGACGAGGTAAGAGGAGAGAGGAGAGGGCGGTGTCCTAGAAACAAGGTAAATAAAGTGTTTCAAAGAAGAGATGGTGAGTAAGATGAGGTCTGGGAACTGAGAGCTAGGTTTGGCACAAGGAAGTCAGCAGGGACCTTAACGAGAGCTGTCAGTGGACTGGTGAGAACAAAGATCTGGCTGGAGTGAGCTGAAAAGAGAGAGTGGCAGAGGAAGTGGAGCGAGGGATTGTAGACTACCCTTTGGGGAGTCTTGTTATAAAGAAGGGCAGAGGAATGGGGCTATGGCTCACAGGGGATGAGCTCCAAGAGAGTTTTCTCTTTTTTTTTTTTAACTTAAGAGTTATTTCAGCATATTTGCATGTTCGTGTAGAGAGGGGGAAAGTGTGATTTGTTAAAAAGAGGGCTAATGGCTGGTGTGGAGTCATTCAGAAGGGACAGGATCCAATGCCCTGTGGAGGTGTGGCCTAAGGTAGGGACATGGTGTTGTGGACTTCGTGTTTGTGGTCACTCAAAATTCATATGTTGACACCCTAACCTCCGGTGGGATGATATTGGGAGGTGGGTCTTTAGGTTTAGATAAGGTCGTGAGGGCAGAGTCCCCATAATGAGATTCGTGTCCTTCTAAGAAGAGAACGAGACTAGAGCTCACCACCTCTGCCACCTAAAGACAGTGAGAAGGCCTCCATGTGTAAACTGGGAAGAGAGCCCTCACCAGGACCAGGCTGGCACTTGGATCTTGGACTTCTCAGCCTCCAGAACTGTGGAAAATCAATGTTTGTTGTTGAAGAAACCCAGTCTTTGATCTTCTGTGATAACAGCCGGAACCAGCGAAGACACGCGGTCAGTCCATCCATGGTAACAGGAGTGAAGGTAGAATGTGTAGGTCCAGATTCAGCTTAGTTAGCAGGTATGTTGGTGGAAGCCTGTGGACGTTCTTTTCTGATTGCTTCTATCTTTTCAACAGAATACGAAGCAAGTTCCTCCGCGGAGAGGATGGTCGGAGAAGAGGGAAGGCGTGAACAGCTGTCGAGGAGAACAGAGAGCGAGTGACCCAGGGGAGGGCAGGGTTGCTGGAAGCACTAGGCGCCCCCTGAAGTCCGCAGTCAGGACGTTAGTCAGACCAGCTCACTGGCTCTGTGGTTGCCTTCATCTCCATTCAGCTGTTGGTTGCAGGTGCACAGGAAGTTGTATTTCATCACGTTTGGGGGTTTGCCAGGCAAGCAGAATGCAGGGGGGGAGGGCCCGAGAGTCCAGGGTATAAGGAGAGGAATGATGGATTCTCCTGGAATCTAAGCCTAGTAAAGAAGGAGGAAAACTTTAAAGGCTCTCTTGTGATCTTCTCCATGAGTACAGCTTCTTCCACATTCCCATCTGTAGGCCAGAATCACAGCCATGCCTTTCCAGAGGCTTAAACTTAAAGCTAGGAAAGTTTAAGGAAGGAGAGAATTTGGAAAATTGCCTTAACAGTTAAGTCCGAACTTTGCTAAGACGTCTCCCATGAATAATGTCTTTGAAAGGCAAGGTAGTGATACTCTGGGCATTGGATGTGTTTATGTCTCCACTTGGGAGAAGAAAAGATTTCCCGTGAAGCTGCCTAAGCAACATGGTGGCCCTGGCTTCTCTCAGCTGGTTGCGTGGATCCAGGACAGACTCTGTTACAGGGCTAAGCAGGCCTTTAGGTGTTACTGGCAGCTGCTTGAATGGTGAAATGTTAGGCAGTGTAAAGGGTGTCCTTATTCAATCCAAATCCCTTCAGTGAACAAATAGCAAAACTTCTGCCCTCATGTAGCTCACAGTCTAGCGGGAAGAAAGGCAATTGCAGAATTGATAATTAAAATTCAAAGAAATGAAAAGGAGGGCCTTGTGGGTCACAGTAAGGACTGGCTTTTCTCCTGAGTGAGATAGGAAGCCATTGGACTCATGTTAGCAGTGGATTGATGTGATCTGACTTACGTTTAACAAAAGCACTCTGGCTCCTGTGGTGAGGATAGACTGTGAGGGCAGAAGCAGGAAGCCCTGGAGTTACCCTGACAAGAGGGGATGGTGGTTAGGAGCAGGGAGGAAGCCATGACGCCATTCACTCCTCTTGCACGCTTCTCAGTCTACCTTTGTGGACCCCAGGGAGGAAGAGACCTACATACCTTAGGGACAAGGGGAGTCTAATATATGGCGGCAGTTTGAAAACGTCTCCTCTCAGGAATAAACCTGGAGAACAAGTGAAAAAGAAGAGCCTCTGGTTTCCATGAAGGAAAGGAAGTCAATAACTATAGTCCAGGCAGGACTGTGAGAACTTGGTCGGATTTCTTGAGTTTTGCAGTCTCCATGTTTATTAGCTTGGCACCCTCCTTCCATTTCCGTATAATGATTAGCAATAACAATGAAAGTGCCTCTCAGAGATAGCAGGAAATAAAGTCAAGGGAACTGCAACTTCCTTGCAGCCAGGTGGGAGTGGAAAAGAAATCACAAGAAACAGGGTCCATGGTGACAACTCTGGAAGGCTCTGGTCCTATGGGGTAAGGAGAAGTTGTTGTTGATGATAATTCTCCAGAGGCCTCTGAACTTTCCAAGAGGAATAGGAAACAAGGACTCTCTGTATGCTTCTCCCAAGGGCTGACCACCTCTAAGAAGCCAGGTCATGTCACACAGCCTTCTCCGGCTTTAGAGAAGACCTACAGGCATCTGTTAACTCCTGCTGCATTTTGTGTGGGACTGCAAAATGATGGGACTTAATTTTATCATACTTTTGTTCATTCACAAGCCTATATTTTAGATCGAATGGTCCAGGGAGTTCAACTTGCTCAAGAAAAGTTTCTAGATGTTACGACCATAATATAATTGCTTGGAAGAAGGAAAAGGACTCAGCTGTAAGTGTTAACTCAGGTCTCTGAGATTGTTCATGCTTAATGGTGACATGGTTCTTTTAAGAGCTTCCCAATTGAGAAAAAAAATAGAAACTTTGAATAGACCTATATAACAAACAGAGAGATTGAATTAGTAATCAGAAAGCTACCCAGTGAGAAAAGCCCAGGTCCAAATGGCCTCACTGGTGAATTCTACCAAACATTTGAAGAATTACTGCCACTGCTTTACAAACTCTTCCAAAAAGCAGAAAAGGAGGGAACGCTTCCCAACTCATTCTATGAGACCTGTGTAATCCCAATATCAAAATCAGACAAAGACAGCACAAGAAAAGAAAGCTGCAGACCAGTGTCTCTTATCAATACAGATGCAAAAATCCTCAGCAAAGATTAGGAAATAAAATCCAGCAACACAATAAAAAGGATTATACACCGTGACCAAGTAGGCCTTATCCTAGAAATGCCAAGATTGATTGATCGTCCCAAAATTGATCAGTGTACATACCATATTCATGAAGGACAAAACCACATGATCGTGTCAATAAAGGTGAAGAATGTCTTTGATAAAACTCAACCACCTTTCATTATAAAAACCCTGACAGACTAGGGTTAGAAGGGA
This sequence comes from Rhinolophus sinicus, assembly GCF_036562045.2. Taxonomy (NCBI): domain Eukaryota; kingdom Metazoa; phylum Chordata; class Mammalia; order Chiroptera; family Rhinolophidae; genus Rhinolophus; species Rhinolophus sinicus. Next base: position 67,018,483 of record NC_133755.1, on the reverse strand, counting down.
ACTTCCTCAGCCTGACAAAGGGCATCTGTGAAACCCCCAGCTCACAGCATACTTATGAAAGACTGACTGCTCTCCCCCTAAGATGAGGAACAAGGCAAGGATGGCCACTGTCACCACTTCCATTCAACATAGTCCTGGAGCTTGCAGCCTGGGCAGTCAGGCAAGAGAAAGAAATAAAAACATCAGGTTGGAAAGGAAGAAGTAAAGCATGTCTTTTCACAGAGGACATGATCTTGTGTGTACAGAAGATCCCAAGGAGTCTACTAGAAGCCATTAGAGCTATAAATGAGTTCATAAGGTTGCAGGATAAAAGATCACTATATAAAAATCAGTTGTTATTTTTATACATGTGCAGTGAACAATCTGGAAGTAAAATTCAGAAAAAATTCCATTCATAATAGCATCAAAAAGAAGAGCCTCCAATTGCTTTCTCAGAGTTTGGGTATTCACATTCGAGACCACGAGACCACCGCTGCAAGTGGCCCCAGGAAGGTAAATATTCCCAGCAGGTGTATTGTGGGACGGGTTCAAAGACTGGTGAAAGTTACTCTGGGTTCCTGTGGAAAACTGCTCCTTTCAGATCACACCCCTGCCACCCATAGGTGTGTCCTTAAATAGCCCCAATGAGGCAGCTGTCTATTAATGGAATTTAGGGGATCCCATATGCCTCCCTGCCCCCCCATATTAGTCCCTCAGTCCATCACTCAGAGAACTCTAGCAGTTTAGATTAAAGTTTTGGCTCCTGTAACCAAGGAAATGTCCCTGTGAGAGACATTTACACTTTTTTTTTCCATTTACACTTTTATATGATTGAATTTATAATCCATTTCATGCCATACACAGTGATCAAAATGGAAAGAGATTGGGTACTTCTGAGGATAAAAGATAAACTGGGAAGCAAAGCGTGATGAAAATGAACTTACTCTGTGCTGACTTCGACCCCTCTACTCGTGAATCAAAAATAAAGAAGATTCGTTATCCGTGGATAAGGTGTTATAGTTGGTAAAGCACATCCATGATCTTATTTTTGTCTTTATAAATACTCAACGAAGGAAGCGTGAATGTGATTCCCATTTTCAGGGAAAGAAAATGGAACATAAAGATAATGCACCCCCAAGGCCACCCTGCCATTAACTAGTAGAGCCTGGACTTAAGCCCAGGTCTCTGAACTCAAAATCATGTTCTCTGCCAACGAATGTGGAAGGAGCCTGTTCTGTCTACGTTTTCCCAGACAGAGATTTTAAATCGCAGCTAGTACCTTGTAATATGATACAATCATTCTTTTAAAAATAATGTTAAAGGAGTTTCTTAGATCAACTGAGAAATGGAGGGAAGAAGAATGACAAGGCCCCTTTGATACATTTATCACTAGGGTACTTCAGTTCATCCCCCCACCCCCCAACAGGCCACATCCTGTTGAGGCTGCATAAAATTGCTGTGCCATGAGCCCCTGTGTGAGAATTTGCTGTTTTAACGCAAGCCCTTGATGCAGCAGCCACACTCTGACAAGTGAAGTAAGGCATGGTTTAGAACTGGCCTTCTCGGGGTGGGGGGGAGGGCTTTGATTGAATTACTACCCATCCTAGGAGAAATGCTAACGATATTAGCATTTGTGCTGTTCAGTCAACAGGAATCTGCCTTATCCAGGAGCACCTGTGTTGGTGGCCTGAAAGTGGGTCAGGGATTTTTTTTTTTTTTTAAAAAAGATAAACATTCTTGAATTTCCATATTAAACACTATGTAGGTCATTGCCTACCTAAGGGCTCGCTTGATAATGAAGCTGCAAGAATCAGGACTGTGCGTGTTTCTGTTACACAGGGGTGTGGTGATTGAGCACGTGACTGCATTTGATGTAGGGGGTGGGATACAGTGGAGTAGGATGGGAGAAAGGACCAACGGGACAGCATGCCAGTCTCAGGTCCTCCTCCCTCATAAGCAGCAACCTTGGGAGACACTGAAGGGACAGCACACAGCCCCCAAGGTGGGGGGACCCTCCCAAACCTTCCTGAGCACACACGAACTCCATCCTCACATCAGGAGGCCTTGGTCACCTCCATCCTTTCCTCTGACTGGCACAGGGGCCTCTTGGGGCCGGGAGCAGGCCCCCACTGGGCCTAGAGAGGTGGGCATTGAGTCTGGGGGTGCTGAGCACTGTTGTAAACTGTGCTCACTCAGCAATGCAGTTTGGAATCTGCACCCCTGTATTAGAGCCCGAGGTGAAACCTGGGGTCCTCCACCCTCGTTAGGACTCCGGCAATGAAAACAGAAGATGGGGTTGAAGGGTGTCACACCCATGCCTGCTGGCTGCTGGCTAGTTCTTCTGTGGTCTTAGCGTTTCCTGCCTGCCCCTATTAAAACATTCAAGTCTGAGAAAAGCCTTTCTGGGAAACAAAGGGACACATGTGGCATTGTATTTTTATGGAAGTATCTGGGTATTTTTAAGACATACACCTTAAAAGAGTCCGACTTCCAAGGAGTGTAAGGTAACCTTGGCCATGTGACTTCATTTCCCCAGGCCTCGGTTTCTTCAGCAATAAAACGAGGAAGGCTTGGGCTGCTTGATCTAATATCTGGGGGTTCCCTGAAGACCCTTTTCTGCATTGACAAGTCTGGAGCATGAAGATGTCAGAGGAAGAATGGTCAAAACCTTGTGCTGAGATTGTGAGGGCTCTGCGTCCAAGTGGGCCGTCGGACCTCCTGGCTGCTGAGAGGGGGTTTTCTAGTGACCATTTCCAAAAGCAGTGCTTGGTTCTCTGCAGCTGGTTTCCCTTTCACAGATGGGACTTGGGACCCAGCTTTCGAAATGAGTACTTCTAACGCTGGTGAGCAGTCTGTCAGGGGGACCTGAGTTTGCATCAGGCTTGACCACCGACTTCACAGCAACATGGGACACGTTGTTTAGTGTCTCTGAACCTCCTAAATCTCTTTATCAGTAAAATGAGAATAATGATTTTGTAGATTCTACTTCATGGGTTTGTTGTGAAGGTTGAACACATGGGGACTTTCTAAGCCGAGGGCCTGGCGCATAGAAAGTTTTTCCAGATATGATAGTTGTAACAGCCACCTTAGACAAAGGGGCCCACAGAGGCCAGACGTGCATCTGGCATGTCTTGGCTTTGGCCCCACATGAATCACCACCTTCAAATATTTGCACGACCGTTATATGGGAGAGCCATTAAAGCCCGTCTGAGTGTCTTCAGAGGTAGAGTGTGACCACAGGGAGGGGCTATAGATGTCCGGGGCTGAGTGTTCACTCAGCTCATGGAAGAGGTTCATTCTGGTGTTGAGTTGTGAAGACTCCTGCTAGGGGATGAGAGCTGGTGTTCATGAGCCATGGTGGACATGGTGAGGGGCCACCCAGATCCCCTGCAGGGATGAAGTACTTACTCCCCCAAATGATGGAGTGCTGCTTAAGACAACCCTTGGATTCAGGCCTCTTCACGGATAACAAATCAGTGCAGGGGTACAAAGTTCCACTCACCTGGCACAGGACACCTCTGAAGAGCCCTTCCTGCTTCTACGTCCTCTGCGGGCTTGGCTGAGGCTGTCATTGAGATCGCTTGCAGCTCAGCTTCTCACCCCATCCAGTCCTGCTCCCTTCCCTTCCCTTCCCTTCCCTTCCCTTCCCTTCCCTTCCCTTCCCTTCCCTTCCCTTCCCTTCCCTTCCACAGAGGTTGATCCTAGGAGGCCAGAGAAGAGCCCAGAAGACCGCTGGTGGTGGGGATGAGAGGGGGGTTCAGACAAAAAAGGAGGAAGATCTAATATCTGGGGATTCTTTGAAGACTGTCTTCTTCCAAAGGTAAGACTGGACAACCTTTGGGTGTCCTGAGTCTGTGATCTGAGTCTGCATTGCACAAAGCATGGCTCGCGGCCCCAAGCAGTCTGGGATGCTCACTAATATGGCAGGTTCCTGAGCCTACCTTGGCCCCAGCCCAGACCCACTGAACCAGACCTGCTGGACGGCACTTTTTACAAGCCCAGCAGCATCCTTCCAACTGCTGAGGAAGGACAGGTGCCCTAGAAGGTGGACCTCCAGCAACAGGTACAATGAGGCAGAAAGTTCTGAGTCAGTGGAAGCCAGTGTGGGATTTGGCTGATGCTTTTCTGGGCCTAAAGAAAGAAGACAAGGAGCAGCCTAGAGAGAAATCATTCTCAGACACAACCCTCATTTAAGAGCATGTCAGCATCCACTGCCTGACTCTTCTTGGCCCAGCACGCTGTCCTCATACCATCAGAGTGAAATGACCTCCAGGTTTCAGTGGTTTTGCTGTTCACATGTCCTGCTGGGCCTTTTCCTCAAAACACTTTTTTTTTTGAAGAGGTAATTTACATAGGTTATACTGAAAAACATGGGGGTCAGAGATCATTTGCAACTTTCAAATGCAATTATCAAAAGATGTTGGTTCCCATCCAAAAATGGAAAAACCTCCAATTGACCACTAAATATTTATAGGTCACCTTATTATTAATTTATTTTAGCAGGAACTCGGGAAAGCACCCAAATTTTATAGCTGAGCTAGTCATTCAGTTCTAAGCCTGGCCACACAAAAGAAACATGAACCCTTTCAGGAAGTTGTGCAGTGAAACTGAGATCTCAGTTTTACAGTTCCCTTACTCACACTTGACACATTTGAGCTGGCCTCCAGCCTTGAACCCAAACACTTTCTCTCAGATGAGACCTTGCTTCAGTGAGAACCTAGTCCGGGTGGTATGCTCAGAGAAAAGCAGGTGCTCAGAGCACACAGACGGGTGTATGAATCCCAGCTCCAGCACAGGGGGCCCTGTGACCTCAGGCAAGCTGCTGTACTTCCCCTTGCCTCACTTCCCTGACCTGTAGAATGGGCTAATAAGGTCCTTCCATGACCGATTTCTGATGGGGCTCCAAGAATGGAATCTCCTAGCACAGAAAGGGCTGAACAGTGGTTGCCCATCTCCTGTCTTCCAGTGGGATTAGCTGGGCCTGGGTGCACAGTAGGCAGTTAGCTCCTTCTTCCTGCTCACTACTGTGTTTCCCCGAAAATAAAACCTAGCTGGACCATCAGCTCTAATGAGTCTTTTGGAGGAAAAATTAATATAAGACCCAGTATTATATTATATTATTATATAAGACCCAGTCTTATATTAAAGTAAAATAAGACTGGGTCTTATATTAATTTTTGCTCCAAAAGATGCATTAGAGTTAGTTGTCCGGCTAGCTCTTATTTTCAGGGAAACATGGTATTTTAGGCACCTTTCAATGCCCAGAGCTAGGGCAGAGGGGTGGGGGCTGGGGATGGAGGCAGGATAAAAGGGTTGTAAAGGTACTCACCTCCTATCCTGAGAGGGAAAAACAAAATGACAAATGACAGTACAAGGAAGCAAACGCTAAGCACCAAATGAATGGCAATGATAAATATTCCTGAATTAATATTCTGGAAGCACAAGATCTGGGAGGCCTGAGATGGCCTTCCAAGGTCATGGTTCCCAACCTTGGCTGCACAGTAGCACCATTTGAGGAACCTAAAACCCAAGTGGCAATGCCAGAGCCCCACTCCATGTAATTGGCGTGGAGTAGGGGGAGGCATTTGTATTCTCCGCGTTTCTCACTGGATTCCAGGGCGTGCCAGGTGGGGGTCCGCTGTGCTAAGGAACAAGGTCTGAACAAGGTGGGACTTACTTCCGTCTGACATTTGAACAGCACTTTGCCACCCAAACCTTTCCACCCACACGATTTCAGGAGACTTGGAAGGGGAGGCGTTGGAGCAAGGGCCCGAAGGCCCATGTGACAGGGAGGTTTCCATTCCAAAGAAAACTAGGTCTGCGCCTGGGGCTCCATGCTCCCTTATGCTGTCAATTCCACCACTGGTACTTATTCCTTAGGGACAAAGGGCTGTCCCTTCAAATAGGACAATAACCTTCAGAAAGGGCCAGAAATGGATCCGAGTCTTTGGAGCTTAAGCAGTTTGAGGGTCAAATAAATGATACAAAATTACAACTACAACAACCTTCAGCTTCATTCATTTAAGATAGACCAGTGCCAGGGAGGGAGTAAGGTGCATTCAGGCACCTCTCAGGTTAGTAACGTGCCCGAGGTCCCACTGCTAGTAAAGGGTAGAACTGGCATGGGCATCCAGAACTGACTTCATAGCCTCCTCATCGCTATGGGAAACCCTGCTGTCTGCCTTATTTTGAGTCATTAGAACGTTCTTGTTTGAATGTTGGTCCCACAGTGGAAATTACTGCTTGTTCAGTATTTCAGAGCCCCCCACCCCCAGGCGAGTCCTGAGTCGGAGTTTCCGTTTCCACAGCAGGTGCTGTCCCAGAAGCGTTCCCCAGGAAAGGTGCCAAAATAACATCTGCCACAGCACAGGGCTCATGTCCACACGGCGAGGCTCTCCCTTAGAAAGCAACTCCAGGCTCAGCTCCAGAGCGAAACCTCTGCTGGGGCTGACGGCTGCCTCCAGCCAAGCTGGGGACATTTCCCGGCTAGCCCTGCCAGAAGATTTTCTGGGATTTAAAAACTAAGAGCCGAAACTAAGGCCTTTGAGGGTGGCAAGAAGCCAATGTAGATGTTGCCGCTCTGAGCGGGGGAGCCCCAGGCCCCACCAGCCCCACCTGGCGCCCGCTGGGGCTGGCAGTGAAGCCTAAGGGACAAGGTGGGAGGGCCAGCAGGGCCCCGACCGGGAAGGCAGGCAGGCCACGCTCAGGAGCAGAGACAGGGCGCTGGCCCCTCACCTCAGCCCTTTGGGTATGAGTGTGTGGAGTCCTGCCTCAGAGCGTGGGTCGGGGGCAGCTCCCGGGCTCTTATTTCCACACCCTTAGTGCGTCTTTGGATGAGGCTGCTTATGTCTTTCGCCCCAGGTTGTTCCACTGGAAGGGTTTTTCCACTGATTATAGCTTCTTGGCGGGGTGGTTTGCCGGTTGCAGAGGAAGCAGGCAAAAGATCCAGCCCGGAGTGAGGTCTCGGTAACCCGCCGCTACTCTCGCGTCTAGCTTGTTGGAAAATTGTATTTATTATTATTTAATGAGTAAGGAGTAAGACTGCTTACTCTGACCATGAAATAGACACTGAGGACCTCAGGGCAGAGATGGGGACGTGTCCCCAGAACCTAGTGCCCTGCAGATAGTCTTCAGGGGTCAAGAAAGTTTTACAAATGGACTTGGAGCCAGTAGTGCGCATGCTCAGAACTCGCCGAGGCCAAAGCCAGGTGTGAATCCGCAGCTTAGACCCCCTGTCTGCCGCAACGTGGATCTGGTGGCTGTCGTGGAACCTGTGAGCCAGTGGCCCTGGCATGTGTGCCACTATGGGTTTGGGCAAGATGCACGGCTCCCAGGCCAAGTCACACTAGGAAAGTCAGGAGTGAGGCTTTGGAAAACCTTTTCTGTTAAAAAGGAAAGGATTCACATGGTCCTGATTGTTAGGTCTTCAGTTGGCTCACAGGAACAGAAGCAATAGTCTTTTTTTTCTGGAGGAATCGTGTGGAGACTTGAATAAAACAGGTTTGAGTCGAAGGGAAAGGGGACCCAGCTGCTGACTCTGTCAGCCTGATAGCAGTTGGGGTGCTTGGGAGAACTGTGAAGAGTCCCTTCTGTTTAGGAGTTAACTGGGCTGTTAGAGAACCGTCCCCCTCTAGGCTTTTAACAGTACTTGGTCCCGACTTTATAACTTTATGACTTTAAGGGGCTGTAATGTGTAGAGGAGTCGGCCTGGGAGAGGTGCCAGTCTTTATATTTTGAGTGACAACTGTCCTTTTCCCAAGTTAATAATATAGAAAATCACAGAATTGAGGTCAGAAGCCAAAGCAATGGGCAGCAATTAGAGCCAGGGCTTAGAGGTCTCCTGACAAAACTTTTTTAGAGTCCTTTTTAAGTCTGATTTGTTTATTTTAAATTTTTCCTGAGGCATAGGCTGATGGTAAGGAATAGGCTGAGTAAAATGAGCCCAAATTTAGGGCTTTTATCCTACAACTGAGTAGGTCTTAGAGGAAATAAATAGGTCCAGAGTGAGCGGTCAAGAAAGAATAAATGGCTTCTACATTAATCAGGAAATTAACAGGCTCACCTGCCACGTCAAGGGTCAACCACAGTTCCACCCCTGTGATGAGAACAGCTTGGGAGCGGGTGGGAAGTTAAGGCCCAACAGTGATCACAGCCATTTGTGGGGAGGGAGTTGGTCCCTGCTCCCTTCAGAACAGGGGGCAATCCCTCCTCCAGGGCCTTTTAGTTTGCACAAGGGGCACGGCTGGTTTGGAGGATTAGGACATTCCTTACACCAGTGGCCTGGGCTTCCCTCTTGCAGGGTTTCTGGGGGGCCCTGAGGTGGCTTCAGCCCTGGGTTGTCTATAACTGCGGCCAAAAATTTGGCCTGTCTCTGGCCTTGTCTCTAGTCTCACTGTTCCTTTATTACTTGTTTTTACTGTCTCAGTTGTGAAAGATATTTAAACAAATTTCCTGACCTTCTCTAGATTCTGTGGCTTTTCATTGAGATGTAACACTGAGTCAGAATTACTATAATTTGCTGTCAGGTGAGGGAAAATATTAGGCCAAGCTTAATGAATTTACCCTAACTTATCTAGGTTTTTGGTAAAAACAGGTAAATTATTTTTTTTATAGTTGGTTTTATCTAACATGAAAAGGGCACATGAACACCAGTAGTCCTAGAATATAAAAATTATTGTGATGACATATATAATCTTTGTTTTTTTTATGTAGAAAACTTTTTATATTGGTAGTAGACCAATAGTCTAATAAACTTTGTCTTACTTAGTAGAGAGAGAAAACTCAACTCGAATTTTGTATTAGCTTTACAACCTTAATTTTTACTGATAACCAAAAGCAAGTAATTAGCACTTTTCCTGGTAAATTGAGGAATATATTTTGTAACCTTTAAAAAAATAGGCTTTTGTAATGGAATACATGATATATTCATTAACAGATCTTAATTTATCCTTTAATGTTCCTGTGACAAGAAGCCAGAAACGGATAAACTCAGACCTAGCCAATAATTGATATTTCACTATTTTGTTCTTTTGAAATACCTAGATAGTTAGTAACTTTTATCATTTAACACAACTTAGTAAAACCAAGAAACCAGACTTAGTATCAAATATTTTCTTAGATCACATGATCCTGAGAAGTAGCTGAGTTAGTTTTTATTGTCTTAATTAATATAAGAACTTACTCTCTTATTTTTAGTCAATCAAATATTATAAACTGGCAATACCATCCAGAGGCAAAAACATTATAATACACATAAAACATAGACAAGTATAGACCTTAGAGACTATATATGTAAACAGAACCACTAACAATTGTAGAGAGGATCTAAATCTTATAGTTGTCCTTGTAACTTCAGGAGGCTGTAATAAGGAGTGTGTGTGTGTGGCGGGGAGGCTTGTTGCCTGGGTTTAAAAGTGCCTCTTTTTTTTCTCTTCAGTTACCTCAGCCTCAAGCAGAGGCTGCAGCAGCCCTTTGTTTACATTTGAGGTTATGTGTGAGACCTTGAAAGATACTGAGAATTTGAGAAATGTTTTAAGAGTTACTTTTGTCAAGTTCCTGAATATAGAGTTGGTGTATAAAACAATTTTAAATACACGACTTAGGGGGCTCACAGAAGGTATAGATACAGAGCTCCCAATCAGCTTGCTGTCTAAGACACAAATAGAAAAGGAAAAGAAAAAAGATAGACCAGAGGCAAATAAAACAAATAAGGTTACATAAACCAGAGTACTGACAGAACCAAATCCTCCTGACATGAGGAGCTGGAGTGTGGGGGAGAAGGCTTAGGCTGCGGGGATGGCAGGGGATAGCAGAGGAAGAGGGACCCGATGGTCAGCTGCGTCAAAGGACGGAGTTTTATCTGGAGGAGGAGAAGGCTTAGAGTGAGCTAGGAGAATTTGGAAAGTGTTGCAGGTTTGGCAGAGGGAGAGTCGAGCTCAAAGAGTAAAGAAGGCCTGGACACAGGGAATTTCTGACCCCTTTCCGTTGCGGTGACAGATGTTATATTGGGGTCAGGCAGTGTTATAGTAAAAGATACGTCATGTGGGTCGGATCTCCTGTAAGTTGAGCCCGAGGGCATGTAAGTTGCGGAGGAGACAACTGGGAGGCATAGCTTTGGCAGGGACCGAATGTGAGGTCCCAATGGTTGGAAGAGATGGAGTGAAAGGGTGAGGAGGGAGCCTCCTATTTCGGGAGGAGAACAGGAGATGAGGCATCCCCCAATCTTGGTGTTCGTCCTCCAGGGATACGGATACGGTAGATCACTTCCTCAGCATGAGCGTCCTCAGAATGGGCCCCCGACCCGGGGAACCTTCTGGCTTAGCGCTAGGACTTTCGGAAAACCAGGGAGTCAGAAGCTCAGAGACGAGAATAGGAAGCCTCACTCACCCGGTGTGAGAGTCTGGCCTGCTGTTGTCTGGGATGTCAGCATCTGAAGGGAGAAAGTCCCGAGTCCCGTCCTTATGGCAGGTCCAGGAGGGTAGCCAGAGAGCGGATCAAGCCCTGGTGGAGAGAGAGGAAAAAGAGAAGGGGTGATCCTGCATTCTCTGGCCTAAAACTTCCCGCGTTTCGGCACCAAATGATAGGTCGGCCGGTAAAGGAACACGCATGGTCAGGCAAGTTAAAGTTTTTATTGTATGTCGGACTGAGCAAAGACGGCTACAGTCCAGGCTGCACGCCTAAAGGAGACTTGCAGCCCCAAAGGAGAATGTGAGGAGGGTTTTATAGGGGCTGTGTTGACAGGGTAGCATTGTTTGAACAGAACATGTTGACGGCCTGCAAGCCAGTAGCTGTTTTGTGGCGTTTTCTGTTATCGCAAGTTTGGCTCTGTTTGCAGGTACAGGCCAACAGACATTTTGTTGTTTTCTGGCAGACATGGCTCTGTCTGTAAGTCAAGGTCTCTGAGACATAACAGTCAGAGACCTAACATGAAGACAAGGTCTCTAACATTCAGAGACCTAACATTGATGAAAGGTGTATGATGTGCAGGGCTCTGAGCCCAAAGGCTAGAGTCCTGGTTCTGCTGCTGGCCAAGGGTGTGACCTGGAGACGGGCTTGCCCTCGCTGAGGTGCAAGGGGCTTCATTAACCAAATGGAAGGGTGGCCTGGAGGCTCCCTAAGCTGCTTAGGCACTTTATTTTACCCATTGCAAAAAGTTCATGAAAATACATGTCATAAATTAACTTTGGCTTTATTATCAAACAATAAATATAGTCAATGAATGAATGGATCAATCTACCAGATGTTTATAGAGGACCCATTAAGGGTCTCGCATGGTTCTAATCACTTCCGGGCCTTCAAGAGAAACACTGCCTACAACTGGGCTCTCAGCCTCTAAAGAACCTTCAGCACAGCTGGTACCCACCATCCCACCCACTGTGGTGGCCTCTCCAAGTTCTGTCGTCCATCTCTTTGTTTGAAACCCTCTCATGCACACTCGTCTTGGTTTCTGAATGCCGTTCTCCAATACAAGGAACCAGGGCTCCTTGGGAAAATGACTGATCCCAGGGACAAGGACGTACAAGTTAGACCTGGGTCATCTTGCCATGCCGAAAAGTCAGGAAGCACTCACAGAGTGATGGGGAGGTGTTAAGAGGACTCAGGAGCCAACTTGAATGTGTTTCCGTTGATCAAATCTGGGACAATTTGAGCATCAAAATAAATAAGGACAGGAATAGATTTTAAACCATTAAAATAATAGGAATCCATGAGTCCATACCTGTATAAATACATACCCACAGGCAGACAGGAAGAGGGAAAGCACTCATAGCAGAACGTCAACTAACAAATGTAGAAAGAGTGATGGAGTTTTAAACAAATCACCATTTTCCAAATATCATGATAATTGATTCATGCAAAGAATCATCAATTTTGCTACAATTATTGGGTGAAAATTTGATGAGGAACAAGATGACAATAATTACAAAGGGAAAATTGGTAAATGTACAGCTGAGAAACCTGGTAAATGATACCTTCACCAAACGATCAGAGTTCCTATCACCAATAATGGGACACATTGACGTCAGGTACTGATACACTGAGAAGGCCAGTACCAATATTAACTTTCTTGAATGTAGTAATTGTGTGTTAAGGCAGGCAGACACTTAAGGTGGCCCTCATAACCCCCACCTCTTGGTGTTCTTGCCTTGTGTGATCCCCTCCCTTTGAGAGGGGGCAGGATCTATGACCTTCTAACTAACATTATACAGTAACAGTGACCGGAGGTACGTGATGACAGGGCCATCATTCCATGATCATATCATGTAAGACTGTAGTCCCATCTTGCTAGAGTCTCCCACTGCCTTCTTGGTTCTGAAGAAGCAAGCTGCCATGGTTTTTGAACGATGTGTCTTTAATGTCATAATTTCCTGTCCTTTTCTGCGATTAAGAGGTAAGTTAATCTTATGCTGATGTCCTATTTTCTGACATTTGGAACTTGGGTTGAATATCCATGAATATCCATGCTTCTATTCATTTGTGTTTAAGTGTTGTGGGTTGAAATGCTCATCAGAGGCATTGTGGAGAAACTGGAGTGCCCCATTATTTGCAGTGTTCCAAAAAGAAGAGAGCACACACTCACTGTTTTTAAATGCATGACTTCTGTCAAGAGTCAGTAGGGTTTTGCAAGAGTAGGGCTACTTAATGAGCTGGCCTATCATTGTGATGAGGTCTCAGATCACCTTCCGGCTCAGGTCTACCAGGAGAAACCCTCCTCTGGGTGGTCCACACTTGCTCTGAATGGTCTCCAAACCCCAATCAGAGTAGTTTTGATAATATATTTATACACATTGTTTTCTCTTGAAGACTTCTCAGAGCCATTCTAATATGAAAACCATACTGGCAAGATGATGATGACGATACCAAGAGAAGTCATTTGAAACAGCAGAGGATTGAACGTCTAAAGAATACCATTGTTATTGGAATCGAGGCAGAGGCAGCTTAAGCCCAGATGTAGAGTTTCCAACCAGTGGACAGAATGACACAGGCTCACACCTGCTTTTCCAAAAGAAGTACAGTCAGATAACTTCAGTGACGATGGCAGCTAGGGAAGGAGGGACCCTAGAGAACTGGATGGGCCAGGATTTTGTGGTAAGTGAGCTCCCCAAATTACCTGTGCCTTAGTGTGTCCATCTGTGAATGGGCCTCTTTCGTAGGAGGGGAGTGAAGATGAGCTGAGGAGTCGGTCCTGTTCCCAGGTGGAGCAGATCAGAATGGGCTGGTCGACACTGCCTACCTCACCCCTGCTCTGTGATCTGCACCATGCCAACTCAGCTGTGGGGCCCAGACACCAGGCTTTTGGGGTCTCTGAGAGGGACTCTTTGGCCTTCGCACCCATTATGAGCCAATGGCTGGTCGTGCTTTTCTCATGGAAATAATTCCTTTATTCTCAAGGCTCCAATTTTAGGATCACTTTGAACACATGGATGGGGGTGGCCCTTTCTTTTCCAGGACAGACGATGGCACCATCACACTTGTGTAGGAAACAGAGCCTCATCAGCATCGTGGTTAAATGACACCAATGTGCTGGGAGAACCTGGGATCCAGTGTCCCGGATGAATGCCTGCATTGCTGTATTTTCTAAAGGGAGGCATGAAAATTTTGCAGTTATACCCCCAAAAATGTTCCCACCTCATTGAAATTCAGGCTTGAACTATCCACCCTGAACACATCCAGAAGCCCTTTCTCTAATTTTGGAAGCAGCGATCTCAGGAGAGAAGTTTTCCATCTGTCTCTTTATGATGCTGAGCTGTTAGCGCAGTTTATTATTTATTACATCTCCCACTTGATGTTAAACTATGATTTTCTTTTTCCCGGGGTTGGTATAAAAATAGGGCTGGCATCACTTCTGCAGACTGAATTTTTTTTTAAACAGCATTTTTTGGGGGGAGGTTTGTAATTACTCCCAAACTGCTTTCATTCTGAGCTGGTACTCACTATTGACTCTGGTGGTTCACACTCATGCTGCCTTGTGTCGGACACATCTGTGTGACTGACATGTGTGCACAAAGTCAGCAGTAAAGGGCTATGTCTTCCAAGGCTCTGCACACGTGTGGGGGCTGGGCTGTGTGCCCCCAGAAGCACGGACATGACATGGGAGCATGTCCACAAAGCAAAGTACAGGGTCTCACGTTCACAGAAAACTCACAGCCTTCCGAATAGGCAGTGGGGGGAATGTGCTTTTAATACACAAACACATTAATGGACAAAATCACTGACATTCAGAACATCTGCTGGTCCTGCAGGGCAGCCAGCGCTATGGCAATGATGGGTTTATTGGGGCAAAGCTGCCCAGACCCATGTGGAGAAAGGGGCTGGCTTCTCAGGCCGGAGACCTTCAGCCGCTTAGCACCCTAGCCTAGCGGGAACACAGCTGTGACCACCACCATGGGGTGGACGTGGAGTCCTGCATGCTACGGCCACACAAGTGACAGACCACTCGGGGTCTGGAGGAAAGAGCTACCCCACAGCTCCAACATTCTTGCAGTTAAGTCCTTATTATTCACTTGTACAAGCTGGAGAGTTCTCTTCTTGGCCGCTCGTGGCATGCTAACAGGCTCAGGGGTGACACAATTGCCATGAAGGATGGTTATTTCATTGCAGTGGAGTCCCATCATTTTCCACCCAGCATCTTGTTTATAGAAATATCCTATCAGACACAGAAAGGAGAAGCTCAGTATCTTTTGCACATAAAGTATCACTGTCCTCAATGAAACATTATCTTGATTATCCCCCCCAAAAAGTGTTGTTTACAGCAGTGACTGGAAATGTAATGTCGCCAGCCGCAATGATATAGAAAATGTTAGATACTGCCCCATGTCCCCACAGTTGGGGAGAGGTGCTAGTCGGAATAAGCAAACTTATCTTTCCTGTCATACAACACTGTCTTTAATTTAATGGAGACGTTATTAAGATAAAATCTCTATTCAATTCCATATTGTACCATATTAACACACACAATTAGTAATGCTTTATCAGTTATGAAGAAAGATGATGACTGCTTTTAAGCTAAATTACCTTTATCAGGGTAGCACATGAAGGAAACTACAAATATTTACCCAAGTGTATGTTAATTCTTATTTAATTTTAACACTGCTTTTATCAACCGAATTAACCAATGAATTTTATTAAAGGGAATGTTATTATAGACAACAGCTTCCAATACTGCATTCCATCTGCTTTTATTTATATAATTTTGGTGGTTTCTTTTTCTTTTTCATTTCACTTTTAATTAAAAGGAACACATGGAAAATTGAACATTTGGGCCTCATTTTAGCAGAATTTGGAATAATTAGACCTATGTTCTTGTTAATATAAAGATTGTCGGTGTGGTGTTGGGACCACAGGGCCTGCATCTGTTCATTTGAACCCTTGCAAAGGATGCTCAGTAAATACGATGATGGGGAGGGGGCGAGGGGGGGACATTGCCACAACCTTTAAACTCCCAAAGACAACACATGGCAAGGAAAAAAAAAAAAAAACAAGAAAACCTCATCTTGATTTTACACGTGGGAAAGCCAGGTAATTCCTTTGTATAGCTTAAGAAATGCAACTCGCGATAGAAAAGAGGAGAATGCAGGGGCAGGAAACACCTTAACATTCTTCACAGCAAGATAGAAACAAATCTTACTTCCCCTGGCTTTGGAACTACCCGGGGATTTAGATTCTGTGATATTGACAGTGGGGTGTATATACAGATGGGAGAGGCTACAATAAAACAAAACAAAACAAAACAACGCAAAATAAAACAAAACAGGAAACTTCTTTTTTTTTTGGGGGGGGCAGCATTTTTTTAAACTTTTTTTTTATTAGTTTCAGGTGCACAAAACAATGTAATAGTTGGACATTTATCATTTGTATCCCTCACACAGTGACAACCCCGCCCCCATCCACTACCCCTCTGACATCGCACACAGCCATTACATTTCCACTGTCTCTATTCCTAATGCTGTACTCCGCTTCTTGTAACTATGTAGATATATAAAATTGTAGTTGACATTCATTATTTACAGGTTTCCGTAGTGTAGTGGTTATCATGTTCGCCTAAAACAGGAAACTTCTTGTACTGAGGAGTTTCTGGACCCTTCTTAGACTAGGATTTTCTTCCTAAACTTTCTTGACCTTTTTCTCCTAATAAAATATCAAGCAGCGGGTCGGTGGGAATTATCACCCCCCCCCCCCCCCCAGGTAGCAGTTTGCAGTCAGACAATACAAGCTCAAATCTTAGTGTCCTTTAAAATTTGAATTATGCTTATTTTTTTACTGGCTCTTTGGAGACCTTTTTGGGGACAGAATGTATGCCTCTCCCCACCCCATCTTTAATGGCTTTTAGGAAGGAAAACCAGAGTGACTGAGAGAGGTGCACCTTGGGAGGTACCTCTCTGTGCAGAGTCAGTGAGCAGGTGGCCCTCAAGGCCCTTGGTGAGGGATGGGGGTGGATCAGCTGGTGTCCCTGAGGCCACTTCAAGTGTGTCCCACTCACCAATCTTTGGCAGTATAGTGTGTCTGTCTCAGACGTCTCTTCACATTGATCTGAGGGTAACTGCAGAACTGGACACCATCTGTTATGTAAAAGTCATGTGCTTACGTCAGATTCAGTCTCAGGGAGATTGTGATGAAAGTATGTATTTTTTAAGAGGTAGGAGTGAATGGAGTGGTGTGCATTTCCCACATTTCATGTCTTATGGTTGAAAGGCTGTTAATCAGGACATCTGGGTCCTTCTAATCTTAATGGGGACACTCGTGTGACCTTGAGTGAGTCATGTGGTCTCTCTGAGCCTCAGTTTCTTATCTGTAAAATGGGGCAAATAGCTGCCTAATTTATGAAGTATAACACATAATGCATGTCCTAATGCTCAGGATTTTCTAAAGAGAGAGTGAGAAAATAAAATTGTTTTTAAATAGTGGAAAACACTGCACCATGCAAACTGTCATTGTCATTTTTTTTAACTGAAATCTGAGTTATTTTTATTCCTTCTGAGCCAAAAAGATCTGAAGATATTACTGAAAAGTAAGTTAGAAAATGTCTATAGATGAAAGGAAAATCATTTTCATTCCATAAGAACCCAAAAGGCCTTCGTCTCTCATAGTCCAGTTCTGGTTTGGATGCGGAGATCATTAATAATCTTATAAACTTAAATATCACCAAAGGATGTTTTATTAAATTAGAAACAAATAATTTGAATCGGGTTCAGATATGCCAATATTCAAGTAGTAGTTTGTTAGTAGTAGAAATATCTTTATTTTCATTGAGTTATGATAGCTATCTGAAAGCCAGCTTATAATGGACAGCCTTACAAAACTTTATACCAGCCCTAGATAACATATAATGTATCCCCAGCCTCTCAACTCCTTTCTTAAACCAGCACTTCTCAGGTATGGAAGACTCATAAAATTCAGAGCGTGGCAATTTATACTGAATCACCTGTGTGGACTGTGTGTTCAGGGGCGATCCCCACTCTGTGAGATGGCATTTGGGCAGCAACGTCTTCAGCTATATAAAATGGCCTGTCCCTAGTACACATATTAATTTGACCCCGAGGGAGAGAAGGTGAGACCAAAGCAACTACAGCAAGTCACTGACATTCATTTATTTTCATCTTGTAATCAGGCACTTGCCAAATGTACAGAAATCTCATTTTCTGTCTCTACAGTCTGTCTCCTTACTTTGATATGGCTGTATTTAGGAAGTAGTGATGTTTTAAAATTACATTTTAAACAGGAAAAAAAATCAGTCTCCATATAATTGCTAAAAGTAACCAGATTATTTACAATCAACATCTACTTAATGCCTTATTACCCTAATGGATGTTTTTGTAAGTGATGATAACATTGTCAGAAGAAGTTATGCTAAGGGATGATAAAATGGGCATTATTAAGGAGAGACCTGAGGAAGACTATCTTGCTGTCTCTGCCATGTGAGGACACAGCGAGAAGGCAGGAAGCAAGTCCTCACCAGGAACCGTATCTGCTGGCACCTTGATCTTGGACTCTTAGCCTCCAAAACTGTAGGAAATAAATGTTGTTTAAGCTGCTATTTGTTCCAGCAGCTTCAGGTGACTGAGACAGAAGGGATGCAGCAGCTTTCACCTGCAGCCAGAGAAGCTGTCAGAGGGCAGAGGTGAGGTGGTTGGTCGGAAACACTCGATTCATATTGGCCTGTACGCTTTGCATGGTTTTGCCCATCTGATGCATTTCTCTTTGTTCCTAGTCTGTGTTTTTTTGCGGTTGACCAGTGACTCCCAGGCTTTGTGTGGGAGAAGGAATGGGAAATGAAATGGTGATTCTGCAGAAGGAAAACAAAAGCAGCTGTGAACCAGGGAGGTCCTCGGCCAGAAGAGAGGGCTTCTCAACCTCGGGACCAGGAACGGGCAAACAGTGAAGGAACAGCTGTCGCTGGGCCCGCTGACTCTCTCACACGCGTCTGGTACCCACACGACTCTGCCACCTTTTTTTACTAACACTTATTTGATAAGCGAAGGGGAAAATAAATGAATACGGATTCCTAAGTTAGTTGTAACTGACTGCGGGTTGGCTGCTGACAGCCTTGAGGCTGTTCAGGGCCGCGTGAATGGGGGGGATGAGGCAGCCGTGAGCTTGTTTTCAAGGGTGAACCAAGCAGCAGCCGCTGAGGCAGGACGGGCGGTGAGTTTCTCTGGCCCGCAACTGCTGGGTTCCAACGCTCTTTCAAGGGACAGCAGTGTGTTTGGAATGTCTTCCCCTCTAGGATGGAAGGTCTGCACAGGGGGCCAGCGCTGTTTGTCCCTTCATGACGGTGTCATCAGCACCTAGGACAGGCCTGGGAGGTGCCAGCAAGTGCGTAGGTACTGATGGAGGCACACGGCATGGTGTCTAGCACCCCAATTTAAAAAGAGAGCATGAAGAAGTCAGTTATCCCTCAGCTTCTAAACCCTCTCCTCTTCCCGTCGCTCACTGCTGCCCCTGTTACCTCTCATTTGAAAGGTCGGCGTTTGGAAGCTCCACATCCTTTCCGTTCTTCTTCCGCGGCTCACCACATCTCATGAGTTGGCAGACCTGGCCTATTCTAACTTACAGTGTCCTTTTTATTTCCTCCACAGTGGTCTGGGGTCCGGCTTTCTGGCCTCAGCAGCGCCTCCATCTCCACCCTGGCCTCCCCGCCTCCACGCAGCATCCTAAGGTCTGAGGCTGGCTCCATCTTGCTCAAGGGTAGCTGCAATCATTCCTTCTCTGTCAGGAACTTGTAGAGGTCCCCGCTGCCCATGGAATGAAGCCCAGGTGACTGGCCCAGGCACGGGAAGCCCTGCATTATGAAGCCCAAACTGACTTTCTTAGCCTTGTCTTTTCTGGGTACACGACATTTTGGTGGGGCTTCTTTTATGCCAGGGACATTTGACATGGCTGTTTTAAAATGTATGTTTTATTATTATTATTCTGGTATAGTGAAGCCCAAGGATTAGGAGACCCACTGAAAAGATAGTTTGTTCCAGTTCCCAAGTGGAGGGGTCATGCCACACAACAGAGGGCCACAGGGGAAGCACCAGGGGCAATCGGAGCAGAGGGTGTGAGGGGCAAATGTAGGTGGGCAAGAGCCTTTATGCTGAGTCCCATGGGAAGGCATGGGCAAGGAAGAGTAAACAGGGTAAGCAAGCTTCATGCTGGCAGCTTGAATAATTTCAGGGGGCCCTGGTGTGTATGGGCTGTCCCAGGTTGTCTGGTACCGGGCCCTGGGGTGATGAGAGCAGGGGAATAGTGGACCCTGAGTGTGAAAGACCCATAGAGGAGGTGGCTGGGGAGTGAGTGTAGGCTCTGGACAGGTTAGTTTGTATATGAAAGGTACACCCACAGGCTAGGAATTGGCTAGCCCTGGGGAGAAGCAGTCCCTCCAGGCTTCTCCAGGTTTACCCAAGATGTCAAAGCATCAGGAAATACAGAAAATAATAATAATTAAAAAAACATGATTAATACAATGGTCAACCACCCCCATCCCCAAATCACTAAACTATTGAATAATGCCTAAAATAGTCAGCCTCCCCTATTACTGGGCTTCACCCATTCCTAGCACCCTCTCCAAGGACCCTGTCACTTCCCACCCCGGACCTGCACTTACCTTTAATTTGCTAGAAAAGCTCAGCACTTGATGGGAAATCTTGGCCTTGCCTGTTTGCTCCCTAGGGACCTGGGATCCTCACGGCTGGATGTGCCCCACTCCAGTCTGTGCGGTAGCCACTTTTGTGACTGAAAGCCTGTCATGGTCCATTTCCTTTACAATCGGCTATTACGAATCAAGACCAGTCATCTGTTCAGCTAGGTATTTGCCATTGCCGATTCACAATGCTTAGAATAGTCATCTCAAGCTATTTGGTTAATTTTTAATAGGCTCTGTCTGTGCATCTGGGCGCTGATTCCTGACAGCAGCCTCTGTGCTCAGCCTCCGGGCTATTTAAGAACTTTGCCAAAGCCCCCGAGGCTTTTTTCCATCCCATAGACTTTTATTCCAGCTTTAAAATAACATAAATTCCACCCGATTACTCACTTCCCTATTTTGTTCACGCTTCGTCATTAATCACTTTTATTAAAAATGGTGACAGAGCCAACTTGGCATTTAAGACTAGTTTACCTTCCATATTTGTTTGAGGAGCACCCTCTTTTGAACATTTTTATTTTTTTTAAGTTTTTTTTGAGAATGTCTGTGGATAATGAGCAAAAAGGTGCGAGTGGGAGATTGTCATTCCATGTATATTCCTCAAAACCTTTTCACCTTCTTCACCTATTTTACTGTATTTTAGTAGCTTTCACAAAACTTCCTATACATGTATATGAAACAGAGGTCAAGTAAACTTATTACAAACTATAACGAAGATTTATTCCTCAGTCTGACATTTAAGTGAAATAAGAGATATAAAAGTCTTCATGACTAGATTTTTCTCCCCCAAATTTCTTTTGTGACTGAGATGGAAAAGACACTCAGAGTGTAGTTTTGATGCCTGCCATTCATCATGATGGTGTTTTTAGTGCTCCATAGATTTCTAGTCTGTATATAGACACACGTAGAAGAATAAAAGACATCCCGTTTTTGAATAGTTAATTGTGGTTACTTCCCTAGGACACAATCATTGCACAAAACATGGAGGGCTAGCTACTGTCCACTTTGCTTATTATTGGAGATGGTCAGAGTGGAATAGAGTTTGCTTAAGTGGATGATAATGATAATTTTGGATACTGTGCCGAATTTTTTGCATAGATTTTCTTATTTAATCTTTAGCATAACCCTATGAGGTAGGCATTCTGATGACACCCATTTATCAGATGAGAAAACTGAGCTGAGGCTCAGAGAGCCTGGGCACCTAGCCTAGGTTGCCCAGCTGCAGAGCTGGGTGCCCTGCGTCTGCCTAGGACTGGGTGTCCTCTCCACTGGGCCACCTGCCTCACCACACTGAGAGTTGGCCATAACTCCTTTTCGCACACTCACCAGAGGGCACAGCTCATCAGTGTCATATGCTCTCGAAGACGAAATAATTCATTACAAAATGTCCTGGAGATTTGAGGAATACGTGTTGGCAACCATTTGGACCAAGAGCTGCAGAACTTCAGCTGTCTCCCGCAGACTGTGAGTTCCCTGGGGGCAGCACACATGTGAATCTTCCATTGATTGTCCCCCCTACCCACCCATCCCCCAAACCCCTCGACAGCCCTCAGCCCAGTGCTGGGCACATGTCAGTGTGCAGGTGGGGAGGGCCTGGGAAGTCACACACAAGTCAGAATGCCTGGTTTTGACTCTTGCCTCCCCTCTTTGCTGTGTGACATTAGGCAAGTCACCTAACCTTCGTGAATCTCAGCTTTCTCATTTCTAACGAGGGGGGTGAAATCTCCTTCCTGTGGTGGGTGTAAAAACAAGTGACAAATCTATTGTGGAAGTGTTTTGTAAACTGTAATTAATACAAATCTAAGCAATTAAGCAAGTTCCAGTCGAGTTGCAACACGCTTGTGTCTAGGCACAGAGATCTCAAGCCAGGCACCTTTGCCATCCCAGGGACTCCAGTTTCTGAGTCCACATTGGGCAGGCTCTCTGGGAGTGCTGAGAATAAAGGTGAATATTTATGGAATACTATAGGCATTCCAAGCTGAAACTCCACCAAGCCAAGTGATTCTGCTGGCCATGCTCTGAGGTGGCAGGAACCATAGTCTCTACCCTTAGCTGTCATTGTCCCTCAGGGCATGCTGGCCATTTCTCATGACCTAGCACTTCTCACGATCAGATGAGCAGTGGCCAGCATATACTGTTAGGACCCCATTTACAGGTGAAGGGACTAAAGCACACAGAGGCTGAAGGACTAGCTCAAGGTCATGGAACAAGGCAGTGGCAAAGACAGCTCACTGCCCAGTGTGGTCTACGTGGACCTGGCCATAGGCTGTGGATGGCCTAACTCTGCTCTGTGAAAGCCTGAGGAGGTCCGGAGGGGTGGAAGAGCTGTCTATCCTACCCACGAGGAGCCAGTTATGTGGGGTGGAATGCCACTGACTCATCAAACAGTGACCCTTCCTCTGCATGCCACCCTTTTCTCAACACTCCTCACTTAAGTCAGTGGAACAGAAAGAAATGTCACTTTTCTCTGACTGACCTTCACTGGGGGTGGATGTGTCCATGGCCAGGTCCTATACGGCTGATGTCCTTGAGACCTTTGGCAGGGCAGGTGTGGGCCCTGCAGACAGAGGGGAGGGCTGGCCTGGCCTGGGAGAGGGGAGGACTGGCGGTGTGGGACCCTGGGCTGTGCCGAGGGAAGGGCTGGAGGGATGGTATTTGATTATTTGATTTTTGTATTTGATTGATGTGAAATTCATGTAAGATGAACCACGTGAAAGTGCCACTTAGTGCATTCACAATGTTGTGCAGCCGTTATCTCTATCTAGTTCCAAAACATTTCCGTCACCCCCAAAGGAGACCTTGTGGGGTTAAAATTGTGAGCTGTGACGTACATAACGTAACCCAAACCCTGCCCCAACCATCACTTCTAGTCGGGTCCTCTCAGCAGCTCCTGTAGCTTTTACATAAGCAGATTCCAGAGGGGGACCCCAGGGGCGTTGACATCTGGCCCCACATCAGGATAGAGGATGCAGGAGACAGGCAGGCAGCATCCAGACTGAGAGGACATCTGGGGGTGTTCAGGAGTCAGCGGGAGGCCGCTGGGGCTTTGGGAATCCAAGGTTACCTCCACTCCAAGATCAGTGAGGCCCCAGCTGACATCTGGGTTATATAAGCAATTGGTGTGCCTGAGAGGCAGCTTCTCAAGCTCAGCACAGAACACGTCTGGTACATAAAATGCTCTCCTCCAAGCTGTACTCACTGTACCTTGCATCACCGAAGCATCTGTGCTTCAGACAGCCGCCGTAAATTGTCCAGGAAGCAAAGGCTGTTTTCCTATTGGCTCTAGGATCATCTCCGAGGCGTGGTCCCACCTCTAGCTGTTTCTGCCTTTGGCTGGTCCTGGTGCAAAGCAGGCAAGGGCGGGGGCGGGGAGAGGAGCGCGCACGGAGCCCCTGGCTTGCTGGCAATGGCCCCCGTTGGCAGGAAGAGTCCCCAGCGGTCTGGAGCCACAGACAGGAGCAGGCTTCCTTCCACCGCGGGGCTGAAGCCCAGCCGTGCCCCTCCCCCGGGCTGCCGCGCCCGCCGCCCTCCCAGCCCCTCTCCCTCCTGTCTAGAGACTGAGCCACATTTTTCATTTCCCTTCCGGTGCATTTCTGGTCTTTCTTAGTTGCTTTACCGAAAAGTCACTTTGAAGAACATCTTTATTATTTAAAACAAGGCATACCTATGTCTTCCTGTGCTAAAATTGTATTTGATTGAGGATTCCCTTATAATGTGTGATTATTTAATGGACAATCTGCCCTGCTGGGAACAGCAGCAAATATAACTATTGACAGGAAAAAAAAAAGATGCACTTTCTGAGACACATTTGGCAAAGTAAATCCAGCTTCTTACAAGAAAAGAATGTAATGAATTTTCCTCTATTTTTAGTCACACATAAATCCCTTTAATACGTTTGAGCTCAAAACTCCATATTTGTCTTGGTCTGAAGTTAAATCTGCAGGATAAGTTTAAAGGACAGTGTATTGGTCCAATACTATGTATCTGGCACCCAAATGGAGAGAGAGGTTTCCAGGACCCGGGGTGTCATGGCAACCCCAGAACTGGGACCCCACCCCCAACATACGTGGGATAACAAGGAAAGGGCTTTCCCTCTGCTTTTCTGGGAGCAGACTGGATGGGGACAAAGAACCCACTGAAGGCCTGAGAACTACAGTTTTGATTGGTGTCCAGTCAGCATAGAGGGGAAAGACTCATTTTTAATTCAGCCCCGAGGGAATTTAAATGAAGGCCCAAGTGCCAGTGGAGGGGAGGTGACTCTGTTCACATGAGAGGTGAAGAAAAAGAAGAGCTGTGCACTAGGGTCACCGTCAGACTCTAAGCCTCCCTATTTCATGATTTAAATTTTTGTAATTAGTCACCATTAGATGGAGAGCCATTGCCTTACCCAAGACGTGTGACCAGGATTCCATAGAGTGAAAGAGGTGGGGTCAACACTGGTAATCAGAGGCATGACTAAGTGGACGTCACTAATAAGGGAGGTCAAGGCCACAGCAAAACCTAAAGGTATACAAGGGCCACACCACGTCACTGGCCCCACAAGGGACAGAGGCACTGGGGCTCAGAAAAGTGACCAGGGAAGAGTAGGTTCCCAATTTTCAGGGATAAAAGGCCCCAGAGGACACACGTGTAAGTAACCACAGAGCCCTGTGAGGAATCTAGAGGACTTTTCGTGTGTTGTGAGGAAACAGGGCGAGTGGCAGGCTGAGGAGCCAGCAGGCCTGTATCCCCTTGACCACACCCGTCCGGTTCTTGTGGTCTGAGAGCCCCATCCGTACATTCTTACATCAGGGCAACAGAACTGTTATGGAAGAAAAGCATTACAGCTCAGGGTGTCTAGTCCGGAGGTCTCCCAGGGCTTACCATGTGCCATCTTTAGTGGTGTTAAAGAGACACCCATGGACAGGCCCAGAATGGTGTCATTCGTGTTAAAAGCCCATGATACCAAACCTAGATTTAATAGCTGATGTAATTGCAGATTCAACCTCTCCCACAAGTGTAACCTTAATCAACCAGTCTGGAATTTTCTGGTCAAGCCCTAGTAAGGTAATCTGTCACATGGGCCCTCTCCATCCCCCATAGAAAGAAAAGGTAATCTGCATGATAAAAACCCTTGCCATTCTCTCCCCTCCCACCCCACACCAAAAAAAAAAAAAAATAGTGTTCTAGTCTAAACATAATCCTTTCTTTTTTTTTCTTTTTGTTATTAGCTCCCTTGCCCCACTGTTTTTCCTACAATACTTCCATTTTTGTCCAGCCCCTCCAAGAGCCCTTCTGCTGGCTGCATGGGATGCTGCATGTCAGGTGTGCCCGGCAGACAGCCAGAAAGGCAGATGAATGATACTGTGCCTTTGTATGATGCCCTGTGCTCCTTCAGGCACCTGTACATGGTCTTACTCTGTCCCCGCGGGCCCTCAATAAAACAAGTGAGGTGAAGATGTGTATCTTAGGTGACTTACTCAGAAATCAAGCCCCAAAGAGGCTCAGCCATTTGTCTAGGGTCAAAAGCCATCACAAATTCGTGAAGTGTTCCATATTTTTAAGGCAATAGAAGTAAAAGCTAAAATAAATGAATGGGACTATATGAAACTTAAAAGCTTCTGCACAGCAAAAGAAACCATTGACAAAATAAAGAGGCCACCAACTGAATGGGAGAAGATTTTTGCAAACAGCACCTCCGATAAGGGGCTAATATCCAGAATATACAAAGAACTCATGCAACTCAACAACAAAAAAACAAACAACCCAATTGAAAAATGGGCAGAGGACCTGGAGAGACATTTCTCCAAAAAGGAAATACAAATGGCAAATAGACACATGAAAAAATGCTCAACATCACTAATCATCAGAGAAATGCAAATCAAAACCACAATGAGATATCACCTCACCCAGTCAGAATGGCTATCATCAACAAGGCAAATAGTAACAAATGTTGGAGAGGCTGTGGAGAAAAAGGAACCCTCATACACTGTTGGTGGGAATGCAGACTGGTGCAGCCGTTATGGAAGGCAGTGTGGAGGTTCCTCAAAAAATTACAAATAGAATTGCCATATGACCCAGCAATCCCTCTCCTGGGTATCTACCCAAAAAATCTGAAAACATTTAGAGATAAAGACACGTGTGCTCCAATGTTCATTGCAGTTTTGTTTACTGTGGCCAAGATGTGGAAACAATCAAAATGTCCTTCGATAGATGAATGGATAAAGAAGTTGTGGTATATATACACAATGGAATACTATTCGGCAGTAAGAAAAGATGATATAGGAATATTTGTGACAACATGGATGGATCTTAAGAGTGTAATGCTGAGCGAAATAAGTCAGACAGAAAAAGCAGAGAACCATGTGATTTCACTGATATGTGGTATGTAAACCAAAAACAACAAAAGAACTAGACAAACAAATGAGAAACAGAAACTCATAGACACAGACAATAGTTTAGTGGTTGCCAGAGGGTAAGTGGGGTGGGGGGTGGGAAATGAGGGTAAGGGGGATCAAATATATGGTGATGGAAGGAGAACTGACTCTGGGTGGTGAACACACAATGGGATTTATAGATGATGTAATACAGAATTGTACACCTGAAATTCTATGTAATTTTACTAACAATTGTCACCCCAATAAATTTTAAAAAATAAATTAAAAAAAAAAAAAAAAGCCCTCCCTAGATCACAGGTCCCTGGACTCCCCTTCCGATGGATTTTCCAAGGTCCCACCCAGGATATAGGCTGCCTGTTAGAGTGATGTCAAGAATATCCTTTTGAAATGTACTTGGCAAGGACTCAGATAACTAATTTTCTTTGAGTCTCCATAAACTTAAAGATTATAACATACAGAGAAAATCCTCCTTGAGACTGCCCAGTATTGACAGCACAAACCAATAGAGAACTGGAAATCAATCCATTTGCCAGGTCAAACACTTCAGTATAAGCACCTGTTAAAACCTTTTAGAAAGGACCTTGCTACCTTCAAGATCCTTAGATACCTTTTGTCTTCTCACGGCACTCTATGTGCAAGCAGTGCCACGCTGAGCCCCTCGATGTGGTCACCAGGTGTGTCTGCCGATCCAGCCAGAGATTTTTATTGGGGAGGCAACAAAATGCATAACTGTTGTCTTGGTCTCCTTTTTCAGCCAGCTGTTCTGGCCCACGTAGAGTAGAGTAGGCTTTGAGAGTTTTCTAATGGAATCACAGGAAGGAATCGGTTCCAAATTTTACATTTGAAACTTGCCCAGTTTGAATACTAAGGAGCACCTAAATCCCTCCAATCCAGCATCCTTTTCATTCCCTAAGGACAGACATCCACTGCCCGCCTGTTCTTCCTATAAGGTACAGGAACCGAATCCTTCCAGAGGTTCCTTCTTTTATATGAGCAAATGTTATAGAAGGGCCGAACCGATCCAAATCTCATTTTTTAAGGGAATTAAACTCTGAGATGAGGACATTTAGGCAAGTTTTCTGTTTCATTCAGAGCTACAGGGAAATCTAGACTAATTGCAGAAGTAATGTCCAGCCTTCCCAGTAGTACTGAAAACAACGCGTTCTACACACGCAACTGCTGATACCTGAACCCCAGCTGATGTGTTAGGCAATTGAAGACACAAAACCAAACCCTCAGATTCTGAGTACTTTCATTTAGATTTTTATTTCCCAGGCCAATGGTTGGAGATCTTCTGCCTTAGTGAATTAACCTATAGCCGTGGTTTACAAAGGGTAGCTAACTCAGCTATTTACGTGTGATAACTGCAAACAAGGCAGAAATGTCTGTGTATCCAAAAAATAACCAACAAATAAATCAAACCAACCAACCAAAAAACCTTCAACGAGGTGAAAACAATAGTTTTCTTCCTGACTTCAGCCTCAACTCCAGGGTGATGTGAACTAACACAGAGTCACTAATATCTAAATGGGGTCAGGCGGTCATTGGGGAAGTCAGACTTACACACATTTGCATCCAGATGAGGTTTGGACTTTTGGACTTTTGTGCTTGCCGTAGAAGTACACCTTGGAACTTCTGGCTTTTTTTGTTTTCACTGGATTGCAACTTGGGCTGTTACTTGAATCCGTGTCTCCCAGGGTGCAACTCCTTTTGCTCGAATAAATGATTTTTGTTTTTCATTACAGTCTAAAGTTTATTTTGATTTACAGTAACCCTTTCTTGGAAAGACTCTGCACTAGCTGTTCTCTGTTTGCTGCCCATGCTGGTCCCTTCTTCCCACTGTTCTGTGTTCCAGGAGACTGACCTCTGCAGGACGCATCACCTTGGCACCCTATCTGGTGGATTTCTGGTTGGACTCAGCCAATGGGAGAGACTGGCAGATTGGCAGGCAGGAAGAAAGAGACAGAGGTTGGTATATTTCTTCCTTCCTATATTGGTGCCAGGTGTTTAATTTTAACCAGGTCCCACAACTCCGGCTGTCACTTGTTCCAAGGGCCCTGTTTCTACTGCTGCCCCTTAGCCCCAGGAGAAGTAATGGCTTCCCAGTGCTGCAACAACAGCCTCTGTTGGTTTCTTAACTTGCCCACAGCCCAGTGTCTGGCCCCTTCACTAAACGCTTTGCTTGAATGATCTGGAATGAATTCTGTTTCCTGCTGGGACCCAGACATAGATTTTCTTTACCAACCCAAGATGAATTAATCAACTACCCACCAGTGCCCTTCCACATTTTTCTTAGATTCCACATATTACCTCCGCTGTAGTCATTAGATTTCTGTTGGTCTCCCCACTAGACAATGGGCTCACTGAGGGCAAAGGCTGACTTGTTTACCTTTCACCCCCAGCACCTAGTACGCTATCAGGCTTATAATGGGCAGTTAATTGATGCTGCTTGAAAGAACATGTAATTGCAGGTTAGATAAATTGGGTCTAAATGCTCTTCTGAGACAAACTACATACACTTTACTTCTCACTTTTGTCTGCACATTCATTAAGCACCTGCAACATGCCAGAGCCTATGCTAGGTGATAGAAGCAGAACCAGGAACAAGACAGACACACTTGACCCTCAAGGAATTTGTAATCAAAGGGAGTATTCAGGGGGCTGACAAGAAAATGGGTGATTACAATAGTGTGTGATTAGTGCTTTGACTAGGGGAGGGGAGGGTGCTTTGTAAACATCCAAGAAAAAACCAATGCAAAATGGGAGTGGGCAGTCAGGGACCATCTAAGGCAGTGTTGGCAACCTCAAACACCTACAGAGCCAGACAGGCGATATAGTGACATCACCCATCCAGGTGGGAGCAAGCCCCGTCTAAAGGGGCCACTGTCTTCAGCTTGAGCAAATGGAATCCTGTGTCCATCTGGGGCCAGTGTCTGTTCCCAATTTTAAGAGAAGTCAGAAAGATGGATTTTTATTTTTAAATGTCCAGAAACAATCCAAAAGTATAAAAACATTAAAGGAAACAAACAAACAAAAACATGTCAACAGACCAGATACTGACAGCTTCCCATTCTTGGCCTAAACTACTGGTCAAAAGAATGAGCGAGAGTTAACCAGGTGAAAGTGTGTGTGTGTGTGTGTGTGTGTGTTTACACGCATGCATGTTAGGTGCTTCATTGGAAAGAGGGTTCCTGTTAAAGAGAATAGCATATGCAGATATCCAAAACAATGTCAGTCTGGCAGGTTGAGAAATTTCGTGTAACTGAAAAATACAATGTGAGAGAGACATGGCGATAGAGGAGGCTGGATAGGCAAACGTGGCCAGATGATGAAGGATCTCACAGGCCTGGTGTGGTCAGCCCTGCCAATTACCTTACCCCTAGCCCTCCTTTGCTACTGCAATCTCTGTGTTGTTTAGCTACCACCAGGCAGCATGTGATTGATAGGAGGGAAAGCCCCGCCCCAGACCCGGGTCTAAGCCAATCACAGTAATCCTATTCCCTTTTCAGAGATTGGTTCAGCTTGGCAAGCATGCAATACTTGCCAATGAGACAGGCTCAAGAGTGCTTTCTACAAAGGTTTTCTTGCTCATTAAGAGAGTCACATAGAAGTAAACACACCCTTCCCCTTTTTATTTTCCCTGTGGCTATATCCTAGCTGCTATCTGGGGATCAAAAGCAAAACCAAGCCCAGAAGATGAATCAATATGCCAGAAAGACAGAGCAGCCAGACGGAGAGACCCTACATTCATGACGAGGTCATTGCGTGGATGAAGGAACCCTGTCTAAAGCCTCTCTTCCTGAGATTTCTTGTTGTGAGGTAGTCCGTTTCCTTACTGTTGGCCCTTTATGAGTGGTATCATCTGATAATTACCGCAGGAAGTATGTGAAGTGAGTCACCAAGTCAGGGAGTTGGAACATGATTCTGAGGGTACTTGGAAGCCACTGGCAGGTTGTATGGAGAGAAGTGTCACATGAAGATCCAAGTTTTAGAAGGATCAGTCTGGTTGCAATGAAGATAAATGATTGGTGTCAGGGAGAAACATGTATGTTTCATTTTGCTCAGGAAACTCTAGGTTCCTTGAGGGTAGGAATCGTGTTTCATTCATCTCCCACAATGCTTTTCATTTGGTTGGCACTCAGTGTTTGTTCAGTGAATGAGGTCAACTGCTGAGTGGTTATATTCCTTCTCTGACTGCCTCCAGCTGTGTCACATATGAAATGCCTCTAGGTTATTGCCAAGAATTGCCAGTTAACTTCTTTTTATAATTTCTTTTTTTTTTTTTTCCTTGAAAGGCATGCAGTATTCCTGTAGCCAGAGCCAACTGCATCATTTACAGAGCACACTGCAAAATGAATAAGTGGGGCCCTTTGTCCCAAAAGAAAGGAAACTGTCACTAAAGATATTGAAATATAAAGGTTTTTCCTTTCTTACCATACCTCCGCTGCTCATGTGCATGCTCCATTGGACTTCATTTACAAGACGCAAATTCAAAGAATTGTTAAGAATTTAAAGATGGTAAGAGCAGAGCATTACATCTCAAGCTGGGGACCCCTTTGAGCGTGGGGCTCTGTGGGACTGCTCAGGTCTGGCACCCATGAAACCAATGTTGCCTGGAACCAAGAGCCTCAGCTTATGGGGTACGCAGTGAGATAAGAAGGTAGCTAATGGGGAGGGCCACGCAGGGGTGGGTCCCTGGGGTGTTGACTACATTCTAGTTATTGACTTAAGAGGCTTTGTAATTATAGTTTACTGCAAATTTATATTTTTATGCACTTCTATCTATCCGTATGTATTATATTTTCCAATTACACAAATTTAAGCGAGTGATAAATTCATTGTGAATCTAATGAATTTTCTAAATTCCCCTCTCCTGGGAACTTTTTCTTTCTGTGATTGTTTTGAGTGTTTCTGCTGTCTCATTCATTCCCTTCTAATGTTTCAGGAATCATTCAGACTCACCAGTCCCAGATTGCACATTTCTCTATGATCCTACCCACAATAAGTAAACCCAGAATAGAGTTTACGGATGAGTTAAAGGGTTAACCTTCTCCAAAAGCATTGACAGAGCAAGGAAGAACGGTATTACACATCACAGAGCATGAGCGAATCTGTTCTGTGCACAAGTGATGTCCATTCTGCCCCCTCACGGCCAAAAGAGACCCTCAGGTATTTATTCCCATATAGGCTCTGTTTTGCGATGAAAGACCAGAACCATCCCTCTCTCTAAAAGAAACAGGATCGGCAGTCATCCTAACAGAAGGGTTACGCACACCCCCCCCCACTGGTGTGGACCCAGGATGCATCCTCCAGCTGTGGGGCCAGCACTCTTGTGGGTCTAGGATGAAAGGGCTCTAGTCTTATTTGATGGGTAGGCTGCGTACTCCTTGCTCATCCAACTTAGTTATTACATGCGAATTTCAAAATGAGGAAATTGTACTATAATAGAGTCTTCATATTGAGTGATCCAGGTACAAAACATACTCACCTATCCCATTTTATCAATACGTGTCATCATGTTAATGACACAAAGTTATTTTTTAAATTTTATTTGAAACTTTCTGGAATTAAGATACGCCTCGCACTTGGTGACATCTTACGTTCTTTATCAATGGTTATGACACAGCTGCCATCACCTGGGTAGGCACTGACATTGAAAGCACCAGCACCGAAACTTGCAGAAAGGGGATCAGTGACCTGGAGGAAAATCCTGAGATCACAGTGGAGCACTGCACTCCCAGGAACCAAGTCACATGTCACATGTCACATGTCAAATGTCACAAGTCACATGTCAGGACATATGGGGAAGGTGGTAAACCAGCCCATGTAGCAACATCCCCAAAGCAGGACTCATGAGTAGGCTGAATCTACAGAAAAGCACCATTACTAGTTGTTTTTAGGGCCTTTTAAAAAATTCCCTATCAACAACGAGCTGGATGGTCCCATAGCGTGACACTGGGCAGGAAGACAGACTGAATGTGAAGAAGCTTTAGGAATGCCCGAAACTATTGATTTCACTTATGTTTTCCTTTTTATGGATACACAAGAATGATATATGATTAAAATCTATGTCTAACTAGGATGGCTACTATAAAAGAAAAACAAAACAGAAAATAACAAGTGTTGGCAAGGATATAGAGAAATTACAACCCTTGTACACTGTTGGTGGGAATGTAAATGGTGCAGCCATTGTGGAAAACAATATGATGGTTCCTCAAAAAAATTCAACATAGGATTACCATATGATCCAGAAATTCCACTTTGGGGTATACACCCAAAAGGATGAAAAGTAGGGACTTGAATAGATATTTGCACACCTGTTCATAGCATCATTCTTTACAGTAGCCAAAAAGTTGAAGCAACCACAGTGTCCTTTGACAGATGAATGTCTAAACAAAATGTGTTATATCCACACAATAGGCTATTATTCACGCCTAGAAAGTAATGACATTCTGACACATGCTCCAATGTGGGTGAACTTTGAAGACATTATGCTAAGTGAAATAAGCCAGTCACAAAAGGACAAATATTGTAATGACTCCATTTACATGAGGTACCCAGACTAGTCAAATTCACAGAGACAGGAAGTTGAATAGTGGTTACCAGGGGCTGTGGAAAGGGAGGACAGGAGAGCTACTGTTTAGTAGGTGGTGTTTCAGATTGAGAAGGTGAAAAATTCTGGAGGGAGGTGGTGAGGAGGTGAATGCACTTGGTGCCATTAAACTATACACTTGAAAATGGTTCAAATGGAACTTTTATGCTATGTATATTTACCACAATAAAAATCTGTGCCTTAGCCAACCTATACAAACTCTATTAATAAGTTTAAAATAATTTTAAGTGATAAGAAAGCCTTTGACAGTTAATTGGCAGCATTTTTCTTTTTCTTGGCATTTAAAGTAATGATACATTTTTCAGTTATTGGCATCCTAGACCCGTGTAGTATTGCTATATGCCTACCTTCACCTCCTCCTTCCATATGAAAAAGGCTCATTTGAGAGGTTCTGCTTTGAAGAGGAAATCTTGTACTCAGCAACCTCACCTCTGATCAATTCTTAGGATTTACTCCATGCCCAACACTATTACAGGAGCTGGGATTAGAGACCTAATTCTTGACCTCAGTGAATGTATAGATTCAGGTAAAAATAATGCAAAATGCTTAGGGAGAATTGTAAACTCTGTAACAGGAATCTGAAAAGCCGAGTTCTAATCTAAACTTTGTACCAGGCAAGTCGCTTGGTACGAGCTCTGGGCCTTGTTTGTAAAATGAGATGTTTGAATTAAACCTCTGAGGTCCCTTATTACTTTTCTGCATCTGCAGAAATAATTAGACAAAATATAATCAAAGCGAGGCATCCAAGAAGGTAGCAGAGACAGTGCTTGCGTGTCCCCAAATGGGTCCCTTTTCTCCTGGGCAGGGAGTTCAACTACATTTCCCAGTGTCTCCAGCAGATAACTAGGTCCAGGTGAATGATTGTGACCAAGCCACTGTGGTCAGAACCTACCTGCAGTCAGAAATTAGGTGTGTCCCTTTCAGGCTGGCCCTTGAAACATCCCACTGAGCCCTCCATTCTCTGGGCCTGTCCATGGCGCCCTCGGAGGCTGTGGGTTGAAGATGGCTGTGCCACGATAGAAGGTGATTCATTTCTGGGCGATCGTCTGGAGAGGTGCTGCCCAACCTGAGTGGACTGTGACGCGAGCAAGAATGATGCGGGCATTGGTAAACTACTCAGATTTTGTTTTGTTTATTTGATAATTAGCCTACCCTGAGTAAGACAAAAAACAAAGTATGACTTCAGTGACAATTCTTCAGATGCAGAAAGATCAGAGGAGAGATCATTGACATGGACCCTGAGGCACAGACCAAAAAAAAAGGGGGGCAGGGAGGGAGGCATTCCAGCGGCAGGAGCATAAGGATTCAGAATTTGGGGATTCGGATGTGGTCTGTTATGAGAGCTGAGATGAATATTTGACACAGTAAACCGCCTTCATGTTGCCCTCCCAGGATACACACACATCCAAGGATCTCCGTCATCCAATAAGATCACCAGAAAATACGCAGTTGACTCTGAATGGAACCTGTTCTATAGAAATAAAATAAAGCAGCACCATAAAGAAACCAAGGCAGCGCACAGCTGGGTGTTAGCTGCGCAGGTGCTGTGAGGTAGCGCTCACCTGCGGTCAATCTTCAATCATATAAGACCGCAAACCTGACAGGAGAAACAGGGATGAGGGGGGGCGGATGGCTTCCCTGTGGGGCGTGGGGTGTGGGGCATGTGGGGCGCCTCTGGCGCTTCCGGTGCGTCTTAGGTGTGCTGTTCGTGGCTCGCAGGGCGCGGGTGGAGCTTGGGGCGCGTGTTGCTCTGGTCTTCCCAGGAAGGAGGGGAGGATAAACTCCAAGGCCCCCACTTTGCGGCTCACAGGCAGTGTGAGGCTGGGGAACAGAAGCCGCACCCACCAAGCCCTGCTGCGAGGACACCCACCCCCACCCCAAAGCTGGGTCACTGTGTCCATCCCAGGGCACCAGGTAGGGTGAGGGAGGGGAGACAAGTCCAGGTGGAAAGCTGGGAGGGAGGGAAGTTAGTCAAAAAGAATTGCTTTAACCTTGGTAGAGCGAAGCTTGTTAAGAATCCTAAAGAAGGGTCAAGACCTCCCTATATGGTTCAGGAGAAAATGCCCAAAAGGTCAGGTGGCCCTTCTCTGTGACCAGTTGATCTCCTTACATTAGTAAGAAGGGTCAACATTTAGCCAGAAAGCACAACCGAGGGGTTGTTTTCCATAATCTCCATACAAGCCTCTGAATTCCCGCAGCTTCTGGGAGGGATATCAGCCATCTCAACATGACTTGCCAGCACTTTACAGTCACCATAGGCTCAGAGACCCCAGGGAGAAGGACCAGCACTGGCACAGGTGAGCAACGATTGTGCACTGATTGGCCCTGGCCAAGAGTGGAAAGGGGGAGGGGGCAGGGACAGCAAACAGATTCCTGGTAGGCTCCCACCTCAGGGCCTTTGCATTTGCCAGTCCCTCTGTCTAGAAGAATCCCCCACTGGTGTTTGCAGGGTTGGTTCCCTCACTTCTTTCTGCTCTCTACTCTCTGGTCAACATGAGCAGAATCACTCCCCCCGAAATTCCATCTCCTTACCCTGCTTTAATTTTCCTTCGTTACATTATTTCCCCTACCGGACGTAAGTAAGTCTATTTGTCTGTCTCCTATGAGGATATGGCCTTTGTTGTGTTTTCTTCTGTGTCCCCGGGGCCTAGCAGAGGTCCCTGGAACATAACAGGACCCCCACACACTTGCCGAGCAGTCTTGCTAACCCACATCAGTAGCGAGGGGTGGTTTGGCGGGCTGTGTGGATTGGAGCCTCAGAGAATGGCAATCAGTGACTCATACTGTGCCCGGCCATGGCACGATAGATAGGTTGGCAACACTGCTGCCTAGTATTGGGTTTGACAATGGTGCTGAGTTTGGACTTTCCTAATGTACTAGCCAGTAAGTCAACATTCTGGGTTTATGGGTGGGAGAAGTGTCATAATGAAAATGTGGCAGGAGAAGAGTTTCCTTCTGGCTAGGCACACAGGCGGGGCAGAATGAGGCTGTTTGGGGGATTCATGTGGAGCTAGGAGGCTGCTCCGGGAGGCGGGGCTTGTCTGAGATGCTGCCCAGGCTGGGGGGAGGTGAGAAGGGACCACTCCACCCACAGCCACCCCTTGTCCTCCACAGCATGTTCTTATCACCCAGAGCTGTCCCGCCACTTTGCCGGTTCAGAGCAGAGCTGTGAGTTCATGAAAGAGGAGGAAGTGAGGAATAAATAAGCCCACAGTTAATAAGTCTTTAGGCAGTATTCTTTAAACACTCTTAAATTTGGACCTGTGGCATGATTTCTTTTGGTCCATTCAGCAAAACTTGACAGAAAAGAAACTTCCTCTCCTTTTCAGATGGGAGACTCTGCCAGGTTAGGCACTGCCAGGAACCCTCCTTGTAAGTTAATTGTAAGCTCTTAAGGGATGTCCTCAGTGGGGTGCCAGGGCCCAGCATAATGGGGCTGGCTTAGGGCGGAGCTGCCTTCTCTCTCTTTCAATCCCAATTTCTTTCTTTCCTGAGCAAATGAAGGAACATCCCTGAGCATCTTGGAACTGTATCTCCCACTTTCTGGGACAGGACATAGAATTGATGGGCACGTCTTTATTTCTCCCTACGATATGTATTCTTGTGTAATCATCTCCTTCTCATTTCCTAGCGTCTCCCCCAGCCAAACGATGACAAACATAATACAAACCCCATCTTGCAGAAGGGACGGTCTTTTATGAGTTCTTAGAAAGGCCTTAATTTCCTTCCAGGCTCATCTTTGTAACTGGGAAGCAGCTGATGGTCGTGAGTGAAACAAATAGATCAGAACAGTAAACACCAGGTTTTAGAAATAGAGTTCTGTTTCTAATGGTAAAATAATTATAAGCAGGGACCTTAAAGCAGGTTTTAGTTTACCCCCAGGAAGAATTGTACTGTTATGGTTTTCTGCTGGATTAAGATGGGAGTTTTAAATGATTTCATTGTGTGTCTCTTGAAGTAGTGCCACTTTATCTCCAGAGACAAAAAAATAATAACTTAGTTGTGTATATATATATATATATATATATATATATATATATATATAATTTTTTTTTTTTTTTTTCTGAAGAGCAGTTTGGATTTGTGAACTGATTTCTCATGCGGAACAGACATGAACACGTCAGGAAATTATGGAGAGTTCCGTTTTCATGATCTTCACGTGGGACGATTTAGCCAGCTACAAGATCAGAGTTTCTGGTTCTTTCTATGCAAATAGAACTGTTCCCAAGCAACCTTGAATCCCAGGTTATTTCTCAGTTGTTTATCGTTCACTTTTAAGCAATGAATTGAGTTTAAAAGCATCCTAGCTATAGACTGTCCATACATTTCATGCCACCTGCGTGCCCCCTTTCTGCCCGAGTGACTTTGTTGATCCCACGTGACGTCAGCAGCCATTAGGGTTGATTTCTGCAAATCTACAGGCTTCAGCCCACATACTACCTCACTAGCAGGCACAAACTGAGGCTTAGGAAATGAGTACCCTCCAGCAGTTGTCACTTCACGTTGACTGTGGCCTGGCCTGATAAACTGGAACAAGCCAGCCAGTGGGGCTTTACTCCTAGCTGGACATGGGACTTCTATAAAACGAGGCCGTGTACTGGGCTGAGGTAGTTTTGTACATCTGAAGCTAATTAAAAAAAAAAAAAAACCCTCACCAGAGACAGGCATCAACGTGTGTCTCCAATCACTCAAGGAAAAGATTCCAGGGGGTGGCAGGAGGCCAAGTGACAGAGAAAACTAAAGGGACAGTGGGAAAGATGCTCTGAGGCTGGACAGGGGATTGGTGAGAGAGACACCAGCAGTGGAGT
Organism: Rhinolophus sinicus; assembly: GCF_036562045.2. Lineage (NCBI taxonomy): Eukaryota > Metazoa > Chordata > Mammalia > Chiroptera > Rhinolophidae > Rhinolophus > Rhinolophus sinicus. Next base: position 66,980,587 of record NC_133755.1, on the reverse strand, counting down.
GATTTACTACAGAGAGTCAGAGGTGCTGAGTGCGTACCTGGCACTGGGTTTTGGAGTGACTTGCGAAGGGAGCGGCTAGCCCAGTGTCCAATGAATGCAGGGGCTGCCTGTGGGCGTCTTTGGGACCTTCACTGAGCATCCTGTCCCAGGCCTGCACTGTGAGAGCCACGGAGACAATTCTTGCAAGGGCAGAGGCTGGACCTCCTGGAGGATTTCCGCCACCCCTGGACGCCTTTCTTGTCCATGGGGAGCTCTCCCTCCACCCAGCTGTGCCCACATTCCTGCACCTGCAGTGAGTTAGAGAGCCCGGGACCCCTCACCCACTCTCCTTCACTCAACAACAAGGCAAAACCATCCCAGGATGCCTGGGAAGAAAGCCACTGCTTAATGAAAAACGAATGAGGGCCGTTATACCTAAATGATAGCTATGAATTGATGCCAGAGACGAAATGCAGAAATTACCCTGGTGATGTTTTTGTTGCCAAAACAACGTAAAGTGGTGGAAGTCCATAGCGGCAATTTATTCCTTTTAAATAGCAAACCTTTTAGGATGACCAACTGGTTTTTCCTGGGATTCCCAGTGTTAGCTCCTGGGCAAAGCAGAATGGTTGGTCACCCTACTTTTAGTTCATGTCAGAATAGCTGGTTTGGGGTTAAGTTTCTCAGACATGGATAATAAAAACCTAACAGATGATTCACTCCCTTAATTTTATCTACAGAAATAAATGAACTGAGTAAAATCCCGGTGAATCAACTTAGCAGGTAGAACTCAGTGACTCTGGAGTCAGGCACCAGCACCTACTAACTGTATGAACTTTGGCAAGTTACCTTTCAGTCCCTTTGTGCCTCAGTTTCTTTATCTGCAAAGTGGGGATGATAGTAAAGCATTACTCAGAGGGTTGTTATCTGAATTAAATGAGCTAAGGCATGCAAGAGGCTTGGAACAGTGCCTGGCACATAGTAAGTGCTTAATACATCTGAGGTATCATCATCATTTTTCTCTCTTTTCGTAAGCGCAGAATTACCGCCAAGCACAGCAAGGGTTAAGTAAACATAACTCCGATGTGTACATTTAGCCTTCACGTCAGTACTCACCTGTGGTAAGCCCTGTGCCATTGAACAGTGTCTTCATTGAGACCTAAGAATGTGATTTTTTTCTTCTGCTTGACTCTGCACTAGCCTGGAACCTTTTCATATCCTCTGGCTGCATCTGTTGCATTCTGCTCAGAGAAAGGCTTCCGTCAACTTCCTAACAGCCTCTCTGCCAAAGCTCTCACCTTAACCTGTAGTTCAACAATCTTTGCCTGCTGTTTTCTGTCTCTACTCTAGGGCTCTACCTGCCCCTCCTACACACATACACACATACACACACTTACACAGCACATACACACACTCTTACACACCACATACGCACATGTATGCACATATGCATACCACGTAAACACACCCATGTGCGAACACCACACATACATGTACACGCCACGTACATGTGTACACACACATATACACACACATGCACAAACATACAGTATTGTGTACCACACTCCTAGTGAGTTGTATAGACTCCAGCTCATTCCCACAGAACATGGCGGAACGCTTCTGCCATGTCATTTCCACATGGATTTAAAGGTGGGTTTTTTCCTAATGAACCTTTAGGAAGGAAAAAGAAAAGATGCCTATAAAAGGAAATTATGTGTGGTTTTTTTTCACTGTCACTTTACAAATATCAACTACATGAAAGGCAATATCAAATAGCAAACCTTTGGTGTACGTGGTCATTTAATTTATTCAACAAAACATTACAACTATTGTTTGTCCCTAGGCGTTTACAGTTTATGGAATACTTCCTGACATGTCATTTCATTGAATGAGGCACTTCTGTGTGAAGGCACTGACTGCACTTGGTGCTGTGAAATAAGCCCCGAATTACCACCAAGTACAGCAAGGGGCAAATAAAACATAACTCTGGCCTTGGAGTGAGTGTGTGTCTGCTTGGGGGGGAGTAGGGCAGCTCAAATGTGAACTATTTGGGGCTAGGCAGAGGCCAAGAAATATCAACTGGAAGTTGAAGGGAGAGACTGGCTCAGAAAACAGTTTGTGGTCAGGCATTGTGTTGGATTGGGTAGCGTGGTTCTGAGTTTAGAAATGATTAGCTCTAAGTGACCAGTCAGGCAGCCAAAAGAAAGCAGAGGAATACTGAGTCCTGCTTCCCGGAAAACCCCCACGGCATCTAGAGAAGGAGGTTTGGGGACCTTGGAGCCATGGACTGGAGATGGGGGTGGCGAGAGGAGGGCAGACTCGAATAGCCAGGTGGACTGGATCTTGGGGCAGCACACCCATCGTAGAGGAAAACCAAGGAAGAGGACCATAAAAAGAAACTCCAGGCCAGGTAGGAGGCAGGGGATATGCAGCTTGGGTGGATGCTTCTGGTTCTCCAGCTCCTTGTGTGATTAGAAGGAAAGGAGACACACAGGGTGGCAGTGGCGTTTGTGGCTGCAGCCCCTATCTCCTTATCAAAGGCCCAAACATCCCTAGATGGGGGATGGAAATTGTTCATCTATATATGAGTCAGGGTCCTGGCAGGACACACAGAATACATGCAAACTGGGTAGTTGGACAGTTTAGTAAAGAAGCTATTTGTAAAGATATGGGCAGAGTTTAGTGAAATCAACAGAAGAGAGCAGTACAAGCACTGGAAACAGCCATTACCAGCCCTAAGCTTGACCAGAACCCAGAGCGAGTGGTGGTTTGTGGCGAGCTCTGCCTGATAGAAACAGTGGCCTTCTTCAGGGAGGGGCACAACCAAGCCAAGGCAATCCAGGACCAAAGGAATTGGCAGAAAACTACGTCGACCTCACTCTTCTCCCACCTGCAATACCTTGCGGGTGCCTCCCATTGGCCAAGTTAGCCACAGGCTGAAGGCAAGTACTGTGTTTCCCAGAAAATAGGACCTAGCCGGACCATCAGCTCTAATGAGTCTTTTGGAGCAAAAATTAATATAAGACCTGGTCTTATTTTACTATAATAATATAGTATAGTAGGTCTATAATATAATATAATGTAATGTAATGTAATATAATACTGGGTCTTATATTAATTTTTGCTCCAAAAGACTCATTAGAGCTGATGGTCCGGCTAGGTCTTATTTTTGGGAAACACGGCATGTCTGTCAGTGCCGGCCATACAGGCCAGTCTCCAGGCGCAGAGCAGGAGGAGAAGAATGGAGAAGGGATCTAGAGGGATGATGGGAAATAACCACAAGACTTCACTCCTTTTTCCCTGTAGCTTCCTCACTTTTATTTGGGAAATTACTGGTATTCTCAACCAAGTGACACATAAATACCTTTCAGTGACTGTATGGGGGTCAATTTGGTCATACTCCCTGCTGAAACCTCAAATGTTAGCACCACTAGTACTCCTCATGAGGGGTGCAAACAGAGGTAACAGCGATTTACTAACAAACACATCTGCTGCGGTCCCCACTTTTGTAGCTGGTCCCAGGCCTAAGTTGGTAGCTTTCTCCTTCCTCCATGCATTCCAGGTTCCCCCTTTCCCTCTGCCACCATCTTGGCTAGACAGCTAGAGTGACCCAGATTTTTAAAAAATTGTTAACTATAGCTGATACACAATACTATATTAGTCTCAGCTGTGCAGCAGTGATTCAATATTTATATACTTTACAAAGTGTTCAACACAATAAATCTAGTGACCATCTGTCACTGTACACAGTTATTACAATGTTATTGACTCTATTTCCTATGTTATATGTTACGTCCCCATGACTTATTTTATACCTAGAAGTTTGCAATTCTTAATACCCTTCTCCTTTCCGTCCCTTCCTCCACCCCCTTCCCTCTGGCAACCATTGGTTCTCTGAATCTATGAATTTGTTTCAGTTTTGTTTGTTTTTTTTTTTTTTTAGATTTCCACATGTAAGTGAAATCATATGGTGTTTGGCTTATTTCACTGAGCACAACACCCTCTAGGTCCATCCATGTTGTAGAAGGCAGGATTTCATTTTTTTATGGCTAAATAATATTCCATTGTATATATATATATACACACTTCTTCTTTATCCAGGTGTCTATTGATGGACACTTACATTGTTTCCATGTCTTGGCAATTGTAAACAGTGCTGCAGTGAGCATAGGGGTGCATATATCTTTTCGAATAATTTTAATTTTCTTCAGATAAATACTCAGAAGTGGAATTGCTGGGTTGTACGGTAATTCTATTTTTAATTTCTTGAGGAACCTCCATACTCTTTTCTGTAGTGGCTGCACCAGTTTGCAATCCCACCAGTAGTGCATGAGGGTTCCCTTTTCTCCACATCCTTGCCAGCACTTGTTGTTTGTAGATTTATCAATGATGGCCGTTCTGACAGGTGTGAGGTGATATGTCATTGTGGTTTTGATTTGCATTTCCCTGACGATGAGTGATGGTGAGCATCTCTTCATGTGTCTGTATGTTGAGCATCTGTGTATCATCTTTGGAGAAAAGTCTATTCAGGTCCTCTGCCCATTTTTAATTGGATTATGTGTTTTTTTCTTGTTGTTGTTTTTGATGTTGAATTGTATGAGCTCTTAATATGTTGTGGATACTAACCCCTTATTGGATATAGCACTGGCGAGTGCCTTCTCCCCAGTAGGTGGCTTTTTGGCAGCCCATCGCACCGTTCTATCAAGACAGCTCTAACTGGGTAATGGGACACGTGGGAGGGCCAGTGAATTCTGTGCCATGAGCCCATTGTCCCAATTCCTTTGCTATAAAATGTGTCCTTTCATCATAAGAGATGTCGTGTGGGATGCCATGATGACAGATAAACTGTTCTCTCGGGCCATGAACAGTGGCACTGGCAGAGGTGCTTCAGGTGAGGAAGGTAAATCTGCCCCTAGGACTGCAAACCCCTGCTCCTTCATGATATGTCGTGTAATGTAATCAATTTCCACCAACTGGATGTATGATCCACCGAGAGATTGTTGCCGTACCAGGGCCTTAGCTCTGGCCCTGCAATTGACAGGTTGGGCATTCAGCAGTGACAGCAGCCAGCTCAGCCTTGGTGGCGGGAAGCACATGCTGCTGTCGCAGCTATGCACAGCCTTCATCTCGGTGCCACTTTGTCAGTGGGCCCCTCGAGCAAAGACCACGAGGTCTGGGGAAAGAGTCTGAGTGACATCTCCAGATGTGTCTTGTCCACTCAGTTATTGAGAGCTGCCTCTGCAGTGGGTACCCACTGGGGCATGGCTATCTTCCAAGAGGTTCATCATCTTTCCTTCAGACTTCCTTGTCACTAATCTTCCAGTCCTGTGTTTTTCAAAATCTTTCACCAATCAGCCAAACCAATAGCCACTGCACTTCAGTAAATGCCAGTTCATTTTGCAGGCCATTCGTCTTTCCACGTGATGTGGACACCCAGATGTACTGCCTAAGGTTTTGCCCACTAGGAGAATTCACTTCCCCATTGTCTGTCAAGGCCACTCTCAGTGGGGTTGTACTGCAGCAGCCATCTACTTCCTCCTTCCCCAGCCATCCTGGCTGTACTGATCACAAGGAGCTCCCCATGAGGCCGTAGATTTAGGGAGAAGAGGGAAAGAGGAGGAGCAGGTACTATGGGAATACGATCCATTGGCTTGGGCAGCATATTATTATTCATGCCCTTCAGACCTGTGCTAGCTCAATTCTGTATTTACCATTTTGCATTTTACAAGGAATGCTATTATACATGTCCTTTTTTATGATTTGATAGATGAAGTAGCACCTCATGCATGGAGCCAGATGAGATTGCATGGTCCCTTGGTATCTGTAGTGGATTACAAACGTCTGCAAAGTATTTGTCACTCTCCCCCATCAAGAGGTAGAGTTTATTTCCCCTCCCCTTGAAACTAGACTGATCAGCCAAGATGATGTGGTCAAGTGTTTCTGTGCCACTGGGTGATAGGTCTGGACATTAAAAGGACTGGGAGCGTTCATTTCTTCCGTCCCTTCCTCTCTGGAAGCCAACTATCATACTGTCACAAGCCCAAGTATCACAGGAGCAGTCACGTGTAGGTGACCTGGTTAATAGCCAACGTCAGCCACCAACCACCTTGGACTTGGTGAGCAATCCTGGACTTTCCAGGTCAATTGAGTTCCCGGATGGTGCAGCCCAAGCTCATATGGGGTGTAAAATTGCCCAGCGAAGCCCAGTCAACTGAAAGAATCTTGAAAGATAATAAGTGGTTGTTGTTTTAAGCCACTAAGTCAACTTACTTAGCAATAGATAACAAAAGCGCTCCCACGTGCAGGTGTTTGGTCTCCATTAGGACTCAGTAGCATGCCAGGAGCTGCTTTTCCAGTAGATGTATCAACAAATGAGGACATTGCTTTTCAAATGATCATACTGTCAACAGTGTTACGGATCAGCATGATGTGATGTGAGATGAGAAAGTCAAGTTCCCTCTGGACTGTATTTCAGCAGGAAGTGGGAGACATGACAGACGGAGGCAGGTGAGTGACGTGCCTTTCCTACATGTGCAAACTGTTTCAGATCATCTCTGTTGGCATTGACGGGGAGAAGCAGATATACTAGGACTACAGCTACGTACCAGATGCCGGGGACCACACTGATTTGCTGCTGATTATACCACACCCAGCAACACATCTGTGATCAGCGTTACCATCTGGTTAAGTCTGTGAGCATCTCGCTTATGTTCCAGGAGCGATTGGGTTGTTCCGCCAGGTGATTTAAATAGAGACATGGCTGGGGTCTCCACCCCTGCATACCTCAGACCTTTGGTAGCAGCCTTGATCTCTGCAAGTCCCAGGGACATGGCATTCCTTTACTTTCTTAATGATGGGGTTGGGGGCAGTTTCAGGGACTTCTTCTTGTCTGTTCCTGTCATCATAGTCTTCACTCCATAGGTCAGGGAACCAGTGTTGAGATTTGGCCAGTTGCTGGTATATCTGATCCCAGTCTAATTCTGATAGTAGAGAAATTAAGCACAAGATGCGTTCATAGTCTTTCTAGACCCCCTGTAAAACAAACTAGAAAGAAGACTTCATCTATCACTTACCTCAAAATGCCCCCCTTGTGGTCTTTTTTTTTTTTTCGTTCTCGGGGGACTAGCACCAGTTCAGAGCCAATATTTAATAACTCCTGGAAAGTCTGGTTATGTCAGGGCACAGTCCTGAAAATGGCCCCAGAGGGACCATTGGAAGAATATTCACAGTATGCTGTACCTCTTTGTACATATTGCTAGATCCTTCTTCACAGGAACCCAGTCACCCCCTCAATGGAGAGTGTCTGAGAAATGCATAAGAGACCTGGAATTCCCACGATGGCAACTCACGTTAGGTTTCTACCCATCAGAACGAGATTTTTTTCACCTATGTACTCATATGTCAGGCAGCGTGCTAGGAGGCCGCCCATGTCTTTCCTTCCTGGGGGCCCTAAGGGCCCACCTCTTTCCATATGCAGGTCAAAATATTCTAGGGACAGCTCTGTCTTTGTTGCTTATTGTGGTCATTGCACCTATTTTGTCTCTGAATGTTAAATGCCACCACCTGGTTTCTACTGAGATCAGAAAACCCAATACATTGTTGTATCGAACAATATCCCCAACCTTCAGAGTTCCAGGGTCCCTCTCACCAATGCACCTCTTACGGCATTGAGGAAGGGAGGGTCCTCCCATGCTTTAGAGTTAGGGGATGTCTGAACAGGTGGCACTTAGTAAACCCATCAGATCACTCTTGTCACCCTTAATCTTCAGCCGCCTTTCTTTTCAGGTACATTTTGAATGTTACAGTGCAACTCAAAGTCTCCCTTTAGCATGGGCATTGCCTGGAAGCTTGTTAGGTTATCAGGTCCTAAGCCAGATCTAATTCATCAAAATCTCTGGAGGATGAGACCCAGGGAACTGCTTTAATAAGCTTATCAGAGTTTGCAGAGCGTTACCAGGAGGACTCAGCCTAACCGACCACAGGCTATCGTTTAAGTCAAGGCTTCAGTTAATCCTAACGAACACTTATGTCTCTTTCAGGGACCAATCAACACTTTAAATCCCAGATCCTGAGTGAGTACACGTAGGTGTACAAATTAGTTCATTTGGCCCATTTATGTTTTGTATTTTTCCTTCCTTGGCTTCACATCCTCAGAATTCCCTTCCACACATGCTTCCTAGGCTCCTGCCAATAAAACTCAGCAGAGTTCTGCAACGCTCTTGGGTTGCACATCTTGTCTGTCTTTCTTGGGGCTACTTTCGGATGGAACTCTCTTCAGGGTCTACAGGCAGTGAGGAGTGGTGGCCGTGGGTCTTGTGATACAGCTGGCCAGCCAAAGTTATTGACAGGCTGCATGGAAGGTGTTTGGGGAAGGAGTGAGGGTCCGCTTGCCACTGTCAAAGGATTAAGGGGGATTTTGGAGTTCCAAGCTCTCAACCTCTGCATGAGTGCCCAGATGTCCCCACTCCATTTCTCAGGGTTCATCTTATTCTTTACGGTGTCCTAGCGTAATGACATATGGAAGTTCCGTGTAAGAGACATGGAGGGATTGGGCTTAATGGACGTGGCAGCACTGTAGGCTGTACAACCAGGACCTCAGCCTTGGTCCTCAGCCATGCCTGCTCTGCAGTTGTAGGAAATAAGGGACTTTTTTAATGCTGCCGTAGAGATTTTCTGACATTTGAGAATTCTGGGTTTCATTTTAATTTTGTCTTTTCTACGCAACCACTCCTTAGAGCTATCAAAGGCACTCACCTGAGCCCATATCACTTCTAAGCATCATTGTTGCCTGCACTGTGTTGGATAGTGGGCCCCCCTCCCCCCCAAAAAAAGTCCGTGTCCACCTGGAACCTGTGAACATAAACTTATTTGGGAACAGAGTCTTTGTAAGTATAATCAAGGTGAGAGGGAGGTCATGCTGGATTGTGGTGGGCCCTAATCCGATATGACCGGTGTCCTTATCAGAAGAGGGACATTTGGACACACATACAGACTACAGTGACGCACTATAAGCCAAGAAACAACAAGGATTTCTGGAAACCTCTAGAGGTTAGCAGAGGCAAAGAAGGATTCTTCCTTAGAGCCTTTGGAGGAAGCACGGCCTGACGACATCTTGATTTTTGACTTCTAGCTTCCAGAACTCTGAGAAAATAAATTTCTGATGTTTCAGGCTGCCTAATTTGTGATACTTTTTAAATGACAGCCCTAAGAAACTAATCCATTGCTATGGCAACTGAGAACCAAGTCACCCATTTCCCAATACTTGACCCCCACCTACACTTCAACCCATGCTGCCACTTGCCCCCCCCCCCCAGACCTAATGCTACTCAGGGACTGACACCTGCTTTGTTATTGTCACCCCTACCCATTTGGCTTTTGTGCACACTGAAGTTTGAGAGCCATTGGCTTGAACCGTGAGGTGCTTAGGTAGGAGTTCTTTGTCTCAGATCTTGCTGGAATAAGGCTTCAATGGTAGAACTTGAAGGACTAGCAATCAAAATGGAATATGCTTTAGAAAAGACCTCCTAAGAACATCATCAATTTTGGTGATTTGTGGAAGATAATTTTTTTGGAATCTGAAGACCTAGAATCCCAACTATACCACTACTGGCAGGTTACATAACTGTGTGTTACTTTCCTTGGAACCCTCACATGTTGTTATTCTTATTTCCTCCCTTTCTGCCTCCATGGTTCTTACATGTGTAGGTATAGGCATCGTGTACTAAAATGTAGAGAGGGGCTCAGATCATTTAGTCAAGGAGGGGCAATTCTTTCCTTGGGAGGCTAGTGTGCAGTGTCACCTGCAAGCTGACATCCTCGCCTCTTGCTGACCTACCGGGAACGAGGCTGATTAATACAGGTCATGGTGTACCGACCCTAGGACCTTTCCCGGACACTGTTTTACCTTTTCGCCCTTCACCTCTCTCTGTTGCTCTTTCCCCATATCCAGCTTGTATTTTCTCTCCATCCTCTTCTTGCCTATCTATACACTTCTGATCCCCTGCCACTTCTCTGCATTCTGATCGTGTTAAACATTTTCCTGCCCTTCCTGGCGTCACAAGTCACCTGATGCTATGCTCCCGCTTTATACCCGCACTTACTCTCTTTCCTCTCTGAAAAAACTCATTTTTTTTCCCCTCAAAGAAACCTAATCTTATTACATATCCAGTTCGACTATAAATTGAAAGGGAAGTCAGGACAGATTACTTTTCAACCCAGATCTGAAACACAGCAGCATTTCCCAGCGGTGGAAAACCACTTTTACCACTGTTGTATTTCTGCTCATGTCCAAACCCTGGGGCTTCGCCTCTAACCCCCACTCTGGTGGAATGCTGGGCCAGACAGGACAATATCACACTTAGAGGAATCACCTCTTTGTCTGCCCACTTGGTCACCATCACAAGGCTTACCACACCCCCTAAGAGAGCGAAGTAACGTGACTCTGGTGAAGCCGGGAAATAAGAATGTCCTTGAAAAGCATTTATGAAAACTCTTATTACTGGAATGTGAATTAAAAAGGCTTGCTGGGGTGAGCTGCTAAATCTTTACAAATGTTTAGGATGAAGCACAAATGAGAAAAACATGTTCAACTAGGCTTTTTGATTTTGGCTAAACTGTGCTCTTAATTCTCTTCTACCGAAATGTAAGTGTTATGAACAGGAAGAAAGACCGCAGGCCAGATGGCAAAACCATCATCCTGCTGTACTTGGGGTGGCTTCTCAAGGCGCTATTCTCTCTCTCTCATGCACACACACACACACACACACACACACACACACACACACACACACATTCATGACAAGGAAAGTCAGTATTTTGAGTACTTTTATTTAATAACATTACAGTGACTATGACCAAAATACAATTTTCCTTTGGGTCACTGGCAGACTTTTTAGGCAGGCTAGGGCTTTTACTCATTTGGATAGCTGAAAAGAAATGGGTATAAGATGGCAGTGAGAGGAAAGTTATTGAATGGTGGCAGGGGAGAAAACTGAATTTCCATGATTTTTTTTTAGTATTTTTAAGCAAAATTATTTTTGAAGTATAATATACAGAAAGTTACAGAAATCATAAGTGTATCACTCATTGAATTTGTGTCAAATAAATCACGTGTCACCACCACCCAGAACAGGAAACATTGCCAGCCCCTCAGAAGCCTTCTCCGTCCTGTTTCATCATTTCTATTACCCCCAAAGGTAACCACTATCAAGACTTCTATTGTCATCAGTTTGGCCTAAAATTTTAAATATGCACTCTTTAGTGTTCTTTCATGGAAAATCAGCCCACATGCCACTACAGCCTGTTCTTGTATGGCCCACAGCGAAGAATGGCTTTTCCATTTGTAAAGAGTTGTAAAAAAATAACAAAGGAGGTCATGCAGCTGAGACAATATGTGGCCTGTAGAACCTAAAATATTCACTCTCTGACCCTTGCCAGAAAAGGTTGGCTGACCCGTCCTGTGTAGTATTGTGTTGTATGACTATAACCAGTGGGTCAGCTGCCAAGGGATAGTGGGATGTCTTTAGTTTCCAGCTGTCATGAGGTGTGCTGCTATAAACATTCCTGCCCTTGCAGTTTGGTGTGCATGTGTACACATTTCTGTTGGGGGTGTACCCAGAGGTGGAATTATGGTGGCATAAATTGTGAAGATAGGGGCTGTTATTAAAACTGACCGCCACGCAGTTGTAGAAATTCACACACTCCCCAGCAGTGATGGAGAATTCTGGTGACTCCACGTCCTTGTCAACACTTGGTGTTGTCTATGTTTTTAATTTTAATCATTTTGGTCTGCATGGTACTAGCTCCTTGTGGTTTGGTTCAGATTGACCTGATGACACACGATAGATGAATTCTTTCATATTTTTGTTGAAACTGCATATTCCTCTTGTGACGTAGCTGCTCACGTGTTTTGTCCATGGTTTGTTTGTATTTTTCTTATTGATTGGGAAGAGTATTGGATTCTGTTAGACATGAGTTGCAAATTTGTATCTTAATGCCCTAATGTTGTCCCTTGATGGGTGATGGACGGGAAAGTCTTAGTTTTAACATAGTCTACCAGTTTTTCTTTGAGGTGAGTGCTTTTTGTATCCTATGTAAGAAACCTTTGCCTACCCTTCATGTCACAAGGACATTCTCCAATGTTTTCTTCTAGAAGTGCTAGTGTTTACCTTTCACATTTAGATCTTTAACTCATCTAAAATAGGTTTCTTTGTATGGTGTGAGGTAGGTGTCAAGATATATTTTTGTCCCCTGTGGTATCCAATTGGTCCAGCACTGCTCTCAGCAAAAACAATCTTTTCTAACTTTATTATAGTGTCACCTTTGTCGTAAATCTGTGACAGTATATGGGGACATGTGGTTCTAGAGTCACTAATGTGTGCCATAGGAATTTGTCCATGGTTGAGTAAGAACTTCAGCTTTCTTCTCAAGATTGTCTTGATTCTTCTTGGCCCCTTCCATTCCCATATAAGTGCATCGAATCAAAGAGAAATAATGAGATTTTTAGGGCATAAAAAAATGAATATGATATATCCCTCTGTTTATGTAGATCTATCTTAATTTCTCCATATGCTAGCTTCTAATTTTTAATGCAGAGGAATTATAAAATTATTAAATTTATTATATTATAATATTAATAATTATAAAATTATTAAATTTATTTTTAGTTATGTTTGTTGATGCTACTTGAAGTGGTAGCTTCTTAAAATTGTATTTTGTGATTGTTCCTGATTGTAGAAGTTTAATCATTATATGTTGACTCTGTTTTCAGTGGTCTTGCTAAGTTCATTATTAATTCTAAGAGTTTGTAGTCTTTTGGCTTTTCTACATACACAACCATGCTACTGTGAATAATAGTTTTATTGTTTTCCTTTCCAATTCTTGTAACTTTTCCCTTACCTTGTTGTATTGGCCATATTTGCTGTACAGTATTGAATAGAAGCAATGATATTGAGCATTTTTGTTTCAATCCTGATCACAAGCAGAAAGCTTTCACTATCTCACCATTAAGTATGTTTGTTAAAGCATTTTTGATAGAAAAAAAATACTACATATACTTAATGAGACTAATTTGAAAAGTTTGAATACGCATACATACTCATGAAACTATCATCAATCACCACAGTCAAGATAATGGAAATATCTTCTACCATAATTGTGAATTTGTGTATTTCTCCTTGCAGTTTTTCAATTTTTTGCTTTGTATATCTTAAAGATCTATTTTACAAACATAAATGGTAAAATTGTATGTCCTCTTGATAAATTAATCTTTTTATCATTATATATGACCTTTTTTGTCCTTGGTAATTTTTTGCTCTGAAATGGACTTCACCATATATTAGCATATCAATTCAAGCTTTCTTTTGACTAGTTATAATGTGGTATATCTTTTTCCATTCTTTTTTTTCAAACCTATTTGAGTCTTTACGTTTCATTTAGATTTCTCATAAGCAGAATATATATCGGTCTTGATTTTTTTTTTTTTTTGGTCCTGTTTGACCTTTGCCTTTAAATTGAGCTGTTTATACCATTGAATGATTATCCATATGACTGAATTTCACTCTATCATGTCACTATTTGTTTTCTATTTGTCCATCAGTGTTTTGTTCTCTTCCTCTCATTTTCTGCATTTTTTGTTTTTTTTTGATTGAGTGTATTTTATTCTTTAACTTTATCTTTTTCATTGGCTATTAGCTACAACTGATATTTTAATGTTGTGCTATTTTAGTACTTGCCTTAGGGCTTCTAGTACACACCTTTTAGTTATGATATTACGTAACATTTTACATACAGTTTAAGAGTCTTTCAACAAACTGTTGCATTTCTTACCTCCTGGCTTTTGTACTGTTGCTGTCATACATTTTACTTCTACGTGTTATAAACCCCACAACACACTGTTACCGTGTTTCCCTGAAAATAAGACCTAACTGGTAAATAAACCCTAGCATGACTTTTCAGGATGACATCTCCTGAACATAAGTCCTAATGCATCTTTTGGAGCAAAAATTAATATAAGACCCGGTGTTATTTTTGGGGAAACATGGTACTATTTTTCTTCTACAGAAATTCCAATAATATGAAAAAGTCTCTATGTTGACCATACAGTTACCTCTGCTGGTGTTCTTCATTCCTTTGTAAAGATCCAGATTTCCAACTTGCATAATTTTTCTTCTGCTTGAAGAATTTCCTCTAATATTTATTGCAGTGCAAATCTGATGGTGATGAATTCTTTCAGCTTTTGTCTGTCTGAAAGTGTCTTTATTTTTGCTGAGTAAAGAATTCTACACTGACATTTTTTTCAGTGCATAAAATTTTGCTCCATCTTCTTTCAGTTTGCATTGTTTCCACCAAGAAATCTGTTATCAGCTTTATCTCATTTCCTTTGTACATAATTTCTTCTTTTTTTTAATCTGGAAGCTTTAATGATTTTTTTCTTTACATTGATTTTAAGGAATTTGATTGTGATATGGCTAATTAACAAATAGTCATTTGTTCTTGTTGCTGTTGTTGTCTAGAGGTTGTATTTTCCCAGAGTTTACAATTTTGATCTGTGGGAGGGTTAATCCAATATGGGCTATTCCACCATTATTGGAATCCAAACCTCTTCGAAATATTTGTTAGTTTCCATTCTGATTTCTTCTTTAACCCATAGTTATTTAGAAACTCTTAAAATCTCCAAATATTTGGAGATTTTTAAGTTATCTTTTGTTACTGATTTATGGCTTAATTTCACTGACAGATATCAGGCTCCGAATGATTTCACTACTTGCTTTTTGGACTAGAATATGTTCAATTTAGGTAAATATTCAATGTGCACTTCAAAAGGATAGGTGGTCTGTCATTTTTGGACGTAGTGTTCTATATAAAACAATCAGGTCAAATTTATTAATCATGTTGTTCAAGTCTTTTACGTCCTTACTGAATTTCTTGTCAGCTTGTTCTCTCAGTTAATAAGAAATGCATGTTTAAATGTCCCAGTAGGATTGTGAATTTGTTTATTTCTTTTTTTTTAATTTATTGGGGTGACAATTGTTTGTAAAATTGCATAGATTTCAGGTGTACAATTCTGTATTACATCATCTATAAATCCCATTGTGTGTTCACCACCCAGAGTCAGTTCTCCTTCCATCACCATATATTTGATCCCCCTTACCCTCATCTCCCACCCCCGACCCCCCTTACCAGAGAGTTTGTTTATTTCTACTTTTAGTTCTGTCAAGTTTTGTTTTGTATATTTTGCAACTATGTAATTAAGTAAATACAAATTTATAATTTTGGTATATCTCTTGGAGCTTGACCCTTTTATTATAATGAAAGTCTGTCCTCATTTCTAGTGATGTTTCTTAACTGAAAGTCTCCTCTGCCAGTTGACTAGTATTTGGTAGATTAATATAGCTATCCTAGCTTTCTTCTGGTTTGTGTTTGTATGGTACATTTTTCTTTATCCTTTAATTTTTAACATTTTTGTTTTATCCTCATATTAAAATGTGTCTCTTGTTAACTGCATATAGTTGTGGTTTATTTTTTGCAATCCATTCTATTACTAATTTCCTTGGGTAGGTTCCATTCTATCTGTTTTATAGACCTTTTATTTATCTCTTTTTAGTACTTTTAGGTAATTAAAAATGTTTTCTTATTCCACATTTTTAATCTTTTCATCTTGCTTTTAGTTACGTATTCCTGTACTATTTTTTAAATGACTACCCTAGAGACTACTATCTGTGCTTTTTATTTTTTAAGGCTCGGTATAAGTTAGTTCTTTTACCACTTCTCACGCTAGGACTTTTAACTCTCTTTACTCTGCTTTTTGTGATATAGTTGTCACAAAACATTAGTTGTATATACATTTTAAATCACATGAGTTATTGTTGTTAGTGTATTATTTGTTAGTGTATTATTTCCTTTTTTCCTCCTTCCTTCCTATATTTTAATTGGGGTTTCTTTTCCTTCTGCCTGAAAAGCCCAATTTAGTGATTCTTGTGTAGGGACCTCTGGTGATAAATTCTCTGTGTATGTCCAAAAGTACCTTGATTTTTCCTTAATTTTTAAAGAATATATTTTCTGAGTACAAATTTGGGAATTACCAGTTTGGAAATTACTTCCTTTCAATACCTACAGATATCTTCCATTGTTTTCTGGTTTCTGAAGTTTCTGTTGAGAAGTCAGGTATTACCTTTATTGTTTATTACACATTTGCAAGTGCTGTGTCTTTTTTCTTTGGTTGCTTTTAGTATTTCCCCTTTGTCTTTAAGTTTCTTCATTTTTACCATGATGAATATAGGTGTATAGGGTGGGTTTTATTTCTTTTAGTTTATTTATACTGCTAGAGGGTCAGAGTGATCCCTGAATCTGTGGCATGATGTCTTTTGTAAGTTGTGGAAAACTGTCATTGTTTCCTTAAATATTGCTTCTGCCCCAATCTCTCTATTTTCTCTTTCTGAAATTCCAGGCACACATATTTTGGATCTTTTGATTGTAATTTTCATGTTCTTAAAACTCTTAAAAAATCTTTTTCTCTCCATTATATTCTCCTTGTCTCATTGTGTGTATTTTTCTACTGACCAATCTTCAAATATACTTATGCTCTCCTCTGTTGTTTTTAAAGGGCTGCTAAACCTATTTATTGAGTTCTTTTTAAACTTCAATTATATTTTTAATTTTTAGAATTTCCCTTTAATGTGCTAGAGCTTCATGTTGAAATACTTCTTATCACCCACTTTCACATATTAATCAGAAATGTGAATATGTATAATCACTGAAATAGGTTGAGCTCCTTTGTGTCTGTTTCTATTGCCTATTTTTCTCTTGACCCTGTTTCATATATGTTTCAGCTTTGAAAATTAAATGTCAAACATTATGAAAAATTGAAGAGGCTGGAGGTGATTTTTCTTCTTTCAGAGAAGATTAATGCTATCCTCTGCCAGACAGTTCAAATATAGGCAATTTACCTTCATCTTTGGTTCAAAGCCATGTTACAACCTTTGGAGGACTGAGTATATCTCTGATTCAAACCTACATCTCGTGTATATTCCAGACTCTCACTGAGAACTTGGGTGTGTGCTAGAACTTGGAGGGTACTAGACACGAATATCTGTCTCCCCAGATATATGTGATCACTAAAATCTTCTGCTGTATTTTCCAGCTGTTTTTTTCAGAGGTGTCTGAGCCTTTTGTATTGCACAAATGAAGAATCAGCAAATGCCGCAAGGGAAAAACTGTTGTGGAGTTTTCAGGTTCACTTTTCTGAATTTTTCTTTTGAGTACTTGGCCTTTCAAGTGTTGCTTGGCTTGGCCACCTGAACTCCTGCTTTGCCTCTTCGTCTCTGTGAGATGATCAGTAGCTCTTCTGGCTTATCTGATTCTTGGTAGCTTTCTTTTGCCCCGTTCTACCTTACTTTCTCTGTGTGTGTCAGGAATCAGCAAAGGTCCTAAGAGAAAGAGTGGAATGAAAATGGTTGAGTTCTCTTCAGTGAGCTTCCCTTTTCTTTAGGACTTTAGCCGTTCAGGTCCTGGCACTGATCTCAGCATCTCTCCAATGCCCTAAACAAATTTACTCTGTATTCTACTTGTTTTCAGCTTTAGTATTAGTCTACTACAAATCATTCCATCCTAGCCTAAAGAGAAATGCTCTGTAGGATTTTAATGAAACCAGTTTGAATTGTGAGCACGCAGATAAAATATGAAGATCGTATATTACTTTGAGTTGATGATAGTTGTTCACATTTCCTCATACTAGTTTTCACGAGTGTTCTCATGATCATATATTCTGTCGTGTTTATAGTAATAAAATAACTAATAGTGGTGTTGGTATAACAATGGTAGATTCTATGGAAGGATAAAATTTTGACATATTTAACTCCCCAATATTTCCACCTTTTGCTTTTATCCACTGATACCGATAGTTGGTTCTGTGTCCATTGTCCCATGTGAGGATATAATGGAATACAGAGCCAAAGAGGCCTGTCAGTCTCTGACTTTGGTGTTCTAAAAGCCTAGGCCTTTAGGATAACTTGGAGAATGTGAGGCCTCAGAAAAATTCTTGAGAGAGGCAGGCTGGAGAGCGTAGAGGTCTCCCCACTCCAAGAAAATAATTTCTGAGTTGGTGGCAATAGAGAGAGAGTCATGAGGGAGAGAGCTGTGGCATAGCAGGTACTAACTACCTATCTTAGAATACACCAGTCTGACTTCCAGCTGCCAATACTGGCACTTCTTTGCCTGAGGGCTTCCTCTGGGCTTCAAGTCCCTCTTTGCCTTCATCTCTGGCAGACTTGGAGTGCTGATGAACTGGCACCCCCAGCAAGTAGCCTTCAACCAATGACAAATAGAAGTCAATATATACATACTCCAGCCCCAAATCCTTGGGTTGTATGGTTTACAATGGCTCCCAGGTCATTTTCCCAGAAGTCAAGTTCCATTTGGCCACAGAGGCTCGATAATACTCCCTTTTGGCTGCTTTCCCTTCCCTCTATTCCCAACTCCCCCACTGGTGTTTTTTGCACTTCTCAAAGAAATAATTTGTGCTAGAATTCTTGTCTCAGAGTCTACCTCTGGAGAAACCCAAACTAAGACATGCTTAGACTAGTGAGTTGCACCAGGGTTGACTCCCGAGCAGCAAGCAGAGGCAATAACGACACTCAGAGAGGAAAGGATGAGGATGATGAGGGCTTTGGGCCGTGGCCAACTTCACAGGATGTTTGTTGAAGGAGTGTTGAATTCAGAAGAATCTTTTACACTAGTGAGTGGTCAGTTTCCTAGTTAGATGGGGAGTGATAAGCTATTATCTCGAAAATTAGTGAGTGACTCACCAGCTAAAAACTCGTGCCTTTCTTTGCAAGTGTAGACTGGACAGACCTTTTTATCAGGTATTCTGCTCCTTTTGCCTTTATGTATCCTGATTTAACCACCAGAATGTTTAAAAACAGGGAAATTATCCTGACTGTATAGAAGCAAATAGATTTTAATGATTATTCTAGATGACATCCATTTTAGATCTTCTGAAAGACTTCAGAAAGGAGCCAGAAGTAACTGTGATTTTCAGTTTTTCTTAAACCTCTAAAGTATGAAATAAAATGGAATGATTTCCAACTTAATTCCTTTCTGAAACTTACACCTCACTCATTAGACCTTGTAAATCAAGTGAGATTATGAAACTGGTGATTAAGTTAAGGCTTGAAAGCTTAAATATGGCCTCTTGGCTTCAAAATACCAGGAAGCATTTTCTCACAGTTGAAATGTCCATTATTGCAAATATATTGCTATAGAGCATGACTCAATAAATTCACTCATGCTATAGAGGTGACATTTTTTAATCTGTGTACACAAATATGTTCCCAAAATACACACGTACAATTTCCCTTTTATGAGGTTGGACAATTAAGTTTGTGAACTTGTTGCAACGAGTTTGCTGTTTTTTATATCAGAGGGATTATTCATGATGAATTTGTACCAACTGCACAAACAGTTAACCAAGTTTGCTATCTGGAAGTGCTGAAAAGGCTGAGTGAAAAAGTTAGACGACCTGAACTTTTCGTCAACAATTCATGGCTCTTGCATCACGACAATGCACCAGCTCACATGACACTGTCTGTGAGGGAGTTTTTAGCCAGCAAAAAAATCACTGTATTGGAACACCATCTCTACTCACCTGATCTGGCCCCCAATGTCTTCTTTCTTTACCCAAAGATAAAGGAAATATTCAAAGGAAGACATTTTCATGACATTCAGGACGTGAAGGGTAATATGATGACAGCTCTGATGGCCATTCCAGAAAAAAAGTTCCAAAATTGCTTTGAAGGGTGGATTGAGCACTGGCATCGGTGCCTAGCTTCCCAAGGGGAGTACTTCGAAGGTGACCATAGTGATATTCAGCAATGAGGTATGTAGCACTTTTTCTAGGATGAGTTTGTGAACTTAATTGTCTGACTTCATATTCTACAGCTTTTTTCAAACTAGAAGGGACACTTTCTCCTACATTCCTTTAGAAGGGACACTCCAGGAGATCACATTAACTCAGTATCCATCCTCCAGGTCATTCAGTTATGATGTCATATAGCAAAGACAAGCTCTAAAATTGTAAGATCCAAAATGAATTGAGAACCTATAAAGTGTATTCTCGTTCCAACCTCCCTTTCCACTTCACATCAAACTTTACTGAGTCAACAAAATCACCTGTTTTGGTCAATGTAATAGATATTTTTCTCTCTCCCTCTAGATCTAGTTTCTCCCTTTTCTCCCTGTGTCCTGAGAGGCTACTCTATAAATGTAATCAATGGGCTCCCTTGCTCTGGATTCCATTTGGGTTTGGCCAGTGGGAGTCATTGGCAGGAGACCAGAAGACAATAAAAGCGTGATGCAGGGATAATTACTCTCCCAGATCCCTTTTGGTTGTTACTGCAAATGACCTGTGCTCCTCTACCCAAATCACAGCTCCTTTGTGGTTGCCTTCCCCTCAGGCTATGGCTATGCTATTTGGGTCACAGGTGGGGGGTGGCTGGTAATAACTTCCTGCTGTTATCCTCCAGCATCCTTTACTGGTTTCCCCTGACCCTGCCCAAGTACATTTTTTTAAGGTTTCTTTATTGAACTCTCGTCAGTTACACAGCCTGAGTAAGTATGCCATCTGTTTCCTGTAGGATCCAAGACTGGTATGGTTCCCCCTCCCCATTTGTCAGATGTAAGAGGACAGGACAATGCCATATATGCCGTGTGAGTCAGTTGCAGAATGAAATTACACATTTTGCAAAAGATGGTGGGATTTCATGAAGCGACTGAAAGTGGTGTTGGAGGACTGTTCGAATCACTTGGAAAACCATTATCTCATGTGGTTTATCAGAGTTTCTCCAGTTAAAAATCAACACTTAGCTACTTTGAAAGAGCAATTTCAAAATCAAAGGATTAAGAGAGGCATTAAGAAAATAGATGAATCCTTTGCTGCTTTCTTCCTTTCTTTTTCTTTTTTTTTTTAAATAGGAGAGACATTTTCTTTGTGTTTGTGCCATAAAACTGAAGTAAAGGATGTCTTCACATGTTACCCTACTCTTTTGTCAGGAACGTTGCACGAAAAGCCACCCAAATAGGACTCAGTTTACTTCTTGTTTGTCTTAACACGTTGCGTACGGCAGGGTTTAAATCCCTCGTGAAGATTCTCGTGATCCGTACGCAACGTGTTAAGAATTAGCACACAATTGCCATTGCAACCTACATTTAATAAATGTAAGCTAACCTTATTTAATAACTTTTACTTTATTTTTAAAGATGAAGTCACAGTCAAACTTATTTCTCTATTGAGTGTCGTAGTTTGGTCCCCACTTTAGTGGATTCACTATAAGTGACTTTTCCCCCAATCCAATTATCTTTGGCTAAAAAGACCTCTGAACATGCTTGGAGCTGCAGAAGGCCACTGGGGGGGAAAGAGGACATCTGCTCCTTACAAGATTTCTGAGGGCATCCCTTCAATTTTGGGGTTGGCCTCTGAAATCGCACAGCCTGAGGTTCAGATTTCAGCTCTCCCCTTTTGACTGTGGCCAGGCCTTCAGCATCCTGGGAACCCCACTGCTGAGTCATGCCTTTGGAGCATTTAACCCAGGCTTCTGGTACACGCTAAACACTCAGTTAACATCAGCTCCTACCAGAATTACTAAAATTACTGTGCCATTAGTAGTTCTATTTAATATGCTGCTCTGTTAAACATTGTATGTCTTGCTAAAATTAAAACAGTAAATATTGCTTATGTTTTTGCCAGTTTAAAACTAAAAAAATAAAAGACTAGTGGAATTAAAACAGGATCTCTACCTTTCAAAGGAAGTAATACATAATTCATGTAGAAAAATCAAAACAAGAGAAGTAGCAAGAAATATAAAAAAGGAAAAGCCTTAAAAATAATGGAAGAAAAGTCCAGTAAATTAACACAGTAAGAGTAAAAGGGGAAAAATCATTTTCTAAAGGGCAACTATCAGGTGAAACATAAACTCTAACTGAGTTACTAGGCTCCTAATATATAAACCAGAATGGCAAAGGAATATTAAAATTAAAAGAATAAATAAAGACTCTCAGGAAAATACTAAACATAAGGGAGACGGGGGTATGGTATTTTTATTTATATGAAGTCAAATTCAATGTAAAATGCATTATAATTATGATGAGAAATGGATTCATCTTATACATGATAGAAAGTATCATCAATAACAAAATTAAAGCAGGCAGGAGCATTTATGTGCCCCCAAAACAGTATCAAAATATAGAAAGTAAAAATTTTAAGGCGATCAAGTTCAAAAAAAAAGAAATGATTACTTTTGCCTGCAGGACACTTAATAATTCAGTATTTATTTTAAAATATAAGTTCCTAAAAATAATACTTCAAATACGTAAGTCCAAGCAATGAACATAATGACATGGGCACACACAAAATGTCAGCTAACATTCTGAATTGGAAGCCCCGTACCTGTTTTAAAGCTTAGGACGCCATTTAAGATTTATTTTGGTAATAGAATGTAGTTAAACCTACATCGTATCAATGTAATGATTTTTTTTCCCACTGACATGCTTTAATAACATGTATACGGTCTTATCACTGTCCTGTTCCTGTGCTTTCAGCATCTCATTTGTATGCAAATTCTCTGGTATGCAAGTTACCCTCTGGTAAATGCTACCAGTGGATTGAGTGTCTCCTTAATTATGCCTCATCCCAGTCTACCCTGTTTGTTTCTTATTATGTCACCACAGCCAGCCGTCCCTGCTTCATGTTCTAGTCATGAATTACCGGGTGGCTCCAGCAGCAATTTTTCATACGGGTGCGAAGCTGCTCCAGCTTTCTCCCCTTAAAGTGTTACCTACTTACCAGAACTTTCCCAACCAAATGTTTGAGACTTGGTCCTTCTTCCTTCTGCACGTTTCCTTCTGTTATTTGTTTATTTTTGAGCTAGAAGTCTTTGGTTCTAACAGAAATAAGTTGTTCAACTCACTAGCATAGCCCCTGCCCACTCCCTCCCTCCGCTCAATTTATGTGGTACTGAAATAGGAGATAAAATTACTTTGGGTACATGGGTATGTTTTGGGTTGCTCAGTAAGGCTGAGAAAGCAAATGAAAATTTCATGTGGGACCGTCATGCCAGGAACCAACATTATGCATGTAGATTTACATGTAAATATAAACACAGTGTGTATGCCTGCCTTTGCCCATACATACAAGTGTACGTGAATACAGTGTATCAGTGTGTGTGTGTCTCTCTGTGTGTAGAGACTCTAATAATATTGTGTTTGAACCCTAGCTCTTTCATGAATTATCTGTGATGTTGGGTCATTTCTAGCACTCAGGGGTGAGGGCTGACGATGGAGATTCTCTGCTCTCAGACGTGCATCCGTGACCTGGCACATTCCTCCCGGGTGAGGGCCCCAGTGGGCCTCCTCCCTCAGTTCCCATCCTCCATAGCTAACCTGGCACCCTCTCTGGTTGGGAATTATGACAAAGGCCCTGGTGCTTTGTCACCTACTACCAGCTCCGCAGTTCCGTTGGCCCAAGAGGGGATTACTGGATCGATGCCCAAATGCACTTCTCCATCCCAGCTGCATGGAGAGACTCACTCATGTGTCCCCTCAGTGTCCAGTGAGTGCAGGCCGTGTGGGCTGCTGTCCTTGTCCTGGCAGACAGGACAAGCCGTGATTTTTAGCAGTCACTCTAGTAAAGGGCTTTGCGGTGTACGACCTGCTTTGGTAACTGTCCTGTTCCAATGGGAGAATATGTCTTGTGCTTCCCATTTTATAGGTGAGGAAACCGAAGCTCGGAGGTTTGACAACTTGCTCAAGGGCACACACACAGCATGACCAGGGTAATGCACGGCCGAGTTTGGGCTCAACATGGGTTTTACCCAACTGCAGTGTAATGACCTTTCATTCATCTACTCACCCAACAAATATTTATCGAGGGCCTTGTGGGGACAGAGCCCCAGAGAGCAGTTTCCAAGCTCTTGGATTCACGTGGAAAGGTGCTGGCTCAGGTAGTAAATGGCCATCAACTGTGATTGGATGGCCATCAGCTGTGGCTAGTTGGCTGTCAGCTGTAACCAGTGAGCCATTGGCCATTAATATAACTGCCATGGCTACACTAACAGCAAATGGGGGCTAGCAAGAAGATGGTGGCTGAGCTAGCAAGAGCGGATTGCAGCTAGCAAGTGAGATTGGATGCCAGAGAGAAGTGGACGGCAGGTTGCAGATAGTGTGGCTCCTGCCTCCTGTGTCTCCAACCCAGTAGCCATCAAGAATATAATGGTATGACTCCCCTATCTGTGGCTCCGTGGGTGTTCCTTTTTGGCCTCACCATGTCCTGCGTTCTTATGTGGGGAGCAGGACCAGAGACCCCGCATGAGTCCCTGTGTGACAGCCTACTGTGTGGGAGATCATGGAGAGAGAGGTGTGGATGGGGCCAGTGCCAACTCGACCCTGCAAAGCTTCCCGTCTCCCGGGAGGATGCCCAACTGTGTCATTGATTGTAATTATGTGGCAGACACAGTCCATTTATTAAACATTGCTCCAGATATTTTGCCAGAGGCTGGAAGTAAATTTAAATGACCTCATCCGTGCCTAGCCCTGCCTCCAGGGACCCGTTGCTACATCCTTCCCTGTCTGTCTTCTCATCTGTCCTCCGTTTCCCCCGGGGTGGGGCCATCTATGAGGGGCACGTGGGGATGCTCGCTGAGGAACACAGGCAGGCTCTCCTGAGTGCCCCCTGCCAGGGCCGGGGCAGCTAAGTACTCCTCCGAAAGCACGTGGCAGGGTGCAGGCTCGAGTGCTCAGCAACCCGCCAGGGGCGGGTCATTGCTGGGTGAGCAGTGGGAGGTGAGCCGAGGGGAAAATGGAGGTGGCATGGTTGGGGTGCTCATGTAAACAGCTGGCAGAAAATACATTCTTTGAACTTCTCTTACAAATGTACATGAAAGAATTAACCTCTTACAAAATTAAACTTATTGGGGTAACATTGGTTAACAACATGATATAATTTTCAGGTGTGCAACATTATAATTCGACACCTGTGTACTCTATTGTGTGCTCACCACCCAGAGTCTCATCTTCCATCCCCGTGTATTTGACCCCCCTTGATATGCTTCACTGCCTCCCACCCCCTTCAGCCCTCTGTGACCACCATTCTGTTTTCTGTATCTATGAGTTTGTTTTTGTTTGTTTTGTTAGTTTATTTGTTTAGAAAAGGACAAAACCTATGATTTCACTCATGTGAAATATAAAACTTCTTTTTTTTTTTTTTTAATGAAGGCATTCTGCCTTATTGGGAGTAGCTCTCCTTGGGTATGAAATTATGAATTTTATAAGGAGTTTTCAAAATAGTGAGGCGAACAAAATGGCTGTTATGCTGTTTCCCACCACTTACTACTTATTACATCCTGTGCGTACACGGAGCTGTTTAATTTCTACAATCTGTGAGGCAGGCATTGTGTAGATGAGGAAGCTGAAGGTAAGCGACACACCCAGGGGACCACAGCTTGTAAGTGGAAGAGGCAGAATTCCGCCCCAGGACTCTCTGATGTCAGAGCCTCTTCAGCACCAGATCGCCCATAGTACCATCCAGGATGGAGACAATGGCTTCGATGGCAGCTGGCACATGGAATGAATTCTGCCTTTGAGCGCCGTGGTAAGGAAGGGTTTTCTGTGTCATGGGGATTTGCCAGACAGCCAGTGGAAGTAAAGGCATTCCCCAAAGAGGAAACAGCATGGGGGGAAAAAAGAGTGGCCGGAAGTAGGCTGGGTGTCCAGGAACTCACCAGCGGTGTGCTATTGCTGGGTACTGAGGAGGCAGGTAGGTAGCGAGTGTGACAAGAGATGATGTAGGAGAGGCAGAGGCTCCTGCACCGAGCACCTTGTCTACCCAGGAACTGTGGGATTTTCTTGTAGGTGGTGGAGAGCCATTGATGGGCTTAAGGACGGGGCCTGGGGTGAGGGTTGTGTAGTGTTGTCATTTTTGCTGTCTTTTACAAAGAAGGTTTGGAGGCATTTTAGAAAATACTCTGGAGGCTGTCACCTGGGCGATGAGTTTGGTGACCACATGTGTCCACATTTCTGGTCGTGCACCCTCCTTGGTAAAGAAGTCTTCACCACATATTCCCAACAGATGTATGAGTGTTCACAAATGATCACAGTACAACTGTGTGTGTGTGTGTGTGTGTGTGTGTGTGTGTGTGTATATATATATATATATATATATACACATATACATACACACACACGTATAATTACATGCATTAATATGTACACAAAAAGTAAACGCTGAAAATCAATGTGAATCTCGGGAGTAAATGGAGGTGGTGGGTGCACAAAACTGTGAATATACTCACTGCCACTGGATTCTACCTTTAAAAATGGTTCATGGTTAATTTTGCTGTTACGTGAATGTTATGTCAATAAAAATACACAAATAAGCATGAGTAGATACTCGAGTCTTCTTCCCACACCTCGGTGCATTTTCTTGCAGGCCTTGGGTGACATGCCCCTCTGTGGACTGGGCAGTGATGACGAGGCCTTGGAGTCAGGGCCTGGCTGTGGGAAAGGAGAAGAGAAAGCACTGAGGCGTGGTTTACGAGGCAGAAT
Organism: Rhinolophus sinicus; assembly: GCF_036562045.2. Classification (NCBI taxonomy): domain Eukaryota; kingdom Metazoa; phylum Chordata; class Mammalia; order Chiroptera; family Rhinolophidae; genus Rhinolophus; species Rhinolophus sinicus. Next base: position 66,954,019 of record NC_133755.1, on the reverse strand, counting down.
GGACAGGGCTTGGTCACGGAAGGCTGAGGAGTATGTGAAACAGGGAAGAAGGCAAGGAGACTCCCCACTTCTGATTTGGATATAGGAGAAAGACAGGTTTTCCCCTTGCTGTGGACTGGATGTGGCCAGCACTGGGATAATTTCCCAGTGGCTGGCATAGGATTGGATGGGGGCGGTTTCTAGATATGACGAGATGTGAATCCAGCCTGAGGATACAGATGGATGGCCCTGTTTGGATGAGGGTAACTGAGGGTCAGACCTGAAGAAGCCACATCAGCCATGGGCAAAGCAAGAGTCCAGAAGGAAGCAAACCTAGAACGAGAAACGAGGGGCAAGTTAGGAACAAGGCGGGAAGTATTTTACAGGCCACATGAAAAATCTTGCAGCAGGGGAGTGACAGACCAGGGCTTCATTCTGACCAGTGACACCTGAGTGCCTGGGGGACATCCTGGGAAAGCAGCAGAAGCTTGTGATATATAGACATGGGCTTGGGGAGCAGCATGCTGAGGGTGGAAGAGGCCACCATGGAGAACATGAACCCCTGGACTGAGATGGAACCCTGGGGAAGGACAAAAAATAAGACATGGAGAGATCACCTGACCCAAACCAAGAGAATGTGGAGTCATGGGGGCCAAGGGAGGCATTCCAGAAGGAAAGGAGTGATCACTGGTGTCAAACACTACAGGGGGACATGTAAGACAGGGACTGAACAAGTGTCCGTTGGTAAGCTCCCTGGTGACCTTGGCGAAAGCTGTTCCAGGGACAGTGGGTGGCAGGGAAGGATGTGGGGACAAGGAGCCCTGCTGCTGTGGGCTGACTAGTGAGTGGGAGGTGGGAACCCTTCCAACAGAGCAGCCTTGGTTCATCTGATTCCCCATCTCATGCTCTTTCTCCTCTCCTGATGCATCTCTGTCCTAGAAAGTTCTAGAAGGCATCGCCGTACACAGGAGAATTAGGCTTTTGGTTCTGGTCTCTTGGATGTCTAGGCAGTTTAAGGAACCAGCTGGGTTTTGGACAAGTGAAGGAAGCCATTTAAATCAGCATACCTGATAATAAGAATATCTTTAAAGGGACTCTTTTCAGGAGTCTGTATAGAGTGAGGGAGAGGCAGAGCAGTAGAGAACTTGTCCCTCGGCCTCCATGACCACATTCTTCTGGTTTGTGTCAGGTGGGCCCTGGCGTGGGGTCCGGGTTCCTGAATCCAGCCTTCTGGTAGACCTGGCCCTGCAGTGGGTAAGAGGAGGCCAAGTAGGTGTCTCATAGGGAAATGCCATGGGCTGGTTTAGTCACTCGCCTCCACACTTTCACATCCTCTATCAACACCTGCACACTTGAGTTGTGACCACACGTGCTCTTCCTGTTTATGCAGAAAGTGCCATTCAGAAAGCTGCCAGTGAGAAGGGAGCGCCACACACAGCCTCAGAAGGAAGAAGCTGAACGACTTATTTGGGAGAGAGAGGAAAGGAGCGTGTGAGCTGAGAGGTAAGATGAAGCCAGAGAGCATCTGGGCTGCCTTGGGTGGAAAAAAAGTAACCCTGCAGGGGGCATTTGGAGTAGCCCGGCCCGGTCTGTGCTCCTAGGGGCTGGGCAGCATGGAGTACTGCAGCCTGCTTTGTGGGGATAATCCAGCCTTGGTGAACAGCTGGGCAGACTAGGGAGGGAGCCTTGGAATGTGATCAGGAAAGTCCCAGAACTCATGTGGGTGCAGCATGTAACAAATGCAGAAGCCAGGTGTGCACATGCTTGCACACATATAGGATGGTAGCTGGGCCTGTGGGCCTTAGGAAAGTGTGTCTGAACCTCAGGTAGGGCATGATCTGCACCTCAGAAAGAACCCGTGACACGGCCACAGACCGGCCTCCAGTGCACTGCACCAGTGAGTGATTCCAGCCTTCTGGTAGACCTCCTCACCGTCAGGGCTAGCTGTGCCGTCTCTGTATTCCTTAGCTCATTGTGCACCGTGTTTCCCCGAAAGTAAGACCTAGCTGGACAATCAGCTCTAATGCGTCTTTCTAGGTCTTACTTTCGGGGAAACACCGTATGTGCATGTATGCATGTGTGCACACACACACACATGTATATGTATATATATACATACACGCATATAAGCACATGTATCATGTAATACAATATAGCAATTTTCACCATGTTTGTGAAGCCGGAGAACTAGAGGTGTGACCAAGAATTTGTTTCCTAACATGTGAATTCCTTGCTATTCAAGTCTTACATCCATAAAGGAGAAATTATATCTAGATATGCATTTCATAATCCCTTTCGTTCAAAGGGTTGAAAGTTCCACGAGATGAAAACTGTTCAGTCTGACACCTGATCTCGCAATGAGAACAGCTAAGGGCCAAATGTTAACCAGTGCCCACAACAACAAAGGAAGGCAGTCAATTCATTCTTTGAGTCTTGGCTCTATGCACCAAATAATCAATTTTAAAAAAATTGTGGTGTCTGCTTTTATCCAAAGCATGTGCCCTTGGTGCAAAGCTGAGGAAGGCCACCCTACCTTACTAGGGCTGTCAGGGTTTCCCTTCTCGCTGCTCAAGTGAGATTATTCCAGGGAAAGTAACACGAACACTCCCTGTTCTAAGGTTTTGGTTTTGTGTCTGTCAGCTGCTGTTTCCTTGCTCTGGACATTCCCTGCTCTCAGTGTTCAGTTGTGTCGTGCACATTTTTATTTAGTTTGCATTTTTTAAATGGGAACCATATATACTGCTCCTTCGCTAGATATGTGGGTTCAAGGCCCAATTCTTGCACGCACCATGGCTTTGGCAAGTCCCTCCACCTCTCTGCGTCTGTGCAGTGGGTACCCTAATAATCTCTGCCTCTTCAATAGGATTAGGTGAGGTAATACATATAAAGTGCCTAGAAGAGTCTCTGTTACATTTAAAGGGCTCGGTAAGGGTTAGTGGCCATTGTTGTTATTATTGTTGTTACTATTGTTGTTATCACCACCTTTTGTGCAATTGAACTGCCAGACTTGAAGTGAAGTGGTAGGAGGGTAGGCAAGATTGAAGGCGGGAGGTGGGGATGTGCAAGTGGGCGTAGAAGGAGATCCATGAGCAGTCAGAGCAGCGACACCAACACGCAGGGTCCTTACCCTCAGAGACACGTGTGGTGAGCAGGAGGCTGGGAAAGGAGCCCGGGCGCCTCCCTGGAGTCCCGCTCTGGATAGGAGCGAGCGCTGGAACTCCGAGCTCTTACACACTGCCGACGTCCACGTGCACAGCAGCCTAGAAAGTAGGGACATGTAGCCGTGGCATCCGGGCGGTAGAAAATGGCACGTTTAGTGCCTCTCATGTGTAAAGCATGTGCTTTTGTGTTACATACCTTCTGTCACATCATTGTAGCAGATTCCCTTATGATTGTGAGATGTTTAGAGGAAAGGTTGATCGCTGGCCGGAGACTGTAGAGCTGGGGGATGGCCGAGTTGGGATCCGACTGTCTCCAGACTCTGCTCCTAGCCTCATATATCGCCTCTACAATACGAGTTAAGTGGTAGTGAAACACGACTGATGAGGAAGCCGAGAATTAAGGAAGTCCCTGAGAATTAAGAAATAAGTTCAAAGTCACACTAAGAGTTAAAGGTGGCCTCTGAGTTCTAGACCCTTTATTCTGCGGTTCTGGGGAAGACCCCCTAGGCTTGCATCCCGCCTCCTGAGGCTGACAGATGTGGGACTCCTCCAGTAAGTCGCCTTATCTTCCACACTTCACTTTCTTTATCTGTGAACTGGGTATAATAACCCATCCTACATAGTTCACAGGGTTTTATGAGATTCTAGTGAGGCTACCTGTGTAAAGTTCTATTGTACTAGGGGTGCCAAAAAAATGTATACACATGCCTTGTATTCATCTTTTGTATTTAGTACATATTGAGTATTACTATTTTAATACAGTTTTTTTTCCTTTCTTAAAATGTGTATACATTTTTTTGGCACCCTCTGTATATTTCCGATTCACATAAAAAAAATGGTGAAAGTAACTTTCAGTAAAGGCAAGTTAAAAGAAAAGGAAAAGGACAAATGATGTTGGTTCTTAATGATGCATCATTAAATATCATTTCACTTATTTTTTAAATGGCTGCTTTGCACTCTCTGGTAATGATATTCCATAATCTGTTTAACCAGTCCCATATATGGAAAATTAATTTATTTCCATTTTTTAATATTCCAAATCAAACTGCAATGAGTGTTCTACAGATCCTTTAGTGCAATCATTCTATCAGGTCTTTTAATTTTGCAAACTTGATAAGCAAATGGTATTAATATCGTTTTTGTTTTTGTTTGCTTTTCTGTGATTATTAGTGAATTGATTCCCAGCGTTTTAAAACACAGCTTTGCAAAAAGCTAGAAACATTATCCCTCATCCCGAAAACAGCCAAAATAAATGTTCCTTTTAAAGGGAAGTAGCACCATTTTTCTCATGATTAAAATTCAATCAGGTATTCACGTACAGATATAAACCTATTAAAAAGCACCTTGCACAAATATTTCTCTTTATAGCATTTATCGGTGCTAAAAATGGGGGGGGTGGTTATAATGAATACAAGACAACTAGACTCCTGCAATAACTAATAAACATGACAATTTGATTTATTGCTGTTCCTCTGCTGTAGCCTGTTGACAGATTTTTCTTTATGGAAAAATTACCATGGTTTAAATCTCTATCACATGGCACTTAATTCAGTCGACAGTATGTTACCAATTAGATCCTGCTTAAACGGCCATCAGCCAGCAGACCACGGAACATGTTAAGTGGGGTGATAGTCAGATAACTAGTAAAATGCTTTGTGGCAGCTTAGGAACAAGGGGCAGTGCGGAGACAATGGATAACGAAGAGAGAAAGTACAGAGGAAACACTTTTCCCCATCCTCAAAAACGGAATTGTTTTAAGTTCTCCCAAAAGCACAGAGAACCTTTGTTGGAGCGGGTAGTTGTATAAGTTGATACTCGCTAACCCTTTTCCACCCCTCCATCCTCTTGACCCCTTTCATGATAAATTTGCAAACTGAAAGGCATTCTGTTCCGAAATCCTCTCCAATGTGAAGGTGCATAACTTTAACTCACTCATCATGTCCTGTTGACTCATGGGTTGTTAAGATTTCACCTTTCTCCCAGGTGCCGGATGTTGACCAACGAAAGACAGAATTCTTGTTCAGTGGGATGAGTCTCTTTTCTTATTTTCCTCTTGGAATCAGGCTGTATCAAACAGTGCTCCTGTAGAAGAAAGAGAAACCAAATTGAGCAGTGCTCAAAAAGGCAGTCTTTTGGAACAATTTTGGGCCTGAGCAGGCTTGAAGTAGAGCAGCAAGGGTGGGGGGTAGTCTGAAGCTCAGGCAGCCAGAACCAGTAAGAACACCATTAACAACCACAGTAATGGAAACGTGGGCACAGCCTGGGCCACATAATGTGGCCACCGCTCTAACAGACATGACCTCAATTGTCCCCACATTGGGGTATCACTTATGTAAAATACAGAATCCTAGAAAGAAGGGAGAGAGTGATATGCTGCATCTAGGCCACATGCCTGCCCCCAGGGAACGGTCAGATCCATCCATTTGACTTCAGGCCCTACCTCCCAAAGCTATGCACAGGGAGGCACCCCCCAAAACAAGACTGAAGTGGTAATAGGAAGGGATGGATGGTTGGGAAGTGGCAGGAAAAAAAATGACATGTCTTCCACATGGCTACTGCACGGCAGCCTCTGAGTGGAGGCTGGTTAGTTGGAGAGGTCAGCCATTGGCGGTTTGTCTGTACAGACAGGTGTACACCAGGGAGAGTTAGGCTGAGACCCCCCTGCTTCCCACAGTCTCATTCTGGTCACTTGGCTTCTACAGCTGGAAGTAGATATGAGACCAAGGGATTTTCTTAAAGACCTGAGCAATAGTATGGAACTCCCTTCTAAATGAAAGTAATGGGTTCTGTTTCTCCAGCTCCTACTATGTCCAACATTTAACAGTCATTTTCTGAGTCCCCACAGCAGCCCTGCAATGTAGACATTACACACTCCTTTTACATATGGAGAACAGAGTCTCTAAGAGGCTAAGTGAGCGGGCCGAGTGCATGCCATTAGATGTGGGGTTCAAATGCAGGCTGCCCATCTCTAAGAGCTCCCACACTATGCAGCCTCAGGGTAAGACTGTCCCAGCCTGCACAGTGGATGCACATGTGGTATTATTTGAGTGAAATCCCTTTCTTCCAGGACACCACTGCGTGTGAGTATATGTGCAAGTGTGTGTGCATGCACGTGCATGTGTGTGTGTATGTGTGTGTGTGTGTACACGCTCCAGGCACCACATAAGCAGGAAGAATGCTGAGGGGAAAGTTAAGGGCTCAGAGGAAAAACATCCCATATGTTATAACTTTGCCTGGGCTGTCCCTGTTTCTAAATACCGTGACAATATTTTTTGAAGCAAAGATCAAAGGACATATGGTCTGACTCATGGGTTAACAAAGGGAAAAAATATTTGAAATTGGGAATAACTGGGACAATTTGAGATGTGTGGCTACAATCATTCCCAGAGCACCTAGAAATCATGGAGTTCTTTGGGGAACACTTTGAAATACTGACATATTAAACCCTATTCTTCAAACTAGGAAAGATTTTATCAGCAGAAATTAGGACAGCTTTATACTCTGGCTATATTATTCCACAGCTTTGAGATCTCATGCCTATGAAAATAACAAAGGTGTTAAAATCTGTTTCATCACCTGAAATAATTAGAAACAATAAGAGAATTCTTTATACAGAAATAGATTTCTTATAGCACAAATAGCCAGTAAGAAGATACAATGGGAAAAAGGGTTATACAGGTAACCTCCGTATAACACGGTACTTCTATAACACGGTTTCGCTCTAACATGGTTCAAGAATTGGGGGAAACTCTTGTACAACACGGCATCCTAGAACATGGTTTCACTCTAACACGGTTTGAGAATTAGAGAAATCCCCGAACAACATGGAGAGTAATAAGAGCTTTTAAGAGCAAAAGATATCTCATTCGAAATTAGGAAAATCCCCGAATAACATGGAACGTAATAAAAGCTTTTAAAAGCAAAAGCTATCTCATTTGAAATTTTTCATTCGAGCTCGGATGTCATATCAGATTTGACTACAGAATTTTAAAATTTATTAGAATTTTAAATCCATTTAGATCGTGGAGTATTAAGTACATATATTTTAAAACTTTGTATTTTTCTTTTTACTTCATTATACATAGATTTAAAATTTTTCGGGTAAATGTTATTCAACCTTTTTTAAAGAAATGGTAATTATGTTTTTCATTTTTGTGAGTTAATTTGTAGACCTGAACTATGTCTGGTGGAAATAAAACAATAGTTCTTAAAAAGGCATTTCATCTCGCTAGAACAAAAATTACAGATTTTTGGATCGGCTTGAAAAGAGGGGAAAAGTATCATATGTTGCAAAAACCTTGGATTTAATGAAGCAACAATCCGGACTAAACAGAAAAATGAACATAAAATTAGAGCTTCCATTGCTGCTGGTTGTTCTATCTCTGCAAATATGACATCTCATCCCAGAGCACCAATAATTGACAAGATGGAGAAAGCCCTTAGTATCTGGAATGATGACTATTCAAAAAATAGATTCCACAGGACACCAAGGTTATTAAACAGAAAGCTTTAAAAATCTACAATTAAAGGAAAATGGAGAATCTGCTGTTAACCCTGACTTTGTTACTAGCAAAGGGTGGTTTGACCGTTTTAGAAAACGTTTTTCATTACAAAACCTAAAAATACAAGGGGAAAGTGCATCAGCTGATAAAGAAGCTGCCAAAACTTACCTAAAGGAATTGCAAGAAATTATTGAACAGGGTGGCTATTCAAGACATCAGGTTTTGAATGCCGATGAGACCGGCCATTGGTGGAAAAAAATGCCCAAGAGAACATTTATTTCAAAAAATGAAAAGTTGCACCAGGTTTTAAAGCATCAAAAGACCGCATAACATTACTGTGCCAAGATAATTCAGAGGACGATAGCACAGGTGAAAACGAAGAAGTTAAACACTTGACTCTGAAAAGCGTAAAGAAAGGCCTAGACTTAGCCAAAGAGTTGGAGCTGTATTTCCTAATGAAGATCCTTCCACTAAAAGAAGCACAAAGTTTAAGAGACATCATCACAAGTGCTTAGCACCATATAACAAAATTTATAAAGATCTCTCAGCTAAAAGCAAACAATCTAAAATAACAGATTTTTTGCAAAAAATACAGACTAGAAGTCAAGATAATGCTGAAGAAAGTTCAGAGGATGAAGAGATCTTGTCAAAAAGAAAATGCCTTTGGTTAATGGTGCTTAGTAATGATGACGGAGAAAACATTGTTTAATACATATTAATATGTTATGCTTTTGGTGAAAATTGCATTAATAAAGATATTTCTCTTAATTATAAATATAATAGTATGTTTTTAAAATTTTTGGAACCTAATCACCTTTTTTGTATTAGTTCTTTGTTTCGTACAACACGGATTCGCACAACACGACATTTTTAAGGAACCTCACAACCGTGTTATACGGGGGTTACCTGTAATTCACAAAAGCCACTGCAATTTAAATACCTAGAAAATATCTTAAGAGAAAACACACAGGACCTATATATTAAAACAATCTACTTAGGGATGTAAAACACATAAATGGAAACACATACCATGTGGAGAGTAGATAAGCAGACTCAATATTAACACTCACCAAACCAATTTGTATGCAAATCATATATATTATATATTATACATATATATATGTATGTATTATATATATATATATATATATATATTAAGCTTTCCTATGCATTTTGGGAGGAAGGGGACTTGATAAAATTCCTGGGGATTAGAGCAACCAGGATATTTTTGGAAAAAAGAAGAAAAGGTCGGGGGCAGGCATGGTGCTTGCCTGGTCATGTGTGAAAGTTTCAGCCGACTTTCGGCTCCGGATAGATAAACAGATCAATGGGGAGAGGAGAGAAAGGATGCATGCACACATTCTCACTCGTGTGTAAATTTAACATGTGATAAAAATCACCTTTCCAAGTCGGTGAGGTCAGGAATGAGCACAGTAATATAAGAATGGTCCGTCTTCATCAACTTTGTTCTTCAGCGGCTCTGACACAGTAATTTATTCCTTCATTATTGGCACCCCTCCCCCCCCAGCCCAAACATCGTTCTCACATTGTTCTCTTCTCTCCTGTCTCACTGGCTGCTCGTCCTCAGCCTCCTTTTCAGGTTCCTTCTCCAATTCTTCCACATCTCTATATAATGGAGTGCCCAGGATTTAGTCCTCCAACTTCTCCGTCTACATTCACTCCCCAGGTGACCTGGTCCAACATGACCATGGAAACCCCAGCAAGGCCCAGACTCCTATGTCCCAGCCTGGGCCCTTTTTTCTGCCCAGACACCAGCTGTCCAACAGCACTCAGCATGTGCGCTTGAATGTGTGTTCGGCCTCGTAACCTTAACATGTCCAGAGCAGAATTCCTGATGTCCCTAGCTCCAACCTGCTCCTCCTGCAGCTTTCTCACATGGCAGTAAAGGTCCCCTTCCTTGTTCAGTGTCAGGCGAGCAGCCTGAAGCCATCTCTCACTCCCTTCTTTCATATCCCACATCTTATCCAGCAGCAGATCCCATCTGATCCCATGTGACCTCTGAAATAGATCTAGAATTGAATCCCTTCCCACCCCTTCCGCTTCCACCTCCCTGCCTCTTACCTGCTCTGTGAACGGGTCTCCTTTCCACACTCTCCCTTCTGCATTCTGTCCTCAGCACAGACACAGAGGAATTGCTGTAAAACTGAAATTGTACACTTGCTCAGAACCCTCTAGGGGCCCTGTACCTCACTGTTCCACTTATCTATTGCTGCATAACCAACTGCCCCCAAGCATGGTGGGTCAAAACAACCTTCCATTTTATTCAAGATAACACAGGTCAGGAGTCTGGGCAGTTTGGTGTTGGCTGGGCGGGAGGATGCCCTGCCAAGATGGCTTCTTCACTCACATATCTGGTGCCTGTGGCTCCTTGGCTTCTCTCCTCGTGGCATCTTATGCTCCAGGGCACTTCAGGTGGCTTGGCCTTCTCAGAGTGGCATTCTCGGGGTATGTGCACCTTTTCCATTATGACTGTCTTCTAAGAGGCAGGAGGAAGAAGCTGCCAGACTGATTAAGGGCTACTCTCCCAACTGGCGTAGCATCTTTTCTGCCATAATTTATTGTCCAAAGCAGTCACTAGGTCTGCCCAGGTTCAGTGAGGTCAAGAGATAGACTCTGTCTTCTGATCGGGGCATGGCAGTGTCATATTGCAAAGTGCACACAGGATATTGTTGTGGCCATCTTTGGGAAATGCCACCCACAACACGAACCCAGTACCAGAATCCAAAGTCCTTACCATGACCTATCAGAGGCTATATGATCTGGCTCCTGCCACCCCTTTGCTTCCTCCCACTGCCCTCTCCCCTCATTTGTGGTAGTGCTTCTGCTGAAGAGGCCCCTTCACCTTTATTTGAACACACCAAACATCCCACCTCATGGCCCAGCGCCTGCTGCACCCGCTGCCTGGAGTGCCCTTGCCACTTCTCACTTCCTTCAGGTCTCAACCCAAATGTCACATTTCAGAGAGACCTCCCCTGAGCTCCTTGTGCAAGGCCATTCCAGCCCTTCCTAGTCCACTGCATGACATATATTGTTGGCATAATCTGACTCTTCCTATTAGAATGTAAGCTCCCTGCTGTATCCCCTAGAAAAATGCCTGCTCACTGTAGGTTCTGGATAAATATTTGTTGAATAAATGAGCGATTGGATGAATAACTTTTCAGTAAATGACATTGGCATAGTTCCTAAACTGTTGGGTATGGGGGGGGAGGGGGGAGAATAAAATCAGATGCGTACCTAGTACATTTAACCAAAATAAGTTCCAGAAAGATTTTAATGTATTATAATAAAGCTTGAAATTTACTAGAGAAAGTTCAGGTAAAGATGAAATAATCTTGGAGTGAGAAAGTGTTTTGTAAGCCTGGTTCTAAATAAAAGAAGTAGAAGTGAAAATAAAGGTAGATTTGACTCTGTCGGAAACACCACACACACAAAAAAAAGAATAAAAAGAAAGCAGAAAACATGGAAAACTACTTCAATATATAATGAGCGCATGCTATTCCTAATATATAAAGAGCTCTGTCAAAGAAATTCAGAGGAGAAAAAAATACAAATGCCTCCTAAGCATTTGGAAGTAAAAATCCCACCAGCTGTGTGGTGGGCAAGCTAGTCAGTTCTGGAAATGGGTTGTCATGTGGATTCATGGAACGAATATGTGTGCCTTTCTTAGAACAGTGTCTGGCAGAGAGTCGGTGCTTAGTATCCATTGGCGTTTAAAGTTTATTCATTATTTCATTCATTGTTTCCTTCATTCCCGGGCGTGCGCATGGTGCCTGCTTCAGAGGCAAACACTCTGCTTTCTTCCCCCCTTTGACATATAAATATGAAAAGAAGGTGCCACCGGAGCCCTGGATTTCTCAAGAAATCTGTTTTAAAAAGCAGCCTCTCCCAGGAAAACTGCATTTATAGCGTATCAGTAATACTAACCTGAAAATCCCCCTAATTCAAGTGGTTTCAGGGCTGAGGAGGAAGCTCCCTGTGCCACACTGAGCCGGAGCCAGCACTTCCTCAGGTGGAGGAGGAATCATGACATATGGCCCTGGGGTCTGGGTTTCCACCGAGCAGTAGGCTGCCTGTTCTTAAGGGGACAGGGACCGAAATGCTGAACCCATCATTTCGTTTTTCAAATAGCAAGTTTACAATCTGGGGCCAGAGAAACTCTGGGCCGAAAATGTTGCCGTGGAATTTCTGGCCATTCATTTTATGAGTCTATTATTCAATCTTTATTGTTGAATGGCCTGCAATTATCTTTTCGTAGTTTAGGAGATGCTTGACAATCTCTGTTTAGAAATAAACAGTGAGTGATTAACCTTCTCAGCTGGCAAATGTCCTTCTGTCGTCTCAACTGAGATTGGAAACTGCCTCTTTGGTGCACGGGGTTTCATATCCAGCAGTGAACACGCTCAGCACTGTGGTAAGATTTCTGTAGGCGGAGACCTGCACAGGGGCACACTGCTGAGTAAATGGGAAGGAACTCCAGTCCAGCCCACACTCTGTATGCCAGGAGGAAAAGATACCTTTTTCTCTCATTCTCACAAAGGTACCAGCATCTCACCAAGCCCTGTGCCCACAGGGCTGCACCCTTCAGAGCCAGTGTCTTATGCAGGTGACGGGAGTGTCTGGCATGGCAGAGATCCGTGGTGTGGGAGAGATGGGAATGGAGAGCTGGCATGGAGCATTGCCTAGAGAGCAATCTTGGGCACATCACTTTTAGGAAGAATGACATCTGCAAACTGAGAATCTAGCCATAGATTCCCTTAACCCTGCATGTATTGATGAGCTTCTAGAAACTTCTAGAAATTTCTTTGTGCTCCCCCCCCACCAAGTTTGGAGGTGACTGCTGTCTTAATCATTCTGTTTTACCTGGTATATGCTCTGAACCAATAGGGAGTGACTGAAAGTGTGATATGTGGCCTCTTTTAAGACAAGGATCCCTGCAAGTGACACCTGGCCATGACATACCTCCTTCTTGTGGACAGTGCATGTTGTAGGAGGCAGAACAATATAGAAGCCATATGTAAAGGCTTTGATGTGTGTTGAGACCACGACTCAAATCCCAGCTGTGCCTCCTAGTATAAAATAATATTAATGATCGTTCATCCAGCACTTCCTGTGCACTAGACACTAGAGCTGTATGACCAGGGGTAAATTACTTTTCTCTGTGAGTTTCAGTTTACTCTTTGGTGAACATAAGGAGAACATCACACATCCAGGTTGTTGTGAGAACTTAATGAGGTTGTATGTAATGTATTCAGAATGCCCGGAACATACTAAACACTCGGTAGAAAGTAGCTATTTTTTATTATTCAGACACTGGACCCACATCAACTTTAACATGCCAATTACTCAAAGAATGAGTAAATTAGCCATTTGGGGAAAAGGGATAATTCTTCAGATTGGTGGAGCATTTTGTGAACCAAAACAGTAATTTTCTAAATGGCTTTGAATAACCTGGAAGAGTGTGCATGTAGGACAGCGCCTGTTGTTTCCTGGAGAGTAAACTGCCCATTGGAACTGCCTGACCATTACTTACTCATAATGTGAACTCTCTGTGTGTGTGTGTGTGTGTGTGTGTGTGTGTGTGTGTGTGTAATTACTGCATGTCTGTGAGGAAAACTACGAGGCTGATGCTTTTGCCTAAATAGCCAATCTTTTTTTTGTCTTGTATAAAGTGTCAAATACATGATGTGGAGTTTATGGTTAGTTGATGTTTTACACAGGTAAGCATCAATCCAGAGTAATTGGCAAGTGGGTACACAGTAAAATGATATGATGATACCCCTGCCACGTTTTCCTGTGATTCTGGGGGGGAGGAGGGAAGAATTTTTAGGGATTCCTGCTTCAGAATCTCATCAAAATAAGCCCTTTGGTTTAGTTAAGTGGTTGCTTCTGTTAAGTTTGCAGCTGAAATCATGGAGAGTCTGACCTGTGTTCTGTAAGTTGTGGACCTGTGCTGTACCCCGCTGCTGTCCTCAGTGCCACAGCTTGAACATGCCTGGCTGGATGTAGTGGCTGAACAGCTTGGGTTAGCAAAGGTGACGGATGGACTGGAGGTGCCTGACCATTGCCCCGACCCCTGACCCAGCTCCCTCTCTCTGAACTCCAGAAACGTGTTCGTAGGAAGGATAAACAAATTAAAAATCTCAGCGTTGAGACCTTAGAGGTCATCTGTTCTAACCTTTCTCTTCTCATCCAGCGTAGTTTGATTAAGTAGTCATCGGTTCTGTTTCACCATCTCTGGCAACAGAAATCTCACGGCCCCTGATGTGGCCATTCTTTTTTCAAAGAGTTCCAATTGCTTGAAAGTCCTTCATTTCAAACCCTAACCAGTTTCTTTGTAATTTCGACCCCTGTTTCCCATTTTGCCTTCTGATGTCACAATGAGTAAATAAAAGACTATGAGATTGACTTAGGCAAACAGATCATAATTCTCTGTATTCAGTGCATCCTCTGGGCCAAATAATAATAACCAACATTTACTAGTCTCCAGTGGCATCGTTTAAAAGAAGCAGGCTCTGGAAAACTCATTGATTGAACTCTGAAATTAACCTTCTTTGAGTGGGTCACTCTGGTCATTCTTAACCAACCACAAGAAAACATCCGAAGTCTCTTGAGAGCTTTCCCTATGAGAATGGATGAGGGAGGGAGGGAGGGAGGGAGGGAAGAAAGCTGGTGGGGGGAGGCGGGGGGGGGGCAGGGAGGAGACTGAGAAAGAAACACTAGAGGTGGTATTGTCCGTGCCTATTGTGAAGGGGCCCCCAGCTGAGAATGGGAACTAGTAAGAGAGGGTCATTGTTTTCTGACTAATACCGACTCCTGCACAAGAGGGAGAGGTACGCCATCCCCAGGCTCTAGTTGGAAGCAAGAATCTCCTTGGGCTGTTCTTTTCTCAAGCCTTGCTGACTCAGGCACACAGAGCACTGTGTAGCAGGGCTGTGGAGGAATGGTGGAAGCTCAGAGGGCAGGCAGAGTAAGGCCTGGGGTCAGGGATCAAAAGCCCCCCAGTCTGGTCTGGCTCTCCCACCCAGCAGCCATGTGACCCTGGGCAAGTGTCCTCAACCTTTCCGAACCTGGTGCTCCTTACGTATTAAAGGGGAAGAACCCCACCACTGCCACTCCAACTGTGTCACAGCAGAGACGTTAGACTCAGAGGAGACAGTGGAAGTAAATGACAAGGAGCGCCCCACTGAAGTGACAGAGGGAGGGAGCAGGACTGAACAGTCTGATTAAAATATGACAAATGCAGGTCAGTTGTCCTGCATCTTCTAAAGAGTTGAGTGACAGGTCCTAAACACCTGGGTGCATCATTTATTTTTTCTTCGAATGGATGAGCTGTGATTGCAGACCTACCTCCCGGAGAGGAGGGGATGATGCACTTGGGGGCCAGCACCCAGAATTGCGAGCAATACTCCTGTAACCTCACACAGCGGCCTGACAGCTCACTGAAGCAAATTGATATGCGTCAGCACTGTTTTCATCTCAGGCTTTAAACAACTTTAATTAATAATACCCTCCTTTCTCAGTGTGTCAACACAACTCCACCTTTTCATTCTGAAAGAACTTAAATAAATATAGAAATAAAATACGCAATTATTGGAACTAGAAATGAGAAAATATAATTGATTTGAGAGGCTTTTGCAAGAAAAATTCCCTGGGGCCACTGACTACATTTTATTAAAAAATATCACACACTTCTATTTCTACATTCCTTATGTAATAATTTTGGGTTTCTCAGGGGGGAAATAGTATTATTGAAGGAAAAATAATTATGACAAGTGTTAAAGATTAGTGAGCTGGATTCCCCTGGTGTGCAACCAACATCCTGGGAGGAAGTTAAGTGCCTTCGAAAGCGACATGAACTCTCGTCATTGACTAAATTACTGTTTCGATGCACTAACAAGGACCCTGGTGGATTGGAAGAGTTTGTTCGGCTTCCCAGAGCACCAGGCCTGATCCCCGTGCAGCCTTTGTGCTCTGAGAGAATCTGGATCTGGGCTCATCCACGTCTCTTTCTGTCTTCTAAGAACAGGCACTTCTCCAGGGTAGAGCCCACATCTTTCCAGTGATGGTTGGCATCTGGCCCAGTCCCCTGTTCCTGAGAGCCCAGGAAACACTCTTCTGGCTTCTTGACTAGAACATGCTTTGCCACCGATGCCTAACTTGCCCTGATAGTGTTTTTCTGCCTCCCTGCTAAAATGGCATCGCAACTTCCCGACAAGCCCCAATGAGGAAATCCAGCCATTGCCCCCAATATTCTCAGTATGTCTCATTCAGCTTCTGCCTTAAGTACACAGTGTATGCAACAAGTTGACCATACTCTACTCAATTATCTAATAGGTAGTATTTTCTTCTTCTTTGGTATCTCAAAGTTACTAGATACTGAAAATCAACCCAAAAGTCCAGTTCATTCCTGAGAAGTCAAGAACGGAGTGCTCTGGAAGCCCTGGTCCCCAGTGCACTCACAGAGCAGGAATGGTAATGAAGTACAGACAAGCCGTGGGTCTCACGGCGCATTTCTTGGGAAGGTCATCAGCATCCTGAGTGTGGCCTACAAAGCCCTCTTAGACTTGGCCCCTGCCTTCTTCCCCAGGCTCTCATGGAGCTTCCCCCCCACACCCTACGCTGTCCCTGAAGTTCTTGCTCCCTGAAGTCTTCACAGGTGTTCCCTCGGCTTGGCTGATTCCTCCTTCAGGTTTAAACTTATTGGTCACTTCCTCAAGGAAACCACCACTAACCATGGCATACCCCATTCTTCTGTGTACTTTCACAATGATATTTTTTTTCATCAAACTAATACTTTCATCTGGAAACCATTCAGTGTTGGGAAGAAACAGCCTCTGGCCCTTCCCCTCCCCACTCCCAGTACCATTTTCCAGAGTCAACTTCTTTTTAGTCACTGTTTATCAAGCAAGTGTGCCAGGAGCCATTCTAAGCACTAGGGGTACAGTGTCCAACAAGTGAGACAGACGGGGTCCCCGTTCTAAGAGGTAGTTTCCATTTTCAATTCTTCTGCTCTTGCCCCCGTATAGACAACATGCTTATAACTATTTTTTTAATTTACCAATAAAAGATACTATTTACAGACTCCTCAGTAGGAAAGTTGGGTATTTAGTTCAGCACTACAACTCTTTTCCTACCAGAACCCTGGACACTTCTGATGTCTAACATCTGTATTGTTACCTTTGTTTGTCCATGTTTATATTTGTAATTTAAAGTGTTATACTAAAACTACCTTTCTAGTTTCATTAACTTTTGATGGTAGTCTATCTAGTTCTTACTTAAAAGACAAAGTTATTGATGCCCCTGCCCTTTTCTCTGCCTTCCCTGTCTCACTTTATGAGATAAACATTTTCTTTACATTTGGTTTCCAAGTGGCAATCAAGTCTCCATGATTTATCCGTAGACTGATCAAATCATGTGTTAAGAGTACGTTCTTTTTAATAAGTCTGACATAACCCCTGAGCCAATCAAGGAAGGATGTTCCCAGCAGCAAGATTCAGTGGAATTTCTCTTTGTTTTTATCCTCCAATATTGCCACATTGTAGTTTTATTATGCCTTCTCCTTCATTATACATTCCTCCACCTTACCACTGATCCCTGGAGTTTCCAATGGATGCTGCTGCTTTTCTTGCGTTATTCACTTTTGTGATTAATTTCCCCCAAACTTGTGTGCTCTATTAAGTCCCTTTTCTCTTGGAGACCCCCATCACTGATCTCCTCACCGTCCTTCTGCTCCAGTCTGTCCTGGTTGCCCTCTAAGCATGATATGCATTTGTTGTAAATTTTCCCCACTGCTTTAGGAGTCTGGATTAGAACCACAGATTCCTAGAATCCACAAACTCCTGATTCTACTCTTTGGTTTTTCTAGAGTATATCTTCAAATATCTTTAAAGGAAAAGGTGTATAGGAGATAAATTTTCTGAGATCTTTCTGTCGAAAAGCATTATTCTGCCCTCATACTTGATTGATATCTGACTTGGGATAAAAGGCTTTGGAAGTTACTTCTTATCGTTGGTACTATGACACATCAAAGATGTATCTAGGAATGGCTCTCTCTTCATTAATTGTTCTGGGCACTCAGGAAGCTCTTCTAATTCTGAAGAATTTTGTCCTTCAGCTTTGGACATTTTTTCTTCAAGTTTTTTTTTTTGTTTGTTTGTGGTTTTTTTTTGCTATTTTTTTCATCTCCAGCTCTGCTTGTAAAACCTCCTAGATTGATCTTCTAGTCTCTAGACTGATCTTTACTCTCATAGTATTCCATTCCTTTGTCTTTTTTCCCCTACATTTTTAGAGAGTTGAGAGAATCTTTGCATTTATGTTCTGGCCCTTCTTTAATTAAAATATTTTTCAACCAGTCTTATTTTTCTTGACCTGTAAGTACTGTCTTTTTTTCTCTAATTGTTTCTTTTTCTTAGCCTCTTGTTCTAATTTGAGGGATACAATACTTTCTCCAAAATTCCCCTGGCATATTTATTAGAGTGTTTTAATGTTGTTTTCTGTTCCCTAATTGTCTCTCTTTTTTTTTCTGGGTCAGTGTTTGTTTCTTTTGGTCTTTTCTTTTTCACATGACAGTTGTCCGTGTATGCCAGGTGATTCCGAGTTTTGCATTTCCATTTAAGGGAGAAGGATTACGTGACTATAGGCATCTCATGTGTTAATTGTTAGTAGGTCTATTTCCTCGCTGGATCTCTGTCCTTTAGAACTCCGAGTGGGATGGAGTGGGGTGTCTGCTAGGAAGCTTTGCTTTACAGTAGGATGACAGTGAGCAACAATCATCCTGAAGATTTCTAAATGCTAAAATGAGGAAGGTTTATTTTCATACTCCAAAAGGATTCTTGCCATTTTACAAAGAGGAAACTGAAGCTCAGAGACTTGCTTATGGTTAGATGGCTAGTAAGTGATGGAGCCAAAATTTGAAATGCAGTTTGCTTGATGAACACATTTATTCTCATTCCTCAAAGGCAAATAAACTTCAAAACAAATTGAAAAATAGTGTTATATGAAAAATTAGCTCTATTTTAAAATAAATATACAAAATATATAGTTTAAGCTTCCACTATAATGGTCATTTTTTGAGCAGTACACCAGGGACTCTACACTTTCTACCCATGTAACAAGCCATTTTTTTTTCTTTTAAGCAATTAATCTACTCTCTGCTAGTAAAGAAAATGAGATAATTAAATTTCACTCACACTCAGAAGGCATCTAAGCAGAATTATCGGTTTCAGAGAAACTATGTGATATGAAACTTGAAGGAATAATTTATCCCAGGATTGGGTAGGTCATGAGATGGTAGAAATTTTTAAAATTATTTTGAGTAGATGTTTAGAGAGTCACATTCTTCCTAATTCTAAGATATTTTCATGATTCCAAAAGTCTTGGCTCCTTTTTTAAAATTCACGTTTTTAAGAAAAAACTGACAACAAATAATAAATTTGTTACTAGAGGATTACTTCCAAAACTTCAAAAATAGGCATGCATTGGTCACCTAATATATGCCAGACACTATGCGATTAAACATCGATTTCTGAATTCAACATTTCCCACACATTTCCTGGGATAAGGGAATAGATGTCCCATGAAAAATGCATTCCAAGGTCAAATAAGATGAGATCTGGGTTAAATGAATTTAGCGTCCCTTTGCTGTTGGTCTTCTCAGGGTCTTTCACTGCTCATACACATTGTGATTCTGTAACAGATTCACAATTGGGGAAATGCATATTTTGGGGAATGCTCAATTTAGGAAACTCACATTTTGAGACGTTGACTTCATTTATTGAAGACCCATTTTGCTTTCTTCTGCTCCCTAGAGATGCGATCTCAATTACTCACGCTTGAGTCATGCCCCCCAGCCATGTAGCTTTTCATTCCAGCGTCATACTCAGTCTTTACTACTTTGGGTTGGCTAACCTTAATTTTGCAACCCCTCACCCCCTTTCCTTGAAAAATGCTCTATTTTAATGCCTTGGTTTCCTCATCTACAAAATATTAACACATAAACACATTAGGCGTTAGTGAGACTGTGAAAAAGAAAAATGGTAGCCTACCAATTACATAAAGATGATGATAAAACATTTGAAATAAAATTCCTGATTTTGGGGAGTTCTCTCATGATCCCCTCCATTTTTAGTAAGTAATACTCCATTGTGGTAAACAACAAAATTGAAAATATGCAAAGACTTGAGCTCTAGGACAGTCACAAAATGTACCAATAAAAAAAGTCACAAGAGAATCCCAGTTGTGTAAATATGGAGAAGGGCAACTTTAGACAGTAGCACTCATCAAGATGCACAAGCCTCTTGAACATGACTTTTCTCAATTTGAGGCACAATATCATGCCTGTGCTCTTAATTTGACTGACACCTCCTCCGCCCGCCATCTTGTTTAGTTTCTGGCACCTCTGCCCATACATCAGCCTGAATGAGAACTTCAAAGTCATCCTTACTCCTTTGTATCTGCCTTCCACTCTGATTTGAACTTAATCCTTTCTCTGGTCAACTTCGTCCCTTAAGATCCAGCTCAAAGCCTTGAGCAGCTCAGCCACTTTCTAAACAACTTTATTCACCCAATAAGAATTCATTGAGCTCTTAGTGTGCCTGGCATTATCCAGAATCGCTGACTGGCAGAATACAGAGCAGGAACTTAACATATGTATCGTCACTGTGGAAAGCCACTGCTGTAGACTATGACCACTCTCCTTCATCATCATTTCGGAATTGGTGTTTTGGACCATTTCACCTTCACTCTTAAACTTGGACATTAGCAGTCCCTGAATCTATTTCTATCCGTACTTAAACTGGTCAGATTAGGTTAAAAGGCTGAGGTGAAGTGAAAGACTCCTCAATCTCATGACAATCTTCTGAAGATACATTTTAATTGTCTTAAAAAGGTAAGGGGAAATGTATTTCCTCTCCTTGCATAAGTGAGGGTAACCAGAACTATTTGTGTAAATGTGGGCCTCACCCTTCAGGCCTCAGGCTTATGGTTGGATAAGTTTTCACAGGGAGGAAACAAAACCTTGTCTAAGTAGGCAAGGCAGCTGGACTACTAAGTAATTTACCAAATTTTATTCTTATAAGTTCATTTCACCTTCATAAAAGATCCTCAAGTGCAATGATTTCTGTGGAAGGACTTGGGTTGGGCTTTTAGAATCCTTAATCAGGGTAAATTCTGTAACGTGGCTACCCACTAAATGTGTCTACTCAGAGATCCTGTGGAAACACATAGGCCAGTTCAGACTGGAAGGTTAATTTTGCACAGGCTTGTAAGAGTGTTACCTTTCATTTTCTCAATTGTAAGCTTCTCCAGGAAGCTTCTTCTCAAGACCTGCTAATGACTCCTTTTATGGATTATTTATTAAACATTATCACTTACACAACCAAATGATAGCCCTTTGCTTTCAGACTCTTCTCACCCTGTTCTGGTGGGTTGTTTTTGATGTCTGCTAACCTATTTGTTTTAATTAGATCCTCAGGCTCTATTCTCATCAGGGTAGTTTTTAAAAGCACAACCTATCCCATTTAACAGAGCACTTCTGTAGACTAACTACAGACCTATTAGTTTGCCAGATGTTCTTTGAAAATGTCACATCAGCTCCCTCCATAATAAACTGAGAGTCTGAGTTTCTCAATCCAATATTTGACACGGAGAGCACACAGACTCCGGGAATGGCTGGCATGAACCTAGTAGCTGGTTTGTGGCCTCAGGTTAAGTACTTAGCCTCTATAAACCACAGTCCCCCCTGTAAAAAAGGGGTAATGATAGTACCTACCTCATTTGGTTGTTATGTGAATCAAATCAGAGCATGTGTGCACATTCCCTGCCACATTGTAAACACTCAATTCTTGTTAGCAACTATTAAGCCATAATTAATTATTGTTAAACCCTCTCATTGTCTTGCACAGTCTGCCAAGAATAACATAACATTGTTTGCTACTTTTATTGACTTTTTACCCGGTTTTGACTCTGGGGTCAAGACTAGGTTAGGAATTAAGCAGCATGAGGTCAATGAAGAGTTCTAGTTATTGATGTTTAAATGAACCTGCTTTCAAGTACCCAACAGGCGGCACTGGCAGGAAGAGTCTCCTGAAGAGTGGGATAACTTCTAGATGTAAAACAGGGCCAAGTGGTTTAAAGTAGGGCGTAACAATGAGGCCACTGAGTGTAGTCATGGGGACGTTTTTCCTAATGCACCTTTGGCCTCACCTGTGGGTGAAGAGGTCTTTAATAAAGACATTAAAACAATTGGGACAATGGTAGCAGCTGAGACACATAACCAGGAATCTCACACATCTCTGCATGGATGTATGCTTTAAGGCTACACGTAGGCAAAGCCAGAACTTTCCTTGATTGGAGTCTGTGATTGATCCCAGAATGCAAGAGAGTATTCCACTGGGTGCCTAAATTCTACAGTATGAACATTGCTAAACTTTGGGTATGGAAAAATTACAAAGCAAGTATTGCCAGGACCCCAAAGTCATGACCTAAGAGTTCCAGCCTGAAATACAACACTGGAAAAAAAAAAATCCCACAATTATAATCATTTCAAATCTCAAATAGTAATCTTTGGCAGATGATATTAAGTATTTAAATAGTTCATACTGAATAAGAATAGTGCTTACACTATATGCCAACACTGTATTATGTATTTGCAATATTAGTCCATTTATTTGTCAGCAAAGAAGCTATAATCATCATGTTTTACCACTGAGAGAAGTAGGAATCGAAGTTTAAGTAAGTTGCCAAAAATCACACTGCTAATAGAAGCAAAACAAGGATTTAAACCAGATTTGCTGGCTCTAAATCCCGTGGTCTTACCAATACACAGGATAGTTGACAGCCATTCTGTGAGGATGCCTGGAAGAGAAAATTACCCAAATCCAAATAAAACTTTGTATATATCTATTCAGCTCTTCTAAAGAATTTTTTTGAATCATTAGAATATAAAGGCATTAGAGATCTAAAAGCTGAATGAATGATTTCTTAGCCAAGCTCCAGGAGAAGACAGAGATTACAGGAAGTGATGCTAGTGTTTAGGACCACTTTTCCCCGGAGACCCATCCCAGTTTAGAGGCAATGGTCAAGAGGCTAATGCAAGCTGTTGACAACCTTCTCAGGCTTAGGTGATAACAAGGAAGTCAGAGTCTACAAAGGAAAATCAGATAGTAGTGAATCCCCATCATTGGGACTGACCCTAAAAGAAATGGGGACTTGAAAGTAGATATGCCCCCCAAATATACTGAAGTCCCTAGTTTAAAATCACCCCAATTTGTAAAATTATATAAAGGTAATCCTGAATTGTTAATGCTTCTAAGAGCCTTACTTCTCTGGAGAAAGGTAACATTACCCTAAGCCTCCAATTATTTTTGTAAATTATTTTGCAAATACAATGTTCACCATATAATAAAAAAGAACTGGATAAGGAGGTAACAATGTAAAATGAAACATCAGGAGGAAAAGAAGACAGTAGAAATATACTCATAGAGGCTCCAGATAAAGGAGTTATTAGACACAAACTTAAAATTACTATGCTTACAATGTCCAAATTGAAGAAAGATGAGATTGAGAATTTTAACAAAAGATGAGACACTACAAAAAGAACTCAAATGGCAACTCTAGAACCAAAAAACATGATACTCTGTATTCAGAACTTAGTGGATGGGTTTAACAATAGATTACATATAGCTCAAGAAAGAATTAGTTAACTGGAAGATACATTAGAAGAAAATATTCAGAAAGAAGCATAAAATATCAAAAGATGGAGTAAAAGAGAGAAGACAGTGAGAAATTCTAACATGCATAAAACTGGAGTCTCAGAAGGAGATGAAAGAATGAGTCAAAATCAGAACTGAAGGGATAATGGCTAAAAACTTAACAAAAATAATGAAAGCTATCAATCACAGATAAGAAACCCTATGCATCTCAACTAGGATAAAGACACATTTACATCTAGGGACATCATAGCCAAACTACTGAAACCCGAAAACAAAAATGAATCTTAAAAACAATCAGAAAAAAAGTCTTTACTTTCTCAGAAACAATATAATTGACAGCTGACCTTTCAACAGACATGATAGAAGTCAAAAGACAAGATATATTTTTAAATAAATTTAAATTGCTGGGGTGGGGGTGGGGCCTGTCAACTTGAGAATCTTAAATGTAGCAAAAATATCCATTAATAATAAAAGTAAAATAGAGAGTCCAACCAAGATGGCGACGCAGGAGACAACCTCTCTCCTCCCATTGAAAC
The DNA here is from genome assembly GCF_036562045.2 of Rhinolophus sinicus. Classification (NCBI taxonomy): domain Eukaryota; kingdom Metazoa; phylum Chordata; class Mammalia; order Chiroptera; family Rhinolophidae; genus Rhinolophus; species Rhinolophus sinicus. The sequence continues at coordinate 66,930,110 of NC_133755.1, read as the reverse complement.
ACCAAATGTACAATTATACACAGATCAATTACCTATCAAAGAAATCCTACACATCAGGTGAATAAGAAAATACCCACATTGAAATGGGTAAGAAGGGCTGAGACATGCTCTTGCCATAAACCCCGCCTCTGTCACAGTGCCACACAATCAGGAGGGAACTCTCAACTCCCATCTTCCTGAGAAATGAAGGGTTTGAACCCGTGTTTAGTTCTTCTTTTAAGACTCCCATCTGAGGGACAGGCATTCAAAACATTCAGTTCAGAAAGCCAGTGGGGCTTGCATCCATGAAACCCACAGGCTATAGCAAACAAGGAAGCAGTTATTAATGGTACTCACTGTGACTATCGCCCCAGGGCTACCCACCCTGTGGCTCAGCCCAGAGGGAGCAGGGAAAATCACCCATCTTCCAGTCTTTTCCTGAAGGCAGCCATCTGCATACTTTGAAAGCTGATGCCTGAGGATCAGGCTTCTAATTTAGCACACATCTAGAGGCTGGCTGTGATCTACCCTGTAGACTGGGGAACCAGCAGGCACCTCCTTCATCCTCTGCCTCTAGCCTACTCCAAGTTGCAGTATCTCCTTGGAAGAAGCTTGCATACAGGTCTGTACTCCAGTGTTTGCAATGTCACTGAATAGAGGGATCCCCAGATGACTCTGATAGCCATTGGGGCTTTCATTCACAAGTAGAGTGCCCCATTATGGATCTACACCCAGGCCCAGTACAGAGGGAGCAAAAAACACTATCAGTTTCTCCCTGGAAGAGGCTGAACTATATACTTTTCCAGCTGCTGTCTGAGGGTCTCGCTTCCAATCAGCCTGCATCTAGGTGCTGAATGTGATCTTCCCCTTTGGGGCACTAGCAGGTCTTGACTCACCCTCAACTACTGGGAGCCACTAATAACAAAGAGGGCAAGTTGGATAATCACAAAGGTTTGAGAGGCAACCAGGTGTGCAGGCTGGGCTGATTGACAAAACTCATTTCCTACACAAATGAGAAAACTGGGAGAGGAAACTGTTTTTTTCTAATGCACAGAAACCAACACAAAGAGTCAAGGAAAATGAAACAGAGGAAAATGTTTCAAACAAAAGAACAAAATAAATCTCAGAAACAGATCTTAATGAAATGGAGATAAGTAATTTACCTGATGAAAAGTTCAAAGTAATAGTCATAAAAATGCCCCCTGAGGTCAAGAGAGCAATCATGAACAAAGTGGGGATTTTTAAAAAACAGATAGAAAATATTAAGAAGTACCAAACAGAAATCACAGAGCTGAGGAATACAGTAATCAGAAATGAAAAAATTCAATAGAGGGGTTCAACAGCAAACCGATCAAGTGGAGGAAAATATCAGTGAGCATGAAGACAGGGTGGTGCTGTTCATCAAGTCAGAGAAGCAAAAAGACATAAGACTGAAAAACAGTGAAGATAGCTTAAGAAACTTAAGGGAAATCATCAAGAGTACCAATATACACATTATAGGGGTCCCAGAAAGAGAAGAGAGTCAGAAATATTATTCAAAGAAATAATGGCTGAAAACTGTCCTAACTTGAGGAAAAAAACAGAGATCCAGATCAAGGAATCCCAAACAGTACCATAGATGAATTCAAAAAGACTTAAACCAAGACACACTGTAATTAAATTGTCAAAAGTTAAAGTCAAGGAGAGAACCTTAAAAGAAGCAAGAGAAAAGCAACTTGTTACATACAAGGGAACCCCCATAAGACTAGAAGCAGATTTTTCAGCAGGAACCTTGCAGTCCAGAATGGAATGGGATGATATAGTCAAAGTGCTGAAACAAAAACTCTGCCAACCAAGAATTCTCTACCCGGCAAGTTGTCCTTCAAAATTGAAGGAAAGATAAAAAGTTTTTTAGACAAACAAAAGCTGACAGAGTTCATCACCACTAGACTGGCCTTATAAGAAATATTCAAGGGAGGGCTTCAAGCTGAAACAAAAGAGTACTATAACAAGTAACAGGAACATATATGAAGTATAAAACTCACTGATAAAAGTAAAAATATAAATTAAGAACACTTTAATGTTGTAATGATGGTGGGTAAATCACTTATAACTACTATAAATATTATAATGCAAAATTATTAAAAATACATATAACTACAATAATTTGTTAATGGACACAATGTAAAAAAAGATGTACGTTGTGATATTAAAATAAAATATGGGGAGCTTTTCCGCAGGAGGCCTACATGCTACCACTGGGGCTGCCACCATGTTTCTAGTGATCCCAGAAAAGTTTCAGTGCATTTTGTGAGTGCTCAATGCTAATATCAATGGGTGTTGAAAACAGCCTTTGTCACCACTGCGATTAAGTGTGTGGGGCAAAGATAATGCTCATGTGGTGTTGAGGAAAGCAGACATTGACATCACCAAAAGGAAAGGAGAGCTCACGGAGGATGGAGTGGAATGTGTGATCACCATTATGCAGAATCCACACAGGTACAAGATCCCAGACAGAAGGATGTGAAGGTTCTTGAGCAGACAGAAGGATGTAAAGGATGGAAAACACAGCTAGGTCCTGGCCAATGGTCTGGTCAGCAAGCTCTGTTAAGACCCAGAGCAACTGAAGAAAATTTGGGCTCACAGAGGGCTACACCACTTCTGGGGACTTCATGTTTGAGGCCAGCACACCAAGACCACCGGCTTCCAAGGCCACACTGTGGGTTGTCCAAGAAGAAATAAATCTGTCTGCCTTGTCTGTTAAAGAGTTTATAGGAGACGTCATCAAAATGGCAGCATGAGGTGAGCCTCTGTAAAGCTCCCCTGGAATTTACAACTAATCGAACAACAATAACTCCACAAAGGACTCTCTGCACAGCAGACAGGCAAGATGAAGAGGCCCACTACTGAATTCACCTAAATGTGGGAGAATCGCGCAAGTGGGGAGGAGGGACGGGAGAAGTGTGGAGATGGACCCGCGCAGGCGCAGGACACCAACCTAGCTCAGTGCTCTGAGCTCGCTGCTTCCCGGAACTACCGCAGCTTCGGGAGAGGGAAGAACTCGGACTGCTAGGGATCCACTTGTGGCACACAGGGCTGAGGGGGCAGCATATAACACGGCTGAACCCAACGCTCACAGCAGAGACCTTGGAGCAAAGACTGAGGGAAGAAGGCTGAAAACGGTGGTTTAAGCCCTCACTGCCGAGCAGAGAACAGAAGACTTAGGCACTGAGACTAGCCGCCCCCTCCCTATCCTCCCAGAGCTCGCCCCGCCCCCACCTGCCTGGTGCTAGAAGCGGAACAGTAGCAGTGTCAGATCAAAAGAACAGAATATTTGCTGTTCTGGGAACTGTGGACCGCTGATGCAGATTTGCACCCTGGCTGCTTCTGGGGTGTGTGTGGGGAGCTGTGGAGGTGGGACTGGATGTGGTGTTGGTCGCCACCATTGCTCTGGGCCACCTCTCACAACTCACCCTGCCTTTGGCCCCACCTATCTGGGCAGATCCCTGCAGGAGTAAACAGAACTGCTGAAACATATGGGCTCTGAATCTGGTGCAGGAAGAGCTTTGGAACTTCAAAAGCTCTCTGCATATCCACACAGGCACTGCACCCTGTGACCCAGGAGAACTATTAACAGGGGAGAAACCCATCTCCCAGGGAATCCCCCCATTGTGTGAGAAGCTGGAATAGTGCAGAGACAACATAGCACTACCATGTGAGAGAGAAAAAAAGGCTGCTGTCGGAGAGAAAATAAAACATTCTACCAACAAGTACTGGAAAACAAAAGAAAGACCTTTTCCTATCAACCTGTTGCAGAAGCCACTCCTGTAGATGTCTAGGAAGAGAAATAATAAATCAGTAATTGCCATGAATAACCAAGGCAACAAGACAGCTCAGAAAGAAAATGAAAAGTCTCCAGAAAATGAACTTAAAGATATGGAAATATGTGACTTAAATGACAGAGAATTCAAGATTGCCGTTCTGAAAAAACTCAACAAGATGAAAGAAAACACAGAAAGGCAGTTTAATGAACTCAGAAACACAGTCAAAGAACAACATGAGCATTTTACGAAAGAGATTGAAAATTTGAAAAAGAACCAAATAGAATTTCTGGAGATTAAGAACTCAATAGAAGAAATTAAGAATGAAATAGCCAGCTTAGGTAGTAGAGTTGACCAGATGGAGGAAAGAATCAGTGACATCAAAGACAGAAACCTGGAAATTACAGATGGAAGAAGAAACAGACTTGAGACTTAAATGAAATGAAAGAACTCTACAAGAACATTCTGACTCCATCAGAAAGAGCAATATAAGAATAATGGGCATACCAGAAGGAGAAGAAAGAGAGAAGGGAACAGAATATATTCAAACAAATTGTCGAAGAGAACATCTCAAACTTGTGGACAGAACTGGATCCTCAAATCCAAGAAGCAAATAGAACACCTAATTCCCTCAATCCCAACAGGCCTTCTCCAAGGCACATTGTATTGAAGCTGTCTAAAATCAACGACAAAGAAAGAATCCTAAAGGAAGCCAGGGAAAAGAAGATGGTGACCTACAAAGGAAAGCCCATTAGATAATCATCAGATTTTTCAGCAGAAACTCTACAAGCCAGGAGGGAGTGGAACCAAGTATGCAAACTATTGAAAGAGAGAAATTATGAGCCAAGAATAATATATCCAGCAAAGATATCCTTTAAATGTGAAGGAGGAAGAAAGACCTTTCCAGACATACAGAAGCTGAGGAAATTTTCTAATACACGACTTGCACTACAAGAAATACAAAAGGAGGCTATTCGACCACCATCAACAGGGACAATTTATGGCAACCAAAACATGGAAAGGGGGAGGGTAAAGGCCTGAACCAGAATATGGGAAAGGAGAAAGTAGGCATGCTGAAGAAAATGGAATACTCTAGATAATCTTTTGTTCAACCTCCACATGAAAATGAGATATTTAGTTCCTAATAAGCATATTATACTCGTCACTCATTTGTTCAACTAATAATTAATGAGTTCCTACTATGTGTTAGTAGGATGCAATATTATGGTAAACAAGACAAGACACCATGGTCCCTGTGCTTATTTTATATACTAAATGACAAAGTAAGCCTTTCTTTTTAGGCTTTAGATCTTACACACTCAATGTTTTCTGAATACACCCATACTACAAAGAGGTATTTTGGAAATAATATGCTTTGTATTTTGAGACACTGCCAAAAGTATATCCAAATATGCCTAAATTGGAAATCAGTTGTAGAATGATTAATATGGAATTGACCATCTTATCCTGAAGTGCTACAATAAATAAAAATAGTGTTAAAGAACCATTTCTATGCTTAATGTCTGTTTTCCCTATCAGACTGCACCACAAAAGCAGGCTCCATGTGTCTTGTTTTCTTGTTCACTGCTGTAATTTTAGCACAGAACATGTGTAATAAATGTGTGTTAACTAAATGGTTAAATATGTGAGGCTCATACCTATCCCCCAGAATATGGGAATAAATGAAATAAATTATTTAAAAATTTAAGACAGATGTTATGCATACGTAATACAATATAAAGTGGTCACCCCCCCCCAAAAAAAAAAGAGTTTGTACACCTGAAAAAAACAAAAATGAAGAAAAATGTAAACATGTTGATCTTTTATATGCATTTGAAGTGAAGCTGTTATCCGCTTAAAATGGACTGCCATAAATATGTTTTATGTAAGCCTCATGGTGATCATAAAGGAAAAACTTGTAGTAGATACTACAAAAAGAAAGGAATTAGAGCATATTACTATAGAAAATTATTAAATCACAAAGATTGAGAGCAAGAGAGAAGTAAACATAGGAAGTACAAAACAATAAAAAAACAGTAAAATTGCAATAGTAAGTCCAAATACATCAATAATTACTTTAAATGTAAAGAGATTAAATTATCTAATAAAAAAAACATACAATAGCTAAATGGAGCTAAAAGCAAGACCCAGCTATATGCTGTGTATAAAAGACTCACTTCAGCTTTAAAGACACACATAGACTGAAAGTAAAATGATGGAAAAAGATTCTGTGCAAATGGAAACAAACAAACAAACAAAAAACCCAAAAAACAAAATACACACACAAAAAAAGAATAAAAAAAAAGCGATAGCTATACTTATGTCAGACAAAATACACATTAAGCCAAAGAGTAACAAGAGAGAAAGAAGGTCATTATATAATGATAAAGGGATCAATTAAGGGATCAATTAGTCAAGAGGATATACCATTGGTAAATATTCATGCACCCATCATAGGAGCACCAAAATACATAAAGCAAGTATTAACAGTTTTGAAGGGTGAAATAGATTGCAGTACAGTAATAGGAGAGGACTTCAATGTCCCACTTTTGACAATGCATAGACCATCTAGACAGAAAATTAATATGGAAGTATTGGACTTAAACTATATGTTAGATCAAAAGTACCTAACAGATATTTATAGACTATTTCATCCAACAGCAGCAGAATGTACATCTTTCACAAGTACACACAAAACATTCTCCAGGATAAATCACATGTTAATCTGCAAAACAAGCCTTAATAAATTTAAGAAGATTAAAATCATATCAAACATCTTATCTGACCACAATCGTATAAATCTAGAAATCATTTACAAGAAGAAAACTGAAAAATTCACAAATATATGGAGATTAAACAATAGTGTACCGAAACACCAGTGGGTCAAAGAAGGAAAAAAAAAGTCTCGTGACATTAAACTGAAAACAAAACACTTACTGAATTCAGAGTAGTGATAGATGCCTACATTGAGGAAATAAAAACTGAACTTTACCATCAAAGAACTAGAAAAAGAACAGACTAAGCCCAAATTATTAGAAGGAAGGAAACAAATATCAAAGCAGAAATGAGATAGAGATGAAAAAGACAATAGAACAGATCAATGAAAGTAAAAGATTTTTAAAAAAATAAACAAATTAGACAAACCTTTAGCAAGACTTACTACGAAAAAAGAGAAAGTACTCAAATAAAATTATAGATGAAAGAGGAAATATTACAATGGTTATTACATAAATACAAAGGATCGTAAGCTATCACTGTGTCCAATTATACACCAATAAATTAGATAACTTAGAAGAAATGGATAAATTTAGAGAAACACATAACCTGTAAGACTGAATCATAAATAGAAAACCTAAAGGACAAATTGCTAATAAGGAGATTGAATCAGTATTCAAACATCTAACAAACAAAATTCCATCATCAGGTGGTTTCACTGGTGAAGTCTGCCAAACATTTAAATAATTAATACCAATCTTTCTCAAACTCTTCCGAAAAACTAAAGAAGAAGTGAGACTTCCAAACTCATTTTATGAAGTCAGCGTTACCCTGATTAGCAAAGCCAGACAACACTATAAGAATAGAAAATTACAGGTCAATATCCCTGATGGATGCAAAAGTCATTAACAAAATATTAGCAAACCAAATCACCAGTACATTAAATGATCATACACCATGATCAAGTGGGATTTATTCCAGGAATGCAAAGATGGTTCAACATCCATAAATCAATTGAGGTATACCATATGAACAGAATAAAAGATAAAAATAAGATAATTTCAATAGATGGAGAAAAAGGACTTAATATAATTTAGCAACCTTTCATATAAAAACTCTCAACAACTGGTTATAGTAGGAATGTACCTCAACATAATAAAGGCCATATATAATATGACAAGCCCACTAATATACTGAATGGTGAAAAGCTGAAATCTTTTCCTTTAAGATCAGGAGCAAGAAAAGAATACCCACTCTTTCCACTTTTATTCAACATACTACTGGAAGTCTTAGCCAGAACAATTAGGTAAGAAAAAGAAATAAAAGATATCCCAATTGGAAAGGAAGAAATAAAACTGTTGCTCTTGGTGTGTGACATGGTATGCTATACAGAAGACCCCAAAGACTCCACCAAAACAAACAAACAAACAAACAAAACAAAAACAAAATCCCAAAACTGTTAGAACTAATAACAAGTTCAGAAAAGTTGCAAGATACAAATTCAATATACAAAACTCAGTTGCATTTCTGTACACTAACAATGAGCTACCAGAAAGAGAAATGATGAAAATAATTCAATTTACAATAGCCTCAAAAGAATAAGGTAGCACATAATAAGCATTTAATAAATATTTGTTGAATGAGTGAAATGTAAAAAAATAAATGATGTTAAGAGATTACAAATTAGTCAAGAATAGGTAATTAGCAATCTATGCTTATGAAGTATTAGGTAGGACACCTGTATATAGTTTATCATAGTGTTTTTGGGTTTTCCTCAACTAATTATTTTATTATATTTCATAATCCTACATTAAATAAAAAATAAAATACTTAAGAACAAATTTAACTGAGGAGGTGAAAGATCTATGCCCTGAAAACTATGCAACATTGATAAAAGTAATTGAAGAAGGTACAAAAAATGGGAAGATATTATGTTTTCATGGATTTTCATTTAACGTGTTCATACTACCCAAAGTGATCTACATATTCAACACAATATCTATAAAAATTCCAATGGCATTTTTCACAGAAATAGAAAAAAACTATCCTAAATTTGTAAAGAACCACGAAAGACTCCAAATAGCCAAAGCGATCTTGACAAAGAACAAATCTGGAGGCATCACACTCCCTGATTTAAAACTATATTACAAAGTTATAGTAATCAAAACAGAATGATATTTGGCATAAAAACAAACACATAGATCAGTAAAATAGAATAGAGAGCCCAGAAATAAACCCATGCATATATGGTCAATTAATTTTGTACAAAGGAGCCAAGAATATATAATAGTAAAAGATAGCTTCTTTGATAAATGTCATAAAAACTGGATAGCCATATGCAAAAGAGTGAAACTGAACCCCTCGCTTATATCCTACACAAAAATCAAGTCAAAATGGAGTAAAGACTTGAACATAAGATCTGAAACCATAAAACTCCTAAAAGAAAACATAGGAGGTAAGCTCCTTGACATTGGTCTTGGCAGTGAGTTTTTGGATTTGACTCGAAGAGTAAAGGCAACAAAAACCTAAATAAACAAATGGGACTACAGCAAACTAAAAAGCTTCTACTTAGCAAAGGAAACCACCAACAGAATGAAAAGGCAAACACTGGAATGGGACAAAATATTTGCAAACCATCTATTCGATAAGGGGTTAATATCCAAAATATATAAGGAACCCATACAACCCAATACCAAAAACCCAAATAGCTCAATTTTAAAAATGGGCAAAACGCCTGAGTGGACATTTTTCCTAAAAAGACCTACAGATAGCAAAGAGGTACATCACAAATCATCAGGAAAATGCAAACTAAATGCAAATCAGGAGATATCACACCTATTAGAAGGGCTGTTATCAAAAAGATAAAGAGATGACAAATGCTGGCAAGGATGTGGAGAAAAGGGAACCCTTGTGCACTGTTGGTGGGAGTATAAACTGGTGCAGTCACTGTGGAAAGCAGTATGGAGGTTCCTTAAGAAATTAAAAATAGAATTACCATATGATCCAGTAATTCCCTTTCTAGGTATTTATCCAAAGGAAACAAAACCATTGCCTTGAAGAGATATCTGTATTCCCATACTCACTGCTGCATTATTCACAACAGCCAAGGCATGGAAACAACCTAAATGTCCCTCAGTGGATCAAGAAGATGTTGCATATATGTACAATGACATATTATTCAGCCTTAAATAAAAAGGAAATCCTGTCATTTGTGATCGCATGAACCTGGAAGGCATTAGACTACATAAAATAAGCCAGATAAAGACAAATACTGCTTGATATTACTTATAAATGGAATATAAAACCAAACACAAAACATAGAAATAGAGTAGTATCAGGGGTGGGGGAAATAGGGAAGTTTGGTAAACGGATACAAACTTTCAGTTATAAGGTGAATGAGGTTTGAGGATCTATTGTATAACTTGGTGACTATAGTTGATAACAATGTATTGTATAACTAAATTTGCTAAGAGAACTGAGTGCTGGTGAGATTGATTTCAAAAGAGAGAGAGGGAGAGAAGCCATAACTAAGGGTTGTAAGGAATGCAAAATGGGATAACTGTGGATCCTAAAGATAACAGGAGATATGAAGTAAGTATCATAACTATGGCAATCAATATGAAAATTTTCATGATTTGGATACCTTTCTAGAAGAACACAACTTACCCAAATTGACAGAAAATATACTTAAAAGTATTAAAATTGAACCTATAATTTAGAATATTCCTTCAAATAAAACTCTAGGCCCTGATGACTTTGCTGGTGAATACCACTAAATAATTAGAGAAGAAATCATGCCACTATTACACAAACAAACCCAGAGAATAAAAAGAAAAAGAGGTAAATCTCCCCAATTCATTTTCGAGGAGGGGCTTTCTTAATAAAAGCTAACAAGGTCACTTCAAAGTAAGAAAAGTCATTTATTCACGACCATTGGTACAGACATCCCCCACACACACTCAAAAAGAAGCACAGTGAATCGAGCAATAAATATATAAAAAGTAATGCATCACCATGGAGTTGTGTTTATGCCATGAGTACAAGGCTGGTTTGACTTGAAAATCAATCAGTGTAGTTCCTACATTAACCATGCATAGAAAAAAAGGAGTCAAATAGAATTATCTCAACAGGCCATAGAAAACATTTTATAAAATTCAGCATCAACCCATGATTCTAATAAACAAAATAATAATTTATTTATTAACAAGCCAGGAGTTAATTTATTAACTTTATTTATTAACAAGCCAGGAGTAGATGGGAAATTGCCTAATCTGGTAAAGAGCCTACCAAAAATTCCTAGTTTTGAAATCAGGACTAAGACAAGCTTGCCCATTACTGCTTCTACTCAAAATTGTGTTTCGAGTTCTGCTGGCAAGTGAAAACAGGAAACTAAAGGTGTAAGGATTGCAGAAGGGGAACAAAAGCAGCCATCATTCATATGGTATTATTGGATCGTTGTGTGCATAGGAAATAAAATTATAGACAAATTATTTGAGTAGGTTGTTTTAATCAAATACCTAGAGAAAAAAAATCTAAAAAATGATATGCAAGATTTCGATGCAGAAGAATACTGAACTTTATTGATAGAAGTAAAGAGAAAACTACATAAATAGAGGGATGTAGCATGTTTATGGATCAAAAGAGTCAAAACTGCTGGCATCTTCTCCCCAAACTGTTCTACATAGTCAAAGCAATTTCTCTCAAACTGCTAACAGGTTTTCTTGTGTGCATGTGTGTGTGTGCATATGTGTGTGAAACTTGAGAAGCTGATTCCAAAATGATAATAAAAAACAAACAGCAAGGAATAGAAGATTATCTTAATGCAGAACAAGGTGGCAGTAAGTGGCTCTACCAGCCATCAACATTGGTTATAAAGCTACAGTAATTAAAAATGTGCAACTAACCCAAGGATAGGTGAATAGATCAATGGAAATGACAGGGTCACTGAAGAAAACGTCTTGGGTCAGGGCCAGAAGAGTCACCTTTCTCTGGCCACTTGTGTGATGGCTTTCTCTGAGTCAGGGTCTCTCTTTCTCTCTCCCTCCCTGCCTCCCTAAACTTTGATGAGCAATGCAGTTTTTTATTTAAGCCTCATAAGGAGGATAGAGAATGTGATTACATCATATTGCAAAACTTTCTGACATCCCATTTAGAGATTTCTGTCTTTCCCTAAATTCTCCTCCCAGCAGCTGATGCCCCTTCCCTTCCCTTCCCTCTCTGGCCTAGCTCTTCATTTCTTCCTGTACTCCTGGATTTTTTGTTTACAGAACAATTTCCCCCTTCCCTCAGTTTCCCTAACTTACGTCTCTATCATCACCTCGCCTACCAAACAGAAAGCGTGTTGAGGACTCACTCTTATAAAAAGGGGAAAGTTGGAAAGTACTACTTATGGTAATTTAAAGTTTTCCCCTGTCACATACTGCTGTGCATGACTTGAATTGTCTTTGTGTATATTTTCAGTATGATCAGGAAAAACAGAAGCTTTCCATTTTGGCACAAACTCAAGTGCAGGGGTGACTTGCGTGGTACAGACTGTAAGAGGGCAGTGTTGCCCTCTGCATGTGCTGTCTAACCCGTCCTTGGACACCAGGCTGCAGGGAGTTAGTGTGTTGCAAACACTCACCCTGTTCGTGCAGAGGTGCCCCTTAGCACAAAACACCTCAGCAGCCCCAGTTTCATGGACGTGCCACCTACGCAGTCACACGGGGCCCCACACTTGGAATGGTTTTGCGCTTGGTTTAATGTTCTGCTGTCATCATTTTGAAATTCTTGATAGTTTATGCACGAGGGGCTATATATTTTCATTTTGCTCTGGGCCCCGCCAATGATGGTGGCCACCCCTGGGCTGAGGGTAGGAGGGTTACAGTCTTGCTGGATTTTACAACCCAGAAGGTCAAACCTCTGGGCTGAGTGCCCTGTGAAATCCTTTCTCTGGTTTCTCAGAAACCATTTCCTCTTTTTAGCTCTCAGTTGTGCCCCTGGGTTTGGCAGCTGGGTGTTCACTGACTGCTCTACTGAATCTCTCCCGTTCATTTCCTGCTCACTTTAGATGTTTTCACAACAGCAAAACGGGGTTTGTTAGCATCTGGCCCCAACCTCCTGCTCCCACACTGAATATGGCCGGCAACTCCAACCACCGCCCACCCCAAGGCACCACTCTGACCACGTGGAAACTTCTCTGTCACTGGAATGTGACATGCCTCATGCCTCTGGGCTCTCTCGTGTGCTTTTCTTTCTGTCTGGAATGCTCTTCTGTCACCACTGCCCACTGTCCCTTTGGCTCTCATTCTTTTAGACCCATCCCAGATGTCATCTTCTGCATCGAACCCTTTAAGAGCACCTCAGGCAGAAGTCACTGCCCACTGGCCCTTGTTCCTATGGTTCTGAAGCCACCTCTGCCCTAGCCAGTAACAGTATGGCACGTGGGATTTGGTCTTACCTTCCATTCTCTCCCACCCACCATATTCTGGATAAATCAGTTCTTGACTTGGCATATAAGTCAGCCATTCCTTCTAGACAGATCTCCTTGAGTGCTTGCAATTCCTTCATGGTAGCACTAATCATATAATCGGTGCCCCGGGTCTGTTTCCCTTATGGTGGCCCGAGGGCCTAGCTGAGTTCTGAGCACATACCTGGCTCAATAAATATGTATTCAAGCCATTAACAAGTAAGTGAATGAAGGTATATGTGCATTATCGTTTGGACTGTGGGTGTTCAAACTTAGTTTGATTTCTTTCTCTCTTCTTATTTCTTAACTCACTGATTGGCATGTATGAGGTACTCATTAATGTTTTCTCAGTTAAAAAAAAAATCGATGTGATTGTTGCGATCTCATAGTGGCCTCTTAGACTTGGGCTTGGGTGGGTACCCCCAGTGACTTCATCCCTGACTTGAGATTGCATTCTTCAAAGCAGGATGACAGGATGACAACATGGCAATGTGGGCTGACACTCACTCAGGCCCAAGAGTATGAATTTTCCATGATGTTTTAATAAACCTCATACTGTTGTCTAGAGAATGGCAGAAAGTAATGCTAAATTCATAAAAATGTAACTGTCTGTGCCAAGAACATAGAATTATAATAAGCATCACAGGAGAGTTTGAGCTTTGGAAAAACACTGAGAATCATCCCTTGAAAGAGCTGCTGACCTTCTTTAGGAGTGGGCCTGACCTTGGACTCAGAGCTTTAATCAGGACTCTTCCTGTCCTTGCTCTCATCCTCCTGACATGATCTGGCCTCCCACTTTGCACTCCCCGCCCCCACTGTTCAACTTCTACCTTGAGAACCAGCAGGGCAGTATCTTCCTTTTGAGGCGTGTCCTTACTCCTTATCGTGTGGTGGGCGTGTTCCTTCTTGAGGCCAGCTCCAGCTTCTTTGTGAAACTCCCTTCCCCCAAGAAACCAGCTCCCCGTGGGAAGAAGTTGGGGGTGTCTCTTGTTCCCCTGTCCGTGTGGTACTTCTTAGGAGACTGGCTCCTCTTCTCTGTATAGAATTCCCAACTGCAGAAGGAATTCTCTCTGTCAAAGGAAAGCACTTGAGGTGAACAGTCTCATTACATGGAGGACCGAGAGAAGGAATTGAGTGAAACTGGGCACTGATGGGATGCTTGTGGTAAGCCAGTGATGTGCTAGGAAATCATAGGAAGATCAATTTGGGATTCTTACATATAAGGAAGAATGTTCCAGTCAGAGCTGAGCTCCTTAAGATTGGAGTAGGAAGTTTTTTGAGACAGCGAGCTACCTATCACTAGAAATGTTACTGTGTAGGCTGGGCGTATGAGGGCTGATAGAGACAGAATTCTTGCACTGGGTAGGAGGTTAGCTAAAGAGAGTCTCTCTGGTTTCTCTTGACTTTCAAGCTTCTGTTATTTTATTATAGGGTTCTAACCCTATAATGCAGTTTATATTTCAAAATACTGTACTTAATTAGTTGTTTTCTAAACTCCTTCTGAAGTAAATCAGCTTCATACAGTGGTAATTAGTTTATTAGTAGAAACAATGACAGGGTCTGCAACATGCATATTTTTGTGTATGTGGCAAACACAAGAAAGGCTGACTATTATTATTCCTGCACTCTTTTCCAGAAATGAGATCTTCTAGTGTCCCTGTGAGGATGTAACAGTAACTTAATCAGGTTAATAAATAATATGAACATAAAGAAAGAATTATTAATGTGGAATATTCAAAAATGCTGGAGCCACATTAATCAATCTTCAAACAATGAAACATGGGTTTCTTATTAGTTGACTTTCTTACAATTGCGGTGAACACAGAAGGCAAGATGATATTTAAGAAAGCAAACATAGAACTTCCAAATCACAGTTACTTATTTATTTATGTTTGCAGTGTTGCCCCTGCAGGGGCACGAGCCTGGGACATCTGGTAGACCTGACTGTATGTGGCAGTGTGCAGGGCACACTGGAGGGATCAGGACTCCTCCGCCAGTGATAATCGAAACATGACTACCGTGGCTCAGCCAAATAGTGTCTTATTTTGTTCCCAAAAGTCTAGAGCTAGATAGGTGGTTGAAAGGTGGTACAATTGTGTGAAGAAACCATCAAGGACGTAGTCTCCCTTTAACTTCAGATCTGCCAATTTTAGACTGTGGTTTTTGCCTGCAAGGTCCAAGATGGCTGAGCTACCTCAGGCCTTCAGTTGCATTCTGGACAGAAAGAAGAAGGAAGTGACGTAGACGAAGGGGTGGTGCCTATTCCAGGAAAGCAAAACTTTCCAGGAAATTCCAGCTGACTTAAGTTTATGGTCTCATTGAACCAAACTGTGTTACATGTTTGGTTCTTGCTGAACCTGAAGATATACCAAACTCAGGGATTGTTAGTAAAGAGGGTGGATGGATATTGGTTAGGTAACCATCTGTGACTGCCATCACCTATGTGTTTCAGGCTTCTGCTGAGATAGATTCTGCCCTCTGTTTCTTCTTTTTCTGGACTGGAGGATCTCCACTACGGACTTTGAGTTGTAGGAGATACTTCTACCTAGGGTTTCCGGGTGGGAATTCTCGCCCATTCTTGTGAATTTTTTCACTTTCCCATTCCCGAATCCCAAGAAAAGTTGGTCAGGAAATTGGGAAAATCGGCTCCTTGAACGCAGGTGGCTGGTAGTATCGGCTGTCACTTTGTGGAAACAATTCATCACGGAGAACAGAAAACAGTTTATATCTCCGGATTAAGGAACGGGAAAGTGAAAAAATTCCTGAGAACGGGTGAGAATTCCCGCCCGGAAACCCTACCTCTATCTGAAAGACCTGGTGAGGCTCTTACAGGGCTGCCCTTGGCCCTTCAATGTTTAAGTCCATGCGATATAATTAGGAAGTTTCTGTCTTCAGGCTGTGAGCCATAGTTGAGCCACTCACAACTACAGTGTCCTCCAGGGGTCTCACGGAGGTTATCAGCTGCATACTTAAATACTCTCTGGTGCCGCCATAGAGAAAAGTCTGACACTCACAGTCATGTTGTGACTTTCCCCCACGTTTCCTCCCAGATTTAAGCTTCCTCCCAGACCTTCTCCTGGACATTGTGGTCTTGCTGGCTGTTAACATTTAAAAGAACAAGCACTCCTCTTTGGAACAGACCAATCAATACCTTGAGATTTGTTTAAGCTGAGTAGAAGGTCCTATCTTGAAACAAGATAGATGGCTCTCCTGACGTACTCTAGGAATTTCTGTCTGGTACAGGCACAGAAGAGGCAACTGAAAACAGAACTCCAACCTTTTTAGAACTGACAGAGACAAAGAATGTCCAGCCCAGCCTTCTCATGTTACAGAGGAGAACACCAACATTTGAAGGAATTAGTGCCTTCCTCCAGGTGTGGTATGGCAGAGCGCTGGTGTCAAAACTAGAGGAAGGAGGATTGTACAGAGAGAGGTAGAGGGCTCTCTCTCATCTTCTGATTAGGTCTGTATTGCGTTCATCATTTAAGTGCCCGCAGGCATGGGTGCTTACCCAGTGCTATAGATAAAAAGCTGTGAGAGGTGCTGTGGTATTGTGGCTGCTCGATCCAATGCCCACTCTGCCATGCTTTGGTAGGTGACACTTAGCTGTTCCTTAGTTTACTCACCTGTAAAATGAAAACAATGGCAGCAATGTAAATCTAAAACAGTAGTTGCAGGGAGAATAAATGGAGTTGATAGAACAGTACCCAGCACATCATAACATAGAAATGTTTGCTGTCACCACGATTAGTTACAGGTTCTGAGTCCTTGAATCTTGCACGATGGCCCATGCGCACCTTGAAGAAGCACAACAAAGAGCCAGTGGGGGTATTAAGTGTTAAGTCAGGATGCTTGGTTCTTGTTACCAGCACCAAGGGATCTTCTCATATCACAAATAATGGGATTATCCCCAAAGTAAATCAGCATGGCACAAAATACACGATCTGCGATAGGAAATACTTTTCTGGTGCACTTATGTGAATGGCCTGTGTCGGCAGCTTCATGCATTTGTTTCTTGTACTTTTTAAAAACGTGGTGAGCTTCAAACACTAGTCTTTCATACCAGCTGTGTGAGGAGGAACTGCCACCAAAGACATGCATGGAATTCTTATACTAGATCTTTTTTTTTTTTTAAAGAACACTTTAATTGAACATTACTTTAATTCTTGCAACAGCATTATGGTAGTTGATCACATTTTGAAATTATCTTTGTCTCATCTGCTACTTGAATGGCATGAAACATTTCCCTCCACTTCCTTGCCCTCTCCCAAGGGTCATTTTCCTCATTCTTTTCTTTGCCCTGTCTGGCCTCTGACCCTGCCCAGCTCTGCTGTTTCCATGGACTTCTGAATCTAATTAATGCCGTAGTGGCTATATAAGTGAATTATGTAGGCAGGAGGACATTAGAAACTTTGAGGAAGGTGCATTCCTTAGGGAAAACCTGGTTTTGTACAAAAAAAAAAAAAAAAGAAAAAGAAAAGAAACGCAGGTGGAGGGGGCAGAATCTCAGTGAAAGGGTGAAACACCAGTAACACCCTTACGCTCATTAAGTATCTGTTGCGTGATGAGCACATGCAACCTTAGAAGCATCTCTTGACATCTGGGTGATAATCAGCCATTATGGAAGCTGGCTGAGTGGCAAATAGTTCAAATATGCCACCATTGCAAATCGGCCTTAGCCATATGATGGGGGGACAGGCATGCCCCACCCCAGCCCCTTTCCTGGTCACTTCACAACCATTTGTGGGGAACGTGTGCTTAGATGATCCCTGGAATGACCCACAACATTCTCCAACTCTCCAGGACGTGGGCAGACAAGGGGGAGGGGGCCAGAGTGCTGAAGTTCTTGCCGGAGGATACTGTCAGAGAGCCCAAGGCAGAGATGGTCCCTATGCCCCATGTTTCCATGGAAACATAGGAGGAGTGATGACAGCCAGCACAGCCACACCATCTGCTCAGGACCTGGTGAATGATGAAAAAAATAGAAACAGAAAGGCACCTCGATCCCAGGCTAGAACCACTCTGAGATACCAATGGAGAGGCAGAGGCCTGAAGACATTAGAGTTCCCAGGTGCATCAAAACCGAAGCTGTCCTGGGGCTCGACATATTAGCATGTAATTTGCAAGCAGAAAGCCTAGAGAGCTTATCCTGCAATCTGTAGATACAGTTACAAACACCCAAGAAGCCTCTGGAAGGAGAAGCAGCCTGGCTGGAACAGGAAAGAAGGTGTAGTGACAAACCATGCTGGAGGTGGAGTGGAGGCTCCCATCACCTTCCAGCAAGACCACCTGCGCAGCTGGCTTTTGGCCAAACATCTTTTTCTAGGGGAATGTTGGGATTAGAAAAGGAAAACCCCCACCTGGTCACAAAGGCGACCTCTGAGTTGCACCCATGTCTTTAGAATAAGGCATGAATAAATAAAGCCATGCAAGCTCTCTTCTCTCCATTCATAGCCAAAAGGAGATTTTAGTTGGACGCCATAGATTTGCTTCTGGGTCTACTTAGGAGGATTCCAATTCAGGTTTAGGGGGTGTGAGTGGAGCCCCTGCTAAATGCACTTGTACGCATACCCCAGACTAAGCAGGAATCATTCCTTAGTCCCTTTCCTTTGTAGACTTTTTTCACCTAAACAAACAGACCTGACCTAGGAAGCCAGCAGCTCCCCTCACGGAGCTGTCTACCCCACACCTCTTGGGAACTGGGTGGTTTCACTCAGTGTCTGCAGAATTGCCAGATCTGTCTCAGGAGAAAAGTTGTTCAAGTCTCAAGGCCGTTAGTGTGCATAGGCCCTTCATCAGCTTCATAGGAAACACCCGTTTTTATTTTTAATTTAGATAGTCTCTTACTCCTTTACAAAAATTCTTCCCCTTTAGTTCTGACATTCTAATTCCAAGAAGTCCAAGTCCCGCCCCCCTTTTTTGCTTTGTATTAAGGATTTAAAAATTTGACAACCAGATTAAATACTTGTTTTGGTGAGGGTACTTAGGGGCTGGAGAATGATGTGACCATCTTAATAAACCAGATAATAATAATAATAAAGACCTCCCTATAAAGGCTGTCATTAATGTTATACATTTTACTTGTAAATACTATTCATTTAGATTTATTTCCAAGACAACTTAGTAAAAATGGTATCTACAACTATTTGGGTTTCTTCTAAGGCTCTATTCTCCAACTGGACATGCTACACAAAAACATACACTGGGGATAAAAGTACCAATGCAACTTCTCCCATGCTAGAGGCCCCCAAAAGAAAATAGGAGCTATTTCTGATGGAAAAAAAAAAGTAAATACCCACAGTGAAAGCGCTTTAGGTTCAAAAACACTAATGTATTAACACAAGGCACCATGTTTAGGTTCAAATATAAATCTCCCCATTACTACATGGCTTTTGGGGAGAAGCCTTTTATGAGTCAACCCCTCCACCAGCTCCATACCCTCCAATGCTTTCTCTTTTCTTTCCTGGGAATATCTATTTATCTTCAGCCTCCACGATGAAGACAAATCCGTATGTTGAGCTTCAAGTCTAGGATGGGACTCCCAGTAAACACGGTTCTGTTTGTTCGTCAGCAGCCCTCTTTTGTATAAACAGATGTGGTGGGAAGCGAAGGAGAGCCAAGTCTCTGCGAGGGGTGGGAGGTCTGCTTCTGGAAGCTTCCCAGCTGCAGCCCCCAGCACCGGGACAGGATGCATTTCTTGTTCAGGCGTTGGAACTTGCAGTTCTTCCAGAGAGGGGCTGTTCCCTCCTCTCCTCCACCCTCCACCCCCATCCTTTGTTCCTGGGAATGCTGTCTGGATGGCTCAGGCATCTCACTTTTGCCAGAGCAAACATTTCCCGCAAGCGTATGCTAAGGAGATATTAGGAACACAGATTTTTTTTTTCCTTCTCTCCAAATACACTGTGGACAGGGATTTGGGAAGACAGCCCTTCACACCTGTACTTTCTCCTGTTCAGAATCTCTTTGTTCTCCTGTAGCCTTGGTACTACCTTCAACTAATGAGGGAGGCTTTTAGGGACCGGAATTGTCAGCTTGTAAAAGAACAATTCCGTTTTCTCAAGCTACGTAGAAGCTCCCTCTGCCTTAATTTACTGTTTTACATTCTGCACGTTAGTTACGGGTGTTAATAAAAGAAGGGCTGCTTCAGAGCTGGGGGAAAGACGAGTGGATGAGTATTTTGTAATCCAACCCCAAATAGGCAGGAATTCTCATTGGTCTTTTCTTCTTCTCCATGTTCTCCAGACTTTGTTTGTTAATCCTCATTCAGGGAGGTGAGGAGGGTGACTCCCAGGCTTGGCCCTGGCGGGATCCTGTGCCTTCTACCTAGGGGTCTAGATTTCCAGGGGCCCCAGTCAGTGGCTCTTCTTGAGAAAGAACAAAGGGGAGAGTACCAGAAAGGCCTCCCAATGGCAGGGAGTGTATGTGTGTATGTGTGTGGGGCAGGGTAGGGGGTAGGTGCAAGTGGTGGGACCCTGCTTCGCTGCTCTGCACTGCTCTCTCCAGGAAGCCTTTGGGATCCTGAGTGAGGCTCCCCGAGCTGTGGTCAAGAGGACAGGAGGGTCGGGAAGGAGGAAGGGTTCCCGGATTTGGAGAAACGGATCTAGATGCGGGCTTCTCAGCGCGTCTATAGAAACCAGAGAGAGGAAAGTGTTTTTTAACATCAAGGAAGTAAGAATAATAAGGACTCGAGTTTTAGGAGCCACAGTGACACTATAGCATCCTTCCAGCTGACAATACGCCACTCTCCAGACTGGAGATGGGGCGGGAAGTTTGCAGTCTACACCCAGAGGCCTGCCCCCTTCCCTGTAAGAAATAAAAAGTGGGGAGCTTGGTTTCCAGGGACTGGCCGGCTGGAGGGTGGTGGGACCCCCCCCCCCCCCCCACTGCAGGCCAAACTGCAGGTCCTGCCAGAAGAGCTGTCTTCTCCGCTTCCCCTTTATTTCCCTTAACTTACTGACTCCAGATATTTTAAATGGTTTGTTTACGGCGCGGCTGGAGGAGGCACAGTTAACTCTCACGGGCCTGGGGCGGCCCGGAATTTCCCAGCACCGAATCCAGGTCTGCATCCTCCCCGCTGCCGGAGCGCACGGATGGGTCAAATGGATCCTTGGCCCGGAAGGAGAGCGTGCCGACCAGGAGGAGCGCGCGGGCCGGGCCAGGCAGCGGGAGGTGCGCGGGGCGGCCCGCTCGGCATCCCCGCTGGGCACCCCCGCCCGGCCATCCGCCCCGCTCGTAGAGCCGCCCCGGGCGCCCCCTGGCTGCCGAGGGGCGGGCGGGCGGCGAGGGTGCGGGGAGCCCGGCGGCGCGGCCTGCGGGCGCCGCGGGACCCCGAGGGGCGGTGCGGGAGCGCTGGGGCGCGCGGGCGGGCGCGGCGCGGGGCTCAGGGTGCGCGCGCCTCGGCCTCGCCGCGCACACGCGCCTCCCGAGGAGAAAGAGGCGGCAGGCGGCGCGGGGCGGGGAGGAGGAGGGGGGGGCGCGGCGCGGCGCGGCGAGCTCGCCGCTCTCCCGAGTGTGCCTGCGCGCGAGCCGGCGAGCGGGTGAGTGCGGCGGCTGCCGCCCGGCCGGCCCGGCGGCGTCGGGGAGGGGGGCGCCGGGAGCCCAACCTGGGGTGGGGGGCGGCGGGCGGCCCCGGCGCGACTGGGATGCACCTTCAGCGCCGCTTTTCGTTGCAGCGCGCGGGCGGCCCGAGCCTCGGCGGCGCTGACACCGAGACATCCCACCATGGACAGCTTCGACTTAGCCCTGCTCCAGGAATGGGACCTCGAGTCGCTGTGGTGAGTCCCCGCGCCGGCCGCTGGGGCAGGCAGGAGAGACCAGGGGCGGCCGCGGCGGCCAGCGCCTCACCTGGGCCGGGGGCTTGGCTGTGGGGGTGGGGTGGGCCGGGGCGCCCGCGGCGCCGGCTCCTTTCTGCCTCCCCCGGGTGGATGCGCGGCCGCCTTCCCGTCTTCTTGCCCCCTTTCCTGTCCCCTTCCCCCCTCGCCCCGGTGCTGCCTGCCCCAGCCCAGGGGCCGGTGATTCGGGGAGCCAGGGGACAGACAGAGCGCAGCCGTGGAGAGAAAAAAAGAACCGATTTCTAGAACGTGTCACTAGTGCCCGGGATCCACCCCTCGACCCCGTACCCCGTCTTCCCTCCCTGTGTCCCCTCCCTCTTCTGCGAGAGCCTCTGGTTCCCACCATCGACCCCCTGGAGTTGGGGCTGCAGCGAAGTGCCCTAGAGGATGCTCCAGCCACTGCGTGTCGGCGCCAGGTCTGGGCGGCTGCGTCCTTTCTGTCCCCTCCCACCCACTCCCACTCGACACGGAAAGTGAGCACCAGGGCAGGGGGACGAGTGTTTTTCTCTGTGCGGGAATTCCAGAGGCCTTGGCCCGGGAAAACTCATCTCCTAGAGGTTCCCAATTCCTTTGGGCCCTTTCTGCACACCTCCCACTACAGTTGTCCCCTCTCGCCCCCTGTATCCCTTTATGCCCCGCTCACGGCCCGCAGCCCCGGGAGCCCTCCGGGTTCTGTGCTCAGGTTCTCACACTGAAGAGCTGCTGTAGGTAAATCGCCGCTAGAAGCAGTTCAATTCCAGTTGTGGGTGTTTTAAAAATCCCATTGGCTGCTTCAGCATCTTTTTTATCTCCCCCCCACCCCCCACGCCTAAATTTTTCCAACCAGCCCTATTCAGGTGGTAAAATCAGTGCTTGCATATTCCTGGAGGAACTTGTGTTACGTTTAATATTTACGGCAATGAACATCTGCTGAAACAAGCATATTAACTGCACTCTGTTCTGCCGCTGGTCATCACTTATTGTAGAGCTGGGCTTTTTTTTCCTCTTTAATTCAGTAGAGAGTCCACATGTGTCTACAGCCGCAAGTGGTATGCACATGAATATGTAAACATGTAAAGCTAAGCTGCTTTATGACGTGTAGTCATTGAGCTGATGTGTGGATGTGTGTGTATTTTCAATGATTTCGGCTTCTAGTGACTTTTGCCTTCTAAAGCCAGGTTTATCAAACTAAACTAGACACAAAGCTAGCGCCTCATCGAGCAGATTTTAATAAAAGGTGCAAAGATGTCTAAGTACAGCTTGCTCTGCATAACATGGGCACCTATAAAATACACAAGGATGGGTCCTAATGTAATAAAACTTTTATGTATTACACTGGGAACTTCAAAGAGTCAATGTCGAAAGAATATGAAACATGTTATTACTCTATAAAAGTTGCTAATTACTGTGTTGTTGCTCCTGGGGTTATTTCAGCCTTTCATTTACAGATACCTATTACTTTACAGGTTTACATTTAGGAATGTTGGTTTCTGGCACAAATTCAATGGGTTTCCAGATAGAAACTGTGCTTTAAAAATGACTTTTGCTTTTCAATGGCACTTTTTCAGTTAAAGGGGAGAACCTATTGTTTTGGCATATTTTCATGCTGTTTGTCTGCGTACTGACTCACATTGAAACCCCTTCATGATTTTTACAAGTAATATTTTGAAATTATCAGCCGTAATCCGTGGGCTTTTCTAGCACAGGGCCTGAGCCTTATTTCCCTTTGCATCCTTAGTTCCCAGGTGAGTTACCTGGAGCACAGTTATACAACAAATGTCTGTTGAATTTACTTGAAATTTACATTAGCTACAGTATACTTACTATTTTTAAAAGTGAAAAAAATTACGCAGTTTTAAAAAGTTGCTATACTGGCAGTCAGATTTTAATCAAGGCATCAGTTTATGTTTGCCTTATGAAAGTGTGCAGCCTCTTGCTTACAATATAGTAGGACAGTTTGGCTCGACTGAGAGAGTGATTCTAGCTTGCAGATGTGGAAATAACATTTTACAGAAGCTTATATATTTCTGATAAAGATAAACCAAACTCCTTGAGTATGCATTTTAACACAGACATTTTCTCAGTTATGGATGAATTTTCTCAGTTATGGATGGTATTTTCTTTCTAACTCAATTTAATGGCTTATGTTTAAATTTACAAGTTTTTAAGTTTATGGTTACTTTTAAATTATGAGTAATCCACAATAACTAACATTTGTATACTTCCTGCGTGTCAGACTTTTTTATATCCATTGTTTTCTTATTTGAATCTCATAACAGTCCTGGAGGTGGTAAGTGGTAGTAGTCCCATTTTATACACAAGGAAATGGAGGCTTTGAACTGTAAAATGACTTCACTGAGACCATAAAACAAACCACAGCAGAATTTTTTTAACTAACATTTACTGCACGCTTACATTTAGCAGACACGGTTCTAAGTACATGACGTGCTAATTCTGTTCTAAGTACAGAGTACATGTTTTAGCTCATTTAATCCTCACAACAACTTTAGGAAGCAAGTACTGTTGTTATTCCCATTTTACAAATTGGGAAATCGAGGGTAGGGAAGATCAAGTAATCTGCCCCAGGTCACACATCTAGACTTGGAGGCAATGTATTTGAACTAGGCATTAATTTCAAAGCTCAGTTTTCTGGTTTCAGATCCATTGCATTTCCCACACTACTGCAGATGACTCCCAGTTTATGTGGGCTGCTCTGAAATTAATTACAAAACAAAACCTTGATGGATTGGCAGTTCAGAAAGAGAAGGTCAAAGTCCTAAATGATATAAAACTAAAAATTTGAAGACAAAGTACCATGATTTAGGAAATTATGCTTTATATGAATTAACATACATACATACATACACATACACATACCCATATATATGTATAAATTTAAAGACCACTAAAAACTTCTTCCTTTAATTATAGAAAAATAGAAAAAACACTTTTCTTTTGAGAGGTTGGGGGAAGGTATAGTTTAATGGAAAAGAAACTGTATTTTAATTCCTAACAATTTTTTTCCAATTGGTGGGCATCATTTTCTAATAAAACCAATTGCAGTTTGTTACTTGTGACTGTGGCTTTGAACCTGAGCTGGCTTAGTCTAGTGGTCACAGAAAGTGTCCCCATATGACTATATAGTCTCCATATGACTGTATAGTCCCCATATGACTGTAGAGACAATATGAAAAGAAAAACTCGGTGCTGTTGTATATAATCGATGTAGACAATCAGCTGATAATTCAAGAACCATCTTCTCTGCCTCCTTATATACTCCCCCCCCCCACTCAGAAACACCTCTACTTATTTTTCAAGGGAGGTCTTTTGACCTCCAGGTAGCTGTTTCAACTTTTCTTTTCTGCCATACCTTAAAGTTGAGAAAGGTAAGACCGACTTCCACCTCTAATTCCATTTCCCATTTCTGGTTTGAAGTGAGAGTGGAGAATTTGGAGTAAGGCGAAGATACCCCTTCTGTACCCAGCTCCATAGCTTCATTCTGTGGAGTTGAATCCCTGGACACGTGGGGATTCAGTAGGTTCACGGGGGCAGATGTCCAGAGGAGCAGCGCCTGTCCTCAGCCTTCCCCTCCATCTCTTTGCTCTTCTTCCTGTTCTCCACCAGCTTTTGATCAGCTGCTGGGCATGTAAGCCATTCCTCAGGGCCTTTTAACAGGCTAACTGTTGCTTTTATACACTTAACAAATATTTATTGATTATCTCTTAAGTACGAGACCTTATGCTGGTTGCTGTAGGGGATACAAAGATAAATAACCATGGTTGTGCATGTTATTGTCTAGTAGAGGAATGAGAAGGGTGAAAAAGGAAGTTTTCAGCATTTTTGATTCAGAAGAAAGACCATACGTGGGAGTGGGGTGGATGGTAGAAGAGGGAAAGAAGAAAAATTGAGTTAAAAAAAAAAAAAAAACTTCCATAGAAAAGATGACCTTTGAACTGATTCTTGGAAGATAAATGGAATTTTTACACACTGTGGGGGTGGGGGGTATTGAGAGGACATAGAGGCATCTTGGGCAAAGAAAGCACTTGAACAAAGGCTTAAGATGCAGAACTTTGTAATCGTGAGTTGCTTTCAATGAAGGAGAAGTTTTCCAAAAGGAACTTAGTCCAAATTAGATTTACTCTTTCTTAAATATAAACACATTTTAGTTACTGGGGAGAAAGTCTATTTGAAATACAATAGTAAATATTCAGATCCCTCTCTACAACCCCCTTCCTCCCCCGCCCCCCCACATAGCTTCATGTAGGCCAGAAGCCATTTATTTCTGTTCAGCTAGGCATTTTATAATCTTTCAAATTTGAACCATTTGAAGCTGTAATAAATGGATAGTTTCATGCTCATCAATTTGTTCAATTCAATAACAGAGAATATTAGGCAGTACTATAGGGTAGGTACTGTAGAGCAGTGGCTTTCAAATGTTTTAGACCATGACTCACAGTAACAAATACGTTTAACATTACAACCTACTACATTCCTGCACACACATACACATACGTACCTGCAACAGAAGTGTCATGAAATTACACTTATCCATGTATGATGGATATGTATGGTGCACTTTGACAATTTCTATTTCTTTTTCATTTTTTTAAAATTTCCCATTCATGGGTTGAAACATGCAGTTTCAAAAAAAAACACCACACAGACACAAAAAAACACAATAAACAAAAACCCAAAACACCCTACTGTAGGGAATGCAAAGAAAAGATAGAGAGTTTGCTGGGAACTTGTAGGGCAATAAGCCATACACATAAATAGCTGCAATACAAAGCTGACACAGCCAGTTTCAGAGGATGCGGGCACATCCAATTGAGAGAGTGGGACCTTCATGGTAGAGTGGCATTTGAAATGGACCCTGGACAAGCAGAATTTCAGAAGGAGAAAATAAAAGGGAGGAAAGTCCACCCGTAGGAAAGACTGTGAATAGAAATAAGGAGGAATGAAGTGTGGAGCTTGTTTAGTGAACACAGGGTGGACATGGCCTGCACTCCTGGCGGGGGGGGAAGCAGAGCACTGACAATTTAGTCTCCAAGTGGGTGCTTTCCAGGAGTGCTGATCTACACACTTGGTTCTCTTCAAAGCGACCGCTGGCGGACATGCTCAGACCATAGCTTCCTCCAGACCTCCTTAGACAGGCTTCCTGGCCCTTCACAGTGTCAGCAAACTACCTCAGACCCCTGATCTTGACCCTCAGGTACCTCGACTCCCTTTCCTCCAGTCCCAGCAAAGCAAATATTTCAAGATCTACCCCCATTCCATTTATCAGCCTTCAGGGAACAAGGCAGTGCACCAGGACACAAAGGGCAGAAGTTGGGGAGCATGGTGGGTGGAGGCACCACCACCTTCACTTAGCAGGACTGAGCCCTGGTGTTGGTTCTGCAGCAGATTGGTCTAGAGCAGTGAAGGTGACGGCACTCACTCTCATTGGCTAGAAGTGACTCTGTGCTTGGCTGCAGGACTCTCGTTGGCTGAGAGCCCCAGAGCTCGGGAAAGGGACTCAGCAAGTGCAGGGTGAATGTATTTCCAAGAAGAGCGGCTTTCCACGGTGAGGGCCTGTGGGCTGCAGCCATGAAGGAGCTGGTGGCCAGTGTGGAGAAGGCAGGGATGTGTGAATGAGAAGCAGTGAAGTGCTGGCGGCAGGTAGCTGAGTACTACATCTACCCAGCCCATAGGTGGTGTGTTTTGGAGCAAGCCAGGTGAGGAGACAGGTAATTGAGGGTGCCGAGGACGCGAGCTTGCTTGGCTCGGGGCCACCAGGATAACTGGGGGAATGCATAAGATGTTCAGATGGGTTTTAACCAGATGCCTTTTGATGACGCTGAAGATGAGTGTTGCGTGTGGGGAAATGATTCCTTCCTGTGTTCCAGATTCTCTTTTTTGAAAATGTAGGAGGGTTAGAAAATGCTAAGAATCTATTTTGGGAGAATGTCCCTCTGAACCAATGGGTCTAATCATTGACACTTTAGGTTTAACAACTTGGACGAGGCCCTTTGGCATAATATTGATTAAAGTAACAGTGAAATTAGGGGGAAAAAATTAATCTCTCAAAATGGAATGCAAGATTTTGTGTGTGTGTAAATGAAATTTGTAACCTGGAGTAACTTTGCCTGTTTAAATTTTCTTTCTTTTGGGAATGAAGCCTTGGTGGCAAAATCAAGGCCATAAAAAACGATTTTAATATCATTTAATGGTAACATAATGTTTCCTTGCTTTATTTCAAAGTGAAATCCATAAAACTTACATTCAATTTTGCCTGTTCCCTTTTGTCTGGGAATTTAACTGAAGTTTCTGAATTCAGCTGTCTCCAGCCTTGCTTTCTGTTTGGCCCTGGGCAGCTCACTATTTTTTTCATTTCCTACTCTCAGTCTTGGTTTAATCACTTACAAAGTGACAGCACTTATACTGGCCTACCTCATAAGATTGTGATGTTAAGTAATAAAAGTGTCAATTGCTTTGTGAATGCCAAATGTAGTTCTTTTATACCCTTTGCTTCCTTAAAAATGCCTCTTCATCATAAACAAGGAAGGATACAGAAAGGCCACATTGGGTCAGGTCATCCATGTGGTGCAGAGTTCTGTGCCTGGAGATGGCACGCAGGGACATTTTTGAGCAGAGGTTGATCGTTTTTCTTAGTTGTACATCATAGTCTAGCAGACAAATATGCCTTTACTTATGTTGTACTACTAACATGTAGATATATTAACCATTACATAATCTTTGATGTTTCATGGAGAATGTATTGAATTACCACCCATTACATCAAATGACTTCATTTGGCACTGTGGGTCTCATTAAATTATGTCAGGCTAATCATAATTTAGTTTCAATAGAAACAAAATACACAGCTACACTAGGGTAAGAGGATACCACACCATCCAAGAAGCTAAAGGGGTTGAGTCTGTGGAAACGTAACACCTGGGGACATGAGAGGGGCCCTCAGAGTGTTTGAAGGAGTTGGGAAGTGGGGAATAGAGTTGTTCTGGGTTGCTCAAGGGCATGAGAAAGACAGTGGGTGTGACAGTATCTAATAGCTCTGTGATAGGGCTGTCCTAGGCTGTCTTAGAGGTAACCATTTCCTGTCTCTAGGAGGCTGTAGACCCCCTGCCAGGTACTTTGTAGAAAGAGATTCCTGGGTAAGTGGACCAGCCGCAATAAGTTATCTCCCAGAGGTCTTCCACCTTAAGCATTCTGTGATCATTCCATTCATAGGGTTGCAGAATCCAAAAGTGCAGAAGTCGTTAATGGTACTTGTGTCTTCTTTCCCTTTGGAGTTTCTCCACTCACATGTGGAGAAAGGCAGAGGGTACTTAAACTTCTTCGCGTAGTTTCTTCCCAGGAGGTTCATTGTTGGCTGAGGGAAACAAAAGTGACTAACATAGCAACTCAGTTTCGAGCTAGGTGCTTAACTTGATACTGAAAATAATTTTATTTTTCCTTTTTTGTGGACAGGAAATTAGTTTTCAAAAATCCTCTGGAGTGTTGTAGTGTGAGTCTTTTAGTTAAAATTTTCCTGTCATACCTGTACTGTTTACCTGAGTTATGGAGTGACAGAACAAATTTTCTGTCAGTGTTCATTGAAAAGTTAATTACTTACTGGGCAGTTTAGATAGAAACAGGCTTGACTTCAGTGGATCATCTCCAGTTCTGGGACATAATCTGTTTTTGTTTTCAAATTTCAAAATATACTTGTTTTTCTATGAAGTAAATCATGTGGAGGAGGAGAACCAGAGCTTAGCAAACTATTTTGAGGATGTAGGTCAGTATGCTCTCTATATTAACTGTCACCCAGGCTCGCTAGTGCTTCTCAAACTTGAATGTGCATCCAGATAACTTTGGGATATCGGTAAAATATCAATTCTGTTTTAATAGGTCCAGGGTGGGGCTATGATTCTACATTTCTAACCAGCTGGTCCACAGACTTACCTTTGAGTAGCAAGAACTAAAGGGATAAACATTCCTTTGAAAAAGAAGCTCTTTCAGAATACTTCATTTTTCTTCCTTTTTATTTTGGGGTGGCTTTGTATAATAACATTACAATTCCATAATTCTGGGAAGTTACATTTAGATGCAGCATTTATTTTATTTTTGTGCGTCTTTCTAATATTTCTGATGAGTGAGGGGGTGGTTAATTGTATCCTAGTGGGGCTATAGTGGGAAATAAACGCGAAAACCTAAATAAACACAGTTTGTAATAAATAGGCTAATCCCTTTCTAGAGCTTTACAGTTCTTGTCAGTCCTTCAAAGGCTGGTTCCTTCTGCATCAGGAGAGAATGCTGAGGGCCTGGATGCTCTTATAGACACTTCTGGATTTGTCAGGAATCTCACCATAACTCCCGTAGGAGCCCAGCACTCGGCCCAGATGTCCACATTCTCTCTTTAGGAGGGAACTGGGGTGGGGAGTGGCATTCGCCAATGCCCCAGAAGGGGCAGGCAGCTCTTTGCAGAATTACTGCATTACCCTGTGGCCATAGCTGAAAGTGACACCTTTCCTAGTGTCCTAGGAAAGTGTCAGACACCTGTCGCAGCACTGCTGACCATCCTCCCCCTCAGCCCTCACCACAGTGCCCTGAGTCCATCAGGTGGTGAGACTGAGCCGCACTCTCTGTTTCATTTCCCATCTTATTTCATTAGAAAAATACGTGTAGACAGGACTGATTATGTGAGTAAATACAGCACAATTGACTGAATTGCTATGAGATTGGTGTGAGGTTTATTTATTTTATTCTTAATGAAGGTTTGTGTGTGTATGCGCATGCTCACACACACACACACTCACACACACACTCACACAACTCACACACTCTCACACACTCACACACACTCACACACACTGTCACACACACATTCACACACACTCATACACACACTGACAGACTCACACACACTCACACTCACTCACACACACTCACACACACTCATACACACATACTCACACACACTCAAACACACACACTCACACACACACTCACACACACTCACACACACACTCTCATACGCACATGCTCACACACACTCACACACACTTCCATTCTCTGAGATGGGCACAGAAGACAAGCCTGTTGCCAACAAGAGAAAGCCAGATTGGGTTTCAACAATTGTGACTTTCAGATTTGGAAAAGAAAGCTGACTTTTCAGAACTAGTAGTGACCAATTTAACTGCAGCCTTGGGACGTGTGATCCTACAGAGGAAGTGTGTGCAGTGCCTTCTAACCCATTCGTTGTTTGGGGCAGGACTTCTTATTTGTGCTTCTGGTGGTCACGAGACTGCCTTCTACATCATCATCCATTATGTGACCCGACTAATTGTGTTTAACCACTTCTTGTGATCTGCAATATTACGTCCCTCTAATGTAACTTCTTCAGACTGGGAGGAGAGAGCGCGGCTGTTACCCTCAAGCATGGATTTGGGTCAGGCCCGTAGTAAGGAAAGCAAGTGTTTGATTATTGCTTTGGTTTGTACTAGTGTCATCAAATTCATGCATTTTCTTTCACATGGGAGAAAACACTATTTATTGGCTACCAATATCTGGTACAAAGAATGGAGTAGTCAGGTGATTTAGACACCTGTTGCAAAACAAAAAAGGACTCTCAGCGTCAGTGGTTTGCTTCGGGGAGGGGGGAACACCTGTTTTGTTCCTTATAAAAAACACACACAAACAAATGAAAAAGCAACTGATGATAGTCAGCTGAATTCTGCACTTCGGTTGCATTATTTGGACTTTTAGCCTTCACTGGGAAGACAGGCGGTCAGCATGGCCCTGCTTGCTCCTTCTCATACCAACCCTCTTCCATGGCTGAGAGCCCGCTGGTGTCGTTCCTCAGGACTGCCGGGCTGGAAAGGGCCACTGGGGGTTAAGGACTTACCTCAGACTAAGAGGCAGGTATTGGCTGTGGACTCCGCAGTTGACTGACACAGAGGCTCAAGATTCAGAAAGTTTGCTGCCTCCACTTTCTGAAGTGGCCTGCCTAGCCCCTCTCCTGGTCTGACGTGGTGGTGGGTTCACCTGACAGGAGGGTGTAGCTTTAGAGACCCTCTGAGCAGAATATATGAGCTGTCCATCATAGACTGCGGCATCAGCAGTAATGGGAAGCCCATGCTACTCCAGAAAGCATCCGTGTGTAAGAGCCTTCTCTTTTTGATGTCTAATCAAATGGCTTACCATTTTACAGTGGTATACCAGTTGCACCCCGAGCTGTGTGGCTCTAGGGGGAAGACTTGGGCCTGGCCTGTGCTGTCAGGGCTCAGGTTAGGGTGATGCTCAGGTTAGGGTGATGCTGTGCCTGACTGAGCGCCAGTACTGTTGAGGGATATTTGGCACTCGGGACAGATGCTGTGTGCAGAGCCCGCCGTGTCCTTCTCAGAAGCATGTCCACGCACAGGAGAGGGCCATGTGGACTCCTGTTTGGGTTTCTTTCACTGAAGATAGGTCCTTTCCCGGAATATGGCACAGCCTCTTCTGAGAATTAAACCTTTGAGGTGACTTTCCCTTAGAGTGTGTTTTTAATAAGCAGAGCTTCATCTCTTAATATGAGCAGAACAGCTGACAGTCTTTTGTGGAAAAGCTGGTGAATTTTACCTACTTCCTAGTGACCCTGCCTCTTTGCTCCCAACCCCCCCTCTTGAATTAAAACTCCAAGGCTGAGTTAAGAAATTCTGTGTATATATATTAAATATTTATAGTCTAAAAAGAGAGTATGGGTATTTTAGTTTCTAATATTTAGGTAGGTAATTAGTTACATAAATTAATTTGTATTCTTTTCCTTACTCTTATCCCTCAGCAGGACAAAAATGATATTTTAAAGCCCTTAAATACCAGAGGTACCAAAAAAATGTATACATGTCACTTGTAGTCATCTTTTGTTACTGGTATATATTGAGTATTACAATTTTAATACAGTTTTTTCCTTTCTTAAAATATGTATACTTTTTTTTGGTGCCCTCTGTATTATATACAATGATGTAACAGAGTATGGATACTTTAAGTTGCTCTTTATAACTTTCTTCCTCTAGATTTATAGGTTTCTGGGTTGAGATGAACAACTATGTATCCAGCCAGAAGCAGAAGTGAATAGACCCCATTTCTAGTTCTTGATGTGTTTGTACTTTAGCCAGGAACAGATTATTTAAAATAATCTCCGTAGAGTTTTATGTGCTCTAATAAGGAATCCTATGGCATACTATGGGTACCCTACTCGGTATGGAGTTTTAGGGACGATTTCCTGGAGAAAGTGACATCTAGATTGATGACATGTTTGGATTTAAACATGCTGCCTTTGAAGTACCTGTGGGCCATCCTGGTAGAACTGCCTGCAGAAAGTTTGCTGTATGATAATGATGTTTAGGAAGAAGGTTAGGACAGGAAAGCAGATTTGGGAGTTATCAGCACACAGATGCTGGTGATAGTCACGAGATTGGACGGGATTATGCAGGAAGAGTGAGGAGAGAAGGAGAGGTAGGCTGAGGACACTGGGACGGCAGTGGGAAGGAAGGCAGCCCCGGAAGGAGGTTAAAAAGAAGTGGTCCGGGAGGTTGGAGACCAGGAGAGATGGGGGCCATGGTCAGCTGCTGTAGAGCAGTCAGTCACCTTACGTGAGAAGGTTGATGTGGTCTGTGGAGTTGGCAGTAGGGTGAGAGAATAAATGGGAGGTGGGCGAGTGGACAGTCTGAATGCTCTCTCTCTCGAAGGGAAAGGCGAGCACACTGATGGAGGAAGGTCTCAGAGAAGGCAGTGGGTGGGCCAGGCCCAGAGGAAGAGGAAGAGGAAGAGGAATAGCATATGGGTGGGTATAGTTATAGATATATTGGGGGCAGTGGAAACTTTAAAAAACAGAGCTGTGAGAAATGGAAGTTGCAGAGAATGAAACTGCAGAGAAGAGGGTACTGTCAAATATTTGCCTCTAAAATATCAGTGATAAGTGTTTCATAGATGTCTTTGGATCAGTGATGAATGAATGAAAAGCCTGCATAAGCCACTTGAGCATAAATTCATGTCACACCATCCATAATTTAAGTGTTTATAGAAATACTTTTGATTCAGAAGTAATTGGATGAGGCTACAGAGCCAGGAAAAATTTGTGGACTTTCCTAATTGTGGACTACCTAAATGGATTTTTTTTTTTTAAAATCAGGTTTAACTTTTTGATTTTTTTTTTTTTTTTGGTATACTGATTATGTGGAATCTGAAGAATAGAATAAACAAGCAAACAAAACAGAAATGGACACATAGATACAGAGAACAAAATGATGGTTGCAAGATGGGCGGGGGTTAGTTGAGGGGATGGGTGAGAAAGGTGAAGGGATTAGGAACTACAATTTGGTAGTTAAAAATAGTCATGGGGATGTGAAATACAGTATGGGAAATATAGTCAATAATGTTGTAAAAACTATGTATGGTGTCAGATGTATACTAGATTTATTGGGAGGTTCACTTCATAAATTACCTAACCACTGCGTTGTACACCTGAAACTAATATAAAATATTGAATATCAACTATAATTAAAAATACATATATTTTTAGTCATGGGATGTAAAGTACAGCATAGGGAATGTGGTTAATGGTATTGGAATATCAATGTACAGTGTCAGATGGGTAGCAGACTTGGTGGGGTTATCACTTGTTAGGTGTGTAAATGTCTGATCACTATGTTGTTTTGTACTCCTGAAACTGATAAAAAAACAAACATACACATCATTAGTATACTTAAATGAATTGTTAAAAATTGTATTTAAACCCGCAAGACTGGCAGGTGCCCCAGGATGTTCCGACATCTCATGGTGGTATCTCCTCAGAAGGCCACTCAGTCATCTGGCCTCAAGGTTTCTTATGTGTGAGGAGGTGTAGTGAGTCCTTTACACGTACCATGTCTCATTTACTCTGCATAACCTATGAGGTAGGTCCTGCTAGTCCCTATTTCATAGGGAAGGAAACAAAGGTGTAAATAACTTACCCAAAGACCCACAGCTGGTACATGTAGAGCTGAGCTTTCCCCCAGGCATTGGGGCTCCAGAGTTCTTACACGTGGCCACCTAGATCCTATAAGAAATATCTCTCAGTGACAGAATTGTAGGGCATGAGTTCAGAGGTTCCTTCCCACCTCAAAACATGTATGATTGTGTGTATGTAGAGCATACACATATGCATATAGGTACACCTATATGGTCTGTGTGGAAATGAGGTGTGTATGGAAAAACATTTGAGATTTACTTTGTGTTTTTTTTAAAACCCAGAATGAATAATATACTGTGTCCAAATTACTACATATTTTGGACTAGTGGCATTCGAATTAAACAGGCTTTCCTATGCAAGGAGCATCTGTCATTCATTGTCATTTAGGTATGGCTTTTTGTCTGTGTTTAATATGTATAAAAATATGCTATCTATATATCTTCTCTTAATCATTTCTATACTCATAAAACCACACATTTGACAAAGTTTTCTGTGGGAAGAATATGGTAACAACTGTTCACCACAGCTGGTCAGATCTACATCACACCTGAGTGTCACTCTACGGAGAACAGTAATGGGGGTGTGGCACTGCAGTCAGTAGAAGTACCTGAGGAAAGGAATCTGAAATTGTGTGTAAGGTGACTCTGTTTCAGGTAGATTACCTTGCGGTTTTTTGTTCCTACATAAGAACAAACTGTCTCTTATGGCTGTATAACTGACTCAATAAAAAGTGTTGCTTTGATGACATAGAAAGAGTAATTGGGCTTAATTTATGTCATGAGATATTTAGGTGAAGGAAAATTAATAGATTCCTGGCTTAAGGAATTTTGACATACCGAAACACATGACAAAAATTACTTTCAGTGTCTTCTTTAAAAATCCTTGAGAATAAGACAAATTTTAAGGTAAGTTAAAATATTCAGTTGGCTGAATTCCAGAAAGAGACGATTTGATAATGAGAAGGGAAAGGGGTTTGGAGCCAGCATACAGCGGGCTCAGGTTTGGACTGTGATTTACGAGGTGTGTTACCTGAAACAAGTAACTTAACCTTTGGGCCTGTTTCCTCGTGCACCAAATGGAGATAGTAGTGCCTACGCCACTGATTTGTCACGAAGATTAAATGAGATAATAAACATAAATTGCCTGGCACATAGGAGGGCCTCAAAAAATGGTAACTTTATTATTAATTCTTCTTTTCCTTCTCATGGTTACTGAATATTTTGATTAGCAGTTGTATTCAATATTTGTATCATTCTGTCACTTAAAACATATTCACAGGCATTTATGTGAGTCACTATTTCAGTTTGTATCTTTGTAAAAAACTGATTATCTGTTTTTTCGAGGTCTGCTTTATTTAATGACTATCGCAGTCGGGTATGGAAGGTCGTCCAATACTTTCTTCCATTGCACACAAGAACTCTTTCTTATTGACTTGAAAATCCTGCTCAGTGCTGATATAATGAGCCCTATGCATTGTATGTAGGCGCTAAGAAATGTCTGTTTATAAAAATTATTATATGTATTTTGATTAAAACACAAAACAGAACTTGAAAATTGGTGAAGCAATTGTATTATTAAACTGTTTAGTTTAGATGAACTTAGGAGCAGTGACTTTTGATAGCCCAAGTGATGAAATTTCTAGTAATTTTTTTTCTTTTTTTCTGTCAGTATCAAACGATAGTCCTTCTCCTGTTTTGGATGGGTGGCTACCCCTTGACCTCATATCTCTACTTTGATCCACGTCCACATGCTTGCTCCCCAGTTTCTGAACTGAGAATGATCCCAGATTCTCCAGTTGGATACCAGCCCACTATGGTCTTGATACAACGAACCTAAGTCATGGATTCAGTATTTCTGTAGACTTCAGATTTGGGTGCTCTTTGCTCTTGGTCTTGATTTACCTTCTTCTGTCATCACTGCG
Source organism: Rhinolophus sinicus (assembly GCF_036562045.2). Classification (NCBI taxonomy): domain Eukaryota; kingdom Metazoa; phylum Chordata; class Mammalia; order Chiroptera; family Rhinolophidae; genus Rhinolophus; species Rhinolophus sinicus. Next base: position 66,893,470 of record NC_133755.1, on the reverse strand, counting down.
TTAATTGCTGATATAGAATGTAGGGCAGATTTATATCAAATCACTTGATTCTGGCAAACCTGGTGATGAGTCATTACATATTTCTTTCATACTGAATTGTGAAATCAACATCCCCAAAGGGTAATTTATGACATTTATCAGGTTTGTCTACTTACAGATAAATTCAAGTGACAAGGAGGGCTAAACGTTAGGATGGCAGTTCGTATGTATCAGCTTTTGTCAGGTGATGCTGTGCTAATAAACAACCCCCAGATGTTAGAGGCTTACCGTTTCCAAGTGTAGTTCTTGTCCACGTTACATGCCAGTTAAAGGTCAGCTGTGCGCTAGTGTCTTTTGCGTTCTAAGACCCAGGCTGACAGAGTGCACCTTTTTGGAATATGCTGTCCTCTTGGTGGAGGGTAAAAAGAAACTCTTGCTGGATGGGGCAGATGTCATATGGCTCCTGTTGCATTGGCCTAATAAATCATAAGGCCAAACCTGACATCAGTAGTGTGGGAAATATCCTCCTTTCATAAAGCGTCACCTTGACGGCCAGCATGTCCCCTGGCAGCCTAAAGGGAGGGCATGGAAAAATTGGAAGCAATAATACAGTCTACTATGATCAGTATTTTTTTGTTTATCGGTATTTTTTAAATTAAAGAAAAATAGCAAGATTCAAAAAAGAGCTTAGAGAACTGTCTGGTAGCATGCATGTCCTTTTATATTATAGAAGATTTCTGCCTTTGGCCCATCATTCTCTTTTTAATGGAATTTACCACCTCTTGAATTTTCATTGCAAAAAAGGGGGACTGATGAAAATGTTTTCATTCAAAGAGCCAAAGTTTCCGTATTACAGGCTTAAAACATTAGGGAAATTGTTTTCGAAAATGTGCTCAGAATTTCATCTTTAAACAATTTGCCTTCACCATGTAGAGAATAGTACTTTAATTCAGTTACTAGGTTCTGATTCTTAAATTAATAACTTGACTTTGCTTGCCTCTGACTAATTAGAATCAAATTGTGGATGATTGGGAATCCAGACAATAAATTTTGCAGAAAAAGAAAAGTCTCATTAATGTTTTCTTTAACCAAATATTTACTTATAATTTGAGCTGACTGTGTTTCCCCGAAAATAAGACCTACCCCAAAAATAAGCCCCAGTTAAGATCGTCAACCAGATTTAGTGCGTTATGACAATGTCCCAGAAGAAGATGACATGACTGTATTTGAATAAATGTAGATTGTTGTATATGAAAAATAAGACATCCCCTGAAAATACGCCCTAATGCATCTTTTAGAGCAAAAATTAACATAAGACCCGGTCTTATTTTGGGGAAACATGGTAGTTTTGATTTTTGGGAAGATTTAAACAACAAAAGAAGATGTGGGAACATACAGAGACAGAGGGAATGATAATTGGCCAGGGATATGAGTGAATGAATGAATGAATAAATGAGTGTTTTTGAGATCCTGAGGTAGGAGGTGTGAAAGGCATTTGCTGGAACTTAACAGGATCTCTTGGAGCTGAGGCTTAACCTTGGCTCACTTTATGCCTCCCGGATCTTGGTATAGGCAGGGTCTATATTCAAGTCTTCAGGAAAGAAATAAATGTCATGCTTTTCTGAAACAGAGAACCGTATTCCTTTCTGTGTATGTTTGGTTTACGTCACTTACAAAGAAGCACATCCAATATTGTTGTAATCAGGTATCATTGCTTTGTTAATTCTGAGGAAATTGAAGAAGATATGAGTCCACACCAATATCGTGAAGTGCTTCATGGTGTCACAAATCTCTGGGAGACGAGGCTGAAGTAAAACTATGAACTAAATAAGTGAAAACGTAGACATTACTTTCTAGTCTGTGTGAGCATCGAGATGTAATATCTTGAACTGGTTGCAATTGGTATAAAGTGCTCTGAAGAAAATCCATTAGAAGAGAATTAAAACTTGAACAGGTTAGTGTTCTTTAATGGGCGTAACAGAAGATCTTTTGTTGCTGCAAAGCCTTTTCTAATTGTCACCGCTTCAACTTCTTTGTTATAGTAACAAAAGTATCTATCCTGCCACATTTTCTAGAACTGTGTGTATACCAGGAAACATTTCTCTTACCCAAATGTCATGGATAGTTTAAAAAGCCAAAGGAACTTCTGAATTTTATATTTCTCTATCTCAGGTTGAGCTTAATGAAATTAGCAGAGCAAGCTTTTTAGTGCTTTTTAGTTGCTAGTAATTGTTTATTGATGGAAACACTAATCACGGATATTTTTACTTTGTATTTTGTATATTGATCTTGTCTCCTGCAACCTTGCTGAATGTATTCATTCATTCTAATAGGTGTGTGACTGTGTTTGTGTGTGTGTGTGTATTCCTTAGGAGTCTAGCTACATAAGATCATGTCATCTGTGAATATAGTTTTCCTTCTTCCTTTCCAATTTGGATGCATTTAAATTTTTCTTTTTTCCTGTTTGGCCTGTTAGAACCCCCACTACAATGTTGAATAGCAGTGGTAAGAGTAGCCATCCTTGTCTTGTTCCTGATTTTAGGAGGGAAGTTTTAGGTCTTTCACTATTAAGCATGATGTTATCTGTAGGTTTCCATACGCTTTATCAGGTTGATGAAGTTCTGTTATATTCCTAATTTGTTGAGTGTTTTTATCATGAGAGAGTGATTTTTTTCAAGCTTTTTCTGCATCTATTGAGATGATCATGTGGATTTTTTTCCTTTATTATTGTTGTTTATTATAATGACTGATTTTTGTGTGTTGAACCAACCTTGCATTTCTGGAGTATCTCACTTGGTCCTGGTGTATAATCCTTTTGTACACTGCTGGATTCATTTTGCCAGTACTTTGTTGAATGACTTCTTTTGAAAACAGACTTCTCAAATTTCATTTTGATTTTAGAAGCTCATGAACATTGGAGAGGAAAATAAAGAAATGTGTTTTTCCCAGGCCTTCCCCATGGAAATATGGAAGCTTCATTTCTGCACATATTCTGAATGACTGTCCTTTAAGTGATAATCAAATTTCAGAATTCCCACATGGTGTTAAATTATATGTCACATTCAGGTTTTAGGTTGTGACCTGTACAAGTCATTCATTTTTTGGCGGGGGGGGGGGGCATGGGGACTTAGTTTTCTAATCAGTAAACAGGATTATGAGAAAATGAAATATGGTAATGTGAATGTGCTCATAAGATGACTTCATGATGGTAAGATATAATTATTTGTATTGTAGAGATATGTAAATATAATTATTTAGCACAGGGTGACAAATTCAAATACCTTCAGGGGCTAAGAAGACCAAGTAAATGTCTGAAGCAGTAACACAATTGGATGTTCATTTTACTGTCAAAATGCCATACACACACACATATGTATATTTTGTATGGTGACAGTTCTCCCTGGTGTGTGACTTGGTTGGAGGCAGGAACACAGGAGTAATTAAGAGTTAATCCTGGCTCTGAACCAGATGTTATGAGTCCTGGCGCCCACTCTGTCGCTTGCTTGTTATGGATAACTGTTTGTCACCTGCGAACTCTGGAAAAGCATAGTCAGTTCCTACCGTGTTTCCCCGAAAATAAGACTGGGTCTTATATTAATTTTTGCTCCAAAAGACACGTTAGGGCATATTTTAGGGGGTGTCTTATTTTTTCATGTACAACAATCTGCATTTACTCAAATACAGTCATGTCACCTTCTTCTGGAACATCATCATAATGTACTAAATGCGTCCGTCTGGCTGACGATCTTAACTGGGGCTTATTTTCAGGTTGGGGCTTATTTTCAGGTTAGGTCTTATTTTTGGGGAAACACGGTATCACAAAGGATTGGCATCAGGATGAAATGAGTTCACATGTGTAAAGTGCTTTGCAGAGACTTAGTAAATGCCGTTCCTTGTACACATTGATGGGCTTATTTTAAGAACTTGCTCAAGAGGGAAGTTAGAAGCTGGACCAGAACCCAGACCCCCTGATTCCCAGGCTGGGAGAGAAGAGAAAGGAGTCACTCTCTCCAGAGCACTGTGTTCACTGTTCTGTCACTTGGTTTGGTGCTCTCTCTGTGTCCCTCCGTTCCTCCTCCCCTTTCTCGCTCTCTCTTTTCTGCTCCCTCCCAAAGAAAGAAACAACTCCCTCATCAATCCCCTTCTTTCTCTCTTAGCCTTGTAAAGCTGGGATTCTTAAACTGGAGGTCAGGGAACCCCCTCACATCATATGTACATTTTCTTTCTTTCGTTTTGGTCTTTTCTCAGAAGAGAGCCTACAGCTTTCATCAGACTCCCAAAGGCATCCGTGACCCCACTTGTGTGAGGGAGGAAGCGTCTGTGGCAGCAGCCGTTTTCCATCACAAGCAGAAGCTGGGGTGGCGCTTGGGGAGAAGTGTAAGAACTGTATTCCTTTGTTAGTGTTCCCGGCTGCAGCGGAGAGTGGGCACTAACCCCGGAGCTCGGCAAAGCCATTCTGCCAGGCACAGTGATTTTATCATGAAGACGCTGCGGAATCTCTTCTTGACTGTCTGAACAAGCCGAGACTTAGAGTCACATAGCTGGAGCCTGCAGACAGTGCAGGCCACGATTTGGAATGTCAGCCAGGGAGAACTCAGAGCCTGTAGGGCTCTCACGTACGGCGCGGGGGGAGTCAGGTGGCTTTGGTTTGTCTTAATTGCAAATGAGCTGTGGGACATAGCCTTTCTCATAACTGCTAAAAGAAAAATGCTGGTGTTCTGTGTTTAAAATAAAATTAAGGGGGCCCACGTGTTGTATAAGGACTTAGGAATTCAAATGCATGATTGCAAGAGCCATTTTATAAGAATACGTATCACACTATATGCCAAGGGCTTTTCAAGTATTAATTGCAATTTGAGTTATCCTGAAGGTCACGACTCGATGACAAAATCATGACCAAATAGCTTCACATCTCCCTTTTATAGCCCTAATGTAGCCCTCGATTTTTTCCCTCCATTATGCAATATTCAGATTTAGAACACAGTAGCTTTAACACAACTGATGGCAGTGCACTTTTTGTTGCAGTGGCAAGATCAAAGACTTTTTAGTCTGGCCAGAGTGCAGAAGTGATCCATTTCTCCCTGGCAGTGAAGCGGAAGACAGTACATGTTGGGGGCACTTAAGTAACCAGGGGCAGACAGGAGGGCTTTATCAGAATAACATTCTTTTGCCAAGTATGTGTGATAAAGCCAGGCTGAGACTTTGGGAATTTGGACCTGATCTATAGTTAGCATCCAGAAACCACTGTGGGGCTGTCACTGGCTAGGAGTTTCCAGTCACAGTTGCAGCTAAAGTTAGATAATTTAGGCATATAGGACAGTGTTTGCACTGTTTTCAAGTTTGTTTGTTCATTTGTTCACTAATTCATATTTCAACCCGTCTCAGTTTTTCCTGACATTAGGTTTACTTATGGGACATTGTTAGAAGGATCTGAATAATTCTTGATGAGACAAACCCATACTTGGGCAAAACCATCTTAAAAAGCTTTTTAAAGAACCAGATATTAAAAATTACTAAATCAAGGAAAGAAATGTCAATAGGAATTACTTTCTTTAAACGAACTTAAAGAAACCACATATATGCAAGAGCTATTAGGTTACATCTCACTTTTCCCCCCTAATAGACATAATTTCTTTACAGAGCCTGGCTATTGACTGTTAGGGGAGAGTTATTGATCAACAAGAGGCCAAATGTGGACTTAACCTCTGGCCATGCCTCTCATTGGAATCTGACTCTTTATTTCCGTATCTATAAAGTGGGGATGATGATACTATCCTGTCTACCTCATGGGGTGGTGTGAGAATTAAATGAATGCCTTCTCACAGCGAACCCAGGACAGTAGCTTACACGCAGCACTCAAATGCACAACTATTTTTTTCTCCAATGCTTCTGTGCATCAGAAGGAGCGACGGGTAAATCAGTCAGTTGTAGATAGAGGTCCTGTCACCTCATCGAGTTGTCCCTTCTCTCCTCTCTCTGTGAATCTAGGACGTGGGTGCAGTGTGGGCCAAACCAGTCCTAAGCCATGGGAGAGAGTGCTGCGGTGGCTTCTGACTGCTCTGCAGGCTGCGTTGCTAGTTTCTGAGCCTCCCTTTTCTTGACCTCTGTGTGGCTCCCATCTTTGCCTTCACCGTCATCCTCGGTTTCCACCTTCATCAGAGCCATTCTCTCTTGGAGAAGTACAGACTTCACTCTTCAGGTCCTTTGGCAGCACCGTGGAGCAGGGAGCAGCATTTCTGTATTGTCCTAGGGGCTGAGGTGGGTGACCCAGGCTGACGGGATGCAGGTTACTCTGAATGCTTATCATACAGATAAGTACGATATGGTAGCCGCTCTCTGGTCCCACTGGACACCTGGGGCAGGAAGGGTTAACCACGTGCCTAAGTGTTATAGCCAAGGGTTCTGGAGTCAGGGTTAGATTCTTGGTCTGTCTGCTCTGAAGTAGAAATTTGTCAGAAAAGCCTCCAAAATGCACTGATTCTTAATCTTCATCAATAAATCAGCCATTTAGTCCAAACAATACAAATTATTTCCTTCAAGGAGAACAACTGAGACACACTGTTAGTGCTGGGTGCCAACCTGTGCTTTTTTTTTGGAGTCTTACTCTCTTTCCCCCCCTGATGTATAAACCTTCCCTCCCTCCCTCTCTTCCTCCCTTTCTTTATGTAGCTGAGATGGTAGGCTTTACTTTTGCCTCTTGTCTTCAGGTGTCAGGAAAACGATGTATAAGAGAGGTGACAGATCTGCAGAGGGTTTTGTTTTTTAGTTTCAGCTCAAGTTCCAGATAAAAAGTATAGAGGAACAGAAAATGTTTAAGATGAATTATATTAATGTTTTAATTAGAAGTATATCCTTTGACAGTTATACAAAATTGTAAGCAGCCGTATAATACTATACAAGTAGCAATAATGGTGAAGACCTACTAATAACGAATAGCGTCTTATCTACATCCTCTCCAGTCATCACCATAACCTGCCGCAGCAGGCAGATGAGGAAACCAAGACACAGTTGGGTTTAAGTTCAAGTGTGAGAAAAGGACATAGTGCCATTCTGATTGTAGAGCCAAGCAGGTGTTTCCTCTCTCTCCCTCTTTTAAAGGATACGGCAGCTCCCTTAAACTGTTTCTGTAAACTGTGGCTCTTATTCTTGGTCCGTTTGCTGTGTCTGAGTGCTGGACGGCTGGAGCAGGCACTGTATGTCATACCCTACGGAAGTCATAGCGACAAGAATGGCAGTGAAGTGTGTAGGTAGTCAAGAGCAAGGAGATACAAGGCCGGCTGTTCTGTGTTCAAGGCCAGGAGCTCAAGGAACATGGAACTTCAGGGAGACTGACCTCTTCATCTTGTCTTATAACGAATGAGTCAGCCTCGTAGCACCCCTTCATCCAGTACTCAAGACATACCACATGCAACTAACTATCAGACTTACCTTGGACCCAGATGAAAATAAGCTTCAAATCAAGGAGCAAACCCTCGTCTAGGACCTGGACCACCAGGAAAAGTTTAGATTATTATCTGCAAGGATTTATGAAGCTGGGGAACTTTGAGTTCCATTGGAGGGCTGGAAGGAGGTACAGTAGCACAATTCATTTTGTAAACGTGTTCTAGAAGATCTCCCCATTGCTGGAACTAAGCAGGGTCTGTGCGTTCCAGCTGAATTCAACACGCACTGGTTGTGCACCACTGTCAAGTAAGGGGCAGAAGGCAAGAATGAGAAGTATGTTAAGATGGTGTCTTCCCTGAGGAGTTTACAACTTAGAGAAACTTCAATTCTGCTAGTTTCTAGTTGGCTTTTTTCTTTTTTTTTTCAGATTAAGTATACTTTCCTGTATGTTACACTTAATTCCATTTGACACAATGTTTTCCCCCCCCCCCCCAAACTTTTATTTATTTAAGTGTGTTTTTCCAGGACCCATCAGCTCCAAGTCAAGTAGTTGTTTCAATCTAGTTGTGGAGGGCGCAGCTCAACAGTGGCCCATGTGGGGATCGAACCGGCAACCTTGTTGTTAAGAGCACTGCGCTCTGATTAACTGAGCTAACTGGCTGCCCCCCATTTGACACAATATTTTTAATTTGAGGTTTTAATTCTTTCATTGGGAGATGTTTGCAAGTTCACTTCACTCAGTTCAGTCTGCAATCAAATAAGCCTGTTCTGTGTCATCATTTGCGCCACTGATTAAAAGCAAGACTTGAACAGAGCCTTTTGAGATGTTGGTTTGTGCTTCTCGGTCAAGACCCAGTCATACGCATCTGTGCATGGTCTTGTAGAGAGAATTCTTTGACTAGATGAAGGATTGAAGGAATGATCTCTAAGTCTCTTCCAGCTCTAAATACAGTCATCACAGCACAACGACATTTCAGTCAGGGATGGAGCACAGATATGACTCGGGTCCTAAAGGATTATCACGGAGCTGAAAAGTTCCTATCGCCTAATGACGTCGTAGCTGTCCTGACGCCTTAGCACAACGCATTGCTCACGTGTCCGTGGTGATGTGTGTGAACCAACCTTCTGCGCTGCCAGTCGCATACGTTACATACAGGACGTCATACCTGATGATGACAGATGACTGGTTTGCGTATGTACCATGCTATACTTTTTCTCATTAGAGCATATTCTTTCTACTGATAAAAAAGTTGCTAAAACAGAAGGCCGTGTTACGCCAGCAGCAGCCTCACACATCTCGTGTTCACCATGTTTCTTAATGGCATCGCTTTCTCTTGTGCTGGATTGAATCCTGTGTTGTTTGGTACAGTACATGCTGCACAGGCTCGGAGCCCAGGAGCAGCAGGCTAGACCACACAGCCTAGGTGTGCAGTGGGCTAGACCATCCGGGTTTGTGTGAGTGCACTCTGTGACATTCGCACAGTGACGAAATCACCTAATGGCACATTGCTCAGACCGCATCCCTTTTGTTAAGTGGTGCATGACTGCGTGTGATTTTTGGTTCAAAATAATAAAAATAAAAAGCCTTGTACAGCCATGAGTTTGAGGTGGTAAAAACTTTCCGCAGTGTTTTGGATGGTATTCATAGAACCTACAACTTGACAAACCTGTATGTTGATTGATAGTATGTTTACATTTCAGGAGAAGCTGATTCACCTGGCTTCCAGATGCCCATCTCTGGCAACCTTGTGCTCCATCTTAGCTATGAACTGACATTGTGATGTGAACTGAAGTTCTCTGAGCCGGTCTGTGTTACTTCCTAGTTGGAATATAAAAAATATGTACATTGTGCTAATTGAAACATTTATTTCAAAGAAAAATTTGCCAAGTGAATTGATTTAGGGGAGAAGGAAGAATGTGTTTCTGAAGGACAGAGTTGTTCACAATATAAGCAGGAGACAGGAAATGTAGACAACTGGGTTAGAGTGTCAGCAAAAGTCACCAATTAACTGAGCGTCCATTGGCGGACATTCCTTGAACCTCTCTGAGTTCTTAGATTCCTCTTGGATAAAAGTAGAGGTTTGGCTTAAATGCCCTCTAGACTAGTAAAACTGGAATTCTGCAGTGCTGAAAAGGACACTTCACCTGGTTAGTTTCTGTTAATGGAAAAGATAGTAGAGGATTGGGGTAGTAGAGGATTAGAATTTGGGGATTGGCCAGGTGTTTTTGCTCCCTGTTTCCCCAAACTCCTCAATTGGATTAGATCACGAGGGAGGAAGTGACATATGTATTAGTTTCCTGTTGCTGCTGGTGCCACAAACTTAGTGATTAAAACAACACACGTTTACTATCTTCCAGTTCTGAAGGTTACAAGTCTGCAATGGGTTTCTCGGGGCTGAAAGCAGGGTATTGGCAGGATTGTGCTCCTTCTGGGGGGCGGGGAGGGGTCCTAAGGGAGAATCTGTCTCCTTGCTTCTTCCCACTTGGGAAGGCTTTCCCCATTCCTTGATCCTGGTCCCTTCCTCCATCTTCAAAGCTAGCCGTCACCTCACTCTGACCTCTGCTTCTCTGACTCTCCTGTCTCCCTCTTATAAGGACCTTTGTGATTAGATGGGGCCCATTGGGATAATCCAGGATAATCTCCCCAGCTCAAGATCTTTAACTTAATCACATCTGCAAAGCCCTTTCTGCCACATAAGTTAACATATTCACAGGTTCCAGGGAGTAGGAGGTGGACATCTTTGGGGGCAATTATTCTACCTGCCGCACATATATAATGTTGATAGCATTGCATTGGCCCAGGAGAGCCTGCTTCTTGCTCTTGAAAGAAAGATTGCCAGCAGATTAAATCATTTTTAGCATTCATGAGGAACCTTCAGTTGCACTGCTCCAGCCTCTTGTGCCTCAGCAGGGAGTTTATTAAAGGGAAAAAGGGGAGAAAATGGGAAGAGAACTACACAGTTGGGAGGCAGTTTTATCCACTCAAATGGAGTCAACAGCAAGGCCTTCACTTCAGAAGGCGAGGGTAAGACGTAGTCTGATTCAGTTGTGCAGAGAAAAAGGCAGACCGGTTCCCAGGGCCAGAACTGCAGGTATTGTGAGACTGGTCTCTCAGGAAACTTGGTGCGATGTTAGGTTTTAAATTCTCTGGTTGTTCCCCTGCAATGGCTGCCTTGCATTCGGTGTTGAGGAAACATGCACTTACTTTCCAGCCTTGGAGGCTTTTGTGAAAGCACTGGAAGTTATCAAGTTCTCTATGGGAAAGAAACTCCTGTGTAGAGTCTGAATGTGACACTCGCAGCGTTTATAGTCCTCTGCAGCAGAAGCAGTCTTAGTATCTCAGGGGTGACATTTTAATCTTCACTGCATTAGATAAGAAGTTATCTTGCTTTATGGTTGGAGACATAATTGATGGAGGGCCAGGCAGAGTTCGGGGGGACACGTCAGTGACACTTGAAGCCACATCTCATTTTGCCATGAACTCCAGCAACTTTGCACTCACACTCTGATTTGGCAGAGATATTCATGTCACCATAAGAAACTCATCTCGTTCGTGAAGAAATTCACATTTCTCCAGTCCATTTTGACTTTCAAATTGCTTTGATTACGAACGTGCTAACCTGCCCCATAACCAGCTTTCACGCTCCCTGGCCAGTGGCCCAGCAGCACTGACCTGTGCTTTACGAAGAATCTGGGCTGCGGTTGGGTGTTTTTCCAGTTAGCCGGGTGGTGTAGGGCTCCACGACCCGGCCCCAAGGCGTAGTGACAGCGCAGTGCCTTCAGGGCACAAACATCTGACAGAGGAGGGACCCACAGAGAAACAAGCAGTGGGAACAAAACTGCAATAGCAATTCTGCGTTTGCCGTCCCTTGAAACATCATCAGAGAAATTCATGCTAGGAATTTGGCCAGAACCTATTCAAAAATAACTGAAGGCTAGAGACATTTAGAAAATACCAGAATTTGAGATTTTTCCCTAATTACAGTGAAATTTCCTTAGTTATTTCCCTAATGGACAGCTTCTTGCCACTGCTCTTGCCATGTCTAGAGCCAGGCCTGCTCTGGCCTGACGGTGTCCAGGAATCGCCAGTGCTTACCCCCTTCTCTCTTGGTCCTGCTCCATGGATGGGTGTCTAGTGAAGGGTCTTGATGGAATGTTTTGAGAAAGAGAAGCAAACAGCTTCAACAGTCATTTGTTACTCTTATCGTGAGTTTCCCTGCAGTTCTTGGGGCTCTAAAATTAGGAAGACCCCTGCTAGACCAGCAGAACCATTGCTCCAGATACCGACGTTGTGCTGTCTAAATGACTTATTTACTGACTGAAGGCATTGGTCATGTTTCTTGAGATGGTTTAGAAGGGGCGGACTTGGGAGACAGCCCTTTGCCATGTGTCACCTGGGAGCCATGGCATTTAACTTGGGCCATGGCCAGGTACCTGTGGTTCCCTAAGTGGGTCTTCTTGAAACTTACCACCCACCAAGAAACATGAGGGGTTAGCTCGTGGTGTTCTGTGAAAGCGAAGGCTGCTCCCTGGAGCACAGAGCTCTATGCTGTGTTTCTTTTCTAGGCAGGTTGTATGTATAGCGCATTGTCATATAATGAAATGATCTATGTACTGGCAGGAATTAAGATCCTGTAATGGTCTTTTTGGATGTTGAAATTAGAATTTTTTTTTTTTTTTTTTTTTACCTAGGCAGGCTTCCTGCTGCCTCTCCTTACCTTCCTCTCTACCAGTGCTCACAGGTGGGCTTTTAATTTGCCTCCAAGTGGCAGTGACTGTTTCCAAAATAGTCCTTAATTCTCCAAGGTCAGAGTTTGTGTTATCAGGAGAAACAAGGTCAGTGAGCATTCTGTGGGGCCCTCATTCTTTAGTTCTTCCCGGTTATTCCCTCTCAGGAAGGACCTGCATATTGTGTCCGATCCTGTTAAAAGCACGTTGCCTGTTTTGTACCCCTCTGATGCAGAATTCAGAGACAAATTGGGCTTTAACTTTTCACCAAGTAAAATGAGATAAAAGCATCAGCTAAACCAAAAACAAGTGGTTGGAATGAGTTAACTTTCTTTAAGAGACTAATCTGTTAACGAGCCATCTTTCAAGTCATCTTATTTCTTCATGTTGTGTTGATCAACTGTGAAAATACTGTTTGGCAAAAGTATACGTATGAGTATATGTAAGAACAAGGCGTATAATCACGATTGTTATCCGAGCTGTTTTCCTAGAGATCGCTGTGTGGGAGGTGAGAGGTTAGGATGGAAATACAGGCTTGGAAATGGTGGGCCAGCTCCCTAGGGAGCATGGAGAGTGACAAGATGAGAGTGAACTGGTAGAGGAGGAATAGACAGAGAAGCAGGAGAGCCAGGAGGCAGAAAAGTCCAGAAGCCCACGAAGTGGGAAGTTTCGAGGATGAGTGGTCGACAGAGTAAAATACACTGCGAGGAAGCCAGTGCTTAGAAGATTAAGTGTCTGATCCATGGCCAAGCCATGATAGGGGTTGGTAATGGTCTTCCTTCTGGAATTTTCTTCTCAGTCTCCTTCATGTCTATGAAAGACTGGCCCTTCTGCTATGACTTGTTTACAGTACCCCACTAGGCCACATGTTCTCATTTCTTATAGTTTAAAATATTTCTCATTTCATTAATCTCTTTATTAGATCATGGATGGATGTAAAATGCTGCTTTGTGCACACTAAGCTACTTATTTACAATTTTAAACTTTGTTGTGACACTTAGAATGTTATTTCCATGAAGCGGCCATCTGAAGGCTCTTGACGGGAATGTTTGAATTATAGATACCAGTCACTCTTTTCATTTTTAACTTCTGACCATGATATATGAACTTGCCTTTATTTGAGAAACATTCGTGTCTTATTTATTTGGCTGTGTGCTGAATTTGAGTTGACTAGATCACACGTTTTGTTGAGCATTTGGGCAAACAGATAAAATGCATCACAAGAGTTGTTGTAACAAAGGACCACAGACTGGAGGGCTTTAACAACAGAAGTGTACTGTCTCCCATCTGGAGACTGAAATCCCAAGATGGGTGTGCCGGCAGGATCGTCTCCTTCTGAGGGCTGTGATGGAGAGTCTGTTCATGCTGTGTTCCCAGCTTCCTGTGGCTTGCTAGTAGTCTTGGGTGTTCCTTGGCTTATAGACATGTCACCCTGACCTCTGTCTTCATGTTCACACGGTCTTCTCCCCGTGTATGTGTGTCTGTGGCCAAATTTCTCCTTTTTATAAGGACATCAGCCATATTGGGTGACGGCCACCCTCCTCCAGGATGACCTCATCTTCACTAATTACATCGACAATGACTTTACTTCCAAATAAGGTCACATTTTGAGGTCGTGGAAGTTAGATCTTCAACATATGGATTTTGGGGGACATAGTTCAACCCGCAACAGACTATATATAGCATAGTAAGATTCCCCAAGACTGAGGGGAGGGAATCTGTCCTCAACATTTAGACGTAAAGTGTTGGACTTTATCTTGCACTTCATTGAAAAATGACATTTCTGTAAGTTAATTGGCCAAGTCAGCTCATATGGGAATGGACGTAGGGAACAAAAGGATTCAATTTAGGTAATAGGAAGGGTAGGAAAGAGGAAAATGAATATCAGATGACAAAGATAAAGAAAACACAAATAAGGAGAAACAGCAATGATAGTGATTTTGGGAGCATGTTTCAAATGGAGTTTTCTGAGCACAGAAAATCTCTGAAGTATATTATACACTTCGTTGTAATAAGACCCAACAGCTCAGTATTTGTGATGTGGTGGATTCTTAGCATTCATGGCAGCAATCCTACACTTAATAAACAAGAAAAACGAAGGTGCAGCTATCAGTATTTGAAGATGTTTCAGTCCCTAGTCTGACACTGGCACTTTCCTGAGGCGGCAGCCTTTCCCAGCAGGTCAGGCCCCTCATGGTGTGGCCCAGCCAGCAAGCCTGCCCCAGCTCAGCTCAGGACTCTTCTTTCCACTGGTCCTGCTCTCCACAGGTCCACAGCGTGTTCTTGTAAAGACTAAGAGGTCACTTAGAGGACAGCCTGAGTATATGGACACGAGGCCAAAATGTCTCACTTGGTGGTTAAAATGGAGCTGATTTTCCTGGCTATCCCGTCTCATGGACTAGAAACCTCCAATCGTCAGTGACTCTTCCCTTGTTTATATTTAGTAACAGACGTCAGAAGGCATGACAATACATGATAAACGGTGTTTAGTTGAGCAAGCTGGATTTACAGACTTTCCTACCTGCGGATAACCACATCTGCTGTGCAGGCAGCATGTGCCTAAATGTATACGTACCGAGACTCAGAACCCAGGAGAGTGGCTTCACAGGAAACAGGCAGTAGATTCGCAGACAGAAAAGGAAAAACAGCAGCTCTGGTTTCTTAAAGAAACCTATTTAAAAACCGGCCTATTTACTTCACCATTTGGTGTTTATCGATGGTTTTACTCAAAGCACTTTTAGGGGTGCTCCTTGCATTTCCTTCTAATACCCAGGCCAACGTTAAGCCCTTTAAGGGAAGACCCAAATATTGAGACCCCTCATTTGTCCAGGTTTAGGCTGGAACCAGAGCTTGGAGGTTTTTTCCTTCAGACCAGGAGCCTCACAGAACCACACTTCCTCTCTCCAGATGTGATTTTGGGGTAAAGTGTATGTGTGCTTTATTACACTGTGATTGTTTCTGCAAACCTAAGCCCATGTTTGTAGGTCAGAATTTGTAGCTCTGACCTCCTCCTGTGTACTTTATACTTTATTGGTCATGGGGATGTAAAGTACAGCATGGGGAATATGCAAAGTGACATGGTAATGACTATGTACAGTGTCAGATGAGTACTAGACTAATCGGGGGGAATCACTTCATAAATTATATAAATGTCTAACCACTACACTGGACACCTGAAACTAATATAAAAAATATTGAATGTCAACTATAATTAAAATAGTCACGGGGATATAAAGTACAGCATAGGGAATATAGTCAATAATAATGTAATAACTATGTACAGTGTCAGATGGGTAATAGACTTATTGAGGTTATCACTTTGTGAAGGATATAAATGTCTGATCATTATGTTGTTTTGTACACCTGAAAGTAAAAAACAAACAGAAAACCTCCAACTTTTCTCCTGTCAGCCATTTTTGTTTTTAGAAAGGTTCTCTATTTTATATGATGATTTCGAGAATTAAAATAAAACCTTTTGCACACATTGTTTCTCTTTAGAAACAGATCATTTACTACCAGCCATTGTTGATAAGAAGAAATTTACATTATTAAATTGCAGTATGTTGCAAGTCAGATGTTTTAATGCTGTAATTTCTAAAATGTAGTCTTTTTAAACAAAAAAACCTCCACTGTGCTGGACAAGAACATAACTGTAATTTTACACTATTACGTATTTGTATGTTATAGAATGTTCATTCCTATCAGTAACTTTATAACTGAAAACCAGTAACAGTATGTTCCATTTTAAGAAAAACCTTTTATTAAAATTTAAAACTATTAAGCAAGTTCACTAGAGATGGCAATTTATAATACAAAAAGACTTGAGCAAAGACTTTCTTTAGGGAGTAGAACTTTTATGTGCTAAAGATAACTTGAGTAGATCTTGACTGAGCATCACCTATGAGCCAGATACGTCTAATTATGTGCCAGACATGGGCATGGAGAAGTGGAAGGGAGCAGAGAACCTCAGAAGCTGTGGCCAGTTAGAATCACTCAGAAACGAAGTGACTGTGTTCCTAAGAGTATCATGTGTGGAACAATGCGAAAATATAGCTGATGGTTAGAATTCAAATTAGAGCTTTTCAAGAACACATCTGTAGAATAATGATGAACACGATGGTAATTCCGGGGTACCAGAGTGTGAGCGTAAATGAAAGGCAGTGATTCTATCTCGTCATGAACGGGAAGGTTGACCCAGCGGCATAAAATGACTGCTCCAAAAAGTGATGTATCTTCTAAAAATGCTCAGATTTCTACTTATAACAATTACAGCAACAGTGATTTCACAGCTGTTAGTCAGACGGTTTTAATCTGCGAAAGGTGAAGTGTTTGACAGTACCTCGTTCTCACGTACAGATTAGCTGCTTGGAGTTTAACCTTTAGATGTACTTAAGCAACCACGCTTTACAATTTTTTTTTCCTTTTTGTATAACACCACCCAAACAGAAACAGTTGAATAACTTGTAACTGGGAATACAGAAATCTGGGAGACATTTTTTCCACCCGATATAAGTTGCTCCAATTACCTCCTTTCTGTCTGGGGGTATTTTAACACTCACCCTAGCATCTAGAAGCAACTTTACAATTAAAGAATTGAAGCTGTTTGTGGTGATATAAACGTCAGAACAGAATACTTGCACTTCAGTGCCTTGCAGGATTTTAAATGAGTGAGTATGACTGCCTGCTACAGGGGAGAGAAACAATGTCTTTTATCTTTACCTGAGTCTATGGGAATAAACATGAGTTTTAAATGCATGTTTGTAGAGAATTTATATCTTGAGCTTCTAATTGGCATAAAAGAGCAAAACTTCACAGGCTTTCTATAGGACTACATTCAACTTTTAAATGCAACTCTGTGTGTTAAATTAATTTTAAGGTAATATTCACATAGATAAGCCTTTTTATTGAAATGATTCAATCCATGCTGCCCAAAGAACATAGGATGAGAACACAGACACGGAAACAGGTGCTAGCCATGCATTAACTCTGCGTAAGCCAGGCTGTCCTCATGTTCAGTCAACAAAGGCTCTGAGGCTTGATCACAGTTTTTCGAGACTGTGTTTACTAGAGACACCATGCTAAGTATTTTACACATTTTATCTTATTTAAATATCTCTATGACCCATTTAGGTTAAAAAATACCATTACCTCTATTTTCCCAATGAAGACGTAGGCTGAAAACGGTTACCACCGGTCCCCAAATTGGTCTGCCAGCGAGTCATGTGGGAGCTTTTTAACAATAGAGATTCTTGGACCACTTTCTGCAGAGTAGGATTTAGAAGTTCTAGAGTATGGATCTGAGTACCTTTTTGGTTAAGTAGTTTCCCCAGTTGGTTCTAATAAACACATAGGTTTGGAAGCCACACTTGGTTGGAAGAGCCACCTTGTGTCACACAGCTGTGAAGCGATAGAGGTGACCATGATGGTGGCCCAAGCACAGACATTTAAAGCCACCATCGAATCCTAGCATTTGAAAGAATCCTAGCTTTTATTTTTGCCCAACATCTTTCCCAGTGTGGGCTTTGCCTCCCAACATCCTTGGCTGTGGGCATCTGAGCCTCTGCTGGAGGTGGGTCAGGGTTGAGGCTCTGATTTTCTCAGGAGCCCTTGCTATGGCTGAGTAGTTCTGATTATTAGCAAGTTCCACTGTACTCTGAGCACTTACATTCCTGCCTGTCACTCACTGGTTTTACCCCCTGGAGCTATCCAGAATAAATCCAGTCCTTCTTTTGCACAACAGCCTATGTGCTATTCTAAGAAACCCAGCTTCTTCCTACAGCGGCTTTCCTACTCTCGACTAGGTGCCAAGTTTGAAATCGCACCGCACCTCTCAGTACAACCATGAAACTCCCAGCTTCTCAGAAAGCTTGTGCTATGGCTGTTTTTCTCTAGTATCCCTCGTTGCGTAGCCTCCCAGATTCCCCAGTTAGTTTTCTTTTTCTTCTTTATCACTTAGCTCTGTGTAAGAAGCAAGACACTTGGTCATTGTTCATAACACAGATCTAAAGTTTGCTTGTCGGAAAAGATCACTCACATTCCAGGTCAGAGATTTTAAGGATTGAAAAGAACGGGAACCTAGGGCGTTAAGAGAGAAGTGAGTTTTGCTCAGTGCTACGTAGCCTGTGATCTTGTGGTCCTCAGTACCACGAGGCCAGCCTTCACAGAAGGAACAGGCTGTTCCTGACAGCTCCTCCATGTACTAAAAGCAAACATATTTTCCTCCTGTACTGAACCCTTCAGCCCTTTGTGTTTAAACTCTTTCCCATCTTGTTTGAACTCTTTTTCTGGAACAAACATTTATTGTAGGCAGTGTAAATAACAGCTGACAGTCTGTTTGTGTTGACTTTTCTATGACTCTTTTGGGCTGCTATTTAGTTAGAGAGTTTGGAGACCTGAATTCATGTCTCTACTTTGTCACCAGTTCATACCTTAGACAAGTCTGAATTTTCCAGGTCAAAGTTCTTCGATGGAATAGCGTTAATAAGTACTTTTGCCGTACCTTGTGGAGAGGGATGCTAAACCTTGGCTACCCAGAGTCTTGAGATGTCCAGAGAAATGAGTTCCATAAAACAATGCAGTGCTGCCGTGAATATTTAATTGCCGTGATGCGTAATGCCACTGTCGGCGTATTAGTGGAATTTAGACTCTTTCTCTAGCATTCTATTTAGTTTTTAATTTTACTGTTGCTGTTAGTTTAGACAGGATGGAATGATCAAAACTATTTACCGGGAAATCCTGACCTTTTAGGGAACAGACTGAGCACTCTGAAACAACTCTCTGAATCCATCTCAGATGAGTGTGGAGAGGGGCGTACACACACACACACACACACACACACACACACACACTCGCATTTGTGTGCTGGCTCCATTTGTTCTCAGGAAGGAAACAGAGGCGAGACGGTTCCCACTGCAGGTTATCCAGCTCTTTCCTGGGCTGCCGGGTGGACTGGGAGACGTAAGGGGTGGTCTCGGGTTATCTGTCTGGTCTTTTGAGCAAACACCTTTTTTTAGCAAGTGAAAGTATGACCGGATCTTGAAGTTTGCCGGTTAAGAGGGAAATAATTATGGGAAGCATGGTTTAGATGAAGACACAAGGCAGTGACCTGCAGTTCCCAGGATCACGAGTCGTATTTCCTTCAGGGTGTACCATTGGGGGTGAAGAGGGGACTAAACGTGTTGTCTTCTTCAGATTCCTTTTGTAGAAGCTCTCAGACCATTCTCAAGTTTTCTGAAGACCTGTTCTGTTTTCCCTGGTGAAATGTCAGTGTTGGGCAAGATTTCCTGTGGCTTTCTTTGCAGAGAGGCGCTAGGGAATTAACTACAGATAACTAGCAAATGCTTCGAAAATCCAAAGGTACTTCAGAAATGATAAACACCGTTTGGTTCTCACTCGGACTGAGTAGAGAAGATACCTCATTTGTTCAAAGTAATGTAAAGATGATGGACGACAGAATGCTCCGCTTCTTGGAACGACACTAACTCCTTTGTTCTGAAGCTCTACTCTGGTCATATTACCCGGCGGTCATTCTCAGTGAAGAAATAAATGGGACCTCACTGAGTCTGCCAGAACCTTAATACTACAGACCATTACAAACACATTAAAGTATAATCGACATCTAGTAGCTGTATGTCTACAATGTGCCGATTAGAATATTTAACTGTGCAATAAAAGAGGAGTTAATAAAACACATCTAAGAAATGGAAAATAAGATTAGAAGTGGCATTTTGGCCCTTGTTCAAGTGGCATGGAGCAGGAGAGGGCGTGGAAGCCTCCATGGGCTCGTTTCCTGTGTCTTTATTTGCTGCTGGTTCACTCGTTACTAAATATATTTGGGTCTCACCCCTCCTCCCCAAACATTCTGCGCTCACTTTGATTCAATGCTATGTTATTGTTTAATGACATATGGAAGTTTTAGAATTCAACTTCAAAATAAACAATAAAATGAGTTGGAATTACAATTTATTGATCGCGTGCTGGCCTATTTGCTTGTAAGACAAATTGTGTAGATTTTCTACTTTCTTCCCTTCAAAAGTCACTACCCCTCAAATATCTGGAGGTGGTTTTATTGTTTTGTTTTGTTTTTCTTTTAATTTTAACCACAAGTGAACTGCTGTGTAGCAACATTGACTACAAATGTGCTTCTTGGCAATGTCCCCACTGTACAGTTGCCTTCTTCATTTCTTTTCTTGCTTAACTGGGATTTGTAATCACTGATTTATAAGTGTGAGCTGTAATAATGTCAGCTCT
Organism: Rhinolophus sinicus; assembly: GCF_036562045.2. NCBI lineage: Eukaryota > Metazoa > Chordata > Mammalia > Chiroptera > Rhinolophidae > Rhinolophus > Rhinolophus sinicus. The sequence goes on along the minus strand of NC_133755.1, from coordinate 66,873,130 downwards.
CTGCTGGTGTGATTGGAGAACTTGTTATGAAATGAAGTTAATTTTCTATTTTCTTTCCTTGGAAACCCCTTTACACTTAATTTTAAGCAGATAAGTGACATAACAGTCCAAGCCACTAGAAGATAATGCATTTAGAAATTGCTGATTGATGAACTTATGCTTATCTAATTTTGTTTTAAAAAGATCCCAATATATCTTTTGAGAATAGATTTTCGACTAGAAGAACAAAAATAGGATAGGTGGATGAGGTACTCGAAAAAGAAAAATTGAGGGGCTCTGACTATGTGTTTCTCTTTCCAATAAATTATTTTAATATTAACCTTAGAATTCATGTTTTAGTCATGCTCGTCATTTGTGGAAAATATTACTTAGCTTAATACTTTTAATAAAAATAAATGTGTGTGTTTTAAGCAAAACAGTTTATGTTGTAATAGGATAACAGCAACATTTTATGCATCTTTCTTAGCTGGATTTTCTTTTAGAGATAATAATCTTTGGGGCTGTTATAAATATGCATATCATATTCGTGTTTCTGTTGAAATGCGTGCAGGAGTAAGAGGCACTGAATTTGATTAACTTTATTAACCATAAATAATGAAGTGTACTCTTTTATGTTAACCCTTCTTTTATTGTGTATCAGCCTTTAGACATTTGGCTATCTGGACAAGCGATCATTTATATCCTTTTAAAAAATATTTATTGCTTCTTTGACTAATTGCTTTTTATACGACTTAAAGCCTTTTGCAGTGGTACCATTTGTTAAAACACAGCCAGAAGCAGGCAGAGCGGTGTCATTTCTCAAAAATTTAGTGTCATTTTTATAGACAAATAACACTTGTAAATGATGGATAATAGCTAGCAGGATGCTGCACGGTATAAAATGCGCATGAATTATATTTTCTGGGAGTTAGAAGGTTAACTTGTCTGTGAACTAATTGAAGGGTTTTATGGTAAATGCAAAATGCTGTGTGCACATTATCGGCAAGTCTTAAACCAGCTGAAAAAGGGATTTTCCTTCCCTGGGGTATTATTCATTATCTCATCCTCTTTTCTGGCTAGCTGCTGGATGAGGAGAGCATCTAATCAAAATACATCTATAGGATTTAGAAGGAGCACAACATAGATGCTTTTCACAACCAGTCGGCAGATTAGTCCTTTGCACATTAGAAATGAGAGTGAAGGTGAGTGTAGGCATGGAAATGACCCGGCATAATGGCATATTTGGGTATTTACCAGGCTGTGGTTTTCAAGCCAACTGTGATTTCTGGCCCTGGGACAGCAAACGGTGGGAGAAATTCTTGGTTTCTTCGGCAGCTTGCAATACAGAAGTGAGAGGAACATACTACACACTTTTTGTTGAGGAAGGCTCACTCACAGGTCTGTGTTTACACTCTTTTTACCACTTTTACACTGGGCACTTGTGTTAAGTGGAAAACACACTGTCTCAATTTAGTAGCAATGGGAAGTTTCAATCAAGTATATTATCACGTTCATGAAAACTTCAGAAACTTGACTCATTTCAAAGGTGAGACTTTCCCTGCCCATCTGAGGCTCTGTAGGCCTCTATCCTGATTATGGGGGAGAAGGGGGTTTGGTGTCTATTTCATTTGCCCCCTGTGTTCTGACTGCTCTTTCTCATTGCGTCTGTGTTGGGGAAGAAAAGAAGTCGAGGAAAGAAAGGTAATTGTAAGAAATAGAAAGGATTTCTTGACCGGTCTGGTCATAGGCTGGCTTTGTGTTTCCTGGGTTTAGTTGCTGTATAACATCTCTCTATCTTTGGTGCTTTTCAGTTTTACTACAATATGTCTAGATTGGATTTCTTTTTGTTTATCCTGATTAGTATATCCATGGATTCAGGCCTTACCATCTCTGGGAAAGTCTCAGGTTATTATCTCCTTAAATATTTCCTTTCCTCTATCCTTTCTATTCTTTGCTTCTAGGACTCTAATTAGATTTATTTTAGACCTTCTCATTGTATTCTCCATACAGATTAACCTCTCTTCTAGTATGTTTTCCATCTCCTTGTCTCTCTGTATTGCCTTTCGGGCGATTTCTTAAGCTCTTCCTTCCAGCTTATTCATTTTCAGCTTTGACTAATATGCTATATAATCTAGATAGTGAATTTTTTTATTGCAGTAACTATAGTTTTTTTTAATGTTTTATTTGGTTCTTCATAAATTGGCTGGTCTTTTTTAAAATTTTGGTAAAACCACATGTGGGGACAGTCCCAGAGAGCAGTTTCCAGGCTCTTGGCCTCACGTGCAAAGGTGCTGGCTCGGTTATTAGATGGCCATCAGCTGTAATCAGATGGGCATCTGCTGTGGCGGGGTGGCCATCAGCTGTTACCGGTTAGTCATTAGCCACTAATATAACTGCCGTGGCTGTGTAGGGGGTTGTTGGTTGGCAGAGAAGCAGATGGCGGATTGGGAATCGTATGGCTCCTGCTTCCTGTGTCTCCAACCCAGCCGCCAGCGAGAATATAGTGGTATGACTCCCCTACCTATGGCTCCGTTGGTGTTCCTTTTTGGCCTCACCATGTCCTGCGTTCTTGTGTGGGGAGCGGGAGCTGAGACCCCGCCTGACACAACATAACTCGAAACTGACCATCCTTACCATTAGTAAGTGTGCAGGTCAGTAGTGCTGAGTACACTCTCTTGGTTGTGCTACCACTCTTTTCATTTTGCAAAATGGAAACTGCTTGGTCATTTTTGACAGTCACTTGTTGCTTATTTCTGCGATGCTGTCTTTTGCTTCTTTAATACGTCGTATGTATGTAGTTATTTTATAGTCCGTATCTAGTAGTTGAAACAGCTGAAGTCCATGGTAATCTAAATCTGTTGTTTGTTATTTCTTCTGATGCTCACACATGGTGTTTTGTTTCCATGTGTATTTAGTAAGCCTTGATTGCTAGCTCATATTTGATTGATCGAAATCTGTAGAAAAAGGATGCCTTTTCTAGAAGAGTATTTGCTTTGTTTTCTGCAAGTATACATGGGGTGCTGCTGTCCTGACAGCAGTTCATCCCCTTTCAGGTGCCCCAGTGTAACCGGGGGTTGGTTTATTTCTCCTACCCAGCCACTGACCTAAGGCCACATTGAAAGCATCACTGTCCCTCGTAGGACCCTTCCTATTTGGGGGGGGGGGGTCTATCATACTTCTGGAAGCCTTGGCTGATTTTAAAGCAGCTTTCACCTGGGCATGTGTTTGGGGCCTGTACTAGGCCCTCCAGCTGCAGCTCCCTTCCTTGGAGCTGTGCCCAGGCTCCTGATTTTACAGAGATCTGCTTTCTCTACCCCCTTTTGGAGTCACCTCATCCCCTGGAAGAAGTCTCTTGGACAGGAAGAGCTCTGACCAGCAGTCCCCCTGAAATTCTACATCTGGCTCCCTACACTGGGTCACCTTTGTTCCACTTTGGAGTGGGTAATGGGGTGCAGGTACCTCCCGGTGCAATTTCAGCTAGTGTGGTCCTGAGGGTGTGTGGCAGCTGCCAGTCTGGGATGCCTCCTAAATTCTAGGGAAAGTGTAGCAAGCACTGCGCTTTCCTGCTTTAGAGCCTGTGTCACTGGACTTGAGGTCCCACCATGCTACCCTAGCCCATGGGTGGTACAGATCACAACTCAGCTCTTTCCTGTCAAAGACGAAATTCTCTCCTGACCTCCCTTTTGACTCAGAGAAGGCGAAGGGTGTAAAGAGTCATGAAATCAGTTATGACACGTTAACTTGGAAAAGTTCCTTTAAGGAGCCTGACACCTCACTTTGGAAGTTTGTATCTGTTGTGGATTGGTAGCTCATTCGAAACTTCCAGTTTACTTTCTGTCCATGCAAACGTCTACAGCATGCATCACCTCCTCTCACAGGATCACTTTTCTCATTCTTCTGACCCCCTGTTTGTTAAACATGTTCTAGAATGGAATGGATTTCCTAATTTCTCTGTAGCCAGTTGGTTTACTCTTTTGTTACCTTGCAGAAAATACATCTTCCCCACTGTGATTGAGACATAAGAATGAAGAGCAGTGAGCCCTCAGAACCACCACAGGGTCACTTGTACAGGGCCAGGCCATAGACTGTCCTTTGGCATGTTGTATTTTTAAAACTGTCATGCCAGACTAACTCCATTAAAAATCAGATTATGTTGATATGGCTGCCACTCCCCTGTCCCGAAGTGGACTTAACTCCCCATCACTAGACTGAGGGCTGCCCTTTATGACTTCTTTCCAAAGAGTAGTGTGTGGCGAGGGGAGAAAGTACCTTTGGGACGGACAGGCCTGGCAAATGCTTCCTCAGCCAGGTGGTCAGGTTCACACCGATAGTGGTAAGTCCCACCGACAGCATGTGGCCTCTGTGAGGTGTGGTGACAGTGGTGCTGGCACTTCTCTGCTCTTCTCCTAAAAATGCATAATCTCAGTCTCATGAGAAAAAGCAGCAGTAGAATTGAAACTGAGGGACGTTCTACAAAATGCCTGACCAGTTCTCCTCGAAACTGTCAAGGTCCTCAGCAACAAGGAGAGTCGGAGAAACTCACAGGTGAGAGGAGGTGAAGGAGCCACGACTACGAAGTGTAGTGGGAGGGAACCCTGGAACAGAAAAAGGACATTAGGAAGAAAAGGTGTAAAACCCAAAGTAAGTGTGGCGTTCACTTAATAAGTAGTGTGCCAGGGTTGGTTCCTTGGTTGTGACAGGAAGAGGTGAGAAATTGCAGTGGGTAGGTAGGTATCACAGGTAAGTAGACAGCATGGAGCAGGTGGTTAAGGGCATAGCCTTTGGAGCCAGACTGACTGGGTCTGAAGCCCAATTTATGCCTCTGAGCTGGGAGACCTGAGGCGAGTTCATAGCCCGGTGCCTCAGTATCCCCATCTGCAGAATTGCTATCCCACACTGGGTGAGTGTGAGGACTAATGAGGTGACACACGTGAAGCTCACCTGGCATACCCCAAATCCCTGTTGTAGCACCCGAAGTTCACTCTATCTTCCCAACGTTTTTCCCGCCTGCACAAATGACTGTAAGAGTGACAAGTTGGAAGGCAACTCTGTGCCAGGCTGGTTCATAGGAAATTATCTGTCCTCAGAGGCCAACGTTGAAATGAACAAGGATGGAGAGTGTGTTCCCCACCCCACAGTGTTCAGTAATGACACGGTCACTCGTGTATCTTGGACCCTCTGGGTGCTCTCTAAGTGTTAATGAATGGATCAGATTACTACATTTAGTCATGGGTTTGGGGTTTCTGGTATTGCAAAACACAGTTTTTTAATGATTTTCAACACATCATGTAGCTGGCATCATAATGCTTGTTCTATGGATGCTCCTGTGTTTCGTGCCAGATGAGATGTCATTGTCCTCTTTCAAAGGCACTTGTGAGGCCCCAGTGCCAGGCTGGGTCATGGTCTTCAAGCCCTGATGTCTGGCTTCTTGGCTGACCCCTCAGCCACATGGGGGCATTTATGTGGGTGCTGGATCAGAATTAGCGCTCTTTTTCTCATTGCCCTTTTGTTAACTTACCTTGGATTAGAAGAAAGAAGGACATACGGTTTTCTTAAAAAAAAAAAAAAAAAAAATAGCTGTATTGAGATATAATTCACACACCATACAACTCATCCCTGTAAAGTGTGGGATATTCACAGACTTGTGCAGCCCTCCCCACAATCAATTTTGGAACATTTTCATGTCCAAAGAAAGTCTGTTCCCTTTAGCACCCCCAACTTCTCCCACCTCCAGCCCTAGAAAACCACGAATCTACTTCCCGTCTCTATAGATTTGCCTGTTCTGGACCTTTCGTATACATGGAATCATATCCTATGTGGCCTTTTGTGTCTGTCTTCTTTTTCTTAGCATAACATATTTAGTCTTTGTCTATGTCATGGCATATATCAGCATGCCATTCTTTTTTATTGGTGAATAGTATTTTGTTGGACGTGTAGACTACATTTTATTTATCTGTTCATCAGTTGATTTACACTTCCTGGCTGTTACAGTGAAGCTGCTTTGAACATTTCTATTCAGGTTTTTGTGTGGGTATGTCTTTTTAATTTTCTTGGGTACATACCTTAGGAATGGAATTGCTGGTTCATATGGTGTAACCAGCAATTCAGTGGTTTAACTGATTAAGGCACTGCCAGACTGGTTTCCAAAGTGGCTGCATCATTTTAGATTCCTAACATAGAAGAAGGGTTCTAATTTTTCTCCACTTGGTATTATTTGTCCTTTTGATTGTAGGCATCCTAGTACTTGTGAAGTGGTGTCTCATTGTGGGTTTTCTTTTTTTCTTTCTTTTGAAGCTCCCATTATTTATTCATTTTTTAAAATCAATTCACAGAGATTTCTAGCAAAGAACTTTTTAGTAATCTGAAAGTCATTTTAAAATTACATGTGCACCACTGTTTCATGAGAACATGTCAAACACAGTAATTCTCTGACTTGAAAACACGAGAAGCTAAGAAGTGTATTTAAACTATTTTTTTAAAAGCATTTTACTTTTTTATCATTTCTCCAATGATTGATGATGTTGAGTACCTTTTCTGTGTGCTTATTGACCATTTGTGTATCCTCTTTGGAGAAATGTGTATTCAGATAGTTTTCCCATTTTTAAATAGGTTGTTTTACTTTTTAGTATTGAGTTGTAAAAATTGTTTATAATTCTAGATATTACTCCCTCATGAGATGTATGACTTGCTAATATTTTCTCCCATTGTGTGTGTCTTTGTACTTTTTTGATATTATGTGAAACACAAAAGGTTTTAATGTTGATGAAATCTGCTTTATTTTTTGTTGTTACTTATACTTTTGGTGTCATGTCTAAGAAAGCTTTTCCAATCAAGGTCATAAAGATTTACTCCTATATTTTCTAAGATTTTTATAGTTTTAGCTCTTACATTTAGATCTGTGATCTCTTTTGCGTTTTTTTGATGCCGTGCTTTCCTTCTTATGGGGGTGGGGGTCTGTAATTTTGGTGTGTAGTAGGAAGGGGGTGCTTCCATGACCTGCTTCCAATGCAAACCTTGGATTCCAAGTCTCTGTGGGACTTTCCCGAGCAGAAGACTGTCCACATATCATTGCCTTTTTGTTGCTGGTAGAAAAGTGTGCTCTGCGTGACCTCTTAGGGTGGGGAGAGAGCAGAGGAAGTCTGCAGGTAGATTCTTCCAGGCTACCCGTGTGTCTGTTTCCTTATGATCCAGCTTTGTATCCTCACTGCATGGCCGTAATAAATCTCAGTTATTAATATAAGTACAGTAGTACCTCGGTTTTCGAATGTCTCCGTTGACAAACATTTCGGTTTATGAACACCGTAAACCCAGAAGTACGTGCTTCGGTTTTCGAACACGCCTCGGAAGTTGAACATGTCACGCAGCTTCTGCTGAGTGCAAGATCCCGGGGCCTAGATGTTGGCTGTTGTTGAATGTTTCAGAACTCGGATGGTCTTCTGGAACAGATTACATTAGAAAACCGAGGTACCACTGTATTTGCTGAGTCTGTGTCCTTTCAGCAAATATCTGAACACAGTGGTGGTCTTAGGGCTGCCCGCCACAGGGTCCAGTTTCATCCTTAGCATGTGGATATCCAGTTGTCCTAGCATCATTTATTGAAAGAGAAATGTAGTTTCAAAGAGAAATGTAACTCCTGAAAGCTCAGGGGCACCGAAGGTATTTATACAGGTAGCAAGTGTGTGGACTAACACAGGAACCTGTCATCGTGCAGGCTGCTGTAACAAAAATACCACAGACTGGGTGGCTTAAACAAGAGGCATTTATTCCCCATGATTCTGAAGAACGAGACTTTCAAGATCAGGTGCCCACTGACTCCTCTTCCTGGTTTGTGGATGAATGCCTTCTTGCTGTATCCTCGCATAGTGCAGAGAGAGAGGGGGCTCTTTCCTTCCTCTTCTTCTAAGGGCAGTAATGCTACATCACAGGAACCCCACCCTTATGATCTCATCTAACTCTACTGACCTCCCAAAGGGCCCACCTCCAAATACTGCCACACTGAGGATTAGGGTTTCAACATATGAATTTGGGGGGCACAGACATTCAGTCAGTAAGAGAACCCCATGTTCTAAATTTAGGACCAACTCTAGGCCACTTCATGGTTCTACTCACTTCCTCTCTGGACGGGATGTATCAAAGTGGTACCTCCCTTACATTTGCTGGTCGTGTACTTCATTATCGTCACCTACTTCAAGCTGCCCGCTCTGTGTGTGTATGATGTACGTCTTGTGTACTCGGAAAAAGCAGCCTTGGATATCTGGCTTTCATCACCCAGAATTGTTGATTAGAAGGTCAGCTATCCACTTCATCAACAAGGTGTATACACTTCTCTAAAAATGTATGTAAAGCTTATCATGCTTTTTTCATGGAGACTTTTTAAAACTGTGTCTAAAACTTGGGATTGTCTTCATAAAAAGTAGTGTGGTGTATCTGAAGGAGCAAGAACTGTGGGTGCACAAGCCCTGGGTGAATGCTGCTCCTGCGGCTTACCTCTTTTGTGCCTGGGGTGACTGAGGCCTCTGAGCCTCAATTTCCTGCGGAATTGTTGAGCGGAATAGATGAGATCCCATTTGTAATATGCCCAGTATAGCATTTCTTGGCACATAGTAGTCACTCAATAAACAGTTGCTATTTCTGTAGATGATACCGGAACTTCAGCTATCACTCATTTTTTTTCTGTGTCATCCTTTTTCTAATGCCCTTATGTGAATATGCCGTAGGTCAGTCTTATTCTCAGAAAGTTAATGTAGTTATTATATTTTCTAGCTAGTGTGATTTACTGTAGCTATTTGAGAGTTGAAACCTCCCCAAGTTTCAGGGTGTGTTCCCAAAGGATGCATGATGGATAGTTTATCTTGATTCCAGGAAACAGAGATGCTGAGGGATTCATGGAATATATGTTTGCATTCCTGCTAGAGCAGCTCACAAATTACGTAGGTTACAAATGCAGGTGGCTTCTTGGTGAGAGGACAAACTGCCTGTGAGTAATCCAGCATTCTAGTGAAGACAAAGATTTCTTCAACAAAGTGGGAGATTGTGGGGCTGTAGAGTTGAGTTTAAACTACTAGCAAGAGATTGGGGAGAAAAAGGAAGGACAACTGCACCAACAGAATAGAGAGTAACAAATACTGAGACGCCATGGAGGGGGTTGAGGGACACTAACAACACTAATAATATGAGTAGTAATAATAAGTAGTGTTTACTGAGCATTTACTATGTGACATGAGCACTGTGCTAAGTGCTTTAATCATATATTTAGTCATTGAATAGGTACAGAGAGAGTCCATAGAATCGAGTCGATAGTTAAATAACTCATCCTAAGGTCGCACAGGTAGTAAATGGCAGATCTAGGAAGTGAATCCAGTGTGGCTAGAGACTTCAACAGAGACGGAGTTCTCTTTTTTGTGAGTGTATGACAGATGTGAGAACCCATTGAGACTATGAAATGCTGTCTACTCCCATTTCCTCAGCTTTTCCTCTGGGACCAGCTGTTCAAACTGGATACTTTTCAGAGTGAAGAGGCCTCTATTAACACTTACTTCAGGGCGAAAGCTATATACCAGACTGTCCAAGGCAAACCCAAATTGTGGTCACCTGTATACAAGTTTTAAAGCAATTATATTTGGACCCTCCCCTCCCCCAAAAGACATAGCCTTATTTAGAACAGATGGCCTAGTGTCAACTGATGACATGGAGAAAGCAGAACTGCTTGAGTCCTATTTTGATTTTAGCGTATTTATCAGGAAAAATGATCTTCAATTTGGGAAGGGTAGAATAAACATGGTTAGGAGAAATTAAAGCCTAAGCTAGAAGAGACAATGAGAGCTGCTAAAAGTGCATTTAGGTCCCCTGGGCACCAAGGGAGCTTGGATGTGTGACTGTGGAACCACTTTAGGTAATACTTCGTGAGTCGAGGAGAATAGAATGCCAGAAGATTGCGACTGATTTCAGTGAACATAACCACTTTTCCAGGGGGGGTAAAGCATGGTTTAGAAACTACAGATGGGTGAGCTTAAGTCAGTTTTGGATGAAATTCTAGAAGCAATATTAAACAGATGTTTGTGAACATATAAAAGGCAGCAGTGACTACTGGGAGACAGAAAGGGTTCTCTAAGAACAGGTTTGTTCCTGTTTGGATGGGATCATTAGTGTGACACAGGAAGGGAATGTCAGCGAGTGCATATTGATTTCAGCAAGCCATTTGAGAGTCTCTCATGAATGAAAAGATGGAGAAGTGTGAGCTGGGTGGTAACATAGTTGGATGACATTATATTTGGTGCAATAACCATTGTAAAACTGGGTGATGAATGGATTAATTGACACAACTAACAGTAACTACCAAGGTAGTCTCAGACTACATTATCATAATTATAACAAAAAGCAAGGCTAAAAGTTGTACTGTGCTCTGCTCAGGTCAGATCACATGTTTGATACAAGCTTCTGACTGCTGAGAAAATGGCTGATTCAGCCTTGGAATCTCCCAGGGTGGGACCTTTCAAGTACCACCCTCCATAAAGCAGGATGAGCTGCCATGGGAGGCAGGAGGTTTCGTCTCTGGGAAGTGTTCAAGCAGAGATTGGATGACCATTTGGCAGGGATTAGAGTTGAAAATATCCTTGGTGATTGTATTATCAGGTTTTATAGGAAAATAGAACCAGTAGGGTGTGTGCCCGTGTGTGTGTGTGTGTGTGTGTGTGTGTGTAACCAAGAGATTTATTGTAAGGAATAGGCTCATCTGATATGGAGGCCAGCAAGTCTCAAGAATTGAAGGGTCAGTAGGCAAACTGGAGACGCAGAAGAGCCAATGATGGGAGTTCTAAGGCCTATGAGCAAGGAGAACCGATGGTGTAAGTTCCAGTCTGAAGGCCCGCAGACTCAACCCAGGGAGAGTCCATGTTTCAGCTCAAGGCTGAAGGCACTTGAATGTCCCAGTACATGTCCCAGTTTGAAGGCAGTTGGGCAGAAAGAGTTCTGTCTTCCTGGGGAAGGTCAGCCTTTTTGTTCTATTCAGGCCTCCAGCAGCACCCTCATAGAAACACTCAGAATAGTGTTTGACCAAATGTCTGGGCACCCCGTGACCCAGTCTGGTTGACATAAAATTCACCATCACCAGGACTGGCTAGTGCAACATCCGCATTTTGTGGAGGAGAACAGTCTCAGAGGGCACGACTTACCCAAGGTGACCTAGTGGCCCAGGTAGCTCTGGGATTCAGGTCTTCCAAACCCACAGGCTTGCTTTTCCCACAGCTTGTGGAGTAGACTCAGAGGGCCTACTGGTGACCTGGAGGGCCCTCTCCAGTTCCTAGGATTAGATTGGCTCTGCTGCAAGAAAGGGAAGAAGTAATGCCTAGGAATGAGAAGCCTTCACCAGGACGAAATGGCAGCTCCTGGAAGAGTAGGGTGCAGTTTGGAGGTGCATCCCCTAGATATGGAGGCGGTCAGTGGTCACCCAGGTGACAGCCATAGGCTTAGGTACTTGGATATTCTTCATAAACACCCTTCAGCCTCTTCAGGGAGCACCCCGTGCTAGTTAATCTGTCAAGAGGATGAGGAGGAGGGATATTCAGGCAGGATCCACGCTGGCAGGCGTAGTCAGGTGCGTGAGGTCACTCACCGTCCGCAGTTCCACAGGGGGAGGTCCCCGTGTTCTCAGCATATGGCTTCCTCTGGTTGAATCAGAAGATGACTTGGCCAAAAAGTCGCAAGATGCTCAAAGGGAAGCTCTTCCTCTAGGATACGCTCCTGCCAACCCTCACAGGAAGCTAAGTGGGACACCTGTCCTGTGTCCAAGGCTGTTTCAGGTGAGCCACATACCTTATTTTTCCCAGTCCAAAGACGCCTGTACGGGTTACACGTTGTTATCCCCACTCCGCAGATGAGAAGACGGAGCTCCAGATGCATTTCCTCATTGTGGAAGAAAAAGATTTGAAAATGGTATAGTTTCTAATGTATTGCTTTCAGAGTCAACTCTCAGTTACTGTCAAACAGCAAAATTTGAAATTCCACGGGGGCTAACATGCTGACACCCAGCACACTTCAGGTGTCGTGGAAATAAAGTCAATAGGCCGACTTTTGAGTGAAACATAATTTTTCAGCTGCTGCCTAGGGGAAGATAATTAATGGTAAAAGGTAAATATAAATGTCTCCGTTGTTTTAGGTGACCTCTGCTTCTCTGCCTCATTATCCAGAGCTGTAAAAGCTATGCAAAAGAGCCTCTCAGTATAAATTTCCCTCTTCCCACTTTTCTTGTCACATCCCCGCACACCCTTTAACAGAATCCCTGCTCTTGGGGAAGTCAGGAATTAGTTGATTAACTTTCTAATTATTACAAGTGTGTTCAACAACTCACTGGTGAGAGACGTGCGTGTTGCAGGCTCCCATGCACGAGCAAGTCCGCGAGAAGGCTGCTGGAGGGAATGTCCCCGGAGCGCTGGGGGCCGGCTCGCACCGCCCCTCCTGGAGACTTAAGTTAGGGTAAGAGTGAATGGACTTGGAAAGAATGCTGAGGATGTCTGTCTCGTACAAATACATTATTCAGAGGCTCTAAACCATACGAATTGGGAAATGGACCCACCGAGGCGAATGGCAGTCTCTAAATACAGCTCCTGCACCTGGACAGGGTGTGTCAGCAGTCGGAGAGTTTGGTGCTAACACGCGACCCTTGTGGATCCATTCTAAGTAAGCATAGTCCTAGAAGGATGCTCTAGGTAGCCCCCGACACACTAGGCAGGACACCCCTATTGCCCTTCCCTAAATTCACTCATGGAGGGGTGACAGGGAGGGAAGGTCGAGAGAGCTAATCTCGAGTCACGTCTGTCATTTTTCTTCATAGCTTTACAATTACTTATGTTTTCCTGACTTCTTAAAATGTAAATAGAAATCTTAATCTTATTTTTTCCCCGCTGTCAAATTAGTTTTAATACTGAAATTGTAAAAAGAAACTGAGTGGTGCGGCTGCTCACCCATGGAAAAATAAGGCTCTTTGGTAAAACAAATGTGATTCCCACGTGAACGACCAAACAAACAGGACAGGAGCCTCCACAAGAGGTAAGGAAGGGACGACTCCATACAGCAGGCTCAAAAGTCTGTTTTCTCCCCAATCCCCCCTCAGTCCCTTTCTGTGATTGAATATCCCAGGGTGCTTTGAAAATCCATTTGTGTTTTTTGTTGAATGCATCTCAGGTCTTGAAGACTCACAGCCTGGAGAAGTATTGATTGCATTTAAGGGTCCATTACTTAGGTAAACCAAATAATGTAACTGATCGTGGCCCTAATTGATCAAATCTCTCCCACAGTGTTGGAAAGATTGTAATCTCATTACTCGGGTTCCTGGTTTCTAAGGAGAAGGTTGCGTTTTGCTGAAAACTTACCCTGCTTCAGCAGCCTCTCCTTATCTGGTTGTCCCTTCTTGAAACACAGGTACACTGTGTGTTGTACATATATAAACTTGGAGGCGCGCACACACACATCATCTATGCCTGTAAAACTCCCTGGGTTTTAATTTCGACTCTCTTTTTAAAGGGTAACTAAGAAGTGTGAGCCATGTTAGTTTTTTCTATGTAACCTTTCACAGCTTAGTGAAGGGTGGTAGGAAGACATTACTACGTAATCCGGCTCACTGCTAGCCTCTCTTGTTTCTCCTAACAAGCTTTGCCTCATCCTAATTCTTCCCTCTTCTGGAGGTAGATCTATTTTCAGTTTCAGAACATGCCAGTGCAGTATGTATGAAGACTGTCGTTAAAAGCTGCTGAGCTATCCAGCTGTCCATGGATTGGCTTAACCCAGTCTTAACTAGCTCTTAACTAGCCTTACTAGCAGCTCTCTGCACCTTCCCGAGGGACATTACATTGGCTCAGCTTGGGTTTTCCAGCTTGTTCTGGAAACTCTTTTTACTTCCTTAGTTAGAAGTGGTCTACTCCTTAGGTTAAAATCCAGGGCTTGCAGGGGGAGTGGGCAGATGTTAAACAAACTGGCTTGTTATCCACCATAACCAGGAGGAGAACCATATTTAAAGAAGACTGCTAAAATGACTGTTGGAGTTGGAAGAAAAAGACCCTGCCATGAGCAGAAATCAGAAATTGAATTAAAAGATAACAGCACCAGCATTCCTAAAAATGCCATAGTTACTGGAAAGCCTGGTGGAAGGCTCAAGGAGTAGCAGGGAGCATGCTCTGTAATTCTTCTATCTGGATAAGGGAGAATTGAGACAGGGACCCTGGAATGTTCTTCCTTCAGTGGGACTGTCCCCTCATTGGATATTGATCCACGTTAATCAAAGTGCAGCAGATTTTCCCCTGTCAGCATCACCTGCTTTATGGGAATTGGTGAGTGTGGTCCAGCCCATCTGCATCTGTAGGAAGGGCATGGGGACTGCTTGGGAACCGGTGGGGGACGCTTGCCCTTTGGGGTTCTTGGGGATGTCTCTTGGTCAGGCAAAATCCTATATGTACCAATGTCTATTAACAAAGTGTGCTTATAAAAGTGTAGTGTCAAGGAACTTAATAGAAAGTGGTATCTTAAAATTAAACAAAACACTCTGTAGATACATCTTTTCTAACAAAACCAAGTACTGGAACGGTCAGCAGGCTGGTGGGAGTGCATGAGTCTGTATGAGAAAAGTCTTGGCTGCTGTGTGGGTGGATTCTTTCTGGGGTCTAAAAATGTAAGGTGTCTGGAATCTGTGCTTCACAGAAATGTTGTGAGGCAATAGGTTGGGAAACTGTGGAGCCATTACCAAGTGTAACTCGGCCCTTTTAATGGGTTTAATATTAATAGTCATGTTAAAAAGCTTCAATTCACACTGGTGCAGTGAATCTCTTGAAAGTCTGTATGTGAGCAGAATGAAGAGTATTCTGGACTTGGCTTCGCACTCTGCCCATTGGACCACTTATGTGTTATGAACATTTGATTTCCTGCTTACAGAAAAGTTGAAACAAGGGTGTAATGAACTTGAAAAATATTCTTTACCTGGTTCATCAGCCATTTTGCTCCACTTGTTTCAAAGCCCTCACTTTGTTTTCTGAATATTTGAAAGAATGTTGCAAATCATAAGAATTCATCCTGTATTTCAGGTGTATCTCCTAAGAATTAGTTTATTCTCTTGTGTTGCTCTTTTGTGTTGCCTTCCGGTGAGTCGCCTGCGACTACTGGCAACCCTGTGAATAAGTGACGTCCACAGTGTTCTGTCCCCCAAAGCCCTGCTCAGCTCCTGGAGACTTAAACCAATGGCTTCTCTTCTGGCATCCATCCATCTCATATTTGGTCTTCCTCTTTTCCTGCTGCCTTATGTTTTTCCCAGCATTCTTGCGTTTTCCAGAGAACCCTATATTCTCATGATGTGCCCCAAAGTAGGACAGCTTGAGTTTTGTCATTTTTGCTTCTAGAGATGTTTTGGTCTGTTACCATTAAAACACCAGGAAAATTTAACCTTAGTGTAATATTATCTAGTATACAGACCTTACTCAAATTTCCCCAATTATCTCAGGAATTTTGCTTGTAGCTTTTTTAAAAATCTAGAATCCAATTAAGATCACATATTGTATGTAGTTGTCACATATCCTGAGCATCTTCAATCTAGGCTAGTCCTTTTGCTTTTTCAGTCTTTTGTGACATAGACTATTTTGAAAAGCCTAGACTAGTTATTATGGAATATCCTGCAGTCTGTATATGGCCAATTGTTTTATAAGATTCAAGAATGCCACCTAGGGAGAGTTGCTTTCCCAAAGCAGCACCTCAGGGAACATGTGCAGTCAGTCTGTCCCCTCAGTGGTGGCGTTGGATTTGGTCATGCTGTTAGGGTGGTGTGAACTGGATTTTTCCACTCCAAAGGCACTTTTCTCTTTTTGTGGTTAACTAGCCCATGGAGTAACCTTTTGAGACCAGGTGAATATGCCATTCTCCAGGAGTCTTTCCTGTGAGTTTTAACATCTATTGATAGTCTTTGCCTGCATCAATCATAGGTAGGGTTTCCAGGCGGGAATTCCCGCCTGTTCTCAGGAATTTTTTCGCTTTCCCGTTCCCGAATCCTGAGAAAAGTTGGTCAGTAAATCGGGAAAATCAGCTCCTTGAATCCAGGTGGTTGGTAGTATTGGCCATCACTTTGTGGAAATGATTCATCATGGAGAACAGAAAACAGCTTATATCTTGGGATTCAGGAAGGGGAAAGTGAAAAAGATTCCTGAGAATGGGCAGGAATTCCCACCTGGAAACCCTAATTATAGGCATACCTTGTTTTATTGCTCCGAGCTTTACTGCGCTTCACTGGTGGTGAGTTTTTTTACAAACTGGAGGCAAGACACTCCACAGCAAAAAGATTAGGACTTGCAGTTTTGCGATGTTTGCAGTTTTGTGACCCCTGAGGTTTCATGACACTTGCTTTATGACAGTGGTCTGCAGTGTCTCAGGTGTGCTTGCCTTGCGTTGGTGGTACTCTGCTCCGATGTTTGGGAAAGAAAAAAGTCAGCTGTACTTTGGGTACGAGAGACTGGACTGGGGAGAAAGAAAAGCATGTCATATATATATATATATATATATATGAAGGAATTTGCTTTCTGTATATTGAAAATAGGGTTTTAAGTGAAATTTGTGAGTGTGGCTATCAGTAAGTAAAAACTTGTTAATTTTGAGTGCAGATTTTGAAATTTTGAGCTTATAGGTTTCTAAATTTTGTACACTATATTTTAAAATTCACATGAGCAATTTTAGAGTTGAGTTCTTGTTATTGGTAGTTACTGTAGTATTTGGAACACAAGTAGGGAAATGTTCAGTTTGTGAGGGAAAGATCTCCATGTAGATGTCTCACTCTGTATCAACCAAGGAATTTATGAAACTCTCAACGAATCTCTTGTATGTTTTAAGCAGTACTCATTTGAGAAATTGCTTGTGATAAATGGGTTTCACTAATTAAATCATATACTTTCATAGTACATTACATATAAAACTAGACTAGGAAATAAACGTAATTAAAGTAAACATGCCCCTCTAATTAGTAATTGTTTCTGCCATTTTAAGCAAATTTCAGAGTCACAGGGAGCTGCTCCACTATAAACCTAATAATGAAGCTTGTGATAACAGGTGTAAATTAACACAATGGAAAACATTTACACTGTAACATGCTAAATTAAAGATGACATTAACAAGTCTCATTTTTGAATTCTGTATAATTAACATTTGTTCAACCTGGCGATGAATAATAAAGTGTAGTACAATGCTAGACGTCTTTATTTATAGCTTCTGATATTTGTCGTGGCTTTATCTTTGTTAAGTTGTAAACAACAGAGATGCATTTCTTCTTAAATACGCCTTGTTTGTGGAATCGTAGGCAGTTCTGACAAGGGGTGAATTGTGATGTTTACTGCTGTCATTACTGTGGGTGCCGTGCAGGGGTGCCACCAGGACGGCTTTGGTCGGGGGACGCCGACGGCATGAAATACTGAGAGTGGGTTGAGTATGGAGATATGCAGGTACCACAGTAATAATATCCACAACGTGATAAAATGCTAGCATTCCCTTGAGAGTCTCCCCTTGATGCACATATGTGCTTCTAAGTGCTTTGAATCGATGTTTGTTTCTGCAAATAAATATTATCTTAAAGGCTTTCTTTTATGGTGCTCGTTAATATAAGCGAGAAACCAGAGAACAGAGGAAACAGCCCTGCAGCTTAATTTGTCACAAAGGACATGATGCTTTACTCCTTACAGAGTGTTTCATCAGGGTGCTAATGATTGAATGAAGGAGTCAAGCGCGGTTGCATTGATAAGCATTGGCTTAGAGCTCGCAGTTGACTTTTTTTTTTTTAACTCAAGATTTTAATCATCTGACTGAATTAAAAAAGAGATTGTCAGGGACATGTGCAATGGATTATCTTTTTAGTTTTTTGTTTTTCAATTTTCAGTTTGTTTTATTCAGGATGTTTTGGAGTTTATCCTAGAAGTAGAGGACGGAAAGGCTTATCAGGACAGAGTCTGTGCTCTGCTCTTGTTAGGCCTGTTACATTGAAGGTACCCAGTAATGTTTGGAGAATTCTAAGACTCAGCATCCACTCAGCTGTGCAGTCTTGTTGGGGAGATGGACAGCTACAGCAACGAATGCTTTGCACCGTGGGCTCTCCTGGGCCTCCAGCCTGCCGGTTCTCCCTGCAGGTCTGGGACTTGTCAGCCTCCAGAACTGCATGAGCAAATTCCTTATAATAAATCTCTTTAAACACACACATGCACGCACGCGCGCGTACACACACACACACACACACACACACACACAGTTGGTTTTGTTTCTCTGGAGAAGGCTGACTCATACACCAACATAGCATGATTGTAGAGTAGGTTAGAAATAATATTTATATATTTATATTTCCCAGAAAAGTAAATATTTATTGGTACCCTTATCGGGAAGATTTAAGGCAGTTCTTTGCAGAGTGCCTGACATATTGTGAGAACTCAGTAATGATAGCTGTTGTTATTATTAAGAAGTAAATTTGTCTGTAGTTGCCTGGCTGTGTTTTGTGCTTCTTAGCGGCAGATGAACACTGGTGGAAATAGGACTGCTGCTTGTGGGTAGTAACTGGTGACAGTCAGTGGCTCCCTACCTATCGACAGCCTGTGATTCTGAGGTGATTTCACAGTCTTCTCTGGCCACCACTGGCCATTTGATTAAAGAAAAGAGCCAAATCCTCACCCTTCCCCCAATCCCTCCCCCCCACCATTGCCATGCTTTGTTCCTTCCCCCTCCTCTCCTTTCAAACCAGCGCTGGGACAGCCCTGAGTTTCAGGAAGATGGCTGGTTAGGCCGGGAAGGTGCCGGGGAGCCTCTGGTCTGCGGCGCTGTCACCCAGAGCAGATTGTCATCTTGTACTTGTTGCCCCCATCCCACCTTGTTCCTGTCAGTCTTTTCATGTGGCCTTCGCTGCTTAATGTGGTGGTCTGACTTGCCAGGCAGTGACACAGCAGTGGGACAGAAAGGGGCGACGGGCCTTTGCATGGACAGCACTGTTTTTTTTTCCTCTTTGGCACACCTGCAGATTCCTTTTGAAGGATTATAAACATATCAACTTTCCCCACACTCAACCTCAGAGATCAACCAAAACCAAATGCCCTGTCAGACAGCCACTGGCCAGTGAACCAGCAAACAGCCTGCCAACCCAGAGAGGAAAAAAGAAGATAGTACGTGTTTCTATTTATTGCTCAGGGAATTTTGGTCTGTGAGCTGCTGGCTACTACGTCGGTTCAGGAAAGTGAAACTTATGTTGGGTGTGGAGAATGAAAAATATCTTGAAAAAGGGCCTTGAAGTTCATTGCACTCTATAACTCACGTAGACCGATACGGAGAACAGACAAAGGGTAATTCTGAATGAATTCCGTGTTTTCATCTGGAGCTTGTTTCTTTGTGCCATCCCCAGTATTTGTGTCTTAGAGGGCAGAAGCAGATGAAAACAGAGCTGTTTCACTCAAAACATGGAATTGTCTATGAGTATGGAGACGCTATTACTGCTGGGAAATGACTGTTTACGAGCTGTCTCCCATGAGAGGATTCTGCCAGGTGTGCAGGGAGGGCACGCATGGAGGATGCATCCTTGCCCTGCAGGCACTGGCTCTGTCATTGGTAAGATGGCCAGGAAGGGCAAGCTGGGGACGCTGCCCGCAGTCACAGCTCCCAAATGTGTTCCATCCTGGCACCGTGGCCTGATAGGAAGGAAACTGGCGCTGGGAGATCTAATTACCAGAGCTGAGATGCTCAGGTGCAAGCTGCCTAATTATGAAAGCCCAGGGCACACACGCTCTCAGGAGGCCGACCAGCATTAAAGATATGGAAAAAAATCGTTTTGGCAGCAAATTTGAACTTGATGAACTCCATGAGGGGCTACAAATATACGAACGCAGTATAGGCTTTCTTTAAAAAATAAAACACAAGCAGATCTCCACCACAACTACAAAAGCCTCTGAATTCAATGTTGCAAGCCGAATCATCATGCGAGTTTCACAGGAGTGTGTGAAAATCAATGTGCATGAATAGGGCCTTTTAAAAACTCATAGTTAAGGCAAAAGATCACACAGTTGATAGTTTGGTAGACGCAATAGTAAACACAATTGCTCTTTGTTGTATGTAATGGTTAAAAGAAGTTTTCTAGTATCCTGCATCATGAAACTTCTTTTGAATACAGCTATTACCCCCCTTTCATCTGTGTTCAATTTCTCTGAAAATGAAAATCTCAGGTGCAATGAAGCTATTTTGCATTTTTTTCAATCTCACATTTTCCCCATGTAACTGCACGGAATTTATTGTGCATGGCCCCAGACCAAATCCTTCCAATTCCTGTCCTCATGTACAGCAGAGCTTGCGTTTTGCACATGCCACCAAGCCTGGTAGTCACACAGCGTTGCTGTCAGAAGAAGGTGCTTGCTGAGGGGACTGGGGGCACACATTACACAAGGTGTCATCCTACCTGCCCTTCGCTTTTGGGGCTGAGGCCCCAGGTAGTTTTCAAAGCCAAATTGATATCCTTTTGAAAGAAGCATCTGGCTCGTTGGCAGCTCCACAGAAGTTATCTTGGTCGTTTGAGAGTTTCTCCTGCATTTATCACATGGTTTTGATACTGAAAGGGTTCCTGGCATTTTAATGTCCCAGTTTCTGGGCATGAGGAATGTGAAAAAGCTGAAGTCTGTTTGCACTTGCAAAGTCTTTTTGAAATTTGTAAGGCTGAAAATAATTTTTTTCCCTACTTAGAAAACAATTCTTCCGACTTGTGTCATACCTGCATTCTTGAATGATTTTTCAACTGCCTAATTTTAATATCCACATATCTGCTGTTTATGCCAGAGAGAAACATCACTGGGGATTATAGAGATGTGGCCTTGAAAAATATTCACTGAGAAAACTAAAATAACATTTCAAGTTTTTCTTAGTTTATATACTTCAAAATTCAGTGATATTTATTGAGCAACTGTGATGTTCCAGGCAGTAGCTGCATACCAGACGCTGTGTGTTAGTCAGCTCGGGCTGTGTAACAAACCCACCATTGTCTGGGTCGCTTAAGGGACAGCCATTTAATTCTCAAAAGTTCTGGAGGCTGGAAGTCCAAGATCAAGGTGTTGACATATTCGATTTCCTGTGCTATCCTTCTTCCTGGCTTGCAGAAGGTTGCGTCCTCTCGATGGCAGAAAGAAGTTTGAAGTCTCGTCTTCTAATAAGGAGACTAATCCATCATAGGGGCACCATTCCCAAAGGCCCCACCTCCAAAACCATGGCACTGGGGGTTGGGACTTGAGCAGGAAATTGGGGGAGACACAAATATTCAACCCATAACACCATGTCAGAAAGTTCATCAAATTCTTCATGATCAAACCTCAGAAAGCCTTCCCAGCTCAGGCCACTTACATTTCCACGTGACCCTCCTTTGTTTTATTAAATAATTTATTCATGTTGGCGTCCTTCAGCTAACTTGGATTAGTTAATCATAATTTAGTGTGCAACTCTTGAGTATTTTTTCTGTTCCTTGACTGCTGTTTGTCCATTTATTTTTCAGTCATTACATAGCTTCAGGGGTTTGGATCACCATGTCTGTAACTTGCTCTACCCATCTTCTAGCCTGGCATTCATTTGTGGAACAAACACCTACTGTGTGTCAGACGCAGTTCTGGACACTGCAGTGAAAGAAAACAGCTTTCCTATTGGGGTTTACGTTTTTGTGGGCCAGATAATCAACCAATTTCAGATTGAAATATATTTGTGCTACAGAGAAAGTGAAATGAGTGATAGGGAACATGATAGAGAGTGACTGCAGTGGCTGGGGAAGCCCCACTGATGAGGTGACATTTGACCTGGGAACTGAGAAGTTAGCTATACATAGGTCTAGGGAAACACTTTTCAAACAAAGGAAACAGCAGGGACAAGGGCCTTTCTCTCAGCTCATAAATGGGGCAAAGAAAGAAGGCCATTGTGCCAGGGGCAGAATGAGCTACGTGGGGGCAGAGCCAGGCAGTGGAGAAGTGGTAGCATGGGGTGGGGGTGCTATGAGATGGGCTCAGAGAGCGGGCAAGGCTGGAACTTTGGAGGCAATGGTGAAGGCTTTGGCCTTTATTCCAAATGTAGAGGGAAGCCATAGGAGGGTTTAAAGCAAGAGAACAAATCAGATTTTAGCAGCACTGCAGGTTTATTCAATAAATAGCACGATGATAGTAGTATTGAAAATCTGTATGTAATTACATGTAATAATCGCCTGTGTATTTGCTGTGATGTGAGCATTCCTTCCATATGTTTGGTTGAAAGCTAAAAGAAATATTTTATGCAAAATGAACAAATGAATTACACATCTCTGTGTTTCTTACAATTTACGGTAATATTCATCCTCTGGAGATGATCTATATATATTTGCATCCATATGTGGGCATAAATTGTTCGTTGGAGTGGGACATGCCAATTTGAGCTGAGGTTGCCTCTTAATTTTGCTTGTATATCCCTGTGACCACATGTCAAAATATGACATATCAGCATAGGCCATCCTGGATTTAATGAATAGGAAACCATGGAATTCATGATTTGGAGGCACACGGGGGCTTTTCTAATGCCAATTCCAAGAATAAGTGGCATGGAGGTTATTTGATTAATTGGACCGGCAGAAACTCTGGCTTGGCCGCCTGCCTGTCATCTGAACACAAAACATTGGAGATGACTTGACTTAGCATTCCAGCATTAAAATCATGGTACTTTTTTTACTGTTAACAGAATATTTTGTTTCACATTGCACTGGCTTTTAAATAAGCATTGACAGTGCTCAGTATATATGATCCTTCCTTACGAGTGAGTTACTTTCCAAGGTGTATTTCAAAAGCACTTTGCTCCCTGAAGTTCAGGTGCAGTGGAAGCCATGCCTTTGCAGTGAGGCCCATTTTGTAGTTTCCATATGAACCTATCTGCTACTTTTATGGAACTGGAGAATACCGTGTGCTCAGGAGTCTCTTGCTGCACTTCGGGCGGACACGCCATTGGTAGAGCCATCAGTCACACAGGACTTCATTCTCATGAGATGATGCCTTCGCACGTGGTTTTAGCTCTGATTGGCTCTGTTTCTGAGGACCAGAGACCTGGGTTGGATTAACGTGCAGAGTGATGAAGAAGGAAGCTATAACCCTGATGAGGATTTGACTGGGTGAACTGTGAGCCTAGAGCCCACCGGGATAGGCCCCTCTGCTTGAGAGGTGGTGTTGAGTCTGTCTACTCCTCACCTCCAGGGAGTAAGAGGAATAAAGATGCTGAGATGGTCACAGCTGGTAGTCTAGACCCTTTTAGCACCATTAGGAGGATCTGCCACTCAAACACTCCTAAGACATTGCAATGTAATTCATACCGTGTTTCCTCGAAAATAAGACCTAGCCAGATAATCAGCTCTAATGTGTCTTTTGGAGCAAAAATTAATATAAGACCTGGTATATTATGTTATATTATATTTATTACATTACATTATATTATGTAAGACCCGGTCTTATGTTATAGTAAAATAAAACCAGGTCTTATATTAATTTTTGCTCCAAAAGATGCATTAGAACTGATTGTCTGGCTAGGTCTTATTTTGGGGGAAATAACGGTATGTGTTTTTAAATTCTGAAAGTTGATTACTTTTTAATAATCTTAGTAATAAAACTTAGTAGTAGTTGAGCCAAACACACACAGCCCCCGACAGAACTTGTCGTAGAGATTTTGATGTTTTTTTTTACTCGTACCAGTTTTTTTGTCATTGCATAACTGTATTATACAGCTTTTTTTTTTTTTTTTACTTGGATAATGTTTCACAGTGCAGGAGCAATTTCTCACTTTGTTCAAAAGTACAGAAAGTAGCGTGTAGGATCAGCATTTTTATGCCCACTTGACAGATAAGACATTGATACTTTTTCTGAGGTAGGTATCGAGAAGCTGTGTAGCTGGGTCCCATTCTGGACGTGCAGACATTAAACATTGTGCTTCTTCTACCATTCCACACTGCCTTTCAGTTTGCAGGAAGAAATTGCTAAGTGCCAAAGTCAATAAAGTTGAAGTCTTTCCAGTTTAGAAGGGAGGCATGGGATAGTAAATATTAATCTAGAGTGTTTCATGATTTCTTTAGCAATGGTTTATTAGGAAGCTCAAGGTGGTCAAGAGGGATACAGTCTTCCTCAGGATTAGGGACTATTTATGTTGAGACAGAAGTGTGTTTTTTGGAATTCTTAGATTAGAATTTGATAGGACATAATTCTTGCCCTATTCTGTTGAATGGAGGACACACAGAAAAAACAGAGGGAAAAGGTGAAGAAAAAATTTTTTATACATCTGTATTTCTTACATTTAATGAGCACTTGCTTACTCTTTTTTTTTCACTTTATAAATGTTAATAAAGGGGCAAACGTGATGAGGTTAACATGTTGCATACAGCGGGGTTTAAATCCCTCGTGAAGATTCTCGTGATCTGTACGCAACGTGTTAAGACACTTGCCACAGTACGTGACAGACTGCAGTTAGAACAGTCGGACCCGTCACAAAGCACATTCCCCTGCTGACTGAGGTTCCACCCTTTAGTCCCACCCCCTTGTTCTCCAGCTGTGCAGCTCAGTGGGTCCTCTCCTCTCAGGGCGTCTGTGTCATCACTGCTCAGGCTGACTTTTCAGGCGGTCCCACAAAACAACACTTCAAGGCTTCCCCAAAGCCCTGAAACTGTTTTCTAGGACTGCTTTCACTTGTGATGCTTCATGAGACAACGCTTTAAAGAAAAGGCTGGCCCATGAGTATCAGGTGAATAGCAGGTGCTTCAGAATGCCAGGTCTGCATTGCTCTCGCCAGGCAGGTGCCACAGACCTGGCAATGCTGACACCAGTCTTAGCCACTGACTGAACATCCTGCTGTCATCAGGGCTGCGTGGGGGTCCTATGATGCAAGTGAGAAGGATGCAGGACGAGGACATCTTCTGCTGACCACTAGGAAAGGGGCCTGTCCATTTTATGGTTCTCCCTATGCCCCTTCCTGACAAGAAGGAGGTCCCCAGGACCGTTTGGAGCTTTTGAAACTCAGTGACATATATGGCTGAACTAGTAAAATGATGGCCTCTCAGCTGGATTGGACTCTTTCTTGGAGCGAAAGAATGCTGTGGTCACTGGGTGGGGAGCTCTGTCTTTGTGTGGAGGACTGTGTCAGGACTCGGGAAATGGAGTTCCAAGTCATTTGTCACGTTTTCTTAAGCAATAGTTAGCATAGTACTTAATGATGTTGGGCAAACAGGGTCAAAATGACTGTAGATTAAGAATGGTCCAGCAGAAAGTAAGGACAGAGGTGTGTCTGGGGGGCGGGGCCAGCAGAGTGTGGTCAAGGAGGGTGAGCTTCCTGTGAAAGAGGAGTGTGAATTTGGTTGGGGAGCTAGCTTCGAGCTACTAGGAAGACATAGATTTTTGCTCAGGACAGTGACATAATGAAGGTGGTATTTCGTTTCCCTAATTAAAAATCTAAGCTCTGTTATAACAGTTTTTTTCTCATAAAAACAAAATAGATTAATTGCAGAAAAATTCAGAAGTAGAAAAACTGTGAAGAAAATAAACATGTTACATAGTCCCATGACCCACAGAAACGAAATCCTTTGAATGCTTTGTTACATTTCAGTCTTTTCTGTGTGTGCATGTGTCATGGGTGAAATTATGGGAAGATTTTGGACTGGAGCCCAGCCTCTTTTCCCCCCAACTGCAAGCTGCGTGATGTCTTTCACTTGCTCTCTCCAGTGTTTATAAAATATATGAGAAATAAAATCTAAGCTCTCTTTGTATTATTAGTCCACAAAATGTTTGAGATTGTTTACTCTTCTGGGTCTTCCTGTAAGAACACTTTTCCTCTGTGCAGCTCTTCTCTTTTTGCTATGTACATACTTGGACGTGGTTTGGGGGTGGTTTTATTGATCCCTTCAGATTGTTTTTCAATTTCAGGAAACCTGACTGATGCTGGAAGGCTGGAATTCTGGAGAGAATGAGATAAGGGGCCAGGTGGTCTGTTTGGCTGAAATCTGCGAGAGTAAGACCATATGATGCCATTAGCATGGTGAGAAAACAGGCAGGGCATAGATACTCTGGCTCAACCAGGTGTCCATGGGTCCTCTGCTGTGTCCAGTATTCTCTGGAGGACCCCACGGGGGGCTGGTGATTCTTCTGTCCTGTGTCTTGCACTTCATTGCACAAGAATGATTCCTTTATTGTCTTTCCCTTCCCCTCCTTTAAAAAAAAATTTCTTTTCCCTTAATGACTTGATAAGGATTTTTTGGGTGAGAAGAAATAAAGCCAAGAGTTTCATAATTTGAAGCACTGACTTTGACAGTCTTTCTTTTACCCCTGCTATTTCAGAATCTGCAGAGACCCAAATCAAACAATTGCAAAACAAAATGAAAACCACAAACACATTGAAGGTTGAGTTGAGTGTACCATCATTGACTTTCTCAGTGAGCTATATGTATAAAATGTGTGGTTTCATATTTTCCCTCCCCCCATATTTGGACCATACACTGTGTAGATTTTTGAATCTTGAATTTTCACTAACATTGTGAGAAGTACTTGTTTAACCATCCTTTTATTGGACATTTTGAGGTTTTTTCCTCTTAGTATTCTAGCTGTTACATGAAGGTGTGCTATGGTGAACATTCTTGTATAGAATTCATAGCACAGATTCACTGATAATTCCTTTAGCAAAAATACTTAAAACTGGAATTCCTGATTGGAGGATGTAAACCCTTATATAGTTTTTGATGTGGTGCCAAATTTCCCTTCAGAAAGATTTGACCTGTTTTACTACCAGCAGGAGCATATGAGACCTCCTGCTTCCCTATACAGTTGTTGGGATTAAAGAGAATACTTTTTCGTTCTTTGCCTATTTGGTAGGAAAAATAGTATTTCTTTGTTATGTGTTTTTTCATTTTTTTAATTACTGGTGATCTGAGTTTTGTTCCCCTATCTGGTTATTTTTATTTCTCATCCTCCCCCCTTTATTTTTATGTGACCTATTGTTGATGTCTTAACTTACTTAATTTTTAAAATTTAAGTACTGCTGGTATACAATATAATATTTGTTTTAGATGTGCAATAGAGCAGTTTGACATTTTTATACTTAACAATGTGCTCTCCTCACTAATTCTAGTACTCAGCTGTCAGCAGGCAACCTTATCACAATGTTATTGATTATGTTCCCGTTCCCCTTTTCACCCATCCCTCAGCCTCTCCCTCCTGGTAATTATCCCTTTGGTCTCTGTTTCTGTGAGTCTGTTTTTGTTTGTTTGTTTTGTTTTTTCACATTCCACATCTAAGTGAAACCGTACGGTATTTGTCTGTCTCAGCCTGACTTCCTAAGTCACTTTTATCTGATTATTAAAAAACAATTTTCTTTATTTCTAAGAACTCTGTGTGTATAAAGAACTCTATGTGTATAATTTTTTCTTATGTGTTTTATAGCCTTACCCCATTTTATCTTTAATCTTTTAACTTCGTGGGACTTTTATAATGTATAGAGTACATAATTTTTACATGGTCAAATAAAATTTTTTGCCTTCACTTTCATTGCTTTAATGGTTAGGAATGTCAGCTCCTTTCAAGATCACATAAATATATACTTACATTTTCTTGTTTTATTGTTGCTTCATTTTCAAACAATTATTTATCAGTTGGAATTTATTTTGAATATGTCATGAGGTATGATAAACCATTTTTCCTCCAAATACTTTCCCTATTATCCCCAAACCCCAAAGTGGATTTGTAATGATATGAAGTTAAGTTTTTAAAAAGTTGGTAAAATAGTAATGGCCTAGGGCAATATGTGGGGGCAATCCCAGGGTTATTACATAGAAGGAATTGGATATGACAGATCAACAGCAAGCACTTCCAACCCAGGGCCCTGTAAGGATGGTGGTGCCGTGCATGTTAATGGGGAATTCATGAGGGGAGACCATTGTCAGGGAAGAGCTTGAAAAATTTTCTTTAGCACTTGTATGTTTTTCAGAGCCTGATACACACTTTCAGCTTTGATTAGAGCCGTAGCAATGATCTCTCTGAGTGGATTGAACATGTTTGCAAGCCAAGAGGTGGGCAACGTGGTTCAAGGGACAGATGAGAAATCTGGGCTTTTGAAGGCCCTGTTCCTTGAAGAACCCCCTCTGACTAGTAACACCCCAAGTCCAATAATGCCTTTTAACTTAGAACTTAACCTTTGTAACGTACTTTGTGGTTAACGCAGAGCTATTTCAATAGATATAACTAATGCCTATTTGTTCACTTGGTTCTCACAACACCCCACTGTGGAAGGCATGTGTGCATTCTTATGTCCTTGTTTTTAAAGATCTAGAAACATATATTGAAAGACATTAGGAGTATTTGTTTCACTGAACGAATACTCCCCGAAGGCCCGTAACGTGCCGGGCACTGTTAGGTACTGAGGGTGCCCCAATGGAAAGGAAGGTTCCCGCATTTCAAGCACTAAGTAAAGTAAAAGGCAGAGCTGGAAGTAAAACCCAGACCCTGTGACTCCATGCAGTCCTCTTGCCGTTACGCGATACTTTCTGGTATATGGGCCCATAAGCTTCTCAGCTGAGACTGGTCAGCAGTGACGAGGTTGCTCCATTTGTAGGAACTTGATCTTCGTGGGTTCTCTGGGGAGTCGTCATCCTATGCGGCAGTCATTTTTATTCCTAACTGGTGTGTCCTGTTACCCCTGTTGAATAAATATGGTTCATTCACACTTGGGGGCTCCTGGCACACCAACAGTATTCCTGGATAGGGAAAGGTTGACTCTGCAGTGAGGGTTCTGTTAGCATAGCGGGATGCAGAGTGCTGCTCCTCGGGTGAAATAACGCTTCCTAAGCATCCTTGTTTTGACAGAGTTGGTGTAAAGGAAGGTTGGCTCTTGTCTGAGCGTCCTCAGAACATGTTCCACTTTGCGCATACGTGTGTGCTTCCACACACGTGCTTCCCCAAGTGCCTGAAGGCTAAAATTGGAATGGAGGAAGTTGGCCGTCAGCCATAGTGAAGAAAGCCATAGCGGGCACACAGGCGTGTATGGAGCAGTGCACTGCTTTGTGGGTGGCCTTGAGGGTGCTCAGGTTGGGGACATGATCACCAGGTGATGGACAGTGGGACAAGGAAGAATCCGACTCCTTTTCTTAACCACACTTCACCTTTTAGAGCCAGGACTTAGTTCTTGAAAATACTCCTCCATTAAAACAAAAGGAAACTCACATGAGGCAGTTGATGTGGATGGCATTTAATTCTTCGTGCATGGAGAACTTGAGTGACCTTGATGGAATGAGGGAATAATTAGACCAATGTATTATGTGCTTTCTACCTTGGTTTCCAATGTATACCTTTCCGGGATTCTTTTTATTGGCACTTGATCAAAAGCCAGACATCTATATTTCTTGGGTGTTACGTAAAGTGTAATTTGGAGTCACTTGGTCTCTTCATTTTAAAGAGAAATGCTTTTTCACTGGTATTCTGATGTAAATGTGCCAGCATTATCATCCTGGTAGAAAGTTTAGTGTTTGTGGGTAAAAAAACAAAAAGGAAAATTAGGTTTCTGTGGACTTTCATTGTAATGGGAAAAGCTAGTTATTCTAATGACTTTTTTCATTAAATTTATTGGGGTGACATTTGTTAGTAAAATTATATAGGGTTCAAATATACATTTCTGTACTATATCATCTCTATACTGCATTGTGTCCTCACCACCCAGTCAGTTCTCCTTCTATCACCGTATGTTTGACCCCCTTTACCTGCTTTTATCACTCTACTTCCCCCCTTACCTTCTGGTAACCTTTAAACTGTTGTCTGTGTTGATGAGGTTTTGTTTGTTTGTTTGTCTTGTTCATTTGTTGCTTTCAGTTTTATATCCCACATATGAGTGAAGTCATATATGGTTCTCGACTTTTTCTGCCTGACTTACTTCTCTTAGCATGATGATCTCAAGATCCATCCATCATCCCAAATTAAAAAGAGATTGGTGCATTCGAACACTAAATATGGGAAGAAATCTGATCAACTGATTTTTGTCAGTTTAAATTTCTATATATTTTTTGCATTTAAGTATATTTTCATATGTATGTTAATTGTGATATGTGCATATTAACAATATTGTTACGTGTGTATTTTCTTTGTAATTCCATTTTATGTTTCCATTTCATATTTCATTGTTATCAGTGTACTTTTATGTGGTCCAATAAAATCACTATTTCTGTATGTGTTTTCTGATTGACAAGTTGAGTAAAGACATTGATTTTCTTTGGCATAAAACTAAGTATAGAGTCACACAGGAAAGCCTTTGGAAACCAAATAGAGCAATCTCTCTGCCATTGTTATTTCAGTTTTTCAAGCTACTTGCATGACTAGAGTGATACCCAGTCTTAGAACGAGCGTTTGATTCTGATTTGCCAGTCTAAAGTAACAAGTTAATGCCTCACTTCTTACAGGGAATTAAATCAAAATAATTCTGTGCCCTATATAATAGGTATCATGAGAATTCCCTTGCATGATTTATGTGCTGTAGTGTAGCAAGGATAAATGTTGCAGAATCATATGACTTTAGATAAAGATCGTATATTATCACTACATAATTTTATTATATAGTAAATCTTAATTTGATATACACAAAAAGCTGTTGCAGAGGTTCTCAGAAAGTTTACGGGCACATTGTATTATAAGAATTTGCATCTTTTTTTTATTAATCCTGATGAATTCTTAGCCCATATGGCTTTTATTGTCCAATAAAAATCGCAAATGGGAAATGCTGACTGGCTTAGAAAGCGTAGCCCTTTTTGCAAACCGGAATTGGTGATCATTCAAAGCTGATATTAGAAATAAAAATTCTATATTGTTTCCTCTTCTCAAAATTAAAATATGAAGTTATAATTAGGTATTCTGTGTTTCATATAAAAGTCAGACAGTATATTTTTTGCATATTTTACTTTTATTTCCAGAATTTGCCATCTGGTAAATGGCATGAGTTAATTTCAGAGAGCTGCAAGTAACTCAGATGTTCCATCCAAAATTCACGATTCATATATCCCATGTTTGTGTGTGTGAGTATGCATGCAATAAGCTTGTTGTAGCTTAGCTATTTAAAATAAATCCAGAGGTATTCTTTAATCTTTTTCTTCTAGCCCCTCCTCCTATCCCAAGGCCAAAGAATTTTTAATAATCAAGGTTTATTTCATGCTCGTGCTACATGTTCATAATGTGTTCATGGGTGTGGGGGCTCTTTGTGAGATTGACTCATGGACCCAGGTGAAGGGAAGCCCCGTCTTTATGCGTCCCCATTTGACAAGGGAGGAAATATGGATATGACATATGCAAGGATATGCATACTTGTCCTCAAAGCAGCTCCCAACAGTTGTGCGTGGAATTGTGTGAAAATTGGCAAGCTGATTCCAAAATATGTGTGAAAAATACCAAGGGTCAAGAATACCAAGACAATCTTGAAAAAGAGTAAGATTGTGGGACTTATTCTACTGGATAGCAAGACTTTATTATAAACCTGTAGTAATTAAGACATATACCGTTAGCATACGGCTAGGCAGATGGACAGATGGATTTGAAAAGAGAGTCGAGGAACAGAACCACACTTGGGAAAATAATGGTCTTTTCAAATAGTGCTGGGTCATTTGGCTCACCATGTGGAAAAAATGAAACCGATCCCTACATTACAGCAAAATCAGTTTCATGGTTTTTTTCTTTCTTTTTTTTTTTTTTTCCCTGAACTGAAACTGGTTTCATGTGTAGTGTGAGGTAGTGGTCAGGTTTAATTCACTGAGTTGATTAGGTCATTGATGGAACATAGGTCTTCAGTCAAGTTTACTAGAATATGGCCAGAATCTCAGAAAGCTCTATTGGGTATCCTAACAATCGTTACCCCCTCTCTTCTCTCCAGGGAGAACCATTATCCTGAATTCCAGCACTATGGTTTATGTTTACTTCTTTTTGTACATCATACGGATAGAATTATATAGTGCTTTTCTCTGTATTGCTTCTTTCACTCAATATTACGTTTGTGAGATTTATTTATGTGTTGCCTGTAGCTGTAGTTTTAAGGAGTGTAGAGTTATGCTTCACTTCCCTAAACGTGGAGTTTCACATCAATTATTTGGGGTTGTTCTGCATGGGAGATTTATCTGTTCTCTCCCATTTATTTATTTAGTCATTTCTCTATATCAGGATGGGCTCCTGGATATTTCTTTTATAATCTGGTTTATAATCCAATACTGCTTTATTTATTTTGCTCAAATTATACCAGCTTTGACCATTGGAAGGCTTTTCAGTTGGCCCCTGTCTCCCTTTCACATATACCCATCATTGTGTTGTTGGTATTATGCTTTGGGCAGATTCCTAGCATGAGATCAACAAGGTGAAAGATTCATTTTAAAGGCTCTGAATATGTATTAGCAAAATGCAAAATTCTTCTCAGGAATTTTGTCTTGATCTGCGCTCTCTCCCGCCACGTGGGAGACACCACTGTCACCAACTCTTATCAGGACGGAATAGTAATTTTCCAACTCATTAAAAAAACAAAAAAACCTTTCCAGTTGGGTAGGTAAAAATGGTTTCAGTTTGATTTGGTTTGCCTTTCTTTAATTATTGGTGAGGGTGTGCAGTTTTTACACATTTATCATTCTTTCTTTGGTGAATTTAATATGTGCGATAAAATAATTGATGTGGATAGGAAATGGCACATAGAAGTTGTGGAATTACCAGCATTTTCAAAGTATAAGGAGATGCTATTAGTCACAGCCTTTAATGATTAAGAAAATGTACAATGCTTAATATTAATATTAAGAGATGATTTTGCTGTTATTAATGATAATTTCCTTGCCCTATAAGACTTGTAAATACTAGTCAGAAACAACTGCTTAAAATACAAGTATTTGAAACTGAGGAAATGCACGTTATAATCTGAAGAACAATTCTTTTTTATCTAAAATTCCAATTTTATTATTACTTGAAAAGAAATAATAAATATAATAAATAGTATTTCTCAAACAGCAAGCAAAGTTTGACTCGATGAGAAAAAAGGAGACAGTTTCACATAAAAACCCCAAAGAGTACTGATGAAATTAGAAGGTAGGGAAGATGGGGTTAGGGGGGTGAGGGGGGAGCCTGGGCAAGGGAGGGGAATGGACACGTAATAACTCTGTAGCCAGGAGATGTTCAGAGTTCCTGGAAGGCCTTGGCAGTTCAGGAAACCCTTTCTGAGGTCAGTTGTTAGCCCGGTAGCAGTTGGAAGTGCCAGATGCCTCTGTACCCAGCTTCATAGTCTTGTGGTTCTGTATCTCTTGGAAGACGCAGACAAGCTGAGTTCATGAGACGTTCCCAATCTGATGACCTGGCGTCTTCGGAGTTATCCTTGGGAATCACGAAGGGTATTTGTCTGAGACCTGGATTGTGCCAGAGTGGATGCAATTAGATGGTGTCAGGATGAATGTGTTGGTGATTATTATTGTTGCTTGTGCCTCCACCAGGGGAATTACTGAGAGATTCAGGAAATCCTTGCTCAGCGTTGCGTTTGGTTGGATTAAAGCCTGTGGGTTAGGTTTGTGGAAAGATTGGTTTAGTTCATCCTTGGGGAGTGGGAGTGAGGGGTGTGGGAGGGAAGGGGCGTGGAAAGGCCTGGCTTGGTGGGAGAGCCCGGTCCTGGTACAGGATAGCTCATCATCCTGAGAAATACTTGCTGATCATTGCTTTATGTTTTGCATGTTTATAGGTAGTTTAGAAGGGGAAGAACACATTAAAACTTTACACTGTCAGTATTTTGAAAATAAGTGCTTTGTATTTAAAAAGTAACATGGCCTTGTAAAACATCCAAGCAAGACAGGAGAATCTAAAGTCCTTCCCATCCGTGCCATCCATCACTTACCTCAGAGACCACTAGTTTTAAATTTGCATGGATCTATGAACATACACGTCGTTGTATGTAGAAGAGCGTATATCACCCATGCTCTTCTGTAGCTCACTCTCCTCACCTCTGGTATATGTGTTGCATAGTCTCCATGTCTGTACACATCGCTCCCCTCCATCCAAGGCTATGTGGCCTCCATGAATGAAGTGCTGTGATTTGTTAGCCAGTCTTCTAAGTATGATATTTAATTGGTTTGAAATTTGTTTTTGTTTTGCAATTTAAACAATGCTGCAGTGAAACCGTAAATATGAGTGCCATGTTCCTATACGAAATCCCTGGGTCAAAGTCCGTTTTTAAGAGTAGCCTGCTTAGGCACCTATCAGCTGGGTAAGGAATGGCATTTCTTTCTGCATTGTGGGTAGTTAGTCATCCTCCATCCGGGTTATTAATGATAATTCACTTTGGCAGAACACTTTAACGTTTTCAAAGACTTCTGCGTTCATGACCTCATTTGCTTCTTACCAACCGCTGATCAATGTATGGATTGGTTTTATAACCCTGCTTGAAATGAGGGTCTGAGACACGGAGTGGCTCCTAACTTGTCTGTGGCTGGACCTTACCTGGGTCTCCCCATTCCAGGCCCAGTGTTAGTATCTTTGAAGGTCCTTGGAAGTTATGGGCTCAGTGGTAGAAAATATTCTTCTTGTTCAATGGGAAGATTTGCTATGCCTTCGCACTTTTGTAATTACAAGTTGGCCCTGATTCCTTTGCTTCTGATTCAGGAAAGCTTGAAGTTCAGTAATTTTCCAGTATGTTTTCCATAGAGATAGGACAATATCTTCTGTTAATGCACGTAGACTTTTAATTGCAAAAGCACAACGTGACAGCTCCATGTCTCTTTGTGCAAATCATTAAAGAATTATCTGGTGAAGCCTAGCTTTATCAATTCCTTGAGACTGCTTCTTTCAGAATGTACATGAAAGGCCTTTATGTATCATAGCATGTGCTTTACTGTCCTAAGAAAACCAGACAAATCTACTCACAGTATTTCTTATCCTTACTGGCTAGCTATTCAGTGAAAGGGGGGTTGGTGACTCATGTATGCATCCATCCACCCATTTATTCATTCAACAAATGGTAACTGAGTGCCCAGTGTGATCCAGGCATGTTCCCAGCTAATTCTGAGAGGCGTGGACTCTAAAATACAGTGGAGGGGATACCCCTGAGGGCCCAGAGCTGGGAAATCAAGATGGAAGTCCACAGAATGGAATCCTCCTCCTGTTAACTCAGCAGAAGGCTGCTTGATTTTGAGTTGGCAGAGATCAAAGATGAGGAGAGAAGTGAGATGTTGCCTTCCATCTCTCCCTGTGTGATGACACCAACGGCCCAACCCTATCTAGCCTAGATTACCTAATTCTGTTCCATGCACAGCATTTTGAGAAAGAAGAGCCTTCTTCATAGGCTTCCTTCACATAAATAAATGTATCTTAATATCTTGTGACATTGGATTTACTCTGCTGTGTATGCGTGTATATGGGCAACATAAAAAGAGATGGAAAGAGTAAGGATGGGGGGAAGAGAGGAAAGGAAAAGGGGAGGCAGGGGTAAAGACAGCTCAAGATAACATGAAGCAAACATGTTGTCAGAGTAAACTTGGTGGGTATCCTCTTTGCAACATTTCTTAAAGAATCATGGTAATGGTCATTTGTAGGCAACCCTATAATATATAAGATTCCTAATGTTCTAGGGATCAAGTAAAATATTTTTATGATAGATTACATGTGTAATTAAAATTGGAACTTGTGAGTGGCACGTCAGCCATAGGAAGACCTGTTGGTGTTCTGACACTGTATTATATGGATATTTAGAATTAATCATCTTTAGTGTCACTAACACGGAATGAATTATAGAACTGTAGAGTTCAAATGATTCATAATTCTTAACATCTTTCTCTAAGTCAAGCTTAATTTACTGCAGAGTTCTTACCATGAGAAGTTAGAGAAATGTTGTCAAGAGTCTCTGCAGAGGTGTGCAACATAATGATTAGGGATTTATATAACTTACAAAGTGATCACCCCGATAAGTCTAGTACCCACCTTACACCACACATAGTTATTATATTATGAGGTATGATTTTAAAATACAGTGAATGTTTAAAAAAATTATTACAGTAAAAGACACTTTGCTATTAATCCCCTTCAAAATCCTCCCCCTCACTTCGAACACCCTTATCGTATCGTTCTTGTCACTTTCTGAAGCAGTTCTGGAAGTCCTCTTTCGTGTCTTTATTTCATCCTCTATCATGACAATGCTCCGTGTCACACATCGCTTCTGATATGGAAATTTCTGTCAACTGAAAACATTATAGTGTGTCCTTACACCTTATTCCCTGGATCTGGTACCTTGCGACTTCTGGCTCTTCCCCAAAGTCAAAATGACCATGAACGGAAAACGTTTTGAATCAATTCAGGACATCGCGGCAGCCACGACAGGGCAACTAAAGACAGTCACGTTAAGAGGACTTCCATAACTGCTTCAGCAAGTGGCAAGAACAATGGGATAAATGTTTTCAAAGAGAGGGGGAGTATTTTGAGGGGGATTAATGGCAATCTGTCTTTTACTATAATAAATTTTGTCTAAACATTCACTGTATGTTTTGATCACATCTCATATTATTGACTATGTTTCTTATACCCTACATCCCCATGACTGTTTCGTAACTGCCAATTTGTACTTCTTAATCCCCTTACCTTTTTCACCCAGCCCCCCAACCCTCTTCCCATTTGGCAGCCATCAAAATGTTCTCCGTATGGACAGTGGAAATGTTATGGCTCTGTGCGATGTCAGAGGGATAGTGGATGGGGCGAGGGGGTTCACACAGTGTGAGGGATATAAAAGATAAACGTCTAAGTATTACTTTGTCTTGTGCACCTGAAACTAATTAAAAAAAAAGTGGATGGAAGGACCAAAAGAACAAAGGAAGGAAGAATGGAAAGGAGGGAAGGAGGGAGGGAGAGATGGAAGGAGGGAAGGAAGGGAGGGAGAAAACCACATTTAACTGAACCTAGGAAAAATAAATTATAAGATGTACCATTATTTTTTTGTGTCACCACAAAAAAGTATTTCCCATTAAACTATTATATAATGCTTCTTAAAAAATAAATGTCCCCCGTATGAGTTTGTTTCTGTTTTTGTTTGTTCATTTGTACTTTTCAGATTCCACATATAAGTGAAATCATATGGTATGTGGTCTTTCTCTGTCTGGCTTATCTTACTGAGCACAATAACCTCCAGGTCCATCCATGTTGTCACAATGATAAGATTTCATTCTGTTTTATGGCTGAGTAACATTCCATTGTATATATGTACCACCTCTTCTTTATTTAGTCCTCTATTGATGGACACTTAGGTTGCTCCCATATTTTGACTACTGTAAATAATGCTACAGTGAACATAGGGGTGCATGTAACTTTTCGAATTAGTGTTTTGGGTTTCTTGGGATAAGTACCCTGAAGTGGAATTGCTGGGTCATACAGTAGTTCTTTTTTTAATTTTTTGCAGATGCTCCATACTGTTTTCCATAGTGACTGCACCAATTTGCAATCCCACCAATAGT
Source organism: Rhinolophus sinicus (assembly GCF_036562045.2). Taxonomy (NCBI): domain Eukaryota; kingdom Metazoa; phylum Chordata; class Mammalia; order Chiroptera; family Rhinolophidae; genus Rhinolophus; species Rhinolophus sinicus. The sequence goes on along the minus strand of NC_133755.1, from coordinate 66,835,680 downwards.
GCACAAGGGCTCGCTTCTCTCCACATCCTTGCCAACACTTGTTTTTTGTTGATTTATTGATGATGGCTATTCTTACAAAAGTGAGGTTGTATCTTATTGTGGTTTTAATTTGCATTTCTTTGATGATTAGTGATGTCAAGCATCTTTTCATGTGTCTATTGGCCATCTGTTTGAATGGGTTTATTTCCTGATCAGAAAAAAGGAGACCCAAGATGATGACCAAATAGGAGAAAGTGGCATCTATGGGAAAGTGGGGGTTGGGGGACATAGGCTTCAGAGCCTGGGGAGGAGGAGAGGGTGTGAAGGCCGGAAGTGGCAGGTGAGTGGGAAATGTTGGAGGATGAGAAGCTGAGGGAACATCTGCCCATTGGCTTCTGTTTCTCTGTGACCCAGGAACTGAGCTCCTGCTGTCACACCCCAATCCTGCCTCCATCCTTGCAGGGGGGGTTCTGTGATCTCTTTCAGATAATGAGGATTTTTAGTGTCTTATTTCCCTCTTCCCTGCTCTCCTTACCCACTGAGACTCACAGTTAAGTTGTTCTAAAACACGTCATTCTCATCTTCAGAGAGGGTCTCTCGATATGTTAATTTCTATTATAGTAGTTTCCATCTGTGTTGTTGTCTACATGGAAGACTCTAACGGTTGGCCTGTCTTATTATAGACACCAGAAGGCATTCGAAGACATGCATACCCCTTGAATTCTACCTTCTTGCAAAGTTAGCTCTGTTTTCTTTCTAGCCTTGGGCTAGTTCTTTATCTCACAGGTAAATTAATTCAGTTCAACAGATGGCAGTAGCCCAATTGGACTCTAACTTCTCTCAGAAACCCCTCCTAACCAAATAGTGCATTTCTCACTAGTGGTTCTGGGAGGGAAAAAAGCTAAGGAGTTGAATGCAGGAAAAGCAGAGCCATTCTTTTTTGGCTAACATTTGGGGTCCCGGGTTTCTGTGTCCAGGAGCCGGACCCAGCTGACATCAGGAAATTGTGTGAGGCGACGTGGCCTCCCTTGTGCCCTCTGACTTCATCCACCACCTCTGTGTCCCCGAGTGGCCACCAGGTTGTGTGGAAGGGCATCATGGCTAAAACAGCATGCGCTAAAATAAGACCCTTCCTGTATATGGCTTAGAAATTCCTAGGAGCTGAAGTTTAGAGACTGATGCTGTAAAGTGCAAATGAAATGTAACTGAGTGTTGGGTGGAGGAAAAGTAATTCATTGGCTCTAACATGAAAAGCCCTGGGAATGAGCCTCCTTCTCCTCGTGGACCCTGTGATCAATGGCGGCCAGCCCCGTGCAGCTGTCTGGCAGTGAGCTCTTGGAAACAGCATAGTAGGGACTTTGCAGGTGGGTCTCATTGGGCTAAGAGACTGCTTTTGTGAGACTCTGCTGCATCTTTATATTCTACCAAGGAGAAGATGGTAAATCAGAGTAATTGCTTCATCCCATGGCATTTCATATTGTAAAGGGAAAAGGTCCTGTTAAGAAACTCAAACGAACTTCTGCTGTTTATACTGTATGCAAAGCCTCTTTGAAAACTGCTTGTCATACAGCCTGGCGGTTTGTTGTCATGGAACAATTCCATTAGAACCCAATGCCTGTTCTCATGGCACCAAGACTAAGGGTCCCTCAGGAAAAGCGTTTAACTCTTGGCTGTCAAAGCTGTTATTTATCTGTCATTTCTTGAAAAACTCACTGGAGTGTATTTATGAGAGAGATTTGGAGCAACCATCATGTCCACTGAGTTAGAAATGGAGTTGGGACTCAGTAAATGATCAGTAAAGAACTGAAAAGTATCCAGTACCATATTGTAACAGTGACTCGTCTATGCTAATTCTATTATAAGCTGCACTCCATAATCCTTAAGGAATGCACTGTACAGAACTCAAGGCCTGGAGTGTTAGTTAATTGCCACTGCTGATTCATTTGAATTGCTTATGCCAGTTATATTTTATAGATTTTAGAAGAATTCTTAATGTATATCAACCAAGGAGGCTTAGCAGATCTCAGAAGAACAAATTGAAATGGTCATGATCTGAAAATTAACACCCTTCTGGCTGGCATTTACTAACAAAGGATGGGGGTCCCATTTATCAGAGCCTGTCAGTGAGCAAGTTCCCTGGGGAACCAGCAGAGCAGTCTTAAGAGTTCGGTCTCTGGTGCTGGACTGCCCGACTTCAGACCCCAGCGTTGTCGCTCACTGGCTGTGACACTTGGACAAGTTAGTTAACCTCAGAGCCTGTGACTTCTTCACTGGTACATGAGGATAGTGTCTCTTGGGGTTTTGAAGACTAGTAAATGAAATAAGGCATGTAAAGTGCTTTGTGCAGTGTCTGCATGTAGTAATAAGGGGAGTTATTGTTATTAGCAAAATTTAATATGGGCCTGATGGGTCTGGGAAGATGGCATAAATCATCCCTAAGGCTGTTTTCTGTGGCATATTTGTGGGTTAAAGTCGTCTATGGGCATTTGTTACTTTGTGACTCCCTTCTATTTCCTAGTGTCACAAAGGCTGTGGTACAGGAGATGTGATTATGGCACAAACCACCCTCAATTCTATTCCCATTCTTGTAGAACAGATTGACAACCCTAAGGCAGAGATTTGTAACTGCTCTCAGGGTTTCAAGATTGAATTAAAATTGAGGTAACTTTTGTGGTCAGAGACAAATAAGGTTGGACTGACCTTTTCAGAGTATCCATGGTAGAAATAATATTGGGGGTCACACTTAAAAAACTGATGGTAAACCAGTGGTGTAATGCTGTTGCGGAAAAATAGTGAATAGGCGTGGTTACTAGAATTCCTTGACTCAAAAAGAAAAGTCTAATATAAGTGAGCAGGGGGATAGTAATGTACTTCAAAATTTAAGGCTTAGTTTTATGCACTGATAACTGGTTGTCACTCCTCAGTGTCTTTAACCATTAATAACTTTCTACCACTACCACCACTACCATCACCACTACCGTCACCACCACCACCATCACCACCCTCACCCTCACACCACCACCACCACCACCACCACCACCACCACCATCACCCTCACCACCACCACCACCACCACCACCATCACCCTCACCACCCTCACCACCACCACCACCACCACCACCATCACCACCACCACCATCACCCTCACCAACACCACCACCACCACCACCACCATCACCACCACCACCACCACCTTCACCCTCGCCATCTCTACCACCACCGCCTCACCATCACCAGCACTGGCACCATGCTACAACAACTCAGGGCCTTGAAGGATTCCAGTTGGGAGAATCCTTGCCTCTTTATCAAGCTCTGATTCCAGCCCCATCTTCTCTCTGCTTGACTTCTTCTCTCACCTTCTCACTCTCTGACCAGCTATCTTTTAGCCTACTAGCTCTGCCTATGGACTGAGGAGGGGATTTGTAAGTGAAATTCATCAGCCTTGCTTTTCTCTGACTTAAGAAAGGATTACTGATCTTTTATCATTTGCTTTATAAATAACAAGGGATGTTAGTTTGTCTCATTAAATTTAAAGCAATTGTTATAATTTTGTAGTGTTTAAGTTTTTTTAATTATATATAGTTGCTGCTATTGCTGCTCCAAAAAGGAGGAGAGTTCCTGGGAAACATTCTTCTCTTCCCCACTTAGTGCCTTTTTTTCTTCTTGTTTGCCCTGTGGCTGCCAGTCCACACCCCAGGGGCAGGTTGGCATGTTGTCCCAGGACTGTAAATGTTCCATGATGGAAAAGACTGTCTCCTCTGCACATCAGCCGATCAAGGCCAGGCCTGATACAAACTGTAAAGCAAGTTTATTCACTTATTTACTCCAAACCAAACCTGCTTGCAGGAAGGGATCAGGTAAACTTATGAGGTACTGTAGGAATGACGGGTTAGAAGTGAAGCAAACCAAAGAAATGGAACCTTAAATGTGAAATTCTAGCTGGTTAAAGACTAAGATGCTATGGGGAGGGCAAGGGTCACATCCCCTGAATACCCTCGAAGGCCACTTGATAGTAATTTATCTATCTTGTACTTTTAAGCGCTTCTTTTTCCCTTCCCTCTCCTCCACCTGCCTTTTTCTAAGACCCAGCTCGAAGGTGATCTCTTGCAGAAAGCAACCCTGATGCCCCGTTCTCCCTTCTGCAGTGCCGTGACCACATGACATCGGCATTCTCAGCTTAGAATGGGCTCCTTTCCCCTTCCCCACTTCTCCCCCTGTCCCTTAGGCTGTCAGCTTCTCAGCAGCAGGAAAGGCCTGTCACAGCCCTAATTGTGTCGCCAGCATCTAGCCAGCATCTAACACCGTGGCATTCAGGAAATGCTTTTGGACTAAAGTGAATTGTATTTCAATTTGCTATTTGAAGAGGACAGTATTTTTTAAACATGGAGAACAGAACTTTCTTCAGAAATAGGTGAGAGGTTGTTCATTTTCTTCTCATCGAATTGACTTGTTCCTAGACCCCAACCTTGGAGACACACAAGTAGGTAGGAAAATGATGGGTTTTTGTTTTGTTTTTAAGAATAAAACATTATGAAGATTCTAGGCAAGGGGAGCACTTAGCTGTGTATACGCTTGGCTGAAAGCCTCCTCCGTGGCAAATGCAATTTGCTTGGAGCCAATGTTCAGATTGAAAGCGGCTGCATATGGCTCAGTGCAGGAAGGAGGACGGCCATCTCTCCTGGCCGGTGGGGTCTCTGGGTCAAACCTGGGACTCAGCTGCAGGGGCGGGCTGCACGAGCCCCAGCATCTTTCCCTGGGCCGGGATCGGAGCAGGCTGATGAATGGGCGGGATTTGCTGGCAAAGGTGATACCATCAGCCCTCGCTGGCTTACGTTAGAATCTATAATTTCTTTATTCATTCATCTGTCCTCGATTCCAGTATTCTGTAATATGTTACATGGTTATCCTTTTTATGTGTGTGCTGTGGAGAGAGACTGACTTTTGTCTTTTGTTCTGGAAATGTAAAAATTCTAACAGCCCAGCCTTTGTTCCAGAATTCTCCTTTTAGTTTTCTCTGCATGAGAAATAGCTTCCCTTTGTTTTCCTTGTCCTGTTTTGCTGCTCTGGGGCTCATGTTCACTCTTCATTAACCCTAGGATGATGGACACCAGGGTGTAGCCAGTGTGGCCGCCGCGTGGCTCAGGGACAGTACCTCTTCCCCAGATAGACATGAAGAAAGTACTTTAGTACTCTGGACATTGCTTTTCCTTCTACATAATGTTTTCTTTATGGCATCGTCTGAATGGTCAGACTCTTACGCTGAGTTGCATGATCTTTAAAAAAGTTAACCTAATAATATCTACCATCCCTGTCTTTCGCCAAAGGACATTGTAACTATAATTAAGGGACATATATGTGAAATGTTTTGAGCTCAGTGGAAGGGAGAAGCCATCAGGTTCAAAGGTATTATCATTATTTACTTCGCTACTGATACCATATGATCCAGAATATCCTCATTTTGGAAAGGATGATAATATCATGTTTTGACATCTATTCCGACTTAACCCCATAATTGGCTTTTACCTGAGCCTGCATGATACTTCAATTTGTAGATTAAAAACAAATAAATGGGAAATGATCAGAAAGTTTTTACATTTTTCATAGACTATTTTCTAAACTCTAAAATTCAATGTCTTTTAAAAAGAGTTGATTTAAAAGCTCCAATTTTCTGAAATGTTATACATCTGCAACCAAGAATAAATAATATTGTAGCAGTTGGCTGCCTCCACTTCCCTGCAAAATAAATAAATACATTTGGTGACATACACTTGAGGAGTATGATTCTTATAATTCTCACAGAAATCTGGAACAACTTTACAGATGATAGAAATTTTACCATCTGCTAGTAACAAAGAAGCATAGCTCGTAACACAAAGCTTTTACTGAGTCTGACATATATATATTGGCAGGCCAGGATTTGGAATTCTCTACCGCTTCAGTCCCCGTCCCCAGGGATGCTGACCTGACTAGCAGCATGTCGTGGGAAAGGTTCCTTTGCTTCTAACGCCAACGGCATGGGCTTCACATGGTTGGAATGGCAGAGGAGGGAAGAAGGCTGAGTTTTAATGGTGACAGATCAAGAGAAAGGCACCCTGCAGGGTTGGGAAGACCTGCATAGATTTCACACGCAATTAGTGGAATGGTGGACTCACTGTAGAGGAGATACTCTCTTTATGAGTCAAAACATTAAGTGTTGGTAGAAGAGATCAAAGTTCAGATGCTTAGGGAGAGATGGGGGATGGCAAGTCCAGACTTTCTCTTACAATGACATTTGCTTTACTCAGGTAACATTTTGTCTTCCTAGGCCTGAGGTAACACGTGGGCTTGTGGTTCTAGTTAAGGATGAGGAGTGGATGGGCTGCCATTAGGAAGAGCTGAATGCTCAGTGGAAATGACGGGGCTGCCGACCACAGAAGGGGGAGAGAAACAGCTGGGAAGGAAGACATGGAAGAAGTGTCACCCCCTCCATGGGTTTCCGGTCCTCTCTGGAGAAAGCCGGGGGTGGGAGGGGTGATTGTCATTTTTCGTCATCATGGTTTCATCTGATGGTGTGGAGGCTGCTGCACAGCGCGAGCCTTGTGGTGGTCTTATAAAAGATGGCCAGTTCCTTTCTATTAGGAGGTGATGTGTGGTTGTTCCTGAGGGTGTTGAGTCCTTCTTAGTATTAGAAACCATGGGACCTCCTAGGAGGACTTGAGCTAGTAGTGGGCTGCCTGTGGGGTGCTTTTGGTTACCTTCAAGCTTAAAGGGGTTGGGAAATGAGGCAGGTTTAATTAAGGAAGAGTGGCTTCCTCCTCACCTCCAATTTCTCCGTATTCGGGAGTGATCGTTACACCTGACGCTGGAACCACAGTGAGTTCAATACCTGTCTACCTCATATGGCTTTTACCCTGATGGCTTTGTCTTACACATCTAAGCCGTGTTGCAGCACAGGTGGGGTTGATAGATTTGTTTTGTTCCTGCCTTCCACATCATCCCTTCCTTTTTTGTCATGCCTCCAGTTTGCACACTGCTGTCCTTGTAGCCTTTCCTCCTGGCCCTGGGGAAGAAAGCAGACAAGCCCAGGCACATGAGGACACAGGTTTCAAGTGTTTTCCCTCTTGTGGTGTCTGCGTTTCTTACAGGGGTGAAGACATCTTAAACCAGAGGAACGACTCGCTAGTGGTGGAATTTCAGTCGTCAGCCAGCCGGTGCAGGAGGTATTATTTCGGGCATGGGGCCATCTCGGAAGGCCGCAGTCATCCTGAATGCCCCCTGCCTGCTCCATGTTACATGCGGTCACTTCGTACATCACACCAGTCTTGTGTGTTTGGTTGGCTTGACCTGGCTGAGGGCAGCAAGCATGTTTGTGGGCGTCTCTGTGCGTGAGTTGCACACAGTAGGCGCCACACAGGTGGCTGTGCAGACTGGAGGGGGGGAAAAGTGTAATGCTGGCAGTGCAAGGTTTTATTTTTTTTTTCTGACTGCAAAAGCTGGAATTGGTCTGAAAGTTAGCACGTCAATGGTGAAAGCAGAATCCTCCTCCTGGCTAAAGCTCACTTCATGTCCATCCACAGCATGAGTCGTGTGTCCTTACAGAAGTCTCCATTTGAAATCCATGGAGTCTTCATGAAAGTGGGGGGTTTCATATTCTGAATGTCCACAACCAGGGAGGGACAGTCACACCCTCTCCTTTGAACCACCAGCCTGGTTCCGAGACTAAGAGTGTCGTTTCCATCTTGTGCCTCCCTAATGCCAGTCAGGGTTGCCACAGCCACCCCAGAGAGTTCTTAGTGACCATGGGCCATGTTTGAGCTGTGAGCCTCTCCGTTGGTGACGCTGTGGCTCAGCTGCCCTTTCTATGAAGGTCACTGGTTGGATTCCCAAATCTAATAACCTCGGCTAATGTACTAAGGATAAGTTAAAATGATAACAGTCTGCATATTCTGGGTATTTTAACATTCCTTACTCTTAAATTGAAATGCAGTGTCTCACAGCCTTGCTGGAAACACAGCCTAGCGTCGCCCCTTAAACAGCAAGTTTCAAGTATATTCTGGCCACATGGGCAGAGCTAGGAGGATACGTGATGTTTATGTTATGATTATTTTATTTGTGTCCTCTATAGCTACGTGACACAGATAGTCTCTCTTTTACTCAGCGTAGCAATTTGGCTGAAAAAAACAAACCAAACCAAAACAAAACCTTCCTATTTCTACAAGTTCCTTCAAACACCCACAGATCCTTTCGTTATTAACAACATTTAATAGCAGTACATTGGATTTTGACACCGAAAGCCATTCTGGAGCCCTTTTTATGGACTGTGTTCATGGTTAAACCGTACAGCACCACCGTGAAACACGCTGCGCTGTAATGAAGGCCTGGGGTGCAGAGAGAGCATGTGCTTTTCCCATCATCATGTTGGTGGCTGGGGGCGAACCACAGTCAGTAGGTGGTTGCCCTGGATCCCAGCTCAGGCATCTGCTCGCTGGACCGAGTGGGAGCTCTAAGCAAGGTGATGATAAGACCCCTTAAACGAATGCTTCTGCCAGGAGATGAAGACAGTGCTCATTCTGAGGGACGTGTCAGGTATTTACAATTGGTAGTGTTAGTTCTGTGTTTACACCAAGGCCAGATTTCTTTATCTACTGGGCTGAAAAAGAAAAAACAAAACAAAACAACAGTGTATTTCCTTCCTTCACTACATGGGTCACTTCCTTATTATTAGCTGAATTAGGCCCTTTATTTTCTCCTTATTAGGGAGAAAGAACACTGTTTCTTCCTCAGTCCTCCCAGTTATCTGGTGTCTGGTCACTTAATAATTGCGTTTTAGGAGAATAGATATTCATTTTCTTCAACAAAAAGGCTGAGTTCCTTGATGACATACCATAATTCAATTCCCGTGCTCTCCCTCCATTGTCCACACCCCTTCCTCCTGGCACATTTTTCATGGTTAGGAGGAGTGATAGTGTCAAATATATCAGAAGGAAGAGTTGATTCTGTCCTAGTTTGACGACTTGACTGATTAGCAGAGATCAGAAGAGGGCTCACAGCTGTGAAAGCCACTGCAACATGGAGTTCTAACAGCTCTTTAGGGAGTTAGCTAATGAAAGAATCACTACAGAAACACAGCCATGCGAAAAAAAGAAAAAGGAAGAACGAAAAGAACAAGAGCATTCCCATATAACACTCGCAGGCTATGTCATAAGAGGAACTATGCTCATAATTTCTATTTACACGTCACAATAATTACCGTCTGCCTGAAGATTACTTTTAGTCTCTCCCTGTCAAGGTGGCTTAGATATTTCCTCTTTCCCATGTCAGGCAGAGAGGCCTAGTACTGGTTGGAACTTGTGCTAAGGATTTTTTTCTTCCTGGAGAATGTAATTATCAGACACATGAGCCCATCCTGCTTGATTAGAATGTTCTTGTCATCGTCACCATTTGTCCATGAACCAGACTTCTGCTCTCGGGTGAATGTGAGATTGGGCTTTAGCCTTTAATTTTGTGTGTGTGGGGTTGTTCTCTTTTCTTTCTCTGATGCAGTGTCTATGAACCAGATAGAAATGTGTTACGGAGGAAAGAACGAGAAAGAAGAAATCAGGAAACGCAACAGGATGATGGCACATTTAATTCAAGTTACTCCCTCTTCAGTGAACCCTATAAGGTAGATGGTTTTCCATTGTTCATCTCCACCCCTCACTCGTTTGTAACTCTAACCCCCGGGTGATGGTCTTGACTTGAAGAGTTGACCAAACGTTAGTTAGCCCAAGGAAGGTGGCTCAGCCACTAAGAGTGGGGTCTTCGCACACAAAGCTTGGTGTCTAGTTCACATGTCTTTACTGGCCACTCTGTCAGTGAAGTGTAACTTGCTGTGATTTTTATGAATAACGTAGACTTCATCTCTGCATTGATTTTCAAAGTCAGTGACATGTGCTCTGTGTTCTAAGGTGTTAGGAAACAAACACTCTTAAAAGAGGTTGGGTTACATATGTGTTACACGTGGACCACGTTAGTATTAGGGTACCTGCTGGGGCTGATGAGAAAGAAACTTTGGGATTGTCTTTCATTTACCCAAAGGCCAGAAATATAACCTCTCCTCCCAAATGAGGTGTCTTCCCAGACGTCACTGGTGTCTTTGGCTGCATGGAGCTGTAGGTAGTTCAGGCTCCTGGCTTCTTGCACATTTAGCCCCATGTGCATTTTACCCTTCACTCTGACTTCTCTTGCCTCGCACTTGGGGTTTCTGACAAGAATAATTACGTATTTACAAATTGGAAGCAGAACAATTTGAGCCAAATCTGAATTTTCAAGAAAAGCTTCTGCTGGGAGCAGAAAAACAGAAAAGGAAAGCCAGTCCTGGAGATCCTTATCTGGACCGTTTTGTGAAGTTACAGTAGGGCGCGTGCTGATGTCCTCAGCGGCCGCACAAGCCAAGGATTGGGGCCTTCGTGTCCTATGAGGCCCTTAACGGTTTCTGGGTCTGGTGTGGCGCAGAGCGCTGACAGGTGGCCTCCGAGACGGCAATTTTGATTTCATGTGTCAGCCCTCATTCTGCATGCGGTGACCTTGGCTCTGTGGTCCGTCCAGGCCCCTCTCCACAGTTTCCTATGTTTCCTTTGTCTCTAACAAGTGGGTATGTTTTTCTTTCTCCAGACAAACAAGGGGGACGAACTCTCCAACCGGATCCAGAATACGCTCGGCAATTACGATGAAATGAAAGACTTTTTAACTGATAGATCCAATCAGAGTCACCTAGTTGGTGTTCCCAAGCCTGGGCTTGCTCAGGCTCCTGTGAACAAGATGGATGAACACTTTGTCCCCGAATCAAGAGCCCAGCCTCAGCCCTCGTCAGTCTGCAGCACTGCCTCCTCCACACCAGCAGCTGTCCCCGGGCAGCAGAGTAAGAGGACCACCGTGGGCTGGCAGAAGGTTGGGCACCCGCCCCCCGATGGCCAACAGAGAGCAAGTAAGTACGGACACAGGGTGGTTGGTTTGAACAGAACCGCTAAGCCAGAGAACCATGGTAAAAAGCCTAATCACTGTGTATCGAGCTCCTTACCCTCACCTCCCTCTTCTTCTTCTTCTTCCAACTCAGCACAACAGGGCTCTCTCAGGACCCTCCTTGGAGATAGTGTTGGCAGACAGCAACCACGGGCCAAACAAGTCTGCAATGTAGAGGTGGGTCTTCAGACCCAGGAAAGGCCACCTGCTATGGCAGCCAAGCACAGTGGCAGTGCACACTGTGTTCAGAACTTTCCTCCGTCCCTGGCTTCAAAACCCAGCCTGGTTCAGCAGAAACCGACCGCATACGTGCGGCCCATGGATGGCCAAGATCAGGCCCCTGATGAGTCTCCGAAGCTGAAGTCGTCCACGGAAACCAGCGTGCACTGCACGTCCTACAGGGGTGTCCCTGCCACCAAGTCGGAGTCGGCCAGAGCCAAGGCCAAGCTTGCTAAGTTCAGCATCCCCAAACAGACGGAGGTGAGTCTTGTCCTCTTCCTGCTAACACGCATCTGAGTAGTTCTGAGTGGTTACCTGACAGCTGTGGATTCAGTTCCCATGTTTCTTTATTTCAGTGTTTGACTGACTGCATGTGGTGGGATTCGTAGCAGTCAGTAAGGGAGGACGTACACATAAATAATGCTGTCTTAAGAATCTCAAGTAGATTCAAATCAGCGTTTTATAAGGACCAACAAATGCAGTCGTGTGTGTGTCTCTTAATTCAGAAAGAAATGTCTTCTTTAATACAGTTCAGGGGATATTGTGCAAGCCAGTGTTGACAGAAATAGGAGACACTAGAAATAAAAGGACTTCAAAAGCTGTACTTTTTCGTATGTAGAGGTTAACTTTCACGTAAAAGACTTTAGAAATTTAACATTGTGGTCAGTTTGAATTGTTCCAGGACAAACTTCACAAAGTTAATCTCAGAATGACTTTTTAATTGTTAAACAATTCAATGCTGATTATGGTGAATATGCAAATATATCACTTGTCCCGTCCATATGATAGTATTTAAGACCCAGGTCCATTGATGTCAGTCAAGTAAGGACTCCCTTTGCCCTGTAAAAAAAAAAAAAAAATCTCAGGCTGTGTGAATCTAGTGAAATCTTGTAGTTCAGATTCTCCTGATTTGCATTTTGATTTTATTCTAAAGTGTTTATTCAAATATGTAGATCGGCTGTATGGAATATTAGAACTGAAAACAAGCCAGTCACATAATCACAGAGATAGCAAAAAGGCCATGACTAGTCTCTTGAACAGAAATCTGGATTGAAAATGAAGGTTTGTGGTAGAGAAGCACTTCTTACAGTGTATTCCAAATTGATGACAGTTGTCACAAGCACACGACGAAGAAATACGACTGCACATGTGTTTTGCTTTGCGATGACGTGGTATACTAACTGAAATACAAAGGTGAGTTCTAGAACACTGTACTTAGGAACTATTCAGTTTTGGGGTTTTTTGGATACTTTTTTAAAGATAGAGTAACAAACATGGAATATTCTTTGTATCTTAATTTGATTGAATAACCAAATGAAACAAATGATTGGGTATTTCTTGTTACATATCTCACAAGACACCCTGACCATTTCTGAGCACCATGTGAGAAAGCACCATGCACCAATTGGGAGAACAATATATTACGCAGATGTTTATGCAGGTTCTATTGAGGAAATTAATGGCATGTGTACCAGTAACTTCTTTTGATTATTCTTTAATGATGGACCCCAGAAAGTGTTCACTAGGAATTAATATAAGTAAAACTCTAACTTCTGCAAGCATTCATGTTCTTTAAAGTTTGTAGGACACATAATAGGTACCACCTTACAAAATTCATCAAGCACTTTGATTTTTGTCATCATTATCAAATGACCTGTAATGGCAAATAAAGCATGACTTATCCTTCCACAGCAGTGCCTGCAACCGTCAGGAATCCTTTTATAATTTTAATCCTAATTGATTCCTTGTTAAGATGATTATTATGTACAAAAGAAATTTCAAATTTATTCCCTAATAATTTAATTACTTTGGAGCCCAGTGAGTTGATAAAGCTCTGGTTAAAAGCCAGTTTTTGATCGCCGGGCTAGCCTTGTACAGATAACTATACAGTTTTCATTCGGTGTTTGGGTATGTCGCTAGTAACGTGGATACTTTCAGAATGCTCTTCCAGGACTCCCAGGTCAGGAATGACCCAGACTCGTGTTTGGTTATCACAGAAAGAGGGAAACGCCGGAGCTAGAGAGTCGCGTTAGACAGACATTGGAGCTTTTATAGAGGAAGTGTTTCACTTCCCCCCCGTGTAATGACATTGAACCAGGTAGCCAGCTCCCGTCCTAACATTCTGTACTGAGTACTTCAAAGAGAGCCATCGTGCATCGACAGAGAAGAACAAAAAGAAGTGTCGTTCACAGGACAAAGTTGTAATTGGTGAATTTTGGGGAGGGGGTAGAGGTATACAGTTCTTATTTTATCAAAAAGCTTTGCAAAGTATGGAACATATGGTCATTTGAATTTTGTAACACTGCTGTGTTTAATTAGTCCACTATCAAAATGACTGTGTTCCAGTTAGTAGCAGGGTGGTATCTGCAAGTTACGTTTCCTATCTGTCGTGCCAGGCGTCATGCGGGGCGTCTGCTCCCGCTCCCCATACAAGAACGCAGGATATGGTGAGGCCAAAAAGGAACACCCACGGAGCCATAGGTAGGGGAGTCATACCACTATATTCTCTCTGGCGGCACTATACTCTCACTGGAGGCTGGATCCACACTGTCCGCAAACCGCCACCCACGCTTGCCAGCCTAGCCGCCATCTTCTTGCTAGCCCCCGTTCTTCTCTTCTCTCTCTTCGTAGCCACAGCAGTTATATTGTGGCCAATGGCTCACTGGTTACAGCTGACAGCCAACTAGCCACAGCTGATGGCCATGCAATCACAGTTGGCCATTTACTACCTGAGCCAGCACCTGTCTATGTGAGGCCGAGAGCCTGGAAACTACTCTCTGGGGCTCCGCCCCCACACTATCCTTCAAACTCAAAGGGTTTTTTTTGTTTTGGGATTTTTTTTTACATTCCTCCAAGAGATTAAGAAATTTGGCAGGTGTATCATTCAGTGTTTATAGGGCAAGTTTATAAAATCCACACTCACAACATAGAAACTGAAGAACATTACCAACTAATCAGATTTTACTTTTGAGGGAGTATTTGCTTTATTTTGGGGGGGGGGAGAATAAAACAATTCAATGTGGCAAACAATTTAAAAAATGTCCGTGGCTGTATTTGTTTACACAGATACCACCAGTGAGAACAGGTCGTCTGAATAGTATTGACTGACTTCCAGTGAGGTAGGGAATGTGTTTTTTAGGGAAATTGACAAAGGGAGTGACCTGAAGGGAACTTGCATTTCTTTCTTTTTTTTAAAAAAAATATTTTTATTTCTTGACTATACCTTTTCAGGACGTTGGCTATAGAGCAAGACTCACTATGACAGTATGAAGAATTGGGGGGCTAAAAGGCAGTGTTAGGTAACAATGACATCAGGCACGGAAGGTGCAAATATAGCTGTGTAGGCATTGTGTAGGTCATTCCACATGAGAAAATCAAACCAGGGACTAGTGTCATGTGATGTGAGAAACGGAAAAAAAGTCTGAGATGTGATCTATGCCTCCGAGAAATTTACAATGAATTGAATAAATTAGATGCCAGCACATAGCTTTTACCTTGCAATTCCTGTCACTTATAGTCCAAATTAAATCTAAAAATGTCCTTCTAGCCCTAGGAAAGTTCCCTTACCTTCATAATCCTTGTGGTAGAAAAATATTGTCGTTTTTAAAAATTGAGAATTCGTGAATGTCTTTTGCCTGATTTTACACTTTCTAAATTCTTCATTCTTTCCCTTACAACATCTGCATTCTATCTGCTGCCATGGCAAATTATTTGCTGTAATTCTTTGGTTTTCAATAATAGGTAATTAGTATAGAAAAATTCAGTGTAATTTGATGTGGAAGTTAAAGACCTCAAGGGAATTCCTGGACTGATACACCTGCCTCTTGACTGTTTTTTCCAGCTCAGTTTTGTGTTTAATGAAAAACATATTTTTGTTGTTATAGCTGAGTCTCTTATTCTTGGCGCCACCCCTCATTAAGTGAACCTTCCCTGGAGTGTCACTCGGAAGGGTGACTACTGCTAGATGAGAGACAAGGGACTTAATGAATGACTGAAGCATGCGTTCTAGAACATTCTAGGGTAGGGCACACTAAATCTTATTTCCAAAGAAGTGAATTATTTTTGTTACACACACACACACACACACACACACACACACACACAAACACACAAACAATGTTTTGCCATTAAGATGTAATTCAAGATTCAGGCGTTAGGAACTGTTTACTTCTAGGGCCAGATATAGGTTTTGTGGGATCTAAAATTTATACCATCTTGGGGGTGGGTTGGGGTCTTCTTTAGGAGCAAAAGAACAGAAAATATCTTATACTTGAAATTTTTATAAACACAAATAGTAACACGTTGCTAAGGCCCCTCCTGGAGCCTATGAGAAACCTCTGCTCAGGAGGCCCTGAAGCTTATGTGTCATTAGCTTCGAAGTGTATCTGTCTTTGACTCATGGACTAATGATACATTATTATTAAAATGATGATTTTAGACCTGAAGAGAGTGCTTTATATTAGCCTCAAACTTGGTAGAATTTAAAAATAATATCTAATTCTAGGTGATGGAGGCAAGGCAAAAATTGGACAATGCTTTGAAAAAGCTTAACATACAGTGCCCCTGGGACAAAATATGGGTCTCAAAGGCAATGAACTCGTTTGTTTGGAAAGTTACAGCTTCAGCAGTGGTATTCCAAACCGTACACAGTTTAGTTTCTGTTTTCTGTTCATTTAGTAAATAGCCGTGGTTTGAAACTGCTCACGCAGAGGGCTCTGATGGCTGAAAATAGAATGCATTTGAAAAGCCACGGAAGGGAGGAAGCCAGTGGCTGCTGCCCTTAGCTTCGTCAGTGATAAGGCAAGAGACACTTAAATTTGAATGTCACTGTATAGAAGGCGTTTTGGTTGTGGTTGAAAATTCATCAGCAAGAACAGAGTCACCATTTTTGGTTGATCAGAAGTTTATTTGTTAAAATAAGTAATTAAATAGTATAAGATGTATTGATTAACCATTGCACTGTCATAACGGGCATTTTAAAATCACCATTTATACCACGAATAAGAACAGGAAGATAAAGTACCGTGATTCTACAAAATAGCTTCCTAGAAAAGCAATTAACTGATTTTTTTTTTTTTTAAAGTTCACAGAAGATAAATGGTGTAGGCTTCCTATTTCCTGTCACTCTTGGTTACCTTTGTATGAAAATGGATTTCTTCCAAATTAAAGTCGGCACCAGCCTGTCGGACGAAAAAGGCATCTGAAAAGCAATGTGTACATTACATATTCATGCCAGTCTCAGGTTTTTAATTACATTTGAGATGTAGAATGTTTTCAAGTCCAAGCATGCTGTCTGGTTGCTCATTGAGGAAGTGAGGGTGAGTGGCCAGGCTGGAGACACGGGTGTCCCATCTGCTGTGGCCCTCTGCTCTCCATCACCCTCACCTCCAACCTCCTGGAGCGACTGCAGACAGAGGCCACATGCACAGGGCAGTGTGGCTTAGTCACAGCCAGGTGGTCACGCTCTGCGTTCCCTACTGTCCACAGAATAAGTGTCCTCCACTCTCTTTGCGAGGACGTGGAGAACTTCCTCAGTCCTGGGTAGACTGAGAAGAGGGACAACTCAAAACGTTGATCTCAGATGCTGGATGAAAGCACTTGTTTTCCATATCATAGAAGGGTCATTCTGAAGGTCGTCGCGAAGGCGGGCAAGTGGAAGTGTTTCCATATTTTTTGGTACTTTTATGTTCAGCCAGCGGGGCCCTAAATGGTAAAGCACTTCATCACTTAAAAAAAATAATAACTTCAGTTTCTATAACCCTTTATTGAAACATTTGAAGAACGCATATTAAAATGTGTCCTGTTGTGTGAAGGGGCTGGTGCCCTGTTCCACCCCCTTTTTCTCACTGCTCCTTTAGAGTCATTTATGAAGCTGGTTTTTCTAGCTGTCAGGTGGGAGAGGACTCCCAGAGCTCGAGGCATTGAGGGCAGGACCCGGAGCCCAGGGGGAGGCTGTTAGCAGGCCCCACTTGAATTTCCCTGTGTATTTTCTCAGTTCTCACAAAGCTTCCTCTCTCAGAAAGCATCTGGACAGATTACGGGCTGCTTTTCCTTAAACTGTAATCTCCTGTGTTGACTCCAACCCTGGGGCTAATCAAGACCCCTCTGTGTTTGGAGCTACTTGAAAACATGTGTGATCCAGCATCGCCCCTCCCCTGGAACAGTGTCACTCTACAGCCCAGTGAGAAAAGCTGCTGCTTTTGTAGTTCCTCCGTCTTGGGTCGGAAATCGTGTGCAAGCTTTCAGGTGTTCAGGGAGGCGCAGAGCACAGTGGAAGGGTCCGGGGTCTGCAGACCAGCAAGGACGGGGTTCACACCCGGCTCTGCCACTTGTGAGCCTTCCGGCAGGAGCAAGTCACTAGGCCTCCGTTTCCTGAGATTTTATTGCCAAGGCTGGGAGAGAATTCTCTCTCTCTTCTGTGTACTTGGCTTTTCTGAGCCCTTATTGTTTATATGGGCCATATCACTCTTGAGCTTTATTTTCAGTTCAGTGAAATACAGAATCAACAAGATTTGGTCTGAGGAAAAATGTTAAAAATTTCAGGCAGTAAGTATGAGAGTGACTCATTGAAACAGAGCTCTTTGAAGCCACAGAGTTTTAAATGGCACATTTAATTGGCTGAGCTGTGGAGTCACTTACCCACGTGATTAGCCAGCATCAGTAAAACCTTTCTCGTGGCAGAAAACGGACTCTTCCTGCTGCTCAGGATCTATCACTCTGCCACAAATGGGCCGACGTTAGAGCAGAAGGAGGAGTGTGGTTGCTGGAGCGAGACTGTCTGAGTTTGACTCTCGCTTCACTTGCTAGGCAGATGACCTAGTGTCTCAGTGGCTTTGTCTGTGACAGAGATTCATGGTTGTACCTTTATTCATTTGCTGTGCTGCAATAACAAAGTACCCCAAATCAGTTGGCCTAGAACAACAGAAATTAATCGTCTCCCAGTTTTGGAGGCCAGATGTCCAAAATCAAGGTGTCGGCAGGGTTGGTTTCTTCTGAGGGCTGTGAGGGAAGGCTCTGCTCCTGGCTTCTTTCTTTGGCTTGTAGAGCTGTCTTCTCCTGGGTCTTTACATCGTCTTCCCTCTGTGTGTGTCTGTCCAAATTTCCCCTTTCTGAAAGGTCTTCAGTTATATCTGATTAAGGCCCATCCTGATGACCTCATTTTAACTTGATTACCCCTGTAAAGACCCCATCTCTATTTAAAATTTAAAGTTGCAAGGGACACAATTCAATGTAATAGTACCTGTCAGTAGCATTTTTATGACGGCTTAATAAACTAATATTTGTACAGCACTCACAGTAGTGACTGGCACATAGTAAGCACTCAATTAAATCCACAATAATAACTCATAATTATTATAATTATTTATAGTGGCTCTGTTTGCTTCATACTTACCTTATGTGCTGAACCCTACATGGTCTGAGAGCTCAGAATCTGGAAATCGAGATGAGATAGATGAATTTCACTAACATATGAGTGCCTTAAGAGCAAGGATTTTTGTCTTGTTTTTACTACTTAGTTTATGGACGCATCCCCAGCTGTGCCTGGCACATAGTTGGTGCTCAATAGAGATTTGCTGAATTAGTTCATTCATTCAAGGATATGAGTGAAAGAAGTCACTCTCTCCAATCATTGATCTCCTCTCAGGGGCTTCAGTAATTCCCGCCAAACCTTTTATGGGAAGAGAGGAGCCAAACCCTTCCATCATAGAATTTATAGCTGCTGTTATGGAGAGAAATGGGAAACATATTTACTGCTGTATGTAAACACAGCCTGTGTAAAATAAACCGTGCTGCTGTGTGCTGACCTAGGGGCTGTGCCAGCAGTGTGTTCTCTGCCTCGTTTTCCTCTCTCTTGTTTGGTTTTCCTGAGCAGAAGCCCTGGCTTGGGGACAGTCGGTGTCCTGAGCTGTGTCTGTGCTGCAGACAGACGCTGTGTTCTCCGGTCACATGACATGAGCTGTAGCAAAAGGAGGTGGGAGCAAGGAGAGGGGGATGAAGGGGACAGGGGACTCTAGGAGAGGGCTCCAATTTTTAAACTTTCTGCCACATGAGTTGCATTTCGATGGACTTAAAATGGCCTGGAAAACATGAAGTTCTTAGAGGCAGCCCTTGATTCGAGTGGGTACCGAACCCCCCCCAATGTCCCATGGCCCTTTTTCTCTGTGTGTCGTTGCATACTTCATTGATCCTCTTTCTGTCACAATATCTATTTCTCTTATTCATGGGAATGCATTGTTTCATAATTTACGCAAACGTAATCCACCTATTTATCTGGAGCTCTGTGAATTTGTTGTCTTGCAGACATATCCTTCAAAAATAATCCTGGGGTCCACAAAGCCCTTGGTGTGCCTTGAACAGGCAGGAAATGGTTGACCCCTTATCTGTATGACAGAAAGATAAACAGTGGAAATAGAAAAATATATGCACTCAGCTATTTTTACAAGCCCTGAAAACAAATAAAGATCAGCACCCCCCTCCCCCCCATGCTTAGATGCCTTGAAAATCTCACAGAGAGCATCCGTGATGGGGTGTTGAACCTTTCTCTGTGATGTCCCCGTAAAGCCTCATCCTGTCTGTGCTCCAGCCCTGTAGCTGGGAGGGAACTTACCACATCCCGGATCGCCTTCCCATCTTTGGACTGCTCTCACCCTTCCTTCTGCCACCCGGCAAATCAAACTTTCTGTAACTTACGCTTCTTAGCTTTAGTTGTGCCCACTGGGATTTTAAATTGTGGGCTATTTCAGTTTTCTTTTTTATTCATTAATTCCTGTAGATGAGGTCCCCATCGTGCGCCTCAGACAGTTCTTCCTGCAGGGCCGTGCCGCCGCTTTCCCGATAAACAGGCATTCGAGTCCATTTCTGCATGCGAGTCAGGGTAGTCTCGCTCGCTTCATCGTGGCCTACCTAAATCATTCCTTTACCATTTGACTTTTACAATTTGTGATAAGCATTATGGAAAAAGGACAAAGCAGAGCAGAGGAAAGGGGCCTGGGGGAGGCAGGGGGATGGAGGGTAGGGAGCCAGTGCAATATTGAAAAGGGAGGTTCCTGTGCTTCTCATTCTCACTGAGAAAGTGAGGATTGAACAAGAAGAGCGTGAGGCTGTGACGTGAAGGATTTAGCCAGGGATGCATCTGGCGAAAGAAAGTGCGAGGTAGAAGGGACTTCTGGAGCAGAGACTAAGTGGGGACATGCCTCCTTGCCCTGGAAGAGCAAGAAACCCGAGTGTTGGAGTGGGGTGTGCAAGGAGGAAGGAAATGGGAGAGGGCCGTCAGGCCACAGGAAGGACTTGGCTTTACTGTGGGTGACAATGGGGGGCCATTGATGCGGTTTGAGCAGAGTCATGATCTGACGTAGGTAATAAAAGCATCAGCCTGGCCGTCATGCTGAGAATAAACTGGCACGAGGCAGGGGTAGGAGCAAGATCAGCTGGCAGATTACTGCCCTGACCTCCGGGAGCACGAGAGTGGGGAGGCCCCAGGTGGTAGCAAAGATGATGAGAAGCCTGGATTCTGGATATATTTTGAAGGAGAGCCAGTGAGGTTGGCTGGTAGCTGGGATGACAGAAAGAGAGGAACTGAGGAAAGATCTTTGACCTGAGCAACTGAAAGGAGGAACTTGATCTCACGTGAGGCGGAAATAGCTACATGTGAAGCAAATTTTGGGGGGAAGAACAGGAGTTCGTTTGGGCTTCTTGAGTTTGAGGTGTCAATTAGACATCCAGGTGGACATAATAAGCAGGCATGAGCATTGGAGCCAGGAGTCTGGAGTTTGGTGGGGGAAGAAATCTGTATCTGAGCTGGAGATGAAGGTTTGAGAGTTGTCAGCATATGTGTGCTGGGTGAGGTCACCCAGGGAGATGGCTGAGTCCCGGGCCTTCCTACATCAAGGGGCTAGTGGGAAGAGAAGGAATCAGCCAAGGACACAGAGAAGACATGATCGTAGGTAGGAGAGAACAGAGCATAGTATCTAGAAGCTTCCAGGAAAAGGGGTGTCAAGAAGGGAAGGGAATTATCACCAGTGTCATATGGGTTTAGTGACATCATACGGCACTGATGTTGGGTTTAGTAACGTCAGAGTCACCAGGTACCTCGAGGAGAGTTTTGGGGGCCAAAGCCCATGCAGGTTTAAGAGAGAATCAAGAAGAGAAATTAGAGACATTACATAATGACAACCTTTTCCAGAAGTTTTGCTGCAAAGGGCAGCGAAGACCTTGAAAGCAATATGTCTTCATTGTAAAAATTTGAATAAAATTAAGAACATAAAAGAGAAAAAAAATCACCTATAATTCTGCAATCTGGAAATAATCACAGTGAAGGTTTTGGTATATAGATCCTCGTGTTCTTTTTTTCTATTAGACCTTCTTTATTGAATTGGGATGAAGCTGTTATATATGGCTGTTTTCCCTTTACTTTCCTTACGTACCAAAACCACTTAACCGTGCCATTCAACAGTCTTTGGCAACAGCCAGCCTATGGCCTGCCTTTGTATCACATTCAGTTGTGAAACCAACTGGTTTTATCCTACAGTGACACCATAATTTCTTTACAGAAAGCTGTTTTCAGTTTTTTTGCTATTATAAATTATTCTGCAATGAGTGAACTTAATAAGTAAATTTTGTGTTGATGTGGTATGTTCCAAGGAAAAATTCTTAGGCATTTCATTTATTCTAAAATGAACAAAAGGTTTTCATATATACTCTTTTGTGAATTTAGTTCACGTTCTTTACCCATTGTTCTGTTGAAGTGTTAGTACTTTTTCTTACTGAGTTATGAGTTTCTTAAATATTAAGAAAATTGACCTTTCCTAAATATATTATAAGTCATTCTCCCTGTTTGTTGATTAACCTTTGTTTATAAAGGAGAAATTACATTTTGTATCTTCTCTCTTTTGATCTCTTTCTTTGTAATTATGGTTTAAAAGGCTGTTTCCATAGATATAGTAAAAAGTTAAATCCGTAATATGAAACGGATTGGGGAACTAGATGAAAAGTTTTGTATCTGGAATTTATTTTGATGTAAGCTAAGTCTTATTTGTTTACTTTTTCACATCCTGTTTTTGATTTGCCTCTTAAAGGATTTACCCTCATGTTGAATCATCTTTGTCTTTCTTTCATATCTATTAGTTCTTTTCTGATTGCTTTAATCTATGTTTTTTCACGTGCACTCCCTATTTTTCTAAGCTTTTCCTGTATGTCAGTAATTCAGTTTTTGCTGTCTCTTCTGTTTCTTACTGCCTCTAATTTTTTTTTCATTAGTTCTATCCCATGATCAAAGTTGTGTTTAAAAAATTATGCCACATCCAATGATTACTTAAGTCACTCTTTTCTAAGAATTTACAACATTTTAATTCTCATTTTTATTAATGTATTGTCATAATTCAGTGTTTTATTTTTCCTGAAAAAGTTAGAAATCAAACTTTCCTCTACTTACACTATTAAATTTGGGTTCTTTTTTTTAAAACGGGCATTTTCCAGTACCAAAACACTCAGCAAAAGAAGCATCTCTATTAGATATTAATTAGACCTTGGTGTTGCTTCATGTAATGGATTCTAAAATGAGTGGCTTGAAAACAAGGCAAAAGTTTATTTTTCTTTCATTATTAGTCTGAGATGGTATGCTACTTTTGTCCTGTGACAGCCTGTATTGGACCTAAGCTCCTTCTTTTTTTTTTTCTATTGTTCTATCACCCAGAGGAGATTTATGCTTATCTCCATGATCCAAGATGGGCCATGTTCCTTTCTAGGCTTCTGGAAGAGGGAAGGGAAAAGCGAGGGCATATCCTACCCTTTAAAGATGCAACCTGGAAGAAGAACAAACCACTTTCTGTCATATCCCATGGATCAGAATTAGTCACCTGACAATCTTAGCTTCAGGGAAGGGTGAGAAATGGGTCCAGCTGTTATGCTGGGTCAACATGTGTCCAGATACAATTTTTTTATTATTTTGGAAAAAGGCACGAGTAGATATTGTGGAAAAACAAACAGCCTGTGCCCTACAGTAGTTCTTACTTTATATCGGTGGCTGTATATATGAGGGTTTATCTCTCATGCTTTTTGTGAGTCTTTCAAAGGAAGGAATCGCCTTTCCCCTCCTCACTTTCCCAGTGCCTGAGTCCAACACATGTTAATAATCTTTTTGGTAAATTGTTGTTTTGAATTAAAATGACAGTCTGTGTAAATTTTTGTGTTTCTGGAAAAATGGGACGTATAAATTCATAAAGTGTTTTAGAGCATTCTATAAATTTTTGACAAAAAAGCCTCTCTATTATGTTTTTTTAGTTTGATAATTATCCCTGAAATAAATGATAGTTACAAAGTACATGAATTTGATGGCAGTAAGTATAAATATAGTGATTACTATAGGCTCTTTTTACTGAATTTGAAAATGACTTAGGATAATAAGTGGATTCCTATCTAAATTCATGAGTTCTCTTCTGACATTTGGGTTAAGCCTGAAATGGATTAATCTTTTTCTGATAAAGTTTCTTAAGCTGCGATTTCTCTGGTGACCACATTTAATTAGATGCTAAATAAACTGCTTATCTTTATACCAACAGGTTTTATGACTGAATTTTTTTTTTCCTGAGCTGTATTTCACAGATTAAGTTGCTAGCAGAAGTAAAAGAAATAAATTGTTTAGAAAACCATAATATCCTTAGATTATAAATTAAAAACATGCCCACTTTTTAAATGGAAAATAAATAAGCTTAAATGTAAAGGACAGAGATAAGTGAGATAGTATAAATATATATGGATTCCAGTGAAAATAAATGCATTTTGCTTTTCTGAGTACTGTTTTCCCCCCTAGAAATTGGCTATGCTTCTTTTAAGTGGAAAAATTTCATTTGATCTGCAAAAGCTGAAGCATTTTGTGATAAGGTTCTGAAGGTTTTAATTAAAAACTTGAGTTTTCTTTTTTGTTTGTTTTTAATACGATGCATCACAGTAAGAGTCTCCAACTTCAGTATAATGACATCCTGCCTCAGCGTCCCCCCACCCCCAAGTGTTGGAATGGAGAGGAGATACACTCAGGCCCTGCACATGTCAAACACCAAAGATTAATTTAATCTGCTCTTTTAGTGCATGGAAACCACAGCGATTGATCTGGAAACCCCAGATGACCTTTTGTACAGACCAAAGCAAGAGTTTTCTGCCTTCAGTGCTAAGATCCATTATGGAAGGAACAGCAACAATTGTCAGATTGCCTAAAAGCATGAAGTCTGTAGAGTTTAATTTTTCTATTCTATTTGGTTTCCCTAGAGTGCAGCAAAATTTTAGAAGAGCGTCTTTTAACCATCTACAAGTTTCCTTAGTTCCGTCAAATTGGAAGTGAAATCATTTTTACCTTTCTCTCTCTCTCTCTCTCTCTCTCTCTCTCTCTCTCTCCCCTTCTCTTAATTAGTTTCAGGTGTACAAAACAATAATAGTTAGACATTTACATCCCTCACAGTGATACCCCTCCCCCAATCTACTACCCCTCTGACATCGTATATAGCTGTTACAATTTCACTGACTCTATTCCCTATGCTGTACTCCACACCCTGTGACCATATATATATATTAAATTATAGTTAACATTTGTTATTATTCAGCTTCAGCCTCAGGTGTACACTGCAGTGGTCAGGCATCTACACTGTCCCTGAAGTGGTCTCCCTAGTAAGACAAGTGCCCATCTGACACCCTACAAAAGCTTTGCAACATTGTTGATTATATTCCCCAAACTGACTTTTGTATCCCCGTGACAATCTTGTGGTTACCGATTGTGCTTTCTAATCCCCTCACCTTCTCCCTCATCCCATCCCCCCTCCCATCTAGCAAGCCTCAGTTTTTCCTCTGTATCTCTGAGACTGTTTCTGATTAGTTCGTTCATTTATTCTATTCTTTAGATTCCACATATAAGTGAGATCATATGGTATTTGTCTTTCTCCATCTGACTTATTTCACTTAGCGTAATGTTCTCTAGGCCCATCCATACCATTGCAAATGGTAAGATTTCATTCTTCTTTATGGCCAAGTAATACTCCATTGTATAAATGTACCACAATTACTTAATCCAGTCATCTACCGATGGGCATTTCAGTTGTTTCCACGTCTTGGCTATTGTGAATAAGTTTTTTCGAATTAGCGTCTTGAATTTCTCTGGGTAGGTACCTAAGAGTAGAATTGCTGGGTCATAAGGTAGTTCCATTTCCAATTTTTTTAGGTACCTCTGTACTGATTTCCATAGTGGCTGCTCCAATCTGCAATCCCACCAGCAGTGCACGAGGGATCCCTTTTCTCCACACTCTTGCCAGCACTTGTTGTTTGTTCATTTATCGATGATAGCCATTCTGACCAGAGTGAGGTGGTATCTCATTGTGGTTTTCATTTGCATTTCTCTAATGATTAGTGAGGTTGAGTATTTTTTCATATGTCTGTTGGCCATCTGTATGTCCTCTTTAGAAAAGTATCTCTTCATGTCCTCTGCCCATTTTTTAATTGAGTTGTTTGTTTTTTTTGGTGTTGAGTTGAATGAGTTTTTTATAAATTTAGGATATTAACCCCATATCAAATGTATCATTGACAAATATCTTCTCCCATTCAGTAAGATGCCTTTTTGTGTTATTGATGGTTTCCTTTGCTGTGAAAAAACTTCTTAGTTTGATGTAATCCCATATGTTTATTTTTTCTCTTACTTCCCTTGCCCAAGGGAATATATCAGTAAAAATATTGCTAAGGGTAATATCTGCAAATTTACTTCCTATATTTTATTCTAGGAGTTTTATGGTTTCAGATCTTACATTTAAGTCTTTAATCCATTTTGAACTTATTCTTCTATATGGTGTAAGGAGGTGGTTCAACTTCATTTTTTTGTATATGTCTGTCCAGATTTCCCAGCACCATTTTATTGAATAGACTGTCTTTACCCCACCGTAAATTCTTGCTTCCATTGTCATAGATTAATTGACCATGTAGGCATGGATTTATTTCTGGGCTTTCTATTCTGTTCCATTGATCTATGTGTCTGTTTTTATGCCAGTACCATGCTGTTTTGATTAATGTAGTCTTGTAATATGATTTGATGTCAGGTATCGTAATACCTCCCACTTTGTTCTTATTTCTCAAGATTGCCATGGCTATTTGGGGTTCCATATAAATCTTAGGATTATGTTTCCTATTTCTGTGAAAAATACCCTTGGTGGTTTGATAGGAATTGCGTTGAATATGTATATATTGCCTTAGGCAGTATGGACATTTTAACTATATTAATCCTTCCTATCATATCCATGGTATGTGTTTCCATTTGTTTGTATCTTTTTAAATTTCTGTCTTCAGTGTCTTATAATTTTCTGAGTACAGGTCTTTTACTTCTTTGGTTAAATTTATCCCTAAGTATTTTATAATTTTTGAAGCAATTATAAATGGAACTGTTTTCTTAATTTCTCCTTCTGATAGTTTATCATTGGTGTATACAAATGCAACTGATTTCTGAATATTAATTTTGTATTCTGCTACTTTACTGAATTCATTTATCAGTTTTAATAGTTTTTTGGTGGAGTCTTTGGGGTTCTCTCTATATAGTCATGTCATCTGCACATAATGACAATTTTACTTCCTCCTTTCCAATTTGGATGCCTTTTATTTCTTTTTCTTGTCTGATTGCCATGGCTAGAACTTTCAAAACTATGTTGAATAAAAGTGGAGAAAGTGGGCAACCTTGTCTTGTTCCTGACCTTAAGGGGAATGGTTTTAGCTTTTTCCTATTGCGTATGATGTTGGCTGTGGGTTTATCATATATGGGCTTTATTATGTTGGGATATGAACCCTCTGTTCCCGCTTTGCTAACAGTTTTTATCGTAAATCACTGCTGGATTTTGTCAATGCTTCTCCTGCATCTATTGATATGATTTTTATGGTTCATTTTGTTAATGTTGTGTATCACATTAATTGATTGGTGGGTATTGAACCAACCTTGCATACCAGGAATTGCACTTGATCATGGTGAGATTCACTATGATCTTAATGTATTGCTGAATTCTGTTTGCTAATATTTTGTTGAGGATTTTTGCATCTATGTTCGTTAGGGATATCGGCCTGTAGTTTTCTTTTTTTGTAATGTCATTGTCTGATTTTGGGATCAGGGTGATAGTTGCCTCGTAAAAAGAGTTTGGGAGCCTTCCCTCCTTCTAGATTTTTTGGAATAGTTTGAGTAGAATACGTGATAATTCTTTTTAGAATGTTTGGTAAAATTCACCTGTGAAGCCATCTGGTCTAGGGCTTTTGTTTGTTGGGAGCTGGTTGATTACTGATTCAATTTCCTTGGTAGTAGTCAGTCTATTCAGATTTTCCGTTTCTTCTTGAGTTATCCTTGGAAGATTGCATGCTTCTAGAAAATTATCCATTTCTTCCAGATTGTCTAATTTGTTGGCGTATAGTTGCTCATGGTATTTTCTTAATTTTTTTTGTATTTCTGTGGTGTTGTCACTTTTCCTCTTTCATTTCTGATTTTATTAATTTGGGTCCTCTCTCTCTTTTTTTTCCATGAGTCTGGCTAAAGGTTTGTCGATTTTGTTTATCTTCTCAAAAAACTACCTCTTAGTTTCATTGATTCTGTATTGTTTTTTTGATCTTTTATTTTGTTTATTTCCACTCTGATCTTTTTTATTTCCTTCCTTGTACTCCCTTTGGGCTTATTTTGCTATTCTTCTTCCAGTTCCCTTCGGTGTAAAGATAGACTGTTGATTTGAGATTTTTCTTGTTTCTTTAGGTAGGCCTGCATTGCTGTGAATTTGCCTCTTAGGACTGCATTCACTGCATTCCATAGATTTTGGGTTGTTGTGTTTTCATTTTCGTTTGTCTCAAGTTTACCTTCCTCTCTTAATCCTGTCTCCTCCCCAGATAAACTTCAAGTGAAGAATAGGTAGAAATAGGTGAGTCGGGTAACCTCTCTGAGAGAAAAAGTAATGACTCAACTGGTTATGTAAAGCCATCTGAAGAGTCTGCTTCCAGTTTCTGGCAATTGTCACAACTGGTATCTCTGGGGCCTTGGTGGTTAAACAGCATCCAAGCTGAAGTCTCCTTTCTCCAACTGCTTTCTGGGTAGTTTCATTTTAATGGTTCAGATTCAGGTTGACATAAGAACATGTAACCATGTTCTCACTGGAGCCTGACGGCCTGCAATCAATCATCTTAGCCTCTGCTTCTATATTCAAAGCATGTCTTGTTAATTGATCTTTCCAAAAGTCTCTCATATTCTTCCAAATCTCAGTGCTACCTTCTTATTTAACTATTTCACTTTCATGCTAGCTTTTCTGGCTTTTGAATGTTCATATCGTCAATTTCTCTTTAACCACCAGCAGCATTATCTGATTAATCACCCTAAGGATCCAATTTCATCAGTTTCTTCTCCAGCTAAAGATATTGTCAAGTTCCCTATTCCTTGCTGGGCATAGAACAAATGTTTTATGGACAAATACAAGTTGTTTAAAAATAATTTAATTTCACAGTTCCTTTAAACACTTTTTTTTATTAGTTTCAGGTGTACAAAACAATATAATAGTTAGATTGGACTATTAGATAGATAGAACACCCCTCACAATCTAACCCCCCGCCCCCTATCTACTACCCCTCTGACATCGTATATAGCTGTTACAATTCCATTGACTCTATTCCCTATGCTGTACTCCATATCCTGTGACTACAAGATTGCCGCGCGGATACAAAAGACAGTTTGGGGAATATATAATAACCTTTAAACACTTTTTTAATCATGGTAAAAAACACATAACATAAAATCGACCGTCTTAACCATTTTGAAGGGTACAGTTCAGTAGTGTTAAGTACATTCACATTGTGCAACAATATTTCGTAATTCTTGCAAGTTTTATTCCCTCCACACTGAAGACAGTTGTAAATCCTCTCACACCTAACACAGTTTTTTAAGTATTTTATACTGAAGAATTTCATACCGGTCAATTGAAAGCATTATATGCAGTTAAGTGGCAGCTACTGGAATCTTCCTTGTGCTCAGTTGTAATTGTGCTGCTCTGTCTTCTTTTCCCTGTGTCTCCGACACGAGGAAGGATGGTGCCTCACTCATGTTAGACACTTGGTACTATTGACCGGCTGTGATGGATGATAAGGCCATTGTTGAAACAGGATATTGCTTTTCCCGACCACCCTTCCAAGTATACAGGCTAATTGCATGATGTTCCAATGAAACACAATTCAACTACATCAAGAAAAAAAAATAGCTAATATTGTTAACACTCTCATAACAGAGCAATTAAAATTAAAAAGAGAACATATGAAAGCAGCAAAATGGTTTCTAACGTCTATTAATGACCTTATTCAGGTGAGTTACTTGATTTTATTTGCATTCGCAAATGCTTCAGAAACAAGCATTTGAGAGAGGAGAACACCGTATTTTGAACTAATTTTCAGCCTTCTAATTTCAACCTTCTCTGGCTTTCAGATGTATTTAATTAGACCCTGTTCTGTTCCAAACATATTTTGATTACTTTACACGATGTACCGATGACCAAAGTAAAAATATAATATGGAAGGAACATTATCAGGCTTAGCACAATATATTCTGTTCTGGATAATGTAAAAGGTTCACTTTTACATTACAATAAAACCTTAACATTGCTATTAAAAAAAACCTTAAGATTACAATATCAAAAAATGTCCCATGTCCATAAGGCTGATTGATTAATTTTGTATTTTATACATTGAAATGTTGGCATTCTGGATTCTGTGCTCTTTTTGCGCTCCTGTTTTCCTGGGGAGGGAGCTTTATCCATTCCGATGACTTCATATACCATCTATGTGATTACAATATGCATCTCCAGTCCTAACCTTCCTTTTTATTT
Source organism: Rhinolophus sinicus (assembly GCF_036562045.2). NCBI lineage: Eukaryota > Metazoa > Chordata > Mammalia > Chiroptera > Rhinolophidae > Rhinolophus > Rhinolophus sinicus. Next base: position 66,805,648 of record NC_133755.1, on the reverse strand, counting down.
CTAACTACTTTCTTGATGTGCCCTCATGGAAGTTTATGTAGACACCCCATCCTGAAAGCGAGCAGCAGACAGAGCTCCTCTGAAATTCTGTGTAGTGGTTAAGGAGAGCCTTCCACTGAGGCTCTAAGCTAGAACCTTGGAGTCATTCTCATTTGCTGTGCTCCCAGCATTCCACCTCTATGCCACCATTAGTTCTTTTTTTTTTAAAATTAAATTTATTGGGGTGACAGTGGTTAGTAAAATTACATAGGCTTCAAGTGTACAGTTCTATAATACATCATCTATATATTGCCTTCTGTGTTCACCACCCAGAGTTGGTTCTTCCGTCACCGTATATTTGACCTCCTTTACCCTCTTCTACCTCCCCCCTCTTCCCCATTACCCTCTGGTAACCACTAAACTGTTGTCTGTGTCTAGGAGTTTTTGTTTCTTTATTTGTTTGCATTGTTCCTCTGTTGCTTTCAGTTTTATCTAAGAAAGTCACTCGAATGGGATCCCTCATCCCTGTATTTCCTCGCCTCTCGGCTTCTTGCCGTTCATCTCTCATCACTACCAGACATGCACTGCTAAAATGGGTATGTGTATTTTTTTTCTGAGAAGAGGAAATGAAAAGGAAAAGCTAAACCTGATCACGTCACATTCTTGCTCCAACAGCTGCCTTTGTCACCCTACGTTCCTAGAACAGCTTTCAGTATCCCCCATGTGTGTTGTGCAGAACATTAGTTTTGGGGGATGACAATAGTTCTGTAACATGGTGTTCAAGGTAAACTGGTTTTGCCTGTGTATAATGAATCTCTGAAAGGAGACGATAGGATGCAGCATTTTCCAAACTGGATCACAAAATATTCCTATAAACTTTAATTAAAAAAAAGAAAGGGAAAAACTGGATTAAATTTGTAATACTCAATACATACCAATAACAAAACATTTTTTTTTTTTTTGCAAAGCAACTCATGGAATTAGTATTCTGAGATACATACATGGGAAAATACTAACCTAAGAGGTAACAAATCTAGATACTTGGACCCAGCATACAGACCCTCATAATCTTACACCAGCTTGCCCCTCTGACTTTAACCTCCCAACACTGAGCCAAACACACTACACTTTAGCTGCTCAGAATTGGCCTGCTGTCCCCGCAATATACCACGTACTTTCACAACTCTGTGCTTTACGGTCCATTTCTCCACACCAGAAATTTTCTGTATCCAGTCACCCTTGTCCCATCAAGACCACTGTCACTAAACCTTCTTCTTTCTTTTTTTTTCCTGATGATCATATAACCAGGGAATGTTATTTTTTCAGTTGAATGTTACAAGCATTTGCCATAATTACTCTCTAAATCTTGAAACATCTCTTCCATTTTATTATAGTCTACCAACTATAATTTTCTATCTCACAATCACATTTATTTATATCCTAATAGATACAAATCTGTTACAAATCTGAGCTATTTTATTGTTTTTTAAATTTTAATAATTTATTTTTCAGTTGCAGTTCACATACAATATTGTGTTAATTTCAGGTGTATAACATAGTGATTAGACATTTATATAACTTATGAAGTGATCACCCCAATAAATCTAGTACCCATCTGACACTATACAGAGTTATTGCCATATTATTGACTGTATTCCTTATGCTACACCCTGCATCCCCATGACTGTTTTGTAACTGCTAGTCTGTACTTTCTAATCCCGTCCCCTTTTCCTTCCAGCCCCCCCCAACCGCCGTCCCATCTGGCAACCATCACAGTGTTCTTTGTATCGATGAGTTTGTTTCTATTTTATTTGTTCATTTATTTTGTTGTTTAGATACCACATATAAGTGAAAGCGTGTCATTTGTCGTTCTCTGTCTGATTTCCTCCAGTCAGCACAAAACCTTCTTTATTATCTCTGTGAAACCTCTACTAATGGAATGAGTTGCTTTCTATGTTCCTTCAGAGCACTCTTTTCCCCCCATCTATTATTCATCCATCCATCCATCCATCCATCCTCCATCCATCCTCCATCCTCCCTCCATCCATCTTTTTATTTCCATTAGGCTCACCTAGTTGTCTCCTGGACCCGTCTGTAAGCTCCCAGTCAGGCTGGCACCCGTCTTCTTCACCTTCATACCCTTGGCACTGAGTACAGTGCTTGCCATGCAGGTGCTTTACAAATTAATGTCAAATTAAATAAAGCTTTAAAACTCTTATAGTAGTTCTTTTCACGAAGGATTCATAGTGTTTTAGAAGCAAGTGTTATCCCAGGCTGGAGATTGAGAAAGTAATATGCTTTATATCTTGCACCCTGTCAGAATTCTGGCTGGACATTAAGTTCTTAAATACCAGAGGATACATTTTTAAAAGATATGGGTGGTGCAAGAGTAAACTCCTGGATAGAACCTTCATCTGGAGTAGCAGATGGTCAGTAGAGAAGTGTCCACAGTCTGAATAAGAATTTGAAATCCTATCATTTCATTAAGGATACAGATCTAGTTTCCTTAAATTCTGGCCACAGAAGAGTTCTTGAAAACAAATACCCATAGTCTGATATAAGCACAAGTCCCAGTAATGTTGCTCATTCCAGCTAAAGTTGAGAATAAATGAAGATTAAATGAGCTCTGCACTGTCCTGGGTCCCCAGCTCAGTCTCAGAATGACATTAATGGAAGCGTCTGTAGATGGATGTAAACTAACAGTAGCTTACCACACTAATCCCAGTACGAGGATGCCTTTCTGTGTGTGGAGTTTGCACGTGAAAGTGAAACCGGATGTTGAGCTATTTCAGTTCACTCCAACAGATGCCAATTTGTGGAGACTTCCATAGCGGTTGGTATGAGTTCTCCAGGGCTCTCACTGATACATGTGGACACCACATAGATCAATGCAAAGACTGTGGGTAAAGGTGTCCATACCTCTTTCTTTTTGGCGTAATGGTTTAACGTTAATTACGGTGTAGGATCAAGCTATCAGAAGAGAATTCAGCCTTTGCAACAGTGTTGAAACAGACGAACAGTCATAAAGGGAGAGGTCAGAGAGAACCTCCTCTTAGGGTAAAGAAAGTCTCTTTCTGTGTTTGACCCCAGCACATGCACTGATGGTCACCATTTGAGAAGTGCAGCTGTGAAGCCACTTAAAGCGTATGTGATCATGTTTGTAATGATCAGCCTTTTTGTTTCCCAAAGAATTAACTGGGATGAAAGGGTGTGGAAAACACCACCCTTGTCATCATTCGTAAGTTTACTTCTCTAAGTACTCTAATGGTTTAATGCTTATTTATAACATAATTTCAACTTCTGAAATTATGATTCTAAATTAAAAACTCCACCACTGTTTAACCTACCAGTCAGACATCACTGAATTCCATACTGGGTATTTTGGTAGTGGTAGTGTTCTTTTGTGTGTGTGTGTTTTATAATTAAAGTTTATTGGGGTGACAATTGTTAGTAAAGTTACATAGATTTCAGGTGTGCAATTCTTTATTACACCATCTATAAATCCCATTGTGTGTTCACCAACCAGTGTCAGTTCTCCTTCCAACACCATGTATTTGACCCCCTTTACCCTTATCTACCACCTCTCTCCCCTTACCCTCTGGTAACCACTAAACTATTGTCTGTGTCTATGAGTTTTTGTTTCTCATTTGTTTGTCTTGTTCTTTTGTTGTTTTTGGTTTATAGACCACATATCAGTGAAATCATATGCTTCTCTACTTTTTCTGTCTGACTTATTTCGCTTAGCATCATACTCTCAAGATCCATCCATGTTGTCACAAATGGTCCTATTTCATCTTTTCTTACCGCCGAATAGTATTCCATTGTGTATATATAGTGGTAGTGTTTTTAATCCAGTTTTAGTATTCAGACTCTTAGAACTAGGTCAACTGGAGTAGACATTATCTTGCATTTTTCACCTTTGCATTAGCTTATTTACATCTGTGGATTTTTATAAGGATTGTTGTTCCTTAGGTGAAACAGCGTAATAATGTCATTCTAATTTTATTTTATTTTTTTAATTAAAGTTTATTGGGGTGACAATTGTTAGTAAAGTTACATAGATTTCAGGTGTACAATTCTGTATTACATCATCTATAAATCCCATTGTGTGTTCGCCACCCAGAGTCAGTTCTCCTTCCATCACCATATATTTGATCCCCCTTACCCTCATCTACCACCCCCCTCCCTAATATCATTTTTAAAATGCACTTAGAACCACATTTTACTGTAAAGTACATGTTTAGAACTGCTTCTTTGCTTTATAGTAGTGATCATGAAAACCACAATAAAAATTTATTTAACATTCACACCTTTGTGAAGGACGATCAATTTCATACATTAGATAGGAGACTGTCATCTTCTGATGTGAGCTGAAACATTTGTCCAGTTGACTCATTCAAAAAGAAAAGCTTATGACTTGCTAAAGGTTGTTAATAAGGGTGGTGATGTAACAGTGTCAGGTAGTTTGTGAACACTGGATGGGTTGGGGCATGTGAAGAGCTTGTGGCTGAAATTGGTGGGTGGGTGCTTATGCTTGACATTGAAAATCATGAAGTTCAGTGCGTGCGTCGCCCATCTTTGTAATTTGACTTTATTTTTTTACTTTTTGTGGAAGTACAATTTATATGTAGAAAAGTGATCCTTGAAGGGTATTTACAATTTGAACACATCTGTGTAACCGTCACCCAGATTAAGAAACAGATGATTACCAGACCCCAAGAAGCCCTCGTGCGCCCCCGCCCGGTTACTACCCCACCTCCCCCAGGATGACCACCAGCCTGACTTGTAACAGCAAAATTACTTTTGCCTGTTTCTGTAGTTTCTCTTATTGGTTTCTTGTTCAGCATTGTGTTTGTGAGATTCATCCATGTTGTGTGAATTGTAGATTGCACTTTCTCATTGCTGTGGGGTGACATTCCATTAATTTGTCCTTACCTATTCGTTTGTATTATACTTTTATCATTTCATTAATTTTATTTCTCTGATTTAACTGCACACAAATTTGCCTTTAAAAAGGTCAAATGCTATTCTTTTTACTGCATGTGGCATGCAATCTTTTAAAACATGGATAAATGAGGCAGCAATAAATTAAGCAAATTTTATGAGTCAAAGAAGCTGGTAGCACATTTTCATAATTTGAAAAGAGGTCATATCCATGGCGGTCCACTGCAATTCTGAATACGTAAAAAGAAAGCGAATCTGGTAGAATGCCAAAATAAATTTTGTAAGAAGATGACAGAAATACAGTTGTACTTAAGGTTTGGACGTTGCCTATACTTTATCATTGACTGGGTGACATTTTTAAGAGAATATTTTAGAGCAAAAAAGGTAACTTTGGTTTGGTTACCCAGTACAAAATTTCCAGCATGTAAATGCTTCACATCTGTGTATTTGTTTTGCTGCAGACATAACCAGCACGAGTTTAGTGATGAAATCTGTTCTTAATTATGAGAGCAGCTGTTGGAGTGGTAGCCATTTTTCCCCCTCCTCACGTGAAGTTGCCTGCTTCACTTATTTTTTGCTGGCATTTTTCAGGGTTGCTAGTGCAAAAAAGGGTCCCTTTGTGAGAGGCTGCAATTTGTTTTCTGTGCCAGAGCCAGTGCAAATGGACTAAATCTGCACAGCAGGATGTCGTTGTCTGTCCTCCTCCCTCACTGCAAGCTGCCCTACCTCTGCTCGGCACCAGAGGCCTATAAAACCACCCAACAAATGAGGGGCTGTTAAGTGTTCTGGCAAGACTCTCAGGCAGGAGGCAGTTCATGCGAATTAACTAGGTCCTTCTGATGGGTGGCAGAGTGGGACGTACAGAACGGGAACAGATGATATAAACGCACCGTGCTGTTTTCAGCTTTGTGGATTTGTGAGCACACCTCTTTCCACTTCCATCCGGTACTTTCACATCCACGGGGCTGTAGCACGTTGTGATCCTGTAGGGTACCAACACAAAGCAAAAACACGGTGACATCATCTTTTACATTCTTCCCCGCGCAGCCCTAGTGCTGGGCCCGGGCCTTCACAGAGGGGCCGCTATTTAATTTCTCCAGGTATTTCATGGCGTACCAAACAAGGACTTTGGAGGAAACTGATATGGAAGCCGACGGAAGAGGATCCTTCATTATTAAAATTTTCCAATGAGGACTGAATTTAAAATCTTCATAGGCTCCTTCCGTTTACAGAAGTCAATGATTTTATTTGGAAGCAATTGATTTTCCATACATCAAATTGGATCTAGCATGCATTTGTTCACTCTCGTATCATTTCAGCTCTAGCCACAGTCGCCTTGTGGCTACTGTGCTCAAAGCTTGACATTTTAAATATTAAAGAAAACTTACAGGACTTTGTAAAATTTAAAAATAAAAGAAACAAAAGTGCAAAAACAAAGCTTACTCTGAAACGGGGAGGAAAACACTTTAACAGTATTTTATGTTATGCAGAAGAAGAAATAACTTTTCTTTCTCATGCTTGAAAACCGGGGTTTTATAAACTTTGTGAAGTGGATTTCCTTGGGAATTAGTGAAATTAAAACTAATGTTATTTAGTTTTTCTGCTCTGCTGGCACTTTCTGGAGCCCTGTAGTACTATTGCAAAACCTTTGGAGTACTCTGTCTCTGAACCTACCGAAAACTGCTCGCTAGCCTGGCCACAGTGTCCCTTTTCTTATTTTAATTAAACGCAGACCAACCAGAACAATTATATGAGTAATTCAGTTCATTAGAGCCTCTTTTACACACAGAACTCAGGGAAAAGTGAATTTTGCTCACCTGAACTGTCCAGATAATGATGTTTGTGCCTTCTGGCCCCTGTGAAGTGAGGAGATAAAAAGGCACTGGTGCCACTGCTCTCCTCCCCTCCCCTCAGATGGCAAACCACTCCAGACCCTTGCTGGTCTAGTCCGCCTGCGTAACAGAGATTTTTCAAGTGTTTTACATCGTTTCAGGATATATTAACAACATTAACAGTAATAGCAATAACAAAGATGGTTAAAAACAATTCACAAGTGACCCACAAAAAATGAATTGTATTGTCTATGAATTACTGAGAAGTTGTAAACCATTGGAAGCAGGATAGAGGAAATGGGCCAGGTGAAAAGTAGGCTTCCCTCTGCTTTTGGGATAAATGGTGACTAAGGATAACAGAGTGAATCTCACTCTGGTACTACGCCCATCTGATGAGGCAGAACTTAAAACTTCATCTTTCTTCCTTTCTTCTCTCTCTCTCTCTCTCTCTCTCGCTCTCGCTCTCGCTCTCGCTCTCGCTCTCGCTCTCGCTCTCGCTCTCGCTCTCGCTCCCTCGCTCCCTCGCTCCCTCGCTCCCTCCTTCTCTCTCTCCCTCCCTTCCTCTCTCTCTCCCTCGCTCTCTCTTTCTTTTATTAGTTTCAGGGGTACAAAGCAATGTAATAGTTAGGCGTTTACACCCTCACAAAGTGATAACCTCCTCCCCCAATCTACTACTTATCTGACATTGTATATAACCAGCGGTGCCAAAAAATGTGTACAAGTGGACACTTTGGTCAGTGTTGCTCAAGCAGTAGGTCGCTGTAATCAGAAGTGTCTGGACACTGGTGGTAACCATTTTGAGCACCTCTTGTAATTGCAAAAGTCAAATGTGACTTGTATTCATCTTTTGTTATCAGCATATATTGAATATTGCAATTTTAATACAGCTTTCCTTTCTTAAAATGTGTTTACATTTTTTTAGCATCTTCTGCACATTTCTAACATCTTATGGTTGAGTTCTCATCAGCCCAGACACAAGTGAGTCTTTAAGGGGCTGAGACTTTTGTCTTTATTAATAAATGATTTGTGGATTATCCCACGTATGCCTGGTTAGGTACTTGAAGTATGAATTAGTACTTACACATTGTGACAAAGATTATTTCCTATCCCTCAGGGACATTACCTGTATGTGACAATTACCCGAGTAATTGTAGGTGACTGAACATAACTTAGGAACCCAGAAATGTTTCCAGTTTCGTCCACTGTTGAATCCTCCCCTGTCTTAGGAAATTTTTGTTTTTTTCTGGCCTTTCTGATTTTCTGTATATTTGGTCTTAGCTCTGTTCTTGATTCCTTGGTTTTCAGTTTCATTTTGAGTTAAATACTCCATGTTTAACACTTTCTGCAAATTTCCAGTAAATGTAACATCCTGGGTCCACGGCGTGAGGGGAGTTGGAACACCAGCCCTGGAGACTCATTTGGAATATTTCCAGTAGGTAACATGCCAGAATGAGACTCTGAAATTTAAGCGACGCGGCAAGCGTGCTGGCATTTTTCTGTTCTGTTTATGCCCTTACGGTTCTGTCATCTCGAACTCCAAGCTGAACCCAGGGTGCTGTGGTCCCGCACTGCCTTTGCTCACTTGTGTGTGGCTCCTGCGGCTTGGGGAAGAGCCGTGTGCAGGGATAATATCCTGGGACATGGCTGAACCCTGATATCATTAATACCAAAAGCAACAGAAAGTACGGTTGTTTTCTGTCTACTGCTGGTTGTTAGCCAAGGGCTCTCTTTTTGAAGTGGTTCTAGTGGTTGTATGTGGTAGGTGGTCCACAGTCAGTGGACAAGTTCAGAACATAAAATACGTCTGATTCTTGTCAGTGGAGCGATTTCCAATGACAGCTTCAAGTTCATCTGAGAAATGACGCAGACACCGGTTCCTCTTCGTTTGAGTTTTTGAAGCATGATCCCAGATTTAAAGGCAAATGACAAACGGGGGGAAAATTGCAGTCTTGTAATATCCTTAAGACATACAGGACTGGTAAATATCAATCAGGAAAAAAACACACACAGTCCTCTAAACAAATAGTGGGTAAAGGTCTTGAGCAGACATTTCACAAAAGAAGATATCCAGCTGCCACCCCCTCCCCAAAAGAAACATAAACGTAAAGACATACAAATGAAAATATTGGTGTCATAACGTGTTCCCTACCAAATTGACAAAAGTTTAAAAACTGTGAAGATTGGAGAGCAGACATTCCTGTAAGAGCCTTATAGAATTGTAGGATTCTTTCCATTCTTAACTTTCTGAAGAGCAATTTGGACTATGGATGAAGAAATTTAAAATATTACCTGCAGGAATGTGTATCATAGTTTCATTTTAATACATCAAGGAATTGGGGGAAAAATTTCTCTTCCCTATGTGATATTAAAATAACGATTTTGAAGTGGACTTACTGTCATGAGAAAATGTTCACGATGTTACCTGAAAAATAAGAATATAAACCAGTATATAAAGGATGGTCTCAATTTTATAAATGCACAGTCTCTTATCAGAGATTATTTTGATTGGTGGCATGATGGATTATTAAAATTTTTTTACTCTTTTTGAATTTGTACTTACAATGAGCATGAATTTTATAATCAGAAATAGCTCATGTAATTGAAAAATAACCTGTGACTTCAACTTCCCTTAGACTGACTAAAAACATGTTATGCCAACAGATATTTTGGTTAAATAAAATAGAGACTAAAAGGCACCTTTTTTCATAGACTTGATCTGGATAAGAGAAAATTGATACCAATAACAGCTGCCCAGAGGAGGACACGAGGAAAATACCAAATACCTGGCCCCCGCTTTAGGTCAACAAACCTGGCATTCATGGAATCTGGGAGAGAAAAGCAATGGCCACAAATCAAATCCCTTCAGAGAGTCTATCTGTCTATTATTCCTTTGGAGTCTAAAAATTGCCACGTATTGGGAAAGAGAAACCCTTGTCTTTCTTTGTGTCCTTCCTGTATCGTCGTTTCTGAGATGCACCCTGTCTGTAATTGCCACCTCCTGCACACACATACCAGAATGTCATTACATCCATAGTAAGAGGGAAGAAAACATGGACGTTGTGTCTGGTAGGGCTTATCGCGTGTCTTCTGTCCTGGTCCAAGGGTCCAGTACGCCACACAGCCCTCCAGGCTGCGGTGAGATGCAGAACCGGTGGGAAAGGCAAACAGCACGTTCTTTATTTCCACAAGTGGTGTTACTGCTATGAATATGAAACTCAAAACCCTCTATTAACTTAAGTCAAACAATAGCTGAGGTTGGATAGCCTGCTATAACGATAATGGGGCTATAAACCCAACGCCATTGTCGTGAGTTTATACATTAAAAAAAAATTGGCCAGATAGTTATATTTAATTAGGGACACACGATTGTGGTAAGAAGCATGGCTGAAAACCACAGATGCTGAGCAGTAGACACAGTAAGATACTCAGAGCAGTGTTTGCTTATCTACATTGCTTGTACTTTATGAAATTCAAGACCTTAGTGATTCTCAGAGTTCGGAGTTGATTGGCAGCGGGAAAGAAAATGTTTAATGTACAGGTAGTAGAATTAAGGAATGATTTTTATGTTAATGGTAAAGAATAGAATGAAGAAAAAAGACACCTTAAAAAGAGGATTTTTGTTCTCTCTATGGACGCTGAATAGTCCCCTTTCATGGCTTATGAGACTTCTCCCTGAATCTGGATATTCTCACGCAGCCTTAGATGCATAGCTGCTCTGAGCTTGTGATCAGCCATCCTTTTCTACAAAGACTGTGAGAGTCACAGAAAACCGCTTCCTGAAACGAGCTGGTTGCCAGACACTGACTGACTTTTCCTTTGTTAAAATGCAGCCCCGTTCAGTATAAATGTGTGCTGAGCACCTGCTGTGTACAAGGCCTGCAGGGATTCTGGGTAATCCAAAGATGGACTTAGTCCCCGTACTTGACTTTGAGGAGACTAGTGGGGAGAACGAATGTGTTTATTAATGAAATACTCCGATTTACACCCTTTCAGATTTGGGACAGACTTAAATCATATTCACTCCCTCCCGTACTCATCTCTTCTAGTTGCAGAGTCCTTGACTTTGTAAGTTGTCCATCTCTTCCCTGCGGTGTCAGGTACACACAGGGCTTTGTCAGGAGGAGGGTGGCATCCTCATTCTTGGGATATTGTCCAGCGTTTCTACTGGTCAGGTCAGCTGCGGAGCCTGTGCTCTCAGGGAAAAGCCAGTAAAGGCTTTTGTTGTTCTTGTTGATGCTTTGAGTTTTTTATTAACCAATAAGTAATTTTGATCTTGGCAATATCCATAAAACCATCATGTGAGCATTCTCTAAATATTTGTCCATATTGCGCTTATTAGCCTCTTTCTGGTTTCTGCTGGTTTTCAGCTTTATAATGGGCACCCATATAGAGATACACATTTTACCCTGTTTTGTTTTCCTGTAGATCAGAGTTCTCTGAGCACTCTTCACTCGTGAAGTATAGTCAGACATATTTTCCAGATTATTTTGTTTTTAGAAAAGGAGAGAGATGGCCGTGACCTTATAGGAATTCTGCGCCTGACCCTCAGAGGGACTGTGCGTTGCAGCTGGCTTTGAACTTTATAGCCCAGGTGAATACCCTGCATTTAGGTCTCCGAGTGAGGTTTCATAGACTTGTGTGAAGTGGACATGGACACGTCTGGAGAAGAGGAAGAGGCAGAGGTCAGCTGAGCTCTTTGTCTTGTTTCGAGCAGGACAGCTTTGTGATGGACAGCTTGGAGGTGCTGAGCTGGGAGATCGCATGGGCGCTGTCGTATAGGGGCATGTGTTGCAGGGAAGGGTTGATCAGATGTTTTCCAGGACCCTGAACAGCTCAGCATCTCTGAGCCAGTGATAACAGGGCAGGTGGGAGGTAGGGGGCAGTGGGGGGAGGTGGGCGAAGCTGAACTTCCAGCTCCTTGAGGTTCTCCTTCTGAGGTCAGTTTGCAGGTCTAAGGCTGTAGACATCCCCTCCATTCTAAACTGGGGCAGGACTGTCCAGCAAAAAGGGAAAAGAAAGGCAAAGACCAGCCCAGTCTTACAGGTGGTTGTTTTGGAAGCCGAGAAGAAAAAACATGTGCTGCAAAGTTAAACATGGATTTTAAAAGACTGGCGGCATTCATGTAATTTCTCCCACCACACCTGACATCTACTTCTGTTCTTCTTGAAAATTTAGTTGCTCCATGGGATTAGTGGGGGTTGGGGGAGACTTAGGGAGCAGAGCTGTCCTCCCTTTGAGTCCCCTTCCCTCTTCAGGCAAGAGCAGGGCTCGAGTTGCCCTGTGGGTGGCAGGGGTGGCTGTTAGAGAGATGGTGAGCTTTCGAGGTTTATTGATTGGCTGTGCCTACCTCCCACCCCCTGTTAGAGAGCTAACTCTGGATATCCTGGGCTAGTGTTCTAGCTGATGTGCTTATCACACCCTTAGATCTGTATTCCGGGAAGGGAACACTGGTGGGAAAATCCATCCTCCTCACTTCAGGCAGGACCACATCCAAACCATCTCAGACATTAAAAGTCTCTCCTATTTGTAAAGTCTCCCAAAATGATCTCTCAATCTCTCTATTTGATGTTATGAACTCTTCATGTCAGGAAATGTAGCTCACATTCCTCATAGTTTAGTTCAAAGACCATTTCCTTTGGCGATCTTCCTCTCTGAGTTCCCTTCATGTATTTGAAAACCAATATTAAATTGGCTTTCTTTCACCTTTCTCTTCTCCCCAGGTGGGATAATTTCACTTCCAGTCACTTGAATTTAGAAGAAAAAACTTGCTAGGGAAATTCAAATCAAGTAAATATAAGCCCCCTTTTAAGGGGAAAAAAATAGGGGGGAGAGAGAGAGAGAGAGAGAGAGAAGTTTCTGTGCTGACGATGTCCTGTTTGAGGTTCTGGCTGAAATGAAGTAAAAAGCTTTATATTAAATTATCATCAATGCAGAATTCATCAATGGCTGTCCATCCCCCCTCCAGTGAGAGCCAGAGTTTACTTTTCTTTGCAGGTTTTATGGGTTTTCTTTGTGAATTTAAAAGCAAATTTGTGAATTGAATTGATTTGGAGCTATTGAGAGAAACAAGATCATGGAGTAAGGATTCCTTACTTTTGCCAAAGCCTGTGCTTTCTCTGGAACAGAAGTTATTAATCTTTGGGGAGAGTCATGGACCCATTTGAAAATCTGATAAAAACTAAGATCCCTTTCCTAGAAACAGGAACTATTCCATACAATTTCATTGAGTCTCTGGATCTCAGATTCTAATCCCCAAACCTAAAACAGACTGCATTTTAATCAGAAGTGAAAATGAGTCATTCTTCATAAAACTCTTAAATTATGACCAAGAAGAAAAAAAAAGAGATTTTTTTCCCCCTCTTTGTAAAAGGGTAAAGTAAAACAGGTTCCTATTGAGGTATAGTTCTCTGTAACATAATTGGATATTTAATTTAATTTAAATTGAAAATGCTTTTTCATTTCTGAAGTATTCCCACCAGAAATCCATAATATCGAACAGAATTTATTTTTGAATAAGAGTCGGTGTTAACCTGCTCATAATGCAGTGAGTCATGCAAGGAAACCTTAGGCAGGCGCCAGGACCGTGGGCTGTCCTCCTGCCTCTGCCTGGGTACATCTGTCACCCTCTTGGGCCCTCTTATCTGTACAATGCTGCTTTCAGCCTTTGTTTCTTAGCTTTGTTTTTCTGTGTTTTCATTTTCCATCCCCATAGCTGTGCTTTTCCAGAATTTGGTGAGATTGTTTGCGCAGCACTTGTATCATCTGGTAGGGCAGCTTGGCAAAAAAATGAGTTGTGGAGGAAAGAGTGTAATGAGATATTGGCACACAGGACAGTGGCCACAATTGCTCATCAAAGCACACGTGTCACTCATCCCATCTCAGCCAACCGGGTCCCAAACACTGGACAGTAAAATGGAAACTCAGATGGCTCCTCTCTCCCAGCTCACGTGCACACTTTAAGGATACAGGAGGTGTGAGAATCCAGATTTCCTAAATAGTTTTCTCCATTTCTGTCCCACTATGTTAGCAAAATGCCATAGTAAATAACCTGATTTACAGATACTAATTTATATACATGGTTCCATGATAGATGTTGGCGCCCATACATTTGAAATCGACAGACTTTCCTGCTGCCACTGTATTTCATAAGCAGTTATATCTTGTCCAAACGAAATTGTTCAGGCCAGACAGTTGGGTAGTGTAGATAGTTTGTTGAGTTTTTCTGCTTTGTGCGATACTTCAGAATGCCCAATTCTACCCTAATTCATTGAGGTTAAAATGGGAGATCAGTGATTTGGTGGGTTTGGGTAGATTCCAGCTTCTAGTCAGGTGTGTATTGCTTCTTATCCTGATGGCTGCTGAGAGAAAAGACCGAAAGAGTTTGGTGACACTTAAAATCAAGTTTCCCTTGGAAGAAGTGTGGTGACTGTGATGCCAGGGTAAGAACGCCTTCCAGTTCAGCAGGTTTCTTGGTTGGCTCATTTCCTCTGTCATTTTAAGTTCCATATCAAGTGAGAAATCTTCACATTCCTTGAGTGGTTGAAGCTGTGTATTTCGGGAGGTACATTATTAATGACCGCGAGCTGGGGCTGCAGCCTGATGGCATACTTCCTTTGTGTCATCATACCACTGCTACGATGCACGGCGACACGTCGCCCACGCCACCCTGGGCCCTGGTACGTGTGTCACAACTTGGAAAGACAACGTGTCAGTAGTCTCCACTGGGACCACGGCGTGGACTGTGGTGGAGGGCTTCACACACACACACACACACACACACACACACACACACACACGTCTCCTTAATTAGCCTTGCGTGTCTGCAGTGTGGTGACAAATGTCAGCTTTTGCATCTATGTTATACTCAACTGCTGAACCGAATCTCCCCACGTGGAAGAGACCCTTCACTGTGGCAGGAGTGGCAATGAAAAATCATTTTCCTGTTTCATTGGTCAGAGGGACAAAAAATCAGATTGGGCAGAACAGGTTTGGATAAATGCCGAAGGCCCTGTGGTAGGACAGCAGGTTCTGTGTGGATCGCGGCAACGGTTACTCGTGCTTTTTGTGGTGTGCCTTTCATCACTGCAATTAGCTTCTTGTCTGCCGGTGTTTGGATACAGTGTCTGTGGTTGTCATGCAGTCATGTCACAGTCGTTCAACACTGCGCTCACTTTTGTGCTTGAGTACACTTATTGATGAGCACACAGGTGTTAAATTAGATTGGTTTCCACCCCTTGTATGAAGTCGCCCGGCGCCAACTCATGCTCCTTTTGTGCAGGTTTCTGGTCTCGGTTACAGGAAAATGAGGGGCAATCAGATCATTTCAATCAAATAGGAATTATCAAGTTTTACTTCATGCAAAGAAATTTCTATCACATTTCACCTAAAGGGTAAAAATTAAACATTTAGGCAAGACGTATACATTGTACCTAATAACACATTTGACTTTCCTTTACCCCTACTGTATTAGCATAATTTGCACATACTCGACATCTAAACGCCCTTACTCCCCAGCTCAGAAAATCACAGGTGAAATTGTTCTTCGGGAGTTATGTTTAAATGCAAATGAAAAGGCAGCTTCCGAAATTCATGAGTTCTGCTCCTTGGGGCATCTCGGGTGCTCCGGCTCTTGGCTGAGGACAGGGCTCTGATTACTGAAATGGCTCATTAACACCCGCGCTCCAGCAGAAGACCCTCTGTGGGCACCCCTGGCCCAGACAGAGCCGGCCACAGCAGCAGGCCCACTGACGAGCGGGCAAACCAATTAAAATAATGGCTGCAGAGACACAAAGGGAATAGAAGACCTGTACCTGTAGCAATAATTTCCCTTTAACGGTCTCATTTTTTAAGAAACAGAAGATGCTACCTAGAAAGAGGAAAACATGGAGAATTAGAATGAGGCTGTTAGGGTTTATGCAGTGCCATTTTGTATATCCAGGTCAAAACGTTAAGAATTATTTCTTTTTTTTTTTTTTTTAACAAATGAGAAACAGAAACTCATAGACACAGACAATAGTTTAGTGGTTGCCAAAGGGTAAGGGGGGCGGGGGGTGGGGGGTGGGAGATGAGGGTAAGGGGGATCGAATATATGGTGATGGAAGGAGAACTGACTCTGGGTGATGAATACACAATGGGATTTATAGATGATGTAATACAGAATTGTACACCTGAAATCTATGTAATTTTACTAACAATTGTCACCCCAATAAATTTAATTAAAAAAAAAAAGTGAAAAAAAAAAGAATTATTTCAGTGCAGCTGGATGTATGATTATAATTCGATGCAGCACAGAGTTGGGGCACCAAACTTAGGAGACATTTGGGTCCATTTTTAAATTATCTTTTTCTTCCTCTGTGCATAAAACAGAATAAAATATAACCATCTGTCTTAAGTGTCAGTCTGAATCTATGGGTAAAAAAATACTACAGGAAGCATTCTGAGTCGGTGGTGGTGGTGGGAAAGTAGAACCATCTCTTGCTTATCTACTCCCATTTTCCACCTTGCTTAAAACACTTTCACCAGAGCTCCTGAGGACCTGTGCTTTCCCTCTTCATATCAAATCTTAACAAAGAAGTGTTTTTCTAGTGAGTGTGTGGACTGCTTTTTAGCTGCATCTGTGCAGTAATAATGAAACAAAGGAGCTGAGTTAGTGAGAGGTAAGTGCTTCTAGTGAGTGCTGAGAACAGCTTTATCTACAGTGAACACAGCATAGAGCAGCTAAGGGTCATGTGAACCCAAGAGTCTGGAAATTGTACAAAGTATATGAGGAAAAAAATTAAAGGTATCATGTGTTGTTTTAGGGTCCATTTCTGATCAGATCAAGTATGTCCAAAAGCATCCCATTTCCCTAAATAAAGTTGCCAGAGGAGAAGAGTTTGCATGTTCGTATATACTTACCCACTTACAGGTGGCGAGGCATTGCTTTGTTATGGTGGTGCCAGGTTTAACAAAGGAATAAAGAAGCAATGTGATATTTCTGCTGAGCAGAAGTGGTGGCAGAGCTGTCGAGACAAGGTGGCTTCCACCTCCAGAGTTGGGTGAGGGGTGGTGAGAAGGAGGTTGGGATGTATTCTTGTCCCCTCTGCTTTTTCCATTGACTGTGCTTAGAATCCCTGACCACTGTACAGCCATTCTCCACCCTCTCTAGCCTGTTGTAAATTCCTCCTATCACTTATAAATTCCTCTTCAATTACCTTATTCATTTTCTGGTTTATTGCCTTCCTCCTCAATATATTAAGGACTGTGTCTGTCTTGTTTACTGCTTTATCCGGGGCACCTACAGCAGTGCCGAGCATGCGATAAAAGGCTAATAACTGTTTGTTGAGTGAATGAAAATAGCATCCATAATGAGAAGCAAGGGACTCCAGCTATCCCATGAAACTCTGCATGGACTCACTGTTTGTCTTTATCTGATACCCTTTCCTCATGATTCCTACAGCATTACAGGAAAGGACATGGCCTGAGACTTACCTGAATCAAGAGTTAACCAGTGATTGCAGCTCTGGGTTTCAATAATTTTTTTTTTTTGACTTGCTCCTGTCCAGATCTTGGGAACAGATCTTGTGGCCTCCCTATGGCCTCTGGAATCTAAGGATAGACACGTGGGTGTCTGTAAGGCCAGCCTGTGTCTCCCAAGCCTGGCACACACCTGGTGTCCGCACTAGACCCTCAGTGACCCCAGCTCCAAGGTTTGGGGTATATACTGGGTGACATCCAATATTACAATCCCATGCTCTCAGTGCCCAGTGGTCTTATTAAAAGAACCGCTAGCTTCTGGTCAGCCAACACTAAGCTGGGAGATTTCTGAGCCACAGGGAAGGACACTGGCTTGATGTGGATCTAATTTGAGTTGCTTCACCTGTTAATGGATTTAGGCTTGTTCTGTCTTTACAATGCACAGACATGTCAAATGCTTTTGGTTTCTTGCTCATGACTTAGACAGTGGAAATCAATTTGTTTTATCCACCATAAAGTTTTGTTAACTGGGCCTCCAGATATGTTTCCAGATCAATCATACTGAGCTGAAACTTCCAACTAATACATTGACTTTTGTTGCTCATTTTTCTGTTTGGCCATGAGCCTGACTCCTCAATGGGCTAGATGATGAGTTATTATATAAACCACAGTGGACTTCAAATTATATTTTATGATCATATTACCCTGCTTAGAGTTTTCAGTACAAGATGGATCAAACACTACATGCTCAGTCAACGGTGGACTACACAGTGTGAATTACACAAAACAAATCAAAGGCATGTTTTTTTAATATATGTATGTTCAAGGAGCTTTCAGCCTTGAGGGGAGACATAGCATTTATATTTAGGAGGAGTGGGTTGTGGTTTTGAGTTAGTTGGAGATAAATTTGACTGGCGAGAAGAGGTTAGATTGTGGAGGGATTGGAAGTCAGCCAGAAGAGTTTGGATGTTTTCCTGGGTATAGTGGGAACCGTAATCAATTTAGGAAATAGGAAGAGATGTTGTGGAAGTTAAATCTTAGGAAGATCATTCTGGGGGTAGCAGGATGGATTGAGGAGGGAGACGGGAAATGTCTGTAGCTGTTGCAGGAAGCAAACTTTAGTGGGTGAAGAAGGCCTGGGCTGCAAGAGTGGGGAAGAGTGGACGAGAATGAAAGAATGAACCTGTGACCATCTCAAAGGAAATTTCTAGAACCTGGAGATGCACCATCCACTGAGATGAAATGGAGAACAAATTAGAGAAGACGTTGATCCTGTGACTTAATAATAGAAAGGGCTGTTTAGAGTAATGGGGGTGGTGGGAGAATTGATAGGACAATACTTTAACGTCTATAGATGTTAAAACCATTTGATCATGGCAATAACCCTCTGGACCAGGTAGGAAAGATACTTGACTCTCATAGATGTTGACACTCAGAAAGCTTAGAAAATGCAAGGCTAGGAAAAGTAGAGAAGCTGGCATGTAGCGTACGTTCTCTGGGACCTGGCCTAGAAGGTGATAAATTCTCATCTGAATATGTCAAATTTGAGTTGATGGTAGAAAATCTTAAGTGGAATGCTGAGGAAGCATTTGATGCGATAAGGTAGGTGCTTGGGACAGAAGTCCTGGACATAATTAAACCAATGAAATTAAGTTTCTGGGAAGGAGAATTAGAGCAAGAAGACTAGGAAGCTGAGAACTCTGCCTCGGAGAGCTTGTGTCATGGAATGCAACAGAAGACCCCAACAGGGAAAGGCTGCAGGAGGAAGAGAAAAAGGGTGTGTCGTGCCTTGGAAGTGAAGAAAGGGGAGCATGTCATTGTGGAGAGGGGCAGGGCTCAACAGTGTCAGATGCCTTAAGAGGTTATGGGGGAGGCTCATTCTCGTGGCAAAAAGAAGGTCCTTGTTGACTTTTTAAGTATAGTACAAATAGAAAAACAGTTTGATAAATCCTAGGGCAGGCAGTACAAGATTTCAAATTGAGTGGGTGGGTGATGATGAAATAGAGATTTTGATTCTGAACCAAGTTTAGTAATGAAGAATGATGGAGGGAGGGAGGGATGCAGGGAGGGGGAGAGAGAGAGAGATAAGGAGAGAAGGAGAAGGGATGGGGGAGATGGTTTCAAGAAAAGCAGCAGGATCAATCAGTGGGTTTCTCAAGCTGTGTAAGGTCTGTGTTTGTTTGAAAGGGGAAGAGAAGGAACGGTCGGCAGGAGACGGTCAAGATGACAGACAGGAAAGAGAAGGGATGTGCTCGGGGTCCAGGTGGGTGTGCTCTGGGTCCCAGGCTGACCCTGGACAAGAAGGGACAATTCTTCCTTCAGGACTGTGAGAGGAGAACTGTGTTTTGTTGTCACCTATACTTGTAGAGCAGATGCCCTGAAGAAAAGCTATGGAGCATATCTTTTCATATCTCACCTTTTGCCATTTTTTCCCTTTTCATTCCTTATCAGAAAACGTCTTCACCTCTCACAGAGAAGAGGGACCATTTGTCCGCTATTATGTGATCTTATGTTTCTTTTCAGTCCAAAGGGTGGTGCAGAAACTGAGACTGAGGTAGATGATACGTGTAAATGTTTTTTGTTTCCTTGGAGGAAAATGTTATATAAATGTATGCTGCTAGGGTGATAATTCTGTGTTAGATCCCCAAGGTCCTACTTATAAAAGATGATAAATAGATATTCAGGCTTAGAAATACTAAAATGATTTGATTTGGTAGGTTTTTCTTAATTTTTAAATGTGGACCTATATGATCTGATAGAAAAGGTATGGATTTTCAGGTTAATAGCTTTCTGTTAAAATATAACCTGTCTTCATAGACACAGGAGTTGAAGTTCCCTGCATATGTGGGTGGGGTCCCAACATGGATCTTTCCACCCGTGAGTACCTTTTGTTCAAGGTCGTGAGGTCACCAGTCACCAAAAGAAAGTGAATGTTAGCGTTACCTCGGAAGAGTTTGAAGGGACTAGAGGACCCTGTGGCCTGCCATCCCTGGGGAGTCTAGAACAGGAGGAGATGCTGACGGCACAGCTGAGCAGGGCATCTCAGTCCTCTCCTCACTTTTGTGCCCTGGCAAAGGGGAGAACAGACACCGGGATGCTGCTCTGCCCTCCACTCCTCTTTGGGTCTTAGGAAGACAGCCGAGGTGTGGGGCAGGAAGCACTCGAGTCCCGCTCCCCCCGGAGCCTGTGCTCTGTCCACTGTCACCTCCCTTGGCCTTCATTTTCATCTCATCTCAGCTCTGACCCCAGGTCTGTGATTCTCTTCCGTTGCGATGGCACATTGCTAAACGCTGGTACACAATTGGGAGGGTATGGCTTCGGCTGCCTTAGGAAGGGGGAGGGCCGAAAGAGGTAGCGGGCAGCAAAGGCTGAGGAAGGAAGGGCAGCGGAAAAATTGTACAGTCGCCATCTCGCCAGAAGCGATCACGGCTTCCCGTAGGTAGGTATTTGATGACAAACCAAACCTCCTCGAGGCCACTTATCTCACTTCCTGTTTACCTATTACTCATAGATGTTGAGGGCATTCCCGCTCCGAGTTCCTTGATGTTACTGCGTGCTGAATTATTCCAGGGAATGGAAGCCGTCTCAACTCCAAGTTGTAGCAAACCAGAAATGTCAACTAAATTATCTTTAATGAAATCATTTTCTTTTTTAATCATAGAGCCTACCAAAGGGAAAAAAAGATTTGCTTTAATTGCAGGCACTTGGAACACCCAGCCTGGGGTTAAATATCCTTTCATCTTGCATGATTGTGACAGACCGAGTAGGCATTCTTAACTCTGTGAATGCTTATGGTTTGGAGATAATTAAATTGGGTTAGGGAAGCAACATGAAGGAAATACAGGGTTGAAAAGAAAATAGAATCTCCATCCGTTAAGGGCGAAAGGAGGTTTTAAAAACAGATGGAAACCAAGTCGATCGCTTGCTTGCCCAGTTTGGCAAATGGGAGACAGGGAAGCATAGGGCTAGAGGAACAAATAGTGATGCAAACAAAGGTTGTCTAGGCACCAAGGAAGAAATAGGTGATTCTTACTGGGGAGATCAGGAAAAGGGCTTCTCAGCTGACTGGGCCTTGAGAGGAGGACGAGGGTCGGGACATTTGAGGTTAAGGGAGTACAAGAAAAAATCACATGTGGAAGTGGGTAGGCACATATTCCTGAGATCCGCTGTGTTTTGGAGTTTATCCCTTAGGAAGTGGTGAGGTACTGAAGCAGAACTGAATGTACCAGGCTGTATTTTGAGGGCTAGGATCCTGTGGCTGGCTGAGGGGTAGGTCGTGTGATCAGACAGAAGTCAGGGGGACCTGCTAGGACACCAAGGCAGTAGTCGCCCACGCTGGTGGTGGCTTGAATAAAGCGGTATCATTGAGTGGGATGCCAAGGAAGGAAGCACAGAAGTCCTGTTTGCCGATTTCCGCAGTGTAGGTACCCCCACTTGCAGCAGCTCCGGCAGGGCCCTGAGTGTGGAGCTGAGAAAAGACGTGCAGAGCCATGCACAGGCTGGGTCCAGCCGGCTCCAGCACAGCACCGTGTCGAAAGATGCTGTGTCCTGTTTTGAACGGCTTGAATTTAATATATCAGTGGAACCTCCATGTGGAAAGAGTCTAGCAGTCATGGGGAACTTATTTCTATCTGGCATTCAAGAGAGGGCAAGGCAATGTTGAAGTCATCAGCATGAACAT
This sequence comes from Rhinolophus sinicus, assembly GCF_036562045.2. Lineage (NCBI taxonomy): Eukaryota > Metazoa > Chordata > Mammalia > Chiroptera > Rhinolophidae > Rhinolophus > Rhinolophus sinicus. The sequence continues at coordinate 66,783,757 of NC_133755.1, read as the reverse complement.
GGGGAGTGAGGCCCAGGAGAGTGGCTGGAGAGGGCAGGAGGCAGGGAGATAGAATGTACAGAAGTGGGCTCAGAATGGGCCCTGGGCACACCTATGTAGAAGGGGTGGGCTGTGGCAAATAAAAACGAAGTGAAGGACGGGGGAAGAGAAAGCAGCAGAAGGGGGGGGGCAGGGTGAGAACGGAGAAGGCAGGATAGCAGGATCTAAGACAGCAGAGAGTCCCAGCAACAGAATGATGTCATCAGGAGCATAGGATGTCTTGCCTCCCAATTTATGAACATAACATTTTAATCAGAATTGGCCCAGCATGAATTAATTTTCATGAAGTTCCTGAGGGAGCATCATTAAGCCAATTTAATTCCTTCCCGTAATCAATTTTCCATAGAGTGCTGTTAATCTGTTTCCAATTTTTCCCGTTTTCATATTTATCTTAATGAAGTTATTTAAATCAGGATCAATTATTTTCCTCATAAATATCATGATAAAGATTGGGTTTATCAATAACTTTAAAAAAATCTATTGAGTTACTGATTATATTGATACTGATGAAATCCTCTGCCGTTCCTTTTCTTTCGAGGCCATCGTTTCTGGGTCCAGTTTCCCTGGAGACACATATATATATTTATATACTTTTAAACCATTAACAGCAGCTGATCCTTCAGACAGTATTTCATCTGTATAAATTTTAGTCTGTCGCCATTATAGCCACATAAGTTTTATTTGTCTTTAAGTACAAACCATTAAGCCTCTGTAAATTAGTTCTTTTCTCCTGACAGCTCACCTGAGCACAGGGCTTTTAGAGACGAGACAAGCACCCTCATCGGGGAAGATGAAATGGTTTGGAAAGGTCTTTCTCTAGTCTTGTCGTAACTCAACAGAGTTAGTTAACAGAAGCCTTAAAGTCTGTTATTGGGAAAAAGTGATTTCATTTCCTCTATTATAATAAGAATTTAAAAATCTTAAATTGTCATAGTGCTTTAAAATAAGGAAAAACACCAAACTACTTCATTTGCTACCATGTTTCCCCAAAAATAAGACCTAGCCAGATCATCAGCTCTAATGTGTCTTTTAGAGCAAAAATTAATATAAGACCCGGTATTATTTTAATATAAGACTGGGTATAATATATAATATATAATATAGCATAATATAATACCTTGTCTCGTTTTAATATAAGACCAGGTCTTATATTAATTTTGGCTCCAAAAGACACATTAGAGTTGATGGTCCAGCTAGGTCTTATTTCGGGGAAACACGTTAGTCAAAATAATAATAAAAATCTCATGCATATTTCTATTTGTCCTGCAACAATTGTGTTAATATAGTCAAAGAATCTGAACACAGTGTATCTAATTGGGTAGTATTGATGAAAGACTGACTAGTAGGTTCAAAAAAACCACATTGTGCCCCAAGACAAGCGGAAGGCATATCCATTGTCATGAGCGTCAACCCAGCTTCTAAGAGGCCACTTGTGGTTAGTGGCATTACAGTAGTGAATTTGCCACAGCACGTAGGCTGGACCTTGGGCTCAGAAAGCTGGTTTTGCCACCAAACTCTTAAGACTGAACTCACGTAATCTAAAGTAGCAAGGCCTAATATGTGAAACTAGAATGTCCATGTGTTCATTTAGGAAAGAATACAGGATTGAGATCTGACTGGTTTAGAGGGGGAAAAAAGCAAAAGGTAAACATGTATGCAACAGTCACTTTCAGCTAGTTACATGAGATCCAGGTTTTTATCTTGTGTTGCTAAATACCTTGATTTATCTACCACGTACCCCGGGATGGGAAGCAGGGCAGTTTTTGAAGTCCATGAAGTACAATTCTGTGCTTCTGTCTCAATGGTGCAAATGCCTTACAAACAGGGTGTAAGGAACAGATTTGTCTCTGCTTCCCTGAAAAGGGCTGGGATGGATGGATGGATCTCTCTCTCTCTCTCTCTCTCTCTCTCTCTCTCTCTCTCTCAGCATATGGCCTTTCTTTAGCTAGGTAGCTTCTATCAGATTACAGTCTAGTCTCACAGGTCTAGCATTCTTACTAATTTTTTTGAATTTTCTGTTTCATCTTTCATTCATTTTGTGTCATTCATAAAGTTGAAATCTCAGAGAACAGTCTCGAGCCCTCATTTTGGGGGAGTCTAACTAAACCCTACGGACCAACAGCCACGACACACTCAGTCTTCCATAACATAAGACTGTAAAGATTAATTCTTGAGCTGAATTGCATTCAGCACCCACAAATGTGTTAATTACATGCCGTAGTTTGAGATCATTGTAGATTCATGTGCAATTGGAAGTAATGCAGAGAGATTCCGCGTACCCTTTACCCACCCCCCTCCAATGGTAACATCTGGCAATGCTGTGATACAATGTGTCAACGAAGATATTGACATTGGTACAATCAAGATACAGAAAGCCCCATCACCACCAAGACCCCTCAGGTATCGCTTGCATCCCAGAAATACATTACACTTGGCCATAGCGCATAATTCTTTTTATATGTTGCTAGATTTGATTTGCGAATATTTTATTGAGGATTTTTGCATCTAATATTTGAGTTGGGGCCTTTCCTCTTTTCTAATACAGGCTTTTAGTGCCATAAATTTCCCTCTCAGTCCTGTTTTGTTACTGCACGCCACATTTTTTGATGTGTTGTGTTGTCATATTTATTCCATTCTATAGATTTTTAATTTCCTTTGGGATTTCTTCTTTGAACCATGGAGTGTTTCGAAGTGTGTTGTTTAATTTGCATGGTTTTGGAGATTGTCCTATTGCCTTTCTGTTATTGATTTCCAGTATGATTCCATTATGTGCCGTGTATGACTTCAGTTCTTTTCAATTTGTTGAAGTTTGCCTTACGGCAGAGGATATGCTCTGTCTTGATGAATATTTCATGGACACTTGAAAAAAAAAGTGTATTCTGCTGTTAGTAAGTAGAGTTTTCTGTATATGCCAATTAGATCTTTGTTAAATGTTTTGTCCAGTTCTTCTGTATCTTTTTTGATTTTCTGCCTGTTGCTGGAAGTGGGATGTTTAAGTCCCCAGCTATAATTATGGATTCATCTGTTTCTCATTTCACCTCTATCAGTTTTTCTTTCATGCATTTTGAGGCATTTTGCAGATTGTTATGCTCCCTCAGTGGATTGATTATTTTGTAATTACATAATATTCCTCTTTGTCTCTCATATTTTTCTTTTGTCTGAAGTCCACATTTTCTGACATTAATATATAACCACTTCAGCCTTTTTTTGATAACTATTTGCATGGTGTGTCTTTTCCCATCCTTTTATTTCAGTCTACCTATGGAGTTTTTTGTAGACAGCCTTTTGTTGGATCTTGTTATTTTATCCACTCTGACAATCTCTGTCTTTTAATTGGTTTGCATGGATGATTTACATTTAAGCTAATTATTGACATGCTTGGACCTAAATCTTTCATCTTATTATTTGTTTTCTGATTTGCTTTCACTGTTTCTTATTCCTCTGTTTCTCTATTCTTACTTTTCTGTGGATCATGTGAGCATTTTATAAATGATCTGTGTTTTATTTATAGTTTTTGTGGTTTTTTTTTGAAAAGTGTATCTCTTTATATATTTTTCTCGGTGGTAACTCTAGGTATACCTCTAGGAATACACACGTGAAACTCACCATATTCCAATGGTATCAATGCTGTACCACTCTAAGTGGAATGTAGACACCTCAGTGCCATTTGGGTGTTTTTTTTACCCTTCCCTTGCTTTAATCAATTGTCTCAAGTGTTCTCCTATACACTGTGCACGAGACCAACCACTTCACACGTCCTGATGTTGTTTTTTCTGAAGTTTAAGCTTTTCTCTGTTGCTTTCTTCTCTGTTTAGAGATCTTCCTTCAGCCACTTTGCAGGTAGGTTTGCCAGCACAGAACCTCTTGGTTTTCCTTCGTCTGAGAATGTTTTTATTCCTCCCTTCATTTCTGAAGGATATTGTCGCCAGGTAGAGAATTCATAGATGACAGTTTTGTTCTCTCAGTATTTGAAAAGTGTTGCGCTGTTTCCTCGTGGCCACCATGGTTTCAGATGAGAAATCTACTTTCATATAACTCATTATTCCCTCTTTTCCCCTCTGGTTGCTTGCAATATTTTTCTTTGTCTTTAGCTTTCAAAAGTTTAATTATGATGTGTCTTGGTGTGGATTTCTTCAATTGTATCTTATTTGACATTCACTCAGTTTCTTGAATCTGTACATTTGGCTTTCACCAAATTTAAGAAGTGTTCAGACTTTTTTTTTTTTCAATACTCTTTCACCCATACTTTTTTCTCCCCTTCTGGCACTCTGATGATAAAATATATTAAATTTTTTATTATTGTCTCAAAGGTCTTAGAGGCTCTGTTTGTTTATTTTTTAGTCCGTTTCCTCTCTGTTTTTCAGATTGAGTAAATTCTATTCATATGTCTTCAAGTTCACTGATTTCTATCCAGTGTCACTCCCACTTTATTGTTGAGCCTGTTCAGTGAGTTTATATCCGTTTTGTTTTTTATTCTGCAATTTCAATGTTTTTAAATTTTTATAACTTGCATTATTTTGCTGAGATTTTCTGTTTTTCTTTTGTTTCAAGAGACTTTATTGATTGCTTGTAAAATTGTTGAAACATTTTCTTGATAACTGCTTTAAAATCCTTGTTAGATAATTCTAATATCTGATCATCTCAGTGTAGGCCCCAGTTGACTATCTTTTTTCACTCACCTGTGGCTTTCCTGCTTCTTAGTATGATGGATGATTTTTAAATTTTATCTTGGACATTCTGGCTACTAAGAACCTCTTTTTCTAGCTTTAGCACGTAGGCTTCTTTCGTGGGCTGTGGCTACAATGACATTTAATATTTAGAGCGATTATAATGCTATTTTGATCTGCTTGGTTTATCTTGTGTCCTGGTGCTGCTTGAGGAGAAGGAAGGAGTTTCCACAGATTGGGTTCTCTGATGCCCGTAGGTCAGGGAAGGGAGTATCTGGCCCATGGGAAGGACGTGGGTGAGGAGTGCTTTCTGGGTTGGGTGCTTTGTGGCAGGATCCCCCTTGCATGGTGTGTCTGGATTGGGGAGGGCAGTCTCAGGCCTGGCTGGGTAGGAGGACATCTCTCCTGGCCAGATTTTGTTAGTGGAGAGTCTGATTCATTCCTCTTACAAGTTCTGCCTTACCTGGCATTGTTGGCAGGACTCTGAATCAGGTCACAGAAGGAATGAGCACCCCTGGGCTGCCTACTGTTGCCGTGAGGTGTGGATTGGGAAATGCCAGCACTGGGACACCTTTTCCTATTGGGTGGGGTGGTCCTCAGATGCCTGTCACTCTAAGCACCTCTGGACCCAGGGTCCCAGGTCAGTTCACCTCACTCTTGTCACCGTTCAGATTTTTCCTTTGGTTGCTCTTTGTATTATTACCCGGGTTCATTGTTGTGGTTGGAGAGAGAAACAGGGAGAAATGAGTCTACATCATCTTGTCCAGACCTGACATCTGCAGGTGAGTCCACAGATATTTTGAGACCCAGTGTAGTTTGTGGAAAACAGAGACCCATAATCTACAGAACCTTTGTGCGTCAAGTGGAATGGCCAGTTGGGAACAAAGAGCTATAGAAAATGGCAAAAGTGAAACCGCAGATGTCTCCAGGCAAAACGTGATTAATTGCCAAGTGAATGACATGGGCAAGAAACACTGGGGACTCACAGGGAGGAAAGATCAATGCGTCCCCTAACCTGACCTGAGCAATTAATCACCACAGTTTTTCAATGGTTGTGACGCCCATAGGATATGCTCTTCAGATTAAAGAAGCTTCTAGCTGGTGATATGGAACTGACAGCTATTATAGAAAGTAACTTCTTAAAACAAGTCACCTTCCCCCAAGTTAGCTATGCTCTGCTTCGCCTTGTACTGGGGGAAGGGAGAGGTCGAAAGCAGGTGATGAGATATCAGGGGAGACGAGAGATGGGGAAAACTTGGGATAATGGATTTCAAAATGACTAAAACCCTGAAGGCAGTGATTAATACGCTGCAGAAAGTGGCTGGCTCAGTGTGATGTCTAGTTTTGAGAAAACAGGTAGCAAGCCCACCATGTGGAAGGGCATGTGACAGTGGGGAAAGCCAGAAGCGCAGGGCTGTGTAGAAGTAGGTCACAGGCTTGGCAGCTCTAGCAAGACAGCTGAGAAGGAAACAGCACAGCGTGATGATGACTGGCCAAGGGTGGGGGCCAGACCTGCAGTAGCCTATCAGAGTGCGAGGCCCACCGCTTTGATGTGAGCTGCTGCCGACCGGTCCTCTTTGGAACCTGCAAATGCCCCTTCCCCAGCTGCTCCAAGCACCCGATCCTATGTGGAGGGTCCCTGTTGTAGGTGGTATATGAAGGGTGCCAAACAGGGCAGGGGAGAGGAGGGAAGGCAGGGATAAAAGATAATGAAACATAGGTGGCAAGGTTGATGTTTCAATAAATGCTTTGTAATATGAAGCACAGCACTTGATAGAAAGGAAAATGTTTCGGTTATTATAAGGATAATAGCATTTCGCGTTATTGATAATAAAATGTGACATCACAGCAGGATATCTCCAAGTTAGTCCATATGGTGCTAGTGGATTTTTTTCAGTAAACATGAAAAGAATTGTAAATAGTGATATTAAGTGAAACACCACAAAGACTGCTTTCTTTTTAATAGTTAAGAAAGTGTGGCGTTATATGACCTGACATTTCTAGCTGTGTTTAAAAATCACAGTAGAGAAACCTGTGTTATTATTGTTGTGGTTGTTACTATTATTTAAGGACAGGTAAAAATTTAAAGATGAGTGCTGGGAGAGTAGTTGCTTAGATGTTACTAACTCTAGTTCCCATCCCAGAAAGAAAAAGAGCTTACCCTTTTCAATTGTGCCACTGCGTTAAAATCATGGATAATCTTAAACAAGCAAACAAATAAAAATACAATTTTATTTTGGCTTATTCTGCATAAGTTAAAAATCTGTTTACTTTATTCAACAACAACATATTTATTGATCACAAGCTATGTGCCAGGTTCTATTCTAGGCACTGGGAATGGAAAAGTGAACAAAACACGCAAAAACACCCTGTCCTTGTTTATTCTGTCTAGGCCACTATTCAAGTATCTGTGGTCTTCTGCTTGGGGGTGGATGTGACGGGGTGTGGTAGAGAGAAGCCAAAAACTATGCTGAGCGTCAAGAGGAAGCCAGTATGGAGTTTCAATTGGGGCACATACGAGTATTGTAAGTGTCCATTGAACAAGAGTGGACTGTGCTTACACACAGATAGAAAGGGGAGAAATATATGACTTGATATGGTTTTAGGAAGAAATATGCTCATAATCTCATCTGTATTTCATTCCACACATTATTTTTTAAAAATACCAATTCATTTCTCTGTTCAATTCAACACCATATTATTGGGTGTTTACCAGGTGCCAGACTGAAAAGTATGGCTTCGAGCTGAGGGATTGTGAGGAAGAATTTTTCTGCTTCATTTTCCTAACTCTAAAATGAGACTATTACAGTAATGTGATAACGTTTCTCTTTATGTACACATATGCCTTGGAAATACGAATTTGGCATATCCATCTTCCATTTCCTCCCTCCTGACACCATTTTTTCCTAGCAAGACTAGGCTTTTTCTTCCAAACTCACACATTGGATTTTCCACTTCCAACCCTTTGTGCATCCTTTTTCTGGTAATGTCCTTATTTCTTCCTTTCTCCTCAAAAAAATCTCTGGCTGTCAGAACTTTATCCATCCGCCAAACGTCCTTTCGTGAGCAGCGTTTCCCCCGTCAGTCCCCACCGCTCTGCTTTGGGGAGCCAGCCTTGTGTGCGCTGTTCACTCTCAGACCCCCCGCCTGCATTAGATCGCACACCCCAAGGACAGAACTGTCCTACCCAGCTCTGTGTTCCTCCAGGGAAATTGCTTGCTAAGTACTTAATGAATTATGTTTTATAACACACTGTCACGTGTTTGAGGCTAACTATGCTGTTGCTCAGTTTTTCCAGGCTATCCATCCGCAGTTCCCCTTAAGACTCAATATGTCCAAAGCCTTCTGCTTATCTTTGTTTGGACATTGTCCCTCTTTACAGTGTGTCCAGAACTGAAAACTGTGTTTTTATAGGCACCGCTCTACAGCACAGAGACCCACTTCCTCCTTCCAGGAGGAAAAACTACCCACCAACCTGAGTGTCATCTTGTTTTAATTTTCATGGGAGAGTCAAGTCAGCCACGGATTCTCTGGGCACCCAGTGAGCCTGAGTCACACTGCCAGGCCTGGTGGCCGAGCTGCTGCTCACAGCCTACTGATCTACCCTTGGAAGACTCACCTGCCTCCTTTGCTTTAGATACTGAGACTCCATCAGACAGAACAGATACAGCCCTTTGTGGAAACACAGCATGTGACTTTCCTCTGTGGAGGAGTTCCTGTGCACACCTGAGGGGCCACCAGTCCTGAGAGCTGGCTTCCTTTCTGCCTGCCGCATAAAACTTTATCTGCAAGGTGTCTAACCTGGAAGGCCCTGTTCACGTTTCCCACCACCTCTGGGGACAGCACTGCCTTTTGAACACCCTCTCTGTTGAGGCCGACAACCAGAAAGCGGGTGTTTTGTGACTCGGTTCTGTACCGTTTTCACTCTGTGAAGAAATACACCGACTCACTCCGTTTCCTCCTCTCTCCCTCCTTCCACATTTCACACACATATGTGAGTGAATTTTCTGATTTGACAGGCAGTGGAGGTAAATTGAAATTGAAGTATCACACTGGGTTATTGTCCTTTGATCTTAGTCTGTTTTTGCATGCAATCCTGAGGTGTTAAACATTAGTCCCTTTCCTATAAAGGAGTGGTATGTTTTCTAAAAGAACTCTGAAATGCCCTCCCACATCTTTAGGGGTAAACATTTGAATTAAGTAAAGGTACCTCACCTGTAATTAAGATACGTACCTACCTAATGATGCGGACACACACACACACACACACACACACACACCAACACACACACACACACACACACACGGCCTGTGAATGTAGGGGTCTGTGCACAGCATGCATTTTAGACTCCTTTTCAGATTTCGTGGGCAGGAGAACGCATATTGTCTCTTTATCCTGAAACTCTGGCCTGGGGCCTGGTATTTATTAAGTAGCACTCTCAACTGTCTGCTGAACCTTCCATAAATTGTGATTTTTGTGGGTAGGTGTTTATATTATTTTGTTTGATACTTAACCTACTTGTACATTGTGATTCTTATGGCATGGAGCCGTGTTTCCTCCTCAGTCAAAGACAAAACTGGTGAATTATCATATAATGAGTTCCCTCTTTCCTATTCCATTTCCCCTTCCTCTCTTAGCAACTCCTGGCCCAAACTGCCCAGCACTGGGTACAACCTATTTCCTATTGTTCAGTGACGCTGAAATGTCCTGCCATGAATAGACATGGGTGATGAGCACGGGTGCCTCTGAAATTTTTTTAGTGACATAGTTCTGAGTGGTCCAAGTCAGGTGAACTTAAGGATTGTTGCCGAATTGTTTCAGTTTCTTTTAATGTAAAAGGTAGAGCTTTGCAGGCGAGGGATAACTCTTGTATGCATTTAAAATCAGGTCCTCTAACCTACCTTGCTTGTAAAAACTAGATGTCAGACTTTGTGTCAGTCAGCTTAAGCTAAGTTATGCTGCAGTGACAAATAACCCCTGATTTAGTGGCTTTCTATAGAGTGGTTTACGTGACACATCTATCACGGTTCCATTTCACTTCTGCTTCAGGAGAGAGTCATTCTGGAACTCAGGCTTATTTCTCACATCAATAACGGAGGCCCCATGCTTGCCAGCAGAGTCTTCCCCTTTGTTCCCAGTCTCTCCCTCTCAGCTCGTCTCCCCACAGGCACACATGTCCCTGCCATGTTGTCTTCACTTGTGCTGAAGGTGGCTTTGGACTAAAACATCTTTTGGATTAAAAGCATCTTCTGTGGATGAAAAGAAAAGTACATGAGAAGGAAACATTAAATACAATTGGGTTTTTTGAAAACTGTTCTACACATACACACACATATAGAATTCTCATGTTTTTTGCTTTTATTTGCCCATTGCTGCACCTAAACTCACCTATTTTGACACCATTTTCAAGTGGGTGAAAAAATGTATCCATGTGAAAAATTTGCAATCCTAATAGCCTCCCCCACCCTCAACCCCACAACAAGGAAGAGAAGTTTGTGTTTACAGCTGCCTACATGTAGAGAATTCTCGGGACTCTCTGGATATGCTGTAAAAAGGCCAAAAGGAGAGATTTTTATGCCCTTTTAAAAATGTAATGCTTCCCCTAAGGGCATTGAGTGGCTTGATGGAATGGTGTCCTACTTCCTCAAATGGGGAAGCCGACTGGCGTAAAAAATTTGGCTTGGTAATTATTAGTAAAAACATGTTCTTCTGCCAGTCTTGATACAGAATATTATTTTTGCATAAAATAAATTTTTTTCTTCATATGAAACTGTGTTCGGCCTTGGCTAGATGAGCATTAGACATTTCTAATGGGAGAAAAAAGGTCTGTTCTGTGGACACTCGAAATGCGACAAGCGCAGCAGAGTCCTAACTGTGTTAAAATTCATTTCTGTTGGTTTATAACACACATCTTTGGGTTTATGGCAGTGTTTCCTATTAAGATGGTAAACAGTCATAAGAATTTTTTTGAAGGCAATTCTCAGTCAGAATGTCTTGAGTTCACAGTAGTAAAGCGTCACAGAAGAAACTTAACAGTTTTCTGTAAATTTAATTGCTGCCTTGAAGTAATTATGTCTAAAGGACAGAATACTGTATATATTTTATTATCCATCAGTTTCTTTTTTAATAGGAGTACTGCGCTTTGTACAAGTCAATTATTTTTGATCATTTCTGTAATTAATGTTTAATTATATTTTATTATCCTCATTTTACTACATCACCTAGGTGATAATGAAAGCATTTCTAAACACTGTACTTCCACAGAGTGTTTTGTGTGTACGTACTATTATCTTGTTAGCGTTTCTGCAAAGTGTCAGGATTTTTATATATATGCATATATATGGATATCATCGTGTATTAGAAAAATATGTGACATCTATCTTCTCTATACTTAGAAGCCAGAATAGCCCTAAAATGTGACTGAAGATACAAAAATACCAAAGCAATGCCTTCTGTGTGTAATTATCAGAATGGCAAATTGTTAATTAAATGGGTACTTTTCGTACCACAGCATTTTAATTTCCCTGCATTTGTATAATGCTAAGTGTATATGGAAAGACATCACTGACTCCATCAACAGGACTTATTCTTTGAGGATTTGAGGTTGTTTATGTGCAATATGGGAAAGAATCTGAATCACTCCACCACTCCACACACATTCACGAAAAGTCCCCAGAAATAGTACACGAGGCAAGTTAAGTCGTGACCGTAGCCAGGCGGTCAAACCTACAAGGTAGACTCTCTGTTCTCACGAAGCATTTGTTATGTCTCCCCAGGGACTCACTCAGCTGTGTGGGTAAGAGCTGGTCTCTCCCCCTGGACTGTCAAAGGAAGTGGAGGATCATGGGAGGAGGAAGCCCCTCTCCTCACGTGGGTCCTTCCACACCATTCTGTCCCTCTCCCATGATTGCAGGCCAACTGTGTTAGTTCTACAGTTGTTGCCACCCACCCCTTGGTCTCTCATGTCACATAATTGTCCTGCCTATTTTTAACAACTGGCATTTTCCCTCCTGCTCTATATAAAACACAGCCCCAGAAAAGGTATCATAATATATAACTTTCTCTGTTCACTGGTTAGCTAGGATAAAATAATAAATTTTGATGAATATGAAAAATTAGAGCTATTACTGATCCTCTGTCTTCAAAGGCCTGTAGTTTGGACATACAAAGATTTAAAATGAACCATAGTGACTTATTTAAATGGCCCATTCTCTTCTAGGTATTTGCAAATTGAATTTATGGTCACTTTTATAAAAGAAGGGAAGAGACACGAATATTTGTGAGTGTCTGTGAGCATCTGTTTTAGATGCTTGCTCAAGTGTGTCTTACGTGCATTCACTGCAAAAACCTAGTGAGTTGGGAAGTCTTGTCTCCATTTTTCCCAGTGGAGGAGACGAGTCTGAAGACATGAAACATGCAGTCTAGAGTCATACAGCTGCCGAGAGGCACAGGCAGCGCTGGATGGCTGTCTGTTCCGCTTCCCCACCCCCAAATCTCTGAGCCTGTGAATGTGAGGGGCCTTTGACATTCTTGCCACAGGGAACCCTTTCGGATTCAGGGCCCAGGACATGTGTAGTATCACTGTATCCCAGAGATACAGAGGGCCTGGTGTTAACTGAGTACGTGATGGGGCCTGAAGTCCTCAGTAAGGACGAACACGACGTGCTTCCTGGGTCCCAGACATTGTTTGAAGCACTTGCTGCATATTACCTCACTCCATCAGTCCTCTGGCTGCGTCTGTGGGGTACAGCACTGCGATCACCCCCATTTTATAGGTAAGGAAACCAAAGCACAAAGACAGCAGAGAGCTCACCCGAGGTCACATAGTACGTTAGGGAACCAAGATTGGCACCTGCTCGCAACACGTGCATCCCTCACCCCGAGGGTGTGTCTGCCCTGCATGGGTTAGTCCTTCGAATTAATAGTGAAAGGGCTCTGGTACGGGAAAAATGTCCTGTGAGGGGGCTTCTAGAAGCACCCACACCCCCTTTCCAATCCTAAGTAGGAGTTCAGGTAAAATTTTTTTTTTTTTTTTTAATAATAAGGAGCTATTTTCATAGTAAAGCTTAGAAATAATAATAGACAGGATTGGAAAATCATGGAAGGAAGAAGAGCAGACCGTGGAGGGCCGGTCAAGGCGAGCATTTGCAGGGTGGGGCCATGGGACAGAAAGAACCAAGTGAGGGCTTGGGTGCTTGGAAAACAAAGGGCTTTTCTGAAACAGGAAGAGAAACTGAACTCAACTGTTACCTCTTGTTTTCTAAACAAGGCAAGTGGGCGCCTCCCTTTAAATCCTCTGGTCACTCTCGACAGACAGTTCAGCCAATGCCAGGGCTGTGGGGAAAATCAAGTCGTTTCCATATAACAGTATTTACTAATGAACTGACCATTTGTTAAATTAGCCCCCACTTACACATCTGTCCTAACCTGGCTTCTGTCTGTTTGCCTCTCACTAAGAGATAGTTGTAAACATGACACTAAATTGCAAATACAGTGCAGTTTAGAAATGCGACGTGCAAATATTGCCGAAGTGAGGGATTTCATGATGTCCAGGAAAGTGGTGTCGGAGAACTGCTGGAATCATAGGCGGAGCCACTGGCAAATGTGCATTTGGCAGAGTCAGACGAGTTAGTAATTAGAGGGAAAATCAATTGGGACGATGGCATCGTAGGTGTTTTAGAAAAGAACAGAAATCCTTGGAAGAATCACAGACACTTGCAATTATTTTTGCAAAAGTAATCCTCGTTATGGATCAAAAATCAGAATGATATTCTCAAGGGCAATCATACAATTTTTGTCAGAAAAATTATTTTGAAGAATAATTATGACTTGATTCATTCTTTGTTTAAGACTGAGTGTGTGCTTACAATTAGAAGATAAAAAATGTTAAGTTATAAAATAAATTCTCTTTCTTAGTTTTGAGACGACGTAAGAACTTATTTCACTATGTAGAACTTTAGCCTCTTTTGTCTGTAGCTTCATTTCACCTAGCCCCTTTTTGGCACCAAATCAGATAATAAGGGACATCTGTGCACACAGGCACAGATAATATTCTAATTATTATCTAATTTCTTGAACATTAGTTTTATATCTACAAATTACATTTTATTTACTATCCTGATGGGAAATATGTCACAAAATTCTGAAGAGTTTACCGCAGCACTGTAGGGCAAGAAACATAAATACACAGTTTTAAGTTAACAGATTTGTATGTGAGTCTAATTTTCCTGTTGTAATTACACACAGTAGGTGTTTAAGAAGTACTTGCTAAAGGCACAGATACACTCTCCATTTATGAATTTGGGGCAGTTAAACCCACTCTTCTAATCATGAGGTTATAAAATAAATTTATTTCATGGATATCACAATTCATTGAAAACACCCACTAAATTTTTATTTGACCATATTATTTTCATCACTATTAGTCATAATGAATTACTATGATCATTCAAGGAACAAACGTTTATTTGCCTCTCGTGCCCCAGGCACTGGGGTACAGAATATAGTGATTTTGTGTCTCTTTTACGTATTCAGATCTATCACATATTTCCATTCTTTCTCTCCTGGAATCTTTGTCACTTGTTCGCCCACACACCCATTCTCCTTTAACTTCTTTCCCTCTTATTTTCGACAAGTAAAAAACAAAAACAAACCCTAGAAACCTAACCACAAATGCAGGAATACTCGGCTACGGAAGGAGAATAGAGATAATACGTTTAATGTTACTGTGATGTTACATTTCATGTTACTGCACGATTTATCATGTAATTGTTTGTCCAAACTGAATTGATACAGTTGCACATGCAATTAAGATTCAACTATATAATCATTTTGTTAGTAATGCTTTGTTGTCTGTCTCTTAGGAAGCAAATTGCTCTTAGAAATTTGATTTTTAAAATTTCTTTGTCATGGCTAGGGAAAATATAAGAAACAGTGTTTTTTAAAAGTACTTGGGAAGAGTAAAAAATATCATTTCATGGCTATTGTGTGCAAAGCCAGTTTATTCCATTATTTGATGTTTGAAACATTACTTTAAGAGCTGTAGAGGACATAGATAGATGCCCATAAGTATTTTAGAGCATTCATCCACTAAATGGAGTTCACATGTTTCCCCGAGGATTTATCTTTTTTCCTGCCTTTTGGGGAACTAACAGGAAACAAATATTTTACTTAAGAAGATGGAAATGGTTAAGTAAATAAAACAGTTGCGATACCTGAATGTTAGCAGCAATAAGATCTACTCAGTGGATGGGTGCTTTTATATGCATTATTTTATTTAATTCTTGACAGTCCCATTAGGTTGGTACTATTACTTTCCCATTTTACCGATGAGGAATCTGAAGCCTGAGTAACTTGCTCAGGGTCACTTTGAAAGTGGCAGAGTCAGGACTGAAATTCAGAGTTGTTCTGACCCCTAGGTCTGTGGACTGGACCCAGCATGCTGCCATAGCATGGCCTCCTATGTGAAATAAAACTCTGCTAGATACCAAACCTATTTCCTGAAACTACAACAAATAGAAGCTTATTTGAAAATGTTATTGGTAACTTAAACAGAGGACCGCTGTTACGTCTGTACTTTCATTTTTCCAACTACAGTTTTATTTTGGAGGAATTACAATTTGACCAGTCAACACAGGGTTTAGGGGCACTGACCCCTGCACAGTAGAAAACTGCATATAACTTTTGATTCCCTCAAAGCTTAACTACTAATAGCCTGCTGTTCAGCAGAAGTCTTACCAATAACATAAATGATTGGTTAACACATATTTTGTATGTTATATGTATTATATCCTTTATTCTTACAGTAAAGTAAGCTAGAGGAAAGAAAATTTTAGAAAATCACGAGGAAGAGAAAATATGTTTACAATACTGTACTGTACTTATCCATATCGTAAGTTTATGTCATCTGTTTACAACATGAATTACCTATCAGTACGACATCAATATCGTCTCACATGACACAAAACACTGTAGGTGCTAAACATACTACTAACACTAGACAACAGAAATGAAAGCTGATGGAAAAAAGAAATTCATATTTATTTACAGGTCTAACGATTCATGGTAGCCTAGTGTAATCAACACGATTGCTTCATGGTAGTAAGGAAATCTCCAGAAAAATTGCCAGCATATTTAACGAAAAAATCCTGCATAAGTGGACCTGTGGAGTTCAAACCCACGTTCAAGGGTCAAGTGTAAATTGAGGCAATGAGCAGAGGTTCTCCACCTGTTTCTTTCCCGGTATTCACGTTGCTGTAGTTGGGTTTTGGATGTTGTCATGAGCTACTAGTAAGGAAAACAAGGTTTTTGTTTTGTGTTTGGGGTGTGTGTGTGTGTGTGTGTGTGTGTGTGTGTGTGTGTGTGTGTTGACACAGTGGTTTTAATTGTCCAGTGTTTCCCTACACAGACTGCTGGTTTGGGATGAGAGGAGGCGCATGCGCTGGTAGCTGTGCCCTGGACTTCCCAGGCAGAGTCCCTGGGACTTCTGTTCTTTCTCAGGATTAGGTGGGGAGCTCCGTCCGTCCATGTGGGGATAGCAGGAGCATCTCAGAGAAGGCAGTTTGGGGGAAGGGGCAGGAGGTGTCCTTTCAACAAGGCACTCACTGTCTCTCCTGTCTGTTCACGTTCATCCTCCTTCCTCCTTCCTCTGAGTTTTTCTGTTCCAAGTGAAATGATAGAATAGAGCAGTAAAGAAAGAAGAATTCTGTTTGTATATAAGGAAGGCCAAGCAATGTCCTCAGACTGCTGCGGAAGCTGAAATGCATAATGGGGCGGATGGATGGAACCTGGGGCGACATGGGGAGTTGTTGCAGGACTGGTTAAGCTTCTTCAAGGCCTGCGGTTTCATAAAGGGGTGAGCTGTGTGGCAGCGGACAGGCAGGGCTTGCCCAGGGACGGCGGTGGGCACAGACAGTCGCGATCAGCATCTAACTCAACCAGGGGTCAGGGTCCTCTGAGTAACCCCGGACTGGTGACCCTATAGTTCAGTCGTGTTAATGCAGAGCAGTGTTGGGGACAGAAGTCTGCCAACCCGAATGAGAGTCCCCTAAGTTACAGAAAACGAATTTGGTGTTAGTGCTCTTGAAGACAAGCTTCGTGACTCCCTTGCTTAAAAGAGCTCAGCTGCTCACGCTGACAGCCAGAATCCAGAAGTCTGATCTTGGCTGCAGGAGGCCCCGAGCTAAGCCCCTATTCTGCTTTCCTAGGTGTATCTTGGACCAACCGCTTTGTGTATTCCATGCCCTGAAAGAAGTGAACACCTATCTCAGTGTCGCTGTGCACCCAGTGCCGTGCTTTCCACCTTGCCTGAGCTGGTTTGCAGCCCTCCCTTCCCCACACGCCCAGTCGTAGGTGTTCCCCAAGCTGGTCCTAAATGCCAGGCTGGTCAGATGCAACCGCCACTTCCGCTGGAAGCCTCACACAGTTTGTCTACATATATTCACTCTTTGACTTTATGTGCCGTGTACTTGCTTGGACGTGTTGTTCGTCCTAGCATTCTATTGCAATATCTACTACAGGGCTTTGCACAGACCGGTCTTGAATAAATATTGACTTAATGAAAGACTATGTCAAAGAACACGTTCTTTTGTATGAGGTGAACGAAATGTTGCCAACTAGAAGCCCATAAGTGATACGTTTTAATACAGATCATTTTATCTGGAATGCAGTGCAAGGCCCCCATCCATACACAAATGAAAAGACGTAGTCCCTGCCTTAATGGTTTGTGGTTTGGTTTGTTAGTTATTCGTACATAATTGGGGATTAAAAGCTACCCTGCTATCCATAAGTAGCGCATTCCTACGAAACCTCTCCTAAGCCACAATGCTGTATAGGGGAGAAGCAGTTACCATTCATTTATATGGAAAAGGTTTTGAGCATTCCCAGAGCCAAAAAATAATCTACCAAATCATACCAGATATGCTTATGTCCAGTTTTATGCTGAACGTCACACCTTCACGAGCTCTCAGGCTTTTTTGATCCCCAAGGACCCATCTTGCTAATGGACGCACAGAATCAGTGGAGGTGAAGGCCCAGTGCTCCCAGACACAGTTAGGGTTCTGGGGCTGGGTGCTGAGACGCCGAGCGTGTTTCCAGGAAGGAGCTCAGTGGGGCCCCTCTCGCTGCCCTGGGTGCCGCTGCCTCTGTTAACAGCGTGTGCAAAGCAATTGCTGATCACCATTTTCACTTTTTACCTTTTTTCGTAAAAGTGAAAGTCCTTTTGGATTTCTTTCGGTTCGTGAAAACAGGTACTGGTATGTAGGTCTTCCATCAGTGAAGTGGTGTAAAGGGAATTTTTGAAAAGCAGGGGAAACCTGTACTCCATTCTCCTAAGTACGCCACAGTGACGCGCCTGCACACCAAGCAGGGTACTGTATTTCCTTATACAAATCATTTTACACAAGTATCAAAACATGTCAGTTTTGGCCCAATTCCTCTTCATATCTTATTGATGTCTGCTTAGGGTGGTCCACATGAATTTGTTTTCCGCCATTCTTGAGAACTGTCAGTCTGCAAGGCAACTTCACGTCTGAGCTCGGGGTGTGTTGTGGAGAAGTTCTGGAGAAGTGGTGCATCTGGATCCCTGCAGGGTGTTGGGGCCCCTCTCGGGCCCGTCCCCATCGGGGCCTGCGTTGTCCCCTAGACCAGCTCCATCTCCTCCCGGTAGGCCTGCATCTCGGAGCCTGGAGGGCAAGGACTGTGTGAGGGGCATGTGTTTCTTGAATGTCATTTTCTATGAAACACTTAGAAAATCATTATACAAGTCCCTGAGAAATTAACATTAGTCAAAATTTGGTTAACTGGCTTTGCACATACATAGTCATTTATATCCATCATCCAGCAAGTATATTTTGGGTACCATCCAGACTTCTGCTGAGGTGTGGCAGAGCCCTCTGTCACGTCCCCCACAGTTTTCCTGAGAGGTGCTGAGTGGTTGGTAAGACTTCTGTCGACGGCCTTTGTGTTCTAACCCCCAAGTGTCTTTCATGTACATGGCTCGCTTTCAGGGGCATGGCTCCTATCCCAATTATTTATCCTGCAGTTTCGAGCTGAGGCATCTCTAAAAAGTACCTGCACATTAGGTTCTAGGTCAGCAAGAAACTGTTTGAAGGAATCGTTGTTTGCAGAACACAGATCACCTGTAGTTGTCCAGTGAGGGTGACACAGATGGCAAGGTCCTCATCTTTCTCAGATGCATAGCAGGGGACAGAATTGAGCAAGTGGAAAGGCAGAAATTGTTCCCAGCTGCCTTCATGTGCACTGCCTTCATGAAGAGGAGAGAGGAAGGACCGAGCCGACTGCCCTGGGTGGGGACTAGAAGATGCCTAGCTAGCAGGCTGACTTCCTAGCTGAGAAGGTGTGACAGGAACAGAGAAGACTCAGTGAGACTCTTTGACACCCCATGTGTGGGAACGGCACAGTAGTGCTATTTGCTGGGAGTCTTCAAGGAAAGCACAAAAACTCCCTTCATAGTTCCCTTAGCCTCGCGGTTTCACCTGGTCAAAGAGCTGGGTTCTTGCTGCCTGTTTTGCTTACACTAGACACACAGAGACTTATTTGTGTTTTCTGCAAACACACGTGGTGGATGTGACCCTGAGCGTGTCTAACAAAGGCAGAATGAGGACCGTTGTTTAGGAAGAATGTCTGTTCCAAGGTAAAGTGCCCTAATGGCACTCCATCCAGTTCTTAGAGATCACCTTTGTCTTCCGAGAACCAGCTGAAGGTCATTCTTTGATCGCTGGTTCTTCCACGCTTGGTTTGTCTCTCTCCAGCGGCTCTTACCATCCTGCCTTGTGGTTTAGGCTGTACGTCTGCTCATCTCTGAGGACAAAGTCTCCTCGAGAGCAGGGAGCGTGGCTCACCTTTGCCACTCCAGCACTGACACATTGCCTGCCTGCACTGGGTGTCTAATGCCTGTGGAATACTCACATTTGTGAGTTTTTGTCAGAGATTCACAAACTCCCACAATTCCATTTTCTCTACGTCTATTTTAAACAATCCAACAGATAACTTCTTAAGGTCCATTCCTTAATTGCATACTATAGTTTTAGATTATTACGTTTTAGCTTGGAAAAGAAAACTCTTTGTGGACATGGGTCCCATGGGCCATTGACTGTATGTCACCCCAGCTAGAGATGGGCTCCTTGGTGGTTCTGTCACTCACTGCCTTGGCTCGTCCTCCTTTGAAACTCCAGGGCCAAGCGTGGTTCATAGCACATAAGTGTGACAAATTTAAAAAGCAAAAAGCAGTAGAACGTGTTGACTCTTCGTAGAATGTAAACTTCTTCACCCGCAGTGAAGGAAGGGCTGGCTCCTGCTATGCGCTGTTCAGAGCTGGCCGGCCACAGTGGTCATTGGATGGAGGTGAGAAGCTTTGCCCAACCTCTGCATTTCTGAAGAAGTGACAATTCAGGTTCTCTACCACCCAGCGTTCACATGTGCTTTGTCTTAAGTTGAGTTTTTGTCTAATCAGCCCCCTTCTTAGGACCCCCACTAAGTACAGATGTTATTACTGATAGGGGAACAGGTAACACATTGAAGTAGCTTTAATTTTACAGTGAGAAATATCACACCATGACAACACAGAGAGAATATTACCAACTCTGGCCCAATATAATCATCTCCAGTCCCAGTTGTGGCCATTAGCACAAGAAGTCAACACAAGGAGGCTTATTTTAAACACGGAGGACTCAGGGATGATAGAAATGGATTAGGCTGAAAGCCCACCTTCAGTCTAATCGAGATGAACATCGAGACAAAAACTGTAGAGACTTCAGTGGGCAAAATGTTCCGATTGTCCCAGGCTGAGCTACTGGGACTGCTGAATACCTAACTGAGAGAAACATACCAGTGGGAAATCAGCAGAAAATGCCACAAAACTGTCATTGCTCCAATATTAGATGGGAGACTGTGACAACCAGCAGAGGGGTAGTAGAAAACCAGCGAGAAATTATTATTCCACATTCGACTTCTTTTTTTAACCAAGTAGAACACGTTAGAAACAGATCACCAAGTAATGATTTGAAAATTATGGAGTGCAGGAAATCTATGAAATACAAGATAGGGTCGTCATTAAAATGAAGAAAAACACGGTCACTTGATAAACTCTTATTTTTTTTCCCCCAGAGGAAAAGAGCTCTTTTTAGTTTAAGAAGAGGACAGTGTCGCATTTTTTTTTAATGATCAAAGACTCACGTCCATATAATAACATCATCATCCATTGAAAATTAGGTCTGTACCTCTGCAGTCAGTGGACTAGTGTGTTGCTACGTTTCCCAGCGTTTCAATAATGGTCACTAAACCAAAAGATTGGCGATGTCATTGTCTTCTTGGTATTTGTCACGAAGCCACTGAAGGGTGGTGGGACCACAGACACTGTCTAGCTGCTCATGTGTGTCCCACGTGTCCCTTGGACTGACTTAGGGTTCGGAGGAACCGAAATTGCATCAGGTTTTCTTGCCTTGGTGCTCTCTGTGGCTGCCAGGTTCTGGGGACTGTTTCTCTTCCACATGGGCTTGGCCTATAGCTGGTTAAGATGCAGTTGACCTTTTGAACTGAGGTGCCTGGCAAACCTTGACAGGGAGGGGGTGTCAGTGAGCTTTTGATCCTGGAACAGGCTGGGTCTTATTCATGACAACTGCTTTTTAAGTGGCAGCACTGCTGAAATGTCGTTTCCTTTTGTACAGAAGGAGAAGGAAGGGTTTCTTCTGTTTTTTTCCTCCAAGTCCCCCGTAATTATGTCTCAGGGAGCGAAAATATGTTGGCAGTGAGGCCCGGAGAGTGGAGTCACTGAGGCAGGTGTGAGGTGGGATGGGTGGAGAGAGGATTTCGTCACTGCACTCTTTCTCTGGTGGGAATCCCTTGTGGTCTAGACAGGAGAAGGACTCTGGCTGCAGAGGCCAACTTGGGAAACTTTCCTTGACTTTTCCCTTCCCCACAGTTAAAGCTAAGTGCTCCTGTCTCTGAGTCAGCACCATCCCCCCACATGTTCAGCTCGATCCTGCCCCAGGACCTTTGCCCTTGCTCTGCCTTCTGCCAAGAATGTTTCTTTCCTAGCTCTTCAGTTTTTCTCTTAATTGAGGATCTCAGTTTAAACACTGCCTGTCTGGAGAGGCTTTCTCTGGCCACCATATCTAAAAGAGCTCCCAACAGTCACTCACTATCACATCGCCCTTATTTTCTGAAGTTGTCCTGATCATTACATTTTTTGCTTCCCTCCCTCCACGGGCTCTCCCCCAGGCCATATAGAATATAAACTCATTATCGTTTCCCTAGAAGAGTGTCCAGAAGAGTAGTCCTGGGTGCCTACTAGACATCTTTTGAATAGGTGGGTAACCTGTATCTTACTGTAATATAACACGTCCTCCACGGCTTACCTGACTTTTCCCCAGGAGACTAGCAGCTCCTTGAGGACGTGCGCCCTGGCTCGCTCATCTTTGGACCTTCAGTACTTGGTTCATTAGGCATTTAGTAAGTGCTGAGTCACTGACTGGAGAAAGGGCTGACTGCACCACACAGGGCAGGGAAACTGTATGGATCTCTAAAAGATTGGTTGATACCGACAGGCTGCTTAGCCATGATGTCATCCGTGCCGCAGGCTCATTCTTTTTGTTACCATCCTTATTGTGTAGCTTCTATCCTCAAAGTTGCTTCACTGTCACAAAGTAGTTACTGTAGCTCCAGACATCACGTCTCTATTCCTGATAGGGAGGAGGGAAGAGGAGGATGGACAAAAGGAGGCTGTTAGCTCAGTAAGTCCCCACTTAAGGAACGTTCTCAGAAGCCTCAACAGATAACTTCATACATCTCACTGAATGGAATTTAGTCACATGAGTCGTCACAGCAGAAATTGGCAAATGTGGTTTGTAAAGTGGGTGCATTGCTTCATCTACAGTATCCGGTCCTGTTAGTAAAAAGGGAAGGGGACATGATAGAGATCGGCAGCAGCAGTCTCTGCCACCGTGTATAATTGAGGTTCTGTCAAACCAGCAGGTTTGCGGCACACAGTGCACGCGGCTGCTCTAAGCATAGCATCTAACAGCAGGAACTTGTTACCCAAGAAAAGTTTCTAGGCAGAGCTTCTCATGGCAGGAATGGCTGCAGAGTCTTCTAAGGAATCTCTGACAGGCCCTGTGAATTTAGAGCAGGGCTCAGGCAGTTCCTTTTTCTCAGACTGCTGAAGAAACTCTCCTGGTCACTGCCCACACCCTGATGACCAGCCCTCAGGCCTGTCCTTCTCGGCAGGGCCAGCTTGATCCAGCTTTGCGCTCAGCGGCGGCAGCAGCTCATTTACCTGCCAAGGGCCCCAGAGGCACGTCCCGGGGATGCTGCTTCTCCACAGGCGCTCCAGCCTCTGTGGACCTTCTCTGACTCCCTTTGCAGTGGGCCTAGAAATCTGGAACGTTAGTGACAGGGAGTGGGGGGTGCTGATGGCGATCGTAAAGTACCACAGACAGAAAACACGGCCAATTGGAATTGCCTCCTGGTTTTCCTTTTGGTTTCTGAAGGCAAATTATCTGGGAAGATAACCTGGAAAACTGGACAAGTTCTATCCACTTCGGAGGGATATTTTTCTAATTTGCTTAATTTGTGTAAAATATTTTATAATCACAGAGGAAAGCGCATATAACAGCACACACACACCCCGTACGCGCTCACATGCAAACATACACAGAAGCCATGGAGCATTCGGGGATCCTGACAGCACGAGTCATTTGCCACGTCAGACATATACATTTTGGGGGAGTCTTTAATGAGAAATCTAAGATTTGTGTTTGTAGAGGGGTATTCCCCCCCCCCCCCCAGTTTAGCTGTTAGCTCAATACAGAAACGACACATCTAACTCTAATCTCAATGATTTAAACCCCATTGGAACAATAGTCGTCATCTAGAAGAAGACTTAAATATAAAGCTTTTATGTACTTTAACACCTTAGACTTATCCCAATAGAAAACTGACAATAGACTAATTAGCAAACTAATGCCATAAACAGACGATGAAAGAAATACAGATTTCCCTTTTTCCATTTCAAGGGTTTCATGAATCCGGCAGAAGTAGTCAGAATATCAAATGTTTCAGGAAGCTTAGCTTAACAAATAGCTGTATTTATCGCTGTCTGGAGTTAGGACATATTAAAGTAAATTGTTAGTTTCTAATTTAATACATCATAGCCTTTCTAAAGCTGCTTGTAGACCTGGAATTTTTTATCTTGGGTAATTCATTTCAATTTCTTGCAAATATTTAAATGTTCCTTAGCTACAGTGTCAATCTACATTGAAAGGAACTGTTCTGTAGGGAAGGAGCTTACGTGTTCCTTAACAGAGAAAGGGACTGACAGAGAGAGGCCTTTTTCTCTGCTCCCTGGAAGAACTTAAGTCGTTCTGTTTTTGTGATTAGGTGAGTTCAATGTAAAGATCTTTGCCCCCTGGTGTCATCAGGAATGTTACTTCAGTTTATCTTAGTAAGCATTTGTATTTATTTTCTAAGGGAAAGGAATCAACCAGGCACTCCTTAAGCAAATGCCCCTTTTGACATCCTGCCAGCCATCTCGGGGAGCCCTGATCAAACAGGATGGTCCTTGTGAAAGACGTTCATCAAGATGAAATCTTGTTTGTGGTATTGATCTCTTGCATTTCTCATCTTTCTTGCCCATAAAATAATAGCGTTTGTATTTGGGTCCTCCAGAGAAACAGAACCAGTAGGATGTGTGAGTGTGTGTGTAAACACACACACACACACACACACACACACACATATACATATATGGTTGATTGAGATTTATATTCAGGAATTGGCTCTGTGATGGTGGGGGCTGACAAGATCAAAATCTGCAGGGCCGGCCAGCAGGCTGGAGTCCCAGGGAGGGGTTGATGGTGCAGTCTGGCTGACTGTAGAGGCAATCTGGAGGCAAGATTCCCGAAGAGACTTCGATCTTTTTTCCTTAAGACCTTCAACTTGATCAGGTGAGGCCCACCCACACTGTGGAAGGTAATCTGCTTTATCGACATCTCTTGATTTAAGTGTTATTCTTATCCAAAACCACCTTCACAGCAACATCTATGCTAGTGTGGGACCAAATATCTGGGTACCGTGACCTAGCCAAGTTGATACCTACATTGATCATTGCATCACCATCATCATCACCACCATCATCATCGTTTACTGTGTATCCAGTGCTATTTTAAGCACTTTGCGTGTATTAACTCACTGGGTCCTCATCACAACCGTGTGATACATACTCTTACTTTCACCATTTGACAGATGACAGAATTGCAGTCTGCGAGTTCAAATAACATGCCTGCAGTGCTCTAGCTGGTCTAACTCAGTTGTGCATGTGTCTGTCTGGCCTGTAGATTTTCCTTGAAGGCAGAGCTGGTATTATTCTCCTTTTGAGGTGCTCTGTAGTTGTTTACTGGGTGAATGGAAATGGTTACTATTTGTGGAACAGGTACTGCGTGTCAGGACTGGGTTAAGTACTCTGATCTTTAATATAAGGGGGTAGGTAGTTTAAGTAATGGGGAAACTGAGGCCCTGAGAAGTCAGTAACCTGAACAGAATCATGGCATTCTACGTGACAGAGCCAGGCTCCACAGCCAAGTCTTGTGATGCTGAAACAGCTGTTGAAATTTACTAGGTATTAAAAGAATAATACCATAGTATTAAAGGGTAGATGATGCTGGAAATACATAAATGACTGCCTACTTTCTTTTTGTTACCTTTTCCATGTAACCCAGGGACCATCTATTCTGAATATTCTAGGAGAGTCTCCCCACTTACGACCACCCTGTCATAAAGACTCTCATGTTTGGTATACCTCATATCACTCAACTTTCACTCTTTAAATAAAGTCTGTTACTGTTCTCAAATCTGTTCTACGAAAAGCCCTTCAAGTCGCTTAAATTATGTGGCCTTCACACCTGTGTCTCCTCTTTATGCTCCTGTGTGTCTTCGTGAATTTCCTTTTTCCTTTCTCTACCAGCCTTTCACATCAGGACCTCACTGGTTCCTATGCTTGTCTTCCATGAAATACACTGTATTTTTCTTCTGTTTTCTTTCCGAATATAAACAATCATGTCAGAACATTGTTTTTGAGTTTTTGGACCCATTAAACAGTCCTAGGTGTCCTTGGATTCTACCTGAGTCTCTGAGGACCACACATGCTGAGGTGGCACCTACGACGATTATGGACAGTGCCAGGTAACCCAACTCTGGTGTCTGGACCAAGGGCAGAAAATATGTGCCAATAACTATCAAAGGAAAAAACCTTTTCATGATGAAGCTTAGTATTAGTACTTTAAAGAGTGTTTGCCTTTCTGACAAGTGTGCTTAGACTTCATAAGTCCAGTAATTTCTCCCAATGAGCCAGCATCTCCAAACAAAATTAATGCACCTTAATTATTTTTTCCTTCCTAGGGATGCCTGAGTTTAAAGCTGGACTCTGTTCCTTTAGTATTGTATAACTTCTCTCTGGTGTTCTAAAAACTTTGAACATGAAGTTCCAGGCTGTAAACTGCACGAGCACACGGCCCCAGATGGATGTCCTCCCATCTATGTAGGAATGTATGTGGATTTGACAGATAACAGGAATGCCTTTATTCTCAGCTGGCTTCCAGTGCCTGGGTGGTCTGATTAGGGTAAAACCCATCATGAAAACAGGCCAGGTGTTGACGCCCAGCGCATGAAGCTGTCAGGAAATGATCGCCTAGACTTCCTGGAAATTCGTGCCCACACAGCACCACCAGCACCACCGGGCCATGGCTGCTCCTGATGCCCCAGGTGAGAGATTAGCCAGCTTCGTGGGGCTCGCTCTTGTTAATCCTTCCTACCAGCACACTTAGATCCTCTAATTAATACGCAGCTAATACCCAAATCCATTTCCCCAAAAGCTGTAGTCTCTGAAGGATAGAAAGGAAGAAGCGGGGGTGGGGAGGGAATAAAAAATGAAAAACTCAAGCATGTTGGGTTATATTTCCTTTTCCTTCCAAGCATCTGGGAAAGCTCTCTCTCTAGCTCTCTCCATGGATTTCTATCTGTCTGTGTGTCTGCCTATCTCGGATCCAGATTAGCCAAATCTAGTTGTCTTTCTGTGAAATTACTTCATTGCCATGTAACTTCTAGGAGCACATTTAATGTCAGTAGAAAGCTCACTTGTTGAGACTGTACATTATGATCGGGAGTAGAGCAAGGTCTGTGTGGCGCGGTGGAAAAGTTAATTGGAAAATAGGATTAACTGAGCAGTCCATGGGGGTCACATGAACACCATTTACCTTGCTGCCTCTCTGTGTACCCTTTATACACTCTTGAGAGTGCATTCACTGATTCTAAGAGTATGGACCTGACACTGCATAGCATTTGGTACATGCCTGACACAGATAAATATGCAAGATGCAGTCCTTACCCTCCAGGTTCTCACAATTTAGCTGCACAGAGATCAGTAAAACTGCTGTGGAGTTTGTAAGGTGACATAGTTTTCCGTGTATGATACTGTCCCCAAGCTAGGAAGGTCAGCACCATCTGACTGGTCCCTGGCACAGTTTGCTGGTGGTGCCATGGTGGTCAGGGTACAGGAAAGTCCATTATCACAGGGGACACCCATGGAGTATACCATTCTCTTGGTGGCTGTGACTTACCCCAGACAACCAGAGGGTGCTCTGTTTCCAAATCTTGTTTCTTTAGTCATCGTAAAACTGGGAAAGAAGAAAATCTTCTGAAATGCTCTTCTTCAAAGAGAAAAATGAGCAGAGTCCTCTGAATTAGGAAGATAAATGCATGTATCCTTCATAGTTACAAAGACTGTGCTGATGAACTTCTTGTTCTTGGGGGTTTTGTGGACTGAAGAGGATACATAGCAAACCTTACGATGCAAATTATTTATACTTACAGCATGTTTATATATGAAAGCTTCACGGTGATCCCTACACAGTGTCCCATAAATAACTCTGGTTTTGTACTCAGTGAAATGAACAACCACAACAAAAAAGAATCCATGAGTGTCCCTCAGACACCCCACCCTCAGAGCTCGACTCCTTCTGGGTTTGCACCCAGGTCCACTCTACTCTTGGCCATATAGATCAATACCTTTTCTCTCCCTAAAAAAAGACCTCAGTACTTTGGTTTCCCTTGGTGGCCAGACACTGATTGCATCATGAGGGCAGAGTGTGTGGCTTGCTCTTCTTAACATCCTAGAAAGTGGCGTGAGCCCAACAGCTACTCAGCAAATGATGAATCTTAGGTCCTGACTCATCATACCCCAGGCACAAGCCAATGAAAAATAGTGTGGTAGGGAAGACACCGTTATATTTTATTTCACCATTTTGTTACAAAATAAATAGGCCCTAGGATCATGACAATCCATGGTTATTCCATGTCTTAAAACTATGAACCATCTATAGGATTGTGAAGTTTAAAAAAGTAAAGACTCGTCCCATGACTTTAAGCCGTCTTCCATATGAATTTCAGTTCTAAATCTTAAACTAGTGGTGGTTGGCACTCTAGCATGGAAAAGCTTAAGCAGGTTACTAGATCACACCCAGGTGTTACAGCCATTATAAATGTGTGCTTTAACAGACAAAGAAAAATTCACAGACACCGACAACAGTGTAGTGGTTACCAGAGGGAAAAGGGGGTGAGGGGAGGTAGATGGAGGTAAAGGGGGTCAAACATATGGTGATGGAAGGAGATTTTACTTTGGGTGGTGAACACATAATGCAATATACAGATGTATTATAGAAATCTATATAATTTTATTGACCAATGTCACTCCCATAAAACTATTTTTTTTTTAAATGCCCATCTCTCCGGTCTCATTAAAACCTCATAAAAATGGAACATGCCATTGATAACCATAGATTGGAAAATCAGTTAATTTGAGCTAATGTTTTGAGGCTAGCTTCCTGGGTCCTGGTGGGAGGGGAGGGGAGGGGAGGGGAGGGGAGGGGAGGGAAGAGGGAGGGAGAGGAGCCTATCACAACCTCCCAGGGAATTCTCTTCCTTCCAGAACAAGTTCTGGCTTATTCACATGACCACATGGCGTCCGTGGCTGGGGTGAAGGCTCAGTCTGGACTCTTCAGACTAAGGAGCCCTGCCTGCGGAGGCCACATTGAGGACATAGCTGACACTGCGGGCTCAGGACCACTGAGAACTTTGAACCCACACAGCTGTGAGCACCGTGGGGCCCTTCGTGCAGACCAGCTGTTGGTTCAGCTCTGCTTGTCTATCTTGTTAACAGATTGCAATCCTTGGAAGTACGGCGCTTGTTTCATTCTTCAGACATGAAGCATTCTTTTATCATTTCTTGGCGGCAAGCACAGGGGTTGGATAAAGTGAGCTCGCCCTATAGACCTCACGGGGGCATTGAACACTCTCGTAACCCAGAATCAGCATTTTCTTTAAGTTTAGAGAGAGGCCAATGTTCAGGTCTGTGGCAATCTCTGTATAATCCTGAAAACAGTTTATCTATTTTAATATCCCAGGATTTTCTGCTTTCCTGAATTTGAAACATATCATGAAGTCAGATGCTCATTTGAAAAAATACAATTCTAAATGTGTGGTAGTGCATTTACCCGTACCTACCCCTGGTTTTCCTTCACTGAATATGTCAAACTATATGTAAAATGATACTCAGGTGCAGACATTTGTCGGCAGTCCAGCCTCTTTAGTTGTTTCCAAAGGTATTTTAAAGCTTTCGGGGTTGTAAAATGTTATACTCAACACATATTTGTTTTAAAATTTCTGAATTGCTTTTTGTTTTATTACACTATGAACTTGAATCTAAGTCAAGCGAGGGCAATGCAATGTGATGTCAGGAAAATGCTTTGTTCTAAGATGGCATTTTTCTGTAAGAAGATGTGCCGTGAGTAATGTGGTTTTTTGAGACGATTAATATGAGAAGTCCTGGGGAACAAGGAACCAGATTCGTTTTAAAAAGTAACCGAGGACAACATAAAATTGCACCAAAGAAGGCAGGCAGTCAGACTTAATGATAAAATGAAGGAATGTGCCGTCTCTTCTTGAACTGAGTTGATCGAGAGACTTAATTTTGATTATGTAACATTTGGTGATGAGTTTTCTCATACTTACTTCCGTTCACTCATGCCATTTTTTTAAATCATAGCCTGAAATGTATTGAACTGGCCTAAAATATGTTTTGTACGTCTTTCAAAGGGGGCTTTAATGTGTAACATTTAACCTGAGTCATGAAAGTGTGGTGTCAGCGGTATTTATGTAATTTGTGCATATCACACAGCAGCGCAAGGTGTTTTGTGATCAGCGTTCTTACGGGCAGAGGCTCTTGCTGCCCCAAGGGGTTGGTGTGAACTTACTCTGGACTAATCCGACAGGTCCCTTAAAGTTGGAATGATAAAATTCTTCGTGCAGGTGGATTTAGGTCATCCCAAGCCACAGTGGTATGACTTGCCCCCCTCAGATCGCCAAGGCCTGCCTGAGGAACTGTGTCTTGCCTTCTGCCTTCTTTCTGGGCTTCCTGTTGAGGAATGAGTGGCACTGACCTCGTATACCCCAAGCGAGATGCTAAAAAGAGTAACCTCACATAGTTTATGCAGATCGAGTTACTGAGCTTTTGAAGGAAGAGCCTTTTATCAGGAGTAGCTTTCACGATCCACCTGATACTCCTGGCAGACAAAGTCCAGCTTCTTCTAGTTCCATAAATATAATTAGGTGAGGGTGTTCCATGACCGTGACCTGGACATAGCAGCCTCCACCTGCACACAGCCGTGAGGACAAAGAGCTTCAGGAAACTAGCCTTCAAGGATGGACCCCTGGCTTCAGGCCGTGCATAGTCAAAAGACATCATGCTATTTAACTACCATTTTGAAGTTTTTGTGAAATTCTTGAATTCTTTAAACTTTGATTTCCTTTTCCATGTTAGGACATTTGTCCCACGAGAGCTTTACAGACGCTGAAGTATGAACTTGCCTCCCACGTGCTTTGTGGCTTATCAGTGCATTCGTGGTTCTCTCTCGAGGTGTCAGTATTTTTAAGGTTTAGCGCCTTGGAGAGGCTCTGGGGCTGATTGCTTCAGACTCATTTGGAAACCTTTGGAAAATTGTCTGATTGCTCATCTCCTAGCTTTTGACTTCTAAGCGAGCATGTTCTTGCATGAGCAGAGGCATGCTGAGAAGTAGGGAGGTGTGAAAGGGACTATTGTCACATCTTTTCATACAAGGAGGCAGGAGGCTGCTCTCTGAAGAGTCCTGGGACCACCTTGCACAGCAGCTCCCGCCTGAGCCTGTGAGACCTCTGGGCTGGTGGCAGGCTCAGGAGAAATGCACTGGCATTGGCACGTCCGGGCTACAATGTTTTGGTTTAGACTTTTTGGAGATTTACATTTGTGGGCAAAAACCTGATTGTGTTTGACTTCAGAAATTTTACTTTATTTTTTTAATTGTTTAATCAGTTAACAGGAGCAGAGGAAAGAAATCAGGTTTCTAGGATGTGGAGGGAAGCATTAAATGTATATGGTGTGCTTGACGCACGTTGTTGTATAGTAAAAGTACAGGTCATTTGTGATTCTCTACAGCCCTGCAGTGACATCGGTCTTGCCCCCTGCGCCCAGGTCCTGGGTGTCTGAAGCACTTTGCACATCCAGTGGGGCCAGAAGACTCAAAGTCAGTGTATGAGATGAAAATTGCACTTCATCCAAACTGCTTTTGAGAGGCCCGGCATTTCTCACTAAAAATAGCTTACGCCTTTTCTCGTGTATCCCGTCCTCTAAGTATGAACGTGTAATGTGTATGTATGAGTGTATACTATGAACGTATGAATGTACACTATGTGTGTATGAATGTATACTATGTATGCATGGATGCAGGAACGTATACTGTGTATGTATAAATTAGCAATGTGTGAAGAAGGTGCTGTGGGCTTAGGGGCTTTGTTGTATGAAAAGTACATCTTTATGCAGTAGAGCACAGCTCAGTGTGGGAAGCTGAGGAGCGTGAGGAACGTGTGCCCGACTGGTGGAGAATCGCAGGTCCGGCTCCCACTCTGGACATCCACACTTACTGTAGTGGGATGGCAGGCGATACCAGGAGCTTGGTTTTAATACGGATACACCTCGTTTTATTGTATTTCATTTGATTGCGCTTCACAGATGTTGCATTTTTTTTAAGTTTATTGGGGTGACAATTGTTAGTAAAGTTACATAGATTTCAGGTGTACAATTCTGTATTACATCATCTATAAATCCCATTGTGTGTTCACCACCCAGAGTCAGTTCTCTTTCCATCACCATATATTTGATCCCCCTTACCCTCATCAACCACCTTTCTCTCCCCGCTTACCCTCTGGTGACCACTAAACTATTGTCTGTGTTATGAGTTTTTGTTTCTTCATTTGTTTGTCTTGTTCTTTTGTTGTTTTCAGTTTTATATACCACATATCAGTGGAATCATATGGTTCTTGACTTTTTCTGTCTGACTTATTTTGCTGTGGCTAGTGATGACCTCAATTCACTTGGACAAAGAATTGTATCATCCCAACTTTAAGGGACCTGTCGGATTAGTCCAGAGTAAGTTCACACCAACCCCTTGGGGCAGCAAGAGCTTCTGCCCGTAAGAACTCTGATCACAAAACACCTTGTGTGGCAGTGTGATATGCACAAATCACATAAATACTGCTGACACCACACTTTCATGACTCGGGTTAAATGTTACACTTTAAAACCCCCCTTTGAAAGATGTACAAAACATATTTTAGACCAGTTCAATACATTTCAGGCTATGATTTAAAAAATGGCATGAGTGAACGGAAGTAAGTATGAGAAAACTCATCACCAACTGTTACATAATCAAAATTAAGTCTCTCAATCAACTCAGTTCAAGAAGAGACAGCACATTCCTTCATTTTTATCATTAAGTCTGACTGCCTGCCTTCTTTCGCGCGATTTTATGCTGTCCTCGGTTACTTTTTAAAAAATGAATCTGGTTCCTTGTTCCCCAGGACTTCTCATATTAATCGTCTCACAAAACCACATTACTCGAGGCACATCTTACAGAAAAATGCCATCTTAGAACAAAGCATTTTCCTGACATCACATTGCATTGCCCTCGCTTGACTTACACTCACTTTGAGTCTATATTTGTCCCTGTAGCTGAAATGTGTGTCTTGGAGGCAGCATAGGTTGAGTTTAGTTTTTTTTTATCCAGGCTGCTACTCAGTGCTTTTTTATTGGTGAGTTCAGTCCATTTACATTTAGGGTGATTATTGATATATAAGGATTTCCTATCATTCTATCTTTGGTTTTCTGGTAGGATGGTGTCTCCATTGTTTCTTTGTCTTTTTGGTGCTTTTATTTCAGTGTGGTGGTATTCTATGATTTTTCCCTCTATTCTTTTTTTTATGTTATATCAGTTCTAGTTTTTTGGTTTTTTTTTTAGTGGTTACCATTAAGTTTATGTAAAAGAAAGTTTGATATTTAGCATATTCCATTTCCTTCAGCATGCTTCCTTTCTCCATTCCCTTGTGCCAGGTTAGACCTTGACTCTCTCCCCTTTTATGTATTTGTTGTTACAAATTATTGCTATTTATACTGTGAGTTGATTTCTGCACTTCAGTAGCAAGTTGTCTTTTTCCTTTTTTATAAGTGTTTTTTTTTTTCTTCCTTCCTTACCCTGTATGTTATGTTTAAGTGTATCATGTCCTATTTGGGGCAGGGGTTGCCATTTCCTGCTTCTGTCTGTTTGTAATACTACTCATGGTTTTGTATTCTTTTGCTTTTTGTTTCAGGTTGAATAGCCTCCTTCAGTATTTCTTGTGCAGGTCGTGTGTTAGAAAATTCTTGCAGCTTCTGTATGTGTGGAAAGGTCTTTATTCCTCTTTCATATCTAAAGGATATCTTTGCTGGATATATTATTCTTGGCTCATAATTTCTCTCTTTCACTAGTTTGAATATTTGATTCTACTCCCTCCTGGCTTGTAGAGTTTCTGCTGAAAAATCTGATGATAATCTAATGTGCTTTCCTTTGTAGGTTATCGTCTTCTTTTGCCTGGCTGTCTTGAGGATTCTTTCTTTGTTGTTGATTTTAGACAACTTCAATACAATGTGCCTTGGAAAAGGCCTGTTGGGACTGAGGTAATTAGGTGTTCTATTTGCTTCTTGGATTCGAGGATCCACTTCTTTCCACAAATTTGGAAAGTTCTCGTCAACTATTTGTTTGAATATACTGTCTGGTCCCTTCTCTCTTTCTTCTCCTTCGGGTATGCCTATTATTCTTATATTGCTCTTTCTGATGGAGTCAGAAAGTTCTTGTAGAGTTCTTTCATGTCTATTAACTCTCAAGTCTCTCTCTTCTTCCATCTGTGTCATTTCCAGATTTCTATCTTCAATGTCACTGATTCTTTCCTCCATCTGGTAACTCTACTACCTAAGCTGGCTATTTCATTCTTCATTTCTTTTATTGAGTTCTTAATCTCCATAAGTTCTTTTTGGTTCTTTTTTAAAATTTCAATCTCTTTGGTAAAATGTTCATTTTGTTCTTTGATTGCGTTTCTGAGTTCATTAAACCACCTGTCTGTGTTTTCTTGCATCTCGTTGAGTTTTTATGAACTGCAAGCTTGAATTCTCTGTCATTTAAGTCACATATTCCCTTGTCTTCAAGTTCATTTTCTGGAGACTTTTCATTTTCTTTCTGAGCTGCCTTGTTACCTTGATTATTCATGACAATTAGTGAATTATTGTTTCTCTTTCTAGGTATCTACAGGAGTGGGTTCTACAACAGGTTGATAGGAAGAGGTCTTTCTTTTGTTTTCCAGTACGTGTTTGCAGAATGTTTTATTTTCTCTCCAGCTGCAGCCCTTTTTTTCTCTCTCACACTGTAGTGTTATGTTTTCTCTGCACTGTTCCAGCTTCTCACCCAATGGGGGGATTCCCTGGATGGCAGGCTTCTCCTCTGTGAACAGTTCACCTGGGTAATAGGGCACTGCCTCCGTGGGGGGATATGGGGAGCTTCTGAAGTTCCATATCTCTTCCTGCACCAGATTCAGAGCCCGTATGCTTCAGCAGCTATATTTAGTCCTGCAGGGATCCGCCCAGATAGGTGGGGCCAGGGGCGGGGTGAGTTGTGAGAGGTGGCCCAGAGCAATGGCGGCGACCACAACCACAGCCGGTCCTGCTTCCACAGCTCCCTCCCCTTTGCCAGAACTAGTTGGGCTGCAAATCTGTGTCTGCGGACCACAGTTCTCAGAACTGCAAATATTCTGTTCTTTAGATCTGACAGTGCTACTGTTCCGCTTCTAGCACTGGGCAGGTGGGCGCAGGGCGAGCTCTGGGAGGGTAGGGAGGGGGCGGCTAGTCTCAGTGCCTAAGGCTTCCGTTCTCTGCGGCAGTGAGGGCTTAAATCATGATTTTCAGCCTTCTTCCCTCAGTCTTTTCTCCGAGGTCTCTGCCGTGAGCTTTGGGTTCAGCCGTGTTATATGCTGCCCCCTCAGCCCTGTGGGCCATAAGCAGAGCCCTAGCAGTCCGAGTTCTTCCCTCTCCTGCAGCCGCAGTAGTTCCAGAATGCTGGGAGCTTGGAGATGTGAGCTCTGGTCTGCTCCTGCGCCTGCGCCGCCCGTGTCTCTGCACTCCACCTCCCCTCCTCCCCCGCTCGCCCAATTTGCCCATCTTTAGATGATTTCAGTTGTGTGCCTCTTAGTCTTGCCTGTCTGCTGTGCAGTGAGTCCTTTGTGGAATTATAGTTCAATTTGTTGTAAATTCCAGGGGAGATTTCAAGAGGCTCACCTCACACTGCCATTTTTATGACTTTTTTTTTTTTTTTTTTTTTTTTTAATGAATTGAAGGGAAGACCCTCCAGCAGTGAAAAGGTTATGGTACTCCTCGCTTCATTGTGTCGTCTGGAGCCAAACCCACGATATCCCTGAGGTGTGCCTGTGTTTTTATGCTCTTGCACCCACATGTTTTCTCATTCTCACCAGCTCGCTCTGTTTCTTTTCCAGGCATATACATTGGGATTCTGGTATTGTACTAATTGGTTTACATCATGACTGTGACCCTATGGCTGGGGGCTTCACGAGGAGTAAGGACAAATTATTTGTGTATTCTTGACTCTCACAGTTGAGTTTGATGGGGCTCAATAAATATTTACTAAATGTATGAGTGATGACTTCATTTGAAAAGTCAGCAAGGACTGCACAGTTTCCTGTAGCATGAAAGGGACATCAGCTCACTTCCCAGCGTTACTGGTTCCTGATCTGTAGTTGTGAGCTCTGGGTTCAGTTAGTCCCTGATAATAAAGAAACTCCCTGGGAAAGGAAGCTCAGCGCGTGAGCCTTAGAACAATGGAAGCCATCCAACTGAGCAGACATGTGCTGAGTGTCTTCCGTGTGCTTATGCCGGGTCTGCTGCCCTGTCCTGCCTGTGCCCTCCTGCTGGACAGCCTCAGAGATGGCAGGGACTGGACCCCTGGGGAAGCATAGAAAGGCACTAAAAGGCAGGGGAAGGCTGAGATTTTGACCTGCTGCCTTTGTTCATGTTGAGTCATCCGTTTATCTGCGAAAGACAGGTTGTAGGGCCTCCACTGCAAACTTTGAGCACCTCCTATGTGCCAAGTCTTGTGCTGTCTGCTGAGAACACAAGACATTAATATGTGGACCTTGACCTCCAGGAGATCAAAAGCAATAGACATAAATTAATTCCTAGATCAATGAGAATCATTCCTTGGAAGGGCTTGAATTCATCTATAATAATAAACATATTTTGTAGGAAAATGTCATTATTGAGCTTGTAAAAAATAGAGATTGTTTATCAACACCAGTATATGCAAAAGGAAAAAATCTGTAATCATCATCATCATTATAATCGTAAAACAACCATAGTCATTTGCTTTTGACGCTGTAGTTCTCAAATAGAAATTCCCTGTTGGAGTGTGTGGACATGGGAAAATTAAGTTGATGAAGTAACATTTGGGACTTATGTGTCATTCTCATAGTCTCTAAATCTGAACCATCTCATATGATAGCGTGACCTCGCCATGTTGCTATTTTTGCCAGATCAATGTTGAGTTGGTATCAGTAGGCGGAGGTCAAGTAAGGTTTCAGCTTCTCCGGAGCGTGCCAGACCGGAGAATGGTGACAGTAATTAGAAGCAGAGTTTTCCCTCCTTCATCTTCCTGAGAGTGCGAGTCCCCTTCCAGCTCTCAGTCTTAAATGAAAAGGGCAGGAATTCAGCTGTTATTTAGAGATCACTAACTGCACGCAAGATGCTCTTCTAAGCTCTGTGGGCAGAATTCAAAGAGGAAGAGAGAGACTTTCAGAGTGCCCTGCACGCAGCTTAGACATAAACTAGAGATCATAGCAGATCGAATAAGAGCTACAGTAGAGATGCAAATTGTGATGTGAGTAGGAAGGTCAGTTTCTCTGGGGACTCTAAGAAAGCACCTCAAAGGAAGGAGGTGACATACAGGTAGAACCTTGAAGGGTATGTAAGATTTAAGTGGGAGGAAATGCATATTGTGTGTGTGTGTGTGTGTGTGTGTGTGTGTGTGTGTTTCTTTCCAAAAGAACTTAAATCTTTGAGGAAGGGAAAAAGAAATTGCCTCCATCCCCAGTTCAGTGTAGAGCACAAACATTTGCTCAGTGGTGCTTGTTGGAGGAAGGATGGGGCAGGGCAGCTCAAGGGGGCATGTTGCAACAAACTGATGGAGAGTAGCTTGAATTGGGTAAGTGTCTGATGTCCTTCTTCTGTGAGTCCTCTCAAACAGGCTGAGTGACAGGCAGGCTCATCTCCCACGAAGTCACCTTCACAAAAGCTATCTGCTCTGAGTCTCAAGTGGAGATGGGTCAGAAGCAGAGATGGTTCTTCAAGTGGATGTGCCTACCCTTTATCTGTAGCTATTAGTGATTTTATCTTGTACCTTGGTTTAATTGTAATGGTAAGAATTGCAGCGTTAAAAATGAGTTCTATACAGAGGCTACACACACATTCAGTATGTCCAGTCTGTGCCTACTGGGGTCAATAGAGCTCAGTGTTTTCTTTTTTTTTTTTTAATTTTATTTTATTAAATTTATTGGGGTGACAATTGTTCGCAAAATTACATAGATTTCAGGTGCACAATTCTGTATTACATCATCTATAAATCCCATTGTGTGTTCATCACCCAGAGTCAGTTCTCCTTCCATCACCATATATTCGATCCCCCTTACCCTCATATCCCACCCCCCACCCCCCATCCCCTTACCCTCTGGCAACCACTAAACTATTGTCTGTGTCTATGAGTTTCTGTTTCTCATTTGTTTGTCTTGTTCTTTTGTTGTTTTTGGTTTATATACCACATATCAGTGAAATCACATGGTTCTCTGCTTTTTCTGTCTGCTTATTTCACTCAGCATTACTCTCTCAAGATCCATCCATGTTGTCACAAATGTTCCTATATCATCTTTTCTTACCGCCGAATAGTATTCCATTGTGTATATATACTACAACTTCTTTATCCATTCATCTATCGAAGGACATTTTGGTTGTTTCCATGTCTTGGCCACCGTAAACAAAGCTGCAATGAACATTGGAGCACACGTGTCACTGTTTTCTCTTTCCTTTTTTTTAGCTATATTAATGTCAGAAACCAAGGATGCAAAATTTTTCTGTTTTGGGAATGTTTTTCCCAAAGCAAAATTGAGTTTTTGTTTTTGCAAAAGAACAGTGGAACAAGTCCTTTTAAAATATCTGATTCAAATGACTTAACACAGTCAGCATGATAGCTATTCTTACGTGCCAGTGAACAACTAATGTCACTTTGTGCTTTCTCTCTTTTGAATGAATTCATTGGACCTTAGTGTGTACCAAGCTAGAATTCCGAAGATCTTAGTCATCTCTAATTGTTCCTTTTGCAGAAATACAGATTACTTTGTTAGGTTACAGAACATGTGGTTGTGGCTGTTGAGAATTCTTGGCTAGAATGTGAAATAAAGCTTTTGCTGATTCTTGAGCCCAATGTATATTTCTTTCCGGCTGTTACATATGCTTTTCAGCACTGAGTGCGTAGATCTAGAAATTGACAACCTGTACTCTGGTGAGCTTCACAAATGTGGTTCAGACCCAAGCCCTTACCAACACTTTGTCCGGTAACTCCCTAAGAGCCATTTAACTTTGAGCAACTTAGCATTTGGTCTGAAGAGATAGCAACTGTGAGAAGATACTGATGGATCAAGCTCAAACAGGACCCCAGATCTGTCTTGTGTTCAGATTTCCCCCATGTCATCATATCTAGAATGGAGTTAGGTTACTGCCATGCTTCCTGTGGTGTGAGGAAAAGTTTGTTTAAAATATACTGTATTGATCATGGCAGCTTAAAATTCTTCTAATGGTGAGGGGGTAGTGGACATCTCTGTGTTTTGAAATGTTTATAAAATGTGAAACATTTAGAAGGTTTATGGTTTGGATGGATTTGCTGGAAATGACTGGCACATGCATGGATGTAGTTTGCAACCATTGAGAAGTATTTTGGGACACCTGGTAGAGCAGTAGCCTTTCCTAGGTGAGCGCTCCAAAGAGGTGGGCAAAAAAATGTTCACCACCATTCCATGAGAAGTGGCCAAAGGACTGGAACTGTGAAAAAGAATTACGTCATCCCCAGAGGAAGGAAAGAGTCTAGGCATAAAGGAAAAAACATGTTCACTTGAGAACATTAAATGGTTCTTAAGTTTTAGGAACCGTGGTACCATTTTTTAAGTTGAGGTATAATTTGCACACAGTGAAATGCTCAGTTATTAAGTGTACCTTTCAGTCGCTTAGGATAAATGCAAAGTTTGAAGGCACCACCCCTATGCCTCTTCCCGTCATTTCCCCCGCTGCCGGAAGCAAATCTTCGTTAGATTTCTGTCACCATGGGTTCACTTCACCTACTCTAGAAGTTTTTAGAAATGTGATTATACATATGTACTCTTTCTTTCTGGATTCTTTTTATGC
The DNA here is from genome assembly GCF_036562045.2 of Rhinolophus sinicus. Lineage (NCBI taxonomy): Eukaryota > Metazoa > Chordata > Mammalia > Chiroptera > Rhinolophidae > Rhinolophus > Rhinolophus sinicus. Next base: position 66,744,132 of record NC_133755.1, on the reverse strand, counting down.
AGCATAATGTTTTTGAGATTCACCTATATTGTGGCCTGCATCAGTAATGTTTATTTCTTTTCCTTTTCTTTCCTTCCTTCCCTCCTTCCATCCATCCTTCCTTTCTTCATTACTGAGTAGTGATCCACTGTATGAAGGTCCCACAGTAGGTTGATCCTTTAATGCAGGGGTGTCCAAACTTTTTTCAACGTTTTTCACCAAGGGCCATATGCGGTAAAATACACAAACAGCCGGGCCACTCACTCGAGGTGACGTACGTATTGCCTCACCTGGTTTATTTAAGTAAACTAAATATATTTTTGGAATTTGCTGCCGGCCAATTAACAGTGGATTGCGGGCTGCAGTTGGCCCGCGGGCCACAGTTTGGACACCCCTGCTTTAATGGAAATCTGGGCTATTCTAGGTGTGGTTATTATTGAATAAAACAGCTATGGACATAGCAGTACAGGGCTTCTTGCAGACATATGGTCTGATGTCTTTTATATAAATACCTAGGAGTGGAATTAGTGGATTGTAGAGTTGATGTGTGTTTAGCTTTTTAAGAAACTGCCAAAGAGATTTACAGGATGATGTATCATCTTATGCCTGACCGGCGATACTGAACAGTCTGGCTTGTTCCACATCCAATCCAACATTTGGTGGCGTTAGTCTTTCTCGTTTAATCATCTTGTGGGTGAATATTGGTATCTCATTGTGATTTTAATTTGCATTTCCCAAATGGAAATGACGTTGAACCCTTTTTAATGTGCTTACTGATCACTTGCTTATCTTCATTTGTGAAGTGTCGCTTCACGTCTTTTGCCCATCTTTTATTGTATTGTCATTGTTGTTTATTGGCTATGAGAGAACTTTATATATACTACATACAAGTCATTTTTCAGATATCTGCACTGCGAATATTTTCTCCCGTTCTGTGGCTGACCTGTTTATTCTCTAGATAGGATTTTTTGATGAACAGACTTTTTTAATGGTGATAGAATCCAAATTACTTTTTTCTTTATGTTTATGCCTTTCTGTATTCTCTCTAAGATATCTTTGCCTACTTCAGCTTCATGAATGTATTATTCTATACTTGTTCCTAACAGCTTTTAAAAACCTTTTTATTTTGAAGTAATTACAGATTTACAGAAGAGTTGCAAAGATAGTACATTGAGTGCATATGTACCCTTCCCCCAGCTTCCTCTGATGTTAACATCTTGCATGACCGTGATGCAATTATCAAAACTAAGAAATTGGCAGCAGTGCATTGTATTAAATAAACTGCAGCTTTTGTTGAGATTTCACCAGTTTTTCCCTTAAAGTTCTTGTTGTGTTCCAGGGTCTAACCCAGGATACTACATTCCACATTGCATTTAGTTGTCGTGAGCCCTCAGTTTTCTCCAAATGTGATAGTTCCTGCCTTTCCTTGTCTTTTCTGGCCTTGATACTTTTGACAACTACACCAAGAGTTTTGTAGAATAACAGTCACTTTGTGTTTATCTAAAAATTTTCTCATCATTATTCTGAGGTTATGGATTATTGGGAAGAGTGAATACTACAGAGGTGATGTATTCTCATTGTTTCTAATAGCTTTTTTGTTTCAACTTTTACATTTAGGTCTGTGGTTGTCTCAGATTTTATTTTTGTGCATTTTCTTTTGAAAAAAGCCTGCTGGGATTTTGACTGGAATTGTATTAGATCTTTAGATCAGTTTGGTTAGAATCGATATCTTCACAATATCGAGTTTTTCAATGTATGCATTCATGGTATATTTTTCTCTTTATTTAGGTCTTCTTCACCTTCTCCCAGAAATGTTTTAGAGTTTTTACTATAAAGATCTTATGTGTCTTTTGTTTAATTTATCTCCAAGTATTTGCTATTTTTGAAAATAGTGTTTTGAGCAGTTTTTATTGCTAATGTATTGACTTTCTATGTTACAACATTGTTAAATTCACTTATCAGGTCAAGTAGTTTTATTCGGACTTTTTATATACGCAACATGTCATCATTGAATAAGGAGAATTTTACTTCCTCCTTTCTAATCTGCATGCCTTTCATTTCTCTTGCTTGTCTGATTGCACTGGCTAAGACCTCCAGTAAAATGTTAAATACCGGGCCAGCCCAGTGGCTCAGGCGGTTAGAGCTCTGTGCTTCTAACTCCGAAGGCTGCTGGTTCGATTCCCACATCAGCCAGTGGGCTCTTAACCACAAGGTTACTAGTTTAATTCCTCGAGTCCCGCAAGGGATGGTGGGCTCCACCCCCTGCAACTAAAATTGAACACGGCACCTTGAGCTGAGCTGCCGCTTAGCTCCCAGATGGCTCAGTTGGTTGGAGTGCGTCCTCTCAACCACAAGGTTGCTGGTTCGACTCCTGCAAGGGATGGTGGGCTGCGCCCCCTGCAACTAGCAATGGCAACTGGACCTAGAGCTGAGCTGCGCCCTCCACAACTAAGACTGAAAAGACAACAACTTGACTTAGACAAAAAAAAAAAGTCCTGGAAGTACACACTGTTCCCCAATAAAGTCTTGTTCCCTTTCCCCAATAAAATCTTAAAAAAAAAAAAATGTTAAATACCATTTCCCCAAAAATAAGACCTAGCTGGACCATCAGCTCTAATGGGTCTTTTAGAGCAAAAATTGATATAAGACTTGGTCTTATTTTACTATAACATAAGACTGGGTCTCAAATAATATAACCTAAGACCGGATCTTATATCAATTTTTGTTCCAAAAGATGTATTAGAGCTGATGGTCCGGCTAGGTCTTATTTTCAGGTGAACACGGTAGTGGTGGTAAGAGCAGACATTTCCGTCTTATTCCCAACCTTAAGGGGAAACATTTACTATTTCACTGTTAAGTGTTTTTAGTTGTAGATTTTTTTTTTTTTATGTCCATTACAGTCCAGGAAGTTCTGACCCTAGTTTGCTGAAAGTCTTTCGCATAAATGGGTGTTGCAACACAAATAAATGGGTTATTATTTAACATAAATGGGTGTGTCAGATGCTTATTCTGCATCTACTGAAATGATCACATGAATTTCCCCCTTAATCTGTTAATATAGTGAACTGCATTAATTTATTTTCAGCCTTTAATTCCTGGTATAAACTCTACTTGATTATAGTATATTATCCTCTTTATATATTTGTAAGTGATTTGATAATATTTCGTTAACATTTTTTTACGTTGATGTTCATGAGAGATTTTGGTCTATAATTTTCTTATTACATCTTTGGTGTTGGTACCAGAATTATAATGACTTTACCAGATGAGTTGGGAAGTATTCTCTCCTTTGTTTTCTAAAAGATTGTGTATGATTGGTATTCTTGCTTTTATTAACTTATGGAAGAATTTAACAGTGGCGAAATTTAGTCCTAGAGTTTTCTTTTGGGAAGTTAATTACAAATTCAATTTCTTTAACAGATACAGTGTTATTTAGATTTTCTGTTTCTTTTTGTGTCAGTTTTAGTAAGTTGTATCTTTAAAGAAATTCATCTTTTTCATCCAAGTTGTCAAATTTATTGGCATGAAGTTGTTTATAATATCCCCTCATTCTGCTTTTAAGTTTTGTACAATCTGTAGTCATGTCCACTGTTTTCTGTGGGTTTGTGTGTATGTGTGTGTTTTAATCTTGATCAGTATTGCTAGATGGTTATCAATTTTACCAATCTTTTTAAAGAACCAACTTCTGACTCTTTGTTGAGGTTTTTTTTTTGTCAATTTTTTGTTTTATTTCCTATTTTTATCATTTTCTGTCTTCTATTTACTATGGGTTTAATTTGGAGAATGATCTTTAGTCTTAAAGGAATTACTAGTTAGTAAGGAAAAAGATTAATTCGTATGACATTTTTAAAATAAAGAATAGTTTCTTATAAAAATATTACAGGTAAAATGAACTTGATATCAGTTTTCAAAATATAAGCAAATTTCACTGATTAGATCTAAAATAATCTGGACAGGCTTGACTGCTCTGATCTTGATGGCAGCTGCCCAGAGGACTGCATTATTTCATAGAAGGAACCATCCCATATTACACAACCCTTTGTAGAACTGGCAAAGTAATGCCTCCTGAAAGATATATACAAGAGGGCATACAAACAGATCTTCTTCACACAATTAGATTCATTCACAACATGAAAATTACACATCTAGTTTTAATTGATATGTTCAACCGTGGGCATTGACGTGAGAAATATGGTAATTACACTTAAGAGATAAACATTAATAGTTTTATGCTCATGGATCATCTACAAAAGAATTAGGTGCCCCAAATGTTTTTCATCCACATCCTTAATGAGGGAGAACATTACAGTGGGGGGAATGGATTCTATGCTACTACTGGGAATTAATGATTATTGTCTGTATTCATAAAAACCAGACAGTAACCTAAGGTGTACCATAAAGCAATAACAGTAATGATTATTGGAGGAGTAATAGCACCTCCTGCTTTTCAAAGCATAATGAGCAAGCATTTTCATGCCCCAGATGAAAACCACCTTTTCTGTGGGGCCACAGGAGGATATAGTGGTTTTGAGCACAAGTGCTTTTGAATGACAAAGAAGGAGTTAAGATAGCCAAGTGTAGTCTTCAGACTAAATTTTTTTTCTACGGAATTTAGTATTTTTTGCTGCTATTCTTTTTCATAACAACCTTTGGAAGCAACATCCATAAAGTTTGCCATTGGAGGCTGCTTCTCCAGGTTTTGGAGCTGCTCCAAAGCCTGGAGAAGCTGCTTCTCCTGCTTCTCTGTTAGGTTTTGGTTTCAAGGAAGAATTATCCTTCACACTGCACTTTCATAAGTACCACTTTTGTAAGGTAGCCTTCAGCTTAGCTCTTCTGAGGGTGGTCGTTTGATGTGGTTTTGTGTTATGTCTGACCGTCTCACCTCATAAATATTTGTTGTCAGAATGAATGAATGCAATGACCCAGTGGTTAATGTATTAAAGATTGGAGCAATTAATATTACAAACACTGATGCTAGGATAGATGCTTTCTGATTGTGGCATTGTCTTTGTGGAAGGCGGTGGTGGTGACGTGCTCAGTAATTCTGACCTCCACAGTGCCCAGGAAACTAGGAATCGGGAAATGGGGGTGTTCATTAGTAGATATTTAAGAACATAAATGTAAGGTACAAGTCATCTAATTTAGATCATTTTAAGTGACCTCAGATATTCCCAGGATATTGCAAACTTTGATTGATTGCCTTTTCCTCATTGTCTCCAAAGAAAGATGATGGTGTTTTGAAAACTTTTCTTACTGACTTCTGAGTTATGCTCATTCTTGAAAGACATACAGCCAAGTAAAGGGAAAGCCAGAAAAAAACACACTCTATATTTTGTTTTGCAACTGCAACCAGAATATATTTTTCAAATAATGGGAGAGGTTGCTTGGTTGAAGGAATGGTAAATTATTTATTCCCTTTAAGAAACCACACTGAAAGAGAAAAGCTTTTCTCCCCCCTTTTTGTATCAGAATTGATTGTACACTAGCATATTACTATTCAGTCCTATAAGAATTTGTTAGGATTTTTTTCTCTTCCTAGGATTTTTATTTCTGTAATATTTTCATATAATGGCCAAGTAATACCCACAGAAATTTTTTTAGGCTTTTTGTGGAGCACATAATGCAGCTTCCTTGTCAAACAGCAAACTACTTTCATCATTTACTTTTCTTACTGGGAAATGTATCTTTTGTAGAAATGTATGTTAGTTGGTACAGACTTATGGCTACTATTAATGAGACAGATACCCATTGCTATCACATATAACTAGAGGATTGTAAATTCTGATACTTGTAGGCTATTTTTAATATCAGAAAATCTGACAGCCTGTTTAGTAACCTATCATATGATCACTAAATTACTGTGACTATATGATATGATATGATTCTATGATAAGCTCTTCAGAAGACACAGGGAAAAGAATACACGTATATGGTCCCTTCCCCTGAGAGGCTGAGAGTCTAGCTGAGAAACAAGACCAGCTGCACAGGAAACCAGGATAGAATTGGGCACTTCCTTGTCATCAGTGTTTGGAGCAGCAGAGGTCATTGTGAGTCTTTGGAGTTTCTTCCTTTTGCCTCTCAGCTCCACTCTCCCCCTCTTCTCCCCATGCTTAGTGCCAGGGGAGCCCACCGGTTAGATCCCATCAGGCTCTCCTGCCCTCTGGCTTCTGTTTGAGCTCAGCAGATGAGGAGATCAGAGGGAGGGAGGAACGTGAGGTCTCATCTCCTCCCCTTACCCCTTCACAGCCACTGTTAACGTCTCTGGGCTCTGGCCCCTCAGGCCAAGGGCAGTCATGCACCCTGCTATTCCTAACCTGGGGCAGGGTGCTGCTCTCACCTGCAGTGGGGTAGGCAAACAGGCCTTCTGTTAAACTCGGACCTGCCAGGTCCTAGCTTACCTCGTCTGCCAGGACCCTGATTAGCCAGTGAGCTCCAGTGTGTTGGACAGGTTTTACGAGGGAAAGCTTATGTCAGGCCTGGAGGTCGGGGCTTTTAGAAACGGGGAGCAACATGAACAAGAGCAGACACCATCAGGCGCAAATCTTCTCGAGGTCTCTGGTGATTCTAGTCTTACCAAGGGGACCCCAGGGAAATCCTGGCTTCAGTGTCAGGCCCTCACCTTTGCAGGTATCTTTGACTTTTGGCCTCACAAGGATGCGATTCTCTCTGGGTCTCCCCAAAATGAGGATGTGAGGTGACAGCAGCTGATGAGGTAAGGAGGTTGCTGTCCCTTCAAAGCGGCTCAGAATTCTGCTCGGGTGTAGCCTGGATTATTTACTGAGCGCGTGACTGGAGAATGTGATTCTCAAGGTCCAGGTGTCCCGGGCCACCTCCAGGTCTGCGCTTGCGCCCTCCTGGGATCCCACAGGCTCTTGGGAAATCTTGCTCTGAGCTTGTTGCCAAGAGCACAGACGCTTTCAGGCTTCTCTTCATCTCTGCAGATCTTTGTCTCTTTTCTCTGCCTGTCATTCTCAGTTCATTTTTTTTTAATGGACATTAGATGCAGGCTGTGTGCCAGGTCCTGTTTTAGGTGCCAGGAATGTATCAGGGGACAGGAATACAGAGCCCTGTACCTCCCTGGGCTTGTATTCTAGTGAAGAGAACATAGTATGCATAACTGCATAAATAAATGATAGCATTTCAGAGGGAGTGTCGCCAGAAAGGTAATGTAAGTGAGGGGGTGCACTGATGGGCTACCAAGGAAGAGAGGGGTTGCACGTGGCGTGGCTGAAGAAACCTTTGGAAGAGGGAATGTTTGAGCAGAGAAGTTACTGCCCAGGATTCGGACAAAGCAGGAACATCCGAACTCTTCTTTCAAACTGAACTCAACCTTGAAATGCTGAATATTGTTTTTGTTTCTGTCTCTTTTTTAGTTTTATCACCACAGAGTGCATTAACTAACATCTTATGATGAACTTGAGAAAAGATCCTTTTTAACTTGGGAAAAAAAAAAAAAACACTGGAAGTACATAGACTAATACAGTAAACACTGGAGCATGTGCTATCCAGAATAAATGATTTCATTTTCGTTATTTTTTTATGGAAGAAGTAAAATGTTACAGCAATTTATGGGGGCTGCATAATGTATGAGGCCCAGTGCAAAAATGAAAATGTGGGGCCCCATGTTAAAAAATTAAGACTTTCACTAAAGAGCTGTAGTAATGTTTCACGTATATGTTTTAAATTACATAGATGGTGCTGTGCTGCCCGTGACATAGTGTCACTTGCCTTTGTCACTTAACATGTTTTTACCATCTGTCCCTATTGACACATATGGCTCTGTAATTTTTCATGTTAACTGCTGATAGAAGTTAATATATGATATTTTAATTGATCTGTTCCATTATTGAGTGAATGTTTACTCTTTCCACGTCTACATAATTTTAAAACATTTATTTTAAAATAGTTTCATATAAGAAGAGTCAAAATTCCCTTAGACCTTTCATTCAGGTTCCCCAAATGTTCACACTTTACCACACTGCTTTATTTTTCCCGTTTTCTTTTCTCTTTTTTTCGTTTTTTATGTGTATGTACAATAGAAAATATGTATCAGCATATGTGCATATAATTTTTTCTGACCCATTTGAGAACAAGTTGCAGACATAATGCTCATTTGTTCCTAAATACGTCTATATTTATTTCTCCAAAAAGCAAAAACATTCCCTGTGATCAAAATTGAGAAATTAATGTCAATACAATGCTATAATCCACAGCCCTTATTTTCATTTCTCAAATGGTTCTAATGATGTCTCTTGGCTTTTCCCAGTCCAGCATCACGTCAAGATCTTTCACTGCATTCTGTTGTCATGTCTCTTTAAATGTATCCGTTCCGCAGTCTTTTTCTGTGTCTTTCGTGCTTAACATTTTTGAAGGCCAGAGGCCAGTATTTTATAGACTGGTCCTCAGTTTGGGTTTGGTTAGTGTTTTCTAGTGATGAGATGCAAAGTTTGCATTTTTGACAGGAAAGCCATGGGAGAGGTGCTGATCCTTCTCAAAGCATCACGTCCAGAGGCCCGCGAGAGCACTTTGCCTCATTACTGGGGTGGGAACGTCATCACCTGGTTAACGTGGTATTTGCCAGGTTTCTGCTCTGATGTTATTAATAAGTATTATCAATAAGTATCTTTGAAACTATAGGGACATCTTATTTCTCACCATGCTTCCGCTCACTAGTCTCAGCATCCATCCTTGACGTTTCCTGCCTGAATCCGTTGTTACAGTGATGCCAGGAAAATAGTGCTTTTCTAATTGTGCCATTGCTTCTACATTTATTAGTTGGCGTTCCCCTGGAAGGGGGAACTTTCTCTTCTACCTTGTTTACTTAGTCAGTATGCACTCATGGATTTCTATTTTATTCAGTGGTTTTATAATTGGTTATTCCCATTATTTTAATACCCAGGTTTTCCTAGGTTTGGTCAGTGGGAGTCCCTTCAAGCTGGGTTCCTTCCATTTGACATAGTCCCAGGATTCCTCATTGTTCCTTTCTTCTGGTACAACAAGATGTTCTAGAATCATTTTCTGACTCTCCAACCCCAGACCTGGAATCAGCCATTCTGCAGGGAGCCGTGGTTCCTTTCTTTGCAGAAATGGTTTTTAGACACAAAGATTTAGACACTGTGTGTGCTCATTGATACCTGTGTGTCCTTGCTTCTATTATAAGCCCTTTCATTGGACAGAGCTACTAGACAATATATACGTAATATACATAGACACACATTCATATACATATACACATTTGTATCTATTTCAGTACCTATTTATCTCACATCTACCATCCGTCTGTCTATCCATCCACGTATCTATTTATCTACCTTTGTATCCAACAAAAATTGGGCTTTATTCCTATACCCCTAATTCCAATCCAATTCTACAGGATTCATCCTAGTCTTCTCTCTTTCTGTATTTATAACTCCCTTTTCTGACAGTGAGAAACTTGGTTCCTTTTATCCACAATATATTTACTTATTTTTTTTCAATATTAGAAGGCACAAAAAATAGTTTCAAAATTGCTATCACAAGCAACTGAGAAAAACATGCTATCAACAATTCAGTATGTGTTTAAAATAATTATTTACGTAAGGTTCCTACTGTATTAGGCACAATAATAGGTGTAGCTGAATAAGACATTGTTCTTATCATTAAATTGCTTTAACTCTTCCTCCTTCTCCTATATGAATGGATGGAGTGAGATTTGGTTTTGCCCCAGTGTTTTCAGATCCTACAAAGGACTAGAGAGTTCAGGCTAGGATGTGATGTGGGGTTAGTGAGAAATAAGATGTTGGGAATGCAAATGGAGGTTCTCCTTTCTCTTCCCTGTTTTGATACTACATAGTATTTGTTTCTGCAAAGGAGACAGCCTCTCAGGTAGATCTTTGTAGTTTCCTTACCTGAGAAAACTAAGTGGCTTCAATAACCGTATTAATTTATTTTGCTCATGGATATGCAATTTTGGCAGAGCAAAAACTAAATCCCCGAAATAGAAAGTGTAAGCTGCGAATTTGTTTCCCTGTATTATCATTAGGGGATGTAAGACCCAGTGCGATTTTGCCCCTCAATTAATTCATGGTTTCCTCATTGAATATGTAACCCCAAGTTTCTTTCATACACTAGTGATTCCTGATCTTGAGGGATCATTTGGTGGGAAATACAGCTACATGTATTCAGGTTAAAATATGACCTTCTGAAAGCCCCGTATGATTAGAAGATACCTTAATGAAGAGAACTCTTCACGATCAGTGGTGCAGAGGTCATTTATCGGGTTTTAATGGGGACATACAGCATAGTTATAAATATGAGAACATGGTGTAAGAAGTTATGTGATATTTGGAAGCACGGATGCCCCAAGTGTGACTTTTGGCTAATAATTTTTACTAGTGCAAATTATCAAGTAACATTTATGGACTGTGTTTGTCATCAAGTATAAAACTTGAGCTTAATGTAGAACTATTGATTGTGAGTTTCCTGAGCAAATATTTTCCCATGGGTCACAGTGGATTTTTGTCCTAAGCCTCCAATAATGCTAGGTTCTTACGCAAATAAATAGAGTGGTCTTCCTTTTACAGGCTAATCACTTGGAGAAATCAGGATTCACCATTCCTCAGTAATGTGAAGATGGCCTCATTCTCCTCTGGGCTAAAGAGCAATCTGTTACTCCCACTGATCTCTGAATTACTTCCATATGCCAAGGAATGCTGTGTCTCAGGCTTGGTGTCCTGGGTATAGATGGATTCTGGTCCTCTTTCATTTGGGCACTTTCCCCTGCCAGCTATGATTTTGTGCTTATAAATTCTGCCCAGTTCAATGAGACAGTCCTGATGAATCATCAGAAAAGTTAACCTTTACCATCTAGAGCTTTTAAAATGTTAAATTGCTTTCAAAGACCCTGTTCTGCTTGGAATTTCTCATCACAGTTGTAACAGCATGGGGTTGGTTCTTCACTGCCTAGCACAGGTATTTCCCAGGTCTGTATGTCTTTCCTTCTAGCCCCTTGGCTGCCAGAACTCAGTTCACCCCGTTCAGTTGCCACTCAGCATCCTTTCAGGTGCATGATGGCAGCTGCTGCTGGGTACAGCAGCTTATTCTTTTAAAGGAACGTTCTGCGGTAAACCATAACACCCCCATTTGCAGTCTACTTTTTATGCAGTTCAAGTGTTGATCAGTAAAATTCCCTATGAATCTTGGGGCACAGGATACCTCTAATGACTAATCAACATTCCTGCTTGGAATTTTGCCATATCAGAGGGGTCAGTACTTGCCAGAGCAGCCAGACCCACCTCCTTTGCACTGCCTGGCTGAGTGAACATAAAAAGTGAAACCCTTTAAACGGGCACCAATGTTCAACAAAACCAGTTTTGATCTATAGAGGCAGCTAGTCTGTAATTTCCAGTTTCTACTGAGATTTTGAGAGGAATCCTTTTCTTATATACAGTATATATATAAAATATTTTTGTACTAAATCTGGGTACGTTCTCAGTCTTACAAAAAAGAAAACATAGAAATAATAGATCCAGCAATGATTGAAAGATAGGGATGTGATAGACACACACAAAACCACAGACCGTCGATGCCACACTTCGTGCAATACAGGCCAATCCACTACCAGAGACAAAGCATTAGACAGCTGGCAGAATAAATGGACCAATATGCCCCACCCCAGGGAGCCTACACCCCAGCAGCTCTGACTCAGGCACCGCGCTGCGTTATTATACTGCACACACAAATCAAAAGCATTTTTTATGCCTTCCTTAACATTTATGTAAAAGCATTCTTTTTAAGATTCTTCAGTTAAACTTCACCAACCATCAGAGTGGCCTTGGATTAATTCAGTATTTGGAGGGATATGTGATGTTGGCTCTAATCAAGTGATTTGCCCAGCCACCCAGCAAAGCCAGTCAGAGCCTGTAATGGTCACATTGGACTTAGTCTACCAAAGCACGAGTTCTCTTACTCAGAAAAGGATGTAAGGTAGCTGACTAAAATCCACACAATTATTACACAGTAAATTAAAGTAGCCTGTAAATTGACTCTGAGTTTCCTAGCAGCCAAAGTGAAAAGAGAAACTTGAAGGTTCTCTTAAATACAAACTTAGCCACTTGGGAGATGCAGAGATTTTCCTCATGCTGTGGTCCAAGAGATGTCACTTCTTTATGTCCTCAAACAGTGATATAGAAAACAAGATGTCTGTAACATTGTTGCAATAACTAGACATTTTAATCTAGATGCTTTTGTTGCATCCCTTTGTTCATATAGTGACCAAAATGCTAAAATATACCGTTTCCCCGAAAATAAGACCTAGCCAGACAATCAGCTCTAATGTGTCTTTTGGAGCAAAAATTAATATAAGACCTGGTCTTATTTTACTATAATATAAGACCAGGTATAATATACTATAACATAACATAATATAATACTAGATATAATATAATACTAGGTATAATATAATATAAAATAATATAATATAGTATAATATAATAATACAACACCGGTCTTATATTAATTTTTGCTTCAAAAGACACATTAGAGCTGATTGTCCGGCTAGGTTTTATTTTTAGGGAAACATGGTAGCACTTGGTGGAGGATGAATTATGTTGCTATTTCACCTCTCTCCTATCTAGATCTTTCTTTAATACTTCAATACAATATCCCAATGCTACTACACGATATAGTATTTTAAATTATTAATCAAGTCTAATTTTTGAAAATATGCTTGGGAATAAAAACAAGTGAACAATGAAAAGGTTAAGGAACAATACTTAGTGACATGGAAGGGCAGCTTTCTATCGTTGCTTGAACAGAAGTGTGTTGATATTCCCAAACCAAGCGTTAAGAATGCTTTTCTCCTCAGTGGCCATTTTCGTGCAGTTAGTATCTAGTGATTAGTCTCTCTGGCAGCGCAGAACACCGGCCACGCTCCTTTCAATCCAGATCAGCACATTTTGTATTGCAAAGCTCGTCTCGGATGGAACATATGGCTGCTGTACATGAAAAGCGAATTCTTAAGCATCTTTTGATCAGTGACAGGATTGAAGGGTTGAAAATTATGTCCAGTGGCTCATAGACCACCGATCATTGGTTTTAGATGAATAGGCAGGAGGAGGCAAAAGAGCCAACACAGATTCAAGATTATTATGGGAAATGGGAGTAACAGGCAACTCTAAGCCCCCTGAATAGAAACAGTATCAGGTAGACAGTTTTGTTGAAGACCTAAGATAAGCTGTCAGCATTACATGGGCTTAAGGCCAGTATTTATTTGACTCAAGATGGAGAGCAAAGAGTCAAGATCCCCTCTGCTTGGACGGAGATGCAAGGGGGGACTGCGGTGGTGTAAGGTTAGTGTAGTGACCCCACGACTGCACGTGGTCCATAGACATTTGCTTCATGTTAAGAGCAGTGTTCCTCGATGTTCAGAATCTCTTATTAGAAGACTGAATCCAATGTTAACTACTTAGGATGAGGGAAAAACCAGTAGTCTGTTCTCCACAGGCAAGTCACTGAAGTACCTGCAAGGCTGGCTTCATGCTTCGCAGTGAAGCATGAAAGGAATGCACGTTATTTAAGCTGAAGAGAAGAAAAGGAGTTTCCAAACTAGCATCTGAGAAATAATATTTTGGTAATACTGGAAATCCTTCACCTTAAACTTGCACATAGAAGGACTGAGTTTTTGCATGAACTTGTTAATTATGCAAAGTGGTAAAATTGTATACAATGCAATAGAATTGGGCTAGTATTAGGCAGCTTCACAGATTTCATAGAATTTTAACATCTTTGTTTATGACATAAATATATGAGTGACTTCAACTATATGAGGAGGAAAAGGCTATTTTCCACCTCTGTAAAGGATAAAAGGAACCCTAAATTCAAAGGGAGAAATAGTTGTATGTATTGTTAGAGTTAAATTGATTGCCATAAAGGGGTTGGAGGAGGTTGATTGTCAAGGACATGGTGTGTCCAGTATTTGCCTGGCATGTGCTATATGTGTAGACTTGCTGTGCGTTAGTCGGTGAGAGTACCTAACACAGTACTGGCTCATGATACCCCCTTAATCCTCAATGCAGTTCTTAGATGGTGTAGCAGTCAGGGTTCCAGAAACAGTAGAGATATATGCATATATGTGTACAGAGGGTGCCAAAAAAATGTACACACATTTTAAGAAAGGAAAACTGTATTAAAATAGTAATACTCAATATATACCGATAACAAAAGATGAATACAAGTCACGTTTGACTTCTGCAATTACTAGAGGTTCTCAAAGTGGTGACCATCACCGTCCAGACACTTCTGATTACAGCAAACTACTGGTCGTATTGCTGTGCATGTCGTTTCAGTTTCCTTCTGAAGGACCGCTAGTGTAGCCAGACCGCATCTTTTAAGGTCCCCCATAGGTAGAAGTCAAGGGGTGTCAAGTCAGGAGACTATGGGGGAAACTCAACCACACCTCTTCGTCCTATCCATTGTCCTGGCAAATTCTCACCGAGGAAAGCTCTTATGTCTCGGTGGTCTTGTGCTTCTCGGAATGACAACCGTGCTGCCACCATTTTCTTTGACTGTCCTGCCTGTCGCATGGTGACGCCAGCATTCATTTGATTAATGCCATCTTTTGAGCACACATCATACTACACATTGCTACCATAATTCAATTCAACTTTGAAAAGTACTACATCGATAACATGTCTCAAAATGTGTATATACTTTTTTGGCACCCCTGGGTGTGTGTGTGTGTGTGTGTGTGTGCGTGCGTGCGTGCGCGCGCGCGCGCACATATGTATATATAAAATATATGTGTATATATAAAAGATAGGTAGATAGATAGATAGATAGATAGATAGGTAGATAGCAGTGAGTTGGCTTATATGTTTGTGAGTAACTGACAGGCAAGTACAAAATCCACAGGGCAGCGCATCAGGAAGAGCAGGCTAGAAACTCTTGAGTAGGAGCTAATGCTGTAGTCTACCTGTGGAGTTGGTGGAATTTCTTCTTTTCTGGGAATCCTAGGTTCTGCAATTAAGGCTTTTTGACTGATTGGATCAGGCCCACCTACATTACTCAGGATCATTTCCTTTAGATAAAGCCAACTGGCTGTGGATGTGAACCACATCTTCCAAATACCGTCAGGCGACACCTGGGTGAGTGTTTGATCCAATAACTGGGGGCTGTATCATAGCCACTGCTGGCACATAACTGACCTTCCCTGATGGGTAGGGGTAGGATTATGTTTGGGGCTGACATGTGGGTCCTAAAGCACCCCTTGGGAGTTGGGGAGTCTAGATCTGGAGCTCAGCTCCACCACGTCTGAGTTCTGTGACTGTCGAGCACGTATCTTCTCTGCTTCCGTTTCCTCATATATAAAATGGGCTTCTCACTTCGCACTTTGGGCTTCTTAGGATGATCGAGTGAATATCTGGCATGATAAAAATACAGGTAAAGGTAGCTATCATAGTTTGGTATGTTTTAAGGGTTAATGCAATTTAGAGAGTTTTATCTTCACATTATTTTGAATCCAGAAATGTAGGAATTCTTGAAAATTAGCTGAACGGAATAGCAGGAAAGAAGTTGGAGTATTTTGGTGTCGGGGCTTATAAGTTTCTTTCTTCTTCGGTCTCTAGTCACATATTAGTCAGGCCTGGTTTTAATATTCTTTTATTGTGCAGAGCAAAGATTATCAGCTTATTTGTCAAACACAGGGAATAAAAAACAACAACAGTGACTGGGAATGATTCTCTGATGGCAGTGGAGGGCATGATACATGTGAACATCTGTGTGAATACCAAATGGAGTCATTAGGATCAAGGCTGCTGGTATGAGTACCAACTGAATTCATAATGACGGGACTCTTAAAATTATGTATTACCGAGGGTGCGAGGAAGTGGAGCGCTTAATTTTTCAGTTGGTTTATTGCAGCCCTTAACAAGCATGGCTGCTAGTAAGTAGACAGTTAAATTAAACTCATGAATATCAGTTATAGTTTTTTAAATATAAAAATTGAAGCAGGGGCCGGCCCGGTGGCTCAGGCGGTTAGAACTCCGTGCTCCTAACTCCGAAGGCTGCCGGTTCGATTCCCACATGGGCCAGTGGGCTCTCAACCACAAGGTTGCCAGTTCAATTCCTTGAGTCCCGCAAGGGATGGTGGGCTCTGCCCCCTGCAACTAAGATTGAACGCGGCACCTTGAGCTGAGCTGCCTCCCGGATGGCTCAGTTGTTGGTTGGAGCATGGGCTCTCAACCACAAGGTTGCCAGTTCAATTCCTCGAGTCCCGCAAGGGATGGTGGGCAGCGCCCCCTGCAACTAAAATTGAACACGGCACCTTGAACTGAGCTGCCGCTGAGCTCCCGGATGGCTCAGTTGGTTGGAGTGCGTCCTCTCAACCACAAGGTTGCCGGTTCGACTCCCGCAAGGGATGGTGGGCTGTGCCCCCTGCAACTAGCAACGGCAGCTGGACCTGGAGCTGAGCTGCGCCCTCCACAACTAAGACTGAAAGAACAACAACTTGAAGCTGAACAGAACCCTCCACAACTAAGATTGAAAGGACAACAATTTGACCATTGTTCCCCAATAAAGTCCTGTTCCCCTTCCCCAATAAAATCTTTAAAAAAAAAAATTGAAGCAAAAGCCTTATGTTACTGTGTCTACCAATGCATGAAGTACCTCTCTTTGTGGATCTGAAGCAAGGAACAAATATAGGCGAGCAAAAGAGACAATTAACCAGGGCGATACCTCCTTGGCATTTTATAATAATCAGCATCTAAGATGAAAAGAGAGGAAAGTGTAACTGATAATGTGATCTTAATTTCTGAGAGAGAGGGAGGGCGGGCAGAGGGGCAGGCAAGGAGTATTTGGACCGAGACTAGGAGGCATGTGCTCAGAAGTTCTTGCCCTTACGTGGGGAAGGGTCACCATGACCAAGAGGTCTCTTATTTAAGTTCCCACCGGAAGCTTTTCCCCAGCTGGCAGAGTTAGCCTGGCCGGAACTTGAACACGCATATTCTGGGCTACTCCTTGAAGACCTAGTCACCACCAGGGAGAAAGGGCAGCCGAGCCTCCTGGATGGTGCGTCACCATCAGAGGGCCCACAAACCTGTAGACAGCTGGCCATAGTGTAGTGTGGTAGAGAGAGTGGGAGGAGGAAATGCAGAAAAAGCCCAGAGGAGGAGGACCGGGGGTGTGGGGGGAATAGGAAGACAGGATGGTGAGCAGCAAGCACCCGGCATCATTCTGGAGCAGCTGGTGGGCATGGCTGCAGGGGGATGCCGGCTCTAGAGATGTGAAGATGGCTGTAAGTGTCTAGACCCTAAAAGGAATGTGGGAAAGAGGTCCAAACAGATTATGTTAGTGATCCAGACCGTCTTAAGAGAGACAGGCCTGTAGAACTGGCCAAACTCATTTGGGACCTTCTTTCCATCTCTAAAGCAAGAGGGACACACGGGGAGTCTAGGGAAAGAGGCAACAGCAAAGTCAATTATTGAAGAAACAAAACAGTGAACAAGACAGGGAAAGGTTGTTACCAGTATTGCTTGCATCGAAAATGTATCAATAAAAAGAAAACCCCCTTTTTAATTAGAAACTCTACAAGGCAGCTAAATCAGAGCATTCAGGTGCAGGCACATCTCAGAGATACTGCAGGTTTGGTTCCAGACCACTGCAGTAAAAGCGAGTGTCGCAGTAAATGCGAGGGTCACAGTAAAGCGAGTGTCACAGGAAAGTGAGTGTCCCAGTAGAGGGGGTGTTGCAGTAGAGCTAGGGTCGCACTAGAGCGAGGGTCACAGTAGAGGGAGGGTCGCAGTAGAGTGAGTGTCACAGGAAAGTGAGTGTTGCAGTAAAAGCGAGGATCGCAGTAGAGCAAGGGTCCCAGTAGAGCGGGTGTCGCAGTAGAGTGGATGTCACAGTAGAGCGAGGGTCACACTAGAGCGAGGGTCGCAGCAGAGCGAGGGTTGCAGTAGAGCGAGGGTCGCAGTAGAGCGAGTGTCACAGGAAAGCGAGTGTTGCAGTAGAGCGAGGGTCACAGTAAAGTGAGTGTCGCAGTAGAGCCAGGGTCACAGGAAAGCAAGTTGTATCTTTTTGTTGGTGAAGGGCCTTGCCTTCAATTTGTAAAAAATGCAACATCTGAGAAGTGCAATAAAGCAAAGCACCATAAAAGGAGGTCTGCCTGTATTTCAGATTTCAGGGCTTCGTATTCTATCAACTGGTGTTTACCTCACAAGATACTGCGAGGAAAGTGTGTAAAATCAATTAATTCAAAATCAAATGACAAGGGCTCCAAGCCAGAGTGTATTTTGGGATACAACTTATTTTCTACGTTCTTAATTTAACCAAGTGGAATTCATTTATAAGCACTGTCCTACTCAACCTTTAGAAATGAAGGGATGCCATTTAATGGTAGATACACATTTTATTGTTAACGATAGAACGAACACAGTGTCTTTGCTTAGTTATTCTTCAGGGGTTCTGACCCTGTGTTACACTGTGCATCAGCCCAGAGGACACATGGGTTTATCTCAGAGCTGACGGACCCAGCGTTTATACATGACAATCAAGGCTTGGGGACGCCGAACTGCTTCCAATCCCAGTACAGTGCCAGATGACAAAACTACCAGAAGTGACATAACCAATTTCTGGTGTCACACTGATGAGCCCATGAAAGCAGAACAAGTGAGGAAGAAAAGGGAAGTTTTCAGACGAAGGGTAGACTTCGTAAAGAAGATGCGCAAAGTGATTAACTAAAATCTAGCGAATTTAAGTAACAAATAAGTGATTGAAGTCTTTCTTCATTTATAAAAGTGCTGTCTGCTGGGAATAGCTTAAAATGATGTCAGCTAGAGGAAGATAAGTCTAATAGAGGAAGAGCTGTTCGTGAAACATGTTTAGAAAGAAGGTTTGTAATTGGTGGCATCAGCAGGTTGTCAGCAAATGTAAAATAGGGCATTTTCCATTCACAGTGACATGATTCAAGGTATAAGCCTGAGGGGTATTTGTTCAGTCACATTAAGAGACCCCAGACCTTTGAGATAAGTCTGATACAAGTAATGAGCTTAAAGTAAAACGCAGGGGAAAATCTATTGCAAATTTTGCCAGAACGGCATAGCAGGCAATCAATTAAAAATCTAGTTAAAAAAAAACTCATCAAATTTCTGTATGATTTTATTTGCATATCTTAAACCTGACAGGTATCCATTTGTAGTTTGTAAAGAGGTTATTATTTATATTCTAATTCCTGAGCTGTAGATTAAATGAAGTGACTATTTGGTATATTAAATAACCACTATTCAAAACTTTTTTTTTTTTTTTTATAAAGATTTTATTGGGAAAGGATAACAGGACTTTATTGGGGAACAGTGTGTATTTCCAGGACTTTTTTTTTTCCAAGTCAGGTTGTTCTTTCAATCTTAGTTGTGGAAGGTGCCGTTCAGCTTCAAGTTGTTGTCCTTTCAGTCTTAGTTGTTCAGTCACAGCTTAGCTCCAGGTCCAGTTGCCATTGCTAGTTGCAGGGGGCACAGCCCACCATCCCTTGCGGGAGTTGAACTGGCAATCTTGTGGTTGAAACGACACACTCCAACCAACTGAGCCATCTGGGAGCTCAGCGGCAGCTCAGCTCAAGGTGCCGTTTTCAATCTTAGTTGCAGGGGGCGAAGCCCACCATCCCTTGCGGGACTCGAGGAATTGAACTGGCAACCTTGTGGTTGAGAGCCCACTGGCCCATGTGGGAATCAAACTGGCAGCCTTCAGAGTTAGGAGCACGGAGCTCAAACCGCCTGAGCCACCGGGCCGGCCCCCACTATTCAAAACTTTTGATCAGTGCCCACAATTATCATAATTTTCTTATATGCAAGATATATGTTTCGCTATACTTTAAATATTCACTATTTTTTTATTCACTCAATAAATACTTACAGAGTGTTTACTGTTGCCAAACCTGTTCCAAATAAAGCAGAAAAAAATCTATTACTATATATTTTTGGTTTCAAGATGCATTTTTTCTTACATTTTAACATCTCTGAATTGGAATGTGTCTTACAATCAATTATGTGTCATAATTTGGTTGACATAAGTTTTTCTTTCTAAATGGCACACAATATCATAGTGCATATCACAACTGATAGCATCTTATAATTGTTGAAACAGAGTGTAATGATACAATTATAATTACACATATGTATGCCGTGTATCTCAGCAACTATTTCATACTTATTTATTAAGAGAACTGAGATCATTCTTCCAAGAAACTAATTTCTGTGCCTCTGGGAGGAAAAAAATGGCTCCAATACAGAAAGCTCTGTGTGGCCTTTATAGTTGTAAATTGAGAGTAAAAAAGTTCTTTTCATTAGTAGCTAAAATGGGTTACAGAAGAATATAAATACTAAACTTTCCTATATTCCTTCCCTCATTATGCATGAGAGGTTTAAATGACAGCTTAATCATCTCAGTTTTTGTATTACGTAGGATGTTGGCAGCGTCTACGTACATATCTTGTATTACTATGTTTTCTTTGTGTTTTATTCTGTGACTAAAATCAATTTAGTTACATTATAATATTGCTATAAGTAAATCCAGTTATGAGAGTCTGGATTATTCAAGAAAGTTAAATTAGGAGCTTATTCTTCCCTTTGAACGGAATTAGTTCAAATGGCACATTTATAATCGAATCTGAGTCACAGAAATTCAGTTTGCATGCAGTTTTAAAAGCCTGGCTGTCATTAAAATGAGGTACATACACTCGCATTGTTGCACTGAGTCAACAATTGAATTCAGCTGAATAAACTCAAAAACACATAGTACGCTGCACGTATTTACTTAAACATTATTCAGAAGAGTCGCCCACTGGGAATTAGAATTTATCACTCATTGATTTTAAATAAATGTTCAGTTTCTCTGAATGTAAAAGAGAAATATTTCCTCTTTGTGTATTTATAACAAGTCAGTACTAATTGTAGCATGTGACTACCAGATTTTAAGAATTTATAGGGCTATAAATCATTTATATTGTTTATCGAAGTGTATACTTTTTTTTAATGCATGAGCTTACAGTTTCAACATCATGGGCAAATATACTTCCAGATAGATGTAAACCCTGTATTTCATGAGCGGTATTAGTGCCCACTGCACACGGAGTTCTGTAAGAGAACCTAAAGGGACCTTGCTTTCAGATTCGAGGAGAAAATTACATCCTAGCAGAGACAGAAATGATGCACAGGGCAGAAGGGAGAAACCTTAGCAAAACCTAGAAGGTAGGTGAGACCTGGAAGAAGCTGGGCCTGGAGCTGTGCAGGGAATTAAAAGAGGTACCTCTGGGCCAGCTCCTGAAATGCCTTCTCAGCTGTGACAAGCAGCTGGCCTTTCTTTCTAAGGGCACAGCCATGAGAGTGTTGCAAGCAGGGAGTGAGGTGATGAGGCCAGTGCTTTAGACAGATCCCTGGGGCTGTAAAGAGAACCCAGTGGCACTGGGCTGGCTATGGGGAAATGTGGTGGGAGCCGACTGCAGTAGTTAGAGAGAAAGAATGGAGGCGTGAGCTGGACGAGATACGGCAGGAACAGAGAGCAGTGCGCACTGGGTGAAACGAGGCCCGAGCTGAGGCTGAGTCCCAGGTTCCCAGCTTGGGCAGATGGAAGGACGGTGCTGCCATTCTCAGAAATAATGACCATATGATGAAAAGCAGGCTGGGGGCTGGGGGGTCAAGAGAATGTGTTCAGTCCAAGTGGAGATGTCCCACTGGCCATGGAGAGAGAAGGGGGAGAGCCATCAGGGTTTGGCAGAACCCACTGGAACCTGCGAGAGGGCAGGATGGAAAAAGTCAGATTGCTGCACAGCCCGAGCCCCAGTCTGCCCGGTTATGTTTAGCTGTTTTGCAGCTGTGCTATGTAACCCACGTGTGGACGACATCCGGGTAGAGGACTAGAACCCTCATATAATCTGCACTGGGAAGGCAAGTCTAGGATACCTCAGAAGGATTGGGGGGAAAGAAAAGGAAAGGAAATTCCCACCAAACAAAACCTTGCTTGTTTCTTGAGTGCCATGATATCAGAGCGGCTTACTGCGATACATTCACGGCGGGAGGGCATGTGTGCACACACACGTGCATGCATGCACACACACACATGCGTACACACATATTCTGTTCCCTCACATAACAAGGCGGGACGTTGTCCTTGGAGGAGGCATGCATTTCTACACGTCTGTAGCTGATCCTGCACCTCTGGCTCTGCGGGAGGAGGAAAATGAGTCGCATTGTGTCCTCTGTGGTCTCTCCTGACCTGCCACGAGGGGAGCATGCCAGACCTATTTCGTGGAGATCGTCCACGCCTGCCAGACAGCCTTTCGTCATGGGCATTGCCCCCCTTGACTGTCCCCATGGCTACCACGCTATTCCTGCCCAGGGTAGCTTTAGCAGCTGTTAGAACCTCATTGCCAACATCCTGTGACCATCAGAGAATCCCAGGCTTGGTCTGGCCACCCAGACGCTTTGAGTCAGTAAATGCCATTGTATCCAGGCCCACTGTGTCCTCTTGGGCAATGCCCCAGCCCGCAGGAGATACATTCCTTTTCGTGGCCTCACCAGTGCTCAGCAGGCTTTCCTCCAACTGAACCCTGAAAAGCGCCCCTCTGGGCAGGGGTCTCTCAAGGCAGCAGTGGTTTGTGTGCAGGAAAGAGGAAAAACAAGGAGCTCCTGAATAGGCTCTGGGTCGTTAATGAGGAAAGAACCAGGGGCGGGCTGGCCTCTCAAAGCTGCATATTTGGATTGGAAAATTTTTCAAGTTCGAGATCCTTTTCTGAGGTCACCTAAACGAGGTTGATAATCGGTTAGCAGTCTCTGCATCCTGAAAGCTGTGCGTCTCCCTGGGGAATGGGCCTTTAACTGCAGTCATCACTGGGCTGGAATTACAGTATCAGCTTATGT
Source organism: Rhinolophus sinicus (assembly GCF_036562045.2). Classification (NCBI taxonomy): domain Eukaryota; kingdom Metazoa; phylum Chordata; class Mammalia; order Chiroptera; family Rhinolophidae; genus Rhinolophus; species Rhinolophus sinicus. Next base: position 66,721,270 of record NC_133755.1, on the reverse strand, counting down.
CCTTTCATCATCGTCATTTTGTTGCATCACAAGACGGCACTCCTGCAGTCAAATCATGCTAGTATAATTTCTCCTGGTAACTTATAGCCTCCTCACAGGGTTCCCACTCTTCCGACACTTGCATTAAAATTCTCTTGGAGCCTTGATATCTGTTCCAGCCATGATGTTGTATATTTTCCACAGCCTCGCATTGAAATCGTTATGGGGTCATCGTGGTGCAGTTAAATGGTTATTGGTGCCACGTCGTTTAACAATAAAGCCCTGAAAAGCCACTTCAGAGCGTGCCTCATTCGGATTTTTTCAAGTCTAAATAGCTCTGTTATTTCCAAACGTACTTTCAAAAGATCCAAAGACATTTGTCGACTTTAGGGGACTGTTAGTGCTTACTTTCTGATTAAACAGGAGAAAAACAAAACTTTGTTTCCCTTACCTTTCTGTTTCACAGGGGGCCTGACTCGTGGCCCCTATTTTTCTTGGCCATTGGAGTTCAGAACTTTATTGGGGCCCACATGGATTCTGGAGAAACGGTGATGAAGGATGCTTCTATGCGAGTCGCTTTCATTAAAACTGCTAACATCTTAAGCCAATTGTGGTTCTTCAGCTAGCAGACATGTCGGTTCTTTTTTTCTTCAAATCCTTATGTCAGCAATATTTCTTCTATGATAACATTTATTTATCAAAGTTTATGCTACTTTGACTTTTTATAAAATACCAGTCAAGATAAATGGATCGATTGACCCCAGGAGCAGTTTATTTATCCCTTTAGTCACACTTCAGTGGCAAAATCAATACCCCTCTGAAATATCTGATATTACAGTGATTCCAGTAAATAGTGACATTCCTGAGCTATGTGCAAGGGGAACTAAAATTTATTATCAACTTAGATTTTTTAGTACCTGTATTGATTTTCCTGGAGATGCTTGTGAATTTTTATTTATCTGTAGCTGAGCAAGTGACCTTTGTTTCACAGAACTGCAGTGTAAACTTGCCAAGATGAGGGGAGTTGGAAAGACTTGTGTATATTTGTGAATGTGAGATGAAAGAAAATAAAACAAGAAGCTGTGGGTTTTGTTTTTTTATTGCTTTTTTTGCATCCAGAAGTGGACTTTTTTGTTTTCTTAAATATTCCACATTTTGCATTCTTTTTTGTGTTGCCAGACAGTGCTTTAATTAAAGACATCCTGTGCCTTCAAAACCTTTTCAGGGTCCTTTTGGAGGCATTAGGACCAGTCTTGGTTTTGAAGATGAGGTCAGCATAAGCAGTGGCTTGAGAGAAGAGAAGGAGCTGAGAGCAGGAAGGAGGCTGGTGTGGAAGGAGGAGAAAGGGAACAGAGGGGAGGGGTGCATCCTTGTAGGGGCAGGAGCAGTGATGGGAAATGAACTTGGCCAACAACATGAGGGTCCCAATCAGCAGGGCCTTGAGGCAGCGGGGGCTCTTTCAGAATTTTAAGCTGAGATGGAAATGTGTCTTTGAAAAATAGGCCTGGTGGTAGGAGGTATGCAGAGTAGATGGCTGGGAGAGGCTTCAGGAGCTGGGTGCAGCCATGCAGACTGGAGGCCACACGTGGTGGACCAAAGTGTTGGTACAAACAAGCACAGAACTGAGGGCGACACAAGTGATTAGATGTCCGGGGGAGAAAAGGAGATGGTAAAAGAGAAGGCGTCCAAGATGGGGTTGCTTATGGCGTGCTCTTCCTGATCGTGAGCTTGTTCTTGGGGTTGGAGATACCGGGGTCATAGAGTGCTATGGTCAGTGTCCGGGCTAGAGCGTTGGACTCCCACGGTGATGTGAGAATGCTGGCTAGGGGCCGCCCTCTCTGTGCCTCGGCTTCCTCATGCAAGTTGTGTCCCTTAGGGCTGGAGTGACAATTACATGAGATCACACAGTAGACGCGTTTTGACACCATGGTGGGCGCGGGGTTGGTGCTCAGACCCTGTGAGAAGTTATTATTTTGAAGAGTACATAGAGGACAGTGTTAACTCTCAGGAAAGCTGCAACAAAAGCTAAGTCGATGAGAAGTTAGGTCTCTCTCATTCTGCAAACACATTTCTGAGTTAACAGGAGGGGAAAGAATCCACTTCTGTCTGGGTTCTGTCTATAATTTTATAATATGCTCAGTGGAAATGGCAGAGAGAGTTAGAAATAGAAAATTCTTACGGCTTGTTGATCCAACTTATCAGATACGTTCTCCGGTGTTTTTCAAAAGTTAATCATTTGAGACTTTGTTTTTTTCTAATTAATTCACAGTTCATGTGTTTTTATTAACCTGGCAGGTTGTAATTCAGCTTTGTGGGTCCGGCTCTTACATGTGTAATATTCACTTGCTGTGCCTGTATCGTTTACTCCCAACTAAACATTTCAATTCAATATTTACTGAATTTGCCAACAATATGGTCGTCCCTATTCTGGACAAATAAAATTGTATAAGATGTGTATTTTACTCCTAAAGTGTATCTTATCAGAAAGACAAGACTAAAATGATGTGAAACAGTAAATGAGTAAGGACTGAAAAGAGTGGTATGTAGATGGTAAGCACTCCAGGGAGTGAAAGAAGTTGGAAATGTGTGCTGAAATGTCAGAGAAGGCTTCCTAAAGGGACCTCCCCGGTACCCCGCTGGGCAGTGCCCACAGTGGGCAGCCTGTGAAGAGAGGTGAGGATATGGGGGAGGAAGCAGGTTGGGCCGAGTCTTCGGGAAGGCTGGGCAGACCCACCTGGCAGAGAGCTCCTTTGGATCAGTGCAAGGGGCTCATTTCCACGGGCTGTGGGGAATCCGTTTCATTCTTGTTTTTCAAGAGAATCTGTTGGAATGGTTTTCTGGGGGGGAGCAGTGAATGGAGGTTGCTTTTTAAAACAGAATCAATTGATTGCATATGACTGAAAATTAAATTGAATATATATGTGTACAACGCAGTTTGTCTTATATTCGTAGCTGAGTACGAAATTCTGAAATGCCGTTTACGTATCGGTCTTCTCTGTTGTCCTAACATGCGATCATACCTATGATAAATTACTTGAATTCACCTTTCTGTTGATGTTATAATAAATGTCTGTTTCACTTATCTTTGGCAGATAAAGTAACCAACCATTCTTCCGTTTTTGAATAAATCTTCATAATACAATTGAAAAAATAAAATATTAAATAATAATAAATAACAAAAAATAAAAGTAGATCAGTTCTTTAAAATGTGTAGGTGTGTTTGCAACACAGTTTATTTACATCTAGGATAGAGAACAACTGAGTGAGAACGTGTGTTTGACAGGGAAAAGGATTCCCACCACAGGACACGTCTTGACTAGCAACTTAAAGTACTTGACTCTGCTCACTTCAGATGGAAACATCTGACAGTTTCTTCGGTAAAGATTTATGCAAAAAGCATCAGGTATTGACGGGGAACATACTTCTAGAACCAGAGATGCCTGCAGATGCAGCACGGGTGGCATTGCGGGTAAGCGGCTACCGCATGGCAGCAGGTCGGGATGGGCTTTTCTGCATTTCTGGAATTTGGAGATCATAGGAGAGTACTTTAGATGGTGTTGACAGGAAACTCCTTGATGTCCAAAGTACAGTTTAGTACAAACTTAAAATCTCAGATAAATGCTGTATTTATTATACAATTGACTTAGTGTTCCCTCATTGTTTATTCAGAAAGTTAAGGTGTCCAGAGTTTTCTTGAGTTTTCTGTGGCCAGACGATTTCTCAATTGAGATTTAGTTTAAGAAAGGGGGAGATCCAAAGAGGGAGACGGAAGGGTAAGTGAAAGAGAAGAAAGAGAAAGAAGAGAGGCAGCCCAGTGGTACTGGAGGAAAAGCTAGCAGTGTACAAACACAGTTTCGTACTTTAATCAAATTCACCTTAAGTCACTTCCCCCAAGTCCCGTCCTGTTTCATGACCATCTGTAGAGTGTGCAGCCCAAACCTTTACTGCAGCTGGCACCGTGGTGAGCGGGTTCTGTATGCCAGTGTCAGAGGTCAGGCTTTGCCAGGGGCAAGGATCCCGTCTGCTGTGAGCGTGGGGGGCCTCTGTAGAAAACCTGACTTTGAAACGTTTGTGAATAGATGCAATTGAATAATATATAAGTGAAGGTTCTGATCCTTATCCCACAAGATCTCTGCTCTTCAGCGTATCTGAATTTCAACATGTCATCTTACTAAAACCAAAGGTATGTTTCTCAGTGTGTTACTGCACTGCAGTTCAACTTCAGAAACATGTTTACATTGTTAAAATGGGTGTTTATATTGGTTTTCTTCCGAAGTGCAGGAAAATGCTCTGGGGGTGAGGCCGTAAACTGCCATCGTCTTTTCAGAGTGCAATGTGGCAACACCTGCGAACATTTGAAAGTGTGAGCCCTTTAGGCTGGCTGGTCCGTTTCTAGGATCGTTTTTGGCAGAAGTGCCCACAAGGACGAGCACAGAGAATTTGTAATAGAAAACAAGCGTCAACAGCCCAAATGCCTTCCTAGGGAAGAAGTTACATTGTGGTGTTAAAATATTGGGGATTATTGTACGTCATTTACATGAAGTGAAGCAAATCTGTACATGCTCTCATTGAAAGAACATCGAGAAATGTCAAATGAAAAGGAATTGCAAAACCAATATATATAGTATGATGCCACTTTCATTTTTAAATAGTGACACCCAAAACTATTAGTACTTGGTTGTTTTTAGAGAGAGATACAAACTGGTTCAGAAGTAAAGGGGGAATTTACATTTTAAAATCTATATCCTTTTGCTCTGTGTCAAGATTTTTTAAAGGCATATACTTATGTATTATGTGATTAAGCTTTTAAAAAATATTTTTCTGATATTCATTAGAAAAAAAGTCAATTGAAATGCTTGCTAACCTGGCAGGTACCCGCCTACCTTCCCTCCCTCCCTCCTTCCTTTCTTTCATCCCTCCCTCTCTCCCTTCTTGAATATGTAATTTTTTCAAATATAAGTCATATAAAAAAACTATACAATGAAATTTCACACCCCTTGTCCCATCTATCCTGTTTTGCCCCACTCTGCCTCCCCCAACACTCAACCTACCACAGATATCTGTATTTATTATTATGTATCCTTCTAGAGTTTTGTTTAAGCAGATATAATAACATAGGAGTGAACATTCTTATTTTTCCTCCTCCTTTTTTCTTTTTCTTTTCTTACAAAAAGTCACATATCTATGAGTATTATTCTCGTCTTTTTTTAAATTTTTTCACTCACCAATTATCTTGGACTTCTCTCTCTAGAAACTTCCTCATTGTTTTATGCAGCTGCATAGTATTTCATTGTATGGGAGAGTCACAGTGTTTTTACGCACATTATATGAAACATTTAATCCTGTTATTTGCCCCATTTTATAGATGAGGACCCTTTGTAGTTCAGAGAGGTGGAGCCTTAAAAAATGAGAAAAGTGACAAAACAGGATATAAACTGAATCCCTTAAATGCTGATAGATAAAAATCTCAAGTCAAAAGGTGAGGATAATGATAAAGGTCTTTAGCAATTTCTAGGTCTTTCTGCCTAGTCCCTCTGTGTGAATTAATAAAATCAAATGGCATTTATATGTATAAACTATCTGCATTAGTCTGCTTGGGCTGCCATGACAAAAGACTGGGTGGCTTAAGCAACAGAAATTTATTTCTCAAGGTTCTGGAGGCGGGAAGACCGAGATCAGCGTGCGTGCACAGGTGGGTATTGGTGAGAGCCCTCTTGCTGCCTTGCGGACTGATGCCCTCTCGCTGGGTCCTCACATGGTGGAGAGAGGTGAGCGACTCACTGGCGTCTCTTCTCTCCTAAGGGCACCAATCCTGTGATGAAGGCCCCACCTTCAAGTCCTCCTCTAACCTTCATCACCTCCCAAAGGCCCCACCTCCAAATAGCATCACACTGGGGGTGAGGGCTTCAACGTATGAACCTTGGGGAGGGGCACAAATATTGAGTCCATAGCACCATCTCTGTAGAGATTGTTGAACTTCCCATCAGTAACATTTATTCAACACTTGTGTAGCACAGTGTGAAGTGCTTCAGATATAGTCATGAGAGAAGTTACTCCTGTGGGGGAGGTTTCGAGAAGGTGTGACCATCATCATCCTGAGCAGAAAGCTTCACCAGTACCAGGGGCCAGGCAGGGCCAGCCACAGGTAACAAAGGTGGTTTAGTTGAATTTTTAAAATAATTTGGGGGGCAAAGCTGGTTCACCCTATCGTGTCTGTACAGGTGGTAAGAGCAGCGCGCACTCTCTCTCTCTCCTTTCTTCCTCTTCCTCCCTTCTTCCCTCCCTCCCTCCCAATATATATTTTTTTAATTTTTCAATTACAAATGACATGGAATACTATTATATTAGTTTCAGGTGCACAACATAGTGGTTATACGTTTATGTAACGAATGAAGTGATCCCTCCGAAAAGTTTAGTATCCATCTGACACCATACATAGTTATTACAATATTATTGACTTGATTCTCTATGCTGCATTTTACATCACCGTAACTATTTTATAACTGGAAATTTGTACTTCTTAATTCCTTCACCTTTTTCACTCAGTCCCCTGCCATCTGTCAATCATCAGTTTGTTCTCTGTATCTATGTTTGTTTTGTTTCTTCATTTATTTTAATTTTTAGATTCTATATTTGAGTGAAATCACATGGTGTTTGTCTTTCTGTCTCTGACTTATTTAACTTTGAATATAATACCCTCTTGGTCCATCCATGTTGTCACAAATTGTAAGATTTCATTCTTTTTTATGATTGAGTAATATTCCACTGTATAAATGTACTGCATCTTCTTTATGTATTCGTTTGTCAATGGACACTTAGGTTGCTCCCCTATCTTGGCTATTGTAAATGATGCTGGAATGAACATAGGGGCACATACGTCATTTTGAATTAGTGTTTTGGATTTTTTCAGATAAATACCCAGAAGTGGAATTGCTGGGCCATAAGGCAGTTCCATTTTTAACTTTTTGAGGAACCTCTGTACTGTTTTCTGTAGTGGCTGCTCCAATTTACAACTCCACCAACAGTGCACCAGGGTTCCCTTTTCTCCACATCCTCGCCAACACTTGTTTGTTGATTTATTGGTGATAGCCATTCTGACAGGAGTGAGGTGATATCTCATTGTGGTTTTTATTTGCATTTCTGATGATTAGTGATGTTGAGTATCTTTAGATATGGTCATCTGTATGTCCTCTTTGGAGAAATGTCTATTCAGGTCCACCGCCCACTTTTTAATCAGATCATTTGTTTTGTTGGTGTTAAGTTGTATGGGTTCCTCATAAATTTTGGATATTAACCCCTTATCAGATGTATCATTGGCAAATATCTTCTCCCATTCAGTATGTCATGTTTTTGTTTTGTTGATGGTTTCCTTTGCTGTGCAAAAACTTGTTACTTTGATCCGATAGTCCCATTTGTTTATTTTTTCTTTTGTTTTCCTTTCCTGAGGAGACAGATCAATACAAAATTAGTAAGAGCAATATCAGAGAGTTAGTTTACTGTCTATGTTTTTTCAGGAGTTTTATGATTTGGGGTCTTCCATTTAAGTCTTTAATCTAATTTGAGTTTACTTTGTATATGGTATAAGAAGGTGGTCTAGTGTCATTTTTTTTGCATGTGTCTGTTCAGTTTTCCTAACACCATTTATTGAAGAGTTCTTACCCCATTGTATATTCTTGCCTCCTTTGTCATAGATTAATTGACCATATAGACGTGTGTTAATTTCTGGGCTCTCTATTCTGTTCCATTGATCTGTGTGCCTGTTTTTATGCCTAGCAGGGCCATGCTGTTTTGATTACTATAGCCTTGTAGATTAGTTTGAAATCGGGAAGTAAGATATCTCCAACTTTGTTGTTCTTTCTTAAGATTGCTTTGGCTATTTGGGGTCTTTTGTGGTTCCATATAAATTTTAGGGTTATTTGTTCTACTTCTGTGAAAAATGACATTGGTATTTTGATAGGAATTGCACTGAATCTGTAGATTGTTTTAGGTAATATACACATTTTAACGATGTTAATTCTTCCTATCCATGAGCACAGTATATGTTTCCACTTACTTTTTTCTTCTTCATATTCTTTCTTCGGTGTTTTACAGTTTTCCAAGTACAGGTCTTTTACCAAATTGGTTAAATATACTCATTAGGCATTTTATTCTTTTTTGATGCTGTTGTAAATGGGATTGTTTTCTTAATTTCTTCTTCTGATTGTTCCTTATTGGTGTCTAGAAATGCAACTGATTTCTGAATATTAATTTCACATCCTATTCCTTGTATATGTTTAATTTCATAGTCTCATAACTATGATAGACATCATAATATATACACTACAGGGAGATTTGTTCTATAGCTGTGTATTTTTCTGACTCCTGGTAGATGGAGTGCCATTGTTGTAAAACTTACAAGAATATGAATGCACTTTTGAGGCACTGATTTAGGGTGGAACCTGACCAGGGAGTTCTGAATTTATAGTCATTTAAAATCAAGGAACCAATAAAAATACAAAACCTGTGTATTCCAAGGGTCTTGAGTTTAAACTGTTTCATTTATTTTTTTCCAGTGACTTTTACATACAATCTTTATTGTTGGGGAGTTTACCTTATAAAAGTTAAAAACAGATTTTAAAAGTTAAGAACAACATCAATATTTACTGAGAGTTTACTGTATTCCAGGCATTATTGTAAATATTTAAATTTAATTATAGCAGCAGCAACCCTGTGTGGTGTTATCCTCATTTTACATATGAGGAAGCTGAGGTTAAGGAAATTACCCAAACGTCTTAGTTACTAAGATTCAAATCTGACAGTCTGGCTCTGGAGTCTGGCAGCCTGGTCTCCATGGCTGCCCTGTGTGGCCTCTATTTAAATTAAGCCTATAAATACTATTATTATCAGCTTATTAGAGTGTGCCATTCTGTTCCGAGAATTTTGCCCTTTTGCAAAGTGTTGTGTATGTTTTTAGAATAGAATGAAAGACTTTAAAGATCAGGGACCCTGCGATCTGATATAATATATTTCAAATCCTCAAATTCATAAATAAGGAAAATAAGTGCCAGCCCACTAGGGGGACTCGCCCAGGTAGCCAGGGAATGGTGGCACTAAAAGATTTGCATCTTCTCACTCCCAGACCTTGTTGGTGCTCTTGACAGACATTCCAGAAACTCCAATGGGTGTCTCTGTGTATTCGAATGTTCTCTCACTACCTTTGTAATACTTGGTATTATATCCCACAGCATTGAAGGTATCAAATGCTGCAGAGCTCTTGAGCTATTGTCTGTAATAGGCCCATTCCCACAGGGGTCACTGAGCCACCTCACATGCCCTGTGTGGGAGGGGCGGGCATGGGAGTGGACCAAGCCAGAGCAGGGATTTGGGAGCAGGCTGACTCAGGCCCGGCCCTTTAAAGACCTCCAAGCCTTTATAAAGGCCTGCTTCCTTTTGGTGGCCCCACCCCTGTCCTATGGAACACATTAAAGTATACCCATATCCCACATGAAATACATTTTGTTGTTGTTTTATTATAATGGCATAAAATTGTTGAAAGGCTTTTATAACTTTGCTTTTGAAGTTATATGACTATAGCTAATTCATTTAATTTGTAATTGGTTTCTCTGTAATCATCAGGCAAACTCAGGAATTCTTGGGAAGTAAAGAAAAATCTAAGCTACCTACACATTATTGCCAAGTGTAGAGGGCTTTTAAATGAATGCTAAACGTAACAACAAAAAATGACTGAATATGGTTTTTTGACATTTCATTATAAACCTTTATTAATTTTGACATTTTAGCTTTCTCTTTTTATTCAGAAGCCCATGTATTATATTTTTCTTCTTCAGCCCTCAAGTATTTGTGCAGCACCTGAAAAAGCTGGTGACTTTGAGCCCAGTGTCTAAGAAACAGAATGTTCCTGGGCCTGGATACAAACCCTGACTAGCTAGGTGATATTGGGAAGGGCGCTTTCAAACTCTCTGAGCCTCAGTGTCTTCATCTGTAAAATGGGGGTAATATCATATCTACTTTCTTTGTGTTAAGTGAGGCACCCACCTGTAGCTGTCCTCCGTAGGTCACAGGGACCACGGTGGAAGGTTCAGCAGCCCTCCCAGCCGGAACCTGAAGCACGGTGAGGGAAGTCTGTCTTCTCTGGCCTCAGTGTCCAGGAAGCTGGATTGGGACTGTGGCTGGGACATTCTTACCTGCCTGCTTCTCTTTTGTATGAATCATGTCTTTTTGCGCTATATTTTTGATGCTTTGACATTTTGGAGCCTAGCTGACGTTGAAGGACCTGCCCTCCCCCCCCCCCCCCCAAAGCTAATTGATTTCTAGAGATAGTGAGTGGACTCCCCTGCTGGGAGCACACCTTTCAGATGCAAACCAGGTAACCTGGAGTCCACCCCACAGCCACCTCCTGTATCAGGCCACTATCTCCCTGCCTTAATCACCCCAGGGCCTGGTACTAGACAACTGGGGACCGCTCCTATGCCCCAGAGCCCGCTGAAGTCAGTCAGACTAGCCAGAGCCACACCTGCTTACTCTGCCTCTCCTGTTCCTTCCTTCAGAAACCACAATAAAGGCTGTTGCTCACTTTCCCCCACGCCCTCTGCCTCCTGACCGACCCTGATACCTCCCCATGTGGCCCCCCTGTGTAGAGCACCCCCTTCTTTTGGGATCTGTGACTAACAAACTATCTTTTCAACAGTCTCCTGACCTGTTGTCTCCTATCACCATACTTGAACAATAATAAAACCTACATGTACAAGACATCAGCCCCAAAGCAGGCCCCAGTGAGCCAGGAGACTAACTCTCAGCCCTTGATGGAGGTGGGGGAGATCCAGCGACAGGCCCTTGATCCTGCACCTGGTAGGCCAGGGGCACACAGAGGTCACTTCTGCCCAGACAGAACGGGAACACCAAAGCCTGTCTCCGACACCCCTGCTGTTTGAAGGACGGGTGGGGGAAGGGCGGCTGGTGTGCAGCACGTGAGAACCCATGGTTGTGAGAAAGTGCCGAATTTATAGAAGTAACATGCCTCCTCCCACCCCAGGTCTTCTGTCTGCTCACACACATGAACATTCATTTGCCCGGTCAGGCATCGTGATGTCTTAGACAGCGCTTGCTTTGCTTGTGTTTCAGTAAAAAACGAGGTGCCAACACATGTACCTTCATCAAGAGTTAAAAGTCCATGATCCCTTCTGACTTTTTCTTCCTCTCCATTCCTTATTGCATTTCTGATGGATTTTCCATTGAAGATTCGTACCAAAAACAAATGATTAGAAGCATAACATGTAAATGTGTAAAGCTAGTTCTGAAAACCCTGAACATACAAACACCTAATGACAATCCCATCAGTCCCTAAATTGTGTAAAGCTCAGAAAGCAGTCCCTCGCCGCTACTTCTGCACTGGGTGAGGGTGGCTGCCTGCAGTTTTCCAAGATGTTCACAGAACCCCGTGGGCTGGGCTGGGGTCTCCATGCTTCTTTCTCAACCCACCTTCTGCCACAGTAGTACACAATATCTCAGGGAGGTCAGAGGAGGCTGCCGTGGGAAAACGAAGACCAAAGGAAAATCCCAGCTCATTCTGAACTTGCAGTGTGTGAGCAAAACGACACTCGTGTTTTTCAGTGGATGAGGCTGGGGCATATTTACCGTTAAGTTAATCAAGATTCAGTTTCAGGGCTGCTGGCTTGTGTGGTCCTCCTATAAGCCCCTGGACCTAATTTTACTTTTTTTTTTCCTCAAGAGAGCTTGATAGGCTTTTGGACCCACTAAACCTAGCAGGGGGTCACGTGGGTGTTAAGTGATGTGTTGAGACTACATGTGTCAACATTGTTCAGAAACAATGGCACCGGTGCCACTGCTAATACATGTACTTCAAATATATTATTCATAGCACCTTAAAGGATTTGTATTGAAACCTTTTGCTTTTCTTTCCAAGATTCAGATCTGTTAGAAATCTAGTTGGACTGTGAGGAAACAAATTGATACATCAGTGATTTTATTTCTCAGCAATATGTCTGTCCTAAGTTTTAAACCTATGAACGAATGTTTAAAGACTTAAAGCGCACAGTTGCATCATTACTTTTATGACAGTCAAATTAATTCTTTCATCTACCACTTGAAACCAATGGAGATTGACGGTCCTGCTTTCTTACTTTAATGATGTAAACCTCATTGAAAATGAAGATTCTAGAGGATAAAAAATGGTGCTGTGACTCCTATTGATTAACTGTCTTGTTGGCTTCATTGTTCAGCCCTCATTGGCCTCTAGGGCAGAGGGAGGCCCAAGAATAACATTGCTGACATTTCCTTGAAAAGATGCAACGCTTTGACAAAGACAGCTGCGTGCTTTAAAAAAGATACAGTTTTGATGTACATGCTTAAGTCTTTTCAGAAGTAGGAGTGATTGATTACAATACATAAAAGAGAAAGACTTCTTAAAGTTACGTTGGGTTAAATGTCCATCTGAAATGCTTACGACTAAAAGTCATTGTCAGATGGTGACTTTCAAACCCTACTCTACTCATACAATTTTTAAAAAGAAATTGACAAAATAGGAAGAAATACAGGGAACGATAATATACTTATCTACAGGTACTAAGGTAATTATAACATTTAATTTAAATAAACACTTACAGTCTCATAGCTGTGAAATCCTGAATGTAGTGTTTAATGTGGTACAAAAAATGAAATGCTTTTTTTAAGAGGCAAAATTCAAACATTATACATATGCTAAAGCTTCTGTTTAATTGACAGTTTTCATTCACTTGAAATTACATATCTATCTCTACGCTGAATTTTATCAGTGAAATTCCCTTAACTTATACCAATGCTTCCATCATTTACTCTCTTCATTTGTCCTTAAGTTTCAGGGAAGTTTTACTCTATTTCATTTTTAGAGTTACGACTTCCATCCCAGTATTTTTTTGGGAATGTACTTTGTCATTCCTTGCTTTGGAATTATCTAAAGTTTTCATATGAGGTTCATTACCAAGATGTACGATGCAGAGTTCGAACTGTGTATGACAGTGTCTGTGATGTTCTTAACACAGCACTTGCTGAATGTGGTTACAAATAATAAGTGCAGCGAGCTAGCTCTTAGAATAATGAATGTGCATGGATGTTGGTGCAGCCCTCAGTAACCTACCTGTTGGGATTTGTGCCGACCCAGACGGAAGCCAGTCTCCACCCTTTACATCTGGCTGAATTGGAGCAAGTTGCATATTTACCACGTCCCATTGACTCATCTGTGAACAGAAGGAAGTAATTCCCCTCTCATAGGGATGTGATGAAGGATTGTCAGATAAAGTACGGGAAGACTTTAAGCACAGTGCCTTTTGCAATAAGCTCTCAGTACTCGATAACTTATAATAGCTTAATAACTACAACAGTAATAAAAACATATATTTATTGAATGCTAACCATGTTCCAGATACTATATTATCAACTAGGATTTTTTTTAAAAGTCAGACTAAATCCTGACATTAGCTTATATTTTCTGATAAGAGTCCATGTATTTAAGCAATAATTATCACATAATATAACTACATTACTGTGACTACACTCTGATATGTGGTGAGCAGGGATAGCGCATTGCTTAAAAAAAAAGAATCAACTTCACAAACCAAGCAGATGCAGAATTAATGAGCACGGTGCTAACACTACCCTGAATATCAGTTATAAAAAAGACCTAGAATACATGGAGTATTTATTGTCTTTCTTACCTAAAGATGATTCTAGCAACAATGGTGGAGTTTTTCTTCCACTAATTTTGTGTTTCTAAAAAATTGTCAGGAAAGGGTGTATTTTTGCCTCTTCTGGATTCTCAGACAGGTTCTTTGACTTAGGGCTGAATTGGCTAGTTGCTCTTTCCCGTCAACCTCTTACATTCTAGAGATCAAGGCCAGCTTGAACATGATGGGAACACACAGGTGAACGGATTTGCTCAGCGGGCTTCTGTCTGCACACCTGTGTTGCTTTTAGGTGCCCTGCCCCCCAGAGGAGGGGGGCGGCTGCCACCTGTGAGGGACACACCAGTGTTGCCAGCATTTCTGTTTCTAACACTGACTGGTGATTCGTATTTGCGTACATGAGCTAGTTCAGCCATCCCATGAAGAGAAGTTGAGAGGTGATAAGTGATGAAATTTTTGCAATTAGGAGTCACCGGAAATTTAATTAAGAGAAATTTGCTATTTCCTATAGCATTAGGTACAAGTGGAAGTCAATATATTTTAAAGATGGTTGTTCTAAATTGAAGTGTTTTGAAAACTCAAACTTAAGAAAATATCTCAAATTCATACAGTTAAATTCTTTCATGAGTACTGTTGTTCTTTTTGCCATTTAAGAAATCTACAAATCAAATGTTACAATGGAATTTCTTCCACAGCGGTCATTTTGAGGTAATATATGTCTGCCTTATTGTCATTAGTTTTTTTCAATTTGGCTAATAGAATTTCTTCCAGGGAGCATGGTGTACAGACCCTTTTTAAAGGACCTTAACCCAGTGGATTTGAAGTTAAAATAGTCCAAAAGCAATTAGAGATTTTCCTGATGGCAAACTTGCAACCTTTGCATTTTCTAGCAGAAGAAGTCTCTAGCAGAGACTTCGCCCAGGCCTGTCATGAAAATGTGTCCATCCTATGTTAAGGGGGCCATCTGACCTTGCACATCCCTCCTTTGTTCCTAAGAAAGGTTTTTGTTTAATGACTCCAGTGTATTAGCTTTAATATAGCCACAGGCATCTTGCAGCATCCATGGATTGGGGTAGGCTAAGGCCAACCTGCAGAAAGGGTTCCCCAGCAACAGCTCACCGGGGATAAGATGGGTGTTCTCCCAATCTTGGAATGTGTGGGTGGAAAGTAATGATAAGACATAGCTAACATGAAGCTGAACATCCATCTTAGGGTCTTGTAAACCCTTCTGAAGTAGGAAGAGATAGTAAACCTGAAAGCTAAGATATAACTGAACAAAAAGTGAACAGGGCTGGATATCAGGCAGACAGTGCATAAGAGGCGTGTTTAAAGGAGATTTGTCAATGTATTTTGAGGATTTAAGAAAGAACTGCACTCCTGGTTCAGGCCTCATTCCCCCTTCTCCAGATCAATCACTAAGAGTAAAGTGGATCAATAAACTTTTACTATCTATATGTCCCCTGTTCCCGTGTCTCCTGGCAGATCTCCAGACAGTAGGAGATGAAATAAAACAAGTTGGTTAACAGGTAAGCACCCTTGCCAGCATTGTAACAGGAGAGGGGAGGAGAAGGAGACCGGTCACATGATTGATTCCAAAGCTGACCCTGTAGATTAGATCGGCCCCGAAAGTGAGGTCTTCCCCCGAAATTAGCTTATTCAAGTGGCTCAAGCAAGTGGTGGAGTTTGTCTCCCAATTCGGAGGAAGGCATAATGAATGAGCACGCACTGCAGACACGTGGGTGATCATTGAAAAGGACCCAGAAGGGCTCCAAATCTCTTACTACCTCTAAAACTTACGAGGGGTCAAAGGATGGAATTTTCTGAACCAAAAAGGTCCCTGCACTTTCATTCCTGAAACCTCAACTACTGAGCACAACCACACTTTTAAGGGACTGGAGTATCTCCCTGGAATTCACGTTTCCTCCAGTTGAAAGTGGGAACGGGAAAACAGTTTTAAGATGATTCATTTTATTTGGTCTTGACCATGGATAAGTGTCATGCAGGGCGTCCGGCGGGGTCTCTGCTCCCGCTCCCCATACAAGAACGCAGGACATGGTGAGGCCAAAAAGGAACACCCACAGAGCCATAGGTAGGGGAGTCATACCACTATATTCTCTCTGGCGGCACTATACTCTCACTGGAGGCTGGATCCACACTGTCCACAAACCGCCATCCGCGCTTGCCAGCCCAGCCGCCATCTCCTTGCTAGCCCCATTCTTCCTCCTCTCTCTGCTAGCGTAGCCACAGCAGTTATATTAGCGGCTAATTGGCTAACTGGCTACAGCTGACGGCCATCTACTACCCGAGCCAGCACTCCTCCACATGAGGCCGAGAGCCTGTAAACTACTTTCTGGGGCTCTGTCCCCACAATAAGGCAGTCTGTTCTGTGTAGGCTACACCCATGACAGTGGCGGACCTTCAGAGATGTTGGTAAAAATTAGGCAAGTGGAACGTGAAGGAGCTCACTCAGAGTGAGTATCAAGCAGGAGGAGTGCAGACACTGGGTTTTGAGGAAGATGAGAGACAGTCTTTATATGTGAGGTAGGGTTCGAGCACATCTTCAGAGGAAGAATTTGAATGGGGGAGAAAGCAGGACCTCTCCGCAGGAATGCACACTGTCCAGAAGGAAATGCCCAAATGAGCCCGGCAGGAAGGCTGCGTGTGGGGCTGAGCTTGGCTCCGTGGGCTATAGATTTATCCTCTGGGTGATGGGGAGCCATTAAAGGTGGGTGAACATGGAGAACTAAATGGTGAGAGCTCTCTTGTAAGATTAACCTAGTAATAGAGCTATTTGGAAGAGGTGGGTAGCTTTGAGAAAGCCACTTCTGGCCAATGTGAAATGAAAATGTGAACTCCACATGGAATATTCAAATGAATACCCTTGATAGAAGGAAGAACTGGAGTTGGAAGATGGTGGGAGAAGCAAATACAGTAAACCCAGCCATCCCTAAACCAGAATAGGTCTCCTTTGGAATTTGGCTTATGCGGTCTTCACAGTGAAAACTGGGGATAGGGTAGACATACTCTGCCAGAAGTAAACACCTCACTTTGAAAATCTCAACTAACAAATAAACAAATAAAGGAATAATTATTTGCTTTCTAAATGGTTCTCTGCTTAAGAAGGCTTTATAGTAGAGATATTTTAGACCAAGGTCTCCTAATGTGTTTAAACATGATGTCTGTATCTTTAGTGTCACACGCATTGGGTAGAATGAGGCAGCATATCCTGACTGCACACAGACTTCATCCCTTCATTGGCCTAATAAATAAGTCAACATTATTAATATTTGGTGGTGACTGCGTGAAATAATGAAGCTGAGTTTGGTGTCTACTTAATAAACCAGGCCCTTGCAATGAAGAATAAGATCCCAACCATTTTTAATGTTGCAAAATTTTATTAACTGCAATGCTTCCTTCTTGCTGAAATTTATAATAATTCTATCTAGCCTTGTTTTTGTTTTCACATTATACCTAAAATTAAATTTTAGCCCCTTCCTGACTCAGTAGATGGCTGTCTCTTGATTGTAGATTTAGGCTGTTTCCGTTGAGAAGGAAAAAGAAGCCACCTTGTGGGTGAGAATGGGGAAATGATCAAAGAAGGAGCATGTTATTTGTCTTCTCGCCATGAAATCATGGTTTGCCAAAAGAAAAAAAGACCTTGGTGAAATGCAGTAGTTCTCTTCCAAAGGAAATTGAAGGGTCACTGCAAAGATGAATGATTCTGAGATGTTAATTCAGGAGAGAATTTATTTTTAAAGGCTGTGATATATTCTGAGCCAGGGGATTCTGAGTTCAGCTGGGGGACTAATGAAGCATGGATTTTATTCTGTGGAGTTCCTACCTATACTGTCAGTCATTTAACATGGGACCCATTTGCAGGAATTTGAAGATCTGTGCATTCCAACTGAGATCCTTCTTCACTGGGAATTTTCTCAGAAAACAGGGAGTAGCTGATTTCTTTTATACTTGAAAGGTTTTATGTGTGAGCATGTACGAGTATATTATTGGTGTGAATTTATATTAACATATCGCAAAGGTTAAAAAGCACATTCTCTACAGTAGGGCACCTTGCAGTTCCTAGACTATACATTGTTTTTCCTGCCTGGGGTCGAAAATAAAAAAAATGTATCGATATCCTAAGCAGTTAATCTTTCCGGACTCTGGACGAGGCTTAAATTGTGCTTTAAAATATGTCTCTCGGGGTATAATACTTTCCCAGCTATCTGTATAGCTTTGTTTTGCTTTGTCAGGGTTAACATTCACTTTATCACTCAAACTGCTTCCTTCCCTGTTTCTTGTCCCCCCGACCCCAAAACTTCTCAGGCCCATGGACACAAGGCCTTAGCTTCTCCCCCACTAATTAGTACTGTTGTTAGGTCATAACCTGATCAAAATGTGCATTAGTAGGAAATTGAGAGGCAGAAATGAAATGTCCGTGGCTTGGGCTCAGCCAACTGTCATGTTGACAGTTTTGAGCCTCGCATTGCATTCAACTTGGTCCTGTTATAAAGAACAGTCCCCATTAAAAATAACTAATGAAATAAGATAGATCAGAATGGAATATGCAGGCTTTCCTGTGAGCTCCCACTTATCTTGATATGCTTTCATCAGCCAGACCTTCAAAGAGAGAGGCCCCTCACCTAGAGGTGGGCCATCACTGGGTATTGCCCCAAGGGTATGGCTGCTTCCCAAAGTCAACCGTCCCAGTGAGCCAGCCAGGCTTTGAGGGTTGACCTCAGGCGGGGCCAGCAGTTGATCTACAGCCACTGTAAGAACTCGGTCTTTCATATAATGCTGTTCCCCAGCCTACTCCTTTCCCAGCTGGATGGTTTCAGCTCGCCCTCTGGGTATTCCTCCAACATTTTGACCTCATAAAATATAATGTCTCTAGAATACCAAGACTGGTTAATGATAATTTATTCTGCAGATTGAGGCTGCAGAAACCCCCTTGGGCAGATAAATGGCTGTTCCCTGGACAGAAGGTAAACCTCAACAGGGCAATTATTTGTATCTTCATTTTGTATACGTTCACTCACACACAATGAATGAGCTAAGAGCTGGAGAAACAGGCGGATGAGCTGAGCTCTCACATATACAGGAACAGTCAGAGAGTGCAAAGAATGATTTATATGTTGCAATAAGAGAGGATAGGGGTGTGTGTGTGTGGTGGGGGGTGGGGGGAGAAACAGAGAGAGAGACAGAGCGGCAAATGAGGACCAATCAGGCCAAAATGAGGCATGATTTGTTGCTATTTTCCTTTCTCAGTGTGTTTTTCCTGGATACCTCCCTAGTGGTGCTGCTCAGTTACTCCTGTTGTGTGTGCTCATGCATAAATTCAGGTCAAGTACAAAACCCTGATTTCTCTATTCATCAGAGGAACGGGTAATGTTCTTATCAATACATAACAAGAAATCGCAACTAATTTGGCTCATGACCTTATTCTTTTATCATTAATGGCTGAAATGGTGTTTGACTAGCCATTAATGCATTCAGCTCAGTAAACTAAAGCTGTTTGAAATTTTCACTAATCCTTTCTCATTGAGGGCTTCCCTAGACCAAATCACTTCTGAATAAAACAAGAAAGCAAATGCATACCCAGGTTCCTAAGATTTTCCAGATCAAACATAATTTACAGGGCACAGCATTTTAAAATGAGATTTTGTTTCTTTGAAATTGCAGATCCCAAAGTACTAAAGAATGAATGAACTGTTTACTGAAAATACAAATTACATGAACTTGCCCCATAAAGTGTTCAAGTATTGAGGGCTTTTCCCCCCACCATGAAAAAAAGGAACCAGCATATAAGAATAAAAGTAGAAAAATGGTTTAACACCTAGCACAAAGATGCTTCTCGAACGAATCCGTCTTTGCTATTTAATTTACATTTCGAGGGCTCATTAGGAAGATGAATGACATGGCTGGAGAATAAGGCATACTTCCTGAACAAAAGACGATGTCTGTAGCCTAATAACATTTTATGCCAGCACTTACATTTGTCAGAAGTGGATGCTATTTATCCCTATGATTATTTAAAAATCATTTTTATTGTCCTTTGTGCTGTGTCCTCTTCTGGGAATTTTAATTCAGAGTTTGACACCTACTTATTAACTTCGGTGAAGTATGGAGTACAAAGGCGGGTACTCTATAAAGCATTCTACGCAGCCATGTTTATGTTGCCTCCAGCTGTACACAAATGAGCTCAGTTCGGGTTTGTTTCCATCAGAAAGAGAAGGCCTATTGGACTTGCGTGTGACCTCTGTTTCCTCAGCGAAGCCAGCGCTCTCTCCTGAACCAGGCAGGACTGATGGAGTCGACAGAAGGGGGATTTTTCCTAATTATGCTACAGCCCTTATGCATCAATACATCACTTCCATTTCCCTTGCCTCCTCCAACTGCTCCTCCCAAACAACACTCTGTCATCTGTCGCCACATACTGATGCCCGTTCTCTCCTCCCGGGTCGCCTCGCCCAGCCTACACTCTGACTCCCACACCCTCACTGTTATACCACGTTGCTTCTTCCTGAGCCATCTGTTTCCCTGGCTGTGTTATTTCCCATCTCAGTGGGCTAGGTTTTTTGTTGTGTTTTTTTTTTTTTCCAGGGTGGGTAGCACCCTTTTGAAATCAAGTAGGAGTCTGACATGCATGATGAGGGCCACATGGGATTCTCCCTGTGGCACAGTCATGAAAACCAGCCCACACTACCCGGGCTGCAGCCGCAGGACCATTCGGCCCATCCCGTGGCCTCATTTTCAAGCCTGGATTTCCACCCACCACCCCCGAATGGCAGCTGATTTTCCTTGTGACTCATCCTAGAGGTTTTTATAAAGGGCAAGTGTCTGGTCTTTCCCCAGAAGAAAAACAGCCCTGGTGCTGTGAGTCAGAGCCTCAGAGAGAGCCATGTCCCCAGAGATCCTCCCCAGAACCCCGTCGGGCTCTATCCGGGCATGTGACAGAACCAGAGGGCGTGTGGCGTGCTCCTGTCCACTTTAATATGATGTCCAAAGGTTTCATCAGGATTTCACTCCCCAGGCTACACTCACGCCTGCTTGCTTCAGGGGATCTTCCGTTTCCAGCAGGCTGGAAAGAAAACAACCAGCCACAAAAATCCAAAGATGAATTCTCGGAAAGGAAAAATCCTGATACTTACTTTAAGTCCCTCTTACCAAGTGATCTCTGCTGGTGATAGATACTGCAGATCGATATCAGGCAGGCAATCCAGCTTTGAATTATTGGCCTGGCTTCATTAGCAAGTTAATGAACATATAACCATCTTTCCACTTTCATTGTTATTTTAAATGAAATTAATAAGGGAAACTGTTTCTATTTGGTCCTTAACTACTTTAATATTTTAATGAAAGTTACAGTGATAATTGATGATAGCTCATGCCTGTTGAAAGAGTAGCTACTTTATCTGTTCCCATGGACATTAATCATAATCGAAAAGGACATAAAAACTACAGAAGAGGTAAAGATACCGTGTTTCCCCAAAAATAAGACCGGGTCTTATATTACGGTTTGCTCCAAAAGACGCATTAGGGCTTATGTTCAGGGGATGCCTTCATGAAAAATCATGCCTAGGGCTTATTTCCCGGTTAGGTCTTATTTTCGGGGAAACAACGGTAGTAAGGCCAGGGTTTCCATACTAAGGGCAACAACACAGATGTGGCCCTTAGGCACAACTGGCAAGACCTGATGGCTTGTAAACCTGATCATATGTGAAATGATGCCCAATTTATTTGGCTGCCTTTTGCAAAATACAAGAGATTATAGAGGACCAGTTGTTTATACCCAGTTGACTCTGGGTAAGCTATCCAAAGGGTCCGAATTACCTTCATAGGGAACCTCTGACTGTTCTCCTCCCAATAGAGAAATTTTCCAAAGGTGGCACGTTATACCTCAAGGAAATGGAAGAAAAACTGATCCACACTCTGTAGTTTTTATGAAATGCTTCATTAATATTATTAATATTTTTGTTACACAGACATTTATGGAGCTACTGGGAAGTTGATGAGCACAGCTCAGAAGATATAAACATGGTCCCTGTTCACAGTCTGAATTTAAATAAGCTTGGAGATGGATAGTATAAACAGAAAAATTCAGCTAAAGGAAATGATTTCAAGAAAGGAATTCCATGAATCTGCAGAACTCATTATGGACTGTGTAGGGAAGTCACCGATTTTTTTTTTCAAAAGCATAAATAGTAGGTGTCTTTGTTAAAAGAATACAGTCTGGAGAACAGTTTCTGAGCTGCATGCTCTGCGTTTCCATCACCATGACCAGCTCTACCATTTTTTTTTTTTTTTTTTTTGGCCCTATGTGATTACTGATTGCTTTTATCCAGCAAATTCCCGGGCTGCCCATGGATGTAGACTTCATGTGCACAGGAAAACCTGATATCTTCTCTGAAGTCTGTGGCCCTAGGGTTGTCTAGTTTTCTTTAACTCTGCCCACATTTAATTCAGATATTTGAAAGTTACTCCATAGACTTAAAGAACCAAAGTGTGTAAAAAGAATTACTGCTTACATCTAGATGAACTACCATATTTCCCCCAAAATAAGACAGGGTCTTATATTAATTTTTGCTCCAAAAGACACATTAGGGCTTATTTTCAGGGGATGTCTAATTTTTTTCATGTACAACAATCTACATTTATTCACATACAGTCATGTCATCTTCTGGAACATCGTCATAATGTACTAAATATATCCATCTGGCTGACAATCTTAACTGGGGCTTATTTTGGGGGTAGGTCTTATTTTCGGGGAAACATGGTAGATTGATCAAGATACAGTTAAATCGAAGTGAAAAAAACCAGACTTGCTGGCAAGCGTCAGGAATCACCCATCCGCCTGTTCTCTATTTGAGAGACTTCGTATTTCCAAATCAAGAATTGAGTTATAGCTTTCTGAAACAGTTGATTGAAATGTCTAACAAGTTCTTAAATTTACACTGTATCATCGATTATTTTTAGGTTGTATATAAAAGTATAGCTCCAGAGAGCATGAGAATTGAAAGAACTAGAAGTGCCTTCCAACACAAGTTTTTTTCTTTGTTTTTGCTAAATCTACTTATTGTAAAGTACCAGATTAGAAAGAGAAATCATGAGATGTAGGAGGCTCTGAGCATTTAAAAATCTTTCACGAATGGGTGAAAACACTCAGTGTGTTGCAGTAAATAGGTGATTGATTATAATATGGACTTTTCCCGACTGTGACGTAACAAAAAAAAACAACAACAACAACAACAAAACGTTGAGATTAAGTTGAATCACACAGAGAAGAACGTTCCATAACAAGAACTATTCTCCCAAAACGTGTAATTTAGCCACTTAAAATTCACCCGAAAGAATTTTGTTCCAAGGTCAAATTGCTTAGCTATGATTTTTCTCCTCAACTCAATTAGTGCTCGCTGTTGACCTGGAGAATATGGCCAATTTCCTCTTCTTGCTTTCTGTTTTCCCCTACATATTATTACATATTATTGCATTTTATTGGGTGTCTGTTTTAACGTAGAATTTACCTGATAGGTACCTTTGCTAGCAAATCAAGGCTCTCTGACTTACAGTATCATGTCTGTAAAACTGGGAAGCAGTGTTGACAGTGTGATGTAATAATAGTGTGATTTGATTGGACCCACTCATTCAATATGCATTTTGTGCCTTTTGTCTGTCTTCCTTGCCACTTTATCTCCAGCATCTGGAATAGCGCCTGACACACAGTGGGACTCAGTGAATATTTGTTGAACAAACAGTGCACTCTTTTGTGAACTACATTGTTTTGGAATGGAAGGAAATTAACATCTATCAAGATAATGGTGTCTAGTCTCTGTTTAGTGACATTTAGGCTAGTGGCAAGCAAATGTTACAGTTTGCTATGAAACAAAGTACTATATTATGCTTGTAAAATAGTTTTATATTTCACTTACTTTTTATTGCGTTCCAAAAATAGTCATGCTGGCTTCATGTGTTTTGTGAACATGCCATGAACGTATGGCTACAGAATAATGGTCTTTAATAAACTGCCAGTGACAATCTCAATATGAAGGAAGTTCCCTCATCTGGGTGCCAACAATTGCAGTGGCTTCTACCACCCATGGGCTCTCAGGGTCTCTTTCTTCATGTTTCCAGTCAGGTCCCTTTCTGGTTTCTCAAAGAGGAAGTTCCAACCTGTGAGCACCTTCCATAGCCCCCATCATGGCAGGTGATGGACATTTCTTTCTGATGCCCCACTGACGTCCCGAATGCATGCCCCAAACAGAGATCATTATCTTCCTCCCACCCTATGTACCAATTACGTCTCATCCTACACACCCCATCTCAACAGAGTCACTGTTATATCCTCGTCACTCTAATTCATCTTCCATTCTTTCACCACTATAAAATACAGATTTGGTTTTAAGCATTTTTCCTGCTTAAAGTCTTTCAGTATAGTGCCCAATATAACCAAGGTTCTTATGGAAGATTCAGAGAGCAGAAAAGTTGGAGAAAACGTGTTTCAGGCTGAGAAATAGCGAGAAGGGAAGTTGGAAACAGGTTAAAAGAGGTGAGAAGTGATGATACCTTAGGATGAGGTGACGGCATTGGAGGTGGATCAGACTATGTGGACATAAAATAGCTCTTGGAGGTCGAATCGACGTGACTGTTGATGAAGTGGGTGTGATGGTCGGACAGCAAGTGGGTTTGTGGGGTGGCCATTTCCCAAGGTGAGAAAGATGGAAGAAGGTTAGTAGATCAAGACTTCAGTTATAGACATTTTGGAATTTCTGTGAGATGTTCAAGTTGATTGCCAACTAGGCAGTTGGATAATGAGCCTGGAATTCAACAACAGATCTGGGTGGAGATACACATTTGGGACCTAACATACAAACGATATTTGAAGCCATCGGACTGTATGATGTGGTGGAGCGAATGAGTGTGGCCTGAGAAGTGAAGAACTGAGTCTCTCAGGACGACCAGGAACATTAAGTGATTGGGGAGGAGCTGGCAAAGTCAAGTGAGAGTCAGGGAGAGACCAGAAATCCCCATTGCCCTGTGAGTCATGAGAATGGGGTCAGTGGAGGAGGAGGGGCCCACTCTGCCACGCTGCTTAGAATGACAAGAGAGATAAAGATTGGAAAAACCTGTTTGATTTGGCAGCATGGAGATCACGAGTGACTTTCATGTGAGTAACTTTTGTGGAATGATAGGGCAAAAACCAGACTGGGGTTGCTGTTTGAAGAGTAAATGTCAAAGCGTGTGCCTGGCAGACTCTATGCAGCCAAGCTGCGTATGAGCTTCTGTGTATAATTAGTGAGGTCACTAGCCTTCCCAAACCTAGTCCTTTTCAGAGTCAGAAATTCTCATTTATTCATTCGTTCACATACTATCAACGAATATATGTTGAGTACTCCATGTGCCCAGTAGCCCTAATGGTGGAGAGATTTGAACACCTAGGGTCAGCAGGCCTTCAGGACATCTGTACACCACTCAGCTAACAAATATTTAGTCTGTGCCAACGGTGTTTCTGGCACTATTTACCAGGAAGGTAGTAGTGACCAAAAATACAAGATCTTTCAATGGAGAATAGTTGTATTGTAGGAAGATAGATAACTGCAAATAAAGAAAATAATTTCAGATACTGATCATTTTATTTAAAAAAAACACACGTACAACAACTGGGGAATGGATACAGAGAATGACTTGGGGTGGGAGTGAGGGAGCTCCTTTAAACGGGGTGGTCGGACCAGGCCTCTGAGCAGGAGCGGCCCTGGGAAGAGCATGGCCTGGGGCTTGTGTCAGGCCTACAGAGCAGCGGGCCTCAGGCAGCACGGATCCAGGCCCGTTTGAAGGTCGCAGAGCAGGAGCTCAGGCTGTAGTGCTCTGAGACAGATGGGGCTGGTTCAGGATGAGGCCCAAGACATCAGCAGCATCAAAAAGCTCACCCCCAAAGCAAAACGATGTATTGTCTAAAAAAATTCATGCAAGTTTATATTTTGTTCCACTGCACATCTGTATCTGCCTTAATTTTTTTAAAAAAATCACGTTAATGCCGTCAGGAAAACACAAGCTCCGAAGTCAGTTTCCTATCTTGTGGGCCATAGGGACAGATGTTTGTGCCCCAAGTCATTTTTGGAAACCATGCTGAACTGCAGAGAGCCAATATGGCATAGCAGGTTCAGGGTTCAAGCAATTTCTCGTTTCTCTCGGTGTTCACTGTATTTTGAGAACACACACACACATGAAGACGTGAATACAAGTGTCAGCTTTTTTCTCCAGTGCCTTGAGTGATTTCCAGGCAGCCCCCAGGAAGAGATGCTGAGAACACTATGCAGAGGTGGGGTGGGTAATGTACTCAGGCCACATCACAGGAAATTTCAGCAATGACAGCTGTTGTAAGAAAGGCATTTGAAGGAGTCTCTGAGCAGTCAATCTTTACCTCAGGGAAATAACCAAGAACTTTTTCAGTGGAAATGATGATAATGTTCTTTTTATTCAACCACTGAGATGGTTATTCTTATCACACCTGAATGAACCAAGGGTTTCGAGTGATCCATCGTCCCCTTGTAGCCAATCTTTACATGGCACTTACCATAGACCAACTTTATTCCTTGGTCTTTACGTGGTTTATTCCATTCAGTCCTCATGACAACTCTAGGGGATATGTCCTATGATTATCTCCATTTTACAGATAGGAAAACCAAGGCTGAGAGGCAAAGCAATCTACCAAAAGCTGTAGATCTCCAAGTGTGTTCTCTGAAGGCCCAAGACCTTTACAATGGGTACATCATCAAAGCTATCTTCACAATAATACAGAAATGTTATTTGTGGCACTGCGTCAACATTACACTAGGTGTAAAAACAATGGTGGGTAAGACTGCAGGTGCCTTAGCATGAATGGCAGCAGTGCCACCAAACTATTTATTAGTCGTCATTGTATTTACTGCCATGCACTCAGTTTTTAAAAACAAACAAACAAGAAACTCCCAGTTTCACTTAAGAATGTCCTTGAAGAAGCAAAAATTATTCATTTTATTAGCTCTCAACAGCTGAGCACATGTCTTTCTAATACTCAGTAAGTGGGAATGTGTGTAAGGCACTCGACTGCCGACCCAAGAATGATGGCTGTCTTGAGAAAAGCCATTTAGTGGCCCTGAGGTAGAATGGGACACAGGTTACTTTAAAAAAAATAGCTGAGAGACAAACAATGGTTCTCAAAAGTAAACGAAGTGAAAGTGTTACCTCAAGATAAATAACTGGCAGTGTTTGATGCTAATGATAAAATCTGAGCTGTCAAGCAGAACTTAGAATTTTAGAAAACCTTGTATCTGCCACCAGGAGCTTGACTCTTCAACTTAAGCACTTAAAGACTTTTGTGATGAGACTGGTGGTGATATAAACAAATAGGATTTTTTCGATGTTCTATAATGACATTTGTTAGCATGGAAGGTACTTGTAACTCAATTGAATCAATATTTTCCAAGTGACCACTGCATAACGTTACAAAATTGTGCATGTATAAAAGATTCATTCAAAGTACAGGTAGACCTGTGGATTTTAATGTAACAGTTTGGAAAGTTTGTTGCTGTGATTGCAGAGTTCACATGTTTTTATTCATTATTTTTATTGTTTATATTTATTATTGCTCAAAATATTTTTGCCATGTATCGTGAAAATATTTACAATACCACCTTCAATTAATTGTTGATGGACAGTCAGTGTTGAAGAAACATCTGTAAAATAAGTCAGTCTTGTGAGCGTTTCCTTAACATTAAGGTAAACACTAATTTTATTCAACTTATCCAGGTTTTTAATCTGTTTTCAGGATGGGTCATAGAGTATTCATTGAGATGAGAAATGGAACAAAGCATAGTGTCGCGATGTAAATAAACATTTAATAATATAATAATAGCGAATGTGTATCGAAGTTGAGTGCCTACTGTGTGCCCAGGACTTCACACGCACCTGAGGCAGGTAGTCTTACATTCTTCACTGCAGAGGTGAAGAAACTGAGATGAAAAGCAGTTTAGTACGTAAGTATTATGTGACACACCCGGCATTTAAATTTAGGCAGTGTACTTCCAGAGTCCAAAATTTAATTCCACTTTATGGAATTTAAAGCATTTTAAGGGACCAAGTGGTTTCTTTGTGTAACTGATCATTTTTCAAACACTGCTACTTATGGTCGCTAATTCCCTTTTTTCCTGCAAAATCTGTATAGTTTCGCTTATGCTGCAGCTTGGGAGAGAGGGCTCCACTGTGGCTAAAGAGCTCCCTGAAAGGACTGGGCTCCTAGTCCCTGAGGACCAACCTTCCTCAGGGGTCCTCGCCCAGCCTGTGGGGGGTCTGCCAGCCTTTGGAGGCTAGTCAGGTGGCCGCGCATCTCCTCATCGAGGAATGATTCTCTAGGAAGTCCCGGGGATGCCGTCTGTGTGGGCAGATCCCCAGGGCTGCAGCGCTTTGCAGGGCTAGGATGGCCAGGGTGCAACTCCATTCATCTTGGCCAGCTTCCTGCATGGTGGGAGAGGGTCCTCCTGCTCGCCTCCATCAACAGGGGGAAGAGGCTCATGCCCCCCCAGGCCACACCCTCGGGGTGGAAGTGTAGGCCCAGGCAACGTAAGCATAGGAGGCCGAGGCAGGCTGAGCAGGCAGCTGGCAGTGGTCTCACCCTGCGAGGGGTTGTGCTGTTGGATCTGAGGGCTCATGGCTGGACAGTGACAAGATGCCACAGACAGATCCTGGAGGCAGAGGATGGCCGAGAAGATGGTTCAGAGGCTGAGGCTGGGAGGAACTTTGGGGGGGAGGGGTTGTTTCAGAGGCTAGTTGGCTCAATACTGGCGTTGACCCACAGGACCACCAGGCTCACAGTATAGTTCATTTTCTGAAAACATTGTAGCAGATGTACTGAGGAAATCACACGTGTACAGCCCCCCACAGCTGCTTTGTGCCTGGTGAAAACTCCATGGGGCAGCCCCCCGTTGTACAGCCAGCCTCTCATTGAACATAGAGATTCCTACTCTTTCTCAGTTTGCAGGAGCAGCATGAAATTAGCTCACAGAGAAAAGTAGAATTTTGTGTTCACTGGTGACTTTTTTATTTATTTAATTTTTTAGTTATAGTTGATACACAATATTATATTAGTTTCAGGGATACAGAATAGTGGTTAGACATTTATATAACTTAGGAGGTGATCATCCCTATAAATCTAGTACCCATCTGACACCACACATAGTTATTACAATATTATTGACTATATTCCCCATACTGTACTTTATATCCCTGTGACTGTTTTGTAACTACCAATTTGTACTTCTTAATCCCTTCAGAAGATATAACTTTTGCCCCTGGATCATCCTATGGAAGTGACCCTCTGGGTCAAAGTTCTGTCCCTGTGCTTTGACTTGATTGCTGTCTGATACATCACCTGGGGTGACGCAGGGTAAGCTGTGCTACTGTGATGTCTCTTGAAAGGGCGCTCAATGGTGGCCCCACTGGGCTGGAGAGAAACTAACATATTTGAATACTTATTGTTCAGCATTTCTTATGAGTCAATAAAGTCCTTTGTCAGTCCCAATACTTCCTCAGGTGAGATAGTAATAATTTCCAAGATTACATTAGTGACTCTTTATGTTGTGGAATTCTGTGCAGTAGGAACGCTTTCCTAATCATGTTTAATTCCCTCCCCTCCACCCACCTCCACCCTCTAACCCGATGTCTGACACGTGGACAGAGTAGGTACTGAGTAAATGTTTATTGAGTGAGGGCCTTCTTTGTATGGAAGGCCCTTGTTGAGATTTAACATGTCCCATAATTTTATCAGCCAAGTCATTACAAATTCTCTTAGGTATATGCTGGGAAGATTGCTAATCTCACCTGTCCCAAACCCTGGACATGTGTTAAATGTATAGATTACAGTCTTCCCTGGACAGACTACTGGGGGGCCCACTCTGCGTGGGACTGTTTGGTGAGACCCCTGTGTGGGCTGGGGCCAGGTGGCGGTGGCAGGGGCTTCCTACAAGTCCAGAATTGGGAACTTATATTAAAAATAGAACTGTTGGATCTTGGCATAGCTCCCTATTACAAAGAGACAGCTTCCTAGAAAGAGAACACAGCGTCCACCCAGAGAACAGTAACTTTATCCTCTTTGCCACTTTGCTGTTGTTCAGGGGACCATAGATGAAACTGATTAAAATGCTCAAGGAGTCACAGGGTCATCCAAGACAGACATGGCCTCAGCACTCTTCCTCCATTCCTCATCATCTGGCCATTTCTATACAAAATGCCCACCCCTTCTCTAGAACTTTCGTGACAAGCTAAAACCCCTCCCCACATCCCTCCTGCTTCAGGACACATCTCCCCACAGGGCACCACCTGTCAGCCGCCCCTCTTGCCTGCCCTGCTGTCTCCCCTTCTGGCCCGACATTGAATTTCAGTAGGTTGCAGCTGAAAATGCTGAATATATTTTAGATGCTGTGCCCTCTCTGTGAACTATGAAGACAAGATTAGCAGAGACAATTAGCTACTTTAGGATAAAAAAACAACAACAAAAAACACTACATTTTAGTTATTGCCCTATTGGTTATTACTACCTGGAACATTGGCTTCTGTAACCATCTATTTCTAAAGCAGAACGAAAGTGGGAAATGGGTAGAAATGAGAATACAGGCTTTTTTTTTCCTCCTTAAGGAAAGAAACCCAGCACACTTTCCAAAGCTGCGAAAGTGTTCCCGTGATCTGGTAGATCCCATCTGTGCATTTTTCAATGACATACTTCAAGTACATGAGCTGCCATCAAAGGACCTAAAAAAAAAAAAGGAAGAAAGAAAGAGAAACGTGGGTGTTAATGAGAGGGCCCCAGCTTGACAGCTGTGGGGAAAGCCAATCTCGTTCTGCACGTGCCCACCTGTCCCAGGGGCACGATTAGCACGCTCACACTTCCTGGAGGAAATCTGGCGTTCTGAAGTGTCACCCAGAGTCCGCAATGCCCCAGTGGATGCGTGTTGGTGTTTGTAGCATGTGAGGTCGCTCAGGCTCTAACCCCCAGCACTGTTCTGTGGAAACCTCAGTGAAACTCATGGAAGAGATGGTGAGCCCCTTCTCTCTGTCGTCACTACTGGGGGTGGGGGTGTGGATGGAAAGAGCCAGGCATTGTCAAAGAGCACTCTGACCCTGAGCTCTAAGACATCGGCAAGTCTTGCTTATCTAGGGAGGTTATCCAGTGACCTTCTCTGGAAGCTTTCAGAGAAAGGGGGCTGCCAGCCATTTTTCTGGAAGTGCAGGCCCTGTGGCCACTGTGTGATGGATTTCCTGACTGCTGGAGGGTTCTTCCAGTCCTGTGATCCTAGTAAGTTATTCTTGGTCACTGCAGTGGTAATTAATTTTCCCTCAGGCTGATGTAAACACCCCTCTGCCATAATACAACCTGAAATTCTTCAGTTTCTCTTTGGTTTTTCGTCTCTTATCAGTTCTATTCAAACTCACTGTGACCGTTGCCAGTCAGCATCAACCATGTTTGTGCGTGACCATGACTATCAGAATTCTCCCTAAAAAGAGATTCGGAGAAGCAAACACTTCTGTGATGAAAGTGTTATGAGGGAAGTTATTTTGCCACTGTAATTTATTTTACCTTTTGGCCTTCTGTTTCAGTTATTTGGCTCTGTTAAAGTGTCATTGGGAGAAGAATCGCTGCCGCTTCCATTAAGCGTTTTTATGGCATGAGTTTCCTAGGGCTCTCAGCCTCTGAACACTGTGGTAGGACCCCCTGCCTGATGAGGCAGGGCCCACCTAGTGAAGCGGAACATGCCACACACTTGTTCCTCCCTCCTCCCTCAGAGCTAGGACTTAGGCACACCATCCAGGCTCGGCCAGTTCACCTCAGATCCTCCAGACGTTAAATTGGAAGCGAATGATGCAAGGACGCAGGAACCATAGAGTTCATGCCCATAGGGAGGGCACAGTGGTGACAGTTTCCTGTGGTCCTGGCTGCTGCTTTCTGACAGCACCGTCAGTACCCATGGGCAGTGATGTGAGCCCCTCATTCACAGCGGAGGTGTCTTCTCCACCCCAGCTCGGCCGTGCACACGGGGGACCTTGTCTGACTATGAGGTCTTCCAGCCTGGCTTTTTACAGGTTTCCTGCACACTCTGTGAGAAACCCAACATCTTCTTTAATAAATGCCATTGCTATTTAAATTAACCAATGTTGGTTTCTGTTGTTTTCTACTGAAAACCGTGTTGAGTTAGCTTCTTTCTTAGAACATGGAAGAACTGAAAAAGATGCTTAGTGGGCTTCATGGATGATCATAAACCACTCTGATGTAGGGAGCTAAAATTCATCTATTACCATTTCCAACCACTCTCAGACTGAGATGTAGCTTCCAGCTTTTGCCTTAGTATCTTCAGCGACTATGTACTCACTGTCTCCATAAGGCAACAGGTTTGTTTCTGGAAAACTCTTGCGTATTGGGAATATTTCCCTTGTCTTGCCATTCTGCTGCCTAGCACAATGTCTGACACATAGTAGGAGCTCCACAAATGTTTGTTGAATGAATGATTGAATGGAAACGTCCATCAGTGGCTCTGATTTTGCCCATAATCGCCTCGTAGAATACTCCAGTCTCTTGTCTACAGCAAAACCCTTCTTTGCATTCTCACAACCCCTGAGAGAGCATTTTCAGTGACTTCATGTGCATCCAGAACCCAGCACATTTGGTCCATAAATAGGGTTGTCCTCTTCTTCTTCTGCATAATTAATCAATTTGTTGGTCAAATTTGCTTCATGGTTGACTCCCAGATGTAACTTCTAAGTCTTATGTACATGGGGCTCCTAAGCGATAAGTTATGTGTTGTTAGAGTTGTATCTTGGAGCCTCAATACAATTCTCATATATCTCTATTAAGTTCCATTTTGTTGGTATGGCCCATCCAGCTTAATGAGATCTTTCTGAATCTAATTCTGTCATCAAGCATATGAACTATGTGTGGCTAAATAAGCAGTGTGACAGCCAGTCCCTTCCGTGCTCATGTAAATCATTCTTTGGTTTCCTCTAACCACTCTCTATCCCCATAGTCCATTGCGCATGGGTCAAAGCTGCCCACTTTTTTTCCTTGAAGCTTCCAAGCAGTGTGCTCCAAGAAGCCCTCCACTTTCCAACGGTTAGGATGGTCCCTTGTTGTGTCTCCCCCAGCACATGGTGGCTGGGCCACAGTGACTGACGCTTTGCCATCGTGCCCTTAGAGCATTTATCCACCAGCTTCAGTTCACTTCCATTTGGCATCTCATGTAGCTGTTGCTTAACTGTCTGGTTTCCACCCAGCCTCCACGTGTTCTCAGCAGTCTGGGCTCAGCAAATATCATTGCAGTGCTGTCAGATTGACTCTGTTTAAGAATCTCTTTTCTTTCTATCTCATGCTAAAGACGGTTCGTAGAGGGTGCTAATTAAAATGCCTGAGAAGTAACAAGTGACATCCATGTCCCATCTAAGTGTCCAGCTGCAAAGAAGGCATGACTCTTTGCCCTTTTGCTTGATTTGGAGTTTTGTGGGGCCTTGATGGTGGTGAACCCAAGGACCCTGTCAGCTCTTTTGTAATATTTCATGTTCAGTGAACACACTGGGTTGTGAAGCAGAATTCAGGCAAGGCACCTACTCTCTTTCCTTGACAAACTCTTTGGTTGCTCACAGGCTACCCTGGCATTGCCTCACATGTGAACCTCAGGCTTCTCATTGCTAATTGTAGGTGCCTTCACAGCAAAGTGGTTGTATCGTCTAGAGAGTGGGTTTCATTCACAGCAGTTGTGGGCAGGCAGCCTTTGAATAGCTGGTCATATGGATGGTTGAATGGTCGTAAGGACTTTTCATGACATTTGTAGCCTATTAACTTGAAGGATTCTTCCAAAGGACCAGATGCACAGTTATACCAGTTTGAACATCTGTGTTTGTGCTTTTTAAAATAACTGTATCGAATAGATAAGACAAAGTGGAAGCCATCATGGAACTCTTGCTTTACCAGGCATGATGGGGACAATGCTTGTTGAGACATTTTTGCCCCTCCTGGCCTCATGGTCATGAAAAAGACTAGGGTAGACTTTTAG
This sequence comes from Rhinolophus sinicus, assembly GCF_036562045.2. Taxonomy (NCBI): domain Eukaryota; kingdom Metazoa; phylum Chordata; class Mammalia; order Chiroptera; family Rhinolophidae; genus Rhinolophus; species Rhinolophus sinicus. The sequence goes on along the minus strand of NC_133755.1, from coordinate 66,687,549 downwards.
AGACACATGTGGACTTTTATCATCAGACAAACTTATGAAGACCCGGGAATCCAAGCAGTGATAACACACATCGTGGATTTTATCCTCTGTCTGTGTTCGGCTGCCATCATCCCGTTCCTCGTATTGAAAAACTGTATAAACCATAATTCTCCAAGGCCATGGTGGGTGAGATTAGGAAGTAGATCATCTAGTCAGACATTGGCAGTCGTAGTAAACTGTCTGTCAGGACCGCAGCGACAACTGGCTTCCTGGACTTCCCTCGGGAAGCCGATTCTGTGGAATTGAAGCTGCAAGTAGGTAGTTGATTGTCTACTGCACTTTCCTGTTACTCTGATGGCTTAGAAGTTCCTCAGAATATTTCTCTTTCTTCCCTTCCAACATTTTGTCATTTCCAACATGGAGAGTTTGCTTCACCATTGTGAAAGAAGCAGCATCTTTGTGGCATATGGATTTCAAAAGAAAATTGATCATGAGCCTGTCATGTTCTTTTATTTGATGTTTATCTACCTGGGGGGGGGGCTCAGTTAGGATGCTGTCAGCTGGCTCATGCACTCTCACCACACTCGTCCCAGTAACTTCTGCGTATAACCTTGATTTAAAAAAAAGAAAAAGGGTCTGCTATGTTGGGTGAATTAGTCTCCATTCAAAAATATTTTTGAACCTTGATTTCAAAGCATAACATATATATTAACAGTCCATTTTAAAATGATTCTGTATAATATTGCATGTAAAAAACATAAATCAGTAGGGGAATCCAAATATTTTCCAATGTCCCTAAGTCATACTTACATTTATTTAAGATGCTTTATTTGGTGGCTAAAGGATTAGGGTTGGGGTTATGTGAACTCTTTTCTGAACTTCTTTTAAAAGAGGAGACAAAATAAATAGAACAGTCTGACTCTGATGTTTGTATAGTTTAAATCAGTCGTCACCTGACTCCATAGGCCAGGAGAAAAGTAGTATATTTACACAGAAATAGTTATCTTCATAGCACCAAAGTGTTACTTTTACTTTGAGATAGTTACCCTTTTAGCACAAGATAAATTTTTACTTCTTGAGTCTGAAATAGGCCATGCAGAAGAAGCTCCTTGGTGACTGACAAAAACACCCACCTTTAAAAAAGCTCACTTCTTCTCCACCTCTGTTATAACCTGCAAAAATCAATGGCAATAGCACATGAACAGTGGAGTCTTTATTGAGCAAGGTGGATGGATTAGCTTTGAATTTCTGTGGTTCCATTTCCTTTGCAGGAAAAACATCTGTTGAGATATTTTATTGAGTGGCTCCATTTAAAACTATATTTATTTTAATAAAAAAAAAATCCTTGTAATATTAGTTTGCCAAAACAGCATCGCTAGATGATAGCAAGTACAGAATAGTGTAGAGTGACCAAAGGGGTCTTTTTAATTGCCATCATAACTACTTAAAAGGAGAAGGACAGAAAAAGGAAACCTTTTGGTATCTGGCACTAGATTTTAATTTAGAGGAGAAAACTCAATACGTTTAATCACAACTCATTCGGTGTCTTTGCAAAGCCTTAGCCTTTAGCACACTAACACATCAAATAGGTTTCAAAGATCCCTTTTATGTTGGTAAAATATTAATTATTTTTTACTCAGCCCTTGCACAGGGTAAAGAGCATAAGGAATGAGATGAGACTGTGGGTGGGTATTCCCTGCTGAGGTAATTCAGGCCAGTGTCAGGACCACACTGGGGGGTATTGGGGCCAAGTAACGATGCTGGGCGTTACTCGCAACCATGACTGTAAACGCTGAAAAATTAGATGAGGGCGTCTTGGGGAGGAAGCCTTCCAAAACTAAGCAGTGCAGAAAAAAATTGACCACTGTGGGGAACAGAACATCTTTTAAAACCTATGACAGTCCTCCATTTGAGAAGAAAGGAGAGCCTAAAAAAACATGGCAGATGGGGAGTGTTAACAAGAAAATAGGTCGTAAAAGAATTTATGAGCAACTTGCAAAGTTTATTTAAAAATAGTAGTAAACAAATAGGTAGTGAAACTATACAGAAAAGTGTGAGAATGACAAGCACACCATTTGGGATAGTGAAGGGAAGGTGATGAAATAAGTACGGAGGCCAATGGTTCCAAAAATGTCTTGTTTTAAATCTGCATACTCAGCTGTTTGCAGACACAAATAGATATTTTACTGTTTATCTTTAAAATGTTCATATGCATTATGGACACTCTTGTATGTATGGTATATTTTGAAATAAAACATTTAAGAAGACGGGAAGTGGTAAAATACAAAGGAACCCAGCTAAAGATTTATAATAGTACCAAGAATATACTCAAGGATTTCAAAATATTATATAACATTATATATTATATGATAACATATTATATAATATATTATATTATATAATAATAATAACGTGCATATCTTGACTTCTCATGAACCAAGTACTATTCAAGCACTTTTAAATGTCACAACTCATGTAATGTACAGGCTTGTGTGGTAAAGTCATTGTCATCCCCATTTACACAGTGGGGGAAACTGAGACCCAGGGCATGGCCAGCCACTTTGGCTCCAAAGCCCTTGCTCGAGGCCCCTTTCTGTACCAGCCATATAGCAATAGAAAGACTAAATAACATGTCTCATTGGTTCTTACATAGAAAAGATCCTATTGTCTTTTGAATCTGAGAGGGCGGAAGCCACAGATGAAACAAATCAATGGCAACACGATTTGCAGACTACTGACCAAAACCCATCATTTAACTGGCAAATTGCTAAAAGCCTGGTCAGCTACCAATTTAACTAATTTCCATAAGAAACTCAATGAATTAAGATTTGTGAGTCACTTCCACGTAAGACCAACCAGTACCCCATTAACAAGGAAGGTCACTGAATGCAAAATGTGAAGGGAGTTTTTTTTAGGGCTGGGAAGTAGGTAGTTTCCATAGGGAAAATATCTGACTAACTTTTTGAGAGGAAGTATCAGTTTGTTAATAGAGAGAAAGCATTGAAATAAGTTAGATTATCAAAAGGCCTTCCTTTAAAAATATTCTGTACCAAGGTTACTTAAAAAAATGTACCTTGTGATTAAAAGTAAAGGGAAGAAACAACCAAAATGTCCTTCGATAGATGAATGGATAAAGAAGTTGTGGTATATATACACAATGGAATACTATTCGGTGGTAAGAAAAGATGAAATAGGACCATTGTGACAACATGGATGGATCTTGAGATTACAATGCTGAGCGAAGTAAGTCAGACAGAAAAAGCAGAGAACCATGTGATTTCACTGATATGTGGTATATAAAACAAAACAACAAAAGAACAAGGCAAAGAAATGAAGAAACAAAAACTCATAGACATAGACAATAGTTTAGGGGTTACCAGAGAGTAAGGGGGGCTCTAGAGAAGGGTAAATGGTGTCCAATATATGGTGCTAGAAAGAGAACTGACCCTGGGTGGTGAACACACAATGTGAAATATAGATAACGTATTACAGAATTATACTCCTGAAATCTATGTAACTTTACTAATGACTGTCACCCCAATAACCTTTAATTTAAAAAAAAAGTAAAGGGAAGAAAAAGTAATGTTTTAAAATAGATAGAAAATGAACATATAGACACAAAAATGAAGGATAAACAGTCATTTCTGGATGATGCTAGATAATCATTTAAATCCTCTAGGACTCAGTGTTGGCTTAGGATCTGGTTAGTTAACATATTCATAGTATTCAAGTGTTTCACAAACTTTATTGTAACATAAGAATTTCCTAGGGAGCTTGTTAAAGATATAAATTCCTGGATCCCACCCCAGAGATTCTGACTCAGTAGGTCTGGAGAAGGCCCAGTAATTGATAATTTTAACAAGAGTTTTGGCAACTGTGCTGCAGATGGTCCCAGATCATTCCAAAAAAAAAAGAAAAGAAAAGAAAAATTCGTACACACTAAAAATTACATGATTCTAGAAAACAGGTTCAGAGTGACATGTTTGCGGCTAACTCCAGCTCTTCTGAAGAAGGGTGTACCAGAGCGGTAAGGATAAGTCACAGGAAAATCTGGAGAGACTAAACAGAAAAGAGAAGTATTAGCCTTAATATAGGCAAGTGTAAGATAATGCCGTCAGTGGAAAGCAATCCAGACTCGATGTAGCACTGTACTTAGGGCATAGGAAAAGCTGAGCTGTTTTATTTTGGGGGTTATTCCAAAATCTAAGTTAACCTAGACAAACTCATAGAGGATGAACACCCACATTAATAAGCCATTACTGAGGGACATTGCACCCCAGATCTTCGTGCCTTAAAACAACACTCATTTATTCTTGCTCCTGTTATCTGGGACTGCCAGTCTAGGCGGGACCCAGCTCCATGTTGAAGGTTCAGATCTGTTCTAAGAGTTAATCCTCCTTCAACCACATACTTCCTGGGATGTGTCCTTTTCATGGTGATAGCAGGAGTTCAGAAGGGCAAGTTCTGCTAACAAGCACATTTTAAGCTTTGGCCTGTATCATGTCCACTATATCCCATTGGCCAAAGCAAGTCAGTTAGCCAACCAAAATCAAGGGGTGGGGGAGAGATTCCACTCACAGTAGGAGAGAAAGGGGAGTGAATTTTTTCTGAACAGTAACCCAAAATAGCACAGTAGAGAGATTTTCTTTTAGTTTATGTCAGGGGAAAAAAAGCTACTAATGAGATCCCGAAGGGTTCAAGGTCAAGTTGGGAAGAAAGATTTACCCAATTAAAGGTAGGCTGGGAGAAATGTGACAATGGAGACATAGGCAAAGTACTTTGGGAGAACATAAAAGGGAATGATTAATGATTGTTAGGACCCTCCAGGAAGGTTGAATTGAGTAGGGTTCTTAGGGTAGATAGCAAACAGTAAGTTTCTGACCCAAGCCGAGATTTATGTGTACATGGATTCCAGTGCAACATTTCTATATCCTAACTTTTATTGCACCTAAAAATCACAGCATATGGTCCCCTTAGTTTATTTTTCTAATGAACTATTGACAGAATGACTTGGAAAAATACCTCTGACTTCTTGAAGCGAAAGCAAACACAATGAAATAAAAAGCTCTGTAGTTCAGGATCTACGAATGCAGTGATTATGTTAAACATTTTCTAAATGTTAAAAAATCTAAATAATACAGAATCATTTGATAACCAGCATAATTATTTTAGGGTTAAAAATTACTCAGTCTTATAAACAAACTGCGACAACTTATCACAATGAATGCCAATAGCAGGGTTCAGTATTGTGTTCCAATTCACTCAACTGGGCACAATTATGGGAGCAGTTTGCTAACGAGCTCCCAAACGTAGATACCAATTATAATTATTCATTTATTTAGAGTGAAAGGTAATCAGTTTCACAGATTTCTCCCTTTGAGAAAATAAATATTCGTTTGGACAATCTTCTTGAAACATATATATATATATATGTCCCTCTCCAAATAATTTAGTAGTAAGTAAAAAATAAAAACTAAGTACAATTTGTCTCCATGGCTGTTTCTAGGGAAAGACTGAAGAAGTTGATGAAAGATACTTTTTAAAAGCAAGAACTCATTAATATCTAACAGAATTTCAATGCCAGAGGGAGGGAGGGAGTTTAATAGTCTCTCCTACATGTCCCATGTCAGCACAACAGCTGAGTCATCATTGGAGGTTTTCTAAAAGCCTTCGCTTCCTCCAAATAGACTGTCTCCAGAATCCCTTGAGAGATGTTAATAGCATTAAGACATGTTTACATATAATTTGATCCCCAAGTAATCAGAAGTTTCATGTTCCTGGGTTTAAGATGGGATCTGTGAGGTACCACGTTTTTTAAAATGTTTGGTCATCAATTTAAGAAAGGACTAGGTGCCAAAAGATTTTTTTTTGACTGTCTGAAACTTAAAACATAATTTCTCAAATAATGTTACAAATAGTTCCAGAGTAGTCCATAAGAATTAACTTATCTCACATTATATCCAAGCCAATACTAATGTATTTCAAGTACATCAATCCTCCTTTTAACACTTATTCTTTTGTTCATTTTTGAGGCATAATTTATGCATAATAAAATCCACCAATTTTAAATGGACATTTCAACAAATTTTTATAATTTCAACATCTGTGTCATCTCATTATTGGCATCTGTTGTCTTTTTCCCTTGTGAGTTGAGAGTCCCTGGTTCTTCACATGCTTGGTAATTTTGGATTGCTTCTGGTATATTTTGAATATTATGCAAATAGACTCTGGTTCTTGTTTAAATCGTATGGAGAATGTTAATACTTCTGTTTCAGCAGACAATCAACCTGGTTGGATTCAGGCTGTAAGTTCTGAAGTGCCTTCTGTGAGTTTTAGTTTCAACGTGAGTTCTGTGTTCAAGTTGTTTGCATACTATTCAGACCAGTCCTGTGTGTGTGCCATCCACTGTGTGGTCTGGGACCAGAATGTTCCAGAGTTCAGATCTCAGAGTCTGGGGTATGCCATTCAGAGTTAGATCCAAGTATATTTAGCTCAGAGGTGAGCCCAGGAGATCGTAAGAAACTTTATAAGGTTAAGTTTCCAATCTTTTCCCTCTCTGGTCCCCCCAGAATCTCCTGGTTCCCTGGGGCTCCTCTTTTTAGACATTCTGCCAGAAATCTGGGACTTTCTATCACCCTGTCACACATTTCCTATAACTCTACCCAGGGGTTTGCCTCACGTTCTTAGGAAGGTTGATCTGATCCAAGCTGGGCCTTGTGTGTATATATGTTCCATTATTACGTTCATATGGCTAATGTCAGTTGGACATTCCTCTGATCAGAGAGGAAAGTTCTTTATCACAATCCTAGGTTCTTGCTGGCTCCCATTGCTGCCACTGTCAATGCCATCACCAACAATGGATATTTTGCGTGACTGACGTGAGAAATGGAGAAAAGGAAATAAATGGGGGAATTTCTGCACACTTTCTGAGTGTCAGGAGAATCCTTTCCCTCCCTTTCAGCCTTCTGGTTTTCTTTCTCCTTCTCGCCACACAGTGCCCCCTTGTGGGTTTCAAGCTTTCTGGAGGACAGACCAAGAGATACCAGAGGAAAAGAAAATGGTTGACTGACAATTTGGTTCCCGGTCTTTGCCAGTCAGCCTGCTGCTGTTTAATTTTCTCGTCCATGCATTTTGTCAGGTTCTTTAGCTGCACTCAGTGTGAGAGACGATAAAGTCAGTTTACTCCATCTTCCCTGCAACTGGAAGTGAGTCTGTTTAATTTTAGTCTTTCTAATAGATACATAATGCGATCTCATTGTGGCTTTAATTTGCATTTCCTTTTAACCAGTCGTGTTGGTTATCTTTTCATGTGCTTATTTGCCACCCTATGTCTTCGACAAAGTATGTTTCAAAAATCTTTGCAATTTTACTAACAATTGTCACCCCAATAAATTTAATTAAAAAAAAATAAAAAAAAATCTTTGCCTATTTTTTAAAGAAAATAAACGTTTGCTTTCAGTATAGTTTTATGTTTACAAAAACGTTACAAATAGTACTGACTATTCCCTATACCCTACACCCAGGTTCCCCTATTGATACATTATTATTAACTAAGGTCAATGCTTTATTCAGATTTACTTCCTTTTTACCTAATTTTCTTCTTCTAGTTTAGGAACCCATCTAGGATATCACACATTTAGTTGTCATGTCTCCTTAGTTTTCTCTACACTGCGAGTTTTTCAGACTTCTTTTGTTTTTGACAGTTTTGAGGAATATGGGTCTGGCATTTGTAGAAAACTCCTCAGTTTCGGTTTATCTGAACTTTTTCTCATGATTAGACTGAGCTTTGGATTTTGGAGAACAAGGCCACAGAGGTAAAGTGCCCGTCTCATCACATCACATCAAGGACACATACTGTCAACATGACTTGTCACTGTTGATGTTGACCTTGATCATTGAGTTGGAGTTGTGTTTGCCAGGTTTCTTCCCTGCAAAGTTATTCCTCTTCTCCCTTTTCATGCTACACTTTTTAGAAAGAAGTCACTATGCACAGCCCATACTGCCAAAGTGGGGAGTTATACTCCATCTCCTTGGGGGCAGATTAGCTACCTAAATTATTTTAATTCTTGTGCACAGATTTATCTGGTCTTCCCCATTTAGTTTTTCAATCATTTGTTTATATCAGTATGGACTCATGAATATTTATTTTATAGTTTGATTTATAATCCAATGCTATTTTATTTTTGCTGTTCTGGATTTGGTCCTTAGGAGCACTTTCACGTGGTCTCCTGTGTCCTTTTGTTATCCCCCCATCATTATGTTTTTGCCCATGTTTTATTGAGTTATTTATCTTCTTATTGAGTTGTAAGAGTTCTTTATTCTGGTTACAAGTTTTCTATCAGATATATGTTTTGCAAATATTTTCTCCTAGACTGGATTCTTTTTTGTTTTGTAATAACTTTATTGAGATAAACATATACCATATAATTCACTCATTAGACGTGTGCAGTTCAATGCGTTTTAGTTATATTGACAGTTATGCAACCATTATCACAGCTCATTTCTGACTGTTTTCATCATCCAAAAAAGAAACCCTGTACCCTTTATCGGTTCATTTTTTACAATGTCTTTTGAAGAAGAAAAGGTTTTAATGTTAACAAAGTCAAATGTATTTTTTCTCTTATAATTTGTGCTTTTTGTGACTTAAGAAAAATTTGTCTAACCCAGGGTCATTAAGATTTTTACCTATGTTCCCTTCTATAAATTTTGCATTTTAGAACTTATATTTAAGTCTGAGATCCATTTTGAGACAGTTTATGTGGTATGAGGCAAGATTCAAGGTCCATTTGTTTGCATATGGATATCCAATTGTTCTAGCACCATTTTTGAAAAGATTATCTTTTCCTCATTGAATTACCTTTTAACAAATTACTTTCCTCAAAAATAGATTGACCATTTATATTCAAATCCATTTCTTAACCTTCATTTAAAACTTTTTGTTAATATTGTAAAATGCCTAGAAACATACAGCCTACCAAGACTGAATCATAAAGAAACAGAAAATGTGAACACACCAATAAGAAGTAAGGAGATTGAATCAGTTATCAAAAACCTCCCAGCAAGCAAAAGATGGCTTTAACAGTGAACTCTACCAAACATTTAAGGAAGAATTAATAACAATCCTTCTCCAACTCTTCCAAAAAGTTGAAGAAGAGTGCCCACTTCCAGTCTCATCTTATCCTGCATTACCTGATACCAAAGCCAGACAAGGACACTACAAGAAAAAATTATAGGCCAGTATCCCTGATGAACATAGATGCAAAAATCCTCAACAAAATATTAGCAAAACTAATTCAACAGCACATTCAGAGGATCATATACCAAAATCAAGTGGCATTTATCCCTGGGAGGCAAGGATGTTTCAACATACACAAATCAATAAATGTGATACACCACATTAACAAAATGAAAGAAAAATAGCATTATCTTGCTAGATGCAGAAAAACCATTTGACGAAATTCGACACCCTTCATGATAAAAACTCTCAATAAATTATGTATCGAAGGAATGTCCCTCAACATAATAAAGGCCATATATGTAAAACAAGCCCACAGCTACCATCATACTCAATGATCAAAAGCTAAAAGCTTTTCCTCTAAGATCAGGAAACAAGACAAGGGTGCCCATTCCAGCCACTTGTGTTCAGCATAGTACTGGAAGTCCTAGGCAGAGCATGTAGGCAAGAAAAAGGAACATATTTCCAATTCTGGCACCTGAAACCTTATCTTTTGTGTAAGGACTCCCTGGTGAGTGGAGGAGAAAGGGGCCAAGCTCTGTGTACAGGCAACTATATTCTGCTCATAAATCTTCATCTTTTGCAAATAAAATGCCACTCCAGGCCAGAGATTTTTACCAAGAGTCCTGAATTAGGGAACAAAAGGCAAAAGTGGTGGGAGGTGGTGAGCTGTAACTAATGTGTCTATATTTATGTGGATTTGGTTGTATGGATTTTTCTGTAATAAGTTTGTGACTCCACATCTGCTTATCATGCTGACTCATTTTTGCCCAAGCTGTTGTTGTGGTTATTTATTTTTTATTTGATTTGTTCTTTGACTACATGGGATTTAGGATCACTTAAGACAGTCAAGATTGCTAATCAGTCAGGAGACAAAAATCATTAGTCCAAAGCAGGGGTGTCCAAACTTTTTTCAACGTTTTTCACCAAGGGCCATATGTGGTAAAATACACAAACAGCCGGGCCACTCACTCGAGGTGAAGTACGTATTGCCTCACCTGGTTTATTTAAGTAAACTAAATATATTTTTGGAATTTGCTGCGGGCCAATAAAAAATGGATTGCGGGCCGCATTTGGCCCGCGGGCCGCAGTTTGGACACCCCTGGTCCAAAGCAATAGACAGGTGAATGTAAAGTAAAAGTTTTCAGAAAGTGTCTTTTAAGACCCTGTAACTAACCTTCAGCCCTGACATTAATTCTCACGGTCACATATTAGTGACCCCTTCCCTGGATGATTTGTAGGCACAGCTAAAGAGCAATGTATATTGCAGAATTTTGGGAAATATGTGCACATGTATTCCTTGTACATTTTTGCATTTGGTGGGGTTACAATTCTAATGTCATTTATATCATGACATTTAGAGAATTATAGTGTCAGGCAGACGTTCTTCTTGCCTGACTTTCTTTGGGTTCTTCTAAACTATTCATCAAGTTGTTTAAGTAGGCTTTGCTATTTTAGAAAAAGTCTTCTATGGTCCAGATACAAACACAACTTTAGGATTTAAAATGTCTGCAGCAGACCCTGATCATTTGAGGTAATACTGATTTTTACATGCAAGTTAATGCTGCTAACCCATGTAATTATGTATCGGTTCCCGCTGTATCCATAAGACACTCTGTAAGGATGTTAAGTTGAATGCGACTAGTTTTTTAATTCATTCGAAACTCCAAGGATTTCTGTTATAAATTTTGTAAGTTTTACCAAATACTGGAATTGGCTTATGAGATGAGTTATGAATTCTAACACAACCTAAGGGCTTCAGGTTGCTTCTCCATCTCACAGGTTGAAATATTTAGCACGGACTCTTTGCTTGATTTGACAGACACACATCTCTGCAATGCGGGTCAGCCAATGTGGTAGGTGCAATTCGCCTGTCCTTGGATGATGCTAGGAAGTGTACTTTCACATAAACTCCCGTTCTCTCATTGAGGTAAAGTCGCTTCTCAGGGTTACGTAGTAGGGCACACCATCTGTTACCAACAATGGGAACAATGGCTTTGGAAATGTTATTTTGCAAGTTAGATTGAAATTTTAGGTCTCTGACCTATTTGGGGGTGGGGGCGGGGAGCAAGGTAAGTTTTGCTAATCTTTATCTTCTTTTAACTCCTTTCTCAAAAACCACACTGGCAGCATTAACTAACTCAGTTTCCTCCATTTGCTCCTGGTTCTCCCAACTCGATGACTGTCTTTCTGTCTTCTGCCTCTAGAAGAATTTTCCTGGAGACTACAAACTCTGTTCTTCAGAGTTTAATTTCAGGCATTTCTCCAAGAATCCCTTCTTGGTGAGACAAGGGAGGCAGCTCTATCCTAAATGTATATTGCTTATTTCTTAAACTGGAAACGTCAACTCGGGTTTGTCCACGCAAACATCTGAACACTCCTGTGTTGCATGCAGTCGCAATTGTGAACACAGATTTGGCCCCTAGAGTTGGGTTTGGACAATGGCCCTGCCACGAGCTGGCTCTGTGACCTTGAGGAAGTTTCTCTTGTATGAAGTGTGGATAGTAACAGTATGTGCTTGGTAAAATTGTGATGATGGAATGATATGCTGAATGTAAGGCGCTTTGCAGAGTGCTTGGGAAATCATAACACTCGGGGAAGTTGGCTGTTATTACTGAGGGAGATTACTATGGGTAAGTCAACAGCCCTCCAACAAGATGTGTTCAGCATGTTATAGTATACTCACCTAGCTAGCTGTCCTGTTTTCTCTGGAACAGTTGACTTGAATCTTCCTCACTATATTATCTCCTGCTTCAGAAAGGGTGCAATGAACATTATGAATCTAGGTAGAATTCAAGGAGCTTTAAACACCAAGGAAATCAACAGGAAAAAAAAAAAGGTACTCAAATGAGAAAAAGAAACATGTTTTACAAACCATTGGGCTGAAGTAGAAAATGCAAGCAGGGCGAATTTTTTTTAACCTGCTGTAGGGCCATATGGTCGCTGAATGTGTTGATGCGGGTTTTAAGATTCTTGAGTATTTTAAACTTGACATGTTATTTTTTTAATGATTTCAAACATCATTTCTTTCAGAGCCTTTTCCCACTGTTGCCGTAATATTGAACAGATGGCTCAGCGGCATTTACATTTGCATTTTGCAATACCGCCATGTTATTTGCAAAATTCCTTATCAAAAACCTGTGCTTCTTTCTCTACCTTTTCAGAATGGCTGCGATGAAACTGTAAATAGGTTTTTCCCAGAGTCTTGAGGATGTGGTAGAAATTGGGATCGCGTATGGCTGCTGCTTTTCAATTTTATGTTGACATATTTTTGGGTTTTACACCTACGGGTACTAGTACACTCACTCATCTTAAACAGGCCCCTTTCATCCAAAGGACTGAAAATCCTCATACCTTTGTGAAATGGGTAAAGATGAGGTAACATTATTAGTGCTGATGACAATCTTGATGGCTATCCCAGCGCTTTCACATCACCCTGCTTACTCCTCCGTAATCACTTGTCACTATGCAAAATTGTCCTGTTTATCTGTTGTCCAGCTCCACCATAAAATGGGATCAGTTCCATGGTGCTGGGACCCTGTCTGTCTTGTCCTGGCACAGCGTTGGTGCCCAGTTACCATCTGTGAATGAAGGAATGAGCAAAGAAGTAATTAATAAGTGACCTTCTAGGGACTGGAGTTCTTTCACAAGCAGAAGAGGGGTTTCCTGAACATGATGGTTTTCTCGAATCTTTTAAGTTTTCCTTGACTCACGTATGTTTCCCAGAGGGTATTTCTAGGAACGTACTCTTCATAATGTTCACTTCCTTGTTTTCAATGTTGTTTAAAAAAAAAAAAAAAAAAAAGACTGTGTGTTTATAAATAGACATTCCCTCAGGAGGTTATTTTCCCTTTGAGGGCACAGTGCCTCCATGAAGGCATTGTCTTGCTTAACAGATTGAAAAGATACAGGAAGCAGGAGAGGCTGTATTGATCAGAGTGGACTCTAGGCCTTTCCTTTTAAAGGCATGGGATGGAAGGTAAGCCCACCAATATCTCTATTAAGATTCTTTGATTTTCTCTTTGTAAGTGGGGACTACTCGGGTGCCTACTTGACTCAGAGGGTGGTGTCTAACTGCTGGCTTCCTGGCTCACATTTACCTGGGTTTGTCCTGGGTTGTGGCTGGGCCCAGCCATGTAAATGTCTCCGTGACTTCAGGCCAGGAACCAGTCTACGATTTGTTCAGCCCTAGCCTTGGTCATAGAACAAGTAGAGGACACATTTCATATTGAAGGTTACTCTGTGCTGAGAAAAGGACTGTGTGCTCTAATTATTGCAGCTTATGTTATCAGTAGAGCAACAAATTCTGTCCTGCAGCTCAGAGGTATAGTCAGAGGTGAAGAAACACTTTTATTGCTACAGTCATGTTTCTAGAAAGCATTTGCAGCTTCACCAAGTAGGTCTTTGTAGATATTAGAGCTTCTGTGAAAAGGGGCAGAGCTGCATCTTTGCTGAATGAAAACTTTGATTTTTGTAAAGCCAGAATTACAAAAGGATTTGAAAATGGAGGGTCTTTGTACTCGGGGTTTATGTTTCCCACTTCTGAGCCTAGATTTCACCACTGCCAAGCCCATGAGAAGCCTCCCACAATGCTCAGAGGAGGAATGAATGAATTCCAGCCCAAATGGCAGGAATGAAACTTGTTTTTTTTAATTTTATTTTGTTCCTGGCCTTCACAATACAGAACATATTTTTTTGTGAGACATTGATGCAGGTAAAATTTGAGGAACCAGGAAGAGAACGTAAAAGTTAGCAGCTGGAGTTTAATCAGGATCAATATGGTAGGATTAATTAAGTCCAGTGACGGTATGAAAGTTCGTTTCACCTTGGGAAATCTCACCTGTCTCAGCATGAGGCTTCATTTATGATGTATTTCCTAAGACAAGGCTTTGCATGATAAGATTAAGCATATAATAAATACTGCCTACGTAGTATTTTCCTCAATAATGAGTTTAACCCTTTGTTCACTGCAACCTGCTGCCATGTAACCTTCCTCTTTGTGAAAATGAATACTAATTATAATTATAAACAATTCTTCTCATTATGTTTCCATGGATGGCATCTTTTATAGCTTGCTAATTATAAGCACACAGAACTGAAGTGCTTGAAGTTAAATAATGTAAACAGGGTTGTAATAGATTTTGATGTTGAATACTTTTATTAATTGTTAATTAAAATTTCTCAAATCTCTACCCAATTAATCCACTTAATTTATTGGATATTGTAATAACTCTTACTCCATACTTACAGGTTGGTACTTTGAGAATGTTCTTTTTATTCTCTTTAAGGATTGTCTTCCTAAATAACACATACAGACTTACAGTACTATACTAAACCAGAAGATATAGCAATTGACCATTCAACATTGTATTAATCAAAAATTGTTCGGAAATGACCAGAATTATAGTCTTAAAGTTAGAACGAATCTCACACTCAGATGTGTGAGTTAATTCACTTCCACTCAAACAGTCATTTCACTTCTGGTTGGACACGTAATCAGTCCTACCCATTTCTCTATTTGGATGATTCTAATTATGAAAAAGAATTTCCCAGTACTTTCCCCCATTTGTGCAAACTCCCATGTCTGGAATGACCGAGAATAAGTTTACATCTGTTTCCGTAACAATGCCCTTGAGGTATATAAGACATCTAGTGTGGCCATTCTAACTCTTCTCCTTCACATGATAAATTGTCTCTACTTTCTTCAACTACTCCTCAAGTGCTTAGGCCTTACCGCCCTTTTCTAGACTCGTGGAGCTTTTACCTCGGCAATAAAGGTAAACATTAAATACATACGAGTAATTATACTACTAAGAGTAATAATACTCTCATCGTGGAAGGAAAAAATACAGGTTTATAGGTAGGGACGGAGGTAGGGGAGGGGGCTAACGTAGCCCAGGTCTATAATATGCTCCTCAGATGAAGAATACAACTAAGACTGAAAGGACAACAACTTGAAGCTGAACGGCACCCACCACAACTAAGACTGAAGGGACAACTTGACTTGAAAAAAAAAGTCCTGGAAATACATACTGTTCCCCAATAAAGTCCTGTTCCCCATACCCAATAAAATCTTTAAAAAAAAAAAAAAAAAGAATACAGACGTAGTGCCCCATCCCACATTCCCAACCCTCTTACCCTGTTCTAGTTTTCTCCCGTAACATTGCATCTTCTAGTGTACGGTACAATTTGTTTATTATTTTACTGTCTCCTTTCATTTAAATCTAAATCCCACGAGAACAAGATTGTTTTTGTCCATTATATCCAGTATCTAGTATCTTGCACATGCTGGTCACAGAGTAAGCACTCAGTAAATACTTGTTGAACAATACTTACAGGTATGGCTATTCAGTTACCTCCCAGTCCATCTCTCTGTACTACCAACCAATTCATACGTTTCCATCTCACCCACTGGGGGATCTTATAAGACCCTGACAAATGCCTTGCAGAAATGCAGATGCATTATGTGTAAGACCATGGGAAATTGTAGCGAGAACATCATCTGGTCTCTGTGAACTCATGTTCGCTCCTAGTAATCATTGCTTTTCTAAGTACTAAAATACTCTATATAATTCTAAAATACAGTAATTGTTCATGTTTAGCGATCAGCTGTTATGCGGAAGGCACCCTGCCAAATGCCTTATGGGTTTATGAATATATTCCCTTCATTTAGTCCTCACGTTTGGTAGGGACTGTTAGTATCCTTTTTTTTGTAAATGGATATCTATCTAGAGACTTAGGTAACTTCCCCTGGGGGGACACGTGTGACAAATGGCAGGACTGGATTTGTGAAAGCCCGTGCTCCTGGCTACTGCACCATACACCACTGCTGTGATTTGGGGACCTTAGAACATACTTTATAGTGTGGGGACCCTCCCTCAGGAAGCGCTAGAGCATTTGCCTTTTCCTGATATGGCCATGATTTCTTTAAGATGGCGGGTCTGTGACCCCATCAGCAACTTCCTTTGTTGCCATTAGTGCATTTTTTTCTGGGGCTGCCATGTAAAGTGGTTAAAAGCACTCTCTTAGTATTGTCACCTAACTGGGGTGTAAATTCTCTCTCTATTCTGTTCTTTATAACTTTGAAGATGGTTTATTGGTGTGAAGGCAGAAGCATAATAAAAGTTGAATCATGCTTTTTTCTGTCATCTCTTGATTTTGTGTCGTTTCACAATACTCCATCCACCTAAGCAGTGGCCTTGTCTTACTCTTTACACTACCTTACAAATTTTTCAAGTCCCCTCTCTGGTTGCATGTTACGTAAATCATCTGTATCATTTATTTCTTTACGATTGGTAAGTTTATGGGTGTCCTTTTGCTTTAGCCTAAAGGAAGGAGTTTCTAAACATCACCTACATTCCCAGTACTAGAAATCGAGTCCATAAACAAACACTGCACATTAATCATTGGTCATTGGTCATTGTGTCAGAGAGGAGGCTTAATAGATAACTGAGTGATTTTTTTTTTTTTTTTGCCTTTTCTGTAGACCTTTAATCCATAATGATAGAGGGGACATAACCTTGACTAATTTTCATTCACACTTTCTGACTTAATTTGACTGCTCTTGTTGGTGTTTATCACAAAATGATCATTTTTTCATTAAATCATTCCAACATAATCTTGGCTGTGTTTTAATTAGACTTCCAGTTTGTTTTAATAAACATAGTTAAAAATTTGCTCCATTGCAAAGAGGCATTCTTGGTACAGAAATTTGCCTTATGACTAATTCCACACTGTAACAATCTACTGAGAAAAGTCAAAGAAGCCAAAGGCTGTGGAATCAAAAGGTGACCCCACTCCTCCGGGTACGTGGAGGGTCTTGCACAAGCAGATAGGTAACATGGAAGAGGGAGTGTCTGCAAGCTATCAGCATGGGAGCTTGCCATAAGCACCACAGCAGTTACAATGTGGCATTGATTTCTTATCAAACTTTTGGTTTTGTAAAACTTTGGTTTTTCTGGCTGTGGATTGCAGTCCAAGGGATTTTGTGATAATAGTGAGGATATGAAGATAAGAAAAGGGGTCTTGCCGTGGGCCTCAGGCAGAGGCTTTGGAGTAGGGATAATAGACAGTCCGCCCTCTTTATGATAGGGGCCTGGGAGCTGATGTGTCTCTCCTGTCCCTGGATATCAACCACCAGAGCATTGCTTTTTCTGTTGGCGTTTTATGTGAAAATTCAAGGGTCAGCCAGTCCATCCAGGGGCCTCTGAGGCCTGGCCTGTTAGAGGAAAGGGCAAGTGTGTGGACCAATATCCAGGTTCAGCCCCAGGTACCCCAACTTCCACAGGTGAACAAACTCACTCTGCCTTACACTGGGGACATGTACAGGTATTGAAGGAACTGAGCATTTTATGGGAGTGGAAGGGAAAGGGTAAGATCCATTCCCACTATGACGGTTCTCCTTCCAACAAGCCAGCAAATACGTCCCAAGACTAACAGTAAAGCTACACCAGCAGAGTCAAGAATGAAAATTCTATAAATATACACAGAAAAATAATAAAAAGAAGAAAATCTTTAAGTGTAGCATTGTAGACTGATTTATTTAAAAATAGAAAACTTGGAGTGTTAAAAAATTCTCACCAGCCAATAAAAATAACCACTTTCTCACTCGTGTTTCCCAGTGCTACACACTCCCACCTCTCAGGTAAGCCCTCTCCCCTGCACCCCAGCTGATTTCAGCTGGATTTCTTTATTCAGCATTTATTTATAGCCTGTCTCCTCAGAGAGCCTACAGAAAAACAGGTAATGTCGGCCACACACAGAATGAACTCTATTCTGGGAATCAGACCGACCTGACATCTTTTTGGAAAGGTGAGATGATAATGGAGGGAAAGTCTCATAAGAGCCTCACATAGTGTTAAGGGTTATTTGTGAGTCTGTCCTTCATTTCTTTTAGCAAAATGCTGAAGTAAAATTGATAGAATGTGCCAAAGAGAATATTGTCAAATACGTAGCACCAGTTTTACCATTTTCAGTAGTCACTTCAGCTTATGGCTGAAAGAGAATTGATTATCTGTCTTACCATGGGACACAAATTAGAGCAGGCCTCAGCATCTTTAATTAGTTAATTTTTAAAGCCCCACTGGGTTAGTCTCTCCATCCCGCAAGCTTTTGTGTTGAGAATTTCACGATCAAAAAAGCAAACCATGTTCCCAATTCTAAATGATAATCAGATGTGTTTTTCCAGAACACCCTTTCTCCATCATTTAAGAAAAGAAACGGATATGTGGTCAGCCTATGGGCAAGCCTTCTGCTTCCTACACATAACATTATTTATTAGATTACAGAGATGGGGTGCAGGACGGGATTCAGGAAAATGTTAAACAGGAAATGGTCCGGTTTAGTCACCTCACTGATGTCCGCCTGTCAAGTGAGGCTTAGATAATGTCAGATCAGCATCGTCTCTCTTGCCTGAGCCCGCGTGGTCTTCCTCTTGCTAAAAGTAATGCACAGTTGTAGATGAAGGAACAGGAAGAGGTCTTGAAGTGTTCTTGTCAATGTCAGATTACAAGTGGGAAGCATGTGTTCATTATTACTGTTTTGTGGTTTCTTTCCCCAGCATTGACAGGACACTGTGGAAGATGGCCCCAGTACACAGTGCTCGGGCACTTTATTGAGACATGACCCTGCGGAAAAGCACTCAATATCAATTAGTGATCAGGATGTGAAGCGACTGTCTCTGGTTCTAATCCTTTTATGCCGTCAATAGCTTTTTGACAAGGTCAGCGCACTGACATACCACTTAACTTTCTGAAAACCAAATACACTTTTCACCACAAGCTCTGATTGAGATCACTGATTTTCCTTATAAAAATAATAACATAATTGAAAGACCTTGTCCTATGGCTAAGAATCTGATAGAAAATCGATTATTAACTCTTTAACAACATTGCCTGTTGCTAGAAGGCTAATACTTATTCTCTAATTGACAGATACCAATGTGGAGATTAGGGAAGTCATATAACTTCCTAATGGCTTCTGTAATCATGGGTATAAGCTTAATTTTTATGAAGTAAATACATGTTGATGTTCTAAGAATTGGTCTTTAAGATAACTGGTGATTTTTTTATTTTTTATTTTTTTGATAAAGCAGGCATCCCTGTGTCATGTAGATGACCAGCCATATTACTTTTTAAATAGTCTTTGTTTTTCCTTTCTTTTTCTTTTTTAGTATATTGACTAGCTATTTATTCATTCAACAAACACCATCGAATGCCTACTATATGATACCAAGTAATCTTCTAAGAACGGGTCATAAATACATAAATGAGAGGTACCATATCCACTGTAAAATCTAATACAAATAAGTGATACTCATCATTTTTCTCATTTTGTTCTTTTAGTTCCATGTAGTATTTGTTAATATAAAATCATGTTTGAAAAGTTAATGTAAAGGGGAATTGGGAGAAAGTACTTAAGGGGCACAGAGGTTTGCTTTGGTACAGGAGAAATGTTTTGGAACTAGAGGTGATAGTAATTCACAGCATTGTGAATATATTAAATGCAACTGAATTGTACACTTTAAATGGTTGCTTTTCTGTTCTGTGGCTTTCATCTCAATTTTTTTTTTTTTAAGTTAATGTAGTTTGTGGTTGGTTTCTCTTGATATATTTATTTGGCTTTGTATTATATGTAAGAGTTGGAAGGTGTTTGAGAAGTCTAGCTCAGTTCCTTTCAGGTATTTTTTGTATTTTTCAGTAGAATTTGACGTTTTTGTTGAACATTTGTTTCTTTTTAAAGTTATTCCTCATTTATTTTTCTTGATATTGTAGGTGGGATTTTTTTTTTCATACTTTTAAATTGTTTTTTGCTACTATACAGAAGAGCTATTGAGCTTGGACTGTTTGGTTTATATCCAACCACTTTTTTAACCTCCCTTTTTAATAAGAGTAACAGTGGAGTCTTTTGGATTTTTCTAGGTATATGTTCAAAAATTTGCCAAACTGAGATGATCCCAGTTTTACGTTTTCCTTAGTGGCACAATATTTTAAAAGGGTCTTAATATTAAGTATTAAACCATTTTTCCATTCCTGAGGCAAATTTCAGTAAATTCCTACTACTTCTTATAATAGTCTATTGAATTATATTTACTAATAACTTTTGAGGATTTTACATTTATCTTCATAAGGAATATTGTGGGGATAGAGTCCCAGAGAGCAGTTTCCAGGCTCTCAGCCTCATGTGGAAAGGTGCTGGCTTGGGTAGTAGATGGCCATCAGCTGTAACTAGTTGGCCATCAGCTATACCCTGTTATCCCTTGGCCACTGATATGACTGCCGTGGCTGAGCTAGCGAGCACGGATTGCAGTTAGCAAGGAGTTGGTTGGTTGGTTGGCAGAGAAGCGGACGGCAGGTTGCGGATCGTGTGGGTCCTGCTTCCTGTGTCTCCAACCCAGCCGCCAGTGAGAATACAGTGGTATGACTCCCCTATCTGTGGCTCCGTGGGTGTTCCTTTTTGGCCTCACCATATCCTACATTCTTGTGCAGGGAGCAGGACCAGAGACCCTGCATGACAGATACTGATTTATTCTCTTACGTTAGGTTTTTATAGTAATTTAATGAAATAAATCACATAGCTTTCCATTACTTTCTACTATATGGGAATTTCTACTATATGGGAATTTCTACTATATGGGAATTAGTTCTCCCTTTATTGTTTGAAATACTTCATGCTAAAATTATCTGGCTTGAAGCCTTATTTAAAGATATTTTTCATTTAATTTAATCTGCATTCTCAGGTTTATAGGTTTAATCTCATTTTTCTTTATTTCATATGTAATTTTTTTTTCAGAAAGTTGCCAACTTCATCAAAATTTCTCATTTATTAGTAGCTCTATTTTAATATTAATATCAATGTCTTCTTATAATTATCATTTCCATTTATTTTTCTCCTTATATCAGAGATGTTTATTTGAGCTTTTTATTGAACAGATTTTTAAGTAACTTTCTACTGTTTTGGGTAGCGTATTCTGTTTTGGTTTTTAAGAAATTATATTTTGGCTTTATAAATTCTACTTAAAAATATTTCATTAGTTTTCCCTATAGATTTTCTTCATTTTGTATGTCTCTTTTGATTTTAAATTTCTTAGCACATGAATTTCATTTCAAAATATAGTGAAAGAGTTTAGTGTATTAATTTGCCTCTAAGAATATCTTTGGGGGCATCCCATGATTTTGTTCTACAGTATTTTACTTTTATTTTTCCTGGAAATATAGAGAGTTATTTATAAATGTGTGGTATTTATTTTATTCTAATAATTCTAGGAGATTTTTATTTTCTACACCGTGTTTAAATCATAGCTTATTGTTTTGATAACTTGTGGTTAAAGAGTCTATGCTATAAAACAGTTACTTTTTGGAATTTTTTTGAAGCTCTTTTGTAGCTGAGTATGTGACCACTTCAGTAAATATCATGCGTGCTTGAAAAGTTGAAGTTTCTTCATAGCATTCTAAGTTCATTATATCTATCAACTTAGCCCTATTTAATTTCATTTTTCAAATTTTCTATCTTCTATAGTTTTGTTTTGGGGTTTTTTTTGGGGGGGTGATCTTTTGTCTATTAGGAAAAATAGGGGTGGGTTAAAGACTTCCAGCTGTAATAATTCTATTTCTCTTCCTTTTTCGTAGCATACCTTATTCTTATGCTTTATTAATGCCCTATTTTCACTCATTCTGCATTGTGCTCTCCAATTATTTTTTTTTGCTATGAAATGTCCTTTAGTTAATATTAATATTACCATCATCTGCTGTCATTCTGTTTACATTTTTATGACATCCCTTTATACATCTTTCTTTTATGATATTATTTTTTGGCTCATTTTTTTCTCTCAATGTATAAATGTCAAGATGGTGGTGGTGACAGTAGGATCAGAGAGGAAGAGATAGATGTGAGTGGCAGGGCAAAAGGTGACCCCATGGGCCAGGCTGATTTGGGAAATAAGGACGGGGACTGATGAGGGATGAAGCCAGGCGTCCAGCTTGGGTGATTGGGAGCAGAGTGAAGCGCTTGGAAAGGGATGTGTTAGGCTGGGTGTAAGACAGGCTGAATTTGGAAGACAACTGGCTGGCTGCCTTCTTGTCCACAGGGGACCCTACCTTCAGTTGAGGCTGGGGACACAGTCATTGAATGGGGCTTCGCACAGAATTATGATAACCCCCGAATTTGAGCTGAGATCCTCACTGAGTTTGAGCTCAGAATCTTGCTCACTGCTTTGGTGGCATTGATGGCACACCTAATTTCTTTGTATCCCAGTTTTCTTATAAATCAGGAATAGTAAGACTTATTTTAGAATACTTCTGCAGAAGTATTTAAGAATGTGCATGTGATAAACAGTCACTAAATGCTTGAGGGCCTTTTGAGTGCTTGTAGATAAAAGCATGACTTTAAAGGAGTATTATTTTAGAATGAAAGTTCTGCGATAAATGTGCCTGATGAAGAATTAAACTATTTTTGAAAATAGGACCCGTGCGGCATCATCTCCCCCGCAGTGAAATACCATTTCCCACTGATTTGATCAACCTTCTCTCCTTACGCCTTGCTTGGTTCTTCTAATGCTCTGTGCTTGGCATGGTAATTAGGGGCTTCAGTTCTCAGTGACAGGATGCTCCTGGCTACTATTTCTTGAGCTATACATTAAGTCCTCACTTAGTCGTCAATAGGTTCTGTGACTTTAAGCGAAATGGTCTATAACAAAGTTTTACCATAGGCTAATTGATACAAACAAGAGTTAAGTCCCTATGGCATCCCATCAACATTATAACAAAATGATGTGGAACGAAACGACATTATTCAAGGACCCGCTGTACTTAGCTCCTTATATTTTCCTGGCAGAGCGTGTGTTGTGCATTCTTAAGTGGTAGGATTTGGGGAAAGCAGTTCCGTGACAAGGAAACGTGATAGACAAGGCTATAGAGAAGGAGAATCAGCTGGGGTTGCTAGCTTTTAATTGAAGTTTAGTTGGAGGTTCAATGAGGTGAGACTGTTATGACAGATTTCAAAATATAATGATAGCAAAATGGAGTGGGTTCATCAAAGTTGGAGTAAATACAGAGCAACGGCTCAGCAACTCAGCATGAAGCAACAGCTACAAACCTTCAAAAAATACAGAATAATTAAAACTTGCATTGTGCATCCCTCCTTCTCAGTGGGTACCTTTCCAAGGAAAGCAGTAACTTCATTGTGGGAAATATAAACACAAATTTGGAGATGTAAATTACATGCATGTTTTAATCTTGTTCATAAACACTGAGAGTTTTAAAATGTAAATATAATCAAAGTACACCACTGCAGCTGAAACCAGATTGGAGAAAGACCTCAAGAAGGTGAAAGGCCTTCCCCCAGAAACACACCCTGCCCACCCAGTCCTACCCATGTACCCCCTTTTGTGGATTTGGAAAAGAGGTGGTATTCTGTCCTCCGGTTTCTGAGCTCACAAATGCTTGTCTCTCGTTTGTTGATGTCACCAAAGGGACTATATTTTTAACCCTTTCTTTCCACTTCCTCTCCTATCACTTCCCCCTTTGGTCTGAGTGTGTGATATTGGAGCGTAGTAAGATACAGAGTGGCTTAAGTGTCAGAGGATTCCCAGTATGAAAGGGAAGGTGGAAATTTACTATCCAGATTCTCTTATTTCCACACTTTAAGTATGGCAGCGACCTCAAGTTGAGCTGGTTCTAAGGGTTGAACTTAGAGAGCGAGCCTGAGATAGTAGAAAAGTCACTGAAATGTTGTTGCAGAAGTGTGGGGGGATTCTATCTTGACTGCTGCCTCTTGCTGCCAGGATGATTTTGGACAAAGCCCTCTACTTCTCTGGGCCACAGTTTCTCCATCTGTTAAAGGCATTGCGTTGGCCTGAAATGAGCTCTAAGTTTCCTTGTAATTCAAACTTTCTATATACTGTGCCTCTGGCATCCACTCCAATCCAGATGGGGCCCTGGAGATTCAAACTCAATGTGGCACTCTTCTGAGATCCTCAGGAGTCCCAAGGAGTCAGAAATGTTCCAGAGAAGGCACAAGATTTCCCTCTGCCAAGGACTATCCATGCTGTAATTTAAGGACAGAACTTCCCGAGACTGTTGTTGGAAGTCCTGTGTCCTGGCCTCACTTCTCATCTCTCCTCAGCTTTACAAGGGCCCTCCCAGTAGGGAATGACCTGATGTCACCCCAGACCATCAGAGCTCATGGTTGGAGCTACCACTGCGATGACCCAATGTAGTATCCTACGTACTCCAGCTGCAGTGACGTGGAAAGTATTTAACAGGGCACCTGTACTGCATTGCTCTCTCAGTGCATTCCCTGTTCAGAGTAGAGTTGTGGAAATTTATAGGATTATAAGGGGAGATACTCATAAGAGCAATCCGTTGTTTACATAAATCACTTCAAACAAAATTCAAGTGTGGTATTCAGGGGAAGCTTTGCTTTAAGGAGTCAAACCCAACCTTTAATTTGAAGAATGTTTTTAGTGTGTTGTGTACCTGAGTGAGTCCATCAGAAGAACATGAAGTCAAATTTTCATTCATTAACTGTTTTAAGATGGAAAATAGGAAGTACATTGAGAATTTAGCATTTGCTCTGCCAGTATGTTACATGGGAAGATAAGGGTTGGGACTTGGAAGTAGGGTAAGAGAAATGGTTATGGGCTTGAGGAAACATTTTTTACTCATTCCCACCACTGAATTCCAAAGGAGATGATTCCAGGGGACCATCAAACCCTCACCTGACAGAATTTACCAGCAGCCTTGGGGATAGTTGCCTCAGGCTGCCCTGGAAAGGAAGCAGGTTAGGGGGGCGGTTCCCAAAAGAGCTCTCTGATGCTATTGGATTCAAGTGTCAGAATAGTGACATTTCCAGAGCAGTCCTGGGATAAGTCATTGGGGATGGGACTGGGGGCTTATTTAGATGTTTGTCGCCAAACTGGAACTTTTAGGGAAACAAAAGGAGGGATGGCTGTAAGAAAGGGTAATGAAATATTAGTAAAAGCGTTTGGGCCTCTTAATTTCATCATAACACCTAACAGTGTTTTCCTTGATTTATAAGGATAGATATGTATGTTGTGTTCGTGAACTGTTAGCAGCAGTAGCTGTGCCTTACACATTTCCTTATTGATCTTTTAATAATGAGTCTAGGATGAAGTAATCTATACAGAGATAATGTTTCTCTTTTAACTAAAACCTACCCGATAATCTATTAAGAAATAAACTTCACCTAAAAGTTCTCAAACTGTTGGACTAAAGACCTAAGTATAAAAACTCAAACTATAAAACTCTTAAAACATGGGTAAATCTTTGTAACCTGGGATTTGGCAATGTTTTTTTTTTTTTTAGATATGACACCAAAAGCAAAGCAATAAAGACAAAATACAGATAAGTTGGACTTGGTCAAAATCAAAAATTTTGTAGATCCATGAACACTATCCAGAGAGTGAATATACAACCCACAGAAGGGAAGGAAATACATCCAAATATCTGATATCTGATAAGGCTCTAATATCCAGAATATATAAAGGACTCTGGCAACTCAATAGTAAAAAGAGACATAACCCAATTAAAAACGGGCAAAGGCACTGAATAGACAGTTCTCCAAAGAAGATATAAAGATGGCCAATAAGCACATGAAAAGATGCTCAACATCTCTTGTCATTAAGGAAATACATATCAAAACCACAGTGAGCCACATGCCATTTCATACCCACTAGGATGGTTACTATCAAAAACATAAACAGAAACTAACGTGTTGGTGAGGGTGTGGAGAAATTAGATGCTTCATACATTGCTGGTGGGAATGTACAATGGTATAGGCAGAGTGGAAAACCGTTTGGCAGTTCCTCAAAAACCTAAGCATAGGATTGTCATATGAGCCGCCAGTTCAACTCCTAGTTATATACTCAAAAGAACTACAAAAGAAGTTGAAAGGTGTTCAAACAAAAACTTGTACACAGATGTTCACAGAAGTGCTACCACAGTAGCCAAAGTGGAAACAACCAAAATGCCTACCCACTGATGAATGGGTATGCAAAAGGTGGTATGTCCGTACGTTGGAAAATTATTCAGCCACGACACGGAGTGAAGTACTGGTACACGCTGCCAACATGGATGAGCCTTGAAACATTATCCTAAGTGAAACCAGCCAGACGTAAAAGGCCACATGCTGTGCAATTCCATTTATATGAAATGTCCAGAATAGAGACAGAAAGTAGATTAGTGGTTACCAGGGACTGGAGAGAGAGGGGATTTCTTGCTTAATGGACATGGTATCTCAGGGTGATGAAAGCCTAGGATGTCATGCTGAATTGTGGTCAATGTCATTGAATTAAAAAGGCCAAAAGGACTGTCTCCCTGAAACCCCAGTAGACGCTTCTACCAGCCAAAGTTGATTTTGTGTCCCCACAAAGCCACCTCCTGTACTCCAGGCTGTGTAACCCGCAGTCACCACACAGCGTCTCTGGAACTCACATGGTTCCCCAGAGTCAGCTGTGACCTGAAGCCACCATTCCTCAGAGCCCTTGACATCTCCACCGCACAGGGCAGCGTGGTTACAGAGCAGGTGACTCTGGAGGATCGCACCCAGCATGCGATGCGAACGTCGAGAGGATGTTTCTCCTTTGGTCTTTCGGGTTTGGGCCCATCAAACCAGTAATTCTAGGCTTTGAGGACAGTGGAACTAGCAGAATTTTCCTTAAGCCATAGCAACCCTTGTATATGGCAGGCCCTTGTATGCATTTGGTGGGTGAACTGGATCCATTTCTACACTTTGCTGGAGCCCAAGGTGAACAGAACTCAGACCTGCTTGTCATACTCATACTCGTAGGTGCCTGCGCGGCTTAGCATCGACGTGGTTAAAGGACCCAGAACTGATCTCTGGGGCGTGTGCGGTGCTCCTGGCTGAGCTGCCCACGGTGCACAGTGCGGGGAGGGGAGCAGTCAGCCACGATGGGAGCTGTCCCATTAAGGAAAGGAGCATAGTTTAGCCATTCCCCAGTCCAAAGTCTATTAAGTTTGGAAGCTTGTGTGTCATGTTTTCTTTGAATTCATAAAGGAGGTCTGTCAGGCTTAATTTGTTTTTCCTTTGCTTTCAGGAGAATAGATCTGGAGAAACCAACAGCTGTGTGGAAGAAATAATCCGGGTAAGAATACTGTTTTACAAATTTTAGCAACTGGTTGGACATAGATCCAAATAGAAAGGAGTCATGTGGCTGCGTTGTCAAAGGGAGCCCGGTGTTTGTTTGTTGTCCAACATTTACCTTTCCTGAGGGTAAGCACGTGAGTTGCCTAAATGACGCTTTATAAAACAACACTTCTTTTAAGAAGTCTACGCCTCAGCCTGGTGCCTTTGCATGGGCTGAGGTGGCACCGTGTTACAGGGACCAGTGGAATGTCCCCATTAATCACTCTGCTACTGGGACGCATCCTTTAATAGTCCGCTTTTCAGTCAGGCAGGGTGGCCTTGTTATTTTTTCTCCTGAACTTAATTCAACTCAGAAGCACTCTGACAAAGAGGTGTCTCGCCATCTGAAAATGTATTTCTCTATTGTTTTGCATGTTATTATTTTGCCTGTTACTCTTGTAAGCTCGGCCTTTTCATCATCATCATCTCTAGTGGATCCCCTCCGTGAGCCATTTCACACCCAGATTCACTTAGGTCAGGCTGTTCTGCTATGTTAATGTAAGACCCGGTCTTATTTTACTATAAGACCAGGTCTTATATAATGATATAATATAATATAATATAATATAGTATAATATAATATAATATCATTATAATATAATATAATACCCAGTCTTATTTTGCTATAAGATTGGGTCTTATATAATATAAGACCAAGTCTTATATTAATTTTTGCTCCAAAAGACGCATCAGAGTTGATTATCCAGCTAGGTCTTATTTTCAGGGAAACAGGGTATTGTATTTTATATCTATATTATCTCTATCCTGGGACTTTGTTTCAGATTAAACAACAGGTAGTGTAAAATGCTGATACTGTATGTTTTTCCTATTTTTCTCCTTCAACATACTTTCATGTTTGGTTCCAAATATTCAATGTTTAGGCCATCTGCCTTTGATTGATTATGGTGTTTAGGTCTACAGAATGATAATACCAGAGCACACCAATCCCTTCTTTAGTGTTGCTATTTAAAAAACCCTAATGCTCCTTATCCTTTCTTACCTTTCCTGAGGCTGTAGAAGAATCTGTCATTTGACCTTTCTTCTCCATATTCCAAGCAGAGCTTGAAGTTTGAATAAGAGCTTGAGTAACTCATGTACCAAAATTATATCATTTAGGTAATATAAAATTCACCTAATTAGAATAAAACTGAATGCTGCTGCCAGCACTTTAAAGCATTATTTCTTTTTTCTTAAGAGAGCTGATGGGAACCTCACACACCCCTGGCCCCCTTCCTATCTTCCCATGATGCTGAGCCCTAGTACATCACACCACTGGTCTGCCATTGCCACAGTGCGCCTTGAATCAGGCGTGGAACTGAAGGGAAAGCCTGGACCAACCAGATAACCGACTTATGTCCATAAGCAAGGTTAAGGGTAGTGGAGATGACAGCTTCATTAGAAGATCACTGAGCTCTCTCTAAGCTTCACTCTTCGTGGAGCCCATGAGGAGTGGTCTAGGATGGGAGGTACTATAGACTTGGAGGCACAGAGGTGATGGTGGTGCTGGTATTATCCAGATGAGCCTTTTCCTCTCTGTCGTCACCTGTCCTAAGATGCTAGTAGTAGTCCTTGGTATTTAGGGACTTCGTAGAGAATCACGTCAGTGTTCCCAGGTTTGCCTGGACTGTTTTTTCTGGCTGACCCTGCCTCACTCACACCCATCATTCTCCAAGATCATCTTCCCCTCTTTTCCTAAGCATGTCCTGTCCTCCAAACACAAGCACAGGGCTCCTTCTCAGCTACAGCCTATTGTTTCTGTTGTGTATCTGTCACACATCAGTATTCCTTCCACATTGTGGCTCCTGTGTCTGTTATTTAGAGTTCACAGTTTTGTTAAGAGAATAAACGGGTGAGTGATTGAAAGAACCCTCTAGAGCAGAAGGATGAGTATCATTCTGATAGCTCACAAACATTTCATTTGCTGTAAATCGTGGACACGATGTACTGGTCTTTTTAGCACTGGGTTCCCATGGACAGTCTTTGTGGAGCCTGACTTTCCTTACCAGTTTCTCCCCTGTGATCGGCTGAGTAGCCAAGTTCGTCAGAGGTTCTTGTTACGTTGTAGCCATTGTATTTAAGTGGCTTTCTGTTGATACCGAGGAAGAGCAGCATCACGAAAAATGCCTGCAAATGATAAGAATTGAGATATTCATTTAGCAAGTACTAGCATGCCCTTTCCACGTGGTAGATACTGGAAGAACAGTAGTGGGCCAGACAGACGTGACGCCCTCTACGAGCTGACAATGTGCCGGAAGAGATAGACACTAACATTTTAAAAATCGTATAAACAAATGTATAATTTTGTTTGCAATCTCAGGGTTTTATGAGAGCTTACTGTAGGGTTCATGACCTAGTTTGGGGTCAAGAACAGTTTCCCTGAGGAAGGGACATTTGAACTATATTTGGAGGATGAAGAGGAAATCAACCTCAGTAGAAGACTGGTGAGGGTTCCAAGCAGGGGAAATAGAAGAGTTTGGCTTGTGGACAGAGAAAGCCAGAGTGGCTAGAGAATAGGTGGATAAAGCCAGGCAGGAGAAGCCGAATATGCTGTGCCTTCTCGGCCATGTTCCAGATCCTGTAAGCACAGGGAGCCCGTGAAGGATTTGACCAGTGAGGAGTGTGGTCAGATTGGCAATTTCAATGCACAGCTCTGGCTGCTATGGAGAGTGGATTGAGGGGAAGAGGGAAGAAGAATGAGGAGCGGGAGGCTGTTGCCTACGTCCAGATGAGAGATGCTTTATGGGATCCTCACAGACAGGGGAACATTCAGGGGAATACTGCTTTGGAGGGTGGGAGGGAAGAGATCGTAAATTCATTTCTGGATATGTTGAGTTTGAAGTACCTTTGAGACAGACGTTCCAGTAACTTGGAGAATGTAAATGAACATCCATACGTGGGTCTGGAGCTCAGAACATTTTTGACTATAAGCCAACATTTTGGATTAATTAACATGTTGGTAATAAAACCATAGAAATGAGTAAGTTTGCCTAGAAAGAGATTAGAGAATGAGAGCAGGGGAAGTCTTAATTTCATCATTTAAAGGCCAGTGAAAGGAAACTCCACTGGACATAAGAGGGAGTGACTAGAGGAGCTGAGGGAAAATTATGACAGTGAAAAGTCATAGAATCCATGGAAAGAGAGTTTCAAGCTCTCAAGAGTTTCAAACAGTCCTCAGAATTTCTGAGAGAACAAGAGAGACGGGGATCGAAAACCACCTAGTGGATTGGACCACAGAGAGACAAGTCATTGGGGACTTACTTGAGTGCTGGTTCTGTGGAGGAGACTGGGCGGAAGCCAGACTTGAGAAAATGGAGTCACTGAGTTCAGAGACCTCGAGGTGTGTGAGGAAAGGTCATGGGTCCCATTTAGGTCCCTTTTCGTTTGCAGTAAATCCTACATACAATAACAACTACCAAATGATAAAGAGCTAACATTTATGATGCATGAGACACTTAAGTTCCTTGCATGTGTTAAGGCATTGAGCCATCACAGCCGCCTGAGGGGCAGACACTCTTAGCATCCCCATTTCACAGAGGAAGAAACTGAGGCAAGAAGTTAAATACAGCTTGTCCAAGGTCACAGAGTTGGTAAGAGGTAGAGCTAGGATTTTAACAAACACCATCTGGGAGCAGCACCCTTTGTCTCTAACGACTATGCTGTTTTATTAAATTAGGAGCCCTTCTCCCCCCACCCCCACTCATTAATGGATCCACCGAGGCACCCTTTTGCTGTGAATAGGAGATTTCCCGTTTCCATGTGTTTATGATTTGGAAGCGCCGGGTCACGCATTTGTGCACTTGAACTCAGAGAGTTTTTATGGCTAGCGTTACCAACCTCACCTGAAACTTCTTTTTCTCTCCCGTCTCTTATTTTTGCTGAGGTGACTGTTTTCAAGTCATTTGAATATTACATTATGTTCTCAAGTGTAATTATTTTTTATTCTTACTTGGAGAATTTTGATCCTGGGACCTAATAAATCTGTGTATTATTGCAAAATTCACTTAACCGAGGGAGAAATTATAACTGAGTTCTGTGAAGATGGGCGATTAGGGCTGGAAGCCCTCACAGCTGACATATGTTTATAACAGACAGCTTTCTAAGTTACACAATATTTCATCCTTAAAGTTCCAGCACTGTAGTACTTAGGTGCTTTTCGTAGCATTATCCATTAACGTAGAACGGCATTAACATTTGTTCAGCAAATAAAATCCATTTACAACTTAATGGGGTTGTGCAGGGCTAGAATCCAGGATGCACACATTTTATGCAAGACAGCTTTCCATGGCAGTTTTGTTGAGGGGCAGCACGCATGCCAGAGCCAGGCTTTGTGATAAGAGACCAGCGCTTGAGATTCTGGTTTGGACTTAAGGGACAAATTTAGAGACAATTTCTGTGCAACATCTGAGCAAATTGCCTTCTTGGCTTTCATCTTTACTTACTAAGTTAATGCCAATGTCCTGTGAAATATTCATAGTGAATCCGTATCTATATAGACTTGCGTTTCTGTTTATGTGAAAGGGGTAACTGGTACTTGTTTAAATCCTAGCGACCCAAACCAGGTTCCTGGCACTGTAATTGAACGGACTTCCAGCAGATAAAGGGAGCTCCTTTTCCTTGGTTTTCTAGAAACTAAGGAGCCTCCTGGGCAAGAGTCCAGTGTGATTGTGGGAGACCTGGGAGTGAGGAGAGAATTGAGAGCCCTGTCACGTAAAATGCACGTCACTGTGCCCCCCACCCCCACCCCTCGCCATGTGTTCAGACCCTAGATGGTGAGCCAAGGGGAACCATGTGCTTAAATGTCTGCTCCTTAACCCAAGTGAAAATATATTAGCCACTCTAGAGAAGGGAGAGAACAAAGAGTGCACTTGTTTTAAGTGACCTATTTGGGACATTTGCAGAACTGGACCTAGGTCAAATCTCCCCTGCTTCAAACCAGACAGGCTTCTTCTAGCTCCTACTCATGGCTTTATGAATTACCGTATTTTGCCGTATATAATGCATACTTTTTTGCCTAAATTTGTGAGGGAAAAATAAGGATGTGCTTTATACATGGGTAGTACTAATTCTGTGTCTATATAAATGTTTTTAATTATTTTATTTATGCCTATGAGTTCAAAGTGGAACTCTAGAAATCAGTAACGATATCTGGAATATGGTAATCAGTTTTGTTGAATTTACGACGAACTTGCAATGACGAAGAGTTCTTGGCCTTCTATGATGTGTAAATATCGTAAATTTGTTACTGGTGCATAAAATTTCATGTACCTTGTATCTGTTCTTATTTTTGTAATTATCTGTGACATAAAATTCCTTGTACCATAATATGTTAAAAAACAAATGTTGAAATTCCTTTATAATACAAAAAAGACAAGTGCCTAAATGTAAACAAAAATTTGAATTAAAAAATTAAAACAAAAGATTTTTTCCCCTGAAAGTTAGGGCCAAAAATGTGGGTGTGCATTATACACCGCAAAATATGGTATGTCATTTGCTTCAAACTGTAGATTTTCCTAGTGACAAAACCAAGCCCATAAGTGGCAAAATCAACCCGGGTGTAACTGTAGAGGAACCCTGTTAATACATCCCATTACCTGTTGTAGTAAAGTAAAATCAAAGCAAAAGTCAACAGGATGTCAGCCTAGAGAAATTCACCGAGCAAAACCGACGCATCTTATCCAAGATAAATTAGCCTTGCTTGGTAGTGTTTTCTTTTGATTTTTCTTTTTTTCTTTTTAATAGATGTTATTATCCTTGTCCTTTTGGCTGAAACCAAAAGCCTCACTTAAATGGCTCCATTTCTGCCTGCCAAAGGCATCCTGGGGCCTGTGAGCATGTCCAACGGCCAGCACTGACGTTTCTGGGTGTTTGGCCGCACTCTGCAGACTTTCTAATGACTCCGAGGTGTTCACTTTCTCACAGACCTGGCACAGAAGGTGGCTGTCATGCAGTATCTGGTCTGAGATGAGAGGTTTTGGGGAGATGGCCAAAGGAACCCCAGAGGTCTGGAAGCCTCTGTTGGAGTGAATGGCTTTGCGTTTCGATATTTTTCTCATTGTAACGTGTACATTAGAAATCACAAAGGCGTTTACACAGCCACGGGGATAGAGACCAAGGGAATGTTAGCAGCCTGAGTGCCTGAAGGTTTCAATATCTTGTCACGAGAGTCAATATTGTAAACTGGAAGAAAGGAAGAGGTTCGTAAAAAATGTTGACCAAAGCTGGATGCCACCGGATACCATGGAAGCCAGTGGCGCCGTGTGCCTCCCGCCTCCTGCTCCACCCAGGCTGGCGAAAACGAGGAGAGGTGCGAGGCAAGTGTGTTGGCTAGACAGGTGGAGTGATGGCCACCATACAGCTTCACAGGTTCTCAAGACGATACTGGGAGAACTTCAGCACTACCTTCAAGGACTGAGGCATTCCACTCACTTGCTTTGTTACGTTTTCTATTGCTCCGCCCTCGGAAGGCACATCAACCAAACAGAGAAGTGGTAAGATTGATTGTAACTTAAAAAGAGTAGATTTACTCAGTGCCTTCGAACACCTGCCAGACACGCAGGAGGGACTCATCCTGTGCTTATGGAGGACGAGTGAGTCAGAGAGAGAACGTCGGGGACAAAACAATGTAGACACAGTCCTCAATGCCAGTCCTCCTTAGAAAGGTGGTTTGCAAAGCCCAGCCCAGCAGCACGAAAGTGCAGAAGGGCGGGACGGAAATGGATAGATGGCACCTTACTGGCACAGAGCACACGTGGTCCATTGGACAACACAGTGTCATCCATTTATTCTACTCAGGTTTCCACGGCAACATTGTAGTAGTTTACTTGTCTATATTTCAGGTAGTCTTCATTTTCAGAAAAATAAGTACTTAAACGGATCATGTAGAAGAAAAAAGTGCAAATTCTTTATCAATAAATGAGGCTCACTATTTACAGTATTGTTTTTATTTTAGTATAGAGAGTTGAAAATATTCATACATGTAAAATGAGAATATCTGGTAATACTTTCAAATGTATGAGTTCCCCAAAGATATACTTAATTTTTAAACTTTTTTCTTCAAATTTATTTTTCAATTACAATTAACATCCAATGTTGTATTAGTTTCAGGTGTACAACATAGTGGTTAGACATTGATATAATTTGCAAAGTGAGCCCCCCGGTAAGTCTAGTACCCACCTGACACCATACACAGCTATTACAATATTATTGACTGTATTCCCTGTGCTGTGCTTTATATCCCCGGGACTATTTTGTAACTGCCAGTTTGTATGTCTTAATCTCTTCCCCTTTTCCACCCATCCATGGGTTCTCTGTAATGAGTTTGATTCTGTTTTTGTTCATTTGATTTTTAGATTCCACGTACAAGTGAAGTCGTATGATATTTGTCTTTTTCTAAGTTATTTCACCTAGCATAATACCCTCTACGTCCATTCAGGTTGTGGCAATTGGCAAGATTTATTCTTTTTTATGGCAGACTAATATATTTTTGTATATATGTACCACCTCTTGTTTGTCTATTCATCTATCAGTGCACACTTACATTGCTTCCATATCTTGGCTATTGTAAATAATGCTGCAGTGAACATGAGGGTGCATATATCTTTTTGAATTAGTTTTCATTTTCTTTGCATAAATACCCAGAAGTGGAATGGCTAGATTATATAGAAATTCTATTTTCAATTTGGGGGGGAAACTCCATACTGTTTTCTATAGTGACCACAACAATTTGCAATCCCACCAACAGTGCACGAGGGTTCCCTTTTCTCCACATCCTCTCCAAAACTTATTTGTTGATTTATTGATGATAGCTATTCTTACAGGTGTGAAGTGATATCTCATTGTGATTTTAATTTGCATTTCTCTGATGATTAGTGACGTTGACCCTTTTTTCACATATCTATTGGCCATCTGTATGTTCTCTTTGGAGGAATGTCTATTCAGGTCCTCTGCCCATTTTTTAATCAGACGGTTTGTTTTTTTAGTGTTAAGGTGTATGAGTTCTTTGTATTTTTTTAATATTAACCCCTTATCAGATGTATCATTGGCAAATATCTTCTCCCACTTAGTATCTTGTCTTTTCCTTTGGTTGATGGTTTCCTTTGCTGTGCAAAAACGTTTTAGTTTGCAGTAATCCCCTTTGTTTATTTTTTTCTTTTGTTTCCCTTTCCCAAGGAGACATATCAAATATATATATATATATATATATATATATATATATATATATATATATATATATATATATATTACTAACAACAATGTCAGAGCATTTACTGCCTATGTTTTCTTCTAGGAGTTTATGGTTTCAGGTCTTACATTTAAGTTGATGGTATAAGAAAATGGTCTAGTTTCATTTTTTCCCCATTATCTGTCCAGTTTTCCCAGCACCATTTGTTGAAGAGTCTGTCCTTAACCCATTGTATATTCCTGTCTCCTTTGTCATAGATTAATCGACCATATAAACATGTGCTTATTTCTGGGCTCTCTATTCTGTTCCACTGATCTGTGTGTCTGTTTTCATGCCAGTACCTTGCTGTTTTGATTACTATAACCTTGTAGAATAATTTGATATCAGCTCTTGTGATCCCTCCAACTTTGTTCTTCTTTCTCGAGATTGCTTTGGTTATTCAGAGTCTTTCGTGGTTCCATATACATTTTAGAGTTTCTTGTTCTATTTCTGTGAAAAATGCCATATGATCTCTTGGTGGGCACTCGATGCTGCTAACCACAGGCTCATGCCTTGGCATCTGACACTACACCTCCTGGGGCTGTCCCCACTTGGGGGGC
Source organism: Rhinolophus sinicus (assembly GCF_036562045.2). Lineage (NCBI taxonomy): Eukaryota > Metazoa > Chordata > Mammalia > Chiroptera > Rhinolophidae > Rhinolophus > Rhinolophus sinicus. Next base: position 66,651,392 of record NC_133755.1, on the reverse strand, counting down.
ATTTCATCAGGTCTTCCTCTCCCAGTAATTCTCCCTGAGATTTTGGGCTTGGATCTCTTCTCTCATAGGCTAGTTTCCCGGCGACTGTTAACAACTGTGCCGTGAGGGGTCTCAAGGGTGTGTCACGAGCCCAGCTCTGTTTCCTGACTTTCACACTCTGGTATCCAGCTGTCCCCCCACTGCTCCACCTAGTGTGTCATGGACACCTCCTCCCTAAGGTCACCTCGCCCCTCCCCGACCCTCCCTCCAGCGTGGATTGTCCTCATCACACGGCTGCTCAGGCCTGAGACTCGTCTTCTCCTCACCCTCGCCACATTCAGTTCCTTACCACGTCCGTCAGTTCCGTCTCCCAAGCCTCCCTCAAACCTACTTCTCTCCCTCCCTGTGCCACTCTCCTTGTTCAGCTCACCATCCTTGCCCACATAGATTATTCCGGACACCTCCTCTCTGGCTTCCAGCCTACTCTCTGCCTGCAGTAAGCTCTCTACCATGCAAGCTGTATCAGCTTTCCAAAGCATGTTTATTTAAAACATTTCAATGACTCGCCTGGGCTCAGGGTAGAGTCACATTCCTGAATGTGTCTGCAGAGGCCACACATGCGCCAGCCCTGCCTGTGTTCCAGCCTCGTCTTTCGCCACTGCCCACCTCATGCTTCATACCTCACTTCTAGAAGCATGGTGCCACTGCTCCCTCCCTCACCTCTGGTCTTAACTCACGTTCTCCTTACCCACAAACCACGCTCTGCCTACCCCCAGCCCCCACATTCGGCTGTTTCCTGCTTATCTGCCAAGCCTCACTTGAAATGTCACACCTTCCCTCCAGGAAGTCTTTCTGGTTCCCAAAGTCTGACTTACATGCTTCTGTTCTGTGTTTCCCAGGCACCCTTTATTCTCATTTCATTTCTTACATTGAGTCGTAGTGGTCTTTCTGACCCACATTAAGCTGTTACCGTCTATCTCCAGGAGCTAGCAAAACGACTGGCACATAATAGATGTTTTACAAATACTGAATAAGTGGACGAATAATAATGAATGAATGACTTTGACCTTTTGCTCAATGTCTGTTTCTCCTCTTCAGCCTGTTGTCCTTCTAATCCTCCAACAAAAAAAGTTTCAGGTGTTGTCCGCTTAAAATATCAGCCTCTAAGGACTGCCAAGGCTGGGGTGTTACCCGGGAGCATGAGAACACATTAGCAGTTAGCACAAGTGCGAGAAAGATCGATTCCACCTCCCAACTCCCGAGGGTGGGAAGTGAAAAGGAGTCCGGCAGCTACTGCTGGTGGACACATCGGGAAACTCAGACCCTTTGTGTCTGCCACTTGTATTCTGATTATGTTTCATGAGCCTGAGTTTTTCATTTTGATAGATACTGAGTGTAATGCACAAGTTGGAGAAATCAAGATAATAAATTTGTAGAGATAATTTGGTTAATTACCATGTTGCTGCTACTAGTAGAATTGAGGGCTGGAAGTCAAAGCTGTTTCCACTGCTCATAGGTTCTGTGTAAAGCAGTTCTTGGAACAATGTTACTGACTGTATTCCCTATGATGTATTTACATCCCCCTGACTATTTTCTAACTGCCAACGTCTATTTAAACCCTTCACCTTTTTCACCCAGTCTCCCCCCCCCCCCAACACTCCCATCTGGCAACCATCAGTTTGTTTTCTGTATCTATGAGTCTATTCTGTTTTCTTTGTTCCTTTATTCTATTCTTTAGATTCCACATATAAGTGAGATCATATGGTATTTGTCTTTCTCTGTCGGACTTATTTCACTTAGCATAACCCTCCAGGTCCATCCATGTCATTGCAAGTGGTAAGATTTCATTCCTTTTTACGTCTCAGTAATATTCCCTGGTATATACGTACCACATCTTCTTTATTCAGTGGTTTATTGCTGGGAACTTAGGTTGCTTCCATATCTTGACTATTGTAAATAACGCTGCGGTGAACATTGGGGTGCATATATCTTTTCAAATTAGTGTTTTGGATTTCTTCAGATAAATACCCAAAAGTGGAATTGCTAAGTCATAAAATAGTTCTATTCTTAATTTTTTGAGGAACCTCCATTCTGTTTTCCATGGTAGCTGCACAAATTTGCAATCCCATCAACAGTGTATGAAGGTTCCCTTTTCTCCACATCCTCACAAACAATTGTTCTTTGTTGATTTATTGATGATAGCTATTCTGACAGGAGTGAGGTTTTTATCTCATTGTGATTTTTATTTGCATTTCTCTGATGATGAGTGATGTTGAGCATCTTTTTATGTGTCTATTGGCCATCTGTGTGTCCTCTTTGGAGAAATGTCTATTCACATCCTCTGCCAATTTTTTAATTGGATTGTTTGTTTCTCTGATGTTGAGTTGTATGCATTCTTTTAAATTTTGAATATTAACCCTTTATTGGATATATCATTGGCAAATATATTCTTCTTTAAGTAGGTTGTTTTTTTATTTTGTTGATGTTTTTCTTCACTGTGCAAAAATTTTTTAGTTTGATGTAGTCCTATTTGTTTATGTTTTCATTTGTTTCCCTTGCCCAGGAAGATATGTCAGAAAAAATATTACTCAGAGCAATGTCAGAGTTTATGCTTGTTTTTTCCAGGAATTTTATGGTTTTGGGTTTTACATTTAAGTCTTTAATTCATTTTGAATTTGTTCTTTGATATGGTGTAAGAAGTGATTGGGTTTCATTTTTTTGCGTATGTCTGTCCAGTTTTCCCAACATCATTTATTGAAGCGACTGTCTTTAACTCTTTGTATATTCTTGCCTCTATTTTCATAGATTAAATGACCATATAGGTGTGGGTTTATTTCTGGGCTTTATTCTGTTTCATCAATCTATGTGACTGCTTTTATGCAAGTACCATGCTGTTTTGATTACTATAGCCTTGTAGTATAGTTTGATATCAGGAAGTATGATACCTCCAACTTTGTTCTTCTTTATCAAGATTGCTTTGGCTATTTGGGGGCCTTTTGTAGTTACATATACATTTTAAGATGATTTGTTCTAGGTCTCTGAAAAATGCCACTGGTATTTTGATAGGGCTTGCAGTGAATCTATAGATTGCTTTGGGTAGCATGGACATTTTAATGATGTTAATTATTCCTATCCATGAGCATAGTATATGCTTCCATTTATTTGTATCTTCTTCAATTTCTTTCTTCAGTGTTTTATAATTTTCCAACTACAGGTTTTTTACCTCCTTGTTTAAATTTATTCCTAAGTATTTTTTGAGGCAATTATAAATGGTATTGTTTTCTTAATTTCTCTTTCTGATAGTTTATTATCGGTGTATAAAAATGCAACTGATTTCTGAATATTAATTTTGTATCCTGCTACTTTACTGAATACAATGATCAGTTCTAATAGTTTTTTGGTTGAATCGTTAGGATTCTATCTATATTGTATCATGTCATCTGCAAATAGTGACAGTTTTACTTCTTGCTTTCAATTTGGATGCCTTTTATTTATTTTTCTTGTCTGATTGCTGTGGCTAGAACTTCCACTACTATGTTGAATAAAAGTGATGAAATTGGGCATCCTTATCTTGTTCCAGATATTAATGAAAATACTTTTAACTTTTCCTCATTGAATATGATTTTAGCTGTGAGTTTGTCATATATGGCCTTTATTATGTTTATTATATGGCCTTCCCTCCTCATGAATTATGTTTTGGAATAGTTTCAGAAGAATAGGTGTTAATTTTTCTTTGAGTGTTTGACAAATTCACCTGTGAAGCCATCCAGTAATTGATTTCTAATTTCATACCACTGTGCTTGGAGAAGGCACCTGATATGATTTCAGTCTTCTTAAATTTATTGATGGACTTGAAGGAAAAGATCGACAGTAATGCAGTCATAGTAGGGGGCTTTAACACCCCATTGACATCAATGGCTAGATCTTCCAGGCAAAATCAACAAGGAAAGACTGGCCTTAAATAATACATTAGAACAAATGGATCTAATTGATATTTTTAGAGCATTTCACCCCAAAGCAGCAGAATATAGATTCTTTTCAAGTGCACATAGAACATTTTTCAAGATAGACCACAAGTTTGACCACAAAACAAGGCTTAATAAATTTAAGAAGATTGAAATCTTATCAAGTGGCTTTTCTGACCAGAAATCAATTAGAAGGAAAAACACTGAAAAACACACAAACACTTGGAGGCTAAATAACATGCTATTAAACAATGAATGAGTTAACAATGGGATCAAGGAAGGAATCAAAATACACCTTGAGACAAATGAAAATGAAAATACAGTGACCCCAAATCTATGGGACATGGAGAAAGAAAACCCTGCCACAATGCAATGAGGATGATACTGCACAGAGAGAGAGAGAGAGAGAGAACAGGTTCTCTCCAGACTGTGAGATAAAAACCTCTCCTCTGGTCTGTATCATAAGCATTTATCATTCTGACTTTTTAACTTCCATCTCCTTTTTTTTCACTGAAGTCTGTTACTACCCCCTCCACACATACCCTAACCTCAAACTCTGGAAAAAGGCAAGAAATGAACATCGAGTTCTTTGTGAGTTTCACTAGTTATTATATGCAACGAGGAGCCCACTGTGCTATGAAAAGAAACCCAAAAGCAAATTTCCTGACATGTTTAAAACAGTGTCAATGGTGGGGGAGGAGGGGTCATCAAAACTGGAAAATCATCAGCAACCCTTGGATAGTTGAAATGATTAATCACTTCAGCACAAAAGAACACAAAAGGAGATTTGTTAAGAATAAGCACGGGACAGAGTGCCTGCTCCAGGGGGGACATGCTTGTCTGCTTAATAATGTATTTCTAAAGTGTACGCCACATCAAAAGCAAAGCACATGCAAATGGAGGAAAATGAAAAGACAGTGAGTAAAATGTTCGGTGAATTAGAACAAATGTTTAGGAAATCAGATCAGCAATAATTTTGGTTTGAGCCTTTAACAAAATGTGTTCCTTCATCCCACCCTACCCTCCACCCCCCAGTGTCTTAGCAGCACTGGAGAAACTCTGAGTTCCCCACAGAATGTGCCTCGGACTTTTTATCACTAAAAACAATCAAGAGCCAATCAAGTCAACAGTGCAGAATAGCTTCCCTTTTTTTGAGGTCAAAGGCTCTGAACAGCCTCCTTGAACTAGAGCCAACTCCGTGACTTAGCACAACAGAAACAACACTGACGGCATCGCATGGCAGGTATTCATGGCTTACTGTGCTCGTCACATCTTTCAGGCCTCACACTACCCCTGTATGGCATCATCCCCACCTTACAGAAAATGAACTTGAGCTGTAAAGAGGTTAACCCAGCAATTAAGAGACATGGTTATGGTTTAAATTCATGTCTCCCAGACTCCTGAGCCCAAGTAATAAACACGATACAGTGTGATTTTTTTTTTTTTTTAATCTGAATCTGTTCAAAATGGAAGATTGAGCAAATTCCTCTTGTGGGGATGCATCAAGACTCTTGTATTTGTACCACCTCTTTGTCACAGCCCTGAGGAAATGAGGGGATGTATCCATGGCGGTGTTTGCTGCTTCCATAGGAAGAAGCTGCAAAGGGTTGTGAAGAGTTAGACTGAGGATTGATGGCTGCAGTGTGCCACGAGGGGTGCACAGTGAGCACAGAAATACCTGTGACAGTTCCTTACAAATTGATCTCGAGTGGCACTCATGTGTAACCTAGTTACTGAGGACTACATATTGAAACGCTGGGTATTTTGTATCAGCGTGTGCTATGCTGCTTTCCATGGAGCTCTGGGTTACTACCCCTCCTAGTGGAGGCCTCCTGCTAGTATTAGCCCTAGTGAAAGGCAACAAGTCAACGCTGTCCTCGTCCCCAGAAGAGTTGCAGGTCAAGATGGAGAGTCAAGAGACACCAAGAGTTAGTTCTGGGGGCAGAAGCCACAGCACCCCTGATGGCATGGGTGTGAGTTTCCACGGGAACTTGAGCTTTTGCCTCTGACATGCCTGTGTTCAACACCACTTCTGCATTGACTGGCTGGGTGACACTGAGCCAGTAGAGATTTCAATACAGTGCACATTTTGCCAAGAAAAAAGCGATTGTTCTCACCCATTATTTGATATGGATGTAACATCTATTGCTGGATAAATATGTGAATACGCATATCGTGGTGAGTCAACATGTCTAAAAATGTTTCCGTTCATCAAATGGGGTTCTGGAGTTAAACCAATTTTCTAAGTCTGCAATCGAAATAAACATTTTATTTTGGAACTGGTGACTATATTTGCTGCTATTATTCTTGTTAGGATAAGCAAGTGTTTTCAAATTCCTTAGAGATGAGGTTCACTTAAAGAAATCTCAGTCTATAAAATCTAGTGGTAGGATATGTGTAAGATTATCTTTATTGCTAAGAAACAATTGCTTTGCTAAAGGATTCCTAGCTATATATAGGAAAGTATTAACCTAGGATTAATAGCAAACTCCCCTAAAGACTCTCGATATCTGCTTACAGTTTCTTTAAAACGTGGCATTAATAGAAAAAACAAAACTTAGCATTAAAAGAAAAACCAAAAGCTTAGCATTAATAGAAAAACCAAAATAGATATCACTTTGAGTTTGATTGACAAACAGTAATAAAATACAAAGACAAAGCTTCCTTAGAATAAAAATGAAAGCCACCAGGACATTATAAATCACTTTACAAAAATATAGTTTTCTGTACAACTGTTCTGGTACACGTACTAAGTGGCTGCAAGGGGAATAAATGCAGACTACACCCCCTGGTGGAACATTTGTTTGATAGGTTGTTGATAGCTTTTTATCTCTTTAAGGATAAAGTGCTTATTTAATTTCTTTGCCTTCTTAGTTGATTGTAAAACTATGTTCATTTATGTCAGCTTATGCCTATAAGTTGCCTTTATAAGTATGTGGTTATACTAAGTATGCCTAATTATGAATCAGATTACCCAGGCAAAGTAATTTTTATGATATATGTCGTAGTCTACAGTGTTTCTAAAGGCTCCTCTTGAGAGCTCACGAAGGATTAAAATTCATGCATAACTTCTAACTTACAGCAGTATTTTCATATCAAAACAAACTTGGTGGATTGCTTGAAATAGCCCTCTTGCTTATTGGCAAATGACATGGAACGCTCCTGCTTCAATATAAATCCTTTCTACACGAAGACTTATGCAACTGAAGAGAGCAATGTAAAATAGTGGAGGGCTCCACAAAGGTTGTTCACAAACTCCTCAGCCTTCACGCGGACCCTTAAAAAAAGACACAGGAAGGGAAGTGGGAAGACATTCCTATACCATGTATGAAAGATTATCTATTTCTTTTCAATATTGTATTTTTTATCGATGTATAGATTTAATTTCAATTAGAATGAGATTGCCTTCATTTCTGTGTGATTTTATAGCACCCAGAAATAATCTCAATAAGTACTCGAATGATTTATTGAAAATCTAACTTCTTGAGAAAACTTATTCATTCCATATTTAAAGATATCTTATATACTTTCAAATATGGGACATAGTACTTGTTAAATTGTATTCAGTGCCTGAAGTTATTGCTATTTTTTTTAAAAGCCGGTGATTTCTAAGGTCCAGAAATGAGTGAGAGCTGTAATTTTACATATGGAAAATTCATGTCTTCGTAGGAACTCAAAGACACTTAAAATTATGAACTTTGTTTTTGCCTCTGGTAGTAATCTACTCATGACTGAATTGGCAGTTTATAATGATACCTATGGTTACTTGAAAATGAGAATTGGCGTGCTTATTCAGCATAGTAAATAGTGAGTTTTCTAAATGACTTTCTTCTCTGCCTGGACACCTATCACGTGCTTCACCCAGGCTGGTTGTGTAGCGCAAAGGAGATTAGGGATGGCACACAACTTGGTAAAGTGCTATTCACAGCAATGTTCCAGCTCAGAGCTACAGAAGGTAGACAGCTGGAAAGAGTGTTGCTTACACGCTTACAGCAGGGAAAAAGCTGGAGAAACAGCAAATTGACTACGTCTATTAAACCCACGAAGTCACAGGGCAACCAATTAACCTGAAATATGAAGAGAGACAGGCACCTTCTGGAAGAAACAAGACCTGAGCATTTGCTTATATGGGACACTACCCACTGCCACATCAGCCAGTGAGAAGATTCCGCGAGAAACTTGTAATGAATCGCTAAAGGCGAATGTGGGCTCACAGGAGGGCACCGCATACACAGAGAGGTTCACACTGTATTTCAGGCTTTTCCTCCACCAGGTGCTCACAGGGAAGACCTGGGAGCGAGTGTGCTGACAGGCCTGCACTGTGGTGTTGGCTTGGGAAGGGAATAGCAGCCTGTGCTGAACCTTCCCCAGACCCATCTCTTCTCTCTGTCCTACTGATACAAAGTCTTCATCTGCAGGATGGAGGCACAGAACTACAGCCTGGACACACCAGTGGATCCCCTACAGCTGGGGGAGGGGAAGGGCACCCACCACCAAAACTCAACTCAAACCCATCTCCCCTGTCATTTCTAAGAAACAAAAGCCTTAATTCTTGGTGGGAAGGGCAACCAAAATGCATCCTGACATCCCTGGGAAACCCGTTGTACCTGGGGGTGGAAAATAGGAGAAAAGACAAAGCTCTATCCTTGGGAAAGGGGCAGAAATGTGTGCTACCCGACATCCCATTACACCTGGCGGAAGATCATACCATCAACACTTGTGTTCACTCGTGCCTGCCTAAAACCAAGGCTTAATCAGAACTGCACAGACTGTCTTACCTTCCCAACACTCCAACCACCACACTCATGAGCACTGACTAAATACAACAGTGGGATACAACTAGGGGAGCTGTACAAAGAGAAGACCCATAGCCAAGTGGGAAGACCCATAGCCAAACAGAGAGCAAACATCACAACCAGCCCAACTCCTGACTTAGATAAACACAAACCTCCACTATAAAGACCTAACAGAAGGGAAGGTGTTCTCATCTCCAAGCATAGAACATACTTACTTCAGAATCTATTGTTCTGTACCGCATATTTGGCTTTCAGCAAAAACTTTTGAGACATATTAAAAAAGCAAGCAAGAAACACAGTCTGAAGGGACAGAGCAATCATTGGAATCAGATATGACACAGATATTAGAACTATCAGACAGGAAACTTAAATTGCTACAATTAATATATTAATGGCTCAAAGCTAAAGGCAGGCAGCACATAAAACCATATAGGTAACTTTACTAGGGAGATAAAAACTAGAAGAGAGAGCCAAGTGAAAAATTTTGAGAAATGAAAAACAGAGATGAAGAATGCCTATAATGGGTTTATCAGCAGACTGCACACAGCTGAGGAAAGAATCCATGAGCCTGAAGATAAGTCGACAGAAGTTACTCAAACTGAAAATGAAGAGAAAAATGTGAGGGGTGGAAAAACGAATAGAGCGTCCAAGACATGTAGGACAGTATCAGGTGGTCAAATATTTGTGTAACTGGAATCCCCAAAGGAGGAAAAAAAAGAATGGGCAGAAGAAATAATGCCCAAGAATTTTCCAAAATTAGTGAGATACCAAACCACATGTCCTAGAAGCTCAAGCTCAGAGCATACCCAGCAAGCTAAATACACAGACAAGTACACAAGCACCCACATACACCCCCAAATGTATGTAATAATCAAACTGAAAACCAAAGGCAGAAAATCTTGAAGTCAGCCAGAAGAAACAAGACATTACCAACAAAGGAACCTGAATAAGGATGGCAGCAGACTTCTTTTCAGCAACCAGGCAAGCAGTAAGACAATGGAGGGACATCTTTAAAGTGCTAAAAAGAAAAAAAAAGTCAACCCAGAATTCTTAGCAAAAATATTCTTCAAAAGTTCAAGAGAAATAAAAGAGTTTCAAAATGCTCAACATCACTAATCATCAGAGAAATGCAAATCAAAACCACAATGAGATATCACCTCACCCCAGTCAGAATGGCTATCATCAACAAGACAAATAGTAACAAATGTTGGAGAGGTTGTGGAGAAAAAGGAACCCTCATACACTGTTGGTGGGAATGCAGACTGGTGCAGCCGTTATGGAAGGCGGTGTGGAGGTTCCTCAAAGAATTACGAATAGAATTGCCGTATGACCCAGCAATCCCTCTCCTGGGTATCTACCCAAAAAATCTGAAAACATTTAGAGATAAAGACACGTGTGCTCCAATGTTCATTGCAGCTTTGTTTACGGTGGCCAAGACATGGAAACAACCAAAATGTCCTTCGATAGATGAATGGATAAAGAAGTTGTGGTACATATACACAATGGAATACTATTCGGCAGTGAGAAAAGATGATATAGGAACATTTGTGACAACATGGATGGATCTTGAGAGAGTAATGCTGAGCGAAACAAGTCAGACAGAAAAAGCAGAGAACCATGTGATTTCACTGATATGTGGTATATAAACCAAAAACAACAAAAGAACAAGACAAACAAATGAGAAACAGAAACTCATAGACACGGACAATAGTTTAGTGGTTGCCAGAGGGTAAGGGGGGTGGGGGGGAGGTGAGGGTAAGGGGGATCGAATATATGGTGATGGAAGAACTGACTCTGGGTGATGAACATACAATGGGATTTATAGATGATGTAATACAGAATTGTACACCTGAAATCTATGTAATTTTACTAACAATTGTCACCCCAATAAATTTAATTAAAAAAAAAAAAAAAAGAGAGTTTCAGACAAACAAAAACGGAGGGAATTCATTACTCACAGGCCTACTTCACGAGCAACATTAAAGGAAGTTCTTGAGGCAGAAGGAATGTGATATGGTCAGAAACTCAGATCTATATATGCAGAAATAATAGTGTTAGAAGTGGAATAAATAACAGTGAAACAGCCACACAGCAAGTAATTGCAGAAGCCAGGAGCCAGGCTTTATGCTGAGTTTTTTGTTTACTCCTTATTACACATTATTTAATGGAGATGGAGTTTCACTTGAGAAAGATGAGAAAGTTGTGTGGATGGATGACAGCAATGGTTACACAACAGTGCGCATGTACCTAATGCCACTGAACTGTACAGTTAAAACTGGTTAAAATGGAAAACTTTATGTGTCTTTTACCACAGTAGAAAAATGCAACTGCTATTATCCGAGGAGCACTCAGGATCATAAAGTCTCTTGAAACCCTTCTCATGGCCACTTCTCTCCTTGCCCCTGCATCAAATCTCAGTAGCTCCCAGACACTATTAAATGATTTAAAAGTCCATTCACTCTTAGTGACAAGAGAACTTCTCATTTCATAATGAAAATGCCCAGTCATAGGCCATCGTCAGAGCTCTGAACATCATTTAAAGGTTTTCTTCCCCCAACGTGAGCTTCCTTCAGGCCGGAATCCTACCGGGAAAGGAGGGGCATGGTTGTTCCTTCTCCATTTCACAGGCCTGCTCGTTCCTTTTTTCAGCTGGTGTTTCTGGCTCCTCCAGAGCAAGAGTTAGGGTGGCAAAGGGTGGTGAGGGGCCAAAGAGGTTATGCTCGGCAAGTCCACGTGCGCAGGCACTGGCACTCTTGTGGGTTGGCAGGTGTCTCTCTTTGGGAAAGGAAGGATTCTCTTTCACTCATAAGATTCTTTAAAGGCTTCAAAACAATTTTCCCCACTGTGATCCCCACTGTGAACACCATGTATAGCTCCTTTGACGATGCCCCATCAGTGGCATCTTTGGTGTCTCTGTGGGAGGAAGTGTCCACATCTGGCATCACCTCTGGGCTGCCGTCTATGGCCATTCAGTCAGCCGCTTCCTGTTGGTTTTTTCAGGCTTAAGTGAGGCATCCCCCAAGCTCCCCGAACAAATATAAAGTCCTGTGTTTGTGTGTTTAAAAGCCCTTTCACTTAGGCTTGAGGTGAGAAGAAACCATCTCCTCTCCCCTCACCCACTTCAGATGGTGGAAGGAAAATATCACAGTATCACAGCAACTTTCCCCAAAGACATCCTCTTTCTCAGCCTCAGATGACTATTGAGCAGACGGTCCTAAGCTCCTTTTGAGCCCCTCTCTTGCAAGCTTTGCGTTGCCTAGGTGCAAGTCCTTTTGATTATTTGGTATCTATTGTTTGTTCAAAATAAAAAATACAGAGACAGAGCGAGTTCCCTTGGCACAGCCTGTTCAGCAACGCTCAACTGGAGCGTGATCGGAGATGCACGTTTAGCTAGAAGGTACACTTAAAAGGTTTACCCTTTTGTTCTGTGTTACTGGTCTAGCTACCATCCAGGTTACAAATCGTTGTTGAGGAAGCCCGGGGAAGTTCTTCCTAGGTCTCCCCTAGCTCCAGCTGACATCTCGGATAGAGACAAGGCTTTGGCTCTGTACAAATAAGTATGTGTGTTCTTTAATTTCCTCGTGTACTCAGCCTTCTTAATCCTTTCATCTTTTCCTTTGCCTTTTTTTTTTTTTTTCAATGAACTTGGTCTCAGAAAAGGTGCACAGACCTCACTGAAATCATGAGCCGCCTTCTGCATGTAGGTCGTGGTGCCCAGGTCGTACTAACTGGTCCAAGTCAGACTCTGGTTCTGTAACTTCAGTAGGATCAGCCAGAGGACAAAATTCATTCTTATTATTAAAATAGAGCTAGTTCTCTCTTAATTTAGTAAGTGTTTCTCTTTCTGTGTTTCCCAGTACTACTTAAAGAGCTATTTTTAAAAGATCCTTTGAGCTCTTGAATAAAACTAGTACAATAGTCTACTTACGCAAATAGTGTGTTTGTTTAAAATGAGACCATCACAGTGTGAGTGAGCTGTAGTTAGAAGGAGTGTGGGCTCCTCCTGAGAGATGTATTGGGTGAGCAAGTCCCCAGCCACCCCTCCTCGACTGCTCTGCAACCTCTGCCAACAGCGTCTGTCACGACACACCGATTAGCATCAGTACCTAACGATGTCCTTGAAAACCTTGTTGTTGGGAGCGTGTCATCACATAGCAGGAAAATGTTAAAGATGGAAAGCACAGACTTTTAAAAATATGTCAGTATTTCCTGATTATCTGTTTTTATGAGGTCAAAGCCTTCGTTTTGACACTTAATGAATAAAATGCCCACGCTGCAAGAAGTGAGATAATGAATTGTAAAAAGACATAATCAGCAATGACTAAATAATTTAGGAAATTGAAATGCAGAGTCATTTGGGACTGCATTAATAACAACATGATTTGTTCCATATGCTAAAGAATTCTGTTTTTAGAAAATCAGTCATCACACATGCTCTATGGCAAAAAGAAAAAAAAATTAATGTTGACTAATAGGAACTGTAATTAGATGTTCTGCTTTTAAACAGCTGAATAAAAGATGAAATCATATAGCAAGTATATTTAGATACAAGTCAGAAAGTAAACTGATTATTATTCATGGTGCTGTTAATAGGAACTGTAATTTATGCATCTAATGGGAATTGTGTGAGGCAATTAAGAAAGGGAGTCACACTCAACTTCCCTTTATGCATTTACATTTGTGTATTTTACTGCATTATACCAGCGACTATCTTTTTTCTTATCTGTCACCAACTTAACCGTCAGAGTCACGTCATGAGGTAGTGAGCAGTGAAGTTTGGAAGGTCTTCCCTTCAGAGGATGCTGCGTCAGGATACGGCTTGGCCAGCGTGTCCCCTGTGCCTTTGTTAGACATACCAGCAGGTGGTGGTGACTTTTCAGCTTCTGTTAGTGTTTCACTTTCCGAGGTGTCTTCATAGGTTACTGGAAGGAAAATGGTGATATCTTACTTCCAGAGGCCACTGTGGGCGGCCCTAAATGGAGAGAGTTGGAGAGAGTGGCGGAACGCAGTCGCTGCAGACTGGCCCTAGATGTCTAACCCAGCCGTCAGGAGTGGCCACCTTTCATTAATCATCAGCACATCTCTTTGGTGGGACACAGGAATCATCCCCACCCCCCTTTTTAAGGTACAACATCAGAACAAATGTGTGAGATCGTGGTTAGAATGATCTCAGATTCTCCGGTACTATACGTACCTTTTTGGAGAGTAAAATAACACGCAGTGCGAACAGGAATGCAAGATTTTAACACCACTTCCAGCCTCTCTGGTGCCCTATGCTTACATTCACTGTTGCCACTGTGCCCACAGGCTAGTGCTGCCCTATAGTGCTGTTCAGTCACTAATACCAAGAGCGTCGAACCATGGCGCAAACAGTGCCCTTGAACTCCTGGTGTGAAGACCACACGGTGCTCTGCTTTCCCCAGCCTCAGGGACGCGGTGCTTCCTGACCTCTCGCTCCACAATTGTGTCACTGTCCACAGCACACATCAGGTATAAGCACCAAATTAATAGAGAGAGAATCCCCTCCACTCTGCGAGGGACTTCCTTTGTGTTCTTTATTAAGTTTTTTTTTCTTTTCTTTTTAAATTAAAGATTATTAGGGTGACAATGGTTAGTAAAGTTACATAGGTTCAAATGTACAATTCTGTAATACATCATCTATATATCACTAGAACCACCCAGAGTCAGTTCTCCTTCCGTCACCATATATTTGATCCCTTTTATCCTCATCTGCCACCCCCCACCCCCCTTACCCTCTGGTAACCACTAAACTATTGTCTCTGTCTGTGAGTTTTTGTTTATTTGTTTATGTTGTTCCTTTGTTGCTTTCAGTTTTATATTCCACATAATCAAATGGTTCTCGACTTTTTCTGTCTCATTGATTTCACATGGATGGATCTTTATTAAAGTTTCTGAACAATCTCATATGTTTTTCCTGTCATAGAACAGAAACCCGGTCTCTCGCTGCTTCTTTGGGCCGTATGTGTGATGTGACACGTGCAGTAAGGAGTTCGCAGGGTGGACAGTGGAAAGAGCTCTGGGCCAGAACTCTGCGTGCCTGGGTTTGAATCTGCTGTGTTTTTGGCCTTAAGGAAAAAAAATACCTTGTGTGCCTCAGTTTACTCACCTATAAATCAGAGATAATAATAATTTCCTTGCCTGTCTTGTAAAGTAGTTATGAGGGTCTGATAAGAAATACATAGTTGACCCTTGAATGACATAGGAGTTAGAGGTGCCAACCCCCTGCACGGTCAAAAATCTGTGTATAACTTTCAACCCCCCCAAACTTAACTAGTTGACCAGAATCCTTATGGATAATGTAAATAATTGATTAATACATATTTTCTGTTATATGTATTCTATACTGTGTTCTTACAATAAAGTAAGCGAGAGAAAAGAAAATGGTATTAAGAAAATCATAAGGAAGAAAAAATACATTTATAGCATTTATTGAAAAAAAAAATCCACTTACAAGCAGACTCACACAGTTCCAAACCATGTGTGTCATAAGTTCTTTGGAAACTATAGATCATGTTACAAATGTCAGGGTTTTTTAAATTGTAGTTAATATTTTATGTATGTATTACCTTTCTTAGGACATAAAGTTCTCAAGACAGTAGACAGTCTTACCCAGGTCACTGGGCTGTACCCATAGACTCCATGAACCCATCATTGGTCTTGATAGACAAATAATGACTCATATGCACACATACACTGTGGTAGGCAGAATAATGCCCCCCCCCCGCCACCCCAACCACCCAAAAAAGACAGCCACAGCCTCAGCCCCAGAACATGTGAATGTGTTAGGTTGCATGACAAGGGGAATTCAGCCTGCTAATCAGCTGGTCTTCAGACGGGGAGATTATCCCCATTGATAACATTGGGTGGATCCAATGTAATCACAGCGTCCTTATCAGTGGAAGAGAGGCAGAGGGAGAGAACAGAGCGGTGGGACTATGACAGAGAATTCCCTGCACTGCTGGCTTTGAAGATGGAAGAAAGGACCAGGAGGCCGGGAATGTGAGTGGCCTGTAGAAGCTGGAAGGGGCGAGGAACAGTCTTGCGCTAGAGCTTCCAGAACAGATCACAGCCCTGCCATGTGACACTTGACTTTAGCCCATTCTGGATTTCTGAGCTACCGCACTGTAAGATCATAAGTTTGTGTTATTTTAAGCCACTAGGTTTGAGATGATTGGTTACAGCAGCAATAGAAACCAACGCGTGCATACGTGTGCACACACACGTTGACTAGAACAGGTATCCAAGATTTTTCAGAAAGTAATTTTAAAATAACCCAATACCAAGACTGTATATGGCCACAATCCCCTGGAGGGTTTAAGAGACTCATGCTTCTACTTGTGCCTGGTTTGCCCAGGATTCTGGGCTTTGCTTTAGCTTTATTTCCTGGCTTAACTAAGCTCTAAGTCGATTGCTTTGTGCCCTGTGGGTATTCCATAAATATTTGTTGACTCTGACTGTGTAAGTGTTGTAATCATTTCCTACATAAAGAAACAGGTGAGGTCAGAAAGGCCAGGTAAGACAGGGACTTGTCTGGGGTGTCATAGCAACCAGGAGGATGCTCGGCTGCCGTCGAGTCATCTTCGCCTGCAATCACCTGCCCTCCCTACTAACCTACTACCCAACACGTTCCACTTCACATTAGCATCCAGTGTAACGGATCCACTTTTTTGCTCATCTGAGGCTGTGTCACAGGTGCCAGTATTGATTCAAGTCCCAAAGGATCCTGAGTGAAAATCACTGGTCAGTCAGCTTGGTAGGGAAACCTTGAAATTCATGGGTACATAAAGGTGATTTTATACCTACTTCATGAGCACTTACTGTCTTCCAGCAGAAGTGTTACAGTTGACACTCTGAATAAGGCAGATCCATTCTCCCAAAGATTTTATAAAACTCGGTGTCCTTTGCCAGTTACTGGAGGTCTCCTGAACAAAATGCTCTATTCAGCAGAAAACAGATTCTTTAAATATAATACATGGCCCTAAACTAAGGAGTTGATGATCCCACATAACAGAGAATAAGAAACTTGCAAAAAAATCATGGAAACATGCAAGTTAATGTAGGGCAGTGTGACGTGTGGCTTATCAGGAAAGTTCGTTTTTTTCATGTTTGTTCGCTTCTTTTGAGGAAATAGGTTCCCATCTTAGCTCCTTGGATCCCAGAACATTCCCCACAGCTGGAAATCAATAATAACCAATGGAGGCAAAGATGGATGGTGGGTGGCGCTGACAGGTCCCGTTCTGAATTCCTGTTTTCCTACTTACTAGCTGAGTGATGCTGGGAAAATCACTTAACTCCTGGAGCCTAGTTTCTGCTTCTGTTAAATGGACTTAACATCATAGGAGGATGACAAGCAATAATACATGGGAAGCCCAGCTCGGGCTGAGCCTGCTCCCCTCCCCACCTGCCAGGGCAGCAGCTGCGTGACGAGTGACGGTTCCCTGTATTGGGAGCCTGCTCTTGTGGCCACTAACCGCTCAGCACCACACCAGCTGCCCCTTCTCTCCCAGCCCCTCAGCTAACATCGCACCTTCACTCCTATATCCAAGACATACGTTGGAGCCACAAAAGCTTTCTACCTTCCAGAAACTTCTTTCATATTCCAAAGAAACATTTAAAAAATCATCAAGAAACGCTAATACTGCTCTTGAACTTCATTGTCTACTCTCCCTTTACACACACGCGCACACACACACACACACACACACACACACACATACACATATTATGACCACTGCTTGCCCAGTTCTCTCACCTTTTATATGTGAATTCCTATGTTTTGATCCATTACCTTTGCTATCTCCTGAATTCTCTGCCCAGGGAATGAACCTGTGAGCTTAAAATAGTAACAGACAGACTTCTCCCTGTTCTGTATCTACTGCTTCACTGGCTCGTCATTAAGTAAACTCACTGGTTTAATATACTAACGAAAACACATGATTGTTTAACGGAGTATATTATGAAAAATGGCAGCATTAACAGTCTCCGCGGAGTTCTAGGTAGGGAAAGTACATTATGGCATTGCCAAGGCAGGGGATGGTTTTGTTTGTGAAAATAAGTTACTGACATTGTGCATCATTTTATATCTTGTTGCTAGGCGACATGAGAATGTGGTTATTGCAAATGTGTCTGCTTTTTTTTTTTTTTTTTTTTTTTTAAAAAAAAGCAGTTCTTAATTCCATGAAATTAGCCCCGTTATTGATTCTGTGGTCTGTCCTGGGTGTATTGATTGAACTTCATCCATTAGCTTGGGCAGGAGGGAGGAGGGGGAGACAGGTTGGCGTTTGTCACGAGAACACACACTTAGTACTAATCATTAGTTCTCTTGCTCATCACTCTTTGTTTTCATACAGACACAGGTCGTGTTCCATACCCAGGGGTGCAATGTTCAAAGAAATAGCATAAGATGTGCACAGAATGTGCTGGTGAATTAAATGCATCATTATGCATATGTCCTGGAGTGAGCGTTCTGTCGCCGGTGGTCTTGAGGCCCCAGAATGTTTCTGTTTTCTTTTTCTGGAAGTATGACTCTTCTGTTTCTGTCTGTGTGTTCTTGCTGCCGCACTACATCAGCAGCCATACCCACAGTCACCTAAGAAAACTCAGAGTGGGATTCCAGGGGGCGGGAAGTGTGAGGATATGTGATTTCTGAATTCCCACGAAGTCGAGTTCTGGCCTGTCACTCACTTCCACTTCCCGGGTTCCAAAGGCCTCCTGCCAACAGGCAGCTGCTTTTATTGCGTCCTCTTCACCCTACTAGTGAGGGAGGGGTTCCTTCCCCATGGTAATGGGGATAGCTGAACACATGACACCCAACACTGGACAGATGAGATCGACAGCTTTTTATTAGTCACATACAGTCACAGCCCGGGGAGGAGGATGCAGGGTCACACGGGGCTGCACTCCAGAACAGTGACCCAGCAGGGGCTTTGAGAGGCAGGCTGTGTGGTAACAAGAGGGTGAGGTCCCCACAGAGGTGAGATGGACTTGTTTGAATAATTCTGTGGACTGTCAGGGGACTAAATCCTCTACTCAGACACAAGCAGGAACCACACTCGGTCCCCTTGAAAGGAGGGCTGTTTGGTAGGACATCTCATCCACGTGGCAGAGTAGGTGGGGGACTTGAGGTTAGGTCATGTGAAGCCCTCCTGATTTCACCAGACGTCAAGGCAGCACATCAGAGTGAATCTTAACTTCAGGTCTCACACCAGAGCAGCAGGTGATTGGATTGGTCCTTCTGACTTCAGGGCAAAAATAAAAAGGGAACCAAGGAGTAGAATTTGCAGTTTGGTGTTTATCAAGAAAACTTTCCTACCAGCTGAGATGTGGAAGACTGAAGGGCCTCTCTGGGGATGTAACACGCTCCCCATCCTACGAAGAACAGAAACTGGGTGTGTTGGTATAGATTCATGTATTCGTTTCATGGTTAGTCGGTGTCCTTCCGAGTCCTTGGAACCTGTCATCTTGCAGGACTTCAAGAACCAACAGACCAGGCAGCACCCCATATACCAGGCTGTTTTTCTCTCACCTGTCCTATGCTCTCTCCCCTTTCACCCGGGACCCTATTCCTCATTTCTGAGGTGACAGTAGCTAATCTGAGGAACCATATTGGCATTCCTGGGTGACAAGTTTCAATTCACGCACATGTAAACAGTGGCCTTCTATCAGTATTTGTTGATAGATGCAAGAAATAGCCCTGGTGGTGCCAGTAACACCCCACAAACAAAGCAATGAATGTTTGGGGGTTAGACTAAGATTTATGCCACCCTTCTCAGCCTGAAAGCTTCCGCTGAGCTTTGAGCCCTTAAACAGGGCTTCAATAAACTCCTGAGGTCCTGACCAACTCCATGATATATGATAAACCAGGAGGCTTCCAAGTACTACCACATTCCATTAGTATGCCTTTCTTCAGAAATAAAAAATTATTGAAAAAAATCAATCAAACGTATTATGCCCTAGATGATAGGTGACACCCAGGTAAGCATTCAGCATTCAACATGGAATGCTTGCTCTTTGCCAGGCAACATGCTGGACCCAGCCTAGCAGATTGTTTCCCAACAAAAACCCATTAAGAATAACGCCTGTGAATTTTCATCTGGAATTAGGATGGGTGGGTGGCACCAGGTGTCTGTAGAGGGAGTGGGACTCCTGAGACTGGTGGATGCACTCCTCAGGGCAGGGACATCGGGTTTTCTAAGTTGCTTGCTCTGTCATGTGAAGTCCCACTTGGATTACCCCCATCAGGTCTGGAGTGGTCACCTGGGAGAAACCCACAGGGAGCTGGCTCCCTGGTGTGGTGCGTTGACTTTGTCAGGGGTGCCGTCCTCCTTCATGCTCCATGGCCGTGGCTCACACGGTCCTCCTTGGGCCGAGTACACGCACTGTTATGTTTGCCTATGTGTCTGCCCCATTCCCAGAACCCAAACTCCATGCAGGCACGGGCTGTTATGTCCTGCTCTTTGTTGTATGTCCTGTGCCTGGCGCAGTGCTTCAAATATACCGTGTTTCCCTGAAAATAAGACCAAGCCGGACAATTAGCTCTAATGTGTCTTTTGGAGCAAAATTTAATATAAGACCCGGTATTATGTTATGTTATATTATGTTATATTAATTATATAAGACTCGGTCTTCTTTTACTATTAATATTTGCCCCAAAAGATGCATTAGAGCTTATTGGCTAGATCTTATTTTCCAGGAAACACGGTAGTACACAGAAGCTCAGTAAATGTTGTGGGAGTAATTAATGAATGAATTGAACGTGAACCTGCTGCAGATGCTCTCACATGATGGTCAGCGATGGTGCAGGCTGCTGACACTGGGCTACTCTTGAACCCAGGCTGGTTGGTTCTCACACGTGCAGACCTTACTTCTCATGACTGGTGTGCTACGTCATATAAAGGTGTAGCCTGTGATTGGCCACTCTGCTCACTTTTTTCTGCCATCTCTGTGAGCTCATCTTTTATTTTGTGCATGTGTTTCCTTTTTATGTCCGAGAATAAGGTACCATGTGAGAATGATTTTTATATATGCTCTCAGGCTAAACTGTTAGGTTTTGCAAGATATACTGGTTGCATGTGTTGTTAAGAGACACATATTCTGTTCCCATGAGAACAGGCAAGTGGTCCTTCATTTTGTGTGTGTGTGTGTGTGTGTGTGTGTGTGTGTGTGTGTCCATCCTGAGAGTATTCAACACCTGTGAGAAAGTGTTTCCTGGAACTGACATTCTAAAGAAGCAGCAGACAGGTACACAATTACGATATAGGTGCTATATTATTATGTACAAAGTGTTCTGGGTCTGCAGAGTAGTAGGGATTTTCCTGCACAGAAAGTAATCAACTGGTGTGCTGATTTGGATCAGAAAAAATCAATAATTGATGGCTGGTTTAGATGATGAGGACTATTTCTTCAGACACCAAATTATGACTTATTAGACTAAAAGTTTTCAAAAGCTGTTACTGCCCAATATTCTCTCCGTGTCTTATTTACTGGCTTCTGTGT
Organism: Rhinolophus sinicus; assembly: GCF_036562045.2. Classification (NCBI taxonomy): domain Eukaryota; kingdom Metazoa; phylum Chordata; class Mammalia; order Chiroptera; family Rhinolophidae; genus Rhinolophus; species Rhinolophus sinicus. Next base: position 66,630,136 of record NC_133755.1, on the reverse strand, counting down.
CTGTCTGAGCAACAGAGGCCGTGGAACACGTCCGATCCCTGTGTGTATCTCCAGCGTCTTGCATACGTCGTTGACTTACTGTCTTAATTCCACTGAGAAAAGACACTTCTAACTTTTACAAACTTCTTATTCTTCAAGTTGAAATTACATGAACAGAGGTGGATTTTTCTTATTATGAAGCAACTATATAACCAACATTTATTTCTTCAAGTAACATCATGCCTTTGAGACCAAGCATAGACTTTTGGGGGGCAATCGGATACACTGTTTCCTGGAGTCACAAAAATGCCAGCTGGGTCATGACTTTCCTACTCGTCATCACTAATTATTTGCAGTCAATTGCATTAAGGAAACTTTTAATACGTCTGAGAGAGTAGTTAATAATATGCTCAGACCTCATCTACACTTCATGACCACGGCTGCCTTTTTGTCCCTTCCTCCTTATCCACATGCTGAGGTCTGGAAGATTTATAATATTTTCATGAAATAAAAAAGTCCATTAAAGTATTTGGAAGTATTCAAGACATCAAGTGAAATAACTGGGTTCTGGTTTACAAGTTGTGTTTTCAGTTAAAATGGTTTTTAGAAGGCCTGCGTCGTGAACTTCCATAGTTGCCGACTCATCCATGCATTATTCATGAAAGAAAATAATTTCCATTACTTTTTAAACTTAGTAATTACATGTTTTAATTATGTGATTATACATTCTAATTATGCAGTTAAATTCGATTACAGTAATTATGTGATTATATGATAATTGATACATAATACACATGTAAAAGCCTGTGTAAGCATGTATTTAACAAAGGAAATAGTTTGAGGGAGATAGTTATGGGAAGAGTCACAAGAGGATTGACTTGCAGAAAATAAAGGAATTTGGCTAATTAATGACTCGAAGTAACATAGAAACCCCTCATACGATTGATTATACTATATTAGTACTCATGCTACAACAGCTGTGTTCATGATTTCTGCTCTGCTGGTGAGAGGTAAATGTATGCCCTGAAGTGCTGGAACTCGGGGGGATGAGTCAGAATGAGAGATCCTGTAACTAGATGTCACCATAGGGACATAACTGGTGAACACTTTGTGACAGAGCACGCGCCTCCATCCCGATTCTCCTGATGGGAAGAAGTATGTGTCCTGTGCTTCGGTGACACTCCTTGCTACTCCTTGTACAGGAATCTCCTGCTGAGTCAGTGGCTGCCTTACTCCGGGGTCCACCTTTTCAATTATCGAGGCCGTTGGTTCACTTTTGTGACTGTAAAGAACCAGTCACTGAAGTCTGTGACAGAGAAGCTCAGGTTAATGAAAACATGAGAAAATGCCTGGTAGCACATTAGCATGAAGGTTAGAGAAGAAAATGAACCTATTAAATTATGAGACGTAATCGAAGTTAACATACCTAGAAATTTCTGAAAAATTCCTCAAAATTATTTAGCTGGTTTTGATGAAAGAGACACTGCTGGGAGCTTACAGAAAGGATTACATGTATCAAATCTAAATTGCATAGAAGTGGAAGGAAATAGGAAATACTAGTTTTATATTTATTCACTGAGGTATTCTGGACATACAGTAAACTGCACATAATTAGAATGACAACTTAAGTTTCCATGTGGGTTTCCATCTGTGACCACATTGTCACGATCAAGATAACGAACCTATCCATCACTCCCCAAATTTCTCTCAGACCCCTTTGTCACTCATCCCTCTTACTCTTCTCCTCATGCTCCACTGATCCCCAGGCCACGAGTGATCTGCTTTCTGTCCTTATAGCTGAGATTGCATTTTTTTAGAGTTTTATGTAAATGGAATGATACAGTATGTGCTCTTTTTTGTTTGGCTTCTTCCACGCTGCATAATTATTCTGAGACCCATCCATGGTTTTGCTTCATTCCTTTTATTATTGAGCAGTATTCCATTGTATAGATATACCAACATTTGTTTATCCATTCATTTTTGAAGGAATTTGACTTGTTTCCACTTGTTGGCTATTACAGACAAATCTGTTACAAACATTTGTGCACATGTTTGTAACATACAAAACATCTTTGAGTGGAGTTATGTTTTCTTTTCTCTGGAGTAAACCTCCAGGAGTGGAATGTTTGGAGCAAATGGTAGAAGTAGTATGTTTAGCTTTTCCAAAAACCTGCCAAACTGTTCTCCAAAGTGTTTGTACTATTCTGCATTCCCTGCAGCGTTATATGAGAGTTTCGGTTCCTCTGCGTCCATGCTCACACTTGGTCCTTTAAATCCTAAACATTCTAATGTGTGTAATGACATCATTGTGGTTCTAGTTTATGTTGCCTTAATGACTAATTATGTTGAGCATCTTTTCCTGCACTTATTTTCCATCCATATATCTTCTTTGGTGGGATGTCCAAAACTTTTGCTCTTTTTTTTATTGGGTTGGCTTTTTTTTCTTACTGATTTTTGAATAGTTCTTTGTATATATTCTATAAACAAGTCTTTATACTTTGCAGATACACACTTTGCAAATATTTTCTGTCAGTATGGGGCTTTTCTTTATATTCTCTTTAACAGTGTCTTTTGAAGATGATGGGTTTTTAACATTAATTCCAATTAAGTCCAATTTAATATATTTTTCTTTATGGATTATGTTTTTGGCGTCAGAACCAAATATGAAATTTTTCCCTAATCCAAGGTCACAAAGATTTATTTCCTACATCTTTTTTAAGTTTTGCAGTTTTAGATTTTACATTTGGGTTTAAGATACACATTAAATTATGAATGCAAATTCAATTTTTGCACATGGATATCCAGTTGTTCCAGCGCTAATTATTGAAAATACTGTGCTTTCTCATTTGAATTGCCTTTGTGTTTTTACTGGAAGTCAATTGTCCACATATGTGTGGTCTGTTTCTGGATTCTCTATTCTGTTCCTATCTATCAATCTTTATACCAATATCACACTCTCTTGGTCGCTGTAGCTCTATAATAAGATTTTCTATGAGGTGGTGTTAGTTCTCCAATTTCGTTCTTGTTTTTCAAAGTTGTTTTCGTTATTTTAACACCTTTGCATTTCCATGTAATTTTAGAATCAGCTTGTCAATTTCAAAAGAAAAAAGTTCATGCTGGGATTTTTATTGGGATTATATTGAACCTACAGATTAATTTGGAGAGAATTGACAGCTTAACAATATTGATTCTTCTAAACCATGAACACTGTGTGTGTGTGTGTGTGTGTGTGTGTGTGTGTGTGTGTGTCCATTTATTTAAATCTCATTTAATTTCTCCCTGCAACGTTTTGCAGTTTTTAGTGTACAGGACTTGAACATCTTTTGTCAGGTTTATCCCTATTTCATATCTTTGATACTATGGTACATGGAATTTATTCTTTAATTTTCATTTCTATATTTTTAGTTGCTAACATATAGGTATAGTACTGAGCTTTGTTTATTGATCTTATGTCCTATAACATTGTGGAACTAACACTAATTTTAGTAGCTTTTTTTGGAGATTTCACTGTCTTTTTTACCTAGACCATCCTAGTATTGTCACAGTATTTGTTCAACGCTGCATTCTGGCTGATTTTCTTCCTATTTATTCTGTCAGTGACTAAGGGAGGGATATTGAAATCTGACTATAATTATGGGCTTGTCTATTTCTCCTTGAGGTTGTATCAGGTTGTTTTTACTTCCTGCAATGTGAAACTCTGTTATTAGGTGTATAAACATTTAGGTTGTGATGTCCTATTGCTGGATTGACTCCTTGAATGTTAGGATATAAGCCTTTTTATCCCGGCTTGCACTGAGATATACTTTGATTTTAATACAGCCACTCTTGCTTTCTTCTGATTAATATTAGTATATAATACTTATTTCTATCATTTTGTTTTGATCTGTAATTTAAAGTGTGTTTTTTATAAGCAGAATATAATTGGGTCTTGATTTTTTATGCAGTCTCACCATTTCTGGTTTTTTAATTGGGATTTGAGAATGTTTACATTTAATGTGATTGTTGATATGGTTATGATTACGTTTATCTTATTGCTGTTTTCTAAAGAACTTGTCATTTTTTATAGGGCACATCTACTGGTTATAAATTCTTTTAGCATTTGAGTACCTGAAACTGTCTTTATTTTACCTTAGTTTTTTACAGATGTTTTTGCTGGTTATGTATCATTGTGTTGGTATTTGTTTTATTTCCATATTTTAAAGATGTTGCTCCACTGTCTTCTTACTTATATTGTTTCGAACAAGAAATCTGCTGTAATCTTTATCTTCATTTCACTGTTCTGCTTTTAATACTTAATCACTGATTTTGAGCAATTTGACTAGACTGTGTCCCCGCGTAGCTTTCTTTGTTTCCTGTGCTTAGAGATCATTGAGTTCCTTGAATCTATGGATTTATAATTTTCATCACATTTGAATTTTTTGTATTTCTTCAAACATATTATCTCCCCCCTCCCACGTTTTGTTTTGTGGTGTGTGTTTTTTTTCTTTTCTTTTCTCCTTTAGGGAATCCAATTTAATGTACATTAGAACACACATGAAGCGTTCCTACAGTTCACTGATAGGCTTTTGATTTTGTTTTTTACTGTTTTTTCTCTGTGTGTTTCATTTTGTGTAGTTTCTATTCTATGTCTTGAAATTCACTACTCTTTTCTTCTACAATCTCTATTCTGCCATTAATTGCAATCAGTGTATATTTTCATCTCAAATATGTAGTTTCCATCTACAGAAGTTTGATTTGGGTCTTCTAAATATCTTCTATGTCTCTACTTAACTTTTTGGACATGTAGATTACAATTCATGACTGTTTAATATCCTTATATGCTAATTTTAACATCTGTGGCAGTTCTGAGTTGGTTTTGATTGATTGTTTTCACTTTACACTGTATTTTCTTCTTTGCAGGTCTGGTAATCTTTGGTTAGACCGTGAGAATTCTACCTTTTGGTTTTTCTACAAATTTCTTGAGCTCTGTTCTGGAGTGCAGTTAAGTTGCTTGGAAAAAATATTGATTATTTGGGGTCTTGTTTTTATAATTCATTAGGTGAAAACAGAGCAGCATTTATCTATAGTTAATTACTGCCCACTACTGAGGCAAGATTCTTTTCAGTGCTGTATCTAATGCCTCATTAATTATTTCACTCTAGCTAGTGAAAACAATTATTGTTTCTGACCTGTGTGAGCACCTGGTGTTTTCTCTCAAATCTTTTCAGATGATTCTTTCCCCAGCCTCTGGTTGTTTCTTCATACACTTGTGCTATTCAGGATTCTGTTGAATACTCAAGGGGGACCTTCTGCAGATGTCCAGGGCTCTCTCTGAGCAGCAGTTTTCTCTCTGACACTCTGTCCTGCAAACTCTAATCAACTTGTTCACCCAGGCTCTCAGCTCAGGGTGTCCACTGGGCTCTACCTGGGTTCTCTGTCTGTACCATAGCCTGGAAACTATCTTAATGAAGTAGGCTGGGGAAGTAGTACAGCTGCCCTCATTTGTTTCTTATCTCCTGGGATTTAGTGTGGTTGGTAGGCTAATATCCAGTGTCTTGAAAACCTTTGCTTTATGTATTTTTCCCAAATGGGAAACTTTTTGAATTAAAATATGTTTTCTAAAAGGAAAAAAATCATGACACAATGTTAAACTGTAGGGTTTTGTATCAAATAATGTGATTATTAGCACAGTGTGTTATATCTGTCAGTTGCAATGGATACTATAGTAGGAAATTAAATATAGTTCAATGAGAGAATTGCAGATACTTTCCCAACATTAAAACTCACCAAACTTTGGCAGGTTTGCTTCAATCATAAAATATAGAGAATAAAACACAAATAGTAAAATCTCTATACTGAGAATTTCACATTTTAAAATTCCGAATTTTTGAATAGGTTTCAACTGTGGTTGTGAGTCTAAGCAGAAGTCAGATGATTCAGTATTAAGAGGACTTTTGGGTTCTTTAACTTTGAAAGTTGATATTAAATGAGACTATACATATTGAACAATCTCCTAAATTGCCTCTATCACTCATCCTTTATCCACTTATTCACAAATACTGCTTCTGCGTTAATTTTTTCTAAAACATATTTTTTGAGTTTTACACTCACTTCCTCAGAAACCTAGTTTACAAGAGGAGGTAACATATAAGCAAATTAATACAATCCCATGAAGTACATGCCAAGTGAGGTACAAAGAGACATAGAGGAAGATAATGTTTCAACCACTTGAAGAGAAGAAGAGGAATTTACTAGCTGGACAAGAGAAGACAAATGCCACAAGCAAAGGAAAGAGCACTGTAGAGATATCACAGCTTAAGGAATAAAAGTTGGAAAATAAAGAGGGAGGGAATGTAATGCGAGCTTAGAAGCTAAGCCAAGATGGATGACAGTTTCCCTGTGATCTTACTACTTTGTGCCTATCATCACAGTACCCCTTCTGATTAGCATTTTACCACTTAAAAAATCCCAGCATAGACACTAAATTATATAGTCATCATTGAAAGATGTTAAGCTAGAAAATGACATCATTAGGTCTGTATTTTTGAATGATTACTCGGTTCCTCTGATGAAGTAATAAATGGCTTAGAATTTGTCTTCTGCCGTAAAAAAATAGAAAATTGCACAAAATATGTGAAATAACTATTTTTAGACATTGGAAAACAGTCAGTACAGAATTGTGATTCTATAAGAAGGAAAAGAAATTAAGTGACGACTGCAGTCACTTTAGGTTTATGCTCAGAGGTGCTTTCCAGGCAGCTTCACGCAGCACCTGAGTCGCACTGAGTCGGGGGAAAGAGGCCTAGAGAGCTGTCATTTGCAAGGCAGAGTACAAAGTGGCGACATTCAAAGAAAGAGTTCTAGAAATCTTCATGGGAGCCCCTTGAGCCTTTCCCTGAATACCAGTCCTCGCATACATAACGTGAAGCTCCACAAGGCAAATAAAAATGTCCATGGAGCTATAAACTGAACAGTTCCCAGAGCTCACATTGGGCAGAGGTGCATTTGAATTCTCACATGCCATAGTGGAGAAATCTCATTGAATAACCAGAACATGAAGTGGAGACACCAGAAGAGTCATGCCTTAGTACTAAAGGCTAAAATAGCCCCAGAGTAACGGCTACTTTGGACCCATCTTAACAAACTTTTAAAATTCAGCCTTGTAAGGATAAATCTGATCCACAAATAACAAACTCCATCAATCTTTGAAGAAAGAAAAACATTGAAACAATTACCAATGCACACTTGTTAGAATGGCTGTTAAGAGAAAATAATAACAAGTGTTGGTGAGGATGTGGAGAAAAGGGAACCCTCATGCGCTGTTGGTGCAATTGCAAATTGATGCAGCCACTGTGGAAAACGGTTTGGAGGCTCCTCAAAAAAATTAAAACTACAACTACCATATGACCCAGCAGTCCCACTTCTAGGTATTTATCAGAAGAAAACAAAAGCATGAATTCAAAAAGATATATGCATTTCTGTGCTAATTGCAGTATTATTTACATTAGCTAAGATGTGGAAACAACCTAAATACCCATCAATGGATGCACAGATAAAGAAAATGTGATACATACATATATATGCATACATACATATAAATGGAATATTATTCAGCCATAAAAAAGAATGAAATCTTGACCTTTGTGACAATATGGATGGACCTTGAGGGAATTAGGCTAAGTGAAATAAGCCAGACAGAGAAAGTCAAGTACCATATGACCTCACTTACTTGTGGAATCTAAATTTAAAAGAAATAAAAGAAATCAAAAATTGAGAGAAAAAAAAGCTCAGGCAAAATGGGGTAGAGAGAGTAAAAAAATAATACTTAGGTTATAAAATAAGTAAATGATATGGATGTAATGTACAGCATGGTGACTACAGTTAATATTATATTGCATATTTGAAAGTTCCTAAGAGAATAAATCTTTAAAAGTTCTCATCACAAAAAAATTCTGTAACCACTGTGACACATATTAACTAGACTTCAATAATACAAAAGAAGGCAGGGAAAAAGAACAAAAGGAACAAGGAATAGACAGGGCACGTGAAAAACAGCTATCAAGATGAGAGACTTAAACCAAAGCCTTATATAATGTACACTTAATATTAAATTAATGTAATTTCAGAATTATATTAAATGAAATGGTCTAAACACTCTGATTAAAAGATCAAGATTGTTAGAGTGAATATGATAAAAGCAGAAGTCAACTATATGCTGTCTACATGCTCTGACTATAAAGAGAGATCGGCAAAGTAAAGGATGAAAAAGATATGCAAATACTAATCTAAAGAAAGATTGAGGCGCTATATTTTATCAGCCAAAGTAGAATTCAGGGATATAAAGTGGTATGTTTTAAAGTGATAAAAATTGTGCAACAAGTCATAACAACTTTATGTATGTATACATTTAACAAAATAGCTTTGCATTACATGAAGCAAAAGCTGGTAGACTTGCCAGGAAAAATTGACAAGTTCACAATTTTAGCTGGACATTTCAACGTTTTTTTCTCATTATTTGATAGAACAAGTAGACAGAAAATTACTAGTATTATACAAGACCTTAAAACAGTAACGGCCAGTTTAACCTATTTGACAGTGTGCCCAATAGTACTACACTCAATAGTTTTATTGCTGAACCTTACAGAACACTACACCCAATAGTTCTACGCCCAATGTTCTTTGTCAATGCAAATAGAGGATTTGGTAAAATAGACCACACGGTGGTCTGTAAAATGAAGGTCGATAAATTTTGAAGCGTTGAATAATAGAGTATATTCTCTGGCTAAGACAAAATAAATTTAGAAATAAAAAACAAAAAGATATCTGGAAAATTCCTCAATGTTAGAATATTAAGCAACACATTTCTAAATAACCCATGGTTCAGAGAAAAAATAATCACAAGAGAAATTAGAATGTATGTTGAATCTAATGAAGCTGTAACATAAAAATCTGTCAGATGCAGCTAGAGTCTTGTTAGAGGAAATGTTATAGCTGTCATTGTTTATATTACAAAAGAAGAAAGGTTGAAAATCAATTATTTAAGTTTCCGCCTTAAGAATTTAGAGTACAAAGAGCAAATGAAACCCTAAGGAAGTAGAACAAATTAATAAAGAACAGAACTCATTTAAGTACAAAATGAACAAAGAATAAATAAAATTTTATGAAATCTAAAGCTGATTGTTTGAAAATATCAATAAAATTAATAGAGTTCTAAGTGACCTAATAAGAAGAAAAGAGAAAACACTATCAATATCTGCAATGAAAGAGGGACATCACCACAGATCTTACAGATGTTGAAAGAATAATAAGGGTTGTTATGAGCCACTTTATGTTGATAGATTCAACAACTCAAATGAGATGTACACATTTATTTAAAAATAAAAATTCCAAAATCAGACACCAGAAAACTAACAGATATTTGCATAATTCTAACTGTATTAAAGAAGTTGGACTTGTAATTCCCCAAAGAATTACTCTGGGCTTCACTTACAAATTTTACCAATCAGTTAAGGAAAAAGTAATATTAATCATTTACAAAATTATTCAGAAAACAAAGCAGGAATAAATACTTACCAAATACTTATATGAGGCCAGCATTAGCCTGATGTCAGAACCAAAGAAAGCTGTAGCCTAGCACCCTTCATTTACATACACTCAAAAATCCTCCATAAGATTTTATGAAAACAAATCCAGAAATATACAAGAAAGGTCATACCATGACCAAGTAAATTATCCAGGAATGCAAGAAAGGTTTAACATACAAAAATCAATCAATGTAATTTTCCATATTAATAAAGGAGAAAACCATATCATTTCAATAGATGCAGAAAAAACATTGGACAAAATTGAATAAATACTAACTGTCAGCAAACTAGGAACATAAAGAGAACTTCAGCTTGATAAAAGGAAAACCTCAAAAAGCCTGTAGTAACATTGTACTTAATGATAAGGGAACAAATGCTTTCCTCCTAAGGTAATGAATAAAGTAAAGATGTGTGTACACTGTTGCCAATTTTTATATATAAGTTATTAACAATACAAAACTCAAATAAAAAGGTCCATTCAAATAGCATCAAAATTGTAAAGTACATATTGATAAAGTTTGCAAATGACGTGTTAGAATTATACCTTGAAAACTAAAGAAAATTATTAAGGGGAAATTAAAGAAAACCTAAATAAATGGAGAGATTGATAGGAAAGCAGTGACACAGAGATAGAGATGTAAGTGTAATAAAGTCTAGTAAAAAACCCACATGTGCAGTTCTTATTATTCATAGTAGTTTTGTTCTATAAAGTTACCGTAAATACTGAATTCACAAACACTGAACCTATGGGAAATACAATGTTAGGTTTCTGCAAGATTTTATCAACCCATCAATACATAACCTAGTTTTACGTGTCTTTCGGTTTTAAGACACCTTATTTAATATGTATTGTTGGTTCATCAACATTGAACTCATGGCCAACACTAACTCAGGCCTGAATGAACCTTATCTAACACAACTTTTTTTTTTTTGAAAGGCACATTATGGCTTTCTTGCGGTTAAGAACACTACACAGCACTTAAGCACTACACTTGGTGGCTATTTTGAACAGTGAAACCACCAACAAAAAGCACAAAAATGCAAAAACACATGGCACTGAATATACTTCACAAAGAACACTTGTTTATCGTAAGAGAGCTGAAAGAAGGCAGAGCGTCACTTTCTTAGACCTCAGCTGGGAACATGCACATTGAGCAATTCAAATTGTTCATTGTTCTGGGCAAGTTCGCGAATGACCACTACGATATTTTGATTTATAATAAGAAATACGAGTATATATTTGATCTTCTTCCCTGTTCCTTGCACAAAGCTCCTAAAACCTTTGGAATTTCCTAAGTGATAAGAGAAATAAAGGTTTCTTTTGTTATTCATAGCAAACTTACAACCATACATGAGTTTATGTTAATGAAGTGATTTTTAGAGAACCAACCACGGGATTAGAGTGCTGGAACTTTCAGCCCTACCTCCTGACCCCCCAGAGGAGAAAGGGATTAAAGGCTGAATTAATCATCAGTGACCAATGATTTAATCAGCCATGCCTAGGTAATGAGGCTTTCATAAAAACCCAAAAGGATGGGCCCTGTTCAGAGAGCTTCTAGGTTGCTGAATAAGAACTCATCCATATGCTGGAGACAGAAGCTCCTGTGCTCCTCCTGGACCTCACCCTGTGTCTCTTCATCTGGCTGTTCATTCACATCCATTCATTTGTGGCTATTCATTCATGGACATAGTCTTCATTTCTGTGGGGTCATTACCTAGGAGTACAATTGTTGGGTTGTATGTTGATCAGGGTTTCTCAGGCTTCATGCTATTGATGTTTTGGGCCAGATGATTCTTGGTTGTGGGGACTGTCCCGTGTGTTGTAGGGTGTTCAGCGGTGCCCCTGGCTTCTACCTATGAGATGCCAGTAGTACTCTCTCAGTCGTGACAACCAAAAATGTCTTTAGCTATTGCCCCTGGTTGAAAACCACTGTAGGATTTAGTAGCCGCTCAGTGTTGTTCGATAATAAAATTGTAAAAGCAAACAGTGCTCAGTAAAGGAAATACAAGGTGTGATTACAAAATATGGTGAAAGTTTACATTTTAAAAAATGTATTACAGTAAAAGACATATTGCCATTAATCATCCTCAAAATACTCCCTCTCACTTCAGACACACTTATCCCATCATTCTTGCCACTTTCTGAAGCAGTTCTGGAAGTCCTCTTTCGTGAGTGTCTTTATTTGCAATGTCATGGCTGCTTCATTTTGACTTTGGGGAAGAGCCAGAAGTCACATGAGGCCAGATCCAGTGAGTAAGGTGGATGAGGACACACCATAATGTTTTTATTTGACAGAAATTGCCTTATACCAGAAGAGATGTGTGACATGGAGCATTGTCATGATGGAGGTTGATTTATGGCATTCTTTAACACACACCTTCTCTCAACCAGAGCTCACACCCGACAAACTGCACCAAACAAGTTGAAACTTGTCACACACTGTTACTAAGGTTTAAAGCACCACTTATTGAAGATCCCTGCCTTTCTGTTGGATGGCACTCGGCAGCAGCATTTACTGTATTTTGTGATCACAACAGAAAGTCTCCGTGTTACACATCGCTTCTGGTACAGCAATTTCTGTCAAATAAAAACATTGTGGTGTGTCCTCATCCACCTTATTCACCAGATCTGGCACTGTGCGACTTCTGGCTCTTCCCCAAAGTCAAAATGACCATGAAAGGTAAAGGTTTTGAATCGATTCAGGACATTGAGGCAGCCACAATAGAGCAACTAAAGATACTCATGAAACAGGACTTCCAGAACTGCTTCAGACAGTGGCAAGAACGATGGGATAAGTGTGTTCAAAGTGTGTGTGTGTGTGGGGGGGGGTTGAGGGGGATTAATGGCATTGTGTCTTTTACTGTAATAAATTTTTTTTTGTTTAAACAGTCACCATAAGTTTTGATCATGCCTCGTACTTTATCTTCACTGTGTGAATATTTCTTGAGTTCCTTTACCAGGGAGAAGCAAATCTTGGATCTCTCATTCATCCACAGAAGGTTCTATTTAGTACATTTCATTCAAACTTTCCAAAGTATTAGGCCTATTGTGTCTAGATGTTGAAAAGAATGTGGTAGTTTTACTAATAAAAGTTTAGTTTTTTGTTTTGGGTGCTACTGTCAGATACTATAGTTACCATATTTACCTGGTTTTCTACTATGTTTCTACTGGCACTTCAATTGCTTTTTAGACAGTTCAACACTCTAATGTTGCTGTCACATTACTTCCCTATCTGTGGTGTATACACATTTTTGGACAAGAAACATGAGCTTGCACTATTTTCTAAAGCAGGTTGATAGATGCTTGAGTCGTCACTTTTTGGAAGAATTTATCTCAGGCAAGAGCGTTTCACATCAGAACGTATGTATTTTCTGATGAGCAATCACGATTTTTGCAGAAGCTGCCACCAAGAATCTAATTTTAGGTGTCATCACCAACGTCCGTGCTTGTGTGATTTTGACTGGATCTACATTCCTCTCATTGTTGAAATTAGTTGAGTGATTCTGTAATTTGCTTTAAAATGCAAAGAAGATCATTTCGTAGCTATATTTTAAATTGCAGAGCTTGTGCTTCTGCCACTGATGTCTATGTTTCCTGACAAGCCTTTAAGAAGTGTGGGAAGTAATGTCCCCATGGAGGCAGCCTGAGTCCCGGGGTGGTAGCTCTACCAGTTTCTCCTTCATGCCCCATTCTTAGCGCTGACTGTTGGTGTTCCAAAAATGGAAGTGTCTCCTAATGATGGAGGCAAGAAGAGTCATGGCCTCCCCCACTGCTTGTTCATCCCAGCTGGTATCCAGAGATGCTTGCCAGAAGTGCCAAGGAAGGGCAGCTATATTGTCATTCTGGTCACATTTCCATTATTTCTGGAGCCTCTAGAAAGGCAAGTACCAGTGGCCTGAGTCCTCAGCACTTAGGGGAAGCTTCAGATGACTCTGGGAGGCATTTTACAGATGAGAGAACGCACTTGGAGGTTGGCCGGCCCCGATCGCAGAGCCGCTGCATAACTGATCAAACGCAAAGCCAGGCCTCTGAGTAAAATCCAAGATTTTTTTTTCTTGCTCTGCCAAAACTGTCTCTATCCAAATTTGAAACACAGCCTAATGGTCTCTAATCAGAAATGTTTAGACTTGCAGACCAGCAGCCCCCAATCAGAGCTCTCCAGGATGTGTACATCATGGGGAATTGATAATTAGTTGGCTAAATTATGAGTTTCCGAAACAGAAATGGATGACCTTTTTGTGGCAAGGAGCGAGGGGCGAGCAGGAGCTAGTCCAGGGATGCACGCAGCTCGAAGCCCTGTGAACCAAAGAGCTGAACCATGAGGCTTTCTTAGAAATCGAAGAACCCACCTCACCCGGCACCCGTGCAGCTGTGTTACTCAGGAATGAGGTTGAAACGTGGGGTTACAGAGAAGGCCGCCTCCAGAGAAACCTAGATCATCGTTTTTTGCTTGTTTTCCACCCTCTGTGCTTCTGCCTGGCACTCACAGGCCTCTGATTTAAAGAGGTGAGTTCGCAGGCAGTTGGCTAATTGTGACCGCAGGAGACTCTTCTGGCTTCGGTCAGAGTGAGTGGGTGGGAGCCAGCACACAGCCGTGGCCTCCCCTTGCCATCTGTGATTTAGAGCGAAATCTTTGAGAGAAGTATAACTGCCTGAATTACTGCTCTTTTATATGTTTTTAAATGAGAATGTAAAGGCCAAGGGCATTTTTTCCCATTTAATACTATTAAATCCATCATTAAATCTCTCGCTGAAAACCGGCTGATTTTAATGATGCCCTCAAGTCCAATGCTGGTGCTCAACTGTGTTAATATTGTTGTATATATAGATGCAATAAATAATGCTTAGCTAAGGCGCTATGAGGAGCATGGCTGCGTGTATCAATAAAAATAGGCGTGCTAATGAGACCAAGTGTCAGGAACAGATGGTGTGGTGGGAAGCCAGCCATAGGAGCTAAAGCATGGTATAGGACAAAGCTCCGTGGTGCACTGAATCTGTCGCTAAACCCAGCCTGAATCCTTTAAATATTTTACAGAAAGTTGGCATAAAAGGATTAATTTGAAGTTGTTTATATTTTTGCTCTCTTACTTTATAGCACTGTGGCATCAAACCACAGTGCTTTCCAGTGTTGGTTCTATTGACTGTCTCCCACAGCCCTGACTGCTACTCGTGTCCGTGCCCGATTGCTTACTGCATTGCTGAGTCACACTCACGCCTTTATCGCACAGGAACAGGAAGCAGAACGTGGGAAATCTTGCTTTTATTTTCTAAACACTTGGCGTTGTGAAGACGAAACACTATCTGAATAGCCAATAGTATATCCTTTACTTTATGACCACTTCAGTTTGTAGTAATAAGTTCAGTAGCCACTATGAATATTTAAGGACTAACATTTGAGGATAATATTTAATATACAAGGAGCTAGCGTGTTGACAGTGCTTTTATGCTGATATCTCATTTAGCCCTCCATTGGCCCGTGAATCAAATGCTGTTATCCATCCCCCCTTTGCAGATGAGGAAACTGGACCAAGAGGCTAAATAACTTTCCAGAGGATACAGAGCAAAGTGGAGGAGCTAGGATTCATACCCCGCCAGTCAGATTATGGAGCCCAAATTCTTCACCTCCTACTGTCTTTCTGTGGAACCCACTGGGCACCGTGCTGGGGGAGTGCACAGTTTCAGAGTAGGCACAGAGCAGGTGCTCAGTGATGTGTGTGGCGTAGACTGCAGGGAATACGTGGGTGTATTGCACAAGGTGAACTAGTTCTTAAATAACTCCAGAAATAACTTGAAAGTTTATGCTGACTCCAGCTCCCAGGATTTCTTGAGTGACAGAAATAGTCGGAAGTTTTCTGAAGAGTTCTAAATGCTTCCCTGTGTTCAATGGAAGAAGATACAGCAGAGAAACCTTTCATCATAATATTTTTTCAGAATGTGTTGTAAGTATCCTCTAGAAACCTGAAGCAAAATAAAATGTCCCCTTTCATTGCCCTTGTAGGACTTCTGATAAGATTCCGTCCATTGTAAAGAGAGAAAAGGAAGAAGAAGAGAGTGACGTTTTCTTCTTTGTAGCTCATCTTCCCCTCTTTGGTAGTTATAACTTTAACAGGTAGTTGTTGGAGATTTGGATATAATTTTTGAACGAGTACTGTCCTTTTAAAGGCAGGTAGAATCCACTTCAGTGCTATTATTTTAGATTTAGAAATGACCACTTAATGGGATCTTGGCATGAAGGTCATGGTATATAACTTCGTTCCTCATAGACTCCATTACTGTAATTCTCTGTTTGACTCTCTTCCTATTATAAAGGTCCACATAGATTAGAGCCTGGAGTGGCTTAGCCAGAGCTTGATTAGACACAGACCAGTTCAGGCTGAGCTGCCGTAGCTCCAACTCATTCTTCTACTTCTCTCCACCTGGGTGCCTTCTGGGTCTCCAGAGCACAAGCAGGGATGGAAATGAGGATAAAGACAATAAAACCTCAAGGTCCCAATGTCAGCTCTGTGCATAGACACTGAACGAGATGCAAGCAGTGTAAGAAACTGCAGTCACATTCCCTCAATAGACAGTTTCAGAGCTAAAGTTAAGGAATGAAGGAACATGCAAAAGAATCGAGAACAGATTTGCAAAGAGGAAAATTAATACAAGCTCCTTATCAGCTCATTATTAATTTTTAAACTCTAATAACTTGGGATGTACTCATGACAGAAACAGCCTCTAAAGGTAATTGAAAGGGCATGGACTAAATTCTAAGGCAGTGCAATTGCATTTGGTATATTCTTACTTCGGAGCCTGAAATAAAAAATGGCTAAAAGCACTGAGTCCACATTATTCAATAAAAATGGCTCTGTGTTTAATGCCACATAGAGCTTGTTCCTCACATACTGACAGCTTAACATTTTAAAGCTCACAAGATCTTAATACTGTATAAAGCTTTATACTACTCTGACATCATGCCGTACGACGTTGGACAATTAAGTTCGCGAACTCTTCCTAGAAAAAGTGCTACATACCTCATTGCTGAATATCACTATGGTCACCTGCAAAGTACTCGCCTTGGGAAGCTATACACCGACTCCAGTGCCTAGTCCACCCTTCAAAGCAATTTTGGAACTCTTTTTCTGGAATGGCCATCAGAGCTGTCGTCGTATTACCTTTGATGCCCTGAATGTCATCAAAATGTCTTCCTTTCAATATTTCCTTTATCTTCGGATAAAGAAAGAAGTCATTGGGGGCCAGGTCAGGTGAGTAGGGAGGGTGTTCCAGTACAGTTATTTGTTTACTGGCTAAAAACTCTCTCACAGACAGTGCCATGTGAGCTGGTGCATTGTCGTGATGCAAGAGCCATGAATTGTTGGCGAAAAGTTCAGGTCACCTAACTTTTTCATGCAGCCTTTTCAGCACTTCCAAATAGTAAACTTGGTTAACTGTTTGCCCAGTTGGTACAAATTCACAATGAATAATCCCTCTGATATCAAAATAGGTGAGCAACATTGTTGCAACAAGGTCGCAAACTTAATTGTCAGACCTCGTATTTGCTGTGTACTGACGTAATTTCCTAGTATGTGCAGTTTTGTTTGCCAGCCCAGTGGCCTTCAGTCCATCCTTTGCTCCAAGTCTGTTCCAGGCCCCTGTAAGCATGTAGGTCCCACGCCGTCATCTCTGTTTTGTGGGGTACACCATGGGCCCTTTGTGGGACTCCTGGCATTCAATCAGATCTGGATCCTGCAGAGGCTCCACAGGGGATGACGGCACTGAGATACACACAGGCTGAGAACCCAAAGAATGACCCCGGACCGCCCACGAGGGTGCTGGAGATGGCAGACCTGTGGCAGCTCCCCAAAGTCTTGTTTCCAGGAAGGGAAGTATCCAAGATGACAAAGCCCTGGGAACTCCAGGCTGTGTGGGCCTGTTCTCATACTGCCTCCAGAGTTTCTGGACTAGCCCAGATTCCCCGAGGGGCCTGGGGCTTAAATCTACCCCTTGCTAACCATTCAGGCCAAAGCAGCTGATGAGGTAAATCCACCCTTTTCGGCAGGGCATCTGTGGAGGTCACCTTGATTTTTTATCAGAGTTAATGCATCCTACAGAGGTACTTGAGTGAATGACATGTGGTTGATGAAGTACAGTCTCCGTGCTTAGCAGACAGTAGGTTCTCCAAAGAGACTTGATTCACTACTCTAATCCAACATGGAAGACTCTTGAATCCCTTTGCCTTTCCATGAAAGCCTATTTTATACTATCAGAGGAAGAAGAGACTATTTTAGAAAATTGTCTAGTTTCATACCTTCAGGCTAGTCTCTTGACCATTCTTTCCTTTTCTAGAAGTTTCTACAAATTTCCACGTCACCAAGTGTGCCTGGATTCTAGAAAGACAGCCTAAATGATTTCCTACACACATTTTGGACAAAGAGGTGATTGTGTTGGGGAAAGAACTCATCCTTTGTCGTGACCAAGCTTGACTTAGTCCTTAGGACAATGTAAGGTTGAAGTGAATCCTGTTCCGGTGTTTAACGCTTTGCTGTCACATGGTGTCTTCAATGAGTAGCCATTAAGTGCCCTCAGGAGAGAGGTCTGAGTTATACACACCCTGAGGCAGGATGAGTTCTCTCACATTTCAGAACAATGTGGCTCTGGCACAAAACCCACAGAGTTTACATGTATAACCTCCACCCCTTTCACCTGTTCAGAGAGCCCCTGGGCACTGACAGCCACTCCCCTCACAGCACAGGGACTCCAGAGAAGGGAGTGGTATGTGACAGCTTTTCAGAATCTCTGTGGTTGGGGCCAAAGATGGAGGGAATTCCAATCCCTCAAGTTTAGAGGGAGATATTAAGGAATATTCGGAGGAGGGAGGCTGGTGATGCATAGCACTCCTCCAATTTTATTGCCAGTTTGAAGTTGGGCAAATAGTGAAGTACTGTCACTTAAGTCTCTGCTCATTGTTTATTTTCCTTCTGTGAGTGGTTGATTTTATCCACCATTGTCTTCTGCAGAAGAGACACCAAGAGACAAGGAGTCCGCCTGGGCTCAGGTTTTGACAAACCACTGGCTTTGTACCCATTCACCTCTCTAAAACTCCAGGACTTGTCTAAAAGAGCAAGGCGAAACAGACTTTTTGGATATTGAAAATGATCGTCTGGAAAATATTCACACTTAAGCAAACAGATCCTCTATACACTTGCAGTCCAAAATAAGCATTTGTGTCTTTTTTGCTTCTGGATATCGAAATATCATTAGTTTAAAATATTCTGAGTCTTGTTAATGGGGCTTTGGAACACTAGTTTCACCTTCAGAAGTCTTGTCTCAGAATTCGCCATGAGAGAGGGAATATGAGAGAGAGAGAGAGAAAGACAGAGATGTGTGTGTGTGTGTGTGTGTGTGTGTGTGTGTGTGTGTGTGTGTTGGGCGGGGAGTATTCGTCCACAAATTAAACAACCAGTTTGATGTTACGCTAAAACTAAAGCACAGAAGGAATTGAGTAGATGCTTCTCGATCCAGAACTGTTAAGAACCAGTATTACAGGTCAAGGTTGAAAGTTTCAGGGCCACTTTCAAGTGGATTACCATGAAAAATGTTTGCAGGGTTAGTGTAGGCCCCTCATACTACAGAAACAGCAGAGGTCACAGCTCAAGCAGCATGTCCCCTAAGTGTTTCGTGGGGACTTTTAAAATTCTAACACTGACCTTTTCCTTTTTGGCTTCTATTCCTTCATTTCTCTTTCTCATGTTGGCAGAACTGGTGCCTTTAAAAAAAAAAAAATAAATAACATCATAAACCTGGAATCCTGTTACTTTATTTTGTAATGTTCTCTAGTATTTACAGATGTTTGGGCTACAAAGCTTTTGGTAACCTCTAGATTAAGCCTTTCAAGTGTACTCTGTTTACAATTATTACAATGTAAGGACCCTAAATCCAAAAGCCTGTCTTCATACCCAAGGGGAAATGGAAAATCAAAACACTGACCAGAATAATTTAAAGAAGAAAAAGAAAAAAAAAACACCTTTCTTTTCAGGCTTCAGAAGGAATCGTTTTCGGTGTGTGTGCATTTGTTTATTTGGACTGAAGTCTTCCAGATAACAAAGATCTATTTGAACTTTTATGTCACATAGGCTAACAGTATTCATCTGAGCATTTCTCTCATATCACATCAAAGAAAATACATTGTAGTCTCAATTTACCAAAAAAAAACCAGAATTATAAAATATCTTTTATATATATTTGGATTTTATTATGTTCAAATCACTATTTATACTTCGCTATACTTGGTTAATCGAGTATAACAACAAATGAAAGTGTCTGTTTGAGATGATATTTCTTAACCCCACTTCTTTGTTTCTTTCTTTTTCCTTTCCATTCATTCATTCATTGAACAAGTGTGTTCAGCACCTTTACCCTATGCCAGCATGGACTTCTAGGTCTCAAAAAATGAATCAGCGAACTTTTTCTGTCAGGGCCAAGTGGCAAACATTTTACACTTCGTAGGTCATACAGCCTCTGTTGCAACTCTGCAGTGATGCCACAAACAACTGTAGTGAATTGATGGATATAGAGCCTTGTCCCAATAAAACTTTATTTACAAGGACAGGTGATAGGCCACTTTGATCTGGAGACCATTATTCACTGGTGCTGCTCTGTGATAGAGCAGTGAACTAAATGGGGCAAGTTCTCTGTTCTCCTTAAGTTTACACATTAGTGGAGGGAGACAAAAAACAAATAAACAACAAATACATAAATGTCAGGTGGTCACAGTGCTAAGGAGAATAAAGCAGGTGAGAGGACAGAGGGAGACTGGGTGAGTGTTAGTTAAGACAGGGCAGGCTGGATGGCCTCTCTGTTGAAGTGACAAATGAGGGGCAAGCGGTGTTACTATCATGGGATAAACTGGACAGGCTATGGGAACAGCAAGTACAAAGGTCCTGAGGCAGGAGGTTGCTTGGAGAAACAGCAAGGAGGCCACTGTAACTAGAGTAAAGTAAAGGACGAATAATGGGAATTGAGTCATAGAGGGAACCAGAAGCCAGATCATATAGGACCTTAAAGGCCATTGTAAGGAGCTAGCGGTTTATTCTCCACAAGATAGGGCACCAGTGGAAGCTTTTCATCCGAGGAGTGAGTGACATGATCAGTTTTGTGTTTTTAAAAGATCACTCTGATCTATTTCCGTAGTGTAGTGGTTATCATATTCAGCTAAAAGATCACTCTGGCTGATGTATGGAGAAGAGACTTGTCAGGGGTGGAAGCAAGAGACTTGAATGAAAGTGAAATGCGAAATGACAGTGGCTTGTACCAGCATGGTAGCAATGAAGGTTAGAAGTGATTGGAGCAGGGTACATTGTAAAGGTTGAGCGGACAGGATTTGCTAGTAGACTGAATATTCAGTGTGAGAGAAAGAAGAGTCAAGGTGACACCAAGGTTTTGATCTGAACAATTGGAAGAATGAAGTTGCAATCCATTAAGGTTGTGAAGCCTATGAAAAAAGAATTTCCCTGGTGGAAATCAAGAGCCCAGTTTCATATGTATTAAATTTGGGGTGCTATGCAGCTATTAAAGTGGAGGTAAATGGGAAGCAGTTAGATCCACAAGTTTGGAAAACAAGGGAAAATATAGGTTAGCAAAGTAAATGCGACTGGGAGGCGATCACCTCGAAAGAACATAAGTCTATTGGGAAAAGAGAAGTGGCCGTGGGGCTGAGCCCTGGGTTGCACAATTCTCTTAGGAAACTGGGAAGGAGTAGCTGCTGAGGAAGAAGAACTAAGAGAAAGTGATTCAGTGGCTGGGTGCAGAGTGAGTCACGAAGGAGAGAATTAGCCATTGAAACAAAGACTGCTGAGAGGTCCAGTAAGATGGAGACTGAGTATCGGCCCCGGAAAGCCGAAGCAGTGTCATCTCAGTGTGATGGCAATCGGGAGACTGGGGAGAGGAGGTTGAGACACAGAGTATAGGTAGCCCAAGGAGTATTGTTATAAAATGGAGCAGAAAAATGGGACAGTTGCTCAAGCGTGCTGTGGGGTCGAGGGAGAGTAGTGTTTGGAGATGGGAGATGACTTCTGCTGTTTCTGGAGTAGTAGAAATAACCCACAGAAAGGGATTATGAACAAATGGCCATGAAAAACTTCAGTGGTGTTTCCAATGTCGGGATTCTGGTTTTAAATGAGATGCATTTCATAATAATGATGCTGTGACTATCTTTTCAGTGTAGTTAAAAGAGACTTTCATGTGTGTGGGACCGAGTGTGTAGACTGGAAATGAGAAGGTTTGAATCCTGGACCCAGCTTGACATTCGCCAATGTTGTATCTTTGGGCGAGTGTCTGAGCTTCAGTTTCTTCATTTGTAAAATGAAGATTAACAGTAATAACACTGGGGTCACTTTCCCGGGGATTTTTTGTTTGTGAAATTTCCATGAAAAATGTGAGTTACCGCACTGGTATGTGATACTGCAAGTATATTGATCGTCTTTCTTCTGTTTTAAGAATTACTTTTTAGGGATTTATCCCCAAAATTAAAAGTTGGTTCAACATATGAAAATCAAGTCATATAATACACCATCACTATAGAATAAATAACGAAAATGATATCATCATCTCAATAAGTATAGAAAAAGCGTTTTACAAAAATCCAACACCCTTTCATGATAAAAACACAAACTAGGAATATAGGTTAAGGTCCTCAACCTGTTAAAGGATATCTGTGGAAAACCCAAAGCTAACATTATATTTAATGGTGAGACTGAAAGCTTTCCTCCTAAAATAAGGAATTAGACAAAGATGTCTGCCCTCACTGCTTCCATTCAACATGTACTGGAAGTACTATGTGGGACACTTAGGCAAGAAAATGAAAATAAAAGATCAACGGAATAGAATTGAGAGTCCAAATTAAACCCTTGCTTTTATGGTCATTTGATCTTTGTCAAGGATACCAAGTCCATTCAATGGGAAAAGAACAGTCTTTTCAACAAATGGTGCTAGGACAACTGGATATCCACATGTAAAAGAATGAAGCAGACCCTTACCTCACACCATACACAAAAATTAATTCAAGATGGATTAAAGACCGAAATTTTAGAGCCAAAATTATAAAAACTTTTAGAAGAAAACAGGTATAAATCTTTGTGACCTTGGATTAGGTGATTGTTTCTTAAATATGAGATGACAAGCAGAAACAAAGGAAAAATAGCTACGTGAGACTTCATCAAAATTTAAACCTTCAGGGCTTCAAAAGACACTACTAATAAAGAGACAACCCGCAGAAGGGAAGAAAACATTTGCAAATCATGTATCTGACAAGGATCTATGTATTATACATAAAGAACTTTTATATATAAAGAACTTATATATAAAGAACTCTTATATATAAAGAACTCGTACAACTCAACAATAAACAAAAAACAAGTTGACTAAAAAAGAGGCAACAGTTTGAATAGACATTTCTCCAGAGAAGATATATAAATAGCTAATTAGCATGTGAAAAGATACTTGTCATTAGTCATTAGGAAAATACAGATGAAAACTATAATGACATACCACTTCACACCAAATTAAACAAAACAAGTGTTGACGATGTGTAGAAATTGGAACCCTCATACATTGCTAGTAGGACTATAAAATGGTGCAGGGACTATGGAAAACAGTTGACAGTTCCTCAAAAAGTTAAACACAGTTACCATATGACCCAGCAGTTCCACTCCCAGATATATACCCAAGAGAATTAAAAATCTGTGTCTATACAAACACTTGTTCATAGCAGCATTATCCATAATAGTCAAAAAATTGAAGCAACCCACATGTTTGTTTATCAATTGGTAAGTTGATAAACAAATTGTGGTACAATTAAGTATTATTTGGCCATAAATAGGAATGAAATGCTAATACAGGGTCAGAAAATTAAGTTCGAGAATTTGTTGCAACAATGTTGCTAACCTATTTTGATATCACAGGGATTATTCATTATGAATTTGTACCAACTGGACAAACAGTTAACCAAGTTTACTATTTGGAAGTGCTGAAAAGGCCGCATGAAAAAGTTAGACGACCTGAGCTTTTCGCCAGCAATTCATGGCTCTTGCATCACAACAATGCACCAGTTCACACAGCACTGTCTGGGAAGGAATTTTTAGACAATAATCAAATAACTGTATTGGAACACCCTCCCTACTCACCTGATCTGGTGATCTGGCCCCCAATGACTTCTTTCTTTACCCGAAGATAAAGGACATACTGAAATGAAGACATTTTGATGACATTCAGGACATCAAGGGTAATCCGATGACAGCTCTGATGACCATTCTAGAAAAAGAGTTCCAAAATTGCTTTGAAGGGTAGACTAGGTGCTGGCGTTGGTGCATAGTTTCCCAAGGGGAGTACTTCAAAGGTGACTGTAGTGATATTCAGCAATGAGGTATGTAGCACTTTTTCTAGGATGAGTTCGCGAACTTAATTGACAGACCTCGTATCTGCTACAACATGGATGAACCTTGAAAACATTATGCTAAGTGAAAGAAGCTAGACATACAAGGCCACATATTGTGTGATTCCATTGATATGAAATGTCCAGAACAGGCAAATCCATAAAGACAGAAAATAGATAGTGGTTGCCAGGGGAGAGGGGAGAGTAGAATTGGAAGGTTCACGATTTCTTTTTGGAATGATGGACAGGGTCTTGAATTAGAAATGCATGATGGTTGTACAACATTATAAGTAACGAAAACCCACTGGATTGTGCATTTTAAAATGGTTAAAATAGTGAATTTGATATTATGTGAATTTTATCTCAGTATTTTAAAAATTATTTTGTAGTTTCTAGTAAAAACAACACAATAGGGATTTCAGGCTCTGAGATGCCAGAAAAACACCACTGTAGTGTATGCTTTTTTGGGAAGTGGCCAAGTTCTCCAGGGTGGGCCTCTGCTAAACACATACACACTCATACACACAAACCCCCAACTTTTTTTCTTTCCTACTATTTACTTTCTTTGAACTGTGAAGGTAGACAGTTTAGAGAAAAAAATAACAAAAAGCTTTCACGTAAGAAATGAAGTTCTGTGGTAAGTGCCTAACCATCTGTGATCAGCTTAGTCGTAGAGGCTCATTATCATCTTTTGCTTTCCCCAAAGCCTGTCTCAATTTTAGTTTCTGGGAGTCATGAATCAACGTGCTTTTCTATAGCAATTAGAATTGAAAACAACTTACGATTCTTAACAGCACTGCTGGACATCCAAAGTTAGCCACCAGTAGAGTAATTCATTTTACCATTTCGTCAGTGAGGGTCCAATTGAGACTTTTTCTCAGTGCTTCTTTTTCTCATCACTGAATTCAAGATGGCCCCTAAGGAGAGACTATGCTTGTTTAAATGTCATTATTTTTCTGATTATTAAATGCAGTGTGTTCATTTAAATATTTATTTTAATACAATTTTTAATCATTTCTTTGTCAACAAATTTTAAAAACTGCAAGTCCACAAAATTCTGACTTCAGAAAGGTATCCTTGTACTGGAATGTTTAAAGAGGAACTGCTTAAATGAAATGGCTTTTCTAAGTTTCTGTGTGTGTGTGTGTGTGTGTGTGTGTGTCACACACATATATGGTACACTCAGAGATGTCCTCCCAAAACATACTTGATAGCTGGATACGTAGATCCATAGATAGACACATAGATAGACAGACAGATGGGCGTCCATATGGATGGCACTGATATTCGTGTAAAAGAGAAATGGAGGTAGGGGTCGGAGAGACACAGGCTGCCAGTCCTATCCCAGCCATTGTTGTTGAGAATTGGAGGAATCGTGTTGTAATATATGTTCACGAATACTTCTGTCACCTTTTACAACTGCGTTAATCTCCTCTGTGTCCTTCACCTTCCATCCCAGTAATTGCCTGTCTGAGACACCCCTGCTTCATCCCTTTCTTGGATCAATGATACATTCATTCATTGAACAATATTTGCCTGGTGTCGCTCTGTTGGGTGCTGTGTAAGGTGCAGGGAACTGCCGCGGGCCTGTAGGAGGTGAGAGCCGAGGAGGAGGACCCCAGAGAAGTGTGAGCCAAGCAGAGGCAGTGCCCTCTGCACAAGCGCAGTCGTCACCCTGGCTTGCGTTGTCAGGCCTGGAACGAACCCCCGAAACCTGTCTTTATTACACAGTCGGACCTGCAGGGGCCCGGCCATATGGACATGCAGGCTGCCCATTTGAACTGGCAGTGTGGGAATGACCTTTCCCAGGTTTTCTGGTTTTGTTTTTGTAAAGTAACCCTTGGCCTGCTTTGCAGTGCTCTGAGGGCCAGGCCCAGCAGGACACAGAGGGGGCAGGGCATCTCCTCTGTGCAGCTGGTGCCGCTGGCTGACATGTCTGTGTGCCTCGAAGTGGGGCTGCAAGGAGGTTGCCTGGCAGAGACCTGTTCCTCGGGGCGTTCTCATGGCTGCAGAAAGGAAAGGAACAGAGTAGAAAACCTGCCAGATGCTGAAGGTCTTGAGTTATCAATCCTTACCTAACATAATTTAAGAGAGTTAGGAATGAGGAACCCGGTATTTAAATCTGGGAGAGACGCTCATAATGCTGGGCAATTGGAATATCTGACCCAACCATGGTGAAGCGAAGGCCTGGGTGTCCAGTGCAGCATCTCGCCTCCTTGAGGGCAACTGGGAGACCACTGGCCGGGACCCAGCATGGCCACTGTGCAGACGCCCATGACCCAGGGGCTCACTGCTCTGAGCAGCCTGCCCTCAAGGCTGCACCAGCCACTGTCTGCGGTCAGCTGGTGGACGGCCCTCAGGGAGGACACCGGGCATTGGCCAGGAGCCAGGGAGGACCAAGTCAGAGCTTTTGGAGGAATGGAAGGCTTCCTCTGTGCAAAGACAGCTGGGGGCTCCTGGGAGCACTTTCCCAAGACCTGTGCAGGATGGAGCACAGACCTCCACATGCCGGAGGCTCAATAAATGTTACTTTAAAAACAGAAGCACCTCGGCTACAACTTAATAGAAAGCCAGGCTGTTTATTCAGAAAGTCATAGGCCCCTTGATCTGGGCTAAAGGTGAGTTCATGCCAGCACACCCCCTTGCCAATAGTCTCTGTCTTCGAGTACCTCGTTCTCTGCCACTAACTGTGCTTATAAAATTGTACTACCGGAAAGCAGATGTCCCCTCTGGGAGCGTTCACTGTGGAACCTCAGAGAACCCCCCCTCCCAACTTCCCTGCTCGGCAGCTGCGTCCAGTGGCAGTGGGAGCAGTTTTAACAACCGGTGTTCCTGGGTGGAACCCAGGCAGTCCCGTCCCCACTGGAGGTGGGCATAGAGACCGGGTGGCTCAGATGCAGATGGAGGTATCACTCCTTCACCTCCTGGCTGTGTGACCTTGGGCAACCACTTGAACCTCTCAAATCCTCAGTTCCCTCATCTTTAAAATGGGCCAATAGTGCTTCCCTGACAGTTATTCCGAGGATTGCATGTGATGATAGAGGAAGTGCTCACCATGACTCTTGGCATAGTGACGTTCAGGACGTGGTGGCTTTGGACATGGTGGCTTTGGTGTTCACGCCTGGTCAGCAGTAGCCTGGGAGCTGAACGTGCCAGGCTCACACTTGAATTGTAATTTTAGATGTGAAATTTCCAGCTAAAGAGGACTCCATGATTGCGCTGGCCGTTCCATTATTCTGTCTGCTCTTCACGTCCATTTGGACATTTCCCTCTTCCTCAAAGCCCATCAGTTCCTCTGTTTGAAAGCATTATCTTCATTAAGAGGAGGGCAAGGGTCTTTCAGTGAAGGCTGCCCTGCTCATATTCAGGCTCTCTTTGTGCTTTTTACGTTGTTTGGTCATTAACTCTGAATGTTTCTATACTCCTGTAGCCCCTATGATCCAAAGTACGTAACATTGCCCTAAATTACATGCCATTGGGGATGCTCACTAACTAATGCATGTTCGTCAGGTCTCCAGAGTCTAAATTTCAAGTTTCTTCTGGGTGGCCAGAAGCCAGGCAAAGACCACATTAAGCCTGTAAATGCAATCGAATAGATCAGGCAAATTGGTATGCATTTTTTATTTGTTTGATAACTCAAGTACAAATTGACCAGGTCCATTCCTATCTGCAGTAAAGAAAAAGAGAACCCAAGAGATCAAAGGGGAGCTCATCCCACCCTGGCAGTTCCTGGGGGGCTGGTTGCTGCATCACAGTCATCTTCTGAGCCCAGAGCACAGTGTGCTCTCAAAACTGCCTTCGAAGAAACTGGTTCTGAGATCAGAAGTTGGCCCCACACTCTCTGTCCTCTGAAAGCAATTCCTCACTCTGAGGTGAAAGCATCTGATTTTTCCTGGAGCCTGCCACCTCCTCATTCCTAGCCTATTGTAATTATATTTCTCAACCTTTTAAAAAGCTTTACTTCCCAGAAGCTTGTCTTCCTTTTCCCGCTGTCCCCTGTCCAAACTGTCTGGCAGGCCGCTGCCAAGTTGCTCTGCCTGACGCAGCTCCTGACACGAGTGACCCTCTATGTTCAAATCCTCACTGACCTTCAGCTGCCACCCCACTCCCTCCATGGCGCAAGCTGGCATTCAAAACCCTTTGTAGGCCATGCTCACTGCTCTCCTCAGCCCTCCACTCGAGCCCAGCTGACTTCTACTCATCCTTCAGCCCTGCTCAGATACCCTGTCAGCCTGTACCTGGGATTACCCAAATCTCACTTCTGGTACTGGCTTGTGCACCCTCCACCTCCTCCAGGCAGCCCTCCAGGCAGCCCCGAGCATGCCAGCTCACAGTGAATACTGCCTCTCACCCAGTTCCGGGCATCACTGCCCGTCCCTGCCTTTGGAGTTTGCCACACATGCCCGAGAAACTGTTTTGCTTCTGCACACATGTATTTGTAGACTCCTATCTCCCCAACTGCACTGTAAGCCCGCTCCAGCAGAATCCATGATTCCAATTTTCCATGCCCCTGATACGCTCGCCCAGCACCATGCACAAGCCAGCTCTCCATTGTCTTCTGCAGCCCTGTCATCATGGCTCTCACAGTGGTCTGGCTTGTACCTTCGGCAGGGCTGCTCTCAGATGCCTCAGAGCTGAGCCCTCTTAAAGTTTGACTGGAGTCTACATTGAGCCCCAGACAGAGCTGGTTGTGCAGACAGGAATAATAAAAGATGATTTTAGCAGTTTGTCGCAATTGTACCGACAGCCCTTGGTCTGAGAGCCTGGAGACACTGCAGGAATGTGGCAAGAGCACGCTTTCTCATGCCACTGCCCTCGCCCTTATAATTCAGAAGCTGGTCTGTTTGACATACATTTTCACAGGTGTAGGATTCATCCTTGACAGGTGACTATGTTTTGATTTTTATGAGCACTTATAAAACAGAATGAGGAAAGAGATTTCAGACTATAAAGTATATTCCACTGCAAATGAGATATTAGTGTTAAAAATTCGTCACTGTTGCTAAATATTTACCCAATACAGGATTTCTACCTTCTGCCAACCTGAAGCATTTTCTTGGCAAATGTGCCTCATGGAACTTTGGAAATCTTTCTGTGTTACTCCTCTAACTACATAAATACAACCATCTGTCTGTACGAGGTAAACAGACTGACCTCTCTTCCTTTTTTTTTTTTTTAACCTTTGTTTTAATTTCTTGAAATTTGCCCAAAATAATCCTGACTCTGCTGCTGATTCTTTGTTGGGAACCAAAAAGGCACAATTGTAAGAAATATCCAGAAACATCTAGTGTGTTCCTTTTTGTCCCAGTGTTATTTGAAACCCCTCTGAGAATTGTAATTTAAAAGTTCCCCACTTTTCCCTTCCTCCTGAGAAGTACTCATGCATTTCCATATGTCTCCTACTGTGGCATTTTCTTATTGCTCTACTCTAGAAGCTTGGTATTTAGAAAGCATCACATTCATTTTAAAGTTCATATATGCACAGAACCAAACTAGTGTTCTACCATAACTGTAAGTACAATTAGGTCAGCGGGTGTCGAATTAGTTCCTACTGTGTGCTTAGTTGCTAGTTTCGTTTTTCAAAAGAAATATTCACGTTTGGGGTTTTTTTTTAACACATTCGGAGGGATCACACATTGTCCTTCAGAAAGGCATCTTGGGAAGTTAGTCGTTCTCATGATGTCATCTCTCAAACATTCCTGCTAGAACTCCTTTCTTCTGGAGACAAGGAGGGTGAACAGTGAAGAACAAGTATCCGTCCTTGGGTTCTGACCCAAAAGCAGTTGTCCTTCGCTCGAGCAGCCACTTTATTGAAGTCTGACTCCGAGTGAGTTTTCTCTCTGAATTCATATCCACTTTTGTTGCTGAGATGCCCTACCTCACCTCATTCCCACCGCACCCCAGGAATTCAAAGGACTGTGATGTACAACAATTCCTAGAGAGGAATTTCAGGAACATTTTGAGCTATCACAACACAGTTGGACGAACAGACTCACCTGCCTGACAGAGACAAAAAAAAAATTACGTGAATATATGCTACAGCAGGGTAGTTGAACAGTCAGCCCCATTACCCATCATGCTTCATACATTCAGTAACTACTCATTCATCATATAATTATTTAACATGTACCTGCCATGGGCCCTGCACCACACTAGACACGTGATGGGGCAGTTAGCAAAAGAGGGGTCTCTGCCCTCAGAGGGTGTAACCATGGTCTTAGTCGGGAGTTGACTGAGTGCTGTAAACTATTAGTGCTCCAGATATTCAGAGAAAGGAAAGGTTAGGAAAAGGAGAACATGAGCAGATGTTTCCTGAACATTATGGGTCTGAGTTAAGATGTGATGGAAGGGTAGGATATGGCAGGGAAGGGAAGGCAGATGGGCAAACACCTGAGCAACGCTTGCAGATGGGGTGCACAGAGCCCCCTTCCTGTGAGCGGCAGGGGTAACCCAGCTGGCCTGAATGGAGACTCCTGGGAGGAACGTGCTGGACACATCAAGTCAGGCAGGGCCTGAAACAAGGCCCAGAACTTGGACCTCATCTAACGTATGACCAGGGACCCTCTTAGATCTAGTAGACTGAGGGAAGCAGGTGACGTAACAGACAAGGTGTTCAGGGAAGATTCATCTGGCATCGGAGCTAATGACCGTCCCCGTAGCTGCAGTCACCCTAACGTCCTTGCGTTCAACTCCTTTTAACAATAGATGGTTGATTAGTTCTAAAAGATTTTTGGTGGAATCGTTAGAGTTCTCTATGTATAATATCATGTCATCTTCAAATAGACTGTTACATGATCATTTCTGATTTAGATGCTTTATTTCCTTTCCTAGCCTAATAGCTGTGACTAGGACTTACAATACTATGTTGAATAAGGGTAGTGAGACTGGGCATCTTTGTCGTGTTCCTGATCTTAGAGGAGAAGCTTTCAGCTTTTCACCATTGAGCATGATGTTAGCTGTGGGTTTGTCATACATGGCCTTTTATTGCGTTGAGGTAAGTTCCTTGTATACCCAATTTGTTGAGAGTTTTTATCATGAGGGGATGTTGACTTTTGTAAAATGTTTTTTTCCTGCATCTATTGAAATGATAATATGGTTTTATCCTTCATTTTGTTAATGTGGTGTAACACAATTATTGATTTATGTTGAACCATCCTTGCATCCCTGGAATAAATTCCACTTGATTAAGGTATAGGGTCCTTTTAATGTGTTGTTGAATTCAGTTGGCTAATATTTTGTTGAAGATTTTTGCATCTATATTCATCAGAGGTATTGGTCTGTAGTTTTTGTTTTGTTTTGTTTTTGTTTTTGTTTTCTTGTAGTGTCCTTGTCTGGCTTTCATATCAGTGTAAAGCTGGCCTTGTAAAACCAGTATGGAAGTGTGCCTTCTTACTCAATGTTTTGGAACAGTTTGAGAAGGATTGATATTAATTCTTCTTTGACAATTAGTCAAATTCACCAGTGAAGCCATCTTGTCCTTGACTATTCTTTGTTGGGAGGTTTTTAATTACAGATTCAAGCTCCTTAACTAATAATTGGTCTGTTCATATTTTCTTTTTATTCATGATTCAGTCTTGGAGGGGAGGTATGTATATTTTTAGGAATTCATCTATCTTTTAGGTTATCCAATTTGTTGATGTATAATTGTTCATAGTAGTCTCTTATAATCCTTTGTATTTCTGTGGTATCAGTTCAATGCTTCCTTTTTCAACTCTGATATTTATTTGAGTCTCCTCTCTTTTTTTCTTAATCTAGCTATAGGTTTGTCGATTATATTTACCTATAATTAGGTGCTCTGATGCTGGGTACATAAATATTTATATTTGTTATATTTTCTTGATGAATTGACTCCATCATTATATGATGACCTTCTTTTTATCTTGTTACTATTTTTGGTTAATATTTGTTTTATCTAACATAGGTATAGCTACCCGTGCTTTTTTCTGGTTTCCATTTGCATGGAATATCTTTTTCCATCTCTTCACTTTCAGTCTATGTATGTCAAAGCTGAAGTGAGTCTCTTGTAGGCAGCATATAGTTGGGTCTTTTTTTTTTTTTTTCAATCCTATGTGATTCTGTGTCTTTTAAGTTGAGAATTTAGTCCATTTACATTTAAAGTAATTCTTGATAGTTATGGATTTACTATTGTGATTTTGTCCATTGTTTTCTAGCTGTATTATAATTCCTTTTTCCTTTCTTTCCTTCTTTCTCTCTTCCTTTGTGATTTGATGATTTTCTGTAATGATATGTTTTGATTTCTTTATCTTTTGTGTATCTACTATAGGTTTTAGCTTTGTGGTTACCATGAGGCTTACATAACCTCCTAATTTTGGTGAGCATTTTTATGAGTGTGTATTGAGTAAATCATCTATTTTTCATTAAGATCGGTTTCTGAAACTTTATCTGGTTCTTTTGTTTGGAACATATTCCCTTGTTTCTTCATTTTTCTGAGACATTCTGTTGGTTTCTATGCATTAGGTAAAACAGCCACCTCTCCCAGTCTTGACAGTCTGGCCTCAAAAAGGAGATGAACCTCATCCATCAGCCCAGTCTGAGCTCCTGGTTACCTTTCAAACTTTTGTGATTGTCCAAGCTGTGATCTTTGTTCTCAGTGGCTCCCAGTAGTTGAGAGCATGCTAACACCTGTCATTGTCCCAAAGGGGAGGATTGTAGTCATCACCTAGATGTAGGCTAATCAGAAAGACCCTCTGGCAGCAGCTGGGAAAGTACACAATCAAACCCATTTCAGGGAGAAACTGGGAGATGGGTGTTTTTGCCTGCTCTCTCTGCACTAAGCTGGGGATATAGCCACGGGAGTTCTTCTGCACCCCTTATCAACTGCTTCTTTCTTTGCTATAGCTCTGTGGGGCACTAGATGTGTAGTCCAAATGGTTCACTACTCAGAGAGAAGCTGGGAGTTACAGGGTTTGTTCCCAATTATACTTTGCTGGGCTGGGAGTGGGGTTTATGGCAAGAGTTTGTCTCAACCTTTCCTACCTGTTTTGATGTTGGCATTTTCTCTGTTGTTCATTGTGTAGGAGTCACTCATCTAGTTTCTGAATTTCTCTCAGAGGAAATTGCTCTATGTGTAAGTATATATTCAGTGAATGGGAGGAGGGAGATTCAGGAGCCTCCTGTATCACCATCTTGGTCCAGAAGCTACTTCAAATATGATTATTAAGAAGAGTATTAGTGTGTAGAAAGAGGGACTCTGATATACCCTTGGAGATGTAAATTGATAAAACATTTTTAGAAAACAATTTGACAATGTATTAAAATTTGCAATATTCATGCCATTTGATTTAGAAATTCTATACCACAAATTCACCTACAGAACCAAGAAAAGATCAGGTACAAGGATTTTTGCCAAAGCATGGTTTATAGTGATTAACAAACAACTTCTCAGGTCTTCATTCCTTGATTAAATAAACTATATTACTTCAAGTCAGTGGGATGATCTATGTAGCCTTTAAAAAGAAGATACATCTGTGTGTTTTGCTGGAAAAGAAGAAATGAAAAGTATTAAATCACCACATAACATGACCTCATTAAAAATATATGTATAATCCCTATGTTAGTATATAAAAATTGGATAAGTACCCAGTGCTTAAACCTGTTCACTGTAGGTCTTAGAGTCCTGGATGACTCTCTCTTCTCTGAGTTTTGTATTTTTGCAATGTTTAACTTTTTAACAAGAAGCATATATTATTTATGTGAGCAGAAAGGGGCAGTGAAGACACTTTCTCAATTTAATTAAAAAGTAAAATGAAATCCTGTGTCCCCAGGCTACCAGAGATCACATGTGTAGTTAAGAACTTCATTGAGTCAGCAATTAGAGACAAACAGAGAGGACGTGGGTTGCCCCGTGCCCCTCATGTGGCCCCACCAAAGTCAGAGGAAACAGGTGCTCCAGACTTGGGGTTCCCAGAGACCTCTCACACTGCTTTTGATCCCAAATGCTTCCGAGATAAGCAGCTCACCATTTTAAGAGCTGGCCAGTTCACTGTTGGGTAGATTTAGTAGTTATTGTGTTATATCATAATACATTATGCCCACTTACACTGCATTGTATTATATGTTCCATAATGTTACGTACATGTTTACTATCTCGTTTTTGTCAGATGTAGCTTCCATGAGGACAGGGACCTTATTTACAGCTATGTCCCCATCTCCTAAAACAGTGCTTAGCACAAAGCACCTATGGAATATTTAGTGACTGGAACTGTTAGAAAGTTTATAAAGCACAGACTCTTCCCTGTAGCTTGAACATGTCAACTGCATATGTGCTTCTTGTCTCCATAAGCCACACATCACGTTTGTTCCACCAGGCAGCTCCTCAGAGATCTGATACAGCAACCACACCCCTCATGCTTCTTTTCTGCCAAAACACTAATTAGACTCCACAGACCAGTGCACCAACCATGAGGAATATGGTTCCTCCCCCATCGCCCATTAAGGCCAGGATGGGTGTTGATGGCTGGAGCAGCTCCATTACACACACACACACACACACACACACACACACACACACACCAAAAAGAGAAGAAAAAAAATGCAACAACCATGAGGAATATGGACCCGTTGTGTTTACAGTTGTCTGTTTGTTGTTTGTTGCCTGTCTCTCATGCTTCCTGAGAGCAGGGTCATGTCGGCTATATTCTGTGTTGAAGCCACCTGGCACCTAATGGCTGCTCAGACATGTGTTCAGTGGAAGGCTCTAGCAGAAACGGAAAGGATTGGCTTTATAAGTCATCAACTGTGTCGCATGAAATCAGACGCCTTCTCAAGACGGAGAGCTACGTCTGTGCTATGAGAGAGGATCACAGAACAGAGACATCTGTCTGAAATTTGCAGATGGTTCATTTGCCCTTGTGTATTCTGACCCTTCCTTCTCCCGTTCTCCCCATGGAGACTTCTGGAAGATCTTCTTTGCTTCCTAATTTCCTAAAGGTCTTTTCTTCCTTTCCCCACTTAAAGACACATTTGGCAGCTGAGTTCAGGATCTTGTCTGTTTTAGACATCATTAATTTGGTGCCTTCCTCTTTTATCTTTATTTATTTGTTCTCACAGAATATCTTTTCCCAAGGGTTGAGCTCTTTATCAGGCTATAGTAACTCAGTCCTTTTTAATGCCTTTTCTTCTAATAAAAGCAGTGGTCATCCTGTTGTTATTTGGGCCATAACTTCTCTTCTCTTGCAGACCTATGATCTTTTGAGGGAAAAGCATTTTAATCTTCTTCTTCTACTTTTCAAGGATATTATAACCTCATGGTTTAAAAAAAAAAAAAAAAAAGAACAAACCATGGTGTCTCCAAGCCTGACAGCTTTCCTCCAGTCGCTGGGCTTGGCTGTCCATATCTGGAGTACCTCAGTAGGCATTTCCTATCTCCTGTAAAGTCATCCTGCCTTTCACATTCATCCTTAAGGTCAGGAGCCATCCCGGCTGGACTAGGACAGTGCCATCAGTGATTTATAAATCGCCTCTCACGCTGAGAAGAAGCACTTGGGCAAAGCTAGTAGACGCAAGTCTGTGTTTTCGGCCAGAACTTATCTGGGAAAGGGCTTGAGAGGGAGGATGACACATGTCTTCAGCAGGACAGTGCTCGCAGCAACACAGCCGCTGGGAGTTGCTGCCCCTCTGCTGACCGGAAGTGCCGCCATCCCAGGGACTTGTATGTCAGCCCCAGTGGCTTTCAGGGTCTGTTCTCGTCCAGCCTCGCCTGCCTTTCTCTGTGTCCTGCCCAGACGCTAAGTCCTGTTACCACAGCACAGTAGCTTTCCTCCTGTACATTCACATGTCCCCATCAGCTCCTTCACGTCACCTGAGAAGAGCTCGCAGGCCAGGCTACCAGCTCAACTGCCCTAACTGTTGTCCCCGGGGCAGTCTATAGGCATAAAAGTGAAGCTTCTAAACTCTTTAGGACCTCAAATCAGCTTTTGGAAAGAGGATGCATCCTGCTTACTGGTAAGTATCCCAGGCAAGAGAAATACCAGCCACTGAGATGGCACCCTTTGTGTGCTTGGAGCTCTAGTGGCAAAGAGAGTTAGGGAAGGAAATTATTGTTTAGTAAATAAGCAGACTTCCATTATGCCTTCTATTTCACTATGAATAATTTACCAGTTCAATATTAAATAATTAACTGAGCGAAGTAGATTAAAAACAAACTCATAAATGCCTTCTCCTCTATGCATCTCCTCCTTTCACAAGGTCCACGCCAGAAGCTGCCGACACTAATTACATAGGTAGTAATACAGCAATAATTATATTCTGTGGAGCACGCACTTTGTGCCAGACGCCACGCTAGGTCCTTTGTGCATTTACCGTTAATCCTGCCAGATAGGGTCATTAACACCAATTTACAGATGAGGACACCAATAGCCAGAAAAGTAAAGTTGCCCAGGGTCATTCTACTGGTCCATGGCAGGGCCAAAATTAAACAAGGCTTCTCAGATGCCAACTCGAAGCCCTTTCTGTCCTGCCATTCTGCTTCTCTGTAATTGAGACTCGGGTTTTGTCAAATGTACATTTCCACATTGTCTTCTGTGGAAAGGGCTGGGGGAAGTGTTAAGTGGTGAACGTGGCCAAGAAGGTCATTATCACCCTCCTCCCCTTCTGGCCTCCAGTCTTCCTTTGTGCCCTAATAAACCATCTTTACCCTTAGATGCAGATGATAAAGCCCTCTGGTGATTGCAAACCAAAGCTCGTTCCAAGACTAGGTATAATCTGTATGTCCGCTAAAGGGGATTATTTCTGGATGTTCGCGCTACCACTAAAAGGTGTTAACACAGATCACAAATGAGGTGACAGTGGCCTCATAACACAACCTTCCTCACAAGCTGGTCAGAAATTTGGTTCACTTCTTAACCACCTAGACCTAATATGATTTATTCTCAGAAGAGATCAGTTCCAGCCCCAGATTCACAATTTGGGAAATCTTCTTAGCACCCCTCAAATGCTTTATTCCTTTTTTTTAAAAGCATCTTTTAAAATTAGGCCAATTAGTGCTTGTTATCAGGGTCACAAGGCTTGTAAGAGTGCAGGAGATGAGTAGGTGTCTGTGTTGCAGCAAGACCTCAGAGGTGAAGCTGTCACCTGGGCTTAACAAGGGTCACTAAGTTCCCACAGCTGTACACTCAACATCAAAACCCTCTTCTTTAAACTCTGAGAACCCAGTGTAGACTGTACTACTTTTAACGTTCTAATACAGTGTTCAGTACTGGGAACAATTCCCCAAATTAAAGAATGGGAATGAGAGTGCATTTGAAACACAGAAATAAAGTGAACCTTGGAAGCCAGGTGAATCTAAAAAGGAATTTAAGAAATGTATGGTTTTTATTGTTCCAAAAGGTCCCAAGTAAATAGATGGAACAGGGACGAGAAATCAGACAGGTCACATCCATCTTCCTGCCCCAAGACAATAGAACTGCATCTCAAGCAAGAAATATTCAGAAAAGTCCAAAATCCGGCATGAGATAGTTTTCTTACGAGGGGCAGTTGTATCAACTTCAGTTAGTACTCTTATCCTTTCCCTCGAGAGTCCAGAATTTACAGGGACCGATGAAATCAGGGAGGTGAGAGGGGGCTACCCAAGACTGATTTCCTTATGATGAACAACACTCTTTACAGTAGGAAAGAAATAGTGAAAGGCCAGACACCACTGGGCCTCAGCTGTTTGAGAACCAGAAATCTTATGGACCAAGGAACGCGTGTGATACATAGGTGTGAGGTGCCCTTGGAGCCAGTTTGAAGGCTTCCTTTCGTATTCCCCAGTGGCCAGCGCTTGCCTAACTGCCGTAAGCCCATGGGGCCATGCTGTTACCTGTGCGTGTGAACACTTGTCTTTCTCAGGCTGTGAAATGCAAAGAAAGCTGCTTTGAGAGCCAATTCCACTAATAAAGATTATGGCGCACGCTCCATTCTCTCCTTTGGGGATTAACCTCATTGAATCAGGGGATTATCAATAAGGACTCTGGAGTTGCAGTGAGTTAGATTAGTTGGTGTCTCAATCTGAGATTCTCCAATCCAGCACAAGACCAGAAAATACACACACAGCGCCTGGCAATCCCGTTCTCAGGTCGACTTTGGTTCAAATCAGATTTCCTGGCTTTTCTGCTTAAAGAAATGAGATTTCACTGTGATTTTTGGTAATGGTGTCATTACAGGTTCTTATTCATTATTTCCTTATTTGTAATTTTAGCAGCCTAAGTTATACTATGAAAAATAGATTTTTAAAAATCTTAGTATGGGAACGGACTTTCTTTTTCAGCAGCTACTGTTTTTCCAAAAGCTTTCCATGAGTAGTGTTTCCACCAAAATAATGACTGTCGTTTCTATCAGTAGACCTGAAGGTACTATATTACTGCTATTACTCTTCAAACCATAGGTCCTTCTGCTGTAATAGCAGAATGAGACTGTTCTCGGATTTTTGTTGGTTTAGGCACAAACATAGAGGTTTTGGCTGTGAGCTTGTTCTGAGCCCAAATCTGCCCAGCCTTCAAGTGTGACCTTGGAGGTCGTGGTTAAAGGTCAAGGATGGCTTGACAATTAGAACGTATGGGCTAGTCCCACTAGTGTTTCTCCCACTTCATCCATTCTAGACCCGGTGCTCTGTCTCCCGAGTACAGGCCTGTAGGAGCATTTTCCCTTTACCACGTCGGTGCCCATGTGTGCTGCCAGCATTTAAAGGATGTGCAATGCAATAAAAATTACCATGTTCTCCTGTGGGTGGCACTTATCTGATCAGAGTGTCATAGCATGGATAATATGTGTAAAAGAACTGAAAAGCTGAATGATGGTTCTGATATGGAAACTGAAAACAAAATAATGCTTTGATATTCAGCAGCCACTGCCACACAGAAAAATCGACTCTGACACTTTCCATTTTGATTCCCAAGTGACAGAATTAATCCAGCATTTTATTTAGAAAAGAATACATTTCTAAACACAAAGAACTCTGGAGTCAACTGTGGTCATTTGCCGGGCCTGGGGAGATAGGTCTCTCCAGCAGCCTTCTGAGTTGGCCGCCCGTTGTTGAGACATTGCTGAAAGAGAAGGAAGTAATTTGATCCCTCTCGGTCCTGACAACTGTCCTATGTGTTTGGTAGGACAAGTATGATTTACTGTTGTCCTCATTTTATAGGTGAAAAAAGAGAACCCAGAGAGAGTAAATGAATTCTTATTGTCATTCCCATTTGTGCGAGGCCTTTGGGGATTTACAAGAGCGTTAGAAGACATGATCCCTTGTCTCAAAGAGGTTATAATCTAGGAG
Source organism: Rhinolophus sinicus (assembly GCF_036562045.2). Lineage (NCBI taxonomy): Eukaryota > Metazoa > Chordata > Mammalia > Chiroptera > Rhinolophidae > Rhinolophus > Rhinolophus sinicus. The sequence goes on along the minus strand of NC_133755.1, from coordinate 66,590,918 downwards.
GGGTTAAAAAGTTTAGAATCATTTAGTGTGTGATGGACAGGGGAGTGTGTAGCCCGGCTGAGGGTCGCACCGGTCAGCGACCTTCCGAAAGAGGCCGGGATGAGAAAGAATGGAGAAGTTGGAATAGCATGAATGGAAAGCCAAAAAATGTCAAGACAGGAAAATGTAGGGCAGGGCAAGAGGAAATAGGGGTGTCAGCCATCTGGCTTGGGGAAGGACTGCATAAAGAAGGAACAGGGAGTGACACTGCAGCATTCCTTGATGGCACCATATGACAGAGCATCTTGAATGTTTAAAGCGGGGTCACTGGAAGCATTTCAGCGAGTGCAGCCTTGTGACGATGTTAGATAAAATACTTCCATGGCCGTGACCAAGACACTGCGTAGGGAAACAGTAGATAGGCAGGGAGACCAGGGAAAGGGCTTTTCTGGTCCTTGATGTTAATAGGAAAATTACAGTGTTATTGTTTAAAATTTTTCTAGTGCAATCAGTTTGCAAACTAACCATACTTTGCAGATCCTCCTAACGCTACATTTTGAATCCAAGATTCGACTTCAGGCTAACATTTCATTTTTGTTTCTTCTCAAATTACAAAGAGCTACAATGCCCTAGGCCTCCAACCATTATCCCAAGACAGGCTGATGTAGGTGACATCAGAGGAAGGGGGCAGCTACTTGGAGGGAAGAGGTTGTGCCAAATGAGCCCAAAGCTATGGGTTGTTGGGACTCCTGGTCAGTCTCGCTGTACAGCAGACAGGAAAATGGAAACTGCACATGTGCCCATAGACCTCTGAACACGGGTGTTTGGGGGATGGAAGAAAAGTTGAACAGTTAATGAAATGTGGAATTCTATATGCTTTTATCATTTCACCATCTGTTCTTTCATTTAGGAGAAAAGTAAGTACATTTGCTATAAAGAGACTTGGCATTTTACTCCTGTCTAAGAAATAAGAAGATACCCTGAAATATGTCCCTTGGGTAACAAGGCATCTGCTGAGGGAGATGGGAAGGGTGAGACTGTGTTAAGGCAGATATGTTGGTTCTTAATCCCATCGGTTGGCTAAGGAAGCAAAGCTCAAAACTGAGGACCCCTCAGTGCTGAGGAGGGCGTGTGGCCTCATTTCTAGGTGACAAGAAAATCAAAAAGAAGGAAGGAAGCATATCAAAGAAGTGACGGAGGAGTTTTTAAGATCAGAAGGTAGCTTGCTACCTAGACTTTGGAGTAATTGGCTTTAAACGTTGTATTTCTCTTCCTGTCTTACCTGTGGTCCAGGAGGTGGTTAAAGGACAGCCAGGTGGGGGATATAGGAGCTAAGCAGTGATGACGGACAGAATGGTAAAGACAGGTCGGGACATGGGCTATGGGAACAGCACACACACAGGCCTGGGATTGGTGGCCTTGCCACAAAATAGCATTCTTTCCCTGTGAAGTGAGGTAAGCGACGTGAAATTTTAGCCATTATGAAAAATTTTACCTTTGCGTACATATTAAATCACTATCCAGAATAAGGTACAAATTAAACACCTTTTTATCAAATCTTATCTCACCGACTGCTATTAATTGCATCAGCGATCTGTTCCCATGGGAAAACTTAGGGACATTTTCTCCAGTGTGAAGTAGCAATCACACTTAGGAATCGTAATAATCTCTTTAAATGACTTTCAGTTTTAGTAATATATAGTTTGTATTAATAGTCGCTAGCTTAATTATAGATTACATTTGCACAGTACGTCATTCTTCTATAAAAACACTTTCCCATGTATTCTTTTATCCCTAGACTCCCAACATCTAAAGCTCAAAGAGAAGTTCCATTTTCTCACTTTAGAGACAAGAATTCTGAAAGTCAGCTTGCTGCTCACCAGCGCTGTCTTTTACTGAATGATTAAACATAGGAGCCATGCTATACTCTGTGTTTATTATCTCATTTAATGCTCATGATTAAGTCATGAGCTAGTGCACATCTCCAGTCCCTCTGGTTCTCAGACACCACAAGCTGAGATCTGATTGATTCTCAAGCTTTTGTTTTGAAATCACTAAGATGTGACTTAACTAAACTCGCTGAGCTAGTAAGTGACAGAAGAGGAAATAGAAATAGTCTGTTTGCCCTTAATTTTCCCATGCAATCCTAATGGAGAATTTTAATGTAATGGATAATCAATCTTAAAAAGGGATTGCACATTTATTTATTAAAAACAAATATACTTAATTCATGTAAATCTTATGTTTTTGGAAATTATAATAGATTTCAATGTTTTAAGCAACCCTACTATCTTTATTACTCCTTCATATCTATCTATAGCAGGATTCATTATATGGACAAATCACATGGAAATACTTAGCTAGAATTAAAGTCATGTTAGTAAGCAATTTTGCATTAAAATATGGGCATTCAGTTCAATTCAACAAGTTAATTTTGAGCACTTTCACCTGTAAGGTGCTTTGTCTACACAAGTGAGGAGACATTACCCCTCTGAAGAAATTTCCAGTTCTTCTTTAAAGGATTGGTTTACTAAATCTGAGTATTCTTGAAAGAAATTATTAGGATTCCTACTTGGGGATTACGTTTAGTAAAAGTGAATATTCTTGAAAGAGATTATTAGGATTCCTTAGTATGAGTTTTATTCTACATTGGGGATGGGTATCAGAAGACAGAGAAATGGTTGAGTGCACATTGAGGTAAATACTTACAAAACTAAACACAGAGTGTTTTCTGCAATCTAAGAGTTCCAACGTGAGAGAGAAAAGACACGTGCTTTGGGGGAGCATGAGAAGGGAACTATCATATCATATTGAAGTAGAAGGAGAATCCACAAAGGCCCCAAAACATAGGCTATGTTCACGGAGAGCCTACTGACGGGTAGGAATCCAAAATGCATTTGAGCACAGGGCGTGCTCACACAGAGGGTGCAGGGTAAGTAAGAGTGGAGACCGCAGTGTTTCTTATACGTGGTAGGATTGTCGATTAATAAAAAGGTACAAGGCTAACAACTGGGACCTTGGTGTAGAAGGTCTTGAATACTATTTGTCTTTGGGACAAATGCAGTAAAGTGAAAACAAACACTGGGCTGGGAGGAAGGAGATACGTGTGCATTGTGCGCATGTCAGTGGTAGCATTTATGAACTGAGTGGACTTGGGCAAATCACTTCATCTTTTTGAGCTTTGACTCCCTCACCTGCAATGTGGAGATAATAATGATAATTTCTTTAAAGGTGGGGTGTAAATGAGGTAACTTTTACACCCCACCTTTGTGGGGTGTATTCGGAAACTGTCAAGCGCAGCGGAAGGTATCATTGCCGCCAGTATCATCGTCATTGTTACAGATGTGATGGTGTAGGAAGATTTTAAAGCAGTGGAGCTTTTCGTTGGGACCTGTACTTTAGGAAAATTAAGTCGGCAGGAGTGTGGAAGATGGCTTAATAGTAACAGGAGAAAGAGAACCAACCAGAAAGCTATTAAAGTAATTCAGGTTAAAAATACTGAAGGTCTGATTAGGATGCTGGTTCAGGTGACCAGAAAGAAAGGTAGAGACATGGCAGCGATATGGTGCAATCTGGCATTCATTCAGAAATGGGCTGAGCACCCACTCTGTTCCGGGACAAACTCGCCTCAAAAGAGACAAGAGGGATAGAGACAGGTTAGAGGGGCAGGTACTTGAGGAGCAAGGTGAGAGGAGAGAGGGATGTAAAGAGTCACTGGGTCTTCCTTTGCTTTCCATTGGGGAACCCTTGGTACCAGCAGAATGGAGAAGGGACACCTCAGATGCATTGAGCTTAACCCCCCATGGCACGTGTCATGGTGGGCAAGAGATGGTGGAGGGTCAGTAAATCCTTGTAAGGAGGGGTTTGAACAAGATTGCTCTCCCTCTGCTACCTGGGTGGGTCTGCACCATCAGAGTGCTAGGGGCAGAGGGAGTTACCCAAGGAAAGAAGGCACAAGACCATCCTTAAGAAAGCTTTTCATGTCAACAGCCTGGCAGAATCCCTTTCAACAACCCCACCCCCAACCAAAGGGGGTGAGAAATTGTCTTCACCTAAAGAGAATTTCTCACTTCTCTTAAGATGGATCAACTACTGCTTCTGTGCTTGCTGAGGCTTAGAAGTGGAAGGAAATCAAGGAATAGGACTCAGAACCTATTCCAGAACCTCGGAAAGTCTTAAGTCAATTTTCTGGTAATCAGAAATCGATTCAATTTAATTGCACTATCATTTAGTGAATGCACATATCTTCTAGGAGCTGGAAGTGACTAAAACAAGCCCTGCCTCTCTGTCTCACAGTAGTGAAAGTGTATGTCAAAAAGCATATGACAGATTATTACATGTTAAGCTAAAGTTGCCTTCTTAATACTGTTATAAAAATCACAACACACTCTCCTTATTTTATACCTGTGATTTGTTTTTACACTTCTCTATGAATGACATTCTTATGAAGACCAAAGTGATGTGTGGGTCTTAATGGAAACTCAGTAATAAGATTTCCTGATAAAATAAACAGCTCCTCTAATAATTATCCCTAAAGTGAAAAGTGCTTTATACAACCCTTCACAAACCCTGCAACCCTGCAAATGTTGTGGGGTCACATCCCAGGGAAGCAGCCCCCTTTGTAGGGCAATTTCCATAGAACTTTTAGTACTGGAGTGTCCCTGTACTCAGAAACTTAATTGAAGATTAACTGTAGATCTTTTAAGGTATAAAGGGGGCATGAGGATAGCCATGAAACCAAGAATTGGTAAAATTAGAAAAAACAATCATAAAAATGGGTTTCAAGTTTAAAAAAAAAAAAATCCCTCTCATTCCTTATTCATTTCTGGTTTATTCCTTACCCCTTCCATGCCTTCTTAAGGCAGGCTGGTCTAGCTGCTTTAATGCTACTGACTTTAAATTCTGTCTGTATTACAAATGTTGTTTGGTTTCTCCCCCCTCTAGGAGATGACCTGGCTTCCACCACTTTCTGCTATTCAAGCTCCCAGCAAAGTGGAACCAAGCAAATTTTCATTTCCAAATAAGGTGAGATCTTGCATCATTCATGAACAATAAGCTTTACTCACACACAGATTTTTCCTGGACATTGGGTTTTCCCTGATTTTCTTTTCTTCTGTCAGTGTTACTGCCAGAGACATATGGATCTGCTTTTCAATAATTTGCAAGCATATATTTATTCATCAAAGGAGAAATCAGGCTTTCAGTCTTACTTACCTACGCTTCCATACTTTCTGCAAAATTTGATGCATATTATAACTGTCATTTTATCTAAAAACATTTTAGAGGCTGAAATGCAACTTACACAATCATTTTATACATTCACTGTAATTGTATGTCTCGTTTTATCTTGAAAAGCTTTTATTAATGATATGTCTTAAAATCAATGTGTTAGAATTGAGGACATGGAAAATTTAATTCCTCTTGGATATCTTCTATAATGCTTCAAATATTTTCTAAGACTTTAAAAAAAAAGATTGCCATATGTTCTAAGGACAGGCACATGAAAAAAAAATCAGCCACAAAACATATTTAAATTATAAATGAGCCATAGTTTTTATTTGATTTTTTAACCATACAACTAACATAAATACATACTCATTATAAAGACGAAATTAGGCAAATAAAGGAGTAAAATATGAAAATCCCCATCACTCTCATCCAGATTTTATTTCCCTGCTCAGAGATTACTGTCAAGAGTTTGAGTGTACCATTTCAGCCATTTCTCTGTGCATTATATACATATATGGGCATATGCAGTTTTTAAAATTCATAAATTATAGTTCTAAAAGCATTTTTCTAAGAGTTACTTTTCTTCCAGATACGCACAATTCATAAATATCATTGCAAAATATTCACCACTTTTTACAGTGAATTATTGAAATAGTTATTATAATTATCACAATGAATAACTTCCATTCTAAGAGTTCATTTTTATTTCCCTCAATGAAGTATATTTGGAGAGCTTTCCAAGTGACTATGTATTTTCTTCATTCTTCTTAACAGCAGCAAAATATTTCATGGTATGAATTTGCTGTAATGTATTAAATCAGGCTTCGTTTGATGGGCATTCCGATTGCTTCCGGTTGATTGCTATCACAAACACTGTTCCAACGAACATGTTTTGTAGATGGCTTTGTGTGCCTGTTCTTGAATGTCTGTAGTCCTGATGCCCTGAACAGGAACTGTGGTGCTGGAGGCCATATTTACCCTTGACTGTGTTTCAAGAGTCCTTTTGATGCATCTTTGCCAGTGTTTGACAGTATCTGGTTTTTTATCCTTGTTTCTGTATGAAAATCTGGTATATCATTGTTTTCATTTGCATTTGTCCAATTTCTTCTGAGTTTGAGCATTGACCATTTTTCCTTTGCAACTTGCCTATTCCTGTCCATTGCCACTTTTTAAAAAATAATTTGTAGGAACTCCTTATATCTTACTCATGTGTCTAATATATATGATACAACTATTTTCTTGTAACTTGATTTATATACCTTTTATACTAGCAAAGTGTTTGATTTTTATGTCAGAAAAAAGAACACCTTCCCTACCCTAACATTCTAACAATGTTCTCTCTATTCTAAGTCTTTTATAGTTTTGGGGTTTAGGTAGGTTTAAAAAAACATTTTTTTGTGTGTGTGGATGATATAACATAAGATTCTAGTTTTATTCTTCTCAATGGTTAGTAAGTTATTATAACACTATTAACAAATTAGCCCATATTTCCCCTCACTGTTTTGAAATCCTACCTGTATCAACAAGTGAATTTCTTATACATACATAGATTTGTTTCCAGACTGTCTGTGCTGTTTTTTCAGTATATTTATCTACTTCTTTCCCAGTAACTCATTGTTTAAATCAAAGGTAGACAAACTTTTTCTATAAAGGGTCAAATAGTAAATAGTTTAGGCTTTACAGACAATACGTAAATGAAGGAATATGGCCAAGTTCAAATAAAATTTTATTTAGAAACAGATGGTAGTATAATATTTAAAGAACTCATAATTCAACAATAAAAGGAATACCCATTTTAAGAATGGGCAAACATTCTCCAAACATTTCTCCAAAGAAGATCTACGAATGGCTAATAAGTATATGAAAAGATACTATCACTCATTAATCATTACTGAAATGCAAAACAAACCCACCATGAGATAATGTGTCACACCTACTTAAATGGCTAAAATCAAAGACAGATAATAACCAGTGTTAGCAAGAGTGTGAAAAATTGGAACCCTGATAGCAAGTGCTGGTGGGATCCTAAAATGGTGCAGCCTCTGTGAAAAATATTTAGGCAGTTCCTCAAACATTACATTAACATACGACCCAGCAATTCCACTCCTAGGTATATACCCAAGAGATGAGAACACATGTCTACACAAAAACTATACACCCATGTTCACAGCAGTATTTATAATAGCCACTGAGTGGAAACGACACAAATGTCCATCAACTGATGAATGGATAAACAAAAGTGATACACCCTTACAATGGAATATTTTTCAGGCATAAAAAAGAATGAAGTGCTGATACCTGATACAATGTGGACAAACCTTGAAAACGTTATGCTAAGTGAAAGTGAAATAAACCAGTCACAAATAACCACACATTATATGATTTCATATGTTTGAAATGTCCAGAATAGGCAAAAATAGAGAGACAGAGAATAGATTAGTGGTTGCTTACAGCTCAGGGGTGGGGAGGTGGGGTTGAGTGATAGCTTAAGGGTAAAGGGTTTCTTCTTCAGGTGATGACAATGTTCTAACATTCATTATGGTGATAAACTCCAAGTATGCTAAAAGCCATTAAATTGCTTAAAGCAAAACAAAGGGTGGGCTATATTCGGCCTCTGGGCCATGGTTGGATGACTCCTACTTTAAATTTTGGATAATTTGGGGCCTATATATACATGTGGTCAGGTCAAGCTCCCGCTTTATTTTCCAAAAGTCCTGCCTATTTTACATTTTCCTCTTCCAGATCAGTTTAAGAATCATCTTGATTACCTGTTGCTCCTTAAAAAAATCCTCTTGGAATTTTTTTTGGAATTTATTTGGTTTCCAACTTTAAGAAAGTGTATCCATAGAACAGGGTCATCTTCCTGTCCAGGAATTGGGAATGTCTCCTTTTTTTTTTTTATGTCGTCTTTCACGTCCTTTAGTAAACATATTTCTTTTTCATGTAGGTCTTTCACGTTGGTTCTTAGCTCATCCTCAGATATTTAAAATTATTTGCTTACTTTTCTCTTTAAGTGAGCTTTTTTTTAGTTTTTGTGTTTTCTAATTAGTCGCCGATGGAGTGAAGGAAAGTTACTGGGTTTCATATATCTCCTTACTGAACTCCTTTTGGTTCTAGTAAGTGTTTTGGTGACCTTATATTTTTCAAATAGGGGAAAATAGAATGAATAGCAGTAAAATATATAACATGGTAGATGATGATGTGTACTGAAGAAAAAGAAATCAAGAAAAGAAGATAATGAATGCTGATGGGGACTGCGAATGGATGAATTTTCAATAAAGAGCTTAAGAAGGACTTGCCTGCGGAGACAGCATTTGAGCAACTCCCTAAAGGAAGGGAGGAAGCAAGTCATGCAGATATCTGGAGGAGGAGAGTTCCAGGTAGATGGAAGAGAAAGTGAAAGCTCCCTGAGGCAGGAGCATGCCAGGATGTGTGAGAAACAGCAAGGCCAGTGGGGCCAGGGTACAGCAAACCGAGCAAGGAACAGAAATAACACAGAAATAAATGCAGCATCACCTACAGGGACTGTCAGGCCACTGAAAGGACTTGGGGCTTCACTCTGCTGCTCTGCTCTGAGTGAATTGAGAAGTCGTAAAGAATTCTGCAGATAGCCAGCTTGTTCCATTTTATTCCTCTTACTGGGTCTGCTAGAACCTCTGCGTCTTTGCCTTATCCCTGATATTAAGGAAGGTGATTCCAGGGTGTTACTCTATGTCCAGCCGAGGTGGCTTCCTTCTCTTTCTAGCTTTCTGAACATTTTAAAGCATTGAATTTCCATTTCATTTTTTAAAATTAAGGTATAATTTACAAACAGTAAAATTCACCCTTTTTAGTATCCTGCAGGATTTGACAGACACCTATGCTCCTGAGACTTTCACAGTCAAGATACAGCAGCATTCCATCAACACCCAGATTGTCTCGGACACTCTGTAGTCAGCCCCTTCCACGCCCCAATCACTGGCAATCATTGAGCTGTTTTCCAAATACGTATAAATGGAACACGTTTGAGTTTAGTTCAATTGTTTATTCAGCTTATGTTGAGATGTGCATAGCTTTTTTCTTTAATCTGTTAATACAGAAAATGGTATCAATAATTACATTGTCTGAGTTTTTTTAATCACCTGTAAAGTCCTATGATTAATTTCCTTACATATGGCATATTGTTCATTTAATACATTTTTTTGATTTAATATGCCTGTGTTTAATTTAGGAATTCTACTCCTGTCTTCATAAATGAACTTGAAACTAGTTATCTTTCTGTGTATGCTTGTTCAGTTTCAATATTAGGAATGAAATAGCCTCTTGTAATAAATTCATTAGCTTTCTACCATTTTCTGTATTCTGGGACAGTTTATATAACATGCCAATTTTTTTCCTCCTGAAAGGCATCAGGTATAGTTGATTCATATAACTCATTGTAAGTAGAGTTTTCTTTTAAGAATAGATCTTTAACTATCTTACTCATTTTCTGCTATGCCTACTGGCATATTCAGATTTCCTACCTCTTCTTAGCTTAATTCATCTTTCTTTGTTCCTTTTTCAAAAATACACATAATATTATGTTTTCAAATGTGTATATAATGTAATACTCATAATAATTTTAAAGGCAATATAGTAATTTCTTTTAAAATTGTAATATACTAACCTATTGAAACTTATTCTGACCAATGCCTGTAATTAATCAGTACCTACCTCCTATCCCCAAATATGAAACAATCAGTTTTACTTTTGTCTCCGCCACCACCATCTCTCACTTTGACATTATCTACAATATTTCAATTTTCAAATTATTGTTGTTATGACTGTTTTTTAGTGTCAGGCCTCGACAATTGTTTGTTAGGTTTTTTTATTCATTAATTGTTTCTGTGTCTCAAGTCTTCCTCTTTTTAAAGTGTATTTATTGTTTTGCTAGGGTTTGTTTTCTAGCAGGTTTTTAGTCCATTCTTGACCTAAAGTTTCTAATAGACTTTTTCTGCACTTGTCTTGAGTCCTCCCACTCCTCTCCGTGTTTGTTCTCTCCTTGGTGATCGCATCTAGGCCTTAAATACTCTGCATGCCAAGCTGATGACTTCGAAATTCGTATCTCTAGTCCCTTCTGCATCCCCTAACTCCATACTTGTATTTCTAGTTACCTATTCAGCCTCTCCTCCTGCATATCTCACAAACATCTCCAGTTGGATATATCAAAAGCTGAGCTTTTAAGCCCCACACAGACCTATCCCAGTGTTCTCAGTAAGTAACTCCTGCATCTTTGCCGTTGGCTCAGGCCACCAGCCTTGGAGCCATCTGTATTAGTTTTGTAGGGCACCTGTGACAACGTACACAAACCAGTAGCTTAAAAATAAAAGAAATGTATTCTCTTACAGTTCTGAAAGGCAGAAGTCTGAGGTCAGCGTGTCAGCAGGGCCATGCCCTCTGAAAGCTCTAGGATAGAATCCTTCCTGGCCTCTTCCAGCTTCTAGTGATTGTCACATTCCTTGGCCTGTAGCTGCATCACTCCGATTTCTGCCACTACGTTCACATCACTGTCTTTCTTCTGTGTGTCTCTGTGTCCAAATCTCTCTTCTCTTGCAAGGACAGCAGTCGTTGGATGGAGGACCTACTGCCATCTAGTGTGGCCTGCAAAGACCCTATATCCATATAAGGTCAAATTCACAAATTCTGAGTGGACATGAGCTTTTGGGGAACATTGTTCAACCCAGTATATCTTCCTTGACTCTTTCTTCATACTACACATCCCACCCGTCATGAACCCATGTCTACACTGCTTTCATAATATATCTTGAGTCTAAATGCTCCCCTCCACCGTCATGCTACCACCTTGGTCTAAACCACCATCATCTCTTGCATAAATTATTGCAATAGCTCCTAACTGGTCCCCCGTTTCCACACTTGCTCCATGTACCATTCTATTCCAACCATCATCACCTCTAGCCTGGACTGTAACAGTTCTACAGCCATTCGCCTTAGCCCCTAATACACAACCTGTTCTCCACACCATAGTTTTTAAATCGTTTTAAAACATAAATCGTCTCTTGTCACTTTTGTATTCGAAGCTTTTCGATGGCATCCCACACTTAAAATACAATGCAATAATCCTTATAATTTTTGTACATAATCTAACCAAAATAATGGCTTAACCCAAAGTACAATCAGATAAGCATTTTTGTTCTGTAAACATATCCGTGATATAAGTATGTTTTCTGATATAATTGAGTATATATCCCAAGACATATTTGATTGTGACTTTTCCAAAAGGATTGTGCAAATTTGTTTTGTTGAATGTGAATAGTTAAGTTTAAGCAGTAACCTATCATTACTTTAGTATCATTACATTACATTAGTATGAAAGTTCATTTTTCAAGGCAGAAAGTTACAAGTATCTTACTTTCCACCCCAAAAGTTACATTAACTATCAGATAGGGCATAGAATTTCAAATTTAAATGAAAAATGTGTCTTCTTTAGGACTTCTATATGATTTGTACGGAGCTATTTCACCTCTAGATCTTTTTGCCTTGCCCAAGAAAGCAAGAATAAATAATTTTACAAAATGTAGGAACAATTTCATGATTTTAATGCTTTGCTTTCAAAAAGCTCCCAATAAGTAATTTGTACAAATGAAATAAGGCTGCGTTAATGTCTTTTGGTGTAACAGATTACCACAAATTTAATGAGTGAAGACAACACAAATTTATTTTTTACAAACTCTGGACGTCAGAGGTCTAAAATCATTTTCACTGGGCTGAAATGAGGGTATTGGCAGAGCTGTGTTCCCTCTGAAGGCTCCAGGGGAGAACTTGGCTTCCCTTTCTCAGCGTCTAGAGGCTGCCCTTGTTACCTGTCACTCTGACTTCTCCCTTCCTTATCACATCTTCCCTGACTCTCCTGCCTCCTTTTTCTTATATGGACCTTTGTGATTATATTGCACCTACCTAGATAAACCAGGATAATCTCCCATCTCAAAAGCATTAACTTAATCACGCCTGCAAACCCCTTTTTGCCATGAGAGTTAATATTCACAGAAATGAGGATAGGAACGTCTTTGGGGGCCCTTGTTCTGCCTACTACAAAGACTGTCATTAATTCTAACACACAGGGTACTTCTTTCAACCTGAATCTCAACTAATTAGTATTCTGACAACTGGAAACTCACCGTTCCTTAATTAGATTATTACCGTTTGAGATTATCACTCTATTGCTATTGTGCAGGAGCTAGAATTGTTTATGGAATCGGAGGGGCAAAATCTCCTAGATGACCAATAAATAATGAAATTAAGCCCTTATTAAGATTAAAGGGGTAATTTGACCTCACAAGGAAAGTCGATTTAACTGTGCAATCTTAGTTGCCAGTACCACTAAATTAATTAGCTAAATACTTCCGAGAAGTTCCCCAATTTGTCTGGGTATTGAAGGACATAATATATAGTAAAGTCAATTGTTACTGAACTTGGATATTTTTTTCTATTCTCTGAAGACTTAATTTGGAGTCACTGTTCGCTAGACAGATACTACCAGACATGACTGCCTCATTCTTCAAATCTCAAAAGTAATTGAATTTGGTAAAGAAAAGAAGGCATAACTCCTTTAAATTGGCTGTTATTATCAGGTATTCCAACGAAGGAAAAAAAAAATTTGCTTTGCCCTTTTCTTTTCATTTCTGTAGTGATCTCATGAGTTTTGAAATGCAAATAAAGGGACTCAAAATGGTAGAACTGTTGCCATCCTCAGAAGGCATATAGGCAAACTGAATGGCATCTTACAAGCATTTCCCATGGCAATGGACTCTGAATCTGGTGGGGTTAGACCTGGTCTGAAACTATTCTTGCGGATTAATTTTAAAGCATTATACAGAAGAATTCTAGCATCGTTATGGGAAAGAATCCTCTTGCCTTTGTCTTTGTGCCCCAGAAGGAGCATGAAAGCCAGCAGGTGTGAAGGGAAGTGCTTTGAAGTTGGGAAGTTTACCTCCCTCTTTGGGTTACTAGCATGTTCAAACAGTACCGCCAAATGTTCGGACTAAAACTTCATGTTAAGCATTGCCTCAGAATAAGCATTGAAATTCATTGTAAATTATATTATTTCAGCAGTTTTGAGCTTTGCAGAAAAAGATTGAGAAGAAAGTGATTGTGGAAGTGAAGGGAGACCATACCAAATGGGGTTCTTTTTCCTATAGTAATTGGTTGGCTATGGGGTCTGAAAATAAGAGAAGATATATTTCTATTTCTTGCCTTTTATAGTTCTAAAGATGGATGGGTAGATAAACAAGGAGAAGTATGAATGATCCAGTTCTCAAATGGTTCCAAAAAGCCATTTTTAAGTAACACCCTCACAGTATAAGTGCCATCCTCTGTCAACACCGTGGCTTAAGAACGACTGTATTTTATTGACCTAAGGTGCATATTTTTTCACATTTTAAGTTCCCTAAAATCAGGATTTATTTTACAGTTGGTGGCATCTTACAATCAATTGGTGGCAGTTATCCTTCCTAGTAGTACATGAGATAATGCAGCCTCATACAATTTTGATGCCATGTTCCATTTGATGAAATACAGTATTTACTATGGTGCTTCATTGAAGGACTTTCTCGAATACCAGTGAGCTTAGTTATTTCTGTCTTCAGCAAAATGATTTGGACAAACTTTAATGCCCAACTAAATAAACCACATATTAAGAAGTTTAAGGATTCCCATCTACCAAACAAGAGTTCAGTCTTAGGGAATTCAGGATTTAAAGATGGAGAAGAATAAACTCTTATCTGTAAATATTCTTCTAAGTAACCAGAAGTGGTGGTTCTCCCATGGGTTCTCATGACTGCAGGATGAAACACACTTCATAAATGACACTGGGAGATCAAAGCCACACATTAACCTTAGAAATGGGATTACAGATAACTTTTTTATACTTTCCCATTTCTCTGAATTTTCTTTAATGAATAGATACTACTTTTGTTTGAATGGTAAGTGCTACTTAGTAAGATGGAGCCATCCTTGAGTCAAGACAATCATAGTAGCATTCTTTTAAAGATGCTTATTATCAAATTGTATACTTTAAATATGTACAGTTTATGCTATATCATTTATACCTCAATAAAGATGCTTCGTTCTGCTTTCTTTTTTTCAAGAGTCATAGTTGAAAAGAGAAAACATGCTCAGTGTCCTTAGTCATTAGGGAAATACAAATCAAAACCACAATCAGAAACCACTTCACATCCATTAGGATGGCTATCATAAAATTTTTAAAATTAAGACAGAAAGTAACAAATATTAGTGAGGGTGTGGAGTAATTGGAACCCTCATACATTGCTAGGAGGAGTGCAAAATGATTCAGCCATCGTGGAAAACAGTTTGGCAGTTCCTCCAAAAGTTTAACATAAAATTACCATGTGACCTCACAATTTCACTCCTACCCAAAAGCACTAAAAACAAGGACTCAAACAAGTACACGTGCATATGCATTCATGGTAGCACTGTTCATCGTCACCAACAGGTGGAAGCAGCCCACATGTCCATTAACAGATGGATGGATACACAAACTGTAGTGTATACACACAGTGGAATAGTACTCGGTCATAAAAGTGAATGAAGTTTTGATACATGGTACGACATGGATGAACCTCTAAAACATGCTAAGTGAAAGAAGGCCACATATTATATGATTCTGCTGCTATGAAATGTCCAGAATGGATAAATTCATAGAGATAGGATGCAGCTTAGTGGTTGCAGGGACCAAAGGGAGGGGACAACGCAGGGACACTGCTTCATGGGTAAGGACCTTTACTTTGGAATGGTGGAAATATTTTGCAACTACATAGAAGTGATGGTTGTACGACACTGTGAATGTACTAAAATGCCACTGAATCGTTCACTTTAAAGTGGCTAAGCATATGTTACATGTATTTCACTCAATAAACAAAACAAAAAGTCCATAAAACAAAAGGGAAGTGGTTGTAAGCTGTATTACCAGAACTGTTGGACGAGCACATTCGTGTGAAAGTTTCTCATTACAGTACCTGATCAGTGATGAGGTTATGAGTGACCAGTAATGTATCTCACATTCAACTTAGATTTTGAAAGTCAGAGTAAGAAAATTAATTGATATTTCTTGTTCTTTTAGGACTCTCAGCTCGTTTCCTCCGGACACAATAATCCAAGTAAGAAAAACTTCTCTCTACAGCTTTCTATGTGGGGGGTAAAAAGGACGAGGAGGGGAGATGCATGCAATAGGCAGTTGGTTTAAAAGAATTTCACTGAAAAACATATCAAATGGCGGGAAAGAGGGCCATTTGTTCAATCACTGCCCAGATGAATAAGAGTCATGGTGACCTTGAGTGTTCCTCCATCTTTATTCAAGGGAAGGAGGGCCGAAATATGAAATGGTGAATTTCAAAGCAATCCCAGGAGGAAGGGACATCATACTTCACCACAGCTGTCTCTGGTACATGTAGAAGGGAAAAACGTTTTAAAGGCAACTAATGAGTTGCTGTGTTTCCTCGAAAATAAGAACTAGCCAGACCTTCAGCTCTAATGTGTCTCTTGGACCGAAAATTAATATAAGACCCGGTATTATTTTAATATAACATAAGACCAGTTCTTATAATATAATACCCAGTCTTATTTTAATATAATATAAGACTGAGTATAAAATAATATAATACTGAGTCTTATATTAATTTTTGCTCCAAAAAAAGCGCATTAGAGCTGATGGTCTGGCTAGGTCTTATTTTGGGGAAAATATAGTATCTAAATTGAAAGAAAGTGAGTAAAGAGAACCAATCAGAAGACCTCAAGATTAATGGCCTGAGAATCCATGAAGATACCATGCCCTCTTCCAGAGACGGACAGACTGAAGTGTCTAGGAAGGGATTCTTTATTGAATCCAGTGTCTAATAAAATATGCCGGCTTCATCGTCAAAGAGAGGATGTTATCATTCCATGACATAGTGTTTTAATTCTCTTCTTTGGCACTGCTAATTGGTATTAATGTTTCTTGAGCATTAAAAATGCATAAGCTACCCCATTTGTGTCATGAAAGACATCCACAAAGACTGGCTTTGTTAGCCTATGACCAGCTCGTCAGCTGAGAGCACCCTTTGCCAATTACAAAGCTATGTTTGAACATGAAAATCACTCTGAGCTAGTCGGTGTGTCTTCAGAACTGAGGTTCACCCACTGAGCATCTGTGAGGGCAGAAGGGTTGAGGAGAAAAGACACCCAGACAAATGTGTTAGGAAGCCCCAGACTTTTCATGCACAGCTAAAGAAAGGTCAGGGTAGGGGGATGATGGCATAATGATGCATAGGCAATATCACTTAATCATCTCACTCTCTGTTGGAATTTGCTGTGAGCACAGGCACCAGTGAAGAGGAGAAATACCAAGGGGCTTGAAATCTAAAGAAAATAATAAATTCAGTAGTATGAAGAAATGCATGGTTAAGTCATGAGATGTGCAGTGTCAGCATCATATGTAAAGACTAGAGCATACTGAAAAATTGTTCTTACTTTCCTCACTGTTCCTTTCCATTTTAATTGAAACAGCTCAGGGTAAAGGGAGATTATAATAGGTGAATAAATGTACCTTCTCTCAGCTTGCAGTTTTTTGACATAAAGAACAAAGGAAATCGCTGTTGAGTCTCTTCTGGGTGCCAGCACCTTGGTGTATGTTATTTCACTTAATTCCAATAATGGCTGTGTAAGGTAGACATTATAATCCCTATTTTGCACATGATGAAAATGAGATTCTGAGGTTAATAACTAGCCTAAGGTCACATGGCTAAAAAATGACAGCTAGGATTGGAATTTGGGGATTACTGCCCAAAGAAAACAGACTTTCCATCCCATTACCTTGACCCCAAGAAAGTTGCTTCTGTCACCTCAGTGTGAGATTGAATTCTTGTCCAAAAACTATAGTCGGTGATTTTTGTATGTACCCGGCATACTTTTATAGTATGCCATAACATTCACATGCTGAAACTGCAATTTAGATTATGTAAAAAGCAGACCCACCTTCTGAGGAATGTGAGGTGGCACCTGCCTTGTGGTATAAAGCCCTTTGGCATTTCATCGCCTAAGGAAATCTGTGATTGTCTTTCTCTTTTCTGGGGCTAGAGGGGTTTTTTTGGTTTGTTTTTAGTTTTTTGTGTTTTGGGGGTTTTGTTTCCTTTTTTAAATAGATCTTTTCCCAAAAGCCAAGCACACCTATGTAAAGGTGATATACTATTTAAAAATCGAAGCATTCTGTATATTATAGCACATATGAAACTTTAGGAGAGCTGGTCCCACCAGCATTTCCTGTGCTGTTTCTTGTATGGGGTTTGGAATCATTGCAATTTTTGGAATCATGACTCTAGTAAATATGTAGGAAATAGAAGCAAACAGGACTCCAGAGAAACCAAACACCAAATGTGTAGTGTGGATTGATTAACTAGTTTTCACTGTGTTAGGTCAGTGCTGTTTTTCCTTTTTGAAATTAGAGAGCTATGTTATAGAGCTACTAAAAGAAAAGTATATAAATGAAACAGAAAATTATTTTTCATCCAAATCTTTTAAAAGATACTTTAGTCAGTTTGCTGAATCACTGGTTATTTTAGTTTAATGTTGTAAAATGGAAGCTTACTAAGCCTTGAGAAACTTAAATATTAAAATAGGTGATGTGTGTCTACATTTTGTTAAAGTTTTAAGAATATCCTGTTCAAGTAGCAGACTGAGCATAAGCATTTCTTCTCCTCCCTTCAGAATCCCCACTTAACCATAAAGCTATGATAATAGAAGTAAATCTATAACAGAACAAAGAACAGAAAGGGATGCATCAACAAACCAGAAATTCAGTTGAGTTTCTGGAAAACAGAGAGTATATAGGACCTCCTATTAAATAATCCTTAGCAGGGACAGTCATGACCCTGAAAAAGAAAATAATGAAACAAACAGAACTAGCTCCAAGAGAGACTTCAGATTTCCACTCCAACCCACAGAGAAGAGGCATGGAGTACAGGCAGCGATGGGGCACCTGGGCTGTTCTTCCACCTATTGTCCCTCCATCCCCATCCTAGCTGGTTCTCATACAGAGCTTTCAGTCTGGTTTTCCTCTCCCTCCAGCCCCTTGCCCCCCCCCAAAAAAAAAAAAACCACCAAAAAACCAGAATGCTTTCTAAGAAAGTGAACAGTTGACTAGAAGTCCTACTTGGGAGCTGATGCCTAAGAGAGAAGCACAATATTCTGAGATAATACCAGACCTTAAAAACAGACATACAAGTAGTAGAAGAGAGATAACTTGTTTCAAGAAGGAAATAAAAATGCTACACACCCAGGGAGTAAAGTGCTTCCTATTTTTTGGGGGGAGGGGGGTGTCAGAGGGTCAGGGCTCCAGCTTGTATTTTTTTTAATAAACATTTTATTGATATATAATATACGTACAAAAAAGTATGCAAATTATGAGTACACCTCTATACATTTCACAGTTATTAAGCGTCATAGAGCCAGAACTCAGAGCAAGAAATAGAACCGTCTCAGACCCCACAATTCCCCTTGTGTCCGCCTTCCCCCAGCTTGTTTTGAGCCCTCTCTTCTGAACCCTAAATGAAGTCTCCCAGTTAACACACTCTGTCCACTTATAAAGAGCTCTAATCAGCCCTTCCCTACAAAGGAGATATGTGTTAGAAAGAGAGATCAATTTACTAATACAGGAAATCCTC
Source organism: Rhinolophus sinicus (assembly GCF_036562045.2). NCBI lineage: Eukaryota > Metazoa > Chordata > Mammalia > Chiroptera > Rhinolophidae > Rhinolophus > Rhinolophus sinicus. The sequence continues at coordinate 66,572,022 of NC_133755.1, read as the reverse complement.
ACTAATTACCTTTGTTAACCAACCTGTTATCACTCAAAAATATGAATATATAACCAATGAGCACCAAAGAGAAAGAGGGACTCCAGAGGAAATCTGCTTAATTCAAGGAACAGAAGAAAAAAATTTCAAGTGTAATTACGGTCTTCAGAAACATTTGAAATTATTTGTATTAAATTAAAAGAGACAGATTGGTGTGAAAAAGAAGCAGTTACAGAGCAAATGAGCACTGGAGAATTAAAAGTATGGTCAACAAAATTTTAAAAATTTAATAGAAACGAGTAATAGCTGAATTCTAAAATATAAAATATAAGGTTGAAAACATTTTTTCTGAATAGAAACCAAAAGACAGATGGAAAATATGAAAGGAAGGTAAGATACGTGGAAGATCAATCAAGGTGGAAAGGAAAACATCCAGCTAATAGGAATACCAGAAAAAGAAAATGAAGAAGAATAAATAATAATAGAACTCTAATTCCAAGAAGAATGCTTAATCCATTATCAGAAACACTGTATGTAAGGAAACAGGAGACCATGAACAAGAGTGAGGAAAAACAACAGACAGCAGAGAAGTAGATAGACCTGTAAGGACTTCAAATATCAAAATATAAAATAAGCCCAGAGTATAAAATAAGAATGCTTACTTTAACTTCCAGAAATGAGAGGATTAAGAATGTGGTTAAAAACAAGGAAATTTAAAGGATTATACTAATCAGAACCATTAGAAATGGAAAAATAATAACGGAAATTAAAATTTTCTTGGTCAGGTTAAACAGTAGATTAGACATAGCTCGGGAAAAATGCATTGGAAATTGAAATTAAGAAATTGTCTAGAATACAACCTAGAGAGACAGAAATGAAAAATATGAAATGGAAGTTAAGAAACATGGGGGATAAAGTGAGACAATTTAACAGATTTAAGTAGAATTTCAGAAAGTGAGAAGGGAACAGAGGAAGTATTAAGGAAGATGACAGCTGGAAATTTTTTTTTTAGAATTGAGACACGAACCCACAGATTCAAGAAACCCAATAAATATCAAGCAGGGTAAATAAGAAAGTCCATGCTAAATGTATTACAACTAATCTGCAAACCACATAGATACAGAAAAAAATTCTTAAAATATCTTTTAATACCTTCAGAGAAGCAACAATTAAACTTCCAGTTGACTTCTCAACAGCAGCAGTGGGAGCCAGCTGACAGTGAAATTATAACTTCACTTTAGTGTACGTGGAAACTGACAAGGTGATTCTCAAATGTATGTCATAGAGCAAAGGGCCCAAAAAAGCTCAGACAGTCCGGAAGAAAAACAAGGTTGGGGCCTTGCCTTAACAATATTAAAAATTAATAAGTATATATTTTTAGTTAAGTAATACAGACAGTAACAGGTGAATTGAGCAATGGAAGAGAATATAGGACCTAAAAACAAACCCACAAATATACGAAAACTAGATTCATGACCGAGCTGATAATGTAGACCAATGGAGAAACAATGGGTTTCTCAGTAGATATTTCCGGAATAATTGGTTATCCATAACAAGTAAAATAAAGTTAACTACCCCATATCACATACAAAAACTATTCTAGGTATTTGTAAAGACCTAAATGTGAACAGTAAAATTATACACTTTCAAAAGACAATATAGAACATCTTTCTGATGTGCTTCTTAAATAAAGCACAAAAAAGTATCAAATAAAGAAAAATATTGATAAATTCATGTACATGAAAATTGAGAACTTATAATCATCCACAGGTACCAGAAAAGGTAAAAAAGACTCACACTGGGAAAGTTATTTGAGGTGTGTGTGTGTGTGTGTGTGTGTGTGTGTGTGTGTGTGAAAAGATTTGTATCAAGACAATAGCGTGCTTCTGTGAGTTAAAAAAAATTACAAAAATGTTTTTTAAAAAATGAGAAGGAATGTCACAGAAGAGCAAGCACGAAATATCTACCTCACTGGTACTCAGAAAAATGCAAACACTACACTGAAATTGCACTTTGCATTATTAAATTAGAAAAACTTTCAAAGTTTGATCATAAGTGAATTTGGAAGCCAGTTCAGGATTCCCTGGTAAGGTTGGACACGTGTAAGCCCTGTGGTCCAGAACTCCTAACATGTGCATGAGAAAGAATATTCATAAATATTGATGATTGTGTCATTTAAAGTGGGAAAAACCTAAATGTCCACCAGGAGTAGAATGAATAAGAAAATCATGGTAGATTTTTTATAAAATGTACAGCAGTGAGGATGAACAGACCAAAGCTACATAATATGATGGCGGGATCTAAAAAACATCGTCGAGGGACAGAAGTAAGCCTCAGAAGAATACATACAGTATGATTCCATTCGTATCAATTTCACAATCAGAAAAACAATTGAAGAATATTTACTAATAAATACATGGGTGGTAAAATTCACAAGAAGAGAAAGAGAATGATTAACATGAAATTCCTTTACTAGATCATTAGTGGGGAGGGCAGGATGAGACCCACACTCAAAGACTTCTGGGTTATTTCTTGGCACTGCCTCATTGCTGGCCCAGAAGGTGTTTTCACAGTTAATCCAGTTTAATTTTTTAAAACTGTGTACATACATTTTTATGTACAGATGCATTTTTATATACATTAAATGCATGCTCTGTTGAACATGTTTTTAGGAAAAGCATAGCCTTTACTTGAGACAGAGTGACCTGTGGCCTGATGAAATTAAGAATGAGAATCCATGTGACCTAAATGCCGGGAACAGTCGCTTTCATTCAGGTTTAGTGACGTTCCCTTCTGTACAGGTCCAGTCCCACTTCTTTCTGACTAATATTTATATTGTTATAGTATTGTAAATTCTGTTACTGGTTTGTAATTTTTCTAAGCAGCCTATTGGCGATTCTAGAAATTAAATTATTAATTAATATGAATGAGAATGACTCATGAATAATTACCAAACAGAACATAAATATTTTAAATCTTGGCTACGTGGAAGGAAAGGTATGGTTGTACAGCGTATGTACTAGAGGAAGAGAAGGTGGGGGAAGGATAGATGGATGAGTTTCCTCTTTTGACAGAGTATGAGAGAAAGATACTGTCAGAAGTTGATTAATCAAGAAATAGATTAAATGTACTTAAAGTTATAAATACTCACTGGAGGCAGTGAAAGTAATAATGGAAATAATGAAAATTGTAAAGAGAGGGGAGGATAGTATATTAAATACCTTATCTCTCATTGTTCATAGCAGAAATCCTTAGGTACCATCTAAAGTTGATATATTCAGAAATAGGTCTATTACCTCCAGTAATGGTCAACAGGCTCACGGAACTAAAAAACAAAGCAAGCAATGGTTTTGTTTCTGTTTTTTACTATGAACATGGATTACTTTTATTATAAAGAGAAGTTCAGTATAGCAAACCTTTCTGCAGCAGGATCCAGCCTAACGTGGGTCTGGATTTATTCCCTCTTCAGACATCTTCTTTAGTCCCTATCATAGCTCTATTAATGGAGAGGGCGCTACTCCAGCCGTGCAGTCCCTTGAAGCCTTCAAAGGGCATGAATTTGATGTTATTTATCTTTATGTGACTGTCGGAGCCGTCAAGCTGTTTAATATTTCAAATCGTATGTCCATCACGGCAGCAAATGTACCTTACTCCTTTCTCCCACTGTAGTGTGGGATTCTGTATGGATGACAGGTCATCAGACAGACAGACAGACACTGAGCATGGTGTGTAGTCAGGTACTGTGCCAGGTGCAGAGAGACAAAAATGGTGTGTCAAGTTTAAAGTACACATGTGATGTACATATATACATACATGATTCACGTGTGTGTACATGTCTGTGTGTGTATGTCCTTTCTCTGGCTCAGTTGTTTTCCCCTCTTCCTCTCTAATTGTATTTCCACATGTAAAATGACCACACAGGACCCAGGTCAGTCTCTTATGCCCAGTTTCTTCATGATGAGTGCAGGTTCCCTCCCCCAAAGAAACCAGTGTTGTGTCCATCATGAAAACAGCTGACATCACCAGGACGACACCGGACAGTCCTCCTTTGGTGGCTGCACAGAAACATCTCAGCACCCAACTAAAAAACCTCTTACTGAGAATTTTCTAGTTCCCATGCATAATATTCCCTTCGGTCATGATAAAGGAGCTATGATTTGTAATGGCTCAGGCACGTAAACATTTCACATGAACCTCAGTAATTGCATCACCTAAAACAGCCAGATGTTGGGGAGAATATTGCGTTTCATTCTTCCCGAAGGACAAAAAATAGTTTAGATCCCTGTCTCCATCCTGCACTTACTTTTTCCCCAGAAACGTTCCTTCATTGTCAGCACTGAGGTGCTGAGAACACTCACTCTCATCTCAGGCTGTTCATAAAGGTCTTGTTTGGCCCCGTGGTATCCTTCCTATTTGCCAGAATCTACTGTTTTCCCTGTTGCCACAACATAAGTGCTGCTAACCAGCCACAGCTTTGTCCCTGCGCTGGTCCAGCCCACGACTCCTGCAGCCCCCACGTCCCAAGAGCCTGTGTCCTCTCGACCTGTGGGTTCTTTGGCAGCATTACTGCTCAAGGTAAAACTTACTGATTCAAACAGTCAAACAGTGTTTTTGTTCGTAGTCTCGATTTCCTGTGTTCTTGCCATAAGTTGTGTGGAGATGTTTACTATTGCCAGCTGCTCTGAGCCTGGCCATTCCACAGTCTTGATTGCGAAGGGGTGTGCTGTGACTACCTGTGGCTACAGATTGAAGAAAGCAACCAATTTCTTCTAAAAGGGGAGTGGGGAGGAGATCAATATGTTGACTTTTAAACCTCCCTTTAGTTTTGTCTTAATAATGCAGGTGTTATAGCTCTATTTGGGGGTTCTGGCAGGAATTGTGGATACTCATGGAAAAATGATTCTGGAAAGGACTAAATTGGGTTATTTTCCAGCACTAAAGCCACTTGACAAGGCCTAACATGTCTCTTAAGTGAGTACACCACAGACCAGGCCTGGAAGACATAACATAAAAGTATGAGCTTTAAAGCAAGTTTATTAATTTGCTGCCTCTACTTTTACGTCAGCAAGGTTTCATATGTATTTGTTACCGAGGCAGTTAAATAGGTTTTGTGGCTTTTTGACAAAGTGGCTGTCCCTCGTGGTTCTGGTGCTGTGTAGACATGTTAGCATCGAGTTATATCTGAGATAGACGTGTGAACTAGATCTGTCTTTTTTTCTCACGACTGTTTAATTTCCTAAAAGAAGAAAATATCGAGTTTACTTCTGGGTTCAGTTTGGATGATATCTTCAGAATGTGACCCTAAACAGTATACTAGGGGATTCTGTGAGAGCTCCAGGCCTGACTCGAAAGAGCTAAGCAAAGCAGGTTGCCACCATCAGGTCCATGTCTTACAACCCGTGGTCTTCTCTGGGTTTTATTAAATGATTAGCACGACACAACCATTGTAACCACAGCCAGCTCGCACTGACAATCAAGACCCTTCTTCTATCCCCAGGCCTCCAGAAAATAAAAAGAAGCATCTTACACGTGAGGATGCATGCTTCAAACCACCAGTGATCAAGGACCTAAGACTTACATTATGTCTATTGCGAGAAGAATTTGCCCTTTAAAACTACAAAAACTGAACTGGTTCCAAGCTCCCTTAATTAAATACTGTTAAATCCTTGATGACTACAGACCCCAGAAACATTTGCTTACCTAACCTCTCAGATAGTCAGGAAGGATTTCTGGTTTACATCTTATTCTGTGTTAACTCGGGGGGCCCAAAACCTGCTGCCAGGGCTCATGGTGGGGTAGCATTCTTGGGGACCTTGTCATCTAGGGTGCAACCTCAATAAAATTCTCTCCTCCAAGTTCCGATGCAGCCAGACCTGGTTTGTCTGTGTTAGAGGAAAGGATCAAAGTTCACAATGCCTTGCATGTAGAATGCTAATGAGGTTTGTTCCCCCAGTTTTCTGTAAAACGGAAGGGGGAGGAAAACAGGTTCCATCTGTAAGATATTCAGCGTTTGGCGAGGCCTGCACTCTGAGCCTCTGGTTGTTTGCAAACACCTTCTTAGTACCGACTCACAGATCCAGGCCTGGGCAGTTGTATAACAGAGAAGAAATGATTTTGCAAATCTGGTTCTCAGATAATAAAAAGATGTTTGAAAAGCCTCCTGGTGCACATTTAGAAAGATTGTTAATAGGAGCATGGAAATACGTTTAATCTCCCTTAACTCTTAAAGACGGTAACACTCACATATTGGTATTTTTTTCTGCTTCCTTTTTAAGAGAAAAGTAATGCTGAGCCAGAGAGTCCAGACAATGGCACTTCGAATACATCGTAAGTCTTTCACTTTTCTATTTGCAATGGTGGTTCTTTAATGTGCCTATAATATGAAATAGTACACGTATCTTGTAATAGTAATAATAATAATAATAATAATAATAATAATAATAATAATAATGGAAGGAAGGTTGTGGTTCTCTTTTGCATGATAATGTCTTTTTCAATGCTTTTGAGCACACATGGTTTTGGAGGGCTTATGCTTTAGCACAGTGAGAATAATCTTGAAAACACAAATGCTCCTCTTCATAAAATGTAAACGTAATGAGATTTGAAGGTGCATATGGTGGGGGGAGAAGGGAGGGAAACCCCTTAGAATGTGTCCGGCGACTTTCCTCACTGTCATAAATGACTGTACAACTCCCACGTACTGGGAGAGACTCTGGCCTGCACCAACCTGTGAAGTACCAAGGTCATTTGAAAAGCCTGCCATATGTGACTTCACCTCAGAATTATGTGAAAAATACAATTACAGAGATCTTGGGACTCTCAACTGCGTTGACGATTTTGAATTAGCAAACACAGTTTTTCAAAGATAAGAAAAGACTTCTATAAAATACACTTTCCTCAGTCTTTATTTTGCCTTCTTCCACTCTGTACTCAAGGAATCCAATATGTTTTAATGATTCATTTGATACCAAATTTATATACCAAAGTTTAAGTGAAATAATTCACCAGCTAACAAATTATTTCAGCTCCAGGGGAGTCACTCACAGTTTTGTTCCTTGAAAATCTTTATTATCATTCTGAGGGGTGACTTGTTTTCTTATCGTAAGACACCTTTGTGAATTTATCTTCACGTAGACCAGCACTCTTAATTACTAAGCATTTAAAATGCTATTCATTAGATATCATAGTTTGTGATATAATATTACTAAGTGTCTTATTTTGTTCAAGTTCTATTTCTCAGTCTAGAAAGATCCTTCAGCTTGCATAGGGTAGCTGTGTATTTCATGGAAGATATGATTATATGTTTGTCTTTCTTGATGTTACCCTAGTTCTAAAGAGTAACATTGTCATGATTTCTGAGGATATAATGAATGTGACAAGTCTTAAATGGTTAAAATATTACTAATTTTTAAATTTTTATGCTACAAAATATGAGAAAAGGGTTTTAATGCCATCTGGAGGCATTCTAGAGAACTGAAAAAGGTAGAATCATTTAAAAATTTGATTCTTTTGAATAACATTTGAGACTGGATAAGAATTTACACAACTAGAATGTAAGCAACTTGGGAGTAAGATTTGTTTTATATATGAATAATTTTATAAAAGTGCTAATTATTGTAGAAACAACAATTTTTCAAATTCCTATTAACAAACTCATTTTAAAAATAGACAAAGATACATACAAAATATGTTGGAAACTGCTACTATCCTACATTTAATTTCACAAATTTTAAAACCACCTTCAGTAGATGCCAATTTTGTTAATGCAGTTTTAAGTTCTTCCCTCACACATTTCTAAAAAGTCTGTTCTCTAAAAGAATTGGTTTCCATACCTCAGTACCTTATGAAAATAAATACGTTGTCTGAGCAATTCTTTAAACCCTCTGGACATTTGGGGACAGTAAAAGCTTGAAGCATCAACCCATGCTCCTATCTCTTTAAGCAAAGCAGTTCCTTAGTGAACTGCCTCTCCTGCCTCACCTGCCTCTTGAACTAGAAATAGCAGAAATGAAGTCTGAGGTGGCAAGGATCTCTCTTGAACGTGGCGAGAACTGTACTTGAGCCTCTCAGAGAGCCCTCTAAGAGTGGTTCTGTTGTATTTGGGTAAGAGGGAGAGGAGGTAATGAATAAAGAGCAAGGACGCAGGGGGCCTTAGATTTGTAAGCATTGTACATTCTCTGGGCAGTACCTTATTGGAGCTTTATTTAGGCACGCAGATAGTAGGGCGGCGACAATATCTTTATTTTATATAGAAGGACTCTAAGGGCCAGAATAGCCATTCAGTTTAAGTGAACATGGTAGAACACAGATATTTGGATATTTTGCTTTTTGCCCATTTACCATACTGAGGGGTTGGTGGGTCATAGGGGACAAAACAAAGCCATAAATCAGAATCAAGTGGAAAAACTGGGGTCAGATTATTTGTTAAGTGGTAAGTATATTCATGTGCTTGGGCTGCCACAACGAAGTACCACAGACTGGGTACCTGACGTGACAGAAACGTATTGGCTCACAGTTCTGGAGGCCAGAAGTCCTAGATCAGTCAGTAGGGTTGGTTTCTTCTGTGAAGGGAGGGTCTGTTTCAAGCCTGGTGCCTTGTTCTGTAGGTGGACATCTCCAGTGTCTCCTCAGATCATCTTCCCTCTGAGCGTGTCTCTGTCCAGATTACCCCTTTTTATAATAACACCAGATGTATTGGATTAGGGCCCGCCCTAAAGGCCTTCTTTAACTTGATTGCCCCTATAAAGACCCTGTCTTCAAATAAGGTCACATTCTGAGATCCTAGAGGTTAGGACTTCAGCATACGAATTTCAGTGTGGGGGGAACAACTCAACTCATAACATCAAGGGTTGGAGTAATAAGAGTGATTCAGAAGCTAGGCTGCCAGAACCAGGAGGCTGGGATGCCAAGAGATAGAACAAGGGGAGAGAATGGTAAAACAGATAAAAAATAGTGAGCTCCATGGGAGCTGAAGGGACAAAGCAGAGCAAAGAAAACTCAACAACATACACACAGTTACTAGGAAAGACCCACTTCCACATTCACAGTTTGGTGGGACCAACTCTGCGTCAGGAACGCCTGACATCCCTCTGTCTGTATAATTCCATGACCCTGTAAGCCATTTAAAGCCATTCTATGGGTTTAAATTGAAGTACAAACTTGGAAGTCTCCAGAGAACAAGCTCATTTCCTGAAAAAGTCTTTCCTCACTGAAGATTAATTAAGCAGCAGATTAATCATGATAAGTTTTAGATAATCATTGACAGATAGGACATAGTAGTCTAGATAACACCTTAGGATCCCTTAACGATGTATTATTCAGTGATACTATGAGTATTCATAAAGATGAAAAGTGTAGTTTATTCTTACACACCCACACACACACGTGCGTGCACACACGCGCGCACTCGCGTGTACACACACACAACATGAATTAGAATGTCCGTAGAGTACCAGTTATGATAATGATGGAAGACCTTATGTTGCGTTAACTCTCCTGCAGATAACTATTATAAACTCTAGACAAAGTATTTTTTAAACTAATTGAAGGCATTAGAGGCTGACTAAAAGAAGGCAAAAAATGTGGGGAATTTGATCCTTGAAGGAAGAAAAATAGATGGGGTGAGATCTACATTTATACAACTTCTCCCCTGAGGGCACTCCCGAATCCATAAAGAGCAACAACTCATGGAGAAAGCTGCGATCATACTGGCTTAAAGTGGCAGAGGACGGAATGCAGGGCCACCAAAGTGTCTGGGATTCAAGGAAGGAAATTCCAGAAAGGAGGAAGCCATAGAGAAGAGAGCTCCAATTCTGTATGTAAATTCCCCTCAATCTTTGGAGGACCCCTCAACTGCCTGTGTGTGGAGGAGATGCCAGTGACCCCAGTGGGAAGGCTAGAGAGCTGAAAAATCTGAACACAGATTTCAGCTGCTGCCTACTGGCTATAATTACTACCTATAGAGTTTGGAATTCAAATCCCACCCAAATTAGAGGGGCTTGGTAAAGGATTCATGCTAAACTAAGGGCAAAACCAGAACATAGCATAACAAAACATAACACTAAGCAGCCACAAGTTCAAGATGATCAGCTAGTAATTTAGTTGCCTGATGGAACAAAAAATTCAGCACTGATTAAAGGAAGAAAACAGAATCCACAGTCTCTGTAACATTATAGTCTTTATAACAATATTCGTTAATCAAAAATTAAAGGGTAATGTGAAGGGAAAGGAAAATGTGATCCACATTCAAGAAGGAAAGTTTTCACTGTAGCAGAATTTGAGGTGACCTAGATGCTGGAATTTTTAGACAAGAACTTTAAAGTAGCTATTATAATCAAGGATGTGAAGGAAAACATGGTCGTAATGATTGAAAAAAAAAGGGTATCTCAACAGGGGCATGAAAACTGTTCAGGAGAACCAAATGAATATTCTGGAACTGAAAAGTAGAATATTTGAAATGAAAAATTCACTGGATAGCCAATAAGAATTATCCAATATGAAGAACAGTAAGAATAAAGATTAAAGTACAATGGACAGAGTCTCATTGAATTATGGAACAATATCAAGTAGTCTAATATACATGTAATTGGAGTCCCAGAAAGAGGACAGAGCTAAACACACCATAAAATATATATATACATTTGAAGAACTAATAGCTGAAAGCTTCCCAAACTATATGAAAACATTAGCTTACAAATATAAGAAGCTCAACTAACCCTAAGTAGGATAAATAAAAATAAAATCACATCTTGAAACATTATAGTAAAATTGCTAAAAACTAAAAATAAAGAGAAAATCTTGAAAATTGCCCAAGAAAATGATATATGCAGGGAACAGTGAAACAATTAGCTGAAGGATTCCCGTCATAAACTACAGCGGCTAGAACATCTTTAAGGTGCTGACAGACTGAAAAAAGATAAAGAACTGTCAAGCCAGAATTCTAAATCTAGCAAAAATATCTTTCAAAATGGAAGGTGAAATAAAGGCATTTTTGGATACACAAAATCTGAGAGAATTCATGTCCAGTAGGCCTGCACAATAAATGATAAAGGAAATATGATAAATGATAAAGGAAATTTATTATTACCCAGTTGAAAGGTAATACTATCAAATGGAAGCTCAGACCTACAAGAAGGAGGTATTTACAAGAAATAAATATATATGTAAATGTAAGAGTATTTAATGTAAAGATAAAATATTGTTTTGTGGGATTCGTGATGTATTTAGATGTAAAATATATCACAACATAGCACAGAGAACACGAGAAGGCAAATGTAATTGCCTGACTGCAAGGTTCTTACATTTTATATGAAGTGGTATGATACTATATTTAAGTAGTCTAGTAATAAGTTAAAGGTGGATAGTATAATACCCATTAAAACAATCACTAAAAGCAAGTACAAAAGTTGGATAGCTAGAATGTCATTGGAGTAATTAAAATAAAATACAAAAAAATAGATTAATACAAACAATGACAGGAAAGAATGAACAGAAACAAACAAAAAAACAGAAGGTATCAATACAAAAATAAATAGAAAAATAGTAAATTTAAACCCAGCCATATCAATAATTGCATTAATTGTTATTAATGATTTAGTAAATGGACTAAAATCTCCAATTAAAAGGCAAAGACTGTCAGACTGGTGATAAAATCAAGACTGTCTGCTGTTTACAAGAAACACAAATATTAAAACACAAATAGGTTGAAGCCAGAGAATGGGAAAGATAGATTGTGAAAATAGTAAGCATAAGAAAGCTGGGTGACACTACTCTTAATAGTGCCAAATAGGCTTCTATTCAAAGTGTGTTACGAGAGATAAAAAGGAGATTTTATCATGCTAAAAGGTCAGTTATTAAGAAAGATGTGACAATTATATATATATATAAAACAGATCTTCAAAATGCATGAAACAAAAACTGACAGGACTACAATAATATTAGAGTTTTTTAACATCCCTTTCTTTAGTAACTGGTAGAAAAATTAAACAAAATATCAGCAAGTATATAGAATATTTGGGCAACATTATCAACCTTTTTGACCTAATTGACACTTATAGAACACTACACCCAACGAGTTCAAGATACAGATTCTTATCAAGCACACGTGAAGCAGTCACCAAGATAGACCTTATTGTGAGCAATTAAAGGAGTATCATTCAATTTCATAGGATTAAAATTTTACAAAACATGTTCTATGATCATATCATGATTACATTATAAGTCAATAGCAATGAGATACGTAGAAAATTCCTAATAGTTCAGATTTAAATAACACTCCTTTGAATTAAAGAAGAAATCACTAGGGAAGTTAGGAATTTTAACTGAGTGAAAATGAAAGTACAATTTATGAAAATGTATAGGATTCGCTAAAACAATAAACCCAACAACAGGAAATTTGTAACTTTACATGCTTATACTAGACAAGAATAAAGATGAGCATCAGTAACTTACGTTTCCACTTTCAGAAGCTAGAAAAAGAATAAATTAAATCAAAGGTAATTAGTAAGAAGTACATAATAAAGATAGGAATAGAGATTAACAAACAATAGAGAAAATTAAAAAGCCAAGATTTGGTTCTTTAAAAACATTAATAAAATAAACAAACACTTGAGGGGTGGCCAGTTAGCTCAGTTGGTTAGAGTGTGGTGCTGATAACACCAAGATTGCCGGTTCAATCACTGCATGGGCCACTGTGAGTTGCACTCTCCTTAAAACATAAAATTGACAAGGCTAATCAAGGAAAAAAGGAGGGGAAACACAAATGACCAGTGTCAGCAATGAAAGAGGGGACATCTCTACATATTCTACAGAAATTTAATAATAACTAATTATAAACTACTTCATGCCAATTAATTTGACAATTTAGATGAAATAGTCAATTTCCTTGAAAAATGCAGTTTACCATAACTTCCACAAGAACAAATAGAAAATCTGAATGACCTGATTGCTATTAAAGAAATTGGATTTGTTGTCAAAATTTTTCCACAAAGAAAATGTCCAGGGCCACTTAGTTTCATGGGTAAATTCTACTAGAACTTTAAATAGAAGTGTTTATACAAATGAAACACCAAAAAATGAACTACCAATCTTTTACAAACTCCTTCAGAATGTAGAAGAGGAAGAAAAACTAACCAGGTTATTGTATAAAGCTAGAGAAACCCTGATGCCAAAATCTGACATAAACCTTATAAGAAAAATTTATAACCCACTGTCCCTCATAAACACTGCAAAATTCCTTAACAAAGTATTAGCATGTATAATCCAGTAATATATGAAGGATATAATTCATTATAACTAAGTAGGATTTATCACAGAATGTATGGTTGGTTTAACATTTAAAAATTAATGTAATCTATGTCAATAGAATAAAAGAGAAAAATCATATTATCCACTAAATAGATGAAGAAAAAGCATTTGGCATGATTTAACATTCATGATTTTAAAAGAAACTTAGTAAACTAGGACAAGAAGGGAAGTTATTCAATCTGATAAAAGACATCTACTAAAAGACCTGCTGCTAACATACGTATTTCATGGTGAAATACCAAATACTTTCCTCCTAAGGTCAAAAATATAGCAGTGATGTCTACATTTATCACCTCTATTTAACACTGTGCTAGAGGCTCCAGTTGATGCAATCAGGCAAGAAAAGGAAATAGTAGAAGTAAAGATTGAAAAGAATGATTGTTTTTAGAGAAAATACTAGAAATCTAATAAACTACTAGAATCAATAAATGATGAATTTAGCAAGGTCAATATATAAAAATCAATTGTGTTTCTACTTATTAGCAATTGGAAATTAAATTTAAAAGGCAATTCCATTTATAATGACAAAATACTTAAATTTAGCAAACAACATAAAAGACCTATACACTGAAAACTATAAAACATTGAGAGAAATTTAAGACCTGAATTAATGGAGAGATGCTCATGAATTAGAGGACTCCACTTTAATGTCAGTTCTCCTATTGATCTGTAGATTCAGCACAATCTTGATCAAAATGCCAGCAGGACCTTTTTGTAGAAAATGACAACTTGATCCTAAAACTTTTATAGAAAAAGCAAAGGACCTAAGTAGCTAAAACAGTCCTGAGGAAGAACAAGGTCGAATGCTTCATAGTACCTGATTTCAAATATTACTGTAAGGCTAAAGTAATTTAAATAGTGTAGCATTGTTATAAAGACAGAGAAATAAATCAATGGAACAAAACAGAGTCTAAAATAGACCTACGCGTATATGGTGAACTATCAACTGGTGAATGGATGAACAATTGTGGTATATTTGTACAATGGAATGCTTCGAATAAAAAAACCAACGAACTTCCCGAATTGATCTATAGATTCAATGCAGTCCCAATCAAAATTCCAGCAAGTTATTTTGTGGATATCAAGAAACTGATTCCAAAGTTCATATGAAGAGGCAAAAGACCCAGAATAGCCCACCCAATATTGGAGAAGAACAGAGTTGGCAGATTGGCACTACCCAACTCCACTTACTGTAAAACTAAGTAATCAAGACAGTGTGATATTGGCAAAAGAACAGAACCATAGATCAATGGGACAGAATAGAGAGCCCAGAAATAGACCCACAAAAATATAGTCAACTTATCTTTGACAAAGGAGCAAAGATAATACAATGGAACAAAGACAGTCTTTTGAACAAATGATGCTGGAAAAACTGTACATCTACATGCCAAAAAAAAAAAAAATCTAAAAGCAGACCTTATATCCCTCACAAAAATTAATTCAAAAATAGATCAGAGACCTAAATGTAAAATACAAAACTGTAAAAATCCTAGAAGATAACATAGCAGAAAACCTAGATGACTTTGGGTACGGTGATGACTTTTAGATACAACATCAAAGGTATAATCCATGAAAGAAATAATTGATAAGCTGAACTTTATCAAAACTAAAAACTATCTCTGTGAAAACAATGTCAAGAGAATGAGAAGACTGGGAGAAAATATTTGCAGAAGACATGTCTGATAAAGGACTTATTTCCAAAATATACAAAGAATTCTTAAAACTCAGCAATAAGAAAACAAACAACCCAGTTAACAGAGATCTTACCAAAGAAAACATACACGTGGCAACTAATCAGATGAAAAGATGCTCCACATCATATGTCATCACAGAAATGCCAATTAAAATAATAAGATACCTGTATTAGCATGGCCAAAACCCAGAACACTGACACCACCAAATGCTGGTGAGGATGTGGAGCAACAGGAACTCTCATTCATTACTGACGGGAATAGAAAATGGTGCAGCCATTTTGGAAAATAGTTTGGCAGTTTCTTACAAAACTAAACATACTCTTACCATATAATCCAGCAGTCATGCTCCTTGGTATATATACCCAGAGGACCTGAAACTACATCCACACAAAAGTGTTACTTCAATTAAGAAAATAAGAAATAAAACATAAATTTACAAAAAGGATAAATATTTATGTGACAGCTTTTCTACCTGGTAATAATAGTCAACACGTTTTGAGCCCTTACCTTGACCAGGGACTAGTCTTAACACTTGACATGTTTTATCACCTCTAATTCTTACAAAATTTCAGTGGCACCCTATTTTATAGGTAAAAGGAGGCTAGTTAAGGTCCCTGCTTTATAGAGCTTGAAGTGACAAAGTTGCTCCCAAGATTCAGACCCTGGAAGCCACGCTCTTAACCATCGTCCCAGTCTGCCGCCATCTCAGAGCTCTCAGATAGTTGCTCTGAAGTCAGTCACCATTCCAGGAAGAGCAAGGAAGTAAGGCAGTGCCTGCAGAGCATGAGTAGACTGAGATCCTGCTAGAAAGTAATCTATACTAAGAAAGTTCTAGGAATAATGAGCAAATGGGGATTTCCAAAATCCTCCAAAGGCCGCAATGTCGCAGGGTCACTGTGCCTGCTTAATCCAGATTTGCCCACCACCAGACCCACTCTGAAGTCAGAGGTCAACAGCATAGGCTTATAGAAAAAGCCTAAGGGAGGAGCCTTCTGCATTGGTAGATGACCCTCAACTGAACAAAGTAACTATAAATTTAAAGAATAAATGACGATTTGAAATAACCTTCATACATTACAGAAATGGGATTAAACACAAAGCATCCAACGCCTAGGAGAAAAAAAAATAAAATGAGGCAGAAGGAAAATGGTCCATTAGGGGTGTACTATGTACAGTAAAGGACCTGGAAATTACTATATGCTCAAAGTGAGTTAGAATGACCAATGAAATGTTCTTTCTCCAAAGTTCATACGGTAGTTAGAATTAATATATAGAAAGTGCCCATTACCTAATAGGCACTCAATAAATAATACTGATTGCTATCCTAACCAAGTTCATGACTTCTAAAACATAGAAAATAGCCCTGCCTGGGCAGTTAGTGACGATCAGACTTCATTAGAATTTTAATCTCTCCTTTTTAAAAAAGTGGAAAACTTAAAAAGGGTTGAGGGTGGTAAAAACAAAAGTTGATAAAGGTCTTCTAGGGAAGCTGGGACTATGAAGAAAAAAGGCAGAGTGGTCAGTTTACTGCAAAGATTTCACCCAAAATGAGCTTTTCTCCAAACCTTCAGATGATGGGCTGCAGGGCAGGTAGCACAGGAGTTACCTCTCCCCGAGAAGCATGCATGGCCTGGAGGCAGCTAAAGAATTCACCTCCACCACAGACTTCTGTTTTCAAATGGCTCCGAAGACTTGGATATCATTGATTGCTGGAACAGAGTGGGTCCAGACAATGCACAAAGCTCCTTTCCAGGTGTAGAATGTGGAATTTTGTGAGTCGTTTATAAAGATGCAAGGTGAAATATGCTCGTGTCAACGAAAAGTATTTGTCTTCGTCAGTTGAGCTGCTCTAACAAACTACCACGGGCCGGGTGGCTTATGAACAACAGAAATTGATTTCTCACGGTTCTGGAGGCTGGGAAGTCTAGCGTGAAGCCACTGGCAGACCCTGTATCTGTTGATGGCCCGTTTCCTGCTTTGCAGGTGGCCGTCTTCTCACTGTGTCCTCACGTGGCGGCGGAGAGACAGGAAGCAGGCTCTCCTGTCTCTTTTTATAAGGACATTAATCCAATTCCTGAGCGTCTTACCCTCATGGCCTGATCACCTCCCAAGGGCCCCACCTCCTAATACCATCACATTGAGGGTTAGAATTTCAGCATACGCATTTGGGGGTAAGACAGCCGTATTCATAGTCCATAACAGTATTCATTAAAACTATCTGATGCCTATTATGGAGCTATCTTAGAAAATGTTAAATAAGGAGGAAAATATATACAGAGGACCAACATATGAAGAAATCTATCATTTATGCATGTGTGTTTAATAATAAGGTTACACAAACTGGTCGTATAATAGGTTCTGGAAGTTGAGAGATCAAAGTCAACTTGAGAACTGTTACAGAAAGAGGTTTTTTTCAGAGTAATTTGAAACCTTCCTGATATTTATTTTGGCTGTGGCGATCCGAGTCTAAAATGATGTACTATGGCTGTTCTTTTAGTCTATGAGGTCTCCGTCCCCAGGGACTCCCTTTCCGTATCTGTTTAAGTAATTTGCCAGGATCCTGTCTGCTAAGACAGTGAGAAACCTAGTGTACAGGCTTTGCCTAGAGAAAATCGGCTAGATCCTGTTTCTCCAACTCCTACTCTTAGACACAAAGAATAAGAAATAACATAGAAAGGGTCTTTAAGGTTCCTTGGAAGCCCGCAATGCGTAGATGAACAAACTAGACCAAAGGCCTTGGAGAGGTATGGCTTCTCTGATGGATTGAGAAGGAAGTCCTTGACCCAGCATTTAGGTACCAATGGGGGAGTCCAGTGGGGGAGAAGAGATGTGAGGAGACTCTTGTCAGTTTTACCTGAGAGGGAAATGCGACACTGCTGTGGTATTCCTTATTCTCTCAGATTAAAACACTACACAAACCCAGGAATGTGGATTGGAAATTATGCCGTCACAGAACAAGATTGCAAACCTTATCTTCCGTCTTCTTATGCCAGACTGGAGGGACCATGGTCCCAGAGGTCATAAAATAGAGGTCAGCAGCAGAACTAGGGAGTCTGTCCCCTTGTCCCTTCTTTGGTTTCCCTGAGACTCGTTTTCTCTTTCCTCTGGGCACGGGGCTCCATCCAAATGTACCTTTCTTGCAGTGTTACCTAGGTCAGGGTTTCTCAAACTTTTGTAATTTAATGAGGTTTGTTTATTTTAATGGTGATAGCTACACATAAAATTTACAATCTTAACCATTTTTAAGTGTACAGTAGTCTCCCCTTTTTCATGGGGGATATGTTGCAAGACCTCCAGTGGATGTCTGGAAACACAGATAGTACTAAACTCTATATACACTGTGTTTCTTGTCCTATACATACATCCCTTTTCACTTCAAGGAAGCACTTGACGGCTTCTTTGTGGCATATCTGAATTGTCAGCTTCACTACTCTTGCACATTGGGGCCATTATTAAGTAAAATAAGCACTGCCATACCACAATAGTCAGTCTGATAACTGAAAGGGCTACTAAGTGACTGACGGGCGGGTAGACATACAGCATGGATACACTAGACAAGGGAACAATTCATGTCCTGGACAGGACTGAGCTGGAAGGCGTGAGATCTCATGTGCTACTCAGATCAGCGCACAATTTAAAACCTTGAATTGTTTATTTCTGGAATTTTCCATTTAGTATTTTTGGACCATAGTTGACCACAGATAACTAGAACTGCAGAAAGCAAAACCACAGATAAGGGGGACCACTGTACAGTTCAGTAGCATTAAGTACATTCTCCCTGTAGTGCTATCATCACCACCATCTATTCCCAGAACTCTTTTCATCTTTCCAACCTGGAACTCTGTCCCCATTAATGTACCAAATCAATAAATTGCCATAGCCGACAACTCTTCATTTTCCTCTGTCCCCAGCCCCTGGCAACCATCATTCTACTTTCTATGATTTTGACTACTCTGGGTACCTCATATAAATGGAATCATACAGTGTTTGCACTTTTGTGACTGGCTTATTTCACTTAGCAAAGTGTTTTCAGGGTTCATCCGTGTTGTAGCATGTGTGTCAGAATTTTCTTTTTCAGAAAAGGGATTTCCTTTTTTAACGCTGAGTAGTATTCCTTTGCATGTGTATATGTTTAGTTTATCCAATCATCCATACGTGGAAGAAGCAAACGTGGTTTGCTTCTACTTCTAGCTGTTGTGAATAATGCTGCTATGAACATGAGTGTACAGATATCTCTTCGAGACCCTGCTTTCAGTTATTTTGGGTGTACACCCATCTTAGACTAAACATAACCTACCTAGTCAAAAACACATTTTACATCATACCCTATGAGAGTAAATGTATTAAACCAAGTGTCACAAAACATTACCTATTATTACTCTGACATTTTCCATTTTTATATAATGTTTTTAAATGCAGGTCAAACCACACAATTTTACTTTTCTCAGCACATGTTCACCAAACACAATATAGGTTTCTGACCAACTAATGAGACAGTTTGTGCCAAAGGACTGAGGAAGAAGAAGGCAGTGACGTGTACTGAGCCCTCCATGTTCTAAGCCAGAGTTAGAGGTCACTATGTAAATGACCTCATCAGTCCTGCTGATGGCCTTGAAAGAGAGTTCTTCTTTTCCCCATTTTACAGATGAGGAAACTGAGGTTGAAAGGGTATGAGAAACGCCCAAAGATTTGCATTCAGTGAGTATGTCCCCCCTCAGATTGGCCCAACTGCCAGAATGTGACTAGTTCACATGTCACCCTCAGTTCTCCCCTCGGAAAAGCCACACACATTGTTACAGGGCCGGGGAAAGCTTTAACCCAAAGGACTGGCACCACAGGAAATTTTAGCACCTAATTCACAGGCTCAAGAATTAGGTATTTGGGGTGTATGTCATGTGAGAAGGGAAAGTTGTTTAGCAACTCCTAATTAGACCACGTAAGCAACGACTTCCTTTACCTAGCAATGATTAAGGTGGTCGGAGTCTCTAAAAGTGGGTTTGGTACCTTTGCAGTGAGTTCTTCCAGTCCACAGAGATACTAATTAAACTGTAGCTACTCTATATTCACTGTGGCTCTTTGGCAGATGGCAACATTTTCCCGAGGTGTCACTCAGGCTGTGGGAAAGTGTGGTAAATCAACAAATGTTACCATATTTATTGATTGCAGTTGGTAATCAATAAACATCACCCGACATGAACAGACTGAGTATACTTCCTCCAAATGTTTTCTTTCTGAGCTTCTTCATGCTCTTGTGTTGAAGCCTTGCCCAGCATTTAGAACATAATACTTATTCAACAAAAAATTATTAGCATGAATAAATGAATGAATGCAGAATAACACGAGCGTGGCCGAGTATATTTGCTGTGCATTTTATGTTTCTTCTTTCAGAAACACCATTAGCTAGATTTGTTCTTTCTCATGTACAGATTTTCATTAAGATGTAAACCTCCCAAATGCAGAGCTTGTAAATGTATAGATTGAATTCTCCTCCTTTCCCTCCCCTGCCCCCATGTCACAGTTTCTCTTTGCACCTCCGTGCTCTAACTCTCACCCCTCCCCAGCCAGCCTGGTACTGGAATGATACTTCCATGCATTCAAGACCTGTCTTGTGTCAGGTACTCTGCTGGATGCGGTGTCTTATTTAACTCTCACAACAATCTGATGAGGTGTATTATTGCATCATTACATCTCGTATTACAGAAGAGAAGGTCAAGGTCTCAGAGAAGTGAGCTGGCTTGTGGAGATTCTGCAGTTGGCAGTGGCAGAGCTGAGATACTGGCCAGGTCAGCTCCAGGGCCACATGGGGGCACCGCTTTAGGTCTGTGGCCTGGTGCAGAGGGCACAGGAAGTGGTAGAGAGATTGAGGACAAAATTCTGTTTCTGAAAAAAGGGCTGGTATGTCCCTCAGAGCCTTTTATATCTGCCCTCCCTCCATATTGTCAAGAGAATGGAGTCCCAAAGAGCCTGTAAGAAAGCTTGGGGGAGGAGGCGTGAGGGCGCCTGTATACAGACAATGAGTAAAGATGGGATTTCTGCGTAGCAATGGAGATCTTGGAACTAGCAGAGGCTGGAATTCATCTCACCCGCCAGGAGCTGGCAGAAATGAAAGGACAGCTTCCCAGTCCTGGCCTACCTGCTCACCTCGGAGGGCCTTCTGCTCTTGGCTGAGGGTATTTTGGTGAAGCAGTGCTCACATGATCCCACCAAAGCATGTAAAATATGTAGGCCTCTGCCCTCACGGTCCTACCACAGAGCATTCCGCCTTCTCTTTTAGCTTCTGAAATGATGGAAATATACAAAGGGAGAGGGCATGCAGGGATCATGGGCAGCTGACCAAACTTTCACACACAAGCACACACTCACCTTTCTACATTAAAAAAGACCATTCCTGCTTTAAAAATGAGGAGGACTCTGGGATTTAAGGCATTTCTTTAGAATAGTCCGAGGGCTGGTCTACCATGATTAAAATACCGCGTCCTAACTGTATGCCAAACTGTGTGCTAAATGCTCGTAGCAACACAGAAGAGTAGACGGCATTAGAATCTCCGTTTTTATTAGTAAGGCAACCGAGGCTCAGAGGGCTCACAGAGCTAGGTGGCCAAACCAGGAAGTCACCCCTGAGGGGTCTGCCTTGAAAGCACTCCGCCTCCGACACTGCCTCAGCCACCTGAGCTGTGCCATCCGTCGGGTAGATCTAGCACTGCTGGACTCCGTTGCCGGTTCCAAACACAAACAAATGAAGTTCAAAGTGCCAGATGGCAGCAAACCCAGCGGCAGGGGACTATTTCTTTTGAACGTCTGTTTAACACTGAAGCTAGAGGATTGAATTAGATCAACTGGCTTTTGGGGGTGCGGGGGGGAGTGTGACTCGTTTGCTTTGGGAGTTTTGGCGAGTTGACAGAGTAATCGGCAGAGTGATTACAGAAAGATCGAAAAACAACCATTGTTGGGTAGAACTGTTAACCACATAGCTTCATTTCTTGAAACAATATGATGCTAATTTCACACAAGCCCGGAAGTTGTCTGCTCTGAAAACAAAGAGATTTTCTTTCATGGATAAATATGTAAAATATTGTTATTCATAATTTTGAAAAAAATACACATTATCCGTTTGATCACAAGAAAAAACATATTTTTCTCATGAGCCAGTTGTTAAAATGGAAACAGTCTCTTGATTTTTCTGTTTTGTTTTCCTGTTGACAGTTTGGGCTAGGTCATATGACCTTCACCCCCCAAATTTACTAAGCATTTACTATGTACTAGGTATTATTCTAAGCATTTTACTCATATCATTCTTATAGCTTTCTGGGATGGTTATTCCCATTTACAGATAATGGAAATGATGCACAGAGAGGGTAAATAACTTGCCCAGAGTCCCACAGCTAGAGTGTGACAGAGACCGCGCTTTTAACCATGCTTCTATGCCATCTCCCTTTTAGCTAATAGATTTCAAAATCTTTCCAAAATACTGAATATTAACATGTCTCTGAATAAGAGAATAGCATTTCGAATTACCTATCACCCCTGAGTATACATAGATGATGGAAAATACACTTGAATCAATAATTAATGTAATAAAGATCTTTTTTATCTTTAAATGTCTGGAGTTTATCAGCATTTTCATCTTCCCTTTCCCATGGACCTCCCGTCCAAGAGGTCATCATGTTATTATACTTTGAAGTACATTTGAATTCTATTTTTTTCTAGGAGTTGCTGTTACTAATCGTGCTAAATTGCCTTAGAATGAGAACTATGAAGGGAAAACTCAGTGCCTTTGAAAATACTTTTTCAAATTTTCATTTGAAATATGAAATATTACACTTGATGTTCAATTTTTGAAGAAAAATGATCAATTCAAATGAGTATTTGTATGGTTTTGTGGCTGAACTAAGATCGTATGTTGCCTGGGGGACAGATTTTGGAAGTTCTGGACTCTGGTGGTGCGGGTGAAAGCTGAAACCCAGGTGGACTTCTTCACTACCAGGATGTGGTATGCTCAGTGGAGCTTTGAGTAAAACTTGATGGGTCAAAAATAAACTAAAGAAACGCCATAGAGAAGGTTATACCTAGACAAAAAGCATTCAGGATAGGAATGGAAATTTCTGTTCTTCCAGAAGTTGTAAATGGATGTCTTTGTTGTTCATTTTTTAATCCCTTCTGTTTAACCTCCAAACTAGGATTGCCAGATAAAATACAAGACACCCAGTTAAATTTGAATTTCAGATTAACAAGGAATAACTGTTTGAATGTAGGTCTGTCCATGCAATATTTGGAAATAATTTTTTAGTATAAGTATGTCTCATGCAATGTTTGGGAAATACTTATACTAAAAAAAAACTACCTTTTTTCTTTTTTACCTGAAATTCAAGTTTAACTGGGCATCCTATATTTTTTTATTTGCTAATTCTAGCAACCCTACCAAACACCACATAGACTATGTATCTAACTGGACTTAAATTTAAATCCATAATATATTGAAGAATAGAAAATAAAGCGAAGAAGGGAGAAAAAAGAGAAGAGAAGAGATAAAGTAATAGAAGGAGAAAAAGAGAAAGTACAGTGAATTCTGGCAACCTGCCAAGTCAAACAACTAACATTTTGCAAGAAAGAAATCCTAAAACTGAGGTCATGGGACGGAAAAAGTTTGTTTCACAGACTCTAGCCTGAACATCAGCCAAAAAAAGAAAGGCATCCTATTAACATCTGAATACCAAAGCTCATCCAGGAATGGAAAGATTTGGAATTTAAAGATTCTGAGCTTCCAGCTTTGTTAGAATACCACAGTTCTTTATTAATTGCAAGGAGAGTTTTGGTTTTTCAGTGAAAAGCTTCAGTAATTCAATGTCAAATAAGCTAACTAACTTCAGTTTGTGTTACTAAGACGCCTTTGAAACTTCGCGGTGACCTTTTGTCTGTTCGCTTTGCACTGAAATGCAAAAAAACTGTTAGATACCTGATAATGGAGAAGAATTTACATCCGTTTAAAAATCACACCGTTCTGCTGTGAAGCGGGATGATGACAATTTTTTTATAGAAAATATTAACTGACAGCTTCAAGACAGATTTTTTTTTTTTTTTCTTTGCTGTCTAACCAGACAAGTTACTATGAGCAAGAAACCTTTTGCTTTGATCTGGACACGTCACAGATGTGACACTTCTGTAGAACATGGCTTTTTAACTGTGGATGGGGGGAAATAACCTTTGGAAATGTTAGGATGTTATTACAAGCAAATTTACTAGTTTTTGACTTACTGAGCCACAGCTGGAGCCAGCCTTCATCGGGGTAAGAATATTTTCATGTTACTATTTTATCTGTCGTATTTCAAAGTAAGTTTATTATGTTTTGGGGAGTATGGCCTTTGAATGTGTACTGTCTGTTGAGTGTGCAAATGGAATGTCCCGTCGAAGGGGAAAGGAGTTGTCAGTTTCCGTCTCAGATGAGTGTTGGGCTGCTGGAGCAGGAGTTGGATTGTGCCATCCTTTTGGATAAAAGAAAATGTTGTATTTCTTTGAGAAGCATTTAAAGAATGGGCTTACATCTTATCTTCAAATCTTGCTCTCAGTTTTGTGGTTGCTGTTGTATTGTTGCTGTTTAAAAAAAAAAAAAAAGGACCTGATAGTGCAAGGAATTTTCTGATCAAATTAATTCTGAATCTGCCTGAAAATACTCTCTTTCAAATTAGTGAAAAGTGAGCCATCATTACTTTTTCTATCCATTCTTTCCTCCATTCTGTGTCTTTCTGATTCTTTTTAAAAGTACATTATGGGGTTAGTTCGGAGAGAGAACAGTGTTATTTCCCTTAAAGAGGCTTCAAAAAATTCTAAAGTCGGCTTTCTCCCAAGAGCCGGGAGTGGATGTCTGCACAGGCCTGGCTGCCTGGGGACATGCTGCAGGGAGCCACATCACCCCACCTGTGACAGGAGGTTAGAAGCAGGTGCTATTTTTGATAGGAGAAATGTCCCAAGGAAACTGCCAAGTGACATATGAAACAGAGCACCAATCAGTGTGGTGTATTCAAGTGTCCTGTCCAACGAGTTTGTGTTTTCAATTTAATCCTCTCGCCTTGGTTCTCAGCCAGCTGCATCTCTGATCACCTGGGGAGCTTTTTAAGATAATGCCTGTGCTCTGCAGAATCTTGGTCAATCAGTGCCTGCCCCTGTGATTCTGAAGCACATCCTTGGTTGAAAACCATACTCGGGAGGTCCCAAACCACGTAACCATCAGAATCACTAAGGAGCTTTTAAAATGCAGATTCCTGGGCCCCTCCGCAGAGATTCTCATTTGGTGTGGCAGGGCTTGGGCCTAGGGATCGGTATTTTTGGACAGTTTCTTAATTACTTTTGATGATTAGTTGGCTTTGGAAACCACTTCAGCCCTAACCGAAACATTAATTTCAGCGAAAGAGTGGGGGAGGGACAATTAGGAAGAAAAATAATCTAGACAGATGTACCGTGCGTTTGGAGCAGCCTCCTGTGTTTCCGTTGTTTTCACCTAAACTTTCTCCTGGTTCATCCTGCCTGCTTCTCTTCCATCCCAGAGGGAAAAATGCCTGATTCTTTTCTCCTCCGGTGCCCCTGACCTCAGCTCTTCCCTCCCTCCATCTCCAGGCTCATCTTGTCCAAGGACTCTTCCTACTTGGACCTATAACATGGTCATATTTTCCCAAACAAAACAAAACAGCCACATCCATCCACGATTGTAGATACTGAGCTCTCTCTCTTTATGTCGGCCCTTTCTCCTCTCTAGGGCCCTCCATCCATGGCCCTTTCCCAGTCCTTAACGTCCTTAAGGTCTTTGCAGCCTGTGACCTGTTGATCATGCGTCTTCGAGCCATTTATCCCTGCTCTGCTTCCCTACTGCATTTTCTTGGTTTTCTTACCCGAGTTCAGTCTTCGGTTTGTTTCGTTCGCTGCATCCTTCTCACGGTGAGCTCATCCATTCCTGTGTGTCTGTTCAGGCGCCTCCCAGATGAAAATTCCCAACTCATGTCTTCCTTGAGCTCCTAACCAGTCTTTCCAGACATCCACTCAGACCTCAAACCCTACGTGTTTGAAATCTCACATTCCTCTCCTCCCCTCCTCCACTCCCCACCCAGCTTTTTGTCTCTTATCACCTACTTTCGCTAATGATACCATCTAGACAAAACTGTGGATTCTCTTCCCTTCCTTGGCCCCCAAACTCAGTCACTTGCTATGTCCTCCCAAATTCTATTTCCACGCTTTCTCCTACACAGTTCTATTTCTTAAAGTTCCCATGGCCACACTGTCGGCCGTCCTGCCCCATTCGCTGTCCTCTGTACAAACCTGACCTCACTGCCACCAGTTTCTTCATTCCCGCCCTATGATGCTGCCCGATTGATGCATTGAAAGTACAGCTCTGCTCATGCCACTTCTCAGCTCTAAAATGTTTGCTAGCTTTGTGCTCCCAAAAATTAAGTTCCAAGTCTAAGTCCAGACTTTGCAATCTGTCATTCTCTGCCCCATTTATTTCTCTCACTTTGTCTCCTGCGACCTACTCCCAGCCCCCCCATACGCAAAGCACCATCCAAACTGTTCAGCTTGCTCTTCCTCTATCACACTCTGGGATCTGCCTTCTTTATGCCTTTGTTCTTACCATTCTCTCTGCTCAGCGTGCGTTCTCCTACTTCACTTGTGAGAATGATACTCGGGTTTCAAGGTCTAGCTCTGTTTCTACCTCTACCATTATACCACACTGGGTGCCTGATTTTGCCCCTAATATATTTACTCAGAATATAATGAATATATTAGTTATAAACATATCACAGGCATGTAAAATCACTACAAAGTGGAAATTCACCTTAGTTTTTGCCTGGACATTTTGAAATGTGGGTTAGCCAGGAATTAGCACACTGACCTGGGAACATAATACTATCCCGTGATGCAGAACTGTGTGCTTTAATCCACTAACTAGGTGCTCCAGGAGATGGGACAGCAAATGAAGGGCATGTTGGTTTTAAATTCCAGAAATCAGAGATAGCATAGCAGCTATCCAGAAAGTGGAGTGGCTCTCCATGGTGGAATCCATGCCTTCCAATACCCAATACTTCATTTTACCCAGTGGCAGCCACAGATAGGATGCTGTTTATTGATGCTGACCTTCTTGTCTTACCTCTGAGGTATGAGACATAGTGGATGGTTATCATCTTATGTTTTAGGGTACACACATAGGCGTAATAGAGTGTGTTATGTGGGATACCTGCAGGCCTGAGGCCTGCCTATATCAGTGGGGTATTAAGTCTAGAAAGAGGAATGGCTCTGAGATCTGAAGGTGACACCAGAAGTTTGGGGACCACAAGGCTTGCATATTTCAGCCCCAAACTTCTGAAACTCTATTCTTACCTCAGGTGAGCTGTTGAAGATAGTTATTTCACAGTGGAGCAGATAAAGGGACTTAAATTGAGGTTAAGTTTCTACACTTCACTCAAAGCAG
The DNA here is from genome assembly GCF_036562045.2 of Rhinolophus sinicus. NCBI lineage: Eukaryota > Metazoa > Chordata > Mammalia > Chiroptera > Rhinolophidae > Rhinolophus > Rhinolophus sinicus. The sequence goes on along the minus strand of NC_133755.1, from coordinate 66,544,593 downwards.
ATACCAGTAGGCTGTAATAAGTTATCTATGTGTGTGGCAATACTTAGAGCAACCCCTAATGAAACTATAGAAATTAGCAATGTACTCAAAAATATTATGAATAAATCAAAGTGAAACTCTAGAAAATGTTCAGGTAACCCACGTGAAGACAAGGGGGAAGAAAAGAATGAGAAGCAAAAGGTACAAGCAGTAAACAGTGAATCATTTGGCAGACTTAAACCCTAACAAAAGCAATAATGATATTCAACATAACTAGTCTAAATACACGAACTAAAAGACAGAGATTGGTAGAGTGAACTTTTTAAATAAATGACCCAACTATTTACTGTCTACAAAAAAACTCACTTCAAACATAATGGCATAGGTAGTTTAAAAGTAAAAATACTGGAAAGATACTCCATGCAAAAATCAATGAAATTTCAGGAGTAGCTACATTAATTTAAAAAGTAGATTTCTGAGCAAAGAAAATTATTAGGGGCAAAGAGGGAAATTACATAATGATAAAAGAAAATATACCAATCTGAAATGTGTAGGTAGAAACAACAGCACTTCAAAATACATGAAGCAGAAACTGATAGAGCTGAAAAGATAAATAGACAAATCCACATTTATAGTTACAGACTCCAACACCCCACTCTTAGCAATTAATAGACTATTAGACTGGAAATCAGCAAGGATGTGGAGGAACTAACAATACCATCAAACAACAGAATCTAATTGACGTTAATAGAGCACTTTGCCCAACAGCAGTAGAATCCAAATTCTTTTCAAGCACCCATGGAACGATAAGCTTTATTCTGGATCATAAAACAAACCTTAACAAATTTAAAAGAATTGAAATCACATATAGTATGTTCTCTGACCGTAACATAATCAAACTCAAAATCAATAACAGAAAGAAAAAAGGAAAATCTCCAAACACTTGGAGATTAAATAGCATACTTCTAAATAGCCCATAGGTCAAAGAGGAAATTTATAATATACATAAAAATGAATGAAAATACAACATATCAAAATGTGTGGCATACAGCTAAAGCAGCACTATGATGGAAATTTGCAGCATTCAATGATAAAGGATCCCAAATCAATTATCTAAGTCCTGCCTCAAGAAGCTGGAAAAAGAAGAGCAAAATAAACCCAAAGCAAACAGAAGAAAGGAACTAAAGAGTAGAAATCAATGAAATTGAAAACAAGAAAACAGTAGAGAAAATTAAATTTTAAAATGTGGGTTTTAAAGAAATTAATAAGATTCTAGTGAAATTGAAGGTAATCAGTGAGAAAATACAAATAACCAATATCAGGAATGAAACGAGATATTGCTACAGACCCTGCAGATGTCAAAAGGATAAGGTAATTCTATAAACAACTGTACACACATAAATTTGACAACTTACATGAAATGGACAAATTCCTTAAAAACCACAATTATGAAAATTCATCCAAGTTAAAATATTTAACCTGAATAGTCCTATAATTATTAAAGAAATTTACTTTGTAATTTCAAAGCTCCCCACAAAAAGAAATCTCTAGGCACTGATGGTTTCACTGGAGAATTTAATGTTAATTTTATGTAATCTCTTCTGAAAAAAAAGAGGGAGAGAACACTTCTCAAATCATATGAGACCAGTATTACCCTGATGCTAAAACCAGACAAAGACAAAACAAAACAAAAAAGAAAAGGAAAAGAACATTACAGACCAATAGCTCTCATTCACTTAGACATAAAAATGTTTCTCAAGAAAATTTTAGCAAGTTGAATCCAACAGTGTATAAGCAGAATAATACATCATGACCAAGGAGGATCTATTCTGGGTATGCACGGCAAGTTCAATATTTGAAAATCAACCAATGTAATCTATAGCAACAGGATACAGAAGAAAAAGCATATGATCATATCAATTGATGCAAGGAAAGCATTTGACAAATTTCAACACCCACTCATTATAAAAATTCTCAGTACACTAGAAATAGAGGGGTACTTCATCACCCTCATAAAGAACATCTACAGAGTGTTTAGAGCTAACAGGTAGTGTCATACTTAATAGTGGGAGAGAGGATGCTTTCCTCTAAGATTGAGAGCAAGATAAAGAGATGTGCTGTCACCTCTGTTATTCAAGGTAGTACTGGAAGTTCTAGCCACTGGAGTATGACAAGAAAAGGAAATGGAAGGTATACATATTGGAAAAGAAGAAATAAAACTGTCTCTATAGACAGCATGTCTAACCAGAAAATCCAAAGAACCAATAAAATAGAATAAACAAGTGTCGTACGGTTACAGGATACAAGATCAACAACACACAAAACTCAATTACATTTGTACATACTGACAAGCAGAAACGAAAATAAAAAATATGCTACCATTTACAGTTGCTTCAGAGAAAATTCAGTACTTAGGTGTGACTCTAATAAAATGTGTACTGAGTTTCTGTGATGAAGACTACAAAATGCTGATGCCTAAATGCCTAAGCTGGTCTCACGTGGTGCCTACTAAAGCATGTCTGTCGGCACTGGGGAGCAGTCTGTCCTTGCAGAGAAGGCTCATTCGCATCAGTGGTGTATCTTGGAAATTGCTGGGTGAATATATAAAAGGTCGAGTGCTTAGATGGATAAAATTATTGGCAGCACCTATACTGATAGAAAAGTTTTCCAGTGTCTCAGTATCAAAAATCCAAGAACACCAGATCCCTAAAGTGAGTCAGAGTGCTGGATGCTTTTGCGTAAACATAGTCAGCCAGGATTAACACCCTTGGAGTTGAGCCTGAGACAGAATTTCCAAATGCTGCAAATATTTTGTGACAGCCCCCCAGCACCCCAATGCTGGGCAGGTCAAGGCATGAGTCACAAGTGGACTCTTGGACAGTCAGCTCACTGAAGAGAAGCCCAGTTTACCCCCCTCCACACCCACACCCCCGTCTACCCCCCCACCCCCCTCCACCCGTTATTAGTTGTGTTGGAAGATTTGTGGGTCCTGGGGGCAGGGAAATGAGCTTTACAAACACAAATAAGCTGCTAAGCCAGGAGCCCCAAGGCAAGGATGAGAGATGCCTGGGTAGAGATGGTTGCATATGTTAGGTTAGCGTTTTCAAGTTGGGAAGATGTTGAGAGATGCTGTGGTTTTTGGAACTCTGGGTGAGGTCCAGTAATACCATAGCACTCGGCCATGGCCCAACCCTGCAGATGGAACACACTTGGAATTCTCTTTTGAACAGCCAGAGAATATGCAGAGACATTTCAGAGAAGAAACGGGTAGACATACTGGAACCTCGCAGATGAGACTTTGTGATACAGGTGGTAGAGACATTGGCAGCATGCAAACTCACCAAGTTGTGTATTTGTTTACTGCCTCATTGGTGTTCATAAAGCAATGTTTTTAAAGCACTTTCAGTGCTATTACATCATGTTGTCTTCAACAACTACCTGTGAAGGAGGCAGAGTTGGTTTTATTATTCCCATTGTAAAGAAACCACAAGAAAGTTGATGGCAAAGTAGTTGACGTTAGAACCAGGAGAACTCAGGTCCTCGGAGCTACTGATTCTCAGAGTTCAGACCCTGAAAGGAGTTGTCAGGCCTGATACTTTCATAGGACCTGTTTTTCTCTTGTTCTGATCCCAAGGGCCTTTCAACAAGAGCAGAATGCCTTGCTCGTTTAAAACAAAGAATTATCCTTCACAGTGGAAGTTTGTACAGAAACCTAAGTCATCATCTTACTCCATTCTCTCTATAGACCTGAAACCTGCTTTCTCTGAAAAAAAAAAAAAAAAAAAAAAAAAATCGGGCTCTTAACAGTTTTTGGGTTGGAAAGGCTTTTTCAAGCTCGGATATCCACAATCTCAAACACACATGCACACACACATACACATATGAGGTACGATCAAAAAATTCAATGAATGTTTAAGTTTTTTTAAATGTATTACAGTAAAGGACACATTGCCATTAATCCCCCTAACAATACTCCCCCTCACTTCGAAAACACTTATCCCATCGTTCTTGCCACTTTCTGAAGCAGTTCTGGAAGTCCTCTTTTGTGAGTGTCTTTAGTTGCACTGTCGTGGCTGCCTCGACCTGAATCATTGTGACTTTGGGGAAGAGCCAGAAGTCGCACGTGTCAGATTCAGTGAATGAGGTGGATGAGGACACACCGTAATGTTTTTATTTGACAGAAATTGCCATATACCAGAAGCAATGTGGGACACAGAGTATTGTCATGATGGAGGATGAAGTAAAGACAGTCATGAAAGAGGACTTCCAGAACTACTTCAGGAAGTGGCAAGAACTATGGGATAAGTGTGTTCGAAGCGAGGGAAGTATTTTGAGGGGAATTAATGGCAATGTGTCTTTTACTGTAATAAATTTTTTTATGTAAACATTTATCGTATTTTTCAATCACACCTTATACACACGCGCATAAACACCAGTCCCCACACTCAGAGAAGGGATGGGCAGAAGGCCAGCTCGTTCCGCCTGCAGAGCCGCCCAGCTGAGTGGGTGGCAGGACCCTCACGACTTTGAGAATTCTCAAATCTGCCGGAACCTGATCCGAACTCGGGTGAAACCCCCCTCACCAGCTTTCTTCTTCTAATCTCTGCTTATAAAGCCAGGGAAGAAAAGCTGGGTTAAGAGTCCTGATGCCTTCACATCATCAAGGTGTGGCAAGGCCTCACCCCCTCAGCAGAAATAGATGGTAGGAGAGCAGAGGGAACAGCAGGCCTGGCCGACTCCTTCTCCGCAACCATCATGAGTTCCACCAGGACCTAGAGGCCGCACACTGTGCTATAAGACGGGCAAAGCTTTCCTTAGTCCAAGATCTGGGCTTCCAGAAACTACATGTCTCATATGGAAAGAGGAAATAATAATATAGTATAATAATGAGTGTAACGTGATTCTTTTCCTCTTGTGGCAGACAAAGTGGGTGCAGATAGAGCTGTGTAGGTTGCAGTGCTCACCCTGGATTAGACCTTTTACATTAAACGCAAGGTGAAGTTTAAATAATAGAAGCAGAGGATAAACAGTCTTGAAATCGCCTACTATTCGGCTGAGATGCCATGACTTTGGCTTCCTGTGTATAAACCACCTGAGTCTTGATGCTGTGACATGCTGGGATGTTGGTGTGAGCAGGTGGGGGAGAACACAGCTATGTTAATGGAACTTTTTACTGTGCTTCCAAGCAGCCAAGATTGTATGTGATAATATATCAAATTGATTTCTCAGGCAATTCATTTGAGTATTTTATCTGCACCCCTCACCCAAAAAAAAAAAAAAAAAGTCAATTTTGTTTGAATAGGTTTGGAGCTAAGTGTAATGCCCTCCATGGGAAGCTGATGACTGATGTTTATTTTAGTAAGTACCCTATTGGAGTGGTTTGGGTGCCCCCCACACAGAAGTAATCTTTCCACAGATTCTGGCGAGTTCTTTGGCTAGTGAAAACGACTCGGTGACTGACCTTCATTTTTACAGATGCCTTATTTCAGCTTCTTCATCAGTTCCCTTATTTTATGGCATTAAAGTACTTATAAGTGTCCGTGGATTCTCAGAATTACACATGAAAAATGGAATCCCCTCTTACCAGTAAAAAAAAAAAAAAAATGTGAAAATGTAATGCTGTGTTGTTAGTTTGAGAAATCTTCTACCTATTGCATTGTTGGAACTAAACATATTCATTTATAATGAAAAAGAGTGGGGCACAGTCAGGCCTGCCTCCTCCATCCTGTGGAGTTATGGGCATGCAGGGAAAATCAGGGTTTTGCAGGGAAAATCAGGGTTTTACAGGAAAATGCATTGCCCAGATTTTTTTCCTTGCCGTTTAAGGGCACACCTCCAGCCTGTCTCAAGAGAGTAGACTAAAAAGAATATGCTTTTGCTTATAGATATAGGTACCTGGCACCAAATCCCTTTCCAGTGGTCTCAGGGGATACCCCAAAGGATACCACCTTCTAGAATAAAATGTGTTCCCTGTGTTCTGTCATTTCTAAGGAATCGATTCCTTAGAAACATGTAACCAGATGTTGAAGCTCGTTGCTTTTGTCCGTGTGTCAGGAAAGCTGATTGGAGCATACAGAGCCCAAAATTAATCTGCCAACTCTGTTTCCTCCCCTCCTTCGCCTCTGAACTATATATCAAGTTGCTAGAGGAATTAGTGGTGGGTACATGGTAGCCCATCAATTCAGTTCCATTGTGGTTCTACTGGTTACGAGGCTCTGAGCCTACATGCTCATAACCCTTCATATTTATTCTGTGCTTTAAAATTTGCAGCATACTTTGGTTTACATTATCTTATTCAATTCCTCATTGATCCTTTAAAGTTGAGGGGATGTGTGTTATCCATTCTCAATTTCAGTTCAGAGGTAGAAGCCTAAAAGGTCTAACTAATTTACTCAGGGCCACAGAGCTAGTAAGTGACAAAGTCAGAAGTCTCAAATTAACTCCAAATACAGCACTTTTTCCAGTGTAGCAGTCAGCGACTTCCTGTATTACAGGAAGCTGTAAGGGGTTAAAAAGTTTTATTTTAAGTAGATGTTTTGGAGATTTGAAGGTCATTGAGGAGATATGTATGCATGCCCACTCCTGGCCCGGAAATGTACTTTTCCTCACTAGTTGCCAAAGCGGTTTTGGCAACATTCAACCACTATCCAGAATAAATCTTAACAGGCTGAAAATCTAAACGGCACCCCAAACTTGTGAAGGAAAGGTTGCCCCAAGCATGTGGAACGGCAGGATGGAGCAGGGGAGGCAGCAAATAATTTATGAGTGTTAGCAGCAGAAACGACCCAGGGTGCTAGATCAGTTAAAAGAGCTGTGCTTTGTGGGTGTAGGAAAGGGCGATGCCCTTTGAGGGTGCATGGAAGGCTTTGATAAATAAATTGCATAGTCCTGCGATTGCGGTGTATCGTATGAACCAATGACAACTTATGGTAACGTTTTATTCCTGGGAGGACAAAAGCCTTTGTGCACATACTGTTTTTCAAATACAACACTTCCGAGAGAGTATTTTATGTGCTCCTTTATAGAGAAGAAAATTGACAGTCACTATTACTACCAGGTCACCAAGCAAGTAAAGAATGCTGGGAAGTAACCCAGGACCTATACACAGAGCACCTGACGCCCTCTGGGCTGCCCGTGGACTGACCGCTCAGGGCTCCCACTAACTGCGCCCCTGTCTTTACACCTGCTGTCCGGGGCAAGGGCAGCCAAATGGTCTTCCTTCAGTCAGAATTTGGCCTTGAGTCCATAAAATCCTTTGAAAGTCTGAAGCATCCACCTCTAGTTTCTTGGCTGGAGAGTTCTAAAAAGCATTGAGGAGTGAGAGATAATGTATTTACACAGCAAAAAGGCTGGTTTTTATATAAAACATCATGACATGGGAAATAGTGATGCAGTAGGAAATCAAAGAGGTGTTCTGAGTGTTTTTCTCATTTCCCAACTTAGATTATAAATAAGGTACCAAAATCACTAGCTGTCGTATTTATTGTTTGAAAAAAAAGTAATGACTTTGTTTTTCAGTAATAAGGGAAAGACACAAAGAAGTACTTGATATCACAGGATAAAAGGAATTATGCCAGGGAGCATACAGTAGCCATTTCCTGTTATCCAGGAACCAGAAGTAAACCTGAGACTGACAAATTATAGGATCCAGAATACCCACCAACTGTAATACCCACCAACTCTTTAATTTTTATTTGGTTGAAATAACCTTGATTTCTTAAAAAAAAAAAAAAAAAAACTAAAACAAAAAGTCTAACTGTTTTCCTTTAATAGAACAAAGTATAGAATTACTGTAAATGATGATGCTAGATAAGAAATCCTAGTGAGATATAAACTGTTTCCATATAAAAATTCAATATGGCACATCCAGTTTTTGCAATATCTAGGGGGAAAAAAACCTTCATTTCCAAGAATCCGACTAAAATAAACACAGAGAAAAATCAAGTTTTTCTTGCCGAATCACATTTGAAGTTACCCATTCGGTATAATAATGTTACTGTTACTACCAGTTAATACTGACTTGAGCTGCAGTTAATAATGGAATTTTCATGTCTGCCTTTTATCTATCGCCCAGCTCTTTTCTCTGCAATCTCACAACAGTCTGTCCTTTGGTTCAGTTGGGAATCTGGTTCCTGGTCTGCCCAGGGCCCATGCTCGGCTTGGAAATACTAAGGAAATGAGCATGGGAACATGGTATGGGCCTTGCGCAAAAGGCATTTCCCCTGCAGGGGTGAGGCGGGAGCAGAAAGAGGCTGACCAGGGCTGTGATAAAGGTGGGCATGCAGACTGGCCCAGAGCCCCCATAGTCCCTGGCACAAGAGAGCGGCCACTCCAGCCTTGAGAAGCTGAGGAGACTCGAGGCTGTGGCACAGAGTCTCCTCCTGCTGCATTTAACCTGCTACTTCGTCCCACCCCACTCTCCAAAGGGAGGCATTTCAGGCATCCTATCAGTCCTCAAAAGGCTAGAGGAGGGAGGAGACCATGCACTCAGTCAGGACATCAGCCCCTGGATGGGGATCAGAGAGGAGGGCAGATGGGGGAAGGTGGATTGTCTGGCAGACTTCCGAGAGGCTTGGTTCTTGGGATGGACCCTCAAAGGCGTGTAGAGTTCAAATGCAGAGGAAGGAGGTCTGGCACTGCCCAGGACAACACGGCACTGCAGGATTTGGCCCGTGCTCCTGCCTCACCTCTCCTAGAAACCTCCTCCAGGCTTCACCAGCCTGTCCTGTGGCATATCCCAGCCACAGCCCCATCTCCGTCCTCCACAGCCTGGTAACCTCTTCCTAACTCTTGCTGCTATTAATAAGATAGGAGAGTGAGAATAATGAACAATACTACTGAAGATGGGCCAATCTGAGGGACAAGCAGAATTCACTGTCCTGTCTCCCAGGCCACAGGGGGCACCCGCGCCGATGGGAGACCCCAGCAAGGGCTGATATGGGATTTAGCCACTGGGGCTTTTCTGTGCCTTGGGCCTCTGTCCTGCAGGGAAGAGAGTAAGCAGTGTTCTGCCTTTGGCAGGAGGAGGCCTCAGCTAAGACGGGGTGTGGGCCCGGGCAGCAGCAGCCACAGCCTCCCCGTGCTTCCTCAGAGCTGTCCTGACGTTGTCACTGCGGCTGGGCTCAGCCCCAGCCCTGGAGGCTGATGACAAGTCACTGCTTCCTAAAGCTCCCACCGAGAAGGGTGAAAACGCTATTCAGAAATGTCCTTAAAGCCTTTCACATTTTAGATTACACCTGTGAACTACGTGAAGTCCATCCTTCCTTGGGCCCTAGTCACCAATTAAATAGCCTCCAGAAACAAGACTTCCCTCAAACTGAATGTCTGCCTTCTATCCAACAGCCCTCCTGTTATGTTACAGAGCATTGCCCTTGAGTTCACTTTTCTCCTGATTCAGTCACACCCTCACAGGCTCTGCAGGGCTTGTCCCAGGGTCCTGTGCCCTCTCACTAATGGCAGGGTGACTACCTGCATTGTCCCAGGGCTATTTCCTGGCACGAGGGGTAAGTGGCTGATGAGGCTTGCTTGGGGCCCCTGCCCTCATGCATGGGTTTTCCTTTGAAGAAAGGGTTGGGGTGCCAACAACCACAACAACAAATGTTTATAAACCACTGGTCTCGATTGTTTCCAAAGCGTCATCACCTAAAATCCCTTTGGAGAGGATTTTCCTGGTGCCCAAGTTCATCCACAGTCTGGGTCCTTTGACTGTGGCTTTGGGTGAAGGGTCCCTTTGGGGAAGGCAGCCCAGTGAAAGCCAGGAAACTACCATTTTGGACACCAGGTGGGGACGAGGGCACAAGAGCCTCTGTGACACTGGTGTAGCACTCTGTCCCAAGCGCAGGCTGCACAAATTCAGCAGGTACATGCACTTTAGGAAGACCTACACCGTAGTGTCTGCATGTTTTCATGAAAATCATTGGGCACAGATACAGTGAAGCCTCCTCTATGGAGCTCTCGTGACAAAGGCGACTCGTCATTTCCTCCGTAACACCCGATTGGTTTGGTGAAGAAAGGGCAGTGAGGGAGCCTCTGACCTGGTGAGAAACGACCTGCCGGGCCTCAGCCCTCCTAAGGGATTGGTCCGCTAGGCCCCAAACAAAGTGACAGCAAAGTGAGGGTGACGCCATTAAATGCACATCCCTGACGTAACTTCGTCGCTTATTCCTGTGTCCCTCCACCGAGACATTCAGACAGACACGTGACCTGTCTGCCGACACCATGCAGCACGCTGGCGTCTTCACTCCTTGCTCTACCTTCTCCACCAAGAAAACCAAACAGAGAAACTCCACCAAGCCTGTGTAGAAACTCTCCAAACACAAGTCAAATTTTCTTTAAAATATATATTCCACTGTCTTAGGATAGTGTTTGCCGAAATATATTTGCTAAATGCCAAACTTTTACTGGGAAAGATGGGGATAAAAAGGAGCGTGTCACCTTTTCCTATGAGAATTTTAACAGCAGAGTGTGTCCATTTAGTCACTCAGCCCATGGCAGCCTTGGGGTTCTCCTGTGTCCGTCCGTTGTTGGTCTGACTCTGAAGTAGGCAAATGTGCCTGACCACTTTTTTGTTTTTGAAGTTAATAGACAATGAGCTTTCAAAATGTGTGGCTATTATAAATTTAAGTGTTTTTGTAAATAAGTTTTTATAGAACTTATTTTGAGCTCATTTTTCAGCTCACTATGGGCATATTTTAAATGTATTCCATTCCATTTTGTGTACTGTTTGAGGTCTTGGCTCCTGTGATGAAGGAGTATGTGCTTGTTTCAATTAAATTAAAACCTTTGTCCTCCAGGCCCTGGGGACACAGAAAGGACTGAGGCCAGATACTTCCCTCAGGGAGTCAGGAAGCTAAGACAGACTTGCAGATAGGCAAGTATTACTTAGGGTGGCAAATGCACTAATGGACATGTGTACAAAAGAGGGAAACTATTAGGTTGGTGCAAAAGTAATTGCGGTTTAAAAGTTAAAAAGAATTTCAAAAAACACAATTACTTTTGCACCAACCTATAATTAAGGTCACTGAGCCCCAAGAAGATAGGCCCTTTGGGATGGCACTTGAAGGGTAACAGATGAGAATAGGGAGCAGAAAGAGAGGCTTATCAGGCAGGAGAGGCAGGCCGCGATGCAGACAAGTGGAACTATGCGTAGTTTGCATTGTTCCAGGATTGAGTTCAAGGGCTAGGGCAGGGTAGCAACTGCAGTGAGCTGAGGCCCAGCCACTAAGAGCCTGGTGTGCCTTGCCTTTGGAAGCAGCAGAGACTCTGAATTTAGACTGAAGATGAACGGCAGCAAGATGGGAAACCAGACTTGGAGGGAGGACTGGAGAGAGGGAGGAGTCAGTACACTGTTCTAGTGAGACCTGGGAGTGTGGACTAAAGCGGGGGCGGGGGGTAAAGGATGGAGAAAGAGCTGAGTTCAAAAGAAATAGGACAGACACATCTAAGAGTTTTATTGTCGTAAGGAGGAGAGAGAGGAACCAGGTGAGTGGCAGTACCACAGACCAGTGCCCATTCATTGGGTACCGAGTTCAGCAGTGAACGCTGGATTTTAAACAGGGAGATAATGGGCACTGGTTTGGGACACATCAAGGTGGAGGCACATCCAAGTGGTGATTAATTTATTCACTCAACAAACTTGTATTGTGTGGTTATTCTATGCCTGGCATTTTAATAGATCCTGAAGATGCCCGGTGAAAGAAAACATGGGCTCTAGCCTATGGGAAGCCATAGGGCAGAGATGCCCAGGGTGCAGCTGGCTCTTGGAGGACGAGGTCAGAATTGTCATCCTTGGGAGGAGATGAAATGATGAGAAGGTACAGATGGGAAGAGAGCCGGGGCAGGAGCCTGGGATCGCATCAACTTGTGAACAGGGGTGGGAAGGGGTAAGTTCATCAAAGGAAAAGAGAACCTTGAAAGTTAGAGAAGCTGTGCAAGGAACATTTCAAGGAAAGAGTCTCATACATGTCACATAAACCAGGGACTAAACGAGACCAAGAAACAAAGGTGTCCATTTGATTTGGCAGTTGAGTGTCCCTGAGAGAAATCCTAGGCGTGGAGGAACACACCCCTGCCCTGAAGCATCCTTACTCAGTGGAACGTGGAGGGAAGGTGGAGGCAGATAAGTTGGTAGACAGTCCTCGTACAACGCACTAGTTCTGTGCAAAGTTAGATGAGATGTGGAGAAGTCTGTGCTGTGGATTGGAGTTGGCTTTAAGGAGAAGGTGATAGTTCACTTGGAATTAAGACAGTGGTTCTCAACTCTGGCTGAATAGCAGATCATATGAGATGCGTGTCAAAATCCTGGTGCCTGGGCCCAATCCCAAGCCAGTGATCTGTGGGGTGTCATGATCTGTGGGGTGAGGCCCATGAATCAGCATTTGAGGACCCCAGGTAATGTTCACCCCTCATTGAGCAACCCCTAGGAGGTTTGACAGCGTACAGCCTGCTTTCACCTCTGTTGCCTCATTTGGGACTCAACTTTCATCCCATTAATAGACAAACTAAAGCTCAGAGTTGGGACTTTATCCAAAGGCCAGGGCTTTTCAAGGCCCTCAGCTCTTCAGATTCTCTGTCCAATTCTGTGTTATGTAGTGGTTCCCAAACTTTGCTGTAATCCACAATAACCTAAGGAGCCTTTAACAACTGGGTGCCTGATCACACCCCAAACCTAGTACACCAGAATATGGGAGTGGGAGCCATGCATCAGTACCTTTTAAAGCTCCTAAGTGATTCCAGTGTGCTGTAAAGGTTAGAGACCACGGTGTTGTGCCATCCTCGGCAACACGTGAGGCTGGTGTAGCTTGAAGTACATGCATCTGCTAATTAGGAGATTATGCTTGGTTCTCTTTTCTAATCCTCACCATTTATCTGTTCAAATAAGTCTCTTAATTAGGGGCTGTCTTAGCAATTAACTTGTCGATAACAATAGCCACAAAAATGCAGAAACGAGTGTTGTGAACCAAAGAACAAATCTTAACTATGACCCTTCTAGAGTCGATGCATTCTTACTCTCAAAAGTTGTCCATTAAATAAGCAAGTCATCAGCAAATAGAATGGGCAGTCAGCTTACTAATTGACTGACAAGCAATTAATATTTGACATCACAGACTTGAATCAAATATGTACAAACCTCAGCTCGCCTCTAGGTACAGTGTACCCTGCAGACAGCTTTCAGCAAAGAAATGCCCATTGTCGAATCTGTGCAACCAAGAAAATGTTTTGTTCCCTCTCAGGGTCCTCTGACCTCTCCTCCAGCATCTGCTCAGAAAAGGGTCCTGTTCTTTCACACATGGCACTTGAATTCATTAAGCCTGAGAAATGAAATCTCGGGTCCAAAGAACATCGAGTTCAGAAACTAATTTTCTAGAAGTCCTTGTAAGGAATAAGGACAGGAATTTTAAAACCATCTTTGAGGAGAAAGCGTGCTGTCTATAAAGCCTCGGTTGTTTTTTGGTAGAAATGATAGAGTACGTACAGCCCTCTTTCCCTGTAATTCCTTCAGGAGGAACCAATTTTAAAGTCTAATACGTTCAGAGAATGCTACTTTATCAGCATGGACTGCATTGCCCTAAATGGAAAAGGTGGAGCGTTTTCATATTTTCACAGTCATATTGTGTGGATATTTCCATCTTTCTGGGCAGAAAGAGTCATGGCATGTTCAAGGAAGGAGGGCCCAGCATTCCGTTTGTCCTAGACAAAGAGTTCCCTCTGGGCTGCTCGGTGCCCTAGCCGGAATTGCAATTCCAAGTGAAAGAACAGCCAGCAGAGTTTTTAAACTACGCAACTAAAAATCAAAAAACAAACCAAGACCAAAACAAAACAAAACAAAAGAAACCAACGATGTTTCAAATAACTTCAGTAAGATGTGTCTTTACTACATCTAAGAGACTTGGGGATGCGATAAATCAGAGCTACCGTAATATACAGACTTCCCATGCCACATAGGCAGTCTTTTACAAGGTGTGGCATTTGCAAGGCTGCCCCCATTTTGTTCTGTTTTCCTGAGCATACCCCTTCTGCAGGCCACCTGCAGCTCATGAGCATACCCCTTCTGCAGGCCACCTGCAGCTGTGCGTCCCTGCCTTCCAGCTCCTCTGTGAAGTCAGCAGCTCACAGGTACATTGGTGGAGTGCCATGCCACAAGGAAGTTGCGTCAGCAGAATTCGAAGTAAGATGGGTCATTGACACATTCCAATGGCACAGAATTGGCCTTTGATATCCTGTCTCCACCATGAGTAATCACTGGGTGGGGAGGGGGTAAGCATTTGTATCAGTTCTGTCCAGAGCCTCCGATCTCCTCCTTCACCTCCTCCACACTCTAAGTTACCAGCATCTTTACTCTCACAGGCTTGTTCAGTGCACCCCATTAGGCAGGAAGTGTAGAGAAGAGGGACAACTGAAAGGGGCTGAGACGGGGTGGGAAAAACATAAAGCCCCCTGGAGATCTGAATGCCCCTCACCTCCTGCAAAATGTACGAGCCTGTGTTGTCCAGTGCAGGAGCCACTGGCCGCATGAGGCTGTTGAGCACTGGAAATGTGGGTGTTATCCTGTGGAAATGATAGGTGGACTTAAGTAAAACATTCTTAAAATTAATTTTACCTATTTCTTTTTACTCTTTTTAATACGGCTATTATAAAATTTTAATTTTCTATTAGGCTCCCATTATACTTGTGTTGGACCGTTTGAATGATGGCGGTGAATGCTTTAGCTCAACCAGTTGGCATCACACTGGATATTTAATACCACCCACCAGCATATCCATTTTACCTGTTGATGCCTAACAAATCACCCCCAAATGTTAGTATCCTTCAGTTTCTGTGGGTCCAGAATCTGAGTGTCGTTTAACTGGGTCTTCTGGCTCAGGGTCTCTCACAAGGCTGCCATCAAGGTGTCAGCTGGGGCTGCGGTCCCCTCAATGCTTGCCTGGGGAAAGACCCATTTCCAGGCTCACTCGTGTGGTTGTTGGCAAGATTTAGCTCCTTTAAGTGGCTGACCCCTCATGTAATAAACCCTTGTGGGCAGGAGGTTATGGCCTAGTCCAGTAGTTCTCAAAGTGTGGCCTCTGCGCCAGCAGCCTTCGCATCACCTGGGGACTTAGTAGAAATGCAAATTTGGGGGACCCCCACCCCAGACCTGTTGAATCTGAAACCCTGAGGGTAAGCCTAGCCATCTGTGTGATTCTAAGCAGGCTGAAGTCTGAGGCCCGCTGGTCTCACTCTTACTCCTAATGCTTCTATGGCACTTTTTGCTCACCCAGCAACTGGAACTAGAGGTCACTTCCTGAGGAGGTTCTGACTTAGCCCCCAACCTATTATTTCAGTTACCTTGAAGAGTATTTTGTGACATCATGCTTTCCTAAATGTGTCTTCCTGGTGGTGTTTGGAAAGGATGAAGGATCACACAGACACAGTGTCTGAGAGAACATCTACTTCTGGTGGAACTTGGTGACGGCTCCTCAGGGGCCTCAGCAAATTGCTCTGTTGGTCTGTTCACCATTTTCTTATATGTCATCTGATTTCATGTGTTGATCCTCTTAGGAGAAAAGAAAAAGATGAATGTAGTTTTTTAAACTATCCAAAAGCTGTTAGATGTGTGTTTGGGGTCACCTTTCACTATGATAAGAAAGAGTCTAGAGAATACCTAAAGCCAGTTGGTTCATTTGTAACGGAGGAAGGAACAGTTTCCTGGTTTCCAGCCCAGGTGGGAAGCTGGCACCATCTCCCAGGTCCATCTGTGTGCCACCTGGCACAGAGGCACTGGGCTGCAGTCTAGTTACTGCCCTTGCTCTTGGTCTCCAGGAAGCCTTGAGCATTACACAGTTACAATGCTGGTGCCTGAAGGAGAGGTGCTCTCCTGCACACCATATCGCATGGGAAAGTTTTCCATAAAGTGGTCAAACCCTCTGTATTTATATAGGACTCGAGCATCTAAAAGCACCGCCATGTCCATGTTCTCTATAATTTTTAGAACAACCATTTGAAATGTCTCACCTGACAAATGAGGAAGTGAGAGCTTAAGGAAGTGACAGGACTTCATCCCAGGCCCTTGACTCCCAGTACTGGTTCTTGGGCCATTTACTCAAATTCCAACCTGTTAGTTGTATCAGTGTCCCTGCTAATACTCCAGAAGTTTTCCCCAATGTTGCACCCATTAGTAAAGGTACAAAGCCTTGGAATTCAGAGCAACAAGAGGCTGTAGAGTTCATTTTATCCACACTTCAATTTTGGAGATACAGAAATGATGTCCAGAGAGATTAAATGGTTTTCCTAAGTTCCCAGAACTAGTTAGGGACAGAACTCAGACTGAAATGCTGGCCAGCCTACTGGCTGCCATTTCAGCACTCATTCCACCACCCCACACTCTACTGCCGTTGACCGTGTCTTTTTATTAGTGAGTTTCATTTTCCTTTGATTTCTGTTTATTTTAATATACTAGAATCGGGTACCATTGAGAAAGGCCGTTGCTTGATTACAATTTCGAGGACACATGTTCTTTCTGTATCTCACCAGCATTTGGCAGGTTTCCTAAATAAGGCTGCCTTCTTCAAGGGTCTTAAGTGGTTGGAAATGAAATCCTGTCCACCAGTGAAGACGGGCCTGTGCAGAGGGTGGCAGGTGGACTCAGCCTTTAAGTGGGAGAAAAGGACCATTGGAACTTACTGTCCTTAAGTAAAAACAAGTCATAGAAGAGACACAGTGCACCTTCACCCAGGGAGACTTTGGCCAGAATCAGGAGATCCTTTGTGATTTCATCGACAACCAGAACAGATCCTGTAGAGGGAGTTCAGGAAGGAGATAAGTGTGAGCAAATGCCATCTCCCTGTGCACCACCATTGCCTCAGAAGATGTAGATATGACAACCTGGATGGGAGAACACCAGAGTCGGGAACTCCAAGGTCACCTAGACCACCCCTTTGTCCTGTTCCTGATTGCTCCATTGGCTTCCAGACGAAATAACTTCATGAGTCTTGGACACACTAGATCACCAACCTCCAGTGCAAGCCTATCCTAGCCTTTCCGGTTCCCAGTTAACTGGAATTGCATGAACTAAACTCTTCTGAACAAATGCAGAGAGGAAGGTGGTCACCGTTTATGAAAACAAACCCTGGGAGATGGTAGCACTGACCCGGAGCAGTGGACTCCAGAAAGAATGAAATGAGTTTTATAACTTTCCCTCCTGTGTTCCAAGCAGTGGAGACGGTGGCTTGGGGAATCCCTTCAGAGGGGTGTACTTGCATAACGAATAGGCTGTCATGCACTGCTAATGGCCAGAATAGATATTTGCATATGAAAATGTTTAATGGGGAGTCATAAACATTTTGTCTCTGGCTTTAAATCTCAAATAGGCGGAGATAGTAATGGCACCTGCTGTAGAAACAAATCTGCAAATCAAATCAAACAACCCAATTAAAATTCATATTTTTAAAAAGCCACTAAGATATAGCAAAATGAAATGAACTTTCAAGAACTAAACGATTCACAGCTGATAAGGGACCCAAATGACAAAGAATTCCAGGGAAATCATATTAATTAAAAACTGCTGCTCTGTGAAATGACTGCCATTACATCCGCAGGTAGGTAAAGTGCCTGTTTGCAATACTTGTGTAAGACATAAAAGCGCGTGAGAAGCAGCTGGCCATCTGTTAAAGGCAGGCTACTATTTCTGTTTCCTGAGAAACCTCGGGCCTCAAAAATGATAGCACCAGCTATAACATCAATTTGTCTATTGCTTAATTAAAAAATAGTAACGCATGGGGACGTTACCATAATCGAATATTAAAGTTGCAAGGATAGTATTGGGTTCCTCCCTTCCTGAGAGCTAGTGAAGGAAGATTATCTTCAGATGACGCAGTTGGGTTCTCTTAGGTATGTCAGAGCTTCACACTTTTAAGGCACTTAAAAATGGCTAGAATGGCAATGATGGTTTGAATGTAGTGTGTGAGGGGAGCCAGCCCTGGGAGACAGATGCTTTCCATGGACAGGTTCCTGCCACCCACATGAGTGAGTGAGGAAATGCTTAGGAGCTTGCATGCTGATTCTACCATTGGTGGTGAGGCAGAGTTTCCACTCATCTTCCACTTTCAGAGAGCGGTCCCCCTGACGTGGCCCTTGGCAGACTACAAGGGGAAGTATTTATACTTGATTTCTTCTGAGCAGTCTCCCATCACACCCTTCCCTCTACACAGTTCATGCAAGGCCCTCTCTCCCTCCGTGAAAACTAAGACCATTCAGAAACTTTTTGACCCTTTACACCAGTTGTATTTTGGGGGGAATGGGATGGATGAGGAAGGGGTGGTATTATAATGTGCCTGGAACAATAATGTTAAGAAACTATTATCTAACATAGTTCCCCCGTGAAAAGTGGATGGAATCTCCATCACCTAACTGCATTTTTTTTAAATCCTGCTTGAGATTATCATGCTAAGTGAAATCAGTTAGAAAAAATTGAGAACCATATGATTTCACTCATATATGGGATATAAAACTGAAAGCACCAAAACTCATAGACACAGACAGCAATATAATGGTTACCAGAGGATAAAGGAGGAGGCGGAGGTAGAAAAGCATAAAGCAGGTCAAATATATGGTGACGGAAGGAGAACTGACTCTGGGTGGTGAACACACAATGTGATATATAGATGATGTATCACAGAATTGTACACCTGAAACCTATGTAATTTCACTAACCAATGTCACCCCAATAAATTTAATTTAAACAAAATCCTGCTTGAGCCCTTTACATGTCTCCGGTCTGGTTGCCTGGTGCAAACTCCACTGGGAAGTCACAGGCCGGCCCTGACGTGGCGTGCTCCTGACAGCGGTCGGACAGCTCCTCAGGCGTTCAGGGCATGAGTCCAGGAGCTCTGCACTGCTGGCTGCACCTCTGCTCTCTGGCCTGAATTCTCAAGGTTCGATCTTAATGTCTATTTTATTCCAATGTCCTTGTTGTCATCAGACAGTGTGTCCTGCTGACGGACTCCTGGCCACGTGGCTGACCACTGGCTCCCTGGGCAGATCTCCTGTGCACTCAGGCCAAGTTACATCAGATCAACCAATCATGGCAGCAATTATAACCTAAATTACATTCCCCCTCCACAGCCTCTACCGAACATCATCTTTTCTTTGCAAAAGGGCCTGAAAGTCGAGCAAATGGCTTCGTTTAAGGCTTTATTACAGAAACATCTTCATCTCCTCAACAACTTTGTTGCCTAAATTTAAGAAACCCATGCAAGTGTCTTAAAAGCTCTAAGGCATCACCCTCAATGGTGAAAGAGGAAAGTTAATGAAAACGAGCATCTGTTGAATGCTTACCCCGTGCCAGGTTCTGTGCTAAGTTCATTCCAATGACTGTGCAGTGGTTTCTCTGGAAAACCCTTGGAGGCAGGTGTGCAGTCTCAGCTAGTTGAGTAGCAGAGCTGGGACTCAACCTGGGCAGTCTGACTGCCAAGCCTGCTGCCCACCTCAGAGGAGTTGCTGTGGGGAGTGAATGAGGGCACATCTAGAAAGCGCTTAGCAAGCCTGGCCCAAATATCCATTCAACCTTGAGAGCTGCTACTATTTGATGGGAGATGAGTCATCTCTGAGGGCTGTCAGGGGCATGAAGGGGAGGGGCTAAGGGAACATGAAAGGGGTGTGGCTCCGGATGGGTGCCATCCTCCAGGGAAGGCTGGTGGTGCTCAGATATGGGAGTGTAGCAGGATGCCCACACGAGCCAGTGTGGTGCCAAAGCACAGGCTATGCCCTTATGTGCAGATGACCCATCCCAAACTGTCCCCGGCCCTTCTGAACATCAGCCTTTGCCTTTTTTCAAAAATGGCCTCAGAGATCCCCGGATGCCTACCCATCCAATGGCCTAACCTACCTTTACTTGCATTTTCTTTTCCTCTTGGTTTTACAACTTTATTTGTTGTTTGTTCTTGTTTAATATACCTATGCCAATCTGTTTCCTTCTAGAAATAGACAAACGATAAAAATGTTGTCAAGTGGGTGAAATTGGAGTTGGGGGCACAATGACAGCAGTGCCACTGATGTGTGTTGACCCACGGCCTCAGTCCACGTGCCACACACCAAACCCTGACAGTTCTTAGGCTGCCGTGGGTGTCACCATTCTTCTCTTTTCTTCTCTAACCATGTTTTATTGTTCAGCTATAACCGCAGATACAATTCAGCATCCCGGGCTCCCTCAGAGGCCACTTACATGTTTCCAGCATTAAAAGTGGGCGCGTTGTGAACGTTAGACCAGAGTTGAAGAGCATGGTGAATGGGAAGTAGCGCTGTGCTTTGGAAGTTGCTCTGCTGTGACCGTCAGAACAAAGCGGAGTGGCAGGGCCCCGTACTCAGATGGCCTAAGCCTCCCTTACTTCGGCAGGGTGTCTGTCGGGTTTGGGGTCTCAGAGTGGCAGTGACTGTCTATCCCAGGCCTGCGTTGCCTGTGTTGGAATAGCCACATCCAAGATTGTTGTGGGATGGGTGTGTGTCTGTTTGGCTTACCGTTTCCGTTACCATTTGCTCGAATTCCGAGAGGTTCTGACGTTTCATTGGATTCCAACTTCTCTTGAAGTCTCTCTTGAATACAGAGTCGTTTTCCATTTGATCCTCTGTTTCTGGATCTCAGCCAGAATTCAGTGACAGAGTGATTGCTGTTCACAAGGCATGGTGGACATCTGCTTTTCTTCTGGAAACGATGACCACGTAGATGAGTCTCACTACAGAAATGACAAAGCCGAAGCTCACAGATGCAACTCGCCTGAGGTCAGGGGCCGTGAGAGGCAGTGTGAGATTCCACCAGACATGCGTTTATGTGTCTACGTACACATTTAGAGCATGCTTACAAGAAACAAAACTCAGCTGTACTCCCTTCCTTAGAAGAAACCCTTGCACATTGTTTTTACTGTTGTGGTTACTTTCAGCAATGCCAGCTTCATGTGGTGACCAAGTCACACGGCTGGGTCACAAGGTCCCTTGCTTTGGGGCTGCTGGGGTTTCCAGCGGCCTTGAAATCTGTGTACGCGATTCCTGTATAAAGAGAAAACGTCTCAGTCAGCCTCGACATGACTTCCGTGTAACAGCAAGGGGGTTGTGAATGGCGATTGTGTGTCCTGCTCCCTTTTCCTACCCACAGATGAGACCACCCACACTTAGAACAGCCTGTGCTCACAGGGCAGGCCGTGAGGTTAAACCAAATTGCAGTGGGCAGTTTACCCCAAGAGAGGGAGTGAGGGGTGGAGGCAAGAAACTGCCCTGCTCCTCTGGTGTTTTTCATCAGAAAGGCATGTATGTGTACCTTTTGGTAGGAAAATAGTCTTGGGGAAGGTGCCCCAACCCAGCCAGCAAATGCATTGTACCCTGTGTCATCACTGTGCTAGTCACCAGGGACTCACGGATAAAGAAAACACAGTCCCCTTCCTGGGTTCTTCCCAAACCGTGCTCCAGTAAATCCCCACGATGTCGCTTATCTTTGAAGCCCAGTGTATAAGGTCTTAAGGGAAATGAATGGCACGCCAGCAGGTAAAGAGCAATTGGGGATACAGCTCTGCAGTCTTTGCTAATGTTTTGTTTGTTTGTTTGTTTGTTTGTGGTTAAATAATAAGAGAGCGATACTTCTCCCTACTGGTAGAAGAGTCGTAGCCCATGGGGATACAGATAAAGCGTCCTAATGGTTAAGGCCTTAGTGGTACCCCAGAAGTGCTCAGCAATCCCCCGTGTGCTCTCTAGAACAATGCAGGAGTTTTCCTATTTTACAAAATAGGGGGCAAATGTATTTCCTAGACTCATGGAATCTAAAGCAGGATTGGACGTTAGAGATTACCCAGAATCACCTTTATTTTACAAATAGGGAAATATTCGTAACATTTTATGGGACCGGGACTGAGGAAGTTAAATGACTTGCCCCAAACACGCAGCCAATTGGGGCAGAACTCGTCCCATGCCTCACCCTGGCAGGTCTTTACCCCACATGCACCCCAAAAGTCACTGAAATGACTTATAAAATTATTCAGAGGAATATAGTGATAATAGTCCTATAATTGGCTTTTAAAGGAATCGAGGCACATTTTAGGGGACAGTCTTTGGAAGGTGACTTCAAGGAGAACAGTGAGTGTTTTAAGTACATGGGCTAAGTGACCTTCAGACCGAACCCTGGCGCCCAGAGGTCTCTGAGAAATGGACTCCCCCCGCCCCCGACAGAACAGCCCTGCATTTGTGTTATATATAGAGTGCACTTCTGAGTGAGATTTCTTCTGAAATGACTTAATCTGAAAACTACTATTCTATAAAGAAACAATCCAGCAATGCTGATAAGAATATCATTTTATCATGAAATAATAGGGTTTGAAGTTTTATTTCTTTTTTCACTTTTAACTTTGATGGACCCAAAACTATGCTTTGCCAGAATGAATCTGAGGGATGCACGGAGCACTAGGGAGTTGCCTTCAGAAGTTTTCCAGAAAGTTCCCTCCTATTTGGTTTTCCTCATCCAGCAGAATCTTTGGGCAGATGTCTTCTCCAGATCTCTGGCTGGTGGAAGACCTAAGCAGCTGCTTCTCACACTCAAGTGTATTGTGTTTCACCTCTCGGCATCATTCTTGACCTCTTGTTCTGTTTACCATAAATGGAAGTGGAGACATAGCCCAGCACCTACCAGATGGAAAACACTGAGCACATAGTTGTAGAATTAAACGTCACAAGGAAAAGCACCTGTTTAAGTTTTTTAGCCTCAGATTCTTGAAGCAGACCATCTTATCCTATTGTGAAGGTTAACTTTCATGATGTGGCAATTTGTTACTTCTAACTGCATCAGAGGAAAGGGACTTAAAAGGAACAAATTTTTTATTAAATTTATTAGGGTGACATTGGTTAGTAAAGTTATATAGGTTTCAAGTGTGCATTTCTATAACACATCATCTATATATTTCATTGGATGTTCACCATCCAGAGTCAGTTCTCCTTCCATCACCATTTATGTGACACCCTGTACCCTCTTCTACCACCGGCCTCCCCACCTTACCCTCTGGTAAGCACTAAACTGTTGTCTGTGTCTATGAGTTCTTGCTTATTTGTTTGTTAGTCTTGTTCCTTTGTTGCTTTCAGTTTTGTGTCCCACATATGAATGAAGTCATATTGTTCTTGACTATTTCTGTCTGACTTATTTTGCTTAGCATAATAATCTTAAGATCCATCCATGTTGTCGCAAACGGCAGTAGTGGCCAAGTAGTATTCTATTGTGTATATATACAATATCTTCTTTATCCATTCATCTATTAAAGGACAATTTGGTTGTTTCCATGTCTTGGCCACCATAAATAAGGCTGCAGTGAACATCAGGGTACATACAGGTCTTTACAGATAAGTGTTTTCAGATTTTTTGGGGGTAGATACCCAAGACTGGGGTTGCTGGGTCATATGATAATTCTATTCTTAGTTTTTTGAGGAACCTCCATACTGTTTTCCATAGTGGCTGTACCAATTTACATTCCCACCAACAGTGTATTGAAGGTTTCTTTTTCTCCACAGCCTCTCCAACACTTGTTGTTGTCTTATTGGTGATAACCATTCTAACAGGTGTGAGGCGATAGCTCATTGTGGTTTTGATTTATATTCCCCTAATAGCTAGTGAAGTTGAGCATTTTTTCATATATCTGTTGGCCGTTGTATGTTTTCTTGGGAGAAGTGTCTGTTCAGGTCTTCTGCGCATTTTTAATTGGATGGTTTGTGTTTTTTTGTTGTTGAGTTGTACCAGTTCTTTATATATTTTGGATATTAGCCCCTTATTGGAAGTATCATTTGAAAATATATTTTCCCATTCGGTTGGTTGCCTTCTTGTTTTGTTGACTGTTTCTTTTTCTGTGCAGATGTTTTTCGTTTGACATAGTCCCATTCATTTATTTTTGCTTTTACTTCCCTTGCCTTTGAGGTCAAATTTATAAAATCCTCGTTGAACCCAAGGTCCATAAATTTAGTACCTACCTATGCTTTCTTCTATGCAGTTTATTGTTTCAGGTCTTATGTTTAGGTCTTCAATTCATATTGAGTTAATTTTGGTATATGGTGACAGATAGCAGTCTAGTTTCATACTTTTGGGTGTGCTTTCCAATTTGCCCAACATCATTTATTGAAGAGGCTAGGCTTTCTTTTCTCCATTGTATGTTTTTGGTTTCTGGGTCGAAAATTATCTGCTAGTATATATGTGGGTTTATATCTGGATTTTCAATTCTGTTCCATTGGTCTGTGTGTCTGATTTTTGCAACTTTGTAGTACAAATTGAAGTCAGAGAGTATGATACCTCCAGCCTTGTTCTTTTTTTTTTGTAGAGTTACTTTGGCTATTTGGGGTCTTTTGTGATTCCATACAAATCTGATGATTTTTTGTCTATTTCTTAAAAAAATACCATTGGGATTTTTGATGGGGCTTGCATTAAATCTGTTTATTGCTTTGGGTAATATGGATATTTTAACTATGTTGATTCTTCCAGTCCATGAACACGGAATGTCTGTCCATTTCTTTGTGTCTTCAATTTCTTTTAAGAATGTCTTATAGTTTTCAGTGTATAGGTCCTTCATGTCCTTTGTTAAGTTTATTCCTAGGTATTTTATTCTTTTTTGTTGCAATTGCAAAAGGAACTGTGTTGTTGTTTTTTGTGGGGTGTGTTTTTTCATTTCTTTTTCTGAAATTTCATTGTTAGTATATAGGAATACAATGGATTTTTGTGCATTGATTTTGTAACCAGCAACTTTATTGTATTCATTTATCGTTTCTGATAGTTTTTTGGTGGAGTCTTTAGGGTTTTCTATATAAAGAATCCTGTCATCTGCAAAAAGTGACAATTTGACTTCTTCATTCCCAATTCAGATGCCTTTTATTTATTTCTCTTGCCTGATTGCTCTGGCGAGGACTTCCAATACTATGTTGAATAACACTGGTGACAGGGGCCAACCTGTCTAAAAGGAACAAATTTTTAATTAGGAAATCAAATAGACTTATTGCTCAAACATTGCTCTAATAAAAATATTTTGGTGCTAAATTGTTTTGCATTTGCTAAGTTTCTGTACCTCTTTGTTTCTTCTTTCAGAATGCTAGAAGATGACCTTAAGCTAAGTAGTGATGAAGAGGACAATGAACAGGTAAGATTATCTTTTCTGTTGTGTTGTTTGAATGTGACTTGATGACATTAACCTGGTAGGCTTTCCTGGGTATTAACTGAGTCATACAAATACCGACTTGTCATGCTCTAGGGTGCTGGGTGTCCTCTGCTTATTACGAGGTTCTATGCCATTGTGCCAGTCAGTTAAAATATCTTGGCCTTAATTTCCCTTGAAACTGTAATTCTGTGCTTTTTATGGCCTAGAAACTAATAACAGCTATTTATGAAGAAGCTGACTGGGGGCAGGCTTCAACGTGAAATAGAGCCTCCTTTTTTGAAAACCTAACTGGTCTTCTGGAAATCAAACCTGTAATCTTAAGCTCATTGGCATGCAACAGACAAGCTGTAAGCATTAAATATTGAGAAGTCTTAGAAGTCTTATACAGATATTATTAACTTTGAGAAGAAGCAACCGTAAAGGTGAGCTAAAATGATGAATAAAAAATAATCGTGCTCAGAATGGCATGTTTGTCTTAAATGATAAATGAGCTTGAAATAAACCATTTATCAGCTCGAGACATGAGTCGGGGTTTATAAATATTCTTCTGATCAGTGAGTTAAGGTGAAAAAATATCCACTTAACATTCATCACTTTCACCTCTGCACTTCAGGAAATGTTTGTATTTTAAAACCAGTTTGAAAACACTAAAGACAGATTTTCCGACACTTCTGTCTCCTTTTTCTCATTACCTGTATTGTATTTTGTCAGGTTTGGATAAATGTGAGAGGTATAAAGACGATTCAGAGAAGTTTTTTATGAGTCATTTTTAGATGCAGTACAAGACACTTGTGTATTCAGTTGATCTTGGAAGAGTTTTATATAGAGGCATCATGGAATACTTGCAGCTATCTTGACATGCGAATGCAAATAATGCACAGAGAGAGTGTACAGAGGTGAAATAAGTCAAAGAAAATTTCCAGGAAGAGCATCTGAGCAGGTGGCTGAGAGCTCACAGAAGTGTCTGCTCACCTTGTGGGAGAAGGTTGGACACCAAAGAAGGGACTGGACATGAGCTGGAACTCGGTGAATCTGGAAACTGCATTGACACACAGAGTAAACACCAAGGGAAGGAAGGTTACTAAGCGAGGAGACTGGCTCAGGTCTTGGGTTTCGAGATGGATTCACTCACGCTAGGTACATGCATCAGGGCACTCTGCTATCCATAATACAGCTATGTTGCTAGAAAGGGAGAACAACTTCACGCCTCACTTTGGTTCCTCATCTAAGTGATGATAAGCAAGTGATTTCATCTCTGTGTGTGTCTGTTTCCCCAAGGAGAGGTTCAAATAGGTGCATTGTGGGTGAAGTCACGACCAACGTATAGCTTGTGTACACTTTCTATTAGAAGAGGGATTTGCATGCTGTTTCATTCAGAAAGCCTTTCTAAATTTGGACAGAATCTCCTGAGTTATTTCCAGGAAACATTTCCACTGCAAACTCAGTTTTAAAAAACTACTTGTCGAGGATGCATTAGACACGTTCTCGAAGGCAGCAAGAACTTTTAGTTGGCTCATCTGCCTTTAGCAGTGATGTCTTTCCAGTCTGCAGCCATTGATAACATTGTGTTGTGAATATACAGGTCAGATCCTTTATTCTTGCATTTGGTTCCTGTGTGTGTGCACCTTCCCACCTTCTGCAATGAAAGCAGCTGACAGAACCAATGACTTTTATCCAGTAATCTCCTCTTTTAATTAGGGCCGCACACAGTGGTTTTCTGTGGTAGCTTCAGTAATTGGGCTACCACTAATTATATTAAGTTATCCAGCTCTGGCCTATAATTATCCCCTGGCCTAATCACAGATCCATAATTCCTATGCTTCTCAAAAAGACTAACAATACAGTTGTTTGTTTTTCTCTCCAAGACCAAAATATACATGTGGCCTGAAAGAGTGCATGGAGCCCATGCACACGTGCAACACACAAACACACACTGCATTTCTCTGGCATTGGGAGCTACAAACAATTAACACAAATGATTTTTTTCTAATATAATCAGAGTTTATCCCTAACTATACTTTTGAACCCAAAGCCTTTCAAAAATATATTGTATGTTTCCCTGTCTTGGTAAACATAGTATACTAAACTGTTTTTCTTACATGATACCTGGTCATCCTTGTGAACATTGGTCGCTGGCCTGTACAGCCACTGTGATAAAGAGACATCCATGAAAGTGTCAAGTTGCTACACCTGCCTGTCCTTCCTAAAGTAGCCTCAGACTCTGCTGCCTAATATTTTCTTCGTCATTATTGCCTTTGTGCTCTCAGAGATAAAAACACGGTAGTTTCATAGATAAGCACTGGCTCAGCATCCCTGCTCCCTGGGCTCAAATATTTGCCTGCTACTCAGTAGCTTTGCAACTTTGGCCCAGTCCCTAAACTGCTCTCTGCTCCAGTGTCACCATTTGTAAAACAGGAATTGATGTGAGGTCCCCAAAGCCTGGCCACTCCCTCTGAACTTGTGCTCACCTGTTATCTTCATGTCTCCAGATCCAACAGGCTTTTTCCCCCCTCTTTTAGTCAACTTATAATTGAATAAGACATACAGAGAGAAAAGCACATAACCCAAGGATACAACTTAATGAATATTCATAAATCACACACTACAACTAAAGTACCCATGTACCCAGCCCCAGAGCAAGATACAGACATGACCAACCTCTCAGGTTTCCTGTGTCCCCTTCCAGTCACCACCCTTCAGGAGAATAACCCCTTCTGTTTTCTAACGCCATAACGTTGCTTGTTTGGGGACTGTATATCAGAGGCATCATTATTTCAGAGGTGCGCTCTTATTTCTGGCTTCTTTTAGTCCACGGTATCTTTGTGAGACTCATCTAGGTTCCATGTCATTGACGTTCGTTCATTTTATTACTGGATCGTATTTCATTCTGTGTCTGTACCGTAAGCTGTGCCTATTCTGCTGGTGGCACGAGGCTGTTTGGGGCTATTAGCATTGTGCTGTTATTAACCTCCCTGTACACATCTTTTGGTGAGCAGATGGGCACACTTCTGTTGGGTCTGTGCCCAACAGTAGAAATACTAGGCCGTAGGGTGTGTGCGTGTTCAACTTATGTAGATTATCCCAAACCATTTTCCAAAGTGGTTGTACGGTTGGCATTCCCACCAGTAATGTAACGGAATTCCAGTTATTCTATAGCCTCACGTTTGTCTTTTTATGTTCATGAGGGATATTGTCCCAAAGGTTTCTTTTTTGTATTTCTCTGGTTTCAGTAAAAGGGAAATACTGGCTTGTACAATGAATTGAGAAGTGCCCTGCTCTTCCTGGTCTTGAAGATATTGTATAAAATTAATGTTAATTCTTCTTTAAATGTTTGACAGAATTCTCCATTGAAACCATGTGGGCCTGGAGATTTTAAAAACTCACAAATTCTATTTTTTTAATAGTTCAAGGCTATTAACTCTTCAGGTTATTTCACATTGGTAGGTGACGGTAGTATATGCTCTTACGGTAATTAGTCCATCGTGTCATTTAAGTCGTCACATTTATGTGTGTAGAGCTGTATTTCTTTATTGCCCTGTCTCTGGGGCTATAGTGATAGCTTCTGTTTCATTCTTCATACTGACCTTTTTTATTTTTGTCTTTGTCAGTCTTACTGGAGGTTTATCAATTTTATTGATCTTTTCAAAGAACTGGCTTTTTGCTTCATTGACATTCTCTATCAGTTTTTCTGCTTTCAATTTCATTGATTTCCTATCTTTATTATTTCTCCTTCTGCTTGCTTTGGATTCATTTTGCTGTTCTTTTTCTAGTTTCTGGAGGAAGCTTAGATTATCGATTTGAGACTTGTCCTGTTTTATAATGTAAGCATTTAGTGCTATGCATTTCATTCTCAGCACTGCTGTAACTGGGTCCCACAAATTTTGATATGCTGTATTTTCACTGTCATTCAGTTTAGGGAGACTTCCTTTTTGGCACATAGATTATTTAGAAATGTGTTGTTTTATTTCCACATATTTGGAGATTTCCTGTAATCTTACTTTTATTGATTTCTAGTTTGGTCCATTGTGGTCAAAGAATGCATTCTGTCTGATTTCAATTCTTATAAATTTATTATTTTTTTATGACCCAATACATGGTCTATATTGATATCTGTTTTGTGCTCACTTGAAAGAATGTGTATTGTGCTGATGTTGGGTGGTGTGTTCCATAAATATCAATTAGATCCTGTTGATTAATGTCGTTGAGTTATCTATATCCTTGCTGATTTTCTGTCTACTTGCTCTATCAATCATTGGATAGAGGAGTGTTGAAGTCTCTGATATAAGTGTCAATTTGTCTACTTTACCTTTCCATTCTATCAGTTTTTGTATCACATATTTTGCAGCTCTGTTATTTGGTGTATAACATTCAGGATTTCTTTGTCGTCTTGTTTGATTGACCCTCTTATCATTGTAATATTCCACGCTATCTCTGGTAATTTTGTTGTTCTGAAGTCTACTTGATCAATATAGCCACTGCTGCATTCTTTTAATGAATGTTTGCATAATGTAACTATTTCCATTCTTTTACTTTCGACCTGCCTATATCATTATATTTGAAATGAGTTTCTATAGACAGCATGGAATCATCCTATTTTTTTATCCACTTTGCCAACGTCTATCTTTTAATTGATGTATGTAGACCATTTCCATTTAATGTAATTATTGCTACATTAGGGCTTAAGTCTGCCATTTTATTGTTTGTTTTCTGTTTGTGCTCTCTCTCTTTTTTTTTTTCCTACTTTCTTTTTCCTGGCTTCCAGTAGGTTCCTTGAACATTGTGTAGAATTCCATTTTTATTTATCTATAGTGTTTTTGAGTGTATCTCTTTGTGTAGCTTTTTAGTGCCTGTTCTATGTTTTGTATTACATATACATAACTTATAACAGTTCACTGGTGATGGCATTTTACAAGTTTTCTCTCTTGGTATCCTATAAGTACCTCCATCATATAATTGATAATATGTGGATAACATGGGATTTGATTTTCTAGCTTTCTGACTTCTTGGGTGAGCAACCTAAATTTTAGTCTGTATCTTATTCATCTTTATTTCCCTACTGCCTACCAGGGCTGACTGGCACCTAACTGGAAATCCTTATCTTCCCATAACCAGGTTCACAGAACCACCTTTATCCTCACTCATCCTCTTCCTTCCCTCCTAGTACTGAAAACACTGCCTTCCTCTTATCTAAAATCCATCCCACTTCCTCTCAGTTACTTGGGGTCATATTCCCTTTACTCCTTTTGCCCCACCTGTCCACCAGAACTACTTGTTGGGTCAACAGTGACCTCCACAGACCTCAACGTGCTGAATTCTTTCAGTCTGTCATCTCACCAGAAGACGTACATCACTGGAAACTATTGGTCACCCACTTTTCTTTGGGTGTCTTACACCAAACTCTTCTGGTTTATTTCCTAGCCCTCTTACAGTTTCTTCTCAGGCTTCTTTGCTGACTCCTTCACCTCTATCCAATCTCAAATGTTGGAGCTTTTCAGATTTATCCCTGATTTCTTTTCTCCACTTTCTCTCTCTTTAGATGATCTCATCCATTCCGATGACCTTCAATTTGTATATGCTTACTATTTCTAAAGTTATATCATCAGCACAGACCTCTCTTCTGAACTTCAGACCTACCTGAATATCTCACAGACATTGGATGTCTCACAGACCTTAGATGTCTCACAAATATTTCCCATTCAACTTGTGCCAAAATGAACTTCTGGTCTTTACCACCTCTCATCCACCTACACACAGATATCTGCCTCTAGTAATTGTTTCCATTTTTAAAAGTGGTTCTGCCAGATGCCCAGTAGTTCAAGCCTAGAAACATTGGGCTCATCTTTGACAACTCCTCTTCCTCACTTAAATTTTAATTTTATCTCTAAATCCTATAAATTTAACCTCCAAAATTAAATATTAGTCCATCCTGGCTAATCTAAACCAGTCTAGTAGACACTAGCATATTTCTTTACATCCCTCTCTAAAATACAACTCTTCTCGCAGTGATCTTTTAAAAATGTAAATCAGATCAAGTCATTTTTTTATCTAAAATCTTAAATACATTTCCCATTCCATTTGGGGTAAGAATCCAGAGCCCATAGTATGGCTTCACCCACTTCTTCCCCGTCACTTAACATTGAGCTAATTCATGGCCCTTCAACCACACGGGCCTTCTTTCAGCTCCTCCAACTCAGGTGTCTCATAGCCGCCAAGTCCTCGATTCCTTCATTTTTTTTCCCCAACCAACACCTACTTATCTAGTAAGTACAGCCTATGTTTCACTTCTTCAAGGATCCTCCCCTGGTTAGGCCTTCTCACAATAACCTTAACCCTTCTTCTTAAGTCTCCTCATAATTCTAGTTGTGTGTTGTGTTGAGTTTTTAAGATATCTATCCATACCAACAAGACTGAGTGTTTCCTGTGGGGGGCTGTGTCGGGCAGAGTAGAGGAGCTAAGTACTTGCTGAATGGATGCATGAGTAAGTAAATGCATAGGGCTGAGATGAACTGAGAATATTTCCTGCTGCCCATTGTCCAATATCAAAGATGACTTTTGCTCTACCTCTCTTTCTTTTACTGAACACTGTGATTTTTCAAATTAGTCTCATTCAAAGATCAAGTTGTTGGCTGGGAAGATAAAAGCATAAGTTGGCTATATAGATTAATGTACAAGTAATCTATCTATTGAGGAGAAAAACGTCTATTCAATCTCCATGGAAATGTCTGTCGTTGCTTCTTTAATATGCTTAATGCCAAGCTGTATTGAAGTTGTGACTTGTCAGATGTTACCTCAAACAGAAGTCTCCAAAACCAGGAGAATGGGTTTCTCCACAGCCTTCCCTTTCAAGGAAAGCAGAACTTTGTAACCTCTAGAGCAGGGATTGTGACAGGATTTACCCAGAAAGTTTGGAGATATAATGGAAATGGAAGCATATTCTCATATTTGCTCCTATAATTTTCATAGTCGATGGGGTTCATCCCGGAAATAGGACAAATGATGTGAGAATTGGTTTTCTTGTTTGTCTGGGTGAATGAGGACACGTGATACATGCAGTACTTTGTTTAATCCCCTTTTCGGTCACTCTTGGTTTTAACAAGTCCAAAGGCCAGCATTTCCCTGGGAGAATATGAAGAAATTAGAAGGTTTAAGACAAAATTTTTCCTAAAGGTACTAAGTCCCTAAAGGAGTTTTAAAAATGGATTTAGAGGAGAGAGATGCATTATATACTGCATGTCTTCCCTGTCATGTGAGGGTAAGCTTGGGAGGTTGGACACAGCAGATACCTAGATGAAATTATTACAGCACAAGCAGAGGGACACGGGATTAAGGCTCCCAACAAGGAGCAGCCTAGATAGTGTCAGCTGCAGACTGTTTCAGAGATGGCAAATACACAAGCTCAGGGAAAGTGAGGGAGCAGGATCCAAATTGCATGGCTACGTATGTGCCTGCAGCTTCCAGTAATTACATTATCCACACATATTAGGCAGTCTTTTCATTTTAATTATAGAACTGCATTTTTCTCTTCAAATGAGCATGGTTTATCCACTTAAACTGACAATTGTAATGTTGCAGGCCGTGATCACTGGATAGCATCTGTACAGGGAAATTCTCCTACTGGCATAATTTACTTCCTGCCATGAAGAAATGTTCCCTTTTAATCCCCAATCAATATTTGGAGAGCATGATTAATTTAATAGAGATCTAGGTAGTTAACATAAATCTTCAAGTTAAAGGGCCAATTCTTCTTATTTTAATGCACGGAGTACTAATTGGGTCTCTCGACAAGCATCTGAGTATGAATTAAGAGCCTGGCTGCATCGAGATGTCAGGATTGTAGGTGAGGTTGCTCTGAGTACTGAATTACTCTTCTTCTTGCTTTTTGTTACCTTGGGTTTCTGGTGGAGAGGCACAAGGAACATTCCTGTGTCAGTTCCCTGCTCTTTACCATAGAGGTCACTGGGTAACGAACATCACTTTGGGGCGTAATATTGAAAGCGATTGACCACCACAATGGGCGCTGTTCATTTTTACCCTTGTTCCTTTCTCGTCTGACAACTGCATAACAGAAAGCAGAGCTTTTAAAAAGAACCTCTGGGTGTGCATGTCAATCATCAGCCAAACGAATTAGCTGGATGATACGCAGACGTGGAATAAAAACATTGGAGGCTTTTGCAGCCCAACTGCACTTCCCTGGGTGCATTTTTCTTCTCGGGATCAGCTTGCTGGATGCTGAAGTTCTTGGCCTGTGAAAATTTATTACCCACAGAGTCAATCTGCATTCAGGCGGCCAAGTCTGAATAAATAGAGTCATTGTGCTTGTCTGGGATTTGTGGCCAGAGTTCATCCAGTCAGCCTGACATTCACATCCCAGGAGATTCATTAAAAGCCAACACCCTGGTATGTGCTCTTGAATCCTGCCAACATTGTAGAGAATTATATAAACAGGAGTGGAAGCAGTAATCAGGACCAGGTTTGAGGGGCAAGGCTCCAAAATGCAGTTTGTCCCGCGTTAGAAATGAACGGTTTTGTAGATGTGATTTGTAGCCAAACATGAGGTAGAAAATTTTTATGTAAAAGTCATTCTGAGAATAATCTTGAATGCCTACAAAGCATCAAACATTGCAATGCAAGATGCTGGCTTGTTGGTCCTGATGAATTTACACATTAGTAATATAGACTATGATAATTTAACCTGAAAAATTTAAAGTAAACTTTAAGTGCCAGGAAATGCCCTTCCCTCGATGACTATACAGAATAAGTATATAGTATTACATATAGTAAACCTCATAGCAAAATAGACCCCCAAAAAAAGTAGTTTATTTTTAATCTTGCATCAATGTTTTGCCTAAACTAGATACCCAATTTCATGATACTGACAAATTTATTTACTTTTAATATAAAAACAATAGTAACTCTAATTGAAAACTATTGCCTATCAGATCTGTCATCTGTATATGAAGTGATCATACATTTGAACCTTCAGTCACAATCAGTGAAACCCACACATTCAGCAGAAGGGTTTCGTTTCTTTCTCTAAGTCCTAAAACTTAGTTAAGTAATCATATTTTATAAATAAAATGTTACTGTCACCAGAAGCAAATGCAAAATTCTCTTAAGGTGGCCAATTGTATTATATCATGCCACTCTATAAATGTTTGTAAAAAGCACTCGCATAGGTGGAGATACACAAAAATGTAATTGCCTTTTTGCCTTTTTTTTTCATGTTCATGAGCTGCAGTTTCCAAAATTGAAATGGTCGGCCAGCTTAAATGTCACCAAGCACAGATGTACAAAGGCCCACATCCTGTTGCCTGAAACATTTTCTCATGCCTCCTTTATGTAGGTTTGATTGTGACTAATCTCAGTCTGAGGACCCCGAGTGGAAATCTGGAAAATTATATACAAGTAAAAGATGATCCATTAAATTTGGGCAAACATATAATGAATAAAAAAACGGAGAATCATTGCTTTGTTAAGTTGAAGAATTCATGGAAGGAGATAAATTTTTTAAGCTAAGCCAAGTTTTTGTTAATGGTGCATATCGGTACCTCCAAACTATAGACTCTCCGTTGGGAAGACAGAAGAAGGGCCATGCATCATTTATTGATAGGCATGCTCTTCTCAGATACAACTGCCAGCAGGGCTGCTGGTTGGCAGAGGAAGTGGAATTCTCCCTCCAGGGGACATTGCTGTTTATGTCCTGTGACTTTAGTGGGTTTTTTCTTCAATAGTTTTTTCAGAAGGGGAGCCATTCAAGAATGGATGCTCCTTGGAGTATATGCTATCACTCAGGTCCAGGCTTGGCTGGCTTCGTATAGTAAAGGATTTACCCGAATCATTCAGGTGTTCGGTCCAGATAGGCACTTGGAAAGTTTTGTTTTTGTTTGTGTTTTCCCATACCTTCTCCAGGTGGGCTGGTTATCTCATGAGCACATTTTCTCAGGAGACTCTCCCAGCCTGTTCTTTCTACAAGAAGCACAATCATTTGTGGTAATGCAGCACCCCTTGGCACTTCCCAGTTCCCTCCTGACCAGATCTGCAGCCAACAGACTGAAACAAGACTATCTTTAAGAGGTGGACCAGACAGCCCCTGAAACGGCAGGCAGCCAGACGTGGTCCTCTCCACACGAGAAAAGTGTGGGAGTGCGATGAGCCAGAATCTCTCTCCGGGGGATCTAGGTCAGCAACCTGTCTCTGGGTACCTTCCCATTCAACCTGTTCTTCACTCTTAAAAGTCCAAGCAGGTCAAGGAAGAGAATGTGGTTACAACATATTATATGTGAAAACACTTTCATGCATAAACCATAAAGCAGTGGTCACTTGAGAGGTGAACATTCTAACACCAGTAATAAAATAATCTCAACTGGTTCAGCTTTCTCTAATATTATGTAATTGATTTGCAAGGCACAATTATGAGAATCTTTCCTAACCATTACAAACCTGTTTTTACCTTCAAACATCACTATTTTGTCTGAGTGAAAGAGATGTTTAAGTGAAACATAAAGCCAGATTTAGATTTTAGTTCTTCAAACACTGGTTGCATATTTAACAAATCAAAACATTTATGTCACTTCCATCTTGTCTTTATACAAAGTAACATTTGCATTCCACAACTTGGGCTCCGTTTGCATTCAAAATAATCAACCACCTACCGAGACCCACGGAAAGTGAGTGGGATTCCACCAAAGCATCATATCGAGGTCACATAAGGACTTGGTTAAGAGCTCCAAGAGGCATTTGGCAAACGCAACCAAGTGGGAAGTGACTAAACCCAGTATCCACCTGCTGTGCCAGAGATGAGCGTCACGAACAGGCCATCATCATGTTGGCGGTGCTCAGGGTCTGGCCTACGAGATGAGTTCCAGGAGCGTGTGGTGATGGCAGGCCCCAGAGCCATGGGCCAGCCTGCAGGGCTTAGAGCACATCAACTTCCAAACCCCAATTTGCCCTTCTTTTCCCAAGAACCAGGATTTTAAATCCACACGCTCCCTGTAGAGTATTTCCAAGCAGCTCAGCCATCATTAGCTGCAATGGTTACTATGGTGTGTTTGCTTTCACTTTGAAAATGTAGATGCTGGACAAGTGCTTGCACACTGCACAGGCACACTCCCTCACGTGGAAGCACTGTTGCCTTGCCAACATGCTGTCCCAGAGTCTACATTTTTCTGTCCCTCTCCCAATTCTGAGACTTGACCACCCAGCTTAGATCTTCCACCATCACCCAACGTTAGCTGTGGATTTGCCCCATTTGCCTGAGGAAGCCTCAGCAATCTCTGTGCTGCCCGGACCTGACCCTGGCAGGCACTTCCTTTAGTGTAGTCCTGTCAAGCAGAGCCCAGGGGTAAAAAGAATTCTTCCCCCAGGAGTTTTGGGCAGGCTCTGAGATAGACAATACATTTCCACCTATAAACCTCTTAAGGAACAGAAATTCTACTCAGAAACCTGAATCCCTCCCATCTCCTTTGCAAATACGTAAGACATGGCGCCTATGCTTCCTCTTCTTTAGCCCCAGAGAAAGTTTGCCCTGTGTGTGTTAGCATCCACTCAGGGTCCCACTGGTCCTCTTCACACTGAGACTGGCATTATTCAAAATTCATCTGGTCCCCTTCCCTTCGCCCTCTGCCCAAATAGTCCAGTGAGACCGAGGCCAGGCTGGGTGTGCCATGGGGCCTCGCCGGCCTGATTCCATCACATACCAGCTTTGTAACTGTGAGCCAGCCAACTTTACTGAACCTCTGTTCTAATATCTTAATGTACCCGGACAAAAATACTACCATAGATTGACAGAAAATACTATGAGATATTTTGCTTTTAAATAGCCACCATCATCTACAAGACAATTGATGTATATAAGAGAAGGCGAGGAGCTAGTTGTAGAAGACTGGATCTAGAAGGTGGGAGGAGGAGGAGAGACTGGTGGTTTAGAGGAGAGAGTGAGGAGGAGGCAGAGAGAGGAGAAGGAGACAAGGCACTGCCCCATGGTGAGAAGTCAGCTGAGTAAAGAAAATTCTGAGGGTGTTCTACAGGGTGTTAACAGCCTACACCCCCTTGACCCTCGCTTGTCAAGAATCTTTGGTACTTATTTTTCAAGGATTTCATAGCATTTTTGTGTTTCTCTCCATGCAACACCACGCTCAGACTGGCCCCAAGACAGCCCTGAAGTATTTGGGTTACAGGTGAAATAGGGAGAGAGTCACACCAATCTGCTAGTGGTAGCTGTCACCCCAGCGGTGAAATGGAGGTTGTTTTCTGTTTTGGTTTGTTGGTTTTTGGGTTTTGCTTGGTATATATACTAATTCCTTTTTCTTATAATGAACATATAACACTTGGACAATTGAAAATTATAATAAAAATTAGGGGTCTGGAATTTAAACTCATACCCCTGATTATGTGTCACATGTATACGACGCAGATGAAGTTTGAAATCTGAAGGGTTTGGGCTAGATGTTACGCATTGTTCTCTGCATAACTGTCAACTCTCTCTCTCAAAGCAACCAAATATTTTGAGAACATAGGTAACAAAAGAACCAAGACCATAATTAATGGGGACTGAACATAGTTTTGTGAACATATTCTTTAGGAGGACAAAATATTTATGTTTGGAACAGAAGGTTAGAGACTGGTAATTTACCACCTGTCCAGTGGGGGCTCCAAATAGTCACCTATTTTGTACCTTGATAGAAGCTGTTGCTGAAAAACACAACAAGGAAAAATTTAATTTCTTGTAAGGAAAGCAGTTTCATAGAGGGTGCTGTTTGGGTTTTTAACAAAATAATAGTTTAGCAAAGATTTGTCAGGTCCTTTGACCTAAAAGGGTAATTGACAATTGAAGGATGGTGGTAGCTATGTAAAAGCAAAATACTGTTGTTCATTCCTTAAAAAAAAAACAGAATGCTTGGTTTTTCACTGTAGTAACAGAAGCTTGAATAAACATTAGAGCCTATGTTAAAGACTAAAGCCCAGTTTTTTAGTTCTCATTCTCTGTAACAAGGATTTTGGAATGAGATCAAATTGAGTGAATGGATGAGATGAAGGCTAATACATTACCCATCAGGGGCTCAGGAGAAGCACCATTAGGGCTTGGTCATCTGGTGATATTATATTTGTCAAGCATTTGTGTGCCCTGAGCTGTTGGTTAGAACTTGTACCAAGGGCTGTTCAATAATGTTATCAGTACCCACTTCCTGTCCTCAAGAAACTGGTATCTACCCTCCCTACATCGTGCCTTGTATGGGGTAAGTGTCCAGCTGCCCAGGTGGAAACAGCTACTTCCAATGGGACGACGATGCCACATCTCCTGAAGTACCACTTGCTCCCCACGACCTGGCCTGGGGCTGGATGTCACCCAGCTTACTTCTACACGCCCCCTACGCTGTGGCGAACACTAATAGCCTCACGCATGGCCATGGGTCTTCATACCATCATCCTTGCACTGCAGACTGACTTCTTACCACTCCCACACCAGTCTCCCTGCCCCACAGACCTCCAGGAACCCACTGGGACCCTCTGACCCATAGCGTTGCCCTTGTGGCAGCCAGTGTGGCCCACCATCTAGGGTGTCTTATATCTTCCAAAGTGGAGCCCCAGCCCCTCTGGAAGTAGTCTGATGTTAGTTACTGTGGATGGGGTACAGACCCATGACGTGCTCACGTTGTCCCCACACCTTTCCCTTCTTTCTCCTAAGTCCTAACAGCTGCCCAACATTTTCATTTGTGATGGTAATGGGTTAGGTGGGTGGATAGAAATGAGCAGGAGGAGAGACTTAACCCCAGTGAGAAAACCCCTTGCTGCAGCTCCTACTTGAGTCAAGACCCCTTGCAGCTGCCCAATAGGATTCCAGGCTTACACATACCTCTAAATCAGAGCTGTTGTTAAAGGCCAGGGAACGGAGGAAGACATCCTGCTTATCAGAGAACACATCCTATTTGTCAGGACCACCACTACCTTACTACCGTGTTTCCCCAAAAATAAGACCTACCCCAAAAATAAGCCCCAGTTAAGATCGTCAGCCAGACAGACGCATTTATTACATTATGACAATGTTCCAGAAGAAGACGACATGACTGTATTTGAATAAATGTAGATTGTTGTACATGAAAAAATAAGATACCGCCTGAAAACACACCCTAATGCATCTTTTGGAGCAAAAATTAATATAAGACCCGCTCTTATTTTCGGGGAAACACGGTAGCTCAACAGGATTCCAGGTTTACACACACCCCTAAATCAAAGTGGCCAAAACCTCCAGGGCCTGGAAGCAGAGGGGGCCACACAACAGATGTCACAACTTGTTCATAGTGTGTCTCGTGAGGAAAATGTCCTGGAAATGCTCTTAATCCCTCTTAGGCATGAGTTGCTAAATTAGGACCATCACGGACAGTCTGACCTCAAACAAGGCCCCCAAGTCAGTCAGTTGGTAACAGGATCCAAATGATGAGATAATGTTATCGAGGCAAACTTCATCCGGTATTGCTGACCCTAATCAGCATTTCCATAGGATATAATAGGTGCTCAATAAATGCTTATCACTTATCAATTTTTTGGTAGACATAAACAAATCTAAGCAATCCAGGGGAAAAAAACTAGTCAAAGTTTCTCCAAAGATGAAAGTGTACCCTAGTTTTTAAAAAAGTAAAATGGAGAATGAATATACAGCTGAGAGGGAAAAAAATGCATTTCAGCCAATTGGAGCCATGGCAAATAGTAGTGATTGTCGTCATCTGCAGAAGTTACCTCCTCATATCCTGCCTGTGAATCACACTCTGAGTGTTGTCAGTCATGAGGAAGCTCTTTCTGATGGGGGGCAGGGCCGGGGGGCTGGGAATGAGCTAGGATCTCTGCCTTCAAGGGACTTGAGGAGCCAAGACTAAAATTCTCATGAAGCAGATGGCAAACTCCTCAAGAAAGAAAAGAACCCAGTGCTGGTCCATGTTCTAGACAAGGAGTTGAGAGAGAGGAAGGTCCGCAAAAGGTTGAGTGAGCAATGAACACTTATAGGCAGAATCTAAAGGGAGGAGCAGCTGGAGACAGAATGGGAAAATGGCATAAGCATTGTCTTGACTTACGGAGACATCAAGAATCAGAGTAATTTGTCCACCCCATTCAGCTGTTTGCTTTCTTTTTTTTTTTCAATTTTTTTTAAATTAAAGTTTATTGGGGTGACAGTTGTTAGTAAAATTACATAGATTTCGGATGGACAATTCTGTAATACATCATCAATATCTCACATTGTGTGTTCACCACCCAGAGTCAGTTCTCTTTCTATCACCATATATTAATTTTGCTTTCTTTATTGACAAGTTCCTCAGCCTCTGCAATCCTATTTTCTCATCCTGATTTTACTTATAGTTGCACAGAGTAGTTGTTAGTAGAGCAGCCAAACAGCCCAGTGTGCTCAGAAAAACAGTGTTTTCTCGTTGCCTCTAGCCCCAAACTAGTTAGCACCCCCTTTCTCTCTCAAAAACATTTTTATATGGATGATAAATTATATTGTCACCCCTGACTCAGCCTGACCCCTGCAGAGAACAGAATAAGGTCAAAGTCTACTGAACAAAATGCTTCCTAGACAGCATTTCTAGGAAATCTAAAAATGCAGAGTACTCATTATTACAGAGGAAAAAAATAGAGAATAAGACTCCTTCCTTTGTCTTGTACCTGTTACTGAATGGATTGAAAAACACCAAATGGAAGCTCATAACACAAAAAGTTCAGAGGTTCATTAACTAGGACTCAAATGAAAATCAACCACATTAAAGTTAAGTTAATGAAACCTAAAATGCGTTAGTAGATGTAGAAGGAAGTTAAAGAGGGAAATAAATTAATAAATACGAGTCTAAACTTAAGAAGAATGGCAAGAAAAAAAGTGAGGCCTTCTCAAACAGAATTCCTACAAAGATACGGGATTCGATCTAAATTTCCCAGCATGCCTCAATAACAGCAAAACTCAAATGGCTTAAGATTAGGCCATTTGTGATGGCATTTATTCAAGTAATTGAATGTGGATACAGAAGCTAACACAAGTGGAACAAAATGATTAAAATCCCTGCTATAGAGGTGCCACCTTTATTGTTAGTATAATAAACCTGACACTGTGACTAGCAAAGATGGAGGTTACATGTATATGAAATGGAGAAACAAAGATGCTTTCCAACCACTTGAACCCTAAAACTACTTCTCTTAGAATGGTAGCAAAAATATAGATCCAGAAAATTAATTCTTATATCTCCTTTTTTATGACGTATTTGTTAACAATATATTGATGTTTTGTACTTCATTGGCACTTGACAGATGCAGTCTCATGTATCCTACTATCTACTATTCAACATGTCCATTTGAACGTCCTGGAAGCAACTGGGACTTCACACACCCAAAATTAAACACTACCTTTGCCCCCTGCTCCTGCCCCAATCTTGCCCATCCTAGTCAATGGCTCTCCATTCATACCAGGGTCTCAGGCTGCAACCTGGGACTCATTCCTGCCACCTCCCCTGGCCTGCCACCTCCAGTCAATCATGAATTTCCTCCATTCTGACTCCAAAATGTAACATAAACTCTATCTCCAGTGCTACCATGCACTTCTCTTGCCTGGATTACTGCAACAACCTCAAAATTTGTGCCTTCCTGCCCAAATCCATTCGCCACACAGAAGCCATAGCAATATTTGGAAAATGTAAATCATATTGCCTCACTCCCCACTCCTTTTTTTTAGATTTTAGATTCACCAGAACATGCATAGAGTGTACAGGCAGGTCTCATCCTTCACCCAGTTTCTCCTAATGTAAATCATTCAAAGACTTCTTACTGCCCCGTGGATAGTATCAGAAACACTTAAGTTGCCCTCCAAAACCCTTGGGATCTGCCAGTATCCCCACCACTCACTGAGCTCCCCCACAGTGACCTTCTTGTAGTTCTTGATGCAAGGATGTAGGTCTGTCTGGAGCCCTTTCTTCCCCGCCCCCTCCCATTTCCCTGATTCAATAGCTCTTTATCCCTCAGGCTCCCGCTAGGTATGTTACCCCTTACTTAGTGCACCTTCTTCGACCACACACTCCATGTGAGGTCCCCTTCACAATCTATTTCATAGCACCCTCTCCTCTTCAGTCATAGCCCCTGTAATCTTGAATGTGTGTGTATGTTTATCTTTTTATGTCTGACTCACCTCTAGACCCTAGGTACAATGTGGTGAGGGGCTCTGTCTATTTTGATTGCCACCCAAGCCGAGCCTGTTACCTGCACAGAATAGGTACTTCAGATTGAATTACGGAGCTGTCCACCTGTTAGTTCTGTTTCTATCAAGTGAGAAAGAACAGGGATCATCCTGGCACCCCTCTGAATTTCAGCCTCTTCCCTTTGTTCTCCCCACTGCAATGGGTTGTCCTGTTCTCGACTCAATTACAATAAGGGCACTTAATTTCCTCTTTGGTTGCCCTTCAATAACAGATTGTGACTGGTAATTTTTTTTAGCATACCTTGAAACCTGAATGTCTACTGATTATGTTCCCAAGGAACAAACTTGCTACAATAAAGACAGAGAAAACATGTTATCTCTTGAAGAGAGCCTGGAAAATTATTATTTCTGGCAGAAAACTTGTTTTGTCTCATAGACTTACGCTTCAGAGTCATTTATGAATGAGTAATGAACTCAGGAAAGATCAATGAAGCATTCGCTTAACCCTCTCAACCTATTTTGTTGAGAACTGGATGAGAGGAGAGCTACTAGAGGGGATGATGATTTAGAAAGAGAGAAATATGGTTGCTGTAACATACAACTCTTGAAAGAAGGAAATTGGGCAATTCATCTAGTTTACTGTGAGTTGTTTTTCAGGCTTCAATTATGAGTCACCTAAGTAATTTTTTCTCTGAGATTTAATTCCAGTGTTTATTTATTTTATTATTTTCCAACCGTAAAAAATAAAATAGTGTCCAAAAGCCAAAATATATTTAAAAGAGGAGAAAGTAAATAAATACAAACTTGTCAGTCTTTGCTTTGGTATATGACATATAACTTTAGTGACATAGAGCTTTTTTCCCTCAAGGTAGTATTCAAAACATCTAACATATTCTCATCTCCTTTCTTGATGGATGATGAGTCGTCCACTGCGGGGTTTTTTCATAATGTAGAGTAACTGCAAATTAAATAGCATAATCAAAATCAGGCATTAAAAATTGTAGTGTAGGCAGGTGATTGTGCTAAGTTACCATGGTGTTAAGTGTCCAGAAACATACGTCGTGGGGACAGATTAAAGGGTGAGACTCACAGAAAGTCATTGTTTAGTGACTGGTGGGATGCCCGAAGTGTAAGCCCCAAGGACCTTTTGGTCCCAACATCACGTCCATGTGCTAAGGAAAGCAGCCCTGCTCTCAGCTCCCAGCTCAGCTTCTTTAGAGGACTCAGCCAACAGCAGTCTGACGCCATTACCCCGTCTGGGATGCACCACTCCAGTGGTGGTCGAGCAGCTGTTTCTTTTTTGTTTGTTTTGTTTTTGAAACCATTTTCTTATAGTCTTCACATCAGCAAGCGCTGTTTCATTATCACAGAAGTCAGCGGGGAATGTTTGGAGGCAGGGGAGAAAAAAGGGAACAGACTTTTTAAAT
Organism: Rhinolophus sinicus; assembly: GCF_036562045.2. Classification (NCBI taxonomy): domain Eukaryota; kingdom Metazoa; phylum Chordata; class Mammalia; order Chiroptera; family Rhinolophidae; genus Rhinolophus; species Rhinolophus sinicus. The sequence continues at coordinate 66,500,884 of NC_133755.1, read as the reverse complement.
ACTGACAGCCCTGGCCAGGGGAAAATTGAGATGCCATGTTGGAGATTTCTGTTGAACTTTCAGTCACATCTGTCATGATTTTGGTTGTTCCAGGAAGAGTCTGTGTCCAAAGCCTCTGCTGAGAGGGTGTTAAGAGACTGTCCTAATAACACATGCCACCGTTTCTTTGGGAAGTTCCAAATACTTTGTGTATATTTAGCGAAACAGAGTCAGGAATCTTCTTTTCAAGTGTAGTTTCCAAAAGTGAAAGCCAAGCCATTTTGTTGAGTGGTAGGAGAACCCTTTAGGAGACAGACGTGGGAACAATGATGGCCGCCCCGCCACCTGCTTGGTGCTTACGGTGAGCATGCTCCTGGGCTGGCCCTCTGGGAGAGCACAGAGAAAGGAGTGAGAGGAAAGAGAAGGAAGTGCCCATCCTCTGAGGTGTTGGAGGAGTCTCCTGGTCTCCAAGCCTTCCTCAGGCTTCTCACCTCATTCCCTCCCCTCATTCTACTGCCTCAGGTGTCCTCATCAAGAGAAAGCTCTGCAAGTATTCTTCTTTCCTCTCTTGAACTGACTATGTGACATTGGAATGCCAGGGCATTGGGGCCTTAATTCACTGGAATCCAGGGGAATAGGAGCAGTCACCCCGTAGATGGTCCACCGTAGCCTGGTCATTGGCAGACTAGCTTCCTCATCATCCCATTCATGGCAGAAAGAGCAGTTTGGAAGCTGAGACATAGACTGAGGGCCAGACTCAGGACCCATAACATAAATGAGTGGCAGAACGTCTCCCAGAACGGAAGACTTTCACATGCCCAGTTCAACAGATTTTATGGCTTTTCCTAAATCAGTGTGGTTATTTCATTTGTGGAAACTATCTAAGTTCCTGTTATTAATTCAGTTTCCGTTCCTTTTGCGAGGCCCAGAAATTAATGTTCCCTGTGTCACTTCTGTCAGATCTACTTTGCTGCCATGTTTCTCCACAGAAACACCCTCGTCATTTTATGGGGCCCATTCCTCTTACAAGGAGTTCTGATTTTTGAAAGGCTTTAGCATCCCTGGCCCCAGGTACTAATTGCCAATAGTGATTCCCCCTTGTGAATGTGATGCACGGAAACACCCCTACTCAATTCCAGACACCCTGGGGTTGGGGGGAAGGGGTGCCCCCTCAAATTCAGAACCACTGCTAGAGGCTCAGACAGCCCTTGCTCTGCCTTCTCGTCCAGTACGACCAATGCCTCTTCTCCCTGGCCTCATCCCTCCTTGTCTTTACAGTTTTGTTCAAATTTTAGCGGGAAGGATTACTTAATGGAGTCATTCTTTAACGTTCACTCAGCGGATGTTTGCTGAGCTCACAGTCCCAGACACTACTGTCTTGAGTTGCTGTTGACCTACCCACCATCAGTTACCGCTCACATCCGCACCTTCCTGGCACGGTCCTAGCTTCATCTTTGTGTTTGCGTGCTATTTCACAAGTGTCTTCAAGCCATCCATGGACCTCTGTTCTGACTTCCTGCCTGGAGATTGAGCTCGTCTGAGACAATGACTGCTTCTTCTGCTTTGTTTTTTTGTTTTGTTTTGTTTTTTAATTAAAGTTTATTGGGGTGACAATTGTTAGTCAAGTTACATAGATTTCAGGTGTACAATTCTGTAATACATCATCTATAAATCCCATTGTGTGTTCACCACCCAGAGTCAGTTCTCCTTCCATCACCATATATTTGATCCCCTTTACCCTCATCTCCCACCCCCCACCCCCCACCCCCCTTACCCTCTGGTAACCACTAATCGTCTGTGTCTATGAGTTTTTGTTTCTCATTTGTTTGTCTTGTTCTTTTGTTGTTTTCTGTTTACATACCACATATCAGTGAAATCATATGGTTCTCTACTTTTTTTGTCTGACTTATTTCGCTCAGCATTACACTCTCAAGATCCATCCATGTTGTCACAAATGTTCCTATATCATCTTTTCTTACCACCGAATAGTATTCCATTGTGTATATATACCACAACTTCTTTATCCATTCATCTATCGAAGGACATTTTGGTTGTTTCCATGTCTTGGCCACCATAAATAAAGCTGCAATGAACCTTGGAGCACACTTGTCTTTATGGATAAATGTTTTCAGATTTTTTGAGTAGATACCCAGGAGAGGGATTGCTAGGTCATATGGTAATTCTATTCGTAATTTTTTGAGGAATCTCCACACTGCCTTCCATAGCATTCTGCTTTGTTTTTCTCCTTCCTGGAGCCCGGTGCAACAGTCTCCATGTGGTAGGAATTCAGAGACTGTTGGACTGACATGCATTTATCACCAAGGGTAGATTTCATCTCTGCAAGAGGGAACATGTTTCTGATGGGTCATGTTTTTCCTAATTTTAAGATTCTATCTGTTTTGTCTGCTATCCAAATGTAGTGAGGACTAGCATGAGATACATTTTGGTGTCCCTGGTAAACAGTGAACTTGACATGGGTAGTGTACAAGGTGAAAACGGACCGTACACATGTCTTATTTCCTGGTGCACCCTGAGTAAGCCTCGATCTTACAGGCCATGCTTTGATCCCTTCCCACTTATGACTTCTGAAACATAACAGAGTATTCCTTCGACCTTCCAAAGTCTCAGAGTGTTCAGCAGTAGAAGGCAAATGGACAAAAATATAGACTAGGCAGACAAAAGGAAAGTGAGTACAAAATGGGAATAATCTGATGGAGAAATGGAGGACTTTTTATTTTCTTTTTTCTGTTAGTTTTTGTTTGATGGAAAATTTCAAACACATACGAAAATGTCTAGAATAATATAATAATCCCCAGTGCACTCATCACCTAGTTCCAACAGTTAGCAACCCAAGGCTATCTTGTTTCACTCGGATATGCCTATCCTTTCTCTCTTCCCTCCAAATATATTATTTTAAAGCAAATCCCAAAAAATTATAAAATTGGTATCCATAAATATTTTAATATGACTCTCTAAAGACTCTTTTAAAAATTGCCACAAAATCATTACTAAGCCTAAAATAAATCATTAATCTCATAATATTATCACGTTTTTCAGTCAGTGTTCCAATTTCCAATTGTGGTGACTTTTTTCAATAAATCTGAAAATTGGGTCAAAAATTACACCTTCATTGGGAGAAAAACTATAAAGGAACCAAAACACATCTTTTTGCCCTGCAGAATAAAACAATGGTAAAATTATTTCAGGGAGTAAAATTGAAACAGCTCTCATTCTCACTGGGTCTCCTGAGACCTGTCCAACCTCACCTGTTGGTACTTCCTGCCTCCCCAAGCTTGCCCCCTAATGGCAGGTGGGCACTGCAGGGATTTTAGTTAACTTCAGGAATGTCCCTTTCATAGCATGACAGGAGTCTTACTGTGCTCCTAGTAGTTTAATATTTGGCCATACTGCAAAAATGTATGTGACACCGGTTTTTGGTTTTTTTTTTAAATGTTGATTGAGCACATAATTTAAAAGTCAGAATATTAAATAAACATCTCTGCCCTTTCTTCCAGCAGGCAGCCCAGAGAACGGCTCTCCACGCTCTGTCTGACAGGTACGTTCTGTCATTTTTATGAACTATAAATTGCTTTATGAAACATTGAGCCCTATTTATTGTGGCATATAATTCATAATCGGATTTTGTCCCTCAAGTGTCTGGGAACTGGGGTGTTAAATGTTTTTGTGTGCTTGGATTTGTCACGCACGTGTGGAGTTTATTACTGCAAAAATCGCCTTGTTGTATTTCACAGAAAGTGTGGCGAGGTCCTCGTTGTACAGTGAAACAAGAGACAAGGAACTAGAGGAAAAGGCCTGAATGGCACAGTACATTCTGAACTTTAGAATTGGTTGAGATGTAAACTCATTTTTCAGCAATAAGTACTTCATTTATTTTGAGGTGTTTTCTTCAGACTTTTTCCATCTCATTTCCCCGGGAGCTATCTGTGTTTTGATGAGATTCTCTCTTGGAATACTTTATGCACATAACCCAATTCATGGTCCTGCGTTCCTGTCTTTTTACTCCGTGCTTCAGCTGGGTTTTTTGGATGGTATTATTGAATGAGATGTATAAACCTAATCAACTAACATAGTCAAGTTGTATTTCACATCCCACTTTGCTGTGTAAAGAAAGTGGAAGAGGGATAGAGAAAGTTACTTTCTAGCACAGACCAGACCCTTTTTTGTTTTGGTTGTTTTTTTATTATTTTTTTTTTCATTTGCTAAGGTTGGGGGCAGGGGGGGGGCGTTTCTTAAAGGATTATCAAGAGGTAAAGACCAAGTCCCTGTTTCTCTCCACAAGTGAGGTTCTTGCAGTGTCAGAAACAGCTGGAAATGTCCCCTTGGCTGGCTGGTGAGCACCTCAGTGTTACCTAGCGACCTGTCACTGCCCTCCCTTCTTTCCCAGTTCTTTAGTTTGTGGAATGAGCAATAATTGACACTGTCAACTAGCTCAGTTCAGCTTCTCCAAGGTAAAACCTGTCACTTAAGCAAATTATCTGTGTGCATGGGTGGAAAGCGTGTCCTCTGATGGCAGGCTGAGCCTGAGTCTTTTTATTTCAATTGAAAAACCTTCCCATGACAACCACACAAGCTTGTGAGCTCTAAGAGTGGCTGCCACAGGATCTTCTGGAATTCCTTCTGGGGTTTTCACAAAAGCTGACAACTGTACTGCTTCTGAGTCTGTTGGTAGAAGGGGGAGAGACTGGATCAAAACATTTAAAGTCTGACACATTAATTCCTTTCATCTACCTATTTCTTTTTTTCTCTCTGACTTCTTAAATAAGTGATTCCTTCAACAAAATGCACTGAGAAGCGAGAGAAAGCCCTCAGTATGTAATTGCCAGTGGTTACAAGGTTTCTTTTGCAGTATTGAAAATGTAAAATTATACTATGGTGATGGTTTCACAACCTTGTAAATATGCTAAAAATCATTGACTTGCACGCTTTAAAATGGGTAAACTTTATGGTGTATAAGATATATTTCAATAAAGCTACCTATGTAGATATGAAATGTCACTATGACCTCTGGTAGAATGAATAGAAACCTATTTTAGGAAAGTATGGACTCCCTTTGAAGACCTGGTTGCAAAATAGAATCACAAATCAGAAACTAGAACCAATATATCCTGAGGCTCCATCCCAAAGATGTTTGACCCTGTCCTGGGTAGAAACTGTGCCTGGATTTTATGATGAGCAACATTATTCCTTTTGACTTTTTTCTGATATTCTCTCCAACCCCGGTCAAGCCCAAGAGTTGATGAACTGGTAAGTTAGCATCTCAGCCCCTGTTGATGCTCTAACTGCTAAGTGCAGAGACTGTGAGAAAAAAGTCCATTCCCTAGAAACAGAAACAGAGCTTCCCATTGTGAGGACTCTTCTTACAAATGTCTCTGTCTTCAAATGTAATAGAGCATTTCCCCCGTAAATCTAACAATGTTTTCTGTTCAAAACTGGGAGATCTTGGCTCACTTCAAAGTAATGAGTTGAATGTGCCTTTCTAACAATGCGGTTGTGTAAATAAAGCTACCTTCTCTGTGCTTTTTCTCTTCTATGTTTCCCACTCATTCAGGGCCACACGAGTAATTTCCCTAGCGAGAAGCATCGGTAACCATTTGAAGATACAATTTAAAACTCTTCTTCAAAATAAGGGCTTAAAACACCTACTGCATTGATTGGATTCATGTTTTCTAGTTGCTTAAATTAGAGAATGCTAACTTACCAAGCGACGGAAGTCAGTTTCTATCACCTTACCTAGTCTATTGAATAAACCAGTATTTTCTAGAAAATACTCGACATGACTCCTGCTCAGACCACTGCCTAACTTGCCTACTGTTCTGTCTGTCAGAGGAAGTACCTCAGGGTTGGGAATGGAACTGAGTAAAAAATTCCCCCCAGGTTGTGACCCTCCTAAGGTAGAGGTCTAACCCCGATATTTCTGGTCACTTACAGTCTGGTGGTATTCATCTATTACACATTCACTTACACAAACTATCCTGGTTTCCTGAACTTTTTTTTTTTTCAGTCTGTGAATCACCTCTGGATATAAAATTCCATAACGAGTAGGCAGCACTTTCACTTTTGTCCTAGAAAAAGAAAGCACTTTCAGACCCCCGCAGGTGCTTCCTGAGTTTTGCGTTCTGGAGTTGAACAGAGTAGCCCAGGTTGGCTCAAGCTGTGCCAGCACAGGCTCCTTGTCTCGGAGGTTCAGCGGTGGGCCCGACCCCCTTCCATTTAGCCTTGAGTACCTGCTAAACACAAGTACGTTTCATACAGGAGTTGGGGCTGTTTTGTTTCAAGATGTGCAAATTGGTGATGAAATAGTTTGGGTGACTAGGGGTTGTGGGGGGATGTAAGTTTTCAGTGGAGGAAGCCTGTTGTTCTCTGCCTCCCCCGAAGAAAGCCTCCTTCCAAGGCTCCCTCAGACCAAATGAGACTAGTTGTAAGGCAGAGGGGTGGCATTTCCTTTTCCTTTCTAAGGGCCATAGAAAGCTCATCCCTGTCGGGTGTCAGAGGGGAGAGAATATCCAGATGTTTTCTGAAGGCCAATCTCATCTGTCTTTTCACTTCTCCGGTTTCCTGGCTTAAATAGGCGCTCTGGCAGGAACCCAGTATCTGGCAGTTAAGAATGTATGCATTAAGTTCAGTGAGTCCTCAGTAATTAATACACAACCCTGATCAATTAAAACTATGGTAGTTCATTACTTAACACGTTGCATACGGCGGGGTTTAAATCCCTTGTGAAGATTCTCGTGATCCGTATGCAACGTGTTAATTTAAAACTCATCTGTGGTCACCCCTAAAGAAAACCTCTGGCCTGGTTTGGTTTTGCCTGAGCAACGGGCTTAATTTATGATTCAGCCAAAACAGCCCGTGTCCATGGTTCCACATGGAATCCCAGTGGCAAATCTGCTTCAGCCCAACTCACTTGTGTTCCCCCACCCCCCCACCCCAATCCTCTGCAGTGACAGGAAGCGTCATCCTTTGTAGGTGGGATGGCACTGTTTTTGTTCTTTTGTTCTGTTGACTGCCGAGTTTTTCATCTGTCTATTTGATGCCATTGAGCGTCACCTGGCCTACCAGAGGCCCACTGATTGCCCCAAATAATGAGAAAATATCAGGACACCAGTGCAGGAAAAGGGGGCAAAATTCCCAACAAGGTAAACAAGCCAATTACAAAAAAAAAAAAAACCCTCAGTTTGCAACGAGACACCATCCTTCCTACCTGCTCCTTACTCCTTAGAATGTGCCTCTCAAGTGTCTTTTTCTTTTTAATTAAAGTTCATTGGGGTGACAATTGTTAGTAAACTTACATAGGTTTCAGGTGTACGATTCTGTAATGTATCATCTATATATCAAATATCTTTTCTTCTTATGGATGATTGCGTAGGGTGAGGTAGACAAAGGCAGAAGACAACAGGGATAGGTGGGCCTGAGGGTCACTTTTAAAGGTGTGTCTGGTGTGGAGGCAGCACTGAGAATGCCACAGAGTAGCTGGTAGTGTGTGTGAAGGGCTGGGGGAGGAGGGAGGGCGTGTGTGCAGCATATGAAGTGCCTCTGGGTGTGATTAACTTCCCTTCCTGAGTAGTAAATAGTAGATAACTGTGATCAAAAGAAGGATCCGTGTGATTTATCAAGCCCAGCAACTATGCGTTTGCAGAGAAGCTGGAGGTCAATCTTGAAATCTAGGGCAAGTCGCGCGTGAGGACACTGAGAGGACCCAGAAGTTAATCATCCCTTGGACCGCTTCCATCTGTCTTGGAGCAACGTTGCCACTGCAGAGCGAGCAGCGGTGCTGTGCAGCTGCCGACCAGGAGTCCCTATTTGCTGTGAAACCTCAAGCATCGTCGGCAGTAGCTTAGGTTTTATAAAAATGGAGCCTAATTTCATGTGAAAAAATCACATTCAGCTAGAAATGTGAGGAGCTGGGGGAAAAAAACTGTGCTCAACTTAAAAACAGAGAAGGAACAAGAAAGCCAACATGAAAACAGTTGTTGAAGCGATGGCACTCGGAGGGCACGGATGGCCGTGTCGTTAAATTGTGCATGTAATCACCTTCTGAAATGTCAGCCTGTGATTCCAGAAATGGCTACATTTTTATAGCCTTGGTGATGCATCGCTAGACTGTACCCTGTCAGCCCATCTGGCAATATCTCAGTCCTGGATCCATTTATATTGAAATCCAAACAGCTGCCATTGATTTATTCATTTATGCCACCAGTATTTATTGGGCGCGCCCTGTGAGCACCGCCCAGCGCTGTACTGCAGCAGGCGTGCAAGGGTGAGCAGAAGCGGCCCTTCACCTTTGCTCGGGACTTCCCCGTCAAAGTGGGGCTTGTTGTGGAAAGAGAAAGACCTTTTCAGCCTCATGCATTTGCTGCTCTCAATTTTGTCCTTTCTCAAATAAATGTCATCTATCAAATCTCCTCTTCCCATTAGGGAGAATGTAATGAAAGTAACTAAGTGAGGACTAGCCTAAAATGAAGGGGCTTTTTTTTTTACCTCCCTGGGAGTTTGATCTATCTCTGGAAGCAGGACTGGAAATGGCCCCATAGCAAGGTGGGGAGTACTTTTAAAGAAAGTTCTAAATTTCCAACTTGGAAGATGCCCAGGAAGCATCTGGAGGATGTGTCAACCCTGGAGACCTGCAGCCGCTGCTAAGGGCTCTTTGTAATGGACTTCTTTTGGTGCACCGTGTAAATCAAAACCTTGTTAAGGGCTTTAGAGTTTAGAAACACTGTCACATTGACTCTCTTTTATGATCCTCACAAGCACCCTGTAGATGGGAAGGGCCCGTTTTACAGACAAAAACACTGAGCCTGAGAAGGTGATGTGACTCACCCAAGGTCACAAGGGAACAAGTGGCGGAGCTGGGACTAGAGTCCAGGCCCTCTGACTCACCATGTGTGTAGTAATTCTCCTCCTGTCCATCACACAGCACAAAGCAGGGGTCAGCAGCAGGTGGCTCAGGCCACATCTTAACAAAGAGTTTACTCCGTCTGCACTAAAATTTTCTTTGTTTCCACTAATAGTTGCAATAATCACAACACGTCTGGCTTAGTTATCTTTTTATCCCTATCACCGAGCACAGTTCCTGACAATTAAGAGACACAATAAGTTATTTGATGAATGAAAGAGAACATGAACAAATGAGCTAGGACCAATGTTTTGTGGTTAAAGAATGGCACCTTTGGACTTTTCAGAAACTGTAGCTGTCTGCCACTGCAGCCGACCACCTCAGGAGGCAGAGTTGGATGGTCAGGGGCTCATCAGTAAGGGTTTCAAGCAGGTGTCCACACCTGTAAGAGGCTATAGAATTGAGAAACTCTATGAATGGCCACACAGGTACAGAGGGGGTGAATGGAATGATTTTTAAAAATCACTCCAAAAGTAGGCAAGAAAGCCTCAAGAAAAAAACTTCAAAAGATTGAAATCACCCAGTGCAATTAAATTAGAGTGGAATTAAATTAGAAACCGGTAACCAAAAGATAATTGTGTGTCGCCGTGGAGAGCTTTCCTGAAGGGAGAGGGAGTGAAGCCCATGACCTCGGACTCCTCCCTCCCTCACTCAGTGTTTCACACTTAAAACGCTCCCCCATCTATCTTGTCTCCACCAATTATTAATGCTTCTTTTTACCCTTCATTCAGTTGGTGCACATTACAGTTCTGAGCTCCTACACTGGGAAAGGCATTGTGCTGGTCTCTATGGAAGACCCAAAAGTTCATTACCGGGGACCCCATAACGACTGGGTACATTCAATGTTGACATACACATACCTCATCCCAGGTGTCATGAGCACAGCCGTCATGTGTAGGGACTACGCTGAGCATTTCACACACGAAGTTAAGTTCGCAAAATTGTTGCAACGATATTGCTAACCTTTTTTGATATCAGAGGGATTATTCATTATGAATTTGTACCAACTGGACAGTTAACCAAGTTTACTATGTGGAAGTGCTGAAAATGGCTACCTGAAAAAGATGAAAACGACCTGAACTTTTCACCACCAATTCATGGCTCTTGCATCACAACAATGCACCAGCTCACATGGCACTGTCTGTGAGGGAGTTTTTAGCCAATAAACAAAAAACTGTTTCGGAACACCCTCCCTACTCACCTGATCCGGCCCCCAGTGACTTCTTTCTTTACCCAAAGATAAAGGAAATATAGAAAGGAAGACATTTTGAAGACATTCAGGACATCAAGGGTAATAGAACGACAGCTCTGATGGCCATTCCAAAAAAAGAGTTCCAAAATTGCTTTGAAGGCTGGACTAGGCGCTGGCGTTGGTGCATAGCTTCCCAAGGGGAGTACTTCAAAGGTGACCTTAGTGATATTCAGCAACGAGGTATGTAGCACTTTTCCTAGGATGAGTTTGCGAACTTAATTGTCACACCTCATACATTACTTCATTTAATTCTCACAAATACCATCTCAGCTAAAACGGAGGAATTCAACATTAGGGCCTTAAAGAGATGTTTTCAATGACGTTTGATTTCATTTCCTTTTCCAAATACCCTCCCTAACATCCTAGTGAAGCCGAGTTTCCAGAGATACATAACTTATCCAGAGCCTTCCAGCCATGAAGCCCAGAGTGGTCTGACTCTAGTCAATGTCAGCAACATCCTGCTTCAGGAACACCCCCCACCCCCATCAAATTATGAAGAAATAGTAAATGTCACTGGCGGGGGTGCAGGTAAAACACTGAAGTCCTCTCAGAGCACAGAGAGAGCAGGGACGGGGCATTTGAGGTGGCACATGAAGGATGGGTCGCATCAAGTGACCCAGGATGGAGAAGGGAAGAGCCGGCCTTCTCTGCAGAAAGATTGGCCTGATAAGGCAAGGCTGCAGAGGTGAGCAAGGAACAGCAGGCCCTTCCTGACTCCAGGTGTGGGCATCATGAGGAAAGGTGTCTGAGAAGCAGCTCTGGACAGCTGCCAAGGCCAAGCGGGGGTGGGGGGTCACCGTTAGCACCAACATGCTTCCTTCAAATGTGGATCAGGCCTCACCTGCCACGGAAACCTTACCCGACTCCCACAGCTGTTCCACCAGCATCTCGTGTAATTGCTGACACAGGCGTGCGTCTGCCCTCGGTTTCCTTTTTGAATTTATGGTCTCAACAACAGACTGGCAACTGGGAATCACATCTTGACTTTTAGGTAGCGCTGTATACAAAATGACTGCTCTGTAATGACTTACCAAGTGCCTTTCCAACAAGCCAGACCAAGAATTCCAATTATGCCAGTCATCTCTGCTCTCCTGATAAGGAGAGAACAAATACCACGCTCCAGACTGGCTTTCCGTAATCTCCCTTTCTTTTACCGTGTTTCCCTGAAAATAAGACCTAGCCGGACCATCAGCTCTAATGAGTCTTTTGGAGCAAAAAATAATATAAGTCCCGGTCTTACATTATAATATATAAGACCCGGTCTTATATTATATAAGAGTGGGTCTTATATTAATTTTTGCTGCAAAAGATGCATTAGAGCTGACGGTCCGGCTAGGTCTTATTTTCAGGGAAACACAATACAAGATATCATGAAGCAAGCAGGGGATTTTGAATCCTTAAATTTGGGCTGGAATTTGCTTTGGGCAAAGTATTGACCCATCTGAGTCTGAACTTTCTCAGTTGCATCAACAGGATGATGAGAGTACCCCCCTTGTTAGGTTCATGGACAGATTATATGAGGTGACAAGTAGAAAAATAGCTTTGTTGATCTAGCCATACACTAACACTCTGTTGCACCACATAGAAAAGCCCCTCACCAGGATACCATGAGATACTCTTTTTGTTTTTAAGATTTTTATTAAAATACAGCTAACATACAACGTTACATTAGTTTTAGGTGTACACCATAGTTATTTAACATTTATGTACCTTTCAGTTCTACCAAGAAGTTTAAAAACCAAGAAAAGCAAAATATCGGTATGGATTTCACACATGAAACCCTGAATCACTAATCGTGTGGGGCAAGTTTTTACATCAACATTATAGAAAAATAAGTATCAACAAATCCTTGCCATTGCTCCTTCCATCCCCACTTTGTAATATGTCCTGATCCAGCCCGCTCTGCCCCGCGAGCTCACCCGTGGGTCTTTGGGTCCTCGGTGAGGGTCCCATGCACCTGCGAGGAGGCTACAGCCTCTCTTCCAAACCATCTCCCAATTTCACTCTTTTGGAAAAGTCATCCGGGGCATTTCCTGACACCTTGTCCAGCTGACGGCCAAAGAATTATTCTCTTTTATTAGTTCAAAGTAGAGAACTCTTATTATTTTCAAAAGCAAACCAGAATTCTCAGATAACATGGGGGGGTCGCTGGTAGAGATTTGTTTGAGGGCCGTGAGAAGACAGAAAAAACACTGAGCCAGTGGTTGCACTCTCCTCTCCCACGGGGCCGGTGAGACCCATCTGTTTTCACAGAAGTGGACACCTCGGCCTCACCCTCCTGGAGAGGCCACATAAGTGTTCCTCACCGTGGCCCTTTGGTGGCTGTTAGCTTAATCGACTGCATTAACAGCGTGAGCAAATGCAGGCTATCAGGTCTAAAAAAATCAGCTTTGAAAAAGCCCCCCTAGCACTAATTTCCCCAATAAAACTGAATAGCTCCAGAGAAGCCATTAAATTCTATCAGGTAAATAACACACTTTAAAAGGTCCCAAACTTGCATTTTACACAATAGAACAGTGCAGCCTGGAAGAAACTGTTACCGTCTTTTGAGTAATAAATAAGTTGTATGAAGCCAAGAATTGCCCTTCAGGATGGGTTAGTGGGTTTGGGGATGCCCGAGGATTCGTGTGGATCTGCTGCCTGCAGGCTGGGCAGAGAGGACAGAGCAGGGGGGTCCTCTGGGCAAAAGTAAGTTATAACTCTGTGAGTCAAAGCCCACTATGGCCACGGGCCTTCAGTAACAGATAGGGTGACTCGAGATGGGTCAGACTTAAAAGGGTTTGATCTCCTTAAAAAAGAATAATAGTGGTGACGGCTGCACAACTGTGTGAATGTACTTAATGCCACTGAATTGTACACTTGAAAATGGTTAAAATGGTCAATTTTATGTTATACATATTTTACCATGATAAAAAAAATGTTTACTGTACATCTCTGCACATACTAACATTCCAGACTCTTCAGGATGATCCCCTTTCTTACATGTCTGGAGTGGGAAGCAGTTATCTCTGTCACGGGTTTGAGGTACTAGCGTTCTAGCCTGGCGGTATCTTTCTTCCTTCTCTGCTAGTGGAGAGGGACTCTAGCAGGTGACCCTGGTCTCTTGTGTGTCGGGGGGAGGGGGGACCCACCAGCCCTCCCCTATTCCTGTGAGCTAATCATCCACATCACCAGAGTTAACCAACCTCAGGAAAAGGGCCAGAGGGAACCAGACACCCCCTAAGAGCAGTGACATGACAAGGAGGCCCATACTTTAAATGACTCGCTTTGACCCACTGCCATCCACACAGTGTTGCCTTGGTCTGGATTCATTCTCTAAGTTGATAAAGTTGTTAGAGGTAAAATGTAAACAAAAGAACTCGGAGTTACTTCTGTTGAAAGTCTTCACCACTGTATCATACTCCTGTTGAACACTGTGTCACTGTCACTTCTAGACCAAGGACAACGGTACACTGTGTGTCGGATGTTTGGTATTCGTTTAATTTTTAATGCAGCCAAAAACACTTTTAAATGAGACATCTCAAAGTTGGAATTAAGAGAAATAAAACTCTTGGGTAATTAACATAGTATCAATATTTGTCACTGCTGTCTACTTTTTAAATATATACATATATGTGTGTGTGTATATGTATACATATATATATAAATAATTGTGGGGTTTTTTTTATTTTTATTGGGGAATATTGGGGAACAGTATGTTTCTCCAGGACCCATCAGCTCCAAGTCAAGTCGTTTTCAATCTAGTTGTGGAGGGCACAGCTCACTGGCCCACGTGGGAATTGAACCAGCGACCTTGGTGTTATGAGCACTGCGCTCTAACCAACTGAGCCAACCGGCCGCCCCCAAAATATACATTTTTGAAGTAGAATTACACCTGTACCTTCTTGAATAACTACGTAGATTGAATTAAGCACTTGTTGTCCTTCACCGAATATGCCATTGATTAATTAGTGGTCAGCTCTATTAAAATGTTTAAACCAGTTACAAATGAAGATAATCTATAGTCTCTCCCTCCCCACTTTTCAAATTTTGCATATGTGGTCACCATTCTCACTGATCCCTTCTGGGAAACTGGAGTGAACATAAAAGAAACCCAATGGCAAGAAATTTATATATTTATTTTACGGGGGGAAAGAAAGAAAATTCAAAAAAGATGCATTTTTAACACACATGTAAACTTCTCAACACACTGATGCCACTGTCATTGGCTATATCACTTGTGTCTGTGCTTAAGTGGCGGGCCAGCTGGAGAAACATTTGCGGTGGCTGGCTGGGTGACTAGTGGATAGATTCAGTTTGGTTTTTTTGCTTTGTTTTGCTTACAACCCAACTACTTAGCTGCTTTTGATGAAGTTTATTTAAATTGTGACGCACCATTGTTTTTTGCTTTAGTTTCTTAAATCTCCATTTATTGGGGAAAACCAAAGCCCTGGAGCCTTTCTCTGCTTTAAGAGCCTTTCAGGCCAGCACCACCCACCACTCCTATCCCCTCCATCCCCCCTTCCCCAGGAAATTCCTACCAGACAATTCCACCCAGGCCATTTCACTCTTCAGACTCCCAGAGCCAGCTGGAACGAGGGGCCCCTCCAGCTGCTGACTCTGGGCGCAGGGCCTGCCCCTCCTGCCTCCCCTCCACTGCCCAGTTGGCCTCCCCAAGGCAGCCTTGGGCCAGCATTGGCCGAGCTGGCCAGCTGGCCTTTACTGACTGTTCTGCAGCCCGATAAGCTCCCTGCTGCTGTTGAAAGGTTAATGTGCTCCCCGTCAGCTGGAGCAGCCTGACCTCCCTGACTCCGTCCAACTCCTTTCCCTGTGCTGGCTCTCAGGCAAGTGGCTGGCGGGCCAGCTGCCACACCATGTGCCCCGGCAGCCTGCAGGATGCATCGCCCACCTCTGCCCTCACCAGCCAGCATCAGAGCCCGGCCATCTGCATCCCTGTCATTGAGGACAATCACCAAGCTGCCAAATTCGGAGCAGATTTCTCAGCTTCCCCTCCTCTCTCTGAAATTCTCCAGCTTTGGGTTTGAGCCCTCTCGCTCCCCTCATCCTGAGAGGCAGTGCTCAGTATGTCAGTGTTTCTTAATTAATTATAGGTCAGTTAGGTTAAGTGTTGAAACCAAACCGACTACTTGTGGAGGGATAGCTCATGGCCCCTGTTTCCATTTTGCAGACCAGGTCTGCCTGCTTGCAGGCCGCGGTCAGGCTAATGGACGAGACCTCAGGCCGCCCAGCCCAGGCCAAGAGACTGAAGGCCTGCAGCTCTCCACTCGGCCTCGTGTGGCCCCATTTGCCCTCCTCCTGGCTAGTGACTCAGAGAAGCACCCTAGGCCATGGACACAGTAACCCCTGTGTAGCGGACTGAATGCTGGTGCTAGGAGCAGAGAAGGAAAGGAATGTGTGTGTGGGTACGTCCAACCTTGAGCGCTACACAGGCACAGAACTGGGTATTGGTTCCTTTTCTGAGGGAGGATGTGAAGGAGGTCCCTATTTTCTTTGAGTCACTGCCCCAGCCACTGAGCTCTTTAATGTAATTCTAAAAGGAGAGCCGGCATGGGCCTTCGCTGTTGGACTCTGAACACAAAGCTGGATGCTAACCCACCCTCTCTGACCTTGGCACATGGTCTTCAGAGCCTTCTCTTCCCTCTGCTTCTCAGAGTAGCGCCTGCTGCACTGGGCCCACTGATAGGACTTGGTGTTGCTGTCTAATGCCACGGCAGCACCGGGGAGTAGGTGCCATGGTCCCCATTTTGTACGTGGGAGAGCTGAAGCCTGGAGTGATGGAATCACTTGCCTAAGGTTGATCACAAGCTCGAGCTGGTTGGGGCCCAGGTTTCCAGGTGGTAGTGTGGCCCTGGGCAGGGAGGGCCTGGCAGACCGAGCTGGTGGCGAAGGCACGCTGTTCGTTGTGTGGTGGCCCAAGGGCCTCATCCTTGCTGCATCCCACTGCATCCCCTTAAAACAGGACAAAATCCAGCCCTGCCGTGCGCTCACACAGCACAGGTGTAAGCCCTGCACACAGGGCCCAGGGCTGCTCTCCCCCGCATGTCAAAGCATAGTCACCTTTAATCAGGGGGCACTCTTGGTTCACTCCACATTCAAATGTGACTCAAAGGAACGTGCACCCATGAAGGATTCTGCTGGGGACTGGCTTGGTAGAAACTTCCTTATCTAGTGCTGTTCTCTCCAAGAGAGTAGTTCTGGTGCTTCCAACCCCCCTTCCCCCCGCTATGTTCTACACTTGCAATAGAAGATGACAAAAAACTTGAAAAGTGCTGTGGTCATGTTAGATAGATTTATATGATGAAGAAAGGGGAGCCAAGCCAACGCTATTTCCTAAGACTTATATTTCTCAAAGGTTTTCTTTCCTTCCAGCTGGCTGGAGAAATATTAGCTATTCACTAACATTTCAAAATCAAGGCCAAATTGTGCTCACGTCTCTACAGCAACTCTGTACCCCATGGGCCTGTAAATTGTGAACCCTTCCCACATATAGTTCCTTTGGGCACCGTCATCCGTCACCCATTTCCTTGGCCTCAGCCAAGAGAAGTAAAGCCCCAGGGTGGTGGAGGCCACACAGACTGTCTCTGTATATCAGAAGGTCTGTGACAGTAGGGACTCAACCACCGTGACACCTCATGTCCTCACCAAGCCCTGGCTCTGTCACAGGCTCATTTTGTGAGTCCAGGCACAGATGCTTGCGTTCTCCCCCCACACCTGCACCCACGCTATCCCTCCTTTCCCCCTTCCACTCCTGGCCTATTCCTGCCCATCCTGCAGGTGACAGCCTAAACAGCCTGGGTCCCATCAAGCCTGCCTCCCTTTGCCATCTGCTCCCGTGGCACCCACCTCATGCTGCCACTCAGCGCTGCTGTAATGAGCTGCTTCACTTCCCGCCTTCCCAGGGAAGACCAGCTGCATCTTGTGACTGTCACATCTTGGCACCTAGTGCAGTGCCTGGCACGTCAGCCTCAACACTTCCTGGCCGACCTGCTCTCTCTGAGTCCTTTTCATCTGTTCGGTGGAGATAATAATACTCGCTCTATCCACCTGGAAGCCTTTGTCAGGCCTTAGGAGACTAGTTTTGCGAAAGAACTACGTGAAACAAAGAGCTGACTACAAACTACACGCTTTGATTAGGTTGGTGCAAAAGTCATTGCGGTTTTGCAATTACTTTTAACCTCTTAAACCGCAATGACTTTTGCACCAACTAATAGTAGTAGAGTTGTACAAAAAAAAAGAGAAAAATAAAGAAAAGAACTTGAATATCAGCCGTTACCCTTGATGAGTAACAAAGGGTAAAGTCAAAACACCCTGTTCCCTCCTTTCCCCTTACCCTTTACATTCCAAGCTAGGGTCGGCTGGCGACTTTTCTCCAACAGTAATTAATAAGTGACACAATGGCAGCGGTAGTAAATATTACCAGAGAAAAGCAATTACTTTTATCTTATAAGTGGCAATTTTAATTCAAAGTTATTTTAATTACACGAGACTCCCACTTGTGTAAAATCCTGTCTCCGCAGAGCCTCTCTGAGCTTCCAAAATTGTCACCACCTTAGTTACCTGGAGACAGGCTGTGAAATTTTCTTCCGTCTTGACGTTAGTGAGCAACTCGGAGAGCACAAGCGGAGAGGAAGCTGGGAAGATGACAGGTGGAACCTGGCCCCTCAGAAGACTGTTAGGCGGCTCTTCTCCAAAGCCGTGCACTCTGGGCTTCTCTGTGTCCCAGCCACAGTCAGTCGGAGGCCATAGGAGCAGCGTGTCCCGTGCGAGTCCCCGGGCTGCTTGTAGCCATAGTCACCGTGCACCCCAGTGTATGCGGTGCCCCGTGTATGCGTAATGCCTCCTTCACTCTGAAAGTGGCCTGGTTTAAACTGCAATGAGATGTCACCTGGCTACAATCAAGCCATGTGGAGAAACCGGAACCGTTGTGCACTGTTGGTGGGAACGTAAAATGGTGCAGACGCTGTGGAAAACAGTATGGCAGTTCCTCAAAAGACTAAAGATAGAATTACCATATGATCCTGCAATTCCAGTTTGGGATATATACCCCAAAGAATTGAAAGCAGGGTCTCAAAGGGAGATTTGCACACTCATGTTCATAGGAGCATTATTCACAATAGCCAAGAGGTAGAAGGATCCCACGTGTCCATCAGTGGGTGAATGGATAAACAAAGTATGTTTTATACATACAATGGGATATTATTCAGCCTTAAAAAGGAAAGAAATTCTGACATGTGCTACATAATGTACTTTGAGTACATTATGCAAAGTGAAATAAGCCAGTCACAAAATGATAAATACTGTATGACTCCACTTATGTGAAGTACTTAGGGTAGTTAAATTCAGACACAGAAAGTAGAATGGGGGTTGCCCGGGGCTGGGGGTGGGGGGGAGGGGATCTTAGTGCTTAATGGATGTAGAGTTTCAGTTTTGTAAGATAAGAAGAATTTTAGAGATGGCTAGTGGTGATGGTAGCAAAACCAAGTAACCTGGTTTAGACCATAAATTGTGTGGCCAACCTAATTATAATTAATTTTGAATTTGTGTGTCAGTCAGTGTTAATTCAAGGAAACACTTTCAATGGAGGCCTTTTATTTCTAACTAGGGAATAAAAAGCTCTTCTTATGAAGGAATCTCACCTCTAGGCAGGCAGATTGAGTGGGTTTAAAGGACACTTGTTCAGATTGTGTGACACGCTAAGGAGCAGTTCACACAAGAATCAGGCCACCAGTGAGGGGAAATCCGACTTACCCTTTCATTGACTTGGGGCTGGGGTTCTTTGGGAAAGAAAGGCTCATTGCAGTTTCTAGAGTGTGAGTCCCAGACTTTGGAGGGTCGAGGGGGCGGAGCATATATCCAGGCCACTCCTAGGAGCTGTGTGGGTGGGGCCTTCAATGAGGCTTCACGATTGCAACAGCCCCCAGGACTTATGTCTTCAAGACTTAGTCAGCAGCTGCCTTCTTCTGAAATGCCTTCCTCCATCTCAGCTCCACGGAGAACCCCATGCCCTCTAAAAGGTCCCCTCGTCCATGAGGAGAGCCCAGGACGTGCCAGGCCTTTCTCTTTCCTCCAAGGTGTAGGCCCCTGAGCTGTACCACAACTGTGTCAAAGCACCCTGTGGGTTGTCCCTAAGCCTGTGGCCCTCTGTCCACTGGCCTAATCCCCTTCTTTAACTTCTTGAGGGAAGGAAGAGTGAGGACGCTGTCATCGAGTTCTCTTGATTTCTGTGGTAGGTGTTCAATAGTTATTGTAGACTCTGTTCTAACGCCACTGCCATTCCTTAGTTGGTGTTTAACATGTCTACGTCTTAACCTTCCCCCTTTTCAAGCTTCATGCGAGGCGTCCTCATCCATGTCCTTATCTCTGCCTTTTCTGGTGAAGATCACCTGTGGGAGGTCTTCATGCTGAAACTCTGGTACAGACAGAGATCCTAAGGGAAATGCAGGTGCTCTCTGCTCCTTGATAGTTGCATTTTCGCATTTCTGAGGGGTGGGGTCCCCTGCCCAAAGAGGGCTAGAGTGAGAAACGTGGTGTGTGTAGACAACGTCATCTGTCCACCCTACCTACCTATTCTCAGACCGGTAAGCTGCATCCAGTGCAGTAGGAAGGTCTGAATAATAGGGTCGAAAGGAGATGATTTGCTTCCCAAAGGAATTTTCTACCTTTTACGCATTATGAGAATGAAACTGGCAACAGTAACAACATGAGGGTGGGACTCTAAGTTTGCAGATACCAATTTGCTTCAGCAAAACACCCCCAAGGTTGTGGGGTGGGTCTCTATTAACTGCAACATTGTTATCAAACCTGTCCTGTTGAACTAAAATGACAGCTTTCAATGTTCTATTGTCCAAATGCTACAGAAGGCAGGTTTGCACAGTGGAACTTGGCTACCTAGGATTCACTAAAGACCCTTGGTGTTGGCACTCTCTATACCTGCACTGCAAGGCAATTCCCTACCTTTCTTTTCATAGAAATTGTCATCTCTTTATATGGCCACTTTAGGATCCTAAATTAGCTGGCGGGTGTAGCAATTCTGGAGATACAAACAAGTTTTGTTTCACTGGGAAAGTGGTTAGGTAGGCTCACTTTCTACCCCTTTCAACTCATTCAAAAGCTTTAAACTGCAGGATTTTAGGCAGGATTTTAACCCTGAATTTTGTGACTTTGTAATAGACTTAGATGATACTTTATCTCCCCCTTACTTTTAACTTCTGACTGTTCTTCCATCATAATGTCTGTTGTATTACACTGCTCTTAAAATATAGCTTTGGCAACCTAAGATGAGTTGCCAGGTCACCGAACTTTTCCATCTGTGATTAACTGTAATTAATCCTCTCACGTGTCATTCCGTCTGGGATGCTGTCATATAACCCAGAAGACACTACGAACTTGCAAGCAAGAAGTCACTGCACATCATTTAATAGTGATACTGTTGCCAGGGGTCATTCATCTTCCTTGGGTCATCCATCCACAAACCTTCCAGGAGTGTCTCTTCAGTGTTTGGCACCATACTTTTTTTTTTTTTTTAACTTGGATGGATAAGAAAATCACACACCTAAGGTTGCTAGATTTACCAAATAAAAATACAGGAACAATGAATAATTCTTTAGTATGAATATATCCCTAATTTTACATATTAGTCATTATTTATCTGAAATTCAGCTTTCACTGGGTGCCCTGTATTTTATGTGGCAATCCTACACAAACTATATTTTAATTGAAAGACCATTAAGAAAAAAAGGTCCTGTAAAAGTATTGGATTTTTGTTGGACGTTCCATAAGAAAAGGTCAAAACCTTGGTGGGACATCTGTATTCAAACTGCAGGTACAACTTTAATCAAAATTCTGTCTCACTCTACAAGAGGGCTCCTTTAAAAACTAATTTGCTCTTTTCAGTAGAATAAGCATCTTACTTTCAGTAGAAGCTGTGCACAGTGGTTCCTCTTAATTTTCCGTACATGTATCTTTGTGTAAATGGTGTGTGTCATACTTGCTGCAGGTGTGAGGCCTGTTTGGAAATCTAGTAGGGGGAGGTATCATTTGCAGGGTGGAGGCATCTGGCTGAACTCGGCCTCCCTGCCCCAACTCCTACCATGTGTATCCTGATGGAAAACATCAGACATCTACTCTGTGGGCATGGGTTGTTGTCCCTGCGCCATACTGACCTATTGGCGCCATTTCTAATTTGTATTTCACTGAGTTGTTTGTACCAAGTGCTGTCTGTTTTGATAAAGGAAGCTTTTTCTTGCCCCCACTGAGGAGAACTCCTGACCTTTCCTCTGCATCTGCAATGAGGCCAGAGAGATCTTTCTGGTGACCTCCTAGAACTGCAGGTGACAGGCCAAGAGTGTCACCACCCAGCACGTGGCCCGCAGGGCTGTGAGGCTGTCATTCACAGCACTGGGCATGGGTGACACTGTCAAGTTCTGTTTCTTAAGCACTAGGACTCCCTCGGTTATCACATCATGTTAATTATTCATTGCCTAACTTTTCTCCAATAGTAATTAATAAGTTACACAATGGCAGTGATCATAAATATTATAAGATAAAATCAATTACCAAAGTGGCAATTTTAATTCAGAGTTATTTTAATTACACGAGACTCCCACTTGTGTAAAATCCTGTCTCCACAGAGCCTCTTTGAGCTTCCAAAACTGTCACCACCTTGGTGACCTGGAGACAGTCTGTGAAATTTTCTTCCATCTTGACACTAGTGAGCAACTCGGAGAGCGCAAGCAGAGAGGTGGCTGGGTAGGTTATAGGCGGGACCTGGCCCTTCAGGAGACTAGGATCCCGGGAGCCTGGAAGATACCTGTGTGGCAGGCATGCTGTTTTAGAGCATGACGCAGGTAGAAGAAACCTGTGGCTCCAGGCGAGACCAGCATCCCGGGCCAGCAACCTGTGCAGTCTCATAAGGCCCCATGCACAGACGGGCCACACTGGGCTTCATACTCTGTGGTTGCCCTCTTGAGATTCTTAATAGTTTGATCTTTGAATTTGTGTTTCATGAGTGAAGTCTAATGGTACAGGAGAGCAGGCTGCAGTGGCTTGGAACCTTGGCTCACGTGTAGCCCCGCCACCCAGGGCTGGGTTGTCAGCTGTGCACGCCCCTGCCCGGCGCCCTGGCCCCACCAGTGTTCCCCTCTCCACTCTCCACAGCGGCTGCTGCCATCCTGCACCCCCAGGGGAGTGTGAGCACATTAGGGGTTGGGGTGGGGCACCCATGCCTGGGGCACTGTGGTGGCCCTTTCTGCCCGAAGCTGGCGGCGCTGGGGCCCATTCAATGGGCGGCTTTTCCAGGAGTGAGCCTCTCCCCTACCCTGATGCAGGCGCGTAGTACATCCTGGTGAGAAGGTCACAATACCCTTGGGGGTTAGCCTTCCCCAGGCTGGTTGAGGTGTTGGACTGTGGGTAGGGAAGCTGTCTGGCTCTACTTCACGCCCACACACACACACACACACACACACACACACACACACACGCACACACACACACACACACACACACACCGGCCAGGACACTGCATGATGAGTTCCCCAGATGCCTGTAAGGCCCATCCCCACTCGTGAGCATCCCGGTGCCCAGAGAGCGTGACAGGAAACAGCGAATACAAAATGCCGTGGCCAGTGGAGAAACCATGGAAGAAAGGAGGAAACTTTATATTTTAGTACCTGTAATGACTCTATGTTTTTCCTTCTTTTTTGAACAAGTGGCTTATATACTCCTTTTGCAGTGGGCCCTGCAAATGATGTGGCAGGTCCTGGCTCCAAGGCTTGGGAAAGCTGTGTCACTGTCCTTATTTAGCATCTGGAAAGGCCTGCCTTTTAAGGTGTTAAGATTCTGATGGAGTGTTTTCTCTCATATGACACTCCCCAATGCACTCGCTCCTTGGAATTCACTGAGGCACACACTGCCAGGCATGCTCTGATGTCTGACTGCGTCCTTCCTCCTGTCCTCTCTTCCTCCTGTCACCCAAATGCCCCTGTGAACTCCCTAACTCATGTGCTCTTCATTAGAAAAACAGTGGGACTACCTTTGAAGCAGAGAAATTCTTATCAAAGAGGCAACAAGCCAAAGATTCAGTGGGAAACTCCCCGTAGGCAAGGACCTTGTCCAGTACATTTCAGCCCACCTGCCGATCCCCAGAGCCCAGCTGGGGCCTGACGCATTGCTAAGCCAGTGAGGTGTGTTCAGCGAGAGAAGAGGCCCTTCAGCCTTGGCCTGTCCCCAGGCCTGAATGCATGGGCCCATTCAGACCGTGCTGGGAGAATGCCATGAAATCAGGCTGGGCCTGGGCTGAGGTTTCATTGAACTGTTGTGCGATGCTTGGTTATGCTGCTCCCTTTAGTGGAGAGCTCGTTTCCAGGAGCAGGATTGCTCCCGTTCTCTGTGACTGTGGAGCTGGAGAGACACAGCGCTCAGACTTATTGGCACCATACTCAGGAATAATAAAGCCAATAAAATTCTATTGACCACCTTCTAGTTTATCTCTCCCCTCCCCTTCTTTTTCTTGCTACCTCCTCCCTTCCTTTCTCCCTCTTTGCTCAGCCTGCCCTTAAAACAACCTTTCTATTGTCAGCAAACCTTAAAGAAGCAAAGGCCTGGTTCTGATGTTCCTTTCCTTGAATAAAACCTCGTTGTCATAATTTCCCTCTCCCAGGTTCAGCTCTCAGCTTCTGCATATGGGTGTCGCTTTGTGTCATGAACGTCAATCTATTGCATTGGGGGCTCAGCCTCCGCAGAGTGTGTTGGGGGGCCCACAGTGTTTGGAGGAGAACCCACCTCCTTGACTCAGTTGCCTCCCACTCCAGCAGTGGCCGCACCCAAGTGGGGCTGGAGACCCTTGATCCAGCGTTTTTCCCACGAGAGTCCACTCAGAATAATCTTCCTATTTTAAATCACATGTATTTCCTTATAGAATTTCCGTTTCCCATGGTATAGGAAATCAGTCACTCCCAATCTATTTTTTTAGCTTTTTTCATCATCACCCATATGTCTAAATAGAAGGGCTTTTTGGTGCCAGACTCTATAAAATCAAAGGATAAGTGGTTCCACCGCCGGGTCTGAACTATTTTTACTTCACCCTGCTCGTCTGCCTTCCGAGTCCCCATGTCATGGCTGGCTCTGGCTTCCCACCCATTAATCCCACCCCTTCTCCATTCTCCCAGCTAAATCCTGCGTCACACTGAGCGCCTTGCTCAGGTACCACTTCCTCCAGGGACTGCTGGCCTGAAAAGTTCAGCCCTCATCATTCCCCTGGTCTCTAAACGCTGAGCATGAAGTATTTTATCAGAATTTAGCACTTGCTATGCACTGTCCTCCTTCGAACCCTCCAGCTTTGAGGCCGTGGGTGGACGTGGTGCTTCTTGCCCCCACCGCACTCAGAACAGTGCCAGGCAGGGAGCGAGAGCTAAGCAGCAGTACAAGGCAAGGGCACTGTCCTTCCTTAATGGCAGAAAAACCCTCACTGACCTGAAACGAAAGTCAAAAGCGCTCTGGAAGTGACTGGGTTTCAGGCAGATAATGCCTTTGGCGCATCCTCCACGTCACTTTACACAGCACGAGAAGACTCACCAGCGCCCAACACAGCGCCTGGCATATCAGAGGCTCAGGGCATTGCTGCCAAGGGAGTGTTTCTGATTGATTACCGAAACTCCAAGAGTGGTGAGGCTAGGCGTTCGGCATAGGCTTAATGGTAACAAAGTCATTCTACGTGCACAGTCAGGAGGAGAACACAGGACAGCCTGTTACAGTCAGCTCTGGTTGAACTACCATCCGTACCTTCCGCCTCCAGTGTTCTCTGGGTTTTTCTTGGTCCACCCACCACTCATCATCCTGAACAGGGGAAAGGAAAAGCATTAACACAGGAAATTAAGGTTGCTTCTAGTTAGCAATTCTGATATTAGGCATTTGTAGGGATGAGTAACTAAAATGAGCGTCACCAGGTTTTTTCTTTTTAATTAATTGTGGATTCGTTACAGGATATTGGAAATGAGGATCACCTTAGACATCTAGTCCAAGCCCATCTCTTGATAGATGACAAGGTGGACACCCCCAGGGACGTTGTCAGCACAGCTATGACCAGAGCCCAGGTGTGCAGGTTTTAAAGCTGCACGGCGCTCTCCTGGAATCTTCCCTGGGATGACCTGCCAAGCTACGCTTGTTGGTCATGTAGCCAGTATCGGGCTAGCGGGGTTCCTTGCATATGCCCAGGATCTCACTGAGGGGCAGGCTTTCTGTAGGAAGAAGACACCATTGATCGCCTATCCAACAGTTACCCTCCTCTTCTTTGCAGAGAGAGCCCCTTTTGGGTTCACTGTACACTGAGTGCCAGGTTCTTCAGGGGAGGCTGGTCCATCTCCAGTGCTGAGGGCTGAGCCTTGATGGTCCGCCAATCTCAGAGGTCTTGTTAGCCTTGCTATGGAACTGGTTTAGTCATGGACGTGTGTTGTAATTCAAGCCGGTGGGGCCCAAGGGGTGGTCTCCTTAACAAAGGAAACCAGAGAGAAATGTTCCTTTCTCTGGACATCGTCATCTGCGTGTGATGACTATAGCTGCCATCTTGGGACAGTGAGGAGAGAGCCGAGACAAGCCGAGGAGGGCAATGAGCAAAGATGGAAAGAACCTGGACCCTGAGGAGCCCCCGGAACCTCTGAATTAGCGTGGCCTGGAAATGCCTCTCCTCGGGGCTTCTTATTAAGAGACACGCATGGCCTTCCTGTGTTTTTGCTTACTTCAGTTGTGGTCGCTGTCCCAAATCTGGGAACAATCTATCAGCTATGCTCTATTACGTGGCCTTTGAAAAGACACTGAGGACCAGCACTTCCCGCAGAAACACCTGAATAGCATTTTACACATTTTCCCTGAGAGTCTTTATCTAAGGAACCTGCTTTACGACGCTAACAAGATCACAGCTTGAGCTGGTATGGCCACAAGCCTACGTCTCAGATGCTCTAATTTGGTTTCCATAAAAATCCCTTTTGCTCATCATCCTTAAGTCATGTGTTCCTTGGTGAGATTCAAATTAAACACCACATGCTGCTGACATTCAGAAGCTCACTTTATTTGCTTTAAACACGAGAGGAATGGAATGGGTTTATTCAGATAGAGGTTGGGTTAGGAGGAGGGTTTTCAGGGGCCAAACATGATTGCAGAGCCGAGAGGGGTGCTGCCATCTCTCTGGGCCCCTCTAACCTCCCTTGGGAGCTTCCCTTGACCTTGTTCAAGATCATAGCTGTCTGGAGCTTTGCACTAAAACAGCCAGGTTTATGGAAGTGAAAGAGGAGACTTCTAGCAAGTAGTGTTGGAAAGCCCACATGCTGTGTGGACTTGGACACGTCATGCTACTTCCCTTTTCTGGGGAGTCAGACTAGCTGAGCGCCCAGGCTCCTTCCTGATCAAACATTTTATAATCCTGTGAAATGACCCGATGGATAATGCAAGATAAGAATGCAGGCAACCTGGAGGAATTCCTACTTGTCGAGGCTACCATGTTGGAAGAACTATTGCAGTTATCAAAAATGAAAGAATAATGTTGACTCGTGTTTATTGAGCACTTGCTGTGCGGTAGGCACTGTGCTAATTAAGAACCTTACATGTGTTTCTCACTTAGTTCACCTAGCAATGCTATGAGGTTGGCATTGTTATCACCCCCTTAATTCCAATGAAGCAGCTGAGGCTCAGAGAGGTTAAGTAACTTTCCCAAGGTCACACAGCCATCAAACAGAGGAAGTAAAATATCCATCTGGGTCTGTCAGATTCTAAAGTTTACACATCATTCTGCCTCATGTGGCAACATTATCTAAATGTTCGTGACTGAGGCCTAAAAGGCTGATGATCTACCCGACTTGCTGGGAACGTTTGGCTCCTCAGAGAGCAAAGCTTAGCGTTAGGCACCCAACACCTGGTTCCAGCCTCTCCCCTACACTAAGCAGGTGTGCAGGCTTGGGTGGGCAATTTCACTTCTGTTTTGCCTTCTGTAAAATGGACATAATGATACCTGGCTTTCCTATTTTATAGGTTTATTGTGAAGCTCAGAGGAGGGACTTAAAAAGAAAATGCTTTGAAAAATGCTAAAGAATCATATAAAGTGAAGCATCTATACTATTAAAAGTAGTCAGTAAGGACAATTAACGCAAGAAAAAACAGATTAGGACCACATCAAAATTAAAAATGTTTTGGTGTGGCCGGTTGGCTCAGTTGGTTAGAGCGCAGTGCTCTTAACAACAAGGTTGCCCGTTCAATCCCCACATGGGCCACTGTGAGCTGCGCCCTCCACAACTAGATTGAAACAACTACATGACTTGGAGCTGATGGATCCTGGGAAAACACCCTTTAAAAAGAAAATTAACAATGTTTTTGCTGCAGGTGATACCATCAAGAAAGTGGAAAGACAACCCACAGAGAGGGAGAAAATATTTGAAAATTGTATATCTGATAAGGGCCTTTGATCCAGAATATATAATGAACTATTACAAATCAATAATAAGAAATCATTTAAGGGCAAGGCATTGAATAGACATTCTCCAAAAAAGACATACAAATGGCCCCTAAGTGCATGAAAAGATGCTCAATACCATTAGTCATCAGGGACGTGCAAACCAGCGCCACAATGAGCTCCCACTTCACACCCACCTCTATGGATAGGATCAAAAAGATGGACAGTAACAAGTGTTGACAAGCATGTGGAGAAATTGCACCCCTCATACACGCCTGGTGGGAATGCTAAACGGTGCAACTGCTTTGAAAAACGGTCTGGCAATACCTCAAATGATTAAACATAGAGTTTCCACAGGACCTAGTAATTCTCCTACCTGTATACCCAAGAGAAATGAATATGTATGTCCACACAAAAACTTGTACACAAATGTTCATAGCTGTATTTATAATCACCCCAAAGTGGAAACAGCGCAATGACCAGTAACAGACGAATGGATAAACAAAATGTGATCTATCCATACAGTGGAATATGATTTAGCCATAATATTGTTCTAATATGTGCTACAATATGGATGATCCTTGAAAATATTATGGCGGGAAAAGAAGCCAATCTCAAAGGACCACATACTGTATTCTTCCATTTATATAAAATGTCCAGAATAGGCCAATTCATAGCAATAAAAAGTCGATTCGTGGTTGCCTGGCGCTGGAACAAGGGGATCGTGAGGTGGGAGAGAGAACGGTTGACTGCTTCTGGGTATAGGGTTCCTTTAAAGGGGGACAAAAATATTCCAAGATTATATTGTGATAATGGTTACACAGTCCTGTGAATGTACTAAAACACATTGAGTTGTGCACTTTATATAGGTGACTTGTGTGACATGTAAATTATATCTCACTGAAGCTGATTTTCTTAAAAAGGAGTCAGGGAGCTCAGGTGAAATTTTATTGCCACGTGGATGATAGAGTCTCCATGAGGGCCGCTGTGTGAGGCTGCACTGTGGAAAGGCCTCCATGAACTGAAAATATACATAAGTGAATTTCAGAACTAGATAAGGAAGCACATGGGTAGTAGGATCCCTGATGAGCTATTGCTTTAAAATACTTAAATTGCTTGACAATGCAAGAGGTGCTCTTCACAGTAGAACCTCTCTCTTCCGGGACTGTCATCCTGAAGCATGGAACTCAGTGGGGTCCTGCATGTCCCCACAACATGCT
Organism: Rhinolophus sinicus; assembly: GCF_036562045.2. Classification (NCBI taxonomy): domain Eukaryota; kingdom Metazoa; phylum Chordata; class Mammalia; order Chiroptera; family Rhinolophidae; genus Rhinolophus; species Rhinolophus sinicus. The sequence continues at coordinate 66,472,085 of NC_133755.1, read as the reverse complement.
TTCACCTACCCCTGACGACAGGGTGAGAAAGAAGCTGGGCTAGCATTAAATTATGATAGGTCCAAATCTCACTGCATTGCATTGTAGACCAGATGGCTGAAAAGCAGTTGAGTTGGAAGGTTCCCCATCCACATCCAGCAGCCAAGAGTCAGGGGAAAAAATACGCTGAGGAAGTCAGAAGAGCGGCCTTTATCTTGTGAGCAGGTCAAACGAAACACTGCTGAGCTTGTTCATCTGGGTGGCCAGTCGCTCTTAGAAGCACCTGGCAGCACCTCCCACCACCACCTGGCAGCACCCTCCCCACCTGGCAGCACCCTCCCCACCTGACAGCACCCCACCACCCCCTGGGAGCACCCTCCCCACCAGTCACCCAGGTAGCTGAGCTTCACAGAGGCCGGCACCCTTTCATTTCACCCACTCTGTCTCCCCTCACTCCCATCCAGGTGGTCTTCACCTAACCCACGTTTCAGCCCTTTCTGCCAGGGGAGTGGTTGTGCTACTGGGTCTTTTAGCTTTCTGGCAGTTGGGCCCAGGCCTTCCAGAGTTGTTGCCACATTGCTTCTCCCATCCCAATTGTCAAAAAAAGGATGTTGAATTACCTGCTTTCAGGTGGTCTCTGGGCCACGAAGGACATTTCAAATCAGTGTCACTGGTGGTGCCACCCACCTGACTGTAAGGGAAGCAAGTTTATGTCACCAGAAGGCAGGTGCTTTTTGGTGCAGTCTTTCAAATGGTGCCCAAGGACAGGATGGAAAGGCAGCTGCAAGCTGGTCTTGCTTAGCTATGCAGTGCAGAGCTGGCCCGGCCAAACTCAGGCAGGGCTTTCTTACGAGCTCTCACAATTAAGTTCGCAAACTCATCCTAGAAAAAGCGCTACATACCTCATTGCTGAATATCACTACAGTCACCTTCGAAGTACTCCTCTTGGGAAGCTATGCAGCGACGCCAGCACCTAGTCCACCCTTCAAAGCAATTTTGGAACTCTTTTTCTGGAAAGGCCATCAGAGCTGTTGTCATATTACCTTTGATGTCCTGAATGTCATCAAAATGTCTTCCTTTTGATATAACCTTTCTCTTTGGGTAAAGAACGAAGTCATTGGGGGCCAGATCAGGTGAGCAGGGAGGGTGTTCCAATACAGTTACTTGTTTACTGACTGAAAACTCCCTCCCAGACAGTGTCTTGTGAGCTGGTGCATCGTCGTGATGCAAGAGTCATGAATTATTGGCAAAAAGTTCAAGTCGTTTTTGTCTTCTTCATGCAGCCTTTTCAGCACTTCCAAATAGTAAACTTGGTTAACTGTTTGTCCAGTTGGTACAAATTCATAATGTATAATCCCTCTGATATCAAAAGAGGTTAGCAACGTCGTTGCAACAAGTTCACGAACTTAATTGTCAGACCTCGTAGAAGCATTTCACATGGACACAAGCCCGCCATCCTCTAGGGCCCTCATCCAGCAGGGCTCCCAGCTTAAATCCTGCCCATTACACTAACAAGATGTGCGGATGTTTCTCTGCTTCCCAGTGATATTTACATGCCCCCACACCAAGACCACTTCCATCTGAAGAAAGAACCAGAGGGATCCACCCTGTTCAGAGCTTTCAGTCCAGAGAAGATAGCTGGGTAGAGAATGTTCTCTGGTGGGCCTTTAGTTAAAGATAGATAAATAAAACATTATTTTAGAAATAGACAAAATCTATCAACAAGCTCAGGAATATGTGGGAACCAATGTATATGTGTACATTGTTGTATTTTTCCTTTATTTGTGAAGTGCCTTTCTCCTTGGTTGGGTCACATGTGAGTCTTTATTCAATGGAAAGTAAAACTTTGTTCCAAATAGGACCCAGAACTCCAAGCCATAGTTTTTGGAGTTTTTTTGGTTTGTTTTGTTTTTGTTTTGTTTTCGCCCATCTAGAAGAGAACACTCTTCACCCATCCTAAAAAGGAAATCTGATAAATCCAAAAGCAGGACTGACCCCAGTACAAAAGAATTTATGTTCCTTAGCAAGTATCATTAGTCAGGTGGTAATGCTGTAAATTCAGAAATCCTAAACTCAAGAATTGTGGTGCTGTTCACATACATTCTGAAGCCATGGCCCCAATCTAAGCTAGGGGAGCAGAGCGGCAGGCAGCTGGTTAAGAATTCATGGCTTATTGTCATCTATGTCATGTGATGTCATAAAGGCTAGAAATCCAGAAAATGACAAGGGCCCCGTGAGGTGACATCTGTGCTCTGGTATCTGAATTAGTGGTCAAGCCTTATGTTCCAAAGTTGTTCACAGAAGTGGAATTTGGACATTAGTCCCTTGTTCTCTGTAGGACTATGTAAATGGTCCAGTTGGCCCCTCAGGAGGGCCTCTGGGTTCTTTGGTATGTGACAGAAATAATTCCATGTGTTACAACAGCATCAGCAGTGAAAGATGAGGCATAATTTATGTCCAAGTTCATAGCCCTTCTGTGTTACTGAATTTGTCTCCTGCTAACTATGACAGTTTCTGTTGACTTTTATCCTCCCCTAAGGCCACGAGAAGGTTTTGGAGACCTTTGGGATATGCCCAGTGCTGTAGAAGTTTTCTTCACAGCCTTAATCCCTTCCCCAGGCCATTCCCAATTCCCATCCCATCCCATCCTAGTTCACAGTAACGGAGCTGTGCTCCCTGTCCCTTTCTTCTCATCTTTGCCAGATTGTTTTACCTGAGCAATAAGATTTCTCCTTCAGGGATTAAAAAGTACAAATTGGCAGTTACAAAATAGTCACAGGGATGTAAAGTACAGCACAGGGAATCTAGTCAGTAACATTATAACAACCATGGATAGTGTCAGGTGGGTACTAGACTAATCCAGGGGGATCACTGCATAAGTTATATAAATGTATAACCACTATGCTGTACACCTGAAAGTAAAATAAAGTACTATTGAATGTCAATTGTAACTGAAAAAATAAGTGAATAATTTTTTTAAGAAAAAGATGTCCCCTTCCGGCCAAAGCCACCATTCCACTTGAAGTGTTCACATATGCTACATCCCCCATGTTTATTTTTTGGACCTTAATGTAGTGTTTGTCCTTCTTAAATGTTGTCTTGTATTGAAAAGCAGTCTTCTAAATAACTAGTTGATCAAAGGAGAATTTAAAACTACTACAACAATCTATTTAGAAAGTAAAGAAAATAAAAACACAACATAATGAGGATGATACACTCAGAGGCAAAATGATAGTCTCAAGTGTGTCCATTATTAAGAAACAATAAAAATAGCTGAAATAAGCGTTCAATTCAAGAAATGTGGAAAAGTAGTAGAAAATAGACCTGAAAAAAATGTAGAAGAAAGCAAAGCCAGAAAATGCTAGAATTATTATACAGATCAAGAGCTGTTTCTTTGAGAATAAAATAAAATAGAAAACCTTCTGGCAAATACAATGAAGTAAAAAGGAAGAGAAAGCAAAATTTAGGATAAGTGATATACTAGATGCAATGTTTTCTGTTTCAAGAGAATATAAATTTTAGGAAATACATAAACTTGAAAATATAAGTTAAATAGAATTTTTTGGGAAAAAAATACAAATTAGCAAAGTTGCCGAAAGAAGAAATGGACAATAACCAAGAAATAAATTGCAAAAGGTACCAAAGAATTGCCATTCTAAAAGTTTCTAGGACTACATGGTTTTACTGATTGTAAGTTCCAAACTTTCAAGAACAGATCATTCTTATACTATTTAAACTTTTCTAAAACACTATGAAAAGGTAAAACTCTATCCAATTTATTATTTTAAGCTAAGACCACCATGCTGCAAAACCTGCCAAAAATTGCCCCCAAAGTACAAAATAGGGAAATGTAAATATATATCAAGTTCACCGGTAAATATAGATCCTTCCAAATTCCTAAATAAATACCAGCAAGCTAATTTCAATACTGTATTAATAGAATCAGTTCCACAATCAAATAGACTTGAAAAGGGTACCATATGTTCTATTGTAGAAAAATTGGAAAACATAGGAAAGTTGAAAAATATTCAGTCCTCATATTTCTACCACCCAAAAGTATCCACAGTTAACATTTGAGTATATATCCTTCTAGTGTTTTTTCTGTATGTATAAATTTTTAATGTAATTATGATCATGCTGCTTTGTAGCCAACAGGGAAAGACCACACACATATACCCTTAAGTTAGGTTAAGTTAGGTCCTCAACTTATCTGTCAAAGGATACAGAAGCACAGCTGAGGCAAAGGTGCCTCACAGAACAGGTGCACCATGCACCATCACAGATCCCCAGGTACCCCTCAAGGATGCTCAGACGTCAGTCCTTTGATGCTTGGACCTCACAGAACTAGTCAGGAAGATTTACATAATCTGTGTGTTTAATAATCCCATGTAAGAGCATGTGTGTAGTCATGGGGACCCTCTGATTCTTAAGAAACCCAGTGTCATCAAAACCCCATCCTCTCCTAGCGAAAAAGCAGAGTCAAAATTTAGGTATTCCTGATCAATTTCTGTGCCCTCAGACAACTGGCATACTGAAAAGCCCACTTCCTCACAAATATACTGTGAGAATTGTTCACAATAGAAAGTATTCTGCTAATGTGTTTATAATGACTACATACTGCTGAAAAGTAGTCCTTCATAAAAGCGTATCATTATTTATTTAATCCCCTATAGTTGAGCACTCTGGTTGTTTAAAAATGCTTTCCTATTGCAAATAACATAAAAGCATATATCCTTGTAGATAAATGTTTTGAAATGTCCCTGATTATTTTCATAGGGTACATTTCTGGAAGTAGAATGTCTCTTCTTAGGGACCTTATTGTCCTCACCTATAAAGTGGCAGAATAATACCCTATAAGGAGGCAACAAAGGCATAGAGTAACAAAAATAATCCTGGGGCACTGGGATCTTGAGGGAGGGAGGTATTATCTATTGTCCTGAGTCATTGTTTTGTGTAGGAATATGACTGTTTTCCTCCCCTTGGGTACTGGGTGCTCCACTCTGACTTACAGAGCTTTTCTTTGGTTTTTCTAGATGAAAAATGTGCAATTTTGCATTGTCAACAAGCAGTATTGGACCTTGCTTTATAGTTTTCATAGCTTATTTCATCTATTCTTTATGATTCCAAACTGTGTCTGGTGGTTAGGTTTTTTCCTTGGAGAAGTCTGGACCAGCTGACTCCTCTGTTCCAGGCTCTGTACATGGCAGGGTGTCTGTCACCTCCCTCCTCCACACACACACACACACACACACACACACACACACACACGTGCTATCACTCTGATGTACTGGCACAAAGTGGTCTGTTAACAAATGTCACAGCAATATCATCTCTTACCCCCATGCCATTTACTCTTAACATAACTTTTAAAGTACTCACCTTTTTGTCCTTAACATTTTTATAGCCTCATTTCACTTGAGTCATTTTTCTCACAAGGCTATACGCATCATTACTGACACATGTTCTTTCTAGCTTTGAACACATAGTTATAAAACCTAAGCTTCATTTCCACAATCAGTGGTTTTTAAGTAAATGAATTAATGCCTAATTTGACTGGGTGATAAAATGGGCAGGGATTTATAGCAGAGATCTGCATGATTCCTTCATCAGCCTTTGAGACAATTAACCAGAGCAGGAGGTTGGAAATATTGAAAGAGGGTTCCTTTCCAGTTGGTAAGTGTCAAGTGGGTGGACCTCTTCTGGGACAAGATACTGATGTACTTTTCCCTATTCCTCTTGCTAAGTACAGCTAAAAAGACATGACAATGAGTTCCCTGGGTTTTCTTTTTTCCTCAAATAGCCCAGAGTGACTGCTAGAGAAGTTGGCAACCTGGAATTGCCAACAGGCACAGAGTTTTAAGTACCCCAGGAAATCCAGCTACCTCTTGTCAAAAAAAAAAAAAAAAAAAAAAAAAAACAGGAAATGGGTATCCTAGAAAAAAGAAAACGTTTAGACAATAACTGCTCTATTCCAGCCAACCACCATGGAAAGAAAAAACAAAGTGGCCCATCTTCATCAGCAAAGGCCAACTGGGAAGCATAGATTTTTTTCCATACTTGCCCAGTTGTAAGGAGAGACCCCTGTGCATCCTTGCTGGTCTGGTGTTAGTGGAGACCTGCTAAAACAAGCAGACTTTTTTTTTTAAATCCAAGGTCTTATAATACCAAAAATGTTCAAGATACAATAGAAAATCATTAATCACACCAAGAACCTGGAAAAATGTCAACTTGAATGAGAAAAGACAGTCAACAAATACTGAAATGACATAAATATTAGAATTATCTGATAAGGATTTTAAAGGAGCCATTATAAAATGCTTCAACAAGCAATTAAGAATATACCTGAAACAAATGCAAAAATAGTCTCAGCAAAGAACGAGAAGATGTAAAAAAGATTCAAATGGAAATTTTAGAACTGAAAAATACAGTAACTGAATTTTTTTTTAATAAAATGAATGAGATCAACAATAGAATGAAGAGAAAAGAAGGAAGAACATGTGAACCTGAAGATGGAACAATAGAAATTGCAATGTGAAAAACAGAAAAATAAACTAAAGAAAAGAAAAAGGACAGAACCTCAATGTCCTGTAAGTCTATAACAAAAGACCTAACATTTGTGTCCTCAGTGTCCCAGAAGGAGAAGAGAAATAGTGTGGGGCTAAAAAATTATTCAGAGTAATATTGGCTGAAAATTGTCCAAGTTTTGCAAAAGACATAAATCTACATATTCAAGAAGCTGAGCAAACCCCAACAATAAACCCAAATAAATTCATGCCAAGATACATTATAGTCAAACCTCTGAAAACAAAAGACAAAAAATATCTTGGAAGCAGTGAGAAATAACACCTTACTGTAGGGGTAAAACAATAAAAACAATTTGAATGACACTGGATTCGAAACTATGGAGGCAAGAAGGAAATAGCACATCATTTTTCAAGTGTTGAAAGAAAAGAACTGTTAACCCCAAAATTCTATATTCACTAAAATTTTCCTTCAGGAATGAAGGACAAATGGAGACATTCTGAGATGAAGGAAAACTAAGAGCATTTGTCACCAGCAGTCCTACCCAAAAAGAATGGCTAAAGGAAGTTCTTGAAACAGAAAAGAAATTGTAAAAGAAAAAGCAGAGAACCATGTGATTTCACTGATATGTGGTATATAAACTAAAAACAACAAAAGAACAAGACAAACAAATGAGAAACAGAAACTCATAGACACAGACAATAGTTTAGTGGTTACCAGAGGGTAAGGGGGGTGGGGGGTGGGGGGTGGGAGATGAGGGTAAGGGGGATCGAATATATGGTGATAGAAGGAGAACTGACTCTGGGTGGTGAACACACAATGGGATTTATAGATGATGTAATACAGAATTGTACACCTGAAATCTATGTAATTTTACTAACAATTGTCACCCCAATAAATTAGAAAAAAAGAAGGAACCTTGATAAAATCAATAATAGTCGAGAAGGAAAAAGGAACAATGGAAAGGGTAAAAGTAGGGAAAATACAATAAATTTTCCTTCTCCTCTTGGGTTTTCTAAAGGTGTTTGACAGTTGAAGGAAATTTTGAAACATTGTTTGATGTGGTTCTCAATCTATATAGAAGAAATACTTAAGACAATTAAGGAGGCAAGGTTTCTACACTTCCCTCAAACTGGTAAAATGACAATACCAGTAGATCATGATAAGTTATGTGTAATGTAGCATCTGGAAAAAAGATTTAAAACTCTGTACAAAGATATACATTCAAAAACACTGTAAGTAAATCAAAATATAATTGTATTTTATGTTTTTATAATTCTGCTTCATTCTGGTGGTTGCCAGAGGTTAAGCGAGTGGTGGGAGAAATTGGTGAGCTGTTTTTGTTTTGTTTTTTAGTTTCAATAAATTGAATTTAAATATGTACTCACACACACACACACACACACACACACACACATACGTGTGTAATTCTAAAACATGTTTTAAAGAACAGGAAGGCAGGAAGAAGAAAACAGCAATCAAACAAAACAAAAAGTAAAGTGGCAGGTGTAAGCTCTAACAATATCAATGACTATGTTAAATGTAAAAGGCCTAAATTTACCAATTAAAAGACAGATTGGTAGGGAGGATTAAACAAATAACCCAACTACCTGTTGTCTGCAAGAAACTCAATTCAAATAAAATGATACAGGTATGTTAAAAGTAAAAGGATGGAAAATATATACCATGAAGGCATTAATGAAAAGAAAGCCAGAATGGCTATATTACTATCAGATAAAGTAGACATCAGAGCAAAGGAAATTACCAGGGCCATAATGGGACATTACATAATGGTATAAGAGTCAAGCCAGCAAAAAGATGTAATATGCCTTTTTTTTAATATTACTTATTTTTTTCAGTTACATTTGACATTCAATATATTATTTGATATTAATTTTATATGATCTTATTTTATATTAATTTCAAGTACACAGCATAGTGGTTAGACATTTATATAATTTATGCAGTGATTCCCCCCAATTAGTCTAGTATCCATCTGACACTATACATAGTTGTTGCAACATTACTGACTATATTCTCTATGCTGTACTTTACTGTTTTGTGACTACTAATTTGTACTTCTTAATCCCTTCACCCTTTTCACTCAGACATAACATTCTTAAATGTGTATGCACCAAACAACAGAGCTGAAAAATACATGAATCATTCAACTTAGCAGTCACATTCTTTGCTTGGCATTTGTCCCAGAGAAATGAACATATATGTGCACACGGAAACCTATACACAAACATTCATGGTAGACATATCTGTAATAGCCAAAAATTAAAAACAACCAAAATGTCCCTCATTGGTTGATTGGTGAAACAATGAGCAAATGGTTAAACATCCATACCATGGAATCAATAAAAAATAACTAGCTGTTGATATACTTAACAGCTTGGATGGATCTCTGGGCATTGTGTTGACCGGAAAAAAAAAAAAAAAAGAAAAAAAAAAACGCATCTCAAAAAGGTACATACTATGATATTTAAATCATATCTCATTTTAAAAAGATGCACATGATATGACTCCATTTTAAAATGACAAAATTTTAGAGATGGAAAACAGATTAGTAGTTGCCAGGGATTAGGGATAGGTGGGGCTGAGAGATGGGTGTGACTCTAAAGGGGGAGGTAGCAAGAGGGAGGTCCTTATGGTGATGGGACAGTTCAGTATCTTGACTGTGGTGGTGGTTACATGAATCTGCACACGTGGTCAAATGACAGAACCATACACACGTTGTACCATTGTCAGTTTTCTACTTTTGATACTATACCATAGTTACATACGATGGAGCCACACGAGAAGCTGAGTGAGGGGTACATGAGACATCTCTACGATTTTGCAGCTTCTGGTGGATCAGTAATTATTTCAAATTTTAAATAAGTGGACTGAGAGAGTGCATGGATGTGGTTAACCTCTTGTTTGTCCCTGCTAATCTAAATCCCTAAGGGAGTAAAAACTCCTGGTTGTGGTCCGTTTTGTCCATCACTTTTAAGTGGAACCATCTGAGGCTTTCAGAATGTGTAATAATAGAACAGAGCTCAGGGGTCTCCAACTGGTGCTCCACAGGCCTCATCTACCCTACACATGTGTTTCATTGCTAAAATACAATGGAACTTCTCATTGTTAGAATCTTTCAAATTAGGTATAAACATTTTAAAAATCAGGAGATTGGCTATAAACACCAAGATTTGGGGCTTCCTCTAGAAAATCAAAGGACTTGGTAACACTGGGGTCTCCTTTCCACTTGTCAGAGATGCTGGCATGGGGAGCAGTGTTAGACCACATGGGGCTCTCCAGTTTGACACCTTCCCCACCGTGGAGCCAAGGGTCCACTATCATTTATCTTCACGTGTTAGGCATTTGGTTTTTTTTCATACCTGGACACTTCACTCATGTATGCTATCGTGTTTCTCTGAAAATAAGACCTAGCCGGACAGTCAGCTCTAATGCGTCTTCTGGAGCAAAAATTAATATAAAATCCAGTATTATATTATATTATACTATACCATACTATATTGTATTATACCCAGTCTTATATTATATTAAAATAAGACTGGATGTTATATTAATTTTTGCTCCAAAATACGCATTAGAGCTGATTGTTCAGTTAGGTCTTATTTTTGGGGAAACACGGTACTTTCCTGGCCCTTGTAATCTGTAATATAGATGGTAGCTTTCTAAACATTTCTGTTTTATGAAATCCTAGACAGCACCAAGCAACAGAAAAAAATACCTATGTTGTATATATAAACATCTCATTGGCTAGTATAACAAAATACATGGACTTACACAACTGTATCAAGAATCATTTTTTATTAAGTCAATCAGTATTTGTTGAGAGTCTGTTTATGCCAGACCCTCTGCTAGCTTTGGGGACTACAAGGATAAATTAGATAATTCCTATCCTTAATATGGTAAGGGTTCCAACAGAGAAATGGGCAATGTGCTAGGAGCCCAGGGAGGAAACATCCATTATGTGTGGGGAAATTGGCAAAAACTTCACAGAATAGGATAGCATTGCAACTCAGTCCTGGAGAGTGAGTAGGAAATAACCAGAAGAAGAAAGGGAGAAAGGATTGTCTGGCACAGGAAATGGCATGAGCAAAGACACCCAGCTATACCCGAAGATTGTCAAAATGATGATAAATTGTCATGGCTGTGCTTTAGAGATGGACCCACTGAGGGTAAGCTGGAGCTGTGATTGAGGCCAGACCATGAAGAGCTCCAAAAGCCACGTTTCACAGAACAATTGTTCCTGGTGGTAATGCAGAGCAAACAGAAATGTTAGATCGGAACCAATGGTCCTATCAGTTTTGTTTTTTGGAAGGGAATTCCAGCAGCAGTGAACCTTCTGGTGCCAACTTTTACCATTTTTCTCTTCTCGTAATGTGGTTATAGTTTTAGATCAATTCATATCAACAAAGATGCTTTCCATGCAGGACTGCTGTTGCCAAGGGACTGATGACAGTTTGCAAGTTACGCATTTGTTGAGTTCATTCTGAGGGCCAACAGAGGAGGTGCTGTAGCCTCTTCCATAATATTATCATTCGGCCAAGACCAGTGCAGTGCCCACAGGAGGCAAGGCACCATGCTGGGCATCACAGCATGCACACCATGCCAGCCAGGCAGACAGCCTGCCTCCCAGCTACTTGTTGGTTGAAAGCTTGTGGACAACTGTGGATATTTATCCAGGCCCCACAATACACTTGGCAGGCAGGAGCACCCTTGACTGTGAGAGCCAGGATTTGTCATTTAGGTTCCAGATCTTTTATTTTACTGTCTGTATTCAGACTTATCCCAGGCCAGATTCTGAAAGGAGTATGTTGCTGTAGCCAAAGGAAGGTACACAGCAAACAGGTCATTTAGAGTAAAGCCAGGACTCTCTCAAAGGTGTACTTGGTCTTGACCACTCACAAAACCAGCAAAACATTTCATGAAATCAAAATGCAGAAATTAAATACACCATCCAAAAGAGAACTGGGCTTAAATTACAGCAGATTAAATTTAGAGAACATTTAAATATTCTCTGAAAGGAAGAAGTGTTAAAATTGGAAGAGTACAGAGGTGCTGAAATCCCCTTAAATATTTTTTTATTGGAAAAGAGAAACTAACCTTTTTGAAAGGTTAAGAGGAAAAAAAAAAAAAAAACCTTACCCAATGATGGATTTTTTTTTCTATTGCTTTTTATTATTATTATTTAGTAATCACATGGGAACGACTGCTATGTCCCAGGCACTGTGCTAAGTTGGGTGACAAAAAGACTTATTCCATGATCTCACTGATGTTTTCATGTCTGCAGACTCAATGGCACCATGTTCCTGGAATGGCATGAGGTCTAAGAATTCTCCTAAAAATTATCGAAGGCTGTGTCATCATGTCAACCAATCTATGTTATCCTTTCAGGGAAAAGTTAAAATTTCTTAATTTAATTTTTTTTTTACCATCTTTGGTACAACAATATGACACCTCGCTGGCACACTAAAGTTTTCATTAGGCCCTTTTAAATATATACAGCCTAGTTTTCTTTCAGGAAGGTCTTTCCGATAAGGCTCTTTCACCTTCTTGATTCTGTGACCCCAGAGAGCGCTGCCGGCGGAGCTGAGCCAGTCCTTCATTAGCACTAGTCCGCAGTGATGCCCACCGGCTCTCTAGGCTTTACCCTGCCACCCGCCAGCGGAAGCACAGAAGCCTCATGTGCTCCCGACAAGAGGGGTCATTACACTGAGGCCGAACAACCAGTCCCCCCCCCGCCCGAAAGGACCCACACAAAGACTAGTGAATGGATGTAGGGTAGTTCTCTTGATCTCACAACTGGAGCCACCAGAGCCCTTCAGGCTAGGGGTGTGTAACATGGATTCTTTCTGGTGACATATTCTCTACCTGGACCACAGAAACACGAACATATTCAATCCTGACCCCAGAGGCATCATAAGCCCCACAGCCCTTACAAGCAAAGCATGAAGAAAAACCTAAAACTCTTGGCTCGCTCAACTGTTTTATAAAGCAAATAATAGTTATGCCAGTAAAACTCATTGGAAGTGAATTTCCTGGTTTAAGGAAGGAAATCATGAAAGCCTAAGGCTTTTCTACTGAGCTACATCTGATCAGAGATTCTGTCTCCTTGGGCCAGTGTCTCATTCCTGTAGGACAGGCGTTTGGAAAAGGCAGGCCGTGCGGTGACTGGTGAATGGACGTCTTCCCGGAAGTTAGAGTGCTGCTTTTCCAAAGGCAGGCAGCCACTTTGCAGTGCGAGCCCCAGGGAACCACACACGTGTTACTGCTTCTGCGCTCACACGTGCACACACCACAGCCTCATCACAGGGGCTTCGTTGTTTGAGCGGAAGCAGGTGGGCTGTAGTGCCCTGTGATCAAAGCCTTGGGCCGTCACACAACACCGATCAGAATGCTGATTGTTCATCTTAGTTTCCCAGTCTTCGGCAGTGTCACCCAAAGCACCGTGGGGGCGCACATATCCTTTCCTCCACCATGTGTTGCTTCACTTTGGGAGATTTGGGGGTTTGGTCTTATGACCGGGGGGCAGGGGGGGTTGTTGGAGTTTAGTTCATAAGGGAAGAAAGCGATATTACAGCCCTTTGGTCACTAACCTCCCCTTCCCTGCCTCTGTCTAAAGAGCCAGGATTCCTCACTCAACACCAGACATAAATGAGAGGCTGCCAAAGAAATCACTTCAGCTCAGACAAGACATAAACGTGCAGATGTTGTCTGATGTTGAAGAGTTTTGTCACACAGTAGGTATGGACCATGATATTGGTGGTGGACAGAAAAACCACTATGGAAGGTTATATTCCAACATGTTCTTTCCCTAACCCTGCAGTTCCAGAAGGTGCTTTTATTTCCAGATATATCCTGCAAGACAGTTTCTTGTCTTTTCATTCTTCTAGAAGCCAGGCTCCAATGAGTATTAACCCCCTCGCTGCCCTCCCACTGAGGATTTATGAGAATCTGTCCGTGGGCAAAGCTTTTTTTTTTTTTTTTTTTTGCTCAAAGATTTAAGGGGAGGGTAAAACGGGCCCTTTACCTTGTCCAGGCTGCTTTGCACTTGAGACCCTAAACCCTGACAAGCCCCCCAGCCCATGGCCTTCACTAATATTCAGTCCTATTGAAGCAGTAGTCACATTTGAAAAGGACAAGCAACTATATGCTGATTCAACATAAAAAAAAACGTAGTCACTGCATTTTCTGGGTTTAGAATTTGACCTCAAAAAAACAAATTCAGGTGTGTTTCAATGCAATTAATACAGACTTTGCAGATGTTGAATGTTATGTGAGTACTGAAACTTTTTTTGGCTCACACTCTCTTTGGGGTGGATGTGTGCTATTTGAAGTTTTGTGGTAAATTAATTACCATTCGAAAGTGTCCATTTTCCTGTTCTCTTTGAGTATATAATTGGAGTGTATAACTTCCTGGCAAGTTCCAGTGTAGGTGGGAACATCAAGTATCATTTGAAATGCTATTGCTTTAAGCCACTGTACTGGGGTTGAATTTTAAAGCCTGAAATCTATAAAAATGTGTAAGTAATGGATCTTCATTAATAAAGGACTCAAAGGAAGATGACTGTTTGTTTAACAAGCCAGCTCCTATAAGGGAAACAGCCCTCGAGTCTGTGAGCAGGAAGAGGTGGGCAGCCAGACTGTAACTTTGCCGGTCCTGCGGTCTCCAGAACCTTCCAGCAGGCCATGAAAGCACAGAGCAAAATACTGTGCGTGTCCTCACAGCCTACGTCCAAAAATAAAGCAAACAGACATTTTCATTTTTTATAAAATATTTCAGGCATTTTGGATTTCCTTGCAGTTTTGTAGATGATTAGATTTGGGGTGCCTTGGAAAAGCCATTCCCAACAACAGCAGCAAAATAGAAACAGTCATTCTGGAATTACACCACCTCCCCTTCTAAAATGGCCACGCAAAGAACACATGCCCGACCACCAAGGGACACCAACTTTCACTCCCAATTTTATTTAATACTTCTTTTAACCATTAGAATGCTTTTGACCTTGGTGATCACTCTTCATGGGCCAAAGGATGGTTGACAGATGTGTGGCCTGGGCCCCCCGTCTGCTGTGCTGAAGTGGCAGCGTGCTCGGTGGTGTTCGTGTTTGCTCACTTGGCTTTCCTTCCCTGTCTTTCCCTGGGGACCCTGTGGGCTGGCAGTGCTGTAGTCCAGCAGGCCAACTGCAGAGCCTCGGTGCCTCCCAGCAAGGGCAGCGGCAGTGGCAGCAGCAGCAGCGGCAGCAGCTCGTCCAGCGACTCAGAGAGCAGCTCCGGATCAGACTCAGAGACCGAGAGCAGTTCCAGTGAGAGCGAGGGCACTGCCCACTACTCCAGCCCCGAGGTAAGACCTGCACTGGCCCCTGAGCCCCTGCCCTGGCGGCTTCTCCCCCGTGGACTCTGGGCTGTGACAGCTGGGACCCCTGGGGCCACCACCCCTGGGCAGCCTGTCAGGGTTTGTTTGGACATCATTTCCCTCACTCTGTCCCCTCCCCACAGTTCTCCTAATTACACAGCTTCCTTGGGAGTACAGAAACTTCATCTTTCGTTGTCCAAAAAGCTCTCTCTTGACTTCCAGAAATTTCCAAATATTCTATAATTACCACTGACTGGAAATACCCTATGGATCAAGTCTCCCTAAGGGTCAGCGAGGAAGTAACCAGCGAGGGAAGTTTACCGCCTGGGAAATGGGGTCACCCATAAATCACGGGGAAAGGAGTTTTTATGGGTTAAACATGGTTATAATCTTACTTTTTTTGCAGTTTGTCACGGATTAGAAGAACAAGAGCTATAAATATTAATAAAACTTTCTTAACTGTGTTTTCTTTGTGAAAATATAAAAAGAAAAATTAGCATCAACCTACAAATAATAATGAAACCTTTTATAGCTATAATGAGTATCTGTGTGGAAGATTTAGGTGCCTCATATAAAAACATTATAAGGCACCAATAAAAACAGTGCTATTTCTACTTCAAAGGGGAAAGGGGAAAAATAAAGAGTAATTCAGAGCATAGAGATTCTTGGGAGAGGGTTGGGAGCCGATTTCTCAAGTCCGTGCTTCTGTAGGAGTAGACTGAGTTCCAAGGAAGGAATAAAATAGTTTCCTCCTGAGTATATAAACCTTTGGCATTACCATGGGTAGTAAGATTCAACTTTTTGCCTACAATCCTCTTTACCACTTGGGGCCCACATTTCTAAATAGGCTTTGAAATAAAACTAAAGCCCCTGAGGCAAATCACGGTGGTGAGAGAGGAGCACAAGTCCTGTTCCCAGCTTTTCTACCTGTGCCTTCGGATGTTATCACACCCAAAAGCAGTGGTGTTTTCATCTGAAGTCCTTCGAGTTTATTCCCTTAAATTCCCTCGGATTTTCCCCCTTCCGGTGTCCTCTCGGGAAGCTGGGGCTTTGGGCAGGATCCCTGAGAAACCCAGGGACAGAATATTTCCCCACACTCCTCATTTCTCCTCCAGCACCTTTCTGCTCTGCACCAAAAGCTCTTCACTCATCCTGAAATAAGCCATCTCTCCAACACTTTTCTCCCCATTCCATGAGGCTTACGTCCTCTGCTATATCTATCTATCTGTCTATCTATCTATCTATCTATCTATCTACCTACCTATCTACCTACTTATCTACCTACCTACCTGTAGTAGAGGGAAGGCTCTTAGCACCTTTAACCTATAAAAGCCAGAGGTTGCTATAACCCTGGCTCGTCCCAGAAACTAAAGTATGATTCCTTCTTTATAATTTCATTTATTCATTCATTCAGTCATTCAGTATTCATTCAACAAATATTTATTAAGCATTTGCCACCAACATGGAGCTTGGCTCCAGGATACAACAATTATTTGACAGGAAAGGTCTTCATAGAACTGGCATAACAATGGGAGTAATTTGAAACAAACAAACAAAAAATACAGGAGTTCAGTCTGAGGAGTTAAACAGGATTCTTCAAAGTCAGCTTTATGCTATAACTTGTTGAGAAACTCCAGAATAGTATTACAAGAAATAACTGGGTTCCAGGCACGTTGCAACAGCCAAGGAGGAGAGTGGATGGGGACAAAAAGTGTATCTATGAAGACCCCCCAGGCTTTTCTTTGAGACTTTGAAGGTTAAATTCATGAATGTTGAGTCTTATTTTCCTGCTGAACTGTGACTTCTAGAGCTCATGAATGAGGCTGAAAGTAGCCTAAGAAAAGTAGTTATAAGGTGCTTTAAGCAAATTCTTTCCAAATGTCACCGAGATAATTACAAAGATTTAAACCTCTTGGTGATGAAAGGAAGCTCTTGTCATTTCTTCCAGCAGCTGTCAGAGGCCCCTGGCTGAGGAGAGGGAGCACCAGTCTACTAAAGCCAGCCTAAAAGTTTAGGTTGCCTGAGGTCACATCTAGTTTTCAATTCCTGCTTCTCTCTGCGGAGACAATGCAGAAATGGCAAGGGAGGTGTTAGCCCTGCTGCCCACCACTTCTTTCTGCTGGAAAGAAATGTACGAGTGGGAATAAAAGTCAGGTGTCTCTTAACATTTTCCCCAAGATTAATGCAGACACACGCCCTTTGGAAACAAAGCACCTTTGCAGAATGAAAATCGCAAAGAAGGGAAGTAGCATTTTCTAGCTGGCTGTCCACAGTGTCACTGTTTCCCTCTGACTACACTGGCCCACATCACCTCACAGACAGCAGTGAGGCTTGTTTTCCTGACCCCCACGTGACTGGGGGGCTCTGTAGAGCCCCACACCTCACATTCCACTGTGCACACCAGTTTATTCTGCTTTGAAGCAAAGTGTTTCTGGCCGTCACTTCCCCTACTGGTAACATCCTGACGGGGGGAGGAAGGAGAGCGCGGGTAGGGGGATAGAAGGAGACCCTCATGAGGTTCCAAACCACCTGCATTCTCCCCTTTAATGTGCCAGCACTGGAAACCTGTGGGGCTTCACTGAGTTTCATCTGAACTGTTCTTGATGGCTGTGGTTGTAAAAAACCACTGCATTTCAGCTGAACCTCCAAAGTAGTATATACGATGCCATATATGCGAGCTAGCATAGAAGAACCACTGCAAACACTACCGTGTTTCCCTGAAAATAAGACCGGGTCTTATGTTAATTTTTGCTCCAAAAGACGCATTATGGCATATTTTCAGGGGATGTCTTATTAATTGTTCATGTACAACAATCTACATTTATTGAAATACATTCATGTCGTCATCTTCTGGAACATCGTCATAACGTACTAAATGCGTCCATCTGGTTGACGATCTTAGCTAGGGCTTATTTTGAGGGTAGGTCTTATTTTCAGGGAAACACGGTATTTCCATCTCTGCAGATCCCCTCTCGATGGCCCAATGAGGGCCTCATTTTTCTTGGACTAATCTTTCCTGGCATGGTACATCCTGTCATGTCAAAGCGCCTTACCCCTCAGCCAGCACACGGAGCTCCCCAGACCAGTGCTCCCCACATCAGAGGTACTACTTGGAGGAAACAAGAGCCTGGTCCCATGATTTTGAGGCGTGCCGAGATTAAGTAGGTTTAACCCATCTCTTTACACTAGGGCTTCACCCAGCCCTTAATGTTGCTCAGGTAAGCTGTGTTTTCCACTGTGCATTTCCCTTAACTGACCATGGAAATCAGCAGAAGTGTGATGCAAGTTACTCAATGACCCAACAAGCTTCTCCTTAATTAGGTGTCCATGGGGTACATGGCAGTGGGTGCTGTGAAGGATGGAGATGAAGCAGGAACTACAGTGCACGGTGGACGCTTAGGCATGAATACAGAGATTAATCACGGAGGAGAGTCGTGGCTGAAAATATAAAGCAGCGAGCGAGCAAACAAAACACTGAGCAGAACCTGGTGGACAGCTCAGGAGGTTGACCATACCAGCAGCATGCCCGTGGATGAGGGTTCCAAGCCCTGAGTTTGCCCCCCTTCACTGCCACTTTTCACATTTAACCTTCCTTAGCCACAATTGCCTCCTCCCCGGAATGGCAGATATTCCTGTGTGGCCTAATCTGTGAGGACGTCCGGAGTAATAAATAATACAATTTGATTATCAAATTGTATCCACTACGAGTTGTGCTTAGTAGGAGCACAGTCATGGCAATCTGCCTCCCTAACCTATGACAGACATTGCAAAGGACACAAAGAAACAGACCCAGCCCCCACCTAAAAGAAGTGTTTGGCTTTGTTGCAGACCCAACATTAAGACATTGAGGTCTGACAGTTAAGTTCGTGAACTTAATTGCAACAATGTTGCTAACCTTTTTTGATATCAGAGGGATTATTCATTACGAATTTGTACCAACTGGACAAACAGTTAACCAAGTGTATGTACTATTTGGAAGTGCTGAAAAGGCTGCGTGAAAAAGACGACCTGAACTTTTCGCCAACAATTCATGTCTCTTGCATCACGACAATGCACCAGCTCACATGGCACTGTCTGTGAGGGAGTTTTGAGCCAGTAAACAAATAACTGTATTGGAACACCCGCCCTACTCACCTGATCTGGCCCCCAATGACTTCTTTCTTTACCCGAAGATAAAGGAAATATTGAAAGGAAGACATTTTGATGACATTCAGGACATCAAGGGTAATATAATACAACGACAGCTCTGATGGCCATTCCAGAAAAAGAGTTCCAAAATTGCTTTGAAGGACTAGGTGCTGGTGTCAGTGCATAGCTTCCCAAGGGAGTATTAATATTTCAAAGGTGACTGTAGTGATATTCAGCAATGAGGTATGTAGCACTTTTTCTAGGATGAGTTCGCAAACTTAATTGTCAGATGTCATACACACATGAAGCAGATATGAACAAGAAAAGACTGTGCCTTTGAGGATAATAAAGGGCACAGGTACTGTTTGGAAAGTTAGTGGTATTCTCCCCAAATCAGACCTAATTAGATCATTTTAGGTTGAAGACTGACATTTCTCAAAGGCATGAGGTGCCCCTTCCATGAAGCTGTGCCAGACAGTGATGGGAGCTCAGGTGAGGCAGCAGGAGAGAGAACCTGGTATTTCAACCTCGACAAATACGAGTTTCGTCTCACTGGTGCCTGACAGCTCTGCAGCTTTGGACATGTCGCTTAACCTCTTTGAGCCTCGTCTACAGACTAGGACTGATAATATTTCTTACCAGCATGGATTAAATTAGATGCCATACGTGCAGTGGGAGGTACGTTGCGGGTGTCGCACAGTGGAAGACAACTGACTGTAAGATGATGAATGCCCTTGAACACCAGCCCGAGGAATTTGGATTTCCTTTGAGAGGCAGTAGGAGGTCTTCGTAGATCCTTGAGAAAGGAAGTGTGATTTAGTGATGTGTTGAAAATGATACTTCAGACTGATTTCTTCAGCTGTGAAGTGCAGAAAAAAATGACCCTAAAGCACATCAGGCAATGGGCCCGATACTAAATTTATTAAATTTTCCCCTCCGCTGTTAACGCTCCCACCAGGAAGTCTTAGCGCGAATCTCCCCATGTGCAGCTGTTTTTCGCTCCAGGCAATCATCTGTGTGCTCTCGCCTCAGAGATGTGAGCTGAGAAAGGCTGGGGATGGTAGGGGGAAGGAGAGGTAGTGTTAAACATGGTGGTAGGGCCAATGTGAATGGTATACTCTGCCTTAAATGTTTGCCCCTTCTCCCAGTATCGGTCCCCTTTCTGCAAGAGGCCCTTCAGCATCCATTCCTATTTACTGAAGCAAACAAGTCACTGACTCATCGGTGGTCACATAGTGAGAGAAATGGGGGCGGGAGGAAACAATATCAGAAGCCATAAACTGTTTGCCACCATATTAGCTTTCGGCCACACTCAGCTAGTTTCAGGGAAGGTGGGAGCTTCCCCTTGGCAAAAGCTATTCCATGGCCCACTTTCTCCAGTGCATGCATCTGCTATCATTCTGTATGTTTCGTGTGCTCTCTTTCTCTGGAGAAGCCAAAGTAAAGCGAGGTAAGATTTACATATAACCTCTCAAGGGCACCGAAAAGATAGATCTTTTTGTTCTTTTGCGTCTTACTCTAGAGCCCTGGTCCTTCTGGTACATAAACAAACATAGCAAAATTCAGGTCAGAGACCAGACTCCCCGTTGGGGCCATGAGGTTTTCCCTTCCCATACCTGTGTCCCAGAGTGAAGCTTTTCTATCCCAGATCCCCAGGGCAAGAGCCTTGGATCCTCATGCTGGCCTCCAGTGAAGTGTTACTTGTCCTTCTCAGTCATTGGACACCATGCTGGGGTTCCCTGAAGTGCAGTTGGTCTCATCAGTTTTGGAAGAACTAGCAGGATGACCATGGTCCCTGCCATAAGCTCTAGTGCCTGGCGCCCATACTCTGTGTCCTCTCCGTCTTGGCCCCCAGCTCCTCTGGCCCATCAGACACTTCCCATCTCCCTGAGCTACGCCCCAGACTCCCCCAGACTCAGCCAGGACCCCTGTGTCTAAGACCCTGCCCTCTCTTCACTCCCTTCATGTGGTTATACCCCAAGCTCTGCTCTTAATATGGACCTCACTATTGAAAAGCAGATCTTGACACATAAAAGCGAGCTTTTGGAAATTATTATGTTAAAAAAAGTTTTTCTCCTACAAGGGAGCCTGACTTGATCTAGACTTTAACCAATTATATTGGAAATGCAATGTCTTCTTTATTTTAGGCTGGTATATACTCTCCCCTTGAAGCAATGGCTGCCACAGCAGAAGGTGGGAGGCCGTAGAAAAAAATACATCACCTTAATCACTCAAAATATTTCCCCCATTTTACATATAGTCACAAACTGAAAATCACTCTGTCTGGACTTCTACATTTATATACCTCTTTTCTATTAATAATCGTAGATGCTGGATAAATGGACTTTTATTAGAAATCAACCGATCAAGCAGTTACTCCCCATAAAATCATCAGTTCTTAACCTTTTTATGAGACGTAGGACTATGGCCTTCTCCTGGAAAAATGCATCTACACAACGTTTCATATTCTGTTTTGGGGGCATTCAGTGACAAACCAATCTATGGGGCAGAGTTTGAAACCTGTCATATCCATGATTTGCTCTAAGTCAGCAAAACTGTTTACCGGAAAGGTCTCCATCGTCATTTCCATGTCTGAAACATTTCTGGCAAAGCAGGTTGAGGATGGGCTAGCCAAGTTCAGCTGCCAGAGCCCACAGGACATACACCCGGTCCCTTGAAAATAGGAGTTCTGTACCACTAAACAATGGTATACCGTCTTCCCAAAGTTACTGCTTCTACTCGTAAACAACTACGCCCCACTTGCCTTCACCACATAAACTATATGTTAATTCTTTGTGGGATTATATACGTTCCACTTATCCCCCTCTTCTAATTCCCCCAAAAATGTTAGATCTTAGAAAAAAGTGAGTGCTGTAACACTCAGGGCCCTCAGACAGTTCCCAGTTAACTTTTGAGGGATCTCAAGTTTATGTATGTATGTATAATTATTAAAAATATACATTGTGTAACACTCAGAAGTGCTAGAAGTGGGTTCTAACGAAGCACAGTGCTATCCCCGAATTTTTCCTAATAGGCTTCAAAGAACGGCGCTGACATTTAAGTGACCGGGGACAGGAAAGGGACACCATCCCACATCCTGTGTGCCAGCTGAGAGCTGCCCCACACCCTTGCTGTGCCCATGTTCCTTTGCTTCCAGCCCACGCGTTTTCTGCTCACACGCCTAAAGGAGTAAGTGAAGATAAGAGCAGCCAGGCCCTTTTAAGTGAGTCTGTAATAAAAGATGTTTTGTTTGTTGCTGGTTTTCTGCTTTTAGGCGGAGCCTGCGTCCTCGAACAAGTGGCAGCTGGATAAATGGCTCAACAAAGTTAATCCCCACAAGCCTCCTATTCTGATCCAAAATGAAAGCCACGGGCCGGAGAGTAATCAGTACTACCCCCCGGGGAAAGACCAAGTGCAGGACTGTGGGAAACTCGCTGACGGGTGCCAAGCCGGCGTGAGAGAGAAGGACAAGAGCGCCTGCAAGGAGGAGCAGAGGCCAAGGACAGCGAACAAGGCCCCCGGGACTAAAGGTGTGAAGCAGAAGTCCCCGCCAGCGGCCGTGGCGGTGGCCGTGACTGCAGCCGCCCCACCGCCTGCGGTCCCTGGTGCGCCACCCGAGAGCGCGCCCGCGCGAAGGTCTGCGGGCAAGAAGCCCCCCAGGCGCACGGAGAGGACCTTGGCTGGCGACAGCGCCAACTGCCACCGGCCTGAGGAGCCCGCGGACGCACTGGGGGCTGGCACGGCCATCCCTGCGGAGCCCACCAAAGCCAGGCCCTGCGGCAACAGCAGAACGAGCCACCGCAAGGAGCTACGCACCTCAGTCACCTGCGAGAAGCGGCGCACGCGCGGACTGAGCAGGATCGTTCCCAAGTCCAAGGAGTTCATTGAGACAGAGTCCTCATCTTCGTCCTCCTCCTCGGACTCGGACCTGGAGTCAGAGCAGGAGGTGTACCCTCTGGCCAAAGCGCAGGCGGTGGCCACCGCTGCCTCCACGAGTGAACAGAGACTCAAGGAGGCTGCCAGCAACATCAGCGGTGGCAGTGGGACGCGCGCTTCTGTGGGCTCCATCAACGCCAGGACCACCAGTGACATCGCCAAGGAGCTGGAGGAGCAGTTCTACACGCTGGTCCCCTTTGGCCGCAACGAACTTCTCTCCCCACTGAAGGACAGTGACGAGGTCAGGTCTCTGTGGGTCAAAATTGACCTGACCCTTCTGTCCAGGATCCCAGAACACCTGCCCCCAGAGCCGGGGGTCTTAAGTGCTCCTGCAGCCAAGGACGCTGAAAGCGCACCACCCAGCCATCCAGCCGACACACCCGTGGAAAAGGCTTTGCCAAAGTCCAAGAGGAAACGCAAGGTAGGCTTGGGGCTGAGGGCCTAGCCGGGAAGGAGGGCTGTCCCTGAACTTTTGGGTGAGGTAGTGGAGCGCGAGTCCCCTGCTAGTCTGGCATGTCCTTACTCAGCAAGCATTCATATGGTACCTTATACAGACCGGATACTGTTGTGAGCACTTGACATACAGTAACTCAGTTAAGTCCTTAGAACCGCCCAGGGAGGGAAGTACTATTATGATTCCCATTTTACAGTTCTCGATTAATAATTCCTGTCCCACTGCATGTTGAAGTAGGCATACAGGAAATCTTTATCAAGTGTGCTGAGGCAAGCTGGAGGCTGCTGGGCCTGTAGAAAAGCAAAACACTGTGTAAACCCCATTCTTTGATGGAAGGGAAGAGGTGACGTTGACGGCATCAGAGAACCAGCCACCGTTGCTCCTGGTGGTGGTGCTCAAGGAGAGCATCAAGAGTGGTGTTGCTCAAGAGTGCACTCACACAAACCCGGGTGGTCTAGCCCACTGCACACCGAGGCTGTGTGGTCTAGCCTGCTGCTCCTGGGCTCCAAGCCTGTGCAGCATGTACTGTTCAAAGCAACACAGGATTCAATCCAGCACAAGAGAAAGTGATGTAATCAAGAAACATGGTGAACACTAGATGTATGAGGCTGCTGCTGGCGTAACACGGCCTTCTGTTTTAGCAACTTTTTTATCAGTAGAAAGAATATGTTCTAATGAAAAAAATGTAATATGGTAAATACATAGTCGTTTATTATCAAGTAGCATGTACTGGCAGGACAGTAGGTTTGATGCGGTGACACCCACATCGCCACAAACACAACAAATGCCTTGTGCTGTGACGTTAGGACAGCTACAATGACACTAGGCGATAGGAATTTTTCTGCTCCATGAAAATCTTATGGGACGACTGTCATATCTGTGCTCCATTGTTGACTAAAACGTTATGTGGCACGTGAGTATAATCAGAGGGTCAGGGATTAAATTGCATCAAATGGGGAAAAGGGGAAACAAGGGAAGCACGGGAGTGAGAAAGGCAGTTTACGTACAGGGAGAGCTGGAGACACATCATCTGGAAGCAGACCCAAATGCTCAGCAGTTTTTGAAGATTTTTGAACATGAGAGTAACTTCATAATAAATTAAAGCCAATTTTGATGCTTTTTATCCCCTCCTATTATCGTACCTTCAAAAGTAACTTGGACCACAGTGAAAACTAAATGGGGCACAAACCACAGGTTGCAATAATTGTGGATGGTTCCAAATTTAGGGCAAAATCATTAACAGTTAACACATATGTATGTCCCTATGAGGGATGCTATTCTCAGCATTCTGTACATATTAAATCATTTCGTTCTTACAACTTTATGAGGCAAATACTATTGTCATGCCCATGTTACAGATGAGGAAACTGAGGCAGAGAGGTTAAAGCGACTTGCCTCAGGTTCACTAGGTGATAAGGGACAGATCCAAAAATGAACTAAGGTTGTCTGACTCAGGGTCTTACAATAAGAAATCAGCCTGAGATTTGTGTAGCACTTACCCACAGGGCCCCTGCTCAGAGGGCTCATGCTTGCAGTTTAATGCTTGTGGTTACCATCTTGAAATTCTTCATTTTATCTTCGAGTTTGTGTTTGGTAAGTGAAGCATGATGGGACAATAGAGCATGTGTGGGGGCATGTGGAGTTTGACCCATGTACAGTCCCCCTGTTCCCCCGGACAGGTTCTACCTGCCCTTTGGCCTTTAGTATGCCTGGTCCTGTGCAGCCTTCCCTCCCCATCTCCTTCCAGAAACGGGGCTGCTGCCTTGGCCTCCCAGGGGCCAAGGGGCAGGCACAGTGAGAGCCAGGGTCAGGAGGGACATCTTGCCCAACCCCAATCCAAGTACTGAGGGGTCTCAGAGAGGAGACCGCAGTCCCCTAGGGTTGCCAATTCACCTGGATTGGGGGGTGGGTCATGAAAAGGGGAAATGCCTGACTGGAGTTAGTGACCCCACTACAGGTGGGTTCCACAATTGGTGGGCAGTGGAAACCCTCTACTGTTGGACCACACATGTGCCCATTCACAGGACAGGATCCCTGGGCACTTGAGTCTGTACTCACCACCCCCACCCCAGGTATCCCCACCCCTCAAGGAGCACAATATAAAACAGCAAATAAACACCACTGTGGCAAATCAAGAGAGAGCCTTTGAAAGACGGGAAAATGTTTTCTACTTTAATACTTTATACAATACTCTTCCTGCTTTTCTAAAAAACAAAAAAAAATTGAAGTATAATTGACATAACATTATATTAGTTTCTGGTATACAATGTAATGATGCATTTGTGTCTAGTGCAAAATGATCATCATAATAAGTCCAATTAACATCCACCACCATACATACTGTTTTTTGCCATGTATGATGCACACATTTTTGCTCAAATTTGTGAGGGAAAAATAAGGATGCACATTATATATGGGTAGTACTAAGTCCGTATCTGTATAAATGTTTTAATTCTTTTATTTATGCTTATGAGTTAAAAGTGTAACTCTAGAAATCAATAACAATATCTGTATGCAAAATAATACTCTGGAATACGATAATTGGTTTTCTCAAACTTACGACAAACGCAACGACAAAGAGTTCTTGACCTTCTGTGATGCATAAATATCATAAATTTGTTACCAGTACATAAAATTTCTTGTCCCATAATATGTTAAAAAAGAAATGCTAAAATTCCTTTATAATACAAAAAACCAGTACCTAAATGTAAACAAATAAAAATTTGAATTGAAAAATAAAAACAAAAGATTTTTTTCCCTGAAAGTTTGGGCCAAAAACATGGGTGTGCATTATACACGGCAAAATACAATAGTTACAATATTTTTTTCTCCAGATGAGAACTTTCAAGATCCACTTTCCAAGCTACTTTCAAATATGCAATACAGTAATTATGAGGTGTGATCAAAACATACAGTGAATGCTTAAATTTAAAAAAAGTTATTACAGTAAAAGACACATTGCCATTAATGCCCCTCAGAATGCTCCCCATTGTTTCGAACACCCTTATCCCATCGTTCTTGACACTTTCTGAAGCAGTCCTGGAAGTATTGTTTGATCACACCTCATATATAGTCTGATGAATTTTTTGTTTATTTCCATGTCTTGGCTATTGTAAATAATGCTGCAGTGAACATGGGGGTGCATATATCTTTTAGAGTTAGTATTTTCATTTTCTTCAAATGAATATCCAGAAGTGGAATTGCTGGGTTATAAGTGTATTGGCATGGATTTAACCCCTGGTTGTTCGCAGAATGTGAAAGCATTCACAAGACTCTATAAGAGCAAAAAAAAGATTTATTGAAAGTTAGACAGAAAGAGAGAGAACATTCTGTTTGGAAGAGAAATACTGGCAAAAGGAGTGTTATCAGGGCAGAGTCTTATAGGGTCAATAGCACCAATGAGAAGGAGTGTTGGGGTTTTATATTTTTCCATGAAGGATGTAGGATGCTTGTCAGCTTACAGGGGAGCTGCCGTTACAATTGTCTTCTCCTGGGAACTGTCTTGTTCCCATCTATGATGGATGTCAGCTTGCATGGGGTTGCTGTTGTGATTGGAAACTATTCTGTTCCCACCTATGAAGTGTTCTGCTCCCACCTATGATGGATGTAAGGTGTTTGTCAGCTTGCAGGTGCAGTGCTAGCCAGGGGATTCAGAGCCAAGCAGTTAATGTTTAAGGTCGTTCCTGCCAGCTCACAAGCCCACTCCTGTTAACTCTTGTCTCATCAATAAGCTAGTCCTATTCTTAATTTTTTGAGGAATCTCCATACTGTTCCATAGTGGCTGCACCAGTTTACATTCCCACCAACAGTGCATCAGGGTTCCCTTTTCTCCATATCCTTACCAACACTTGTTTCTTGATTTATTGATGACAGCCATTCTGACAGGTGTGAGGAGATACTTCATTGTGGTTTTAATTTGCATTTCCCTGATGATTAGTGATGTTGAGCATCTTTTCATGTGTCTGTTGGCCAATTATATGTCCTCTTTGGAAAAGTGTCTATTTAGGACCTCTACCCATTTTTAATCAAATTGTCTGGTTTTTTTGCTGTTGAGTTCTGTGAGTTCTTTATATGTTTTGAATATTAGCCCCATAGCAGATATATGGTTTGCAAAAACTTCCTCCCATTTCATAGATGGCCTTTTCATTTTGTTGATGGTTTCCTTTGCTGTGCAGAAGCTTTTTAGTTTGATTTAGTCCCATTTGTTTATTTTTGCTATTCTTGCCTTTGCTTTTGGTGTCAAATACAAAAAAATCATCACCACGACAAGAATTTTTTCCTGTTTTTTGAACAAGGAGCCTAGCATTTTCATTTTGAGCTGAACCTGCAAATTATGTAGTCATCTCTGGCCTCCTGGGTGACCTTAATCAGGTGACCTTACCTTCTCTATACTTCATTTTCTTCATTTGTAAAATGGTGTCAACCTTTGCAGGGGTGATGTCATATACAAACAATATAATTCAGGTAATACGGGTCAGCTCCCTACTTCCCTACCCCTCTGTCTTTCTGTGGTCCTCTAGATACCCTGCCCCCCTCATTACTTTTGGATTGATTTATCCATCAATCCCCAGGTGATTAATTGATTAATGAATGAATCAGTCAATTATTCACGTGGGGATTGATGGATAAATGGATAGACTGATGGGGGGGAGAGAGAGAAATATATATATATATATATACAAGAAAAATATATATAGATAGAAATTGATAAACACATATATTGGAAATATGGATAACTATGTAGGTATACATAGATATAGAGAGACAGAAATGTGTGGAAGGATATACATATAAATTCCATAATATTCTGCAGTGCCACGCTTTCCCTCTCACTAAACAGTCGATAGTAAAAGTGACAGATTTCATCCTTATTCATTGAGGAACTGACTGGTAACCTGGGCCAAGGGCCAGGCATGCTGCTGGATGCTTTCCAGAGAGGCCAGGTGAGCTAGTCTCCTGGGAGGCCTGCTTTGTGGAAGTTGGTGATGGGATCTCATGACGTGCCCTTGAGATCCAAAGCAGATTGGTTTTTGCTTATTTCCACACAGTGTGACAACGAAGACGACTACAGGGACATCAAGAAGGCCCAGGGAGACAAGGACAGCTCTTCACGACTGACCACCTCTGCCAGTAATGCTTTGTCTGCTAACCATTGCAACATGAACGTCAACAGGTATGCATGTTCCCTTGAAGATAGAAGTGAGCTGGAGGGATCTCTGGGTCTGAATGTCATGATCCATATTGGGGGACAGTCAGAATGTTTTAATGACTGCTCTGGTCTGGGTCTCCAGACATGCTTCCCTTGGTTGAACCCAAGGCTAATAATGCAGACCAGTTACTTGTTGTTACACACAGTTCTGTACCCGCAAAGACACACCCTCCCTCTGAAAACTTAATAACTGAATTTTTAAACCACTGTTTTAACAGCTGCTAAACCTGTAAGAACACTAAGCTTATTACACAGAGGAGGAAAGATAAACTTTGAATGGAACCTCCATACGACGACTCTAAAGTGCTTAGATTTGGACTAAAATTGTGGTGTTAGACAGGATCTGTGTCTCCAAGGTTAAACGGACACCTAGTGACTCCTCTGCAGGGGTGCCAGGCAGATCCATGTTGCACTGAATCCTCTGTGACAAATGTCTTTCTAGCAAGGCAAGGTCCCAGGTATTTATGATAAGCAAGTAGCTTACCATCAGTCATAGAAGCTCTTTCTGTTTAGAAATACCACAACTCAGAAACCACTTTCCCTCAGCCAAGACACCCCTCACTCTCCCTGACTTGTACATAGAATTTTTAAGGGGAGATTAATGCTTCAGCACAACACATAAAAATGTAAACTGGAAGGTTAGGAAAAGATGTAGAGTGTCACTAAAACCCGGAGCGGAAATTGGAGAGCGAGGGCACTGGAGCCAGGCCCCCTGCAGGGTCAGAATCACAGAAGACCAGGGCTCCGGGGGTCTGAGCAGGAGGGGCGCTGCACATGAAGCTGGCCTCTCCCACAGATTCTGGGCCAAGTGGATGGTACCCCACACTACTGGGAAAATGTCAGTGGGGAAAATGTGGTTCCAAGTAATCTTTCAAAAATGTGCGGTTTCATTAATGCATCAAATAACTAGCAGATCTGGTAACTGCCATAAATTCTAGTAGTGACGAATATAAACCCTATTTCAAGACGTCTGAAACAACTGTCATGTGACAGGATATATCGGTGATTTCTACCGGTGACACAGTCCCAAGTGTTGCCAGTACTGCTCCTGCCAAACCACTCCTCTGGTTTCTTGCCTTCATTCATAATTGAAGGATATGTCCGATGTCAGTGAGAGGTTCATGAACGTGAGGATGTAACTTTTTCCCATCCAAGTTCCTGGACCCCAGGATAGAAGCTCTTGTTCTAGAGCCTTTGCCAGGCAGAGCCTGCCTGCTCCAATGGTCTTACATTAAGTAAGGAAACAATGCTTATGAAAGTGCTTTGGGGACAGTCTCGGAGAGGTGTTCTGTGCTGACTGTGCTGTCAGGTTTGACCCAGGTGATAAGTAAGACACCCGCATCTTACATATACAAGATGATCGCCCGTCCCAAAGAGAAGATCCAACAAAACTTTCTTTGGCCAACTTGAATATATATCAACTTATAATAATGAAGAAGAAATGATCATATATCCATGACCATAATATTTAATGTAATCATTTAGCGTTCATGAACATTTAAAATCACATAGTGTGGAAAAGAGTAGAGACTTAGAAAGAGGACATCTTTCACGCCCATGTCAAGAAAAAATTATACTGGACATGTTCATCCATCCTCAGCATCAGTGCCTTCCTCATCCCTGGCTGATTGGCCCAGGGCAGTTTTCCAGAATGTGTCTTCCCACTTGAGTTGTTAGACATCCAACGCTTTTTGAACTAGAAATCCAGCACCACATGTTCTGTCACTCCACATATCTGTTTGCATAACATTGAGAACCTTGGCTTTATCGTTGGAGGCCTGTGTTTGTTTCTACACTGTCCCCACCAAACGAAGGAAATCGCTTTTTGAAGTGATTTTAATGGCTTGTTTGCAGTGATAGCCAACGCATGCAATTACAAAGTCCTAAATCTTTGTTAAATGGATTTACCTTTTTTTAACTGACTCTGTCACGTGATTTCTGTGAGCATCCCAGATTAGTAGTGTTTGAGTTTATTTCAGGCTAATGTGTCTTTCCCCAATTATTTTTTGTTTCAAAGTTAAGTAATAGAGTTCTATCGATATAATATATGTTGCTAAGACTCTAATGGAAGGCACTCCCTTCTCTTATGGTTAATTTTGGGGAGAGTTATAGACAGTAGTTTTGAAGGTAAAATAAGCAGATAGGAATCAGAAAATGTAACTTTGGCGACAGTTTTCTATTCTGTGGTTATTCGGATCAGTGCCTGGTTAGCTCATAATGAAAGTTGAAACCTAACAATTGAAACTTGCTTCTTGCTTTGCAGGTCATTCTGTGATTCTCCACATAATAATTAGTACCAGCTCAGGTGTTAGCAAAAGTCCTTTTGGAAATGGGGCACGCATATATCATTTGATTGACTTCCCCATTACTTGCTGCTTACACTTGCTAGGAAAACAGGAAATTGTTTGTTGTGGATTTTGAAATCCTTAGATGAAAAACTCAGAAAATGAAAGTCTTATTATTCTTAGTCATTTAACTGCAGAATTCCTCTTCATGCTGTAGGACCCACGAGTGAAAGAATCAGTGAGTGAAATTTGCTTATTGTTTGTTATGGTCCTAATGCCATAAAATTGTTTCCTGGTATAATAATTCCCCGTAAACGTCTTCCTACCAGCAGGTTTTAAATAGGAGGTTTGGGTCATATATAAAACATTTACCTCTCCCTGTACTGCCTGGGTGACATTCCATTACTGTGATTTCCTTTTTCAGCTTGGCAATACCCATAAATAAAAATGAAAAAATGCTCCGGTCGCCCATCTCACCCCTCTCCGACTCCTCTAAACACAAATACTCCAGTGACGACTTGACGTCTTCCAGCAGATCCAACAGCAATGGTTTGTTCACTTCTGCCACCTCCAACAAAAAGCATAAGGCTGAGAACCAGCTGCAGGCTCACACTGGAGACGTCGCGGTACGTTGATGCTCTTCCCGTCCCGATGATTAAAATAAAAAGCTGTGCACACCCCTGTGCTGAATCTCCAGCCCAGCACAGTCAGATCACAAGCTGGAGGTCCCAGAGAGGATCCCCAAGGCTGCTCTGGGAAGTCCTAGCACAGGAGTATGCCCCTCTGTCCCCCCTCCTAGTCCCCACAGCGAGCTGTGGGGAGGGGCCGGAGGCTAGCCGCTTCTGCTGAGGAAGCCTCTTTGTAGGATTTCATTTCTTAGTTTGAAAAGAAATCCCCCCAAACTGTTAGAACACTATCCAGTAAATACTATATTCACAAAGTATACGGGGACTTTTAGACCAACCCACCTTTTCACTTGAAAAGATTCTTTGCCCCAGGATAGAATTAAACCTGCAATGGAAACCCCAGGCCAAAATGTCGGGGCTCCCTCTCTGCCCTTGGCGACCAGTGTAGAAGCCACAGTGTGGTACCCCCGCCACTGCCCTGCTTCCAGCGACCTCCTCAGGTGATTCTAGAGCCCTGCAGATCCCCCCACCGCCCGGGAAGGGCCGGGGATTTGGGTCCACAGTCAGTCTAGCCTCGTGTCTTAGTGACCACGTAACGTTGGGCCACTTGCTTCATCACTTTGAGCCTGTTTTATTTGCAAAACGGTGTCATGAGATTTAAATGAAATGGTACTATCTAAAGAACCTGACACCTATGGACCTGTGCAACTAACACCACTTGTTAGTTCCTCTTTACTGCCCTCTCCCCGCGCCCCCCCCCCCCGCCCCGTTGTCTGCCAGCTGGGGCCCTGTACCAGGCGTCCTCTCCTCTGGGGTACATTAGTTCACTCTGAACTCGCCCTACTCAGTTATTTGGGTCACAGTGCCTGTCAAAACCAGTGGGGCTTTGTGAGGCAGTGAGAGAGGCAACTTGAGAACAGGACCCTGCAAAGAGAGATGGGAGGCAGTATTTGATGCTTCAGCCCACAAATTAAACAGCTAAGGAGTTGGTAGAAGGTCCTGCAAGAGCCTAAATCTTATTGTATCATCAGGCAATTAACCCCCTTATGTACCCTCATTGGGGAACAATTATCTTTAATTCTAAGCTGCAAGAATCTGAGACGACCATACTAGAAAACCCTGAAATAAAAAGCTACCAATTCAAATTTAAAAGCAAACCAGACCTTTCTGTGCCTCTAGATCCTTATGTCACAAGCAATTGTGGTGTGCAGAGAATTGTAAAAAAAATAAAATTAAATTAAGGACTTTATTTAGTTGTCCTTTCAGCGTGCAGATTTTTATTGAGCAAGTACTTACTGTGTGGCACTGTGCCCAGCAGCGGAGATTCAGTGATGCCCTAATGACTTCTGTCCATGCCTACATACACCTGCCAGCCTAACTGGGGACAATGACTTGGATGAGGGATCACACACATCTGTAATTGACGGCCATGCCTGCCAAGAAGGAAACGCACAGACTACAAGAGGCTCTTATAACAAGGAGATTTGATTGACACATAAAATCGGTCCATATTTAAAGAAGCCTTTGTATACACTCAATTTTAATTACCTCAGAGGAGTCGATTTGAATTTCATGACCAAAGATGGTTGTTTTCTGATCCATGTGTTAGGCACACAGTGGATGCTATGCTCTGTAAATATTTTTATCCCCAGGAAATAATGATTTTTTTTTTTTAATTTTCCCACAGATCAATAGTGTTCCTTCTTAAAACACATTTGAAATAATTTCTCATAAGTCCCTTTGGCTTTTTCTAGTCTTCGCAGACAGTGAGTGAGAACCAGTCAATTTGCGACCTGTGTGACTTCTCTTTTGTGAGGGATTGTAGGTTACAGCTCAGTGGCTCTGAGAGCTTTGGCCCTGGGTCAGCTTCACCTGGAACTCGTTAGAAATGCATGTTCTGAGGCCCTACCCCAGACCGACTGAAGTGGTGACTCTGCAGGTGGGGCCCAGCTGTCTCTGTGTTAACCAGCCCCCAGGTGATTCTGAGCCACGGGGCTAGTCAACTGGGCAAAGTAGGGGCCTGAGCGCTGAGCTCTGGGCCTCCACCTTCAACCACGATTTGAGCTTGGCCAAATTCCTTAACCTCACAAGCATCAGTTACTGGACCTCTGAGGTTGGCCACTCTGAGACTTACTTCCCTTTAGATAACTGTTGTGAGAATGACAGGAAAACATGTGTGAAAGCCCTCAGCTCTACAACTGGTACGCATGATCTCTTTTTCTTTATTTAAACAAAACAGCACCATCAATTCTAAGGTAAAACACAGAACACAAGATAGTCTGTGTAATGGGTTGTTCCTTTCAGCTTCTGAAAGACTGGTGTGTTGTTTGTTGTTTAGAAGGCAACTCACAACAATTCAGAAAACGTGCTGCACAAGTCACGGCCACAGACAGAGCCGTGGTCTCCAGGCTCCAACGGCCACCGGGACTGCAAGAGGCAGAGGCTTATCTTCGATGACATGTAAGTGTGGACTCTTTGTTGATACGGTGAGGGGCAAGGTGAAATGGAAACATCAGAGGTAGAAATTACACTGTGGCCATGTGCAGCGTGGCTTGGTCACTGAATTGTTCCCTCCTCGAAGGGAATTGCAGCTTAACTTTGAATGGACCCCTGGGTCCTGGCGCGACTTTTGACCAGCTAGAACTACCAGTCTTAATGGGGTCACATCCAGAATGTCAGAAAGCTAAGGCAGTTGGCACTGATGAGTCTTACATTTCCAAGCATTTTGGGGACTGATGGTGGTTGTATGCTACCAGCAAGAGAAGCATTTTTGTTTTTGTAAATTATCACAGTCAAAGAATGATAGTGATTTACTCATGAAAGCTCCCTTCCTCTAAAATGATATATTCTTTATAACACTATAAACAATTCTTATACAGGAGAAAAATACCCTGTCACCCTTCAGCCAGTCCTCGCACTAAAACCCAAGTATAACTTCCATTCCCAGCATCAATTTAAAAGGAGCAGAAACAAGAGAAACAGATGAATAAAAATAACCTCCTAGAATGCCCTTGTGGTGCTGAAAATGACAAATGAGAAATGATTTAAATGACACTGGAAATTATTTAGATTCTTAAGGAAATAATACGTGTCGAGGTCAAGGACAAGCCTGGAAGGCGGAAGACATGGTTTCTAGAGTTTGCTTGACACCTGTTTTCAGCTTTAGCTGTTCACTGAGCACCCAGTACCTGTCTGTGTGAGGCACCGCTGGGGTGGAGCAGCGTGTGACAATAAGAAATCCTGCCCTCAGATTGCTCAGTCTGGCTAAGGGGACAGACAATAAACCGCTAACCCCACGCAAAGTCAGAAAATTAAAGGGTGCTAAATGTCTGTAAGTCCCAGCTTCCTTACCAGAAAAAAACGTATTTGTGACACCTGTCTCCCAGGGGTTCTCCTAGGACCCAGTTCTCCTAGGACTCTCTGGCAAGAGTATTGGTCTGGAGAAATGAAAACTCTGTGCAGAGTGATGGCTTCTCCATCCTCACCTTCCTCCCCTCCTCTTCTCCAGCCCTCATTTCACCCATATAGAGACAAGATCTATTTGTCTCCTCTGTAGACGTCTCTGAGAAATGGGACTACGTCGTGGACCTCAGGCATTACCTGGGCCTCAATAAGCTAATTCGGGCACAGAATTTGGGGGTTGAAAGACAGATCTGCATTTTTGTGTTTCATTTACTGGCTGTGTTCCAAGATAGTTGAATTTATGAAAGGTTAAGGGTGGCCGAGGAGGACAGGTGTTCTCCTCTTCCCATGGCTGCTGCAGCTGCCCTGGCAAC
Organism: Rhinolophus sinicus; assembly: GCF_036562045.2. Lineage (NCBI taxonomy): Eukaryota > Metazoa > Chordata > Mammalia > Chiroptera > Rhinolophidae > Rhinolophus > Rhinolophus sinicus. The sequence goes on along the minus strand of NC_133755.1, from coordinate 66,436,799 downwards.
CCCACACACGCTCTCTTCCTGGCCCTCACCATGTGCCCATTCCCTCCTCTTCTCCACTGCCCTAAGCAGCGAGGGAGGTAGTCATTATTAAACAAGAAACTCTCATGGTCCAAAGCTTTTCTGTAAGAAAGGGTTTATTGAGCCAAATGCAAGCCAGAAAAGGACCAGGTCCTGGGGCGTACAATCTAAAACACCAGCAGCGGGGCTGGACAGAGCTGGCAACATGTCTGCCATCCTGGAGCTGACAGGCTCTTTTATACCTTATGTTTTGGGGCAGAAAGATGTAAGTTGTTTTGAAAGACTTTACACTGGCTGCAGATAAGGTGGGTAGGAGAAAGTGAAGTGGGGCTGGTTCTAGGACAGGTGCACAGTCAGTAAGGAAGACATATTTACTCCTTTTGATTGGTTACAGGCAACAGTCCCGAAGTTCACGCTTAACGCGGGATTCGGTGGCATCCGGTGGTCACTACAGAAGTTGATTCAAAGGTCCAACATACATTTGGGAATGTGAGAAGTCTATTGTTAGTTGGCCCACTGCTATTAACTGCTTAATTAATCATCCCTTCCTCTCCACCCGCTGTAATTTATTTTAGGAGACATCTCAGAATTTTTCTTTTGTCATCATTAATCCCCTGGGTGGGGGGGAGGGGGACATGTAATGGAAGTACAATCAGTTGATCAACTACCAATATAATGAGGGTTCAGTGGTATAAAGTATTCACATGGGCTTTAACCATTTGTAAAAACAGGAGATTAGAATTGTGTTTAATGATGACATGGAAATTTGCATTCGGAAGTCATAATCAAACAACCTGATCAAACACAATTAAACACTGAGGTGGTCAAAACATTAAACATTTCCAGCAGGTGCTGTTACGGGCATGGTATTTAAACACACACACTCACACACGGAAAATTAAAATGTAAGGAATTTTCTAATGTTTGGACTAGAAAGCTAACTCAGAAACAGCAACAACTAAACAGTTGTGCTTGGATCTGCAGTTTCTTGGGGCTGTTTACAAGAGGAAGTGTTTCTCAATCTGCTGGGGCTGAGGCTAATATAATTTTGTCACTATGTATCAGTGAAGAGCCTGTTGTCATTGGTTCTTCCCGTTAGCAGTATGACTAATTTTTCTGGCTGACAGCGACAATACAACTGTTTCTCCTTTTATGGATATAGATCGAATTGAATAAAAAAAAGCACCGTTCCACATCCATCATATGGAGAGAGACATGGCATCTTCCAATTGCTCTGTGTCCCAACTGATTTGAAATCCGTAACAGTGACATAAACATGTGACTCAAACAGCCACTCAACCACTGACCTAAGAAAGTCCTGGGAAGGTGCTTCATGCTTGAAAAGCAAAAATGGGCATTGCCTCTTCCTCGAAACAATGAAAATAAGTTCCCTTAAGAGATCAGTGGCGAGGAGGTCTTATAAAATCCTCCCAGGTTCAGTCGGTGTGTGCTGAGCACTAACTAAGCACCAGGTACAGTGGCAGGAGCTAGGGACGCGATTAATTAATTCTCAGTTATTAACTCGGGGGAGAGGGAGGCACATGGGTGGCCTCCCCAGAAAGGTTCCCTGGAACCCCAAAACTTCAGCCTCCTCCTGCTCCCTCTCCACTCCGGTGTACCTTCTAAGGCAGTTTCCCCACCAGCAGGCTTGCTGACAGTCACTTTCCTTGACTTCTCACTGATGGTGTCAACAAGCAGTGAAATGACCACACAGAGGCCACCAGGAGAAGGAAAGACAGAGCTAGAGAATTGGCACTGGAGTAATGTAGCATTGATGGAAGTCAGTTACTGTGATCCAGAAAGTAACAGATGCCACACTGTCATTTAATTTTTAAAGCCACATCATGCAGCTCTTAAAAACAAGTAAACTCATTCCTTTGTTATTATAAATACTCATTAATGGTTGAATAAACATGTGATTCAAACAACAGCTGAATCCAGTGTTGAATGAACCCAGCGTGGGGGAGGGTGCTGCCTGCATTTTTTTCTTTATCCATGAATGTAAGGGAGTTGCACGCAGGTAACCTTAAATTCATAGGCTTCCAAGCCCTTTTTCCTGTGTGACTCACCAATTAAACAGGCACCAGTCTGTGCCTTCAGGATGCAAAATAACACTTATTTTAAAAACATGATCCAGGTCAGCTTGTTCTGTGTCAATTGCAGGCTCAGGTTGGTGGCACTGTGACCACGCCTCCTCCCCTGACATTTAGGCACACATGCCATTCACTACTTGGTAGCCTGGGTCCTAAGGTGACACTGGTATGATTACCAAAATTTTATTTAAAAAAGAAATCATAAGAATTTATGTCAAGGAGTGACAACACTTCATTCAACTCAAAGCCAAGAAATGGATCTTATTATTGCGAAGCCATGATCTGTAAATTGCTTGGTGTCCTAATTAGTGACCGGCGAGTTCCTGGCCAGGGAAGATTGAGAGGGAGCAACTGTGTCATGAAGGCCTCAGTACAGTAGTCCTGAGCAGAGCTCGGTGGTGAAATGCTTGGCTGAAAATCCAGCCTCTGTTCCCACCAACCATATTGCTGCTTTGGGAAGCCCGCGAACCTCTCGCGCCAGCTCTGCCTGCACTCCCAGAGGATGTGAGAGTCAGTCACGATCATCGCATTCAGCCAAACTACCCAACGTTTCATCTGTCCCCATGGCACCAGTAACAGGAGCCCAGCTCCTGTCCATAAACATGTGACAGTGAGAACAGACCCCCGTCAGCCACTGTGGCCGTGAAACATGGCCGTGGGGAAGGAAGAGGACTCGGCATTTGTAATGTAATTATGCTCAGCAGTCTCACAGCTAAGAGGATTTTAACTTTATAGGAAATGGGAAGATTCCTGTGTGAAAGGTGGGCTCTCTGGCCACATGATTTACTCAAAGGCCACCAACTGAAATCCTTGAGTAGGAGATGTGACCTCAAGGCAAGGCACTGCCATGGAGGGCTTGCCGACGCCACTGCTATTCTCCTGAGGGGCTCCCTTTCCCAGTTGCTTCAAAGCTGGATCCCACCTTTCCCGATAAACCATTAGTACGCCTTCAGGTTCTTCATATGGAATTTTTTCTGTATGAAATCCCGTTATTTTCCCGAAAATAAGACCGGGTCTTAATTTTTGCCCCAAAAGACGCATTAGGGCTTTTTTTCAGAGGATGTCTTATTTTTTCATGTACAACAATCTACATTTATTCACTTATTCATGTACAGAAATTTACATTTATTCAAATACAGTGATGTCATCTTCTTCTGGAATATCGTCATAAATCTCCAAACCCCGAATTCCGGCTTGAATTTCTTGCGACTCCATTCCCTGTAGAACCATTGGCCCCGATCTCTCATGTCCAGCCATAGAGCTCTCCTTAAATGAGCACTTCTTGTCCTGCTCGTAGTGCATTGGCAACACAGCTGTCAGTGATTTTATCCCATGAATTCTTCACCCAAGTCACGACCTCTTGCGGACTAGGCTTCACAGTTTCCACACTGATTTCTCTCCATTCTGTTTTCAATGTAGTCATTGATTTCCATGCGTAAATGGTCTTTGAATGGTTTGTTTATTGCAATATCAAGAGTCTGGAGATAAGCAGTCATTCCTGCAGGAATCATTATTTGATCTGTTCTTCTCTCTGCAAGGAAGTTTTTCATGTGTTTAGCACGGTGAGTGCTGGCTGAATCCAACTGCTAGACCTCTTTGGCCACCTCACAAAACAAATGGCAGCATTAAATCGACCCACTTCCTTATAACTGCTTGTGTGCACCGGGCTTTTTTGGTTTCAAGAACATAAATGCCTGAAACACGTTCAACCTTATCTTTCTTGCCCTTAGTGATGATTAGAGGTGGGGCTTCTTTCCATCCAGATGAATTGCCAAAACACAGGTAACACATGCATTTTCGTAACCAGTAGAAGGAATGTAGGTTGACGAGGCACCCCTCTGATCAATTGTCATTTGAAATCCTTGGCCCATAAACACTGCAGTTTCACCCATAGCAATCATGTTGGAGAGTTGGTATTTAGAAAAGTCGATGCCCTCAACAAAGGACTTGAATGCAAGTGCACGTTTAATAACTTCAGTATCTTCCAGCTTGAACAGCGTTGTCGATCTTCTTAGAGACAGTTCATATCACTGAAGGAAGCCATCCTACCAGTGTTGTTGTGCTTTGAATTCTTCTGGGGATATTTCTAACTGTGGTGCCATTGCAAGGGCAAGTGCTTGAATATCAGCCCTGCGCACAACCAAAGCCTTTGCTCTCCTGTCAGCAATCCATTCACAGGTGATGTCTTCTAGCTCAGGATATAATGGTTGCCAACCTGATCCACACTTGTGCTTCTTAGCATTTCCCTCATCTACCTGTTGACTGAGGTTATCGTACTCTGCTCGCCATTTTCGGACCATTCAGCGATCCAACTTCTCTTCGCAGAAAGCTGTAAGATTCTTGCCCTGGGAGTCCTCCACAATTCCTTTCTTGTACTCAATGGAATAGCTCTTTCTTTTTGCACTCATCTTGTCTGGAGGTCAAAATATTATTTCCTTAAAATCTACCATCAAATTAACTGTTAATTGAAGACTTACAAGACAGCAGTGGCAATAAAAACAACGACAGTTAAGAATAATGGTCCACACAAAAGCGACGAAAAATTGCAAGCACCAAAATTCAGAAAACATTTCTTTATTTCACACGAGTGCATTAAGTACGTCCATAAGAACACACAACATATTGAATTATGAAGATTCATATTACACAAAACCACGTCCGTTCGTTATCAAATGTGCACATTATTTATGTGTTGTGTCTGTACTCCGATTGGTCATTCGGCAATAAGTCTTGAGTTCATCTGTTTACATAGATGTTTACTTCTTGTCCAAAGGCGCTCGCTTGGGTATTTACAGATACTTAATTATAATTTATATTATCATTTATTTTAAGTATTAATGTCAATATTATTTATTTATATTTAATTATATATTAATATTGTTTTATAATTCAATACGTCCATCATGTGTTGCAACGGACATACTAAATGCGTCCATCTGGCTGACGATCTTAACTGGGGCTTATTTTTGGGGTAGGACTTATATTACAAGCATCCTGAAAAAGCATGCTAGGGCTTATTTTCCGGTTAAGTCTTATTTTCGGGGAATTACGGTCCCTGTCTCTCAGCCAGGTTCTTGTTTTATTCTAACGAAAACAGAGAGAGAGAGAGAGAGAAGACTAAGCTTATGTGAGGTCGGGGACACAAAGAATTCACATCTCCCTGATTGAAATCTTAGCTCTCTGAACATTTTAAGGGTTTTGTACAATGATTTTATTTTAAGTGCCACACTCAGAGAAGAACAACCATCGAATTGATGAGTTTCCATTTCACCAGAAAGTTGCTTTTGACTGAATGACAAAACCCTGCAGCGCTTCGCCTGTGCATCCTGGAAAGCACATGCTATGTTCTGTGCGTGGCCAAGAGGGAAGCAGTCGTCAGCCAGAGCCTGTGGCCTGTAAGAGACAATGAATGATCGGTGGTGCCTCTGCGAAGCCAGGTTGCAGGGACTCTGGGGTCCCAGCCAACATCAAGGTTATGGACACAAAACCTGCATCTGAATCCTTGCTGCCCAAATGCAGTCCTGCTTCCTTCAGGAAGCGCTCAGAGCCAACGCCCCACCCAAAGCCACTGACTCTGTAGTGCCCTGTCAATAGTATCACTTACTCAGTGCATCAAAATAATCACTTAACTTCTTACACATTCTTCTTTGTGGAGAAAGTACCTCAAAGCTTGGGACACAGTCACACCTCTGGGGCTTATCAAATGACAAGCTGACAGGATGTCAGATGATGAATTCATTTGGTATGCAGTTGCCTATTTGCCTGATTTGGATTTCAGCTTCCCTAAGAAAATCATCCAGATTTCTGCTGTGCCAAGGAACCTGTTTGTTCAAACACATTGAGCTCTCATCCTTGCCAGGTTTCACGAAACAGGCTGGCCCTGCTGAAGGGGGGTGTTTCACAGGGGTAGGAATTACAGAAAGAAATCTGCCAGCCTCTCCATGGGGGACCGTTCAGCTGGATCTCAGCCACAAAGGAGAACAAAAAGCAAGCTTGCTTTCATCCTCCTGTGCCAGAAGAAATATTGGGGCAGCTCAAACTCCACTGCTGCTGAAAACTAAAGCCTTGTGTTTGTAGGTGGGGGTGCTGGGAGGGTGAGGCAAAGGATGGATTCTGTTTGGATCAAGTGCTCAGATTGTTTCTGTTGCAGAGAGCACTTATAAAAAAGACAGACGTGGCTACGCTTTGCCTTTTAGATCCCTCAAGCCCCCTTTCTGAAGAGCCCAAGATGCACAGTTACATGTATGATGTTTAATTGAACTTTTATTAGGTTTGCTCATGTATCCTCATGAAATACCATCACTGTGAGAAACAATGTGAAGAATATTATTATCTAAATGAGTAACAAAAACTCTAGATCGTCCACGTTACAAAAAAAAAAAAAGATTCGATGATGGATCTGTTTGAACACTGCGATAATTCAATTTCATTTTAGTACCTTTGCCATATGTGATAGTCTATAACTGCCACACCGGTGACATCAATTGTATTTTCCTACTGACTTGAATATTGCCGTCAGAGTGAGCCCTAATGCTGGCATGCATCCACTGCCCGGCTGGACAACCCATGATGTCCCATTGGTCCCCTCGCCTTTATAATGATCCGTTCTAGGAGCGTGCCGCTAGAAATCACCTAAAAGGAGAAAATGGGCCAATCGTCAGGCAATCTTCAGTGACTCAGTGTAGTGAGCCCTCCATTATGTAGTGAAAGAATTCTAACTAATGGATTCATAAATGGCCTCTGGCTGGTTCATCCCCCTCCCACCCCCCCCCCCCCAGTTTCTCAGGTCTCCATTGTAGCTTCTATGATACAGTCAGAAAATTAGATGTGTTACTTATCCGCATATACTACTGTGAGAGTTTGTGACTCAGCCTCCATATCAGGTTTTAAAAATACATTCATACGCTGCAGATAAAAACGACATTCATTGAGGACCCCATATTAGAAATTAGGACCCACTGCCATCCATAAGGATAACTTAGAAAGCTCGTAAAAACTAAGATGCCATAGCTTATTACCAAGAGAATCCTTTCATGAAAACGAAATGCATTTGAAATGATAATCCGTTAGTGACAAGGCCTACCAAACAGGGCAAGAAAAAAAGGACCAAACTCATACACTGGGGTGTAGAGCAGATAATGATGTAGAGAATTTCAGGTTGCCATGGAGACGTTCCCTGGCTCATTGGCTGTGATGCTGCATCCCATCAGAAGCCACCACTCTCTTCTAAGCTCAAAATGAATTCAGTGCTATTCAGGGGGGATTCGTTCACCTTCTCCCATGTGCCTAAAACTGCAGGGTTGGGAGGATCAACAAGGTCTACAACGTAGTCCCCACTGAAAGTGTGCCAGCTGCTAAGTAGCACATACACCATGGCTGTAGCTCAGAAGGTAATTCAATGCCCAGAAGTGTAGTGCAAACAAAAACCGGCGTTTGAAATCACCAGAGACAGACATGAACATGGACCAAAGTTATCAGGATGGCTTCATGGCAGTAGAATTTGAGGGATGGTGACATTTGACACATAGTAGGCCCTCAGTGAGTAAGCACTCTGTGAATGAGCAGAGAGGAGAATGTTCCAGGCAGGAGGAAAAGTATGAGCAGAGCTTCTAAGATGGGGCCAGCATGTTACAAGACAGGAAGGAGACATCCTTTGGGTGAGGGCCTTGGTGAGTAAGTGACATGGGTAAGACGGTTGGGCAAGTTTACTGGAGGCCTGAACTGAGAGTTCATGGGCCCTGGAGATTAATTTAGGTCTGTGAGTAGAGTGGTGATGTAATGAAAGCCATATTTTACAAACATTGGTCAACAGTTAAAGCCCAAGATAGACTGGAGGGGAGTGAAACTATAATCCAAGCAAGGTGGTGACAACCTCGGCTTCTGTGGTGGATGTTTCATTAGGAAAAGGAAGGAATTTTACAAGGAAGCATTCAGGGCATTTGATAACGGGAGAAATGGGTGGAAATACCTGAACTCCTCTCTTGAACACATCAGCTCTGGGACCCCATCTGAAGCCCAGGAGTCTGATCTGGGTTTGGGCTAGAGGTAGTCTTCCACTTTGGGGCATGAAACACAAGGAAAACCAGAAAAGAATGCAGTGGATGTTTCAGGCAGTGAAACTACTCTGGATGAGACTATAATGGTAGCTGTATGTCATTATGCACTTGTCAAAAATCCATAAAAGATACAATGCCAAGGGTGAACCCTAATGTAACCTATGGACTTCGGGTGATAATGACATGTCGGTGTAGGTTCACTGATTGTAGCAAATGTCTCACTCTGGTGAGAGGTTTTGGTTGTGAGGAAGCTGTGGCAGGAGATACCTGGGAAAACCCTTTACGCACTGCTTACTGTCAACCTAAGACAGCTCTAGAAACATACAGTAAGTCCATTCAAAAACAACAACAAAAATAATGTAAATTGCCAGAGTTGGAACCAAAGACCAACCAGACAGTCAATATGTATTCAAAGGTCAGTATGTGGGCAAAGAAGGAAAGCCCACCACGTAAAGGACACTAAAACCATTCAAATGGAAGCAGTATGGGCTCCTAGATAGGAGATGAACTAGAGAAAGCAGAGGCAGTAGGAGCAGCGTCTTCCTGTGAAGGACACTGCAGGCTTCACCCACCAGTGAAGACCCACCAAGGTGGATGGAAGGTCGCAGGCCTTCCTGAGTGGCAGGAAGAATGGTGACAGGATGACGAGCCAAAAATAGGAGTTTAATTATATCCATTAAGGAAATCCTGCAACTGTGGTCCTTATTTCTTTGTTGGAGAAGTTAAATATACCCAGCATGGTCCCACAGTCCTGACAGTATTTTGTGGGGAAGAGATAGAAAACCAACACCTGTTGATTCCGTGGTTTGGGACCCGGGACCCAAAACTAATTATTTGCTGTGATCCCGGGTTGTTTATTTGTTTGATTGATTAAAACCATTAACATGAGAATAATAGCTTTGGATTGCAATGTTACTGGCCTGGTATTCGTGGTTTTCCTAAGCATTTTGACCTCTTTTGGATAAAAGGATGCTCTGACAACCTAATACTGCAGGTAAGGAGAAAGACCTATTAGCATGTGAAAGAAGGCAGTTCAAAATAAGCATGGGTTAAATAGCCCATAGTTAATATCCCTGCTTCCATCTTACCTCCCTTTCAGTGAGTCCTGGCTTATATTGGATACTCATGAGCAGATCAAGGTTATTGATTACATAAAGACCCATAATACACCCAAAAAAAAAAAAAATTTAGGCTGATGGCACCTAAAGTATTCAGATATTTTTAAATCTCTCAGATCAAGCATTTAAATACTGTCTGGTGAGTAGCTTTCTGTAACCTGTGGTCATTACACCCACTCAGATCAGTCTCTGGGTGAATTGCTTTCATCTCCCAGCAGAATCAGTGCTGGCCAGGGTTATTGCTGTAATAATGCACATGTCTGCTGTGAATGTTTACCAGTCAGCTAATCAGTGCACTAGAGAATACATGCCACATTGGCAGCTTTACAAGGCAGACATCATTTTACAATGAACTTCATTATAACTGCAGTGTAATCGTACGGCATTCCCTCTTTTAATTTCTCACCATGAAGCTTTAAATAATTATATATGGATAGATACATACAACTCTAGGTACCATTTATGCATGTAAATGGCACTGATTTTCATAAGGATACTTGCATATACTCACCCAAACATGCGCATACAGTTATTACGAGGCATAGTTGCAATCTTTACATTAAAAAGCGAGTGTTTTTTGTAAGTATCATGTGAAATAAGATTTCTTCACTTGTTTTCTTAACTATGCAATAAAAAACCTGGTGCCCAAATTAGGTACTGGGAACCCTGTTAAAAATCACTGTAAACGTAAACGATGTGCATGTACTGAACGTGTTTTAAATTGCTAACTTAAGAGAAATATAATTGTGATATTTTATATATGGGCAGTAATTGGGAAATGCATACAGTACCTGATTCTGTATTAAGCGGAGTTTTTACATTGTGATTCAGGTTTGAGCAAAAGGAAAGGTTATTTTCAAAAGATCTTACACTTCCACAATAATGACATTTAATATCATCCTCTCCTTGTAGGCCACGTAGTGCAGATTATTTTATGCAAGAAGCTAAACGGATGAAGCATAAAGCAGATGCAATGGTATGTTCCTTTTCTTTCCAGATACGTTCTTCCAAATTATGTTTGTATTGCACCTTCATCACTGGGACAATATAAGCTGGGGTAATTATAAAATCTATTACAAGGATGGCTGGGTCTGTTACATGGAGAAATGTTTATATATAATCAAGTGCTCATAGCCCAATAAATTATTACTTCAACCAATAATGTCTGACTGGGAGAAAGTTCTGGATAAATGAGTATTTTGATTTAGTCCTAAGGTTTGAATAGTAACTAGAGGCAGTGGAGTCAGTGGGTGGCAGTATTATTTTCCTTTAAAAATGAAATCTAGGTTTGCATTTTTCTGTCTCGTTAGCCTGGCCAACCCTTGGCTTGGTCCCAGGATCTAATCCCTTTGCAAAAAGATTCATGTTCTTCGTGTGTACCTGCCAAAATGAATATCTCTCAGAAACTGTATGGCACAGAAACTGTTATACTGCACATAAGATTCTAAAGTCACCGCGATTTGATGTTTACAAAAAATAGCTTTTCTTCCTGGTAGAATCTCCTGTTTTGGAAAGCTTGAAGCTTTTCAGGCATTAGATTTAAAAAAAACTTCTGTTTTTTCCTGAAGTAAATCATATGGTTATTCCATCTTGAGGTCTCATCTAAAGGGCCTCCTACCTGCCTGGGAATGCCAGCTCTGATTCCCTCCAGCGTTTATAGCTGAGATGGGGGGCAGCTGGAGATGAATACGGCATTTCAGATGCCCTTCGCTGTTCTCATCCAGTATTGAAGGTTTTCAAACCCTAACAGTACGCTTCTCCCAGGGCTGCTGCTGATGCCCGTCAGATATTTATTGGATGAAGGTCACTGCCTCGGTTCACTAGTGGACAGGGGAAATAGCCTGACTGTCAGAAGATAGAGAAGGGAAATGGAAGGTGCAGTTCTGGCGAGGGCCAGTCACCTAAAGAAGCTGCGGCCTGGCCGCTATAGCAGAAGACCATTGAACATGAAAGCAGAATGAAATTTTCTGCCTATATCATCCAAGGGTTACCAGGATTATTCATTCAGTGTCATCTTGCCCAGCCCGACACTCTGCTCCAGCCAGAGTGGTCCCCTACTGGCCTCTAAGCACACCTTGCTGATACCACCCAGCCACCGGACCTTTGCACTTGTAGACTCTCATACTCACCCACACTCTCATGTACGCTCACACCTTCAGCATACTCCCCAAAGCCAGCCAAATGGTACCATTCCTTCCCAGTGTCTTTGTCAGGTTTCCTCCCCAGGCCTCTTTGCAGCCCAATCATTTGTTCCCTTTCTATCATCTCTTGTGCCCTGGACTCCTGGCTTTGCATTTTGTTAGTTAATCACAGACTGCCTTGTGCTGTGAACTGTCTTGTGGGTGCACATTTTTTCTCTCCAAATGTACTCTATGTTCCTGGAGGAAACTTGAGTGTATCAAGTGTGCGTAGCACAGAATTGGGTGCTTCAGAAAATATTTACTGAATGAAATGACTTCCTTCATCTGAAAGCGTTGCCAAGAAATATTGCTCAGTATCCTATTAGGGTTATAAGCTATTTAAAAATGTGATTTGCTAATGAGGAAGAGTTGTGCTCTACATTTCTGTTTTCTAAGGCATCGTTATGAGTGAGATTTTTGTTTAGAGGCAAGACTTACATTAGTAATTACAGTATTTGTGTCATTCTGTTTTGAATGATGAATGAGTATTTGAAAACTGGGGAGATTATGTCATTCAAACTTAAGATGTGTAGTTATCCACAGAGAGTAACAATACAGGGAACCAGGAACTTGATGGGTAAGTTTAGATTTATGAGGACCTAAGAATATAAAGTTGATTTGGGCTGATGTGGGGAAAGGTTAACATCAATTTAGACAACCTCATGTAATCCAAAATAATGTTTTTTATTAAATTTCAACTCTTATGTCGCATTTTAGCTAAGCTGAAATAGTGCCTTGGGTTTTATCTCCTCTCTTTTCCTCTCCTCACTCTCACCCTTAAGTGAAGGGTAAAATAACTGAAAATAAATAAATAAATAAAAACCCGCACAATAAGAGAAAGGCATGGAGATGTAAATGTCACAGATATTATAAGATATTATAAAAGACAATAACCAACGCCGGTCAACTGTCAAAATTGGAGTATGCCCAAAAAAGTATGAAAACTCTTATGTGGAATCAGACACAGCAACATTGCGGTATATTAGCTTTGCATGGAAAGACAAGGAATGAAGCTATTTGGGGTTATAAGGGGGAAACAGATTAGAGCAGCCGTGAAGTTCTAAGCAATTCTGATTGGCCATCACTATAAAGATTTGATACAATTCTGTATGTAGCCATTCGCTCACTTGCCTAAACCAGTAGCAGATAACTAGAGAAGGAAGTATCCTATTTTTCTCTCAGCTCCGTTCACAAGATTTTAGAACTCAAAAGTCAGGTTTCTCAAAATGTGTAGACTATTTGACAAGGGCATTTTAAAAACTGTATGCTTAAGGAAAACACTGTTTTAATTCTGTTGATCAGGTGGAGAAGTTTGGAAAGGCCTTGAACTACGCCGAAGCGGCCTTGTCATTCATTGAGTGTGGAAATGCAATGGAGCAGGGCCCAATGGAATCCAAATCTCCTTACACCATGTATTCAGAAACAGTGGAGCTCATCAGGTAAGCACTGTGTTTTCGTGCTAGGGGTTGGGGGTGAGGAAAGTATGTGAGTCCTCTGAAGCCAGAGAAAAGAATGTCATCCTGCACTCTCAGCTACCAAGAACCAACAAAAAGTAAGACTGTGAGGTTTTGCATGGAGCTTTTGCCACACACACACACCCACCTCCTTTCTTCTGTGAGTGAGGTAGGGCAGCTCCAATAACCTGCAGGGAGGAAGCTGAGTCTGATGAGACATGACATGCCCACTTCACCCAGGAATGCCCACTTCACCCTAGGAAGTGACAGATTTTTAACTCATTCCACCTCTATGCTGCTTTTTCTGTATCCAATCCAGGTTAGTATACTCTCAGTCCTAAGTCTACCAAAACACAACTCAGGAGTATTTAATGAAGGGGAAGAGAATTCATGGGGATTTTAGGAAAGGAAATTCATTGTATGCTGTACTATCTCAGAGGGTCCTGGCGTTGTTCTCTAAGATCTGGGTGTGAGCATCATTCCCCAAACCTGGATAAAGACACGTAACGTGAGCAGGGTTTCTGATGGGAGCACATCACAGGGTTGATGGGAGATGCTTGTCATCCATGACGGAGGCCTGGAAAGGCACATCATTAATGTCTCTTTAATGAACCACTAAGGGAATTTCCTCTACTAACCCTGTTGAGAACCTTTGTCATATGATTTATGTTTTTAGCCAGTTCAAGTGCTCTGGATAATGTCTAGAACCATGATGTAAAATAATTCTTCCCAAAACTAACAGAAACGAAAACCTCACTGGATGGGCTCAGTAGTAGAGTGGAGATGACTGAGGATAAAAATCAATGAACAGGAAGTAGAATTTACCCAAACTGAGCAGCAGAGACAAAATAGACTAAGAAGGAAAAAGGGTAGAGCCTCAGGCACAATGACAAAAGATCCAACATGTGTATCTTTGGAGTTCCAGTAGGAGAGAAAGAGAGTAGCACTGAAAGAGTATTTGAAGAAGTAATGTCTGAAACTTGCCAAATTTGGCAAAAGACATAAACCTACAGGCTCAAGAAGAAACCCAAATAGGATAAACCCTAAGAAATGCACGTGAAGACACATCATAACTACATTCCTGAAAACTAAAGAGAAAAATCCTGAAGCAGCCAAGAGAAATAACATGTTACCTAGCGGGAAGCACCAATTCAAGTGACAGCAGACTTCTCAGCTGAAACCATGAATACCACAAGGGAGTGACACTACATTTTTCAAGTGCTGAAAGAAAAAACTGTCAAGCCATGAATCCTAGATTCAGCGAAACTTCATTCTTTGGGAATGGAGAGGAAATAAAAATATTCTCAGCCTAAGGAAAACTAAAAGTATTTATTTCTAACAGACCCACCCTTATAAATTGGCTAAAAGAAGTTCCTCAAACAGAGAAAGTAAATGACAAAATAAGGAATCTTGGGGCATCAGGAAGGAAGAAAGAGCAATGGAAAAACGGAAATTGGGATACATGCAGTAAACTGTCGTGATTAATTTTAGAAATCATATTGGATTATTGAAACAAAACTTATACCACCATCTGATACTCAAGACAGTGTTATTTAAAAGTAGGGAAAGTAAAGGGACCTAAATGGAAGTAAGGTTTCCACACTTCACCCAAAGTGGGAAAAGCTGATACCAGTAAATTGTGATGTCACTTAACATATATTATAATACCCAGAACAACCACTGTGGAAAACTATGCAAAGAGATACATTCAAAAACACTACAAATCTGCATGTTGTGGAAATAGTGTAATAACACTATCATTTCTTGAACAATTTACAAGGAGCCAGCCTGCTATGCCAAAAGCTTTACAAATACTGTCTCAGTGAATGTTACAACAATACTGTTATTAGCAATATCACTCTTACTTTATAAGTAAAGAAACAGAGACTTAAAGACATTCCTTTGTCGAAACTCTTATAACTAATAAGTGTCTGACCTGGAATTTGAACCCAGAACTCCTTCACCATTCTACACACTGCCTCAGCTATCTCCAAGAGTCTGCAATAACTTAGTAATTATTGGAGAAAAAAATGGCCATAGTCCCCCTGGTGCCGAGAAATAAGTGGGATTAAGTAAAATTCCTAAAAGCCACTAGTTATGCACTCGGGACACTTATGTTGCTGTCAAAGTAAGCATTCCATCATAATGAAAAAAGGGTAAGTCCAAGCATCCATCTGAGGTACAACAAATGAATATTTTTTTCTGGAGGTTGACCTGGAAGGATTGAATTTTGCCTCCATCTTGTCAGCCACTCGGCCATAAATCAAAATTTGTAAAAATGGATGTGTCACCATATACGTGGGTAATGCTTGAATTGGTATCACTCTTCACCTCTGTAGCATTTGAACTTTTATTGTTAAAGAGCAGAAGGTTGCTAGATGGTCACAAAAGTCATTTTGTTCTAGTCATCATAATAATATGATGTTTAAGGAAAATGGGCAGCATCAGCTAGCTTTTAAGAAAGGATTATAAGAGGCAGCCAGTTAGCTCAGTTGGTTGGAGTGCGGTGCTCTTGACAGCAAGGTTGCCGGTTCGATTCCTGCATGGGCCACCGTGAGCTGCGCCCTCCACAACTAGATCGAAACAACTACTTGACTTAGAACTGATGAGTCCTGGAAAAACACACTTAAAATAAATAAAAGCTTAAAAAAAAAAGAAAAGGATTATGAGCAAGCACTAGGAGAACTTAAGTATTGGACAGAGAGAGAGAAATCTGTTGTGACTAAGAGAGCCTTTTTTTTTTCAATTTCTTTAGTTTTGCTTTCTTTTCTTTGCTTTTTTTTCTAGGTATGCTATGAGACTAAAAACCCACTCTGGCCCCAATGCCACACCAGAGGACAAGCAACTGGCCGCATTATGGTGAGTGCATCATATCAGCTTAAAATAACCTCCCCAGCCCATATACCTTCATAGGCAAATCAGGTGCTGAAATGCATAACTTTTTCTAGTGCCCGCTAACATGCAAAACCTAATGCAGTTCTCAGGGTGGCCTGGGAGAGCCCACCCCATTGCTTGCCGCTGTACCAGGCCTGGTGTGCATTGAGGCATTAGACAGGTCCACAATGCAAAGATAAGTTTTTCAGTGTGTGTATGTGTGTGTGTTAATTATTTGAATGTGGATTGGGCCAAATGTAACTCGTCTCTTGTTTTAACATCTTACTTGCAATGAAAATAATTCCTCTGCCTTTCTACATGTGGGATCAGTATGACTCAGTCAAGGTGACGCGTTCAAGTTCTCACCACATTGAACTGAGGAGAAGTTCACTACACTGTGATGATAAAAACATTTCTTTTAAAATGTTAACTAACATGGAATAGATTTTTTTCTATATCTATAATGGTTACAATAATAATGGTTATGTGATAATAATAACCATTGCGTTGTGTTTGGCATGGTGGTAATCTAGCATGTCAACACCACACCTGAATCAGCAAATAACTGTGAAGGAAAAGAGCCCAGGAAAAGAGGAAATGTCTCAGGACATGCTTTCTGTGCTCTTTTCAAACTTTAAGCTATGTATTAGGATTAATAATGATGATTAATAATATATCAGCATACTAATATGCAAATAATAAACATATAAAATAAAATAATGGTAACTACCCCTCAGCATGGAGTTTTTATTGTTTATAAAAGACTTTGATATCTGTTCATTTTATTTGAACTAATTGTAATCCAATAAAGTCGTTTAAAAGTAAAGGAATAAAAACAGGTGGAAGGCTACCTTTCAGCAAAGCCAATGCTGCCAGAAGTCCAGGGACTCAGAGGGAAATCCGAGTAAGGTGGCTCTGGCCTGAAAGTCCCCCAAAAAGCGGTGAAAGCTTGTGTTCTCGAGCTTCCTCACTCCTCTAACGGAGAGACACTGCCCCCTAGTGGCGAAAGAAGAAACGGCCAGCCCCGCGCCCCAACAAAGTAATAGAGTTAGTACTAAGTGACCTAACGGTAAATATACCGGGGGTGCAAAAAAAAAAAAAATGTGTACAAGTGGACACATTGGTCAACGTTGCTCAAGCAGTAGTTCGCCGTAATCAGAAGTGTCTGGACACTGATGGTAACCACTTTGAGCACCTCTTGTAATTGCAGAAGTCAAACGTGACTTGTATCCATCTTTTGTTATCGGTATAAATTGAGTATTACAATTTTAATGCAGTTTTTTCCTTTCTTAAAATGTGTATACTTTTTTTGGCACCTTCTGTATTTAGGGAGTAATTCCTTGAAATTTTGAACAAAAGGAATACTTACAGACATATACTTATGTACAGGAATGATTGATGATAGATAGATTAGATAGATAGATAGATAGATAGATAGATAGATAGATAGATAGATAGATTGTATATATATCATGGTATAAATATTGAGTGCCTTGGAACAAGATTTGTTTCAAGTCTTGTTTGCAAAGGACGCACTCATGCTTTCAGGGCTCAATTCTCTTCTTTTGCTGCAGTTATCGATGCCTGGCTCTCCTGTACTGGCGGATGTTTCGCCTCAAAAGGGATCATGCTGTAAAGTATTCAAAAGCACTTATCGACTATTTCAAGGTACTGTCTGGCTAATGGGTGACATTTTTCCTTATATTCAGTTGTCTCCTTGTCAAGGACATTTTTGAGGAGCCTGGTAGATTTCATAGCTTTGGGGATGATCCGGGGACCCTCTGACACCCACATTAACACCATTTATGCATACCCGTGGTGTTCAGGGCTCAGAGAATGACCTTCAGAACCCATCTGATTTATCTCCCTGCCTTGAGTCCAAGTATTTTTATGGCTTCAAGAGAAAGAAGATCCAGTTACCCATTCCATATCCTAGGAAATTCATCTTGATAGCTAACATAAATTCCTCATGTTCACGTCGAGCTTCTATCTCTTACAAGTAACTACTTAGAACTTCCTCTCAGCTATCGCCAGGAGCTCCTTTAATGTTAATAAAGTTGTTATTTTAAATGATAAGAAATGACTTGTTAGAACTCAGAGGCACTGGGACAATAGCAATGTGTGACTATAAAGGTAGAATTAGAACTTTCACCTGTCTCAAGGAATGAAATAATTTTCACTGAGAGAATAAAACAAGAAAACCTTCTCTGATGTGCCATGGTGAAGTGGACCTAAACTAATAATTAATTGGAGGTTTCTGCGCCTCTTCGCTGTCCACTTGGCTATAGAAGCAAGCAATTACTCCGTCTCTACCTCCACCAACCCTTTGTCAGATACACAACCATCATTTCAGCTCCTTTAATCCCCAGTCTCCACTTCTTAGAGAGTATCTCTGATGCCCAGGCTATGTTGGGGTTCTCATGGGCTGTGTCCAGCATGTCGCCTCCCTCCTGGTCATGAGTGGAGAGTAAACAGGTACTCAGCCAAGGAGATGACTGTCTTGGCCCATTGACCATCGTGTGTCATAATAACAAAAACTGACACAAAGCCTTTCCCTTCACTTTGGGTACCTAAGGTCGAGCGACGTCGTTTTCAAAATTTTTGGGTCTGAGAGCTGATAACTAAGAAGAGTTATGAAAGTCAAGACAGATGCTTGACTAAAGAAGGAATCTGAGCTCTGTAGGCCACAGAATTTACAACAGAACTTTTAAACACTACAAGAAGTTATTACTGTGTGTGTGCAGTCCGTGAATACGTACAGAATGGGGAGAGATCACAACTTAGAAATCAGAGTTCTTCATCCAGGAGTTATTGGTAGTTGTCTGTAATCAAAAGCTATTTAAATGCTTCTTAAAGTTCAGAGATTATGAAACCCTCAGGTAACAATGATTATTTGTCCATAATGAATGTGCTTTCTTGGTATGGAGCTGTCTCTATACAGAGGCCTTTGTTCCCACCCAGGTTTTTTAGTGGTAGTGGAAGAAGCCTGAAGGCAATTACAAAATTGCCACCCGGATGGCCATTTCTTACTATTTTGATAATACCCCCACTGAAAACCAAAAATCAATCGCTGCTTCATAAAGTTCTTTTTAACCAAAAGAAATGCTTTGTCTCTGGGGAACCAGCCTGAGACTCTTTATGTCTCTGGAAGGAAAAATTCACATCAGCATCATAAAGACCGTTTTTTTTCCTTAACAGTCCCATAGACTTGGATCCAAGAAAGCATTCTTGGGCTCTCAGAGAGGAAATCTGTTTGTACACTTAGGAACTTTCCTTGCTAAGGCAGAACTTCTTGTAAATGGCCTGATGCCAACAGCTGGCTCGTTCAACCTAACACCCCAAATCAGACTATTCAGGTAAAGCAGGATTTTTGATGACCCTATCTTTCAGGGAAATATATTTTAATCTGTTCTTTAGAAATATTCAAGAGCAACTTCCTTTAGGAGAAATACTTTTAAGCCTCATAAGTTAAAATAATGGAATTTGACGTCTCGTATATTTTCAGGCATTAAATGTTATGGCAGTTAAATGTAAGTTTAAGATGAAAGAATTAGACTGGTTCAGGATTCAGCAGCCCCTCCGGATTATGATTTCATTCGGTGCATGGAACTCCCAGGCTGTGGGGTGAGCTGTGGAACCCCACAGGTCAGGCAGCTGCCCTTGCCCAGGTTCCAGCCTAAAAACTGTGTGTGACTTCCCAGATCCAGTCTCCAGGAATCTGCATTTTATCTGCCGTGTCTGCCATGACTTCTCTCAGCTGTCACCTGAGCACATGTTATTGCTAGCTCTTTAAACTTCAGCAGATGACTCACTGTCAATGTTTTTCTTTTCCTGCAGAATTCGTCTAAAGCTGCCCAAGCCCCATCTCCATGGGGGGCCAGTGGAAAGTAAGTTCATTTGTTTCTAAGTAAAGGCAATAAATAAGTCAGTGCCCGATGCTGGGCAGCGTGCTGCTTTGCTTACAATGCCCCGAGGGGCTGCCCCACCTCACCTGGTGCCAACCTCTCCACCCTTGTTTTTTTACGCTCTGCTTTTCCAGGAGCACTGGAACCCCATCCCCCATGTCTCCCAACCCCTCCCCCACCAGCTCTGTGGGATCTCAGGGGAGCCTCTCGAGCACCAGCACCCTCTCCCCTTCCACCATCGTCAGCATCCCGCAGCGCATCCACCAGATGGCAGCGAATCACGTCAGCATCACCAACAGCATCCTCCATAGCTATGACTACTGGGAGATGGCGGACAACCTGGCCAAGGAAAACAGAGGTGTGTGCTTCTGGGAGTGTGTGCATGGTTCGGCCACAGCTCAGGGAGACAGCGTGAGCCTTAGGCATCTTCAAACAAGTCATCATTCACCCAAGAAGAAATCGTAGAAGCTGTCACCTACTGTGTGAAACTTGTCCCAACCTCTTCCCCTCACTCAGGGCCTCCTATGCCTTTACCTACCTTTGTCTTCACTGTAGAAAATTAGAGACAAAGGTAGAGGTAAAAATGGTATAGACACAGATGATATAAATACATACAGATACAGATATAGATAGATACACACATGACCACATCTTGAAGGTAAGGATTATATTTTATTCTACTTTGTGTTCCCAAGACCTGCACAGTACCTAGAATACAGTTGGAGATCTGAACTACTGATTGATTGATTAATGAGTATGAATATTACTAGCTGTTTAAGTGATAGCTGCTTACCACTGAAAAGAGGTTGTCTTACGTGTAGCAGTAAGCTATATTTCTTTTTAAATGTTTGTTTTTACTAATTCTGAAAGGAATACATGTTTACAATTTGCATGGCTAAATTTATAAAGTACAAAAAACTATAGAGAAAAAAATTTTTACATCAATAGTAGTCTTATCACCAAGAAATAATTACTGTTAACATTCTAACTTAAGTTTCGTCTAGTTTCCTCTGAATATGCATGATTTTTGCCAAAATAAGATCATAGTATATATACACTGTTATATCCTGTCTTTTTTATTTAACTTTCTATTAGGTGTTTTTCCATGGCACTAACTAGTTCAAAAATATCCTTTATAATGGTTTTACAATATTGTTATAATAGTGGTTATGCATTCATAAACAAACATGATTTCTCAAACCTTTCCCCTGTTACTGGACATTTAGGTTACTTCCAATCTTTTTCCACTGTTACAAATTATGTTACAAATATTTTTATATAAATCATTGTCCATATTTTTTATTATTTCCATAAGAGTGAGTTGTGGAAGTAGAATTTTGGGGTCAAGAGGTATAGATTCTTTTAAAATATATATTGTTAAATATCTTGGTATATACTGTTAACCTTTTTCCCAAAGGATTACACCAACTTACTACTCTCCCTTTAGCAATGGGTGAGAGTACAAATTTGAGGTCACGTCAAACCTTTAAATGCAAATTTTGTTCCCACGATATCATAAGCCTCTGAGGACAAGACCATGATGCCCACAATGAGATGAGGAATTTATGGCACAGATAGGCAGATATGCTGACTGCATGAAATTGATAATAAAGCCAGATAGTATGTGACATTCAGCCCACAGGTGGTGACCCTGAAAATCCAATGGGAAGCCAGCATGGAACAGGGTTTTGAAAAGCAAGTAGTAGTTGAGTACCTGAGAGGCAGTGGGGTGGGTGTCACAGGCACACAAAACAGCAGGGACAAATGTATAAAATTTTACGTGGCCCATTTGGGAAACACTGAGCAGGCCAGGCTCCAGTTGGTACTGCCAGCTGCCCGCTAGACGTCTCCTACCAGAGGGCTCAGTGCCACAAGTCCAACGTGAAGTCAGCATTTTCTCCACCCGCTCCTCCTCCCTGTCCTGTTCCCGGGTCCCTGCCATGGCCACCTCCCCAGCCACCTGGACAGGGGTCTTCTCTAACCCCTCCTTTGTCTTCCCAGCATATAGATCACCACCTTTGAGAAACTTCTCCCATCCCTTCCTTTCGGAAGTAGTGTTCCATGATCCAGTTATGACAGCATAGCAGCCATATGAATTTATTTGTCTCTGTTAGCCACTAAGCTGTGACTCCTGAGAGAGATGGTTCATCTTGGCACACTCTTTGCCTCTACCCCCCCATCCCCCGCCTCTGTGCCCAGCATAATGCCTTGGCACACAATAAGTGTTTAATGACAGGGCAAATGCAGAGAATATCCGAGGACTAGGAGGTGACCTCAGCAGAGATGTGTCAGAGCCATCTCTTATTTGCCCCCAGGAGCCTAGACTCGCTCCAGGGGCTCAGCACACACCACAGCTGAGTCCAGGATACAGGATGACAGAGCCCACGTACAGGGAGGGATGCGTTACTGCACGAGGAGAACACAGTCTGAGGACATCAGTGTTCTTTGCTGTTTGGCTAAGTAACTATTATTCATTTGAATTCAAAATGGCCGATAGAATGGATATGGAACACGTTCTCCACCTTTGGGTTTCATTCTGTACAACTGCATGCTAAGGTCACATGATGGAACCTAGAATGCGTGATTCATAGACCACGAATGGAATAGTTTCCTAAGTTACCCAGGTGTCTCAGGGTAGCACACTTGGCATGTGTGGCACGCTAACGACTCTCTGTCCCCTAGAATTCTTCAACGACCTGGACCTGCTCATGGGGCCTGTCACCCTGCACAGCAGCATGGAACACCTGGTCCAGTACTCCCAGCAGGGCCTGCACTGGCTGCGGAACAGCACCCACCTGTCGTAGGGACCTCGCCCTTGAGCTGGATTGTGCTCTCTTCTCCACAGATGGCTCAATGTTTCAGGACACTGTGCTACTGAAATCCCCAGCATTTATCAAACTGCAGTGACTATTTCTCAGCATCGAACAATGGTCTTTTCCCAGGGCATGTGTGTTTGTATGTGTGGGTGTAGAAGAAGCTGCCTGTGTATGTAAGATACACAGTTCTTTAGAACACATTTTCTTTGTCTGGTTTCCATAATCCCAGGCTAGACAAAGTGATCAGAGCTTTCTGATTAGAGAAAATACACTTACACACATACACACACAAAATCAGTCTCTCTCTCTCTCTCTCTCTCTCTCTCTCTCTCTCTCTCTCTCTCACGCACGCACGCACGCACTCTCTATTTCAAAGCTCAACCATGACTTCTTAGAACATTCAACCAAAATCCGATGGGTTAGTTAGCCAGGTGCAGTGCCCCACGCCAAAAGCTTAACTGCCAGTTAGGATGAACCTAGTCCTTATATTATTGATTACTTTCAGTATTAATATACTATTCCCCAATTATTTTTTAATTGTGTATATTAATGGGTAATTGAATAATGAAAATAAGTCAGTTATTTTTGTGCTGGATGTTTACTAGGTTGCATGTTACCAAATACCCTGCCTCTCATCAGACACCTGACCCCTTCACCCACCTGTATTATCAATTAAACACGTTATAAGCAAATGGCTCAACTCCCACAGGCCTTCCCTGCCCCCCAAACAGTATGAAAATGGCACTGAGATTTGGTAAGGACTCAGTGTCTTTGACCGTGAACCAACATGAAAGCAGCAACAGCTGCATCTTGGAGCCGAGTTAGGAATTGAAATCTTTTGCACATGTAGCAACAAACCCGCCCAGCACATGTGTTTGTTTCTTTTTCCTGCCACTGTGATATGGCGGCTGTACAGCCACGTGGCGTTTGTCCACTGATATTTTTTCAAGTCTTTTCTTTCCATAATAGCTTTCTTACAAATTTTCTTGGCCAAATTAGGACATTACCTAGAAGGCCCCTTCACTAGGAGTCTGTATCTGTTGCTTATCTGGCTGAGAACTACTTGCTGTCATGGTACTATCTAACCCTCTCAGAATGTGCCCCTTTAATGCATTTTGAACTGGGGGGTATGTTTCAGGCTTTGATGAGCAAGCTGCTTACTGCCCAGGGGGAGTTATTCCTGTGGTGGTCGCAATGCTGTTTGGGTAGCAACGACCAGAACATTGCACTTCCATCCCGTGCGTCTGCTCTGTCTTGCCCTTGAGTCTTTCCTTTTTCCTTTCTCTTCTTTTTTTTTTCTTTGATTAAGTTTATGTTTGTTTTTTAACATCTTGTTTAGTTTTTGTCTGAAACTTGTTTCTTTGATAGTCTCTTGCCACGCCCTAGATTTAGTCTTCTTGTGAAATATACTTGGATATAAAAATATTGGTTAAAAAGAAAAACTCCTGGAAAACAAAAAGGATATCCCTTGCCACACTTTAAAAACAAAACAAAGTCCTTGAGGCCTCTCGCTTGACAACATTGTACCAGGACAGTCTGAGAAAAATAAGTGGAGCAATCCATTTTTCAAGGTGATGGTGGCACAAAGCATTTATAACAGATATGGATGTATGCTTTCACTGGTGGTCTCATTAAACAACCTTCCTTCAGTGGAAGCCTACATCTGGTCTGCTTGCAGCGCTAGCATTTTTGTCAGTTGATCATAGGTGGGAAATAAGATTGCTGTAATTCCCTAGGTAAACACTGATTCAAAACTGTACAAATGATTGAAGCACTTTGGTGATCTGAAATTCATTTAAAACGAGCAGGTCAAGGGTTTATGAAATTTGCATATGGCTTTGGCCTTCAAGCATCTTGAACTATTAACAGAATTTCTAGTTTGCATTTATCCAACTGAGGTGCTTCTCCCATCCCTCCTACTAGTTGTTGTTCGCAGAGTTTATGGTCCCATTTGATGTTGGAAATTTGTGTCGAACTTACGAAATGGTAAATTGTTTTCTTGGAGGACTGAGGCTTAGTTCTGCTTGCTCTTGCTGAATTCTGATGAAATGTTCAAACTGTCACATAAAGGGTCCCTCAGGGTCTGTCCTGCATCCCCAGGGCGTTTTGCTGGCCTCCTCCATCTTTAAAGCTGCAGGCCTTGTGTGGTATCCACATGATGGCCTCCAGCTGACACACATGTAGCCTCTAGGTGACTGTGCCAGTGGCATTTTATCAGCCCTTTGGTGACCGATGTTTCCCAACCAAACACCACTGGTCATTTCGGGGATGGTCAGAGCGTGCAGTTCCTCTCACTGCCTTGTGTTTCTTCGGTAGAGAATGCTGGGCCGTGATTTCTGTTTGCTTGGACGTAGATGATTTTGGTAAGGAACCATCTTCTGATCATTGCTTGTGAAAGTCATTCATAACTGTTCCTTTTATTTATCTTTGTTCAAAGTAGAAATATCTCGTGTTTTTTAATTATAAAAGCAATACATGCTCATTGTAAAAATTCAGACAATACAGAACTGTAGAAAGTAGAAGGTGATAAGTCCCACCCCCAAGAGACAACCACTGCTCACAGTTTTGTGTACATCCTTCTAGAGATTCTCCCATTTCAATACATAATGTCTATTGTCATTTTTTCTATTTGAAAACATATTATTTCCTCAAAAGTTCAACACAAGTTCAACTGACCTTATCCTTCCATGACCTGAATGGATGCCATGTTTTATCACAGTGCTAGAGTTACCTTTCAAAGAAAGTAACCCAAATACATTCCTGATCAAAATTTGGGATTTGTTACTATTCTACATAGATCAGACTTATGTGCAGAGTTGTGCCTGGACAGAGAGGTTTGGTTAAAACAGATATGTCTGGAAACTTGCAAATTGCAAATGGAAACTTGGACCCACTATCTAAAGAGGAACGTACTGGAAAAACAACCTGAAGAGCTGACAAATTGTGTACTAGATTGAACACAGTGAACACAATGCAATGAGACTTTATGCACTCAAACTTATCCTCGTATGTACAACAATGATGTGTGTATTATATAACAGTGATGTGTACATTTCTGACATCCCATACATGATATACACAGTTTGTATAAATGCATACATTTAAAAATATATATGTACAATACAGCTACCATAAAACTGTAGGATGCCTGAAGGCTATTACTAGTGCCTAATATTGAGTATAAGTCACTGCGTGTTCGCATCACATTGGAAGTGCAGTAATTGTTATAAAATTAATCAGTGCAGCCAACATTATTTATGAATCACATCTTTGAAACTGTGCAGTAGTATATACATATATATTTTTAAATAACATTTTTCACAGTTTTCCAGAGTTACTGTTGAAATCTGTACCACCAAAAAAAAAAAAAAAAAAAAAAAAAACTAGATTTTTTTAATGATATAGACACTCTTCAGACCCAGTAATCTGTGTGTGATTTCCTGTTTGTAGATACCCAAGAGACTTTAGCAGTCACCAGCCTTAATGCATGTACAGGATATTATTGTGACTTAATTTATCTGCAGTTCTTAATCCATGTGAAATTGGAATTTATAAACTGACTTGGATTAAATATGTCTGCCTTCCTAAGGTTGCAAATGTTACATTAAATGATCTATGTTGTAAACGAGAGAAATTGAGTTGTACGTAAAAAACATCCACCATTCTCTGTGAATATTTTTACAAGTCACCTTCAGAATCAAAATATGTTTGAGTAAGTATTCTGGTCCCCAGGTCATAATCTCTTTAGAGTGACCTTGTTGTTTTCATGAATTTTTTTAATGTAGCTCCCACAGATTGTCATTACCAAGTCTGCTATTTTTCATGAGAAGAAAAAGTATGTTTTTGTTCGTTACAGTTATACTTTTTACTGCTTGTATTTCCCATTTCCCAGCCCATATACACACATGCGCACGTGTGCATGAGAATACACCCAAGGTCCCAGCGAACACTGAGTAGGAGGCTTGAGGGGTTCATATTGACGACTGCATTGATGCCTGTCCAACCAGTGGCCCTGGGACACACTTCCACTCGACATTCCTGAATGACACAGGTTAATTCCGTGACTTGTGTGTGCCGGGTTTTTCCAACTCAAACCTACATGGTGGAATATTTGTAATATTTGGTGGATGAAAAGAAGAGAATTTTGAACTAATAGGTGCAAACACTAGACCAGTGGCTTGCCATGATAGAGCCCCTTGGTGGGAGGGTTTTTGGTTAACTTCATTTTTCAGTCTTCTCTCTTTACGTTTTCATTCTCCTCTTCCCCAAACTAAACTAAGCGAAGAGGTTGAATGAGCAACAAAAACAACCTGATTACTTCACTTGACCCAGCCCGTCTCCTTAGATTCAGATATGCCTTGTCATGAAGCAGAAACATAGATCTGCATCACCATGGAGACCGCCTCACCCCCAAAGATGGCCAGGACCGGGGACTTGGCTATGCTTACTCCAGGGACCACCGACTTGCTACTCTTTCCCAGATGATTTGGGCAAAGAGACGCCCAGCAGTCTTTCAAGAACTGTCTTTCTCTTACGCAGTTTTGCCTACTACCCAGCTGAAGTCTGTTCTTATCAGAATCATATTTTTAAGAAGTAACACATTTTTGATGAAACCTGGATCAACTGGAGTCTTGAAAGACTTTTTTTTTTTTTTTAATGAAAGGAAAAAAACAACATGAACTGCATTTCCAACAATTTGGAGCCAGAGTTTATTTCCTCGTTTTCACGTTCCCAGAAGAGCACAGTCTTTCAATAATACAACTTCCTGACAAACAGCACAAGAAATGTTTAGACTTGAGATTTGTGTTCTTTGTCCAAACTGAATGATTCTGTATTTGTCATCAGCGGGGTGAATTTGTTTGCTTGGCATGAGGAAAATTATAAAACTCTGTTCTCAAACTAATGATATCTGACCGTGGTTGTTTTGGTTTTCATTGTTTAATTGGTGAATCCTGGGGAACACTGTGTTTTGCCAGGACCCATCAGCTCCAAGTCAAGTCGTTGTTTTCAATCTAGTTGTAAAGGGTGCAGCACCCTGGCCCATGTGAGAATCAAACCGGTGACCTGAGCACTGCACTCTAACCAACTGAGCCAACCGGCCGCCCCAGATAGTTTTAATCCAAGTAGTCGCAGTGGTCTGCTAAGCATCATTAGACATTACAGACCACTACTACTGATGAAATTGTATGCTCTTCCCTGTGCTTTTAAGTATGTGAGAAAAACCTTAACCCAAGCAATTAATAAAGACCAGTGGCTTTAGTAAGGATCCCTCCCTTCAGCTTCTCAAAATTTGTGAACACTTTTTCCAAGGAAATTCCAGTAGATCCCCACTAGGTACCCCAGATCTCCAACCCCTGAAGAGGGTCTCTTCTCCCAGGCTGCTTCTAAGTGGTCTGCGTGCCTGGAGCCTGAGTGCTTCACTTTGGTGGTGGCTCATATCTGTATAAAGGAAGTGCAAATGGCAGTTCCCCCTTTTCTGTCTCCCTGTCGTGTAAGAGTAAAAGTTGCTCCCACTCTGCTGCGTTTATCGTATTGCGAATAAGCAAAAACCCCCAGTCAAATCGTGACTAATTCAATAGTGAATTCTTTTGACAAGATATCAGGAAGGAATGGAGTTTGTCTAACATGTGTCTAGGGGGTCTTATATTTTGTCTGAGTTTAAATTACCATGTACAAAGATGATAGAATCATTGACCATTTGTTTTACTGTTTGGAGATTTTGCATGATACGCATGCAGCACAGTTTCTGCTGGGAAAACATCACACTGTAACAGAACGAGCCTTAAGGATTTATAAGAATAAGCACTTTTATATTTAAAAGTAAATATTAGTGCCTCAAGGAGATTACTTTTTAATATATTAATAAACCGTGAAATCAACATCACTCATTGTCAAAAACATCCTATCTCTTCCTAGAACTTCTGAGTAAAACCGCCTTTCTCACCGTAGTGTTACAGTAGTTTGTTTTTAAAATAGTCAGCTAGTGACAAACTACATTTTCCTCAATCCATCCAAATACTAAAAATGGAAGATAACATTTTAAAGAAAAGGCTCTTTTTCTAAAAATGCTCTTGGCAGGAAATGTTAGGTGTCACTTTAAAGTGAAAAAGAAATCCACCTATGATAGAGCCTGGAATATTCTTGCTAAAAGAGTTTTCAGTGTTTTGTTTTGTTTGGATTTTTACATGTCAAAGTTTTGTTTACTATAAAGCAGTGCACAAGTGGGAACTGTTACACTGTGATGGGGTTAGAACACAAACAAACATTGGAAATATTTGATGCTAAGACTGACTGAGGCCATTTTTAGTTCACTACCTTTTTTCCCTTTTTGTGTTTTAAAATTTATTTTCAAACAATACAAGAATACGTTTTTGTTTTAAAAATGTATGTACTACAAATAGAGAAAAGTTCCCCTTAATTCCCATCCAGTTCCACCCAAAGGGAGCTACTTTTGTCAGTTGAATGTAGTTGTCCACATTCGTGTGTGTGTGTGTGTATTTACACAAATAGGGTCATATTGTGCATGCTTTTCTGTGTTCTAAAACTTGCTGTTATCATTGAATAATGTCTTGGGCAGCCTTCGTTATCAGTACATAAAGACCTACCCTGGGGCTGGCCCGCCAGCCCGGTGGCTCAGGTGGTTAGAGCTCCATGCTCCTAACTCCGAAAGCTGCTGGTTTGATTCCCACGTGGGCCAGTGGGCTCTCAACCACAAGGTTGCCGGTTCAACTTCTCAGGCCTGCAAGGGATGGTGGGCTCTGCCCCCTGCAACTAAGATTGAACACAGCACTTTGAGCTGAGCTGCCTCCCGGATGGCTCAGTTGTTGGTGAGGCCTGACAAGCTGAATGAAGGACTTGTTTGCCACTCATTTCTAACCTAGGGATAGCTCATCAGAGAATCTTTCTATCCAAGTATGATGTAAAATAAAACCAATGTTTAGGGTTTTCAAACAGTACTGTCTAGTTAGAAAATTAATTATGATATTCGAGTTTCCATATTGTTGTTCAACACTTTTTTAGTTTTCATAAAACTGATTTTCCCCCCAGTATTTATCATCTTTTTATTTCTAGAAGTCCAGATGAGCAAAGAGAAAATACTTAATACTGAGGAAAGTGCATTACTTGACTGAACAGCATTCTACCCACAGTAGTCAAAGGTACATGACTTTTTAAAGAACACCCTTTGAGTCTCTTCTGTTACCTTCATCCTACAGCGTGAGTGATCAATATCAAAGCCTAAAAAAAAAAAAAAAAAAAAAAAAAAGGCTGTGTCACTGAGATGTCAAAAATTCTAAGCATAGAACACGCCAATCTATAGTGGTGGACATTTTCATGGCGTCACCAGCCATCTCCGGGCCCCCCTTGTGTGCAGAAATAGCAACATTAACACTCTCCTTTGCGTAATTTGCAAACTGATGCTTCATCCCCTGCAGTTCCCAGAACTGCCCACTCAAGCCAGAACGTCCTTCTCTGTGAGCTGGGTTGTTTTTTGTTTGTTTGTTTTTCATGTTCTTTTGGGGTTTTTTCCTACTCAGTTCTGTAAGCCAGATTTAGTATCTTGACTTGTTTAGAAAAACAGTGGTTGGAGGTAGCGGGGGCTTTAAGGAAACCAAGATTCAATATTAGAACTTACTAATGTTGGAGATGTGAAGTCAGGAAAATAACGGGTGCCCGAACACTCTCCTGCTTTGCCTGCTGTACCCAACCCTTGAATAAAGCTCCTCGCTATGCTAGCGTCTTCTCTGTAAAGTAATCAAAACATCTGACTACCTCAGATCTTGGCAAGCGTCTTGAGATCCCAGCTGTCACACTCAGCAGGAGTTAGACATCACTGTCAGAACAGACAATGGAAGGGCATCATTGTGTAGAGATGTGTGATGTGGGAGATAATACCCTGTCCCAGCCCTGAGTAGGTTCAGGAGGACCAAGAGGATGGCAGTGAGGTCCTCTGTGGGGCAAGAGGGTGACGGAGCTGCTCAGCCTTTGTTGTTATCACTCTGGAGTCTGTCCTACCTGTAGGCAGAGCTCTCATGGACCAGTGAGGGGGTGGGGTGGTCTGTTGCCAGGAGCGACAGGGATGCCAAGTTCCCCAGACTTGGTGGTACAATCCCACCATCCTCTTTTCTCATCCAATCCCAGCCTTCAGAAATCGGGGTATCCAAATGGAAAGGGGAGAAAGGACCATTACATCACAGTCTCCAATATGTGGTATCTGCCGTGAGGAAATAACTGGCCTGTTAAACACCTTGCTTCCAACATCCTCATACAGCACAGTCTCACTTCCTGTGCTCTTGTGGTGTTTCTTTGAATGTCAGGAGGCTGGGTTCTCTTCACGTGGGTCTTGTGCCTCTGATGGTAATTTTCTCTTTTGTTTGGGGCCAGGGTCTGGAGGACACCTGCTCCGGGAGGTTTGTCCCTGAGGAAGGAGAGCTGTCATAAGGGACTTGGGTATGTCATGAGCTTCAGGAAAAAGGAAACCTCTCTTGGGAAAATGAATGGATCTTTTTTCTTGAGTGAGTTAGGTGGTTGCCTCAACATGATCTCTTAATTGCAGGCTAAACCTTAGTCAGTGTACAAGGAGAAAAGTCAACTTAGTGATTTTCGTGATGCCCAACTAGAGACTGAACATTGAGCCCCAAACATCTGACCAGTGATCTGAATGTTTCGTACCACTGAGCTCAAGGTCCTAAACGGTGGAGTGAAGTTTTCAGCTTTCATCTAGTATTTATATTATTTAGACACAGGGCTTCCTTGTATCCCTAAACCAGTGCTTTGAGTTTCACCAAAATAATTATGAACTCATTCAGAAGGAAACCTGTGTTGCATACTCACTGGAAACGCCCTTGCTAACCTTTCTTAGTACAAAAGAGCAGTGGCTGAAGGTCCTGAAAAGATCCAGCCTTTTAATGTTTTAAGCCCAAATTAATTCTAACACCCTTTCCACAGGAGCACAACACCTTATCCAGTGTGAATTCCAGGTATTTAGGTAAAACATTGTGGAATGGTAACACAAGATTTATTAACATGAGGCGGCTTAGCTGTACTACACTTCTGTGGAACCAAGTTTAAAGACTCCCAGGTTATTGGAGCAAGAATTTAAAATTCTATCACTTTCTTATGCTGTGTCATCTTGGATGTTTATTCATGGAGCTGGCAACTCTAATTCAGTATTCCCACATCAAAGGCCTCGTGTGTCACATCAAACATCATTTCAAATTCTGCGTCTTGGTCTTGAGGAAGCTGTCAGCAACTCGGGAACGTGCTAATGTCCCGCAGGACTTTTCCAGGGATCCAGTTTTAGCGGCCACAAAACCAAATGGCAGGGCCTTCATCTTCTCCTCTTACAGGAACTGGTCTTAGAATTGTTTCCAGACTTGAAGAAGATTTTTTAAAAGGCCAATTCTGCAAAGTAACTTATGCTGTAAAAAGGTACACAGTGTAGCATTTATTAAAGTGCTGTGTTTATAAGGTCCAATGCCATTTTCATTTTTGTCTAGCTATTCAATATTAAAATAACTTAAGTCCGTTTTTGTCATGTATATTCATTTTGGGCTCCTTGTTAGAGCATTTGGAGATGGTTATGGAGAAAGTCCAGAATCTGTACCGATAGTCACTGTTTTGTGTTTTTTTAATTGGTGAATCCTGGGGAACACTGTGTTTTGCCAGGACCCATCAGCTCCAAGTCAAGTCGTTGTTTTCAATCTAGTTGTAAAGGGTGCAGCACCCTGGCCCATGTGAGAATCAAACCGGTGACCTGAGCACTGCACTCTAACCAACTGAGCCAACCGGCCGCCCCAGATAGTTTTAATCCAAGTAGTCGCAGTGGTCTGCTAAGCATCATTAGACATTACAGACCACTACTACTGATGAAATTGTATGCTCTTCCCTGTGCTTTTAAGTATGTGAGAAAAACCTTAACCCAAGCAATTAATAAAGACCAGTGGCTTTAGTAAGGATCCCTCCCTTCAGCTTCTCAAAATTTGTGAACACTTTTTCCAAGGAAATTCCAGTAGATCCCCACTAGGTACCCCAGATCTCCAACCCCTGAAGAGGGTCTCTTCTCCCAGGCTGCTTCTAAGTGGTCTGCGTGCCTGGAGCCTGAGTGCTTCACTTTGGTGGTGGCTCATATCTGTATAAAGGAAGTGCAAATGTCAGTTCCCCCTTTTCTGTCTCCCTGTCGTGTAAGAGTAAAAGTTGCTCCCACTCTGCTGCGTTTATCGTATTGCGAATAAACAAAAACCCCCAGTCAAATCGTGACTAATTCAATAGTGAATTCTTTTGACAAGATATCAGGAAGGAATGGAGTTTGTCTAACATGTGTCTAGGGGGTCTTATATTTTGTCTGAGTTTAAATTACCATGTACAAAGATGATAGAATCATTGACCATTTGTTTTACTGTTTGGAGATTTTGCATGATACGCATGCAGCACAGTTTCTGCTGGGAAAACATCACACTGTAACAGAACGAGCCTTAAGGATTTATAAGAATAAGCACTTTTATATTTAAAAGTAAATATTAGTGCCTCAAGGAGATTACTTTTTAATATATTAATAAACCGTGAAATCAACATCACTCATTGTCAAAAACATCCTATCTCTTCCTAGAACTTCTGAGTAAAACCGCCTTTCTCCAAGAGGCAAGGCCTATCCCAGGGTTCTTGGGCAGGTATTTGGGTGTCCCCCACCAAGCTGGAGCATTTTATGTATGTCATAAATATTTCTGAGGGTACAATAGAAGTACAGAGTTGTTCCAGTAATTCTGTCTCCAGACGCCAGCAGCTCCCCTCTGCCTCAGTGCTCCCTGCTCAGATTTCCCTCACCCAGTATGTGCCTGGTGCTTTGGTCACTCTCTCCTACTCAAAGGCACCACCTGGCTCAATGTGACTGAGGTTGCCAGATTTCCTAGGGCTTGATGGCAGGCTTGACCTCATATCTCTTTAGGACTTTTGCTTCATGCATGTTTTATGTCTTCCTGGCCACTTTTCCAGATCTTTCTGGAGTCTGACAGATTCTCCTGTGATCATCAAGGATGTGGATTTTGCTTCCTTGCTAGTATATGGGAACATAGACAATGAATTAATCCGTAAGGAACCATCAGGAAAAGTTACTTCCAACCTCCAGCATCCACCCACCATTGCCCATTCAAGCCCCCTCAAGAGGGTCAGTTTTTCTAGACCCTTGGATGAGATCTAGGGTTGATCCCATAACATCGCCAGGCCCCCTCAGATAATAAAAAATCTCTGGTCATCTAATAATAAGAAATCTCTAGTCATCTAATTACAAGAGCTATCTCATCTTAGTCATTAAAGGGCCCACCTTATATGTCCAGTGGAAGGTGGACAGGTGGCAAAGAGTTTTGGTCGGCTTCTCCATTGTTTCCTTGCCTGTTGTTCCTTCCTTGATTTCCAACTCTTTTGGCCTGAAGCAACGGGAGGAGGCTCGACTGGCGTGACCCCCAGCCTGTGCCTGTTGAGGCCTCCTTGGGCAGGATTGGAGGCCAGGCTCTCAGACAAGCCCACACTGGGTGTCTCGTGCATGTGGACCCATCTTTGACCCAAGTGTGACAGACAGCAGTTACCTCCCAAATATGGCCCCGTCTCTGCTGCCACAGAAGGTTTGGGCCCCACACCTGCAAATGTGAGAAATCACTGTGCTCCCCAAACTGCAGGCACACAGGTTAAGCTTTCTACTCGGCCCCTCTCATTATATTTGAGGTAAAGGAGAAATGCCCTGGAATGGAGTGGGACATACAGCACACTAACAACTCTTAACGAGAGAAAAGGAGCCCTATTTTAACACCTTGTTAAACTAGGACGAAGACCTGGGTGGTTTTGATCAGGGCTTCATGAGACCATGAGATTTGCCTCCCTTTTCAGCTCCCAGCAAGATGGCCACCCCTCATATTCTATTTTGTCCCATGTCATATTGCTATGGCTCCTTTCTTTATGTTAGCTTGCACGTATCATTTTTTCATCAGTTGTTTTCCTCTGTGATTTTGCTTTAGATTTGCCTGTTACATAATGGTTGAAACGAGCATATAATTGGACTTATGATTTTACCCACTGTGAGTATGTCCACATTTTTAATAGATGAATTTCACAGGGCCTCATTTATTGTGATTACTGATGTGTTTGGATTTTCCTGCCATCTTGCCATGTGTTTATTTGCCGTGCTTTTTTGTAATTTCTTTCTCTTCTCTGTCTTTTGTTGAATTTATCTAGTTTTATTTCTTCCATTTTTCCTCTAATGGGTTTCTTCTTAGATTTTAACACACAAACATAATTGTATGTTTTTCTGTCAGTGCCTAGAATTAATATTTATATCCCCCCAATAAAAATAGACCCCCAGGGCCGGCCCGGTGGCTCGGGCGGTTAGAGCTCCATGCTCCTAACTCCGAAGGCTGCCGGTTCTATTCCCACATGGGCCAGTGGGTTCTCAACCACAAGGTTGCCAGTTCAATTCCTTGAGTCCCGCAAGGGATGGTGGACAGCGCCCCCTGCAACTAAGATTGAACACGGCACCTTAAGCCGAGCTGCCGCTGAGCTCCCAGATGGCTCAGTTGATTGGACGGGCTCTCATTCACAAGGTTGCCAGTTCAATTCCTCGACTCCCACAAGGGATGGTGGGCTCTGCCCCCTGCAACTAAGATTGAACAGGGCACCTTGAGCTGAGCTGAGCTGAGCTGAGCTGAGCTGCCGCTGAGCTCCCGGATGGCTGTTGGTTGCAAAGGCAACTGGACCTGGAGCTGAGCTGCACCCTCCACAACTAAGATTGAAAGGACAACAACTTGACTTGGAAAAAAGTCCTGGAAGTACACACTGTTCCCCAATAAAGTCCTGTTCCCCTTCCCCAATAAAATCTTTTTTTTTTAAAATAGACCCCCAATAAAAAAAATTTGAGGTGACCCCACCTCAAGCTCCCATATTGATATCATTTGGGAATTTTTAGTTCCAGGTCGAACTTTTTAAAAATAATCAACATTTCAACAAATGGTACCAAGACAAGTAGATATTAATGTACAAAAGAATGAATTTGTACCTCTATCTCATAACATATACAAAAATTAACTCAAAATGGAATAAAGATCTAAATGTAAGAGCTTAAGCTATAAACCTCTTAGAAGAAAATATAGTTGTAAATTTTCGTGACACTTGATTAGGCACTGGTTTCTTGGATATGACACTTAAATCACAAACAACCAAAGAATAAATAGATAAATTGAACATCATGAATATTAAAAACTTTCATACTTCAAAGGACGGCATCTAGAAAGTGAAAAGACAACCCAGAGAATATATCCACAAGTCAGATATCTAATAGAGTCAGAACATACAAACGACTCTTACTAAAAGGCCGATGACCCAATTTTAAAATGGGCAAAGAATTTGAATAGAGGTTTCTCCAAAGAAGATACCAAAATTGTCCATAAACACATGAAATGAACATTCTTAGTCATTAGGGAAATGCATATCAAAACCGTAATAAGCTCATACTTCACTTTCAGTAAAATGGCTACAATCAAAACGACAAACAATAACAATTGTCGGTGAGGATGTGGAGAAATTGGGTCCCTAATATTGCTGTTGGAAATATAAAATGGTGTAGCCACTATGGAAAACAGTTTGGCAGTTCCTCAAAAATTAAACACAGTGCTATTACATGACCCAGCAATTCTGCTCCTATATAGATACCCAAGAGAACTGAAAACATATATTAACACATATTCACACAAAAACGTGTACACAAATGTTTATAACAGCATTATTCATAATAGCCAAAAAGTGGAAACAACTCTACAGTCTCTAAACTGACATGTTGATAAACAAAATAGGTATACCCATAGAATGGAATACTGATAGATGCTGCAAGGTAGATGAACCTTGAAAACATTATGCTAAGTGAAAGAAGCCTAATACAAAAGGTCACCTGTTGCATAATTTCGTTTACATGAAATGTCTAGAATAGGCAAAACCATAGAGACAGAAAGTGGATCAGTGGTTGCCAATGGCGGGGGGAAGGGAGAAGGGGGAGTGACTTCTGATGAGAACAGGATTTCTTTGGGGGGGTGAAAATGTTCTAGAATTAGATAATGGTGATGGTTGCAGAACATTGTGAATATACTAACAGCCACTGAATTGCGCCCTTTAAAAGGATGAATTTCATGGTATGTGAATTATATTTCAATTTTCAAAGTAGTCAATACTTATTTAGACTTAACCATGAGGCTTCCCAGTTGATCTGTTGCTTCTTGTATCATATTCCTCGAGTTCGTTCTTTCAGATCAGATCTAAGATGTAAACCTTTGGAATCCTTGCATGTCTGAAAATACCTCCCTTTGGGCCCTCCTTTTTGTGTCTTAGTTTCGCTTGTTGTGGAATGCCAATTCAAAAGGATTTTCCTCAGAAGTTGGAAGTTATTGCATTGGTTTCTTCTTGTATCTGGTGTTACCGATGTGGTAATATATTCCCTCTACTCCCCATGCCCTCCTCCCAGGAGCATTTAGGGTTTTCTCCTTAGTGTTCATGTTGGGAATCTCACCAGGACATTGCTTAATAAGAGTCTGTTTTTGTCTTGTTTCTCCTTGATTCTGCTCAGCTGTCCCTGGGCACTTGCACACTGGGCCCTGTGCCTACGCTCACTCTGGGACACTGTCTGTCCTCTCCCTGCCTGCCTGAGTATACTCTCTCCTTTATGGTCTCTGTTCTTCCGAAGGTCTGTTAACATGAATGTTAGGAACGTTGGGGTTTTATTTTCCAATTCTCTTGACTATTTTTATACTTTCTGTCTCCTTGTCCGTTTTTGCTGTTCTGAGGAAATTCCTTGGCTCAGCCTTTCTACTTACTCCCTTTATCAGCTTCAATGCTTCTGCCCATTTACTGAGAATTTTATTTCAATCATCAAATTTTTCATTTCCAAGATTTCTAAAACATTCCTTTTTATGGGTGCAATATCATTTTATTTCTCTCTGAGGATTCTAATTATATATGTGCCAAATTCTTGTTCCGTTTGCTCTATTAACTCTGCTTCTTTGAATGTAAACTTTTCCATTTCTTGGGGTTCGTACCTCTCTTTTATGGCTTTTTTCAAATGTCTCGGGGTTATTGGCTGTGTTCAACTTCACATTTGAGTTTTCAGCCTTTCCGCCAATGTTCCTTGTATTTACTGCATCTTGTCTCCTGGATGTAGCGAGCACCCCATCCCTCCTGGGTGTTGCCAGGTCCCCACTCAGCCCCTCCATCACAACCATCTGAACCCCCTGCTCCATATGGGAAACTGACACCTCTGTCACCTGCTTCTTGTCCTAAGGGTGGAGAGGTGGCTCCCATATGATATCACAAGTGATTACCCCTCCCCCTCACCAGAGACCCTCCCAATAATCTTGACCTCCAAGCTCGCTGCATCCTGGAGCAGCCCTCCATCTTTTTAGTCCTGAGGAAACCTCAGGATCGTGGTTTCCTTCTCCCTGATGATCCTAGCCTTTTTCCTTCAGATATCCTGGACCTATCCTTCAAAGTTCCTGGACCTTTTAAGGTACTCCTTCTTGCTTTTTAGTGCAGTTGTGGATTTATTGTTATTATTACTACTAGTAGTAGTAGTATATCTCTTTGGCCATCTTGATCCTCTGTCTCTCTCTCTCTCTCTCTCTCTCTCTCTCTCTCTCTCTCTCTCCTTTAATAAAATTGAGCCCTAATGTTTGCCAGTGGCAGGAGAATTTCCATATAGGGAATAAGCTTGATGCAAGTCAGGCTTTCTGATGGGCTGTCCAGCATGTTTGTGGTCTGCATTCCTTCTCACTCCATCTAACTCACTTTCTGACATGGCCTTGGACTTCTGGACTCCACGTTGCTGACAGCCTCACTGAGCTGCCCGCCCCCCACCCCTGGCTGCCCCCTTGGCTAACAAGCTCTGGTTTTCTCATTCCTGCCGCTGCTCTCCCAAGGCTCTGGTCAGTACACCTAGTGGGACCTATAGGAGGCCTCCCCTCCCTGCTGGCTGCACTTGGTCTTTGCTGTCTCTGCCACACCCATGAGTCTAATGTGAGGTGGATTTGGGGCATCCACCCCTAATTTAGCCATAAAAATGCCCCCTGAAAACAAGTGTCTTCCCATCATAGTCCATGTTGAGACCATTTCTAGACTGGCCTTGAAAAAGCCATACTCAGAAGTCAGGCCAGGTGGTTCCAACCACTGTTGGTCAGCACAAGGCATCCTACCCCTGGTCTAAAGCAGGGACCTATCCTGGGAACAATGACAGAAATCAGTTATGAGTGCTGTGACCCAAGAGCTGGGCCAGCAGCAAGAGGACTCGACCGTGAGCTGTCCGGACACTGAGATGTGACTCTCGATAGCGTAGAGACCAGAGCTTGGGGTAGGTGGCCTGCAGGTGGAGGTCACGTGGCCTCAGCCATGGGAAGGGAAAGGCTGAAAGGTAGAGAGCAAGTAAAAGGTTCTATCCTTTCCACCAGAATGATCCTGACTAAGCATGCTGACCTGGAGGGCAGTTCTGCATTCAGCCACTGTGCCCCTAAGGGAACCGCCATTTAGCCCAGGACACTTCTGACATAGGACTTGGAGCCATCTCAGTTGGTGGCTGCTGTCATCTCAAAGCGAGTAAGTCAGCAAGGTAAGTAGGGCAAGGACCATGCAAAGAGTCCAGGGTGTTGAGCATGAAGGTGGACACATGAGCCTGGTCACAGCACCACAGCACCAGAACTTGGGGAAGTGGAGGTGGGTGACAGCCAGGTGGTGTGGTTTGTGGAGTGCTGGGCAGACGGCTGTATGTACTGCCCTCGGTGACTGAAAACTCCTGGAAGTCCACCTCTGGGCTCCTCTTTGTAAAAGCCCATATTCCCACAGGGGTCCCACAGGAAGTCTTGACACATCCCTGACATCTTATCACACTGTTTCCCCTGATTAGCAGGAGGAGACTGTGGAGAGGTGGGAATGCCAGGGAGGTTAGACAGGCCTGAAGCAGAGAGCAGGGGAGAGGCCCAGCGGAGGAGGAAGGCCCACAGTCAAATCTGACCACTGCTCCCGCCTTTGCTCCTTAACAAGTCATTTACCAAAGGTCAGTTGCCTTTAAAAATGGGACCTTGATCCCAGAGATAGTTGACTTTATGTGAACACTCCTGCTCTGTCCTCGGCACTGGAATCTAAGTGGCAACTGCCCAGTGGGCTTTGTGGGAGGGTTGAACACGTTTATCCTGGGCTTGAGGTTGTAATGATGATTTTCTGGAATGCCACTTCAGGACATCTTTTTCTTCGTTTCATGTAAATTAAATTGCTGGTGCATGTGGGAATGCGTGTGTCTGTGTTCCTAGGGGGAGTCAGACATTTCGTTAGTTACTGTCCGAGAAGCACACTGCAGATAAAAAGCTCTCCAGAACTGCCAGGTATTGTTATGAGTTGTCTTTGATTTGTAAATCATCTTGAATAGGCTGTTTTGTTTTATTCTGTTTTGTTTTGGTCTGAAAATGATAGCTTCAAACCTCGAGTTTAGCAATGGCCAAAACACACCCCCGAGAATGTGTGCAAGACACGAATGCAGGTTTTTAAATGGTTTCGATTTATTTGCTCCAAGCATGTGGGGGGCACTAAGAATTCTCGCGGAGACATCTAATATCCAGGGGATGGTGCCAGGACTCAAACTACCTGTGACCTTGAAAAAGTGCAATAACTTCTGTGGACCATGGTCTCCACATCTGGGAGGTCAACCGGTTGGATTATATGATCCCTGTGCTCCCTTCCCATGTTGGCCTTTCAGGTAATGCACCCACGCACACACACCTGCCATTTACTGAGACCTGCTGACTGTCACACACTCCTGATTCCTAGAGGGAGAAGGGAGAGGAGGGAGGGAGGGCAGAAGAGCAAGTCACAGTTGTAACAATGAAAATTGTCTCCAACCATTGCCAAGGGTCTCCTGAGGGGCAAAATCTCCACACGTTGACAACCACTGCTTTAGAAGAAAGTCCAACTTTTTTGCTATACAAGACACTCAGTGACCTGGCCTTTGTCTCTCATCTCAGCCTACTCACTCCCCCCCTTAGGAGGCTCCAATCACGCTGAGCCTACTTGAGCGTTTTGAACT
Organism: Rhinolophus sinicus; assembly: GCF_036562045.2. NCBI lineage: Eukaryota > Metazoa > Chordata > Mammalia > Chiroptera > Rhinolophidae > Rhinolophus > Rhinolophus sinicus. The sequence continues at coordinate 66,396,194 of NC_133755.1, read as the reverse complement.
GAGCCAGACTCCAATGCCTCCATTCCTTTGTCCACCTTCTTCCCACTTCCTCGACCACCTTTGTCCAACTTCCCTCAGCCCATTCCTTATTTTCTTTCAAAACACACATGCTCACCCACCTCCAAATCCAACCTTCCTTTACTTCTGTCCCTCTAGCCATCTGGGTGAGGGGCCCACTTTGGCACTCCTGAAGCTCCTTGCTCAGGGTTCCATCCCACCCCTGCCTGCACTACCTGGCAATCACCTGTGTGCAAACTTTTATGACACCAGATGGAGAGCTAGACTGCGAGGCCAGGATGGGACCCTGTCTTTTATCTCTTGATCTGCAGTACCAAGCACAATGTCTAGCACTTAATAGATATTGAATAAATGAGTGTGAGAGGAGGGAGGGAGGGAAAGATGGAGAAGCAGGGAGGGGGGAGAAGGAAGGAGAGAAAGGAGAAGAAAGGCTGTTAGAGATCTTTCTGATGTTACATGAGTAGTAGTAAATGTTGCTCTCCTCTCTATAGTCAATTTTTATTTCTAGAAGTCCATTAATTCAGCCATAAAAATAAATGCTGGTCCCTCATAAAAACTATATATGTCAATAAAGTGAGGCCTTTAGTGCTGACATCAGTTGCTGGGCTTTTTTTCTTTTTTTTTTTTTTCAAATCCCAGCCAAAGCACTTTACCCTTTCCCTGATGATTATTGCTTATTCCAGATTCAAACACTGACCTTTCTCAGGTGTCCCTTCTTGCCTATTGTGCTCCTGGCAGTGATGACCTGGTGGCTGCCTCTGAGTGTGAGGTGGGGGACCCCCTCAGTGCCCAGCCAGGACTATGGAGGCCCCTCAGACCTACTTCCTGCATTGAGCACGCCCTGCCCCCACACTGGCTCTTTACTGTCGTTTGCTCACTCCATTCTGATCTGTGTTAGCCGTCTGCTGGCTTCATCAGTTAAGTGCTCAAAATCCCCTTGGACCTGCAAAAGTTCCTCCTCCTCTACCCTGCCCCCACCCACACCCCCCAACCCCCGATACTGATGGAAGAACTGGATTGCCCAGGAGGCTCCTAGATGTGGCTGAACTGATGCATTTCTGAGCAGAAAACAGAAACAGTCCCGTGGCTTCCCTGAAGCCGGGGTCATCTTCTTATTGGAAACGAAATAGTGCAAAGCAATATGAAACCAAGTCAGGCGATCACAAACTTGAATTCACCTGTGGAACATAAACTACTCCCAGAAATCAGATCAACCCAGATGGCTGAGTTAATGGTCCTCATCCCGGCCGCCAACTGGAAAAGAATAAAAGAGCAAATATTTACACTGATGGTATGTTTTTGGAGTAGTCTACAACTTCAGTTTTGGGATGCTTCCGAAACAAAGAGGTTTTCTTACATTGACAGGATCCCCTATGAAAACCGGACGACAGATTAAAGAACTTTGAACACTTTGGTTTTACTTAAGGAAACAGCTGCAATAAAAGTGGAAGGTCAGTCAAACTGCAACGACCTTAAATCTCATGGAAATGCTTTAGCTGACCACTATGCCCAAAAGGGCAACATTAACCAAGATAATTGCTCCTCTAATCACACAGAAAAGAAAGACCATGGCGAAATTCAAAGAGGCTATTATTAACTACCAGAGACAAGCCCCTGATTTATAAAAATGCAAGTGGCAAGAGGCAGGATGCTCACTGCACATAGATAACATTTGGCACTCAGGATGGTCAACTGGTAGCATGAAAAAAAATTGAAAATGGAGTTTACCAAAAACCCTTCATGATATTACACATAATAGAAATCAGTTGGCAACAGTGTTAAATTAACATTAGTGGGGAAATTTTAGAGGCACAAGAGGATGTTTCCAAAATACATCCTACCAGCCAGTGACACAATCCTGGCAAAACTGTGAAGACCAGATGTGGACAGAAACCAAACCTGAATGGCCCTTTAAACACTCCATATGGACTTCCTATAAGTGCCTCCTGCACTGGGGTATAAGTATATTCTGGTTGTTGTCTGTTTATTTTCAGAGCAGTTTGAATCTTCTGGCCAGAGAGCTACTGCTGTAACTATGGCAAAAGGGAAAAAGAAAGAAAGAAGAAGAAAAACAGAAAAAAGAAAGGAAAAAATTCTTGCTTTTGTTTTTCCAACTTGGAGAATTCCCACTTCTCTAGTCAGAGGGACATTTGTTTTACTGAATTGTTATTAACAAACTCTGTAAAGTTTTCTTTTACTCTAAAACTAATTGTCCACAATCCTCAAAAAAAATTTTTTTGAACTAGTGGAATTCCAAAGCAAAGCTCTCAGAAACCCTTAACTCCTATAGCCTAAAGTATTGCCATTCGCTCTGATGTCTACAAGATGAAACCCAAAAATTATCTCTTTATAAGCACCAGGTTACCCCATGTGCTTGCAAGCTTCATCCCCAATCTTAGATTCTACCTGTTGTTGCTTGACTTATGTTTTGTTGCAATTTATTTAAGGGAACATCATTATTAAAGGCATCTGAGATTAAAACTTACAAACAAACAAACAAACAAACAAACAAAAACCATCCAAGGTATTGGCGTTTGGTTTCATGCTTCCCAGGTCAAAAGATATACGTTACTTCCTCTTGACTACTGGACATTTATTCTATCTGAGACCTTAAACCAAGGGTTCTTGGCAATGCTCCAGAAGTTGCCAACTTCAGAGATTGAGAGGGTCTACCCAAGAGGGTGGAACAAATAATGGACCTCAGAAGTGGACAAGTCCCACTCAAGTTGATAGAACAAGATGAATTTTCAGATTCCTCAAGAATTTTCTGATTTCTCTTTACTACACAGGGTTGCCTATTATTCTACTTAAACACCTTTCAAAACAAAACACTAATATAATCCCTCTTATCTCCATCCTTTTATTTCTGACCCCCATTCCCCATGGCCTTCTTCTACCCCTTAAGGAAAAGCAAAACTCTCTTACATGTTTTTTCCAGACCATAGCAGCTACTCTGAATCCAATGGATTGCTGGATCTGTAACTCCTTAACCGACCCCATTGATGAAAACTTAATAGCTAATCCTTTAAATCCTTTAGAAGGAAAATTCCCTTTAACAGATCCCTTCTGGTTCTTGGATCTCCTTCACATCATTAATTCCAACCTCCAATCTTGCAAAAGTTGGACTTTGACCTTTCCATCATTAAATGTTTCTGCTGAGATCATTACAATCCTATCAGCAAAGCCTAGTCAGTCAGGAATAGGCACTAATATCGGAGCTATCCTGATCATGATCGTTTATTCTCTTCAGAGATAACTTTAGCCTCCTTTGCAGAAACTGTGGAATTCCACTCAAGAAATCCATTCATCTTGGGGGACACAATAGAGACTCACTCCTCTTATAACAAATGACACACTCCCAATTCAATCTGTCTTCTTATATGGACCCTCAGGCTCATGCCTCTCTACCACGCACTCACTGATCTGTATATTCAGAGCAATTGGACCCTATTTTTCCCCCCTTCTTCCACCTCCCCCGCCCCCACTCTGGTTCAAGCCGTTGTTTTTCAGTCTAGTTGTGTAGGACACAGCTCCCTGGCCCATGCTGCTGGTATTATGAGCCTTGTGCTCCCCCCGGCTGGGATAGTCAGTCACCAGTCGTTGGCTGCCAGCCGCTCACACTGGCCACTGGCCGCTCGTGGCAGCACACGGTAGCCCACGGCAGCTCGCAGCAGCTCATGCCAACCTCCGGCTGCTCACAGCAGCCAGGCTTTAGGGAGAGCCATTGTTCACAATCGTAGCTGTAGAGAGTGCAGCTCACTGGCCCATGTGGGAATCAAACCAGCGACCTCAGCATTAGGAGCAGGGCGCTCCAACCATCTGAGCCACCGGGCCGGCCCAGATCCTATTTTCTTGAGAAGTATACCTAAAGCTTCCAAAATGAGGTAAGCACAGATTATTGGGGAGAACTTCCAAGGGCATTCCACAATAGAGATGATACAATTAGAAAAGTGGGTTGAGACTTGTCTCTACCTTTAGCAGAAGTTTTAAATGACACAACTCCTCTGAAAACCCAAAGAGCTGATGTAGACCCACTGGCTAGAGTTGTCATGGACAATCGTATTATCCCTTAATTTCCTCTTAGCCAGCCAAGAGGGAGTTGGTGCCATAGTAAACACTCTGTTGTGCCTATATAAATACTCCAGGGTAAACAGAACAGTCTATGACTAACTAAAAGGAAAAGCCATCTGGCTCTCTTGAACACACTCAGGTGGATTATGGGACACACTTTCGTTGCCTGGGTTTCATAATCTAGTTCTATGGCTTCAAGCCCTATTACAGCAACCAACAGTCATTGTGCTTCTGGTAATTGCCTGTATAGCAGTTGGCTAATGTAAATGCATCCTTTCCAGAGTCTTAAATGTTCTGCAAAGCCACTGTCACATCAGTTTCAACAACTCATCCTACAACAGGAAAAGGAAAGAGTAACCTTAGATCAACCACAGACTCCATCCTTCAAGGTCCGTGCAGGTCTCGGGAGTCGGTATTGATACAGTGGGCAGTAAAAGTCTCTGGGCTTTATTTTTGGTTCTCCTGCTGATTTGTTGTATAATTTTGGGAGTATTTTCCCCTTGGGCTTTCCTAATGTGTTGGATTCTAGTTATAGACAGACTTTATTAAAGCCCTCGTCAAAGACAGTCTAAAAACAAGATATGTAGCATTTTTAGGACATTAAATCCGGGGAAATACACTTACTTTTAATCCAGAAATGTGATCCTCATGTCTCCCATGCTCGTTAGGAGTACATTCCTAATCCTCTCCCACTAAGCCCAAGATTCAGGGCAATTTAGAATGTTCCTATTTGCTTACTGTTCTAGTGAAGGGGGAAGGGAAATGCTGATAAATTCGGCCTATATCCTTTTGCAGCTTTCTCCATATGGTGAGACATGGCTAGTCATTGAGACCAAGTTCTTCTAAAGCCCCATGAATTGTCCAAGGTCATGGGAATTTGCTAGCCCCCAGGAAATTTGTGTTGGAGCTGTGGGTCCTAAGCTCAGGCCTTGGATCTTTATGATGTCAGTAGGAAGAGCTGGACTGCTTTAACTCTCCATGGAAAGTTTGATCAACCTTCCAGATCAGTGAGACAAAGATCTTTAATCTTAGTCAGTACCCCTTGGTTGCAAGTTACTGAAAGCAACTCGAGTCAGCTCAAACCGGAAAGAGAAATCCACTCCAAGGACACGGGTCCTTGTTGCTCAGGGCAGAGATGGGGCTGGAAGCCAGGGCCTGGAAAAGCCCTGAGAGGGAGCCCAGGAATCATCTGCAAGAATCTGCAAGAATAGGCTCCCAGGGTCGAATGCCCCAGGGAGATACCCGCCCCCCTCTCCCCCCCCCCCCCACAGCGCTTATGATAAATTGAGGAGGAATGCAGTTAAATATATGTGATTCTTTGTGACTCTATCTTAAGGATAAATGTTCATTAGGGCATAGCCTCAAATTTAAACATACACATAAGCCCACACACACTCACACAAGCTCACATTGCCTAAGTAAATGCTCTTCAAGGTTTTAAATGGCATGGCATACTTTTTTCCAGGCTGGTGCCCAGTGGTAGTATTCCCAAGCAATTCATAATTAGAACATGCCGCTTCATTCAAGAGAAGGAGAATTAGAAAATGAGAGAGGAGAAAGGCAGGAAGAAAATCGTCACTCAGAAAGATTATTGATTTCTCTCATCCAGGAAACATAGTCTCTGAAGGACCAACTGACCTGACCAAACTGGAATAAAATCATGTTAATTAAAAAAAAAGTCAAACATGGAGACTTCCTGTTAAACTCTGGATTGAGCATATGTTATTTTCCCTGTCCCTTGTCAAATCCCACAAAATTGACTACAAAAGGATTTTTTGTTTTGTTTTGTTTTACATAAAAGGTACTTAAAACACACAAGGAAAAGGAGAATGGGAGGGAAGACATGTCAACAACACTTTGGAGGCTGGAAATCAGAAGGATGCGTGGTGTCTGACCTGGCCGACCAGGAGAAGCTGAAAGCTAAGTGACTTCAGTGGGGTGACAGGAGGAACAATCTGAGAAACCTCAGGCATTAGAAGCATTCAGCCCCTCTGAAGGCAGGGGTGAGGGTGAGACTGCAAACAGGAAGACTGCTTGAAAGTCTGCTCCTCTTTTCTCCCAATCGCTAAATGGGGCAAATCCTATTGACTCATCTTAAAACCATCTTCATATCTGACCACTTTTCACCACCTCCACCACAACCAGCCTCGATCAAGCCAACATCACCTCTCACCTGCATCCATCTTCTTCCTCTCCTCTCATTTCCTGCTGCATCAATCAAGATTTTGTCCCCACCTCACCATAGGACTTTTCCAAGTCACTAGTCATATTACTGAGTTCAGTGTCCATTCTTGGTTATCAGCAGTGTGTGACTCAGTTGATTTGATCTTCCTTTCATCCTTGAAACATTCCTTTTTTTTTTTTTTTTTTTGGCTTTCAGAACACTGCTCTCTTTCCCTTCTCCTTCTGTCTCACTGGCAGCTCCCCCTTCTCAGCCTCCTTTGCTGGCTCCCCATCATACCAACAACATCTTCGTATCAAAATGTTCCAAATTTCAGTCATCAAACATCTTCTCTCTCTACAGCCATTCCCTGATTGATCTAGCTGTTTGCATGTAAACATCACCATAAACTAACAACTCCAAAAATGTGTGTACCCCAGTCTAGGCATTTCCCCAAACTCAGCAATTGAATATCTAACTGCCTATTCGCCACCTCCACTTTCATATCTAATAGGTAAACATCTCAAACTTAACGTGACTAAAGCAAAACTCCTGATTCTTCCCTCTAAAACCTGCTCTTTCTCCAGTCTTCCCCATATGACAGCCACAGGGATTCCTTTAGAAAGTAAATCAGATTATCATCGCTCCTTTGCTCAAAACCCCATGACACTCAGTATATAGGTCCAGGGCCCAACACGACTGGCTTTCTGCCATCCCCTTGGCTTCATCTCCAACCAATCCCCTCTTGGTTACTCTTATCCAGCATCACTGTCTTTAAATATTGAGGCATAGTCCCAACTTGGGGCCTTTGCCCTCGCTATCCTCTGAGCCTGAAATGCCTCTCTCCAAGATACCTGCATGGTTTCTTCTCTCATTGCCTTTGGACTCTGCACCAAAGACTCCTGACCAGAGAGGGCATTACTGACCACCCCCTGTATATATACTCACCCTTCCCCAGCCCATCCTCCTTCCTGTTTTACCTTTCTCCCTAGCTCTTACCTAGCACTGATGTTTCACTGACATAGCTTTTTGCTTATTGATCACCTTTACCTTCTAAAAAGTAAGCTCTAGCAGCACAGGGACTTCACTCAGTTTGTTCACGGCCACATGTCTCCAACAGTCAGAACAGACCTAGGAAGAATCTACCAAAAATCAGTTAAGCCCTTTCGATGGCCTCACAGCTGGTGCATTCAGATGCTGCTCATTCCCTGCCCCCAGAGGAAGAATAAAAGTTTGCTCCTAGTGGGGTAGCCGGTTAGCCCAGTTGGTTAGAGTGCGGTTCTATTCACAACAAGGTTGCCGGTTCGATCCCCACACGCGCCAGGGAGAGCTGTGCCCTCCCCAACTAGATTGAAACAGTTACTTGACTTGAAGCTGATGGGTCTTGGAAAAACATACTTAAAGTAAATTTTTAAAAAATTTATTATTATTTTTTTAACAACAAAAAAGAGTTTGCTCCTGGAGAGGCTGATCTACAGAAAGGCAGGATTGAAGGATACAAGGCAAATTGAAGGTGGGACTGCCTGGATAAAAATGGGATTGAATGAAAGTGTACATGGCAGAGGTTGAGATGCCCAGGGTCCTGCCTACCCCCGTCCTGCTCCACTTGTACCATAGAGCTAGCAGAACTTTAGTCTCCCTCAGCAGGACTGGAATGTCCCCAGCCAAGAAGTCAGCTGACACTCTGATTGTCTGCTAATTAAACCCATCACTCAAAAGGCCTTTCCATGCCAGACAGCACTTTTAGGGCCTCATGCTTAAATATGAACAGATAGCCATGGTTGTCAATATTTGTGGAAGGTGTCAATGGACTAAATCGTATCCCACTCTCCAAATTCATGTGTTGAAGCCCTAACCCAAAATGGTACTATAGTTGGAGATAGAGCCTTTAAGGAGGTAACTAAGGTTAAATGAAGTCATAGATAGGGGTGGGACCCTAATCCAATTGAACTGGTGTCCTTATAAAAAGAGGAAGAGACACCATGAATGTACATGCACAGAAAAAGGCCATGTGAGGACATAGCCAGAAGGTGGTTGTTTGCAAACCTATCAGAGAGGCCTCACCAGAACCAACCCTGTTGGCACTTGATCTTGGACTTCCAGACTCCAGACTGTGAGAAAATAAATTTCTGTTGTTTAAGTCACTCATCTGTGGTATTTTGTTATGCAGACTAATACAATGTCTAATGTGAAAGCAAAGAACCAAACCAAAACAAATAGTGAGGAGAAGAAATAGCAACATAAGGAACAGAAGAAAACTTTTGAAATAATTTATATCATTCCTATCCGTAGAGGTATAATAGGAGATCTCAGCAATACAAATAGAATGGTAATTTTAAACAATTAAAGAACTGTCACAGTGCAAAAAGTAGCTCTTTGAAATGTAACATACAATAGGAAGGTTTAAAGTTAATTGAAGATTTAGAAGACAAAATTGAGGAAATCTCACTGAAGGCAGAACAAATAGAAAATAGGAAAGAAAATTTTTTCCAGCTGTATTAAAGTATAATTGACAAATAAAATTATATGTATTTGAAGTGTACAATGTGATGATTTGATATATGTATACTTTCTAAAATGATTACCAATCAAGTTAATTAATGTATCTGTCACCTCACAGTTTCCATTGTGTGTGTGTGCGCACGCGCGCGCTGAGAATGATCAAAGTCTGCTCTCTTATGTCTACAATCATATATTGTAGGGATTTTGGCCTGTAATTTTCTATTCTTCTACTGCCCTTGTCTGACTTCATAAAACGAGTTTGGAAGTGTTCTCTTCTGGCCAATTCTGGTTCCAAATTCCTTTCTAAGTTTCTGTAGGCTTGTGCTCATCCTGCCTTGTTATTATATCATATTTCAGCATAATGGGCTGAATGACTTATAACAATCACCACTATCGCTCTTTCCTACAAGTAAATCACATGAGTTACTGTGTGTACATCACCCAAGGGACCTGTGTACAAACCTCTGTTCTTTAATGGTTTCATGTTTTTATTTTCTGTTTTTGGTATTTGAGAGACTAGATGTGGAGGTTTCCAAGAAAAGTTTACTGCCAATTAAAGGATAGCAGAACCATGTCCTTACCCAGGGCTGTCCCTACAAGGGTCACTTGTCTGCACTTTCATAGGTCCTTTGAGACGTCAGTAATAATATAAATTTCAAAAATGAATTTTAATGAAGTTCAGAAAAGAAGAATAAGGTGGAGTGCCCCAAAGCACTCCCTGAAATGTGGGAGTCCAGGATGGACATCTCAGTTGCCTTACCTGAAAGGTCAGGTCAGCCCCCCCTTAGAATGGGAAAGATAGTCCTCATGAGAATAAATGGAAGTAGATGAATGAATGAATGAATGAATGAATGAATGAATGTAGGTGATTGGGTAAAATTGAAATAAAAGCCTCTTCAGACATTGTGTACTATATATAGGATAGCATAACATAATATTCTATAATAGACAAAAATAAAACTTGGGCTAAATTGTACCAAGATTCTAGAGTTGGTATACATTTTATTTATGTACTCTTCATCACTCTTTTTATCCTATTTATCTAGAAAGCAGTGTGAATTGGAGGCTGCCTACTAGTTTGCACTAAAGTTCAGTTAATACCATCTTACTATATTCTATAAAGGTGCTGCCAAGGTCAGTTAGCTCAATGTTGTGTTTCTTTCTTGAGAAAAATACATTTAAAAAATACTGCTGACTGGAAAAGGAGAGAGTGGGAAAGGAAATTTAAATACAATGGTACATTTCCCATAGAGTTCACAGGTTATTTTCAATGTGAAAATCGAGCTTTGTCATTTCTTGTTAATAGAAATACTGACATTTAGAAATATACATTAAAAAACTTAATTATTATAATAAGGGGTTACCCCTGTTTTTCTGGGGCATCTCAGTAGATCATAGCCTGATGGTGCAGTGGACAGCTGTTTGTGAGCCTGTTGAAATTACGCCAATTTGTATTAAATTATGACGTCTCAGAAAAGCATGCAACTTGAATTTGGTGGGTTAGAGACGAAAGTACTGAAGTTGAAACGCATTTATAAAAGTCTATCAAATGGCAAAACAAAAGGACTTGGAAAAAGAAAACAAGCCACGTGAATGTTCTCCCAGCTCCGCAAAATCAGCTTTCAAAAGAGTACTGTTTGTTTTATAAGTACTTGCAAACTCTTCGGGTGCCTTAGGTAAGGGAATAAGGGGGGAAAGTGTCGTCATGCACCGAGGTTCGCTTCACGTTTGTGCATTACAACAATAAAGACTATTATGATGGCAATGTGGGATCTCCTGGCAAATCGACATTGCCAAGAGGGGGGAAATGGTCCTTATGGGACAACCGTCTTGCTAGAAGGCCCTCAATTAAAATTGTATTTAAGCTTACATCGTGTACAACATATATTTTTTAATATTAGCAGAAAATTGCTTTCGCGTGTAACCCCAGTGCTGCATGTGAGATGGGATATCCGCCGTAGTTTGCAGATATCCAGGTGGACCGGGAAAGGAGTTTGTTGTGCCCCTGCGGGAATTGACAACGAATCGCTTACACCCGTCGGCGCAGTGTTCATTCCCACCAACCCATGTGGGCGGTGACTCTCAGCTTCTCCGACATTGTGAAGTGTCAGTTCATGTGTCCTTTTCTCCACTAGATGTCACTGTAAATCAATCGCTCGTGGAGGGGGAACCCATGGTTTTAAGTATGCTCAGAGAGCACCAGGGTTTTAAGCATGGTCAGTCCCTGCGCTTGCCCTCTCCGACTGGGGAGAGTGGGGCAGGGGCGGCGGGGACCCGCTGAAAGAAAGCAGTGCCCAGTCACAGGCTGCGACTCGAGCGCGAAGTGCGGAGGTCGCAAGGTGCCGGACCCGCTGTGCGACGCGGTAGGCGGGACCGCGCTGCTTTTCCCACTCCCCCGCCAACGAGACGGTCACGTGCCGCGGCGGCGCTGCCTCCGCGGACAACTGCGTGAGAGGAGGGCGGGCCCGGGGAGGGGCGGGGCGGCCTTTGCCGAACTCTGCGGCGCCGCGCCCGACGTTCCGGGTCGCCTCGGGCAGGGCGCGAGCGAGCGTGTGCGCCGCGCGGGGGTGAGTGCGGGCGGGGTGGGGCCAGCCGCTCCCCGGCCGCGCGCTCAGAGCAGGACACGGCCCGCAGGGGGCGGTGTGAGGGCGGAGCCAGGGAGCGCGCAGACCGCTGAGGGGAGGTGGGCGGGGCGGAGCTGCGACGCGCGCGCCCGCCGGAGGGGGAGGGGCGGGGACCGCCGCGGAGCGCGCAAGGCCGGCCTCTGCGAGCGTGGGGCGAGCGTGGACCGCGGCGCGGCGGTGTGACTCCTTCCCCAGCCCTCCTCCCGGCCCAGGCGACGACAGTGTGCGGCGGCAGCGGCGGCGGCGGCGCCCGGGTCCGCGAAGCCGGACGAGGCGGCTGTGCCGGGCATGGTGGTCTGGGGCAAAGCAGAAGGTGAGCGACCCCCGGCCGGCGGCGGGGTGGGGGAGGGGCGGAACCGGACACGCGCATCCCAGAAGCGCCGCAGACCCGCCCGGCGTCGGCGGCGGAACACGAACTGCTGAGGCGGGGCGGAGAGGGCGCGCCGGCCGGACACCGCGGCCGTTCTCTGGAGGCCTGACGGCCCGCCGCGTCCCGAGAGCGGCGGTCGCCGTGTTATGTAACGGTGACCTCCCTTCCCCCTCCTCCATGGCGCGACCTGCCGGGCCCCTCACAGGGCCACCCGCAGAGGCGCCGCGCGACTACTGGTGCCCGCGGCCCTGCCCTCCGCGGCCCGCGGCGGACGCCTCCCGGCCCCACTCCGACTGCGCCGCAAACTCCCTTTCCTGCGCCGGCGCCTCGCCGGCCATTCAGCGTCGCGCCATTCATTGGTGCGCGCGTTGGGTCGCTGGTTCTTGGAGCAGCGCAGGGTGTCGGCGGGGGCCGAGCGCGGTGTTCTCTGCCATCTCCCGCCACTACGTCTCCTCTCCGTTACTTCTCTATCAAACACCCCCGCCCCATTGGATCCCGGAATCGGGGTCGGAATTCCCGAAGGCACCTTTTATTCACTTGTTTTTCCTTGTTACTTATCTGTTGCCTTCATGTGAAGGGCACCTTTCCTCACCTGTCCGTACGAGAGTCCCTTTCATACTTGCACTCACTGTTGAAACAAGTCAACCCAACTATAGACGGAAAGGGACATTTCCTTATGTAGTTCGCTGCTCTTACTACCTAAACCCAGCTTGTAAAGAAATACCTTAATATATCACTCCTTAATTGACTCCTCTTTATTTTAAAAAAGAATTGCAGATGGTATAAGTCTACTCTTTCTGTCTTCCACGTCTGCTCAAGTCACGTACAGAGTAGAAATGGCATCGTTTAGGTAAAAATATGGACCGGCACATACCATGAAAGGACTTGCAGCTATTAAGGGCTTTATGTAACTGTTCTTAATTCTGCGTATCAGCCTGGTTTCTCTGGTCTCTCCACTTCAGCCTTGGAGAAATAGCCATTTCCTCTGTAGATAGGGTAGGACAGAGCATAACCTTGGTTCTTCCTATGGCATGCGCAGTAACCCATCTTAAGGGTAGTACTGTTTATTCCCTCTTTTCCAAACTTCCCGTCTCTGCTTTCCCACATAGTCTTGTCTTAACCGGTGCATGTTCTCTCCCCATACTTCCTATGCTGGACTCCTCAAGCTCGCTCAAAGTTCCTGTTCCAGGAATCCTTCTCCATCTACAAGGATATCTTCCATTCAGTACTTGGGCTATTTATTTGCCACTTTTGGTTATCTTTTCATCCACATCCTGTTTTTCTCAGACTGTCTTATAGGTCTCGAGGGCAGAGTCTGAACTGCACTTGTCTTTCATCATAGAACTTTTCACCTGTTTTATGGTAAACAATATATATTTAAGATTTTTTTCCTAAACAATACATATTTAACATTTAACTTGCAAATCACTATTTTAGGATAAATTTAAAGTAGAAAATATTTTTTAAATAATGTGCTTGAATATGTAAGATCGTTTTTCTCACCTCTAACTTCAAAACTCAGATTTTACATAAGAGAAAGAAACCCTGTCCTCACCAGAAACTACCTAGTCAATAAATTAGGAATGCTTCGTATAATACATACTTGATAGTCCTTTCTTTGATAGCTGCTGTAGTAGAAAAACAAGAACTTCGGAGTTAGATGTAGATTTAAATTCTGCTCTGTCCATTATTAGCTGTGTGACCTTGGACAATTTAAAATTTTAATATCTCTGATTTTTTTCTCGTAGAAAAGGTCTCATTCCCACCGTGGGTAGCTGAAGATTAAATGTAAAGCATCTAGTGAGTCCCTGTTAGACGATGATGCTTAGTACATACATATTCCCTTTGGAATGCCTCTTTATTGAAATTTACAATCTAGAATGAACCAGGATGTGCTGGAGACAAAGCATGAGAAGAAAGCTAATCAAAAGAGGTGATACATACCTCTTCTTGTCTCCAAATAAATGAACAAGTCCTAAACTAAATCGCAGTAACCCTCTTTCAACTTCTCAAGAATGTATGTGGGCCGGCCCGGTGACTCAGGCGGCTGGAGCTCCATGCTCCTAACTCCGAAGGCAGCCGGTTTGATTCCCACATGGGCCAGTGGGCTCTCAACCACAAGGTTGTCAGTTCAATTCCTCAAGTCTCGCGAGGGATGGTGGGCAGCGCCCCCTGCAACTAAGATTGAACACGGCACCTTGAGCTGAGCTGCCTTCCGGATGGCTCAGTTGGTTGGAGCGCGGGCTCTCAACCACAAGGTTGCCTGTTTCGACTCCTGCAAGGGATGGTGGGCTGTGCCCCCTGCAACTAGCAACAGCAACTGGACCTGGAGCTGAGCTGCGCCCTCCACAACTAAGATTGAAATAACAACAACTTGACTTGGAAAAAAGTCCTGGAAGTACACACTATTCCCCAATGAAGTCAAAAAAAAAAAAAAAAAAAAAAATGTATGAGTGTGTGGCGTATTATATATCATAGAGTATATTAAACAGGACATTTATAAATGAAGGAAATACCTTTTAATCTTCCTTTCCTCCTAGAATAGCACCAACTGAAGCATTAACATGGATATTGAAAAAGAAGAATCTGATTTTCAAGTCAGGAATGGGGGATGAAGGGAGGAGGAATATAAAAAAAGTCTTTTTTTAGAGATAGGTTTCGTGTTCTTTTAGTATCTCATCTACATATAATCTGTACGTGAATCCTAGTCTAAGGTTCAGTGTCTCTTCCTTATATTGTTGCAACAGTGCCCTCCCTGCTGTCCCTGTTTTTGCACCTTCCCTCACTAATCCCCCACATAATAATCAGAGTGATCTTTTTAAAGTCATAAATCAATTTTCTTGCTCAGAATCCTCCCCAAGCTTCCTATAACTCTTGGAATTGAATCAGAACTCCTTACCACAGCCCATCAGGGCATTACGTGATTTGGCAGATGCCAGTTGTACCCTTACCTCCTCCCACATGACTCCATCACTCTGCCTCAGGCCTGTGGTTCTTTTGCTGTTTCTTGAACAAACCAAACATCCTACCATAGAGGTGTTATCCTTGCTGTGCTTTTAGCTGGGCCACCCCTCCTCCTAGTTTTCTTGCCTTTATATCTTCTGTTTGCTGCTCAGATGTCATCACCTCAGGTAGGACTCCCCTGATCCCTAAAATAGAAGCCAGCCCCTCCCTCTGTCGCCTTCTGCTGTTTTCATTTTACTTTATTTTTTCCATAGTATTTATTATTACACTAGGTGAAGATACACTATTCACTTTTTTATCAATTTCTTCCATTAGACTTGTTTGCTCCAAGGCCCCTTCCCCCACTAAAGGGCAGAGGCCTCATCTAACTTGTCCATGGCTTTGTCCCCAGTGCTTAGAACTGTGCCTGTCACATAGTAGGTTCTCAGTAAAACTTGTTAAATAAATGACTGGTGTAGTTGATTTAAACACTGGTTCTGGAGTCCGAATCCTGACTCCTTCCATTTACTGATTATGTAGTCTTGGGTAAATGTCTTTTGGTGCCTCAGTTTGCTCATCTGTAAGATGGGGATAATACTATCAACCTCGTAGGAGTATGGTGAGTAATAATTGAGTTGATATATGTAAAGTGCTTAGCACCAGGTTATTTTATAGTTTTTAAAAACGATGTTTGGAATTAGCTTGGAGTATCGCTTAAGATTTTTTGTTTTTGTATGAGATAAAAATGTAATCTTGAATTTTATATTTATTACTTTTGCTGAATTGTTTTAGCTACCAAAGTTATACTTATGGAACACTTTTTTAAAATAAATACAGTTTGTGGATGTCTGGAACAGATTACAAAATCAACTGCTGAGAATGATGACCAGTATTTGGTCTTAATGTGTAAGTCACCCTTTTTATTCTTAGATCTGTAGAAGATGCTAAGAGTGATTATCTCAACAGCTGCCCACCAGAGTGGCTTTTATATATTTCCCTTTGAAGTTCAGCTGGAGATATGATTGTGGTGATGAAAGGACTTGCTGGAGGCTGAAAACAGGAGTATCCTTGAAGATCCAGTTGAAGTATGAGTCTTGTATTTGGGAAAGGAAAGATGTTTTGTCATCTTCAGTGTGTTCAATTTCTGCCTTTCATTATAGGTCTCCCCCCACCTACCCCCACCCCAGTTGCATTTGGTTATTAATTAAAGCTTATAGTAAACCCCTGTGCTTCATATCTTCTTTTTCCTTTCTCTTATTTTTGTAATGTGATTTTGTTTTCTTCTCTAGCATTTACAGAAATCGAGGGGAAAGAATTGATGGGGACAAGCAACTTAGTAATAATAGTTCCTTTGAGCTAGTGCACCTTGAATTATTCTTAAAAATTAAGATTCTGCTTGTGGTAATTACGCTTGCATCAAACCAGTTGTTTTTACTCAGTCCTCTTCTCTTTAGTAAAATGCCTCTTTGTAGGAACATTGTTTCATTATGTTTTATTTCTAAGTTTGAACCTCAGCCAATAGGATCCTAATCTTTGGGCCTTAAATGTAAAAAGAAATCAAAACACTGCCCTTCTGTGTAACATTTGTTCCAAAATTTCATAATAATTGTTAAATTATTAAATGTTTACAGTGTGTCAGGCTCTTTGCTAAGTGCAGTGTCTCATTTAATATTCACAAGCACCTCGTAAAGTAGGCACAGTTATAAAGAAACACATTTAGAGAGATGATATGACTTGGCCAGGTCACACAGGTAAGAAAAGAGCCAGGATTTCAGTCTACTTTGACGTGGTTCCATAACCCAAGGTCATAACCACTGCTATGAGGCACCTAAAAACAAGGTTTCTGTTTGGAAACTTACCAGTTATTTTATCACATTATTTGTGGTGTTCCTCTTAACTACTGGCAGTTTCATCATCGTTTGTGGCTAAGTTTTTTGGATTTAAGCACTATACTATTTATAAGTGTGAAACATTTTAATAGGCTGATGATATGCACAGTCATTTATTTTTTTCTCATTAAAAATAAGTCAAAGCATTGTGTATCATGGTAGGTCAGCTTTGTAAATAGTTTGAAAAGGTTTTGTATATAATTATGTGATACATCAGATTTAAGAAAACATGAATGTCTTTAAATTTGCTTAAGGCTAAAATAAATTTTAGGTAGCAAGTACATACTTAATAAAAATTAATGATGTATTTCTGCTGATTATGGAACAAATCTTTGCTAGCTCTATTTTTAATAAGGAGGGACACATTAGAACATTTTTGCACCATAGTGAGCTTTATTAATTTTTGACATCTACTTGCGAGACTTAAAATTTGAAAAATATCTAAATTATGAGTTGTTGACTTCCAACACAAGTAGATTCAGAATGCTGGTGCTAGAATGAAACTTACAGATTCTGTAGACCATATCTTTATATTTTCCTGGAGGAAAATGAGAAGTCATTTTATAGGAGTCATCCACCTGATAAAAAGGAGTCATTTACTTGATGAAGAGGAGAAATAGGACTAGAACCTAATGGGTGTTTTTTTTTTGGTTTTGTTTTTTACTGTAAGGCCATGCTTTTTTCTGCTACACTAATAAACTGCCCCCCTTTGTCACCCACAGAAAGATCAGTGTGTGCTTAGTATCTTATGTTCAAGAGGGTAGAAAATTGAGCAGTATATTGTTGTAAATTTGTGATTTAAAATCTTGAGGGTTTTTTCTTAATCACTGGCTTTAAAATAATAGAAAAAAATTCTTCCATAGTGCATTTAGAAATTATGCTTTCTCATGTAGGCAGGTAGCTGCCTTAGGCACAAAAGGTGGTTTGAGAAATCTTTTAAAGACCAGTCTGGTTTCTTGGCTTTATGCTAGAATTGAAAGATTAGTTAGGGATATGCACGAAGTCAGTTGTGATGTGAATAGTTTTTATTTGAACCCAATATCTGAGTAACCAAAATGTTGCTTATTGACTTCAATCATTCCTGGTAATAGCCAAGGCTAAAATGAGCTTTTCGTAGGTTTAATCGGAAAATACCTGAATCTTACATTTTCTAAACTCTATTTCTACAGTTGAGATTAATAAGAATGGACAATATATTTTTATCATTTAGGCATTAGTCTTAATTATGTAATTGAAATTATGATTTAGATTCCTTGTTCTTTTAAATGGTTTTCCTCAAAGTTCTGAATTTTATAATAAGCTCTGTATTTCTTTTTTCTTTTTTTATAAATCTTATTGGGAAATATTGGGGGAAAGTGTATTTCTCCAGGGCCCATCATCTCAAAGTCCATTCGCCATTTTCAATCTTTAGTTGCAGGGGGCACAGCCCACCATCCCATGGGGGGAATTGAACCAGCAACCTTGTTGAGAGCTCATGCTCTAACCAGCTGAGCCATCCAGCCGCTCCTCTAGAAGCTCAGCGGCAGCTCGTTGTCTTCAATCTAGTTGTGGAGGGCGCAGCTCACTGGCCTTTGTGGGAATCGAACTGTTCAGCTCTCTAACCAACTGAGCCATCTGGCCACCCCAATAAGCTCTATTTCTTGATCTATTGGCTCTTTAGTTTAAGCCTTTTTAAAAATTTAAGCTGGACAGTCCTGAATTTTAAAAATATTTTAACAGTTTCTCCTTTAATATTTTTGAGCATAACCAAAAAATTCCTCTCCTTTTTGTTTTATGCCTTAAAAAGTTCTTTTACTCGACTTTTTCTCATTCAGTTTCCCTAAGAGTCCTGAGGAAAGAGGTAGGGCACTATATCCTAGTTTATAGCTGCAATGTAATTCTGGCAACAACTACCCAGAGTTCGGCAAGGTATCACAGGTTAAGGGCACAGTCCACAAGACTCCCCTCACTTCACATACCAGTCGTGTGCTCCAGGACTTCCAGGCCACCTGCACTTCTGACCAACTGGCTACAAATCTGGGAGTTCCCGGTACCCCCTCAGGTTTCATAATTCACTGGAAGAAGGACTCACAGAACTCAGGAAAGTGCTGTACTTGCAGTTGATGGTTTTATTGTGAAAGATACAAATCAGGACCAACCAAATCAAGAGATACATGGAGAGAAGCCTGGGAGGGTCCCATACATGGAGCTTCTTTGCTCTCATCCTCTCACTACATTGATATATGACTACCAGGGAAGCTCACCCAACCAAGCCTTAGTATCCAGAGTTTTTATTGGAGTTTTATCACATAGGCATGGTTGAGTTCAGCCTGCAGCCCCCTTCCTCTTCCAGGAGGTCCGGCCGCTGTACAGCTCAAACAAAACCCCAACCCTCTAGTCACATAATTGACCTTTCTGTCATGATCCAGCCCATCCTGAAACTAGGGACTCACTGGGAGTCACCTATTAATATAAAAGATGTAGTCCCAGTGTCCCACCATGAATGTCAGAGACACTCCTAAGAGTTGTAAAATTCTAAGCATCTGTAGTCTCCCTCCCAGGAACCAGGGCCAAAGGCCATCCAGGTTCTTTATTATACAGCAATAGCTGAAGTAGGAGATTTGCCCAGTTTGTGACAGTTGAAGCTAGAACACATCTTTGTAGTGTGATCTCTCTTTGTAGCCTAGTGATCTTCATTATACTGAAAATTGGAACAGGTTACTGTGCATACAGAAGGATTGCCTTCTGTTGAAAATCTAACTTTTTTTTTTTAATTGATACAATAGTATTTAAAACTGGCTAATGTTTGTTTGAGCCAAATACATAAATTGTGTTGTAGGTCGGGTTACATACTTTTTGGTATTTTAAAAGTTCTATAATTTTGACTGAAAAGTTTTATTTTGGAGTATTTATTTTGGAATTGGGAATTTTATTTATTACTCATACTGCTAAGTGAAAGGAAATATAAACCTATGAAATGAGACTTGTTGGAGGTCGGTGGATTGATAATGTATTTGTTGTTCGAATTGTAAAACATTTTAGTAACTTAGTTGCCATTTTGAATTTTAGCACTTGAGTTGAAGTTACTAGCTCTAGTTCAAGTTTACAATGTTGCAGGTGTAGGTTAATGTTCTTTTGCATATTGTTTATGTCCAACAGGAAAATCTTATTTCTAATTGTTACATAAAAGTTACCTTACTTTCTCTTGGAACTCACTGAATGTTTCTCAGAAACAGAATCTATTAGTTAAGGTATAGAGAGCTAAATAAACTGTTACATTGAATAGGATTTCTAGTGTCTTTTGAAGAATGTAGCGTCTCCTTAGAATGTCATATCATCTTAAAAAGTGGGGTTTTGTTACTCCCTTTGTTTTCACTTGCAGTTACATTTAATACTAGGATTTGTGAGGAGAGACTTGTGAAAGATGGAACTGATAGATCTAGAAACGAGTGAGTTTGACCATGTTTCTGAATTGCAGTTCCACAGAGGGATTTGTTTTTCATTGTGTGTCATTGTGTGGGCCGGCTTACCTTGTGAGTTCAGAGCGCTAAGGCGTATGTGGCTAGGGCACACAGACGGTGAGGACTTCTGCTGGGAGAGACTTCAGATCGTAGTGGAGCCAGAACGTCTGCTCCCACAGCCATCCCATTCCTCACCATTTATGTACACACATTTACACTTCCTTTCCAAACTTTTTACAGAGGAAGGCTCAAACTTCTTAGTAAGATACTCAGGGCCTTCTGTTATTTCATCAACTACCTTATTAGTTCCTCTATCACTGTCTGGCCATGTGTCCGAAATACCAGTCAATCCCAAATCTTGCCTTAAACATCGATCTTTTGTTTTGTTTTTGATCATGCATTTTCCTTTTTCATGAAATCTCCCTCTGACCCCTTTCTGCCCATTAAAATCCTACTCATTGTTCTCAGCTTAGATGCACCTCTTCAGTGAAGCCTTTTTGGATATCTTCTCTGAAAGGAGATTTATTGCTATTTTCTTTGTGGATTTATTGCATTTTATCAGTGCCCCTAATGTAGGCTCCTGTATTGTAGTTTTATTATTGCAAATATATTTTCTCTGACACCTTTGAATTGTGGTTTATACTTACTTTTCTTACCTTGAAAACTGCAAATTACAACGAATACTCAGTGAATGTGGGGTAAAGTATTAGATCATACCTGGAATTGGGGGAAAAGGGATGGGAGGCAGGACACGAGAGATCGTGTCACCTGTTTAATCAGAGCCTTCAAAGGGTGAGTTGCATTTGGTCCTACTGTAAAATTCTTTCTACTTAGCGTACATTGTAGCAATAGTTTTTCTACTTACATATTCTGACATTACCTGTGAACTTGTATACTGGTTTTTCTCACTTCCCACTCTAGATACATTACAGGCAAAATCAGTGGTTATCAAAGTATGTGCCTCACACCAGCGACATCATTATCTGGTGTGGGGACAGAGCCAGGAGTGCAGTTTCCAGGCTCTCGGCCTCACGTGGAAAGGTGCTCACTTGCATAGTAGATGGCCATCAGCTGTGGCTAGTTGGCCATCAGCTGTAACCAGTGAGCCATTGGCCACTAATATAACTGCTGTGGCTACGCTAGCAGCCGATGGTGGCTGAGCTAGCAAACGCGGATTGCAGTTAGCAAGTGGGGTTGGTTGGCAGGCAGAAAAGCGGACAGGGGATGCGGATGGTGTGGATTCTACTTCCAGTGTCCTGCCCGGCCGCCAGCGAGACGGGGGTTAAGGAAGACCCCTTGTTGGGGTACTGGTGGATGTTTGCTCCCTGTGTCTCCAACCCAGCTGCCGGCAAGAATATAGTGGTATGACTCCCGTCTGTGGCTCCGTGGCCCCGTGGGTGTTCCTTTCTGGCCTCACCATGTCCTGTGTTCTTAGGTGGGGAGCGGGAGCCGAGACCCCACATGACATCCTGCATGACACCTGGGAACTTTGTAGAAATGCAGATTCCTGGCCCCACTCCAAAGCTACTGAGTGGGAAGCTTGGGAGTTAGAGCCCCGTAGTCTCCATCTTCACAGGCCCTCCAC
Source organism: Rhinolophus sinicus (assembly GCF_036562045.2). Classification (NCBI taxonomy): domain Eukaryota; kingdom Metazoa; phylum Chordata; class Mammalia; order Chiroptera; family Rhinolophidae; genus Rhinolophus; species Rhinolophus sinicus. The sequence goes on along the minus strand of NC_133755.1, from coordinate 66,374,591 downwards.
GTGATTCTGATGCCTCTTAAAGTAGAGAACCGCTGCTCGGGACATAGACAGTCCCCTCTTCTTTGACATTACCTTCTTTACTCTCCAGCTGACTTCTGTTCCTACCACTAAGCTCTACAGTGGTCTTTGGAATTCTTTGTTTCCTGAAACCTTGCACTTTTCTACTGATAATCATTTGGCCACTGCTCCTTGGTGAAGACCACTGCTCCTTGGTGAAGACCACTGCTTTTTGCTCCCTCCTTCTGTACTCTTTTTTTATCATGTCATTTCCAGAACATTCTTTTTGTTTTCCTTTGTAGCTTAATCCTTAGTTTTGGGCATGCTGATTTAGAGGTGAATGTGGGACATCCTAGTAAAAATGCTTGATAAGCAACTAGGGCCACGTGGATTGGAGGTCAGGAAGGCAGAGAAATTGAGGGAAGGTATTTGGAGGCCAGTTAATTTTGCTGCTTGCTTGAAAACCAAAGAAGGCAGTTTGCTGTACTTTATTAAAACAGTGTCTTTGTTTTTTCCCTTTCCCTTCTGTGGAAATCGGTGACTATAAGGAAGCAAATTATTAGAAGGTCTCCTTCAGCTTGTATTCAAATTGATACCATGCGAAGGTCCAGCTGCCTGCCGATTGAAACAGTTGAAAATCAAGAGACGTGTTTGGTGGAAAGAAAAGTAGGTTTATTAAGAATGCCGGCATTCTGGGAGGATGGTGGACTCCTGTCCAAAGGCCACCCCTCCGTTCCTAGAACGGGCAGAAGGTTTTATAGGGACACAGGAAGAAGAAAGGAAAGGGGGAGTCAGTCAGGCAAGTCCGAGGGCTGACATGCTTCCTGGGGTCTGGTCTGTTTTAAGATAATACAGTGAATGGTACCTCGGTTTTCAAACGTAATCCACGAATTCTGAAACGTTTGAAAACAGCCGACAGCTAGGCCTCAGGATCTTGCACTCAGCGGAAGCCATGTGACATGTTCTAAGTCGTGTATGAAAAGCGAAGCATTTACTTCCGGGTTTGCAGCGCTCATAAACCAGAATGTTTGTTGACAGAGATGTTTGAAAACCGAGGTACCACTGTATTATCTCTGAACTCCAACTCAACTCAGTCACCTCGGCCTGGGGCTTTATGTGTATTCCATCGTATGGGCGCCTGAGGATTAAGAAATTGCCCTTTCCAGGTTAGGATTTTAAATGGATTAACGAGGTTTGTATAGCCTTGAGAAAGGGAACAAAACAGAGTTCTTCAGTTAATCAGTGCTGGGAGAAACAAAGAGGAAATAGCTGAATATCAGGGCGGATCTAACTGCAAACTAGCTAGGTTTAATTACTAAACCTAAGTGGCTAGATAGCAGGCTATGCGGTGAGTTAAACTGCAAACTAGCTAAGTCTAATTGCATTATTGATTCACTGAATTGCACCCTTACAAAATGACTGGTTTTGTTAAATCAATCATCTTTTTTTATTTTTGTTGTTATGAATAATAACCAAGAGAGAAAATTCTGTTACATTGAGTTGTTTGGAATAGAAACTTTCCTTTTAATAAGATCATCCTCAGACTGGGACATTACAGTGGGTGAGTTCCCTCTCCCCCCCTGTTTTAGGTCATTTAGGATCCCAGGTGTCTTCTGTTTGCTGAGCTGTCCCTTAGGGGCTTGTCCTCATTCTCATGGTTTGAGCCAAATTACCTCTCAGCTGCGTTCCAGAAAAAGAAGTGAACAACTTTTTTTAAGAATATGGAACAGATTTTTGCATGTTGTTTTTTGTATGCTGTTACATTACTCTGCTCATGAGCTCTCCTGATTTTAAAGGAGCCTAGGAAATGTAACCTCTAATTGGCAACCCTGCTCCCTTCTAAGAGGGGTGGGAGAGGTGTTTTATTACTAAAAGAAAGAAAGGGAGAATCAGTACTGGAGGAGAGTTGTCATTCTGTCACTCCATATTTTGGGAATTCCAAGACCACCCTCACTTGTGATACCAACTGCAAGTTTGGGGGTTCCTCAAGACCACCCTCAAGTTCAGTAAATAACTAGAAGGACTCAGAACTTTTGAAAGCTGTTGTACTCATAATTACAATTTATTACATTGAAAGGATACAGGTTAAAACTAGCCAAGGGAAAAGATGCATGGGGCACACGGCAGAGTTCTATGTGTGGAACTCAGTTGTCCTCTCCCATTTGAGTCTGGTACAGCGCTAACTTCTGGCAACAAGGGACAAGATGTACAAAGTATTGCCAACGGGGAAGTTCACCCAACACTTAGTGTCCAGAGTTTTTATTGGAGTTTGGCCATATAGATATAGTTAACTTCTCGTGTGGTTGACCGTTAGTCTCCAGCCTCTGAGGACGTTGATAGTGCACGGCTGGCATAAATCACATTGTTAGACTATCTGAGAGGCTCCTAACTCCTAGATAAATAAAGACATTTATCAGGGAGGATGTTCCAAGGGCTTAGCGATCACCTAGACCTCTCTGAGTAAGATTAATTCTTTACTATACAGCCATATCTGTAGATAAGCATATCTTGTTTTTTGAAAGTATAGACAGTTACATAATATGTGTGCTTTTCCTCTTACAAGCCCCTTTTTAAAAAATGCATAGATACATAGAATCATACATGTTTTAAAACAAGAGATTAGAATTTATCAGTTCCAACTCTGTCCACAAATGAAAGAACGAAGATCTGACTTGACTGCTTGTGCCTTGCTTAAGGTCAGAGAACCAGTTAGTAACAAAGTTGGTACTGTCTCTGGGTCTTTACTTCTCATGAATATGGACGACTTGCGGTTGGGGTCTAGATGGAACCAGTTTATAGGGCATTATTTTCTTCCTTCGTCCTTCTGTCACATTCATGACAGCTACTGTGTGTGACCCAGACAGGTGTTAGCTTCCCCGATGAAGACGCATCGGAATTGTATTAGGCTGTTTCAATTAAATAGCAGTGTTCTTACTCACTTTTCGACAGTTTATTGTATTTATAGCATTGTTAATTTCTCCCCTGAAGAATTGGAGACGTAGTTTGTAAAGGATAATTGTGACTGTACGACAAACCAGCAGTGCAGCCTTATCAAGCGTTTTGACCTTCTCACCCTAGAAGGCAACTGTGTGCAAAATAACCAGTACGTCCGTGCCTACCTGCTTCTTGCGCAGATGTGCTGTGAAGATAGATAGTTGTAAAGACCCCTGTGAAAAATAAAGCACTATGGAAATGTAAGATACTGCTAGGGGTGTGTTTAAGTTTGAAGAATTTAAATTTAAATGTTAAAAATTTAAGGAATTTTAAGGAGGAAGATAGACAGTATCAGTCAATAGGTGAAGTTTTTCAAAGATGGTGGGAATGTGGGTAATTTTCACCTTTTCTGTTTCCTGTGTTTTCTCCTTTTTCTACAGTAAACATGTGCTTTTATAAATAGAGCAGGAAATACTAATTTTGAAGAGTAGTACCTAGCAGACTGAATGAACACTGGCAGCATGACAGAGCGGTGTATAAACACAAGTCAGTAACTGGGAGATAATGGCGAATGTTTCAAGGAAAGGTAGAAAGACCTGACTCACTTGTAGAAAAGCTTAGTATCTAAGCGTATAATTCGTTGTTTAGAGAGTGCTGTATATATTATAGCCACTTTTATTGTGTGGATTAAAGTTCTTTGAATGCTATGTTTATTTGGTGTTGATCGAGATGATTTGTAATATAGTGCAGGAATTAGTTCCTTTTTTTTTCCTCAGCACACTTCTACTGAATATATTTCACTTTATAAAATAATCTTTTTGGGTAGATTTTCATCTTGGGGGCTCATTTGGTCTTTTTTTTTTATTAGTTTCAGGAATTATTTCGTTGTAGCAGGAAAAATGGGTAATAGGAAAGTGTGTCAGTATACTGATGGTGAAGAAACCATGTTAAAATAAATTTTAAAAATATTAAGGGTTCTCTTAGGTTAGGAATAATATCTGATTTAAATATCTTGCACGTGTGTATATTTATATATATATATTTAAATACATGAAATACAGTTCTTTTTTTATTTTTTTTATTGGGGAATATTGATGAACATAGGGTTTTTCCAGGACCCATCAGTTCCAAGTCAAGTCATTGTTTTTTCAGTCTAGCTGTGGAGGGCTCAGCTCACTGGCCCGTATGGGAATCGAACCATAGACGTTGGTGTTATGAGCACTGCGCTCTAACCAACTGAGCCAACCAGCTGCTCTGAAATACAGCTTTTTAGGATAATAAATACACAGCTTTTGTTCTTAGAATGTAAACCGTCATCTTGGTTTATCCCTAAAAGTATGTGCTAAAGACTAGAGCCAGTAGTTGTGCTTCTTGGCAACTGTTACAAGGACTTCATTTCCTTCACCTAAGTGTCTGATTTTTGTTTTTGTTTTAAATAGCTTGGTGAGTGAGGGTCTTTTCAAAGTCAAACCTGACTGCAGTGTGTGGATGGGGCTGGAAGAAGGTTCTATGAGTACTTCCCTGGGTTATGAAACTCAAGAATCTCTGTTGTGCCTGAGGACTTCAGCAGTCTGGGGACTGTCACCTTAGGCAGTGATGGTCTCTGTGGTGGCATCAAAACAGCTGTATTTTCATCTCTAAATGTTATATAACAAGCTGTTTATCTGGTGTTGCAGCCTTTTCCATTTAAGGACAAACAAGAGCACTTTAGGACAGGCATTGTTGACCTCATTAGCAACTGTGCCAGTACTTCATTTACTTTGTCACTTATAAGGATAATACTCCGTCTACCTCTGCCTTCCCCTCCAAGAAAAAAAAATCCTAGATACTGTGTACAGGCATAGCCCACGTTCCCACAATCTTTGAAAAAATTCACCTGTTGACTGATAACTTTCTATTTTCCTCGTTTCAGTAAAATTTTTAACATTTAAATTTAAATTCTTTGAACTTAAACACACCCCTAGTAGTATCTTATATTTCCATAGTGCTTTATTTTTCAAAGGGATCTTCACAGCACATCTGCGGAAGAAGCAGGTAGGCCAAGTACCAGTTATTTTGCACACAGTTGCCTTCTAGGGTGAAAAGGCCAAAATGCTCGATAAGGTTGCATGGCTCGTTTGTGATTCAGTCACACTTATCCTATACAAGCGATGCCTCCAAGTTTCTAGGGGAAGCAGCCTGTTTCCCAGGTCTGTACTCCCAACTGAACGTCCCAGGTGCCCCTTCCCTGTAGCTCTCCTCCAGTCTGTCTCTGTGGTCCCGGCTGCCTGTGGAGTGTTGCCACTGCCAAAAGTCTTTTTTTCCTTCTTCTTTTTAAAATTTGTCTTATTTAAAAAAAATTTTTATTGTGGTAAAATTCGTATAAACATAAAATACTATTTTAACCATTTTTAAGCACACAGTTCAATAGTGTTAAGTATATTCACTGTTATGCAACCAATCTCCAGAGCTTTTTCATCTTGTAAAACTGAAACTCTATACCCATTAAACAACTTCTTATTTCCCCCTCCCCTAGCCCCTGGCAACCACCATTCTACTTTCTGTATCTATGAATGTAACTATTCTAGGTACCTAATATAATAAGTAGAATCATACAGTATTTGTCTTTTTGCGACTGGCTTAATTCACTTAGCAAGATGTCCTCAGGGTTCATCCTTGTTGCAGGGTCTGGCAGAATTTCTTTTTAAGGCTGAAAATAATACCATTGTATATACCAGGGCGCCAAAAAAATGGATACAAGGGGACGCTTTGGTCAACGTTGCTTAAGCAGTAGTTCACCATAATCAGAAGTGTCTGGATGCTGATGGTAACCACTTTGAGCACCTCTTGTAATTGCAGAAATTAAACGTGACTTGTATTCATCTTTTGTTATCGGTATATATCGAGTATTAAGAATTCTAATAGTTTTTTCCTTTCTTAAAATGTTTATATATTTTTTTGGCACCCTCTGTATATACCCCATTTTTCTTATTCATTCATCCATTACTGGACACTTGGGCTGATTCCACATTTTGGCTGTTGTGAATAATCCTGCTATTAACATGAGTTCTAGAATCTGTTGTCAATTCTTTTGGGTATATACCATAGTGGAATTGCTGGATCATATGATAATTCTATTTGTAATTTTTTTTAGGAACTATTACACCAATTTCCATAGTGGCTGCACCATTTTACATTCCTACCAACAGTGCACAAGGCTTCTAATTTTTTCACATCCTTGCTAATGTTTGATATTCTCTGTTTTCTTGATAGTAGCCATCCTAATGGGTGTGAGGTGGTATCTCATTGTGGTTTCCATTTGCATTTCCCTGATGCTTAGTGATATTGAGCATCTTGTCATGTGCTTATTGGCCATTTGTATGTCTTTAGAGGAATCTATTCAGATCCTCTGTCCATTTTTAAAATTGGTTTATTTGTTTTTTATTGTTGAGTTGTAGGCTTTCTTTATATATTCTGGGTATTAATCCCTTATCAGATAGATGGTTTTCAAATATTTTCTCCCCTTCTGTGGGTTGCTTTTTTACTTAGTTGATTGTGTCCTTTTGATATATAGAAGTTTTAATTTTGATGCAGTCTTATCTGTTTTTCCTTTTGTCGCCTATGCTTTTGATGTCATATCCAAGAAATTACTGTCAAATCCAATGTCATGAAGCTTTTCTCCTATGTTTTCTTCTAAGAGTTTTATAATTTTAGGTCTTACATTTAGGTCTTTGATCCATTTTGAGTTACTTTTTGTGTGTCTTGTAAGGCAAAGGTTCAGCTTCATTCTTTAGCATGTGGACATACAGTTTTCCCAGAGTCATATATTGAAAAGGCTGTTCTTTCCCTCATTGAATGGTTGTGGAGAAGTCCTTTTAAATACACATGTCCCTGGGATGGAACATACCTTAAGCCAGTTATTAACCAGTTCCTTAATTGTTAGTAAATGCCTTAGCAGAAAATTGACAGCTAACTAAGGTAAAGAACAAGACAATGAAGAAGAAAAGTGGTGTTGAGTAGCCGCAATATGGGAGGGAGCCAAAGGTAAACGTTTTGTTTCACCCTTGCCTAGTGATGGTCTGGGTGGCCGCAGGCTGCTTTCTTTGCATTCATGTCATATTCATGAATAATTATACTACTGTAATATGCACATTCATTCATTCGTTGCATGTTCATTTGTATATAACAATTCATTTTGCAACTGTTTCTTAAGTAACTGAAGATAAACTCATACGTGTAGATATGACTACCATAATGAGACTGAATAAAAGCCACTCAAAGTCATCTTCATTACTTAATAGTATACTTTATAGAGTTACAAATGTGTAACCAGCAGATTAACACTGATGAATGTTTATTTAAGGGCATTTTCTGGATATGTAGTGGGAATTGAGTGGTGTGTGATGAACTGTTTGGAACCTTCTAATGTGAATAATTCTTGAGGAAATAGATGAAATACTGCTTTTGCATGAAGGTGATTGCTCCATGTGATTAACATCATTCCAGGGGTAGATATTAAACTCCATAAATAATCAGTAAAAAGAAACAATGGAAGTTCTCTTTAGTGGGATTTTGATGAGCCTCTTTTTTTTTCTCCCCTTCTTCTACCTCCCCCCCAACTCCGGTTCAAGCTGTTGTGTCTCAGCCTAGTTGTAGGACACAGCTCCCTGGCCCCTGCTGGGATTATGAGCCTTGCGCTCCCCCGGCTGAGGCAGTTGGTCACTGGTCATCGGTCAGCCGTTCACAGTGGCTCACGGCAGCTCTCACCGGCTGCCGGCCGCTCACGTTGGACTTCGGTGTTAGGAGCATGGCACTCCAACCACCTGAGCCACTGGGCCGGCCCTGATGAGCCTCTTAAAATGCACATTGGAAGTCCAGAGTGAAACAATAACAGTGTGCTCCAGCAAAAGATGAAATAAACTTAAGGGAAAAGTATGCATACATAATTTTGATACAGTTTTTTAATAAGCAGGACCTTCATGAGACTCCTCATAGAACATCCCTACGAGGAGAATGGAAGACTCAGGAAATCTTCCATTGTAGGTGTTCAGGGTCCCTGGGCTCATTATAGGTAGAGCTGCTCTCCCTGGTCTTAAACTTGGCTCTCCCGGCTGGCTGTTCATGTGGACACGGGGGCCTGACCTGACTGCACCGACAGCCTCTAATCTGGTTGGTCTTTTTTATTTCATTGCTTGAGGACTTATGGGTGAGTTTAGCTGATGACCCTTTCAAGGATTGTGACATTTACTTTTTGTAGTCACGTATAGAAACACAGGACAGAGCCCATAGTTTTTAGACTTAGGTTTTAGTTCATTAGTTGTAGTTCTCATGTTTTCCAATTTGAGCTTTTTCTTCAAAAATACTGTTATTCAGACCTTAAATAATCTAAAACTTACAAAAGCAGGGCTGCCAAAATTGAAGTGGGTTCAGAGAGTGGAATCTTACTTGATTGTTGTTTTGCCCCCAACTCTTGTTTCCTCCCGCCACATGCACCCTGCACCCAGCTCATGGCCCCATAGGGACTCTACTCTGTGCTAATCAGTGAGACCTCGTTTTATAGGTGGAGGTGAGAGCCTCAATGCTGTTGGACTCACCCCAAATCATATAGCGAGGCAGGCGTGGAACTGGGATGAGAGCCCAGATCTTGTGTCACTGAATCTATTGCTCTTCCATTATGTGGTAGACCATTGACTTATTTAAAATAACCGTGTTGTGTACTTCACAATCTTCAGAAGGTATCCACATAATATGCTCTCATTTGATTTCCACTCTGGTCTGGCAGAGTAGATTAATATCATAGTGTTTGTTAGTATAATAGTGAGTGAGTAGTATAATAGTATGAGTAGTGAGTAGGGCATACCCTAAATGCTGGGGCTAAGGGTACTTTTGCATATACAAATTCATTCTTCATCCATTTTTTTCATTAATTTTTTAAAATCCAGTAATTGCCTTCTACAGTAATGCTGCTGGATAAGGAGAAGTTGGTAGGTTATTTTAGGTTGCACATTACAATTTCAGAAATGTTTCTCACTTTCCTTAAGGCCATGAAGCACTGGAGCTAAATTGGGAACCCAGTCTGCAAGAATTTCATCTGAAAACTAGAAGGCAATTTTTATTTACAAGTCTGCCTTGGTAATTGGATGGCTTGCCCATAAAGGGCATCCTCTTAGTGAATGGGGTTAGTCAGGACGACACATTGTGATTCAGAAGGTTGTGGGAACCGAGAGGGTAAGAACAGAGAGAGTTTTATTTCTGAGGGTTATTTCTGTCCAGCTGTGAAATCCTGACATACTGCCCTCCTCCATGCTAGGGAAAGTCCTATTTGAAGAAGTAAATCAGCTAGAGTGGAGAACTCTTGCCCTGGATATGGCTTCAGAGGCATTGGCAAAGCCCCTTTTTTGAAGATCCTTCCTGGTTTGCAGAAACATAAGCCTTTATGGCATACCAGTTTCCGAGAATACTGTTTTATGTTGGCTACTTTCTGATTTCACACTACTAGGGAAGCACTGGAGTCTTTAGAACCCTCTAAAGGATTTATACTTAATCCCACCTGTTGTGTGGTTCTTGTTAGCACCAAAAGTGTGTGTATCATTTGCTAATCTTGTCTGTGTGCCACTTTTGGGGGGACAGAGTGTTTATCATATTGCTCTCCATTAAACAGTACGGAGTTCTATTGTCAGTCTTTGGAAAGCTGTTTTAAAGCAAGAGAAATAGTAGATTAAACTAAATATGCAAGGTAGAATTTTGAATATTGATACATTGGGGTACACTGTACTTGGGACATATTACTGTTGCTACCATGCTTTACATATACGTTCATTTTCTTTATTCAACAGGAACTTATTGACTTCCTATCATATACAAGATTAATGGCAATTTTTTATGTATAACATATTCTTCATATTTCCGTTCTAAAATGTTTGGAGTATCAAAAAGGAAATGAATGTGGGTCTAACCAAAATGAGTGCCGTATGAACAGTCGTTGATGCTATGCACATATCAACAGCAGTGTGATAAACCTACTTACCGTTTACATCCTGTCACCTGAGTGTCAGCCTTTTATTTGGCTGTACAGTTCAGGTTTGCAGGTAGCTATGCTGCATGCCAGGTAGGTCTGTTCTTGCTCTTAGCCAGCATTATAGATCTGGGTCACGTAGTTTGCTTTGTGCTCCAGGGTTTGTTTGTTTTTCCCCTTACTCTTCCAGTCTAAATTCTTTCCCTTAAGTGTATAGGGCTAGTTTAAAACTCATACAAAAATGCCTCTTTCATTTGTCTCGGTAGTTCCTAGTACAGTACAGTGCTTTACACACAGTCGTATTCTGTGATCTAAGGTCGTCTAGTGTGGTGTCTCTTAGACATGAGCTCTGGATTACTTCTTAGACGCCATAATTATCTGTGCTAAATGTAATCTACAGCTGTATACAGAACTATCTAGCATCTGTCATCTGACAAAAAAAAGTTGCACAGTTGATGTCATCCAACAGTGACAGGGCTGATCAGTTACCACTCCTGGTGTTCAGTAAAGGCCAGATGTACAGTTAGGTTTTTACTCCGAATATATTGTCATAGGCCATCTTAGTCTATACGTAGATTATTTAAATGAATTTGCTATAGAAAAAGTTGCCTTAAACCTTTCTGAAATAAGTAAAGGGGTCAGCATGAACCACAGCTGAAGAGCACCAGCACTGTACACAGGCACATTCCTGCAGCTGAAGGATACGGATGTAGTGGTTTTCACTTTTCATATTTAATTTCTGAAAATAGGCCTTGAATGTGTCTTGTGTAGAGCACCAAAGGGAACTGTGAAAGGATTTCAATCTAAAATTGAACCAAAAGGTATGAGAAGGAGAATCTTGTGCAAGTATCTTGTAGAAGAACGAACTTAAGAACGGCGATACTGATTTCCTGTAAATGCCTGATGTACAGAACACTGAGACTTAGCTCCTGACCAGTGAACATCTGCCGAGAATTGCTCCTCATCCTCAAGCCAGTGAATTTGCTGCTTGGACTCTGGCTGGACTCCCCCTCTTTACACTCTGTGCCCATAAATATAGCTCCCTCACCTCCAATCCCTCAACGGACTCGCCTGTAGCTTGCTACAGCATGCAGTTCCTCTGCCATTCCCAAATAAACTCAAGTTTCTGGTAATTCGAGCTTTCCTCAGTTTACCTCTTTATTTAGGTTGACAGAACTCAAGTACCCAAACCTCTTAGAGTTATAGTAAGAGACCCAGATAATACTGTAATTGAGACCCAGAGAAATGAAAATTGACCAGAGATCGGTGAAGCCAGTTAGTGGCTGAGACTGGACTGGAAATGGTTGCCTGTACCCCTAGTCTTTTCTCATGATCTTTTATTCACTTGTGCTGTATATTATGCTACAAGCTATAACTGATTGTCATTATTGTATCTTTATTCAGTCAGTATTTGACATTGATGTACCCAGATAGTTACTGTTTTCCTTGCTGCATTTTTTTCTGCAGTTTTGACCTTCCATGTAAGAGAATTTTCCCTCCATCTGAGAGATATCCTTTAGGGTTTCCTTTAGTGCAAGTTTGCTCGTGGCATTAGCTTCTGTTTTTATTTGCCTGAAATACCTTTATTTCCTCATTGTTGACTGAATTTTTTTCTGGGTATAGAATTCTAAGTTAGTTAGTATTTCCTTTCAGCTCTGTTGTTTTCTAGCTCTGTTGTTTCTATTAAAGAAACAGCTGTTCAATTTTTGCTCCTTGGAGTATTTTGAATGGAATCTCCCTGTTCTTCCCAGTCATGGCAGCTTTTAAGATTTTTTCTGTCTTTGTTTTTCCATACTTTCATTTGTCTAGATAAAGATTTCTTTCGATTTTTTTCGGCTAGGGACTCATTGGGCTTTTTGAATTTGTGGCTTGATGTCTTTAATGAGTTTTAGAATGTTTTAGTCATAATTTCTTCAAATATAACTGCTTTTCTCCTCCTTTCCCCCCAAATTTACTTGTTAGACCTTCTCAGGTATCCTCTGTATCTCTTTCCCCACCCATGTTCTCCATCCTTTTGTGCCACTGCTTTATCGGGATATTTTCTTAATGACTTAGTTTTCAGCTGTTCTTTATTTGCTCTTATCTGTTAACTTACTCTTACCTATTGCTAGTATTGTATCTTTCAATTCTATTTTTAGCATTTAGTTACTTTGTATATTTTATAGTTCTTTACCAATATTCCAATACTTGTCTTTTATTTCCTTGAGCACAGTAAGCATAGTTAGTTTAAAGTCTATTTTAATTTGACTATGTAGAGTTTATTTTGTTGTTCCTGTTGGTTCTCACTCATGTGATCTTGCTTCTTTGTGTGCCTGGTTATTTTTATTTGCGTGCCAGACATTCTAATTGCAAAATTGTTTGCGGAAGGATGTACAGTTTAGGATGTTGTTGTCATTCTGACTGAGGATTTACATTTGTGCCACCACATGCTCTGGGCACTGGCAGTCCAGGATTACCTCAGTTTGCTTTCAAAGACTGAAATAGTCTAAGGCAAAATACATGTTCTGCAAAGTGTGGTCTTCCTACTGTCAGCTCACTCTCACGACTAGGGTCCTCATCCCAAGTGTGCCGATTTATATCTTTGGAAAACCCTTGAACTCCAACTTCTGTTCCCTTAGCACTGTGCTTCTCAGAAACATTGCCCAGCCTCTCACCCACTCTTCTAGAATTGACAAATACCCTCAGAGGAGAAGCTGTCCCAGTTTGGGAAGAAGAGGGAAGGTGAGGTGGCTGGTGTCCTTTGTCATCTTCTAAATCTTGGCCCAGTAATTTTTCATTGTTTGCTAAGGCCTTCTTTGCCTTGAGGCAAGTTTTTAAAAACAATGTTTTGTGTAGCTTTCCTCTTCCTCAGCAGGAAGGTTGGTCCAAATTATCTAGTTTACTATTTGTTACGGGATTTTCCCAAAAGTAGGATTTGAATGTGTAAAATGAAGTATGTTTCTTGTTTCCTTTTCCCCTTTTCTTGATCTTATTTGAATCCTGGACCAACGGGAGTTTGTTGTACATGGGTCAAATTAGAGGAAATGATAAAATTACTATTTTCACTCCTTCATTTCTTTTACTTTTCAAACCTTTAAACATTTGTCTGGGACAGCTTTATTACTTGGGAATGGGGAAAGAACCTTTAAAATCATTTTTTTTGTTTGTTTGTTTTTTTATTTATTACAGCTTTGTTTCATACTTGCCTACCCTCATTAAGCCATTGATAAGAATTTTCTTACTGGCCTTTCACAATAGATACCTCTAATAGATCTTAAGTGAGGCTCTTAAATAATTGGGAAAATGAATTAAACTTTAAAAATATGTTTTCTTTAATTTACCTCATTTAACAGATTAATTGTTCAATTTAATTTTTGTGAGTATGCAGCGTTAACCTGTAATGGCCAGAACTTCCAGACTCTTCACTTGTTAGAGCAGATGTATGGGCTCAGTTTATATGAAGTCAAGAACTTTGTTAGCACATTTCCCTGACTCCTCTATGGTAAGGGAGAAGTCTTGAGGGACTGGACAAAGCCTCTTTTGAAAACAAGAATTTAGCAGAGCAAAGATGGCAGTTCTGGGACTCATGATGAACACTGGGGAGCCGTGCCCCTACGTTGTCAGCCTTCAAAAAAACAAAACTCTTCTCTCCCTCAGCACCTAATCAGGGTTAATCACTTTGCCTCCGGTTTTTAGAGCTCATGTTCCTGTCTCTCTGTTGAATTTAACTCTTTGAGCATCTCTCTACATATCTTTTAGGCACCTTTTAAGAGTAGACAGAAAAATTCATAATTAATATAAATGTCAGCAAGGAGAAACTATACATCTCACAATATACCAAAAATAGACATATTTGAAAGACAGTATCTGCTGATGTGTGTGAATAAAGTGTCATGTTTTAAGGTATTCAGTAACAAATTTTTATAAACCGTATCAAAGCTGATTTGACTTGGATAATGTATAAGGCTTCTCCAGTGATATATGGTAACCATTTGATATTAACCTATATCCAGTTACTAGAAGAAAAATGCCTAAATGAAGACGATGTTAATTTTGTAAAGGATAATGCAGTCATGTCTCATGATGTAGCCATTTGGGTTAGGCTTTGACTTATGAATTGTTTTATGCCTTGCTAGCCACTAAGGCAGCTGACACTTGAGATGATATGTCATTGGTCATGTTGATGATTTTATAACTCAGTTGGTCAAGTGTTGCCTTAAGGAAAATGCCAGAATTACTAGTTTATTATCAGTGATAGTCTTTTGCATGATATCCCCTTAGATGCATTGTTTTAATTGACTTCTTTTAGAGATTTTTGTGTCGATGAATTACACTATGAGTGCCCTCTTAAGTGTCCAGTATGTAATAGCAACGACAGAGTTTGAGAGCCATATTATAAGTGAATTCATGAAGAAGTATATTTTCTTAGGTTCTGTTAACACTAATTAATTGTTTACAAGTAAGTGCAACAATGTTAGTCTGATTTGGTGATGTTTTATGTAAGTGGGTGTTAGGGTTGGTGCTCAGGAATGCATAAAAGTTTTTTCTGTTAAAATTTAAAGTAATTATGATTTAAAGTTGATACCTATCTATGGAGGGTGTTTTTAGGAATAAATTTGACTTGTGAATCAGGAGAATGATATGCTTTGGAAAAAGTTTTCTCACTATTATACTTTTAATTTTTACGAATTCAACATTTGAATTTATGTTAATTTCTCATTTTTATTGATTGACACATTATGTTATAAAATTGACATTTTTTTTGTTTGTTTCCCCTAATACAGAAGCTCCACCATGAGACGGGGTGGATGGAGGAGGCGAGCTGAAAATGATGGCTGGGAAAACTGGGTGTGTTTTAAAAGAATAAAAATAATTATATTGAACAGTCTAGGTATTTTTCATTTTTTTAGTTTATAATGTGGTGTAAAGCATTTTCTAATTTGTAAATCACTTTAGACACCAACTCTGAGTTTTCACAGTGTGTTGAAAGATCAAACTTTAACCCCTAAACTTGCAGGATTTTATCTGAAGAAATATTCTAGTGCACAACATTTATTGTATGATAATTGTATTGCAGCATTGCTAGTAATACTGAAGTGAAAAACAGGAAAACATAGATAACCAATAATTGGGGATTGGTCAAATAAATTTTCTTTATGCAGTGGAACACTGCAACCATTATTTAGCTTTATATTTCTTAACCTGGTAAGATGGCCTTGACTAAAAATGTGTTATGTTATAAAGGAATATATATATCATATGATTCTATTATATAAAATGTGTTATGTTATAAAGGAATATATATGTCATGATTCTATATATAAAGGAATATATATATATCATATGAATCATATATATGTGATTCTATTTTTGTAAAACCACTATGCTCTGAGACAAAGAAATAAACTTTGAAAATAAAATCCCAAAATGTTAACAATGAATGGCATCATAGCTAATTTAAATTTTCTTTATATTTTCTGGGGGGGGGAATGTTTTTGACAGTGAGCATGTGGTAATCAAATAATCAGTAACAATAAAGTCATTTCCATTTTGAAAATAATAAATACCACTTCTGCCTACCTGTAACTTTATTTCAAAGACTTAATTGATAATTCTTTTTGATAAAGATAAATCAATAAAGAATTGATAATTCAAGTCAATTAGTTTATTTCAGTGTTCAGGAAAAGTGTAGCTGAATTCATAGATTTGTAGAGGTCTGTAGTAGGAAAAATAATAGTGTTTTTATATTCTTTTTGAGGTTCATGTTATCTAATGAAAATTAGTATTACTATCAAATAGATTGATTAGATCCAGAATTTAGCCACTGAATGGTTTATGTATTCTTATCTACATGTATGGAGGACTAATAGTTTGTCACACTGCTTTATTTTACTTGAAGTTATTAATTTTAAGCTTCCTATGTACAGAAGATAGTGGAATGTGAAATATACTCTTATTGACCACTTGTCAAATTTTAATTGGTTTAAACTTTGGTGTAACATTTGCTTGATTTTATAGGTAAGAATAATATTTTGTGGCAATAAAGTTACTATTCTTGACTTACGTTTTCCCTCTTTTTAAAGTAACTCATAAGAATGTGATAAAATTATTAAAAATTGAGTTGACAGAGGGAAAAGTCTTCCTTGACTTGCCTGTTTTATTGCCTTCCCTATGGTTCATGTTTAAAATTATAACTTATGTCATCATTATACCTTGGTCACTAGCACAGAATAAGGTCCGTCTTTTTTTTCTGTCTATTTATTTATAAATAGAAGTTTCTTTATAGCGGGAGAAGAAAATACAACTTGTGTGATTAGTTTACCTTTTCTTTAATTCTAGGGTGGCTATATGGCTGCCAAGGTCCAGAAATTGGAGGAACAGTTTCGATCAGATGCTGCTTTGCAGAAGGATGGAACTTCATCTACGATTTTCAGTGGAGTTGCCATCTATGTTAATGGATACACAGGTTGAGTACTTTTTACTTTTTAGGTATCCTTTTCTGGCATGCACTTGTATTAAGATTGAGAGTGGTTTGTTTTAAATTCTGTTTTTAATTATTTATCTTGTACATAAAAATGATAAAAATCCTTCACTTTTTCTTCCATCCCACCTGTATCTGCCATTGTCTTTTATTTTAATTTTTATCAAAGTACCTAGTTTTAAAAAGTCAAATGAGGTTTAAAATGAAAACTAGTAGTGGTCTTGCTTAAGTAGCTGATTGGAAGCTATCACACACATGTGGGGATTGTAAACTGTGAGCTTCAATATGGGGAATCAATAAGGCCACCTCATTGGTGAATCTCCCACTGTAATAACCCATAGGTCCTTTTGGGCTGATGGAGGAAGCGGGTGGTGTGTGTGTCAGATTTCCCGGAATCTTGCTTAAAGATGGGTGTAAACCTAGCTGCCAGCACTTTGGTTGCCAACAGAGAAGGAAAGAGCCAGAATTCTCACAGTCTAGAAAGTAGAATTCTATTTAATCTCCCTATTTTTTTTTTTTTAATCCCCTATATCACTTCTCCCCTCTGCTATGCCTGTTGTCACTGAGTCCAGTATCTGGAAGGGACAGGATAGTCTTTCTTCATCAGTGGGAGAGGGTATCTGGAATTTTGTCTCTTACACAGAATTTCAACCAGGAACTTCTTGTTTTATGACCTTTCCATGCCCACCTTTGGAAGTGCCTGCTGACTCCTAAGTTTTTCTTGGTTTCACTGGTACCAAGCAGCCTCTTCTGGGCTTCCACAAAGCCAGCTTAGCTCTTTCTCTGATCTATAAAGTCAATTACCACTAGTGTATTGGTTGTCAAATTTTACTGCCCAAGTTTCTCTTCATTCTGTTTAGGATCTCCTCTTAAGATCATTTTAGTGTATTTTTGAAGTGAATGACTGCATATATTAATATTTGTGTCAGTCTATTATATTTTTTCCCTCTCCACTTCTCAACTGGCTGATGCCTGTTTATCTTTATGGTCTCTGTTTATACAACGCTTTCCCTTGATTGGCTTTCTTCCTACTGGTGTGGCTGACGTCTCATGCTCCTGTGAGGCTGTGGTTCCTTGTATTTATCCGCATCTTAGCGTTTATATGATCTTATTATAGTTGCCTGTTATTAGATGAGAGCAAGAGCTACGTTTTGTATTTTCATTACTGCTGTATTCTCAGTGCTTCTATAGTGACTGGGTGTCACCACTCAGGAAGTACTTGTTGAATTAAAGTTGAGTTTTAATTAACTGATACATTGGCCTAGTTAAGTTTTATCAGGTATCACTGACAATGCATTTAGCCTACGAATGTTATCTTAAAATGAACTGCAGGTACAACTTTGGAAAGGTTCACATGTGATTTTTCTACTTAGGTAACCTGGAACATTTAAGCTCCACACACTTTCCCGAGATGCACTATAAAATATTTACAATATTAACAAAAATAAACATTGCTTGTTATGTTAGCTAGTTATGGCAATCCACAATTCACAGGGTACCCTTTTTCACATAAGAGGAAGAAAAAGAGATTATTTGTGGGAGGGAGAAAAAATGAGTGTTGTAGTAATCACTGCTATGGTTGAGAATCTGGAAATCTAATTCTACTTTTGTCACTAAGTTTTGTGTGACCGTAAGACATTTTCTCTTTGAACCCATTTTGTTTGGACCCATTGTTATCCCTATCCCTTGCTTTAGGGTAAGGATAATATACTGATTGTTACTCTTGTTATTGTTAGGATTATGTTACAATTCTACAGGTAAAGTTCCATTATGTAGAATTGCATAGGGACATGCAAATTGTGGTGACAATGCTTTTAGAAAAATTTTCTGTTTTAGATCAAACAGCTTTATAGATAAAACAGAATCAACAACATCTGTGTAATGAATTAGCAAGTGAAGAAAAGTGCTTTACATGCTATAAGACAAGTAGTGAAGGCTGTTTTGTTAATTCTTAACCATGCTCCCCACAGACTAATATTCCAAGTTTTCTTGGTTATTTTAAAGCTCCCAATTCTGCCCTCAGAGCTTCTTTGATAACCCTCATCTCTTCTAACCCAGTTAGCATTGAGCTTGAGCTTACAGATAAGATACCCCTGCCTTTTGGATAATCGTCCTCTGTCAACCCATTCTTTCTTCTCTTTTTTCCCCTCAAAAGCATCTTATCCTTGTTAAGGTTAACTTCTTTGCCTTCCATCCATTTTTTTATAATTAAAAAAAATTTTTTGAGATAATTGTAGAATCACATGTAATTATAAGAAGTAATACAGAGAGCTCATGAACCCTTTGCCCCAATTTCTCTCAATGGTAACAGCTTATAAACCATAGAACAATATCAATCAGAAAATTGATATTGATACAGTCAAAATACAGAGTTTCACACCACAAGGAGCCTTCATGCTGCCCTTTTATAGCCACACCTACTTCCCTTCTCTCAGCCCCTCTAACCCCTGGCAACTACTAATCTGGGCTCCTTTTCTATACTTTTTTGATTTCAAGATAACCTTTGGGATTGGCTTTTGTTACTCAACATAATGCTCTGGAGAGTCATTCAAGTTGTATGTATCAGTAATATTTTCCTTTTTATTGCTGAGTTGTATTCCATTATATGGATGTTCCACAGTTTGTTAACCATTCACCCACTGAAGAGCAGCTGGGTTATTTCCTGGTTTTGGCTATGAACATTTGTGTAAATAAGAGTGCAATTGCTGGTTACATGTTTAATATTTTTAAAAGAAACCGCTAAACTGTTTCTCAAGTGGCTGTACTATTTTATATTCCCACTAGCAAGTTATGAGTGATCCAGGTTCTCAGCATCCTTGTCAGTATTTAGTGTATTTATTTTAAATATTTTAGTAGGTATGTGGTGATATCTCATTGTGGTTTTATTTTGTAAAACAATCTCTACACGTCCTCACCAGCATTTTTGTTCTGTGTTTTAATTAATTTAGGGAGTCTAACAGATGTGTAATGGTGTCTCATTGCAGTTTTGATTTGCATTTGCCTGATGGTTAATGATGTTGAACATCCTTTCATGTGTTTATTTGCCATCTATATGTCCTCTTCAGTGCAATGTCTGTACATGTCTTTTGCCCGTTTTCTAATGGGATTTTTTGGTTTTTTTATTGTTTAGTTTTGAGAGTTCTTTATGTATTCTAGATAGTACTCCTTTGTCAAATGAGTGGTTTGCAAATATTTTCTCCCAGTCTATAGTTTGTTTTTTAACCTCTTCACACAGTTTTTTGCAGAGCAAAATTTTTAATTTTGATGAGGTCCAATTTATCAATCTTTCCTTTTATAGATTGTGCTTTTAAGTCAAAAGTCTGCTTAGCACTAGGTCCCAAAGATTTTTTTTTTCCCTAAAAATTTTATAGCTTCATGTTTTACATTTAAGTTCATGATCCATTTTGAATAATTTTGTGTGGCCTGTGAATAATATCCAGTTGCTGCTGTAGCACCATTTGTTGAAAAAGCTATTCTTCCTCCATTGCATTACTTTTGCACTTTTGTCAAAAATCAGTTGGGCATGTTTGCGTGGGTCTGTTTCTGTGTTCTCTGTTCTAGTCCATCAATTCATGTCTGTCTCTTCACCACATGATCTTGACTATTGTGTCTACATAGTAAGCTTTGATGTTGGGGAGGAGTGATTATTTACATTTTCTTCTTTGTCAAGATTGTTTTAGGTATTCTAGGACCTGTGCCTTTCCATATAAATTTTAGAATAAGCTTGTCTGTGTCTACAAAATAAATTCCTTGCAGGGATTTTGATAGGAATTACATTAACCTGTAGATCAATTTAGGAAGAATTGACATCTTTACTATGTTGAATTTTCCAATCTATGGACCTTCCATCCTATTTTACTCTAGTTGATTGAACAAATATATTTTGTATGCTGCTTGTGTGTTAGGAGTTGTGTTTGAACAGAGATGGCAGTTAATGGAGAATGTTGATTTTTGTGACAAGTAACCTCTGGGAGATAGACATGACCAGAGGGACGTGGGGGACAACACAGAAGAGCAGTAATTGACAGTTAGAGTGTATCCTTCTTCATAGAGAAATTGACTTTGTTAGCTGGGTCTTGCATAAATAGGTGTTTTCTAGCTGAAAATGAGTAAAGACATTCTTGTCCTAAATCTAACCTACATTTTCACATTTACATTTATTAATTTGATCAATAGGCTTATCTGATATTTTAGGTTTGTCTTTGTACTTTCTCGTTTCCGTGTTTCTCTTTGTGCTTTTGCCTCTGATGAAAAGCTCCTTCCATCATTTCTGTGAACTGGAATTATATTCATTCATTAAGACCCAGATTAAATTAGATTTTGTCTCCTTCCCTGTTTTAGCTATTCCATAGTTTTAGAATGTCATAGCATTATTGCTAGAAACATTTGTTTTAACACGCGAGTTTCGTCTTGTATTGTCAGGTCTTACGTATTTCGTTTTTTGGAATCAGAAAGTCCATTTTATTTAGTAGCCCCTAGCCAAACATGGATCAGAGATGTCGCCATAAGGCCTTACATTTTCTGTTTCTTCTGCCTTCTCTAGGTCTTCATCATTCAGATCTCTGCTCATATATCGCCTCCTCCAAAAGACTCTCCCTGACTTCTTATCTAAAATAGGTATACCTTGCCCTGCAGTTGCTTTCTAACCCTATCTAGATTTCTCTTCATAGACTTTATTTGTACCTGAAATGGTATTATTTATCTGACTTATGTTCTGTCTGCTCAGTGAAGTTGAAGTTCTGTGGAGCACAGATCTGAGTCTTGTCATTGCTGTATTCCAGGTGCCTAGAACCCTACCTGGCACTTACTTTGTAGGATTCTCAATAAATGTTATTCAAGTGAGTGAATGTGTAACAGGGTTTTCATTCATTTGAAAGAGTAGACCCTCATACATTGGAACGTTAAAGTATTTTAAATAAAAATATTAGCATGAGTATTGTCACTCATATGCTAATTCAACTCAGTCTTCTTGAATTTATAGTTTTTAAGAAATGAGCTGTATTTTAGGCTTACTGAATTGTAATCTCTGGGAGGTAGGCCTTGGGCATGTTTATGTGGGTGGAAACTCCCAAGGTGAGCTAGTGCTTCAGTCTAGTGAACTTTAATTGCTCTCTTCTGTGGAGTGGGATCAGGATAGGTGATACGGAAAGAGGTATTCTGGTTATTTTCTACTTTTTTTAACATGTAGATAGAAGACCAGGCCAAGTGACTTTGGTACTGCCAACGTTGGTGAAGAAGCAGGTGGATAGGCAGATGCTTGGGTATGATTTGCATAATGGACAAGGGACCGTGCAAGTGTAACAGACTTAACATTCCAAGTGATGGGGATGTGTTTGAAAACTTAACCTCATGTTAGTGTTTTCTGAGCATATGCTTGTGATTTAGGAAAAGAGTCCATTTAATGCTGATGAATCTAGTTTTTTAAAAAGGAATGCCTTCTGAGAATTATTTTCTATGGATATATACATGTCTTCCATTTCCTGTGAGACTCTGATCTTGTAAATCGAGGATGTAGGAATTTAACCTCCAACATGGGACAGACTTGCTGTATTAATACAACCCACTGTAATTTTGCCAGTGTCTGATAGGTATTTGCATCGGTTAGGTACTCCAAAATGTGTTCTCTGGGCTTTTGAAACTTCTTCCATTTTTGTTTCATTGTGGCTTTTAGTTGAATGTGGTAAGTGAGGCAGTTAGGGAGGAAAGGAGTCAAGAGAGGAAGTACGGATATTGGAGGAAGAGTAGTGGATGGGAGTCGAAGACAAAAGGGTTTGCGTAATAGCTGTGTGACTATGGACAAGTCACCTAATTTTCCTCTATTTCCTTATCAGTAACTATGCAAAATTATCTTTTCTAATTCATAGGATTGTGAGACTCAAATGAAATAATGAAGGCTATTACTACTGTAGGACCAAAGAAGGTATAAGCAGCCATTTGTCTTACTTCTTTCTGCCATGTATGTAACACAACCCGCATTTAATTAAGTTCTTTGGCTATGCAGAATGGAATGGTGACAAAACGAATGTTCTCTCAATAGAATTGTATCAAGGAAAGCTTTGTACGAGGTGTAAAAATTGTTTATAGAATTTGTTTTAACCAGATGAGCAAAACTCTTTACAAGGTGCGGCTGGAGCTGTGGGAGTGGCCTTCACGTGGCTCTTTGGTGTTATATAAGGGCATGTGCTTGACATGTGCCTTTTACTCTCACCATGGTTAGTTGTCTATTACTTACTGTGGTTTGTTTTAGTTAATCCTGAAATTTCATTACATACAGAATGTTCTGTGCGATTCACAGTAGGAATATCATGGAATATAATTTTAAACTTGATTTAGAAGGTACTTAGTATCCTAGAGTGCCTTCATTGTGTAAGGAACACCCATTATTTTATGTAAGAAAGTCTACTGAGTAGTTCAAGCTTTTAACAATGTTAGAAATCCTTTTATTGCCGTAGTGATGGTTCTTCAAACCCAGCACTTTCATCCTTGTTAGTGCCATTTGCCACTAGCCAACCTGCTATAGAAAATTGTCTGGTTTCCATTTTATTTTTTCCCCAATAGTCTACCTTAAAAAGCAGGTGGGACTAGCTAAAACAGTGATGAAAAAAAAAAAAAAGAACAGAGATAGAAGAACTAGCTCTGACATCTCAAAACCTATTATAGAAGGTTATACGCACTTAAAACTTTGTGTAACTGGTATAAAAATAGACAGATATGTGGTTTAGAGTAGCTTAGGCTATGTATATAAATTTGACATGTAAATTAGATCTCGGTGTATATATGAATTTGTTATAAATTAAATGAGTTAATATTTCTAAAACACTTAGAACAGCCTAACACATCAGCACTATATTAAATATTTTAAGTTACAGAAGAGTTTTCCATTGATCAGAGAGGAAAATGGGAGGATTATTTAATACAATTTGTTACAACAAATTGGATGACTGGAAAAAGCTTATATATCAAAATAATAGGAAATAAAACACTAAGATCCCAACTGATTAGAAGGCAGATTTCAGAAACAATATATTTCAGGAAGTAGACCTGGGAAGCAAACATAGAAGTAGGTTCCACTTCATTAATAGAGAAGTGCATAACGAATCAAGATGGGTTTTTTGCAAAGTTTATTTATTTTTAAAAATTATTACATGATTATACCCAGTATAGGCATGGATGATGAAATAACCGCTCCATTCGTTGTTGGAGTGAGAGTAGTAGTATAACGGTAGACTTCCTTTGGAAAGTGTCAATGTATGAAATATATGAACAGCCTTTGATATGCTGCCACTTTCAGTAATTACTCTAAGAGTCCATTCTAAGGCAATAAGCCTAATTGGTCCCCTAGTATACAATTTATGTAAGAGATAATCTCATCACATTGTTTTATTTAAAAGCAAAGCATTGTATAAGAATGGAAATTTAGTTATAAATTATACCATTTACAAGGTGATTTAAAACAAAAGCAAACTGTATAATTTGTAATAACAAAACTTACTGGAAATGAGGAAAGGATGTACGATGAAAAGTAGGGGATCACCCAACTTAAAAAAGAAAAGCACAGAAAACAATGCTGGAAGTAAATATATCCCCGTATTTCCTTTCTTTGGGCATAGATCTGAGTGATGTATTTTCTGCTATTTTCCAAATTCTTTTCTAGGCATCTTTTATTAGAATAGAGAATAACCTTTAAATAATTCTGAGCATTAATATTATTTGTCTTAAAAAACATGAAATGACATTAGAGCCATTTTTGCTTGTAGGCTGAAGACATTGAAATAGAAATATGCTACTGATCAGATAGGTTGCAGAAATAAGGAAAACAAATTACTGATGTAAATTTTTCTGAATACACTGTATGGTGGATTGTATTCCCCCCCTCCCCCCCCGCCCCAAAATCTGCTTGCCCTCCTGGGAGAGGATTTTACTTCCCTACTTGCTGAAGTCAGGGTTGGCCTGTTCACAAAATACGAGCAGAAATGGTATAGTGTATCACTTTGGAGATGAAGCTTTAAGAGCCAGTTTGTGCTTCAGATAGAGGTTGCTCCATCAGCCTGGACCCTGGAGTAAAGATGACATGGAACCACAGCTCCATGGACATTTTGGAGCATGAGCTAGACATGCTCCAAAATAAACCTTTGCTGTCGGTCACTGAGATTTTGAGGTCAAATGAGTATGTTACTGCAGCATAACCTGCCCTTTTCCTCTCTTAGCGAAATCTGAAATGGTAGCTAAGAGAAATATTTAAATCAAATAGTATGTTTCGCGTTGGGTCTCCTAAAGTGGTCATCTTTGGCTGTATTTTAGGTCGGGGTTGGCATACTATCTGTAAAAGTCCAGAGCTTTGTGGGCCATGCACACTCTGTCGCAGCTACTCGGGTCTGCTCTTGTCACCCCAAAGCATCCCGAGGCAACATGTGAGTGATGAGAGTGGCAGAGTTCCATTTACAAGGTCAGGTGGGCCGGGTTTGGCTGACCCTTGTTGTAGATCACCGGCTCAGAAACTTGGGGTTGCGGGGGACTTGAATCATTGTCTCTGTGAGTATCCTTCTTCGCTGTCGTCGATAAGTTGACAGACCACACTTAGCCTCTTGAAATGACTCCAGGGGTGCTCTACCTTTTGGGAGGCAAGCCAGGTCAAACAGGTGTGATTGTCTGAGTGAGCTAGCGTGCCTCTCTGTAACTTCTCTCCACTGGTCCTAGTGCTTTCTCTGGACTCCCCAGCATAGATCCAAACCCTGTCATGTCCTCTCAGTCTGGTCTTCATGCTAATTCACCCCACAACCCTCCAAAACTAGATTATTCCCAGTGTTTTGAAAGTGTGTTTTGAACCCTATGGCCACATCTTTCCCCAGGCCCCTAAAGCTTTGTTCATCTTTCCTCAGTTTATCTTAATGTAAAAATCCAGCTTAGTTTCAGGTTCAGCCCAATCAAATGTTTGTCAGTTCTATGTGCCCATAAACCTTTTTTTCTGATGTATCATATTATTCACTTGTGTTAAAAATCATTTGTAGAATCTTGACTAAATTATAAGTGGGATGCTTGAAAATATGGGTACTAAGGATACACTCATAAGTAAATAAGGTTCCTATCTCTCCAGATAACATTAAGTAATGAATGCTATTAGGTGCCTGGTTAAAGCTGCTGGTTGTTTTGAATTGGTTATCAACTTGAGTTCCAAAATGCCTTAACAGTTTCAGTCTTAAAATTACAGTATTTTTAAGTATACTGAAAACAGATAAACAAATACTCAAATATGTTATTTACCTTTTGCTGTCAGGTTAATAGTTTTTACGCAGACCTTGGAATCTTTTAAATAGTTGGAAATGTTAATAGTTCTGAAGTGTGTGAATCAGAATTTTCTCAGTACTATGCTGAAATGCAGAATGGTTATTAGCAAGTTATAAGTTGAATTTTCATAATAAAATTGTCTTATACAATACTACTTTTATTTGCTTGGTATTTTGGGGTTTCACTTGAAATAAAAGTTCTGCTATTTTAAAAAATTTAAAATCCCTGGTTTAAATGTCTCCATCTGTCTTCTTCATTAAGGCCAAGCAGTTTCTTAATTTGTTTCCTTTGGTGTTTTGTACATGACTGAACATCAGTAAATGCTTATTAGCCAGTATGACTTGGCTTGAGGTCTGTAGAGGACTCTTCCTGGTTGATTTTTACTGTACTTCTCTGATGACATTGGTCAGGGCCTTGCATACATTGAATCATAAATGGAATAAATTCTTGAGGTGCATAGTCTGACCTACATGAAGTAGAGTAGAACTGTCCCACCTTGTTCTGCCCTCCACATTGGGCATCATCCGACAAAACTGTTTTGAGGGAAAAGAGCCTCGTGGGGCTAAATTTTAAACAAAGGAACAGACATTTGTTTAACTCAGGTATTTGAGACTTCTTTTTCCCATGTTGCCATTGTACCAGTTCCCCTACATCCTAAAATGGTACAGTTGTTTTAAAATAAAGTGGGCAACCTTAATTTTGAGTTAGATTTTTCTCATTGAGGTATTTTTTGACCAAAATTCCTTTGTCTCTTGCATAAGTTAACAACTTTCCCCATTCTGATGCCCAAGAAATGTGGCCACCTGTGTTCTTCATTATCAAGCCCTGCATTGCAGTACTGTGCAGACAGCTGAGCGCAGTCAGCGGCACACCCACCTCCCCCTACGTAGAGGAGACAGACCCTCTTCTCTTCAGTCAGTCAGCACTCCGGTGGTGTTTTATTGGCTGAGTTACCAACACTGTCCTTAGAAAGTGTATCGTTACAGGTTTGCAAAGCTTTCTAAGATATTTGTAAGTTTCTTAAATTGTACCATCCTTTCAGTGTGAAATACAGTTTTAAATGAAAAGCATTTTCTTGTTGATCAGTTGTTCTTTGCTGGATCTTGTGTTTTGTCAAGAAAGGGTGCACATTATAAGTGTACATAGCAAAGAAAGGGGAGTATGTGTCTTCTCAAGATGTAAGATAGTTATAGAACCTGTTTTTAAATTTGTTCAGACTTGAAAACGTTGCTGTATTACAGTCCCCTTTTATTTGAAGTTGGTCTGCTTTACAAAACCATGCAGGGTACTGAAGGAGCTAAGAATTTTGGCTTCAAAGGATGTAATGAGAAACACTCATCATTTCACTTCTGTTGAAATATTATAGTAAGTTTTCATGTAGCAAATTCTAGTTCTCCAGTTAGAGTATCAAAGTTTTAAAAAGTTAGAGAAGTTGATTGAGTGTGTGCTGATTCTAGGATTAATATAGAAATTTTTATTCTGCAAGTGGCTCCCTTTATTTTTATTGATCTTTTGCATAAAAACTTTTTTTCTGCAGTGCAGAATATGGATTTTTTAAAAAATTAATTGAGGTAATAAATTGGAGAATAAGCATGGGATCAGAAGACAAGAGTTTAATTCCAGGTCTTTTGTATTTATTAGCTAATCCCATCTTTTCTTACAGCTGAGGTTTTTAACCTATTTAATTTCCACAAGCATCTCTAAAATGGTAGTAGTAATAAGAGTGTTTTATCAAGCTCTCACAATTATGGGTTTTGCAGAATTGAAAATTAAATATGGCTAAAATTCAAGTTAATATTAACGTGAGTGATACTGTTTTGCTGAAACAAAATTGCTGCTTACAGTGCATATGTGGTACTAACTAGTACATTGTGTATTCTTTTGTGTTTGGAATGGCTGCCCAAGTGTGGTTTTTAAAAAAGTTTTTAATTATGATAAATTATACATAACATAAAGTACCACTTGAACCATTTTTAAGTTTATAGTTCAGTAGTGTTAGCTATATTCACCTTGTTTTGCAACTGGTCCCCAGAGCCTTTCCTTGTTGCAAAAGGGGAACACTATACCCACTAAGTAGCTCCCTAGTTCTCCATCCCCGACCCCCTGGCACCCACCATTCTACTTTTTCTATGAGTTTGACTATTCCAAATATCATATAGTGTTTGCAGAGTCATACAGTGTGTGTCTGTCATTAGCGTATTCTACTTAGCATAATGTGTTTAAGCTTCATCCAGAGCCTTGTGGCATGTATTAGAGTTGCTTCCTTTTTAAGGCTGAATAATACACCAATGTGTGTACAGGCCAGAGGAGTCCATGCCATTTAAAGCAGTGCATGTGAGGGCACCAGCACCTTCGTAACAAAACCTGGGCACTGCAGTCATGGGGCAGTGCTTAGTTATGAAACGGTTATCCAAGTGATCCCCCAAAGCGCTTGGTTTTGTTTGTCTGTTTCATGAGCATAGTGTTGAAGTGACATTAATAATCTCACAGAGAACTCGTGGTTCTGAGACTGTACTGTTGAAGTCCCATAAAGGAATCACTGCTGGTGAGGATTAAGTGAGATCAAGTATGTAAAGTACCCGACTGGAATAGGCGCAAAGTGAAGGTTAATTTTCTTTTCTCGGTTCTCTTTACCTGCCATGGTTATAAAATTGACAGTTTGTTATTTTGCTCTATAAAGAGGTGGATTTTTTCTAAATAAGATTGACATGAGTGGACACACATGAGTGTCTAGTGCCTACAGGAAATAAAAAAATAATATTTTTAAGTTTTGTCATGTGTAAAGTTTACCTTTATTATGTTGTTTAGTAAACATGTATTGAAAGCACTCGACTTTATAACAGGATATGCCAAGTATTGTGTATCTCTTTAAAAACATATTTTGTTAAATATAATGGCTTAGGGAAACTGATAACTAATCTTAAATTTCTAGATCAAATATTTAGGATTATTGCTAGTAAAAATGATTGCCAAATTGCTTTGTCATAGAGGAGATTTTCTCAGCTTCTTGATCGTGTTTCAGACCACCACTGCCTAGACTCAGTCGTGAAGCCACAAATATAAACAATAGTTACACCTTCTCTTCAAATGTCCTAGATCTTCTGTACTGGTGTTTTAATAGACTTTCTGGAAGTTGGTGTAGGCTGTTAAGGGATGTATGATGATATGTACATACAGATACACAAATACATAGTGCATGCATATCTACAAATGATAATGTGGACAATATTGCTTGTTGAGGGAATAGTAGAAGTGAAAACCCCTTAAATCTTTGCCTTCTACTCATAAATATTCTTAGTATCCAGTACTATCAGATATAGAACTTCCGTTATAGAGGATGAACTCAATTGAGCTGGGGCTCTGATAATACACACGTCATTAAAGATGGTTTACTTTAACCAGGTTGTCAGAACACTCTTGCTGACTTTTTGATGGGTTGTAGAGTTGGTTTTGTAATACTGATTTTGTTTTCTGTGATAGTATTTGATGTAATGGAACCTACTTATAATGGAATATGAGCAGCGGTAAAACATAGAATTTGTCTAGAAGCTAAATAGATTTATAATAGTTGAGGTGTAAAAGGAACCTTAGAGATCATGTGCTCAATCATCCCATTTGACCTCTGTCACACTAAAACACAAAGATACTAGAAAACTTCTTAATGTCACCTGGCTGATTATGGCAGAGCCATACTAGACTCAGGACTTTGGATTTCCTGTTCACTGTGTTTTCCCTTAAATCATGTTGTTTATTGGCCAGAATAGAGAAAATATTTGCTGTAAGTACTTTCTGTTCTGTGACTTTTAAACTTCTTAAATTTTGTATCTGTTTTGTGTATAAGACATTGTAGTTTATTAGATAATCAAGATATGTAAGTTGTTAACCTGCCTTTTCCAGTGTCTTGCTAATTTCTGTATGTGTGTATGTTTTTCCTCATTTACATTTTTCTGCTTTAGTTTTTTTATCTGTAAAATTGGGTGTGATGTGACTTGCTTTGCTTTCCCTCATAAACTCGTGAAATAGTTTTCAAATTTTGTTTGCTGGCGGTAATGGTTTTAGTGCTTATAATTGTAGCTTTGTAAGGGATCTTCAATATAGTCTAGCCTCTCATTTTGTCCATGAGGAAACTGAGACTGTTTCCTCATGACGAGTCAGTTGCCAAGATGTCAGTGACTTTTCAGTGTTAACCTGCAGCTGGAAAGCAGATCCTCTGTCCAGGCTTGCATCGTGTGGAGCTTGATCAAGTCTGAGTTTCTGGAGACACAAACCTGGACCTGAGTTGTGGCTCTCCCACTAGCTGTGTGTGACTTTGGAAAATTACCTTAATCTCTCCAATCTTGGATTTGTTTTTCTGTACATTAATCTGCCTAAAGTTTATGTTATTTATAAGAAACTTTATTAAGTGCACTAATGAATAATAATTTGCTTGTTTAAAAATGTAATAGAACTTTAAGGAAATAATTCAGTTGGCACATGTCCCTTTAAAAATCTTTTTGAGAACCAATTTTTTTTTTTTTTCTGATAAAGTATTTTTGGGAGCTGCCAAGCCTCAGAGACACTGTTTTACTTAAAGTTTCTTTACCAAAATGTCAGTAATAATCAGTGGTGATGATATTTGTTGGTGATTCAGTTGCCTTTTGAATACTCTAATGAACTTAATACGCATGGTGAAGATGTGTAATGAGGTTTGAGGAATGTGAATTTTATTTACTAACTACTTGAATTGGTCCAGTCGGTTTAACTGGATTAATCTCGTTTATACCAATGTGGGAAATGAAATGGTTATTAGATCTCTAAATGTTCTTTTAGTTCTGACATTCTCTAGTGTAACACTAACTGTAAAGATTTGGAGGATAGAATTTCCCTAAATGTATGCCAGGCTGTTTGGGCTGACGGAGTGGTTCCTGGCCTCTGTCCATAGTGCACCGTTGTTGGTTCTGTTTGGTTTGACAGCGCCACCAACCATGGGTCAGCATATGTACTGTCTTCCACCATTTTTCATAGGGTCTAGGGCAGTAGTCTCAAGCATTAGACATTGCCTGAAAGGAGTTCTGATGTTCATCATGCTTTACAATAACAGTTTTTATATTGAGTGCTTCCTATGTGCCAAACTTACTTTGTCGTTATGGCCTTATTTGTTTGTTTGTAAAGGAAGAGAAGAAAGCTTAAGGAATTCAGTACTTGTCCAAAGTCACACAGCTAAAGAATGTTAAAGTCAAGATTAAACCCATGTCAGTCTGACACCATAGTTTGTGATCTCACCTTTTAATAGGTAGGTTTTCATGGTCCACTTCAAACTGAAGAAATGTAAGAAGTTTCAAAATTGAACTTCAAGGAGCCACTTTAACTTCATCCCGTAAAAGGACAAGGAACTCACCAGGTTTTCCAGTTCCAAATTTCTACAGTCATTAGATTGCAAAGAGCACCTAGTAGAAGGCAGAGTGCTTCATGAGTGTGTATATGCAAAGGTAATGTGTTCCTGGCAGCCTGCTACTTTCCATTTCATTTAATGCAATTGCAGTTGGTTAAGGAAAGTTGTAGATTTAAGGTAAGCCAGGTTCTTTAGTCTTAGGGAAAGAAAGAAGTAAACTATAGTTTCCTGGCTGGCTAGCTGTTTAATTTCCACCATTTTACATTAAGTCACTGTGATGCTCTGGTTTAGATTTTGTGATCCCCAAGCCCTGAAAACCTTCCATTAAGAATCTGAATTAATTTCACTCAAAAGTTGTTTTCATTTCTCTTTCTGGTGCTCTGTCCAGTTTGGTAGCCACTAGCCACATGTGTGCACTTGAAACGTGGCTAGTCTAAATTGAGATGTAAATGTAAAATACACTTATATTCCTGGAGAGTTAGTATGAAAAGAAAGAATGTGAAATATCCCAATGTTTTGTATTTGATTACGTGTTGAAATAATATTTTGGATCTATTGGGTTAAGTAAAAATAGTATTAAAACTAGTTGCACCTTTTGCTGTTTTTAATGAGGTTACTAGAAAGCTTTCAATTATATATGTGGCTTGCATTTCTGTGTCACATTATATTTCTATCAGACAGTTGCCAGTATATGTGATCAATAACATAAAATGAATTCCACGGTGTAAGAATTTACAAGAATTAATCAAAGCTTGGCATATCTATATGTGCTTTGTTAGTTTTTTCCCTTTTTCTAAAGACCAGAACTCACCTAATTAGATAGTTATTATTATAAAAGTGGTCATTTAAATACTTGGACCTGTGTTGCTTGGGCTTGAGGAAAATATGTTGCTTGAATAGCAAAGTAGATATATAAGCCTCCTATGATACCCCACCTCCACCAGGGTACAGCTGTTGCCAGGGGTGGTGTGATTTAGAGCTTTCATTAGGATAATAGGTGAAAGGAATAGAAACTCTGTTGAAAATAATTAGCTTAATGTGATAATAGTGAATGTCAGTCAAACTAGTGAGTCAAAACTTTCTTTTTATGGGAAAGCATAAAATACATTGATTCTTGTTTTAAGCTATGTTTCCGTGGTTTTATTAAGAATAAAGTATTTTGAAACAAAATTAAGAAAGCTATGTTTCTTGGTCTGCAGTATATTTTTCTGTATTGGTGAACTTTGTTTTTTGGCTTTGATGCAAATTCATATTAGGAAACTGAATAAGATTATTTTAGCTTTTATATTTTCTTAAAATTTAAAATTATTTCATAGGAGTGAAGTCTGTTGTTAAAACCTTACAGTAAGTCTGCTCATAGTAAGTATGAGCAGTTTATCTGACAACGACTGTGTTAAAATAAGTCCTCACTTAATGTCATCGATAGGTTCTGTGACTTTCAGCAAAATGACATATAACAAAACCAGTTTTACCACAGGCTAATTAATACAAACAAGAATTAAGTTCGTAGGGCATCTCATCAACTTAATAAAGAAATGACCTTATTTGAGGACCTGCTATATTCTAAAGGAGCTGTAGGATTAGAGTCTCTGTAAACTGATCCATAAATGACTTTATAGTTGTGAATTTTTAAAAACATAAGGTACCATATCATGTTGCTAAATGTAGTCAAAATTTAAAAATACTTGCTCCATTATGCGTATTTGATTCATTACTTGAGGTCCCTATTTGCTCTTCTAGGCACCTCGTGGCAGTAGATGTTTTGTGTTGGTTGGCTGTCTCCAGCAGCCAGAGGAAGAGGATGTGCTGAGGCAAAACAGCTTTGTCACCTTGTGATTTACCTCCCGACTTCATTTACTGGCAACACAGCCCAGGAGAAAGTGAACCAGTGATAATGTTGAATGGCCTGTTTAGGGGATCATTCAGCTAGGACTCCGCTTTCTTATATATAAAGTTCTTAATATATTTTAATAATTGATTTTACAGATCCTTCTGCTGAGGAATTGAGGAAGCTAATGATGTTGCATGGAGGCCAATACCATGTGTATTATTCCAGATCCAAAACAACACACATTATTGCCACAAATCTTCCTACTGCCAAAATTAAAGAATTAAAGGGGGAAAAAGTAATTCGGCCAGAATGGATTGTGGAAAGGTAAGTTTAATATTTTTAATTAAAAAATTTTAAAAATTGGAATACATTTTAGTTCTCTTACAGATACTTACATTGCCTTTTACCTTAAGAGTGAAAAGTAATTAATTTCTTAAACAACACTACCATACTCTTTAACCTCGCATTGGTAATTCCGGTGGCCTAGGATTTGATGTCAAGTAGTACGTTAGTGTTCTTGGAACCTCAGCTGCCAGGAATTAGGGGCGATGACTCACGTAAGCAGCAGGAAGCACTGATGGGAGGGAGCTGATGAAGCAAGTCATCCATTCGACAAATATTTGTGCACCTATTATGGGGTAGGCAGTGCTCCACGTAGTGGGGAAATATCAGCAAACAAAACAGATCTCTTCTCTATCACTTGGAGTTTACATTCTACTGGGGGGAAACAGATACTGAACTATATGCTTAATTCATGAGTAAACTATCACATGTTAAAAGTTAATGAGTAAACTGTATCACATGCTAAGGGGGAAAAAGAAGATCAAGGTAATGTGTAGGAATGAGGGCAAAGAGGAAGAACAATTTGCAGTATTAATATATATTTCTTAGTTATTATAGTATGGTTCTTCTTTTGGTTTGGAATTGATATGTTGTAAGTCGGTGTTGGCCATTCATCATAACTACCTAAATTTATATGTCATCTGTACCTTTGGACATGAGCCATAACTTAAGTGACTTATATTTTGAAATGGTATGTTACTGTATGAGTGATTGCTAGATTTATAAAAATTGAAAGTAAAAATATTAAAAATCATAATTTTATGTATGAATAGATTGTAATCATTTTATGAAAGAATGGTCAAATTGTATAATGGGGTGCTAGTGAAACAATTCTAGTGCTAATTGACTAAAACTATTCGTTTTAGTCAACTTCAGTTTGTTTTAAATCCTAAGTTCCACTAACTTGGACACTTTCTGTTAATTTATTCAGCAGATTTAGTACTGCTCAGTTCCTTTGCATAGCAGGTGTAGCAGCGCAGACTCAGTGGGAAGTAGCAGAGCAGTGGGAGGGCTGTGGCTTGGGCCCTGGAAACACCTGGGTTCACATCAGAACTCAGGAATTGAGTGTCCCTGTCATCTTGTGTAACTTTAGGAAGAGTTATGCAGTCATCCTGTACTTCATCTCTTCATTTGTAAAGGAAGGCTAATATCTACCTGCTATGGTTATGTGAGAACTGGAAATAATTTGTGCAAGCTAGCACAACGCCTGGTACATTGCAGAGGCGTATATATGAGAAGTAATTGCTGTTATTTTTATTCTGTAGACATCAGTAAATACTAAAAAATAAATTCCAAAAGGTGAAAAGTACATTTTAAAATAAGTTCATTTGGTTTCCAGAAAGCCAAATGGATTTTATAGATTTAAGGGTTTTTTAAACCTGGGGGGATTAAGTTGAAGGCCCATCCCTAGAGCATCTCCCTGATTCTTTGGGCTGTGTTCTCAAGACCGCACCACTGTCCATTCATTATATAAAACCAGTGAGCATGGCCTTGAGCTGTGTGTGTCTCCTTTAAAAGGAACGGTGGCATTTTCAGTATAAGAAGGATCATTCCAGAGTCAGCTGTGCCTTGTCACACGCAGACATTCCCCTCCTGTCCTTGTGCTACGTCTCGAATTTGGATCTGGAGATACTAGTCTGGCTTTGGAGGGAATGGGACGATCCATGGACAGTAGGAAAATGGGGGTAAAGAGGGCTCTTGCTGGGTAGGACTTGATTTGCTTCGAAAATGTGTTTTTCTTACAGCTGTTTTCTTTACACCTGCCCTTTCTTCTGGCGTTGAATGCAACTAGAGAAATAATGCAATAGAAAAAGCAACTGTGGCAGTTACAGGTTTTTAAATTCACCTTAATGGATTTCATTTTACTGGGAAATCAGGCTTAATCATCTGTTTTTAAATAACTGAAGCGAGTTAAGATATCATGATTACATGGCCTATTTCTTTCATTTTATATATGTGAAGGCAGGGCTAATAAGGTTACCTGATTTGCCCAAGAGCAGCAGGACTTTGGGTCCACATTTTCTGTCTCCTACTTGGGTCTGTTCTTTGTCCTTTAATTAAGCTTGTTGTAGGTGAACTGGCCCGTGTGGAAATGGATCAGTCTGCGCATATACCTTAATACATAAAATAAATGCCCGGTGGCTACTGTGTCATAACATGGGACCTTTTGGTTAAATCACAGTGCTGCTTTCTTGCGCACTCTAATCCCAGTCTTGTTAATCTCTTCTTCTAAGCAGTGTTTTAACGAGATTTTATTCTACTTAAAATTTTCGACATTGTATTAGCTGTTTAATGGATGACACAGGATAGTATTTCTATGATTACCTTTCTTGTTTTTAGTTTGAGTATTTTTAAAAGCAACTACCACTTCTTAGTGTGTGGGGTGATTACTTGGCTTTGGTTAGAATTCTCTGGTGTCTGTGCGTGTGCCATGAAACCTGAGTTAATGTACGCATGATTACAGGGCCCCGGGCGCCGAGGGGCAGGACAGTCCTTAATGAGAAGAAGCCTTGTGTGCATTAGTGTGAGGCCTGAGATTATTGTACTGAAACCTCTGCCCTGCAAATCCTGCACTTGCATATAGTATAAGTTAGTAGTGCTCACATTTTTGCCATATTCCTTTTCTTCAAATAATTTTACATTGAAATTTGAGGTGTAGAGTAAATAGTTTATGAGAAGCTGCTGTGATCTACCCATGGCCTCATCAAGCCTGAGGAGTGCCATGGAACACAGTTTGAAAACATCGCCCTAAGTTATTACAGGTCGAGTTTGTTTTTGTTCTTCATTTTATGTTGTCTTCTTAGCATATGAGCCTGCCTCCTGTGGTTAGGTTCTTCTCGTGATTCTGCTGTGAGTGGAGGGCTGTGGTTTCCATTGTTCCAATTCTGCCGCTCACCGGGGTCTTCCATGGGAGTGACTGAGTCTCAGTTTGTCCTTTTTAAGTTCCCAAACTCTGTGTTAGCACATTTGTCATATATTCAGATACTCTGAGGGTCCATATTTCATATGGGTTGAAACTTTGTTTCTAATTACATGCAGTGTCAATACTACAGCGCTTATTCAACTCACCTGATTACAACTTTATCTTTCATGATTTTTTTCATTTCCCTTGTGTTTTTGTGTCTTCCCTCAATTTATTCTCCATAGCAAATGTGCATGACTCTAAAAAAATACAATCTGGACCCTGTAGGAGAAAGGGCAAGAAGTCATGTACATATTTTCATACCTGTTTATTTCCTTCTCTGAGCTCATTTGTCTTGGTGAGTGGTTGGAAAGTTTAGGTAGTGGAGGTGGGGTGAAGGGAATTTTAATTTTGATACATCAGGATGATTTTTGCATAATACTGGAATAATAGGCAAAAACAGCTTCATTTTTTCCTTAGCACATAATCACATCTTTTGTTACCTTAAATCACTTTTGAACATGGAAGAATTTGGATACCTGAATGGATAGACAATGGGGATACCAATGTTAGATGCTGCTTTTCTAATAGATGACCGTGACATTGACTGAAACTGTAAACACATTTGATGGACAGAATTGTGTCCTATAAAGAAAGTGCTATTACTACAAGCCAGCAAGAAAGGTTTGGAATAGAAATTAATGTAGTGATGATTTTGTTGCATCTTCATTTTTGTAAAATTTCCCAAAATCTGGTTATAACTGTCAGTGTAAATTCATTATGATTTGGTAGAAATAGGATATGGTTTAGAGAACTATTAGATACAAAGTTTTGTTTTAGATATAACTTTAATGCAGTGGGCTGTAGGACCAAGCAAGAACTAAATTAAGACTCTTCAAAGTAGGTGAGTATTTCACTTACAATGAATATGTGTCTGATCCATTGTATGAAATGTAAACTCATAAAAATCAGAATATATTTTCAGTGTACAGTACATCGAAAGCTCAGTAGGTAAGGAAGTCGTCTTTTGGTAAAATGAAGCTCCTTTTTGAAATTTTGATTTTGATATTTGGCTCTATTTTTTCTAAGTGGCAAAATTAAAAACTGTTACAAATTAATCCCTGAGAGATATTAAAGAAGATCTTTTAAAAATATGCTTTCAGATTATGTTTCTGGCTGTGTATCTGTAGATAGATAAATAGATAAGCAGGAATGATTAGCAGTATACAATGAATATGTAGTGGTTTTAGCTTCAGATTAAAAGAATTTCTTGTCTAACAGTAGTGTATTGGGCTTTACTTCCTTTTACTAGGTGTCTCTGAGGAGATCTGATTTGAGACCTGCAGTATTTAAATTGGCTCTCATTGTGTATCAGTCTCCATGGACTTAGTTACATAAGCCTAAAAATTCTGCTGGGAGACATGGCTGTTGTTAGGAGTGGGACAAGGTCCTACACCCTGTGTGTGATCAGTGTTGACCATAGTAGAGAGCACCCTGAAAGGCCGCGTCACCCCAGCGTGCTGTCAGTGGGTGGGAGAAACGAGCACGATCACAGGCATTTCCTCTCTTCATTGCCCTCTGGCCTCCTTCAGGTGTAGTTTCACTCTCTGCTTCCCCTGAGTTACAGCTACATGTGAGGAGAAGGGTGCGAGGCGAGGCTAGGGTTAGGGTCCTGCTTCAGGTATTAAGTGCCTCTATTTCTGGGGGGAGGCGAGGGCAAGTGAGAGAGAATACTATCGGAAGAGAGAGATCACAACAGTTGAGACCAGCTGCTGAAGGAAGAAAAGTTTGATACAGAATAAAGTAATAAATGGTCTAATTTTAGGATTTTGATTGTAATATTTGAATATAATCTGTAATCTTCATAAAACTAACTTAGTCCAATAATAAGTCTATTTAAGTAAATGAAACTTGAGGTGTTGTCACTAGTATGTTCTTTACCATCATAAGTTAGTAGTTTTAGCATTTTGGATACTGTTTAGGCACTTGAGGTAGAATGACTAACTACCTACTAATATATAAAGGCCATAGTCTGAAACATTATGTAGTTCCATTTTTAGAGTATATATGTTTTCCTGTATTCACAGTTGACTCGGTATTTTAAATTGGTTTTTTGTAAGCCAATTCAGTCATTTCTTACCTGGTTGTTACTTTTCTAAATAAATGTTTTCTGTAGTGCCCTTTGAGAAAATTAAAATGTCAAAACTCTTGAAAACTATTTTCAGTCTATTTAATAATTTCTTCCAGAATAATTAAAATACGACTTCCTTCGGGTATATTTTAGGTTTAAAGCCCAAGATGTGTTTAGGAATATTTCCTGATACTTAAGGGGCCTGTTTTAAAGTGTGTATGTTAGCAT
Source organism: Rhinolophus sinicus (assembly GCF_036562045.2). Lineage (NCBI taxonomy): Eukaryota > Metazoa > Chordata > Mammalia > Chiroptera > Rhinolophidae > Rhinolophus > Rhinolophus sinicus. Next base: position 66,336,116 of record NC_133755.1, on the reverse strand, counting down.
AGATATATTGGTTGGCTATTTTAAAATTTGAATTGAAAAATGATATTTTAAACAGTATAGTAACCATGTATAAATCAATTTATTAGAAAGCAGAAATTAGTTTAAGACCACTTAATCAAGTTAGTTTTAGTTCTGAAGAAGTACAGAGGAAAGAGGTGTTTGGAATTAATGTGACAGCAGTATCATTTAATATTACAGTAATCCAGGTGTTGCCTTGGTCTTTTCTGGTGATGTCTTAAATACATAAGAATAGTATAAATTATTTATTACTATTAAAGTTGAGGTTGTTTATTTTGTCCTATTTTTTGTTTTGTAATTTTTCACATTTAATAGAACTAACAAGAATTGTGGAAATTGAGAATCATCATCCAGTTTACTTATTCTGGGAAACCTTAGTATGTGAGATGGGATTTGAGAAAGGCTTAGTGATTCTGTGTCAGTTGCTTGAGGGAGAATTGTGGTAAATATTAAAATCATGATGATGAAAATACTGACTAGTTCAACTCTGCTTGTAGTTTTGCTCATCCTACTCTACAGTTGTTTTTGTCTCATGTAGGATTGTTGGCCACTCATTTTTTAAATCTCATATGTATCTTTTTATGACTGGAATGTCATTCATTCTTAATTTAAGTGTTTAAGTAAGATTATATTAGGACCACTAAGGCAGAGGGAGAAGGAATAAACTAGGAAAACAGGTGACTTGTTGAAATACTGTCATTATTAAGAACACTGATTTTTCTTGAAGCTTATTTTCCCCTAGTATTGAACTCTTAAATAGGTGTTACTTTTTTGTTTCAGCATCAAAGCTGGACGACTCCTGTCCTACATCCCCTATCAGCTGTACAGCAAGCAGTCCACTGTGCAGAAAGCTCTCAGCTTCAATCCTGTATGCAAACCTGAGGACCCCGTCCCTGGTCCAAGCAATAGAGCCAAACAGCTCAACAGCAGGGTGTAAGTTTGTCTGGAGAGGGAAGGCTACCGAGCTGGGTGTTAGCAGTGGGTATGGCCCCTGCTCTGCTGAGGAGGGAAACAAATATGAAACCTGGCCATTCATCTGTGTTAAACATGTTGAAATAGGTGTGTGGGTGTCTTCCCTAAAAATTGTTTTTATCGTGAAAGTTCCATAAATCAAATGTAAATAGGGAAGCTTTTTCAGTTGTTTTAGAGTCTCACATTAAACTAATGGACCTTGAATTAGAAGTAAAATTTTCCATGGATTTTCCTGAAAGTATTTCCACACAAGAAATTTGCTATAGAGTGTTGCTTTCTCAGAAAATGAACTGATTACACCAACTATATTTTTATGTGCCATGCATAAAGATAGTTAACAAAAATATTAACATTTCTAGTTTGTTTTTGAAAAATTCTAAATTTATAACAATTATAAATTTGTAAATATTTTATATCAATGAAAATGTAGTTGTTGACCCTAAAATTTAGTTGTTACAGAGTTAGAGGTGAATCTAGAGTTTATTCCTGAGACCGATTTTTAAAAATATATTTATTTAAGCTTTAATTACAATAATCCTAGGTAAATTGGTTTTACAATTAATTGGTGTGGACCTTAACTTGTATTATCAGGTGGCTCATTATCATCAGCCTTCTCCTTATTTGTGAAATTGCTTGCTTTGGGAGTTGTATATATTTTTTCCAAAAGACCAGGAGTCTAATTAATCTGGGAGGATCCGATATCACTACTTTCTGTAGTTTTTGTTGTCATTTGTTCTTTAATTTGTACCCACTTTAAGCATATTCAAATGTTTTTACATTGCCTAAAACTTTTAATTGTTTTAGTATCGTGAAGATATACAAGTAATATTAGAAAACCTCTTCGATACACAACTTCATGTTTTTTTCTTTCCCACACTAATAAAAGTAGAAAATAGAGTAGCTTCCCTTATCTGCAGAGGATTATATTCCAAGACCCCAGTGGATGGTACGGTTCAATACTGTCCATGGGGAGTCTTGGAATATAATGTATACTATGTTAAAAACATGTACACTACGTTTTTTCCTATACATATATACCTATGGTGAAGTTTAATTTATAAATTAGGCACAGTAAGAGAGTAACAACTAATAACATAGAACAATTGTAATATACTGTATTAAAAGTTAAGTCAATAAGGTTTGTCTCTCTCTTTCAAAATACCTTATTGTACTGTCACCCTTCTTATGATTATGTGAGATGATAAAATGCCTAGGTAATGAGGCTACTCAGACACACGATTTAAAACTTAAGAATTATTTATTTCTGGAATTCTCCATTTAATATTTTTATTTATTTTAATATTTTATTTAATTTTATTTATTTTAATACTTTAATATTTTTGTATTTTAAAATGAAATTCTCCATTTTAATATTTTCAGACTGCAGCTAATTACAAGTTATTGAAACTAGAAAGTGAAACTGCAGATAAGGAGGGGACTACTGTACGTGTTTTTTGAAATTCTTCTTTGTGTCAATTTTAGGAAGAATTTACCTATTAGATTTTACTTCTTGATATTCATATATTTACTCTATTGCCTAATAAATGTATATTTACCAGTGACATGTTTCCAATACTTTGTAAATATATCCATTTGTCTAGGCTAAAAAACTATAGTACAGAAAAAAATGTATATTTGCACTGTGTTCTCTTGCCAGTATACACATTTCTGTTGCACGTATTGCTACTATAAATGTAAGGAATCTTAATATTTGCGACACAGAAAAATAGATGTAAGACTTTTCTGACTTCACTTTTGTTGCTTTCTGTGATCCTTATTTTTTGGTATGTTCAATACATTTTGCAAATTTCTTTGAAATTCTTTCAGGTGATTTTTTTTTTTTGCTCCCTTTGTCTTTATGTCAAGGGCCAGACTTTCTCTGACATGTAACAAATTCGATTTTTGTCCTTTTTTAATTGTTTCCAGTTGGTCGTCTTTTTCCCTTTCACTGTGTGATCATCTGTGAGGACTGGACCTACTCAGAGTTGGCCGTCATATTCCATGAGATGGTCAGCTAGAGCCAACCCAGAAATGGGTGGTAATGTTTAGCATCTGACTCGCATGACTTTTAAGTGTATTCAGACTGCCTTCACTAATATACCACATTGGTATTAGGATGAGGGACTTTAGATCAAACTTGGTAATAATGTGGTAATCTCTCTTATGCCTTAGTATTGTGTATGGTACCCTCATCTGGAGCCTGAAACAGAATTGGATTAATGCTTTGGGTGTTTCTGAGAATGAATTAATGCTCTGTACTTCAGGTTTTTGCTTTTGTTACTTAGATGATTCTTGTGACTGCAAATTAGTTATGTTTTTATTATAGAGTACTACCAAGCAAACCTCTAGAGGAGCCAGAATGTGAATTTAGCATCACATTTGCCATAGGACCTGCATTTATTTATAAACCTGACATCAGGAAACTTGGTCCAGGTTGCCTTGGACCTCCTTGGCATCTAAATATGCTTTTCTTAGAAATGAAATGCCATTTCCCTTGTTATTAGGGCAAACGTCCTCATTTTTCTAGGGACCAACTTTACTGACTTACCTATACACATTGACCTGGTTCTTTCTTTTTCTCTAGTTGTGCAACAGTTGGCCCCATTAAGGCCCCATAATGAATATATGTTAATTCAGCAATTTTTTATTGACTACGTAGTATGTTCCAGATGCTGTGCTACAAACTGGATATTTAGAGCTTACAGAACCCAATTAATTTTAGTGGGAAAAGTAATTGAAATAATTTTTTTGGATTTTTTCTTCAATCTTAAAAGATTTCCATTATATTTCTTCTTTGGGAGTGTGTGAAGTTATTTTAAAAAACAAAACTAAAAGACTGTTAATGTTCTAGAATTTTCCTACTTCTTTTGCTACTTTGGTTTAGCAAAGAATTATCTCAAGAAAAAGAATATAAAATTTGTGGCTTCATCTTTAGTGTTTTGGGGGAAATGTCAAAATGTGTATTACTAAGACAGTATTTAAATGAAAAATTGTTTTAGCTTTAAAGTCAGGCATCATTAATTTACGAACAATTTTTTTTCCTGCTTTAGAAATCATATAATTAAGAAGATTGAGACAGAAAACGAAGTCAAAGTCAATGGAATGAACAGTTGCAATGAAGAAGATGCAAATAATGATTTTAGTTTTGTAGAGCTGGAGCAGATCTTTCCAGGAAGGAAACAAAACGGAATTCCGCATCACAGAGACAGCCCTGCCATTTTTAATGGACACACTCATAGCTCTAACGGTGCCTTAAAGACACAGGCTTGCTTGGTGCCCATGGGCACCAGTGTTGCCAGCAGGCTGTCCCCAGACTCTGCCCAGGAGGAGGGGAAGGTTGAGCACAGCAGCTCTGATTTAAGAGACTGCGGTGGGCATCAGGTGTCACTCTCCACCAGAGACACAGATGCTTTGCGGAATCCACACAGAACTAGTTCCTCCTCGTTGTCATCTTTGCACACTAACACAAAAATAAATGGTGCTCACCACTCCACTGTCCAGGGGCCTTCAAGCACAAAAAGCACTTCTTCGGTACCTGCTCTTAGCAAGGCAACGCCTTCAGTGCCATTCAAACCCTCCGACTGCAGTTTTATTTCAGACTTCTATTCTCACTCAAGACTGCATCACATATCAACGTGGAAGTGTGAATTGACTGAGTTTGTCAATACCCTACAAAGACAAAGTAATGGTATCTTTCCAGGAAGGGAAAAGTTAAAAAAAATGAAAACAGGCAGGTCTGCACTTGTAACTGACACAGGTAGATACTTACTAAAATTGTTTTCTTAAGAAACAGTCATGCTTGTTCATTTTGTTCTTAAGCTATCATTGGTATTCGGATTAATATCAAGCTCTCATAATCTAAAAGTCTTTAGGAATGTCAGGTTATGTAAGTTACAATAAGTATAATGGATTATAGAAAACTTTCTTATTTGTGAAAATACTTTTTACTTAATTAGATTTAAGTGTGGCTAATTGATATTTCTTAAATTTAAACAGTAACAGCCTTGGGATTCTTAACATTCATTCCTCATGTAGACTTTATAAGTTGTTGAAGTTTTGAACTTTGTAATATATAACGTGTATTATATTCAGTGCTTAAACTCCTGTAAGAATGAATTGGTTTGGTAAGAGTAACTGTTGATTTCAAGAAGCTTGCATCTTAATGATTTTTAAGTAATTAAGTAACTGACATAGCTGTTATCTTTATAGTGGTAAACTTTGAGTGAGATTAAGTATTTTCATACTTAAGTAGATTGGTTAATTCTGTTTTGTTTTTAATACCTGTCATCAAAAACAAACAAAACCAGCAGTTACAGGCTATATTTCTGTGCCAGTTACAAATTGGTACCTGGTTTGAAGTTTTAGTTCTTTTTACAGATTATACTTTTTTTTTTCCAGGGGAGGGATCTCAGAGAATCTCTAACATTACCCTTTAATTTATAGCTGTGGAAACTGAGGTGCAGAGAGAAGCTCATGGTTCTGTCCTAGAAAGTGAGAGCCTCTCCGTGTGGGCTTTTTCTGTCATATTGTCCTGTGTTTGATGTGTTTCTAAATGCTTTTGTTATTTATGAAGTATTTCAGAATAATATTGTAAGTATTAGATTATCCTGACATCATGCCTTAGCCTTGTAACCTAAAGGCCATTTAATTTTGAGAGCTTCAAAGACGTCTTATGCATTAGTTCCGTGAATGGGAATTAAATGAGGAAATTTTGTGTTGTATAAAAGCATTCAGTAGGTATTTGGTATATGCCTCCTGTACTGCTTGAATGTTCAAAGTCATTGTTTTGGGTTGTTTGCATTGTGTTTATGTAATACTTTTATACAGCAGAATTATGATTGTTAAGATTTATTGTACTAATTATTTCTCAAGGTAATATAGAGGGGAGCCAGGAAGGGTGTGGCTTTGAAGTTAGGTAGGATAGCCTGAACCCCAGTCCTGGCTCTGCCACTCGCATGCAGCAGGACCATGGGCAAGTCGACACCTCTCTGAGTCTCAGTTTCCCTCGGCAGTGGCCTGAGCGGTAGTCCATGCTGCTGCCCTGGTGGGGCCGTGAGCTTAAGGAAGATGACATGAACCAAGGCTCAGGGCCTCACACGTATTGAGAACTAGGTAAATGCTTTCAGTCACAACTTAGTGAATGGAGTCATCTGAACCTTTTGGGAGAGTAAATATAAGTTTGTCAAAGCCTGTTATGAAGAGTAACCTTCAGTACAAGTATCCTTAAATCCAGCAGAGGAAAACGCTTTTAGGAGATCAGAACTTTTTACAAGCTCAGGGTTCTTATTTTCAAGACTTGTGTGTCTTAGAGGACCAAGGGAAAGGAAAAGGACGAGAGCGATGGAGAAGAAAGCTTTGGTTGTGGCTGGATACCTGTTAAAATAACTCTGATGAGTCTCCTTATAGCTCAAGGTAATTAGAAACCAGAGACGTTAGGAGAGGACACTGATCTTTATCTCCTTAAAAGTGGTATGTAAGCTTCAGAGCTGATTTTCAATTGTGTTTAATGGCATAAGGAGAATTTGTACACAGATTTTTGCTTTATAGACTGTTTTTTAAGTTTATTTGTTTAGAACAATAGGGTGGTGGTTTGAGGGCTCTGAAATCAGACTGCCTGGGATTAGATGCCAGCTCAGCCTCTTACTGGCTGTATGACTTAGGCAAGTTATTAATCTGTAAAATGGGGATAATAGGATTACCTGTCTCATAGTGCTATTGAAACAACAGTGGCTGACACCTACCAAGCACTCAATAATAGTAGCAGTTTTTGTTATTTTACCAAGGAATGTTTGTAGACTGCATGGAATAGTGTCCACCTAAAGTTACTTAGCTCCATCTACCGAAATATATGAAAACATCTTTAGGTATCTTTATAAAATGACACACAAATAATTTTAGTATAAGTATTTAGACAAACTTTTAATTAGAGAATTATTAGAATATAGATTAGGAAACATGGTATTAATATCTTCAGAATTGATTTGAATTATGTTTGGAAGCTCATTCTGATCTCTGAATTATTTTTAGAGCTAAAGAAACAAATTTGACTTTTCTTGAGGTGATAGAAGATTAATAGAGTCTGGGTTTTTTTTTAAGACTTCATTCTACTTGTAAGCATTTAAAAACACAATTTCTAAAATTTAACTAGACCTGATTTTTTTAATGTATATATTAAAAACTAGTTTGGTGTTTGAACATTTTCTTTTTCCTTCTAGGAAATATGTCAGTATTGAGTTCACCCAGACATCAGAGCTGTATAATGCATGTTGATATGGATTGCTTCTTTGTGTCAGTGGGTATACGAAATAGACCAGATCTCAAAGGTCTGTATTCTTGTTTATGTTTTAAGAAAATTGATACATTGTTATAAATATATATTCTAAGGGATCACAAAATCTTTTTAAGGAAATATTCTAATTTTCCTTGGCAGAATCAATTCCTGCTTCCAAATATTCATTGTTAAGAAAGACGTAGGGAAATTTGAAAAGTTTTTTTCTCCCAATAGAAATTGGATCTTTAAGGAAGAACACTCATCTTTAGCTGAAGGCTCTGTCATCTGAGACTAATGTAGGCAGGGACCTGCTTTCTTTTATATTTACTATTTGTTAATAAATGGGAGGGTTTTTTGTTGTTGTTGTTTTTAAAGATTTTATTGGGGAAGGGGAACAGGACTTTATTGTGGAGGGCGCAGCTCAGCTCCAGGTCTAGTTGCCGTTTCTAGTAGCAGGGGGCACAGCCCACCATCCCTTGGAGGGAGTCAAACTGGCAACCTTTTGGTTGAGAGCCCGTCCAACCAACTGAGCCATCTGGGAGCTCAGCGGCAGCTCAGCTTAAGGTGCCGTGTTCAGTCTTAGTTGCAGGGGGCAGAGCCCACCATCCCTTGCGGGACTCGAGGAGCTGAACCGGCAACCTTGTGGTTGAGAGCCCACTGGCCCATGTGGGAATCGAACCGGCAGCCTTCGGCGTTAGGAGCATGGAGCTCTAACGGCCTGAGCCACCGGGCCGGCCCCAATAAATGGGAATTTTATGGTAGCGTCTTTGCAACTGTAGTCACTAGGCTTTCTCTTGACTAAACTGTCCTGTACAGGGTGAACATTCCAACTTTTTGACTGTAGAATAACTGTTACTGAATACCATTAAAATAGTTGTCATCTGTGCGGTCTTTGTTTTAATGGAATTTCAGATATTTGTAAGCTAATCAGTACTTTTTTAAATACTTATTCTGGATTTTTCAGTGGTTCCGTCTGTTTCTGAAAGATGTAACTGTTAGCATTTTCTTCTGAGAGTCAGTTCTTCCTTTAAGAAAAGCACGGAGGCTGCTGGGGTTAATACTGGGGCTTTATTTTTGTCCTGAGTGATTGCAACTTCAGCTCTGCAAGGAATATTTAGAATGTTAAAGAATGGATTTTATCCCATGAGTGACTTTTTGATGCATTATTTTTTTTGCTTAAAACAATGAATTCAGTGTAATATATATGAAGTTTTCATGGTATCGCTTCAGAAGTTATAGTTATCTTGTAATTTACACACAGGGAAGTGATACATGAAAAATGTTATAACTAAACCAAAAACTAAGGACTGTGTACTCATGTTGTATTATATAGTAGGTCAGATTGTGATTCCTCTGCATATATATTTAATTTGTGTTTCTTGCTGTAAAATTAAAGATTATTTTAGTTGTTACCTTACTTTTTTGATAACCAGAAATATTAAAAATCTAAATATACTTAGCTTTTCTTTCTCTCCCCACCCCTCCAGTCTGACTCTAAGTTACCTGTTTTCCAACTGTAAGAAACCAAATAAAAACCATGGAAAGTTAAGTGATAGTGTTGCTTTCAAGTTGAAGAAATGCATCCAAATGATCATGAATAGTTTTGTAGGGGTGCATGATAATCTTTAGAGATAATAGCTCTTTTATGGGTTAACACCTAAATAAAGCTAAAGAGAAAATGCCATATTTTCAAAATCCTTTGAAAAATTTTCCTTACATGCTGTCAGTGTTGTTAACATCCCTGTACTTAGATTTAAAAATAATTTTATTCTTTTCCTCAACACAGGAAAACCAGTGGCTGTTACAAGTAATAGAGGCACGGGAAGGGCACCTTTACGTCCTGGCGCTAACCCCCAGTTGGAGTGGCAGTATTACCAGAATAAAATCCTGAAAGGCAAAGCAGGTACACATAACGAGCTCTCTTTGAAGTCATAGTGCTGCTGTTGAAGACTTCTGGATTTTGCTGTTGGTATTATTACAGAAACGAAAGCAGAGCTGAAATAATCAGCTTTTTTATTCGAGGGTTTTAAGGATGTCAGTGACAACTTAAAGCAAAATCCGAATGTAATGATACAAACAACTGGTTTATAGCTATGCTTTTTTGAATTAGATGATGATATTTTCCTGGGACAGAGAGTAAAGGATGTTTTAAAAATTGTGATTAGTTTGTAGAAATTTAGGTTGGGAGGAAAATCATGTACATTATTTTGTGGAAGCTTCTAGACTTGAGAGTTAATTGCTAGTTGTTTGGTCACTGATGACAGTAAAGACGCTAAAGTTTGTGTTGCTAAAGATTTATGTAAGAGCTGTAAGAAACGGTGGGAGTTTAGTTTATTGGAATAAGATAAATACCGGCAATCATTCCTCATACCTTTGTTGAACCCATTTCATATGAGAAACATTTTCTTACCTCTCTGGCTTTTAAATTTTGGCTACTAATAAATAAAAATCATACATTTATACTAATCACAATGCTGTTAAGATTTTCATATCTTTTTTTATTCCCATGAGTGAATTCCCTGAGAAATATTTGCTTAGAAATTGAGTTCTTTGACATTGATCAGTTTCCTCGTGGATGTCTGCAAAGCCACAAAAAATTTTTCTAACTAGTTTTTGAGAAAAGTACTAATCAGAATCTAGTAGCCAGAAATTAGATACACAGTGGAATGGAAGGCATGCTGTTAAATTTCAGCCCAATTTCAGGTACCTAATTTTCAGTTATAAAACTGAAAATCTTGGGTTGATTTTAGCAGTAATCTAAATGAAATTAAAGCCAAAGGAAAGCTAGTGGATATCGCTTTGGACGTTTTTTTGGGATTACAGTCTTTTTGTTGTGGTCATCTGTTTACATGATATAAGTACATAAGAAAATAATTGTACATATTTATGCTTCATGTGTATCCATGTTTTCCAAATTTCCTAAAGTTTTTTTTTTGGTCTTTAAATCTTTTAAGAGATTTTTGAGATTCTAGCATTTTGTATGTTATGAGTAGATGTTGACTAATATGAGCTCATTGGAATTTAGTTGTCTTGTTGTATTTGACAATATGGGTAGTTTCTTAGGTATTGGTAGTATGGTTTTGTGGTAGGTTGGTTTTTCTTTTTATTTTTCTGGTGACATTCAAAGATGAAATCTTAAGTTCTAAACAACAAATTAATAGCTTGATGGAAAATACACAATTATTGTCACATATTGGACACTCAGTAAAACCTTACTGAATGAAGGTTGAAAGAAGGAAAAAGTACTATGTGCATAACCGTTTATTAACATCTCTCAGTTACTCAGTGCTCAGAGTTTCTCCAGTGGGTAGAATCTTGTGTTTGCTACACGCGTCCTATTTCAGCAGTCTGCATCTGGAGTTGTGGCCTTGGCAAGTGCACATTTCTTAGGAGTAGCAGAGAGCCAGTCCTCTTATGTCTTTCCTTCCATCACAAATGATCTGACTATAAACAGTTTATTAACAGAATACTTACTGTCACTAGTTACTTAATTGTCTTCATCAATTTAGCCACTGGATTTTCATAACATTGTAATGACCTTTTATAATTCACATCCCTCCACCTCTAGTATGGGTGGTAAACCAGAAGGTAAATATTAGAAGTATTAAAATTTCACCTGCCCTTGAAAACTGTCAATAGATTTTCCTGTCACTAGAAAAGGTGAATATGGTACTTTGTATTTTATATTCTTTCTTTAACTTGATGTCATTCACTTTTATGTCCTAAGCCTTTTGGCCCAGTTAGAGCTTACCAAAATATTTGCCACATATAAAATGAATAGATTGTCCTGTACTATAAAGTTTGGTTGCAACTAAGCTTGTAGTTAGAACTTGTTTTTTCAGTACCTTTGTTCCTTTTTCTTTTTATTCCTTATCTTTCTTTCTCTGGGTCCTTATTAGGTATGACACCAAATTTAAAAATATTGTGGATCAACTTAGGAATTAGAATCTTAAGCTTCTGCACACTAGCTTGTTTTTTAAAAAAAAAAATCCAATTATAATGTTTTGGCTTATATGTCTAGCAAAGCATTAGAATAAGTAGCATCTTTAGTCCTTTGTAGAAGCTTTAGTTTCTTACTCGTCATATTCAGAAACTCTTTGTCAAACAGACAGGACAAGCAGGGGCTCTCCATCTGTGGCTTCCTTTGGTAGCTGGCTGCCTCCTGAGCGGGGTTCAGCGGTGACACTTCTCATTGATGACCTCATTATCTGGAATCCTTTGATTCTCGAGATTTCGTGACTGGATTCCAGAATGCACATATTTCCTAGCCCTTCAGTGCTCATTCTAAAAACAACAGTTTTTAAAATCGTACTGGCCATAGATTTATTCTCAGCGATTTCTTTTTCACAGACTTGGGTCCTGGCCTCTGATTTCTCCAACCGTTCCTCCACCTTCTCCATGTGCCCGTCTAGTTTGTCAAGTTTTGATGAGCAGTTCTCTACTTTGCCCTCCAGTGAGGACAGTGTGTCCCTGCATTTCCCCGAGTCTCCCTTGAAGCAACTCACTGCGCTGGTGGAGGGACCCTCGCACTCTGCTGCACTGTGGAAAAGGTCAGCCAGCCCAGCCAGAGGGACCCAAGGCGCAGCCCCTCCGGCAGGGCGTTGGGAGCGCAGGGAACTCACACTGTTCTCACCTCAAGCATGGTTGTCTGTAACTGTCAAGACAGGAATCTTACTTAACTAGCCCTTCAAATAAAGTCACCTAGCTCCCGTTTTTAATGCATAACTCATGGTTATACCTTTCTGAAAGGAAGCTGGTTGTGGCCATTCAAGCTTTAGCTCTTTGTTGTTATTATTATTATTATTATTATTATTATTATTATTATTTTGGTTTAGTAGCAGCCTCTTGAACTGTGGTACTCACAATCCTGAAATTCTTAAAAGATTTTCAGCTTAGAATAATGGACTATTAAAGTGGGTGTTTAGCCTTCCAAGGCCCTTCAGAAACACTGGCTAGTCTGCTCAGCATTCTGTCTTTAATTTTTCATAGTCAGCATATGTTAGTCACAATATATCAGAAATCATAGCTCATATTATATACTCAGCTGTTTTTAGTTTTGGAGCAAGTGGGGTTTGACCTCATTAAGGTGGCAGTCCTCAGAATTAGATTTGCATTTATGCTCTGTGTGTATAGGTGCTGGAATCCAGAAACGCTTGTATGGGTTGCGTGGTTGGGTAAACGATGTTCACTACTGGAGTCAAACCAGGAAGAGTTTTTTAGCCCACAAAGCGAGACATTTTGCCATGTTTTTCTGGTGATGCTTTAACTTGGCTGATTTTTCTTGGAGATTATGTCTCAAATAGAAAATACTGAGTTTGTTATATATTATTGCAATGTACCCAGAATAGGTTTGTCTAAAATTAGGTAACATGGTGTATCTTGGTCTTGTTTTACTAACTGATGGTGTTTTTGTTCATAATAGAACTGTGGCTGAGATTGTGTTGTTAGACTCTCTTTTTAAAGCATATTGTTCTTGGAACTTAATAGTCCTAAGAGACTTATAACCAAAGTTGTGTTTTAATCTATTTCTCAATTATTAGTGAAGCTGACGGTGGTAAAGGAAGTGAGGTGGCTTCATTCTGTAGGCTCTCTGCACTGTGTGCTTTTATACTCTGTGTAAAGCTGTAAATTTGTTTGGGATGTGAAGAGATACCTATCAGTGAGCTGTACTATTCAGGCTAGACTTGTATTCTGTGAAGCAGTTGGTATTCTGATCACACTTGAATGTATTTCATTGAATGTGCATTGTTAAACCAAAAGTAGGATTTCAGTGTGACGCTCTTTTACCTGATGAGTTTTCAAAAGACCAATCTTAAATTTAGGATGAAACCTCTTTATGGTATGTGACCTACTAAATTACTGTTTGATCAAATGACTTGTAGGAATTTGATGTTTGTTGAACATGTTGTTAATTAGCTTTAAGTTTTGCAGATAGTTCTTTTTAGGAAATAACAAAGAACATTCAGAGAGATTTATATTTCCCATTAACATGTTTCCCATTACGGAGAGCTGTATAAACCTTCTAAGGCTATAGGAGGGCGTTGGTCTTCCACATCACTTTTCATCCTTGTCCATCTCAGGAGATTGGGTTCAGGGGACATTTTATATTTATCTTTTGAAATGTTTTTAAAAAACTATTACTAAAACAAAATGTTTTCAGTTTATTCTAAGTTTTTATCTGACTGCTGGGGAAGAACTTAATGGAAGTAAACCATTTTAGAGTTACAGATTTTCTTTTATTAAATAAGGAGATAAATACCATGGGTATAGCTGTATTTGTAATTTATTAAACTTACATACAAATTTATTTTTTATAAATTTATTTGTATAGAAAAGAAATGGAAAATATATTTCTTGAATGGAAGTTAAGGAAAACCAGTTTTTAACATGTAATCATTACATTTTATTATTTTTAAAGCAGATATACCAGATTCATCACTGTGGGAGAATCAAGATTCTGCACAAACAAATGGAATTGATTCTGTTTTGTCAAAGGCTGAAATTGCATCTTGTAGTTATGAAGCCAGGTACGTAGAAATTAAGTGTGTTGTAATATTTAGGAATAATTGTTTACTTAATTATTTTTATATAAACTTTTTAAGTGAATTCAGACATGCTGGTCAGGCTTATGTTTTAATATGTTACAGACATTTTATGAAAAGAAAATGTCTCTAGCCTTAATTCCTTCAGTTCCTTCTCTTTTTTTTTCACCTCACAAATGGTAGATAATTTTGAATAAATACCTAGTTTCCTGATGAACCAGTAGTTCCTTCAGTGGAAACCAAAAGAAATTGGACACTGTCATTTTAAACCACTGTCTTTTGAAGCACGGAATTAAAGAAGTAGATATTTTTGAATGGGAGAGGGCTTTTATTTAATCATTCCTTTAACAGCTAAGAAAAATCCCTTGTGATTTAAACCTCTTAATATCACTGTCTTTTTTAAATGCTGTTAAAACTTAATTGCCCCTTAAGTCAATAAGTCCATACTGGCATACCTAATATAACATTGCAGTGTTGCCAACTTGGTGGCACCAACTTGGTGTGTCGATCTTTGTTTTTCAGTAACATTAAACTCTAATTACAATCGACTACTCACTACGAGAAGAAACAGACATACTATATATATGTTCCTCATACTTTAAAAAAAAAAATCAGTCATTTAAAAGTAATCTAGTATAATAATTGTAAAATTAAAGGGAGTAATAATGAATTGATTAATTAAGAAGAGCAGTCTTTTTTTTTTTTTTCATTTCCTGATAACCCAGCACAGACATTTTTACCTCTGTAACACAGCAGGCATTTACACATTGTGGCAAGTGTTAAAGTACTTAATTTAATAATTAAAAAAAACGACGTCTTAGTTACATTTTTCAGACTTCCCATTTATTTATTTATTTATTTATTTATTTATTTATTTATTTTATTTTGAGAAAGAGGTTAGGTAATGTCTTTATGGCTTTGTCATTCATACTTTTTTCTAATTGTGATATAATTGACATAACGTACCTTTTTCAGGTGCACAACATAATGATTTGATATATATAACATTTTTCAGTCTAGATCAAAAGGTGGGTTTACTCAAGTTTAAGTCTAATCTGAACAAAAAATATTTCGACTCAGCGTCATCTAACTGGAATAGTTTGTTTAAAATCTTGCCAATTGTTTTATAAAAAGAATAAGGAAAAAGTATCATATCCACACATGCATCATTATAAAATACTTTAAATTATTTTCCACTTATGAAATGTCAAACTTTTACTCCCAGACTACCTTTACCTTTCTCATTGACAGAATTGTTTTAATTTTTTTCACTGTTAGTTGATAATGTAGCCAAAGAATTGAAACTTACTTTAATAAAAAAATTGTGAAACACAAATGCATTTGGGATTATTATGTTTTTATTAGTTTGTTGTGCTCAGTATCCTAGTCCTTTCCCCCGCCATGTTATGGCGTGGTGACTTGTGCTTCTGTGGCTGGACAGTGTGTTCTGGATCTGGAGAATGTGAAGCCCAGATACTCTCAGTCCTTGGATTGTGCTAGTTGGTGAATTGAAAGCTGCACCCTTTCTGTGCTGCCTCTGCAGGTTCTGTTGTCACTAAGCCCCCCAAGCTGATGCGGGGTGTTACCATCTCCTGGTGGTTTGGATTCTGGTAGCCACAGCTGTGTCTGGATTCTAGGTGTAGGTTGGGGATTGGATGATGCATTTGTGTTGTGTCACAGGTGGCAATTGTGAAGCTGAGTGTTCTATAAAACAATTAGGGTGATGATCTATGAGGGCCAAATAATATGTAGTGAGCCCTTTAAGTGCCACTTAAAAGGCAAATGTTTATTTTAGAGATGCAGAAAATGATTAAAATGAATTTGAGTGTATTTTGTAAAATAGCCTCTACAAAACCCACAGCAATGGGATTTTTGTCCTTCAGTTGTAATTTTCCATTTTCTAGAAGGCTGATGCTAACGAAGGTCTCCAGAGAATAATTGTTGGATACCCTTTTGTTGTGGGTGTTTAACAGTTATATTTTCTTTAAGCGAGATTTTTTTTAAATAAACATATTAACAATTGCATCAGATGTTTCTGGGGTTGTGGTGGGGCCTGGACTGTGGGGATGGTCACCCCAGTTTCCTGCATTGGTGAGTTTTCAGTAGATGGACTAGTCGTGGGGTCAGCAAAAGGTGGAAAGGGAACATGAGGTAGTAGAACTTACAGAAAGATAGGTTGTCAGTCAGTACGCGTTACTCTTAGTAGTTCCATCAATACTTACTGCAAAGAGCAAGCTTTGTGTGTGAGCGAGAAGGCAGATGTATGGATGAATACATAATGGTAACACAAATATCCTAGAATCACAGGTTTTTAAGGTCAAATCATTTTTAAACCTCTTTTCACAGGTTTTTGTAAGGTCCCTCCACTCCTCCTAATTAGCAATGTGGATGTCTACTAGTCTATTGAATGGACAGTGATGGTGATTCAGTGGCAAATTTTTACATTGTCTAATCCAGCACCAAGAACAATTGTCCGAGCATAGCACATTGCAAGGAAGAGCAGGCTCCCTGCAGTGTACATTGGAAAGTGGGAAAGGCAGTTTCTGCCCCACTCAGGAGGAGGTGGTGGTGTGCCCTGTGTGGGAGTTAATGGAAGGAATAGCAAATCACTGTTTTGTAATTGTCTTGACTCATTTGTTTTATGTGAAACAAATCTCGCCTCCCAACCATCGACTCATGGTACTTTACCTCTGTGGGTGGTGGGGAAGCTTTGGTCTTGCTCGTTCGTTTGTTCCCTCCTTATAGTGTCTCGTGGCTCCTAAACATTCCCCTCCAGGATGTATATGTGGCCGTGTACTTGAGCAGGTGTGTTCTAGTTTTCTAAGTGACATGCCTCTGAACAGTTCTGTGTAAGTGGAACCTTGTAAAGTGAAATCATTGTAAACGTAAGAATATGATATAGGAATTATGTACCATTCCTTTCAAAATAATTATCTTTGTAAGTTTAGCTTTTCCATGCTGAGCATATACGTGTGGCATTATTGAAAATGTCTTCTATTAATGTACTTCTACATAGACTTCTATTATCCGTGCTTCCCTGCCTCACCCAACAAGGTGCATTGACTGTAATCCATCCAGAAGGGTGAGGGAAGGCCAGCTTTCTGAGCGCTCAAGTTCATTTTGTTCACCGTCTTTTACCTACACCTTGCATAATGCCCAAGACATAAGGTTTGGTGAATGAATGAAATCTTTTTTTTTTTTTTTTTACCATGTTTATCAATCATCACTTCCTTCACCATCATTTCTCCTTACATTAGGTATTTGTGCTAGGGGCACTGCAGTCAGATACCTTATTACTGTCTTTGTATACATAAGAAATGCATGTGATTTTACTTTCTATCTGAGTAACTTGGAGGGTCTTTTCCTTCTTGGTTTGTATTGGTGGTCTGAGATGGGGAGGGTGCCAGAAGCCTCAGAATAATTAAGGACCATTTGTATATGCTTCTTAAAACAGGGCACACCTCCATACTAAATGAGCAGTTAGTGAATATCTATTGAATTAAAGTAAAGAACAATCATTTTGTGTATTTCCATAGGAGTGTGTAATCTGGTGAAAATGTTACTGTTATTTTGCTTGTGTTTTTACTTTAATATGTTTTTATTGATTCACTGCAGAGTGGTAAAATGGAATTTTACTAATTATGTATAATTCCACAATTATACTTTTGGGCTGAATGCTCCAAATGTCAAAGGTAACATGGGGCATTGAGACACAAAAGATTTAAAATTTCCCATTTTTAGTTAGGTCCCTCAAAGTTGTGGAACCCTGGCTCCAGCCCACAGTGATGTCCTGCCATTCACAGTGCTCTTGGCATCTCACCGCTGTGGCCACTTGCAGAGCATGGAATTGTCACTTGGGGATTGGGTGGTAATAGCATGAGTACATTTTGTCTGTCAGTCACATAGCACCGTTTTGTGTCGTTCTTTCGTTTATATTCTTTGTCTTCGGGGGATGAACGCTGGCCAAACTGTGCCATGTGTCAGGGGAAGAAAACCAGTTTTGGGCAGCACATTCCTGCTCTGTGGTGGTTGATATCACCAGCATATGCAGCTGGCACCTCTGCAAAGGGGCCAGAAATCTGAGTCTTAGGGGAAATCTTCTGATATAGACAAGAGCCTGGTCTTTTAATAAGACATTTTGGCACATCTACACATCATTTACACTAATCAGACAATTGTATAATTTTCCTTTGGGGTGTATACGAACCTGTAAGTTTTCTTACTGATTATTTTTACCCCTCATGAGAATGGAGTTAAATGAAAACTGTACATTAGTAGCATGGGGAGATGATATCAACATATTTGATATATATATTTTTGCATTTAAAATTTTTTAGTGTAACCTTCATTGTGTTTTATTTTTCCTCTAGACAAGTTGGTATTAAGAATGGAATGTTTTTTGGGTACGCTAAACAACTTTGTCCCAGTCTTCAAGCTGTGCCGTATGATTTTCATGCATATAAGGAGGTAGCACGCACGTTGTATGAAACATTGGCAAGGTACAGTATATGTCATCATCACTGTGTGTGTGTGTTCTACTTTCTTTGTCTGATATTAAACTGAGTCTAGCTTCTTTAGGATTGTCAGGGTCGCTTTTGCTGGACTGTCCTCTCTTTCAGGAACCAGTATGACGACCTCCTCTCCTGTCTTTGAGCGGCTCCCGTAATCGGTAGCTCGTCTTTTAGTGCTGCGCACATGCTCAGAATCAGACGTCAGGTTTGATTGCCTGCCTAACTGCTAGTCTTTCGTGGAACCAGACAGATAAAGGACTGGAATTCTTAACCTAGTCATTCTCTTTCATTACATTTGAATGATAGTTTTGTTAACATGTAGAGACTCTTTAAAACTCTTTATCCTCTAAAATTGTTAGGTGTGGCAAGAGTTCTTTTTTGTAAAAGTTAATTTTTAGTAAGAATTTCAAAGTGACTGATTAGTTGGCTTGAGAAAAGGAGATTAGCTTATATAATATTTACATTGTGGGTATATTTAACATTAATTCAAAACTCAAAATTTAAAGATGCCAGGCCATGAGTGCTCAAAAGCCGAAATCAGCACATTTTTCTATAAAGGGCCGAGTCAGGTCTTTGTTCTGACTCCTCACGCTCCGGTGTGGAGCGAAAGCAGCCACAGACAGTATGTTAGTGAAGGGGCATGGCTGTGTCCTATCGCGTCTTCATGGCAACAGGCATCTGCACTGTGGGCCAGGTGTGTCGACCTGGGGATGTATTGGTGTTCTGAGAGAGGCGTCTTGCCTCTGTCTGCACCTCTTGCATGACTTTCTCACGCATCGCTTTGAATACCTATTGATTGAGTCTTTATTAACCCAGACAACCGCTGATGCTGCTAGTCCGCAGGGAAGGATAAGATCCGGTCTCTGCCTTTGCGGGCGCTTCCTTAGCAGTAGAGAGAAACCAGAAAGAACAGATGAAGTGACCTGGCATCACTGTAGGACTGAGTGCTGCGTGGTGAGCCAAGCGTCATCGCAGCTATCCTCAAGACCCAAGTACGGCAGCCCTGCCACTGCCAAGGGAAAAGCGTGCTTTTTAAATCCCGTTCCAAAGCTGAGATCTAGGGCCGGGAGTGGGTGACAAGACGGAGTGCCTGTCCTCCCGTCCCAGAGCACAACCTCAGCGTGAGCCTTGGAGCAGGAGGGTGAGGGAAAACCATGCACAGCTCGTCCTGATGGAGATTTAGTCTGTCCAGATATTTTGGGTGGCATCTGCCTATTTGGGGGGATAGCATGTATGTTGTTCTCCTACCACGCTTTGGAAATCCTGCCTCAGCTTCCCAGCCTCCGGCCTCAGGGCACCCTTCCCTCTGAAGCAGGATTCCTCATGTCAGGTGTAACCTCTGCTCCATCAAATGTCACCCTTTATTTAATGTAAACAGTGCATGTCCCTGCCATGCACGGTATGCCACAGGCTTACGAGCGAGAGAGAACACTCATTTCTTGGGTAAATATAGATATTAATTACTGTAATTGTTACCTACAGGAAGGTGTAGATGAAAGATGAGGCTTGTCCTGAGTATATGTTGTTACCAAGTGGATTCCTGAAGATACATTTAGTTCCTGAGGCCTCTCTGGTGGCTTCTCATTTGTAGTCCGTGTTTAGTTAGCATTAGAGCCAAATGGCAACTCTCCCCTTCCTCTTCTCTAGCTAATTAAAACATGACCAAAAAACAAAACCCCAATATATTTCCACATACAGTTGTCCTTTTAGACAGGCATTTGAGGTGATTAGCCGTTATTATATCCTGTATTTTAGGCCTGCTACAGTGAATGGTATTTAATTGTGGTATTTTTGTTTAGAACAGCATTAATTACTTGTTGTTAAAAGTAATCTAATAGATTACTAAAATTAATTAGTAAAAGTAATTAAATAATTACTTATTTAACTGATTTGTGTGATTTTTTTTTTTTTCCTATTCAGTGAGGATCTGGTAAACCATATTTGAAAATTTTTTAGATTACATGTTTTGACAGTTCTAGCTCACCCACCAGTTTTCAACTATTCAGTGGTTTACAAAGTTATTCTCAGTATAGAGAAACTGCAGTGATAATTTCTGCTGTGCTTTTGGTAGATAATATGGAAAAACAGAAAATACTATTTAACTTGGTGGTTAAAAGGTGACTAAAAATGGCACTGAAGCGGGCCAGTTTAATGAAAATGCTACTTACTATTTTTTAGCATCTTAAGTCTTGTGAGGGCATGTTGAAGAAAGATACCGTGGGAAGACTTTTTGCAGCACTGTGTCTCTGGATGGCAAGCTGTGGCTGTATGTCATTGCGTGTGTTTGTGTTGACAGCTACACACATAACATCGAAGCAGTCAGCTGTGATGAAGCACTGGTGGACATCACCGAAATCCTGGCAGAGACCAGACTCACCCCTGATGAATTTGCAAATGTTGTCCGCATGGAAATCAAAGAGCAGACTAAATGTGCCGCCTCTGTTGGAATTGGTTAGTGTCCAGCTCATCTCACACTATTCACTTTTCTCAAAGCGTTGCTTTAGTCATTGAATATCACTTAATTCTTAGGAGTGGTTTGTACATCTTGTTTTTGTTACCTTACTGCATAGGCCTCTTCTAAAACGAGTCTTAGCATTGCCCACCATTGTGGAATACATGAGATAGAAATGTCAGAAATGCTAGTAAATGGTTGATAATATCTTTGACATAAACAAGCTGGACTATTTCTTGTTCTTCACAAATGGGGAGAACTGAGTTTAGTATTTGTAAACAATTTATTTTTCTAGAAGTGGACAGAAGCCATGTTTAAAGCGGTGGGTGGGGGGAATGTGGAGTTCTGTATTGCTAAGTTTGAGCCTGTAATTCAGTTACTTTCAGAACTTCAGCTTCCTGGAATGCTCAGCCAGTCCTGCTCATTCGCCGTCCCAGAAGCCACCTTCACTGACAAGTGCCCTCAGTGAGGGTCCCATCTCTCCCACCCCTTATCTCTTTTATCTTGAAGCCTTGCAATTGGTTTCCTCAGTTACTCCTGCCATTTATCCTTCTTCTGTTGGCTCTTCAGCTGTCTTCATTTGTACCCTTGGGATTTTCATTGATGGAGAAACTGAGCGATGACACACAAGCCAATGCTATTGATGGAAGATTTTCATGATTTACATTTCCCCCAGGGAGGAAAGGGCCTGCCACAGCACACAGGACCCCATGAGGGAGCACGAGGTTTTTTGGTTAGGAGGCAGAAGCAGGAGTGAGGGGCAGTCCTAGGCCACAGTCACTACTGGGGTTTTTTAGGGAAGGGCCAGACAGGGCAGAGTAAGCAGTTCAGGATTGGCTACTTGGGATAATTCCAGTGTTCTTAGGGCTATCGGGGTGGTCTCTAGTTGCTTGGTACCCGGCCTTGGGATGATTTAAGGCAGGAGAATTAGTGGCTTTGTGTGTGAGTTTGATAAGGAGGTGGTTGCAGGAGCTCTTGCATCTGACAGGCGTCCTTCCAGGGAAGCTGTCTTCTCTCTCGCCAGCCCTGGGAGGGCGTACTGCCAGCCAGCAAGACTTAAGATGCCAGAACATTGTAAGATCCAGAAACTGAACAACATGACTCATGCATTCAGAGCACCCCCCTGCCTGGCCTGCCTGCCAGTGTACTCCCTGGTGTTAGGCCTACAGCTCTGTCTCATCACTCATGTAGGACTTAACCTGCTGTATGCCAGTGGCAGGCATGGGCTTAGTTCCTTACAGCTGTGATGATATGAATACATTCTTTTAAGTTCAAGCATATAATTAATATAAAAATCCCACATGGTATTTCCACTCCTCAGCCCCTTTTCTTCTTCAGAGCTCACCATTTTTATCATGTTGATATGACTTTCTAGAACTTTTTATCTTCATGGATATCTATATGTTTATCCTTGGAAAACACATACTCTGTTTCCCCGAAAATAAGACCTAGCTGGACCATCAGCTCTAATGTGTCTTTTGGAGAAAAAATTAATATATAATATATGACCGGATCTTATATTAAAATATAAAATTAATATTATATTATATTATAAAATATAATATTATATAAGACCGGGTCTTATAGTAAAATAAGACGGGGCCTTATATTAATTTTTGCTCCAAAAGACGCATTAGAGTTGATGGTCAGCTAGGTCTTATTTTCGGGGAAACGCAGTAGCTCTTACATAAGTCTTTCATAATTTCTGAGATGTCATTATATATATACAAGTTCACCTGACGTCCTAGTTTCTGGGTACCTTCCCAGTTCCCAGTAGCCTTTTCCTCTGCTCTGCTTTAGTTTCCGAGTCCACACCCACATCGTGGACCCCTCTGTCAAGTACCCTACCCGTCTCTGTGTCTCAGACTCTTGTACCTTCACTTTCTGCTACACATGTTCTGATCCTACAATGAGACTTCTGGTTCTTTGGGCTTTCTTTTTTCCCCAGTCCAAAGGCATTCCTTTGGCCTTATTTCCCTTCCTAGCCTGGATCTGTTGGTTGGTAAAATGCACTCATTTCTGATCATTGCCCTCACTTCCTATACATCACAGTCGGTAGGCCTGCTTTCACCTTTTTTTTAAACCTGGGTAGGCAATGTTGAAATGGCACTTACTTTGGAGCAAAGAGTTACCTCTGTCCAGTAATAATGCTGCTTTATAATCTGTGACACCTAACAAAATTCACCCACTTTTGTACTGTAGTTGAAATGATCAAAATTGCAAATTAATTATTTTCATTGTTTTTAGAAATTGGTCAGTAACCTGTCTATAGATAGATGTATTTGTTAAGAAATTTTCAAAAATAATTGGTGAATTATTGAACAACTTTTTGTTTTGTTTTCTACTATAGGTTCTAATATTCTCTTGGCTAGAATGGCAACTAGAAAAGCAAAACCAGATGGCCAGTACCACTTAAAACCAGAAGAAGTAGATGATTTTATCAGAGGTCAGCTAGTTACTAATCTACCAGGTATATATAAATCTTCTCTTTTTAATAATTATTTATTGTAAACACTTACTAGTGTTAAATGTTCTATAATGTATCTGTTTTCCAAAACATGAAGTAAAATTTTTGTTTATTTTTGAGTGCCATGAGAAAATTTGAAATTTTTTTTTAATCAAGATTTATTGGGATAACAATGGTTAGTAAAATTACATAGGTTTCAAGTGTACAATTCTGTAATACATCACCTGTATATCACCAGCTAGAATCAGTTCTCCTTCTATCACCATATATTTGACCCCATTTACCCTCTTCTACCACCCTCCTTTCTCCTTACCCTTTGGTAACTACTAAACTATTGTCTGTGTCGATGAGTTTTTGTTTCTTTATTGGTTTGTAGCCTTTGTAGCCTTCGGTTTTATATCTCACATATCAGTGAAGTCATATGGTTCTTGACTTTTTCTGTCTGACTTATTTCACTTAGCATAATAATCAAGATTCATCCATGTTGTTGCAAATTGTACTATTTCATATTTTCTTATGGCAGAATAGTATTCCATTATGTATATATACCACAATTTTCTTTATCCATACATTTATCAAAGGATACTTTGGTTGTTTTCTTTTGTCTTGGCCACCGTAAGTAAAGCGCCAGTGAACATTAGAGCACATATATCTTTACTGGTTAATGTTTTCAGACTTTTTGGGTATGTACCCAGGAGAGGGATTGCTGGGTCATATGGTAATTCTATTTGTAATTTTTTGCCTCCATACTGCCTTCCATAGCGGTGGCACCAGTCTGCATTCCCACCAACAGTGTATGAGGGTTCCTTTTTCTCCACAGCCTCTCCAACACTTGTTACTATTTATCATGTTGATGATAGCCATTCTGACTGGGGTGAGGAGATATCTCATTGTGGTTTTGATTTGCGTTTCTCTGATTATTAGTGATGTCGAACATCTTTAGAAAATTTGAAATTTCATACTGACTATCTCCTCATTTGATTTATCAGGACCTTAATATTACATTTTAGTTTTTCTTCTGAAGTGTTTTACTTTAAGTATTTCACAAGTAGCAAAATTAAAGAATTCTAAGAAATCATTTTAAAGGAATATGATGAAATTGACTTTTGATCCTTTAAATAAATCATAATTGCAATAGTGTATTTCTAAGCCAAAGATTAAAATTTTGAGCATTGAGCCCTCTATTTACAAAATTATAATGACAGTTTTCTGAATTTAGTAAGCAGATAGTTTTAATTAAAAGTATAAAATGCCTTTGTGAGAGGTGTAAATGTCTAATCATTATGTTGTTTTGTACACCTGAAACTAATAAAAAAAATGTGAATTAATGCCCCCAAAAAGTATAAAATACATGAATCATATTTGGAAGAGTAAAACCTAAAGATGAAATACTGTGTTTTGTTAACTCAAAGATTAATGTAAAACTTCCATCTACATCTTTTTGGCCTAAGGAGCAGGATGTTCAGTTATTTTATATTTTTGTAGAGTTACTGTGTGATTAACCTAGCATGTAAAAATATTTCTATGGAGAAATCAAGTATTATTAATTATAACTGAAAAATGGTTGCCTTTTAAAGGACCTTGAATAGATATAAATTTTTGTCGTAGGACAATTCATCTCACAGTTACTGAGTATTCAGACTTGCTTTCTGTGGTAGATGCCTCTTTTCTAAGCAGTGTCTCTAAACTGTATAGCAGTCCTGATACTATTTTAGATAACCGTCTCCTGTTTGCCAAAGAGCAGCCTGTGTTAGCTTCACAAAGCTCCCTGTATTTGTGGTGGGGAAAGTTCAAGGCACATTTTTGATGAAAGTTTTTTTAATTGATTTGTTAAAAGTAGATTTAGTGGTATTTTTAGATGCATATTCTTAAACCTAATAAAAGTATATCTGAACTAAGAAATTTCCGTTATGAGCCATAAAGTATTAACTGACCCAAATCCCATTTTACAATGGGTTAGCTTTAAAGGCTTCCTGACTCTCTAGTAAATAACTCAAAAGAATGTATTAGTGTCAGAAATGTGAAATACGACATTTTGAATAATTAATCTTATAAAATCAAGGTAGCAAATTACAACAGGTCCTCAAATAACATCATTTCATTCATCATTGATTCGTTACAACGTTGAGGCCAAAAATCGATTCCTGGCAAGTTCACTGTCAGTGTGGACTTTGCATGTCTTCCCCATGTCTGCGTGGGTATTCTCCGGGGATACTAGGTTCCTCCCACACCCTAAAGACGTGCCAGTGAGGGGAATTGGCATGTCTGCATTGTCCCTGTCTGAGTGAGTGGGGGCGTGTGAGTGGCCGTGAGGTGGAAGGGCGTCCTGTCCAGGGTGGGTCCCCCCGGCACCCTGAGCTGCCCAGAGAGGCTCCAGCCACCATGACCCTGAACTAGAATCAGTGGGTTGGAAAAGAATGGTCTTGCTTTTTTTCACTCATTTTTCTTCATTGTGTATCTAGCTCACATTAGTCTAATGTTTAATATTTGAAGTGTCTTGGGTCTTTATTTAGAAGTTTGATGATGTTTTTGTGACTAATATGCCATAGGAACGTAACTCTTGTTTCTACCATGTTTCCCCAAAAATAAGACCTAGCCAGACAATCAGCTCTTTTACTGTAAGACCTGGTATAACATAACATAATTAATATAATATAACGCCGGGTCTTATATTAATTTTTGCTCCAAAAAAACACATTAGAGCCGATTGTCTGGCTAGGTCTTATTTTCGGGGAAACACAGTGTCAATTAGCGTAGGGTAAAACTGTTTTTCTTATACCTTATTTCACTTAAAGTCACAATTTCCAAGACTGTCGACGACGTGAGTGAGGACTCATGGTACCTTCCTAGACAACACAATTTAAACAGTTTAATTACACCTCTTATTGCAGTTTTATATAAAAAGGAATCAGTATATTTAAGGCTGCATATGAAATTTGAGTTTGAGTTTATGATACTAGCTATCCCTATTAGTTTACTCAGGCTGCCATAACAAAATACCTACTGGCTTAAACAACAGAAATTTATTTTCTCAAGATTCTGGAGGCTAGAAGTCCAAGGTCAAGGTGTCGGCAGGGTTGCTTTCTCCTGAGGCCTCTCTCCTTGGCTTGTAGGTGGCTATCTTCACCCTGTGGCATCATAAGGTCTTTTGTCTGTGTGCATGTCTGTGTCCTAATCTGTTCCTCTTATAGGGACACCAGTCATATTGGATTAGGGCCACTCGTGACCTCATTTTACCTTTCAAGGCCCTAGCTCCAAGTATAGTCACAGTTCTGAGGACTTGGGAATTAGGATTTCAACATGGGAATTTTGAGGAAACATATTTCAGTCCATAACACCATCTTTTTATTATTATTATTGTTTCTTGGATTTTTTTACATAGAAATAGAGAATTTTTAGTTCCTCAACCTAGTACTCTTACCTTTCACTTTTATTTGCTTCCTGGCTGGAGGGGCTTCATTTCTTGAAGGGCAAGTGTGAGGTTACATCACCTAGTTGAGTTCTTAGGCTCAGCCTTGAATTTCCTAAGGGGTATCTGAGTGATGGGGTAGCAAGGTGGGTGTCCTCCAGCAGCCACCTTCTCCTCACGCAGCCTCCTCCTTCAAAACCAGTGGTTTTCATGTGTTTAAACTCTCAACTTTTATGAAATCCCCCAATTCTTAATCAATTGAGAACATTTCAGGTGTGCAAAATGTCAGCTTTGTCATTATCCCTGTCCTGAAAATGGCATTGTAATCCACATCTTTTCCCAAAATGTGTGCTACAGAGCACAAGCTTTTCTTTAAAAAGGGACTTCACGTAAGTGTGGAAGCCCTTTGCGGGACAGGATCCACACGGTAAAAGTTCTGAGGACTCTTAACATAAAGAAACCTATTTATGTTTGTTAAAAACTAGTAATCTCACAAAGGGGTTTGAAGATGAATAGAACGCCTGTTATCTTCTGGAACACACTTTAAGGAAATGTTGCTGTCTAACCAGTAACCAGAGGAAATAGAGTTACCACACCTCGCTCCTTGCCCTCCACAAGCTTTTTCGCTCTCTGTGCCCATAAGTGTTTTCTGAGCACATAGTGTGCCTCACACACAGTACTACAGTTACTGTAGCGACGTAAGGAAAACACACTAGTAAGGTGGTTTTAGGGGACTCCACAGAGTAATGATTATATGTTAGGCCAACAAATAAATTACCCGATGAGAGCTGTTTATCTAATGAAAGACAGAATTGTTCCCAAAAACCATGTTAGTACAATAGCTATTTCTGCGTTTTTTCTGCGTCTTTGCAAGGCTTTCCACCCTGTGCATGTGCCCTTAATTTAAGGCCCTTCTGAACCTTGTTCAGCCTACGCTGGGTTTGTGCACCCGGCCTGTGATTTCCATGCCTTCATTGTATTCTCAGAGAAACACCATGACCTGGGGTGAATGTAAAGATCTACGCTGTCCTGACACGGTAGCCACTAGCCAAGTGAAGCTAGTAAAATTTAAAGTGAAATTAAAGTTAAATGAAACTAAAATCCAGTTCCTCGGTGGCACTGGCCACATGTCAGTGCTCAGTAGCCACATGTGGCCAGCTCCACACTAACCAGGTAAGCACAGGAGTTCTGTTGGACAGCGCTCATGTAGATGGTGAGATGGTGAAAACGTTATTCCTGAAACTTGTCTGTGTCTCTGCTGGGCCGTCACATTCCGGCTGCCAGGGAGGACCTGATTGGCCATTTCTCATCTGAGTAATTGTTCCCCTTCAAGGACACAAACCAAGTCTTTGTCCCAGTGGCTTGACCAGGAGCTTCCACATCTTTGTTTTTCCTCTCCCCTTCTCGGAGACTTGGTTCTGAGCTAGCGTTTTCTTCACTTTTTCCCTTGGAGGTGGCTGCACTCACTGTGACCCTAAGACCCTGCTACTGTCCTTAGATGTGCCCCCTTTCCGTATAAACACTTACATGATGCAGGCAGTCAGGTAAACTAGCCACCCTCTCGGGATCTCGGTGCTGATTCCAAGCTTACCATTCCCACCAGCTCCAGGTGAAAGGGTGAGAGGCTAGATGCCCCCTCGCCTCCTCCCACACTTGATTCTAGGCCCACCCTGTTGCACAGATGAGCTTGCAGTGGCGAGTCTTTCCTTACCCACAGGGACAGTTCAGTGAGGTCAGGTTGGTTGTGGCTAATTTGGTGATGTTTAATATAATAGCATTTCTTTTGTACCTATTAGTAATAGTTCTTTTTTGGTACTCAAGATACTCAAAAACTATAGGTTCCCCCACACCCACGACCCTTCAACCTCTCCCCACACAATTCCAGGATTATTACTACCTCTTGCTGATTTTGCAAGTCAGAACAGATCGGCTCCCAGGTCTCTAAGGAAAGGTCATGATCACATTTCGAGGGTGGGGAGCAAGGCAATGATGGGAGGGAAAAGTAGAGACAGATCCTTCCCTGATGAACATGAATAGCTGTGGAAAGTGTCTGCCTTGTCTGTCTGACTTTGGCTAACCTAACATATGAGTTGTTCTTCACCTTCGGTTTCTCTTCCCCACCTTGAAAAATCCTCGGGTAGCTTTCACTCAGAATTTCACCTTTGTGTGAATAATAAGCCTCTGGAGGATTTTTTTTTTTTTTTGCTATCAAGTCAAACTCTGGTATTCTTACTTGTTCTTTGTTTGGACTTGAACTTTAAAATGGCACAAATGGCCAAGATGTGGAAATAACTGAAATGTCCTTAGATAGATGACTGGATAAAGAAGATGTGGTATATATACACAGTGGAACATTACTCGGCCATGAGAAAAGATGAAATACTGCCATCTAGGACAGCATGGATGGAGCTTGAGATTATCAGACAGAAAAAGTCAAGAACCATATGACTTTGCTCATGTGCGATATAAAACTGAAAGCAACAAATGAACGAGGCAAACAAGCAAAAACTCGTAGACACAGACAACAGTTTAGTGGTTACCAGAGGGTAAGGGAGGATGGTGGCAGAAGAGGGTAAAGGGGGTCAAATATATGGTGATGGAAGGAGAACTGATTCTGGCTGGTGAGCACACAATGCAATACATTGATGATGTATTATAGAAACGTAAACTTGAAACCTATGTAATTTTATTAACCAGTGTCACCCCAATAAACTTAAAAAAATAAAACAAAATGGCACAAATGGGAGGCAGTGCCCTTAACACCTTTAATCTAACTTCCGTTGGTTTAAACTTGTCTCGCCCCCTTCCATGGTCTTTTGAATTAACCTCCTAACCTTGTGCGGTGCATGACTGCTTCAAGAGGTTCTGGCAGAACTTGGACCAAACTGGTTGTTCCTGCTACTGAAGACACTCAGAGGGTAGGCGCCAAGTAACAGTGACGAGCGGAGATGTCAGACTGCAGTCAGCTCTGATAAGATCCTGCTGAAGACTTTTCCTCATTAACAGAAAATACCGATTTTAATAAGAATTTTCATTTCTCTAGGTCACTCTTAAATATCTCTCCTAGATATGTAGACTTTTGTTAAGCTTTTGAGCACAATGAGAACAGCAGCACCCATCAGCATCCTTTGGGTGAGGCTCAAATCTTGCGTCTCAAAAAGTGTGACTGACACAGGGACGGCTGCCTGCTCACCTAGCTATAGGAATGGCAGGGCCTTTTCAGGGAGATAATCGTTAATAAAAGAAATCTTTGTCCGTGGCCACTTTGCTTCGGAACCACCATCCCCAGGTTATTGATTTGCCCACTCTGATGGTAAGTGACATTTTCAGGTTTGGGCCTGTGTCGTAAATCCTTGTTCTGGTTCCTATTTAAAGAACGTGTGGCTGAGGCTATGTGGTAAAGTTTGGCCCTCAGTGAAATCGTAGTAGAACCCTAACCTCCGTGAGTTTCCTCTCCTCTGTAAGTCATACTATAGACTCGTTTAAACAAGTCTGGAACTTTGTTGACTTTGTGAATGATGGGAATCTTGCTGTTAGTACTAGAAAAAATCACATTCTTTTGAGAAGGAACTTATATGTATTTGAGAAATTCTGGTTCACCTATATGTGGAGCCCAGATTGAGAAGAAGATTCTAGAAATAACTTTATTACTATGTTGCCCTGAAAATAAGACCTAACTGGAAAATAAGCCCTAGCGTGATTTTTTAGGATGACATCCCCTGAACCTAAGCCCTAATGCGTCTTTCGGAGCAAACCTTAATACAAGACCTGGTCTTATTTTCGGGGAAACGCGGTAGTATGATTTGCGCTAAAGAATTCTTTAATCTCTGAGATGCTTCAGTTATGTCACTTACGAATTTCAAGGGAGATTATTCTAAATTAGTTGTTTTATGTACAAATGATAGTTATTTCATATTGATAAATTGTTTTTAGTAGTTTATGTGCAGAATAAAACAACTGTATAAATCCCCTTTCCTAGGAGTTGGCCGTTCGATGGAATCCAAATTGGCATCTTTGGGAATTAAAACTTGTGGAGATTTGCAACATATGACCATGGCAAAACTCCAAAAAGAATTTGGTCCCAAAATAGGTCAGATGCTTTATAGGTTCTGCCGTGGCTTGGATGATAGACCCGTTCGAACTGAAAAGGAAAGAAAATCTGTTTCAGCCGAGATCAACTATGGAATAAGGTTTACCCAGGTACTGACTTCTTAACAGGCTTTACCTCATATTGTCCTTTATATTGTCAAATAGTTCTGTCTTGTCAACTACACCGGTCTCTTGATGCCTGAAATTAAGTCTTAAGTCTTGCTGTTCCCAGAGTGTGCAGAATCTGTGTGTTTAACAGTTGCTTCTCAGGATAGTCAGTAATGTACATGTTTAATACTGAAAGTTAAAATACTTGAAGAGTTGTTGGGTATATAGGAAAATAACATGGGAGTTTTTGTTTCTTTCCATAGCCAAAAGAAGCAGAAGCTTTTCTTCTGAACCTTTCAGAAGAAATTCAAAGACGACTTGAAGCTGCTGGCATGAAGGGTAAACGCCTGACTCTCAAAATCATGGTACGAAAGCCAGGGGCCCCTATAGAAACAGCAAAATTTGGAGGTCATGGAATTTGTGATAACATCACCAGGTAAGCTTATCTTCAAAAGGATATTGGATATTAATATTTCAATGTAGGTCATGACAATTAATAGAAACCAAGGAAGAATATGAATAAAGATCTGTAAGCTTTGATGTTGATATTCTGTGGAGCCCAGGCCATTTGAATTATGGTAATGCCTGTCACGTGAGCCTGCAGCAGCAGGTCAGCCTGTCATGTTCCTCCTCTGGGGTCTTCAGGCTGATTTTAGTGCATGGACAGAAAGAGAGAAGCACAACACCTGCAACCATGGACATGGTTGTGAACTTGGGGGAAGGAGCCTGTGGGGAAATTTCAGTATAGTAACTCAATAAATGATTTGAAGGAGACATTGGCTCCGTTTAGGGAGGTCTAATTTTGGTTTGTGAAAAGATTGATCATTGTAGTCTCTGAAAACTGGTAGAAAGCATCTAAAAACCCTGTTTTTTGTTTTGTATTGTGTTTTTTAATGAGAAGGTGACTAGTATAAAACTTCAGTTAAGATTTGTGACCAATATGAAAATACATAGTTTTGCATGCCATTTTATACCACTATGCACAGTGTTTTCTCTCTCAGTGAACCAAAGCTTTGAGAGACTTTTGACCCTGAAAGCCATATAAGGAATTCTAAAATATATTTTAATTAAGGGTTAGCGATAATGCCAACCATATATATTACATTCCCATATTTATCGTGATGTGGCTAAGAGTAATGAAGTGACACTCTGAAACAGAAAACTTCCAACTTTATCATTAATGCTTTTGTTCCCCAGGAAAACAGGGATTCTAAATTATACATTAAACAACATACTTTCTAAAATACATTTTATGCACTTGGGAATCTTGAACTTACCTATTTTAATGAACATTTTGATGTACCTATATTTCAAATGGTAGTTAAATACAGTGTAAATGGTCGTTTCTATACATTGGTTACTAGGACCTTACTCTGGATAGAATTCTTCATAAACATGGTTTCTATGGGAAAATCAGATCCAGTGTATAATACTTTTTCTGGGAATGTAATCTGGAGCTTTATTATCTTTATTATTTTTTTCCCGCAATGCATGGACAGGATCATCCAGAAATGAAGTAATTTTCCTTTGGGAGGAGAACTGGTAGTAGGTAGTTTCCTGTTGCTGTATTTGCAGTTTTAAATGTCTCATAGTCACTTAGCTTTGTGCGCCGTGGAGCCTTCAGCAGGGCCCGGGGGCTCACCCTGTCACGTCTTACTTAGAAACCAGCCTTCGTGTCATCCTCTTTGGAAAATCCAGGTTCTCCAAATATTCAGCTACAACCTTTAACAAGCTGGGATTAATTATACTGTCTTTCCCCTAACTCAGGATAATATTCATTCAGCTCTTATGAGCACATATCTGCTTGCTGTTGTTGGTATTTGTTCCTTTTTTGTCCTAAACGTTAAAAAAAAAAAAAAATGGGTGTGCTGGTCTGGCCTGGTGGCTCAGGTGGTTGGAGCACTGTGCTCCTAACGCCAAGGCCGCCCGTTCGATTCCCACATGGGCCAGTGAGCTGCGCCCTCTACAGCTAAGACTGTGAACAACAGCTCTCCCTGGAGCTGGACTGCCATGAGCAGCCGGAGGTCGGCATGAACTGCCGTGGGCTGCCATGGGCTGCCAGGAGTGGCCGGTGGCCAGCGTGAGCGGCCAGCAGCCGGCGAGAGATGCCAAGAGCTGCTGTGAGTGGCCGACTGACAACCAACTGCCTCAGCTGGGGGAGCACAAGGCTCATAATCCCAGCATGGGCCAGGGAGCTGCGTCCTACACAAATAGACTGAGAAACAACGGCTTGAACCAGAGGGTGGGGGTGAGGAGGCAGAGGAACGGGGGGGAAGGTTTATGAAAACTTGAAACATACAATATACAAGAGTAGGAATAATAGTATAATGACCCCCATGCACCCATCACCTGGTTCCAGTGATAGCTGTTAGCTCGCTACACCCGGCTTCATCCCCTCCCCGTTACTGTGAAGCAAATCTCAGGTGCTGTATCATTTCTTCACAGTATCTCAGTGTTTCTCTCTAACCAGGTAAAGACTCTGTTTAGTACACTCAGTCATAAACTATATTTTGCTGTGTCCTTAAAATACTAACTTTGGATGAGACGTGATGATGCAAAAGGGGTACATGATTAATTGAAACAAATGTCATCAGTGTCACCAAATCGTAGACCAATCATAAGCCTTTAACTTAAACCTGACATCATGCTGGGGTTATATAACTGCATAAATGCTTCAGGTGAGCGATTATGAAATATTATAATATTGATCTTCTATTTCCTCTAACTCGGGTTTACAAACTACTTCCTGTGAGCCAAATCCAGCCTGTGGCCTATTTTTATATGATGGGCGTGAGGGAGAATGCTTTTTACATAAACGGTTGTGAAAAGTGAAGAATGAGGAAAGGGACCACTAGGCACCAGCTGTTTACTGCCAGCCCCTTCACAGAAAAGCGTGTGGGCCCCTGCAGTAGTGTAACTAAAGGAGTCTGCTCCACGTTCTGTCATTCCGTCATCTTGTAACTGGCCTTACTCAGACGCTACATGGCAGTCGTGACGTACAGATCCCGATACATGATAATACTGTAACAGAAGTGACAGATTTTCAGTTGCATGTCAAAGAGCCACTGTACATTGAGGTCTGTGGCTTATCACTTAGGAAAATTTTTGTTTTCCTTGTAGGAAAAGAATTTTTTCCCCCTTAGAGTTCTTTTGTGTATATGTTTCTAATAAGTGCAGTTGAAAAGGTGTCACACACACACACAGAGCTTTTAGTCCCAGTTCTGGGGGCCATTTTCAACTTTCTAATGGTTTCTTCTGGTATTTACATCCCATGTTTCTAGATACATAGTTCAACTGCTATTTCTAGCTTATTTCACTTTTGCAGCTATTTACTGACTTTCTTACTGTAGATGAGGGTTTATTCTCTCCCATTGCTGTTGCTCTTTCCCTATGCGCCTGTTTCCTTTGCCCCAGTGAAGTCGATAGTCTTTGGTTCAGTTACTGTCTAGTGTTGCGTTGTTATGACCATGTGCATACTGTACAGAGCTGATCGAGTCGTCCACTGTGGTCACTTTCCTTTCCTGTTGAATTGGTTTTTCCTGGAGTTACTGAGTGTCTTGTTTTGCTTGTTTGCTTTTTTGTGAACTTGCCGTTTAGCCCCCAACTCCCTTCCAGTACGTTTCACTATATCAGCAATCTACTGGTTTGATCTTTTTTCCAGAGGCCTCTCGTTGCCCGCAGCTCCGCAGCTCCGGTCTAGGGCGGTTTATTTTAAGACCTCCTGCAAAGGGGGAGTCATGCGGGTCCCTTCTCTGTGATTTGTGCTGGATCCCTGTCCTCCTCCTCGTATCTTACTAAGGAAGAATGTAAACTGTTTTCACGCTGTGTGTCTGTCCTCACGCTCACTGGTTTTGCTGGCTTAACGGTTATAAATGTCACTTAGAGTTAGACATCGCTCTTCCTCAGACCATGTGAGGGCTCCGTCGTTTCTCAGGATCACCACTGGACAGGCGGTGCTCTTCTGATTGCGTTTCTTACAGGGTTGGTTCTTTCCCTCGGGAACTTCTAGGATCTTCTCTGTATCTCTGGGCTTCTGGAATGTTATTGTTTGGTCTTTGTCTTTGTGTCAGGTATTTTGTCAGTATTAAATTTTTTGTTTCTAGTAACATTTTAAATTTCTGAGTGTTTTTCTTTTATTCTTTGGATGTTTAAACATTCCTAGCATGTCTTGTTTCACAGATGCAGTCTTCTCTCTTATCTCTTAAATACTTTTCTAGTCCTCTTTGTCAGACTTTCTCCAAGTTCCTTTTTGCCTGTCTTGGCTGCTGTCTTTTATATGGGAGGTTTTCTTCACCGATTTATCTGTCTAATAGTTCTTGGCTGTCTCTTCATATGTGAACTGCTGCGATGTTGTGGAGCCTCTGGACTCTTGGTAGGAGGTGTAGACAATGGGCTCCGCATAGGGAACGGTTGGGAGGGGCATGCTGTTGGCTTCCACAACCAATTGGCCACCTCTCCATCTTTTCTGTTTGGCTCATCAGCTTCCCCAGAATGAAACCTCCGGTCTCTTGCCTCAGGGCTGGGTGCATTCTGGTTACCCAGTAGGAAAGGGGGTCTGGATGGGGAGGGGGGTGCGTCTTGTGACAGGAGGTGCCTCACTCTTGCCTTAGCTGTGCGGGAGGTCCCAGGGCTTGTTGGTCGTGGTAAGTCTTCCACAAAGGAGCGAGGGGATCTGTGAGCAGCCACTTCTGTACATTCTCAGCCCCCGTTCTCTCCCCCTCTTCTCATAGATAACCTGGTACCTCTAATTACAGCGCCTAAAATGGCTCATCTCAAGTTGGTGCCTGGCTGTAGGCTTTTAGCAGGCATTTGGCAGCTTCCTGTTTACTGAGTTGTTTTCAGTATTGTAATTTATGGTTAGTGTTTTTTCCTCTCTTGTCTCTTCCTCTCCCATTTCTATCTTTTAAGAGTTTATACCTTTTAAAAATCATTTCAAGTCAGTTCAGTGGCATTTTAGAAAGAAATGAAGATAAACATGTTTAAGCCACTGTGATCCACTAAAAATTTTGCTTTTAAATTATTCTGTATTTATCTGTGAGAAATAAATTGAAGGTAATTATTAGGTAACAAATCAATATTTTGCAAATGGTTTTCTTAAAGAAACAAGTACTTTTCATAGATGAATACTTAGTGTCGTGAAAAAAACAACATAGTAACTGTGTTGTGGCCCCTAGTAGTGCTGGCGCATCCTTACAGATCTGAGAACTTGATTCCAGCCTCCCGAGGCTTAGACAGGGCACCGCCATAGCCTTCGTCAGAGCTTTCTGCACCTTCATCTATTTATAGACCCTCCGACAGGAAGTGGGATTGTAATGAGCATATTCACACGTTGAACTTAAGCAAGGCTTTACCTCCGACAAAATGAAGAGTGTCAAGAACTAAAATACAGGGGATTCATCTTTCTTTTCTGAATATTAGCCAGACTTCAACATAGATAACCTTGGAACCCAAAACTGGTTGCAATCTAAAACATTGTACTTACCATTCATGCTTTGGTTGCAACATGTTATGTTTAAATTTGTATATGTATTAACTAAAATACATCTTTTTAAAAAATAAGTACCAACTTATTTTCAGTTGATCAGGTCTCCTATTAGTTTTTATCTTAAAGTCCCAATGTTCTATATGCTTTTTCTTCTCCTCTTGCTGTCAATGTAATTAATTTGGTGTTACTGGCTTCCTTGAAGGAAGACTATCTCATTCCTTTTTAAGGATTATATTTAGTTACTTTAATTATTTTAAATTTTTGTAGCTTCTTTTTACAACTTTTCTGTAACTCTTTAAACAGTTCAGTACTACTGAGATACTAGTGAATACATATGGAATGCAGCTTTTGCTCCTTTTAAAAAGTTAATTCTACCACTTACAGGACCGTAACTCTTGACCAGGCAACAGATAGTGTAAAAGTAATTGGAAAGGCAACACTGAGCATGTTTCATACAATGAAACTAAATATATCGGACATGAGAGGGGTGAGTATATAATGTTTTAAAATCCTTTCTGTGATG
The DNA here is from genome assembly GCF_036562045.2 of Rhinolophus sinicus. NCBI lineage: Eukaryota > Metazoa > Chordata > Mammalia > Chiroptera > Rhinolophidae > Rhinolophus > Rhinolophus sinicus. The sequence goes on along the minus strand of NC_133755.1, from coordinate 66,299,269 downwards.
TTTTTGTCATTTCAGACTTGATCTGAGAACCGTTATGGTGGGGTAGGTGTTTATGTGTAGGTTTCAGCTGCTTTGATATAATGCAAGCAGAATAGAAACTGAAAAACTTAACTTTCTCATCTGACCTGATCTTATTTTTCAGAGAAGAGTCAAATTTGTTCTGAACACTGTTTTCCACCTAGAATAGTAATTTTATATCTTGAGTTTTTACAGCACCTTTCTTTTAATTAACCAAGGACTTACTTTACACACATTATCTTGCATCCTGTTCACGTTCCCCTAGAAGTAGATGGAACTGGGAGAAGTGAATCTGCAAATTCTTGTACCTGCAAGATCCTTTTAAATCAGAAATGTATTCGCATAAATTGATGAAGGGTGATCTAGAAGGGAGATGTCACCACAGGCTTGTGAAGATGCCTTTGGAACAGATGAGTGTGAAGGCATCAGAAACATGAACACCTTAATTTCTTAAAAGATTAACCTTGGTCAGTGCAGGTGTTTTTGTGTACACAAGTAAAGGGTAGTTAACTGGCTTGGTGTGGGTTTTGTGGAAGGATTAAAAAGCTGCTTAAGGCAGCCATGACTAAACCTGTCAGGAGTGTCCTAAGGTTTTATGGTGGTGTCGGGGCGCTTGCTTGCACAGGTGCCCACTCCACCATCAACCCATAGCTTCATGGCATTTTATATGAAGTAAACTTGCAGGTATACACTGTCCCCTATATAAATTTTATGTAATCTTGTTTTAAAAACTTAGCTGGCTAGAAGTTCAGTGGATACACCATCCCATTTTCTTGGATTTTCTGGTTTTGAAGACATTGTGGTTTATTTGGGTAGAAATGGCTACTTGATGATTTAGGGCGATAATTGCTTACTAGCTAGTATAGAAGTCGTTTTTGTAATCATGTAGAGGCTTTTGAATACTTTCATTTAACCTTATATTCTAGAAACAGAATCTAGAAGAGGTAAGAAGGATTAGCTGAGAATCTTGTTCCATTGAGTTCATACCTTGTCTTGCTGTAGTTCTCCTAGAAACACATTCTTTCTTTGATTCCAGGTTGGGATTCACGTGAACCAGTTGGTCCCAGCTAATCCCAACGCATCCACGTGCCCCAGTCGCCCAGCAGGTCAGCCAGGCCAGTCTCCTGCTGGGTCTCATTCTGTCCTTGATCTCTTCCAAGTTCAGAAAGCTAAGAAATCCACAGAAGGGGAGCACAAGGAAGGTCAGTGGTTTTCGTCTCGGTGCCTCTTCATCCTTAGGAAGGCGGATAACGTAAAAGTCGTCTGGCGTGGTTGTGTGACCTTTAAGAAACAAACTGTCCCCTGCGTTAGGAACACTAATGACACTTGTTGATTGAAGGACCCCCATTTTCCCAAATGATCGAAAGAGACTATTTTATGTATTTCCTGTCCTTGCAGTATTTGTGGCCGCCACGGATCTGGAAATATCATCGGCCTCCAGAACGTGCGCGTTCTTACCATCTATTCCCACACATGTGACGCCAAGTACTAATCCTGCCACTAGCAAAGCCGAGTCCTCGGGAAAGTGGAATGGTCTGCATTCTCCTGTCAGCTTCAAATCAAGACTTAACCTGAGCATAGAGGTCCCGTCACCTTCCCAGGTATATTTCTATAGTTCTAGATACAGTTTAAGTGCTCGAGTAGCTTTACAGTACTTTTAATTTCTTTATCAGTAAAGTCAAGGAAGGAAAAGAGGGTGACTTGTTAGGATGGCTCATGGTGTTGCTGAATTCCAAAAGGGAAATAATCAGTTTAGATGAAAGATGGTGCTTTTGTAAATTTGCAACTCCTGCAAGTTTTAAAACATTGGTGAGCACTAGTTCTGTGAAATGTCACAGCCACATCACCCCTTCGTGACAACATGCAGCTTTGTGATTCGCGGAGGCCGTAGGTCAGAGGCTTTTCTCGCAGCACACGCCAGCCGTGCCCTCAGAGCGCAATGTTCCTGATGGACACACTCCCTTGGCAGCTGTGGGCGCTGAGGGGGGCACTGCTGGGATGCTCACTCCTGGCATCCTGAGCACTGGAAGCCGCACTGAGCAGGAGGCTGAGACTAGGGAAGCTGGGAGTTACCCCGAAATGGTTGCTCCCAGCGGACCCAGCCTAGGGCCCGGCCTGTGTGTTTCCTGAGCGACCTGCATGCACGGGCAGCGGGAAGACCTGGCCAAAGGAGCAGAGGATTCTGGTATGGAGGACAGAGAAGTTAGCTTCTGGAATACCTTTCTCTAGCTGGTTGCCATGAGACTAGAATTATTTGGATTTGGGGGCAGTTTCCTGTCTGAAAGGTAAACTCCTGACCCAGAAAGGTGACGTATGCCTTCAGCATGGGCCCGCCGTGGGTGGGGTCTGACGAAGGCTCTGTCTGCTCCTCCTGTGGGCTTCAGCGTGTCTGGACTTCACCTGGTCCTGTGCACTGGTCATCTCCCCAGGCCACACATCATACTTGGGTTTAGTGGCCAAAGGCGGAGATATTGCAAAGACATGCTTTCTAGCCTGGTTATCTGCACCTGGAAGTGATACAGTAACTCTGAGCACGGCCTAACTGCAGACCATACGTATGTATGTTACAGCTCGATCAGTCCGTTCTAGAAGCACTTCCCCCTGATCTCCGGGAACAAGTAGAGCAAGTCTGTGCCATGCAGCAGGCAGAACCACGTGGCGACAGAAAGAAAGAACCAGTAAATGGCTGTAGTACAGGAATTTTGCCTCAACCAGTTGGGACAGTTTTGTTACAAATACCAGAACCTCAAGAATCTAACAGTGACACAGGAATTAATGTAATAACCCTTCCAGCATTTTCACAGGTGAGTTCAATTTCGGGGCCTCCTGCCATAGTTTAAATATTCTCACCCGTCCCACTCCAGCTCTGGCATGTCCCCTTTCCTTTGCACCCCAAACTCTAAGGAGTCCACACCAGGCCCCTTGGGGATTGGGGGAGGAACTGGCTCATCTCACCTACAGGAGTCACAGCAGCCTCTCCTGAAGCAACCGCGTGTGGCTGCCAAGGGCAGACGAGGGAGGCTGTGGCGTGCAATGCTCATGCCTTCCCCCCAGAAGACACATCCTGCTCCTCAGGCCAGAGACCACTGGGCTGTACTCACACAGAGCAGGGTGCAGGCGTGTCACCCACACTGGGGACAAGAGCAATCCAAGTCGGATGTTTCAGAAACATCATACATGGGCCTGCTTTCTTGTCCCTGGTCGGTCTGTGGTTTTGGTTTTGTGTTTTTAATTTCATATTCAAAATTTTACTTATTCTCATCTTACAACCTTGTGAGGATTTAATGAGCCTTGATATTGAGGGCCTGTTAAGAATTCATACAGGTCGGAGAAGTGGGATTTAAAAACAATCTATTCTGTGAACCGCCAGCTGCCACCAGAACCAACTCAGGTTTGACGGAACCTTGTTCCCCACCAGGTGGACCCTGACGTGTTCGCTGCTCTTCCCGCTGATCTTCAGAGGGAGCTGAAAGCAGCGTGTGAGCAAAGACACAGGCAGGCTGAGCGCGCGGCCGGTAAGCCCCGGAGCGACGCGTAACAGATGGAGTGAGCGTTGTGATCACTGTGGTGGCGAGGGCCCAAGTCTGCCTGTCACTCATGTTAAGAGCCCTTTCTATTGGGGGAAGAGCTCCTTAAGTACACAGCGTGGGTACGAAGTCCAGTCCCCGTTAGATTTGCATCTTTAACTTCCCGACTTAAAAACAACCTGAACAAGATATTACCAGACATCTTCTGGAATACTTGTCAAGCCCACTGTCCTTTGAGGCTGATCCGCCAAAGGATGTAGTTTGAAAACAAAATCTGAAGGTTTTTGGATCACACACATTCACTGTAAAAACAATGCCTGCTGAGCTGCTGGGTTTCATTTCATCGTTCTGAGCACCCCGTTGCAGAGCAGCAGTGTTCCCAAGGGCAGGTGAGGGCGTGACAGGACACTAGGAGACAGAGAGCCTGCCCGAGGCCTTGCTGGGTGTGCACATGCGAGGAGGGCTGCACCTGGGAGGAGAGAACCCATGCGCTGTCCAGAAGCTTTGGGTCAGCGTTATGCTTTTCTTTTAGTGCCAAAGAATCCATTACTTCAGCTAAAACCAGCAGCAGTGAAAGAAAAGAAACGAAACAAGAAGAAAAATCCCATGAGTTCCCCCCAAAAGATTCAGAGTCCTCTGAAAAACAAGCTGCCGAGTAGTCCTGCTAAAATTGTGCCAGGGGCCTGCGGGGATCCCCAGAAGCTGATCGATGGCTTTCTGAAACACGAAGGTCCTATTCCTGAGAAACCTCTGGTAATACTTTTGTTACGCTCTCTACACTGACCTTTTACCGCGTCTTACTGTACTTGATGTTGCGTGAGCGTAACACTTTCTCCCGTGCTTGCTCCACAGGGAGAACGCTCCGCTTCCCCGTCCGGCGTGCCAGGCCTTGGTGATCTGCAGCCTGTGCCGTCTGGCTGCACTAGACCCCCGGCCCCCAACCTGGCTGGAGCGGTGGAGTTCAGTGACGTGAAGACGTTGCTCAGAGAGTGGATCACCACCATTTCAGGTTGGCCTGGACGACGGGCGGGAGTTGCAAAGTGACGTGTGTAATGGTGCTGGGGTTCCAGGACAGGGACAGCTGTGCTGCACAGGGAGCGCAGTCCTAAACCTGATAAGCTTGGAGCAGCCAGCTGCCTTTTCAGGTTTGGGCCTTCACGGAGCCCATGGGTGGGACATGGTCTCCGTCACCCTGCAGCTTGCTGCTGCTCACTAGACTTCTCCCCTCTCTAGAGCCAATGGAAGAAGACATTCTGCAAGTTGTGAAGTACTGTACTGACCTCATAGAGGAGAAAGACCTGGAAAAACTGGACCTAGTCATAAAATATATGAAAAGGTAATTAGTACTTTTATTAGAAGGAAGAAGTGGCCTGTCACAAGGGCTAATCGAGGGAGGTGAGGTGCTGAGGTTTGTACTTTCTGGCATCAGTTACATTAACTGCTCTTTAGGTTTAATGAAAAAGGAGGAAGAAAGACTGTAATATTGACCGGTTAGTAAATAAGGTCAAAATGAGGTCATTCCCCTCGAGGTTTAGGTAGTTTAAGACCCTAGAAAGTAAAACAGTAAAAGCCTTACACTCTAAGCTCTGTTCACCTGATGCTTGAGGGAATCCAGTCCTTCCTGACGCTCTTCTTTCCCCACCTTCAGGTTGATGCAGCAGTCAGTGGAATCGGTCTGGAATATGGCGTTTGACTTTATTCTTGACAATGTTCAGGTGGTTTTACAACAAACTTATGGGAGCACATTAAAAGTCACCTGAATATTACCAGAGCGCCTGTGCTCGCCGCTGGCTGTGCCATAAGTGCTTGTGCGGTATTTGCAAAGTGCATGATAGTAATGCTCCAAGTTTTTATAATTTTAAATTTCTTTTTGAGCAAGTGTTTTGTACATTTCTTTTCAATAAGTGCCAAATTTGTCAGTATTGCATGTAAATAATTGTGTTAATTCTTTTACTGTAGTATAGATTCTATTTACAAAATGTTTGTTTATAAAGTTTTATGGATTTTTACAGTGAAGTGTTTACAGTTGTTTAATAAAGAACTGTATGTATATTTTGTACAGGTTCCTTTTTGTGAATCCTTTAGGAAACAAATCCTGAACTGTTTATTATACTTACAGGCCGAAAACCTCCAAGCCAGACTGTTAGACTCCATGCTAAGCTTTGTAATTATTCCTGAGAGGTCCCAGGCTGGGGTTTCACATCTTCCAAGTGAGGGTAAAGCTTCTAAACAATCTTATCCATGAACACAGGAGCATGTTAAGAAAATCTTTACTTCTTCCCAGTGGAGGAATTGACATATGTTGAATTACAACACTACACACAATTAAAGGTTGTTTTTCCTGGGAAAATTATATCCCACAGATAGTGGAGAGGTGTTACGTTTGCCTCTATTGGCCCTTGAGAAACTGCAATGATAATGAAGAATGGGAGATTTTCAAATGTGAATCAAGTGTTTTTATGCTACGTTATGCCATCACATTCCAAAAACAGTTTATAATTCTATGCCAGTTGAATACTTGGGGATATTTTCTTCAAACAGCCCACTCTGACTTCATTCAACACTGCTAAATAGGTAGTCAGATATTAGAGATGTAATAAGGATTAATCTAGTGCTAATAGATTTCTTACATTTGGGAAAGGACTACATCCTCATGGGGACCCACTTTCCACTTTTCTGCAGGAAAACCAAACTAGCTCTAATTAGATCAGGAATAGGCTTAAATCATTATGATCTAAAAACTTAGAAGCACTAAGCCCAAATAGTTCATTCCCTGCTGAAGTGTCTCATCAGAAAATGTAATATGCACAATAGAATTTTCTAGGACAAAATAGACCAAGATTGGTGTATAAAAATTCCTCGTGTTAACATGTGCTACTGCACACAGTGGGATCGTTAATAAAGTACTTCTCTTCCTTAGAAGGAGCTGGTGACTGTGGGGGAGAAGCTGTGCTAACATGGAGCCTAACAGCTCACCGGTGACGATCTTTTTCTTTATTGGTGGTTCAGAGTTGTGCTCATTACAGTGGACTCCCATTGACTAGACAAGCAGTAAAGAGCAGCCAGCTATGCTTTACACCATGGTTTCACACAAGGCAGATAAAGAAAATACCAGAATGCCTAATTTTCTATTTTAAAAAACTCCTAAGGGCATGTGGCAGAAGAATGCTGGGGGGGAAATCACTAGGAGGATATGCATAAATAAAGAAGTATTTCTTACATCAAAAAAGCCCCAATAATCACAAAACCTGTAGAAGCTTGGTTAGTCAAATACTGCAGTACTGATTTAATCAGTATAAAATTGGAAGAGCTTTACGTCTGTAGTAAAAATCCAAATTTGGGGAAGGGCAAACTTTAAAACAGCAGCCAGTAGAGGGTTGGGCGCACACAGGCAGTTGGAGCTGTGGGGACATGTAATCGACCACTGTCAAACCAGTGTAAGTGTCTTGGTTTCTCATGGAAAACGTTTATACATCTGTTTTTCTCCTTCCTACTTAAGTGCATCAGTGTCCACATATGTCCACTCTCTTTTGTCTTTTTCTTGCATTTTCTCCGATTTCTGCCCCATGTGGAAAAATTAGATGATTTCAAATACTTTCTTTAGCTCCACAATAAGCTGCCAGTCGCTCTTCTGCATCTCGTCTCGGAACCAGTCCTTCAGGACGTCGATGGACTGCCGGCTGATCTGCAAGGTCCGCAACAAACAGCACACAGGACAGAATGTAACCAACAAGTGCCCGAGAAGAGCAGGTGGCCCCATCGTGTCACCTGGTGTTGCTCATTACACAGGGAGCCCAGGTGTGCTGCCGGCCTTGCCCACCTCTGCTGGGTGAGTCCAGGAGGAGGTCTAAGGCACTTTCCTCAGAGAAAAAGCACAGGACTCCCAGCCCTCAGAGCTGCACCAGAGATGGTGACCAGAGCAGAGCTGACTCCCCCACCCCCTTCAAACAGCCACTTGGGCGGAGACTTACCTTACTGACGAGAATGTCTGTAGCTTCAAAATGTCTCCCGTACATTTTGGGAGATTCACCAGGGATGGGCTCTATTTTGACACAGACTTCTTGTCCTTTTTTTGCAACATCCACTTGTTTATGGTTTATTTCAATACTTGTTACTATTCCAATGTCAACAAACTGTAAAATAAGGACAGAAACTACACTGTGAGCACAGAAGTCCTGCCAGTCACAGGCACCCTAGCTGGAGAGCTGAGATCAAAGCTGTTTTTGAGCAGAGGGCAAGTTCAAAGCTTTGGCTCTGTGACCCTCCATAATCACTCAGGGTCTCCACAGGGGAAAAGGGGATCATTGATGTGCTTTGGGAAACAGAAAGTGCCCTGTCAATCCAACATGACAGGTGCCGTAGCAAAAGGAAACAGCAGGCCAAGCAGAAATGAGCTTCGAAGTGGGGGCAGGGAGCAGGGACAGTCAGAGGCAGCTGGGGACACGTGAGCCCTGGAGGTTGTGGTTAGAACTCTGCATTTCCTTCTGAGAGTAATGGCCAACCTATTCTATTACAGTTCTGGGCGGGCGGGGACTGCCTCTGCTGCCTGCCTTGGGACACCCAGGAGGGGAAGAGAGAACAGGGAGCTCGGTTTGGCCAAAGCCCCACAGGAGGTCATGGCTGCAATGAGCATCCTAGCTCAGCCCACTGAAATGGCACCAGGGTGATGGGTCCCAAGTGCATTTACCCTTCACCACCGAAGGAACTGGGTCGGGGGTATCTTACTGCCCCAGAAAGGAAGAAAACGCCAAAGCATGTGGCAAGGGTACAGGAGCCAGCTTGAATGGTTCCCAATCTGGCATATTGTACTGAACTGTAACATAACCAGATTTTTTAAAACTGGGTGTATAGATACTTAAAGGAAGGTCACAGGGACAAACGTCCTTTACAGAAGGACGACCACTTACGTAATAATTGATTTGTACAAGGATTGTCAATGTTAATGAAGCTTCTGGGACAAAGGCTGAGAAACCGGCGACTCGGACACAAAGTACCCCATGGATCACTTAGTGATCACAAAGGGGGAAAGTTGTCTCTAACAGATGCTGACAGCATGCACCTTCCTAAGGCGTCAGTGTCAGCGACAGTGACAGTGAAATGCACGAAGTACAGGGGACACTGTGCAGGGTCCTTGCTAATTAACCTTGTGTCTAATCGTGGGGAAATGGTCAGACAAATCCAAGCTGGGAGATAATCTGACACAATGTCTGGACTCGTCAAAAAGGACCAGGCCTGTTCCTGACTGAGATTGAAGCGTCACAGCCAAAGGCAGTGCACCTGAAAGGGGTCCTGACCAGGTCAGCAGGGGGCGTTATTAAAGCCATTTGGGGGACAGCTGGTGAAATGTGAATGAGGCCTGTAAATTGCAATTTTCATTAACTGAAGCACTGGTATCAAGTGCTAAGAATCAACGCTGATATTTAGCAAGCCAGAGGAATAAGTTACAAAAGGTAACAAGCTCTGCTTGGTTTAAGTTTTTGTCCGTCACCATTCTGACTCCCATTTACTGCTTTAAGAGATGGCACATTTTTCTCAAGTACAACTGGCACTTACATTTTTGCTAGGGACGCACATGGGGGTCCCTTGCTTCACCTGGCCCGCTTCCACCGTCACGCCCATCACTATCGGGTCTCGGGAATTGAAAATATACTGAGGGAGGATTTTCATCTTGCAGGGAAATACCGCTATATGCCTACAAGGGAGGAAAAAGAATTTTTAAACTTTCAAGATGACATAACGACACACAAACCCAGGTGAACATGAGGTAGAGCACCTTTCCTCGACCCCAGGAACCACGGGAAGGCTGCACCTCCATGGCCACCTTCTGTGGCTCACACTCTGTCCCCTGGGTGCTTCCCAAGTCTCCCAGAGCCGCCTCACAGGAGCACTTGGTACCCAGACTAATAGGCTGAGCCCTGCCCCAAGGATGGAGCTTAGCACCTCAGCGGGGGGACCTCCTGTCGGGTGTGGCACATGTCTGGTCTATACTGGGGACCACACGGGCACCAAAACACATCCTCGTCCCCACCATGTTCCCAAATCAGCTGATCCAAAATGCCACTGTTTCCTGCTTATCAAGCCTATGCTAAAAGTGCCTCCAATTTCTAGCAGTGCCTCATCAAACTGAAGTCGCCCTGTAGGTGTCCCGATCAAAATCCTAATGTTCACCGGTCACCATCAAAATGCCCCTGACTGAGCCACCCCTCCCTGTGGCCACTCTGTCCTTAGCCATCAGCGCATCTGACCTCCTGACGGTCTCATCCATCGCTGACTCTAAAATGGCTACAGGGACCTAACCTGCTCTGGGTCCTGCCAACTGACCTCACCTCCCCATGGGTCCCTAAGGACAGCCTTCCAGCGCCGTCCTGCCTAGACACCCCGGTGTCTGGGCAGCTCACTTCATTCCCTTCAGATCTCTCCTCAGAGGCGAGCTGCCTCCCAATGGCACGACCAGTCACAGCTCTCCTCTCCTTTTCTAGCCCTTCCCTGCTTTATTTCGCTTTTCAGCAATCATCCCACTTCTCATTGCTCACTTTCTCTTCCCTGCACTCCAAGAGGAGGGGACCTGGCCAGGGTCACTGCTGAGTCGTCCAGTGCCTGCACAGCGCCACTGGCACTGGGCACTCGGTGAAGTTTGCTGGACAGATGAGCTTTACTCCCACGGATGCCTCGCCTCATTTCCCGATTTTCCACACTAATTTTGTTACTTCCATTGCATGCAATCCCAAGTAAGGAACTAAAGCAAGACAAAGGCACCAAATGTAGCAACTACTCGCCATGAGTGAGACCTAGGTCTGCCAAATTAAAAATGGAAAACCAACCAGAAAGGCTCCAGGAAGGACTGTCCCAGCACTGTAGGACCGTGGCAGGTGGGCAGGACTTGGGGTACGTCAGACCATTTCAGAATCCAGCCTTGGGCAGAGGAGCCAATGCCACACTTGCCACACCTTTCTGGTATTTGGTAATTCAATAATCAACTTCATTACCCAAAACCCAAAGTAAGTTAAAATCACCAACTTACTTAAATTCTTCTTGTTTCTGTTTCTTGTAGTCTTGTCTGTACTTCGTAAAGGCATCGAATAAATGATAAATAATTTCTGCACTAAAAATTCTAACTCCTAAACTATCAGCCATTTCTTGTGCATCCCGTTCGATTCTCACATCGAAGGCCAAAATCACTGCATACCTGAAAGGTGAGAACACATCACAGAGCAGCGGTGAGAAGGGGCGTGTCAGGGAGAGTGCGAGGACAGCAGGCGGGCAACAAGCCTGCAGCAGGAGAGAAAGCACTTACTGGGGATCGTGCTCCAGCATCACTGAAGCCTTCATGACATCTTTTTTATGGACTGGACCGATGTTGATCCCTGCGTACTGCAGAGAGGGAGTTTGACTGTTAGCTCCTGTGACAGTGACAGAAGTGACACCACAAACCACACAACCCCTGACGCGGCTGGGCGTGGCTACTTACGGGCACTTCTGACGTTCTCAGAAATTCAAGTAGAGCTTCCAGAGACCCCAGTGTGGATGCCTGGACGTACACTCCTTTTTCTTCTAGTTTGATAGCATTTAGTGTCTGCTTTAACTCATGGATCAATTCATCCTTGAAAAGAAATCGGATTTGACAAGGTTGTAAGTACATCTCTGTCATCAGCAGCCTAGAATGAAGCTGTGTTTCTCTTTTTCATGAAGTACTTATCTGAAAACACGAAACCACAGCTTACAAAGAGCGAGGCACAGCAGCACCTGAGCTGGGAAGGAGGGGCTTGGGGCTGTATCCAAGCTGTATCCCCTTCTGTGTCTGTCTGAGGTTTACTAACATTGAAATATACAGAAGGTGCCAAAAAAAACATATACACATTTTAAGAAAGGAAAAAACTATTAAAATTATAATATTCAATATATACCAATAAAAGATGAATACAAATCACGTGTATACATTTTTTTGGCACCCCTGGTATTTTCACCTCTGTTCCACGTGGCAAATAAGGTAGATAGGTGAGCGGAATGAAGTAATAAATACGAATCTTTTAAAAGTTAAAAGCAGGATACAAATGAAATGTGTTAAGATACCCAAACGCCCTGCTTGATGGTCTTAACTACAGAATACCCTGAGCTTGCAGCCCTTTCCTCTGCCATCGCTCCTCTGGAGATGAAGAGATTCTAAGTAAAATCACCACGCTGGTGCCAGTAAGATGCAGAAGTCCATGCCATCCTTGCCACTGGCCAAAAAGGGAATCCAGCCCTGCCCTCAGTGGCCCCAAGGTGGCCGACTCCCTGAGGGTTGCGACCTGATGCTGCTAAAGAACCACGGTGGTCCCAGGACCTAGACGAGCCCTGGGCTGGGAACAGCGCTGTCTTCTCTTAGGCACGTGAACAAATAACCTGGCCCCACATGCTTTCATGAAGCGGTGCTGGACTCGGGCTTTCGGATGACTCCTAATAAGGTTTTCTTTAATTCTGTGCACATATTCAGGTTATCTAAAACATAAACAACTTCTAGCTTTTGTTTCATTTTTTTAATTTAAATAAAAGGTATATTTTAGAATTCTAGTGTACATGTCATTTATATATTATTTATACCAATTCATGTAATTGCACAAACTGAAGTAATTTAAAACAGCAACTGTCTGCTAAGAGGCCACCAGATAAGGCTTCACAAGACAAAGGTACCCCTTTTATCCACCACTCCTAGCGTGTGCCCTCCTGACACCTGACACAATTCAAATAGCTTCAGAGGAGAAAAAAATAACTTACTTTGAGCACAGGAATTTCATCTTCTTTATAAGCCACCAGGAGGGGCAAACCAGCCAACGTTTTCTCCAGGTCTTTTCCAAGAATCTTTACGCCCTGAGCTGCTTCTACTTCTTTATGCTTTTCGTACTGGTTCTGTAGAGATCAAAGCATGTGTTACCACTTTTATTTGAAAGGCAGTTAGCAGTCAGAGATGATGAAAGAGACAGTATATTCATGACATTGGGGTACAGAAAGATTTCTTAAACTAGACACAAAGGCCAAAATAAAAGATTGATAAATTCGGCATTAAAATTATTTCTTTCTGAGGATACCACAGAAAAGTAAAAAGACAAGTCACAGAGTAAGAGAAAATGCTGCAACACTTACCAACCAATAACTGACTGGTATCCTGACTATATAAACCAACTCATAAATCTGTACTAAAGACAGACAATGCCAGAGCACAATAGGCATTTCACAAAGGAGGAAATTTAAATAACTAATAAACATAAAATAATGACCAGCCATACTTCAATCAGGCAAGTGCCAACCCGAACAGCAACAATCTATACACCCTCAACAATGGGAAAAATTTGAAAGTCTGACAGCAACAAAGAGCCGATGAAGAGATGAAATAACGGGAAATTCTAAAAATTGGAATAGAAGTGTAACATTCCACTCACTGGACAACAGTGAGGTCTTTTCTAGTAAAACTGGAGCTAAGCACTGGTAGTAACTCGCGCCATTCACTCCTCGGCACACACCTGGAGAAACCTGCGCAACCACCAGGAGACCATTCAAGAACGCCCACAGCAACAGCACCAGTAATGAAAACGTTCACCTGGTGCACCTACACGTTCCGGTATCAGGAGAACAAATTAACCATGACACCGCAACACAAATGAACCATAGCTATATGTAACATGGGTAAATCTTAGAACTATTTGTTGTCGGTGGTAAAAAAAAAGATGAAATTTGTGACAACATGGATGGATCCTGAGAGTATAGCAAAATAAGTCAGACAGAAAAAGCAGAGAACCATATGATTTCACTGATATGTGGTATATAAACCAAAATGACGAAAGAACAAGACAAACAAATGAGAAACAAAAACTCAGACACAGACAATAGTTTACTGGTTACCAGAGGGTAAGGGGAGAGAGGTGGTAGATGAGGGTAAGGGGGATCAAATATATGGTGATGGAAAGAGAACTGATTCTGGGTGGTGAACACACAATGGGATTTATAGATGATGTAATACAGAATTGTACACCTGAAATCTATGTAACTTTACTAACTATTGTCTCCCCAATAAGCTTTAATTTAAAAAAAAAAATTATTTTTTGACTGAAAGAAGCAGATACAAAGGAACAAAGAGAATGACGCTATCCATATAAAGTCCACATATATGTTTCGGGGTGCACTCTCAGGTATTAAAACTATACATTTTTAAAAAAGGGGAGCCAGATGGCTCAGTTGAGTGCACGAGCTCTGGGTTGCTGGTTCGATCCCTGCATGGGATGGTAGGCTGCACCCCCTGCAACTAAGATTGAATGAAAACAGTAAATGGACTTGGAGCTGAGCTGCGCCATCTACAACTAGATTAAAGGATAACGACTTGGAGCTGATGGGCCCTGGAGAAACACAGTGTACCCCAATATTCCCCAACAAAAAAATTAAAAAAAAAAAGCAAGGGTATTAGTTACTATCATAAAAATGGAAGCAGGTTAACTTAGAGGGAGGAGCTACGACCAGGAAGAGGCGCACAGAAGGCTGTGGGGAGGTCGGCAATGTTCTGGTTCTTGACCTGGGCATCTGTTTCCTAACAATTTAACTTCTATGTTATGTGTACTTTTCTATATGAATGTTTTATTTCACAATAAAAAATGTCACTGAAAAATTAGCAGTGTAAAACCACAATGTGCTTGAATTTTTATGAAATCACACATCGCCATGCTCAGATGGTCCCTCCTGTATGAAGACTGGAAATAAACGAGGAGTGAGCGGTGTGTGTGTAGTAAGCCAAACAGCTCTCCAAGTGAGGAAGCGCCCTCAGCAGAACCCCCAAACATGGTACAAGTCCCCACATGTCACCGCCTCCCACCTGGCTTACCTTCACTCGTAATTCCTTCATAGGAGGAGGTAACAGGAGGCCTCGGATCTGAGTTACAATGGGCCCTTCTACTCCAGGAACAATAATTGTATCTCCTTCCTTCAAACGTCCATTGATCAGTATTACATCTATAGTCGTGCCCATTCCTGGGAGAGCCTTGACCTAAAAGACATTATTGCAAAGGGGGTGAAATACACGCTACAGTGTACCATGTTGATTAAATCTAAAAGCAGTAAACATCCCCACCCAAGAATTCTCTGTTAAAAATAAAAAGGCAATAAACTAAGGAGCCGGCATTACCTCCATCACCTGTGCTCTCAGCTGTTCACAGTGTGCAAGTCTCTTGCTCAACATGGTCTGGGTCAACTCGACAAGAAGGCAGATCAGACTTCCCATGCCATCACCGGTATGTGCAGAGGTAGGTACCAAGGACACAAAAGTGCGGGGGTCTTTATTTTCATAAAACAAAGCCGCGTTCAATCCCTAAAGACATAAAAAGCAAAATCACCTCAAAGGCCAAGCTGTGGAAGGAGGCATCCATCCAGGACAGGAACAACGAACCAGATCTAGGTGAGCAAATGGCTAACCACTCTGACACTCCTCAAAAACACTCAAGAAAAGGTCGGACATACCCTGGAGGCACTAATTATGTTACAGAAAAATAGTCCCTTTCCAAGTCAACTTGGTTTTTAAAATTTAAACACTCAGACTGCAAAGGCAGAGCTCTGATATATCAGCTTTCTGATTTACAAAGGAAAATGAATGAGGGAAAAGAATGAAAAACACTAACTGCCACTAACTGGAGAAAAGACCCAATATTAATGAAAATGTTGACTTTATTACAAAGACCTTGTAAATGAAAGAACAAATGTCTCTGTGATACAGGCTCTTCCTACCTGCTGTGCAAATTCCACTATGATCGCCTTTGCTCTCTCCTCAAACTCATCCTTCGTGTTCTTCTTCTGCTTCTTTAAAGTGGCAGCCACATCAGAGTCGGGGCTCTTTTTCCAATCATACAACCTATCAATCTGGGAAAGGGTTTTCATCAGAAGCGTCTCTAAAACATTCAGAACACTCAGAAATTTAATTCAGGCTACAGACTCCAGAAAATTCCTACTGTACATTATATATTCATTTATATTCATGTACATTATATATTCATTTGCAAAAGATGAGATCCTGGAGTGATCCTAGGACCACTAACTTGCTTGATTCCAAATGGTTTGGGATAAACAGTATATAGGAACAAGGATTAATTACAGCAAGTACCATCACCAGGAAAATTATATACTGAAAAATGGAAAATATTCCCTATCGCAGAAAATAGCCCATTTTAATTGTTTTATTGCTCAAATCAGGTTAATCAAATAACCTATTTTCCCTCACTTTTCAAAAAAGTGATAAATGCATATAGAGGAAAATTATTTAATAGTTTTTAAAAATCATAACCTGTTGGCCTAGTCTAGGGTGATAATATAAAGAAACACACCAATCTGAATGCTACTAAGAAGAAAAATTGGTAAGTCGGAATAGACTCAGAAATGACAAAGATGATATAATCAACATATAAGGTCCTTAAAATACTTAGAAATATACACAATGACTTTTAAGAAAAAACATAAAACTTGTAGAACTAAAATATATAAACTGAAAATGGAAAATTCACTGCATGAGCTTAACAGCAAATTACATATTGTAAAAGAAAACATTAGTGACCTTGGAGATATAACAATAAAAATGATCCTAACTGAAGCATATGGAGAAAAAAGAATGAAGGGGAAAACACCTTCTGTCACTTATGGGACAATATTAAGTAACTCAGGTTCTAAAAAAATACTAGAATTCTATCAAACACTTAAAGTGAGAAAAGGGAACAAAAGAATATCTGAATAATGACAGAATTTTTCCCCCCTTCTTCCACCTTCCCCCCCACACAGTTCAAGCCGTTGTTTCTCAGTCTAGTTGTGTAGGACACAGCTCCCTGGCCCATTCTGGTATTATGAGCCTTACGCTCCCCACCCCCACCTCCATCCCCCACCCCCCGGATGAGGCAGAATGACTGAGAATTTTTTAGATCGATTATAAATTCATAAATCTGAGAAAAACAAAATAGGATTAAACAAACTATTATATAATCTCATGGACAAAACCATTAAAAAGGTCTTAAAAGCAGCCAGAAAAAGATACATACAGCAGACCAAAGAATGACTAGAGATAAAAGCAAGAAAGCCATGATAATGACGGAAAAAAAACATATTGTAACCCTACAATTCTGTATTAAATGAAAATATCTAGAAATATTTTGATCTAAATAACAAAAACACAACATCTCTAAGCGGCACTTTTAACAGTGCTAGGCATACCTTTAAATGCTTATGTTAGAAAAAAAAATCTGAAATCAACAATCTAAGCTTTCACCTTAAACTGGAAAAAGAAGAGGAAATGAAAACAAAGTAAAAAGAAGGAAATGATATAATCAACACTGGAAATCAATGACAATAATAGACAGACAACAGAGAGTATCAAAACTAAAAGCTGGATCTTCGAAAGACACAAATTTCTCTAATAACAAAAAAAATTTTAAAAACCTAAATAACCTACATCTACTTACGATAAGCTGATGTGACTTTAATGGTGAATTCTATCAAACACTTAAAGGAGAAATAATATTTCTATTCAACTTTTTCAGAAAATAGAGGAAGAAATACTTCTCAAATCATCTTGAGTCCATCATTACTCTGATATCAAAACCAGTCAAGAGGCATTACAAGAAAACTATATATCAAAATCACTCATGAACACAAAAACCATCAAAAAATTAGAAAATCAAATCTAGCAATATATGAAAAATATATCATTACCAAATACAGTTATCATGACCAAGGTTTATTCCAGTAATGCAAGGTTGATTTAACATTTAAAAAAAATTAATAATAAGCAACAAATGGTGCCAGACCAGTGGACATCCACATGCAAAAATCTGAATCTAGACACAGACCTTACACCTTCACAAAATTAACTCAGAATGGACCACAGACCTAAATGTAAAACAAAAATGCTAACACTCTGTAATACAGAAAAAAACAGATGACCTTGGCTACGGTGATGACTATTTGGAGGTCACACCAAAGTCAAGTTCCATGAAAGAAAGAACTGATAAGTTCCAACTTCATTAAATTAGAAACTTCTGAGTCAAGAGAGATGAGAAGCCACACACTGGGAGAAAATACATGAAAAAGATCTATGATGAAGAATAGTATCCAAAATATAGAAAGAACTCTTAAAACTCAACAATAAGAAGCCAATTTAAAAATAGGCCAAAGAGCTTAACAGGCAACTCAGCACAGATACACAGATGGCAAATGAGAGCATAAAATGATGTTCCACATCTCGTTGCCTACCAGGAAAGCACAAGTTAAAACAATGAGCTGCCACTACACACTTAGCACAACGGCCAAGACCCAGAACACGGACACCACCAAATGCTGGTGAGGATGTGGTGACACAGGGACTCGCATCCATTGCTGGCGGGAATGCAAAATGGTGCAGCCACGTTGGGAGACAGTTTCTTAGTTTCTTCACAAAACTAAACACTCTAACCATAGGGTCCTGCCATCACACTCCTGGGTATTTACCCAGAGGAGGTGAAAACATATTCACACAAAAACCTGCACCCGGACGTTCACAGCAGCTTTACCCATAGTTGCCAAAACTTCAAAGAACCAAGATATCCTTCAATGGATGGATGGATAAACTGTGGGGCATCCAGACAATGGCATGTTATTCAGCGCTAAAAAGAAATGAGCTAGCAAGCCACAAAAAGACATGGAGGAACCTTAAATGCATATTACTAAGTGACAGAAGCCAATCGGAAAAGGCTACATACTGTGTAATTCCAATTATACAACAGTCTGGAAAAGGTAAAAACTAGGGAAACAGTAAGATCAGTGGTTGTCAGGGGATGGGAGGCGGGGTCGGGGTGAACAGGAGGCACACAGAGGATTTTTAGAGCAGTGAAACTACTCTGTATGACACTATAATAAACTATGGATAAATTTAGAAAAATATGGCCAACACATGGACAATAAAATTATAAAATATTGCCAAGAGCAAGTAAACAAGACCTGAACATGAAGCGATAACTGTGTTCATCGATCAGAAGACTCTAATTTGTTAAAATGTCAACTCTCCCAGAATTTATCTACACATTAAATATAATCCCAATCAAAATCCCGGAAAGGTTTTTGCAGAAACTAAGAAGCTGATTCTAAACTTTACATGGAAATTCAGACTCTAAAGTAACCAGAACAATTTTGAGAAACAAAGAGATGAAGAATTTACCCCCACCTGCTTTGAAGACCTAACGTATGAAACGACAGTAATGGAGGCGGGCAGTGGCTGCATTAGGATGGACATGTAGGCCGATGGATATACACACAGCCAATGAATTTTCAACCAAGATTCAAGAGCAATTCAATGGGGAAATACAATTTTTTCAACAGAGGGTTTCGAATTGGATGTTCATATGGAAAAAAGTAAACTCTGAATCTTGCCTTATACCATGCACCAGAATTAGCTAAAAACATCACAAATCTAAAAGTTAAGATATCTAGGAACACTGAAGAAAATTTTCACAAACTTGGGGGTAGAAAAAGATTACTTATAAGAACACAAGAATTTCTCATAAATCAGATTTCACCAAAATTAGAAATCTGTGCTCTTCAAAACACATCAAGAAAATGAAAAGTCAAGTCCTTGACTACAAAAATACACACCTACAATATACATAACTGACAAAGGACTTATATCAATATCTAAGGAACTCAAAATTCAACACTAAAACAACAATCTAATTAAAAAACAAGCAAAGAATTTTGATACTTCACAAAGAAGAGGTGGCAAATTAGTACAAAAAAGGTGTCTGATGCCATTTAGTCATCATGTAAATGCAAATTAAACCACAACAATTTAGCACTGCACTCTTAATAGAATGGCTACAGGCAGGGCAAGCGTTGGGAAGAACGTGCAGAAACGAACTCTCACACACTGCTGGTTAAAATGTAACATGGCACAATCTCCTTGGAAAATTTACTCACTTTCTCATTTCTCATTAACTTGAACATACATATACCATATGACCCAGCAATTCTATTCCTAAGTATTATTCAAAGTAAACAAAAACAAATGGCTACACAAGGGCTTGTGTACAAATGTTTACAGCTGCTTCATTAATAAGTAACCTAAAGTTGGAGTCAATCCAAATGTCTAACAGGTAAATAAAGCGTGTTATTACTCAGATGATGAAATATTACTCAGCAAAAAGGAACAACCTATGACACACGCAACAACATGGAGAATTCTATAATAACATGAACCGTAAAAACATTACATACTGTATAATTCCTTTAACATACAATTATAAAACAGACGGGATTAGTCTATAGTGACAGGAAGAAGATCAGTTTGTTTGGGGTTGGAGAAGTGGGCAGACTGACTGCAAAAGAACCTGAGGGAACACTCTGGGAATATGGCGGTGGTCTATATTCTGAATGGTGGTGGGTATGTGTGTGTTTATAAATCTGTCAAAATACACTGAACTTAGCACAAATGCATTCTTACTTGAAAGTTATACTACTTTTATTTAATCACAAAAAATTAAGAAGCATGTTTTCACACTTTAAGTTTTCAGAAGGAGAACTTACCTTATTGAGTGCAACAATGAAGGGACATTTTTTCGATTTCAGAAGGTTGATAGATTCAATTGTCTGGGGCTCCAAACCATGCATAATATCAACAACTAAAATGGCAATATCACAAAGAGAGCTTCCTCTGTTTCTCAGATTACTGTTGAAAAGGATGAATAAATAGAAATCTTGAAATTAATAATTTTACTTAAACTTAAAATTTTAATTTCTTTGTAAAACCTAAACAAAAAGAACAAAATGAAGTACATGCATTAAATTCAAGTGTCATTAGCCCTTCACTTGCCAAATGCTTATCTGACAGTGAAGTGACGTCACGTGGAATGAGTCAGTTCCAGAAGTTACTGCAGTATTTCTGCCAGTTGTACTGACCAAGCTTTTGCACTAAGGAATATGGCCAAGAGGCAACTAGATAAAATTCCACCTGTAATGGACTTAACTGGAGATAGTTCACGAATGTATTAGGATTTGCTCTCTCAAAGGAGAAAAGACTTTTCTCTCTTAAAAAAAAAAAAAAAAAAAAAAAAAACCGTGTCCAAACAAACTACTACTAATCAGTAAGGCACAGGGGAGGGCTGGCAGTTACCGCAGATAAAATACTACCCAAAGATTAAAGCCCAGCCACACCTTCCCACTGGTTTCAAGCAGGCTGCTTGGGGACAAGACTCACTTTGCTCTTACCTGAAAGATTCATGCCCGGGAGTGTCAATAATCAGCATCCCCGGAATCCGCACGCTCTCTCTATCAAACTAGAAAAGTGGGGGAAAGTGGAGAGCTGAAGGAAGCCAGAACAATGACAGCTTCTTTACAAAACAATTATTCTGCCTTGAGAACTTGAAACTCTCACCACTTCCTTTTCTAAATGAATGAACTGTTTTGAAAACAGTGAGTCAACCGGCAAAGCACAAGTTAATATTTTCATTCATACAAAAAGGAATTTTGCAGAAAAAAAACAGAGATAAGAAAATCTTCCCTTTGTTAAGGTCATAAAACTATGATGTAGTCTAAATGTGAGCAGAGTTATCAGTAACAACGACAGAGCAGTCACGCAGAGTGATTCTCTGAGAGATTATCTAGAAAAAGCTGACCTGCAAGAAGACATTCTCAAAATCTGGAAAATTTCTCTGGTCCAATTTTAAAACCACTCTAAACTATGAAAAATACCCCAACTTAAAATGTTAAAGAATAAATTCATATTCTGCTTTATTCAAATCACATGACAAACACTTGATTTTCTGGACAAAAGTACATAAATGAATGGAAACATTAGGACAGGCCTGATACGAACATTCTCTTTTAAGCTCCAGAGTAGCACCGACCATCAACTCACAAAATCATTTTTACTTTGCTTATCTATACTTTCTGACAATCTTCAAAAGATTTCTTTCAAAATCTTATCTCCTCATCTAGGTCAAAGTGATTCAAATGTAAAACATTTCCAATTTGCATTCTGGTGATCCTAAACCAACATTCACTGAGCACCATAATTATTTCCACTCCAGTGTCTAGAATACAAACACAATTGTCAGATAAATATTATCCGGAGAACTTTAATACAGGCCTAATAAAAAGTCATGCTCTTTAAGTTCTAATATAACACCAAACTTCAAGTTCTGGCAACTAGTGAAATAAGCTGTTATACGTTCCCCAATGACAAAGAAATACCAGGTAAAATGCAACCAAAATAAATTTGAAATTACAACTGAAAAACTATAATTAAAGAAAATTCCTAAAATACAGATTTTGACTACATACTAAAATAGAAGACCACATAACTGGAAAACTGATCCAAAATAACCAACACCAAGATGAAAAAAAGACCACATTACATATTAAGAGGATGAAAATCAGCCTGTGATCAAACCTGAAAGGCCACACTTTATGTGAGAAACTGGAGTAATTTAAGATACTGAAGGAAAGAAAATGGGAATCAAGGATTCTATTGTAGCCAACTGACTTTCCAGGATGAAGGCCACAAAGTAACTCTCCAATATTCAAAAAACTCAATGAATATTATTCCCATTATTCCTTAGGAATCTACCAGAAAACGAGCTTCATAAAACACAAGCAAACAAAACGGGAGAGACAAGGTCATTGACCCTTTGTGTATAGAAGTAAGACTAAGTAAGGGTCACATGTGATAATACATGCTACATGTGTCACTTATGCATTGCTTCTCAGTTCTAATTTACCACTGTCACCTCCTCCGTGACAATGGAACTGGGGAATTATTTACGAGGCCCAATTCCAGGTCTGGAGCATGTTATGTAAAGGATGAGCCTAGAACATCTTGCTGTGCCAGACAGCAAGCACAGACCAATAAAACCACCGGAATTATATCAAAAAGACTCAGAAGCCAACCACCTGGCAAAGATGGGACAATCTCAGCATAATATAACTGAGATGGATTAAAATACAGTAAATATGAAGAAAAACACAAAAAACCCACAGTAAATGTTGGAATACAGGAGTTTGTAATATAAAACCAAACCAAAGTGGACACTATTATAAAAGCTGGCAAATAAAGGTAAAGGATCAGCTATTTTGCCTTTCTTAGACATACTGTCACTGAGTAACAAAACAGTAGATTGGGTAGTTTCTCTAGAGAAGTAATCTGACCAATTTCTCTAGAGAAGTAATCCAATAAATAAAGATGGATATGGGCTTGGAATATCAACATTTTGTAACCCCTAACACATTAAAAGGTAGAGATTACTTTAAAAGTTACTCCTGGGTAGAAGAGGAGGATTTTGATTAGAACAGAGAGGGCTTCTGAGGGGACTGGCAACGTTTTATCTCCTCACATGTGCGACACAAAGGGTGTTTGCGTTAATCATAATGATTCATTAAGCGGTGCATTGATCTGATGTTTTCTGTAAAGTGTTCAATTTAACATAAATAAATGGAGTATCTCCAAAACAGAGCAAATAAGAGAGATAAAAAATATAATCAATCTGATAGAAGAAAAAACGAATGGGGAGGGAACCCAATTTTGAAACATGAAGATCTATGGCAAAAATGTTAAAATACAGCAGGGAATGACATACTCTAACTTTAGAATAGCGATTGCCTCTTGGAGCAAGAGGGGAGGAAATGGAATGTGAGAGATCCTACATCTAATGTTTTATGTCTTTAAAAAAATATTGGAAGCAAATAGGGCAAAATTGCATAAATGTAAATTATGAATGGTAAGCATATGGGTCTGTTATATTATTCTGTTCTTTTTTTCTGTTTCAAATAGTTTGTATTTTCATTTTTGTTAGAGGTTAAAACACATGAAACACAGTATACTTACATTTTTAATCATCTTAGTCTGTTCATTAATAGCTTCCAGGGGGACATTGGTGGCCCCAATTTGCTGCGTGATACCACCTGCTTCACCATCCTGTACATGCGTGTGACGGAGCTGGGATAAGACAGCACATTCAGATTTGTATTTCAAAATGCAAAACGAAGCAAAGCAATAAGTAGTAACTTATTTATTGTAAACAGAATCGCCTATGCGTGCTGTGGTTTCTATTAGCTTTTTATGAGATATCATCCATTTATTGAAAGTTGTATCAATGCAAAACAGTATTTTCTTACTTTATCCAGAATTTTTGTCTTCCCTGTGTCCACATGTCCAAGTACACAAATAACGGGCGCTCTTAGCTTTTCCGTATTTACATTTTTACTATGTTCAAGTCGCCGTTTCTAGGAAGAAAAAAAAAGCTCTCAAAATTCATTATTTCAAACCCTATCATTATTTTCCTTTAAATTATTTTGCCTTGTCAAGAAAATGCCACAACCTTCATCTAAGTTCTTTGCTGATACAACTACATATGAGTACATTTCACAATGTGAGCTTCACAGTCTAATCCCCATCACAGTACCTCTGCACAAGGAGAAACCTGGTTCGAGGAAATTTCAGAACAGCACTGATAATATGAATAAGAATGGTGTAAAGTGTGGGCTCAAACTTCTGAACACTTCTGCACATGGCTAATTTAATGGAATATAATGAATAGAAAAGGAATTGATCTTTCTGTCATCCTTACTATACAGTACAACCTCTAACTTATGTAGGGGTTATATAAAAATGGGTATACTCCTGCATTCAAACAATTTCATTAGAACTTCAGTTGTAAAACATTTTAAAGCAATTTATTTCAAAACTTTATCCAGTGTACAAACACTATAAAGCCTTTCAATTAGGAGCAAGTTTACTCAGGCCTCAGCCTAAGACATCCAAGGGCCCATCCTACCTTCCTAAGCTACCACTAAGGGGGAGAAAGCTTGTCCTTGAGCCACAATGTTTCTCTGTAGCATTGACCCAAACACTTCAGCTTTCTGAGAACCAAACAAAATCACATGCCAGCAATTCTTCTTTCATATGAAAACCTTTCAAGCACAACAAAGCTGGCATTCAAATGAGATAAAACTTTCATCCAAATTCTGAAGTAATGTCATTTACAGCACTACTTTCCATCTAAAAACCTTCTTTCTAAGAACTCTTTACTTTCATTTCTACCACCAGACACTGGATCTTTCTGTAGAAACTGGAATGCAAAACGTTCTGGAATGTCAAAGTAAGACGCGAGTATTTATTACTACTAGCAAAGACTAATAAAACAAAGACTAGTATGTACAACTCAAATACAAACATCGTGACCTTAGGATTTTATATGGTTGAAAATTACCTTCTCACCCATACTTAGTAAAGCGTCAAAATTTTCTGGAAGGCAATGTAGTATAGACTAAAACTCAGAAATTCTATCTCCTAAGTATTTGTCCTGAAGCAACAACACGACAAGTACACAAAGATGCACCCATAAAACAGTATTTGTTCTCTACAGTGTTGTTTATAATAGTGAAAATTAGTAAGCACTTTATCTTTTTTTTCACGCCTTTTCCACCTTCCCCTCTCCCCCCCCATTCCGGTTCAAGCCGTTGTTTCTCAGTCTAGTTGTGTAGGACACAGCTCCCTGGCCCCTGCTGAGATTATGAGCCTTGTGCTCCCCCAGCTGAGGCAGCCGGTTGCCAGTCATCCGCTCACAGCAGCTCTCCCTGGCTGCCGGCCACACAGCAGCCAGCCCACGGCAGCTCACGCCAACCCACACCAACCTCCGGCTGCTCACGGCAGCCCAGCTCCAGGGAGAGCTGTTGTTCACAATCTTAGGGGTAAAGGGCACAGCTCACAGGCCCATGTGGGAATTGAAAAGACGAGCACGGCGCTCCAACCACGTGAGCCACCGGGCCAGCCCCACTTTATCTTCTTTAGTGGAGGATTTCTCAATGAGTGTTTCCTAAACCTAAGGCTGACGATACCTATCTGTCTACACAGAATCATGGAAGTGGAGACCCCAATCCACAATGATGACACTTGCTCAGAAGTCTGGGGTTTGGGAACCATGAAGTTTGTTATGGACTGAAACGCATCTCTCCCAAATTCATACATTGAAGCCCTAACCCCCCAATGTAACTGTATTTGGAAAGAGAGCCTTAAAGGAGGTAATTAAAGTCAAATGAGGTCATGAGGGTAGGACCCTAATCTGATATAACTGGTCTTCTTATAAGAGGAGGAAAAATAAAAAAAATCTCTCCCTCTCTTTCTCTCAGCACACACAGGGGAAAGGCCATGGGAGGACGCAGTGAGAAGGCAGCTCTCTGCAAGCCAGGAAGAGAGCCCTCACCAGAAAACAACCCTGCTAGCCCTTTAATTTTGGACTTCTAGCCTCAAAAACTGTCAGAAAATAAATAGCTGTCATTTAAGCCACCCTGTCTGTGGTATTTTGTTATGACAGTCCAAGCAGACTAATACAAAGTTAAATTAGGGTCCTAGAAAATGAATACAATATGTAACTGTTAAAGGTGTTGAGGAAGGACTTCTTGAATGATGGAATGAGAAGCTCAGCAAATCCTCTCCCCAAAAAGAAAAGGTAAAACTGGACAAAATAGTCAAAACCACTGATGGACTCTACAAACTGGCCAAAGGCACGTAAGAAATTGATAAACATTTCATTCAGGAAAATCTACCAACCATCAGTAGGGGCAATGGAAGCCTAATTTAAAGCCACAACGAGACGTACCACTTCACACCCATTAGAATGCCTACAATTGAAGAGAGAGGCAGTAACAGTGTTAGTGAGGATGCACAGACCAGGACCCTCAGCGGGTGGGAATTCAGAATTGTGCAGCCTCTATAGAAAATAGTTCAGCAGTTTCTGAAAAAGTTAAACACAAATCCACCATACGATTCAGCAATTTCACTCCTAGGAATATATCCAAAAGAAATGAAAACACATTTCTATGCAAACATTCATATGAGAATTTTGTAACAGTACTAGTCAGAACAGCCAAAAAGTGGAAAAAATTCAAATGTCCTTTAATTGGTGAATGGATAATAATAAAATATGGTATATTTATACAACACAACACTATTTGGCAATAAAAAGGAACAAAGTACTGATACAGCTACCACACAGATAAACAGGGTAAGTGAAATAAGACAGACACAAAAGACCACATATTATTGAATTTTTATGAAATTTCCAGAGATTATAGAGACAAAGTAGATTAGCAGTTGCCTGGGGCTAGTGCTAATGGGGAATGATTGCAAATTGACACAAGGAATCTTTTGGGGTGATGAAAATATTCTGAATTTAAATTGTGTTGATAGTTGCACAACTGTAAATTTATAAAATGTCACTGAACTGTACAGTTAAAACAGAGCATATCTCAACAAAGCTGCTTAAAAATGTGGTGAGCTAAGACGTCCACCGCATATTGTTACGTGAAAAAAAAATGTCTCTACAAAATTATCTTACTTTTAATTAAACATTTTTAAAAACTTGCAGCTCATACACAGAACTATGAACAAGTATGGGGAGTGAGATAATGGGGGAGCTTTTACTTCTTGCTGTATACCCATTCTGTTTGCTGTTTTTAAATCATCAAACGCAGCACAAACGCTCTCACACAACTGGACACAGAGCTAGGGAGCTGCCAGAGCACGTGCTGCAGAAAGCGGCAGTCCCAGTCGGGGGACGGGACGGGGACGCTCTGGCATCTTGTGGGCACAGGGTAGTGATGCTGCTCAACGCCCGACAATGAAGAGGACAGTTCCCCACAACTAGGAATGATCTGGCCCCCAAATGTCAACAGTGCCGGCCGGGTCTGAGAGCCCCCAATGTACAACAGAAGATCTTAGTCCTGTAGAAATTCAGAAACTGTATCCTTGTCTAGACTTTACAGAAGGAAAAGGCAAACACTGATATATAGGTATGAAAACAAAAAATGAAAATTAGAATTATACATGAAAAGATAAAGGAAAGCTAAAATAGTTCATAGCTTTAAAATAGTTTAGCATCCTCAAACAAACCGAAGTCGTTTTTAGTGTATTATTGCTAAGCTGACATAATGAAAGAAACTTTCTCTTGAGGCCTATTACATTAAGTAGCAAAAATGTAGTAAGCCTGCTAGGTATGTGGACTTTAATAGATAGAAGCCAAACAACTTAAGTGATTCGATGCCTCCCAGTGACTAATGCAAATATGCAATGAATGCAAACACTTACCTGATGCTTATAACTAGCAGGCATGTGCCCAGAACGCCTGTGTGTGTCTAGAAACCATCACTCAAAGAGCACAGAAAAAATAAGATGCAGCAGTCCGCACGCTGACATAGGTAAGGGGCTGCCAGACCTATCATGTCTCGACATTACAGAAATAGGACAGGACAAGATGCTACTCTGAGACTACGTTTTTCCAAGTGCAGTTCTAAGGATCACAGAGGGGGAGTAGAGAGAAAGGAGCAAAGGGAACGGGAAATACCTCAATCCGCCGCTTCGCTTTGTCATAGGCCCTTTCTTCTTTAGTTCGATCATCATCAGAGTCATACTCAGATTCTGAGCTCACTTCTTTACTGGGTTTTTTATCTGATGTTTTCCCCAAATCTTTCTCATCTGACACCTTTTCATCTTCTTCTTCACCTTCACTGCCTTCACTCTCTCCTTCCTCTTCCTCTTCCTCTTCACTCTCTTCATCTTCTTCTTCCTCTTCTTCCTCCTCTTCCTCCTCTTCAGGGGTTTCTTTTACTTCTATATGCACCGTGTTTCCTTCAGAAAAACAGGGACATTTTAAAATAAATGAAAATTAAAAATGTGATTTCCATCAAGCTAAGAGAGACCGTGAAAGCAACACTGAAAGTATACCCACTAAGGCAGCCACACTGGATCAGGAATTCCAGACTAACGTCATGCATCCTAAATGCAAAGGGTCTAACGAATGTGCATAATGAGAGGGCACGTGCTGAGAATACCTCTGCACACATACCTACACGCCGTCACTCAAAGAGCACATTAAACTTTGGAGAACACAAGAAAAACAAGATGACGCAGTCAGCATTCCGACTTAGGTAAGGGAGGCCCTACATGCTACCATGAAGAACTGCTACAGTGTTTCACTGACCAGTGAAAACTTACTGCCCCCATCCATGCGTGAGGTAATAAAAAAGCTTTACTGAGCCAGGATACAAGAGCGAGCAGCCACCAGGGAGGTAAACACAATGTAAACACAAGGTAAACACTTCCTTCCCCTTGGGGTCATTTGCTGATGCAGGCGGAGGCACCTGAAGGCCAGGCAGAGCGTCTACTAGACCCTCAGTGCTTACGGGTCCAGGCATTAGGAGTTCAGGCCTCCCAAGGATTCAGGGGGACAAGGTGGACCAACATTCGGTAACGCACTGATTGTGGGTGAAATCCTGAAGCAAGCAGTACCCGATCGGTAAGGATGAACAGGAAGTAAACAGAACCTCCCCATTCTTGCAGAACACCTCCAGATTCTCTCAACTCTAAATTTGGAACAAGGTGATTCCATACTGCTGGATTTTTATATGTACCTCCACCAGGACTCTCTCTGCGTTCCCTCCTGGAGTTCCCTCCTGCGTTCCCTCAGACTCCTGGTGGAGGTACACATAAATATTCTCTGGAGAAAGAAAACACCTTGACCACACATTATTTTCATAGTTTTACAAGTTTAATATCCAGCACAAGATATAAAAATAACAAATTACGTGAAAAAACAGTTCACATGAGGAAAGCCAGCACATGGAAACCAACATGCCTTCCACATACTGAAGTTACAAAACTAAAATTTAAAAACGACAAAGTTTCTAACATCCAGGGAGCAAAAGATAAGATTCAAAATTTCAGAAACTAAATAAAAACCATAAAAAATAGTTAAATGGAAATTCTAAAACTTGAATACAGGAGATAAAAACAACTGAAGAGAAAATTAATGAACCAGAAGACAAATGACAAAAAATAATCTAGAATGAACCACAGAGACTCAATAAGGTGGAAAATACAGAAAAGAAGAAAAGATACAATGATATAGTAAGGTCTATCTATCATAGTAGGCATAACTAGAATCTCTGAGGGAAAATAATGGCTCATAACATTGCAAAACTATAAAAACATAAAACCATACATTCATAAAGCTCTACAGGCAGAATAAATAAAAAGAAATCAACCCTGGCCACATCATAATGAAACTGCTAAAAACCAAAGACACATGAAAAACTTAGGCTGATACCTGAATTCTCAATAGAAACAATGAAAGCCAAGACAAGGGAATAATATCTTCAAAGTGTTACATAAATAGAATTTCAACAAAGAATTCCTCACTCAGGAAAAACTGACCTCAAGAATAAAGATAAAAAGATATAGACATTATTAGAAAAGCAAAAATGGAATGCCTCATTAACAAATGTCATATTAAAAAGATTCTAACAGTTCTTCAAGCAGGAAGAAATGATCCAAATGGAATGTCAGAGATGCAGGAAGAAATTAAACACAACAAAAAGCTAAGAATATGGGCAAACGTAAATACTGACTGTAAAAAAGAACAATTAAGTTATTATGAGGTTTAAAATAGAGAATTAAAATAAATGAGAACGATACATAAATTGAGAATTGATAACTGTTGTCATGTACTCAATGCTGTTTGCATTGTATGGAGAGAGGGTAACAATGGATATTGATAGTTCAAAGATCCATGTAAAAAGTCTCTAAATTAACCACTGAAAGTAAGGGGAAGAGTACACAACTTCCAAGCTCATGGAAGGAGAGAAAAAATGTTAAAAAACAAAATCCAACCATCTAAAATATGGTTAGAAAAGAAAGAAAAAAAAAAAAACAGAACAAGTAAGAAGGACTTAGTAAGATGATAAATATAAAAACAATGTATTTCATTAATTACATCAAATGTTAATGTAATGGGCTAAGCGCACCAGGTAAAATACAAAAACCGACAAACTAGACTTTAAAATCTCAACTATATCCTCTTTAAGATACAGAAAGAGATAAAGATAGAAACAGATATGGAAATCAAAGACAGTGTAGTTATATTACTATCAGGTAAAGTAAACTTTAAGGCAAAAAGCATTGCTAAGAATGAATAAATAAAATAAAACATAATAATATAAACAAAATAATAAATCAATGATAAAAAAAAGTCAATTCACCAGCTAGAGCCCATATTCACCTAATAATATAGCACCAAAATATACGACACAAAAATTAACAGAACTCAGGGAGAAACAGCCAGCCTACACTCACGATGAGAGATTTTAACACACCACTGTTAGCAACAGAGAAGTACACCAGACGAAAACTCAGAACAACATAAAGAAGAACAAAATGATCAGCAAACGTGACTAAATACAGCAAACAAGGCACCCAACTACTGCAGAACATACACTTTCCAATCACATGTGAAACTTTTATAAACATCAACCATTTACTGGGTTGTAAATTAAGTCTCAACATCTTGCAAAGGATAGAACCACATATGTTCTCTGATCACAATGAAGTAACATGATAATTAGAAAGTTCCCACTCATGTAAATTAATACACTTCTAAATAAATCATAGGTATAAGTTAGTAAATATCAAAATGGAAATTTTAAAATATCAACATACCAGAACTTGTGCAATTGGGCTAAAGCCATGCGATTAATGAAAAATTTACAGTTTTAAAAATATGTATTGGGGGGAGAAAGGCTGAAAAACCAGAGACAAACATCCACCTCAAGGAGTTAGGGAAAAAGGCAGCAAATTAAACCCAAAGAAAGTGGATTTTAGTAATAAAAGACAGAAAGTAATGACAAAGAAAGGCAATTTTTATTCATACGTAGTGGTTAGGAACTATACTATTATTTGTATTATCTTTGTATTATTATATTTTAAGTTTAAAGGGGCTTTTTGTAGGCTAGCTTTAATAACCTAACACTATTTATAACATTATCACTCTGAAAAAATGTATTCTAAATCCCAGGCAGTTATCTTACAAATGACTTGCTGAAAACCCATTTACTCATAAAATAAGACTCTACACGAGGATTTAGGAACCAGGGCAATGGAGCGAGCAGGACCAGCCCCTCTGCACAGGAATGCTCAGGTGGCTTATCATCAGCAGACCGGCTGTTCCTTTACATCTCAACACCTGTAATACCACTGGATTTATCAGCGTGTGCTAATGAGCTATTCACCTTTCTCTCTCTCCTCATCACTGACCATAGCTTCCCAGTCATCCAGTCCAGCATCCTCGGTGTCTTCTTCCTCTTCTGTAAATAAAAGCTTTCATTAAAAACACAGAAAAAAGCAGAAAATTATGCTACCATAAAAAGAAACGTTTTCACTATATAGAAAATATGTATACAATTTCATTACCTTTGGAACTATTTTTTCAATATAGCTACCATGTCCTAATTTACTATTACTAAATGCCTCACAATTTCCTAGTGTTTTGACTATACCATATTAAACTTAACCCAGATTTCGTATTTGAGGTCACTGAAATACTAGAAACTCAGGCATTAAACTGGTACTTCAGATCTTGAAAAGGGCACATGATCACTCAGTTCTTGAGAACAAATGAAATTTCACATGTATCTTCTTTTTGATCTTTCAACTTTATACCTAAGAATTTATTATTTATTTTGTTTTAGCCTCTATAGATACATACAAATACTACTCAAATCACATAGCTGGAGATGCAAAGCTACATCTCTACTCCAGTTGAAAGTAAGAACAGAATACTATGTGTATAACCCAAAACTGCCAGAAACGTGTAACTCTGAATATTAAAAACTTACTCCTTTCCTTAACAATGACTCTATTTTTACTGGGATTCAATCAAGCAAACACTATTCTCAAATAAAAAGAAGATGAGGGTTGCACAGGTATCTGCTTCCCTGAAATAACCAGTTATTTGCCAAAGTTTGCGTAAGTCATGCTGAGGGGGAAATGAGTCAGGAGCAGGTGCTCAAAACTTCCTTCTATTAGCAGCTCTTTCTGCTGCTGCAAATGTCACCTAAATCAGTGGGCTGCTATTAAGCATATCAACCTGAATTTCTCTAATTTCATCATGCTAAGTGAAGATGTGCCCAGGTAAATGATCCTTTTTACACTGAGAATAGGAGGGGGGAAAAGAAAGGCACTATCAATAATTTCCGCAATGTGGGTTACTCTTGACATCCTCTTACAACCTCACTTCCACTCCTGTCTTTAAACATTCAAGATTCTCTTGGATTTACCTTGATTAGGATAGCCTCTAGATCTCCTATCAGTAACCAGTCTCATGAATTAGTACAATGTTTATCTTAAAAATGAGAAAGAAAGCCAGAGACTTTCTCCAACCTCAAAACACACACATACAATGAACAAGTTCAATCCTCTTATTGATTTACTAAAAACAGGCTGATATCTAAGGTTTAAAAATCCCAATCTTTATGACTGTTAAGTTCTAATGTAAAATGTTCCAATTTGCTTCAGAAGGATTAAAGATCTTCATGTGTTCTTGGCACCACCCAAGATTTCTGACCCATAAACAAACATCAGAGAAAATCCAAAAACCTCGATCCTCTCTACAAAACATTTTACTATCACCTCTGAAAAGAACAAGATTGATTCAAATCTTACTACTACACTTTTCCAAAGTGGAAATGAAAAGAAATGGTTTAGAAAGAACCATAAAGAAAGAAGGCCATCCTGCCAGATGTTTGGTTCCCCAAACTAATGATAACTAAGCCACCTTGTTATACATCAACACTACTTAATAGGAATTAATTAGCCAACACTACTGGCCTGGATCAACAGGAGGTGGGGACTCTTCTTTTTCCGGCACTCCTTGTTCCACAACTTCTATGGCAGCACTTAGTTCTATTGGTTCAGACACTGAATAAAGGGCAGAAACCAAGTTAATAATACTTTTGCAGTGTGTAATTTGTTAGGATACTTACTCTGTTAAGTATGAATAACAACGAGTGTAAACCCAAATTCTTTACCAAGTTTGGAAAATGTTTAAATATCAGTCATGTATTTTACAGGAATCAGCAGTTTTTCTGTCTGCTCAAAGAATGCAAAATTACAGAAGGTTGAGAAAAAAACAAAGAAAAAATAAGAATGATAGTTGTGCTTTTCAGAGTTAAAGATAGTTATTCACAGGGTAGGATCCAGATTTTTCAAACAAAAGTACTTTTCCATCACCCTGTCATTTGAATCAGTTGAGAATGATCAACAATAATCAGAAATACGGAATAAGTTTTATTATGCAATTCTGATTTGTTGATTTCTTTTTAAAAGACATTCTGTTTTAAAAGTGTGGGAAAAGGCAAATAAAATTGCTTCTAAATCATAGGCTATTTTGTATACAACAAACCTTCCTTATTTTCTAGCTGCTGTGGTGTTTTTTTCTTCTTTTTATCTTCATAAATTGGCCTTTTCTTTGGCAAAGAGTCTTTTGATGGCACTTCAACACCTGAGGGATAAAAATGGAAAAGATCAGATTTCTACTACCTGTATGTCACCTAAGAAGTGCTAAACAGGTAACATTTTATTCACCTCAGAGATACAAACCCTAAACTACAAAAGAACATTCACAGAAAAACCTCTTTTTTGTATCAGGTATTTCATATTTTACACACATTAAAATTCCATTTTTTTTGGTGTCCAGTTTTACAGCTTTTGATAAATACGTAGTTATGCAGCCCGTCACAATGAAGATGCAGGTGTTTGTGAGTCACATCC
Source organism: Rhinolophus sinicus (assembly GCF_036562045.2). Taxonomy (NCBI): domain Eukaryota; kingdom Metazoa; phylum Chordata; class Mammalia; order Chiroptera; family Rhinolophidae; genus Rhinolophus; species Rhinolophus sinicus. Next base: position 66,265,108 of record NC_133755.1, on the reverse strand, counting down.
TACTCACATCCTTTACCCCTGGCAACCATTGACCTGTTCTCACCCCCAAAGATTGGCAGTTTCCAAAATGCCGCAGGAACAAAAATCTTACAGTCTGGCTGCTGTCATTATAAGACATCTCAGAGTCACCCTCGTTGCTGTGCGTACCAATGCTTTGTTTCTTTGTACTGCTGAGTGGCATTCCATTGTATGGATGGACCACAGTTCCTTTATTCAATAGATAGTTGAAGGACATTTGAGTTGTTTCTAGTTTTTGAGAATTATGGATAAAGCTGCTATGAATATTTGTATGTAGGTTTTTGTGCAAATGTATCTCTGGGGTAAATATTTTGGAGTCGGGATAAAGGGACATTAGATAAATATGTAATTTTGTAAGAAACGGCTCCGTTTTCCAAAGTGGCTTTACAATTTTGCATTATCACGAGTAATGTACGAAAATTCCAATTGTTCTGCATCCTTGCAGGCATTTTGGTAAACACAGGTGTCTTTTAATGTATTTAGAATTTATGTATTCTAATAAGTGTGTAGTGATATCTCATTGTGGTCTTAATTTGAATTTCCCTAATGATTAATGACACTGAGCATTCTTTTCAGGGGCTTAGCTTCTTGGTGAAGTGTCTGTTCAAATCTTTCACCCATTTTCAAATAAGATTGTTGGTTTTCTTATTGTTCAATTTTATCTTTATATATTCTGGATATTAATGCTTTGTCAGATATGATATTTTCAGGTATGGTCTTTGAATTCTATCAATGGTATCTTCTGTGGAAAGAAAGTGTTTAACTGGACTTCAATTTTATCAGTTTTTTTCTTTATATGGATTATGCTTTTAAAGTTGTAACTAAGCATTCCTTTCCTAACACAAGGTCACAAAGATTTTCTCCTGTTTTCCTCTAAAAGTTTTATAGCTGTGTATTTTATATTTATATCTATGATCCATTTTGACTTAATTTTTAAATAATGAGTGAGACTTAGGACTAGATTTTTCTTGTATACAGATGTCCAATTGTTCCATTATTACTTGTTGTAAACACTGTATTTTATCTACTGAATTGCCTTTTACCATCAAGGGGGGAAAAAACAACAGACCACCTATGTACAGTTTTGTTTTATTAATCTATTTGTCTATCCTTTTGCCAATATCACACTATACTGATTATAGCAGCTTTATAGTAAGTCTTAAAATCAGACACTGTGAGTCCTCCAAGTTTTTTCCTTTACAAAAATATTTTGGCTATTCTAAATACTTGCATCTTTTCGTGTATACTTGTGAAATAGCTTATATATAGCCACAAAATATCCTGCGGGATTCTAAATAGGATTGCACTGAATCTACAAATCAGTTTGAGAGAACTGATAGCTTAACAATATCAACTCTTCCAATCCCTGAATATAACGGCTCTCCATTTATATAGATCTTTATTTTCACCAGTGTTTCATAGTTTGCAGCAGATAAATTCCACAAATATTAGAATTATAACTATTTCAATGTTTTTCTTTTTGGAGGGTTGATACTGTAAATATTTAAAATTTTTTGATTTTCAGTTGTTACTTGCTGGCATACAGAAATACAATTGATATTTGCATACTGGCCTTACCTACAACCTTGTCAACCTCACTCACCAGCTGTAGGGTTTTGAGGTTTTTGGAGTGTAGATTCCATGGGGTTTTCTGTGTAGACAACTGTCATCTGTGAATAGACAGTTTTACTTCTTCCTTCCATTTATATGCCTCATTGCTCGAGCTAAGGACATACCAGTGCAATGTGGAATGATTGTGGTTAAAACTGGACATCACATTCACATAACTCTTATAACAGTATATTAATTGTTGTATTTTATTATTAGTTACTGTTAATCTCTTGCTATGCCTAATTTATAAATTAAATATCTTTGCCTTAATCACAATATTAGGGTTTAGCATCCAGTCATTCACCATTAAGTGAAATTAGTTATGATTTTTGTAGATGTCCTTTATCATAGTAAGGATACCCCCCTTCTATTCCCAGTTTCTAAATTTTTTATCATATATGGATGTTGAAATCTGTCAAATGATTTTTCTGCATCTATTGAGATGATCATGTCTTTTTCTTCTTTAGTCTGTTAGTATGGTCAATACAGTCAATGATTTTCAAATACTGAACCAGCCTTGCATTCCCAGGATAAAACCCACTGGGTCATAACAGATTATCCTTATCTATAAATACGTATAAATACACATACACACATATACACATGTGTATTGCTAGAATCAAATTGCTAACATTTTGTTGAGAACTTTTGCATATTTGTTCATGAGGGATAGTATCCTCTGAAGTTAAAGGGAGAAATGTAGATATAAGACTATCCAGGTTATATATTTCATTGTGAGTTTTGGTAGTTTGCATCTTTTAAGGAATGGCCCTATTTTACCTAAGCTTTTAAATTTATGAGCACAGAGTTGCACAGGGTACTGCCTTATCATTTTAATACCTGTAGGATCTGTAATGATACCCCTATCTACCCTTTCACTCCTGGTATCAATAATTTGTCTTTTTTTTCCTTAATCAAGAAGTTCATCAATTTTATTGATTTTTTTCAAGATCTGGCTTGTAGTAAAATAAGATCGGGTCTTATATTAATTTTTTCTCCAAAAGACGCATTAGAACTGATGATCCAGCTAGGTCTTATTTTCAGGGAAACAGGGAATCAAATTCTTGCTGAAGCTCTTTGCCTGAAGTGAGTTAATTCCAAATTACTTATAAAGTACTTGCTATATATGGTTAGTAGTTACAAGCTACAAAACAGATTGAAAAGGTAACCTGCTACACATTTCAGAGTAAATACCTGAAAACAGATACCTGCAGATACCTTACACTCTCTTAAGAACAGAGTTGGGGTTCAATGAATAAATTTTATATTATTCTAGGTAATGAATGTGGTAAGTGATCTTTACCAAACACGGCTGCTTTGAGATATGGTGACACATAACACGGCAGTATCTTTCCATGAGATGACTTAGTGAGTGGACTGCAGAAGGTCTTTAACATCATGCTAAGAAGCTTGGCCTTTTTGTTAATAGACATTAGGGAGCCAACAAGAAGGCAAACAGTAGGCAGCACTGTGAAGAATAGGAGACTGGGGCCAGACAGGCCACAGGAAAGGCCATCTCTTTCAAGCCCGTCCTAAAGACTGATGCTAAATTCATCATTTTATATTGTAATCTTCTTCCAATCTCAGAAGTACAAGTCAAACTACTCCATAAAACAGCACTTCTGAGACTGGCAAGTTACTTCCTGCTTGGTCCCATCTTAATTACTGCATGAGAGTGTTTAGTCTTTCAGATAGTCAGTCACCAGTCAAACCTGACGATTTGAGTGCTAGTTGTACTCCAATTTGTTCTCTAATTTCTTATTTTTCAAATGAAATTTTCCCCCAATTCAGCATGAAATTTTCTGAAATCTAAGTACTGTGTTTCTCTACATTTACTGCTCCCAGCTGAACATAATAATGCAGAATAAAGAGGCAGTCACACAGATCAGTTTAAATCTCAGCTCTAGGACCTTGGGCAAGCTGTTTAAGCTCTCTGAGTCTCCATTTCTTCATCTATATGATGAGAATAAAAATATCTGTATGATTTTTATGAGGAAAAATATCTGTATGATTTTTATGAGGAAACAATGTCAAAAGTTTATTACAGCATTAGTTACATACTAAACATATAATAAACAGTAGCTATCACTGTAACCATAGCAAAAGCACCAAAATTACTGTAATATAAAAGTCCCTGGAATGTAGGGATAGGAAATTAAGGGAGGTTCCAATAATTCTTCTCAATGAAACAAAAACACTATTTTAAAGCATCTCACCTGTCAAAACATAATTATATGTTCAGATTGCAGTCTCTAAACTAAAAGGAACCAGGGCTCTTTGGGTAAAGTTAATTCCAGGTCTTGGGCATAAAATGTACACGATGAACCTGAGATATCTTGTTGTGTTAGAAAACAAGGAAGAGGTCAAAGAATACTGTGGTCATGTGACAGTCACGGGACAAGTCAGAATGGGCTCCCACTGGCCAAAGATGGTACAATTTGAGTATCAAAAACATTAATGACTTCATGAGATGAAAACATGTCAACTGTATAAAACTCTATTAAAATAAAATGATATGATCTCAAAACAAAATTAAACTCATTGGTCATCCTTAGAGGTTGCTAGAACACCAATCTATTATTTTGAAAATTAATAAAGAAAGGGAAAAAATGAAGTAATTATCCTGGTTTTCCTGCATGAACAGTATTTCAGGGAAAGATTTTCTTTAGAAAAATATTCTAGCTAATAAATGCAGAAGTGACAGAATATCACAATTCTGCAGTTCCTAATGAAATACTGCACATAGGCAATGATCACCAACAGGACACTAAAATTACGAGGTGAAAAGGCAATGGTGAACTTTTATAATGGACAAGGCTGCCAACAGCTAAACCCACTCATCACTCTTGACATCAACAGAAGTGAAGATCAATGAGGCAACAGGAAGTGTACAGCACCACTAGGAAGTAGCCTAGCTGCCAGATCTCATAAATTACAAGGGATAGAGAAGGCTATTAGCCCACACAAGGAGAACGCAGTTAGACAAATCTAGACTATGAGAAATCACAGAGAATAATCCAGTATCATCAACAAATAAATGGCATGCCAAACACAGGATGGTAATGGTATCTATCAGCGAGACAGACCTATCAACCAAATGCAATGCATGGATCTAATCTGGATCCTGATTTGAACAAAGCAACTATAAAAGACATTTTGGAGACAAGAGGAAAAACTTAAAAATAGACAGAAAATCAGGTATCAAGGAATTAATTTTGTTAGATGTAATATGTACTCTATTCATGTTAAAAAGTAAAATGTCCTTCGATACATACTAAAGTAAAATACGAGTAACATAATATGGTACCTGAAATTTACTTTAAAATACTCCAGGGGGAAAAAAGCACGTGGAAGGGGAAAAAACAAGAATGATAAATGTTGACAAGTGTTGAAACTGAGTGATGGGTACACGGAGACTCATTTTACTATCTTCTCTATTTCTCTTCATTTGGAGAGACAAAAAAACTTACTTATAAACATATTATCACTTACACGTATGTTTTTATTGTAGAAGTCACCTCATTAAATAATGAAATTATCTCATCTACTGCTTACACTTTTGTTGGACTTTTTCACAGCATTTCATAGGAGTTCGCCTTCTGGTTCAGGTCAGTTCTCCTTTGACCATCTGAGACGTAGTAATTACACAAGAAGTGTCTAGACCACGCTGGTAAGGGGAAACACTACTCACCCTGAGCTTGGAGAAGTTTGAGGGTAGCCTCGGCCCTGGCTCTGGCTTCTCTCTGGGATTTAGTTAAAAGTTTCCCTTCTTTTTTCAAGCGTTCTTTCCTTTCTTTTTCTTTTTGCTTTTTCCTTTCCCTTTTTTCTTGTTCCAATCTTTCCTATAAAAGAATACATGTCAGACAAAACTGTACTGGCTGAATCAGTTATAAAACTTAAATGTAAACAAGCCAAATGCCAAACAAAGCTTTTAAGGTACATGCAAAGTATTATGTTAGGAGATTCCAAATGAAAATATTTTAAATGTTGTACATAATGATTATTAATTAGTATCACAGAGAGCAGACTGTGTGCTGGCAATGATACACTGCAACTTCTGTCTGTACCTGAGGAAATAGAGGTAGGACTTTCTGTACCTTTTCATATTATTATTTAAATCAGAACAATAATGTAACTGAATTGTCACACGATTATGAAATGTCTAGTGGTTAGACAAATTTTATAGAGAAGCAATTTTTAGGTTAAACACAATGTAACGTCATGAACGTATGTTCATGAAAACGTACCTCTTCTTTACGCTTGGCTTCCAGTTCTTCAAGCCGTTTTATTCGCTCTTCCGCCTCTCTCTTCTGTCTCTCTTCTTCTTCTTTAAGCTTAGCCAGAGCTTCTTGCATAGCTTTCACTGTGGCTTTGCTAGGCCCTTTTTTCTTCTCTTTCTCTTTGTCTTCCTTTTCTACTTTCTTCTTCTTCTTATCTTTTTTCTTTTTGTCTCCTTCATAGTCATCTACCAAAGAAAGAATAGTGGTAAAGTGTTTTTAAAAAACGTTTCTTCCTGAGGGGATGCGCAAACCCCAGAATTCTGGGACCATGATGGGCCGCGGCTCACGCCAGCAGCAGGCACAAGCCTCCAGTTACCTGTGAGTCCCCGTGTGCCCAGAACAGGTCAGAACAACCCAGGCGGCCTCCTTCAAAGCCTACAATGCTGGCATTGCTCTGAGTTGTCCTGAGGGATACAAGAAGACAGGAGGGACAAGATAGACTGTATCTAACGTAGCTCTTAATCCAGGGTGTCAGAATTCCTGCCTCAATTCTGGAGCTGGTTTTGAATCTGTATAAGATGGGGATGATATGACTGAGGCCCACTTTAAGGAGATATTAGGAGAATACAAAAACATAATTATATTCTAAGAACTCTGCAGCATTATGCTAAAACACTAAAGATTATAAAGCTACTTTCTTGGTGTTTCTCCTCAAATACGTCCAGATAATAATTCGAGTGGTTAAAAAAACCTGTCAATTTTCCCATTAAAAGTTTTCTAGTCTAAAGAAACACTATGTGAATCATTTTATCTTTAACTACTTTTATTCCAACTAAGACGAGGACATTTAGCTAGAAAGCTTATTTTTCATTAATTGATTCTGGTACAAAACAGTGGCTCACTACTGCTGAAAAGATGTTAACTAATTTTAGCATGTTTTTACTTTTAGATTTCATAGATTGAATTGGGTTTTTTAAAAACAAGAAAGAATTCAGATATTACCTGATATTGAGTTATCAAAAGGAAGAACAAATTTTTCATTAGGCAACTTCTACTCTCCATCAACAGCAAAAAATTGTTTTTCAAAGTGAAATTCTATAAAAATCCTGCTCTGTGCACAAACCATTTGAAAGACATTTTAGACTATATTTAAATGTTTAATAATAAACATCAATTCAGAGCATTTAGATGTCATTTTTAAAAGGCTTTCTTACAACTAAGCACCTTTATAACCAAGGACAAATAAGGAAATGACTTTGGGGCATAATGATCAAAACTTAGACTAAGTATGAATCCACACCTCTTGCCTTTCCTCAACAGATCACCAACCTTCAGCAGCTGTGGGCGTCTCTCCTTTCTCGTCAAAGGCAGGGGTTGCTCCAGGGTCAGGAGTCACTTTGGATTTCATAGCTTCCTCTTCAGATTTCTTCTGAGGTTCTTTTTGCTTACTCTGATCCTTTTTACCAGTTTCTAACTCTTCTTTTTCTTTCAGCTTACGCAGTTTGGCCTTTTCTTCATCTCGCTTTTTTCTCTCACGCTCTTTTTTTTCTGCCTTCTTTTGGGCCACTGTCTTAATTTTGAAGGAGGAATCTTCGTCTTCATTCCCACTCTCTACGTTAGGACCTGACTTATTTTTTTGGGGTTTTTTCTGTCCTTTTCTAGACTGCAAAAACTCATCTGATTCGTCACCACTTTCCCCTGAAGAATTTACTCTGGCACGCTCTTTAGTTCTCTTACTGTTATCCTCATCCTCTTCTGACCCATCCCCCCTTTTAGTTGACTTTTGAGCTTTCCCTTTAGCTTTTTTAGAAAGTTTATTAAAATCATCGTCATCATCACTCCCAGAGTACATTTCCGCTTTCGGTTTTGTAGTCTTTTTTGATTTTGAATCTTTATCTTCCAATTCTTCACTATCATTATCATCAAAACTTTGTTTTTTGCCTTTCTGGCCTTTCTTTTTTTTATCTTGTTTGGAGATGGATTCTTCTTCATTATTTTCTGTTGGCTAAAAAATTTCCATTGTTAGAAATATTACTAGAATTACACTTTATTTTTAAAAATAAATAAGACTCCTCAGAGTCATGTACTTCATTAAGTACACATGGAAAAATTCGCAAAATAATTCCAAAATAAGGTCCTTTTTCATAAGAATATAAAAGAATATAAAACTCGACCAAGCACCAGAAGCTGCCCAGGCCTCGGGCACACTTCACATTCACTGAGACTGTCAGATCCAGGTGCTCTGCAGCCAGCACTGATCACAGTTCTCATCTACGACCTTCTTTAAAGGGCACACAAAGCCAAAGGGGGAAACTGAAAGAAGAAAAAAGATCTATCACTTTCCCAGTTTTTTGAGGTTTCTCCAAATTCAAAGGATGAAGAAGAAATAATACAGAAAATCGGAGGTAGAGGTGAGAAATGTTCTAGCTCCAAAAGTGACAATTTTATGAATAGGTAACATACCCCAAAATATCTTTCGATTCCCAAATAAAGCATCTTTCTATCTGTGAAAGGTTTTAAATGACATTACTTCTACTCCAAAAATTGCTTTCCCCCTTTGGCATCAGAATTTGTAGAAACTTTTAACTGACATATACACGTTGCCCCAAGTTTCCAAAAGCAGCTCCCTAAGGCCGGCACTGGCAGCCAGCGGGAGAGCAACCATCTTTCACCTTTACTGCAGTGGTGTCTCTGTCCGCTTTGATGCCTTGCGCTTCCCAAGACAATTCTTCCAGTTCTTTCAAGATATCATCTTCACTAGAAAAGATTAAAATATATTTTGAGGCACTGAATTAGCTTAGTAAGTGAATCCAGCACCAAATCTAATAAAAAGCAATCTGAAATACTCAAAAAGTATTTGAAATATACTTACTCAAAGTCTTGCCGCTTTTTCTCCTTTTTCTTCTTCCCCTTGGACTTCTGAGGCTCCTGCTCCTTGGCAGCACCAGCTCCTTCTATTTCTGCAGCCAAGGCATCAAGATCAATGTCATCCTTGGCACTTAAATGAAAACAAAGAAGACCTAAATGTTACTCAAGGGCAAAACTAGCACATTCACCTACAGAGACTTTTTTTTAATCTTTTTCATGTGTCAGCAGTCCACTGAAAAAAACCATTTGGCAAGTTCTTTCATGACAACTTGAGTTATTACCACTTATCAGCCTTGCTCCATCTGCTTGAATAAAATTTTTGAGTTACATTCAAATCAGAAAGAGCTATAATGAAGTGCTCCAGGTAATTAAGAAAGGAAAATTAACTTTTGTTAATACCAAAGTTTTTGTGTGTATCTGGAGTTATTTACGTAACGGAGAAAACCTAAAAGCTAAAACAGGCCTTATTACGTGATTATTAATAATTTATCAATAACCTAAATATTTGGACACCTATGCATTTCTACTTGGAATAATGGAAATTTTAGAGCTGGAATGAACTTTAGAGATCAGCTAGTCTAATACTGCACTTTACCAATGGGAAAACTAAGATGCACAAAGTTTAAACGCCTTGAGCAAAACATGACCCCACACTAAATAAAACACACGAAATACCCAAATATTCAGAACAAACCAGCTAATAACCTTTTACATTTCTGCTTTTGTTTCTGGTTCCATCATACAATGTCCTCACCTAACAATATTTCTTGAAGTAAACCCAACTAAGTTTCAGTTAAAACCTACAGAAAACCAAGGAGATCAGTCAGAGATGCACAGTAGAAAAGGTAGATGAATCCAAATAAATGAGACAGTAAGAAAACCAAGACCTCATGCAACATGGCCCCCAGTGATGGACACCTTGTTATAAAGAGGCTTCATTTCAGTAAAGAGAATTTCTCAAGAAAATGACTTAACTGTATAAATTTTAAGATTACATTACAAGACATGGAAGATACAGGATTGATCCTCAAGAAGCTTTGAAGAGACAGACAGCAAACCAGTAAACCAGGAATTGGAAAATGCTAAATGCCATAAAGAAATTTAATGCTTTTATAAGTTGTTGGCCAGACACGGAGAGTACAAATACCTAGAGGCAATCACGTGCATGGGGCCACAGGAGGACTCGTAAAAGGATATCTGAACCAACTGAGAGGCGTGTTATACGTTATATATTTCCTGTCCCCACCCAAAATCTAGGAAACCAGAAACAGGTGAGAGCGAGGCAACATGTTTTTTTTTAAGCTATCCCAGGTGACTGTGGGTCAGATTTGAACAGTTACTCTTTAATAAAAGAAGAAACTGAAGCACAGATAATTTGCCCAGATCACACAAGGCAGAGATAGGATTTGAACTCGGAAAGTTTGATGCTATAGTTAAGAGCTCTTACCCCTGCTGACGTCATCAAATGTGCGTCTTAGGAAGCTATGTCTAATAGGAGGCAGGGCAGAATGCCACCTAGTTAGGAAGCAGGAAGACCAGTGAGGGAGCTTTCACAGTTAACTGTGAGGAGAAGCGATGTGCGCCTGATTGCAGCAGCGGCAGGCAAGACGAAGACGTGAGTCAGATAAATACGAAGGGGCTCAGTCGGCAACACTGAGGTGACCGCAACACTGAGGTGACCGACAGGACGGGACAGGACAGGACGTAGAGAGAGAAGGGAAGAGTCAAGGGAAACTCCTAGGTCTCACCAGTAACAGACACCTAAGTCTGGCCCAGCATCAACCAGCAGTGTCTCCAAAAACATTTCTGCCAACATTTCACAGCTTCTGAGAACAGAGGGTGAAGGGAAGGTGGTTAATGACTGAAGCTTGACACCTCACCTCCAAAACTTTGCCAGCCCTCACCCAAACTATATGCATCTCATCACAACAGTGATTGGCTGTATTTCCAGCGTAGTCGTTAACAAACATCTCTAGAATAACATGATATATAGTACTACACTTGTATGCTGTTGACTTTGAAAGTCTTCAGGCCAGTAGTAAAAGATTAACAGTTTTTGAGTGCTTGTCGTGTATCAGGCATTGTGCTCACCAACCACTAGAAATACTGTATGTCATTTATTGCTCATAACAACTCTATGAAGTTAAGCTTAAAAATGATAAAGAATTGACAAAAGGCCACTCATCTAGAAAGTACCATACTAAGGACTCAAGCCCAAATCTGATACCAGAATTATACTACCTTCCTATACAATGGAAAATCATCAAGTTTCTGAAAACTATTTGTTTGAAAAATTCAAACACAGCTACAAACTGTATCAGTGACATACAACATGACTTAACGTTAACTACAATGGTTTCTAAAGAGTTCCCTCAATGTGCACTGCGCTTCCTGCCCCAGACACAGGGTCCTAAAGTCAACCATGTTACTGACAGCATGATGGTGACATACATATGAAATCAGTGACTTAATTTGAAACCTCAAACCATACTCTACCTACTTCTGTACTTACCCACTACAAACTACAGCTTTAAGCTTTCAGGACACTAGATTCAAATGTAAAATACATTCATGCTGATACTGAAAGCTTTAAAATCTTTAAGGAATCTGTAAAAATATTTTTCTGCAGGTGTGTCTTCCTGCAGACCACTTACTTTTTCCTTTATCAAAGCTACAAGATTCCTATTAATATTTTCCATTACAGCCCCTAATCCTTCATTCTAAATTTACTACAGACATACAGGAATAAAAGGCAATTTTCTATTGTATTCAACTCAGTGTTTTCATATGCCACATTCTTCCATTAAGATAGAAAAACATTACAACTTAATGGCTTTAAAAACTGAAACTATTAAAAATACTGTATTGTATGTGTAGCTTTTTAAGAAACAGCCAAAGTATTTTCTAAAGTGGCTTTACCATTTAATATTCACACCAGCCACATATGGAGGTATTAATTTTTTCCATATCCCAGCCAGTGTTTGGTATTATGACTACCTTTCCTTTAAGTTGTTCTAATAGATGTGTGGTGATATCTCATCATAGTCATTTCCAATTCCTTAAAGGCTAATGAAATTTTTTCATGTGCTTATTTGACATTCATATATACTATTCAGTGAAATGTCTCCTATCTTTTGCCCATTTTCTAATTGGGCTGGTTTTCTTTTGAAGTTGAGTTTGAAGAACTCTTTATATGTTCTATATATGAGTCATTGGTCAAATATGTGGTTCACATATATTTTCTCCCAGTCTGTAGCTTGCCTTTTCCTCCACTAACAGGGTTTTTTCAATCAGAGCAAAAATTCTGAATTTTCATGAGTATCATTATCGAGGTTTTTCTCTATGGATCATGCTTTTGGTGTCATGACTAAGAACTTTTCACCAATTATAGGTCGTGAAGATTTTTACGTATATTATCTTCTAAAAACTGCATACCGTAACATTTTATATTTAAATCTATCATCCACTTTGATTTTTTTTTGGTCTGTGGGCACCCAACTGTTCCAGCAACATTTTAGACTATTCATCCCTACACTGAATCGCTTTTGCACCTTTGTCAAAAAAATCGGCGGTACCTGTGGAGTCTATTTCTGTGTTCTCTATTCTGCTCTACTGATCTATATGTGTGTTTTTCCCTCTGGCAGTAACAGTCATGATTAATATCACTATACAAGAAGCCTTAAAATCAGGCAGTCATTCCTTCCCCTTTATTCATTATCGGGACTGTTTTACCTATTCTTAATTCCTTTGATTTTTCAAATAATTTAAAAATAAACCTGTATACATCTACAAAAAAAAAATCTTGCTGATATTTTAATAGAAATTATGTTAGCTGTATGTGAATTTGAAGAGAACTAACAGCTTTACTATGTTGAGTCTTCCAATCCATGAACACAGAATGTCTCTCCATTTATCTAGATCTTTCATTTCTTTCATCAGTGTTTTCACAAAACTAGTATTTTTTAATTGGAAGTATATTTTTAATTTCAGTTTCTACATGCTCATTTCTAATATTCAAAAGTGTGACTGAATTTTTTGTTGATCTGGTACACTGTCACCCTGTTGAACTCCCTTATTAGTTCTAAGAGTTCTATAATATTCTTTGAGATTTTCTAGATACGTACATCATGACATTTGCACGTAAGAACAGTTTTATTTGTCACTTTCAGATCCATGTCTTTTATTTTTCCTTCCTTACTGCATGAGCTAGAACTTTATAGAGTGCTATGTTGAATAGTAACGGTAAAAGTAAATATCCTTGCCTTGTTCCTAATTTCAGGGGAAAGCATTCAGTTTTTCACTTCTAAATGCAGACGGTGCCAAAAAAAATGTATACACATTTTAAGGAAAACTGTATTAAAATTGTAATACTCAATATACCGATAACAAAAGATGAATACAAGTCACGTTTGACTTCTGCATTTACAAGAGGTGCTCAAAGTGGTTACCATCAGCTTCCAGACACTTCTGATTACAGCAAACTAATGCCTGAGCAATGCTGACCAAAGTGTTCACTTGTATACATTTTTTTTGGCACCCCACTATGTTAGCTGTGAATTTTTTGGTAGATATTCTCTGTCTGGTTGAAGAAGTTTCCCTCTATCCCTAGTTTTCTGTGTTTTTATCATGAATGGGTGATGAATTTTGTCAGCTTTCGGCATCAATCAGTGTAATCATGTAATTTTTGCTCTTTACTTTCTTTTTTTTTAAAGATTTTATTGGGGAAGGGGAACAGGACTTTATTGGGGAACAGTGTGTACTTCCAGGACTTTTTTTTCCAAGTCAAGTTGTTGTCCTTTCAATCTTAGTTGTGGAGGGCGCAGCTCCGCTCCAGGTCCAGTTGCCGTTGCTAGTTGATGGCCCACCATCCCTTGCGGGAGTCGAACCGGCAACCCTGTGGTTGAGAGGACACGCTCCAACCAACTGAGCCATCTGGGAGCTCAGTGGCAGCTCAGATCAAGGTGCCATGTTAGATCTTTAGTTGCAGGGGGCGGAGCCCACCATCCCTTGCGGGACTCAAGGAATCAAACTGGCAACCTTGTGGTTGAGAGCCCACTGGTCCATGTGGGAATCGAACCGGCAGCCTTCGGAGTTAGGAGCACGGAGCTCCAACCGCCTGAGCCACCAGGCCGGCCCTCCTCTTTACTTTTAATATGATGTATTACACTGATTAATTTCTGAATATTGAGCCAGTCTTGCAACCCCTGAATTCACTCACTTGGCCATGATATATATTTCTTTTTACATAATGCTAAGATGTATTGGCACTCAATTCTACTTGCTAACATTTTATTAGCAACTTTTGCTATCTATAGAGGATATCAGTTTGTAGTTTTCTTTTTTATATACTATCTTTGACTGGCTTTGGTATCAGAGTAATACTCATTTTATAAAAAGACTGGGAGGGTCTCCTCTTCTATTTTCTGGAAATGACTATACAGAGTTGATGTTAATTCTTTAAACATTTGATAGAAATCTCCAGTAAAACCATCAGAGTTTGAAGATTTATTTTTCAAGACATTTTAAATTATGGGTTCAATTTCTTTAACAGGTATAAGGTTATTCAAATTGTCTATTTCATTTTGGTGAGTTTTGACAGTACTTTTGAGAAATTAGTCCATTTCATCTAAGTTATCAAATGTCCGTAGAGAGACTTATTCATAGTATTTCTTCTTATCCTTTTGCTGTACATCTACAATGATACATCCCTGAAAAAATTACATCCCTGAAAAAAGCCCATACCTAATAAATAAACTGAGTCGCTAATTAATAACCTTCCAAAAGAAGAAAACACTAGGCCCAGATAATTTCACTGGTGAATTACAGCAAAAATTTAAGGAAGAAATGAAATCAATTCTCTGCATTCTCCAGAAAACAGAAGCAGAGTCTTCCTAACTCATTCTATGAGACCAGCATAGTCCCATTAACAAAACCAAAAACAGTATAAGGAAAGCTGCAAACATCTCTCATGAACACAGATGTGAAAATCCTCAACATTAGCAAACTGAATCAAACAATGTACAAAATGAATTAACACCATGATCAAATGGGACTTATTCCAGATGTGCAAGGTTTGAATATAGGAAATAGTGTGAACCGTATGCCAACAAATTAGGTAAGTTAGATGACTTGGACAAATTCCTAGAAAAACAAACCGCTAAAAAAATGATTCAAGAAGATACAGAAAATCTGAATATACCTATAACAAGTACAGCAACTGAGTTATTAACTTAAAAACTTCCCACTAAGAAAAGCCCAGGGCCAGATGGCTTCACTGGTGAATTCTAGGAAACATTAAAAAAAATTAACATCAGTCCTTCACAAACTCGACCAACAAAAAGAAAAAGAGGGAAGGAGAACTAAGGCTGATATTATCCAGATAACAAAACCAGACAAAGATGTCACGAGAAAAGTACAGATGAATAATTTATATGCATATGCAAATATTCTCAACAATACTATCAAACCAAACCCAGCCACATATAAAAGAAAGATTATACCCATGAGCAAGTAGAATGTATTCCAGAAATGCAAGGTTGGGTTCAATGTATGAAAAAGCCATGTTATCAACCGGCTAAAGAAAAAAAACAAATCACATGATCATATCAACTGACACAGAAAAATACATTTTACAAAATCCAACATCTATTCATATAAAAACACTCAGTAAACAAGAAATAGAAATCAAGACCTAAACACACAGACGGCTGGTCCACGCTCATGAACTGGAAAACTTAACATTGTTAAGATGTCAATTCTTCCCACTTTAATCTAGAGTCAATGCATTCCCAACCAAAACCACAGTAAATTATTTTGTGGATATCAACAAACTGATTCTACAGTTTAAATGCAAAAACAAAAGACTTAGAATAATCAACACAACATGAAGAACAAAGTCAGAGCACCCACTACCCTATTTCAAGACTAAACTATAAAACTAACAGCGAGACAGAAGCCTATTGGTGAAAGAACAGACAAGTAGGTCAATGCAACAGAACAGACAGCTCAGTAATAGACCCACACAAATACTGTTATCTGATCTATGACAAAGGCGCAAAGGCAATTCAAGGGAGAAAGGATAATCCTTTCACTATTTGGTGCAGGAAGAACTGGTTGCCCATATGCCAAAAAAGAAAAACAGAACTAAGATGCAAAATTTGTTGACCTTGGGTTTGGCAATGAGGTTTAAGATGTAAAAAAAGAAAGAAAAGAAAAGCAGAACCATAAAAAAATGATAATCTAGACTATTAAAATTAAAAACTTCTGCTCTGAGGCTACTGATAAAAAAGATGAAAACACAAACCACACACTAGGAGAAAATATTTGTAAAACACTACTGGCTAAAGGACTTGTATTCAAAATATAGAAAAAAGAATCTTAAAACTCAACAATAAGAAGCCAATTGAAATATGGGTAAAGATCTTAACAGTCACAAAGAAATACTCAACATCATTTGTCATTAGGGAAATGCAAATGAAAGCAGGAGACAGCACTACACACCTATCAGAATGGCTCAAGTCCAAGAAACTGATAACATCAATTGCTGGTGACAATGCAAAATGGCTGATCCTAAGCATGGAGCAGGACATATACAAGATAAGCCTGGAGCATCTTGTAATGTCAGAAAATAAGGACGTGATTAACCCCTCCCGTCCTCCACACACACAATGATAAGTGTATAACAAAAGGAATGTAGAAGCCAACTAAAAGAGCTCTCACTGGCCAATAACAGAAACAAATTAATCTGTTAATTAAAGCAACAAGTTAACATATCATTAGATTATAAACCAAAGTATAAAATATTATCCACAAATCCATTATGATACAGATAAAGGATTGAATAAATGGTGGTGAGACAAATCTCCCATGCAGATATCTAAATTAGTCTGCAAACACTCCACCTTCAAGGAAGTAGATTGTAATTTCCCACTTCTGGACTGCACAGTAATTTCCTTGCAAGAAGTACAGTGAGGAAAAAGAAAAGACTAACTTTACAGTATAGAAGCCTGACAAATACTACCTCAGGTGATCAAGGTCAACAGCAGTGATATGAATCTGAGAAACTATCACAGACAGGAGGAGTCCAAGGAGAAAAGGCTAAAATGTAATGTGGTATCTATCTTGTATGGGATCAGATACAGGACAGTAGGAGAACTAAGGAAATCTATATAATGTATGCAGCCTAGTTAATAACATCAATATTGTCTCCTAAACTTTAACAAATGTACTATACTAACGTAAGATATGAATAATAGGGAAAACTGGGTATGAGATATATGAGGATGCTGTACTTCACAATTTTTCTGTAAATCTAAACTTCTAAAAAATAATTTTAAAACCTGTGGGAAAAAACCCCACCATATCATTTATGTCACTTCAAAGAAAATAAAATACTTTGGTATAAATCTAACAAAACATGCATAGGACTTATATGCTAAAAATTACAAAATGCTGATAAAAGAAATCCAAAACAACCTAAACAAAATGGAGAGATATACCATATTCATGGACCAGAAAATTCAACATCAAGTCCAAAAAACGACATTCAAGTTTAAGGTAATTCCAATCAAAATCCCAGCAGATTTTTGGGACATAGCCAATATAGACAAGACTACTTTATAATTTATATGGAAAACCAAAAGAATTAAAATAGCTAGAATAATCTGAAAAAATAAAATAGGAGAAAACACTTTACCAGATTTCAAGACTAAATATATAGCTACAATAACCAAAATTATGTGGTACTGGCTGAAGGACAGACACAGAGACCAACAGAACAGAAGAGAGAACCTCAAAATAGCCCCCACAGAAGGATGGCCAATTGTTTTTTGACAAAGGTGCAATAAAGCAATTGAAGGAAAGAAAAGACAGCCTTTTTCAACAAATGATGTTGAAGTAAATGGACAGTCATACATACAAAAAAAACAATAATTTCAACCTCACTACTTACACAAAAATGAACTCAAGATATATGGCAGACCTAAATGAAAAACATTAAAAGTATACATGTTTCAGAAAAAAAGTAGAAAATCTTCGGGATCTAGCACTAAGCAAAGAGTTTTTAAGACTTGAAATTAGAAGCACAATCCAAAAAACTGTACTTCATCGAAATAAAAAACTTTTTCTGTGCAAAGGCCATATGAAGGGGATGAAAAAACGAGCTACAGCATGAGAGAAAATATTTGCGAGCCACATATCTAAAAGAGGACTAGTGTCTAGACTATACAAAGAACTCTCGAAACTCAACAGTAAAAGTCCAAACAATCCTTAGGAAATGGACAAAAGGTATGAAAAGACATTGCACTGAAGATCATTTACAGATGGCAAACAAAGGATGTGCCACATCATTAGCCATCTGGGAAATGCAGCTTAAAATCACAATGGGCTATCACTACCCACCAATCAGAATCCCTTCCCCCTGCAAAAAACAGTGATAATAAGCAAGATGGGTGAGGATGTGGAGAACGTGGATCACCCATACATTGCTGGTGGAACAGCCAGTCCGGAAAAGAGTCCATCCTTTTCTTGTAAAACTAAAAATGTACTTACCATTTGACCCAGCAATGCTCTTACACAATGATCCCTGAGTAATGAAAATGTATCTCATGCAGAAACTTGTAGACAAGTGTGTGTAGTGGCTTCCTTTGCAATAGGGAAATACTGGGAACAACCCACATGGCCGTTAGTGGGTCAATGGTTAAATAAACTGTGGTTCATCCCCATTCCATGGAATACTACTCCGCAATAAAATGGAATGAAATAACAATACATGCAACAGCAGGGGTAGATCTCAAGAGAATTAGGCTGAGTGGAAAGGGGCCAATTCCCAAGTGTTACACACATAAAGAAAAAAATCTGAGAAATGTGGACCAGATTTATAGATACCAGGGGTCAGGGACACGCAAGGGAAGAGAGGTGCACAAGGAGGCGGGGATGGTTACAGACGGCCAGCATGAGGAGCCTTACAGTGACATTCTGCATTTTGACTGCGGTAGTAAATATACAATCTACACTTGATAATAGTGTAGAGTCCTAAACACACACGGGCATGTGCCAGCACAAGTGAAACCGGTCAAAGCTGCAGAATATCAGTGAATTGTACAAGGTGGACATTCAGGTTGTGAGACTGCTCCGTTCTGCCAGATGTTACCACAGGGGAAATGGGTAATGGTACAGGGAACTCTCCATATTATTTCTTACACCTGCATGTGAATCTACATTATCTCCAAAGTTTAATTTTAAAAAATCAAACAATGTTAAAATAAAAAGGCAAGCCATAGACTGAAAAAATATTGCAATACAGAAATCTGATGAAGGATCTGTCTAATATGTAGTAAACTCCTATAATCCAGTGTTGTAAAACATATTTTTTAAATGGGCAAATGATACGAACAGACACTTAAAACCAAATGAGATAAAAGAATGGCAAACATAGACAAGATGGTCAATATCATGAACTACTAAGGAAATGCAAATCACAATGAGATGCCAATACACAGCCACCAGAATGACTAAAATTAAGGACCGACAACACAAAGTGTTGCGAGAGGGTGTGGAGCAACGGGAACACATCCCTATAGAAAATGCAAACATGGCACGGCCACTTTGGAAGAGACAGTTTGGCAGTTTCTTAAAGTAAAACATACACTTACCATATGACCCAGCAATCCCACTCCTAGGTATTTACCTAAGAGAAATGAAAACATATGTCCACACAGACTTGTACTCAAATATTCATAGCAGCTTTAGTCATACAAGAAGCTGGAAACGACGCAAATATCCACCTACCAGGTAAATGCTAAACAAATTGTCATCTATCCACACAATGATAAAAGGAAAGAATTAACGTTACACACACCAACATGGATAAATCTCAAAAGTATATTATGTGAAACCCAGCCAGCCAATCAAGCAAGGCTTCAACTACTTACATGATTTTCTAGATAACGGAAAACTACGATAACCGGGGGAAAAAAAAAAAAAAGGCAAAAGTTACAGTGATCTCTGGCCAAAGCCAGCTGTAGTGAGAGAGAACTATTTACAAAGGGTCATAAGGGAACTTTTTGGGGTAATGGAAATATTCTGTATAGTGATTGTGCTGAAGGACGCACAATTGTACACATTTATCAAAACTCATCGACTGTACACTTGAAATTTGTGAATTTAATTTTAGGTCAATTACACACCTCAAAAAAATGTGTTAATCTGAATTTCTAGGAATATTATAAAAACAGTTGAAAAGTTACAGAATACATTTATCAGTTTACCGAAAACAGGTTAAAATTATTTAAACCTAATATAAATCATTTATACATTTTTATACGTTATCAAAATAAGAATAAATCTGTAATATTTTCCTAATACCTTAATTTCTATTAACAGGGTAATATATAGCTAAAATGATGTTATTATGATGAAATCTTTTTAAAACATGGTATTTATTAATTATGTATGCAAGCATGTACCCAACTTTGGTGTTTGGCTTTTCGGAATAATTAAATAAAAATCATACATGAAAATAAGACATACTTCATTTTGAGAGCAATATAGTATAAAGCCTTTTAAAGACATGTAACATTACAAAAATTTTTTTCACTGCACAGAAAATGAACCTATGTGCAAACATCTTCAATTCCAAACTTGGCAAACATCACTTCATGATGACAGGCATTTTCCACTGAAAAGTTGTCTAATTAATGCAAAGTTAGATAAGAACAAAGGAAATCCAACTCCTTTCCCAAATCAGTAACAATTCAAAATCTCCAAGCTTCCTAAGACTCTCCTACCAACCCCTCTTCTCCAGTACCTCTTTACTCCCTGAGGAGGTTTTACAAAACTTGGCCCAAAATTTCTCTGACACTCTGAGAGTTAAGGGGTCTACATCCCCTCCCCTTCAATGAGGGCTGTGAGGCCACAGAGAGGTCAATATAGTGGGTGGTGCCAGCTCAGGTCCCAACCAACAGCCACCTTCAACCACCAGGCGTGAGAAAGTGAGTGAGGTTGGGGAGCTTTTAAGATGACTCCATCACAGCTACCATTTATCTGTAACTACATGAAAGACCCCAAGTGAGATCCACCTCACTGAGTGAGAACAGTCAACCCTCAGAACCGAGAGAGAATGATTTTTATTGTTAAGCAGCTAAGTTTGGGAGGACTTGATATGATACAATAATAACTGGAGCACCCATATATTTTTTCCTATTCTTAATCAGTACCAGGGCGTATAGAAACAGAAAGCGCATCGATGATGAAAGGCGGTAAAATCCAAACCACACCACTCCTTCCTCGCTTCCAGCCCCCAAGTCGACAATCATAAACTGTGTAATCTCTGAGAGAAGGAATGGTTACTACCCCTTTTCACTTGACTTTGGTTTCTGCTCCTCCCTGACTCTTAACAGCAAACAAGAGAAAAAGCATAAGGAGGAATCCCATTCTCTGCGCCTAACTCTATCCCAGTAGCGCCAGTAGCCATGAGGGACACAGGGAACCCCAGTCCTGCCTTCTCCTCCAGAGGCCTTTTGGCATCTCATCTCCGCCAACCTTCACCCCTTCTCACCCAGCACTCACTCCGTGATCATCCACAGTTACAGATGCAAAGAAGGAAAACACGACAAAGAAGGAAAGGCACAGACGCCTTTGCTCCTCACTAGCTGCCACCACTTGCACAACCACGGACCCCAACATTTCTCACTCCCACTCCCTCAATGGAGTTTTACCTTAAGTACTATGACCCACTAATAAATGCAGAGCTATTTGAATTTATTCACATCTCAAAAAAAAAATGCCCTCTATGCTTACAATTTCCTTGTGAACTAAGTCTTGACACCTGTGAAAGGGCTATGAAACCACACTGCTCCTTACATTGTACAACGCAAGGGAAGCAGAATGTGTCTTATTACCTTCCCAAAAATTCGGCCCAATTCTCTACTTTCTAAACACCTGATACGTCAAAGTGACAATACATGAGCAAGTATAAGCATCATCTTGTAGACTCCCAAATATACATCACCTAAGTTCATACATATTATAGGTTCCAACGTGTCTGACTATAAAATCTGTCTAGGACGGCTTGTTCAAACTGGAGTGAGGACCCTCAATGCGGGGGGGCACACATAGGATTGTGGGTGATTTCAGAAGCCTGAAACGACTTCCCAGTAACTTTTATCTTTGTTTTTAATTTTGATGATAAAGATTTAAGATGCACATGCCGTGTACCCCACAGATGGCCACCTTATCATGGTGTACTATGATAGAGCATCAACCCAAGCTTTCATTTATAAACCTCCACTAAGTTGCTTCGTGTTGGTAGAACAAATCAGAACGGACTTAATATGTAAACTAAACGTTTTTGCCAAGAGAAGGTGATATAATGCAAAGCTCAAAATCATGAGTTCAACCTGAAAAAGGTATTAAAAAAATTGAGTCCTTCCTAGTATGTACGAGCACACTGAACTGAAAAGAAGTCCATTATTGGAAGCAATACATTCACAATAAAATGACCATCTAGATCCTACTACTCAAAAAAAGAATTCCAGGATAAGCAGCACTGGTGTCACCTCATTAAAAATGCAAAATTTCAGGTCCCACCCAAGAGTTAATTAACCCAAATCTCTGTTCTAACAAGACGCACAGGTGAACCAGGCGCACATTCCATTTTGACAAGGACCGATTTAGAATCAACACAGTATCATCCTTTGCATCAATGCTGCAAACTTCAATTGTAAAAACAATATGTGTATTTGTTACTATTTGATGTCAGAGTATTTTGGGTTTCATAATTGCATAAGAGATAAGAGTTTATACCTAGCATTATGGCTGTACACATGTCGGCAATATTGATAACTTAGGCCAACATTCTCAACACCTCAAGAAAGGACTCAATTTATGCTCTAATCTAATCGATCACATTGACCACTCAGCGCTCAATGAAAGTGACTCATAGTCTTTGTATTCTGTATAAGTAACTCCGGTCATCCTTAATCACTCTTAAAAGCTTATTCCACCCAATTTACTTTCTATAGCGCCTGGCATAACCAAATGACAGTGAATAAAACTTTGACACAGGTAACTACTCTCAGGAGAGGGTACTTCTCAATGACCAACTGCTGCACACCATCATCAGAACGGTGTGGCGGCTCCTGGGTACAGAATGATTAGGCACCTGAAGCTCTTGGATCCTCATCAACCCTTAATACTCAGGAGACAGACACACACTGCACACTCCTGTTCCTTCCCACCTGGCCTGCTCTCCTGATGGCAGATTTAATTGGAAAGGGATTTGAAAGATACACACAGTAACTTTAGGAGGGAAAATTTGAAATCTCATGGGTGGCACTCCCATACTTATCCTCAACTCCACAGTCTCCCTTCATCTCCTCTCTGTCTGTCTGTCCATACACCTATTTGCTATATTAAAATGTAAGACCCTTTGAGAACAGAAAACTCCTTTTTTGTATGCCCAATTCACCTCCCTTCTGCAATTAGCAACCAGCAGGGACTGTAACCCATTCCGAATAGGGACTATTAAACAAAGAAAAAACTCTATTCTGGAATGGCAACCACCACTTGCACACAACAGTTTCATCACAGCAGCTTAATAAAAATCATGTCCACCGCTATAACAGTCCCTGTACTTTTGATCCTAGTAAAACTTCCAAACTGAATTTTCTGAATAATAACTTCAAATACCAGTTTAAAAGCCCACTGAGAGAAAAGTACATAACATTTCCTTTAACAACACAGACAAGGATTCTACTGTATGTGAATTTTCCAAATGCATGGAAATGCACCACTTTTTAAAATTTATATTTAAGATATAAACCTTTCTTTTAATTAATTATGTAAACTCCTAAAGTATTTACAAATGTCTGGGGTTGTTGCAAAATAATGGGGAGAGGATAAGATGAAACAAGGTCATCCATGAATCAGTAATATTTGAAGCTGAGTTAACAGACACGTGTTCATTAAACTATTCTATTTCTGCACGTTTGAAATTTCTCATTTAAGAAAATTCACACTACAGTACTTGAACTTGGCAATAGATTCTTAACTACAACACCAAAAGTACAAGCAACAACAACAAAAATAAGTAAATTGGATTTCATCAAAATTGAACATCTTTGTAAAAATGGTACTATCAAGATAGTGAAAAGACAACCCACATAATGGGAGAAAATATTTACAAATCATATACCGTATCTAATAAGGGTCAAGTATCCAGAATATATAAAGGAGTCTTACAACTCAACAAAAAGAGGAACAAACCAGTTTTAAAATGAGTAAACTTGCACTGACATTTGTCCAAAGAAGCTATACAAATGCCAGAAAGTACATAAAAAGATGTTTAACATCATTAGAACCTGGGAAATGTCAATCCAAACCAGAGAGAGACACCACTTCACAACCACCAGGGTGACTATTAAAAAAAAAAGTGTTGGCAAAAATATGAAGAAATGGAACCCTTGTACATTGCTGGTGGGAATGTAAAATGGTGCAACTGCTGTAGAAAAGTTTGGTGGGTCCTCCAAAAGTTAACCATAGAATTACCATCTGACCCACCAATTCCACTCCTAGGTATATACTCAAAAGAAGTGAAAACAGGAACTTAAACAAATATCTGTACACAAATGTTCGTACCAGTAGCAGATCTTTTCACAAAAGCCCAAAGGTGGAAACAATCAGAATGTCCATCATGAGATGAATAAACATTCTGTGGTACACATAATGGAGCATTATACAGCCATAAATTAAACAAAATGTACTATAACATGGATGAACGTTGAAATCATTGCGCTAAGTGAAAGAACCCAGACACAACAGGTCATACATAGTATGATGCCATTTATATGAAATATCCGGAATAGGTACATGGAAAAGACAAAGTAGACCAGGGGTTGCCAGGGGCTCAGAGGTGGCGGCAGTGGGGACTGACTGCTTAATGAGTGGCATACAGCATCTCCTTTGGGGGTGGTGAAAATGTTTTGGAACTAGATCAGAGATGGCACAACGTTGTGAATGTACTAAATGTCAAAGAATGTGCATTTAAAATGAGTAATTTTATGTTACATGAATTTCGTATTCCCCCAAAATAATTTCTCACAATTACTTCTTTCACACCAACCCAAATAGGAGTACATTAATATAATTTAACACTTTACTCATCATTCAGGAGTGATCAGTTTGTAGGCTTGCATACGGATTTTGTCCTTAAACCAAACACTAGCACAGAATGCAACTGCCACTTACAAGTCTAAGAATCCCCCTTCAATTATATTACCAGTAGGCTGATATAACCAAGTTTTGAGAATTCTCAGAGTGAGAATGTGAAGAGAATATTTACACAGAAAAAAAAAAAAAAGCAATTTTAGCCAGATATCTATAATAAAATGTGACTTATAAATTCGAGCTACATAATAAAATGCAGTATGAACGTTGCAGCATGGTTTGAACAAACCAACTGTGAAAAGCCATTGTGGAGCTGAAAATTTGAAGTATGGACTGGATATTAATCATTAAGAGAATTTGTGCTAACTGCACTAGGTGAATAAGAGTACTGTGGTTATAAAAGAAAATACTTGGAGAGAAAATGTCAAGATGACTATAAAATATGTATCACAAAAATGGGGACAATAATTCTAATAATGACTAAATGTGGATGAGTACACGGGGTCTGACAATTAAGTTCACAAACTCATCCTAGAAAAAGTGCTACATCCCTCATTGCTGAGTATCACTATGGTCACCTCCGAAGTACTCCCCTTGGGAAGCTATGCACTGATGCCAGCGCCTAGTCCACCCTTCAAAGCCATTTTGGAACTTTTTCTGGAATGGCCATCAGAGCTGTCGTCGTATTACCCTTGATGTCCTGAATGTCATCAAAATGTCTTCCTTTCAATATTTCCTTTATCTTCGGGTAAAGAAAGAAGTCACTGGGGGCCAGATCAGGTGAGTAGGGAGGGTGTTCCAATACAGTTATTTGTTTGCTGGCTAAAAACTCCCTCACAGACAGTGCCATGTGAGCTGGTGCATTGTCGTGATGCAAGAGCCATGACTTGTTGGCAAAAAGTTCAGTTCATTTTTGTCTTTTTCATAGTCTTTTCAGCCCTTCCAAATAGTAAAGTTGGTTAACTATTTGTCCAGTTGGTACAAATTCATAATGAATAATCCCTCTGATATCAAAAAAAGGTTAGCAACATCGTTTTGACTCCTGATTTGGACTAATGGAACTTTTTTGGTCGTGGAGAACTGGCTGACTTCCATTGTGCACTTTGACGCTTTGTTTCAGGCTTGTATTGGTTCACCCATGTTTCATCACCAGGGATAACACGACCCAAAACATCGTCTTGCCTCTCCAAAAAGTCTTGGCAAATTTCGACTCTCCTTTGCTCGGTGAGCCCCTTAGGGACCATTTTTGCACACACCTCTCTCATGCCAAGATTTTCAGTTAAGATCTTCCTGTTTCTCTATTGATATTTATTTGGTCTGCTATGCTTCTCAGTCAGCCGACAATTTTAACGCACAATTGGACGAATTTTTGTAATGTTTCATCAATTCTGCTTGTTACTGGCCGCCCTGGCCACTCTTCCTCAGTAATACGTTCTCTCCCCTCAGAAAAACATTTAATCGATTTGTACACTGCCCTCTTCTTCACGGCATTATCCCCATAAACTCAGACTAACATGTCCCTGATTTCACTTCTACTCTTGCCAAGTTTAACAAGAAACTTAATGTTTGTTCATTGCTCTATTTCAAGCTTAGACATTCTCGCAACAGCACACAAAGACACGCAACAACAATAATGAACGCCACTCAGCAAGACACTAACACAGTTGTGAGACGCGGACATACCATGGTTAAGAGATCCCACTGAGTTGTTTGCACAGTGCTGCCAATGTAAGCGCATGGGGGCAAGTTCACAAACTCGTCAGACCTCGTATCAGGGTTCATTACACTATTCCCTTTTCTGTGTGCTTGAAATTTTTGTAACAAAAGTTAAATTTTTAAATTAAAACAGTTACAAAGTTGCATAAACCAAAAGTAAACCTTGGTCTGAATCAGGTAACTACACTTTGACTCATTATTTCCAGAGTTTGGTAAAGTGGTGCCTTCCCAACTTTTCATTTCTTTAAAACTTTTGTTAGCTATTAATGTGTCTAAAACAAGGAAATCATTTTCCATAATCATTTTGACTTTGTAGAGAATTAAATTCTTAAGAGAGCAATGGAAAATCCACTAAGCATGTGTCTACTTTTTCCTAGGTTCAGTCCTTACAAGTATTGCCTTTAAGGAAAATGGCATCCAACCTTAAGTAAAAAGTCACCAAGCTGGAGTGGGGGACTATAAAATAAAACTAAAATACTGGACAACAGCACTACCGCCCTTGTACTGTTCTACAGGTCATTAAATGTGACTGTGTATATATATAAGGTAAAATTTCAAGTCTCACCACTTAAAAAATAGAAATAGCATGTATAAATTCTAACCTAGTATAAAAAGAAAAAAAGAAAAGAAAGCATGGCAGAATTGGCATAAATAAAAACAAAACAGGTGAATAAATAAGGTCAAATATACCATGAATCACAAGCAGCAATGTGACTTGAAGCTCTTAAAGATATGTTACCAAATTATATTTATAAAAATTCAATTCTACGCTGTTTGCCAAAAGACAGACCTAAAACAAGTACTGCATAGAAAGGTTAAAAGTAAAGAAATGGAATCCTCAACAAAACACTAGCAAACCAAATCCAAGAACACATAAAAAGGGTTGCACAGCTCCAAAGAATCGAAAACGTGTCCACACAAAAATGTGTACAGGGATTTTTTTACAGGAATATTACTCATAACAGCCCAAAACTAAAACCCAATGTCCATCAACGTATGAAGGGATAAAAATGTAGTATATCTATATAATAGAAAATACATATGATTCCAGACTTAGAAGAAATTCCAACTGCAATTATCATCAGTAACAATTATTAGCTTCACCAGAGTTCAGTACCTAAAACCTAATGACATAAATTTAATTAAATTGAGTTAAAACAGTACACAATTGTACTTTCAGGGACTGCTATATAAAGTTCATGGTTTAAATGAAGTTTCAGAAACAGAAAAACCAAACATTTTAAATAACAATAGAAAGTATATTTCTATCAGCAAAGAGAGGTTTGAAAATCAATGATTCTAAATAAATGAGTTACTTGGGTGAAAAGTATGCATTCCTCTGAAAGAATATCTGAAATTTTATATACTATGTCTGTAATGTGAAGGAATGAAACATTAAATCATCACTGACTTCACTTTAAACAGACAGGCTATGAGATAGGGAGCTACTTGGTTGAGAGAGAAATTCTCGAAACAAATGGTGATGGAAGGAGAACTGACTCAGGGTGGTGAACACACAATGTGATATATAGATGATGTATTTACAGAATTGTATACCTGAAACCTATGTAACTTTACTAACCATTGTCACCCCAATAAACTTTAATTTAAAAAAAAGAAATTTGGCACTGGTTGACCTATATACAATGGCTGTCATTTTTCTATTCTCCCTCCTTCTTTAAATTCTTAATCTTTAACAGTTGCTTCACCAGTAAAATTCCTATGTAGATATTTAAAGTCTATATTCTGAAATATCAAGATTTCTTCAATCATGTAGTACAGCATAGTAAAACAAAACAAAACCATGGGTTCTTGAGTCAGGTTTGGCTTCACAGCTGAGAGGTTCTAAGCCTCAAGAAGGTTATTAGGCTAAGTCCCAGTTTCCACTTATGTAAGTTACATAGTAACTCTTAGATCTTTATTCCTTTCCCTTCGCTCAGTGTCTCAGACTAGTTACTGCACGGTTATTGGTTCTATCTTAAGTATTTTCATTATTGAAATTATGTGAATATTGTGGTTACTGCTAGGGCAAATAGTGTACTGTGATTATTTCAATACTGTTTAATAAGGGTTCAAAATACCTGTATAGTACCTCGGTTTTCGAACATCTCCATCGACAAACATTTCGCTTTACGAACGCTGTAACCGGAATTAAATGCTTCAGTTTTGGAACATGCCTCGGAAATCAAACATGTCACACAGTTTCCGCTGAGTGCAAGATCCTGAGGCCTAGCTGTCGGCTGTTTTCGAACATTTCAGAACTCGTGGATTACATTCGAAAACCGACGTGCCACTGTGTATTTTGTACTATAATTTCTCAATAGCACATATTTGTTACAAGGCATAAGTTAGAAAAGGCGGGAAAAAGAAGTTATCTGTGTGTCACTAAAATGTTTGAATGTTGCTGTAATATCTTTAATTTTCTCCCTACTCTCCCCCACTTTACTATTTACATATTACAAAGTAACAACCTAATCACGATTTAGTCTTCTAATAACAGAATTCAATAAGTTGGTCAAACAAAACTATCTTGAAAAATATTTTTCCTATTTACCAAAAACAGAAAACTTATTACATTAACAGCAACCAAAACTGTAAGATACCTAGAAAAATGCCAAACAAGAAATATTCTACAGGGCCGGGTCGGTGGCTCAGGCGGTTAAGGCTCCATGTTCCTAACTCCGAAGGCTGCTGGTTCGATTCCCACATGGGCCAGTGGGCTCTCAACCACAAGGTTGCCAGTTCAATTCCTCGAGTCCCGCAAGGGATGGTGGGCTCTGCCCCCTGCAACTAAGATTGAACATGGCACCTTGAGCTGAGCTGCCGCTGAGCTCCCAGATGGCTCAGTTGGTTGGAGCGCGTCCTCTCAACCACAGGGTTGCCAGTTTGACTCCCGCAAGGGATGGTGGGCTGTGCCTCCTGCAACTAGTAACGGCAACTAGTAATGGCAACTGGACCTGGAGCTGAGCTGCACCCTCCACAACTAAGACTGAAAGGACAACAACTTGAAGCTGAACGGCACCCTCCACAACTAAGATTGAAGGGACAACAACTTGACTTGGAAAAAAAAGTCCTGGAAGTACACACTGTTCCCCAATAAAGTCCTGTTCCCCTTCCCCAATAAAAATCTTTAAAAATAAATAAATAAAAATAAATATTCTACAGACTAAGTAAAGAAAATAAGATTGACCAAACAGAGAAGCCTGTCATATTATTTCTTGACCACTATATTTTCAGTACCTAGAACAGTATCTGGTACTCAAGTAGACCAATACATTTCTTGAATGGGATAATTCAATACCTAAAGATGTCAAGTATCCCAAATAATCTAAAATCTTAATGGAATTCCCAATTAAAATCAACCCCAACAGATGTTTAATAACCTTGATAAATTCACCTATTACATTAAAAATATACATATAAGTGGGTAAAAGAGCAAGAACAGTAACATGCCCACAGGTGTCTCACGTTGTCCTGAGTGATCCGCAAGCACTCTGAGAACCTGATGGGCAAGCCAGCTTGGAAAGTGTCTCATAAATGCCTGAATCTGGTTTAGGAGTCCCTAACCCAGCATTTCTCAAAGTAATCCCCAAGGCCTCTTCAGGGGGTCTAAACTATTTTCAAAATAATACTGAGAGACTATTAGCCTTTTCATTCTCACTTTCTCCCAACCGTACTGTGGAGTTTTCCAGAGGTCACACGAGGTATGATACTGCTATGTACAGACTGAATGCGCAAGCAGATGAGAAACAAACTATTGTCTACTAAGTAAAGAGGTTTGCAAAAATATTTAACAATACCACTCTTCTCGTTACTTTTTGAAATGATTATTTAACAATGTTATTAATATGTGATGGGTTTATTTTTTAATTAATAAATACCTTAAGAACTTTTCCATTTAACTGTAATATGGTAAATATTGATAAATATAACCCACATAAACAAAAACTTTTGGGATTCCTTAGGAATTTAAGAATGTACAGCGGTCCTAGGGCAAAAAATCTGAGAACTGCTATTCTAACCTAACCACTGACGTGCAGTTCCTCAGTTAAACAATGCCTTGCCCACCTTTATAGATCAATTGCAGGACTGGCATAAGCTTAGGATAACTAAAAAAGCACAATGATACAATGATGGGCAAGTAACATCAAAAGCAGATGTATCAGCGTAGAGTTCACCAGTACAGAACAAGATAATAACAAAAGTTTATCATCTGCTTATTCATTTATAGCAAACTAGGTCTTCCTCTTCTGCCACCTAATAATTTCCCAAAGTACAATGTAGGAACAAGCTAAGCCAAGAGAATTCTCAGACTATGCATCCTTTTTCTTTTTCTGATCTAAAGTATGAGGTCAGACAATTAAGTTCGTGAACTTATCCTAGAAAAAGTGCTACATACCTCATTGCTGTATATCACTACAGTCACCTTCCAAATACTCCCCCTGGGAAGCTATGCACCGATGCCAGCGTCAGTCCACCCTTTAAAGCAATTTTGGAACTCTTTTTCTGGAATGGCCATCAGAGCTGTCGTCGTATTACCCTTGATGTCCTGAATGTCATCAAAATGTCTTCCTTTCAATATTTCCTGTATCTTCAGGTAAAGAAAGAAGTCACTGGGGGCCAGATCACGTGAGTAGGGAGGGTGTTCCAATCCAGTTGTTTACTGGCTCAAAACTCCCTCACAGACAGTGCCGTGTGAGCTGGTACATTATCATGATGCAAGAGCCATGAACTGTTGGTGAAAAGTTCAGGTCGTTTTCGTCTTAACTTTTTCACGCAGCCTTTTCAGCACTTCCAAATAGTCAACTTGGTTAACTGTTTGTCCAGTTGGTACAAATTCATAATGAATAATCCCTCTGATATCAAAAAAGGTTAGCGACATCGTTGCAACAAGTTCACGAACTTAATTGTCACACCTTGTATGCAGATAGAGGTTTTTTATTAATATATACAAATGGGAAATTTCTTTGTTGAATTAGATTATTTAGCCTATTTGCCACTTGGACCACTCCCTCTCTGGGAAGCTCTGGAGTATTGCTATCCTCACAGCTCCTGGACAGGCTCCTTAAGCAGATCACCACGTTTTCTATCACAAGGGAAGGACCATGCTACCCTGACTGAGCAGGAAGAATGTCTGACACTAGGGCAATCACTTAAAGGCAGACAGCTGTCTCAGACAGCCAGAACTCTCAAGAAAGGGGGTTTTGCCAATAATGACAGGAGCATTACCTGTAGTTAAAAGCCAAGAATAGTGGAGTCACTATACCAGCTCACCACTGGTATAGAGAACCACAGCAACAAATAATCTGATGCTGAAGATATCCCAGAACTCTACTGCATCCTAAAAGACCTTCTAGTTCCTGAATGATATCCCCACCTCCATATCTGACCATGGGGTAGGTAATCTTTCTTCCCTCTATGTCCTTTTTTTCCCCTGGGAGTGGGGGAAGGGAGGGTTAATACACCAGATTCCTTATAACCCAAAAAATATAACTACCACATTTAGGAAATCCAAAACAAAAAAAGGGACTAGAATGAAGAATTGAAGACTAACTGTGAAAATCTGGATAATCCAGATGCTGTCTTCTCTGCACAGATCAGTAAAAGAAAATCCATCCTATTGTGTAAAAGGAAACAGTAGGCCATCGCTAGAGCACACAAACTCCCATAAGGTCCCCTTATGTAAACTGATGACTGAGAAGGTTATCGGAAGAAATGAAAATACTGGCCTTATATTTTGTATGATCTGTTAATATTAAATCCTACCCCCTGTCTCAAGAGTTTCCCCAAATGAAAAAAGTCAGGGAAGCTTGCTGCGCAGCCCATCAAAACCTCATTCTCAGAATTACACAAGCTGGAACAAAATTCTGTAATTTAGTCTTTCAACAAAGGTCACTGATATGACAAAACATGCTATCCAAATAGAATTAGATACTCAGATTAAATAATAAAATCTAATTTTAAATTAACATTGAGTGGCTAAAAAGTTAAAATAAGGATTAATTAAACATAAGGACTGATATAAAGATTAATTAATCAAATACTTGACTGTCAAGTATTTTATGTTCTTTCCTCGAACTGAAAAGTGGCTCAGTGCCTCATCTTGAGAACTGATAAACAGCTGCTCATTTCTCACACAGTTCTACCTGGCCAGAAACATGCTAGGCTAGGACAGCTTGAAAGGGAAGGGGACGTGAGATAAATGTAAAATCTTTAAAAGTGGGGATCTTTATGCAAGAGAGTAAACCAGATCAATAACTCATTTTACACAAAGAATATTAATCCTAAAATAGAACTTTCTCCTTCTAGACTTTCTTCCCAGACTGTGTTTTGTTCCTTTTACAAATATTTAAAATACCCTTGAAGGAAGGAGAGACATACCTCGGAGATATTGCGGGTTCGATTCCAAACCACCGTGGTAAAGTGCGTATCACAATAAAGCGAGTCACACAAATTTTTTGATTTCCAAGAGCATACGAAAGTTATGCTTACACTATACTGTGGTCTATTAAGTGTGCAATAGCATTAAATCTAAAAAAAAACAACGTACATACCTTAATTTAAAAATACTTTATTGTTTAAAAATGCTAACCACCAACTGAGACTTTAGCGAGTCATAATCTTTTTGGGTCTTACCTTCAATGTGTAAAAACCGCAGTATCTGCAAAGCGCAATAAAATGAGGTCTGCCTGTACTAATCATACAAAAGTTCAAAGCAAACTAATTCACAAAGCAGTGAAACTTCCATGCCCCTCTCCCCCTCCAAAGTCTCTTACATGGGACATCAAAGTAAAAAGTCCAAGCAGCTCTGGTCAAAACCCTAGGATTTCTTAGGTACAATTTGAAAGACATTCAAGCAAAGGAGTCCATGAAGCATTATAAAAAAAAATTTTTTTAAAAACATGACATGAGATAACTGTTTTTTAATTTCGCTGCCACCATTTCCCTTCAACATGAGCCAAAGATAAAGCCTAGAAATTAGTCTTGAGCATGGGAAAAAAACATTAGCATTCCTTCTAAAACCAAACATTTAACAACAGGCTCTACTGTTTGCAATTTAAACTTTACATCATCCATGAAAATCTTTATGAATCAATAAGAGACACATTTTTCTCTAAACATAAACAGACAAGAATAAATCTCTCTCCTCTGAGTAGCTTTTCTCCATTGGGAAAGAGCCTATAAAGTAAAAACCAAGTAAAATAACAACATATACATGTATTTTTTAATCTAAAGAACAGACTTCTGTAATCTTGAACCAAACTGTTAAAAAATAATTTTTAATAAGACAAGCGGTGAAGTTAGAAAATTAACTGGCTACTTGATAATATTTAAGAAATCATTCTCAAAATTCCCTCAGGCTTGGTGGTGGTGGCATTGTGCTTGTTTTTTTCCCTCAAGTATTATCTTTCAGATACACCTGAAGGATTTACACGTGAAAGGATTCAGAGATTTTTGCTTTAAAATATCCAACAGGTGGATGAAACAGGATTGGTCATGTAATAACAATAGTTGGAGCTGGGTAATTGGTACATGAAGCTTTACTATATTCATCTCTTCTTTGTATACAGTTGAAGAAAAAGGTCTCCTATGCATCAAAACATCCTGTCAAAAGTAGAAAAAATTTTGTCCCACTAAATCACCCAGGATTTTGCATATTTTTATTTCTCTGGTTTAATTAACAATAAGTTCTATTCTTCAAGCCAATTAACTTCCTCCAGTAGACCTGTAACTGAAATACAAGACTCACCTTGCTGTCTTTTAATTCCACTCATATCTAGATGAGTGCCAGGTGAGCTTATTTTAACTTCAAGACCACAAATCTATTTTGAGTTAGAAAGATGAACTACCACGGGTTGTTTTTGTTTTTTTAACTTATTCTCCCCTTAGTATTTGAACTAAGTTTGGTGGGTGGTATACAAAGGTGAAAAGTAACAGATGCTGTTCTGTCCTAGGAAGTAATCGCTTTCAATGAGAAGTGTACAAGTCTCAAACGAATATGATACACAGAAAAGTTCCCAAAATCTCGGGGTATGTAACTCTACAAACATCCTTATACTCCCACCCCCCCAAAACCTTTTAAGTATGATTAGGAATGTGCGACCCCGGTTGGTTTGTTTCATCTCCTCCTCCTTTTTTAGGGGAGGTGCTAGAGAGAGAGAGAAAAAAAAAAATCACCAAAGACAGGCCGGAAGAAGGAAAGCGAAAAGCATGGAGTCTGGACAATCGGTCCTCAAATAACTGAGAACTGTATCCAAATTAGATGAAGTTAAGACAGAGTCAGATGTTAAACCCTCAACCTACCTGAGCGGCTCAAAGAGTGGAAAACCCTGGCAGTAGGTACGGCTGATTCAAACTCCCCTCCCTCTCCAAGGATTCACAGGTACAAAGGCGTAAAGAGAACTCTTCCTGACCCTCGCCAATAGTAGCGCCGTAAAAACAACCCCCACTCGCCCCGACCAGGTTGGGAGATCCTCCCCGCGGGGCTGGGAACCCCTTAACCACTGCCCAACTCTTCCAGCCAGAGACCCCTCTTCCCCAGGCGGGCTAGGGGCAGCGGTGGGAGTGAGTGTCGGCTGGGAGAACCCGCCCGCCACCGAGGCCCTCCGCGCCCGCCCGGAACTGGGGTCTCCGCCCCGCGCCGCCCACTCCAGGCCCAGGCCCGGTTCCCCGCGGGACTGGCCTCGAGCCTCGACCTCAGTCAGTCCACCCCGCGCCAGCAGGACCCGCGCGACCCACTAAGCAGTGCTGGCCGCCGCCTTGCAAACCCAGCCACTAGCTACCTGTCTTCGCTCTTGTTTTTCTGCTTCTTCCCCATCGCGTGACAGCGGCGCTCGTGGTCCCAGCCCCTCTATTCGGTCTCTCACAGATCCCACAGACTTCGGTCTCCGTTCGGCTCCGTTCCCCCCGCGCTGCCGCCGCTCGCACCCGGCTCTCCACAGACCCGCGCACTGGGACAGGGCACATATGGTGTGAGCTCGCAGTGCGCAAGCGCATCGCCCCGCCGCCTCGGCGTGGGGACGCAGGGCGCGGCTCATCGAGAGCTGCCCCTCGGGTAGAGCGTCTCCAGTTGACCAGCTCGCCAGGCGGGAGCCCCAGCGCCCCCTTCCCGCAAGCGTCCGCCGCGCACCGATGTCCGAACCGTTTCCAGGTTCTAGAACCACAAGCGGACAATGAGGCTGAAGATTCCCCACATCCGCCCCTCCTCGCCAGAGAATGCAGACGTGGGCACTGGAGCTTGGTCAGAGGTAGACCTTAGGCTTCCCTTCACCTTTCAACCTCTACTCCTTTGTATTCTCAGCCGCAGGAAGTTCAGTGAAGTACCACAATGAACCGAAGATAAGCGCTCTGATTATTCCCAAAGCAGATAAACCCTGGACAAAATTGGTCCTCGGTAACGTCCATGAATGTACAGTCACTAAAAATATAAAACAAGGGGATACCCATTAAGTCCTCTGAATGGGTCTTAATGTTTAGGAGAGCAAGTTCTAAAAATTTGTTAGGGAACTCACGAGGGTGGTGAAAATGTTCTACTTCAGGATCTGGACGGTAATATTACGGGTGTTAACTATACAAAAGCTAATCGTGCTGTATGTTACTCTTCGACGTTTTTAAAAAGGAAAGGAAAATATTCAATAAACAGGATGTAAACGAAGTTGGAGACTCACTCCTGAGCAGGAGCGTAGCTATCTCATTTGACTTAACGTTGCGTGTGCAGAGAATCTGAGCCTAATAAGTCTGACAACTCTAGGCTGAGCAATAAAAAACTATGACTCCCAGCATGCTTTGCTCCCGCGCCCTCTGGGCAATGGATTCGACACCTCGGGTTCCAGGCCGCGGCGACAGAGGCGCACGCGCGTAGGCTCTCGTCGCAGGCCCGCCCTCCCCTCCCATCACTCCCTCTGGCGTCGCAGGCTGTATCACGCAAGGGCATCAGCCAATGAGGAGGAGGGAGGCACGGCCGGTTCGCCGCCACTAGCAGCTGTTGCGAGGCTGAAGCC
This sequence comes from Rhinolophus sinicus, assembly GCF_036562045.2. Taxonomy (NCBI): domain Eukaryota; kingdom Metazoa; phylum Chordata; class Mammalia; order Chiroptera; family Rhinolophidae; genus Rhinolophus; species Rhinolophus sinicus. Next base: position 66,228,510 of record NC_133755.1, on the reverse strand, counting down.
AGAGTAGACTGTTCTCTTGGAGCTACTGGTCCGTCACTTCTCAGGTATCATCCAGAGTTCAGGTGAGACAGAGATGGTGTGAAGAAACCGGCCACCGGGTTCCGGTGCTAATGGACACACCGCCGCTCAACATCCGGGCCGGGCAGGGGTGGGCGCCGCCCTGATGCGGGTGTCAGTGCAGCGGCGGCAGCTTTGGCGCATGCGCCCCGGGAGGCGTTGAAGTCGGGGCCCCTGAACTCTGCCCTCATCTGTCCCTGGTGGGTCGGGGGTGGGGGGCGGACTCGGAGTGACGAGCATACTTTTGAGAAGGTACCTGGGGTGCAGTTAGGGAGGAGGCCTCTTGGTTATTTCGGCGGGTGCACGTAGGGGGATCTAGGAAATGGTTAGATAATTTGAGGACAAGGCCCTTGCCACCATTCTAGTTGAACTGAAAAAAGGAAGAATCAGAGGCTTGAGGTTTGAAAAATGGAAAATTATCAGAATCGCTAAAGCATCTCCTTTCTTCTTTCTGAATGCGTTAGAACACCACCAACCTGCCCCCAGAGGTGCCCTGTTAATCGCTTCTGCTCCCAGTTATCCCAACATTAAATTCTGAGCTCATACTGCAAAACTCCAGGGATAAGTATCCGCCGTGTCCCTGGTAAGAACAGGTTCTGACATGCAGGCTAGGATTTACTATCCAGCTTTCTGCCTCATCCAGCTCCAAAAGTGAAGGTCACAATCTTAGTGACAATTTTCTTGGGAGGTAGGGATTGTAAAATTTTTTTTTTACTATATTTGAAATACAGCTCCTTTAAAATTTTACAGCATTTGTGGGAAACTTACAATTTGGTTCATTCAAGGTTAACATTTTCTTGACACAGAACCTGCTGTGTCCCAGGCACTGCTAGCTCTAGGAATACAAAGGTGAAATCAAGTATGCGTTTCAACTGCTTTTCTTGTGAAGAAAAAGGAATCAGAAGTGAAGTTTGCAAGAAAACTGTTTCTCTTTAGTTCAACATTTATAGAGGTCTCTGGGGACCAGGCTATGTGTCAGAAGCTGGATGGATGAGTTCACAGTTTATTCAAATTTTTTTGAAGTGCTTGGTTAGTGTTTGCAAATGTATCATAGTTAATTGAGATGCAACAGTCTCCTGCTTTGATAGGCAAATTATAAATCACATTTCTATGATAATAAGCCAGAAGTAAACATAAAATTGCCATCTGATTGTTGCTGGTGGAAAATAGAACTACATTTCTTTTAAAATAGGTAATTGACAGAGGTCTTCCTTTCTAATCTCAATTAGATTCTGTTTTTAAACTAACATAGAATACATTGATACTCTTTTTAATATTTACAATTATATTGTCTTACATCAAAGTGAAGAACACTGAGTCAGTAAATCAATACCAATATCAATCTTTGTGGTCTTAGATTTTGTTAGGTAACGGGAGAACAGGAGTGGGAACTGAAGCTTAGGGAACACCAGGTTCCATTCTTTACATAAATTGTAATGGGCCCTCATAGGAGTTAAAAAGAAAATGAAAATCATTTAGGCAAAGGCCATGAAAAATGTGTCTTTTGCTCAACTCTGCTCTGTATTGAATCAAAGTTTGATGTGTATTTGTGAAACCTCAATACAGTTCAACTTGGTCAGGGTTCACAGTCATTTCTGCTTTGCTTCCCTTTTCCTTCGGTAAAGAACAGTGATTGTAATCACTGGGTATAACTCCAACTACCCATTTCTCTCTTGTCCGGTGATGGTCTTAAAGACTTGACTTTGCTTTAACAAAGTAAAACACGAACAAAATCAGGAGCACCTAAACTTTGCTCTAATTAGGTTTTGAGTGGTGTGACTATTTTGCATGGTATAATGTATTGAAAGTTAAATTTTAAAACACTTAACTAAAATTATTAAGCCTAACGTGAAGTCCTTGGCTGTCAGCAGCATACTTTGTAGACTACAAATTATGCACTTGCTAGAATTTTTGAAAGTAAGAGAGAAACCTCACATACTGTTTGCACTTTTTTTCCTTTTTAAACCTTCTGCCCAGCAGCAAGGCTGAGCTGTACCATTTAGAAGGATGGAAGCTAATGCGTCTGTCAACATGTTTTCAAAAGTCCTGGAGAATCAGTTGCTGCAAACAACCAAGCTAGTGGAAGAACATCTGGATTCTGAAATTCAGAAACTGGATCAGATGGACGGGGATGAACTGGAACACCTCAAAGAAAAGAGACTCGAGGCGCTGAGGAAAGCTCAGCAGCAGAAACAAGTAACCTCTCTGCCCTGCTTTCTGAAATTGCTTTGACAGTATGCGCCTGACCACTTACATTACGCATGTGGCAATAGTTCATTTCAGTCCAATTTGTAAGGTTTTTTTGGCCTGAAAGTACCTATCGCTGTTAACAGTTTGCCTGGAAAAAAAAAATAGTTTTAAAGACACGTTGAAAATTAGCCTGGTTACTATATTAATCTCCAGTAAACGAAACATGTGCCCAGCACCATTTTCTGAGCTCAGGTTAGTGTGCTTGAGGAGAGAGGGGAGTAAAAGAGCACTGAGAGCAATAGGAGTCGGTGGTTTCCCTTCTAGGTGGTATAATACCTTTCATAATTTAGCTGTCCTCAAAGCAAGCGAAATAAGAGCTGTAAGGCAACTTACATGGAAGAAATTATTTCAGGCATTTCCAGTGTATCGTTGAATTATGTGGCTTACTTATTCAAAAGAATGCAGGCTGGGTCACAAGGAAAGGTGACCACAGTGCTATCCTCCTTGACCTCTTAGAGTGTGAGTGGGGAAAGACTTGTAGACTCTGATGGGTTAAGTTCTGTAAATTGAATTAGGATTAAAAATGGAAATGGTTTCCATAGGTTTAAGTTAAATTGAAATACATTCTCACGCGCTCTGGTTCCTCTTCAGTTGGCTGAGACTAAAACCTTAACTTTAGCTTTTCTGAAGAAAGCTTTTGTCTGTGCTGCATCTCTGATAATGTTCATACCCTCACTGTTTAGAAGAATCGCTACAAAAGAAAAGACTCTTTTTATAATGTGACGGAGTTCGATTTTGAGTTTTCTGAAATAGGGCGTGTATCTGGTTTTGAAACTGGGCTACTTTTCTTAATATGATGCTAATGAGATTCTATTACAAACTCATTATTTCATGATCACAGTTAAGCACCCTACTGATTGTTAATGCTCAATTAAAAAAAGTTGTCATAACTAGGATATTTTTGTACAAAGTCCATATCCACCTGATTTGCAGTGAGGAACATACATTAATGCCTTAAATGAAGTTGTCAGCAGTTAAAAAAATAGTCTTGAGTATTTATAGCTAAAAACGAATTGAGGCAGGCAGCCTTTAGGGCTTTTTTGAAATACTGTACTAATCAATGTTAAATGAATTTGTCGTGGAGTACCTAGAGGGCCTTATTTTAGAGCTTTCATTGCATTTTAATAGATTTTTTTTTTATTAAAACGTTTAGTGAGGAAGCAGGCAAGAAACCTTAATGGTATTTTGGCTACTCTTTTTAAAAGAGTAGTATAGATTGTATAGTAATTTTGATTTTCTGATCCATGAGAGTATTGGAGAAATCAGTGTATGCAGTGACATAAGCACTTAATAGGCCTGTGTTAATCAACATTCATCAGTTATCCAAGCACCTTCCTTCTGTTATGGCAGCTAGAGATGTACCGTGTTTCCCCAAAAATAAGACCTAGCCGGACCATCAGCTCTAATGCGTCTTTTGGAGCAAAAATTAATATAAGACCTGGTACTTATGTTATATTATATCCGGTCTTATATTAATTTTTGCTCCAAAAGACGCATTAGATCTGATGGTCCGGCTAGGTCTTATTTTCGGGGAAACAGGGTAGGACTTGGGGAGCAGGAGAACAAGGTGAGAAATAGGAGGAGCCCTCCAGAGGCCTTGGGTGATAGCCAGTAAGAACCAGGTGCTGCCCAGCGGCCAGGCATCAGGTAGGCTCCAGCCGTGACCTGTGACCTGCGCCCATCCTGCCTGATCCCATCCGCATGTATCTGTGGCACATGTGCTCTGTGGAGGGAACTGTAGAACTGCACCACGTGTGCAGAGTGACATGGGAGAGATGCCGCACGTTGGTGCAGGTTCCCGGTGGGCTGGCCTCCCTCTGAGGCAGGTTCAGGTCTTCAGCCTATTGGTTAAACACAGAATAAATAACGAAAAGAAATAACAGCTTCTTAAAAAACAAACACTTTTTTTTAAGGGCACATGTCATTGACGAGTCAAGAAAGGAATCATGAAATGTCACATGTCATTAAGGAACTGTATTTGAGAGTTTAAACTATGGGAGCTTTGCCAAAGAAATGTCACATGAGGTGAAGATACCGGAGCCTTCTGTGAGTGTTAGCTGAGTGTGAGCCGATGTGAAATGGATAGCAAACTATTACTGCGTGAGGGCTGTGTTCAAATATGAGAAGACTGGAGATGGCACTGGCCCCTTTCCAGCTGGACCACTTCTTGAGGGTTGCATTCAGATGTCTGCCACATTTTAAAAGGACATGGAGGAATTAGACCATTCAGAGAACAATCAGAAGAATAAGAAGTCTAGATAATTGTTTCCTACGAGAAACAGTCAAAAGGAAATGGAAATTTCAGTGTGCAGAAGGGAGGACATAGGCAAGAAACAATATTTGGAAGGCTAACATGTGAAAGAGAGATTAGAACTTTGCTCCCTAATCTTAGATCCAAGCTGGGGTCCACAGACCAGAGTTACACATATATGGTACTTCAGTGTGAGAAGACCTTTCTGAAAATTACAGAGTACATATACAGATGCATTTTAAGCACATGCCAGATACTTTAGTTATTTTCATGTTGTCTTGTTTTCACAACTACTCAATGAGATCATTGCTTCTTGATCTCCACTTTACAAATGAGGAAACTGAGACTCAGATTATTAGAGTCCATAGCCTCGTAAGTGGTAGAACAATTAATTAATTATTCAAGCCCATGCCTTCTGCCTGAAAGTCCAGTGTTCCTTTTTATTAAAACCAGCTGCCTGAAAAAAGAAACAAGCTTCCAGTTGAGGTGATAACCATCCCGCCACAGGACAGTTTCAAGAGGCTCAAAGGTCTGTTAGGCATGATTGATAAGGGTTGATACATTGGTTTGGGAAGTTGAATTAGATGACTTGTGAGATCCTTACTGTTTCTGGCCATTGTGTGAGTGGACAACTTTGCTTCCTGGGATACTGCCCATTGGTGGCCAGTATAGGAGAGATTCCTGGCTCTCCGAGGTCGTCAAGAACAAATAGAAAAGAAGCTTCAGAGCTACAGTAACCCCTCCCTCAGCCCCACCCCCACCCTCACAGGCTGACTGGCTTTATCTCATGAGCATTATTTTGAAAAGCTTTGTAGTAACTTGGACCAAGTGCTTCTGATTTTAATAGTTTGCATGCAAAGAAATGGATGTTTACATTCTAAGTCTCTTGACTCTTAACTTTTTATTTCCTAAGTTCTAAGAAAACGATATGTTTTAAGTTAGTAAGACAGATAATTGTGTTAAATGCGAGCCATGCTATGGAGATAGTGACTGCAGACCATTTTGCATCGACACTAGAAACAGGAAAGGAAATCACTAAAAGGAATTTATTTCTCTGCAAGGTAAAATCGACTTCATTACAAAATATTGGGGTGATTCGGACACAAACTGTAAAGTGGTACTGAAAGAGATATTGGAAATGTGTAATATTTCCCTTTTCCTCAAATTAGGAATGGCTTTCGAAAGGACATGGGGAATACAGAGAAATCCCTAGTGAGAGGGACTTTTTTCAAGAAGTCAAGGAGAGTAAAAAAGTGGTGTGCCATTTCTACAGAGACTCCACATTGAGGTAACTATGTTTCCTTCAGTGACTTTTTTAAACATGGTGAGATCTGAATAGAGAGATACACTGACTACATAGAGAAATTAAGAAAAATGAACTACTTCTTAAGTTGTTGCTTTGTACTAGAAGTCTACACATTAAAGTTAGGTCATTTTTATTTTAAAGATTAACTTAAAAACCAGTGACATACAAAAGTATAAATGAACATTATTGAAAACCAAGACTCCATAGAAGTGGCTGTTTTCCAAATTATATTTTCACTAACTTGAAAAACAACTTACAAGTGTACACTTGAGTATTTTATCAATGGAACAAGAATTATTTATACTTTTTTGCCCCACTTTAATGATGTAGCCATGAGGAGACAATGATTTTGGCCAGGCTTTTCCCCAGAAGTTGGAACTGCCAGGTTTGGCTGGAAGGAGAAGAAAGTGGTTTCTCTTAAACCAGCCCAGGTCCGCAAACCTCTCTACAGAGGCAGATCCCTTGTAAAATAAAACACCTCCAGGAGAAGTTGTACCTTAAACCAAAGGACTCAAGTCGTTCTTTTTTGGAGCCCCAAGATTTGATTAGTTGCCAACATTTAAAAACTGAGAAAGATTTCATTTTCTGAAAATTTAGATTTCAGAATTAAAAGTCAGCAAACTTGGTAATAATAGATCTAGAATTCCATATGAAGGCAGTTGCTGATGCTAAGTAGAGCTGCCGCTCTTAGATGGTCACACATCCCAGTGTGGAGTCTCCATCAGTCACTGTCATCTCAGCCATGCCTCTTCCTTTGATAGTCTGCCTGGCCCTGTCTTAGTCTCACCACCCAACAACTTGGCTATTAACACCTTTCATGGATTGATTGGCTGAGACTCACTGACTAAAAAACAAAAATAAAAGAAAATATTGAGAAGGTAGAATCATGGGAGAAGGGATTAGAAAGGTAAAGAAACCCTCTGCCTTTGCGGTACACTGTCATCTCCCAAAGGCACACCACCTCTGACATATATGAAGAGGTGATATTATTTGTTCACTTGTTTATTAGATGTCTTCGCCCACAAGATTGTTTGTTTTATGAAGGCAGGAAGTTTGTGTGTATTATGGCCCACTGTGCTCCGGGTTCCTAGCTCTAGAGTGGCAACGGCTGACACGTAGTAGGTGCTCAGTAAATATATTTGATAGGTGTATAAACAGTGCAGCACCAGGAGTGCTAACCTCCAAACAAAACTGAAGAAGTCAAAATTTAAATAATCAGTTAATTTATGTATACAGAGGGTACCAAAAGAACACATACACATTTTGAGGAAGGAAAAAACTATTAAAATAGTAATACTCAATATATACCGATAACAAAAGATGAATACAAGTCACGTTGGACTTCTGCAATTACAAGAGGTGCTCAAAGTGGTTACCATCAGTGTCTAGATACTTCTGATTACAGCAAACTACTACTTGAGCAACGTTGACCAAAGTGTCCACTTGTATACACTTTTTTGGTACCCCCTGTACATATATGAACATTGCCAGCACATAATAGGCTGCATATTTTCATATATAAAATCCTAGGATATTCCTAGTGACCCATTGAGGTAAGTAGGTATAATTCCTATGCTTCATATGTAGAGACCAAGACTTGGAGAGATTAAGTGACTCACGTAATGTCACTCAGTTACTGTATGATAAGAGGATTCAAACCTAATGCTATTTTAACTACACCATGACTGCTACTTCTGTATTTTAAAAAATGGATTGACAAGTGGTATATAGCCTTATTTAAAATAGGTTCTGTATTACTCCAGTAAAACCATAGAGTTGACTTATATACAAATGTTCAAGAACATATTTCTCATATAACAGTTATCATTTGTTTTGAGTTTCATTCAAATACCATTGAACAATTTGTTCTACGATTTTTACTGAAATCTCATTGCTATGCTACGTAGGTGATATATGAAAAGATATATTCAGAGGGAAAGTGACGAGGCATTAAGGATACAGGAAACTCGCTGGGCCCAAACCTCACTCAAGAAATACTACACCAAGAAGTGCCCCAAAAGCCTAGTAGAAACAGCTCTGAAACATCTGGTGTCTTAGTCATCCAGAGTAGTGGTTCTCAACTTTACTGGGCCTGAGACTTGCCTGCATGTCTCCCTGCTCCACTCCCGAGGAGTTGGAATTGCTCTGTATATTTTAAAAGTTGGTTGTAATGAACACCAACAGTTAAGAACTGCTGCTCAAAAAGATGATTGCAGTAGTCTGTTTCAGAAACGTTAGAGGATTGACCAGTTTAAAATACATTCTACTTTAAAGGAAATGTCACTTCCATTGTCCTCTTCAATTGAAGGTGGCTTAATGAAAGTTGCCTCTGGTACTTTTCATTTCTTTGGAACCATAGGGACCATATTTACAGCCTTAACCTTAATGTGCTTCTCAGTGACGGAGTCGTACAGCTAGAGGAGTTCCTTCTCAGCAACACCATTCGTTAGTCTTTCCTAATGACTTCCAAACCTGGCTCCATATGTACATTTCTAATTCTGAGAAGTCTCTTCTGAGTTCTGTCAAGTCACCCCTCAGGCTGCCTGTATGAGATACCAGGAAACATACATAAGAGCAATGACAATGAACTTTTGTTCTTCCCATAAACGTGGCAATTTTGTGAACCACCTACAACTTAAGCACATACCAGGGGTGCCAAAAAAAATGTGTACAAGTGGACACTTTGGGCATCATTGCTCAAGCAGCAATTTGCCGTACTCAGAAGTATCTGAACACTGATGGGAACCACTTTGAGCACTTCTTGTAATTACAGAAGTCAAACGATGACTTATATTCATCTTTTGTTATCAGTATATATTGAGTATTACAATTTTAATAGTTTTTTCCTTAAAATGTGTATACATTTTTTTGGCACCCTCTGTATTGAATGTTTTGTTTTTTATAAATATCATTAGAGTGAATCTGACTTTCTACAATATTAAATTGCCTTTCTACCTGTCCTAATCAGGCAGCTGACCTATGAAATGGGAACGAGGCCATCTGATACCAGCACAGATTGGCTGCCAGATCATGAGACTCAGACAGAAAAAGCATAAAATTAGATGTACCTTCATGATATTTATTTTTAAAAAGAAATCTGTTGTTTTAACTTTTGATATTCTACATGTTATTTACAGGTGTAAAATACTAGACAGACACTTGGTGATACTGTCCAAGAAACATCTTGAAACCAAGTTTTTGAAGCTGAATGTGGAAAAAGCACCTTTCCTTTGTGAGAGACTGCGTATCAAAGTCATTCCCACACTAGCACTGGTAAAAGATGGAAAAACACAAGATTATGTTGTCGGATTCACTGACTTAGGAAATACCGATGACTTCACCACAGAAACTTTAGAATGGAGGCTCGGTTGTTCTGATATTCTTAACTACAGGTAACTTTTAACCAAACAATAAATGTATTTTAATTCACATATTCAGTTGATATATGTAGAGAGGATTTTTTAATGTTAGCACTTATTTTAATGGGACTAGATATTTTTGGCTGAGATGTAGAAAACTTTCACAAAGGAAAAGCATATTTTTTAAAATGTACATTATTCGTGTGGCCTCACATTAAAATCAGTTATAAATAAAGTCTTGGAGTACACCTAGCTATAAAAGTTTTCAACCTAATAGATCCAGTCCAATTCTAATGCTGTAGTCATCTGGAAATGCAAAATGACACAATTGATTCTCGCCTGATTTGAACCAAATTATTCAAATTGATAATGACATTAGATCTTTAACATAGATATTCCTATCTCACTTGTGGAAACTGATCAGATACATAGAATCTCATTTCTATGCTTAGCTTAAGTTACTTACTATGGGGAACACTCTCAGTTTGAAAACAATCTAAAAGCCAACTTCCAGTTTTCATTCATCTCTTTGTCCACTTCTCCAGACAAATAATTTATCTAATTCCACAGATTAGAACATATCATCTTTTGTGCTTGATCTTGACTTGCAAGAATAACAGGTAAAACTATGCAGTTACCATTGCATAGTTATAGTGCCTTTCAATAAATAGAGTTCTCTCATCTTTTCACTTCCCCTCCCCCTTTTTCTCTGAATCACTCCTACATATGCCTGAGTCATTCCTACATCATTGAAGTTGATTTTGGAGTTTTAGGTGTTGTTTTATGAATGTTAAATAAAATACTAATATTTATTTTGAAATGATTTCAAATTTTAAACAAGCTGGAAAACAATACAAAGAATGCTCGTATACCCTTCACCCATATTCCCCAATTTTAAACATTTAATATTTGTTTTATCATTCTTTTTCTAGAAACTCACTTTTTTTTCCCAGGACCATTTGAATGGAGGTTGTAGATGTATTGTACCTTTACTCCTAAATATTTTTGTGTGTATTTTCTAATAGCAAAGATATTTTCTTATATAACCACAGTACAATTATTTAAAAGGAAGTATGTAATTTACAGACCTTATTCAAATTCTGCCCTTGTCCCAATGATGTCCTCCATATCAAAAAAAAATATGTTGCATTTAGTTAGTATGTGTTTTAGTTTCCATTAACCTGTGACAACTTGTTACCTGCCTTTGTTTTTCAGTACTATGACACTGTTGAAGCATACAAGCTACTTATTTTATAGCACACCCTCAATTTTGTTTTATATAATGTTTCAAGAGTAGATTTCAGATTATGCATTTTTCTACAGGTGTATTGTAGAAGTGATGTATTCTTCCTTCACAGTACACCATGTCAGGAGGCATATAATGGTTTGTCTCATTTCTGGTGGTGATAACTAAGCACTGGTTAACCAGTTATCTACCAGACCAAATGGTGATTTAAGGAAGAACTTTTCCATATCTCACATTAACTTACCTTCTTATTTATTTATATTAGAATCAGCTATCGATTATTTTACTCAATGGGTTGTAGCCCTGCTAATATTATTTACTTGGGAGCTCAGATTGTCCCAGGTTTGGCCAATGAGAGCCACTTTCATGCTGGCTTCTATGTCCTTTGTACATGTCCCCATAATTGTTTGAGCACGTTCTTTCTGGTACAAATAAGATGTTTTAGGGGTACTCATGTTGTACTCTCCCTAGCATTGGCTTTTTCTCCAAGGAGCCACAGTTCCTTTCAGTGGCAGATAATATTTCAAAACCAAGATCTAGGTACTAGGAATATTCCCATCTATTTTGGAAAGACGAAATTGTCTTACTTATTTCTCAAGCATCATTGAAAAGAGTTTCATACTAATTCTGGGTTGATGATAATGAATTCCATGAATTTTGATATCTGTAGAAATCTAAATATTAAAAGATGTTAAACAGGATCAAACCAGTCACAACAGGCTATTAGAAATAGAGCACCATTTTTCTGTCATTCTCACAATAAAAAGAATCTAATCAGGTACAGGTTCAGCATATCCAAAACACCTGGGAAAAACACCTTTGATTTCCTTCTATACTTTTCAGTCAGAAATTCCGTTGGTGTATCCTGTGAAATGTTCATCAGTAATTAATGATAAAAAAAAATAAAACACTGATCTAAAACATTTAGTTGTACAAAATAAGGTTACTACTATTAACCATCAGTATGAATAATGTACCTCTTCCTTGACACCAGCATTTTTAAGAAAATTTTACTAAATTCCATATGTTACAGTGAGGAAGAAAAGGTAGATTTTTGTGCAGTTTAGTATGTCAACTACTATCTTATAAATGATAAATGCATTTCATATTTGCTTTATTTTTAGTGGAAGTTTAATGGAGCCACCATTTCAGAGCCAAAAGAAATTTGGAACAAACTTCACAAAGCTGGAAAAGAAAACGATCCGAGGCAAGAAATATGATTCAGACTCTGATGATGATTAGAGATCAGTTATAATTCTTTGTAAATTGTCTTTTTATTTCTGCTCACTTTAGAATTAGATTTGTTTTCTAAACTCTATTGATTTTGATACATTGGTCATCTAATAGTCCAACTCTAGAGTTTTATACACTTGCATCACACTGAAAGACATCTTTAATATTTTCTGTGAGGAGCTCATATTTAAGTTGAGGAAAACTTCTGAGTTCTTAAATTTTGGGGAAAGGGTCTGGATTCTGTTTTTGTGATTGATTTTATCACAATATGATTTTTGCATCTTTATACCATTCACAATTGTGTTTTTAATCTACTGGATTGGACATAGAAATTCAGAAAACCATTCCAGGACTAATTCTCACACATTATTTACTTTATACAACAGGTCAAGTGACATTTACTGGTGTAACAGACTGCACTTGTAAATGAATTATAAAAACACTTCACTTCTGGAATATATTTAAATAACTATTAAAGAACTGCTTATTCTGTATGCTGCACATTGATGTTGAATCAACTGATGGCAGAAAAAAGCTTTTTCAGGTTGTGAACAGATTGCTTTATTTAAAGGGTCCTGTTGCTTGTATTTTAAGACACGCATTAAAAAAAGCCAGGAAGCACTTTTGGACTGGCAGTCTGAGGAGATCTACACACTCAGTGAAATAACCATATGTGGTAAATACTTTTTTTAAAAAAACTTAAAGTCTCTGGAAATTGTCATAAGAGCATACAGCAAACAAAAACATTTATTCAAGAAAATACTGTATTTTGGTAAGAATGGTGAGTCTCTGTGGTATTTGAGCCATGACTCTGCATCCTCCCTCTCTCCTGGCTGCCAACCTCAGCCTACAATTTCTCCCTAGAAGGAGCAGACTGCTCGCACTTCTCTTCCACCCAGTCCTTGTAGCACAGAACCTATACCCCAGGAATGGCAGACAGACCACAAATACTATTTCCTGATCACTGTTGTCCCAGCTTATTCATAACCCCATTAAGATGAACAATTGATTTACTCATAAGCTGGAGCAATAGTGATTAGGATGGAGTCTCCACACACGGACAGGCAAGCCGAGAAGACCAGGGGCTCCCAGCCACTGCTCTACTATCCCCACCCCCATCTACAGGGGAATAGCACAGAGGTTCTGCCCAGTGGGAGAAGCAAGCTCTCAAAACAGCTTTCACCACATTTCATAAGGGGACTGGCTATTCAGAACAGAGCATTAACAAGCCCTGGGAGAGAGGGGAGGATGAGTCTCCAGAGCTACTCTATTATCTAAAACATCCAGTTTTCAACAAAAATTGTAAGACCTGCAAAGAAATAGGAAACTGACCCATTCACAAGGGGGAAAAAAGCAATCAAAAGAAACTACCTTTGAGTGAACCCAGATGTTGGAAGCTGACAAAAACTTCAAAGCAGCTATTATAAATAACATTTTTTTTAAACTAAAACTATGCTGGAGGTAAAGAAAGGCATAATATTCCATCAAATAGAGAATGTTAATAAATAGAAATTATTTTAAAAGAACCAAGTGGAAATCTCCGGACTTGGGAGGTACAATAACTGTAATGAAAAATTCATTAGAAGGACAACAGATTTGAACTTGGAGTAGAAGGAATCAGCAAATGTCGAGATCAGTCAATACAGATATTGCAATCTGAAGAACAGGAAAAAATGAAGAGAAATAAACAGCTTCAGAAAAATGTGGAACATCAACATATGTATAATGGGAGTGCTAAAAGGAGAGGAAAAAGAAAATGAGCAGAAAAATTATTAGACGAATGATACCTAAAAATCCAAATTCGATGAAAAAACATTAATCGAAGAGGCTCAGCAAATTCTTATAGTAGAATGAACCACATCCAGACATGTCAGAATAAAAATGCTGAAAGGAAAATCTTGAAAACAAAGGGAAAACCACTCATGATGTATAAGAAAACCCCATTGAGATTAATAGTTGACATCAGAAACAGTGGAAGCCTGAAGGCAGTGAGATACATGCAAAGTGCTGAAAGGAAAAAAACTGTCAACTAAGAAATCTTATTTCTAGCAAAACTCGCAGAAAGGAAGGCAAAATGAGGACATTCTCAAATTTCAATAATTCAGTTTTAGGAAACACAAGAAATGCTAAAGGAAGTTATTCAAGTTGAAAGGAAGTGAGACCACACAGTACAATAGTCCTGATATGTTCCGAGGTCCCCAGTGGACACCTGGAACCATGCATAGTACCAAATGGTTTGTTTCTATACAGAAGGTGCCCAAAAAATATATACACATTTTAAGAAAGGAAAAAACTATTAAAATTGTAATACTCAATATATACCAATAACAAAAGATGAATACAAGTCATATGTATACATCTTTTTGGCACCCCTAGTATATACATGAGTGAATGGCAATATATATGTGTGTGTGTGTGTGTGTGTGTGTGTGTGTGTGTGTGTGTGTATTTCTGTTCATATTTTCCACCCATAAATTTAAATGCCTTTTCCATCCTAAGTAAGCACTTACCACGCACTGTGCATAATCTTTGCAGTTTGAGGTGCAACAGCAAAACCAGCATGAATTTCTTTTTTGTTCTTAATTTCAATGGTAGAACATTTGTTCTTACTGTAGATCTTCACAACCTCAGCGTACAGGTGTTTTGTTTTTTTTTTCCCTTATTAAGTTGAAAACATTCACCTTTTCACTTCAAAGAAGCAGTTTACTGCTTCTCTTTGACACATACAAATTGCCACTATCACTACTCGTGTACTTTGGGGTCATTATTAAGTAAAAGAAGGGTTACCTGAACACAAGCCCTGCAATACCGTGACAGTCTGTAATAACCCAGACAGCTACTAAGTGACTAACGGGTGGGGGGTACCTACAGTGGAGACACTGGAATAAATTTAACAAAGGAAATACGTGTACACTGAAAACTACACATCACTGACTTAAATAAGACCAAAAAAATTGAAATACATCTCATGTTCATGAATTGGAAAATAAAATATTGTTAAAATGGCACTATAATTGAGGGCAATCTGCAGCCTCAATGCAATCCTTATCAAAATGCCAGCGGCCTTTTTGCAAACGTGGAAAAGCCGATCCTCAAATTCATACAGAATTACAACTCAACAAAAAGACAAACAACCCAATTTAAAAATGGGCAAAGGACTTGAAAAGATAATTCTTCAAAGAAACACAAATAGCCAACAAGCACCTGAAAGATGCTCAACATGACTAGTCATCAGGGAAATGCACATCAGAACCGCAATGAGATACCACTTCACTAGAATGATTATCATTGTAAAAAAAAGAAAGAATAAGTGTGGTTGTGGATTGGAAGCCCTGGACATCTATAAGGAAATGTAAAATGGTGCAGCTGCAGTGGAAACAATTTGGTGGTTGCTCAGAGTTAAGTGTGGAATTACCATGTGATCCAGCAATTGAATTCCTAGGTATATCCCCCAAAATAACTGAAAAGAGCTACTCAAATAAATGCGTGGATGTGCGTGTTAATAGCAGTATTCATAAGAGCAAAGAAGTGGGAAAAACCCAAATGTCCATCATCAGATGAATGGATAACAAATTGTGATATATGCATACAATGCAATATTCAGCCACAAAAAAAGAATAGTGCTAATACATGCTACCACATGGATGGACTGCAAAAGCATTCCAAGTGAAAGAAGTGTCTAGAATAGGTAAATACATAGAGTAGATTGGTGGTTGCAAGGGGTTGGGGGCAGAGTGAGTGTGTAGTAACTGCTTAATGGGTACGAGGTTTCCTGTTGGAGTGTTGGGAATGTTATGAAACTAGGTAGAAATTTTGGCTGTGCAACATTTTGAATGTTCATGTACTCACTGTCACTGAATTGTATACTTTAAAATGGTTAATTTTATGTAATGTGAATTTCACCTCAATTAAAAGAAAAACCCAAGTTCAAATTGTGAAAATAAGGGTTACAGACTAGTGTGTAATCATTATGTGCTCCGACAGTATGGATGCAATATACTTTTTAAAATAAAGAGAGGACAGAGAATATATTGAATAAATTCACTAATTTCCTTATAGGTGGGCATTAGTTCAAATGATAAACTTGGGTAAGGGATGGGAAAAAAATGTTACTGGTTAACTTCATTCTTGTTCAAGGTAGGGCACCAATAGTGACTAAAAGAGGAATATAGAATTTTATAAAAAGGCTTTGGATAAGGATAGCCATGAGAACAAAAATACAAACATTTCTAAATGGAGAACATTTGTTATATTATTTCTAGATTTTATACTTCTAGAATTGAAATATATTCAGGATTTTTATTTATGAATTTTGCCAAATATGGAAATCTCTTTGAATTATATATTTTTCCTTCTATTTCCATTCTCTTCATGGTCACCAATTGTGCCTATTTTGGATTGCCTATGTCTGGACTCCATATACAAAATTTTCTCTCTAATTCCTTTTAACTTTGTATACTTTAGTTTGTTCCTCTTTCTCAATTTTGTCCTCCATGGTTCTTAACCAGCTTTTCAGAATATCTCTATTTTTGATTCCACAATGTCTTTTGTGGCAGATTAAAAATGGCCACAGTGCCTTTGATATCCCACCCATAAGAGGTGGAAGTCTAGGGCGGCCGGTTAGCTCAGTTGGTTAGAGCTCAGTGCTCTTAGCACCAAGGTTGCCGGTTCGATCCCCACATGGGCCACTGTGAGCTGCGCCCTCCACAACTAGATTGAAACAACTATTTGACTTGGAGCTGATGGGTCCTGAAAAAACACACTTAAATAAAAGTTTTTTTAAAAAGTGGAAGTCTAAGCCTCTTCACCTTGAACCTGGGTAAGCTCTGTAACTATTTTGACCAATCGAAAATGATAAAAGGGACACTGCACATTACAGGACCTAGTCTTAAGAGACCAATAGCTTCTACTTTCTGACTCTCAAACACTGTTTTTAGGACCCAGCTACCATGTTGTGCAAACATCTGCAACCAATAGGTTTAAGCAGCCCTGTGGAGAAGCCCAGGTGGAGAGGAGCCAACACTCCTGGCCAACAAACCTATCTTGGTTTTCAGCCACCAATTCCATCCCCATGAGTGAGTGGGCCGTTTTGGAGGTGGATTCTCCAGTTCACGTGAGCTGTATGGCTGATGCCATGTAGAGAAGAGATAAGCCATCTCTGTCGAGCCCAAGCAAAATGGCAGATTCTCAAGCATTCTTTAGTTGTGGTTTTAAGCCTCTAAGATTTGGGATGATTTGTTACGTAGTAACAGATAACCAAAACACCTTTTAAAAATTTTTACTCTTCATTGCGTTACCCCATTTCTGATAGATATTTCATCTCTTTTTTTTTAACCAGCATTAATTTTCCGGAGCCTTTCTCCGTTTTGACCACTTGCTTACCTGTAACCAGGTTTAGATAAAAAGGATTTAGATTATGTGATGAGATGATTGTTCTACATTTTTATGTTTTTCGGTAACATTTTTTTCTCGTGAGATATCCTTACCTGCCACTTGTTTTTCCTGTTTCTTTTTTTTTTTCTTTTGTATCTGTTTTGAAATGCTATCCTTTTTGACTATCAATGATCTTCAAATGAGATGAGTTCTTTCTGCAACTCTGCAGGAGTTTTGGAAAAGGCCAGTACTAGGTTCCAAGCAGGCAGGAAGTCCCTTGTGAGGCAGGATTATGTGAGTGAGTGACATGTACGTTTTTCCTTCTCACAACCAAAAGAGATTAGCATCTCCCATGCTGCTCACCACGCAGAATCTCTGTGTTCCAGGTCACTTTGCCTCTTGATGGCTTCCTGTACATAGGGCTGTCAGTGTGTCATTTAGCCCTGCTGCTGTCATGTCTTTTTGGTAATAGACTAGTTGGGGGAAGCTCATGACAACCTGGGTGGTTGGGTTTTCCCATCAAGGTGTGCTTTACCACCCACACTGGGCATTTTCCCACATATTTCAACTTTTCTGAACTAGCATCGCCTCATCACAATAGAGTTTGAGGGATTGGCTGGTTTTTTCAAAGATGAAGTTCCTCTTTCTGCTTTTGGGATTCGGGTCATTCCCAGAAGTTGGTGCATAACCCTCATTCCTTAAACATTCACTTTTTAATTCACTTTCATGATTTAAAAAATGCACATTAAATTTTCTTTAAAACGTTTGAATCGCCTGTCTTTATCAGGACCCGTTCACAATGTAACACTCTATGCATGCACTATCCACGAAGGAAGCCAAAGTGAAATGCATGGTTTTGTTCTTAGTTCAGACTTGAAGAATAAAAAACATAATCACGCTAGGTAGACTGGCTAGAACCTCAGCCAACAGGTGGGATTTTCTTAAGTATGGACACTTTCACAAGAGCCAAAGTCCCTTTCCTCACCCTTCCTGCTGGTATTACCTAAATGGTGACCAGGCTGAATCCTCATGCCAAGTGTACCAGGTCTTCCACAGACAGTAAGTACTTAGTAAAATAGTGCAACCCAGAAAAAGAGCCTGACTTTGTAACACAGTCTACATTATTCCAGACTTGTACTTGAGCTCAGTTGAAAACCAAATTATTTTAATACTAATACTGACTCCTCTGACTTTGAAGCTGTTTTCTCTTTACAGCTGTTGTTCTCAACCTCCACACACCTGAGGGTACACCACATCTGCCAATCATTTGCTAAGCTTCCAGTGATTCTTTTTTTAAAAAAATTAAAGTTTATTAGGGTAGTAAAGTTACATAGGTTTCAGGTGTACAATTCTGTAATACATCATCTATATGTCACATTGTGTGTTCATCACCCAGAGTCAGGTCTCTTTCCATCACCATATATTTGCCTTCCAGTGAGTCTTAACCCAACTGTTTTTCAAAGTGCGTTTCACTGACGTGCACACCACCCTTGGGACAGTATTGTTCTCAATTGTTAAAGACCTAAGGCCTCGCCTCAAATCTACTGAATTAGTCTGTGGGGTTGAAACCAGGGCCTCAGCCCCATTTATAAAACCCCTAGCTGTTTCTTCATGCCTGAGTTTAAGAACCATTGCCAAGGAGGCTGTGTCAGAGTCAGAGATTTAGATGGAAAATTTACAGCGGGTAATTTTATCTTCACCCCCAGTCTCCACCACTGTCTGCTAAGAATCATTGCTCAGAGCAACACCTTGCTTCCCTTTAGCAGTTGGTGGTCACCTAGGAAAATCTCCATCGGTGTTTGCATTTCCCCGGTTCCTCGAAGCTGAAATGTGACTTTCTGAAGAATAATCAGTATCTGGTCCCTAAGTGCAAACTTGAGATTTTTAATTAATTCCTGTGATCAGTCCTCTGCTTTCCTGAAAATCATAATGATGTTAATTCATTATGTAAGCTAATTGTTTGCTTATTAACAAAAAGTACATTGAACTTTCAAAAGAAATTGCTCAATTACTGAAAATATCATTGGTCTTGGCTACAGGGCCTATGGCAACTTCCCTAGAGAAACTTACTTGTTCAAAAGGTGAATACAGTTACTTCAGCAAGAGATGCACCTTTTATCTCTCCCCTTCAGTCTGCGTCTACCTAGTAGGAAACGCATAACTCAAAAAGGTTCCGCTGCTCACACACCAGGACGCTGGGAGATAACACTCCTGTACATCAGACGGTGAGTGGATTGGAACACAGAAGAGACAGAAACTGCAACAGCCAAAGCTGTGCCATGACCCGGCCCAGCCATGATGGCCGAGCCCGCAGCCGGAGGGAAAAAAGGTAGCAGTGACAGAGACACAGCAACCCCCGCACCCACAAACAATACGGTCCCCCCAAAAAAAAAAAATTTAAAGGCGGCAGCAGGGTAGGCGCCAGGACTCGCTCCCAAAGGCTGCGGCGGTACCCGCACCCCCAGAGAAGCCGGTAGCAGCAGAAAGGTGGCACACGCGACTCCCGCCCCCGGGCTGAAGAAGCGCCTGTGGCCGCAGAGAACGGAGCAGAGGCGGTGTCAGGGGCCCACGACCCAGGTCCCCCCTCCTGCTGCGGCACTTTCAAATTCCACAATTCTGGAGGAAGCCAGGAGCCTGCAACCCTGACTCTCCACACACCCTCCTCCTCCAGGTCCCTCCCCCACCCCAATCTAGGCGCGACATCCCGCAGACACGAGCAGAAACAGCTGCAGCAGCAAGGTACCAGCGACCCCGGGGGCACAAGCGGAGGGGAGGAGGGTACCAGTGCACCTCTGGCGGAGGCGGTCAGAGTGGAAAGCGGGGCTCAAATACAGAGGCAATGCAGGTAAAAGAAACCGAAATCTTGTGCTATAGCGCCCCCTGCTGGAAAAGGCCTCTAATTACCAACTTCAACTGTTAGAATCAAAGTAGGTAAACAGCTTAACTGAATAAGAAAAGTGTTCCCCGCTGGTGCACTGTTGGTGGGAATGCAGATTGGTGCAGCCACTATGGAAAACAGTTTGGAGGTATCTCAAAAATCTGAAAATGGAACTACCTTATGATCCAGCAATCCCACTCCTAGGTATCTATCCGGAGAAATCCAAAACTCCAATTCAAAAATCTTTATGCACTCCTATGTTTATTGCAGCATTATACACAGTAGCCAAGACATGGAAACAACCGAAATGACTGGATTAAGAAACTGTGGTACATTTATACAATGGAGTATTATGCAGCCATAAAGAAGAAAGAAATCTTACCATTTGCAACAACATGGATGGACCTAGAGAACATTATGCTAAGTGAAATAAGCCAGACAGAGAAAGACAAATACATATGATCTCACTTATATGCAGAATCTAAAGAAAAGAATAAGTGAATGAACTAATCAGAGACAGTTTTGGAAACATGGAGAAAAAACTGAGGGTTGCTAGAGGGGCGGGGGGGTGGGGATAAGGGGAAGGTGAGAGGTTTAGAAAATAATCGGTAACCACAAGATGGCCACAGGGTTTTGAAAATTAATTTGGGGAACGTACAGAGGGATAGTGGATGGGGGGAGGGGGGTTCACACAGTGTGAGGGATATAAATGATAAACGTCTAAGTTTTGCTTTGTCTTGTGCACCTGAAACTAATAAAATAATAATAATAAAAAAATAACATATCTGAAAAAAAAAAAACATGTAAGTCTGGGGTGCGGGGAAATGTCAGAGTGTGAAAGTGTGACTGTATCTGTACATTAGAAGTCTGCATTTATTACACACATGTCGATCATGCTGTCATCCCACAGGGGCATACCAACCCAAAATTTCCTTGTTTCAGTTTTTATGTAAGAAAAAAAAAAGGATTATGCAAAATAAAGAATTGGCAGCCAAGGGGTGAAAAAAAAGAAAAGTGTTCCCTACTCCCAAAGGGCAGAGGAACAACGTACCGAGCACAGTGAAAATCATGGCAACATGTTATCACAAAAATAAAACCTCAGTTCTCCAGAAACCACCGGTAAAGTCAGGAAAGATTTTGATTTAACTGGTCGAGAATTCGAAATGGCTTTCCTGAAGAAACTCAGAAAGGTAGTTCAGTGAGCTCAGGAATAAATTTAATGAACAAGAGTACTTTACCAAAAAGATTGGAACTCTACAAAAGGACCAGATATTCTGAAGCTGAAGAACTCACTAAGTGAGGTGAACACATTAGAAAGCGCTGGACAGAATTGTCAATATTTGTGGATGACATGATTTTATATATAGAAAACCCTAAAGTCTCCACACACACAAAAAAAAACTATTAGAAATTATAAACAAATACAGTAAATGTGAGGCGAGGGGGTGTAGATGAGGGTAAAGGGGATCAAATATATGGTGATGGAAGGAGAACTGACTCGGTGGTGAACACACAATGGGATTTATAGATGATGTAATACAGAATTGTACACCTGAAATCTATGTAACTTTACTAACAATAAACTTTAAAAAAAATACAGTAAACGTGCAGGGTACAAAAATTAGTATACAAAAATCTATTGTGTTTCTACTACCAGTGAACTATCAGACAGAGAAATGAAGAAAACAATCGCATTTACACCTACAAAAAAATAAAATAAAATACCTAGGAATAAATTTATCAAGGAGATGAAAGCCCTGTACAATGAAAACCATAAGACATTGTAGACATGATGAAATTGAAGACAAAGAAATGGAAAGATATTCTGTGCTCATGCATGGATAGGAAGAATTACTGTTGTTTAAATGTCTATACTACCCAAAGCAATCTACAGATTTAGTGCAATCCCTATCAAAATCCCAATGGCATTTTTCACAGAAATAGAACAACAACAAAAAAACACACAAAATGTGTAAAAACCCACAAAAGATCCCAAATACCCAAACCAATCTTGAGAAAAGGCTGGAAGCATCATTCTTCATGATTCAAACTATACTACAAGGCTACAATAATAAAAATAGTATGATACTGGCAGAAAAATAGACACATAGGCCAATGGGAAAGAATAGAGATCCCAGAAATAAACCCACCTGTATGACAATTAATTTATGACAAAGGGGCAAGAACATACAGTGGAGAAAGAAGCATCTGTTCAATAAATGGTGTTGGAAAAGAATGAAACTATAAACCACTATCTTACGCCATACATAAAGATTAACTCAAAATGGATTGAAGACTTGAACATAAGACCTAAAACAATAAAATACATTGAAGAAGACATAGGTGGTAATCTCCTTAACATTGGTTTTAGCAATATTTTTGTGGATTTAACTCCAATGGCAAAGGAAACAAAAACAAAAGTAAGCAAACGGGACTACATGAAACTAAAAGACTTTTGCACAGCAAAGGAAGCCATCAACAAAACAAATAGGCAACCAACTGAGTGAGAGAAGATATTTGCAAATCATGTATCTACAAGGTGCTAATATCTAAAATACGTAAAGAACACGTACAATTCAACAACAGTAAAACCCCAAATAATCCAATTTAAAAATGGGCAGAACACCTGAACAGACATTTTTCCAAAGACATACAGATGGCCAGCAGACACATGAAGTGATATTCAATGTTACTAATCATGAGGGAAATGCAAATCAAAACCACAATGAGATATCACCTCACACCTGTTAAACGGTTATCATCACAAAGACAATAAAAAGCATTGGCGAGGATGTGGAGAAAAGGGAACCCTCGTGCACTGTTGGTGGGATTATAAATTTGTACAGCCACTATGGAAAACAGTATAGAGAGTCCTCAAAAAATTAACAAGACCAAAAAAACTACCATATGATTCAGCTATTCCACTTCTGGGTATTTATCTGAAGGATACAAAAACACTAATTTGAAAAGATAGTGCACATCTGTATTCACTGTAGCATTATTTACATTAGTCAAGACATGGAAACAACCTAAGTGTCCATCGATAGTCAAATGGATAAAGAAGATGTGGTACATACACACACACACACACACACACACACACACACACACACACACACAGTATTATTCAGCCATGAGAAAGAAGAAAATCCTGCCATTTCAATGACATGGATGGATCTTGAGGGCATCACACTTAGTGAGATACACCAAAGACAAATATTATATGATATCACTTAAATGTGGACTCTAAAAAAGCGGAACTCGGGCCGGCCCGGTGGCTCAGGTGGTTAGAGCTCCATGCTCCTAACTCCGAAGGCTGCTGGTTCGATTCCCACGTGGGCCAGTGGGCTCTCAACCACAGGGTTGCCGGTTCAACGACTCGAGTTCCACAAGGGATGGTGGGCTGCGCCCCCTGCAACTAGCAACTAGCAACGGCAACTGGACCTGGAGCTGAGCTGCACCCTCCACAACTAAGACTGAAAGGACAACAACTTGAAGCTGAACGGCACCCTCCACAACTAAGTTTGAAAGGACAACAACCTGACTTGGAAAAAAGTCCTGGAAGTACACACTGTTCCCCAATAAAGTCCTGTTCCCCTTCCCCAATAAAAAAATATTTTTTTAAAAAAAGCAGAACTCATAGAATCAGAATAGAATAGTTAGTTACCAGGGGCCGGTGGGTGGGGGAGCTGGGGAGGTGTTGTTAAAGACTATAAACCTTCAATTAGAAGATACGTCCTGGAGATCAAACGCACAGTATAGTGATTACATACAACAATACTATATTAAATACTTCAAAGTTGCTAAGATCTCAAACTTACTAAGAGACTAGATCTTAGCTGTTCTTACCACAAAAAGAAATGGAAATTATGTGACATGATAGAGATATTAGCTAACACGATGGTGATAATCAAATTGCAATATATAAATGTATCAAATCAACACATACACTTTAAACTTGAAAATTACACAATGTTATATGTAAATTATATACTCAATTAAAAAATTTTAGTAAAATAGGCATACCTTGGAGGTATTGTGTGTTTGGTTCCAGACCACTGCAATAAAACGAGTGATGATCTTTTTGCTGGTGAAGGTCCTGCCTTCTATGTGTAACAAATGCAGCATCTGTGAAGCGTACTCAAGCCAAGGGCAATACAACGCGGTGTGCCTATGAAGAAACAAAAAGTAAAAGAGAACTAGAAACAGCTGGGACAAGCCCCTTTCTCCAGGCAAAGCCATGCTCCTAGAAAGATCTGAGACATGATTTTGGCAAATGGTGGCTGTCGTGCAGGGAGGCCTGCGGGGTCTCTGCTCCCGCTCCCCACACAAGAACGCAGGATATGGTCTCACTGGAGGCTGGGTTCACTGGACGTGAGACCTGCTGTCCGTTTTTCTGCCAACCGACCGACAGCTCTCCTCCACTCTCCTCGGCTCTCCTCCGTAGCCGCAGCAGTTATATTAGTGGCCAATGGCTCAATGGCCACAGCTGACAGCCAATCAGGCACAGCTGATGGCCATCCACTACCCGAGCCAGCACCCCTCCACGTGAGGCCGAGAGCCTGTAAACTACTTTCTGGGGCTCTGCCCCCACAGTGGCCGAGAACCAACAGAAAGTCTGCAATGGTGGTTCTTCACCTTGGCAGCATGTATCAGTTTCCTGTTGCTGCTGTAAAAAATGACCACAAACTTGGTGGCTTAACACAACACAAGTTTATTACCCTGCAGATCTGGAAGTCAAAAGTCTGAATTGGGGTTCACTGGGCTAAATCAAAGTGTCAGCAAGGCTACTGTTCTTCTGGAGGCTCCAGATGAAAATCCATTTCCTTGCCTTTTCCAGCTTCTAGAAGCTCTTCATTCCTTGGCTCGTGGACCTTTCCTCCATCAGTGGCTGGTGGAGTCACATCACGTCGCTTTGACAGTGACTCTTCCCTCTTCCACATTTAAAGACCCCTGTGATTCCTTTGGGCCCATCTACCTGATCCAGGATCTCCTCCCTATTTTAAGGTCCATTGATTAGCAACCTTAATTCCATCTGCTGCCTTGATTCCCTTCAATGTAACGTATGTGCAGGAAACAGGTCACAGCTTTCAGGGTTAAGGCGTGGAATTCTTGGGAGGCCTGCCTACCACACCTGGGGAGCTTCAAAAAGTACTGAAGCCTGGGCTCTGCCCCCAGGGATTCTGGATGACCACATTGTTGGCTTGCTGCAATCCCCCAGATCGCCATCTTTGAGAGTAGAAGGGGAATGAGCGACCATGCAAACAGCACCGATGGAGACTGTGCTGTGTGGTCACAGATCATCTCTAGAGGACATGTGAGTGTGAGGGCTGGGTGACGGGGCTGGTTAACTAGACCTCATAGCCTTACATGAACAGTGCAGAACAGAGACCACTGGAAGTCATCCAAGCCTTGAATGCAGCGATACGCATTGTCCATGGGGCCTACCAATAGAATATTAAGTAAGAAAGTAAGCTTAAAGTTCCCTTGGGGAAATAATATTGCTGTGAAAAAAATCTTCTTTCAAAAGCGACGGAATGGAGGATGTTGCCTCTGGGAAGACAGACACACGTCTCCCTATTCTTCCTCTACCTACCATGAAAACCTTGGACCTTGTGTGTTTAAAAAATATAAGAAAACTAAAAGGTGAAGAGAAGAAGACAGACTGGCTCAGAACCTGAAGAATGATATGGGAGTGAGTTGCCTGGGTGTTTTGTTTCATATATAGCAGACTTGAAGCTGAAGAAACCATCAATCTAGAAACAACTATGGTCCCAGACAAACTGCCCCACCCAAAAAAAAAAAAAAAAAAAAAAATCTCAACAAAAGCCTGCTCTGTCTAACCAAAGGACCGAGAAAGGAGCAGACTAGAAAGACAGACAACCTTTAGACAATTACCGTTCAACTCCAGTCAAACACCATGGAAAAAACTGTGGCCTCACCCCCACCAGCAGAAGCTGAATGGGGAGCATAGATTTCCACCCTTGTCAGACTGTAACAAGGTGCCCCAATCCCTCCGCATATTGTGGTGTCAGAGTAGGACCTGGGGCTTTCATCCCAATGGGGCTAATGGCTTTTCCGCCCCCGCCGCAGTGTCACTGGGGACCTCCTGGCAGTAATGAGCACCCTCTCTCCAATAAAGGTGATTCAGAAGTCTAGTGGAGAATCAGGATTTCCACCACCAACCCCCGCCCCGCCCCAGCCGTGATGAGGCCACCTTCTACCCTAATGTCAGGGGAGCAGCAGCAGGACACTCTTATCCTCCCCAGCCACAGGGATGTCAGTGGAGGATGGGTTGGAAACTGACCTCCCACCCCTGCACAGCAATACTTTGTAGCCCCTCCCCACTCAGTGTCCATAGAAAGCCTGGACTTTCATCCCCACCCAGCAGTAACCCATGGCACCCCACCCTTCCCCTGTTGCAGTGGTATCAGAGGAAACCAGTGAAAACAAAAGATTTAAATAAGCTCCAGAGTCTCATAACATAATGCCTCAAATGTCCAGGTTTCATCTGAAAATCAGTCGTCACACCAAGAACTGCTAAGATCTACAACTGAATGAAAAAAGAACCGCCAATGGATGAAAAAAGATAATAGCCAGATGACAGAGATGTTAGTTATTTGACAAAGATTTCTAAATTACAAACACACTTGAAACAAAAAATAGTCTCAGCAAATAAAAAGTCTCAGCAAAAGAAAAAAAATATAAAGAACCAAATAGAAATTTTAGAATTGAACAATATAATTACACGCTCATTTCCACAAGTGTAGGGGATCCCATAATAAATTATTAATTTGGGGATAACAATACATAACAGCCAACTGGCTTATCTTGGCCTAAAAGAAAGTTAATTCACAGCCAGTGGATGGAAAGCCCCAGCCAGCCTTGAGTAGGCTCCTTTTTGACACAAAGACTAGGCAGTTATTTCTCAAGGGAGTATCTACAAACTCTAGGACTTCCTTATTCCCTTTGGTGGCCTCTACTAAAGAGACCCTACATGGCTTGGAAATTTTGGCTGCCAATGAGGAGCACCCAAGACTCAGGTCTTAGGTTTCCAAGGCAACAAATCATAGTACTGAGATAAGCCTCCATTTCAGAATTTCCAGGGTCACCCTGGACCTGATGTTGGTGACTCCATGACCCGGGCTTTCCCCATGATCTGATTTCGGGTAATAACCCCCAGGTGCCCTGTGCTGTTCTACAGAGACTGTACAGAGCATCCAATCTCCTCCATTCCTGAAGGTAAATTCCCAAGGTTGGGACAACCTGACCTGAGGCAATGGCAATCCCCACAGTCACTTTAGGGACACACCGTACCCCTGGGATCCCAGCCACCACCTGAGGACAATCACCTCTACACAGCCATGGTGGACCATTGTTCCCTATGTAATAAGCAATATTTGTGGCCTTGATAGACGCTGGCTCCCACATCGTGGTACTCCCCAGAGATCCTACTAAAATTTAAGATAGGAACTCCATGTTCTCAGGGGAGTTACAGGGCATAACATTGAAGGCAAACGAGTCTACCTTACCCCACCATTGACCCCTTGCTGATTTGCTGACCAGGATAAGTGATTTCATTGCTGAGTATCGCAGTTTCCTCATCTGTAAAATATGGGTAATGGTGATGCTTTCCTGATACGCCATCGCAGTGTCAAAATAGCACAAGTGAAAATACTTCATACCCTGGGAAGTATTCCACAACTGTGAGGCATGACTGGGTGATCCCTTGGGCAGTTTCCCACACTTGGAATATTTTAGACAAACTGCATGACTCATAGCATCTAAGACTTTTATTGGTTCCTGGATAAGACAGTTTCATTGGTCTCACTTCTCCATGCCTGTGGAACTTTACTTAGCGTTACCTCATCAGTCTGTTGCTGGCTGGCTGATGGCTTCTATGGAGTTTTATGATCTGCACATGAAAGGTTTGATGTTGGCTCCAGGGGATCCAGCAATTTAGCCCCTTAGCCCAACAGAAATCAGAGAAATGTCAGTAAATACCCATTCCCCACCCCGCAGTGAGCTTCTTCAGGGTACAGGTTGTGTCTTAGTCAACTTCTCAGGGGTTGGCACAGTGTGTATACTAAGAAAACACTTATTTAATGGACAGATAGAAATATTTTGGAAGCAATAAGGTTGTTACTAGCTTCCTAGAATTGGCTTTCTCCATTGTCAGTCTAGGCATTTATTATTTGCCTTGTTTTTGTATTTTTTTTGTTGCATGGGATCCACATTTTATATTTCACCCTTATTGGTGAAAAAGCAACCTACGAATATAAATTGAAAATACACAAATATACTTGTATCGGATTTATAATTGAAATGCCCAGCTCTTCTTTTTCGTCATATAAACGAGAAGAAATCTGAAACAAATTAAAGAACCAGCCTTCATTCTTAGATGAACTCCCCCAATGCTTTCAGGCAAAAGTAGTTTCAGGTTCATGTAATTTAAGTTTCTCGACAATTGAAAAGTATTTCTCTTGGAGATTTTATTAGCTGTTAAAGAAAAGCAAATAAAAGATGTGTATTTACATGTCTACATTTATATCAGCACTCACATTTATAAATTGGTATTAAATCATTGCTCTTAACACACCAGGGAATTTCATAATTCAGGGATATGCCAAGCCAAAGATGTAAAGTGGGAATGCAAAGTAGAGGATTTTTTTTTCCCCAGGAAAAAACCTAACATGGTAGAACATCCCAATAAACTGGGCTTTGACTCTTAAGACCAAGTCAACTTCCTCCAAACCCCAGAGCTGGCAGGAGGTTTCTTCTGAGTAACAGTGATCAATCTACTTTTCTTCCATCAATCACTCACAAGAAAAGCAGGAAGATTGTGAATTGTATTTTCAGCCACCAACAGTATATGTAGACATGACACCTGTTGTCCTCTGACAGTGTTAGGTGCCAAATTTTTCTTATGCTGAAATTTCAATCCCAGCTTTCCTTTCCTTCATTGACCTTAATGAAAACTGGAAGATGTGGTCTTTTGCAATGAGAATGCTTGACTATGTGTAGACTTTTGTTTCTGAGAATGGCATCATACATTGGGCAAACAGAAAAAAAAAAAATCCATAAATGCTGTGTTCAGTGTAGGAAAAGATATCACATAGATTTTATTGTTCCTGATGTTTCAAGTAATCTGTGGTGAGGAGCAGTGATAAGGTTTATATGACTGTAGGGTCTCTTTCTATAGGGGCACATCAGGTCAGATCAGCTTCTTCCTTTGCTCTCTGAAAAACACTAACAAGATCTTTCCAGGGTATGAAAACAGGAAAGCCCTCTTGAGACTGCCCACCTAGTGGCTGTATGACACACCCAGAATGAGCTGGGTATGAGGTGTGCACCAAACCTGTACCTAGGACCCGCCTCGGGAGGGCAACAAGAGCTGCCAAGGCTTTCCCCAGGAAGTAAACAGAGCCCAACACAGCATCCTTCCCAACAAGCCACCCCCTCTAAAATGCCAGCTGGAGCATTCCTGGACTCCAACATGTACAATAGTACAGAACCCAAAGAACCGGCACAGTTGACCCTCCTACTGGACAAAGTCAAGAGCATTTCTCAAGGGAGCACTGGATGCCAGTATCATAGCCCGGAACTGAGACAACTGAAAGTATACCTCCCATAGTTCCAAACACTCCGAGTTAAAAACAATTGAGCCCATTCCAGTAAACTAAGTAGACAGGTTTGGTTTGGTTTGGTTTATGTTGGGGGTTTTTTTCACCTAAACAAAAACTAAGTGAAGTCATGAGCCGTAAAACAACGTTTTGGTCAACGATGGACCGAGAATACGAGGGTGATCCCATAAGATTATCATAAAGCGGAAAAGTTCCTATCGCCTAATGACGTCGTAGCTGTCCTGACGCCGTAGCACAACGCATTGCTCACGTGTCCGTGGTGATGTGTGTGAACCAACCTTCTGCGCTGCCAGTCGCATACGTTACGTACAGGACGTCATACCTGATGATGACAGATGACTGGTTTGTGTATGTACCATGCTATAGTTTTTCTCATTAGAGCATATTCTTTCTACTGATAAAAAAGTTGCTAAAACAGAAGGCCGTGTTACGCCAGCAGCAGCCTCATACATCTCGTGTTCGCCATGTTTCTTGACGGCATCACTTTCTCTTGTGCTGGATTGAATCCTGTGTTGTTTTGTACAGTACATGCTGCACAGGCTCGGAGCCCAGGAGCAGCAGGCTAGACCACACAGCCTAGGTGTGCAGTGGGCTAGACCATCTAGGAAGTACATTCTATGATGTTTGCACAACCACAGAATTGCATAACGACTCATTTCTCATAATGAATTGCCCCCGTTCAGTGGCATGTGACTACATGCAAGAAGTTCAGTGATTTCCACAGCAAAATATAGCAAGTCAGTGGTGTGCAAAGCCAGCACCGATGGCTCTCTCTTAGTTCCCTTTTCCTGAGTTCTTTCCTTCTGCCTGCCTCCTGGGATCTGTGGCCAAAACTGCCCAGAGCCTAGTAAAGCTGTCAACAGTGACTGAGGGATAATCACTTCTTGGTCCTTCCTTTATCTGGGAAGCAGACGCCACTGACAGCATTCCTTTCTGGGTAGCCAATGTCCTTGTCAGCAGGGCTTGTTTAATTGCCACCTCGAAAAGTTCCACAAGGACTATTGAAGATTCTTTGGTAAGTAATTTGGAGGCTATTAGATGGAAAAAAAACTTTGCAAATATAAATCTCTATCAGTCTTTTCTCCCTCTCCCCTCTGCCCTCTGCCTTTCCTTTAGTACGTGACTAGGTCCAGATGTTTGTCACTGGCTTAAAGTGAGTTAGCTGGTAGACTTGACTGGATTTGGGAGGGAGAAGGTCTAAAGGATACTAAGAATACCACTGAGTCATTTACAAGCATTATCTCATTTAATCCTTAAAACCTCCCTCTGAGGGAAGAACATTATCCCCACGTTAACAGCTAAGGAAACAGGCTCAAAGAAATCAACTTGCCCAAGGTCACCCAGAGCCCTGAGAATTCAAAATCCATGCTGTCAGTTCCTTTGACTCCCTTTCCCATCAAAAGCCAACCAACCCCTCACATGAGCTCAAGACCCCACTCTCAATCATCTTTGAGAAAACTTGGCTCCATTTCATTTTCCCTTTGATGCATTTCCAAGTTCTTCCTCTGCTGAAACCCTCCTGTTAGTGTTCAGAGATGTTCTAGTACTTTCTCTTGTAAAAATAAGTAATAAATACCCCCTTCCTTTGCCTCTACAGTCATGTGCCACTAAACCATGGGGATACGACTGAGGAATGTGTCATTAGGCAATTTTTGTCGTGTGAATGTCACAGAGTGCCCTCACACAAACCTGGATGGTCTAGCCCACTGCACACGTAGGCTGTGTGGTCCAGCCTGCTGCTCCTGGGCTATGAGCCTGTACAGCATGTACTGTACAAAGCAGCATGAGATTAAATCAAGCACAAGAGAAAAGGATGCAATCAAGCGATGGTGTAAATACAAATGTGTGAGGCTGCTGCCACCATAACATGGTGAAATGTTTACAGCAAACTTTTTTTATAAGTAGAAAGAATACACTGTATAATAATGATTTAAAAAATAGTAAATACATTAACCAGCAATACAGTCATTTATTATCATTTTCAAGTGATGTGTACTGTACATAATGTGTGTGCTAGACTTTCATATGACAGGCAGCACAGAAGGTTGTTTCACACCCGCATCGCCACGGACACGTGTGTAATGCATTGCGATACGACGACGTTAGGACAGCTACAGTGTCACTTGGTGATAGGGATTTTTCAGCTCCATTATAATCTTATGGCATTAAAGGCTCACAGGAACCTGAAATCTAACTCATTCTATTAAAATATAAGCTTTCCGGGGGCAGGGACCAGGGCTGTCCTGTTCATCACTGTTATTATCCATCCCTAGCATGTACCTGACAGACTAAGCTCTCTATGAAATTTTTGAATGAATACATGAGAGTTGAATACATGGGTAAATTAAATAATAGTACCCTTGAGTTACAAATATCATTAGCCCAACGCAGACTACTTTCAATAAAAAGAGGAATTTAGTAGGAGACAACTGGGGTGTCTCGACTGAACTTGAGGACAGGAATGTGGTTAGATCTCAAGGTCATTTGGAAGTTTGGCTTAGGGTGCTGTCAGGACTCTGCAATTCTCATTTCTTGTCCCTCCTGGGCAGCTTCTTCATTTTTCTCTCTAACTGCAGTTTTAGTTCCTCAGACCAAGTAGAGATTCTAGACCTGAGGCTGGCAAGATTTTCCTTCTAGGCCCAAACAGGCTTGAGGGCCATGTGGTCTCAATACCTCTGCCATTGCAGCACAAAAGCAGTCCTAGACAATATGTAAAGGAATGGTCACGGCTGTGTTTTCATAAAACGTCTCAGCCACAGGTACAGAAGACCAGAATCCTAATCTCCAAAGTCTGAGCTGCGATGTCAAGTCAGTGACTTCCTACAAGTCCCAAATATCCTTTAATTCACTTATTCATTCATTCCATAAACACATATTGAATACCGCTTACGTGTCATTTAGAGGAAACAGGAAAAATAACCTAGTCCTTGCTTTCAAGTTGTTTTCAGACTGACAAAAACAAACAACAACAACAAAAACCGAGTGTCATAGGTGCTCTGATAGAAATACCCAGGGGGCAGCATGGGACCTGAGGAAGGCTCACCTACCCTGGGACAGGGTGCTGGGAGCTCAGTCTGAATCCTGCTGGGTGAGGGTGTAGAAACTCTTCTTGCACTCACTGATTCAACATATATTCACCCAACACCCACAACATGTCAGACTCTGCTCTGGGCGGTGAGGACTCCATCGTAAACGCACAGCCAAGTCCACTGCTCAGAGCTGACACTCTAGCTGCGGCCAGGCAGGGAGTGGGGAGAAGGCAGGGGGCTAGGGAGGCATTACAAACAAGTTAGCCATTTACTTCACAGGTGTTACTTCCCTCCCTCCCTCCTTTCATATAGGATGAAGACATCCTATATGTCAGGTAGGGTGTTAGGTTCTGGGGTTATAAAGACAAATGGTCCTTGTCCCTAAAAGGTAAGGGAAGAGCCTGGGGAAGGCACAGAGCAAGAGAAGGGGCTGCGTTTGGGGGAAATTGAGTCATTCAGTAGAGCTGGGACACAGGGCATGGTGATAGAGGGGGCCCCTCTTGTAGTTATGAAACATCCCTGGGCAGTCTGGGACAGAGTCCTTCCTGGAAACTTCCTATAAGCAATCCTGAAGTATTTATTGAGGCACACGTTTAGGAACAAACTGTAGGTACTGAATGCATATAAAAGAGCATCATTTGGGCTGCCTAAGGTGTGGCTCTACTTCCCTGAAATACAGAAAAACAATAAGAGTCTCAGACACTCCAAATTCTCCTATTTACCTCCTTCTCTCCTCCATTCTCTCCCTCCCTCCATTCTTCTTCCCTCTTTCCTTCCCCCTCCCTCTCTCCCTTTCTTCCTTCCTTCTTCCCCCTTCCCTCCCTCCCTCCTTTCTTTACCTAACCCCATTCCAGAAACCAGTACAAATAAAATGTGTCGGACCTGAAAGTGTCAAAGTGAACCTATAATTAGGATCTAACCTCTGAGGTGTGGTAAGAAATTAATTGGTTAATGTTTGCAAAATGCCAGGACAGTTTTGAATAAAAGGCCTCATAGAAGTTCAAAGTACTTGTAATTATTATGATCATTACTATAATTTGTAAGACTTAGCCACACATTGTTTTCATAATAGGATGAAGTCAACACTTTCAAAAAGAGGAAGCAGGGCAGGGACGGTATATAAAGCGCTGATGGGCTGCCTGCCTCTAAGGACAAGAGCTAAGTGAAGACAGGTGAGTGTAAAACCGAGTTGAGTTGTAGAACTTACGCTCAGGCTTCTTTAGGATAAAAATCCAGTCTATGGTGATCGATTGATAATGATGGTGTGTTTGCTGCTGAGTAAACAAGAAAATCTGGAGTCAGAGAAAACTAAAGGACCTGGCAAGGAAAACCCAAGTTCTAAAAATTATGTACATGATAGAATATTTTTTTTCTGTTCATTATAATACTTATAAAACTTTAGATTTCTTTCTTCTTTTTAGATTTCTAATAATGCAAGTACGTGTAAAGCTACTTTTGGATTTGTGAGCATTTGCAAAACAAAGAATGGGAGAACAGAAATGTGTGTGCCTTTAACGGAAGCTGTAACGGGCCACATAGGGTGTCTGTTTTGTTCATTCAAAGCCAAAGGAGGAAGGACAGTGGTGTTTGTATTTTGCCAAATGATAATCTCCTCCACTCTCACATTCCTGCCAAGGTTATATTAACCACATGAACTTTAAGTGATGGCTCTATAACAAAGTCCTGTTTTTTTCTGGAAGCTGGGAAAGAACTGAGGCCAACATGTCTAACAGCTTAAGCTCGACAGAGTGAAAGGATAGACAAGCTTTGAAAGTCTTGGATGTAACAAGAGGCCCTGGTCTCTGACTTGATGTTTGTCCAGCTGGGATATTCCTGGGACAGACCTCAACACCAGGAGAGGCACCTTTTTGGAGTTCTCAGCTCTGGGAATTCCAAACAGGCGAAGTGAGGAAAGCAGGCACAGAGAGAAGGGATTCCCTTCCAGGTCTCTCAGCAAAGAAAGGATTTGCCTGTAGAGTATGCAGAGAAGCAATCAAACATGAGTTCTTCGGGGCTGTTTGCTCACAATCCAAATTCAGTAAATACATATTTTCACAGACATGTGAAAATGCAACTCTGCAAAAACTGAGTTTATAGGGAGCCTTATATTTTGTTAGATTTGTCTCAAGGATACATGCTCCTAGTGGCAGAAACATTTTATATTTGTGACTGTCATTGCTGTTATTTTATTAGGCGTGTTGGTACATAGCCACCTGCAAGGCAAGGGGCTAGGGGGCTGCCACCTGTGTGAGGAAGGAGGGGAAGGATGGGACCATGAGAAGGTATATGACTCAGATGTGAGGGAGCCAGCAGAGGTAGAGACGAGGTGGTGACAAAACCAGGGTGACAATACAACACGGAACAAGAGAACATGCCTAAGGCAGATGTGTAGAGCACTTCTTAGTTCTCCCAGGTTCAAATGGGGGGCTACATGGGACAGGGCCTCCCTCATCTCCAGGCCCTTCAGGCTGTCAATACAACACATTTCCCAGGAGGGATAAAGGGCCCTGAGGACGGAGGTGGCTATGGATCAAGGTTCATGGCAAAGATCTGGGCGAGCTTTCATGGAAAAGGAATGAGAGTTCTATGAAGGGGACACTACAAAGACCCAAGACCTTTATTTCCACTTTTTCCACAACAAGTGTTTAAAGGAGGAAGAAATGGGCCATTGTGCCTTGCAAACCTAAGTGATGCTTTGGGAATTGCAAAGTCCATGATGGAGGGAGGGTGGGTAGAGGCCACCAGGAGCGTGCATTATCCCCAAGGGAGGCTCAGGGTGCCTGGTGGCCCCCACCGCTCCAGCTTGTTGACACCACATGCTGTTTGTCTCTGTTTTGCTCTCCGAGAAGGTAGAGGACCGATGTCACTACACACACTGAGCTGGGCATCACAACCTGCATTGTCTTGGCCAGACATTAAGTGCTGGAGGCCACAGGGGTGTTGACCGAGGAGTTCTGTCTGGTTAGTCAACCCATGGCCCCTCCCTGAGCACACACCAGCAGGGCCCGGACAAGCTCTTCTAAACCTGAGTACTTCCAGGCACCTGTAAAGTTGGGTCACGGAGCTTGGCTTGTATCAACATGCAGTGTCTATGTTCATTGCTGCTTCTTGCTCTGGCCTGGTGTAATCAGGGGAAGAAATGCCAGAAAGGAACTCTGGGTTTCTAAGTAATTGTGTGTTTACTTAGACTCTTTTCATTTCAGGGCTTGCTCGACAGATATTTAGTTATGTGTAGAGAATGAAGTAGCTTTCATGTTGCAATTAAAGCTAAGCATTTCCACTTGGGTTTCCAGAGGAAGATTTTTTTGCTCCCGAGAAAAGCATCAAAAAAGAGTAAAATGCCCTGGGTTTAGCATCTGGATGCAGGCCGTGCTTTTTTCCTGCTGGGTTCTTTCCATAAAGCCAGGGAGACACCTCTGTAAAGATGAACTTTCTATGAGCTTCTTCCACACCTAAGAGGCTTTTCATTCTTTTTCCTGGGACTGAGTGTCCTCTCTCATACCGTGCTGCATCCTAAATGCATGATTCCTGTTGGGTGATTGAATCTGAGAGTTTCTGCAAAACCAGCTGAAATTCCAAGTTCCTGTAACTTTCTGGTGTTGGGACTTAGCGTGACATTTTCTGCTCCACTAAGGGAAATCAAGTAGATCATCTCAATGTTGTAGGGGAGAAAAACAAGACGGCACACAGAGCTGAGGGGCACATGACCCCTCGGTGTAGGAAGATTTAAGTCAAATGACTTCCTTACTACATCTCCTTTGACTTTAAAAAAAAATTTTTTTTCAGTTACAGTTGACATTCAATATTATATTGATTTCAGGTGTACAATGTGGTGGTTATATATTTATATAACTTACAAAGTGGTCCCCCTGACAAATCTAGTACCCACCTCACACACTTTCCTTCACCTTGAGACATAATCTCTGCCTGGGTGTTTGGAGGGAACCACCCATAAGAATAACCTTAAAACAAGAGAGATGAGAAAAGCATTATGAAAATGCAGAATGCCATATTTATATGTACACTCCTACTTATAATGATAGTAATAATTCAAAATGATAGGTAGCCAGGCTCAGCTGACCAAAGGAAGTCATGGGAACACCCTGCAGTGGGAGGGGCTGTTGGGAGGTGGAGGCTTTGGGAGCAGGTGGCCTTCTCCAGCATTCCCTGGGGTCAACTGCAAACTATGCTGGGTGACATTTGTGTATTCATTTGATCTCTAATGGGGGAATCAGGGTTCTTTGGACACATGGATGGTGATTAGAGAAATGGTTGTGATGAGAAAGAGAGAAAGCACATCAGAGCAAGTGTGAAAGCGAGTGCTTGATAATGACCAATTGTCAGTTCTCCCATCTAGCAAGCACCTTCTGAGGTCAGTCCTGGAACCCTGCTCATGACCTGACTTCACGGGGATTTGATTTTGCTGGTGGAAGTAGCCTGTCTCTCCAGCCTGTGCGTGCGCACGCGTGCACACACACACACACACCCTCCCAGTGCTCTGGCCCAGGTTTGTTACTCCCAAGATGTGAATCATGGCTCAAGGTGGCCACGGGGTCTGAGTTTCCCAGGCTGGGGGCTTAGATCCACAGGCAACGTCTTCTAACTCCTTCCAACAACCAAAGCAAAGAATATGTTCTGAGGCACCGAGAAAAGTGTAACCTTTCCTCTAACCCAAAGGAAAAAGAACCCCAATTAAGAGAAACAAATAGAAAATTCTCCTTTTCTTATTATCTTTTGATAATGAAGAGGTGATTGGGGTAAGGCACGTACATCAAAAACTTGCTTTTCAGGATCTGAAGTCAAGGTCTCTGTGTTTCTCAGTGTCGAGAGTTAAATTCTTGAAATAATTAGAATCCCTGTGGGCCAAGCAGGAGTCTCACCATTTTAAGCTAATTGAAAGGATAGATGGAGCACATGTCCTACTTTTTGTTTTTTCATTATGATTCAAACCATCAATTTTTTTAGGTCAGCCCTGGGGAATCTTGTCTCCCCCCACACACACCTGTCCAGAGAGACATTACATGTTGTTATGATGACGATTGATATTTTCACATCTGTGAGCTAATTTCTATTTGAAAATCATTTTAGGACCTGTAGTGAGACCATCGAGATGTCTATGCTGTGGCTGCTGGTGGGTCTCCTTGCCCTTACTGGTGAGTGTGTTTCGTTTTTCCCAAATGCCCTTGGAGATGGCGAGAACATAATGGTACTCCTGATATATAAAACTGCAGTGGAAAATGTGATTCCCCCTGCCCCCCAAACTGTTCAACAAGTCCTGGAGTTAGAAAGAGCCACTGACAAGCAGCCTCCTGGCTGCCCCACAAAAGAAGCTGGGCTTTCTCCAGAGTGTGGGGTGGGCTTAAAACAGCATTGCTTGAAGCCAGGATTTAAATATAGACCATTGATAACTGCTTGTTGTTCCTCTATAAAAACTCTTTCACCAAAAGTATTTATTGTATTTATTCATAGACCATAGATTTCCATAGAAGGATTGAGGGGGCTTACCGTACGTAATAGGACTGTCAGTCAGTAGAAAACCAACATTGAGGGGATTGAGAAGTTGTGAGCAAGCTAGACAGGAGACTAACATAGTTGCAAGTCTTGAATTTCAGATTTGGTCGTAAGCTTCCTCACAGCTGGGGCAGAAAAGGAAAAGCACATGTTTTTGATAGAGAAAAGGAGGAAACATAGTTCCTCAAGAGAAGCGATTTTTTTCCTGATTCTAACTTTTAAAAATTTCTCAGATGGGGTCAGTCTTATGTTCATTTATTTATCGACCCATTCATTCAACAAATATGTAAGAGTTCCTAAAAGGAATTTTGGGAATGTAAGGAAATTTGAGGAGCACGTAATGTAGGTAGGGAGAGGCTAGGCAGGGAGCAATGAGTGACACGAACAGCCACTATTAAAGGTATTTGTCACCAATTATAAAAATAAAGTATACTCATTAAACAATATAAAAGGACACGCTGGCTCATTTAATTTTTAGTATACTCTTAAAAGATCAAGTCGTTTGCTCATTTCTCTTAGATCACTCATCAAAAGTTTTTAAAGTAGAAGTGTGTACTCTGAAATACTAGTATTTTCAGATGTCAACCCCATGAAACTCTTAGTAAGAGAACCTTAAAATACATTTACATAAACACACAGTACCTATGATGATAAGCAGTGGACACACTTCCAAAGACACGCAAGTCGTTAAGATTTGATGACATAATCTGCTTTCGGGCTTACAGTGGTGAGGTGATTCTCTCCAGGGGCAATTTCCTGCCACCTGTAGTTATCTCCTCACTGGCTCCTGCACACTCCTTTGGGTGTGAGTGATAAATACTCGGACAATCTCCTTGTCTTTTTTAGTGGTCTTTGTGGAATCCCACCAGTGTGTAACCCTCTCCTCCCCTTCAGTGACGGCAATGGCAGTGGCAGTTAAAGGGAGAGGGAAGGAAGGGCAGAGACAAAGGGAAGACGTAGGAAGACAGAGCCCATGTGCCCTCCCCCTCTTTGGGGTCTTAGTCACCCCTAGATGTGGACGAGCAAGCACAGGAAGGCAGCTCCACGTCACAGTTTACGAACAGCGCCTGAGGCCCCAAGGAGGCCCAGGCTACATACATGCTTCCCCAGAGCAAAACACAAACATCCCACCAGACCAACGAGTTAGGGGGATCGGAGGAGGAAGGGCTAAGAGTTCACAGGAGATGGAAGATGAGGACTAGCTTACAGGAAACACGCCGTCTCTGATTTGACTCCGAGACACCCACTCAGCAGCACTGGACGGCCCCAGAGCTTGGCAAGTAGAGCTGCTCCAACCGTTCCTCGTGTCCGCAGGACCCGAGGCGAGAATTCAGTATCGAGCTGGTTCTGTGATCATGTCTTAGTCCCTAGACTGCACATTTCAAAAGGGTTTCCGTTGCCGAGTGCCATATTCTTGTTCTTGTTGCTTTCAGTACAGTGGTGTTTGTTATGTCACCTCGTTCATGAACAGAAGGACGATCACGATTCTAGTTCACAGGACTATTCTAGTTCAGTGCCTCAGCTTGAAATTTTCTCAATTTGTAGACTCATGTGAAAGCGGCAACTGGGGGTGCTATGGAAACATCCGAACCCTCGACACGCCCGGGGCGTCCTGTGGGATTGGAAGACGCCGAGGCCTGAACTACTGTGGTAGCTATAATCTCACTGTCCATCTTGCCCTCCTTCTCCTTTTCCTTTCTCTCAGAAGGTGACTCGTTTAGGCAAGGGTGGCTCCAACAGGATTTTGTCCCTTCCCCCTGAGACTCCACACCTCCGTCTCCCAGTCATTCCCCACAAGTTTTCATCCTCTCACTATTCCCTCTGGGTTCCCACTGTTTCCCGCAGCCCCACGCTACCGACTGGTGGAAAGAGCACTGGATACGGAGTCCAAAGACCTTGCCTGCGTGCTGGCTCTTCTTCTTCAGGTCCTTTAGCTCCCCTGAGCCTCCGCTGGAGGGGGATAATAGTACTTAATTTACAGTGTTCTTGTAAACTCTGGTCAATAATGTGGATGAGAGTGCATTTGAAACCATAAAAGTGCTTAGAAGGTGAGTGGGCTAGCCAGGTAAATTAGGAGTGGTTTTCATTTTGCCCAGCAGTCTTGTTATTTCATAACGGTTTAAGCGCACATGACTTCTGGGTGTCACTGTAGAGTGGAAATGTGGACAAGAGTGAGCCTACCTGTCAGGGATACTCTCCAAGGACTTCTTGCAGGGCTTCGGAGAATTTTTCCTTCACATCATGTGCTGATGGACAGGTGCATTTTACTGGGGTGCTTAGGATGGAGCCAATGGTGCCTGTGCCCACAGAATTTTCCTGGGAGGGTCTGAGCTGCCCCAGCAGAGCGGCACTGGTGGCCACAGAGGATGCCAACTCAAGCTCAAAACGGGGAATCACAATCTCACGTCTAGGAATGGCCAGTACAGGCTTCCTACCCAAACGTGGGCTTCTCAGTCCTCAACCGCTGCCCATATCCTTGGAGTGTATTTTCTCTCCTCTTGAGCTCCTATTTCAGCATATGTCACACCAAGCCACATCCTTCTTTCTGTGTTTGCTTAGGAGTGCGTGCTTCTGAAAGGATGGCTGAAATAGACATGCCATACCTAGTGAGGTATCAACCCGTGATATATACCGTTGGCCAAAAGTACTGCATGGATCCTGCAGTGATCGCTGGTGTCGTGTCCAGGGAGTATCCTAGTGGCAACGTGATCAATATGGGCAACGTGGGCGACGGAATCAGGGTTGTGCAGGTAACGCGCCACAAGCCAGGACATGCAGCCGCAGCGCTGCATGGCCCATCTCTAAGGGGATGCCTTCACATTTGTTGTGTGGATGGCAACCCTGGGACACAGCCCCATAGAACAGAGTGAAAGGGGCTCCCCGAAGCTGTGGCAGCCACGGCTCCTCCTGCGAGAGATCAGCAGCTCCATTTCTGCTTCATTCTGAGCCACACAATTCCTTTTCGAAGTCAGTTATTATACTGTGTCTTCAGAATATCTTCGTTAGTTGTCTATTCTGGATTTCCAGTAAGGCTGTGCAGGAAAAAGGTCCCAGGTTGGATCCTTACTGCTATCTTATAACCGCGTGACCATGCATAAACCATATACTCTCCCTGGGCCTGTTTCCTCACCTACAAAATGCCATCCTCCTAGAACTGTTATGAAGATTCAATGAAACAATATGACAAAACACTTGGCATTGGCTAGGTTCTCAGCAAATACTGAATTCATTTTTCCTTGTCTTCTTTCTACACAACTCTTAGTATGGAAGGTCAAGTTTTATTTTTGCATGAATTCTGCCTGGTTTCCTATGTTGTCTGATAGAGACTTCCAGGGAACTGATCATTAATTAACCCCACTGTCAAATTAACTCTGCATTAGGGGAATTGGTGATGGCAGA
Organism: Rhinolophus sinicus; assembly: GCF_036562045.2. NCBI lineage: Eukaryota > Metazoa > Chordata > Mammalia > Chiroptera > Rhinolophidae > Rhinolophus > Rhinolophus sinicus. The sequence continues at coordinate 66,186,974 of NC_133755.1, read as the reverse complement.
GGTAACGAGACCACACATTTTTTTTTTCTATCATATTGTCATAGTTGATGAGAAACCTGTATTAGCCTTTTTTTCTAAGCTTTTAGGAAAGGTATTCTTCAGTGATCTTTAAATTGGCTTCCCATTCGTACTTTGTATGACACTTTACAATTTATAAATACTTTCAAATGCTTTATCTTATTTTGATTTGGGGACCCATCCAATAAACTGATGAAATGGGGTTGGGGGAAGGCATGTAATCCATCCTTTACAAATGAGGAAGTGAATTTACGAGGAGAGAGTCCTTGCTGCAAAGTCACACGACAGCTGGAAAACGCAGAAGTGGGACCAAGGACAATTTTGGTGACGTTAGAGCCGGCATCATTTCCGTCACGCTGCTCTACCTCCTTTGTAAAATCTTGTTCTTGGGAAAAGGACAAGTCCACCTCCTTTGAAGATGAAGAAAGAATTCTGCAGTCAGATATTTCTCCTAAATATGGTGGAACCTACATGGAATGATAGCAGAAGGTGTAGAAGAAAAGTTAGAGGTACCTTTAGACATTCAGATTATCTGGAAGGAGAGAATTACAAGGACAGATAGAAACTCCCCCTTTCTGACCTGTTTGGAGGGTTTGTGAGTGCAGTGTTGAAGGACGGCATTGGACCGGAGCCCTTACTGTTAACCTTGGCTTTCAACTCTGCCTCTCACCTTTATACTGAGGCAATAGTGCAATATCTGCTCGTCCCTTCTTTTGCCTGAACCTTGTAGCTTTACTATTTGTCCCCAGGGAGATTGAAGGTGCCATGGGTTCTCCAAAAGAGGAGGAGAGAAAGACAAGGGAAATGCGAAAGCATCTCTGAGCCTATGCAGCCATGCCATCCTCCCACCTGGCTTTTCCTCTGCCTCCCTCCCTCTAGGACTCTGGCCATCATGCCCCCACATCCTGGATTACTGAGTCCCAGCTTTCCCAGATGACGGAGGTCCTGACTCTTAGAATCAAAGATATCCAGAGGAGGTTTCCAACCTGGACACCCGACCAGCACCTGAGAGGTAGGTGTGACCCATGGGTGGGTGGTCTCACAGCATGGAAGGAGAGGGACAAGTGTAATACATTGTGCCAGATGCCCCCAAACCTCAGTTGCTTCCCAACAAGCATGAGGAAAGACAATCTAAGTTAACTGGTGAGCACCCTGAAGCCAGGAGGGGCTGTGGGGTCAGCGTTAACCTGTCTCACAAATTCCAGGTGGACTCTGTGCGTACGGTGGCGGTCCTGGCTATGTCAGAAGCAGCCAGGACCTGAGTTGTGACTTCTGCAATGATGTCCTTGCTCGAGCCAAATACTTCAAGAGACACGGCTTCTAACACTGCAGATCAGGCCCAAGGTTATTATCACACATGAGGCCTCAACTGCTTCACAGATAAAACTAGCTTCTGATCACTGCGAATATGAGTTTGACCTGAAGGTCGTCAAAATAACATGAATCACATTAAAGGAAGAATTATTCCCTGCATTTTGTGGTCTGGTGCGTGTATATATAAAGTAAGGGCTGTGTCTCTGTAAAGGTATTTCCAAGGAGGTAGGCTAGCATGTGGATTTCCATGAAATGAATCCTACATCTTATTGACTAGCATTGCCAGATTTAGTGAATTAAAAACACAGGAAGCTCAGTCACATTTGAATTCCACATAAATAACAAGTAATTTTTTAGTATATGTCCCATGCAATATTTGAAACACATTTTTACTAAAAAAGTATTGGCTGTTTATGTGAAATTCAAATTTAACTGGGCATATGGTATTTTACCTGGCAAGTCTATCACTGATTTCTTGATTATTGATTTAAAAAAATTTTTTTTAAATAGTCTCAAATTTAATTGAAAACGTTTATGAGGAAAAGTGTTAGAGGGTGGCCAACCCCACCTGCTGGGTTTTGGAATAGTTTCAGGAGAGGCCCTTGTTAACCTCATAGCACTATCTTAACCCTAGGTCAGTGTCTGTCATCCAAGTTTTTCTCCTTTCCCTTCTACATCCCACCTCCTTCAACTCAGCAAAACTATTCTCTTGTTTGGGGCACTTACGTCACTAACAGAGACAGGCCATGGGACAGTGATTCATCAGTTGAAGCAGCCCTCAAGGACACTGACCATGTCCTGTACTGGTAAATTATTCAATTTTAGGGGTTATAGTCTATAAAAGTAATTAAAGTCCCATTCTATCAACTGCAGCATATCAATACTCGACAGTATGCCGTTCCAGAACAATTGTCATCATTTCAAAATTTCAAGCAGAATTATTTTGCAACAAGTAGTATGTGCTCATTGGTATGTCTGAGTCTCTGCCCTCAGGAACCGTTAAATCATAAAATTTAGTTGGGGATATGAAGTCTGACAATTAAGTTTGCAAAGCTGTTGCAATGATTTGCTAACCTGTTTTGATATCAGAGGGATCATTCACTATGAATTTGTACCAACTGGACAAACAGTTAACCAAGTTTACTATTTGGAAGTGCTGAAAAGGCTGCGTAAAAACGTTAGACGACCTGAACTTTTCACCAGCAATTCATGGCTCTTGCATCACAACAATGCACCAGCTCACACAGCACTGTCTGTGAGGGAGTTTTTAGCCAGTAAACAAATAACTGTATTGGAACACCCTCCCTACTCACCTGATCTGGCCCCCAATGACTTCTTTCTTTACCCAAAAATAAAGCAAATATTGAAAGGAAAATACTTTGATGACATTCAGGACATCAAGGGTAATATGACAGTTCTGATGGCCATTCCAGAAAAAGAGTTCCAAAATTGCTTTGAAGGGTGGACTAGGCACTGGCGTCGGTGCATAGCTTCTCAAGTGCATACTTCGAAGGTGACCGTAGTGATATTCAGCAATGAAGTATGTAGCACTTTTCCTAGGATGAGTTCGCGAATTAAATTGTCTGACCTCATAGCAGCCAACTTCACATGTGCACAAGGTACAGACACAGGGCCTACACCAGGAGACAATATAAAGAGGTCACCTTCTGTGTCAGGGGCCAGTGAAATAACCATTGCTCATAGCCATTGATGCCCTTGACCTTCTCCAGGGCCACTTCTTTCTTGGTCTTCCCAGCCTCTGCCTTCCAAGACCTACTCTCAAGGCTGAATCCAGTTGAGAGGTTCCCACCAGGGAGAACATGACTGAGAAGACCTCATGAACACACTTCAGACTGTGAGGCACTAGTTAGGAGCCCACGGGGGAAACACTGGGGTGAATAATATCCTCCTGAAATCACACCCCTAGGGCAGCCTCATGCAGCTCCCACTGTGAGCATGTATGCCTAATAAGTGGGGGTCACTTATGTCTGTGCTGGTGGTGACTCCCATCCTGAGAAAACATCCAGCCAAGGAAGGCGAGGAATACCGTGATTTCACAACGAGAGCTGTGGTGAACGTACAACTGATTTAGAGGTTGGTAAAATACAAGAGTATTAATTAAACAGCTATTAACCAATCCTTATTGAGCACCTCTGTCATGCGGGAGACCCTGCTCGCTGCGCCATTTGTTATGCGGGAGACCCTGCTCACTGCGCCATTTGTCGTGCAGGGCGTCCGGCGGGGTCTCTGCTCCCGCTCCCCACACAAGAACGCAGGATATGGTGAGGCCAAAAAGGAACACCCACGGAGCCATAGATGGGGGAGTCATACCACTATATTCTCTCTGTCGGCACTATACTCTCACTGGAGGCTGGATCCACACTGTCCGCAAACCGCCATCCACACTTGCCAGCCCAGCCGCCATCTTCTTGCTAGCCCCCATTCTTTCTCTCTCTTCTCTCCCTCTCTTCTACTCTCCTCCGTAGCCGCAGCAGTTATATTAGCGGCTAATTGGCTAATTGGCTACAGCTGACGGCCAATCAGCCACAGCTGACGGCCATCTACTGCCCGAGCCAGCACTCCTCCACGTGAGGCCGAGAGCCTGTAAACTACTTTCTGGGGCTCTGCCCCCACAACCTCCTACCTGCAACCCACTGTATTAGGAAGGGCAAAGCCACAGTCCTTGCTCACAAATGCTCCTTTTCTAGTTGGGGTCCAGATATAGTGACACTTGGGACACGATAAGCTAATTTTTCTAAAGAAGAGATAAATACAAATTGGCGTGGGAGCTTTGGTGAAGACCTGAGGCCTGAGTTCACACAAGAGGTAAGGGCGTTTATTCAGAGCTGAATTCTCACACCAGTCCAGATGCATGATTTTTATTCACTGAACAGACAAGAGCTGGTAAAACCCTTGCTTAGTCACAGAACTGGTTAAGGGACCTAACCAGTATCCACACCCAGATTTCTTCCATTTTTAAAGCCAATCTTTAAAAATTTTCCCCAAGTGCCACCTGTACATAATTATTGTACATGACTGTGTGTGTTAGGGGTTAGGGTGACCAACCATCCCGGTTTGCCTAGAGCTGATGGGTTTTCTGGGACTCGGAACTTTCAATGCTGGAACCCAGAAAGTTAAAGGGGAAAGTCCTGGGCAAGTCCAGAAGAGGTGGTCACCAAGCTCGGCATCATCCGTTCCAGGAGGTATTTGAAAATGTGTGAGGGCAGTTTTCTTTTCTCTCTCCCTCCTCCTCACTCTTCCTTTTGTTATTGCCACAGTGCTTGTGGGGGATGGAGAGTGGGGTTAGCCATTACTAGTATTTTGTGGTGGGGCAAAGGATGCTAAACATTTTGCAATTTGCACTGGGCAGGATGGTCCCACCCAATGAAGAACATATATGAAGGGATATACATAATATACATATACCTACACACACAAAATCTGACAATTAAGTTCGCAAAAATTAAGTTGTAACGATGTTGCTAATCTTTTTTTATATCAGAGGGATTATTCATTATGAATTTTTACCAACTGGACAGTTAACTAAATTTACTATTTGGAAGTGCTGAAAAGGTGGTGTGGAAAAGTTGGACGAAAACGACTTGAACTTTTCACCAATTCATGGGTTTTGCATCATGACAATGTACCAGCTCACATGGCACTGTCTGTGAGGGAGTTTTGAGCCAGTAAACAAATAACTGTACTGGAACACTCTCCCTACTCACCTGATCTGGCCCCCAATGACTTCTTTCTTTACCCGACGATAAAAGAAATATTGAAAGGAAGATATTTTGATGACATTCAGGACATCAAGGGTAATATGATAACAGCTCTGATGGCCATTCCAGAAAAAGAGTTCCAAAATTGTGGGGAGCCATGGTTACAGGTAACTCTGAGCCTTAACAGAATGGCCCGATTTATGCTTAACCTGTTTCCTCCCCTGAGGCATTGTCTCTGCCTGCACCTGGGGGGTGCTTACAAGCTACTGAGGAATGTGGGAGCGGCCAGTTCCGGGACACAGAAGACTGATGGCTATCAGGGTAATTGATAGGATAATTACTTTTGGGAGTTTCAGTGATTTTTGTATCCTCTATGTAAAAGTTAAAAAATTTACATTTGCTAAGGTAATGCATACTTTCTTTGTTAAGTTGCACGTACTCAAACTGCATATATTGGTGAAGAAGAATAAACTCGGCGCTTCAGCATCACTGGAGACCGATCGATCGCATCATCATTTGTGTGTCTTTTATTTCATTTCCACTTCCCCATTTAGGTTCTGATCGACTTGTGGCGGCTGGCTCGCCACACAAAATTGCTTTGAAGGGTGGACTAGGCGCTGGCATCAGTGCATAGCTTCCCAAGGGAAGTACTTCGAAGATGAGCGTAGTGATATTCAGAAGTGAGGTACATAGCACTTTTTCTAGGGTGAGTTTGCGAATTTAGTTGTCTTACCTCATAGAAAAGGATTGTAACTTCCTGGCTGTAGAAATAGGATAGATTTTCTTTCTGTCTTTATAATCTCTTTGTAGATGATCAACCATGCCTATGGTACTCTGGTTCATGCTTATTCAATTAGGAAACTGATTTCTTTCCTTTTGATATTTTATGGAGATTTTAAATTTCTTAACAATATAAAAAAGAAAGAATATTTATTTAATGATCCCTAAACTTTCTGCTGACAGCTGGCTGTGTAGGGAACTGGTGTCTCAGAGTAAGTCTTAATCACATCAAAGTTGTTTTGTGTTTTGTTTTTTTAAGTACAACCTTTTCAAATGAGATCTTGCCATCTACAATAACATGGATGGATCTAGAGGGTATTGTGCTGAGTGGAGTAAATCAGACTGAGAAAGACAGATGCCATATGATTTCATTTATATGTGGAATCTAAAGAACAAAATAAATGAACAAACAAAACACAAACTCATAGATATACAGAACATTTTGATGGTTGCCAGATGGGAGGGGGTTGGGGGACTGGGTAAAAAGGGGAAAGGATTAAGAAATACAAACTGGCAGTTCCAAAGTGGTCATGGGAATGTAGGGAGTAGCATAAGGAACATAGTCAATAATATTGTGATAATTATGTATGGTCAGGTGGGTACTAGATTTATTGGGGTGATCACTTTTTAAGTTATATAAATGTTTAATCAATATGTTGTACCCCCAAAGTAATAATATTGTATGCCAACTGTAATTGAAAACTAAAAAATTATTTAAAAAAATAAAGCACAAGCTTTCATTGGGACCCCAGAAATTTTTTTGTAGAGATTATGAATTACATCACACAAAATGGCATGCCCCATGGTGGAGTTTTGGAAGGAGGAAAATTATATGCCATGTGTTCGATCCACCATCTTTACCTGGAAGTCTGGCTCTTGACCGCCATGGAATGACATTTTAGGTAAAATATGAAGAATGAACAGGAGTTTACCAGGAAATAATAGGGTTAATTGTAAGAAATATTAGCCTTAAAATAGAAACAAAGGCATAGTAGCTTGAAAAGGTACGTGCTTCTTGGAGGCAAGTGCATGTTGCTGGAGCCTGGGTTACAAAAACAGAGGGAATTTTGGCAGATGGCAGTGGACAGTTGGCCAGGAGCCAGATTATGAACCAGCCCTTTAGGATATGCCAAGGACCCAAGAACCTATCACACAGGTAAAAGATAGTCATTGAAGGACTTTCCGCCTAGGATATGATCCGTTTGCAAGTTGAAAAAGTCATTCCTGTAGCCGTGGGAAGGGCAGACAGCAGAGACACAAGCCTGGAGGCATGAAGATGGGTGAGGAGGCTGTTAGACCACAGAACGGCAGAGGGACTAGAAAGGACATGTGAGTGTGAAGGAGACTTAGGAGATAGCACTGACATATTGGTGATTGGTTATGGGACGGCTCTTAAAAATGCACCATCTGATTACCTAAAGAAAGCGCTAAGCTTAGAAAAAAATGTTTTTAACTTCAGTCAAGTAGCATTCCTATTGGTGTGAAATTTGAAAAAGGTTGAACATTCTCTTGAGAGTCTAGGGTTTTCTCTGTGAAATAAGACTTTTCAACCAGAACTCCTGGCTTCTGCTATTTGTCTGATGCCTAGAACATGATTGATAGATGCTAAGATGCCCTCCTCCTGGTGGTCATGCTCTTACGTAATTCCCTCCCCTTGACTGTGCGTGGGAACTGTGACTTGCTTCTAACTAACAGAACAGTTGATGGGATGTCACTTCTGTGATTACATTACATTAAATTGTAACTTCCATCTTACTAGTCAACTCTTTCCCTTGCTGGCTTTGATGAAGCAAGGTGCCATGTTCAGGAGCCCCATGTGGCAAAGAACTTAGGGAGGCCTCTGGCCAACAGTCAGCTAAGAACTGAGGCCTTCAGCCCAACTATCCAAAAGGAACTGACTCCTACCACCAACCCAATAAGTGAGTTTGGAAGCAGGTCCTTCCATAGTCACACTTTCGGATGAGACCCCAGCCCTGGTTGACACCTTGGTTGCAATCCCATGAGAGACACTGAAGCAGAGGATGCAGCTGAACTGTGCCTGGATTCCTGACCCAGGGAACTGTGGGATAATAAATGTGTTTGTTGTAAGCCACTGTGTTTGTGGCTTAATAGGTAGCTAATACCACCACCTTAAAAATAAGGGCCTATCTGCCCTATCTCCAAACAAAACCTGGTATATTTTGCAAGGGTAATCAGTTTTCAGAATCAAGTAGATTACCTAATTAGATACCTATTAGGGCAATATACTTGCTTCTCAAACAAAAAATCAATTATCTTTCATTTTGAAAAATTTCTGTAACCCTTCCTTTGTAGTTTTATTTTAATTTTAATCAAAGTAACATAAACACATAGAAAGTAGAATTGTGCAAATAATAAAAAGCAGAAGCATCCCCACTCCAGCCCTCCTCACGTATCCCGGAAGCAACAAAATTCTTTTTTATTGTTGCATTGTATTGCATTCCATTACATGGATGCACCACTATTTAATTAATTTCCAAATGGAAGTTTGATCATTGCCATTCTTCCTCTATATTATGAAAAATTTTAAACACACAAGGAAGTTCAAAGTTTTTACAGTGAACACTCATATTACCTACTACGTAGGTTCTGCCTTTACCATTTTACTACACTACTTGCTTTATCACACATCTATTTAACCATCCATCTGCAACCACCCATCAATCTATCTATTTTCTTGGGTGCATTTCAGACAAATTTTCAGACATCATTATACTCCCTGACAAGGACTTCAGCCTAGAGACAGCTAACAGGAGTTCAACATTTGTTCGTGGTTCTTTTTGGTGGCTACACTTTTCGGTTAGGTGAGATTTACAGACAATGAGATGCACAAATCAGACGCACACCATTTGATGACTTCCAGTAAGTGCATACTTCTACTGAACCTAAATCCTGGTATAGAACTTGCCATCACTTCAAGAGTTCTCTCACGCTCTTTCCCAATCAATCTCCTCCTGCCACGGCTACTACTGCTCAGGTGCTTCATACCATATTTTTTCCTGTTCTAGAACCTCACTCAAATGTAATAAATAGCACACATTCCTTTGAATAAGGCTTTCTTCACTGAGCAAAATGTTTTAAAAATTCACCTATGCATATGTTGTTGCATTTATCAGTGATTTGTACCTTTTTCTTGTTGACTAGTATTTTATTGTATGAATATGCCAGTTTGTTCATGAGTTCTCTTATCGATGACCACCTGGACTGCTTCTAGATTTGGGCTATTATGGATACATTTGCTAAGAACACTCTTGTACAACTCTTTTTGCGCACATACTTTTTTCACATCTCTTGGGTAAATATCGAGGAATAGAATTTTTGGGTCAAAGCAACTACTTTTCATTCTTTCCTTTGTAGTCTTTCTGATAGTAAACTCCTGAATGCTTTTCCTATTATTATTTTTATATTTAAAATTTTCCCCAACCTCAGGAGTCAGACTATATTAACTCATAAATGTTGGTTCATGACACTTATCAAAAAGTCCAAGTATGGGGCCAGCTCAGTGGCTCAGGTGGTTAGAGCTCCATGCTCCTAACTCCGAAGGCTGCCGGTTCGATTCCCACATGGGCCAGTGGGCTCTCAACCACAAGGTTGCCGGTTCAACTCCTCGAGTCCTGCAAGGGATGGTGGGCTCCGCCCCCTGCAACTAAGATTGAACACAGCACCTTGAGCTGAGCTGCCGCTGAGCTGCCGCTGAGCTCCCGGATGGCTCAGTTGGTTGGAGTGAGTCCTCTCAACCACAAGGTTGCCGGTTCGACTCCCGCAGGGGATGGTGGGCTGTGCCCCCTGCAACTAGAAAACGGAAACTGGACCTGGAGCTGAGCTGCGCCTGACACAACTAAGAATGAAAGGACAATAACTTGACTTGGAAAAAAGGCATGGAAGTACACACTGTTCCCCAATAAAGTCCTGTTCCCCTTCCCCAATAAAATGTTTAAAAAAGAAAGTCCAAGTATGACCTGCTTTTATTGTTATAATTACATATAGCTGTAGTTAGGTATTTTTTAGCAATTTAATAAGGCTCATCCCTCACCTCAAAATAAAAACTGGGATTTACACAAGTAACCTACATCTAAATACACTGCTTCCTCTCCTCCATCATTCTATCCCCTTGCAACTTCTTTACCCAGAGTCATTATCACAATGACTTCTGTAGTCATCATTCCTTTCCTTTTCCTTTGTATGCAACCTCTCATTCTCATTTTAGTTCTAGCTTTATAAAAACAAGTATAATGGGGAAAAAAACGACACAGTATTCTCACCTGATACAGAAAAAGCAACTGACAAAATTGAACACCCTTTCAACACCCAACAAACTAGGAACAAAAGAAAACTAACTCAACATAATAAAGACCATATGTGAAAAAATCCATATTAACATCACACTGAGTGGTGAGAAACTGAAAGTTTTTCCTCTAAGATCAGGAACAATACAAGGATGCCTGCTTTTGCCACTTCTACTCGACATAGTATTGCAAGTTCAGCCAAACCAGTTAGGCAAGAAAAAGAAATATAAGGCATCCAAATTGTAAAGGAAGAAGTAAAATGATCTGTTTGCAGATGATATGATCTTATACGTAGAAAACCCTAAATATTCCACACACTAAACTGTTAGAAAAAAAACACAAAGAAATCCAGCTAAATTGCAGGCCATAAAATGCACACACAAAAATCAGTTGTGTTTCTATGCGTCAGCAATGAAAATCTAAAAAGGAAATTAAGAAAACAATTCCATTTTCAATAGCATCATACAGAATAAAATACTGAGGAATAAACTTAACTAAGGAAGCAAAAGATGTATACACTGTAAACTACAAAACATTGCTGAAAAATTAAAGAAAACACAAATAAATGGAAAGACATCCTCTGTTCATGAATCGAAACACTGTTAAGATGTCTGTTAACAGTGTTAAGACGTCAATACCACCCAAAATGATCTAGATTCAGTACAATCCCTATTAAATCCCAGCAACATTTTTTGCAGGAAAAGAAAAATCCATACTACAAATCAAATGGAATCTGAAGGGATTCTGGGATAGCCAAAACAAAAAGAAAAACAAAGCTGAGGTCTCAAACTTCCTGATTTCAAAACTTACTACAAGTTACAGTAATCAAATCAGTGTGGAACTGGCATCAAGAGGGATATATAGACCAATAGAATAGAATAGAAAGCTCAGAAATAAACCTTTGCATATATGGCCAAATGATTTTCAACCCAATGCCAAGATCATTCAATACGGGAAAGGACAGTCTTCAAAAGGGGAAAACTAATTCACATGCAAAGAAATGAAGCTGGACCATTACCTTACACCATATTAAAAAATGAACTCAAAATGGATCAAAAACCTTCATACATACATTATATGCGCTAAAACTATAAAATCCTTAGAAGAAAAGATAGGGAAAAATCTTCATGCTATTGGATTTGGCAGTGATGTTTTGAATATGACAGCAAAAGCCAGGCAACAAAATAAAAATATAAATTGGACTTTATCAAAATTAAAAATTTTGTGCGTCAAAAGAAACCACAGCAGAATAAAAACACAACCCACAAAATGGGAGAAAATATTTGCAAATCACATATCTGATAAGGGATTACTACCCTCAATATATGGAGGACTCCTAAAACTCAGCAACAACAAAAAAAAACCAACCAACCAAACAACCCAATTAAAAAATGGGCAACACAATTGTATAGACATGTCTTTAAAAAAGACATACAGATGGCCAATAAGCACATGACAAGATGCTCAATATCACTAAGCATCAGGGAAATGCAAATGGAAACCACAATGAGATACCACCTCACACCCATCAGGATGGCTACTATCCAAAAGACAGAACATGAAAGCGTGAATGAAGGTATGGAGAAACCGGAACCCTTATGCATTGCAGGTGGGAATGTGAATTGGAGCAGCTATCAAGTATAATAATTCCACAAAAAAAATTAAATATAGAATTACCATATGATCCAGCAACTCCATGCCCACAAGAATTGAAAGAAGGGACTCGAACAGCTATTTGTACACCACATTTATAGCAGCATTATGTACAATGGCCTACGGGTGGAAACAACCTACATGTCTATCAATAGATGAATGGATAAGCAAAATGTGGTCTATACATACAGTGGAATATTATTCAGTCTTAAAAAGTATAAAACTCTGGGCCGGCCCGGTGGCTCAGGCGGTTAGAGCTCCGTGCTCCTAACTCCGAAGGCTGCCGGTTCGATTCCCACATGGGCCAGTGGGCTCTCAACCACAAGGTTGCCAGTTCAATTCCTCGAGTCCCGCAAGGGATGGTGGGCTCTGCCCCCTGCAACTAAGATTGAACACGGCACCTTGAGCTGAGCTGCCTCCCGGATGGCTCAGTTGGTTGGAGCACGGGCTCTCAACCACAAGGTTGCCAGTTCAATTCCTCGACTCCCGCAAGGGATGGTGGGCAGCGCCCCCTGCAACTAAAATTGAACACGGCACCTTGAGCTGAGCTGCCGCTGAGCTCCCGGATGGCTCAGTTGGTTGGAGCCTGTCCTCTCAACCACATGGTTGCCAGTTCGACTCCCGCAAGGGATGGTGGGCTGTGCCCCCTGCAACTAGCAACGGCAACTGGACCTGGAGCTGAGCTGCGCCCTCCACAACTAAGACTGAAAGAACAACAACTTGAAGCTGAACAGAACCCCCCACAACTAAGATTGAAAGGACAACAATTTGACCATTGTTCCCCAATAAAGTCCTGTTCCCCTTCCCCAATAAAATCTTTAAAAAAAAAAAAAAAAAAAAAAGAAAAAAAAAAAAAGTATAAAACTCTGGCATCTGCTACAACATGGATGAACCTTAAAGACACGATGCTAAATGAAATAAGGCACAAAAGGCCAAGTACTGTTTGATTCCACTTACAAGTATACAAGATATCTAAAGTAGTCAAATTTGTAGAAACAGAAAACATGATTGCCAAGGACTGAGGGGTGGGGGAAATGTAGTTATTGCTTAATGAGCACAGAGCTTCAGTCTTGGGAGACGAAAACATTCTGGACCCGGATGGTGGTGATGGCTGCCCAATGTGAATGTATTTAATGCCACCTAAAAAATGGTTTAAACTCCTGTAACTTTTTTTTTGTGGGAATACTTCTTAAATAAATTACTTTCAGAAAATTTTCATCTCAGAACCTACTTGTGGGGAACCCAATCTACGACAGCTGGGAAGAGCTGAAAGTGTATGCTAGCTAGCCTCATGGAGCATGAAATACTAAGACAATTTTGAAGGACATCCCCCAAAAGAAAAATAATCACAAAGTTCTCCACATCTTCCCTGACTCTGGCTGTGGGATGTGGGTTGTAAGGATCGCTGAATGGAAAGAGAACTAGAAAGTATCTTGTCGTCTGAAATATTATGATTGGTATCACTTTGGAAGTTTTGTTTCTCCGGGGGTCTGAGTTTCAGTGCTGTGGGCTCCCAGGAACCCCCAGCCCCAAGGGAGCAGCCCTAGCTCCAGTTCAAGCTTTAACTCACCAGCAAGCTTCTCTTGAAGACATAGCTGTCCTGGATCTTGGTCGGTCAGCAAACTTTATGGTGGAAGCATTCCTTGGCTACTGGAGTCCCTAGACTACTCAGAGGCCCATGTAGCTTCTGGAAGATTTTGAGTTCAGGGGCTCTCAGAACATCTCCTGATTGGGGGACCACCTGAAGGAGCCTCTATATCCATCTCCAACACCCTCTCCCTAGAGTATGAATTCAGCTTTGAGAAGCTGCTCCTTAGGGAGCTCCTTCCTTCCGGGTCTCCCTCCCCTTTGCACTTGGCTTCTAGGTGGGGCATTGCTATTCCAGGGCTGGAGCGTCTTGGCGTGCAGCTCCCACTCTCACTCACTTCCTGCCATTGTTTGACTTGTGGTCATCAGAGGGGATTATTGTAAAGCTTTTATCTTTTCTGTCCATAAGCGAGTGGCAGTGAGAACTACCCTGGATAACTGCATTTTGTCACCAGGTTGTCTCCCCAAAATGCCTGAGTTTCTTTCAAGCTTATCAAGCTCAGCTGTATTTGGATGGGTGGGAAGAGCACGTTGAGGCCAGGATGGCATCTCTCTCAGCTTAAAGTTTTATGGGAAATAATTTGATAAAGAAATCTCTGGGCAAAAATATCTTTGCTTACCCAACTCTATTTTTACTTTCATTTTACATTATTCATGCACAGATAGAAGCAACAATATATTTTTAGGTGTATGTATTTAGCCATGCATATATATTTAATAAACTGAAGTTTCTATCTATAGCTTTAAAATAGGACTAATTTATCAATGTGTTAAATAAAAGTGTACATATGTTAAATTGCCATCTGAATAAGCATTAACAGAAAAATTATATTCACTATGCTATATACATATTTGTATTTCTTTATAATTAGTGTACCAGATATAATGAACTGTTTATATTATCTTTAACTAAAGTGATTATTTTTTTTCCAGACAACAAAGTTAGAGAGCAGAAAATTATTTTCTCCATGAGCATTTACTTCATATTTTCTTAATAATTCTGAGACAGAAAGAACCATAAACAAAATTATTCAAAGGCATTTTCAACATTTGTTAATCGACTGCCATTCTAAAAGGGATAAAAAGTTTATTTAGTGACTATTTTGTATCTGTTGCTTTCTTTTTTTTTTTTAAGGAGGGCGCAGCTCACAGTGGCCCATGTGGGGATTGAACCGGCAACCTTGGTGCTACCAGCACCACACTCTAACCAACTGAGCTAACCAGCTACCCTTGTATCGGTTTCTTATTTATAAACTGTCCAGACTTCCAAGGATTCTTCATTAACTAACTTAAATATTTGGCTACAGTCTTAAAATTAATTAAGAGAAAAGAAGTTTAGATGCAGAAAATAGATTTTGACATATGTGTATATACACATAAAAAGAGTGACTATGCTTCAGTCACTTGGACCCTTGAAAATTTTATCCTGCTGTGTGATTACTAAGGTGACACTGGAACCTACATGTTCAAACGATGCCATTGTCACCCAGGTGGCACCACAACCTCCAAGCCTATAGGAAGAAAGAACCACACTGTGTTTAGTCAGTGAAAATGACTGGCATCTATAATATATTTTAATGAGAACACTTTCTCACCATCTTTACATAAAAAGGGTTTGCACGTGTTAATCTGAAACCACTCTGGCATTACGACTCGTTGTGTCCTGGTCCACGGGGCTTAGACGCCACCGCACGACTAACTCCCCCGTGCTCTTCAGGCACGTGTGTGCCATGTCCTCCTCTGCCGGAAGTCCTTGCGGCAGCCTCAGGGGCTTGATTCTGTGACGCAAGAAAATGCTTTCAGAATTACGCCAGGCAACACATTAGTGAAAACTGCTGAAGTAACAAATGACCAACCTTATCAAATGTTTCACCACTTTCAGTTTGGCATTCACCGAAGGGATGTTCTTGTGAACTTGGGGAGTATGTGCCTACAAAGAGAAACCATGTTGGAGATCAGTTTCAAAAGCGCACATGGCCCCGCGTTTCAGTAGAATGTTCAGGTGAAGGCTCAGTGTCTAAGTCAAACGTTCAAACACATTGTACTAAATAATACATCTCAACAACAACAAAAAATTAAATATATACCTTAAAGTTTTAACAGTGTCAAATTTAAAGCGAATTTAAACAACACTAAAGATGACTAAAATAGGTGCATACTTTTTCTAATCCAAGCATCTTTATTATATCTTTTTCCCAATATGGACGTCTTTTTGTACTTTTTATCCTGGTAACAATATGCAGTTTATGAGGGTGCTGTGGATCCCCACCATACTTTTCATGATCTGCAGGTGACGGCTGAAACACCTAGAAAGGAAGAACCATAAATGGTAATTTCCAACTTACAGTTTCTGTGTACCTCCTTTTTTTCCGTAACCTCCCCCACAAACAACTACATAATACTCTAATTATTATTAATCTTTCTATAATCCTCAACCTCAAATTGATTAACTAAGAAAAATATCACACAATCAAGCACTTTGTTTGTTTTGAAGGGCCATGCAGGAGAAACAGGATGACGCTAATTCAGATGCCCACATCCAAGCTGGGCACTGGGCTGCACCCTCTACTCCCATTGAAATGGGGGAACACACACATAAGTCTAAAATGACAATAAATCTTGAGTATTATAAAAAAGTATGTACAAAGTACCATGAGAAAACAGACAAATGACTGCCTAGGAGGAATCAGAAATAGCTCCACAGAGCTCACATTTGAACAGATTCTCTAAGAATCAAAAGGTTCTAGGAAGCTATCCCACAGAAATACTTTCATAAGTACATAAAATGTAATGAGTAAAAATGTACATTTAAACACTATTTGTAATACTCAAAAACTTAAAGGCCATATCCATGCTTCTCAATAGGCTAAATAAATTACGAGGCAAACATTTTACATAAAACTAATAATAAATCTAAAATATATGATATAACTAAATAAATTATAATGTATCCTACTGGATACAATGTTGCCATTAAAACAAATCAGGTTTACTATCTTTGCAGGTACTAGCATTAGGATGGCCATAATACATTCTTGAGGGGGGGGAACCAACCCAAATTTCCATACTACTATGTGTAGTAAGATCTTGTATTTGCTTCATCTGTACCAAATACAATAAGTGTGTATAATATGATACATTCTATAAATACTGATTCTAAGAATCAGATACATATCATGTGTATAAAAGTCTCAAAGACATGGGATCAAGAGTCATATCTCTGGGGAATCATATCGAAGAAGCACCAAAAAAAAAAAGATGGTACTTTTATCAAAAGAATATCATTTAAAAGTGATATTGTAGAAAATTATCCACTGAGAGATTTACATCATACGGCTAAAGGAAGAAAGCCACAAGAGACACATTATATGTGAGACAATTCTCATCTTTAAAACATACAGCAGAAAAGGATGCGGAAGGTGTTGACAGTAGTTGTCTCCAAGTGGGTGGGATTAAAGGTGGTTTTGGTTCTTTTTACTTGTTTGCATTTTTCTAGGGAATTTGAAGAGGTGTAGGATCAATAGAAAGGCAGCTGACAGAGGAGGGCACAGGTGCACCATTGAAAAGGAGAGAAGATACAGAGAAAATGTGAAGAGTATGAGATATTTGGGGAAACCAAGTAGTTCGGTGTGGCTAACGTAGAAAAAGCATGAAAAGCATTGTAGGGGAAGTTAAACTATGTTCAACTAGGCTGAGCCTTTAGAAGTTTCCAGAAGGGATACAAAGCTATTGAAAGTTTGAAGCAACATGATCATCCTTCAAAAAGATTCAGAAAGAAAACTTTTACAAGAAAACAAAATAAATTGGAAGTGGGTGACTGGTACAAGGAAACCCAGTTAGGAAGCACTTACGGCCGTGGTTGAAGGAAAGGGACTGATTTGGGGACTCTGAGCAGTAAAATGGATGGGTTTGTGGAGGGTGAAGAAGCGGGAGGAGTGAAGACTGACTCAGAGGTCTCCAGTCTGCGATGGGAGCATTAACTAATGTAACTTAGGACGAGCACCCGTTTTGCTTGGTTGATTGGAGGGCAAGTGAGACGGAGTTTAATTTTGGACATGTTTAAGTCGAGTACCCCTGAGTTATCCATACAGCAAGGTCTAGAAACCATTTGAGAATCTAGGAATAAGTTCAGAGATGGGCAGGGGCTGGAGGAACACGCCTCAGAGTCATTTTTATGAAGCGTAAAAGCTTCCACATTTACTACAGCTGGTGATCAAAATCACTGCCTTGCACATTTTAAACAAATGCTAACATTTGTATTTATCCTTTTCCTCCAGAAGGTAACAGACTAAGAAACATGGAAAAATATGAGACAATATGGTTGTGGAAAGGACAGCAGCAGAAAGACCGTAACTTGAAAAATAAAAGAGGTTTCTAATAAATGAACATCAAGCACATTAAAGGTATCAAAACAGTTAATAGTAATATAATACTATTTTATCTTTTACAAACATCAATGGAGAATGGTGGGTGCCAGGGACTGGAGAGAGAATGGGGAGTTACTGTTTAATGGGACCAGTTTCAGTTTTGCAAGATGAAGAGGTCTGCAGATGGATGGTGGCGCAACAATGTGAATATATTTAACACCACTGAATTGTACACTTAAAAATGGGTAAGACCATAAGTTTTAATGTATATGTATTTTACCACAATACAAAAAATTGGAGGAAAAAAACCCCAGGCTTTACAAAACTAAACACAGTCTTTACCATGCATCCCAGCAATTGCATTCCTAGGTATTTACCTAAGTGAGCTGAAACTTACTCCGCACAGAAACCGGCACCCCCGTGTCCATAGCAGCTCTAGCCCCTACTGCGCAAACTCGGAGGCAACCGAAATGCCCCTCAGTAGGTGATGGATAAACACCCTGGTACATCTGGATAATGGAATATTATTCGGCAATAAAAGAAAATGAGCTGCACAACCACAAAACTCAGGTTATAAAAAAGTAGCTTTCATTATTTCCAGAACCTTGTCTGACTTCTGAGTCCCCAGCCACTTTAATGGAAAACAACTCGATCTTTTCAAATTCATGTTTTTCCTGAATTCTAGACAGAGATTTTATAGCTAATTCATGACTTATCATTCTTTTGATTAAACATACAGTTAACTGAAAGGAAAAGAAATAAGCTATGAAGACATGAAGGAACCTGAACTTCTTATTGTTAAAGTGAACGAAGCCTGTCTGAAAGGGCTACATACTGTGTGATGCCAACTACATGACCTTCTGGAAAAGGTAAAACTATAGAGACAGTGAAAAGATCAGTGGTGCTAGGTGTTGGGGGATGAGTGGGAGGGATGAAGAGGGGTAACACAAAGAATTTTTAGGGCTGCGACACTATTCTGCATGATACTTCAATGGTGGATACAGGACATTATGTATTCGTTAAAACCCATAGCATGTTCAAGAGTGAGCCCTGATGTAAACTATGGGCTTTAGTTTATAATAATGTTCCAATATTGGTTCACCAACTCTAATCAATTTCTACCAATGCAAGATGTTGACAGGATCACTGTGTAAGTGGGGGGAGGGAGGATATGTGAACTCTTCGTACCTTCTGTTCCATTTTTCTATAAACCTAAAACTGCTCTAGGAAATAAAGTTTATTCATTTAAAACAAACAAACAAACAAACAAACAAAAAACAACGCAGGGCTTAGCCAGTTTTCTGAAAGAGTGATATGTACACACAGACCTAGCAGAGAAAACTCAAAAGACCCAAAGTGGCAATCAACAGTCAACACAGAAAGGGAAGCAAAAAGCAGCAAAGACAGAGCCTGGGGGAAGGGGAAGAGGATTATATTCTCAAGACAATGGTGATATGAAAATACAAAATATTAAGGGGAAAAAACCATACACAGGAATAATAAACATTCTGAGATGATTAAAACCCACTTCTTCGAAGGCAAGGGGCACATTTATACTTTTTAATAAGCACTGACATAAATCCTATGTTCTAAGTGCTATACTACTACCTATACTCACAAATGATTTAAAATAAAAGTTCTAACATTATAAAAATAACATGTTTTTTAAAAAAATAGCAACTACCCCCCCGCCCCCAAACCCTTGTTCTTACTTTATCTGGAATTCTTGACTTGGTAAATTTGTGACGAATCCAATCTGTACAAATGAGAGACTCCACACCTTTTGTCACAGTCTAAAACATGATATAAAACATTTTTTTTTTTTTTAGAACTCTGTCTAGTGCAGAAACCCATACCCATCCATTTTTCAGGTGACAAAAGTCTGTTTCTACTTAACCCGTAATTATCAAATGTTTATCTCAGCCCCCCACATGCATGAATACATCTCCTCTTACCACTAACAGATTAAAACACAAAAAAGTACATAATTATAGACTTCCAGAGCAGGGCCTGGCAATATTTTTCTGTAAAGGACCAGAGAGTAAATATTTCCAGATTGGGGGTTATACTGTTTCCATTGCCAAGTCTCAACTCTGCCACTGAAGGGCGAAAGCAGCCTAGACAATATGTAAACAAATGGGCACGGCTCTGTGTTCCAATAAAACTTTATTTACAAGAATAGGTGGTAGGCTGAATTCAGCCTGCAGGCCGCAGTTTGCCAACCCCTGCTCTAGACAACGTGCAATAATTCACCTTCAACAATACAATGGAAAAGCGAGCCCAAATGAGTTTCCAGTTTGCTTTCTCGTCCCACAATGCCCTCACTCCTAGTTCCTATCTCTTGTTCCCTTCCTACAAACAACCTCCAGTCCTGTTTCTCTCAGTCAGCTGACGACAAAGGATTCACTGCCAATTCTTCATACCAGGAAACTCCTGTCTGGATGGGCAATAATCATTCCCTTTGTGCCCCCCTGTCCTGCAGAAATGGCAAAAACAACTAGGGAAGAAGCAGTAGGGGTGAGGGAGGGAAAGGAAAAACAAAGGTTCTGACACCCCATAAACACTGAGCTTCTAACCCTGGTTCTGTGCCTACCAGCTGTGAGAAATGAGACAACCTCTCAGAGAGTCAGTTTCCTCCCCCTACAAAAAGGACATAATACTGACCACACAGGATTAATCTGAGGTTAAAATATGCATATAAAGCATCTGACATTGTTGTAGTCTGCAACTGGCAGCAGCTCTGCATCTTACTCTGGCCCTCCTGAATATGTTAGGGTCCACCCGCAGTTTCTAAAGGAAGGAAATACATGAAAATACAGGACATCAATGGTCTCTGGGAGATTGTTTTTCTTCTTTCTGCTGTTCTATATTTTTCTAATTTTCTAAAATTGAAAATGTATTCTTTTGTAATCAAAGGGAAAAAAAATACCTAAAACTTTAAAAAGATGAAGGCAGACCGAGGGGAATCAATGCTGGCCATTTTTTAGCAGCAGGTTCTCCAGGAAAAGATCTTATGTGATTCTAACTCTTTAGGGATAAAACAGCAGATAAACCATAAACAAAATTAACCCTCAACATTAAAAAAATTTAATATATAAAAATGTTAAGTTTAACTTGCTCATAACGTTTTGTTAATTAGAAAAGAGAAAGAAAAAGTTTTAAAGAAATAGAAAAAAAAGACAACTCTTGAAAAGAAACACTTACTTGTAGTCTGCCTGGGGGCCTCTGAACTATTGAGCGTAAAATCCCCGCCATGAGTGTGGTAACTGTTCTCTGTACAGGCTGTGGGTAGGAAATAGATCTGTGGGCCAAATATGCCTTAGAAATGGACAGGTCCCCCCTCTGTAGTATTAAAAAACTAAACAACAAGTTAATGGTAACCTTGATTGAAAGTTAACAGTACAATCTTGGTTATTTTAATACAATAAAGGGAAGAATGACGTTACAGTAAATGTTTTATTCAGAGTTCAGCAAAACCATACGTAGCAATAATACATTGGCCATATCTCATTTTCACCAAATGAGTTAGAGCTTCAGCTGATTCAACAAAAAAATGGGCAATGGGGGTTACTATCATTTAAAAAAAAATCTTCAACAATGAGAGCAGGTAAAGAATGCCTTGCTATAGAATCACAAAAAATTAAAGAGCTGAAGGGACCGAAGAAATCCCAACTCCTAAAATTAGAACTGACAACCCTCTTACTTTATGGAGAAGGAAAATGAATCCAGAAAGTTCAGATATTTACCCAAAGGCCCCCAGCTACCCAGGATGTATAGGGTCTGGAACCAAATTCTGTTAATTTCTAGTCCAGTGCATTTTCACTGAATCGTAACACCTTTCTGTTAAAAAGTAAAGCAGAATTCTTTTTTGCTTATTTGTATTTTTAAACTATTCTTAATGAACATGCATTACTTCTATGATCTAAAAAAGTGATGTTTATTTAGACACAAAACAATTATAATCTATTATACTGACATACTGAAAACAGAAGGATTAGGTGCATGAATTAACTCCACGTATATTTTGGATAGGTTACTTAATTTGTGTTTCAATTTTTTCTCCAAAGAACAGAAAGAAAATAATACCTATCTTGCAACTGAGTTATTCTAAAAACACCTAAAACAGTACTTGGCATAGAGGACGCCCTCAATAAATGGTAGCTTTTACTATTATGTATAAAATTAGTAAATTATTACAAAGCTATAATAAGAACACCCTAAAACACCAAGCAGGGTAAGTGCTATATCTCAGTGTCCATCAGATTTGGGTTCACTCAAACTCTGCAGGTCTTTCCTGCCACGTGGACAAAGCAATGGAGTTGTGGGAATTAATGCAAGATGGCCCATGAAAAGAGCCAAACGTCAGAAAAATTCCTGGGGTGGCCAGTTACTAGCTCAGTTGGTTAGAGTGTGGTGCTAATAACAGGAAGGGTTGCCGGTTCAATCCCCGCATGGGCCACTGTGAGCTGTGTCCTCCTTAAAAAATAAATAAATAAATAAATAAATAAATAAATAAATAAATAAATAGAATTAAAAAAACAAAAAAGAAAGAGAAAAATTCTCAGCAACTGGACCAGTCTCTCAAAACTAATTATGGATCAGTTTCAGGAGAGTTAACCACAGCATCCTCAGTGGCCTGAAAGCAAGAAATGTGTCTCGATCCCTCTCAGCATGTAGCACACTATCTGATGAACAGCACGCACCCAGTGTTTATTGATGAATGTATGAATAAATGTGTTAGATCTTGGGTCTGCTCAACTCAGAATTTAGAGGTATATGAGAATTTCCTAACTGTCATTCAGACATCACATCCCAAACATTATAACACAGAATTAACAAGTTCTATTTCAAATCACCCAGTTTGCCTTGCTGGGTTTTATGTACTTGCATGGAGGCTCACTTAGAAGAGATGCTTAGTCTTCCGGTCCTCCAATCCAATAGGTAATGCTCAATTATTTCTCTACCATCCTTCTACCTCCCAAGTTAAATATTATATACTAACTCAACTCATTTAGCTTCACACTGTTAAATCTTTTTCTTACCATTTAGAACTCAACAAAAGCCTCCTGATTGGCCTTCCTGCTTCCATTCCACCTTCCCTAAGGTCTTTTCACCATAGCAGCAATCATCTCATTAAGCCCTAAATCAGATCATGTCAACTCCTCCACTCAAAATCTTCCAAAGGACCAGGTCTCTCACTATTGGAGGTTACACATAAGCAAGAGGAATGGTAGAATGATCCATGCGATCTAATGATACATAAATAGAGTTGGAACTCAGGTTTAGCTCAGTATAGATACTAACGGACATAGAAATAATTAGACATGGATGTACATGGGTTAGTTCTGTTAGCTGAGAGCACCTAAAAGTGATTTCATCTCAGTAACAATGAGCACACCCAGTGCCCAGATCTCAGTTTGTAACGGAACTCTAATAAAAGGAACCAGGGCTCCTCGGAGAAATAGCTGATTATAGGCCTGCAGGAAGGGATAGATAAAGATGAGCGTGGAGCATCTTGGAGTGCTAGGAAGGAATACTCAAAAAGCAAAATGATGGAGGTGTGTCAAAGGGGCATACTGGCCAAATGAAAGAGCTCCCAATGGCTAAAGCTGGAAGCGTATGAGCAATAAAATAAGTAACAAAATATTGGTTTGTAATCCAAACCATAAAATAACCACGAGTCCATACTGCTATAAATAAGTGAATAAATTAAATTAATGGGAGAGAAGAAACTAATCTCCCCGTTCCAAATAGTTTGTGTAGCTACTCCGCCCACAAAGAGAGGAGCAAACCACTCACGTCCTGGAACTGTGGGCTATGCTGAATAACTTGCTCCCCTCAGAGGACAGTATGGGGGGGGGGGAATAACACTACACTAGACAAACCTGACAAGCACTATATCAGCCAGGTGACCAAGGTTAACATCAACTATGATAAAAGCATGTACCCTTGGTATGATGGAATGAGAATGGCACTTCTCTGTGGTCTTCCTCTAAAAAACCCCTACAAGGCTCTAAGAGAAAAATGCCAAACAAACTCCAATTGAGGGACATTGTAAAACAGACCTGACTAGTAGCTCCTCAAATACCTGACTGCCTTAAAATTGTCAAGGACATCAAAAACAGCAAAGTTTGAGAAAGTGCCGTAGTTAAGAGGAGTCTAAGGAGACATGGTGACTAAATGTAGTAATGTAGTATCTTGGATGGGATTCGGGAGCAGCAAAAGGACATCAGGTAAAAACTAAGAAAATCTTAACGAAGTATGAATTTTAGTTAATAATGTATCGATATCGATTAATCAATGATAACAAATGCATCATACTAATGTATGATGTTCATAAAAGGGGAAACTAGGTGTGGGGTATATAGCCTGTTCTTAACCCCCACCTCTAGGACTTCATCTCCAATTACTCTCTTGCTCAATCCTACACACACTGGCCCCTTTGCTGGTTCTGGAACTTGCCAGGTAGGCATGCTCCCTGGGACTGGCTGACCCCTCCTGATATTCTCATGGTTAATTCCCTTACTTCCTTCAATTTTTGGCTCAAATCTCATCTGCTCAGTGAGGTCTACACTGATTCCATTATTTAGCATTTTGACCCATAAGACAATTGTCAGCACTTCCAAGCCTTCTTACACTATTTGATTTTCTTTCAATAGCACTTTTCTTCTAACATAAATTAATTAGGTTTGTTGTTTATGGTCTGTCTCCACCCAATAGCATGCTTGTTCCGTTTAATTAGGTTTGTTGTTTATGGTCTGTCTCCGCCCAATAGCATGCTTGTTCCCTAAGGACAAGGATTTTTAAATTTTGTTTCGTTTTGGATCTATTTGTTCACTGATGTATCCCAAGCATCTACTTAAAGCAGCACCTGCCACGGAGTAGGCACTCAATTTAATCAATGAAGTTTAATTTACAGACTTCAGAGGACGAGTCAAAAATTATGTTTTAATAAAGCAAAGGTTATTCTTAATAATTAGGCATATAACTCTTGGACCTTGAAACAATTATACTATCTTCTGTACAATAATTTTTCTCTTGCGCAGATGCAAAAATAGGAAAATACATGCATCACATGAGAAGTATGATCCCATTTCCGTTAAAAAAAAAAAAAAAAAAAAAAGGTCTGTGAATGTGTGTGTATACACAGAAAACCTCTGGAAGGTTATCAGGCTACCAGGGCGATTTTTCCTCTTTTTTGCCTCTGTAACGTCTGATATTTTTTTGTTGTTTTACAATGACCATGCATGTAATTGTTCTTTAAAAAAAAATTTTTTCTCCTTTCCTAAAGAGACAGCTATTTAATTCTAAGGGGATGGGGGACATTACTGAAAATACAAATCATAAAATTCCCCTTTTGATACACCGAGATCTCTGAAGGCAAGAAATGTCTCTTCTTTGAACTCCCAATGCCTAACAAGTAGTAGGCAGCCCTCCTAGACGCCTTTTGGCAAAATAAGCAGAACGAGCAGCTTTGGGTAGGTAGTGACCAAAACACGACGGCAAAAACACGGCTTTTCGTAAAATGGCAAATATTTTAACTAACTCCAGAAGGTTCGCCTTCTAAAATGCAGCAATTTAAAAAGTAAGTAATTTTGTATCTTCATCAACAAATTAAGTTCCGCTGATCCCCAATGGGAAGCCGGAGTTACGAATAAAGTAGATGCACAGAAAATGCTAAAACAAAACTCGAATTCCCTTTCCCAGGCTGTCCAGCCTAGGAGGCTCGACCCTTGAGCTTCGTGAATCGTGGCTCAACAAGCGAGTCCCGGAATCCCTCCGACTGGGAAAAAGGGTCACGTCAAGCAGTGGATTTTCGGGAGCCAAAGGGAGAGGAAACGGGACGGAGGCCCATCCAGGTTACAGTCAACTCCGAGACTGTTACCGTAAACTCAGGAGCGAATAAGGACAATCAATCTGCATCTATATAGGGCTCCCACATATGAGCTCCAGGAAAAAAATGCAACTTTCCGCCACACATGCCCCAATATTCCCCAATACTTAGCGACTGCTCAATATTGCTAAGCGTGAACTTACCCGTCGACAGGAAGCCAAGCAGAGGAAAAACCACCAAGCGCTACATTCAAACCCTACCGTCTCGGTGCGCACAAAATGCGGCACTTTAGTTCCGCCCGAGTCCCTCCCACTGAAGAGCGATAAAACGAGAGCGCCGGGGTGTTTGGCGTCACGTGATCGCTTCCCGGAACAGCAGACCTGCCCTACTCTAGCTGGCTTTGAGGAAGAGAGGAGTTTCCCGAATCATGGCAAAGTTCGGGTTGGGGAGCGATCCCGAGACCGCAGCTGCAGTCACTGTGCTAACGCGGGCGGTGCAGCTGGACTCCGAGTCTCGGTACCAGCAGGCTCTGGTGTGTTACCAGGAGGGCATTGACCTGCTCTTGCAGATTCTAAAAGGTGAGCAGTGAGCGGTGGAGGGAGGATTAGAGGAAAGGGAGCTGGATCCTATTGTGTCTGGGCCGGAGTGTAGGAGTTAGTGACTCTTATGCACTGCGAGGAAGCACATACAGAAGGTGGCATAGTCTCCAGGACAAGTGGACTGGTTTCTTTTAATAGGTTGACGTCATGAAGAAAAGGGGCTTAGTACTGTAGATTTGTAAGAGACGTAACCAACTGTAACACCTAAGCCTAGACAGGACGTATGGGTTTGAATGAACTGTAAGAGACAGTTTTAGATCACTTTGGAAAGTTTGAATATGGATGTGGTAAGATGAAAATTGTTAGATTTGTTAGGCAGTATTGTATTTTCAAAAACGGTCCTTAATTTTTAGAGATGCAGACCAAAATGTTTTGGGAAGAATTGTCATGAAGTCTGATTTTAATTGTACTTAAGACAAAATATTTTGGGAAGAATTGTCATGAAGTCTGATTTTAATTGTACTTAAGAAAAAAGCGTGGGGCCCGCCAGGTGCCTCAGATAGTTGGAGCGCCATGCACCTAACTCTGAGGTCGCCAGTTCGATTCCCACATGGGTCAGTGAGCTGCGCCCTCTACAGCTAAGCTTGTGAACAACCGCTCTCCCTGGAGCTGGGCTGCCATGAGGGCCAGAGGTTGGCATGGGTAGCGGGCAGCTGTAGTGAGTGGTAGGCAGCCCGCCGGAGAGCTTGCAGAGAGCTGCTGTGAATGGCGGACTGACGACTTGCGACAGACTGCATCAGCCACTGGAGCAGGGGAGCGCAAGGCTCATAATATCAGCATGGACCAGGGAGCTATGTCCTACACAACTAGACTGAGAAACAACTGCTTGAACCCGAGTTGGGGGGGCAGGCGGAAGAAAGGGGAATAAAAAAAGTTGAAGCAAATGTGGCAAAATGCTAACAATTTTTAAATCTAGATGCTGGGTAATAAGCGTGTTTGTTCATTACACTAGTCATCTTTTCTGTTTAAATATTTTAATTAAAAGTAAAACAAAATCACATAGCGGTAGAAGAAAACTTTTTTTCATAAGAAATGGATGTACTTATATTTGGTGTGAAGAAATGCGTAGTATTATTAGGGGTGGGGAGTGAGACGTTGTTATGTAATCATTCAGTGTTGAGAACTCCCCAAGTAACCTTTAACAGCAGCACAATGCCAGGTACATAGTAGACACCCTGTAATTACGTTTTAAATGGATTAAGACCAGCCTCTGCTCCCCTTACTCTGGAGGTCTCAGTCTGGCCAAGGTCTTCCCCTCTGCCTTTTAGCCTGTTTATAAGATAAGTGTTACAGAAGCTTTGAGACAGTAGAGGGCTCTCTTCAGTGTTCGGTGCTTCTCTCATTTGATGATGATGATGATGATATCAGAATAATTTACCCTTTATAAGTGCTGAGTGCCAGACACTGTGCAGCTTACATTAAACCCATGATCTCATTTCATCCTTACAATTGCCCTGTGATATAGGAGGTGATTGTTATCCTAATTTTACAGCATAAAAAAGTAAAGTGTGCTTTCCAGTTCCCCCACAATTGGTAGAGTCACAATTAGAAGCCAAGGCTTTAAAGACTCTAGTGTAATGACTCCCCAGAAGAGAGATGGTGTGCAGTGTTGGTCAGGTGGGGACTGCTCAAGTCCTGGCCCGCTAGGAATTTGAAGCAGGAGAATCACAGGAGTTTGGCTTTAGTATGCTCCACTGATCCTGTAGAGGTTGGTTACAGAGACCGTGACGAGATCTTCCGGGTGAAGGCACAAATGCAGATAATAATTCTAACACAGAGAATAAGTGCCAGGAGGGAGCTACAGACAAATGCAGGGAGGATTTACACAGTTAAAAGTCATTTAGGGGTGGAAAGGTGACGATGTCTTTTGATATAGGGACTTTGGAGGAATAACTAGAATTTCAGAAATTAGAGATTCAGCTAAGTGTGCACATTCTGTCTGTGCTATTTTACCAAATAGTTTGTGATGGTTCAGTCTGTCTATATGCTGAAAGAGTGAGAAGTGAAGGTTAAAGGTAGATTAGGTCTGAGAACACTGTGCGGATGGTCTTGACTGCTAGGAGGTTTTAACTCATTCTGTAGACAAGGAGAAAACATTTATTAGAAGTAGCACTTATTACAGTCTAACATACGTGTTTTACTGTCTAACATACATGAAGACAACTTATTTTTATCGTTGTCTTTCACTTGAACAATAGGGGAGAATTGCGTGTTTTATTAACTGCTGTGTCCCCAGTGCCTGGCATGTAGTGAGTTCTCAATAAATATTTCTTGGATAATCCGTGAATATGGCAAGAGTGTAGGAGAGACATTAATCCGAATAGACTGAAGTCAAGCAGACCAGAAATCAAGTTGAGAGGGGATAAGGGGCTTGAATGAGTCAGGAAGGTGACACCAATATTAGGAAAAGGAGGGGACAGTGTGGATATTGAATTCGTGGCCTGGGCACATGACCAGGTGAGGGAGTGAGGTTCCAGTGGGAATCAAAGATGGTTGGAAAACTGAGGTATGATGTTTGATCAGTTATGCCAGCTGATCATGATGACGATTAAGGAAGCGCTGCTACTACCTTTATAGAGGACGGGGAAGTAATCAGAGGCAGCCATGAAGTAACAGTGGAATTTAAGAAAAGAGATGTTAGATAAAGTGTGGTTCTAAAGGAAGCCCAGAGTGAGGTGTATGGAATCACCTAGACGATAATGATATTGACAACGTTTACTGAGTGTTTACTGCATGCCAGTTTCTTTTGTAATTAATCATCTCCACACTTCTCTTAAGGTACTACTGTATTTCCCCGAAAATAAGACCTAACCGGAAAATAAGCCCTAGCATAATGTTTCAGGATGACATCCCCTAAACTTAAGCCCTAATGCATCTTTGGAGCAAAAATTAATATAAGCCCTGGTCTTATTTTCAGGGAAACATGGTATTACTCTCTCCATGTTATAGGTGCTTATACAGAGAGGATGAATAACCGGCCAAGGTCACATCGGCAGAAGTGACATAGCAAGTTTGGAACTAAAACAGCCTGACTCCAGATACTTTGCTGTTAACCACTATTCATACTACCTCTAAAGATACCACAACAAGCTTAATCGTGACAAAAAGACGGGACAGTGCAATGTTTCTGAGTTTAGAGGACCATGTAGTGGAAGCAGTATGAGTTCTCATATTACCTTAGGACGAAAAACAGGATTCCTCACAAGAGATTTGTAGATTACATATGGTTATGTTAGGATTATCTTGTGCGACAGTAGTATAGGCATGAGAAAGTAGAGATCTAAACGATACTAATTTTGGCAGTAGAAGCACTTGCAAGGGAAAGATTTCAGTAATTATATTAATGTCAATAACATGTTGGAAACAACCTAAATGTCCCTGGGTAAGAGAGTGGTTGAATAAACTATGGTGGGTCCACACAATGGAATACTGTACTGCTGTAAAAAGGAATGAAGAAAATCTTTATAAAGTGTATGGAGTGATTTCCAGGGTACATTGTTACACAGGACAAAGAGTAACTATAGTATGCTATCCTTCCTATAAAAAAGATGGTTAAGAAAATATTCATATGTCTACTCATTTGTTCTACTCGAAGAAGGATAAAACCAGAAACTAATGAGGTTTGTGGGGTGAGTGGGAAAAGAAGTAGAAAGAAAGAGGAAGTGGGAATGGAGTAGTAAGATGAGGAGAGAGTGACTCTTCACTGAGTTTTTCTATTGTAGTACATAAGGAAGGGGGAAAGAAACTAGATAACCTAAGTATCTTTGGAAAATAGTATTTTGACTGTATTCTGAAAGGTTAAAGACAAAATCAGTATACAAACATTGTGTTTTAGTTGGTAAATATTTTTCTCACAGGAGTATGGGTTAGGCATTCTGAAACTACTTTATGTTTAAACTAAACTTGAACAAACCACAAAATATAATATGGATAATCAAAGAAGTTGCCAAAAAAAAGGAAAGGAGGAAGGCTGGAATGAAACCTGTGGGATCAAAGTTCTCAGCATGAACTGGTAGTTTTTACTACATATACAGGTGGATAGACACAAGTAAATACAGGCACACCTCATTTTGCTTTATTGCACTTTGCAGATACTGTGTTTTTCACAAGACCCTTCACCAGCAAAAAGATTATGACTCCCTGAAGGCTCAAATGACGGTTAGCATTTTTTAGCAATAAGGTATTTTTTAAATTAAGGTGTATACATTTTTTTTAGACGTAATGCTTTTGCACACTTAATAGACTACAGTATAGTGTAAGCATATGTTTTATATGCACTGGGAAATCAAACAATGCATGTGACGCACTTTCTTGCAGTAATCTCTTTATTGCAATGATCTGGAACTGAACGGACAGTATCTCAGAGGTCTGTCTGTATAGATGTATGTGTATATTCATAAACCTACTTATACTTTCTAGCTGTGTTGACTGAAAGGGTCTAGAAGTAGTACTAGGACTTCCCTAGTAGCAATGAGCGTGCTTAGCACCCAGAATTTGATTTCTTGATACCATTCTCCGATATACGGGACCAGGGCACCTTGGGAGAATGGTTGATTCCAGAGCTGGGGCAGGGAAAACACAAGATGAGTTTAAAACCTTTTGGACAAAAAAATAAGGAAGTCCTCAAAAAATGATGGGGCATGCGAGAAGGACAGAGCAGCCAACAGGAAGGAGCTCTCAAAGCCACAGCTGATAGCTGAGCAAGAAGATGATAGTGTTGGATCACAACCCATAGACTAAAATAAATACCCATGAGCCTATATTGATAAAAATTAATAATTTTATAAATAAATAGGTGGGGGGAAAGAAACAGCTCTTCCTTGCAGTAGAATTCCAATTAATAAATAGGATTGAGAACAATAGAAAATCACCATTTGGCAAAGTCGGTAGTAATAAGTGTTGCAGGCAAGGACCATCATCGATGGACGCTAACACTTGTGGGTGAGGAGAAACAGCGTATCTTCCCACAAGATACTTAGTAATAAACAAAGGGAAAAATAGTGACGTTACAGGGGAGAAATGTGTGAAGACTTTAACCCAGTGATCAGAGTTAACAGCAGTAATAGGACACGTCGACATGTTGTATCCACTGAGAAAGGCACAACACTTTGTGATTTTCTTGCCAAAAAAAAGCATAACTTCAGTCTAACCATGAGAAAACATCAACAACCCCAAATGAGAGACACACATTCTGCAAAATAACTGACCACTACTCTTCCCAAATGTCAAGGGCATAGAAGGCAGCGAGACACTAAGGAACCATGACAAACTGGAAGAGACTAAGCAGGAGACATAACAACTAAATGCTATGTGGGATCCCTGTCAAAAAAATGAACTTTCTTTAGTGGGAAAATTGGGGAAATACAAATGAGGTTTGCACGTGAGTTAATAGTGTTGTATCAACATTGATTTTCAAACTCTGATCATTGTACTGCAGTTATGTGTTATGTTAATATTAAGGGAATCTGGGTGAAGGGATTCTGTACCATTTCGCAACTTTTCCATAAACATAAAATTAATTCAAAATAAAATGTTTTAAAAAACTGAGAGTTTAAAAATGAAATTATTATGGAAAATAAAAGCAATATCAAAAGGAAGGAAGGAACCAGGAGTGATTTGGTGACCGTTTGGGCTTAGGGGTGTAATAACGAGCGGGAGAAAAGGAGGAGGGACACACGTTAGAATGGGGCTAATTTATTTATTTATTTAATACCTAATCAATTTATTTAGCAATATACAATAGCAAAAGACAAAGGCATTTAATAGAATGTGCTAATGACAAAGTAAAGGTGCTTAACACTAAACTACATACATTGATAACAATGTCATGTCAAAGGAGTATACATACATATAAATTTAAGAGATCTCAACATATGTTTACTATTGATCAAAAGTCATTTCGCTGGGGCCAGCCCAGTGGTTCAGGCGGTTGGAGCTCTGTGCTCCTAACTCTGAAGGCTGCCAGTTCGATTCCCACATGGGCCAGTGGGCTCTCATCCACAAGATTGCCAGTTCGATTCCTCAAGTCCCGCAAGAGATGGTGGGCTGCGCCCTCTGCACCTAAGATTGAACAGGACACCTTGAGCTGAGCTGCCGCTGAGCTCCCAGATGGCTCAGTTGGTTGGAGTGCGTCCTCTCAACCACAAGGTTGCCAGCTCAGCTTCCGCAAGGGATGGTGGGCTGAGCCCCCTGCAACTAACAACGGCAACTGGACCTGGAGCTGAGCTGCACCCTCCACAGCTAAGACTGAAAGGACAACAACTTGACCTGGAAAAAGTCCTGGAAGTACACACTGTTCCCCAATAAAGTCATATTCCCCTTCCCCAATAAAATCTTTAAAAAAAAATCATTTGGCTAAATACACAAATAACATCAGTAAGGAGTATCCAAAAACAGTAATAAGCTCTATAGGATAGTAACTATTAAAGTAGATGCCAAAAGCTCACCAAACTGGGGGAGAACAGCACTGGAAAAGTCATAAAGCAAAACCTTGCCAGGTCTGTAGCTGAGAAACTCAGGTGTCTCCCACACCACTGCTTGCTAGTTCCCAAGATGCTGCTGTTGTTGGCATTGTTTTGTTGTTAGTAGTCAGGGAGTCTTCTGATGCTATCAGCTGCATATAAGTTTTCAAGGTGTTAACAATCTGAAGAATGTTGCTCCTGTTGTTGTTGTGTTGTTGTTGTTGTTAGAAGTCGTCTTCTGATGCTATAAGCTGCAAGCTACTTATAAGTTTTCAAGATGCTAACAAGTTCTCAAGAAGGCTAACTGTGGGGAACAACACTGGAGAGACCGGGAACCAGCCAGACCTCACCAGGTCCGCGGTTGGGAGTCAGGACATCCCCTGGTGTTGTAAACTGCATGTTGCTGGAAGTCTTCAAAATGTTAGAATGATGAAGAATCACCAATGACAAAATGACCAAATGATGAAATAATAATTAATAATGTCACTGTCAACTGAGGTCTGTCTTACATATTTTTTCAGATGTACCTTAGAGCTAAGTTTTATGTTCCTGCCTCCCCCTCCGGGAATGGCCAGTTCCAGGAGGGACCAGCAGTTACTGATATGAATGTTGCCCATCCAGCCAAAGGGCCAATTCGTCCCGATGAGCAATATCTACTGTTCTTGCTTGGGACCATCAGCCCAAGGCCTTCCAAAGCCTGGCAACGTGCCTGTCACGTCGTCCTGATATAACTTACCTACTTCTTCACTTCATCTGCTGATGTGGGTGAAACAGACAGAACAAAGAGGGAATTCTCTCAATCCCTGATCAAGAATTTCTTTCACCCTAAGCTAACCATCACCTCACAACACGGACAGAACAACAAACATCATCTCATATCTCCCCTACTTGAGAGAATGAGACCAAAAAGAAAACCTCATCCCATGTCTCCCCTGCTCGCGAGAATGAGACCAAAGGGAGAATTTACTCAATCCCAGATCACAGCACAGAAATCACCTCACATACAGGAACAGATAAAAGCTAATAGACAAAAGCTCACATCACTCAATGAAGGCAAATTTTATTCAACATCTTCCCTATAAGAGGGTAGGGCTTGGGGTAAGATTTTATTGATAATGTATATTCCAAACTATCTTCCATTTTTGGGGTGGCTGGGGAAACTATTGAGCATAAACTATAGTGGGGAAGTCTGGAAGAGAAGCTGGTTTTGTGGGTTTGCTAACTTTTGATTATGTTAAGATTTCAAACTTGTGGGTGATTAGGACAGAATAGTGCTCAGACTATTGACATGTAATAAGCCACTTTTGTCACTTCACTGGATTTGGTGTCCCTAGCAGTGAGACACGGTGTCAGGGTCCCTACTCCTGAATAAAGCAGCTTCAGATGCTTAGTGCACCAATGAAAGTCCTTCCTGCTCTGGCCAAATTTGAGGCTATTATTTGTGTATTTTAGGACCGAAGCAAACCATGCTAAGAGATTGGAAATGTGTGGAAAACTTGGGAAGCTGGAAATAATGCCTGTACTAAACAGAAAAACTTTTGAAACTTAGGAATATATTTTTTCATTTGTAGGCACCAAAGATGATACAAAGAAATGCAATCTCAGAAAAAAAATTTCGGGCTACATGGATAGAGCAGAAAACATAAAGAAATACTTGGATCAAGAAAAAGAAGGTACAGTGGCTGTTTTAGAGAACGTGCTCATAAGCTACTGTGACAAAGCCCATTTCACCTAGTGTTTCTCACTGTGCCCTTGGAGCTCTGTGGTCTGGACCATTTATCCCTGAAGCCTACAGATTTACTCTGCATTTCTCCTATGCATAAGCTGTTCTTTTTTGCGGTCAGGGGTGCGGAGGGAGGGGTGGTCAGATACCCTCTTGAGAGTCTGATTGATGAAAGCTCTGCATACTGTAGACCTTTGCCTGCCGTTTTAAGGATTCACAGACCCTGTGAGGCTTACATGTGGACTCCAGTGTCAGTAATACCACAGAGGAATACAGAATGTAAATCTTATATTTAATTTACATTTCTCTTTATGAAATGACCAAAGTATTAAACTATCTAAAGAAACTCATAGGACTTTTTTGGGGTTTTGTTGCGAATCAAAAAAAATTCCAGGAATTAAGTTTTTCTAATGATTAGAGATGCAGGAAGCATGGCCCCCTATTTATTAGTTCTCTCCTCATGAGCACCCAGTTTACAAACATGCGTCTCAATGTCCATGGCTGCCTTTGCCTGAAGTGCACACTCCTGCTGCCTTTCTGCAGCTACAGGAACTACTGCCCTCAAAAGCCAGCGTTTCCAGCCCTGTCTGCTCTTCCCTGCGCTTCTCACTACAGCCCTTTCCCCCTCTTCCTAGTATTCTGTACCAGCCCATTCTGGGGGTGCCCCACTGAGCTCCTCTGTTGAGTGGCAATAAAACTGTTTCATTCACCCCCAAATCGAAATCTACAATGAAATGTCCCTCTAAAACATTGATGAAATATGTAGTACAATCAGCATTGTGGTTTGAACACACTGGGTTCAATTAACCTATGTGACTACCGGCTTGGCCTCAAAACTGATTATAGTAAAATAAGACCAGGTCTTATGTTAATTTTTGTTCCAAAAGATGCATTAGAGCTGATTGTCCGGCTAGGTCTGATTTTCAGGGAAACATGGCAGTAGGAACTGAATCCAAATGACTGGTTTTTAAACAAAATTTGAAAGTACAACTGCCATGTATATAAATTGGGAACTTTCATTAGGGGGTCATATTTAAAAAAAAAAAAACAAAAAAGAACCTTAAAGGTCTTTGATAACTTATTCCATAATTATTCATTCTGAATGAACAAAAACATTGGAACTATCCTACTGATCCTGTGCCCCCCTCGTCTTTGGCTTGGGTTACTGAAATGTACCATCAACTTCTGCTGAAAACACTCTACATGTTCTAAAGACTTCTAAACTCCATCTTATGCTGCGTTTAAGTGTTCATTACTCACTTGAGCTACTCAACTGCAGGACATAAAAAGACTTAAATCTGAAGAGAAGGACCAGACAACCACTGAATTATAGCTGTGGTTGTACTCACGGTGACAGGAACATCAGATATCTTTATACATACAGTCCTCTCTGGAATAAACTTCCTGGTTTATAGGAATCAGCTCAAGAATTTGTTCCAAGAGATCTCTGGATGTTCCCACTTGCCCGGCCTCCGTAAAAGCCAAAATCACTCATGGAATATTTTGCCTTACTTATCTCACAGTCTGCTGGGTACACAGCCGGCATTCAAAAATGTGTACTAAGTGTAGGAGTTAAAAAAAATTAACTTGTATCTCATCCTGATTAATCACTACATACAAATTTAAGATGTTTAAAAAGAAAGTGGTCACTGGTTTTATTGACACTTGTGTTTTGTAGATGGAAAATACCACAAGCAGATTAAAATAGAAGAGAATGCCACGGGTTTCAGTTATGAGTCGCTTTTTCAAGAATACCTTAATGAAACAGTTACAGAAGTTTGGATAGAAGATCCTTATATTAGACAAACTCATCAGGTAAGTGACATGTACACAAATATGATGAAATGTTGTTTAAAATGTACCAGTTAGTAGTAACCCATCCCGTTATCTTTTCAGCTGTATAACTTTCTTCGATTTTGTGAACTGCTTATTAAGAGACCATGTAAAGTAAAAACTATTCATCTGCTCACCTCCCTGGATGAAGTAGGTATCTGCAGGCATTTACCCTTTCTTCATTCATTTTATTCAGTTACAGCATGTAGCTTGAGTCAGGAAAACCTGGGTGTAATGCTTTATTCAGCTGGAGCTATTTGTTTGGGGGGGATTTATCTAATAATAGGCATAAACACCTTCAGAAAATGCTGTTGATTGTATTAATAGTATTTTGTACTTTGCATTGGGCCACTTTGCTAAAATGTCTTGTTCAAGTAGGTTGTCAGGTTATTCTCTTGGCTGTTCTAGGAAGCCATCACACTGTCTGCACTATTGACAACTTTGTCTTTTTTCTACCGATTATTATATCTCTTTTTCTAGATTGATTGCCTTGGCCTTCTTGGGGATCATAGCATGACAATGGGTGTATTTCTCTTGATTTTGACCTACATAGGGATGTTTTGAAATAATTCAGATCTCTGAGAGTCATCTAAGAAGAAGGCAGCCCCATCTGAATAACTAGACAGCATTACTAAAATATATTTTAGGAGATGAGTTGGGGTTGTGTTATGTTCACATTAGGAAAAAAACCCAGTTATTTTGATAAGAACAATTGCTCTTAAACTACTTCATATTCTTTGGTTGCTTCTTTGAGATAACAAACATTGAAACTAGTACAGAATCTTTTCATTTTGACTCACCTACGATACACATTGCATAGCATGGGGATAATTTAAAATATTAACAACTGAGGCAGAAAATTATATTTTTCCTATTAACAGGGCTGTGGAAAACAACAGCAAATTAGTGGCCTGGGGGAAATAAAAGAGTCACTCGGGAATCATGGAGTGCTGTTGGAATTAGAATACTCTTCTTCATTACATGACCGAGAAATTAGGTTAGTATATAGTAATATTTTCATTTTTTATGCAGTTGAAAAATACTTATTTTCATTTAAGTTTTATATAATTGCATATAA
This sequence comes from Rhinolophus sinicus, assembly GCF_036562045.2. NCBI lineage: Eukaryota > Metazoa > Chordata > Mammalia > Chiroptera > Rhinolophidae > Rhinolophus > Rhinolophus sinicus. The sequence goes on along the minus strand of NC_133755.1, from coordinate 66,149,704 downwards.
ATATTTAATTTAAATGTTAAAATTGTAAATAAAATTCAATTTTAGTATCTTTTCACTCTTGAGGGAAAAAAAAAAGTCTGGCTTATTTTGTCCTGTATGCAAGTTTCATATTTCCTAATGGAGTACAATGTACATGTTCTGTGTCATGAGAAGAGGAAGTACTTTTCTGTCTAATCAACTCTACGTATTGTATCATGGTATTGGGAGAATTTCCCTTTCTGGTGATACTGATATTTTTTTAACGTGGCTTTACTTCTTGTGGTTTATAGAATATTCTAGTAGGCGTGACAGTATGCTATGTCTATAAGGAAACAGTATATGCAGAGGAACATATTTATGGTATGTTCCTCTGTTTAGCACAGTGGCTTCCATATGTTTATAGCAGCTGCACCGTCCATTGTAATGAAAACTTAAGCACAACCTAAATGCAAAACAGATGAAAATGCAGCCTCTGTGTTGAAGCACAGGTCAGCATTGAGAGCTCTTTAGCTCTAGGTGGGGGAACCCCTGAAACAGCACCCCAGTCTGCCTGAGTACACTTTGAAACCACTTACTAGCAGAACAGGAAAGTTTGTTGTATCAGCAAGCTGAAATGCAAGAGTAAGCCTTAATGTAATTGTTAAACTCTTTATCAACTAATCAAATCAACTGATGCTTTCTGTGGGCATTTTGTTTCCTTGTTGACACAGCCCATGAGTCACCCCAGGTTTGGTTCAACTCATGCCACTGGAGGAAATGATTTTCTCTGTTAGGGGGAGATTTGCTGACACTTTTTACCCTCCAGTTTTGATAATTGTCTGATGTAAATGGAATATAATATATATTAATTTCTATAGGTTCAACAATGGATGGATGATTAAAATTGGAAGGGGACTGGATTACTTTAAGAAACCACAGGTAGGATATAGCCTTATGAGTGGGTAGCACTCTTTTTGTATTGTTTTGATAACATGGCCTTGGCCCTTTTTGTTAAACTCTTTTCTTCTCTTCTTAGGGTCGTTTTTCCCTTGGATATTGTGATTTTGATTTAAGACCATGCCATGAAACAACAGTGGACATTTTTCATAACAAGCACACAAAAAAAATATGATGGGTAGTAGCTTAATTTACAGTGTATATTTCTATTTTAAGTGAATATTGGATTTTTTTTTACTTTGAACAGATCATTCCTATAATATATGAATTTAACAATAAATGTATATATTTCTACTAATTTATGGATCCATTGTTCAGTTCTGTGACCAGTAATAAATATTTTTGTAAATACTCAGTAGATTTACAGTGTTTCAAGTCATATATGGTTAATTTAAACATTTTACCAGCTTTTCTCTTATTTGGCTGTGAAGAGTGAACCAGCAAATAATGAGCACTTTATAAAGATGAATTGGATATTAATATTGTCCCTGGGAATTTGGAATCCAGGAGGAAAACATCGTGGATTAGAGCACTCTTAAGAGACACATGGGCTTGTACATCTGATAACCAGAAAAAAAGTACAGTGTTAATTTTGTTACCATTAAGTGTCTTTGGCAGACATCACCAACATTCAGTTACCCAATATTACCTAGCTCCAAAAAGGCAAATCAACCTATTTAGTTATCCAGACGCATTTTGTAGCTTTCAACCTTGGCTGGCACATTTGTAAAACTTTGCAGCTTAGAATCAACTCTTCTTGGTAAGCTTATCCATCCAGATTCCAGTTGACTAGATGAGGAAAAGATTATGTTTTATGGAGATAGACTGGGAGAGGGGATAGAGGTAGAGGCAGTGGGCAGTCCACTAATAAGCTAAACCAGAGTGCGTAGAGGGAAACAAGCACTGCAGTTGGAGAGTGTGTGCGTGTGTGTGTGTGTGTGTGTGTATTTATATCTGGAGAAGACTGAAGATTAAATTCAAGATTAAATAGTGTGGAAGAACAAAGCCAGGTGGAAGGAAGCCATGGGAATAGGTTGGCAGTGTAGTCCTGCGTGGCCTTGGACGCCAGGTTTGTTTTGCCTTTTAGGGCCAGCAGGTACATGATTGAGTTGGCATAAAAGACCAAAGATGGCTTCCGGAAAAGTTCCTGGTGTTTTTCTTCGATGTTTTCAGGTAAATGTGCTGATAAGGCTGAACCTGCAAATACTCAAACCAGTCTTGCCAAACTTTGTAATATGGAAATGAGGGTTCTCATGAGAATACTTGGACAAGTATTGGAGCTGATCAAAAGTTACTTTCTGTAGAGTATCCTCACATATTTTGCCAGGTACCGTCATGTGGAGGGTTTCATTTCCGATGAGAATACATGTTAGACCTCCTTACTTTCATCTTAAAATACCAACTCTGATTTCTGGAGTGTATGGCTCTGCCACTAGAGAATCAGCAGTCCGCAACCCTGTGAAAGTAACTTTTATTCAACTGTCATAGACATCCTGCCTAAGAGACAATGATATTTAAAGAAGAGAACCTATACACATGCTATCCATTACTCTACGTATTTGAAGTTCTATCCCCAGATCCAATAAGACCATCAGAAGGCCGTCAGATGCAAGTTTTCCTACTAAACATATCAAGAAATGTGCAAGAACTATATGAAAAAAAATAAGTTTTATGGAAGGATGTAAAAGAAAACTAGAGTAACTGGAAAGGCAGATTATATTCCTGAATGGGAATGCTTAGTAAGATGTCAGTTCTCCCTAAATGAATTTATACATTAAATGACAAAAGAGACTAACGTTAGGAGACTTGCATGACTAGCTATAAAGACATAAATCTATGATATATATTTTTAAGTGTCGGCATAAGAATGGACAAGTAAATCAATGGGATAGAAGAAGGAGTCTGGAAGCACATCTGAGAAAGTGAATGTGTATATGGGTACTTAATAAACAACAAAGGTGTCTTTAAAAATTAGCGGGCAAAGAGTATTCAATAAATGGAAAAAATAACATTAGAGCTCTGCCTTACTCCACCAAGAGAAATTATTCGAAATGTATTAAAGTGATAATTAAATAAAAAATCCAAATTTGTGTTTTAAACCCAACTAAATGTTCTTAAGCACAACACAAAACCCAGGACTTACTAAGGAAAATACAAGAGCAAAAGCTTTGATTATTAGATATTTAAAACGAGTAAAGGGAACCATAAAAAAGTTTAAAAACCTATGAGTTCAAATAAAACCCTCCAGTGCATACATCCCAACCAGGTATCACCCTATTTCTTTGTTCTTCATGAATAAACTTCTTGAAGTTCTCTATATAGATTTTGTGTGTTTTTTCCCCCTATTTCCTCACCACCTATTGACACTTCAACTCAGGAGTCCCCAGTCTGGCATAAGGGGCAACAGGCCCTACTGGTTGATGATTCAAATGCATTAAATGCCTGACAATACTTCATTCTGTCTACCCAGCCAAGGTGGTCTTACCTATAATTTCATCTGTGGCTTTAATCCATTCTTCCTTTCTACCAACCCTGTTGCCTGCGGATTATAGGGGAGATGGAACCTCCACTCAGTGTCATGTTATTTTGCCCAGCCTTGCACACTATGAGCTTTGAACTGTGACTCATAATCACTGTCTGATGAGGACACCTGAACATTGTACTTAGCTTCTCTAATCCCCTAACAGTATCAGTCTGGTTGGTATGAAGGGAAGATAGGCTAAGCCAGGTGTGGTGTCCACACAAACCAAGGCATATTTAGAACCCTGACTTGGCGCCTACATGAGGCTGTTGAAAGCAGTAAGGGCAGGTGTACAATACTCACTGGGTGCAGTTCTCAGATAGCTTCTCCTATTTCCTTAACTCCCATTCTGGCGATTTATAATGTTTGACACTTACCACTGTTCCAGGAAGCGGTGAACTTCAGGTTCCCCGGGGCGTTTCCCCTCAGCACTGGTTTGATTGCTCGAACCCAGAGGTGGAATTCACCAGCGGAGGTTTGCAGAGTTTGACCTTGTAGGATATCAATACCCTGTATGTTCTCTGGTATTGGAAAGATAAAAAACTTACATTCTTGTGGGGGAGAACACCCAATTTGCAGTGTCAAAGGGAACTTCCTGACCATAACCATTTCCCCTCTGCAACCATCGATGGTGCTGAGGGGCCCAGAAAACTTCTGAGGGTTACTACGTATCAGAGTGAATTTGGCTCCAGTATCAACCAGAGCTGTCACCTTTTGCTTATTTCTGGAGGACCAGTGAATGGCAAGCTCAACTTGGGGCCTCTGATCGCCCCCAATGGCCCTCACCTGGAGGTAATCATTGCCTACGTCCTATACACAGGTCAGCATCCACCCCAATAGGACTGTATCTCTGAGGCCTATGCTGGAACAAGTGGGGTCCTAGAGGTGGTAGAGCCAGGGGTGGTAGGAGCAGGTCTTAACTGTTGTTCAGGTTTTAAGGCTTTCCACAGGCCAACCAACACAATGTTGGGTCGTGGGGGCCCAGCAATGGGGCAAACCACATTTGCTGCTTGGTTACTTTCCCTGGACCCTTTACAGTCAATTGGGATAGCCTTTTGGCTTCTCGAGTTTTCTGCCTTCAGTCTTTTCCATAGTCTCTACCCGTTCCCAGGATTCGTCAATTTCCCCAGGTCAGCAATGGACTGCTCAACATCATAAATGTCCCACAACTGGGCTAAGCATGGATATCGGTGTCCCCAAACCCGGTGCTGGGGGCAGACTGGATTCAATCCTGCAGTGACTGGCTCAATCAGGGACCTCAAAGACAGGGGTATCATTGGCTTGTATCATTCCTGACTCCCTAAGAATTTGTTGTACCTCCTCTATTGATTTCCAGGGTCCCACTTGACCAGGCAGATCGCCCTTACTGGGACCAGCTTCCTGCAGGATAGAATAATCCAATCAATAAGGTAGTACCTTGAACCCCCGGAGCAGGTGGTGCTCGAGGGCAGGGTACATGGTGATAAATGACTATTTTAAGCCACCAGATTTTGGAGTGGTTTGTTCTGTGGCAATAGATAACTGATAAGACCTGGGATATTCTCCACTTTGCGTGGCTGCTTTCTTCTCATTCTTCAGGTTTCAGTCTCAAAGTCGTCTCCCTGATACCTCTAGGTAGGTAGCCCCTATTATTATAACTACCTACCTGGACTTTTCTCATTTTGTAATTATTTACTGATGTCTTTGTCTACTTTCCCTACTAGGCTTGAGTTTTTTAAACTCAGGTCTGGACCTATTAATGGGTCATAAAATTAATTTTAAATAAAATTGAATATAAGGTACCAGATTAAGTAAAGGATAAGCATTGTATTGTGAAACTTCTTTAGGTGTAGGTAATGTATGTGTGCTGGTACACAGTGTAAAATATGTATTTTACTCTAGTTTTAAAAGTTTGAAAGTCACTATACTAAGCTGTCATCTCCTGAGTCAGTGACTATGTCTCTTTCACTTACCATGGAGATCCAACAACCAGCAAAGGATCTGTCACTTAGGAAACAGTGAACACTGTGGGAATAAGAGAAGGGTATGAGATTGAACTGTAGACAGGAAGTGGTGGGAGCTGATGTTACTCTTTGAAGAAGTTTGTCAATGAAGAGATGGACAGAAACAATAAAACCTTGAGTGGGAGAGTTTTTGGGAAAGGGGAGACATGACCATGTTCATTAACTGAGGGTAGGGATCTGGTGAAAGTTGAGAGAAAATGCGAGATAAAGAAGATAAATATGTGATGGTACAAGGCCCCACACTGGAGGACAAAAATTTAGGGTACCCCTAGAGTGATTAGCTTTCGGGAAAAAGGATGTATTTCTTTGTGAGATTGAATGAGATGAGAAATGTTGAAATTGAGAACATGGGGCGGGACTAAAGGAGCTCATTTCTGAAAGCCTCTGCTCTCAAATTATGAGTCAAGGTTTGAGACAAGATTAAGAGTAGTGGGATTCTGAGCTTAAGAAGAGTGGAAACATTTAGAGATAAGGCCTTTGAAGAACGAGGGGGAGTCTACACAGACGAGTTGAGTTTGACACCAACAGAAAGAAGAAATAAATGTAAGTTGAAATTGTAAATATGAAATTGGGTTAATCTGCATGATTATGTGAATTTTCTTCCAGCATTGCCTGCCTCCTGGGCATAGGAGTAAAAAATCAATTGTTGGAATAAAACAAAAAGGGGGTTACAGTAGGTCGAGAGGGGCAAATGAGAATGATGGTAAGAAAGAGCAGTAGACTTAAAATGATTCTGGCTACAGTAGGAAGGGAGATGAAACAAGAGATTAGGTAGGGCCTAGTTAAGGACTTAACAAGTAAGTGCAATAGACTTGATTTAGTGGGAGAGGATGGAAGGATATGAAAATATAACTAAAAGGGAGAATTTTAGAGTTTCAGGTATCAGAGGTGGCAAGAAGCCTGGGTTATATTTCACACAGGTAAGAAAAAGAACTCTGAGGTCAGAGTGTCTACAATACATCCCCAAGATGGTAACAGGCAGCTGAACTATAAATGCACACCAGGTATTAAAATCAGTGCAGAAAGAGACAGAGCATCCTAGAGGTCAGTGGAAAATACAGACAAGGAAAGGTGATAAGACACTTTCACATGGGAAGACGTTACTGAAAGAGACCAGGCCTTTTTTAAGAGACATATAACACACATTGAAAAAATTTATTTTCTCACTGAAACTGTCAATATTAAGAAATTTACTTGGAATCACATTATTCCCTTAATATTTTCACAGAGAATATTCCATTTGCTGTGTAGATCATCGTCTGCTGGACATGTTTTACATAATATATTTGTTAGCATAGTAGTTTCAATTGGGCAAAACTTACTGCCAATAAAACTTGAATTTAATTTGTCACATATTTCCAAGGGCAACCAATGATCAGGTGCTTCAATGTTACAGAGTTCAATTCTCCCATTCTTTACGTCTATGAATACTTTAACTTCCAAGTGTGACTGGCCATGGAGCACATTAAAGGAAGTGTTTATACTGAACTTTGGAGTTTTGCCATAGATCCACTCCCAGGTTTGCAGGTCTCTGGCTTTTCTGTTGATTCCAGGAAACAGTGTCTCGTCTGTTGGGTTTATTAAGCTGATGCGGTCATCAATCTGATGATAAGCAGCGTACTCTGCAGCAATAGCATCCATCAGTACTTCACAGGTCAGAGTGGGATCGCTTTCCAGAAGGTTTTTTACTAAGGAAGGTATGCTAGCAGTCGCATTGCTCCTGATCCCTTGGTAGGGGCTCTTGAGCAAAGACGACAAGAGGGTCCTGTCCGTACTACATAACAAAGTGCAGTGGTGATAAGCAGTAGTCCGGCCAATCTTAGAAGCTGTGCCCGAAATTTTAAACTGTCCATCAAGTAAAAGGTCAAATCTTTTGGTAGGCTGCACGTCCAGTTGGGGTTGGACGGCATTCAGAGCTCTGACAACTAATTTTAGATTTCCCATCCTATCATACTTTTTCTTGGTTGTAAAAAACGTCAAGTTGATATTACCCATATCATGGTAGACGGTGCCTCCTCCACTTCTTCTCCGAGCCAGTTTTACACCTGCTTCTCTCATCAGGTTCAGGTTACATTCCTGCCAAGGGTTCTGATGCCGACCAATTACAACAGAGGGAGAATTTCTCCAGAAGAACAGAACCGGCTTGCCTTCTAGATTCATGTGGTCATGGATCCAGTCTTCTACAGCCAGATTTTGGTAAACATCATTGGAAATCGACTGTAAAATGAGCCCACTTTTTACTGTGCTTTTAAAGCCAGCTGCTGGGACTTTGAGGTTACAAAGTAACTGGAAGCAATTCTTCCTTGAAAATGGGATCAGCATGCTTTTAAAAATGGAAGACAGACACATTAATTGAGAAAAGGAAAGTTGAATTTTATTTTCTAGTTATCAGTTCTTGGTTACTTAATCCAAACTTAAGTAATTCTCTTAAGTGTCCAGTACAGTTGCTTTTCTTGCCTTTTAGCTTTATCATTCGTCTATAGCAATTCTACAACACAGTAGTCAAAGGAAATAAATGAAGACAAACCTCCGATAATTTCAATTGAAATGGAATAAGGGCACAGATTTTTCAAATAAATCTGCAAATACATTATGTAATGTATCTCAACGCCAAACCAATTCTTTTGAATTCACAGGGTAATACATGGTCATTGAGAAAAATGAGAAAATATAGATAAGCAAAAAGCAAAATAAAAGAATCCATAGCACCACCACCTGGAGAACATCACAACTGACAATTTGGAGTGTCTCCATTTTTTTCTGTGCATGTGTTTACGGTTCCGAAAAAAGGAACCATAAACATTACTTAATTCAACATGAAGTCTGTTTTTCTATTTTTGCATCAACTTTAATGTTGTGTAATATTCCACTGTCAGATACACCACAGTTGACTCAGTCTCTTAGTTTGTAATTGTAGGTTGTTTCTAATTTTACTGTGTTGCCAACAATGTATTCATGAACATCTCTGTGGAAAGCTTTAAGTATGTCCTTATAATACATCTAAAATAATTCCTATTTGACTTTGAGATGTGATTTATTTAAAAATATTTAGTAGCATAAACATTTTATTTAGGTCAATATTAAATTAGGATGGATCCCCTGAGGACAGAGGCAGAGACAGTCACAGTAGCAGGTTATATGGGAAGGCTATGAACAATTTTATTATGTTTGGACACTTGATACATTTTTGTTAATAGTGCTGATGAAATATAAGGTGACAAAAGGCTGAAAATACTAGCTATACTAATGCAGTATTTTGATTAGTTATGGTCGTAAAGAAACCCTTCTGTTCCAATTCTGTTTCTTAGGATGATCATAATTTTTTCTTATGGTTAAAGAACTAGAATAGAATGGGTTACTAAAGTCCATAACCAGGCCAAATTCCTGTAATGTTAAGTCCTAGAAGCACAATTCCTAGGTTAAAGAGTTCTCACATTTTCATCACTTGATATATTTTGATAAATTATGCTACAGAAAAGTTGAACCAGTTTACACTTTGTCTGGAAAGGTCAGGAGAGGTTTAATAGAGGAAGGGATACTTGAACTGGGTCTGGTGTTTACCGAGTCCATGGGATTAGCATGTCCCAGGCACATGCAAAGACAGAGTCATCTAACAGGAAGGCATGTTTTGGGGACTCCCTCCTCAGCGACAGGCTCACACTCCCAGTCTTCTAGCTCCACTGAAGTCCACGGCTACGCGGCCTTAGGAAGCCTCTGCGGCCAGCCTGAACATCTTTGCATTCTCTTTGCTCTTGGCTGTATTTGAATGATTCTGATAATAGTCCCTCATTCACTCAACAACTACTTATGGAGTGCCTACTAGGCACAAAGTAATAAGGGAATAGAGAAGCGGAGGAGACAAACTCATGTAATTCTAAAACACTTGGACTTTTTCTAAAAGTAGCCGGGATCTACTGGAAATGTTTAAAGCAGGCAGGGCTTAAGCCAGCAGTGCTGAGCACGGATTAAAGAGAAGCTGGATTGGGACAAGGAGAATAGTTAGTAGACGAATGCAGTTGTGCAGCTAGAGATAACGAGGGCCAGAATCTGGGCAGCAGACAGACACTAGTAAGGTCGTAGACTGGTCTTTGCTTTCCAGGCACTCACAATCTATTGGGAGATACTAAGAAGCAAGTAAGGAAGATAATTAAAGTCGTGTCATAAATACTGTGATAGGGTAAGTACATTAGAGGCCATTTCTGCCTCTAATTAGTGGAAGTGACAGTGAAGCTGAGACATAAAAGAGCTAAGGAAAAGTATTTACAACAAAGTGCAACAGCTTGGAGGAAAAAATGACCTGTTCAAAGAAGTCAAAGAATTTAATTCCATTGGCTGGTACCTAAACTTTGAGCAAGTATGGGGAATTGGAAGAGATAAGGAGGCAGGAGTAGAGATCAGATTATGAAGAGACTCAAAATCCATGTTAAATGCTTCCCTTTACCCTGAGGGCCGTGGAGGAGATGCTGAAGAGTTTTAGGAAGCGGGAAGATCAGATTTATACTTTAGAGACATCACCTAGAGATTTAAGCAGGGAGAATCTACAATACTTGGTAATTGGTTGAATGAGGAGGAGAGAAGTCAAGGGTCATGTCCTTTATAGTATAATGATTACAAGCTCAAACCAGAGTGCCAGCATTCAAATCCCAGTTCTGCATCTTACCACCTAACTGACCTAAGGCAGATGAGTTGAATTTTCTGTGCCTCAGATACTTTATCTGTAATATTTGGGGAATGACAGGACTCATACCAGGATTAAATGAGTAAATACATGTAAAGTGCTTATAAAAGTGCCTGGCTCATGGATAGTACACAATATGTTAGCTCTTTTATTAATATGATGCCTGATTTCTGGCCTGGCAAATGGGTGGAAAAGAGATGATATTTCCTAAGACAGATTTCATAGGGAGAGGAGGTATGGGGTGAAGATAATTAATTCACTTTGACTGTTGAACTTGAGAGTCTATGGTTATCCAGCTGCCAGTGGTGCAGAGCTGAATAGATGGTAACTCAAGCCATGGCGGGGACTGGATTGTCCAAAGAGGGTTCAGTGAGAAGACATGCGAGCCTTAGAACCCTGAAAAGCAGACACCTTTAAGGGATATGCAGAAGAAAGAGGGAGAGCTCTCCAAAGAAACGGAATCAAAAGAAAGGAAGCAATTTTAAAATACGGTATTATAGAAGCTTCAAGGAGACAAGAGGGTTAACAATGCCAAATGCTGAAGACAGACCAAGTAAGATGAGGGATGGGAAAGATCGATTTGAGTTAATAGCACCAAGACTCTTAGTCATCTTGGCAAGAACTGTATGTTTGAGTGAAGTGGAGACAATAAGTCCATTCTAGTTCCAAAGTGGAAAAGCTAGGGACAGCAGCTAGAAGGAAATGTGGAATTAGGAGAGGAATTAAAATGCAAGAGAACTGAGCATGTTTAGATCCTGGTTAAGTCAGGAGAGGGAGTGAGGGCAACACTGGTGAAGGGAGGTCCCTGACACAGTGGTGGTGTTGGCATTGAGTGCAGGGAGGGAGGGAGGCAGCCCTGACAGCAGACAGGATCCTCTTCCATTGTGACCTGAAGGAGATACAGTAAGGGACAGCTGTGGTGGATGCTAACATGCTGAATGGTGTCTGTGGATTTGGACATTCTCAAAGATCTTGTGAAACATCCTTCCCTAAGGTTAAGGCTCTGACTCTTATCTGCATATGCAGATTGTGGCAGGATAGCAAGTGGTTAATAGCTTAACGTTCCCCACCCCCAGTTTTGAGATTATATCATTGTATTAACGTGTGCAACATAATGATTTGATGTATGTATATATTGCAAAATGATTATTACAGTAAGTTTAGTTAATGTTACAAATTCTTTTTCCTTGTGCTAGGATCTTTTAAGATCTCTCTTAGCAAATTTCAAATATATAACACATATAGTTGTTAACTATAGTCTCCTATAGAGCTTAAGTTTTAATCCTGGCTCTGCCACTTACTACCCTGTTTCCTTGAAAATAAGACCTAGCCGGACAATCAGCTCAAATGCGTCCTTTGGAGCAAAACTTAATATAAGACCTTGTCTTATATCAGATTATATTATATAAGACTTGGTCTTATATTATAGTAAAATAAGACCAGGTCTTATATTAATTTTTGCTCCAAAAGACACTTTAGAACTGATTGTCTGGCTAGGTCTTATTTTCAGGAAAACACAGTAATAACCACAGTAATTAGGTGACTAGTTTAACCTCTAGCTATTTAAATTGCCTCATTTATAAAATACTCTTACCTCACAGAATGGTTGAGAGAATTAAATGGGTTGACATGCAATAAGTGCTAATGCTTGCCACATATCACATTAACTGTTATGGAGTTCCTGCCTTTCCATCTCTATTCTCACACTGTTCCTGTTGTATGACATGAATTCACCCCAGAAGCTTAATAGGAAAGTATAAAGATTGCTAAGTAAGACACATCAAACGGACATTTACCTTGATAATTAACAATAGTGCAAGATAATGACTTTGGTCAAAAACGCGATCTTTAGGGTTCCAGAACGAAATCAATTCATTAATAGTGATGAAAATATCTCTAGTCATCTTGGCATTGTGTATACAGTGTGAATGAAACACAACAAAGGTTATTACTTCAACAAATCTTGCATCTACTACATGACAGGCACTGTTCTGGGCATGTGGGATTCATCAATGAACCAAATACAGGTAAAGACTCCAGGAAAAAGAAAAAGGAGAGCTTGGAAATGGGTATGTAAGAGGAACTAGGCTGCAATTTTAAACAGGGTTGTTACGCTACACTTCACTAAAAAAGTGATATTTGAGCAAAGACTGACAGAGTCGAGGGAGTTAGGCTGAGTGCCTACTATGTGACAGAAACTGTAGGCACCTGCATACATAAACAAATAGGCCCCTGTGAGGATGTAACAATCAACTGAGCTCTGAAAGATGAGAAGAATCCGGGGGGGGGGGGGAAGGAAACAAAGGGATATCTGAAAAAACCCGAATGTCAGTTTATTCGTTTACAAAGAGAACTGTAGGCTCTCAACTGGGTATTCGGCTCAGCCTGTCTAATTTATCATATTTGCTTGGTGAATACAGACTCTGAAGCAAAGGATTCAGTTATATGATTTCGATATCTGATGGGATAAGCCCCGAGGAAACCACTTTCATAAACTCTGGGTTCTGGAGAGATCCTGCTATTAACACAAGGACATCCTCTCTCTCCTAGAGGCGGCCTGGATTCATCCGGGACAGGTGCCCCTCTCTTTTATTCCATGCTTCAGTAACAGATGGGCCCTCCAGCTGAATGGCAATAGTCTTTGTTTCGTTGTCAGGATATAGTCAATGAGTCTTGAAGGCCTGGTACAATTTCGTGTATTTAACTTTGCAGATCTCTCTTCTCACCTTGTAATGATGAATTTTATAGTTTTTCATCAGAGGACAATTTTATTTCCATGTTTTAGGGGACACTTCGCTACCACCACTTGGCTTCTTCACCACCGAACAGAAAGCAAAAAATAACACAATCCCACGTATCCACCTAGGCAGGCCCAGCCCGTTCAAAAATCCTTACCGAGTTATTTTGCCAGCTCTGACAGAGTGTAATGACGGTCGTATGTACGTTTTATTTCGCCTTTTCGGCTCTCTCTGGGCGCGCACACAGCCGGCACGCAACACGTTTTAACTATTACTGTCCCATGTTGGGGAGAAACCGTTCCCACCAGGGTGCTGGGTGCTCCCAAACGCTGAGCGCAAACTGCGGCTCCTCCAGCACCAGCGCGCGGAGACCGCCCAGGTCCCCGCCCGCCCCAGCCCGCTGCGCCCCGGAGGCCGACACTGGCATCACCCACCTGCTGCTTTCCGTAGCGCCCACAGCCGCGAGCGTGCGCGTGGGGAATAAGGACGCGTGGGACCCCGGGCCCCGCAGGCTGCGCGCGCAGCTGGTCCCCGTTCCCCCCCACCCCGGCACCGCCCCGGAAGTGCCGCGAGGAGGCGGGGCCCCGGCCGGCCGGGCGCCCGCGGGTTCCTAAGGGTCTTTCCCAGCTGCCGAGTCAGGGCCAAACCAGATTAGAGGCAGGGACGCGCGGAACGACCGAAAGCCCTAGAACCCCCAGTTCAGATGGACTAAGTGACAGCACAGAGCTGACGGTCACCGGGGCGAAGGTAGGAGGGGCGGCCGTGTCAGGCTGGAGGGGGCACTTTGTGCAGCGAGTCTGGGGGAGTCCCCCCGAAACCCGGGCAGTCGGGACACAGGCGAGGCCCGAGTGCCAGCAAGAACTGTTACTGCACGTTTGGGGTCTTACCTATCTTCTCTTTACAGTCCAAAGGGCAGAGAACTCCACTTGGGAGGGGGAAACTAAAATCAGTTTTAAAAGACAAATTGTATTTAAAGGAATAAAGGCTGGTGGTTTCCCACAGGTAGGAAGGAGTGGGTCAGCAAACACACGCACGGAGGCGAATGATCGTTACCACTTGGGGTGCCCCTCATTGCAGCTGACAAGAAAATCCTTGTGGCTGAGCCCGCTGGGCAATTCCCCAGCCAGCCAGAGTCTCAGTTAACTATTGTGTGTAACAAACTGCCGCAAACATCAGTGCCTTAAAATGGTGTATTATTTCTAACGAGTACATGGGCAGGTTGGGTGAGCCCTCTGCTGGTGTGACGTGGACTTACGCTTGTGGCTTCAGTCAGCAGGGGGTGGCTGAGCCGGGAAGTCCAGGATGGCATTATTCACACCCTTGACAATTGGTGCCGGCTGGCCGCTGGGGCACGTCAGGTCAGGCCTGGCCCTGTAACTAGTAGTTCAGGCACATTCTAGTCCCCAAAGCAACAGTAAAGGCAGCCCAGCGTTAAGGGGTGGAGCAATGGACCCCACCTCGTGATAAGAGGATACAAAGAATTTGTGGTCCTCGTTTTCAGTCTTCCACGGAAATCAATATCTCCTTCAGTTAGATTAAAAACCAAGTGTTACATCTCCCAGAAGGAAGCATCCAGTGTTCACATTTTGGTGATGCTGATACAGTAAATAGCTAGGGCGCCATATAAAGCTACCGCAAAGACACAAGGACTCCTCATTTATTTATTACCCTTTTGATTGAAGTCACTCCGAGTCCTGTAGTCTTTCTGGTATTATACAGATGGGAATGGATTCTGTTGAGTTAGTCCCGGTAGGAATATCCCTAGTAGTCATTAAAAATAGCCACACAATACTGTTGCCCTCTGCTTATGTTACATCTTTCTGTATTCTATTTCTGTGAAATCTGAGATGGTACAGTTTTTTTCCCCCTAATTTCGCACTGAGGTGGTTTTCGAGACTCGCATTTCCTCTGTGCTCTGAGACTGCTCTTCTTTGGTGATTCATACCCCCTCTCTCCTACTTCTTCACTGGAACCTTCGTCCACTGACACTCAAATATGAACTCCATCTCATCTTCACAATCCTCTAGTGACCTCATTTCTCTTTTCGCCTTTTATCCTGTTTACTCCACTTCAGAGCTGAGCTTCTTCAAAAAGTTGCTACACATCCTGTATCTACTTCCTTACTTCCCATTCATTTTTTCAACCTATTCCAACATGGCTTCTATGTCCATTATTCAATCAAAAATGCTTTTTGGGGGATGGACAAAATGGGTGAAGGTGGTCAAAAGGTACAAACTTCTAGTTATAGATAACTTCTTGGGATGCAATAATACATAGCATGGTGACTAGAGTTAACAATATTGTATATTTGAAAGTTGCTAAGAGACTGGATCTTAAAAGTTCTCATCATAAGAAAACAAATTGGTAACTGGGTGGTGATGGATGTTGACTAAACTTATTGTAATCATTTTGCAGTTTGTACATATGTAAAATTATTTTGTACACATAAAATACAATGTCATATGTCAATTATATCTCAATTAAAAATGAAATTATTTAAATCATTTGAAAAAAGTATTCAGGGGCGATGGAGAATTTGGTCAGCGACTTACTCTCAAATGGTTGTGGGGTGGGAGTGGTAAGGGAAAAGTATTAGTACTATACTTGCAACTTTTCTGTACATTTCAGATTGTTTTAAAATAAACGGAAAATAATATGTTAGGTGTCTGGCATTGTCATAAAGACAGTTAGTGCCCCCACCTAGGCCCCCTTTACCTTTAATCCATGCATCCATTCTCCAGCTACTGTGAGTGTAGAAGCTGTCGTGCCCAGAGACACCTGAGTGGTTCACACTACCTCCCTGCCCCCCTCCCACTTTGGCTTAGTGGTGGGCAACCAGTGCCTGCTGGTATGAGGGTACAATAGTCCCCTTGCCTCTGTGGGACAACTTTGGAGTGTGAACCCTCCAGAGCTCCCTGTGGATTGGGGCAAGAATTCACCTGAGTCTTTATCCTTAGTTGACTTCTGCTTCTCTATCTTGCTTTCCTAATCCCTTGACAGGCTTTTCCGCAAAATCACGTGGACCTGAATCCCTGTCTCAGGCAGCTTCTAGGCAATCTCAATGAAGACAGTCACACACCAGCTCAATAAATGATAGCTATTATTAGCGTCAATGACAACACCATTAGATACACCACCAATGCATGTATTATAGGTCTAGATACCCTTATTTTATGGAGATGTGGAATTTAAAGTTTCCTTCCATGCTTATTGCTACATTATTTTTATATGGGAGTTTTACTTTATTATCAAAAACAACAGTAGAACTTTGAAAGTGCCCACTTTAGGATTCCACTTGTAGAATTCTCCCAAAAAACAAACTAAGTGAGGCTGTTGTCTTGATTAAACTTGTTGCATTCCATCCCTTCCAGGAAGACTTTGTCGATTTCCCTTCCCAGGTGTGCTGCCTGATCTATGGCTTGGATGGGATTTGGGGATCCCAATTTTCTGATGTCTTAGCAGCAGTGGCTCTCAATGAGGGTAATTAATGTTTGCGTTTTTTATTGTCTCAGTGACTGGAGTGTGCTGCTACATTTGACATCCTGCAGTGCATGGGCATCACACCTAATAAAGGATCATCCCACATTCAGCATCTAACACAACTAGGTATGAAGTGTCCGGTTGGACAGTCTTGGAGGTAAAAAACCAGTCTTGCCAGCTTCCCCTGTGCTGACCGGCTTCGAAATGTTGGAGTTCCTCAGGACTTTATCTGAAACTATACATTCGCTTTAAGCAATCTCATTCATTCCCATGGCTTTAAATACCCTTTCTGTAAACGACTCAAAATTTAGATTTTTAGTTCCATACAGACAGCTGTCTGCTTGCCTTGGAAACCTGGTATGTCCAAAACCTGTGCTCCTGAGTTCACTCTTTTCCCCCACGGAAACCTCCATGCATCTCGCCTTTTTTGCTAGAAACCCTTTTCCTCGCTTCCCACTTTCAAACCATCACTATGTCCTCCCAAATTTCTCTTGGACTCTATCCCTTTCTCAGCTATCACCATCATCTCACTTGGACAACCACGTCACTGCAAAAGCTATGTCATGTCCTCAGAGAAGCCTCTCTAGTTCCCACATTTTACAAATTGTTTATGTGTTGTTCCCTCTTCTGTGTCTCTGAACATTTTACTTTTTCTTCATGGCACATCACAGTTTGTGTCTTATGTAACCATTGTCTGATGTTCTGTCTTCCTGGGTAGACAGACAGTAACCACCATAAAGGTAGCAGCTATTTTACTCACTACTAGACCCCTAGCACCAAGCACAGTGCCAGGCGAGGTGAACATATGGATGATTCGTGTATTTTTTTCTCTCCCAAAGAATTGTGTTCTGTAAATGATAAAAAGCATCATATTATTGCTTATGTACCATTCAACAATATTTTTTTGTTTTACTGTCAGCTCAGTATTCCCTACAGAGTGTGCCAAAACTATACACATTTTAAGAAAGGAAAAACCTATTAAAATTGTAATACTCAATATAGACCAATAACAAAAGATGACTACAAGTCATGTGTATACATTTTTTTGGTACCCCCAGTATATTACATTGGTCTGTATGGTTCTGATTTATAAAATATTGCTTCCTCTAAAAGAAGATGCCTTTTCTTCTTTGTTTTTATGAATATTAAGGAGATTACTCAATTGGGCATTAGCGATAGTCATTGAAGTACAGAAAGATGTTCAAAACATACATAATATAAATATAGTTACAGGCCATTATATGTCCGACACAAAATGTTTTTTTGTTTTTTTTAAATTGGGGAATATTGGGGAACAGTGTGTTTCTCCAGGGCCCATCAACTCCAAGTCGTCGTCCTTCAATCTAGTTGTGGAGGGCGCAGCTCAGCTCCAAGTCCAGTCGCCGTTTTCAATCTTTAGTTGCAGGGGGCGCAGCCCACCATCCCATGTGGGAATTGAACTGGCAACCTTCTTGTTGAGAGCTCATGCTCGAACCAACTGAGCCATCCAGCCGCCCCACAAAATGGTTTTAATTTCATCTAACATTACTTGGGACAATACTACTATTTCAGACTGCTAGATATTTCAATAAGAATGGTAAATTGACATATATAGAGCAATTTTTTAGCACAAGGCTATTGATGGTACAAAATGGTAGCATCTGCCAGATAATTATTACACTTGGAAATAACTATTTTGTAACTCTGAAATGAATTCAACATGGCTGAAAAAAATAACAGTTTTAAAAGGATAATTTAGAGTGTGGAATACTTCTCAAAGTACGCAGTTCACTGGTCTTTTGCAGAGTTTACCTGCAGTGAACTTTCACAGAACAGAAATGCAAAAATACAGGAAGATAAAGTCCCCTAAAGCAAAATCCCACACTGGAAATCTAACACACAAAATCAGTACACTAGAAATAGTGTGACATACTGCTGTCAAATTGTTTGGGCACTGTTTTATGTTTTTAAATCAATTAAAGAAATACATTATAATTAATATGTTTTGGTGCTAATTAAATACTGTTAGTCAAAAACTCTGATTCTGACAAAGATAGAATGTAATACCAGAGAAATCCGTTTTGAATTTTGGAGAGCTTTTTCTCCCTAAAGCAACAATTTTGAATATGTTTCATCAAAAAAATGCAGTCTAAGGTGATTCATAAATAGTGGAAACAAAAGCAATCATCTTCCTTCATTCTGTTAGGTTTTCCTAGTAAGATTAAATTCTCATTCAACATGCCCTCTTAGTCAAAAGCAATTTTTGGCTTCTTTGGTAATACGTACAAATAATTTCATTCCACATCTGTCATTTCTATTCCATCACTTTCTTTAACATAAACCACTGAACCCGAGGCTTTCTCTGAAAGAGATCCCGTGGCAGTCTCTTTACTTCTTACAAAGTTTTCTTGGTTTGTATCTTCTAATCTTATTTTCTTGGTGTTCTGAAATAACTGAGTCACTGGTTCCAGCTTGCTTTTCTCAGTCCCTTGAATTAAGTGATCATCCACTTTTGAATCCATACACATAGCCGATACCTGAGTAGCAGATTTACTAAGAGAAAATCCCATTGGAACAGCTGAATAAATATAGTTTGCAGGTACCTCTTTAAAGTAGTGGAAACATTTCTTCAGCTTGATTTCTTGGAGGGGGGAAACGGAAACAAATGAATACAGCAGGAATTTCAACCAACTACATGGCAATGTTTGTTTTAATGAAATATGGTGATGATGCCAAAAATATAAAAATCGCCTCCTACTTCTACTGTTTACATTTTCTCTGTGGGAGGGGTCACAGATTCTTTGAAAGTCTTTTTAAAAAGGAATTTACCAGATTTTGTTCCCTCACATTTTAGAAAAGAACTTCCCTTTTACCATTATTGTTATCAAAAACTTTTTAATTTATTATTACAGTAGTACCTCGGTTTTCAAACATCTCCATTGACAAACATTCCACTTTATGAGCGCTGTAAATTTTATGGACCTATGGTATCATTAGATAGTAAAATTCATGCTAAATGTGCAGTTTTAGGGGTTGATTTTAAAGGTCTGGAATGGATTAATCCATTTTGCATTACTGTCTATGGAGAAACTGTACCTCGGTTTTCGAACGATTCAGAACTCGAAGGGTCTTCCAGAATGGATTACGAAAACCGAGGTACCACTGTAATTAATTAGAGAAATAATTGTTGAAGTCCAAACACTGCTAGGTGTTCTCCAAAAAACAAAGATGCCCAAATAATGATAAACATTTACCAAATAATAACACAGCATCAAAATATATGAAGCAAAAACTGACAGAATTGAAGGGAGAAATAGACAGTTCTACAATAATAGTTGGATGATAAGTAAGGAAATAGAGGATAAGTAAGGCTTGGTCTTATTTTCAGGGAACACAGTATCAAAAAAACCAAAACAAAACAAAATAACAAGTGTTGGTGAGGATGTGGAGAAATTGGAGCTTTTATGCACTATTGGTGGGAATATATAATGGTACAGCTGTTGTGGAAAACAGTTTGGCAGTCCTCAAAAAATTAAAAATAGAACTACCATGTGATCCAGAAATCCAACTTCTGGGTATATACCCCAAGGATGGAAAGCATGGTCTTGAAGAGCTATCCGTACACCCACATTCATAGTAACATTACTCACAACAGCTAAAATGTGGGAAACAACTCAAGTGTTCATCGATGGATGAATAGATACGCAAAATGTGGTCTAGCCATACAATGGAATATTATTCAGCCTTAAACAGGAAGGAAATTCTGACATGTACAACATGCTGAACCTTGAGGACATAATGCTAATTAAGTCAGTCACAAAAAGACAAATACTATATGCTTCTACTTATGTGAGGAACTTAGACTAGTCAAAATCCTAGAGACAGAAAGTAGAACAGTGGTTGTCAAAGTAGAATGGTGGTTGTCATGAGGAGTTAGTGTTTAATGGGTATAGAGTTCAGTTTTACAAGATGAAAGATTTCTGGAGATGGATGGTGGTAATGACAGCACAACATTATGAATATATTTAATGCACTGAACTGTACACTTAACAATGGTTAAGATGATAAATTTTGTTAGGTATATTTTACCACAATACAAAAGGAGATGTCCAATAAGGACATTACTTTTTATTGTGGATGCCCAGTGTGTCAAGGGAGATGAGCATGCAACCTGGTGGGAGGGCTTGGAAAGGTTCTGAAAGGAGGGGGCCTACGTTGCGTTGGGCTTTGAAAGATGGGCAGCAATTTGGTAAGCAGAATAGACCAGGATGGCAGAAGGGACTGGCTTCCTAGCACAAGGATAGTGAAGACGTATGTGCTTGTTAGAGAACGCTGATCTACTGAAGATGCTGTCACAGCACTGAGAGCGGAAGAGACTCCACAGCTGTGAATGAAAGCACTTAACCACTTTTGAGAGTGTATTATTTCTTTAATGTTTAGGCAGTGTGCTTTTACTTGTATGAGTTCACAGTTCCATCCCCCTCAAACTCTAATCATTTATTGACAGAAGATTTCTAAAGGTATCATCTTAAAACCTTGTTTATCCACATTTGTGATTGAATAGCAGTGTTTAATCTTTCACAGAACAGTTCTGGGCCTACTGTAATATCCTAAACACAGTAGTTACTCAAATGTTGTCAATATAACAGTTAGAAAAATAGTATAGATTTGCCTTTGTAGGAATCAAATACAATTCAGCTAAATTTTTAAAAGATCTCTGACGATATTCTAAAATGTATGTAAGTATATCTGTTTCTTGGATTTGAAACTTGAACTTTTCTGCTCATTAAATAAATGCCTAATACTACCTTCAAATGGCTAAAATTGAGTTTATTTTATTCTTTGGTTTCTCCTCTTTATTTAAAAAGGAAACACTCCTGTCAAAAATGCATAACTTGACTCTAATCATGAGGAAATAATCAGATAAACACAAATTGAGAGACATTATATAACACAAATAGTGAAAGAAAAAGAGAAGCTGAAGAATTGTTCCAGATTCAAGGAGACTAAACAGATGATTTCCAAATGCAATGAATGATCCTGAATTTGGGTGAGGAGGGGGAGGATGGGTAGGAAATGTACTAAAATGTCCTTTTTAGTACATCTGTCTTGGACAATAGGAAAATTTGAATATGATGGTTTATTAGATAATAATACCACATCAATGTTAAATGTCCTGAATGTGATACCGTATTTTGCCGTGTATAATGCACCCTGTTTTGGTCCAGATTTGTGAGGGAAAAATAAAGATGTGCATTATACATGGGTAGTACTAATTCTGTATCTATATAAATGTTTTTAATTCTTTTATTTATGCTTATGAGTTAAAAGTATAACTCAGAAATCAATAATGATATCCATATGTAAAATAATACCCTAGAATACGATAATCAGTTTCATTGAATTTAGGATGAACATGCAACGAAAGTAATTTCAGCCATTGATTCAACAAAATGAAACCAAGAGCGAGGTATTCTTATCCACAGAGTAAGTGACTGTGACTTGATAAGACAGGTGATGCCGACTCTGTTACCACAGGATGAACAAGGCGACATTTCTCTTTGTACACTTGAGGCGGGAGCTGGCAATCTAGCTGATACTTTTTACAAAAATTCTTGGAAAATTAAAACGAAAGATTTTTTCCCCTGAAAGTTTGGGCCTAAAACGTGGGTGCCCATTATACACAGGAGCACATTATACACGGCAAAATATAGTAAATTTATTGTGGTAATATAAGTGAATGTCCCTGTTCCTTAGGAAATCCGTGCTGAAATAGGGGTAAAGGATCATATCTACAACTTGCCTTCAAATTATTTACCAATAGAGAAAGTGAAAATTAGAAAAAAAAGATGTCCAATAAAGAAAGATCAGCAAATGTTAAAATGTTGAATCTAGGTGGGAAAGTATAAAAAAAATTGTTCAGTGTTTATTCCTGTTAAATTTCTGTACGTTTAAAATTTTCTCAAAATACAAAGTTGAAAAAAAGCTAAAAATACTAACAAAACACTATAAAACAACATACCTCATTTAAAATCAACAAAGGTAAAATAATGGTAACATATATAATTATCAACTAGCACATTAAACGTCAGTCTAATAGAGGGACTGGGGAAGAACCAAATGCAATTGGCCCTAGGAATCTCATCTTGACTTGTCTGGGATCTTGAGGACATGAAGGGAGAACAAGTGTATTTGGGGACTCTTTGGAAACCCAGCATTTGGACAGTCATTCAAGAAGAAATCGTAAATGCATAAGGAAGAATAAAGTTCCATAGAGCTAAATAAGTTTGGACACACATACACACACACAAAGAGAGACTTGCCTTATAAGATACTAAGATATGCTACAGAGTCAAAATAATAAAAACAGTCTAGTCCAGGTGAAGGAACATATAAATGACCAATAGAACATGACAGAGCTCCAACTTGAACCTAGATTTGTGCAGGAGCTTTACATATAGTAAAGATGGCACCATACAGCAAAGGGGGATAGATCAGACTACGTTTAATACGCTAGCACCGTGAACACTGGCTCACAATGTGGACGAAAATAAATCAGGACCCCTCTGCTATACAAAACGGGACTCCAAGTGCAGTAAATACCTAAATGTGAATGGTAGAAATATGAAATGTAGGACAATGTATTTGTCACCGTGGGGTAGAGAAGGATTTCTTAAACAAGAACTGAAAAGCTTAATGAGGAAGAAAACTGATGGATCTGACTACTCACAATTAGGAATTTCTTTTCAATAAAGAAACTATAAACAAAGTAAAAAAGATGGGGAAGAGACTGGAAGAGGATGTGCTGTCCAAAGCTGACAAGGGATTTACAGCTAGAATATAAAAAGAATACAAATCAACAAGGAAACCCAATAGAAAAATGGGCAAAGGATGTAAAGACATACTTCACAGATTGGGGAATCCCTAATAGGTAATGAGTACATAAGGAGACGTTCAAACTTACTAGGAATCAGAGAAATTCGAGTTCACTACCATGAGAATGGCAGGCATTAGAAAGGTCGATAATACTAAGTATTGAGAATGCAGGGTAACAGGAAACCTTGTGCATTGCTAGTGAAGTAATTTTTAACTCCTATTTCATATTCTACATCCAACCCTTCAATGAATCCTGTTTCTGTTTCCACCCTTGCCCCCCTGCCCCATTGTATGGTTTTCAAACTGTATCTGGAATGAGCTTTTAAAATATAAGCCAGATCCCATCAATGCTCTTCTGAGCACATTCTAGTTACTCCCTATCTCAGAATAAAAGCCAAATTCTCTACATATCAAATCTCCAGCTGTAGGCAGAATAATGGCCCCCAAAGATGTCTAAGCTTGCAAGTGGCATTAAAGTTGCCAATCAACAGACCTTGGGGCGGGGAGATTATCCTGGACTAACCCGTGGTTGCCAGTGTAATCTCAAGAGTCTTTATAAGTGAAAGAGAGTCACTGTTGCAATGCAGGAAGGACTTCACAGGCCACTGCTGGCTTTGAAGACAGAAGGGGACCACAAGCCAAACAAAGCAGGCAGCCTCTAGAAGCTGGAAAGGTAAGAAAACAGATTCTCCCCTGGCGCCTCCACAAGGAATGCAGCCCTGCTGAAATCTTGATTTTAGCCCAGTGAAATGCATTTTGAATTTCTAACCTCCAGAACTGTAAAATGATACATTTGTGTTGCTTAAAGCCACCAACTTTGTGGCAAACTGTTACAGCAGCAATAGGAGACTCATACACCAGCTAACATACTGTCATCTCAACCTCCTCTCCTGTCTGTCACTCACTCTGCCTCAGCCCCATGACCTCACTGCTGTCCCTCAGGCACAGTGCCCTCAGCCTGAGGCAGATTTTGAATTGCAAACCACTTCTGTTGGGGATGGTTGGTGACTGGGGCAGAGACTATGAGGAACCGACTTCTGGGTCCAGCCATGATACAGAAACAGGGATCAGGCTTATCCTCATGCCTGAAACATCTTAAAAAACAGATAAAACACGTGAAACCATGGTGTTAGGATATTGGACAAAAGGCAGTGCAGGAGAGTAATCCCAAAGAGAAAGGAAATAAACAAGGTGAGCCCTCGGAGAACCTAGAAATTTCAGGCTTTAGCACAAGGAGGGGGAACTCAAATTAAGCCTGGTTATGTCAAGTTGTTGAGAAGACAGAATCCAGAGTTTGCAGAGGCCAAGTTGGCTAGAATTTATGGAGAGAGGTGCAGCGAGAGAAAGAGCTCCAGAGATCTGCAGAGGGTTCCCCACAATTCTTTGGCTGTGCGTAAGGAAATTTTGAGGCCTGGGAAAGAATCAGCCAAAAGGAGAAGGCAGACACAGGGCCAAGAACAAAGTTCCCACCAGCCAGAGTGGGAAGGAATCCTAATACATGGGGCATCAAATAGAGGCCGCAGAAAGGTACCGGCTCAGGAATGGGGCCAAATTAGCCTGAGATAAAGACTAGATTGGACCTAACAAAGCTTGAAAGCAAACTTCTAAAGCAGCGCGGTCCAACAGTACCTTCTGCAATGACGGAAATATTCTACATCTATTGTCCAATGTAATAGCCACTAGGCACGTGTACATTTGAAATTACAGTACAAATGAGGAACTAAATTTTAAATTGTATTTAGTTTTATTAACATAAATTCAAGTAGCCACCTGTAGCCAGTGGTTACTGTTTTGGACAGGGCAGCTCTAAAGGATCAGATTGTTTCCAAGTAAATGTACTGTATCTCAGAACAAAGCCTAAATATATTTAGGCACCCAACAATGTGAAATCTGCAATGTCTGGCAGCCAATAAAAACTTACTAAGCATGAAAACAAGCAGAAAACTATGTCCCATAACAAGGAGAAAACAAATCAGTAAATAGAAATGGCACAGGTGATTGAATTAGGATGCAAGGAACTTAACAGCTATTTTAATATATATTCCATATTTCCAAGAAGGTAGAACAAAGCATGAGCATGCTGAGGTGTGATGGAAGATCTTTTTTAAAAAATCAAACTTCCAGAAATGAAAAAATACAATTCTGACATGAAAAATATTGTGGATGGGATTAACACTGCCAAAGGAAAGAATAGTGAAGTTGAAGATAATATCAATAGAAACTATCCAATTTTAAAAAAACAAACAAACAGAGCATCAGTTACCTATAAGCTAATATCAAGCACTTTAGCACATATATAACTGGAGTCCCAGATTTTTTTTTTTGGAGGGGACCAGGAAGGTACAGAAAAAAGCAAACAAACGGCAAAATGGAGGTTTTCATAGTGAAACTTGTGAAATGATGGAGAAACCAAGGGAATAGAAAATGCAGGTTTTAGAACTGCACAGGAGTGTGTCACAAGGGAGAGAGCAGAGGTACTATAAAAAGGGTCATTTGGGGCAGGATGGAGCACTGACCACACTTCGGGTTTTCATAGAGGGAAGAAAAATTTCACTTTTTTGGTCTGGGGAAGAAGTCTTTGAAAGGAAAATCATCATGTCCTGGTTTGGCTTTAAAGTGATCTTTTCCCTACATTCTTTCCAAAGAATCTTCAGTAACATCTAGGTGGCACACATAAATGCTTAAACTTTTTTCATTCTTTCCCTAAGGGATGTACTTTCCTACCTCTTATATTAATAATCTTTCCTCTCCCCAAGTCTTCAATTCCAACTGAGTTTTGAAGTTCATACATTTTTCCCTATTTCTTTTCAATAATGCTGGATAATGAGAACCTGTTATTCAAAATAATCTTAGTATCTAAAGAGAAAACGAGATTATACATTGTTCTCCCTAAAATAACTTTTCAGGATGGTCTTTGAGAACTCATGCTTCTTTGTAACTTATTCTCAGAGGAAATATATCTCTTGGGACCTCTGACTTCTTTATCTAAAATAGTGACACTCAATTTAATTTTTTAGTATCTAGCTATATTTACAAAGTATATGATAGCTGAAAATAAATGCTAGGAAATAAGAAAATGTAATGGCACACAATGATAAAAAATCAGAGCAGAGAGTGTTTGAAAAACATAGCACTTATATTTAAATATACTTCTATGAAGAAATTGGTTCTAACATAAAATTTGTTTATGCCTGCCAATCATATATTGTGGGAATAAATGAGTACTCACCTGGCAAAAACAGGAATTGTTAGTCTTCAAATGTGAGTTTACTTTTGAAATGCACAGACAAATACTAAATCAAGATCATCACAGCAGCTATAAAAACCTAGTTATCTATTTCATCTGTGGAAAAGACAGGGAGATAAAGCCACTATTAAAGTTCAGAAGTCCTTGGGTTGTTTAAAAAAGATGGGTCACCCACAGCCCCCCAAACACAATATTTCTTAAGCTGGGTTCCAAAAATTTGGCAGAACGATGCAGTTCACATTCTTTGTCACTAAAAACTAATTTCTCCACTTATAGGTAATGTGGTTAATTTTAACATAGTTGGGTGGCCAAAAATATTACACCTGGGTAAATTAAAGGAGAGTTCTCTGAGAGAAGACAAGTTTAAATGGTGTTAAATAGGAAAACAATCGATACAATAGTAAATATCAAGTGAAGCAGTACATACCGTGTTTCTCCGAAAATAAGACTGGGTCTTATATTAATTTTTACTCTAAGACACATTAGGGCTTATGTTCAGGGGATATTATCCTGAAACATCATGCGATGGCTTATTTTCTGGTTAGGTCTCATTTTGGGGGAAACACGGTTATACCCCTTACGTTTTTTTTGTTAACCATAACCACTTTTTCAGGAAAGGGGCTGGCATCTGGAGATGGAATATCGGACAGGAATCTGCGCTTTCATTGCTAGTTCTGCCACTTTTCCATTCAACCCTTACTGGCCCGGGAAGGGCTGACCCAGCCGAGGGGTCGCAGGCTCCCCAGACTGCAGGCCGCCGGTGCTCACCGAACAGGCCGGCTCTCTCCCTGGATGTCCAGCGGCAAGACCCAACCTGGGAGGCTTCCCGAAACCCGGCCCCCGGCTGCGGCAGCAGAGCGCACCAACCTCCCAGCGCCCAAGAGCTGCTCTGGGGAGTAACAGGTTCAATGAACGTGGGTCCAGAACGGTGCCGATCCCCGGGAAAAGTGGCACAAAGCAGTGGCAACCAAGCAGCAGGTATTCCCAAGCTGAGAGGGCGGCTGGAGGGCACACAGCCCTGCGCATGCGCGTTCCATCCAGGTGCAGCAACCCGCGGCAGGGAATAAGAAGTCTTGAAAAAAAGAGCAGTGGCTGGTTACTAGGAGACGGGGACGCTCGGGTGGGACGTGTAGTCGCTGCGTGGGCGTACGCCTGCGCGGCGCGGATGCACCAGGAAGAGGTCTTTCCTAGGCGTCTTGTAAGGCGGGCAGGTGGACGTAGGTGTCGATACGTGTGTGGGTGCGCGCCCACGGCTTGTAGTCCCCGCTAGAGGGCCAGGTACGCGTGCGCACAGGGACTGGGGGCGCGCGGGACGGAAGCGGAGCGAAGGCGCCGGGGAGGTGGAGGACAAGCCCCGCTCAGGTACAGAGCGTGAGGGCGGGGCCGAGTGCGGCGCCGGCCTCCCGTAACCGCCCTCGCCTCCTTCTCGCCGGGTCCCGCCTTCCTCCGCCTCCACTGGGGTGGGGCCAGGTCGATTTGCGGGTGGGGAAGGAGGGGGAAAAGGGCGGAGGATGGACTCTGGGAGGGACCTGGATCCCTGGCGGAGGCCCAGGCCTGGCAGTCGCTGGGATGAGCTCCGGGAAGGACGCCGGGCGGAGAAACCGGGGCAAAGACCCGGACCTACAGGTAGAAGCTGCGGGAATGCGCCGGGTTGGGGTAAAGCAGCTCCTGGGCCGGAACGCCTTTGAGAGGGCGACTGCAAGAGGGCAGGTGTGGCGGGGGTTGGGGGCTGTGGGTGACCCCCGAGGTGGGCATTCACTGCTTGAGCCGCTGTGAGGGGTAGAAACGGGCAGAGTTGCGGTCCCGGGAAGCCCTCCAGGAGCAAACTTTGCTCCTGTTGCGGTTTCTTAGGAGATTAGCGTGGAGCCCAGTTCCTATGGTGACCGCTTCGCTTCGTGCCGCGGCTCTCCGCTTGGTTGTTGGGGGGACTGTTCTGTTTAGAAACGCTCTGGAGTGGAGCTCCAGTCAAAGATTTAGGAGTTGAACCTGGCTCATCCTGACTCCCAACCTCTCACTTCTAAGCCTCTTTACAGACTTTGGGAGGTGAAGGGCCGAAATTACCAAGGCATTTGCATGAAAATCTCATATAATTTCAGTAGAAATTATACATAGGAAAAACAGGGTAAACTGGCTTTTGTTTGAAAAAAATATGAGACTTAGATTGAGCAGCTGTGGCGATCATGGACCTGATATCTAAATACGCATAGAAATGCATATTTTTCTTTAAAATGCTTTTCTTTTTTCAAGGATCGCTGTTTCAGGCAAAGTTTGCCTAGATGACTGTCTCAGAATCTTCCTTCTTAAATTCCATGCTCTTATATCTTAGGATAGTCATTGTTTTAAATGTCCTCTACTGGCATTTCAGCTACACTTTTAGTTTGTTTTACCTGTAAGGAAGTAAATAGAATAACAATTGGCTTTTAAGTAGAAGAAAATGGGTTAGTTATAAGTATACAAGAAAAGTGTTACATAATTCAAATCTGCCTCCAGGATAAAACATTTTTTATTGTATTTTAATTGATCAATGAACTAAACGATTCAGTTTTAATTAGTGGGACATAATTAGGAAGGCACATTAATGAAATATTTATTTTAAACAATAAACTTGGGCATCAGTTAAGGGCAGCTTCCAAAATATATCTTATTTTGTTTACCTTCTGAAAAAATCACTACTTATACCCCAGCATAAAATCATTTGTAGAGATTCTCTGGGCTCTCTTTCTGTCTTCTTTTTCAGTTGCTTAGTTCAGTTTGTTTTAGGATAATTTGCTTTTAAAGTGCTCCATATACAGAGGCAGTTAGAGCAAGTATTACTGTTTGTTCTCTTTTTCCATCACATCCCTCCTTTTCCCCAGATGTAGCCAACTGTCCTCACTTTTGTGATTGCCACTTCCTTGTTTTCCTGTATAGTTTGTGCATCTTTGTGAATGTGCACACTATAGTTTGGCTTGTTCTTGAACTTCACATAAATAGAATTTTTCTAAGTATTCCTTTGCATTTTGCTTCTTTACTCAGCATTGTGTTTTTAAGATTTATTCTTGTTGCTGCTTGTAGTTTGTTGTTTAGTGTTCTATTGTAAGAGTATAGGTACCACAATTTATCTACTCTTCGTTTGCTGAACATTAAGGATTTTACAGTTTTTGGTTAATGTGAACACCACTGCTGTGAACTTTCTTATACATGTAGTCCATTATAATCGTTTGAAGTGAGTTAGTTATTAAGTAGTTCTATGTCTTAGTTATGCTAACAACAGCAGTCTACATATTATTAAATTCTTTTAGTTCAGAAAAGCCTCTTGAAAACAACTATTTAACCCCTTCTTATGTTTCCACAAGGTGTTGATGAATGGTACCTCTCCTAAGGCCATTGTTTTATGCTGTTTTAAAAAGACAAGTTATTTCTTTACAGTATAATCTGCATTGAAGAGAAGTGAGAAGCTTGAGTTTGGATGAAATGACTAGAGAGATCATTATTTTTCATAACAAAGGTTAAACATTGTGGCTTTACTATTTTGTTTGAAGTGAATTCCCAAAACATTTATTGACTTATTTTTATTATAAATACAAAACCCTGTCTCAAAATTATTCATAACATGTTGTGTGGTTTTCTACACCTTTCTGTTAGTGAGGCTATTCCTTCCTATTTCAGTGTCTGTTAGTCTAAACTTCCAGAGACAATTTTATAAAAAGAAAACAAGTTGACTTTTTGTGGAACCAGAATTTAGAATCCCATATAAAATACTCCAGTGTTTTCAATTATTCTATCAAAATATTCAGTAAACATTTGTTGAGCACATACTTTACACCTGATATTTTACTCAGCATTGATGATACTTTTTAGCACTTGAATTGTACCTCCTTTTTTACTAAAAATTAAGACTCTACCAGGCAGGAACTTTTTCAGATTTCTACCCCTTCTTATCTAAATCTTCATCTGACCTTGCTTTTCCCTTTATTGGAAGACAGTGCACACCCTTTACCTGGGTTTCTTCTTCTTACTTAGCTCAGTGGCCATTCTGCATTAGTTAACGTTACCCATGTCTTAGAATCTTCATTGTGTTTATACTGTAGGGCTTCTTAACCTGGAGTACAAGAACTTTAGGGAGCTCTTGAACCCCCTGAAATTGTAAAGTTTTGTATGTGTTTGCATTTTCCTGAGGAGAGGACCAAGGCTTTTGTTTAATTCTGAAAGGGGTCCTTGATGTAAAGAGAATTAAGAAACACGTTTTTCGGGGAGGCCAGATGGCTCAGTTGGTTAGAGCGCACACTCTCAACAAGGTTGCTGGTTCAATTCCTGCAAGGGATGGTGGGCTGTGCCCCTCCCCTCCCCACCCCCCCTTGCAACTACAGATTGAAAACAGCAACTGGACTTGGAGCTGAGCTGCGCCCTCCACAACTAGATCGAAGGACGACAACTTGGAGCTGATGGATCCTGGAGAAACACACTGTTCCCCAATAAAAACATTAAAACTGAAAAGAAACAAGTTTTTCTCCTCTTGTAATGACGCTTTGACAACCTTGCCCTTCTTCCAGCTTTCACTCTACATTTATTTTTCTCACAATTGTGCTTCCTAAAAGAAATCTAATTTCTACTTCCTTCTTTACTACTCATTCATTTATCAGTCCTCTTCAGACTTGCTCCTACCCCATCCCTACGATTAAAAGTACTTTGTTCCAGTCATCAAAATTCATTATTTTAAAAATGTTTCCTTGAGTACCAACTTTGTGTTGGGCACTTTTCTAGGCATTAGGGATATAAGTGACCATACAAAAACCTAGGTCTCTTGGAGCTTACATTGTAGTAGGGGGAGACAGACATAAAAAAGTGAAGGAATAAATGATATAATTTCAAATAGTGTTAGTGAAAAAAAATAACCTACTGAGAGAATGAGTCGGAGAGAGGCTACTGTAGGTCAGGGAAGACCCGCTGACAGATCAGCCAAATAACGGGGTAAGATGGAGCCAGCCATGCAAAGAGCTGGGGGAGAGAATGTTCCTGACACAGGGAAGGCAAGGGCAGAGGCCTCACAGAGGAATGAGCTTGGCACATAGAGGAGCAGGAAGAAAACCGATAATGCTGATGGCTGAACAAAGAGGAGTACTAGGTCTGTTTAGGGACATGAAGGCAGTGACAATATCACCAAGGATCTTAAAACGTTTGGATTTTATTCTAATTGCAGTGGGAAGCCATTGGAGTGTTTTTGACCAAGATCTCACTGTTTAATGATTGCTTTGATTTCAGTTTGAAAAATAGGTTGTAGGGAGCTACAGTAGAAGCAGAAAGACCAGTTAGGAAACTGTGGCAGTCATTCCTGTGGGAAACAATGGTGATTTGGACCACGGAGGCGGTAATAAAAATGTAGAGAAGTGGATGGATTGGGATATATTTTGGAGTTAGAACCAAAAAGAGTTGTTGATGGATTTGATGGAGGTCAGGGAAAGACGAAACAGACAACTCCTCGGTTTTTGACCTCGGGCACTGCTCGATGGTAGTACCATTTGACATGGAAAGACTGGGAAGGAACGGAGGGGAGGCAGGGCTGAGAGCAGGCATGCATGGTTTTTAAGACATGTTAAAGTTGCAATGGCTGTGAACAGCCAGTAAACGCAATGAGATGTGTTACGTGCTTCGATTGGGGTGTGTTCATAGTTTTTTTGGAACATGGAAAATATATTCTAAGTATTTGAGGGAGAAATAGAAGTCAGACAGGCTTTTTTGTAGTTCTTTTCTCTATATCCCCTTAGCATCATGTGCATTCCGCTGATGGGGCCCTGATCATGCTGTGCTGTAATGTCTGACTTATTTGTTCTGGACGTTCCTAGGTTCAGGGAGTGTTGCAACTGTAGGTGTTTGTTTTTCATCTTTCTATTCCCAGAATCTAATATTGGTTCATCTTCATTGTAGCTATTTATAAATTTGTTTGGTAAATGAATAAATGTGACTGTGACAGTCTCAAGGTATGAACTGAAACAATGATAGTAGGGATGGAAGAGATGTATTTCAGAGAGATTTTAGCGAAAAGATCAGTAGGACTTGATGGCCAATTAGGTCAGTTGAGTCAGTGAGAAGAATTAATAATAATAGTAATTGTGAATAATAATACACATAGCATTTATTTTTGCTAGGCACTATTCTGAGTGCTTTACGTATATTAACTCATTTAATCCTCAGAACAACTCTATGAGCAAGTACTGTTACCATCCCTGTTTGATAGATGAGGAAGCCACGGCCAGAGGAGTAACTTGCCCATGGCCATGCAGCTGAGAAGCGGCTGAACGGGCGTGATGGACACAAGCAGTGTGATGCTGAAAAACATGCCCTTAACCACTATGCCCTGGTGCTTCCCAGCGACAGTGACTGTGATTCTAGCTTGCGTGTCTATGATGACAGCTTGCTGCTTGCACAGTACTTTTTCTTGCTTTCTCTGAGATCTGTACAGAAACAGAAGTTCCATCCTTAGTTCCATTTAGAGATTGTGGAAAGATGGAGGATATTCAGGTGACAGGCCAGGCATGGGCATTGCAGGTACTCTGATTTCTCTCCCTTCTTATTGCCTCCAAAGCTAAAGCACTTAAAGTAGCAAGTCTAATATGATTGCTCACAATTGTCAGGTTGACTGTTGGTCTCTTCCTACTTTTAATTTCTAGACTAGCCTGGTAGGTAATTTTTTTCTTTTGAATTTAGTTTTTAATTACTTAAATGAAGAAAAAGCAGGGAATCAAGAGGAGAATTGGAACTGTTTCACAGTTAATCCCAGACATCTGTGCCTTGGTCTACATCGTGCTCTGTAATTCTGCAAAGCTTATAGACTTCCCTGTACTTGAAGTGGCAGTAGACATTGGGCTGGCTGTGGTATTATTCATAACCTCTGCTGTGAGAGCACTAGGCGGTCATTTTATAGAATCCCCACTTGTCTTCACGAGAAGAAGGAAAGTTCAGTTTTATCTGCTTTAGTGCACTGCTTCATTATCAACCTCTACAAAGTTTTGTGATGCCTTCCTGTTACACAAAGAGCTCTGTGCAGGTTGGGGAGAGTACAGAGAACGTAGGACATTACTTGTTCTTCACATTCTAATGACGGTGTGAGGAAGATGTATCCAGAAAAAAACATAGCTACATAAATTGTTCTATAACGAATATATACAGAAGTCTCCAAGAAGGACGGGATCACTATTTGATGGAGCTGATAGAGAAAACCTCGTAGAGAATATGGAGTTCAAGCTGAGCCTTAAACGTACCTTTAGTTAAATGGAGAAAAGGGTGAGGATAAGTAAGGCTTATGAACAAAAGATAACATGACCGTATAAAGAATGTGTGGAGTCCTTTGGAACAGATTGTCTTTATTAGAGGGGTTCTTGGAGGTGTCAAGTAGGAGATAAGTTTGGAGATACGGGGAGGGATCATAGTATGAAGAACTCTGAATGCTAGGCAGGTTTAGACTTTACTTAAATAGATCCTTGCTATTCAGATGTAGTCTCTGTACTAGCCAAGTAGGGATCCCTGAGCAGCTTTGTAGAAATGCAGCATTTTAGGTCTACTGTGAATAAGAATCTACATTTTAATAAGATTCCCAAGTGATTCGTATATTCACTGAAATTTGGAAAGTGCTGCTGTAGTGAGGAGTCATTTGATTCTGTTATTCTAAGTCAAATGTTTATGACTAGGAACACATTTTCAACAGGAACTGTGTAAGAAATGGTAGTTAGGATTTCAGCCTAACCCATAAAGGCTTAAATTATTCTAATTAGAAATAGTCTGTGAGATCTAATGCTTTAGTTCCAGGTAAGGCAGTAACTTTTGGAATGAAGAAGAGAAAAGCAGATTTGTGTCTTGTTTAGGGAAAAGGAAAAAGGAAGATAAATCTGTCACATTGCTAAGTGCTGCACTGCACAAATTGTAACACAAGGTTAGTGACTGGGTTTCTGAGCCTATAATACCCTGAGCACTAGATTTTGGAGAATAACAGATATGTTGCCAGGAGATGTCTAGGGTGTGTGTAGCAGATTCTCTCTTCTTTAACATAAAGGCAGCCTTGATTCAGGGAAAGAACAAATTAGTTCCCTAAATTACACAATATCTAAGTTACATTGTCACGTGAACAAGCACAAAGCAGACTATGTGTAGTATGTTAAAGTGAAACGTCTTTAACACTTGTTATTTTGCACATGTGCAAATATGTACTATGCAGGGAAAATTCCTAGAAATGGAATTATTTGTACAGAAGCTATGTGTATTTGTAATGTTGCTAGGTTGTATACAAATGGCTCTCCGTAAATGCTGTATCAATTTACACTGCCACCAGTGATGTCTAAGAGTGCTAAGTTATATGTCCAACTTTTTGATATTTGCCAATTAAAAAAATGGTATCCAGTGGTTTGTTTTTTTTTAATAGCTTTTTTTTTTTTTTTCCGGGAACAGAACTTTATTGGGGAACACTGTGTACTTCCAGGCCTTTTTTTTTTTTTTTTTTCCAAGTCAAGTTGTTGTCTTTTCAATCTCAGTTGTGGAGGGTGCTGTTCAGCTTCAAGTTGTTGTTCTTTTAGTCTTAGTTGTGGAGGGCACAGCTCAGCTCCAGGTCCAGTTGCCATTGCTAGTTGCAGGGGGCACAGCCCACCATCCCTTGCGGGAGTCGAACCGGCAACCTTGTGGTTGAGAGGATGCGCTCCAACCAACTGAGCCATCTGGGAGCTCAGCGGCAGCTCAGCTCAAGGTGCCGTGTTCAACCTTAGTTGCAGGGGACAGAGCCCACCATCCCTTGCGGGACTCGAGGAGTTGAACTGGCAACCTTGTGGTTGAGAGCCCACTGGCCCATGTGGGAATCGAACCAGCAG
The DNA here is from genome assembly GCF_036562045.2 of Rhinolophus sinicus. Lineage (NCBI taxonomy): Eukaryota > Metazoa > Chordata > Mammalia > Chiroptera > Rhinolophidae > Rhinolophus > Rhinolophus sinicus. Next base: position 66,114,436 of record NC_133755.1, on the reverse strand, counting down.
CCTTTGGAGTTAGGAGCATGGAGCTCTAACCACCTGAGCCACCGGGCCGGGCCGGTATCCAGTGTTTTAATTTGTATCCCTCTAAATGGTGAGATTGAGTATCTTTGATTGTATTAAAACCATTTATTTATGTGAAATATTCATATTCTTTGCCAATTTTTCTGTTAGGGTATTTCTTTTCCTTTTTTTTTTTTGTTTATTGGAATTATTTGTGTATTAGGGAAGTTAGCCCTTTGTGATATGGGTAGCAAAGCTTTTTGTTAATATACAAAAACAACAATAAACAGGTAGCCAGGAGCTGCTCTGCTGCACAACAGACCTGGAGGTTGGCCACTCAGTGTGCTGCTGACCCATGTTTCCTGGAACAGTAATTGCCAAGGGGATAAGAGGGGCATGTGTTTTCTGAAAAGCATATTCAATATTGTAGTTTCATATTTGAAAAACACAGAAAAAGGTGTTTTTTGTTTGTTTGTTTGTTTTTTAGATTTTATTGGGGACGGGGAACAGGACTTTATTGGGGAACAGTGTGTACTTCCAGGCCTTTTTTCCAAGTCAAGTTGTTGTCCTTTCAATCTTAGTTGTGGAGGGCGCAGCTCAGCCCCAGGTCCAGTTGCCGTTACTAGTTGCAGAGGGCGCAGCCCACCATCCCTTGTGGGAGTCGAACCGGCAACCTTGTGGTTGAGAGCCCACTGACCCATGTGGGAATCGAACCAGCAGCCTTCGGAGTTAGGAGCACGGAGCTCCAAACACCTGAGCCACCGGGCCGGCTCCAGAAAAAGTTTTATAACATAAAATTTTAAGAAAGTAAAGATTGCTGAAATCCTCATAGCTGGTGGGACAAGGTTAGAAACAAGAGAAAATGTATCTAAGAATGTTGTTAATTTTCAGAATTTATTGATTGTTGTGAGAAATCGCCAAACTGTTTTAAACCGAATACCTCAGTGTTATTCTCACTCTTTCCACCAGGTTACCACCAAAGAACATCATTTTGGTCTAGGGGCTCCAGATTCTGAAGCTGAAAAATACCAAAATACTTTCCAGCTAGAACAAGAAGTGAGAAATCAAGATAAATTCATCTCCACACTGAAATTACAGGTTACGTTTAATTTATATGTGTTTCCCTAAATTAATTTGGGATGGGGCCTATTTTAAAACACAAAGATGGAGAATAAATACTAATTCAGTGCTTGTTTTATGGAATTTTTCCATTTTTATCTTAGCCATTTTGATACACAGAGATTCAGAGTGGGTGAGTGCAAACTGTTGTTTGCGGTAGTGCCGAGTGTTGTGTCAGGTGCTTTCAAGTACATAATCTTGCTTTATCCCAACCTTGTGAAATAGTGACGTTATTTCCATTTCACAGATATGGAAGCTGAAGTTCCTAGAGGTTACGATACTGGATTAGTGAGTGACAGAGCTAGGATTTCTCTGAATTCCCGAACTCCAAGTTCAGGTTTTTTTCAGTTCTCCTGGTGCCTGATTTGTGGTGTAGCTATTAATAAGACTGGTAAAATAAACTGCTTCTTCAGAGAAAATGGAGTAGACTTAACTTTTCCCTGTTCCTACCACTGAGTACAGCTAAAAACCCTGAACATAATGTCTAAAACATAGGCCACCGAAAGGTGGGAGGAAGAAGGAAGACTGGCTAGGGATCTCAGCATGCAATGAGTGCTACATTAGTGAGTTCCTGGATTTTTTTTTTGCTCCATATACCACAGACAAAGTGCTGGAAAAACTGGCACCCAGAAACAACAGTGGGTGCAGGCAAATAAAGGTCTCAGAAAAACCATTCCTCACTAACCAACAGACTAAGAAAGGGGCAGCCTAGCAAGGCAGACTACTTTTAGACAGTAACTGCCTACTCTAAGCAACACAGTGGTATAAACGGTAGCCCCATTCCGGTCTAGACTTCTGTCCTTGCCAGGCTGTGATAAGGCGCCCCAGCCACCCCTCAAGCTTCCCCATCCTGACAGGTATCAAAGAAGGCTGAGTGGGGAATGAAGACTTTTGTGCCCACAAGACAGTAAGGAAGTCCCCATCCCCGTAGTGTCAGTGGAGACCATGGGGAGGTGCCTGGACATCCACCCTCACCTGGTAGTAAGAGGTGCCCCCACCCCTGCTGGCTGGGGTTGTGTCGGAGGAGACCTAATACAGTTCAGACTTTTACCACCCCCAGCAGTGGCAAGTCCAACCTCCCACAGTGGTAGAGAACATGTGTGAGGTACCTCTTTTCTTCCTAGCTGTGGTGGTATCAGCAGAGGCCTAGTGGGGCATCAACTCTCATCCCTGCCTAGCAGAAATAAAGAATCCCACACTTCCCAGGTATCAATGGAAACCTAGTAGAGAAATCGGACTCCCCCCGTGCCTAGCAGGACAAAGGCAGTGTCCCCCTTTTCTAGCTGGAGCAGTGTCACAGGAAGCCGACGAAAATACAAGAGCTGAGTCATAGAATACCAGGTCTCAACAACAACAAAAAATCACTCCTCATTACAAGAAGATTCAACCTCAGTGAGAAAAGATAAGAAATGCCAACACAGAGATGAATTAGATATTACAGTGATTTGACAAGCATTTAAAATCAGCCGTCATGTCCATGCTTCAACAAGCAATTTTGAGCATGCCTGAAAGAAAAAAGAAAAAAACCGAATGGAGATTTTGCAAGCACCCAAGATGTTCTTCAGTAGGTGAATGGATAAACAAACTGGTACATCCATACAATGGAATATTCATTGATAAAAATAAATGAGCCATCAAACTACAAAAAGACATAAAGGAACCTGAAAAGTATATTGCTAGGTGAAAAAAGCCAATCTGAAAAGGTTATATACTGTATGATTCCAACTATATGACTTTCTGGAAAAGACAAAACAGAGAGACTTTAGAAAGATCACTGGTTGCCAGGGATTTAGAATGAGGGAGAAGTGAGTGGGGCACAGGGGTTTTTTAGGGTATTGAAACTGCTCTGTATGATACAATAATGATGGATAAATGTCATATGCATTTGTCAAAACCTATAGAATCTACAACTCAAAGAGTGAACCCGAGTATAAACTATGGACTTTAGTTAATGTGTCAGTGTTGGTTCATCAACTGAAACAAATGTACCACACTAGTATATGATGTAAATAAGAGGGGAAACTGTGTGTATGTGGGGAGAAGAGGTATGTGGGAATTCTCTCTATTTCTTGATCAACTTTTCTATAAACCTAAAACTGCTCTAAAAAAAGTCTATTAGAAATGCATGGGGGAAAATATTTCCAAATCATATATCTTATAAGGGATTAATATCCAAAATACCTAAAGAACTACAACTCAACAACAACAAAACAACTCAGTTCAAAAATGGGCAAAGGACTTGAACAGATATTTCTCCAAGGAAGGTGTGCAAAATGGCCAATGAGCACATGAAAAGCTGTTCAATCTCACCAACCATTAAGGAAATGCAAATCAAAACCACACTGAGCTATCACTTTACACCCATTAGGATGGCTATTATCAAAAAATCAGAAAATAACAAGTATGGGTGAGGATGTGAAGACACTGGAGCCCTTGTGCAACGTTGCTACTGGGAATGTAAAATGGTGCAGCCGTGGTGGAAAAATAGTTTAGCAATTCCTCAAAAAGTTAAATATGGAATTACTGTATGATCCAGCCATTCCATCACTAGGTTTATCCCCGAAAGATGAAAAGCAGGGACTCAAACAGGTATTTGTACATCAGTGTTCATAGCAGCATTATTTACAGTAGACAAAAGGTGGAAACAACCAAAATGCTCATCAACACATGAATGGATAAACAAAATGTGGTATGTATTACGTGCAGTGGAGCATTATTCAACCTTAAAAAATAATGAAATTCTGACACAAGGTATACAACATGAATGCACCTTAAGAACATTATGCTAAGTGAAATAAGCCAGACACAGAAGGACAAATATTGTATGATTCCACTTATATGAAGTACCTAGGAGAGGCAAATTAATACAGTTTTATTTAATGGGTATTTAGTTCCTGTTTTAGACAATGAAAAAGTTCTGGAAATGGATATGGAATGATTGCACAACATTGTGAATGTACTTAATGCCACTAGAATTACACACTTAAAAATGGTTAGAATGGTAAAATTTATGATATATATATACATATTTTACCACAATAAAAAAGTTTAAAATTTTGTAAGTGAAATTAAAAATTTAATGTTCTCAAACAACAGAATGGAGAGGAGAGAGGAACGAATCAGTGAACATGAGAATAGGAAAATAGAAATCACCTAATCTGAACAACAGAGAGAAAACAGATTGTAAAAAATGCAAACAGAGGCTCAGGAACAGATGGGACTATAACAAAAAATCTAACATTTGGGTCATTGGAGTCCCAGAAAGAGAGGTAAGAGAGAGTGAGGCTGAAAAAATATTTGAAAGAGTAATGGCTAAATAATCCCCAAATTTGGCAAAAGATACATGAGATTAAAGAAGGTGAGTGAACACCTATTAGGAGTCTCCCAAAGAAATCCATGCCAAGACACTTCATATACAAACCAGTGAAAACTAAAGACAAAAAAAAAAAAAAAAAAATTCCTGAAAGTACGCAGAGAAACAATTCTTTACCTATAGGGGAACACCAATTCAAATGATAACACATCTGAAAGCATGGAGGTCAGAAGAAAATGGCACATTTTTCAAGTGCTAGAAGGAAAGAAGAAAGTATCCGTGAGAAATGAAGGGAAAATCAAGACTTTCTCAGATGAAGAAAACAATGAGTATGAACTGGTATTCTGAAAACTACAAAGTGCTAATGAAATCAAAGGAGAGCGAAACAAATGGAGAGACATTATGTTCATGGATTGGGAGGCTAGTATAGTACAGGTGTCACTTCTCTCCAAATCAAAACACAGGTTTGATGCAATGCCTATCAAAATCTCAGCAAAAACGCTTTGGAAAAGAAGAATAAAGTGGAAAGACTCATTTTCCTTGATTTCACGACTTAATGTATAGCTATAGTAATCAAGACTGAATGGTATTGGTAGAGGGATAGACACAGATCAGTAATACAGAATAGAGAATCGAGACATAGCCTACACAAGTACAGACAAATGATTTTTGACAGATGCAAATGCAGTTCAGTAGAGCAAAAATAGTCTTTTCAACAAATGCTGCTGGAGCAGTTGGATATCTTTTAGGGGGAAAAATGAGGCTAGACCTAAACCTCACACCTTATACAAAAATTAACCCAAAATGGATCATAGATTTCAATGTAAAATGTAAAACTATGAAACTTTTAGATGGTGACAGGAGAAAATCTTCTGGACCTTGGTCCTGGTAAGTTCTTGGACATGACACAAAAAGCATGATTCATAAAAGAAAAAAAATGATAATTTAGATTTAATAAAATTTAAGTCTTTTTCTCTATGAGAGACCCTGTTAATAGAATGAAAAGACAAGCTACAAACTATGTTTCTGTCAGAGGAATCATGTCTAGAACACATGAAGAACTGTCAAAATTCAACAGTAAAAAGCAAACAATCCAATCAGAAAGAGAGCAAAAGATGTGAAAATATATTTCACAGAAGTTTATGTGGTTGACAAACATATACAAAGCTGTTTAGCCTTTCTAAATACAGGAAATACAAATTAAGGCCATGATGAAATAATGCACACCTATAAAAACAACTAAAATTAAAAGTAGTGACAATACCAAATTCTGGCAAACAATGAGGAGAAATTGTATCATTTACACATTCCTCTTAGGAATTGGAAATGTATCTCCCTTTGGAAAATGGTTGAGTTCTTATAAAACTAAACATTTACCATGCAACATAGCAGTTGCACTCCTGAGCATTTATTCCAGAAAAATGAAAACTTATATCCACTCAAAAACCTGTATATAGTTGTTCATAGCAGCTTTATTTATAGCTCCAAATTGGAAACTACTAAAATTTCCCTTAATTGGTGAATGAATGAAGAAACGTAATCCATACCATGGAATATTACTCAGCAATAAAGAGGAATGAGATGTTACAAAAAAAGGAAATTATAGGCCGATACCCCTGATAAACATAGATGCAAAAAATCCTCAACAAAATATTAGCAAACTGGATTCAGCAATACATTGAAAAGATCATACACCATGATCAGGTGGGATTTATTCCTGGGATGCAGGGTTGGTTGAATATCTGCAAATCAATTAACGTGATACACCACGTAAACAAAAGGAAGGATAAAAATCATTTGATCATATTAATAGTTGCAGAAAAAGGAATGCACTGTTGATCCCCATAACAATTTGGATAGATCCCAAGGGCATTGTGCCAAAGAAGGAAACTAATGTCAGAGATCACATACCATGATCTTTATCACATGATTTTATTTATATAACATTTTCAAAATGACAAAATTATAGAGATGAGCGCTTGCTAAGAGTTAAGGATGGGGAGGGAGAGGATGTGACTCTAAAGGGGTAACAGGAGGGCGATCTTTGTGGTGATGGAATAGTTCTATATCTTATTGAGGTAGTAGTTACAGCAATCTACATATGTGATAAAATGGTATAGAACAATATACACCCATTGTACCAATGTCAGAGCTCTGGGTTTCATATAGTACTGTAATTATTTAAGATGTAACTATTGGGGGAAACCGGGTTAAGGGCTCATGAGACCTCTTTCTACTATGTTTGCAACTTTAGTACTTTCAAAATAAAAATATTTTTTTAATTAAAAAAAGCTACTTTTTGAGTACCTAATATCTTAAACTTTTGTATCTCTCTAACTACAGACCTGCAAATTGTAGATATTTTCTCCATTTAACAGACGAGACTCAAGAGGCCTCCATTTATTTTTTATGAGGTCAGATGCATCTCTTAGGATCAAGAAAATATGGATCAACAACATTAAAATGTGAATGAAGGATAACTATTTTTAAAGAAAGAATACAAACAAGAGTTTATTGAGAAACGTTTAAAACATTCAAGGTGTTTTAACAAATTTTGATAGCAATAATTAGAAACTTAATTCTAAAGAATGCCTAATTGATGATATTAAAATAAAAAATTTCAACACCGTGGTTTCCTTTTTTTGTAGATACAAGTATTTGACTATTTTTCTAATAGTTTTGTTAAAAATCAATAGTAATTAAGTTATTTTTTAAATCAAACTAAATTGTCTTGACAGATATAGCTATAAACCTTTAAATTTTCGTTTAATGTATTTTTTCAGATAGGTAATACATTCACATGGCACAAAATTCAGAAAGTAAAATAAAGATACATAGAAGTCTCCTTGCCAGGGAAGCACTGCCTTCCTAATTCCAGTCACCTGGTTCTCCTCAGAGGGTAGCTAAGGAAATGTTTTAATGTGATTTTTTTCTTTCTATTTCTAACAGATTGAAGATCTCAAACAGACAAATCATGGCTTGGAAGAATATGTTAGAAAACTCTTGGATAGTAAGAAGGTGGTAAGCAGTCAAATAGACGATTTAACCAGCCACAATGAGCATCTTTGTAAAGAATTAATTAAAATTGACCAACTAGCAGAGCAACTAGAAAAAGAGAAAAATTTTGTGGTGGATACCGCTGACAAGGAACTTGAAGAAGCAAAGGTATTAGGTTTATTACTGATCAGGATTTTTGTGTGTGATATATTTATTTATTTATTTAAAAAAATTTTTCCCTAGGATAACTTTTTTTTTTAAATAACTTTTTTAAAATTTCAGGTGCACATTTATTCATTTATATCCCTCACACAGTGACAACCCCCCACCCCCCATCCACTACCCCTCTGACATCGCACACAGCCATTACATTTCCACTGTCTCTATTTCTAATGCTGTACTCCGCTTCTTGTAAATATATATATATATATATATATATATAGATAGATAGATAGATATAGATATATATATGGCAAACATGCCATATATATATAAAAAATTATATATATATAAAAAATTGTCGTTGACATTATTGTTCAGATCAGGATTTTTTTTTAATTGCGCTGTAATTGACATATCACATATTAGTTTCAGGTGTACAATATAATGATTAGATATTTGTATATATTGCGAAAGGATCACAATAAGTCTAGTTAACATCTGGCTACTGATCAAGATTTTAATTCTATTTTCAACGTCATGCGGTTATTATATGCAAGGAAAAAGTGACATTCTTGTTTATGTCATTTGAAAGTTTTTAGATTTGACATTATATTTAAATGTCTGTTCTATGGATTAAATTATATTGCAACTCACATTTTATTTCTTTTAAAAATTTTGCTCACAGCATTTCCTAAGTAATATGTAGTACTGGTAAAGACTTCAAGCAACGAGAATGTTCTGTATAGAGAACATTCTTCCTCTCACTAATCTTCCTCTGCACAGATATCTACTAACAAGATACATAGGTTCCCAGCCTTTTTTTCTGTTTGTTTTCACACTCACAATTGATTTCACACTTTTCAAAAAGTTTTTCTAATCAAAGTTTTAAATTTCTATATAGTCAAATTTGGCAAATTTTACTACTGAGTTTTGATTCTTTTTGTTTTCTGAGGTTTCTTCCCCCTTCTTAAAAATTTGAATAAACCTTATTATTATTTTTAGAGCAGTTTTAAATTCATAGCAAAACTAAGCAGAAGGTACAGAGATTTCCTTTATAGCTCCTGCCCCCCACACGCATAGCCTCCCCCATTATCAACATCACCACCAGAGAGGTACGTTTGTTAAAATTGATGAACCTGCACTGACACATCATATTCACCCAAAGTCCATGGTTTATATTAGGGTTCACCCTTGGTGGTGTACATTCTGCGGGTTTGGACAAATGTATAATGACATGCATCCAATCATTACAGTGTCATACAGAGTATTTTCACTGCCCTACAAATTTTCTGTGTTCCACCTAGTTGTGATTCTTGTTTAGGAAGGCCTTCTTACCTCAATAACTAGAAAAATATTTGCTATAGTTTTCTTTTAATACTTTTTAATAATTTTTAAAAAAAGTTTTAATCCTTCTGGAATTTCTTTTTGTTCTGGTATGAGGTAGGGTTGACTAGTTCTTTTTTTTAGTCACTGATTTGAAGTGCCATTTTAACAGCTGCTAAATTCTCAATGTGCGTGGATGTGTTTCTGAACTGTTTGGTTTCATTGATTACTTTGCCATTTGTTGTGCCACTACCACATTATTTTAATTTCTGTAGCTCTTTCATATTTTAATAACATTTATTTCTTGATTGAGTTTTAGTACTCTGCCATGAAATTTAGAAACTAAGAATTTCAACACAATTATAAAATGAAGACCATTTGATTTCTCATTACTGCCTGGTGGCTTATAAGCAAGACACAGAGTGGTCTTGAAAGCCAAAAAGCAGCCTATTGAGTTTTTAAAATGATAACGTGTTTGTTATCATTTGTGCTTGTTTGATTTGATCTTATTAATCAGCAGATTAGTCAACTGTAATAATAAGGTGGTTTCCCAAAGCTAATTGTTGTTACATGTCATTTCTTAAACATCCTTTTCATGCCTTGGTAGCATATGATAAAGCGCTTAATTAAATAAATGATCAGGCAGAACATGAATGTTATCGAAGGCATTATTTGTTACAGTAACTTGAAATATAAGAACCCAATCTCTAGGCTGGTATTTGTTTATATGTACTTACATTGTGTAAAGGATAAATACGTCTAAATTACTGAAAAGTCTGAATAATGGGATATTCAAACGTGAAGTTTATTACTTCAATGTAAGGACACAGTCTTGAACGATGTTGCCTGGAGGAGGTCCTTAGGGGAACCACGTGAGAGTAGATAAGAATGATTTGTTTTAACTTGTAAATTATTTATCTTGTCTTGGTTGCTACTAAAGTATTTGAAGGACATTTAAAAGTACCTTGAATGTTTGAAATGTTTCTCAATAAACTCTTGTTCGTATTCTTTCTTTAAAAAGTTATCCTTCATTCACATTTTAGTGGTAAATTGAGTTCAGTCTCAATTATAAAAATGATCATTTTAAGGAACACTGGATTAATGTTTTACTATGTCTTCCTTGTTTTCTTCAAATTAAAATTTACTGTACTCCTACCCAGACTCTGGGAAGTCAAGTTGGCCAGATTCCCATGAAGAGAGCACCCAGTTTAGAAGTCATCATTTTGATGAGATTATTAGGGTCTGTCAGGGTAAATCCCATGTTATCAAAGGGAGAATTTCAGGAATGGAAAACTTCTAAAGTAAAAGAGCTAGGGCTTACTTAAAACTGAAAATATTAAAGTCACAGATGGAAATTCTGCTTGGCTCAAAAAAGAGTGTTCCTAGGAAATAGATTTCCATATATGAGGTAGAACGTTTGTTGTATTAGAGAATTGGAAAGCTATTTGCAGAAGAGGTGGGCAGCAGTTTGAGAGTAGAGAGAGCACTGCTGATGCTGGGAAAACACTAGAAAGTTAAGAAAGAGGACAGAATGGAAATAGGTCCTTCAGGTTGGTAGAATGCCCTGAAATGAAGTCACGGGAATGTATAGGTAAATGGGGATTAGTAAGATGCATGACCAGAGGTGGGGATATGAACACCAATGCCAGTTGTTATCTTCCATATGTCATTGGGTGTACAGTTTAGGTATCCAATTGCTGGGGAGAGATTCCTTGTCTGATTTGTGGGGTTGGTACTGGGTTGTTCTGGTGTCCCTTAGCTTTTGTCTTGTCGAGAGCATTTTATGCAAGTACAGGATAGTAAGAAGTTTATTAGTGAAGGCAGGTACCCTCTATGATGTGGAGCAGACCAATCCCAAGAGGGGGAAAGGTCTTGCCTTACATTGTATGAAGGCTTCCTTTTATTTCTATGAGTAGAATTGCCTCCCCCTCTCTTCTCCTTGTCTCTCTCCTGCTGAAGTGCCCAGTCCTTCCTTTTGGTTTTCAAAGTAGTTTCTGTCAATTTTCTTCTTAGGATTTGTTTGAGAAGCTCACTAAAACGGTCCTGACAAACAGGATGTGTGCTCTGATAAGCGGGAGGTCTTCCTTCCTTCTGTGGCTGTTAATAGCACACCCCCTTGATTTAGGGGCATGTGTGAGCCTGGAATCCTGCTGGGCTAGTAAGGCGCTGGTGCCCTACGTGATGGCAGCTGCAAGGGGTCTTGACCCAGGTAGGAGCTGCAGCAGGGGGCTTTCTAACCGGGGGTAGGCCTCTCCTTCTCCTGCTCATTTCTATTTATCTACTTATCCTATCAGGATGAGGCTTGAAGCAGGAGAATTTCTAATTTGAGAGCTGGGAAGGAATGTTTGGGTTCCTATACTATTTGAGGTCATGCTCTGGATATGTGGAAGAAGACTCTGAGGGTAAAGCTACTGCTCGCTGGTCTAGAATTGAGACAGGCCGCATTACATTTATTTACTCAGAAGGGATTCCTTTTAGTCATATTTCTAAAGGTCAACAGAGTAAATTCTTCCATCATTTATCCCATACAAATGTTTTGAGTATTTCCTAGTGTTATTTGTTGCTTTAGCAAATTACTCTAAACCTTAACTTCTTTGAACAACACACATTTATATCTCACAGTTTCAAGTACCGCTTAACTGAATAGTTCTGGCTCATGGTTTCTCAGGAAAGTGGAGTCAAAATGATGGTCAGGCCGCAGGTATTGCTTGACTGGCACTGGAAGATTGCTTTTATGATGGCTTACTCAGATAGCTTCTGGCTTTGGCAGGAAGCCTCAGTTCCTTGCCAGGTGGACCTCTCCCTCAGGTTGTTTGGTATATTTATAGCAGTGGCTTCTCCAATCTAGTGAGAGAGATAGCAAGGAGGAATCTGTAATGCCTGTTATGATCCAGTCTCAGAAATTACATACCACCACTTCTACCATATCCTGTTCATTAAGGATAGCCCACACTCAAGGGGAAGGAAATTCACCTCCATCTTTTGAAGGAAGGAGTATCAGAATTCATGGACATATTTTAAAAGCACCACAATTATATGCCTCCTTTTATCTTCTCCTTGAGTTGTTTATCATTGATGCCTTAATACAATGTTTCCCAGATAATTGAATACAGTGTTTTGAAATATGAAGTAGAACTGCAGTTTTATCATTCTGATTTCTTCATACAGTTTTATATTTTTAATTAACATAGGGGCCATTACCGGACTGGATCTCTGATGGTAGCTCCTGTCAGTATCGTCACCTTTGTGTGTGATTCAGTCAGTCAAAAATATTTCAAAACCTATGTGGAAGGCAAAACAGAAAGCATATTTAAATTTTAACTCACGCCTCTCCCCACCACAACATACACACATACAGACACACAGACACTCTCCCCTGCTTTGTTTTGCTCTGTAGCACTTTCCTACTTTATCCCTCCCTCCCTCTACTCCAGCCACAGTAGCCTCCTTACTGTTCCTTTGAATTTAGCAGGAACCTCCTGTTCCTTTTGCCTTAGGACATTTGTTATAGCTGTATCTTCTGCCTGGAATGTTCCAGATTTTCACATGGTTGACTCCCTCCCTTCTTTAAGTCTTTGCTCAAAGGGCACCTTTCATTGAGGACTTCCCTGATCACCCTTATTTAAAATTCCAAACTGGTTCTTCATAAACACCCCTAATATCCTTAATTCTGCTCTTTTTTCTTCCTATTGTACTATATTATTTGTTAGGCTTATTTTTTTGTTGTCTATCCATCTGGAATATAAGCTTCTCAGGGGTCTTTGTCTATTTTATCTACTTTTAAAATCTGAAGTGCCCGGAATAGATGTGAATACTCATTATATACCAGGGGTGCCAAAAAAAAAACAACAGGCATACTCATGACTTGTATTCATCTTTTGTTATCAGTGTATATTGAGAATTACAATTTTAATACAGTTTTCTTCTTTCTTAAAATGTGTATACATTTTTTGGGCATCTTCTGTATTTTTTGAATGACACAATCACTGTCTGACATATTTTACCTATTCTGTTTTTCTCTTTTCAGCTAGAATGTAAGCTACATGACGGCAGAGATTATTGTCTGTTTTATTCACTTCTATACCTAGCATATACCACAATGTCAGGCACATATTAGGTCCTCATTAAACAGTTGTCAAAAAATGAAAACACTGAGTTGGCACATCTTTTAATTTGGGCCAGTTTTAATTTTGCTTTTCAGGGTGGAATCGGCATTATGTTTACAAAAGTAATACACATCTATTATAAAAAATTCAGTCTATATACAAGAGCATAATAAAGAAAATAACATTTACCAAAATCACACCTTGCTATAACTAGACATAATCCATCTTCCTCATTTCATATATTATTGGTTTTGTTCCATCGGTATCTAGGATATGTGTATATAAATTTTTATGTTTTGCAAGAATATATCATACCAAATAAAATTTTTGGTATTTTATTTAGCAGTGTGAGTTTCTATACTTAATTTATTTTAGTATGGACATCTTTATACATAATCCAATATAGATCTATTTCTTTTTAGTGTCCACATAGTAGTATAAATTAAAGCATTGAAAATGGCCTATCCAAAGCTATACATAAGCTTATTTAAACTGTACATAAGTTATGTTCCATACCTCTTAGTACTAAAATATGACTGCCAGAGAAATCTTAGAAAAGCACTTTGGTCTAAAGAATAAATGAGGTGCAATAATTCCAGAAAATTCAAATTTAAAATATAGCGGAAGACACTTTAGAATAACAAAGGGGAAGCTTATGAATTGAGAAATAAGTTTATTAAACTAATATGCCAACGTTTAGTCAAGAGCTTTGCAACTTTATATCAAAATCATAGTCACTGTCCTCTAGAAACATACAATCTAGTCATACTAAGTATATAACTGGGTAGCTATACTATAAGACTGCATATATTCTTTCTGTGTCATAAATCTGATACAAAAAGTTTTTGGTTTTTGTGAGGTGGATTGAACTAAACTATTAAAAGAGTTCAGAGGAGAAAGCAATCACTTCTTTTTGACTATGGTGGTTTGGGAAAAAATTTTTTATCTTAGCCATTCTTTTATTTCTTCTCTGTTATCCTCAGAATTATAATTAGCATTAGCATGTTTTTCCAGTTTCTGGGAGGAGGGGGTAATTTGGTAAAATACAGTCTACTAATATTTTATAGAAAACATTAGATAATTTAAAGCAACTGCTATATTTCATCCTAGGTTCTTTTACCATCCAAGTTAGGGGAACATAAAGGTTAGATTATCTCTTCTTTTGTAAAATAGTCACTGTCTGCATTTATTTATTTATTTATTTATTTATTTATTTATTTATTTATTTATTTAGTGTGTTTTCCCGGACCCATCAGCTCCAAGTCAAGTAGTTGTTTCAATCTACTTGTGGAGGGCGCAGCTCACTGTGGCTCGTGTGGGGATCGAACCAGCATGGCAACCTTGCTGAGAGCACCTCACTCTAACCAACTGAGCTTACTGGCCGCCCTTGCATGTTTTTATTTTTAGGGGACTTCGTTTTTTTGATGGTCTCTTTCCAGTTAAAGCAGATTAAACATTTTAAGTCTCAATGACAATTGTTTTCTGGCTTGATTTTCAGATTGAACTCATTTGCCAGCAAAATAACATAATAGTACTGGAAGATACAATAAAAAGACTTCGATCTGTAAGTACATTTTTGTAAAATATGCATTAAGGAATTGTTTTTATTCTGTTAGTAGAGTAAGACTACAAAATGTTGTGCATATGTTTGGGCTCTCATGCATTTTGTGAACAATAAAAGATGCTTGCTGTCTAAATCAGCACCGTCTGCTTGGTCCACAGGGTGCTCCCACCTGCAGGAGCAATGCTGCTCTATCCCACTTCATAATCCTTTCATTCCTAGAGGTGGAGAGAACTGTTGGTTAGTTTTATTAATGCCCTTAGCTGTTACTTGACTATAATTTAATTCTCAAAATATAAGATGAATTTGTCTACACATTAACTTTTATGCCTTATAGTAATAAATATCTTTAAGTCAAATTTTGTTACTTAATTCTGAGTAATGTATTTTCTTTATCTAACAATGTGGAATGAAAACTGCTCTATTGAGACCTTTTCACGTTACTATTTAAAATATTTTCAACAGCTTGTCTGTAAGTATGTTATTTTCTCTCAATATAGTATTGGTAAAATAAGTGTTGTAAAAAAAATGTTTCTAAATATATTAAACTGAATGGGAATGCATCTGAAAGTACATGCAGGTATGGAATATCCAGCATTCATTTAATTTATTCATTCATTGAACAATTATTAAACAAAACTTGGATGCTTTACAAGGTTTTCTAAGCAAATTAATTCCATTTCTAGGATTTATAACTAGATTTGTGGACATTTCTGGCCTCTCTGAAATGTCTTTACCATTTTTTCTTCAAAACTATTGCGTAAATTTAGGGGCACTTTCAGTTAAATAAAAATATAGTACATTCAGAAATGCCGGAAAAGTTTCTAACTGCTTTTTTAAAAGTATTGATGAATTATTTTTAAAATACCAAATTCATTATTTTTAAGGATCCTGTTTGTCTTCAACTTTCGTGTAGAAAATGATGCTATAGTTTAGCTTGAAATAATGGCCTAATTTTTTCCTTCTTGGCAAGATAATTTTAGAGACTGAAAAAGCACAAAATAAATCTCCTTCCAGACTTGATTCCTTTGTCAAGACTTTGGAAGCAGACAGAGATTACTACAAGAGTGAAGCTCAAAATTTGAGAAAGATGATTAGGAATAGATCTAAAAGCCCAAGACGCCCATCTCCATCTTCCCGGGTAGGTTTTGGAAACTTATAACTATGTTGGAATTTGTTGCTCAAACACGGACTTTTATTCTTTGTTTTACCTAATCTGGAGATAATTCATGTTGATTGGCATGAATTGGTATATCAAAGAGGTTGGGAGACAGAGGTCTCTTTGATAGATGGTGGGTCTTCGAAGTTGGTTCTTTATCCCCAGCGTTAGTAGTAGCTGAGAGGTACTCAGACAAATGTGGGTGGGGCACTTTGGAATGAAGCTGTTTGAAAGAGGTGATTTTTTAAACTCTGTTCTTCATCGTTTCCTTTCATTACATAGTCATATGTGCTTAAGTAGAGATTGTGTACTGCCATCAGTAGCACCTTTCTATTAGTACCTGAGGTAAAGAAAGAATTTCAAATTTCTTATATAATAATTGTAGGTTACAAACTGTGATGTAGAGCTTTTGAAGACAACAAGAGACCGCGAAGAACTTAAATGCATGCTGGAAAAATATGAGCGTCATTTGGCAGAAATTCAGGGTAATGTCAAGGTTCTCACATCTGAGAGAGACAAGACCTTCCTTCTTTATGAACAGGTAAGTTTATTTATAAGGAAACAGAGTATGTAAATAATAACAGTTAAGTCTAGAGATATGTACTTCTTTAAGTATGCTTAAATCTCCCAAATTGATTTAACATTTGGGAATTACTTTTATTCTTGAGTTATTCTTAATGAAATGTAATATATTTCCAATACAATAAATGTATGTGTACACTCACACATATACTCACATATATATGTTATCCCTATACCCAAAAAAGACCTTATACATGCATAGAACTAGCCTGATTTTTGAAATAAGAAATGGGGAAGATGTTAAATGAGAGGGTATGGTGAGTTCAAAGTAAAAAGATTTGCATTTGGGAGTTAAAAAATACTAACATAGCATTTTGATGTACTGTCAACCACTTTAGGAACTGCCATATACTTTGTTTAATTTCAGAGAGTAAAAGTAATTTGTAGTTTATTTTTGGCTTAAAATTATGTAAGCATCATTAATCAAATAGCTTCTTTATTCAACAAACATTAAATCCCATAAATCACCAACATAATTTAAAAATATCAAATTCTATTACAGCAACTTTGTGCAGGGTTCTGGGCTTGCTACTCTAAATAAAAAATGACAAGACTCGGACACTGTTTTTTCTGTTGTTTGCAATCTAGTTGGGGAGATAAAATATATTGTCATGTATTTATTCTTTGTTACTTTAGCATAAGTAGTCAAGAAGATATTGCAAAAATAAAAGTGGATATTTTTAGTTATGGTGATGAAGGAAATCTTGGTAGAGAAGTGGAGTTTGAGTCCTGAGGGATGAATGGGGTTTCTGTTATCTAAAAGGGATAAGAAGGAACATTCCAGACTAAAGGACTGGTGTGAGGCAAAGGCAGGAAAATCAGCAGGTAAGTGGATTAGTTTAAGACTATGTGTCAGTGGGGGACAGGGGAGCTAAGGGTTGAGAGTTAGCTGGGACTATAGCAGGAGTCTAAACTTTCTGTAAAGCCCAGATAATGAATTCTTGGGCTCTGCAGGTCATGTGATCTCTGCTATTCAACTCTGTTGTCTTTTAAAAGCAGCCCTAGACAATATACAAATGAATAACTTCATTATGTTATAATATAACTTTATTAATGCCTTACAAAGGTTTTATACTTTGCTTTATAAACAATAGGCAGTCTATTTTTTTTTTTTTTTTAAGGCAGAAGAAATATGACCAAAGCTACATTTTTACAATTTTAACCTGGTAACAATTTTATATTATCCCTCACATAATCTTTCTATGTTATCATCTTATATAACATTTCTCCTTCAAGAAAATTGGAAGGAGGGAAAAACCATGGACTTTTTTGTTTTTTTTTTGAGAATATTTTTTATTAAATTTATTGGTGTGACATTGGTTAATGAAATTATATAGGTTTCAAGTGTACATTTCTATAATACATCATCTATGTATTGCACTGTGTGTTTTCCAGAATCAGTTCTCCTTCCATCACCATATATTTGATCCCCTTTTCCCTCTTCTACCACCCTCTCTCCCCCTTACCCTCTGGTAACCACTAAACTGTTGTCTGTGTCTATCAGTTTTTATTTCTTTGTTTGTCTTGTTCCTTTGTTGCTTTCAGTTTTATATCCCACATATGAGTGAAGTCGTATGGTTCTTGACTTCTTCTGTCTCACTTATTTCACTTAGCATAATAATCTCAAGATCCATCCATGTTGTTCCAAATGGCACTATTTCATCTTTTCTTATGGCCGAGTAATATTCCATTGTGTTTATGTACCACATCTTCTTTATCCAATCATCTATGGAAGGACACTTTGATTGTTTCCATGTCTTGGCCGCCATAAATAATGCTGCAATGAATTATCGGGGTGCATATAATTTTACAGATAAATGTTTTCAGATTTTTTTGGTAGATATCCAGGGGAGGGATTGCTGGGTCATATGGTAATCCTGTTCTTAATTTTTTGAGGAACCTGTGCACTGCCTTCCAAAGCGGCTGTACCAATTTACATTCCCACCAACAGCGTATGAGGGTTCCTTTTTCTTTTCTGAGAATTTTTGTAAGAGTTTTCTTGAGCCAAACTAACAACAGTGCTGGGGAGCAAGATCTCAAATGCTCTGGAGAATTACAGTTCTGCAGCTTTTTTTTAATGCTATTGAAATTTAGCAGGGAGATTACATGGAGGTAGGGGAAAGCAAGGTGGGGATTGGGTTACAGAACAGTTAACAAGATTATGTGCTCTTTTGGAGGTGGTTACTACTTATTTCAAAGGTATGTTAACCTAGATGCAAAGAAACAATGGATAGGGCTGACTTAAGGCAAAGAGGTGCTATCAGTTAAAATAAAGATAGGGACAGGTGCTAAAGACACTGTAAAGGAAGACTTGACAAGATTTGATTTGAGCAAAAAGGAGGATGGATGGAAATTACTGAAGTTGTTTTGAATGACTAAAGAGTGCTATTAGGAAAATAGGAAAATCATTGGTGATTGGAGAGAAAAGATGTGTTTGGTTTCAACAGATGGAGTAATATGATAACACATCCAGGTCATAATTGCTCTCCAGCAGTAAGAAATGAGAGACTGGAATAGGGAGAAAGGCAAGAGCTGATGATGTAAATTTAGAAGTCATCTGCTTAGAGGTGAGTTTCCAGCCTTTCGAGTAGATGAGGTCTCTGAATGAGAAAGCTACAGATAGAGAATCTTGGGAAGTTTTATTCCATTGGTAGAGGAACCTTTGCAAGAGATAAAGAAGACAGGAAACTAAGGCAGCACAATGTTATAAACCCAAGGGAGAAAGGAATATCAAGGATGGTGTTGAAAACAATGCCAAATGTTGTCAAAATATCAAGAACAGGAACTGAGAAAAGGCCATTAGGTTTGGTGAGGTATTAGTTGAAATTCTGCAGAGTGGTGAGTGTGGGAGCCAGGTTACACTGGGGTGAGAAAGTGGCTGGTAAGGAATGAGCCAGAGGTATAGACCATGGCACTTAACGAAAAAGAAGGAAAAGAGATATAGGATGGTAAATGGGCTACAGTATTAAGTGACAGTTTTTCAAGATATAGGAGTCCTATCCATGGTTGAAGGCAGGGGAGAAAGAGCCAGTGGAGAGGGTACTCTTCACAATGAGAGGAAATAATTATAATTGAGTCGGGGGTATCTTAGAAGAAATTCAGGAGATGAGGTCCAGTATTCTGGTGAAGGCTTAGCTATGGAATTTGGGAAGTATTATATCCTCCTCTGAGACTTGGAGACTAGCTGAGTAGTGATCAAAATCAAGACGAAGGAAGATAAGGGACATAAGCTGAGAAGTGGGATATGAAATCATCTACAGGTGTGGAACAGTTTGGGGGCTGAGGATGGTTGAACAAGTGCGTAGGGTTGGCAATAAGGATTGGTGGGCCTTTCTGTCCAGGGTAAGATTAGCCAGGACCTGACTACATACATTTATGTAGAGAAAGACTAGAACACCATGATAATATTTATTAAACCAGTATTCTACCCAAATTGTGCTGAATTCAAATTTATATCGTAAAGTAGATGGAGTATACCATATATGTTTCTTAGTCAAACATTCTCTCATGCATTGGCTGCCTCCAAAATTAGTTTTAAAAAATTTGGGCCAAGATATTGTGAACCAAACTTCTATTTGTATACATTCATTTGCATTTTTAGGGCATCATTTGCACTTATTTGTATACACTCATTAAAAATTATTTTATTATCCTGCTGCATACATATTAATATAGGTTTGAATTTTACCTGGCTGAATGTAAGATAACTATTTATGTCTGTTCTAAGGCTTGTTAAATACGAGTCTCTCTATGTATTTAAATAATAGGCACAGGAAGAAATTGCCCGACTTCGACGAGAAATGATGAAAAGCTGTAAGTCTCCTAAATCAACAACAGCACATGCCATCCTCCGGCGGGTGGAGACTGAAAGAGATGTGGCCTTCACTGATTTACGAAGAATGACCACAGAACGAGATAGTCTGAGGGAAAGGCTAAAGGTCTGAAATAATTTTATCTATGTGAACATTTGTGAAACACAGTGCAGTGACATTGAAAGTACTTTGTTTTGTTTTTGTTTTTTGACCAGATTGCCCAAGAGACGGCATTTAATGAGAAGGCTCACTTGGAACAAAGGATAGAGGAGCTGGAGTGTACAGTTCATAACGTAAAGAAAAACCACTTTTGTGCTTTTGGCTATACATTGTCAATGGCTTCCCCCTTTTTCTGTGTTTAGACAAGTCTTTTATATTATTTAAGATAGTGTTTGTAATCCTAAAATATTTAAGGTGGTATGGATGGTATAAATTGTCAATTTTTCATTGTATATTTCCTTCTAAAAAATGTGAGTAAAGTCTTTTTTATGTTAGGTTGTGAAGTGTGTTCTTTTAAAAAAATATTAGGGATGCATTCTCAGGGATTTTAAAACTTTCTCATCTCCTTAGTTCATCAAAGATAACATTGCTAGATACAGAGAGCCTGACTTAGTCTACCTAATGGGTAGCTAGGGAAGAGAAAATTGTGATGAAATGAAAATTAATGAGAAAAATATATTTAAACTGAATTTAAATGTGAAGCATCACATTTTTACTAATCAAGGATTTGAGATCCTATGAATACATGTTTGAGATATTACAACTATAGAAACAGAATTAAGAGAACTTGACTTAGTGTTACCAAATTTAATTGAATATGTTTATGAATTCATCTGTATTGTGTTGTTATAATGAGTAAAAAAAACAATAGATAAGAGGAAAATGATTTTTTTCATTAACCCACTTTATGTGTATAATTTGTTAATGTTGAGCAGCAAATAAGAAATCCTTTGCAAATGGGAGATGTATGCTGTAGTCACATTGAACCCGATTGAAAATGTAGGTGGAATCCTGTTCTTGTTCCTTCTCCACCATACCTTGTCCATACAGCCTCCCACAACTTCAAGTCTAATCTGATCAACTCGTCGTGTAAGTCTTGTCATGTACCACAGTTGTACCAGGAGAGGATCTCTCTTTAGGAAGAGCACTAAGACTTCCTTAGTGATGGCCGTAACCTACCTTGTCATTCTGCTTGTATAGCTTGATGATGAACGTATGGAACAAATGTCAAACATGACTTTGATGAAGGAAACCATAACCACTGTGGAGAAAGAAATGAAATCACTAGCAAGAAAGGCGATGGATACCGAAAGTGAACTTGGCAGACAAAAAGCAGAGAATAATTCTTTGAGGTAAACTAAATTACCTTTGAACAGCTAATAGTTTACTATACCTACTAGTTATGCTTTTTTGTAGTGTATTTTATCATGATAATTAAGTTATTTGTTTACTAATTTCTGGGAGGATTATTATGAAGGAGTTGTAAGAAACCTCCGCGCCCATTACGTGATTTCTCCAAGACCAGTCACAGACTGGTCAGGCCACACTTAACCAGGAATCAAACTTCTAGTGATCTGAATCCTCCATTTCCAGAAAGCCTCAAATGTTCAGCTGAAATAGCCCTTGCAAGGCCCTTCTGGGTACAGAGTGTGTTTGTCTTTGGCATGTGGTGGTTAATTTACCTTCATAACGTAAATTATGTCTGGGATCTGAATGCATAAGCAAGCACAAAGCACAGGTTTGATAGTAGCTTAGCAGAAGGGTGGTTTACAATATAATAAAAAGTCATAGCAGAAAAATAGAACATGTAACAGAACTTCCATTAATTGAATGTCAAGTACTGATCTTAGCCCTCTCTACATACTGGTCCAGCAGCAGAAGAAATTCTAATAAAGTTGCCTACAGGCAGTAGCATAGGGGAATAAATTTTTGAAGACCTCCATGTTAGTTATTTAACTTTTAGTATGTGTTGATGTGAGAAATACAGGTTCTGCAGATTCAGTAAGGCTGAATTTTAGTACATCTGTGAACATTTGAAAAATAGTAGTTCATTTGAGTGTGAAATATATTAAGTCTACAGATAATAGTTGGTTCACATGTGAGGGCGCATACATTGGGATAGATTGTGAGGGCGCACTTGTCAGGATAGATAATCGTTCAGATTCTTCCCTGCTTAAAAGGATATTGCAAGCTCAGGTAAAATAAAAATGATAATAAGATAATAACCACAAAGAAAACCTTGGAAAATAGAGAGAAGTGTAAAGAAAATTTAAATCACCCATGATTCCACAAAAAAGGGAGAACTATTATTAGTGTGGATCTGTTTCTAACTAGAAATATGTTTATCTGTGTGTGTGTAAGTTTTCTATGTAATTGACATCATCCTATAATAAGTTATATATTTGGCCAGTTTCACTTAATTATGTACCATAAGCGTTTTCCCATGCATTGGAAGTTCTTTGAGAGCGTTTTAGTAGTTTATTAAAATATTCTATACTGATAGATGTATAATAATTTGGAGTTGTTTTGTGTACATTTGTCTTAACAGTATTATTAAAGTATTATTCACATAGTTAAGGTGTTCAGTTTGGTAAGTTTCGACATGTATATACCTGTAAAATCATCACCTCCATCAGGATAGTGGCCCTATCCATCACTCCCAAAGTTTCCTCGTGCCCCTCTGTGACCTCTCCCTGCCCTGCCAATCCCCAAGCTACTGCTGATTTGTTTTCTGTCATAGAGATGTGTCTGGATTTTCTAAAATGTTACGTAAATGAAATCATACAGTATATATTCTTTTGTCCAGATACTTTCACTCACCATAATTATTTTGAGATGTATTCATGTAGTCACATGTAATCAAGAGTTTATTCCTTTTTATTGCTGAGTAGTATTCCATTGTATGGATACACCATGTAGACATTTTGGTTGTTTCCAGTTTGGGGCTGTAACCAATAAAACTGTTATGAATGTTTTTATATGAGTCTTTGTGTGGATGTATGCTTTTATTTCTCTTGGAAAATAACTAACAGTAGAGTGACTGAGTCATATGATAGATACATATTAAACTTTTGAAGAAACCATTAAACTGTTTTCTAACGTGGTTGTACTATTTTATTTTACTTTGGCACCAGTGGTGTCTTAGTGTTCCAGTTGTCACATATTCTCACCAGCACTCGGTGTGCAGTGTCTTTTTAATTTTAGCTGTTCTGATAGGTGTGTGTTACGGTTTTAATTTGCCTTCCCTAATGACTAATGATTTCAAGCATCTGTTCTTGTGCTTATGTGCCATACATTTATCTTCTTTAGTGTCTATTGGAATTTTTTGCACATTCTTCTTGAGTGGTTTATATTATGATCATTAAGTTGTAAAAGTCTTTCCTATATTCTAGATATGAGTCCTTTATCAGGTACATGTTTTGCAAATATTTTCTCCTAGTCTGTGGCTTGCCTTTTTATTTTCTTAACAGGGTCTTTTAAAGAGCAAACGTTTTTTATTTTGATTAAGTGAAATTTAAAAATTTATGTCCAGTTTTTTGTGTTCTTTTAAAGAAGCCATCATTAAGCCTAAGGTAACTAAAATGTTTCTCCTGTGTTTTCTTCTGGCAATTTTATAGTTTTAGTTCTTACATTTAAATCTATGATCCATTTCAAGTTAATGTTTTATATAGTGCTAGATATAAATCAATGTTCACATTTTATTTTGCATATGGATATCCAATGGTTCCAGCACTATTTGTTGGAAAACTATCCTTTCTATACGGAATTGTTTTCCCCTTTTGTAGAAAGTCAGTTATCCATATATGTGTAGGTCTGTTCTTGGTTATCTATGTAATTCAGTGGCTCTATTTATGTATCTTGATGCCAATACAACATTCCTGATTACTTTACGTCTTCAAATTAGGTAGTGTTAGTCCTCCAACTTTCTGCTTTCTCAAAGTTGTTTTGGCTGTCCTAGTTCCTTTGCATTTTATTTTAATTTTACAATCAGCTTCACAACATATACAAAAAAGCTTGCTTGGGAATTTGATTGGAATTGGGGGAAAATGACATCTAAAGAATATAAAGTTTTCCCACTCATGAACACAGTATGTCTCTCCATTTCCCTAGGTCTTTAATTCCCTTGGGATGTTTTGTAGTTTTCAGTGTGTAGATCTTACACTTCTTTTGTCAGATTTATCCCTAAGTATTTCCAACTTTTCAATGCTGTTGTAAATGGAATTTTAAAAATTTCACTTTATGATTGTTTATTGCTTGTGTATGAAAATACAATTATTTTAAAAAATAAACTTTGTATTTTAGAACAGTTACAGATTTACAGAAAAATTGGGAAACTAGTACAGTGTTCTACATATCTCCTACCCAACTTCCTGTTATTAACATCTTACATTAGAATGATACACTTGTTACAATTAATGAATCAATATTGATACATTATTATTAACTAAAGTCTGTACTTTATTCAGATTTCCTTAGTTTTTCCTTAATGTCCTTTTTCTGTTCCAGAATCCCATCCAGGACACCATATTACATTTAGTTGTCATGTCTCCTTAGGCTTCTCTTGGTTATGCCCCTTTCAGACTTTCCTTGTTTTTGATGACCTTGACAGTTTTGAGAAGTTCTGATCAGGTATTTTGTAGAAAATCTCTCAACTGGGGTTTGTCTGATGTTTTTCTCATGATTAGACTGGGTAATATGTTTTTGAGAGGAAAATCACAGAGCTTAAGTGCCATTTTAGGGTACATATGTGTCCAAGGTATCATGGGTACAGTAGTATCGATATGATTTACTACTGTTGATTTTGACTTTGATCGCCTGGCTGAGATAATGTGTGCCTTTTCCAGAATGTCATATTGAAATCATACAGTCTATAGCCTTTTCAGACTGGCTCTTCCCCTTATCAGTGTGCATTTAAGGTTCACCCTTGTCTTTCATACTTTGATAGCTCATTTCTTGTGTAATAGTCTGTCATATGTATGTACCACAGTATGTTTAATCTATGTACCTATTAAAGGACATCTTGTTGCTTCCAGTTTTTGGCAATTATGAATAAAGCTGCGATAAACTTTCATATGCAGGTTTTTGTGTGGCCATAAGTTTTCAGTTCAGTAAATAACTTGGAGCACAAGTGCTGAATCATATACCGTCAAACTATATTTAGCTTTATAAGAAACTGCCAAACTCTCTTCCAAGGTGGCTGTGCCATTTTGCATTTCCACCAGCAATAAATGAGAGTTTCTGTTGCTCCACATCTTTGTCAGCATCTGGTTTTGTCAGATTTCTGTATTTTAGTCATCATAATAGGTGTATTGTGATGGTGCATTGTTTTAATTTGCAATTCTCTAGTGGCAAATGATATGGAACATCTTTTCATATGTTTACCATCTGTATCTTCTTTGGTGAGGTGTCTACTTAGATATTTTGGACATTTTTCAATTGTTTGTTTTACTTATTGTTGAGTTTTAAGAATCTTGTGTGTGTTTTGGTAAATGTTCTTAACAGATACGTGTTTTGCAAAAATATTCTACCAGTCTGTGCCTTGTCTTTTCACTCTTTTAACAGTGTTTTTTGCAGAGCAGAAATTTTAAATTTTCTTTCATGGATTGTGTTTTTGGTGTTGTATTTAAAAACTCATCACAAAACTCTAGGGTACATATTATTCTCCTCTCTTTTGTTCTAGAAGTTGATAGTTTTGCATTTTATACTTAAAGTCAATGGTCTAAGTTGAGTTAATTTTTCTGAAAGACAAAGTCTCTGTTTAGGCTTGCTTAATTTGCATATGGATATTCTAGAATTGTTCCAGCACCATTTATTGGAAGACTGGCCTTTCTCTGTTGTCTTTGCTCCTTTGTCAAAGATCAGTTGCCTGTATTTGTGTGGGCCTATATTTGGGCTCGCCATTCTGTTCCATTGATCTATTTTGTTTAGTCTTTTGTCAAACCATGCTGTCTTGATTGCTGTTACTTTACTGGGTAGTATGAATCCTCCAACTTTGTCTTCTCAATATTCTATTGGCTATTCTGGGTCTTCTTCCTTTCCATGTAAACTAGAATCAGTTCGTCAATAATTATAAAATAGCTTTCTGGGACTTTAATTGGAACTGCATTGAATCTTCAGCTCAAGTTGGGAAGAATCAACATCTTATCAATATTGAGTATTTCAATCTATAAATGTGGACTATTTCTCCATTTATTTAGATCTTTGATTTCTTTCATCAGTGCTTTGCAGTTCTCTACACGTTAATTTTGGAAAGTTCTAGGCCATTATTACTTAAAATATTTCTTATGCTCTTTTTTTCTTCTTTTTTCTCCTTCTGGTATTTCAGTTATACCCACAGTTCTTAGCTGTTTTGTTCCATTTTTTTTTTCATTCTTTTTTTCAGTTTGGGAAGTTATTATTGACCTATCTTCAAGCTCAGTGATTTATCCTTGACTGTGTCCAGTCTACTGATGAGCCCATCAAGGGCATTCTTCATCTTTGTCACAGTATTTTGTTTTCTAGCATTTCTTTTTGATGAGCATACCTTATTTGTGACTCTCTGAATTTGCCTTTCTTTTCAGATTTTGGGGTGGCAATTTGACTAGCAAATCAGTATCCTGATGTTTCCACAGAAAGTCTTTGATTTTCAGTTTAATCATCTTTTCCTTGTTTTAACAATGGGAATGACATCTTCTAAGTTCTTTACATGTCAGTGCTAAAACCAGAAGTTTCACAATATATTTTTAGATATATATTCTACAACCTTGCTGAATTTACCTTTTAGTTCTAGTAGTCTTTTTATAGATTCCATTTAGTTTTCTGCATCGACAACTAGGTCATCTGCAAATAGTGACAATTTTACTTTTTCTGTCTGCATGGTTTTTGTTCTTTTTCTTGCCTTATTGCACTGTCTAGAAGATCAAACACAATGTTGAATAGAAACGGTGAAGTGCACATTCTTGTCTTTTTTCCACATCTAACGGGGAAGCATTTAGATTTTAAACAGAGATGTTACTGTACGTCTTTCATAGATGTCTTCTATCAGGTTGAAGAAGTTTCCTTCTATTCCTAGATTACTGAGTGGGTGTTTTTTTTTTCCCCCAGGAATGGATGTACTTTATCAAATCAGTTAGGGTATATTATACTTTTTATAGATTTCTGGTCTCAGTTATACTACTTTAAGATATTTACCTCTATTTTTATCGTTAAGATTGGCCAATAATTTGCCCATCTTGGGGCTTTTTAAAGTCAGATTTTGGTATCAAGATATTGTAAACCTAATAATAATCTCGCCAATTCATCTGTCTTCTTTCAATACCTAGAAGAATTTGTATAATATTGGAGTTTTAGTATTTACCAGTGAAGCCATTTGGGTGTCAACATTTTTTTTTTTTTGAGGGAAGATTTTATTTTAGTTATTTAATGGTAAAGGAACAATTAGAAGTTTCTTCTTATGCCAGTTAGTATCTATTTTTTGAGGCATTTGTGCATTTTCTGTAAATTTCAAAACATTTTTAGAGTAATGTTGTTTATATACCTTTCAACATTTTAATGTTCACAGAATCTATAGTGATTTCCTCTTTTTTGAGTTTGTTGTTTTTAATAGTCTTTTCAAAAGACCATGATTTTGCTTTGGTGATCCTCCCTATTGTTTGTTTTATTATTTCATTAACTTTTGTTCTTCATTATTTCCTTCTATTTTCTTTCTTTTTTTAAAATTAGTTTATTGTGGTGACAATTGTTAATAAATTTACATAGGTTTTAATGTGTACAATTCTGTAATACGTCATCTGTCTATCACATTGTGTGTTCACCACCCAGAGTCAGTTCTCCTTCCATCACCATATATTTGATCCCTTTTACCCTCATCTACCTTCCACCTCCTTCCTTACCCTCTGGTAACCACTACCTTCTATTTTCTTTAGATTTATTTTCTATTTTTTTCTAATTTCTTCAGATGAATGCTTACATTATTACTTTTTGGACTTTTTCCCCCCTTATATTAACATTTAAGGCCATAAACTGTCTTCTAAATACTTATTTGAATGTACCTACAAGTTTTATGTACTTCTTTCTTTATATTTTCTAATATCATTATGACTTCTTAATTTGATCCATTGTGATTTTAAATATCCAAAACCAATTTTTATTTATCTGCTTGTGATTGCTTTCTTGCTTAATTATAATTACATTGTTTCTCAGAATATACTGTTAGGTTTCAGATTTCTGAAACTTGTTGTCTTCTACTTTTATGGTCAATTTCAGTAATGATCTGTGTATATTTGAGAAATTACAAATTCTGAAATAGTTGGGTACAGTAGTTTATATCTGTCCCTTAGTTCAGATTTGTAATCTTGTTATTCATATATCCTATATTTGTACTCAATTTTTTGTCTCAGTTACAGGAATTTCATGAAAAGAGTTGTCTAAGTTTCTGGTCTCACTTTTTGTTCTCTCATGAACCTACTGTAATCTGCCTTTCTCCCCTCCCATTCTATCAAACTTTTTTTCAAAGTAATATTTACTTTCATGTTGCTCAATTCAGTGGTCAATCCTCAGCCTTCATTTTATTTGACCTAGTAGCAACATCTGACAAAGTCGATCAGTTGTGCTCTCTCTACTCATTTAAACCCTTTCTTCATTTGGCTTCTGACGTACCATGCTCATTTGATTTTTTTCTTTTTTTTTCTCTTTGGCTGTCCTATCTCAGTCTCTTCTGCTACTTCCTTCTTATCCCCATGACCTCCAAATGTCGGAGTGTCCCTGAGTTCAGTCCTTAGACCTCTTCTGTTTTGTATCCATACTTACCGCTAAGTCATCTCATCCAGTCTCAGATATTACTTTTGACTCTGAAATATGTATCTGTAGCCTGGAATTCTCTTTTGAACTTCAAATTTGAATGTCAAACTACCTCCTTTTCGTCTTTATTATGATGTCTAATTGATACCTCAAACTTAACATTTCCAAACCTCAGTTTCTGCTATCCACTACCCCTTTCCCTCCAACATACACAAATCTGCTCTTGTTTAGTCTTCCCATCTCAGTAAATGGAAACTGCATTCATACAATTCTTAGCCTGAAACCTGGAAGTGATCCAGGATTTTTCCTTGTATACACCCATATCCAATCTAGTTGATTCTGTCTTCAAAATGTGTTCAAGGCTGAGCATTTCTCCTCACCTCTATTGCAACCTTGCTTATATTGAAGGCAATTTTTGCTAGGTAAAGAATTCTAAAGGTTAGGAATTATATTTAACACTTTCATATCCTTCCACTATCTTCTGACTTTCATTATTTCTGCTGAGACGTCAGCTATAAATTTATTTTTTAAAGATCAATATCTTATTCTTTATAATACAGTAATTTATCATAGGTCTCATATTTACATGTACAAAAGGCAAAGAATTACAAAGAACCTACTCATGGGCTGTATAATCCAACTACATTCAACATAATTAAAATACTGTTGTCCCCGTTCTCCGTTTTGTCGCTTGATGAAAAAATTATGTTTTATTCCACGTGTAAACTCCACTTATTAGAAGTTGAGTCCTGAGCACAGTTCACCACATGTCTAGGTTTCTGTATCTCTAAACTAAGTACAGTGTTACAGGCCAAATCAGCCCAAAAGAAATGTATCCATTGTTGTTTGGGTTTCACTGCTGATGAACAAAACTCCCAGGGTTTCAAAATCAGTACTCATTATTTGTGTTCTGTACTGCTGAAATGAACTTTTCTTCCTAAACAAGTCTATTTTAGTAGCAGAAGTTTTTTTTCTGTTTGGGTTTCCATATCAGATAAATCAACACCTGTAAAAAACTGGAGTGTTTTCAAAATACTTCCTAGAAGCAAATTAAAAAAAAAAATGTCTGTGTGCCTGCATTTGTGCATCAAACATCTTGAGATCCAGGAAGTTACAATTCCCCATACAGCTGAATGATTGATGGAACTATTGTATGTTAATAAAAAGTTAGTTTGGGTCTCTGTGTCCAGTGATTCCAAGATAGGTTTAGTTTGAATTTGAGGATTTGAGGCTAAGAAGATTTCAATATTAAAACTGTTCCAGATGACATATTTTATGTAGAAAATCTGAAAGAATCGACAAAAATCTGGAGCAGTTTAAACAAGGTTGCAGGATATAAGGTTACTATACAAAGTCAGTTGCTTTCCTACATACTAGCAATGAAGAAGTGGAATTTGAAAATGAAAACACAGCACCATTTATATTAGCAACCCCCAAAAGAGATACTTAAGTATAAATCTAACAAACTATGTATAAGATCTATGTGAAGAACACTACAAAACTCCAGTGAATGAAATAAAAAAAGAACTAAGTAAAGTAAAAGGTAGTCCATGTTTATGGATTGTCAAGATGTCAGTTATTCCCAACTTGATGTGTACTCGCAGATTTAATACAATGCTAATCAAAATCACAGCAAGTTATTTTGTGGATATCAACAAATAGATTATAAACTTTATATGGAGAGGTAAAAGAATCACCAACACAATATTGAAGAAAAACAAAACTGGAGGACTGATACTACCTGTCTTCAAGGTTTACTGTAAAGTGACAGTAATCAAAACGATGTGACATTGGCAAAAGAATAGACACATAGCTCAAAGGAACAGAATAGAGTGCCAAGAAATAAACCCAAATAAATATAGCCAACTGATCTTTAACAAATGAGCAAAGGCAATGCAATGGAGCAATGATTCCCCATTATTCTTTTCATTAAATGGTGGTGGAACAACTAGACATTTACATGCAAAAATAATAAATCTGAGACACAGTCATCACACCCTTCAAATTAACTCAAAATGGATCACAGACCTAAATGTGAAACACAAAATTGTAAAACCTCTAGAAGATAACAGGAGAGAACCTAGATGACCTTGGGTATGGTAATGACTCTTTAGATACAACATCAAAGGCACAATCCATGAAAGAAATAACTTATAAACTGGACTTTGTTAAAATTCATGACTTCTGCTCTGCAAATGACAATATCAAGAAAATGAAAAGACAAGCCACAGACTGGAAGAAAAACACATCTGCTAAAGGACTGTTATCCAAAATATACAAAGAACTCTTTAAAAACTCAACAGTAAGAAAACAACCCAATTAAAAATGGGCCAAAGACATTAACGAACACCTCACTAAAGAAGGTATTCAGATGGCAAAGAAGCACATGAAAATACGCGCCACATCATATGTCATTGGGGAAATGCAAATTGAAACAACGAGATACTATTACATACCTGTTAGAATGGCCAAAATCTGGAACACCGACAGCAAATGCTGGTGAGGATGTGGCTCAACAGGAACTCTTATTCATGGCAGGTGGGAGAATTCAAAGTGCTACAGCCACTTTGTAAGACCGTTTGGTAGTTTCTCAGAAAATTAAACATTCTCTTACCATACGATCCAGCAATTGTGCTCTTTGGTATTTACCCAAAGGAGTTGCAAACTTATGTCCACAGAAAAGGCTACACATGATGTTTATAGCAGCTTTACTCATAATTGCCCAAACTTGGAAGCAACCAAAATCGATTCTAAGACTCTGGGCTCGACCAGATGGCAACTGTGTGCCAGATCCCATGTTAGTGTCTGATTGAGGACCTTCATGGTGTGATTTCTGGCCTGGCAAATGACTGACAAAACATTTTCCAAAACTACTTTATCATTTGGTTCTGATTATGTCATGTTTTGTAAAGGAAACATTCTGTTCTGTGCACTGAAGTTTATAATAGGTGCAGATTTCTCATCTTGAATTCCAAGTCTTAGGATCATTCTGAGGTTGTAACAAAACACGCATTTCAGTCTCTGCTAGTAAATGGTTGCTTGTAATTTTGTTAAAATGCTGTATTGTGAATGGAATCTGTAAAACACCATCACCATACATTATAGGTTGGTTTATCAGTGCTGCCATGTAGAATTTTGTGTTTCATTGGTTTGAGTTTCTCTGGAGATGCTAAGTAACTGTAAACAACTATCTGTAAAAGCATTAATTTGGGGTGTCTTTGAATGAGGCTCCCGGGGAACTGGGCAAAAAAGGTACATCTGAGCAGTAATGGAAAGTGTAACTTGAGAACCAAATGGCAATTTGGTTCGAGAATAAGATCATACACAGGAATCAGGAAACCCTATGGTGCAGAAGCTGTAAAGTTTTGTGAGGTGTAAGACATATCTGTACAAGGAATGAAGAGACATTATTCTTTTGCCTGTTTCCCTAGTTCTTGTAAAATATTAGATGGACATTTTTACCCTTTGTGCCCTTGTATATCTGTACTAATTGGCTCAACAGCATTAGCATTTTCATTTTTTGAAAGAGGCTGGTTCCCCTTAAAAGAGAAAGCGTCTTAACCTACCCAAGGATCACAGTTGCTATTGACAAAGGAATTAAATGAACATGGCAGAACCCTGTTTTTAATGCTGCCTACTAAGGCTGCACAGATGAGTTGCTTGTAAGCTCCCAAATGGGCATTTGAAAACATCCTATGAGATAGTTCAAAGCCCCTTTGGTGAAAGCAACTTCGAAATATGTCTTGGGGGAATTGTAGAAGTCTATTTGCTGACACGGGCGTTACTAGAGTCTGCTTCCGCTTTATTTCTAGCATTCCTATTTCTTGCATGTGTGTTTTAGGTGTGGGTTTTATTGGTCAGTGATTTAAAGGTGTGATTTGAAAGTCATGCATGTCATTTTTCATTTTCCTTTTTCTTACTAGCGGGATCCCTGTGTTGTTCAGGGGGTCTTTGTGGCTTTTTTGGGAAATACGTGGCTGCAGTGCAGTTTAACAACATGAGGCCAGCCACCGTGGACACTGGAAGGCTCTGCCTCAATCCTCTGCTGACTTTTCAGGACTCATTCATTATCATCTGTATTGATACACTTATTACATTTATACTTCTTATTTTAGCACACATTTTTTTAAGTGTTGTTTTACAAGAAAAAAATAGTCTGTCAGGGCATTTGAAGGGTTCTTCAGTTGGACTACAGTAGAATTTCACTCCATTTTCAAATCTTATTGTTGATTTACTATGCCATCCTGCAGGCGGTGATTTTTTTCTCCCAGATGTATGCTGAATGAGGGTTATTAGGAAGGATTTTGTAACAGTCAGGGATGCTGCACAGAAAGTTGGTCTCCATTGTCCAGGGGAGCTCTCCCCCAAAAGCTAGATAAGCTTCGGTGGTAGCACCACTGTAATTCCTTGCTGCTTTGCTTCCGGGTCCCAGGGACACAGTGATGGCTCCCCTTATAGCTTCCTGGTCAGCCAGAGTGCTGCGTACTTAGCTTTCTATTATAGCCCTGGAAAATGGGTATTTTAAAAAAAATTTCCAGTATTTCACTCTCCCCATTTTTATACCTATTATTTGAAGATATGTACAATCTAGGTATTAACATTCTACCTCTACACATCATACTTTTTACAACTTTATTAAGGTATAATTGACATACAATATGTGTATGTACCTATGTAATTGACATACATATGTATACACCCATTAAATTATCCCCATAGCAGTATAATGAATATATATGTTATCCCGCTCTGAAATCCTTCCCTGATGCTGCCTCCTGCCTGCTCCCCATCCTTAGGCAACCACGGATCTGCTTTCTGTCATTTTTAATTAGTTCAGGTTTTCTAGAATTTTATCTAGTTGCAATCATATGCCATGTACTCTTCTATTGAGCTACTTTCACTGAGCATAATTACCTTGGCATTGATGAATGTTGTTTTATGTGTCAGTAGTGATTGTTGAGTAGTATTGCATTATATTGATATAACAAATGGACATTTGGTTTGTTCCCAGTTTTTGGCCATAACAAATAGAGCTGCAAATACAAGTCTGTGTGTGTGTGTGTGCACTTTCATTTCTTTTGGGTAAATACCTAGGATTAGAGTGGCTGATTCATGTGGTGGATACATGTTTAACCTTTGAAGAAACTGTCAAACTGTTTTCCAGAATGGTGGTACCATTTTACATTCCCACCAGCAGTGCATGTGAGTTCCAGTTGCTTTATATTCTTGTCAACACATGGTATTGTCTGTCTAGTGGATATGTAGTATCTTATTATGGTTTTAATTTGCTTTTTCCTAATGATTAGTGGTGTTGATCATCTGGTTATTTACTTACTTGCTATTTAGTGAAGTGTCAGTAAAAAATTGTCAATTTTTTGTTGGGTTGATTATCTATTGTCATTAATTTATAAAAGTCCTTTTTATGGTCTAGCTACAAATTATTTCTCAGATATGTTTTGCAAATATCTTCTAATGTATGGCGTGCCTTTTTATTTTGTATTTTGTTAGTAGTATCTTTTGGCAAGCAAAGACTTTAAATTTTGATGAAGTGTGAATTATTGAAATTATTTTTCATTTATATCATGCTTTTTGTGTTTTATTTAAGAAATCTATGCCAAACCTAAGGCCATTAGATCTGTTTGCTATGTTTTCTACTAGCAGTTTTATAATTTCAGCTTACATTTAAGTTTATGATCTTTTGAATTAACTTTTGTGTAAGGTGTCAGATAAAAGAGATTGTGTGTGTGTCTGTGTGTGTGTGTGCGTGTGTGTGTGTGTGTGTGTATGGGTATCCATTGATTGTTATTTATTAAGATTATCCACTTATCCATTGAGTTGCCTTGTCATCTTAGTGAAAAAGCAATTGGCCATATATGTGTGAGTCTATTTCTGGACTCTATTTTGTTCCGTTGGCCTATTTTCCCATCTTTATGCTAGTATCACTTTGTCTTGATAATTGAAGCTTCATAATAAGTCTTGAAATCAAGTACTCTGAGTCCTTCACTTTGCTTCTTTTCAAAGTTGTTTTGGTTGTCGTAGGTCCTTCACATTTCCATATAAATTTTAGAATTATCTTGTCAGTGTCTATAAAATGTTTATTGGGGTTTTGATTAGAATTATTTTGAATCTATAGGTTAATTTTGGAAGAATTGACTATGAACAATATTGAGCCCTTTGATCCATAAACACAGATTATCTCTCCATTTATTTAGGTCTTTTTACATTTCTCTTAGCAGTATTTTATAATTTACCAGTGTATAAATCTTGCATACCCTTTGTCATATTTATACGTATTTCATATATATATATTTTTCCCCTTCTTCCGCCTCCCGCCACCCCCACTCCCTTTCAAGCTGTTGTTTCTCAGTCTAATTGTGTAGGACACAGCTCCCTGGCCCATGCTGGTATTATGAGCCTTGCGCTACCCCCTTGTACTCCCCCCAGCTGAGGCAGTTGGTCGCTGGCCGCTCACAGCAGCTCCATGGCAGCTCTCCGACTGCTGGCTGCCGCTTAACACTGGCCACCGCCCTGGCAGCTCATGGCAGCCCTCGGCAGCACACAGCAGCCCGCGGCAGCTCACGCCAACCTCCAACTGTTCACACCAAACTCCAGCTGCACACAGCAGCCCAGCTCCAGGGAGAACTGTTGTTCACAATCTTAGCTGTAGAGGGTGCAGCTCACTAGCCCATGTAGGAATCGAACCGGTGACCTTGGTGTTAGGAGCACAGTGCTCCAACCACCTGAGCCACCGGTCCAGCCCTTAATGTGTTTTTAAAATTTGAATTGTGAACTGATTTTCAGCAGGCTTTTACCTGAGGCTTAGTTCTGTGCCTCGGTTGAGGGCATGTCCCTCCAGAGAAGTTCTGTGTTTATTTCTGCCAAGTGTTCTAGGTTATATGACCATCCACACCTTGAAGGCTACTATTCTGTAGAGCCAGATTGTATTTTGATTTCTTATCTTGAGATTAAGGAATCCCAAGGAAGACGTCTTGTGATTATCCTGAGCCTAGGAATGGTTGACAAACTGATTTTATCTCATCTAACCTTTCCACTGAGGCTTTATGTGGAGAGTATTAGTTCTAACACTTGTGTTACAGACATCTCTATGGCCTCAACTTCGAAGTTAAAACACAAGACCCTAGACTACTGTGACGGGCAAACCCCAACCATATCTAACATAACATCGGTTCATAGTCTCATTGCTCTAATTTGACTCCCTTTCAAATTCTAATAAATTTTGCTGTACATTTAAAAGGATGCTTCTTATATTTTATTCAGTATGTCTTAAGTGTATTGTGGTGAGAGGACTTTTAGATTGTCCAGTTTCCACATTGTCGGAAATCATAGCCTGTTTACTTGTTTACTGATTGACTCCATGAGTGTAGGGCCAATACCCCCCAGTTCACCACAGCTTACTCATCACCTAGTGCCTGGTCCATACTAACCACTTAATAAATGTTTGTGGAATGAATGAAATTCTGTTCATTACAGATTTATTTATAACAGTGAAAAACTGAAATGAACCTAAATGTCTAATAATAGGGGAATATTTAAATAAATGATTATATTTACTTAAAAGTAAATGTTTATATGATATTTTCAGCCAGAAAAATGAAGATTTGGAAGGCTGTATTATATGACTGAAAAACATTAAAGATTAAATGTAGGTTGAAAAACATCAGGATTCAATTTTAAATTTATAATATGTTAGTTTTAAAATATGCATAGCAAAAAATTACTGAATAGTGAACACCAAATGCTAATAGTAGCTGACATTACAGTGGTGGGTTGAGGATCCCTCTTTACTCTTTATTCTCTGAACTTCCTATAATGTGCTTTTGTAATGAAAATACTAAAAATAAAAAAATGTATATTAGTGTCCTTGATAGTTTTTATTTTAAATATACTAAAAAGTTGATAAAACATAAAAAGTTCAGAATTAGTTTTATTATTAAAATGTTTACAGACTTTTATATGAAAACACAGAAAAAGATCTTTCTGATACTCAACGACACCTGGCTAAGAAAAAATATGAACTACAGCTTACTCAGGAGAAAATTATGTGCTTGGATGAAAAAATTGGTGAGTTGTTTTTTTTTTTCTTGCTCTTACTTTTTCTTTAAGTCTGGTAGAAAAATGTTCTCTTCAGTTATAACATAGATAAACATTGAAACAGACCCTTAAATTAAAAGTTTATGCATCAGAAATCATGGAAAATGCGTTTTTC
The DNA here is from genome assembly GCF_036562045.2 of Rhinolophus sinicus. Lineage (NCBI taxonomy): Eukaryota > Metazoa > Chordata > Mammalia > Chiroptera > Rhinolophidae > Rhinolophus > Rhinolophus sinicus. The sequence continues at coordinate 66,077,300 of NC_133755.1, read as the reverse complement.
TTTAATAGTAATTTTTTTAAACTTAGATTTAGGACCATAAATACTTAGACATGGCTTCATATTTTTCAGTGAAGAAATAGCTAAAGAAAGCAGCCACACTTTGTAAATATATGATGATCACTTTTAAATTTACAAGTTTTTGTATTATATTGTGGTTTGTTCATAGCTCTTGTAATGAAACATATTTTGGTGGAAAGGGTACATATATTTGGCTATATCTATGGTATTACTTGTGTTTATAGCAAAAATTATTTTTGTAAAATGTCCTGTTTATGACCAGTGATCTCTATGAAAATATGGTCATAACTTAATCTTCTTATACAGTAAAGTAAAATTTTGGTCAGGACTATAAAAGCCCATTTTAAACTGAAGGAATATTTTTAGTGTTTGCTATTATGAAGTTCAAAACTGGTATAAATAATTAAATGGGTAGAGATGCTTTATATTTAGATAGGAAATATTAAAAGAGAAATATAAAAGGAAATATTGAAGAACAAATTTTTGGCTATTTTAATTCCAAGTACAAATGTAAGGTAAGCAGTTAAATAAATACGTTTTTATCTCAGAAGAGAAACTAAGTTAAAGTATACGTTTGGGACACATCACCATATAAATGGTATTTTAAAATCATGAAATTACCTAGTGAAAAATATAGAGAATGAGGAGAAGAGGACCCAGGACTGAGTAAGAAGAAGCCATAGAAGTAGGAAGAAAACCCAGAAGTGAGTGTTATTTTGGGAGGCAAGAGGGTAGAACGTTCTAAAAAGGAAGGCATCATCCATTGTCAGATACTTTCAAGAAGCAAAATAAGATGAGAATGTAAAAATACTGATTGGATTTGGTACATTGGAGGTTTTGGTAACACTGACCAAATTTGAATGGAGTGTTGGATGCGGAAGATGGAGTAAGCTGAGGAATGACTGACTGGGAAGTGAGGAAGTGGAGACAGGAGAGAACAGAAGTCTCTTAAGAAGCTTGGCTATTAAGAGTAGAAGAAAAATGTGGTGGTACCTTGAGTGGGATGTGAGATTGAGGATTTTTTAAAACTAGGAGATACTAGAGTTGTTTCAGAGCTATTTTATTTATTTATTTTATACCATGTGGAATGAACTCAGATATCAGAACACCCAAAACATACGGTTTGCCTTAAAGACAGTACTGCCTAGAAAAGGCACATGATGTATTCTCAAATACCACATAAGTCATCCTCTCAGCATATAGTATTACCTCTTGGCACTTCACTGGGTGGCCGTTGGCAGGGATTTGCCTAGAGGACTGGTCTAGCAGAGCTTCCCCTGTACAGCTCTAGACCAGTGCTTCTGGGACTTTGATGCGTGTCAGAATCACCTGGAGATTTAGTAGAGCTCTGGGGATTAGGCTTCTGGAGTAGGAGCTGGCCAGGGCTTTTGTGTCTTTACCAGTTTCTTCCAGTGGTTCTTAAAAGCTTCCTTGTACATTAGAATCACGTGGGAGGGATGCTTGTTAAGGCATAATTACTCTGCCCACTCAGGGTTTCTAATTCAGTAGATCTTGGGTTCCCAGATGCTGCTGATGGTGCTGGTTGAGAAACCACAGTTTAAAAACCGCTGTTGTCTGCCAGTCACTCAGCCTTCAGCATTGATATTGCCAGTGTCCTCACAAATCAAATCAGACTTCTGGGATGTTCCCCCCCCCCCAGGAATTTTTATACTACTACTATAGAAAAAACCAGAATATTAAAAAACATTTGACTCTAAAGATGACTTAATTGAATATTTTATTAAGATCAGTTATTTACCAACTTATATACAACAGTGATTCTGGGCTAGAGGGAGGGGAAATGAGAAGGGGAGATGGTATTTTAATATTCCACCACTTAATCCACCCACCCTCTCTTCCCCCACCGCACATGTAAATCTACTTTGAGAACTTGTGATATAGAGCTTTCCTTGGATGTTCTCACTCAAATGTGTTAATTGTGCTTTTACATTTATGAGTCATTTAGAATTTCATGATTCATCCTAGTTTTTAATCGCTAACAACAAAACCATTTAAAAAAAATTTGGGATACAGTGCTTATTTTCAGTCATCAAATGTAATATAGGAGAACTTAGTTTGAAAAGTATTGTAATCTACTTGAACTGAGAAAAAAATTACCTAGATTAAAACAATGCCTTTATGATTACATATTTAGATAATTTTACAAGGCAAAGTATTGCCCAGCGAGAAGAAATCAGCATTCTTGGTGCAACCCTCAACGATCTGGCTAAAGAAAAGGAATGCCTACAAGCGTGTTTGGATAAAAAATCTGAGAATATTGCATCCCTTGGAGAGAGTTTGGCAATGAAAGTATGTTCTGAGAACTGTGGCTTAAGAGAGATGTTTGCACTTGAATCTGAATAAATAGGATTTTTTTCAATGTTTTTCTAGAGAGCTGAAACTTTAAAATCTGATTTTGAAATATTTCAAGACAGTCTTAAGAAATACATGTTCAAATCCATTAGCTAATATTTTTAAATTGATTTTTCTCTCATCAATTCGTGATTAACATTCATTACCAATAACTAATTCAAATATCAAAATATGAAGCATGAGATAATACAGCAGTGAGACTGATTTCTTTTTAAAAGCACAGCAGAACTTACATTTTCAGGTAGCCACCTTGGGAGGCAATGTTTATTCCATTAGAAACTACCTTTGTAATTGTGTTCAGAAGTAGGAACGCAGTTTTACCTTAGCCTTTGAGACTAGATCAGATTGAGTTGGTGAGTAAAGCTGGATGATAATCTCCATCCCTCATTTTCTGTTATTCAAACAACAACATAAAATGTGTTGCCCCAAAGCAGGGAAATGTTGATACCCTTTTCTAGCTCGTAAACTGGTTCTCAAGGCAATTCCTGAACTGTTCTCCACAAATGTCTTAAGCAAAAGCAGCATCATGGGAATCAGGCCTTGCCTCTCTGAGGGAACTAGTTCATTCCTTTATCCACCCATCCAGTCAACCAATATTTATTGACACGTAGCAGGTATTATGTTAGCCACTGAGGAGGGGTGGGCAAGCTTTCCAAAGGCAACAGTATAATTGGGAGAAAGATAAATAAAGATGCTATTATGATAGAAAGTGCAAAGTGCCTTAATGATGTCTACACAATGAGCGATTGGAGTTTGGCAGAAACACACCTACTTTAGCCTGAGTGTTGGATTAGGAGAGGAAGAAGATCTGAAAAGCTTTCCAGGGGGTAATGGTGCCTGGACCACCCTGAAAGATGGCTAGGAATTAGCCAGGAAAAGATTTAGAGAAAGGGGACAATGAGAGAAAAGGGGGTCCAGACAGGCAGAACAGTTTATATGAAAGCCCAGTGGCTTTCATAAGAGAATTTTATGAGCTTTCTTGATAGATTAGTATGTCCAGAGAATAGATTGCAAAGAGGTGAGTATGGGGACAGGGACAGGAGTATGGGGACAAAAGATGAGATGAGCTAGATAAGCAGCAAATCATAAAAATATATGGGTGTTGAGTTTAGATTCTGTCATCATGGATATAGAGGCTCATTGAAATAATGTAAATGAAATATTTATATCTTTATATTAAAACAAATATTTTGGTCCTTGTTAATCCATGTAAAAAATGGATTATAAGGAAGTGGGAATAGTGACAAGGACACTAGTTAGGAGAAAATGGTGAGAACTGTGTTAGGGCAGTGGCAGTATCCGTGAGAGAAATAGATCTGTTAAGGAAATAAGATTGACAAGATGTGCTTTCTGACTTAGGAACCGCATGAATAGTTGCTATGCACGAAGTAGGAAACACAGGAAATAGAACAGGCTTAGAGAGGAAGATTATTGACATGTCTTTGGGACGTGTAGTTGAAATATTCATACACTTTTGGATTTTTAGGTGTGGAGAGAAAATTGAAATTAGTAGATTGGGGAATCATGAGCATAACTGACGTGTCAATTTGCACGAGATAGCACATTTTGGTTTCCTTGTTGGAAAGCCTTACAAGGTAGTTATACCTTAACATTTTTGAAATTTTATGGGTTTTTGGAGGATGGAATTTTGCTTTTCATTATATTCAAACCACTTTTTGAATATTTAAACATGCTTTTCTTTAAAAGCACTAACATTTGGAAAAAAATTATTCAGATCTTTCGGAATCTCATTTCCCTCTGCTATATCTAACACTTCGCATTTTCTCCGTTCCGCTAACTGTACCAACATTATCTTTTCCTTCAGAAGGAATATGGAGTTGCAAGTCCATTTCAAAATCAAGAACTTCATATAAGATTATAAACATAAATGCATTCATCCTCTGAAGGGAAAATAACTTTTAAAAACAGTTTTAGACAGTCGAAAGAATAAATGTGCTCAACAGTGATATTCCGGAGCTGAATTTACACATACCCTACAGTGAAAAGCTGTAGTTTTACAGTCTGATTTGGAGATTACAGAAATAGATTCCCATGGAAATGTCTGTACAATAGCAAATAAGGTGAAATTGCTTCTGGTAATCATAGTTTAAAAAGATGTCCTATTACTTGCTAGCAGTTAAAGTTAGGAAACTCAAAAGTAAGTTCACAGATTTTTGAGTAATAAAAGCCAGAATTATTTGTGTAAAATTTTAGTTTCTTTTTCCTAAGTAGATTTATGACCATCCTGTCCAGATTGAATTTTTAACAATTAGCACGAATCTGCCTCTGGTTGGACAAACATACTGAGGTTGTACAAAAAATATTAAATTGATAATGATGGCATACACTTTAACCATTTGAGAATTAGTGGTATGAGGGCACTATTAAGAGAAAATAGGGCTAAGAGAACATATTATTGGATTCTACCTAATGCTTTTGTTGCCCTGGATACTTTACAATGTTTTTAGAGAAACTTAATTTCAAGATGAATTTCTATGGCTAAAGAAAAGTCCTTTTTAGGCTTGTAAAACATATTTAAAGCTTAACAAAGTAATGGCTTTCAGAAACACTAAGTCAATTCATTTTTTAGAATTTATTTTAAAAGAAATTATATTTCAGAAGCATGTGGAAACATTCTATTTTAAGCAGCGTTTTGTCTTTGTGTTTTTCCTCTTTTGGCTTGTGCTTCTTAAAGGGGTTTAACTGTTTTGCTAATAGATATTTTAACCATGCTCTAGTATTGATTACTGCCAGATGAGGACTCTGCACCAGTCTGCCAGAAAGCAGAATGGGAAAGAAATAAAGGAAGATTAAACACACACACACACACACCCTAACTCTGTCTCTAATGAACAGGAACAGAACTGGTTGGGAAATATAGGTTTAGTTTTTCATCTTGTTAATTGGTTACCAAGGATTTGAGAATTCAAAGGGCAAAGAGAACTCTTTTTTAGGGCTAATGTTAGTGTAAGTATGTGGTTATAGTATCTGTAACTACCTCAGATCAGTGAGAGTTTTAAAAGGAAGGAGGTGTGGGAATGGTATAAGTGGCATTAAGATATTCACACCCATTTCAACCTGACTGACTCCATTCATTCTACTCCCACACAAGACCATTAAAAAGGGAAAACATCAAGTTTCATTTTTTTATTCCTTTGCTCTAGGCCTATTGCTCACCTCTTTATTAACTCACACCTAAACTTAATCGTGTACTTTTATAAGTAACTCCATTTTAGCAGCTTTTTGAAGATGCTACTGATGACTAATATAAATAATATACTTGATCAAAGTTATTGTTCTTAAGAACTAAATTTAGTTTTACATGAGTTGCTTTCCTGTGTTTTATAGCATGAAGTGAGGAAGTGAATCAGTCCTATTGCCAGTATAGAACCCTCAGTGCCGAACCATTGGTTTGCCTCCAAATACAGAGTGCTTTTGGGGTTCATGTGTGGCAGGGTAACTGCACAAAACACCTCTTCACAGAGCACTTGACATATTGATCTCATGTCAATATGCCTAAATGTAGTCTTTACTTGAATAACCATAATCTATTGTTTTTATCCAGTACAAATATTCACATTGATATATTAAGCTTTATTTTAACGTGTAGAAAAGAATGGAGAATACATGTTTAAACCCAAATAGAAATCAAAAAGGGAGGGGGGAAATATCTTTTTGCTCATTCAGTTTTAACAGAAGTAACAGTTTAAGATAATTTTTTATTTAACACTTACATTGCTTTTCAAGGAAAAGACCATTTCAGGCATGAAGAATATCATTGCTGAGATGGAACAGGCATCAAGGTAAATCATTCAATAAGAATTTGTGCACTTATTAAGGGCAAAGTAGTAAGTTAGGTACAAAGATAGTAAGAAACAAGGGGTTTAGTGTTACGTGTAAGGTGATAACTTTCTAATATTGAAAGAAGGCCTAAGTCTGCGTAGGGAAGTAAAAGAAGCTATTGTGTTCGTCAAGTAAAGGAAAGGGAAGGGCATTCAAAGTAGAAAGGATAGTAAAGAATCACAAAGAACCACAGGTCATGTTCAAGAGCCTCTTGAGTGACAAGTAGGTGAGTGTGTTGGAACCCAAAGTGGAAGAGAAGACATGAAGGGAGGGAAGGCTGAACAGGCAGGTGGAGGCCTGCGTAACAGACAAATGAGTCTTGATTTTATCTTTGGGGCAATAAGAAATCATTAAAGAATTTGGAGGAGATTTTTGTGTTCAAAAGATTACCCAGGTTGTAGAATGCTGATAGATTGGGTTTGGGGAGTTGAGGGACAGGAGTGAGCTGCTTGTGATGGAGAAAACATAGGAATATTGGCTGGGGATGAATATTGGACATGTAAAAAGAATGTGGAAAAACATGATTTTCCTCTGAATTTGAAGAGCCTTTGACACCTTCTTGTAGATACGTCTAGTAAGCAGTTAAATAAGAGTGAAGTGTAAGGAAGAGACCAAGGCTGCAGATAATGATTGTAGAGTCGTCAGATGGGGTTGGGACATGGATATGAATAGGATTCGTCTGAAAGAAGGGGTAGAGTGTGAAGAATCAGGAGGCTAAGAGGTAAGCCCTCAGAACCGTTAAGTTTTAAGAGGGCAGACGAAGAAGAACCTGAAAAGGAGACTAAGCCGTGGCAGCTAGAGGTAGGATGAAGACTCTCTTATGTCTGAGTGTCAGAAGTTTTGAAATACTTAGCTAATGAATTAAGTCAGACAGAAAAAGTGAAAAACCATATGACTTCACTCATATGTGGGATATAAAACTGAAAGCAACAAAGGAATAAGACAAAGAAACAAAAACTCATAGACACAGACAACAATTTAGTTGTTTAGTGGTTACCAGAGGAGATGGGAGATGGTAGAAGAGGGTAAAGGGGGTCAAATATATGGTGATGGAAGGAGAACTGGGTGGTGAACGCATAATGCAATATATAGATGATGTATTATAGAATTGTACACTTGAAACTTATGTAGTTTTGTTGACCATTGTCACCCTGATAAATTTTAACTAAAAAAGGAAATACTTAGTTAATCATTGACTATTGTGTATATTTAGCATCCTTTTTCATAGTGAAATGTTGGCAACATAGAGAAACTCTAATCACTATCTTTGCAGTATTTATTCCTATACATTTAAATGTGTTTAAAACTTCTTCAGATGTTTTCACGTTAACTGTCCATTTTCTGTCTTGTGAGAATTTGTTATTCTGTTTCAGTAAAATGTTTCTTATTATGTACCATTTGATTTGTGGAATAGACAGTCTACTGAAGCACTAATTATGTGTGAACAAGACATCTCCAGAATGCGTCGGCAATTGGATGAAACAAATGATGAGCTAGCTCAAATTGCTAGGGAAAGAGACATATTGGCTCATGAGAATGACACTCTCCAAGATCAGTTTTCTAAAGCTAAACAGGAAAACCAGGTATATTTGTTCCTAGAATCTTTTTCTCCAAAAAAAAATATATATTTCTTCTGAGGCACGGCCTTCCTTTCATTTTGTAGAAAAGCTCAGGCTTTGGAACGAGCCAGTTTTTACCTTTATCACACTGTATATGCTACATAATTTCTAAGTGAAATTCTCAGACATAAAGTATGAAATATTAAAGGAAAGAGGGAACAGTGAATATAATAGATTTGCATTAAACCTTAGAAGTACTTCCTTACTTAAGGATAAATATTTGAATAAATCAACAAAGATAAAAACCTTCAGAAATTTTGAAGAAAAGGATAGATTTATTTGATGGAATATTATTCTGTTTAAGTATGAGTGTATGGTTTATGCCACATTGTTTTTAGTCCTCTTTAGCACTTTTTAGATTCTTTTCAGGAAAATTTATAATTACTTCCTCTCTAAGCCAATGTATTGTAACTTAATCTACAGTTCTCATTTCCAATATCATTATTTTAATTCAAACATTACAAAATTCTATTTGGAAGGGTTTTCCCCACTTAAAATTCTTCACTCTAAATGATTTCCCCCACTTTACTATCACTCTCAATGTGTTTAGTTTGCATTATAAAAATCTGTGTTTTTAACTATTAAATACTTTGATTTACATAAACAGATATAAAGATGTAGCATTTTGTTAATTATAAAAATAAAAGTTGCCTGAGATGTTAAAATACTTTCTTCAAAAGTTAATGAATAATGGGACTCTAGAACAGAAAGGGACATTACATAAAAATGAAAGAAACCTGAGTAAAATATGAACTTTAGTTAATAATTATATCAATATTGGTTCATTAATCGTGATAAGTGTATCATACACATGTAAGATATTAATAACAGAGGAAACTGAGCGTAGGGTATATCGGGACTTGCTGTACTATTTCACAGCCTTTCTGTAAATCTAAAATTATTCTAAAATAAAGTTTATTTTTTAAAAGATCTAATGAATAGTAATACAAACAAAATATGTGAATTTACAATTTTTTGGCTAAAGATAAATGTAACATATTTATGAAAAACTAGATTAAAAACTCTCATGTTTACCACCTAGAGTTATCCACTGTTAGCATATTTTTTATTGATTTTCAATGTACTTAAAAAAATTTTATACTATGTTTTAACATGAACTTTTTAACGTAAACAGGATAAAACCACACACCCCTTTATATCATGCTTTTTTCTATATGAGAAGGCAATTTAGAGTATTGAAGACTCACATGAGTTTGAATCCTCTGCCTGGCTGTGTGAAAATATAACTTCTCTGAATCTCAGTTAATCATCTGTAAAAATGGAGAGTAAATGAGACTGTGCCTAGAAAGCATATCATTGTCTAGCATAATCACTCGATAAATATTTTGTAGCTATTATTGGTTTACTGTAACATTATAAGCCCTTCCCTGCTTTGTTAATGATTCATAAACATTCTTTTTATAATAAGAAGAGAAATGGTGTTACAACAATTTACATATGTTCAAGAGTAGTTTTTCCCTTCGTTTGGGGCGTAGGCCTATGTGGACCTCAGATTAAGAACACATAGAAGAATTGGAAAACAGAAACCTTAAAAAACATTTCACCCTCAATACAACTTTTAACAAATTGGGATGAGGTATTTTTAGTGTTTTATCCTGATTTTTTTCACTAAATATAGATGAACATTTTCCTCTATTATTAAAAAATATTCCAAATATTTATCATAGATGCATAATGTTCTATGTGGTTATACCATTATGTGTAGTTACTATTATTTACTGCCTCATTCACTTGCTGTGGATATTGTCATTATAACAAATAATGCCTTAATGAACATTCTTTTTCATTAAACTTTACTACATTTAATTTCAAATTGAATCAAAGCTTATGAAATTTCTTTTTAATTAATAAAAAACATTTTAAGTGGACTTTACAAATATAGTGAATACCCATGTATCCATCTCCCACCTTCAACAAAAAGCAGCATATTTGTTTTTCTTGTTTTTGTGAGTATTCAAAAATGTCTCTTGATATATTACCAGATAGCAGATCACAGGTTTCTTCTTGAAAATTTACGTCTAGTCCAGCCATACATGGAAGTGGTTATCCATTGCCATGATGGAATAGCTTTAAATCTTTGCTAATTTGATAGGCAAAGTAGTACTTCATTGTTTTAATTAGCATTCCTTTGATTACTAATAAATTTTTAACTTTTTAAAGTATTATCCACTGTGCTTCCTTTTTGTGAATTGTCTGTTTGTGTTTTTTTGCCCATTTACTGTTTGGACTCATATTTTTCTCACTTTTTATATGAGCTTTATATATTAGGTATATTACCTTTTATTTCTCATATACTTATAAATATTTTAAAATGTACTTATGGTGTTTTTGACATAGAGCAATTTTTTTTTATTTTTTGTAGTCAAGTCTAGCTATCTTTTTCCCTTAGGTATTGTCTAAAAAATTGAACGATACTCACAATGAACTTAATGACATAAAACAGAAGGTCCAAGATACTAATTTGGAGGTTAACAAGCTGAAGAATATATTAAAGTCTGAAGTACGTATATATTTTTTCCTTTTTGCTCATGATACCTAAGAGTTTTCACTAAAGTTATTGATCAGTTCCACTCGTAGGGAGAGCTGAATCAGTCTTCCTTTAATGCATAGCATATTTTAGTGTTGACAATGATTGGTTAACTATCTATTTAGACCATCACCAATGTCCGGAAAGGTAACTCAAGAATATGCCCCTTTTAGTTTGCCACTCAGCTGTTCTATAGAAGATAAGTGGGATCCTCCCACCTGAATAAAGGGCCAGGGGTCAGAATCAACTTGGGCTCATTAATATTTGAAAATGGTAGACATTTCAAGTACAAACCTTTGACAAAAGCGGCTCCACCTAATGGTGTAGCAGATCAGAATGGATCACCCTGTTGGGGGGCCATCTATTTCCTAGGACCAGAAGGCAAGTGGCTCTCCTCTGCCCTTCTCTGTTAGGAACCATTTGGGCACATGGGTGTGACATCAGATGATTCCAAGTAAACTTGGGTACATGTGTGGCAATTCTGGAATAAACAGCTTGACCAAGGATATTAAGTATGTCCATTTAGTAAAATGTTGTCTAAAATAGTGTAGTTGGGTTGATTAAAATAGTATGGTTGGACTATAATAGGTTTAGTGTTACCTACTTACCATTGAAACCATGACTAGGAACTCCCCCCAAAACTGTTTTCCTTATTTTATTTAGCATATCATTTAACAGCAGTCCAGAAACATATATTGAGCACTTATTGACTGTTTAGGACTGAGAGATAAGAGATTCTAGGGACTCCTAAATTGTAGTGCTTGCTTTCAGGCAGTAAGCCAGCAACAGCCTTACGTTGACAAAGCACGCAGTTTCCTCCACGTCTTGATTTTAAGGTGCCAGCAATGTAAAGCCATGAATGGACAGAAGTTCTGGAGTCAGATTGGTCTGACTCCTCTTCTCCCTAATGGCATGGACTTACATAGGCCACACAATCTCCCCGAGTCTCAGTGTCCTGTCTGTGATTGTAAATGCGCCAAACCCAAGTAAGTCAGATAGACCTAGCACAGTGAGCCATTTAAGTCTGTCCTGGGATAGGGCAGAACAGAAATAAATGGAAATCTGAACCACATTTAGCAGAGTCAACTTTCAGTCAATGTTAGACAGTTTCCTTTTTCTCTCTAGCCTGTCACATTCCTTTTAGATTCTGGAATTGTGTTTTCAGACATCGCACATCAAGCATCCCTCAGTTTTTAGCATCCTCGTATGAGTTCCTTTATGAGATCTCACCTCACAACATAGCTGGATGGATGCTGGCACTCCTGTGAGAGAACAAACCATGGGTCCAGTTTGGTAGGGAGGTCCGTTAGAATTGTCGAGTACTTCATTCATTTAGCATGCAGTATGCTAGGTGCAGAGGTGCCAGAGATGAAAAACTGAGAGGACATAGAATGGCACCGCAGACACTGGGGACAACCGGAGCGAAAGTGTTGTGGGGCGGGGAGGAAGTAGGACCTGTAGCTAGAGTGGCGTGTGAGGACCGAGAGCTAAGAAGGACTTGCTTCAGGAAGCTTTTGTTACAACATAAGCACAGAAGTTATTTTTTAAAAGCCCTCTTAGAAAGATCATTCTGGAGATGTTGGGAAGAATAAATCAGAAGGGTAACAAAATCAGAGGGAGCAAGAGCGATCGGGAGAGGCTGTATCCATACATACTTCAGTCAAGGACAGAGGATTCCAGTTGAGGCAGCAAGCTTTATGGTCGTGGACTGTTGTAATGAGCCAAGTGGACCACCAGAGGGCGTTATGGGTTACAGGGGTCGGGGCGGCACCAAAAAGGTAGAGCTGTTTGTTGAAAGGGGGATTGGAGAACACCAGGGAGCAGTTCACTTTCTTTATGATGTTACCTGCCTTGGGCCCCACACTGCTCTGGCTGCTTTGGACGGGTACAAAAAAGGGTAAAGCACAGTTTCTGGTTGCCACAAGGGGGGGTGCTAGGTGGTTGGAGAGCAGGAGAGACGTCTTATGGCAATTCTTTTTCACCACATAAACTTGGAACCTCTATTACCTAGTCACAAAATTAAATTTAATATGAAAAAATGGTTCCTATCTTTGAGGAATCCAAGGTGTTATTGGGGAGGCTGTACACCCACACCTACCTACATAAAGCTGTAAGGCAGTTTTAAGAGAATGACAGACAAGCAGTGCTACAGAAAATTAAAGAGGGTAAAGATTAACGTGGGTGAAATTCAGTGTATGTATGTCATACCGTGTACCTCCCAAGTACACACTCTGTACACAATTGTTATTTTTAGTACAGTAATGGAAAACACACATCAGATTCTTACTGGCATATTTGGAATATCTGAATCTTGAAAGCCAGTACAGTAGTTTAGTAAGTTCACTTGCTAACTAGCAGACTTAGCTGAGATCTTTCACATTAATCAAGTTGCCATCAGACCACAAGATGGCGATATTAACTGAATTTCAGCTAGTCTCAAGCTTCATATTTGTGAGAATTTAAATCTGGTTTGAAAGCCTTACAGGATGAGACGTTATTTATTGCAATTTGGTCATTTTATTTAGCCCAGTGTTTCTGATAGGGAAATGCACTGTTTATTAACAGGTAGGATAGAAAGAGATCTAATGCCTTTAAGTTAATTACCAAAATTATAAATGATTTTTAAAGAATTAATTGGCCAAACCACACTAAAATATGTTTTTAAATATAGCCTCGTAATGATCACTCAATACAGTATATTATTTGTGGAGCTGATTGTTTTCCTCTAGAAATAAGGTCATACTTTAGTCAATCATTCATGTTAGAACATTTAAGGTTTTAAAAATGTGGTTCTATATTATATGCCCAATGTATACATAAATGTATATTTATGAATAGTGTTTATTGCCATAAGTTTGATATTTTACTTCTGAGCAATTTCAGGCAAGTCATTAGAACAGTAAGTAAAGTGAATCATAGAATAGTCCATGATGGAGAAAATTAAGGCTGGGGCTCTGAATTATCCCAGTCCCTTTTGTTAATTACAGAATTACCAATTTTCTAAACTGAGAGTATAGGTGGGATCCCTCAAGGTTATGTTGCAAATGATTCTTGTGGCAAGTAAATGCCCCATCACCTGGCAAACAATGAATGTTTAGTCATATGGTGACCATTTCACATCTTTTAAAGTAATACCTAAGACTTGCTTTTCAGGAATCTGAGAACCGGCAAATGATGGACCAACTCCGAAAAGCCAATGAAGATGCTGAAAACTGGGAAAATAAGGCTCGGCAAGCAGAGGCAGATAACAATACCCTCAAATTAGAACTTATCACTGCTGAGGCAGACAATAACCGGTTAAAAGAAAAGGTAGATTCTCTCAATAGAGAGGTTGAGCAGGTAAGTTTGGGAAAATGTGCTTGTGGTACATTCTGCATCATATTTAAAAGAGTTTTGTTTGGCTTTCCATCAATTAAATTTATAAACAAACTCTTAAATCATTTAAATATACTGTGAATTGTAACCTGAGAACTGTCCTTCTTACACCCATCCTTGTTCTCCTCTAGTCTATTCCCTACCCTCCAACTAGAATAATCTGTAGTACTTTTTAATATGAAGAACTATTTCAAACATAGCCCCAAAAAGGGCAAAACAAGGTAATATAAAACACATACTTATGCAGCCTCCCAGGTTTAAGGATGCTAACATTTTGGCATATTTGTGTCAAGTCTCTCTTCATTTAAAACAAAACATTACAAAATACAACACCTCATCCTTTCTCCTCCTCCCTCCCACAATGGTTGGTGTGTATAACTTTCAAGTCAGTTGTATAACTCTTTTGCATATGTTTATACTTTTTCTACATATCTATCACCCACAGATGTATAATGTCTTTTTGTGTGCTTTCAGTTTTTTAAAAAGTGATAGTATACTATAGATATCCATGTGCAACTTGCAGTTTTTGCTCAATATTATACGTTTGAAATTTATCTATTTTGATATGTATAGTGTACATCTAAACAGTTGCATCTATATTCATTACATAAATATTTTCTTTTAAAAATTCTCATATGGAAGGAAATTTAATTGTCTTCATTTTTTCTATAATAAAAAGGTGCAACAAACATCTTTTTATGTTTCTCTTTGGGTGTATATTTCTCTAGGTTTATGCCTGGAAGTGAAATAACTGGATCTAAGATATGTACAATTTTAACTCTTCTCAGTATTGTCACTTGCTCTCTAAAGTTTTACTCTTCCACCAGAAAACATGGAGTTATCATTTTCTTAAATACAAATCAATACTTGATATTATTAGACATTTAAGTTTTTTTCATACTTTTTTGTAGTGTGTTTCTTTGATTACAAATTAAATTGAGGATCTTTCATGCTTCTTAGCCATTCAGGATTTCTTTTCTATGAATTTTCTCAAACGAATTTTTGTAAACTCTATTTTCCTATTGGGTTATTTATCTTTTTCATATTGATTTATAGGAATTATCTATGTAGTTTTGATGATAATCCTTTTGAAGATGTTTACATTTATCTTCTTAAATGTGGCTTCTCTTTTCACTATGTTTGCAAAATAAACAGAAGTTTTAAATTCTGAAACTGTTAGAATTATTGTCAACCTTTTCCCTCATGGTTTATGCTTTTATGTCTTCTTTAAGAAATCTTTTACTATCCCAAGACCAGAAAGATATTTTCTTGTATTTTCACTTAAAAGTTCTTCTAAAAGTATGTGAAAATTTGCCCTTCACATTTAGATCTTTAATTTATTGATTGATTTTGTGTGTAGTTTTAAATAGAGATGTAATTTTATATTTTTGTGGATGGCGGTAATCCACCTTTCTTTCTTCGTTGAATTATAAGCCTACTTTGTCACAAAAATAAATTCCCATGCATTCTGTTCCATTGGTCTGTTTATCTGTCTGCTTACCAACAATTCACTCTTGGAGCTTCTATAGTTTTATGGTAAGTCTTGGTATCTGGGAGGATTCACGTTCCCCAAAATTGTTTTCACTATACATTGCCCTTATTAAACTCTCTCAAATGAATTGATCACATTCCATGATTTAACATCTTTCTTCTTTTATATGCGTTGAAGACTGGAAATTTCTCTCTAAATATTTCTTTGGCTGTATCCTACAAGTTTTGAGGTAATACTTTTATTGCCATTCAGTTCTAAAGATCACCTAATTCAATTATTGTTTATTTTTGATCCCTGAAGTTATTTTTTAAATTTTCAATGTATAGGGGACTTGAGGTTATTATTCTATTTTTTATTTCTAATTTTGTTATGTATTATAAGATAAAATGGCTTATGTGGCATTAACTCTTTGAATCTATTAAAACTTGCTTGGTGGCAGTGTACACAATATTTGATAATACTCCAAATGAGCTTGAAAAATACATGTATTCACTTACTGTTGTGTGTGTGTGTATTATATGAAATATATTCATATAAGATATATTTACATATGCATGTGATTAGGCTTGTTAATAGTGTCATTCAATTCTTATAAATCCTTACTATGTTTGTATTCTTGATCTTTCAATTACTAAAAGAAATGTGTTAAGATCTTCTTTTGTAATTGTGAATTGGTCTTTTTCTGAATGATTTTCTCAGTTTTTGCTTTATTTTTGAGACTATTATTAGTTTCATACCAGTTCAGTATTTTATATATTTCTAATGAAAATGTTCTATCTTTGTGTAATGACTCACTTGAATAACTAGCACTTTTTACTTAAAAGTGTGTTTTATGTATTAATGTGCCTATCTAGTTTGTTTATTGTTTACGAACTGCTGGTATATCTAATTTTTAAATCAACTGTATTGAAGTATAATTTACATGCAATAAAAGCACTCATTTTAAGAGTGTGAGCTGACGAGTTTTGACAAATGAATACACTGGCACAACCATCGCTATAATCAAGCTGTGGGACATTCCATCACCTGCCTAACATCCCCTCAAGCCCTTTTGCAGTCAATCCATCCCAACCCCGAGGCAACTACTGATTTGCTTTGTGTTACTATGGATTAGATTTGCTTTCTCTAGAATTTCATATAAATGGAATCACACAGTAAGTACTCACTGTGTCTTGGCTTCTTTCACTCAGCAGAATGATTTCAATGTTCATTTGTGCTGTTTTGTGTTAGTTCATTCATTAGTTCATATTGTTGAGTTGTATTCAATTGTCTAGCTATATCTAATTGTTTATGTACCTGTTGATGGACATTTAGTTTGTGTGTTAGTCTGCTAGAGCTGCCATAACAAGATACCACAGTCGGAGGCTTAAACAGTAGAAATTTGTTTTCTCACAGTTCTGGAAGCTGCAAGTCCAAGATCAAGGTGCCGCAGGTTTGGTTTCTTCTGAAGCCTCTCAACTTGGTCTGCAGATGGCCGCCTCACTACTGTGCTCTCACACGTTCCTCTGTGCATGTGCAGCCCTGCTGTCTCTGTCCTTATAAGGACACCAGTCATGTTAGATTAGGGCCCCATCCTTGTGACCTCATTTAACCCTACTTACCTCCTTAAAAGTCCCATCTCCAAATACAGCCACATTTAGTTAGGGCTTCAACATACGAATTTTGAGGGGACACAATTTAGTCCAAAACAGATTCTTTCTAGCTTTGGGCCATTGTGAATACAATTGCTGTGAACATTGCATACAAGTCTTTGTGTGCACACAAAGTCCTTTTTCTTGGGTAAGTAAGCAGGAGTGGCATTGCTGGATCATATGATAAGTGTTCTTAACTTTGTAGGAAACCAGTAAGCTGTTTTCCAAACTGGTTATAGCACTTGACACTCCTATTTGCTTCACATGAGAATTCCAGTTCTTCTACATCTCTCCCAACATGTGGTACTATTAATGGATGTGTATGGTTGTCGTGTATGTTTAGTTTGCATTTCCTTCATGACTAATGATGTTGAGCAGCTTTTCACATTCTTGTTGATGACTAATGTACTTTCTTTTGTGAAGTATCTGTTCAAATCTGTTGCCTGTATTTTTATTAGCATTCTTGTTATTAAGTTATAAGAATTTTTTGAACACTCTACATGTCCCTTTGTCCGATATATGCATTTTTGAATATTTCCTTCCAGTCATTGGCTTGCCTTTTTATTTTCTTAATGCAGTCTTTTAAAGAGCAGAAGTTTGAACATTTTGATGAAGTTCTGTTTATAAGTTTTCTTTTACACTTTGTAGTTCTATGTCCCATCTGATAATTCTTTGCATGCAACAAGGTGCATAGGCTTTCTTCTATGTTTCTTCTAGAAATATTATACTTTTACTTTTTACATTTAGGTCTATGATACATTTTGAATTAATATTTGTGTATGATATAAGATAGTCAAGATTCTTTTTTAAATTTATTTTTTGATTAAAGTTGACATACAATATTGTGGTTGTCAACATACACAACATACATAATGCTAAGTGAAGTAAGTCAGTTGAAGAAAGACAAATACCATACGATCTCATTTACATATGTAATCTAAAGAACTGAACAAATGAGCAAAGTAAACAGAAATGGTCTCAGAGATATAGAGGAAAAACTGATAGTTGCCAAAAGGGAGGGGGTGGGGATAAGGGAGAATGGGGAGGGATTAGACAGCATAAATTGGTAACTACAATATTGCCACAGGGATATGAAAGACAGTTTGGGAAATATAATCAATAATATTGTAAAGATTTTGTTGGGTGTCATATGGGCACATGTCTTATTAGGGAGACCACTTCATGGATGGTGTAGATGCCTGACCACTGCACTGTACACCTGAAGGTGAAGCTGAATAATATTGTATGTCAACTATAATTTAATATATATGTGTGTGTGGGTGTGTATATATACACATATATGTGCATCTATATATACATGTATATAGTCATAGGATATGGAGTAGAGCATAGGGAATAGAGCCAATGGAATTGTAATAGATATATACGATGTCAGAGGCGCAATAGATTGGGGGAGGGGAATTATCACTTTGTGAGGGGTGAAATGCCCAACTATTGCATTGTTTTGTACACCTGAAACTAATAAAAGAAAAATAAATAAATAAATAAAACCATACACAATATAATGATTAGACATTTATATACTTTACGAAGTGATCACCCTGAGAAGTCTAATACCCATCTGACACCACACATAGTTATTACAGTGTTATTGACTATATTCCCTACGCTGTACCTTATATCTCCATGACTATTTTTATAACTGGTAATTTGTATTTCTTAATCCTTTTCACCCATCCCCCCACTCCCCTCGCATTTGGCAACCATCATTTTTTTTTCTCTGTATGAGTTTCTTTCTGTTTTGTTTATTTATTTTGTTTTTTACATTCCACATATAAGTGAAATCATATGACGTTTGTCTTTCTCTGCCTGACTTATTTCACTGAGCACAACACCCTCTAGGTCCATCCATATTGGCACAAATGCTAAGATTTTTTTTTTTATGGCTGAGTTATATTCCATTGTATATATTTACCACTTCTTCTTTATCCATTCATCTGTCCATGGACACTTAGGTTGCTTCCATGTCTTGGCTAAAGTAAATAGTGCTGCAGTGAACATAGGGGTGCATATGTCTTTAAAATTACTGTTTTAGATTTCTTTGAATAAGTACCCAGAAGTGGAATTTCTGGGTCATGTGGTAGTACCATTTTTCAATTTTTTTAAGAACTTCATACTGTTTTCCATAGTGGCTGCACCAATTTATAATCCCACCAACAGTGCACGGCCATTTTGTTTCCTCCACATCCACACCAATGCGTGTTATTTGTTGATTTATTGGTGAAAGCCATTGGTACGAGCTGATATCTCTTGTGGTTTTAATTTTTATTTCCCTGATGACTAGTGATGTTGAGCATCTTTTCATGTATCTGTTGGCCATCTGTATGTCCTCTTTGGAGAAATGCTTATTCAGGTCCTCTGTCCATTTTTCAATCAGATTGTTTTTTTCATGTTAAATTGAATGAGTTCCTTATATATTTTGGATATTAACCCCTTACCAGAGGTATCATTGGCAAATATCTTCTCCGTTCAGTATTTTGACTTTTCGTTTTGTTGGTGGTTTCCTTTGCTGTGCAAAAACTTTTTAGTTTGATGTAGTCCCATTTGTTTATTTTTTTCTTTTATTTCCCTTGCCTGAGAAGACATATTCAAAAAAATATTTCTAAGATCAATGTCAAAGAGTTTACAGCTTATGTTTTCTTCTAGGAGTTTTATGGTTTCAGGTCTTGCATTTAAGAATTTAATCCATTTTGAGTTTATTTTTATATGTGGTGTAAGAAAAGGTCTAATTTCATTTTTTTTGTGTCTGTGCAGTTTTCCCAACCATTTATTGAAGAGACTGCCTTTACCCCATTGTATGTTCTTGCCTCCTTTGCCATAGATTAATTGACCATATAGGCATAGGTTTATTTCTGGGCTCTCTGTTCTGTTCCATTGATCTATATGCCTGTTTTTATGTCAGCACCATGCTGTTTTGATTACTGTAGCCTTGTAGTATAGTTTGATATCAGGTAGCATGATACTTCCAACTTTGTTCTTCTTCAGATGGCTTTGGCTATTCAAAATCTTTAGTGGTTCCATATAAACTTTAGGATTGTTTGTTCTAGTTCTATGAAAAATGACATTGGTATTTTGATAGGGATTGCATTGAATCTGTAGATTGCTTTGGGTAGTATGGGCATTTTAATGATATTAATTCTTCCTATCCATGA
This sequence comes from Rhinolophus sinicus, assembly GCF_036562045.2. Classification (NCBI taxonomy): domain Eukaryota; kingdom Metazoa; phylum Chordata; class Mammalia; order Chiroptera; family Rhinolophidae; genus Rhinolophus; species Rhinolophus sinicus. Next base: position 66,057,228 of record NC_133755.1, on the reverse strand, counting down.
ACACAGTTTATCTTCTATTTGTATCTTCTCCAGTTTCTTTTTTCAATGTCTTATGGTTTTCTGAGTACAGGTCTTTACTGCCTTGGTTAAATTTATTCCTAGGTATTTTATTTTTTTGATACAATTATAAATGGGATTGTTCTCTTAATTTCTCTTTCTGATAGTTCATTATTGGTATATAAAAATGCAACCAATTTCTGTATATTAATTTTGTATCCTGCTAATTTACTGAATTGATTTATTAGTCCTAATAGTTTTTCTGGTGGCATCTTTAGGATTCTCTCATGCAGTATCATGTCACCTGCAAATAAGGACAGTTTTACTTCTTCCTTTTCAATTTGGATGCCTTTTCTTTCTTTTTATTGTCTCACTGCTGTGACTTTTCTTGGATCTCATCAAGCGTCCTTAGAACAGCTATTTTGAATTCTTTATGAGGTAAATTGCAGATCTTCATGTCTTTGGGATCAGTTACTGGAAGATTATTGTGGTTCTTTGGTGGTGTCATGTTTCCTTGATTTTTCTTGTTCCTTGAACTCTTGCACTGCTGTCTTCGCATTTGAAGTAGCAGTCACCTCCTCCTGTCTTTACCGATTGCAGGAGAGAAAATGCCTTCCATCAACCCTGCTAGGGATTCTTAGACCTTCTTTGGATACACCTGCTCAACACCTCTTGTGGCAGAATTCTTCAGCTTGTATGCCTTTTTTCGATCATTTGGTCAGGCTGTATTCTGATAAGCCCCCTTTTGCTCTCCCAAGGGCAGTCCTTCCCAGGCCTGCAGATTTGGGCAGGTTTCTGCATTTGCTCACCAGCCATCTGCAAACTCTCACCCTTGCTATTGTTGGGAGCAGGCACAGGGAATTAGCCACGGGGTGGGGGATGTGTATGGGTAACAGATGGAGCACTTGGGGTGCCCATGGGCCAGCTGGGGTTCATAGGAGAGGTATTACCAGTGCCGTTTCCCAGTAGTGTACTGAGGTACTTCAGGCAGTTTCCCAGTAGTGTACCTGAAGCCATCACCAGGTTCCATGGCCCCTTCATACGTTCTGTTCTAAGCCCTGACTGCTATGTTCTCAGCTGCTCACCACCTCCAAGTTGTGCAGCTCATAACTCAGTACATTGGATGAGGTGAGAGAGAAATGGGCCTCTCTGGCAGCACAGAGATGGGGAAGCGGGCGCTCACTCACACACTCTCACTTTCTCCGTGGGACAAGTTATAGGCCAGGAATGACTCTCTTGGCACTGAGTGATGACACCTTCAGGAAGAGGTGACATGGGTAAAGTCAAACTGTTCCTCTTACCCTCTCCATTGTGTGCAATCTCAGACACACACACACACACACACACACACACACACACACCCCAGTACGGAGGGTTTCAAGAAAAGTATACACATTTTAAGAATGGAAAAAACTATTAGCATTGTAATACTCAATATATACTGATAACAAAAGATGAATGCAAGTCACATTTGACTTCTGCAATTACAAGAGGTGCTCACAGTGGTTACAATTAGTGTCCAGTCACTTCTGATTACAGTGAACTACTGCTTGAGCAACGTTGACCAGAGTGTCCACTTGTATACATTTTTTGGCTCCCCCAGCATGTGTGTGTGTGTGTATTATGTATATATCATATATATATATATATATATATATATATATATATATATAAAATATTCTGAAAAGTAAGTTCACGAACTCATCCTAGAAAAAGTGCTACACACCTCATTGCTGAATATCACTATGGTGACCTTCAAAGTACTCCCTTTGGGAAGCTATGCACTGATGCCAGCATCTAGTCCACCCTTCAAAGCAATTTTGGAACTCTTTATCTGGAATGGCCATCAGAATTGTCGTTGTATTACCCTTGATGTCCTGAATGTCATAAAAATGTCTTCCTTTCAGTATGTCCTTTACCTTTGGGTGAAGAAAGAAGTCATTGGGGGCCAGATCAGGTGAATAGGGAGGGTGTTCCAATACAGTTATTTGTTTACTGGTTAAAAACTCCTTCACAGACAGTGCCATGTGAGCTGGTACATTGTCGTGATACAAGAGCCATGAATTGTTGGCGAAAAATTCAGGTCGTTTAACTTTTTCATGCAGCCTTTTCAGCACTTCCAAATAGTCAACTTGGTTAACTGTTTGTCCAGTTGGTACAAATTCATAATGAATAATCCCTCTGATTATCAAAAAAGGTTAGCAACATCGTTGCAACTAGTTTGGGAACTTAATTGTCTGACCTTGCACACGTGTGTATGTGTGTGTGTACATATATATGCGTGTGTGTGCATATATATATATATGTATGTATATACATATATATATACACACACGTATATATATGTATATATATATATATATATATACACACACGTATATATATGTATATATATAGCTTCATTGAGTTGCTGAAACTTCTCTGCTGGACTTCTGGACTTCCTCAAAGGCTCTCTCCTTTATGGGTAATTGTCTAGTTCGGTGTTCTCCCCAGGCCCCCAGACCTTCCCCCAGAGGGGCTGGAGCCATTTTACGGGGCACATCATAGACCACAGGTGGGTCCAAGGTCTGTATTACCCAACCCATGGGTGAGTGAGGCTCCTCCTGGTCCCTTGGCATATGGTGCTGGGCACTGAAACAAAGACAAACTCAGGAGTAGGAAGTTGTTTCTGGGTCTCTAGTCAAGACCACATCTGCGAGTCAGCTACCTGTGTGCAAGCCTGTCTTCTCAAAATGACTCTCCTTAGACCACTGGAGTTTCACATCTCCTACTGGGGTTGCCCAGCTCCCACACAGGCACTTGTTAAGATGGGGGATACTTGTGACGGACACCTCATTTGGCCGTCTTGCTGATGTTACCCTTGCACCAATTGATTTTTGAATGTTAAAGCAGCCATGCATATCTTGGAATAAATTCCACTTGGTCGTGTTGTATAATTCCTAATATCTTGTTGAAGGTTTTTGCATCTATGTTTACGAGAGATACTAGTGTATAATTTTCCCTTCTTGTAATGTCTTTCTCTGGTTTTGGTATCAGATGCTAGCCTCATAAAATGAGTTGGGAAGTTTTCCATCTGCTTTTATCTTCTGGAAATGATTATATAGAATTGGAATAACATCTGCTTTAAATGTTTGGTAGAATTAATCAGCAAAGCCATATGTGTTTGGTGATTTCTGTTTTGGAAGATCAGTTGTTGATTCAATTTCTTATAATATACAGGTCTATTGAAGTTACCTGTTTCTCCTTGTGTGAGTTTTGGCAGATTGTTTCTTTCAAGGAATCATTCCTTTCATCTAAGTTATCAATTTTGTGTGCATAGAGTTGTTCATAATTGTCTTGGTCTGTTTGGACTGCTATAACAAAAATACCACAGACTGAGTGGCTTAAACAACAGTTTATTTCTACAGTGTGGAGGTTGGGAAGTCCAAGTTCGAGACTTGGGCAGATTCAGTGTCTGGTGAGGACCCACATCCAGGTTCATAGACAGTTGTCTTCTTGCTACATGTGACCTCAACATGGTGGAAGAGGGGAGGAAGCTCTCTGGTTCCTTTTTATTTGGTTGGTGCAAAAGTAATCGTGGTTTAAAAGGTTAAAAATTGCAAAAACTGCAATTACTTTTGCACCAACCTAATATAAAGGTATTAATCCTATTCCTGACGGCTGCACCCTCAGACATAATCACTTCCCAAAGGCCCCACCTCCAAATACAATCACATTGGTGATTAGGTTGCAACATACGAATTTTCAGGGGGCACAAACTTTCAGCCTCTGGCAGTAATATTCCTTTATTTTTCAATTTCATAGATGTTTGCTCTTATTTTTATTATTTCTTTTCTTCTGCTTACTTTGGATTTAATTTGCTCTTCTTTTTCTAATTTCCTAAGGTGAAAGCTTAGATTATTGACTTTAGATCTTTCTTTTCTTTTAACGTATGCATTCAATGCTGTCAATTTCCTATGAGAACTACTTTCACTGAACACCACAAATTTTGAAAAGTTACATTTTTACTTTATTTAGTTCAAAGTATGTAAACATTTATCTTGTGATTTCTTCTTTGACCCATGTGTTGTTTAGAAATGTGTTATTTAATCTCCACATTATTTGGGAGTTTTCAGTTACCCTTCTGTTATTGATTTCTAGTTCAACTTCATTGTGGTTGTAGAGCATCGTTGGTATGATTTCTCTTTTTAAAAAACTTGTTAAGGGGGCCAGCCCTGTGGCTCAGGCGGTTGGAGCTCCATGCTCCTAACTCCGAAGGCTGCCGGTTCGATTCCCACATGGGCCAGTGGGCTCTCAACCACAAGGTTGCCAGTTCAATTCCTTGACTCCCGCAAGGGATGGCGGGCTCTGCCCCCTGCAACTAAGATTGAACATGGTACCTTGAGCTGAGCTGCTGTTGAGCTCCCAAATGGCTCAGTTGGTTGGAGTGCTGTCCTCCCAACCACAAGGTTAGACTCCCACAAGGGATGGTGGGCTGCGCCCCCTGCAACTAGCAACGGCAACTGGACCTGGAGCTGAGCTGCGCCCTCCACCACTAAGATTGAAAGGACAACAACTTGACTTGGAAAAAACAGTCCTGGAAGTACACACTGTTCCCCAATAAAGTCCTGTTCCCCTTCCCCAATAATAAAATCTTAAAAAAAAATTGTTAAGGTGTATTTTATAGCCCAGGCGTAGTCTATCTTATTGAATGTTCAACGTGACCCTCAGAAGAATGTATATTCTGCTTTTGTTGAATGAAATATTCTAGCAATGTCAACTAGATTCAGTTGATTGGTGCTGTTCAGTTATTTACTGATTTTCTGCCAGCCATATCTGTCAATTACTGGGTGTTGCAGTCTCCAACTATAACAGTGGATTTGCATATCTCTCCTGGCCATTCTATCATTTCTTGCCTCACAGATATTGACACAATGTGTTGTTAAATGCATACACATCAAGGATTGTTTTGTCTTGGTAAATTAATCTTTTTTTTATCATTATGTAATGCCTCCTCTTTATCCTTGATAAGTTTCCTTGCAGTGAAATCAGCTTTGTCCGAAATTAATGTAGTTATTCTAGCCTTCCTTTGACGAGTGTTTGCATCTTTATACTAAAGTGAGCTTCTTGTAAATACGTATATTTGGATCTTATTTTTTCCCCACACTCTGACATTCTGTAATTTTAATTGTATACAAGTCCATTCACATTTAAAGTGATTATAGATATGATTGGCTTAATATTTACCATATTTGTAACTGTTTTCTATTCATTGCCCTTGTTCTTTTTTTTATCTCCGACTCATTTATTGCTTTTTCTGGTTTCAGTTGAGCATTTTATATGATTCTATTTTATCTCCTTTATTAGCATAACCATGTACTTCTGTTTTAGAAAACTTTTAAAGTGGTTGCCCTAGAGTTTTCAATATATACTTATGACTAAGTCCACTTTTAAATAGCACAGGAATAGCACAGGAATAGTGCAGGGATAGCGCAAGTATCTTATAACAAAATGCTGAAAAATTACTCCCTCGCATCCTTTATAACATTGCAGTTATGCATTTCACTTATTTATAAGCTATAATAAATCATCCAATATAGTGTTGCTATTGTGTCAAACAAACTGTTGTTTATTAGGTCAATCAAGAATAAGAAAAACAAAATATTTATTATACTTTTGTGTGTTCTTTCTCTAATGCCCTTCCTTTATTTACATAGATATGAGTTTCTGACATATCATTTTTCCTCTCTCTGGAAAACTTCTTTTAGCATTTCTTCCAAGGTAGGTCTACTAGCAGCATTTAGTTTTCTAGTTTTTCAGTTTTCATTTGTCTGAGAAGGTTTATTTCTCCTTCACTTTAGAAAAATAATTTCTCTGGATACAGAATTTTAGGTTGGCGGTGTTTTTCATTCAATACTTTGAATATTTCACTCCATCCTCTTATTGTATGCATGGTTTTTGAAGAGATGTATGATGTAATTCTTGTCTTTGTTTTTCCAGGTAAGGTGTTTTTTCCCCCTCTGGCTTCTTTCAGGAATTTATCTTTGTGTTTGATTTTCTGCAGTGTGAATACAAAATGCCTGGGTATACATTTTTGCTTCTGGTGTCCTCTGTGTTTCCTAGATTCTGGTGTGGTGTCTGTCATTAATTTTTGGAAATTTCTTAGTCACTTTTACTTCAAAGTTCTCTTCTGTTTCTTTCTCTTTTTCTTGTCTTTCTGATAGTTCCATTATGTATATGTTACATCTTTTTCTCTGATACTGACCCCGAAGACCTGGTGGGCTCCTGGAGATAAAACTAATGAAAATGTGGGGGCCTCCCTAAGGCTGGGACCCCAGGAGGTTTTATCTCTCAAGCTAGTTCACACTCAGTCTCCAGCAAGTAGTCAATTACCCTGTAAGTGTTGCTACCTGTTACTAGCTCCAGGGGCAGCTTCTGCAACTGGTAAGCTGTGATTCTCCATGGCCCTGATTCTCTTTGACACAGGGGGTTCATTCTGAACAACATTTTTGCTGGATACAGAATTCAAAGTTGGTAGGTATTTTTTCTTTCAGTATTTTTGCAATGTTTTTTCATTGTATTCTGGCTATGTCGTTTCTAGAGAGAAATCTGAGATCAAGCTTTTTATTTCTCTAAACATAATGTTCCTTTTTTGACTCTGCCTATTTTTAAGATTTTTGGCTTTATCATTGGTTTCCAGCAACTGGACCTTGTGCAATTGGGATTAGTATTGTTATCTTTATGTTTATAATACTCAGGGTCCCTTGAGATGATAAGTTTCATTAAAATCAGGAAATATTGGTCATTATTTCTTTAAATCTTTTTTTGTTTTTCCCCCTTGCCTTCCCCTTCCAGAACTCCAATTCCCAGCATGCTAAATCACTTGATATTGTTCCACAGATCAGTAAGGCTTTATACATTTTCCCCCAGTCTTTTCTCTTTTTGCTTCATTTTAATAGTTGCTGTTTTTGTGTCTGCAAATTTACTGATCTTTTCTTCTGATGTGTCTAATCTGATGTTAATTACATTTAGTGAAATTTTAATGTCAAAGATTATATTTTCATCTCCAAGAATTCTACTTGGTTCTTTGGAATGTCTTTCACTTCTCTTCTCATTATTTTTATTTTTCTCTTTAAATCCTTGAGCATATTGAGTGCATACATAATAGCTGTTATTTTTTAAAATATATTTTTAAAAATTATTTTATTGGGGAGTATTGGGGAACAGTGTGTTTTTCCAGGGCCCATCAGCTCCAAGTCATTGTCCTTCAATCTAGTTATGGAGGGCGCCGCTCAGCTCCAAGTCCAGTTGCCATTTTTTCAATCTTAGTTGCAGGGGGCGCAGCCCACCATCCCATGCGGGAATTGAACCAGCAACCTTGTTGTTAAGAGCCTGTGCTCTAACCAACTGAGCCATCTGACCACCCCATCATAGCTGTTTTAATGGCATTGTTTGCTAATTCCATCAGCTCTGCCACTTTTGCTTCTGTGTCTATTGCCTGATTTTTCTCTTGATTATGGGTCTCTTATTCCTACTTCTGAGCCCAGTTAGTAAATTCTGATTGTAGTCTGGATGTTGTTGATTTTACATTATTGAGAGCTGGATTTTAAAAGTATTGGGCTTATCTATTCATTTCTTGACATTTACTTTATGTTTCTGAGGATTGTTTACAAAAGCTCTTTAGGATAACTCTAGAATAGTCTTTATTCTAAGGCTAATTTATCCCCACTACTAAGATGTGACCCTTTTTGGGTCTCTATTGAATGCTTTGTATAGTCAGTGAAATGTGAAAGTGTCTCTGCTCTGACTGATGAGATATCACATGATTCCTGGCCTTATACCAGATGTGGGAATTGTTTGGCTCACAATTTTTCTTGGAAGATTGTTCTTTGCCTGGCCTCATGGTGTTTCACCTGTACATGTGCCCATTTCTGGAACTCTTTCTCTGAATAACGCCCTTCTCGCTGGCATGCGGCTCTATAGCTTCTAGCCACCTCGGCTTCCTTGAACTCAGAGCTTTTTCTTTTGAACTCAGTGAGATCACTGGACCAAGTTTAGGTTCTTTTCCCCTGTGTCATGGTCCAGAATTTGCCTTTACCAAGGTGCCCTGGCAACCACAGGTTTCCCCTTGTTTGTTTTTCTTCCCTCAGAGATCACAGTTCTGTGCTATCTGTTATCCATTGTCTGAAAACAGGCAATTTTGTTTTCCCTAAATTTTGTCCATTTTTCTAGTTTGTGGCAACAGGGTAATTCAGGCTCTGTTATTCCCTCTTGTCTGGATTATAGCTATTTTGAAGCTCTTGTCTACTGATACCATCATCTTTGTCATTTTTGCAACTGTTTACATTCACCGATTTTTATCCTAATCGTGGGTTACATTTTCCTGCATCTTTACATGTTGGTGTTCTTTAAGTGGATGTTGGACATTGTGACTTTTATTTTACTTTGCTGAATGTTAGATTTTTGTTGTCTTCCTTTAAAGAGTTTTGGATTTGTTCTGGCAGGCTGTTAAATTACTTGCAGGTCAACTGATACTTTCAAGATTGTTTTTAAGCTTTGATAGGGCAGGTATAAAGTAGCCTTTTCTGTAAGACTTGTGTAACCTTTACCACTAAGGTAGGAACCTTCTGGATTCTCTGTTAAGTGTCCAGCCCAGGGTGTTCATTAATGAATCTTCACTTTGACTGGTTCAAACACTGGTATCTCCCTAACTATGTATGAGCTATGGGATTGTTTACTTCAGAGATTTCTGGTGGTTCTTTCCCAGGCTTCTAGAGTTTCACTCTACATGTTCATGGCTCAGTATTAAGCAACAGTCTCAAGGAGACTTCTTGGCAAATTTCTGATATATTTTTTATGTAGATCCCTTGTTTCTGGAACTCTACCCCAAACATTCCAGTTGCTTTTTTCTGTCTCCTCAACTCAGCAAAATAACGATGTTCTGATTAAAGTTTCCTTCCCTGCACCAGAGACTGGAACGTGTCTCCAGACAGAAAGCTGGGATGGTCACAGGGCTCATCGTGATGAGCTCACAGTCCTGTGCTGCCTGTTGGCCCATGGAGGGAAGCAATCCTTCCTTCCTCCTTTTCTCCCTCCCTCTTCTCCCTCCCTTCTCTCCCCCCTCCCTCCCTCTTGCCCTCTCTCCATCCTTCTCTCCTCCCTCCCTCCCTTCTTTTTTTCCTTCTCCTCCTCTTTCGACCCCCCCATCTCCCCTTCTTTTCCCTTCCACCCTTCTCCTCCTCACCAGTTTTGTAGTTGTTAACAACAGGAGGTTAAGTTCAGTCCCAGTTATCCTATTATGGCTGGAAACAAGTATTATACATCTTCTTAAAAATCCTTTTCAACTGTTTGTCTCTAATAAAAATCATATAGCTTGATTTTTAAAAAATTCAATCTGAGAATATCTTTCTAATTAACTGATAAGATTAATCCATTTCTATTTTTTAAAAATTACTGGCACATTTAGGTTTACTGTTACTGATTTATTTTGTACTTTCTACTTGTCATGATTCTGTTTTCTGTTTATTTATTTATTTATTGGCAATATTGGATAACAGTGTGTTTTTCCAGGACCCATTAGCTCCAAGTCAAGTCGTTGTTTTCAATCTAGTTGTGGAGGGCGCAGCTCACTGGCCCATGTGGGAATCAGGGAATCAAACCGGCCACCTTGGTGTTATGAGCACTGCGCTCTCACCAACTGAGCCAACCAGCCGCCCTTGTCATGATTGTTTTGTTTCTTTCTTTCCTTTTATTTGTCTTCTATGTGTTTGTTTTCTTTACATACTTCCTATCCCTGCTGCTCGTTGGTTTGGAAGTTGTACATTTTCAATCTATTCTTTTAGCAGCTAAAGTTGTAATATGCATATTTAACAAAGTCTATCATTAGTATGTCCAACCCTCCTCCTAAACAATATATAGTCCTAGGAATATTTGAATATTGAGTTCAGCACCCTGCTTACTAGGGTGTGTGCACTCTCTCCTATTCTCTCTCTCATACACACACTCACACACCAATCGTAAGATATTGTTAGTACTATTTTAGTTCCACCTTGTTTTTTCATATCCTTAAAAATAAATTATTACTATTGTTTTTATCCTTTCAGTGAATGCTTATTTTTCATTCTTTGCAAAATTCTTCATTCATCATTACTTCTTACCTTCTATTTATTCCTTTTCAGTTTCCTTTCTTCAAAACTTTCTTTGATCTCTAAGTTAATTTTCTCAGTCTTTGTCTAAAAATGGCTTTATTTTACCCTTGTTCTTGTATATTAGTTTATCTGAATATAGAATTCAGATTTAGAGGTATTTTCCCATGATAAGTTTAAAAATAATTGTTGTCTTTTTTGTTGAGAAGTCTGTTCTCATTCTAATCGTTATTCCTTGTAAGTCTGTCTTTTGTCATTGGTTCCTTTTAAGGTCTTCTCTTTTTCTTTGTTTGTAGTTTCACTATTATATATCTAGGTATGGATTTGTTTTGGGAGGGCTCTGGTTTTGTTGCACTTTTTTGGTCCTCTGTATTCATGCCTTTTATTTAGTCTGGAAAACTCTCAGGTGTTATTTCTTTGAATATTACTGACTCCAAATTCACTCTACTGTTTCCTTCAACTCTTTGTAATATGCTTCTTGGGTCTTCTAGTCCAAATTTTTATTGATCTTTTTCTCATAGTTTCCATATATTTATATCTCTGTGCAGTGATCTGTTTTCCTGTTAATTCTTCCCTCTTCAGCTGTACTCATCTATTCTTTGATTCATTCATTAAGGCTTCATTTTTGTGACTACTTTTTCTTTCTTCCAGAAGTTCTGTTTGACTCTTCTTCAAATCTGCCTGCATTTTCCTAAGTCATCTACTTTTCAAAATTTCTTTAATGTCTTTAAAACTTTTAAGCATATTTTCCATGCCTTCTAAAATATTTTGTTCAGTAATTTGAAGTTTTACAAGTCTCATCCTGCTGTGTGTTATTTTACTCTGACTCTCCCTCGTGGTGGGTTGTGTCCTCCTGTGTTTGATTGTAAGCGCCTCTTGAACAGGACCTTTTCCCCTATAGAGTCTTGTATGGCCGGAAGACAGATTTGCTTCTGTAAAGGGATCTGGGTTATCATTGGCATGGGACAAACTTCATGTTAAAGTTCAGAATTTAGGATGGGTAGTATAAAATCAGACTCCAAAATTGAGTGAAATCAGACCAAAGATTTCAATTTCTTACAGAAGGTATTTTTTTCCCTATCCAGAGACTAAATCTAGATAAAATTTTGTTATGTCTATGAAGTTGAGTGGATTCCCCCCGCCCCTCCCCGGAGCCTCCTTTCTGGGGTACAAGATTATGTAGAGGTCTCATTTCCAACTCTCAGTTAGTCCAAAATTCTTGTCTCCTATCCTTGCTTGAATGTTGAAACATAAGCCATTCAGTGTCCTGGGTCTTTTTACACCCAGCTGTTAGCCTGCTCATTTGCTTCCTTCTCTAGCTTTGTTGTCTCTTTGTTTTTGGCCTGTGAGAATTTCTCTTTCTTCCCTGAAAGCTCATCTATGAATTACAAAAATAATTTTTGGTTCTGTTTTATCTTAACCTTTAAGAAAAGTGTTTCCTCTTAACTGTCTTACTAGAACCTGAAACATCCAGAGTGACCTTTGCAAAACACAAAACTAATCATATCACTTTCCTCTTTAAGACCTTTCAGTGGATAAAGACCTAAATTTGAACCTGGCTGATTAGGCTCTCTGTCTTGTAAGTTGTATATACCTTTTCAGCGACATCTCCTATCAGTCTTCTCTGTGATCTCTGAGCTTCAGCCATCCTACCTTTCTCCGTGTTCTTGGAGCACTCTCCCTCCAGAGCCTTTGCACTTAGCATTCCTGACCTGGAAAGCTGCTCTCCCCAACACGCACTCTGTATCTACTCACCTTTCAGCTCTTACTCAGCTCAAGTGTCATTTACTCAGGAAAGCCATTCCTGACTTCCCTCTCAGTCTAGGTCACTTTTCTTTATTATGTACTTTTTTTTCTAGAAGTATTTGCTTAATATGTATTTACATATTCCTCTGTATGATTATTTGACTGATGCACAACTCCTCCATAGTCTGGAAATTTTATAAGAGCAGAGACCATTTTGCTTACCATTGGATATGCTTCTAGGCACGTTGACTGAAACATAGAATATCCTCAACAAGTATGGCGTAGATGGATAGATGGGTGGGTGGGTGGATGGATGGATGGAGGGAAGTTTATTTGAAGAATGAGTGAGAAATAGAGTGAGTGAGGAAGGAAGGAAGGGAGAAAGGAAGGAGTGAATTGTGCCCAAATAATTTATTCCAGGAATAAGTTTTTGTGCTTTATACTTGCAAAAGCAGAAAAAATGTCTTTATTTGCCTCTCAGTTCTGTTAGCTTCACATAATAGCAAATACTTCTCTGTAGGTGGCAGTGCACTTACGTTAAGACATTTTTTTTCCTTGAAAAAAGGGGGGTATGGAATTATCTTGAATGTTTGAAAGCGTTTATATAACTTGAATCTCATATTACCATTTCTAAAAACATGCTCTTGTTTCTCATGTGGATGTATTCTTAATTTATACTTGCCCTTCTTAATTTATACTTGCCCTTATCTTTTTCCTTCAGGTATTAGTAAGTGCTAGAGAGTTATCAGCCCTCATTTTATGAGATTATGGTCGATATCAACATGCCATTCAAGAATTGGAAAATTGGGTATTATGAATGGAACAGTGGCTAATGTTTTGTTTGCCACTTTATTGTTAAAGACAACAATATTTATATTATAGAATAATTGAAACTGTGGCAAATGTTGACAGAACTATAGACCAAATGTATATATCTCAACTAGCTTTGGGGTTGAGACTTTCAAATGGGAAAGTTGTTTTCTAATTACATTAAAAAGCATGATCAGTTGACCACCTTATGTATAGAAATTTGAAACCCAAATTAATTTTTCCCAGAGGGCTTTGTACATACTATCACCGCCTATATTATCTAATGTTTCTCATAATGTAAGTATACTATCATTAAAAGATTTGCCCATTTTGTTTTCCATGTTGTAGTTTTTTTACAAGTTAGGAAAAAATATATATATGCATATATATATATATATATTTATATATATACATTTAATAATTTTGTTTTTGCAGCACTTAAATGCAGAAAGGTCTTACAAGTCCCAGATTTCTACCTTACATAAATCTGTTGTAAAGATGGAAGAGGAGCTTCAGAAGGTTCAGTTTGAAAAAGTATCTGCCCTTGCAGACTTGTCTTCCACAAGGGAACTTTGTATTAAACTTGACTCAAGCAAAGAACTTCTTAATCGACAGTTGGTTGCTAAAGATCAAGAAATAGAAATGGTATGCAATACATTTAAAGTGGTTCTATTCATGTTTCTATTACTATAAAATTACTACAAGTTTAGAAAAACAAGTTCTTTTTTATAAAACAGTACATCAAGACATGTCTTTCATCTTTAGATCTTATTTTTAATGTCCAAGAGATTAATTTGACAGCTATGTTCCAACAATTCAAGAATATAACAGAAACTCTTTGAATATGTAATTTACAGTACTTTTAGCCTGAAGAATTATAAAACGCATTGACATACCAATCAGCAAAGAAGGGCGAGGTTGAGGTTTATCCAGCTAAATTATAACTTTAATGATACTCTTTTAAGCTCAATTAATTTACTAATTGGGTTCTTTTAAATGGTAATTCAGTTGATTGTATCTACCATGTGCCTGATATTGTGTTCTCACTGTGAATATAATGTTCAAAAGATATAGGCCCCTGCCCTTAAGCCCCTTCCAGTCTTGACATACAAATGATTTGGGATACATGTTATACTAATAAGAAATAATCAGGGTTTTAGAGAGGGGGTTCCTATTTGGCAGAAGGGAGGAGGCATTCCATTCAAAAGGAACAACAGCATAGCAACATATGGAGCTATAAATGAATTCTTGAGTGAATAGTAAGTAATTTGCAGTGGCCTGTGTAGCATGCATGGTTGACAGTGGCTGGAGATGCATCTGGAGAGACAGATGGAGCCCGATCCTAAAGGGATATGCATACAAGTTGCACAGTGTAATTAAAATATCAACAAATTTTGGTCCTGTTTACATTTCTGTTACTACCAAAACTTATTGAAAGTTTAATTTTGTTAGTCTACTGTTTGTTGCATTTGAGAATCATGTGTCTAGCTGGTAAGAATCCACTGTAAACATTTAATTAATGAAGTGGTATATGACAGAATTCTCAGACTCTTCCTTAAGTCATTTTTATTTCAGCAAGAACCTTTTGATTATGAAAGTAACTCATGAATAATCGCTGTAAAAATTCAAATAATATGTTCTTAATTTTTCTTTAAAAACATATTTTACTTGGTGTTTTCAAACTGGAAAAGTAATACATGTTGTAATAACTGAAACACGTGTTATTTTTCAGTTTTGTTTTTTCTTTTTTTGATAATAGCTAGTCTAATGAGTGTGAAGTGGTCAGGCTAATTCTCGTTATATTTTAAAATACTCCTGACATAAAATTTTTGCCTTGAAATTTAGTCATTGATGTCTATATGTTTATTTCCATAATAAGCTATAATTTCAAGTGCAAGGACTATTTTACTTATCTTTCTATTTCTTCAGCTGTACTATGCATAGAGAGACACTCAATTTTTTAAAATTAAACTTTCAATTTTGAGATAAGTGTAGATTCACATACAATTGTACAACATAATACAAAGGAACCCTGTATATCCTTTACCTGGGCTCCCAGGGGTAGCATCTTGCAAAATGGTAGTCTAATATCACAACCAGGGTGCTGATGAGGATATGGAACATTTCCATCCCAGCATCCATCATGTTGCCCTTTGTAGTCCTATCTGCTTTCCTCTCATCCCACCCCCTTCTTACCCCCTGGCAACCACTAATCTGTTCTCTATTTCTATAATTGTGTCACTCCAAGAATGCTATATAAATAGAATTATACAGCATGTAACCTTTTCACTCAGCATAATTCTCTGGAGATTCATCCAGGTTGTTGCATGTGTTAATACTTCACTCCTTCTGTTGCTGAGTAGTATTCCATGCTATTGGTGTAACATGGAATGTTCCAGTTTGTTTAACTATACAAGTTGCATAGTGTAATTAAGATACACGCATTGAAGGATATCTGGGTTATTTCCAGTTTGGGGATCTTACAAAGTAGGCTATTGTAAACATTTCTGTACAGGTTTTTGTGTGAACAGAAATCTTCATTTTTCTGTAAATGTCCAGGGATACAATTTTTTGATCATATAGTAGCTGCACGATTAGTGTTTTAGGGAAGTGACACATTGTTTTCCCAAGTGTCTGTACCATTTTGCATTGCAATCAACAATGCATCAGTGATCCACTTTTAATGTTTCTTTGTCAGCATTTGGTGTTGTCACTATTTTTTCTTTTAGCAATTCTGATATGTATGTAGTGCTACATCATTGTCTGGTTGCGTTTCCCTAATTACTAATGAAGTTGAACATCTTTCTGTGTGCTTATTTGTTATTATATATCTTCTTCAGTGAAATGTCTCTTTAAGTCTTCTTTCCATCTTCTCCTTGGACTGTTGCTTGTTTTAATGTTGAGTATTGAGAGTTCTTTATATATTTGAGATACTAGTCCTTTATCAGATATGTGGTTTGCAAATATTTTCTCCTATGTAGCTTGTGTTTTCATCCTCTTGTCAGGGTCTTTCTCAGAGCAAAAGTTTTAAATTTTGATGAAGTGCAATTTATCAATTTTCTTTTTATGGATTATGCTTTTGGTTTTAAGTCTAAGAATTATTTTCATAGCTCTAGATCCCAAAGCTTCTGGGATGCCTGGTTTTATTCCAGAAATTTTATAGTTTTATGTTTCACATTCAATTCTATAATTCATTTTGAGTTAATTCCTGCATGTGTGAGGTTTAGGTCAAGGTTCATTTATTGCCTATGGGTGTCCAATTGCTCTAGTATCAATTGTTGAAAACACCACCTCTCCTCCTTTGAATTGATTTTGTGAAATCAACATTTGTGAAAAATCAGTTGGATGTATTTGAGTGGGTCTGTTTCTTGGTTTTCTATTCTTTTATATTAATCTGTTTCTTTCTCCACCGATACCAACACAGTCTTGATTACCATAGTTAATAATAAATCTTTAAATCAGGTAGGTAGATTCCATCCACTTTATTATGCTTTTTCAAAATCGTCTTTGCTATTCTAGTCTCTTTGCCTTTCCATGTAAGTTTTAGTATAATCTGTCTATTTCTTCAAAAAATCTTGCTGGGATTTTGATAGGAATTGCATTAAACCTGTACATCAATTCGGTTGGAACTAACATCTTTGCTATGTTGAGGCTTCCAATCCATGAACACAGTATGGCTTGTTTAGATCTTCGATTTCTTTTATTAGCTTTGTGTAGTTCTCAGCATGCAAGTTCTACACACATTTTGTTAGATTTACACCTACAAAATACAAATTATTTGTTCTTTTATTGAATCACTGTAAATGATATTCTAGTTTTCATTTTGCTGTTAATGTATTCATTGCCAGTATATAGAAGTACAATTGATTTTTGAATGTTTGTCTTACATCCTGTGACCTTGCCGAACTCACTTACTAGTTGTAGGAGTTTTTCTGAAGATTTCTTGGAATTTTCTATGTAGACAATTATGTTATCTGAAAATAAGGACAGTTTTGTTTCTTCCTTTCTAGTATTTATGCCTTCTCTTGTCTTTTTGCACTGGTTAGTACTTTAGTGCTATGTTGAATAACAGTGATCAAAACAGACATATCCTTTCTTTCTTCCAATCTTAGGGGAAAAGCATTCAGTCTTTCTAGAGGATTTTATAGATTTTTTTTTTTAAATCAAGTTGGGGAAGTTTTCTTCTTTTCCTATATTTCTGAGAGTTTTTGTCATGAGTGGGTGTTGAATTTTTGTCAGATGCTTTTTCTGTATCAGTTAATATGTTCATGTGATTTTTCTTCTTTAGCCTGTTGATTTGATAGATTACACTGATTGATTTTTGACTATCAAACCAGCTTTGCATCCCTGGAATCACTCAAAATATTTTAAATGAGAAAGTAGAGGTTAGAGGAAAAAGATCTATATTTCCATCTTTATTTCCTGATGAAAATGATTTAAAGCACTAGAATAAGGAATTTTAGAACCTTTTATAGTCTTAGTTTTTTTTTAACTTATTGAAATATAATTCACATGCCATACAGTTTACCCAGGTCTTATTTTTATATCTTCCAAATAAATAAATCTGTTTTTTATCTAACTCTCCTCAATAGGAATGTTGAGAACATGAATTCTAAATATCCTTCCTTTAATATTCTTTAATTACACGTAGATATTAAATTACTAAAACCAGAAATAAAAGAGGGAACATCACTACCATCCTTACAGAAAATGAAAGGATTATTATAAAGGTATATTATTAACAAATAAATGCCAAAAATTAGATAACAGGTGAAATCAATAAATTCCCAGAAATATACAAAGTACTGAAACTCATTTAAGGAAAAATAGAAAATCTGACTATAACAAGTAAAGAGATTGAGTTAGTAATTTTAAAACTTCCATAAAAAGAAGGCTTCAATTACGAATTTTTCCAAATGTTTAAAGGTGAATTGATGTAAACTTTTCACAAAAATCTTCCAAAAATAGAAGAGAACACTTTCTAGTGTATTATATGAAGGCAGTATTACCCTGATGCCACAACCACACAAAGACATCAGAAGAACAGAAAACTGTAGATCAATATACCTTATGAATTTAGATGAAAAATTCTCAGGCAAAATACTAGAAAACTGAATCCAACAACATATAAAATGAATTTTATACCATAATCAAGTTGATTTATCCCAGAATGCAAGGTTGATTTAATTCCTAAAAATCAATTAATGAAATATATCAATAGAATAAAGAGCAAAAAACAATGATCATCTCAATAGATGCAGAAAAAGCATTTGAAAAAATCCAACACCATTTCACGACTTTAAAAAACTATGAACTAGAAATAGAAGTCAAGTTAACCTAATAAAGAGCACCTACAAAAAACCCCACAACTAACATCATACTTAACAGTGAAAGACTGAGTATTTTTCCTCTTTCTTGTCAGTAACAAGACAAAAATGCCCTCTTCACCTCTTCTATTCAACACTGTACTGGAAGTTCTAGCCTGGGAAATTAGGCAAGAAAAAGAAATAAAAGGCATCCAGATAATAAAGAAATAAAACTCTCTCTATTTACAGGTGATATGATCTTAGATATAGAAAATTTTAAGGAATTTACTAAAAACTATTAAAACTAATAAATGAGTTTATCAAAGTTGCACAATACAAGATCAATATACAGTAATCAATTGCATTTCTATGTTAACAATGAACAATTCAAAAATGCAAATAAGAAAACAATTCCATCAAATGGAATTACACAAAAAAGGAAAGCATCAAGAGAGGATAAAATACTCAGGAATAAATTTAACAAAAGAAGTGTAAAACTTGTATGTTAAAAACATTGTCAAAAGAAATTAAAGAAGACCTAAATAAATGGAAAGACGTCCCATATTCATGGATCAGAAGACAACATTGTTAAAATGGCAATACTACCTCAAATTGGCTTCTTTATAGAAATTGATAAGATGATATACAATTAATATGGAAGTACAAGTGGCTTAGAATAGCCAAAATAATCTTGAAAAAGAAGAACAAAGAGGACTAACACTTCCTAATTTCAAAAATGGCCACAAAACTGCAGTAATCTAGATAGTATAGTACCAGCATAAGGAGAGACATATAGTTCAATGGAATAAAATCATGAGTCCAGAAATGAACCCCTGTATTTGTGGCCAAATTATTTTCAAAAAATTGGTGCCAGTGCAATTTAATGGGGGAAAGAACAGTCTTTTCAACAAATGGTATTGGGACAACTGAGCATCTCCATGGAAAAGAATGAAGTTGTATTTTTATCACATACCATATGCAAAAATTAACTTAAAATGGATTATCTTCCCTCCATATAAGAGCTAAACTTAAAAAAACTCTTAAGAAGAAAGCATACAATTAAATCTTTATAACTTTGGGTTAGGTAATCCTTTCTTAGATACACATAAAAAACACAACAAAAGAAAAGAAATAGATAGAAAAGTCTTCAAAATAATAATAAAAAAAACTTTGTGCTGCAAATTATATCATCAATGAAGTAAAAAGACATTTCACAGAATGGAAAAAAAACATCTGTGAATCATACATCCAACAAGAGAATTGTGTCTAGAATAAAGAACTCTTACAACTTAATAATAACCTAAAATAAAGGGCAAAGGCTCTCAGTAGTCATTTCTCTATAAAAGATACATAAATGGCCAATAAGCACATGAAAAGTTGCTCAACATCATTAACAATCAGAGAAATGCAAATTAAAACTATACCATTTTACAAAGACTAAGACGGTAATAATAATAGTAATAATAATAATAATAATAGACAATAACAAGTGTTGGCAAAGATGTAGAGAGTTTGGAACCCTCATACATTCCTGATGGGAATGTATGACAGTGAGTCCACTTTTGGAAAACATTTTGACAGTTCTTCAAAGTTAAAAATAGGGTTACCATAAAGCCCAGGAATTCTACTCCTATCTATTGAAGAGGAATGAAAACTTAGGTCCATGCAAAAACTTGTACACAAATGTTCTGAGCAACATTATTTATAATAGCCAGAAAGTGTAAATAACTGAAATGTGCCTACATCTATGTAAGGGAATATTACTTGGCAATAAAAGTAATGAAGTACTGATACCTGCTAAAACATGGATAACTCTTGAAAACATTAGGCTAAGTGAAGGAAGCCAGCCACAAAAGACCACACACACATTGGATTCAATTTATATGAAATGTCCAGATTAAGGCAGATCACAGAGAGAGAAAGTAGATTAGAGATTGCTTAGGGCTGGTGCTGGAGCCAATGGCGGAGTGGGAGAGGTGGGAAGTGACTGCTAATGGGTACTGGGTTTTATTTTGGGAGGATGAAAGCTTTTAACACTAGAGTGTGAGATTGTGGTATGATCTACAACTCTTTTAATATACTAAAACAATTCAATTGCACCCTTTAAGTGGGTGAGTTGTATGGTATGTGAATGATTTTCCCATAAAGCTGTTACCGAAAAAACAGTGATTCTCCATTTTGTATTATTGCCAAGGAGTATATGAAATTGCCATTGCCCATTTTAATGTTAATAAACACATGCTAAGAAATTTGTCAATTTGATAAACTGGAACAGTGGTTCAACAAAAAGAGATTGTGCTCCCTGGTGTACATTTAGCCATGTCTGGAGACATTTTTGATGGCCACAATGAGAGTAGGGAAATGCTACTGGCTTCTCGTGAATAGAGGCCAGGGCTGCTGCTAAACATTCTATTAGGCATAGGGCAGCTCCCTATACACCAAATAATTATCCAACTCAAAATATCAGTATTGCCAAGGTTAAGGAACCCTGGACCAGAAATAGCATCATGTTTTAATTTATATTTCTTTGGTTATTCGTAAAGGTAATTTTTTCCTATATGTTTATTATTAGGTTGGTGCTAAAGGTATTGCGGTTTTTGCAATTATTTTCAATCTTTTAAACCGCGATTCCTTTCGCACCGACCTAATTTTTATATTTTGTAAGTTTTCTGTGCATATCATTAGTTCATATTTCTCATCAATTTGTATGAGTTCCTTATATTAGTAAGATATTACCTCTTTTATTTACTGAGCTTAATTTCTTCCAGTTGTTTTCTTGTAAATTTTAAATTTATATTGACTATCAATATGTTTTTGTGTGGTCAGACATCATTTTTAAATTGTTATCTAGCCTAGAAAGTTCCCTTACCTGCCTACCCCTTCCCCAATAATTTCATTTTTATTAAATCCTCTTTTCTTAGAGTTTTACCTTTTTACATTTAACTTTTTAAAATGCATATGTAATTGGTTATATTGTGTATTATGAGATAAGGAATCATTTTTTTCTAAATAGTAATGTCTGGTTTTCTTCCTTCCGAAGAAACCCTTAGCTTACAGAGCATATTCCAGGCTTGAGATAACCTTCAAAAAAAAATGAAGCTTTCCAAAGATTTATTCAAGAGGGAATGTGTCATCATTCCTAATTTTCCTTAACTATGGAGCACGATGACGTTCCATAAGGTAGTTAGGTGCTTGTAACTCCCCTAACTCAGGACAAAGCAGTAGTTGCAGACCACACCATGGCAGTCTTGCAGAAATATATAAATACACATCAAAGCTGCAAATGGAAATTGTTTGCAGTGCAGTTTGGGATTAATAAGTCTTCACTTATTAATGAATTTTCTGATAAGATCAGAGAGTTGGGGAAAGTGATACTGTGTGTGTGTGTGCGTGTGTGTGGTGTGTGTGTGTGTGTGTGTGTGTGGTAAGAAGAAAGACACAATTTCTAATCAAGAAATGAAAAGGGGTTGTCAGGTTATAACATAATAAGGAAATGTTATAAGCCTCTGATAATCTGTGAGTTAAGTGAATGAAGAGGAATAAGTACAGATATCTTCCTATTATTGTACAGATGGAGAATGAGTTGGATTCTGCTCGTTCTGAAATAGAGCTCCTCAGGAGTCAGATGACAAATGAGAGAATCTCCATGCAGAATCTAGAAGCTTTGCTGGTAGCCAATCGAGACAAAGAATACCAGTCTCAGATAGCACTTCAAGAAAAAGAATCTGAAATTCAGCTTCTTAAAGAACACCTTTGCTTGGCAGAAAATAAAATGTGAGTTGGTTAGCAATATAATAACATAAAGTCATATTTCTTAAATTTTTGTACTTTATAGGTTAATGGAATTTTAAAGCTGGAATTTAGACAAATTAAGCACCCATAATTTACCATTAAACTGGGGACCAGAAATATTGTGATTTGCCTAAGATGCAGTACTTATTTCTATTATGTGTTTATCTAGATCGATCTAAATTTAAGTTTAACCATCTCCATTGATTGTTTCCAACAGAGCTTTGGGTATAACAGGATGTCTGATCTAAAATATTGCCTTTAGGAAATATTATAACCAGATTAGAAAAAAAATGAAATACTTCTGAAACCAGAAGAATTTTTCTATTTATGGAGCCCCCTGGTATTGCTACTTAATTTTTCCATTTGTCTCATAGCATTTCCTTATGCACCTATAAGTGCACTCGTATACTAGGTACCTGGAAGAACTCCTGCATCCACAGAATACGGAAGGCTTACTGCCCTTAGAACATTGATTTTGGCTTCTTTTTCTTTTCTTTTTAGAATCCCTACCATCATTTGCATCTTATTAAATGACCCTGGCTGCAAGGTTGGCTAGAAATGCCTGCGTGGATAGTGAATGTTTTATTACTAAACTTGGTCACCTCTCACAAAAACTGACGGGATGCTTGGCCTCTGTTCTTATCTGTCCCATCTATAATGCTTTTTCATCCAGCCTCTGCCCCCCTGTCTGAGCTTGGGATCTGGGGAAGGATAGGAATCATGGTCTCAGGAATCAGCCATTCCCAGGAGCCCCTGGCTAAGCAAAGGCTGCAAAGCCAAGGCCAGTTTCCTTCAGAAACTGTTTCCAGGTTAAGGCAGCTGCGACTGAGTCATTCTTTTCAGTCACCACAGCTGGGCTTTTGTGATACCTTCAACTGGTTAGCAGGATCACTGACTCCAGCTGTTAGGAGGAAAGCTGCCTCAGTGATGTGTGCCCACCATAAAGGGTCCATTCAGTTTCAGCTGGCTGACAAGTCCTGTCACTTAGAACTGGTAAACATGGTAAACTTTCATGTTCTTAGTCTCTCCATTTAGATTTCAGCAGTCTCTAATGCAGTCCTGGAAGCAAGCAAAGAGGCTAGAGTGTTCTGTGCAAGCAGCACTCGTGTCTGTCACTGTCTTCCTTACGATAGTGGGTCTTATTACAGGGTTTTTGAGGCATTGCATAGCCCTAAGGAAGACCCTGCTGATTGAAGAGAGGTTGTATTTTTAACAGTGTATGCAGGTATATCAAATTAATTATAAGTATATGTAAAGCACTTGGTTGATTTCATATACTATATATAACAGACCACATTAATCACAGTGCTAGTGAATTCCAAGGTTCATTATTTGGTCATACTATGACTTTGCATAGAATACCTCAAAGTACTTTTATAAAAATAATTTGCAGTAAATAGATAATATAGATAGATAATAGATAATATTACCCCATTTAAACACAGGGAAATAGACACAGAGAAGGTTTAACTAACTGAATGGGACTGGCATGGCGTAGGCTTTTCAAGTAGGCTAGTTTGTACATTTCCTACATCTAACCTTGGCATATACATTCATATAAATCACAGTTTGGTTTGGATCCAGCTGAGAAAACATTGCCAATATGGTTCAGGTACTCTAGGAGCCCTAGGCATATTTTAAGTTTAATCAGGTGTCACCCTTCTATTCCCTTCCACAGGGCCATCCAGAGTAGAGACGTGGCCCAGTTCAGAAACGTCGTGACGCAGTTGGAAGCTGACTTAGACATTACCAAACGACAACTAGGGACGGAGCGCTTTGAAAGGCAGGTTTTGTCTCTAGGCACCATTTAGCCTGGGAAGCATTATTTCTTAGATAACAGCAGATTTCAATTATTTCACGATGGTTGGGTCTTAAAGTCTGACTTGAATTACAGTTTTACGACAGTATTAATGATATCACTGGATACAAAGTGAAAAAGCCTCACTATTTTGCTTTAGGGAGAGGGCTGTGCAAGAACTCCGCCGCCAGAATTACTCAAGTAATGCTTATCATCTGAGTTCTACAATGAAGCCAAACACAAAATGTCATTCACCAGATCGTGCTCACCATCGATCTCCTGACCGAGGCCTCGATCGATCACTGGAGGAGTGAGTGGTTTAGGATCCATTCTGTGGGGACCATATAACAATAGATACAGTGACTATTTGAGGGAGTAAGGAAACAGTAACAGTCTATCGTGAATAGTGCTATTTAGACATTGCTATATGATTGGATATGTTCACATAAAAGTAAAGTATTTTGAGAATTTTATATACATATGCTAAAGTGAACAATCTCCATTTTATCGAATGTTTACATAAATTATATCTTAAAAATCTGATTTTCTTTTTATTTCTACATCATCAATTTTTTAATATACTTTCATTAATTATTAATTTGGTTAATTATTATAGTACCATAAAAGACATATGGTCTAGGAAATTAATAAGCTAAATTTTCCAGAGGAAAATATTTTAGATATATTCTTATGTCACAAATTTTGTAAAAAACGTTTTTATCGAGAAATAATTTCAAACTTACAAGACGTAACAAAAAGTAATACAAAGAACATCTGTATACCTTTTACCCATACTCACTATTGCTAAAATTTTGCCCCATTTGCTTTTTATGTGTTTACGGGACAACACATGTGCTGTCTCATTCACTCACACTCTTTCACATGCTCTCTCCCTCTACACACACACACACACACACACACACACACACACACACACACACAATTAAAAAAAAAACAAAAACCAGTACTTCCAGTTCCAAATCACCCTCACAGGTTTCTTTTTTGCCTCCTTCCATTCTGTATTTGTAAGCCCTCTCTTCTGCAGTGAGAGACTTGGCTCAACACCACATGTTTGTTCCACAACCTCAGCATTCTCACTCATTTGCTCAGTCCCAGAATGCATCCAAAATAGTTTCAAAATTTCTTCTCCTAAGTCACTACAATAAACAGACCAACTTTTTAAAAAGTTCAGGATCTGTTTGCAGTTCTCCCTTCCTATTTCCATGGGCTGCCTACCCTAAGCCTTGAGTGCATTTAGTCACATATTGTGTTGTTAAATTGCTTGGATTATTGTTTTCCTTTCTCTGTGATTATGGTATATATTTGAAATAACATTAGACTTACTTGTTTCAATTTGCTTTCATTTTTCACCTTCCTAGTTTTTTTCCTTGATTTAATTTTTGAGTATATAGATTAATATGCTTTCAAAAGTCAAAACTCTGCAAAAGTAATACTTGAAGAAGTATCAGTCTCTTGTGTATGCTTTCTATCCCACCTCTCCAGTGAGAAGGGCTTTTTTGTGTGTGTTTTGGTTTCATTTTCAACTTCTAGTGTTATTGCATTGTGATTAGATAATATTGTTAATAATATTTCTGTTTTATGGAAACTACTGATGTATTCTTTGTACTTTACTACATGATCAGTTTTTGTGAACAGTGCACGTGCCCTTAAGAAGATACATTCTTCTCCGGGTATAGTGTATATATATCTAAAAGATTTACCTTTTTGATTTTTAGTTCTTTTATATCATTGCTTAATTTTTGTCCACTTGACCTGTGGTGCTAAGAATGGTGTTTTAAAATCTCCTATTATTAGTATGTTTTTATTTTCTTCCTGTATCTCCTACACATTTTGTTTTAATAGGTGATTTGCTGTTTTATTTGTTGCATAGATGTTTTGAACTGTCATATCTTCGTCGTGGAATGTGGTCCTTTTCTGACA
Organism: Rhinolophus sinicus; assembly: GCF_036562045.2. NCBI lineage: Eukaryota > Metazoa > Chordata > Mammalia > Chiroptera > Rhinolophidae > Rhinolophus > Rhinolophus sinicus. The sequence continues at coordinate 66,031,714 of NC_133755.1, read as the reverse complement.
CATTTAATCTTTTTGGATGGGTGAGGGGATGGGCATCTACTTGGTATTAGAGTTAGCAACTCCTGTTTCCTTAGTGTCTGCATTTGCTTGGTAAATCTTTGTCCATTTCTTTACTTTTAGCTTTTTTGAATCACTGCATTTTTAAGTATCTCTCTTGTATATGGTATGGATTTGAATTTTGCTTTATGAGCCATTTCAAAATTCTTTTTTTAAATAGGTGAGTTAATCTCCTTCATATTATTAATATGACTGTTAAATTTGATCTCAACTCTGTCATATTATCTCATGATAGCTGTGTTTATTATGTGACTTTACTACATTTCTTTCTCAATTTCGTTATTCTTTGCGTTTGAACATTTCTTTTGATATTCAGGAAGGTGTGTGTTTTCTTATAGTAGTTACCTTTCCTTTACTACTTTTAGTAATGTCCTTAATCCTCTTTTTTCTTACTTAACTTTTGCTGTTAATTTTAAATGGCATCTTTTGACTACCACCTGTTATTTAGATGGCAATCAATGTACTTAATTTGCTTTCCTCCAACCACTGGTCTGTCTCCTCCCCCTATAGTTTTGCCTTTCTGAGTTGTCACATAAATGGAATCATGCAGTATGTAGCCTCTACTGTTTGACTTTCACTCAGCATAATATATTTGAGATTTTTCCACGTTGCTGTGTGTATCAGGTGTTGTTGCATGTGCCTTTTAACTGCTGCATAGTATTCCATTGTATGGCTGTACTACAGTTTTGTTTCATTTTGCTTTTATTTGGAAAGGATTACAGTCTCACAGGTAGTTGCAAAAAATAGTACAGACAGTTCCACGTATCCTTCCCCCAGCTTACCAGTGGCACTACCTGACAAACCAGGAAATTGATATTGGTACAATACAGTTAATCCGTAGGCCTTATTCAGTTTTCACTGGTGTTTACATGCACTCATTTGTGTGTGTGTACAGATTTTTTACACACCACACATATCCACCACCATAATCAAGATACTGCATTGTTCCATCAGCACCAAGGAACTCGTGCCCCCGTGATACCCCTCTGTAGTCACAGCCCTCCCCTGGCAAACACTAATTTCTTCTCCAGCTCTCTAATTACATCATTTTACATAAATGGAATCACAAACAGTATGTAACTTTTTGAGATTGGCCTTTTTTTCATTTAGCACAATATCCATGAGATTGATCCGAGTTATATGTATCAATAGTTCATTCCTTTTTATTGTCGAATATTATTCCATGATATGGATGTATCACAGTTTGTGAAAACTGAGCAAAAAACCACATTGTATCTGTTTTTCTTCACTAAAGCTAGGAAAAAAATCTTAAGTATTGCCAAATTAATGTTAGAGTATATTTTTTTATACATGGTATAATCGGCGAGTTAAAAATATTAATTTGCATCATGTGTTTTCTCTCATAGGAATCTTTGCTATAGAGATTTCTGACACACGAAAAGATTCTTCACATCCTTGAGGAAGGTCAAAGTTACAAACTGATTTTTTTTTTGCTATATGATTGCATTTATCTTTTGAATGCTTGACAATGTTAAATGTATTTATTAACTTTCTGGCTCTGAATCTCTGTTCTCATGTGCCATATTGCAGTGATAGGAGATGACTTATAAAAACAAAAATGTGTATGGCTCTTTCTATCCATACAGTGATAGTGAGTGTAAAACCTGCTTACTTCACTATTGAACACTGTTATGTTAACTATCCGGAGTAAATAAAGAAGCTTATAAAAAGCGGGAAGTGTTTTTTACAAAACTGATTTCCTTTCCTTTCTTGGTATCTCAAATAATTGCTTGTTTAAATTTTTTCTTTGTGATTTATGCTTTCATGGCTGGAGAAGCTGTGCCAGACTAGACACGGTTTATCAATGCTCCGATACTGGCCTGGGACCCAATATTCCATTTTGGAACCAACCTGACATAAATTCCAGGCCATAATCTAACTTTAAAGCAGCAGGTAGTAGGAGTGTGTCAGAGTTTTTCAATCCATACTATTGTACCACTAATTAACATACATTTCCTATAATTGTGTTTACCCCTACCGTTTTTAGAAAGGTAGGTGATGCTATATCTGTCAAGAATGTAAGATTTAAAAAAAAATCTGTATTTTTAATAAGTATTCTTTAAAACATTAAAGTACTACAATCAACTTAATTGCCATTTTATTTGTTTTTTGCCTGTGGCAGCTGTCTGTTATATAGAGTAATAAGTCCCCTAATGTTTCCTTATCCCCCTAAAATCTCCTAAATCTCTTACTTTTTCTGTCCATAGGCTTTGATTTAAGAGCCTGAACACTACTATATTTTACTGATATAATCTATTTGTGTTCTTGCCATTAAAAAAAAGCCCTGTCATTAGTAGTATTTGTAAGATATAGACAATTTCTCATTGTAAAAAGTCACTATTCAGTATGACTTCAGTAATGTAGGCTAATGCTCTATTTTAGATCTTGTGTAATTTCTGATATTTTACTCTAAATTCATGCTACATAATCACTTTTGTTTGATTTTTAAAAACCTTGAGGTTTACTCATCTAGTTCAAGACAGTCATTATAGATTGGTTTAAAAAATTGAATAATTTAAAATAAGATGTCCTTTTATAAACATTGTAGGCATTAATATACAAAAAGTTCTTTCTAATATCAAATAATATATTGATAAATATGCAAAATTAACCTTTGCCAGGTGATGCAGTGACCTAAGCACTAGGTCATCGTGACATTAATTTTAGTCTATCCACCTCCTAGATGAGCTGACAAGGAGCTGAGTGTCGCCTGTCATATGTGCTGAACATATGTCGTATGTGAAGGGCGTTATGTGGGGAGAGGGGATGACAGAAATAGGAAAGAAGAATGTAAGAAAATACTTCCATACTTGATTAAAAGTATACTGTACTTGACTTGTGCCGTTACTTGCAGAATATTTAAAAGGAAACTTGTATGGTAAGTATAAAGGGGCCAACACTATCCAAAGGTAGGAAAACCTCAACTGTATTATATGTTAAAATGCAAAGAAATGATTTTTTCTTGTAACGTTTAAAGACATTCATTGGTTTAAATGAGATTCTAATCACTTGACATAAATATATAATAGCCTATTGATATGGTAGCGATTGCCTAATGCAATAAAATACACAATACAAAAGCTACAGCAAACATATTCTTTCTTTGATGACAAAAAAATCTGAAAAAGAGCTCTCAGCTTTGAAATGTCATGTTCAATACAAAACATCCAGTCTTGCTAAAGTAAGGGTGTTTTGAAAGAGAATTGTTACCCCTCTGATTTAAATATTTCAGAGGCACTGAATCACAGTACTTTTAAACCAAATTAAACAATGTCTCCTCCTTGCATTCTCTGGCCTTGTTTCCCACTATAGAGTGTCAGGAGCCACTGTGTCAGGAGCCTGAATCCTGATCCCAGATGCCATCCCAGGTCACTCCCTTCCCTTCTTACTGCACAATTCAGTCAACCTAAATGTCACTTCCTACTACACAATATTGAAGAAATTAAAGAAGACCTAAAGAAGTGGAAAGACAACCTGTGTTCACGGATTGGAAGGCTTAATATTGTTAAGATGGCAATATGCCCCCAAACCATCTTCAAATTAAATGTAATCTTTATCGAAATCCCAATGGAGTCTTTTTTTTTTTTTTTACAAAATGGAAAAGCTAATCCTCAAGTTCACGTGGAATCACAGGCGCCTAGAATAGCCCAAACAGTCTTGACACAGAAGAACAAAGTTGGAGGACCCACATTTCCCAATTTCCAAACTTAAGCTGCAGTAATAAAATAGTGTAGTGCCGATGTAAAGACAGACATAGGGATAGATGGCATAGAACTGAGAGTCCTGAAATTTGGCACAATGGTGCCAACACCATTTAATGGGGAAAGAACACAGTGTCTTCAATAAGTAACGCTGGGACAACTGGATAGCCACATGCAAAAGAATGAAGTTGGACCCATACCACACACCACATACAAAAGTCAACTCAAAATGCAACACATCCTTAAATGTAAGTGCTAAAACTATAAAACTCCTTAAAGAAAACATAGAGGCAAATCTTCATGACCTTGGATTTCACTATGGTTTCTTAAATAGTCCTTAAATGACAAGCTACAACAAAAGTAGATCAATACGACTTTATCAGAATTAAAAACTTGTGCATCAAGGGACACTATCAAGAAAGTGAAAGACAACCCAAGTAATGGGTGAAAATATTTGCAAATCATGTATCTGATAAGGGGATAATATCTAGAATATATAAAGAATTTTTATAACCCAACAATACAAACCAACTCAGTTAAAAAAATGGGCAAAGGACTTGAACAGGCATTTCTCCAAAGAAGATAAGCACCAATAAGATAAGGCCAATAAGCACATAAAAGATAATGTCACTTGTCAGTAAGGAAATGGAAATCAAGACTATAATAACATAGCACTTCACATGCACTAAGATGGCTATAATAGAAAAGATAGCCATAGCAGGTATCAATGAGCATGTGGAGAAACTGGACCCCTCATATGCTGCTGGTGGAAAGAAAACATGGTGCAGCTGCTGTGGAAAACAGTCTGGGAGTTCCTCAGTAAACTAAACATAGACTTATTATATTACCCAGCAATTCAATTCCCAGGTATATACCCAAAATAACTGAAAATGTGTTCAAATAAAAACTCATACATGAATGTCCTAGCAGCTCTAACTCACAATGGGCAAAAGATGGAAACAACCCAACCCAAATGTCCAACAGTTGATGAATGGATAAAGAAAATATGCTATATTTCTGAAATGGAATATTAGTCATAAACATGAATGAAGTACTGATACATGCTACAACATGGATGGACCTTGAAAACATTGTGCTAAGTGAAAGAATCCAGGCACAAAACCCACATAGTTAGTGATTTCATTCATATGAGCTAATCCAGAATGGGCAAATCCAGAGAGACAAAGCGGGTTAGTGATGGCCAGTGGCAATAAGGAGGGACTGCTTAGTGCGTACAGGGTTTCTGTTTAGGGTGACGAATAAGTTCTGGGACTAGATAATAGTAAAGGTTGTACAACATTGTAAATGTACTTAATGCCACTGAATTGTACAATTTTAAGTGGTTAAAATGCCAAATTTTACATTATGTGTGTTACCACAATAGAAGTCACTTCCTCAAGGTTTCTCTGACTCCTCATATTGGTCAGATTGGGTCAGAATCTCCAGTAAAAGCACCTAGTATTTCTCGTTTGAAGGACTTAGCACAGTTGTAATTCACTACTTGTCTAATATCTGTCTTTCCTTCTGTACTGTAAGATACCTCAAGGCAAGGGATCACATCTCTCTTCGCCATTGTATCTCCTGGGGTGTAGTGCAAGGGTTGACTAGGTGTTCTAATAAATGCTTAGAGAAAAGGAATGAATTGCCCCCAGTTCCTCATAATTCTGTCTCCTAAATAGCTTTGCAATAATCCACTTTTCTCTATTCTTACTTTAATCCAGACCATAGTAACTTCTTAATCTACCGTGTTTCCCCGAAAATAAGACCTAGCCGGACTATCAGCTCTAATGCATCTTTTGGAGCAAAAATTAACATAAGACCCGGTCTTATATTATATTATATTATATTATATTATATTATATTATATTATATTATTATAGTATATAAGACCCAGTCTTATAGTAAAATAAGACTGGGTCTTATATACTATAATAAATATACTATATTTATTAATGCACTCGTATGAAATAAAGGTCTTATATACTATATATATATAATATATATTATATACTATATATATACTTAATGCACTCATATGAAATAAAGGTCTTATATACTATAGTAAAATAAGACTGGGTCTTATATTAATTTTTGCTCCAAAAAGATGCATTAGAGCTGATTGTCCGGCTAGGTCTTATTTTCGGGGAAACACGGTAGAATAGTGTGGAACAGCCTCCTATACGTGTGTGGGGACAGAGCCCCAGAGAGTAGTTTACAGGCTCTCGGCCTCACGTGAAGGGGTGCTGGCTCGGGTGGTGAATGGCCGTGGGCTGTGGCTGATTGGCCATCGGCTATGGCCGGTTAGCCAATTGGCCGCTGGTATAACTGCTGCAACTACGGAGGACTGCCGAGGATTCCCGAGGAGTCGAGCAGAGCCAAGCAGAGCCGAAGAGAGCGGAAGAGGAGAGCCGAGAGAGAGGAACAGAGGAGAGTGGAGAAGAGTCGTCGGTCGGTCGGTTGGCGGAAAAGCGGACGGCAGGTCGGCGTCCGGTGGGCCCAGCCTCCAGTGAGACCGTGGTGGTATGGCTCCCCTACCTATGGCTCCATGGGTGTTCCTTGTTGGCCTCACCGTATCCTGCGTTCTTATGTGGGGAGCGGGAGCAGAGACCCCGCAGGCCGCCCCGCACGACAACGTGCTCTCTGCTTTGTTATATTTCCATCTAATTCATTCTCCACGATCGTCAAAAAAGCAGTTTTAAAACTCTAATATGATCACATCCCTCTCTGCACACATACCCTGTGTGTACCAAATTTACTATTAAAGTCCAAGCTCTTTGACATTGCCTTCACAGATGGCTCTGATTTTTTTTTAATCTCCTCAGCTTCATACTTCACCCCTCCTACTTTACAATTACAAATTATTGTTATTCTGAATTATTTTCAGTAACATCAGTAGTTTATGCTCTTTTGTCTCTTGGCCTTTGCACATGCTCTTTCTTCTGCCTGAATCACTCATTTTTCTCTCTCCCATTCCCCCTCCCAACCTGGAAAATTCTTGTTTGGCTTAACATCCTGTCCTCAGCACCTAGCACAGTGCCTGGTACATAGTATGTGCCTAATACATATTTGTTTTAAAAAAAGAAAGTCTTCTTATTTCTTGTCTAATTTCTATGTATTCTTCTATTCATTATTAATTTCATTTATCCTATGAGTTCATTACATTCTTATTGTGTGGTGTTGTTTGTGTGTCATACCTACGAGACTGTACACTCCACGAAGGCAGGGAGAATAGTCTGGTTTATTTATCATGGCACAGACCATGCCAGACTCATGGTGACTTCCAGTTGATATATATTCATTGAAAGAGTGTAGAGTATATGTAGTTAAGATCATAGGTTCTGGAGTGCCATTGCTTGACTTTACATTATGTCTTTACACCTACTAGCTGTGTACTTAGGCAAGTTAGCACTTAAGCTTTCTAAACTTTACTTTCTTCATCTGTAAAAGGTATATTTATGCCGTATTTGCCCCAAAATGAGACCTAACCGGAAAATAAGCCCTAGAATGATTTTTCAGGATGCTCGTAACATAAGCCCTACCCCAAAAATAAGCCCCAGTAAAGATTGTCAGTCAGAGGGACGCATTTCGTACGTTTGTTGCAACACACGATGGGCATATTGAATTATAAAATAATATTAATATATAAATATAAATAAATAATATTATTGACTTAATACTTAAAGTAAATGATAATATAAATTATAACTATTTGTAAATACCCAAGCAGGTGCCTTTGGATGAGAGGTAAACGTCTATGTAAACAGATGAACTCGGGACTTATTGCCGAATGACCAATCAGAGTATAGACACAACGCATGAATAACGTGCCCACTTGATAACAAACGGACGTGGTTGTGTCTAATATGAATCTTCGTAATTCAATACGTCGTATATTGTAACAGACATACTTAATGCACTCGTATGAAATAAAGAAACATTTTCTGAATTTTGGTGCCTGGAATTTTTTGTCGCTTTTGTGTGGACCATTCTTTTGTGTGGACCATCATTTTTGTTGCCACTCCTGTCTCGTAAGTCTTCAGTTAACACTTGATTTAATGGTAGATTTAAAGGGAATAATATTTTGACCCCCAGACAAGATGAGTGCAAAAAGAAAAGAGCTATTCCATTGAGTACAAGAAAGGAATTGTGGAGGACTCCCAGAGCAAGAATCTTACAGCTTTCAGCGAAGAGAAGTTGGATCGCTGAATGGTCCGAAAGTGACGAGCAGAGTATGATAACCTCAGTCAACAGGTAGATGAGGGAAATGCTAAGAAGCACAAGTGTGGATCAGGTTGGCAACCATTATATCCTGAGCTGGAAGACATCACCTGTGAATGGATTGCTGACAGGAGAGCAAAGGCTTTGGTTGTGCACAGGGCTGATATTCAAGCACTTGCCCTTGCAGTGACACTACAGTTAGAAATATCCCAGAAGAATTCAAAACACAACAATACTGGCTGGATGGCTTCCTTCAGTGACATGAACTGTCTCTCAGAAGATCGACAACACTGTTCCAGCTGGAAGATACTGAAGTTATTAAACGTGCACTTGCATTCAAGTCCTTTGTTGAGGGCATCGACTTTTCTAAATACCAACTCTCCAACATGATTGGTGTGGATGAAACTGCAGTGTTTATGGGCCAAGGATCTTCAACGACAATTGATCAGAGGGGTGCCTCGTCAATCTACATTCCTTCCACTGGTTACAAAAGTGCACGTGTTACCTGTATTTTGGCAATTCGTCTGGATGGAAAGAAAGCCACACCTCTAATCATCACTAAGGGCAAGAAAGATAAGGTTGAGTGTGTTTCAGGCATTTATGTTCTTGAAACCGAAAAAGCCTGGTGTACACAAGCAGTTATAAGAAAGTGGGTCGATTTGATGCTGCGACTTGTTTGTGAGGTGGCCAAAGAGGTCTGCTAGTCTGGGATTCAGCCAGCACTCATCGCGCTAAAGACATGAAGAACTTCCTTGCAGAGAGAAGAACAGATCATATAATGATTCCTGCAGGAATGACTGCCTATCTCCAGACTCTTGATATTGCAATAAACAAGCCATTCAAGGACCATTTGCGCATGGAAATCTATGACTACATTGAAAATAGAATGGAGAGAAATCAGCGTGGAAACTTTGTGAAGCCTAGCCCGCAAGAGGTCGTGACTTGGGTGAAGAATTCATGGGATAAAATCACTGACAGCTGTGTTGCCAATGCACTATGAGCAGGCTGCATGGACAAGAAGTGCTCATTTAAGGAGAGCTCTATGGCTGGACATGAGAGATTGAGGCCAATGGTTCTACAGGAAATGGAGTTGCAAGAAATTCAAGGCGGAATTCGGGGTTTGGAGATTTATGACGATATTCCAGAAGATGACATGACTGTACTTGAATAAATGTAGATCTTTGTACATGAATAAATGAATAAATGTAGATTGTTGTACATGAAAAAATAAGACTTCCCCTGAAAATAACCCCTAATGCGTCTTTTGGAGCCAAAATTAATATAAGACCCAGTCTTATTTTTGGAGAAATACGGTAAAAGTACCCAACTCAAAATAGTATGTGGATTAACTGAGATAATATAATTAAAGTACTTAGTCTCAGTACAATGCCAGACATATAGCAGGTGGTCAGTAGATGTTTTTATTTGTTGAATTAATACAGAAACCTATAGATTTGAGACTCAGAGAAAAGTTGGCTAGAGAAAAAGATTTGGTAGTCCTCAGCAGGCATGGGATAGGAAATCAAATAAATCAAAAGCATGATAAGGAAAAACAAAAAGCAGCTCAGGAAGGGAAAGATTAATCATGGTTTACCAGATGGCCCAACTGTAAATAGTGTTTCACAGTCATAATAATTAAGCACTTAATATAAATCTAAGCAAAATTACAAAATTGATTAATGAGAGGATGACAGAATGGGAAAGAAGCAATGTACGATAAAGGCCTGAGAAAGAAATAAAACTAAATTCTCTTCTTTTGTGGTGGAAAGTCAATAGATAATGCCTAAAATGGAAAAATCAAGAAATAATGATATAAGTATGTTATTTATAGAAAAGGATACCAAAACTATCAGCTAAAAGAGGTAAAAGTGGTTGCCTCTGGGAGAGGGAAATGCATGGGTGGGAAAGAGGTCAGCTAGAGACAGTTGTCTTAATAACCTTGCAGAACTATTTGAATCTTTCATAATTTTGATGAAATTAAAACAAAGTACATAAAATATTAAGTTTTTGTTTTGGTTTAAGAGAGACGGTCAATAGCTAGAAGGCTTTTGTGTCTAATCCCATCAGTCCTAAATTATTTTACCCTTCTCTGACTTCCCCTTAAAATGTTCACCTTTTTAGGCTTTTATCACATAATGCTTGTATTACACTTATTTGTTCACATGCTTTCATTTTCTAATAGACTCTGAATGTTTTGAGGAGAAGGAACATAGTTTTACCCATTTCTATTGTTATCCCCAGCCTTCTCCTACTCAAAACAGTGCTTTGTACATGACAGGTAGTCTTTAAATACAAAGGGTGCCAAAAAAAAAAGTGTACACATTTTAAGGAAGAAAAAAGCTGTATTAAAATTGTAATACTCAATATAGACCGATAACAAAAGATGACTACAAGTCATGTGTATACATTTTTTTTTGGCACCCCTGTATATGTTGCATGGGTGGAAGTGTATTAATAGTTCCTCACTTCATGTTTTTTTCTTTGTTTCATCAGATATAATACAGGGACCCAGTTTTTAAGTTTTTTCCAATCTCTCAGCATTCCGAAAATGTATAAAGGTAATAAACAAATGCTACGATGATTAACAGGTGCAATATCAGATCTCTAAATTTTGAACAAGAACCAGGTTCATCAGTATGCCCAAAGTAATTTTCCAAAACAACCTGCATTGTTCTAACATCCTAGAGAAATAAAGTGGAACACGTTTACACAATTTATACCTCTATAGCACTCTATTTAATTATCTTCATTTACTTAATAAATGTTCTTTCCCTTATTTGTACACATCGAGGTCTATTTGCCTGTGGTGTTCTCTGGTACTGAGAATGTACACCCTTTGTTCCTGTCCCTCAAAACATTTCCTTTGAGCCAAAATTCCAGTTCCTCCCTCCCTCCCTCTTTTCCTTTTAGTGACTTTATTAAGATACAATTCACATACCATATAATTTACCTTTAAAGTATGTAATTCAATAGTTTTTATTATATCCACAGAGTTGTGCAAACATCACCATAACCTAATTTTAGAACATTTTTTGTCACCTCCAAAGAAGCACCATACCCATTAGCAATCACACACCCCCATTCTCCTCCAAACCCCTGCCCTATGCAACCACTAATTATCTTTCTATTTCCATGCTTGGCCTATTCTGGACATTTCACATAAAAGGAACCCTACAAGATGTGGTCTTTTGTGACTAGCTTCTTTCATGTAGCATTATGTTTTGAGGCCTTCCTATGTTATAGTAGGTAGTGGTGCTTCATTTTTATTGTCAAATCGTATGCCGTTATATGGAGATGCTGCATCTTATTTACCTATTCAGGAGTTGATAAGCATTTGGATTGTTTCTACCCTTTGTCTATTATGAATAATATGGTGAACATTCATGTACAAGTCTTTGTGTGGACGTGTTTTCTATCCATGGGTACATACATAGGAGTGAACTTCTTGGGTCATATAGTAATATTTTTAGGTACCACCAGCCTGTTTTCCAAGCAGCTGTACTATTTTATATCCCCGTCAGCAGTGTATGGTGGGTTCCAATTTCTCCACATCCTCACCAACAGTTGTTGTTACCTTTTTTTATACCCATCTATTGGGTGTGAAGTGGTATTGTTTTGATTTGCGTTTTTCTAATGGCTGTTGATATTGAATATCTTTTCATGTGCTTAATTGCCATTTATAAATCTTTGGAGAAATGTCTATTCAGATCTCTGCCCATTTGTTAATTGGGTTATCTTTTTACTGTTGAGTTGTAAGTTTTCTTTGCATATTCTGGATACTAGACCCTTATCAGATATATGATTTGCAAAATTTCTCCCATTCTGTATGTTGTCTTTTCACTTTCTTGATGGTATCATTTATAATATATAGTTTTTAATTGGTAAGGTACAATTTATGTAATGTTTCCTTTTGTTACTTGTACTTGTGGTGTTGTATCTAAGAAACCATTGCCTAACTCAGGGTCATGAATACTGATTCCTGATTTTCTTCTAAGAGTTTTAGAGCTTTAGCTCTTAAGTTTAGGTCTACAATCCAGCTTGAGTTATGTTTACATACAGTGTGAAAAAGAGGTCAGGTTCATTCTTTTGTGTGTGGACATTTGTTGTCTGAGCACGATTTGTTATAAAGACTATTCTTTCCCCCTTCAAGTTGCCTTGGCACCCTTGTTGAAAATAAATCGACAATAAAGGCGAGGGTTTAATTTGGACTCTCAGTTCTGTTCTAATGAACTATATGTCTCTCTTTATGCCAGTACCACCCTGTCTTGATTCCTGTAACTGTGTAGTCAATTTGGAAACCAGGAAATTTGAGTTCTCCAATTTTGTTCTTCTTTTTCAAGATTGCTTTTCCGACTCTAAGTTGCTTGAATTTCTGTATGAATTTTAGGATCAGCTTGTCAACATCTGCAAAAAGGGCAGCTGGTTTTGATAGAAAGTGAATTGATCAATTAGGGGAGATCAATTTGGGAAGTATTGCCATTTTAATTATATTAAGGTTTCTGACCCATGCATAGGTGATAAGGGACACCTTTCCATTTATTTAATTTCTTTTTGACAATGTTTTGTAGTTTTCAGTGTACCTCTTTTGATAGATTTATTCCAATGTGTTCTATTCCTTTGATGCTGTGGTACAATTATTTCTTAACTTTGTTTTCAGATTATCCATTGCGATTATATGGACATACAATCGATACTTGTATAATTATCCTAAATCCTGCAGTACTACTGAGCTTTTGTTCTAATAGGTTTTTAGAGAACTTCTTAGGATTTTCTAGATACAATATCATGTCACCTGCAAATAGAGACAGTTTTACTTCTCCCTTTCCAATATGTATAACTTATATTTCTTATATCCCTAGTTAGAATCACCAGAAAAAGTTTGAATAGACGTGATAAGAGCAGATGTCTTTGTCTTGTTCCTGATATAAGGGGGACAGCATGCAGTCTTTCACCATTAAGTATAAGGTTTGCTGTGGGTTTATCATAAATGACCTTTGTCAGATTGAAGAAGTCCTTTTTTTTTTCAAGTGTACAATTCTGTAATGCATCATCTATATATCACATTGTGTGCTCACCACCCAGCCTCAGTTCTCCTTCCATCACCATTTATTTGATCCTGTCCTTTTAACCTTGTTTTGCTGACTTTGTTTTCATGAAAGGGTGTTGGATTTCGTCCAACGCTTTTTCTACATCTATTAAGGCGCTTATGTGGCTTTTTCCCTTTGTCCTATTAATATGGTATATTACAAGAATTTGTTTTTGCATGTTAGACCAACCTTCCATTTCTGTAATAAATGCAAACCCACTTGGTCATGGCGTGTAATCTTTTCTCTCTCTCTCTCTCTCTCTTTCGTGTAATCCTTTTTATACATTGCTGACTTTGATTTGCTAGTTTTTTGTTGAAGATTTTTGCATCTATCTTTATAAAAACATTAGTCTACAGTTTTATTTCATTATAATGTCTTTGGTTTATGGTATCAAGGCAATGATTATTTCATAGAATTAGTTGGTCAGTGTTTCTTACTCTTTTATTTTCTGGATGAATTTGTTAAGGATTGATATTAATTCTTTTTTTAAATTTTTTATTAGTTTCAGGTATACAAAACAATGTAATAGTTAGACACTGAATAATATTGATATTAATTCTTAAAATGTTTGGTAGAATCCACCAGTGAGACCATCTTGGCCTGTGTTTTCTTTGTGGACAGTTTTAAATCCATCCTTTTTTAATTCGATTTTTTTAATTCATCCAATCCCTTTACTTGTCACAAGTCTTATCAGATTTTCTGTTTTTCTTTTGAGTCAGTTTTAGAAATTTGTGTCCACAGAATTTGTCCATTTCATCTAAGTTATCTAATTTGTTGGCATACAGTTGTTCATAGTATCCCCCATTAATCCTTTTACTGTTTTTTTATAAGGGTAAAGGTGTTATCGATGCTCACTCATATCTTGATTTTAGAAATTTGAATCTTATCTCTTTTTTACTTGTAAGTCTAGCTAAAGTTATGATAATTTTGCTTACGTTTTGTAAGAAGCAATTTCTGGTTTTGTTGATTTTCTCTGTTGTTATAATCTGTGTTTCATTCATCACCTCTGTAATCTTTATTAGTTCTTCTGCTTTCTTTGAGATTGTTTTTTCTTTCTCTTTTTCAGTTTCTTAAAGTGGAAAGATTTGAAATCTTTCTTCTTGTTTTAATATAATTGCTTACAGCTATAAATTTCCCTTTAACCAATGCTTTAACTGCATCCTGCAAATTTCAGTATAATATTTCCTTTCTCATTCACCTTAAAACATTTTCTGTTTTCCCTGTCGTTTCCTCTTTGACCCATTGGTTATTCGGAGTGTCTTACTTAATTTTTTTGAACATTTTGTTGAATTTCCAAAATTCCCCTTTATTACTGATTTCTGATTTTTTCCCACTGTGGTTGCAGAACATACTTTAATCATTTCAAACTTTTTCAATATATTGAGGCTTATTTTATGGCCTAATACATCGCCTATCTAGGTCGTCTTTTACCTGCACTGTATTTTGTTTTGGGGTAGAATGTTGTATAGATGTCTGTTATATTTTGTTGGTTTATAGTGTTGTTCAAATGTCCTGTTTCCTCATTATCTTCTGCCAATTGTTCTATTCTTTATTGAAAGTAGAATATTGAAGTCTCCAAGTATTATTGTTGAATTGTCTATTTCTCACTCAGAATTTGTCAGTTTTTGCATCACATGTTTTGGGACTCTGCTGTTAGATACACATACTTTTAATTTTTATATCTTCCTAATATATTGACTCATTTACAATGATAAAATCTCTTTACCTCTAGTAACACTTTTTTGCTTTAAAGTCTATTTTGTCTGATGGTTTTATATAGTATTTTAGCTGTGTTATTGTTCCTCTTTGCAATTACATATATATTTTTTTCAATTTTTTTTTTTTGCTTTCGACCCATTGTATCTTTGAATCTAAAATGTGTATTTTGTAGGCAGCATATAATTGGACCTCTTTTATTTGTTTGTTTGTTTGTTTTTTAACCCTAGGCTGACTATCACTGCCTTTTGATTGTATTGTTTGATTAACATTCACATGTAATGTTTTTATCAGTATGGTTAGATACTGATAATGTTTAACATTTTGTTTTCTATATATCTCATGTCCTCTTTTCCCTCTGTTGTTCCTTCAATGTCTTCTTGTGCATCAAGTGATTATTTTCTAGGGTGACATTTTAATTTATATAATAACTTTTTAACTATATTTTGAGTTACATGCTTGGTAATTGTTCTAAACATCACTATAAATATATATAATATATATTATATATATCCATAAACATATATATATATATATATATATATATATATATATATATATATCTACTTCATAGTTTCTTTTCTTTTCTGTAGGACATTACAATTATAATTTATTTCTCAAAGTACACTGAGGATGAAAGTCAAGTGATTTCTGTCCTAGGAGAGTATGAAAAATTATTCTGAAGCAATCCATTTAGAACTTTCTATCTAAAGCACAGATACATACAGAAAACTTATTTACATAATTTAAAATATATACAACAGTATTTTATAGTGATATAAGTACATAGAGAATTTGTAAAATAATACATAAAGGCATGCACAAATATCAAGTTGAAGTTTTGATATTTTACCCCCACATACCTAGCCCATTGCATTCCTGGGGACTGAGGAATGCAATGGGCTAGGTATGTGGGGTAATTGGCTCCATCTACATTTTTTAAAATTAAAAAATAGTAAAAATATCAAAAACATATAGATGAAAATTGTTAATAAGTAGTAAATCTAAGATTCTAAGACTCTAAGATGGTATACCTGTTGTATTATTTTCATATTTTCTTTCTTTTTTTTAACTATATATATATATTTATTACTTTAGGTGAAATTTCATATTTTCATTAACTTAATTCCAGTGATATATGCAAATATTACTCCTATACAGCTCTATCACCTCTATTTTTTGTGCTATTGTTATATAATATATTACATATATAATGTAAATCAGGGCCATTGGAAGTAAGCCTAGCTCAAATGCAGCTATTTAACTCTATCTTCATGTCTGTACTTCAGGATAACGGCCTCTAGACAAATAGGCCGATGCTTTCCCTTCCTTCTGGTGAGAGTAACGGACAGAATCAGGAACATGTCTCATGGTTGTTATTTCTGACTTTGTTTTGCAAGGAAAAATTTTTTTATAGTGTAATTGACAATACTATATTAGTTTCAGTTGTACATTGTAATGATTTGATGTTTGCATATACTGCAAAGAAAAATGTTACCTGTATTTAAGTATAAGCTTAAGTTGGTATTTATTTTTATAAAGGTCTTTCCATTGGACTGTTGCAACATTTTCACCAATTCAGCCTCAAGTACTAGTACCTTTCATATAATAGATGTTCAATAAATATTTGTTGAAAGAACACATGCATGAAACCTGTTTTTTATACTCATCAGGGTGAAAGATTTGCCTCATTGCTTTTCTGTAACTCCAAGACCTCATTGAACTTGCACTCCAGGGCAGCCAGTCTTAACATGTTTCTTGTATGTCTGCCAAACGGCGGGTGACATACATGCCTATCCTTCGGCAATATAGACTCTGCTCTACTCAGGAATTCTCTTCAATTGCATTTGCATTTTTGAAACATGGCCCACTTCTCTCCAGCTTCTAAAAATTTATGACTAAACAAAAGTTAGCTTTTTAAGTCTATATAATGACACACACACACACACACACACACGAGGTATGACAATTAAGTTCACAAACTTGTTGCAACGATGTTGTTAATCTTTTTTGATATCAGAGGGATTGTTCATTATGAATTTGAATCAACTGGACAAAGACTTAACCAGGTTTATCATTTGGAAGTGCTGAAAAGGCTGCATAAAAAAGTTAGACGACCTGAAGTTTTTGCCAACAATTCATGGCTCTTACATCACGACAATGTACCAGCTCACATGGCACTGTCTGTGAGGGAGTTTTTAGCCAGTAAACAAGTTATTATATTGGAACACCCTCCCTACTTGCCTGATCTGACCCCCAATGACTTCCTTCTTTACCCAAAGATAGAAGAAATACTGAAAGGAAGACATTTTGATGACATTCGGGACATCAAGGGTAATACAAGGAGAGCTCTGATGGCCATTCCAGAAAAAGAGTTCCAAAATTGCTTTGAAGAATGGACTAAGTGCTGACATCGGTGCATAGCTTTCTAAAGGGAGTACTTTGAAGATGACCATAGTGATATTCAGCAATGAGGTATGAAGCACTTTTTCTAGGATGAGTTCACAAGCTTAATTGTCCGATCTTAATTATCCTGCCAAAAAAATGTATACACGTATTAAGAAAGGAAAAAATCTATTAAAATTGCAATACTCGATATAGACCGATAACAAAAGACGAATACAAGTCACGTTTGACTTCTGCAATTACAAGAGGTGCTTTAAGTGGTTACCATCAGCATCCAGACACTTCTGATTACGGCGAACTACTGCTTGAGTAATGCTGACCAAAGTGTCCACTTGTATACATTTTTTTTGCACCCCCTGTACATAATCATTTCTTCAGAACAAAGCAGACAGCAGGTCTTTGCAAAAATAAATTAAAGGCAGATCTGAAGAAGATGGTCACAGGTAGGTAACAATTCAAGAGCTCTTCCTTAGCAGCCCACAGTTGTAAAAGTCAATAATCAAATTAACCCACAATGAAACAAGTCCCTTTGACCATTTTTTAGGACTTCTGCTTGGACAAGGACAATTAGTCCTTTGTTTTGTAGTTGTTCATACAAGGACTTAATAACCTGTGTTAGAGGAAACCCACATTGTATGCCTTATTAAAAAGTACCCCTTAATAACAACTACACAGGCTGGTGAAAACTTTCTACAATAGGCAATTGAAAGTTCTGGCTTTATATATAAATCCATATAAATGTATATTTTATATATCCACATAAACCCCAAACTTTCAATTTCCTGCTGAAAAAATTTTCATGTGTTAAAAAATTCTAAACTGTATTTGTGATCAGAGCTTCACACTTGCTCTAAAAAAAAGAAAAAAGGTTTTTCCTTCCAGTCTGTACCTTGATTAAATTATGGCTACTGCTAAAACTGACCTACATGTGACTACTGCAGGCCCCATTGTAACATCTTTCAAATCCCTCTGCTTATTTACAAACCTGTGTTATTTGTGAGGTTCGAATTGTTCAGAGACAAGGATTCTCAGCAAGTAGATCAAAAGATAGATGATGTAAGGTTTTCTCTAAGCCCCCATCTGGTGATGGGTTAGCCTTCAGAGGTTGTGAAATAAACACTTTCACTGGGGCAAGTGGGTAATTCACACAAAGCATTAGAAGAGTATCTCCCTTTATAGTAATGAAGGGCGGATTTATACAGGTTAATTCTTGATGAGAAAAAATGAATAGGAATCATCTATTTGACGACTTTTCACAGGTCATCAAAACCAGACAGGGTGGACTGTTGTTCCTTTCTTTGCTTCTGTGCTATTCTCTCTGGGTACTGTTGCCCATTGTTTTGGAGTTCCCTGGGGTAAAATAAAACAGACATCTCTGGATTCTGCAATGGGAAGTAGAAGTTTTTCTTTTTCTGGCAAACAAGGTCTTTGTGCCCATGATGTCATAGGATTATAAGACCGGACTGACATCTGATATGCCAGATACATTGAGGAAAGCTAGAAAAAGTCCCCTTTAGGGATGAGGGAAGAAGTATTTGATCCCAATTCTCTGTATTTTTTTTTTTTTTTTTAGAAAAGTATAATAATAAATAAGTAATAAAGTCTTAGCAATCCTTCGTAGAATGCGTTTTTGTTGTTGTTGTTGTTGTAAAGAAGTATAACAGAAAAGCACACAATACAAATGTTTTTTTAATGAACTCAATGAATGATCTCGAATACCCTTAAGCCCACTACCTGGGTCAAGATATGGAGCACGTGAGTATCTCAGCTGTTTCCTTGGTGCCCCATCTCAGTCACTGGTCCTGTTCCCCCAAATAATCAGTTTATTTCCCAACTGGCATACATATTTATGAAGTTTCTAATCAATCTTTTACCTAGTTTTCCGGTCTTATTAATTTATAGTTCTTTATGTATTCCAGATACAAGCCTGATAACCTTGCACTGAGGCTTGCTTTTCCATTCATTTAATGATGTCTTTTAATACACAAGTTCTTTATTTTAATAATGTTCAATTTATCAATAATTTCCTTTATAAATATACATTTTTTCTGTCCTGTTTAAGAAAACTTTTCCTACCTTAAGGTCATAATGATGTCTCACGTTATCTTCCACAGACTTTTTTGTTTTTCTTGTTAATTTTAGAACTACAGTCCACCTGGAATTGATTTTTGTATATGGTTTAGGTAGGCACTGACATTTTTTAAAAATTCCATATAGATTTCCAATTAACTTAGCATATTTATTGATAAGACTGTCTTGTCCCTACTGGTAAACATTACTACCTTGTCCAATCAAACGTCCAAATATGTGTACCTTTGTCTTGGGATCTCTATACTATTTCATTATTCTATTTTTCTATCTGACAAATACTTCATTGTTTTAATTACTGTAGCTTTATGATGAAGTCTTGCTATCCACTAAATCAGGTCCTCTCATGTTATTGTTGTTCTTCAAAAGTATCTTGGCTACTTAGCTTTTGCATTCCCATATAACTTAAATCATTTGGTGAAATTCCAATAAAAGCTGATAACGACTTTTAATGTACTGCATCAAATCTATGGGTACCTTTGGAAAGAACTGACATATTTATAATATTGAGTCTTTTAGCCCATGAACAAATATTCTTTTATTTATTTGATTTTTCTCAGTAATAGTTCATAGTTTTCTGTGTGAGGGTGTTGATCCACAAATTTAAAAATATTTGTTACTAGGTACTGCTTTTTTTGATTCTTTTATATAAATGGATATTTTATTTTATTTTTTGATTCTTGCTGACATATAAAATTCACTTGAATTTTGTATTTTGACCTAGGACTATATTCAGCAATCTTGCTAAGAGTCACTTACTCATTCTAATAATTTAGTGGTAAATTCTTTTGGATTTTCTACATATTCAATTATATCATCTGTGGAAAATAACATTTTAATTCTGTCACAGTTCTGATCCTTTTTATTTTTTCTTGATTTAGTACGCTGGCTAGGACCACCCATATGAAGCTGAATAGAAGTGATGATTGTGGATATTCTCTTATTTATCATTACAGAGGGCAAGTTTTCAACATTTCCCTATTAAGTAAGGTAACTTACTATGAGTTAGTGTTTTTCAAAAAAAAGTTATTAGTATGTATCAGATTAACAAAGTTAACTTCAATTCTTGATTTAAGAAATTTAATCCTGAATGGTATTGAAATTTATCAAATAAATGTTTTTCTGCATCTGTTTTGGTGATTATATTACTTTCTCCTTTATTATGTAGTTGATTTATATTAATTGATTTTCAAATGTTAATTTGGCCTGTACTCCTAGAATAAAGACAACTTGGTTTTTATATGTTAGTCTTTTTAGATATTGCTACATTTGATTTGCTAATATTTTGTTTGATAATTTTTGCTTATGAATGAAATTAAGTCCTGTAAATTTTCATTCTCATAATGGCCATATCAGGTTTTGGTTTTAAGATTAAGCCAGCCTCAAAACATGAATTAGAAACTGTCTACTTTCTAGAAGAGGATTTCTTAAGTCAGTTTTTAGTAGTTGGGATATTTTTTAGGAATTTCTCCATTTAATTTAAACTTAAATTTTTAGACATTATGTTGTTCACAAAATCCTGCAGTTATTTCTTTAATGTAGCAGCAGCAGTAGTAATGTCCCTTTTTCATTCCTGGTATTGACTATTTTTGCCTTCTTTCTCTCATTTTTTTTCAAAGTCAGTCTCACCAGGAGTATGTCGATTTTATTAGTCTTTTCAAAGAACCAATTTCAGGTTTAATTGATCCTTTCTACTGTGCTTTTTGTTTTCTATTTCATTACTTTCTTCTCCTTTTTGCCATTCTTTTTGTGTATAATGTGCTGTTATTTTGCCTAAATTCTTGAGGATGTATGCTTAAGTCAGATTTTCAGTCTTTCTTCTTTTTTAATATATGTATTTTGAACAGATAATAAATTTTTCACTAAGGCAAATATTTAGGTACATCTCACAAGTTTTGATATATCATATTTTCATCAATGACTCATTAAAAATATTTTTGAATTTCTATTGTGATTTCTCTTTGACCCATGGCTTATTTTAAAACTGCATTTCTTAATTACCAAACATCTAGGGTTTTAAAAATTATACCCATTCTCGTGGGTGTGTAGTGGCGTTGATTTGCATTTCCTTAATGAGTAATAATGTTGAGCATCTTTTAATCTATTTATTAGCCTATATGTCTTTGGAGAAATGTCTCTTTAAATCTTTTGCCCACTTTTAATGTTTTTTTTTTTTTTTAATTATTGAGTAGTAAGAGTTCTTTATGTGTTCTGCATACAAGCCCCTTATCAAATATATACTTTGCAAATATTTTGGTTGTCTTTTCACTTTCTTTTTCTTTAATTTATTGCTGTTCTAATGTCAGTTTACTGAGCAAAGGTCCTGGCGACATCTATGATATGCTATGAAATTCTTATATGAAGAGGTAATTTTTGAGGCAAAAAAGAGTGGTCCAGCTGCCAACACTTCCAGAAAATCCTTTTATGCTATATTTATGTCACCTTTTGTATCCAGGGACTAAAGGAACAAAGTAAAGTAGCATATTCTTTATATTGATAATTATGTTGTACTTTATATGCATTCCTACAGAACTATTGAAAGACATCTGCCACAATGGTTTCTATACAATATGGTACAAAGAATAAAATGTATTTTAAATGAAGCCCAAAGCTGTAACACTCACCACTCTTTTTATTTTCTTGATAGTATACTTTGGAACACAGAAATTTATGATTTTGATGAACTCTAATTTGTCTTCTTTTTTTTTTTATCACTTGTGCCTTTGAGTTTCATATACAAGAAATCAACGCCTAACTCAAAGTCACAAAGATTTATTCTTGTGTTTTCTTCTAAGAGATTTATAGTTTTGGCTCTTACATTTATGTTTGTGATCCACTGTGAGTTAATTTTGTGTATGACATAAGGAAAGGACCTAAATTCATTCTTTGGCATTTGGATACACAATTATTTCAGCAACATTTGATGAAAAGTCTATTTTTTCCCTATTGAAACATCTTCGTGTCTTTGTCAAAGATGTAAGCATTGATATAATCATAGATGTAAGCATTTATTTCTGTTCTTTCAATTCTATTCCCTTGTATATATGTCTATCTTGTGCCATTAACACAGTCTTGATTTTTGTTGCTTTGCAGTAGCTTTTGAAACCGGGAAGTTTATAGCCATTTTTGTTCTGAGTTTTCAAAATTGTTTTGGCTACTGTGCATTTCTTGTGTTTCAATATGAATTTTAGGTTTAGCTTGTTAATTGCTGCAAAACAACGTGAGCTGGGTTTCTAATCGGCATTGCATGAAATCTGTAAATCACTTTGGGAAGTATTGCCATATTTACAATATTAAGTCTTCTGATCATGGGGTCTGTTTCCATTTACTTAGGTTTCCTTTGATTTCTGGCAACAATTTTTTGTAGTTGTCAATGTACAAGTGTTATGCTTCTTTTCTTAAATTTAGTTCATGCATTTCATTATTTTTGATGCTATTATAAGGGGGACTATTTTCTTAATATCATTTCAGAATGTTTATTGCTAGTGTATGGAAATACAATTGATTTTTGTATATTGATCATGTATATTTCAACCTTTCCTGACTTATTTATTAGCGCCAATAGTATTTAGTGAATTCCTTAGGATTTTCTATACACAGAATCATGTCATCTGCAAATAGAGATTGTTTTACTCTCCCTTTCAAATCTGGCTTTCTTTCACTTGCCAATTACCCTAGCTAGTACTTCCATTACAATGCTGAATGGAAGTGGTGAGATTAGATATTTATGTTGTGTTTCTGATCTTAGGGGGAAAGCGGTTAGCTTGTCATCATTTAGTATGATGTTAGCTGTAGGTTTGTTATAGATGCCCTTTATCAGGTTGAGGAACTTCCCTTCCCTTCTTAGTTTGTTGAGTTTTTGTCATGAAAGTGTTAGATTTTGACAAATGCTTTCTTCCCATCTGTTGATATGCTCATGTATTTGTCTGTTACTATGGTTTATTGCCCTAATTAATCATTTTCATAGTTAAACCAACCTTGCATTTCTGGATAAATCCCACTTAAAGGGTTATGGTGTATAACCTTTTTTTATATGTTGCTAGATTAATTTTGTTAGTATTTCATTGAGAATTTTTGCATTTTTACTCATGAGGGATATTGATCTTCAGTTTTCTCTTCTTGTGATGTCTTTCTAGTTTTGGTATCAAGATCTTGCTGACCTCATAGATAGAGTTGAGAAGTATCTCTCTAGGAATTTTCCATTTCATTAGGTATTTAGTTTGTTGGCTTACACTTGTTCATAGTGTTCATTTATAATCTTTTTTATTTCTGTAAGGTTAATTGTGATACCCTTTTTTCATCCCTGAATTTAATTATTTGAGTCTTCTTTACTTTTTTCTTGGTCAGGGTATCTAAAGATGTGTCATTTGTGTTAATCTTTTCAAAGAATCAACTTTTAGTTTTATAATTTTCATCATATTTGGAAGTTTTGTAGCCATTATGCCTTCAAATATTTTTTTTCTTTTTCTTCTTCTCTCTCTACTCCCCAGCTGAGACTCTAATAACATGTATGTTAGAACATTTGATATGGTCCAACAGGTTACTGAGGGAACATTCAATTTTATTTTCAGTCTAATTTTTCTGTGCTTTATTTTGGATAAATTCTATAGGTATGTCTTCAAATTCACTCATTATTTTTTCAGAGTGTTGAATCTGCTGTTAAGCCCATCTAGTGAATTTTTAATTTCAGATATTGTATTTTTCACTCCTAAGAATTCTATACCCACACTCACCATGAATAAATAAGCAGATGGGGCAATAGAAAACAAATAGCAAGATGGTAGATTAATCTCTCATCTACCAAGAAGGAATGATAGCTAGCCTATTAACCTTCTATCAGAACTATTGAATGCCTGAATTCAAATTGAAATCATATACATTCTAAATGGTTCAGTTTTCTCAGTTTACTGATAGGAAAATTAAAGTTCAGGAAGTTTTTGAAACTTGCCCACAGATAGACAACTAACTACTTCAGGGCTTAGCCAAGTCTAGGACCAGGACTCTTTTCACTAATACTATCACCACTTCCTTCCGTTTTGCCCTTCACAATTTAGGTAGGACCTGTCATGCTCCTTGACCTTGTTTATTATGCTGCACACTTGTCCTATGAGGATAGCATTTCCCCCTACTTTTCTTTGGGGGAGATTTTTGAGTACTTGTTTCTCAGAACCTCACTGTTTCTGCTGCTGATTCCGCAATGACCTTAAGTTTTAAGAGTTACAGGAAGAAACCATCGCATGTCTCCCTGCCTTGTCCCACTGCAGGCCACTGTTTGGTAGTCACAAGAGGAATGGCCTTAGGTTTGGGACTTCCCAGTCTGCCTTTGTCACTTGAACAACAAAGTGTTCAGAGAGGTTTTATACTCTCAAAGGGACCAGGGATTGTTAGTGGTTTACTCCTTAATGAGTCTTATTTTGAGAAGGAATGGCAAGGTAGGGTAGCCATTCTGCGTGTAAGGTTTTGCAGTGAGCCCTTCAGAGAATGAAGAGTAAAACTGATTCATTTTGCTCCCAAGACTTTCTCCTTCTTGTTAGTTTTCTTTTTTGTCAGGTTATTATCTTAAAGTATATACTTGTGGATATTATAAAAGATAAGGGAGAGCACGTGAGGAAGGAAATTAAACAAAATATCCAAAACAACTCATTAGATATTAAAAATTAAAACTTAGGGCTAAGATGGGAAAAAATAGTTTCTTTTCATGCAGCTGTTGCATACAGGGCAACTGACTACAAAAATGAGAATGGAAACGACAAGACACCAATTCAATTGCAGAACGAAGTTGTAGTCTTGGATTTACAGCTTTTAAAGTGTTTAAAAGTGGGCTGGTCATCAAATACCTTTTTGTGAATTGGCCATGGAAGAAAAGTCTATTTTGGTTTTTCATTCATGAATCCGCCCTGTGGCCAGCAGTTCACGGACGGACACACTGTTGTATCCACAACAGTGGATACAACTCCCAGTTTTGCCCAGTCCAGCCTTAACATTTGAGCCCACTGGATGGATAAGACCACCAGATGCACTTGTTTGGGGTCTGCCTATTGATCACGGAGGTTCCCAGATCACCAGTTTAACCATTAGGTGAGTATCTAGTTAAAATCTATTTCCAAGTGACACATGTTGAGTCTTCAAGTTCTTTAAAGAACTCTTACAGAGTCTAACATCTCTCCTGCCAGTCCTTCACAGGAGTCTCGATCTCCCAAAGTTTCTGTTTTCCTCAAATTTATCAAATGGACGTTCACCTTTTCGATGTTTAGAATCTGGTCAAGGCAATGCAGGTACAAACGTCCAGCCGAGGCACAGCCGGTAGAGGCTTGTCGGGTGCACCAACCCTCACTGACCATGCACCCTCCCAAGCTGATTTCAGGTTTCGTGCCCTAACAGAGCACCACACACTGGGTGGCTTAACGAACTAAAATGTATTGTCTCACAGTTTTAGAGGCTAGAAGTCTAAGATCAAGGTGTCGGCAGGCTGGTTCCTTCTCAGGGCTGTGAGGGACAATCTGTTCCATGCCTCTGGCTCAGCTTCTGGGGGTTTGCTGGCAATCTCTGGTGTTCCTTGGTTTATAGAATCATCACCCTGATCTCTGCCTTCATGTTCATGTGGTGTCCTCCCTGTGTGTGTGCCTGGGTCCAAGTGTCCTTTTTTTTATAAGGACACCCAGTTATATTGGACTGGGGCCACCTTACTCCAGTATGATCTCACCTTAACTAATTATATCTGCAGCGACTCTTTTCTAAGTGAGGTCACATTCTGAGGTTCGGGGGTGGAGTGGGGGGTTAGGACGTCAACATAGGAATTTTGATGAGGACACAGTCAACCCATCAGTCTTTGCTAGGGCAGGTGTAGAGGACAGTTAATCCATGGCAAGTTCTGTCCCATTACCAAGACCTGACCTCTGACGTCTCCACTGCATGAGCTCTGTGATCCCCAAGGACTCTCCCCTCTGGCTGGTCAGGGTGGCCTGTGCCTTCCATCTGTGTGCACGCTGGGAATCTCTCAGCTTGCAGCTCTCCGACAGTCCTTTGCCCAGCCTTGCGGAGTTTCATTCTCCAGCGTGCAGCCTGTACCCAGAAGAGACTGGATTTCTGATCTCTTTCCGGCATGGCTGTCTCCTTTCCAGAATGCTGCCCTGCAAATTCCAGTTTCTTGAGCCTCCCTGATTCTGAGCTCCATTTCCTTAACTCAGCAAGGCTGCCACCTCTGTCTGGAGTCTTCCTCTCCACCCCTGCAGTCCAGAAATTGTCTCCAGGCAGGTAGCCAAGGATCTCAGTCCTGTGCTGCCTGTAGTTAAATGTCTGAACATAATTGTTCCATATCTTTGTTCTGGTTTTCCAGTTGTTAAGACTGGTTCTTCTTACACCGTTGGACTCAGGGGGCAGACATTCAGAATGAACTTTTTAAAACTTTTACTTTTAAAGCTCAGCTGTTAAGCCATCCGTGCAGATGTAAAATTTGCCACTTTTAAATGACTTTGGAGCACTGAACACGGGGATATTCTCCTTGCGCCTCCCGGCGTAGCTAAAAGGATGGCATAGCCATCTTCTGAGAGGCTCACAGGTCACTGTGGTGTCCCCCCGCAAGTCTTGTTCCAGCCACAGCTCCTGTGTATGAGAGAGCGGCAACACGTGAGTTTAGCTAACTGATGTTGTCAGGCCACATGGGGAAGACTAATCATGGGAGACAAGGGGTGCATCCCTCAGCTTCAGGCAGCCTTGGAAGGGGTCGGTTGGCCATGTGGAGCTCACTCAGCTGGCTGACTGTAATGTTGTGCCCCATAGGCTGAACAGAAATACATTTACCTTTGTACCAAACATTGGATTTCAGAACCACCAAATTATCTTAACCTGATTATTGGAAATTTCTGCAAATTCTTTACAATGGAGACGAGGAAAAGCCACGTCTATTTGAGTGCATGTGTGTTAGGCCCCACACGGACTGCTTTGGGGTCAGACCAAGCTGGGTCTGAATTCTGGCTTCTCCACTCAGTAGCTACGTGAACTTGGGCAAGTCCCTCTGAGCTTCCTAATTCCTGAAATGGAGATATTTTTCTCATAAGTATGTTGTGAGTTATAAGTAGGAACACGTGTCTGCCACCAAAGCCAGCCATGCGACTGGCGCATGGAAAAGCAGGGTGGGTTTGGTGTTGCAATAATGATTACCAGAGACCCATACCGTCCCCCCCACCCCGCATCTGCTCCCCGACCGTGTCCTGTGCTCTTTACCCACAAGCATGCCTTTTCTAAGATGCTTTTATTTTCAGGATTTAAAAAATGTATACATATCCCTATTAAATGGTGATGGAGGCAGGGAACTCGCAAGTCAGTACTTGTAATTTACATCTTTGAAGGGGCTGGTTTACTAGCATGTTGGTTTATTAGCTGAGGTTTATATAATGGATACATTTGAATGAGGGTGGAGGTGGGGGTATAAAAGGGGGCCTTGCCTGGAGAAGGCAGGTCTAGGGCATCTGCAGAATAGGTTTGTGTGATGCCTGAGGACCCTTAAGTACACTGAAAACAAGGTTTACCTGCCTCGCGATGTCACACAGGTCAGCACCCCCGGTGCAATGTTGCACTGATTGAGTCAAGGGGGGATCAGACAACAAGCAACTGAATATAAAAATATAATCAATCAAAAGGTTCACATATACATGAAATCTTTCAGACTCACAGACATTTAGAATGAGAAGAGATCATAGAGATGGCCGTGAAAGGATTCAGTTGTTTAGAGATCAGTTATGTCTGCAGACGCCATCCCATTTCTTTTAAGGAAGTCTCCAAACACTCGGTGGGTACATCATTCCCTCTTTCCTATTTTTCCATGGAAACAATGAAGAAATTATTCCTCATCCTACTTTCACTCCAAACACTATTTTTAGTGTTAGCATTTGCTATGGAAACATTCACTTAGTTCCTTCCCCTCAATGTCACATCATTTCACCGATAGTCAAGGAAGAGCAGCTCCAGCAGTTTCCAGAACAGAGTATGTATTTTGGGTGCCAAACATATTTTTGTTCATAACTCAGTTAAAAATAAGGAACTGCCCCAAAAGTGACAATTATAATATCTTCCTGTGATTTAAAAAAACCCACCAAAACACTATCTTTCCTTTTTTATATTTATAATTCATTTTTTATTTATAATCTACCAAATGAATACGATGCTGCATTCCTATCAAAGGAATAAGAATGTGGCTAATTTGTTCCACTAAGAAGACGAGGTTTCTGTCGAAAGTTTGCTGGCGATTACCAGAGTCTCAGGAAGCTACAGAATCGGGGGAGGTGGGCAGGTGCTGTCCGCCCCCCCCCCCGCCCCCTCCAGAGGCAGGTGTGACTCGTAGCTCAGCTGCCAACGTGTAAGACCTCGGGTTAGTCACTCTCTGGTCCCCATAAAACAAGGCTGAAGAGCAAGACCTCTAAGTTCCTGGACAGATCTGATCTTCCAAATTTGAATTCCAGTCACGTCGCACATTGCGCTGGGGGAGGCAAGACGAGCTCCAGGAAGCTTCATGTACACGAAAGTCGTGAACGGCAGCGGGAACTCAGGAACACAGCAGAGGGTTCATGGGCACAGATTATCGCTCTTGTGCAGTGCCTTACATTTATACTCCCACACTTGTTCTCCTTGCTTCTAAATTAGTCAGTGTGGAGACTTTGAAAAGATTAGCTGGTTTAAAGCCATTTTTGCAAAAAGGAGCTACGTGGGCCAGCACATAAAGCAGGTAGATGCTTGTTTTATCTCTCTGCCCAAAAGAAAAGTGGTGGTTTAGACTTTTTCTTTATAAGCACAATTAAAGTTCTCATTTCTTTTATTTAAACTATTACTGCGTATAAACACAAAATGGGCACAGTTATGGGCACTATTCCAAAATAATCTTCCAGATTCTTCCCCAGTTCAGGAAGCTGATAGCTTTGGATAAACAAATACTTGTTAGGTTAGAGTAGGCGATAAGCACGAAAGTACAGAGTTCTATGGAAAAAAGCATTATTTGCTAAAAAGCAACAAAACTATGATTTTAAGATAGTGTAACAAGAGAATACACTTAAAAAAAAATTTGGAAGCGTTTTGGAGTTGCCAGGAGATACTGTTGTGGACATTCCTGAAAGGTTTATAAATTGCTGAAGGGCATTTAAATGGCTGCCCAAGGATTCAAAATTTCAGACTGTCAGTGTTTGGCATTTATCAAAAAAATAAAAAGAAAATAACGGTGTCTAGAAGAATTTTAGCTAAGAGTCTGAATCCCATTAGAGTAGCTTGAATGATAGCCCCCATTTAAAATAATAAGTTTATTCAGCCAAGGGCCTCTGCTATAGACTGCCAGTGAGTGGGGGTGGAGAACTGGGGTTTCCAGCAATAACACCAGGAAATTCTAATCATTATTGAAGAAAAGTTTAGGTACTGTGTTTCCCCGAAAATAAACCCCAGTTGAGATCATCAGCCAGACGGATGCATTTAGTATGTTATGATAATGTTCCAGAAGAAGATGACATGACTATATTTGGATAAATGTAGATTGTTGTACATGAAAAAATAAGACATCCCCTGAAAATATGCCCCAATGCGTCTTTTGGAGCAAAAATTCATGTAAGTCTCGGTCTTATTTTCAGGGAAACATGGTATTAAGAAACTTGTTTTGAAAATCTGGTCTCCATCAGTCATCAGAGTAAACTCTTATATTCTGCAAATCTGGCTTGTGGTAAATTTATATCAGATTATTTAGTTCCTCACTATACCACTAGTTGTATTTCTTTTACAATATTTTTGCTTTGGGCTGTTGCAAAACTTTTAATTATTATAAATTTAAAATAGTTTTCCACTTGCAAAAAAAAGACTAGGGAATTCTAAACTAAATTCTTTATTTGTGTCCTATTGTTGCAGTAACACATGATCACAAACTTAGTGGCTTAAAGCAACACAAATTAATTATCCTATAGCTCTGGAGGGCAGAAGTGTGCGATGTGTCTCATTGAGTTAAAATCAAGTTGTCGGCAGGATTACGTTCCTTCTGGAGACTTGAGGGGAGAATACACATCCTTGCCTTTTTGAGCTTCTAGAAACTGCCCACTTTCCCTGGCTCATGGCCCTTCCCTCCACCTTCCAAGTCAGCGATGGATGTTGAATCCTCTCCCACTGCCATCTCTCTGGTTCTCTTCTGCCTCCCTTTCCCCTTGTAAGCACCTTTGTGATTACACTGGGCCCACCTGGATCATCCAGGAAACCCTCCCTCTGTTAAGGTCAGCTGCTTAGCAAACTTATTTCTATGTCTGACAACTTTACTTTTCTCTGAAGAGGAAGCAAAACCATCTGTTCACAAAATATGATGTGGACCGGCAACGTGCAGTACATGAGAGCAGTTAGGGCTTGTTGCTGTGGGGAACGGGAGAGAAGCTACCTAGGACAAGTGACAGTAGTGTCCAACTGTGTCATTCGGGCCATAGAATCTTAGAGCCATTCACAGCCATGGACTCAGGAATTCCCTCTGGATCTCTCCTAATGCGACAGTTATAGATACAGACAAATTACTTGTATGTGCACAGCTACTTGTCAAAGAAATGTGTATAATATATTCAAATTGGAAACAATGCAGGAGATAAATGGTAAAGTAAATTATGATATATCCACATAGTGAACTATAATTAACCAGTTACTAAAATTTATATTTACGGAGACTTGCTCATCACATGGGAAGATACTTATATAATTGAAAACCATTGGGACACAAAATTGTGTATTTGGCTTCATCTCAACTACCATGTTTCCCCGAAAATAAGATCTAGCTGGACAATCAGCTCTAATGCATCTTTTGGAGCAAAAATTAATATAAGACCCGGTCTTATTTTACTATAAGACCGGGTCTTATACAGTACAATACAATACAATTACAATACAATACCAGGTCTTATATAATATAAGACCCAGTCTTATATTAATTTTTGCTCCAAAAGACGCATTAGAGCTGATTGTCCAGCTAGGTCTTATTTTGGGGGAAACACGATATATAGATGACATTGGAGTTTGTAGGCTGACTCCAATGCCTTCTTTACAAAAGAGAAAGTGGGAGGGAAAACAATGAAATGGCAATAGTGATTCTGCTAGGGTCGGAATTATTGGTGATCTTTCCTTCTTTCTTATTTTATGTATTGTCCCATTTGTTTTTCAGAGAATGTGAAAAGGAATTAAAGCCCAAGTAAGCCTTCAGACTATAAACCTTTGTGGTTTTAGTCAGTACTGGACTGATTTTCCTTGGCAGCATGGAAAGGCCTGGCTGTAGGAACAGAGGAGGTTGGTGTAGGGCTGGGGCTTCAACCAGGAAGACCCAACAGGAAGGCCAAGAGATGATGGCAGTGGCGGTGCTGGTAAGAGAGTAGCTGGGGTGAGGACCATAAGGATCAGGGCTATGAAGTGTGGAGGCTGGGGAGGGCTGACTCTTGGGATAGGGGAGCAGTCACATAGCAGATGGTCCCTGGAAGGGCAAAGAATGGAAGTTTGGGAAATGGGGAGCAGGATCGGGTGGAAAAGAGCAGGGAAGAGAGAGTGAGGACTGCAGATTAATGCATCTGAGGTGGAGCAATTCGGGGTCAGACAGCTCACGGTGGAAGTTCACGGATGAATTTATCAAGCACCTACTATGCACCAGCGCTGTGCTAGGTGCTGGATGTGCAACCCCAGTGATCCAAATAGATACAGACTCTGTCCTCTTGAAGCTGTCCTCTGCCGGGGGAATTCAGTATGAAACGAAAAATAAACCACAACAAATGGTGAGATGTACGCTAAAGAAAAGAATAGAGGCAAATGGGAAATACAGGCCAGGGAAAAAGACCAAAGGAAGTGACATTTAGGGTAAAACCAGAAGGAGGAGAGGGAGTTGGTTACCAGGTGAGGGTAGGGTAAGGTAA
This sequence comes from Rhinolophus sinicus, assembly GCF_036562045.2. Taxonomy (NCBI): domain Eukaryota; kingdom Metazoa; phylum Chordata; class Mammalia; order Chiroptera; family Rhinolophidae; genus Rhinolophus; species Rhinolophus sinicus. The sequence goes on along the minus strand of NC_133755.1, from coordinate 65,999,524 downwards.
AGGGCAGCAGTAAATCACTCCAGGGGAGGGGCTGCTCGGGCAGAGGATGGGTTGGGGGTGACCAGGAAGGGAGGAAGGCCAGTTTGGCTGGAATGCAGTAAGTGGATGGGGGCATTGAGAGGAGGCCCAAGGCATGGGCAGGGGACAAATGAGGCCTGCTTAAGGAGTCTGGGTTTTATCCCAACTGCATGGATACCAGTGGAGGGTTCAGAAAGAGGGACACGGTATGGTCATGCATATTAGTGGGAGAGATAGGAGGGACAGTGGCTGGGGTCTACATTCTGTGGGACAGCCAGCCTGGGGAGAGTTTCTCGGGAGCAGGCTTCATGTGGCCTCTGACAGTGAGGCAGCTCAAGTCCACCTCTGTCACCAAGGCCCACCTGGATGACGGGCCTGCTGTCACGACAAGGATGACGTTCAGTTTCCTAGTTGGTTTCTGCCTGGTCGTTGTCTCCAATCCTCTACCATCGTAAGGATACCTATAGGGTCTGCATTTCCTGAGCCTAAGGGAAGACAGGCAGAGGGAGTATCTTGTGAAGACCCAAGAGTAGAATCCGGGAGTGAAACGCTGTCCTACAGAACACGGTCTCCCAGGTTCCAGCCCAGTTAGGAAACCTGTTGCTTTTGGTGAAATCCTCTTCTTCCCTTTAATGGCAGCCCCCTGGTTTGATGAAGAGTCAGGAGAACGGGCCGATTCTCATATCTTTTCTAAACTAAGAGGCACTTTTCAGTTTGCAGAATTAGATGCCATGTTTAGAAAGGCAGCCTGTTCAGCACTGAGAGTTGAGTTTGCAGATTCAAATCCTGATTCTGCCACTTAACTTCTTGCATGACCTTGGGCACATTACTTGCCCTTTCCATGCCCGAGTCCCCTCACCCTGACATGGAGATAATAGCAGCCCCTCATCTGTAAAAATGGGGTAATGGTAAGTCTTAGTTCAGGGGTCTGCTGGGGACTGAATGTGGCCTTTGAACCTTTGGCAAAGCCGTACCTGCATGTTTTATCCTCTTCTCAACCTGACTTCAAAGTTTGGGCCAAGAGGCACTAAGGAGGAAAAGGGCTCCCTTGCAGGCCCCAGGTCAGGCTCTTCAGCAGGATGGTGGAAGTGATGGGGACCAGGGAAGGACATTTTAAAGCATGAAGGTGCTTGATTTCCCAGGCTCGATAGTTTCCCACTTTCCTAACCTATTCACAAAGTTCCCCGCCTTGCTATTTTCGGTGTTGACACCATGTTCCTTCTCGGCCTTAGCTAATCACAGACAACTCCTTCCGGTTTTGTCCTCTCAAAGCCTCCAGGAACTTCAAAAGCTACCCACAGCACACACAAATAAAGCCAGAGGCTTAAGGTATTCTGGAAACAAGTGCAATTCTTAGGCAGACAGGTGATTTATGGAGTTGAGAAATATCTAGTAGTTACAACAAAAAATAAATGTGATTTTGAAAAGCAAGGAGCCGAGTTTCAAGGTGGGAAAGGAGAGAAGGGTGTGTAGACTTGCTGTGGTAGTTGGGTTTAGTTGGAGGTTTCCCTAAAAAGCAAACACACACTAACAAAGTCACTGTCTCTGTTGTGAGTCACCTGTCCATTGTGAATGCAGATTATTAACTAGGGTGGGGGGTGCTGGAGACTGAGTCACAATATTTTTCCTTTTACACAGGGGATTTAAAGCCCCCTTTTAAAAGTCAAAGGGGGCTTTTAAATGAATAGCTTGTGCCAAAGGGATATATCAAAATATGTAAAAGGAAACTTCTCTATAAATGCTCAAGTAAACGGAATCTGCCTTTAGCCTCTCTGCCCTCCGATTCTAGTTGGGATTTGGATCCTGTTTACAGCCACAGGTGGAGAGCGCCCCTTCCAGGGTGGGCCCCTGGAGATGGTCGGATCGTCGTGTAAACGCGGGCTTCTCGGGTTCTCAGTGTCCGCAGGGACAGCTCATCAGACCCACCACTGCAGGACGTGGCGCGGGGAGGGGGGGGGGGGAATCCCCACAGAACAGCGCTGACGTTAGCATCAGCTCTCTCAGCCGGGCATGAAGGTTTCTCGCGGGTAAGATGTTGTGGCCTCGGTTCCTGCGGGGACACAGTTCGCATTCATCTTTTCTCCCTGCTCTTGGGGGCCCGTGGGTGGGGGTGGCGGCGACCCAGGCCTCAGCGCGGTCTCCTGTGGGTTAGCTGAGCGACCCCAACCCCAGGCCGGCACGTTTGCTAAGATGGTCTCCCGCCTGTACCAGCCCGTCTGTAAAAGAAACACGGAGAGCCAGCGCGGCTGCGACGTCCTCAGCAGGTTTCCTTCCCACACTTGCGGTGTCACAACGATGAATCACCCCAAGACAGGGCGGCAGCTTCCCTAATTAGCCTGGAGACGCTCGGACCCACAAGGTTATAAAAGACCAACTTTTACTTTCATTCAAATACGCACTACCCACACCGGCGCCCACTCCCTCCGGTGAGCTGGCCGCCGGCTTTGCGTGGCGGATCCGGAGTCCCAGGCCCAGGTGACCCGCGAAGGCCCAGGTGACCTGGAAGGGGGCGGCTGGAGTCGGGGTCTCGGGGAACCCGGATCCGCCGAGGTCAGGGCGGCAGGGCCTGGAGCCCCGACAGCGCCGCCGCGCGGGCGGGTGGGGCGGGTCTCCCGCGAGCGCTCTGCAGCCTCTCCCGGCGGCGGCGGGGCGAGCGGCGGGCGGGGTAGGCGCGCGGCGGACGAGCGAGCGGAACGTCGTCCGCCCCCGCGGAGCCGAGCGCGGCCGAGCGAGCGGCGGCGGCCGAGGGCGCGCGCACAGGAGCGCGAGCGCCGCCGCGGGAGGGTCGTGCCCGCGCGGGTGCCGGACTTCGGGCGTCGCGAGTCCGGTGGCCACCTGCTGCGCCGCGCCGCGCCCGGCCGCAGGGTCCCGCAGGGCTGCCGGGAGCATCCGGGCTGGAGCAGCCCTGCCGCCGCCTCTACAGGTACCGGGCGCGGAGACGTGGGTTGGCTGCGGCGCGCGGAGGCGGAGGACCGGCGGCGCGGGGGCCTGAGCGGGGGTGGCGCGGGCGGGAGTCGCGCCCAGAAGTCGGGCCGGTTGCCGGGAAGCCGAGGGCAGCGCCACGCCGCCAGGTGCCCCTCGGACAGCGGAGGGGACGCCGTCCACACGGCCGCCTCTTGGGCAGCGCGGGCCCGGGCGAGGTGAGGTGGGAGCGCTCCCAAAGTTTTCCTTTGCTCACTTTGCTGGACTTGACTTTGACTTGTGAGGCCAAGCCTGGCAGGTAACGAGTTAAGAAAATAAAAGGTAAGGGAGCCGATCTTGCCTGGAGGCTTGTTAGTATGGGAAGGATATGTGCCCCCTGTCTCTAAAGGCCACTGCAGGAGAACTGTGGGCAAAGTCATTCAGTCTTCCTTATGCTCAGGTAATGGTTTATTTGCCAAACAAGTTTTAGGCTTTGATTACAAGCCAGCAGTAAGGGATTCTGGGTTTGATCTAAGAAGTGTTCAAAAATTTAATCAACAAATATTTGTTGAGCAGACGCTTCTTATCAGCAGGGCTTTGATAAGATGTTAACAAGTGTAAGTAAGCAGTCACTCAAATGAGCTAACCTTGGGCCTTTGAAATGCAAGGAGAAAGGAATGCCAGCGTTGGAATTGGACTTGTGTAGGTACAAGCCGACAGCTGGTATCGTGTCACTGCTGAACACTTAATTTTGAGCCAGGAAATCCTTCAAATGGGAGACAAGCAGCTGTGTGATGCTTTTAGAGCCCACCCCACACCTTCCCAAGCTGACATCTTAAAATATCCTCCTCCTTATCCAATCCTGCAAGCTTCCTTCATTTACATAACGCATGCACATGACCATGGGATAGAATCTGTTTAGACCCCATGTTACCCCTGGAGTTCAGCCACGCAGCTCACACTTGAGGTGATGGGGCATCATGGTCACTCCTAAGAGCCCTTCAAGGTCATAAAATCGTTAGGAGAAACATTTCTAGAGACAGCGCAGTGCAGGGACTTCTGGGGTCCCTGCCTTTGGCACCACATGGAGAAGGGTTGAGCTGGCTTCCTGGCTCTGCCCCAGTGCTGTGCTGAGCCATGTTGCAGCCTGAGATCAGTAATGCTGATCCTGTCTTTATTTAAATTTGTGGTATTTTGTACAACGTGGATTTTCTGGTAATTTGGTGTTTGAAAACACTGCGTTAAAACGTTGATCTCATGGAGTTTTTTGGTAGCCGTTAAATTTTATGCCCGAGACCAGTGCCTCCCTTGCCTTACCCTTGTTCTAGACATGCCTACGAGTCAAGTTTCTTAAGCATCAGTTTCCTCATTTATATAATAAAGCAGTGGACCCTCCATGGATGTTGCACAGCTAATGTGCAGCCTCTGCTGCTGAGGAGGACCAGGCCTGTGGGACATGCTAAAGGGTGGCTGTCCTGGTCATATTGCTACAGAGCTTGGCTCTCTTGAGCTTGTCACCGAATCTTGCTGAGTCTCAGTTTGCCACTCAGCAAAGTGGGAGTAATGATAGCCAGCTCATGGCGATGCTGTCAGGGTTAAAGAAGAGACTGTGTGAATGAAGGCAACTGGCCCTCCTGGAGGGTGTTTTCTGTGACGGTGTGGCCTGGATGTGCCTTGGCAAGCTTGCCACTACCTGCTTTTCCTCTGGAGGTTAGCATTGCGCCTTGTCACGCACAGACACTCATACATTCTGCTTGGGGAGCCTAGGGCAGTTTGGACCAGAGTAGAGGTGATTCCTGTCCGGGTTTATGATGGATGGATAAGGCTTACCAGCCACAAGTTGTGATGGGTGACATTCGTTATAAGTGAACTTAATTTTGCTACCCCAAACAAATGACTTTGGTTCCTTTTTGTTATATTTGGTCCTAGCTCACGTTTATGATTTTTCTGAACCTCATTCAAGTGATACTATCTCAGTCACTATCTAGTGTGAAGTAGCTTGGTCCCTTGAGAGTCAGTCTCTCAGTCTCTCCAGGTCACCTTGGGGTCCCTTCTTGCCACAAGTGGTCTCTGGGCACCAGGAGCAGGTTGCAGTCACATCAGGGTATGGGGGAGAATGGCCTCTTATTAGTCAACTGGCCCTCTGATGAGTTTCTCACCACCACCACCACTGAGCCTCCTTCTCCTATTTCCACTGAGCGTTCAACAGCCGGGTGTCACATGGGTGAGCCACAGCTGGGGACCTGGCTCCTGCATCTGGCCTTGAGGTCCCCACATTCTGGGTCCCTACTGTGCACTCGAGCAGCTGCCCAGGTTATACAGAACTAGGATGCCATTTCTGCTGTGCTGAGCGGTCTCCAGTCTTCCCAGAAGGAAGCAAGACAAAACTCCCTTGCTTTCCACATCCCCCTCTACCTCCCAGGGTTTTTTCTTCCTTCACCACCTCTCCTCCTCCATGCCAGGTGCAAAGGGGCAGGGGGCTCGATCCCTCCAGGTTCCTCTCCTCCCAGTACCTGGGGACCTACCTTCTGTCCTCTGGACAGAGTGGCTCAGAGTAAAGTTCTGGGCTCAAACTTCCAAGCTGTGCTCGTGATATGTAAAGGGAATTTAAACATCTTTTTCTGTTACCCTTCGCCCCCATCCCTGGAGAAATCAGATGCACCCTGGTGCAGGAAGGAGCAAGCTGGGAAAGTAGACAGGAAGCTCCCTTCCTCTCCCCGTTCTCCATCTTTCTGGGCTCCAACTGGATTATGTGCGCTGGACTTCTTGTTAGAAAAGAACTGGAACCACTAGGGTGGGGAAGAAGAGAATCGCTTTCTGCTTACATAGTCCTGAGCCCAGCCCAGAAAGTCAATTTCACGTGGATTAATGTCTTCCAAGCCACCGTCCCTATTCATGCTGCCACTTCATCATCAAGATGATCCACTGTGCATGGCATTTCCTTAAAACAAGTGAGGAAATACAGAAAAGTCCAAGTCATAATTGCTTCTTCACGGTGCTTAGGAATTACTTGGGAGAATAAGATTAGCCTTTATGAGGCCTAAAGCTGAACACGGAAGCCCTGGGTTTTGTTCTCACTCAATGGGTGGAAGGTGAAGTGTTCAGGGACTGCTTCTTGGAGGAGGTGGGACTTTAACATTAAGACTTGGCCACGTGGATGTGAGATGAAAGAGAACTTCCCATGAGAAGGAGCTCTTGAATACCTGGAGGCGGAAGTACCTGCCCAGGATGGCCTTTCGGGACCCAGCTGTGGCTTGCCCTTTCCTGGTGTCCCTTTCATTATCTAGATACCTATAAACCCTGGTACAATTAGTGTCATCTGTAGGTAGGACAACAGGTACGGTCTGCATTCTAAGTTCCTTGTGTTTTCTCCAAACTGAATGGAAATCAGAGGAATGTTCATTTGATCCTGTTGTTAAAATATCTGCATCCGGAAAATTATTTCCAACTTTTAGGTCAGGTTATTGGTCCTTAAGACACATTTGTGATTCTGAGGAATGACCTTGGGATTCTTGGTACTGCTTTAACGTGTAATCCTGAGCTCAGTGGGTCGTGGACCACAAGCTGCCATATGAGTGCTCAGCGAATTTAGCAGCAGATTCACGAGACGTGATAAGACAGGTGTGGCCACGCAGCCAGGGTCACCTCCTCACCAGTGTCGGCCACCAACGCCATGTAGATGCTTATACTGTTCCCATGCAAATTCCTGGTAGGAAGGGCCCTCACATATTTTTCTTATGATTAAGCTATCTGTGAACAGAAATTATAAACAATCCTTTTGAAAGGTGAGGAACAGAGAGTTATTTGTTTGCTCAAGCGTCCTCCTGGCCCTGGTGTGTGGGATTGTTTTTTAAGTGTCTGAAGTTTGAGAACTTCCAGAAGACTTGCCTCACTTCTGAAGTCCGTAGACCAAGCTCTCTGTGCTTTCTGCCCCCAAATACTCATGTCTATGGGAGGCGACAGCACCATGCATGGTGGTGCGCAACTTTCCCCAAAGCCACTCCCCAATGGCAGCCACCAGCGTGGGATGTGAAAATGTCAGAGGTGTTTTGCTTCCTTAAAACAGGTGGTCCAGCCCAAGCGGCAGGTGGGTAGTCAGGACTCCGGGGTCAGCTGAGCCACTTAGAGGCCCTCTGACCTCAGGCATCCTATAGTGTGGGGGTGGTGATTCTCATTCTCTCTCTTGCTCTCTCTCTCTCTCTCTCTCTCTCTCTCTCTCTCTCTCTCACACACACACACACACACACACACACACACACACACGAGCATCACTTGAGATACTGTATCAGCAGAGAGAATGCTTCATAAATTATTTGTAGTTATTACTCTTCCATTGTCTTTCTTAGAAGGTGAAAGGTCATTTATTATAATTCCCAATAAGGACCTCCTAGTAAAGCACAATAAAGGATCCTTCTGCATATGGGACCTGATGGAAAATTAGCAAGGCTGCTGCGCAGAGTGACCCCCTGAGCTGCTGGCTACCCCCTGACTCCCGAGCAGAGCCAGTGGGAGATGTCACGTGGGCAGTGACTTTGGTGCACTTTAAAACACACAGTGAGAAACAAGGACAGGAGATGGGGATGGTGAGGCGGGTAGGGTAGGGTACAGTAGGCCGAAGCCTCTCAGCGCCTGAACCCCAGGGTCCACAGCGTTCACACGTCTCCCCTCTCTTTCTGCAGCATCAGCTTTCCCTGCTAATATGAGGTTATAGGGACCAGAGTTAAAGTACCAGCAGCGTGGCCATGGACGGGAGGTGCCCTGGCCAGTGACACACACACGTGTCGTACTGGTGAGACATGGGGACAGTTCTGCCCTGCCACATCTGTGCTTTGCCACTGACCTGGTGAACAGCCATGGGTTAGAGGACCAGAATGGGCATCATCAGTGGGTGACTGAATTAGGACCTATATTAGGTTCCTCGTGTATATTTAGTCTCGTGCATATGAATGTAGCATGAATATTTAGTACCATTTCAGATACCAGTTAGTGTTATCAAGAATATTTACTGCCCAGCTGCCTGGGTATATTTAGTGTCCCACAGACATGAGTGTCCCTTAGTCCTTCCACACCTTTCTATCTGTACGTATTACACACGTGCCCTACCTCCTATAAACTTACACACCTTACAAGAGTCATCCATCCCCTTTGCTATCTTTTCTTCAGAATTGAATATTTTCAAACGATACAACAAAGGTGTGTCTGAATAAGCCTCTTAAAATCAGTTTCCAACTTGGGCAGACTTATGTGAAGCCATTGTCCCATTGAGATGGCTGAGCCTGTGGTGCTTGGGAGCCCGTGGGACCTGGGGAGGTCTGTATAGGATTATGCAGCTGTTCACACCCACTTTAGGTTCACACTGTGTGTCAGTGCTGGTCTCAGCTCTCAGCTCCTTGGGAAAGAAGTGACACGGGAGAACAGTGCTCAGTGATTCTGGCTCTTCTGCTCTGGGCCTTGTGCAAGCCAGTCCCAGCCCTTTTTGGTCTGGTTGCCTCTCTGGGGCCAGGCAGGATGTGTGCACCTGCCAGGTGCAGTGGGCATGGACGCCACACTGTGTCCCGCTCAGAGGCTTAGACTTGGATAGTTCACAGCCCAGCGGCCAACATGGGGTGTGCAGTGAGATGCTGTGAAACCCCCACCACTCTAACCTGGGTTTAATACTTCACGACTAGTCCTGACTGGCCACCATCTTGCTTTAATACTTTAATGACTCACCTTTTCTCTCACCATGCACCGCTCTCCCCACCCCCCGACCCAAGGACTGCTACCAAGAACTTTTTTACAGGTCCTTTCTGCAAAGAGGCTTTGTGCCTTTGGAGCTGGCTGCGGGGCTGACTCTCACGGAGGAGGGGGAGGATGACGATGGGGTTTGTTGTTGGGTCAGACCCACCCACTTGACATCTGAACCACATGGCCACACCACTCCACCTGGTGATTCATTTTCTGTGAACCGGAATCGTCTCCACAGGAATAGAATTGGTCATGCAGTTTTGTATATGTGCTGCCGAAGCGAGCACAAATTGGTCACATATTTTTGGACGGTTGCTGGGTGTCAGCCTCATGCTCCGTTGGAAATCAGATCTTTAAATCATCATAGATTAGCATTTCCAGTCTGCTCTCCGGGTGCAAATGGGTGCTTGACATAAGAACACAAAGCACTTGGAAGATCTGAGTCACCCATTTTTCCAAGGCTTGGCCAGTGTCATCTTGTTTTCATGAGCAAATATGGGTCTTGGGATTGAGTTGTTTTGCTGAGCAAGGCTTACCTGGTCCCACGTGTGGAACTGAAATGACTGGGTGCATTTCATGGGCCCTGGGGCAGCGCAGGGGAATCTCTGGGTGGTGGAGGAACCACTGTGGACAGGACTCGGCTAGCCCAGCAAGCAGGGAAGGCCCAGAAGGTCATGAATGTGGCACAGAGCAGGCCTGCCTACCACGTGGGGCTCCCACCAGACTGGTGATTTGGCTTTTTCCAGCCAGGCTGCCCTTTGGCTGGTGGCTGGTCCCTGTGTGGCTCAAGGCCAGGTGCCCCGTAACAGACAGTCCCTGTATCCAGCACGCCCCAGGGCGGAAACTGAACAGCGTCTCGGTGACACTTGGGAGCATATCCTTCCAAACGTTTGTGTATGCTCTACCGAGTACTCATACACGCATGTATGCACACAAGTATATATTTAAGAGGCCACATTAGACTGTTTTGTGGGCTGCCTTTTGCAACTCAGTCGTGTGTGCTGAGTCTCTTTTCCACATCATTACATATCCTTCCACGGCACCAGTTCTTGTGGTTCCGTCACATGGTCAGGCCCCAGCTTACTCTCCCAAGCCCTCTTTGGGTGGACGTGGACGTACCGTGTTTCCCTGAAAATAAGCCCTACCCTGAAAATAAGCCCCACTTAAGATCGTCAGCCAGACGGACGCATTTAGTATGTTATGACAATGTTCCAGAAGAAGATGACATGACTGTATTTGAATAAATGTAGATTGTTGTACATGAAAAACTAAGATACCCCCTGAAAATACACCCTAATGCGTCTTTTGGAGCAAAAATTAATATAAGACCCTGTCTTATTTTGGGGGGAACACGGTAGGTCATTTTCAACCTTTGGCATCTTAGTAGCAGCACAACGATGAACGTTTGTCCTGCATGTTTGTCCGGCTGGTTCCTTCAAAGTACCGTCTCCTCAGAAGACTTCCTGTGTGTGTACAAGCCTCCTCGTTGGACATGTCCTGTCTGAAAACATTTTCTTTTTCACACCCAGGTGTTTTTCCCATGAGATCTCCTGCATCTTGGTCGGCAGCATCTTCAGCATCTGTGCTATTCAGGGCTCGCTCAAATTCATTTAGGTAGAAGAGGATTTAACGTGGGCAGTTCGGGGCCGGCAGATCGCTGGAAGCTTGGCCCTCGGCCAGACCTTCAGCAGTGACCCCCTGAGCTACTGGGGTGGAGGGCAGTTCCCACAGGCTGCTCAGTGCCCAGGCGTGGAGCTGAGGATGGCGCTTTGAGACCTCCGGCACCACCCACGGGAACGCCTCCACAGCAAAGATGTGAAGGAGTGTCCGCCATGTGGAGAGCCTGGTGGGAGGGAGGCCAGAAGTGGGGTCCTTGGTTTTCCAGCCTCCAGCAGACAGTCAACAAACCAGGTGGGGTGAAGAGAATCTCAGCCTTTCTTTTTTGACTTTGAACTTTTTATGTTATACAGAGGGTGCCAAAAAAAATGTATACACATTTTTAAAAAGGAAAACTGTTTTAAAATTGTAATAATATATACTGATAACAAAAGATGAATACAAGTCACGTTTTGACTTTTGCAATTACAAGAGATGCTCAAAGTGGTTACCATCAGCGTCCGGACACTTCTGATTATGGTGAATAACTGCTTGAGCAACACTGACCAAAGTGTCACCTTGTATCCATTTTTTTTTGGCACTGCCAGTATTTGATGCAAGCAGAGGTGAGAGTCACAGAATTTAGCCATGGGTATGGTGAGCCTGGTCCCTGTCTCCCAGACTCAATCATTTGTCTTCTTCAGAGCTCTGTGACCAGGCCCCAGCCCCATCCTGTCTCTGAGAAACCAGCCTGAGCACCACAGGGGCCAGGACACAAGGAGATGCCATGTGCAAGTAGGTTTTGTAGCCTTGCCTGATACACAGACCGTCAGACCCCAGAGGCCGGCCTTCGCAGGAGGGGCAGGGGCCATGAGGGAACTGTCCGGCTGTTTTCTCCACCTTGAAGAAACCTCGGTTCTCTTTGCCCCGTTCTTGGCAGTGTCATGTGAATGCTGAATGCTGAACAGCCCCCAATTACCAGGCATGGGTAGGGAGCAGGAGTTAACATATAGCTAAGTTAATGGCCACATTGCCTTCATGAGTCACAATTGATCAGCAGTCAATTTATGAACATTATTTCTCCTTGCCTCTTCAAACAGGCTTTTGTGCATAACTACTGTGAATTCAGGGGTCGGTATAGTTGCAGGCTCCCCCTCTGAGTGGATTGCTGTGTTTTCAGCTGTTCAAGGAAAGCATTGCTGAGGAAGGGTTCCAGGAAAGACTGTGTCTTTAGCAACCAGAGCCCATGGTGGTGGGGGGCTGGGATGTTTGGGTGACAGTGGGGGACAGCCACCAGCCTGATGGTGCACGCTCTTCTTACCCTCAAAGATCCCTCAGCTAGTGAGTGACAGAGCTGTGAATCCATCTGCACCCCTATTTCTTTAAGGAGATGCTTTTCCCTTAGAAACAGCCTCTGTTTCTCTTAGCCCTCTGCTCACACAGTACAGTGTGGTTATTGGTTTTACCCCTGTTCCTAGTTAGTTGACATGCCCGGGTGCTGTCATGATTGCTTTACTCTTCACTGGCTTTATCCCCATTTTACAGAGAAGCAAACTGAGGCCCAGAGAGGTTATGGGACTTACCTAAATCACCAATATAGAGTGGAGCAGGGGTTTGAACCCTGTGTCCTTGTAGCCTATTTTTAACCTGTCTTGCCCTGCTATCTTGGAAATGCCAGGAAGTGTCCTTAGAACTTCATGGCAGTGAACGCGCTGGCGTATTACTTCCCTGGGTGTCCACAGAGCCTGGAGCAGCGCTGGGGCACGGGAGGGGTTCCTTATTCCCGGTCAGCTCCCCCCAGAGCTGGAGTCTGCCCAGAGCCCCTCCTCCTGGCCTCCTGCCTCTTCTACAGGAAAGGAGGGAGGGGAAGGTCAGGTGGGTGGTGGCCGGTGGGAGGGCTCAGGCTGGGGGTTGGGCTGACCCGGATCCACCCTGGTGGCTCTGGCCGTTGGGTGACCTTGCGCACAGCCTTGGACACACTTTCCTCCTCTGCACACTGAGATGTGAGATACCTGCCTCCCAGAGTTGGTGAGAGAAGCAAAGGCAATAATTTATGTGGAAATGGGCGATATGTTGTAACTGGTGTACAAGTGTGAGTTTGAAACACTTTATTACAATTAAGCCTCACTTACCTCTCCCTTATTTTTTTGTTAAAACTTTCGTAGTTAAAAATAGAATATGCCCTTGTGATCGGAGCACTGGGCGCAGAGCCTGGCGCTCCCATTCTCCAGCCTGTGGCCTCTCAGTGCCTCTGTCCCCCATCTGGAAAATGGGGATGGGACTTGCAGCCACCTCAGACGGTATTGTAGGTTCATGGGGCGTCTAGTGCCTGAAAAGTGCTTGGCCCAGAGTAAGCACATAATTAGTCCTTCCTCACCTTCTGAGAGTGCAGGTTAAATGGTTGCTGTCTGTGAGAATAAAAATTAAAATGGGACGTGATGGAGAAAGGACTGGAACCACATGGGCTAATCCTATACAGTGGTACTTCGGTTTTCAAACGTCTCCGCTGACAAACATTTCGGTTTACGAATGCTGTAAATTTTATGGATCTATGGTATCGTTAGATAGTAAAATTCATGCTAAATTTGCAGTTTTAGGGGTTGATTTTAAAGGTCTGGAATGGATTAATCCATTTTGCATTACTTTCTATGGGGAAACTGTGCCTCGGATTTCGAACGTTTCAGAACTCGAACGGGCTTCCAGAACAGATTACGTTAGAAAATCGAGGTACCACTGTATATATTCCAGCCACTATTAGGTACTTCAGAAATACATCACCCCACTAGTTCTTGGAATAACCTTTAAAAGCAGAAATGATTAGCCCTGTTTCGAAGTGAGGAAACTGAAGCTCGGAGGTGAAAGTGACGTGCCTGTCCCTGTCCAAGGAGACCTAGGTGAGGCAGAGAGGGGGGTGGTCACCTGAAGCCCCTGAGGGGCTGGGATGGGGTCCAGAGCTACTGCTCCCACCCAGGGTCTGCCACTGGGATCCTGACTTGGCACCGGCTCAGTGGTCGAGGGCACGAGGGTGGCTGTGTCCTGACTGTGACCCTAAGTGAACTGTTCACCACGTGCTCGCATGAGTACCTGAAGGAACAGAGACTTCCCAGACGTCAGGAGCTCCTGTTTCTCCCCAGTTCCCGAGTAAACATCACGGTTGCGATATCAACATGCTCGTACAGCAGGTCTTTGCTCTTCTGATGGACGGATTTACAGTCTGTTGTACAGAGTTGCAATGGAAGCTCCTCACTGGCCACCAAACTGAAATGCCCATCTGAATTCACTTCAAGGAGGAATATCCAGTCACCTGCCACAGTGTTTGGTTTCTTCAAGGCTGTCATTTCATGGTCTTTCTGAGTACCAGCGTCCCTTTGTTACATTGAACACTTTGAGAAACCTCTCACGTGACAGTAATGATATTTTCATGATCATCAAGGAGGAAAATATAGATAAGCAAACAGATGCTATACATTTTCAGCCTTATCTAGGTGACATTGTGTTTTATTAATCACGCCTACACATACTGGAAAATAATAACCTGTATATGTCTGTGACATCATATTGATTCCATTTTCAGGTTATCAGAGATTCGCATGTAAATAACAAAGGATCTTGTTAGCCTTTCAAAAAGTGGATGTGCCCTTTTGCAGTTTGCTGTTTCTTCCTGGGGACTTTGCCTGCAATTTCATCAGGTTCCACCAGGGGGCGCCCAGGATTACGACGCTTCCGCAGTGTGATGCTTCCTTCGCCCCAGCGATGAGACCAAGAGTGGTTTCCTACTCCCCGATGTTTTCTTTTTAGGACATAAGTGCTTTAAAAAAAAAAAAAGAAGTAAGAGAATATGGTCTGAAAGAGGTAACCAAACATGAAGACAAATTTAAAAGATGTAGCAGGATAAACAACACCAACAGTCCAATGATTAATTACTGCTTAGTTTTCTGTAATTCTGCCCAAGAAAGTCATCATGTGGTCCTGGGTGGGAGTGGAGCAGAGGATTCTGAGAAGTCTCCAGCTGTGCCAGCGCCCGTTCAGTGAAGGCAGACAGCCTGTTTCTGCAGGCTCAGAACCAGGTGCTGGGATGCCTCAAGCTTAGTAGGTGTCACTGAGAGATGGATGCTTGGGACTTTTCAAATCTGCGGGGTCTCCGCTAAACCAGCGAAGTTTGGATTTCTCAGAAGTGCATTTGTTTGTGTTTGTTTTTTGGTTCTCGTCCCAGCCTGGCTGCTTGGGAATGAGTCATATCTGAAAATGTGTTTCCTCCTCAGTAAAGGTAAATCGGGGCAATAATTCATACAGGATTGCAGAGGGAATTAGATCATAGTTGTCAACTGGCTTCCTAGCCCAGAGCCTGGCCTCTAGGCATCGTCAGATGTCGGTTTCCTTCCCCTTTGCTTGTCTGCATTGCTTCATTCAAGGAAGGCTGAGGAGGAGGAGATGGGGGTGTGCTTACCTGGACCGTACCTTGGTCTGGTGTCAGCACCTCATCTCTCAGGGGGTCTGGGTGGGACTGTGGTTTGTGTTCAGAAAGCTTTGCAGGTGAATCTGCTGTGTGGCTGGGCTGACAACCCTGGCCTTCACCTGAGTGCGTCTAGGCCATGGGCAGATTTGATCTCTAAGATGGAGGTTCCCACCTTCCTGCGGGAGGGAGGAGCCCAAGACCTTGTCTGGGGAGATTCCAAGGGCGCAGGGCCGGGCTGGCCTGCACCCCATTTGCTCCCAAGAGACACAGACACTCCTTTGTCCTCAACCCTGTGGGCCTCGCTGTCTTCCTGGAGTGCTTCTTCCTCATGGCTCGTGAGGAGGGACAAGTGGCTTCCCCACACCCAGGGTGCAGTTTCCAGCTTCTTCATCCAAGTTGTCAACACACGTTGGTTGCCTCCGTGCGCACAGCACTGTGATGTGGGGCCGGATGGCTTAGCTGTGGGCCGAGCCCTCACAGTCACCTGAGAGGGCACAGATGTGTGAGTCACTCTTATCACGAAGTGGACTAAGGTAAGGGCTCCTCCACAAGAGGTAAGCCCAGTGGGGATTCATGAATGCGGATTATGAAGGTAGCATTTGAATGGCTCTACAAGAGTGAGATTCATTTCTACAGGCAGGAAGCATGGGGAGAGGCGGCTCCATTTGGAGGAAGCGTCTGGCTTGTAGGACGGGCCGTGTCCAATAGGACAGGATGTGGATTGTGTGGAGGCTGTGGACCGCAGAGGAGTTTAGGAGTAGTGGACGACAGCCACCTGGGAAGTGCTGGCGCCCCTCAGGGGTCATGGGCCTGGGGGCCCCCAGGGGTGACCACACAGTAAATAAAGGCTTTGGAACCAGCTGTGCTTGGCTGGGGGTGGTTGCAGAGGCAGTGCCTATATGCAGAAGTGTGCACAGTGTAGCTGCTCTGCCTCATAAGGAAGTCGCAAGTGTGATGGACTCAAAGGGTGCGCATAGGAAATGTGTGGCACCTGTATGAGGAACACAATAAAGCTGTGCTGTGACACAGAACAGCACTCGTGTAAATGGAGATGTTTTGCATGTTCCTGGAAGGGAGGGGCCAATATTTTAAATATTTAAGTTGTTCCCAAATTAATTTGTGGATTTAGTGCCATTCCTGGCACAGAATCTGGGTGGATAAGCTACCAGATATTGAAACATATTGTAAATTTATAATAATTTAAACATTTTCATATTGGGATGGAATAGAAAGCATATCCATGGAACAGACTACAAAGTATGGAAAATAGAAGCTCCCAGATTTAGTTAATAAAACCACTTGGGGAACCATCAGGTTTCTCAACCATATCAATCCCTAAAATATATTCCACGTGCATTAAAATTTTAAATGTAAAAATTAAATCATTAAATTCACTTTAGGTAGGTATTTAAGAAATTAGGGCATGAGACACACAATACCAGAGGCAGAAGCCACAAGGCCAAAACTGTTAGTTCATCACGGGGGATAAAAACTTCAGTATGCCAAAAGAAAAAACCCCCCTGGACAAAATCAACAGTCACTTGATAAACTGAGGAAAAAATGTCTGCAACATTTCTGACAAATCCCCTGTCGCCTAAACAACGCTAATAATCAATATGAAGAACTTGGGTTAGGATTGAATTTCCCGGTAGGAAAGTGGGTGAAGGGTATGAATTCATTTGCATAAAGAGAAAGAAATGGCAGTAAGTGTGACAGAGTCAATTCTACAGTCATCCAACAGAGGCACATTCAAAAAAGATAACTTTTTTTTTTTTTTTTTTTTTTTTGCCATCGATTGTTTTGGTATGTATTGTTTTTGTGAGCGATGGTACTCAATACAAGTGGAGATGTGCGGCCAGGGTGCTCATATGCCTTCAAGACCGGAACTCACAAGCTTCCTGCCAGGCAGTTTGACACGATGTCCCCAAACCCTTAAAAGAATTCATCCCTTTATCCTGGTGATTCCACTTGTAGGAATTTTTCCCAAGGAAACAAATGTGCCCACCAAAGATTTCTGTGCAAGGATGTTCATCACACTGTTATTTATAAAGGTGAAAATTTGGAAGCAGTTTAAACACCCAGTGTTTACTTTGGGGAATGAATCATTCGTATCCTGGCATGCGGTCGAGCCCTTGGAGCATTTGTGAAGGCTGCTTAGTCACAAGGGAACGTCAGGATCAAGGCTAAATGAAGAAGTAGGAAGGATGGTGGCTGGAGCTGGAAGGAGAGTGGGAGCCGCGGGAAAGAGCCGGCGGCCAAAGTGAAGATGGATGGAGTCGTGATGGGAGAATAGGTCGGTCTCTATTTTTTTCAGTGACTTTTGATTGAGCAGATACTGGATGCAAAGTGCTGTCATTTAGGCTCAATTTAGAGAAAGAGAAGGTTTGGGTGAACTGAACCAAAGAAAGGAGTGCTGACGCTGGAAAGCCCTCCCTCAGGGTGGTAGATGGATACTCTGCCCTGTATCCTGGGGTCCACCCCGTCCCTCCAGGTGAGTTTCTTCACCATGGGGACTCTGCCTCTCTCCTGGCCGCTCACCTGGCAGCTGCTGTCCTCACTTCCATTCTTGAGGTGTATGAGGGTTTGGAGTTCAAAACCAAACAAAAAACTCAGGGTATACAACTTTAAAATTAAAAAAAAAAGAAAAAATTCAGAACATAAAGCTTTTTAAAAGAGGGGCTGTGTTCTACATAAGAACAAATTATATCTTATTATCTGTGTGTATAGGGAAAAGACTGGAAGGAAACACATAAAAATGTTATTTCTGGTAAGCGCTGATAGAATTATGGGGGATTTAATATTTTTCTGTATTTCTTCTTGTAATCAGCAGGGATTAGTTTTTGAAAAACAGCTCTGCTGAGGTACAGTTGACGTGTAATCTGCACACATTGCAAGTGCACAATTTGATAAGTTTTGACAGATGTACACTCCCCATGAAACCAATACCACGATCGAGATAATGAGCACACGCAGAATGCCTCATGTTCCGTGTAGTCTCCTCCCTCCACCTCTGCCCGCCCCCGTTCTTGCCGTTGGTCCACTCTCTGTCACTACTCTTCAGTTTCCATTTCCTAGAATTTTATATAAATGGAATCATGCAGTGTGTGCTTTCTCTGTCTGGCTTCTTTCAGCCTGTAATTATTTTGTGATTCATCCCTGCATTTGTATATATCAAGTTTATTCCTTTTTATTGCTGAGTAGTATTCCATTGTGTGGGTATAGCACAGCTGTTTGTTTGTTTTTTAAACAATCCAATGAATTACTTTTATAGTAAGGAAAAATCCCCCTTTTTCTTTTTCTTTTTATTGGGGAATATTGGGGAACAGTGTGTTTCTCTAGGGCCCATCAGCTCCAAATCATTGTCCTTCAATCTAGTTGTGGAGCGTGCAGCTCGGCTCCAAGTCTAGTCACCATTTTCAATCATTAGTTGCGGGGGGCGCAGCCCACCATCCCATGGGGGGAATTGAACTGGCGACCTTGTTGTTACGAGCTCACGCTCTAACCAGCTGAGCCATCCGGCCTCCCCAAATCCCCCTTTTGCTAAGTGTGCCCTGAGATTGGGAGTTTGGATCCTGCTACTCGTCCTTCTCTGAAAGTTTGGGGCAGTTTTCCAGGCTTGACACAGTGACTTTGAGGGCGGCAATCTGGCCACCCCAGAGGGGCCACGTGCTGTCATTCGCCAAACAGAAGTCTTGGCCTGTCTGTGGTGAGAGTTTTGATTTTGATTTAAGGAGACAGTGTGCTGGGGAACAGAGATTGTGAAGAACTGCCTCGTGCGTCACCGCAGTCCGAGAGTTCAGAAAAGCTTTGTTGAAGGCATTGAGTGTGTGACTTTCATGTATCACCCGGGCCCTGGTGGTGCTGCTGTCCGTCGGTGGCTGGTCCGCCTGCCTGCCCAGCCCCAGGCATGGCTGACAGCTCCTTCCCCATCCAGCAGCCCCCTCTGTGTAGAGCGGTCCTCCTTTCTACCTGCCCAGTGCAGCCCCGTCACCCTGCAGCTCTTGGCCTCCACCTTGATGTAGTTGATGGCCTTCCTTCCTCTGTTCTCCAGTGATGTTCACGGGGTCTCCCCTGTCTGCTGGATTGGCACACACCTGGCAGCTCCTCCAGACCCCAGACTCCCCCGGGTCTCAGGACAGTCATATTCTCCGGCCTCCTTGGCCCTGTGGGCATGGCGACAGGCCCTGCTATGCCCCCGCCCCATTCACTGCCTGCTCATCTCTGGGGGCCCCAGGAGGTGCCTTCTGTGCTCCGGAGTGGAGTGAGTCCGCCGAGACAGCC
The DNA here is from genome assembly GCF_036562045.2 of Rhinolophus sinicus. Taxonomy (NCBI): domain Eukaryota; kingdom Metazoa; phylum Chordata; class Mammalia; order Chiroptera; family Rhinolophidae; genus Rhinolophus; species Rhinolophus sinicus. The sequence continues at coordinate 65,980,545 of NC_133755.1, read as the reverse complement.
TGCTCTGGCCTCCTCTCGGGCACGCCCAGGCTGGAAGGAAGGATTCAGCCACACTGGTTCCGTGCAGAAAGGGGGCAGCAAGGGAAGCCCGTCTGCACTTTGTACCCCTTTGTCCCTGGGCCCGAGTCTCCTAAAGTCTGTCATGTGATGTCCTTTACTGTCTTTTCTTATTACTCCAAGGCAAATGTCAGACCCAGCTTCTGGCCAGGCCGGCAAACAGTCTCCCATCCGCTGGCCTCCCTCCCTCCCTCCCTCCCTCCCTCCCTCCCTCCCTCCCCTCATTGTTTTTCTACCTTGAGTACGGCAATGCCAACCCCCTTCACCCAAACCACCCACCCTGCAGAGACCCTGATTAACCAGGGTGCTGATGCCCGGGTGACTGGCTGTCATGCTCTGGACGGCACCCTTTGTCCACTGGAGATCTGTCACTGCCAGACGCCCTGGCCCCAGGGGCTGGGAACCTGTGCTGAGAGCAGCCTCAGGGCTGAGACTCATCCTACCCTCCCTTTTCTCTCAGGGCGTCCCAGGTTGGCACCTACAGGCACCTGTGCCAGGGCCACCCTGGCCTCCTCCGTGGGAACAGTATGGGTCAGGTGCCTTTGTGAACTCCCAGTGGACACAGGAGGGAGGGGACAGGCAGGGCTTCTCTCTCCCCAGCAGGAACTCCCGTGTTTTCAAATGTTCTTTGAAGGTGATGGAAACAACCAGTAGGTCCTTCTGTGTGATCTTAGAGCAACTGTGGGCCCGGTGTCTGTAACCAGGGCTGCAGTGGGGGCAGGCTGGGAAGCAGAGGGGTGTTGGGAAGTGCCAGTGGGCTCAACCCAGGATGACTGCCCCACACCACGTGGCGGTGCCCCCTGCCTGCCCTGCTTAAGGTTCAGGGAGCCTGGGAATTCAGGGAGCCTAGCGATGCAGCCTGGGGTGGGGGTGGAGCCCATGAAATGAGCCCAGAGCAGAGCGGTGGTGGCTGTCCTTAGCATCAGGGTGGCCAGGACCCTGCTGGGTTGCTCAGGGGGCCCTTCCTTGTGTCCAAAGGTGCCCAGGTGTGTCTTTTGTGCGTGTTTATACTGGCGTGTGTGTATACTGCTGGTGTCCAGGTGCACAGGGCGGCGGTGCCCTGCAGAGAGGGGAGCCTTTCCGCTGGAAGCTGCTTTGTGATACTGCCTGCCTGCACGGTGCTGCTGAACTGGCTGGGGGGCTGGGTGATGCTGGTGCAGGAGGGAACTGCTGAAGTGGATGGTCCTTTAGAGGAATTTGGGGAACCCAGGTACCTGTATGCTTTGGCTCAGCCCCCGCCCCCACAGATTTTCTTTTTCTTTTTTAAAATTTTTATTGGGGAATATTGGGAAATGGTATGTTTTTCCAGGACCCATCAGCTCCAAGTCAAGTTGTTTTCACTCTAGTTGTGGAGGGTGCAGCCCACCAGCCGCCCTCGCCCCCGTGCCCCCCACATACACACACATACACACAGGTTTTCTGACTTCCAATCCTGGCTTCTGAGCACCAGCGGGGCACATGAGCCCGCTGGTCAGCCTCACACTGCTCAGTGGGTCACAGGGAATGACAAGACCATGAGTGAAGCTTTCAATAGAGGCACGATTCCTAAGCCTGTTCCCAGGGCACCTATTCTTCTCATTCTTCTTGAGGAAAAGGCTGGGGCTCTGAAGGTTAAGTAACTTCCCCCAGGTGGTACTGCTTCTAGCTGATAGAGTGGGGTTTGACCCCCAACCTGTCTGACTCCAAACTGCGTATGTTCTGGGCCACCGGCCCGGCGTCCACACCGCTTAGCTCCTGTAATCCTGAGAACGGCCCTGCAAGGTAGGTTTGGTTCTGATGGTTTATTCTGGTTATGGTGAGGCGCGGGGTGTGGAAGTAACTCGCCCAACCACATAACGCCAGTCAGGGTCTCTGCTCCTGAAGACGGCACTCTCCACCAGTCCCTGGACATCCAGACCAGCCCTGCGATGGTTCCTAAGGGGCTTGACATCAGGCCCTCCAGTCTGACAGTGCTTCTGTGTCCAGCCACTTCTGATGCTTGCCCCTCTCCTCACAGCCCGCAGGTTCCAGCCCCGATACTCCCTGTTCTGAAAACACCCCAAACACCGCAGGCCTCAGACCTCAGGCCTGTGTCCTCACCACCCACGGGCTTCTCACATGGTCCCCAGCAGACTGCCTGCAGGTCACTCTTTCCCCTCCCTCACCTCCTGGGAGAAGTGACTGTTCCCTGTCACTTCCCCTCCAGCACCCTACATGCACCTTCACTGCGTAGATGACAGAGGTGTCTGCCTCCCCATAGACTGAAATCTGAGGGTGGAGACTACGTCCGCCTTAGGTTCTGGGGATGGGCAGATAAATAACACGTAATAGGTGTTCCGTGAATGTTTTCTGATCTGATGCCTTTTATGTGTGAGACCTTTGGCAACAGGGTGAGAATTTTCCACGTGTCCAAAATGGGTGTGGATGGTAATGGATGATACAGATTTAATTTTTTAACTCCAGATTTTCACTCCCTGATTGTGTACCATGGCTGGATGGCTCAAGAAATTAATGGAGTTTAAAATTGGGGCTCATCTCCTACTAGCGTGATTTGGATGAGGTGGTGAGAGGCCTCAGATCTGCCTCCAGGTTCCACTAAGGCCCGAGGACCCCTGGTCCTGGACTGATGGGGTGCCTGGTGGGCTCGTCACTGCCTTTCTCCCGGACCCTGCTTCTGGATGTCTCAGAAATGAGTCAGAACATGTGCAGCGTGGGCTTGTGTGGGCGGCAGGGAGCCCAGAATTAGCTCAGCTGTGTTTCAGCAGGGCTCCTGGGGGGTGGAGTGTGTGGGGGGGGGCGGCTGTGCTAGGGGGAGGGGCAGGCATTCCTGACCCATAGTGGGGTGGGGGGCTCTCAGGAGCCACCACAGGCCTCAGGTGGTGTGTGTGGCGGGGGGCTGCTTCGTGCTTGGCACACGCCCAGCTGTGGACGTGCAGTGGGTCAGAGGGGCAGGCCTGTGCGGCCACCGTCAGTGTGGCCCCAGCACGCCACGCCTGAGACAGATGTGGGGGCGGGGCCCCCATGGCTAGTTCACCCCTAAGGAGTGAGTGGCACACAGGTGTGGGCATCTGCTTGCCGGCCATTCACGTCTTGCCACTCAGTGCTGTCACCTGCCTCAGCACACCCAGGCAGGCGGAGCCAAACTGAACCCAAACTGATGAGCCACCAGACAGCATGGCCTCCCCCTCTGCCTGGCGTGCTTCGGCTCTTTGCAAACTGCCTTTTTGTTCAAAGGGAAGGTGTGGTTAGCTCGGGTATTTTAATACATTGAAAGTGCTTTGTCCCCCTTTGCCCTTTTTCCTGCTCTCCCCAGTGTCTGGCACAGGTACGCTGCCCAGGACACCAAACGTTGTCACCAAAGCAAACAGGACAGCACGCTCCTCACCCCACTGCTCTGCTCGCTAGGGCAAAGCACAGGGGCAGCCTTCCTGCCCTCCGGGGTGGGCGGGCGGGTGTGCACCCCTGCGGCCACCACATGAGTCAGCTAGGTGGAACAGCGAAATATTTCATCACACGTGTGTCAGCATTGTTCTAGATGAAACATTTTTTTAAAGGTTTTGGTGTGCGGTATGGGCACGTTCCCGCTGCGGTTTTCCCGTTGCCATGTGAAGCACATGCAAGCACAGGGCTCATTGTGCTGCGGTTTCTGTGAGTTTCATCCCGGGCACCGAACACAGAGAAAGGAAACTGAGCATCCGAAGGTGTTCGGGTGGCCCAGCAGGTAATTTCGGCCTCACAGCGCCAGCCTGGCCTTGGTCACCAGCATTTGGGTTCAGGTCATGGTGAACAGTCTCCAAGTGGAGCCGGCACCCCCCACCCCCAAACCCCCGTTCCAGCAGGTGCCTCTCTTCTTGCTCTGGCACCAGCACCTCAGTTTAGACCTGGTCATCCTCATCAATGCAGGACAGGGAGAGGGGTGGGGTGTCAGGAGAGCGTGGGGACCACACCTGGACCTAGCGCGTGAAGCGGGGAGTCCTCACCTGGGAGAGTCGAGAGCAGGGACCGCCCTTCTGTCAGCTTTGTCCCTTCATTGTCTGACTTAGCGCTCTGCACATGGTGGACCAGGACCCTCTGTAAGTGCTTCCCACACCCCTCTGCTGGCACCTGGGGCAAGGCCCTGGGAGCATTTGCAAAGGGTCCCCCCATCTAGAGAATCCTTCCCATCTGTTCTCTTCCAGGCACAGCCTGCTCCCCACAGCCTTGGTGGGGCCCCACATTAATTGTGAGGTGGGTGGAATTCTGTGCCCCTTTGAAGGATGAGGTACCTGAGGCCCAGAGAGCAGAAGGGACGGGGCTGCGTCAGGGCCAGAATCCTGGGCATAGTGGGCCTCCCGCCTCTCAGTTCAGCACCTCACCCAGGCACCTGGCATTGTCCTACCCGGATGTCCCTCCAGATGCTACCCAGAACTCTGGGTGTCATGATCCCATCGGTGAGCTTCATACTGGGGAATCTGGGAGCAAGGATAGGTCCCGAGATGGGAGAACACCTGGCAGGTGGGTGTAGGAGGGAGGGCTCCTTCCCTCTGACACGCTTGGCCTGCAGGCGTCTCCTTGTGTCAGTCTCGTGAGCCAGAGCTGACTCCACTTCTGGGGGATCCTCAGAGCAGTGGTTCAGGAGACAGGAAACTTGTCAGAGATGGTCCTGGCCCACAGCCCCTGCAGGTAGGAGCAGTTGGGGGGGGGGGGGAATGGAGCGGAGCAGGGGGGTGGTGCCAGGCCAGGGTGGCGAGCAGAATTCCCCCAAGTATGGTGTGGGGGGAAAGGGACAAGATGAGGAAGCTGGTGTCTGACTGCTTGATGTTTTATTCAGCTGGAGGGTTGAGAATCTGAACAGAATGCAGCAGCTTCCTCCTTCAGGATCAAATTGCCCCTTTTCAAAAGCTGCCAGAGCCCTGCTACCTGTTCCTTTTGTTCTCATCTTTGCTCAGCCAGGTCTCTGGCCCTATGCCATACCCCCTGACGCGCTCTGGACCTGGGGACAGGCTCTGTGAGACTGCAGAGGCTCAGGAGCAGGATTCTTCTGGCCGAAAGGGAACCAGGGAGAAAGCGCAGCTGGCCAGGTGGCTTGGGGTGTTGCCACAGATGGAGCCGTCAGTGCCAGGCCCCTGGCCTCCGGGGAGGGGCCGGGAGGCCTGGCATCAGATTTCAGTGGGCCTTTGCGGGTCAGCAGCAGAAATGTGCAGGGGAGGAAATTGCATTTTGCATGGCCAATGTTTGCTCCTGCCTGACAGCTCAGTTTGCATTTCCAGATTTCATGAACCACGGTTGGGTGACGGTTGCCTAGGCCCAGATTACATACAGACGTTCTCAGCCTCCTCTGTGGCCCCTCATCTAATAATCATGACTGCTTTCTCAGCCATTTAACAGGGATTTTTCCATACCTGCCCACCTCTTCTTAAAATTTATAGCAATGACACTGCACAGCTGTTACATGTAAATGGGGAGACAATTGAACCAAATAAAATAATTTTACGAATAAATAAGTACCCCTTGAAAAGCACAGGGAATTTGATGCAAATATCATAAGGGAAATTGAAGAGTTTGCTACTGCTATCGAGGGCTCTGGAAAAGATGAATTTCATGGTGTGCTCTGCTCAGAAACCTTACACAGAAATTGCCTGACAACTCTCTGCCAATCTTCTGAATTTTTAGTGGGGAATTCTCTCAGGAGTCGGAGGAAAAGAATTTCTGAAATGTTGGTTCACTGTGTGAGGTTTAAAATCAGGACCCCTCAATATAGCCTCTACTTTTAGCGTTTGCATTAAGCTCTTAAACGTAGGGTTGGGGAAAATAAGTTTTGGGCAGTGGGCTTTTTCTGTGTAGACCTCTGAACCTTTAGGATAATTCTGTTGTTATACAAATGAAAATAGGGACTGAGTCCAGACTGAGAGATAACAGGTCAAGGTGTAAATGAAGTAAATTTCTGTATATGTGGGATTTTCATGGCAATTGCAAGGCAAGTACGGACCGTGGCCTTTCGTAGATTCTGAATGTTGTAGCCACACTGATGGAGGCAGTGCCAGAGTGGGAGGTCATTGGATCTGTAAACCACCTTGGAAACCTGAGCCGTGGTCTGTTGTCCAGGGCAAGTGGCAGCTTGTACCAGGGAAGGGGGGGGGACGGTTCTTCAGGTGTTTATCTACCTGGTAGACATTCCCAGAGATAGGGTGAGTTTGAGTTTGGGTTTTTATTTGGGCTGATAAAATCTTCCTGGTCATTTACAAGCTGTTAGGTTGACAAGCCAGCCACACGCTGTGCATGGGAGAAGCCGTGGAGTCATCTCGCTGGGTGGTCAGACCCTATTTGCAGTACCAGTGGCAGGCGTTTGCTAGGAAAATAACTTCTGTTGGAGCGTTGACTTGGTCCTGCATTTGTAGGCGAGACAGTGTGCGACCCTTTCCTGCCTCACAGGTGAGGAGTTGAAATTGTCTAGAAGAGACCCAATGCTTGATCTCAGAGCTTTCCAGCCCACACGTTTGGGTTCCTGTTCTTTTGTGGTTGGTTTCCCAGGTGAGATGGCCAGTGCGTCCACTGCTTACAGCTTTCAACAAGGGACTGCCAGCTCCTGCTATAGCTTAGCTTATAAGAGGAGGGCCTTTTACTCCAACCTTCAAAACTTCATGTTTCTACTTATGTCAGAGATGAGAACTAGCCTCGTGTGCCCATGGGCTTATCTGAAGGTACACATTTCACTTTTGATTTCTTGCCAGATTTGCACAGGTGTTTAACAGGTGTCAATGCATTAGTATTTTCTGCTTCAAGAAAAACTCCATCGTCAGTCTTTTTTATGTGGCCTTAAAGTAGATAGTACATTTTGCAATCTCTTCCACACAGCAGCCAGTAACCTTTTAGAATGTAATCAGACTTCTGATCCCAGCTATAATGTGGTAATAAATATTGGATTTACTCTCCTTTCCTAAGCAATTATGATACTGCACAAAATATATGAGGCAACTGTTTTCAAGAATGGAACAATGCTCAATGCAGGTCTCTGATCCAAACTGAAGTATGTGAGGCAAACTCCACATTCATCCTGGCTTTCTGTTGGTGAGTACCTTCAAAACCAAGACACAAGAAAGCAGACACCAACAGACAGTTGAGCAGAGGAAACAGAAATCAGGATTTTGGAGTGCAGACACAGCTGGAATTTGTGAGGCAGGGTACTGGAGAGAAGGGTTCTGAGCAGAGGAAGGATTTCAGAAATCTTCAAAGCGTTCCCCTAGAATCGTGCCTACATGCTAAGCTGTGTTTACACAAGACAAGACTCTTTGAGGCTTGGCAGAAAACAACTACTGGGTGTTGGGAGGAGGAGGAGGAAGATTAATCAGCAAGTGAGCTGAACAGAGATTCTGGAGGTTACACAGTGCTGGGAGATTTAGAGTTCTAACCTGCCAGAGTGAAGAGGCTTGCTGGATACCTTGAGTATTCACCTGAGACCACAGAAAGGCCACACCTTAGGAGTTGGGTTACCCTAGTCTAGAGTAAGGGCCACACTAAACCCACTATAACAAAATCTGAAAATAAGCCTCACTGGGATCAAGATAGGCCAGTCAGCTAACAGCCCGCCAGAATAAAACTCAATACTCTTTAAGCAAAGTATTATCAGCAATATCCAGCGTACAATAATAAATCACTAGACATGCAGGACAGTGTGACCAACAACAAAGAGAAAAAGGTCAATAGATACAAACCCATACAAACATAATGATTGAGCAGATAGGGATGTCAGTAGAGGAATGGAAAGTTAATAACCAAATGAAAATTCTAGAAATGAAAAGTACATTCATCTGAAATGAAAAATTCACTGGATGGATCTGCCAAACAGCAGTTTGGACACCGTAGAAGAAAATACCAGTGAACTTGAAGAAGACAGATCAATACAAACCATTCAAACTGATGCACAGAGTGAAAAAAAAAATGAAAAAAAGATACAGAGCCTCAGTGGCATGTGATTGATAATAGCAAGTAGTCTCAAATATGTGTAATTGGAGTTCTAGAAGAAGAGAAATTGGGGCAGAAAGATATCTGAGAAAGTTTCCCCAAATTTGATGAAAAAAACTCAACCTACAGATTCCAGAATTTCAGTGAACCCCAACCAGGGTAAACCCAAAGAAAGTCATACCTAGGCACACCAGAATTAAATTGCTGAAAACAAAAGATAAAAATAAAATATAAAAACAGCCAGAGGAAAGAAGGTATATTACATGTAGGGGAAGAAAAATAAGGATACAGCTGAATTCTTATCAATGCATAGAAGACAATGGGACATCATCTTTAAAGTTCTGAAAAAAACTCTTTAAATGTGAAAAAAAGGCATTTTCAAATTGACAAAATTTGAGAGAAATTGTTCCCTGCGGACCTGCAGTGTAAGAATCCTTAAAGCACAGTCTTCCCAGAATGGAGATGACACCATATAGAATACGGATCTATATGAAGGAATGAAAAGTGCCAGAAATGAGAAATATGTTGTAAATATATAAAAAAATTATATTCTCACTTTAAAATTTCTTTAAAAGACAATTGGTGATTTAAAGCAAAAATAATAGCAATTTATTGTGGAATTTCTAATATTTGTAACAGTAAAATGTGTGACAAAAGATAAGAGGCGAGTAAATGAAAGAGTACAAACAAGCAATAGAGAAAAATCAGAGGAAACAAAAGTTGGTTCTTTAAAAAGATGAATAAACTTGTTGGCTATCCATATCTTGGTAGTACATCTGAAGCAGCGTAAGTACTTGTCAATATTCTGATGTATTAAACTGTATTTGTAAACCAAGACACCACGTGTTCATGTCTGCTAGGGTTAAATTTTAATCCTAATCTCAGCTGTTACGTTGAGGTTAAGAAGAAAACAGGTAGATTATCACGGTAGTTAGGAAATACTTTTATCATGAAATTGTAACTTTCATAAAACCATGTTCAGTATGGTGATGGTAGAGTGCAAAATGTCTACAATAAATTATAGAATATTTGAAAACAAAACAAAAAAAAACCATTATAAATAAATAAAATTGATAATCCCCTAAGAAGATTAATCAAGAAAAATCATGGGGCGGCCGGTTAGCTCAGTTGGTTAGAGCACAGTGCTTGTAACACCAAGGTTGCTGGTTCGATCCCCGCATGGGCCATTGTGAGCTGCGCCCTCCCCAACTAGATTGAAACAATTACTTGACTTGAAGCTGATGGGTCCTGGAAAAACATACTTAAAATAAAAAGAAAAAGAAAAATCAAAGGAAACCAAATGGCCAGTATCAGGAATGAAAGAGGGCATATAATTATACATCTCATAGACATTAAAAGGATAATAATGGGGTACTAAGAACTACTTTTTGTCAAAAAGATTAATAAATTATATGAAATGAATAAATTCCTTGAAAGACACAAATTATCAAAACTGACACAAGAGGAAAGTGAAAATCTGAATAGCCATAAATTCGATTAAAAAAAAATTTGTAATTAGAAACATTCCCACTAAGAAAACTCCAGGCCCAATGGCTGTACTGGTGAATTTCAGAAAAAAAAAAAAATGAGGGAAGAGATCTTACACAAACTTACACAAATTTCAAAGAGGAAGAGGAAAGAGGAAACACTTCCCAAATAATTTTATGAGGCCAGCATAACGATGACTTAAAAAAAGGAAAAGAAGTTACAGACCAATATTCCTCACGAACAGAGGGACACCCACACACACACACACACACACACACACACGCAATGAAATACTAGCACACTGAATACAGCGATATATAAAAAGGACACTATCTCATGACGAAGTGGGGTTTATCTCAGGAATGCAAGATTGGCTTAACATGTGAAAATCAATGAATGTAATTCACTACATTAATTGAATAAAAAAGAAAAACTATGTGATGTGTTCAGTAGGTACACAAGAAAACATTTGACAACATTCACAGCCTGTTTATCATTAGAAACTCTTAGCAAACTCAGACTAAAAGGAAAACTTTACAATCTGTTAGGGGCTACCTCCCAGCAGCCCATAACCAAAATCATTCCAAACTGTGAACTGTTGAATATTTTCTCCCTTGATCAGGACTAAGGTGAGGAAGTCTGCTTTCCCCACTCCATATAGCACAGTAAAGTCCCAAGCAGTGCACTAAGGGAACAAAAAAGAAAGAAAGGGCATAAAGTTTGGGAAGGAAGAAGTGGAATTATCTTTATTTGCAGAAGACATAATTCTTAGTAATCCAATAAATGCTACTATAAATGCTAAAGAGGTGAATTATAAATGCTAAAGAGGTGAATTTAGCAAGGTCATAGGATATATGGTCAGTATGCAAAAATTAATCATATTTCTATATGCAAGCAAGAGTAACTGGAAAATGAAATTAAGTATAAGTCACATTGTACCAGCCCTCTGCTGGGAACCCTCTGATGGCATCTTACTTCACTCAGAACAGAATTTCAAGTCTTGCCCACGTGTTACAAGGCCCTCTTGCTGTGTACTCTCCTCTCCCCACAACACCCAACATGTCCCTGATCCCGCCCCCCAATTCCCCTTGCCGTGTTTGCTCTCCCCTGTGCCTGCACTCTTCCCCCACCTACCCCACAGCTCATTCCCTCCCTCATTCAGGTGTCTGCCAGCTGTCACATCTCACTTTGGTTTTGAAAGCTCTCACCACCACCCGTGCAGCACGTTGGCTCTCCGTTTGTTTATTGCCTCTCTTCCTGCTCAGAACATAAGAGGCAAGGCATTGTGTGCTGTGGTAGTTCCTGGCTGGCTCTGCTGTGCCTAGCACGGTGCCTGGAACCGAGAGGTAGGCAGTCAGGACATACCTGTTCCATGGATGACAGGGAACAGATTGTAGCACCGACAGGCATGGGGCCTGGGGGTAAACACCGAAATTACGTACTCCGAAATTACACCGAAATAGGCTCTTGAGTTTGCTTTTATCTTCTTCTGTTTTAAAAAATCGATGTTACTGTGAAAGAAAGGTTACAGTGAAAAATGGCAATGTCTTGCCAAGTCCTGCAGTGGGACAGGGCACACCTATAGGGCACCTGTTGTGTGCATGGCATTCCATCATTGGCAAAGTGCTGTCCTGGACATTGCCACCTTGGACCTGCACAGGGCCCTGCACAGTGACAGAGTGGACAGGACTGTAAGTCAGAGATTCGGTTACGGCTGCACAGACAAGCTGAGCTCGAGTCCTGGATTTCAGTTCTGTGTTTCCTTCCACTGCACCCATGATGGGAACCAGGCCCCATCACAGAGTCACTGCATGGTCACTTGTGGGCAAGGCACCTCCTCAGGTCTGATGTGTTCTAGTGTCTCTGTTTTGTGCACATGTGTGCAGGATGGCAGGTGGAGCAAAAGAATTTTCCAGATTTTCGAGACCTGTTTTGAAGGAGGATCTGTGGAAATGGAGGCTGGGGCCAGCCAAGCATCAATCAGTGTCAGATGTTTTCACAGATAAAGAGGTACAGGAAGGGCGCTGCCAGCCCTGGGGTGCAGGGAGGGCCCCACAGATGTGTGCCCTAAGGGGCTCCTGCCCAGGGACCGTGGGCGTGGCCTGGCTATTGTCTCTTATGCCACCTTAGGCTGTGTGGGGACCAATGGGGAGAAATAAAGGTGGCCTTTTTCTTCTCTGATGAAAATTTGTGTCGATAAACACTTGTGGGTCACTGCCAAATGAAAGGTTGGGGGCTTGTGTGCTGTATTTCATTGGATCATCAAACTAGACAAGAAAAATGCCACCTCCATCTTCTCAGATGAAGAAACAGGCAGAGATGATCATGTGGATTTCCCAAGGTTGTTCCCCTGTAAGGTAGCACGTCTGGGAAAGGGGCCCAGGTCTTCAAACTCCAAGTCACGTGCTCTGGGGAGTGGGGTTGCGGGGCTTCAACTGAGAGGCCTTGTGCGTTGAACACCTCGGTTTCCTGCAGATTCGTCTCTAGGAAAGGATGCCTGAGGGCGGACCTCAAGCAAGGCAAGGGGATGAAAGTGAACTCCTGTGAGCGCGTGTGCAAGGAGGTGGGCACCTCGTCACACTCCTTTGCTTTCAGTGTCTGCTCTCTCTGCGTGGCCCCTCACCTGCTAACAACAGCACTCTCTCTCTTTCTCTGGGGATCATTTTACCTGTCCTTACCAGGGTGGAGGTTCTCGCTCCACACCGAGCTGACAGGAGGAGCTCAGCGTATCGCTGACAGCTGTGATGACAGTGTGACAGTGACTCGGGCTCTCTTACACGAGGCTGCAGCTCTGTTTTGCAGATGTCATTCTGGGTGCCCAAGATCCGACAGGGGAGTGCCACTGGATGCAGGGCCAAGAAAGCAGGACTTCTGACCACAGCAGCCTTGCTTGTCACAGACCGTGTGTGTGTGTGTGTGTGTGTGTGTGTGTGTGTGTGTGTGTGTGTGTGTGTGTGTAGGGATAATGCTGGAAAGAGTGGTTATTTCCTTGTAATTTAGGATGCATCAGAAATAAAAACTACTGACATCAGCTTGCAGAGCAGTTACAGGGTGAGGAAAGTTAAGGAGGCTGAGCCCATTCTCAGAGTTTGGGGTTAATCAGAACACAACTGGTTTTCCTCGTTGGTATATTGTTGCTTTAGGGGGGGAAAAAATATATATATATATATATATATGTAAATAAATAAAAAATATATTTATTTATTCCTCGATTCAAGCTTTGGCAGTAGTTGCAAACCTCTCTCTGGTCCATGTGCCCACTGAGATGTGTCTTGCTTCCACCAGTGGGACAACTTAGCAGTAAAATGTGACATCTTCTCTTAGACTTCGGCTCCTTTATACTTCCCTAGATGTGACTTTCAAAAGTAGGGGAAAACAAAATGGGTTTTAAAATTGGGGAATCCTCTTGGAGACATGACCTGTAGACCAGGACGTGTCTTCTGGATGAAGAGGTGACTACTGGCCCAGAAATACTGACCCCAGGGATCAGGGGGTGACTCAGGGTCCCAGAGTTCAGGAAGGTGGGCTGTGGCGGGTCCCTAGAGCCAGCCTTCTCAGGTGCTTTGCCGGGTGAGGAGAGCCCTGTCTAGTGCAGGACCCTCAGGCCTGCAGGCCTTTCCCTCCAGCTGGAGGGATGGTCAGGCCCTGGCACTAACCAGGGACCCCCCTCCCCAATGCACAACTTACCCTAAACGGCTTCGAAAGCCTAAAACCTGGTTTGCGACTTTAGGGTGACAGTCACATCTGCTCCGAAGACCACAACGCCTGCTTCTGGCACCCCACATCCTGCTCAGAGCGCCCACAGACATTCGTCAGGCAGTTGGGCATGGAGTCCTCGGTGACAGGTTCCCACTGTCTTAGGGGAGGGGCTTTTTCTGGCTGTGGTGCAGGGGCTGTCACTCACCTTCTCCGTGGACCCGACCTTGGGCCTTGCAGGCCAGAGCAGGTGTGCAGGCTTCCAGGCACCCCTTCACCATAGAGCTGGTGACACTCAGAGAGCTGAGCCCATCTGTGTCCGTGACTACATGTGTCCTGGCTCCTTTCACTGATGATGTTGCTTTCCTCGTTCCACCCAGGACAATGTCTAAATCACATTTGCAAGTCCCATTTTAGAGTTGGTGAGGCTCTGGGAGCCCATTCCATCATTCCATCGGTGGACCTTTGACTTTGTCTGTCAGAGCAGCCTTTTCTGACCGTCCCCATGTAGGGGTCTCCTCCCTCCAAGGCCCCACTTCTCAGTCGGTGTCCCGTCGTGCAATATTTCACCTGGATTTGTTCCTCAGCTCCTCTCATGTTCACGTCTTCCTGCTTAAACGAGCTCGCGAGTGCCTTGCGAGGAGGGCTGGTATTGGATCCTCACTGGCACTGCAGGGCACAGCGTGTTTGCAGCAAAGTGTCGTCACTGCTCGGGAGGCTGGGTCAGCCTCGCAGGTGGCGCACACCCAGACAGGGCTTACCCGATTTTGCCCTTTCTGGCTCCAGATTCTGGACTCTAATAAAGAGGATCTACCCCTAACTGTAATCAGTCTCTCCACTGTGTCTTTGAGAATAGATGGAGGATTCCTTCTGAACTGCGGGCCCTGTGGGCTGACGTGATGACTTTATGTGTGGTCCCATCGCACACAGAGAAGCATCTTGTGTAAGAGGACTGGTGCTGTGACATCAGCCTGCGGCCTCCTGCACTGGGTGTTCTGCTGGGTCAGGACGCCCAGGCCACAGGCACCTGCCCCCCAGGTCTCTGACCTCTGGACTGTGCTCTTTCCTGTGTTATGGGAGCTGTGTAGATAGGAGCGGGGTTCCCCCGAGCGCTGGGGATGGGCAGACCTTTGGGAAGACGACTTCCCCTCCCAAGTGGGGACCCAAACCAGAAACCCATCTGTGCAGTGCTGGCGACTGTCCCGCTGCAGCAGAGGCTGCACGGCCTCCTAATGGTCAGGCGGTCACCATTTACTGATCCCCTTCCATGGCCAGGCCCTGTACCAACACGTCTTCATTTAGTTCTCAGCAGCCCTGCAGTGATATGTCCCATTTCACAGATGAGTGTGAAGAGAGGCCACGAGGCCTCACGGAACTTGCCCGAGGTCACCATGCTCTAACTGGCAGAGACCAGATCGAAACTCAGGGCCGGCAAAGCCCCGGGCTTTTAAAGCCCTACCCCCACCCCACCACCCCTTGACCTGTTGAATCACTTCCTATCCTAAGTGAGAAGATTTGGCGCAGTCCTTCCTTCCATGGAACTTAATTCTGTAACCCAGGCCAGCTCTGATTGTTCCCTGTAGCTGTTTGCCCAGCAAGGCTTTGGCAGGAGGCTTGGACCTCCCCCTGGCTGGCCTCGGGCCATTGCATCACTTTGGGGGTAACAGGATGGGACAAGTATGCATGGTTCTTTGGGAGGCTGCCCGCCTCTGTACTTTGTTGAACAGCCCACCTTCCCCTGCCCCCTCCCCACACAGCGGACAGTCAGGCCCCGAGTCCCATCTCTGCTCTTTCTCGCTCTTGGCTCTCTAGTACCCCTTGGAAAGCCAGGGGCCGGGGGCACCGGGGGAGTTGTTTCTAGGCGGTTTTGTGGCCCAGCCCTGGCTGCAGGGGAGACCAGGGCCGCCCCTGACTCGAGCCTCCAGTCCATTCATTGTGCTCCTGTTTTGCCAAAATTTCCCCACCCATGTCCAGGGGTCTCACCCTCAGGCTCTCCATCATCAGACCTGCACTGGCCTCTCAGCCCTTTTCCCTCATTTCTTCCTCAGCCATGTTTTTTTTCACCAGCCCGATTGGGCCAGTCTGTCTGCTTCCCACACTTTGCCTTGGCTGCCACTGCACGTGCCCGGGCACTTCCTCCCTCCCCCCACCTGTACTGCCACCCCCACCCCTGTTCCTTCACCTGGACATGTCCTACCTGTCCTTCAGAGCTTGGCTGCCGTCCCAGCTTCAAAATGTCCTCTCAGGAGTTCTAAACCCAGAATGATCTCAGCCCTTGGCCCGTCCATTGGCGACTGCTCACGTTCTGCCTTAAGGACATTTTTTCTGTCTCCTATAAACTTGTTTAATTTACTACGGTCTGTCTCTCCCACGAAAGTATGAGGTTGTAGGGGAACTCTTGCCTTGTGTATTTGGTCATTCTTGGGTGTTTATTCAATATTTTGAATTTTGAAAGAAAGGGTTAATGCCTTGCAGTTAGAGCTCTTGTGCCACTCCTTTGAGTTGCCCGGTAGCTGGCATCGTGCTGGGACCTTGGCGACTTCTTGGACAGATAGTGTGTGTGAGGAAGAGTGGTTGTGTGGAATTTTGCTAGGATTGGAATTTTGGCTGAATGAACTGGCTTACGTGGCAGTAGGTGGATTTAATAATCTCTGCTACCAGTCTGCCTGGAGGACATGTCACCTCTTCTTCACTGAGGTCCCTCTCAGGTTCAGCGACACAGAGAGTGTGTGTCTGGCATCTTGGCTTTTGGGGGCCTGGTGGCCATGAACTGGCACAGGGTTCCTCCCGTCACCACAAAGGACTACATGGTGACTCCTCCAGATTTCTGCCTCTGTCTCCTTCCTTTTAGCAAAAAAGCACCCTTTCTGGCAGAATTTAGTATAGCCCTCTTTAAGAAACAAAACCCCAAACGTGTTGTCTTGTGGGAAATAGCCTTTTGCTGTCCCAGGCAGGAGAACAGTCTTCCCTCACGCTCTTGGAGCACAGCGGTGGCATTTCTGTAGCATCCGGCCTTTATAGTCCACAGTGACAGGCCACGAGACCTCCCTTCCCTGCCAAGCTCTGGACAATGTGGAAAGCACGGGCAGGTGCAGACGCGGCCTGGGCCCAGCACGCCCATCTGAGCCAGCGCACGCTCCCTGTGGCCAGGTAAAAGGACTGTAGGTGTGCGGGTCGGCTGTTCTGACCCTCCCCTCTCTAATCTTTGTGATGCTTACCACCTGAGCTTCTCATTGGCCCTCATCGCGTGATGCCATGCTTTGGTGCTTTTGTCGTGGGCACGTCCTCTCTCCCCTTATCTCTGGGAAGTGAAGACTCTATTCTCAGGTCTCTTCCAGACCCCCACGTAGGCTGACTTGCATGTGGCCCTTTAAGTGAGTATTGATTGTTGACTGTTTTTTCTTTTTTATGTGAAAAAAACAAAAGGTGCAGTAAAACTCCGACAATTAGCCATAAAACTCCACACTCCAACCAGGGGGCCAGTAGGGAATTTCTTTCAGCTGATGCCTTTATATTTGATCTTTGTAGCAACTAAACCCTAACACAATCAACTCTGATTAGATATGTGTAAATTCACCGTTTGGGGGTTATTTGTGATGAACTGTAAATCCCATATCAGCTTCCCCAGCTGCTCAGCAGGCTTTGGGGCTCTCCACCAACCCCATCGATGGTGGAAGCTTGGGGAGTACCGTTATTTCAATGGAACCTGTCTACAGCGAGGGAAGGAATCTGGCTGAGGAAACCTGGGCTCGGGAGTTTGGGCCACTCTGGAGCCGTGTCCCTGAGGGCAGGGGATGGCCAGCTCTCCCTGCTCTCCGGACGGTGCTGTGTGCCTGCATCCAGTCGACGTTTGGGGAATAAATTGTCAAATGACAGAGTTGCCTTGTAGCCCCCAATTCTAGGAATAGCTGAATATTTATGTGCTTTCCTTCTCCTTTCTTATTTTTATGAGAATGTAAGGAAAACCAGTAACAAAGGCTTTGCTGTGTTTCCCGTGTTAGCTTTGTAAAGAATTGGAGTAAAGGTTAATTTTTCTTTTTTATTGGGTTACATTGGAGCATCTTTACTTCAGGAGTTAAAAATGACCCCAGAAGTTATACCACATGGAACCTTCAGGGCTTTCTGTTTTACTAATCTAGTTCAGTGACAGTCACAGGTTTCCTGCCTGCTCCATAGTATGCATTTGGTTTGCGGCTTTTCACAGGGTTCCTGTGAAAGAGACAATTTCATTCGCATCCAGGAAAGAGAAAAACGTGAGTGATAAAAGGAGCCAAAAAGCCAATATACATAAGCAACGCTGTCAGTGCCTGTGTGTTTAATACCAAAAAGGTAAAAGGAATAAACTATTGTACACGCCACAGCTTGGCTGAATCCCAAAAGCATCGTGCTTAGCGGAAGAAGCCAGTCTCAAAATGTTACATACTCTGCGGCTCCATTTTTGTGACATTCTCAAAAAGACAGGACTGTGGTGACAGAGAACAGACCAGTGGTTGCCAAGGAGTGGGGGAGGGGAAGTGTGCGGCTATAAAGAAGCAGCAGGGCTTGGGTGGGGAGGGGGGGTTGGGGAGGGTGCAATGGGACTGTTCTATGTCCTGGCTGTGGGACCTATACATGTGTCAGAACTCAGGGAACCATGCACCAAAAACAAGTCACATTTACTGTATGATAGTTAAAAAACAAAATACCAGAAGGATGAGCAGGGCCTAAGTCGTACAGTCACTGACCACAGGTTCAGTCCCCTCTCGCCTCCTGGAGGTAACTGTCTCGGTGCCCGACCCGGGGCCCACTCACTTCCACGTCGTGAGTGTCCCTCTGCTGACAGTTGTCAGGATACTCCCGAGGTGGGGATCTGGTTTTCTCTGTTGTATAAAAGACTGCGGAGTTGGCACCGCTGCTCCACACTTGCCGCTTAGGATGTATGTGGGGTACAGGGTGGGGTGAATGTTTTTTGGCTACTTTCAGGATTTCATTTTGTCTGTGCTTATAGGGGTTATATATTACATGTTTCTGTGAACATCGGTGTTTATATGAAATGAATGCATTTAGAGCAACTGTTTATTTTCAGCTTCTGGAAATAAATTTACCCCTCTGAGATGTTTGCTTCTCTGAAAACATGCACATGTCCAGAACTGTGGCTACATCTCTGTTTCTCTCTCCCCAGCAGAGCCGGGTCTCCCGTCTCAGGGAGTGACTCCACCGTCCACTCACTTGCCCAAGTTTGAAACCTGATGTCCACCCTTCTTATGCTTTCCCAGCCCTGCTTTTGGCACCATGTCTTGTGTATTGTGTCCCTTAAGTGGCCCTCAAATTCATCCCTTCCTCCCCCACGCCACCACCCCAGCCCCCCAGCCTCCCCAGCCCTACCCTTCAACCAAAGAGATCATTCTGACACTTACATTTTAATTTTTTAAATTTAATTTTATTAAATCTATTGGTGTGACTTTGGTTAATAAGATTATGTGTTTTAAGTGTACAATCCTATAACATGTCATCTGTATATTTCACTGTGTGCTCACCACCCAAAGTCAAGTCTCCTTCCCTCACCATGTATTTGACCCCCTTTACCCTCTTCAACTGCCCCCCCCTTCCTCTCTCGTCATCACCAGTGACGCTCGCATTTGCTCATACCATTCTCCTGCTGAAAATCTTACCATGCTCTCATTACCTTTAGAATAGAGTCCAAGCACCTTAACATAGCTTCATGTTCTTGAATCATCCAGCTTTCCTCTGCTTATGTCTCTAGTTTGGTCTCCTTACCCACCCCCCACCCAGCACTCGCACCGCTTACAGTCCGGGATGGGCTCTGTTCACACTTGCCTTGGCCTTCACAGATGCTCTTTCGTACACTTGGCATCGTGCTGCTCCCCCCTGACCACACTCAGCATCGGGCAATTTTTCCATTCATCTGTCCATCCTCAGCCTAGATCTCACTTTCTTCTGCTCTGAGCGTCCCTCCCTCCTTCCTGGCCTCAGAATCACCTGTGCTCCTGGGCTTGCACCTGCCACACTAGATCACCCCACCCTCCCAGGTCTTTGTGCAGAGGGTCCTCCCTGTGTTGTCACTGTTGTGTCCTGGGCACCCAGCTCAGGGCCTAGAGCTGGAAGGTGCTAAGGAAACATTTTATGATGAATGGACAGTCACCTGGAAAATCTCAGAGCCAGCGACGACCTGGAGGCGCCTGTCCCTGCCCTCTGAATTGCTCACAGTCTGGCCAGGGAGATAGCAGCTGTTGAAATATGTGAATAATAATTGTGTGAAATCATGTGACGTGGACTCCACATGCCACGGTGGGAGCGCAGGGAAGCTGAAGGAGTCGAGGCTGTCGGAAAAGGTTTCACAGAACACTTTTCCCAAACTGTGTCTCTGCCTGTTGTCTCACATTAGATAGAGACCCCCGCCTTCTCACACTATGCAGAGTGCCAAGGTGAGCTTGTGTGGCTGCTTTTCTGCTCTAATTAACGTGGAAATGCTCCCCAATTTGACCTCTCCTGCAGGGTGTCCTGCAGCCAAACCATTTATAGCGATGTGTGGGGAGGGGGCCCTCTCCCTCCTCCCTCTTCCCACTTCTCTTTCCTCCCCCTACACCTAGGAAGATGGCTTTCGACTTGGAAAACACAGTGTCTTGAATCAAACTTGAAGCGCACCGGCTGTTTGGAACCTCTGACCAATCAGAAGCCAATCCCTGTCTGTGGCTTGTCCCAGAACTGCTGTCAGAAGTGGCTACATCCAGGGATTTGTGCTCTGGGGTTGGGTCTGCAGACTATGTGCTCAGGCGCTGGGCGCAGGTGACTGGGGGAAACTAGGCTGGGTGAGCACTCTGCTCAGGGAGGTCCCTGTGGCCCTCCTGGGCTGGGGAAGGCTGGGCCGCACATGTCTGAATGAGGCCATCTGAAGTTGTGTCCAGTGCTGAGCTGAGCCAGCCTGCCTGCCTGCTCTTAGGGTTCCCTGGGGAAGTTCTGCCTGTATCTCTCAGCCATCAGCACTGCCAAGGGGAAGGGCCACGGAGAGCTGACAGTTCTGCTGGCTCCCCAGTTGTGCCAGGGCCAAGGACACCTACCCCTTCTCGTTTGCAGCCTTGTCTGATTTCCTGATTAAAAACAACCCTCCCGGAACAGGGAAGTCTCCCAGTCTTGGCTTACAGGCACTGCCTGTGCGGTAGGGAGTTTGTCCCAGCTTCCCACTGACTGGCAAAGGGACTAGGCCCTGGCTTTTCTGGGTCTCCATTTCCTCCTCTCTCAGGAGTGGTTTGGATGAGGTGGTCACTGTGATTCTCTCCAGAAGTTCCATTTAACAACGTTATTATTATCTGGGAGTTAGAGTTCGGGATGGTGGCCTAGGCACACAGATCCACTTTCCTCCTTCTGTGGGTCCCAGTGAAATGATAAACGACCAGGTAAAAAGAAGTGCAGTCACAACACCCTTAGCCAACCAGAAATGCAGAGGGGCCCCTGGAAGGTGAGAACACATGGGGTTGCCATGCAAACTGGAGCACAGGACGCCACAGCCTAAGACCCTAAAGAGAGGCTTTCGTGGGAGCCTTGGAGCAGCTCCATGTGGTTAAACAAAGAATTTCAACTGCATGTGTGGCTACCCCCCAGGCCCTACCTATCCCCCCGCCCCCCCACACACACACCGACACCTGCTGCAGAGTAGAGGGGCCCAGAGCAGGTCTTGCCTCCAGGATAAACCCTGAGAGCATTCGGTGAATACAGTGGGCAGTCTGCCAGCGTGGGCTCGGTGCTGGTACTGGGTGTGAGAGAGAATCGTGGCACCGCCTGAGGTGCTAACTGAACACACATGGAGAACAAAACAAGGAAGGACAGTGCTGTCTAGGAAGGAGTCAGGCATCACATGCCTTGTGCCCGGAGTACAGCTTTGGCGGTGGTGACGGAATCCCCGGCTGCCAGTCTGTCAGCACGTCCCCCCTACCCACCAGAGCCACGGCCAGCCTCCCATTTAGCAGAGAGGCCTGGGAGGGGCGTGGGAATACATTCTAGCAAAACTTCAGAATTTAAGGGTAAGGAGGATATTGTTAAAACTTCTGGAGAGAAGAGGAAGGCTGCCAAAAAGAACAGAATCGAACTGGCAGCAGACTTGTCATCAGTACCACTTGAAGCCACAGTGGGGTCACGGGTTCTGGGGCGGGGGGGGGGGAGGATCTCCAACCTTAGAATGCTGCTCCCACTGAATTATTCATCAAGTGTTAGGACAAGTAAAAATATGTTCAGGAGCTCAGAAATTCACCTTTACATGCTATGAGCAGGGGGGACGGGGGCGGAAAGAAAGAGACATCAAAGAGGCCCTCAAGCTAAAGGGAAAAAAAACCCAAACAAGGATTGCGTGGTGTACAAGAAGCAGTGGCAGATGATAATCCAGAAGTGGAGAAAACTGAGGAAACATGGAAATGCTTTCATAGACACTGACCCTTGAAAGGTTCTCAGGTCCACAAGATACATCTAAAATTTTTAATACAAATCTGCAGGGAACATATGCGCTCGTTTATTTATTTGTATGTGCCTCTGGATATTTCTACAGAATAAATTCCCAGAAGTGGAATTGCTGTGTCATAGGTTTAATTAATACATTTAAGCAACTGCCAAATGGCTGTCCAAAAAGATACGTCATTTTTAACTCCTTCCAACTTCTCATACTCTGCCAATGATGAAGAGTGTCTACCTTAAAAATTTTCCAGTCTGATTGTTACATTTGGTTATTAGTGAGGTCAACCATCTTTTGTAGGCTTACTGGCTATTCCCTACCATGTAAATGAATAGTTTTTACATATCCTTTGCCCATTTAAATGGAATTATTTGCATTTTTCATATTGCTTTATAAGAGCTTTTTATATAAGGATATGCATTCCCTTTCTTATATATATCGCATATATTTCCTCCTAGCCTGACTCATGTCTTTCAACTTTATTGAAAACTTTCACAGTGTAGGAAAGGTTTGAAAGACGTGAAATAGAAAGTGACCTACTTTCAGGATGGAAAAAAAAAAGGGAAGGGCTTGATCCACATACAACTTTTCAAATAATGTTCAACTTTACCAAATAAAAAGATCCAGGAATTACATTGTTATAACTGTTCTAGATGACTTTTGTTTTTCCCCATATTTTTAGTATAATTGAGATATAATTCATATATCTCAAAATAAGGTTGTGAACCATCACCACAATCTTTAATTCTAGAATATTTTCATCACACACACCCCAAAAAAAACCCTACATATCCATTAGTAGTTTTATTTAAACATGTAGTAGAATC
The DNA here is from genome assembly GCF_036562045.2 of Rhinolophus sinicus. Classification (NCBI taxonomy): domain Eukaryota; kingdom Metazoa; phylum Chordata; class Mammalia; order Chiroptera; family Rhinolophidae; genus Rhinolophus; species Rhinolophus sinicus. The sequence continues at coordinate 65,958,117 of NC_133755.1, read as the reverse complement.
TGGCCCTGGGCTTTCTTTGTGGAAGGTTTCAAAATTCCTAATTCCATCTCTCTAGTTGTAATAGGTCAATTCATAATTTCTTCTTGAGTCAATATTGGTAATTTCTGTCTTTCGAGGAATATGTTAATTTCTTTCTGGGAATATGTTCACTTCATTTAGGTTATCTAGTTTGTTGGCATACAGTTGTTCATAGTATTCCCTTGTAATTGTTCTTATTTCTGCAATGTCATTAGTAATGGCCTCTCTTTCATTCTTTTTTTTAAGATTTTATTGGGGATGGGGAACAGTGTGTTTTTCCAGGACTTTATTGGGGAACAGTGTGTTTTCCCAGGACCCATCAGCTCCATGTCAAGTTGTTGTCCTTCAATCTTAGTTGTGGAGGACGCAGCTCAGCTCCAAGTCCAGTCACCATTTTCAATCTAATTGCAAGAGGGCGCAGCCCACCATCCCATGCGGGAGTCAAACCAGCAACCTTGTTGTTAAGAGCACACACTCTAATCAACTGAGCCATCCGGCTGCCCCTCAGCAGCTCAGCTCAAGGTGCCATGTTCAGGCTTAGTTGTGGAGGGTGCAGCTCACTGCCTCGTGTGGGAATCGAACTGGCAACCCTGTTGCTCAGAGCTCGCACTGTAACCGACTGAGCCAGCTGGCTGCCCCATCATTCTTGATTTTAGTGATTTCAGCCTTTTCTCCATTTTTCTTGGTCAATTTAGCTAAAAGTTCATCAATTTTGTTGATCTTTTCAAAGAACCAACTTTTGGTTTTGTTGATTTTCTCTATTGTTTTTCTATTCTCAATTTTATTAAATTTTTCTATAATCTTTATTATTATGTTTTTCTGCTTGCTTGCAGTTCAGTTTGCATTTTTTTCTTATTCTTAAGGTATACTATTAGGCTATTGATTTGAGATCTTCTGTTTTAATTGGGGAAGGGGAACAGGACTTTATTGGGGAACAATGTGTACTTCCAGGACTTTTTTCCAAGTCAAGTTGTTGTCCTTTCAGTCTTAGTTGTGGAGGGTGCAGCTCAGCTCCAGGTCCAGTTGCCATTGCTAGTTGCAGGGGGCGCAGCCCACCATCCCTTGCCATGGTCTAACTGGCAAACTTGTGGTTGAGAGGATGCGCTCCAACCAACTGAGCCATCCGTTAGCTCAGCGGCAGTTCAGTTCAAGGTGCCATGTTCAATCTTAGTTGCAGGGGGCACTGCCCACCATTCCTTGCGGGACTTGAGGAATCGAACTGGCAACCTTGTGGTTGAGAGCCTGCGCTCCAACCAACTGAGCCATTTGGGAGGCAGCTCAGCTCAGCTCAAGGTGCTGTGTTCAATCTTAGTTGCAGGGGGCAGAGCCCACCATCCCTTGTGGGACTCGAGGAGTGTTCAACTTTGTGGCAACCTTGTGGTTGAGAGCCCACTGGTCCATCTGGGAATCGAACCAGCAGCCTTCAGAGTTAGGAGCACGGAGCTCCAACCGCCTGAGCCACCGGGCTGGCCCAATTTGAGATCTTTTTAATACAGGCATTTACAGCTCTACATTTCCTTACAAACACCACTTTAGCTGTATGATTTTAATATTTCTAAATGTATTGAGACTTGTTTTATGACCTAAGAAATGGTCTATCCTGGAGAGTGTTTAAAGTGACCTTGAGAAGAATGTTATTGGGTAAGAGTTTTAGAGATGTCTATTAGGTTTAGTTGATTCATTATATTGTTCAAGTCTTCTATTTCCTTGTTGAGTTTATGTCTAGTTGTTCTATAACTGTTGAAATGGGGCATTGAAGACTTCAACTTTTACTGCCTAGTTGTCTGTTTCTTCCTTCAATTCTGTATTGCTTCATGTATTTGGGGGCTCTGTTATTAGGTGCATATATGTGTTTAATTTGTTAAATCTTGGTTGATTGACACCATTATCATTATATAATTTCTCGCTTTGTCTCTAGTAATTTTTGTCTTGAACTCTCTTTTGTATAATATTAGTATAGTCACTTCATCTCTGTTTTGGTTGCTGTTTGCATGGTATATTCATTTTCCATCCTTTCACTTTCAAGCTATTTGTCTCTTTGAATTTAAAGTGTGTCTCTTGTAGATAGCACATAGTTGAAGAATTTTTTAAGTCCATTCTGTCAGTCTCTGTCTTTTATTTGGACTGTTTAATCCATTTTTCATTTAATGTAATTACTAATAAGGTAGGATTTACATTTACCATTGTGCTCTTTGGTTTCTGTATGTCTTATACCTTTTTTGTTCCTTTTTTCTTCCATTGCTTCCTTCTTTTGTGTTAAATAGATATTTTCTAGTGTACCATTTTAATTCTCTTGTCATTTCTTTACCTTTTTAAAAAGTTATTTTCTTAGTAGTTGCCCTTGGGGATTACAATTTACATCTTAATTTATAACAATCTAGTTTGGATTAATACCAACTTAATTTTAGTAATTTATAAAAATTTTGCTCTCATATAACTCCATTCCCTCGCCCCTTTCCTATGCTTTTGTTGTCACACAAATTATATCTTTATACACTATGTTCTCATCAACACAGAATTGTAATTATTGCATTATGCAACTATTTTTTAAATTAGGGAAAAAGAATTACAAATGGTAATGCATTTATATTGTCTTTTATATTTACCTATGTAATTACCTTTAGTGGTACTCTATTTTTTCATGTGGATTTGAGATACTGTCTAGTTCCCATTAGTATATCTTGTAGGGCAGGTTTGCTAGTGACAATTTCTCTCAGTTTTTGTTTATCTGGGAATGTTTTAATTGTCTTACTTTTCCCCTAATTAAAAAATAAGGGCTGGCCCGGTGGCTTAGGCGATATAGAGCTCCATGCTCCTAACTCCGAAGGCTGCCGGTTCGATTCCCACATGGGCCAGTGGGCTCTCAACCACAAGGTTGCCACAAAGTTGAACACTCCTCGAGTCCCACAAGGGATGGTGGGCTCTGCCCCCTGCAACTAAGATTGAACACAGCACCTTGAGCTGAGCTGCCTCCCAGATGGCTCAATTGGTTGGAGTGCATACTCTCAACCACAAGGTTGCCGGTTTGATTCCCGCAAGGGATGGTGGGCTGTGCCCCCTGCAACTAGTAATGGCAACTGGACCTGGAGCTGAGCAGCGCCCTCCACAACTAAGATTGAAAGGACAACAACTTGACTTAGGAAAAAAGTCCTGGAAATACATACTGTTCCCCAATAAAGTTCTGTTCCCTCCTGTTTCCCTTCCCCAATAAAATCCTTTAAAAAAATACATAAGGTGAAATTTATACACATAAAATTAACCATTTTAAAGTGAACAATTTGGTGGCCTTTAGTACATTCACACTGTTGTACAACCACCACCTCTATCTAGGTCTAAAACATTATTTTCATCCCAGAAGGAAACTCTGTACCTGTTAAGCAGTGGCTCCCCATTCTTCCATTATTATAGGATAGTTTTACTGCATTTAGTGTTCTTAGTCAACAGCCATTTTCCTTCAGCACTTTGAACAGCTCATTCCACTGCCTTCTGGTTTCCATGGCATCTGATGAGCAAAGAGCTGTACATCTTTTTGAGGATCCTTGTAGGTGATAAATCCCTTCCCTGTTGCTGCTTTCAAGAGTTTCGCTTTGTCTTTGGCAATTTGATATTTTGTGTTTAGGTGTGAATCTCTGACTTTATCCTACTTGGAGTTCACTGTGCTTCTTGGACATACCGTGTTTCCCCGAAAATAAGACCTAGCCAGGCAATCAGCTCTAATGCATCTTTTGGAGCAAAAAATTAATATAAGGCCCGGTCTTATACTGGGTCTAATATTAATTTTTTGCTCCAAAAGAGGGTCTTATATTAATTTTTTGCTCCAAAAGACACATTAGAGTTGATTGCCCGGCTATGTCTTATTTTCGGGGAAACACAGGATGGATTAGCGTTTTTCTCAAAGTTTGGAGTATTCAGCTGTTAGTTCTTCAAATATTCCTTCCACACCATTCCTTCCTCTCCTTTTGAGACTCCAAATATGAATATGTATCCTCAGTGGTGTCCCGCAGGTCTTTGAGGCTCTGTTCATTTTACTTCATTGTATTTCTTTTTGTTTCTCAGACTGGTTAATCTCAATTGACCTGTGTTCACTGAATCTTTCTTCTTTCAGTCCAGATCTGATATTGAGACTCTCTAGTGATATATTTTTTACATTTCAGTTATTATACTTTTCTACTCCAGAATTTCTATTTGGTTCTCTTTTATAATTTCTATCTCTTTATTCATATTTTGTATTTGGTGAGAGACCATTCTCATACTTTACATATGGATTCTTGGTTCTTTGAACACTTTTAAAATAGCTGCTCCTCTTTTAATTTGTCTAGTTAAGTCCAGCATCTGGTCTTCCTGTGCATGGATCATACTTTTTGTTTTATGTCTTGTAATTTTTTGTTGAACATTAAAAAATATATAATGTGGCAATTTGGGATATTAGATCCTCTCCCATTCCCCAGTGTTTGTTATTTATTGACTTTACTGAACTAATTCTATAAAGTCTGTATTTTTTGTCATGTGTGGCCACTGATGTCTCTGCTTGGTTAGCTTAGTAATTAGCTAATGATTGGACAAGGACCTTCTTAAACATTTAGAACCAGTTGTCCTCTCAGTTTTTGTTCAGGGACTGTGCATGACAGGGGCACTTTGTCAACACTCAGCCAGGTACTTGCCAACTCTGTCTAAACCTCACTTTTTACGTGCACAGAGCCTCAAGGTCAGCTGGAGATGAGAGTTTAGGGCCTCCTCAGGTCTTCCGAGTATGTGCACAGCCCTTTATGTGGTCTTCTAGATTCCCAGAATACGTTGGGCTTTTCCTTTTAAGCATTTTAGTCGGCAGTTGTTTGCCCCAGTTGTCATCTAGTGACTCAATGAAGTTAAATACCTGCCTTTAAGTGTTTTCAGTAAACACCTCAGTGAGAGGAAAGGGCTTTTTACACTGGGTGAGTTCTGGCTGAGGTCAGATTGGGGTTTTCCCTCTTGCAATTGGAGGTTTTCCAGGAAACCACCAGACAGGACAAATAATGACAGTTCTCTGGGAATGGAGCTTCAAATCTCCATTCTCGTTCTTCTCCTTCTAGTGGCTGTCAGGCTGCTAATTTGCACGGTAATTGTGAAGCTGTTGGTTTTCAATTGCCACAGAACTTACTGTTCTTACCAAGATCCAGCCATTTCTCTTGAATAAATCTCCATGGAGTGCAGCAAACCTTTGCTTATTTTCCAGAGTTCTGATGAAGTCGATTCTCACTCTCTTTTTGGTGTCAGTTTTCTCATTGCTTTTATAGAGATGAGATTTTTTGGGGGGTGGGTGGTCCTTGTGCCACCATTTTTGCTGATGTTAATTGCTTTTGGGTTTATTGTTAAAAGTGTTTTGAATCCCATTGCATGTTCGGCACCATTATATTTGGTTAGCTAAGAGAGCTCAGTTTTGCCACTAATTCACTGTGTCCAGGGCAAGTTACAGATTCCATTAGCCTCAGTTCTGTTGCTTGAAAAATGGAGGGTTGCCAAGTGAGAGCTCCAGTTTTTACGACCTCTGAAACCCTGAGCTTCTAAAGGCCATATTTTCATCTACATTTCCAATTCTTCTTATGCAGCTTTACCGTGTTGATTTTTAAAAATTCTTACCACAGCCGATCATAATTTTTGTGATAATTATTTCACTGTGAGTTGTAAACAATCTTCCAATAGCATCACGGTGGTGCTTGGCTGTTATTTATTCCCGCTGAGAAACTTCCTGCTGAGAAGATGCAGCTGCTATATATTTTACAATAATAAAATAATGGCGCTGCTCTTCCCTCCGATGTCCCCCGCCTTGGCTTGGTAGCTTCTTAGCAGGAAATTGAAGAAGAGACCTTTCGTTTGCCCTAGGACGGGGTCATGGTGTCAAGTCTGGAGGTAAGACGCCCTATTACCTGAGCCGCACGTCTTATGCGCCCTTTGACAGTTGCTGAAGAGTTGACTCAGCCACAGATTTCAGTCACTCCCTTGACTGTCATGTCCGTAAACTGCAGTCCCTGTACTGGGCTCCAGCTTTCTTCTGATGGTCCTGTAGTGCACATGCCTGATTGCTATGGACACGTACACCCTCCCCACACTCCTGCTTTCCATGCCAGGTGCCCTCTCACTGTCCTCCTGCTAAGGTGAAGCCCACTCTGTGATCACTTGTCCCAGGTTCGAGGAAAGGGCACAGAGCCTGGCACCACTCTCTGGAAGGCCCCGATTCATCCTCCCATTTTCCAGGTCCCTGTAGGTAGCGATCAGAGCATCACCCTTGCTTTCCTCTTCCCATGGAGGTGGGGCTGGGTGACAGTGATGGGGCAGGATGTCCTGGCAGTGTGGCCAGGCAGACTGGCTTTCTGTTACTGTGGAAGAGGGTGGGGTTCTGGGTCACACCACCAAATAACTCCTCCTTCACCTGCTTCCAGCCTTCCGTGTCCCTTTGGCCTGTACATGGAGGTTGTGATTGGTCACTGGCTCTGTCTGTCCATTGCCCTGCCCTGCCCCTCTGTGCCGAGCCCCACTCCGGGCCCTGTGAGCTGTGCAGGCCTCTGCGTCTTTTGGCTGGTGCAGGTAACTGACTTCAGATCCAGGCTCTCTCAGACTCGGTGCTGGCTCGGTGTCCTAGCAGGAAGGGGCAGGTGTTCCCGGCAGGAACAGGCAGATTTTTTGCCCTGTGCTTCCCAGGCCTCCTTAGCACCAGGTTCTAACCCACAGGTCCCCTTGCGCCCTCTGCTGGCCTGTGTCTCCAGGCGGATGGGACAGCTGATCCACAGGTGCCTGTACCTCCCGGCACAGGCTGCTCCCCAGCCACAGAACGTCTCCTGTGGGCGGCACTATTTCCAAATCTCAGTGAGTTGGGGACGGGACAGCCAGAGCAGGCCTTGTGTGGAGGTGGTGTGGGTGTGTGCCCATGTGCTGCGTTCTGAGAGATGCCAGAAATAATGGTGAGCAATGAGCCCTGCCATTAGCTCCCTCCTTCCTTTATGCATTATGTCATCTGGTTCGGTCCTTCATACTAGCAGCCTGTGCGACAGGTCCTGTGATAGGTGAGAAACCGAGATCCAGCTGGTAAGCAACAACCAGGACTCCAATGCAGACAGCAGCTTGGAGCTCTTTCTGTTCTGCTCAGGCCCACGTATCTGGATGGAGGACGTTTTCACTTCCGGTCAGTCACACAGGGTGTGCATTGGGTTAGTTTAGTGTTGTGCAAATGTGCTCTTCCCCAGGTGGCATGGGACTGACTGGTGGGAGCAGCGTGCTGCCGCCTCATGTTGAGTGCGTGCTGTGAGCGGCACCCCAGGTACAGGTGTCAGGCCACCAGTGTGGGCGCCTAGAAACGACTTGGTTTTCCTCCAACTCAGCTTCATTTCCACTTGGAGCTGCCAGTGGGGCCTGGCCGCCGGCCTTAGTCTCAGCCCTTGTGACATTTCTTTCAACTCTCAGCACCCAGTGGGCAGCACGTCGGTTCTGGGCCATGGCCTGTGGTGCAGTGAATGGTTCAGGGCTTGGAGTTTGCTCATTCTGATGGCCACTGAGCTGTTCAGGGCTGACTCTGACACAAAGGGACCATGGCCCTGCCCCGTGGGAATCTACAGTAACACACCCTCCCTTACTGATCCCTGCCTGATAGTTTGCCCCAACCTGTCCTGGGTTCAGCTGTCCTGAAAGGTTACCAACCCCTCATCTTACAGATCTAAAAATAGAAACAAAGCATGTCCAGGCAGTTCCAGAGGTTCAAATGGTTTGATGTCGCTCATCCAGCCCCTGTTTGCTTGGGGAATTAGTTGGGACTCTTTCCTTTGTAAATAAGGCTTGCAAAGACTCGTTTGGCTTTTGAAACACCAGAGAGACATACTTTGTGGCTCAGGTAACTGGAAGGTCACAGAGTACCGACTTCAGGAACAGCTGGATCCAGGACCCCAAACAGAGTCCCCCAGTGCGTTTGCCTTGTTCTGCTTCATCTCTTGGTGCTTCTTGCCTCTCTAGACTCACATCCTCCCAGACCCAACAGAAAATAAATATTGTCCTTCAACAACTCCATAAAGGCCCTGAACCTCACTCCCCTTGGCCTGAAATGAGTCGCATGCCTGTGCCTGAAACCACCGCTTTGCCAGAGGGTAGAACTGCAATAGCCAGCTCAGGCCGGGGCCGTGTTCATAGCTCCGGTCTTGGGCCACATCGTGTATGAAGAGTCAGGACTTGGCAGGTTCTCACTGAGTCCCTGGGTGTCTGGGGGAGCACAGTTTCCATCCTGCTGGGAGAGTAGCCCCCTCTGCTTGGCAGTGCCCAGGAGCGGAGTTCCCTCTCTGCCACTGATATCAAAGGACATACATCCTAAGCGGTCTTTAAACCCCTGGGATGGGTTCTCATTGTTAGGGGGCTGCAGTCCCTCGGTTCTCCTTTGTTTGACCTTCAGTGGCACAAAGGAAAACCTTCTGTTACAGAGACTGGAGCACTGGACACAGAACCTCTGCTCCCTTCCCCTCCATTTTCTGCTTTAGATCCAGCACCACTACTGTTCCCAGGCCCTCCCTGAGGGCTGGAAAGCATCATGGCCCTTCCTCAGGAGCTCCAGTTGTCCAGCCCTTCGGAGAGCAGCCTCATCACCATCAGAGGCTGGACCTTTCTGGGCTGCCCTCAGCCTGTATGGGAAGAATGCCTCTCAGAAGGGGGCTGATCAGTAAGAGCGCCCTTTCCCTACCAGCGATGCCATGTGCCCAGGTCCCACCGCCTGGTCACGGGTCAGGCCACACTGGTGGCCATGGACGCTTCCATCGCCTGGATGGTGCTGGCACCAAGCTCGTGGCAGCTCCTTGTCCTCGTGGCTGAGCTCTGCATCGTTACACATGGGAAGTGGTTCCACAGGTGCCCCCGCTGAGGGCCCATCTAATGATGTGAGCTGCACTCAGAGGTCTTGACACGCCCCCAGAACAGTGGTTCTCTACCCTGGATGCATTCTGAAATCACCTGGCGGGGGGGTGCTTTAAAAATATACTAACACCTGAGCCTCACTGCTGGCAGTTGGGCTGAGGCATGACCTGAGTATCAGGAGTTTTCAGAGCTCCCCACGTGCAACCAGGGTGAAGAACAACTGATCTGAAGCAGTACTTCTCGAACTTGAACGTGCAGTGGAGTCCCTTGGAGATGTTGTTCCAGGGAGATTCTGAGTCTGCAGGTCTGAGGGGAGGCTGAGGGGCGCACCTCTGACCAGCTCCAAGGAGCTGCTGAGGCTGCTGGCCCTCAGGCTGCACTGTGAGTGGGAGGGGACCTGGCATTCTGTCCATGAGGCCTCCAAACGTCCCTTGTCAGGTGGGCACATCAGCCTGGGCCAGTGCCGGCTGTCAGGACTCCATCCCACTGGGCTGCCTCGCCAGACACAGCTGCCCAGTTGGTTTCAGGCAGGTTCCAAGGCTGCCCCGAGTGATGTGTCAGCCATGAAGCCATTAGAATCCCTGGAATAGCACTGACTGCCGTCCCAAGGGTTCTCCAGGCAGAGCTTCTCCAGGTTGGTTGATTATTGATGTCTGCCAAGGGCAAGTGATAGGAGGGGGGCAGTAAGTGTGCCATTCTGCCTTATCTCTCCTTGTGGTGATGAAAATGAAGCATCAGGAAAAGTGGAAAATGACATTAGTGAAAACTTTAAAAATTTAAAAATGTATTTAGGTCCATAACCATTTGTTGGGATCTAATATATATTCTCAGTGCTGTGAACACACAGCTGCTTTCCACAAAGCCTGCACTTTATTAATAAACTTACAGTCTCAGGGCAAAAGCTGGGTTCAGTAAGGAACGTCACCAGCTTGTAAAATGAAGAATGGGGGAAATGTGAAAATTAATATAACAGTAGGTTTACGCTCTACAGTGCATATGTACTGGTTGTCTAAATAAACTATTTTAAAGTTAACCTAAAATGAAAATTAAGGGTTAACACCTTTCTAGTTACTAAACTAGAAAGGTGGTTTCCGACCTATAAAGGCATTAAAATAATCTTATCTGTATTTTTACGCAATTAAAAAAAAAAAAAAGCAAACAAGTACAAACACAGAATTTGCTTTACAGTTTCCTCAAAGCTTCGCATCTGACTCCAAAGCTGAATATTCTCGTAGGTCAGGCAGAGAGCAGGAGCACCTGGCTGCCTTTGCTTTCAGGCACCAGAAGCCAGGCTGTGGGCTCGTGCTTGACCGGGGAGCAAGCTGGCTGATGGAAAAATCTGAGAGTTCACCAAAGCAGGCAGGCCACATTTACGTCATGACAAATGGAGTCACGTGTCCCTGGTTCGTGTCATGTTTATTTTTTATAATTGCAGATACTTGCTCTGTGTGGCACCTCTTTATTTCTGTCCTCAGTGCCTCAGTCCATTTCTTTAGTCTCCCGCAGCGTGTCATTTCCCAGTGATTCTCGATGCTCTGTGTTCAGTCATTGCTGTCTCTCTGTATGTTAGGCCACACAGTCCTTGAGCGTGGTTCTACCCAGTGCCAGCCAGCTGAGAGAATGTTGGGACCACAGCCCACTCTCCCAGACATGTCGCACTCCCTTGTGCTCTGTCCCTGACAGCTGGGGCCTGCGCCTCTTCCCTCGGTGAGAGGTAGCAGGGACCACTGTGCATAGCAGTTGACAGACGTCACTGTTATCTCCTGAAGAGCACACCGTTGGAGATGGTAAAGCCAGGAGTGATTACGTTCCTGGGTTGCATTACTTGGAATGCATTACTTGTGTGAGAAAGAGCAGAGAACTAGGAGTTTGGAAGTCAGGCGGCGTCTAGTGCCTTTGCCACTAACTAACCATGAACCTGAGCGAGCAGCCGAGTCTTTGTCTGCCCCTGTGTCTGCATCTGCTGAGTGAGGGACGGGACCACACTCTCTCCTGTGACTTGTGCTGTAAGTGGCCTGGGGGCCATGCCCATCCCTGACAGTGAGGCGCATAAAAGCAGCTGTGTAAAAGCGAAAAGCACTCTGGGAAATGACGATGCTGGTATTTCTACATATGTGGTTTGAGCTCATGAAATGCTTGTTATGTGAACCATGTTTGCCCCATAGTACATGGGCCCCAGGTAGGAGTGAGATGAACAACAAGGCATCTAGCCAGTCCAGAGTGGAATTGTTTGGGGGAAAGATACCTTAATATCCTCCCAGATGGGTCAAGGGACAGTTGCCTTAATGAGCAGAGGGTCTGAGTCAGTGACTCCTGTTGGAAGTAGCACTGAAAAGTAGAAAACACCAGCACCTCTGCCACCTCTAAAAGTGGGGTGATGGGGTGACAAATGGTGACAATGACGTGCTGACCCCAGACCAGAGCAGAAGGCACCCCGACTGCATCACCCCTTCCAGGAGCCCTGGAATCACTTGCTCTTTTCCGGAAGTGACCAACCCCATGTGGCCTGAGGCAGAGTGCCTTCCACCCAGCCCAGCAGCTTATGCTGCCCACCTGTGGAGCCCCAGCAGGGCACTGCCCGTGCATTTCATTTTGGTGTTCCCATGGAGTATGTCCAACTGGAAAGAATTTGAAAAACTTTCAATGTGGCTATATGATCTACAGCTGCTCTTTGCACTGGTTTGTTTGTTTTGGCTAAAGATCAATGTAACTCATGGTGATTGTTGGACTCTTTATGCCATCACTTTGGGATAGTAACAAGAAAAGGACACATCGCGGGCAGGCACCGCTTCTCAAGGTTAACGGTACAACACACAGCAAAGGGAAGGTTTTGAAGTTGTCAACTCATTCCTGACCCTTGTAAACAGCCTCTCTAACTCATTTAAGTGCCCGCTTGGGCTGTGGGGCCATAATTGTTCAGTGAAGGGGAGGACCAGGTGAGGAGGAGCCACATGTACCTTCCGGGGGGGGGGGGGGGCAGAAAGCATCTGTCATCCTGTGTTCCAGTACGTTTGTGACCTCCTTCCTTACAGACATTATTTGATCTCCTTGAATTGTATGAGTTCCGGCGCAACATAATGATTTTGTTTTCTTTGTAACATACATGTACACATATGCTGAACGAGAAAGGGGAGCAGAGGGTGGAGGTGGTGCTGGTGGGTGGGGAGAATGAAGGGAAGGGAGAAGGAGTAGGGGAGAGGATTAGGAAAGAGAGCATTTTACTCTCAATATCCCATTCCAGTAACTTGGGTCCACGTGGCACAGTCTGTATACCTGATGTGGAGGGAAGGCAGCAGAGGTGAAAGTTAAAGGCCCTTAGAATTAGTCCTGTTACCTAAAGGTCAGCACCAAAGGGCTTGCTCATAACTGCCAGCCTCGCCGTGGGAGGGAATCTGCCGAGCAGAGGCCAGTGCTGTCTCACCCTGTGGCACGTGAGCTCTCAGTGCATTTTGCTCCTGTCACAATAGTACACAGTGGCGTAGGGCTATGGTGTGCTGGAAATCCATTTGCTCAGTGTAAGTAAACACATTGCGTGTCCCGTACACCACATGGGAAGTGCCCAGTATGGCGGCCTCTATCGATCCAGGTGGTTTCACATCTGCACATCGTGTGGGCTGCACAGCACGGTCTTGGGAAATTGATGTTGTGTCTTCAACAACACACATCCTGGCAGTGTGGGGGATGCGTGGGGACTTGGGACAGACAGTCCCCCCACCCCGAGCCTCACTTTTTTCTTTTGTTACATGGGGACAGTAACCCAACAACGTACGGATCCCTTGTGAACACAGGCCTTTGTACTGTGTGAAGCCCCATGTGTGGAAGCCATCATCATGGTTATTGTTACATAAAAAAAACAAAAAACTGGTAATTATTCTACCTCATTGTCTGATGCTGCCTATTTTGAATGGTTCAGAATAGAATGGTGGTGTTATGCCTCCTTATTAATAGGCTTTGCAGCTTGACTTCCTACTAAAAAAAAATCTGCATCTGCCATGCTGTAGAAACGCCAATCACACATGGAACATCCTCTATAAATGATGTCTTAAGAACTTTCTTCTGTCATTATTTTTGGTACACATACATAAAAAGGGGAGTTTATTACCTCTGTCAACTCATGAAGTTAAAAATAAAGCAGCCCTAATAAATCTTTCCTGTGCCCTGGGCTCTGGTGTCCCATTTGTCATGTGTGTGTGTGCAGCCATCAGCACAAAGTACAGCTGTCACTCCAAGATTGAAAGTTTCCAAGTCAGACAGCATCTTGGCAAGATACCCTCAGCATTAGAATGAATGTACATTATATTTTCCCAAGAATTATGCAGATACAATTTCTAAACCAAGGTTGTGAAGTTTGAAGCTCTTAACCCTTGCCTATTTTTGAAATGGTGGTTTTGTAAGTCTCTGATAATTTTATTTTACTCTAATAATCTAATGTCTAGACTAATGTGTTTCAAGTTTCCTGTGAAAACATTCACTTCTGGATGAGTGAAACAGTTTACTCCTGCGAAAGCCATCAAGCATCGCAGTCTGAAGCATGAGGCTTTTTGAGCAGTGTTCACGAAGGCTTAGGCTGCCTATGGGAATGCAGGTTCTCGTGTGTGAGTATATGCATATATGCTGCACTGGCAGCTGTACACATCCCTGGCTAAGTAACTATCAATTTGCCCATGCACAAGGGCTCTGAATACCATGAAATCAGCTGTTATGTAAGTTTCAGAAAATGGTGTAGTTTGTCTTACGTGAGATACTATCCTGTGCTTACAAACTGTCCTGTTTATCTTGTGGATGACTGAGTTTGTTTGAATGGAGCTCTCTGTTGTTTCTTTGCAAAGAAACAGCCTAGTGAGTTGTGGCCCAGTGACTCGTTGTCTCTGGATGTCCTCACCCTCCCTGCCCGGCCCATGGCCGGAGGGAAGCCTGAGGGTGGGAACAAGGCATCTGGAACGGGACGTCCCCTGCATCCCTAGTCCTTCACTCCCAAAGGCCATTGAGCTTCAGCTCTGCATGGTTATAAGGTAGGTGATGTCTAAAGGAGGACAAAGGACAAGAAACACTCAAGCTAAAGAAATATGACATAGTTTAGCCAAGTCATGGATTTTGAAGGAAGTTTGTCCTCAAGATGGTGGCATGCTAGGTGGCCTTGGGAACTAAGATTTAATAGTTGATGCTGTCTCATTTTTATCAGGAGGTGACTCACTTTCTAGCAGGTGCTATAAGTGCCTCTGGTTCATTCATTCATTCATTTAACAATACAATAGGGCCTCACTTAAGGTCAATAGGTTCTGTGACATTAAGCAAAATGGCACATAATGAAACCTGTTTTACCACAAGCTAATTGATATAAACAAGAATTACGTTCTTGCGGCACCTCATCAACGTTATAACAGAATGATGTTGAACAAAATGACATTATTCAAGGACCTGCTGTATTTATTGAACTCCTACTGTGTGGCAGTACCATGCTGGTCCATATTCCCTGTCCTTAAGCAGTTAGTCTTCAAGTTTTACATACTTAGCAAGATAGGGAATGACTCACTCTCTAGGCCATGTCTAATTTTAGCTGTTTGTTCTTTTTTATAAGATAAACAACTACAGAGCACTAGGAAACTTCTAAACTGACCACCCTCTAAGGTCCTTTAGTCTCCCCTCCTGCCCTACTCAGAACCCTAAGACTCGGCATCTGAGGTCTCTGGTTTCAGCCCTTTGCCTATGAGATTTCTTTGTTTTCTTTTCTCCCGTATGTCATAGTACATCTGTCCCTTTCTCCTCCCTGTCTTTTATGACAGGTGGACAGAGAAGGTTTTACGCAGACACATCGAGATGTCTGCTTCAAAGGCCTGGAGGTCCTCTGGCACCTTCGAGGCCAGTGGTTGGCTGTGGGGAGGTCCAGTCTGGACACCACTCCACTTTGGGGCTCTGCTCTTGAGGGCGATAATATCCAGCATGAAGCCGTAAGCTGGCCCAGTTTTCAAAAGGGATTTCTCACAGGAACTTTGCAAGCATGACACATTGCATTTGCCTCAGTAATGTGAAACTTATTTTGCTAAGAAAGGTACAAGCAGATTCTGGTGACTCACTAGAAAATAATAGTTAAGTCACAGTTTATTTTTGGCTTTTTCCCCAAGAAAAGGAAAAAATTGATAAACGTATAGGGAATGTAAGCGGGCTTAACTTTATACAGGGGAACTGGATCAAAGTCATGGAGACTTGCAGATGATTAAAACCGGTAAGTCCTGTGGACCAGAGGTCCAGGCATTCTCACAGTGCATTGTGGGAGGTCCTGAAGGGGTGTGTCAAGCTCCTCAGGGAAGAGGAATAGAAGCTGCTATCTGAAGGATGAGTAGGAGTTTATAAGAAGGAAGTGGAGCATAAGGGCAGGGAAGAGCATGTTGAAGCAGAGGGAACGACATCTGTAAAGGCCCTGGGCTGGAAGGAAGTGGAACGTTGAGGGGGGAGGGCGAGTAGGGCCACAGCACACGTTTATGCCACTGTGTACAGGGCCTCTGGTTGAAGTCCAGGCTGCCTCCTCGTCTCATCCATATTTAGATTTACCCACATGTATATTGCTCTCCATTCCTACCCACATCTCCAAGTTTCCACCTGAGATCACACCCTTCCTCCTTTAATATTTGTTTTAGTGTGGGATTGCTGGAGACAAATTGCATCCTGTCTTCTTGTCCAAAAATGCCTTTATTTAACCTTTTTTGTTTTCTGGTAACACTTTTCTCTCAACAGCTTTATTGACATATTATTTCGTACCAAGGAGTTCATCTGTTTAAAGTGTATTGTCAGTAGATTTTAATATATTTACAGAGTTGTGCAACTATGAACACAATCTAATTTTAGAACAAATTCATCTGCCCCTAAAGAAACATTGTGGCCATTAGCACTCACTCCCTGTCTCCCTTCTCCCAGCACCCCACTCCCCAGCCCTAGACAAACACACATCCGCTTTCCTTCTCTAGGGATTTGCCTATTCTGGATATTTACACATATGTTAATAATTATCATATTTTCCTAATGGATTACCAGCTGCCTCTGAGAGGATAATATTGCCATCACTGACCTGAAAGTTGGTGAGTACAGAGAACCTGGAGATGATGCAGGACAGAAGCAGGCCCCTGCCAGGGACAGAAGACAGAGGGAGGATGTTAGAGGGGAAGTTCAAGGACATCAAATGAAAGAATTTTTTTAACCTAGTCGCCCCTAAAGCTGACCTTATGTAGGTTAGGTCACCTCCTCAATCCAGCCAGGGGAAGAGCAAGGTGAGCTAAAGGTGACTGTCGGTCTTTCTACAGCTCTCTGAGGCTAGATCAGCTGGTATTTAAAAGTCACAAAGTCAGGATACTAAGGCCCATTGACCTTGGTTATTGTAAATTTAATAAGTGCTTCCCTCAGCAAGTGTATTTGAATATTCTGCCCCACAGGGCTGCTTTCTTATAATGTTACGTATCTGGCATATTCTCCTTCGATTATCCATGTCTATATTTACTTCTTTATGGCATTACATCACCATGTTCGGTGCTTTTTTTGGCTTACATTCTAGACCACTGAGTCCTCTGCCCTGTTCCCCTGAGTTGCAAGTGCTCTGCAATGTATTTTGTTTTCTCTGCCATGGCCACTCCTTCTGTTTTGTATTCTGGTGAATAGTTTTGCCCCAGCAGCTTATGACAGACCTTCTATAAAGACAGAGAGATAGACAATTGGACTGGATGTTACTATTCAGTTAGCCTTCAAGGACTTAGATGGCAGACACATTGATCAGTAGGCCACTTGGGAATGGTGGGCGTCGAGATGCTATGACGTCCATCAGAAACACCACACAGTCCTGGAGACGGGACGGGTTGTGTGACCAGCAGATAAAAGCTGGCTAGAGGCAAGTTATGTCTCCAGGGGATCTGAAGAGAACAAAAGAGTGGTTGCCCATGTAGGATGTCAGGAATAGTCTTTAGTCCCAAGGGATGTCAGTTCCGTTATTGTTCCCATTTCCAGGAAGGCAGCAGCAATCTTTCCCACCCATCACCCACCCAAATACACACACCACTATACACGCTCAAACGCATGCGTTAAATGGGGGCTGAATGGTTTTCAAGTTAGGCTCTGTTGTTAGGTGCACATATGTTAATAATCAAAGAATGGTCTTTAGGGTCACTAACACTTCTGAAGTTCAAGAACAACAGGTGCGTTATGTGGCATATCTGTTGGTTCATTCATTCTGCAAATGTCTGTTAGGCACTTTTTTTTTTCTTTAGTTGGGGAGGGGGAACACTGTTTATTGAGGAACAGTGTATACTTCCAGGACTTTTTCCAGGTCAGGTTGTCCTTTCAATCTTAGTTGTGGAGGGCGCAGCTCAGCCCCAGGTCCAGTTGCCGTTTCTAGTTGAAGGGGGCACAGCCCACCATCCCTTGCGGGAGTCGAACCAGCAACCTTGTGGTTGAGAGGACGTGCTCCAACTGACTGAGCCATCCGGGAGCTCAGTGACAGCTCAGCTCAAGGTGCCGTGTTCAATTTTAGTTGAAGGGGGTGCAGCCCACCATCCCTTGCGGGACTCGAGGAGTTGAACCAGCAACCTTGTGGTTGAGAGCTCACTGGCCCATGTGGGAATTGAACCGGCAGCCTTCGGAATTAGGAGCACAGAGCCCCAACCACCTGAGCCACTGGGCCAGCCCTCTGTTAGGCACTTTTTGTGGTCAAATGCTGAGCCCCATGTGAAGATGGAGAAGGTAGAGCCCCTGTGCCCTGCTCCCTCTAGGAAGACGAGCAAGACCTAAGACCCCGAAGGCTCTCTCAGTGTTATCTCATTTTTAGGAACATTGAAAAGTAAAAGACTCCACTGGTTGGATGATCATTTCAAGACAGGTGTCTGGAAGTGGTCTGGGCTCTTCAGCTGATTTGGCACAGGAACACTGACTGGTATTCAGATTTGTTTTGATTTGCTTTTAAACAAAATGAACTACATCTATGGATCTTTTAAGCTTCTTAAAAGTGACTTAATTTTATTTCCCATCACTCACCATGGGACCCTCAGATACAGCCACACAGGCCAAGGAGGAATCAGCTTCTCCATAACAAGCAGCCACAGGCACTGGAAAAAGCATAAGAGAAATGCACACAGATTGGCCTTACTAAAATGCCTGCACTTCTGTGCAAATTTACCTCTGTTGTTCATCTCTTTAAAAGTCCCGTTGCTCTGTGAAGAAAAGACAGCTTCTTTCAATTCCCATGTAGATCGAGAAGGGTCACAATAAGGATGGTTCACTTTTTACAAAGTCGGGCATCAGTAATTTCCTGGACGACTTCCTATGTCTTCGGTTGGATTGTAAAACTAGATCCATTTCTGGGACCTGATCAATGACTTCACTGTTGCTTTTCGTTTCATCTGTACCCAGATCTGTCATCTCCAGAAGTTCCCCAGGTGTTGTCACCTGTCCGGTTCATGTGTCGCACTCAGTTCCGTGCTCCTGGCACTGTCCTAGGTGCTGAAGAGAGCAGTGGGTATACAGGCGTGAAGCTCACTCTCGCCAGCACACAGTGTGGGAAGGGAGGGGCGTGTTAGGCAGACACCTCACCAATGAGCCCCCGTGGACAGCCTCAGTGAGTGTTGTGGAGAAAGGTATGGGGGCTGGGAGACAAGACCGCAGGGATGTACCCATGGCCCGGAGCGTGCTGTGGAATTAGCGGGTCTGCAGGGGTGAACGCTACGGCTTTCATGCATAATTACATGCTCAGAGGTATGTAATTAAGTTACAGATTTTTTTTTCATATTGTGTAGATAAACATAATGGATTGAAACTTTTAAAACACCACATTAAAACCTATTCTCGTTCTTCTCATGAATAATCTCTTGTCAGCTTTTTCGTATAAGCTGCATCAAACAGTGGTATTCTTCTGTAAGCTGGGAAGAAGCCTGTGGTTCCAGTTAGGGTTCAGGGAGAGGGAGTGGGCCAGCTCCCCCTGGGGAGCCTTCTTGAATACAAGACTCCCTGGGTTCTGTGGGCACCCAGATACACACTGATGAGTGCTGTGAACTGCTGCAGGGGCCAGAGACTCAGTACCCTGTTGAGTTAATTAGAACTCCTGAAGGGGCCCCTCAGGTTCAGATTGAAAGACTAAGTTTGCCTTTACTTGTACTTGAGCTGTCAGAGCAATAGTGTGGGGCAGGTAGGCGACAGCAGCTGGGGACAGCCGAGGGGGACAGTGGGGCAGCCTGACTTGAACCTTGAGTTCCAGTGAGAAACAAAGGGATGTGGGGAGATGGTGGGTATTTGCCACATGGCCTTTCTGATTATGGCTTGTCCTTGACATTGCCTCGGGGAAGGGGAAGTCATTGGGCCCAGCAGACAAGATACCCCATTGTACCAGCAATGGAAGGTTTTCACCTGGAGTGTCCCAGTGAAGGGGACCGTCCTCCATCTGCACACTCTGCAATCTCAGAGGGCCGGCAGCCTCCAAGGCCTGGAATTTTCCTCTGTTACTTGGTGGCAGTGTTACTCGTGGTCCATCAGGACATTGGGAAGCTCTTGATCCAGGTGTCTTGATCCTTTGACTAATAATGGTGGCTGTGAAGTGAGCCATTTGCACAGGACACTGTCTTCAGATGTGCTACCAGGCGTGTGTTCCTGTCTGCATCTGTGCAGAGACCTGAGCACATGGTGACGAACAAGCCACGGAAACCGACCGCTGTTCTCAGCAAGTATTTGTGTGTACTGTGTTCTCACCATCCCAGGTAATTAAAGGATTATTATCCCCATTTTGTAGATGAGGAAACTGAGGTTCGGTGCGGGTGACTGTTAGGCTGAGGGCTCGACCCCAGGACTGCCTGACTTCTAAGTTGTGGCCCCTTTTCTCTGTACCCTGTTGACTCTTGTGAAGGTGTTTGGAGCATAAAACACAAGCAGGTTTTAAGGTGAGGTGAGCCTGTTTAGTGGTCCCTTCATCTGTGGAGTGGCTTTTGCCAACACGTGCGAGTCTGTCAGCAGCCTTGGCATCTGGCGATGCTCTGCGCCTGGGCCCCAGCAGGATGTACCAAAGACATTGAGGACTGGGCCGTCCTCTCGGGCCTCCCACATTCCTGCCTGCTCCTGAACCCTCCGTCCCCTGTTGCTGTGATAGCACCAACGTCATCCAACCCAGGAGAAGCAAGAGTGAGCTTCTGGATCTGCTCCACACTCAGTGGGTGGGGCGCCCTTCACACCCACACTGTTGTGCACACACCCTCACATGCACCTCCATGGTCTCAGCACTTCCCAGCAAGGAATGTTTAATTACAATGTGTAGAGGTGAATGGACATTTTGAAGGGAACATCATGGTTTCTTTCTCAGGAGTGTTAGGTAACCTATCATGGCAGCTGCACATGCCTTCCCTCAGGCTTGGATACCCTGTCAGACCTAGTGGATGGGCTTCTGGGATTTCCTCAGCCTCTGGTCCCTGGCCCGACCCTGGAAAGGGGCTGCTTGGCAGGAAGAGCCATTTTGATGGGAGATTGGTGTCTTTTGGATGTCCCAGCTTCCCTTAAGCCCCTCTGGGGACAGCTCATGACTCTCCCCTTCACTGGGGCAGCACCTGCACGAGGCAGGGACCACATCAGTCTCATCCTTCATTGTACCCCAGGCCTCCCAGGTGCCTGTCCATCCATGTTGGGGGTACAGTCAACATGAGCACAACATGAGTGCATGCAGTCAATACAAGATGTGTACCAACCTACGTATAACATGAGGACATCAGTTGGTGTCTTTGCTTTGCCACTTTGGGTCAGTTAATCAACTTACCAAATATAATATGTGGTCAGAGTTCCAAAATGGGAATACTAAAAGTTCTTGGGGATTAAATGAAGTACTTCAGATGATATGCTACCTGCTTGATAAGTAATTGCAATTGTGGTTAACTCCAAATTCAAGCGACAGAAAGTGCTGACACTTG
This sequence comes from Rhinolophus sinicus, assembly GCF_036562045.2. Taxonomy (NCBI): domain Eukaryota; kingdom Metazoa; phylum Chordata; class Mammalia; order Chiroptera; family Rhinolophidae; genus Rhinolophus; species Rhinolophus sinicus. Next base: position 65,937,319 of record NC_133755.1, on the reverse strand, counting down.
TACCTTCTAGCTCAGTGACAACTGTGGAGGATGATACTCAGGGTCAGAGTTGGTGGCTCGTTACCATTCCTCACCATTTTCACTCTCCTGCTTCTCATATTTTCCATCTTTTCCTTCTCTGCTACCTCTTCCTGCAAATGTCCTGGTAGCTGCTCCCTCCCCTCACAGTGTCATTGAGCAGCACTGGGATCAGGGATTTTGATATGATTGCATTGAATTTGTAGGTTGCTTTGGGTAGTACAGATATTATAACAATAATTGGTCTTTTCATCCATGAACCTGAGAAGTCTTTCTTTGTTATCTCCTTTAATTTATTTCAGCAAACTTTTATAGTTTTCAGCGTACAAGTCTTTCCTCATCTTAATTAAGTTTATTCCTAGGCGTTTTATTCCTTTTGATGCTACTGTGAATGGAATTGTTTTCTTAAGTTCCTTTTCAGATTGTTCATTGTTAACGTATAGAAACACAACTGACTTTGTGTGTTCATTTTGTGTCCTGCAACTTTGCTGAATTCATTTTGGAATCTTTAGGGTTTTCTACATATAAGATCATGTCATCTGTGAACAGAGATCATTTCACTTTTCCCTTTTCAATTTGGATGCCTTTTATTTATTTTTCTTGCTTAATTGCTCTGGCAAGAACTTCAAGTACGTATTATGTTGAATAGATGTGGTGACCATGGGCTTCCTTATCTTGTTATTGATCTTAGAGGAAAAGATTTTATTAATAGTTTGCCCCCCGTTTGAGTATGGTGGTTGTTGTGGGCTTTTCATGTATGACTTTATTATGTTGAGGTAGTTTCCTTCTCTTCCTAGTTTTCTTTAGTGTTTTTTGTCAGGAATGATTGTTCTGCATCAACTGAGATGATTATGTGGGTTTTTCCCCCTTCATTCTGTTGACCAGACATTTTATGAAACCAAATTATTTGAAAATTGAGAGGCAAAGTTGATGAAGCTTTGTTCACTTTTTAAGGAATTGGCTGGTCAGGAATTGGGCATTTTGACATTAATATTAAAGGATACCTAAATATGAGACCCAGCTCTGGCACAGATCTGTGACTCCTTTCCTCTGTTAAATATTTTCTTGTATTTCTCCCATCACTTCCCGTTATGTGTTGTATACAAGTGGTAAATGTTAATTGGTTAATTAAATATTTGGGCTCCCTGTTTAAGTGTGAGGATTCATACTAACTGCCAGTAAAAAAATAGTTTTTCAAATAAATGGTGAGTTAGTATGAGTTGGGTAGAGGGCATTGTTTAAAAGTCAGCTATGGAAGACAGGAACACAGTTAGTTCAATATTCTATAACAGGAATATTGACCAGTAATCATTTATTTGATATCCATGAAGAGTCAGAGATATTTTATTTAGGAAGAAGCCAATGGATGAAATAATAATAATATCTGGGATGATTTGCTTTGAAATAACCTAGTGAGAGTGGGAGAGGGAGAACGAACGGGTTAAGATGAAACAAGAGTGACCGTATATTAAATTCATTATATATTCTTTGTGCTTTTGTATCTGTTTGAACTATCTCATAATAAAACATTTCTAAAAGCAATGTAATGTAAATCAATGATGGTGTGGCTTTATATTGAAATATTGTGTAGCCATTACAATAACACTTAGGAAGAATTTTAACGATGTGGTATAAGTAAGAAAACCAAGAAGTCAGTCTTCCTAATACGGTGTGTTTGCATGCACACATAAATATTGGCATAGAAAACATATGGGGAAGGAAGTACGTTAAAACATTAACTGTGGTTATCCTTGGTGGGTGGGACTATGGGTGGTTTTCATTCTCTGTAGCTTCCAAACTTTCTACAGTAAACGAGAAAAATGTAATTTCTGAAAAACTTTTGAGAGAAAGGAACCAAATTGCATTGTGTAAATTGGTGAAGCCTTTGTTCCAGTTATCTATGTTCTGTTAAATTGCTCCAGTCAGTGATTAGATAAATGCCTATGTGATTACTCACCTTGAGCTGTGGACATGTTTTGGGCTGTACTGTCCTATATTCCGCCCTGGAATCTGTCTTCGCTGGAGTGTGGGCAAGAGAGGTGATGGGCGAGTAGCAGTCACCATCACCATTTTATTCACTGTTAACTTCTGTTAAACATGTTTCCTTAACATGCATTTCCATCTGGTTTTAGTGAGCTGGACATGATTTCCACGAGGGTGATGGACTTTAAGCTTCGGGAGGCCGCAGAAGGCCTTGGGGAAGACAGCACAGGTAAGGCCCTCACTTCCTCTGCTCTGGGAAGAGTCCTCCTCGTTGGGTTATGGGGCAGGGAGAGGGGCTGATGGAGCCAGGCCTTTGGCGTTCTCTTCATGGAGATTTGGGGGTTCAGTTCACAGCGTGCTCAGACAGCTGCCAGGCCCCTCACACTGTGATTGCAGAGCACACCCAGACTATTTAAGGCCACTCAGGGGCAGTCTTCCTTTGCTTCTCTGTCAAACATGGGGGCGGGGAGTGGGAGTGTTAGAATCATTTCCCTCATTCCTGGAGGTAAGCGTGTCCCCATGTTTGGTTGACTTAAAAGCAAAGGAAGAGAGGTGCAATGGAATCATTTCTCTTCCAAGAGCATCTAAAGGTACCATGAAGAGTTTGGGTAAAATATAAGGTGGTTTGACCATCTAGAAGAAACAATAATAACAAGAGCAAGCCTTTGGTCCTTCCCTCTTTTAGAAGACCTTATTATATCCTTTACTGAGCTAAATTCTAGGCCCATGAATCACCATCTCATAACACATCCTAAGAGTTACCCAATTATGTGATTGGCTTACTGCTATTTATATATTGCTCTTTATGTCTTGATAGACTTGTAAAATTGACATTAAAAAACATTGATCTTCCCACAATGTACCTTTTCTAAAGATCAGCCATTTATACTCACCTTATTTTGGTAACAAAGTTCTCCAGCTCTCTCTTATTTAAAGTTAAAATGCGAGTTGTCATTTTTTTATATATAGTTCAGGGGGAACAGTTTCCAATATTAAATTCTAGTTGGTAACCATTAGCTTCAGATACAAATTTCATTAATATATTATAGATATATTTTACATATTATAGATATATTTTTCTCACTATTTCATATTAGAAGTATGTTTCCTCTGCCATATTTCAAGAGATGCCAAAAAAAAAAAAAAAGATACAATGTGTGGTTTTTAAAATGAACCCTGAGAAAAAAATTAGTTTAAAAATTTCTCATATTATGGCACACTGAAATATTACTGTTTTTAAACAAGAAAATACTGTTTGACAAAGTAGTTCATTAGCCTGAAATAAACTCTATAAATGCTAGTTTGGGGTACTTACAGAGGTCACGATGAAGAATCAGTTTTTTAAAAAGGAAGAGAGAAACTAAGTATTCTTCTTTTTATCAAATAATGGTGAACTAAGTTATTCAGACTAACCCCTTCCATATATATAAAATTGAAAATTCTAGATAAGAGCATTCTTAAAAAAATCTTTTCAAAAATAAGAAATAATGAGGCCAGAATGAAAGGAAAATGGTAATCCAGAGAAACAAGCAAGCATAGAAACTACTTTTGCCCTCAGATCATTTACCAATCTTGGAAATTTTGAATTTCCCTTTTATGTCTTCAGGAGTTGGAGGTGAGGGATAGGGTTCGATATCAAAGTACAGGCCTGTACAAGGTGGGCCATCTAATTGAAGACCCTTCTTACAGTAAGCGGGGGGCCCAAGAAGCAGCAAAATCTGAATAAGTATGAACCAGAGGTAAATCAACCCTTGTGTGGATTTGTAGCTTGAGTTTGCACCCCTTGGGTAGTTCAGAGAATTTCAACCCTTGAATTTGGCTATTGATATTTCTAGACTAGATGTAACCCTAGGTACCTTGCAGAAGCAAACAGTCTTATCTAAAGGCAGGTGCCTTCTATCTAGACTTCAAGTTATTATGGAGAATAATATCTTCGGTGTTATGACAAACACGTAATCAGGAATAACTGGGCATATAAGGCAATAAGGCATCATGAATGAGAATGTGTTAGGGGTTGAATGGTGCGCCTCCAAAATTCAATTGGGGGTTGAAGTCCTAACCTCCAGTTCCTCTCAGACTGTGACCTTATTTGGAAATTGGGTCTTTGCAGATGCAGTTAGTTAAGATAACACAAGGGCATACTGGAGTAGGGGGGGCCCTAATCTTACGTGACTGATGTCCTTATAAAAAGGGGAAATTTGGACACAGACATGCATGCAGGGAGAACACCATGTGAAGATGAGGTCAGAGACTAGGGTGATGGCATCTACAAACAAAGAGGCACCAAATATTGTCAGTAAACCCCCAGAAGTTAAGGGACAGACATGGACAGCTTTCTCCGTTACACTTTGAAAGAACTAACTATGCCAAAGACACTTTGATCTCGGACTTCTAGCCTCTAGAACAGTAGTGGGACAATAACAATTCTGTTGTTTAAGCCACCCACTTTGTGGTACTCTTTTATAGCAACCCTAGTAAACTAACACAAAGCAGAAACAAGAGAAACAGACACAAAGGCATCGGATATCAGAATTATCAAATATGTGCTAAAAACAAACATGCATCTTATGTTTGAAGGTAATAAAAGTTTGAAAATATCTGGGAGGAACAGGGAACTATAAAAAGTGCTATAGTACCCACCCAATGCTCTAAGGCAAAAGAAAGAAAGAAAAGGGATACCGATGGAAAGAAGAAATAAAACCCCCTCTAACTGCAGTTGACATGATTATACAAAATAGCCAAAAAGTACCTAAAACTCTTAAGCAAGTTTAGCAATATTTCACTATACAAGGTCAGTATTTTTTTTAAAAAGGTCAATTATATTTCTATATAGTAGCAATGAAAGATTGAAATTTAAAATGTGCCTTTTACAATAGCACCCATAAGAAAAAATATTCAGGTATATACCTAACAAAATATATACAGGATCTAGGTACTAAAAAATACAAAAAAAATAAATTGTTTAAAGAAGTCAACAAAGATCTATGTACAGGGAGAGATGTGCTATGTATGTGTTATGGACCAAAAGTGTCCCTCAAAAATGCATATGTTCAAACCATAATCCCAATGTGACAGTATTTGGAGGTGGGGGTCTTTGAGAGGTAATTATATCTAGAGGATAGAGCCCTTATGAATGGAACTACTGCCTTTGTAAGAAGAGGCCAGAGAGCTACTCACTGTCTTCCTGCCATGGACAGAGGACACAGTGAGAAGTTGACCGTGTGTGAACAGGAGGAGAGCTCTCAAGAGAACCCCACCATGCTGGAACCCTGATCTCAAACTTCCGGTCTCTAGAAGAGTGAGAAATAAATTTTTGTTATTTATAAGCCACCCAGTCTCTGGTACTTTATTATAGCAGCCCAAACTAAGACACCATTTTGTTCTGGATTGGACAAATCAGTGTTGCTACAATGTGAATTCTCCACAAATTGAGCTAAAGAATGGTGTACTATTATATGTGGGGTAGAGTACACTGTTTATAAGTCAGCTATGAAAGGCAGGGACACAGTTCAATATTCTGTATCAAGAATATTGACCAGTAATCATTTATTTGATTTCCATGAAGAGTCCGATTTTGTTTATTTAGGAAAGAGCCAAATCCATATGGATGAAATGATTATAGTATCTGACATGGTTTGCTTTGAAATAACCTAGTGAAGATGCAGAGGGGTGGTAAAGATGAACAACCAAAACCCCAAAAAGATATTTTTCCAATGTTGACAAGCTGATTTGAAATTTTACATGAAAAAGGAAAAAAAATTAGAATAGTAAAAACAATTTGGAAAAAGAACAAAGTTGGAGGACTCACATTACCTGTAAAAGGTAAAACTATGGAACAGAGGAGCTATCAGAGGTTTCCAGGGGTAAAGGCGGGGGAAGGGTTTGGCTATAAAAGGGAATCATGAGGGGCGATGCAGCGTTCTGTATCTTGATTTTGGTGGTGATTATGCAACTCTATGTACATCAAAAAGACTGAATTTTACTGTATGTAATTTTAAAAGTAATTTTTTAAATGATACACCCGATTTGAAAAACAGTCAAATGGATTTTCTAGAAATAAGTTTAATGATTACAATTAAAAACTCAGTAGTGAGTTTAACAGTGGATTATATCAGCTCAAGATAGATCACAAGAAAGTATACAGAATGGTAAAAAGATGGAAAACACAGAAGAGAGGACAAGAGGCACAGAGATAAGTGAAAGTGTATAAGATACATTTGAGCACAGTCTCAGGAGAAGAAGGAATAGCTGAGAATTTTCTGGAATTGATTTTAAAAAAGACGACCCAATCCACAGATTTAAGAAAACCAATGAATCCCAAGAAGGATTAATAAAAAGGAAAATCCATACAGAGTGAAAATATAGAAAATCAAAGACAAAGGGAAAAAATCTTAAAATGAGTCTGATTTTAAAAAAAGACATTACCTTCAAGGGCACAAAACCTGATGACTGGCTTCTCAGCCACACAAGAGAAGCCACAAAACAGTGAAATAATAGCTTCAATGTTATTGAAAGAATCACTTAGAAAAATAACTGCCTATCTAGAATGTTATACCTGGGAAAATATGTATTTCAGGAACGAAGGAGAAATAAGAGCATTTTCAGACAAACAACAACAGTTTGTCACGAGTAGACCCTCCCAAAAGTGGATTCTGAAGGAATCTGCTTCAGGCGGAAGGAAAATCATCCTAAATGAAAGGTCTGAAACAAAGAAGGAACAGGGAGCAGAGGAAATGAGAAACAAGCAGATACATCTAAATGTACATGGAATAATATCTTTTGGGTTTTTTAAAGGTGAGAACAAAAACAGGGCATAAAAATAGGATTAAGGTATTCTAAGTTCTTTGTCTTGTCCTATAATAGAATGTGTAGTATAATTTCTAGGACAATCACTGAAATAACAGAGATTAAAGGCGAAGCTTACAAACTAGAAATGGGAAGAAATGGAATAATTTTTTAAAGTCAGTTAATCCAAAAGACAGCAAGAAAGGATATTAAGGAAAATCTCGTAAGATGGTGGACTTGTTTTTATTAACGTATCAGTAATTACAGCAAGTGTGAGTGGACTAATTGCATTAATTTTTCCAGTTAGAAGTTAAAGATCATTAAACTCAAACTCTCTTAAATATAAAGGTTCAGAAAAGTTGAAGGTAAAAGGATAGAAAGACATGTACCTGGCAAACACTGGGTAGAAGGAAGCTGGCATAGCTGTATTAATAGCAGTCAAAATAAAAATTAAGGCAAAAGTATTACTAAAATTAAAGAGGACATTTCACAAAAGGTTCTGTTCTCCAGCAAAATAATAAATGTATCTTTCTCTGCACCAAAACATGTCAAAAGTTATAGAGTAGAAATTGACAGTTAAATAAAGATAAAATCTGCCAGAGCAGGTTATTTTTAATGCATCTCAGTAATTGATAGAAGAAATGCATTAAAAATTAAAGATATAAAGTATTTAGATAACACAATTAAAAAGAGAATGGCCTTATCCTAAATGACATATATAGAACATTGAAAAAAATACATCTTCAAGCACACTAAGAACACTTATAAATTTATGGTGAGCCATAAAACAAGTCTCAACAAATTTGAACAGATTCAAATCATACAGAGTATATTGTCTGACCACCGTACAGTTAAGCTAGGTATCAGTAAAAGAAAGATAAGAAAATCCCCAAGTCCTTGAAAGTACCTAAAATTAATAAATTAAGTTGCCTAAAAATTAATAAGCTAAGTATTTGTCTCAAGAAGTTTAAAAAGTAAATCTGAAGAAAGTAGGAGGAAGGAAAGAATAAAGATAAGAACAAAATTAATACAGTAAAAAATAAATATTCAGGGGGCAGCAGGATGACTCAGTTGGTTAGAGTTTGAGCTCTGAACAGTAGGGTTGCCGGTTCAATTCCCACATGGGCCAGTGAGCTGTACCCTCCACAACTAGATTGAAGGACAACAACTTGGAGCTGATGGGCCCTGGAGGAACACCCTGTTCCCCAATATTCCCCAATAAAAAATTTAAAAAAATAAAATAAGTAAAATAAACATTCAGTAGAGAGAATTAACAAAGCCAAACTTTTTTTTTTTTTTTTTTTTCTTTTTAAGGCAAATAAAATGGACAGACCTCTGGTGCAATTGATCAAGGAAAAAAGAGGAGGCACACATAATTAGTATCAGGGCTGAGAAAGAACTTGATTACAGATTATGTGGATGCTAAAACAATAAGGATATTATTAATAACTACATGTCAATAAATTTGAAAATTTGGAAAAAACTCAAATTCTTAGAAAAATGTTACTTAAAAAAACAGGTTCAAAAAGTAGAAAACCTGAATAGTCTCTGCCACCATTAAAGAATTTGAATTAAAAAGTCTAGCAGGTGAATAAATGTAGCACAAACAGGCCCCCAGTGGATGGCTGACTAACCATTGCAAGTCAAACAAATGTGTTCAGCCGTGAGACTCCGAGTCTGTGTGGCCACTGTCACCCACATCCACGAATCCAGCAGTGGCATCTTTGACTGTAAAGGACAGTGAGGTTGCATGCTGGTTCAGATGTGCGGAGATGTGGACCTTCTGCAAAGGTCAGATGGTGACCTGGCAAATGCAGAAAACAGGAGTCTTTCCAGATAATCGACTCTCAGGTACTATAGAAACTCCTACTAGAGTAAGTCTAATTCTCCACGTTAGAGCAAGATCGTGCACACTTCCCCAGAGGGCGTTAATATAAACCAAGTATCAAGACCCTGTTTTTTGTTTTGTTTTTTTAAAGGAATTCAGCTTACAAAATTATTTACTTATAAAACTAATAAATGGTTCTAGCAGATTTTCAAGATACATTAGACAATATCCTGGTAACCCACAAATTGGCATCCTTCTATTGTTAGTCCTTATAAAGATTCAGAAGGAAAGGGATGAACTCTATTGAGCTGCTGACGTGAAATCGTGGGATCCGGATATGATAGAGTTTGTGGGTGAAAGTGCAGGGGACATCCTGGGTGGGGAATTCTAACCGCCAGGAAATATGGCAGAGTAGGGCTTAGTGCTGCCACCACCATTTGGGACTTCTCTCACCCAATGTTGTTAGCTCATCACGGCCCGTGAGGCTGGGCCTCCTCTGACTGTCCTTGATGCTCACATCTGCGCCAAATGAAGCACTTAGGGATTATTTTGAAAAATAATTTGGGTTATGACATGACCTTTACCTCATCAGGACTTTTTGCTTTGGGCTATGTATATTTCAGAGATTAAAGCCTGATTTCAAATGAGAGGAAAGTTGCTTGTGCTTTGATGCTGTGATCACGCTCCAGAGTTTTTTTCTTGGCTCTTTTATTAAATGTCTAAAACGCACAGAAATCAAAATTTGTTTTTGGGTGTGCAAAAATGGTGCCCTGGCTACTTCACATACTTCTCTTTAACAAAAGGACTTGTCAGGAGCGAAGAATTGATGCGTGGACAGAAATCTTGCTTTCTCTCCTCGTGCACGTCTTGCACAGGCTTGGTAAGCGCTCCCATGCATTCCTTCCGCACAGGAAAGAAAAAATCCAAATTCAAAACATTTAAGAAGTTCTTCGGGAAGAAGAAGAGAAAGGAATCCCCTTCGTCCACAGGAAGTAGCACCTGGAAGCAAAGTCAGGCGAAGAGTGAGGTCATGGCCATCGAGTCAGGGCCAGTGGGCTATGACTCAGAGGATGAGCTTGAGTAAGTTGCTTTTCACATCCTTGAGGCTTGTGTGAGCGGGAGCGCCGAATACTCTGTCCCATTGTCTTGGTAATTTGCTGCGTTTCCAAGTCTGTTTGCCACCTAGGTAATTCTATGGCAGGTTCTCCCATAGAAGTTGTGCTTTCTGTCTTTTCATACATGTTGGGGACAACATTGCAGGGAAATTATTAGGTACCTGCTGTGTGCCAGGTGCTGTGTATATTGAACATCTACAGTCGCCGTGGGACAGGAGGTAAGATACCATTTCATCAATGAGCACACCACGCTTTAGCAAAATGTTGGAGAACTTGCCCAATATCCTACAGCTGAAAGTGACAAGATGAGGGTACAAACCCTGATGGATTTTGACCTAAAGCTCTTATTGAGGACCTGGATACTATACCAGGGAAGTACATATCTTTAAGCTTGAACTTTGGGTAAATTGATAAGAAATTTTTCAAAGAGACAGAGACAGGAAGAGGGGAGAAGGGAGAAGAAAGAACGGAAAGAGGCTTTTCCTGTTCCTTCTTAGAAAACTCATCTCAAAATATTGTCAGTAAGAACAGACTCAGTAGACATAAAATTTGATGGAAGCTAGTGAAGAAATCCTTATTTTTATAATTTGCATTTCACCAAAATATAGTTACAATACATATGTTCCAGTTATTTCAGCAGTTAACATCTGTGAGTGAAAGGAAAAAACAAACAAACAGGTTTGTTGCTATGCCAACTTTTAAGTTTTCTTTGAAACAACATTGGCTCTTAATCCGATGATAAAACTCTTCAGAGTCATAATGACCCTCAAGAATGGGAAACTGACCACGCTGACATGGGGCTTCAGCGTCCTAGTGGTGGCGTCCTGTCCCTCTCCCTCCTCACCAGTCTCCTCTCTGGTTTTTAAAGGAGTAAAAATTACACTGACCACTTGGTGGCACCAAATTATGGAAGAGGAAAGATTCAAGTTTCTTCTTTGAGGTATTTTTTTGTTTTTTTTCTCCCAGCTAGCAGTGAGCAGGTGCCCCATTGTACCTTGTGAGGCACAGAGAGGAGAGGGACACAGAATTTTTAGGCAGTGTGCCCCAAACTCTTGGGGAGCAAGACACTATAGGGATAACATTGCGAATTAGTCAATGTCTTCACTGGGCCAGCCCCAGGAAAACTGACCCTCACCCCGCCCACCCCGGTCTTTGACTGCAGCGCACAGTTCTGGTGTTGGGGAGACAGGCCTGGGAGCGGCCCCTCCAGCCACGGAACAGGAAGGAGCGTGGCAGGAGGGCCCAGCTGGGGTTAAATAGCCTGTCCATGTGTCCATCTCCTCTCTATCACCAGAACCCATGGGAAGGTGGGACAGTGTCCTTTCCATCTTTATATTCCCAGCACCTAGCAGCAGTCTGGTCCTCCCTCCCTGACTGGTAAAAGTTAACGGGATTGACGCTAGGAAAGGAAGCTTGCGGGTGGAACGTGGTGAGGCTCAGGAAGCACACATGACGCTTTTTAGAGAGCAGTGCAGAGGAACAGGCAAGGTCTTAAAGCCACCTCTCCACCCTCTGTCAGTCTGTGTGTCTTCTAGACTCTGCAGCAACGTCTCTTCCATCACCATGGGCGGGAGAGTCCCATCTGCCAAGGCACATTCATGCTGGCAAGCCTGTGGGTTTGAAAAGTTGACACCCATTTATTGTGCCTGTGTGGTTATGCGTCTTAAACCTCTTAATCTATACGAGCCTCCCCTCCCTGCTTGTGTCATGCCATTGATCTGCTGGACAAGCAGGGTCATTTGCTGTGCGGAATAGCCCGTCTTCTGGCTTTGCTTTTGCTTAGCATGATGGTGCTCACTCCTGTATTCTCTGCATGTCTCGTAAAGTGTTAAATGGATCTAGATATTTACTTAGATTTAGGCTCGAGATGGTGCTGGATACTTACTGTCACTTCACACCACCAGGCACATACTTTCTGGTCGTCCCACTTTTAGTGGCTCTAAGACTGAGCAGTGGGTTCAGGGGATATCACTGCGATCCCTCCACCAGTGGTTTTAACACCCATCGCCTGGATCCATCATTTCATCGCACAAGGGTGGTTTTCATAATTCTGTCATTCGTTCTGCACGCATCAGCTGCAGTTCTTCTGTGAAGAAGACCTTTCCTTCACCAGTACCTTGCTGGCTCTCAAATACAATTGGTACCGGAAAGGCAGCACAGTGCTTGGAATAATGATGCTTTGATTGATCCACCTCCAGAGTGATGACCTGGGGCCCTCTCAGCTTCCGATACTGGCCAATGAGTTTTTGTTTTTCCTTCTCTTTTTTCTTGAGTATCATGGTGAATGCACGGATTTTCATATATTTGATTTGTTTTAACCCAGGAGAGTCTTTATTCATTTTTATGTTCACATTGTCCCATCTTATGTTATTGGGAATCACTTTGCATTAGCTCCTGGGTTGTTTGGACATGACCCCACTTGTCTCTGAAAGCGTCCTTGCTTTCTTAGGAGAAATCTCAGGTTTACTTAGCGTATTTCCTGCCTTAGACCTGTTGTCGACCGTTTCTTCACAGGGTTCTAGTTCCTTTCAGTGAGAAATGGTTTTTAGAGACCACAGTCTGGCTGCCAGGGGTGGTGATTGGTAGCGAGTTGGCTATTATTACTTCTAAACCTTTCCAATACTTATAGTTAGGAACAATGCTTTATATTTTTGGAGAAATATAAATCATGAATTCACTCATATCTCCAGTTTAAATTTATTAAGACAGAAATTTTACCTTTTTGTTTGAATTCACTTTTATCCTGGAAATCTTGGTTCCTAATGATATTAATAAAATTATTTTCTTCATTGTACAATATACTTATAGTAATTGTATTGTCCTCCTTTCCAACACAGAAGTTGCATACTATACAGATTGTTCTGCATTGTTTTTTTAAAAATCAGTATTGCTCCTCATGAGACTACCGAGTGCAATTTGTTATCTCTGGAGTTTGTTGTTCTTAGAATTTATCCTATTACGCGTAGACTCAAGTCACTTGGATGTCGAGCTAAAGTCACTCGAAATCACTTTTCTCTGTGTGGTTATGCCAACAACCTGATATAAAATCAGGCTTGTTTCTGATTGTTTTCTTTTTTTTCCCTTACTGTTTTCTAGTTTTAGAAGTTGTTTTATTTCCCTTTTCATTTGACTTTTGTCTTTTAACTTCGTAAAACATTTACGTAGTTTCAGAATTGTAAATGTAGGTACCGTGGCACCAGTCTCCCACCATGTTCTACCCTTCCCCCAAAGGAAATCGTTTTTTTAATTAGTTTGTTACTTACCATTTTATTTTTATTTTTAAAAATATGAGCAAACACACACATATGTTCACATGTGTTCATCTATAGTCTCACCCCGTTTCCCACACCCAGCTAACACACCATCCACGTTCTGCACTCTTTTCTAGTTTTTGCTTAGTATAGTCTTGCGCGGCCCGTATACAGCTCACAGACATCTTTCTCGCCCATTGGTCAGCTGCAGTCTGCACATAACATGTTCCATAGTTTACTTGGACACCTCCTGGGGGACATTCGGGTAGCTTCCAGTCTTTCGTTTCCATAAATGTTGATGCGTTTGGTCTTGTGTTTTTGCCAGTGCATTTTGTGGAGGCCTTTTCCTGTTGTCTCAACTCCCAGTTCCAACCAGAGTGGAGGTGTTTGGGCAGTGATCACGGTTTCCAAAGGGTATGGCCATGGGCTGCCCACTGTAGGAGGGAAACCCAGGTGTGCCTGTGATCTTTGTGACAAGAGCTGCCCTTGTAGGAGGGACTGCCTGGTGCTTTCACTTGGCCCGATTCCGTCCCAGAAATGTGAGGACACACCCTTCTGGGAGCCTTGGGTTCCACACTCGCAAACTCACTGTAGCGGGCTAGAAAGAAGTTAGACAGAATCTGTAGCCAACACACTTAGATCCTAAGCGTCCCTACTGCCTCACAGAGGACAGGATGCCTGAGGTGGGTGGGGGTGAGGGGGGTATGGTGCACAGGATTGCCAGTGTCTGCAGAGGCCGGCTTTCCTTCCTTCATTATTGGGTCTCAGTCACCTCCTTCCACCTATTGTTCAGGCAGCCACGCTGCTAGGAAAATGTGACAGCTAACTCCCACATCCTCTTAGAACATTTTGTGAATGTCCTGTGGGTGCAGTTCCAAATTGGAGCCTTGAGGTCAGGGCTGGAGAAGGGGCTGAGATGGTGATGACACAAGGGCCCGCCATCTATACCCCAGGACCTAGGAACACAGGTTAGGTTGCACGGATCAAATCAGGTAATGAAAAAGGGCGAGGCTTTGCAGATGTGCACTTCTCAAGCCCAGCTGTGGACGTGTGCTTTGGACCACCTTGTGAGGACGCCTCTGTCAGGCCGGCCCTCGGCCTGCTGTGTAGACATGGCCTCCAGACCACCGAGGGGCTGCATGTGTGCCACCGGAATGACCTCACCCTCCCGGGCAACCCCACCAGCCAGCCAAGGCCTCCCTGTCTTGGACCTCACACCTCATCAGATCTTGGTTTTTCCTTTAAGGAAAAGAATTCACACAACCTTCAGATCTGTTAGGAAAATTCCTGTCTCAACAATGCTCCTAATAGTTGACCGTGGTATTTGATAGGGTGGGGATAAACCAAAGCCAGGACCAAGTCAAAAATAAATGTAGCCGTGGGTTTGTCGTATGCTGGGCCATGGACCCACATGCCCCTTGCTGTGCGTCCCAAGGGCCCCAGGTGAGAGGTGGCGGTGAGCAGAGTTTCACGGTGTCCCTTTTATCCTAGGGAGTCAAGGGGCTCACTGGGCAGCCGGGCCCTCTCACATGACAGTATTTTCATTCCCGAGTCGGGCCAGGACCCTTCACGGCCAGTGCGGGTGTTCTCCCAGGAAAATGTATGTGACCGGATTAAGGCTCTGCAGGTAAGCTTTTCCTGGCGGTGTCACTTGGTATGTATGTCACACACAAATCAAGAAGTTTTTTTTTGTTTGTTTTGTTTTTTTCTGAGCAAACCGCAGAGCTTTATTGAGAGAATTTAGCAAGCCAAATGATCAGTATAACAGCATGTGTGGCTTCAGTATGTCTTCTTTTTAATGTATCACTGTCTATCATCTTTAGGTAAATTCAGTAGTGGGCCTCTTCGTCTTGCCTGTCTGCTGTGCAGGGAGTCCTTTGTGGAGTTATTGTTCGATTAGTTGTAAATTCCAGGGGAGCTTTACATAGGCTCACCTCACGCCGCCGTTTTGATGACATCTCCAAGAAGTTTTTAAATTGTTGCTGCTTGGTGTTTTGGATATATTTTGAAGTTTAATTGCGTGCATATCACAGCTCTCCCAAGACATGCCAAGTTAGTTACACCTGGACATCGACTCGTTCTAAATCATAACCACTCATTTTCAAGATGACAGCAAGAGAACTAGTGGCAGAGGTTCTTTTGGTTCAGTCCCCTGCACCAGGCAAGGCCACTGAAAATATCCCCCAAATGAATGAATTGGGGCAGGAGGATTTGTTGATAAAAGTCGCTGATGAAAACAAGAGCAAATGTTCTTTATTCCAATCCAGTTAAAAATACAGTGTAATGTGAAAATGGGACCACCACCTCCAGGAGGCCTTCCTGCCAAGCGGGGAGATGATGCCGGCATGAGTTCTGAGGATGATGGTCTGCCCAGGAGCCCCCCAGAGATGTCCCTGCTGCATGACATTGGTCCCGGCACCACCATAAAGGCAAGTGCAGCCTGCGTCTCCCACGTCTCTATCCACGCCCACCACAGAGGGCAGCCAGGGCCCCTGGGGGGCCGTATGTTCTCCTACGATTCTCATGGTGGGAGTGGCCAGGCTCTGTGTGGCCAAGAGGTATTCCAGATCACATCACTGGAGCCCACAGTTGGTATTTATTTTCATTGGTTGAGCAGAAATTCCGGTCTTGTTGGGAGATAGGATTTTGGTGACATTCTTCAGGATGGTGTCAGGTCTGATACAATCAACCCCATACCTTGTTTTTCTTGTCTGAGCAGATGACCAGACCAGCATCCGGTCTCAAAGAACAAAACTCCATTGTGTCTGTTCTCTGTTGTCATGACACTTAGCCAGAGGGAGAAGGGAGTGGTAAACACATTTGACTTAATCTAAGCTCCCATGTCTGAGTGGAGGATGACTAGAACTTGTTAGGTTAGGGGTAGGAATGGAAGGTATGGTGCTGGTGAACAGGGCTGCTGGGAAAGTTTGACAGGCAGGAGAGGTGTGACCTCCGCAGGGCGGGAGAGGTCATCCTGGCTACCACCTTCCCCGATGAGGAAGCACTGAGCTCTTTCTCATGTGTAAACCACAGAGCTCATGGTGCCGCCATTTGAAGCCCATACAATGTATTTGTACATAAATGATCATTTTCCCCTTGTAGACGAGCTTGCTGAGGTGTGGATAGAGTTGGAGTTGTCCCTATTAAGCTGACACTTGGAAAACCAGTAAAGCCAGAACCCATTGTTTATAGCCACACACTTGGCCTGTATGTCCTTGGAGTGGTCACTTCTGCCCTTGTAGAGGGTCATTCACAGTGAAGCCTCAGGGTTTTATTGTGACTCGGTGTCTTGCAGATTCTGTGCTGCTCTGAAATGTAATCAGTAGTCACTTCAACCTGGACACCCAGAGCCCCCCCTCACCCCTCCAGGGTCCCCCACCCCGCCTGCAAAGTCAGGGGAAAGAAAATTTACCCAATTTGTGTGCACTTGTGGATTCCCAAAGGGGCAGTGATGACGGACCGGACTGTGGTGTGGACGAGTGAAAACCCATCCCATGGTCGGGGGCTTACCCTGAATTGGCTAGAGAAGTATTCTCTCCAGCGTTCCACTCTAGGGCGCACCTGTCCCTACTTGCTCCACGAGCAGCGTCTGAGGACAGTGGCTACCCACACCTGCTCTCCCACCTCAGGAACGAAGGAGGACAGGAGCATGGTTTGGCCCATTTCCTGGGTGTCACCCTGCACCCCTCCACACCTTAAAATACTGGAGGGAAGCTGACAGGCTTGTGGCTGCTTGCGGTGTAATTACCACATGACAGACAGACATCCCTTTGCATCCTCAGGTGTGTAGCTTCGGCGTCCCCAGCCTCAGCACCAGATGTGACTTGGTATGTTTTGTGGCCACACTGTGGGAACGATGTCTCTTTGAACCATGGTTGGCCCCTGTTGCATCCCACAACACACTCCGATGCTCACAGCAGTATGTTTAGCTGAGACAGACAGTAAAGAGAACACGTCATTTCTAATGCCACTCACAAAGGAATGAGACTAGCTCCAAACCCACAAAGCGCTATAATGCACAAATTCCAGAATTAGCTGAGCAAGAGCTGCTCATACTGGGCAGGGCTGACCTGGTCCTTCTCAGCATCCCTCCCATGGTGGTTCTGTTGCTAAAAAAAAATAATTTTTTTTTAAATGTTTGGAGATTGGACCATGTGAACAGTCCACTCGCTTCATAGGCAACCACAATATGAGCCTTTAAGACTTAAACAGAATAGATAATCTCAATCCTCACGGATTTGAAGACACAATGGTGGTATTTTATGCCCTGAAAGTGTTTTAGGGCCCAGTGGGCAGAGAGAGGGGTAAACAATGAACCCTTTAGAATGTGTTTATATAACACATGGTATTTGATATAATGGTGCCTTAAATCCCAAAAGGATGGGATTGGGGGCTGTTTAATTTTTTTCCTGCTGTGGCACATCCACAGGCTCACATTCTGGACAGAGAAACTTATTGAAGCTTATTGTGAGAAAGGGTCTTCAAAAACAATATTTGATATCCCTGCCAAGGTGATATTTCCTGGCAGAATGAGTTTTTCAGGAAATACATTGAATGACTTAAAATTTTTATTACCACATGGGGTAACAACTAAGGAAACTTAATTTGGTGATTTTTAAGGTAGAATTACATCTAACTAGTCATAGTCTAGGTTTCCTGCCATTAAGTAGGGAATGCTGGGTAGAGGGTGACAAAAAGTCTGTTTGCTCTGAGCTGAGGGCAGGTCAGCAGAGGGGACACAGCTCTAGTGGCAAAAGGGGGAAAGGCACCCACCACCACTATGGAGCAAGGCCGTGGGCAGGTTCCATCACTTGTAGGAATCTGTCCTCAGAGGGTTTGGGAGAGAATCAGATGAGCTTGGGGTCCGCATCTGCGAAAGGCCAGCTGGCCTCTTGTCCCAGAACGGCCCCGCCACCCCTGCTTCATGTTTGCTGGCTGCACCCGCGTGTGCCACCCTCAGCCCTCCCCTCAGTGGCTGAGCCCCTCTTTTTGAGGATAAACACTGTAAAGCAGCTGTCAGCCAGAGTCACCCCAAAAAAAGCGTCTGAACCCCAGGCTATTTCCTCAGGTCCCTTTGAGCCCCAACACAGGGCTACTATTAGCCTTTTAAATCACCCACTTCCAGAATCATCCAGAAGCACAGATTTCAGGAAACATTGGGTGACTGGGAGCAAGCAGTGCCAGTGTGAATGCCCAGATGCTGCCAGTCTGCAGATAAGAATGCCAGTCAGCTTTCCTGTGCACTCTTCCCCGTGGACCCCACCCCACCCCCAATAATTGCTTCACTGATTGAAGACGGAGCTCATGATTCTCCTGGTCCTGAAGGGCTCGGTCTTTCCAGGTCCCAAGACCTCCAACCACAGCGGAGACTGGGCAGTGAGAGCTCAATTCCCTGGCAGGAAGACCCGTGTAACAGCCAGTGCAGGGGGTGGACAGGGAAACAATGCATCCCCCACAGAGTTGTTCAGAGTGTCTGGGAAGTGAAGCTCCTGGCCAAGGGCCCCAACCTAGGGGCCAGAGTGGGCCACACCAGGACCATAGGCTCAGGCAGAGCAAACACGGGGGATCCAGGTGAAGGAGGCAGGGAGGAATGCCTGTCCTTTGGGTTTATAGAGGGGTGACCAGAAGCCCATTTGTCACACACGATGTAATCATTCTCATGTGTGGGCTCACTGTATTTGCAAAGCAGCTCATCTTGTCTGTTCTCTTGAATCCCAGACAGTCAGAAAAACAAAAGCAAAGTTTCACCAAGTGTGTATATACACTTTTCCTCTGGACAAGGGGGAAAGGGAGGATTCTGTATGATTTTGAAATGGACCCGTCCTGCTTGTGACCCTGAAGGAGGGCTGCCTGGGAAAGGTTTCACCAGTCCAATCTAAGGCGACTTCCTGAGTCATCAGCTACAGCAGGGGAAGCCAAAGCCACAGGTACAGAGGAAGTCATGGCCAGGAGTCCTGTGGCTTATTTTATTTTATTCCCCCTTCTTCTGCCTCCCCCCACCCCCACCACTCTGGTTCAAGCTGTGCTTTCTCAGTCTAGTTGTGTAGGACACAGCTCCCTGGCCCATGCTGGGATTATGAGCCTTGCACTCCCCCCAGGCTGACACAGCAGGGCTGACACAGCAGTTCTCACCGGCTGCCAGCCACTCACGCTGGCCACTGGCCGCTCCTTGCAGCACACGGTAGCCCGCAGCAGCCCACAGCAGCCCACGGCAGCCCATGGCACCTCACGCCGACCTCCGGCTGCTAACGGCAGCCCAGCTCCAGGGAGAGCCGTTGTTCACAATCTTAGCTGTAGAGGGCGCAACTTACTGGCCCATGTGGGAATCGAATCGTGGACCTTGTTGTTAGGAGCACGGCACTCCAACCACCTGAGCCACCGGGCCGGCCCCTGTGGCTTATTTTTAAAATAATTTGTCCTCCTTTATTCCCGTAAGAACCTGAGTAGCTAAAACAAGAGCACTATAGTAGATTGTGTCCACTTATAACCACTTTCCCTCGTTTTAGTAAATGTCTTCTCCCAGTTGACAGGAATAAAGTTCAAAAAACTTTTTTAAAATTAATTTTTATTAAATTTATTGAGGTGACATTGGTTAGTGAAATTGTTATAGGTTTCAAGTGTACAATTCTATAATACATCATCTATATATCACATTGTGTGCTCACCACCCAGTCAGTTCCCCTTCCGTTACCATATATTTGACCCCCTTTACCCTCTCCTACCACTCCCCCTCCCCCCTTACCCTCTGGTAACCACTAAATTATTGTCTGTGTCTATGAGTTTTTGTTTGTTTGTTTTTCAGTTTTATATCCCACATATGAGTGAAATCATATGGTTCTTGACTTTTTCTGTCTGATTTATTTTGCTTAGCATGATATTCTCAAGATTCATACATGTTGCAAATGGCAGTATTTTATCTTACAGCTGAGTAATATTCCATTGTATGTATATACCACATCTTTTTTTATTTATCCATCTATTGAAGGACAGTTTGGTTGTTTCCATGTCTTGGCACTGTGAATAATGCCGCAGTGAATATAGGGGTACATATATCTTTAAGGATAAATGTTTTCAGGGGTTTTGGGTTGATACCCAGAAGAGGGTTTGGTGGGTCACATGGTAATTCTAGTCTTAATTTCTTTAGCAACCTCCATACTGTGGTCCATAGTGGTTGTACCAATTTATATTCCCAACCAGCAGTGTATGAGAGTTCCTTTTTCTCCACAGCCTCTCCAACACTTGTTATTACTTGTTTTGTTGATAATAGCCATTCAGACAAGTGTGAGATGCTATCTCATTGTGGTTTTGATTTGCGTTTTCCTAACAGCAAGTGAAGTTGAGCATTTTTTCATTTATCTGTTGGCTGTTTGTATGTCTTCTTGGGAGAAGTGTCTGTTCAGGTCCTCTGCCCATTTTTAAAATTGGGTTGTTTGTTTTTTTGTTGTTGAGTTGTATGTCTCTTTATATATTTTGGATATTAGCTCCTTATCAGAGGTGTTGTTTACAAATATATTCTCCCATTCGGTTGTTTGCTTCCTTGTTTTGTTGACGGTTTCTTTTGCTGTGCAGAAGCTTTTTAGTTTGATATAATCCCCATAAAAGTCCCAGTGGCATTTTTTAAAGAAATAGAACAAAAAGAAAATCATCAGATTTGTATGGAATCACAAAAGACCCCGAATAGCCAAAGCAGTCCTAAGAAAAAAGAACAAGGCCGGAGGTAACACTATTCCTGACTTCAATTTATGCTACAAAGTGGCAATAAGCAAAACAGCGTGGTATTGGCATAAAAACAGATGCACAGACCAATGGAATAGAATTGAGAACCTAGAAAGAAATGCACAGATAATTTTTGACAAAGGAGCCAAAAACATGCAATGGAGAAAAGAAAGCCTCTTTAATAAATGGTGCTTGTATAATTGGAAAACCACGTGCAAAAGAATGAAACTAGACTGCTATCTGTCACCATATGCCAAAATTAGCTCAAAATGGATCAAAGACTTAAATACAAGGCCTGAAACAGTAAATTGCATAGAAGAAAGCATAGGTAGTAAACTTATGCACCTTGGGTTCAAAAAGGATTTTATGAGTTTGACCTCAAAGGCAAGGGAAGTAAAAGCAAAAATAAATGAATGGGACTGTATCAAACTGACAGAAATAATCTCTATACTTGCATTAAAACATATAAGGGACCTTTATGTGAGACTACGTTCCTTTCTGAGGCAATGCCCTGGAGGGACAGTCCCTACACCAGAGGCAGTCTCTCTAGCATTGTCACCCCTCTGGCCTGCCCCCCTCTATTTAGCATAGACTACTGGGCACCTGAACTGTGTGGGGCCCCAGGGTTGCGGAAAAGCAGGTAAGCGAGATGCACGCACAGCCCTGGGAGCCTGCTCGTTCCTGTGTCTCGTTCACTGCCTCCTTCCTGGGAGACTGTGTTCATGAGGGCTTACTAAACCATTGCGAGATGCATAAAATTATGGTCTTACGTTAAAATGTAAACTTGAAACCACCTCACACCCATTGGGATGGCTACTATCAAAAAACGATAAAAATAACAAGTGTTGACGATGATGGGGAGAAATTGGAGCCCCTGTGCCCTGTTGGTGGGAATGTAAAACGGTGCAGCCACTATGGAAATCAGTGTGGCAGTTCCTCAAAAAGTTAAAACTAGAGCTACCATGTGACCCAGCAATTCTGTTATACTTCTGGATATTTATCCAAAGGAATTGTAAGAACGCCCCCAAAAGATACTTGTACACCCACATTCATAGCAGCTTTATTCACAATAGCTAAAATGTGGAAGCAACCCAAGTGTCCAGCAGATAAATGGTTAAGCAAAATGTTGTCTATGTACACAATGGAATATCATTCAGCCTTAAAAAGGAAGGAAATCCTGTCACATGCTACAACACATGAACATTATGCTAAATGAAATAAGCTAGACACAAAAGGACAAATACTGTATGATTCCATTTATACAAGATGTGATCAAACAATACGGCGAGTGTTTAAATTTTAAAAAATCTATTAAAGTAAAAGACACATTGACATTAATCTTCTTTAAAATACTCCCCCTCGCTTCGAACCCACTTACCCCATTGTTCTTGCCACTGTCTGAAGCAGTTCTGGAAGTGCTCTTTCATTAGTGTCTTTAGTTGTGCTGTCGTGGCTGCCTCAATGTCCTGAATTGATTCAAAACATTTTCCTTTCATGGTCATTTTGACTTTGGGGAACAGCCAGAAGTCGAACGGTGCCAGATCCGGTGAATAAGGTGGATGAGGACACACTGCAATGTTTTTATTTGACAGAAATTGCCGTACACCAGAAGTGATGTGTGACATGGAGCATTGTCATGATGGAAGATGATTTACAGCACACTTTAAAACAGACCTTCTTTCAACTGTAGCTCACACCCGACTGACTGCATCGAACAAGTCGAAACTTAACACACACTGTTACTAAGGTTCAACGCACCGCTTCCTGTATTGAAGACCCCCGCCTTTCCGCTGGATGGCACTCGGCAGCAGCATTCACGGTATTTTGTGATCACAACAAAAAGGCTCCGTGTCACACATGGCTTCTGGTACAGCAATTTCTGTCAAATAAAAACATTCCAGTGTGTCCTCATCCATTTTATTCACTGGATCTGGCACTGTGCGACTTCTGGCTCTTCCCCAAGGTCAAAATGGCCGTGAAAGGCAAACATTTTGAATTGATTCAGAACATGAAGGCAGCCATGACAGCACAAACAAGGACACTCGTGAAAGAGGACTTCCAGAACTGCTTCAGAAAGTGGCAAGAATGATGGGATAAGTGTGTTCGAAGTGAGGGGAAGTATTTTGAGGGGAGTATTAATGGCAATGTGTCTTTTTACTGTAATATATTTTTTTAAATTTAAACATTCACCATATTTTTTGACCACACCTTATATGAAGTACTTAGAGTAGTCAAATTCATAGAGATAGAAAGTAGAATGGTGGGTGCCAGGGACTGAGGAAGGAGGATGGGGAGTTAGTTTTTAATGGATATAGAGTTTCAGTTTCACAAGAGGAAAAGTTCTGAAGATGGATGGTGGGGATGGTTTCACACTAATACGAATGTACTTAACACCACTGAACTGTACACTCAAAATGGCTAAGATGTTAAATTTTATGTGTATTTTACTACAGTAAAAAAAAAATTGGAAAATAAACAACATTGGACAACCCACGTAAACTTGACACTAACATTGAGCACCAGGCATTCCGCAAATAGAAAGTCCATTGGATTGCTTGTGGGTGGCTCGGTTGTAACCAAAGCCAGCACCTCCCAGATTATCTCTGCACCTCAGTCCGCATCTGGGTAAAATTTGCTCATGGTCCCAGTGGGTGCCCCCTCCATTACTTTATGCTGACAGTGACTTTGCAGGAGACCCACTTAGACCCCACTCGGTGGAGGAGCTTGCCAAGTTCAGTGGGCAGGGTCTTAGGGTGTTGCCATCATTCTTGATTGATTCTTGCACGTGTTGACCAGAATCCCCTTCTTCCCTGGCAATACTTTTGCCCTTGGCTGCCGGTCACTCTCTGCTGCGGAGTAAGATACCGAAATATTGCAACTTAACAGATGGTAACTTACAGAAGCGACAGAAACCTCCTAGAATGAACAAGCACAGCACTGGTGATAGACTGCTAAGTGGTGGGCTGGGCGCATTCTGTACCTATAAGTCACACCGTTGGGCCACCCTCTCAGCTTCCAGAGATAGAACCAAGCCCAGCTCTGCCCTTGGAGAAATCGGGCTGGTGTGTGTCATCAGAGAAACCAGCTCTTGTCTGAAGCACCTGTGCCAGTTGCTGTGGGAGGGTGAAGGCAGCTATCCTGCTGAGGACGCCTGGGGCGCCAGGTTGTCTGGGTGGCTTTCAAAATGAATGGTAGGTTTCCAGGGGTCAGCCCAGCCCTCAAACCTCCCAGCCTTTGTTCTAGGACCCTCCCTGTTGAGAGTCAAATGTAGAACATGTCATTTCATGGGAAGACAGCACGGTAAAAGGAGAGACTTGAAGTGTTGGCTACACCCATTCTGTCTTGGGAATTAATGCTTGCTGTGTTTGCTCCTTGTCTCGTGAAGGTCTCTTTAGTTTCCTCGTCCCGGCCGCCATCTCCAGACCAGCTCTCCTCCAGGCACGTGAATGACGCCCCCGTCTTCTCCCGGACCTTGGACAGCAGTGTGGCCCCGGTGGCTGATTTCAGTCATCCCCCAGAATCCTCCTCCTGCCTGGACAACTCTGCAGCTAAGCATAAGCTCCTGGTTAAGCCCCGCAACCAGCGGTCGAGCAAAATGAGGCGGCTGTCTTCGGTAATTGGGCTTCTTCCCCACCACCTCCCATCTGCCTCTCTCCCCTCAGGGTCAGGTGCCCTCTCTGAGCAACCCCCATGGCCTCACTGACCCGCTGCAGGAGGTGGCATTGCTTGTCTTTTCAATGTGAATCAGATACATCTCTCCCCTGCATAAACGCTCCATTCATTCATTCATTCATTCTGCATATTTACCAAGAACCTGCTCTGTGCTGTGGGTCCATTGCCTTCCCACTGCGTTCAGTGTCAAGTCCACACTCCGGGCTCTGCCTGCCTCTCAGATTCCCTCTCATTGTCTCATACGACACACTTTGACCTCCTTCTGGCTTCTTGAGCTGTCCAGGCCTCGTACCTGCTGTAGATGCTCTTCTCCTGGCGACTCCTTCTCAGCCTTGTGGTCTCAGCTCAGAGGTCCTTTTCCCGCAGAGGCTCACCTGACCCACCTTCCCAACACCGTGTTCACTTCCTTCCTGGCCCTGACTGCACACAGAAGGGAGCTTTGGACATGGATGTGCTCACTTGTTTCTTGCCGGTCTTTTCTGGGACCTTGTCCCAGCTGCACTTCCAGCGCTTGTTGCAAGGCTGGTCACAGAGCTGACATGCAGTACACGTATGTTGAATGCATGAATGAATGAACACACAAATGAATGGGTGAGTGAGGGAGAAAGAAACTAACCCACTAGAATGCCTTGGACGAGGACCTGCTTAGTAGCGTGGGGATCATGCCCCCCGTAAGGACGTACCCCTCTTTGAGGGTGTTGCCTGGGGCAGGCATCAGCTCCCAGTTCTGGGAGCCAGAACTCACTGGTTGAGTACTTTGTCCACATGGTACCCTGGGATTGGAGGTCCACATGGGGTTGGTGCCTTCTCCCCTGCCTGGTGGTGCCCGCAGGGAGGCGCTTAGAGGCAGGATGTGGGCCATCCTGGCCACAGAGCATGACAGTGCTGAGAAGGAGATGCTCACAGACCAACATTCTCTCCTTCCTTCCCTCAAGACAAGATTCTGGGGTGTTGATGAAGTACCCAGGATAAGCTAGGTGCTTCCGCTGGCAACAGGGGCCCAGGATCTCTCAGGATGTCAGGGACACCCTGAGAGAGGGGAAGGTGCTTTGGAAACTCGTGCCAGAAGGCTTGACGTGAGTTTTAAAAGGCTGACTTTTGAGGAGACTGATGCTAGAGAAAGAAGTGAGCTGTGGTTACCTTCAGGTAATGTGCCCTCATGCAGCTGGGGACAAAGGGACGTATGCACATCTGACCCATCCAGTGACGGTTAAAGCTTCTGAGCTGTGGGGACTTGGCACGGCCCAGTAACTCTGACCTACCTGTCCCTCTGGCTGAGTGGAGACACAGGGCAGGGACAAAGCCAGCTCCCTCTGGCCTTCAAGTCTGGGCTTTCTTCCCACGGGGGTGTCTTTTGTCCTGGTAAGGGTACATGTAACCAGCCACTGCCAGGCCAGGACTTGGTGGCAGAGGGAAGCCTGGCTGTGACCCCAGGGGGAAGTGCAGCACCCCTTCTTGACGCCCCCTGGGCAGAAATGTGCCTCTCCTTCTCCCCTTTTGAGCTTGACTTAGCCCTTGAACTATGTATTTAGAATAACGGAAAATCTGATTTCGTCTGTCTGGGTAAACAGTCTTTCCGTGATTTCAACTGCCATTTCCGTGTCTTCCCCGCCTTCTTTCCCTTCACTTCGTGGTAGGGAGCAGGATGGGTATGTAAAGTTTATGAAGGTGTCTCTGTTTCCCTGATGGGGCAGAAATATGTGGCCCGTGGTCCCCAGGATCACTGTCGGGTCCTCAGTCAGAGGCCTCTGTCCGTCAGTGTCCAGCGCCCCTTTGGCCCTTTGGTCATGAGGTCCCTCCTCCCAACCATGAGGACTTTCCTGGTTCTTTCAGATGTCCTTGTCCTGCTCCACGGTCGTAAAGAGCCACCACGCTGTCCGTCTGCTGTCCTCCGACCCTGGGACTTCTGTGGGGGTTCACTGCCCTTTGGGCTTCACTGGACAGTGAGGTCCACGTGTCCCCTGCTTTTCTGATCCCTCAGAGTATCTGGGGTTTCTTTCTTCATCACCTGGTCTCTCACCTCTCGCCCCCAGGCCCAGACACCTCCAGAGTCCCTACTTTAGTCTCTTCCTCTTGCTGCCCAAGTTCCTTCCTCCATTTGGGCAGAGCAGTTGTCCGTGCCCAGCCAGGCGTCTCCAGCTCTGACACCAGTGGGTTAAAGTCTCATCCACATCATCTAGGCTCTGAATCTTTTTGGAGCTCTAGAAGGAAAAAAGGGGGCGATGCTTTTCTTACATTAAAAACCCAATCTTGCATAGTTAAAAAAGAAAGAAAGAGAGAGAGAGAGAGAGAGAGAGAGAGAGAGAGAGAGAGAGAGAGAGAGAGAGAGAGAGAGAGAGAGAGAGAAAGAAAGAAAGAAAGAAAGAAAAAGCCTTGGCTATAAAGACAGTGATATTTATTATGAATTTGAAAAATACATTCAAGTGTGTGTTTGGCTGAATCTGTGTGCCCCCACCCAAGCAGGGGTCAGGAAAGACAACCACGGGTTGTTGTCTCAGCATTTTACCCTGCTGCACAGAGCCGTGCCCTGTGTGTGGCTCCAGCACCAGAAGTGGGACGCCCATAAATGTTGACTCTAACATCGCCCCACACCAGCTGGTCCTCATCCCAACCCAGGCAGTGCCGGGAGCAGGGAATATTATGAGCTCTCGGCAACACGATTAAATGACTTGCCCAGGGTTGCATGGCCAGCAGAACCGTCAGCTTCCAGCCCTGGGTCCCAGATGGAAACTGGCACCTGCCCTCACCCCTGCACTACTTGTCGGCAGTGTCCTCTGCCCAGAGATTATGTGGACTCCTCAAGACGGTTTCTGGCGAGAACAGGTAGATGAGCCACGCTAGTCTCCATCCCAGAGCAGGCTGACCACTGGGTCCTCCCCGTCCACTTCCTCTGGGCAGGGTCCAGGATGCCAAGCTGTGGTGAGGGCCCAGAAGTGGAGTGGAGGGGAGGCGGAGATGGAGTGGGCATACACATCCTTCCAGCTGTGCCCAGCCAGGAGCCCAGGCTGAGTCAGAAGCTGCTCTGTTCCCTGCAGAGCCTCTGCTCAGCAGCCATCCCCTGGAGTCTGTGCCCCATGCCAGCCTTCGTCCAGTCCGGCCATTCATTGGAACCTTCCCGGAGGTGCCAGTGGCTCAGCTTGGGGTGTGTCTGGTCCTGAGCTCTGTGCTGACTTCACTGTGAGTGCCAAGCATTTTAAAATGTGACCCACATCCCAAAGAAGTTTCAACATCAATGATTTCCTGTAACAGCTAAAGGCTAGTAACGCCTTTTGTACACAGCTTTTGAAAATTCTTCTGTTGGATTTCCTTGTACGTCTTCCTCTTTTCATACCATGAGGAACAGGATTGTGCATCTTGGCGAGAGCTTAGGTATTGTTCAGACACCCCAGTTACCCTGTGTTCTGTGAGCTAGGAGATGACGGCTGGAAAATGTTAAAATAACATCAACAAACAACGAAAACCTACTGTAAACACTCCTCGAGTGTTTCCTAAAAAGGGGGAGGAGACAGCTGTGCTTATGCAAAGAGCCTGGGTAACTCTCCCCGTGACCTTTTCACAAACATCAGCCATAAGAGCCTTAGGCAACATTTATTTCGAGGGCATAGCTGCTACTATCCTGCTAAGAGCTGAGCTTGTGAGGCAAGAATCCAAATAGACCAGTAAGGGAGACACTAGGAAAAGACGCCTGTATGTGAATATCCAGTCCAGTGCCCACTTCTGGGACATACTGCTGCCTTTAAACCATATGAAGACAATGGGAAGATCACAGGCTTCTTAATATTCGATGTAAAGATGCTGTCTTTTGTCCCCTTCATCTCTCGTAGCGGGCACAGTCTGAATCCCTGAGCGACCTGACCTGTACCCCAGAGGAGGAAGAATACGATGAGAAGCCATCACCCACAGTCAGCTCGGAAGACAAGCCCACTGCTGGACAACAAGACATAGTCCTGGACAGAGGCCCTGAGCCCGGGGGACAGGCCATCGTGCTGCCACCTGGGGGGCCCCGCGCGAGACGGGCGCGCCTACAGCACTGCCCAGCGCTCAGTGCCAGCACCGAGGAAGAGAACGCCCCAGGGGACAATGCCTCCAGCCGCCTGACCACCTTAGAGGTCACTGAGCCTGAGTCAAGCCCAGCCCCCTGCTTGGAGTCCCCATTTCTGCCAGAAGGCTCCCTGCACCCTGACCCCGACAGCGAAAATCAGAGGGAGGAGCTATCCCTCGCAAGCACATGTCCCCCAGCGAGGGACATAGCTGATGAGGTAGTCTGTGCTTCTGGAGACACTGAGAGTCAGTTATCTCCCCACATCCCTGGGGAAGACATGACACCTCCTGGGCCCAGCCCTGGCACCCCCGTGGAGACGCCCTCTGGTCCAGACAGGCCAGACCACAATGAGCAGAAGGAAATGGAGCTGACGCTGTCAGTGCCCAGTCTCGAGGGAGAGGGGACAGAATGTTCCAAGGCTCCTGCCCCAAGCCTCCCAGCCCCCAAGAGCTGCTTGAAGCACAAGGCCCTGGTAGCCAGCAAGAGCCTCAGCGTGTCCCCCACTTCACCCACCTCGGAGTCGCCTCCAGAGGAACCCACCCCCTGTGGCCTGGACAAGGATACCACCCCAGGGGAGCCTTCCAGGGCTGAGCTGGCGGAGTCCCCACAAGAGGGACCCGAGAAGGTGGTACGGGAGCAGAAAATCGCAAGAGGCGGTGGCGAGCCTCGGAGTGTGAAGAAGTTCTCCGTGTCCTCCGGCCGGGCGTGGCCACGCACAGGCCACAGAGAACGGCCGGGACACCCTGGCCCTTTGGGCCCTGCTGCTGCCCCCTCCGCTGTCCGGCTTCCCCTGCTGAAAAGCAGCCTGGCCTGCAGGAGCGAGGCCACCCTCGATGACCTCCAGGTGCCTCCCGTGCCCCAGAACCGAAAACTAGACCCTCAGGAGCCACCCTCACCAGCTGAGTGTGGCTCTCAGGACCTTGGGGACAGGGTGGCCAGCCAGGCTGGGCCGGGCCGGAGCCCCCAGGATGCAGAGAATATGCCAGCCACCAGCGACCCCTGCCCTGCTGCCCAGGAGCCACCCACCTGTGGGGACAGAAGCCCCTTCCCTGTCAAGCTCCGGTCCACGTCTCTGTCTTTCAAACATAGAGATGTGTCCTCCCCAGAAATGAAAGGAATCAAGAGGTACAGTGCTGAGGTCAGGCTAGAAAAGGGAGGACTGACTCTGCTTTCAAAAGAGGACAAATGTCCCATGGGGAAGGCCCCCACTACTCGGGGGACCAGGTCCCCAAATGACCAGGAGAAGGGGAAGGCCCGGTCATCGGAGCAGCTCGGCTCCAAGCCACCCCTGCCCAGGAAGCCACTTCTGCAGGCCCTCACCCTCCCGTACCCGCCAGCGTCCCCTGATGACAGCCCCGGAGAGCTGGACAAAGCCGTGCTGCCCTCGGGCCCCAGAAAGGAGAATCGGACGGCGGAGAAAAGGTCGCCCCGCCAGGGAGCTGGTAAGAGGGTGTTTGAGAAGGGACGGGACGATGGGGAATCACATTAGTGGGACTAACTTGCTGGATGGCCACCAAGTATGTAAATACGTATTTGGGGTAAAAATCTTGTTGCAGGGGAATTGGAAGAAAACATCAAAATTCCTTGTGGTGCCCTAATGTGTTTGATTAAGAGTTACAGATGGAGAGTAGAGAAGGGGACACAAATACCAGGTTTTGTTGTAAGTTCAGAGGGATCAGGAAGGTGCCCACACTCATCCTGCAGCGTATTATTCCCTGAGAGGAGGTGGACCCCTCAGTAGGCCACTCACACGTCGCTCCACTGTTTACCTCTCGAGCTCAGCGAGGCCCAGAACCCAGGACGTGGTCTGCCAGGGCCTTCGCTATTCTTGGTTATAAATGAGGCATCTGGCTCCTCTTGTCACTTAGCATCCTCTGACTTTTCCCCTCCAGGAAGCATTTCCTCCTGTTTTATAATCAGGCTGCCAGAAGCACCCCATATATGGCTCACACAGCCTTTGTCAAGTGTGAGCCCCTTAGAGGGTCGGCATTAGCTGCCTGTCCCAAAAGGGAGCAGTGTAAAGAGTGGGGCAGAGTGCAAGAATGTTCTAAAGCATCTGTCTTCTGAAATGAGCGGAGATAAAACCCATGACTCTTCTATGTTGTAGACATTTGTCACTTTTTATTGATAGTGTTTCCAACGAAATGAGCAGCCTGTGGGAAATGGGTCTTTGTAGTGGAGCTAGCAAGCCTTTCACTGGCCGTTTCTATCATTACTGGAAAGCAGAAAGTGAAATTTCCCTAATGAGTCATGTACATGGTGACGAGGGCCCTAGGGGAGCAATGTTCCATGGCAAATTGTATTTTATTTAACAACAGCAAAAAACTTTCAGCATATTTTAAGTGGCTACTCTAAGTTTAGGACTCCACCTAAGCACTGCTTCATGGGACAGAAAGGAAATAAACCCCAGTTGTTCTCTTAGGGACCCCCCCTCAACCCTAAAAGCAGGATGGAGGACACACACACAGGAGGGAGTTACATGAAACCACATGCAGACAGATTTGAAGAAGTTCTAGTCTTTTCTGTCTCCCTCCTAGGAAGTTAGTAAAACTGCAGTAATACAATGTGTTTTAAGATGACACCCACAGATGCAGGCGGTTCCAGGCAGAAGTGCCAGGAAAACGCCCCCAAGGCGCATGTGTGGCCTTTCTGATCGGGGACCCAGCTCAGCCATGATTTTTTTGCTAGTGCTGCCACTATGTTAGGACAATCACTGAGGGAGCCCTGGGGGAGGTTCGAGCTGTTCCTGAGGGTCCAGCCTGCCAATTTGCAGCCAGGTTATTGAAGCCACTGCACAGTGATTCAGAAAGCCTCTGGTTTAAATAGGGAGGATGGAGAGGGAGGAGGGGGCTTGCCCTGTGCAGGTAAAACCCTGACATCAGCGCAAGCACCGTCCTCCTTCATGACCTAGAATTAAAAACGTCCCTCAACGGCTTGCAGAATGAATGGAACTTAAACACAGGACACTCAGGTTCCCAGTGTGAGCTGGGAGAGAAGCTTCGGAGAGCAGTGCTTGGCACATTAATAATTCATAGTTTCCCAGAGGTAGGCTTTGTTTATTGTCAGATGCCTGGAATGGCCCCTAGTTAAAGACCTGAGTTTTTTTCTTTGATTTATAAAATACAGTATAGTATTTATATATTAATGGCTGTGCTTAAATAGTAGAAGAAGATTGTCTTGCCCATCTATGTTGATTAACATCGTCTAAGCCACAGAAATAACCGGTTCAGATGAATTCCAGAGTGAAAGAATCTAGGTTACTTTATGGGGCATGGGTAGGGATTTTTCATTTCAGTGCAAAGAGAGGAGGGAAGAATTACCCACATTCTGTTGGGAACCGACCCTCCCAATGGGGGTTAATATTGGAGAGACAAGTGCCAGGACAGGCTGTGGCTGCTGTGTGTCCCATCCAGGACCGTGGGGCTGACCCAGGATCTCAGGGTCCATGCTGCTGGACCCCACCAGTGAAGGAGCCTTTCCCAGACATTGAATCTGCTTGTGGCTGAATTCATTGCTTCTGCTATCACCCTCATTGCTCCCAAGTTGTAGCAGCTGAAGACAATTCAATTCATACAAAACATACAGATCATAAAAGTTTTAATAACGGTATTACTCACTTTTCCACAAAGGCCTAATTATTGCTGTAAATTGTCTTGTGGTGGCAAGCACTTTTCCCAGAGCTCCCAGGTAGGCTGCCATCTCCCCTGTCCCCAGCCCTGCCAGGGGTACAGATCAGGTTATCGAGGGGTCCCAGATGGGTGCGGGGTTCTGCCTGGGGGACTCAGGCTACCTGATCCCCAGCACTGCTACTTCCTCCTGCTGTCCTCCACACCCTGTCTTCTTTCCTGGGTGGCACGGAGAAACCACTCAGTGGGGGAACTGGGAGGATTCGATGGTCCTTGCGGTAAACAGAGGAGTCCGGCTTGCCGAGGGGCTGGGCCTCACAGGCTGCCCGGGGGTAGTTACTGCAAACCCAGGGTCCTGTTTGTGCTCATCAGCCACAGGACACCTGTCACTCTGTGGATACGCTGTAGCAGGTGAACGGCCCGGGCTGCTCAGACTTGTTCATGGTGCAGGATATTACCCACCGTCCCGTGGGGCCAACCCAGCCCAGAGTCTACATTACAGCTTCCTGCGCACAGGATTAGAATTTGAACACAGCAGTTGGAGATTCTCATGTAGAAAAATGGTAAAATACAGAAAGGAAAAAGCAATCACCTACAAGCCCACTCTGTAGATGTTACCCTGTTGGCCTTTCCATCTAGTCTCTCTTTTCTCTGTGTGGGTGTGTGTCATTTATTTTCTACATACTTGTGATCACGTGTTGGATATTTTGGACAGTAGCTGGACAAATTGCCATCTTCACCTGGGGCCTCATTGGATAACCAGCCTCAGCCTCCAATCCAAGCTCAATACCTCGAGAGGGGACTGGTGACACAGCGACATACCCAGGTCCCAGACCCTCTTTTTCTAGACTCTAGAATGCTCTCATTTCTCCATGCAGTCTTCCAGCAAGTATTTCAGGTATTGCTGCCACAGCACTGTGTTAGCCCCAGAAGGTCATTGGGAAAGCATGAGGGCCTCGCCCTCAGGGAGCTGCTCAGCCCCAGGATGTGGCAGCTGGATGTCACAGGGGAGTGTAGATAGATGCCTGTTTTTGTCTGGATGTCAGGGACAGTTTCTGGAGGAAATGAACTCAAATACACTGTCCCCTAATGACACAGTTATTTCAGTGTATTCCGCCTCATTTGAATAGAATACAAGGGGGTTGTTTTTGGTATCACACTAAAAATATGTTCATCTGTTCTGAATTCTTAAAACCGACTTTGTTCACCTCTATCTTCCTTTTCAGACTTTTCCTTTCCTTCACAGTCCTTTCCTGAGTGAGTGTGGTCCACACTCTGGCCTCTGTACCCCACCTTCCCTCTGCTCCTGAAACCCTGTGTCTCCCCCTCCCCCCTTCCCCTCCACCCCGGCACAGGACACATCATGGCTCCCCTCCTGTTACCTGATGTTCTCTCTTCCCTGGACTCCCTCGGCCACATCAGCTGGCTCCTAACCATCAGTGGGCAACCGTGACTTGACATCTCACAGTTCATAATTCAATTTATCAATGTCTCGCCCACTCAGACCATTGTCTTTCTCAGTGCCCCCATCTATCCAGGTGCACCAGTCAGAGACCTCAGCCTCATTAAAAATATTTTAATATGGAAAATACTGAATGGCCAAAAATTATAGGGAAAATTGCCTTGTAATCCTACCGTGTAAACAATGCCACAAAAAGGCACTTGCAGGTCTGACCAAAGCAGAATAAACACACTCCACCCTTCCTCTTCCACGGATACTGTTTAAAACCCAGACCACACACAAGAGCAAATGTCAGTGGACGCTGGAAGGTAGATAAGGGCTGGAAGATGGGGCAGGGAGCTCAGGGTACACACTTGTCCGCTTCATCTCTGTCCAGTCACACGATTGTTTCTCGAGGATTGATGCTTAACAGTGGGTTTTCTGGCTCACAGGGTATGTGGTTTTAATTTACTAGACAAGGAACTTCAAATGACCCTCCATAAAGGTTGGACCGACTCACACTTCTTCCAACAGGATTGAGACTATTTTTCCACCTGCTTATCAGCACCCGCTGTTGTCACTCTATTAATTTTTTTTTCAGTCTGATGGATGAAAAATGTCAGTCATGTTTCACACCTTGTCAGCAAGTCCTGGTCAACCTAATAGGAAGTGTCTGTCCTTCCACACCCTGCCCCTACCCCAGCCCTCGTCATCTTTCATGTACACCGACAGCCCCTGCTCCCCTAACTCTCTCGTCTCACCCTCTCTCCCCAAGGCATGGGTCTAACCATGGAGCTTTCCTCTTTTAAAAACTCTCAGCACCTTCTTGTTATATAGATAGAATAAAATTCAAACTTCAGGGTAAGGCATTTAAGGCTTTTTAGATTTGGGCCAAAGTCAACATTTCCGCCTTCCTGAGTTCGTCTGCCACGCCTTCACTTCCTCTGACATCTTCTCCAGCCCCACCTCTGCCACCAGCTACCCTCACAACTCTGCACACAGCCCTGCTTGCTCTGACCACACTTCTCCTTGCCCCTGAACTTGACCTTGAGCTCCCTGAGAACATCGTGCCTGGGGGCTCCTGTGCTGCAGTTGGTGGGCCTGGGCTGTGCTCACAAGACCAGGGACAAGGGAGGGAAGTAAGCAAGGTATGGGGCCAGGCGGTGGGACTGAAGAGCCTGGGTTTGGACATTTTACTCTGAGTTCTACCTCCCAGATCCTGTGAGATTGTGAGCTGGTGTGTTTCTTAATCTCTGAGCTGTAATTTCCTCCTTTGTAAAATGAGGTTCCTAGTACTACTTAGGGCAACAAAAGCATTTTCACTACAATGTGATAGTTTCATACACTCCAGTCCCATTTTCCTGAGATGTACCAGAATAGCCTCCTCTAGGCCACAGGGAGCCGTTTGTGGGAGTGGCAGTCTTCTGGTCCCGGTTCTGATGAAGGCAGCAGGGCTGAGATATAAGCCCCCAGAGAGGGCATGTGTGCACGATATTGTGGGGAGTCATAAACCACGACCCGGCACCCAGAGGAGGTATGTGGGTCCTGAGGGTAGAGAGGAAGAAAGGGAGTTTACAGAACAAAGTCTCCGAGACACAGCTGTTCTAGGGCAGTGCTTCTCAAACTTGCAAGAGCTTGTGAATCTTGTTAAAATGAAGGCTCTGTTGCAGTAGGCCCAGGGTGAGGACGAGACTGTGGTTCCTCAGACCATACTTTGAGTAGCAAGGATCCAGATACACGCTTTCTGACACAGAACCACTTGCTGCATATGGTGGTTTCAATGTAAACCTAAATGAAAATTAAATTTTAAAATTCAGTTTTTGGTCACACCGGCTGCCTTTCCTGAGCTTAGTAGCAGCATATCATTGCAGAAAGTTCTACTGGATGGCGCTGGTTTAGCTAACGCTCTAGTTCAAGGCTGTCATTAATTAGCAAGTAACATCTTTCTGAGACCCTGGAAGGCTTGGGCTATTTCCAAAGGCTTGTGCTTTGTTGTCACAGCACTGTAATATTTTTCACCTGTTTGTCTGTATGCTTATTCACAAATTCTACCTAAGAGCCACAGAGCCCTAAAACAGTTAGAATTGGTGCTGTCACACAAACAAATAAAGCCGACCCCAAGTCCCCATTTGGGAAAAGACTTGCATTAATTCCTTGTATGGAGGCCTGATGAACCCCGTGCTGGGACCAGGACGGCCCACTGTCCCCGATGGATGTGCTCTGTGGGCAGGCCCTCGTACATGCTGACACTGGGAAGAGTTCTCATTCCATCAGCCCTTCCAGTAAGACTGGATCAGCTATAAAACCGTGACGTTCTGCTGGTTATAGTGTCGTGTTACTGATTGTGTTCTGCATGGGTGAGCGAGCGAGATGTTTCACAGGGAGTGTCCACGGTATGAGGAAGGAGCACAGTCCTGCCCTCACTACCAGCTCGCACCTGTTAACGCTATACACACACTCTCAGGGACATTTAAAGCAACAGTGGCATTTTCCCCCCTGACATGTGGGTTTGAAGGTTGTAAGAGAGGAGACATACAGGTCAAGGAAGGTGGGTTTCAGGCGAACTGGGTGAAGAGGAGACCCCAGTCTCCTGTGTCAGTGCCTCCTGACTTCGGAGTAGGGACAGTTGGGCCCTGGTGGCCGAGAAAGAGACTCTGAGACATAGTCGCTGTCCTCCGTGAGAGCTCCGTGTTCCATGAGGCTGTAGAGTGAGTCTGTGGTTAGAGAGCCAGGCTCCCTGCCCCTGCTGACCTGTGGCTTCGGACACGGCTGAGTAGGGGGGATGGATCCAGGGGAGTCTTCAGGAAATGAGGGGAAGCGGAGACTGGGTGGGTAAAGTGGGGGCAGCAATAGGAAAGGCAAGTGGGCCCAGGACCCCAGGCCATGTGAGGGCTACGGGAAGTGAAGAGGACGGGAAGGGTCTGCCACCGGGGAAGGGGCCGTCCTTAGGAGAGCCCGCACCCCCGCTGGCAGCAGCCTTGTCTGATCGCAGTATGGAAACAGCTCTGTGGTGTGCACTCGCCTCAGTTCTCTATGTGGACAGGGAGCTAGACAACCCGGGTCGCTATCCAAGCAGAACGAGTCCTGATTATCTTAGGGTTGTTTTTCGTTAGTTTATTTTTACTTTTTATTGAAGAATGATGCACACGCAGAGAAGGGCACAGATCACCTGGCTGCAGCTCAATGGATTTTCACACACTGAACACACAGACCAAAAACCAGAATGAGACCAGTACCCAGAGCCACCTCCCATGCCCCCATCCAGCCAGCTCTAGACCTCATTCCTGGACCATGGACCGTGCACCTCTCTGTTCCCGATTGTTTTTACAGGGGAGCCTGTGTGCAGTGCGCTGGAGGATGCATTAGATCAGACACGTCTTCCTCTCAGTGGTCGGCGTCTGCCTAGTGGGCAGTCTCCAGGTGCAGTCGGCTGTCGTCATTCGCGGTAGTTAAGCTCTATAATGCCGTCATAAACACAGGTAGCAGACACTGAACCACTGCTCCTAGGGGACCTGCGGGGTGAGGTCCCTGCAAGCCTCTGGTCACAACATTTCCATCAGCTGATCAATACATAACCTGACCACTGTGCACATGTCTGTAAATGACCCAGAGGGGTCCCAGGTGAAGATTCGGGCCTTTTAACGAGTAGGCAAATTCTCAGACATGGGAGCCGCAAACAAGGACTTGTTGAATGAACAAAGGAAGGAATGGTGATAAGTTTCATTTGGTGGTAGAGCCGGGGCACAGCCCCTTCATGTGTCATTACAAACAGCTTGCTCTGTGAAGAGCGCTCACCCACTCAAAACGCTCAACATGGTTTTGAGATAAATCCTTGCTCCACACGCATCAAAGTTGCCCAGCATCTACGGTGACGTCACACAGCCTGGCTCTGGACAGAAGCTGTGAAGAGCAGCTGCAGACTCTGCCAGTAGGTATTGATCAGGGGCTCTCTGTGTAGCAGACACTGACAATAGATCGATAAATGCTTAAAAAAAACAAAACTTTTTCATACAGGAAGTCTGGCATAAATGCTCTGCCTGGGTGAGGCCCCCCCACGCACCCCAGCCATCCTCTTAGTGCTCATCTACGCACCTCCTTGGCTCCCAAAACCAGGGCCTTGGCAGAGGACCTGGAAGCAAGACAGAAACAGGAAGCTGCCCTGTTAATGGAAGCCCCGAGGCGCTGTTCTGGCTTTCACTGGTTGTGACAAGTGTGGGTGATGCACCCACTTTCCACCAGAAATTTTAGACAGCACGCTCAGGCCTCCCCTTCCACAGAGAATGTTTCAAAGGGCTGGGAATGAGCTGTTGACGTGTGTTTTTAAGATGACAGCCTAACAGAAATAGATTGGAAAGGCTGTGCCAAAGTGTTAACACAGCTCTGCTGGTCGTGCATTGATGGGGAACTTTTTCTCCTTCTTTACGTTTCTGTCTGCCCCCTGAATTTCTCCAGTGTGCATGAGTACTTTTATAAACAATGGAGACGTTTCACGAAAGGAAAAAGATTCTTAAAAACTGCTGCTTCAAAAATGGAGGCAGATGCCAAGTTTTGAAGAGGTACAAGAACCCTGCCACCCTTCTGTGTGTCAGCTTCAGGCAGAGTATCTTTTATTTTCTCAGCCAAGGAGCAAGAAAGCACCGTAATGTACACTGCACAGCTCATGCCTGTCTCCTGGAAGACAGTGTTCTTGACAACTGCCAGCTTCCAGACACACAGCCTGCCATTTGGGGTGTGGACCACCGTTAGCATCTCACTGTCATCCCCTTAGCCTGTCATTAGAGGAGTTTTTGTGAATGAAAGAAACAGTACCTTAAGGCTGAATTTTAATAAGCACCAAAAGAAAAACAACCCATCACCAACCAGTAAGTCAAAGTGAAGCAATAAGTGGGGTGGTCAAACATCTCTAGAAATGGCTTCACATGAGGATTTTCTGAATGGCTAATTTTAGGTCTTCCTAAGTACAAACGCCTTTGTTAAAATTGTGTTTTGAGGCAGAAAGAGGAGACAAAGAAGCATTTTCAACCTTGTTTACTTAATCAAATGCTGCGTCTACGTTCTCCTGGAACTAATGACATTTTGAACATGTGCAACCTCAGGAGCTATTTTATGGTGGAATCTTGACCCTGAACTTTCCTGCTGCAGAACTGTCACGATGTAAGGCCTTCGGCCCCTGAAACCTGCCTTATCCTGCACATTTCCCGTGTCTTCTTCCAGCCCTCCCCTTGCCTTCCTCTTGTGGAGTATGGCACATACCCCACCACCCTGCAGTGGGTGCCAGGTGTGGGGTGCAGATCTGAGTGGCCGCCTAGGCCTTCTGCCCCAGAGTACAATTGCTCATCACCCAGCTGCTCTGCCTGTGCACACCTGGGGCAGGGACGTACCTGTAGGTTACCTGAGGCTCCAGGTAGAATCTCAGGTCTTGCTGAATCATGGCTGGGAGCTGTTGTGGTTTTTCTCTCTCCTTCCTGGTGTGTGGAACCTGGTCCACCAGTCCTGTGCCTTCTCTCCCCCATGAAGTTGCCCCTAGAAGGATCCTGGGGAAGGATCTGGAAGGTAGCAGTGTCGTTCTGGCCCACTTGCCTTCCTGACAAGGAGGAAGTGAGAAGGAGAGTACACACTACAAGGAAAGACCCCTGCTTGGGGAAAGGAAGTAGGAACCAAAAAAAAAGAAATGGTTGTTGAAAGACCTTGGCCATATGCTGGGTATGCTTGGTGCCATTGCCATCGTAAGTGGCCTTATCCCACAAGGGCCCAGCTTGGCCCAGCTGTGGCGCTCACTCCTTTTGTGGGTCTGCCCACAAACACAGACTCGTGGGCACCCACGTACACACACACCCTGAAAGCATTGCTACCCCACCGATAGGCAATGCAGCAAGTGACCCTTCTCTGCTTGCAATGAAATCTGCGTGTAAAGAGAGAAAACAGCCACCTCTGGCCAAGCTGAACCTCGTTGCCTTGTTTACAAGACTGCAGTTCCCGTGAGCAAACTGGAAGGGAGACTATGATTTGCCTGAGGTGTGAGATGTGGGCCTGAGCACGGGCCCCAGGGGCCCAGCCTCGGTCCACCTGTGGGGTCCACACCCTCCATGTAGGTAGGGTCTCCTCGCACCACAGTCCCCAGGAACACGGCATGCGCCCTGCTCCCTATCGCCTTCTCCAGTAGTTTTAAATACGCTTGTTGGTTGAGGAGTGTAATCTGATTGCATAGGAACTCAGCGGATCTGCATCTGTGCCCTCCTGGTAAAAATGACATGAGTGTCGCGTGCCCCACATTGAACTGCAAGGGGGGCTGGAGAGCCAGCCGGAGCCCTCCGGGGAGGCTGGGCTGCCTCGGCAGCTCACAGCTACCCTTCTGCCTGTAGGTTAAAACCCGGGATGGACATTTTCTCTCCACGCACACTTCATCTTGATGGAATTACTCAGAGTATTTTGTTGATTGATGTAACTAAGTTTTTCAACCCACAGTCACATTCCTCTCTCCGGCCTGTCTGTGGTGGGGCAAAGACGCCCAGCAGCACACGCTGGGCACTGCTGAGGGAACAGCTCAGAGACACATCTCGGGTCAGGAGAGAGCAGAGGATACGGCTAGTAGTGACTTCACTGAGTGTGAAGAAGAGATCAGAGAAATGAATGGAAACTTTTAAGAAAAGTCTTGGAAAATAGAGGCTATGAGAACTCTGTGAATGAAGGGGTAAAAACAAGGGTTGAAAAATGCAGACTTTCTATAAAGCATCCAACCACCCAGCCCACCTTCCATATGCCAGGGTCTCTGGACGAGAAGTGAAATGTAAAATTCTGTTGTTATTTAGCTGCGATTAGAACGGGCTGGTACATAGTCCATATCGTGTGTTCGTTAAATAAATAAGTTCTAATGACCAAAAGCATCTATCAGTGGGGTAGATGGTTGCTAGCAGACACATCTAGTACCAATCAGTGGGATATATGTCCCAGAGAGTTATAGAAGAATTAGGAGAGGGAGAGCATGTCCAGCTAGGGGGACCGGGACAGGCTTCATTCAGGAGGCGGCACTCAGGGAGGGCCGTGGTGGACAAGAAGGGATGATTTCAGAACAGAGTGTCTAATCCCTCGTCACGTCTCTGGACTGTGGCCACAGCCTCCCTCCACTCCTCCCAGTCAGATGTGCTCCCGACACCACCTCCCTTGGATCAACCCCTCACGGCTCCCCATAGGGACAGCAAGGAGACCAGAGGGACCCTTCTCAGTCACCCTGCCTGCCTGCAGCAGCTCTGGACCAACCTGCAGCCAGCTGTGCCTCTCCCCCCCCCCCATCTGGGAGACCCTCCTTGCCCCTCTGCTCAGCCTAGAAGGTTTGCCTCCTTCTTCAGGTCTCAGCCGCGACGGCAGCCTCCAATCCTTCCTGCCAGCGTTAGGCTGTGTCTGCATAGCACTTTGTGAATTGTAGCATTTTCCAGTTTCCATCGTGGTTAATTGTTTGTACTTAGTCTCCCCCACTAGACTTTGAGCTTTTTGAAGGAACCATTTATTATTTATTTTTTCACCTTAGCATTTAACACAATCCTTGCCCATAGCAAATGATGGATAGATGGATGGATGGATGGATGGATGGATGGATGGATGGATGGATGGATGGATGGATGGGAGGGGGAGTAGAAATGTTGAGCTCTGGCTAAGAATAGAAAGTTGGGCTGGATTATACATTTGGAAGTAATCCAAGTACATCTGAGTATTGAAATCAGGAGTGGGACAGAGAGAACATTTGAGAAAAAAGAAAAAAAAAGCTGAGGGTCTGAAACAAGGAGGAATTCCAGATTTAGGAGCAAGAGTCGAGCAAGGATCTGGAGAGGGAACCCCCAAGGAGGACAGGCCTCCCAAGAGAGGTTATGTAGCCACATCAGTGCTGCAGAGGCATAAAGCAATGTGAGAACAGGAAAGACGTCAGGATTTATGGTTCAGCGGCTGGCAGATAGCACAGAGTTCATGTTGTGGCTGGGTCAGGAATTAGCTGAAGAGACGCAGGTAGAGTCCATAGGAATTAAGGTAGAGGGGGACTGAGGTCTGGGCCTTCAAGGGGACGGCGAGGCTCAGTGGAGACATTTTTCCTTGAGCTGTGGGAGACCCGAGCATTTTGCAAAGCAGCAAGGAAGTCAGTGGCCAGGGAGAGCCTGAAAGGCAGGAAGGAACAAGGGATGAGTCAGAAATGGAGCAGGGTCCCAGGGGACAGTGGGGCGAGGACTTCAGGGAGCAGCCAGGAGAAGAGCGTGAGCCGTTCCCAGCTGCTCAAGCCAAGGAGAGGTCAGCATGTGAAGCCCAAAGCCCCTCTCAACTCTGGTGGGAGACTGAGGTTTGCAGGGCAGTGACTGCTATCCCTCCTCCCACCTTGGTACCAGGGGACTGAGCTAAAAAGGACTCCAGGCTGAACTGGAGGCAGAAACAAAAACAAATATCTGTACACACCAGAGCAAGGGATGGCATGTGTCAGACCACAAAGAGTGATGATGCTAAGTCATGTTGGACATCTGCTGGACACAGGTACTGCGTTCCCCTGGCTGGCTGAGGTGCACAATGCAGGAAGGAGACGATGGAGGGCCAGGTGCCAGGTGTATGGGGATGGACTCTGTGTTTGCTCTGTGTGGTGAAGACAAACATTCTGAGGTGCTGGCTGGGGGGAACATTTGGATCTAGAGAGAGCGCCTTAATTCTTTTGAACCTGGGAGAAGCCACTTATGTCATCTGTAAGTTTCCTGGGAAACAATAAACTCGCTTTTTTCTGTGGATGAAGGTAATAAGTTCTCATCGTAAAAAATAATAAAATACAGACGAGTTGAAAAGCAAGGGGGAGCGGGGAGGATGACCCACAGTTTTACCACCCAAAGGTAAACACGGTGAATGTGGAAAAAAAATTCAGCAAAGCGCCACGGTTTTAAAGGCACTATTTCTCATCTCTGTAGGATGTTAAGGAAAACTACTGTGGCTAGTGTGGGTGTCACGCTCCACAAAGGGGAAGGTCTGCTTCTAGTTTTTAAAAGACAAGAGAACAATAGTGTGTCTGCAACTTCCAAACAAATCAAGAGTCAGGTAGCGTGTACTGGTCCAACACGACAGGCGTATACTAAGGAAACCTTAACGATTTATGGACTTGCTTTTATCTCATTCCAAAAAGTAGTCCACAGGAGGAAGTTGGATCTAAATTGTGTGTATAGAAGCAGTTGCATTTAATTTTTTGGTGGCTCAGACTAGAAGAGTATGATCTCTTTGGTGCATCTTTAAATGAGAAAACAAGAGTCCCCTAGAGGAAAGTAACAGTCTCACCACACAGGCTCCCAGACCTCCTCCTCCCTCCCCAGCACCCCCTGCCCCCTGAGGCCCTGTACATACCGTGTCCTTTGTGTGGGAGAGGCCAAAGGTGAGTCTGAAGAGGGATCAGGACTGTTTTGACAACTGCGTATTTCTACGCACAGATAAGGGTCTGCCTCCCTCAGCAACGGGGCCTGGAGCTGAGGGCCAGCCTGGGCCACCCTGGGTTGCCATCACTCGGCAGAAGCGGCGAGGAGCCCCAGAGCAGCCAGCCAACCAGCAGGACAAGCCTGGCGCCCAGACCCTGAAGTCTGAAACAGGAAAGCAAGCGAAGGTGCCGGAGAGAGCTCAGGTGAGCAAACACTTCCTGTCTCTGTCTATGCAGGAGAGAGCTGCCGGCTGGGGCTGGGGGCTGGGACCCCTTGAGGACAAAGCATCCTGCACGGTCATGGTCATTATAGAGCCCATGGCCTGGAATGCTGGCTGCTGTCTTCCCATAGCGTGTGCTGGGCAGTTAGGGAGGCAGAGAAGCTGGTGGATCACTTAAGCGGTGGAGCTAGCTCTCTCCCTGCCTCCTAGGCAACACAGCATCTGGGCAAATGGAACAGGGTTAAAATAACTTCTCTGTGAGACGTGGGCGACCATGTCAACAGCTTCCTCTCTGCTTATTATACGGTGGTGGACTGGGCCCGCTTTGGCTGCTACGCTGGCCAGATGCCCCACGCA
Source organism: Rhinolophus sinicus (assembly GCF_036562045.2). NCBI lineage: Eukaryota > Metazoa > Chordata > Mammalia > Chiroptera > Rhinolophidae > Rhinolophus > Rhinolophus sinicus. Next base: position 65,893,840 of record NC_133755.1, on the reverse strand, counting down.
GGGCTGCAGGGCTGGACCCAGGCTTCCATTTTGCACTCTGGACTGAAAACCTTTCTCAGACCCAAACAACTGTGCTCAGAAGCAGGCCGAGACTCACAGCGTACATGGCCCTCCTCAGCAGCCACGATGAATCCATAGAGTCTTTCAACCGTGTGGGAAGTGAACTTGAGGCTGCAATGGGACCTGTTTCCCTTCATTTTAACCCAAACCTCAATCGTCCCCATGCCTCAAAACCTGTGTGCAGACTTAGGGAATTTATGAAACAAATAGTAACCTGTGATCCAGTTTGGGGCATCTGTGAGCATACCAAGTATCCTAAAAACCTCAAAACTATTTCCAAACACAATTCATTCTGCCGTCCAACATCTGGGGCTGAGGCCAGGGGCGAGAACAGGGCAGAAGCCAGGACACCTGTCTGTGCCCAGGAGAAGCTCCGTCGTCTGAGCACCTGTGTTCTGCAGGCTGGATGTCAGTGAGTGTACAAAGCAAAGCTCCCCCAGGAAAGCACCAGTGGAACGGTTCCCATTAGCAGAGAGACCTTATGGCTTATTGCTTTGAGTTGTGTTTGTCCCCATCTAAACCTGCAGTGACCGGACAGCATGTATCTTTCTTGTGTCCTAATAGGAGCCCATGAAGCAAGCCGACTTTGTCCGCAGCAAGTCTTTCCTGATGGCCCCAGCTAAGCCCACTGTGGACCGGAGACAGGGGACAAAGCTTTGCCTCCAGGAGGGGCTGCAAAGAGGGATCTCCTTGTCCCATCAGAACTTGGGTATGAAACCTGCAGATCATCTCACACGCTCTGAAATGCATTTCTGGGTTGGGTCCTGCAGGTTTGGTTTTCTGTTTGTTTTATTTTTAATTATGCCATGTGGATGTTTTTAAAACAGCTTTTATTGAGATACCATTACCGTGCCACAAAACTCACCTGCTTTCAGTGTACAGTTCAGTGAGTACTGATTGACAATGAGTATATATATAGTTACCTAGCTGTACAAACATCACAATCCAGTTTTGGAACTTTTCCCTCACCCTAAAAAGCAGCCTCATGGCCATTTACAGTCATTCACCATTCCCCACCCCAGCTCCAGGCAACTATGAATCTACTTCCTGTCTCCCTATATTTACCTTTTTTAGACATTTCTTATAAAGGGAATCATAAAATATGTGTTCTTTTGTATCTGACTTCTTTCACTGAGCATAACGTTTTTAGATTTCATCATTGTATGTATTGGTGTTTTTAAATTTCTTTTTAATTGTGGTAAAATACACGTAACAAAACGTTAACATCTTAACCCTTTTAAAGTGTTCAGTTCAGTAGTGTTAAGAATATTGACACTTGTATAGCCAGTCCCCAGAGTTTTGTAGTTTTATTCTGGAAGTTTCTCTCTCCTCACTGCATTGTTGGCACTATTTGAGCTTGACCGTCAGTCTCTTTATCACAGAAGTTGTTTTGTGCCTAAATCTTCTCTTACTTTTTTTTTCTTTTTTCTTTTTTTTTTTTTTTTTTTGCACAGTAAGGATTTTATGAGACCATGGTTAAGACCTTGATGCATATTTTAAAGAAATGCAAGAGGCTTAAGTGAAAATCCAGATTCATTGCTCAGGTTTCTGTTTATTCTGTCTTCTTTCCAGCAGCTCAGTCTGCAGTGATGACGGAGAAAGAATTGCATCAGCTGAAGAGAGCCAGTTATGCCAGTGCAGACCAGCCATCCTGGATGGAACTCGCCAGAAAGAAATCTCAAGCTTGGAGTGACATGCCCCAAATTATAAAATAGGTTGACAGCGTGTTGATTAAAAAAAAAAAAAAAAAGAAAGAAAGAAAAAAAAATGTCCACCACCTTGATGGGTCACTTCGTGAAAAACGGCCACTAAAGGCAAACAAACTGTGAAACTTAAGAACGATTTTATCAACAGGTTATGGGAGGGCGAGCACGGGGAAGAAGGAACCAGGCAAATAAGGAAGACAGACTCACAGCCATGGTCCTGGGCCAGAGGTGCCGGAAAACAAGAACTCCATTGAAAAGGGCCAAGAAGGAGGCCCCGTGCCCGAAGGTATGAATGCAAGTCTTTCAGAATCCCTTTGATCAAAGGGGCTGGGACAAGGAAGAAAATGGAAAGGAACTGTGGATGCATAACTAAGACGTGGCTGCAAGGCCAGAAGAGAAGGCAGTCCAGACTGTGTGTTGATGCCTGCACTTGAGATCAGCTTGCGACTCTGCTCGTTGTCTTGCCTTGGACCCTGTCTTCCCCTCTCGTGTTTACTATTGGGCATGACATTTATGGTAAACAGGGATGCCATTTCCAAGAGCAGCTATAAAACACTCAGTTTTCCTGAAGATCATCACCTGACGCAGGAGCAGAAGGACCACAGCAGGGTGCATCCGTTCATAGACTGTTTCCAAAAATAATTTTTAAACTTTTCCACTGGGCATCTGTGTCCTCAACCATTGCACAATGCATTGCCTGTTCAATAAAAGGTTTCAAACATGCTCCTGTCGTATGTGTAAGTGTTGTTTCTACTCACACTTAGAGAACGTCTTCTGGCACTGAGTTAAATGCAGAGTAAGGAGTTTCACTTAGTTGATACCTCATTTAAAATCTCGATTGTGTTGATTTTGGAGTTTGGGTTTTTCTTAGATTTTTTTTTTTTCCCCAATAAAATCTTGGTGTTTATATTTGGAAATCAGAAGATAATGTAGGGTTTTCTTTTTTTCCCCCTCTTCTCATCTATTCGGTACAACATACTAAAAATATGGAAAGGTTGCAATTCTTCAATATCTAATTAACCTGCACATTCATGTTGAAGACTAGGTTTGCAATGCATTAGCCAGAATGACCCCTGAATGCAGAGTATAGCCCGTATATTTTGGGCTCTCAGAATTGTAGCTCAGTTATGTAATACCTCTTTTTTTTTTTTTTTTTACTTTCCAGTTTGTTCCTTTGAACAAGCTAATCTCCATGGGAATATGCGTATAGCTGGGGACATTTAGCCACCAAAAACGTAAGACCTCAGATATAATTTGATTTTACATACCCTAAGTTCTACTTTTATTGTAATTTCCATCTTCATGAATAATTTCTTTTCTAGCTGTTAGAACTACAACTTGATCAGGTCTACCTTTATTGAAAATATCCTGGGATAATCTTTGTTTTCCCCCCAACCAAATTTATTTACTAATTGCACTGTCTTAGAGAACATCAACACTGAATACCACGGTGAATGTGCTCGAAACAAGAACTCCATCCATCTAGCCTTGCTCCAAAAGCTTAGACATGAGCAGATTTAACTAGAAAAAATTTATGTTGGCTGTTATTACCCCAAACCATGATTTCTCCCTAAGATTGCAGTGACTGCATCATAGGAGAGAAGTTATCAACAAGAAGAAAACCAAAGAGCAAATATAGGTGCCCCTGCAATTTCAAGAAAATCAGTGGCCGGGTGCTCTCGATTTGAATCCATTTTAAATGGAAGGCTGAGGAAGAAAAAAAAAAGGAAAGGCAGCTATCTTTGTATTGGAGCCTAACAGAAACAACGGGGAAATATTGGTATGGCAGCTGCAGTGGATTTAAAACACGTCCACAAATTCTTAGATAATCCTCCCTTCAAAAAGTGGGGGCTGATTTGCCTTCCCTGAGTGTGAGATAGACTTGGCGCTCACTCCTAACTCCAGCATGTAGCAGAAGGGACCATGCGTGACTTCAGAAGCGAGGTGCTGAAAGACACCTCTGCCTTTATCCCGCACTCTTCTGAACCGCTCTCTCTGACAGAAGTCAGTCACCATGGCTTGAGGATGCTCAAGCAGCCTATGGAGGGGCCCATGTGGAAAGGCCTGACATCTCCTGTTATGAGCTGAATTGTGCCCCTCCCCCAAATTTACATGTAGAAGCCCTAAACCCCAGCGTTTTAGAATTTGACTATATTTGAAGACAGGACTTTTTAAATTTTTTTAATTGGGGAGTATTGGGGAACAGTGTGTTTCTCCAGGGACCATCAGCTCCAAGTTGTCCTTCTATCTAGTTGTGGAGGGTGCAGCTCACTGGCCCACGTGGGAATCGAACCAACAACCTTGTTGTTCAGAGCTTGAGCTCTAATCAACTGAGCCATCTGGCTGCCTCCCAAAAGACAGGATTTTTAAGGAGGTAATTAAGTTAAGCTCAGTGCGGAGCGGGGGGGCCCTAATCCAATATGAGTGGTATTCTTATGAGAAGAAGAAATTTGACACACATAACACAAAAAGAGAAGATCATGTAACAACACAAGGAGAAGACGGCCATCTGAAAGCCAAGGAAAGAGGCCTCAGAAGAAATTGACCCTGCCAGCACCTTGATCTCAGACTTCCTCCAGGACTGGGAGATGATACGTGTCTGTGGTTTAAGACCCCACCCAGTCTGTGACTCTTCATTATGTTAGCCCGAACAGACTAATATACCTCCTGTCAATCGCCAGCACCAACCTGCCAGCCGTGTGAATGAGCCCCGTAGAATTTGCTCCCCTTGCCCCCATCAAGCCTTCGGATGACGGCAGCCCAGCTGACGTGTTGACTGTGACCTCATGAGAGATTGTAGGCCAGACTGCCCGGCTGGGCTGCTCCCAGATCCTGCCCCACTGATATTATGAGATAACAAATGTTTGTTATTGTTGAAAGCCAGTAAGTTTTGGAATAATTTGTTACTTAACCGTGTTTCCCTGAAAATAAGACCTAACCAGAAAATAAGCCCTAGCATGATTTTTCAGGATGACATCCCCTGAACATAAGCCCTAATGCGTCTTTTGAAGCCGAAATTAACCTAAGACCTGGTCTTATTTTCAGGGAAACACGGTAGCAACATGTACCCAATACAGCGGTTTCACATTCTTTTCCTGGGTCCTAAAGTAAAAAGTCCTGACTTGATTTTAAGTTACTGTTTTACTTGGGGTTAAGAACATAACCATACATAGTCTAAGAGAATTTCATGTAAGACCTCCCAAACTGCAGTCGGCCATAGGTTGTGTGGCAGAGACAGCTAAGTGGGTACACTGAAGACCTGAGATCCCCTCGCGTGGTATGGCATTGTTTCTGGAAGCAGATAGCCTGCCAGAGACTTACATCTTCAGCTGCACCCTGCCCGCACTCACTTCACACACCTGCCTGTATGTGGCACCCTGTATTCCTTGCCACCTCGGCCGCTTGCCATCTCTGGCTGGTGGATTGTGAGCATCCCACATACAAAGCCCTAATTTTCTAGAGATGGTCCAGGGCAAGCAGCCAAGGTGGCAAGGAAGGGTCCTGTGGAAGTGACTTCAGAGAAAGAAGATGTTGAGCTCAGAGAAGCCAAAGGGAGGCAGGAGAGTTACTTTCTAATGTTTGAAGAAAGGAATTGACTTATGTGTCACTCCACAGGGAACAAACCAGGACCAGAAATGAAAGTTCCCGAGAAGGACAAAGACATGTTTGACTTATTAGAGTTAGCAGTACGGAACAGGATGCCCAGTCGGGAGTGAGCGCCCCAACACTCAAGGTGAGCAAGTGGAGGGAGGATGGATGGCCAGTGTGGGGACAGAGCCAGGAGTGCAGTTTCCAGGCTCTCACCCTCACGTGGAAAGGTGCTCACTCAGGTAGTAAATGGCCATTAGCTGTGATTGGATGGCCATCAGCTGTGACTAGTTGGCCGTCAGCCGTAACCAGTGAGCCATTGGCCACTGATATAACTGCTGTGGCTACACTAACAGCAAATGGGGGCTAGCAAGAAGATGGTGGCTGGCAAGCACGGATTGCAGTTAGCACGGCAGATTGCAGCTAGCAAGTGAGGTTGGTTGACAGAGAAGCAGACGGTGGGTTGCGGATCATGTGACTCCTGCTTCCTGTGTCTCCAACCCAGCCGCCAGCGAGAATATAGTGGTATGGCTCCCCGATCTACGGCTCCGTGGGTGTTCCTTTTTGGCCTCACCATGTCCTGCGTTCTTATGTGGGGAGCGGGAGCTGAGACCCCGCATGACACCCTGCATGACAGCCATCCTTCCAGATGCTGTACAGATCTTCGCCCTGAAAAGGATTTTGGACTCAGTGGCCAGCCCAGACCCAAGTGACTCTATATCTACAAAGCAGGGCTTTCTACTTTCATTTTGTAATGTAATTACATTACATTGCTCTTAATACTAATTATTACCAAGAAGTAACCATCCAGAAGATGGTCCAAATGGGCTTTTATGCAGAATGCGGTTGTTCAGAGTGCTTTGAAAGCTCTTTATTACCAGGAGAAGGAAGCGAGGCAGAAGCATCCAGTCAGCAGATGGGCCTTCCCAGCCCCACTATAGATGTACGTGATGGGGGAGGGGTGTGAATCTGCTTCCCCACCCCCATCCCTGAATCTTCCCCTCAGTTCTGTTGAACTCCTGTGTGGAGGGAAATATTTATTCCCTGGTAGATGAAAATCTCCAGTGAACAGTCTTCTTAGGACCAAATAATAGAAATAATGCAGGCTGAACGCATGCGTTTTTGGGTAATAACACAGGTGCTCAGACAGCAGCTGACATTTGCTTTACTCGCATTGTCTAGCTTCCTTCCTGCCTTCTCCAGAGGGAAATTATCCTTGTCAGCATGGAAATAAAGGAGTGATGTGTTTGTGGTGTCCAGGAGATTATTAACAACAGCAGTCAGGCTGGGTGTTGGGGTGTGCGGCAGGAGTTTGCTTACTGCCCCTCTCTAAGAGCGAGCACCGAGAGATTTGCAGAGGCCAAAGGCCTCCAGACTTGCACACCTCTGCCATTCCATTGACACAAAAACAGAAATCCAACACTTAGCCCACTTTCCAATAAAGAACACGTTGCCCCTGAAAGCTCCCCGACAGGAATAAGTAGTTTGGTATCAAACTTAGGAAAATGCAAAATTGATACTGAGACAGGAAACTTGGGGCGAATCACTAGGGAGTTCCTTTGACAAAATAAACTCAATCTTTCAAAAGCTGAAGCCTTTCAATTCAGATGCTCCATCTTTCTTCCCAAGGAAGGAGGGTGAATGATCAGATTGTTGTCATCATCTACTGTGTGTAAGGATCAGGTACTTTCACCAGGGGCTGCCCCAGCTCCAGGAGGTAAGGCGCAGAGTGTGGACGCCCACTATCTGCTGAGTGTAGGGCAGCCCTCTGAAGCCCCGGCCTCCACTTGCCCTGTCCTCTTGGAGCACTGTCCACTGGGAGTGCTGAAATGCTTCGAACACATGAAAAGTTTGCAAAGAATGTGGAGCTACACACCAAATTACTTACAGCCAAGTTGGGAGTTAGCTTTCCTGGCAGTGGCCAGAGCCAGACATGTTCTGGGTCACCTGGGGACCTCGTAAGTTCTAGAAGCTCCTGCCCTTGCAGGCTGCAGTTCTGTGTATCCACTGGGTATCTCTGTACTGGCTGTAACAGGTTTCTGGAACTCTTCCATTTATGGTCTCTTTCTATGGGGTGCTGGTCTTCCAAGATGTTGTAGGCTTGATTGTGTCCTCCCAAATTCATATGTTGAAGTCCTAAACTCCAGTAAGTCAAAATGTGACTGTATTAGGAGATGGGACTTTTAAAAAGGTAATTAAGTTAAATGAGGTCATGAGGGTGGGTCCTTATCCTATATGACTGGTGTCCTAATAAGAAGAGGTTAGGACTCACACACAGAGGGAAGACCACATGATGACACAGTGAGAAGATGGCCATCTACAAGCCAAGGAGAGAGGCCTCAGAGAAAACTAACTCTGCCGACATCTTGATCTTGGACTTCTGTCCTCCAGAATGATAAGAAAATCGATTTCTGTTGTTTAAGCCACCCAGCCTGTGGTGCTTTGTTAAGGCAAGCTGAGCAGACTCCTACATAAATCCGGTGTGGTCTACATTTAGGGTCAGCGCTGCCTCTCTAGGTCTGGGCTGGGGGAGGTGACCTCTTGTGGCCCCACTAGCTCTGGGCCGTTGTGGTGAGCCACAGGAAGGTCAACTTATTTTCTGGAGCAAAACCTTTCATACTTCTAGCAGGTGATTGTTAAGAAAAAGCAGACTCCCCAGTTTTGAATTCTCTCTCTCTACTTTCTGATTACTTCAGTCTCTGTACCCCTCACGAGTTGTCAGGACATTTCTTTGGTTGGGTTTGCAGAAGGTTGCAGCATCCATTGCCAAGACACCCATAAGCCCTTGAAGCACCATCTTTGATGTGTGCCTCTGTGCCCTCACCAATAGTCAGCACAGTGTTGTACCTGGCACATAGTAGGTGCTCAGTTAACGTCTACTGAATGGATGCATAAATAAAGTACTGGCCGACATGGATGTTTCCACGCAGGGTCAGTCTATAAGAAAACATAATTTTAGTCACATATTCCTCACCCTCATTTATTCACTGCTTGTTAGAATCCAGCCCAAAAGTTCTTAGTGGGAGTGGAAGGTCAGGGGGAGATGGAAAGGAGGAGGTAGGAAAAAGAATCAGAAATACTTAAGGAGCTTTTTACACATTACCACACCAGCTCTTCTCTGGTGCATGTCAGATCAGACCTACCTCGTACATGGAATGCAGCCATTACATTGGTATTTGGTGGCCCAAAGCATGGCGGTGGTTCTTGGTCAAAGTTTCATGTGCACTCGGGAAGTGCTGGTATTGGGTGAAATGTTTTATAAATCTCACTTCAATCAAGTTGTTTGGGTTACTTATATCCTTACACTTTTCTTCCTACTTCTGTCATTTACTGGAAAAGAGTGTTGAACTCTCCAACTCTAATCATGGACCGTCTGTGTCTTTTTTCAGATCTATTTGTTTTTGCCTCATGTATTTTGAAGCTCTTTTGTTAGGTGCCAACTTACATTAATAGAATTATGTCTTCTTGGAGGCTTGACCCTTTATCGCTATGTAATGTCTCTCTTTGTCTATGATAATCTTCCTCGTTCTGAAGTTTACTTTAAAATTAATATAGCTACTCTACCTTTCTTTTGGTTAACGTTTGCATGGTGTACCTTTCTCCATCCTTTTACTTTTAACCCATGTAGGTCTTTATATTTAAAGTGGGTTTACTGTAGATAGCATATAGTTGAGGCATGCTTTTCTGTTTAAATGAGTGTGACCTGTTCCAATAAAACTTTATTTACAAAAACAAGCAGCCGGCCTGTGGGCCATAATTTGCTGACTCCTGAGCTGTAGAGTAATATGAAATAATCAAAGCCTTGCATTCCCAGAGTAACCACGTTTAATGGTTTTCTGCATTCTTTGGGGACTTACACACATAATTCTAGATAATATGCTTATAATTCTATTGTTTGATTTATTCGATATGGCATCTACTGAGTCTCCACTATGAAATAGGAGAAATTACCTGACTCACATTACCTCTTTTCTCCACTACTCCCCAAGACTTGTCTTATAAACAGATATATTTGTCATTTTGCTTTTGTTTTTCTTTACAACATTGCTGTTTTCGTTTCCAGGGACAGGACACCATGATGTGAGGATTTTATTATTCCTTGACACCTTGCCCTCCTCCCCATCCTTGCCTGACCACTGTCCACTGTTACTTTTACAATACCCATGTTACAATATTTGCAGTCCGTTGTGTAAATTAACTAGGACTTTGGTGCTCTGCCAGAAGTTGACCCTAAAAATTGCAAAGACATGGCATTTACAATGTTTTAATCATGTAAATATTAATCACTGTAGAACCCAGCAGTGTGATTGGAGGAATAAACATAATCCTCTGCTACTAAACGCATCTCTCCACAGAGAATATCCCAAGCATCAAAGCCATGTGGATTGTTTTTTTCTTATATTCCAGCAAGTACTCAAAATCATATTGCATTTTAGTTCTTATCCTGGAAATCCTATAACTGATCTTCAGGGATTCTTGTTCTCTGCTCCTTTTTCGGGTTAGCCTGTTCTTGTTTCATGGAAGCAATGCCCTCACAATAAAGTTCTGGGACTCCCTTGTCTTGAATTCTCTCTCCTTCCCTTGGGAACTTTCCTTAGGTTACTCATTTTGATTCTTCTCTTTGAAACTCTTAGCTTTCCTCAAGGCTATCTTGGTTGTCCATTTGTATTTATGGACAAAAGCCAGCCTTGTTGATCTGGGGAGTGTGTTGTGGGTTCCTCTGCACTTTGTGTACCCCTTTTCTCGCAAAACTCCCCTTCAGAATAGAAAAATCAGGTCCATGTACAAGGAAGGTCAACTGAAAGGCTCAATTTTAGGGTACATAGGCAGGACACAGCTACTCCTGCCATCCCCTCAAAGCCCAAATAAGGAGGGCTTTCCTCTGAGATGAGGCACCATCTCATCCACATTGGGGCCTAGCCCTTACACCCCACCTCCCATCCCCAGCATTTCTTTAGAGGGTACCTGCCCTGATTTAGCCGGGGTAATATTCAGAGTTGGCTCTGTGAGGTAACTGCCCACGGGGACAGAGTTCTTCAGATACCTTTGGTGAACCAGCCCAATTTTAGCCTCTCCTTCTACTGGCATGTTTTGTGCCTGTGAATTCTAAGCTGAGGGGTTTTGGAGAACCAAGACAAGGGCTATTCCCGGGCAGTTTTCTCTTTTGCATTTTCTGAGCTATGGCTTACTCTGTTATAGGGAACTCGGCAATGTCATCACACCCACTTTCCACCTGCCAGAATTATATCAAAATCTGACCTGCTGCTGGTACCCCTTTCTGTTCTCAGCTCTCTCAGCTCTCCTATAGGAGTATAAAATGGAGTCATTATGAGAAGGAGTCAAGGTAAACGTGTATATCCATCTTCTCTCTTATCTTCCTTTTGTTTTTAAACCATTGGCTAGCAACATAGAAAACATGAAGCTGTGTGGTACATTTGCCCACTGGTGGAAATACACAAGGTACATTTACCTTTGGCAGAAAACCTAAACCAAATAATTCATACAACTATACGATCTGGATAATCTTAGTTTCCTATCAAACAACAATTGCTTATATTTGTCCATCGTTTGACTACATGGAACAGTACTTCTTCAAAAAGAAATGTGCTAGTTTGTAGAAGTCACCAAGACGGCATTTTAACCTGGATTTCCCCTTCTCCAAAGAGCAAGTTATTGGCCCCAGTTCTTCCTAATCTAGGGATATTTGAAAGAATTTTATTGATCCATTAGGCAGAACTGTTTTTTCCTTCTTCCCTGCATATTGATATTATTGCTCATTTGATCAGGCTGGAAAGCCAAACATGAGGTCAACTGTCTGAGCTGCACTAAGTAGGGAGAGACTTGAATCGCTCCCGAGGGATTTTGAGCTCACAGGACGCCAGGCTTGGTGTTCGCAGCAAAGGCTCTGGAAACTCTCTTTAAGCCTCAGGCAGTCTTTGGTGATTGGGTGGGTATTCTGAGCACCGGGTCTGTCAGCTTGAAGGATTCTCCCTTGGGAGAAATGTGCTTTTAGCACCTCAATGCAGGTGATGAGTCGCCTCAAAGGTGCTGAAGGGGTTAATCTCTTGAGCTTCTGAGATGAAGAAAGCTGGGTTGGAGAACCTGGGCACAATGCACAGAAATTGAAGATGTGAGTCATTCGTTCCAGGCACTTACCATTCTCCATGAAGAACCCTCCAGATCAGCCAGCACTAATGAAAGCATCTTTAAATTAATTAGCTCCCCTCTAAATCCAAAGGATAAATTAAATAAATGAATTATCTGAGGCCAGTTGATTTGTAGTTCACATTTTTTTCTGGAAAGACTTGACTACAGATTTATTACTGCATTTCTGCACCACATGATTTAGTGCTGGGGCCTTTTTGGGCCTTTGGTAACTGCCGTGATTACTGAGGCCTTGGAAGGTATACACATGTGTTTTCCACAATATTTATTTATGTCCTCTATACAAAAAGCATAAACGTGTTGCTGAGAATGTTACTTAAAATAGGAAAGAAAGAAAAGGTATTTCATTCTTTTTTCTACATGTACCCCTTAAATATCATCTGCAAATTGTAACCACTCAGCTTGCACCTTTTATGGCAGGCGTTGGACCCATGAACTGAAAAGTAGCTCCTGGTACTGACACGGGGACACGCCAGGCTGGGGACTTTGTTTTGAAAATGCCAAAGCACATAGGTGTTTGCAGGTTTGCATTTCGCAATAGTGTAAGGTGGACACTGTCTAACCTTTATTTCAGACACTTTGAGGGGAAAACCCGTGACCAACCATGATAGTGGATTTTATGAGACCACTTGACTGGACCAAGGGCCTTGGTAGCTGGTTAAACCTTATCTCTGGGTGTGTCCAGGAGGGTGTTTTGAGAAGAGATGAGCATTTGAATGGGTAGGTTAAGTAAAGCAGATGGCCCTCCCCAGTGTGGGTATCATCCAATCTGTTGAGGCCCCAATAGAAGAGAAAGGGCTGGATTTGTTCTCTCTCTGCCCGACTACCCAGCTGGACCATCAGTCTTCTCCTGCCCCCAGCACTCCTGGTTCTCAGGCCCTCAGACTTGGCCGGAAGCCCCCCAGCCCTCAAGCCTTTTAACTTCACCACCAGTCTGCCTGGGTCTCCAGTTTGTACATAGCATAGTGGGGGCTTTCAGCCTCCATTATCAATGAGCTAATTAATGCCTTGTCATAAATCTCTTCATATATGTGTCCTGGTGGTTCAGTTTCTCTGGGGAACCCTGACTAATATATCTGCTAACAGTGATTTCTAATGTTGTATTTCAAGGACAATAAGTATGTCGTCTGTCCTCACACATGTTATTTCTGGAATGACCCTGGAAAGTGGTTGTCCAGATTGGTAATTTACCAGCTATAATTTGCCACCACTTCAGAAACAGGTTGGGGAAATGTGGTGGATTTCCCCCATATTTGGGAGAAAGTGTGTTCACTGAGAGGTGAAGCCACCCCTGTGGGGGCCGGAGGGGTCTGGGGATAATGTGACGATGACTTCCCTTTTAAACCAGAGGCAGGAACAGGGTTGTGTGTTTCATCTGACGTAGGAATTGCCTCTGGTTCTCTGCCAGCTCTGAGGAAGGTGAGCCTGTGCAAGGTCTGGCTCCATCTCAGGAGACAGAGGGGATCAGGACCGTGCCCCCCCCCGCCCCCACCACATACACAGCTGACTGTTGTCCTCTGAGATTAAATCTCAAGGCCTCTGAAGTGACCCTAGTCTCTAAAACACAGGTGATCATGGGCCTTCTGACAAGCCTTGGGAGTCTTATACCTTCATTACAACAAAACCACAGCCGTGTGGGGTTGCTCCGAGAGCCAGCCTCCAGGGGAAATAGAGTCCATGATTGCTTTCTCGGTGGTCAGAGAGCTGCCTCCAAGAGATGGCCCAGTGTTGGCCTGGGATGGGGCAGGATGGCAGGGTGCTGCCTGGACATCTCCCTACCTCCCAAGGCCATTGTCATCCCAGCGTACTCTGCAGGCACCTGGACACTGACCCAGCTTACTGAAGAACAGGTACAGACATTTTGTCCTTGATTTGAACAGCTAATACCTGCTTCTTGGAACCTGATAAATTCCGTTCTTTGGACACCTACCTGGCACAGCCCCAGACAGTAAATCTGGAATCAAAAGTCACCTTTTCCTGTTACCGCTGTCATAACTCCCCTGAGGGATCTTTGAGTTTCCCCAGGAGGCCTCATGTCAACGTCGATCCCAAAGTAACTGTCTTGCCTTCTTACCAGAACAGTTGCAATCCAAAAGCTACGACCCTTCCCTGGAGAGGTAGACCAGCACCTTTTTGTATGTGACCAAGCCGTATATGGAGGCACAATACAAAAATAATAACACATTAGACTGTGCACTCTAAAGAAAATGCGTGTCAGAGCAGCCAGTGAATGACAGGCCGTGGCGACTGTGTGTTTACCCAAGGCGGGTCTGGGGAAAGTTCCATGTCGCAGTCAGGCTTTTGAGACGGGTTTGAAATGGAAAAAGTTTCATGGAGTGGCTGGAAAATGGGAGGCTGACACTGAAAAGACAAACAGGCACCTGTTCCTAGCATCTCTGGGAGCCTGGCCTCTCTGAAAGTCCTCATGCTCCCACCCCCACCCCACAGGTCCACGGTTCACAATATCCCGGAGGGACTGGCCGGAATCCAGTGACCAGACACTTCCAACACCAGCGTCACTGGGATTCGCATTCTCTGGGGCTGGTTCACGAGCCTCAGAAAGCTCGCTCTACACCATCTTCTCTGGACAAGTGTGGACTGACCATCCACTGTGAGCCAGATACTGGATATGTATGCACAGGGGGTACATGGAGGGAAGAGTCAAGTCCCATGGCAGAGATAGCATGGGCCTCCTCTGCGGTGACACAAGGTAACAACTGCTGTGAGAGACAGGGCAGGAGTAGGCAGGAGCGGTGTCCCCATCCTGACCCAAGGGAGGGCAGGGGGATGCCATGCCTGGATGTCTACGTTAAAACCCAAACTATGAATGGGAATGAGCTGAGGGGCTGGGGGGGGACTGTAGGAGGGAATATTCAGGAGTTTAGAGTTTATTCTAAAATCTATGAAAAATCATCAGAAAGGTCTTGTTTTCATCTATGGCATTACTATCATCCATAGGCTAACAGCTCCCAGCATCATGTCTCCATTCCAGACCTCTGCTCTGAACTCCATCTGCCTGCATCGTCAGAAGACCAGTAGGCACCTGTCGATCTAGACACCTTCCCTACACACAAACTTGCTCTTCCTGTCACAGTCCCTGTGATACTCTGATATAATAAGAAATATATATTTGGCCTTTGTCTCAGTTCCTGGCACCAGAGCGCCTAAAACCCTGGTAATTTCTTGTTTGGGATGAAAGAAGTATCTTTTGCTATTCACAATAAGCCCTTTTCCGCTATACCCGAATTCATGCCAATGAGGAGACTTCTGGAAGATGGGGGCTGGTTGCCAGAAGAATGAACCATCAATTAGTCCCACCCCCGGACCACCAGGAATCACTTCATTCTGGGAATCTTGTATGTCTGTGGTGGGTCTTCAGATTTCCAACAAGCCGCAGGGGACACTGAGGCCACTGCTCCAGAGATTCCACTGACGGTAGTGAAGTCCTAGGGGATACAAGAGGCCAGTCAGGCCAGAGGGGAGATGGTTCAAGATGGGCTGGAGAGGTGGGCAGATGTGCTCGGTCAGGGCCTTAGGGTACGCTGAGAAGCTTACAGGAACCCAGTGAAAGATTTGATGCAGATTAGGGGTGGAAACGGCATGTATGATCTAATGTTTGTTTCTACATCACTCTAGCTGCTGGTCAGGTGGGCAAAGTGACAGTGTGGAGACCCATGGGGAGGCTGTTGTATAAATGTCATCCAGAGATGATGGCGACTGGACCAGTGAATGGATATAGGCAGATTCCACATGTATTTTGAAGGTAGAACTAAAAGAACTCTCTGATGGGTTGGATATGGGGAGTGAGGGAGAAGGAGGAATAAAAGACATCTCTTAGGGTATTTTTCTTTAGCCAGTGAGTGGCTGTGTCACCATTTACTGGGCTGGAAGGAGGAACAGTGAAGGGAGGGGTGAGTATCTCGAGGTGGAGACGTCAAGGAGTAGTTATGTGAGTCCGGAGCTCAGAGGAGGGTCTTGGCTTGAGACATAAACTGGGAGTTGTCAGCACCAACATTTTTAAGGCAAGAGAATGGAAAAACCACCTAGGAAAGGGGTGTAAACAGAGGAGAGTAGAAGCTCTAGGATGAACCCCAAGGGACACTGATATTCAGAGGGTAGGTAGAAAGAATGAGCAGCCAGACACGAGAGCTGCAAGATTGCAGGCAACCACCATCCTCAGAGGTTTGAAATGGGAAAGGCTGGGCAGTTCTAAGGACGGAAGGCACTTGCATTTTACCTTTTTTGCTTCCGGCATTCATGGAAACACTTTAAAAGAGAAAAAAGGGCAGGAAGGTGAGTGAGGACCACATGTGGACTACATCTCCCCCGTTTTGGTGAGACTAGCCCAGTATCTGTCAAATCATCCTGCCCATTGGACGGATAAAGGCTAAATCTGCAAGTCACATACCAACCCAGAGGACAGAGCGGGACTCCTTCCTCTTCCTGTCCTGTTGATATTCTTTCTGTTGACCTATTATTATTTTAATAATTGCGTACCCAATCATCATTTTCTTATAATTTGTTTGACTATTTCTTGATTTACATTATTACATTAGATTTTACACATGGGAGCCTATAGGGGACATCTTGGTTTATTAGTTTATAACTTAAAATGAATATTTTATATAGAGAAATATTTAAAACAGGCAGAAAAACTCTTAACCCAGTTTTATCTTAAGGTTGAAATTTTATTATCACGAATTCTCAAGCCTCCAAGCACTGTGCAGCTAATCCTTGAGGAATGGGTTTTATCAATTATTAATAGCTATTAAATTAGCATGGACTTTGATTCTTCTGTAAGTTAAGTATCTTTCATAATTTTGGAGCAGAGAAAGGGCCTTTGTTCCCTCCTGGGTCTCCTGTTCAGACAAAGCCAACCTGGTCCAGGTACCTGGGCGCCTGGGATAGGCCAGGCACTGAGCCCACGGTAGGGACACTCCAGGCCTAGGACATTCTCTTGGATGAGCCCATATCCCAGGGAACTCCTGGCAGGGACATGTGACCCCAATCTTCTCCACAAGATGGAGAAGGAGGCTGTGTTTGGGGTTTGTCCCCATTGCCTTCGGTTATTTGCTGAATTATGTCCCCCCAAAATTCATATGCAAAATTCATATGCATAACCCTCAGCACCCCAGAATTTGACTGTATTTGGAGCTAGGGCCTTTAGAGAGCTAATTAAGTTAAAATGGGGTTGTTAGGATGGGCCCTAATCCAACATGGCTGATGTCCTTATAAGAAAAGGAGATTAGGAAACAGACACAGAGGAGAGAGGCCTCAGGAGAAAGCAAACCTGTCAACACCTTGGTCTTGGACTTCTAGCCTCCAGAATTGTGAGAAAATGAATTTCTGTGGCTTAAGCCCCCCAGTCTGTGGTATTTGTTATTGCAGCCGAAGCAAACTAATACACCATCTGTGTCCCATCCTTCTGTCCTGTTTGATGTCCTCATAAGTGTCCCCCTGCGCAACTCTGCTTCCAAGGAGGCCCACCCAGCCTTGCCCTGGGTAGACCTCTCTCCTTCCTCCCTTTTAAAACATGATCTCGGCAGCTGTGCTTTGGTGATTCTTTAAGAAATTGTGAATAGCTTAAATATTGCCCTGGTTATGGCAGTGGCCCAGCCCAGGAAACAAGAAACCAAGCCAAGAGGTACTTTGAACCTCAGATATTAGATTGGGGGAAACAGAGGAGCCCTCCTTCTGTCCTGCACCTGCCCTGTTCCCAGGGCCGATTTATAGCAGCTGTTGCCAATCCCAGGTGGATGTTGGTCCTTCCCAAAAACTGTTGGCATTTTGGCACTATTGCTAAGAAGTCAAATATTAATTGCTGCCAGGTGCCCCATCAGGCCACCCCCAGCCTTTTCCCAAGCCTAGACCGCCCCATCCTAATTAAAGAACTTGGGATCTCCCCCTGCAGTGGAGGACTTGGGGACCCCTCTGGTGGAGGGTGGACAAGAGGCTGAGGAGAACCACTCCCCCACCCCAGGCTGGGTCAATGTGGGTCCTCTCTTCACCTGAGTAAGAGTCATGATTAAAAAACACACACATCTGTGGCTGGAAAGAGCACAGGAAATGAAGCTCTAATGGTTTATTTGCTTTGTGGGAATTTCTTCCTCAAGCTGGGGCCACCGAACCCCCCAAAAATAATACCCAGTGGAGAAAACACATTTCAGGAAAGGTTCTGAATATTGTCATTGTATTCATCTGGTTACATCCACCATGGAAAAGCATTTTTACATATACTCCACCAAACCCACCCCTCTACCCAAAAGTAAAATCAATTTAATGTTAATGCAGTTGTCATGAGGCTGCCTGTTCTGGAAGCAGGGAGCAGTGAGAGCGATAATTCCAGATGGTTGAAGGAGAAGGAGGAAGGTATTGTCTACCCAGATTGTGTGTGGAGAGTGGGAACAAATAGCCATTGTCCTTCTTAACACAGAACGTCGATGAGTAAGTGAACTTCCGTGGGCCAGGTGCTAAGGGTCCCAGCACTGAGTCAGCCGGAGCAGAGGCAGCAGACGAAGGACTGCTGCTTTCCCCAGTCAGAGAGGTCCCGGAGGAAGGAAGGTGAGTGGATTTACCCGGGGAGTCCTGACTTTCTTCCGTGTACTCTACATACATACCTTTAGGACCAACCCGGGCAGGATGAGAAGGTAGGTGAGGCTCATGAGTCTCAGAGTTCACCTGACCTCTCTCAAATCCCCAGAGCCTTTGAGATCTTCTCCTGTCTCTGCTATCAAAACTGTGTGAGAAAAAAATACATATATGCCATAGAAAATTTGGAAATTCAGCCACCCAGCAGCCTTGCCATGGCTAGCAGCTGTGAAGAGCCATTTTGACAAACCCAAAACCACAAATAACCTTCAGCAAAAAAATGGTACTCTAAGGACGTATTCTCAAGTAGGAAGGTGTGGAAGAGCCTCATGAAGGCATCTCAGTGCCCCTCAGTCACCCCAAAAGAGCCAACTCCTAGGTTGAAGCTAGGGACGGCCCTCCTGTTAGTTTGTCCAGCGTCCCACACCCGGCGTCTTTTGCAGCTTGTCTTCCTCTCAGATCTGCTTTGTTCTCAGTGGACAGAAGAGCCATGGAAGAGACATAAGCTTTGGAACCGAGTTTGTTTCTGTTTGTAGCCCCGATCTGCAATTTAATATAGGTGACCCTGGGCAAGTTAATTAGTATTTCTGTGCCTCCGTTTCCTCACATGTAAAATGGGATAATAATGATAACTACCTCCTTTGGCGTTCTGAGACCAATTTCAATGGGGGTGGGGGTGAAGATTTTCCCCACACCACCAACAAGCAATGCTCTTACACCAGCTGGGGCGGTCCCACAATTCAACTTGATTCTGTCACTATCTCCTTGCAGATAGCATTAGATTCCACAGGTTAAGGGCTCAGTCGCACAAGATAGCCCCTGGGCCCCCGACCACAAGTCTCAAGTCCAGGTTGTTACCTGTGCTTCTGACCGACTGGCTACAGATCAAAGGTTCCCAAGACCCCCTCCTTAGGTTCGATTAAAGAGAGCATCTCACAGAGTTCAGAGAAACATTTTACGTATTAAATTACTGGTTTATTATAAATGGATAATTCAGGAACAGCCAGATGGAAGAGATGCAAAGGGCAAGGTGTGGAGACGGGTAGAGAGCTTCCATACCCTCCCCAGATATGCCACTCTCCCCTCATTTCCACATGTTCACCAACCTGGAAACTCTTTGAACCCCATCATTTGGGGGTTTTATGGAGGCTTCAATTATAGACACAATTGAATAAATCATTGGCCATTTTCAATAGATTCAACCTCCCACCCCTCCCCTCTCCCCGGATGTCAGGAGGTGGAACTGAATTTTCCAACCCTCTAATCACAGGGATGGCTAACCTGGCAACCAGCCCCATCCTTAGGTGGAGTCCAAGAGTCACCTCAACATAAAAAAGACACTTTTATCACTCTCAACACTTAGGAAATTCCTAGAGTTTTGGGAGCTCTGTGCCAGAAACTGGACGAAGACAAAGTGTATGTTTCTTATAAAGCACAATATCGCACTACCTCATAGGGTTAGTGAGGGTTAAATGAGTTAGTACATGACCTCAGCACATCGTCAGAGTGTTGAGTGGCATCGCCATCATGATTAGCTGTGTGAGCTTTGCTTTCCTCATCCGTAGCATGGAGCTATTATTAAAAGGATTCAAGCGAGATACTGAATGTCAGGCACCTGGCACATAGTAAATGCTCCACTAATGTTTGTTCCTTTCCCCCTCTACTACTTTAGGGGAAGCTGTAATTCAGTAACACCTCCTCTGGTAGCAACATCCATGGACACCAACATCCTAATCAATCTAAACACAACCAAAATTTGTATCACCAAGGTCGTGCTCTGAAGACTCTGTGTGCTCTCACATTCCTAGACAGAAAGTTCTTTTGAACACTTCCTATGAGTCAGACACAAAGTGGGCCACATTCCAAGCTTTATCTCATCTAATCCTCATAACAACAAGCTATGCAGTAGATATTATCATCCCTGTCTTACAGATAAGGCTTAGGGAAGGTAAAGAACTGGTCGAAGGTCACAGTGATGGTGTCACAGCCTGGTCATTAAACCCAGGTCTGACTCCTGAGCCTGAACTTGAACCTCTGTGGTTTTGAGAATTGGAGCTGATCAGAAGCAGCTGAGGCCGTAGTACCTGTCACAGTCAGGCACAAGGACAGGAGAGAGAGGATATAGCAGAGTGGCCCGAGGCAGGTTCCAGAGGGCAAAGAATCCTTCTGGGAAGAGTAGGAGCCCTTCCCAGCCCCGCGCTCCTCTTTGCTCAGGTGTTGTCTCTTCCTGTTCTGCGAACATTGCCAAGCTGTTTTATTTCTTTTTTAAATATGGCTTTATTGAGATGTATTTCTCATACCACATAATTTACCCATTTAAAGTGTACAATATAATAGCTTTGTAATATAGCCACAGAGTTGTGAGTCCACCATCACAATCATTAGAACAATGTCATTGACCCAAAAAGAAACCCAGCTCACCTCCCTCCCAGCCCCAGGCAGCCACCAGTCTACTTTCTGCCTTTACAGGTTTGCCTATTCCAGACATTTCATATGAGTGGAATCACACAATACGTGCCCTTTTGTGTCTGGCTTCTTTCACTTAACACTATTTTCAAGACCTGGTTTTAAAGTTAATAAAAAAATGGTTAAAGTTGAATGCACGGTACTTGGCACAAAGTAGAGTTGCTCAATAAATACCTACTGAATTGAAATGGATCATACATGATTGCTTTCAGTTATCAAGAAAAGGCCACATTATACTCATCACATTCTTTAAGAAAACAGAGAAATGAATGACATTTTGAAACTTTTCCCTTTTGGAAATTTTCCATTGAAAATAGATAAAAACATAAAATTAGTGCTTCACAGTGTCTGAACTGCTGGACACTGGCTTTCTAGAATGACTTGATCTTGCGATCTCCAGATGGAGCATGTTTTACGACACTGTGTGTTCACTCCAGTTTTTTATTTGCTGAGTTTGTTCTTGATCATTAAAAGTACCTGGTGCTATGAAACTTCGTTCTCTGTGTCTGTGACTACTGATTTCTAAGTCTCTATCTCCTATCTCAAATGGCTTGTTAGTGTGTTAGTATGTTCTAAATCCATGCTGAGTCATCTCTTTTGTTCATTTCCTCATGTACCATCTTCTCTTATCACTGATGAAAATGTAAGGTATCCTGGCCCAAGACCAGCTTTTACAAACACTCTCTGCATGTTTTCTAATACTGACATTTTGACCATATTTTTCTGCTTTGTTGAGTGGCTTATGTGGGACGATTTTAACCCTTCAGCGAATTTAAGATGTATCATGTAAACAACAGCCTTTGATTTACCAAACTTAAAACCAGTAAAGTTGTACTGATGTGACAGGATTTGTTCGTCCCAAAGCCATATTGAGTAGTATTCGTGTTTATTCCTGGGAATGGTTAACTTGTGAGGATTTCATAATTACTAGGATTAGGTATTTTCCTCTGTGATGATTTTGAGAATTATTTTTACCAGTTTCTTATCGTTAGTCATGTTGCTGATTCTCCTAAAGTTACTGAAATCACTGACAATTGTTTAGCTACTCAATTTCCAATGCTTGTGGTTTGTACATAAATAAAAATTCATTCTTTATTTCCATATTATCTTCTCCAAATTCCTAATTGTAATGTGGGATTTTCACATAACCTGGGTGCTGGCCCAGGCCAAACTTAGGGTGTGGGGCTGCCTTCTAGCTTCCCCTATCTTCAATGACACCCCACCCCCAACAGTTCTAGAAAGCTTATAGTTAATCTCCAGCAGGCTGAGGCTATGGCTGCAGTGGGAGGTCTAGCTTGTCCATCATCACAGACCCAATCCCTCCATCTTGCAGCTTTTCCCTGCCTTTCAATCCTCTATTGACTCCTCCCGCCCCTAGCCCTGTGTGCTGCCTCCTACCCCTTGACCTTGGTTTACTGTTTCTTCTGACCTGCTCTGCTCCCAGCCAATTACAATTGGCAGGCAGCCAGAAGCCTCATCTGCCCAAGGCAGAAGTCCAGTTGAGAGTAGGTTCCCCTTCTGTGGGCTGATCCAGACATCTTGTCACTCTCATGGACCTTCCTCATTCTTGATACTTCACTGCGTCTGACCCCCTATGGCTGATGAGTGTTTCCTAGCCTTTCTGCACTTCCCTTCTCCTGAAACTATCTGGCCCACTCCCAATTTTCTGTAGCCCAGCATCCTAATTACAAAAATTGAAAAATCATATATAGAGTTTCATAGAAAGATAAATAGAACTCCCATATGCACCCATAATCCATCTACTCTCAAGCTATTACCTTCAAAATTGTAGTTGATTTTTTGGTTCTCAGGCCAGATGGTACAAAAATTATCATTCACCATGGGCGAGTCAATTGTCACAATCTTTCAGTAGTGTGACTTAGTAATATGTGTCAGGACCACTCAGAAACCTTTAGAATTACTCATTTCACTCCTAGGAATTTATCCTAAAGACATCAACAGATGTGCACCAGTTTGTGTACAAGAATATCTGCATTGAGAAAATGTGGAAACTGTCTAATTGCCCCCAAATAGGACTAAATAAAATATGATTTATCAATATAGCAAAAGATGATATAATCATTAGGATATGTTTTAGAAAAAGATTTTTAAAATAAGAGAAATTCCAGAACTTTTGAAGAATCTTTTAAAAATAAGAGTATATAAGTGATACTATTACATTTTCTGTAATAGTATCCCAATTTTGTGAAGAGAAAAATGTTTGCATGTAGGCATGCTTACGACAAACACAAAAACATTAATAGTATTTACCTCTGAGTGGTAAAATTACTGGTGATTTTAAAAATATATGTTTCTGTATTTTCCAAATCTTCTACAATGAATGCGTTATTTTCCTAATCAGAGAAACAATTATTGTTATTTGCTAAAGAAATTAGGCCACAAAAAAGGGAAAAACACTAAAAGCCTCTGCCTGTTTCTTGTTTTTTTTCCTCAACTGTTTTACCCCATCCTTTCTCGTTGATGTAGAAAAAGGGGAACTAACATTTATGATGTCTAGACTCTATTTCCTTCCTGTAGCTCTGGAAGGTACATATTTTTTCCCATTTTAAAGAGAGGAAACAAATCACAAAGAAAAGGGAGGGGGAACCAAAGGGTGAGCATAGGTACATTGGTTCATTCACTTCTAAGCTGTCCTTACTTGTGATATATATATATATATATATATATATATACACACATATATATATGTATATATATATATATATATATATATATATATATATATATATATAGAGAGAGAGAGAGAGAGAGAGAGAGAGAGGTATAATTGACATATAATATTTTATTAGTTTCGGGTGTAAATGATTCGATATTTGTATATGTATGTTGCTAAACGATCACCACAGTAAGTCCAGTTAACATCCATCACTGTACATCGTTACACATTTTTTTCTCATGTTGAAAACTTTTAAGATCCGTTCTCCTAGCTACTCTCAAATATGCAGTACAGTACTTTTAACTATAGTCATCATTCTGTACATTACATCCCAGGACTTATTTTATAGCTGGAGGTTTGTACCTTTGACAGCTTCGCCCATTTTATCCACCCCTCAATCCTTGCCTCTAGCAACCATCAATTTCTTCTCTTTAGCTATGACCTCAGGTTGTTTTGTTTTTGTTTGTCCAACTGTTACTCTTCACATTTTATAATAAGGATATGGGGGACCAGAGAAGTTAAGCAATTGGCCCAAATTCATGCACCTTTGAAAGCATCGATCTCTCAGAGCTGTGCTGTTCAACAGGTATGCTGCTGCTCTGTGTGGCTGTTGAGCACTTGAAATGTGGCCAGTCCAAATTGTGATGTACTGTAAGTGTAAACTTGACCTTGGACTTCGAGGCCTTAATCTGAAAAAACAATGTCAACTATCTCATTTGTAATATTTTATATTGATTATATATCTAAATGATTGCTTTGGATACATTGAGCAAAATATATTAATAAAACTCATTTCACCCTTTTATTTTTACCTTTTGAAAATGTGGTTACTAGAAAATGTTACATTACAAATGTGGTTCACATTATATTTTTATTGGACAGTGTTGTCACAGAACCTGTTTCTTCATCAGCAACATGAAGTTAACAATGAGGACACGTGTAAAGTGCCGAAGTCAGTACGTTGAACATTCTATAAATATCTGTGTTGCTCCCCTACCACGTTTTCTCACCAGAGCATCCAAGTCTCCTGACTTTCATGGACACAAATGTCCAGAGACTTTAAAAGAACCATTGTTCCTCTCTTTCTTTCCAGATTCCTTTTTAATAAGGATGGGTTTTTTTAATCATGGGTTATTTGACATCTTATGATGTACAGTTTGTAAATAGCAAGTCAGAAATTGGAAGCTCGAGGCAAGATCCTGAAATTGCCACGCCTAAAGCAGAAGCATTGAAGAATGCGCCCATTCATAAACTCGCCACACACGCCAGTGAAAAGATAGACTGACATGTAGGCAGGAAAAGCATACAAGGTAATTCACTGCCAGTGAAGCTCCCTGACCATGAATCTGGTTGAGATATGAATTATTCATGCATTTCCCCCCTGTACCCTTATGTTGAAGGTTAATGTCAGGATGTCAGGCAGGACCCGTACTCCCCTCTCTGCCCCCGTGCTGAGCAGCTGGGTACAGGATCACCCCCCCACACACACCCCACACCCCCACACACCCCCACACCCCCCACACCCCCGTCTTAGTGTCGGCTCTCCTCCAAGCAGACCCAGAGATGGGGAGGTTGGCCACTATGATTAGGCTTCCTGTCCGACTGCTGGAAGATCGATGAATTCATGCAGCTGCCAGTCAGTACCCGAGTGAAGACCTTGAGAGGATTTATAAAGTTGATTGATGCTGCTTCTCTTTCCATAAGAATTGATGGTGCTGTATAATATAAGTGGCCTTTTGTTGAATTTACAAAATTGTCCTCTAATTTCATATTTCGGATATCCCAGTTGGGAATGACAAATTCACATGCTGGGTCCAAGCATTATAATGACAAAGGGTAAAGCAACGGAGTGGTGAGGACTGTTCCGAAGTGAAGAATGCCAGCACCATCTTTGGGGGTGGCCACTGGCAGATCCACGCAGGTTGTTGCCTTGTGAGAATACATCTGGGGTTATTATATCCTCTGATTTTTCACAAGAAGCCAGATTCCCAGATTTTAATGTGGAGATCTCCTGGTTTTTCAATGTTTGGGCTGACTGAACCCTTCTATTGGTCCAGTTCAACCATGCTGCTTAAAGTTTCTGACCTTGTGTATTTACCTACATAAATGGTAGGCTTTTGTGGGAAAGGTCTCTAACGTCTATTTCTCCCTTATTCATTTTTGTTCTCTCTACCCCTTACCCACACCTTGTATGGTGTGTAGCATTTTATATCCACTATGATTTTCAAAATTAGACACCAATTTCACCTTTATAGTTCTTCCAGATTCTGCTTCTTCTTGATTATTCCTTTTTGTGACCGTCTCCATATTTCCCGAAGTTCTCCAGGCACCAAGAGAGAAGAGTAAGCATGAACAGGAGTCAGTGTTCTCTCTTTTCTGATCACATGCCGCCCCACCTACCCCGAGCACCACCAAACTGTAAGACAATATGGGTAAAGCCCCCTTTCTATGTTTTACCCTTTGCATTGCCAGGGTGTTGCCAAGGTGGCAAGGCCTTAGGGGTGAAGATGAGAGGAATTGCAGGTGAGGGTCCAGAAGGCCCCTCCTGCTGTTTAAGGCAGTGATAGAGCACTTAAAGGCATGCCCACCCAATTTCCATACATCCTTCACCCTGCCCTGCTCTCAGCTCTCCATGTCCCCACCATCTTTGGGAACACTCCCCCCCATTCTGGGGCTTGTTCCGTGATGAGGGCCCACTTGCATGTAATGCTCCCCACCACCACCGCCACCATTCAACCAGATACTGTCTTTGATGACATGCCCTGAGGTCCTGAAGAAACCTAGGCTGTTTCTATATAAGTAACCGGAGCCTTTAAGGAGAACTCAGTTAGGTAACTGGCTATTTTGAGTCTAGCAGGCAGTTTGGTGTGTGTGTGTGGGGTGTGTGTGTGTGTGTGTGTGTGTGTGTGTGTGTGTGTGTGTGGTATTTGTTTCTGAGAAAGCCACACACTGATTTCTGTCCATAGGGTGCAGAGCCAGACCACCTCTTTACTGATGCTCTGGAATCAAAATTTTGAGAACTACGATATAGCTATGAAAGATGTTAAAGTGCTTTTTAAGGAATTGAAGGAAGGCCGCTGTATATTCAGGAAATGAGTTGAGAAACACTCAGTGAAGCAACATTTGCTTCCACTTATGCAAACACCCAGACATACATGCAGCAGGAAGTCTGCCATGATTGCACACGCCTGGGCTACACTGTGAGTAGATGTAACACAGACGGCGGCAAGGATCATACTGGGTTTTCTGCCTCAGTGTATCTACGTTACTGGTGAAAATACAGGAAGAACGACTTCCTGTAAAATACGCTAACTTGGTAGATGGAACATTTGACACAAGTGCAAAGTTTTACTGTTGCTCAGAGAGATCCAGCACACACAGAAAATTAGTTCTTTAGGAGTTTGGTTGACCCAGTCTTGGGGCTTGTGAGATTGCCTTACATTTCTGCAACTAAGGACACTGACACAGACATTTCAAGGTTATCTGTAAGAAACAGGAACAGTCTGATACCCACTTTGAGGATATGGGGTATGCAGAGACTGTGTTTTATATCTGAGGGCACACATTTTGCCTCCATGTTTTGTTTTGGGCAACACATACTGACTTACATTTGGTGTTTGTGATCTCCCAAGGTGACCATCTTTAGAGAATGGATTCCATGCTTTAAGCATGCCATGCTCGCCCCATGCTCCTGCAGACTGTGGCATACTCTGGTTGCCCAACACTTTGTAACTGGGCTTCGTTTAGCACCCCTTGAGTTCTCTTTTAGGGTCTACATTTTCCAGGGCAGAACATTGTATGTTCTGGGTACACATGGCCTCCCAATCCATGATTTGAGGTACGTCTTATAGCTTAAGGAGTATGGCAGTCTACTGTTTTAGGCATCCCAGGCTCTCTGTGGGTGCATCCCCAAGTGTATAGTGATTAGAGGCTGTGGCTGATTTTCTTCCAACTCCAGGAGAAAGGGTCACAACAGAAAAACACGATCCCATAACTTGGTTTCAATAGTAAAATCTTAACTTCCCTTGAGTGTGCTGCGTCCCAGTTATCTGGTGCTCCAAGTTTCTTGCTTCTCCTCATGGCTACCCTGTCTTCACGATAACTGAGGAGTAGCCATTTTGAAAATCAGCCTCCTAGCCACAGTCAACTTACAGAACTGGGCACCTGACCAGAGCTGGCCACCTGACCAGAGCTGGCTATTCACAGTGTCTTTGTCCGGCCCCACCCCAGGCCACAGGTGAGTGATCCAGGGTTGGGGTCTTGACCCACATTGAATTAATCGCCTTCCTTCCCTGGAATTTTAAAATTGGAAATCAGAAAGAATGAGTGTCTTCCCAGTGGATGAAATTGCAGCACAGGACTACCATGTTGCCCCAAAAATAAGACCAAGCCAGACAATCAGCTCTAATGCGTCTCCTGGAGCAAAAATTAATATAATACCTGGTATTATATTATATTACATTTATTATATTATATTGTATAAGACCCTGTCTTATAGTAAAATAAAAACAGATCTTATATTAATTTTTGCTCCAAAAGACGCATTAGAGCTGATGGTCCTTCTCGGTCTTATTTTCAGGGAAACACAGTATCTAGACAGAGGCAGGTACGCAGTGAGCAAGGAGAGTGAAGCCACAGGTGGGGAGGTGCAGAGCGAGGGAGGAGGTCATCCCAGGGTTGTTCGGTCCAGCTGTTCCTGAGGCTCATTCCTATTTCTAACTTAACATCCTTCCGTAAAATCGCCCATGTTGCTAAATTTTGTTCTACCTGGGTTATACCACTTGCAACCAACGTTGTCCTAATTATTACAGTGAAGATAAGTCATGTGCTGCCAATACAAACAAATACACAGCATTTTATGTCAGGGATGAGTTCCTAAAGACTTTTTGTAATTTTTACTTGATGGTATTTCTGTTTCCCAGCCAAGATGGCACTGCTGTGTGCCATTATTATATAAACATTATAACATAAGGAGAGTGTGCAATGGGTTAAGGTTGTCTTCCTTTCTCCCTCTCTCTCTCTCTCTCTCCCACCCCCCACCAACTCCCATGTCCCTCTCTCTCCCTCCCTCCCTCTTTTCTTTATTTCTTATTTAAAATTTGGAGTTGGATAGGGGGAGTTTTGCTGATTATAAAATATGTCCCCAAATTCTTCCACATTCCTCCCTTCAAGATTTAGTTTTTACAGATACTGCCAAACAGTTTTCTAAAGTAATTGAGTTAATTACCTCCCACTAGCAATTCAGGAGATTTCCAGTTACTCTGCATTTTCAACAACATTTGATATTGTCAGAATTCTTCACTTTCGTCATTTTACACCATTAAATAGTAGGTATGTAGTGATATCACATGATAGTTTTAATTTGCATTTTCCTGATGACTAAGGAGATTGAGCATGTTTACATATGTTTATGGCCATTTGAATATTGTACTTCCTGAAGTGCTTATTCAAATCTTCACCTATTTTTCTATTGGGTTGACTGTCTCTTATTTATTAATAGATTGAGGTTCATTATATATTCTGGTATAAGTCCTGTGTAGAATATATGTTATACAAATGTCTTCCCCCACGCATGGCTTTTCTTTTCATTCTCTTATCAGTGTCTTTTAATGAACAGAGTTTTTTATTTTAATGAAAATAAAATAAAAAGG
The DNA here is from genome assembly GCF_036562045.2 of Rhinolophus sinicus. Taxonomy (NCBI): domain Eukaryota; kingdom Metazoa; phylum Chordata; class Mammalia; order Chiroptera; family Rhinolophidae; genus Rhinolophus; species Rhinolophus sinicus. The sequence continues at coordinate 65,864,939 of NC_133755.1, read as the reverse complement.
AAAACCTTTCCATTTTTTCCTCTATGGTTGGTGCTTTTTTATGTTTCGTTTAAGAAATCTTCGCCCTGAGGTCATGAGGTTATTATCCTATGTTTGCTTCTAATTTATTGTTTTACTGGCCCTGGTTCGGCCAGACATCTAGCCTTGGTCCAATTCTATGTAGTATCTGTGTGTTCCACATCTAAAATTCCCAGTTATCATTCTATCTAGAAACACACTGAGTGGATGAGAGCAAGCAATTCCCCAAGGAAAGCAGGTTGTATCTGTGAGCCATTGCATTTAGCTGCAAGTGACAAAAACAGAAAAAGCAGTGGCTTAAACAAAGTAGGGCAGTGATTCTTAGTGTTTGCCGCACACTAGAATCATCTGAAAGCTTTAAAAAGCCGCATGCCCATCTGTCCCCCCATATCAATTACATCAGAATCTTTTGAGGTGACATCCAGGCAGCAATCATTTTTAAAGTTCCTCTGATAAGTCCAATAGGTGGCCCATACTGGGAAGCACTGATGGGGTGTTTTATGATTCTCTGACATGGCAAGAAACCTGAAGTTAAGCAATTCAAGGCTTCACAAAGCATTAGGAACCCAGGCGCTTCCTAACCCTCAGATCTCCTGTCCTGGGTGTGAGAGCGTTGTCCTCAAAGCCATAGAATAACTACTAAAGCCCCAGCCATCGGGTCCACATTCCACACAACAGGAAAGAGAAAGAGCCAAGAGTCACTTCATAATTTCTGCTTAACTATTAGTGGCAGGATATTCATCATATTGTCACACACATCTGTAAGGGAGACTAAGAAATGTACTGATTTAGTTGGACACATTGCCATTCCCAGGAAAATCAGGGTTCTGTTAGTAAAGAAGAATAGAGAACTGAAATAGGATAGGCAATGATCTGTTTCTGCCACAAAAAACCAACAGCTGCCCGTTACAGAGTCGCCTTCCCATCTCTGGGAACCCTTCAGTACATAGTGGAAGAAACGGCTATGCCATGTAATCTAATTACCAGTCAAATAAAAGCCGGTTTCTAAAAAGATCAAGACATAGGAAGTCTTTCTTACATATGCCTTACTGAAAAAGAGGTCTGCAGCCTGAAGAGGCGTATTTCTTTTCTCAGACATTTTTATTACGTAAGGCCCCTTATGATTTAAAATCGTATTTTTCTGCAGAGCATAAGGAAAGAAACGCAGGTGTTTTTGAGGGAAGATACACATGAGGTAATGTTGGTGAGCAGGAAACTGCGCATCTGTGGCTGGTTTGAGTGGCAGGCAAAGGAGTTGAGACTCATCCTTTACAGAAGATGGAGTGTTCCCCACTTCCAGCACTCCCCAATCGTCTCCCCAATAAAGACTAACTTCTTATTGCTGGATGTGCCCCAGTGTTTGATTCTGTTCTTTGGTTTCAATCTCTCACGAATCCCAGATGTATCCCCTTTCTATGTTTAAGCTGGATGGCAGGGGTCTCTGGAACACTTAGCCAAAAGACTGTCATGAAGGCTTGTCCCAAGGAGGGGACAGAAATAGACAAATTATCTGTGCAGTTTATGAAAGACCGACAGATAGAAGTTGGCAGATGACTCCAAGTGTGGGGAAAGAAAGGGAGAGGGGCAGAGGCTGAGTCTGAGATTTCAGCCTCACTCACTGTGAGCAAAAGGCTACTATCCCTCAGATGGGACCGTGGGGAGAAGATGTATTTTGTAGAAAGACAACAAGTTTGGTTTCAGAGAGGCAAAGGACAGGAATTGGTCCCTAACATCACGGGGGGGAGAGAGAGCCCACTGTGAGCTCGTTCTGTGTGAAATAGTCTACCGTGGTGGGACAATCAAATAAGGATGCAGCAAGCTGCCCTGATGCAGTTGGTATGCAGTTTACTGAGAGGTCTGCTGGGGCGGAAGTGGGATTGGAGGAATGTGCTGGTAGAAAGGGTGAGAGCATCCAGGGAAGACAAGACCCCGGGGCAAGGCGAGGTCCTGGCAAGGCAGAGGAAGGCATTAACTCAAAACCAGGAGGGGCAGGAAGAGTGAGGTGCTGTGCACAGCAGGAAAGGGGATTTTGGAAAGGGTCCAGCAGAGCTGAGTGCTGCTGAGAGGGGCGGGAAATCCAGACTGAGAACTCTCAGATTTGGGAGTTCCTAGGTCCTGGGGAAAACTGTCTCTTTGGCAAGCATAAAGATAACACTGAAAGGCTCCCATCAACCTCCCCCTACCCACATTTTTTTGTGCTCCACTCAGGATGTCTCCATATTTGCATACACATATAGACCTTCTCTTTTTATGAAGTTAGAGTGTATTTTACACATTGACTTAAACTACTTTTTATTAAACACCATAATGTGATTACCACAGTGTCTGGACAGGTCTGAGCTAGGGCAGACCTTAGGGACACAGGAGGGCTGCCTGTACCCCCAGGCTGCAAAGCGTGGTGGGAGATGTCACCCTCCTGACTGACTGAGTCACTTCCTGCCCCAGGGTGGCTTCCCCAGCCGCTCCCTGTCACGAGCACTCTTTCTATTCATCCTTTGTCCAATCTTAAATGGTGAATGCTCCTGGAGCAGACAGTGCATTGTACCAAAGTTCACAAAAGTTTGGATAGTCGTGAAAAAATGAGAGCTGAAGATGAGAAAATGTGTCCCATCTTCAGCAGTCCCTTCTGTGGCTGCTCCAGACTTTGCCCAGGTCTACCAGTTCCCTGATCCCACTCCTGTCTGCTTTCCTCTGCTTTTAAGAATAAGCTTTCCCACAGAATAGCACACGTAGGAGGCCACAGGTTCAGGGAGCGCCCCCCCCACCCCCCCACCCCACCCCCACCCCCGTCACAATGGGGAAGAATGTATGCAATGAATTCTCACAACATCCCTGCAGAGTCGCCAGGGTCATATTTATTTTACAGATGTGAAAACCAGGCTTCTAAGAGTTAAGTATAACTAGTGGAGGGGACGGGGGAGGAAAAATAAATTCTAAGTTCTTCTGGCTTGTCTAATATCAAATTGACATAAAGCAGATTAACAGGAGAAAATAACTAAATCTATTATGCGTGTACATGCGGGGTTCCCTAAGAATATGGAACCGAGAACACATTGGGTAATTGAGATTTACATGCCTTTCTGGACAAAGGAGAGGGAAGCGGGGATCTGGGATTTTAAAGAGAAAGCAGGCAATTCACAGGTAGGTGAGAAAGAGCAAACATGTGATAAACAAATTGTTGCTAGGCCACCAGAAACAGTGGGACATAGAGGGGAGTCCAACAAACAGACTTAGCTTCTTTTCTTCCTGCTGCCACACTGAGTTTATATTATAATGCTAAGGTGATGCTTCCTTCCTTTAAGCAGGTTTTTCTATCTGAATCCCTTTTAGGCAGTTATGGGGGAAGGTCAAAGTTTCTTTCTGAGTCTTTTGTTTCTTAAAAATAACCAGCTTAAAATAATCAGTATCCCAAAAGGCATATTTTGGGGTGGCAACTCTGTTTCCCTCACTAAGTATGGCCTAATTAGTTAATATATTAATATAATATGCATAATATAATGCACACCATACACACTAATATGCCACACATACATTATAAAAAAATACATATCATCTATTCATATATAACACACATATTGAATGGAAAGCTGGGGATGGACGCTAAATGTAAGGATGAGATCCATTTGGTTCCCATTAAGACAGTGACAACTAAGAGGATTTCATGGAGCTTGGAAGCCAAGGTTCACAAGCCAGATGTGGCTAGAAAATGTGTTTTGTTTCATCCTCCTGCTCTTTTAGCATGGGGATTATTAACATTAGAATCAGAATTCCAGTTTCTTAGGAAAAAGTAGACCTGGCTCCTCTGTGTAGTGGCTGCCCCTTCAGACAAGCTGGGTGCTCGTCTGCTCTCCCAGCACCCACCATTTCCCAGTGTGTGCCTGACTCAGATTGAGCTCAGCTGTCATTTGAAATTGTGACTGAGCTGGAAATGTTCTTACCTCTGGCTCATGTCACTTGTTTGGATGACCTGTCTGGGCCCACAGGCCTGTGTCAGCCTTGGTGCATTCACTCTTTTTTTTTAACTTTTGAGGAATAATTGACAACTATAATTGTATATATTTAAAGTGATTACCAAGATCAAGATCATTAACAAAGGGAAAAGCTGTAAACTGAGGTGTTAAGCCCTATGTTCAGGAAGCAGAAAGATCACCAACAAAGGTGCTTTTTTGTCTGGGGTCACCGCCCCCAGTGTCCCTAAAATCAAAGCCATATAAATAACTGCCTACTCTGCATACTCTCACATTCAAGCGGGAAACTAGACATACCTTTTTTTTTTTTTTTTAATTGGGGAATATTGGGGAACGGTATGGTTTTCCAGGACCCATCAGCTCCAAGTCAAGTCATTGTTTTCAATCTAGTTGTGGAGGGTGCAGCTCACTGGCCTATGGGGGAATCGAACCAGCGACCTCGCTGTTATGAGCACTGCTCTCTAACCAACTGAGCCAATTGGCCACCCCAGCCATATCTTTTTAAATGAAAAAAATTTTCAATTACAGTTGACGTTCAAATACAATTGACATGTACAGCATAGTGATTAGACATTCCTACACATTACAAAGTGATCCCCTCAGTAAGTCTAGTACCCACCTGGCACCATACATAGTTATTACAATATTGACTATATTCCCTGTGCTGTACTTTACATCCCTGTGACTGTTTTTATAACTGGCAATTTGTATATCTTAATTCCTTCCCCCTTTTCACCCAGTCCCCCAACCCCCGTCTCATCTGGCAACTGTCAAAATGTCTTTGTATCTATGAGTTTGTTTCTGTTTTGTTTGTTTATTTTGTGCTTTAGATTCCACATATACCCTGTTTCCCTGAAAATAAGACCTAGCCAGACAATCAGCTCAAATGCATCATTTGGAGCAAAAATTAAATAAGACCTGATATTATATTATATTATATTATATTATATTCCTGGTCTTATTTTACTATAAGACTAAGTTTTATAGTAAAATAAGACCAGGTCTTATGTTAATTTTTGCTCCAAAAGACCCATTAGAGCTGATTGTCCAGCTGGGTCTTATTTTGGGGGAAACATGGCAAGTGAGATCATTTGTCTTTCTCTGCCGAACTTATTTCATGTAGCATAATACCCTCTTGATCCATCCAAGTTGTCTTAAATGACAAGACTTCCTCCTTTTTTTATGGCTGAGTAATACTGTATATTTTTGATGGGAAAGATAAATACTTTTGTATTTTCCTTAAGTCATTCAATTTAATCATACAAATATAATGGCCTCAAAATGTAATATGTCTCCAAGCTGAATGCAAGAGATGATCATTTGGTAGAAATAACTTCTCTCCCTCCTGCCTACGAGATTTAACACCACCCAGAAAGTTTTAACAGTTTTGGGAGAGGCCGTTACTTTGCAAAATGTGCTTTTTGTTTCTTGGCGTATGTGTAGGGCCATTTAGAGAGCAGTCGTGTTTGCACAGTAAGTTTTTTGGTGGAAAGTTCCTTTTGCAAGAGACACTCTTTTACTGTTTTCACATTACTGCATCCCAGGTGGCAGCAAGGTGGAATGCTGCTGTGGAAGGTGAAAGTTACTAACTGCAACTCATACACTGAGACTTTCAGTGCGAAAAAGAGGTGGCCAAATCCTGAAAAGGACCAGCACCAACGCTGAACAGGTCATGTCACTGCCACAGACCACGTGTTTTTGTTCTGTAGGATCCAAGAGGCTGCTCCTGGGGTCATTTTCTTGCCTTCCTAGTGGATCAGGGGAGACCCATGGAGTTACTTTTCCTTTGCATATTTCTCCTTTAATTGTCACTCATGTGTGGGTCAATTAACTCAAAAACATTCATTAAGCACTTGTGTGCTAGACCTCATTGGCACTTTCTTCTGGGTGGGGACAGAAAGGAAATAAGTTGTGCTCAATAACAAGAAAAGTCTCTGCAAACTCAGGGCCATCTCTCAGGAATAGACCTGAGATGGGCTGCAGCCTGTGGACACCTCCCCTCACCCTCACCCTGAACTGGGTTCTAGGGTGCTCCCTCCCCCCACCACTTCTTTCCTCTTCATCTCCAGCTCCTTGGGGTGAAGTGGGAAGACTCAGAATATTGAGTTTCACTCACACTTGACCTTGGCCCAGCCACTCTGCAGCTCCTCAAGGTGGTTTTTTTTTATGTAAAAGAAGGCACTTGACCAGATGAGCTTAAGGGTTTCTTCCTGTTCCAGGAGGCCTCAGGAGTAGACTTACATATGATGTTGACAGATTTTTCAGCTCTCTTACATAACTATTTACCCTGAAGCAAGTGATGTTGAACTTAGGCTGTGTCACTCTCTAAAATGAGCCCGTCTGTAAATCAAATGAATATTGGAAAGCTTTCTACAATTTCAATCTGCAAAATTCCTAGGACTCCTGTTACAGCTTTGCAGTGCTTGGGGAGAGAGGCCAGCGCACAGATTCCAGCAGGTTCCTCTGGCTGAATCCTCAGCTCCATCCTCGCTGTTTGAATTTAGGCAAGTTGTTAAATGTCTCTTGCCTGTTTCCTCATGTGTAAAACCCCCAAAATGAGGTTCTCAGCCTTTTAGGGCCATTGTACTGATTAAATTAATTAATATGTAGAAAGTTCTTAGAGTGATGGCTGGCAGAGTGTGAATAGTCTGGGAATGCTAGCTATATTGACTATTATTTCACTTTTATTTGCAATTGTATAGAAAAATAGAGGCATAGGGAAGAGTTTGGAATACCAAGCTGGCAAATACCAAAGGGAATGCTCCCTAAGGTATAGCCAGTTAGGGGGAGATTAGGATTCATCCATTAGATCTCCTTTTTCTTTATCTTCATCTTTTAAGATCATGTTTATGATCTTAAAAACCAAAACCAGAAGGTCTTCACTCCACTCTGCAAAGGTATAGCCCCTCATGCTCCCCATCTTCACTGCCTTACCACCCACTCATCCCAGGCAAATGACCACGTGGCTTTTCGCCAACACTGCTCCTCTGAAGTGGCCCTCATGAAGGAGGCCAGTGACCTTGCTGGTAAACTCCTCAGCTTCTACTCACCCCTCATCCTTCTCCATCTTGCTGGTGTCACCTGGTCTTTCTCTTAAGTTCTAATGCTCATTTCCCACTCCTGCCAATGACCGTCGTCTCCACGTCTCTTGACAGCTCTGATTCAGTAGAACCAAAAGGAAGTCATCTTCCTCCCCAGCATCTCCTTCACTGGGATCGCTGCTTTCGTTTGGAACGCTGTCAGCCCCACCACGGGGCTCAAAATCTCAGTGCCACTTTGGCCCTCCTCTCAGCTGTTCCCTCAGCAGCCCTAACTAAATCAGAACCGATTAGGTCTTACTTAGATGATCCACCCTCCCTCCCATTCTGCCCATCGCGCGGGCTCTGACCTGCCATTCTCAAAAATGTATGATGACTTCACATTATCTACCAAATAATATCTGAACTCTTCATGCTAGTACCAAAGCCCCCCAATACTCCTCCTAAAAAAATTGACCCTAAACCCTAGTCTTTCTGTGCAACCTCATTTCTTTCTATGTTCCTGCCCTTATCCTGTGCACTCTAGATAAATAAAAGATTCAAGTTCAATTGTGCATGTCACATGGTACTTGGTGCCCAGAGCATGGTAAGTATTCAGTAAGTATTCGTTGAACAGGAAATAAATATGATATCTAATCAGATGGCAATATGACAAGTGCTAAAATTCACGAGAAAGAAGCTTCCTAAATATTTTTTCTTCTCTACAGCGGCTAAGATGATGACTTTTCCTTTAATGCTTGTAAGACGAAGAAATTGGCACATGTACTTTCATTGCAAGGTTGAAGCTTTCACTTGAAAGGAGAAATTACTTCAGGTTGCTGAGCAGAGGGTACTTTCATAATTATAAAAGCATTTGACAGACACTAAAGTGTAATGTCCCTTTACAGGAGGGCAATGAAACGATAAATTATAAGAACCATTTGATGATTAAAGGGAACATTTTTTTTTTTTACTCTTATCAGATTTTTCTAATAAAAACTCAATTCTCATTTGAGGCAAGTTCTTTTGGGTACTTTCCCAGTACAATTCCAATTTATTTTTCCGTTAGCTGCGAGCAGTTCTTATACTTTTTCATTATAAGCCCTTGGTGCCAAATCCACATTCTGCTAGAAATTTCAGAGTCCAACTCCCCCAAATTTCTGAATATCACTCTCTCTGTTATTGCTAAATGGCAACATAAATGTGGCCAGTGAGATAGGCTTTAGGTTGGAAAATTAGAAACCTGATAAGAATAATATTACACAGGCAGTTTCAATGAATGATAAAATGCAAGAGGATTTATCTGTGTGATAGTATGTTTTGGGTTTTGGGAAATGAATGGAACAAGGAAATTATGATCATCAATATTAGAAACAGATCATTTTTACCTTCTATGTGACGATATTAGAATCTGCATCGATAAGTCAGACATTTATCAAACTTTGGCCTGGCTGGATCTCTGGTTGGCCTGGTGAGGTTAGGAAGCTACCCCTTTAGTCATGCCCAGTTGTCCTTAATACAAGTATAAAAGTGAAAGTAAGTATAATTCCCTTCTTTGCAACAAATGGGTGACAGGAGTATGGAATAATAGAGTGCAAAACGTAAACCATGTATAATCTAAAAAGTGTGTATCTGTCTGATTCCAGAAGGTTTTAGGTTTTGCTTTTGAATTTGCATAAGAGCCTATGGTCATCACCAAAATATCAAGTCCTATTTATGAAGATCTGGCAGCCTTCCTCCAAACCCCCGACCCCTCTGCTTTTCCTGCATACTGAGTCATGTGATGGTATGTTTTGAGAAGAGCAGGAACCCAAACCCACAGCCTCATGGACAAGGTGAAGTCCATCTCTGTCCTGCCAGCAGCAGCCATTCCTGACGTCCCACAGCAGCTAAGCCCCAAGGGCAGATCCAGCACCTGCCTCACTTCAGCCTCAACCCTTCGATCTCTGCTGCTCCCTCAACACTTTCACGGACTTACTTCCCGCTGCTTTCCTCTCTACCCTTCAGTTTCCACTTTGTTCATGCTTCTGCCTACTGCGTCCTCTGTCTTTCTGCTTCTTCCCTGATACTGAATGAGACGGCCTGTCTCTGTTTCTAAGAAGAGATCTGATGAGTTCTGTTGGCTCCATCCCAGGTGAGTCATCCCTAGGAGGATGGTACCCCGGCTAGTCTGTAAATGGCTAGCCATCTTGGAGTCAGCCAGCTCATGGTTGTAAATCAGAACTTTCGATGATCTGTCTGTCGTTCTGTATATCACTTGATTCATAATAGAAAAGTGATCACTCAATACATTTAGCACGCTTGGTGTGCAAAAGCATTAGATAACACGGAATCCTTGGGAGGAAGACCAACAGGAACCAAAGGTTCTTGGTAATGAAAGGATGAGGCAACTGCCCACGTGGTGAAAGAAGGCAGCATCTGAGGAAAGAAAGCCCAGCAGGCAGGCTGGAAAATGGCTCAAGGTTAGGAACCAGGCCTGAGGACCCCAAGGAAAAAAAAAAGGGAATCCAGCTGGCACAAGATCTGAGTTCCTCTAAATGAGGCCTCTGTGTTTATAACTCAACTGTGTTCAGGTTCTTTGGGCCTCCCATAAAATTGTTCTCTTGCCCCCTAAGATGGGAAGGACTTGCTGATATCCCCCTTAACTCCAGGATAAAATGTAAAGTTTGCTCCTCCATTCCCTTCGCATATAGAATCTGTGGCAGGTCACTCTCACTGTGTGTACCCTCAGTAAGCATTTGTTAAGGACACAAAACAAATTGCTGTCCAAAAACTTTTTAGAGAATTTTTAAAAATATTAATTTTACAAAGCACTCTGTGGAGATTGTCTGGGAATGTTTTATTAATATGTCCATGCAGCAAGATTTTGTATTCAGAGGACATTCTGATTTCTTATGCTATTTCTATCTTCCAAACTCCTTATATAGAGGCTGACTTGAACAAGTCTATTGAATGGAGTGTTCAGAATTCTGGAAGATTCTTTTCTTCCAGAATAGACACCTTAGTTCTCACTGCAGTTTGTTTTTGAAGTGATAATGGCATTTTCAGTTGCATCTAAGACACTAATATTAGAACATGCATTTGCTGACGAGGATTGTCTTTCTCTACTCTCCTGTATCTTAAGTCTTGTGATTTTGATGCTAGGTCAATGCAAAATTTAAAACAGGAAGCAAAACCAAAGCAATAAGCAAATACTTACTTAGCACCTCTAGTAGAGGTATGTAGATAGGGCATATAACTTCAGCTCAATAAATTTTTTTTTTATGATTGTAAGACTTTTTTCTTTTTTTAATTCAGGTAAAAATATTACAGTAACTCTCAAGCTGGTGCTATTGACATAAGGACTCCCCTACTCTTGACCATTTTTGTTATAACATCGTTTTTCTATTCAGAAATCTTCAGTGCTTTCCTTTCACCAGAGCCCCAGGTCCAGACTCGCCTGCGGTTTCCATGACCTGTCATATTTCCCATGATGCCTCTGTTCTTCCTGCTGCCCTGGCACCATGAACACCGAGTATGCACTGTCCCTTTGTGTGTGCGTGTTCCTTCTCTTATAATGCTTATTTATTTTTCTAACTCCTTCACTCATTCTGCAAGGCTCAGAACCAGTGTGTCCTCTTCCATGAAGTCCTCCTTCATTCTGTCAACGAACAGTTGCAGAAAATCTCCCATGTGCCTGCCATACATTGATGAATATGATGGCCCCTGCCCTCAAGCAGCATAACCTCTGAGTGAATGAGGCAGATAAGTTGGCAAACCATCATATTGGTGCTACCCAGCCTTTTTCACTTCATAAACCACATAGAAAATGATAATACTTGTCATGGTCTCCCAGCCTGCTTGTACCTGGAGGGTTGGTTCCACCTGTCCCAGGTCTGACCCAACCACTCCAAAGGCTGAGAGGCATGGAAGCTTGCCCTTCCTCTAACTAACAGCATCTTGGAAACTCAGGGTGATGCTACAGCATGATAAATCTACTGGTGGGAGTACAGGCAGTATGCAGTGGGTCCTTCTCCCAGGCTTGGGGGTAAGGGAAGGCTTCCCACGGATGTGGCATCAAGCTGAATCTTGAAGAACGTTAGCTAGCCAAAGCAGGTGGTGGAGTGGAGCTGGGGAGTCCTTTGCCTCTGGCATGTGCCTCTTCATGGAAGGGAAGGAGTGGTTCGGATGGCATGGCTCTGCCAGGATGTGGCTCTAATGCCGAGCAGGCATGAGATGAGGAGGGTCTTAGGCGTTTCTCCAACCAGACTGGCGACTCCTTGAGGTTTGACACCATATCCTACAACTATGTGTCTTCTAAACTGCTGAGCACCTAAGGGCTCAATACAACATCAATGATTAGAAAAGTCTCTCTTTACTGGTGACAGTGTTGTGATGGCTGCTACGAATCGTGTGGACAGTCCCTCTTCAGAGCGACGTGAATGTGAAGATGTCTTCTAGAGTTTGGGTAAGTCCCTCTAGTGTGGAAGGATCTGACAGCCTTACAATTCTCCATCCTCTCGTGTTTCCAGGACAAGCTTCTGGTTTTGCTTTAAAGAATGCCTAACTTTTTTTTTTTTATTCAGACACTGGGTTGTTTATTTACCCGTTTTCTCTAACCTCACACATTGCTACCTTTCTGTGGTCATTTCTATGGAATGCGGGAGTTGTGAGTGGGCTAGCTCCTGGAGCTGGCTTTCTATTGGAGGCACTGGTTTCAGATCAGAAGGCAGAGGAAGGAGAGAAGCTTCTGGCTTCTGCCTTCAACAGTGTGGCAGTTGCTGGAGGTTGTTGACAACAGCTGCAGGTGTAGTGGGGGTGGGGTGATTCCTCTCTCCACACTCAGACAGCATCTTTTCTGGGATCCAGAACCAACAACAACAGTCCCTTAGCTGTGCATGAGCAGGTGCAAACTCAAGGTGTCCACTCAGGGCAATTAGCAGTCTCTGATCCTTGGGTTTCCATCCTGCTTCCCTTTTGTTCTTCTTCCCCTTCCTTTCTTCATTCATCCCTTCCAACACCTTTGTAACCAATCTCTATAATATTCCCTCTGTCCAAAATACCTAGAATAATCTCTCTCTCTCTCTCTCTCTCTCTCTCTCTCTCTCTCTCTCTCTCTCTCTCTCTCTTACCTACTGGCCCCTAGCTGATACAGACACCTACTTGGAGGGGTGTGTTTATTTGCTATAAAAGAGGATAAAGAAACACTGGGGCTATGGAAAAGGTGACATAGATTATATTGTCCGGATACTCATAACTCAATATTTGGCAGTCATGGTTCTGGGTGTATTAAAGGTTTTTATCTTGTTTGTACTGTACTGATGGAGTAGCACGTTGAACTGCTCCAACTGGTTATATGCATGGATGAATTTCAGATGCAGGGCTGTTGATCCAGTATCTTCTACAAGTACAAAATTCACAGAGAAAGAAAACAAAAAGAACCCCCACCCCCCTGCCCCGGCCCCACAAGGCTCTGTAATTCTCGGGCACATAATTCTCTTCATGGTGCCTGCAGAGTAGATATCAAACATAATAAAACCAGCTTTAATGGTGTGGCTAAGCCACTCAGAAGGGAAGAGTGATCCTTCCAAGTCTCCTAAGCATTCTTGGCAGAGACTTTTTCTGCCACAGGCATGGATGATGGTTCTAACAATGCCTGGAAGGGAGCCTGTTCCCATTAAGACAGTTGGATTCTCTTTTATTTGCTAAAAACTTTTCACTTTTAGCAATGTCTTGTACGTGAATGTAAACACCACTGGCCACACTACTTAAATATATTAAGTTCCTATAATTCCATAATTTCTTAGCCACACAGTCTGGCTTTTGTCTGAGTAACCTGATCGGCACATCGACCTGTGTTGAATGTGAATGACTAGAAAGGGCATCTTTCAAGGGTTCACTCACATAGAGATGAGCAAAGGTGTGGGGAGGAAGTATAAAACTAAACACTAAAAATAATGTAGCTTTCTGCTGTTCTTCATTGGCATGAACCTGAATGTCCACCTAGAATTGAATATTAAATGTGGTGTGTTAGTCCTATGTGAATTCTCTCATCACTTTCTCGGACCTCAGAGGCCCTGTCTGATTACATACCAGAAATAGTTTGTACACTGTATCTGCACCTCTCTGCAGCCAACAAAGAGTGAATATGTTTTGACTACCCATCCTGGTCCTAATTCTCCTATGGCTTCTAGAGCTCACTGTCTGTCAGGTAAAATGAAGAGGGCTCTTATCACCTCTACATGAGCCATTTTAAAAAGCAAGGAAGAACCTCCTGATGCAATCCTCTGGAAGCCTTTATAATTGAAAAATGATCCCATTTGAGCTAGTAGCCAAGAAACCAGAATCACATCATTATTATAAGCACTTATAAATTATGTAAGTTTGATCGTTAATGCATGTAAGGGACTGAGAACTGAAGACCTGGTGCTTGATTTCTTAGAAGTTGATTGCTATAGGCATGGCCCCACCAACAGCTACTCAACATCAAAGCAATAAAAGATTAGCTTCCGGTGTGTTCTCTGCTTTTAGCTCAGATATCACGTCCAGGAAGCCTTGACTGTCCCGAAAATTCTGACTGATGGCCCCAGCTATCTTCTGTCCTAGTATCTTGAGCTCGTGGCACTGTCTACTGGTTTAATTCCTTATCCACCTACCCCACTGGTCTCTGAGCACTTCGTGATTGGGCATCTCTGAACATCATAGGTACTCAGACAGTGTTTGTGGAAAGGACAGCCACCACAGAGCAGTTTTGTTGGCGACAGAATATAGATTGAAGTTACAGGCAGAACTTCTTACCGAAGCACTTCCCCCACTTCTACTGTCAGTATGAGCTAGAGGCCTGGAGAAGGCGGAAAGAGAAACTGCAGAGTAGAGAAGAAACAAAAAGGGAAGAATAGAGGAGAGACGTTGTGGAAAAAGAAACAGATCGGACTCAGTGGGGTTTGAAATGACAGTCTTTGATGGTTTATTAAACAGACACCATAGACTTAGTTGGAAAATCCAGAATTGTATACCCTGCAAAGTTAGGATGAATGATCAACCAATTCTAACACAAATCTTGGAGGCATGTATTCCAGGCCATTCTAATTTCTAGACTTTCCTGAGCTAAAATGTGAATGGTTTGTGACAAGTGTAATTGTATCACCAGATTTCTTCCAAAACCTTTCCTTCTGCTGCCAGACGGAGTAGGAACAACCTATTAAACGGGCCCCAAAAGGAAGGCAGTTTGGTTTTTTCCTGTTTTTTGTTTGTTTGTTTGGTTGGGGTTTTTTTTGTTGTTGTTTGTTTTTTGTCTTCTGCTGGGTTTTGCCACTAACCAGCAGCCAAGGGGAGTTCCTGCTATCTTCTAGAATAATCCCATTGAGTCTTTGTTTGAAGCTTGTCCTTCCCAGCTTTCCTTTCTCCTCTGACATATGATTCTGCTTATAGAATGTTTGTGAATGCTTTCATTTCTTTCCCTCTCTGAGAGAGATAAAAGGGGGGGAGAAGGTAGAGAGAAACAAATCTTTTTAATATTCATCCACTTGTGTCGTGCGGGAGACCCTGCTCGCTGTGCCATATGTCGCGCAGGGCAGGCCTGCGGGGTCTCAGCTCCCGCTCCCCACACAAGAACGCAGGATATGGTGAGGCCAAAAAGGAACACCCACGGAGCCATAGATAGGAGAGTCACACCTCTATATTCTCGCTGGCAGCTAGGTTGGAGACACAGGAAGCAGGAGCCACACTGTCTGCAACCCGCCTTCCTAACTGCAATCCGTGCTTGCCAGCCACCATCTCCTTGCTAGCCCCCTATTTTGCTGCTAGCATAGCCACAGCAGTTATATTAGTGGCCAATGGCTCACTGGTTACAGCTGACGGCCACGTAGCCACAGCTGATGGCCATCCAATCACAGTTGATGGCCATTTACTACCTGAGCCAGCACCTTTCCACGTGAGGCCGAGAGCCTGGAAACTGCACTCCTGGCTCTGTCCCCATAACTTGACAAAAGTTTGTCAGTTTTTGAAGGCAGGAGCAGAGAGGTAGTGTGGTAGATGGTGTAGGGGCTGGGGATCAAACAGCCTGGATTTGAATTCTGGTTACTTTACTTACTAGCTGCCTAAATTACCATTTGTATAATACATGCCATAGTAATTCCTCAGGGCCTCAGTTTCTTCCTCTGTAAAATAGGCATAGTGGCTACCTGTGCTATTGGTTTCATGGCTAATCCTGTGGATGTGGCCTGGTGGATTTGTCCATCATTTGTCCAATGGCAGTGCTTTCTCCATTTGCAAGGATTCTGCTTGTTGGTCATTAAGAACACTGTATAACAAGACCTAGGAGTGTTCATTCCCAAGAGATATTTTAGGCCAGTTATATCAAACAATGGATCAAAGGTTGTATCCTGGAATGATCTCAGTCTTTATTGCTTACATCTGGTCATGAAATCCATTGCCAGCTTGCTACTAGGAAATGTCTTTGTCATAGAATACAGGAAATCTGGCTCTTAGGCCCCCAAAGCAGACAAAAAAGTTGTCATTCAATGTCATGGCTGTCGGTCCGAAGTTATGTTCACGGTGTAGGATAGTGGACAAATCTTTTTGTCTGCTCCCCCTAAATCAGAGGGGTACCACGGGAGAAGGGGAATCATATATTTCTTCCTGAACCTTTAAAAGAGTTCAATAGTCATGGAGAGAACTCTCACCATGTGAGAGCTCAGAAACCCACGTGTGTCATAACTGATTATTAATTATCGTTATGTTGACACAAAAATAAAGGAATTTTGCTGGAGGGGAAAAACCATTCTGATTGATAGCTATCTCTTAGAGTTTTGAATCTTTGAATTGCTATTTTCTAAAAGAACCTCTTTATTACTTTAGGAGCGTGGCAGGAATAAGGATGTGTCCTTGGTCTTAGGCCCCAATTCCCTGTAAATATTAACTTAAAGGATGGTTGTAAGGGTTATTGTAGGGGTTAAAATAACACATCTCTGGTGTTTGAGTCAAGATCTAACACTTACCAGCTGTGTGACCTTGGGCAAACTCTCTGAGCTCCAGTTTCCTCATGAAGAATGGGGATTAAATATGATAGCTCGTAAAAATCTTAGCAACTTGCCTGGTATATGGGTAAGTAACCAAAAGATGATGCACCCTATAGTAGTTATTAGTTATTATCAACGCAAGTCATAGTAGTACATATGGATGCTAAGAAAAACAGGGCAGACCACTCAGTCTTTCTATAGATGATTTTCTACTTGGTTCTGAAGTTAATCTCAAACCTTATGAAACGGAGATAGATGAAGGACATGGGGCTCAGGAGAAAGGGGCAGGACAGCGTGGTGTAGTGGGAAAATCAGAGGTTTTAGCACCCAGATCTGCATTTAAATCCTAGCTGTATTTCTTGTTCCTAGTTGCTTAAGCAGGTCCTTCTCCCAGGATCCCAGTCTCCACATTGGTAAATTGGGGATTAACGATGCCTGTGGCTGTGGGGTCGCGCTGGTTAGACAGTAGGTGAGGTGCCTGGAACAGCGGGGCCTCGGAAGCTATTGTTGGATTAGGGCGGGAGCCGTCTCCGGGACCGGTCGCCAGGAACGCTACCCTAGCAGGACAGCCGGGGAATGGGACCCGAAGCTGGGGGAAGTGGGTTAGGGCTGGGGCAGCCCCGGGTGGCAGGGTCGCACGCCGAGGCGGAGGCCAAGGGCTCCCGGGGCCTTTTGTTGGCCGTCTGAGCTGCCTCTGCACTCGCCGGGGAGGATTATAGCCAGATGTGGCAGCGGGACGGCGGGGAGATGCCAAGTTCTCTGAGCCTGGGATAGGAGACCTCGACTCCGCTCCAGACCCCGCAGTGACATTAAATGAAAGGGGAGCTCGATCTCACGAGAATTATATAGGCAGCGAGACGCACCCCTAAATGACAGCCGGGCGGGCCACTGACGCGGACCACTCGGCCGCGTGGGGGCGCACAGTGGCCGGCGCGCTGCCCCGGCGGCCAATGACTGGCGGGGTCGCGGGCGGGGCCGGGGGCGGGGCAGCCGGCGCTCCAGCGGCGGGGGCGGAGTCGCGGCGGGGAGGCGGGGCGCCCGGCAGCGGCGGCCAAAGCAGCCTCGGCGGCAGCCCCGGCAGAACCGGCAGCGCCAGTGGCTGGTGAGGGGCTTGCGGCGGCGGTGGGGCGCGCGCGCGGCCTGGAGCTAGGGGCACAGAGCGGCTGCGCGGAGGGGCGCGGGGCTGAGGGGCGGCGCCGTCTGCCTGGCTCTGAGGCGCGGGATCACGGGAGATCCACCTGCTGGTAACGGAGCCGCCTGCGCCGCGGCCGGGCCGGGAGCTCGCGCGGCGCGGGCTGCTGCGGGGCTGGTTGGGCGCGGGCTGGGCCGCGGGGCGCGGGCCGGCTGTCCTGGCAACTCCATCAGCCCCCGCCTCCGCTGCCCCTCGGAGTGGCGCGCGCTCCGGTAGCGGGCCGGGCGCCTGGTGCGTGCGGCGGGGTTTGTTGACTTTGGGGCAAAGTGAAGGGAAGAGTGGGTTTGGGGGTGCGGAAGGGGCGGGAGAGTTTCCCGGGGACAGGACCGGGCTGCCGGAGGGCCCACGCCGGGCCCCGGCGCCTCCATGGGGCCGCGAGGCAGGTGAGGCGGGGGCCAGGTTGTCCCGGGCCCGGAGGCGAGGGCTGCTCCCCACCGGGGCGAAGGAGGCATGCAGCCTGGGTAGCTAATTTTCCTACAAAGTGAGGACCTGGTGATGGTCCGCTGTGAAAGAGCAGCCTATCCGCCCCAGGCCTCAGCCCCCCTTCGGGCGGAAGCTGCACGTGGGACCCTTAGGTTGGGTGCAGGTGATTCCATCGAGTGTACCAGGTGGTATCTCGCAGGCGTGTTTTATGAGCTGGCGGTCACACCACTCGCGCGCCCGCTTTTATTTCTCGCAGCGTGTGTTTCTCTGGAGCCCGTTCATTGCTTACAATCCGAACTGCGAAATAGGAGCAGGCACAGTGTGTGTGTGTTGAATGCTTTCCATATATTCTCCTGTTGTGCTTTTTTGCTGAGGGACAAGTTCTGATCAAAGATAATGACAACGTTGTTCGTTTGAATTTAGAAGCTAAATTTAGCAACATAAGCGTTTTATGGTTTACCTTTCCTTTTCTGGATGTTTCAAAAAAAAAAAAAAATAGTTTTGCTAGCAGGTTACCCTGGCATTAGTTTCTTTAGCTCACAGATGTAAATCCAGACACTCACTGGATGAGGAAATTGTGTAAGTTGTAATAAAAATATTAATCCTTTTATAAGTGTAACATGAATGAACTTTAACATAATGGCGGTGTATAAAGTTACATAGTTTATGTCTTGGATTTCATGATTGTGCCTTTCTTCCTTCAGGCACCTCTGTCCTGTCTGTGGGACGGTAATTAAGGAATTGGGCAAGTGTTCAGCAGAAGTGTTCTCAGCCGTGGAACATTGAATATTTCAGAGAACACTTTAAAATAATTTATTATCTAATAATAAAACACAGGACTGCGGCTCTTAAAGATCTGTTAATAAAACAGATTTTTCTGTCTGAGCTCTATAGTTGAAAGTTCCACTCATCTTTGTCAGGATGGACAAGATGACTAGTAATTTTAGCCACTACCATGTTTCCCCGAAAATAAGACCTAATCAGAAAATAAGCCCTAGCATGATGTTTCAGGATGACGTCCCCTGAACATAAGCCCTAATGCGTGTTTTGAAGCAAACCTTAATATAAGACCTGGTCTTATTTTTGGGGAAACACGGTACCAGTTTTTTATTGTTAAGGATTCTAATGTGTAAAGTCTCAGACTAAAATGTTTGCAAATGTGGACACTGATAAAAATATGGGTCACTTTGTCTTTCACTTTAGGTGATCGATCAGTCCATCCAAAGGGCTGTGGTTGTCCAGCCTGTGAACTAACTGCCTCTCCTGGTTTAAGAGCACGGGGGTCATTAGTTTTGCTCTTGTCTGGAGCACTTCATTTGTACCATGTAGTTAAACTTCATTAGTTTGGAAACCCTAATTAAAAATGTATGACTGCATCCTTACTGAGTAAAATGCTCTTTTATTTCTCCTGCAGAATTTCAGGTCATATTTGTTAGAATTCATTATACGCATGTTCTTCAAACCTGAGCTTAATAACTTCCTAGATCCAGTATTTAATATTTCTTGTGTTTTTCACAAATTGTCAATAGTATATCTGTAGAATACTTTGATTTTAGAGTTCATTCACTTAAATTGTGTGTACACAATTTATACTGAATTTTATATGGGCTTTATTTGTATTTAATAAAACTGTATTTTAAAATATCCTTAATTTTATGATTCTCTGCTTACTCTAATAGCCTGTATACTTAGATTTTTTTACTAGGACAAAAATCCTTCCTCTGAAATAAGGTAGGGCTAAGTATATAGCAACAGAAAGTTACATGCATTTTTATATAATGCCACCCCAGGATTAAAATTCCAAGTTATATAAGTCACTGAGTTATCACTTCTCTTTTTATAACCGGACCTCATTACTAGGTGCTTATTGATATAAAACAAGATATTAGGCAATTTATGGAATTTAGTTGAAATCAGATAATTTCACCATGAAGATTTTAAATTCTAAATTGTAAACATGGATGTATTTGATGTTAACTTCTTTTAACTATAGAAGGTGAATAACTGGGTTTAGAAAACAGTGATAACTTGTAAGTGAGAATATCGTTGGAGTTCCTTGTTTGCAGATAGTAAGAGTAAGCAAGAAGGGGTGGGGGGAGGGTGTTCAGTGCTTTTAGAATATTGTACCACAGTTAGAGCTTCTGGCCTAGGAGGGTTAACAGACATGCCTGAGGGTGTATGTGGGGCGGTAGTGGTGCTTAGCCAAAGGCTACAGGAAGTGAGAAATTTGTTTAAAGTGGTAAGTTTAAACTTTGAAATTTCCTATGCATTTTGAAGACCCATATTTGTTATGGAATATAAAACTTTTTTAAATTCACCCTTAAACTGTTGGGTGAAGTTACCAACACTTCGGGAACATTCTTCAGTGTAACCTGAGACTTGGAGTGTCCCTGGCACTTGCCTTCCAAGTGCTAGGGTGCAGGTGGCCGAGTTTGAGTGGCAAAGGGTAGTAGGTAAGAACTTAGACCTTAGACATTGAAGTCATACACATTAAGGTTCTCTTTGGGTTCATTTCCTTGTGCCCATTTCCTTGTGCATAAAATAGGATTAATAATGCCTGCCTCATGGGATTTTGCAAAGATTTAAAACATACAATGGACCCAGCACAGGAAACACTCAGTGAGTTGTAGTGTCTATGATTATTATTACTAATACTGTGCCCTACTGATCCGTCTTCACTAGTAGAGATTTCTGGTAACGTTCAGTTTTGCAAAGTAGCTGAGATGGTAGTTTTTGAATTGCCTACAAATGGCCAATTGAATCAGCCATATTCTTCTACTGAGGGAATTGTCCCTTGGGCTTGTGAGGCATTTTTGGAGGTGCATTAACTCACCCCACTAGAGTGTCATTTGGTATATTGCCAAGTGCATCTTGTGGTCCCCTTGAGGCCACCAGGAATCAATGCACATCTGCGTGACTGACATGCTCCCAGGGGATAGACCTGCTGTGCATAGAGTGCACTGAACCAGTAGCGGGCTGCAGTTTTTTTGTTTGGTTTTATTTTTAATACACTTAACATTTATTGAGAACCGATTATGTGGTAGGCAGCCATGCTTAGGTGCTTCTTGTGACTTCATTTCATTCCAGTTTCTCAACAGCTCTATTAAATGGGTGGCGATCTCCTGGATTTTCTGAGTTAAAGCAATGCTAAGGGATGGGTCCTAGGTCACACAGTATCCTGGCTGGATGGCTGCATTTTCTAAATGCCTAAATATTCCAAATTTCCACCTTGGGAGTAGGTTAATCTGTGGAAAAACTACATTTATTCTATGATGATGGTAAATAACAGCAATAACTGTAACCCTTTTCAGACTTTTGACATGTGTAAGGGGCCAGGACAGGTTGTTTTCTTATTTTGTGGGTGAACCGATAAGGCCTAGATAAGTGACATACCGAAGTCCTGTAAGCAGCGATGGAGCCAGGCCCAGAACCCAGGGCTTTTGACCCTTACATGTTGTGTAGTCTGTCCGTTTTCTCAAGTTTTTTTAAACATTATTATTGCATAATAGGAAGACTGAAGAGGGTGAAGATTGTGTTACTCAGGAACCATTGTGTGATCATGAGAGTTCTCAGCTTGGAATCTGTGGCTTATTATATGTTTAATGAGCCCCCCAGTTTCCCTCTTTAAATAAGTAACCATAACTTCCTTCTCACAGACAAAACCAAACCAAGGAGGAGGGAATATATGCAGTTGGAAGCTTTTTTCTCCGGAGGAGAAGAACCGTATAATTCTAGTATAATGACTGGTTTAGATGTGGGGATAATCTTGATACATTGTAGCTCTACAAAAAGTCTGTTTGTAATGGTCACTAATAAATAAAGAAACCAATATTTTGTATTACTGAACAAGTTTTTCTTTCTGTTTTCCTCTTGGTTCAGAAGAAAGCCTGAGACATCAACCTATGAAGACTGTGAAGACAGTTCTGAATAGCAGTTGTGACTGGTGGTGCTGTCACACTTATTCTGCAGAGCCTCTGAAATGAACCTCTCTTATTGATTGTTTTGATTGGCCCGGAACCAGGAGTACTGGATTCAGTTGACTTCATAAATGTATGAACCAGTGTGATGGTGAAATGAGATGAGGCTCCGAAATGGAACTGTAGCCACTGTTTTAGCTTTCATCACTTCGTTCCTTACTTTATCTTGGTATAGTACATGGCAAAATGGGAAAGGTAAGGCAAAGATCTCCAAAAATGTACATGAAATGTACTAGGCTTTTTGCTTTGTTAACGATGCATAAATGCTGAGGTTAAATACTTCAGCAGTCTGCATGTTGCATGCTATCTGCTGGTGGCCTGGAAGTTTCTTTCTGGCATAAAAATAAAATGGTATTCTTGGACAGAGGAGACAGAGCATTTCTAATTTGAATGGGGTTTATTTTGTTTTCGATTTCTTATAATTGCACTCAGAGGAACAGATAATGATCGGTGGTTTATGTTATACAGGGTGGCCACGTTGAATAATGAAGACTTTTGTTTGGGCATTTTATTTTTATTAGTAAACATCATAAATGTTTAATAAGCATCCTTGTACTGGATGTTGTATAAAATGCCTAAAAGGACACAGCCAGAACCTTCATGAAATTTATATGCTGCTTATACTAATGATTTGGTGCTGTGTAGTTAATAATTTAAACTGCCTAGATTGACAGATTGCTCTTGAGGCAAAAATATTTATGAAGTGGGGGAGAAGTTCTGATTAGAAAATTTTTTTAATTTTAAAAAGTTAATTGTGTTTGGACTGTTGAACTGTGTTTTCCAAGAAGGTTATCTGTTCAGTGACTGGAATTGTATTCAGGGATAGTGGGTTTTTGTTTTTTGCTCTTTTGGAAGAGAAATTATTTGGAGTAAATCCTACCCCCAATTTTTACCTCTCCTTTCCTTGTAATAACCTAAGGAATGTTGAGGCAAGAAGGATGGAGGTGTCGAGATGAGTGCATATTTGGTTTGTTACAGTCAAGTTAGAGTAATCATTGTCACCTGGTTATTTGAAGCTGCTGTTGCCTGCATTGATTTGACTTGTATGAGGATAACTGAAAAGATGGATTCATGACTGAAGTTTTTTCTGTGTGTGTGTGTGTGTGTGTGTGTAGTGAACTGATATAAGTGAAAAAAGCATATGCTCTGTGCTTTGAACGAGTATGGTATTCTTTTTCTCTTTTTTTTCTGTGAGTTGAGGTCTAATTTGCGTGGGGAATCTCTTTGGGGAAAAATGAATGAAAAACTTGTTGAAGACCTTTCTTCTTCATGGACAAATATATACATTTTAGATTTCCTTTTTAAATTGTGCCAAAGGGAGAAGATTTCCTTAGGAAGAACTTCAAATAGTTAATTAATCAAGCTGTTGATTGTCCCCAAGATTTACTCTTGAAATAAGGGAATGACCATAAGAAGAATATATGGGTTTTTTTTCCTTATCAGGAAACATACTTATTCAGAGAGTTATAGTAATGGAGAAACTTGACCTTTCTTCTCACTGTGTGTAATTTAAGGGATTAAAAGTTTTGGAATCTCTGTTCCATTGTTCTTGTTTCTTATGTAAGGGCATTATAAGCATTTTTTTTTTTTTTTTTGGTATTAAGCTGTCTTTAGAATCAAAATTGATTTAAACAATATAAGATTCTTTCACCATGTGGTGTTAGATACAGACACAAAAAGTGTTCTTTTGGTTATCGCTTGAACAGCTGTGTAATCCTTCCGTGCATACTCTTATGCTGGTTTTCTGCTTAGTGTTTTGTCCAGTCTCTTTCAGGTATCAACAGAGGTCTTCTGTTGTGGTTATGTAAAATCCCCTGTGTTGTAATGCTATCGTTTATGTAACCACCCCAACTGCTGAGCATTTGGATTCTTTCTAGATTGTTCTGGGAGTCAGACGCTCGGGTTTTCTGGTACAGACCTGATTTCAGATATTCCCGTATACCCATAAACCATGTACTGTGATTTTTATTTTGAAAGCATGGTTTCCATACTCATTGACATTGCTGAAATAATAGTTTAATTATAGAATTATTGTTATTCCATCCTTTCTGTGGATGAGAAAACCAAAGCAGAGTGGCTGAGAAACTTGCCAAGGTTATGCATTAAGTGGTGGAGTGAAGGTTGAACTGAGACCTGCCGATTCTAGAGATTATGCTCTTAGCTATTGATCTATGACCCAAAAGAGCAGAGACAGAGGCTACAAATTTTTGAGACACTTCACAGAAGAAGAGTAAATGTGAAGGCAATACCAGGCAGAGTAAGGGACAGTGGACAGTTCAGGTAGAGGGTGCTGTATGTGAAGCCACGGAATTCTGAAAGGGTGGAGAGTATTTGTGCTTTGGAATTCTGAGATGCTCCCTGGGATTGACACGTAAGATTCCTAGATCGTCTCAAGGTGTAGCAGGCAATCAACAGTGCGGTTCCTAGAAGTATATCTAGCTTGTCTTAGTCTTTATTTACCACTTGGAAGAACACACGAGCTGGTCCCTGGGATTGGCGTAAGTTGGGAGGATGTCAGCAACACAGCCAGGGAAGGGTACTAGTTCCAGCTGAGTACATAGAATTCCCACATAAAAATGAGGCAGAATTCCCAATATGTGACATAGACAGGCTGGGAAAGTTGGGAAAGTGGGACGAGAGTAAGTACATGTCTTACTTCTTGGTGGGGGAACGGCCCCTCATAAACCTCCTACTTTGGTCAGGCACACTCCGGAAGCTGGGAGGGCTGAGCAAGCAGTTGTACGTTCCTTTCCATGGGGACACACAACATTCATGTACACGTTTCTGTGTGGACATACACTTCCATTTTTTTGGGGGGGGGGGGAATTTTCACCTGGGAGTGAAATTGCTGGTCATATGGTAACTCTACATTAAATCATTTGAAGAGCTGCCAGACTGTTTTCCAAAGCAGCTGGACCATTATGCATTGCTCTAGCAGGGTATGCGTTCCTCTGCCAATCAAATCTACTTGATTTCTTCATATTCTTGACAACACTTGTTATCTGGCTTTCTGATTCTACTACCCTAGTGGTTGTGGAATAGTATTTCATTGTGGGTTTGACTTAACCAGATGACTAATAATGTCTAGCATCTTTTAATGTACTTGTTAGCCATTTGTATATCTTCCTTGGGAAAATGTCTATTCAGATCCTTTGCCTGTTTTAGAAAATGGGTTGTTTTTAAATTGTAAGAGTTGTTTGTGTATGTATTCTAGATACAAGTTCCTTATCAGATGTATGATTTGCAAATATTTTCTTCCTTTCTGTGGGTTGTCTATTCACATTCTTGATGGTGTGCTGTGAAGCACAAAATATTTTAATTCTGATGAAGTTCAGTCTGTTTTTTGTTGTTGCTTGTGCTTTGGATCTAAAATCCATTGCCAAATCCAAGTTCGTGAAGATTCGCCTATGTTTTCTTCTATTTAATCATTTTTGTTGTTAGGTTGTTGATCCATTTTAAGTTAATTTTTGTATGTGGTGGGAAGTAAAGGCCCAGCTTCATTCTTCTGCATGTGGCTACCCGGTTGTCCCGTCACCATTTGTTAAAAACACTGTTTTTTTCCCCGTTGACTGGTCTTGGCATTCTTGTTGGAAATCAGTTGATTATAGATGTATAGACTTAATTCTGGACTCTCAGTTCTATTCCATTGGTCTTCCTTGGGCTAGTACCACACTTTTTTTCTTTATTGAGATAAAATTGGTATATAGCATTATGTAAGTTTCAGGGGCACAACATTATAATTTGATATTTATATGCACAAAAAGTGGTCACAATAAATCTAGTTACCATCCGTCACCATACAATTGACCTCCTCGTCCAGTTTTGCCCACTCCCAACCCCATTCCTCTCTGGTAACCACCAGTCTGTTTTCTGTATCTGAATTTGTTTTTGTTTTGTTTGTTCTTTTGTTTTGCTTTTTAGATTCCACATGTAAGTGAAACCTATAATATTTGTCATTTTCTGTCTGACTTATTTCACTTAGTATAATGCCCTCTAGATCCATCCATATTGTCACAAATGGCAAGATTTTCTTTTTTATAGCTGTGTAGTATTCCATTATATATATACCACATCTTCTTTATTCATTCATCCATCAATGGACACTTAGGTTGTTTTCGTATCTTGGCTATTGTAAATACTGCTGCAATGAACATTGGGGTACATAGAGTAGTTCCCCTTTCTGCAGGGGATATGTTCCAAGACCTCCAGTGGATGCCTGAAACTGTGGATAGTACCAAACCCTATACATATTATGTTTTTCCTATATATACATACCTATGATGAAGTTTTATAAATTAAGTACAATAAGAGATTAACAACAATAATAAACTAGAACAATTATAACAGTATACCATAATAAAAGTTTTATGAATGTCTCTTTCAAAATATCTTACTGTACTGTATTTACCTTTTCCTTACAATGTAAGATGATAAAATGGCTACATGATGAGATGAAGTAAGATGAATGGCATAGGCATTGTGATGTAGTGTTAGGCTACTTTTGACCTTCTGGCAATATGTCACAAAGAGTATCATTTACTTGCTGTAAATGGCTGGTTGTCCCTTGTATCAGGAGGTCTCTTGCTGAAGTCTTTGTATAGGCTTTCTGGCACAACACCTTGCTGTCAGTCAGAATACGTTTTCTGTTCGTGTCTGCTGATTGTCTTATGGGTGTTCCCTTGTACATAACAAGTTGTTTTTGTCATGCTGCTTTTTAAGATTCTCTCTATCTTTAACTTTTAACTCTGTGATTTTAATTATAATGTGTCTTTGTGTAGATCTCCTCGGCTTTGTCTTGTTTGGAACTCTGGGCATCTCGGATCTGGATGTCTGTTTCCTTCCTCAGGTTAAGGAAGTTTTTGGACATCATTCCTTCAAATAAACTTTCTGCCTTTTTTTCTCTTCTCTTTCTGGGATCCCTATAATTTCAATGTTGTTCCTTAGATGTTGTCCCATAAGTCCCTTAAGCTATCTTCACTCAAAAAAAAAATTTTTTTTTTTTTTTTTGCTGCTCTATTTGTGTTTGTTCCACTGCCCTATCTTCCAGGTCACTGATCCTTTCTTCATCTCGTCTGCTGTTGAACCCCTCTAGTGTAGTTTTCAGTTCAGTGATTGTATTTTTCAGCTCTGTGACTTCTGTTTGGTACTTATTATGTTTTCACTTTGTTGAAGTTCTGTCTGTGTTCATCCATTCTTTTCTTGAGAGTGGTGAGCATCTTTATGACCATTACTTTGAATTCTTTATCAGGTAAGTTATTTATCTTCATTTCATTTAAGGTTTTCTTTGGAAGGGGGGTTATGTTGTTCTTTCATTTGGAGCATATTCCTTTATTTCCTCATTCTACTTGACTGTGTATATTTCTGTGTATTAGGCAAAACAGCCATCTCTCCAAGTCTTAAATGAATGGTCATTAGAAGACTGGAAGTGTGTTTCAGTCTTTTGTCTGTGCAGTGCAGTAGGGGAGGTAGCCTGCCAAGAACTAGCTCTCAGATTGTTCCCCTGGGGCTCAGAAATGCAAGCCCCTCTGGCCACAAGCACCCAGTGTTCAAGGGGCATCCTGTGGTTTACATGCTGGGGCAGAACCACAACAGAGGAACACAGGACCGGGCGAGCCTCCCCCAACCCCACTGGGTTGGGTGGGTGCAGAAACAGGCAGAGGAGCACCGGGTCAGTAGGGTGGGAGAAGAAGCCACAGGGGAGCGGCTGGTATGGGGCAATTAGTGCTAGCAAGGTGATGAGTGCCAAGAATTGTGCCCCCCAGCACCTTTTTCCCCGGAGAGAGAGTTTCAACAGATTCTTGTCTCTCCAGCATACACTTTAAGATTAGTTCATGAATATTCCTCACAGATGATCTAGGAACTTTTTAAACTGCTGCCTCTGCACTGGCACTTGGAGTATGTAAGTCTGTGCGCGAGCCTTTGAAGAGCAGAGTCTCAGTTTCCTACAGTCCTGGGTCTCCTGGATGTAAGCTCCATTGGTTTTCAAAACCACCTGTTTTGGGGACTCATCTTTCTGGTGCAGGTCCCAAGAGTTGGGGTGCCTGATGTAGGGCTTGAACCCCCTTGCTCCTTGGGGAGTAGCTCTATGTATCCCTCTGTCTTGTGGGTTGCTATGCTGCGGTGTAGTTCCTGGTGAGACTGCATCTCTGCCTCTCCTACCCAAATTGTGGCCTTTTTATCCTTTGTTGTAGAAGAGCTGTTCTGCTAGTTTTCAGGTCTTTTACAAAGAGCATTGTTTCATATGGTATGTCCACGAGAGGAAGTCAGCTAAAGACCTTTCTTCCTATGCCACCATCTTGAACCCACTTTTATTCCTGTATTGATTATCATTGCTTTGTAGTAAATTTTGAAATACGGACACATAAGTGCTGTTACTTTCTTCTTTTCCAGGATTGTTTTCAATATTTTGGGTCCCTTGCAATTTCATATGAATTTTAGAATCAGCTTGTTAATATAGTAAAAAAGTCAATTGGGATTCTGATAGGGATTGCATTGAAACTATAGATCAGATTGGGTAGTATTACCATCTTAACAGTGTGGACTTCCAGTCCATGAACATGGGATGTTTTTCCACTTATTTTTATCTTTAATTTCTGTCAACAATTTTTTATGTTTTCATAGTATAATTTTTATGCTTTTGTTAAATTTATACCTATTTTATTCTTTCTGATGATATTTTGAATGGAATTGTTCTCTTAATTTTATTTTAGTTTGTTTATTGCAAGTGTATAGAAATCCAATTTATTTTTGTATATTAATCTTGTAGTCTGCAACCTTGCTGAACTTATTTATTAGGTCAAATAGGTTTTCAGTGAATTCTTTAGGATTTTCTACATACAAAATCGTGCCATCTGTGCATAGAAATAATTTTATTTCTTCCTTTCCAATCTGGAGGCTTTTAATTTTTTTCTTGTTTAATTTCCCTGGCTAGAACCTTCATTACAGTGTTTAATAGAAGTGGTGAGAGCTGACATCTTCTCTTGTTCCTTATCTTAAAGAGAAATCAGCCAGACTTTCACATTTCAGTGTGGTGTTAGCTGTGGTTTTTCAGAATATGTTCTTATTTTAGGTCAAGGAAGTTGCCTTCTATTCCTATTTTGCTGATTGTTTTTATCATGAAAGAGTGTTGGATTTTCTTTTCCTGCATCTATTGAGATGAATATCTTTCCTGCATCTATTGAGTGATTTTTGTTTTGTATTAAGATATATTGCATTAATTGATTTTTAGATGTTCAACCAACCTTGCTCTTTGTGTCGGTTTGAATCAATGTCTAGCATCACTTGCTTTCAGCCTGATGAGCTTCAGCCTGATGAGTATTTCTTGTAAGGCAGGTCTTCTAGCAATGAATTCTACCATTTGGGGGGCGGGGGGAGACGGGGAGATATATATATTTTACCTTCGTTTTTGAGAAATAGCTGTGCTGGATATAGGAGTTTTTGTTGACAGGGTTTTTGTTGTTGGTGGTGGGTTTTTTTTGTTTTGTTTTTGGGTTTGTTTGTTTGTTTTTAGCACTTTATGTTATCCCACTGCCTTCTGGCTGCCATTATTTTTGATGAGAAGTCACTATTGATCTTACTGGGGTTCCCTTGTAAGTGATGCATCATTTTTCTCTTGTTGCTTTCAAGATTTTCTTGTATATGACTTTTATCATTTTTACCATGATGTATCTGTTTGTGGGTTTTTTTGTTTGTTTGTTTTTTGTTTTTTAAGATTTTATTGGGGAAGGGGAACAGGACTTTACTGGGGAACAGTGTGCACTTTCAGGACTTTTTCTCCAAGTCAAGTTGTTGTCCTTTCAATCTTAGTTGTGGAGGGTTCTGTTCAGCTTCAAGTTGTTCTTTCAGGCTTAGTTGTGGAGGGCGCAGCTCAGCTCCAGGTCCAATTGCCGTTGCTAGTTGCAGGGGGCACAGCCCACTATCCCCCTTGCGGGACTCGAGGAATTGAACTGGCAACCTTGTGGTTGAGAGCCCACTGGCCCATGTGGGAATCGAACCGGCAGCCTTCGGAGTTAGGAGCATGGAGCTCTAACCGCCTGAGCCACCGGGCCGGCCCTGTTTGTGGGTTTTGATGGGTCTGTTTGTTGCTTCCTAGATGTGTAGATTATTGTCCTTCAATAACTTTGAAAAGTAGTCAGTCATTATTTCTCTTTGAATATTTTTTTTACCTTTCTCTTCTCTCCTCTGGTATTCCCATTACATTTATGATGGTATACTTAACGGTATCCCAAATTTCTCTGAGGCTCTGTTCATTTTTCTTTATTTTTCTTTCCTTTTTTTTTTCTTTTCTTTCTTCAGCTTACATAATCTCTGTTGATCTGTCTTCTGAATCTTGCTGAATTCTTCACGAGTCTTGCTGATTCTTTCTTTTGCAAGTTCAGATCTACTGTGGAGGCCTCTACTGAATTTTTCATTTCTGTTATCATCCTTTTCAGCTCCATAATTTCCATTTGGTTCTTTCTTAAAATGTCAGTCTCTTTATTGGTATTCTTTATTTGATGCACCATTGCCATACCTTCCTTTACTTCGTTAGTGAAGCTTTTCTTTAGTTCTGTGAGCATATTTATAACAGCTGTTTTGAAATTTTTACCTGTTGAATCCTGTCCTTCCTCTCCCTCCCTTCCCCCAAGGTTTAGTCTCTTGTTTGGGTGTGCCTCAAATCATCCCAGGATGACCATTGTTCCTGGTAGGGTTCTCTTCCATGCTTTCATTGACCTCTGCACTAATTGCTGGCTGATTGTTCTGTTGTTTACAATGGTGCACTGGAGCATACGTTCCACAAACTAATCTAATCCCATCGGGGTTCCTTTGAAGAAATTGTTTCTGAGTTCAGTGTTTATTATTTCTGACTCCAGGAAGGCTCCTGCTAGCTGTCACTTTCCCTGTTTCTCTCTTGCAAACTAGCCACCTACGACCTAGGGTATGATTTCATTAGATCCTTTATTCTCCCAATTCCTTCCTTTCCAGCCTCCACTATTTTTGAGGGGGCTTTAGGTTTAAACTCCTCCATGCTCTGTTGCAAATGAAGCTAGTTCCGCTGGGAGATTAAGAGCTGTCTGTTTAATGGCCCGCTTTCCCTGCCCAGGCAAAATTTCTGAGCCAGGGCTCTTGAGGTGGGGGGTGGAGACAATGACAGACTTCTTTCCACTCTAGGAGCTGAGCCCTAGGTTAGGAGAGAGGGTCAGTAGCCTGAGGTTCTCTTGGCTCTGCCTGTCCTGGTGCAGAACCACTGCCTGACTAGCTGGAGGAAGGGCTGCTTGGCCCTCAGTATTCTTAGCACACAGCACCCAAGGTAGAGCCTTGGTGCGTGAAAATATATGAAAAGACCAGCTGTCATATCCTGTTAGCTATAAAAATATAGACACTAAATAAAGCATTTTGTTTAAAACTATGACTCTTATTTGTGAACAAAAGTAATGAACAAAATCTTTTAGATTTTGGTTTCTTCTAGTGTTTCTTTATGGAATAAGCAAAGCTTTCAAACAGGATATAAGGAAAATTAATAGTAAGTCTAGGATTTGGAGTACACTACCATGGTTCTGGCTCACTGAGCTTGTGTAATAGTGTCTGCTGAGTGCCTTTTTTTGCATGTTAAGAGGTTTGGATTACATTAGTGACTACATCAGAGGAAAACCCCTGCACTAGTGTGAAGGTGGGGAGGGAGACAGCTAAAAAACCATAAATAAGTCAAACAGGAAGCTGAAGGGTAATAAATGTGTTCCTTAATTTCTTTATTTTGAAATAATTTTAGATTTACAGTAAATTTATAGAAGTAGCACACAAAATTCCCTCATAACTCATAATATGAACAACTTACATAACCACAGAGTACAGTTTTCTAAAACAAAAAGTTGACTTTGATACGTGCTATGAACTAATCTACAAACTTGACTTAAATTTCGCCAGCTATTCCACTAGTGTCCTTCTGTTCCAGGACCCAGCCCCAGATCCCACATTGCGTTGAGTTGCCGTGTTTCCTAGTCTCCTCCCCTGTAGGGACTTCCCTCAGTTTTTCTTTGTCTTTTATGTCCTTGGAACTTTTGAAGATATTTGGCCAGTTATTTTGTAGAATGTCCCTTAATTTGAGTTTGATGATTTCTCATGATCAGATTGAGGTAATGCATTTTTGGCAAGAATTCCACAGAAATGACCTGTATCCTTCTTATTACATTATATCAAGAGGTGCCTGATGTCGACATGTCCCGTCATGGGTTTTGTTAACTTTGATCACTTGGTTAAAGGGGTGTCTGCCTGGCTTCTCCTGTAAAGTGACTCTTTTTTTCTTTTGTAATTCATAAGCGTTTTGTGGAGTCATACATTAAAACTAAGCAGATGTCCTGTTTCTCACCATGCTTTTGCCCACAAGCTTTAACCTCCATTGATGATTTTTGTCTGCATCAGTTGTTACTGTGGTGTTTGCCAAATATGATTTTCTATTTCCATCATTCCTTCCAAACTTATTAACTGGTCCTCTGCTGAAAGGAAGAGATGTCTTCTTTTCTCTCATTTATTTCTTATTTCTTTATATGAGTATGAACTTCCGGATAGTATGAACTATTTATTTTGTTCTGTGGATTATAATCCTTTATTATCATTAGTTATTTTGTTGTTTAAATTGTCCTAGTGGTGGCCATTGGCAGCTTCTTCAAGTTGGCTTTTGTGCCTTCAACACGCCCGTCATTGTTTTCAAATTTATTGAGGTGAAATTCATATAACATAAAATTTACCATGTTAAGTGAACAGTTTAGTGGCATTTAGTACGTTCATGGTGTTGTGCAACCACCACCTTGACCGAGCCTCCATTTAGTTTTTGAGCAATTTTTAATTTTCTGGAGCCATAAGATGCTCCAGTTCATCTTGTCTTTACCCTGCTCCAGTCCTGGAAGTACCATTATCCAAAGGAAGCTCTAGTTCCTTTGGATAAACGTGTGCTCATTGGTATCTCCAATTCTGGTCCTTCTCTGTGGCCATTGCAAGGACATGTATGTGTGATACATGCACATCTGTATTTATTTCTATTATATATCCATCTGTATATATTTTTTAAAAAATGACCACCATGAGTTCATACTGATCCCGCTGATTTTAATCCAGTACTATAGTATTCATTCTAGTCTCCACTTCTCCTTGCTAATAACCCGTCTCTGGCAGTAAAAAACATGTCGGTTAGTATCCCAATATAATTACTTACTTGCTCAATCCCAGTATATACATACAGTAGTTTCAGAAGTGCTAACCCATATCCCAGTGAAAAATAAATTTACTAGGGACGATATTTGTGCACAGTTCTTTTTGTATTTAGATTTGCAGTGTGGAACTTGTTACTTTCAAACCATTTTGTATGAGTGAGTCATACCAAGAGCCAGGTATATCATGGAAAGTGTGGAATTTTTCACTTCTAAAATATTTGAATTAAGTCATAGAGCAGATCCAGAAAGAACTCCACAGATTATAAATGCCTGACTTGCTCAGGAATAGTAGGATTTGATCCCTTTTCAGAAGTGAACGGCAGAGGTTGTAACATTTAAGATGCTGCTCATGGTTTTCTTTTCCTGAGGAATAATGGCATTATTATCATTGGGGAGAAATAAGAGTCTAGAGGCGTTGGTTCTCTTGCAGCTTGCTCTTTGATTTTAGAAAAGTCACTTTGGCTCTCTTGAGATTGGTTTTTTCTTTCTTTTTTCTTTTGCTTCATTCCACTGTTAATGATAATGGAAGAGTTTTAAAGATTGGGTGAAGTGCTAAAGGGCAAATGTAGGCAAACGAGTTTTTTTTTTTGTTTGTTTTTTTAAGGACAGGAATGTGGATACTGCAAATTACAGAGCTTAACATTTGGGAACAGACATTAATTGGGTACTTTGTGAGCATGAATACTTATAAAAAGAAGTAGTGATTGTTAGCAGCCAGAAAAAATGAAGTAGGATTGAGTCTAGATAATGAGCTTCTGAAGGACAGAGACCATGTCTCCCAATTTTTTAAAATTTCAAAGTATACAGAAAAATATAATGAATCATATAGGTGCATTCCCCTTAGATTTTCATATTCACTTCCAATCTTTCATTTTAAGTAGATAAAGCATGGCAGATCTACCTAAAATCTCCTACCCACTTGTCACTTCCACCTCCTACCTTGACTGAGGCAAACCACATCATGTTGTGTACTCTTCTAGTCCATTTTTATACATTGGTTTGTGTCTATAAACATCTATATATTATAGGTATGTATATGTGTACATAAATAATTTTGTGTGTTTTAAAACATTTACACAAACAATATGCTATGTGTAAGAGTATTATGCAAGTGTTATTCCATATAGATAGATAAAAACATCTTGATTGTTTTCTACTCCCATCATTTCAGTGTCTGGGGAGGGACGCACCCCGGCAGGCCTGGCTCTACCATTTTTGCTGGTGTCACTCTATAGCCGTTTTTACACCATTCTGTGTTTCAGTTCCTAGTCCAAGTTTCTCTAAACTGTTTGTGTAACATTTTCAATCCTTGTTCATTCAAATGCTTGTCTTTTAGGGTTTAGCTCATGGCATGGCAGACATGACTTTGTTGTCCCTACATACATGGTAGATAATATTTAGGACATGATATGAAAACTTCCATTATTTTTTAATTTTTTTAAATAGTTCTCTCTCTTTTGTTTAATCACTTAGTTATTTTGTTGTTGTTTTGACATACACTATTATTTATATTAATTTCAGGTGTATAGCATAGTAGTCCGACAGTTATAGAATTTAAGAAGTGGGCCCCCTGACTATTCTAGTACCCACTTGGCACTATACGTCGTTACTACCATATTATCAACTAGTTCCCTGGGCTTTACTTTATATCCCCATGACTGACTTGTAACTACCAAGTTGTACTTCTTAATCCCTTCCCCTTTTTCTTTTCCACCCTGCCTCTCAACCCCCTCCCATCTATCACCCTGGTAAATCTAGTGCCCCTCTGACACCATACATACACTGGTCATCACCATACTATTGACTATATTCCTTATGCTGTACCCTACATTCCCATGACTACTGTGTAACTACCAGTTTGTACTTTTTAATCCCTTCCCCTTTTCACCCACTTCCCAACTCCTCTCCCGTCTGGCAGCCATCAAAATGTTCTCTGTATCTGAGTTTGTTTGTTCGTTTTGTTCTTTAGATTGCACATATAAGCGAAATCACGTTGCATCTGTCTTTCTCTGTCTGACATACTCTATTCAGCACAATGCCCTCCAGGTCCATCCATGCCACTGCAGATGGCAAGAACGCATTCTCTTCCATGGCCGAGCGATATTCTATTGTATATATGTACCACCTCCTCTTTATCTCTTCATCCATCGACAGACACCCAGGCCGCCTCCACACCTTGGCCCGTTATAAACAATGCTGCAATGAACATACGGATGTACATGTCTCCTTGACGTAGCGAAAACTGTTATTTTTATCAGACTCTTTAACATCCACACTGAATTCCTCATTCTCAGTATCTGGGCACACTTAGTTCTTGGTATCTAGTAATAGGAATTTTATTGTTAGTTGATTTTCATTAAGTTCAGATTATTCTATGATCACATAATCAGTTGTGTGATTACAGCTAATGTTTTCCATGGACATTATTTCCTGTACAATTAGGGTGATCCTATACTTTATTGTTCAAATTGGGGCACTTGAGAGTAAAGAGGGTGCTGTTAACAATTCTGCTGGGTAACAGTTAGAAATTGGAACTGTCCTAAACAAAGGTAAGTCCTGGATGTAGTCACCCTATTAATGAAGTGAAAGATAATGGTAGAAAATGGTTGGCCATGTTCACACAGAGCAGGGCAGCAGATTCAGTCATGCTGGGAAGCGAAGCTCTCCACGATCTAGAACCGTCATTCAGAATCATCGTGCACCCATGTACCTGAGAGAGTGCGTGGCCCAGGGCATTCGTAAAACAGGGGAAACCAGCGCCGAGTGATAATTAATGCTTTAAGGAGGGAGCATAAATGGTATGGGGAGGGGAAACATTTCCCGAGGTGGTGGCAAGCTTTTGCTGAAGCAGCACTGAAAGGAAGATACCTTTTAGTGTGCTCATTAAGATTAGAAAGTCTTAATAAACCTATCTAGAACAAAGCCACTTCTCAAGGTAAATGAGCGTTGCCCTTTCTGCCTTGATTGGGTGCGAGAGGAAAGATAACTTGGGTTTCCTTATCAGAAAACTAAGATTAAAGTTAAGTAAAAATAGGACACTCCACATGTCTTCCTGTCACTTCCTTATACCGGGATGGGCTTCCTGCACGTGAATTGTGCCTCTTGTGTTCTGTGTACTGTCCAGAAGTTTTGTGCTAAACTAGAGTGGAGTCATTGAACAAGGCCTGCAGTACTCTGCGTGCTTCAACTAGTGCAGTGATGGACTAGATCTTGAGGGAAATGTACTGTCCTAGTTACAGTTTGCTAGTGGTCGATTGGCATCGTGCTCTTTGGTTTGTAAGTAGCTGTCTTCATATTGCTTTTTCTCTCTTCAGCTTAGTTAACTTATTCATTAACCTAGTGTTTATTGAGCACATATGAGGTACTCATCCACTAGGTCCTGTAGTGGTGAACAAATAGGTGACGTCCTTGCTGTCGTAGAGCCCATTTATTGAGATGCTAAGGGAGGAGGGGGAGTCACACCGTAACAGGTCAGCAACTGAACAGACTAGATTATTTCAGGTAGCAGTGAAGACTGACAATAAAACAAGCTAATGTGATGGAGAATGGCGGTGGTGGGAGTGAGGTCTATTTAGATACAGGTAGTCAGAGAAGGCCTCTCTGAGGAGATGACAGTTGAAATGAAGCCTTAAATGGTAAGAAGCCAGAAAAAGAGGGAGGAGAAGTCCCAGCTGTAGAAAGAGCAAGTATAAAGAACTGATATGAAGTATCTGTTTATTTAGACCTTTGATTTCTTTCATCAGTTTTGTAGTTTCTGCATTTAGATCCTGTACATATTTTGTTAGATATATACCTAAGTATTTAATTTTGGGGGCTGCTAATGTAATTGATATTTCAAATTTCAAATCTCAATTTTTTATTGCTGGGATATAAGAAAGCAGTTGATGTTTGTAGATTAATCTTGTATGTTGGAACCTTGCTATAATTGCTTATTAGTTCCAGGAGGTTTTTTTATTGTTGTTGACCTTTGGGATTTTCTAAATCGACAATTATGTCCTCTGTGAACAAAGACCATTTTCTTTCTTCCCAATCTGTCTACTCTTTATTTCTTTTTTGTGTTTTATTGCATCATCTAGGACATCCAATATGATGTTGGATACCATGTTTCCCTGAAAAGAAGACCAAGCCAGACAATCAGCTCTCATGTGTCTTTTGGAACAAAAATGAATATAAGACCCAATATGATATTATATTATATTATTATAATGTTATGTTATATTATATTTATTATATCATATCCATCTTACAGTAAAATGAGACCGGGTCTTATATTCATTTTTGCTGATTGACCGGCTAGGTCTTATTTTCGGGGAAACACAGTAGGAGTGGGGAGAACAGACATCCTTGCCTTGCTCCTGTGGGAAAGCATCTGGTTTTTCATCACTAAGTGTGATATTAGCTGTAGATTTTTTGTAGATGTTATTTCTCAAGTTGAGAAAGTTCCCCTGTATTCCTAATTTGTGGAAAGCCATTACTTGTTTTGTCACTTTTTCTCTCTGCTTTCTTTCTGTATGCCTGATGGTAGCTCGTACGCTGAGGCTGAGTTCAGGTTTCTTCAATCTTTTTTCTCTCTGTTCTTCAGCTTAGATAATTTCTATTGATCTAACTTCAAGTTCACTGATGTTTTGCTGTAAGAAATCTGCTGTTGAGCCTCTCCAGTGAAGTTTTCATTTCAGTTACTGAACTTTCAACTCCAAAATTTCTGTTTTGTTTTATTTCTACCTCTTTATTTTCTCCATTCACTGCGGTAGTTTCATCACACTTTCCTTTAATTCTTTAAATATGGTTTTATTTAGTTCTTTTATCCTAGCTGTTTTGAAATCTTCATCTGCTAAATCCAACATCTGGAAACACTCAGACCATTTCTATTGACAGCTTTTAATTGTTTTTTTCCCCAAAAAATGGGTCACACTTTCTTTTTTCTTTGCATGTCTTGTAAAGTTTTGTTGACTGCTATATATTTTAGATACTATATTGATGCAACTCTAGATTCTCTTTACCCCGGAAGATGTTGGTGGTTTTGTTTGCTTATTTATTTAGTAATTTGATTGGACGAAATCTCCACAGTCTGTGTCTCGCACAGTATGTGACTACTGATGTCTTGACACGTTGGATTTGTTTTTATATTTAAGCCTGGTTTCCTAGAAGGGTTGCCCCTGTGTCTGCATAGCACAGTGTCCATGTGAAGATTGGTCAGAGGTTGTAGTCCGACCCTTGGAGCCAGTAAGGCTCTCTTCTCTGCTCATGGGTTCAGGGGACACTGAGCGCAGTCATCCTGCAGGCTGTTCACACGTGTGCCCCAGTTTTACTTTCCTCCGGCCTCTTTCTCAGTTACTCTGTGTGTGCACTGGTTTGTCAGCCAGGCTTGGTCTCTGCTGGGCATGTTCACAGCCTCCAGTCAACCTGGGACATGTAAAGAGCTTCTAGCCCTCTAAAGTGATCTCACTCACTTCCTCTAAGTCTTTGCCTGGTCTGCCTGTCGCTTGCCCCAAATAGGGCAGCGACCTCAGGCTGGCAGAGCCGCAGGCCCTCCCCATTAGTTTGCCTCTGAGATTGCCATTCGGACC
The DNA here is from genome assembly GCF_036562045.2 of Rhinolophus sinicus. NCBI lineage: Eukaryota > Metazoa > Chordata > Mammalia > Chiroptera > Rhinolophidae > Rhinolophus > Rhinolophus sinicus. Next base: position 65,826,592 of record NC_133755.1, on the reverse strand, counting down.
AACAGCGTCCAAATCAAATGCATCCTCTCTGGCAGGGCAGTGAATCTGGTGGTTCCAAGGCCTGTCCCCGCCTGGTTAAACTTCCGAAGTGATGGAGCTGAAGAGGGAGGAGGGCAGCTCCTAGTATGAAAGTCACAGACTTACGCTGTTCTTACTCAGAATGCCATAGTTTTCATGAATAAACACTTCTCAATTTGTTGTGTCTTTGGTTGATTTTCAGAGCACAGAAATGGTTGTTTTGACTTGTTAGCCTTATAGTTGCTTTTTGGGGAGAGGATTTGTGGGCCTCCTCAATCTGATGCCAGAAGTTAGAAAAGTTTCCTGGGCATTGTGTAAATGTTCCCTCAGGTAATTCTGATCTGCAGCCAGAGTTGAAAACTATTACACCTAGGATTCTTCAAGCTCTAAAAACATACATAAAATCATGGCATAGAAAAAGTTTTTGCCACATTGAATTTTTTTTTAAAGTCTTTAATACCTGAGGTATTATAAATAAGAACCTAATTTTAAAACAGGACCTAAAGAGCGGCTGGAAGATAGACCTAGGTTCTGCCAGGTTGGCCGGTAGCCTTCCTTGTTTATATATTAAAGTTGGCAGATTTAGCCCTTGGACTTAGTATGGTATTATTTTATGTTCAGCTTAGCTGGCTAGCATCCATTTCCTAAAACAGTTTCCTAATCTCATTTTTCCAGGTTGGAAAGCTTCTTAAGTAGTACATGTGTTGTGCTCAGGGGTTGTCTGGAATGTGTGCTTGATGTATTCTTAACTCTGAAAGGATATTATTCATGGCTGATATATTAGAGGAGACTACACAGAGAACATTGGGTTATTACAGAACGTTATTACTAGCTAACTGCATTTTTTGTGCTGTTGTGGAAAGACTGCCAGTCAGGTTTTGGGGATACAAGTAATTGTCTATTTCTAGGCTCCATTGTTTAATCAATTACATGGATAAAGATGGACCCTTAAACTGGTATTGGACAAGAATAGCATAAAAAAAAGAGACTAATAGATCAGTCTTACTAAATAGAATGTAAATGCATGGAAATCTTAAAGTGCTCATCAACGGAATCTTGCAGTTTGAGCAATGTTAACATTTTGGGTATATTTTCTTTCTTTCATTTTCCTGGACTAGTGGTTCGTGAAGTGTGGTCTAAGGACCCATGAGGATTTCTGAGACCCTTTTAGGCGATTTGTAAACTAAAGACTATTTTTAGAATAATACTGATAGGCTATTTGTTATTTGCCTTTTTCACTGTTATAAGAAATAGCAAAGCAGATATGAGAATTCAGCTGTATTTTTTAAGCCAGACATTAAAGAGATTTGAGCAAATGTCACTACTGAATTTTTTTTGTTTTAGAAAACGTAGTTATTTTTGATAAAATATGTTGTTTATGTTAACATGTAATGGGTTTATTGTTTTTAGAGGAATTTTAAATAAATATTTTATATGTTTATTGGTTTTAATTTCTAATATGGTAAATATTGATGGATATAATTCACATAAACAAAAGGTTTTTGGGGTCCTCTGATTTGGAAGAGTGTAAGGGGTTCTAAGACCAAAAAGTTTGAGAGCTATTGTACTAAATACAAATAAAACGTCATCGACATCATACTGAACATGTCATATGACCTACATTTTTGCCTAATATATTGCAGATGTTCCCCACGACATGATTTTTAGTGAGTCTGTAATATTCCACTGTATAATTACATCATTGACCTTATAATAATGCTCTGACAAATTTTGCATGTATTGCTGATCGTTTTCCTATGATGATTCTTAAAATTTAAGAGGATTCGTCTTGGTTCATCGGCATTGCTACTAATTCCCTGGCACTCTACAAGGCATTGAGGGACAAAGCCCTGGAATCTGACTCCTGCTGTAAAGAAATGAGTTAACAGCAGATCTGAGACTTCTTATCATTAGAAACGCCTGCTTGCACAGGGTCAGCCCTTGGCAGGCATCTTGAGAACTTAACTGGTAAACACTGATATAAAACTTTCCCTACATGATAAGAGTGGCTGATGTGCTTAAAGTGTTTGTACAAGCAATTTGGTTTATGCTGAACACCTGCTTTCCTTATTAAGGCCTGGAATTTGGGTATGTGCCGGGCAGAGGCTGCCTCCATGACTCGCCTCCAGGGACAGCGTGGGCACTGTGTCTAACGAGCTTCCCTGCTACCCAGCACTTTGCTTGTGTTGTCAGAACTCACTGGTGGAGAAATTCAGTGTGTCCTGTACCACTCACTCCACTGGGAGAAGACTTGGAAGCTTGTACCTGGTTTCCTCCAGACTTCTTTCTGCCTCTGTACCTTTTCCCTTGCTGATAAGAACTGGGTGCTGAGTCCTGTGAGTTCTAGTGAATCACTGGACCTGGGTGTGGTCTTGGAAATTCCTGGCACACCTGCCATCAGAGCACTCACGGTTTAGTAGGGAAAAAAGAAATCTGTGTAGCTACAATGCAGTGTAATAGATACAGAATAGGAGTGTGTAAGGTAGGGTATAATTAAGAGGAGCTGGGCAGAGGTCAGAGAGAGCTTCACAGGGGAGACAACCAAAGACTGTTTTGAAGGATGAATGGAATTTCATCAAATGAAGGATGAGAAGGGTGGGTCTGGTAAGCAGGTAGCACGAGCTAAGAGGGATAGAACTCAGTGTGCTTGGAGAGCTCTCAGCAGTTTGGTGATATTGAAGCAAGAAATGATCCTGTTTAATAACACTGAGAAATAACAGTGGAGAGTTAAGCCAGGGTTTCCAGTTTAGAAAGTATGTGACAGTCCAGCTGGAGGGGTACGCGAGAAGGCACAGTTAGTTACGTTCTAATCCAAGTGAGGGAGAAAATGAGGGCTTCCAGTGGCACCTGTGAAGGAGACCGGGTAGATGAGCACGGGATAAGCAAATGTGATGAAGTTTCAGAGTGGATGAAAAGCTTCAGCATTCAGAAAGGGGGATGGATGGGTCTAAGGAATTTTTGAGAAGTATACTCAGCCTATAAATGAGAATTTGAGGGTGTGTATTTTTTATATCAGCTGCAACCTCTGATATCCATATGAGTAGGCCCATCCGCCCTGCCCCCCTTACAGCACCAGATGAAGGAGATACAGAGTTGCCCATTTAGGAGCTGTCAGAGTGGACCAAATCATGAGGTGCTTACTGAACTCATTGATCCTTTCTCCCCTTAGGCTGCATGGTTCTAAAGACTAGAGACCCCAACATTGAGATTTGGCCTAGATAGTGTGGGCAGGGGTGTATTGTGTATGGAAGGAAGAGACAGTTTCCCTAAACGTGTTCCTACATTATACCAGGAAAAATAGACTTCAGTGTTTACCATCTGGGTTCAGTGGACACATTTTATTTATTTTTATTGCAAGTAATTTTATTAGTATTACAGAGATAAGAATAAAGGGATATTAAAAAAAACTTTATTGTAAATTTTAATAAGAATTTAAACTTAGCAAAACCAAAATTTTATTCCACATATTTCTGGTTTGGTAGGTATACACACTGGGACAGGCAGCATTCTTTGAATACAACTATCTGCTCATGAACTGTCAGTGGGAACCTGGGATACAACCTGCTTGTAAATTCTAGTCCAGATTTCAGATCCATCTCTAATAGGTTCTAGCTCATCGTTATTTCTAGCTCTTCTGCACGTGCATCATCAAAACACAAAACTTTTGAAAACTTGGGCAGCTCATAATTTTCTTGAAGAGAGGATGGCCGTCTTCTTTGTTCTTTAATTGCAGAACATTTTCATTATTAAATTTATAAACACCAGTTAGAATGATCAACCCAATGGACTTTTTTCATTTCTTCATCTCTTCCTACTCACTTTTGTATATACACCAGCCTTTATCGTTTGTCTATTTATGAGCTTATCCACTAAATCCTGTTGCAGAAATACATAAAAGAAAATATACAAAGAGATATGTACAAAAGAGAATATATATCAATACAAAATAATACTGTTATCCATCCTTTTGTCAAAACAGGATTGGATTCTCACAGCACACAGCCTGCTGCAGGCCTTCCCATGGGATGACTAACTGGATGAAAATGCCATGTTTCCTTTTTGTCCTTAGAAATTAATGGAATCTTTTTTGTTTTGTTTTTAATCATAGATTCTTTTTTGTTTTGCTTTTTAAAAAGCTGTTTGTAATAATTATAGAATTACAGGAAGCTGCAAATGACAGAGATACAGCATAACCTCTACCCATTTTCCTCCAGTGGTTACTTCTTGTGATGTTATTATATAATGTATAAAATACAGTGTCAAAGTCAGGAAATCGACATTGGTACTATGAGTGTGTACAGTTCTGTGCTATATTGTCACATGTGCGAACTCTGTAACCACCACCATTAACAAGATATAGAACAATATTATCACCACAAAGATCTCCCTTGACTACCCCTTATAAAGTCACACCCACTCCTCATCCCCCACCATCCCTGCCTCCTGGCAACCACTAATCTATTACGCATCACTGTAACTGGCATTTTGGGAATCACACAGTATGTAACCTGTTGAAATTGACATTTTTCATTCAACGTAATTGAGGTCCTTGGAAGATGCTGAGTGTTTCAGTAGTTCATTCCTTTTTATTGCTCAGTAAGATTCCATGGATGGGAGGCATGTAGGCAGCATAGTATAGGATCATGTATGTTAATTTACCCTATCGATCTCTCTTTTAATTGGTATTTTTAGGCTATGTACATTTATTGTGATTAGTGATGTTAGGCTTAATAAAGTCTGTCATTTTGTTTTTGTTCAGTGTTTGTTCCCTCTGTTTTTCTGTTTCCTTTTTCGTGATTTCTTGTGGGTTACTTGAACATTTAAAACAATTCCATTATTATTTATCTATAGTGTTTTTTTAATATATACCTTTGTATAGATATTTTAGTGGTTGCTCTAGGTATTTTTATATACATATATAACTTATCACAGTCTACTACTACTACTCTTGACATTTATCAGTGAAATGTATTGAGTGAAATGTAGAAACCTTATCCCCTTTAAAATTCCTTTACCCTCCCCAGTTTATAATTGTTTTAAATATTTCCTCTACTTTGGGAAGCACATCAGACAATGTTATACTTTTTGCTTCAAACATCAAACACAATTTGTAAAACTCAAAAAGAGAAGGAACATCTGTTGAGTTTACCCATACTTTTGCTCTTTCATTTCTTCCTGATGTTCTATGATTCCTTCTTTCATCATTTCCTTTCTATTAATAGTTCAAGAACTTCCTTTAGCCATTCTTTTAGGGTAGGTTTGCTGATGTCAATTCCTTTATTTTTCCTCTGAGCATATCTTGATTTCCTTTTCATTCCTTAAGGATAATTTTGCCAGATATGGAGCTTGGAATTGATAGTGGTGTTTTTTTTCAGTACAGTCACGTACCACATAACGACGTTTCAGGCAGTGATGGACCGCACTTACAGTGGTGGTCCCATAGAATTATAATGGAGCTGAAAAGTTTCTATCATCTAATGATGTTGTAGCACGAGGCATTATTTGTGTTTGTGGTGATGCTGGTATGAATAAACCTGTGCGCCGTTTGGGTAGAAGTACCATCTAGGCTTGTGTAAGTGCACTCTGTGATGTTCACAGTCACGAAATTGCCCAATAACATTTCTCAGAACATATTTCATAATTCCAACGTTAAGGGATTCATGACTGTATTTGAAAAAAATGTGGTGCCACTTTCTTCTGGTTGCCATGGTTTCTGATGAGAAACGAGGCAGTTATTCAAATTGTTTTTTCCCAATGAGTAAAGTGTCATTTCTCTCTGGTTGCTTTCAGGGTTTTTCCTTTGTCTCTGAGTTTTCTGAAATTCAATTTTGGTGTTCCATGGCATGAGTTTCTTTAAGTTTATCCTATTTGGAGTCTTCTCAGCTTCTTGAATCTTCATGTAGCTTATGTCTTTTGCCAAACTTGGGAAATTCTTGCTATTGTTTCTTCTAACACTTTTTCTACCCCACCCTCTTTCTCTTTTCCTTCTAGGACTTTTATGATAGAACTTTTATGATAGGAAAGTTAGGTCTTTTTTTGAAGTTCCAAAGATCCTTGAGGCTCTGTTAATTTCTTTTTCCCATTCTGTTTTCTCTCTCTTGTTCAGATTGGGTAATTTCACTTCTTTCTCAAGATTCACTGATATTTTCTTCTGTCCTCTCCATCCTGCTGTTGAGCCCAGTCATTAAGTTTTTTGTTTCAATTATTATATTTTCTGTTCTAAAATTTTTATTTGTTTCTGTAATTTATATCTTTTATTTCTTAGGGTTTCTATATTTTTCATTTGTTTAATTTGCCCATTGAAGCATTTTTATGATGGATGCTTTAAAATCCTTGTTAGGTAATTCTAACATCAATGTCATTTTGCTGTTGGTACATATTGATTGTCTTTTTTCAATTTGAGATTTTCTTGGTTCTTAGTATGATGAATGATTTTCAGTTGTATCCAGGGTATTTTGGACATTATGTTATGAGATTCTGGATCTGTTTAAATTGTCTGTCTTAGCTGGCCTTTCCTGACAACATTTTGGGAGGTAAAGAGGGGGTGCCACCTCTTTACTACCTACCAGGTGAGGAGAGAAGTCCAGGCTCCACACTTGGCCTTCATTGAAACCCCGCAGGGAGGGGCTCCTCGTTACTGCTGTGCAGGGCTGGGGATGGGTTCTCCACTAGGCCTCTGCTGCCACCTGGCCTGGCTGGTAGCAGGGAAGTCCTCTTACTACTTTCCACGTGGCCTCCACTGACACCTCATCGGGGGTGCTCATTACTGCTAGAGGGTAGTGCGAGTCCTGGTTCCACACTCACGCTTCTCTGGTACCACCCCTGTGAATGTGTGTGAGTGTGTGTGTGTGTGTGTGCGCGCGCGCGTGCGTTGTGTACACGCCTGCCTTTGTTACAGTTGAGAGGCGTGGAAATCGAGACGCCCTGCTTGGCTTTTGCCAATGGAGTAGGGATGGGAACATCACAGAGTGCACTTACACAAACCTGCTGGAATACAGCAGTTATTGTGTAAAAGTTATTGTGTAAAAGTTTCCTGTCTTGCTAGGTGGCCCCATCCTTAGTCCTTTGGTTAGAGAGAGCAGGCTTTTCTTGGAGTGTTTTTGTGTGCTTCTGTTGGTGTTTCCAGGATGCTGGTTTCTCCAGTACTTAGGCTGGGATGTATGAAGCAAAAAGAAAGCTCAGGGAGCTCACTGTTGTGTTGTTCCTTGGGTCCCAAGGTCCTTTCTGTCCACCTTCTTCGCTTCACCGTCCAGAGTCTTCTGTATGTCTGTTTAGTATGTAATGTCCAGGACTTTTGTTGTACTTTGTGGGAAGAATATGGAGAAGTATGTCTACTCCATCTTGCTCTGTAACTAGAAGTCCTAATCTTGAACTTGAGAAAATTCATTTAGGATACTGTCACCTGAAGACTCACAGTCTGAGATTGCACTTTTATGATCAATTTCACCAACATTGTTAGAGTTTAGAGTGATAATACCTGTCTCTCTACACTCATTTTCTAATTCATCTAATAACTGTGAAACATTTTCCTCTGTCAGTTACTTACTTTCTCTTTGCCATTATGGGTGCAAGAAGGAAAAATCCTAAATTCTCAATTGTTTTCAGTGAAAGTTACAAAAGACGACAAAATTAGTGTTTCTAGGCAAGTGGACTACACGTATTTATGTCAATTGGAGAAAAAAGTCCTCAGTAATTTGAAACAAAAGACAACAGAGAAGATAGGTATGTTGCAGGGTGGGGGGAGCATGAACAGTATGAAAGAAGAAAGAGGAGAGAGATGTGAAGTTTGTGATTGAAAATGAAAAATCCTGAGAAACACAGAAGAATTTGAAAAGGGTTTTGTGGAAGAATAATTGGAGAGAAAGGTGGAAAATAAGGAACAAGAGTAGAGTGAGGAGAGGGAAGAAGAAAGCATGAAATAGGTCATAAAAGGAATAACCAGCTGAGCTAGGGAGCTACAGTGAGAGGACACCATGTTTGCTGGCATAGCTAGTCTATTGTGTAAGACTGGTTAGTTGTCAGTGTTCTGCTCTTTAAATAAAGATGACACTAATGTAGAATAAAATGCTAGTTCTTGAGGGATTCTTCATAGGAAAATACCATTGTATCTTTTAGAACACAAGATTTTTTTGTTTTGGGAAAGAAGCAACACTTTAATGGAAAAATGTCTGCCAATAAGTTTAAATACTTAAGGAAAATAGTTTATAACTATCTGATAATTTTTACTCTGAGCTCCTTATTGGCTTGTTGAATTTGAAAGAATCAGGTTGAATAAAATCATTGCCAATATTTTTTAAAAGTAAAAAACTGTTAGAAACATGAGCATTATCCTAAGTTATGCAGTTTATTGTTCTTCCCATTTCACTATGGTAATGGAATTAGGGACTTTATGGCAAAATTTTTTCCCCCTTCTTCTGCCTCCCCCCGCGCCCCCTCCGGTTCAAGTTGTTGTTTCTCAGTCTAGTTATGTAGGACACAGCTCCCTGCCTCATGCTGGTATTATGAGCCTTGTGCCCTACCCACCCCCCAGGCTGAGGGGTCGGTCGCCAGTCATTGGTGGGCCACTCACAGTAGCTCACGACCCCTCTTGCCGGCTGCCAGCCACTCACTCTGGCTGCCGCAGCACACGGTATCCCATGGCAGCACGCCAACACTCAGGGTCCTAGGGCAGCTCACACCAACCTCCAGCAGCTCACAGCAGCCCAGGTCCAGGGAGAGCTGTTGTTCACAATCTTAGCTGTAGAGGGCGCAGCTCACTGGCCCATGTGGGAATCAAACCAGCGATCTCAGCATTAGGAGCTTCGTGCTCCAACCACCTGAGCCCCCAGGCCGGCCTGACAAAATTAAAAAGAGATTGCCCTGTCCTCTAGGGAAATCAAGGAAAATGTTTGCAGCTATTTAGGTTAAGGAAATATTTCTAAGTGTGTTCATCGATATATGCAACATCATTTGATTATATTAAGGCTTTGTGCTTTATAAGGTTAGTGGGTAGGTTTTAACTTATAAACCTCTACCTGGAAGTTTGTTTTGAATGACATTGTTAATGATTATATTACTTAGAGGATAACTTTCAAATAATGATTGTGTTCCAGAAAACTTTTCAACCGTAGCATGTCTGATTATTCACTAGTTAGAATCCTGTTTTGTATGCATTGTGAAAACATCATGTAAAGGAACAAACAGAATTATTTTGTTTTAATTTAAATAAAGTACGATGTACGATTCTATAAATCTATCAGTCCTGTTTTCCCTTTTGAGTTTAGAAGGGTGCAGACCTCTTCATAAACTATGCTTATATGGTGCATCCTGTTTGGAATACAGCAGGTCCTCAGATAACGTTTTCTCTTAGTGTCATTTCATATAACTTAGGTGAGAGGTCAGAGGAACTTAACTCTTATTTATATCAGTGGTAAAAGTGGTTTCGTTGTATGTTGTTTCATTTGAAGTCGCAGAACCTATCGATGGCCTTAAGTGAGGACTTAACTATGCTCCAAAACCAGGAATGATCTGGTGTTGGTTCTACATAACTCTTACAGGAGACCATGGAAATAGTTGTCCACTGGATGTTAGGAAACGCCTCCCCGCCCAAGTGTAATCTTGAGGGTTATGGCTCAAAACATCTTAATGAACCCTCCCTGTCCTGGATCCCTTAACATGTGAGCTGGAGGAGAGGGAAGGAGTGGTGTAAATTTCCAGGCTGCTGGAGTCTAGACTGACTGTGAGGACATCGGGGCCGTGTCAGTGCTGCTCAGTGGTTCAGCATCCCAGGAGCTTGTTAGAATTCCTCAGGCCCCATGTTAGACCTCCTGAATCAGAATCTCTGGACGTGGGGTTCAGAATTCTGTGTTTTAAAAGCTCTTCCATGTGGTTGTTATGCACGACGAAGTTAGAGAAGCTATGAGACACCTAGTTTGGTTTGCAGTTTTTAGCTATCCATGTAATTAGAATTGGCTGCTCAGATTCTTGTCTTTTAACCTACTTCCTTTGGACGCCTGCTTGCTATGTGTTTTGGCTTTTCTAGGCTTTGGTTTTCCTAAACCATCTTCTGAATCCACTTCTTTTTCTTTAAGAGGTTTGTAAGTGGGGAATTGCTTATAATTTCATTTAGGTTTTCTTTCTATTTAAAATGGTTGTATAAGAATGATGAATGTGAAATAGAATTTTTCAAAGGCAGTGACTTCCTGAAAAGTAAAGCTTGTTAAATTTTTCAAAGGCAAAAATTTACTAAGGGAGTTTCTCATTCATATTTAAAAATATATATATATATCTTCATGAAGTAGTTCAATATAGTACTAAAGGACAGAGAGATGAACTGATGGCTTATCAATATTCTTTCCAGTGCCAGCATTTTATTGTTTAATAAAATTAAGAAATTTAAAAATATATTTCAGTTTTAGTAATTTCAATTTCAACATAAAAACCAGTTTTTAATGTTAGCTCATAGAATTCAGTAGTAATCCCCCACATCTTGCTAATAACAAGGTACTGTTTGAAAAAATGAAATTTTCTGTTTTTATGTATTACACATTGGGTGTTAGTTATTAGTGCTTTTGTGTTTGTGTTAATTTTTCATCTATACTGTATACATTTTTTAAATTAAATTGAGTCCAAAGCTGATGTTTAAATTTTTGAACCATGTAACTGCCATTTTTGTCAAAAATGATCAAATAACAGTAATTTCATATGGCTCAACCCAGTAAGTCTTTGAAAGCCTAAAGGTACCGTTTTCACTGGAAAACTTACTTATTTGATTTGAAGGAATTCAGGTGGTTTCTTTGGAAATTTTGTATGTTTCAGAAGCTTAGGTTCACAAAACATTATTTGCATTTGCCTTGTCTAATCTGCATATATATAATTTTTTACAATTAAAGGTAGGTTCTATCTACAATAGAAACAAAACAGTAAACAAAGCCAGGCACTTCCCAGTAAGATGATACTGTAAGAGTTTCCGCAGTTTCCTGCAGTGTCCCCTCCTAGACACTGATTGAAATGATTCAAAGAAAAGCAAAAATAAGAATTTTGCTACTAATGTTGAAAATAGGAAATTGTCAATCACATATCACTAATTTGTCTATTAAACTTTGAACTAAACTTCTGGAAGCTGATACACCACACCGCTCTCCTCAAGAGAGCCATGTAGTACTATGGGAAATATAAGTGGAGAAAATTCTAGGAGACGTCAGCAATAACAGTATGTTTGGGAGGATGGTGGAGGACAGACTGCAAGGGAGGGCTGTGGGAAGGTCATGTGTGACTCCTTTCTGCTTAGAAGAGCCAGCGGCGTTCTGGGCTCTTCCAGCCTAACAGGACTAGTTGAGGGCTTTACCACACGTCCTTTTTCACTGACTGGGTTTCCTACTTGGAGTGTGGACTTGGCCTGACGTCACGGAGAGAATCCGTTTAATAAGGAACGGTGGGGTTAGAAACAAAGGCCAGATGTAAGGGACATGGGAAATGAACTATTTGGAGCCCTTTCATAGCTGTGGGCTTTGGACTTAAGCGCAGCAGTAGCATCTGGGTCTGAAAGAAAGACTTGTGACTGTCCAGCAACAGTCCATGTGCCCCAGGAATTTTTTCAAAAGCATGGCCAGTTCACCTCAAAGTAGGGAAGCTTTTTGGAATTAGGAGTGGGAGTATTTCCCCATTGGTACGGGGTACTCTCCATACTTAGTGAAGCCGGCCTCTGGGAAGCTGGTTTCAAAAAGTACCAAGAAACTGCACATAGGGACAGAGACTGCCTTCAGATCCATATTCTTCCCTACTAAGACGGCACCTCTGTGCCATCAATCCTCCTGCTTGCTTTTAAAAACTTTTTAGTTTTAAAAACGTTTTCAGTGAAGAAATGGGAGAGTTACAAGGATAGTCCAAATAACTTCTCTATACTTTTCACCATTTTGAACATTTTGCCTCTGTCATCTCTACCTATAGATATTTGTTTCTTTTCAGAACCATTTGAAGTAAATTACAGAAATCATGCTTTTTTTTACCCCTAAATAATTTAATGTTTATTTCCTATGAACAAGGAATTACATTATTATAGTACAGTAGGTCCCCACCTAACGTTGTCGACTTAAACAGTTTTACCACAGGCTAATTGATATAAACAAGAGTTAAAGTCCTATGGAATATTTCTGTATATCAATTAGCCTGTGGTAAAACTGGTTTCGTTATATATAGTTTTGCTTAAAGTCACAGTTTCCAAGAACCTATCAATGAGATCAAGTGAGGATTTACTGTACAAGTGTCAAATTTAGGAAATTTGACATTAGGACTGTATTGGCTACTCTATAGTCTAGATTCTGTTATTTTTTCCAGTAATGTTCTCTATAGCATTTATTTTTTCTGGTCCAGGATCCAATCCATCATTTTGCTTTGCATTTAGTTGTCATGTTTCCTTTAATCTCTTAATCTCAGGCAATTCCTAAAGCCTTTGTCTTTGATGACCTTGACATTGTTTAAATGCAAGCCTTTTATTTTGCACGTTGTTCCTCAATTTGAATGCGTGTGATGTTTCCTTGAGATTAGATTCAGTTTATGCATTTGGGCAGCAATAGCACATAAATGAGGGGTGTGCTCTGTGCATCACATCCGGAAACACATGATGTCTCTTCCATTATTACTTTGATTATTTGATTAAGATGACATCTGCCAGATTTCTCCACAGTAAAATTAGCATTTTCTCTTTGTAAATTAATAAGTATTTTGTAGGGAGATACTTTGAGATGATGTACATACCCTGTTCCTTATCACACGTTCACCTGCTAATTCTAGCATCCATTTTTGATTCTTGCCTTACTTAGTTATTGCTATGGTAGTTGCAAAATGGTGATTTCCAACATTCACCATTCCTTCTATGTTTATTATTTGGCATACATAAGAAACACATTTCCCTCATCTGTTAACTTTTATTTAGTATTGATGTGACTCATGGATTCTTATTTTATTGAATAGGTTATAATCTGCTACCATCAGTATTTGTTTTGGAACTTATATGGTCCTGAATTTGGTTAGTGGAAGCCTCTCCTTCCTGTGCACTTTTGACAAGTCCTGTCTTTTTTTTAAAGTAACATTTTCTTACTTGACACAAAATGCTCTAGGTTCATCTTAAAGTTATTTCTCCGCAATTCCTTTTAGGGTGGATGGTGTTTAGAAACCACCGTGTGGGCAACGTGTAAGAGTTAAGGAGAGGATTTTCACTTGCTCACAAAGAGGGAGCTCCAAGGACAGTTCACTCAGCTAATTTAGGACACAGTCTGCTTGACATAATCAGCCCTGATCTACTCTGTCTGGCCCTGGCCGTTCACATTGCTTTAATTTCTGTAGCCTTACAGTATGTTTTGATATCTTTGTGGCTCTTTAAAAACTTTCTGTCTTCTAGATGAATTTTAGAATCAAATGTCAAAAGTCAAGTCCCAGAAAAATTTCTTTGTTATTTTGAAAGGTATTGAATTGAATTTGTTATTTAGCTTAGGGCAGAATTTATCCTTTTTACAAAATTGAGTCTTCCTCTTAAGATCAAGAGATGACTTCATTTATTCTTCCATTATAGGCTTCAGTAAAGGGCTTGTAGTTTTCATACATAAATCCCGTGTGTCTCTTGTTATAATTGTTACTGTTTTTGTTGTACAGTTGACCCTGCAGGAGTCCACTTACATGCAGATTTTTTTTCAATAAATGTAGTAAATATGTTTCCTTATGCTTTTCTTGATGACATTTTCTTTTCTCTAGTTTTTTGTAAGAATACAATACATAACATACAAAATGTGTGCTAACCGACCGCTTGTGTTATCGGTAAGGCGTCCTGTCAGTGGTGAGCTACTAGTAGTGTTGGCCCCTGCATCTGTGGATTCCCAACCGCGGATCAAGAATACTATTTCAGTTTTTGGGCAGTCAAGAGTTACATCGAGTTTCCACTGTGTGGGGGGTCAGCACCGCTAACCCCCATATTGTTCAAGGATAAACTGTAATTGTTGATAGTTTTGTGTTTGTGAATAGTATCTTTTAATGATTCTTTTATTATGAATTTACACATATGGAAAAGTGCCTAAACCACAGTGGATAGTAATGAATTTAACCACTGCCAAGGGCAATTAATAGGTGCCTTGCTGGCACCTTGAAGCTCCCTGTATGCTGTTTTCTAATCACAACTCCCGCCCCTGCTCCTGCCCCTGCTCCTTCCTTCCCTCCTAAAACCAGCAAATTAAGGGAAATACAGCTGCTTATGTGGCTTTCATGATTCAATATAGGGAAGTATGGCAGTTAAGTGAGAGAGACTTTATTTCCCTACCACAGAATTCTCAAGAGGTATTTACTGTGTGGGCCTTTATGTAAGGTACAAGGGACAGTATAATTGACTCTTTCTAAGCCTGGTTTTATGAAACATGCAGGTTTATTTTCCATATGTCTGTTTCCTATTGAGTCTATGCTAGAATAAAGCAGAGATTATAATGTTAAAGTTAAAAAAGTCTTTCTAAGGCGTGTTTAATTAGTTGTCAAAATAGTAGCCTTGGATTATCTCACTTGATAAAGAAGTTGAAAACCATTGTTCTGTTTTCTTTTAGTTTAATGAGGTTGTGGTGATTGCTCATGTCACTGTCACAGCCTCAACTGCCTGTTGCTGATCAAGATAAATGAATCGTTTTTCTTCTTCTCCCATCTCTTAGATTTTGGTGTCCAGTTCTGTCCTTGGGCCTCTTCTCACTATGCACTTTGTCTCTGAGCTGTCTCATCCTGTTGTTTCAATGCCTACATTTATCCTTATAAAATCTACTTTGGCTTCCCAGACCAGGTTTTCCTGACCTGTGATTCTGTCAAATTAAAATGAATGACTTTTAACTAGGGTCATCTTACATCTACCCAGTTGAGTTTTTAGGGATTGGGGATTTGACCAAAGTCTGGTCTAGGGAAATCTTTGCAGAATAGAAGTACAGAGGAAACATTCAGCCTATGGAAATTAATGATTATGCTATAAAAGAGGTTATATTCATCATGTTATTGGATATAGTGTCAGTTTCAATGCTTCATCTCTATCTTCTTCATACATATGTAGTCTTTATAGTTGTACCTTTTGAGAAATGATCTTAGTGTTATGCTTGAAGTGTTAATTCTAAAAACTTTGTCTTTTTCTCCCTATCTTTAAAGTACTGAAGTTCTAAGGAAAAGTGCTCACATTGTTACAGATATTAAAAATGCACTTAGTGGTAGCTTTGTTATATAACTTGCCAGGCTCTTTAATATATTCAGTTCTGTATCAGTAAATACAAAAGTGAATATTGGTTTCTGAAAAATGTGACTAAAATTTCTAATCTTACAGTTCAGTTTTGATTATGCTGTTTGGGTTTTTCTTTCTTTCTTTTTTTTTTTTAAGAAATACATTAATAACTTTTGGGTTTGCTTCTAGAAAAACTTATTGCTTATCAACGAGAATTTCTTGCCTTGAAAGAACGTCTTCGAATAGCTGAACATAGAATCTCACAGCGCTCTTCTGAATTAAGTGCTATCGTACAGCAATTCAGGCGTGTAGGAGCAGAAACAAAAGGAAATAAGGACACGTTGAATCAATTTTCAGGTACAAGTGGTATTTTTGGTTTTATGAAAAGATTATATTTTCAAAGGGGTATGTGAAATATTTTATTTGAAAGTTGTGTAGAATAGCTTATCAGCTAGCATTTGCCACCCTTCTCAGAGAAAAAAAATCACAAAACTTTCTATTATAATTATGAAACAATTTTTATTTTATTTTATTTATTTAATTTTTTTTATTTTATTAAATTTATTGGGGTGACAATTGTTAGTAAAATTACATAGATTTCAGGTGTACAATTCTGCTCAACATCACTAATCATCAGAGAAATGCAAATCGAAACAATTTTTATTTATTGCAGCATTTGATTTTAAGAAAGTAATAATGAGTTAAATTTCAGTTGTATAAAGTCCATTGGCAATAACGTTTTTGTTTTTAAAATCATATTCAAAATGAGATTGAAATTTAACTTAGTGTTAATACATGTTTATGTTGTGACTTGTGTGGGCCTCACGTGGACTCGGAGGATCTTTGAGCTATTTGTAGTAATTAGTGCTCTTATATCTGACTTATAAGAAAAAAAAACACAAAGTTTTATAATGGGTATTTTTGGGGATGACCGCGCCTGTCTCGGAGCACTTCTGGGCAGAGTAACAGGAGTGCCAAGCGTCTGCTCTCTGTTTCTATGGTGTTCTTATGCTGATAATTAAAGTGATATATGCATACATAATCAGTTACCTTCAAATTCACATAATCTTTTAAGATTAATATACTTTTTGTTTAGGATCATCTGTTCTAAATTTCACCAATAATTCTTCTTGTCTTATGATTCACTACCTTATTATTAAAGTTTCATGCTCCTTCTTTCCCCTCCTAATTATGAAATTTGTATAATGGAACAGTAACATTTAAAATTATGGAACAGTATAGATAATAAAAATAAATCACCCATAAGCCTCCTGCCAAGTGATTTCTGTTAACACTTTTTTGTTTCTATTTTCCATGAATATTTTCCTTCAACATCGTGATTGTGTGTTGTAGCCTGATTTTTTCACTCTTGAAATTATTCTATTAGCATTTACTACATCATTGAATAGTCTTCAAAAATACCATTTTTAAAGGCTGTATAATTTGTCAGCTAATTATATACTGTAATACATTAAACATTTTTCTACAATGAGCAAATAGGATTTTTCTGGGTGTTTTTTTTTTTTACTCCAGTTTATAGCTCTGTGATAGACATCTTTGCATATATATCAATCACATTTCTGGCAGCCCTGAAGTTATTTTCATTAGGTTATGACTTTCTTAAAACAGGATCTATGTTTTGATGACTACTGATTTCCAAACACACGGCACAGTGCTTGGAACAAAATAGATAATCACTAAATATTTATTGAATGTGTAAAAATTAAATTCCTAAAAGAGAAATTATTGACTACTAGGACAGAAATGTTTTAGGGCTTTTTATACTTTCTGGATAGCTGAAATATTTACCACATTATCACTAAAATTTAATATTATTATTTAATTTGGTTGCAAAAGCAAACTAAATTAAAAAATGAGATCTCATTCATCAAAGGATGAAATTAGAAAAGACAATTCTTTAGTTCTGTTTTTCATAAATTTTACTGCTATATTTATGAATACCTGCAACATCTATAAGTAAGGTTTTCTCGTGGATTAATTATACTTCTATGTTTCAGATAACACCCTAAAGCTATTAAAGGAATTAACAAGCAAAAAATCTCTTCAAGTGCCAAGTATTTATTATCATTTGCCTCATTTATTGCAAAATGAAGGAAGCCTTCAACCTGCTGTGCAGATTGGTAATGGAAGAACAGGAGGTATGTTTATTCTATTATTGTGGTTGTACTGCTGGTCTTAATTGTGTCTTAGAGTATTACATTGACCATTAGAAGTCTGGCGGGTCAAAGAATAAAAATTCTTTTTTTGTGCATAGTAACTTAGGATTCATTCTAAAGTCCACGTTGAAATGCTTTGGACATTTTTCTCCATATACCAGAGTAATAGAGCTGAAAAGGATCATGAGAAATCTAGTTCAAGCCCCATCAGGCAGAAAAATATTTAGAACTTTGTCATTTTTTTTTAATTTAAAAATTTTGAGAGGGAGAAATGACTTTTTTTCCCTTGTACCTTATTTCAACATTAATTCCTCTTCCAGTCACGTCAAAGTTTTTCTTACAGAGAGAGAAGTATATAGTTACTGTTGTTTAGCCTTTCAAGCAATAATAGAAATACTTTGGTTTGCTTCTTTTTTCTAATGTAACCAAGGGATAATTTATAACATTTTTTTTCTTCTCTCATTAGAGCCACTTGAGCTTCTTGGATTTTCCTTGTGGGACCTGTTTACCATTCTTTTATATGTTTATTCCTCCACTTTGACTTTGTAAATTTTTCTTTGTAAATTTTTCTTTGTATATTTTTAAATATAGAGACCAAAACATTGTTTTGCTCTTCTAATAAGTCTTTTTAACAAATGACAAAACCATGACTTCATAGATACTGAAATTCATTTTTGTGCTAATGTTTTTGAAAAGCTGATTTAGTCTGCTTTTGCTTCAATAGCATTCTTAGGTATTTAACTGGGGTTTTGTTTTGGGGTGGGGGCATCACATTTTCTCATTATATTATTTGATCTGTAAGTATAAGCTAATTATGCACTGTCTTCCAGTGGAGGTGATACCTTAAAGTAACATGTTTAAACTAACTCATTCTTCCATTTCTTTATGATTCAAGAAATATTTCTCTAGAAGATCCTAGATATAAAAAGACTAGCAAGATGTATAGCATACTGTAAAGTATTTTCTTAAGAACACTGATCATTGTTTATTTCTGAAGTTGATGTTATTTCTCTCTCTTTAATAATCAGTTTTAGGGTAAGATGCTTTAGCCATTTAGTGACTTTGTTGGTTTAGTCTATATCTTCATTAATAAGAATACCAAATGGAGAGAAAGTACAAGTATTTTTAAAGTCATTTAAAATATTAGAACCACTAATAGATTCTTTTATAGTAGTCTGTCCTTATTTTATGAATGTGACATTCTCTCTCTTCCCGTTTGAAGATACTTTTCCATCCCATTTGTTTATAACTTTATCCATCATAAGTATAATGAAATCTTGGTCAACCAGTAAACATTCTTATTAAGCTGACAGTATTTTTGAGAGATATAAAAGCAGACAACTTGTAAAATAAGAAAACCTCTCACATTTACTTTAAAATGTTCCTTCCTAAACCCTTAGGCAATGCTCCTTAACATTTGTAGAGTTACAGAACCCTTTGGATAGCCTAGGAAAGCTGTTACCCTTCTACTTTAAAAAATGCGTAGAAAAAGTAATTTTGCATGTAATTTCTTGGTTTTGTGGAATCCCAATTCTTATACTAAGAACTGCTGTTTTTTAGATCAAAGAAAAACTGCTTCTTGCTAAAAATTCTGCTTTTTAGTAGTCAGGCTGGTTAACTAAGGAACAGCACTCAGACCAGCTAAGTTTAGGCTTCCTAAGGCTTCAGAGGGAGAATAGTGCTCCAGGCAGCTACTCTCCCTCCAGAAAGGGGCTGGAATTCTCACATCCAGAGCAAACACTGCCAACCCACCCCTCCCAAACCATATCCACATGTTCCCATAAAATTTGCAGAGGCAGGCTGCAACAAATAGCCACAGGAGACACACATGGGTAAAAGGGCACCTTGTACAACCAGGGTTACCAAACCAACATCATGAATAACTTCATACTCAAGAAAATGGAATTGGCGCAGCAAGCACAGTATAATTGAAAAAGAAAACATATTTTTAGAGGGATGAGAGAGGATAACTCATAACTATTATAAAAGGGTTAGTTAGAAATCTTTGTGTTTGTATTTCAATGATTATGTTTACAGTTTCTACATAAATGGACTGATTAGCAAAGTAGACACAGCTGAAGATCAAATTAGTGATCAGAGAGATTGAGCTGTGTAGTTCTTCCAGAACGCAGCATAAAAGGCACAAAGAGTTGAAGGCAGATATAAGTTCTAACATCCATCTAATAATAGGAACTTCAGAAGGAAAGAACAAAGAGAGTGAAGAGGGGAAGTAATCAACTACATAATAGAAGAAAATTTTTTTGAGTTGAAGAATCACACAGGTTTTCAGATTAAGGGCCCATTGAGTGCTGAGCAGGATGGCTAAGCAAAGCCCCTCCAAAGGTTACCTGCCAAAATGGCATTACTGATTGGTAGAGGAAAGCAGGCCGTTTTTAAAGTATTTGCTGAAGTAAAAACTCCAGGAGCGCTTAGCCAGGTACTACTTAGCCGGGTACTTAGGTACACAAAATTAGACATGGTTCCCAGTCTTGTGGAGCTTCAATTCAAAGGGGAATGTATTAGTCAAATAATCAAATATATCAATAATGGTACACTTACAACTTTAATTGGTGATATAAAGAATGCTTTGCAAATGTATGAAAGGGATATTTGACTTAATTAAGGATTATGGGCAAGACTTAAAAAATACATTTGACCTGAGATCAGTAGAATATGTAGTTCACTGCTGAAGAACTATACATATGGGTGTATTTGCTTCTTATTTCTGCTATAACAAATTACCACAAACCCAGTTACTTAAAACAACAGAAGTTTATTATTATTTGGGGAGTCAGAAGTCCTGAAATCAGTGTGTTGATGGGTGTGTTCCTTCTGGAAGTTTTAGGTGAGAGACCATTTCCTTGCCTTTTCCAGCTTCTAGAGGTTACCTGCATTAGTTTGTGGCCCCTTCCTTCATTTTCAAAATATAGCATTCTCAAATCTCTCCCTGACGCTTGACTTTCTTGCTTCCATTGTCCCATTTCCTCTCATTCTGACTCTCCTGACTTTCTCTCATAAGAACTTGTTAGCACATTAGGTTCACCTGGGTAATCCAGGATAATCTTCCCAGCTCAAGATTCTTCATCAAATCTGCAAAGCCCCCTTTGCCATGTACGGTAATATATTCCCAAGTTCCAGGAATTAGGGCATAGACATCTTGGGGTGGGGGACATTATTCTGCCTACATGGGAGAAAAGATTATTCCAGAAGATGAGAAGAGCACCACAAAAAACCGTGATGGAAGGGGGCACAGAATGTTCCGTAGATGAAGTGTAGGGGGAGCATGGAACAAGATGAGGCTGGAGGTGTATGAGGCCCGCCCATGCAGAACCTTGCAGACCATTGATAGGATTTGGGCTTTTAAGAGTAGAAAGAAGCCACCGAAGGGTTTTAAGCAGGACTTATTTAGAATGATTTTATAAGATTTAATTTTGCAAAGCTCACTGTTGACGTAGTGAGAAGCAGCATTGAGGATGTGGGAAGAAAGGAGATGTGGAAGGACCCGGTAAGAGGCTGTTGCAGTGACCCACTTGAGAGGTGGCGTGGACCAGGTAGTGCTGATACTAGTAGAGGCGGAAAGAAGGTGACGATTTCAGAGTTGTTTGGAATGTATGGGGACATGTATGGGAGGACATAGTGATGAACTGGTTTTGTGGACTGAGGTAGAGGGAGTAGTTAAGGATAAGTCCTAGGTTTCTGGATCATGTAACTGGGTGGGCGGTGGGTGCTATTCACGGAGATAAAGGACAGTACAACACGTGTTGCAGCATTGGTTTGCAAGACAAGATCAAAATTAAATTTGAATCTGTGAAGGACGGAGGTGATTTTAATGTATCATAGCGGAGTATAGGCAGTTGGATATTGAGATCTGGGACTGAAGGAGAGATCTGAGTTAGATTTAATTTTATGAGTCATCATTTGCAAGTAACTGGTTTTTGACAATACAGAGAAGGATGAGATCACCCAGGACATAAGACTGAGCCTTGAAGGTTCTCCGGCAGTTAATTTTCAGGAGAGGGAAAGATGAAGCCAATGAAGGCAGAGAAGGTACAACTAGACGGGAGAGGGAAATATATTACCATGGAATATAAGGGAAGAAATGGGGAATAAATGACTAATAGCAAATCATAGGAAGCATGATAGGCTAAAAATACTTGACTAGCAATGAATATTGAAAAAGGAAAATAATTCAGCTATAACTGAAGGTAGACTAGTAATTGAAGATTGAGAATGCCAAATTAAGAGTGTTCCTAAGTTTTTCTTGATTTTAAAGGAAATGAATACTAGCGTTTGAAAACTTCCCAGGAAAGTTGTAGAAAACTGACCCAGTAACAGTTGATAGCGCTGTCAAATTATAAACAGCAGGAGGCAGCAGCCTTACCTGCCTTAGATTGCATTTTGGATCATCGGGTACGTGATGGACATGTTATAAATGCAGTTATTACTGGAATAGGAAATATTGGACAGTCAGTGGAACAAATTAGTCCAACCTCCCCCTTGGCTCTATTTCTGTGTGGCTCCTTGGTCCACCTTGCTCCTCTGTAAAAGGGTGATATGGCCATATTGTTGATGTTGCTGATGTATTTATTCTGTACTCTAATCCCTTAGAATACATGCATTATCTAGATAGTAAGCCGTAGAAGGGGCAGGCCCTCAAATCTCAGTGGTGTAAATAAAATAGGCTTATTTATTTACTTTTTTGCTCAGGTACATGTCCATCGGGGTTGGAGGGGGCTTTGGACACCACTGATCACTCAGATCCAGGCTGGCAGAGCAGTCCCCATCTTCAGTGTTACTGGCTGCTCTGCTGAGGAGAAAAGACCGCTATGAAGGGTTTCACACTACAGTTCCTGACTCATTGTTTGTTGTTAGTCACATCCCCTCCCCACGCTCCCCAACCCTAAGGGGACCAGGAAGTGCAATGTTGCCTTGAGCCCACCCACAGGCAAGAAGCATTGTCTTTTTTATGGTAATTTAGTGAAGTTCCTCAAGCATGGGTACTCTAATTCTGTGAATTTAGCTGAAATTGGTGCTTTCATTTTTAGTGCTTTTGGAGTCCTTGAGTACTTTGTTTTAAACTAAAGATTTAAATTTCAACTTCAAAACTATGTATCTGGCGGAAAATAATTCCATCTAAATTCAAAACAAAACAGAAACAAAACAACCCAAGACTGTGGTAGGGAATGGAGAGTTTGCATTATAACTTTATGCCAATTGTGTTTGCGTGCTCTGGGTCAGCATATATTTTGCTTTTCCAGAAACAAAATCTTTGGACTCCATATCAGTTAACGTTTCTTAGGAAGATGTTACACTTTTATTCTGTGTTCTTAATATTTAAAATATTTTTAAATTTAAATTCTGAGGTAGGTTAAAGTATATGGAAATTTGCTTCCAAGGAAACTCATCCTGTCCCTAGGCATCCCAGAATAACATGGTCAAACAGAAATTTTGATATGGAGCCCTTTCCCTCTCATGTGTGTTGTTCTCAGTAAAAGATCCCCCATCCACGTAAGTCACCCTTCAGTCCGTCTTTTCTCGTGTCTCTCCCAGTCTTGAGCCCCATCAGAGAGGGTCTCCAAAATGTGTCCCAAAATCCATCCACTAATCTCCACCTTCAAACACCCGAATTCAAACCATCTTTTCCTTTAATTACTGCAGTAACTTCCTGATTTCCCCAAAATGCTTTTACTCTTAAAACGTTTGTGTCTGTTCTCCACAACATTTGGTAAACTTTTAAAGTTACGATTGGATAATGTCCCTCCTCTGCTTACAACTTTACAATGGCTTTTTCTCTTGCATTCAGAATTAAAACTAAATTTAAGGTTTAATGTGATCTGACCCCTAACTAAGTCTCTGAATCTAGGCTCATGCTGCTTTAGATACATTCTATTCTTGCTTGCCCTTTGCTTTCCTTTGCTTTCCTTTGCTTTCCTTTGCTTTCCTTTGCTTTCCTTTGCTTTCCTTTGCTTTGCTTTGCTTTGCTTTGCTTTCCTTTGCTTTGCTTTGCTTTGCTTTGCTTTGCTTTCCTTTCCTTTCCTTTCCTTTCCTTTCCTTTCCTTTCCTTTCCTTTCCTTTCCTTTCCTTTCCTTTCCTTCTTCTTCTTTCTCTCTCTCTCTCTCTCTCTCTCTCTCTCTCTCCCTCTCCCCCCCCTCCCTCCCTCTCTCTCTCTCTCCCCCTTCTCCTCACAATTGTTAGTAAAGTTACATAGGTTTCAAGTGTAAAATTCTGTAATACATCATCTATGTATCACATTGTGTGTTCACCACCCAGAGTCAGTTCTCCTTCTATCACAATATATTTGATCCCTTTTACCCTCATCTACTATCCCCCCTCTCCCCTTACCCTCTGGTAACCACTAAACTATTGTCTGTATCTATGAGTTTTTGTTTCTTTGTCTTGTTCCTTTGTTGTTTTCAGTGAAAACATATCAGTGAAATCCCACATATCAGTGAAATACAGTCAAATTTTTCTGTTTGACTTACTTCACTTAGCATAATATTCTCAAGATCCATCGATGTTGTCGCAAATGGCACTATTTCATCTTTCCTTATGGCAGAAAAGTATTCCATTGTGTATATATACCAATGTTCTTGCTATTTCTGTTTCTTTTTTTTTTTAAATTATATCCCAGTAGAGGAAAAAAATTTTTTTAAATTTTATTGGGGAATATTGGGGAACAGTTTGTTTCTCCAGGGCCCATCAGTTCCAAGTCAAGTTGTTGTTTTCTACCTACCCTGTTTCCCTGAAAATAAGACCTAGCCGGACAATCAGCTTTAATGCATTTTTTGGAGCAAAAATTAATATAAGACCCGGTATTATATTTATATCGTCTTTTATTATATTTTATTATATTTATTATTATATTATATTATATTATATTATATTATATTATATTATATTATA
Source organism: Rhinolophus sinicus (assembly GCF_036562045.2). Taxonomy (NCBI): domain Eukaryota; kingdom Metazoa; phylum Chordata; class Mammalia; order Chiroptera; family Rhinolophidae; genus Rhinolophus; species Rhinolophus sinicus. The sequence continues at coordinate 65,802,283 of NC_133755.1, read as the reverse complement.
TTATTATTATTTTAATTTTATATTATACCCGGTCTTACATTATAGTAAAATAAGACCAGGTCTTATATTAATTTTTGCTCCAAAAGGCACATTAGAGCTGATTGTCTGGCTGGGTCTGATTTTCGGGGAAACACCGTAGTTGTAGAGGGCGCAGCTCAGCTCCAAGACAAGTCGTTGTTTTCAATCTAGTTATGGAGGGCACAGCTTACTGGCCTGTGTGGGAATCGAATCGGTGACCTTGGTGTTATGAGCACTGCGCCAACTGACGCAACCAGCCGCCCATCCAGTCATTCGATTTTAATGTGAGGTTTCATGTCTTTTATTTTTATTGGTTCTTTCACATTATTTCTTATGGCTAAACCATGTGGAAAAGAATTACAGTATTATGGGTATGTCTTTATATCCGTTGATTATTTTTTGTGTGAAATGTATGTTTTGATCCCTCAATTTTTTTTATCAGTTTGAGAGAGTATAATATTTTTGAAGTAGTGCTGTTTGTTTATATTGTCTTTGTAAAATCTTTATTATTATTTTGTTTCAGTTTCGATAGTAATGGGAATTCCCACAGTGAAGAGAGAAGTTAAATCTTACCTCATAGAAACTCTTCATTCCCTTATTGATAATCTGTATCCTGAAGAGAAGTTGGACTGTGTGATTGTAGTCTTCATAGGAGAGGTAATTATTTAATTGTTACTTTTTATCATATAATCAGTAAGAGTTGAAACCATAATTGAATGTTTGAATATACTTTTATACATTTTTTAAAATGTGATGAGTAAGTTAGGTAATATATTTCAGCTGATAGTTAAATGTAAGTCTAACTTGTGTTTGCCTTAACTTCTTTCTTGCAGTTATAACCCATGAATAGTATCTGTTTTCAATAGGATAATATGATTCATACATAGATCTTTAAGAACAGTGAGTCTGCATTTCCAGCTGTAAGACCTAAATTTGGAGATTTGCACTGATATTCTTTGAGAGTTTTGAAACCTGAGGAAAGTTCAGCCTATGCTGGGGTTTTACCATCTCTTTATTCTCTTCACCCCTTCTCTGTGCTCCCAAGATGCAGCCGTCATTATTTAAAAAGTCAAAATATGTGAATGAGGAATATTATATTTCTTATATTTTAGTTTCCTCAGAAGATCTAGGGAAAGAATAAATCTTGGGCAAGTTTTTCATAAATAGTGAAAAAGTATCGTGAAATAATTTTTTCCTTAGTTATTATATAGAATTTCAGAATGTGAAAGGATTTAGAACATCATCTGGTTCTGGCCCACTGATTCTCAGCTTTTCAGTGTTTCCCATATCTTTCTAAATGAAAATGTTCTTAATGTTTTTCTTGATATAAAAGTAAACACATGCATACTGTTCAAAACAATTACAGAAATGTGTAATGAAAAATTACCTGTTATTTCTTCATGTAGATACAACTATTATTGATATTCTGAAATATAGCTTAAGAAATTTTTCTTATGGCTTATACACATATATATAAAGGGATTTGTTATATGTATTATATGTATATTGTGGACATTTTTTCAGTAAATATCACAGCATCATCTTTTATGGCTATAAAATATTCCATTATATGATTTTTTTTTTTTAATGATTTTATTGGGGAAGGGGAACAGGACTCCACTGGGGAACAGTGTGTACTTCCAGGACTTTTTTTCCCAAGTCAACTTCTTGTCCCTCCAATCCCAGCCGTGGAGGGTGCCGTTCAGCTTCAAGTTGTCCTTTCAGTGTTAGTTGTGGAGGGCGAGCCCAGCTCCAGGCCCAGCTGCCATTGCTAGCTGCAGGGGGCGCAGCCCACCATTCCTTGCGACAACCTTGTGGTTGAGAGGACACGCTCCAACCAACTGAGCCATCCGGGAGCTCAGCAGCAGCTCAGCTGAAGGTGCCATGTTCAATTTTTAGTTGCAGGGGTCACTGCCCACCATCCCTTGCAGGAGCTGAGAAATCGAACTGGCAACCTTGTGGTTGAGAGCCCACCGGCCTATGGGGGAATCAAACCTGCAGCCCTCGGAGCTAGGATCACGGAGCTCTAACCGCCCGAGCCACCGGGCTGGCCCCCCATTATATGATTTTAACATTTAATTAATTTCTGATTGATAGACATTTAGACTTTTTCCAAGTTTTTGCTATTATTTCCAACGTGGCATTGAGCATTACTATATATGAGGTTTGGTGTCCTTTGTATGGTTACTGAGGTGGGCTCAATTCCTAAGCGTGGAATTGCTGGGTCCAAGTCCACAAACATTAACATGTTCACACGTGGCCACAGTACCCTGCAGGACTGGAGCCAGTTTATTCTTCCAGCATCTGGGAGAGAGCCCGTTGCCCTGTGGTCTGCTAGTTAATAGCAGTCTTTAAACTTCTTTGTCAGTTTGATGGGTAAAAAATAATACATTTGCATTTGTCTAACTTGGATTTCTTTACTGAGTGGGATTAAATATTGGCTTACAGGGTTTTGTTGACCATTTGTGTTTATAATTATTTTTATAACCTTTGCTCATTTTTTATTTGTAACTTTTAAATGTGACAGTGATTTTTTTAATTGGTTTTTTTTTATATTGAGGAATATTTGGGAACATTGTGTTTTTCCAGGACTCATCAGCTCCAAGTCAAGTCATCGTTTTCCTATCTAGTTGTGGAGGGTGCAGCTCAGCTCCAAGTCAAGTCGTTGTTTCCCAATCTAGTTATGGAGGGCATGGCTCCCTGGTCCATGTGGGAATCGAACCGTTGACCTTGGTATTATGAGCACTGCACTCTAACCAACTGAGCCAACCAGCGGCCCCTTATTAGATGTAGTTTTGTTATTTGTTCCTTTCTGGTGATTTCTTCCTTGGGGGTATGTTGGTCATATATGATGAGACATTTATATTATAGAACATGCAAGGTTTTGGACAGTTGCCTGCTGATACATTATTTGAAAGTTCATTAACTCCATTCTGGAACTGCAGAGGGACTTGAGAGGAGTGAATTCCAGTTGTTCTGAAGCTTCCATGAGATGATCAAAGTGTGGTGTTCACATTTTAAGATTGTATCATTTTTGTGTTTGCCTTAGAATCTAATTATAGTTTTAGTATTCTAATGATCCTTTGTTGTCTGCATGCCTCCTTGTTTTTTATGTTATATGTTTTATGCTATTTATTGTAGTATTTCTTACATCATTATTTATCTTAATTCTATCATTCATGATCATTTCTGATAAACATTTTTCTACATTGTACTCTGGATTGTAGCAAAAGTTCTTTCTTCTGTCCCATTCTTATATTTGGAGAAACCCCTATTTTATGAATTTTGATGACAAGAAGTGCCTCTCTCCCACTATGGAAACTAAAAATGTCAGATTGTTTGCTTACTAGTTCAAGCATGTGACATGGGCTTGGTCACTTGCATATTCTTAGCCTGGACATTGAGTGGAGCTTCATTGTTTTGAGAAGACACAGAAAACCCAAAGGAATAAACCAATACAAATTATATTAGAAATAATGGGAATTTATCAAAGTGGCTGGATATAAGATCAATTTATGTTTTCATATGCCAGTAACAAAAACTAAGAAGGTATATATAGAAGAAATATTTTTCTAAAGAAGTAAGGATGTGGACAGTCCGATAGACAGTGGTGATCACGGTGGTGGTGTCGTCTTTCCAGGGGCCGCAGGGGCAGGGTCCACAGGCATTGAGGACTGATGGTAAGGGCTTTGCAAGCTGTGGATTGGGAGCGTTCTGTGATTTTTGACTGTGGTCCAGCCTAATTTCTGCCACCTTCCTAGCCTCGTTCCTCAGCCTTACGGGAGGTTCTATGAGTTTTACCCATCATCTTTCAGTGCGTTGCTTTCCTGACTATTCTGCCAGAGTCAGTTTCTGTTGGTTGCAAGTAAGATCCTGACTGATGCAGGTTGTATCTTGTTCAAAAGTACCTCAGTTGTGATATAACTGCCACCTAAACGGAACAGGCAATCAACAGGGATGCCCAGGGGTTGGTGGCTAAATACTATTCCAAGTGAAAGAAAAAGACAAAATGAGTGTTTGAGGCAGGTTTCAGGCAGCACATTGCCTAAATCATAGCAACTGGATTCTGTTGATGATCACCAAAAAGATTGCTGAGAATTTGGAAAGAGAATTTTAGATATACCTTTTTTATCTTTCTAATTATTCACATTGTCTCTGTAATTTGCTTAGACACATTCCAAACTGAAGAATTCAAGTTAAGATTCTATAATGAAATAACAAATTTATCATGTTGGAAAAGCACCTAAGGCAATCTCTGAAAAACCGAGTTTAGAGAATTTCCAGTTCATAATGTTTAGCATATAGCATTAAAACAGTTTTCTTTTTTATTTAGTTTTCTGATTTTACTAATGTACACATTTTAGTTTGTGTTTTATGGTCAGAGTACCTGAGGCCCTTACTATGCCATTTTAAAATTCTTTTTTTAAAGTTAGCTGGCCTATGGGCAGAAATTTGCAAAGTAGTTACATTTATAAATGAATACAGAAATTGAATAACCAGAGAGAATTGATCAAATTGCTGTGGGGTTTTGTTTATTTTTATTTTTATTTTCTATTACATATTTTATTTACTAGGAAACATTGTTGCCTATTTACTTAAGTTAATGTTTTGGACAGGTAGTATGATCACATGCCTTAAAAATTATAAACATGTGTGTCATAAACCTTGAAGAGTTTCCCTTTTAGTGCTGTCCTGTGGCCACTGATTTTCCTTTCAACGGGCAACAATTGTTAATGGTCGTTGTACCCATTCAGAGATATTTAATGGGTATATATGTGGACATGTTTTTTTTCTTTCTATTTATATATAGATGGTATAATATTAACTTTTTACATTAGAATATAAAGAGCTATTTATGTTTCTTGTCACTTTTGATAAAATATTTCCTTAGAAAATTGTCCATTTTATCCAAGTTTTAAAATTTGCTTTATACAGAGTGGAGCAACATAGACTATTGTTCTTTTTGTGGTTCTTTTCCCTTGATTTCTTCGTGTACATGTGTGTATTTGTACCCCTCTCCCTTTTTGATTGGTTATTATTTATGTTTTTATTTATTCCAAAATAATAAGCTAGGAGACCTGTTTTTATTTATTATTCCCAAAACCATCTTTTGGGTTTATTATTTCTCTCTTTTTTCCCCCTAATTCATTAATGTTGGCTTTTAACATTATTAATTTTTTCTGCTTTTGTTAGTTCCATTTTATACTTTACAAACATCTTGTCCAAGATACTAAATTGATTTATTTTCATTATTTCTTTTTGTTAATATAGAATTAATACTGGTTTTCTTCTGAGCATTGTTAGCTGCATTCCGTAGGTGTGTATCTGATTCTCATTGATTGTGTATAATTTCAATGCTGTGTTCCTGGGTGAACGCTGCATAAGTGTTTTAGTCTTTTCTAATTAGACAGTTTAATGTGCTTTCAGCCACGGTTCAGTTGTCTGAATGCTTTGGAACTTTTTTACCCCCCCATAGCACCTAAGGAGTACAGTAGTCTCAGAAATAAATGTTAGCCTTCTCTATAGTTGTGTTTTCGCCAGCTCCCAATTACCTGTTAGTCTTCTTTTTTAATAAAGGCAAAAGTATAGATTTCATTCTAAGTACTCTTTCACTTGTTGAACAAGTATTTATTGAAGCATTACAATGAGAAAAGTACTAGAGGAGATGAAAAATCTTTTAAAAAATACATTAGACAGTAGATTGTGCCCTTAATTTGGAGTCTATCATTACATAGTAGTAATATTTTTCAATACCTTTGTCAATTTTTAAATAAATATTTATGTTTTTAGTAAATACTTACTAGTTCTACATGTATATGGCTTAAGAATGCAGTAGTGGTAGTACAGTTTGTCATAGTATTAAATACCAGTCTCTTGTCTTCATTATTCCTACCCCTCACCCCCTGTTTTTTTCTTTTCCCTTCCTCATTTCCTCCCCTCCAAGACCTTTTGGCTCTTTCAGTTCTAGCTGGCTGGCCACCAGGTAAAGTAACTCCCTGTGACGCTATTCAGTTGATATTATTCTTTGATCTTTTCTTTTTTAAAAAACGATTTATTAAAATAAAGCTAACATACAATGTTATATTAGTTTCAGGGGTACATCATAGTTACTCGACACTTATATACCTAAAGAAGTGATCACCATGATAAGTCTAGTAACTATGTGATACCGTACAATGTTATTACAATATTATTGACTATATTCCCTGTGCTGTACATCATATCCCATGATTTATTTTATAACTGGAAATTTGAACCACTTATTCTTTTCACCTCCCCCCCTTTTTAATATTATTTGATCTTTTCAAAGAACCAACTTTCGGTTTTATTGACTTTATAATTTTTCTGTTTTCTGTTTCATTAATTTTCACTCTTTATTATTTCCTTCCTTCTGCTTACTTTTAGTTTGACTTGCTCTTCTTTTTCTAGATTTTTAACATGAATGCTTAGATTATTGGCTGGAGGGATGTTTTTTTTTTCCTAATCTAGGCAATTTAAAGCTATAAATTTCCCTCTAAGCACCACTTTAGCTGAATCCCAAACATTTTGATATGTCAAGTTTTTATTTTCACTCAGGTCAAAATACTTTCTGACTTGTGATTATTTCTTTTACCCATAGTTTATTTAGAAATGTGTTTTTTAATTTTTACCTACTTCTAGATTTACCCCAATTTCCTTCTGTTGTTTGATTTTTAATTCAACTCCATTATAGTCAGAGAACAGACTTTGTGTGATTTCAGACCCTTTCAATTGATCCGTACAGTAGTGCTCCCTTAGCTGCGGGAGATACGTTCCAAGACCCCCCGGGAATGAAACTCCAGATAGCAGTGAACCCTACATATACTATGTTTTTCCTATATATACATACCTTTTCACTTAAAGGAAGCACTTTATGGCTTCTCTTTGGAACATCTGAATAGCCAGCATTACTACTCTTATGCGTTGGGGCCATTATTAGGTAAAATAAGGGTTGCTTGAACACAAACACTAATACTGTGATAGTCAATCTGATAACGAAGACAGCTAAGTAACTAATGGGTAGGTAGCATATACAGTGTGGATACGTGGGACAAAGGGATGATTCATATCCCAGGTACGATGGAGGGGGACGGCGGGAGATTTCATACACTACTCAGAATGGCATGTAGTTTAAAACTTATGAATTGTTTATTTCTGGAATTTTCCATTTAATATTTTCAGACTGCAGTTGACTATGGGTAAGTGAAACCATGGATAAGCGGTTGGGGGGGGAGGATGTGCAGGTTGCGGGGGACGCTACTGTACTTGTTTATTGACTAGTATATGGAACTTATCCAGGACAAAGTTCTGTGTGTGCTTAAAAAGAATGGATTCTGCTGTTGTTGAGAGGAGTGTTGTATAGATGTCTGTTAGGTTAAGTTGGTTGCTAGTGTTGTTCAAGGTTCTATAGACTTGAACAACACTAACCAGACAACTAACTTGTCTGGTTAGTTGTTTCTATTCTTGATTTTTAATTAAAGATTACTGTATTGGTACATCAGTAGTATTAAGGCCCCTAAGTTTTCAGCAGTTAGATTTTAAGATGTTTATTTATGTGTTGGTTATAAATCATACAAATGCCAATTGGGATGAAAGAGAGAGAGAGAGAGAGAGAGAGAGAGAGAGAGTTTGTGAGTGAAAGAGAGCTATCCCATAAAATTTGCTTGTAATTCAATAGATATTTACTGAAACAGTGGTAAGCACTAGGCATATCATTGAATAAAACAAAGCCTCTAGAGGACAGATAAAAAAACTAATACATAGTATGTTAGACGGTAGTGAGTACTGTAGAGAATAAATCAGAGTAGATAGGAAAGAGAGTACAGGGTTGCCAGGGGACGGTTTATTAAGAGGTCACACAAAGACCTGAAGGATGCAAGAGTTGAACAATCTAAGCAGAGGAATAACATGTGCAAAGGCCCTGAGGCTAGTGTTGCTTGGCACATTTGTGAAACAGCAAGGAGAGGCCAGTGTGGCTGGAGCAGAAAAGGTGAGAGGGTCAGTAGTAGGAGACAGAGAAGGAATGGGGCGGGCCAGATCACATAGGACACTACAGGCCATTGTAAGAACTTTGCTTTGACTCTAAATCGGGACTCGCAGAGTTTTTTGTATAGGGCCACATGACAAATATTTTAGGCTTTGAAAGCTGTGCAATCTCTGTTGCAACTATTTATCTCTGTTGTTGTAGCCCCCAAACAACCATAGACACTGTGTAAATGAATGAGTGGGGTTGTGTCCAAATAAAGTTTTACTTTACGAAAACAGGCAGCGGTTCCACTTTGCCAACTGCTGCTCTAATTAAGATGTAACACTATTTGCGGGTTTTGAATAGAGAAGACACTTGACTTAGCTTTTTTTCTTTAAGACACTTTAAATCATTATTTTGAAATCATTTTAGATTTACAGAAAAGTTGCAAAAATAATACAGAATATTCCCTTCATTCAGCTTGCTCTAATATTAACTTATGTGACCATAATAAAATGCTCAAAACCAGGAACTTAACATTGGTATAATATTATTAGCTTAACTATGGACTTTATTCAAATTCCCTGTTTTTCCAACTCAGGTCACTTTTCTGTTTCAGCATCCAGTTCAAAATACCACATTGTATTTAGTTATTCTGACTTCTTTTCTTCCAATCCATGACAGTTTTTCAGTTTTTTCTTGTCTTTCATGAACTTGGACACTTTTAATGAATACTAGTAAGTTATTTTGTAGACTGTCTCAATTGGATCTGCCTGATATTTTCTCATGATGAGATTGCAGTTATGCATTTTTTGGCAAAAATAACATGACTTACCTTTTAAAAGGATCATGCTGGTTGCTTTGGAAAGTGCAGAAGCAAGGAGATTACTTAGAAAACTATTGTAATAATCCAACAGGCTTGAACTAGGTTGATCATGGAGGAGGTGAGAAGTAGTCAAATTATGAACATATTTTGAACTGAATGGGTTCTGATGAAAAACATTTGAGCAATATTGCTATAGCATCAATACGTTACTTAGGAAAAGGAAAGGAAGAAAGTCTCTGGTGGATATATTGGAAATGAAGAAGTCTTTTTTGTTTTTTTCCCTTCATCTGTCCTTTTAACTTCTTTCTTACTCTTGTCTTTCAACAGCTTGACCATTTTAGAAACTAGCAAAGCTAATTGTGGTATTTGTTAGCCTTTTTCGTACATTTGCATTAAATTAAAGTATCATAAAACCAAGTATTAAGTAGGTAAGAGCAGCTTTTCCTTGGACCCTAGGGAAATAAACTTTGTTATGAGCCAACCCCATTCTTGCACATGCCTGTCCTTTTGGTTCTTTTGATTTGTCACCTGTGCACATTATCTTTCTGGAATTCTCATTGGTTCCTTATTCTGTAAAGTGACACTTGCTCCCACCATGATGGAGGTAATGAGGACTAGATTTACCTTCCTGCTATAAGCAAGTAGAAAGCTGGGCAAAATAATAGTTCAGTTGTTCTCAGACATTGCCAGCAGACTGTGCCGGATGTGATTCCCTGAGAGAGAGATGAACGCAATGGGCAGCTCGATTGCCCCAACTTTCTGCCCACTGTAATTCCAGATTACAGTGCAGGAAGGGCATTCCCAAAGAGAGCATCTGGAAATTGCAGAACAGAATTCCAGAAAGGAGCGTGCTACACAGAAAATGATGGTGGTGCCTTTGAACCTTTGTTGTTTAGGGCCACATATACACAGGATGAAATTCCACAAGTCTGGGAAAAGAATGTTCAGGGGCTATAAGCTGAACAGTTGCCATTGCTCATAGAGGATGGGGTTGAGCAGCCAGAATGGCGCATCCTTGGTAATTACCTAGGGTGTTCAGTGGGTCTCCAGAGGGGTCAGCACCTTCGTATTAGAGCTCAACTATCCTTGAAGTGGTTATTCTAGACCCAGCAGAGCAAAGCTGAAAAAGAGGCCTGGAAGGGATCGACTGATCCACAGATAACTGCCTACTGGAGTAAGGCTCAGCACTTTTTAAAAGAAGACAACAAAATCAAGACACTCAACAATGCAGGATTTATAATGTTCAGTATCATATAAACATTTGTTAGCATGCCAAGGAGCAAAAATAATGTAACCTATAACTAGAAGAAAATTTAGCCAATAGAAACAAATCTGTAAGTGACAGAGGTGATAGAACTGGCAGATAAGGACAATAAAACAACCGTTATAATCATTTTCAAGGACTTAAACAATATAATGAGGAATATAATGGAAGACATGTAAAAGAATCAACTGGAACATAAAGCAATGAAAATTAAAAATTCACGGCAAGGTCTTAACAGATGGGACATAGCAGAAAAGGTCAGTGAACTTAACGAATAACAATAGAATCTATCCAAAATTAAATACATAGAGCAAAAGACTTAAAAAATAAAGAAAAGTGCCTTAGTGGCCTATGGGATAATGTTAACTGGTCTACCATGTACGAATTGGACTTCCAAAAGGTAAGGAGAATAATGGCTGATACTTTTCCATATTTGAAGAAAAGTATGAACCCGTAGACTCAAGAAGCCCAACAAATCCTAGGAAGAATAGTCACAAAGGAAGCCACTCTAGAGCTGGCCCAGTGGCTCAGGCGGTTGGAGCTCCATGCTCCTAACGCTGAAGGCTGCCGGTTAGATTCCCACATGGGCCGGGGGGCTCTTAACCACAAGGTTGCCAGTTCGACTCCCGCAAGGGATGGTGGGCTGTGCCTCCTGCAACTAACAACAGCAACTGGACCTGGAGCTGAGCTGCGCCCTCCACAGCTAAGATTGAAAGGACAACTTGACTTGGAAAAAGACCTGGAAGTACACACTGTTCCCCAATAATGTCCTGTTTCCCTTCCCCAATAAAAATCTTTAAAAAAAAAAAAAGGAAGCCGCTCTAAAGTATGTCATAATCAAATTGCTGCAAACCAGAGATAATGAGATCTTAAAAGAAGCCAAAGAAAAGACACCTTATGTACAGAAAGACACCTTATGTACAGAAAAAGAAAGATAAGAATACTGTAGATTCTTGTGAGAAATTACGCAAGCCAGAGAAACTAGAACAACATCTTTAACGTGCTGGGGGAGTAAACCTTTTGTTTTTATCCAGTGGGCTTCTGAGTCCTAAGCAAGTCTTTAAGATTCCAAGTGTCATTTCTTTCAGTACTTCATAGAACAGGTAGAAAGAAAATGAGTAAGGATCGAGAGAAGACTTGAACGCTGTCCACCTAATGATATAAAGTCATGACAAGTTATTTAGGAGGTAACCATAAAAGGTGGTGGTTATCATCTTATTTTTATGGCCTCTTTCCAGAGATCACCTTATGACTTGTTTGGCTGTTTCAACCTTTCTGTCTCACCAGGACTCGTACAGTACAGCAGTGCCATCTAAGCTTTCTTGCTCAGCGTCCCATTGATCATGTGTTCCCAATTTGTACATATGTAATATATTTACAAATTAATAGCATTTTATACCCTTAAAGTACATCAAAAATGGGAATTTTTATGGTATGATGTATTCTAGTGCATTATCTTGCATGTGCCCTGCCTCTGGTCAGAGGCAAAGCCTTAATTAACACACTAGTTAACCTTAGTATTCATTTTAGTGTTTTCTGTTTCTTTTTGTAGATTTGAATAGAAGTATGTATCAGATTTAGGATTAAATGTCAAATCTTCAGAAAGACTTTCTTTGACTATCCTGTTTAAATAGGTCATCTCTGTTTTTCTCTTTTATGGCATACTATTTTTATAGCACTTAATAAACATTCATACACACACACACACACACATACATACGGTACCAAAAAAATGTATACACATTTTAAGAAAGGAAAGAATTGTATTAAAATTGTAATAATATATACTGATAACAGATGAATACAATCCATGCGTATACATTTTTTTGGCACCCCCAGTATATATTTATTTATTATTTTTTTATGGACTGCATCTTCCACTAGTTTTAAATTCCGCAAAGGAGAGATCTTGTCTATTTTATTTACTAATCTATACTCAGGACTTGACAATATGGATATGATATGTATATACGGGGGTACCAAAAAAGTGTACACATTTTAAGAGATGTTATCTATTACTTTTCAAAGTTGAATTTTGGTTACGATGTGTAGTATGACGTTCGTTCAAAAGATGGTATTAATCAAATGAATGCTAGCATCATTCATTACAATTTTAATACAATTTTTTCCTTTCTTAAAATGTATACATTTTTTTGGCACCCCTGGTATGTTTGTGTATATATTCCCCAGCTTATTATGGTATAGGCACCGAGTAAGTATTTGTGGAATGAAATGACAAGAAGGAAGACAGTAAATTTACATATAGAGGACCTTTTTTAAAACCAATTTTTACTTTCCTTCAAGGTATTTAAAATTTAGTTCTTTTAATTCTGTATGTTCCTTTGATCTGGTGCTTGAAATTTCTTTCTCCTTTTCCTCTGGGTAACTGTTTTATAGCAGCTTCAGGTCTCTAATATTTACAACATTTATTTTTCTGTCATAGGAGCTTGCCTCTAGCTTTCTGTTTTATTCTTTGGACCATTAGAAATAAATTTCAATAATTTATTTTTAAAAGTATCTTTTAACTCAGATTTCTATTTCATACATCTTCCCTTTGCAGTGTTACAGAACACAACCACTATAGCACATTCAGAAACTATGTCATTTCATATATTGATTGATTTTAATTGAAAGTTTCTCTGAAAGCAATTGACTTTGCTGCAGTTTTCTGAATACCATGATGTTTCACAAAGATATATTTCTTTTCAAATGGGACTTCATAATTATTGAATTAAAATAACAAAGATTGGAATTTACTTATACCTATCATTTAATTTGTACACTACTGGTAAAATTGATTCTTAAGCCAAGTATATATATTGGTGAATTGTTATGTGTATGAGTATATATTGGTGAATTGTCAATATTAGTGGCTTATTTAAACCTATTTTTAATCTTCTTACGCTGTTCTTTATACAAGGTGTGATCAAACAATACGGTGAATGTTTAAATTTGAAAAATTTATTACAGTATAATACACATTACCATTTATCCCCCACAAAATACTTCCTCTCGCTTCGAACACACTTACCCCATTGTTCTTGCCACTTTTCTGAAGCAGTTCTGGAAGTCCTCTTTCGTGAGTGTCTTTAGTTGCTCTGTCATGGCTGCCTCAGTGTCCTGAATTGATTCAAAACGTTTACCTTTCATGGTCATTTTGACTTTGGGAAAGAGACAGAAGTCATACGGTGCCAGATCCAGTGAATAAGGTGGATGAGGATGCACCTTAATGGTTTTGTTTGACGTAAATTGCCAGAAGTTCCAGAAGCGATGTGTAACACCTTGTTGTGATCAAAACATACAATAAATACATCTGCCAAGTGCCATCCAATGGAAAAGCAGGGATCTTCAATATGGGAAGCGGTATGTCGAACCTTAGTCACAGTGTCTGACAAGTTTCAACTTATTTGGTGCAGTTAGTCGGGTATGAGCTACATTTGAGAGAATGTGTGTTTTAAAGTGTGCCATGAATCATCTTCCATTATGACAACGCTCTGTGTCCCACATTGCTTCTGGTATATGGCAATTTCTGTCAAATAAAAACATTACAGTGTGTCCTCATCCACCTTATTCACTGGATCTGGCACCGTGCGACTTCTGGCTCTTCCCAAAGGCAAAATGATTCAGGACATTGAGGCGGTCACGACAGCACAACTAAAGACACTCATGAAAGAGGACTTCCAGAACTGCTTCAGAAAAGTGTCAAGAACGATGGAATAAGTGTTCAAAGCGAGAGGGAGTATTTTGAAGGGGATTAATGGCAATGTGTCTTTTACTGTCATTTTTTAAAATTAAACATTTACTGTATTGTTTGATCACCTCTCGTATATCTCTAAGAGAATCTGTGTGACCTTGTAGTTCCACAATTCTACATGCATAATCTGAAATACTTGTATTTTACATTTAACTTTATCCTATGTCTTAGGGTTTTTTTGTGTGTGTGTTTTTTTGTGTGTGTTTTTTTTGGTAATTCACATTAGATACAATTCACCTATTTAAAGTCATAGTTGTGTAACTATCATCTCGATTAATTTTAGAACATTTTCAGGACCCAAAAGGAAACTCTGCACCCCTAGCCATCATCCATTAATACTATCCTTCCCTCAACCCTAGGCAACTACTAATCTACTTTCTGTCTGCATAGATTTTTCTATCCTGGACATTTTATATAAGGTGCAGTCATGTAATATGTGGTCCTTTGTGAATGGCTTTTTTCACTTAGCATAATGTTTTCAAGGTTCACCCATGTTGCAGTATGTATCAGTAATACCTCCTAGTTTTAATACAAAAATACTAAACTTTAGTTAACCATGAAGAACACTTGATTCTGCAGGGAAAAAATGCTCTTCTTTTGCTGTGTATGTCCACTTTCCACCTGTCCCAAGCATACTGTTTACATACCCCTTGAATCTACATATCTTGGTTTTAGATTTACAGACACATTTTCAGAATTAGATGATAATACTACCTTTTAAAAAGTCTCTACATGCCTTTTTAAAAATCCCAGGAAAATGTGCTGTCTTAGCTTAAATCAAGCAAGCCCCAAGATGTCAGACTGCCTGTCTTTTTGCCAACATTTAAGAGTGGGGGAGAGGCAAGGCAAGTGGCGACACAGACTAGCCTGGCTGTGTGTTCTGGGCCAGTTACACGTTTAACTTTCTTCAGAAGAGGCCCAGAACAATTCCCTCAGCTAATGCCAGAAAGGATCGATTCTGTTGTATGAAAGTGACACGAATTGCAGTCGTTTAAATGAATCTTTTGTTAGCTATGTCAGTCAGCATGCAAGGTAAGGATTACGTGCAGTATTAGGTGTGGAGCACTTGCGTTTCATAAATTTTATTGCACATTACATAATAATAAATCTACATTCATACAAATTTATTTTTCTTGGAGAGCCTGCTGGGGACGGGGAGCTGGTCTTGTTTATATTTGTATTCCCTTTTCCTTGGATAGGCAGGTTACTGACACTCAGTAAATGCGCATCAAATTGCATTTCAGGTTGTTGCTAAACTTATTAAAGTTTGTATAAACCAGGCTTGATCATGTTCTCTAAAATTAGAGCCTGATGAGTAGTAAGATACTCACTGGTTAAATATGTGGATGATAATTTATTGAGAAAGAGATCCGTACTGTTTGCGTTTGTGTAGGGGAAGTGGGGAGGGTTTTGAGCTGTGTCCCAGGTGTATCTCCATAGCTCTGATGAGTTTGAAAGATGTGGTCTCAATAAGATGTCTCACTCTTAAGTCTTTACATTTAACCATAAAAATAGGCATTACTTTCAATTAACGAAATTAAAGTTAAAATACTCTTGCAGAAAACCTAATAAAACATTTCGTAATTCAAAAGTTTTGTAATTTCCAGGGTTAAGTTTTATCTTTGTTTGTTTTTCCTCAAGTTGTGTTTGGCAGACTTTATAACTAGATCAGACTTGGTGTGTAATTGATTTCTTTAACAATTGAGCATTTTAATATAAGCTGTCACTGCATATAAAATCGATCGTGGTATTGGATCTTCATTTATATGTAATTTAAAAGTACACAGGTCTGATAAGCATTTATTTCTAACTGTGGTTAAAGTGCTCTTGACTTGGGTTCCCATTATCAGCCTGTTAATACAGAATAATATCAAAGCTTTTTATTACGTTTTTATCATTTAATGTCATAGTCTATGAGGTATTATTTCTTCCCACCTTGTTTTTAAATAGGATAGGAAACTGAGTCTCAGATAAGTGACTTACTTTATATAGGCTGGTAGCTACAGAGGCAAGTCGTTAACCCAGTTTTATGATTGCGAGTGGAAATATCTTTCCCTATAGCATCTGCAACTGTTATTTATTCGTTACTTACAGTTTGGATGTTTTTAGAAGTAGAAATAGTTTTTGTGCTCATTTTTTTGTATTGAATTAAACATAGACAATTGAAAATAATAAATGCTTAGTTATCTGCTTACTGTGTTAATAAGTACTCAGTGATATGTAGTGGTGCAATAAACTAGAATACAGAAATGCAAATCCCATAAGTTGTCTGAAAATTTAACGTAATGTTTTCAATGAATGTTTCAATCGTTTATTTAATTTTGAGTTCAGTATTAAAAGTTAAATAAAAACAATGAACGTAGGTATAATTTTTTTTCTTTCCCAGACAGATATTGATTATGTACATGGTGTTATAGCCAACCTGGAAAAAGAGTAAGTTCTTCTTAATTATGGAAGTGAAAATAATATTTTATAGTTCATTTCTCTGTGGAGTTCAGTGTTCATTGGACACCTGTAATAGGTGGTTTACATTGTCATAAAGTAGGTACATATCTATCCAATTATCTGATGGTTTAAATTGGTGGATTTCATTATAGAAAAGACTTGAATGTTATATGTATACTCGTATAACATTATCAAATAGCAGTCTTTAATCTGGAAAACGGTGAATATAGAGAGAGTCATGAGATTACTTAAATCTTTCATCCTCTCTTTACCAAGTAAAAAATTTTCTGTGTCAGGGCAGATAGCCATGTAGCAGTTTCAAACCTCAGTGCTAAACTGTGTCTAAATCTGTTCTTCCTTCTGCAAGGGAAGAGTAACAATTTACTGTGAGCAGGACACATGGCAGGTAACAGATGAGAAGCTTAGTAAATTCCAGGGATCATTAGTTTTAAAAATATTGCCTTTGTAGTTTTAATAATTATATCATAAAAATTAGTCTTGACATGGGTTTCTTTGTTGAATTATATCTATTTTTGACCCCAAAAGACATATCTTCTACTTAAAAAGACAAAAGAGAAGCAGCAATTATTTGCCAACTCTAGATTTAAAATAATGCAGGTCTATTATATTTGTCTATCAAAATGCTAAAACCGGAGATTTAAAAATATGTGTTTTTAAATATATATTAAACTGTGCATTGGTTAGATTTTTTCCCTCATGTGCTCCATTTCTTGGCAGCCTTCATATAAGCACAACTTAGTATAGACTCCTTAATGTAGGACCAGGGCAGTAAGCATTGGTACCCCTTCCCGTGGGCCGCATGGGCAGGTCTCTGGGCCTCATGCAGTGAGGATTCTGTTAATTCCCTTCTTCCTCAGTGTGTAGGAAAACCATACCCAGAAAACAGAAGTGCAGTTAAGCACTCAGAACATTTGTGCGAAGGCAGGTAATTGCATGAGCATTTTGTGGAGATTTGCAAAAAAATGAAATAAGGGAGGATGCAAGTGAGAAAGAAATGACATTTGAGTCGGTGAAGACTGATTTGAAAACGTTAGAGCAGAGTTTCTCAGCCTTGGCACTGTTGATGTCTGGGCTGGATGATTCTTTGTTGTGAGACGGTCCCATGCGTTGTAGGATGTTTAGCAGCATCCGTGGTGTCTACCCACTAGATGTCAGTACTGCCCATAGTTATGATAACCAAGTGTCTCCAGACATTGCTCATTGTGCCCTCGGGGGACACAATGGCTCCCAGTTGAGAAACACTAGTTTAGAATGATACAGTGTATAACTCACAACTAAACCTTCCTGAAAATTGAAGGACTTCGTTTTTTGCATAAATATATGTATATACACACACATTGATTAGTTGGTTTTTCTTCAGTTCCTATTTTCTGTGGCATTTTGATTTGATTTGTTAAAATTCTTATACTTTTTAGGAAAGTAATATCAGCAGTTGGCCTAGGATTTCCATGCTACTCTAGGGGTAGTGGCATTTTACACTGTTTTTTAAGCCTTTTTTCTTTTTTTAAACTTGTGCTATTAGAAAAGTCTATTTTCTGGCAAATCAGTGATGAGCTACTTCATTGAATACATTGTGACCATAACAGTTACCTTACTGGTGTGTTTTATGTTAACACAAGTAAGTTGAGCATTAAGATAAGTAAAATCTCACAGGATTTAAATAACTTAGCTGACCTTTCTTATGATAGATTTTCTAAAGAAATCAGTTCTGGTTTGGTGGAAATAATATCGCCTCCTGCAAGCTATTATCCTGACTTGACAAACTTAAAGGAGACATTTGGAGACTCTAAAGAAAGAGTAAGGTGAGCCTGTATTGTTTAAACCCCACCCTTGTGAGTATAATATATGATAAATATAATTCTTGTTTATCAAAGCTTAACACACTTTAGGGTTGAGCCAATTAGTGAGAGCTGATGAATTTGGGGTATTTTATTGGAAATTCTATAGGGTTTCTAATGAGAGGTTGAATTTGGTAAACTCAGCAATTTTTATAACTGCTGTTGCTCTGATGTTATGACTTTCCTTAAGAGTATATTCAATATATCTCAGAAGTTGGTTCAGATAGAAACCCCTTGTCTGTATGTAACATAAATGAGAATTGACTCAATACAAGTGATAAAAACAATAATACGGTTCTGTAAAATTATATTGTCATGCAGTCAATTGGATTTATTTGTCTCTAAATCTCTAAAATTTAAGAACTTAAAAACTTTTATTTTGTTGTTTTTAAAAACAAAGTAACCTAAGAGACATCGGTTTTGGATTTTCCATAACCAGAGAAAAAGGAAAAAATGGTGTTTGGGGAAGAGATTTATTGTATTTCTTGAGTTGTTAATTTGTCCCAAAGACAGATACAACCACATAATTGGTTAATTGTCTCTTAATAAATATATATATTTTTTTTAAATTTAGGGTTGAATTTGGTTAAAACAGTTTTGGGTAATCTCATTAAATTGAGACCGGCCTATGAGATATTCTGGATAAGTTTACTTAGTACGAGTCAAAGCTTTTATTTTATTGTGGTTTTCTTAACTGCCTTTTAGAACCACTTCTCTTGTCCAACATTAGTCACTGTGTTTCTGTAGGCTACCAGAATTCACTGAAAGGACTCAATATTGTAAATTTTAATACGATGTTTTGGGCTATTAAAGCATTCAATACATATTTATTCATCTCTACCTGTATTTAAAGCACTGTCCTAGGCACCAGAGTAGTGATCTCCAAAGTATAATTTTTGAAGCACCAATTCCCAGAGACTGTAAGGTATTACTGAAAAAATGGCCAGTGGTCAAGGAAGTTTGGAAAATACTAGATTAAAAAAATTTTTTTCAACAAATGTATTTACTGCTGGATGTTTCAATGCCTATAATAAATATACTACTGTTACGTATCCAGAAGGGGAATATTTTTGCTTCTGAAACTTACTTGGTATTAGACTCCATTTTTCCTCAGGACATCTTGAGGATTAGTGTTTGAGGAATACATTTTGATAAAGGCTTCATTAGAGAAAAGTGAATTCTCTTTCACTCTCTCCTAAGTTGATATATCATGAATGTGTGTTTATCTGTATATCTATATGTGTATTAGATATATATCGTATATATGTATCATGTATATATATCATGTAAATATTGTGTATATGCAATATATGTACATACTGTAGAATAATGTGTGTTATATATAATATTTTATAAAATATAATACATCCAATTCTATTTTGCTAAATTTGAGTCTGATTCTTACTTATTTTTGAAAACATTTATTTCAGATGGAGAACGAAGCAAAACCTAGATTATTGTTTTCTAATGATGTATGCGCAAGAAAAGGGCATATATTATATTCAAGTAAGTGTGGCTTTTCCTTTCATGTTTTTCGCACTTTTAAAGAATGTGTGAAAATCAAGGGTATATTTTCATTGAAACAGAATGTTTTGAAAGTGTAAACCCTCTAAGATCTGTAAGATCCTAACAATATATCACAGAGCAGAAGGGTCTGTCAGAGTGATTGAGAACGTGGGCTGTGTGTTTCCTTCTCTGGTTTAGCACAAACACTAGCTCTTCACTTGGTGTGACAATGAATAGGTCACTTCTCTCCTTCCTCTTCTCCCATGCCTCCATCCTCTCTCATCCTCCGTCTCTCCACTGTTAAGAAGAACTAAGGTTTAATTATTTGGAAATTTTTAAAGAAGGTTTCCCTTATAATATTTTTTAGTGGTCTTATGGTCGTATAGGTTTGTTTTTTTTGTTTGCTACAGTACATTTACATTTATTAAGTTGGTGCAAAAGTAATTGCGGTTTAAAAGGTTGAAAATAATTGCAAAAACCGCATTTAGTTTTTCACCAACCTAATATATTGAAGATAATAAAACCGGCATTTAGTTCTTATGGTCCAACTTTTAGCAGCATGCCTAAAAGAGTAAGTCTATAATGATATGGGTTGTAAGTTAGCCAGGTAGGCAATATCTTAAATAATCTAGGAAGCTCTTTTCTTTCAAATTGCATTCTCCTTGAGAGTGAGATTTAAGCTTAAATTTCACAAGTAGAATTTCATTTCTTTAACCAAAGGTCTTTATCTATTGTTTGAAATGCCAGTAACCCTGAGGCTAGCACACTAAGCCTATCAGTTATCGTTTTCAGTATAAAAAATTGATTAGATCCTTTCCTGGGAGGATGTTTGGATGACAAGGCGAGAAGAGGCTCTGGGTCCCTGAATCAGAAAGGAAAGAGTAGGCAACTATTGGGGGTGATGGAGGTGAGAAAAGAAGGAAAAAGCCTGGCATCACATGGGAAGGTGGACTTATTGAAGACAGGCTTTGTCTCCCTTGCCATTTTACGTCAGGCCAGCTACATTCAAATGTGCGTGAAGCGTTCCTTGGTTCACAGATGGGAGATGTAAATGGTGATAGGGTCAGAAGTTAACATTGTATATGACAGCATACAGCAGTTGTGCGTATAAAAACACAATGTCCTAGATTTAGAGAGTACATTTCCTTTAAATACCTTAGAGAAGTCTTCTTTTAAGTTCAAAATAATAATAATTTCAAAATGTTTTGTTTTAACATATCCCAAATATAATTGTAGTTGAACTTTGCTGTTTGTTCTAGGGCTAATATATAAATGTTTACATTATGGTCAAGAACTTGATAGAGAGAATTTAAAAGTATAGTTACATCACTTTGAAATTTTGCTTTAAATTTCTCTCTAAGGAGAGAATTCATGGAGCCTAAAAGCTTTTTTTGTGGAATATAGGAAAAGTAAGTATTTAGGAAATTAAGGAAAGGATGGGGTTTAGAAAGAGAATGATAAGGAAAACTTCCCCTAAGCTGGGTCACCATGTAAGATATTATAACCATACCAGCAGCTACGAACTTGTATTTATCACCTGCTTACCATGTGTTAGGCATTTATACTTTACACACGTAAATTTATTTAATACAATCCTGTTTTACAAGAACAGGATCATACCGTTTTATAGCCTATTTAGCTGTCACTTAACATACCGTAGACACCTTTGTATGCCAGTAATCATAGATGGGTGTAATTTTTCATTGCTTCTTGAAGTATCATTCAGATATCGTAATGACTTTATTGTCAGTCGTTTAGATTATTTCCAACTGTTTAACTGTTTCAAAGATGAATCCAATGAACATTCTTAAAATTAGCCTATGTGCCCAAAAATAATGCCTCAGAAAGGAGGGAGTTGGCTTTATATTCAAGTCTTCACATAATCTCATATGATACAAAATTCTCTCAGTGCGTTCATTATGATCTACAAAATACAAAAACACATTAGCCTGAAAAGTCCTATGTTGTGCTAGTTTTGAATGTTTATGAAAGACAGAAACCACCTGGCAAATTTTGGAGAGAATTAGGGTGAGGGGCAAAGAAGCAAATTAATCTAACCCAGATTTCATAATTATTCTAAGGATGTGACTTCAAGATTGCAGATGTTGGGGAATATGCTACCCAAGTCTTTTAGAGAGTGCTTTTCAGAAGGCGATCGAGTCAGGTTCTCTGTGGTCACCACAGATGTGCACCTAAAGGGAAGAGGAAAATGCCACCTGACCTAGTGTTCTGCAGGAATGGCTTGGAATGAAGTGTCCAGGGACAGCACCCCACACAGTTTTGTGACGTGCTCATCACAAATAATTTGGAATTGAAGGCAGTGTCTTCTGGAAAACTGTGCCATGATTCAAGCACTTCATAGGTGGTACTATGTAATTCTTACCATATGACATGAGGCATATTATGTCTGTTTGTCCCACTTTTAGTGATGCTGAAATTCATCGGTGGGTTTGGTGTTTCAGCCTCATCTCTTCCTTTTTAAGCTCCCCACCAGCCATTCCTCCTGTGGTTTTGGCATCGATTAATTATTTCCCCCCAGATCAGTTATTTCTTGAAGAGTTGCCAAATGGTAATTTTCTAATTCTATAATTTCTAATGTTCTTATAAGCTGTGTTCTTCTTATACAGAACTTGCCCTCAACTATTTGGTTACCTTGAAAAGTAGTTCACAAAGGAAAGGCAAAATAAATGCTCAATTCTTCCTCTTTATTAATTTTTAAACTGACCCTAGCAATCTCCAGTTGTGGCCATTTTGAAAGTATCGTATGAACTCATGGATTTAAAAAATGTATCCGATTTGACTCAGTCCGTGTACTGTCACTCATGTTGACGCTCACATTGTCACATCACAAGCCAGGGAAATGTCTCCTGATTGGCTCTTGTGTTCTTTCCACGAAAGTCCATCTTCTCTGATCACTGCTTTGCTGACCGGCACTCCATGTACAGTTCCCACCCCAGATCTGGAACTGGCCGTTTTTCTAAGGAGCGCTGTTCCTGTGGGAGGCGTGTGGTGTTTGGGGTCACAGTCGGGGTGCTTGCGGTGTCCCTGCCTCGCGGCCTTTCAGCAAGCAAAAGAGATCCCATTTATATTGATATTACCATTTCAAAAGTAAGGTTCTAGGGTTTTTACTTACCGTTTTGAATTTATATATATATTTCTTTTCTCTTACATTTGAAGCCTTGGTTTTGAATAACGTTATCCTAATAACATAATTTTTAAATAGTTTCAAAATAACAATACCAGTATCACTACTGACAGACTGCTGAATGCAGTTTAAATTTTCTTTGTCTTTTTTTTCCCCATTAGACTATCCTGATATGGATATACAGTCAAAATTCTGTTTGAAAGTCCGTTGAAATAATTCTTTATACTGTGTCACCATGCTGCCATCTTGATATAAAACTAGGTTCATTTGTTTCAGTTTGTATTCAGTTTTTATGATTTCTTTCTTTTTAGTTATGAAAAACATAACAGTCCAAAATCAGAACTTATACAAAACAAGATACATTCACAGAAGTCTCACTTTTATTCCTTTCCCCTTCACTCTGTTTCTTCCCGCCCCCATGGGTAGCCACTATTGTTTTGGTTTTCTCTTTATACTTTTAAAAAAATTAAGTAAAAATGTATATATAGTATTCCCCGTCTTTCTGATACTACATTTACATACTGTAAAAACAGTATTTTGCATGTTTTGTAGCTTCCCTCTGAAAACTAGCGATCACTAATGAGATACGTTAGATTTCTCTGAGTGGCTCTTGCCGTGATAAAACACTGATGTCAGAGAAGCATGTATGTTGACTAAAAATCCTGTGCATGACGGTTCATAGCACCTTTATTCCTAATAGCCCAACCAGGTAACTGGTTAAACAAACCGTGGTCCATCCATACCTTGGAATCCTCTGGAATGAAAAAAGATGAGCTACTGATGCACAGAACATCCTGGATCTCGGGAATTACGCTGAAATGCGTAATTTGCATACATTCCTGAAATGATAGGATTACAGAGCTGGAGAATAGACTCTCAGTTCCCAGAGGCTCAGAGTGGTGGGAGAAGGGGGGTGGGGTTGTGAATATGAGGGTAGCGTGAGCATCCCTGTGATGGAGCTGTCCCGTGTCCTAATGGCAGTGGTGCTCACACAGATCTACACCTGATAAAGCTGTGTGGAGCTAAACATGCGTACACACACACACACACACAATTCTGAGTGCATGTAAAACTGGTGAACTTTGAATAGGTCGATGAATCGTAGCAAAGTCAGGTTTGTGGTTGTGATACTGTACTGCAGTGATATGGGGGAAATTGGGTCACAGGTATTTGGGGTCTCTGGTATGACAGCTGCATGGGAATGTAAAATTATCTTAAAGAAGTTTCTTTAAAAAGTGAAGCTGTGTGATGACATAGAGTGGAACAAAGCAGTTTTTCTAATTTAATATCAAAAATGTGAATTTAAATATGGTAACCAAAATTACTATACTGAGTTTTAAGTTGGCATTTGACTATTTCATTTACATCTCTACATATTTAGATTTGCCCCAATTTGTTTTTGAATTTACTTATTGGAAAATTTTGAAATTATCTGATGCTGTCTTTCCTTTGGGCTCATGCAGTAAATGTTTAGGTTTGAGTGAAGGTATCTGTGCTTTCAGAAAGCAAGGGTAGGTGCCCACATAGCTCTCTGTTTTGTCCGGGTTTCCCTCCAGCTTCACTAAAGGCCCTGAGGGTGTAAAACACATCTTGTCTGTTCACTGATGTATTCCCGGGGTTTAGTACAGTATCTGGAACATAATAAAAACTCAGTAAGTATTTGGTGAGTCAGTATCATATTTTTCCAAATACTGTTCCTATTTCTTCACAGGTAGGAAGACTAAAGCTTAAAAGACTTAAATGCATGAAAAATCTAAATACTAAAATAATGCAAATTACTTTGCAGGTAACTAGAAATAAGATAAAATTAAGAAAAGAAAGAAATTATAAAATTAAGAATAAATTTTCTTAGGATATTAAAATCATCTTGTGACTTAAAATTTTATGGAAGGAGATTCTGGGGAGGACGTCTTCGCATGCATTCACGATTGCTGATCTCTGTCACGCCCTATTGAGCTGGTGCAAATTCTAAGCATAAGGACACATGGTACTGGAAGAGCATATGGAGTTCACCGGTGCTTGGTGAACTGCTATGGTGACTTTAAGTATTCTGAAGATATCTTTTAAAGTACAAATCAAAGGAACTTTTAAGAATCTAGCCTACAGAAATGAAAAACGCTAGTATATAAGAATATCAGTGCAGCATTGTTTGCACTGAGCAATAAATGAGAAAAACCTGGATATCTGCCTGTGAGCAGGGCAGGGTTGAAAGGATTGTTGTATACTGGTAGCATGGGATATTGTGCACCTGTTAAAAAGAATGGTTTAAATATGTATTTATTAACTTGGAAAGATAAGCATGATACATTAAGAGGAAAAAACCAGTTTTGTAATATCCCCCTTTTTAATAAAAATGTAGAGGTGGATGGGAACCTTAAGTATGGATGGGTCTGTATGTTCACATGGAAGGTGTCAAATGGATGCACACCCAACTTTTAACATTGGTCACTTCAACTAGCATGGTGGTGGAGGGCAGAGGAGGAAAGCTACTAGCTTTTTCTTTGACTTTCTCTTTGACTTGATATGTGTATTATGTTAAAAGCAAAAAAAAAAAATAAAAATTAAAAGGCCTATAACACTTCTTTTCCGTTGAAAAGAAAAAGGATAGTGTAAATCATGTTGGGTACTACAAAAGACCACAAAGGAGTAACTCATGTAGTAGTAGTGTTATCTCCCCACAGTCAGGGGTGGTTTAGTTGACTTGCTATGTGGATCTTCTGTTTTATTTTCCTCATTTTCTTTTAATAAAACTAAATTTAGTTTTGTATTTTTATCATTTTTGACCATTGTTTTCTTGATTTTCATTATAAAAGTATGCTTGAATATTTCCATAATAAAGATCCTTCTGTCTAAATCTTTCCTTCTCTTTCTGGTTTATTATTAATATGATTGTTCAACTTTCTTTAGCTTGAAGATGATATTATTGTCAAACAGAATTACTTTAACACTATAAAAAATTTTGCCCTTCAACTTTCTTCTGAGGAATGGATGATTCTCGAGTTCTCCCAGCTGGGCTTTATTGGTAAGAAAAGTGTGAGGTTATCTACTTTTCAGAAATAACTGACTCTTGGGATCTTAGACTACTTGTTTTATTTGGGGGTTTTTGTTTATTATCTTAAAGTTGTCTTTATTCTGTGAAAGTGAATTGCTTTTGAGGAAATTTAGCTTAGGTAAACTTCCAGGTATGAAATGATGAAAGTGAACCCAAAATAGTATTTGGAGGCTTCTAAGATTGTAGTGTTTACTCTGCAGAGTTCTACAAGGCAACCCCACTGGCGGCTTATATCCATCCATAAAGCCAAACCTGGTCCTGGAGAGCATGTCCGAGTTCTCCTTTGACACCTCCAGTTTCTTTTTCATAGCCCAGTGCTTTCGCAAGATAGGGGTTCTTTTAAAAAGAATGGTGCAGTAACAGTTTTCTAATATGAATTCCCTGGTATTTGATATAGTGCATGAAGTCTCTGTTCGTTAATTTGTATTCATTTGTTACTTTTATTGACTCATTGAGTCAATAAAAAGTGCTCATTTTTAATGTTTCTTTTTTCACTAATGAGTCAAGGGCTCATTTTTAATATGTTTTTTTGTTCACTAAAATTCCTAAATTATCCAACTGAAGAGAAGATATTTAAAGCTGAAGATTTGAAGGAAATTTACAGGTTTTAAAAAGCACCCAGAGGATAACATTTTACTTCCTGTAGTACTTTAAAACTTGACGTGTTAGACGCTGGGCCTTTGATCTTATTGTTCATTTATCTTTAAGAGTCAAAAAACATCTTGTGAAGGTTTAAGTGAAGACAGAAATAGGAGTCCTTGTTTTTTTGCATTTATTAGTTAAAAATTTTTTTAGTGAAACCTTTTCAGTTCCTTTTTTTTCTTTTTTAATGGGAAAAATCTTAATAAGAGATGAAGGAAAAATCTCTGACTTGTTTCTTGAATCCTTTGAGCCAATAGTTGTATGATAGATTTTGTAATGAAGTCCGGAGTTCAGTGTACCTGTTTATACCCAGATGACAGCTCAATCATTAGCTAAAGCAGGTTTGTTTTTGATAAGACCAGTGGGAACATTATTCATAATGATTTATAGTTGAAAGCACAAGCTTTAGTGTGTCTGTTACATAGGTTTCACTTAAGCCATATTGATGCTTGGTTTTATTACAGTTATTTACTGTGAATATCTTTTCAGGTAAAATGTTTCAAGCGCCAGACCTAACTCTGATTGTGGAATTCATATTTATGTTCTATAAGGAGAAGCCCATTGATTGGCTCTTGGACCATATTCTCTGGGTGAAAGTCTGCAACCCTGAAAAAGATGCAGTAAGTTAATTTCTTATGAGAGTGAATGCACAGTTAAATAGGTGTTTCTTCTTACTGTTTCAAGTGCTTGCCTTCCTTCTTGAGCTGACAAAAAGTTCCTGTATTAGAGGGACTTTTAAATAGCAGTGAGGAAATCCTATAAATCAGTGAAGCCCACCTTTCTTTAAATTGCTGATAAATGTCTGTAGTGTCTTTGGGCTCTGCTATCTCATTACTGTTGGCTACAGATGTTGATCAGATCTGTCCGGTGTGGGGTATTGTTTCAGTTCTCGTCATATTCTGTCAACTCTCTTTTTTCAAATACTTTGGGGACAGTATCAGGCCCCAACACATTTGGAAATAAGGAATAAAATAGAAGTAATGGTTTATACCAAAACAATTGCAAATCACATAAGTACCTTTCAGTGTATTACTTGGAAGAAACCAGTGTTTATACTAATATGCTGGCCTTTGGGGTCAACAGTGGCAGGTAAGTAAACGAACAATGATTTTTGCTTTGATTTTTCAAATATCAAGTTATTTCCAAAGAAGTCTGAATTCAAAAATTAATTAAACATGGTTTCCTTGTCCAATTTGAGTCAGACCTCTGGGAAAAAACACAAGTTTTTATTTATTTGGTATAAGCATACATGAAATATGAATGTATACATTGTTTAAAATGAATGTGTTTTACTATGTAATAACAAGGAAATATTGTTAAAGCTTGTGTCACTGTAGAATTTACTTAACATTCGTTCTAACAAATAAGCAATTTAATTTGATTTCATGACCTCATAGTCCCTAGAATAGTTTTATCATCCTACTTGCCAATTAGTTTTTAGGACACTATCTTCTGGTGTCTGTAAGCTATCATTGTGTCCTCTTTGGTTTTTTTGGTTGTTTGTTTTTTAACAATTTCTTAAAGGAAATAATGGAATACAGTGAAATAGGATATCTACTTTTCAACAATGATTGAACATGTAAATTGATTTGAACGACTCTTTTTTATGATGTGGGCCCTTACCTGTATTTTCTTTGTTATTTAGAGCAATTTTTATTGTGGGACACAAAAAAGTTAATGTCATCTTTCCACTACTAAAATATATTTGCATTTAATTGGTCCTGTGCAGTTTAATCTAATATATGGTTAGGTTCTAAAAATGAGCCCGTGAGGTGAAAAACTCTGATAGTAAAAATTAAAACCACAAAAACCCTTTAAATCACCCCTAAATTTTAGGACACAACTCTGGATAGTTGTGTGTATTCTTTCACTCTTCTTTAGGCCACGTTTTTCTGTGGCCGGTAAGGCTTCAGTTGTTTCCACTGGGCTGTCAAGGAAGCTGTCACCACATACGTGCTGGCATCTGGAGCCGTCTCACTGACAAGTCTGCGAAAGCCCTCAAAGCGTTCACAGGTTCTTCCACAGGCTCATTAGCTGGCTCCACTGGCCAGGCCTGCAGGTGGGCTCAGTCTCAGGCCCTGTGTATTCTTTTCTTCTCCCCCTCCCTTTGCTTTTCCCCTTTACTCTCCCTCCCTTCCCTCTCCTTCCACTTGAGTAGTTGAATTCGTGCAAATAAAATATACTACTTCAACTCTATGCTAGTGTTAATGCGAATGAAGTAAAACCTTTTGAGACAAATCAGGCCTTTTAACACTCAGTAAATTATCAGAGGTCTTTTAAAGTGGAAATGTCTTCTTCAATATGTTCTTGGCCTAAAATTTAGAATAAAAAGTCATTGAAAATGAGAAGAGTGTATAAAAGCCTGACTACCTAGCCGTGGCTGTCGTGAAGCGCTGAACTACCAGCGCCCATTCAGAACCGGCCCTGCTAGCATCATGGGTTCCACACACTGTGGTCAAGCACGAGGATAGGTTGTAATCTGAAGTCGGGGTCATGAGGCACTTGGACTTGAAACATACGTGTCCCTTACCTGTGCCGAGATGGATTTGTCTGTGGAACTTTTAATATCATTTACTTGTTTGTAGTCAAGTTATTGCCTCACATTTTCAAATAGCTTTCATGCGACGTTCCTTTTATTATTTGCAATTCTTCGTTATATTATCTTTCTCTGTATTTTGTCTGTGTGAATCAAACCTCTAGTTTATAGTTTGTGCATTTTAATATTAAAAGTCAAATCTGTACGGGCAGATCTTGAAAGATGGTTGAAGTCAAATCCTTAACTCCTCCCTTAGATGTGCTTATTTTTAATATCTGAATCAAGTAGGTAGCAATTCTATTTTTTTCCCACTTACAGTTGACGTGCAATATTATATTAGTTTCAAGTGTACAACATAGTGATTAGACATTTATATAACTTAGGAGGTGATCACCCAGATAAATCCACTACCCAGTGGCACCATACATACTGTTTCCCCGAAAATAAGACCTACGCCGAAAATAAGCCCCAGTTAAGATCATTAGCCAGACGGACACATTTAGTACGTTATGACAGTGTTCTAGAAGAAGATGACATAACTGTATTTGAATAAATGTAGATTGTTGTACATGAAAAAATAAGACATTCCCTGAAAATATGCCCTACTGCGTCTTTTGGAGTAAAAATTAATATAAGACCCAGTCTTATTTTCGGGGAAATACAGTATAAGACCCGGTCTTATTTTCGGGGAAACACGGTAGTTATTACAATATGCTTGACTGTATTCCCTATGCTGTACTTTACATCCCCGTGGCTACTGTGTTTCCCCGAAAATAAGACCTAGCTGGACCATCAGCTTTAATGCGTCTTTTGGGGCAAAAATTAATATAAGACCTGGTATTATACTATATTATACCTGGTCTTACTATATTATATAAGACCCAGTATTATATTGTATTATATTATATTATGTTATATTATACCCAGTCTTGTATTATATTATATTATACCCAGTCTTATATTAAAATAAGACCGGGTTTTATATTAATTTTTGCTCCAAAAGACGCATTAGAGCTGATGGTCCGGCTAGGTCTTATTTCTGGGGGAACACGGTATTTTGTAACTACCAATTTGTACTTCTTAATCCTTTCCCCTTTTCACCCATGCCCTCAACCTCCCTTCCATTTGACAAGCATTAAAATGTTCTCTGTATTTATGAGTCTGTTTCTGTTTTGTTTATTTTGTTCTTTAGATTCCACATATAAGTGAAAACATATGGCATTTGTCTTTCTCTGTCTCTCTTCCACTCAGCATAATACCCTCTGGGTCAATCCATGTTAATGCAAATGGCAAGATTTTGTTCTTTTTTATGGCTGAGTAATATTCCATTGTCTATATGTACATCATCTTCATCCATTCGTCTCTCAGGCAGACACCCAGGCTGCCTCCACACCTTGGCCGTTGTAAACAATGCTGCAATGAACATATGGATGCACATGTCCCTTCAAAGTAGCATTTTGGGTTTCTTCAGATAAATACCCAGAAGTTGGATCACTGGGTTCTTCTTTGTCTTTTTTTTTATAGGCTTTCTTTTAAAGTCTGTTTTCTCTGGTGTAAGTATCGGAACCCCAGCTGTTTGTTTTATTTCCATTTTCATAAAATACCTTTTTTCCATATTTTTACTTTCAGTCTGTGTGTGTCTTTCCATCTGAAGTGAGTCTCTTGTAGGCAGCATCTGTAAGGGTCTTGTTTTCTTACCCATTCAGCCACCCTATGTCTTTTGATTGGAGCATTTAATCCATTTACATTCAAAGTAATTATTGATAGATATGTAGTTATTGCCATTTTATTATTCATATTTTTTATCTGTTTTCTTCTTAAAGAAGTCCCTTTAACATTTCTTGTAATACTGGTTTTATGGTGATAAGCTCCTTTAGCTTTTTCTTGTCTGGTAAGCTCTTTATCTGTCCTTCGATTTTTAAATGATAGCTTCACTGGGTAGAGTAATCTTGTGGGTTCTTGTTTTTCTTCACTGAATATTTTCAAGCCAATCCCCTCTGGCCTGCAAAGTTTCTGTTGAGAAATCAGTTGACAGTCTTATGGGAGATTCCTTGTAGGTAACTAACTTTTTCTTGCTGCTTTTAAGATTCTGTCTTTATTTAACCTTTGGCATTTTAATGATGTGTCTTGGTGTGGGCCTCTTTGGGTTCATCTTGCTTGGGACTCTCTGTGCTTCCTGAGCTTTATGTCTATTTCCTTTGCCTGGTTAGGAAAGTTTTCTGTCATTTCTTCAAATAGATTTTCAATTCTTTGCTCTCTCTCTTGTCCTTCTGGTACCCCTATGATGTGCTTGATGTTGTCCCAGAGGCCCCTTTAACTATCCTCATTTTTTTTTTTCTTCTTTTTTGTTTCTGCCGTTCTAATTGGGTGTTTTCTGCTTAGATAGCAATTCTATTAATGCCTCAAAGAGGACCCTAAAAAAACATGTGACTTGGAATTATGAGATGAAGTTGATTTTCTTTTCAATGTTCACCTAAAGGAATTCTTATTTTTCAAATGAGGACACAATTTCACTTTATAATATGTAACACTAACATGATTTTTTTCCTAATTATTTAGAAACATTGTGACAGACAGAAAGCAAATCTGCGAATTCGCTTCAGACCTTCCCTCTTCCAACATGTTGGTCTGCATTCTTCACTAACAGGAAAAATTCAGAAACTCACGGTTAGTGATTTAATTTGGTTTTTCTCATGCACATACAATTTGCTATTTAGTGTATCATTGCTCTTAAGTATAAATAAGCTATGTGTTGTTTCAATAGCATATATGTCTCTCCTCCTAGGATAAAGATTACATGAAACCATTACTTCTTAAAATCCATGTAAACCCACCTGCAGAGGTATCTACTTCTTTGAAGGTCTACCAAGGACATACACTGGAGAAAACGTATATGGGGGAGGATTTCTTCTGGGCTATAACCCCAATAGCTGGAGACTTCATCTTGTTTAAATTTGATAAGCCAGTCAATGTAGAAAGGTTGGTGATTATTGAAATATGTTTGGTCTTACAATTCATACTTATTCATAACATGACTTGTGAAGGAATTACTTTGGGGTGTAACAAATGTGAGGAGACAGTGGGTCCCGAATATTGGGTTATAAAATACATTTCCTACAACTCAGTAATAAAATGGATTTGTTGTTTTCAAATATAATATCAACATTTAGCTTGTTTGATAAATTCTATTGGTATTTCTGAACATATATTTAGTATAGTTTTTTAATACTTACAAGAGGAATCTTCCTCAAAAGCTGACCACCTTAAATAGAATTTTCACATCCTTATCCTAGAATAGCCCCTAAGATTTGGGTGAGAGCTGGTCGACCACTCAGCAATCTGGTTGAAATGATAAATTTAACAGACTATGACTATTTCTAGTCAATGGTTTTGCAAATGTTGGTTCCTTTCCATACACCATGGAGGAATTCACAGCCCTTTTATGTTTTTCATCATTTATGTTCATTTTACAAAGTTTAGGACTCCTCTTCCCCATTTTTTATTTAGCACTCATGATTCCTTCAACCTTTGCTTGGTTTTGGGTGTGTTCCCCCAGACTGTCTGTGATATACTTACATGTGATTCCCCAGAAGAGAATATAATTCTCTAACCTGTGGTTTATTGTGTTATATGTTCTTGTGTGAGGGCCATTTAGTTTCTAGAATCCACCAAAAGTCATTTGGAATAATACTATTTAAGGTGGTCAAAAATAATGCATAGCTATAATGTAATGTTAACTAATTTTCTTTTGACTCTAAACTGATTCTAAAGAGGACTTTAAGTGTAAAAATATTTTAAGCAATGGGAGAATTCCTGGGAAAACATAAGAAGACTTTTGAGTAATATTTTACACTTACATGAATATGTAATATTTGTTGTATTGTTACTTAATGTTCATTTTTATACTGTACGGTGATAACCTGCACTTTGAGGTATTGTTTACCACACTTAACGTCATCATAGAATTAGAAACAACAATTTTCTTTCACTTCATAAACAACAGTAGCCTCAAACCATGTCTAATTAGTTTATTTTTAGCAAATGAAAGTAATTCCGTTGAAGAATCTGCCTAAAAACTCACATATTGGAGATCAAATTTTTTAACAACAAGTACATTTACAATAAACCTCTGTAAGGTAGTATTCACATGCCCCTACTGAGGCCACGTTTCTAGTAGAACACAGTACTTCTAAAATCATAGTATATATGAATTTTCTTAGCGTTCCTGGGTAGACCCTCTCATCCTCGGACAGAGAAGAGGAATCACTTTTTGATTTCCACAGTAACTTATTTGCTGAGAGGGGGAAAAGCAGAAGTTGTCTCTGTCAACACAGAAATGAAGTGTTAGGAGAAATATTTTCTGACTGTATAACATGAAATGTGTTCGTTACACAAAAATTTAAATGTTGAAGAATGAGGGGAAAGCATCACAACCCAAGGACACCGTGGTGCCCATATTGGCACGTTTTTTTCTTGGTGATTCTGTGTACTTTCTACTTTGAGAGCATGATCTGTATGTAATTTTGTATTTTATATTTTCCATTATACTCTGTCGTAAGTGATTCATAAACATTTTAATGGTTGTACAGTGTACCACTGCATGGCTCTACCATCAGTTACTTCTTCTAATGTTAAACTTTTTAGGTGGTTTTGAGTTTTTCACTATAAATAATCACATAGTAAACACCTCTGAATGAATCTGTGTAAACTCCAAATTATATCCATGGGCTCTTTTCTTAAAAGTGGCTTCTTCCCCCACCTACATTTTTGTATCTATAGCTAAGATATTGAATGGCCCATGATTAGATGAAGCAGCATTCCAAGACAAAGATGTCTTAAAAGGAAGTGTCTCAACGAAAATGCTGGAAGTAATTTTTGGTGTAGCTTAAAAGGAGCTTCTTATGAGGGTCTTGGACCCATGTAACATTTGAAAATCAAGGCCTCATCACAGGTGATTTCCGTCCATCAATACCGCACTATACCTATGTCAGAACCATGTTGTAACTATTACTTGCTGAGTATGTTTAACATGCAAGGTACCTTTTTGTCAGTTCTCATAAACTCCTTGGCTCAGCCATGTGAGGGTGGGAATGTCTGCATTGTATAGAGGAAATTCAGGCTCAGAAAGCTAATGCAACTTGCTAAAGGTGAAAATTCTAGTAACTGAGAGACCCAGGACTTGGATGCAGGTCTTTCTGACTCCTAAGCATAAACTTTTAGCCATTTAACCAGTTTTAGGCTTAGATGTGGATGTGCTTTGTGTGCCCTATCTAGTACCCACACTTACCCACACTCACTAGTTTTCAAGTAGCAACATATCATGTTTCCCCGAAAATAAGGCCTAGCTGGACAATCAGCTCTAATGTATCTTTTGGAGCAAAAATTAATGTAAGACCCGGTCTTATATAAGACCGGGTCTTATAGTAAAATTAGAAGCGGTCTTATATTAATTTTTGCTCCAAAAGACCCATTAGAGCTGATTGTCCAGCTAGGTCTTATTTTTGGAGAAACATGGTATAACATTCTACTCATATGCAGAGAGTATTTTAGATTTATCACAGTATATCATGTAATCAGTCACAATTCAAATATTTGTTAACATTGACAAATGGCGTTATTCAGATATTTGGAATTGGTTAATTTATTTTTACTCTACTAATATTAAAATTATTTGTATTGGATAAAACTAGTCTTTGAACTTGCTACGACTCTTGGCTGCCCTAGTGAGAATTTTCTCTGATACAAGATACAGTAGTATTATAATACAATTTTGATTGTTCCTGTCAGGAGGTTTATATATTTAGAGCCGTATAAACAACCACATAAAACTGTCATCATATTTGTAATCTGTTATGTACATTATTACATTAAGCAGCAAACATGCCCTTTCTGACAGAAGGAATTATGTATTACCTAAGGATGGCACCCTTTAAGTTGCCTACAACTATTCAGAACGTAATGTGCAGTCACTCCAAGTTCTAATATTGTCAGCTTATATAGAAAGCTTCCTCTGAGGTAAGGCCACCTTCTTGAATCTTTGTAAAGTCCAATCTGACTCGTATTTTTATTTTTATGTTTGTATTTTCAGTTATTTGTTCCATAGTGGCAACCAGGAACATCCAGGAGACATTCTGCTAAACACAACTGTGGAAGTCTTGCCTTTTACGGTACGACCATTTTTCCCCTTCATTTTCCTTAAGAACTAATACCAGTAGACTTGGTTTGAGGCTATTCTTGTCTATGAGGTGAAAGAAAATTCTCATGGTTGCAGGACCTCAGTGGTGAGTAATATTAATTTTTTTTTGAAATATGCAACACCTAGTGTATTGCCCTGTTTACCTTATTCATAGGATGAGCCTTCATTGTTTCCTGTTGGCAAATGCTTGGAAGTTTGTACTAGGAAAATAAATGAATCATTCTTTTACTTTATTTTGAGTCCCAGAACACCACGTGGTTTTAGTGCCTGCTGATTAATACACAAAATTAATGTGTTGGTCTCTAAGGAATGCTTAGATTTCTTTCAAGTTAGCACAGAGTTCTTGTGTATATTTTTAATAGAAAATAGTGTTCTATTAAATTGATTTAAATTGAAAATTCTTTGAAATTTAAATTTTCTTAGCACCAGTGTATTATATACGGATTCTGATGATGGTACAAAAAAAGAACACTCATATGGATAAGGCTCAAGTTTCAAGAAGAGATGACATTTTCTTTTTTTAGAGATAGCTGTGCCACTGTTATATTTACTGACGTATGTTAATAACTTAGCTTTGTTTTGAATAGAAGTAATTATTTATAAAATTAATGTTTTTGTTCTATTTTAGAATGAAGGTTTGGTACTAAGCAAAGAAACCAAAGACAAACGATTAGAAGACGGTTATATCAGAATAGGTAATACCTACTTAAACTCGTAAAGAAATATCCTTTCTTTTTCTGGACTTACTCCTAAAGTACTTTTAAAGGCTTTTCAAATGTTCTACAGCTTTAGGATTACAATTACCGATATACTCCAAGTTTTATTTGTTTTTGCGTTTTAGTATATACTTTTCTTACCTTGACCCAACTAGGATTTCAGATCAGAGGTTCGTTAACTAGTTCCTCTTTCTTTCTCCATCAGCCATTGCATTGTTGATATTCACTGATAGATAATCTGCCCTCAGCTGCCTTCTGCATCTTCTTCCTGCATGGCTGTAGCTACTCTGATGGTCTCAGCAACATCCATGTGGCGGAATCTGTGCCTTTCGCCCTGCCCCCATCCTGAGCTTTGGATCTGTATTGAGATGCTTCTGACATGGCCACTTGCATCTGTACTCCGGACATTTCTTTATTGGTCACCACAGTTTTTGCTGTCCCTATTCATCTGGTTGCCTGAGCCTAACCTTGGTAGACACCCTGAACACCCTCTCCCCTCCCCCCCCACACACCCCTTTACTGTGCATTAGCATAAATGTGTCCATTTGTATCTGAATGTATGGTCGCTGTCTGCGATGGTGTTCTAGGCCCTCCGCCTCTGTGTCAGAGCCAGAGAAGGACTGTGTCCACCTGTGTCCTTTGCTGGCTTTCCAAAGGGCCACTGCAGTTACCTCTGTAAAATGTCGAAGCCTGGATAAAAACCTAGTGACTTTCCATTATCAGATTCCGTAGTTCCCACCCGCTTTCCAATCTTGCTGCTTTCCTCTTATTCTTTATTTCTCCGGTCCCAAGACTGTTGTTCCTCGAATGTCCCATGGTGTCATGTGCAGCTATGTCTCTGGCCATATTTTTTACCTGAAACGATGGGTTGATATTTCTCTCATCCTAACGAATGCTCTCTCATCCTTTATTACCCAGTTCAGTTGTCCCCTTCTCAGCTCTTCATGCCACACTGTGTGGACCTTTACTGTGTAATCATATTGTTTCATGGCTCAGGCGTGTGTGCTCACCACGGAGAGGGCAGGGCGTGGTCTCATGTGTCTCCTGCAGTTACCATAAGGGCTGTCACTCGGTAGATACCAGCTCGGTGAATGACTGTATGTTTTCTTTTACTTAAAACAAATTAATGGTTTCTTTAGTGGTAGGCAAGAGAAAATGTTAGTAAATTAATACTGTCGCTGTACAGGATAGATACGTTCTTATAACTCCCCCTAGAGCAGTTTTACATTTGGTGTCATTCAGTTTTTGCTATAAGCTCATATGCCAACCCTAATTTTTGTAGTTTGGGTGGATAGGTGAGTTGATTTTCATATTTGAGTTGTATCTTAGCTCACTTCTAGAAATGTACATAAAATTAACTGAGTATACAAGACATTTCTTAACCCTATTACCTTTCAGTTATTTAATTTCTGAGAATGTTGTGTTGTAGAGTATGGAAGTCATGTAGGAGAGAGACATCTCTATTAAGTATCTCTTCAGTAATTTGAAGAAAATGACCATCTCAAACATCAACTCATACATATTTAGAACCAAAAGAGAACGTATGGGTCATCAAACCTGGGACCTTGAGTAACAAAAGAAACAAAGAGCAATTGATTTTTTCAACTAAATATAAAGTTTTCCCTTAAGTAGTATGCTTTAGTGGAATGGCGTCTGAAGGGCTTTGCAGGCCTTCTCCCTAGGACAACAACCACAACTGGTGAAAATTATTTTTAAAAAATACAGTAAATGGAGAAATATTTACACATGAAAATCGGGATCAGTGAGAACATTGAGTGCAAGGCATGGGAGCCCTCACCTGCCCTGTTCCCCTCACTGCCCAAGCTCAGTGAGCCGGAAGCTCTGCTACCCCAGGTGCAGCCAAGAACACTACCGCCTCCCCCACCAGCTCCCACCCTGGGGCTGCGGTATCTCACCAGGAACGGCAGGAGCCCGCATCTGTCCTCCTCCCCAGCTCCGTGCTGCAGAAGCTTTGTTCCGGACAAGAGTAGCTAAGAGATCTGGGGTTCCTTCCAGGTAACCTCCATTCATAGGGCAGACGCTCTTCCCTGGTCACCCTCCCCCCGCTCACCTGCCCCCGCACACTGGCAGAGGTAAGCCAAGAAAATGAAGGGCAGCTGCTACAACCCAGTGCTCTGCTCATAAAGCATGGGTTTCACTCCAAGAGAAGTAGGCAGAGGTCCCAAGCAGTGCTAGAGCTTTTCTCCAGGGGTGAGGCAGGCCTTGCCAACAGAGGGCTCTGTAGCTCTCACCGAGGGCACTGACTGACTTGGAACAGAGCTTGTGGAAGTTCAAGCTTAAGGGCACTGTGGAGTACAATCAGCATTCTGGTGGTGAGCAATTGAGAGGAGAGTGGTGGCTACATTCAAGCTAAACTGTAGCCGGTACAGAAGTTTGACAGACCCAGGGAGAGAGCTAGCTAATAGGAGCCCTCCTCTTAGGTGGGAACAGGCCACAAAGACTGGCCCACAGAAGGCCTGGATTTAATTGGATCAGACTGTACAGCAACTTATGCTTGAAGACATGTCAGAAACCATAGACCATCGTCTGCAATTAGTAGACCTGATGGTAGAAGGTGGAGTAGGTTAGGTGTGTGACATGACAGCTAGGGACAGTCTTGTAAAAGAAATACTGGACTTATTAGGTCCAGTAGGTTACAGTTGTAAGAAGGCAGAAGACGGCCTTTCTCAAAGAAACACTGAAGGAGGATTGGACCATTGTCAGGGTGCGCCAAGAGGTCTGCCAAGGGCATGACCTTGGAAGTCCTTTCCAAGACCAGGATTTTAGGATTCTTGTCACTCTTTCCTCTTTCCTCTTTTCCTTCTATCTTTTAACGCTTAACTACCAGACCATTGTGTTAAGGACAGAGGTTACCTTTGTTGTTTGGAAAGATGACACATGTATGGTACCAAATACAAATTTAAAAGGGCAAACTTAAGTCTCATTTTTTCTTCTTCCCCTCCTACCCAGTGCTTCCCAGAGGCAATTCCTGTGATTTGTGTCCTTCCGGAAGTATTCTATTCCTAAGTAAAAATACAGGAGTCTATTCTTTAAAAACAATCATACACAAATGATAGCATACTCTACAGCCTCGTTTTGCATCTTGTTATTCACTGAACAAAACACATATGTACATGTGGGAGATGAACATTTTTAAACTTGTAAATATTTCAGCTGCACGAAACTGCAAATATAATGGATAGTTGTGTGTCCAGCTTAAGATTTCCCAGTTCAGTTGTTTGTCCCTAGTCTCTTCTTTTCCTCTTCTACCCAAGGGTAGCTGCTGTCCTAAATTTTGTGGTTACCATTTCCATGTACACTTTACTGCACAATGTTATTTTGCCAGTTTTCAAATTTGATATAAATTACATTATGTAGTCTACAAATTTCTTTTCTCAGCATTATGAGGTGTATCAATGTGGATGCGTGTTTCTATGGCTCCTTCATTTTCACTGCTGTGTGGGTTTCCAGGGATGAGTATTTTCACTATTCTGTTTGGCATGGAGTTTGTTTCTATCTTTTAGCTATTATAAACAATGCTGATTTAAACACTTATGCCCGGGTATGAGAGTTTCTCTACGATATATACTTAGGCGTGGTAGTAAGTCTTCAACTGCGTTATCTTCAACTTGACTCCATTCTTTTTATTCATTCTTTTCATTGGCTGCCTAGTAATCCCTTGTATTCACATACCATTGTTTAGGCAGTCTCCTAGTGACAGGTACTTAGGTTGCTTGCAAGTTTTGCACATGTGAGCATGTCTGCAAAATAAAATTTCTGGATGAGTGTTTTAATGAGGTCAGTTATATCATTTTGTTTTTGTTTTTTAAATTAAATGAGTTCATCAGGTAACAGTATCAGATATCTCATTCGTTGAAATGTTTTAAGTTTCACAGAATTTTTCAGCCCTGAATCCCTGCCTAACTCAATAGTCAATAATACATTTTTGTACTCCTCCCCCAGTTCAGTCCCAAGTATGGACATACTTTTATGAAATAAATTTATCAATAATTCTTGAATAAAAACATTACTTTGGGAGTTCATAAGTTTAGTATTTCTTACATAAGTGAATATAAGCATTCCCTGGTATGATTTTCAGTTTGGATGT
Organism: Rhinolophus sinicus; assembly: GCF_036562045.2. Classification (NCBI taxonomy): domain Eukaryota; kingdom Metazoa; phylum Chordata; class Mammalia; order Chiroptera; family Rhinolophidae; genus Rhinolophus; species Rhinolophus sinicus. The sequence goes on along the minus strand of NC_133755.1, from coordinate 65,762,232 downwards.
ATCTTATCTTACTAGGAGCCTAGTCAAGATACTAAGACTCGAATAGGCTGTATAATTTAGCAGCACAAGGGTCAGCAAACGATAGCCCATGGGTCAGATCTGTCCCACTGCCTGCTTTTGAATGCACCGTGAGCTAAGAACATTAAAAAAATTTTTCTCATTGTTTATTTTCATTTTTAAATGGTTGAAGAAAATAAAAATATATTTGATATGTAAAACTTTAAAAAGTTCACATTTCAGTGTCCATAAATGAAGTCATGTTGGAACACAGCCACGCTCATTTGTTTATGAATTGCCTGTGTGCTTTTGTGCTGCGGCAGCAGAAAGGATGGGAAGTCGCGGTGGAGATGGTGGTGCTGCTCTCCCAGTCGCTGCTCAGGGCCCTGCAAATAGCAGTGATGCGTTTGCAGTTTGACAGTTTCACATCATCATACTGGGACATTTTAAAAGATTACCAATACTTACCAAAATAAGAAAAGTGGACTTTGAATGCTTTTTAACGCAATGGAATCTGGATTATTTTACAAAGTTTTTTAATGCTTTTTAACACAGTGGACTGTGGACTACCTAACAAAGTTAGATGGCAGAACATTGGGGTTATTACACAGTGACGCAATCGCTATGCTAAAGAATACCTCATCATACTAAGTACTCAGCACTCGTCCCAACTCACAGGAAAGCAGTGGTCACAAAAATTTTAAATGGAGTATTTCATCACAGCAGAATTTCTTCACAAAAATTAAAAATCCAAATGCAGCTGCAACCAAAGTGATTTCAAAATGACTCATGCGTTAGCCAAACACATAAAACCACTTCCCAATAGTGAGTTAATTAAATCTCATTTAACTGAAGTGGCCAAAGATGTGTGCAGAGAAAATAAACTTATTTAGGACTGTTAGGGCTTCAGCAATAACAATTGCTTGAAATGTTGAGGGCCGTGGGAACAATATCAATAGAAAGCAAAGCAAATTATTTGAGTGGTTTTCCTTGGCTCTTGAGTTGACATGTGCTGACACTGCCCAGGTATTATTTGGAGTCGGTGCCAAGTCTGAAGTGACTGAAGAATTGGTCTCTGGAACAGCTACAGACAAGAATATTTTCAAACAAGTTGAGGAAACACAAATTCCCTACAACCTGAAATGGGACCTGCTGAAATGTGAATGGTGGTAAAAAAAAATATATGTGTGGCAGAGAAGAAGGCTTAGTTGGATAAATTTACAAAGCTTGTGAAGATGTAAAGCTTTTAAAGCCCATGGTGGTTATTTATTTTATTATTCATCAGCAGGTACTCTACATAAAATGTTTGAATCTGTCATTTACCATTATTTTATTGAACCAGCAGTGTCTACAGTGAGTTTTACTCACTCATGGACTTTGCCATCAGTTCGGTGAATTTTTGTCAGAAATAGGAACTGAGTATCCTGACTTGCCCTGCCACACAGCAGTTCTGGGCTTAGCAATGACAACATTTTACTGTGAATTTTCTTTTTTTTTTTAGCTCAAGAGCAAGATTTAAATTTTTCCAAGTGAGAAGAACTGCCTCAACCACTATTATGTCTTTGAGAATTTTTGCTGAAGACTTGATAATGTTTCTTAATAAGTCCAGCCTAAAATAACAATAAAACAGTGCTTATCTGCAAAAGTTGCAACAAGCCATTTTGAAGACAATTAACATTATTTGAACTATAAGTAATATCAGTCTGATTGAGGAGCTTCCATATAACCTTTGATTGGAAGTGATTCACGTACAATGTAATACTAGAAGGCAAATATCAAAGGGAAGAATCTACTAGAAGTCCATAAATACCTTCCAAGTGATGGATATGCTCCATTAAAATGATGTGCTTTGTGGGTTGATGGCACTGTTTGTCACAGTATCTAGGCTGTGGGAAAGGAAATATTCAGGAGAAAATATAAAATCTCATTGATCCACAGTAACATGACCATTTGCAATTGATTTTAATAAGGAAGCATAACTTTGAATTCCAGTTCATTGAAATGTTATCCCTCAAAAGGAATTATCTTCTCCTTAGTATACTTGTATGGGAAAAAAAATAATTGTACTCAGTTGTTATATTTTGAATTTCATCAATAAAAATTTTGTGGAAATTTGTTTTCTCTATATAAGTACCTACATGGTATCCTCAATTTTCCTCTTGGCCCACAAAGCCCAAAATACTTACTCTCTGCTCTTTATAGAAAAAAATCTACCAACCCCTGGCTTAGAGAAATGTGGCTCAGAACCAGCCATTTTCCTGTCACCACTTCTACAGCATTTTTGGTTTTGTTTTTAAAAGGAATATTATTCCTCACAGCAAGAAAAATTGGGAACAGAGCACATTACCTTTTATAGAAGTTTTTGGTCCTTATCCTTACAGGAAAGCTTTTTCAGCTTGTCATTTATAATGGAGTTTTATATTGTAACTGCCTAGAGGGGATATTCTTACTTCCTTTTACATGTGACCTTGGAAAGAAGATACATAGATAGATTGAGCCCCTGCTCAAGGCCAACCATTGTTTGTTATGTCTAATAAAAAGCTTTGAAATTTGTAAATGTTGACTTACCTGTCAAAGTGGTCAGACTGAGTGATGGTACAGAGTATATTTTGGTAAAGTTTGAATAAGTCATATTTTGCTAAAAGCCTGTATGTTAAAACACTGCTTATGTAAGAACAAATAATATTTTTGTCTTGTTTTGAATTTGCAATAAGAGACGTATAGCTCTGCCTCTTTAAATGGGTTGCTTCTCATATTTTTAAGCGTGCACTACTTGATGAAAAACTTAAAAGTGGAATAAAAGTAAAAAGAAGGAAAAAAATTCATGCCCTGTCTGAAGGCCTCTCCTAGAAATACAGAGGGTGCCCCCCAAAAAAGTTTACACATTTTAAGAAAGGAAAAAACTATTAAAATTGTAATACTCAATATATACCAATAACAAAAGATGAATACAAATCACGTTTGACGTCTGCAATTACAAGAGGTGCTCAAAGTGGTTACCGTCAGCGTCCAGACACTCCTGATTACGGCGAGCATTGTTTGGTAGACTTCTGTGGCGAGCGTGTAAACTGCTTCAACACCACAGCAGAAGAGCAGGACTTGTTGCTGTGCGAGGCCTCCCGGTCTCCCCTTATGTACGTCATACACAGTACGTACCCTGCGTCTCAAAACTTATCACGAATGCGTGCAATTGTTAGGCGTGTTGGAGGTTCTGGTGCAGACTCACACCTCCATTGTTGTACTTCCACACATTCTCAAATTTCAAATACCACTTCATAATGGTCTTAGCGACAACCTTGCTTCCATCATTTTTTTTGACTGTCGTGTCTGTCTCAGGGTGACGATAACATTCATTTGATTAATGCCGTCTTTTGAGCAAACGTCATACTGCAATACACATTGCTACCATAATTCAATTCAACTTCGAAAAGTAATACGTAGATAACATCTCTTAAAATGTGTATACATTTTCTTTGGCACCCTCGGTATTTTTAGTGCTTGCCTTTCTTGCTAAGTCCGTGATGTTTGATGTGTGCTTGTTCCAGTACCCCCAACAAGTGTTGGTTTTTATTTTGAAGGAAAATTTGAGAACGGTGTTGCTGAAGGAATGGTGGATCCCAGCCTAAACCCCATTGCAGCCTTTCGACTTACAGTTATTCAGAATTCTGCTGTTTGGGCCATTCTTAATGAGGTAAGACAATATATTATTACATCAGTGAAACAGCTTAGATTGTACATGTTTTACAACATTTTGACTTCATATTTAAGGCCTTGTTGGAATTGAAAATTGCTTATTGTACGTTTCACAATTTTGTATTTCAGATTCATATTAAAAAAGCCACCAACTGATCATCTCCTAAGAAATCAACACATTTTTTTCCTGTAAATTTATTGATTAAAGATAGTGAAGCATGTACCTTTTTTTTTTTTACTTGAACACTACCTCTTGTGAAATCTACTGTAGATGATTGTCATTTCCACTCGGAAAGTGAATCTCCCATGGATAATTGTATTCATTCGAACCTAAGCTGTCCTCCAATTTTAACTTGACTCAAACATTTTACAGTTATGACAGCCTGTTAATATGACTTGTACTATTTTGGTATTATACTAATACATAAGAGTTGTACATATTGTTACATTCCTTAAATTTGAGAAAAAATAATGTTAAATACATTTTATGAAGGGGGTACTTTTGAAATTCATTTATTTTACTATTATAGACCCTCTTTTATAGATTATCAGGGATTATATATATATATAAATATATAAATACACATAAAAATGTTATGGAGTTAATTTATTAGAAACACTTAAAAAGTACGTATTTTTGTGCAGGAAATTTTTGAATCAATACTTTTTTTGAAAACCAATTACCTTGCTTTTTTAAGTTATTTCTATATTTTTCTTTGGAAATGCAAACATTACAAATTAATGCCATTTTTCAAATTGCACTGCCATTTAAGAGTGATTACAGATTGATTTCCTAAATGAAATACTTTTTTACAGTATTCCTCCCCTTATCTGTGGTTTCGCTTTCTGTGGTTTGTTACCCACAGTTAACTGTGGCCCAAAAATACTAGGTTGGCGCAAAAGTAATTGTGGTTTAAAAGGTTAAAAATAAATGCAAAAATCAAAATTACTTTTGCACCAATCTAATATTAAACGGAAAATTCCAGAAATAAACATTCCTAAGTTTTAAATTACACACAGTTCTGAGTAGTGTGATGAAATCTCGTGCCATCCCTACTCCGTCCTGCCCAGTACATGAATCATCCTTTTGGGTTGAGAGTATCTGCCTCACTGCATCTCATCACGTAGGCATTGTATCACCTCAAAAGAAGGGTGAGTACACTACAATAAGATATTTTGAGAAAAACAAACCACATTTACATAACTTTTATTAGTTTATTGTTATAATTGTTCTATGTTATTATTAGTTATTGTTCATCTCTTCCTGGGCCTAATTTATAAATTAAACTCTATCATAGGTATGTATGTGTAGGAAAAAACTGTGTGTATATAGGGGTCAGTACTATCCACGGTTTCAGGTATCCACTGGGATCTTGGAACGTGTCTTCTATGGATAAGGGGGCACTGCTGTAATCAATGATTCTGACCAGAATATTTTCAAAGGCATTTGTCATTCCTGAAAGCCAAAATTTTAAAGACCAATGTCCTTCTTGAGGCTTATTTTACTGTACTGTGTATGGTGGATAGCCACAGAAAATCAGTCTGATGAATTTTAACGTGTGGGGTGCCGCATTCAACCCCAATTATCATAGACGTAACTCGTTACATTCCTCTGATAAGTAAGATGACAAACTTCTTTTTTAATGTTTGTCTTTAGTCCATGAGTTAGATGCATTGTCTCTTTTCCTGTAAATCCTTATATTTCTGCAATCATTTTATGAGTTCTGGCAAAGTGTTTTCTACATAATGCTACTGTATGAGTCATAACTGATTTAATTATAAAGAAAAACAAAATTGTAATATATTGGTTTTTGGTGAAAAGTATTGCAGCAGTTGTGTGTTTTTCCTAAATGATTTATTCTATTGCATTAGAACTTACAAGTAAACTCCAAGAGCAGTACTCTTAAACATGCAATTCCAAATATTACTACTATAAACAAAGATATTATCAGCCTCAGCAGTCGGTGATCTTTACAAAAGCATTTTACTTTTACAAAGTTCTGAATTACCAACATCAGTTCCCAACCAGTCTGGCGTGCGCTTCAGGTGGGTGGGTTGCAGATGCGAGGAGATTGATCCCAAGTCAGGTGGGTCACGGTGGGTGACAGTCAAGAAATTGGATCCCACAGCGGCTGGAGGCTCCAGCCAGCTGCCGCCAGCCTGGAGGAGCCTCGCCTGGCTACCTGTGCTGAGAAAATGGCTTCCAGATGGCACCGCTTTCTGTGTTGCAAGGTGACAAAGGCTGGGAAGCACTGATGGGGTACAATTATTTACGTTACTCCACAGTGAAATCATTTGTAGTTTTCTAGATTTAAAAAGTCACGTTTCCAATAATGATTTTTATGTCAAACTCTAGTTAGTTTTTTTATTGGGGTTTTTACATTTATTTTTCTTTTTTTTTTACTGTTTATTTTCTTCTCAAATTCCCTTGGCCCCAGTGCCTACAGGTAGATTTCATTTGAAAGTGACCTTTCATAGAATTTTGGCACCAGCTTAACATACTAAATTATTGCTTAACAACTAAGTATCAGGAGGTAGAAATGTGCAGGTGGGTTCAAAAGTCCCCTCGTGTACCCGCTTCCTAAGTAGCCAAGTCTGCTTTCAGGAAGGCCATACTCTGGAAACCCAGGGAGGTGACAGGTCCCGCAGCCACTTATCTGTCGGGGCACCTTGGTCTTTAGGCTGAGCCATTTCCTGCTTTCCTGTTTCCTCCCAGCTCAGCTCACCCCGCCTGCTCCTGGAAACACTTTTAGCCAGATCTCATCCATCTTTCAAGGACCCCCTTGTGTACCCCTCACCCTGAACTGGCTACAAGTGCCTGCAGTGGTACCTTGCACATGGCAGGCGGCAGGCAGTGTTTGGATGAGGACGCCCCTCTTTTACCTACTGTCCCCGACACACACACGCGTGCGGGCTTACACACTCAGCTCTCGAGGTTTTGTTTATGGGGCATGCACACGCGCGTGTTCTCTGACCAAACTTCAGGCTCCCGAGGGCAAGCCTGTAACGTGCTCCCATCAGTCTTCTGCAGCAGCAGGTACAGTCTCATTGTCAGACGCTCTCTCCTGTCCCCACACTCTGTGCTAGACAATTAGGAGCAGCCATAATTATTGTGGCCCATAAGTGTCGTGTTAGGGATGAGGTGTCAGGATAGAAGATCAGAGGTGAGAAGTCCTGGAACTGAAAGTCAGTTCTTGACCTTGAGAGGACAGACCCACTTTTACCAAAATAGTGAGTGGGGAAGTGTCAGCTGGTGGGACTATAGGTAAGTGAGGCATGGCCTGGCATCTGCTGTGTACTGTCCTGTGTGGTAGCCACCAGATACATGGCGGCTCTTCAAATTTCAATGAAACATTCAGCTCTTCCGTTACACTAGCTACAGCTCAAGCACCCAATAGCCACGTGTGGCTCGTGGCCACTAGGTTGGCCAGCACAGCTCTAGCATTTTCCGTCGTTGCAGAAAGTACTGTTGGCCAGCACTGTGTTAGGATGCTAATAGCAACATTTTAGAAACCACAAAAATGAATTTGGGTTATTAGGTTAAAGCAGACATGCAGAATGTATCATAATGCAGATGGTGATGAGTATTAAAGGTGAGAAGGTTGAGGACCTATTTCTAGGATTCTGAGGTCCAAGATTTCTGGGTTCTGGGTTCTAAATCTCATGTGTTCTTTGCAGCACGCCCTGTACCATACTCTGTAGACAAGGAGCAACAGTGTAAGGTAGTGAAATTGAAAACGCTTTGGGAAAAGCCGAGTGCAAATGGATTATTGAGGACGCAGCCACGTGTCTATTACAAACAAGTATTGGATTTGTCTTTCAACAAAGGAATGGCTTTTCAAATCAGTGGTTGCACTAGTAAATAATTAGGTGGTGTTATTTTAAAAACTTTTAAAGGGCTGCTTTTAAATATGTCATAATAATGAAAGAAGTTGTCTCCCAACAATGCTGTCCCAAAGACGCATTTGGTTTCATGAAAGATGTTTGGAGGTCGCGCTAATTAATAGTATGTATTTGGAGGAGCCAGAGTTCTGTGAATGACCCCTGATGACCTTGTGTGTCTCCCGGGAGTATGATCCATAATCATGTTATACAGCAAGTTTACCTGGGAGCAGCTAATCTAATCACGTGAGCCCAAAACAGTTTTCTCAAGCTGATAGCAGAAGTCAGATTCAAAGCACCATTGCTGGTTTAAGATGGAGGCCACGTGAGAAGACATGCAGATGGCCTTAAGCAGCTGAGGGCTGCCTCAGCTTACCTCTGAGGGAATGGGACCTGCAGTCCCACAGCCACAGAAACTGAATTCTGCCAGCAACCTGAACAGGTGGTGAGTGGCTTCTCGTCCCGCAGATGAGAGCCCGCCCCGCCAGCACCTTCATTCCAGCCACCTACACTGCCGTGACATGAGAAAGGGTATGGTCCGGAATGGAGGGTGATTTGTTATGCAGCAATGGAAAGCGGATACGGTGTTTAAGACAGGTGAAGAGGATGTCTTCACTCAGAGTCCCTCCGGTATGTTGACAGTTCTTGATCAAGCGAGTAGTCTGAGGTTCCCAAATCCTACCTGGGCCTCAGCTGGAATTTCTGCACCAGAGGTCTCAGCCTCCCTTGGGAGTTTGTTAGCAAACACTTGCAGCATCTTAGCAGTGTTTCCTGGAGGAAATGCTAGAACAAGGTTGTAGGAGTAGGATCCAAACAGCGTGTGAAGAATGTCCTGGAAGAGGTGTACCTTTATGCTGATTGTCTGCTCGGAGCCTGTCAGTGTTTTATTTGCGAATGATGAACAGCAGTATTTTGAATAAGATTAAATTAGGAGAAAAAAACCTTTCTGTCTTTATATAGGGATCAGATAAGCTACTTTGTATTGAAGGACTTAACTTTTTTGAACCCAAACTTCTAAGCACACATCAACTCCTACATGTGCTAACCAAATTTTTGTACTTTGTGACTATTTTCCAAAATACCTCTTTCCAAGCCATTACCTGCTAAAGAAGTTTATTTTTATTTTGGTTTATCCATTAATTTTTGTGCTTATTTTTACTGTCTTGCCATAGCCTTGATGTAAGAAGAGCTAAAGGAAAGAAAGGAGAGGCTAATACTGTCACAGGTCAGAATCTGGAGCTACAGCTTAGTGTCTTAGGGGAACTTATTCTCATCTTCCTTTTGCAGAAAAGGAAACTTTTCCAAGCCATGTGGCAGTATTTAGTGTGTGAAATTTAGTTTGTTATGAATTTTAGTAATCTTAACAGATAAGGTGCCATGATAACTAGTATGCTACTTTAATGCATGTGGACCTACGATGCTGAAAAGACGATTACCATGGTATTTATTTAAGAGGATTTGTTAGTATATCCGTATCATCAATTCCTATATATAAACTCCTCTCCTGTTACCTGAGACTCTCCCTTCACCAGGTCAAACACTAACTAGGTCATTTTCAAAGGGACAAACAAGAACGAGCTGGCACTCCAGAGTATGAGTTGAGAGCTGACAAGACATTGTCAAGAAAGTAAACTCAGTGTTGAATGGAAAGCACTGCGTGCTGCCCTTCCCCAGTTAACGCTGCAGTAAAATGTCCAGGCCCGGGTGCTGAGAGTAGGACCGCTTGTAGGCGTATTTAATACGCGGACATCAGGAAGGCTCGTTTATGTATCTCCGACTTGTTCCATGGTTTAGTAATTAGCAAACTGCTCTGGAATCAAAGGTTTGGTACTTTTCGTTCGATTAGCATTCCATGATTTATTTGAAATGCTCAGTTTGCTGAAATTGGGTGAAAAAAACCTTTTGAAGACATATTCTCTGAGCCTTAAAAATGGCCGGTGTCGACAGTACTGTAAGATGCACTGCCAGCAGATTTGATACTTTTCATTTCGGTAGAGACAGCAATGTTGTCTAAGTAAGATTCAGAAATCAGCTGATTATAACAATTATGTTTCATTTATGGAATGAAAAACTAAATAGAAAGGTGGTCTTCACATTTGGGGACACTTCTGGAAGCACCCCTTGGAGAAGCTGCCTGAGGCATTGCTTTTCTAGGATGCACCAATTTTTTTTCTCCTTAAATGTACCAGACATATTTCCTTACAGTGTCTTCATTGGTTGAGTGGATAATGTCTATAGTAATATTTTAGGTACCTGTTAGATTTTCAAAGGAAGACTATTTTCAAATTTGCTGCTATAATTGAAAACCTAATAACTGGTCCTGTTGACTGTGCCTTTTGTCACTATTTCTCTGCCACAATCGCTCATGTGTATATGAAATAAAGAAATTTAAAAAGCCATGTTGAATTCAAGATTCCTGCTAATAAAAATGGGCAAGACTTAACGAGTACCAGTTTTGTATTGGTTTTGTTCAACACTGATATAATAATAGTTTACTTGAACTATCTTCAGGTAGAAAACAGGAGTGGCTCTTCTATGTGGGTTTTAGAAAAATTTGAAAGAAAGGAAAAAAGCTTTAGTGTTAAGTCAGTGATTCTCAATGTTACATGAGCTATATAGCTTCCAAGTTAAGAGTAACCACCACAAATGTCTTCTTATTTGGGGGTTTTTGCATATAAAATGATATTTAGGGCCTGTACGTACAGTGATTCCTATTTGAGTTACATTACAGGTAAGGAGGCTTCTGAGGGTTAAACTAGAATGCAGCCCCTCAGCGATGGAGGCAGACTGGACCTTGTGCACGCTTTCAAAAATAATTCATTTTAAAAATCATTTTACCTTTCTAATGTCCTCATGCCCATAGTACTTTGTATAGCATTCTTGGTTGTGTAAATATTAGAATGAATAAAATACATGCTTTAATTTAAAAAATATTTATTATAGAAATGTACATTTAGTTTTAAGGAATGTATTTGACAATAGTGTTAACATACATATTTCCTCAATTGGCAAACTTTACACCTTTAAGAAGATATCTACAATGAGAGTTTACTTACAAGTTTCCTAAGAAATCACTTCGCCAATACTGTTGACACAGTTAAGATACAACAGTCTCACTTTTCATTTCACTCTGTACTTGTAGAAGGAGCACAGCGCATGAGTGAAGTTCCATCCCAGGGCTAGTGACAGCCCGTAGAGCAGAATGAGAGGCGCAAATGGGTAGAGAAGAATTACTGTATTTTTCAAAAATGGCAATGCTGGAAAAGAAACAAATCCAAATTCAGTTTTTAGAAGAGAAAATATGACTAATAAATGAACATCCTGAAAGACAGCTCTTATTACAACATGTGGGGCCAAACAGGAACACGCCCTCTGAATCTGTAAGATGCTGGTGTGGGGCTGGAGCTCTCCTGGGCTCACTTTAGCTGCTTCCCTTCTCCGGCCGTGAAGAAGCCCAGAGCAGGGACTATCTCAGCACAGACGCTGAATGAGAAGCAACTCGGGACTAACACAAGAATGAGGAACAAACATCACAAATATTAAGGAAAACAGTGGCGAGTTTAAACCTGTGTCAGCTTCAGAAGCCGCTACGAGTCCATCTTAAAATACCAACAGAGATGGATGATGTAGGAAAAGAACAACTCCTAGCTATCTGAGATTTCCCAATGTAGAAAGCATGACACCTCCACTCTGAGAAGGTAAGATCTCAAGTAGTATCCCAAGCTTTAGGAAAGAACTAAAATTCTCAAATATAAAATCTGTCCCCAAGTAGCCACATTTCTTTCTTGCTCATTGCTTAGTTAGTGGGTCCCCACCCCATACATTCTAACTAAATAGTCCTCAGACAGGAAGCCCCCAAACTGTAACTGAGCTGTAACCAAACTATTCTAAAGCTACTAGGACAGTGGTCAAAACTCCACTCAGAACCAGTTACGGCGTGGTAACCACAGTGATGACATGTCACAAATATCCCCTTTGAACTAAAGAAAGGCCTCCCAATGCCCTAAACAAGGTATTAAATTCGAGGAGGTGAAGTGGTCCCTGGCAAAGCAGCCGAGGGGGTGGGGACAGCTCCGACCAGAGGCACCAGCCAGGGGTAAGTACAAGTGGTTTGTGTTTACAGTGAGGCCCTAACCATCCAGAAAGGAAGGGTTAAAAAACACCATGTTTGTAAGTTATGAAATATCTAGATTTAATTTAGCTCTATTTAATGGAGATCATTTAAAATAAATGAAGAATAACGTAAACACGTTTCTCAGTCACGTTAAGAAAAAGGGACTGAAAGCAGGATTTAACCATAAATTTGTCAATCTATCCTGAGGCCAGAAGTGGGGCCCGACCTGTGATCACCTACAGAACCTACAGTGATCACAAGAATGGGAAATGAGGCAGAGGTGTTAAATCCCTACGTGGCCACTCATGCGACCCAGGCCTGCCTTCACTCTCACCTGCTGGTGACCAGAACCTGAGAGCCTGGGGAGGAGGAAACGGCGAGGGTTCCTGCCGTGACTCAGTCAGTCAATATGGTTCCTTGCAACAAAATTGGTTCCGTATCAGCTGTGCCACTTTGCAGATGTGCAATCCTGGCCAAGTTACTTAATCTCCCTATGCTTGTTCCTCGTTTGAAAAATGTGTTGCTGGGAAGATTAAATGACATAACTCACCCAAAGGACTTGGGGCAGTGCCTGCAATGCTCCATAAAAGTAAGCTTACTGTATCACACTCCCCCTCCCTGTTACGTGTCTGGCCGTGGGCAGTACTTACCGCTGTATCCCAGGAAGGTCACATAGATGTAATAACCCACTGCAATCAACCAGAAGGTGTTTCCGACCAAATAGCCAATAAACGTGTCTGTCAGGATGACATCTGCCGGAGACATGCAGACAATGAGTCCAGTGCACAGTGACAACTCGGTGAGCAGCTGAGTAGTGAGTGTACTTACGGTTGATAAAAAACAGCTGGATAAAATGCAGGATGACTAGGAGAGGGTAAAAGGCGTTCAGATGCACATCGAAGGCGTAGCCCCACTCCACGTCGTAGTCTCTGCTCTGCCGTTTCACCAAGTACTTGTTAGAGATGAACCTGAAAAGCAACATTCCAATCACTTTCATACTACAATACAATTCACTCTGGGAAGGTTTCCTGACAACATGCTGTACCGAGCATTACCCCAGACGCTGGAGACACTTGGTAAACAAAACACAAAAACCTCTGCCTTCAATCGAGGGGGAGCAGACCGACAACATAAATGTGTCACGTGGCACCATGGAGAAAATGTGCGGGAACAGACAGAATTCCGAGTACAATGTTAGATGTGACATCTGGCAGTGACAGGAGTTATGGGGCCAGAGCTTGCCAGGCTGCCGGGAGGCCCTGTGCAGAGCAGGTGGCAGGTGCGTGGTGTGTGTGCAGAACGGGCAAGGACACCAGTGTGCCGGAACAAGGGAGCAGAGTAGCAGGAAGTGAAATCAGAAAAGAAACGGGGCCAGAGCCTGTCGCCACTGTGGCTTTTACTCTTGGTGAAATAAGGAGTCATCTGACTTACTGTTTTGACCAAGTTCCTCTGGTTGCCAATCTGAGAACAGACAGCAGGGACGAGCGGAAGCGGAGGCCAGTTGGGGGGGAAGAACAGGATGGTAGCAGTGGGGTGGTGACATACTGTACTTAGAAGGCAGAGCCAATAGAATTTGTTTATTGGATGGGGAGGATGAGGGGGAAAATCCAGGATGACAGATTTCTGCCTCAAACAAATGGAAGACTGAGGTGGGAGTGGCTTCAGAAAGGATGGCTGGCGTTAATACAGAACCGAATTTAGCAGAATATCAGTGTAGTGTGCTTTTGACAAAATGCCTGAATGTCTTTTATATGCTTAATTTTAAAAAATGTATTTAATGAAGGGACAAAAATTCAATACATTATGTAACCCACAAAACAAAATATTTGGGGGGGAAGATCTTGGGGGGGGAATAAAAATAAAAGAAAGGATGGCTGGGGGCAGGAAGGAAAGTCAGCAGTTTGGATTTGGACTTCTTACACTGAAGACCCCTTTGTACAGAGTAAGAAGTACGTAAAGTCTAGAGTTTGGAGAAGGCCAAACTGCAGCTATAAACCCATCAGTGTGTAGATGATAATGGTATCACCCCCAGAACTGGTCCAAGGCCTATGACCTGGGGTACCCCCTATTGAAAGGTCAGGGAGCCAGGAGGAACTAAAAGTAGAGTGGCCAGTGACCTGTCCAGCCATAAAAACAATTATTCACAGTTATGTTACTGTTCTACAGCATGGCCTACTAGTTCAGTTAAATTATGAATGAACGAAAAGTAAAATAATCAGCTTTCAGTCCCGGTGGGCATAGTAAGACCCCAAACTCCCGTCTTCCCAGGAACTGACATTTACACCCGCAGAGAACAATTCCCGCTGAAGAACAGGGCTGCCTGAGCAGCTTCTGCACAGCAAACGAGACAGAAACGCAGTCCCGTGGGAACCCCGCCCCCAGCACACCTGCCCCTGAAGAGCCCGCCCAGGGGCACAGTGAGAAAACTGGTTTAAGAGGCACCTAGTCTATACTGGGAGGAAATCCATTTACTAACCCTAGAGCATCTGCCAAATAGGAAGGGAACAGTGGGAACGCTGTTCAGTGTTGGGGGCACAGACAGCACCATTTGCTGCCCTCCCCGCCCCTTGACCACGTGGGCAGGACATGATCCAGGCAGCGTAGCAGTCTCCAAGCTGGGCAAGGCTGTCAGTGCACCAGGCCTCAGGCCCACCCATACCTCCTCGGCTTCTCCTCGGGACTCCCTGTGGCCCGTACCCTCTCCAGCAAGCTTGTGGCCTGGCATGGCTTACCCCCTGGTCTCCCTGTGGCTGCTCCAGCTCCAGCTTCCAGCAGGCCTGCCAAAGTGACCCTGCTGCCCCTGGCACCCCCTATGGCTGGCACCGGCTCTAGCTACAGCTCCCGCCCCAGTATGGCCTGTCCCTGGGTCTTCCCAACACACACAGTCTACAGGAGGGAAGCTCCTACACAAGGCCATCCCTTCAAGACCAGAGAGGTAGCCATCTCCCCTAACTCAGACATAGCAAAAATGACTCAACAAAAAAATAAATTCTAAACGAAAGACTAGGATAAAACCGCAGAAAAAAAATTTAAATGAAACAGACACAAGCAATCTACCACGTGCAGAGCTCAAAACACTGGTTATAAGAATGCCCAATGGCCTCAGGAGAATACATGAACTCGGAGAACCAAAATATAGAAGATGTAAAACAGAACCAATCAGAACTGAATAACACAATAATTGAAAATACACTAGAGGGAATCAACAGCAGATCAGCTGATACAGAAGTGTGATCAGGGAGCAGGAAGATTAGGTAATGGAAATCACCCAATGGAAAGAGCAAAAAGATTTTAAAAAGAAACTCTGATCAAGATTGTGGAATAAGTGAACTCTGAGCTCCCCCCAATCACACCAAAATTACAACGAAATTACAGAACAACCATCACTGAAAAGCACCCAAAGACTAGCTGAACAGAATTGCTGTAACTATAGATACAAAACAAAAGCCACGTGGAGACCAGTAGGAGAGGTGGTGACACAACAGCTACCCACACCCACGTGTGGTGGTGAAGAATCGAGAGCGAGAACTCAGCTGCAGGTCTCCCCTGAAGAGCAGGGGGTCCCAGCCCCACACTGGCCTCCCCAGTCCAGGGTTCCAGTGCCAGCAAAAGGAGACCCCACAACATCTGGCTGTGAAAACCAACATGGATTGCATCTGAGAGACAGGGCTGCTAGAGACCAAGGCACTGCTCTCACAGGGCCTGCACTCAGACTCCCTCACTCAGCTCCAGCGCTGAGGCAGCAGCTCAGAAGGCACCAAGAACATACAGGGAGGAGCTGAACTGATTAACTTCAGGAAGGGGCCTGGAGGGGTCAGGACAACTGTCACGGGACAAAAGCACTCACAGAAACCGCTATTACTTTGCTGAGCTTTCTTCCCACTCGACCCACACAGAACAGGCAGGTACCAAATCTGTGCTCTCCATAAACCTGACTGACATTGTTCTCCCACCCTGCTGATTCCCTGAGACCTGCCCCACCCCACTTGCTCACACAGCCTGAGCCTCTTCAAACAGCTCCTCCACGAGTGGCCTGGCATGGCACACAGTGTGGACATCCCCACTGCAAACCCCACATGAGTGGTGGCTTTCCTAGGCTTGCGCTGCACTTTCCCAAAGCTCTGCAAAGCCCAAACAAGCAGCAGCTGGTCGTAGCGTGCATTGTAGCTCTTGCCAAGCGGCTCTAAGCCCAGTATCAGTGGCAACCAGCCTCAACTTGCACTGTAACACCGATCAGGTGGACCCAAGTCTGGCATAAGCAGTGGCCACTCTTGGCTGTCATGTAGCTCCGACTAAGAGGCCACAAGCCAGGCACAGTGGCAGCTGGTCTCAGCCCACATTATAGTGCCCATCAAAGGGTCCCAAGTCTGGCACTAATGCCAGCCGGCCTGAGTTCACAGTGTAGCCTCTCCCAGGCACCTCCAAGTCCAGCAGAAGCAGCAACCAACCATATATCACTTTGCAGCTCCTACCAAGAGACACCAAGCCAGGCACAAGTGGCGGCTACACTGGGCCTGTACTGGAGCCCCTCCCAAGAGGCTCCAGACCCAAAACACCTGGTGGCCAGCTTCAGACCACACCAGAGCACCAACCAACCAGCGCCACAAATGACACACCAAAGGGTGGACTTGGCTGGCACCACAGCCCTGCTAAAGCAACTCCCACTCTGTAAGGTCAGCCCCCACATAACAGCTTGTCCGCTGTGGTCACATCCAGCCCTCACAGCCAGTCACCCTGAGGGTCAATCCCACCCACTGATGTGCCAACAGCAATTAAGGCTCAACTACAACAGAGGGCACACATCACCCATACAAGGGACACACCTGGAGTACCTGGTTCTGATGACTAAGGAGACTGCACAGTGGGTCCCACAGGGCACCTACTACATAAGGCCACTCTACTAAGACCAGAAGGCAAAGCAGCCCTACCTAATACATGGAAACACAGGGAGGCAGCCAAAATGGGGAGACATAAGAAACATGTCCCAAATAAAAGAACAGAACAAAGCTCCAGAAAAAGAACTAAACAAAATGGAGACAATCTATCAGATGCAGAATTCAAAACACTGGTTATAAGGATGTTCAGTGATCTCAGTGAGAACTTCAACAAAAGATAGGAAACATAAAAATGGAGATAGAAAACACAATAAAGAACTAATCAGAAATAAAGAATACAATAACTAAAATGAAATATACATTAGAGGGAATCAAGAATAGAATAGATGAAGTAGAAGATCAACTCAGTGATTTAGAAGGTAGCAGAAAACACCAAATCAGAACAGCAAAAAGAAAAAAATAATCCAAAAAAATGAGGAAAGTTTAAGGGGCCTCTGGGACAACATCAAGTGTATCAACATTCACATTATAGGGGGACCAGAAGGAGGAGGGAAAGAAAGGAACTAAAAACCTATTTGAAGAAATAATGGAAAAATTCTCTAACCTGGTGAAGAAAATAAATATACAGGCCCAGGAAGCACAGAGAGTCCCAACAAGATGAACCCAAAGAAAACCGCAAGTCACATCATAATTAAAATGCCAAAAGTTAAAGACAAAGAACGAACCTTAAAAGTAGCAAGAAAAAAGCAGTTAGTCCTATGACAGTCCAAGGGAGCTCCCATAGGACAGTGAGCTGATTTCTCAACAGAAACTGCAGGCCAGAAGGGATTGGCATGAAATATTCAAAGTGATGAAAAGCAAGGACCTACAACCATGTCTACTCTACCCAGCAAGTCTATCATTTAGAATCCAATGACAGATAAAGACTTCCCCAGACAAGAAAAAGCTAAAGGAGTTCACCAACACCAAACCAGAATTACAAGGAATCTCAGTGGAACTACTTTAAGATGAAAAGAAGAAAAAAAAAAGAATAAAATGGCAATAACTACACATCTATCAACAATTATTTTAAATGTAAATGGATTAAATGCTCCAATCAAAAGACAAAAAGAAAAGGTGGCTGAATGGATAAGAAAACAAGACCCTTTCATATGCTGACTACAAGAGACTCACTTCAGATAAAAAAAACACACTGAAAATAAAGGGATGGGGAAAAGATATTTCATGAAAATGGAAAACAAACGACAAATCTGGAGTAGCAATACTTATACCAGACAAAATAGACTTTAAAACAAAGGCTGTAACAAGAGACAAAGAAGAATCCAGTAATCCCACTTGTGGGTATTTATCCGAAAAACCTAACACGCTACATCAAGGAGATGTGTGCATACATATGTTCATTGCAGCATTGTCTACAATGGCCAAGATGTGGAGGCAGCCTGGGTGTCCATTGATGGATGAATGGAAAGGAGGTGGTGGTACATATGTACAATGGAATATTGCTCAGCCATGGAAGGGAACAGGTTCTTGCCACCTGCAGCGCCATGTATGACCCTGAAGGGTGTTGTGCTGAGTGGAGTGTCAGACACAGAAAGACAGGTGCAGTGTGATTTTGCTTATATGTGGAATCTTAAGAACAAAATAAACAAAACAGAAGCAAACTCAGAGATACAGAGGACATTTTGAGGACTGCCAGACAGCAGTGAGACTGGGAATAGGTGAAAAAAAAGGGGAAGTGATTAAGAAGTTCAAATTGGGGGAGGAGGAAAAATGGCGGAGTGAGGTGAGCCTCTGTAAAGCTCCCCTGGAATTTACAACGAATCGAACAACAAAAACTCCACAAAGGACACCCTGCACAGCAGACAGGCAAGATGAAGAGGCCCACTACCGACTGAAATCACCTACAGATGGGAGATTCGCGCGAGTGGAGGGAGGAGAAAACGGAGAAGTGCGCGGAGACGGAGCCGCGCGGGCGCAGGACGCAGACCTAGCTCAGTGCTCTGAGCTTGCTGCTTCCCGGAACTACCGCAGCTGCGGGAGAGGGAAGAACTCGGACTGCTAGGGCTCCGCTTATGGCCCACAGGGCTGAGGAGACAGCATATAACACGGCTGAACCCAATGCTCACGGCAGAGACCTCGGAGAAAAGACTGAGGGAAAAAGGCTGAAAACGGTGGTTTAAGCCCTCACTGCCGAGCAGAGAATGGAGCCTTAGGCATTGAGACTAGCCACCCCCTCCCTACCCTCCCAGAGCTCGCCCGGCCCCCACCTACCCGGTGCTAGAAGCGGAACAGTAGCAGTGTCAGATCAAAAGAACAGAATATTTGCTGTTCTGAGAACTGTGGACCGCAGACACAGATTCGCAGTCCAACTAGTTCCAGCAAAGGGGAGGGAGCTGTGGAAGCAGGACTGGCTGTGGTGGTGGTCGCTGCCATTGCTCTGGGCCACCTCTCACAGCTCACCCCGCCCATGGCCCCACCTATCTGGGCGGATCCCTGCAGGAGTAAACAGAACTGCTGAAACATACGGGCTCTGAACCTGGAGCTGGAAGAGCTTTGGAACATCAAAAGCTCTCCACATACCCACCGGGACACTGCGCCCTGTGACCTAGACGAACTATTAACAGAGGAGAAGCCCGTCTCCCAGGGAATCCCCCCATTCTGTGAGAAGCTGGAATAGTGCAGAGAAAACATAGCACTACCGTGTGAGACAAGAAAAATAAGCTGCAGTTGGAGAAAGAAATAAAACATTCTACTAACAAGTACTGGAAAACAAAAGAAAGACCGCTTCCTATCAACCTGTTGCAGAAGCCACTCCTGTAGATGTCTAGGAAGAGAAATAGTAAATCAGTAATTGCCATGAATAACCAAGGCAACAAGATAGCTCAGAAAGAAAGTGAAAAATCTCCAGAGAAGGCACTTAAAGATACAGAAATATGTGACTTAAATGACAGAGAATTCAAGATTGCAGTTCTGAAAAACTCAACGAGATGCAAGAAACACAGAGAGTCAGTTAAATGAACTCAGAAACACAATCAAAGAACAGCATGAGCATTTTATGAAAGAGATTGAAATTTTAATAAACCAAATAGAATTTCTGGAGATTAAGAACTCAATAGAAGAAATTAAGAATGAAATAACCAGCTTAGGTAGTAGAGTTGACCAGATGGAGGAAAGAATCAGTGACATCGAAGACAGAAACCTGGAAATGACACAGATGGAAGAAGAAAGAGACTTGAGACTTAAAAGAAATGAAAGAACTCTACAAGAACTTTCTGACTCCATCAGAAAGAGCAATATAAGAATAATGGGCATACCAGAAGGAGAAGAAAGAGAGAAGGGAACAGAGAATATATTCAAACAAATTGTCGATGAGAACTTCCCAAACTTGTGGACAGAACTGGACCCTCAAATCCAAGAAGCAAATAGAACACCTAGTTACCTCAATCCCAACAGGCCTTCTCCAAGGCACATTGTATTGAAGCTGTCTAAAATCAACGACAAAGAAAGAATCCTCAAGGCAGCCAGGGAAAAGAAGACGGTAACTTACAAAGGAAAGCCCATTAGATTATCATCAGATTTTTCAGCAGAAACTCTACAAGCCAGGAGGGAGTGGAACCAAATATTCAAACTATTGAAAGAGAGAAATCATGAGCCAAGAATAATATATCCAGCAAAGATATCCTTTAGATATGAAGGAGGAATAAAGACCTTTCCAGACATACAGAAGCTGAGGGAATTTTCTAATACACGACCTGCACTACAAGTAATACTAAAGGAGGCTATTCGACCACCATCAACAGGGACAATTTGTGGCAACCAAAACATAGAGTAAAGGCCTGAACCGGAATATGGGAATGGAGAAAGTAAGCGTGCTGAAGAAAATGGAATACTCTAAATACCAAACTTTCTTTTACATAAACTTAAGGGTAACCACTCAAAAAACTCCAGAACTGAAATATATACTGTAATAAAAGAAGAAGCTGAGGGAAACATCACAGAATACCACCACACAGAAATAATAGACAACAACAAAAAGGCAAAGAAACAATGGAGACACAGCCTTACCAGAAATCTAAAGATAGAATCACAGGAAATCCTCACATATCAATAATCACCCTAAATGTAAATGGACAGAACTCACCAATAAAAAGGCACAGAGTAGCAGATTGGATCAAAAAACTAAACCCAACCATATGCTGTCTCCAAGAGACACATCTCAGCTACAAGGACAAGCATAGACACAAAGTGAAAGGGTGGAAATTGACACTCCAAGCAAATGGTACCCAGAGAAAATCAGGTGTAGCCATAATGATATCAGATGAAACAGACTTCAAGGTGAAAAAGATAACAAGAGACAAAGATGGACATTTCATAATGGTGAAGGGGACTGTACAACAAGAAGACATAACAGTCATCAATATTTATGCCCCCAATCAGGGAGCACCGAAATACACCAAGCAACTACTAACAGAAATAAAGGGAGAAATTGACCAAAACACAATTATACTAGGGGACTTAAATACATCATTGACAGCTATGGATAGATCATCCAAACAGAAAATAAATAACGAAATAGTAGCCCTAAATGACACATTAGATGAAATGGACATAATTGACATTTATAGAGCACTTCATCCTAAAACATCAGACTATACATTCTTTTCTAGTGTACATGGAACATTCTCAAGGATAGACCATATATTGGGACATAAAATCAGTCTCAACAAATTTAAGAAGATTGAAATCATACCATGCATATTCTCTGATCACAAGGCTTTGAAATTGGATATCAACTGCAAAAAGAAAGCAGAACAAAACACAAATACATGGAGATTAAACAACATACTTTTAAAGAAGGACTGGGTCAAAGAAGAAATTAGAGGAGAGATCAAAAGATACATAGAAACAAATGACAATGAAAATACATCCTACCAAAATTTTTGGGATGCAGCGAAAGCAGTTTTAAGAGGGAAATTTATCTCATTACAGGCCTATCTCAAGAAACAAGAAAACTCCCAAATAAATAACCTCATGTTACACCTTAAAGAACTAGAAAAAGAAGAACAAGTGAAACCCAAGGTCAGCAGAAGAAAGGAAATAACAAAAATTAGAGCAGAACTAAATGAAATAGAGAACAAAAAGACAATAGAAAAAATTAATGTGACAAAGAGCTGGTTCTTTGAAAAGATTAACAAAATTAACAAACCCTTGGCTATACTAAGATAAAAAGAGAGAAGACACTAATTAACAAAATCAAAAACGAAAAAGGGGAAGCTATCACGGACACCACAGAAATACAAAGGATCATCCAAGAATACTATGAAGGACTATGTACCACCAAATTCAACAACCTAGAAGAAATGGACAAGTTTTAGAAATATATAGCCTTCCAAGGCTGAACCATGAAGAACTGGAAAATCTAAACAGACCGATCACCAGTAACGAAATTGAATCAGTCATCCAAAACCTTCCCAAAAGCAAAAGTCCGGGACCAGATGGCTTCACTAGTGAATTCTACCAAACCTTCAAAGAGGAGCTAATACCAATCCTGCTCAAACTCTTCCAAAAAATTGAAGAAGAGACAGTACTCCCTAACTCATTTTATGAGGCCAATATTACCCTGATACCAAAACCTGGTAAGGACAGCACAAAAATGAAAACTACAGATCAATATCTCTGATGAATACCGATGCAAAAATCCTAAATAAAATTCTAGCAAATCGAATACAACAATGCATTAAAAAGATTATTCATCACGACCAAGTGGGGTTCATCCCGGGGCACAAGGATGGTTCAACATCCGGAAATCCATCAATGTGATACATCACATAAACAAAATAAAGGACAAAAATCATATGATTATATCAATTGATGCAGAAAAAGCATTTGACAAGATACAACATCCATTTATGATTAAAACACTTAATAAAATAGGTATAGAAGGAAAATACCTTAACATAATAAAGGCCATATATGACAAGCCCTCTGCTAATCTCATAATTAATGGTGAAAAACTGAAGCCCTTTTCTCTACGTTCAGGAACACGACAGGGTTGTCCCCTATCACCTCTGCTTTTCAACATAGTGTTGGAAGTCCTTGCCAGAGCAATCAGGCAAGAGAAAGAAATAAAAGGCATCCAAATTGGGAATGAAGAAGTTAAATTATCACTCTTTGCAGATGACATGATGCTATATATAGAAAACCCTAAAGACTCCACCAAAAAGCTATTAGAAACAATCAACGAATACAGTAAAGTGGCTGGCTACAAAATCAACGCACAAAAGTCCATTGCTTTCCTATATACTAACAATGAAATCTCACAAAAAGAAATACAAAAACAATTCCTTTTGCAATTGCAGCAGAAAGAATAAAATACCTAGGAATAAACTTAACCAAGGATGTGAAAGACCTATATGCTGAAAACTATAAGACATTTTTGAAAGAAATTGAAGAAGACACAAAGAAATGGAAAGACATTCCGTGCTCATGGATTGGAAGAATCAACATAGTTAAAATGGCCATATTACCCAAAGCAATATACAGATTCAATGCAATCCCCATCAAAATCCCAATGGCATATTTTAAAGAAATAGAACAAAAATCATCAGATTTGTTTGGAACCACAAAAGACCCGAATAGCCAAAGCAATCTTAAGAAAAAGAACAATAATGGAGGTATCACACTTCCTGACTTTGGCTTGTACTACAGGGCTACAATAATCAAAACAGCATGGTATTGGCAGAAAACAGACACATAGACCAATGGAATAGAATTGAGAACCCAGAAATAAAACCACATAAATATGGACAGATAATTTTTGACAAAGAAGCTAAAACATACAATGGAGCAAAGACAGCCTCTTCAATAAATGGTGCTGGGAGAATTGGATAGCCACGTGCAAAAGAATGAAACTGGACTGCTATTTGTCACCATGTACCAAAGTTAATTCAAAATGGATCAAAGACTTAAGCATAAGACCTGACACAATAAACTGCATAGAAGAAAACATAGGTACTAAACTTATGGACCTTGGGTTCAAAGAGCATTTTATGAACTTGACTCCAAAGGCAATGGAAGTAAAAGCTAAAATAAACGAATGGGACTATATGAAACTTAAAAGCTTCTGCACAGCAAAAGAAACCATTGACAAAATAAAGAGGCCACCAACTGAATGGGAGAAGATTTTTGCAAACAGTGCCTCCGATAAGGGGCTAGTATCCAGAATATACAAGGAACTCATGCAACTCAACAACAAAAAAACAAACAACCCAATTGAAAAATGGGCAGAGGACTTGAAGAGACATTTCTCCAAAGAGGACATACAAATGGCAAATAGACATATGAAAAAATGCTCAACATCACTAATCATCAGAGAAATGCAAATCAAAACCACAATGAGATATCACCTCACCCCAGTCAGAAAGGCTATCATCAACAAGACAAATAGGAACAAATGTTGGAGAGGCTGTGGAGAAAAAGGAACCCTCATACACTGTTGGTGGGAAAGCAGACTGGTGCAGCTACTGTGGAAGGCAGTGTGGAGGTTCCTCAAAAAAATTACGAATAGAATTGCCATATGACCCAGCAATCCCTCTCCTGGGTATCTACACCAAAAATCTGAAGACATTTAGAGATAAAGACACGTGTGCTCCAATGTTCCTTGCAGCTTTGTTTATGGTGGCCAAGACATGGAAACAACCAAAATGTCCTTTGATAGATGAATGAATAAAGAAGTTGTGGTATATATACACAATGGAATACTATTCGGCAGTAAGAAAAGATGATATAGGAACATTTGTGACAACATGGATGGATGTTGAGAGTGTAATGCTGAGCGAAATAAGTCAGACAGAAAAAGCAGAGAACCATATGATTTCACTGATATGTGGTATATAAACCAAAAACAACAAAAGAACAAGACAAACAAATGAGAAACAGAAACTCATAGACACAGACAATAGTTTAGTGGTTACCAGAGGGTAAGGGGGGTGGGGGGTGGGAGATGAGGGTAAGGGGGATCAAATATATGGTGATGGAAGGAGAACTGACTCTGGGTGGTGAACACACAATGGGATTTATAGATGATGTAATACAGAATTGTACACCTGAAATTCTATGTAATTTTACTAACAATTGTCACCCCAATAAATTTAAAAAATAAATTAAAAAAAAACAAAAGAAGTTCAAATTGGTCGTTACACAGTAATCATGGGGATGTAGGGTTTAGCATAAGGAATATAGTCAATAATATTGTAACAACTATGTATGGTGTCAGAGGGGTACTAGATTTATTGCGGTGATAGATGGGAGGGTGGTTGGGGGCAGGACGATAAAGCTGAAGACATTAAGAACTACAAATCGGGGCCGGCCCGGTGGCTCAGGTGGTTAGAGCTCCATGCTTCTAACTCCGAAGACAGCCGGTTCGATTCCCAAATGGGCCAGTGGGCTCTCAACCACAAGGTTGCCAGTTCAATTCTTTGAGTCCCGACGCAAGGGATGGTGGGCTCTGCCCCCTGCAACTAAAATTGAACACGGCACCTTGAGCTGAGCTGCCGCTGAGCTCCCGGATGGTTCAGTTGGTTGGAGCGCATCCTCTTAACCACAAGGTTGCTGGTTCGACTCCTGCAAGGGATGGTGGGCTGCGTCCCCTGCAACTAGCAAAACGGCAACTGAACCTGGAGCTGAGCTGCGCCCTCCACAACTAAGAGATTGAAAGGACAACAACTTGACTTGGAAAAAAGTCCTGGAAGTACACACTGTTCTCCAATAAAGTCCTGTACCACTTCCCCAATTAAAAAAAAAAAAAAAAAAAAAATCTTTAAAAAAAAAAGAACTACAAATCGGTAATTACAAATCAGTCATGGGGATGTAAAGCATAGGAAATACAGTCAATGATATGGTAATAACTATGTATAGTGCCAGGTGGGTGCTAAGACTAGTTAAAGGGATCACTTCTTAAATTATACAAATATCCAACCATTATGCTGTACACCTGAAATTAATATAAAATAATACTGAATGTCAACTGTGACTGAACAATTAAAAAAGGGGGAAAAAGTGAAGGGGAATAAGTGGTCCAAATTTCCAGGTATAAAACAAGTACGTCATGGAGATATAATGTACAACATGGGGAATACAGTCAATAACATTGTGATAGCAGGTACGGTGTCAGATGGTTGCTGGACTTATAGTGATCACTTCGTTAAGTATATAAATGTTGAATAACTATGGTGTACCCCTGAAACTGATATAATGTTGTATGTTAGCTGTATTTTAATTTAAATTATTTTAATTAATTAAAAAAATAAAAAACAAACTGAAACAGAAATAATCTCATCGATATAGAGAACTGGTGGCTGCCAAAGGGAAGAGAAATGGACAACTGGGTGGGAAAGGAGATTAAGAAGCACAAACTTCCAGTTATAAAATATGTCATGGGGATGTAATGTACAGCACACAGAATATAGTCAATAATATTGTAATAACTGTGTATTGTGCCAGGTGAGTATTAGCTTTATTATGGTGACCACTTTGTAAGATATATAAATGTCTAATCACTGTGCTACACTCCTCAAACTAACATAATATTGTATGTCACTACAATTAAAAATAAATTTAAAAATGTAAAATATCCAGATAACAGAAAAATAGATCTTTACAGGAAAAGAACAAAAAGGATCATTTGTATTATAAACACAGCTGTGGAAATTCAATGGACTATTATATGTGTGATTTCACATCAAGGACTCAGTTAAGAAAATGGTATGCCTACAGTGGAAATCAAAAGAGAAAAAATAAAAGAGGAAGAACATGGTACAGTACTAATGAAACAGTTCTGTACTCAGTTATCTGAAAATATCAAAATAATACTGCTTTGGTCGAACAAAAGGGAATTTACCAAAACCGCTTCCATTTAGCCAAGAACACGTGCCATCAAAGGAATGGAATAAGCCCCTGACCCACTCTGTGGTCCTACTCTTCTTCCTTAAACAGGCACTTTCCAGGCCTCTGTCCTCAGTGCGAGTCTCACCTCTGGAGCCGTTGTTCCTTCCGAGAGAGCTCAGAGACAGCTGTGGTCTTCCCCTCCCACCTCCACATTCATGAACCGTCACGCCCTCAGCTTGGCCCAGACGGTTGTAGGCTCAGAGTGGTGTTTCCAATGTCTACTGAACCTTTATTTCCGCTAACTATCCAACAAGCCACCTGAATTCAAAGTGGCCGGCAGGGAAGGCTTCCTGGTCACTCACTCCTAAGCCAGAACCTTGCCAGCACCCCAGAGGCGTGAGCCTCCTCCTTCCCACCCTCCTCACATCTTCTTAGCACAGGCAGCTCCCAGCCATCTCTCGCCTCCGTCCTATGCCCACCACACTGGCCTGGGCCTCCTCCGCTCACGCACACCCATGGCTGTATCCAGCCTCGCCTCCTCCACTGCCACAGGAAACAGTTTTCCTGAAGTATAAATGTGGTATTATTTCCTTACTTCAAAGCTCCCCACCTCCCCCACCTCCAAACTCTCACACACACACACACACACACACACACAACACACACACACACACACACACACACACAGCCTATGACATAAAGTCCAATTCTTTTTTCTGAATTGTATTTAAAGCCAATTTCTCTAGTCAAATCTCTTCCGCGGCCATTCGGTGTCACCCTGCACTCCCAGACCTGGCGCGCTTCTCCACACATCTATGTCTTTCGCTTGGTACTGGGGCTCAACGATCCCATCGCCCCATACACCGCAGGCTGGTTCCTGTAGCGCCTCTGGCATGACCCATCACATGCCATCATTTCTCTTTTTAGCTGCTCACACACCTCACAACACAATGGAGAGCCTCAAAAACATACTGAGTCCTTCCCTATTTAAGTCACTCGCGCTGTCACAGTCATACTAAAGGTACGGACACCGGGATGAGGTGACTTCTGTGGCCCTCCAGAGTCAATGCTACGTGGCAGAATGCTTGCTACAAACTAAAGTGTTCCTTTGAAAGCCTTAGTGAATTTTTTTCATATACCATGTTTTTCCATGGATATTTTCATAACGTATATTAGCAGTATTATTAGGCCAAATTTTAGAATTTTAGGTTAACGATTTATTAACTATCTAGCATACACAAACCCTAGACTGTACTAGTCAGAAGTTACAAAGAAAAATAAAACATTAGTATCATCAAAGACTATAGTCTCAGAATTTTGTTTAAAATATTAATAGCTACCATTTACTATATGCCAGGTGCTTTTCCTACCACAAACTTCTCAAATACCTTACAAAATAGGTAATTCCGTTTTACGAAAGAGGAGACGGGGGCTAAGAATTACACAGTAAATGACTGAGCTGGCATTTGAACCCAGCTGTGCCTAAAATGCTCCATAGCGTTTTCTCCTGTCAACAATGACCATCAGCCCTGCCAACCACTCGCCGTCTACTGAGCTCACTCATCACACCCATTCCCTTTGCCCAGCATGCCAACCACACAGAGCCCTGTATCTGTGAGAACAATGAAAAACTAAACACTAGCTTTATACTCAGTACACTGTTGTCGCCAAACCAAAGCCAGTCAGACTGAGAACTCTTTCAATAAAACCCTGTGTATATGCACACCTCTCCCTCAGCAGGAAGGCACCAAAAGTTTAATCGCAAAATCCTTTTTTACAAATGTATTTTATTTAATGCCAAAGATTCAAAATAGGAGTCCATGGAATACATGTCTAGACCTTATAGTAGTGACCTACTGACAAATGCAGCAGAAAAATGAGCCATCGTCCAGACAAATGAAGCAGAATTGGCTAACTGCATAAGATTTTTGCAAAATAACGGATTTTGTTAGTGTGATATAATCATCATTTCAGTTCACTTATTTGCTGCACTTTAACAATGTAGTCCATCCCTACAGTATTTTCTGATACAGGTACACACTCAGAAGGGCAAATGATAACCATGTAGTCAAAATGGATGCTTTCAGTTCACCTACTGTTTTAATTTCCATCAGCCACTGTACCTCTGAAACAAGTCAAAGGTGGCCCTATAGTTGTATCTGAAGAGCCCAAGCAAGGTATGGTACTTACCACATCAGCGTCGAGATGAGAAGACCAACGCCTACACAATCTATGAATACGACCCAAAGGAGAAGCTTTAGCATCTTTAAAAATCCCATGTCCAGCACAAAGGCAAATCCTACAGTGGACACTGAAAGAAAGATTTATAAGATTCATTCAGGCACTTTGCTAGGTCTGGGGATACAAGGCAAAGTCCCAGCCCTCCAAATGCTCACAGTCCAGTGGCGGGACAGACAGGTAAACAAAACCCCCCAAGATGTGCTCTATATGGTTTAGAAATGCAAACCACCTCGGAACACAAAAGGGCCACTGAGATATTTCTAGTTTGCCGAGGCCCCTATCTGGTTCACCAGGGTGGCCCAGCATTTAGACCACCACCGGTACTAGAAAGACACATTTCAGTCCAGTTAAAGGTGAGAAAAATCTTACACACTTCAACACCCTAAAGGTAGGTAGGTAGGACCCTTTCACTACATGACTGGAGAACTTAAAAGGATGTTCTCAAGTTCCTATCAGTACTTTCAGAACACTCTGAATCTGCCTGATTGTGAAAAGCAGTTTCCAATCTTGATATTTCTTTTCACAGTAAGTTTGCACTTGGATATCAATTTGTTTATCAGAGTATTTAAAACACATGAAGTGACTATCCTCTGCTTTTCAAAGTTCCGAGGTAACGGTTCACTCTGGCATCTACTTAGGACCTATAAGACAAAGAATACAACCTTCTTTCCTGTGATATTCTGAGGCTTTTGAAAGGAGGACAGAGCTTTAAATATCCCCAAATTCTGACCCACAATACGTTTAGAACAAATGACAAGTCCCGTCGAAACACTCAATTTGGTCTTCAACTTCACCTCAGATCAACTGACACTTACCACAGAGCCAGACGCTTAACAGGACCAAGAAAGCTGGGTCATCCCTGGCCCACTGATCCTTCGTCTGCTTTCGATAATGAAAGTTTCTATAAACCCTCTGCGGGGAAGTGAACAGGTAGAGCATCTGCCAGGCAGCAAACTCAAAGTCCATCTGCTGAAACCGAAAAAGTCTTCGCAGGTATTTGTACCGCTTCGCTCCAGCTGTGTGTCTTGCTGCATCCCTGGAGTTCAACGCTCCATTCCCCTGCACTGGGGAAGTCACTGAAATACTCGGTAACATCTTCCTAGGAAAGAAAACAAGGTTTTTTAAAAGTGATCTTAAAGTGTTGGCTACTAGCACCCCTCTTCCAACCGGAGTGAGGTCACGTGGCATGTCCACCCCAATCCTTGAGAAGAGTCAGGGATCAAAGCGAATGCAGTTGTTTCTGAGGCTTGTTTTGGGGCTGGAGAAACTTCTATTGCACATCAGGCAGGGGCAGTACCACGCCCTTCCAATCCATCGTAACAACACTTACACAAGTTCCCTACTTTCCCACACTTCACCTCCCCTCAACCCTCAGACAGCCCTGGGGGTGGAAGACAGACTGATTCTGACTCAGGGTCAAAATCCCGTGCTCTTAAGTATCAAGCCTTTCATGGAAAGCCTTTGTGTAGGCCAGTTAGAAACAGGTGATCCATCCGAGCATTACCAGCAGGCAGCTCGTTTCCTAAAAGGTGATACAAAAACAAAGCAAAACTCAACTCCCGAGCTTTACTGCCTGAAGAGTTCGGCAGGGGAACGACACCACGGGAGACCCGTCGAGCCAGTCTGAGGCTAGGTGAGCGCAGGTCTCGGGCCGGCCTCAGTGCCCCGTCTCCGCTCCCCAGGCCTCGGACGCCAGCAGCTCCCCGCCAGCCCGGGCCGCGGGTAGAATTGCCAGACGTAGCAAATAAAACCTACTACAAAGCTACAGGGATGCTTTTTAGTGTAAGAACGCCCGAAACACTGCATGGGACACACTCATACTAAACATTATTCGTTATTTGTCTGAAATTCAGCTGTAGCTGGGCGTCCTAGATTTTATCCCCCAACGTCACCGCAGGCAGAAACGCGGCGCCGGGGCACGTCACTGCAGGGCCGAGGGACGTTCCAGATGCCGGAGGAAACGGCACCGGGGTCCCAGCCGCGCGCGTACAGAGCGCTCCTCAGGCCTCACCTGGAGCCCCCTGCGGCCTCCGCCGGCTCCCCGGTAGCCCGCCACCTCCGCCCTGCAGCCGAACCCAGCAGCCGCAGGGACAACTCCCTTCCCTCAACGTAGACGGTGGTGCGACACGGGACGTGCGCCCACTTCCGCCGCGCGCGGCCTCTCGGGACCCGTAGTCCGCGAGGGCCCTCCGGAAATTGTTGCTGCCGGTTTCCGGTTCTTTCCTCCGGACGTTGTTCGCTCGCAGCCGGGTCGCCGCGGTTGCGGACGGAAGCGGTGGGGACGGCGGCGGCCGAGAGGCGCGGCCATGCCCCGGTATTACGAGGACAAGCCGGAGGGCGGCGCGTGCGCGGGCGTGAAGGAGGACCTGGGCTCCTGCCTGCTGCAGTCGGACTGTGTGCTCCAGGTAGCGCGGCCGACCCGGCGCTCGGGCTGCTGCTCACGCCGATCCGGGGAGGCGGGCCGGCGAAGGGGTCCCGAGCGGCCTCCAGGGACGTGACTCCGGAGTGGGCCGTGCTGGGTGCAGAGCACAACGCTTAAGTTAATGAACTTGGGCATGTTCACTGTCGCAGCCTCCGTTCCCTCGGGTGTGAAGTTTGAGAGAACGATACCTCCCCGTTGGGTTTTTGTAAAGATTAAACCATTTCGGGTCAAGAAACATTTCTTGAATGCTGCCACTCTGCTAGGTTCTAAGTGCCTTTTCCGATGACAGAGGGCAACCAACTATGTGCAACTGGAGCTATTTCAGGAAGTTGCTCCTATTTCAAAGAAAAGACAACTACCCCCGAAATGGACATCCACCATAAGGTTCTTCCAGCGTTTTTACTGATTAATGATTTCTATTTGGTTCACTAATTTTAGCCGTCAGCCAGACTGGCCTCCTAGTGACTAGGAAAACTTCCGAGTTACGAATGGAAAAGGTCATCTAGTCCAGCTTTCTTATACAGATAAGGAGACTGAAGTGCCCTGTTTACACGCTCCCCCGTCCGGGTCTGTTTCCAATCTGCTTCATTGATGCAGATAGTCAGCCAGCTCCTAATAAATGCCTGTTAAGTGGCAAGCATGATGCCAGGCACAGGCGACACCAAGATGGATCAGTTACAGACACTACCTACGTAAGATTGGTCTGATGGGAAGAACAGACCCCTAAGCGGCTACATCGCTGTGATAAGGGCTGTGTGAGCATTTAGTAAATATTTAACGAGTACATTTTGGAGTAAAATGCCTTGGGATCCCAGTGGAGAGTACCTTATTTTTGCTTGAGAATTTGGAAATGCCTCACAGAGGAGGTGACATTTGATCTGCGTCTCCAAAGTTGAGTAATAGTTTATCAAGTAAGGAGTGGGGGTTGTGGTGGTTGTGGGGAGATTCTGGAAGAACAGCCTGTGCAGAGCTGGAGGCGTGGGAGAGCCAGGAGAAGCTAGTGCCTGTGGGCCTGGAGGATGGGAAATGTGACAGAAGGCTTGAGAGGAAGTTTGCCTTGTGTGTCAGAGTGAGGAGCTTGGACTTTATCCTGACATTTAGCTTCAGGAAGACCACAGAGGTGAGCGATCGAGGGAATCAAAACCGTTGGGTAGGACTGAGGAAAGACACTCGGGAAATGGAGGAGGATATTGGTGGCAGGGAGAAAACCCAGTTGGTTTTTTGCAGTGATTGAATCATTTATTTGCAAACATTTCAGTGCCAAGCTGTACTTCAGGGGACATAGAGATGAATGGGACACACTGATTCCTGCGTAGAAATTGCATCTCTGGAAAGTTGGAAAGCTGTAGGCAGAGAGAATGACCAGGACACATGGTACAGACTTGCATTCCCCCATTGATTATGTGGCCATATTGATACTGAAAGTGGTCACCTAGGGGAACTTGATGTTTATAAATAGCCCCTTAAATTGATGTGCATTTAGTTTATGGTAGATTCATCCTCAGTGGTGACTTCACTGGAGTGTAAAGGGGTAGTCCTGAGGCAGAATGTTGGGTCTGGGAGTTCTCGGGTGGTTTGGGGGAGTCGTTGCAGTGGTGAGGTTGGGGTGTCAAAATCTGCTCAATGGGAAATCTCCAGTGATGCAGAGCAGGCGAAATTTGGGTTCTGTTTTTCCTGGTACATGAAGGACCAGATGTTTCTATTTCAGTAGTACTCTTACCTCATTAACACCAAAGTGTTTAGTACCAACACTAAAAATGTTCTGATTCTGGTTTTAGGGCACCTAATTCTGGCTGTTTGAGCTTTTAAAGTAACACTGAACAGGGTCATTTTTACCCTCAACATCCCTTGACTCATTTTACATTGGAACTCAACCTTGAGTAGGAAGATTTCATGATCTTCCTTATATTGTCAGACATTGCATAAGGCAAATAAGCAGTGTTTTATTTCTTTAATAGTAAAATAATGTAAGGTTTTGACTTTTTTCCCTCATGAATTGCAAGTCATTGTTTGATGTCATTAAACCACAGGTAATTCAGAAAATTCAAGTTCAGTCTACTTTTTCCAGATGCTGTTTTATACATTTCATCTCCGGGACCCTGCTTCGTTGGTACAGATAGTCCCCATTGCACCTTCCTCTCATCCCTCTGGCAGGCACTCGCCCGCTGTGGGAGGAGCTCACACCGCCAGCCGCCTTCCCGTGTGTACACCTTCCCCCAGCCCTCCCCCTCTGAGTATTATGAGCTCTGTGTCAGCAGGAATAGCTAGCATTTATTTTTTAACTTCCCACTAAACTGATCTAGGACTGTTCTGAATTTTTTTTAAGTAAATTTAGTCCTTCTGAGGGTTTTAGTTACCAGACAGATTAGTAGAGTACAGTGTTCAAAAAGAGAAATTTCGCTGCAATTAAATTTTAATCTTGGCTTTTTGAATTGTGAAATATACTTTCTGTAGATACTTCCACGTGTCCAATATGTTTAAGTGCCTTTGTGTTAATTTACGACGGTAGATTCGCTTAAAATATTTTAAGGTAATGAAGAGGTAGTATCAAGATTTCTATTCCATGTTTGCCTTGAAAGAAAACTACCGAGTTTCCCCAGAAATAAGACCTAGCCAGACCATCAGCTGTAATGTGTCTTTTGGAGCAAAAGTTAATGTAAGACTTGGTCTTATTTTACTGTAAGACTGGGTCTTATATAAGACCCGGTCTTATATTAATTTTTGCTCCAAAAGATGCATTAGAGCGGATGGTCTGGCTAGGTCTTTTTTTCGGGGAAACACGGAACTAAATTTTAGCTCTCACCTATTTTTGCTGTTGTTACTCTCAAGTCTGATTTTTAACAGTTGTAGTTTTAAGTCTTACTTATTCAGAGTCAGTAGACGTTCTTCCTGTGAACATTCTTGTAGCAGCATCCTGCCTTCATGGCAGAATGGGAATGATGTTTAACCCAGTTTTCTCTGTAATCTCCTTCTGAGCTGCCACTGCTTAATGATGAATTCATTTCACGTCAGGCTCAGGCAGACCTTCTCTCACAAGTATGTCAGTTCTGTTCGTATTATCTCCCCTTCCTCTTTCAGTTCTCACTCAGTTGAGCTTCTCAAAATAGAGAACTTGACTGTGGGGGGCCAGCGGGTAGGAAAATGCAGATGTGTTGGAGGTTAAATTGCTTCATTAAAAGGATATAACTGGAGACTTGTAAACCCCTTGATACGGCTTTCCAGAACAAACCCTCTCATTCACCACATGCCTGATCGCATGTGCAAGTGTGTGTGTCCTCTCTCTCTCTCTCTCTCTCTCTCTCTCACACACACACACACACACACACACAAACTTCTCCATCCTTAGGAGTTCTTGAGTGTAAATTTTTCAGCACACTGAAGACACCATTACTACTTTCCCCTCTACTTTTTCTTACCCAAAAGGACCTGACGGTACCAGTTTCTAGTTTTTTGTATAAACGTTTTAAAGAAAAGTATCCTGTGGAAACTGATGTTTTCAAAAATACCCTTAAAGTGCCCCCAAATTAATTTACTTTTTTCTTCTTTTGCTTAACTTTTTAAAAAAAGAACCATTTTCAGAAGGATGGTTATTTTGTATTTTCTGAGAAAATCTCCCAGGTATTTATATTGTTTTATGTGTCACAGGAAGGAAAATCCCCTCGGCAGTGTCTGAAGGAGGGAAACTGCAAAGCTTTGAAATATTCATTTTTTGAATGTAAAAGATCAATGGTAAGTGATTAAGAGATTTTTAAAAGCTTACGCTAAAAATTAGCTGTATGGAGTTGAACGGCTTGCAGTGATGCCATTCAGAAAAAGGTAGTGAGTTATGGTAGGTAGCATTCATGAAAACCCACAGCTGGTGGTTCTGTTACTCTGCCCGTGTGCCAACCTCAGCTGCTGATTGTCGAGAAGTTGTAAAGGGATGAGAATGAAGTCTTGGCAAATATAATAACATCTAATAGTGCTTCATTATCAGTCCTCAAAGAGAGGGGGCCGTTTCACACTTAACTAATGCGACTTCACTGATACACGCTGGGCAGAAACCTGAAACAGAATTTAAATTGTGCTGGTAATTTCGCTTAGTATTTCAGACAATAAGTGCATAATCCTGAGTGAAGGTGAGATGGGAAGTTTGAATGGGCCAGTTTCACATAGTATAAGCATCTCATCCTGTTACGGTTCCCATATTTAAGGATTATTTATTAATTTATTGAAAACAAGGCTTTTAGCTTCGTGTCGTGATCAGATGAAGAAATGGCTGGCTGGCCCACACCAACTGTGCTGCACTCATTGTAGGGTAACTCTCAGTTCCTTCCTGTAGAATTTCTAGGCAGTGATACTACTATGCAAGTTTGCCCTATATGCTGACTTTTGTACCCTCCACCCCACCTCAGGGGCACAGTGCACCTAAGAGCCTGCACTGTGAGACTTCATGCTTTCACCCTATGAGCTGGTCATTTAAGGGTTTTTAATCCCCCGATGGCTGCCTGTTACTTAAAACCATTTTTCAGCGCTCTTTGTCTTCTCAGTTGCTATTTCAAGATTTCAAATACATTTGAATATTAACCCAACAAAACTTAATTAGAAAGTTGTTTGCTAGAAGAACATATATTGAGTGTAGTTCAGAGAAAAAGGTAAATGTGGATTTTACTTGAGAAGAAAATCCTTATTGTGACCTTAAATGGAAATTTTATTTTTAATGCCTTATTTATTTTGGTAGCTCTGACAATTTCCTTTTTGGACAAATTTTGATTTAATTATACATTTATTTTTCAGTTGGATGCCAGATCAAGATTCAGAGGAAGAAAAGGATATTGACACTATTATGTTGAAACTGAGCTGAAAACAAGGGATTTTTTCTGGTCATTAAAACAGAGAAGCCAAAATGGGAAACACACTTTTTCTCACATCCATTTGGTTAGACCAGTTTTTCCCTCCGTGGGACACTGGAGAAATGCATGAGTTCTAGTTTTGAATATGTATAAATGATCCTCTTGCTCTAAGTTATTTTTAGAAGAAAAATGTAATGGATGAGTTACGAGCTCGGAGTATGAGAATTGTTCTGAAGCACAAAGAATGGAAAGGTTGTTATTTTCAAACCTGACTCCTCAAATGACAATTAGTACATCCCTTGTGAATGTTATCAAGGCCACTGATGGGACTGTTAAAATGAGGAACATGGAGCCTGGGGAGAAGGTATCTATTGGGAAAGTTTAGGATACAACTTTCTGTTATTCATTCTGTCCTGTTTACTTCTAAAATAAACTGTGTTTGATTCCTGGGAGAAGTGCTTCCTCTATACTGATTCACCAAGGTAACAGCCTCAAACGTTAATATCATACATTCGACAGCTGGGTGCAAAGCCCCAGCATATGTTGCCAGAGCTCTTTGCCTCCGTCTCTTTACTTTTTTGGTTTCCTGGCTTCCTTTTCAGGCTGGCCCTCTCTACATGATGGTAAAGAAGGTAGTGGCAGCCAAAAGCTCAATCCATAAGATCTGTGATCCAAAATGGAGAGAGAACCATCTTTTTTAGGGGCCACTCATCAAATTCTACAAAAGAGCTATTCCCTGGATCCCCTGCCCTTGAATTAGAACAATCCCTGTGGGAAAAGGAATGGGGCCCATCACCTCGGCCAGGCCTGGGTCTTATAATTCCCATCAGAATCTCATTGGATGAGTGATGGGCCTCATCGCAGAAAGAAGGGAAGATTTGGCACAAACTGAAAAACACATGTTCACTGTGAAAAGCAAGAGTGAAAAATATGAAATGCTTGAAAAAGTTTAGAATAACAGTAATTTTATTCTGATCACTTAATACAGTACAGGGCCGAATGTGACTCCAAGTTCCCATCTTTATTTTTGGTTTTGAAGAATAATGAATCATAGCTTCTTCAAACATCCACAGGTCATGGACTTAAAGCAATCAGTATTCTGTAGCCCATTTCCTAATTGGGACTTTGATTGGCATTTCCCTAATGGTTTATGGGGTCAACCATGTTTTCATGTGCTTATTGGCCACTTGTATATCTTTGGAGAAATGTCTATTCAAGTCCTCTGTCCATTTTTCAATTGAGTTACCTTTCTATTGTTGAGTTGTAAGAGTTCTTTATGTATTGTGAATACAAGTTCCTTAAAGACAAATGAATCGCAAATGGTTTTCTCCCAATCTTTGGTTTGTCTTCACTTTCTTGATGCTGTTCTTGAAGTACAATTTTTAATTTTGATGAATTCCAATGTATCTGTTTTTCCTTTTGGTGTACCTAAGAAAACCACTGCCTAATCCAAGCTTAAGGAAATTTATTCCTATGTTTTCACCTAAGGGTTTTATAGTTTTAGTTTACATACGTCTATAATCCACTTAAAAATAATCTGATACCTGTATTAGTAACTTTCTAATTTTTAATTGTGGTAAAATACAGAAAATGTAAAATTTACCACCTTCACCATTTTTAAGTATATAGTTCAATAGTGTTAAGTTCATTCACCTTGTTAGACAACCAATCTCTAGAATTTTTTTCATCGTACAAAACAAACTGTATACCCACTGAACAACTCCCATCACCCTGTCCCTCCAACCCCTGGCAACCACCGTCTACTGACGGTGAACATCATTTCATCTTTTCATGTGTCTGTTGGCCATTTGTAAATCTTTGGAGAAATGTCTATTCAAGCTTTGCCCATTTTGAAATAGGGTTGTTTGCTCTTTTGTTGTTGAATTCTAGGAGTTCTTTGTAAATTCTGGATATTCACCCCTTACCCGATAGATGATCTGCAAACATTCTGCACCATTTCTTTTCACTCTGTAGATTGTGTTCTTTGATGCACAGTTTTCAATTTTGATGAAGTCCAATTTGCTTTTCCTTTTGTTGCCTGTGCCTTTGGTGACAGAGCCAAGAAATCATTGCCCAATCCAGTGAAGCTCTTCCTTTATGTCTTATTCTAGTTGTTTTAATTCTTGTTTAGGTTTTTGATCTAGTTTGAGTTGGCTTTGTATATGGTGTAAGGTCCAATTTCATTCTTTTGCGTATGGATATCCATCCACATTTCCCAACATTATTTGTTGAAAAGACTGTCTTTTCTTCTTTGAATG
The DNA here is from genome assembly GCF_036562045.2 of Rhinolophus sinicus. Taxonomy (NCBI): domain Eukaryota; kingdom Metazoa; phylum Chordata; class Mammalia; order Chiroptera; family Rhinolophidae; genus Rhinolophus; species Rhinolophus sinicus. The sequence goes on along the minus strand of NC_133755.1, from coordinate 65,724,073 downwards.
GTCTTGACACCCTTGTCGAAAATCATTTGATGAGCATATGTGCCAGGGTTTAGTTCTTAGCTCTAGTCTTCCATTATCTCTTTATGCCAGTGCCACACTGTTTAGATTACTATAGCTTTTGAAATTAGAACAAGTGAGACCTCCAACTTTGTTATTTTTCAGGATTATTTTGGTTCCTTGAGATTCCATATGAATTTTAGGATGCACTTTTTTCTGGTAGGGAGCACATGGAATCTGTAGATCACTCTGGAGACTATCCACCTCTTAACACTAACGTCTTCCAATCCATACAACACACGGATGTCTTTCCATCTACTGGTGTCTTTAATTTTATAGTTTTGTAGAGTAACATTTTATAGTTTTCAGTCTACAAGCCTTTTGCATCCTTGGTTAAGTTTATTCCTAAGTAGCTCATCCTTTTTTGTTATTATAAATGGCTTTTTTTTTTATTAAAATTTATTGGGGTGATAATAGTAAAGTTACATAGGTTTCAAGTGTACAATTCTGTAATACATCATCTATATATCACATTGTGTTCACCATCCAGAGTCAGTTCTCCTTCCATCACCATATCTTTGACCCTGTTTACCCTCATCTACCATTCACCTCTCCCCAGAATTGTTTTCTTAATTTTCTTTTCAGGTTGTTCATTGAATAATGGGTTAACGTTTTATAATTTTATTATGAAATATAACAGACATACAGAAAAGTACATAGGATGTTTCTATTATGTTAACTATTTACAATAAAGTAAATCATCACATAACTACCATCTAGATCAACAGAACATTGAGCGAACCCCCTAGAATGCCTGATTTTTCTCAGAGACCCTCCTGCTCACCCCCCAAGAGAAAACCACCCTCCTGGTGCTTGCTACACTCTGCTCTTAAGTTGACCTTCTCCTTTGAGCCTATTAAATCTGGCTCCTTGTGGTGTGTTTCAAATACAGTAGCCCCTCCCACCCATGAGGGACACATTCCAAGACCCCTAATGCATGCCTGAAACTGCATAGGTTTTTTCCTACACATATATACCTATGATAAAATTTAATTTATAGGCACAGTAAGAGATTAACAACAATAATAAAAGAGTACGTGCAGTAAAAGTTACGTGCATGGGGACTCTCAAAGTATCTTACTGTGCTGTCCTTGCCTTTGCGGTGATGTGTTGATCATGGGTAACTGAAACCATGGAAAATGAAACCTCAGATAAGGCGGGGACTACTATCACAGGTTATATACGGAGAAAAGCAACACCATCCAGTGCTGAAACAGGAAAGGTTTCAGGTGAGCCCCAGAATAAATCACCCATCTTCATTCAGTAAACTTCTCTGAGTAGCTCCTTTGCTGCATGCATTACATTTGCTGTTGGGAACACACAGTCACATGCCGGACAAAGTAAATGGTAAGTGACGTGGTGAATGGGATGTACGTGGTATAATAGTCATACATTCAAAAATGAATGAGGGAAGATTGTTCTAGAAGGGCCAACTCATTCTGTGGAGAGAAATCACCATTGAGGGCGTGCCTGAGGTGGCCTAGAAGGGGGCATGAGGAGGCTGAGGAGGGGTGGCAGGTGGTCCAGATCAGAGGGGACACGGCCAAGGGCTGGGAGTGTGTGGATGGCATGACGGGATGGGTAGAAGAGACATTTTCGTGGCTGAGATGTGCTGGGGAAGGGAGATGAGCCCAGGGTGGGCGGTGAGGTCACTTATCAGGAAGGCTCAGCCAGCTGGGAGGAGAAGGGATGCAGGATTTGGTGTTGACGTGCTGTGTTTGACACGCCCAAGTAGAATGACTGACGTGGTTGGATGTGTAGATGGATCTGGACCTGGAAAGTCTGGGATGGACCTAGAAATTTGGGCGGCATTAGCCAGTAAGTGGTAATTTATTCTGTAGGAATGGGTAAAGCTTCGGAAAGAGCATCCAAAGTGAGAAGACTTATGGACAGAAACCTGGGGAGGCCACAGGAGCCAAGGGAGGGCAAGTGGAAGAAGCAAGGAGGAAGAAGCAATGACGTACTCTGTGCTCCCACACTGACCGTGTTGCCCCGAAAATAAGACCTAGCCAGACCATCAGCTCTAATGCATCTTTTGGAGCAAAAATTAATATGAGACCCGGTCTTATGTTAGATTATTTCATATAAAAGACCGGGTCTTATATTAATTTTTGCTCCAAAAGACGCATTAGAGCTGATGGTCCGGGTCTTATTTTCGGGGAAACACGGTACCTTCTTCCTCATTGTGGAAACAAGCTTCCTATTTTCTATCCTGTTTTGTTGTTGTTGTTTTGTTTTTTGTGTCTGTTAAATGGTACAACAGAGTGACAGCACCATAAAGGCCTGTATTTGAATGCAGACCTTCCTGGACTGGCCAGAAAGGCCCACCGGGAGCCTGGGGCATGAAGGCATCACAGCAATGATGATGCTGAGGCCCGGGGGGAATGTGGAGTGCGGCTATCCTGACCTCCTCTCAGGAATCTCTCACAGCTCGGGTAGTGATGGCTGCCATGCAAATAGGAAAGTTACTACCCATGTGCCAAATCTTAGCACAGAACAGCCTACCCAGGGAGGCACAGGCCAGTGTGGCCCGTCATTGCGTGGAGGTGGCGTAACTTCCTGGGTAACGGGCAGACCTGGTTTTACCGTGCTTCGCAGATACTGCGCTTTTTACAAACTGAAGGTAAGACCCTCCACCTGCAAAAAGATAACTCGCCGAATGCTCAGACGACAGCATTCTTTCACAATAAAGTAATTTCTAATTAAGGGATATACATTAAGTTTTTTTAACATAATGCTATTGCACACTTAAATGGAATGCAGTAGAGTGTAAACATAACTTCTATGTGCATCGTGAAACCAAAAATTCATGGAACTCGCTTTATTGCACTGTTCACTTTATTGTGGTGGCCTGGAACCGAACCCACAATATCTCCAAGGTATGCCTACATGAAAAATTCAAAAATTTTAAAACACTTAAATTATCCTTTCATTGTGCATTTCTACTGCCAGCAGTTTATCCAGGAGAAATCATGGGCACGAATGCAAGGTGCAGTCCTGGTTATAACAAACCATTAATGGAATTACATTGTGCAAGTCATACAGCAGGTGACGAGAGCCACAGAGCAGACGTGATGCATATTTATGGACACGGGACAGTCACAACAGCTGACATGAACACGTGAGGCCAAGGCACTTCCCAACTCCCTGTGAAGAATGTACCGTGTGTCCATACTTTGCACACGAGGAAAGAGGACAAGCAGCTCACTCAGAGTCACCAGCCAGGGAGCGGCAGAACAGGATGGGGACCTGGGTCTGTCTGCATCAGCCTTCCGTGCTCTTAATCCCACACCCCGCTGCCCTTCTGCTTCAAATTAAGTGAAAAAATCGAAACAAGTCTCGTTTAACAGCCAAGCACTCAGCGCAGGGCCAATTAATGATCCAACAGTCAGATGGAGGCCACAGAACTAGCCCCCCTAACGCAACAGAATGAATCAGGCAAGACCAAGTTTAACGTTCTTGTCAGTTATTTATTATTCGTCATTCTAAAGACGAGCACATTTACAGCATACATAGCTTTCAGTGAGCTAAGAATATATAAAACAGTAACTGCATGTTTATATATATATTAATACTGCCCAAAACAAATAAATAAAAGTACCTTAGTGCACTAAGTTTGGCAGATACAATTGCGTAGGACAAAACTATTATACAGTATTTATACATTTTCAAGGAAACCAGGGGCCACTGTGCTGCCTTGACAACCCACAGCACACCCCGGGTTTTCAGTGTCTCATTGGGGGCCTTATAAGGAACCCTGGACGGAATCCCTATTTTACGGTAACCTATAAAACCACCTTCTTTGTACAACGAAAACTCAAAGCTCCCATGTGACCCGAGGAGCTGCTGGCCACCACCATGCCTCAGTCAGCAAGCGTGGGGAGTAGGTGATGCCCTGTGAGACCTGTCCCACGGGAGCCCAGCTGCAAGGCTCACAACACTGAAACCTGAATACATTCTACATAACTAGCCAAGTCTTCGAGTTGTGTGATGATCCAAATATGAAGCCAAAATCGGGAACATAATCCACAGAAAGGTGCTACATGCAAAACTGCTAACAGTTGACTCAACATTTGTTATTATATTCCCTTTGGATAAATGCAGGCATTTACTGTTCCTCAGACCAAAAAAAAAATTCTGAAAACAATACAGGTGACATTTAATTTAAAAAGACAAGGGAATATATTTAAAGGTAGTGACGTTAAAAATGAGAAAAGATGGCGATATGAGGGATACTAAAAAAAGTACAAATAAAAATGAAATGGTGGAGAGGTGAAAGGCTGACTCAGCCATATTGGAAACTGTCTTTGAACAGGGATGGGCGAAACAGGAGCCCCTGACACCAGCGACTGCCACTTCTGCAGTTGGGTTTGGTGGACAGGTTTCTCTGCCGCCACCCTCCAGTGACCCCCGCTGCGACAGATGGGACAGTGAGCTACAACCATCCCTCACAGATGCGTCATCCACACCAGCTCACACTTCACCATCGGGCATCAGGAGACAGCAGGCTCTGTCTGTGCAGTGACTTCTGAGTAGGAAGGGGTCTGGAACGTCACCCAGTTCCACCCTGCTGCCCACCCGCGCTGTGTCCCTGCCGTGGGGTGGCCTGTGCCTCAGCTCCCCAGGCCCACATCTGTTACATGTTTCCAAGTGACATTTCTAGAGGACCCCAAAGAATACCCAGAATTTCAGATACAGGCATTTCCTGAGGGTCACCAATCATTAGATCAGCATCACGAGTATGTGCCACACGTATTTCTTTTACAGCCTTTTAAATAACATGTAAACATCATCACCATGATCAACAGAATTGATAAGACACATAAACTAAGAAAAAAACTGCTATGTGCAGATAAGACTCATCATCTATAATAGATGATGAGACATAATTTTCTATGAAATCCCTAAGTTAATCCCTTTCAAAATCTCATTTTAGGAGCTAATTTCAACTTTCTCAATAGTCACTTTACAGAACAGAATGAGAAGAGGATAGTAACAATTATTGCAAACTTAAAAGACACTTTCATCAGACATTCAAACATGATCGTATTGTCTTTTACAAGACAATAAACTGGGAAACCCACAAAAGGACATCTGTTCTGAAAAGCTTTAGGCTTCCACCAGCTACACACACAAACCCCCAGTGTGGTGACAGGCACTGGCCATACCTCATGCAGGTCCTGGGTACTGTAACTCAACATCCAGAGAAGAAGGGGAGCCGCACCGTGGGGCCTGGTGGGACTGGATGTGGGGCTTAGGAGAACAGGAGGCAGCTGGCTTCACGTTCTCAAGCAGACACCCTGTTCTATAACTCGTACGTGACAGACATGGCCCCCACTGGGCAAGGGGCTTTGCAGGTGTGATCTTCTCATAGTCTTATCTCAGGCTGATGCCTCAACCTTTACTTCAGCTTCTGGTGTCCCCTGTACTGTTACAGACAGGACATTTGTTAGAACCACCTGCCCTCACTGCACGAGCCAGCTAGCTTCTTTCCCCAAATCTTGGTAGCATTGAACATTTACGGGTCTGCCCAGGATGCAGTTGTTTACTATTTACTGTTTTACATTCAGAGTTTTAAAAAGTAGATAGTAATTCAATGCTCAATTGAGTTACTCAGTAGAAAAATAAGTTAGGTGAGCAGCGCCTAAGTGGGCATTTAAAAAAGTCTTGTAGCATTTCAGAAAAACCTAGTTTGATTGGGACACGTGACTACAGATGGGACGTTTAAATGGACTGTCATTACTATTCACACTATGGAGCCAAACGTCACCTCCTGCTGATTCCAAGGTGGGGGTGGGGGCGGGGGGAGGTGCGAGGGCATGCTTCATAGGCTCTTTAGTGGAAGATTCTTTTAAAACACAAAAATAAAATCCAATCCTTCAGATCTTCTTGAAGAATTCCTATATGACACTAGAGGGTACCCACATTGTTTTGTGACAGCTAATTAGAGGACACCGTGTGTTCACGTTTCGACCTTGCCGTAAGTCCCTTCGGGAGGCCTGTAATGCCTGGGGAAAGCCTTCAGCTGCAGGGAATTAAACGCATATTTGCGACTTCCAACATTCTTCATTGTATTTTCTCTTCGACAACCCTCACTGGGGAAAAAACAAGCACAAGAAGTGACAGCAGTAAAAAAGGAAAAAAGAAAAGACTTAAACTAAGATGAAATGAACTGATTATTCTCATAGCATTAAAAAAAAAAAAAAAGCCTGATTAATTTAAATGGGTGCCGGACCATTTACAACAATACACACGCAGGATGGTGGGTTTCGGAACAAGGCCGTTAAGAAGCACAGAGACGGACACGTGCTCAACGGGACAGCGAGCCCTGCATTTCCAAAAGCAGCACCGTAGCTAAGTGGAAGCAAACTTTTTTTTTAAGTTAATGGTTTCATGTATTTCACGTGTAGTTATCTGAGGGTCTGGCATAACTAGTGGTTCAGAGCTTCTGTTACACGGCGAATTAAATGGGAAAATAAATAGTGGACTCTTACCCAAGCCTTAAAAGAGCTGTGTTTTTCTGTGTTAGCAACAGCTGTCAATCACCTCAAATTCAAAATGCTGATTTTCCTTGCAAAATTCAACATGGGGCAAAGCCATCTGGCTGAGAAGGCAGCTCTAACATGCTGTCTCCTGGGCAGGTACAAAGCAGTCCAGGGGCCCAGGTGATGGCTGCACCATGGGTCTGCACGGGTCTCAGGGCTGGAGCGTCGTGAAGGAGTGACCCCGACCAAAGTGTCCTGGTGGCTGCCAGATGCTTTTTCCAGGCGGGCTGCCCTTATTGTGGTCGCCTCTCAGAAGAGTGCCACTGAGCCCAACAGTGCCCTTCCCTAGACAGCCTGCTGTCTCCAGCTGCATTTGATGGGGGGTTGTCATGGCAACCCAGTGGGCAAATCAAACATGGAGCAGGAGGATGAGGGGTGAGGCAGGCTTCCCGTTCCCCAATGAAGCATCAGGGGAGTTCTTTGGGAAGGGTTCCGATGTAGACCACAAATTAACAGGCAAAAGCGATTCTGAATATAAATGACTTCCTATAGCATAGTCTAACTTTATATTTTTATAATATTCTGAGATTTGCAATTACATCAACTAGTTATCAAATTCAGTACAAAATCCCCCTCCTGAGATGTAAAATTTTCCGTTACCAAGAAACAGTGATTAAAAAAAACATTTCCAGTCATATGAACACCATTATGTCATGCATTTTAAAAAATGTATCAGTGGCAAGTGCTCGAGTCTTTTAAAGTGAAAATGACAGTCTCATTTTCAAGAACATGTAAAATATTTTTGGTAAGACAGCAATTTTATTCAAAAGGTAAGCTCAGGTAGCTCAGAAACGTATCCACCTGCTTGTTATTAAGTAATTTAGTGACTCAAATATGCTTCCCTGTCACCACAGCCTCAGGCCCTCAGCAAGACGCGGGTCATCTGAGCTGAACGCTAGGCCTCACGTGCAAGGAGCCCCTAGTGTTTGCTCACATCCAGTAATCAAATAAAAATATATTTCCACTTAAAGCAGAAGCTCTAGTTCTATGCACAGTTCATCTCATTTAATCTTCGCAAACTCTCACATTATCGGACTCTGTCAGATATGGCTTCTCTATTTACACAGAAGTGTGTGTACTTCTCAGAAACCACCGATCACGAGCAAATGCCAAACTGCTTTGAGGAGCAAAGAATAATGTGTGAACATAAACATTATCTTTTATTTACGTGTTGAAGAAGCTAATTACTGCTTTAACTGGCTGAATACATTATACCATAAATTATTTCTTTTTGAGGACATCCATTTTTTAAATGAAAAATCAGAATGAAAACCCGAATGACAACTCATTTTAGGGACGCCTCTGGTTTTCCCTTTCATGTGGGGATCGCCCACTTTAGAACCCATCTGGACATCGGTGCTTAGTGACCCTGAGAGTACAGAGTGGCTGCCTGCGACCAGTGCTCACACCACCTGAGAAGCCGCTTGAAAACCATCACCAAATCTCAGCAATTCCCCTTTCCCGAGTCATCTTCCCCTCTTTGTTTCATCCTGCCTATTTCTCACTAAAGCAGAAAAGATTCTAGATACACATTTAGCCTGATTTAACGGGTAAAAGGCCTTAGTGACATTAAAGCTTAGCACAGAGGGTATGCATACTGAGTCTCTTTTCTCAGATAGTCTACAAAAAAAAAAAAACAACAACCCACAGCCTAGGCTGATGGAGTCTTTCCTCGTGCTGACCCTGTAAAGTTACAATGCATTGCCTTTTGACCCAGCCCCTAAAGAGAAAACCAAAGCACCTACCCTCCCTCCCTTCCATCCATTTCCCGTTAACTGAGCAGCCAAACCTACACAAGGCAGGAAGGCCTGGCGGGCAGCATGACAGCTGGGGGGCAGCCTCTGGTGTCCATCAGGCCCCCTGGAGGGTTGATGTTTGTGCCTTAGTTTGAAGGAGGGCAAGTGGTAAACACACTTCTCAAAGAATCTGGACAGGGCCTCATCTAGCACCCAGCGTCATGTTCTACAACTCTCCACTGCCTGTCACTGGCACTCGGAGACTCCCTACTGAAGGATGTCAGCTGCTGTGTCACACAACAGCCACCTCACTTATTCTAGAAAAGACAGTGACCACATTGCACTTGTGAGAAGACTGGACTCAGCCACAGGTGTGACACCTGCCCCAGGGCCCCTGCCGTGCTTTGAGCACATGAGAAGGACAGTCTTCCACTTTAGAATGTACAGTCTGAGCCTGGCATTTGTCACTCACTGCTAACTCCTTCTGTGATTCCTAGAACCCAGACCCAGATCTCATACCGAACAGACAAATCCCAGAGTAAGTTCTGGAAGTCGTGGAGAGGGAAGAGAGGCCAGAGTCTGTGGTGGGCTGGGTTTTTGTGCACACGTGGGTGTAAAGTTCCTGGAAAAGGCAGCTTCTCTGAATTCACCCAAATTTTTCTAGACTGGCTAAAAAAAAAAATCCACTTTCATAAAATACAGTGTATGGGCAACCAGCTGGAGGTCAAAAACAGATCACAACAAATTTGAACTGGAAGACAGAGAAGCACTGAGTATTTCTGATATGGGGTCTGAGGAATTTCCCCCTAGTTTATTGTTACCTTTACAGGTGTACAACTACCCTTCTGTCAAATGTGAATGTCAAGGTTATAAACTGTCCCATTTTATGGACAGTGCCTTGTTAAAATTAAGTGATAATAGCAAAAACCAAAGCAACTCTCTCTCACAGCTCCCCTTGGCACAACTGCCCAAAAGGTAGGCCTCATTTTTTTTTTTTTTTTGGTGACTTTTCTTTGACTTTTTTTTTTTTTTTTCATTATCAACAGACATTTGATTTATAAGAGAGAAAAGATGTCTGGACTTTAATCTGAATTTAAAGATGCAGTTTCTAAAATGAAAAATGCTATTTCAAGAAAAATAAATGTATATAACTTTAACAGCCTTTTGTTACTAAATGCATTAATCCCTGTAATCAGTTTAATGATCCTTAAGGATGTAAAAGAGTAAATCGAAAGTCACATGCAATGCGTTATTTTTATGTGCCTGATTTGGTATAATGTGCTACTGTATTCACAGCTTTGTGTCATCTCAACTTGGAAATGATAAACATAGGCAAGGAAATGTTATGATGCTGCAAACTGTTTGCTACCATAAGTTAAGGAACTACGCTTTGAAATGAAAGCAGAAAGTACATGTCCTATTAAATAGGCTTATGTAGATGACCCACTTATAAAGCGCCTATCATTTTCATTGCTCTTCAAAAGGAAAGGAAGGGTATGCAGAACATTTAAAGAATAGTATCAAGTATACACATTGTTTTCAGACAGAATTCCTTTCTCTGGGAAACGGGGCACATGAGAGAGACAGGTAATAAACAGCTTTACATCAGAAGGGAGGAGATTCAGTACAGGCCAGCTAAACAATGCAGTCACAGGGCACTGTAGGAACATGTTACAAGCACTAAAAACTGTAGGATGTAAACGAACAAGTCTTCTTGGTGAAATAACTGGGCAGGTATTTACAGTTCAGAACAACAAAACGTCAAACTGTAAGGCATGAAATATTTCTTGGCAGACCTCGCTTTGACACATTCCTTCTGTCCAGTTAGGTGCGCGGTGGCTGGACATATTCTGGCACTTTTGTTTTTCTTGTGACTTATTTAATTTTTCATAATGACATTCACTTGCAACGCAATTTGGTCACCAGGTATGCTATGCTCAGAAAGAGCCACACAATCAGTAAATTGGGGCTCAGAGCTAATAAAGGGATGGAACAGAGGAGGCTGGGGTCTAGCCTTAAGTCTCGGATGGGTACCAGGCCGCTCAAGTTCTTCTGGGTGACTACCTCCCGTGTTCCAATGCTGTGAAAAGGAAAACGTTTGGAAGGAAAAGAGAAAGGGAATAAAGAAAAGAGACACGTGCAATGGATTTTATCAAAAATATGGAAAAAAGAGGAGAACCAAGAGACAAAATTAAAAAAATAAAATGGAATGAAGCCACAACAGAAAGAAAAGATGAGATGCAGAAAAGGACGTAAAAGGAATATCAAAACAAAACCAGCACAGTTACAAGAAAAAAGGAGAGAAAGAGAAGTGAAAATAAGGAAAAAATACTGTAGTCTACTGAAAACACACACATGTAGGCTGACTAATGGTTTTCCATGTTCACGCTCTCGGCCGCCACACGCACCGCCATGCCGCCCGCCATGCTCTCACATGCCGCAGAGACGAGGCCCTCAAATAGCAAGCTGAACATGAAGAACCATGGGGAGAGGGGGAGTTTGACCTTCTCACATGTGTCTGAGCAGCGTGCCGCTGCTGTCTTGCCAAAGCTGCCTCTTGATTAATCGTTCAGACAATAACCATTTACCTCAAGTGTCAACTGGAGGCAGAGCCCTCACCGGACTCGCCTTGGCTCTCAGGCTAAGCAGTGGCAGGGCGTGAGCTACTGGTGGCTCCATTTTTCATGTTACTGTCCCCAAGAATGGTATGCAACCAAACTCACATTGAAATTTTGGCTTCCCCCACTTCTGGTCCAGAAGAAACGACCTGAGGTGAGAACGGCAGCTGGAACCATAGGACTCTGGAACCTCACCCTCTATGCATAGCCACCAAAGTGGCAACAGTGACACAGAATCAGAAGTGACGGGACACAGTGGGTAGCCCATGAGGACCTATTAGGAGAGAGGCAGGCCAGAGGTCCTCCCGGGCTTTCCCAGAGGAAGCTGGAAGCCCTGGACTGGCCCTGCTGGGATATGCCATTCTGATATGCCACTTTCCATGCTGTGAGCACTGACGGTCTCATTCCCAGCCAGGACAGTCTAGGGGGGTCACTGTAGCTACTTAGGAAGGCACACTCTGTGTTTCAGCCCTCGGATTGGGGACAGAGGGGACCACCAACAGTGAACTGGAATCAGCTCAGATGGCTCACAAGGACCAAGTGGACATATCTTTTCCCCACTCCCATGGTGTCCCATGGTGTCACACTGGTAGCTTGAAATAGGCCCCAGTGAGAGTATTTATGCCACAGAAATTGGCAAGCACTACAGATCAGGGCTTGTTGTTTGCTTAATTGAAGAGAGTTGGTTGTTCACCACTCGCTAGCACAGCACTGCCACCGCTCACCCTGGGCCTCCAGGACAGCCTGGGTACCAGCTTTGCCCCTGGCCCCCGTACCCCAGCCTGCATGCTCGACTCTCCCATCTGGTTAGATGCAAGCGAGAAAGCAAGAGAACCAAAATGCACTCCTCCACTCAAGGGCACGGCCACCATTCACTGCTGCCTCCTTAGGGCTCTCGGCTGAACCACATGTCCTGGCCACCCAGCAGCCAGAGATACTGGTTAGTGACCCAGCCCCCTCGGGCCTGCAGTATATGAACACACACATCTTCTCCACATGGGTCAGTCAGAAAACATGGAAGTCGGGTGGAACAGCGTCGCCTTACAGCAAATGCAGGCGGCGAGAGCCACAAGGTCAGGTGGGCAAGGCAGCAGTGAGCCACGCCCTGGGTGGGAGCTACGAGGATTCTGGGGGATGGGCAGAGGCAGAATGGGATGGGGCTGTGCTTCTGTTTTTAGTAACTTCTTAAACGATTAGTAAGGTGGCACATGTTCACTGGAGAGATTTCAGAAAAGTCAGAAAAACATAAATAAGAAACTAAAAAGACAAGCATCATGGGAGGCGGGTGGGGTTTCAGAGAGGCAGGGGAGGCCCAGGGGATGGTGCCTGTTCCCAGGGGAGGAAGGTCCTTCCCTGCTCAGGGCCTGGGGGTCTTCACCAGGAATGGAGGGAAACATACTCAGAAGCGCTCAGAACAGTGACAGGAACAGTAACACCCAGAGGGCGGAGAGCAGGCACTCGGGAGGAGACCCAGGCGTGGGGACCCGGGTGGGAGGGTGACAGCTATGGGAGTAGACTGTCACTTTGGATTAAAGGCCTTGCATAGGTGCACCCTTTTTAACCTAGGGAATCAATGGGGCAGTGTGGCTGGGACAACACACAGGATGTTCAGTGCGCCCCTGAAGGACTCCACACCCACACACAGCTCAAACAGCCCGTGAGCACCAATGGGATAAATTATGCTGTTTTCCCAATGGGAAGGTCTATGTTTATTAACCTGAAAAAGTGCTCACAAGACAGTTAAGTGACAAAAGGCTGAAACAACAGGCAAAATTGCATGTGTAATTACATTTGTGCACGTGTGAGTTTTGTTTTCTATGTTCTTCAGGGACTGGTTAACCAGTGTGTGGCTTAACCACACTCACACCCGTGAGGGGTGTGTGTGTGTGTGTGTGTGTGTGTGTGTGTGTGTGTGTGTGTGTGTGTGTACAACCTACATTTTCTAATTTTCCTACAAGGAATATCAATTACTTGCGTGATAAAAAGTAAAAGCTGCTTTGTGTGCTGTAAACTATAATGCTAATCTGTACGCGTGTGGGCACTGCCCCCACAGCCCCACGGTGGGCTCCAGGCCAGCAGATGGGGCCGTCCCTGTCTCTCTAAGGAGCCACTTTCTCCCTGGTCTCCTGCGACCTGTGTGCTCACATGCAGTCAGAATGAATTATCGTTTTCGTCCCATTTGTTCCAGAAGCCAAGAGTGGACAATTGTCAACAATTGTTTCTATGGTCAATTGTCCACCTAGCTCAGGGCCTGGTCTACTGTAGGGTGTGTGTGCTACGTGCCGCTGAGTTGGCTGCGACTCCTGGCGACCCTGTGAATGAGTGACATCCAGTGTCCTGTCCCCAACAGCCCTGCTCAGCTCCTGGAGACTCCGCCTTTGGCTTCTCTTATGGAGCCCAACCATCTCGTATATGTTCTTCCTCTTTTTCTGCGGCCTCATATTTTCCCCAGCATTCTTGTCTTTGCCAGAGAACCCTGTGTTCTCATCATGTGACTGAAGTAGGACAGCTTCAGGTTTGTCATGTTTGCCTCCAGTGATGTCACAGGCTTAATTTGCTCTCCTGAACGGACCTGATCCTAACATCTGTTCCAACAACCACAGGTATCCCCTCTCCACGTTTTTTGTTTCTTTGCTGGCTGAGGTCTGCATGTCACCAGAGCGGTCCCTCTCACCACTTCACAGGTAACAGGGCACAGATGTGGCTGGAAACCCAGGCCCTGCCACCCCCCATGGCACCAGGGGCACTGAGCCTTAAGGGGACAGACTCCTTGAGGACAGGCTGTTAGTCAAGGGTGCTCCAGACAGGGGTCTCTGAGCCTCCACTGCTTCCCTGAGGCTGAGGGCAGGGAGGAGGTAAACTTGTCGAAAGTGCATAAATAGGTGGCCCTGAGGTGACAGAAAGGTTTAGATGAACTTGGAAAGACAAAACGGACAAAACGATTCCATTTTTACAGAATGCTGGAATCAAGAGGCAGGAGCTCAGGTGTGGTTTTTGTGCATTATTGTGAGAAGGTCAAACGGCAGAAACATACAGAAAGGATAAGAGAATTGAACGCTTTAAAGAATTTGGTGAGAGGACACATGACACAGAACATTCAGGAGGAGTGACTGCTGGAAACGAGACTGTGACAGCATTGGTGACTACAGTGAAGGAGACGGAAAACCAGGTTTCTTATCCTTTCTTTTGGTATGTGGGGTAAGGCGCTCCCCGGCAGTGCTTGAAACAAGGCATCGGTCAACAGTAGGCAGTTTTAGTCCCAGGTTTCATTCTGCAAACACGCCTGCTGCCTCAGAATCAGAACATGGTTAGGGTGAGGTCACCACAACCCACGGACAGGCAGGCAGGAGGCTGCTGTCACCACAGAACACTCATCTGACACTTTGCTCATGAAAGCAAATGGTGTCGGCTGCTGGGGAAAAAGCGGAGCAGACCCGTGCAACCTGCAGACGCACTTGTCACTCAAGTTTGAAAGGAGACATACGTATGATGTAAAGAGCAGATGCCTGCTGAGACAGCGCTGGCCCTAACTCACACCCACAGCAAGGCCGGTGGCTGGGGGGCAGGCCATGTGTCAAGCGGCTTGCACAGGAGCCATCCCATGTCACTTCCTGACACCTGAGCTTGCCCCGTCTACCTGTTTCAGTGCAGTCCTGCTCTAAAGACTGCAAGCTCCTTACTGCCCCCTGGACTTGAACGAGGACGCTGTCTCAATTAGACAGCGCCGACAGTTTGACTTTGAAGACACTGGTGCATTTTTCCAAAGTCAAACCAGGGCATGACGCTGGGGTCAGGGGGCTTGTGCCGGAGAGGGGGGGGCGGGAGGCAGCAGCGGGACCGGCCGGGCTGCAGTGGGCAGGCGGGCGGGCAGCGGGCAGCGGGCTCACCTGCGCATGCACTCCAGGGCCTGGGTGAAGACTTGCGGGGCCATGCCGTGCTCGTGCTGCAGGATCAGGCACTGCTCCAGCGTCACCGACATGGCCGTGCGGTCCTTGGCGCTCTTGCAGCTGGTGAACCGGACCCCATTGAGACGGCGGCAGATCTGCCAACAGGAAAACAGGCTGCACTTACAGGGGGACCACGCAGTGTGGAGACACCCTCCAAACGCATGGGACAGAGGACAGAGGGCCCGGCCACTCCCCGCCCAACGTCCTGCCAGAGCTGGTGCTGGCAACAGTCACTGCCCATGAGTGGCCTCGCTCCCTAGCCACCCCTCCTGTTCCTTCTCCCACAAGACATTCGTTCTCGGCCCAGGCCCCCTTCCCTTCTGAGGTGTCACCGTCTGTTCACTGATCTTACACGCTACCCTCTTCCAAACTATGCCCACACCATCTTGTCACGTGCAGCCCTTTGGTCCTGGCCCCTCAGAGGATGGGGGTTGGGGGCAGTAAAGACCACCTCAAGGAGATGAAAGCGGTTCACAGGATGCCCAGCCCCTGGCCAGGTGCCCATGCCTTTCTGGAAGGCATAGCACAGGCCCAGTGGTCTCCACTGTCCTCCTCACCCACACAGGTGGGAGCTCAGGAGACCACTTGCCTTTGGCCACCTCCTGACCACTGGGCCCTGCAGACCCTTCACCGTCCCCTACCACACCCAGGGTCCTGGCACAGGGTTGGGTGCCAGTGCCTCTCCCTCACTTATGAGGGGCTCACATGGTGGGGCCCCCTTCAGGCTGGGAAAAGGCCAGCTCAGGGCGCGGCCTCTCCCCATGGGAAGGACATTTTGAGTCATTTCCTCTGCACCACTGGGTACAATCTAGGTACACAGTCCCCAAGTCCAGAAAGTCCTACAACAAAAGTTGGGTGTTTTTTTTGGTAAGTTTGTGGCAACGTCATTTGGCAGCACACCCAGATGGGAACTGGTATCACCCCATTTTGAACAGTCCTCCCTTCAGTGAAGCAGTAGTAATGAGTTTGATTCCAGAATGCGGCCCAGACTCCTCCGGGGATGTACCCAGAGTGTCGTGCACATCACTGCACACACGTGCCCCAAGTCCACACCATGTCACCTCTGAAATACGGAAGCATGTGAATTCCAAACCATGTGGCCACATGAGCCTCAGGTAAGGACCTGCGCCTGTGGACCCACACCAACTGCTACGTGTTGGATGAGAAATGACCCAAGCTGGACCCTGGTGGGCTCCAGTGGTGTGGGTTCTCCAGAAAGACCTGAGCCACCGCAGACTGCCCTGAGCACGGCACCGCACCTGCTTCTCAGGCCAGCAGAGCCGAATAGGCTGCCACCCCAGGATGCCACCAGGCACACAGAACAGTGTGGTCTGAGCACTGTGTCCAAGGAAAGACAAAATGGGAAATGCCCAAAAAACCTCAGCCATGACCACCAGGAGGAGGACAGGCTTCTTTTGAGGACAAAAAAAAAGTGAAAATGAAAGAAAAATGCCCTAAGTGCCCCTAAGCTAGGTGAAGAGTGACGACTCAGCCTTGTTAAAATTGTAACCGACGAAGTAAGGGAGCCCGTGGACATGCTCACTGAACTCCACAGGCTGCAGGGTTCACGACCCAGATGCGTGACACAAGCCAGAAGTACCACATGCACAGAGGGCCCATCCAGGCCTAACAGGAGCTTGCAGGAGGAGGGCCCAAGGGGGCAGTCCGCAGTGCCAGGCTCCAGTCTCCAGGGGCCGCCACCAGCCTGGGGGCTCTGCTGGTCTCCCCATATGTGAAGTGAGGTGTTGGACCTGACTCATGATATTCTGTTTAGCTAGGGACCCCCTGCTCACACACAGTAATGAAAACAAATAAGATCCAGAAAAGGAGGCCACCCTGGGCAAGTGGGGATGGGAGGTCCCAGCATGTGAGTGGCTTGCGCGGCTGCCCTCACACCCACCGGCCCCCGCAGCAGATCCCAAGTGGACAACACGAGATCTGATGCATCCAAGGGTCTCTGAGACCCTTCTATCCCTGAAGCTATGCTTCTATACCTTGGGGACTCCACTGGGAACAAAAACTACAGGCGGCATGGTCTGCTTTTTTCACCTGGTGACGGGATGGTCCCTCATCGCTCTGGGGGATGATTTTTCTATCACGTAGGGAGAGAAAAACAACCACACTTCCCAAACAAGGTATGCACAAGTCTCTGTAAAGCTGTGGGGGGACAGCCCTCCAACCTGTCCTCGGGCTCCATAACCAGGGCAGTGGCCCAGCTGTCAGTGGGCAGGGCAGGGCCAACTCCTTCCCCAGGGCAGAGGGCTGCGTGCCCATCCTTCCCCTGTGCTCAGGCCAGGCAGGGAGCTGGGATGCCATCTGGGGCCACGTGTGCCCCTGGTTCTATGTGCGTGAGTCCCAACACCAGAGAGGTCCCAGTGATGCCACGGAGACAAGGCAACCCCAACCCCCATCAGGGGAGTGAACGATGTGTAGGGACACTGCCCTGGCACCAGACTCTGAGCAGAGACTCAGAACTCCACAGGCAAATCTGTGAGAAGGTATTTCAGGGGTGAGTACTCAAGGAAAAGGGATTGAACTGCAACGTACAATAAGTGTAGCCTAAAGAGACTGCAAAGGCCTCCCCGGTCGGCCTTTGGACCTATGAGGAAACGCAGGAGGCGGTAAGCTTTAGCTGCCATCAACTGCGCAGGCTTCTGAAGGTGACAACTATCAGCGGCCAGGTTATTAAAAGGCCCCGGGGACAGATTCTGGGTCAAGCTTATGAGAATTCAGGCAGCCCAAAAGTAATGAACTCACAGGTGACTTTCAGTATCTGCCCGAGTTTGGGGACACACTCAGTGACTTTGCCTCGTTCCTCCTGGAGGAACGTGCTCCCTGGGTGCCTGGCCGAGACTCGGACATCTGCTCTTACTGTGGCTGGCGCCAGCCGGCCCAACAGCAGCCCCTTTCCTCCCCGTGCCGCGTACCTCAGCAGCTTGCCAGAGGATGTCCACGTTCTTGTTCTTCCTGGCATGGACGTTCTGGGCCAGGAACCGCAGCAGCTCGGGCAGGCACGTCTGGCTCCGGGACCGCGGCAAGCCTGGAGGACAGGAGTCGGGCTGGGGCCGTGCAGGGACTCAGTCCAGGGAGCCCTCGAGCGCGGAAATGACAAGGGAGGCGTTTCCGGCCACAGCTGGAAGTTTAGTGTCATTGCAGCAGGAAGGATGGTGTGTTTAGGGCCTGGACCTGGCGGCCAGCATGGTGGGCACTTAACTACTTTCACTGCCATTCCAGTCCCACCAGCAAGGGGCACTCGCTTCCTCCCCTTTCAGCTCTACCAAGGGGCTAGAGGGCAGACACGGCACCATCAAAGGAGAGAGAGAGAGGGAGGCCAGCCATCTAGTCTTCACAACCTTCCGTCAGAGATGGAAGACACTTAGGGCAGTGGGTGTCGGCCACTGAGGGGGCTTGGCCGTCCCTGGGGGCGTGGGAAGCACAGCGTCCTGCAGGTGAACTTGGCATGACCCAGGCAGGCGTCCTCCTACCCTCTCCAACAGCTCCCTCTGCCACCAGGACATCTCCAACCCTTCTAGGACCCTTCAAACTGGCAGACCAGTCAGATCGCCTCCCCTAAAAAATCTGGGATGTTCAGACACCGGGATTATTAGGGAAAGAGAGAAGTGTCAAGGTCACATCTGAGGAAAACAGCCATGGTGCCTGAACCCCCAGACTGAAACCAAATACATGGGGTTCTGAGGTCGAGCTGAACATACAGTGAGCACCACACAACCTCACCCTGGGGGACACAGGCTCCTATACTAATCATTTCACACTCCTGACATGTGCCCAGCATATGCAGCTCAGAGGGTGGGGCAGAAACAAAGAAACGGAAAGAAGGTACAGTCTGTGATGGGGGCTGTGGGCGCCCCGAGAAGGCAGGTGAGGAGCCAGGTTCCTGGGTGAGACAGCACCACCTCTCATCCCCAGACCAACAGTAGCTTCTCCCTGGCCTCCCCGCCGCCCCTTTAGCGACACCTGCCCACAGATGAACCGAGCACACACAGGGGTATTCACACAGTGGGCGCCAGCTTCTCAGCCTCACAGACCAGCAGTTCTCCGCGGGCTGAAAGCTGCATGTCCGCCGCTCCCGCAGCCTCCCGGGTCTGGGCCGCAGTCCAGAGCTGCTGGCCCCACGCTGGAGAGGCCACCTGAGCTGCCTTTGCTCCTGTAGAAGCCTCCGTCCTTGGCTCCGTCAACAGGCTGTTAATGTCTCCTGGGGCCTCGCATTAGTGGAAACTGCCCCCCCCAAAAAAAAATGTTGAGCATAGGACCCACCCTTCCTGACTACAATGCTCCTCAGTGACTAAAACAGTGTGTGACAGCCCCACGTGACGTAGGTGGGAGAACCAGCCAGAAAGGAGAACCTCCAGGACTGCAGCCTGAGTGGCGGGAAGGGCTCAAATACCCAAAGTGACACAACAGGTACAACCTACCACAAGTGAGGAAATACTTACAGTCCTCGGGCAAAACTTCCTTAAACTGCTCAAAGTAGGAATTTAAGCGCACCAAACTCTCCACGTTGATAACTTCTTGTAAAGACGTATCGCCAAACCTGCAGAGGTCACAGGAGATGCCATCAGTTGGCTAAGGTCGCTTTCTTCTAGCATGGCCACAATGTACAAGCCAACAACACTGAGTCTAACATTTACTGCGCACATCAAATTCTGAGCCACTTCCCACCTCCCAAACCTAAGGTCACCTCTACTGTGTCGGTCACAACATTAAACAGACTTCATGAGCAGGAGCCATGCACAGTTTGTTACAGATGTGCCCAAGAGGGTGTCAGAACTCGGTCAGTACCAGCCCCTCATGCAGCACAGCCCAGAAACCCCTCACAGTGCCCATCTGGGGGTCCCCATGTCCTCTCGTCCCAGAGGAGCTCAGGAGAGGTGACGGCAGGGGGGCTACGGCTGGGGAGTGGACAGTCCTGCACTTGGTCTGAATGACCACAGCAGACAAGCTGCTCCTCCTGGCTTGCTGGAGGCACCAGCTCTTCTCACCACGCAGATCACCTGTGCACCATGCAGACAGCCAGGGCCTGACAGATGTGACAGGGAGAGGAAGGCGCAACGCGGTCATGAAAACACGCAGGCTCTGAAGTGCAAGGCCTAGACGCCCAGCCCAGCTCCATCCCTCCCCTGCTGAGTGACAGCCCTGCACAGTAGCCTCTTCATGGTCCCACGTCATCACTTAGAGGGCCAGACTCCCTCCCGTGGGTCCACCACAGCCCGTCCACCCCCCGGGGACCATCTGGCTTGTCCTCTGGGCACCTGCTGCCTCAGGGGTCGCCCTGGGAAACTGGCAGCTGGGCCATCACTCTCCTTGCTGTCTCTGTCTCTGTCTCTCTCTCTCTCACCTGCCCAAGTGAAGCCCCGGCCTTCCATCTGACCGCTGCCACCACTCTCCATCCACACCACCCTGCCTGTCTATGGCCCGGACTCTTTCCAACAACTTCCCTGTCACACTTGTCCCCTCATACCGTTCCAGGACACGGCCAGCAAGCAAGCTACATAAAAGCTAAGCCTGACCATGTCCTGCCCTGCTACATTTCCGAGCAGGCTGACCCTACACCGAGGGTCATTGGATACTGACCACTGGGCTTAATGGCCCAGCAGGAATATGACTTATCATCCTGGAGACCAAATGTCCTTCACAGCAAGTACTTTAAGAGATCTGTTTATTCTAAAGCAAACACGAATATCACATATCATGATAAAACAGGAGAGATTTTCATGTACTAGTGGAAGGTCATGACAGGTTACACACACTCTACACCCCCCCACACACACACACACGTGTGCACACATTCCTTTACATGTAACTCCTCCCTGCTGCCTTTAGGATCAAGCGTGGCTCTCGACCTGGCACGCCGGCCTCTCTAACCTGACCACTGCCCATCCCTGCCCGGGACCTGGGCCTCCGGCCCCAGTTACTCCCCACCTGCCTTTGCTCAGGCTTCGTGGCCTGAGATACCAGGTCTCTCCTGCACCTTATCTGACCAACTCCTACTTACTCCTCTAAACCCACTTCAGCCATCACCCCCTCCAGGAAGCCCTCAGAGACCATGTTAGGTCTCATTAGGACCCCCCCTCCCTGCATTTACCTTCATCCCTGCACCCACATCTCTCTCCTACCAGCCCAAAGTCTCCTGAGGACACAGCCCACGTCTGGTTCATCTTTGTGTCCCTGGCACCAAAGGCAGGTCCAGGTAGATGGCTGCACTTAAAGACTGTTGGCCAAAAGAAGGGAAGGATGGCAAAGCCCATCTAGCACGTGGAGCCTGAATAGGACTGGGTACACATTCTACATCATCTCCACGACCACTCCAGCCACTCCGGGCCCCAAGGGGCCGGGCACACACCTCTCGGCCAGCGTCTGCTGCTCGTTGATGCCCACGTTGAAGAGAACGGGCTGCACCCGCAACAGCATCCCGCTCTGGATCTCCCGCGGCAGTGTGTCGAACAGCGAGCCGGGCAGAGGGATGCGCACGTTGAACCCATCCCTGGGAAACAGGCAACAGGACGGGAGGGGGCGTGAGAGGAGAAAAAGCAAGCTGCCAACACACGTGTGGACTGGCCGTGTGGCACAGTCATTTCCACACTGCTGGGCGTGAGCCTTTCAAGCGCTGTGACGTGAATGGAAAGGGCTGTGGTCGGCACTTTTAACCGAACGAAACAGAAGAAAACCAAAATTAAGAGTGCACTGCAGGTGATAAACAGAAATTAAGACACTGTGCTACTTCTGAGTTTAAAAAACACTTGTACCGATTTCCTGTGATGACGGGCAGCATGTCAGCCGATGCGCTGGAAGTGGCCTGAGTGACCTTGAAGGTCACGTTCCTCAAGTCCATGATCCCAAGGCTCATGTCCTCCAGCATGGCCAGCTCCTCACCTGGACACGAGAGGAGGGGGCCTGTCAGGTGGGGGGACCTGCCACCCTCCCGGTGGACTCAGCACAGTCACAGGGTGGGGCACAGATGGAGGGTGACAAGATCGGATGTGGCTGCGATCGGGACGAGAGCCTAGGCACGGGCCTCTCCCCTGGGTGGCTCGCTTCTCCACTAGTTAACGCTGCTGTGAATCCCATGGCCATGTTAGAAACACAGCCGGTGGGACCACGCGCCATACTGCCCAGCCCCTTCCTGGTGACAAAGGTGTAGGCAGGGAGACAGATGCGCATGGAGCCTCCGAAGGCAGAACCGGCTCGTCAGAAGGGGACAGAGATGGTGTAAAACAGCTGTGGCCAGGTCCTTGCACTGCCCGTGGCTTGGTGTTCACTGGATGTCTTATAACTCCAAAGATTAACAAATACTTTTTAAAGTTATCCATTTGTACCTTCTCAGAAGAAATAAATAAAAAATGAAGGTAGGGAGAAGAGAGCCTTTTTAGAGGGCAATTTGGAAATATCTATGACATTTAAAAATATTCCTACCCCTTGATGCAGCAACTGTCCTCATAAATCAGTGGCCGCAGAAATGGGCCCACAGCGCACAGATTTACATGCAGAGACGCAGGGCAGCACTGTTTTCACAGGAGCAATTCAGAAGCAGCCCCAATGTTCCACAGGAAGTTGTTGCTCAAAAATCATCATCCACCCTCAGCCAGGAGAGCTTCCAGATACATAACAACAACAACAAGTCAAAGAGACAGGTGTACCTGTACAGGGCTCTCATTTGGGTCTTTGTTACATACTTTGGTGATGTTGGATTTGAATCAGCATGTATTATCTGTGTAGTCAGAAAAATACTGAGGAAGAAAGCGGGGGATCCCATGTGCGTGCACTCCTGGGAGCCCTGGGGGTCTCACCGTAGGTGCTCAGCAGGCTCTCAAACTGGGCGAGCAGCCCAATGGTATAGAGCTGCCGTAGGAAGCCGGCATCGTGCAGGCAGGTCCTCAGCTTGATGATGAAGCCACAGATGAGAGCGGTCAGCTGTGGGGGACAGACACCTCCTCACACAACAGCAGTGGCCCTGTGCCACTGCTTCCTCTGCCCTAACCGGGCTTCAGCAGCAGCCCCTCGCCCTGGGGTTACTCCTGGCCTAGAACCTTCTGGAAGCCCAGAATTAATTCCCCACAGTGAAAGCGCCTAGACACGCACAGATCGGTACCCGTTCTGGCTGGAACCTGAGGTGACCACAACCAGGAACAGGAGTGAGACAGGACACGGTCACTCTGTAAGTCTCCTCAGTGGCAGATTTCCCGCGGGATGAGACAGGCCTCGTGGGGGTGGGTGAGGACACACACAGAGCCAGCCCAGCCCTCCGTCACTGTTCACTTTGCCAATTTGATGGCGGGCAACTATGAAACTTGGGCCACTCATGTAAGCTCTTTCCTCTCTGCAGGATACTCGCAATCCCCAAAAGAGCTGTATACGAGCTGCGGCACCAACGACGTGTTGCTTCATAAACAACAAAACGGAGCGCGCTGACAGAGAACGTCCGTGTCCCCCTCACTAAATAGCTTTACGGGGAGAAAGGTGGCAAAGAGGCCCAAGCCATCGGCAATGCCACCACATCCTCAGTGCACGAGGAGCAGGTGTGCGAGTTCCCTCCTCAGGGAGAAGCTAGGAGGGACCCAGACCCTCCCCTGAATGCAGGCCAATCCATACGTTCCTCCGTATTGAAATCTAGACCCCGATGTTAAAGACATGTGAAAGCAACAGGCTGGGGACACACCGCCCACTGTGGCTTCCCAGGTGGGGGCGCGCAGGGCTTACCGTCTGGCAGAAGACCACGTCGCGGCGGTGCTGCAGGCTCAGGTAGGTGGCTATGGTGGGTGCGCTGTCCTGCATCAGCAGGAAGACCATCGCCTTCTTGGCCTTGTCGCTCATCATGGCCACACAGTCTGTGAGCGTGGTAAGCAGGGGGTAAAGAGCCTCGCTCCACTCACCTGGGCACGAGGGAAGGCGGGGTTAGAGAAGGAACACTGAAGAAGGACGTCCTGGAGCTTTATCTAACCAGGTGCCCGTCCCCTATTCTGCCCTGCCCTCCTCACTTTCCCTCTCCTTCCTTTCTGCATCCCCTGCCTCTGCTTGGCCCATGCTCTGGCCCCAAAAGGCACCACGTTACACCTGGAAGTGACCCAGCCTCTAACCTTCCAGCCTAAAGCTTTCCAGTAAACTCAAATGTCAGTCCTACTCCGGGACACTGACGCATGCCTGGTCTCCCAAACCTCTGGGGACTCTACACATAAATACCTGGAGTAAGAAAATCCCTAAGAAAATTATTCTGCCTGCAGAGGCCAAGCTCCTTGGATTTCACCCCCGGTTTTCCACTGGGGAGAAGGGTACCCAGGAAAGTGACATGTTACCTTGCTTCTCTTGATCTAGCTCTCAAGGCTCTATCCTTCTAGAGCAAAGGATAGCCCACCCGTCTCACCTTTGTGCAACTGTGCTAACCTCCCCCTGTGCACATCTGGAGGAAAGACCATTCCACATGGTTTTAGTGTTTTCAGCTCCCAGAACTTCCCTTCCTTCTACACTCATGTTCTTCCCTATCCCAGCCCTCCTACCCCACTGCCATCTATTTCTAGCTGAAGGTTTGGGGTGTTCTTCTTTTGTTTTAGGAATAAAAGGAAACTTTGACCCTCTACCAAAACAACTTTTTAAAAATAGAACCTCAAGGGTGAAAAACAAGGTGAAAGGTATTTTTACTTTTGGCTCTTATTTTCCCCTTCCTATTTAGAAGACATTTAAAAGGGAGAAGACATGCCCTCATCAGTTGTATTTTTAACAGGTTACCACACCCAGAAATAGGCATCTGATCCTCACCACTGGGTGCGTGCAGCGGCAGAGGCAGTGGAGCGAAGCCGGGTCTGACAATAAGAACGTCAACCACCGAATGCCCACGAACATCACTGCACTCCCGGAAGGCCCTGGGGCCGTGTGAGCAGTGTGGCTGCCAGAAGGGTAAGCGCAGACTTAGAGAAACAAAATGACCTGACTGCTCTCTCGAACTGTGTGCTTAGCACTTTGTTGAGAAAGAAATATAGAGAAATGACTAAAACCTGTACAAGGACTTCCCTATACTCAGTGTTTAATGGACGCGGATTTTTCAAGTATTTGTAGCAATTCAAAATTTGGCAATGATCTAACTGTACGTGTAGGCACACTGTAGGTGGACAAGGATTTATATCTGTCATGGAAAAAAGCAGGCTTAAATTTAGAAAGTCTACAGCAGAAAGATCTTAGCAAATAAATCGCAGTGACAAAGAATACTGGACTGAGGAGTGGAAAATTTGAGTCACAGGCCGCGGCTGCCGCTGAGCACTGCTGGGCCGGGCAGGTCCCTCGACCCCTCAGTGTGGCTCCTTTTCAGTAGAACGGGAGAGCCGTACTAGGTAATACCCAAGTCTCTTTCTCCCTCTAAAAGTCTCAGAGACCATGTTCTCGTTTCTTGTTTCTTTCTCTGTGGAATGCATGTCAATTCTATTCTGCAACTATCAAAAAGGCCAATGACAATTAAGTTTTAATAGCCAAACAGTTTGGGGAAAGGTGGGCTGTCATTAAGACTATTCTTCACAAAGAGGTAAATGCTCTTAGAGCAAATGTTGCCAATTTTTCTGTGCTTTCCCTCTTAACGTGCATATATACATGTATATGTATGTATGCAATCAATACGCAAATTTTGATCATTTTAACCTGAAAATGCTCAAAATGTATCAGGGGTCTTATCTGACTAAGCAAGCCCGCTCCATGCAGCAGTTTTTGACTTTGCCTACTTCTCCTTCAAAAAACACTGAAAAAACTGGAGTATAGAAAGAATGGTTACAAAGCACTAGGCGTTTGTCCTGGAGAAGAGGAGATACGGACCTGGGGGGAGGGGCTGAGAGCCTGACATTGGCCCAGAGAAGGGCTCAGATGTGAACATCAGTCACCATCTACCATTCCCCCTGGCGCTGCACTTTATAACCACTTTCTCACTTCATCCACAGGTAGGATTACAAATACAGGAAAGGAAACAGTGCGGCTGAGAGTCCTCCCAGACAAACAGAAACAGCTGTCACATCTGACTGACTCTAAACTCCATGTAACTTCCATGTCAGGCTGCTTCTGCTGGGTGCACAGTAGGGGCTGGGGGTGGGGGTGATGCATTTTGGGTCAATGTGAGGAAAAACTAAAATAAAAAACTTCCAAACAAAGGACCTTTAGCTAAGTGAAGGTATCTGGGATGTTAGGACTGGTGAAGGGGTTATATATACTCTGCTTCCTTCATCAGTGAAGTCTAGCTCTGAAAAACACAGAAAGTGTCCTCAGTGATGTGGCTAGTTCACTTTGGGGGGCAAGCTCCTTATCCGGTCGCTATAATCCATGGACCATACTTTTGTACTTTTTCCTGATTAATAGGGAAAAGGGGGGGGGGGGGAAGAGAGAAAGAGAGAGAGAGAGAGAGAGAGAGAGAGAGAGAGAACACCCCGGTTTAATAAAGTTCTGCAGGAAAAGCCAAAGGAACGCCTGGAAGGGGACTATTTTAGTCCATTTGACATTAACTGTGGACAAGCCACCAGCACTTCTGGAAAGGACACAGCTGCCACAGACAGTTGAGTTCTAGAAGCCAGGCACTGCCTGTGCGCTGCCGGCCTGGGAACCCACTAGTCTTCCCACGAGTTCTACAAACTTCGGGATACCAAGTGGAGGAGAACACGGAGCTTCCAGGTGACAGGTCCCTGATGCTGCCGTCCCCATTCTTAGGGGTCCTAACTGCTGGGTGTGGTCCGACTTCACCAGCACTCAGGCTCCAGGGAAACCAGCTCAGCATGAAGGCACTGAGGTGCCATGGAGGTGAGCCGAGCACTGGAAGCCTAGAGACGGAAATGAGGGGTGCCAGGAAAGGGAACGGGGAGGAGGACCCAAGTGACGACCTGTGCATCTGCCGGGGCCTGAAGGTCCAGGGGACAAGGGTCAGAGATCCCATACTGACTTTTCTGGGAAAGAGAAACGGTAGGGGGGCTGAAAGCAAAGAGGGGAGTATGATGTACCCAATCAGATTAGTCCACTGATGAGCTAACATCAATGGGGTTCTGGGGTTGCAGCCAGTAGTCACCCCGTGAGCCAAGCTGGAATCACGCTGCTGTGTGAGCTGGGAGGTCCCCCCAACAGCTGACAGGCAGAGTCTGGGAAATCCCACAATTGCCTATTTGATGACCCCTAGATACAAAGCACGTGTCCTGCCATCTCATAGTTACATCCAGTCAGAAGTGTGTGATCACCAGATGGTCATGCAGCTGTTTTTTGGAGGTTAGGAAAAACACAAAACTTGGGGGGGGGGGGGGGGTCGGGGGGGGTCTCATGCTCACTCTGGGGAAACCACAAGCCAATCCAGGAAACTCATTAAGAACTAGAGCAGGGGTCAGCACACTTTCTCCATTAAGGGTCAGACACTAAATATTTCAGGCTTTGAAAGACATGGGGTCTCCCTTACAACTATGGGACTCTGGCATTGCCCCACAACAGCAGCCAGAGACAATATGTGAACACCTGGGCATGATTGGTTTCCAGTAAAACCTTACTTACACGAGCAGGTGCGGGGCAGGACTCGGCTCAGAGCTGCGGTGTGCCAACCCCTGCACTAGAGCCAAAAACACTGCTTTCTACATGCAAACGCAGCAAAGGTCCCACCTCCAGCACTAAGTCCAACTGAGGCCCCCAGCGACGCCTGACAGGAATCTCAAGCTGCATCCAGACTCAGAGGAGAGGGTGTTGTGTGATCACAAATGTCACAACATTTGGGCGACTACCTATTATCCCCCGTCCCTTCCACGTGATGCTCCTGAGTTCAGGGGAAATCACAGGAAGTACGTCTCTGAAGCAGGTCGCCCATGTCAGGAATCCCAATGCAAATGTGGACATTAGTCATCTGAAAAGGCTTTAGGATGGGAAAGTGGGGGAAAAAGCATGTGGCGGCCTGCTTCAGGCCACCGTCCCCAGGCCATTGGGTTCCTTCTCAAACCTAGCCAAGTGGCTACATGCCTCACAATGAAGAGACTCCTAAAATAGTCTCCTAACCCTGGGAGCACGAGGTGGTCTCTGATACGCAGCTACAAATGCTGGCGGAGCACTGAGAAGACACCTGCCGAAGCTTAGAGCAGAAACCACGTACCTGGGCTGGACTCTTCAGGAGGGGGGCTGCAATCTGCACAGAAACGGAGGGCAACATGGATGATTAAGGAGCAGCACACAATTCAAACACCAACAACTCAACGCTTAGAGCAACTGCATCGGCAGCTTGCAGTAAGGTGGCTAACCTGGACAGAGAAGAGGGGGGCCGGCCTGCCTCTTCCCCAACAAGTCGCACGGGGGCAACTTGGCTGCTCCGAGGCTGCCAAGCCCCCAGTAGCAAACACGGCCCAATTCACAGACGTAAACATTCATGTTGCTCACAGGTCAACATGAAATGCTCTTTAGGGATGAGAACCCCAACATGTTACGATGTGATGAAGTACCCACGTCCATCACATTGTATGTGGCAGAGCCCCACTGTGGCTCACGACCTCCGGAAGCAAATTTAAAATGAGAGACTGTCCGGGTCAATGGCGTGTTCCCAACGCTGAGCCACCACCCTGCTGACTGGTGGGCCCTGGGCTACAGCCTGACCGCTGAGGTCCGAAGGTGGGACCAGTGATGAAACCAATATACCAGAAATGTCTATGCCACACTTCCAAAAATTTAAGCCAAATAGAAAACTTTTAGGATTTGGGGTAAGTCTAGAATTAGAATGGCCCTCCAGGTCGCTCAAAGAATACCAATTTTAGTTTGGTTTCACCTACATTGAGTCACATTGGGCAGTGCTCATTTCAATTTCACATTTCTCTTAAAAACTCTACGTTTCCTGGTTAACTGGCTATGCCACCAAAAGAAAACAAGTTTGAAAAGGGATCGTTTGGAGGAAAGGCTTATTTTATTTTATTGGCTAAACTTTTCAGTTCAAAGAATGTCTTCCGGGTAGTGATAGGTAATTTCAGAACCCCAAGAATAGCAGAAACCGGCTTTATGGAGACTCACAATTTGTGGAATTGTCCAGAAGGGGTGGCGAGGGATCCTTTCCCTCTAGTCATTTTTCACAATGACATCTGCTTCTGGCAAAAGGGACAGAAATGAAGCCAAACTGCAGGCCTCTGTGAGCTGCACACTTCAAGCTCTTCTTTAGTGCCCATGGATCTAACAGAGAGCAACCCCGTGGTCTAGAGATGCAGACTGGTGATTCTTAAATGTCTGACTAATCAGAATCACCCAGGCCTTGAAAAAATACATACATTTCTGCTTCCTCCTAACTGTTCCTCTAAGACTCTGGGTCTGAGTGAGGAGAAAGGTCTGGGGCCTGTTTTTATGATCTTCTGTGGTGACACTAGGCAGCTGGGTTCAGACCATTCGTGAGGCAGCATCAGGGTTAAACCTGGCCGGGTAACTCATCTTTCAGTCACAGGGAGAGGAAGTGGTCTCGATGAGTACTCCTGGACCAGTTGCCTGTAACTTGTCTTAGGTCATGAAAGCCGCTGCGATTTAATGACCACTTAGAACTTTCTCTCATTCTAGCACATAATCCCAGGGCCCATGACCCTGGGTGAGACCCACAGACCTTAGGTTAAGAACAACCTGGTCTGGGTTTGAATGGCTCTTCGTGGACGAGGAGCGCAAGAGAGTGTGCATGTGGAAGGTAATGGAAGCCACAAATCCTGGCAGGTGGTGGGTGGTGCAGAAGGGGTGTGAGAAATGGGGAGGCTTACAGAGCCTCCGTGGTTCCAGCTGTCAGGGACTTGTCAGTGGGTCCCGTGGAGCCCTGGCCCTGATGACCCCTGCTCGCCAGGCAAGGCTCTGATCAGGGCTGCAGAAGGGCAGCTGAGAGGCAGGGCAGCAACTTGGTGCAAGATGAAAACCAGGGACCCAGGATAGGTACAGAATTGGAACAAAAAGTAATGATGCCTTTCAGAGAAGCAGAGTTGTTCGTGTGTAATAAATAATGTGGCATCAGGTCAAAACAACGTGGAATGGTCTAAAAAGTCATAACAGAGCCCAGCTCTGGCCCCTGAAGACAAGGGGCTAAGCAAAGTACGTGGCTCAGAGTCTTTACAAGCAAAGCACTAAACATTGTAAATAAATGTTCATTTAAATAACTTTAAAATTGTATTGAAATTTGTCTGTATTTGAACAATACAATATGTGCCTAGGAAAAAATAACATTTTAAGTTATGGATACAACAGTATATCTGATTAAATAAACTCTTCTACATTTTTTAAAAATCCAATAAATTACTTTTCGTATCCGCAAAAAAATGTTAAAAGTACAAGCAAGACAATATTAAAGAGAAATGAGCAATGAACTTTCATAAATTTTTAAAAGAAACACGAATAACAAATGAGAACATGAACAGAGACAAAGTAGGTCCATGAACCAATCAATCACAGTTTGGGGAACTGAAACTAATCCCTCAGGGATGGAAGAGTGGAGAAGTGAACGCTGTGGAAACAGAGGCTCACGTGTGCCCTGGAGACAGACTGCAGGCAGATCAGGAAGGCGCAGGGCATCTTACAAAGAGAGGAGGGTTTATCAAGAGGCTGTGAGACAGAACGATTCTGCCTTGAATGAAAGCTGCCCAATCCAGAAACTAATTAAAGGTCCTCCCTGTAGGAAGCTAACCCTGGCCTTACTTCCTACGGCTAAATGCCCCCAAAGGAGAGCAAAGAGGAAACAGAAGCCAGGTCTGCAGCCAGCTGTCAGCTGCAGGCCCTCTTACCCCCTGCAGCTCTGACAGTACAAGGCATGAGGCCCTGAGCTGCAGGGGCCAGGGAGCACTTTAGGAGAAAGCACATATCCACGGTCTGAAGGCTGGCAGCAGGGCCAAGTGTCTGGTTATGCTGTCTCCGCAGACAGAAGACTCCGAAGTGTGCTGCTTTGTGCCAACGTCTTACCATCTACTCAGAGCCCCACCATGGAGGTGGTGACAACAGAGGACCCTAACTCAGTCCCTAGGGGCACAGGACTGGTGCCACCACTGGAATGGGTCACCAACATGTGTCTCTGCTGGTTGGGCGTGCCCAACCAATGACAACCGGCCTTCAGACAAGCCCACCGGGCCTGCTAACAGCTCTGGTCCAGCTGGGTCCCTGCACCGTTCCTGGTGCAGTACACAGCTTCGTCAAACACAACTGCACTTCGGCCTCCTTCAGGTTCTCAGACTGGCTTACAAACAGAAGAGCCCGGGAGCCCAACTCTCACTGTGGCGGCAGCGTGACCCAGGAGGGCCTATGCCAGACACGCAGATGCACACGCGGGCTCCAGGGGCATGAAGCCCCGGGGCCTCCCACCTCACTGCGGCTGCTCTAGGCCCTGCAACGCCACGCCCTGCCCAACAGCCCTCCCTGCAGTCTGCGTAGGAAGGAGGACATGGAGTCAGACAGACACACAGACAGACAGACGCAGCATGAGGTGGAGGCAGCGAGGGGGGAGGCGTGGATGCATACGCACGTGTGGTCAGGTGAGGATGGCATGCAGCAGAGGGCGTGGTGGAGGGGCATGGTGAGGCGGGGGCGTCACAGAAGGGGTGCTCCGGTGTGATCCAGTACGCGTGGCTATTCCGGTTACCTTTCTTGCTGGTGCCGCTGCCCGAGCCGGGGAAAACATCCTCACAGCCCTCACCATGCATCCGCTCCTTCTGCAGCAGCTTGTCCACCCGCTGGATGATGCACTCCAGGCTCTTGTCCACGTTCAGCCACACTTTCTCCTTCCAAACCAAGAGGCTCATTTGGGTCAGCTCTCCGACGGGAAAGACAGAACAGAACACAAACCAAACCCTCCCCCACCGATCCCCACCCTGACCACTGTGCTCACTAAAGCACCACAGGATTTATCAACATCAATGCGATTCCTAATTCCCCAAATACAGTTGAAGCTGCATTTTCTTCTCAAAGGACGAATCAATGTCCTGCGGTCACTGTTTTTAAAGTTTGGGAGCTGTTTGCTAATAACTGTCGAGGAGGCCAGAGAGGACTTGCCAGTACCTCCCGGTGCTAACAGAAGGGCCACAAAGCCGAGTGCACCAGTGTCGTCCCCTCCTCCCTCTACTGCAGACCTACACCACCATACCAGAGGGAACTGAGATCTCTTTTGGATGGAAGAGAATGGAAACAGCGGATCACTTCAGATGGCGTGTGGGAGAAGGTAAGAGAGCGCCAGGGTTACACAGGATGCCCCAGTGTGTCCCTGCTGACTAGGATAATTCAGGGCTGCGCAGAACTGCCTCTAAATAGTCATCCCCATAAATGACAAAATGAGTTCTATGCTACATCCCCTCCCTCAGGAGACGCAGATCTGTCCTCAGAGACAACTCTGTAAGGAAGAAACAAAGTGGCACAATGTCAGGACAGCACCTCCCAAATCCTCACCAGCTGCCCCAGCACCTGAGTACCCACAGCTGCACGGGTCCGACAGTAGGGGGGCTGCCCGACAGAGACTGAGGGACAGGGGCAGGGGCAGGGGCGAGGGCAGCAGGGAGAGAGCCCCCCTTTACCACCAGTTCTGAGACCGGCCAGCCCACAGCAGCCTTGTTCCTCGGGTGAACACAGGTAAGGAAATACCATCTCCCTCCCTGAATTCGGTGGCCCAGGAGCCCCCCAGGAAGGAGACTTGGGGTTTGTCTGCAGAGGCACCGGCCCTCCAGGTCCCTCTGTGGGGAGAGGCTAGAGAGAGGCTTCACGTTTTCAACGCAAGCTCAGCAGCAGGAAGGGCCGTGGGCAGCAGACTCACCCACTCCTCCTCGTGCCAGTCTACCTGCAGAGAAGACCGGCTGTTCCTGCCCGTCCACCTGGCCATGAGGGTGTCCTGGTCATTCCTGAGCATGACCTGCTCCTCCTCAGTCGAGGTGGGGGAAGCCTTGGAGGCGATGTAGTCGGGCCGCGCGGCATTCAGCCCGTGGATGGAGTTGGCCAGCAGCTTGCAGTCGCAGACGGTGACCAGCTGCCGGGTCTGCAGGAGCACACAGCCAGGCCTCTGAGCCTCAGGCCAGGGGCGGCAAGGCCCGTGCTTCCCAAGAGCCCAGCACTCCACCCTCTGCCCCACTCCACAGCGCAAACAACTCAGAGCTGCAGCCCTCAGGAAGCCTAGCTCACAGGCTGCCACATGACAGAGCTGGCCAAATCTCTGCAGGAATTTCCCAGCAAGAAAACTGGAGAACACAAAGAGAATGAGGGCAGGTCGAGAAACCTCTGACAGTCTTTGATCCCTGCCTGCCTCTAGGGCTGACATCGCTCAAGGAAGGGCCTGAAGAGAGCCCAGTATCCCAGCTGCTGAGGACTTCCTGGGCTGTCCCCTCTAATTGCAGGGGACAGGCCTTACTCTGGTTCGGTCACCGAAGCCTTATCTTGTTGCATCTAATACCTGAAACCCTGGGCTCTGGGCAGAGGGGAATTGGCACAGCATCCTGGTTCTGGGGAATTCTGCATGCAACAGGAGCTCCGTGGCTCCTCATTTTACTTCTGACAACATCTTTCTTTTCCAAGTGGACTATCCCCAGCTCCCAGTCTATGCTGGTGAACACATGAGGGATATAACATGTTCTGATCTGGGGCAGCATCTCACCCCAGCAAAGCGAGTGTGGCTGGGGAAGTGTGATCAGAATCTCTGTGCGTGTGTGTGTGTGTGTTGAGAAACTAAGTAATTTGAAAAAGCATTACCCGTCAAAAGGATCTGATATATCTGTGCCTCTCCCCCGCCCCATAGGGATGTATGTTTATAAATTTAAATCAGGATCAGTTAGTTAATTAGAGGCTGATTTACTGATTTTATATAAGCCAATAAAATTATATTGTTCTTATCTTGTGCCTGTATAATAGCTCACTTTCTTTTTTCGAATTCCAAGTACAACAGAACAGTGGGAAAAATAAGGCTGAGTAGGCCATTACTAAGAAAGCCGTGGAATAATCCCAGCCTTCAGGGTGACCCCCGTGGACTCGCTGGGAGACACATCTACCTCAAGCAGCGGCTGGCGTCACAGCCCTGGGCTGTCCTTGGCCTGCCCCGTCCAGCTCTGTGACCATGGGCAAACCACCAAACCTCCCTGGGCCTTGTGGGGACTGGATCTGAAGCTAGATCTTCAGAGTTTTCTCAATGTCACCCTTGGTGTGGAAGGCTTTGGGTACACACGAGGCGTCCCGGGGTTTCCGACCCACACTCAGCAGGGCAGCCCCTCCTACCTTGTCTGCCAAGATGGCGAGCGTTCTTTCGAGGCCAGTGGCAGACCTGTCCTTGGCCGCCCTCGAGAGCCGCTCTGCGTAGTAACTGACTTGGGTTTTCAGGGTGTTGATCTGGGCGATGATCTCCTTGGCTCTGACAATATCCTGTGGTATGTAGATTATGGACTGGCAGCTGGACGACGTACTAGAAAGGATAAGAATGGATCCTAAGGGGCTCTCTCGAATCGGTGAGGATGGCAGCAGCTCCCAAACCCAGCCCACGACCAATGCAGAATAAACCATTCTGTAACTCAGGGATGTTTTCCTGGGCTGTGCTAGCTGGGTGGACAAAAGTAAATCTCAGGAGGCACTTTCTGTCTGGATGGTAGAAGCTTGTAATATGAAAATGCAAATAAGCCTTTTATCTACATTTGTCTGTATTGTACTGTGTGTATGTACTGTGAACAGATATTAAAGCCAGTAATTACCCCAATGCTCATAATCGTTTACCTAAGATCCTCACCTTCAACTTCAGGATTTCAGTGGAGACATGGGGTCTGCTGATACCAGAAGGGGTCAGTTTATCACAGTGGAGGGAGACTGCCATGGGTGCTGGACTTGGCCAAAAGGACCCTCGGGGTTTTTTTTGTTCAGCCAATCGGGGCTTCAGACCTCCTGTGCACACCCCCACAGCTCTCCTCCCTCCCACGTCTGACCCCAGCAAGTCTCCAGAAAAACGGGCTTCCTTCCCTACCCCCTGCTCCAGGACTTCCTGTCTCTGAAAATTAACGTTCCATCAGAGGAGAAGAGGGTGGAGAACATGCCAAGCCAGAGGCCAGGCCTGGACACGTTGATGGCTTTGAAAACCTGGTTCTTCCTCCTTGCCTGCCTCCTCGCCACAAACAGCGTGTGCATCTCAGGATCGGAGGTCAAAGCTACGGCCCAGCCACTGCCCAGCACAATCACGGCCTCAGGAGAACCAGCCCTATGGCCCCAGCTACATGGGGCCTGGCCAGCACGCTTGGCCCTTTTAAAAGAAGATGGTAAATTGTGTGTCTCCCAGCTAAGATCCCAAATCAATCCAATATTATAAATTGACTTTTCAGACCATGTGAGGAAGCTGAGGAAAGCAGGCAGGGAAAGTACAAGCTGCCAATGAAGAGGTCTCTCCCACAGTGTGAAGTCATGGGCTCTGGCTGGAGTAGGTGTCCCATCCTTCACGGAATCGCGGACCCTGACTGGTCCCCTCCCAGCCGCCCTTTGAGTTTGGGGGAAGAGGGAGCAGGGGAGAGAGCCACAGCCTCCATCACCTTCG
Source organism: Rhinolophus sinicus (assembly GCF_036562045.2). Classification (NCBI taxonomy): domain Eukaryota; kingdom Metazoa; phylum Chordata; class Mammalia; order Chiroptera; family Rhinolophidae; genus Rhinolophus; species Rhinolophus sinicus. Next base: position 65,688,694 of record NC_133755.1, on the reverse strand, counting down.
CTGGGGGTGGGGGTGATGTGGGCAGGGCTGAGAACCTTCCTCAGTGGGCTCTTTCCAGGGTACCCTGAAGGTGGGTCACCAAGAAACTTCCCTGCCCCTTCCTTTGATGGACTATGGGGTGAACATGCAAAAAGCAAAGCCCAAAGCATCCCAGAAAGAAACCACACCCAGAACCACACACAATGAAAACAAGGGAAGTGCCCGAAGCCCATGCAGCAGACTGTGCTTGAGCCCACATGGTCCGACAAGAGTCATTCCACGGCACGATGTGACACAAGGACTTTCCAACCTGCAATCACTCTTCCAAATGAATAGCTGCCACTTAAGACGATTCTGTCTCAAAAATACAATCTCAAAATAGAATTCAAAAAGCCTCTCCTCCTCCCAGGCCTCGATATTCAGAGCACGCGTGTAGCGTGTGCCACACGGCTGTGTGCACACCAACACACACACCCTCCCCCACGCCCAAGAAGAACAGCACCCCACTCACCCTTCCAGGTCACGTCCTAATAATAGTAACCAGGGCGGTATGCACAGGGAGGATGAGAGTAGATTTCCAAGAGCTGCGGTTCAGGGCTGATCATGAATACATGAGCACGTGTGCCCAACTGCCTGGTCCTAAAAATGGGGAGAGCTCAGGAGGCCCCAGCTGGGAGGGCTGTTCCTCGGGACTTCCTGCTGTCACAGGTCCCCCGCCAGCCCTGACACCTCAGGCAGGGCCCAGCCACGGCCCCTGAGTCTCACCAGCTCCAAAAGGGCAGCGACTCCAACGTGCCTCTGGGGCCTGTCACCCAAGGAAGCCACTCAGAGCCCTGGTGCTGGCTGGGACATGCACCCCTGAGCATGACTGGGGGACCTGGGGCAGCAGTGGGGACCCCCAGGCAGCAGACATGATGGTTTCTGGCTGCCACTCTTTGGTGGGAAAAGTCACTTTGTTAATGTCATTCTTGATAAAACTGACACTAGTAACACTGTTTTAAACTATGCATCAACTCTTTATCATGAAAACGTAAGCTGGCTTCCTTCCCGCCAGAGGCGATGGTGAAGCAGAGACTGAAAAGCCCCAGATTCTTACACAAGAAGCCAGAAAGGGATTCCCGACCGCAGCAGTGGCAGGACCTGACACCCCAGCACCACTGGGACTTGCCGGCCTGGCTCTTGTCACCCTGGGAGACAGCACCGGGGCTGCTCTGAGTGAGCACAGCAACGTCCTGGCCGCCCGATTTAAAAGGCAGAGCAACAGCCTGGAGGTTGGCTATTCATTGTCAAAGAACATTGCAGTTGGAAGGGGAGTTGTTGAGGGGCCGGTAACTAGGAGGCCACAGCGGCACCGAGGGGAAAACACCTCACAGGGGACGGCACAGCACAGGCTTTCTCTGCACGAGAGCAAGACCCAGACAGACTCTCTCCACAGACAGAAAACTCACCAACACTCCTCAAAACTGCTAAAGAAAAGAACCAAAATGAAATATTAGCGTTTGTTAGCAAACCCCAAATGCAAAACAAAAATTTAAAAAGCCAAGTTATCTTTCGTCAAAATACTTGAATTTATTTGTTGAGGGACGACGGTTAACTTATGATCCCCACGTACTTGCTCACCACAGCCACGTCAGGGGCTGTGCTCACGCCCAGAGAGACCCCCCCACCGGTGGGCAAGTTACGTCTGCATTTAAAGGAGAGTTCCAATGAGGAAAACCATTTATACAAATGCTTTTAGGACACGAGTAGGAAATTAAATAAAAGCTTGTATTATGTATTTGAAAACTACCTCTGAGGCATTTTGGGGCTAAGAAGTTCTTAAGTTGACACGCAGCGTGATCAGGTATCAGCATGCCGACCTTCCTGGGACAAGGACAGCCAGGGGGCGCCCCCCTTGACTGGCTTTCTCCTCCGGGGCCCCCGTCACCCTCAGAATGTAGACCACACTCCACACAGCCCCATGCAATGGCGCGACAGACTCGCGATCTCTGCCTGCGCAGAACTGTGGTGGGGACAGGAAGCCTCGTCCTTGTCACAGTGCCCAGAGGAGCACGGGAGTGTGAGTCCTCAGGCGGGCTGGGCACCTGGCTCGTCTGCACAGGGAAGAGCCCTGGGTAGGGGCGAGTCAAGGTGGAGCAGGCTGTCTGGGGGCCTCTCAGAGAACAGCCCCCCTCCAAGGCCGAAACTCCCCTTCCCAACCGGGCCCTTTCTTGTTCCTCCTCAGGCTTCACAACTTCCTGGGCTCAGGGCACCCCATGCACACATCAGAATGGTGACTCCCCAGTGTGCTCTCTTCCACCGGCCTGCTTCCCATGGTCACTGACACTCCTAACTGCAACCCTGATCGCCTCAGCCCCCTGGCCAACCACTGCACCTGACCTTTCACCTCTCCCTGATCCAGTCTGAGGTCACTTTTCTCCAGCCACGTCCTGACTCCCAGCCACGGCAGCACAGGGCCAGGCCAGGGCCCCCATCTCCGGCATCTTTAAACGCTCCCGATCTGACCACCCTGTCAGGCTCTCGTGAGGTTCTCTGGGCCTTGGCTTCACCTCGTCTCAGACCATCCCATGCCCAGTCGATAAGTCTGACCTTTCAACCCCACATTCTGCGAGGCTGTTCCAGGGAACCTTCAGCTCATTCCCTCCCACCTCAGAAACCTCTGTGCCACCCAGCTTCTTCTCACATCCCTTGTAGGACCAACTGCCTGGTCCTGGCCCTTTCCGACTTCTCCAGAACTTACTCTATCAATGTTCTCGTCCATCTACCTCATTTGCTCCCATCTTTCCTCTCATCATAAACACATGCTCACGTCATAATCATCCTCCCCAAACTACAAACTTCAAGCTACTTCCTGTTTCCTGGTCCAATTACAGGACCATCTACAATCATTACCTCCACGTCTTACACTCGCGTCCCTTGATCTATTTAAATCTTGACGGCGACATTCTGGAGGTCACCACTGCTTCCCACGTGTCCGACACTCCAGCGTGCTTTCTCAGCTCTCCCGCCAGCAGCCCAGCTGCGCTCTCCACAGCACCGTCTGCGTGCTTGTTTCCCAGCACAGCACTGCTGGCTCCAGGCGGTGGTGCTGACATGTCTGCTCTCAGGCAAGGCCTAGATCTGTCAGTCCTGCATCCCTGGTCACCAGCACCCCCCTGGCTCCTCTCCCTGAAGCACTGGGTCACTGGGACTCGAGGTGCACCTCACTGCGTGCTCCACACCGCCCTTCTCCACCCTGCTACCCGGTGATTTCCTGCTCAGGACGGTAGCCCCATTGCAGCCCCTTGAGCCTTTTTAAAAACTGGGAACGTCTATCATGGCTGTACCACTGGAAAGGAAACAGCCTCTCTCAGGCTGCACACTTTGTCATGTTCAGCTGACTGACCTGGGACTCTCAAAGACAGCCAAGCCAGCAGTCCACATAGGGTGGCCGCCAAAAGCACCACTTTCGAGGTAGATTTCAATTTGCAGGGACAGGACCACCGATTAGGTGCCCTTATCCCCCAACCCTCCAGTCACACACACAGAGCAGCACCGGGTCCCTAGGCAGCCCCACCCACCACACAAAAGCAGGCTGAATGGCTGGATGTGTTTGTGGTGATATTTTGATTTTTCTTTTTAAACTAGGAAGCTTCAGACAGACAGCTGTACAAGGACCACAGACACCCCCAAGAACTTACTGTTTCTTAGTCTCTTCAAATTTGTGCAGCTTTTTGCGGAGGCCTCCTGACTTAAACCCTTGGCAGTGTGCTGCAGGCGCCCCAATGGTGACGATGTCGTAGCTCTGATCTGAATGACAGAAAGCTCTCCTCCGTTACTCTGGGCTCGGGCCTGTGGACGAGCCAGCTACAGGGAGATGCACACAGCTCTGGGTCCTGCCCCTCCGCCCCTGTCTAGGCAGCCTGAGGGTTCCTTAGTCCCACAGCCTGCACAGTCCGACGGTCTCTGGAGCCCGGCACCCTCATCTCACAAAGGGGGTTCCGTACGTCTCAGGGTGGAGCCTCCCAGGGTTAGAGGCAACTACCCAGCAAGGCTCAGCTCCCTTCCTTGGGAAGGATGACCGACGGGCCACTTTCTGCCACAGAAACACAAAGGGAAGCTGGACGGAGGAGAAACAAGAGCAGGGCATTTTGCTCCTTGACGAGGACCTGACAAGGGCCTGTGACGCGTCTCTTATCCGAGCTGCCCAGCAGAACACATGGGGAAGGCTGGGCAGATGTGGGGCAGCTCGGGGACCAAGCCCATAGGGAGAACAGCCACGAAACGTGATTCAACACGATGGGCAGAAAAAGTTACCTGATCCCCCATCGTCTTGAACTCTCATCCTCTGTATGTGCAAGTTTGTGGGAACAAATTCCAACTTTTTATCTGCTTTCAAACTGCTTGCTTTAAATGAGGGACCTAGGAAACGAAATATGAGAAAACAAAGTTCGTTAACACATATCCCCCAGTCATGAATGGCGAGTGGAAAGTGGGTATTGTGAGGACGCTGCTCAAAAAAGCAGGTGTGTTGGTGGCGGCCTAGGAAACAGAGCTGCCCGGGAGCACATTTCACTTCCGCATAGCGGGTGCGTGAAACACTGAGGAAAGGGCCGCTCGCCGGCCCAGAGACTCGTTCTGGGTGCTTCAGTGGTGAAGGGAGCCACGTGGAAGCAGCTTCCGAAGGCAATGGTGACGATGCCAGTGCCGTGCCTTCCGGTGACTCAGCTCTCCACTCGGGTCTGACACTCAGAGGGCACTGTGTGTGGCACGACAGCAGCAGCGCTACAAAAAGCAACGGGCCCACGCCAGCAACTACCTGTGCCAACTCTAGAGACGGCCATCATCCAAGATCTAAGAAACTGGTTCCTAGAGCAACACATCTCAATTCTGAAAAATGATAAAATGGTGTGCTCCTCACCCCGGGTCTAACATGACAAACAGATGCTAAACAGCATCAATTTGGGCTCTTGGGAACACAAACTTAAAACACGTTCCCTTGTATGCGCTTGGGTGGTGAAGGAGACTGGACCAACTTTTCTAACAAATATCCACCACCTATTTCTATAGTCAGAATCTGTTACTATTTAAGTGACGAACTCCATGGCTACAAAAGAAAGGGACTACAAATTACACTGACAATCAGAAGGGCAGGAGAAATAAACATTGCTTCTAGTGAAAAGAGGTCAATTTTGCCAGTACACAAAATACAGGCCAACCATTGTGTGTTCTGCACTTTGTCACAGGAAAGACTTCACTAGACACTTCCGGGGTGGCCCAGGGACCCGCAGCACTGGCAGCCCGGGGCCTATTAGAATTCCCAAATCCCAGATCTGCTATTAACAAGTCCCCCGGGAAGTCAGACACACAGTGACATTTGAGAGCTCTGCTCTAGAAAACTCAAAGCTGTGTGGATGTCAGACTTTCCCGGGGAACAGGTCTTCAGCATGGTTGGTCCTAAGTTCCTTCAGGCAAATGCTGCCACTTCTCCTAGACACACACACGCCCAGTCTTCAGATCCAAACCCAGGCACCACCATCTTGTTGTCTCCCCTCCCATATGTGGCTTCTTCTCAGCCATGTTCCTGGATATGTTCACACATTCTGTGTCAAAGCTACATGAAGGACTTTCTTTAAACCCAGAAATTTCATTATGGAGAACGGGGAGGAGCGAAGAATCTAAAGATAGAGAATAAAGTAATGAAAAGCCAAAGAACCCATTCCGTTTGGAATAAAAAGAGAATAGTCTTCTAAATCGTCCCTGAGAGTGGTCTGAAAATCAAAAGACATCTTTCAAGAAGAAAAGGTGAGGTGTCTGCATTTCACTTTCCTTTTTGAGCCTTAAAACGGAGAGCTCCAGTCAGACAATTTATTTGTTCAATGTAAGTATCAGTGAATATTTAAACTGGGGAATCTAGAAAACTGCTTTGTCTCACGGCAAACAGCCTACATCATTTTGGTCATTTCACTGACAGATGCTAGACCAAGGGGAAGAATAACACGAATAGCCTGTGATTTGGTCTCTCCTAAATTTCATCCCACAGGCACATGACACCATAGGAGGAATTTTCAATGCAATTCATAGATCTGTCTCCTTAATTAAGATCTAAAAAATCCAAATTTTAAAGAATTCACACCTACATGAGAATTTATTTTTAAAAATCCATTAGCGTGTCTGTCAGTGAGAATGTCTGAGCAAACCTGAGCTCCAGATATTCAGGTGGGAAAAAGGGGAGCATGCGTGCCACGTGGAGGACGAGACCTGGTACCCACCTTTGTACTGATGGAGGTCAGTCAGGTTCTCCTGGTACGTGAGGATGATGGTCTGGTACTGAGTGACGATCTGGCGCCGGAGGCTCTCCCAGCAAGGGGACAGCTCCCCCAACTCCTCCAGCTCACACACTCTGCAAGCAAGACACGTGCACGTCAGGCCGTGGGGCCAGCTCCCCTCCCTGAGGAGGCACCGGAATCCGTACCAACCAGGAGAACAAAGTGTATGTGGGTGAATTGCTGATGCCCAGGGAAAGCACAGGCTACTCAGTAAGTCCAGAGGGCAGAGCCCTTTAGGAGGAACGGCCGTATGAAAGGCAGACCACCAACCATGTGGCAAGTGCACAGAGAAGCTCTGCACAGAGAAGCTCTGTACAGAAACAGAGTCAAATGATCGAGAAAAACTAAGTGGATGAGGAGAGAGGGGGCGGCCCCCTGGCACCCTGGCATGTATCACCGATCACACAGGCGAAGGCTCCAACTACAGCCCATCTGGATCTGGGCAGAACAGACCAACGTGCGACTGGAGGCCTGCAAGCAACTGCTATGACTTGTTATCTCCAGAAAAATAAAAGCTGAACCTCTTTTAGCTCAGCAGCAAATAATAGCTACACAATCAGAATAACAAACACACAAGATGGATTTTTAAAAAGTTTTTCTTAGGAAACTGGAGAATGGGAAAGTATAAAAGACCTAAAATCCTCTTTTCATAGGTATTTAGTAGCTAATTCCTGAAACTGATTAAGAGTACACTGCATATATATTTAGAAATACAGCTGTCAAGACTACAACAGCTAACAGTAATTGTTTCTGGGATCAGAAAGTCGAGGGCCCCAGGACATAGGTCTTTTGTTAAAAGCCACGGGCACTATTTGACCTTTTTAGACTATGCACATGTTCCTTTGAGGAAGTAAAAAAGCTAATTTTAGAAAAGAGTTTAGGAATCTACTAAAGTGTCTGAAGCTTTTAAAAAGTTGTACCATTTTATTCCCATTAAATTAGCAAACTTAATGTAAGAGAAGACCGAGGCGTCCTCACTCACCAGGGCCCAAGGGCCTGGCCTGAGGTCGGCTCCTGCCGTGCACAGCAGCCCATACGGCTGTACGGCCCCGCCCCTGTGGCCCCGCCCGTGGCCCCGCCCATGGCCCCTCTCTCTGAATCTCTGCCATGTCCCATGGGGCTCCTTCTTATGCTCCGGCGTCAGCTTATTGGCACAGTCTCACAGAGGTCTGCCGGGCCCACCCTCTTCACCACCCCATACACATCTGCTGACACATCGGGGGCCCCTGTGTGGCCCCCAGTTCTCTGTCCGTGACTATCTCCCAAGATCTCTTACTCGTCAGAAGCCCCCGCACTGAACACAATGCCTGCCATGGGGTTGGGGTGAAAAACAACACAACCCTCAAGACCAAAGCGCTGTTCAATGAAGCCTTTAAAGTTATAGTACATACAACTACATACATAGTACAAATAATGGGCAATTATGTCCTAACTAAAAATTAGAACAAGCAAAGTGAAGCTATATGGAAAAGTAGATGGTTGCTATGTACATAGATAGAGGTATGGAAAAGCCAAAAGGAGAAAATTTTAAATTAAAGTACATATAAAATATATACATATAGACAGAAAGCAATTCTTTACATTATTCTTGCCATTTTTCTCTAAGTTTCAATTTCTTTCGAGATAAACAAATATTTTAAATAGCTGTAGGATTCTGGCTGCATTGTTTTCTTTCATGTTTCTGTTAACATTGTATTTATAATTAATGTCATTCTACGACAAGGAGTAGAAATGACAGTGTACCTACAGTGCCCCAACCACCCCCCTGCTGTAGGACCAATAACACACGCCCTGAGCTGAGGGGACACCCCAACGGGTCCCACTTGGCCTCCAGGAGCTTATACCGCTGTGGTCCTACGCGCGGAAACTGCAGGCCAGACTGACATAACCAAAGAATGCCCAGCTATTTCTAACTTTCTGAGCCTGAATGAGAGAAAAGGAAAGGAAAAGGGCAGGGAACGGGGACCTAGTGCTGGGAATGTGTCTGGTGCTCCAGGCACATTATCTGTGACGCTGTCGTCACACGGGAAACCCAGGACACAGATGAGCAAACTGAGGCTCTGGCAAACCCAGGCCACAGAGCAGGCAAGTGGTGGAGGCTGGGCTTGCCGCCTGGTGCTCTGTCCACCACATCTTTCCAGAGCTTTCCAGAAGGGAAGGGGCATGTGACGTGGGCCTGGTGGGTGGTCGGCCACTCTTCCTGGCCTCACCTGGCCGCATCTTCCTCCAGAAGGAGCTTCACGAACTGCCGGGGTACGTGCAGGGAGAGCACGCTCTCTGCCATCTGCTCCAGGATCCGCAGGTGGTTGCCGTCGGTGGTGGGAAACCGGTACATGCGGCAGATGGCGCCACCAAATACTGAGGTGAGATGGTGGGAAGCCATGTGAGCAAGCGGCGGGCAGGTGAAGACCTGCACGGGGGGCTTCCTCCCCAGGCCCTCAATGGTGCTGACACCCTCACGTCCTCTTCCTGCCCATCTCTAGGGACTTACATACGTAAACCCAAACCCACAAGGTGACTGGGCCTGACACTCTTCCCCTGCGACCTGCTATTTTCTTGTCCCAGAACATGTAACTCCCAAGTGGAAGGGCTGGGGCAGTGACGTGGGCAGTCCTTAACCCCAATGCAAACAAGAAAGCGTGAAGCGAAGGAGATGGCCCTTCCTCAGGGTATCACCGACTCTTTATGCACTGGCAAAAACAACGGCACGTGGATACACAGCACAGAGGTGACAAGTGGGGCACATGGCCGTGACAATCGTGGCGGGTGGAGAGGAAAGGGTGACCATGGGCCCAAGTGGACACTCACAAGAGTGGCAAGAGTACCCTCGGAGGAAGCGTTTACCCGATTTCAGTAAAGTGTCTTTCCGCAATGAAGCATGTTTGGACCGGAGTCCCAACGCCTCGGTCAAGCTCTCATCGACGGGCAGGACCATCTGGTGACGTGTACAGAAAAGCACAAGGAGAGTGAGACTCGGATGGGCCCAGAGCACTCAGGGGAAGTGGCAGCCCGCAGACGCCATAAAAGAACTCTCAAGATTCATACCTACACCAACACTACAGACAATACACCACCCGAGCCACAAGTGAATCCACCTCCCAGTACATTGAACCTGTTCCACACACACACAATTTTCTAGAAACGCATGCCATTTGGCTGAGTCACTTAACCTTGTGTTTTGACGTGTAAAATGAAACAGAAGGGCAAAGGCTGCCCAGGAGTATTTCCACTGCTGATGTCCTAGGCTTATTCAGGGTAAAATGGGTATCTCTGTATTTTACGACAATGACTCCTTACCAGTGTTTGGGCTCTCAAATTAGAATTCTAGTTTGAGAGCATGAGAGAATGTGAGAGAGAAAGAGAGTGGGGGAGATGGAGAGAGTGTGCAGACAGGATGTGTGAGTGCATGAGGTTGACAGTGAGCCCATGAGTGTCTGCGAGAGGAAGATTCTAACAAAATATCAGACAATCTGGGTCTCATCCCGCACCCGCACCAGCCACCTCTCTCCCCGCTCCTGACTACAGCAGCACTTGGGGAAGCCCCCTTCTCTGTACTTGGAGAAGCACCTGGGGGGACTGGCCCATACTCTGAGAGCAGCATCAAGCAGCAGCCCTGCCTTTTCCTCCCTTGGGTGCAGAGGCAAAGTCCATCTTACTCCTTCTCATGGAGAGGAGGAAGGTGGTGTGCTCACCCTCCCATTGACAGTGTCCAGAGACCGGGTCACAGGAGGCTGCTGATCCGACTTCTCCTCCATCTGCCAGCCGATCACGGTGATGTTACCCACGCGGTCGCTCTCTGCAGACCTGCAACGAGCAACATGTTCTGGGGAGTGGCATCGTGACAACGCTTCATTCTCGGCTTAAAGCTCAGCCACCCTTGGTCACTGAGGGGTCCTGGGCGTGCCAGGATCAGCCAGGCTGGACGGACGGGTGGCATATGCGGTAGGCCCAGGCTGCAGGGGGGTACACAGGGGGCACGGAGCGGGGCACAAAGCTCCACGGAGAACTGTGCACATGCCTGGTGAAGCCAAGGGCAGGAGCCAATGCTCAGTCCCCTGGGCTGACCCCTGCCCCAGAGAGCAAAAGGGACACATCAGGAGTTGGGGCTGGAGAGCATCTTCTGGCAGGGGACCCCTTTCTGTTCCTTCCCACCCCATCCTCAAGCTCTGATTAGCCCCAAGGCCTAGGCCTGGACCCGAAGTAGGCTGAGGTCACCCAGCCGCTTCCCAAAGCCTCTGAATCCTAATACAATCCAGCTGATGCCACTCCAGCCCTAGTCAGCCTCACCCCACCACGGCCCCTCGGGGGGCTACCGGCTGCCTGGGCCCCTCTGATCGCTCAGGGAAACTCCAGGCTTTTTACTTAAGGTGTCTGACTTAGCCAGGTTCTACATTTTCATGTGGTCACTTCAATGGCCAATTTCCTTTGTGACTTTCTCTTATTGTTCTCCTGCCTAGAAAAGTCCTTTTCCCTATATGGTCTGTTCAACAGTGATCTTTTAGCCCCTCTTGAAAAGGATGATGCCCACTTCTGACGTGTAACCCCAGCGCCATTGGAATTACTTCTGGCACGTGAGCCACCCGGATACTTTCTCTAACAGCCCTCTCCCTTTCTCTGAGGCCCTTGCTCTGTGCAGAGTCAGGTTCTCCGTGCAGACCAAGGAGGCTGCAGGACTCCCATCCTGTCCAACACCCACAACACTCAGCTCCAGAGGGGCAGGGTGCTGCACCATCTAGTAGGGGTTCGTCTTCTCGGCCAACATTTTCTTGGCTATTTTGGACTATTTTCCCAATGTTTACATTATTTTGAATAAAAAGAATGCCATGTCAGGGTATGGGTAGGAATTGACCATAAAATGAATTTGGGAAGGGTTGCCATCTTGACACTTTCATCTTCCATCTCCCTGCCTCCCTCGTTGCCTCCTTCCCTGCCTCCCCCCTTTCGTCCCACAAATATTTATCAAGTGCCAGGCACTGTTCTACATGCTAAGGACACAGCAATGACCCCCTGCTCTCTGGGAACTGACGTCTACTGGGGAGGGGCAGGTACTAGGCAAACAGTGTCGTGAGATATGCAGCTGCGTTTTCCTTCTGGTCTGAGTCCAGCACACATGCCACACATGCCCACCCCTGACGGGTCCTGTCACGGGCCTCAGTGGACAGCCACTCCCCGCAGAGACCAGACTCTGGGAGGAGGCAGGAAATGCCCCCCCATACCCCCCCCCATCAATCCCTGGACCTCCTAACTCCAGACCCTGTCAAAGGAACAAAATGAAACACCAACCTGAGTGTTAAATGCAGCCGATGGTGCCTGTCCTGGAGCAGATCCCTGACAATAAACGTCCCAGAGCCCAGCAAATACATCTGAGGAAGAGGGAGACACAGCCTGAGGCCCTTGTCCTGCCCCTGCTCCAGTGACCAGGTCCCGGGGAGTCTGGCTGACCGCTTCCCACAACACTCAGATCCTTATCGCAGGAGCCCAGGAGGGAAGCTCGGAAAGAAACTCCCGAGGACAAATCCGCAAGACATCAGCTACTTTGCAAGCCAGTAGTAACGTTCCCCTTTCACTGAAATGACTACAGAACTGAAAAGAAGAGAAGAAAACCCCACGAACCACAATGTGTTACTTAACTGTTCCCTGAGATCTGTCTTTGACATCATACACGGAGAGTTTGATTTGAGTCATTTGATTGATAAGGGAGTCTTGGAAGAAGGCAATACTGCTTAAAAATATAGGATTGTTGGTTCCCTAGAATGGAAAAAAAATCATCAGAACACAGAGTAAGATTTTTACAGTAATTGCTCTTAAAATACAGCAATGCTTTCTAGAACAAGAAACTAACATTCTTAGCAACTTGGAGCAACACAAATGCTCGTGGCAGCTTACATGGATGCATACAACCAAAAATCTGCTTTCCGAAAAGGGCAGAACAGTCTGCCAGACCCTTCAGATCCAGACACAATGAAAGGGCCACTGCACAAGCTGTGCCCAGGGCTCCTTTGACGGGATTCTCACTTAGTAGGAGGGGTTTCCTAAAAAGGAAACGGGTCGACTGTCCACATTATTCTTAGTCGTACAACTTTAGGACCTACGGGATTTGGACCTACTACTTTGGGCTATTCATGTAAGACGAGCAAAGGCGGATGTAAGAGGAAATGAATGGCTTAAGTCGTTTCTTATTTCTAGAATCCTGTGGTTTAGAATAATTGAGGCCTGGCCTTTAAGGCTGCCCCTTTTCTAAGGACTAGCTGCTAGTTTCTAGATCACAGGAGGCTATTTCCTGGCAGCCTCGCCTCGCCCCCCAAAGCCCCATGATATTACATTTTCTTTCTCAGGCAGCAGGCAATTATCACAAATGGTTAACGGTTCCCGTCTGTATCTGTGGTGAGGTCCATGCCTCCGGCTGTGAACCCTCTCAGCCCCAGACCTGGCCTCTCACATCTCCCAGCCCAGCCAGCCTCTCGCTCCATCCATCCTTGGTTCAGTGTCTCTGACTCTTTCCAAGGAAGCTACAAACCTGGGCATCCGCTCTGGTACCTCCTCCTCCATTGTTCTCAGCCACCCAGGGCTGATGAACCCTTTCCACAAGTCCATTCTCACAGGCACCCCTTCTTTCCCCACCTTCCCACTGCCAGTCAGCTGCCATGTCACTCCCTCAAATGAATGTCCAAGTTAGGAGCGCCCTGAAACACCTCTGGCCAGGTGACCCCGTGTAAAAGCCGGCACTGGCCTGCTGCAAATGCCCGGCCTGACGTTCAAACCATCTTCCTTGCTCTCCCACCTGTGCCTTTTGCACACACCGAACGAGCTAATGTTATTCTCCAAATCACACGATGCCTTCTGGTTGCCGTGCCTGTGGATCACTAGCACCTAACTCTGGCATACTTGGAAACATGTGGTCCCCAAACTGGCAGCGTGGGCATCATCTGGCAGCCTGGGAGAAATTCAGAGTTCCTGCCCCCACCCCAGACCTACAGAGCCAGAATTTCACTAAGCAGCCCTAGGACGCCGCCTCCAATCCACAGAGCTGGCTGGGACCCTATCCGTCCTCCTGGTGCTGTCCTCATCTCTCAACATGCCCCACACTCTACTGGGCACGGACATGGCCACACTCATTTCTGCCTCCCCACCCACAGAATGGCCTCAGTGGTCTCTGTCATCCACAGCACCCAGGACTGTGCTTCACGTGTAGGCAGCGCTCAACAAACGCTCACAAAACAGGTTGTTGACAGGAACTTGGAAATAAGTTTACAATACAATGAAAAGGGTCTATCTTCCAAAATGAAAAACTGGGGACAAAGAGAAGTACCATATAAGTCTGCTGGAGACGGCCAGGGAGGGGATAACCCACAGATGCTCGCATCACCAACAGAACCCTACGGAGTCTCACATCAGCAATTCCTATGCTTACTTTCACAACTAACATAATGGACTCAATGATCTAAAAGGCTTTTATAAAATTCCCATGGTGAATGCATATCATTCAATTTAATGAAAAAGTAAATATATAACACACAAAAGGATATAAAAACCGATAAAAATAGGGGTATGTCCAGGCAGAGGACTGGTTAACAGTTACTCTCTAAACCTTGTTTAACGAGCACAATTCTCCAAAAGTAGCAGCCAATTGGAAATGACAAGGGAGAATTAGGTCACCTCTTAAAAGGCGATCAATCTTATAGGATCACTGTTGAAAAATAACCAGCCAATAGCTAATCAATAATTATAAAGGACATGGCAAACAGAAATGCCACCCAGATGAGTAAGTGTGGTGCAAAATATCAATGTACTGAAAGCCCATAAATGTAACTGCAGCTGCAGGCACTCAAGTCCCTGAACAGCCCTCCCGCGGGCTGAGAAACACCACGCGAGCCTGTGGCAGAGCCACAGGGCCAGCAGCACCCACCTCAATGATCTCTGTCTGCGCATGCTTCGTCCAGAAGGCCTGAGGAGGGGTGGTCACACTCACTGCTACAAAGCTATTTGGTTTCCGGTCTAGCGAGGGAGTGTGCAGTTCACTGCAAGCTGTGGAACCCAGACGGGAGAAAAACAAATCCTTTAAAACCAGGCTCTAGTGAGTTCTCTGTTCCAAACACACCCAAAGACCAAAAAACTGGTAAATGACACTCAGAGGGATGAGACGATCGCACTGTCAGTTGTCACAGGGAGGTGATTCTTTAAACCAAAAACAGAGTGTCCTCACCCCTTCCCTCCTCCCCCATCCCCACCACAGCAGTGCCCTCACTGCCAGGGGAAGGCTGAGCTGAAGGGGGATTTCTGTGTCCACGGAATGGAGCACAGAGCCAACAATCTCATAGGGTGTCTGACCATAACGTTTGACCCTAGGCACTAACTGAACTTCTAACGGACTGAGCTAAATCACAACACAGCTACACCTGCCTGTGTCCTGTGGTTGCAGCGCTGGCCCTAAGCCCATGGTGCCCCATGTCGCTGTGTAGTTGTACACTGGAAGCAAACTAAAATTCTATGGCAAAATAAACAACAAAAAAATATTTTTAAGGGAGTCATTGCTCATTTATTCTTTATAAGACTCATATCAAATGCAAGATTATTAAGAATGTTACTTTTTAGAACTAAAACTGTTCCCATTTAAAAATTTATTGTACTAAGCATTTTGAAATTCAGATAATTCTGTCGCAGAAGTGAAATGACCGTATTTCATTGAATCTAATATGCTATCGGTTACAAAATGCACTGTGAAAGAAAAAATGACCCACTGCCATTAGACTATGATATGCTATTGATTATAGGACACTTTTTTATTAAAGAGATAGTAAAACATGAACAAATATGCATCTTGGAATAGATGAAACATAAACCAAAGTTCAACACCACTAGCTTTTTCAGAGAGCCGGAAACATTCCCGAGAGTGCTGCGAGCCTTCGCTTAATTGCCAGAATTCTGAAACAACTGATTTTCACCATTTTTGCCAGTGTTTTCATCACCTTTATGGAGGAAAGGATTTTTAGAGGTCCTTAGTCCTGTCCTCGTCATTCTCATTTGATTTTTAAATGCTCCCTGGTGATGTACATTTAGAAATTGATTTTTACTTCTGAAAATTAATTTTAGTTCTCTAATCTTTTATCTCATAAACCTTGGATTTTCATTATTTATTGGATATAAGATACAAAAAGCTTAGGTTTTCAGTTCAATGAGTTTTGACAATCATAGAAACCCATGTAACCATCACCAAAACAAGACAGAGAACTTTTTCCATCTGACTAGAAAGTTCCCCTTTGTACTTCCCAGTCAACTCTCCAAACCACTTTCTGATTTCCATCACTTTTGTCTGTTCTTGAATTCATCATAGAAATGGAATGTTTTTGAGATTCATCTATATTGTTATATGTATTGATAATTCATTCTTCTTTTTAAAATTGATGAGCTACATTCCATTGTATGAATATACTAAAATGTATTTATCTATTCAACTATTAACAGACATTTGGGTTGTTTCATTTTGAACCACTGTAAATAAAAGTGCTATAAACCTTCTTGTTCATGCCTTTTTGTGAACATGCATTCATTTGTTTTGCATAAACACGTAGGCGTGACATTGCTAGGTTACAGCAGAAGACATGCTAACTTTGTAAGAAGCTAACAGTTTTCTTAAGTGGTTGCACCATTTTACAAGCCCATGAGTTCCAGGTGCTCTGCATTCCCATCAACACTTGATGAGGTTAGTGTTTATTTTAGTTGTTGTAATAGATGTGTTTTAATTTGTATTTCTGTGACATGAAGCATCTTTCCACTGTGTGCTTATTGTTCATTTTTACAAGTTCTTCTGTCTAACCAAGGGTCTAATCAAGTCTTTTGTTCATTTCTAAATTGCACTGACTTTTTAATTGATTTGTAAGCATTTTATTCTGGATCTGCCCTTTGTCAAATATATGTGTTGTGAATATCTTTTTCCCAGTCTGTGGGGAAAAGATACTCATTTTCTTAAATATTTTTAGATTTTTTTTAAATTTTATTTTTACTTTTATGGTATGGTAAGCAGAAAAATGGCCCTCGCCCCCCCCCCAAAAAAAAAAGTATCCATGTCCTAGTCTCTGTAACCTGAGAATATCTTATATCACAGGCAAAAGGGCTGGATAGATTTGATTGAGCTGATGGAATCCTGACATGGGGAAATTGTTCTGGATTACCTGGGTGGTTGTAATCTGTGGGGAGCCATGGTTTCTTGCAACCCTGAACCTTGCAGACTGGCTCGGTTTCTGCCCCCATAACATTGTCTCTGCCTTATCTGAGAGGCGCCTAACGGCTGCTGAGGAATGTGGTGGAAACGGCCAGTTCCCGGACACAGAAGACTAAGGGCTTTCTGGACAATTGGTAGGTTCTGTCTCCTTGAGATATTTGCTTTTGTGAGTTTCAGTGACCTTGTATCTTCTATGTCAAAGTAAAAGATTTACTTTCGCTGAGATAATGCATATCTTCTTCGTTTAACTGCACGTACTCAAACTGTATATATTGGTTAGAGATAATAAACTCAGGGCTTCAGCATGACTGAAGACCGGCCGTATTAGCATTTGTGTGTGTCTTTTATTCATTCCCACTCCCCCATTCAGGTACTGATCGACTCGTGGCGGCTGGCCCGTCACAGTAATCTAATCATATGAGCTCTTAAAAGTAGAAGAGGAAGGTAGAAGCATACGTCAAAAAGATGTGACAATGGAAAAAGACGTGAGATTCAAAGCATGAAAGGCACTCGACTCGCCATTGCTGGCTCTGAAGATCGAGGGAGGGGTCCACGAGCCAAGAAATGGGAGTGGCCTTTAAAAGCTGAGAACCGGCCTCAACTAGCAGTTGGCAAAGAAATGGGGGCCACAATCCTAAAACCACAAGGAACTGAATTTTGCCAACAATCAGAATGAGCATGGAAACAGATTCTCCTCTAGTGCCCCCAGAAAGGAATGCATACCTGTTGATATTGATTTTGGTGTTGTAACACTCTGCGCAGAGACCCACCTGAGCCCATTGGATTTTTGACCTAACGGAACTGTAAGATAATAGATATGTGTTGTTTTAAGGTGCTAAATTTGTGGTAATTTGTTGTGGCAGCAACAGCAAACTAAAGTACAGAGTTAGTGCTTTTTGTGTTCTGTCCAAGGAATCATTGCCTACCCTGAGGTTGTGAGTTATCCTTTGTTTTCTTCTAGAAGCTTTAAGGTTTCATTTTCTAAAGTTCTCTTCTATTTCTTCTACTATGTCTTCTACTATATCTACAGGAATCAGGGATTTGACTGTTCCACTTTCTTTCCCTCCTTTTAAGCTATGTCCTTAAGTGACCCACAGTCTGGTCTCTCTTGGCTTGCCCTTTCATCAGCTGTGGGTTCTTAACACCCACATAAGGCTGGAATATTTGGGTGTTTCAAGCACAAGTGATGGCAGATAGACTGAGCACTAATAGGTGGCCACAGGCTGGGAAGATTAATATCAGTTTAACACCTGATGGGCCAACTGCCACCTTCAGAACACACCTTCCCATAAGTGACATTGTCTCCTGGCCTTTTCCCCAACCCAGGCCACCTAAATCTTACCTAATGTTTAATTCCTAGCTCAAAGTTCCATAGTTTCCAAAGTTCCAGCAAGCCACAGTCATGTCTCCTTCGTGTATTGCTTGTATCCCTCCTTTGGCATATTTCCACAGAAACCATTCATCTCTGATATGTATGCCTCATCTCTCCAACCAGATCATCTATAATCCTAGCTGAGTAAATGCTGTTGAGGTAAAACTGGTACATTATATTTCAAGTGTGTGTCATTTGACTCAGCAATTCTATATCCAAGAATTTATCCTAAGGAAATAATCAGCAAAACACATGAAAGATCTATTTTCAAGTATGTTCACTGCAGTGGTGTTTACACTGGCAAACTGGAAAGAGCCTGAATGTACACCAGTAGGTAGAATGGGCAGCCGCACAATAGGTTCCACATGGGCACCCAACACGGTAAGGCAGATCCCACATTTACTAAAATGAAAAGATGCCAGTGATATTTTGCTACATGAAAAAACCATGTTAAGTACACTAGGGGGACATTTTTATACATAATTCCACCACCTCCACAACCAAAAATCATTAAAAATTTCTATATAGCACTGTGTGGGTATAAAAAAATGTCTGGAAGGATATACACCAAAATGCCAACTGTGATTCTCTAGCTCACAGGGTTTTCTTTACCTCTAATACTTTCTGTAATAAAGATTTTAAAATAAGCACTTTTTAATTTTAAACTTTCATTTTTATGTGAAGACAAAATATTTGACCATTCAATCACCTTTAAAAAAAAAAAAAAACTGTGGTAAAATTCATTTCACGTAACATTCACCCTCGCCTTTCTAAGCTGTTTCTTCCTCCATGTATCTAATTAATATTGACCACGTTAGTCTTGATTTCTCACATTCAGAAACATCCTGATTTCTATTATAGGGGTGAAGACTTTTAACTCAGTTATGTCAACTCTCATCCTCTATCTATGCTCAATCAGTTTAGCTCAATTTTTTTGTTGTTGTTGTTTTTGTTTTGGTTAAATCCGTATTCTACATTATTCATTATGAGCCACATGAGAGTTCTTTCACTTCTCTACTGTCTTGGATCCTGTTTCCTGGACCCCATGTCTTCCTTTTCCTCAATTCATTCCCTCTTTTGGGTGAAGCACATCCTCCACTGACTTCCAGAGAGAGGATATGGGGGAAGTTTAGTGTAGCTGAAGCAGGTTTCCTTCCCCCTCACATCTGACTGAGAGTCTGATTGAGTAGAACACTCTAGGTTGGAAGCATTTCCCACTCATATTAAAGGTGTCGCCCCACTGCCTTCAAGTTTCCAGTGTTGCTGAGAATCTCCACACTAGTTTTAGCCCCGGTCCTTGAATATGACCTTTTCTTTTCCTCGTTGGAAGTTTTCAGAATCTTCACTTTATTTATTCCCAGTGCTCTGAAATTTCACCTGGATGTGCCTTGTTATGGGTCTTTTTCAATATGCTGGGCGTGGTATGCGCTTTTTAGCCTAGAAGTGCATTCTTCAGTCCCGAGAGACCCCTTGTATTATTTCTTTGTAATTTCCTCCCTCACATTCTTTTCTATTTTCTCTTCTAAGTGTTGGACCTCCCAAATTTGCTCTATAATTTTCCATTTCCATTTCTCCCCTATTTTCTCTTTTGCTTTTAAAATTTCACGTTCTGGGATAATCCCTTGAACGTCTTCCAACCTTTACTGACTTTTTAAAAATTTCCTATCCCATTTTAAAGTTCTAAGATTATTCATATTCTTCAACTATTCTTTTATTCTTCAGAGTATTCTGCTCTTGTTTGATGGATACACCATCTTCTCTTGAGAACATAAATTATAATGTATATACATTAAGTATATAAATATAGAATTTTATATATACATAATATTCATTAAATATATATGTACACATATAACTTACATACAATCTGCATGTCCATCAGCAGGAGAACAAAATAACTCCATGCACACAATGGACGACCACTCAGCAAGGAAGGGGATGAGCTACTGACCTACACAAGTACAGAAGCGTGATGCACGTGAAAGAAGCCATACCCAGAAAGCTGTGCGTTGTACGATTCCATTTATGAGAGACTCGGGAGGCCTAATGTGTAGTGGCAGGAAACAGGCCAATGGTTGTCTGGGAGTGAGGTGAGGACTCACTCTGGAAAGGGCACAGGGAACCCTTTGGGGTGATGGAAAGGTTCTGCACCCGGACAGTGGTGGTGGTTGTATGGATGTGAAGGCTTATCGAGACTCATTAAATGCTCCACTGAAAATGGGTACCTTTCACATATAAATTATACCTCAATGTTGACTTAAAACAAGAAGCTCACTAGACCTTTGTGGACACAAAAGAAGTACCTCCTGGGGAGTCAGATGACCTGGAGTACAGCCCAAGCTGTGCCACTGGACATCGCTGCCAGGCCACCGACCATGCTGATCAGCATCCAGGGGGTGAGGGAAGGGGAGAGGACCACCAGAGAGCATGGGCTCCGGAACAGAAGCATCCCCGCTGCCCCACCCTGCGCTCTGACCTCCTGGGTAAGCCCCTGTAATGCCATCCTTCCTGATCCTGAAGCTAGAACATTCTATTTATTTTCACGCCTCTCTCTCTGATGCTCCCTGCGAGAAAGAACACACAGGTGTCATCACCTCTGTTGCCAGAATCAACCTCACAGGGCCTCGTGGCCAGGGGCTGGCATCACTGGCCCCCAGCCGTGTTTTCTTGCCCCTCCCGGCCCCTCCCAGAGGGCAGGAGGAGGGGAGGAGAGGCCATCTCCGCAGCTCTGAGGGCCTCGTCACTGGCAGCCCTCCAAGCACGCAGCTCCCAGTCTCCCCCACCCCCACCCACAGGAACGCCACACCAGCCTCTGGCTTCACCTTCTCAGACACATTTCAGCAGCAGTGGCCGCAGCAGTAAGCTCTCTGAGACGAACTCGGGCCAGTGGTCATGTTTTTGGTTTCGAGCAACATGTATTTTTGAAACAAAAATAAATAAATAAGTAAATGAAAAGACACCTACCTAAGCTGAATTCTAAAATGGGTTCATCTGGATCTTGCAGGTTTCCTGAATGAAAAAGAAATACCACAAAAGTCACTCTTAGTAAAGGCTTCCCTGCTTTTAGATTTTATGATGAAAAAACAAAAAAACCTGACCCACTTGTAGTCATTTCACATGTATGCAAATCTAGCCATCATGCTATACACCTTAAACTTATACAGGGATGTATGTCCGTTATTTCTCAACAAAATGCGGAGGAAGGGAAACCCAACACTCTATTTTTCCCTCCAAAACTGTTATACGAGATGATTTCTTTGTTTTCTAAACATTTTGTTTTGAGATTCCCAATAAGTCTCAGACCCCAAGACCACACGCGCTCCTCCCTGGGTCTGCCCACCCACAACGGGCAGGGTTTTTACTGTGGCCTGGGCACTGGCCACACAGGCCCTGGGGCATTCCGGCGTTATGTACCAGCCAGTCAGCCTCGGAGACGTCCACCCAAACCGGAAACCTGGCAACAGGTGGGTTCCAGGGCGCCCTCAAGCCAGGGACAGTCACAGGGGCTCATCTGGGAGGCACGCTCCAGCGTGGGACACACCAGGAGCCTGGTGCACACCTCACCTGCCAGCGAGAGGCCAAGCATGTCAGACGCCACGTCGATGGTGGAAGCCCGCTGCATCGCACGGGCCCTGGCGCCATGGCGAGGGCTGTGCTCTCTTGCTGTCATGATGTCATTGGTGATGATGTGCTTCCTGTTCCTGGGTCAGACCCTAGGCTCCTGAGTCCCCGGGAAGCGCGGTCACCGAGCCCTGGTCCCCTAAGGTGGCAGCAGTCCTAAGAAACAGGAACAAACACTGGTAAGAAGCACGAGATGGTGACCCAGAGACACTGCTCTCAGGGACAGTACATGACCTGACAGGCAGAGGCCAAGAAGCCAGGCTCCCAGCAGGTGAGGAGTGGGGTGGAGAGTCTGGAGGTCCAGGTCCCCTCGGTCCCCTCTTCCTCTGCAGTCCCCAGCACGCCCTCACACACAGCAACGAGGCATGCCTGGGACCCCGTGCAGAAACCTCGTTCTCTCCAACGAGGACACGACACATGAAGTAGCAGTTTACAAGTAACCATACAACACGGCTCCTGAGAGTTCCGTTTGCTTTATTATGCTTCTCCGTTGGCGAGTCTCATAGAACCTCCCAGAATCTTAAACCAATTCACTACAACCTGTTCGATGCATGAAAGGGTTTGCCGCCCAATGGCTGCCGCACGGTGGGACACCAGTGGGGCAAAGGCACCCGTCTCCAACCTTGCTCTCTGTCTTCCCAGAATGAAAGAGACTTCACATGTGTCTCGGCCTGGGGCTTTCTTTCCCAAGAAACACGTACGTGACAATCCGCGCCTCACAAGTGGACAGCGCCGTGCGCTGGACATGCAGCTCTGTGCGGAGACACCTCTGCCGGCTGGAGTACACAGCACAGAGCTCTCATTCTACTTTGAGAAGTGGGCTCAGCAGCAAAAAGCGTGTCGCATGTTTCCAGCTCTATATGCTACAATTCCTGCTGTCTCTGGAAGGAACCACCCGTTAGAAGAGAAGATAATCAGACTGAGCAATAAGGCTGGTTGAAAACAGCCCTCGCCAAAGCCTCCGTATGTCCAGACACCCCATCTTCTCAAAGTGTGTCAACACCTGGCTACCTGAAGGGCCCACAGTCCCATTCCTGAGTGAATTCACCCAGCAACTTACCGAACATGTTTGTTCCTGGACCAGTAGAGACACGTGGCATTTCTTCATAGAGGCATATCCAAATCCATCATCTAAAAATAGAAAGTTATAAACTTAAAAAGCTGGTCAACGTGCAGGAACTTCCCGAGAATACATGATTGTAACGCGTGTGTTCTAACTTCAGTGCCTAAAAATACGGAGAAGCCCAAAGCTGCTACATTTTCCTTTGAGCTCCACACACCAATCTAGCCTTTGGGCTCAAAAACAAAGGTTTTGCTCAAAGCCCAAAAGAATGAGAAACAGTAAGTACATCTCCCTGTCCCTGTCCAGGGGTGACGCAGGGGAATCTGGGGTAGTCCTACAGAGCCAGCTGGGCAGCTGGGGTGCAGTTTAGGGAAAATGAAGAGGTAAAAATCTGAGTTCCAATCTCCCCGGATCCCTCTGAAGCTCTGCGTTTTGGTATCTAACACGGGGCTAGTTGTCCCCATCTCACGGGGCTGCAGTGAGAACCAAACGTGCCACAGCAGCAGAGGGCTCTGCAGACTCGGCTGGGCTCCCGCACGGCCGCTGTGGCCTGGCCCGTGGGCGCCTCACTGTGGAGCAGGCTGCTGGGGCTCCAACTCAGCCCTAGCACTGCTGGGAGCCGTCGGGATGGGCCTCAGAGCCCAGCACCATCCGAAACCACCGAGGCCTGGGGTGAAGATGGCAGGAAGCACAGTGTGCTTGGCCCTCAGGCAAACTTAGTCCCCTGCACGCTGTGCTCATAGCCCTCACATCGGGGCACCCAGGGACCTTGAGCCTGGGCACCTCAGCAGGGAGGGCGAGGGCCTGGCTCGGGAATCACAGTAAAAGTCACCACGGGAAAGACTCACCAATTTGCCAACATCGAAAGGCATACAAGTCAAAAAGGTGCAATGAAAATGGTAAGGACTGGGGGAAAGTACCTGCAGTGCTAGTATCTGTACTTTACAGCACTGTACAAATTAACCCAAAAAACTCACTAAAAATCCAAGTGGAAAAAAGTATGAATTCCTAAAAGAGGAATACGCATGGTAAACATTTTGAAAAGTGACCAAACTCATTCATAATAATTAAAACAACGTGAAGCACACCTATATTCACCTAAATTAGTCCTCCAAAAACAGTTTGATCTTCTGCTGAGAGTATGTTTTGTTGGCTGGCAGACCCGGGGGAAACTCTATAGGACTCTCCTATACTGCCAGTCACACTTTAGAGTGGTACAAGCATTTCAGAAAGCAATCTGACGTGACGCATCAAAATCTGTCCACAACAAAATTCTCGCCAATAATCCAAAGATGCTTATTGCAGCACTACTTATAACGACAAACACTGGATCCAGTAAACACCCAGCTGCAGGTGAGTCCATTCTGGAACGCACTATTTTATGGCTGTTACCCTGATCATAATAGAGCGAATAAACACCTAGGAAGTCCTCCGACCTCACTAGTCATCAGGAAAACTCAAAGCATATCCATGAGTTGCCTCTGCACACCCACTACATTAGCTAAAATGAAAAGACAGATAGTACCAAGTGTGTGCAAGGATGTGGAAAAAGGAGCCGGATGCACTGCTGGAGAGGTCGATGGCACAGCCCCTGGAAAACGCAGTGTCTACTCAAGCTGAACACACATTCGCCCTGGAATTGCCACCGGAAACGCATACTACGCTCCCCACCAAAAGGTGTGAAGAACGTTCATAACAGCCAAAAGCTAGAAACAACCCAAATGTCCATCAACAGCAGAATGGACAAAACAACACAGATGACTCTTAGAAACACGGTCAAGGGGAAGAGCCAGGCACACCGAGCACGTCCGGGCAATTCCATTCTGTGAGACTCGGGCACAGCCCAGTGAGCCTGTGGTGTTAGAGCCAGGACGGTGTTCTCTGTAGGGGTGAGTACTGGCTGGGGGGTGAGGAGGCTTGGGGGCTATGGGGAGGGCGGGCTCTGCCTCCGATCTGGATGCTGCTTCCATGAGTGAATTCACTGTGTGAACTTCACTGAGCTGTACACCGACAATTTCTACACTTCAGTAAAGAGATCAATTCTTTTAGTGACTATAACAGACAGCACCGCATGACAAAATGTTTTATGTGAGTTCTGCATCATGTGTTTTTAATGAACTATTCCACCTGTGCTCTGGTGACAGCCATTTAAAAAGATGTGACACAGAGGGAAAGAGCCAGCAGGAGGCCACAGCAAGACAGTAGGCGTGTTTGGGGGCGTGACCACGGGGAAGCGCTTCCTTTCTTGACTTGACTGGCGTCCCCTTGCATCACTGAAAGTTCCAGAGGCAAAGGTGGCTGCACCCAGGGCATGAACCAGCCTGAGGAAGGAGCGCTTCTCTCTTGAACCCTTTCCCAGCTTGTTGGGGAGGTTACAGTGCCCCATGCCTTCCCTTGGGACAGCTGAGACGTGCCACCTAGCAGGACCACATCTGCACCCTGACATCTTGACAGCCCAAGAGAGGTTTCTGTGCCCCCTGCCCTCCTCCCCTGCCCTCTCTCCCCGCCTGGCCCTTCCCGCCTGGCCCTTCCCCACAGGCGGGTGGTTAGTGACAGTATAGGTGGGGTAAGATTCTGGGGATAGAAATGCATAAAAGGGGAACATCTACAGACTAATTTTACACATAATTGAGTTCACAGATCAGAGAAGCTTTTAGGTCAAAAAGACCTTAGGAGCCACTTTGTGGATACTTGGGGGCATTTAATTAAAACTCGCAATTGAAGTCATCAAGACCCAGAACACAAAGCTAATTTGCACAGCTGAACTCAATTCCTGTATTAGTCACATCAATTTAAGGTAATTCACCAAGGATTACTAATTCCCACAGTCCCCGTCTTTCCTAGTAGCCCCATTTGAAGACAGGAGCTAATTAAAAAAAGACACTTATAAAAAGAGGGTGTGGGGAGCAATTTACAGGACTGGGGTGGGGAGGAGGAAAGAAGAAGGAAGCACAGCTCATGAAACTGCCTCCTCTTCTCACGCTGAGAGACACACGTAGCCTCTTCTGCCAAGAGGACTCAGGACATCAAACACAAAAATGTCCCTTCCATCCGTGTGGGAGCAGGGAGACTCTGGTAGAGGCGCATAAGCAAGGCAGAGAGGGGTGTTCCAGGGACGAGTGAGGGTGGGCGGTTGTGCCAGAAGCTTCTCCAGGACCCAGTCCTGCCCTCCTCTGAGAACAAGGACCTGCAGGCCGGGAAGGGCCTCTGGAGGCCCCTCTGGCTCAGTGAGCTCCCAGCTGCGCTGGACTTGATGAGGAGTAGCCCCGGGCAGGTGCAGGATGAACTGTGAGGAGCAACCCAAAGGACAAGGGCCACCACTGGGCGCCCTCCCTGCCCCCCGCAGCCCACCCACCCTGCCGCTGTCACTGGGAGCCAACCGGCTGACAGCAAGCTGCTCTGGCTCTGGGCTCTTCCAACTCAAGCAGCGGAGAAAGAAAGTCGGGGAAAGGCTGAGTGAGTCAGAGCATGCATGAGTCAGCAGCCCGAGGGGGAGGCTACTTCAGGAGTGAGAAAGAGGAAGAGCTTTCTCTCAAAACCCCCAAAACTCGTGGAGCCCTCAGGCTCTCTCCTCCCCGGGCCCCTGGGGACTGAGTGGACAATCCAAGGCCCCAGGGCTCTGAGTGGGGCCGAGCTGGCTCCCACTTACAGCTCCCAGTGCCTGCACAGGGCCTGGGGTGAGGAGAGAGGGGCTCACAGTCAGCAAAGCGCTGATAAATGGTAACAATTAAAGCACCCAGTGCTGTGGGAATTTAAATGCAAGAAACTAATGGGCCTCAGAAAATCAAGGCCAGAAAAACAAGAAATGTGCTGCAGGAGGGTGCATATTCTGGCCGCTGACAAACAACCCACCCTGCTCAGCGGTAAACAGGCACTCTCTTACCTCCTGCTTCCCCCCTCCCCAAGCCCGGTTCTCTGCCCGTGACACTGAATAGGCAGCAGTGACAATGAGCTCACCCAGTCGAATTAACCGATGTGCCTCATTTGTTGGATGAATGTGGAGGCTGACGGGATATAATGTCCTAACCCAGGTGCAGACGCACACACGTCCTGGGACTCCTCGGGGAGGAGTCAATCACCATGGGTGGACGTCCTCTAACCACCAACAGGCCGAGTGCCCCTGAGCAGGAGGAGCCCAGACTGTCCCAGCTTCCCCCTCCCCAACCCGGTCCCTGGTTCCCCCATGTCGCTCACAGGCAACCCCATCCTTCCACCACCGCAGCCAAGAAACAAAGTCAGTGCTGGCCCCTGGCCTCCCCTTCCTCTCGCACCCCACAATCATCTCCCCAGAGGTCCAGACTTAACCCGCCACAGCACCCCAGCCCCCCAGCACCGGCTGCCTGCTGCTGAGACCTCCCGGCAGGCCACCCTCTGCAAGGACAAGGAAGGGCAGCTCCCTGACCTCCTGTCCATCCTTTCTAACACCAGCTCCTCAGCAGAGGTTGTGACAGGTGGTTGAAAACTGCTGCTTGGCCCCTGGTGGGTAACCTACAAACAGCGAGCCTTCAGGAGCTTTTCTGTAGCAACTAGTCTGAAAAATCAGTCACCCTGAAAAACATGCTCAAAAGTGTATGTGCTGAGCAACACAGGAGCAGAGCCGGCACTGCGTCCTGGCACCTGGGAGACGAGTGTTAACAGCAAGTAAGTACCTGCCGGGGAGGTGCTCACAACTTGGCGGGCGTCCCGGCCCCTTGCCCAGAACACCCGGCACGGCCATTTTTCTTAGGCACCCACACATTCTCATGCTGTTTCTTCTCCATCAACCGGCAACCTCCTCAACCAAGAGTGAAGGTCTCTCAGGACCCAGGCCTTAGGGATACAGAGATGAACAGGGAAGCTGGGATGGAAATGCATCACAAGAAATGGAACAAAACCAGGAACATGGACAAGCTGAGGCCACACAGGCGCTAGGCTAGGAGCGGGGATTCTGGAGACTGAGTCCTGGCGACAATCACGCAGTGTTCCTCTGAATTGCTCCTCTCGCTTCCCTGCTCCAGGCTTGTTTGTCACTGGGTTACACAGAAGTTCCCCGGACACCAGAGATCATGTAAATACGGCCCTGAGCGCCACAATCCCCTGGGAGCGCCTGTAGTGCTGGAGACAAAGCCCTCCAGGGTCAAGGCCGCCCTTCTCGCTCCTAGAAAGGCCCATGGCTGTGACAAGGCTCATCTTGCTCCATTGTCAACTCGCCATCCATCGAAGTCCTCACATAATTAACTGCAAGTTTGCCTGGATGTTGGCCAGGAAGGCCTCTGAGTCACGCCACAGAATTTCTAAAGAATTGTGGAAACGGACTGAGGAAACCATCCAGTATTTAGCAACTGTCAGTGAGGACATCCCGTGCCTGAGGACCCACAGCCAAAGAAAGGGGACAATGGCATTCCTATGACCTGTGGGTCGGCTAATCTCCAAGGGGGGGGCTCCCTATCGCCTCCCTAGCACTAAGGGAGGTGTCATCACAGACCCAGATGCCCCCACCCCCCAGGGCATGTACTCAAAGCTCAGTTCCAGGAGCTGCAGCTAGAAGAGAGCTCCAGCTGCTCTAGGGCTGGGTGGGAGCTCTGAGCCCCAGCACCGGGCCCATCCACTGCCTAAGACTGTTCTTTCTCTTCCCCTTTCTTTTTCCACCCAAACCCAGGGCTGTAAGGCCTAGCCTGGTGCCTGCTTCTACCACCCCCACCCAGAGCTGGCCCCATGGAAGCTGGGCCCTGACTTGCTCTGGCCACCAGGCCAGATGCCACCCCAGACTCTGCTTCTCTCCTCCCTCCCTTTTGGGAGGGGTCTGTCCTTTCAGCAGGTGGATGGCAAGTGTGGGTGTGGCCACAGCTGCTCAAGCCTCCTCAGAAACATTGTGCAAAGAGGGGGTGCCCTCCAGGGGCAGTAGCCCCCACCCCAGCTCCAGCCACTTCCTGTGCCTTGTCCTGATGGTGTTGCCATTCACCCCATCCCTGCAGTCACTGGGGGTGCAGTGACGAGGCTGTCACGGGGAGGGTGGGTTCTACTCTGCTATCCTGGCAAAAACACCATACTTGCCAGCCTGGACACCCATGCTGGTTGGGGAACCCAATTCATGCAGGTCGGGGAACCCACTTCAGATGAATTTCAGCAAAAAGGTTCTGGCTGACTTCCAGAACCTGAGCAGGAATACGACTTCTCAGCTGCCCTCTGCTTACCTGCCTCGTCCTACCCATCCCTGTAAACACAAACGTGTGCACACAGTGGACAGAGGCAGCTGACAGTCCCCAACTTGAAACTCGCAGCTCCAGCCAGGGAAGGAGAGGAGCGCATGGATTCTCTGCGTCTCCAGTCCAGCACTGCCCGGAGAGGGTCATCCAAGGGCTTAGCTCAGGCCAGGTGTCCCACTGGCTGAAAGGCAGGGGTCACAGGGCAGTGATGAGTGTTCTCTTCACACCCATGTGCTTGGTGGGGGGAGTTCCCACAAATGGGGCAGAGGGAGGCTCAACAGAATTACCTCAAGTCACCACAACTTTTAGTAGCCAAATGGACAGGGCCAACAGGAAGTGTTTCTTAAACTTTAAAAAAGTCAAAGAACTCTCAGTGTTCACCAAATGTTTTTCAGCTTAAAATTGATAACATAAATATAAAATTAGGTAAAAACTCCTTTCTCTTGGAGCGCTTAAACGACAATAAAACTGAACGAGATCTTTAATCCAACGACGAACAAAACCCCACCACCAGTGGACTCATGTTCACCTTAACGTGAGGGTGGGACGGCTGTACAGACACATCACACAAACATAACCCTGCCGACTCCAGAGGCCTCGCCTGCCACTCCTGCCACACTTGCCACTCCTCCCCGGCCTGGCCTGACGCTGGAAATGCCCACCGTGGCCACTTCAGTCCACCCAGCAGCTATATATGGTCAAAATAACAGGGGTGAGCAGCCATTGTTGCCCAGAAAAGTGTGTTGGCGATTGGGGAGGAGCAGAGATACAGGAACACCCCCTGACTACAGACAGGGGTCCCAGGGTCCTGGGAGGCAGGGCCTTCACATGTGATTCTGCTCTTTTGCATGAAATCAGGGGCATCACAGGGAAAAAGTGCAAAGCACGGCCTTATGGCTTGGCGTGTGAAAATGCGAGGCTGGAAACGCCGGTTACTGCCTAGTGTCCCCACGGTGGAGTACTCGCTCTGGGGACCAGGGTGCGTGGCAAACCTGAGATGGCACCCACGACACCTCTTTCATGAAGAGCAGCGTCTCTTTCCCACCCCCCCTCCCTCCCCTCAGTCTGTTTCCACAGTTATGGCCCTAATACCAGCTGCCAATCCACTTAAAGGGGCAAGTTTCTCATGATGTGCCCAACTCGTGGGAGAAGGTCGAGAGGAGAAGACCAAGACGCTTCCAGCCGCTGACCACCCTTGTCGGGTCTCCATGGAACAGAACACCTGTGTAGGGACATTCTCAGGTAGAAAACATCCCGGGAAAGGAGCACAAGTGGGAGCCAGGACAACACGGCTGGCAAATGCCCTCCACCTCTGGTGTCCTCCTCACACCTCACTGCTGAGGGGGGTTTGACAGGCGGGAGCCAGGCTCACAAGGCAGAGGGCCTTCTTCAGGGTCATGAGCTACAGAGGGAAGTCAGACCTGAAAACAGGCCTCCCGGCGGTCCACTATGCAACACAGCGCACAGGGCACATTAACTCACGCTACCACCAAATGCTAACAAAAGGCACAGCTTTTCCAGTTGGAGAGTTCCTCATTTTTTAAATCCTTTTGCACACATTATTTTAACTCTACAATGTTTATGAAAATACTATTTTCTTCCCTCATCCCTTTTCTGGACGCCCTGGAAGAAAATATTTCAGAAGCAAGAGTCCAACCGTTTCCCTCTCTGTCCCCACCCAATCTTCACAAGGCCCCACAGGTCGGTCCCTCTCAGGCCGTCCCCGGCTTTCGTGTTGAGCAACACTAGACACAAGAGAGGAAACAGAGCCTCCTAGAGAAGGCGGAAGAGAGGACTTTAGGATGGGAGCGGCTTCTCTTTTTGCATCATTCATGTTTGATTTCTTTTTCCTAAGCTGAAATGAAGCTCTTTGAAAAAAAATATTGTCAATATTTGTCAAAATATTTCAAAATAAATTTCTGAAAAACTTGAACAGGATAAACGGACAGAACCTAGCCAAAAATACCAACTAATACTAAAGTATAAAAATAATATATATAATACACATATGGTGCTCTGTATTTCTGATGGTGGAGACAGGACTTACAGAAGCACCACATGGAAGTGGGCTATTTCCACGGGAAGCAGAAAGGGAACTGCACCAACCCCTGAACCAGCAAGTCCTGACTCGAGACCCAGCTCTTATGGTGACACGTCAACCCGATTAACAGGTGTTCCTCTGCTTTTTCTGTATGACTTCTTTTTGGGGGGGTCATTTCCTTCTCTTTACTGCTCCCAACAGGTTTTATTCATTCATTATAGAATATCCTGGTTTAGTTACGCCCCAAATGTGTCAAGATGCTTTCGGAAAGCGTCTCCAGGCTCCCCCAGCTCCCACTGATGACACGCACTCCACAGAGAAGAATGAAGCATGCAGCCTTGCTCTCCTCACACACACTCCCACATCCTTTTCCAGGCTTGTGAGGGGAAAGTGAACAGCTCGTCACCCAGGCAGTGTCTGGACATGCGGACGTGGCAGGTCCACGTGGGGAAGTAGGGCCCTGACCAAGCCTGGCCCACTCAGGAGACACTACCGCCCCACACAGGTGCCCACTCTATCGCAAACCTAACAGCAAAGAGCACACTCGGAAGGGCAGCTGGATGTCCCTGACTCCCAGACCCAGTTCCTGGGGCTCACCTGATGAGATGGCCTCAGGGCACTTCAAGTCCTGGAAACTGGACGCGGGCACCACACCATGCAGTTGCCAATCCAGCCAAACCCACGGCCACCCTGCTCCTGCTGACGCCCCCAGCCACCGTCACTCCAGCATCCTCACCAGGGTGGCGCATGGGCCTGAAGCGGCAGGTTCACTCCAAATTCGGTGTCTCCTTCTGACCGCCACTGACAGATCAGCACTGACAACAATCTGTAACTTCCATGACTGGACTTCGGTAGGTCCAGCTCATTTTTATAATCACTAGGGAAGCTGGTTTTCTAATTCAAAGTGTCAAAGTTGGTTTCATGGGAGAATAAAAAACTTTTGTTCTGAGTAGCAACAAAATTCCATACAGGGTTATAAATGCGAAGCCATGACCACAGATCAATGAAATGCTAGGAAGACAAAGCTATTTCTGAAAGGAGGCAGTGAGCCAGGAGACCGGGGACGACCTGCCCAAAGCCTTGGGAGGGGCACCCAAGCAGACTCCTTTTAGCTTCACCACCAACAAACCAAAATCGGGGAGAAAGTCTCGCTCTACGTACCTTGGAAACATAGGTCACACGTTTTGCAAGCTTTACGAAACGTAAATCTCTGAAGAGGGAGCATATTACGTGAAAAAATGGACTCCTGTTTTAACCACCACTGTTGGGTGGAACACGTAGAAAAGACTCTGCAAGGCCTGCCGTGTTCCCATGGCATATAAAAATAAAACGCGGGCAGCCTGGCTGATACGAGACCGCTCTGGAAAGAGGGTTCTACAGCTTCAGCTACTCAGCCGTGCTGTTAGGCTGTTTGGGGGTTTTACGGTTGTTGTATCACTTTGTTTTCGTTTTTTCTCTCAGAAGACGTGATGTGACAGGACTGAGACCAGGAGACCAGCTCTCTGGCTGAGCAGCTGGGACACCAGTCTGGCGAGAGAGTCCTCTCTTTCCATATTTCACCCACATATCTGTGCGAGGAGGAGAAGGCATGGCCAAAGCTGGAGAAGTCAGGATCCCTCCCAGGGGTCCCCTTCCAATCCTCCCCTCTCTGTGGGGGCCCTGGTCTAAGCTGGGGTGGAAGGTGGGGAGGTGGGGAGGGTCCCGGGGTTCCACCACAGGTCACTGCTTCCCCTTTCCAGGGAGCCCCTCCAAGACTGGCCTGGTGCGTCCCCTGACCAGGGCAAAGAGTCCCTTACAGGATGCTTTCCAGGGGTCTCCCCCTTGGGACCCTGGCCACACTCTTATTGCAAAGCTGACGGTGGCAGGAATGATGAAACCCCAAGAAAAGTAATTTTAAAGGACAGCCACCAGCAGCGCCTGCCTCTGAGGCCCGTGCACTTCACGCAGCGCTCAGGCGGTGCGTGGGCTCGACCGGCGGGAGAGGCGCCTGCCCACACTCAGCATCCTGTTCTCAGCAGCAACAGAGGCCGCAGCACCTCTCCCGATCACCAGTGAGGACCAGGCCCACAGGGGAGGGACGGGGACAGGGCACAAAGAGCAGTGCCAGGGGCGTCCTCGGCTGGCAAGCCTGCCCGGTGACCCACAGCAACCCGACAGGAGTGTTCGTGGGAGCCTGTGACCTGCAACCAGAGTTGTTCATTCATTTGGTCAACAGCAGCCCCGCCAGGCACTTAGAGGGGACACAGGGGACACACAGCTGAGTCAGAAGTGGTCGCTGCCTGCACGGACCCAACAATGTAACAATGGAGTAAGACATTCAGACAAGACAGCACCAAGACAAAAGGAAACACATGCCCCAGGGTAGGAGGGAGGCGAAATCTGGCCAAAGATGACCCAGATGGAGCATGGACAAA
The DNA here is from genome assembly GCF_036562045.2 of Rhinolophus sinicus. Classification (NCBI taxonomy): domain Eukaryota; kingdom Metazoa; phylum Chordata; class Mammalia; order Chiroptera; family Rhinolophidae; genus Rhinolophus; species Rhinolophus sinicus. The sequence continues at coordinate 65,655,492 of NC_133755.1, read as the reverse complement.
TCTGATGTCAAAAGGTACAGGCACACTCAGGGCCAAGTCACTCAGGGAAAAGGGAAGCCCAGCGTCCTAGGGGACAGAGCTAAAGGGCTGAAGAGCGCAGCCCAGGTCCGTTCTGGGGAGCCACGACTGTGCTTTAGCTGCAGGCAATGGAGAACTCCCTAGAATCTTAATCACGCAGACAAATCCGAAAAGCGTTGGTACTCTCCTGAGCGCTCCTACTGAGCGGAAACAAACCTCTTACTCACGTGGTACTTACTCACCTGGCCTGGTAAGGCTGGGCCACGATGCCACCCATGGGACAGACAGGCAACACCTAAACCAACACATAAGGGACAACCCTCTTGTCCTGGCAGATCTACAGGGAGTTCCAAAGGCCATTTTGTCATCAGCACCACTAAACCTGGTCAGGCCATGCTCACTGGCTCTGAAGGAAGCGCTATCCAGTTCTGCGAATGAAAAATAAAAGCCAATGCAAATGACCACCAGAGGAACGAAGACCATCTGGTAAGTGACAAGACCAGGCAATGTCAGGTCTCTCAGCAAATACCGTGCACCAGGGCCATCTTCCACCTGTAAGCAGGACCTTCAGATGACATCACCCTAAGCTGTGCAGTGGAGGGATGCTGGAGCAAGTTGCCAGAATCAGCTTCCTTTCTCACTACGGCCTGTTGCCGAGATTCCGAACCTGCTGGTGCGTTTGTTTAGAAGAAAGCTAATGAGCAGACATCTGTGTCATAATAAGAAAAAACGGCAAGAGGTACTTGTCATTTCTTTTTCTCCAAAATTTGCAACTGAGTTCTGAAATGCAGTGAAGACACTGAGAACAAAGGCCTCATGAAGTGTCTCCCTATCACATATCCTAGGTTAAAATTGCCACCTCCAAGAGCAGGGACAGTGAAAACAAATTCTCTACTTGTGCTTTCATGTTTTTTTCCAACATTCTTGGCAGGTGGGTAATAAAGAGATCAGGGACAATGCGCCTTAAAAGTTCATTTTTCAGAACTGCTCCCATCTCCCACTAGAAGAAATGTGTAGAAAAACAAAAAGCTGGAAGCTGACATATAGGAGGGACACCCTCCAAGCCACCCCAGGCCCTGCCTCCTTCACTGCAGGCCAGGCCTCCATCAGACAGAAGCGTCTCCCATCAGCCCCACACAGGCACGACCAAGCATCCCAGAAGAGCATCCAGCTCCAACACCAGGGTTCAGCGAGGGCCAGGCTGCTGCCGGGGCCAGATGCACACCCATCAGGCAGATGTGAGCACACACATCTGTGCAGAACACTGTGTGGGGAGGGAGCAGGCAGTGATGTATGACAGCAACGGAAGTCCTGGACGCTCAGAGACCCTGCACCGGGACAGAGCTTGTCACAGCAACACAGCGGCCGGCTCTGGCAGCATCGCTCAGCTCAGCAGTGCCTGGTGCGCCAGCCTGCCCACCGAGCAGAGATGACAGCCGGAGAAACATCGTGGAAACATATCGGACATCAAGTCGGAGCCCTTGCACTCTTGGTCTGGTTCAGGTTTTAATTCAGCTATGGGATCACAGGCAAATCACAAACTCTGGCCCTTCGGTGTCCCCCCTGCCGGATGTGGCCCCCTCCTGCCCACCCCTTACCCCGATCTACTGCCCTATACTGGTGGAGAGCCCAAGAGGTGTGAACTGTGCTTCCCCTGCTCTGTCATTTGCTCCTCAAAACAAAGCCTGCCCTGGGGAAACCACCAGTCCCTGCTTCAGTGAGGACATCCAGGTTCAGAGAAGAGGGGTGCCTTGCCCCCAACCAGCAAGGCTGGGCAGACAGCAGGACCCTGACTTCCACTCTGCTCATCTCACGGAGGTAGCACAAACACCACAGAACTTCCCAAATGGCAGGCACTCCACTCAGGGGTCAGGACTTGTACCATGACCTTGTACTGCTGTTCACAGATTTTTCTTTTAATAAAAATGCTAACTTAAATGTACTACATGTGCTATTTTGAACTAATTGATATTTAAGTACATAAAAAAATTTAACTATAGTAGTATCTCAGTTTTTGAACGTCTCCGCTGACAAACATTTCAGTTTACGAACCCCATAAATTTTATGCATCTATGGTATTCATTAGATAGTAAAACTCATGCTATATTTGCAGTTTTCGGGGTTGATTTTAAAGGTCTGGAACAGACTAATCCATTTTGCATTACTTTCTATGGGGAAACCGTGCCTTGGTTTTTGCATGTTTCAGAACTCGAACGGGCTTCCAGTGCGGATTACGTTAGAAAACCAAGGTACCACTGTATTCAGATATAAGGCTTACATCCATCCCCCAGTGGCAGACATGTCCCCTCCAGGAGACACTGGGCCTGGACCAGAGGGCGCAGAGCACAGCATGACATCTCCACCCCAACCACCAAACAGAGGTATGACTGTGGGGAGTGTGACTCTGAGCCCATGTCCTCTGTCACCAAGCTGGGGAGACATTCTCATCTTAGAGGTTTGCTGTAAATCTCAATTAAGAAAACATGTATGTGAAGGCTTTGCGGGCCCCAAGTTACTACATTAAATTTAAGTGATACCAGGCCTTGCTAAGGGTCCAATGAGATACACAGGCCAAAATGCTTGAAAAACTAGGCGAATTTGAATCTTTAAATGCCACATTCTTTCTGGAGACCGCTACAGCCTGAGGCTGTGAGCAGCAGGAAGTCTTCCCCAGGAAGGAGACCTGAGCCTGCCAATGGCATCTCCTGTGGCTCCATGGGCCCCACGGTACACACGGTGCCAGGCCTAAGTCCATGAATGAGCCCCAGACTGACGTGGGTCACCTGGCACCCTCACCCTCCACCTGATCCCTGACAGTCTCCTTTGTCCTTGAAAGGTTACAATGACACAATCAAAAGACTGTGTGGGGACACGAGGCACATGGGAACTCTCTGTACTTTCTGCTCAACTTGGCTATGAATCTAAAGATGCTCCTAAAAATAAAGTTTATTCATTAAAAAACTAAAAAAAGACTTCCAGACACTAATTCCAAGGTGGGGGGGGGGGGGGTTGCTGCCCCGCCCGAGAGGGTATAGAAAGAAAGGGGAGCAGTAAGTCATAAGGGATCCTGCAAGCATGTCAGAAGTCAAGCCTTCTAAGGCATAAATCCTGGAGTTCTGTACTCATCAGATTTCTTGGAGCAACATGAAAAGCCTTGAAATTTCAAATGAAGGCAAATAAACACAACACTCTGTAGATCTTAAACAAGGCCGGCCGAGCGGATTAAAACATATGCCCGAGGAAAGGTTTGCACAGAGAAACTGCAAAGCGGCTCTATGGTGCCAGGCGATCCTCCACCACCACCGATTTAGGGGAACACAGGCACAGGGGTCAAGGCCCACGGCAAACCCGGCCCTTCTGGGCTAACTGCTGCCGTGCAATCCTGCTCCCGTGGGTCACCGTCACACCAGCCAGATGCCGGCAGGGTGGCACAGCCACTCAGAGGGCTCTGTCACCAGGTCGGTTATTAAACAGATCTGAAGGAGGGCAGAGAGAAGACAACCTGCAAAACGGCATTTTTAAGTGTAATTGTCTTTCGTGCTTGCACATAATTCTGAGTGGGAGTGCTTTTCCTCGGAGGGCAGAGCTTGGAGTCACACTGGTGGTTATCAAGCAAGAACAAAGAGATTCCACACAGACATGTGTATGAGTCTGCCTGGGCAACCATAACAAACACCACAGACCTGAATCTATTTTCTCACAGTTCTGGAGGCTGGAAGCCCAAGGTCAAAGTGCCGCAGGCTGTTTCTCCTGAGGCCCCTCTGCTTTGTGGGCAATGGCCACCCCCTTGCTTGTCCTGATATAGCCCTTTCTCTGGGCATCCTTCCTGGTGTCTCTTATAAGGGCACAAGTCCAACTGAATTAGGACCCCACCCTATGACCTCATTTAACCTTAATTACCTCTTCACAGATGCTATCTTCAAATGAAGTCACACTGGGGGTTAAACTTCAACACATGAATGGCAGGGGGCATGATTCAGTCCATACAACACGCCTTCCAGACTGTACCTGGCACCTGTAATCTGAGCCGCATCTGGGTGGGTGGGTGCTGCCACTAAGAGGACAGCATCCAAGGTGATGAAGCAGCCTCCACCCCCTTTCTGCTTGCAGGGGGGCACTGCCCTCACGTTGAGGCAGAGGACCTGAGTCTCCTCTCTCTTCCTCACATCGGACGCGTAGGGGGTGGGGGAAAGGAGGAGCTGCGGGCAGCACTTCTCAGTCATTACCTCACGGTGCTCAGGACGACCTAGTAACATTGGACACACAGTGCCAGGCATGGAAAAGCGACCAGCTCAAGGTCACAACACAGACAGTAGCAAAGCCGGGACACCCCAACCCCAAACTGTAAGCTCCAGGCCCAAAGCTTCTCCCTCACTCCAGGGCCACTCTCTTATCTTCACAACCTCCAGGTCAGACATGTATGAGGTCGGACAATTAAGTTCGTGAACTCATCCCAGAAAAAGTGCTACACACCTCATTGCTGAATATCACTACGGTCACCTTCGAAGTACTCCCCTTGCGATGCTATGCACCCATACCAGCACCTAGTCCACCCTTCAAAGCAATTTTGGAACTCTTTTTCTGGAATGGCCATCAGAGATGTTGTCGCATTACCCTTGACGTTCTGAATGTCATCAAAATGTCTTCCTTTCACTATTTCCTTTATCTTCGGTTAAAGAAAGAAGTCATTGGGGGCCAGATCAGGTGAGTAGGGAGGGTGCTCCAATACAGCGATTTGTTTACTGGCTAAAAACTCCCTCCCAGACAGTGTCGTGTGAGCTGGTGCATTGTCGTGATGCAAGAGCCATGAATTGTTGGAGAAAAGTTCAGGTCGTCTAACTTTTTCACGCAGCTTTTTCAGCACTTCCAAATAGTAAACTTGGTTAACTGTTTGTCCAGTTGGTACAAATTCATAATGAATAATCCCTCTGATATCAAAAAAGGTTAGCAACATCATTGCAACAAGTTTGCAAACTTATTAATAATTGTCAGACCTCGTACATGCTCCAAATATGACAGACATTTAAAATACACTTCTGATAGATGTGGAGAAAAGGGAACCTTTGTGCACTGTTGGTGGGATTATAGATTTGGTGCAGCCACTATGGAAATCAGTATGGAGATATCTCAAAAAACTGAAAATGGAACTACCTTATGACCCAGCAATTCTACTCCTAGGTATCTATCCAGAGAATTCCAAAACTCTAATTCGAAAATAATTATGCACCCTTATGTTTACTGCAGCACTATACACAATAGCCAAGAAACAACTGAAATGCCCATCGGTAGATGACTGGATTAAGAAACTGTGGTACATTTATACAATGGAGTATTACACAGACATAAAGAAGTAAGAAATCTTACCATTTGCAACAACATGGATGGACCTAGAGAACATTATGTTAAGTGAAATAAGTCAGACAGAGAAAGACAAATACCATATAATCTCACTTATATGTGGAATCAAAAGAAAAAAATAAACGAATGAACTAATCAGAAACAGTCTCAGAGACATACAGGAAAAACTGAGGATTGCAAGATGGGGGGGTGGGGATAAGGGGGAAGGTGAGGGGATTAGAAAACAGTCAGTAACCACAAGATTGCCACGGGGTTACGAAAGTCAGTTTGGGGAATATAATCAATAATGTTGTAAAGATTTTGTAGGGTATCCGATGGACACTTGTCTTATTAGAGAGACCACTTGAGGGATGGTGTAGATGCCTGATCACTGTGCTGTACACCTGAAGCTGAAGCTGAATAATAATGAATGTCAACTATAATTATACACACACACACACACACACAGAGTCACAGGAAGCGGAGTACAGCATTAGGAATAGAGACAGTGGAAATGTAATGGCTGTGTGCGATGTCAGAGGGGTAGTGGATTGGGGGAGGGGGGTTGTCACTTTGTGAGGGGTATAAATGATAAATGTTTAACAATTACATTGTTTTGTACACCTGAAACTAATTTTTTAAAAATTATATTTTAAAAAATGGGTTCAAAAGATCGATGTGCAGAAACAATTTTAAATGTCTTCAAAATGGTGATATTGCTTTTCAAAAGCTTTGTACCAATTTACAGAGCTACCAGCTAATGTATAAATATACCAGTTTGATTTCAACCTCCTTAGCATCGGGTATTATGTTCCTTTTTTAAGCAGATTTTAAATGTATCTTTTGTTTTAATCTACATGTCTTTAATTACTAGAGCGCGTATTCATATTACCAGGTGTTTATTTTCTACCTGTATTTTTTTAAAAATACCTGTATTATGTACTCTTGTTTTAGGTCCATTTACCTACTAGTATTTCAATGTTGTAAGTTTAAATATGTACTTCGCATTTAAAACAATATTTATTATTTAATGTTTGATGCATTTTTCATCTACTTGTTCTCTGTATTGTTTATTTGTGCCAATATACCTCAGATTCCCAAAAAACAAAAAAATAAAAAGTAAAAAAATAAAATACACCCCTGATAAAAAGGACCAAGAATGAACTGGAGGCAGCTGAGGGCTCTGTCCAGAGAAGGCTGATGAAATTTGTTTTCACATAGAATTTAACAGTCAAACTCTAATATTTAGTTTACACCCTTATAAAAACCCTTTGCAGGTGGCAAAGCTATAGAATGTTTCTGTCTTTACTTTTCTCTGTTCCTTGTTTACTTTGTGTTAAGTGCATTATTTTCTATTGTAACCTTCCATTCCTTTACATGTGATTCCAGTGATACATAGTTCTAGTCCCTCGTCCTCCTTTTTGCTCAATTATTTTTATACATATTACATCTATATATACTCAGATCAAAATCGTTATTACTATACATAACTTTGTGTTTCCAAAGAAGCTGAGGGAAGAAAGGAAAGCACGTATATCTTTGTAGAGTTTGTTATATTAACCTTCCTATTTACCATTACTGGTTCTCTTCATTATTTCCTATGGATTCAAGTTACCTAACACAGCGTAATTTCCTTACTCCAATACAGCTTTTCTCCCTTTTGCCTCCTTTATGCTCTTATTATTGTCAAATGCATTACTTTTCTAATTGTTATAGGCCCAACAATATAATTATATTATAGGCATCCCCTATAGATATCGCAGGCTGGATGCCAGGCCACCACAATAAAGCGAATATCACAACAAGTGAGTCCCATGGATTTTTCAGTTTCCAGGTGCACAAAGAAGTTACGTTTGCACTATACTGTAGTCTATTATGTGTACAATAGCATTATGTCTAAATAAACAATGTATATACTTTAATTTTAAAATACTTTATTGCAAAAAAATGCTAACCGTCATCTGAGCCTTCAACAAGTTATAATCTTTTTGCTGGTGGAGGGTCTTGCCTTTAACTTGTAAAAAACTTAGTATCTGCAAAACGCAAAAAATAACAAGGTCTGCGTGTATATACACATTATTTTATAAAACTGCTTTTTAAATTGCTTAAGGGGGAGAAATGTGCATTTACTTACACTATCTTTTATAATTTCATAATTGCCTTTACTGGCGCGCCGTTTCCTCATATGAATTTGAATACTGCCTGTGGTCATTTGCTTTCAGCATGAACTTCCTTTAGATTTCCTGTAAGGTAGGTCAGCTAACAACAAATTCGTGTTTGTTTTTTTTCTTGTTTTTTTTTTAGTTTTTTTTTTTTTTTTTTTTTAATAATGTCTATATTTAACCTTTGTTTTTGCTGGACATGAGATCCTCAGGAGATGGCTTGTTTTATTCTTTCAGGACTTTGTGCCATCCCACTACCTTCTGGTCCCCACTGTTGCTAATGAAAAGTCGGCTGTTAATCTTACTGGGATCCCCTAATACAATGTGCCATTTTTCTCTTGCTGCTTTTCTTTCTTTTTGTCTTTCAACAACTTTTACTATGATGTGCCTGGGTATGGACTTCTTTGTGTTTATCCTACTTGGAGTTCATGGTTTCTTGGATGTGTAGATGGTTTTTCATCAAATTTGGGATTTTCAGCCATTACTTCTTCTGTTCCTTTCTCTCTATCCTCTCCTCTCCTTCTGGTACTTATTTGTATTATGTGTATGGTGGTGTGCTTAACGGTATCCCATATTTCTCTGAGGCTCTGTTCATTTTTGTTCATTCCTATCCCATCCTTTGAAGGACATAATCTCTACCTCTCTATGTTCAAGTTTACTGATTCTATCTTCTGTTAGTTAACATCTACTGTTGTAGACCTCCAGGGCATTTTACTTTTCAACTCCAGAATTTCCATTTGGTTCATTTTTATACTTTCTATCTCTTTACTAATATTCTCTAATTGATCAAACATTGTCATCATATCTGTCTTTACTTCTTTAAAGCATGATTTCCTTTAGTTCTTTGAATATACAGTTGACCCTTGAACAACGTGGGCGTTAGGGGCGCAAACCACCTGAACAGTCACAATCTGCTTATACATTTTGATTCTACAATTAGCCCTTCCCATCTGCAGATCCAACCAACTGTGGATCAAAAACAATATTTTTAATCTGCAGTTGGGAATTGGAAAACCATGGTTGGGAATGTGAAAGTACTGCTTTTGATCTGCAGTTGGTTGAATCCACAGATCCCAGACCCACAAATACAAAGGGCTATTTATTGAAAAAAAATCCACATATAAGTAAACCCACGCAGTTCAAACTCGTGTTGTTCAGGGTAGACTGTATTGATGATGACTACTCTGAATTCTGTCTGTTAAATCCAACATCTAGGCCTTCGCCCAGTTAGTTTTCATTGTTTTTCCCCCATCACACGTTCCTATTTCTTTGCATGCCTTATCCTTTTTTCTCGAAAACTGGACCTTTTCAGTAACACATGGAAGCAGCACTGAATACTGGTTCCCTCCTGGCGAGGACTTATTTTTGCAGTGAATTGGCTAGGCTCATTTAGTGGAGTCTATCCTCTGCACCCCTCGCCCCATTGTGCAGCTCCTAATGTTGTCCCTCAGAGGTGTGTGCAGGCTCCCTGGGATGACGCTGGTTTTATCAGGGCACCTTTTCTCTTTCCTGACCTCTGTTAGTCTGCTTGCCTCTAATGGTCTAACCTCCAGCTGTCAGGCTCCATGAACTGCTGGTTGGTTGACAGTGTCTTGGGGCATCAACTGCTGAGCAGCCTGATTCAATTAAACACAGGCTTTTGTAGAGGGATAATTTTCTAGGTCAATGTTTGAGGTTTGTTCTGACCCCAGGAGGGCTCCTCTTCGCTTTCTCTTTCCTTGGTTGTCTCTAGCCCAAAGTTTCAACTGTTGCTCTTGTTAGCTCTTACCACCAAAATCTCCTTGCTTTTGAAGGCACCCTTAGGTGTGAACTTCCCCTCACTATGTTATAAATAAATTCAGTACCTTTGGGGAGAGCCTCAGAGCTTTCTGTTCCTACGGCCTACCTCTCCTCATTGGCAAAAACTCTGAGTCACTGCTCTGGAGCTGGATTCTAGGACAGTGGCCCACTTCTCTCAGAATAACAGCCCTGCTTTATGAAGAGAGTGCTTGATGGGGGCGGTAGCCTTTGATCTTCGTGGCCTAACTCTTTTGCAATTGAACTTCCATCCTATGAGCAAACTGGGGTGACAGAGGACAACTAGGGCCCCAGTACTCGTAGCTTGGTGCAGAGTCTCCACCTTATGAGCAGAGCTGGCTACACTTTCCTGGAATTTAGCACCTGCAACATGGCGCTTGAGGGGAATGCAAAATGCTGGCAGCCTGCCCCTCTCAGGGAGCTATTGTAGCCCTTAAAAAAACGTGGGCCAGAGGGAGCCACATTTTCTTGGCCACACCCAGCCAGAGTGTAGCTTCTGTCATGGGCAGGAAGGAGTGGGTCACGATGCAAGCGCCACAGGCTCTGGCTGTAGTTACTAAGATGTAATAGATTTTCTTGAATAAGAGTTTCTTCATTTGCTGTATACCCTTAGGACAATCCAAATTGTCCCGATATTTTAACTGATTGTCTTCTGATAACAGTTTCCACCAATTACTGTTGTTTTGCTGAGGAAGAGGTCTGCGGCACTCTTAATACTACCATTCCAGAAGTGGAATCCCAAAAACATTTATACTTAATTTCTAACAATCAACAAAATACTATGTGCAAGTTTCTTTTAGTCTAATATTCCATGTTAGTGAAGCTGGCGTTAACCAGTAGAATATGAATTCTACACACTATGCAGAAACTGCCCCCAGCAGGAACCAAGCAATGCCTTTACAAATGCCTTTAAAAATACATGGTATCTGATAAAAGTCACAGTCTCCCAGATGTAGATCCTGATTAGTAAATCGTGTAAAATGTGAGGACACGTTACCATGCATGCGAGGTGTGTGACTAGACCAGCTCATCAGGAGTTCACAGGAAACAGACAAGCCACGCACATCCCTTATAAATAAACCCTCCTCAAGCAAAAGGTTCATCTCATTCTGGGCCACTCAGCTGAGAAGACCAAAAGGGTTCCAATCAACATCCAAAGAAATGTGGTGCTCACCCCGTGGGAGAGAAGAACTTGCAGGTATATTCTTAGAAATCACAAAGTCTTGCCCAATTCCCCAAAGGCAACAGACAGCATCCCCAGAATCCACATTGAGGAAGGGGCTGGGGATGTGAAGACACCAACCAAGCATCTCCATCTAATGGGAGGGAGAGAGGGGAGGATGGCTCCAATGCTGGTCTGCCACGCAGGAGCTGAAAACTGGACTGGACGCTGGACCCCCTCCAGCCCCAGACTCCTCATCTGTGAACAACCTTTGAAGCCCAAAGTCAGTACTTCGCAAACAGCTATTATTCTGGACAAGGACCCTCACTGGGCTCTGCTTCCCGATGGGCCCCTCCAGATGTCACACTGATGTCCAAGGCTTATGCTTCCTGTACCAGCCCCATGGGCACCTGTGCTGGACCTCCCCTGGGACGTAGTTGTGCTCACCTTCATGAACACACCTACCAGGTCATCTCCTCAAGGCCCCAGGTACCACGGGGCTGCCCATCCTCACATCCCCGTGAGGTACAGACTATAAAAGGAGAATGGGAATGAACGAGAAAGGACATGATCTGCTAGACCCCCAGGGACAGCACAGCAATAACGCCCCCACCCCCGACAATGAGAGAGAGGTTCCAGTCGGAAAATCTCTGGCAGCTGCTTCTGGCCAGTGAGGTATCACTAGGGTGGCAATTTTTCCAAAGCAAACCACACTAGAAGAAAACCATGCTAAAATATAGTACACCCTCACCTGCCTTGAAGGACTGTTCTGAACAAGAGACCCAGAACACACGTCAGTCCTGCCCCTGACGTGCACGACCTGACAGCCAGTCCCATCCCTGGGCTCCCTTTCCACCTGCAGGAAGTGGAAGCAGACGAACACGGCTCAGCACACGAGAGCACAGGTGCCTTCTACCGGGCGCGTGGCCACTGGGTCTCAGGAAATGCACTTGGCTTGCTGCTCCTTTTCCATCATTACCTCTAAGCGTTATGACAGCTTCACGTTCTTTAGCAGCAATCAGGTTATCAGCTTTCAATGTTCCTGTCAACTGAAATATGCTGCTTCTCCCTGGCCAGGGAGCTCAGAAAGCGAACCATCCATGACAGCGTGAGGGCGTGTGCACACGTGAAAGAGAACATCCACTGGCCGAGGGCTGAGGGGCTCAAAGGCACTGGGCTCACTGTCTGCTCCGCCCTGGCCCCTGGCTGGCTGCTCAGATTCCCTCCTGCCTTAGGTGTCACTGGGCTACTGGGAGCTTTCAGGGAGGTAGCTGCCAAAAACAGAGACCTAACCCCAAACTTATAAACCTCCGCCATCTGTGTTATCAGCCATAACGTGAAACCCTCTGCAAGTGCACAAAGCCCACCTCCCACTCCCGTTGGAAACACAACCTGTTTTGGATGACCTGGGTCTCAGCTGCAATTAGATACAGAGGGAACTGCATGTTCCTACTGTTGTCCACCTGACCCAGTTTGGGTTTTGATTTTTTTTCTCCGTCACCATAAAGAAATGCAACTTCAGTTTATCTTACTGTAACTTCTTAAAATTAAGAAGTCAGTATTAAAACGCTTTTCTCTGTAAATTGCTTTATTTTGTTCTGAGCAGAAAGAGTCCGTGTGTTGTAAAATAATAATTATAGAAAGCAAGCAAACCCTTTGTGAACTGCTGTGACACCCACAGGACGGAATATTTCTCCTCAAAGTATTACCTGGCCGTGTTCAGACACAACCTCTCGGCCATCACCTAGCTGTCACTACTGTGCCACCTTGTCCACTAGGCAGCCCTGGTGTCACAGGTCAGTGGGGATTCTAGGGCAAGGACGGGTGGAGTCCTAGTTTCAAACAGCACGAAAGGAAGGAAGGCAACCCCACGAGAACGATAAAGGGATCAGGACCAAACCAGACCACAAATACCTCCAGAAGAGATGTGTCAAACTCCCTTCCCCGAAACCCCAGGCCTTCCCTCCATGTTGCGACTGTGACACCACAGGCACAGGGATTTGGGTACCTCTGCGAGGCCCAACTGAGAACCATCATGGAGTGGACACGGGCCCCCCACATGGGCTCCTTTCTCCCAAGCCCGGCACTGTTCCTCCTTTTTAGAGATTCCTGTGTGATAGGAGAAAAAGGAAACCAGCAGAAAACCCAGCCCTTCCAGAGGCCACTGTCAGCTCACAGTGCTGCTCTTCATTCCTTCCTGTGCCCGCTCTGCTCTTCTCCACCTCAGCAAGCAGCGTTACCAATCCCCAGGACGGGTGTGTCAGAAACATGGCGTCTTCCTTGCCTCCTTCATCAATCCCTCCCTCCCCCTTATCCAACCCATCAACAAGTTCTGGTGACACATCCACAATGGGAACACTTTCCACTATCACCACAGCTCCCACTTCGGTCCCCACTACCACACCTTATGAGGTCACAAGGACTTCTGGGGAAACTCCATCCCTCTGGACCCTTCTAGACTGCCCATGTCACTCCACATGCATGTGGGTCCCCTAAGGATGATAATTCCACGCAGACGGAGTAGAAAAAGCAGTCGGAATTTGGGGGCTGTATGTATGTGTGGGGAGAGAGAGAGGTGTGAAAACCCTACACAAAATACCATGTCACCCAAGTACAAAAACTCAGACCAAAGAGTTAAAGATGCCCCCACACCATCTCCCTCCCAAAAACAAGTCACACACCCATATTTACGGGGGCACAGTCCAGTGCACCCCAGCCTCGGGGAGGGGAGAACAGAGTTTGCTCTGCCAAGAAGAAAACTTTCGGGCCAAATTTCCCTGCGAATGAGACTGTCAGAGGAGCTGGGCAGCTCAGGTTCCAGCACAGAGGTCCAGAATCTGCACGACAAAGGACCGTAAGGCCCTTGGCAGCAATGGTGTCAGCACACGGTGTGTGAGTGGCAGCGCCCACGTGGTGCTTCGGTGTCCCAGTGCCCACCAGTCACTCAACATGACAGGGGCATCTCTCTCCGCCAACACTGAGGACAGGCACAGGCATAGGCTGCAGCCCAGGCTGGCCCTCATGGCTCCTCTATTCTCCTGCACTGTCCCAATTTTATCCACCAGGCCACCCAGCAGGCGATGCTCGTGCCCTCTCCCTCAGCCCTAAGGACTCTCGAGACCCAATCCAGCATTTCCAAGTCAGCGAGCCATCAGCCCTGGACCCCTGGGCACCCACTGAAACTTGAGACCACATTCCCTTCAGAACTGGTTTCTGCTGGGTTCCCTCCCTTTGAGGCCCCCCCTTCTCGTGCAGACACATCTGACACCACTTTCCGACCACCCACCAAGTTCAGCGTGGAACTCAAGGAAGTGCACTACAGGCTTCCAGCCATAACACTGTCTGCAGAGCCCGCGGAGGGGGCAGAGCTGGTAAACGGAGAGAGAGTTTCAGTTATTTCTTACTAAAATTGCTACTTACACGTTTCGCTTTTGCTGCTCAGTTGAGTACAAACTGAAATGAGAGTAAGTTTAACCACTCGCTGCCCAGATCCTGGCCCCTAATACTACTCTCACCCCTAACAGAAGGGTGAGCGCCCTTTGGAGAAATGGCTGATTACAGGGCTGCGGCGGGAAACGTGCACAATTACCCCGCGCCTACTGCAGCGCCAAACGGGCCAGATGTGCTCAAAAGACAACCAATAAAAAACCCCACGAAATAGGGGTATGTCAAAGGGACACAGGAGCAAACTGAAAGAGCTCCCAAGGGAACAATTTTGGCAACAAAACAACCTGGCACTGAATTACAACCCAAATTATAAAGTAAATACCCATGAGTACATAGTGATGTAAATAAATGACTAAATAAGTAAATAAATGGAAAAGAGACAAATCTCCCACGTAAAAGAATTCCAAATAATTTATGTAAATGGCCCTGTCCACTCAAACAGGTGGAACCTAACCCCCCTTACCTGGGGGCCGCGCGCAGTGCCTGCCTTCCAGCGAGGACGTTACAGGCGAGGTGGGGAGAGTAATTTCACATGGAGAAACCTCCCAAACGCACCTCAGCCAGGTGACCAAGGTCAACATCAACAGTGGTAAGTCGTGTTGACAGAATGCCCCCTGCTACTATGTGACCAGAAGGGTACTTTATCTCTGGGGTCTTTCTCCCCAGAACTAATAACCCCAGCATCATCACGAGAAAAACATCAGACAAACCCAAAATGCAGGGCATTCCACAAATACCTGAACATTCCTCCTCAAAACTGTCAAGGTTTTAAAAAACAAGAAAAGTCTGAGACTGTCACAGCCAAGAGGACCCTGAGGAAATAAAACCAATAAGTGTCATGTGGGATCCTAAATAGGATCCTGGGACAGAAAAAGGGCATTAGGTAGAAAACTAAGGAAATTTATAAAGTATGGACTTCAGTTTATAATGTACCATGTGTGCCAGGATAATGTGTTAACAATATGGGAAATTGGGGGGGGGGGGGCTGAGGGATAGAGGAACCCTGTACTATCTTTGCAACTTTTCTCTAAAATTATTCTAAAATTTTAAAGTTTATTAAAACTAATCTCAGCTCTGAATCAACTAGCATTCCTTGATTTTTTTAAGAGTAAGGATGGAACCTATACTTTCTCTCCCCAGAGAGCACTTAGCTACTTCTGGCCCCCACAGGAGCCAATCAGTGCACATCCGTGGGCTGGCCTGGCTTCCAGTCTCCCCCTTGCCCATCTCCTGCTGTTGGCTGAGGTCACTGATGCAATGGCTCCAGGTCAAGGCCTGCAGACTCCTCCCAGGACAGTTCCATCCCAGCAGAGGCCACTAGGAGGGGAGAAGTGACTGCATTGTCTGTAATGCACCAGCCTTCTAAGAACCGACCTCAAATCCTAGACTCCTCCGACGCAGCTGGGCTGCAAGAATCCAGCCCGGTGACCTAAAAGCTCTGCAATCTGGGCCTGCTTTGACCACTCTGGGCAACTCCTAATCCAGGTCTCGCTTTTTCTGGCACACCTGCGAATCAATGGTTTCTACACCTTTTTAGCCCATCAAGAAGCATCCTGCTTCGGGGCAGAGGGAAACACAGGCTGATGAGAAAGGCAGGAAAGGCTGAAGGGCGTCCTCTTTCAGATGACAACCAAGAGCAGAAAAGGGGGCAGGAGGGCTGGAGTGGATGAGGAGGAGGATTTTCAAACTTCCCAGACTCTCGGGACCCAGAAGGATCACAGCACCTCTGCTGTTTCACAAGGCACCAGAGGGCCACACCCGGCACTTAGACCATCTTGTGAGAGCACCATGTATGTGCATTTCCATAAAATTTGGCCTAATTGATTAGTCCAGGAAAAAACATAAGTCAGTCAACACAATTACGGTACCGCATGAAGATTCCAGGAAAAGAAAGAGAAGGCTAGAAGTGGAGGCTTCCAGGGTAGGGCGGGATCAGGGAGACGGACCTGCGGCCAGGGACCCTGGACAGCAGCCGTGGGCCACCCGGCGGCCTGTGGCAAGTTTCCCACTAAGGCTGTGATTCAAACGCTTCAACAGTCCTGATTCTAATTTAACTTTCTCCCCAGGAGGCCTTCCTCCTGATTTTAATGGGCAGTAAATCTTAATAAAACTTCATTTTTATGAAGAAGAGAACTGTTCCATTTAAGTGGTTAGCAAATAGCACGGGTTAGTTCTTTCAGACAAGGTGTTTCCAGTAGATTCCATTTTCTCAGTTACAGATTTACCTCAAGGAAAGAGCACTCTAACGTAACGACGGATGTCTGAACCACTCAAAGGATGATGAATGAAAAAGTTCCCAAAAGTCTCATGGAAAAATCAAAATACTTTCAAATTAATGGTGCTTATACTCTGAAGTGGTCTCTGGGTGGCAGATGGCCCTACAGGGAGGGTGACAACTAGACACACAGGTCCCAGCAGCCAAGTCACCCCAGCACCCACCCTCAGGCTTTCAAGGAATCTGACACCACGGTCAGCCAAGGACAGTAAGCACAGAAACTTGAAAAAGAAAAGTTGCCCACAGTTCCCTTACTGCAAGCTCAGAAAATAAAGGGGAGCCCCACTCATAATCACACCTTAAGTGAAGTCAGTTCTCCTTACTTGCATGCTTAACAAAGATAAGGTCAGTGGGTACAAAGCTATAGCATCCTGTTTCTTCACTTGCATGTTAGATCGTAAACGGATTTCCTGCTGTTGCCAGGCTATACGGTGATCATATTTTAAAGACTGGATCAACATCTTCAGACCCTTGTATTTTTTAACTTCAATCTAAAATATGTGTCACAAAGAAGTAACACGTGGCCATTTCTTCAGCACTTAAGCAGTCATGGGCTTGCAAAGCAACGAGGACCCTGCGCAGCTATGGTTATGGCTGGGGTGGTCTGTTAGCACAAAGGCCAGACCTCTATGTGGAATGAGATCACAGCCCTTTATGCCCAGCCATCCCCCCACAAAGCAGATGTGTGGCAGTTGTATTTTACTGGGCCCAGTGTGTGTGTTGGGGGTGGGGGGTGTCCACAACACTCACAGTGACATTAGAAAGCAGAGGTCACTGCTACCTGCAGGGTCCCAGACAAGAATGGTCACCGCAGCACAATTTATATCCTAAGATGTTTTATACCATATATTGCAATATTTAATTGTAGCCTAAATGCTTCCCAGGGAAACAGTAAATTATGGTTCAATGACATGTGAAATGGAAACAACTTAACAAGTGAGAAAGTAAAATTCTAAGATCCACCAACAGAAACATACAGAAGAGTGTACACACACATGCACGCGCGCGCGCACACACACACACACACACAATGGAAGAGACAGATGAAATACATTACAATGCTAACATTGGAAGTACCATGGTTTTCTTTTTTAACTACTGGACCACGTTTTTCTAAATGCTTTACAGTAAGTATGCACACTTTTAACACCTGGAAAAATGTACCTGCATTTGGTTGAATACCCCCAGCCCACCTGCAAAGGGAACAGGAAAAGCAAAGGCTGCTGCTGAGGCCTTTCACCAAGAAACGGAAGCCTGGCCGGAGGGAGTGGCAGTGTGGTCACCCTGTCACACGCAGTGGGGGTGGCCTTCGCCAAGCCCCATCCAGGTGTCCAGGAAGCCTGAGGCTGTCCTGTGACTTAGACACAGTGTGTCTGACACAGGAAAAGGAAAGACCCGCAAATTACAAAGTGCACCCTCCCCATTTGAGTTTTAAACACACATCCCTCTCACAGGCAGAAATGCCCAAAATAGCACATCCTAGTTTAGGGAGCTCGAAGGCAGCTCCCGAATGGGCCACAGAACAGACCCCAAATTTGGGAGATTGCGACTGCGTAGTAAGAGGCCGCAGGCCACAGGTGGCTTGAACCGCCTCCCCCTCCAGCCCCGACGGTTTCAGGACCAGGAAACTGAGGCCCTACACACCACAATGGCTGCTCGGGTCCTCCAGACCCAAATCCTGCCCTGTGGACTGTGACCTCTCCTACGCAGCTCCACTCCCTCTGCGGGGCCCAGGCCGTCCAGGTTAGGGGGCCCCCAGCCTCTCCTCCCTCCCCCGGGGCGGGACTGGGCAAAGGCACGAGGATGGGGCTGGGCGAGAGTAGAGGGAGAAAGCCCCTCGCTTAACCGGACTCCTAAGCTTTGGGCTAAAGGACAGTCACTACTGGAGGGACACATGGAGGACAGTCCCCACCAGACCAAGGGCAGGGAAGGTGATGGGCAGTCAAAATGGCTGGAGGCCCACTGAGATGGAGGCTTCAGTGAATCCTGTCCTTAGGCTGTGGTCCGGGAACACCGCGTCTGAGCACTTCAGACAGAGACAGGCGGCAGCGACGATGCTCCTTGCATTTGGAAACGGGGCCGGAGCAGTCACTCGCCAAGGAGGACACAGCTGGGGCCCTGTGACCCCAGTCCAGGCCGCACGACCAGGATGTGCCACCACCCCTGCTCAGGACAAAGGGCCGACCACGGGTGCTACTGAGGGCAGTTCAGGGGACTCAGCACAGCAGGCCTCGTGTCCCCGGAAAGGGGCACAGCCTACCAGGGAGGGCACCGCCTGGAGCCAGATCATCTGTTCCAATCCGGGCTCTGCCGCTCCCCAGGCTCCCTGTAACCAGGGGAGCTCCCCTAACTCTCTGCTCTTCAGTCTCCCCTCTAAAATGGGTGTAACAAGCATCTACGTCAACAGGTTGTTGCCGGGACTGTAAGAGTCCATCCGGTTACCTGGCACACAGAAATGCTCAGGTAATACCTGAGTGTTTGCTGCTTTTATTACTGGGACTCCTATGCACTCAGACACGAGGGTCCTGGAAGCACCCAGGCCAGGCTGCTGGATCCAGGACAGCAGGGCGGGGCTCTAAGTGCCCAGAGAACACAGAAGGCTTACAACAGGAAATAAGGCCTCGGTGAAAGTCAAGAACACTATTAAATGTACCCATTAAAACCTGACTAGGAGAAGAATGGGCCAGAGGGCCCTCTGAGAATTTCTGGGAGAGAGGAAGGAAGGCAAGGTGACCCTGACTATTCCGGTGATGGTGCCTGAGGAAAACTACCCTGGTGACCAGACCTCCGACAGGGCTGGGCCCACTCCCCTCTGGAGCAGGGAGAGGTCTCCAGGAAACCACCCCAGGCCCCACCCCCAGCAGAGCTTCCCCTGCAGTGGCCTCCTCCCCACAAACATACCTAGAGCTGGGCCAGGGGGAGGGCCCCCCAACTCCAGCGTTGGAGACTGGACACCTGAGACAGGGAGGAGGGGAAGAGAGGACTCACCCCCACAGCACAGGATCCGACCCAACTGGACAGAGCCCCTGCTCTGACAAGCTCCTGGGGGGTGGCGGGGGAACCCTCCTGAGGATGGGGCCTCTCCACTCGGTGGCGCTGTTTAGGCTGAAAGTCCTGTAACCTGGGGTTACCCAGCACTCACTGAGTAAGCAAAATTCATATTCTAGGAACGAGTGAGACTCAAATTTGTTTGTTAAATTTGTACCGTATGAATCTTCATTATCCTGTGCATGCATTCCAATTAAATTCTTTAAAGAGTTTTGATATTAAAAAAAATTTTCAGGTGGCAAGTCTGACTCATTACATTAAGGAGAGAAATGTGGGCAAAATCTCACTGCAAAAAAGGCTCATTATCACAAGGATATATGGAGTTAATTTTAGTAAGATTCTGCCATCAAATCTTGACTACCTGTGAGCAGATTAAACATTTGTGGATTAGCCTTGGTCAATAATGAGAAGACAGTTCATCTGTGGGAAAAACTAAAGCATTATAACTGCACTCCACACTGTTAATTGGAAATACTGGCAACGAAGAGGGACACACAGGGTCCCCCACTGCAGGTTGTCCTTCCCCACCAGGGGCAGTGCTGCCCCCCTCCTCCCCTGCCCCATCCTCCCCTGCTCCCTCCCAGGTAAGGAAACCAGGAAGGAGGCAGTGGGCTTAGCATTCTACCCTGCCCACACAGCCCACCTGCCACAGCCAAGGACGGGCCGTTAAGACCATTTCTGGTCATGCCATGTAATACAGACACTTACAGTATAAAAACAATGTACCTGCAAAAGTCCGACCTGCTGAGAAAATGTTACATGTAACTTTAGCCTGATGAAACTCATGCTGGAGTCACCGGGCTCCTTGGTGTTGCCCACGGTTTGCTTCATCCAAGGCCTGGCCTCCCTCTCCCATCTCACCTCTCATCCAGGTTGGTCAGGAGTCGACCTTCAATCACTGGGGGAGCTTAAACCAGCCCGTGGGCCTGTAGGAGGAGCCTGGAACTCGGACCTGGAGCGCCCTCCCTCCCTGGCCGCCATCCCCCCCCCCCCCCCCGTGGCTTTCTGGGCACGGACAGGATGCAGTGCAGAGCCCCTCACCCACTCGGCCCTCTGGTCACCCAGCCTTCCCAGGCTTCCTCCGTGCCCACCCCAGCTGTTCCTCTCCATGCCTTTGCTCAGGCTGCACCCCCCCACCTGGAATGCCCTTCCCGTCCTTGCCCTCGGGCTTCACAATTCCTACTCATGCTTCATGCCCATTTTACACATCAATTCCTCTGTGAAGCTTCTCCTGGGAAGAAATACGATAAATACCCTCTGCTCTTCGAGACACAGCCCTGGCCACAGCCATAAAGAAAAACTCTTTAAGCTCGGCAAACCCTGTCTCCGCTGAGCTCCGTCAGGGAGGGGCTGAGCCATCTTCTCTGTGCCCCTCCATGCGGAGCAAGCGGCCTTCCAGTGAAGGAGCCCAAACAAGCCTTTAGGAAACGATTAGATGATAAAAAACATAAACTTTGTATCCCCAATGCCCCACACGGGTTTGCTACATAAGAAAAATTATACGGAAATGCTTTTTATCAACGAAATAGATTTTTTAAAGCCATGACTATAAAATAATGAAATGAATTGCCCTGCACCTCTCTCAGGCTGATGCTCATGGCAGTGTGCAAAGAGGGGCTGCAAACTGTCGGGAGTCGACGGCCTGTCGGGGAGACAGCAGCCTGACAGGGAGATAGCGGCCTGTCGGGGTCACGGTGACCTGTCGGGGTGACGGTGACCTGTCGGGGTCACGGTGGCCTGTCGGGGTCACGGTGGCCTGTCGGGGTGACGGTGGCCTGACGGGGTGATAGTGGCGTGCGGGGAGGTGGCGGCTGGCAGAAATGGGTCCACTGTCCTCCCTCACAGTATATAAGAAGGACAAGGGCTGGGTCAGGAGCCTGGTTTGAGTCTTGTCGTCACTCCCCAGCCAGGAGACCCTGGGCAGACCTGCTGTCACATGGCATCTGTGGAGTGAAGGGTCAGAGCTCATCTCACCCAGGCTCTTCAGAGCACAGAGCACGTCCGTGTCGAAGGCATTTATTTCCATGCTACAGAGAACACAGTGCAACAAAGCAAGTCTCCGGCTACAACTGCTCTGGAGGACAACCCTTCATGTAGGAGTCCTGCTGCAAAACACACAACCTGGGGCTGGCCCAGTGGCTCAGGCGGTTAGAGCTCCATGCTCCTAACTCCGAAGGCTGCCGGTTCGATTCCCACATGGGCCAGTGGGCTCTCAACCACAAGACTGCCAGTTCGATTCCTCGAGTCCCGCAAGGGATGGTGGGCAGCGCCCCCTGCAACTAAGATTGAACACGGCATCTTGAGCTGAGCTGCCGCTGAGCTCCCGGATGGCTCAGTTGGTTGGAGTGCGTCCTCTCAACCACAAGGTTGCCGGTTCGACTCCCACACAAGGGATGGTGGGCTGCGCCCCCTGCAACTAACAACGGCAACTGGACTTGGAGCTGAGCTGCGCCCTCCACAACTAGGATTGAAAGGACAACAGCTTGACTTGGAAAAAAGTCCTGGAATTACACACTGTTCCCCAATAAAGTCCTGTTCCCTTTCCCCAATAAAAATCTTAAACACACACACACACAACCTGCCATAGGCATCACCATGCACCACAGGCGTCACCATGCACCCAGGAGGCTGGGAGGCAGCCGTCACTGCCACACCGTGGACACCAACACCACAAGCAGCACGCTGAACTTGAGGCCAACAAGGTGATGGTAGATACTATTCACACAAAAGGGGACACTGGCAGTCTGCAGCTAAAACCAAACGTGATTTCATAACGCTGTGTATATGACTTTCCAAACAGGCCTGGTTAAACTCCTGCACGTGTCAGAAGGAAGAGAATACGGACTGATGGAAACATACATGTCTACACATGACAGACAGACAGACAGCCTCCGGGAGGATGCACAGCATAACGTGCTGGGCCCGCCCGCTGCATCCAGACAGGGAACTGGAAGACAAGCCAGGAGCCCTGATTTTTCTCTCTACACCCTTTTGAAATCTTTGACCAAAGCCACAGGTTGTTATATACCTTCACAGTGTGAAACTATGTAACATTTATTAGCCTCAAACACAAGTTTCGAAAACTTTCCACTGTGAATAAATTGTATCTTTCCCCAATCATATATATTAACTCTCAAACATTTTTTTCCTTTCACTCCCTGGTGAAGCGGGAAGACAAGATAACTCAAGGCCCAGATCAGTTTGGTAATGCTATGTGACCCTGAGCAGGCATTGAACAAAAGGGTCACTTCCAGCTTCTGAGAAACACGTACACTCCACGCCGCACCATCCCCAGGGTGGCTGGACTGGACAGGAGAGTGGGCACAAAGCTCTCAGCCCACTATGTACATCAGACTAGTGCATGGACCTGGGGCAGACCGACGAAGGCTGAAGGAGTGGACGAACATGGGGCAGGTGGGACCGCAAGCGGCCCGGAGTGAGGACGGGCCAGCCGGCAGTTGCGAGGTGTCACCGGTACCCACGAGACTCACCAAGGCTCCACTGCCCGGCCCAGGTAAGGCCACCACACACCCTACCCTGCAGGGCTCCTGGTGCAGCTGTCATGGGGTGTCCAGAGTGTACGAGAGGTGAGAGCTGGCCCTGCACTGTCACCACTCCACACTGCACCCACAGTGCCTTCCCTCCCCTCATCCACTGTGCTCAGCGTTGTGGGAAACAACACCTCTGAGAAAGGGAAGCCAGGAGCCGGGGCTTGGGAAGCAGCCCCGGCCCTGGCTAAGCTGGGCGTCTAGGCAAGTCGCTTGCCCTTTCTGGCCCCCGGCCCCCTCTCCTGGAACAGGCAGACCTCAGCCTTTTCTGCAGATGCCTTCCTTCTGCGAGGGCTCACAACCCAGGCCCACCACAGACAATCAGGGAGGGTCAACATCTTGGGGAGCTTCAATATTTGCGGGATGTTAAAAAAAAGCTTGCAGACCACTGGCTGAGCATTTCCAGTCCACACAGACCACTCAGCAGACGCAGCGCACAGTGGGCTCGGTCCCTGGGTCCCGGATGCTCAGCCCGAGGCCTCCAGTCCCTGAAAGGCAGCAGCCCCGCAGGCTTACGTCCAAAGACACCTCATCTTCATTCACAGGCGTCTATCTTCTCAGACGGCCCCAAAGACACATTCCACACATGCTAAGATACCATTGAAATCTTAAATGAAGTTAAACACACACACACACACACACACACACACACACACACTCCTGCTGTATATTTTAATTCTAATCTAAGCTTAGCAAGATAGCCAAATTTAAAGGAGGAAGAAAATCTTTCTAAATCTCTGTTTTTTTAACCCACAGTGCCACCCATTCTTTTGTTCTATGTGGAATGACTGGAAATAATGAAATGGTGTTTTCATAGAACTAAAGTCAGGACATCATTCATGCCGGCCACCCATAGTGGGGACACACACACATACACGCACGCATGTGACACCCATGGCTAAAACTGTTTTAATGGGACCTCGGATCAAAAGTTTGCCCAAATCATTCTGGTTCCTGACACTACAGATCAAGTGGGTTGTGGCAAAAACGAAACCTATTCAAAGATGGCCAGTGAAGGCTTCTCAGGAAACGTCCTCCGTGTCCGCCTGCAGCGCAGCCTAAACCACGCCTGGCCAGACAACACCCAGGAAGGAACAACCCAACGTGCCACCACATCTTCCCCTTCTGCTCCTTAGTGCCTGGTCGTGAAGGGAGAAACAGCCACCACCCTCCGTGCACGGCCTTAGGGGCAGCAGGCTCCGGGCTCCAGGTCTGGCCGTGCCTCCTGCTGAAGGGAAGGGAAGGTCCACCCACTCAGGGACACAGACTGAGCCCTCAGCTCCCAGAGCTCAGAACCTGCGGCAGGTGGGCCTTCCCCCTTCCTCAGTGCAGTGGAAGCTGAGAGCCGTGCAGGGCTCCAGGCAGGAGGCACCCAGGGGGTGGGAGTCATGAGACCAGCAGGCACCCGGGGTGGGGGCTTGCTCAGCCCCCACAGGCCAGCTCTCCCCATCCACACCCCAACTGGGCTCCTTAAAACTCCAGGGAATCTCGAGAAGTGAAAAGGAGAGGGAAAAGAGAAAAGCTGGGGAAAGTCTCCATGGAAGCCACAAATCCTGCGTGTGGCAGCCAGTCTGATACAGGCCCGACGGGTGAACAGCTCAGCCTCAGCCAGCACATTAGCACTTTATATGTCTAGGAGGAACATGATCTATAAACGGTGTCATTAAGAAGTTTTTGTGGCTATAAGCCCTGTTCTCAGTGAGAAGTAAAGTTGCCTTTGTTATCAAGAAGAAAGCAGGGCTTCCCCACAGCCGGCCCCTCACCCCCCATCACCACACACCGGGTCAGCAGCGCTCACAGGCTCACAGGATGCCCGCTGCAAACACGGCCACGCCCTGCTGACGGGGAAACAGCTGGGTGGGTGTCGGGTCGAGTGTGGGTTCCCTTCCTGTGCCAACATCATGGCTCTCAAGCTCCCACAGCGCGCCCAAGCCACGGCGGCAGAGACTGCTGGGCAAAGCTGGGGGTGCAGCAGACTTACAGTTCTGAATACAGTGGCCAGGATGAGCCTAAGTAAGAAGGAGACATTTGAGCAAAGACCCAATGAAGCTGTGAGAGCAAGTAAGCCATGTGGGTACCTGAGGTGCCAGGCAGAAGGGTGGGCCAGGGCAGCTAGCCTGAGGCCACAGAGGGGAGAGCAGATGAGTGGGGGTGCAACGTGGGGCTTCATGACCCTGCTTTACACAAACGAGAACTTGGGAGGGCCCTGAGCAGCGTGAGCTCAGCTGCTTCTGACCAGGGGCCAGGGTGGGCACAGGGCGGGCGAGGCACCGCAGACACTGCAGTGATGGAGGCAAAGGTGGGGCACAAGGAAAGGAGAAGTGTGTGTGTGTGTGTGTGTGTGTGTGTGTGTGTGTGTGTGTGTTCTGAAGATGGAGCCTGCAGGATTTCCTGACAGAGGCGACACGGGAAGCGAAGAGCTGTCAGGGACAACTCTGAGCCGTTACTGAACACCTAACACCAGACAGCACATGGCCGTCCGCGGCGGTTAAGTTTGAGATGCTTGCTGCTGTCAGGACAGCCGTGGCTATCAGAGCTGGGAGGCCAGGGGAGAAGTCGGAACAGGACAAGTATTGTCAGGAGCAGGTAGCCCATCAAGTTAAGCGCTAGCGTGGATGACAGCAGCAGAGAAGTGAGGAGAGAAGGTGTCCCAGGACCACCCTGGTGACTTGAGGGAGTGAGTGAGACAGGAGGGCACCGAAGTGAGGGAGAATGTTTCAGGGATGCGGGAGTGAGACAGTGATGCTGACCGACGCTGCGAGGGGACAGACGTAGTACACACGAGGCCGGTGGGTCCACGCGGGCTCCCAGGTTGCTTGTTTTCTCAGTAAATGGGAAGCAAGGCCAGCGGCAGTGAGGGGACAGGCGGAGGGGGAGAGAAGAGGCGTGCATGAGAGGGGCAAGGATAAAGTATGGACTAATATAGCCTAGGAGAGCAATCGGCAAACTACAGCCCAAGGGTCAAATCCTGCCCACCGATTGTTTCTGCAAAATAAAGTTTCACTGGAACTCAGCCCTATCCATTTCCTTACTTACTGCCTATGACAGCTTATGTGCTACAACAGCTGAGCTGAGTAGTGCTGTGACAGTGTGGCCCACAAAACCTAAAATAGGAACTATCTGGTCCTCACAGAAAAAGGTGGCCGAGCCCTGATCTAGGACAATAGGGAAATATGCTCTGAACACCACCAGCCCCACCTGTGCTCTGCGGTCATGAATTCAGAGTGACCCATCAGCGTGGCTGTGTGTTCTTCTCCAGCCACATGCCGCCACTGTGTTAACAAGTGACCATAACCAGGACTGTGGTTCCACCAGGTGAAACCACGAAGGGAGAGGGGCCAGGGAGGCCACTGGCCACCAGCCCTTTCATATTCGGTGATAAACCAGCCGCTCTTGCCACAGGACCGTCCTCAGGGCCCAGCAGAGACCACGGCACCTCTGCACACCCCCTCAGACCACCTTCACACCTGAGAGATGGAGAGGACGGAGGCGCAGCACTTGTGAGGCTGGCTCAGTGCGCTCTCTGGGGATTCACAGCTTCAGCCACTTCGGAAGCCCAAGTTCGGAGCCCCCAGGGCCCAACACTCTCCAGCCCAGCTGCACCAGAGAGTCACCTCCTGGGAAAGGTGACAAATCCCAATGTTGGTCCCACCCCCACATCATTTTACTGGCCTGGGGTGGGGGTCAAAGGGTGAAGGGCAGGCTTCCCTGGTTTCAAAAGTCCAGGTGACTCAGTGTGCAGCAGGGTGGAAAATGTCACACCATCACCCTGCTTCTCTGTCTAGCCCCCAAGCCCCAAGTCCTTTTCCTGCGCTGTCCACATCGGTCCTGTCATGGTTGGCTCCATCTCTGCCATCTCAGCAAAACCTCAAGAGGCTTCCACCAAGCCTCCTAGGCTGGGAGTCCCCAGGGACAAAGCTAGTGACCTGAGGTCCCCCGGCCCTCAGTGTCTAGCCCGGAGCTCTGTGCTGGGCTCAGCTGAGTTGATGGTGCCTTGTGAACCTGTGAGGGAATACAGGCTTCGATCCTTTACCATCCAAACAGCATGTCATTTGTCCCTCACAAGCTGAAGACTCACTGGGTTCAGGGTCAAGACCATCAGGAAAGAGATGCCACAGGTCTTAGGGCCAGAAATGGGACCCAGCAGCCTCATGCTGTACTGACCCTGGTTTGGGTTTTATCCCCTTCCTTCCTTCCTTCATCACCGATCCCTGATGACACCTTCAAACTTTGCTTTCTTTACCGAGACATCAAAATTGGGGTATCTACGGCTCTCACTTCCTTCCTATAAAAACCTCAAAATGTTACTGTTATTCCACTTAGAGTTATTGTGTTAAATTGGTTCATGGTCTGATTGCATTGGAAAATAAATAAAGCACTATCATTGATAAATAATTTTAAAATTCATTTCTGGAATTTCACAAAGGTGAGGTTGAACTTCTGGGCAGTTCAATAGGCTGCCTTCCAAAAGCCCATTTATAAGTTATTTGGACCTTGGGAATATTTTACATGTAAAATTACTATTAAACGACACTTAAGTTTCCAAGCTAATAGGCAAATGCCTATTTAACTGATCTGTTCTCTTACTGATTTAAACTAAGAAAAATGTTATTATAATACAAGAAAATCAAATGTGAGTTTGGGGGGAGGGGCATATGCAAGAATTCTGTTACTTAAGGAAGAGAAGCTTCACACTAAGCCAGTCAGTCCCTGGAGACTGAGGAGGGCCTTCCTGCTCACTTCCAAGGGTGGAGGGCACCTGATGCTGCCCCCCCCATGTGTGGTGTCACGAACATTGCTGACACGTTCTCAGTCTTAACTGGTAGCACAGGGAGAGGGAAGGAAATAGGAGGTAAACATAGGGAGAGCACATTAACCATGGTGCCAGTAAACAGACCAGGCTGGGAGGGGAACCCACGGCACAGGCAGGAGTCGTCCAAGGGAAAAGGAGGCAGCAGCCCACCCCCCACCCCACTCTAACACACTCAGAGTCCAGAAGCCCGGCTGGTCACTCAAGGACTGCAAGAACCTACAAAACATGAGACAAGTACTGCAAACACAGCTCAGGGTCACCTGACCTTGGGTAGACACAGCAAGAGCACTTCTTTTAGCCACAGGCCCTGCAGCTGCCACAGGAGGGGCGTGTGGCCTGAGACCTCTGCCCACCAGGGTCAACTGGGACAAGGGCAGTGAAAGGCGGGGGAGGTTGGGGTGTTCGCATTCGGGCCTCTGCCCCTGCTTTGCCTTCCTTCAGCCTGCTCCACGCACCACCCCACTCTAGTTTTCCTTCTTGAGGGCTGAGTCCCAGTGTCGAAATGCACCATGTGCAGTAATTCCACTTCCTCCAGTGCTGGTGCTGGGACCTCCCTCATGCAGCTGCCACATGCAGAAGCCTCAGCTTCCTCCAGGCTCTGCACTGCTGATGAAGCCGGGATCCTGGAGGCTCCTTTGCTCTCCCCACGGCCCTCCCAGTGCTCCCACTCAGTTTCGGAGCTGGGGCTGCGCTGATCTGAGCACCCTGCCACCCTGACTCCAGCCTGCACAAGACCTAGGGACCGTCCCTTTCACCAGGCCTAGCAGCCCTCAGCCACAAAGGGCTCCTGGCACAGCCTCAAAACCTCAAGGGTGTTTTAGAGAAAAGAAGAACAGAAAGAAGCCGATTCACTTCCTGCAAGTGGCCACCTGCAGGCTCACTGAGCTGTCCCCTTTGCACACATGCTTCTCTGACCTTCTGCCCGGTCACAAGAGGAGCGTGACAGGTGACAAGGTGGGGCCAAGCGAAGCCACCCACTCAGCTGTTTCACTGCAGGGAGGACCCTGTTTCTAGGAACCCGTATTTCTGGGGCTTCACACCCCAACAGTTCCTCTTCCCTACCGTCAGCCAGTTTTCACAGGTGGTTTACAATATTCTCCCCCAGCACTCCTTTCATTTCTATCATTTCAAAGACATGGCCTTGCCACCAGCACTGTGGGCTCTGGGGGCACCTTGCCGTTGGTGGCCCTCTGGCACCAGAACCTGCCAGTGCAACCCTGAGGAAGGCGACCTTGGTCAGAGCCAGGCCTGGCTGTGAGGCTGAGACAACCTGAGGACGGGTATCCTCAAACCTGTAAGAAGACTGCAGGGGCTTCTGTCATTTGAAACAATGAATGAAGACTCAAGCAAAATAAAAAGGCTTTAAAAAAGCCTGAAGCAGCTCCAGTGTGGGAAGGAGTCCCTCCTGAGCTGCCCTGCCTCCCCTGATGCGTCACCCGCAGTCCTCCCCACACTTCTCTCTTGAACCCCCCCAGCTCAAGCCATCACCCCCTCCGGACCAAGCCCCACCTTCCTTGGGCCTCCAGCCTCCAGCTTCTCTTTATCTTTAGTGCCTGTGACACTACACTCGGGATGCTGTGCACACGCAAACACAGCTCTTTAGGCTGATTCCATTTAGAAAGAAAAATCAACAATGACCAAGCCCTAAGATGGGTGCCTTCTTCCCAGCGGAGAAGCAGCCCCAGTTCTAGCAGCTGGACGGGAGGGCTTGCGTGCCGAGGACACATCAGGGGCAGGGGGATTGCTGACAGGTGCGGTTTCACCCGGAGAACTTACTGGGTTAACAGCTGTGCCACAGGCTCTGCCCTCACCCCTGTCTCCTCAATTAGACGGAACCCCAAGTGAGCTTCCCTCTGGGAAATGTGCTATTTCCCAAGAGAGACTTTTCTTGTACCTCTGACAATGACACAGTAGCTCTGTTCATTCATTCACTCAACAAACACTGATTATACACCTATTTTGTGCCAGGCACTGTGGGATGCTCTAGAGATACAAAGAAAATGGAGCTATTGTCCCTGCTCTGAAGAACACTTAAGACTTATGAATGACACCCCAGATCTGCCATGTTCACTGGGCACATCCCCAGAGAACAATCTTCACATCAGAGAGTGCCATTGTGGGACACAGCGTCCTCCACAAAACACAGTGAAGCAGAATCTGACGTAAGTGGTTCCTCCAGACCCTTAAGGAGCTACTGTCCGGTATGACACACCAAGAAGGAAGGTAAGGGGCTCCCAAGCTTGGGGCTCGGGCCAGCCAGCCCCACAGCACCCAGCACTCCAGCCCCTCAGGGAGCCCAGCGCCAGTTACTTTACTTTTCTGCTGTTTCCTCCTGGTGCCCAGCAGGCATCCTTTTCCTCCTCAGAAAAGTCCCTGTACACGTAGGGGACCTGTGCCTCTCTCAGGCCACTCACGTGGGGTGGGGCGCACGCGGTCACGAGACCCAGGCAGGCAGAGTGCCGAGTGCCGAGTGCGTCCGCATTGGGGACGAGCACCTGCCCCAGTCCAGCCAGTGTAACCCCTTCCCCTGGGCCAGTCCAGACGGCACCACCCACCGCGCCTCTCAGTGAGCGCCATTCCCCGAGGACGGAGCTCTGCCTGAGCACCACCGATCCTGACCTGGGACCATATTCTGTGCTCCTCAGATGCTCCAGCCACACTGGGGTGTCTCTGGGTTGGTGGTGGTCGCCACCTTGAACTCTGATTGTTTCCCTAGTGCCTCCAATGTCCCTGGCAAAGGTTACCAGGCAGGTGGCCACACGGTGTGCTGACAGCCACCTTCCAGGGAGCAATGCTTTCAAAGACATCCGCCTTCTCAGCACGTCTCTCCCGGCCATGCCCCACTGACAGGGTCTCCCCGCTAAGTGTGTGAGATGAAACCACTTCCCTCCTGGCCAGGGCCTCGCTTTCTGCGTTCGTAATGCACACACAGTGCCGCAACGGTCTTCGCTTCCTCTAAAAGACATGTGCAGCATCTGGTCCATTGGAGCTGGAGACCCTCCCACAGAAAGGCAGGCCCCAAACAGCACGCCCGTGGGGGGGAGGGGCAGCAATTTCTATGAAGTTCAGTGGTCACCTCCCTTCAGAAAAATATTTCTCAGGTGAAAATAAAAATTATGTTATTTTCTGGAACTGGACAGCAGAGCCATGCAGAAGACAATCACCTGCTCAGGCAGTAACGGTTCCCACTGGCACAGGAGGAAAGCGGCTGGGCTCCCCCAGGGCCCACAGCAGCCCCTCCCGGGCTGGAGAAGGTGAGAGGGGCCAGTTGACAATCCCTGCCTTTTTAAAATGTGAAGGCAAAAATAGGTGAAGGCAGGGAAAGCTGTTATCACGTGTTAGCAAATGTTCATCACTAGTTTTAGAAACATAGTCAGAAGTGTCCTTATTTCAGGAGCAGGGGTCAGGGAGCTTTTCTCTGTCAAGATTCATACATGTGCGTCTATGGCCGTAACTGCCAGGGAGTCCCGTCAGCCAGGAAGCACAATATGGCTCCTCCAGGGAGCTCAGCTTCCTGGGGCCACTGCCTGTCAGGGGTGCACGTGTACAAGCGGCAGGTGTAAGTGCATGCACAGATGGCACATGTGAGCACACGGGTGTCGTGTGAGCACACGAGTGGTGTGAGTGGGGCGTGTGCATGGGCACTGGGTTGGGTGGAGGCAGGTGACAGGAGCAGTGGCCTGGCCAGCTCCACCCAGATGTGCAGCAGACAAATGCTTACGCTCAGTGGTCGACAGACATGAGGAGGACCCCAGCTTTTCTGACATCCGACCACCGCAGAAGCTTTCTTTTCGGGTTAGGAATTGCTAGTACATACATCCTTCTTAAAATGCAAATGCCTCAAAAAGAACACGTTCGAGTTCGCTGACACCCAGGGCAGACTGGTTATCAGGTCCCACACTCGGGAGGAGCCTGTCTGTAGGGCTCAGGGCAGGAAGAACGAACCAGACTCAGAAGCCATGGTGAAGAGAAGCTTATCGGCCTTCCCCTGGGGCCCTCTACTCCAAGCCCCCTTCTCACTCAGGGCATCTCATCCACAGGCCCTCCCCTGAAATCCTCCCACCCAGGCAGCCATTCTCTTCTGGACACAGCCAGAAACACCAGGGCCTACTGGTGAAAAGCACTCTGTCTGTGAGCCTCAGCAAGGCCTGAGATTCAGATTAGAAGTCTACCATTACTATTCTTTTAATGAGGAAACTAAGGCACAAAGGGATCAAGTGACCTCTTTCTGGCTCAAGAATGAAGGCACACGTGAAAGTGAGAAAGGTCTCAAAGCTGCGGGTCTTCAGTTAGCTGCCCACGCCTGGAGTCTCCCCACAGAAATTTCCCTGACATTCTGCCAATATTTTTCCAATAAGCACAAAAACTCATCTTCCAGAAAAGATAACAACTTGCAGGAAAAACACAGCTAGCCACCTCCAATGTCCATTCTTCCCTTCCTCCTTAGTAAGAGCCCAGGACCCTGGCCTGCTTGGCATGGGAGGCTGTCCGCCTCCCTTGCAGCTAGGTGTGGCCAGGGGTTCAGTTGTTGCCAACAAGATCTGAGGACAAAGTCTGAAGAGGAGTTCTCGGGCAGTGTGCCTTCCTCCAGCCTGGCATCTGGAGCGCCTATGAGCTGGCTGTACCTCCGGCCGCCATCCTGGACAGGAGGCCTGGGGTTTCACCCTGGGGATGGAAGGGCATAAGCTCTTCCTGCTCACCTACAGACCTCAGTCCATGCAAGAGAAATAAATGCCTATCTTGACTAAGCCTCTTTGCCTTCCGATTTTTTCTTTTAGACATAGCCAAATGTTGATCCTAACAATTTCACCATTCCCGACTTATATCCAATGGTGGAGAATGTCATCATCCTGGAATGCTGAGAGCTGGGGATAAAGAAGTATACAATTTTAGGTTTAAGTTGATTAACAGCCCCATTTTTCCAGAAACAGACCCTTAAATAAAGCATTCTCAAATTTGCCCTGGGGTCCCGTCTGGGGTGACTACATCCTCACAAGACCTTATAAACATAGTAAGATTCATTTTGTCACAGAGTTATTTTATCAAAGATTTTCTCACTAAAATAATCAACATTTATAATCCTAAAAAAGCTATCCAATCCTATTTTGAGGCCTGCCTGAGTAACAAGCTCAAAAAGCCTTAATATACCGAATTTCTGTTTACTGCTCCAAACATTTAATAGGTTGGCTTGCACATTTAGTGCAGACAAATCTAGGTTATAAGGTAAAAATAGCCCGTTTTTATTCATTACAGTTAAGGCATTAACTTAGGTTCACAGTCAAAACAACAGGCTGCGAGTTGCCATGACAAACACTGGTATCGTCCGTAACAGTTTACAAAACAGCGAACCTGTGGGAGTGTAACACTGGTCAGATGCTGTAATGTCCAGCTCCGAGAAGCGCCATGGGGAGACTGCCCTGGAATCTGATCACCTCTCTCCCAATCGTGTTTGAAATGAGTCCATCCCACTACAGCCTAGAACCCTCCTGACTGCAGAAGGGGCTGAGGCCGCGCTGGCTGCTGTCACGAGGCCAGACCCGCACACAGACGGGTGGCCTGAGGTCCTGAGAGCACAGGGCTGGGCACACACAGGGACGCAGCCCAACAGCCAAGTCCCCAGTGCAAAAGGCCAGTGTCGCCCCAGGTTAGAAAGTGATGGAGATTAACTTGAAACCTGGATGCTTCTTAACAACCGAGTGGGCACTCGAGCGGTACCGCGGTCACGAGAGCAGACTCTCTCAAGCCAGTCGAACAACTGTGCAGAGACCCCTCACCACTTCGCACGCCATCTGTGGCTTTTCTTCTCTCATCCACCAGCGGGGTTAATACCTAGCTTGGGGAAGACATCTGGCTCACTAAAGAATGCTTAAATAACTAGGTTGACACAAAATGCGAAGATCTTCGTCCCTCCAGTAAAGTTACTCAAAATGCCACGTGGTTCGCAGGACCTACAACGATAATCACTATAAAATGATAAAACGCGTGTCCTGGGCAATGGCTGGTCGGACGCGGACCGTGTGCAGCACTCGGCACAGGTGCCTGTTCTCGTGGGCTGTGCTGGGCATCAGGAAAAAGATCCCGGATGAAGAGGGTGAGCGCCATTCACGAAGGAGCCCTGAGATACGCTGTGGACTCTTCTTGAAGGGGCCACACGATAGTTGTATCCATTTGAAGCTCTTTCTTTGTTTTTTAAACCAGTTTATGCTTTTACTGATAACTTTAAATCTATGTCGCCTTTATGTAAAAGGTCAGGAATGGCTAACAGGAATCAACACAAGTCAAAAATAGAGTAAGAGGAGGTCAGAGAGAGGTTAAGTGGGGAAGTCAGGAAGGATGTCAAGCTGCCAGGAAGAAAGTCCAGATGTGAACCGGACAACTGTGCAGAAATCATCAGGGGGAAAGGATCGGGAGTCAAGTGGTCTCCATGAGTCCATGGGCAAATGACAAGGACTTGGGCTTCAACACAAAACCTATAGCTGTACAGCGGGGCTGCCTGCAAAGGATCATAAGGAGGGATATGGGGACGGGGCACAGGGAAAGGCCGCGGCTGTTCCACCTGGACCAGGAAGAGGCTGCTTTCATGATACATAAGCAGCTTCAATCTCCATGGACATATCTGGGGTGCCCCGGGGCCCCTGACATCAAGTTTCTTTACTGGAGCAAGCCACTGGTGAATCATTGCAGAGGGGAGAGAAAACGAAAGAGTAAAGAGGCAGCAGTTTGACTCCCAAGGCCATGGGCGAAAGCAGCACTTCCCTAAACAGAACCGTGTGTGTGCCTGGCACCCAAAGCCACTACAGCAAGAACACACAACACGTCACCCATCAGCCCTCAGCACCATCACAACTCCCCTTTAGTGCTCTACTGGGGGCTGAGGAAGGAAGAACGGAAGGGACTCACAGGAAGGAGGAGGTGAGGTTCCAGAAGGGGGAGTGAGATTCAGGTGTGACTTCACCAAGTCACCACAAGTTAGGGGCAACATCCAAACACGCCCTTCTCTGCCACGTGAGGTGGACACTGTCCACCAGCAGGGTGTTTCCCGAAGGCCAATCCATTCACCCACCTCCCTCTCCTCTTCCATTCCACAGGAGGAACAACGTTTGGTAGATTCTGGGGCAGCCTGGTATTTCTTGGCACACAGCTCTATCAATTATTCCATTTTATTGGCCATTTGATTATCATCCAGTTGTGTAAGCACATCATTTTGTTTAACAACTGTACATGCAGAACACAGTCAAAGCAATGAATAAGAAATGTGAAAATAAACATTCCACCACACACAATCACAGTTTCTATGTCCTTAAAAAAAAAAGTGTCAGTAGAAGACTTAGCTAGGTTAGTGACCACCTGACCAAAAGTTTAGGAGCCAGGCCCCTCCCACTTCCCTCTTCCACTTCGGCCCACATCCTGCTCCTCTGACCTTTGCTGGAGGTCCCCTGCCTCTCAGAACCCCCTTCATCTGCACCATTTCCCCTCAGAAGTGCCCTGGGCAGGAGTCGGAGATGGCATGTACCCAGCCTTTTGAATACATTTGTTTTAAATGGGGCCCTGTGGGAAAAACAGAGCTGTCAAGACTGTAAAGCCGAGGAAGAGACACAGTCTCCTGCCAGACAGAGTACCACCTGCACCAGCCAGAGCCTTGCAGGCCCAGCTCTCACTGCTTGTATTACTTAATCCGCAGGACCCCGTGGGCGGGCACTTGCCCATTTCACAGATGAGGAAGTTGGCTCAGGTTCACATCCAGCATTTTTTTTCTTTCCACAATCCAACTTGCCCCCTTCGAAACACAGACACAAACACTCCAAGGACATGACTGCATGTGCTTTGTGACAAAAACCAGACTAACACCTCCATGACAGAATGCATGTCACCCCTGTCCCAAAGGCAGCCAAGGTGACTTGGGAGTTGTCCCATCACTGTTAAGCCACAAAGGATTACAGGAAGGAATCACAGGCAGCAGTGGTTTCAATGGGACCAGATACTTATCTTTTTCCCACTTCCCCTCCCCCCTCTGCTGCTCCCCTCCCCCTGCTCTTCCCCCAGCCTCTCCCCTTCTTCCGCCCCTCCCCCTCTCTCCATAGGTAGAGGCTTGCTGATCTGCCCTGTTAGGAAAAGAATGGGTCAGGCATCCAGAGTTAAATTTTAAACCTCTGACAAACTAACCGGCTTGCTCCCTGCCATAGCCCCCCATCACTCAGGGTGGCCATGCTAAGGACCCCCACAATCATTGGCAGGATCTGGCCCAGGTGATCAAACAACCAGACAATAAACCAGAGCAGGAGCAGACAGGTTAGGCCTTTCTTCCTACCATCCTCGTGGGCTCCAGCTCCACTCCCCCGGGCCCACCCCACTAAGAGAGCCCTCTCATTTTAGACCAGCGCTTCTCAGGCTATGGTGAGTCACAGGCCCTCTCCCCAGGAAAACACGTCCAGTGTAGCCCCCTCCTCTCTGTGCTCAACACTTGGGTTTGACACATTTTTACCAAAACCTACAGTAAGAAACATTCACAGTGTGACAATATCCAAACATATACCACATGCAAATAACTACGTTTTCTCAAAAAAAAAAAAAAAAAAATGCTTACCCTTCTTACAAAAACTATACTTGGACATTTTCCATTTTATTTCAAAAAAATGTTAAGTGCTGGTTACAACCTCAAATGGACTGCAGAAACCACTGCCACTGGAAAAAACCTTCTGGCCCTCCCCCCAGGAGCTGTCCTTCCGCAGTAATTAGCACCAACCTGGCACGTACAGCTCAGTGCCAGACTTCCTAACCATGTTTTTTATGGATTGAGATGAACCTTGGAAAGTCAAGAAAATCTAGAAATACCTCAGCTCACTAGTTCCACGAAAAATTTGGAACAGCGGGCTATTTTGATCTCACAAATTACACCATGAGGGTGGCTATTTCACTTCACCCAGACATAAAGTTGGAGCTATTCGACTTGCGAAAGGGGACAATAAAGCTGGTCATTCTGGGCAAAGCCAGAGAGAGCAACAAACTGCCACTGAAAGGAGTCCCTTCGGCCAATTCCGTCAGCATTGCTCAAGCCCCTGCTAACAGTATTGTCTGGATTCTGTTCTGACTGAGCAAGGAGGACCAGACTATATACAAACTCTACCCATCTGCACACACTTTGGGAACGGCTTCGAAAGCGAATCGCAGGCCAGACCTGGGCCAGACAGCTTGTCAACAACACTGCTTCCTTTAAGGAAGCACCGAGCCCGGCAGGAGGATGTGGGCCTCGCTCCGAGGAGCTGGAGAGGCCGCAGGCCGTAGAGCTGGGCAACGGCTGGGCCAATAAACGGGGCGCCAGGAGAGCAAAGCTGCCCGCAGGCTCCTTAAACACTTCTCAGTTCACACTGTGGCTGACCACTCACCACTCACTCTCCCTTCTTCCTACTCGGGGACTGTCCTCTCCGGATTCAGGAAAAGCCAGTGAGTCCCACCTCCAGCCGAGGATTGGCTGGGGTCTTGACCACAGCACTTCTCCTCTGTGACCTTGCATCAGAATCACCTAAGGGCTTGTGGACTGATCTGGGCCACACCCAAGAGTTCCTGATGGAGGGCGGGGCCTGAGATGCCGCTGCTGATCTGGGGACAACGTGGAGGGACATTTCTAAGGCCATCAGCACACACCACGCTCACAGCCTCAGTTCTCGGTCCTCGCTGCTCCACAGCCCAACGGAGGACGGGAAGACACGGGCTGGGGACTGGCTGGCGTGTGTGGTCCCCTGCTCCTGTTCCTGTCAGTCCCACTGGCCCTAAGGACCATCTTGTAATCACGAGGAGACAGACCCTGGATGAAACCAGCAGTGATGGGTGCAGAGAGGAGAAGCATCTAGGTCTTTGCTGAAACTGCAGAACTGCTGACACAACGGGACACTCGTGCTGTGCGATAATAAATGTTATCATTTACTTGGCAGCCCAAAGCACCCCAACTGACACACCCTGTCATCCAGGGAGACCCCTGAATTAGGCTTCCCTGTCTCCTCAGAGGACGCCATTCCCCAGAAGCACCCACCTGCCTAACTATATATTCGCTTTACACGGCTGGAATACAT
This sequence comes from Rhinolophus sinicus, assembly GCF_036562045.2. Lineage (NCBI taxonomy): Eukaryota > Metazoa > Chordata > Mammalia > Chiroptera > Rhinolophidae > Rhinolophus > Rhinolophus sinicus. The sequence goes on along the minus strand of NC_133755.1, from coordinate 65,617,818 downwards.
TTGGGTCATTCTTCTTGAAAATTCAACCTCTAACCTAATAGGTTAGAGAATCCACCACTGGAAAGGCAAGCAACACAGGAGAGGGAAGGGAAGAGTTCCACACCCCAGAGTGAATTCACATTCCCGGCCAGCTCCTGTAACAGCAGCTGGTACCAGCTGACGGGCTGTGGTGGAGACACGGGCAGCGAGCGAGCAGGAAGAGAGGATGGGCTTCAGAGGCCCAGAACCCTGCCTCGTAAGGGCGACAGGAACAGCGTGCAGGATCCAGGTCAGGAGAATGGCCAGGTGCCTGAGGGAAAGGGCTCGGACAGGGTCCCAGGAACAGAGCTGGGAGGTGAACGCTTTCCTCCTCCAGAGGTCCCCTGCCCGCCTCCTGGAGACCAGAGGACACCCCTCTGTCTTCCTGACCCTATTCCAGAAAATAGACACCTCATTTTTATCACCATAACATGACTCTCCCCCACTGGGTGCTACCTGCTTCTGAGGCCTTTATCAGGCAAACCTCAGTGAACAGACTCCATATGGAAAGGCCTGCCATGTCTTACCTGCCCCAGGTTAGGGGCCATGGGCCACCAGTTGGCAGGCCCGGGGGCAGGGACAGGACCGGCCACGAGCCCAGAGTGTGCAGAGACCACAGACAGTTTCCTGCTCCCCAGCCAGGTTATGACGAAAAGGAGGGTTAAGAGATTAAACCCACAGAGAAAAGGCTGACGTAAACACAAACTCCAGGCTGCCTGCACCTATTCTGTACGTGAACTCCTTGGAACAGCTGCCGTCCCTGAGCGCTCCGCAGGCGCCAGGTGTCACTCCAAGCACTCACCGTCTACTGACTCATCTTACCCCCACACAAGCCTATGGGGTGGCTACCACCAGCAGCCTGGTTTTGTGAGGAGAAAACCGAGGCACAGAAAGGTCAAGCTACTTGCCCAAAGTCACACAGCTAGTTGGGGGCTCACGGGCAGCTCAGCTCCAGAGCCCACAAGTTCCAGGAGTAAAATAAATGGTTTGAAAGATCTGTACGCTCAGCGAGCAGGACTGAGTAAAAAAAGTTCTTGCTTATAAATTAAAATACTGAAAATATAAGTTGTTGCTACTGGGGACTCAAAAGGATTCATTTTCATCCCAACATTGCTCCATGAAGCCCGGCATTACTTTTAGCATCCTGAGAAGGAGGCTATGGGATTCACTGGAAATGACACTAAATCTAGACAGACCTAGGTTTGAGGCCAGTTCAACCACTCGCTCACAACCACCCTTAGGGGGTGCCTTACCACGCCTCACCCTCAATACCCCGACTGCCCCCTCACTGGGATCGCCCCAGAGGATGCGCATGGACCCTGCGGGGCCTGGAATGCAGAGGTGCTCAGAAAATGGTCCTTCTCCTTTAGGATGAACACATATCACTCTTAAAGGAAACTTCTAAGGCTGCCGACAATAAAGTCCAAAGTTACAGTAACTTCCACAGTCCAGTAGGATAAAGAAGAAGAACCTAATAAGAAAAAATGGGCAAATGCTAGGAATAGGTAATTCACAGAAGCTAAAATATAAGCTAACAAGAAAAGGTTTTCAACATGTTGGGTAAGTTGGGAAATGTAATTAAAACAATAATGTCGGGGCCGGCCCGGTGGCTCAGGCGGTTAGAGCTCCATGCTCCTAACTACGAAGTCTGCCCCTTCGATTCCCACATGGGCCAGTGGGCTCTCAACCACAAGGCTGCCAGTTCAATTCCTCGATTCCCGCAAGGGATGGTGGGCTCCGCCCCCTGCAACTAAGATTGAACACAGCACTTTGAGCTGAGCTGCCTCCTGGATGGCTCAGTTGTTGGTTGGAGCATGGGCTCTCAACCACAAGGTTGCCAGTTCGATTCCTCGAGTCCCGCAAGGGATGGTGGGCAGCGCCCCCTGCAACTAGCAACAGCAACTGGACCTGGAGTTGAGCTGCGCCCTCCACAACTAAGACTGAAAGGACAACAACTTGAAGCTGAACGGCGCCCTCCACAACTAGGATTGAAAGGACAAACTTGACTTGGAAAAAAGTCCTGGAACTACACACTGTTCCCCAATAAAGTCCTGTTCCCCTTCTCCAATAAAATCTTTAGGGGAAAAAAAAGCACACACACACACACACACACAAAAAGAAAACAATAATGTCTTCTTTATCCATTAGGTTGGCAAAAATTAGTAAGATTGATACTCTTCAGTGTCGGTTGAGTGAAAGGGGGAAAGTCAGTTTCATACTAATGAAAGGAGTACAATCTGATAAAGCCTCTTGGCAGTGGGGACAGGGAGCAATTGGAAAAACTATCAACTAAAAATTAGTCTTTGACCCAGAAATTCTACTTCGAGGCATCTAGGAGACTGAGATATTTGTGCGTGTTAAGAATGGTACTGTTCACAGACTCCACACTATTTTTAGAGCAGAAAATTGGAAACAACCTAAATGTCCATCAATAAAGGATAGTTAAGTTATGGTTCACCCATACTCTGGAATACAGACCAAAAAAAAAGCCAAACTCTTCATGTCAGTACATATAGATCTCCAGGCACAGCATTAAATTTAAAAAGCTAATGAGAGAAAATTTTGTATAACATGTCTACATTTATGCTAACGATGAAAACAACTGTCCACTGAAATGGCCTAGAAGCAGTGACACCCCAGTAGCCATGCACATACCTTGCACCCCAATACACCTTGCATCCCCATCTTGAGTTTTTTAAATACCATTCTCCAATAAAAGGGACCAGGACTCTTTAGTGAAATGGCTGATTCCAGGGCTGGAAAGTACAGACTGAGTCTTGAAGGGTATGTGCCAAAAAGAAGCCTTCAGACAGTGATCAGGACACATCAAGATGAGCTGCGAGCCAACGGGATGCAGGTCCTGCGGGTCAAGCCTGGGACAATTTAAGCAACAAAATGAATGAGAGTGACAGACGATCATCTACTGCGTAAAGCAGGAATTCATGAGTGCAGAGATGTACATCAAAGAAGGGAAAGAAAAGTTCTTCCTTTCGGTACGATTCCAGTAGGTACAGAAATAAATATGAAACTGGAAAATCACGATCTGCCAACTAGCATCATAACTGATTCAGGTGAGAATCAGCAATGGAATCTAGAACTAGCGGTGAAAGTATGAGGTGTCAAAGCTACGTATATTTACATAGTCTCAAGTTATCTCCCTATGAGATACGTGTTCATGACGAAGGGGAATGGTAACTTTTCTGTGAGGGAGCCTGGCAGACACCACCTTAATCAAGGGATCAAAGTTAACATGCCCAGTGAACGGGACTGAGCGACAGCATCTGAGACACACTAAGATGGCTGCCCCCCCCAAAAAAAACAAAAAATTTAAAGAGAGCAAGGTGTGCATATGTATGAAATGTAGGTAAATTCCTATAGGGGGATAGGTTCATGATGGCATTTTCCTTAAAAGCACAGAGAGACAAACTGAAGTGGGCTGCCCTGGTGCTAACGTTGGTCTCCCCAGAATATGCTCTCTTCACAGGACTTCTGGCCCAGGACACTGGAACACACTGTTCTGAAGGATCTCTGAAGACCAGCACATTAATCAAGTTCCACAAAAGACAGATCAACATAATTAAGCCTCCTTCACTGCAGATTTGTGCTGGGTTTTTTTCCCCTTGGTGATAGCCAAAGCATGCTGACACTATGAGAAGCTGAGGATGCTATGGGGATTTGCCTGGAACATGTAACCTATAAAGGAGTTTTCCGTAAGAAACCAGGATAAAAACAGTCTTGGTCCCAAGTCTCCCCCTCCACCCCTCCACTCTGTCTTACTGGATTCTTGAGATGTTAAGCCACTGGTACGGGTTGGGGATCAAGTGGTCCCACACATCTTCCCATTCCATTCCTCTGGTGCATTTGCAGATTTGCTGGCTGAAAAGAATGCTCCCAGGTCAGCAGGTGGCTAACGGGACTAACAGGGTCAACAGTTCTGTCCTGTCTGTCTCTGATGCTTACCTCCTGTCTCTGATGCATTACAGCTCACAACGAACTCTCATGGATATTATTTCATCCTTTCCTCAAAGTGATTTGTTTTCTAAAGATCCTAATATTCAGTATAACAGCAATATGACAAAATATCCAGTTTCCAAAACAATAGGATTAACTGTGTGCCCTCGACTTCGACTCTAGTTGGAACATAGGGCTTCTACCTGAGCAGATGAGCACTCTGAGGCAGCATTAGCCAAGTGAAGAGTAGCTAGATAAATAAAGCAGCTACTAGAATTAGTATGACTAATTCTGCCTCAGTTCCATAGAAACATAGCCATCCTTTCTCTCTGAATCTGTCTGGCATCCATTCATTTAAGCCCTATCTTCAGGGCAAACCATCCCTGTAACTCTGGCTTGTTGCTACAGATGTGTTTACGAGACAAAGCAGGGCACGCCTTGTGGGGCTTTGTTCACAAACAACACTGCCACAGATTGGGGTGTAAGGTGCGTTCACTGACCTGGGGTGTCACTGCTTCTAGGCCATTTCAGGGGACGACCACAGTGACCTTCCCACGTGGACAGCATCACTCATCTTTCTTCAAACAAACCAATAAATTCAATCTTCCAGGATTAAACGTTTCTTCAAAGAACCCCCAAAGCAAAGGTCCTAGGCTAGATCCAAAGACAAAAGTCCTGCTAAAGAAAGCCTATTTTCAACCAAAGAAAAAGCAGGCTGAATTCTAGGCCAACCTACAGCTATGCTACACGCATAGCCAATGCCTACAGCATCTAGATTGCAAAAACACTCAGCAAAGTAGGTTCTGTTCTCACCTTTCAGAGATGAAAAAATTCGGAACCACAGTTAGCAAGTGGCAGGTCCAGAATTCACACCCAAGTCGGCCCGTGTGTCCCCACCTCACTAGCTTGCCCACAGTCCACACAAACCATGGTGAACGGAGACAAATCACGCAGAACCTCACTGCAACATTCAAACTGCCACCCCAGCCCCTTCCCTTGGTTTAGATGCTCTAAGGGGCAGGTAACCAATCAAACTCTCCTCCTAAGGTGCCCCCCACACACACAAAACACAGAGGCAAGGCAAAAGACAAGGCTTGACCACAGCCTCTAATTATTTCTCACCCAGAGGAATACTTTCATGATCTGTCATTACAGACGAACTCAGGCAGGAGGAACACACCATTATGTAATGTCAGAGGGCAGGCGACACGGGGGAGGGAAAGCGGAATCCACAAAGACATAAATTTACCCTTTGACATTTTGAGTGTTTCAGTCTTCTGTGGCCTACACTTTCATGATTGGCTTTTCAAGAGAGGGTCATAGCTCCCTGCAAATGTCTCAGGCCTCAATTCATTGACAAGCAAAGCCAGAAAGAAACAAAAAATGCAAAGATGCCAGAAATGCTGTCAGGGGCCAAGGGGCCGGCAGCGAGGGGCAGAGCGGCGAGGATGGACGGCAGATATCCCACACTGAGCCGCACGTTTATTTTTACCCGGTATGTTGACACCTGAACGAGGCCTTCGGCATCTGGAGTCGCCAGATCCGCCCTGGACGCACCAGGCAGGCGCCGACCGGCCCGGGGCGCCGCGTCCCGCGTCCCGCGTCCCGCTCCCCGCTCCCTTCGGCCGGGGCGCCGGGTGTGCACTCTGCCTGGTGCGCAGGGCCGGACAGATCTCCAAAGATGCAACCGCGACTGAACCGCTATGCTGCAGATTTCCATGACAACCGCGGCGCCGTCCGCACCCGGCGCACGGGGTGTCGGGATGCGCGCCGCGCCCCGCCGGGGCATCCCGAGGCCGGTTCCGTCGTGCCCCGGGCCCGCCCGCCCCCAGGCCCACCTGCCCGCCCACCCACCTACCTGACGCGCCCCGACCCGCGGCGCCCGCGCCGGGCTGTCCCGCCGTCCGCGTTCCTCCGGGCCGCGCGCCCGAGCCCCGCAGCTGCAGCGCCGCCGCTGAGTCGCCAAGTCGCGGGCTCCGGCCGGGCTCCAGACGCTGGTCCTCTTGCCCCGGCCCGCGGCGCCCACCCCGGCCGCCAACCAGCCGCAGCCCGAAGCCCCTGCGTCTCCACCGCTCAGGAGGCCGCGCGGCCCCGCCCCGCCCGCCCGCCCCTCGCCGCGCATGCGCCCCGCCGGGTCCGCCTCCGAGACGGGCTTCTGAATCCTACTTCTGGGTTCCCGCGAGACCCCACGCCCGGCAGGGACTGAACCGCCTCCTGGGGCTTGGACCTCTGCACATAACTGAGGTTCCTGAGGCCCTGACATGTCCCCAGGGAAGACGGGTCCATAGGAGAGCTGCCACCCGGGGACACGCTCCGCCTTTTGCCCGCAGAGTGAGCGCGCCGCCTGTGGTGCAGGTGCACGCAATCCCTGGGAGACGTTTGGACGCAACAGTCAACCTAGAAACACGCAAACACTCACGCAAAAACGCAACACTCAACCTAGAAACACGCAAAACTGACAACAAACTGCGAACATGCAGATAAGCAGAAAGGAGAGATAATGCTGACATCCTTCCAGACCTGTGCTGGCATATTGTGTAAATATGCATGTATAGACTCATCAAATATCAACTCCCTACACTTCTCTCCCAAAGTGTTATTTTTCCATAAAAGTTTTGGAAGAAATTTTTCACTTTAATGTGACTTCAAACCTTAATGTTTATGCTTGAGCAAGGGTAAATACTGGACTGAATATAAACATTTATTTTATCTTGAAGTCTTTAATTTTTATCAGAAAAAAATTGTTCCCCTTAAAACTTCTTAAAACTATTTTAATTCAATAAATCAGAACACTTCTCAGGCCACATCCCTCAGGTATAAAAGCAAGCATTCATAATTTGCTTTTTGAAAAAAAGATGCCATCCATATATTAGAAATTAAACAAGAATTTAGGTCTCCCCATGTCACCAAAAAACAAATGCAGACATCGGTCTGGAATAAAAATAAGCAAATACAAAACTATTTTTAAAGTTTAATTTTTTTCTGATGATTTTATTTCTCCTCTGAAAAGTAATTTATTAACAAAATACTTTTTATTATTTGTTCAGATAAATGGAAAGAAATTTTGACAGAACTTTAATCCAGAAAATCAAACTTGTGGAAATGTGAAAATATTTTTATATTTTATTTTCTAAAATAAGGGCGACCAATACACCTAATTTACCTGGGACAATGCCAGTTGACACCTTTTATCCCGCGAAACTATTAATAGGGTCCCCTTTTACTCTCAAAACTGTCCTTAGAAGAGTTCACACAATACATTTTATGGCCATGCTAGCTTTAATCAAGGCCAGAGAGTTTTTAAATCAATAGCTTTAAAAAAAAAAAAAAAAGAAATTTAAATTCACGTTTAAAAATAGATATCAGTTCAATTTCAACAATTTATTCATTTAGCATAGTAACAAACATTGAATGAGGATCAGGTTTTCAATAACATTTGTCATTTGATTTCTGCATTTTCAGTGTGGCAAGGAATACGGTTCCAATTATACTGTAGAGTACACATTATCGAGAGAAAAGGAGCCAAGTTTGTTAGTAAATATGGTGCTATACATTCCCTACGCGTCACAACATGATGGAAGAAAGGAGCCCCATCCTTTAGAAGCTCCCAACATGAGTTGCCCAACCAGGAGCATTAACATCCTCTCAGAACCTGCTAGAAATGCAAATTCCCAGGCCCCATGCCAGACCTGCTGAATCATAAACACACAACCTACATAACCTTATATACAATTAGGAAGTTGGTTTAGATCATCTACAGATGATTATTATGAGCTGAACTGTGTTATTTGGAGGATTTGAACCAACCTAAATGAGAATTTCTTTTTGGGCTATTAAACGTGAGTTATGTTTATATGTGCTTTTATTAGAGAATATATGTAACTGTAATCAACAGCTCTGCTGCCCAAGTCCTAGCCCCAGAGACTTGTCACTATCTAACTTGTCTGACAGCTTACTGGAAAAAATCCAATTTCAAGGCTTGTCCTTAATTGACCTGACTGAGAGCTTACTCTGTGCAAATGGCTCTATCCACAGGGCATTTGGTGAAGCAATCAGTAGCAGTTGCTTAACACCACAGCTGCCTAAGGTGGTGACACCAGTTGGAGCTAACAAGAGGCTGGCCAAATAACTTCAAAGGAAATACTGAGGCCTAGATGTCCATGAGGGGACTTTGGAAAGATCTGACGTCTTTCTGAGAATTTAAAAGTACACACACATGTACAACTGTGCACATGCCCAGGAAAGAATTGAGAAGGCCATAACCTCTCAGTTCTGGGTAGCCTTAAAGCTTTGAGCAAGTAAGAAGGGAAGGCTAAGGCAGAGTTGTAAACCTCCTGCCTGAGCATCGAAGACATATATCAACATACACACAGAGCCCATCCTTAAAGACAGGAAGACATATTTATTGGTTCCAGCATTTGAGAATATCTTTGTCTAATCATTAGCAAGTCATTAAGCTAACCAAGCAAGGGCTCCAGTGCCTACAAATGACAAGGAATACAGACTTCAAAGAATTATTCCAAGGGAATCACTAAACAAACAAAAAGCAACAACAAATGCTAGGTTAGGGAAAATATGGTTTCTGGAATTGCCACATTATATTATTTAAAATGTCCAGTTTTAAACAAAAAGTTATGAGACATGTAAAGAAACAGGAAAGAACACAGGCTAAAAGGTAGCTAATAGAATGTCCATCAGAAAATAAAATGTTGGACTTACCAGACAAAGACTCAAAATCAGTTATCATAAATATTTTCAAAGAACTAAAGGAAATCATGTCCCAAAAATTAAAGGAAAGTATGAGACTATCAATAAAAAGATGGGAATTACAAAAAAGAACCAAATAGAAATCCTATAATCAAAAGGTGCAACAACTGAAATGAAAAATCTGTTAGAGGGGTACAACAACAGGTTTGAGCTGGCAGAAGAAAGAATTAGCACTTGAAGATAGGTCAACTGATATTGCCTATCTGAGAAACATAAAGAAAAAAAGAATGAAGAAATATGAACAGAGCCTCAGAGATCTGTGGGATACCATGTAATATATCAACATACACCTAACAGGAGTTCCAGAGAAGAGGAGAGAGAAAAGCACAGAAAGAATATTTGAAGATATAATGGCTAAAAACTTCCCAATTTGATTAAAAAAAAATTTTGTGATGAAAAACACTAATCTACACATCCAAGAAGTTCAATAAACTCCACCTCGGATAAATTCAAAGGGATTCACACCTAGACACATTGTAATCAAGCTGTCAAAAGCCAAAGATGGAGAGAATCTGCAAAGCATCCAGAGAGAAGCAACTTCCCACCACATAAAGAGCATCACCAGGGAGAAGAGGGTGGGAAAAGAAAGATATGCCATGAAATAAGGTGGTCAGCCCTTGCCTGTCTCTCCTACTTCATCTAAAGCCATCCCAACTTTTACGAGTATGTGTTAGCAATGTAGGATATAGAATGAATGACTACATGAATGAATGGTGCTGATAGCATGAAATAAGGTGCTAACCAGATGCTGAGCTTTCAATAACTTATTTCAACGGCCCCAGCATCTCTATCCACAGAAGAGGCGAGGGTCCAGAAGGCCAAAAGCTCCAGTGTAATGCAGGCAGCAGCCTCTTTTCACTCTTCATCTGGAGCTTCATGTCATTGCCATGTCAGTTTCCAGCACTCCTCTCAGGACTGAGTTACAAACAGGTCCAGAAATGCACTGAAAGGCGGGGTCCTGAATCTCAGTGTGGAATGGCGCTGGACTCTTACCAGGTGTGGAGGGAACAGTAAAGGTGGCAGAGGGACACAGAGGGATGGCTTCCCCCTCCACAATTGTTGGGGATATGCGTACTTCTGAGCCCAGGGAACAAACTGAGAAAGCTGATGACTCACCCAGGGGACTGAAGATGAACATGGAAATTCCCAGGATGCAGTAAAAGTAGGATGATGGTTTCATTTAAGACAATGTCAGCTGCTCCTGAGTACACTGAGAAATGGATCTCTGCACAGATGTCAATGTTTCTTCTGACTGATGGGGAAGAAAAACAGAGTCAAAAAAGAAAAAGAGAGTCATTTGTTATAGTCCCCTTATTTGTCACTGCCCGAAACAAAAATCAATCCTATGAAAGGAGTTGCCAAAAATAAAAGTTTGTTTGCAAAGTTGTCTAAAATTGCTGTTGTTTTTTTTTTTTTATTTTCTTAGAGAATCAATGTTACAAATGGGGACGAGGTGTCCAGGAAGTCTATAGATTTCTATTTAACTGATATTATAACAATGTTTCTATTAGAAAACAAAACCACAATTCTATCAGGTTAGCAAGAATCTTTCTCTTTGCTGCAATCAGATTCTCCCCCTCCCAGCCCCACCCTGCCCATCCACCATTTGTCAGAAAGATAAGCAACCCCAGACTGAATGGTGGGGGTGCCATCAGGGTATGAGTTAGGAGGACGTGGAGCAAAGCTTGGCCTGGGCAAGGTCAAGGGAGTGGGGCAGGGAGGCTGGATAAGAGGGGGGGGGGGGGCTCCCTTACCAGCCTCTCCTCCTTCTCACCCTCTCCTAAATCTGTGGATTTGCCTTTTGCCTCCCACACCCGCAAAAGTGGGCCTTGATCTAAGGGTGAGTAACTTTTCTAAAGAGTGAGCTTTTGGTAGAAAATGGAATTACTTTTAAATATATTTGACCTGAATTACTGAGTGGCTTGTAGAAGACAAAAATGAATTACAAGGACAGAACTCCATATTCCACAATATATATCTAACTTAAAATAGAAAGGAAATAGGACTTTCCCCCCAAAATAATTTTTAAAAAGCCAAATTAATTTCTGAAATCAGAATAAATTTCAGTGGTTCTCAACTAGTCCCCCTAGGGGACACTGGGAAGTGTGTGGAAAAGGGGCTGGCTTGTCAAGGTGACTGCAGGTGCTAATGGCACTTAGTGTTACATGTGTGGAGGCAGGGCAGATGCCCAGTGTCCTCAGTGTGATGCTCCCAACACGGGAGGGACTGCCCTGCTCCAAACAACAACTGCAAAACCCGTGATAGTGATGGCTTAGAGCCAACCTCTCCCAGTTCCAGTTCCTTCCACGATAATGTGTTTTTAATGTTTTGGGGAAAGAATCCATCTTAATTGCCAGGCCAACATTAGACAAAGCACCAGTGGCCACCCAGAGTGACCTACAGAACACAAGGGCCACAGTCCTCTTCTGTTCTCCGGGTAAGATCAGAGAAAGACAGAGCTGGAGCGGCTCCAGAAACTGGCTGACCCACGCCCCTGTCCCTGCCACAGGTGCAGAGATGCAATGGCCATGACGTCACCCGGCTGGCTGGAAGCAACATTAACCCACCATAGCGGCCCCAGAGCTCTGAACACGGTACCCTTTGCCTACAACACATGGGGAAACATGGTGGAGCTTGACCATTTGCTCATTTAACTTGTGCAAATCCAACTGTCTGAGTATGGGGGAAGCAATGTAAATGAACTGTGCAGGAGACACTGCCCACTCTTCCACTGCGGAAGGGAGCGGGGACCCCAACAGCATCTCAGAGTGTGAGCAGCTCACTGCACTGACATTCAACAGGCCAGGACCACGCAGACAATTTTTTTTTTCAGTTACTGGTTTTTTTATTTCTCAATATGAACAATTATAACACACTTAAAGCCATTTTTAAAAATTATATGAAGTAAATTATCAAAGGCAAAAAGAGAAATTTTGAATTGTTAGGAACTCAAAATCACTAACATGTATTGATTTGTTATGAAATAGATATACACACTTTCGTGGACATGAATTATTTCACAGTTTTAATGCTTACGTGTCCCATTATCTTTTTTCTGGAGATTGATCATGACATTTGCCAGCTTTTCCTGTGACATTGTAAATCTTTGTTTTTTTCCCCTTTCTTCCACCTCCCCCCCACTCCCGTTCAAGCCACTGTTTCTCAGTCTAGTTGTGTAGGACACAGCTCCCTGGCCCATGCTGGTATTATGAGCCTTGCACTCCCTTGGGCTGAGGCAGTCGGTTGCCAGTCATCTGTCGATGGCTCACAGCAGCTCACAACTGCTCACGATGGCTGAGACCTCAGCATTAGGAGCACAGTGCTCCAACCACCTGAGCCACCAGGCCAACCCGACATTGTAAATCTTAAGGAGAAGCTACATTCTCCAGGGGCAACTGATATTGGCTAACTGATTTTGTATATGAATATATACAAAAGAAATCAGAAGTGAACCATTGCTACAGATATGCTGCGACACTCTAGTGGGAGTCAAAAATTGACTTGACTAAAAACTCATGAACGATACCCAGCCGCAAGACTCTTTAGCTCTCCCTGTTGGAGAATTGTCATATTGTAATCACTACATTAGAACAAGACCCTCTACTGCCATCTTCTGGAAAATGGTCACAATAAACACAAAAATTGATGGCGACAAATGCAGGATGCTGTTTGGAAGGGACTCCTTTGGGCAGTGCACAATTACTAGAGCGACCATGTGTGACAGACCTGAACATAGCTACTAAAAACAAGCCAATTCTTTCTTCTGGTCCTCAGCCAAAGAATGAGCCATCTGCTCCACTAAAGGGAAAACAGGCTATGCTAGATCTACTGTGTTTCCCCCAAAATAAGACCAGGTCTTATATTAATTTTTGCTCCAAAAGACGCACTAGGGCTTGTGTTCAGGGGATGTCATCCTGAAAAATCATGCTAGGGCTTATTTTCCAGTTAGGTCATGTTTTCAAGGAAACACAGTAACAGGCTGGAGGTAGAGGATAAGGCGAGCGATTTCCTGAGTCCTGAGGTTGTTTTAACTGCACTTAATGTTTCTCCCTACCCAGGCCTTGTATAGGGGTGACCCTGTTTCTCTGGCGTGTTTAGTCAGCATAAAATAGGATTGGAATGGACAACTCACAGAGAATAAAATTCAAATAACTAATAAACAAATGGGGAAAATATTAAAATCACGTGTGAACAAATAAATACAAATGACACGACACTGTCGATCAAGTCCAAAGTCCGTCTCCCTGTCCTTGCTTTTCTAGAACTCTCTACAAGGAAGATTGGAGGGAAGGGGAAGGGGAGAAGGGGCTTTCTGTTTCCTGTCTGCCTGCTCTCCTGCTTATATAGCCCTAGCTATCTCACCATGCAATGCCCCTCTTCAGATAATGTTCAAAGTCCCATCTTTGCCAAACTCTTCTGAGTTCCTAAATTACCAGGAACAGCCAGCAGGATCCAGCTCTGAGGGGTTCCTCTGAGCACCCCTTCCCTTTGTTTCCCCAGCCCGAGGGCCAACAGCTGTTCCCTGCAGCTCCTCTCTCCAGATAACCTCAGTGCTCTGTGTCTGCCCTTTCAGCCCTCCACCACCTATACAATTAATTCCCTCTATGGTGAAATACCTGACATATTATATGTTTTTCCTAATTTGTTCTTAGATTATGATATTTAGGTTACTTTCTTTTTTCTACTAAAAACAATGCTGCAACAAACATTTGTACCAGTCTCTGGATTCATGTAGGTGAGAGCTTTCCTACAATGTGGAGCCAGAAGTAGGGTTGCTTGGTGACAGGTGTGAGCATCTTCATCTTTATGAGACAAAAACTCCTCTCTGCAATTTAGAAAAGCATTTTCAGTCTGCCAAAGTCCACATTCTAACTTACCACCCGAACTCCTTGGGCATAAGCAGTAGGAAAAGCTGGGGATATACTTACCCAGGCTGCCCCCAGCTTCCTGCCTCAATCCCCCCGTGGTGACCCTGGACAAATGCTGCCAGCAAATTTAGCACCTCACCTGGGATATACTTCAAATATATCTGAGTGCTTTCATCTTTTCCCTCGGACAAATGTTGCAGCTTTGGTGGCGTTTTCTTACCTGCTTCTGGCTGTGCGTGCCCCCTCATGTGGACTCTGTGCTGTCCCATGCTCACCAGCCTCATTCTCTCTGGGGAGGCCAGGCCATTGCCCTAGAAATATACCCCAGGACTGCATCTTCCCTCATGACAAAATATGAAGCAGGAGTCATTCAATATTTTTTAATCTAGGCCTTTATTTTTTCTGTGTAAATAAGAATGTAGGCATCATTGACAGTTAAGGCTTTTAAAATATATGCATTTGGAGAATACATTGCTAGTTACATTTTGCTGATGATATGAGCTTGGATCACACCTTCCTTTAATAGACATTTTAAGTTCATTTTCAAAAGTTAAAATGGTCAGATGATCCATCATGAACACCAGAAGAGACCCATAATACATACTCAAAAGTGCAGCACCTTTTGTGTGAACTACATGGGGGCCCCTTTATGTAGCATATGGATGATGACATTAGACCACAGAGACTTCCCAGTGGCCAAAGCAAAATGGGACACTTTGAGAAGAGAGAAGAAAGAGGAAGAAGAGAAGGGAAGGAAGAAGAAAGGAAGGAAGGAGAAAGAGGGAAGAGAAAGAGAGACACATTGAAAGAAAGTGAAGGAACCCCTGCCCTTATGGCTTCTCTGCATCAGGAGAATGACTCCCTTTGGATAATTTACAATGCGTATTTAAGCAAAGGATTCTCAATCATAGAATCCAAATATATAAATATCTTATAAAATGTTAATGGAATTCTATTCAGTGGATTTTTTTAAAAGCAAGATTCTGCACTCTACATGCTTTTCGCTAGCTAAGAGCTTTGCCTCAGGATGTAATTCTAAGGGACAGTGAGGCCTCCTCTCCCAGGATGAGGGAAGGGGCAGTTTGCAAAGATATGGCCTAAGGGACACATCTTCTCAAAGTCCCAGTTGTCAGCTTTGTGTGGCTGAGGACCCCATTCCAACCTCCAACCTGAAAGAAGAGCTGCTCCCCAGAACATGACTGTCCTCCAGCTCAGAACCTCCAGCCCAGACTGGCTGCCCAGAACCCTCACACAAGAACGTGAGAGGCTGTCTTTGAGTCCCTTTGGCGTGTTAGGAGAAGAGGTCCTCTTCCCCAACTGAGATGCTCTTTTCTATGAAACAGATTCCCATTTCACAGAGGCTGGACAGCAGAACATCTGGATTTGTGTCACAGACTTGAAGTGACCCCAAATGGGGTCACCTTGCTTCATCCTGTGCTTGTCACAGCACCACCAAAGTCCCAGGGTTTCTAGG
This sequence comes from Rhinolophus sinicus, assembly GCF_036562045.2. NCBI lineage: Eukaryota > Metazoa > Chordata > Mammalia > Chiroptera > Rhinolophidae > Rhinolophus > Rhinolophus sinicus. Next base: position 65,602,740 of record NC_133755.1, on the reverse strand, counting down.
GTGCCAAAGAGCCTAAGAGGTGATACCAGATTCAGAAATCTGTCCCAAACTGCCTGGTGTGAAGCTGATTTCAGTTCATTACCACATTGTAGTTTTAGCGTCTGTGACATCTCCCTTAGCAGGTGGCAGGAGGAGGTGCGGGAATAGGAAGGGGACTAACTAACCTTCCATTTACACCAAAATGAAGGTCAAAAGTCTAAAAATTCCTTGTGGATAAGAAAAAAAAAAAAGTTCTGTGCCCACACTTTCATACACTTGCACTGGGGACACCTCGCACGTTACAATGCCCTGTCCCATGCAGTTTCGTGTGGCCCTCGTCACAACCTGCACTTGACTGGGGAGGACATAACGAATCTCATTTTCCAGATGAGGAAACAGTGGCTCTCTCCCGAGGCCACAACAGCTTGCAAAAGGCCAGAGCTGGACAGCCTTCCTTCCACATCCCTTTTCATGTAGCTACGGCCACATAGCATCACACTGACAGCTGGCTCCAGGAAGCAGGAAACAGACCTGTGCCTGTTCACTGTTGTTTGGGCTCTGGTTCTGGGGGATCCCCATCAGGCAGAGGGCTGCCCCCACAGAGCTTCACCTGGCTTTCCAGCTGGCTGAGACGCTGCTTCACTCTCATCTGGGTGGCGTTGTACTCGGCCAGGAGCCGTGCGAACCTGGTCTGCAGGGTGTCCAGGGAGGACTCCAAGTGCTCCACCTTCTCCTCCAGGTCCTGGGGGTCTGGCCCGGCCTTGGCCAGGTCCTCGTCCATCAGGTTGTCCTTGATGAGGACCTGCCGGCCCTTCTCCTCCAGAACCCTCTTGGCATCGGGATATTCGGTGAGTGCCTCCATCAGGTCCGCCTTGGAAAGGCAGAACAGGTCCGAGTAACCAATGCTGCGGATGTTGGCAGTCCTGCGGTTCCCCGACTTGCTCCCCTTGATGTTTAAGATGCTGATCTCCCCAAAGTAACTCCCGTCACTGAGGACCACGAACTGGGTGATCCCATCATCGGCCACCACTGCCAGCTTGCCCTCCTTGATGATGTACATCTCCCGCCCGATGTCCCCCTTCTTGCAGATGTAGTCCCCAGGGCTAAACACCGCGGGCCGCAGCTTCAGCACCAGCTCCACCAGCAGCCCCGCCTCACAGTCCTGGAAGATGCGGACCTTCTTCAGCGTGTCCAGGTGCACATTGACGGCGATCTCAGCCTTCAGCTTGTCCGGGAGGCTCCTAAGCACCTCTTTCTCATCCATGGTCTTCCTGTTGGCCCACAGGTAGTCAAACCACCGGATAACCCGCGTCTCCAAGTCCTTGGTCACCTTGCGGAACTGCATGTACTGCTTGACCGAGTCGATCTTGGCCTGGAACTCAGCTCGGGAGGCGTTCATGTTCGAGATCATGGAGCCCACATTGCCCACGATGGTGGCAAAAATCAGGACACCCACCAGGAAGTCTATGACCACGAAGAGATACTCCCCATCTTTCACAGGAGGAGGGGTCTCACCAATGGTGGTCAAGGTCAAGGTAGACCAGTAGAGACTGTAAATGTACTTTCTGGAGAGGCGCCCATACTCTGGGTTTGAGATGTTTGGGTACACCCAGGAATCTGTCCCAAAACCGATGAACTTGGAGATGGCGAAGTAGATGCAGGCGTTCCAGTGGATGATGACAAGAATATAGAAGACCAAGTTCCCGATCCTGAACACATTGGGATAATTGGTCCTTGTCTCCGTACGATCGAAGAATTCGAAGAGCCGGGTCAGCTTCAGTAGGCGGTTGAACCTCAGTTCTGGGTAGTTTATGCCCAGCTTAAAATATGCCAGGTCTGTGGGGAGCAGGGACAACACGTCCAGCTTGAAATGCAAGGTCTTTGTGTAATGCTGCCACAGCCTCTTGGCATCCCTGACCATCAGACCTTGCTCGAGGAAGCCTAAAGAAGAAGATGGAGGTCATTTGGACATCAAAGTGGCCGCCTGTTTTTCACCATGGCCCAAAGAAAGGTATTTCACAACATGAATACAGAAGACATAGTTATACACAGATAATAGAAACCACTTCAGAAGCCACACTACAGAGAAGGCACTCTGATATTTTCTAGTCTGTGATGTTCTCATCTATTTTATTCAATTAAAAAATATAGATCAACTGGGTACATTTGAACATGGTTTGGGTATTAGATGATAACAAGGAGTGATCATTAAATTTTAAAAGATAAATAGGAGTTATACTTTTAAAAATGGGCCCTTTAAAGTTAGAGATAGGTGCTGAAAAGGTTACTGTCTGAGTTTTGCTTTAAAATACTCCAACCAAGAAAAGGAGGTTTGGGGGAATATGAAACAAGATTAGCAAAATGCTGATAACTGTCCATAATACCACTTGCTCTGAATTTGCCTATATTTGAAAATATTAATAAAATTTTTAAAAGCACAGGTCCTGGCCTATCCAATTGATTTCATCAGTCACTAATGGGCACGGCTTACCTTTTAGAGAGGTTGCCTGGGAAAGCAGTAGCTCTCCTTCCTGGCTGCACATTGCTGTCACCCTAGGGGCTCTGAAAACATATGAAGCCTGAGACACGCACCCCCCCCACACACCCCAAATCAGACTGTTCTGGACATTGAGAGTCATGAGGTGTTGTTACTGGTGAAATCAATCTGGTGAGCATGACTTGCATTCTTTTTTCTTTTTAACATTTTCAAATGAGCGGAAAAGTCGAGAGAATAACATAACGAGTACTTCTTAGGTTTGGGTAAGTATCGGAATCACCCTGAGGGCTCTGTGTAATACAGAGTGCTGGGCCGTCCCCAAAGTTAGATCTGGGGCACCTCTAACAATATCCAGGGCCAACTCTGAGGCAGCCAAGGTAGCACTGCCCACTCTGGGAAAAGCAAACATCGAGTTTGTTGCCACACGCTAGGAGCTCCCTGCTACCCAGCCCCCTTGCCCGTATTTCATTCTTTGTTACGCTTGTGTTTATTGAGTGCCTAGATCATGACGTGCCACGCCTTGTGCCTTGGAACTCCTCGATACTTCTTAATCCATTTTCTCTCAATTCTGACCAGTTTTTCCCTTGGAGTATAATCCACAGCCATTTGGTTTCTGTACCCATCTGCTCCCTCATCCTCTGGCTTCCTGCTGAATCTTAGGTCACCAAGGATAGTACCCAAGCACAAAAAAGGGGTGGGGCCAATGTCTGTGTGAGGGTGACTTGCCCCACTGAAGCTTGGTTGAAGCAGAGACAGTCGGCCCAATAAGTTGGGTCACTCACAGAGCTCTCGTGTCTCCATCGGCTTATGTGACCGTGGAGTGGCCGACCACCAGGACTGGCTAAGTCACGTGTGCAAGTCTCAAGCTTGTACGTGAGGTCTTCTAAGTTAAGATGCTGGGCACTGATACGGAAGCAGGTGGGGTGCCAGTCTGGCCCTACTGGGTGGTGACCGTGGACTTTGGGCCAGTCACTCAAGCATCTCTGGGTCTCAGTTTCTAGAATCGTGCCTGCACTTGTCTCTCACACAGCAGGTCTACTGAGGAAGCAAGGTGGGCTGAATGCTTTGTACCCTGCAAAGCCACACCAAGGTTTGTTGCTGTGAGCTGGTGGTGTTTAGGTAGACAACAATAGCACAGCTTTTCATGCAAGTGACAAGCAGGGCCTCCACTAGCTTATATGAAGTCTTTGTGCTAATTAGAAGAAGGTGCCCCAAGAATGCACAGCTGGGAGGCTAAGGCATGAGTGGGATTAAGCGCCCACTTGCAGCGAGAGGCGATCTGAAGGAAGGACCTGTTTTAGACTTTAGTTCTCTGTATTTAAAGCTTCTTTAAAAGCCACAGAGTAACATATCCTGGGTCCTCTGACTGTCCAAGAAGAACTCCAAGAGTGACTGAGCTGTCTCTTGCTTCCTGCAGTCGTTGGGAGCTGGAGGGGTGCTTTGAGATGATGGTTTGGCTTTTTTATGTCACAGGTGATATGAACGAGGCTCAGAGACACAGCTCAACTTGCAAAAGGTCACACAGATCATTGGGATAGTGACCAGAACCCAGGTGTCCTGACTCCTGCTCAGGGTCCTGTCCATAGGGTCGTTGCAGAGGGAGCTTGAGGTGGCATCACCCCTCCCCCCAAACCCCCTACCCCTCATTACTGGATGTCCCCAGATCTGCCAGGCCTCTAGTGGTCAGAGGTGGATACTGTCCACCCAAATGTTGTGGATTGCCTTGAAGACAGCCTGTGGTCCCCCGACCCCTCCTGATGTGGGGCCTGGGGCCTGGCCCAGAGGAGTCTGGGCACACTCACCTGTCCGGGCCCGCACCAGCACGTCCAGGCCATAGAGGACATCGGCACAGTAGTCCAGCACCAGCCACAGTATCAGGTGTTCGGACTGCAGCTCATCAAAACAGGCCCTAAACCAGAGTGACAGGGAGCAAGGTGTCCAGGCCAGGGTCCCCTGCAGGCACCGGCTTAGCTCTGCAAACAGCCCTGCCTGCAGGGTTTTTTACACCACTGTCATCACCCCAGGGCCCGATGAGGACACCCAGGCTCTGAGAAGCCTTTCTGTCCCAAGGCCACAGAGCGCCTAAGAACATCTGAACCCCAAAGAGTGGGCCCTGTTGCCTCTGAGCAGGAAGCTCTGAGGCCCCAGGACGGGCAGTTTCTCTAGGCCTCGCTGGTGGAGTGAGGTGACGCTGAGGACATGCCCTTTCTGGGGTCAAACCAACAGAAATGTTAGAATTTCTGAGAGATTAACAACTGAACAAAGTCATACCTATTTTCTACTTTCCAGATCTATATGCTCACTATTTCTCATATAGACAATACCCTCAAATAACGGTTAGCCCCCAAAGAGCAGCAGCCTGCTCCTGTGTCCCCATCCTGCAGCTTGCTCAGCTCCCCCCAAGAAGAGCAGCTGGTCCCTGCAGCCCCGGCTCACGCTGGCTCGGAGAGCAGAGGGTCTCACTGCATCCAGCTGTGTGGCATGATCAGGGGGCTCCAAGCCCCACCCCCACCAGAGAGCAGGACTTACTCCTGCAGCCTTGCCTCACAGTCTGACCCCGGAAAGCCCCAGAGCCCCTGCACCTGCCTTGTAGGCTTGCTTAGGAATGCCCCAGAGCCCCTGCCTCCTTCCCCCACGCCTCCCTGTCTACCTTCAGAAGGCAGCCGCTTACCCTGCATCCTTGTCCTACAGGCCTGCTAGGAAAGACCCCCAACCCCTTGCTTACTCTCAGAGAGTAGCAGCTCACCCCTTATCCTGTCCCAAAGTTTGCTTAGGAAATCCCAAAGCCTCCTGTGTATCCCAAAAGAACATCTGTCCCCAAATGCCTGCTCAGGAACTTCCCAAAGCCCACTGCTCACTCCTAGAGATGCAGCCTCTTATCCCTGCATCCTTGGCCTGTACCTTGCTCAGAAATGCCCCACCGGCCCCTGCGTGCCCCATTAGAGGAGAAACAACACACCCCACTGTCCCTCTCCTACAGACTTTGTGCTTGCTCACAGCCGCTCACCGGCATGCACATCCCAGCTTGCTCAGGAAGAACACAGCCTCTGCTTGTCCCCACCAGTGCTGCAGAGTGCCCTGGTGGAGCTCTGCTAGAACCTTCTTATGGATGGAGCAACTGAGGTACATGAAGCCGGATGGTGGCTGCGAGGGGACCAGGAGCCCAAGCTCTTAAGTGAGACTCAGAGCTCTGCCTTGGGGTCTGGCTGTCCTCACGTCCTCCCTGCCCTTGTCCCTACCTGCAGACCAGCAGACACCAGTTGTAGAAGATGGGCAGGGCAATGACGGTCAGCCAGCGGTAGTACACGTTGCTGGAAGGGTCCACCACAAGGGTGTCCTTCTTTCTGGAAACAAACACACACAAGCAGTGCAGTGTGTTGAAAGACCACAGCTTTGGAGGGTCTTAGAGACCTGGCCTAGCTTAGAGACCCTAGGGCAATGGTGAGCTGAAGTTCGAGAGAGGGCTACCCCAGACAGCGTCCTCTCGGTCTCGGGGCTCACCCGGTGCTCCTGCCTGGGAAGACAGGCTGGGAGGCAGGGCAGACTCTAGAGGTCCTACTCTCCCAGCTCAGATCCCCAGGGAGTGAAGGTTGACTGTAAAATCATGGTGGTGACATTCCCATGTGCCCTGTGGTATCCTCCTCGCCCTCAGGACCCTGGGAATGAAAATGCAGCACTGTGGTATCTCCGAGGGCTGCAGGGGGAGTGTCAGAACCATCTGGGCAATGTGCATTTACATACTGCCCAGGTGGTTCTGAGCAATGAGGCAGCTCCTCTCTGGACTGACTTTGGGAGCCCAGGGCACTCTCCTGGGAGCATGCTCCACCTCGCTCCCATCATTTGCACAGATCTTCTAAAGGCTCGTTTCCAAGCACCTGGATCTTCCTCTCCATCGAAACCACCAACCTGGGCATCACTTAGGTGATACAGGCTGACACTGAATGGAGAAACGGCTTACGGTGCTTTCCATTTTTATTTTCAGGATTTTCTGAGGATCAGAGTTTACAGGCGGTACTGGAGATTCTTTTTCTTTTGGGTCTACATGCCTCTCCCCCACCCCAAATGCCCCACATGGTGGCCCAGGTCTGCAAAGCTGTCCCTATGCCCCCAGCAGGACCCCAGGGCCATCCTGCCCTCATCTGGACTCAGCAAGTGCAAGACTATCTGCTCACCAAAGGTGCTTTGCACTGTTCCCAACTCATCACCACTGGGCTTGGATTATGGTTTGTGACTATAGAATTTTCTAGTGCCCAGGAGAAGGCCTCCGCTTACCTGGACCTCGTGTGGGCAAATAGAATGCCGGGGAGCGGGGCACAGGAGCAGGTACACAAGGACAGCCTCTAATTGCTCTCCCAATGCTGCAGACCATCCTCTCTACCTGTGAGCCCCCTGTGGGGTCCCAGAGCTGGGCAGGACTCTCCCGGCAGAACAGGGCCCTCACAGGACCGCAGAAGCCTGATCCCCACCTGAGTCCTCAGCAGGCCCCTCTGTAGGGATATGTTGAGGCCTGATGGCATCACTCTCATACTCAGGTCGTGGGCCCTGGGCGGGTCAGGCCCCACATAACCAGTGCACCCCTCTTTATAGGCAGCTGCTCTCAGTACTTACTCTTGTTGCTTTACGCAGTTTTCCTTTCTTTCTTCTTCCTTTTTCTCTCTCTCCTCCTTCCCCACCTTGTCACTGGATGATACAGGGTGACACTTTAGCAGAGTTCATATAGCAGAGAAGACACTACCACATGGAGGGCAGGCTGGAGTGACATGGAGGAGAGGGCGTGGAGTAGGAAGTGGCTATTTTTAACCCACTGGCATGACATACGGTTACTGATTTCATTACTCTATTGTTGTTATTATTCCTGAAGTGTGAGGTGAACCAGCCAGCAATGCTTTCTGTGTACAGTGAAGGGTGCACAGTGGTCCAGCCCAGTGCTCTGCAATTTCTGACCCATTTTCAGGAGCCCCCAGGAAGTCACAAACTGCTGAGACTGGAGGTGTTTTGAGGCAATGGGAAATAAACCCAAATCCACACATTTAGGGTAGAACAGTCACTGAGACTCTTGGAAGTCACCTGTAAAGTGCTTTGATCTGAAGGAAAGGGGATGGCCTGCCTGTTGTTCTTGAAACCTAGCTCTGCGTCAAATGAAAACCGGGCTATGATGCGAAAGCCAGGGGGGGAAGGACGGCAGTAAGAGCAGGTTGGGCACACAGTGGCTCGTCTTCTTCATCTGAGGTCTGGGGGTGGAAAAGCCCCCCCCCTTTTGTCAGTATCGACAGGAAGATGCTGTGAGTGTAGCCATCTCCTCAACACGTGGTTTTACTCTGCTTCCTCTTCTTTACTGGGTATCTTCTAGGACCAGGCACTGTCATACAGGTTATCCATGAATAGTTATAATTGTTCGGCAAGATACACATTACCACCCATGGAAAAACCAAGGTGGAAGGTAAGGGACTGGCCTGCCTGAAGGGCCCCCGCCAGAATCATTCACGGGTGCTGCAGAGTCCCTGTTCCACACCCTGGAGGAAGGCCCAGGATGAAAAATAAACATCTGCTAACTAACCACTCATTGAAAAAGATCAACACACTTCGCATAGCACTCCCTAAGGAAATAATCGGAGACGTGTACAAACATGCCTACAGAATAATTATTACCACCATATGCAGTCAAAAGTCTAAGCAATTGAATCCTGCAACAGTAGGAGAATCATCATCAACATGGGATTCTACGAGGCCGTTTGAAATGCTGCGGAAGAATATTCAGTGACATGGGAAAATGGTCCTGATATTTAGGTAAATTACAAAGCAGACTACACAAGAACTTATAATAATAGCTGTATTCATTTTCTGCTGCCAGAGCAAATTGCCACAAACAGTGGCTTTAAACAACCCACAGTTATTATCTTGCCAATCTGTAGGTCAGAAGTCTGCTATGGGTCTCACTGGACTAAAATCAGTGTCACAGGGCTGTGACACTTTCTGAAAAGTCCAGGGGAAAATCTGGTTCCTGCTTATTTCAATTATTGGCAGAATCCAATTCCTTGCAATTACAGGATGAATATCCTCATTGTCTCGCTTGCTATAAGCTGAGGGCATTCCCAGCTTACAGGGCTGCTGCACCCTGGGTTCCTTGTACCCTTCCTCCATCTTCAAAGCCAGCAGCAGCAGGCGGAGTTCCCCTCAAGATGCCATGTCCCTGGTCCTCTGCAGCTGAGAAAGGTTCTCTACTGTTAAGGACGATGTGATTAGATGGGGCCCACCTTGATCGGCTCCCACCTCAATGTCCTTACACCTAATCACATCTGCAAAATCCTCTTTGTCACATAAGGTAATGTGTCCTCAGATTCCAGGGATTAGGACAGCGACATATTTGGTGTGTGTGCGTATGTGTGTGTGTGTGTGTGTGTGTGTGTGTGAGAGAGAGAGAGAGAAAGAGAGAGAGAGAGAGAGAGAGAGAGAGAGAGAGAGAAATTATTCTGCTTCCCACACTAGTCAATATTTAGTGAGCATTCACTACGTTTTAAGCACTTTACACATATTAACATATTTAGTCTTCACACACCCCTGTAAGTAAGGCATTGTTATAATCCCTATTTTACAAGTCAGGAAGCAAATGCATAGAAAGGTCAGGTAACTTGCCCAAGGTCACAAATTTCTTTGATGGCTGAGTTGGGCTACAAATGCTCTTAACCAGTATATGTCTTAAATATATTCTATCCATCATATATCTACCTATCTATTTTATTTTTATACCTAGGAAAAACTTGGAAGTATATTTTCCAACATGTTAAGAAAGGGTTTCTATTTTAAGGGAATTCTACTGTTAATATGAAGTATACGTTTCTGTTGGTGTATGCTCACGGGTGCTTTTCTGTTTTGCAAGTTTTCGACAATGCATATATGAATGAATTGAATAAAAATAAAAGTTTATTTAAACTTGTTAAGTGAGACGAGCAAGGACAGTCACCACCCATCTTGTGTCCTCTTGAATCTACTGTGATGTGACCCTGAAGTCTCTTCTGCCACTGACGTCTTAACATCAAGGCACCAACAGAGGGCGCTGCCCACAAGCTTATTGGGCACGCCTAGCCTAGCTGGGGGTTAAATTGCACCAGGTTCAGGTTCTGTGTCCAGGATTTGCCATCCCTGGTTATAGGCTTTGGCCTTTCCTCTGGATACCAACTTGCTGAGGGCCTAGGAAAGACCCAGCACCATCCAGCTGCGTCCCCAAATCCACCCAGCACTGCCCCCAAAACACCCACACAGAGCTGCAAGACGATACTGGTTTGGGCTGGGAACAGTTTGATCAGGCAGGGAGATCCTGGACTCCTGGGACTCAAGCGAAAATGCCAGAAGTGGAGGGGAAGAATGAGGGTGGGTGTCCGTAAGAATTATTTCTGTATCTCTGTGTCCAGGTGACCCCGTTTTGGGACAGTCTCCAGTTTTGTCCCTCGGTCCTTGGCTGCAGTGTGGACCCATGATATGAGCCCATCTGAAAAGATGTATAGAGGCCCAATGAAGCCAACACCGTGCAGTCCAGCCCATCCTTGCCCACATCCCAGCCCCAGGACACAGAAGGGCAGAGAACCCCAGGGCCCCTGTCCATGGTTTCCAGCACCCTGAGGCTTTCCCTGACTGTGGGACTCAGTGCCTGGTCTCAAGGGTGTTCAGTATCAGCTTTGGCTTTCAATCAAGCACACATTGCAATAGTCCTGCGTTGCAGGTGAAATAATTTCATTTTTCTTGATTGCTGGCATTTGGGTCTCTGGATTTGATGTACAACTAAGGTGTATGGAGAGAAATGGAAAAAATTCCTATCAGAGGCACAAAAGGAAATAACAAGAAAAAGCTTTGGCACATTTCTCTTTCAATTGGAAGTCAAGAAATTGGCTCTTTTTGCTGATAGTAATGGTTTTCCCTAAACTCCAACTGAGACGCCCTCCCCCACATACTCCCACTGTATTCCAGGGAGAAGGCGGGAGAATGGTGCCCACGCCTACACCCTGACACACGTGTATGATCACACACACACACACAAAATGCAACCCCTTTGCTTCATCTATAAGAAAATTAAGACAGAAATAAAATGACTTGCCCCAGGAAGTCAGACAGACCAGGTTCCTTTCCCCGTTTGTCCGTAAGGATGGAATTCCAACTAAAGGAACAGGATTCTAGAAGGGTCTAGTGATGTTTTGGGAGGATAGGAAGCTGGAGTACTTAAGGCAAAGCTGAGGTGTCTGAGGGCAGCAGAAGTACTCACTCCTCTGAGCTTTTGCAGGTATTGGTGTCCCCGGCCAGGGGCCGGCCACTGCAGGAGGTAGAGCGGGTGCAGTGTGGGAACCTGCACTCAGTTCCAATTTCTGGGACCATTTGCCCCGGGTGGCTATTCCAGTGCCCTTACCCCATATCCTGGGCCTTTCCATACAGCTTAAAGAACAGAGGGTGCTGTCACTGTCAGGGAATAAAACGTTTTGTGACACGTTTGCTGTGGTCAAAGCCTTGGGGGAAAAGAGGAAGAATGCTCGCTAAACGGAGGCTTCTAGATAAATGGGGACCAACTGTGTACATCCATCTGGCATCTGTCTCAGATTCCACTCAACTTCAGTCCACTGAACTGTGTGCCAGGCAGCATGAGGGACACAGACCTAAACCTCATGTGGCATCTACCCTCTGGGTGCCCTCAGATGCCTTCTGCTCCAGAATGGACTCGTCAGTAGTGGTGACAACTTGCTACCCTGTTTAAACAGGCCTGGCTCTCAAAGGGGACCCACCCTTGAAAATTCACTCACAGCAGCCACTTACAATTTGCAGGGCAAACGAAGACCATGGCAGAACTATCCCAGTTTTTAGTCTCTTCTCCCCCACCCCCTACCTTCACATTCATCTTAAAGCTTCCAGGCCTGCCACCCCAATCTATGTGAGAACCTGTAGAAGACAGAGCTGATTGTGTACCCAGCTGCATGTTTATTTGAAACTGAATCACACAGTACTTCACGGTGGATAGGCAAGATCTCCAAGAGATCAAGTTTTTGACACGGCTGGTTGTAAGGAAGCCAGCCGGGCCTCACAGACCTGGGGGGTGGCTTGCCTGTTCATGGTCAATGCAGACACTCAATGGAGACCTGGAGACCAAAGCCACTCCAGCCTTGCCCGCACGGCGTCTCTCCTACAATGCTGACCATCGGCCAAATGCCACCTTAGTACCTCTGCTCGCCCTGCCCAAGTCTCCTCTCCCCACCCAGAATGGTGCTCTAACTGCTTGTTTGGGGATTGGTTTCAATCATTGGAACATCCCCTGAGGAAGCAAAACTTCCCTGTGGGATCGTGCAGGAGCAAAAGCTCCACGGTGCTCAGTGGCCTGTGTTAACCACACCTCTGCTGGCTAAGACCCGTCTCTGCATATACTTTGCTTTGCCAATGGGACTTGACCTCAAAAAGACAGTCCTCCTACCCCAGGAAGCCTCCCTGATTGATCAGCTACCATCCTGCACCACCAAGTTCATCTTCCGACTCTGAACCTTCCTGACGTGACCAGATCTCTGTGGTATAGTCAGACCTGGCCCTGATGGGGTCCTAGCTCAACCCTCCGCTCATCTGGTCACATTGGGAAATGCACAAAGAGCCTAATATTCATTTCTAAGGCTGCAGAGAAGGTAATTTGATCAAATAAGCCAAGAAGTCTCTGCTTGCCCCAAAGGGAACAGAACCGGTCTGGTTGAATTGCTACCAAACCTCTTTTTCCTCTCTTTCCTTCTCTTTCTCCTCCTCCTTCCCCACCTTCTCTTTTACCTTAGCAGCCACCCCACCCCCCAGTCCCCCGCCCCACCCCCCCAGTCTGTCTTTCTGGCTCAGCAATAAATAGCATTCGGCCTTGCAGTCAGGGAACCCCTCAGGTCTGGGATGCCTGGCCCTGGGACCTGGCATGACCTGCACCCAGGCCCTCCGTGGTCCCCTTCCCATAGCCCAGGGAGCCAGAGGGTTTGCAGTTCAAGTTCATGTGGAAATGTGAGCCCCAGAATGTCACTCCAGGGGGCTTTTGCATCCCAGCCAGCAATCATCACACCTTTCCCCAGCAAGAAGACTCAATGTGGGTCACCTAACGTGGCCCCGAGCAAGAAATTGCCTTGAACTCTCACATTTTATCTTAAATATGCATGTACTTTTTGCAGTTTCCTGCGTATCTATAATAAACGTGCCCCCCCACCCCACGCACCCCACGAACATGGAAGTAAAATGGATGCTCCAGGAAGATCCATCATCATGACCTTCATTCCCCAGGGCCCTCGTGTGCCTGGCTGGGACGCCCACCCAAGGGCACTTCTGCTTGTTTGACACACACACAGCATCTTCTCTAGAAGTTACGCAGTGACCATCTGTTCTGCAACAACCATGCTTATTTTCACCTTTGCATCTTATCTATCTTGTCATTACCTAGGGAATTCGGCCTAAAGAGCTTTTCAAGCCCCTCTTTTCAGAGAGCAGATTCTGAGCAAGAGTGTCTACCTGTTTGTGAGGCCAAGAGAAAGGCAGCTTCCCTGCACGGCTCACCTGTCTTCCCCTCCAACTGCCCAACAGGGGTCCCTCTGCTGCTCAGCGACCACTGAGTCGACCACAGTGGCCCAGTGTCTCCCTGTCCACAGGCTGGGGAGACATCTCAAGGACAAGAAAGGAGGGAGGCCACAGCTGCATGGGGTGTGGGGTGGGGATGTCCGTCCAGTACTTGCAGATAGGTCCACGTGCCTGCCCCACGTGGCACTGGCCACACACTCCCAGTCGGCAATGGGCGCATGCAAGCTTCCCAGAGCCCGTGCTCTACAGCTCCTTCTCTTGTCAAAGAACAAACACTCTCCCCCCGCCCTCCACCACACACACACACACACACACACACACACACATACACACACCGTTCTTAACCTGATCTGGAACATGGATGGTTCCCCTTGAAAATTCTGACCAACCTTTGGACCTTTCCCCCAGAAAAATGCTTGTGTATCTGTACATAAAACTGGGTACCATTTGGGTTTCCCCCGAGGCTCATGCTATAAAGGACCCTGTTTTTCTCAAGGTGGGTCACAGCACAGTCTAGGATCTGTCCTTCTGTGGACAGAGATGAGTGAGGCAGTCTCCTCCATGTGTGTCTCTGAAAGTACCAATCCAGGCAACACTAGCCGAGCTCTGGGTAGGACAGACTCAGGGGTCACATGAGGCTGGGTACTCTGGTTACAAGGTTTCTCTCCTGCAGGGCTTCTTGGACTCAGACGGGGACACTTAGAGCACCGAGTGTCCCCCACGACAGACTCCTTCTTTAAGGAGGGGCTCACGGCTGAACAAGCGAGCGATGCTTCCTGCCCGCCTGTCTGGTGCCGGCAGCCCGTCCTCCCTTTGGCTCCTTACCTTCTCCCTCCATCTGGCTCCTGCCCACCCACGTTGGACTGGGCATTGCTTTCTTGGCTGGACACCTCCTTGAGCTCAGCTCCACGGAAACGCTCCAGGAAAGCGTCCGGTCTCTGGTTCTGGGAGTGTAAATGCCTGGCGGCCCACACACGAAGCGACATGATCAGGCGCCACAACCTGAAAGGGCACAGATGTGAAGCCCTCACACAGAGGAGGGAGAGGAAAGCCCTGGTCTCCTTCTGGGCCCTGGGTTCAGGTAGCACCTCACTCTGCTGGGGCCCACACAGCTTCCTCTGGAAGGGACATTGTCCTCATTACGGCTTTGTCCTTCCAACACCTCAGCTCTACAAAGGCATGAGTCTGCAAATGGGCACAAACAAGCTTTCCTGCTCCCCATTCCTTTTGCTCCTGTGGAGCTCTTTGTCACAACTGGTAAGCATGGGAGCAATAAAAAATACAATTTACAAATGGTGAAAAATTTAAAGTAAGGTTTAAAGGAACAAGCCCCCAGATACAATTTAGCGTCTTCCCCTAACCTTTGCCTTATTAATGGTTTCTTGTACAAACTCTCATTTTTTCCGCAGGCTTGTGCATCAATTCTGTTGCAACTTGCCCTGACCTTCCTCCTGGAGCCAGACCCCACCGGGGCCTCAGGCCCTGAGTTGCACATCCTCAGTGCTGGTCTTGGCTCCAGATTTCTGGGAACCTTCCGACAGCTCTGCCTCCTGGCGCCCCCTCTCTGCCAGAGGGGACCAGGAGGAGAGGGTCAGCACTGCATCTCGGCGTCTGGGGCGTCTGGGTTCCCTAACTTGGCATCTATAGTACATTCCACTGTCCTCAATAAAATCAGTTCTGAGCAACCTAGAATGAGGTCACGAATTGTCACTTACTTTGACCCTAGTTGCACACTTATGACCTTAGCTGAAGGGAATAAATTGAAGCAAGAAAACATCCCAGGAACAGATGTCTACAGCTGCTGCTGCGGACCTGCCGAGGTCCAGCCCAACCTATCTTCTCCGGACACTCACCCCTTCCAGGCCCTTCCTCTGCTGAGGAGGTGAAACCAAGGCCATACCACCCCCTCCAGCCTCAGCCAACAGGTTCAGGGATGGACTGCTGAACTAAGAGCCACTTCAAGATGGGGGTTGGGTGTTTCAACTCAAGATTGTAAGACAAAGGCCATGGTCAGCCTGCACCTGCTGACATGTGAGCAGAGAGAGACAGAAACGAAGGAGACATGCAGAAAAAAAGCACCAAGACCTGCAACTCCATGAGAAAATGGAAGGGAGAAGGCACTGCCTCCCCAGCTCCCTGCGTGAGCCCCACTGGCTCCATTTCTATGAGGTGGCCGGTATCTTACCTTCCACCGGGGCCTGCCCCAGTACTTTCAGTTAGAGCTGGTTTAAAGGTGTTCTGTTCCTTACAATCAATGAGCCTTAAGACAGCACTTCATTAGTAAGACAAGAACACTGGAAAACACTTAACTGTCCAGCTATAATGGACAAGGGACATCAATAAGTGTAGCATCCTCCACAGTGAAATATATGAAAAATAAATAAATGAAAATTTTGCAATAATCTTAAGCAAAAACTGTAGAACACATAACCATGTAAAATAACTATGTCATTGTTTTTAAAAAATGGTAAAAGGAGACAATGAGCCCAGATTTACGGCCCCCTGTTATGAGTCAGCGCCTGGCTGTGATGCAGCCCCCACAGCTCCCATGGGGCAGGCCTGGTGAGACGCGTTTCTAGATGAGACTTGAAGAGGTACATGACTTCCTCCAGATGGTACAGCTACTGACGCCGGAGTACACATGTCATCAGAAGGGAGACAGCCTGGTCGTCTCTCAAATGCTTTTACAAGGACACATGCTACGAGGTCTAGACACGTACTGGTGGGGACTTCACAGGCTATTTCGAAAGTGCCACTATCGTCTCCAAGCCGCAGTGGTCCACCCCGTGGTCTCCCACAGCTGGCTGGGCATTTTTTCTGAACCTTCCCTGGTTGACTTTTTTTTCTGAATTCTTCCAAAATTGAACAAGTCCCTCAATATCACTTTATTTAAGCAATTCCAGATAAGGGCAGTGTTTCTTAGACTTTTCTGAGCTCAGAACACCTCACCCCAGAAGAACTTACTCACTGATGGATTTCTGACTTCTCTGTTCCTGCCTCTTCCTTCTCCAAATCCTCAACCCCACCCCACCCACCCCTTCTTCCTGAGATGTATCTGCTTACTTTCTGCTTCAGTTTCCCCCTTCCCAAGGTGAGAGCTGAGACCAATTGGTTACCTGGCAGACCCCTGGCCAGTGAGGGAGTTTCGCCGGGATTCAGCCCGTCCTCTGGTCTCCATGGCAATCGCTTGCTGCAGTTCTGACGGTGTCTCCTCGCATGGCGAGTGGGTCCTAGGAAATCAGATATGCAGCAGGCTAAATTGATTTCAAGCTCATCCACCTCCTGGACACACTCAGGAATGAGATGGCCAGATGCCTTGCTTAATGAGGGCAGCTGCCGTCGCGGGTCTTCAACCCAGGGGCTCCCCACTTCAGTTCATGCTGCCGCAGATCTGGCTTTTAGGGTCAACGTGGCCTTTCCTTTATAGCAAGCCTGACCCAGCTGCTGCCGTGAGCTCGGTGAGTGGGGTGAGCCAGCAGCAAATGGTTCTCATCAGGGCACTGGGAGGGGGAGGTCCCAGGGCCGCCACCTCCAGCCATAGCAGCTGTTTCCACCTTAATCCCAGAACAAGGTTTTGGTTCAAGCATATCTCTGCCTACTTCTAGAGAAAGTTGATCTTCTAAAGCCAGATAAAGTGCCACCTCCTTCAAGAAACCTTCCCTAGCCTCCTCTCCCACGTTTGTACAGTGCTTTCAGATGAAAACGCACACCCATTGTGCCCTCTTTGTCAAGCCCTAACTGCCACCCCCTGTAATGCAGCGGTGACTGGAGCAGTGAGCTCACCTGCACAATTCAGGGGGAAAGCATGGGCAGGTACCCGCAATTCAAGGTGAGCACCAGGCACATCAGCAGAGCCTGGTGTTTATGGAAATGCCCAGAATAAGACCAATGTGTCTGGGAATATGTCCCTGTGGGGGCGGAGCCCCAGAGAGTAGTTTCCAGGCTCTCAGCCTCACATAGACAGGTGCTGGCTCAGGTAGTAAATGGCCAACTGTGATTGCATGGCCATCAGCTGTGGCTAGTTGGCCGTCAGCTGTAACCAGTGAGCCATTGGCCACAATATAACTGCTGTGGCTATGCTAGAAGAGAAGAGAGGAGAAGAGAGAGAAGAGGGAAAGAGAGAAAGAATGGGGGCTAGCAAGAAGATGGTGGCTGGGCTGGCAAGCGTGGATGGCGGTTTGCGGACAGTGTGGATCCAGCCTCCAGTGAGAGTATAGTGCCGCCAGAGAGAATATAGTGGTATGACTCCCCTACCTATGGCTCCGTGGGTGTTCCTTTTTGGCCTCACCATATCCTGCGTTCTTGTATGGGGAGCGGGAGCAGAGACCCCGCCGGACGCCCTGCATGACAGTCCCTTTCTTTCTCTTTCTTTTAAAACCGCCTAGGGCTAAAGTTTGACCAGCTTGATTAAATGGCATATAGATATTGGCCTCGAGGGATCTGCACTTCATTCCATGAGTCTTGAAGAGCCTGGGAAAGACAAATTCATTCTATCACATGACGTATTCCAGCCGCATCTGCCTTCTTAACATGGTTGTAATATGGCTGAAGAAGGAGGCAAGAGTTAATGTCAGGGAAAAGGCTCTATTTCTCCCCAGTGAGTGATGAGGACCCCAAGGCCTGCACCCCAGCCTCCTCCCCATAACATCCCGGTCGGCTCCAGCAGCGGGAGCCCAATGCCGGGCCATGGCCCGTCCAGCCGTCTGTGCACAGCCCTGACTTCCAGCAGGTTCTTTCCTCCCTCAGCTTCCCTGCATCGGGGCTACTTCCTTCTGCTGGAAACATAGGAGTGGAATCAGGCAACTCCATCTTCTCCATGGCCACGTTCTGTGACGGGCCAGCGCTCACACCTGTGCTAGAACCTCAGCTCCCCCAGCCATTCCTCATCAGGCTCAAGTCTCCTCATCACGGTCGTTCTCCTAGGAGCAGGTTCCTGCATTCTCGCCTGCCTGGGCAGGGAGACTGAGGCCACCCTGCTATTACTGGAACCTAAGCCAGAGGTCTTTGTAGGTGTGTGGGTTCATGTTACGTGATGTCCCATCACCAACTACCATCAGCCAAAACCCTATATAATGAGCTACTGCTAAGCCAGATGGCCCTATCTGATGCATACGAGGTCTGACAATTACGTCTGTGAACTCTTCCTAGAAAAAGTGCTACATGCCTCATTGCTGAATATCACTATGGTCACCTTTGAAGTACTCCCCTTGGGAAGCTATGCACCAACGCCAGCACCTAGTCCACCCTTCAAAGGAATTTTGGAACTCTTTTTCTGGAATGGCCATTAGAGTTGTCATATTACCTTTAATGTCCTGAATATCATCAAAATGTCTTCCTTTCAATATTTCCTTTATCTTCAGGTACAGAAAGAAGTCATTGGGGGCCAGATCAGGTGAGTAGGGAGGGTGTTCCAATACAGTTATTTGTTTGCTGGCTAAAAACTCCCTCACAGACAGTGCTGTGTGAATTGGTGTATTGTCATGATGCAAGAGCCATGAATTGTTGGCGAAAAGTTCAGGTCATCTAACTTTTTCATGCAGACTTTTTAGCATTTCCAAATAGTAAACTTGGTTAACTGTTTGTCCAGTTGGTTCAAATTCACAATGAATAATCCCTCTGATATCAAAAAAGGTTAGCAACATCGCTGCAACAAGTTCGTAAACTTAATTGTCAGACCTCGTATACACTGTATTTGTGGGAAGTAAGTATTGGTCCTTCCCGTTTATCTGAGTCACTTTTTGTTCTGGGTCCCTTAGCATGCAGTGGCGTCATACTGTCCTTTCCTCCCAACTCCATCTCATTCACAAATGCCATACAAAAGTCATATGCTATTTACTGACTGCTTACTTTATCTCAACCATATACATTTTATCATTTAATCCACATAACAACCCTGTAAGACAGGTTCCGAGAGGTTAAGTAACTTCCCCAAGGGCACACAGCCAAGAGGCAAAGCTGACATTTGAATGTCATTCCATCCCATTTCAAAGCTTGCTCTCATCCACTCCATGAAGCTGCCCTCTATATTTTCACATATGACACCGATTAAAGCAAAAGTAGAAGAAGACACAGCTGAGGACTGAGCCCTGTGGCCACTAGAGATGTGGCTCTGCACCTCCTGACTGCACTATGTAGGCATAGCTCTTTATTTCTAAACCATTTAATTGAATTCTCCCTCTATACCCGTAAGAGACCACTCATGTCTCATCTTTATACATATAAGAGATGCTGTCAGGCCGCGCTGCAGTTAGAAAGCCACGATTCCCTCGCCCTCCTAATATTCTGTATGCTACAAAGGTAGCATGTGCATTCAAGGCACTTAGGTCAGTTACAGGAGGAGGATGCAGGGGGACAAGTGAGTCCGTCTCTCCAGCCCCTGGATCCTAGCAGCTGTAATGCAATGAGGTGGGTAGGGGTGGGGGCAGCCAGTGACAGCCCGGCTGGAGCTCTGCCATGGCATGTGCGCCCAGATCAGGAGGCAACTTCAAGCATGGAGGTGTTTTGTCCCCACTAGCAGCAACTCAGGAAGCTCTAGGCACCAAGATGTCCGCCCAGCCTTATCTTCCTCGTCTGGTTTCTGTTAATTGCCTGGGGACACATCCTGAGACCAGATTTAGTTGCACCAGCAAAGGAGTCGATGCCGTGAGGTCAAAGCTTGTGGGTCGGTGAGGAGGGCAGCACCCACCCTGATTTCAAAGCAGGCCTGCTGCTGGCAGCAGTGAGAGCTACCGCATGGGGACTGTATCTGTGACACCCCCTGGAAGGGCAGGCAGCAGCGTGACAGGCCTGGGTCGAATCCCTACCCCAGCACCTATTCACCAGGTATTCTGTGGGCTGGTCACTCACACTCCCTGAGTTTGTTTCCTGGTCTTCAGAAAGGAGAGAAAGAAAACTTTGTGATTTCATATTGATTTAAGTATTATTCACACACTCAAGTCCAGAAAGGCACATTTAGCCATGAAGAATTGTGGGAGTTGCCTTATATGACGTAGATTCAAGGGACCCGAGGGGGCTTCTCTTTCCAATGCATCTCCCAACTTGGTTGTTGATGTTTGAATTTCTACCATGATGTCTTTTCTTCTAGTCCAGAGTCTCTACCTTGTTAAATGCCTGAGGTATTCAAATACTAAACCCAGTTAGTTACTCCTCAGAAGAACTGATTCTACCACTCAGACGGAAGGGAAAAAGAAAAGACAGGATAGGAACCAAATGTCTGAGGTGACATTTTGAGTCCCCAAGGACACACAAGGACTAAGGGAGAAACTTTTGGTGATCAGTGCAAGAACCGGATTTAGAAAATCCCAGGGAAACATGGAGGCAGGAGAAACTGGGGGCAGGGCCGTGTCCTGCCTGGAGCTGGCTGAGGGGCTGGGAGCGACGACTTGACAGGACCTCGGTCTCTGCAAAACAAGCAGATCAGGCCAGGACAGCCCTGAAGCCAACCTCGCACTTGCGGATCTCGACTCGTGGTGATGGTGCTTTGCAGGAAGGAGCCCCATGAACGTGGTAATTAGCAAGAACAAGGTCAGCAAGTGCAGCAGAAGGACGTGAGTGTTTGGAAGACATGGTACTTTTAACCATGTAATGCTTATCGTCTACGTTTATTTATAATGAGAAATTAATGGCCGTGAGGTCAAGTTTTTCTGTCATCGGGAGAGGACAGGTCTCATCAGAACTGGAACTGTAATTAACTTTGCCCTCTGCAGAGCATCTGCTATCTTCCTCTGGTGACTTTGGGGACATGAGAGTAAACAGAAGTGACCTCTTAGAACAGGAGTGGAGAATACCACGCTTCAGTTTTCTTTCCCTCGTCCCAAGTCCCGAGGAACGGCAGTGGTCGACCCACACTGCTAGTGGCCGCATGTAGCCAGGGAACTGAAGTCCGTGCAGCTTTGCCTTCCATCCTGGGAAGCAGCTAAAAATGGTTTTCTTTGTCGATGATCGCTGTGGGCTCTGCTCAGGAAGCAGCACGGAGAAGGCGTACCTTCTGTAGGCGACAAAGCCCTGTGCCCAAAAGCTACCTAAAATAGCTGTACCAGGACATGAAGCTGGGGCGCCCTTGGTCCTCACTGCAGCTCTCTGTGGCACATTCTGAAGTCTCTCCCTATTGCATTAGCTTCAAAAATATGCCAGACGGCCCTTAAGTAATCGAGTTGACTAAACAGCTCTAAATAGAAGAGAAAAATTCAATACTTTTTACTTCCGGTGTTTTCAGGGCATAAACTTAATTTTTTTGTTCAAATGAAATGTTTTCATTCTTCCTTATGACTCTTCACTAGGAAAATGACCCCAGTGATTTAAAAAGAGAAACAGAAACCTGGGCCTTCACTTTGGTGAAAGACCTGAAGGCAGGGCTGTCTTGGGGGAGGGGGACATGGTGTCTCCCCCCTCATGGGGACACTCAGCAAAGGGCCACCCTGACACACAAGTTCCCAGCACAGTTTCTTGCTGTCACTGAGGATAAAGAGTGATTAATATTTAACAATATACGCTAACAATTATTTCTCCTAAAAGCTTTCTGAAAGGATTTGAATTTCAAGGCAAAGTTCTCTGGTTTGTTCAAACACCATTTTCTCCCCAAATATAGTGATTTGAAACTTTAAAATATTTTTGTGTATGTGCCAGAATCCTTTGGTCAAATAAATCTAACAGAGAAAACTAGTCTCTGACTAGATAGATGCTGGGCTGTGCTAGGAATCAGGAGAGGGACCTGGACCCTCCTGCTCCACCGCCAGCCTCAACCCTTGGTGACACCAAGGAACCCATTCTGGAAACTTCCATCTGTTAACCCACCCTGGCCTCCATGAGATAAAGCACATCACTCTCATGAGAAAAAGCATCCTTTCTCTCCTTTTGAAATCTATGCAGAGTTTCCATGGGATTCTGTATTGATCTGTGAACAAGCTTTTCCCATGTGAGCAGTTGGGCAAGGCCCCAAGTGGGGCTTGGTGAGACTTGGCTGCTGGCTGAGAAAGCATGACTAGACACAGGCAGGAAAAGGCCCGTTCCAGATGCTAGAACATCTGGGGCTGGCTGAGGTCAGAGATGGAGAAAGCTTCCAGCCTGAGACACCAGAGAAGGCCCCCAAGATGGGGACTCATTTCCAAGACCGACAGTGGGTGTTGATGGAGCACACAAGTTCAGGCAGGAGCTGACCTTGAGCTTTAACCTGTTTGAACCCCACTATAGCCCTCTGAGGTCAGTACTAATACATTGTACAGATGAGGAAGCTGAGGCTTGGAGAAGTTGAGCATCTTTTCAGAGTTGGTCAGTTATGGAGCCACTGTTCCCTTAACCTGGGTTGTTGGCTATCACACTGCACAGGGGTACGGGCAGGGAGAAGACGGGAGGGCATTTTCTCACCCATGAAGATGGCAAGTAGCATTGTTGAAGGGCTTCGATTCAGAGCCCTGACGTGTGGCTGACCGACCCCCGAGAGTGCATGAATGCACCCAGAGTGAGCCCACAGTGAGTCTCTTAGAGGCCAGAGGCTGGTCACTAGGTGTCAGTGTGGCTTAATGAGGTAGCAATTCATTTGCAAAGGCTCAGCTTCCAGGAGACCTGGTGAGCCCTCTTGGGCAGCCCAGTCAGGCTTGTAGGCCCCTGGCCAAGCAAGAGCCAGGACACATCAGGCAGAGCTGGACCACTGTGGTGTCCAGGCATTTGGGGCAGGAGTCCCAGCCACCAACTGAGCCTGCCTTCTCTTGAGAATCTCACAGGAAGGAGCCAGACTGAGCCCCGACTCTTGCCTTCTCAGCCCCAGGGAGTCAGCCAGTTCAGTGAGATGCTATGCTTATGCCCCACTTGAGATGAAAGGGAGCAATGCGGGGAAAATGTTCCATTTGCTTCAAATTCTCCCTGATCCAGACAGTCTCTGTCCTTATCCCACTGGGCCCGAGATCGCAGGAGCTGAGTGCTGACCAGGGAGCCTGACTTTATTGCTTCTCCCCTCCTCCCAACCTCTTGAAAGCCCCTCTTCAAGAAGTTTTATGAGCTCAGATGTGGGAAGGAAATTATTAATGCATACCAAAGCTTTAATGGCAGGTAACTGTCCTAATAGTGTTCTTTTTTTTCCTTTCAAATAAGGACCAATGCTTTAACCCTAAGGAATTAGTCCCCAGTGGTGGGACACAGGTATTGACAGGTATAGGAAGGAGCAATTTGGGGAGGGTAGGGATTTCTGATGTCCTTAAGTCATATCAAATTTCCTGGGGCTTCAGCGCCACATTAAAATGGCTGGAGGGAAGGGCCGGCCCGGTGGCTCAGGTGGTTAGAACTCCGTGCTCCTAACTCCTAAGGCTGCCGGTTCGATTCCCACATGGGCCAGTGGGCTCTCAACTACAAGGTTGCCGGTTCAATTCCTCGACTCCCGCAAGGGATGGTGGGCAGCACCCCCTGCAACTAAAATTGAACACGGCCCCATGAGCTGAGCTGCCGCTGAGCTCCCAGATGGCTCAGTTGGTTGAAGCGCGTCCTCTCAACCACAAAGGTTGCCAGTTCAACTCCCGCAAGGGATGGTGGGCTGAGCCCCCTGCAACAAAACGGCAACTGGACCTGGAGCTGAGCTGCGCCCTCCACAACTAAGACTGAAAGGACAACAACTTGACTTGGAAAAAAGGCCTGGAAGTACACACTGTTCCCCAATAAAGTCCTGTTCCCCTTCCCCAATAAAATCTTTAAAAAACAAAAATGGCTGGAGGGAATAAATCTCTGTTGGGATGTTTTGAGATTTTCCTACCTTTGCCTTAACCCCAAAAGGTTGGGTCCAAGAGCTGCATAACTTCTCAATAATAGGGACTCAATCTCTTAGGAAATTGTCCATCACCTGTTAGCAAAGTTTGCTAAGGAGCTGAACCAAGAATCCAGACAGAGAAGAAACAAATGTGTATGTGAGAGAAGAAGTGACGTACATAAGTGAGTGAGGAGAAATAATGGATGGGGGACCAGTGCCAGGGGTTGAGGGATTGTCACTGCATTTTTTTTTTATTTTTTTTTTGGCCATCAGATAATATGCAGTTATTATCTGATGGGAGGGACACATTTTCGGTTTTATATCTGTAGGATAAAAATAACATAAACAATGGAAATAAAGTTTCTCACAGTTCCACTCAGTCAACTCATTGGGAATTTCAGAAACATAAAAATGTAAGTCCACTTGTACCAAACAGGTGCTCTCCTATTTCCTCACTAGAATGCCAGGCGCTTTGAAAAGAACGCTGCTCCATTTTGCAGTTGAAGAAACTGAGGCATTAATAGGGTAAGTGAATTTTCCCAAGTCTACTAGTAAGTTAGGAACAGGGCTAGAAGTAGAACTCAAGACCCCAGATTTTCCTAGGGCTGCCTGTGTAGGGATGTCATTGATGGGCTAATGGCTTTGCCGGCAAAGCAGGCCCCCTTCCTACAGGCCCACAAGCTCAGTGAGGAAGTGAGGGCAGGGCCTCTGACTTGTATAACATCCCCAGTGCCCAGGACAATGACCAGGGCACAGATAGTGTCTCATCCATATTTGACGTATCCATGGGAAAGTGGGGCAGTTTGGAGAAGTTTCCTCAGTAAAATTTAAGAAACTAGACATTACATAACTTTTTGATCCTCATTCCCCCACGTCTAAAATGAGAATAAAAGCTATATCAGTGTATGTGGTAAGGATTCAGTGAGATGAAAAATGAAGTTAGAAGGAGCACTGAAAATAGCCCCCGCCCTCTAACCTGTGGTTGGCCACAGGCGAAGGCATTCTTTCCCCCACAGTCTAGATCAATAACGTTTTCCAGGCATAAAATTTAAAAAGTCCATCTTACCTGCTGAGGCCATTTTCAATGTGGCTGAGATCTCTGTCCGTGGTCCTTACCTCAGGGCGGGTTGGGTTGTGGTGGGAGTATTGGGTGTTAACCTTGGCCATCTTGCTTTGTCACATTCAGCCCCTATGTGGTTGCTGAAACATGAACATGGAGCCAATATCATCAGGACAGAGCAGATATCATCGGGAGAAGAAGTAACTGCAGACCCATCTCATCGCTGTACTTGTGGGCTACTCCTCCAGACAAGTCCTTCCCCACTTTCTCTCACAGTTCTTGCCACCCTATGTTTCAGATGGGTGCCTTTGGGCTGTTTGCCAGCCTGAGGCATAAACAAGGTCTTTTACTCCTTCGTACATGCTGCCACACCACAGAGCAGCTCAAAGTGCTGACCCAGTGAATGAATGAATGAATGAATGAATGAATGAATGAATTGCCAAGTTGGTCTCTGATGTAAGAAAGCTGAAACCCTCATGATTCTCTGGGGTGATGCTATGTCCCTCTTGACTCTGGTTTTCTCATTTACTTATTTTTATCTTATAATTTTGCTCATGTTTTAATAGCTCCCACAAATTCTGCTGTAAAACAAAGCATAAAAACACTAACAATACTTGACATTCACAAAACCTTTCCGATGCAACGTTAAACCCAAGACAGTGTATCTCATTTGATCCTCACAATAACCTCTTTAGATATTTATGATTTTTATCCCCATTTAAAGATGACTAAATTGAGACTCGGGGATTTGTTCAAGCCACTTGTTCAAGCAAAGAAATCGATAAAACCTGTTGATGGCATGATCCTGGCGCGAGACATCAGACCATGAATACTCTCCCATCAGCCAACATTGGAAGGTACCCCTGTGGTGGATGAGAAAAGAAAGCTAATGTGAGTGCTGGACGGGTGTGAAACATACAAAGATGGGCCAGTTCCATGGTTTGTTTGGTGGGTTTTTTTTGGTGTTTTTTTTCAGTTCCATGGTTTTTGATCAAAACCTTCCAGGTGAATGATGAGTTCCTGAGGACAGTTTCTTTGAAACAGGTGAGCAGGTGCCTTCTGGAGCAGCCACACGGCTTAAGTGTGTCAGGTGTCAGTAGACACCACTCCAGAAAAAGGTGGTGATTTCTAGAAATAGCCCTGTGACTCACTTCAGGACTAAATTAATTCCATATCCAAAGGAAGGTCAGTGCAAGGAGCCCAGAGCACTGCACCAAAGTAGCCAACATGAGTGTGGACCCAGTGGCATCAAAGTCAAGTCCCCATGAGTTATTCATGGGCATCTGTTCGCTCAGATGGTCCTGGTTCATCTCTGACGTCTGATCGTTTAAGTCTACAGTGTTAAATTTTATAATTTTTCTCAATGGCCTGATTTTTAAAGACTTTATTCATTTATATGACAGTGACATTCTGGCTGATCACAGGAGATAAAAAGAAGTATAAGACAAAGACAATTCTCAAGGATCTTATAATCTAGTGAAGCAGGTGATGGATCCCAGGGGGTCATGCAGGTTGTATCAGGGAGCTTAGACGTTCCCCTGAGCCCTGCAGAGATGTGGTCATATACATAAAGGTCACTCTGGCTACACTGGGGAGAACATATTCAGGAGACACGAGTGGGTGTGAGATAAGCAGCTAAATGCTGCGGTATCTCAGGGGAGAGAGAATAGTCACCCGAACTAAATTTGTAGTAGTGAATCAGACAAAGTCATAAACTACCAAGTGGACAGAGCCTCCAGGACATGGTAATTGATCAAGTGCAAGGGGTGAGGAGAGTCACAGTATTTATTTAACGTTATTCACCACTTGCCATGTGTTAGCCCCTGTGCAGTGCACCTTTCAGGATTTGAGTGTAACTGTCGTGCTGTGGTGCCATCTGTGACTTTCTCCATCCTTCTTGGCCAGGAATCTAACAGAGCCCACCAGCATTCCAGTTAGTCTTGTAGTTTTTTCATTCCTTTATTAACTCCAAAAGCCTTCAAGGAAAGCACTATTTCCTTTTACTTAGAACTTTTTTTTCCTCCAAACACCCAGCACAACGTAGGTAATAAAAAGTCAGTAGCATAAATGGAGGAGCAACAGAAGACTAATTGTAATGATGACACTGACAATAATAATAGTATATTTACTGAGCACTTATTCTTAAAGTTCGGATAACGTTAAATGTGTGTTAACTCATTTGACCCTCACAACACTCCTGTGGATGAGTCACACTGAACATTTCTAGCCTATTGAAAAACAGTTGGGAATTTATGAATGAGACAGCAAGTAATCAACAAAGAAGGTCAAAACATGTAAAGCCTTTTCTTCTAAACCGGATTGGAAAGAAGGAGTAAAACTCTATTTGCAGGTAACATGCTCGGGTGTATAGAAATCCTAGGGCATCCATTAAAAAATGATTAGAACTAATAAATGAGTTTAGTAGTGTGGCAATATATAAGAACAGCATACAAATATCAATTGTATTTCTATACACCAGCAATGAATAATGAGAAAATAAAATTAGGAAAACAATCCCATTTTTAATAGCAGTAAAAGAATAAAATACCTAGAAATAAAACTAACTGAGGAAGGAAAGATTTGTACACTGAAAACTAAAAACATTGTTGAAAAAATTGTTTAAAGATATAAATAAATGGAAAGATCCCCTGCTCATAGATTGGAAGAATATCGTTAAGCTGATATGCTCCCCAAATTGATCTACAGATTCAATGTGATCCTGATCAAAATCCCTGCTGGAATTTTTACAGAAATTGATAAGCTAATCCTAAATTTACATGGAAATTTAAGGGACCCAGAATAGTCCAATCTTGAAATCTTGAAAAAGAAGAACAAAGTTAGAGGACTCAGACTTTCTGATTTCAATACCGATTACAAAGCTACAGTAATCAAGACAGGGTGGTACTGTTATAAGGATACAGGTATAGATCAATGGAATAGAACTCAGAGTCCATAAATAAACATTCACATTTATGATTGATTGATTTTTGACAAGGGTCACAAAATAATTCAGTGGGAGAAAGAATAGTCTTTTCAACAAATGTTGCTGGGACAACTGGAGATCCACAAGCAAAAGAATACACACCATACACAAAAATTAACTGAAAAATGCATCAGAGACTTAAATTTAAGGGATGAAACTATAAAATTTCTAGAGGAAAACACAGGAATAAATCTTCATGATCTTGGGTTAGGTAATGGCTTCTTAAATATGACACCAAAAGCATAAGTGACAGAAGAAAAAATAGATTGGATGTCATCAAAATAAAAAATAAAAAAACCTTTGTGCATCAAATGACACCATCAAAGTAAAAAGGCAGCCCACAGAATGGGAAAAAATATTTTAAAAACATACATTGGTAAGGGATTTGTATCCAGAATTTATAAAGAACACCTATGACTCAATAATAAAAAGACAACCCAGTTAAATAATGGGCAAAGGATTTGAATGGATTTTTTTCTGAAGAAGGTATACAAATGGTCAAGAAGCACGTAAACAGATACTTAACATATTTAGTCATGGGAAAATGCAAATCAAAATCATGATGAGATACCACTCCACACTGACTACAATGGCTATAATAAAAATTTAAAAAAAACAGACAATAACAAAAGTTGGTAGGATGTAGAGAAACTGGAACCCTCATCTACAACTGGTGGGAATGTAAGTTGTAGAACCACTTTGGAAAACAGTTGGGCAGTTCCTCAAAATGCTAACTATAGAGTTAACTCCTGACCCAGAAATTCCACTCCTAAGTATATATCGAAGAGAAATGAAAACATACGTCTACACAACAACTTGTACATAAATGTTCATAGCAGCATTATTCATAACAGCCAAAAAGTGAAAACAAACTAAATGTCCATAAACTGATAACTGGGTAAACATAATGTGGTATATCTACACAGTGGAATGTTATTCAGATGAAATGTTACTTGACCATGAAAAAGAATAAAAGATGAATGAAACTGCAAACATGCTAAGTGGAAAAAGCCAGACACAAAAGGCCACATACTGTATGATGCCATTTATATGAAATGTCTAGAATAGGCAAATCTATAGCGAAAGAAAGTAGATGATGAATAATTGCTGGGGGTGAGAGTGGGGTGGGGGAGCCAGAAAAGAGAGTGACTGGTTTTTTGGGGGGAGGGGGTGTTGAAAAGTCTTAAAATTATATTCTGGTCATGGTTGCACTACTTGGAATATACTAAAAAATCCCTGAAACGTATACTTTAAATCAGGGATGTCCAAACTTTTCTCAACGTTTTTTACCAAGGGCCATATGCGGTAAAATTCACAAAGAGCCGGGCCACTCACTCAAGGTGAAGTATGTGTTGCCTCACCTGGTTTATTTAAGTAAACTAAATATATTTTTGGAATTTGCTGCGGGCCAATTAAAAATGGATTGTGGGCCGCAGTTGGCCCACGGGCTGCACCTTGGACTCCCCTGCTTTAAATGGATAACTTATGGCATATCTAAGAAAAAAGAAATAACGTTAAATCTAAAATCAAAACTTTTAAAATTCAAAACTCACAATACCTCCCACAAACTCACAAAATATAAATGTAATAAAGGAGAGAAATGTCAAATCAATCACAATGATAATGATGATGATGATGGTGGTGTTTTTCAGAGCTTCCACTATGCCAGGCCCTGCTCTACATGTATCAACTCATTTCATCCTCACAATAACCCCATGAGACAAGTACTATTACTATCCCTATTTTATAGATGAGCAAACTGAGGCACACAGTTCACACAGCCAGGACTATAGCAGACAATCTAATTTTTTGTGGCACCAGCAAGCTTCTCGAGATACAAGGCCAATTTCTGGGACCAGTAAATAGCAAAGCTTCCTCCATTTGCCCAAGAAAGGTCCAAAAGGGCAGCTCAGGTCTTAAACCAGGAGAATGTGTCCAGTTGTGCTCAGGGTTGAGCTTCCAAGTGATGATGGAAAGTGGAGGTCAGAGTCCCTGTTTTCCCTTTTCTGTGGAGTCAAATATAGGCAACCCCAGGAATGTCCCCACACCAGGACAGAGTCGAGTCTGACTTAGGAGAGGTGAGTCATCTTTCTCAAGGAAAGCTCTCTATGGCTATGAGCTGGAGTTCTCCCTCCCCAGCTTTCTGCATTTTTGTAACACAAGCAAAGGAAAGGGAAGCTTGCATATGCCAGCTGTGGGTTTTCAACTCCAGCTGAGGGTTTTCAACTCCTGCCTGAGAAGAAAAATGAACATTGTTCCCAAGAACAGGAAGAGATTTGCAGGGCTGAAAGACAATGCCCTGAAATGGTAACAAGGTTATCAATTATGCTACTTAAACACCAGACAGGCCTGTCTCATGCCTAGGAAGTGTCTTTGTCTTCTGCAGAGATGACTCAGAAGTAATGGGACTCTGATTTCCTCAGCTGTCAATGTGTTCAGTTTCAAAAGGACTGCTTTACAAAAAGATTCAGCTGCTCCAGTTGAGATTCCAAGAAGATGAAACTGCTTTCTAGATGTTGCTAGAGCTGGAGAACACAGATCTCTGTAGCCAGCCCTACAGATGCTCTCCCCAGAAGTTTATCTGACCCCTACACAAACACCTACACACACACACACACACACTACACACATACACGTACATACACATATACCTACACAACTACACACCTACACACACACCACTCACACACCTACACACACACCACACACACACACCACTCACACACACACACACACACACACACACGCACACGAGACCTCCCTTTCTTCCTCAAGGACCAGTTTCACCAAGCCTAGCTACAGGACAGTGTGTGTGCTTCTCTTTCTTAACTTTTGGAATGTGATTATAAAAGGAATCCACTGTCATTATTAAACATAGTAAGATGGCCATACCTAAATTTGAGCACTTGCTATGTCAGGTACTGTGGGAAGGAATTCACTCCAATTACTTCATTTACTCCTCAATGAGGCAGGCATTATGACTATCACTTGCAATTTGCATATGGAGAAACTGGGACTCAGAATGGTTAAACAACTTGTTCAAGTGACACAGTGGCAGAACTGGGAAAGAAAAGTCTGTTGGAGTTTAACCCCTACACAGCATTATTAGAATATAAGGTGGAACATGTTGAGTCTTGCAAAAGAGGACAAGAGAGGCCTTCTTGGGTTCTGCTCCCACCTTTATCCAGGCCTTAGCCTTCCCTGGGATTGTCAAAACAATTCCCTTTGCTCATCTCCCATCTTCAGTCTCGCCTCTGCTATCCATCCAAGGCCTGGCACTTAGGAGTGCTTGGTGAGTAAGGAATGAATAAACGAATAAATCTTCTTCACTGACACCAGGTCCTTTCTGAAAGGTAGTTTTAATCACATCACTCAGAAACTTTCAGAAGTTGCCTATTTTCTCCAGTTTACAGTCTTAATCTGACATTCAAGACTTTCTGTAATTAAGACCATATCAGTCTACACGGGGTGTTCCACTTAAACCAAATTACTCACCCTTTCCTTAAGTGTGTCATGAAATTCCTCATCCCAACTATTGGCACAGACTACTCACCAAAATTCACCCTGTGCTTCCGTATTTTTCAGTTTCCTTTCCAAGCCAGGTGAGACCATGTGACAGGCTCTGGTCAGCGGATTCCTCCCATGATGCAGGGTTCCCAAAGCCTCATGGCAACAGAGGGTCATTGGCACAGATTCAACGCCAACAGGAATCCCCATCTTGGGTTGTGGTGGAGGAGACTTGATTGAGTGCAAACCGCTCAATTCTGAAACAGCACAGCTATGGCTATGGACAAAATGGATGTGAGGCAGCCCTGTGAAGACAGGACTGCTTTGCTCCTGAAAGGTAGCTTCCTGTTAAAGTTACAGCCAGGGAAACAGTCTCCAAGGGACTTGGAAAGTGTGCTCCAGAGTCAGAAAGGAGCTGGCTTAAATAGAGAAAAGTTCCCGTCCCTGGTTCCTGATTGGTCCTTCCTCATGCAAATGAGGACACCAAATCCTCAGTTTGATTGGTCCAAAAAGCACTGTCCTGATTAGTTGGCATGGAGCCACTCTGATTGGTCTGTGAAAATGCTAATAAGGATATAGCTGCACAGTTCCAATTCCACAGGAGTGTTCCAGTCCTATTGGTTGAAATAGAATTCCAGGAACTCCTTTATACTAGCTCAGCCAGTAGAAACACGGTTTACGCAGCTCAGTTGCAGGAGTTAGGTGGTCTAGTGCAGGCTTCTCCCTAAAGTGCAGCTCCAGTGGGAGGCCCCTGTTTAGAAATGGCTGCTAGGTGGGATTTTTTTTGTTGTTGTTTTTATTTTCCCAATTAGCCACTAGGAATCCTTTGGGTAGGTATTTTCTTTCTCTGGCTGAACACTTGTAATGGTACATAAACGATGGGCAAAGCCACTGAGATATTCTGAGTCTGTACATCACTACAGCAGGTTATCTGCTCCTGACTAATCCATGTCTTTGCTCTGTTAGTGAAGCAGGTTAGTCAGCATGACTTCAGTCAGGAATTCCCTGGTGTAATGAACAAGTACAGTCATATCTTTAAGGCCGTAGCCCTGAGACACATCATTAGCACAGGACAGCTGGTTTGTTTCAAAAAGTCCTGTGCAAAAATTCCTGGTTTGTTTCAAAAAGCCTTCTCCAAGGCCTCCTCAAGGCTGAGAATTTGACAAGAAAATGTACCAGTACGCTCAGCTTTTCTCCTTAGATACACAATGAAAAGTATAAAACAGAAGTCTTTTGCTTTAGCTGTGGGCATCCCAGTTTCAGGTACCGCCTCCTGCTTGGGAGCTGTAATTCTTTGCTTTAATAAACTATCCTCTTCTGCAACCTCTGGCCTCTCCAGTCTGTGCTTCCACTCTTGGGTTTCATGAGCCTACCATCGGTGCACACATAACTACAATCTACATATCACTAGTCCCTCTGCCTAGGAAGACATTTCCCCTCTTGCTCACCAGTTGAAATTCCTTTCATCCTTCAAGTTTCAACTCTGATATGACCTCCCTGAGCAGGAGCCAGTCTCTCCCACTTCTCCCCACTCCCAAGCACTGTTATCACCTCTGTTTCAGCCTGGAGCACAGCCCAACTGGCCCGTGGGGTAAGGGCTTGTCTCCCATACTACACCACCATAATCAGAGGGCAATGACTCTTTCTAATTCTGTTTCTCCCACCAGATTTAACCCTGTAATTTGTAGTCAGTGTGCAGCTGACATGAATTAGGTCAGAAGGAAATCCATTTCCCCCCAGCTCTCAGTTTATGCAGTTGAGGAATAAAGAAAAAAACTTGATGCATTTTAACCGGGAGACTCTGGTGGTTGGCAGAGGTTAGAGAGGGTTTCAGGTGAGTGGCACCTAGGGGATTGGAGGGGAGGGACTGAGTTCGCAGACCCCAGTCGGCCATCCCTTCTTTAGTCCCACAGGAAACCCGCAGCCCAGGCTCTATCTGAGGGGGCTAACGAAGAGCCTCTGCAGGTTCCAACTGTTTACCTCCTGGGTACCATGGCGACGGGAGAGTGGTCGCTATGGCAACCTCATTAATAACCAGAGGCAGGACGCTGGCAAAGAGTAAATGAGAAGAGAAGGCATAAAAGCAGCGCATCAAAGGCAAAGGGCACTCGCAGTCCTCACAAAGTCCCAGCTAAAGTGACAGATCTTGTATTGACCAGTCAGTCACCCAGAGCCGCCTTTCACCCTTCCCCTCACCGGCCCCTTCCCGGCATCCAGCGCCTGACAGGGACCCCATTTCTGGCTGAACGGAGACTGAAGAGAGACGTGTGCTTGGGCATTCACATGAGGGAGAGTGAGCGTCTTCCCCGCCCCCACCCCTGCCCAAGGAGTCCCCACCAGCTCAGTGAAACCTCCGCTGGGTTCCCCGACCTGGCAGAACGGTCAAGAACGGGGGACTTGGGCTTAGAGACCTGGTTTGGAGGATGGCGGCTATAGTGGTCACCTCCCTTCTCTTTCAGCCCAGCTTTCCACTGCCCCTTCCAATGGTTTCTCATTTAGGGAGTGTGTTCCCATGTCCAGGCAACGGCTCGTTTTTATGAATGAAGGTGTGTGTAGTGGGGTGGGGATGGGGTAGAAAGCCGGCGGATGGTCCATAGAGAAAGTTAGGAATCTGGGCTGACCACTCCAGGGCGGAGCCCGAACTCAGATAGGTGGGGGCACTCCCCACGGGTTTGGGATGAGAGGGACCGCACCCCGCTGCCCAGCTTTGCCCTCTGGAAGATTTGATGAGGGGCGTCCACGGTCTGGCTCTGGTTTCCGCGCCACAGTTTGCACTGGCTGAGGAGCCCCCTCAGAGGGTCCTGAGCAAGCGAACTGAGAGGGTCCGAGGCCCCCAGGCCACTGCCACAGAGGCCCGGCCTAGAGCTCTGGGTCCGCTCTGCTCTCGCCCTGTCCATCCTCAGCCACTTGCCATGACTAGCTGGAGATACCTGCTTCAGACTGACAGTTTAAAGTCTCAACAGCAGCATAAAATAAAATATGGCAGCTGTGAATAGGGGAATTGAAAGGGGAAAAAAAATGAAACTACACTTTTCCCTTGAGTCACACAGCCCAGCCTCAGCCTGGGATGGCGACCGCGAGGGTCGGCAGGTCCCGTCCGCGGGTAGTGGGGATGGAGGCTGAGCTGGGAGAAAAGCCGGAGGACAGGGAATTCATAGGATCATCGGATTAAACGACTGCAGAGGATCAGAGGGCCCGCGCCCCTGCTCCTCGCTCCTGAGCACTAAACCAAGACTGCAGATTATGATTTTACCATTTAAAAAAGTGACTGCTAACTCTCCAAAAGACTTTTAAATCCTTGCCTCCTCCTGAGCCCGCCTTTGGATCCCAAAGGCTGAGTAGGGCCCGGTGGAGGCAGTCCCCGCTCCCCATCCATTGGTCACCTGGGCTCTTGCTCCCTCCGACTCTCCAACAAACCTCCCTACCAGCGGCGCGGACTCGGGGAGACTCCTCGCGGGTCCTAGAACCAGAGCGGGGGAGTCAGGCTGCCGCGGAGCCCCTTCCAGGACGCGCAGCCTCTGGGTGTAGGGTGTCTTGGAGGCATGGTCCCGGTGGCGGTGTCGCACCTGGACCCCGTCCTGTCATCAGTGGGAGTCCGCCACTCTCCTGCCTCCTGCCCCGACGGCTCAGCCGGTCTCGGCCCAGAGCGGCGGCGGGACGTGAGTACAAGGGAGTGGGAACGACTTATGGGGCACAGCGGACCCCTTGTCCTGTGACTGCGGCTGGAAGGGTGTGTGCGTGAGGGTGTTGGGAGCAGCGACCGGAGCTGGTCCTTGCTTTCTGCCCCATTCTCTTCCAACGAGACTTGGCCCGTTTCAGCACCGGGGACTGTGGACAGCGCCTCGCCCACCCGCGCGCCGCATCCCGCTCCCCGGCGCGGACTTTAACCCACCTCCTGGTGGAGTCTGCGTCCCCCGCTCACCTCCTAGCGCCCTAGCACTCTCAGCTCAAGAGCCCCTAAAATCCTTACCCACCAAAGTTCGAGTTCCCGCGGCGCACCTTCGTCTGGCCCAGCGTGATTTCCTCGCTCCGTCCAGCTCTGGGCAAGCAGCTCCTCCCCCGCGCTCCGGCCCCAGGACCCTTCTCTGCGAACAGACAGCGGAAAGAGCCGGTTGCCGCCCTCTCTCTGGAAACGTCAGGTGAGGCTCTGGAGCCTCAGAGGCGGTCCCGGAAGAGGCAGGAGCCACTTGGTCGTGTCACCATCCCCTCCTAGGGAAGACAAGGCGAGCCAGGAGCAAGAAAGCATGAAAGTCCGTCTGTCAACTCTGGACTCTCTCCTAACCCCAAGCGCCCACCTTGGACTCTTGTCTTGGGATGTTTTACCAGCAGTGTCATCTACCCCGGATGAGGACCTAGCACAGATCTGGGAGTTTGGAGTTTAAAGATGGGAATATGTATCCCCTTAAACTTGTTTACAATCTTAGGGAGGATTTAGACCCAAATCTCTCTTAGAGATTGCAGGGAACATGTTGTGGAAAATTTGCCTTCATTGGCTGATGTTAACTTTTGTCTTTTAGCTTTTGTCTGCTACTGCATGTGAAGCGATGGTTAGTTTAGGGTTAAAAGAATTCTTGATCAGGAGTTGAGAGAATTCCACCTTTGGTCTCATTCTCCTGAGTAGGGGAGATAGGGATGACGTTGCTTTTCTATGAGGTTGCTTTCTGTCTGTTTCACCCACATCAACAGATGAAGTGAAGAAGTAGCTAAGTTATATCAGGACGACGTGACAGGCATGTTGCCAGGCCTTGTTGCTTATCTGGATGAATTGGCTCTTCGGCCGGATGGGCAGCATTCATATCAGTAACTGCCAGACCCTCCTTGAACTGGCCATTCCCGGAGGGGGAGGCAGGCACAAGAAACTTGGCTTTAAGGTACATCTGAAAAAATATGTAAGACAGACCTCAGTTGGCAGTGTAATCTCGTAATTTTGTCATTTGTCATTGGTGAGTCTTCATCATTCTAACTTTGTGAAGACTTCCAGCAACATGCAGCTTACAACACCAGGGGATGTCCTGACTCCCAGCCGTGAACCTGGTGAGGTCTGGCTGGTTCCTGGCCTCTCCAGTGCTGTTCCCCACAGTTAGCCTTCTTGAGAACTTGTTAGCATCTTGAAAACTTATATGAGCTTGCAGCTTACAGCATCAGAAGAAGTCTTGACTTCTAGCAACAACAACAACAACAGCAACACCAACAACAGCAGCATCTTGGGAACTAACAAGCAGTGGTGTGGGAGACGCCTGAGTTTCTCAGCTACAGACATGGCAAGGTTTTGATTCCTGACTGTTCCAGTGTTGTTTATCGTACAGTTTGGTGAGCTTTTGGCATCTACTGTGATAGTTACTATCCTATAGAGTTTATTACTGCTTTTGGATACTCCTTATTAATGTTATTTGTGTATTTAGCCAAGTGATTTTTGATCAATAGTAAACATATGTTGAGGGCTCTTAAACTTATATGTATATATACTCCTTTGACATAAAATTGTTATTAGTGTATATAGTTTAGTCTTAACTGCCTTTACTTTCTGGCATTAGCATATTCTATTAATTGCCTTTGTCTTTTGCTATTACATATTGCTAAATAACTTGATTAGATATTGCTAAATAAATCAATTAGCCCCTCTCTAGCATGTGCTCCTCCCCTTTCTTTTCTCTGCTTGTCATTACAGGGATATTGTGTGTTCTTGCAGTGTTTTTGTTTCCTTCTATCACACAGACAACAACGGATTTTCTGAACTAAAAATCAAAACCCACCAATCCAGCTAGTATTCATTGCTGTCTATGGAAGCCAAAGGAACTTAAACTCTTTTTGGAGAAAATAACTTTATTGGATAAAGCCTCCCATTTCCCCAAGCTCACTTTCCCCACAGAAGGTATATGTCTAAGGTCACTCATGTCTATCCAGGATGAAGACCTAATCTCACCTCCCCCTCATTCTGGTTCTGGATGGCAGGAACAGGTCCCAGGAGGAACCAGCCTTCTTGTCTGGGACAAGGTCTGGAGACCTCTTGGGTTCCGGGTTCCCATGACTGACTAACACCCTTATGGGAAGAAACTCTGCAGGAGCAGATCCCACAGCAGCCTGAAAACCAGAGGCTTCTCTGAGGACTTGGAGCACGTGGCATTTCCTGAGCATACCTATCAAATTGTCTATTCATGGAGCAGATTGTCTTTAGAAGGCTTTTCAAGTTCATGCAACGCTTGAAAAGAGAGAGAAGAGTATGCTAGTCACTAGAAAAATAAAGAATTAGAACACACACACACACACATACACACACACACACACACACACACACACTCAAAGAAGGGAAGCAAAACCCAGAAAAATCTTCCCCAAAGTCAAGTCAGGCTTAATCAACAAAACAAAGTTGAAGCCATAGCACCAAAATTCGAGAGGAGAGTTCTTGCTGTATCCTTTGGGTTTCTGGAAGAAAGCTGAAGTGAATTTAAGACAAGAGAAAACATAACTCCTGAGTCATGCCTCATTGAGACCCTCAGTATCCTTAATCCAGGGAACCTCCAACATACATCAGTTTACGGTGTGCGTTTGTTTTTTTTTGTTTGTTTGTTTTTTTAGCCATCATTGTCCGGAAATGCTTTATTTCCTCTAATCCCTGTAATTTATGATACAGATTAAAACTATTTCCTGTTGGCTTGTCCTTGGGGAAGACTGGAAGCAGATGGTTATTTTTCTGTTGTCCAGAAACATTTCAGAACTTACTTTGGAGAAAGTAGTAGTTATTATGAGACAAGTTTAAGACATAATCCTAAAGATGAAAAATCCCTTTCGGCTTTGTTTTTGAAATGTAGACCATTTCTAAGATCAGAGGGAAGAAACGAGACCTTACAAAATGAACCATAAAAAGGAGACATACACTGAGTCTGATGATGATTTAGAGCACCCAGTACGGAACCGGGCACGGCAGTGGCCCTTAGGAAATTATGTGTGGCAGCCATCCTCACTGAAGAACTTTTGGTCCCTGAAAGGTGGAAACAGATGAACTGAGACTGGAGGTGAGCAGCAAGAGCCCGGAGGGGATACATCTATGAATTTGTCTGCAATAGTCTCCCCTCAGCAAGACCCTGGGCTGCCAGGATGGAGGATCCAGATTCAGCTAAAGACTCACTGAGTGGGGTTGCTCTGGGGACCTGTCCTGTTGCTCCAGCTTCATCTGAGGTACAACCAGGTGTGGAAGCAACAGCAATCTTTTGTCATGATACAGGACACAATCAGCACCAGGCAACACCAGACGAGTTAGTGGGGTGTCCTAACAGGTCCACAGCAGCAAGAGACCAGGAGAGGGATTCCCAGAAAGCTGAAGCCTGTGTCAGAACTGGGAGACCCCAGTGAGAAGGGAGCTGTGGAGAAGGCAACGCTTCCTCCCTCTGAAGAGGTAGGTGAAACTGGGAGGTGGGGGTAGGACTGCGTCAATCCCAGGTTGCTTCAGTCCTTAGACAGGATTCCCTAAGGAAATGAGGAGGGGTCTGTAGGGAAAAGAGTGACATCCAACCATCAGGAGAGTAAGGCTAGACACAGGGAATCTGCTGAATCCAGTGCTACCCACCTATGGTTTCAGCGTCAGAGAAATAAAGGATAAATGCTTGCCATGCCCAGAGGGATGGAGCTCAAGTATGAGCACACACAGGTAGGTGTGGCTTAGGGGACTCCCCAGTGATATGCGGTTTTGTTTTTAAAATTTAGAAAATGGGATTATGGTCTACATAGTCTTCTGGGATTGGCTTTTTTATTTTTCAATCAATATTAAGATTCAGTGGAGTAGTTGGTTGTAGCTATAGCTCTTTCCGTTTCACTGTGTAAACATATAATTTGATATTCTTGGTCCATATTATACTTTTTGATTTAAAAAATTGAGAACTACATTTTTTGCTATTCTAATTATGTAAGATTTGCCTAGTTCAAATGAATTTCAGATGTACTGGGGCCCAATATTTATAGGTTAGGGTTAAAAGGCACATAAATTGTGCCACAGGCAGGCAACAAGACAGCCCCTTCTGCTGGAGACCATATGGTGTGCAGTGTGTTAAAGAATACATAATCTGATAAGGAGATAAGCCGGACTAGCAGCTGATAAGCAGAAATGCAAACAGATAAGCCTAGTTATTAGTAAAGGGGAGGATGTGGGCCTGCTCCTGAAAATGGTCTAGACTCTTGGCAAATAATACAGTAATTTGTATGAATGGCTTTGTGAAACAAAATGTTTATGTGGAGGTAGGAGAGGTTCACATGAGTAGCAATGATGCATCAATTTCCCCAGCAAAGTCATCTGGGGGAGAAAGCCCTAAGATGGGAGAAGCAGTTGTTTTCAGTTTTTAAGGCCCATTTTACTTGCTTCCTTCTCAGGCAATGAAGATGATAGCATCTGTTTCCCTCATCTACCTGGCAGTTGGAAGAATAGAAGGAAAAATTAAATTAATGAGGTGTGAAGAGTTATAAATTCTATCCAAATATCATTAAGAGCCTGAGGAGGGCTGTGGTGCCATGGGATCTAATCTCCATTGTCCCCTGGAAGTCCCCAGTTCAGGTCAGCCTTGCAGACAGTTGACAGGTAGGGGATGTCTAAGGCTGATATTAGGTCAGCCTTTCCACACTCCATCTAAATCTCCTCTATCTGACCTTCAATGCCTGAAAGTCCACCCTCCCTCCATTTTCAATCTTTGATGCCATTTAAAATGCAGAGAACTCCAGATAATAAAGAACTAGATGAAAAGTCTGTTAAAAAAAGACCAGAAGACCATTTGATGATCATGGAAGACCGTTGAAAGTGGGGTGGTGTGGATGCCATGGCAGGCAGACGGGTGGTATCAGAGGGGACAAGGGCCCAGGTGACAGCCACTGAACACTGAGGACAAACTTGCTCCCTATCAAAAGTGAGCCTGGTCTTGGTCCAGGAAAATCACCTGAGTTTTCCTCTAAGCCTAAAGCCTTCATTTTTTTTAACCCACAAAAGACAATCACCTTGGCTAATTGATAAAGCTGGCCAATGTGTACAGGACACATTGAATTATAATAAGGTGAATGTCATCAAAGGTGCTGCTTAATGATGTGACATGTCCTGGGGCTCCGTGGTGCTCAGGTCAACATTTTCTTCAAGGCCTTGGGTAAACATTTGGAGTCTCCAGTATATTTTAATGTGAATAGAATGTACAGTTAACATGTACTCAAGAGATATGGCAAATAGGAGGTATAAATCCTTCAAAAAAAAATGTTGCCCTGTTGCCCCGGGGACCCCGCCCTCTTGGCCGGGCTGCCGCGGGGCCCGCCCCCGACCAATGGAGTCAGTTTCCCCCTCACGAATCCTCCTCCCCACCACTCCTACCCCAGTCGCTTGACCCGACAGACGCCAGGGCCCCGATCCCGCCAGAGGGGTTCATGGCCGCACCCCTAACTCTGCCCTGTAAACGCCAAGGCCCAGTCCCCCCGATCAACCCTGCGGCCGTGGGGGTTCAGGGCTTCAAACATGTCACGGCTAGGCGGTCGCGGGGCCCCGCCCCTGGGTCAACCTGGTGGCCGCCAGGGCCTCGGGCCCTGCCCGGGAAGCCCAGGACCCCGCCCCCAGCTCATCCTGGCCCCGCCCTCTGCCAGGGGGCCCCAGGATGCCACCGTCGTTTTCAACTCTGCTACCTCGGGGGTCTTGCCCCGGCCGTGGGGGGTCAGAGCCCCACCCCTTGGCTTGATCCAGCGTGTCAGGGCTCTGTCCCCAGCCAAGGGTGCCCGCGGCCCCGCCCCCTGCTCAAGCAGGCTGAGGGCCGGAAACTCGCCCCCTGAGGGGGGTGGGGTGATGGGGTGGGCCAGGGCGCCACACCCAAATTCGCGGGACAACGGCAGGGACCCGGACCCATGAGGGGGTGGGGGAGCCTGGGGCCCCATCCCTTGGCTTTGCCCGACAACCGCTGGGCTCCGTCCCCACCGGGGGACCCAGGTCCTCTCCACCTTGGCCAGGCGATGGAGGGTGCCCCGCCCACCGCCGTGGGTCCCGAAACCCGGCCCCTGGGTTCAACTTGACGGTTTCAGGAGCGGTGCCCCCCACCGATGGGGAAGAGGCCAAGCTCCTCAATTTGTTCCGGCCGCCGTCAGAGCCCCGCCCCTTGCCTGGTGGTCCCGGGGATCGCCGTCACTGCGGTTGGACCAGATTGACCCGGTATCAACGCCCATCACCAGAAGGGTCTGATCCAGTGGCGGTCAGGGTCCTGCCCACTGCCCGCCTCCCCCGAGCTTTACTCCCCTTCAGGTTGTCGCCAGTGACCCGCTCCAACTTAGGGGGGTCGATTCAGAGTCCCACTCTCCATCTTGATTTGGTGACCACCAGGGCCCCCCGCCCACCCGCTCCTCCAGCAGTTGGGTTGCTTTGGCCCCACCCCCTGCGGGGGTGGTGGTGCCCAGGGCCTTGCCCCCAGTCTTTTTTTTTTTTTTTTTAAAGGATTTTGACTGAGCTTTTTTTTTTTTAAGATTTTTTTTTTTTTAATTGGGGAAGGGGAACAGGACTTTATTGGGGAACAGTGTGTACTTCCAGGCCTTTTTTTCAAGTTGTTGTCCTTTCAGTCTTAGTTGTGGAGGGCGCAGCTCAGCTCCAGGTCCAGTTGCCATTGCTAGTTGCAGGGGGTGCTGCCCACCATCCCTTGTGGGACTCAAGGAATTGAACTAGCAACCTTGTGGTTAAGAGCCCACTGGCCCATGTGGGAATCGAACCGGCAGCCTTCGGAGTTAGGAGCATGGAGCTCTAACCGCCTGAGCCACCGGGCCGGCTGCCTTGCCCCCAGTTTTGGCCCAGGGGCCATTGGCCGACTTCTGCCAGGGGTACAGGTGTAAGGTTGAAACGTAAGAAATCAATAACTTAGCCTATAGCTTGATTCGCCTCATAGTTTGCTATTCAGTGATTTTCTGTTTCTCTCACTGCCCAATTTACATAGTCCGGCTTTCCCAAGGCTACATGCATACCTTGTTAATTTAACTAATCAGCAGAACACTACCTTGCAAGACACTGAGTAAGCCCTCAGGAATCTGGCAACCAGGCTGCAATTCTTGACTGTGATTGTCTGTCAGATGACATATGAATCACCATAAGACCAGGTTCCACAGGCATTAACCAAGACTCCGGCCAAAGGATAGCCTCCAATAGTCGAGGTAGAGCAGTTTCTCACGAGAGGGTCACACAGGTTTGTAAGCGATAGGGTTAGGCAAGGCGAACAGTCTTGTGAAAGAAGGATGAGAGAGAGAGAGGCCGGTGTTCAGTGAGAGTCCCTCTGGTGCTGGGGCGCGTAGCATTGGGCATCAGGCCAGGCTGGTGAGCCAATCAGGGGGCAAGGATTTAAGCATTCTGTCTGGGACCAGCGCAGATGCAGCTGTTAGCTGTCAGTTGAGGCCTGGGCGATGAGCCATCGAAGAAAGCTCAGATTTTATGCTCAAGACTGGGAGTGGTGCACCCATCTGCAGTTCGATAAAGCCATCCTGTGTGGTCACACAGCAGCCTAGCCGTTTGTCCCCTCCAATCTTTCCTTAGGAAAGGAAAGACTTTGTGGGACTGTCCCTCTTTGGGGTTGAGTTCATTTATCCTAAGTCTCTCTATTTGGTCCCTGTAAGCAGGGTCTGCAGTCAAAGACGAGTAATGATTCCTCATGGGAGGAACGACTTAAGCCAGACGGGACCCCATTGGGACCCCCATGAGTTAACATAATAAAAGTCAGGAGGTAGCCATACCCCTCCTCCTCACCATTATGGGAAGCTGCTGATGCATGCCCCAGTTGTCCTGCACCCTGCTATGCAAAGGACTTCTTAGAGCGATAAGATATCGCTCTTCCTGCTTAGCTCATGGGATGGTTTTACCTTGTGAGACTTGCTCCCCCAGGGGGTTGAACACACCCACCTTAGTCGCCTGGGGACAATGAGCATCGGTTGCTTTGGGACAGATATCTGGGAATTGGAAGAATTTTTATGGTGTGTGAGAATTTCGAGGACCCTGCCTTTCATCTTGTGATGCTTATTGTAAGAAATCAATAAAAACCCACGATGACCCGACCCGATTCGGGGCTCCAGTCCCTTGAGGCTGCGAGTCCCTCGGTCCTCTGTGATTTAACTGTATTTGAGTCTCTGTCTCTTTATGATAGTTTAACCCTCGCTGCCTCCCTCGCCTTCCCACGGCTAGTGTTGTGCAGGTCACAACAATCCTGATAATCACACTCCACCCTACGTTTCGAGTTACCTGGTTAGGGCATTCGCTGGGTACGCCTTTCATGTGATGCGCTGGCATGACTGTCACTGTATGACTGGCA
The DNA here is from genome assembly GCF_036562045.2 of Rhinolophus sinicus. NCBI lineage: Eukaryota > Metazoa > Chordata > Mammalia > Chiroptera > Rhinolophidae > Rhinolophus > Rhinolophus sinicus. The sequence goes on along the minus strand of NC_133755.1, from coordinate 65,559,132 downwards.
TAGCTATCAGAATTATTAGGGTCCATCTTGTGCTCATAATTAATGCTCTATATACCAGGTCACACTTCTAACACCCAAGGACATCGTGGGTGCCCTGACCAGGGCCTCCATGGACTCCCACGCTCTGCCCTGTCCACAGATGCAGACCCAGTTGCAGTGCAGACAAACACATGTCCTGATTCACCGCTGCCCCTGCAGCCACCTCAGGGACGTTCTCATGTCCTTGAAGGGCAATGGGTGGGTCTTTGCTGCCTGAGCTCCAGGCCACAAGTTATGTCTAAGACATGTCCTTCCAGATGGGTGTCAGGGTGACTGCAACTTCTGGGCAGCCATAGGTAATAAAAAAAATATCTTGGTAAAATACATGTAACATAAAACCGACCATCTTAATCAGTTTTCAGTCTACAGCTCACTGGTACGAAGTGCATTCATATTGCCCTGCAACCGTCCACACCATCCATCTCCGACACGCTTTTCATCTCGGAAAACCCCCTCTCCTCCCATCCTCTGGCAGCCACCATTCTACTTTCCATCTCATGAATATGACAGTAGGGATGTCATGGAAGTGGGACCTTCCGTAATTGTCCTTTTGTGATGGGTTCATTTCTCTTAGCACAGCGTCCTCAAGGTTTATGCATTGGTTGTAGCACGTGTCAGAATTTCCTTCCTTTTGAAGTCTGATAACATTCTGGCAGCAATTTGGGGAGGGTGAAGTGGCTGACAGCTCCCTCCCCACCACCTTCTTTGCACCTTCCTTAGAAATTGAGGCTTATTCGTCAAGGTGGCAGAACCCAGCACACAGGCCATCATCTTGACCTCGAAATCGATAATAGACCTGCCACTGTGCCTGGGAGATGACGTCCTCGTCTGGTCCCACAGACAGTCCTGCAGCTCCCACTCAGCAGCCAGGTTCACTATTTTCGATATTATGCACATGTATAATTTGGAACAATAAAAGTTGAATTCCCAGAGTCAAAAGGAGTCATTCACATACCTCAGCCCAGGCCTCCCACACAGCAGGAGCAGCTGGTGATATGGACCCTGAACGTCTCCTCCTGGCCCCGGCCTGTTTCATCTGAGCCTCCAGGGCTGTGTCTGCTCCTCTTCTTGGCTTCCAGGCCCTGGGCCAGCAGGTTCTGTTCACAGCTCAATGCTCCTGCCTTCCCCTGGAGAAGGCTCAGCTGAGCCTGACAACCATCTTCACCCCCCCCAGGGAGTCCCCTCTCTCTCCAGAAGTCCCCAGGAACCTGAGACATTCTGGCCTCAAACCATGAAAAGGCCTGCATGGATCTAGGGTCTGAACCAGCTCTTCACATCGGGGATGTGAGGCCAGTTCAAACAGGACATTTGCAAAAGCCCTCACCAGTGTCACTCATTCATCTATTCATCGTGTGTTATAGAGTGTTTCCTGCAAATGGTCAGGAGCAATTTTCCGAACTGAGGCACTAACAGACAGTGTAAGGAGAAATTTTAAATTTATTTACAGCCCTTGTGATATGCCAGGTGTTCTCACCAGTTTTCAAACATCAATTCTTTAAGACTCTCCATAACCTCTGAGAGGGTATGTTTATTATTCTTATATTATATTATTGCCAAGTGACATATGGGGAAACTGAGGCACAAACAACTTTGCTTCCAAGCCTCACACCTATTAAGAACAAGTACTGACATCTCACGATCCCTGTGGACCAGACATCTGGGCCTGGTTTAGCCGGGTGCCTCTGCCTCAAGGTCTCTGTGAACCAGAGGCTGTGCTTCAACTGTGGCAGATTCGCTCCCAAGGACAGTCGCCTAGTTTTTGTCAGCAAGCAGTTTGGACTGACAGCCTGAATTCCTGCCTGTTGGCCTCGACACTCCCTCGGTTCTCTGCTTTGGGGCCTCTACCCAGGGCAGCTCAAAACATTGGAGCTGGCTCTCCCTGTTCCAGAGATATGAAAAAGAGACATGTAAATTCAATTGCAATATGTGGGTCTTAAAATGTTCAGTCAACAACCAAGCCCTAGAAAGAGTATTTTGTTACAAAAATGTGGCAAATGTGAAAACTGTCTATGTGAAGACATTATTCACTGTTATTTGTGTAATGATAGTATTGTTCTACTTTTTTAAAAGTGTCTTTGTCTTTTCAAAATACATTCAGGGTTATTTATAAAGGAAATGATATGATTGCTGGGCTTTATTTCAAAATAATGTAGGAGAATTAGGAGGATAGTAAATGTGACTAAAATGGAAACAAGATTGTCAACAAGTTGTCAATTATTGAAGATAGATAATGTATATACATGACTGGGTGAGCACATGTTTGAGAGACAAAAAGAGAGTGAACGAGAGAAAGAGAGAGAGAGACAGAGAGAGAGAGAGAGAGAGAGAGAGAGAGAGAGAGAGAGAGAGAGGATGTGGCCATCTCTTCGGCCATGGTATCACAGTGGAGGAGAGGCCCAAAGTAAATAAAACCATGATTTTTGGGCCATTCTTAAAGGACTTAATTCAATGAAAATGTCATCAAAGGCTACACAAAGTGGTAGGAGTGAGATGAAAGGGACTCAACAAGCATAGGGGCATTTTCAAAAGTGTAATGAACTGCGGCAAATCATACTTTCAATTTCACCAGAACTACATTTAATTTTCATAATAAAGACAGAAGGGTACTGTAAACAGGGGTTTTGGTTTTCTTTAATTGCATGTACAGAGGATTGATAAAGGGCATCTTCACACACACCACCTACAGCTCACATCACACTTCGTGGTCACAGACTGAATACTGTTGCCCTCAGACCAGGTCCAGGCCAGAACGGGCATGCTCACCCCCTCTTCACAGGGCACTGGAGTATCAACCCTGCACAACGAGCACGGAAAGAAAGCAAGAAAAGGTGGACTTTTGGAAAAGAAGACATAGAACTGTCTTTCTTCTTAGAAGGCATCATTGTATACATTAAAAATCCAGGAAAAGAATCTACAAGAAACCTCCTAAAACTGAGGTTAGGACAGGCACAAGATTTGAGGTGTTGAGAGGCAATTCTGCGTAGATTTCACACATTTCTGAGCACCTTTTAGGCAGAGGCACTCACAGTTTTTGATCGGGAATATGTTTTCCAAAAGGTTGTGAAGCCGAAACAACTGGTATCAGCAATGGGGATACAGGGCTTTGGGGGGGATTGCAGACACTAGTTCACCTGGTTGAGCCCCAAGCAGCCGCCTCTCTGCTCAGAACAATGGAATCTAAAGCCTTGTTTACTGGTGTGGAGCTACTCTCTCCCTCTGTATCCCTGATACCTCGCTCCCCGTCTACTCTATTCGGTTGCTTTAAAAAGAAAGATTAGGATTTGGGCAAAGGTCTCCCTCTCTGCAAGAAGGATATAAGCCCATATGCATCTAGCTGAATATGCCAGGGAACTTCAAGAGTGAGAGACTCCTCTTACCCTGACTCTCTTAGATAAAGACACCAAGTCACCATCTGGCCTGGTCCCTTGTGAGGACAGAGCACCCACATGCAACGGATGAGTCTGGACAGGATGGATCACGGACGAAATAGCTGCAGTGACCTTGGGGGAGGAGTCCATTCGGTTGATTCAACAGTTGTTTCTACTCACACATCTGAATGTAGTGAGTATGTAGGAACTGATGGGTTCCATGCTTGTGCGTCCCCATCCCATAAGTGCCAGAAGGGATCTTCCCAATAAGAAAGAGCCTCATGTAAACAAGTGCTGGTGGGACAAACTCTTTTGCCTTATGCCACCAGTAGAGGGGGCCAAATGGCTCCCCCATCTCCTGTCCAAAGCATCTACCTCAGCGATGATATGCTGATGGCCGGCAAGTTAGAAGCCTTACTTTCAATGGCCCTCAAGGGGAGATGACACATCCCTTCTAAGAAGGGAGGCTGGTACACCCCAATAAACAGTCAGGGGCCTGAGAAGAGTAGTTTCTGGGAACTATGAATCCAATGAGCAGATTCGCTGTGCTCAGTCCCTCTGGACGCCAGGAAAACTGCTGTCTCTGCCTCCCTGCCCACCAGAATGGACCCCGGAGCCTTACTGGGCTCCCTGAGTCCTGAGGACAGTACGTGCTGCTCTGTCCTTTCTGTTGGCTAACCTCCATGCTGGTATCGTTAGAGTGTGGTGCACACAGCAGACTTCCCCATGCTTGCTCCGCCGGCAGCTCCACATTCCTCACGACGTGGAGCGCAAGTCTCTGTGACTGAGGGCTGTGTTGATGAGAGCCTCTGGGGAAGGACAGCAGCCTTCCCCTGGCAGGGCCCCTGGGGTTCGCTTTCAGCGCCTCCCTGGCATGCTTACCAGGGGCACCCTTTTCAAAAGCACTTACCAACTGGCTACAGTGCTCTTGTGAGAATCAAATGACTGACCTAGGTAGACCTTGTGAATCTCTGGCCTGATATCCCCATTTTTGGGTGGCTCAACTCAGACTCTACAAATGACTTGTCCAATGAAAACAGGCATCTGGGCTTTACAGGAAACAGTGGCAGCATTCCTCTGGGGAACATTCTGCCCCCACTTAGCTGTATGTGCTGCTTCTCTAGCTCACCAGGGCCCTCAGTTCACAGGTCCCCCTCAATCCTGAGCCTGTTCGGGATGAGCTAAAACTCAATGGTTTCCTTGGGACTGCAATAGCTGTTCAATCTGCAGCACGGAAAACAGACATGGTACCTCTGCTCCCAGGAAGGACCGCAAGGCGCTTCTTAGAGCTGCGGTCAGACCCGCCTGGATGAACCCTGCTCGGTGTTTACTGTCTCAAGCTCTTAACAACGGTCTGTCACTTTGGAAATTACAGACTGGCTGATTAAAGACACCCATCTCGGCGGCCGGAAACTGTGGAAACAAATGAGAGCGGATGATTAAACTTTTTGGGGTCTCACGTGGACGCCCACAGAAAAGCTCCATTTTCTGATGGCACTGACTGGAATCAGGCTGCCAGTTGAGGCTGCCACGCCCTGGTGCTAATATTAGCGTGCTGTCTGGGTCCGTCATCACATCAGATGTGACATACACCCACCATCACAGGAAAGGCACAACGTGAAGAGTTCTGTTTCTGCACAGGCTGCCACTGCATCCCAGACTTTCATTCCTGCCCAAGGTGACTTTCATTCCTCGCCTGGCAGGTGACCCCCACTGACGGGTGAGCCCCATTCCTAGGCTATTTATCAGGATGCCTCATCGCTGACGACACTTTTTCAGGTTACAGTGCTGTTGTTTTAGTGCAATCAGCCAACCAGTTATACTCTTGTGGACCCTGAAGTTAATATGTGTCATGTGTTTGGATTTCTGGAAAATCTGTAACCCGACCATAAGCTATTCAACAATGGGCTGACGAGGTATTCACTGGTCCTTCCATGCTCCCTTCCCTCTGAGGGCATTTGGTATTGTTAAGTATTGAAATAGCCTGTATAAAAATCAACTCAAACAGGTTTCTGCCTGCCTCTCTCATATCCTGGTCTGCATACCTTACTAAGTAAGGCTGTTGGTCACTAAACGTGGCTGTCCCCAGGAAGACAGTTGGTCATTAAATATGACTCCTCTCTGCCATTGCCTGGGTAATGATCAGGGTGAACAGCTTGGCAGTTTATTAAAAAAGGTAAACACACTTACCAAAGAACGCAACAAATTGCTCAGGTGTACACCCTAGAGAAAGAAAGACTTATTCTGTCCACACAAAAACCTGAACATGAATGTTTATAGTGCCTCTATTCATTACCACCCAAAACTGGAAACAAACCCAAATGTCCTGCAACTGGTGAATGAATAAACAAATTATGGTACATCTGTATAACGAATATTACATAGCAATAAAAGGGAACAAATTATTGATATTTCCAACAACTTGGATGAATCTCAAAGGCATTTTACTGAGGGAAAGAAGCCAGTCTCAAAATACTACATGTTTCCATTTATATGACATTCATGTAACGACAAAATTCCAGTAACAAACAATAAATCATGGTTGCCAGTGATTAGGGCTGGGAGGGCTGTGTGGCTACAAGGGAGTAGCATGTGTCACCCCTACCGGCCGGCAGGGCCTGCCTGAAGGTCTCAGAGGCGGGCTAACCCTCTCCCCCTCCCTAACTCTGAGAACATGGAGGTCCCCGTCAGCTGCTAAGAACTTGTCAAGACTAGCTGAAACCAGGCAAAACCAAGAAGGCTGTCTAAATGACTTACAAAAGATTTTAAAGCTCATTATAATATAATCCCAATGTTAAATAACACACCTACCAGCAACATGACAGTTGACAACTGCCATGACAATGGCCTGAAGAGACCACAAATGAACAAAAAGAGGGAGGATGGAATCCTGATTCCAAGAAAAAGCTGCTGCCTCCTTCCCTGGAAAATCCATCAATATTCCTACTTGCTATTTTCCTAAATCTTCCTTTCTTTTCTACTGTCCTTTCTAGACCGTCTCTGCACTGCTGAGGGACGAGAAGTTGATCTGAAACTTGGGCTCCTGCTTCTCCATTCTCTAGCCATAGACTAAAACCATGTGCTCTTAATGCTCACTTTGTCTCATAACTGGCTTCACAACACCTAGTGGGAAAAGAACCTCACTTGGAGTCCTCTGAAAGGGGACTTTTGCCCCTTGCTAACATATGGAGTAGTTTTGAGGATGTAAATAAAACTGTTCTGAAGCCTGATCATGTGGTGATTACATGAGTATATACATGTATTAAAATTCAAAGAACTCTACTTGTATGTCAAGAGAAAAGTCAATTTTACTGAATGTTAATTGAAAAATTGGGGAGAAGTATAGTTTTCAAAAATGTCAATTAAAATTTTTGTTTTCAAATTGATGTATAACATACAACATATTAGTCACCTTCTTGTCAAGCCCACACACAGCTGCAGAACATAATGATTCAATATTTGTATATATTTGGAGACGATCACCACAATAAGTCTAGTTAACATCCATTACCATACATAGTTACAACATTTTTTCTCATGATGAGAACTTTTCTCTCATGATGAGATCTACTCACTTAGCAACTTTAAAATATTCAATGCAGTATTAACTATAGTCACAGTGCTGTACTTCATAGCCCCAGGACTTATAAGTGGGAGTTTGTACCTTTTGACCACCTTGACCCATTCACCCAGCCTCTGGCCACCATCAATCTGCTGTTTGTTATCTATGAGCTCGGTTTTTTTTTCTGACCAAATATCAAAAGTGTCAATTTTATAAAAGGCCAAGAAAGGCTATGGAAATGTTCCAGATTAAAGAAGCCTAAAGCGATACGAAAATTAAATGCAATACCTGATCCTAGACTGGATCCCATACTAGAACGTAAAAAAACTCTATAAAGTTCTTTATGTTAATAGAACAAATATCCCTGTAGTTTCAGTTCTAAGCTTATTCAAATCCTATAAATAATTGACTAGTGATGTGTAACAACATTATAAGTAATAGCAAATCCCAGTGTTAACTGGCTCACTTGATAAAGGGAATTTATTGACTTATTTGTTATAGATGGATCAGGATTCCAGCTTTATTCCTCAATGACTGACTGTCTGGGGTCTGCCTTCTTCCTGATATAAATTTTGTCCTCCGGCTCCCTCCCATTGTAGTGGCAAATGTCTGCCAACTGCAATCATGGCTGTATGTTTCTTTATTCATATTCAAAGAAAAAGAGAACATTATCAGAGAGGTCCAAGGTGGCAGATTAGGTAAATGCTATGCCTATTGTATCTCAGGATCACACCAAAATTATAAACAAATTATAGAACAATCAACCTCAAGAATAAACTAAGGCTATAAAGAAGAGGCCACATCGAGACTGGTAGGAGTGGGGGAGATGTGAAACAGGCTGACCCCAAGCGCATGATGGTGGTTAAATGCGTGGAGGGACACCTTGGTTGTGGAGGTCCTCCCAGCCCCATGCCAGGCTCCCCAGCCCAGGGGTCCTGTGCCAAGAAAAGAAGTTCCCATGGCAATTGGCAGTGAAAATCAGTGAGGACTTTGTCTGCCCTTCCCGGTGGGGCGGTGGGAAGCTGGAAAACCAGACATGCTACGGTAGAGCCCACACACAGGCTTGATACCTTGCAGGCACTTACCTGGTCTCTGGTGGAGGGGTGGCAGCTCAGAAGACCCAGAGACATGCAGGGAAAGATTGAGTTGTTTGGCTTTGGGTTGAGAGATGGAAGGGCAGTAACCATTATTGTCCTGGTGTGGAGCCTGATACACATGTGGTCTACAGGAGGGCACCATCTTTTCAGTGTTAAGTTCTCCAAAGGACCAAGTCTAGAACCACATTGGTCTGGTGGCATCCATGCACGTGTACCACCATAGTGATGCCCTGGGTTCCTGTCCCCCATACAGCTGGTGCTACATCACCCACTCTTGACTGCTGGACTACTAGCTGCACCCCATAAGCTACAGAAGCCTTTCTGCAGCAGCACACAGCCCGCGGCAGCCTGGGAAATATTTGATGGTGGGCTGTAACCCAAGACCTGTCCCACAGCATGTCTCGGGCAGCTCTCGGGAACCTGTGGATCTGAGATGGGTGGTGGCTGGCCATGGTGTTCTCAGAGCATTTTTGTGGGGTGGTCGCAGGCCCAGCACCGGTGTGGGAGCCAGGACTTTACCTACTTTGTAGAAACCACTGACCATACCTCTTAGCTCCCTGGAACCTTGCCCTGCCCACCTATTGCTGCATTGCCAGGGGTACCTGGCCATGTGGGTTGCAGGCCCTGCCCCACGAGCCATGGAGGTCTTTTGCAGCAGCTGATGGCCCTCCACGGCCCAGGGAGATTTTGATGATGCACAACAACCCACAGCTACTCTTGGAGAGCTCTTGGGGATTTGTGAGCCTGAGGCAAGCAGTGGCTTATTGTGGTGCTCTCAGGGCACTGTGCGAAGTGGTTACAGGCTGGGCACTGGCATAAGAACTAAATTTGCTTTAATTTTGTAAAACCGCCGGTCACATCTTGTGACTCTCTGGGACACTGCCTCGCCCAGCTTGTGCTGCATCACCGAAGACACTCTCAACACGGGCTCAACCAGCCAGGCCCTTGCACCTAAGGAGGGTCTTTCAACGGCTGGACCTTCCAGACAGCTGATGGACAGGTGTCAATAGGCCTAGGTTGCTCTGGGCCTTTTGCTAGGCAGGCTCAATCTCACTACTAGTGGCAACGGACTTCAGTTCACAGGGAGGCCATCCCCACATAGCTTTAGGTACAGCACAGGCAGAAGCAAACCACATATAGCTCTAGGTTCCTACTAGGTAGCTGTGAGCCGGTAATAGGCAAGGCTGAAATTCGCCTGCATGGGAGGCCCTCCCAAGATACACCAGAAACAACACACCCAGTGGCCACCTTCAGACCACACCAGAGCACTATCTGGTTAGCCCCACAAGTGGCACACTCAAATGGAGGTCTCAAAAGTCACAAGAGCCCATGGGGGCGAATCCTTTTCTGAGGGGTCAGCCCCCACACAGCAGCTCATATACTATGGGCATAGCCAATCCTCATAGTCAGTCAGCCTGGGAGTCAATCCCACACACTGATGCACCAAAAGCAATCAAGGCTCAACTACAGCAGGAGCATACATACAACACACACAAGGGACACTCCTGGAACACATGCACAGGTGATCAGGGAGACTGTGCCACTGGACCACACAGGACACATACTATATAAGGCCACCCAGAAAAGACTGAGAGACATAGGAGATCTACACAGACATTCTTTTCAAGAGCACATGGAACGTTTTCCAAGATAGCCTACATGCTAGTCCACAAAACAAGTCTCAATAAATTTAAGAAGCTTGAAATAATATTAAGCATCTCTGACCACAATGATATGACACTAGAAATCAATTACAAGAAAAAAAATGAAAACACATAAACACATGGAGCCTAAATAATATGCGACTAAATAATGAATGGGTCAACAACGAGATCAAGGAAGAAATAAAAAAATACCTTAAGACAAATGAAAATGAAAACACAATGATCCAAATTGTATGATACACGGCAAAAGCAGTTCTAAGAGGGAAATTCATAGCAATGTAGGTCTGCCTAAAGAAACAAGAAAGGGGCCGGCCCGGTGGCTCAGGCGGTTAGAGCTCTATGCTCCTAACTCCGAAGGCTGCCGGTTCGATTCCCACATGGGCGAGTGGGCTCTCAACCACAAGGTTGTCGGTTCAACTCCTCGAGTCCCGCAAGGCATGGTGGACTCCGCCCCCTGCAACTAAGATTGAACATGGCACCTTAAGCTGAGCTGCCGCTGAGCTCCCAGATGGCTCAGTTGGTTGGAATGCGTCCTCTCAACCACAAGGCTGCTGTTTCAACTACCACAAGAGATGGTGGGCTGTGCCCCCTGCAACTAGAAAACGGCAACTGGACCTGGAGCTGAGCTGCGCCCTCCACAACTAAGATTGAAAGGACAACAACTTGACTTGGAAAAAAGGCCTGGAAGGACACATTGTCCCCAATAAAGTCCTGTTCCCCTTCCCCAATAAAAATCCTTAAAAAAAAAATAAATAAATAAAAAATGACTGTACCATGCCAGCAAAAAAGCAATTAAAAAAAAAAAAAGAAGAAGAAGAAAAATCTCACCTATTTACACCTAAGAGAACCGGAAAAAGAAGAGCCAACAAAGCACAAAGTGAGTACAGGGAAACATATACCATGCTCATGGATAGGAAGAATATTGTTAAAATATCCACACTACCCAAAGTAATATATAGATGCAATGTAATCCCTAACAAAATACCAATGGCATTTTTCACAGAACTAGAACAAATAATCATAAAATTTACATGAAACCATAAAAAACCCTGAATATCGATGGCAGTCTTGAGAAATAAGAATAAAGCTGGAGGTATCATGTTACCTGATATCAAATTATACTACAAAGCTATAGTAATCAAAACAGCATGACATTGGCATTAAAACAGACACAAAGGTCAATGGAACAGAATAGAGAGCCCAGAAATAAATCCATGCCTATATGGTCATTTAATCTATGACAAAGGAAGCAAGAATTTACATTGAGGTAAAGACAGTCTATTTAATAAATGGTGTTGAGAAAACTGGATCAATACATGCGAATAAATGAACCTGGATCACCTCCTTACACCATATACAATAATGAATTTAAAATGGATTAAAGACTTAAATGTAAGACCCTAAACCATAAACTCCTAGAAAATAATATAGGAAATAAATATAGGAAGTAAACATTACCCTTAGTAATATTTTGACTGATATATGTCATTGGGCAAGGGAAGGAAAAGAAAAAAATAAACAAATGGGACTACATTGAACTAAAAAGTTTTTTCACAGCAAAGTCACCATCAACAAAACAAAAAGACATCCTACTGAATAAGAGAAGATATTTGCCAATGATACATCTGATAAGGGGTTAATATCCAAAGTTTATAAAAAAAACTCAACACCAACGAAACGAACAATCCAATTTAAAAATGGGCAGAGGACCTGAATAGACATGCCTAACCACTGTGCTGTACACCTGTAACTAATATAAAATAATATTGAATGTTAACTGTATATATGTCAACTATACATATATATATGTAAAGTACAGCATAGGGAATATAGTCAATGGTATCGTAATAGCTATGTACAATGTCAGATGGGTAGTAGACTTGGTGGGATTATCACTTTGTGAGGGGTGTAAATGTCTATTACATTGTTTTGTATGCCTGAAACTAAAATAATTCTAAAACTAAAAAAAATAATAATTCTGTAAGTACAAAGATAAAAACACACTCCTCTGCACTAATCACCCAAAATAAAGAAATGTAAACTTTTTTCATATTTGCTTAACACTTTAAAAATTAAAATTATATAGTTGAAAAAAAAAGAAAACATTATCACTAAACCAAAATATTAAACAGAAGTCCCAAACTATCGTCGAACCAACACCAGCCAAAGAGTAGCCACACTATCAAAAAGGATGGGCCACCACGGTTCTGGAGGACACTGTAATGTTCGGAATAATTTTTCTTTCTCTGTTGGTTATATAACTCTCACTTTACTTAGTAATAATTAGCTACTATTTATTTGATACATACTACACGCCGCCTTGCCATTTCAAACGACAGAGAAGTAGGACGCATATTCAAGTTACCTTTAGTTAATGGGCATTAGTTATAAACATAATGGGAAGGTAAAGGTAACATCAAAGCATTTTAAGCAAACCCTTTGCAAACAGGAAGACTTCTGGAGTGCCAATCCGGACACAAGCAATTCTAACGGTTGTACCCTCAGAAGTGAGGACTCTTTGATCTCTTATTTGGTGTCTCCTCCCGTCTCTGACCCAACTCCGGAAGAGAGACCATCTATCTTTCTTCCTCCTACATCAGCAAAGGTACAGAGCTCCTCTTGGGCAGAGCTCTGCAGGGGATCTCCTCACCACCTCCAGAGAGCCAGGAAATGCCTGCTCCTGGGAAGGCCCTAAGCCTTGATTCCGTCAGTTCCCCAGCAAGCTTATAGGGCACCATACTTGACATTTGCCTAAGAAACCCCTTGAAAGCAGCTGTCTGTCTGGCAGGCATTCGGTGTTTCTTCTAAAGAGTAAGATAGTTGGCAGACATCTTTTTGTGGTACCTGCCCCCCAACATAATATTCCCATCACCATTACTTGATTTTACAAATATGGAAACGAGGCCCTGAGGGTAATTTGTCCAAGTTCTCACGTCTAATACAGAGCAGTGGCAGGATTCAAACCTCCCAGAGTTTATGACACCCAACACCAGCACCAGGGTTTGACCCGGTGAATTTGCGGACCCTGTCCCCGTCCCTAGGTCAGCAGCCAAGCAAGACTGGACTGGGGATGGACCTGCAGGGTACCAGGGTTAGGAGGGGCTGTTGGAACGGCCTGCAGGATGTAGGGGCGGAAGCGGAAGCGCCGCAGGGCCGTAGCCATGGAGACGCTGGGGGCGGGGCCGGGCCCCGGAGAAGCGCGACCTTTGACCGGTAATCGAGGCTGCGTCAGAAGCTGCTGCAGACGGAAGTGCGGAGGTGGCGGTGGGGCCGCGCGACTGCGGGACACCGGACCGTAGTGGGCGGGCGGTCATGGAGGTAACGCGGCCACGGCGGCGGATTGGGGTTGGGGCCCATCACTTTCCCGCCGAGCTTTCCCCACGCCGCGGCTCGACGCGGAGATGGGCTGCGCTGGAGGCATCGGCAGCCTCCCCTTTGCCACCCGAAACCCTGCGCTGCCCCTGTTTCCGTCTTTTCCAAACTCCGTCCCTCGCGATTACCCGCCCCTTAGAGCCACTTATGTACGATTTACCACAGCGACAGCCTCCTCCTTCCCCAGTTCACTTTTTCGTGTTAAGGGTTTCCTCCACTTCATTCCACGGAAGGGTTTTTATCTCTTATGGTTTCACGCGTTGTGTCCGCGATAGGAAAAGAGTTCTTCTGACCGCCTGGGTTTGATTTTGCTTTGCAGGATCCTGTTCAAGATGGGGTGGCTTCTCCAGCTACCCCTGGAACCGGGAAATCTAAGGTGAAGAAAATACTTGACTAGCAGGCACCCTGAAGAGTGGAAGGGTGATGAATTGGAAAATTTTGGCATGGGAGGAGGGGTGGCCTATTTAATAGAAATAGTCTTTTTCCAAGGGATCTCAATTTTAATTTACGTAGTCACCCATCTATTTCCTTTTTAAGTTTCCTGGTATGAAAAGAGTTGACTTTTTGTTTACTTCCTGCTCCTGGTTAGCACTGTTGAGAGATTCTGCAGTTTTTCAGACATTAAACAAAGTAGTCTAATTTATGAGGATTTATGTAGTGGAGTGGAAAGCAGTGACATAGATAGGAATCAAGGGACTTTATTCTGTAGGTTTCTCTCCTACTGTGTGAAGAGTGGAATTGGGTAATTTTTATGGCCCTGTACAACATTTACCATTCAATGATTCTCAAAGATAGCATTTTATTGCTTGCATACTAAGTTTCAGGCACTTGCCTAAACACTCAGTTACTTTATTTCAGCTTCATGATAACCATGAGATAACTACTGTTATCCCAGTTTTACAGATGAGAAAACTGAGCGCACCCATGAAATAATTTTACCTGATTTTTCAGTTAAAGTCTAAATGCAACCTGATTCATTGCTGTAAGAATTATGCTTACATATTTTTATGTAATAAAGATATCTTTCAGCCTTGAATAGAATGAAATAATTTCACAGCTCTAAAGAGCTTGAAGTAGAATTATTCTTAGTTCCCTAATTTAGCAATTAAAGAAATAAAAAACTAGAATGTGTCTTAACCTCTGCCAACAATATCTGTATGTAAGAGGATATGTGCTGTTTTTTTACATTTCATAGTAGTTAACTAATAATCGAAGTTGCATTTGTTAATTTTAAAAAATGTGGTGTTTGGTTGACATGATTTATTCAGTACATGTTTTATTTTTAGGCAGACATTATGTTTCTTTTTTGTGGTGTAGTAGAAACATGAGTTATGACAAATTAGTAACATCAGTAAATTTTTCAGCTGGAAACATTGCCCAAGGAAGATCTTATCAAGTTTGCCAAAAAGCAGATGATGCTACTACAGAAAGCTAAATCAAGATGTACAGGTATTGAGTTGAAAATATTCATCTTAACCACAATATCATTTAATCATGGTTAAAAATTAGTTTTTTAGCAGTTCATTGGTTTGTTTTGTTTACCAGTGAATCCAGTAAAATCTTAGACAATTTCGTGGAATCTATTATTTAACATTCTAACCATTGCCTCTAATTTTTTTGTTATCTCATATCTCTAAACTGCAGTTACCTTTGAATTATTAAAATTAAGTCATGGAGGAAGATTTTTAAAAAGAATTTGTTAAAGTTAACATTTTTTCTTTTAGTCAATTAAAATGTTAGAGACACAAGGTTGTAGGCCCAAAGTAGTAAAAAGAGACCTAAATAAAGTAATAAAAAATTTCCATTTTTGGAATTTTGAATTATATTTATTTGCTGAAGTTGATTGATTCCCTGTTCAGTATCCCTTTCTTTATATTCCAAAAGAATGAAGATACTAATATGCTTTTTAGCACATGTGGGTGATTGCTTGAATTTCCAGTGACTTAACAAATGTTAACTGCCCAGCCTTAAAAGCCAAGATTTATTTTGTACTCAGAAAGGTCACAGTGTGCTTTGGATTGATTTGTGATGGAATACTTTATTTGGAAAGGTGTTCTAGGCTCCAGACCTAGACATGAGTTGATGAAACAGATTAACACACATTTAACATAAGGTTAGTTGTTGCTTTAAGATTGTATAGTAAGAAGTTGTTTACAGTTGAAATAATGTCTTGGATTTGCTTCAAAATTTATCTGGATGGGTAAGAAAAGAGCGAAATGAGAAAGTGAATACAGGTCAGGATGAAACAAGATTGGCCATATAATAATTGCTAAATCAAGGTGATGGGTGCATGGAGATTAATCATACTATTCTCTCTACTTTTATTTGTTTGGAGTTTCCATAATAAAAAGGAAAATAAAAGGTAATACTGGATGAAGTTAATTTTTTCTCAAAATATCTATTACTTCTGAAATGTATTCTAATTTATAGTGATTTTTTTTCTTTTTTCTTTTTTAAGAATGTGCTTATTAGTTTAGCCAGTAACTGTTTTCTTCATTTCTGAACTGGAATCCTTTTTTTAAATTTAATAATTTAGAATTGGAGAAAGAAATTGAGGAACTCAAATCAAAACCTGGAGGAACTGATATTATTAAGGTAATGAAACAGTTGTGAATATTGCCTTAATTTTTATTATTTACTTAGAGGGAGTCTAATGTTAAATTGCATTTCCTTGAAGGGCTGTCAGCCGTCTTGAGTGCTATCTGGCTTTCCATCCCTGTTTTTCCAGTTCCTCTGGAAAAGGAACTCTGCCCTTAGATAAGTTTTTAACCTCTGTGGTTGACTGTAAAGAGAGGGTTAAATGACCTCTAGGTCCCTTCTGTTCTCTCCTTTTCATCCAACATACTCTGTAATTATAATTGTTGCCTCAATCTCAGTCATGCTCTTCTCTCTCTCCCTCAGAAAACCCAGTCATACTCGGGACTTTCATGATGACTTCTGGACTGATCATCTATAGATAGATAGAGAGATAGAGAGATATGTATCCCTGAACTGACCGAAATCTCACAGTTGAATTTCGAGCTGTTTGGGGAAATAAAAACCTTCACCCATTTCTCTTGTCTTCTCTTCAGTATGACCAAATCTCCTTCCCTGGACAACCATTTTTCAGGCCTTTTTTTGAGGCACTATTTTTCAGGCCTTTTAACATTAGAGACTCTTCAGCTTTCCTGTCTCCTTTATTCTGTATGTGTGTCAGTTACCAAAGACCTATTGTTCATTCAGAATAATGCTGCAGTTTATCCTTTTTCTCCCCATTTCCATGGCTCTGTGTTAAACTCCTAATGTCATCTGTGACTTATCTTAATAATCTCTGAACGAGGCTCTGTTTCTCTTTTTAGTCCTATATACTGTGGCCAGATCACAGAATTCTACTTTTATCTTGTTTAAGAACCTGAGTTGCTTATTCTTATGTGTCCTATAATTAAATACTTTTCCTTCCCCCACTTGGCCTAACCTTCTTAAAAGGTTCTTTTTCTTTTCAAGTTCTACAATAATTTTTTTCCTTTTCCATATTTATAATTTGAGTTTTGTTATCCTTTGATTATATATTATCTTGCACTCTCATTAGGCAGCACTCAGCTTGTGAGCAGTGGACAATTGAGGGACTCCCCCAGGGAGTTATTACAAGGGGTCTTTAAATCCTTATGCGTATCGTGCAGTATCATTTCATTCTTTATTTAGCTAAAATAGTAAATGAAGCGTGAATGGTGTGCACAAATGCCATTTGGATTTACAAGTACTGATTTAGTTGAGCATTACTGAAGTCATAGTAGTTTTCTTTGTTTATCTGGTCGTTATGTATTTTCTTAATCAGTGCTAGTAAAAGTGCAACTACATGGTGTTTAATTAAGAGTACTGACTCGAGCCAGATGGCCTGATCGAGATCTTCAGATTCCCTGCTCTGCTGTCTACCAGCTATGTGACCATGGCCAAGTTCCGTAACGTCTTTCTCTGACTTAATTCCTTCATCTGTAGACTAGAGATAATAATACCTACTTTTCATATGGTTGTTTTGAGTATTATGAGTAAATACATGTACAACACTTAGAACTGGGCCTGTCACATAAATGCTTGGTAATTATTTATTACTATTATTACTATATATTGTTTGTGGGCAATATTTTATATACATGTGTACATACACACACTAAAAGGAGATTTTTGTATTTGAAAAGAAAACCACAAAATTTTTTTCTAATTTTGTATCAGTTAACTCTTAGTCCTTAAAATACTTTTTATGCAGTTGCATTTCAGAATATCTAAATGTCTGCCCCTTACTTCCTCCTTTCACCAATCTACGTATTCTCCCATTCTGTCAAAACTTCTAAAGATGAGATTAGAAAATTTCTCTTAAGTTAGCCACCTTTACCTTTCAGTTTATTAATTTACTATTAAAGCATGTTATCCAGACTGCTCAAGTCTCAGAAAGTAAAGGTTTGGTAAAATTAAATGCGAATGAAATCCTTAGTTATGGAATCTTTGGTTTCCATTTGTAATGAGAACATTACTTTGGGGAGCGATTGAAAAAGATATGTATCAGTTATTCAGCTGCTATTAGGTTGGTGCAAAAGTAATTGCAGTTTAAAAGGTTAAAAATAATTGCAAAGACTGCAATTACTTTTGCACCAACCTAATACAAGTTTTCTCTTTTAGAAAAGTCATGTACTGCAATATGATAGGTCCTCTACACCTCTGCAATGTGGAAAATACTTTCTTGATAAGTTTTCTCTCTTTATTGGGAAAACTACAATAAAAAAAACGTGGCTTTGAAAATAAAATTTTCTGTTCTTCATATAATGTTAGAAATTTATGACTTTTCACAAGTTTTATTTATAAAAATTCTACTAGTTATCTTCTAGTGCATTGAAATATGTTTAAAGTTTTATCGCAAACCTGACATACTTGGCTTTTAAAAAAGACGACTAAAAAGCCATATTTCCCATGACAAAATTTGAGGTGTATGGTATTACAGTGAATTTATATGCTGCTTCCAAATGCAAGAAGGTGAAAAATTGCATGTTAAGGTATTGGAATTTTTAGTACATATCACTCTTGTCTTTTTCTCTTTGCTGGAATCAAATTTGTATTTCCTAAGAAATAACTGTCTATTCTGGGCCTTGAATCTATAAGATTTTTTCAGTAAATGATCTCTGTATACCTTCTAAAATTAATGAATGCATTTAGGCTTCCCCTGATTTTTACCAGTCAGAAGTTTATATTATAATACTATATGATATGTGAAACAACTAATTTTTAAAACTAAAATTGTTTTAATCAAAGGGGAATATGTACATGATTTAGAAATAATACTAATAACTAAGTAACTCATTATAATACTAAATAACTTCTGGAAATTATCACTGTATTTCTAAACAATTTTTATACTGCTATTCCTTGATTTATCCATTTTAGACATTCAGCTGTTAACTTCCTGTTAAAATAGATGAAAATTTAGCTATCTTTCATAATAACTTATGCTTTCTAAATGGTCAGACAGATCAAATGATCTTTTACGTTTTTTCCTGGACACCTGCCCTCTAAAGCCTTTTGTCCTCCTGCACTGATTTGGTCTGGTTGTTCTCTAGGTTCACTGAATAGTTTTCCTGGAATTTGCCTTTCACCACGATTCTGTGAATTTCTACACTGCTTTCCTATGTTGGACCCGTTTGCTAGGTCACACTCCATTCACCTTTTTGGTTAACTCTCATTTTGGTAGAGCATGTTCTTGTATAGCCGCCTAAGAACGTATGCATGGGAGGAAATTTTTTGTCATCTTATATTTTAAAATGGCTTTGTTCTATTTCTATGTTTGAATGATAGCTATAAGTTGGTAATAGAACTCTAATGTTTCTACATCTGTTTTTGTGTTTTTTTAAATAAGAAAAATTTTCTTTATTATTTCACATAAGTTTAGAGGGAGGCAGTTCTAGTGTGATGGTGGACTAATGCTTACTTAGGATTTTAATGTTTCTATAGATTTTAACATTAAGGATTAAGTCTATCTATAGTTGTGGTGAAATGTGTGATTTTACTGTCTGCAAAGTCCTTGGGTATTGGTATCAAGTATGCCAAATTTGTAGAATAACTTGGGAATTCTTGCTTTTTATTTTGTCTGAACAAGTTTATATGTAATTGGGATAATCTGTTCTTTGGAAATTTGATAGAACTCACCTGCAAAACTATCTATTTCTCCTGTCTTTTTTGGTGAACAATTTTAAACAACTAGTTTGATTTTTAAGTAAAGTATTAATTATACTTTTTAATTATTTTTCATGAGTTAGTGAAGCTGTATTTTTCTAGGAATTTTTATCCATCTCATTCCAGTTTTCAATATTATTGCCAAATGGTCGTTCATAATACACTCTTTAACTGTCTGATTTAGGTGTAGATATGTTTTCCTTTTTATTCATGGTATTCTTTGTTACTTCGATCTTCCCTTGATCAGTCTTGTGAGAGGTTGTCTGCTTTGTTAGCTTTTATCCAAAGAACTGACCCTTGAATTGTTGATCTATTTTCCATTTTATGAACTCCCTTTCCTGTTTAATTTCTGCAGAGAATAAACCTATGTCTGAGGGAAATAGGACATGAGGAATTTCTTGCCTATTATCCTAACCGCTCCCTATTCATATTGTCACCCAATCCTGTTTTTGAACCCCACATACATACCTCCCTAGACAACATCTGGTGCCTCCAATTCCTGAGGTTTAATTATTTAGAGAGTATTTGCCAATTTCTCGTAAGTGTTTCCCTATAAAGGCCCTTAGGTGATAGCTTTCTTCTTCTCTATAATTCAGTCCTTCCTCTACCACTTTCAGTTTTCCAAAAATATGTTGAAATTTCTCATATCCATGATGTCTTTTTTCCTTTTCTCTTTGTTCTTATGTATATACCTTTTAAAATCTTTTATTCTTAGTTCAGTGTGGTTCGGAAAAGGTGAGGAGATAATTATGCATGTGGTCAATCCACCATTTTTAACCTCGGGCAAACAAATCATCCTGTTCCAAAACAGGCATTGACTGAACGTCTGGATGCTGTTCTTCTGGAAAAAGCAGAAACTGAGCAACAGAGTCTTTCTCTGAAGAAGGAAAATATTAAAATGAAACAAGAGGTTGAAGTAAGGCACTATTTTAATTTGTTTAATTAACTTCTATAGTATAGTCATGAATTTTAGACCTAAGACCTTAAAAAGCATCTGATCTCATTTTAACAATTTAGAAACAAGGAAACAAGTTCATATTTTAAAAAATTTTGTAAGAAAGTACTTATTTAAGTAGGTTGATTCTCACATATTCTAAATACTATTATCTGTTCTGTTCTTAGATGTTCATTGCTTCTTGGGTCTGGGCAAATTTCTCCAAAAAGTCTTTTATTAATCTACTCAGGAGATATTCATTAAAGCCTCGTGACTTAATATAACTTAACATAATTTATCACCTTTTAAAAGAAAATTAAATTCAGTGATTTCCTAGCATTTAGTTAATACTTTGATAACATTAGTACTGCTGATGTGTATTGTTATACTAAGGTAGTCAGAGCCTAAGTAGAATTCTTGGAGTATCAGTATCCTATTTCTGTATGTACATTTCTGTTCATTTTCCCTCTAGTTAGCCTGTGGCTAATATTTTTCCTGAGGGCAGGTGTTTCTTTTGTCTTAACTAAATAATTTTTGTGTGCTTATTTTATAATAGGATTCTGTAACTAAGATGGAAGATATGCAGAAGGAGTTTGAGCAATCACAAAGAAGCTGTGTGAAGGAAATGGAAAATTTGAAAACTGAATTAATGGCAGTACATTCCAAACACAGTGAAGATAAAGCCAACTTGCAAAAGGAATTGAAAGAAGCAAGAAAAAAACAATTAGAGTTTTCAGAACAACTTAAATTTCAGAGTGACTCTGAAGATAATGTTAAAAAACTGCAAGAAGAGATTCAGAAAATTAGGCCAGCCTTTGAGGAGCAAATTTTACATCTGCAAAAGCAATTAGAAGCTGCCACAAATGAAAAGGAACAAGAAATTACTCATCTCCAAGAAGTCATGGAGGCTAATTCTCAGCATTACCAAAAAAATGTTAATAGTTTACAAGAAGAACTTCTGCAGTTGAAAGCTACACACCAAGAAGAGGTGAAAGAGTTGATGTGCCAAATTGAAGCATCTGCTAAAGAACACGAAGCACAAGTAAATGATTTAAACCAGCTAAAGGAGAACTTAGTCAAACAATATGAGGAAAGTGAGAAGAACATTCAGGTGAAATCTGAATGTGAATTAGAAAACGAAGGGAAACTGTCAAATGCAAACCAAGAAAATCAGGTGTGTTCTTTGCTCTTACAAGACGACAGTTTTGTAGAACAAATAGTAAATGAAAAAGTCAAACACTTAGAAGATACCTTAAAAGAAAAGGATCAAAAAATAGAAAAGCTTATGGTTCAATTGAAAACTCTCTCTGAAGACCAGGAAGCATTGTTATCTGAAGTGAAGTCTCTTCATGAGGAAAATAATAGACTAAATTCAGAAAAGAATCAATTGAGTAGGGATTTGGAAGCTCTTCTGTCTCAAAAAGAAGGATGTCTTACACTTAAGGAACACATTTCTGAATTAGAAAAGAAACTTCAGTTAACAGTTGAAGAACGAGATAATTTAAGTAAACTGTTTGAAAATGAGCAAGTTCAGAAGTTATTTGTCAAAACTCAGTTGTATGGTTTTCTTAAACAAATGGAGTCGAAAGTTTCAGAAGATGATGAAGAGCAAGATGTTGCAAATGTCCTACAAGCTGTAGGTGAATCCTTAGCTAAAATAAATGAGGAGAAACACAACTTGGTTTTTCAGTATGATAAGAAGGTGGTAGAGTTAGAAAAGAATATAAAGTGCCTTCAAGAGGAGAATATAATTCAATGTGAGGAACTTAGGTCTTTACTAAGAGACTATGAACAAGAGAAAGTTCTCTTAAGGAAAGAGTTAGAGGAAACCCAGTCAGAAAAAGAGGCCCTGCAGTCTGATCTTCTAGAAATGAAGAATGCTAATGAAAAAACAAGGCTTGAAAATCAAGATCTATTAATTCTAGTTGAAGAAGCATCACAAAAATTAGGTAGCAACAGTGAAATCCATAAAGAAAAGGAAAAATCTTTTACAGAGGAACTTGAAAACCTAAGGCTAGTATTAGAACAAAAAGAATCTGAATTGCAAGATGTAAGAGCAGAGTTGATGTTATTAAAGGTACTGTTAATTTAAATTTTATTGATTTAAATATTCTTGGTGCTAATCATAATATATACATCATACACTTTGAAGTCAGAAGTAAATTTTTAGCATTTAAGCTCAAAGGGAAAATTTCTGAAAAATGCATTAAACATTTTCATGTTGTATATCTTGTTACTACATTGATGACTTTTTGGTTATAGATCATTTTAGAATTTTTGCATAAGATTAAATGATTAGAGGGTTCAATGTCTACTTGGTCAATATTGTATAACTAGTCACCAGCAAAACTGCAATTAAGCATGAAAAAATTTGAATTTTCATTGTTGTGTGATGTACATATTATCTCTCTTAAAGAGCACTTACTATTGAACAAAATAGTAGGCTATAGCATTTAACTTTAGCCAAAATTTTAAATTTTTCTCTAAAATTTGTGAAAGTATGATAAACTGTAATCATTTAATCTTTTTCATGTTAATTATGTATTTGATATGTGTCAGATTTTCATTTTGGCCTGAATACTACTGTTTGTTTATACTAAATGCTACATGCAAAAGGTCAGTATTACCTGCTCTATCAGTGGAAGAAAAGACTGTTCACCAAATTGCATTTTGTATGAATTCTCTTTAATATGATTTTCTCATGCTTAACATGATGGCCAGTTCATCATGGGGAATGAAATAATTCTGGTTTTGTTTTTGTTTTTCCTATAAAATCTAGGATTCCCTAGAGAAAATACCTTCTGTAGAAAATGATCAACCTTCAGTGAAAGAGCTGGATGAAAAAATAGGTGAGTACAGTTTTGCATATGTTGTCACAATTAATTACACAGATTCTTCTTAGTGTTAGAATAGATTGGGAAGCATAGTAGCCAATTGATGAGTCGTTAAATCATAAGAAGTAGCTGTCTCTTCTTAATGTCCCCATTCTTGCCTCTCTGCCATCTGTTTACCTTCTCTTTCAAAATTGTGATTTTCTGTTGTTTAATCCAAACAAAGGACTGATGTTATTTCATTTGTAAATGGCTCCATGATTGATTTGTATTATTTTTCGTTTAACAAACTATTTGAATGCCCAGCTACCTAGGCACTGGTAATAGAAAGGTGATTGAGATACAGACCATGTCTTCAAAGGGTTCGTTGCCAGAAGGGGTCATTATTACAGTAGTTTAAGGTGTGGGAACGGTCCAGAGCTGGCAGTGCAAAAAGGCATGATTAACTGCCTGTTTTGAGTGAGGAAAAACATCACAGAATAGGCTATACTTTTCTTATGTCTCGAAGAATGAAAACTTTGTCACAAGAAGAAAGGTATTGTAGCAAGAGGAAGCAGCAGGTGCTTGTATGTTAGCATACAGAACATTAAGGGGAACACTAGGAAATTCCTGGCGAGGCAGGAGTCTGATCATAGAAGCACCAGTGTGACATGCAGTGAAGTTGGGACTTCATCTTACCCATTTATTCCTCATCGTAACCTTATAGGGTGGCTCTTTTAAAGATGAAGAAACAAATACTTAGAAGTGTCATGTAATGTGCCCGTAATTCCTCATTTTAGTGCCCACTTAGATTGGCAGAGTGAGGGGGAGAGGGTAGTTGAAAGTTTAGAATGACTCCCAATTTTATGTAATGAATGACGGGGGTAAGTCAGGTTAGGGGAGAGCAGGAGCTTAGTTTTAGATAAATTAAGTTTAAATACCAACACAAGTGAAGATGTCAAGTAGATTGCTATATACATGAATCTGGAATTAAGGAGAGAGAGCTAGATTAGAGAAAATTTGTAGTCAGCGTAATAGTTGGCATTGGAAGCCGTAAGACTGAGATCACCAAGGAAGTGAGCATAGAAAAAAAGATGAGGTCCACAGAAAGTTTTCTGTCGTTTAAAAATCAGAGAGATAGAAACAACAAAGGAAATTGAAAAGGAGCTGCCACTGAGGTAGGAAAACCCAGAGCGTTAAACGTCTTGGAAGCTGAGACAAATGAAGTGCAAGTAAAGGAAGTGTTTCAAGATGGAAAAATGGTTAACCATGGTGAATGCTATCATGGGTCAAGTAACATTAGTACTAAGAACTAACCTTTGAATTAAGCAATCTAGAGGTCATTGATAACTTGGTAACAGTTCCCGTGATACACCAAAGCCAGAGCCTGATTGAAGTGAGTTCAAAAAAAAATGGAGGAAGAGAAATTTGAAAGCATGTATAGACAGCTCTTACAAAAAGAGTTTTGCTATTAAAAAAAGAAGAGATGGGACAATATCCAGAGGGGGAAATGTGGTTTGCCTTTCTGTGTGTGTATGATGTTTCACCTATCTCATCATGACCTCTCCCCTATCCTCTTTGGCTGCATACACTATTTATTCCTGACCTTAATCTCTTGATGATTTTTTTCTTGTTGCATGTTTATAAACTGTTAGGAAAAAACCAATAGA
This sequence comes from Rhinolophus sinicus, assembly GCF_036562045.2. Classification (NCBI taxonomy): domain Eukaryota; kingdom Metazoa; phylum Chordata; class Mammalia; order Chiroptera; family Rhinolophidae; genus Rhinolophus; species Rhinolophus sinicus. The sequence goes on along the minus strand of NC_133755.1, from coordinate 65,534,418 downwards.
GAAGGGGACATGCTGCACAAGAGAGGGGGAGAATTGTTACACTGAGGCCTGCCTGAGTAGGTGGGAAGGTATAGGATGAAATGCAGAATTGGAACAGTTGGCCCATGCTGCATACACACAGACGATTCACCTGTAGCAGCCAGAAAAAGACAGCCTGTATGAGCATAGGTGCAACTAGATTAATAAGCAGGGACAGAAATTCAAATCATAACTGAAGTTAAGCAATGATACCATCAAGAAGTAAGATATGGAACAGTGGAGTTTGAATGGGGGAGATGGCTAAAGAGATGAAGGGGAAAGATCAAGATTGGATACGTAAAACGCATTAAAGGTTTAGTCATAAAAATCAGTCCTGCCAATAAGCATGTGCCTAGGGAGCGTAAATATATAACTTCATCTGGTATCTCTTTTACTTGATGCTTGTTTGCAAATTACCACCTAAAATCCTGGCATACTTGGTGTTTCCAGGAAATCTTCTAAGGTTAAAGATGTCCTAACAACCTCTCCAATTCCTAGACATTTATAAAATAGCTTTAAAAAAATAAAAATAAAAAGTAGGTTATTTTTGAGGATTAAAGAAAATTGAAATGTTTTACATTGTTTGCCTCACTTAGATAATAAATAATTAAGCTTTCACTTAAAAATACAGATATTAATATTTTTGCAACTTATTTTATTACTTTTAATTTCAAATTGCAGATTTTGTGTTCCAGATTAAAGATCGATTCTAGGGCTAAAATAAGTAAATACTTTGAATGTTTTCCCTTTTGAGTTCATATATAATCCATTCATTTTATGTTTTTAGAATATCTGGAAAAAGAATCCAAAGAGAAAGGGGAGAAAATAAATAAGATAAAATTAGTTGCTGTGAAGGCGAAGAAAGAACTGGATTCTAGCAGAAAAGAGGTAAGGTAACTTAAAAATGCAAGATTCAAGAATGTTACATTTTAGAAAATCAAGTTTTTCTGTTCATAAAAAACTCTATTGTATATTAAAAATAGGCCCAGACTCTAAGGGAAGAACTCGAATCTGTTCGATCAGAAAAGGATCAGTTGTCTGCTTCCATGAGAGATCTCATTCAAGGAGCAGAAAGCTATAAGGTAAAAATAGTTGTTTTAATAACAAATTATATGTGTACATGAAATGGTTGTCTATAACGTAACACCTTGTATATTTTAGTGAGTCATTTTTTCTGTTTTTGTGTAATGTGGTATCATCTTAGTGTTAAGATTTTAAGTAGCTAATCTTTAAATAGTGCCTTATCTTTTAAAACTAAAATTCTGTTTTGGCATTTCATAACAAAATCGGTAACAAAAGAAGATGGCTGTTATTACTGTTATTATTTAATACTATTCTGGCCAAGTGAATAAACCTGAAGCTTAAACAATAGGTCTAACAGTAAAATGAAAGCATTATTATCTGGAGGTAATATGCATATCTACCTAAATAACTTGAGAATCTTTTATAAAAATGTAAGAATTAAAAATGAAAGTATAACAAAACTACTGAATGCATGATAAATACCATTATATTTATGTATTCACTCAAGTATTTTTATAGCCGTGCTGAATACTGAGTACTGGGGAGATGGTGGTCAACCAAATAGTCTAAGTTATTGCGCCCTTAGGACTTAAATTCCAATGGCAATAACAGACAAGCATACAAAAATACAAGATGCATACTGTATAGAAAAGTAAAGGTAAGGTTAAGACAGTGAGCAGTTAACAAGGGATTTGATTGAAAGAAGAAAACCCTTTAGTAGTCAAAAAATAAAATTTGGGGAAGGACTTTAATGAGAAAATTTAGCACATAATGAAGAAAACTGCAAAACATATAGGATGACTGAATATTATTTGAAATATTAGTTCACAGTTTGATTTACAAATTCTAAAACAATTTCACTAAAAATTCTAGGGATTTTTTTTTTTGGTGGAGCAATCTTCACAATTCCAAGTTTCAAATGGAAAATGAGCTAACAAGAATAGTATTTTTTAAAGTGAAAAGTGATATCTTGCTCTAGCAGACAATAAAATTTATTATAAAACTACAATAATGTGATGTAATTCTTAAGCAAAAATAAGACATTAATTTAACAGGAGGCAGAGAGACTTATACATAACAACAATAGGCCAGGCTCTGTTCTAAGCACTATGAATGTTATTACATATAGTAATTATAAAACAACCCCATGAAGTATGTTATTAACATTGCCAGTTTACAAGTGAGGAATCTGAGGCACAAATTGGTTAAGGGACTCACGGTCACAGAGCAAGTAGCATAGCAGAGCTGGGATTGGATTCACACAGTTTGGTTTCAGATTGTTCTTTCACCAACTAAGCTGTACTACCCCAGTAAGATTTAAAAACACAGAAACCAATGAAGAAGGAATTTAAAAACTTTTAGAAAAATCTAGTTAGATTTTTTTTTACTTCATACCACACATGAAAATAAATTCTGGATGGATTAAAGAGTTTTGTCAAAATGAAAAAGATTCTTTAAAATCTAGAATAAAATACTCGATTATTTGACTTCTGAATATGAAATACTTTTCTAAACTTAAAAGCAATTAAAGAAGTTACAAAGGAAAAGATAATGAACTATACAAAATATAAAATTAACATGAAACTATGACAAAGGATTAGTATCCTTAATATATAAAAATATCTCCTAATTCCATTTAAAAAAAAACCACTTATTTAAAATTTATATATGGATTTATCTTTTATGAGCCATTAGGAGCTTGCTTCTTTATATTTTAAGAACCACTGTAATCTAATTTATTAATTTCCTCCAGAGGTAGATCAGGTATACCAATATATTTGTTTAAAATACAGATTTCTAAATACTGAAAACAAAAAGACTAGAATATCTAAATACTGTGGGACAACTACAAAAGGTATAACATATACATAATAAGAATGCTATGAGAAGAAAGAAAGAACAAAAATATTTGACACAGTAATGACTGAGAATTTTCCCAAATTAGCGTCAGGCACAAACCACAGATCAGGAATCTCAGAGAACACTAAGTATGAGAAATCCCAAAAAAACTACACCTAGGCATACCATTTTCAAACTACAGCACATCAAAAATTTAAAATCCTGAAAGAAGCCATAGGGGAAAAACACCTTACCTATAGAGGAACAAAGATAAGAATTACATCGAAATTCTCAGAAACCATACACGAAAGAAGAGTGCAGAATAAAATGCTAAAAAGTGTTGAGAGAAAAAAGATCTACTAACTTAGGCTTCTGTGCCCTGCAAAATTATCCTCCAAAATGTGAAATAGAAATAGACTTGATCAGATAAAAATTGAGGGAATTGGTTGCTAGTAGACATGCCTTTCAAGAAATATTAAAATAAATTCTTTAGAGAAGGAAAATGATAAAGATCAGACCCAGAATAGGCAACACAATATTGAGTAAGAACAAAGTGGGGGATTAACACTACCTGACTGTAAGACTTATTTACTGTAAAGCAACAGCAATTGACTGTGGTATTGCTGAAGGAACAGACAGATTTGTGGAACAGAATAGAGAGCCCAGAAGCAGACCCATATAAGTTAGTCAATAGATCTTTGACAATGGAGCAAAGACAGTCTTCCACAAATGGGTCTGAAACAACTGAACATCCACATGCAAAAAAATGAATCTAGACATAGAGCTTATACCCTTCCCAAAAATTCACTCAAAATGGATCATAGACCTCAATATAAAACTATAAAACTAGAAAGTAATGTAGAAAAAATCCTAGATGACCTTGGGTATGACAATGACTTTTTAGATAGAACACTGAAGGCATGACCCATGAAAGAATAAACTGTACTTCATTAAGTTTTTTCTGCTCTATGAAACATAATGTAAAAAGAATGAGAAAATAAGCCACAGACTGGAGAAAATATTTGCAAAGGACACTTATCTGATAAAGGACCATATACAAAGAACTAATACAACTCAACAGTAAGAAAGCAAAGAACTAATAAAACGCAACAATAAGAAAGCCAAAAACCTAATAAATAAAAAAAATAGGCCAAAGACCTTAAGAGATACCTTACTAAAGAAGATACACAGATGACAAACATGAAAAGATTCTCCACACATATCATCAGGGAAATGCAAATTAAAACAATGAGATACCTCTATACACCAATTAGAGTGACGAAAATCCTAAATGACAGCACCAACAAATGTTGGCAAGGATGTGAAACAACAGGAACTCTCATTCATTGCTGATGGGAATACAAAATGGAACAGCCACTTTGGAAGAAATTTGGTAGTTGCTTATAAAACTAAACATACTCTTACCATATGATTCACCAGTCGTGCTCCTTGTTATTTATCCAAAGGATAAACAGTGGTACAATTAGACAATTGAATATTACAGTCATGAGCCACATAATGGCATTTCAGGCAGTGATGGACTGTATATATGACGGTGGTCCCATAAGATTATAATGGAGCTGAATGTCCTGTAAGAAATAGAAGGACATGTGGTTCAGGAGGAATTTTTTTTTTTCTCATGGGAGCAATATCTGTGGGTCTTGACAGTAGATTCCTTCTCACTCGCAGCACCTCACATCCCAGTCATCCAGCCACTGCCTGACCTATTTCAGCACATAGGAGCCTGTGCCACCAATGCTACCTATTCAGAGGTTATTATAGTCCCCCTAGATTTAGCTTGGTGTCCAGAGTACATTGCCATAAATTCTCTGTTGAGGACCTAAGATTCTGTAGAAGGACACATGTCCAGAGGAGCTACTTTAACAAGGATTAGCGCTACGGCCACTTTAGTAAAAGCTTTCTGTGATAATATGGAGCCAGCCTGTCCCTGTACTTTGTAAATATGAGATGTGATTAAAAAAGAAATACGGGGAATGCAGCTGCCGAGTGCCATTCAACAGAAAGGCAGGGTCTTCAATACAGGAAGTGGAGCATCAAACCTTAGTAACTGTGTGACAAGTTTCAGCTTGTTCAGTGCAGTCAGGTGTGAGCTACAGTTGAGAGGTGTGTTTTAAAGTGTGCCATAAATCATGGATCACAAACAACGCATTAACATGAAGTTTTGTTTCAAACTGCAAAAAAGTGTTAAACACACGAAATGTTAAAATTAGTTTATGGTGATGCTGCAGTGATCATGAAGACAGTTTACAAATGGTTCAAGCGATTTTGTAATGGTTGTGAATTGATTGGAGACGAGAGATTGGGATGTCCTTCAACATCAAAAAAACCCAAGAGAATGTTGACAGAGTGAGCAAAATGATTTGATCAAACAGACGATTGACTGTTAGGGAAATTTCTGAGGATCGGAACATCTGTTATGGTTCTATTCAAGCATTTTAATAGATTTGAGGCAAGTGAGTGTGAAATTTGTTCCACATGTTTTGACTGTCAAAAATAACAGTGTTTGTCAATTTCGTTGGAGTTGTGCAATTGTGCTACTTCAGATTCCAGCTTTTCAAGACATATTATCATGGGAGATGAAACTTGGTTCTATGGTTATGATCCTGAAACCATCGGTCAGAGTTCTCAGTGATAATCACCCAGTTCTCATGCAAAAAAAACATGTCAATCAAGATCTATGAGTAACATCAAGGTGATATTAATTGTGTTTTTTGACCATGATCGAAATGTGTGAGCTCGGTTTGTACCCAGGAACGCTACAGTGAACTCTGAATATTACAAAGGCAGGAATTGGGAATCTAGACTCTGGCTTATAAATTTGTTTTTCCATGTTTATTTGTCTAAGGTTTCTGTTTCTTCTTGGCATACATAAACAGAGGGTTGGGAAATCTGTATTGTTTTCCATAGAGAGATGTCATGCTTGTTTTGTATTACTGTTGATTCCTCTACCTCCAAAAATCAAATCTGTATTCTTTATCCTCTTAGATTCTATCTGGTCTTTTTTGTTTTCACTCATTATGGTTCTAATAGTTATCACTAGCTGCAAAAAATTGAATTGCCATACCAAGGCTGATTCTAGTAAATAATGGCTCCAACAGGAAATTCTGACTATAATAGAAAAAATGGTAAATGTTTAAATTTTAAAAAATTTATTACATAAAAGACACATTGCCATTAATCTCCCTCAAAAGACACCCCCGCCCCTTGCTTCAAACACACTTTATCCTGTTGTTCTTGCCACTTTCTGAAGCAGCTCTGGAAGTCCGCTTTCATGAGTGTCTTTAGTTGAGCTGTTGTGGCTGCCTCAATGTCCTGAATCAATTCGAAACATTTACCTTTCATGGTCATTTTGACTTTGGGGAAGATGCAGAAGTCACAAGGTGCCAGATCCGGTCAATGAGGTGGATGCGGACACACTGTAATGTTTTTGACAGAAAATGCCGTACCGGAAGCGATGTGTGACACGGAGTGTTGTCATGATGGAGGATGAAACCATCTGCCCATTTCTCAGGCTGTTATCTATGCACATAGTTTCTTAAACACTCTAATAAGCCCTTATAATATTCAGAGTTCACTGTAGTGTTCCTGGGTACAAACAGAGCTCACACATTTCAATTAAGGTAAAAAAAAAACAGTATCTCCTAGGGCAGACCATAAAATCGAAACTTAGATTCAAACAGCCACCAATGTGGACAGTGATGGACTATGCATAAATCAGAATTAGAAACAAAATTAGATTTGGCTAAGGGTCAGATTTGGCAAGGAAGAGCCAGAAAGAACATATAATTGCCATGCATGAGACTACTAGAGGAGCCTGGGAAGGGGATCCAAGGACTCGAGATGCAAGGCTGAATGAAGGCCACTTTCAGGCTTCCCAAAATAAATTTTTGAAGAAAACTCAGAAACATTTTCTCAGTTATTCTGCATACAAATTCATTTACGTGAAGGAGAACAGTCAATAGTTGTCCAGAAACAAAGGCAAAAACAGGATTTATGAAAGAGGGGAGAGGGAAAAATATTATAGGCAATCTGGAAACAGTGAATGTCATTTATGTACATATTTTGGGGGTGCCCTGATTGGCTAGTATGTAGCAAAAAAGGTCAGTCTAGGCATTCTATCCTTGAGTAGGGGCCAACTATGAATATCAAAAAAATTCAGTCGGTTTTAAGAGTCTTCAGAACATTTTTAATGTTTTGCCTTAAGATGTGAGAAACTGTATTTAATAATTAATGTCTTCTCATATTCTTCCATTAGCACCTCTGCCGTATAATTAGGCCAGACCTGAAACATTTCCTCATCAGAATTCTTGAGGTGGAGTTTAGTATGTGACCAAATTAAACCTTTTCTCCTCCCTCCTTAAATTTAGTTTACATTTCAGAAGTTTATTTTTGTTGATGACTGGAATATTTAAAGTGGAAATATTATATTCTATACATTTCAAATCATTTTCCCTTTTAATAGATTCCCCCTCCCCCCAAAAGTCATCTGAATTACGCTATTTTTATTATATAATGCCAATTAGGTATTCTTTCAATTGTTAAACTTAGGTAAATATTTAAGCTTCCAGAATGGACTCAAATCTTATATCAAGATGGTTTGATGATACGGTCTGATTAGCTGAATGTATAATAATATCCTAAAGGTAAATTATTTTGTCTTTTGTTGAAGAGTCTTTTACTAGAATATGATAAGCAATCAGAGCAATTGGACATAGAAAAAGAACGTGCTAATAATTTTGAGCATCATGTAGAAGACCTTACAAGACAATTAAGGAATTCTTCTTTTCAGGTAACTTTAAATTGGGTAAATGCTGACATGAAAATTGTAATAACGTATATTTCAATTTCAATATTTTTGCATGAAATAAAATTAATACATGGGCAGAAACTTAATTTCATTTTCTTTTTCCCATTGTTGGGAGAGGAATATTACAAAACAACTAGCAACTATCCTGTCTTACTTATTGCTCTAATCTCAGTTCCCCTGGGGTTTTTTGTTTTTATTTCATTTTTGCCTTTTCCTCTGCCACTGTGTCTTCTCTTGTAATATTTGCCAAATTAATATCAACAATGAGTGTTTAAAACTTATTCTTGACTTAAGGTTGTTCTTTGGAATTGATTTTGAAATTATTTTTTATACTATGCCAATATTCTCCTTAATTTACCATTTTATTCTTCCTCTCCTGTATATATTTTGTGTGTGTTTACTGTAATGAATCATTTGTCATTGTAGTGCGAGAAATTAAATTCTGAAAACGAAGATCTCCTAGCTCGTGTTGAGACACTACAATCTAATACCAAGTTATTAGAAGTACAGATTTTAGAAGTCCAGAAAGCCAAAGCAATGGTAGACAAAGAGTTAGAAGCTGAAAAACTTGAGAAAGAGCAGAAGATAAAGGTAACAACACTCCTATGGGATTATTTCATATTATATATGATATTTTTATCAAAGTATTATATTTAAAAGATGGATAAACGAGTAGCATTTGTGAATACAAAGGTTCATTAATTCCTTAGTATGCCAACTATGAATTTGAGAATCCAAGCTAAGATTTTGAGGCGTAAATTTTTTTTTTTTTTTCCCAAGTCAAGTTGTTGTCCTTTCAGTCTTAGTTGTGGAGGGCGCAGCTCAGCTCCAGGTCCAGTTGCCGTTTCTAGTTGCAGGGGGTGCAGCCCACCATCCTTTGTGGGAGTCGAACCGACAACCTTGTGGTTGAGAGGACATGCTCCAACCAACTGAGCCATCCGGGAGGCAGCTCAGCTCAAGGTGCCGTGTTCAATTTTAGTTGCAGGGGCCAAGCCCACCATCCCTTGGGGGACTCAAGGAATTGAACTGGCAACCTTGTGGTTGAGAGCCCACTGGCCCATGTGGGAATCAGACCGACAGCATTCGGAGTTAGGAGCATGGAGCTCTAACCGCCTGAGCCATCAAGCCAGCCCGAGGTGTAAATTTTTTAAATAATAAAAGATTTCCAAACTTTTTGTAACTTAGTATGCCAGATTTATTTTATAGTTCCTTACAAATACGTTTTTTTGTTTGTTTGTTTTTTAATCTATGAGGCATTTTCTTTTTTTGTTGTTTTTAATTAATTTATTTATTTAAGTCAAGTTGTTGTCCTTTCAATCTTAGTTGTGGAGGGTGCTGTTCAGCTTCAAGTTGTTGTCCTTTCAGTCTTAGTTGTGGAGGGTGCAGCTCAGCTCCAGGTCCAGTTTCTGTTGCTAGTTGCAGGGGGCACAGCCCACCATCCCTTGCGGGAGTCGAACCGGCAACCTTGTGGTTCAGAGGACACTCTCCAACCAACTGAGCCATCCGGGAGCTCAGCAGTAGCTCAGTTCAAGGTGCCATGTTCAATTTTAGTTGCAGGGGGCGCTGCCCACCATCCCTTGCGGGACTCGAGGAATTAAACTGGCAACCCTGTGGTTGAGAGCCCGTGCTCCAACCAACAACTGAGCCATCCGGGAGGCAGCTCAGCTCAAGGTGCCGTGTTCAATCTTAGTTGCAGGGGACAGAGCCCACCATCCCTTGCGGGACTCGAGGAATTGAACTGGCAACCTTGTGGTTGAGAGCCCACTGGCCCATGTGGGAATCTAACCGGCAGCCTTCGGAGTTAGGAGCACGGAGCTCTAACCACCTGAGCCACCGGGCCGGCCCCACAAATACGTTTTTAAATGTTGGTTGGCTTGCGGTGGGGAGTGACGGTTTTTTTATTTTTAATGTTAGGAGCATGCCAGTTGTGTAAATGAACTTGAAGGACTTCAGCTTCAACTTCTAAAGGAAAAGAAACAGCTTCAGAAAACCATGCAAGAATTAGAGCTGGTTAAAAAGGTAAAATAAAACACCAGACTCAAAACTGATGTCAGTATTCACATTGTTAACCTATTCTATAAACACTGAAAATAAATGTTTGTGAAACAAGGTTACGTGTACTAAAACAATCATTTGTAAATTATTTGCCTCAAAATATTGAAAATTTAACTTATTTCTGTGAGCCTCTGAAAGAATGTAGGCTCATGAATTGTTAGATTTTGGTTTGCTATTTCATTTTTGTACGTTGTATGACACATGAGACTTAAGGTCAAAAGTTGAAATTTGTATTATACTTACAACTTTTGCTAATTTTTCTCAGCTTTTTCAGAGAGGATAAAAAGAATGGTACTATACAAGCTGCTTAAAAATATTAATATTTTATAAATAGCCCCACAAAAGAACTACCAACTGTGGTTTATTAAAATTATAATGAGGTACAATGAAACTGAGAAAGTTGGATTAAACTATTAGAAAATACTTTTTGAAATTGCAAACTAGAAAGTATACAACTTCTAGCTTCTTCATTAATGTGTGAACTTTATTACAGAAAAGCATAGTAAAATCTATTCCTGTGGCATTGTTTTAGCAGTTTTATACATGAAATTAACTGACCTAGTATTCTATGGATCTTTTATTTATAATATGTGCAGGATGCCCAACAAACCACATTGATGAATATGGAAATAGCTGATTATGAACGTTTGATGAAAGAACTAAATCAAAAGTTAACTAATAAAACCACTAAGATAGAAGATTTGGAGCAAGAAATAAAAATTCAAAAACAGAAACAAGAAACCCTGCAAGAAGAAATGAGTGAGTAAAACACAATTCACTTTAACTGAACATAATTTCATCATAACAGAATAGAGGGGAGGAACATTAATTGTTCATTTCACCAGTTTTTGATAGCCATCCAGGTCTTTCACACAGTGCTAACCATTATTAAGGACCAGAAAGGTTGTAAAGCCATTCATTGTTCAGATGTTTATAGTCCATGTTGGAGCATAATGCACTCATTCACTTAAATATTTCTTCAGTACCTGCTGTGTGAGTAGTACAAAAATAAAAAAGTCAACGATTTTTTGTTTGTAAGCAGAGTGAGATAATTTAAAAAGCAGTGAAATCTTTTTAAGGTGATTATATTCCATTTTATCCATAAAATAATTTCTAGGTAAGCATCTAAAGCTATGAATATCCCTTTAGGTACTCTTTTAGCTACATCACACAAATTGTTAAGTTGTGTTTTTATTTTAATTCAGTTCAGAATATTTTTTAATGTCCTTTGAATTTCTTCTTTGACCTGTGGGTTATTTAGAAGTGTGTGTTTAAGTCCTAAATATTTAAAGGAAATTGCAGATATCTTTTTGTTAATGATTTCTAACCTAATTGTTTTGTAGTTAGAAAATATATTCTGTATGATTTTAGTCATTTTAAATTTGTTGAGTTTTATTCTGTGGCCTAGAATACGATTTATTTGGGTGAATATTGATTATTCACCCATAATTTGTTAGACTGTATTAGTTGTTGGATAGATGGTTGTATCTAATGTCAGTAAGATCAAGTCAGTTGACTGTTATTTTTAAGTCTTTTATATTCTTTGTAGTTTTCTGATTACTGTTCTACGAAATACTGAGATACAAGTATATATTGAATTCTCTGACTATGATTGTGAATTTCTTTTGTCTTTGCAGTTCTGTCAGTTTTGGTTCATATAGTTAGGAACTCTGGAATTATGTACATATACATTTAGAATTGTTAGTTGTTTTTGATGATTTGACCCCTCTATTATTGTGAAATGTCTTTTTAAATCACTGATAATACTCCTTCTAAAGTCCACTTTGATATTAATATTAATATAACCACTCCATCTTTCTTTTGTTTATTATTTACATGGCATGTCTTTGCCCATCCTTTGGTTTTCAACCTATCTAAGTATAGAGTGTTTCTTTTAGATACCACGTAGTTGAGTCCTCCTTTTCTATCCAAGCTGACAATCTCTGCTATTTAATTGGAATGTTTAAGCCATTTATTTTTAACATAATTATGTGACTAGGTTTAAATCTACCACCTTGCTGATTGCTTGCTATTTGTCTTATAATTTCTTTCCTTTTTCCTGTTTTTCTGACTTCTTTTGAATTAATTGAGTATTTTATATGATACCATTTTATTTCCTTTATTAGCTATACCTATTTGTTGATTTTTAGTGGTTGCTTTATGGTTTATAGTACACACCTGAAATTTACCAGAGATTACTTCCAAGTGAATTATACCAATTTCTGTGTAGCATAAAAATCTTACAGTGGTGCTCTTTTTTTTTTTAAGTTTCAGGTGTGCAAGACAATGTAATAGTTACACACTTCTACCCCTCACAAAGTGACAATCCCCTCCCCTAATCTACTACTCCTCTGACATCGTATATAGCTGTGGCAGTTCCACTGACTCTATTCCTTATTCTGTATTCTACATCCTGTGACTGTGTGTGTGTGTGTGTGTGTGTGTGTGTGTGTGTGTACATACATGTATGTATAAAATTATAGTTGACATTATTATTCAGCTTCAGCTTCAGGTGTACAGTGCAGTGATCAGGCATCTACATCATCCCTGAGGTGGTCGCCCTAATACTACAAGTACATTGGATACCCTACAAAATCTTTACAACAATATTGATTATATTCCGCAAACTGACTTTCATATCCCCGTGGCAATCTTGTGGTTACCGATTGTGCTTTCTAATCCCCTCACCTTCTCCCTCATCCCATCCCCCCTCCCATCTAGCAAGCCTCAGTTTTTTCTCTGTATCTCTGAGACTGTTTCTAATTAGTTTGTTCATTTATTCTATTCTTTAGATTCCACATATAAGTGAGATCATATGGTATTTGTCTTTCTCCATCTGACTTATTTCACTGAGCCTAATGTTCTCTAGGTCCATCCATATCGTTGCAAATGGTAAGATTTCATTCTTCTTTATGGCCGATTAATACTCCATTGTATAAATGTACCACAGTTTCTTAATCCAGTTGTATACCGATTGGCATTTCGGTTGTTTCCATGTCTTGGCTATTGTGAATAGTGCTGCAATAAACATAGGGGTGCATATTTTTTTTTCAAATTAGTGTTTTGGATTTCTCTAGATAGATAACCTAAAAGTGGAATTGCTGGGTCATAAGGTAGTTCCATTTTCAGTTTTTTGAGATACTTCCATCCTGATTTCCATAGTGGCTGCACCAGTCTGCAATCCCACCAACAGTGCATGAGGGATCCCTTTTCTACACATCTTCGTCAGCACTTGTTGTTTGATAGCCATTCTGACTGGGGTGAGGTGGTATCTCATTGTGGTTTTTGTTTGCATTTCTCTAATGGTTAGTGAGGTTCAGCATTTTTTCATATGTCTGTCTGCCATCTGTATGTCCTCTGCCCATTTTTTAATTGGGTTGTTTGTTTTTTTTGGTATTGAGCTGAATGAGTTTTTAATAAATTTTGGATATTAACCCCTTATTAATGTATCAAGATGTATCATGTATCATTGACACATATCTTCTCCCATTCAGTAGGATACCTTTTTGTTTTATTGATGGTTTCCTTTGCTCTGAAAAAGCTTTTTAGTTTGATGTAATCCCATATGTTTATTTTTTCTCTTGCTTCCCTTGCCCAAGGGGATATATCAGTAAAAATATTACTAAGGGTAATATCTGCAAATTACTTCCCTATATTTTCTTCTAGGAGTATCATGGTTTCAGATCTTACAGTTAAGTCTTTAATCCATTTTGAATTTATTCTTGTATATGGTGTAAGGAGTGATCGATCCACCTTGATTTTTCTGCATGTGTCTCTCCAGGTTTTCCAGAACCATTTATTGAATAGACTGTCTTTACCCCATCATAAATTCTTGCTTCCGTTGTCGTAGATTAAATCACCGTCTAGACATGGATTTATTTCTGGGCTCTCTATTCTGTTCCATTGATCTATGTATCTGTTTTTATGCCAGTATCATGCTGTTTTGATTACTGTAGCCTTGTAGTATGATTTGATGTCAGGTATCATGATACCTCCCACTTTGTTCTTATTTCTTGAGATTGCCGTGGCTATTCAGGGTCTTTTATGGTTCCATATAAATTTTAGGATTATATGTTCTATTACAATGGTACTCTTTGTCTCCCCTCTTCTCCTTTTTGCTACTTTTGATATACATTTTACTTCTAATGTAATAAACATAATACATTGTTGTTATTTTGGTTTGAAAGTAGTTATTTTTTGAAGCAGAGGTCAGCAAACGATGGCCCACAGCCAGCTGCCTGTTTTTGTAAATAAAGGTTTTGTTGAAACACAATCATGTTCATTTGTTTGTATCATCTATGACTACTTTCATGCTACAACAGCATAGTTAAGTAGTTGTAACAGAGACTGTGTGGCCAGCAAGCTTATAATATTTATTATCTGACCATTTCAAGCGTTTACCAACCTCTGTTTAAAGAAATGAAAAACTAAAGAATTAGTTTTTAATATTTATCCACACATTTATCATTTCTTGTGCTCTTCATTCCTTCACGTATATCCAGATTCCATCAGGTGTGACTTTGAAGAACTTCCTTTAACAGATCTTGTGATATAGGCCATAGGCATTGAATTCTCTCATGTTTTGTTTGTCTGAAAAAGTCTTTAATTTGTCTTTCTTTCTGAAATATACTTTGCTGGATGTAGAATTTTTTGATGTGCCTTTGTGTGTTTTTCCTTGTTTGTGTCCTGCTTGTGATATATTGAGCTTCTTTGATGTATGGAGTTTTTATAGTTTTCTTGAAGTTGGTCATATTTTAGGCCATTATTTCCCTTAATATATTGTCTAAGCCTCCCCTTTTTCCCCCTAGAATTCTAATTACACATGTTAGAATATTTAACACACTTCTGTAGGTCAGTGATATTCTGTTCATTTTTTCTTCATTTTTCTTCCTTTTTTACTTTCTGAGCATCTTTTTGAATAGTTTATATTATTATGTCTTTAAATTCTTTCACCTGCAGTATCTAATCTGTTAATCTCCCATCTGGTGACGTTTTCACTTTAGATATTATCTTTTTTCTTTAATCCCTAGAAGTCCCAATTTTTTTTCCATTTATTTCTTCTTCATGTTCATGTTTTCCTTTAAATCCTTAAGAAGTCTTTTTTTTTTTTTTTTTAAAGACTTTTTTTTCATTGGGGAAGGGGAACAGGACTTTATTGGGGAACAGTGTGTACTTCCAGGTCTTTTTCCAGGTCAACTTGTCCTTTCAATCTTAGTTGTGGAGGGCGCAGCTCAGCTCCAGGTCCAGTTGCCGCAGTTAGTTGCAGGGGGCGGAGCCCACCATCCCTTACGGGAGTCGAGGAATCGAACTGGCAACCTTGTGGTTGAGAGCCTGCTGGCCCATGTGGGAATCAAACCGGCAGCCTTTGGCGTTAGGAGCACGGATTTCCAACCGCCTGAGCCACTGGGCCGGCCCCGTTGAGAAGTTTTTTAGCTATTAATGTTTTAATTTCATTGCTTGCTAATTCCACCATTTCTTTAACTTCTGGTTGTGTTTCTACTTATTGGGTTTTTTCCTTTTGTTTATGTCATGTTTTCCTGCTTCTTTGCATGGGACATAATTTTTTATTGGATGTGAATTTGACATTGTTGAATGCTAGATTTTTAAATATTCATTTGAAGAGTTATACTTTGACAGGCAGTCAAATTATTTGTGGATCAGTGTTATCCTTTTATGGCTTGTTTTTTATGTTCTTTATTACAAGTGTGCAGTGGGATCTAGTTCAATCCCACCACTAAGGTGGGGATCTCCTGAGTGCTCATATATTCAACAAAGTCTCTTACTCTGGCTGGGGGGAATTTGAATAATTTATAGCCTTGTGTAAAATCTGGTAATTGTTCAGATTACAGCTCCTTGTTCATTGTTCTTTCCCCAGTCATTTTTCTTTACATCTCAGCAAGACCTCTACTCAGTTTGGTTTTCTCCTCCTGCACAACAGTCTAAAAATTGCCTTCAGGTAGAAAGCTGGGACTATATAATAGAGCTCACCTTGTTTGTTTGTTTGTTTGTTTACCTCCCTTCAGGGATCATAGTCCTACATTGCTTATTGTCCAGTGTCAGAAGACAGATGTTTTCATATATTTGTTCAGTTTTCTTTTTTTTTTTAAAGAAAGAAGAAAGTCATTAAAATGTCATTGTCTTATTTCTTTTTCAGTCACCCCACCGCCGCTCCCCTGGGGTAATCATCATCTTGTTCCCTGTCTGTGGGTCTATTTATATTTTGTTTTGTTTAATCATTTTTTTTTTAGATTTCACACATAAGTGAAATAATACGGTATTTGTTGTTCTTTGTCTGCCTTATTACACTTAGCATAACACCCTCTAAGTCCGTTCAATATTGAGGTGTAGAACTTTACAATAAGGTCAGACATGAGATCAAGACATAAAGTATGTTCTTTCTACCTCTGTTATGACTAAGCTCTCCCATAAATTTGCCTTTGAGCTTCTCAGAGGCCAGAGCAAAGACAGAAATACTATCGGTTATAAGGTTTACAGTATCCACAGTATTAGAACAAATGTGATGCTTCTGAGAGACACAGCTTTTCCTGGTGCTCTGGTGTGTGAGAGAACTTTTCTTAGGCATTTTATAAAAGGTCTGTGTCATATGGGAACAATGGTCCCAGAACTGACTTGGATATCACACAGTATCCATAGAGCTTTTTAGAAAGCATCAGCGCAGATGTAAAGAATCAGACTCTTAAAGGGTGGGGCCTTGAAATCTGTGTTTTCAAAAGCCTCCTCTATCATTTTGAAATTCATGCTAGCTTAGGAGTGTCAAACATCTACACATAGCAAAATTAAAACTACCAATTGAATAAATGGTGTTAGGTAAGAGTTTATTGTGTACATAAGAATGGTTTACAACTGGGAGCTTTCAAATTCAAAGCCTGATAGCTCAGGGGTATGATGTCACAGGATGACTGAGAAAGTAAAAATGAGGAAGTTGTTGAACCTTTATAATGTTTGGTTATTATAATGGGGGTTTCCAGCCCATGAGAGATTAGTTAAAAATGATTATTGGATATCATTTTTAGGAAGATGACTTAAGTTTATTTTATGATTATCAGAGACAGTTACAAATAGCACCCAAATTAAATCTTATTTTGCAGAATAAGCTAAATTAAATTTCCTTTATTATGGATTAAGTGGAGTTTTTGTCTGCTCAGGGAATTTTCAAGTCCAGTCTCTATTTTGTATTTAATTTTAACAGTATCACTGATAATTTGGACTTGTATTCTCAGTGTTGTCCTCACAATAAATAAAATAGCTAATCATTCATGACTGTTTTGTAATGCATGATTCATTCAGCTTGTGGCCAAATCTCAGTTCAATAAAGGAGATTCCATGAATGAGTAACCCAATGAAGTCCACGTATGCAGAGTTCTGATTATCTGCCTATATTCAGGGATAAAATTTAGACTAGTCAGACAATTGAACAGATTGTATAGTTTCCAGACTATTCACTATGCGTAAACCATTAACGATGATGCATATACCCTATCTTCCAGCTACGTTCTTGGTGCAAATTGAATAGCAGAACTTTAGGTTATATTCCAAAAATGCAAACATTTGCTTTTGCGAATTAATGAATCCGTATATTTTTGGTAGTCAGCTAGCTGAAAGAGAGGCTGATACCTTGGAAAAACTGAAAAGAGGTGCTTACTCAAGAAGATTACCCATTTCTCACTGATAAATAAGTACAGAAATAAGTGGTACAGGCAGTGAATGCTAAGAGTTCAGAAAGGAGAGAGATTTTATGGACTGACACTTAAAATTTGGGGCTCAGGTTGAGCCTTGAAGATAAGGTTTGGATTGGGGAAGGGTATTCTTTCTGCAGCTGTGGTATGAGCAAAAGTTAAAATAATTTTGAAAGGCTTGACTAGTTGGAGTGAAGGTTTGATCTGTTAGGGAGAAGTGAAGTATAATTAGGAAGGTGTTTTTCATCCAGTTCATTAAGTACCTGAATACCAGAATGTATTGGGGACCTTTTTAAAGACAGTGGAGAAGATTTACCTGCCTAGTATATCAGATTAATTAGAATGGTGTAGAATCTTAGAAAAGCCACCAGCCTTGCGGCAGCAAAGACCATGGAAGTCTGGGCCAAGGAGTTGTGGTAGAGTAGAAAGAAGATAAGGAAGCATCAGGACAATGTTCCATGCGGGGGAAAAAAAAAAATTATTTTGACTCATTCTGCCTAATGATTAGGAATGTCAATCTTAATCTCAAATCCCTAAGACACCTGACCCCAGTCCAACTTTTCTTCTTAATTCTCATTACTTTCTCACAGGTAAAAAGGACTACTCATTTTTCCTGAGACAAGATTTAACTGTGTATTTCATCTGTTGCTCTTCCTTTCATGCCCTTGCCCTCCCAACCCCATGTTCCTTCACCTTTTGAAATCCTTCCTAATCTTACATGTTTCCTGTTCTATGAAATCTTCCTTGTCCTGTGCAAACTTTATATAACCTTTAGTCTGTGTGTTCCCCATAGCCTATTGTATTTTGTTTTTAACATTTATATTTTGCTTTACGTTATCATGTAAGATGTTATCCCCTAATTTTATTCTATGTATTCTTTGAACTCAGGGACTTACTATATCTTGCTTATCATAATTCCTGGAGCATTTAACAAAGACTTTGTATGTAATTTGTACTTTACGAAATGCTTTTTAGAACTGGGTAAATAGTTGCCAGAGAAAAACTGAATAAGATTCATCATAAAAAGGCATAGAAAAGATTTATTTTTACAGTACACCTATTCATATTTACCAAGCAATACAATCTACATAGGTGGATTTAACTTCATAAAGTTAACCATTGCTTATAAGATCTTTTAGCAACACGGTTACAGGGCCGGTATAACTGGTCTAGACTAGGTGTCAAGCACGCTTTTACTGTAAAGGACCAAATAGTAAATCTTCATGACTTCCACGTGGTCTCTATCATACAGTCTTTCACAACAGGGTGTGGCGAGATTCGGTCTGCTGGTTGTAGATGGGTACCTGTGATCTAGACAATGAATCCATGTGTTCCTATTTGATATTTGTTTCTTCTTTACCTCTGTTAGCATAACATTTTTGTCTTCCTTATGTTTCAATTTGTTCCTTAGTGAACTATTTTTATTTTTCACTGACAGTCCCTTTAAAACAATTAGTATCACAAAAATGGACAACCAGGTATTTGCCTCTGATGTGATATAATTGGAAATACACAGCACCTATTTTGAAGTATTTCCTAAAGTAAAGTCTTTATCTTTTAGCTATATAGTTAAGTATATACCTTTATTTTAGAAATTCATACTAAAATATTTACAGATGAATTGTTAAAAAAACAACAACAAACAAACAGTGGGGCACTAGGGTAAGGGTATACAGATAGGGATTGGCAAACTTGCTTTATAAAGGGCCAGACCATAAATATTTCAGGCTTTGCAGGCCATATAGTCTCTACCACCTTTATTCAAGTCTACCATTGTTGCACTAAAGCAGCCTTAAGCAATATTCAAACAGATGAGCCTGGCTGTGTTCTAATAAAACTATTCACCAAGATAGGCAGCAGCCAGATTTGGCCTGTGGGCCTGACTCCTGGTCTGGGTGAATAAGATTGGCCACGTGTTGGTAGTTGTTAAAGCCAGGTGATGGGCACGGGGGTTTGTTGTACTGGTGTCACTATTGTTGTATATGTTTGAAATGTCCCATAATAAAAAGCTTAGATAAGTTTCTTTAAAAGATACATTAATACAAAGAAAAGACTCATCATTTACTTGATTCACTCATAAAAATTGTTTCTTCTTTTCTGAAATTATTTCTTGTACTAGGTTCACTACAGTGTTCATTGCAACAATATGAAGAAAAAAACACCAAAATCAAGCAATTGCTTGTGAAGACCAAGAAAGAACTGGCAGATTCAAAGCAAGCAGTATGTTAATTTCTCAGTTTCATGTTTCAATACTTATTCGTAGTGCATTTATGAATAATTTCTTTTTTTAATTTAACAAGATTCTTATTCTGTAGGAAACTGATCACTTAATGCTTCAAGCATCTTTAAAGGGCGATTTGGAGGCAAGCCAACAGCAAGTAGAAGTCTATAAAGTAAGATTCTTTTTACTTTTTAAGATTTAGAAAAAATTTTCCATGTAGAAGTAAGGTACCATTTAGAGATTTTGCTAAATATTATTGTGTATACATATATATATATATTTTTTTTTACACACAGATGTACATATAACTCATATGTACATAGAGTTGGCCCTCTGTATCTGTGGGTTTTATACCCTTGGATTCAACCAACCGCAGATCATAAACAGTATTTCCGATCCATAGTTGGGAAGCTGCAGGTGCGGGGGTCCATCTGTATACATTGTTCTCTGCCATATTATATAAGAAACCTGGGTATCCTTGGATATTGGTATCCATGGGGGGATGGAGGGAGGTCCTAGAACCAATTATCTGCAGATACTGAGGGTCGATTGTATTTTTTTTCCCCTAAATATTCTTCCTCAACATTTTCAGTAAGTAGAAGCAATAAGCCAGGTATGGCATATAGCTGAGGTAACACCATTTAGCTTAAGCTAGATTCATTTCATGTATTTGAAAATCTATAATACACTAAAAATAGTGCGACATCAAAACAAGGCCCCAAACCTGCATCTAAACTTTCTAAATGATAGTATAGTCACAGGAATCAGTTTATAAAATGGCTTTATATGTTTATTATATGTTGTATTTACATTATTATTTACATTATTATTTTTATATATTTTTATATCTATACATAATATCTTAAGATGTTTGATTGAACATTGAACTATAACATGTAGTCCGGAATTTTTTCATGATTGATTTATTTTAATTGAAGGAAAATTAAATAATTTATTAAGAAAAAGTTCTACTCATATTCTCTCCACTCTTTCAAAAATAATAGATTAAAAATTCTGATATTTAATTATGTCCCGTATATATACTCATGTCTCAAAACTCAAATTTAGGTTTAAGGAAAAACTGTTTAACCAATGAAGATCGTAGTTACCAGAGTTTAACTGAAAGATTTTCCCCCCAGATTCGGCTGGCTGAAATAACATCTGAAAAACACAAAGTTCACGAGCACCTGAAGACCTCTGCAGAGCAGCACCAGCGCACGTTGAGTGCATATCAACAAAAAGTGACAGCCCTTCAGGAAGAGTGTCGTGTTGCCAAGGTTCGTTCTTCACATAGAAGGAGCATGTCACAGATGTTATTGTCAACTAGCAAGCAGTTTACTTGAGGGCTGTGGTCTCGTTTTAGTGTTTGCTGTTATTTAAGAGTGCTTAAATACCGGGTTCCACTCATCTGATCCTAACCCCATCACATAACTTTTTCTTTTTTTGCTGAATGAAAAGTTACGTGGGTACATGTTTTTGTTTCAACCTTGTTTTGCAATTTCTGTGTGTAAGAAAGTTACTTTTTTTTAAAGTTTCTATTAGAGAAGTGTTATAGTTGTTTCTGAGCGCTAAATGATTATAAAATACCGTGTTTCCCCGAAAATGAGACCTAGCCAGACAATCAACTCTAATGCATCTTTTGGAGCAAAAATTAATACAAGACCCGGTCTTATTTTATTATAATATAAGACTGGGTGTAATATAATGTTATAATAATATAATATAATATTATATAATATATAATATATAATATATTACCGGGTCTTATATTAATAAAGACTGGGTCTTATATTATACTGTATTTGCTATATATATTATACTACATTAATTTTTGCTCCAAAAGATGCGTTAGAGCTGATTGTCTGGCTAGGTCTTATTTTCAGGGAAACACGGTAATAATCTAGTAGCATGGCTGTTTAGGTCTCCTTAACCATCATACAAAACAGACAGTATAGTAGCTCTGTTGGAGGCGCAGGGAGTTTACAGATCACTTCAGGAAAGTGGAAGACCTAGAATTTAACTCTTGTCACTCTCTTTTGAAACGGAAGTTTAAGCAACTAAATTTCTTTGAGTTAATTTTTCTTGTATTTATAAAAGGAGGAAGCATCATAAGTGAAAATCTTCCTAAACTTCCAAAGGCAAATAGTGCCATTATAAAATTTATGGGTAGTAAATTAATCTACTAGGGAAGAAAACATGGTAGAAGCATGTCTTATCAGACAAGGTAATATTATTAAAAATCTTTTAAAAAGCATAAGGCCAACAGAAACACACTTTTTAGCCAAAGTTAATTGGGGAACTAAAGAGTGTCAGCCATTTTCCTCGTTTTCAAAACCAGGTTTTCTTTTTAATTCATTAATCTCTGAAAGAAAATCGGAGGATCATGTTATAATAGAAAATGCAATAGAAAAATTTTTCTCTCTTTTAAATGTTATAGGCCGAACAAGCTGCTGTAACCTCTGAATTTGAGAGCTACAAAGTCCGAGTTCATAATGTTCTAAAACAACAGAAAAATAAATCTGTGTCTCAGGCTGAAACCGAGGGAACTAAACAAGAAAGGTAAAGTCTAAATTATAAGAAATATGCAGGGTTTTTCTCCCCAAGGCAGATTCTCCACCAAGTAGGTTGTAATCTTACTTTGATTTCTTTTGACTGTGTAATTTTACATGTAATTACCAATGAGAACACTTTTTGGTTTCCCTGTGTCCCCAAACAGCAACAGGGAAACGTCACTGTGAAGGGCATTGTTACAAATGCAAAAATGTGTAAATAAAGTAAACAGTGAAACCAGGATACAGTCTTTGAGATGTAGGTGAAATAATTTCATCTTGTACGATCTAGTCATAATAGAAATAACAGACATTAAAGTTACATTATGATTAGTTTTCCAATTTTGAAGATTTAGAAGTAGAATAAAAATGCTTCCATGATATACTGATTCACCATTAATTATGCTAAACAGAAGTTGCCTAACATTTTACTTTTTTCAAAAAATTTTAAATTAAATACTAAATTTTGGTCTAGAATTAAATTTTTCTCCTTAACTTTATGAGCATCTCAATTTGTATTTCAACAGTATATTGTTTAATACTTCTCTAACACTAGCATACAAATCACTTTTGTAAATTGTTTAAAAATATATTAGGAATAAAAGATAGATAGGGCATTCTACAGCATGTGTTATGTTTTTCCAAGTAGAAGTTCAGTGTTAAAGCAGTTTTATATCTGGCTCTTACTATTTTGAGTAGGACGAAATATCCTGCAATGTTTGTATGTTTATGTTTGCATTACTTTTTGCTTATGTGTCTATTAAATATAGGAACTGTAGGCTGAAAATGATGAGATATTTATAAATAGCTCATCTTAAAGCTGAAGTTGAATATTGACACAATATAAAAATGTCACCATGTGCAAGACTTAAAAACTTTAATCATGCCAGAATTTGGGGGTCAAATTATTTTAATGTAAATGTCTTAGGTTGCTTTTACTTTTTTATACATTACTTGAAAAAAAACACCTAATAGTGCATTGTACCAGTTGTGGCAAAACTATGGGTTGGAACGTGATACCGTGTTTCCCCCAAAATAAGACTTAAACGGACCATCAGCTCTAATGCGTCTTTTGGAGCAAAAATTAATATAAGACCTGGTCTTACATTATATTAAAATAAGACCCGGTATTATACTATATTATGTTATATTATATTTATTGCATTATACCTGGTCTTATATTAAAATAAGACTGGGTCTTACATTAATTTTTGCTCCAAAAGATGCATTAGAGCTGATGTTCTGGGGTCTTATTTCCATGTTAGCTACAAAGTCCTAGTTTCCCAGGGACTTTCTTTCTCCAGGGACTTTGTTTACCTATAACTTGGTCTGATGTACCATTCTTGTAATGGTTAGAACTGTGTGATTTTTTAAATTATTATTATTTATGGCATAGTCTTACAACATAAAATAGGTTATTTTGATGCCATTTATGGTCTGCTCCATTTGAACATGAAATTTATAAGTTCAGAGACTTTTTGTAAATCTGTAGTGCCTGAGATCTAAAATCTGACTATAATGTCTTTTGCATTGTATTTAATCCTAGTCTCTGAAGTCTTCTGATTGTTATAGTTCCTTTGAATCATCCATAACAATAGCAGGAGTATGACATTGAAAGATTAAATGTTAAAAATAAAATTTATCTGAAACCACAAAATCATGTTCACCTCTTTCAAAAAATTTTTTTAATTATTTATTTGTTTTAGAGAACACCTGGAAATTCTCGTTGACCAACTGAAAATCAAATTGCAAGATACCCAAAATAATTTACAAATCCATGTATCTGAACTTCAAACATTACAGTCTGAACACGATACTCTACTAGAAAGGCACAACAAGATGCTACAGGAAACTGTGTCCAAAGAGGCAGAGCTCCGGGAAAAGTAAGGTTGCTAGCAGCACTAACAGTGTTTGTACCAGCGGCAAAGTATTTTTTTGTTCAAGCTCCTAATGTGTTGCTCCTTGGGATAAATACAAATTGAAAATAAGAAGTAGATATTTCTAAAGGCTTGATGACTGCGTTTTCTACCTTAAAACTCCCTGTTGATTGTTTTTATACTTAGCTTTTAAAGAACAGTTAATTTTATCTACTCGTTCAGTACTCTATCTTTCCTATGGCCTTCATGGCTAGAATGTTTCATTTTGAAAAAAACACTGCTTTCCAAACCTGGTATCGAATTACAAACATTTTTCTTTCTCTCTAAAGGAAAACATTCAAACAGCTGCTGACTAAAAAGAATATGCAACTTACCGTTGCCGCTCTATATTCAACTAGTCATAGTATTATACTTTTGTTAATCAGTACTTTAACTAGACATTAGGCGTATTGGCAGAATAAATAGATTATTGTGAACAAGGAACTTTGAATTCCTGTAATGAAGAAATTTGTTGGTAATATCGTATCCTAGATTGAGGAAAAGAATTCTTCATTGAGTTTGTCTTTTTTTTAAAGTTTTTATTAAGGTATAGCTAACATACAGTATTATATTAGTTTCAGGTGTACACCGTAGTTATTCAACATTTATATACTTGAAGTGAACACCGTGATAAGTCCAGCAACCATCTCACTCCATACCATGCTATTAAAATATTATTGATTATATTCCCTGTGCTGTACATTACATCCCCATGACCTATTTGTTTTATACCTGGAAATGTGAACCTCTTATTTCCCTTCACCTTTTCCCCTTGTTTTTTAATTTTTCAATTACAGATGACATTCAATGTTACATTAATTTCAGGTGTACAGCATAGTGGTTAGACACTTATATAATTTACGAAATGATCCACCTGACTAGTCTAGTACCCACCTGGCACTATACATAATTATTACCATATTATTGACTATATTCCTTTTTTCCAAACTGCTCTCCATACCCCCTCCCAACTATCACTCTGATAAATCTAGTACCCATCTGATACCATACATAGTTATGATAGTATTATTGACTATATTCCTTATATTATACTTTATATCCCCATGACTACTTTGTAACACCTATTTGTTATTTATTTATTTTTATGAAGAATGGAATTGCATTTATTGGGAAGAATTTACAACTCCATAAAAGATAGCATATACATTAATACCTCTGTCAGCTAACTCTCCCAAACTTATAGGAATTACTACCCACTTGGCATATGCTGGTCTGTTCTAGTAGCTTTGTTTTGTCAAAAAATATGACACAGAATCTTAACTATACTGGGGAAATTGTTCCAGCAAAAAAACAGTCCTTTTTTCTCTATACATGGCTCTAATGAACCAGAGTACATTAAGCCTTACATAGTAAGGTAACTAAAGATTTTATTTATTTATTTATTTATTTATTTATTTATGTATTTATTTTTATTAGTTTCAGGTGTACAACGCAACATACTAGACATCTAAACACCTCATAAAGTGATAACCCACCCCTCCCCCAAGCTCCTACCCCTCTGACATCTTATATAGCTATTACAATACCATTGACTATCTTCCCTAAGTTGTACTCCACATCCCATTATTATTATATACTATTATATTTAGATACAGTTGACATTCACTATTATTTTACTTCAGCTTCAGGTGTATAGCACATTGGTCAGGCATCTACACAGTCTATGACGTGATCCCTCTGATAAGTCCAATGCCCATCTGGCACCTTACAGTATCTTCACAACATCGTTGATTATATTGCCTATACTGTATTAACTACCAATTTGTATTTCTTAATGCCTTGACCTTTATCACCCTGTCCCCAACCCCATTCCCATCTATCACCCTGATTGATCTGGCACCTATCTCGCACCATACCTAGTTATTACAATGTTATTGACTATATCCCTTATGCTATACCCTACATCCCCATGACTACTGTATAACAGCCAATTTGTGCTTCTTAATCCCGTCCCCTTTCACCCGTCCTTAACCCCCCTCCCATCTTAAAGAAGTCCCTCTAAGATTTCTTCTAATACTGGTTTGATGGTGATGAACTCCTTCAGCTTTTTCTTGTATGGGAAGCTCCTTATCTGTCCTTCAATTCTAAATGACAGCCTTGCTGGGTATATAGCAATCTTGGTCGTAGGTCTTTGCTTTCCATCACTTGGAATATTTCCTGCCACTCCGTTCTTGCCTGCAAAGTTCCTGTTGAGAAATCAGCTGACAATCTTATGGGAGCTCCCTTGTAGGTAACTAACTGCTTTTATCTTGCTGCTTTTAAGATTCTCTCTTTGTCTTTAACCTTTGGCATTTTAATTACGATGTGTGTGGGTGTGCACCTCTTTGGGTTCATCTTGTTTGGGACTCACTGTGCTTCCTGGGTTTGTATGTCTATTTCCTTCACCAGGTTAGGGAAGTTTTCTGTCATTATTTCTTCAAATAGGTTTTCAATTCCTTGCTCTCCTTCTGGTACCCCTGTGATGTGAATGTTGGTACGCTTTATATTGTCCTGGAGGCCCCTTAAACTCTCCTCAGTTTTTTGGATTTTCTTTTTGCTGTTCTCGTTGGGTGTTTTTTGCTACTTTGTCTTCTACATCGCTGGTTGGATCCTCTGCTTCATCTATTGATTCCCTGTAATATATTCTTCATTTCCATTATTGTATCCTTTATTTATGACTAGTTATTTTTTATGGTTTCCATCTCCATTTTTATGCTTCCTATCTCTCTGTTGAAGTTCTCCCTGAGATCATTGGGCGTTCTTATAATCAGTGTTTGGAACTCTGCTTCTGGTAGAATTGCTGATCTTCATTTTGCTTAGTTCTTTTTTCTGGGACTTCTGTTCTTTTCTTTTACTTGGGACATGTTTCTGTGTCTCCCCATTTTTGCTGACTCCCTGTGCTTGTTTCTATGTATTAGGTAGGGCTGCTATGTCTCCCGGTCGTAATAGAGTGGCCTTATATAGTAGATGCCCTTATGTAGTGGTCTTAAGTGGGGCCCAGTGGAACAGTCTCCCTGGTCACTTGCACCTCGCGCTCCAGGAGTGTCCCTTGTGTTGGTTGTGTGCACCCTCCTGATATAGATTAGCCTTGATTGCTATTGGCACATCAGTGGGTGGGATTCACCATCAGGCTGACTGGCTATGGTGGTTGGCCACATCCACAGCTTATGAGCTTCTGTGCAGAGGGCTTACCCCATGGAGTGGGATTTGCCCCAGTGGGCTTTGGTGCCTGTTGAGACTGCTCTTTGGGTGTGCCACTTGTGGGGCTAATTGGATGTTGCTCTGCTGTTTTCTGAAGTCAACCCCCAGTTATGTCGGTTCTGGGGTTTCCTGGGAGGGGTCCGGTTGAGGCCCTGGCCAGCCACTACCTGTGACCGGCTAAGGACAATCTGGTAGAACCTATAAAGTGTTTCGTGGTTGGTCGCTTCCTGTGCTTAACCTGGAGGCATAGGGGAGAGGCCACATTGTGATCTGAGGACAGCTGCCACCAGTACCAAGCCTGTGTAGCTCTGCAAAAAGCCAGGACACTTTGAGGCCTGCTGCTGCCTGCCAGCTCCCATAAGGTTCTGCTGTTTATAAAACCTTAATGTGGAATGCAAGTTGGGTGAGTTGGGCCTCAGGGAGTCACCAGGGTAGGACTAGTGTTCATTAGCTTAGATTCTGGTTTGGTGTCAGTGCTGAGCCTGGAACTACCCAGCAAAAGTCTTAAGAGCACACCAAAGCCAGTTGCCACCCACCTGGAGCCCACAGACCCCTGAGAGTTGTCCAGGAGTGCAATGTGGGCGGGGCTGGCTGCTGTCCAGCGTTACGTGAGTTACATGGGCCAGGGTCCTAGGGAGTCACCAGGGTAGAGCGAGTGGAGTTTACCATGCCAATTCAGATTCAAATTTGGCTATGTGAAAGAGGGCTCAATACAGGAAAGATGTTACCCTCCTGTTGGCTGCACAGGAAGAGGACCCCAGACAGGGAAAACGGTGACTGTTCCTCCAGTCCTCACCCTGAAGTCACACAACTCAGTCTCTCCCCATATGTCTCTGATGCACCCCAAGTCATTGCCCCTCTGGCTGATCCCAGTGTGAGTGCCTGCGAGCCAGTGAGTCTGTGTGCGGGCCCTTTAAGAGGATGTCTGTGTTTCCTGTACCTTCTGTTTCCACCCAGATGGTCAGAATCCCCACTGTTTTTCAGAGACAGATGTTGTAGGAGTGCCTCTTCCTGGCACTGGTACTCTTGGCTTGGGATCCCAGTGTGTGGGGCTGGGGTTCTTTGCTCCTCCAGCGGGAACCTCTACGGCCAAGATAGCCCTTCTGATTCTCAGCTTCCACATGGAAGTATGGGGCTGGCCCATTCTGCATCTCTGCCCCACCTACCAGTCTCCGTGTGGCTTCTTCTTTATGTAACTTAGTTATAGGGCTTTAGTTCAGCTAGGCTCCAGATGGTTCACCAGGTTATTTTTCTATAATTTAGTTGAAATTTTAATGTTGTCACTGGAGGAGGCAAGCACAGTGTTTTTCTACTCTGCCATCTTGGCTCTGTTACGCATTTAGTATCTTCAAGGATGTTAGGATACTTTATATATGTCAGATATGTTTATAATACATGCCCATCTTATGCTAATCTTAAAAGTGAATGCACTTTATTTTCTTGGCTTTTTAATCTTTTAACTGTGATTTATATGTTAGTCACATAAAGCAAACGTTTCAGGAAAGATCTACCAATTTTATAACTGCCTATCTCCAGGGTTTGCCATGAGATTAGCTTACGTATAATGACGCTTACATGATACATTAGAAATTTCCAACACTTATTCATTACTCTAGAAAAGTTATTGCAAATTATATTGCTAACATGAGTAAAGTGCAGGTGATGCCTCTGAAGTAATTCAATAATTCAGTAAATATTTTTTGAGCACCTTCACCTACTATATGCCAATCAGTGTTCATGGCATTTTGAGGTATCTATAGGGGTCTTCCCCCAAACTGTTAAAAACTAATGATATTGTTGCTGTCTGTGCCCTAGTATGGAGAAATAGCCTTTTCCTTATAGATTCTCTTTTTTACTCATTTTAATATTCATACTTTCCCTGTACAGTGGTACCTCGGTTTTCTAACATAATCCGTTCCAAAAGTCCATTCGAGTTCTGAAGTGTTCGAAAACTGAGGCACCGTTTCCCCACAGAAAGTAATGTAAAATGAATTAATCCGTTCCAGACCTTTAAAATCAACCCCTAAAACTGCAAATTTAGCATGAATGTTACTATCTAGTGATACCATAGATCCATAAAATTGTTGGCATTTGTAAACCGAAATGTTCGTCAACGGAGACGTTTGAAAACCAAGGTACCACAGTATAAGATTTTTTTAATGGCTCCGGAGGACTAAATAGGGTGACCAGCTAATACCTGCATTGTCATAAGACCGAGCTAGTATAAACACCCCAGTAAGAGCTGGGACAGAAAAGTGAACTTTCGTCATCATAGTTGTTCAGTTCCAAGTAGGAGTTTAAGCTTCTAGCTCTCTCAAATAGGTAAATTCAGAAGTGTCATTGATACCACCTGAAACCTACAAGCCTTATCCTAGCCCTAAATGTACCTTTTTTCTTCCTTTTTCTTACCTTTACTTGCTTGGTAGATATTGTTTGAACAAAATACTTGCAGGAAAAATGCAGGTTTGAAGGGTAAATAGACACTAGCAGTCTCTAAACTCATTAATTGATAAGAATTTGGCAATTGTGATACCTTTTCTGAAGCATGGTATTTTTATTGCACGTGTCTCCCTTTAGCAGCTAAATCTTGTTTTAAAATCTTATGTGGTGTGCATATATGTAGCACATAAAAAATAGATCTCAGAAAGCTACGTGCTAGGCCATGAATGATGTTTGTCTCTGGAAGTGGGATTTTACACTGTTGTGGGTGGGAGTGAATACAGAGGGCTTTCAGTGTTTTCTATACTTGCTGTTGTATTGTTTGAATTTTTATGATAGTGTACGTGTGGATCCCTTGTGTAAAAGGAAAATGTTTTGTTTTACCAAAGCCAAACATAAAGCATCAACACTACAACGGAGCCATTAAAAATGGTGGTTTTCAAATGGTAGGTCCCTTGCTAGTGTCACACTAAATACATAAAATCACATGGAAAATTGCTTAAAGTAGGCAATTCCTAGGACCACCTTTGGAGATTCTGATTCAGTGGCTCAAGGTTGAGAATTAGATGTTTCTATTTTTGACAGAGTACCCCAATGATTCTAAAGTACAGTGAGATTCAGAAACAACTGTAATAAACCAAGTTTTTGGTTTCAGAGTGTCATGTTAATTGGCTCAAAAAGGAATACTTTCTTTCTAAGGCTTTCTTTATGAATCAAATGATAATGTTCTTTTCTCGTGGTTTTAGGATAGCAGAGAAAAGATATATTAATTCTATGTTTATAGAAACTACCACATAAGATAACCTGAAGTGGACTAATTGAAAGTATATATTTTTATTCTCTAAATAAAGTTCTATTTTCTGATAAACTATGAAGGAAGTTTCTCATCTGAACCATACAACATAGTTTCCCAGCCAAGGCTCCTCATCTGAACTATGGAACACAGAATATGATTTCTCTCATCACATATGAGAGAAATGATGACAGCTGGCATCATTTCTTCCCAGGATTTCCACAACTAGCACTATTATAGATGCATGGAAGAGAAGTTAATTCATATGTTCAGTGGATGTCTCAGGGCTAATTCTCTTGTAGGACCCGGTTGAGAAAGGCTGAGTAAGCATCTTAAGTTGAAAGATCTCACATGAATTAATCACGTTCCTCTCATGTTTCAGGTTGTGTTCAGTACAATCACAGAACATGGTGATGAAGTCTGAACATGCACAGACTGTGAGTCAGCTGACATCCCAGAACGAGGCCCTTCGCAACAGCTTCCGAGATCAAATGCGACATTTGCAGGAAGAGCACAGAAAGACAATGGAAACTTTGCAGCAGCAGCTCTCCAAAGTGGAAGCCCAGCTTTTCCAGCTTAAGAGTGAACCAACCACAAGAAGTATGTATGTACACATGGAAACAGTTGTTCATGTTGTCGTGTATTTAGGTCACTCGAATACATTCTTCACAGATTCCTAAGAAAATAGAAAATTTACTAGGTGACAACCAGTGTTGATTCTGTGACTAACGAATTTTGGATTTGCTCACTGAGAAGATATTTGAACCATTTGAGCCCTTCTAAATTACACTTACAGCAGCCTATGTAACCTGAGAATACTGATTTTCATGTATTTGTTAGCCTCCATTTAATGGAGTATTTCCTTTTCTTGGACAAAAACATACTCTGTCAGTCTCATCACATATCTAAATTCCAGTATTCACTGGATTTGTTTGGTGTTCTTCATTATTAGTTACCAAAATATATCTATTAGAAATGTGTTAGAGAGCAAGAGGCTTAGAAATACTCAAGCAGCACTGAACTTACAGGATTGCTTGGCCAATACAGCTTCTTCCCTTTGAAATTTCTGATTCATTGGAATTTTAGTTCAACCACATGCAGTGTTTTATGTTCTATTTTCTAGAAGAGATGGGAATATGTTGGCCTAGATGAGGCTACATTTTAATACTAAGTATCAGCTTTAATACTAAGTATCAGCTAAGATGAGGCTACATTTAATACTAAGGATCAACTTAATACTGTTTTCCATGTTTTCCATGGCAAATGTCACCAGGACGTTGGCAGTTATGAGTCACTCGTCAGGGTCAGAAACCAGCTTCAAAAATTTTTAACATATGCCAAGAGTCAAAACAAGAAGTAACCAGCCAGGAAGATACTGATTGCACAAGCGATTGTAATCTAGGAATCAGCAGTAAACAGCAAAATATCAGAAATCCAGGAAATTTCTTCAACAAAAGCAGCCAGAGAGGGCTAATGTTTGAAAGAAAATGGGAGGCAACATCATGGAATGGGAAAGAAATGAAATTTGAAGTTAAAAGAGCTGGGTTAGAATTCTGGTCCCTCAGCTGTGAGACCCTGGGCACAGTCATTTAATTTCTCTGAACATCAGGTTTCTTGGGATTAATAAAGTAATGTGTTTAAAGGTATCTTAGAAACCGTACAGTTCTATGCAAGTGTTTCATTATTATCAGCAAGCAGGAAAGCCCAGGAATTATAATTGATTAGTTGCCTGCCCTGGATTCTAGATTCTTCTTGCCTGAACATTGGAGATGTTAGCGGGAAATAGTAGGAAACAGCAGAGGTGAAAGCATAAGGGCAGATCAGCAGGAACGTCTGCTGAGCAGACATCAGCAAGGGCGTTGTGTCAGAAAGTATGCAGCTATCTGAGGTACCTAATCCTCAGAAATAGCTAGAGTGTAGTTTTAGAATTTCTACCAATATGGAGCAACAGTTCAGCCCTCTATGTTATGATCCTTGTGTTACCTAATAGTTTATCTTATCTAGCTAGTAGCAATTAATTTATGGTTTCTGCTGAAATGTCTTAAGTGGTTAAAAGTTCAATAACTAAATTTTTGGGATTGTTTCAGAAATTATTTTTGTATGTCATTTACTTATCTACAATTTATTCAAATTCATTACCATATCGTTTCACATCCCTAGGATCGTTTTAATTTTGTTGTGTAGCTCTGTTAATGCTAAATTTGTCAATTTTGAACGCTCTCACTTCACCTTAAAAAAAAATTTAATAGGCCCAGCTTCTTCCCACCAACCTGTGAAGAACCTTCGAGAAAGGAGAAACACAGACCTTTCCCTTCTGGACATGCATGCTGTAACCCGAGAGGAGGGAGAAGGAATGGAGACAACTGATACGGAGTCGGTATCTTCCGCTGGCACTTACACACAGTCTTTAGAGCAGCTTCTGAATTCTCCGGAAACTAAACTTGGTATGTTTCTTTGCTTAAGTATGTTTTTCTAATTTAGTTCCGCTCTCTTGTCTTATTAATATTACACTAAGTTATAAATGCTTTTTTTATGTACTCCAATAAAATTTCTTTCAGTATTCCACTCTTTTTCAAATGGAAAGCTTTCCTGCAGGATGAAACAAAAAAAATTTTTTTGAGCCAGAAATAGATGATTGGAAGTTCTATAGTGGCATTAGAAAGTATGATAAATATTCTCTCACTCATCCAAGAAACACTTTTAGTTAATTCCTCTTGAAGTAGTAGTGCTAAATGTGCCTTATTAAGTAGTCAAGGTTTGGTATGTTCTTACCTATAATGAATATTGATATCCATAGGTCAGGGGGAATCTGTCATCTTTCTGAAGTTTCAGGATCAGGAGTAGTAAGCACTGTTTGTATCCACAGTCATTGATTCTGATGTGGGTGGAAACTACAATCCTGGTTCCTTCAGATGAGGTTAATACTGGTGCAGGCGTCACTACAGAGGGGCAACAGACTCCAGAACCAGACTTGGCATTGTGATTTTTGCTGAAATACTTGTTGACTTAGAGTAAAATTTGAATAATGATACCTACACTACCTCATTGAAAATTCTTATGAGAGTCCATGATATAAGTGACCAGTAAATCTTAATACTTCCTTCATTTATAAGTAAAATGACATAAGCTCTTGGGACATTAATAGAGGAGGGTGAGTGATAAAACTGTTTATAAACACAAGCCTAACAAATTTCAGAATTGGGGCTCATAGAGCTTATATTCAATTAGAATATATGCTTTACAACAGAGATTCTGTAAATTGAACATGTAACCTTTTAATTGAGATATATTGACCAGGAGAATGGCAACGAGAGTGGACCTATATAATACCGCAGGGTAAAATATCTATACTGAGATATTTTTCTTATTTAGAATCTTCATCTGTAATCCTGATTTTGAAAATTAACTATTGGAACACCATCTTGCAGAGCCTCCTTTATGGCATGCTGACCTTACCAAAGAAGAATTGGTTCAAAAGCTCAGTTCCACCACAAAAAGTGCCGATCACTTAAATGGCTTGCTTCGGGAAACGGAAGCAACCAATGCAATCCTTATGGAGCAAATTAAGGTAAGGTCAAAAAACTGCCAACGAGAAGATGCACCAATTCAGTTTTCTTGACCAAATACACACACTTACCTATGTTTAAATGTTCACATGTCAGATATATCCATAATATCTTGATTCTTAGTGATACTACATTCTTAAAATCAAGAAATATTAATTGCTTTTATATCTATCACATAAATACTATTTTAATTCCTACTTTTTCTAAGAAACCATAATGGATTTAGAAATTAGATAGATGTTCACAAGTCAGTATTCCACATATGCTTAAATAAAACTTAAAATGGGTATAGGTCCTTAATTAAAGATAAACCATGGCACACTTCTTATTCAGATCATTCTGCTGATGTTTATGGCACTAAACTACTTTTCATAGGTTTTGGTGGAGATGGCAAAAGTGGCATAGGAAGTTTTTCCTATTTAAAGACACCAGAAACATGTAGTAACGAGGTAGCTTGTGGAACTGCTGAGGATTACACAAATGAGATATTTCCACCCTGGCTCACTGATAAATCAACTGTCCAAATACAGTCATACTGTTTACTGAGTGGTTCCCATGAGCCAGGCCCTTGTCTTCACATAGATTATCATATTTAATCCTCTTGATCACTGGATGAAAGAACAGTTGAAGCTGATAAATGTAGCTTAATTCAAACTTGTGTCTGAAAAGCACATGCTTTTGCCCAGTACCATGAAGGGCTGCCAGCTGTCCTTTTCAAATTAATTTCTTTAATGCTGAGTTATTCAGTTATTTATAGTAAATTTTACATTATGACATCCCACCACTAAGTACATCTCTGAATGCATCTCTGTAGAAAACATTTTCCACACAGTCAAAACATTATCACATCTAACAAATCACTAACTAGCCCAGTGAACCTAAGTGACTATTTAAATATATTATTTTCACAAATACACAATCTCACGATTTCTTAGACCTTATTGTCACTTTTGAAAAATGACTCTAGGTTTTAGGACAGAGTTGGCTAACTTTCTTGGACTAACCTAAAATGATGACATAGAACAATATAATTTTTTTCACTTCAACCCAGAAATCTTTCTCAAAGACTTTAACATCCTACCATATTTTTTATATCATCCTTTGCTCCATTTTTCTGGTAGTATTTCAGATTGTCTTACATTCCAGCATTTTCACTCTATCCTGAACTCGACTTTTGTTTTGGATAAGTGCTGTTCATCCATCTAACTGCCTGGAGTTATGGGAGCCGGTCAGGGGAAAGGCTTAGTGCAAGTGTTCACGTCAGCCCTGCTTCCAGACTCTGGCTCGCACTTCTCTCAATGTGTCTGTCATCCCACGTCCCTGAGCTTGCTGGTGTAGTTTCTATAGAAAGTAGAAGGTAGAGGGAGCATCGTGGTACCTACCAATATAGACTACATAGTCCTCCGTTTTCATCTCCAATTTCCATGGTAACCTTTCCTCTGAGGCAGGAGAGTCTCAGTGTTTTTGTGGGAGACACTCTCTCCTCCTGTCGTGGTACTTGATAACCAGCTGGACTAAGTCACTTATAGTTCATATGTCTCCTTTCTGTGAATTTCTTGATAATTTCTCATCTACATTGTTCTCTCCTAGGTTCTCCTTTATTGTCATTCTGTGGGGACATTTCAGGGGAAAGAGAAGAAAAATGCATGTGTACAATCTGCTATATTTAACCAGAAGCTCCTAAAACCCATTTTTAACTAATTTCTCTAACACTAGCTTCTCAAAAGTGAAATTAGAAGATTGGAAAGAAATCACGAACGAGAGAAATCTGTAGCTAACCTGGAATACTTGAAGAATGTCTTGCTACAGTTCATTTTCCTAAAACCAGGTAGTGAAAGAGAGAGGCTGCTTCCTGTTATAGATACAATGTTGCAGCTCAGCCCTGAAGAAAAGGGAAAACTTGCTGCAATTGCTCAAGGTAGGTGAAGGAGTCTTATAACATATTTCTGTTTTACAACTTACACTAAATGTTGCCTTGTGGTTGAGACTCTGTGTGTGCACTTACACTTTTTTCCATGACACTATGACTTAAAATGATAATTTCTGTTCATTTGGATGAGTTCTATCATACGTGTAACCTGTGACTAGATTTGAAAAGCTCACTTTTTAACTGTACAGCAACTATAGTACATTTACATAATTTTTAACATGCAGCAAAATACAGTACAGTGTTTAAGTTTGAGCTTCTGGTTCTTTGAAAATTGGATTTATAATCCTAGCATTAAGTTCTGTCAAAGAATATGGTTTTGTTTTATATCATACTTTTTTAAACATGTGTTGGCTTGTCCTCATCTACTTCCCACTCCCCTTCACCAACATCTATCCAAAAATAGTCCAGAGACAGCAGTCTTATGGCTCAACACTTGGTCTATGTCATATCTAACAGTCCATTTTTCCAGGCATATGCAGCTTTAAAGCTATCCTATATTTAGAACTTAGATTTTCATGTCAAATTTAATACTGTGATTTCATAAACTCCTTTAGAATGATTCACATACAGCAGCTATAGTTACCTGATTTCAAACTGCATCTTAAGGATCATGGTTTCATGTTTGTTTTAGTTTTAAAATATTTTTATTATTAACATTTTCAAGCATACATGTTACTGAACCCAGGTTTGGTGCGGCTTGCTGTATAAGACCCAGCAAGAGTTGGTGAGGAAAAAAGGTGTTTCTTTTATTCTGGATGCCGACAGCCAGGAAGATGATGGACTGCTGTCCTGAGAAATGCCACCTTGTACTAGCCGAGGATAATCAAGGGGTTTTATAGGCATACAGGTTGGGGGAAGAACAAAGAGAGGTGGGGGAGTCAGTCAGGTAGGTACGAGGGCTGAAGTAGCTTCCCAGGGTTTGATTTGTTTGAAGATTATGTTATCTCCAGACAGCCGGGAGCTTTATGCGTCACAGTAAAAACTACAAGGGAGTTGCAAAATGGATTCCAGTGCCTAGGTGCCCGAGGACTAAGGAATTACTCTTTTCCAGTTAGTGTTTTGCTGATTAACTGGATTAGTGAAGTATGTATAGCCTGGAGAAAGGAAACAAACAGAGTCATTAAATCACGCAGCGAGGGGGAGAAACAAAGAGAAAACAACTGAATAGTAAACTAGGAGGTGAATCAAGCTATAGGCTAAGTTATTGATTTAAGTTTCACCCTTACATACAGAAAAAGTACTGTGATGTTCCTTGTAGGTGTCACCCATCTTTGACAATTTTCAACTCATGGGCTATAGTTTGACAAGGGTAGAGCAGAGCTTGAGATTTTTTTGGGGGTGGGGAGGGGAACAGGACTTAATTGGGGAACAGTGTGTACTTCCAGGCCTTTTTTCTAAGTCAAGTTGTTGTCCTTTCAATCTTAGTTGTGGAGGGTGCCGTTCAGCTTCAAGTTGTTGTCCTTTCAGTCTTAGTCGTGGAGGGCGCAGCTCAGCTCCAAGTCCAGTTGCCGTTTTCTAGTTGCAGGGGGCGCAGCCCACCATCCCTTGCGGGAGTTGAGCAGGCAACCTTGTGGTTGAGAGGACGCATTCCAACCAACAGCCATCCGGGAGCTCAGTGGCAGCTCAGCTCAAGGTGCCGTGTTCAATCTTAGTTGCAGGGGGCAGAGCCCACCATCCCTTGCGGGACTCGAGGAGTTGAACCGGCAACCTTGTGGTTGAGAGCCCACTGGCCCATGTGGGAATCGAACCGGCAGCCTTCGGAGTTAGGAACACGGAGTTCCAACCGCCTGAGCCACCAGGCCGGCCCCAGAGCTTGAGATTTTAAAGCAAGTACCACACATATGATTTCCCCAATGAATACTTCAATGAATACTGGACTCCCCTGTCATCTATATCCAGTTCATGTACAGTGTACCTGGGTTATCAAAAATGTCTTTTTACAGTATCCCAAATAGGACTCACACATTGCATTTGGTTGATGTTGCCTAAGCTTTGTTTTGTTTTTGTTATCTAGCAATTCCATGTTCCTTTCTGTAATGTCATGTATTAGTTGAAGAAAGTGGTCCTTTGTCCTGTAGAAATCCTGTTCTGGTTTTGGCACTTCAAAATAGCATTTAACTTGTTCTAGTGTTGCCTATAAATAGGAACTTAGACCCATGATTAGATCCAGGTACAATTGAGTGGGGTAGGAGCTCAAAATACCTTGTAGGTATTTTTGTATACTTTCTCAGATGTCCCATCAGTAGGCCCAACATGTCTAGTTGTCCCACTTTTGATGGCATTACCTCATGTTGGTGCTCTTTAACATGTTCCTCTATCCCCTGTAAGTCCTAATTAAACTAATACATCTAGAAAGTGGTCTTCAAAATGAGTGGATATCTGAATCATCTGGTGTGATTATTAAAACTCAGTTTGCTGGACTCCACCCCATGTTCTGTTTCAGTGGACTTAAGGTGGTACCCAAGAGTTTGCATTTTTAACAAGTTCCCAGGTGATACTGATGCTCTGGAAACCTGGTCTGGCAGCCATATCTTGAGAGCCCTGCTCTGGAGGGCGGATAGAATTCAAGTTTAATTTTTTTTTTTTAACAGGTATACTTCATAAGTAGTGCTGATAGTTTCTTTGAATCTGATTTTTTGTTTTCACAATACATCTTTCTAATGATAATTAATGATAGTAATGCCAGCTTTAATTGTACGGTACATTATTAACTGAACCACAATAGCATTTTTGTCACAAGATCCAAAATAAGAAGTGTCCATTTTTAGTAATATAGTTATCCTAAATGATGATGAATTTCCTATTATATA
Organism: Rhinolophus sinicus; assembly: GCF_036562045.2. NCBI lineage: Eukaryota > Metazoa > Chordata > Mammalia > Chiroptera > Rhinolophidae > Rhinolophus > Rhinolophus sinicus. The sequence continues at coordinate 65,495,533 of NC_133755.1, read as the reverse complement.
TGTTTATTCTATCAAAGCTAAACTATTTTTTTCTTTGTAAAATTGATCAGGACTTTTGGAAGGATATATATATATATATATATGTATATATACATATGTATGTGTATATATATTAGTATATATATACACATACATATATACACAAAATGTACACACTTATATATTTATATTTATATTTTAATTAAAAGTTTTTAATAGAACAATATGATCTCAAAATATTTAGCATATCTAATGGTCCTCTTTTTAAAGCCAAGAATGTTTAACGTAGTGTAGCTATTACTCACACTCAAGTGGCTTCTATAAGTCGAGGGTCTATTGATCAATACAAGATCTCAAAGAGACTAGCCTGAGGGTCCCAGTGACACCAATGTTGATCATGCCACAGGAAATATATTTAGAAGTTCATTAGAAACCCAGAATTGTAAGATATACTTTGGCTAAGTCCTATAAATATAAAAGAAAACCCCACTTATTTAGTCTAAACTAGTTTACCTTTTAAAGGTTATTGAATTCATATCTCATATCTATATGAGCAAATAAAAGAAAACTTATAAAAAACTAAAAACAGTTATGGTCTGGCAGTAGGTTTAGATATATAATATATGGCTTAAGAAAAGATTAAACTGGAAGATAAGTCAGAATTATTCAGAATTTAGCATGGAGAATCAAAAAATTGAAAACAGAACAGTGATGAAAACATAGAAGATAGAATGATAACATCTAACACATATTTAATAATTGAAGTTCTAGAAGGAGAGAAAGAATTGGGTAGAAACAATATGGGAAGACAATGGCTGAAATTTTTCCAGAATTGCTGAAGGATATCCATGCACAGATATCAAAACTTCAATAAAATTTCAAGTAGGATAAATAAAAGGAAGTCTACCTCTAGTCACATAAAAGCGAAACTGTCCCCAAGAAAGGACAGAGAAAAGAATCTCAAAAGCAGCCAGAGAAATAAGACACCGTGCTTCGTTGCCTTTAAAGGAATAACAGGCTCACAATGGGCTTTTCAACAGCACTAGTAGAATACTTTCTTTAGTGTGCTGTAAGAAATGACTGCCAACTGGGTAAAAATATTTTTGAAGATCTTCTCTGACAGACAGAAACTTTAAGAAGTCACCTCCTCTGGAAATTCTCAGCAATGTACTTCATGCATAAGGAAAACTTTCTAGGTGGAAAGTCTGAGGTGCAAGAAGAAACATCATGGCAGAGGAAACTTGTCACCACGCTACAAATAGGGGTCCCGGGTCTCACCAGCCATAGCAAGGACATTTCTTGACCAAGACCATGAAGATAACCTGTGTTACGCATGTGTGGGTGCCAGAGAGAAAGTCTGAGGTACTCTTCCTGGCACTGAAAGGAATGGGACCATAAAAGCAAAGAACACAAGTATCTCTTGTGTCCTTCATGTCCTTTGAAGCAATATTTACAAGTTCTGATTTTGTGTAGAGTTTAAACAGTGTAATGGCTTATGAAATTAATTTGGTGGATGACATCCAGAATATTTTTTTAAATAGAATAAGACAAACATCAGAATACATTGAATCTAGTAAGGGTAAGACTTGCTTCTTGAAACTCTCTAGGTATATGTGTGGATGTTGGTTGTCTGGCTGATTGTATTAACTCCTGATATAAATTTTTTTTTCCTATGGGTTTGGGTTGCAAATATTTGAAAAACATTAGTTTAGGAAGTAAAGTACGAGGTGTGATAAAAAAAAATATGGTGAGGGCCGGCCCGGTGGCTCAGGCGGTTAGAGCTCCATGCTCCTAACTCCGAAGGCTGCTGGTTCTATTCCCACATGGGCCAGTGGGCTCTCAACCACAAGGTTGTCAGTTCAATTCCTTGAGTCCCGCAAGGGATGGTGGGCTCTATCCCCTGCAACTAAGATTGAATATGGCACCTTGAACTGAGCTGCCTCCCAGATGGCTCAGTTGGTTGGAGCACGGACTCTCAACCACAGGGTTGCCGGTTTGACTCCCGCAAGGGATGGTGGGCTGCGCCCCCTGTAACTCGCAACGGCAACTGGACCTGGAGCTGAGCTGCGCCCTCCACTACTAAGATTGAAAGGACAACAACTTGACTTGGAAAAAAGTCCTAGAAGTACACACTGTTCCCCAATAAAGTACTAAATATATATATATATATATATTTGTGTGTGTGTGTGTGTGTGTGTGTGTGTATATATATATGGTGAATGTTTAAATTAAAAAAAATTATTACAGTAAAAGACACATTACCATTAATCCCCCTCAAAATACTCTCCCACGCTTCAAACACACTCATCCCATCATTCTTGCCACTTTCTGAAGCAGTTCTGGAAGTCCTCTTTTGTGAGGGTCTTTAGTTGTGCTGTCATGGCTGCCTCGATGTCCCGAATCGATTCAAAACGTTTACCTTTCATGGTCATTTTGACTTTGGGGAAGAGCCAGAAGTCACACGGTGCCAGATCCGGTGAATAAGGTGGATGAGGACACACTGTAATGTTTTTATTTGACAGAAATTGCTGTACCAGAAGCCATGTGTGACATGGAAACTTTCCATTGTCATCACAAAATACAGTGAATGCTGCTGCCGGGTGCCATCCAACAGAAAGGCAGGGATCTTCAATACGGGAAGCAGCATTTCAAACCTTAGTAACAGTATGTGACAAGTTTCAGCTTGTTCAGTGCCGTTTGTCGGGTGTGAGCTCTGGTTGAGAGAAGATGTATTTTAAAGAATGCCATAAATCATCCTCCATCATGACAATGTTCCATGTCACACATCTCTTCTGGTATAAGGCAATTTCTGTCAAATAAAAACATTACAGTGTGTCCTCATCCACCTTATTCACCAGATCTGGCACTGTGTGACTTCTGGCTCTTCCCCAAAGTGAAAATGATTCAGGACATTGAGGCAGCCAGGACAGTGCAACTAAAGACACTCATGAAAGCGGACTTCCAGAACTGCTTCAGAAAGTGGCAAGAACTATGGGATAAGTGTGATTGAAGTGAGGGGGAGTATTTTGAGGTGGATTAATGGCAATGTGTCTTTTACTGTAATGGTTTTTTTTTTATTTAATCATTCACCATATTTGGTCACACCTCGTAGGTTGTCCAACTCTGACAAACGACATCAACTTCCTTGTAGTAGATCCCCATTAAGGGCCCAACTTGTATCCCAAGCAAATATCATGAGCTGCCAGTAGCTGCCTGTTGCATCTCTATGTATAAAGGTAAAACAAAGAGCCACATTAGTCCCAAAACAAGTAACATGAAAAAGACTAAGAAGTGTAGATTGTTGCTTGTTGCTCTACTTGCAATGCAAACGTTAACTCACCCTGTTCCCTTCATGTTAGATCCCAGCACAGCTCACAGATTGCATATTCTACTTGAGATACGACTTGTGATAAGTCAACTTGGCTTCCCAAATAAGTTCATAATTAATACAAGGATAAAACCAGACAGTGAACAGAAAAAGAAATGAAAGTGGTTTGTAAACGATAGAAAGAGTATCTCCATTTAAAATTTGGAAAATGCTTCTCTGAATGAGATCCAAATATGGCGTATATATATATGTCTGAAAACAGGTGTCTGGAAGGGTACATACTCAATTTAATGATGGTTACTTCTGGGGAAGGGAGGGAGAGTGAAGGATAGGACATGTAATGAAAAGAGATGTTTACCTTTTTTGGGTTGTAAAACTTTCAAATCACATATATTAATATTACAAATCATATTAAGAAGAAAACAATAAAGACCTTTTCTGACATTTTTCTGAAAGCCCAGAATTTTTCTGAACTTCGAGACAGGATTTATTTGTGTTGATCATTAAAAAAAGAGTAATTGGAACATTCAATACAAAATGATGCAACCGCGTTGGAAAAGTTTGACATTTTTAATAAAGTTAAACATACATTCCTTTACAACAATAGTCCCAAGGTATTTATCCAAAAGAAATGAAAACCTATGTCTACACGAAAAAATGCACAAACCTCGTGAACATACTAAAAACCACTGAATTATATACTTTACAAAGGTGAATTTTATGGTATGTTGAATTCGTTTTCAAAAATTTTAAATTAAAAACCTGTGCACAAATGTTTACAGCAGCTTTATTTTAAATTGCTAAAAACTAGAAACAACTTAGGTATCCTTCATTGGTAAATGAATAAACACCATGGAATACTATTCAGCAGTAAAAAGGAATGAACTGATACCCACAGCAACGTGGATTGTTCTCAGATGCATTGTGCTAAGTGAAAGAAGCCAGACTTAAAAAGACTATATATGATGTGGTTCTGTTTATGTGAGTTTCTGGAAGAGACAAAGTTATAAGGACAGAAAACAGATTAGTGGTTGCAAATAAGTGTGGGGGGTGCTGACTAAAAAGGGTCATGAGAGAACTTTGAGGTGGTGGAAGTGCGTTTATACCTTGGTTGGGGTGGTGGTGCTTTACCTAAAAGGTAAATTTTACTGTAAGTAAATTATACCTCAATAAGCCTGATTTTTAAATGAATAGTAAAAACAGTTTAGGGTTTGTGTGGGTTTGGTTTTGAGATTTACCATAAATCCCTAGATTTTAAATTCTAAGTTAAGTTATGGAAAGGCTTCTGTTTTAAAAGAATGTAAAAGATTCCCCTTATTTTCAAAAATACTTAATTGTGCTGGGGGCTTTATTTTGGAATTACCAGTAAAGAAAGACAATGAATACTGAAAGTTCAAGGACAGACAGATTCTTAACATCGAAGTGTGGTTCTGAGAAGATTAATACATATGTTTTCACTCCCAAAGGTGAGGAAGAAAATGCTTCCCGCTCTTCCGGATGGGCATCCTACCTGCACAGCTGGTCTGGACTCCGGTAGATTGATGGAAAGAACGTTATTTATTAAAACCAAATCGAATCTATTTAGCAAAAAAGGTTCCCATCCATTGCTGTGATTCTTTTGTCAAAAAGTGTGTATATATCCATATCTGCATATATTTGTACATACGTATGTCACATATATTTAAAAAGTCTCACCTTGAACTAAAAAGCCCAACAGCCTGAAGTGTTGCTACCAGTCCACAGCCCTTTGGCTCTCATCTCCCAAGCGTGCTGCTGGGTGAAGACACCGGGAATGAATGCACTCCCTTCTCTGGAACCTCAGGACCCGCCTATTTCCGGGCAGTACTGTGAAGTTTGACATTAAACTAAATTTTGGTACCGTACCAACTTGAATTTAGGCTTTTAAAATAATGTTACAAGAATATTGATCGCAAGGTCAGACTTACAGATTTTTAGTTACAAATTATTTTTTAAAAATTTAATTAGAACATGAAGGAATATGCTTTATTGGTACAGTTGGTGTTTTTAAGGGACTATAAGGTAAATATGCCACAGTTCATTATGAGACTGAGTTAAAATATAATTTATGTAGTTATTTACTTTAAAGGGAACTGTTTTTTTTTTCTCTAAAGTAAATTATGTCAGAACTCATTGTGTTGTCAGAAGCCCCACTATCGGCTGGTGTAATACTGAAGGTGAACAGATGGGACCACCACGTTACCTTGGAGTGATTTCACGTTGTCTCTCCAGGCTCTTGTTATGGTTCACCTACTTCTAAGCCATGAGTCTAGTCTGAGAATTCTCTCCATCTCCCCAAATAAGAATATATCAGAACATTGACTGTATTACTCAGCATTTTATCTAAATATGAAACTGGTGCTTCCCATGTTTCAGCAGATAATGTCATCCTATAAGTTTTCCATCAGAAGGGATTTTAGAGACACCTTAGAGATCAGTGCTACATTTTCACAGTTCTTGTGCAATGGTGTATGCCTCTGATGCCTCTGAATATATTTTATTGACTAGATCAAACTTCTGTTCTTAAATCATAAATGTAAGAATTCTGTTTTAATATTTGTTTAAAAAATCACCACACAGTGTGTTCTATGAAGTTCTTTCTCATGCCTTCCACTTTATATTCTAATTTTCAGTCTCAGCTGGTGAACTGACTTTGTTCTTCGGTTACTCAGAACATTGGCTTCCAATTTAATTTAACTGACATTTGCTGCTGAGTTTGCATGTTGAGTTTGTTCTTTAATAAATACCTTGAATATCTGTCTTTCCTGTTATAGAAGAACAGACCTAACTAGTGAATGTATTAATAAACATGCATCTATTTCAAAGCTGGCTTTAAAAGTTTAGTTTTTTTACTTTATAAACTGTGAATATAAGTATGCCAGCAGCATACAATGTAACTGTAATAGTATTTAAATAAATATCACTTTGTCTTTAAGTCTAGGTCTTTTTGAGGTCTATATAAACTTGTTTTGAAATACAGTCTCTACTTACGAATGTAATAAAAATACCTTTTGCATGATTAAAAAATTATTACTTTGATTACAAAAGAAATATTCTTTCATCGTTTTAACAATGAGAGGAAATGTAATGATTATTTTAATATTTCTATTAAATACCTTTAACTGTATATTGTATTTTTACGACTATTCTTTTCCTTTTAGACACTGACTCTTTGGGGTTTTAAATTAGTCTATGTATTGGAATTGCTAATTCCTTTACTACCATCTAGACCTTTGGGACCTAGAATATCAGGTACTTGAGAGAACAGAGATTGACCTTTCGGTACATGATGTGTGTAGACCATGGTACCTGCCGTGTCTGACATCCATCTTCCAGTGGATCCTGCAAGCCACGCTTAGCCTTTCCTTGGGCCCCTCAGGTTCCAACCTCCTCTGTGATTTAAGGCATCTCTTTTACATAGTGAGCTTTGCTTGTACTCCAAGCAGTGTAAGATCGAGAATTATAGTCCGTTAAACAAACTTTGAGAATTACATTCTTTTTTTTTTAATGTTTCAGGTGTACAAAGCAACATAATAATTAGACATTTACACCCCTCACAAAGTGATAACCCCCCCCAATGTACCCCTCTGACATTGTATATAGCTGTTATAATACCATGACTATATTCCCTATGCTGTATTTAATATCCTGTACATATATATACATATACACATACATATATATATATACATATATATATATACACACACACACACACACACACATATATATTAACAGTTGACATTGAATATTATTCTACTTCAACTTCGGTTGTACAGTACAGTGGTCAGGTATCTATGCAGTCTGTGAAGTGATTCCCCCTGATAAGTCCGTCTGGCACCCTACGTAATCTTTACATTATTGATTATATTCCCCATACTGTATTTCATATCCCCGTGACTATATTGTGACTACAAATTTGTACTTTCTAATCCCTTCACCTTTCCCCCCTCCCATCTCTTAACATTTGCAACTACATGGATGGACCTAGAGAATATTATGCTAAATGAAATAAGACAGACTGGGAAAGACACGTACCATATGATCACACTTATATGTGGAATCTAAAGAGCAATAAATGAGTAAACAAAACAGAGACTCAGATACAGAGAAAAAACTGAGCATTACATTCTTTTAAACAAGTTCTGTCAGAAGTGTAACCAAGCCACTTACTAGCAAAGGTAAGACTTTGCTAAAGGCACACAGTATTGTATTTTTTATATTTTTATTTTTTTAAACTTTTATTTTAAGTGTGTTTTTCCAGGACCCATCAAGTAGTTGATTCAATCTGGTTGTGGAAGGCGCAGCTCACAGTGGCCTATGTGGGGATCAAACCGGCTACCGTGTTCTAACCATCTGTGATAACCGGCAGCCCCCAGTATTCTTTTTAAAACCCACATTAGCTAATGAGGTAGCTGGAAATACATGGTATTGAGGAGTGTGAAGTCTTCCATAAAGACACAATTTTGGTATTTGGTGGATGGCACAACGGACAACAAAAATAAACTTGTATTTTGGTATCTGAAAATTAGCTATTGCTTCAAAATTAATACACAACAAGGGAAACAACCTGATACTGATACAACTTTGCAGGTGTCTTTGAGCTAATTTTCACCCACGGTGTTAAAAAGCATTTGGTTACTTATGTATAAGTTATATATAGACGGAAACTTTTTCACCTGCATTCAACATGGGATTACAAGGGAAGAAAAGTCAGGTTGTGGCCTTCAAATTGTTACTTTAAAAATACAGTTTTATGTGAATAGAACACTGAATGTGGTGAGAAGATATGATTTTAGTTTCAATAATGGAAGTGACCACCCTGGTTTCCCTTTGAGGATGGGCTCTGAACCCACGCAGTGGGTACTTGTCCAGATCTCTGCCTGGCATTTACAATAACAGTCCCCTCAACCCCTGCCTCTCTCTGGGAACTTTTGCCCCACCTCCATACAAAGGGTCAGGTAGGCCCAACCATAATCAACTGAATGAGAGATACAGAGCCCTAACCCAAGCCGAATCAATTAGATTCAGGAATGTGGGTTTGGGACTACAGACTCAAGTCAGCATCTTCAGGTAACTGGCGTTGTGACATGTTAAATGCAGGAGCTCTGAAATAACCAGGAACAGCAGAGAAAGCCCACCACTGACAGAGTGTAAAGAAGGCTAACGTGACTTGCAGAGATAACAGAAACATGGGGTTAGAATTCCGGGAGCCTTCAATACTGCTTCTAATCCCTGAGATGGGAATTCTATACAATGTCCCTGCATCCTCATAGTAAACTTCCTACATGTGCTGTGAGAGTGACTGTCAGGTGTCCGGAGCACAGTATAATGGTAAAAGGATGAACTCTGCACTCAGGCCTGGAAACAATGTGTACTTCGGTACTGCCTAACTCGGGCACGTTCATCTTGGTTGCTTTGAGTCCCCATTGCCTTATCTGCAAAAGGAACACAATGCATTGCAGACATACCTCGGAGAGGTTGCAGGCATACCTCCAGACCATCACAAAGCGAATATTGGAATAAAGTGAGTCACGTGAATTCTTTGGTTTCCCAGTGCATCCTCATAGTCAACTTTATGTAAAAGTTATGTTTACACTATACTGTATTAAGTCCGAGTAGCATTATGTATTAAAAATACCTACTTAATTTAAAAATACTTTACTTAAAAAAAAATACTGCTAAAAAATGATAACCATCATCTGAGCCTGTTGTAAAAATGGCGCTGGTAGACTTACTTGACAAGATTACCACAAACCTTCAATTTGTAAAAAATGCAATGTCTTTGAAGTGCAATCAAGCAAAGAGCAATAAAATGAGGTATTCCTGTACTCACATAATCGTGGCTATTAAATGACATAATAAAACCCCACCAGAGTAGGCACTCCAAGGCTAATTCCCCCTTTTGCAATGTTATCTTCATATTTTCTCTGCCTGTGAGAAGGTTTACCAGTTTACCACATTTTTTTCTGTCCCTGGCCCTTACTTTTGCTGTTTTTCTTATGTGGTAGATTAGCAACCAACTTTGCTGTTTTTCTTACGTAGTAGATTAGCAACTCCCTTGAGAAGCCCTTTTGTTTCAACTTCAGTCTTTACTTTCATTAACTTTTCCAAGGAAATGGATCTGTTCATGAAGACTGGCTTGACTGACTTCAGAATATCTCTATTATTCAGTGGTTTGTTTTTTGTTTTTTTTTCTGGTTGCTTTGTCTGAGCGTAGGCTTAAATGTTACTCATTGCACAGCTGTGATGGTGAGGTAAGTGTAATGGAATAAAAACTGAAAAGAACTAGAAATCCCACCACAGATTGTCTTTCAGTGAAAGATTCTTTTTAACTGCTTAAAAAAAAACGAAAGAAATCTTATAAACATGGAAAACAATAAAAAAAAACAACCTTATCTTATGCCCATACTGCTATGAAATGGTGTGACAAGTTCTAGAAATAGCCACTCTTTGGTAAGAGCACTACTTATTAATCACATTTGATTACTTTTGGTGTCTCATTTGTACACAAAAGCATTAATTTTATTACTTCTCTTATAACCAAAGTAGAGGCTAGGATTCAGACCTGGTCTGAGTCAACTAACATAGTTTATATTATTTATTTTACTGGAGTTTAAGATTACAATAAGAAATGCCCTAAGAATGAGATATAATTTTTCACAAAGTATGCAGTTGTGGTAGTCTATAGACTACCACATGTATCAATATACCTCCAACACTAAGCATAATTAGGAAATCTCTATTTGGAGTTATAATATGATCTTACTGTAAACTAAAAACTCATGTTGAGTACTGGACATTGTCCAATGTTTATTTTATATGATTCATTCTGAGTTTCTTACTGAGATCATTCTCTCTGGCCATGTGCATTTCTCCTGGGGCCCATAAAATATACAGTAACTTAATTTCATGACTGCACTATTTCTGCTTCCTTTCCTGAAAAAGGAGAAATCATTCAGATCAGTTTTCAAATTGCCTTATAGAGTACAACTTTGGAATATTTTAAAAGTAACTCCTTTGTTCTAGAACTGCTCTAATACAGTAGCCACTAGTCACATGTGGATATTGGAAGATTAAAATATGGTTATTCAAATTGAGATATACTGAAAGTATAAAATACACACCAGATTTCGAAGACTTGAAAAAAATAGTGTAACAGCTCATTAAACATCTTTATAATGATTACATGCTAAAATTCTTTTAAATTTAATTTCTTGGGGTGACAATGGTTAATAAAATTACATAGGTTACATGCTGAAAATTTGAAATTATAAACTTACTGGTTTAAATAAAATATGTTGCTGATAAAATATATTCTTAAAATAAATTTCATGGGCCGGCCCGGTGGCTCAGGCGGTTGGAGCTCTGTGCTCCTAACTCCAAAGGCTGCCAGTTCGATTCCCACATGGGCCAGTGGGCTCTCAACCACAAGGTTGCCGGTTCAACTTCTCGAGTCCAGCAAGGGATGGTGGGCAGCGCCCCCTGCAACTAAGATTGAACACGGTACCTTGAGCTGAGCTGCCTCCCAGATGGCTCAGTTGGTTGGAGCGTGGGCTCTCAACCACAAAGTTGCCAGTTCGATTTCTTGAGTCCCACAAGGGATGGTGGGCTGCGCCCCCTGCAATTAGTAACGGCAACTGGACCTGGAGCTGAGCTGCGCCCTCCACAACTAAGATTGCAAGGACCACAACTTGACTTGGAATAAAAAGTCCTGGAAGTACACACTGTTCCCCAATAAAGTCCTGTTCCCCTTCCCCAATAAAATCTAAATAAATAAATAAATTTCACTTATTTCTGTTTACCTTTTATAACGTGACTACTAGAAATTTTTAAAATTACTTGTAGGAATCACATTTGTGACTTGTATTACTCTTCTATTAACATTTGTCAAAACCCATAGAATGTACAACACCAAGGGTGAACCCTAATGTAAACTATGGATGTTAGTTAATAATAATGTATAGATAATGGCTCATCAATTAAAACCAATGTTCCACAATAGTATAAGACATTAATAATAAGGGAAACTGGAAGTCGGGTGAGGGAGTATGTGGGAACTCTCCGTGTTTTCTGTTCATGTTTCTGTAAACCTAAAACTTCAAAAATCATCTATTAATTTAAAAAATGTACTTGATGGGCTAAAAATCAAAATACAAATGATACTGAAAAGAGTACTTGAAGATAGGTCAATAGAAATTATTCAATTTGAAAGAGTGAATAAAGGATGCTTCAGGGGCATGCGAGAATATCAAATAATCTGACACGTGTGTTAGGAGAGGAGAAGAGGAGAAGAAAGGTTGGCACAGTAATATTATTTAAAGAAATAATGGCCAGAATAATCCCAAATTTGGTGAAAGACGTAAATTTACAGATTTAAGAAGCTCATTTAACCCTAATTAGGATAAACTCAAAGAAAACTGCCCAGGCAAATTACAATCAAACTGCCGAAAACCAAAGTAAAGAAAAAAATCTAGAAATTAGCTGGAGTAAAATAACATATTACATATAAGGCAACAAAAATTTGGTTGATTGTGGATTTCTCATCAGAAACCATGAAGGCTAGAAATATGAAAATATTTTAAAACATTTTGAAGTGCTGAAAGCAAAGATTTGCCATCTCTGAATTCTATGTCCAATGGAAATATCTCAGGAATAAAGGTGAAATGAAAACATTCTCAGATGAAGAAATGTGAAGTGAATCCATCACCAGTAAATCTGCTCTAAAAGAAATGTTAAATGCTAAAGGGAAATAATACTAAATAATACTAGAGGGAAACCTGGAATTTCAGGAATGAAAGAAGAGCAAAAGAAATGGTAAATAGTTGGTAAGTATTAAACTACTATTTTTCCACTTAAGTTCTTTAAAATATGTATGAGTTGAAATTGCATCATTGTCTTTTGGAGTTTTCCATATATGTAGATGCAGATATAATACACATTATACTGATAACAAAAAAAGGAGAGGGTAAAGGAACCTATATGATTGTAAATCGTCTATATTTTAATTGAAGTGGTAAAAATTAACTCCAAATAATTAGACAATGAAAGGTTAGCAATGTATATTATTATTCCTAGAGCAAATATTTCTTTAAAAGATTGATATTTCTAAAACCCAATAGATAAATTAAAATAGAACACTAAAAAAATTTAAATAATCAAAATAAGGCATAAAATGTGGACAAGAAGATGCACACAGAGGGAATAAACAGAAAACAAATAATTAAATGGTACACTTAAATCCAACAAAAGCAATAATTACATTAAATGTAAACAGTCTAAACCAACCAACTAAAAGGCAGAGATTGTCAGACTGCATTAAATTAGCAAGATCCTAGTATATGCTATTTACAATAAATTCACTTTAAATATACTTAATTTGTTAAAATTTTAAAAATGGAAAAAGATGCAAACACTAGTCAGAGAATGTTAGAGTTCCTATATTAATATCAAAGTAGACTTTAGAACAAGTACTATTGCCATGAATGAAGAAGGACATTATATAATGATTAAAAGGTCAATTCATTATAGCAATCGTAAATGAATAAATACAATTTTATTGTAAAAGGAATCAGGGGCCTTGAGAAATCCTAATTTCAAGTTTAAGGTAAGGGATGTATAAAGTTGACCCAGGAACATTTTAAAGACTAATGGAATTATGTCAAAAGGTCATAGGAGCTAGCTGGAGGGACTCCCCCTGGCCAAATATGGAAAATTTTGAGTTTGAGCATCCATAAGAATAATGAAGAATTGACTAAACATATTCAAAACATAAAAATTCATGAGTCCGTAATGATACTCAATACCATCTCATCTGTCACTGTTGGAGTTGGCTATTATACATTTCTAGTTCTAAAAACTAGTAATTAAAGGTAAATAATCATTTACTCTGTTTCTGCAGTGGAACTAATTTTTAAGTACAAAACAACACTTGTGGGTAAGAGAAAGTTCTATAGAGATAAGAAAGAAAGTTAATAAATGTAGAGGGAAGAATATAACTAGAAAATTGTCATTTTGCAACTCTCAATTAAAGGATTGATTCAGAGAATAATCATAACTGGATGCTAAAACCATTAAGGGGAAGATGTCAAAGCATCAACCCATAGGCTATGTTCTGGTTGCAAAAAGATAAATATAACTTTCCACCTTAACTCTGTGACCTTATTATCTCTAATAGTAGTGCACTAGACATTATGTGCCTGAATAAAGAAGCATTAACTGTGGAGAATTCTTGCCAAAGTGTTAATAAAATTATATTCCACCTTTAGATTAAAATTCCTGTTTGTTTACTGGAAATAAAAAACAGTTGAAGGACACCATGTGAAAATAATCAGATAAATACAGAAATTGAGAAAATTGGCTTGGACAACTAATTAGGTCTCTCCAACAAGTTCAAGGTCAAGAAAAAAAATGGGAGCCAGGTACTGGGCTTTGTTTTAAAAATGTTTAGAGACAAACAATGAAGTACAATGCATGTTCCTTAATTAGATTTAGATTTAAACAAATAAGATCTAAAAGGCATTTTTGGATCAATAGGGGAAATTTGAACTCTGGCTATTAGATGATGTTAAGACAACATTGTTAATTTTGTTAGGTGTGAAAATTGTATTGTGATTATGTGGTAAAATAATTCCCTTTTTTTTTTAAAAAAAAAAAGATGCATTCTGAAGTATTTAGAGGTAAAGAGCTTAAAGTAAATTCCTTTTTTAAATAGATTAAATAAATCAGGAAGGGTTGGGTAAACCTCCCACCTCAAATGTTCTCTATATTCTTTCCTTCCGTTTCTATGAACATCACTTGCTGAATTATTAAAAAAGACTCCTAACTTCTCTCCTTGACCCTAGATTTTCTTCTCTCAAGTCGTATACATATAAATACTTTCATAAATATTGTCTTCAAGTTTTTCTCTATTTAAAAATATTCATACCCACATTATTCATTCATATCTGCAGTTTTTCTTCATAGAAAATTAGCATCCTCTAGCATTCAGAACTTTCGTGACCCAGCTCATTTCAGCTTTATGCCCTTTCCTTTGGCTGTTTATACCCAGAATGTGCCGTTTTTCCACCTACTCAATGTTTTTGTTGTTTTAACTGTGGTAAAATACACATAACATGAAAGTTACCATCTTAACCATTTTTAAGTGTACATTTCAGTAGCATTAAGTACATTCACATTGTACCATTATCCATCTCCAGAACTTTCTGATCTTGCAAAACTTTAACTCTATAACCATTAAAAACTAACTCTTCATCATTCTCTCCTCCAGACCCTGGCAACCACCTTTCTATTTTCTGTCTTTGTACATTTGACTACTCTAGGGACCTCATATACTTGGAATCGTATAGCTTTAGTCCTTTTATTTCTCTACGTGCTCAACTTTTAAATCAGATCCTGGGCCTCCAGGAAGCCAGCCCTCGTAATCCCACCTACACTTACCTCGTTTGGTTTTGCTCCACACACACAGCTCTTCTGATTCTCCAAACATTTTAGGCCCTTAAGTAATTGCTTTGCATAGTCCTCTGATTGTCTCACTTATATTTGTTGCCCCAATTAGATGACTAGATCTTTGACTCATAAAATTTTGTGTCTAATATTTAAATCCATCTCTTTGATTGCATATCAGATGCCCCACAAACTCCTCACATGTGGCAAGTATGATACCGAATGTATCATCTGCCTGCTACTTCCTCTCTGCTTTCTCCTGTATACTCTATTTCACATTACATCTATACCATACATTCATTTTAACTAGTTAGAAGCCTAGAAGTAAGTAATTCTACATTTTTCCTCTTAAGGAATTCAATACTCTTGTTAATTCCATCCCATCAATACCTTGTATCACTTTCACTCCATCAGCATATCTCACCTGGATGAGTCACTTCCACTCCATCAGCATATCTCACCTGGATGTCTGTGATTGCCTGTCTCCTAACAGATCTCCTGGCTCACTTCCCTCCATTTGTCTTCTATACTCAGGAACTATGAGGCCTCTTTACATTTTTTGTTTATATTTTATTTGTTGTTTGTTTTATACAACAAAAATATTTTTATTTATTATATTTTTTACTTATTACAAAAATAATACATGTTTATTCTAGAAAGCATTTGATAATAGATTTTCTTTTTCTTTTTTTTTTGTTAATAGATTTTCAATACATCCTTCTCAGACAAAAACTTCATCAAGGATATAGAACATCTGAATTAACAAATTTGTGCTAAGGAACATAGGAGGCTGCATACAATAATTAGAATATACATATTTTTTTTCTCAAGAAATAGAGAATGTATTTTTGGAACATTTACAAAAATTGATCATGTCCATAAACAAGACCTCAACAAATTTCAAAGAATAAGCATTATTCAAAACTAGATCTCTAACAACTACCTACTTAAGTTAGAAATATAAAACAAGGTAAAATAAAAGCAAAAATTCTTATACACTTGAAAACAAAAAAATATGCTAAATAATTATGAACTAAAGAAACTTATAATGGATTTTAGAAATATCTTGAATGGAAGGAGGAAAACACTGCATTTCAAAAGTTGCAGAATGCAACAATTGAGGTACTTCAAAGGAATTATATAACCTTAAATATTTGTTAGAAGTAAAAAAAAAAAAGACACAAAATAAATGAGTCAAGTGTTACTTTATGAAATTTGAAAAAGCCCAACAGAATAAGTAGTAGAAACAGCTGCAAAAGATAAGAGCACATAATAATGTAGTAAAAAATATAGAATAAAGAAAAAATCAACAAAGGTATAACTTGTTTTTTTGCGAAAACTAATAAAACAAACAAAGCTCTGGCAGGATTGGTCAAAAGAAGTAGAGCAATGATAATTTAATTAATAAAAAGGGGGCATAGAATAAAGTAGAATTTTAAAAGATGAGATTTTTGATTACTGATTCAATCGCCTTACTAATAATTGGTCTATTCATATTTTCTATTTCTTCCTAATTCAGTCTTGGTTCAGTTGTATATTAAGAATTTTTCCATTTCTTCTAGGTTGTCTAGTTTGTTGTTGTAGGTATATTGGTAGATGTCCAGTTGTTCATAGTAAACCTGTTATGATTCTTTGAATTTCTGTGGTATCGTAATGTGTCCTTTTTCATTTATAGTTTTGTTGATTTGGGTCATTTCTCTTTTTCCATTGGTTAGTCTAGCTAAGGGTTTGTCAATTTTTTTGGGTTTTCAAAGAACCAACTCTTTAGTTTGGTTAATATTTTCTGTAGTTTTCCTCTTCTCTATTTCATTTATTTCTGCTCTAATTTTTATTATTTCTTTTCTGCGGCTAACTTTGGGCTCAGTTTGTTCTTTTTTTAGTACCTTAAAATGTGGTTAGGTTGTTTATTTGGGACCTTTCTTGTTTATTAATGTAGGTGTTTAAGGCTATGAATTTTCCTCTTAGAACTTCTTTTACTGTGTCCCAAAGTTCTGGAACACTGTGTTTCCATTTTTGTTTGTCTCAAGAATCTTTTTTATTTCTTCTATAATTTCTTATTTGATCCATTGGCTGTTGAGGAGAGTGTTGTTTAATTCCAATGTGTTCATGAATTTTCTAGTTTTCCTCTTGTTATTGATTTCTAGTTTAATGCCATTGTGGTCAGAGAAGATACTTGGTATGATTTCAATTTTCTTAAATTGCTAAGACTTGTTTTGTGGCCTAACATACAGTCTATCCTCGAATATGTTCCATGTGTGCTTAAGAATGTGCATTCTGCTGTTGTTAGAATGTTCTGCATATGTTATGTCCATTTGTTTTATAGTGTTGTTCAAATCTACTGTTTCTTTATTGATTCTCTGTCTTGATGATCTGTCCAATGTTGACAGTGGGTATGAAAGTTCCCAAATATTATTGTAACACTATTTATTTCTCTTTTATCTCTGTTAGTTTTTGCCTTATATATTTAGGTGCTCCAAAGTTGGGCACATAAATATTTACAATCATTGTATTTTTTTGATGTAGTGACCCCTTTATCGTTATATAATGACTTTTGTTGTTTCTTTTTACCATACGAAGTAAAGCCCAGGAGCAGATGGCTTCATTGGTGAATTTTACCAAACACTGAAAGAAAAATTAACACCACTACATCTCAAACTCTTTCAAAAAAATCGAAGAGGAGGGAACACTCCCAAATTCATTTTACAAGGACAGCATTTTCCTGATTCCCAAACCAGAAAAGAACACTGCTAAAAAAGAAAACTACAGGCTAATATCCTTGATGATTATATAGATGCAAAAACTCAACAAAATACTAGGAAACCAAATTTCACTATGATCAAGTGGGAATTACCCAAGGGATGTAAAGATGGTTCAACATATGCAAATCAGTCACTATGATACATCACATCAACAGAATGAAAAACAAATCCTATGATCATCTCAATAAATGCAGAAAAAGAATTGGACAAAATTCAACATTACATTCATGATAATAACTCTTAACAAATTAGGCATAGAAGAAACATATCTCAATATAATACAGGACTTATATGAGAAGCCCACAGCTAAAATTGTACTCAATGGTGAAAAGTTGAGAGCTTTTGCTCTAAGATTACGAACAACACAAGGGCGCCACTCTCTTCACTCCTATTCAATATAGTACTAGAAGTCCTAGCTAGAGCAATCAGAAAGAAAAAGATATATGTGGAAGCACTGGTGGGGCAAGTTTTAATTGGAGAAACTTGGAGCTTGGCCGTTTATGGTAAGAAACTTCAGTATTGGATCTTCCTGGACAACAGACCATTTGTTTCTCAAAGTGTTCCAGTGCTCAAATTCAGGTCATGTCCCAATCCTTTGGTTCTGTGGGGAGGAGCACGACTTTGGTTTCGGGTTCAGCTGGCAAACAGGGATACCACATGCACAGTGCTGTCTGTGTAAAAGTAACTCAAGGATTGTATTAACGGCTGATCTGCTTTAAGGGAGCAGAACCCGTTTTAAGATGTTCAATGTGATTGTGTGCTATTTCAACGGAAAAAACAAAACTATTTTCCAACAGTTTAAACAAAATCAAGGACTTATGTTCAAAACTACGAGAATTGGTTCTCTATGGTTGGGTTTGTAACTTGAATTTTGAATGAATTTATAATACCACGTTAAGGAAATATAGATTGTGTGCATTTCCCCCCACCCCCACCAACTAGTAATCCCTAGCTCTCTACAGAATTGAATCTCTACAGATTCAATTTTTGTTACTACTTTCTTGTATATCTTACCTTTCCAGATATTTCTACATATTCAAGTGGGTGAATGTGAGTGTGTGTGTGTGTGTGTGTGTGTGTGTGTGTGTGTGGTGTTGCCCTTCTCTCTTCCCTGAAATGGTAGCATACTAAACACTTTTTCCTTGCCTTATTTCCTTTTTTAAAATATATCTTGGAGATCACTTATTACTACATATCATTTGCCTTATTGGTTTTTAAAAATTGTGGTATATATGGTAAGATACACATACCATGATATTTACCATCTTAAACATTTTTAAAGTGTGCAGTTCAGTAGTGTTTATTCACATTATTGTGCAATCGACATCCAGAACTTTCTCATCTTCCAAAACGGAAATTCTATACCCATTAATCAATAACTTCTCGTTTCTTTCTCCCTGCAACCCCTGGAAACCATAAATCTACTTTCAGTTTCTATAAATTTGACTACTCTAGGTACCTCCTCTAAGTGAAATCATACAGTGTTTGCCTTTTTGTGTCTGTCTTATCTCGCTTAGCATAATGTCCTCAAGGTTCATCCACATTGTATCATCTATCAGAATTTCCTTCCTTTTTTATAGCTGAATAGCAAATAGTTCATTGTGAGTTTATACAGGTTTCCTCCAAAGTAGTGTTCCTATGAAAACTTTTGTTAAGCTGAAATGGCATTAAGTGAAGAAGCAATTTACCTTTAATTTGTATGGAAAAATATTGAGTGCTCCCAGATCCAAAAAATAACCTACCAAATCATACCAAATACGCTGAATTATGTCCAGTTTTACACTAAGCATAACACCCTACGTGCTCTCTTAGGCCTTTATAACACATCTTGCTAATGGATCCACCAAATAAATGTAGGTAAAGCACAAATGCTCACAGACAGTTCAAGGCTTGATGCTGAGATTCGGAGTGAAGTTCCTGGGGAAGGAGCTTGGTGGGGCCACGCCAGCCGTGTTGCCTCTATAACAGCTTGCTGCAGAACAAATGCTGAATGCTGTTTTCACTTTTCACATAAAAGCGAAAATTCTCTTTGGATTTCTCTGTTAGTGAAAACAGGTACTAACGTAGCTAACGTAGTTTTACTAAAACTGTAAAAGCGAAGTGGCCTAACGTGAACTTTTGAAAAGTTGGGATACCTGTATCACATTTTGTTTATCCATTCATCCTTCGATGGACATTTGGGTTGTTTGCACATTTTGGCTGTTGTGAATAATGCTGCTATGAACATGGGTGTACAAATATATCTTCAAGGTCCTGTTTTCAATTCTTTTGGAATCCCAGAAGTGGGATTGCTGGATCATATGATAATTTTATTTTCAATCTTTTGAGGAAATGCCATACTGTTTTCCACAGCGGCTGCACCATTTTACATTCCCACCAGCAGTCCACAAGGGTTCCAGTTTCTGTACATCCCTGCCAACACTTGTTCATAGTAGCCATACTAATGGGTGTGGTTTTGATTCGCAATTCCCTAATGATTACTGAGTGATTACTGAGTGATGTTGATCATCTTTTCGTGGGTTGTTGGCTATTCTTATATTTTAACAGTATTATATGCAAAAACTCTAATTTATTCAATTAATGTCTTGGTTAAATAAACTTTCTCAGTTGCTCTTAAAAAGTACAACGACTCTCCTGTACATTCTTCTTCTTTTAATTTAAACAACCTTTTCATTATGAAATTTCAAATATGCACTAAAGTAGACAAACTAATATAAAGAACGCCATGCACCTCTGAGCCAGCTTCAACAGTTATGAACTTTGGCCAATTTTGTTTCACTGATACTTCTACGTACATCCCCCACCCAACATTTTATTTTAAAGAAAATCCAGTTGTTATATCATTTAGTTTAGAAGTAGTTCCCTAGGTAGCTTTAAATACTGTTTTTATACTGTTTTTAATACTGTTTGTGTACACATACAAATACGTCTGTAAGATAAATTCCAAAATGTGGATTTCCTGGGTCAAAGTGGACCTGAATTTTACATTATGATATTGTCCACTTGTCCTCCACAAAAATTGTGTGAATTTATTCTATCAAATCAAAGCAACTGTTGCCATGTATCCTCATCAAAACAGCATATTGTCAAACTTTTAATCTTTGCCTTTATGTGAAAAATGGTATTGAAAATTTTTACTTGATATTGAATATTTCCTTGTACTTTAAAAAATCATTCATTTTTTTTCCTGTGGAAACCTGTGTATACCTTGTCTATTTTTCTCTGAGTTTTCTTACTGCCTTTTTTTTTTAGTAAGGAAATTAGACCTTTTTTTGGTCAATACATTTCTCAATCTCCAATTTTATGACTTCTGTAGTTTATATCCTATTTGGAAAGTTTCTCTCCACTCCAACTTTCAATTTTTTTCTCCCACATTTTCTTCTAGTATTTTCTTTTCTATTTTTTTAAATTAAAGTTTATTGGGGTGACAATTGTTAGTAAAGTTACATAGATTTCAGGTGTACAATTCTGTATTACATCATTTATAAATCCCATTGTGTGTTCACCACCCAGAGTCAGTTCTCCTTCCATCACCATATATTTCTAGTATTTTCGTATGTTTTTTTACATGTAAATATTTGCTCTATTTATAATTTTTTTGATATAAGGATGTCAAAGGCATCCAGTGTTTTCCCAATACATATCTAGACTAGTAGGAGACATAAGTTTTCATTCTGTAATAAGAACGCAGGTATGGTTACAAAATCAAATATCCTTAAAGAGATCATTTTTGCCCAGGGTAAATGACCTATATTAGATGCTTTGCAGATTCCAGGTTTTGGTTCAGGCAATGGGAGAAGAGAATGAAGACAAGGAGGAAAGGAAACTATGCCGAGATAAGACTGGAGTGTCTTAAAGAAAGGTTAACTTTTCCTAATTCACAACTAATAAGCGCAGTGAAAATCCTAGTGAGCACCCCAGAACGTGCCAGGCTTCATGTCTGGATTCAGTGGAGGCCAATCCAGGCAAGGACCGACTCCCCGAAGTCTGGTGAGCTGACACCACCTTCTCATAGAAGCTCCTCAGGACCCCCTCCCCAGGCCGGGATGGACTCTGTGGTCTCCAACACCTTGGGTCTAAAGGCCGGCGCCAGAGCCACGTGGCGCGTCAGCAAAGCCGAATCAGAGGTGTCTCGCAGAAGGTTGCTCCTTCCGCTCGCGGCGCGCGACGTCGTCATCCGAGGGGCAGCAGAAGCCAGTCTTGACCGCTGTGCCTCAAGTCCCGGACTCCCGGGGAAACCTCCGCGTCACGGTCTCGCCAGTCCTCACCCAGAACACGCGTCGCGGGGCGGGGCAGGACGGAGCCGAACCCCGGAGGGCCCGAATTCGGGCTGGAGGCGGGGCAGTGCTGGAGGCGGGGCGGGGCGGGGCCGAGACCTGGGCGGGGCCGAGGCGGTGCCAAGCAGGCCCGGGGCGGGCGGAGGCCGGTGCCGGAGGCCAGGGGCGGGGTCTCTAGCGTCACCGGCCCCGCCTCCTTGCCCACTTCCCCTCGCCCCCGCGCCCCCGCGTGGCCAGCCCAGCCTTTTGCCGGGTCCGGCGGGAGGCGGCAGCTAAGGCCTTCCCGCCCCTTGCCGCGTCTCTTTCGTGATCTCGGCCCGCCAGCAGGCCTGCACCCGGCCGCAGCGGCGAGGGAGGAGGACACAGCTGGAGCGGCGCCGGAGCCGAGGTGCTGAGGGACGGTGGCCATCTGCGGAGAGATGCTGGGCGTGGCAGCAGGAATGACCAACAGGTAAGGGCCGTGCCCCCGCCCCGGCCGCCGGGCGCTGAGCACGCGCCACGTTGGTGGCGGGCCGCTCCCCGGGCCTTCTCGCTGGCCTGGGTGCAGGCCTTTCTCCTCGCGCCCCTTCCGGCCGGGCCGAGCCCCTCGCGGGACAGTCCCGACGCCGGGGTCGCTCTCCCGGCGGTGCTTCCGCACTTCCCCTCAGCGCGCTCTGGAGCCCAGGGGCTGGCTTGTGGTTCCTGAGATATTTTAATAGTTATTGTGGATGTGTCCCATACATTGTAAGCGCTTTGAGGGCTAATACTGTCTCAGCGCTTAGCAAAGTACTCAGCAACAAATATTTGCTGAGTAAATAACTTACATTTTAGCAGTTGGAATATAATGTAGACCATCGGTTCTCAAACGTTTTGGTTTTAGCACCCGTTTTAAAAATAAAAGAACTTTTGCTTATGATGGTTATGCCTATAGATATTTCCTGTATTAGAAATAAAAACATATTTTAAAATATTCATTTAAAAAAACAGTAACTCCACGAGAATGTTAGTATACATAACACGTTTTTTTATGGAAATAGTATATTTCTAAACAACAAAAAGAAATTCATGCGACGAGTGGCATTCTTTTACATTTTGCAAATCTCTTAAAAGTCTGGCACAGTAGGAGACAACTGGATTTTCCTGTCTCTTTTGCCTTTAGTTTATTGAGATGTTTTGATTGAACTGTATGAAGAAAATACGGTCTTACACAGATATGTAAGCGGAAAAGGGAGGAATATTTTAATAGATTTTTCAGATAATCGTGGTATTCTGTGTTACTACACCAAAATTAGATAAGTGGTAGTTTCTTAAAGATTAGTGTGGATGTGGCATCTGAAGCCTTACCATTGAAGTTTTCACACTGTACGTTAAAATTCATTGATCTATTCTGCAGTTTGAATGGACTGGTTACCCATTGTAACATCTTGTATTTGTCATTTGGAAAATATTGATTCACTGAGGTAGGCAGATCTTACAAATGCTGACACATTTCATTATACAATATCACTAAATAACATTTGTTAATATGCACCACTGATTTCCTTAGAAACGTCTTTAAGTATTGAGAAGCTGTCAAACTCAAGGTGGTAGATACAAGTTTTCCAACATTCTAATTTTCATTGAAAGTTTGATTTTTATTATTGGTAGGCAATTATTGTCAATTGTTTTCCTCAAAGTGACAGGTTCATTTTATTCAGTTTCAAGAAATGTCTGCCAAATACTAGTCTAAAAACCATGGTTTGTCTGGGATTGTACCCAGTAAAAATGGTGTCATGAAAAAAGCATTTAATTCATCTCCTCACTCAAGCACACATGTGCTTTTCCTGGAGACACAACTGCCTTACCTTGGTATGTAGCAGAAGTGCTTTATGTATACCTCTCTTCTCATTACAAGTAACAAAAATGAAGGTCAAGGGTCAAGATTTAATAGCATTCAGAATTTGTACTGCTTCATCAAGTGCATTTTTTCTTTTTAAGCATTTATTGAATATTAAGTTGATACAAAATTTAAAATATGTAAGATACAGAGAATGATACAATGGGTATGCTGTGTAAGTAAAGAATGTAATGGTTTCCTTCTAGTGTCTCTCCTTGATCCCATCCCTCTTTTCATTAGCAATCCCTTACTTTTTATATTAAGTACAATTATATTGTGCAACCATCACCACTGTCCATCTTCAGAACTCTTTTCACCTTGTAGAACTGAAACTCTTTACACATTAAAAAGTAACTCCCCATTCTCCTTCCAGGGGTCAGCTCCTGGTGACCCCTATTCTATTTTCTGTCTCTGATTTTGACTATTCAAGTTACCTCATATAAGTGGAATCATACAATATTTGGCTTTTTGTGACTGGCTTATTTCACTTTGCATAATGTCTTCAAGGTTCATCCATCTTCTAGCACGTGTGAGAATTTCCTTCCTTTCTAAGGCTGAATAATATTCCATTGTATGTATAAACCATTCATTTGTTTTGTTGACCCATTCATCTTTTGATGAGCACTTGGGTTGTTTCCATGTTTTAGCTTTTGTGAATAATCTGTGAACATGGGTGTATATTCTTTCATTGAAATTTTTATTAACGTAATTGTAGATTCACATGCAGTTGTAAAAAGTAATAGAGATCCAGTGTGTCCTTTACCCAGTTTCCTCCAATGATAACACTTTGGAAAATTGTAGTACGCTATTGCAGCCATGATGTTGGCAGTAATACAATCCATCAGTCTTATTCAGATTTCCCCAGTTTCACTTGTAGTCACGTGTGTGTGTGTGTGTGTGTGTGTATGTGAATTTAGTTCTGTGTAATTTTATCACAAGTGGAGGTGCGTGCATCCGCCACCACAGTCAAGATAGAGAGCAGTTAGTTCTATCGCCAAAGGATCCCTCATGTTGCTATTGTACCCATACCCACCTCCATGTTTTCCTTCTCCTCTTCTTTAAATCCTGGAAACTACTCATCTGTTCAACATTTCTAAATTGTCATTTCAGAAATGTGATATAAGTGGAATCATACAGTATACAACTTCTTGGGATTGCCTCTTTTTTATTCAGCTTAATTTCCTGGAGATTTATCCACGTTGTTGCATGTATCATAGTTTTTTCTTTTTTATTGATGAATAGTGCTCCACGGTCTGGATATATGACAGTTTATCTCTTTACCTGTTGAAGAACATTTGGGCTGTTTCCAGTTTTGGGTTATTAATAAGGCTACTATGAACATTTGTGGGTAGGTTTTTATGTAAACATAAATTTTCTTTTCTCTGGGATAAATGTCCAAGAGTGCAATTGCCCGGTTGTATGATGGACTTTTCCAGAGTGGCTTTACCATTTTCATCAAGGACACTTAAAAGCGAAATTGGCTTTCTTTTTCTGCAAGTATGTGAAGAATTTGGTCACACTGCCACTGCCTTGATTAGTGCTAGGAGACTATCAGTTGTGCCCACCGTTGCGTTTGCACTATCAGTGAAAGTGTCAGCACTGCAGAAGGCTGCAGCAACTTCTTAGGAACTTCTTAGCATTATTATGAAAATAGTTTTGATCTCTGAGACCTTTTGAAAAGGTCTTGGAGACCCCCTACCCCCAGGGTTTCGAGACCACGCTTTGAGAACAGCTGTTAATGACATAATCCTAAATGATGAGGGAAGTGCAGATATGTTGGCTATTTAAAAATGAATATACGTATACAAAGACTTGTCTAAAAAAATGTGTACCGAATGCTTGTTGTAGTGTGTGCTTTCTAGTTTTGGGGAGTTTTAGTGGGATTTAATACCTAGGCCTTGAAGAACCACTATGGAAACAGCAACTTGCTGTCCTTAAGGGTTTTCCCTGATGTGATGGCCACCGTTGTTACCAAGAGGGGAAGTGTCATGGCGGTGCGTGTCTTCATAAACGTCAGTGCTCTGTGCTCGCTTCGGCAGTGCAGAGACTAAAATTGGAATGATGCAGAGAAAATTAGCATGGCCCCTCCGCAAGGATGACAAATTCATGAACCGTTCCATATTAAAAAAACAAACAAAAGCTTCAGGGCTCTATGCCTGTTTGTAGGGCGAGGAAATTGAACTCTTAACTTTTAAGAAAACTAATGAAAATTTGGTGGTAGAAAGATACCTTTCGGTTCTGGTTGTTCCGTGCCCTATATATTTAGAGAAAACTACCAGGACTGAGCTGTCTTGATATATATATATTTTAAACCATTGCCATCCCTTTCCTTTGTGGTAGCCCCCTTGAACCATCTCCTGGGTAGCTCTTTCTCTTGCTAAAGATGGGTACAAATCAGAGTGGAGAGCAGAGCTTTACTCTGGGAATCTCTATTTTCAGTAATGTTGAGTTTGTTTTTCAGATAATCATTAAAATAAACCTCAGTAGAGGCCATGTTCTTGCTAAGGTTGCACTTAAATAGAAGGAAAACATCTCAAACCATTTGTCAATTTTACATTTCTCATAATTATGTTTTAAGCTGTGGTTTCCCACCCACAGGAATACCATCTGCATTACATGCTGGACTCTTGCCATGTTGTCTTCTAAAACCTTTGGTTTTAAGACACTTGAGAGGCAAGAGCTGCACTCCCTGTTGCCACATTCTGTACATTCTCCAACAGCAGTGGTTTCCAACCCCCGCATGCCCACATCATCTCACCCCTTTTGTTTGATCTCATCAAACATTTATTTCCATACTGGAGCTCACTGGAGGCAAGGAGGGAACATTTTTCTTGCATCATTTTGCATGTTGGAGCCTATCTTGGAGTTTGATGAGTCTACAGTGACATTTAACATATGGGTTGCATAGCTGTGGATTAACCAGGCTCTGCTTAGTGTGTTCTGTGTGAGGTAGGAAAAACGGTGCTAGGAATTGAGTTTGAATGCCGACCGATGGGGGTGGGCGACACAGGACTCTGTGAGCATGCATAGAAGTCTGGAGCCTTACCAGGATATCTAAGAGTCAGGAAAGATAAAGGATAAAAAACACTTACAAAAAATACACACACACAGACACACACACAGACACACACACACACACACACATTATCATTGGACAGAAATGGAATCATAGTCATATTGTTCTGCAATTGCTTTTTTCCCCAGGATTTTAAAAATTGTGGTAAAATATATGTAACGTAAAATTTACCATCTTTGACGTTTTTCAGTGTACATTCAGTGGCATTAGTACAGTCACATTGTTGTGCAACCATCAGCATCATCCATCTGCAGGACTTTTTCATCATCCCAAATTGAAACTCTGTGCCCAGTAAACAAGAATTACCCATTTCTGGCAATTGCCTTTTTTTAACTTAATAAGCTATCTTCAGGGTTTTCCTATGTGGTATATCTGGGTATCCACCTTGGTTTTCACGGCTGTATAGTTTTTCACAGTATACATGTAATATAATTTATATAACTAGTCTTTGATGGACATTTGGGTTCCAGTTTTTTTATTACAAACACTTTGAATATCTATGCCAGTGTTTCTGTAGGAGACCCGTGAGAGTACAGTGGTGTGTGCATTGATGGTCGGGCCTGTGTTCTCATCCCAGCTCTGTCCCTCATGGCTTTATGGCCTAGCCAGTCAACCTCTTTAGGGCTCAGGTTCTTAATTTACAAATACCACCCATCTCAGAGAGTTGTTGTGAGAATTAAATATTAAGGCAAAGATAAACATTTTTGAAAGGATGCAAATTAAAATAATAATTGTTGCCCCTGAAGAGGGAGTCTAGGGATCTAGGGAGTCTAAGAATCTAGAATGAGAGGGAAGTTTTTTTTTTTGTTTGTTTTTTATAAAGATTTTATTGGGGAAGGGGAACAGGAGTTTTATTGGGGTATGGTGTGTACTTCGAAGACTTTTTTCCAAGTCAAGTTGTTGTCCTTTCAATCTTAGTTGTGGAGGGTGCAGTTCAGCTTCAAATTGTTGTCGTTTCAGTCTTAGTTGTGGAGGGCGCAGCTCAGTTCCAGTTCCAGTTGCCATTGTTAGTTGCAGGGGGCGCAGCCCACCATCCCTTGCAGGAGTCAAATTGGCAACCCTGTGGTTGAGAGGACGCACTCCAACCAACTGAGCCATCCGGGAGCTCAGCGGCAGCTCAGCTCAAGGTGCCGTGTTCAATCTTAGTTGCAGGGGGCGGAGCCCACCATCCCTTGCGGGACTCGAGGAATTGAACCGGCAACCTTGTGGTTGAGAGTCCACTGGCCCATGTGGGAATCGAACCCGCAGCCTTAGGAGTTAGGAGCATGGAGCTCTAACCGCCTGAGCCACCGGGCCAGCCCGGGAAGTTTTTTATTGTATACTTTTTTATACTGTTTTGATTTTTTTAAACCATGTGCATGTAATAATTCTGAAAGAATTTAACATCAGGCTAGGAACCTAGTAAATGCTCTCTTAATGGTAACTGTAGTTGATGTTGATTTTTCCCACCAACCTGGTTATTGCCTCAAACTTACAACTTGTGGCTTCACCATGTCTGTTAATGGCACTGACATATTGAGCTTTGGTTTCATCCTCTCCTTCACTCCCTGTATTCGCCACTTTCTTGCTGAGTTCCTACCTTAAAATTTTCTTTTGAATCCTTTTTCTTACTCCTTTCTTACTGACTTCATTTTCACCCTCATCCTGATTATCTTTCAAATGAGTGTAAGGTAACAATATTAAGGCTGGGAAAGATTTTAGAGAATGCAAAATCCCAGTGCATATTAAACATACGAAGTTGAACAAACAGTTTTTGGTGTGTTCCTATTTTTCATTTAAATGTTGATAGAAGTACAGATTCTTTCAAAGAGGTTATGGAACATATATACTAAAAAGACAATTACAGTAATATGAAGATCATAAAGATTTTAATACGTAACCGTAAAAGATAAGGACTCTTCTAAAAAACTTTTAAAACGTAATTGCAACATTATTACACCTGAAAAATTACTAATAAATAATTCCTTGATATCATCAACTACTCAGTTAGTGTTCAATTTTCCATTTATCTCAAACATCCATTTTATTTTATAGTTTATCCGAATTGAGATCTAAATAGTTTATGCAATTTGATAGCTTGATAAGTCTTTTAGTTTCTTTTAACAGGTAGGTGCTCCATCCATCCTTTCTCCCCCTCTTGTGATTTTGTTGTTGTTGAGGAATTGTCTTGAATTTCCTACAGTCTGGAGTTGGCAGATTGCGTCCTCAGGGTATAGTTTAACATCTTCTTTTGTTTCCTATATAGCCAGGAAAGTGGTAGTTGGATCTAAAGAAGCAGTTCTCAAACTTTTTGGTCTCAGGACAATTTTACACTCCTAAAAATTGAGAACCCTGAAGAGCTTATGGTTATTTGCTGTATTTGAACTTTAATAGACCTTTTGTATGTTAACATACATAACATATTTTATAGTTATTTTTCAAAAAAAAAAAAAATTAGAAGAGTGGCTATAGAAACTTTTTTTTTTTTTTGGGCAAATCTCTTTAATGTCTTACTGGAAGATAGCTGGCATTCAGTCTGTAATATTTCATGTCATGTACCTTCTGGAAAACTTCACGTGCACTTGTGAGAGAATGAGAGTAAAAAAGGCAAACACTGTAACATTTTAGTGTTTTTACAAAAATAGTTTTAACCTCTGTTTCCTCCTGGGAAACTGCTGATGTAGAAGTCTGATCAAATTCAGGTGTGACCCCCATGACAGCATGACAGAAGGTGCTGGGTTCTTCCATCAGGAGGTACATGATGTATGGTTGTGTCTCTTCTTGTGCTTTCAGCAGCTGTGGACGATCAGTGCCCTAGATCAGAGGTTGGCAAAGTTGTTCTCTAACAGGCCAGATAGTAAATATTTTCAGCTTGGTGGGCCATAGGGTCTCTGTCACACTGCTCAACTGGAGTTTTGTAGCATGAAAGCAGCCATAGACAATATGTAAGTAAATGAGCATGGTCAGTCTAAGGACATTTTAATTATAGACAGTGAAATTTGAATTTCATATAATTTTCACATCACAAAATGTTATTCTTTGATATTTTCCCAACATTTAAAATGTAGGAACTTGGAGAAGATGGATCCCACGTACATTTTCCTACTCCTCCCACTAAGTACAACTAAACACTGGACATTATTTACAAAATAAACATAAGAAGACTCTGAAATATGGAATAAAGAGGCATATACCTGGGAACCGAGGGACTTGATGAACAACCGGGTGGTGAGTTCTCTGGGTTTCCTTTTTTACCCTATGTCCCAGACTTGGAGCTGAAGCGTCTGGCAGTCTGGAAAGGCCAACAGGTACAGACAAAAAACAACAAAACAAAACACTACAAAAGACTTGTCTTGTTAGCCAAAGGACCAAGAAAGATACAATCTAACAAGACAAAAAAAAAGTCACGACTATAAATGCTCTACTCCAACCAAACACGCAGAAAAAGTGGTGGCCACAGTTACTGGCCCCCTGAATTGTCATAGTATCAGTGAAGATGATACAGGGAACTAGAACTCATCCAGGCCCAGCAGTAATGAGGAGTCCCACTCGTGAGTTGTACAGAGGCCGAGGGGGACACCTGGACTCTCCCTGCATCTGGCAGTAATGAGGGAGCTCCCTTGTCAGAGAGATGTCGGAGAAAGCAAGTTAAAACAGAAAATTCCGATATGATCCAGTCTTATAACATAACATGAAAATGTCTGTGTTTCATTAGAATATCATTTGTCATGTCAAGAACCAGAAAGATCTTAAAGTGAATAAAAAAAGACAATAAATAGATACCAACACCAAGATGACAGAAATGTTGGAATTATCTGACAGGTTTTAAAGCAGTTGTGATAAAAATGTTTCAGTGAGCAATTGTGAAAGTGCTTGAAACAAATGAAGAAATAGAAAGCCTTGGCAAATAAATAGAAGCTAGAAAGAAGACCCAAATGGAAATTCTGCAACTGAAAAAAATGAGCAAAATAAAATGCTCAGTGAATGGCTCAACAATGGATGGGTTCAGCTGGAGGGGACAGAGGAAAGAATAAGTGAATCGGAAGATAAAATAATAGAAATTACCCAGTATGAACAGCAGAGGGAAAATAGACTGGAGGAAAAAAAGAACAAAGCTTCAGGGAACTGTGAAACTATAACAAAAGAGCAAATTTTGTGTCATTGGAATCCGAAAAGGAGAGGCAAAAGAAGGTGGGGTAAAAAAATACTAGAGAAAGTAATGGTTGAAAACGTCCCCTATTCTCTGAGGTCAGCATTACCCTAATACCAAAACCAGACAAAGAGACGACAAGAAAAGGAAACTACAGACCAGTATCTCTTAGGAGCATAGATGCAAAAATCCTCAACAAAACATTAGCAGATTGAATCCAAAAAAAGTATAAAAAGAATTATACATCGTAACCAAGTGGGATTTATCATAACCAGGTATACAGACTCATTTAATATTCAGAAACCAACTTTATTCTCAATGCGCAAATACTAGAAACAGACCCGGTGTCCTTCGTCTGGTAAGTGGTGGGATAAAGTGTAGCACATCCATCTAATGGAATACTCTTCAGCAATACAAAGGAATGAACTATTGATATTTGCAGTAATTTAGATGGGTCTCAAGGGCATTATACTGAATGAAAAAAAGACAATTTCAAAAGGTCACATACTGTGTGGCTCAATGTATATAATCTCTAAATGACAAAATTACAGAGATGGAAAATATATCAGGGGTTAAAAGGTGTTGGGGATGGGGGCAGGGGTGGGAGGGAAGTAAGGTTTGGGTTTGAAAGACAACATGAGGGATCCTGTGATAGAACATTCTGTAAGTCAGTATGATGGTTTTGATCTTGTGCTATAGTTTTGTAAGAGCTTACATTGGAAGAAACTGGATAAAGTGTACATGGGATCTCTCTGTATTGGTTGTTAGAACGGCATGTGAGTCTACAGTGATTTGAAAATATTAATTAAAAAAAATGTGTGTTTTCCTAAAAGGGCAACTGTCTCCTTCTCACTTGTGCCCTATTGAAAATTTAATAGACTTACTACACCAGTGTACTTTTTCCAGACAATGTGTATTCCTAATTTTCACTAAAATTCTCCAGGAGTAAAGTGGAGAGTGAATTAAGGTAGGGAGAATAAGTGTGTTTGTAGGACACTTGAATTAAATTACTGTACTGTTTATTTCCTGCCTCATTTACCAAAAGTGAAGTGAAATAGAAAATTGAAGCAATTATCTGAGTAATCCAGACTCTCTGTGTTGGAAAATCACATCTCCAAAAGGGAATGGCTGAAAGTCATTTTTTAAAGGACACTTTAGATCTCTCAGATTTTTCTAAACTCTGTCAGAAACACAGGCTGGCTTCTCTAGATGCAAAGCATCTAATTGAGAACTAGAGTGTTTGAAATTTGAAATTTTGGATGGAAAGAGGTAAGGAAGTTATAATTGCATCTGAGGTGCTTCTGGGGCACAACTCAGGAATTTCATCTTTTCAGAGCTTCTGACGTGTTTAAAAAGCTCCCACATTCTAAGATTGTCCAGAGCTGTGCATGTGCTGGTATTGCATCAGCTGAGGAAATGGACTGTCAGTAATGACTTGGGTCTTTAGTAATGATTATCTTTCTCTCTGGGTGCAGTGCTTTTGGATTGATAACATGTTTTGTCTTGTCCCAATCCCTACCTTTCGAGCTTCATAAATGGTGGTGATTCATCCACTCCGCCCCCAAACTGCCCACAAGTTGTGTGTTCGACATTTTTAGAACTGTTTGCAATTAGGACGTATCTTTTTTCTTTTGTTTCTTAATGTTTTTACCTATCCTGTTTCCCCAACATTTTGTGCCACGTGAGGTATTCCTAATCTTTCAAAATTCATTTTAAGGATCATCTTTTCCATGATGTTTCCCCTGATATTACATTCCCCTCTTGCTCACCTAGAGAAATGCTATACAATCCTTTCTTTCCACCCACCTATTACACAGTAACTTCTATGATGTGAAACCTGTCACTAGTATGTAAGGGGTTATTTTCCCATATCTGCACTTTAGGCTCTGATTTGCTTTAGGGAAATGATTTTACTCCATTCACCTTTGTGTTCCAAGATCTAGCAACAGTGCCTGGCACATATTAGGTGCTCACTAAGTAAATGTATGAGTTAGAATAAATATGAACATCCTTATTGTCACCTTAAGAATTGGAGATTTGGAAATTTAGAAGATGTACTTAGTGCAAAGCTGACGGTGGGAGGAGCTGGAGCTTGAATTCTAGTAATTTGACTCTAAGGATAACGGTTTTTGCCAGGCCCTTTGGGATGAGTGTACTTTATTGAAATGAAAGCCATATGTACCACCTTACTGAAACGAAAGCCATATGTACCGTTTCCCCCAAAATCAGACCTAGCCGGACCATCAAATCTAATGCAGCTTTTGGAGCAAAAATGAATATAAGACCTGGTCTTATTTTACTGTATGAGACCCGGTATAACATAATAATATAATATACCGGGTCTTAATGTTAATTTTTGCTCCAAAAGACACATTAGAGCTGATGGTCCGACTAGGTCTTATTTTCGGGGAAACAGGGTATCACTGATAAAATATTACAGATTAGAAACAGGACATGCAGAGATTAAGAGCATTGACTGGTGCTAAACTGCCTATGCTCAGACCCAGCTTCTGTCTGTTAATAATTGCCTAACTTTTCTTTGCTTTGTATATAAAATGAAGATAATAATACTCATTTCTACAGTTGTAGAGTTAAACAAGTTACTGTGTGAAACATTTAGAATAGTGCCTTGCACATTAAGCACTCTATTTGCTATTATTATGTTTGTTGTTACTAAAAATGGAGAAATGAAGAATTATAAATGTGAAAATGTAACAACTCTTTTAGCTCACAGGCTATACAAAAATGGGTAACAGGTTAGTTTGGCCTGTGGGCCATATTTTGCAGACTTGCAATCTAGATCATTAATTCATTAGGGGTTGCAAAATGGTGTTGTTGTATCCTAATTTTGTTGTTTAAGACATTTCATGTCTTAGCTGCCAATACTTCTAAAAGGTGCAGCTTCCCCCTCATTGACTATTTGGTAACCGGTTGGTACAACCTGACAGATTACAAACATTGTCATATAATACTGTCCAGTCCCCTACTCCTACTCAATAATGTATGTGTTGCCTTACCATATAGCACTTTCATATACTACTGACATGAAATTTCTGCTCAGAAAAATACATTGTTTAGACTTGAGTTCCCACATTTTCTGACTTAGACCAGTGTGTTTTTTCTCTTGCTCTCAGGCTGCCTCCCTACTCTTTGCGAGGATGTTGCTTTTGTATTATGAGGCCCTCCGGTTAGGGGGGCGTCTGCTACTTTCGAGAAGCCCAGGGAAGTGTGGATAACCTCCTCCTCCCATCTAGGGATCCCTGTTTATTGGCCTATTACCAGGCCATCGGAGGATATAATGTTTGTACCATTTATAGCTGAACTAGCAGAACCTTAGCTATTCATTACTTAGCAAACCTGTCTCTAATTTGGGAGACCCTTTTTTGAGGCACTTGTATAAATAGTTCCACGTTAAATATGTAGAGTGTAAAATGTGGTTCAGTGAACGATACGAAAGAAAATAATCTCTAAAGTTCAAAGTAAGTTGCTTATGGAGACTTTTTCTTTTTTATAATAAAAATTTACATTTAATATAATGGAAAAATGAATTATATGTCCAACATTTAGAGCCTACATATTCTCCTTTTTATTATTATTAGTTTCAGGTGCAAAAAACAACATAATGATTAGACATTTACACCCATCACAAAGTGATAACCCCAACAAGGCTACTACCTCTCTGACATCATACATAGGTATTACATACCATTGACTATATTCCCTGTGCTGTACTTTACATCCCGTTACTATATGTGCATATATATTTAATTATAATTGATATTCAATGTTATTTTATATTACAGGTGTACAGTGCAGTGGTTAGGCGTTTATACAATTTATGAAGTGATCCCCCCAATAAATCTAGTACCCATCTGACATCATACATAGTTTTGACAACATTATTGACTATATTCCCCGTACTGTATATTACATCCCCGTGGCTATTTTATGACTACCATTTTGTACTTCCTAATCCCTTCACCTTTCTCCCCCATGCCTTCAACCCCCCTCGCATCTAGCAACCATCAGTTTGTTTTCTATGAGTCTATTTCTGTTTTATTTACTTGTTTATTCTGTTCTTTAGATTCCACATATAAGTGAGATCATATGGTAGTTGTCTTAGTCTGACTTATTTCACTTAGCATAACGTCCTCTAGGTCCATCCATGTTGTTGCAGATAGCAAGATTTCATTTTTTTTTTTATGGCAGAGTAATACTCCATTGTATAAATGTACCACAATTTCTTTTCCAATCATGTATTGATGGGCATTTCGTTGCTTCCAAATCTTGGCTATAGTGAATAGCACTGCAGTGAGCATAGGGGTGCATATATTTTTTCAAATTAGTGTTTTGGATTTCTTTGGATAATTACCTAGGAGTGGAATTGCTGGGTCATAAGGTATTTCTATTTTTAATTTTTTGAGGAGCCTCCGTATTGTTTTCCATAGTGGCTGCACCAGTTTGCAGTCTGACCAGCAGTGCATGAGGGCTCTTTTTTCTCCACATCGTCACCAACACTTGTTTGTTGATTTATTGATGATAGTTATTCTGACATGAGAGGTGGTATCTCATTGTGGTTTTTGTTTGCATTTCTGATGATTAGTGACATTGAGCATCTTTTTATAAGTCTATTGGCTATCTGTATGTCCTCTTTGGAGAAATATCTATTTATTTCATCTACCCATTTTTTAATTGGATTGTTTGTGTTTTTTGGTGTTGCATTGTATGAGTTTGTGGGGTTTTTTTGGTAGAAATTTTGTATATTAACCCCCTTATCAGATTTATCATTGGCAAATATCTTCTCCCATTCAGTAGAATGTCTTTTTGTTTTGTTGATGGTTTCCTTTGCTGTGAAAAAACTTTTTTGTTTGATGTAGTCCCATTTGTTTTTTCTTTTATTTCCCTTACCCAAGGAGATATATCAGTAAAAATTACTAAGGATAATATCTGAGAGTTTACTTCCAATATTTTCTTCTAGCAGTTTTGTGGTTTTGGGTCTTACATTTAAGTCTTTAATCCATTTTGAGTTTATTCTTGTATATGGCGTAAGACAGTGGTCCAGTTTCATTTGTTTTGCATGGTTTATGGAGACTTTTAAAAAGCACCTGCAAATCATTTGAGTATTAATAATGCCCAATTTTTAATGGAAGACAAAATTTTCTAACGATGCTTATATTTGAATTATAACTTTATCTTTTTCAGTGGTTGCTTTCCTGACTGTAATTATGTCCGTGGGACTGAGGAAATGACATGACTGATTTAGAGTTCTGATTTCATCACGTGAGAAGAAGAAAGGATGATGGTCTTCATTATGTGGACTTGTATTTTGAAGTTAAATTTAATAAAAGTTTGAGTAAAGATTTTTCTTCACCCTTTGGATTACAAAGTAGCAGTTAGCCTTTGATTTAGTTGAAAGATGGGTACGCCTCCACACTTACTGGTAGTGTAGGAGAACTTTAAGTTGCTGGGAGAAGGCCAAGTCATATTCCAGGGTGATGGACGACCAGGCAGGACTTTTGTGGGAATTGCCAGTGTTCTACACTTCATCACTGAAGGACAGAGTCGGGGAAAGGTGGAATTTGATGAGGTTAAGAGGTCTGTCTTTTCAAATGCTTAGAACATGGTGGTGAGAGAATCTTCAGCACAGGTTAGCTTGACCTGCTGGCTCCAAGTGGTTGGATGTTCCCTCTGGTGGTAGTTCTCTCAGGCTTGGGCTCACAGAGACAAATGCAGAAGCAAGCAGGTAAAAATGACATGTGCTGATAATTAAAGAAGGGACGTTTGGCATTTTGAATTATGCCATCTATCCCTTTGGATTTATGTTTTGGATGTCCTAGAAGCCAACGCATATGAATATAGGTTAAAATTTAGCCCGATTCCTCAGGCTTGAGTTGAATGCCTCTATTACTCTATTGGTAAATTTAAGAACAAAACAAATATTCATTCACTACTTTCAAATTTTCTCATTCAGAGAGTGTGGGAAAATGTCCAAAATATCACAGTTTGAGGTCATAGGCCCACATTAGAATACACTGATTCCCTTGAGTTTTAATGGATTGCTGTCAGAATAGTTCTTTCTTTGGAATAAAATGTGGATTTTGAAATGGTGAAACATGCCCGTTAAACTAAAATAATGAAGCACTCACATCTCTTTCTGATATGTTTGGTCATTTAGAATGCTTCCTGTGAAGGAAGTGGTATGGTGGTGATAGTTTCTGGAATGTGAAGGGTGCGACAAATGAGAGTTGACTGAGAGGGTGATGGGAACTCCAAGGACACAGGGCTTGGGAACTGTTTAGAAATGAAGATCCCTTTTGCTCAGTCAGGGTTAAACATGCTTTCCAGGAGGAAGCATTGCTAGAGATTAGCTAAACAAATGGGATGAAAGTCTAAATAAGAGGTTGGAGTTTTTAGACAAATTTTGATAAAGAGGTTAAGTTCTAAGAATATATCATTGACCTAGAAAAAGCTACGTACGCTTTTTAGGATACCTGTGTGTCCCATGCCCATATAACAATGCATAGCATATAATAGACACTCAGTAAACACTTGTCAAATGAATAATGATGCGGTATATTTTATTTATTTATATACATATATAAACATATATATATATGTATATATATACTTTTTTTTTTGGTGTAGTGAAGTATATTTCTTTAAATATTGCCATAAAATAATATGTGAGTAAATGCTAATAAGGTATTTTTCAATTAGCATTAAATTAGACTTGAAGGGTTATTTCAACTATACATAATTGAGGTAATACTGTGGAAGTATTTGTTTTCTTCCTTAGGAATTAATGCAGGAACAGTTGTTTGACATGGGAAGATCCTGTATTCTGAATCAAATGAAGCTTCCAAGTGAATGGGTTAAATCTTTTAGATCAAACATTAACTTTTTTTTGTGTGTGAACTTCTTCAATTTTCCATATTAATACATAGCTTTAATGCTATTAAAATGTCAGTAACTACATAGCTGTCAATAATTATTTTAAATGTAAATGGGTTAAATGCTCAAATCAAAAGACACATGGATAAAGTATACATATATAAAATGGAATATTACTCAGTTATAAAAAAAGAATGAAATCTTACCATTTGCGACAACATGGGATGGATCTAGAGGGTATTATGCTAAGTGAAATAAGTCAGAAAGAGAAAGACAAGTACCATATGATTTCACTTATATGTGGAATCTAAAAAACAAACGAACAAGCAAAACAGAAACTGATAGATACAGAGAACAAACTGATGGTTGCCAGATGGGAGTGGGGTTGGGGAAGAGTGAAAAAGGGGA
Organism: Rhinolophus sinicus; assembly: GCF_036562045.2. Lineage (NCBI taxonomy): Eukaryota > Metazoa > Chordata > Mammalia > Chiroptera > Rhinolophidae > Rhinolophus > Rhinolophus sinicus. The sequence continues at coordinate 65,457,368 of NC_133755.1, read as the reverse complement.
AGGGATTAAGAAGTACAAATTGGTAGTTACAAAATAGTCAGATTAAGGAATATAGTCAATAATATTGTAATAACTACATATGGTGTTAGGTGGGTGCGAGGACTTATCGGAGAATCACTTTGTAAGTTATATAAATGTCTAATCACTATGTTGTACACCTGAAACTAATATAATATTGTATGTCAACTGTAATTGAAAATATATAAAAAATAAAATTGTGGGGCATTCCTTTTTCAAAGTACCCATTTCTTTCATGTCTAACGTGACACCTTTTTTGGCCATAAAATACTAAAGCAGTCATTATTGCATGTGTTCAAAAGAGCCCAGAGTATATATGCTGGATCAAATATTTCCCCTTGTATTTGTCATTCTGTGAATATTGAAAGATGGCAATTTTTGCTGAAAGACCTCTATTGTAGTTTTTAAAGCTGAATTACATACGTGGTGCAGGGAAGTGAGTAGTTTAGTTCTCTTTAGTCACTCTGTGTATCCATTGGACTCTTTCGGTGGCAAACAACAGAGAGGAATTCTGGCTAACTTACGTCAAGAAAGGGAATTATTGAAAGGCTGTGAAATAGATGGAAGGAAAACTGCTTATTTCAGGCCTTGGAAAGAACAGGGCTATTAGTCACAGTCTCGTCAAATTGTCTTTCTTGGGATGAGTCTTTTCCAGCTGTTTTTCATGCGTCTGTCATTTGGCTCACGATTCCCATATGTGGAGTAGAGAGTCTGCCTGGTCGAATTTGGGCATGTGGAAGTCAAGGCTTCCTTACTCAGTCTCACCAAAGGAGAACAGAAGTGTTATTTCTAGAAAAGGGGGAATGGGTCAGGGCCAAACAATATATGCCATTATCAGGGCTTTACCTAATTTGTGGTTCATCCCCTTTAAAAACAAAGGTAATTCAAGTCCCATTAATCCAGTGCCCAGTTGAGTATGCAGAGATAGCTAAGGTGATTCCTTTCAAAGAATTTCCAGTATGTAATTTTTTTAAGGGCGTTAGAGACAGACAGACGGAAAAGTTCTGTAATCTGATACTGAAGAGAGATGTGGTAGGACTTTAGAAAAAGTAGTGATCAGGTGTGGGGTAGAGAACACTTCGTTAGTCTGAAAAAATGGAAGGGAATAGTAAGGATATTCTAGTTCAGATAATAAATAGTACTTTAAGAAACAACGTCTTCACACTAAATGTTTCCAAACCGCTGACTCTAGGAGGTGCTAGATTGGCATGGTATTGATATAATTCACTACCTTGTAATTCTACAACTTAAGTATAAACTCCAAAAAAGTTTCCTCAGTACTTATCTCAGGAACACTTATTCACTATACATACCCTTAAAAATTCATTCCTGCTTGTAAGCATAGAGGCAGATTGAAGAAAATGAAAATTACTCATCTGAGACCTCTGTGTCATGGCCGTATCTAAAAAACAAACCAAGTTTAATCAGGTGGGCCCTGAACAAGGAGCCAGAGCATCAGAAATCACTACGGGTGCTGCTAAGCTGTGAAAGGGAAAACCATAAAAAGTTATAATTCATGTTGGCCTCGTCCTTCCACAAGAGAACAGGCCATTGCTTTCTACTGTGAACCTCCGTGCTCTCCTAGACACAATTTGTTAGGTCCAAGATTTTCTGTTTCTGCTCAGATTCAGACTGGCTCAATGCCAGTAGATTCCTTCTGAGGGAGAGAAATAGTACCCTGTGGGGCTCGCTGCAGTTTAAAAGAGTGCTTTGAACTTTTGGTCTTTCAAAAATCATTGTTCCATGATTGAAGCAAATGGCCAGTGTTAACTGTTATATATATATAAATTTGGAGTGCCAGTTGACAGTGGCTAATATTTGGCAGGATTCAGTGGGGATAGTGATAATAGAGGCTTTGATAGCAATGGAATCTGGGCTAAGCCTTCTCTGAGGTAAGGCTCAAGACAGAATCCCAAAATGGCAAAGCTGGAAGAGACTTTAGAGAACTAACCAGTCCTCTTTCATTAGGAATAATGACAGTTTGCATCAAGCTTATAATTTGGTGGTATTCTCTCTGCCCTGAAGGAAGAACCCCTCCTCACTTTGTAAACTACCCTGGTCAGTGTCATAAACTACTAAAGAACAGGAAATTCCAAATTGCAGGCTAATGCAGACCCAACCCTGCTTTCCCAGAGTCTCTGGGGACCTGGCTTCCGGCCATGTACAAGATCTGCTGCTGTGTATTCCAGTGGACATGTATTGTACATGGAGGAGTCATGGGCCAAATCATTTTCAACATGAATGTACAGAATTTTCAGAATTACACAGGTCTCTGGAATATGGGGAAACCCGAAATTCCTCACGCTCCATATGGAGAGCTATGAATGAGTGACAAACATTCGTGTAGTGTTTCATGATTTACAAAGGACTTTTCTCCAGTGCCATTTTATTTAATCCCCACAACTCAGAGGAACAAACTGAGACACAGAAAATACTTGTGTACCCACATAGCTGGTTAGTAAAGTGGCAGAATTGAAATTAGGTCCTGGACCCTGGAATTTAAATCCCATGCATTTCCTATGCCATGAAACTGCCTCTGGGTAATCCATTCAGAATCAGGGAAGAAAAATTTTGACTTGTTTATTCTGAAACCAAGGGTACTGCCAGGTGTTTTACAGGGTTTCACCTGTCCTGAGTTGGGGAGAGGAATGGTGGGGAGGAACGACAGCTCCTGGCAGGGCCAGATGGCTATGGAGAGCCTATGGAAAGTCGGAGAGACATTGCTGCTTATTTCCTGTGTATCCAGTTGCCATTTAACCGCCCTTTACCTCTTCTTGGGAACGAGTCAAACCAACCCGTGCCTCCACTGTGTGCCTCTAGAGTTTACACCCTGACCTCTGAGGACCTGTCACCCCTTCCTTCACTTTTTAGTATGGAGTCCTTTGATTAGTACTGCTAAAGGTCAGCCTTTCTCTGAAGAAATGTATCTTTCTTTATTCTAGAAGTAGAAACTGTTACACAGAGGGGATGATAAATGCAAATTATTCATAATGCTTGCCATTAGAGCCAGAGTACATTTTTAATTCATCACCATTGATTATTTTGCCAAGTGTTCTGTGTAAAAGGCTTCTTAGTTTCTGGATGCCTCAGGATAATTTGTCACCTACAGTACTCAACATCCACTGCCATTGCAGCTGAGAGGAGTGTGCTGGATTGTAAAGTCCAGAGCCTGACCAAATACGCAGTGTGACACTTGAGGAGGCGGTCAGATGCTGTGCTAATAGAGGAGGTGAGTTCCTGGTAAGGAATACCACACACAGATATTGTGGAGTAGCTCCTGTCTGTAGAGAGGACCCAGCCTCATTAGCATTACCTGCAAATGTTGTTCATGCAGAATCCTGAGCCCTTCCCCAGACCTACTGAATCTGCCTCTACATTTTAATGAGACCCCCTGAAGGACTCATACGCATATTCAAGTTTGAGGGGCACTGGTAGCCTGAGCATTGTTGGTTGCCCATCAGTATCCATTTCCTTTGTTTTTCTTAATAACAAAATGCAGGGTTTTTTGTGTGTGTTCCCCCCCCCCCCCATTATTTCCCCTTCACCCCTAGACAGCTCTGTGAATCCATCCTTTATCAAGCTGGTCATAGCATGCATGGTCTTTCCTTAGTGACTGTTGTTGATGGTCCAGGGATAGTTATATGAGGTAGGTTGGCTCAGTCATCAGGAAAGACTTGCTCTTCTTTGGGGTAAGCATTTTCTCTCATCCAGCAGGAGAGGGGAAAAACGAAGCATGCCCCTCATCACCATCACCATTGTCATCATAATCAATCTTCAAATAATGAAAATATAGCCCTGATTACCACCGACAACCATCTTGTGACCATGAGGGACTCAGTCTTGACATGAATGTGACCCAGAAGTTATCAGAGCTGAAAGATGGAAGGAACCTGGATTTTGATTCTGGCATTGAGCTGCTGGCTCTATCCTGTGCGTGGATCTTGTCCTGCCTCTAATCTTCCAACTATGTGGGATAACTTTTCTCATGGCTTACGCCAGTTTGACTTGGGGTGGTTTTTATCACTTGGAGCTGAAAGCATCCTAATATATTCAGACATGGAAGTGGATGCTAGGTACACAGGGTGTGGTATGTGCTGATCTTCCTATAAAATAGCTGCTTTTTCAGATGGCTATAGGTTTTCCTCCTAGTCTTTTGAATAATGTTCTTACATGGGGTGATCATTACGCTGTTGAGATGAAGGTTGGTGTAGGAAGAGGTAAGCTGTAAGAGGCATAAGAAGAACGGGAAGGCTGTCCTGAGAGATGGCAGACGTGCCCCCGGAAGTCCTGTGTGCTGGACCGTAAGCCCACTGCTGGAGTGCTGATCGTGCTTTGCCCCTCATTTGGTGTTTGCTCCTCAGTTTCCTCATTTATAAAATGAAAGTAATAATAATGAAATAATGGAAGTGGAAATTCTTCAAAAACTTGACTTTTTTCCAGTTTATTTCTCATTTCTAATGTTTTTGTTTTTTCCTTATTTATTGTGGTGAAACATACATAATGTAAAATTTACCATTTAACCTTTTTTAACTGTACAGTTCGGTGGCATTAAGTTCACATTCACAACGTGTGTAACCATCACCACTATTTCCAGAACTTGTTTTATCGTCATCCCAAACAGAAACTCTGTCCCCATTAAACAATAACTCTCCATTCCCGCCTTCCCCTTGCCCCCAGGAACCTCTATTCTACTTTCTGTCGATGAATTTCACTACTCTAGGTACCTCATATAAGTGGAATCATACAATATTTGCATTTTTGTGACTAGCTTATTTCACTTAGCGTAATGTTCTTAAGGTTCATCATGTTGTAGCTTGTATCAGAATTGTGTTCCTTGTATAGCTGAATAATATTCCATTGTATGTATATACTACATTTTGTTTATTCATTTACCTGTTGATGGACAGTTGGGTTATTTCTACCTTTTGGCTTTTATGAGCAATGCTGCTGTGAATATTGGTGTACAAGTATCTGTTTGAGTCCCCACTTTTAATTCTTTTGAGTATATGCCTAGGAGTGGAATTGGATCATATGGTAATTCTATGTTTAACTTTTTGAGGAACTGCCAACCTATTGAAAATGTGACTCTTTTAAAAAAATGAGTTGTTACTTATATATTCAGAAATAGATTGCAAAATGGACCCTTGTTGCTTGTTGCTTGGGACTAGTTTTTTCATTGATAGGGCTTAGTAGTTTTAACATGGGACTCATGAACTGACCCTTTTATAACACATTGAACAGATTCATATATTTTACCTTCCTTATTCAAAATAAGAGAATAGTTAGTTTCTGTAAGTTAAAGTTTCAAAGATTTAAGTATAAAATGATTCATGAGATTGTTGATGTCAAGGTACCCAACTTTGTGTGTGTGTTTGAGAATAAGTTGATTTATTTCCCACTAATAAGCACAATGATATCTTTGTGATCTATGAAAAACAAAAGGCTGAATGTAAAGTGAAATAAAGAGATAAAATACAAGGTCTTACTGTTCTAGTAACATTTTGTAGCAAACAAAAATGACCATGAACTATTAGATACCTTAAAAATTATAGGTACTGGATGGAGTAGGAAGAAAGTCTTTGTGGCAATTCTTTTTGCGATATCTCTGAAACATACTGGAAGGTGTCAACAGAGCATAAATGAATCAGGAAGGAGGCTTTGACTAGAAATAAATGATAAAAATTTATTTAAGGGTCTTGGGATTTGCAAATCAGAATTACCACTAGGTAATACCCAGAATGTTCCAAAGCAGAAAGAAAAGCTGAGTGTTCTTATAGTAAGAAGCATATTCTTGAGAAGAATCAGTCCTGCACTGTTAGCTGCTGGACTGATTCAAGATGGTAATCTGACAGATGTTTGGTGGTCTGGGTAATGGGTGTCAGGCCGTCTGAATAATGGATGTCACGTAGTCTGGACATGTGAAAATTCTTTCCTAAGTTCTTCACATGAACGTTCTTTCCTACGTTCTTAAAAGGGTTACTTGTAGGATTTATATAATTTTCAGGCATTGATACAAAACTGGAAAGTTCAAAAGTAAGTTGCTAGACTAGTTGAGGCAAGAATTGAATTGTTTCCTCATTTCTCAGCTTACTTGATTTTAATACTTTAGCAACTTGACGATAGTGACTCTATTTTATTTCTTCTTTCTTTCCTCAAAGGTAATTGTAGATTTAACATTGATGACCTTTTCTTCCCTTGAATTTGTAGGATAGATTTTATCAGCCCACCAGAGCATTTTTATAATACTCGAAATGTCTTCGCTGTTCTGGCTTTTTTTAAATGTGAGATAGTCAAATTGGCTTAATCTGCAGAATATGTTGGAGACAAATATCCTTCTACATCAACTGTGAGAAAACTTTTAAGACCACATTTAAAGATAGGAAAATAACACTGCAGAAACCCTACCATGGTGGCCGATGCAGCACTTGGTTCCCACTATCAGGATTGATTGAGCAGGGAACTAACCATCTCTTCCAAGAAGTTATTCTGTATGGAGTAATTGGCTTTAATTTAGAGTTGCATGTAAAGTCCTCTTCAGAAAGCTCTGGCAATAGGTATAATTGTAATAATCCTGCCTCCTATGGTTGTTAGGAGTACTAGTCTAGAGAATGTTGGAATTGGTTCCTGAGAATTTTTAAATATCCTCTGCAGTGTTAAAACATTTGAAAGTAACTTCTAAAGTATGTTGTTCTTCAGTAATTCACATTGCATGTAATTGAAGAAATTTATTTTGATTTCTTAGTCTATAAATATGAGTTGATTTTAATTGTCTATGATGTATAATTATGTTCTATAAGGAGTAAGAAAATAAAACTTTCTAATTGTGGTCTTATAATCAGCTATCTTAATAGCTTCCAAACTATTACTTCTGTTTTGCAGCACAGTATTAGTTTTGTATTACATTATAAACACTGCAGAATTCTGAAAGGAAATCATCAAAATTTCGTCTCTTAATAGGGATCACATTCTTCACATTTAAAAGAATTTTCTTTTTTCTTTTTAAAACATCCTGCTACGCTCTACCCTCAAACAAAACCTATGTGAAATTAGACGTATTCTGTGATACGGTTGCTGTGGAGCCTGGAGAGTCTCCTCCTTCAACATGAACTTGTGAGCACTCTGTGTGCGTGTGTGTGTGTGTGTGTGTGTGCGCTTTTGTAATTTTTCAGTGAGTTAATCAACAATTAAATAGGCAAACATTTATAAAATGGTTTGCCACTAACTCAGCCTTGAAAAACGTATTTGATAGTCATTTATTCTACAAATATTTTATACCAGGGACTGTTCTAGGGATTTGGCAGTGAGCAAACGGAGCCCACCCCCTTACTCCCACCACGAAGGCGTTTTATTTGTCAAATTAGTAAAAACAAAACCTTTAACCAATTTTTTCCCCTGAAATGTACTTTTAGTAGAGCCAGAATGATGCCTTCTGTGTGTCTGTGTATGTTTTGATAAATGACCACTTGTTTTACCAGCGTTGTGCTTCAAGGCTAAGTGTGTGTGTGTGTGTGTGTGTGTGTGTGTGTGTGTGTGGTGTGGGTGGGGGAAGAGAGATTTTAAGGAATTGACTCACACAGTTATGAAATCTGCAGAGTAACCTGGCAGTCTGAAGACCCAAGGAAGAGCCCATATTGCAGTTCAAGCTCAAGGGCCGTCTGCTGGTAGATTTCAAACCCAGTCTTAAAGGAGCCAAAAACATACAATGGAGAAAAGAGAGCTTCTTCAATAAATGGTGTTAGGAAAATTGGAAAACCACATGCAAAACAATGAAACTAAACTGCTATTTGACATCATACATAAAAGTAAAAGTTAACTCAAAATAGATTAAAGGCTTAAACGCAAGACCTGAAACAATAAAATACATGGAAGAAAACATAGGTACTAAGCCTATGAACCTTCTGAACTTGACCCCAAAGGCAAGTGAAGTAAAAGCAAAAATAAATGAATGGGATTACATCAAATCAAAAAGCTTCTGCACAGCAAAAGAAACCATCAACAAAATAAAAAAGCAACCAACCAAATGGGAGAAGATATTTGCAAACCACACCTCTGATAAAGGGCTAATATCCAAAATATATAAAGAAGTCATACAACTCAACACCAGAAAAACCCAAACTGTCCAATTAAAAAATGGGCAGAGGACCTGAACAGACTCTTCTCTCAAGAAGACATACAAACAGCCAACAGATATAAGAAATAATGCTCAACTTCACTAGCTATTAGGGAAATGCAAATCAAAACCACAATGAGCTATCACCTCACACCTGTTAGAATGGCCATCATCAACAAGATAAAAAATAACAAGTGTTGGAGAAGATGTGGAGAAAAAGGAGCCCTCATACATTGCTGGTGGGAATATAAATTGGTGCAGCCACTATGGCAAACAGTATGGAGGTTCCTTAAACAATTAAAACTAGAACTACCATATGACCCAGCAATTTCTCTTCTGGGTATCTACCTGAAAAATTTGAAAACGCTTATTCATAAAGATATATGTACCCTTATGTTCATTGCAGCTTTATTCACAGCAGCCAAGACATGGAAACAACCTAAGTGTCCTTCAAAGGATGATTGGATAAAGATGTGATACATATATACAATAGAATATTACTTGGCCGTAAGACAGGATGAAATACCGCCATTTGTGACCACATGGATGGATCGTGAGAGTATTGTGCTAAGTGAAATAAGTCAGATGGAAAAGGACAAGAACCATATGATTTTACTCATGTGGGATGTAAAATAGAAAGCAACAAACAAACCAACCAACCAAACAAACTCATAGATACAACAGAAGGGTGGTTACCAGAGGGGAGGCAGGGTTGGGGAAAGTTGAAGAGGGTAAAGGGGTCAAATATATGGTGACAGAAGAGTGGTGGGTGGTGAGCCCAGAGTGCAATATACAGATGATAAGTTACAGAATTGTACACTTGAAGCTTATAATGTTGTTAACCAATGTCACCCCCAATAAATTTAATTTTTCAAAAACCAGTCTTTCAGCTGCTTTTACCATTATGGTATGCTTCTTATATAAACCTGTTAGCTCAGAACTTAGCGTATATTGAGAATGAACATACAATTAAGTTCCACAAGGGTGGTCGAAGTAGAATGTGTATCAGGTGGCTTCAGCTATGTTGTCATGTGAGGGCTGAAGCTGAAACTGGGGTTGTCAAATAGATGTGAGATGACACCACCATAAAAGAAATAAGGGTGTTGCTAACAGTGTAGCCTGAAGGAAACTGACTTTTGTAATTATCCCAAATGGGCATGTTGTGTGCAGTCCCAGACCCCAGGGTTACCGAACAGGCAGGGCCAGAGCTCGGCTCCAGCCCTCAGAGAGCAGCTGAACAAGAACTCTGAGGTTCCTCTGAGTCCATTTCTGTCTAAACCCAGAATTGCTCCATAACTGAATTGACCTCTGAAATACTTCTTTCAGCTCAGCCTTGTTCACTGTGGGTACCGTTAAAAGCTCAGAGGCAACTTTTTTGCGTTCTCAGAGACCCTGTCTACATTCCACAAGGGTGGTTGAAGTGGGATGAAATATAAGGTTACTACACTGGTGATGTCATGTTAGGGCTTAGCCAAGGTAATACATTTGTGGCAGGATTACTAAAGTGGATGCTTTAAAATTTAGTAGGCACAAGAGTCGCTGTTAAAATATGGTCAGCACATAATTTAGTGATTTAGGAATCATAGCGGGTGTTAACCAGCTCTTTTCTGTCTCAGATGGAACAAGAAATAAGAACTAAATTGATTTAAACTGCATTGTGAGGTAGAATTAAAAATTGTCTCCAAAGACAACTGAATATTAAAATGAATGCTTGGAGAGGGAATGAACTTTTAAAAAAGATAGGCAGTGAGATTGGATAGCCTTTTAAACCAGTGTTTGGAAATGAAAATTGCAAATGTAAAAAATTATTTTTCTTAATCCTATGTGATCGTTTAATTCAACCTTTGGGACACTAGTCTTATGTTCTGCTTTATGTGTTATGTCCCCTTTGCTTTTATGCTCATCAATTTTCTGCATTGCTAGAATTTTCTGTCTCATGTCTATGTGATGTAAAAATAAGTGTTTCAGGGTTTATGGGGCTCCCTCACTTACTCGGGGGCCTGGGCAATCTAGGCCACTTGCCTGCTTCCGTTTCCTCATTAGCAAAGTGGGCGTTACAATCCTGCCTGCTCCCCTTCTGGTGAAGATTAAATGTGGATTCCTGGCGAACCCCCCAAGAGTAGTACATGATTCAGTGAGCCTTTAGTTCACATTTGCTGCTTTGAGGCTGGTGATGCCGTCTCTGGGGGTAGAATGAAAGAATCCAACCGTGCTTGTCTTCTGTGTCAGCAGTTCTCATCTCATTGTCAGATCAACGTTTTAAGATATATATTATTTATACCCTCATTTATATAGATGAGGAGACTGACTCTCAGAGGGTAACTTGCCCACGGCCACAGTGAGTGGCAGACCTGACGGGGGTTCAAACTTGGGTCTGTAAGACTGAAACTCATGCTCTTTTGAATATATCATGCTGGGGGCTTTTTAAAAAAAATTTTCATTGTGGTTAAAAAATATAAATTTTATCAACGTAATAATTTTTAAGTGTATGTAGTTCAGTTGTGTTAAGTATATTTACACTGTTATGAAACATTTCCAGAACTTTCCGTCTTGCAGAACAGAAACTCTATGCCCATTGAATAACAGCTCCTCATTTCCCCCACTCCCCAGCCTCTGGTAAGCGCCATTCTCTCTCTACATTTATGAGTTTCACTACTTTAGATGCCTCATATTGGTGAAACCATACAGTATTTGTCCTTTTGTGACTAGCTTGTTTCATGTAGCATAATGTCCTCAGAGTTCATCCATGTGACAGACTTTCCTTCCTTTTTAAGGCTGCGTAGTATTCCGTTGTATGTATTTACCACATTTTGTTCATTCGTCGGTGATGGATGTCTGGGTTGCTTACCCCTCTTGGCTATTGTGAACAGCGTTACTATGAACATGTATATTCAGATATCTGAGACCCTGCTTTCAACTCTCTTGGATATATACCTAGAAGTGGTATTGCTGGATTATATGGCAGCTCTATTTTTAATTCTTTTGTGGAACTGCCATACTGTTTTCCATAGCAGCTGCATCGTTTTATGTTCCCACCAACACCACCCAGGGTTCCAGCTCCTCTACATCTCCACCAACACTTGTTATTTTCTGTGTTTTTTTGCTTTTGTTTTGATAGTAGCTGTCCTAATGGCTGTGGGTTGGTATCTCATTGTGGTTTGGATTTGCATTTCCCTGATGCAAATGAAGCCATTAGTGATGTTGAGCACCTTTTCATGTGCTTGTTTGGCCATTTGTATGTCACCTTTGGAGAAATGTCTATTCTAAATCCTTTGCCTATTTTTTAGTTGGGTTATTTGATTTTTTATTGTTGAGTTCTTTATATATTCTGAATATGAACGCCTTATCACATATATGATTTGTGAATATTTTTTCCCATTCTATAGGTTAACTTTATACCCTGCTGATTGTATCCTTTGATACACAAAAGTTTATAAGTTTGACATGAGTGAATACTTGTTTAATATAAGGGTCCAACTTTTGCATATGTATATGCAATTTTCCCAGCATCATTTGTCAAAGAGACTCCTTTCCCAACATCCTGTTTTTTTAAGGGTAGAGGGAGAGAGTGATAATAGAGGGGATAGTTATTTAGGGGAAAAATAATACTAAAATATTTTTTAGTTTCTTGATTGCTACATAAATGGAGAAAGGTATATGTACATCTTTGCTTGTAGGATATGTTTATAAGAATTATGGAGAACTTGTTTCCTCAACTTAGATGGAGGTGAACCATTATTTATGTTTGTTTCTGTGGAGAAAAGTACATCAAAACATTACATTAATATAATATTCTCTCCGGCTCTGAAGAGGTCACTTTTCCAGAAACCCAGGGTCTCTGGCATCCAGAAGTTACTGGCAGGTTGGTGGTGGAGGAGGAACCTTTTTAATGGCAAATGAGGCTCTGAACTCCCAGAAGTGAACAGACACAGAAGAGGAAAAGAGCCAATGACTCAACGAGGTTATGTTCTGTGTACTCTGATGGCTTGGCTCCCAGTGGGAGCAGCAGTATCTCAGAGGAATGTGGCCATCCCAGGAAGCAGTGGAGAAGAACAGGAAAAGTTATTGAGGAAGAGCCAGGAGAAGGGACAGCATTGGAGGCCAGCAGCACGGCAGTGGGCGTGAGCGGCAGACGGTGAGGAAGACGGACCAGCCTGATGGTACCCAGCTCTGTGTTCTGGTGCTGGGGGGTGGTGGGGGGGCACGGAGCTCCTGCCGCTGCAGTGTTAGCCCTCGGCTCTCTGGAAAAACGGACTCTGCAGAAAGCTCAGGCCAGAGAACACTAAGCAGCTGGCTGGTGGTCACGGTGGAGGGGGTTTGATGAGTGCGGCGACATTTCTCAGAGGCAATCAAACATTTCAAATGTTTGATTTTCTTGTCAAAAATCTCTGGGCTATAAATAGGATTATAGAAACCTTATGTGTATCTTTATTCCTTTCTTTTCTGCAGTGAGTATTCAGTATCTGTGTATTATTTATTGGGAAGGATGTAAATGTTATGCTTCCTTCCTCAAGGTTATAGTGCAGTAGAGAAGACACGATGTTCGTAAGTCAAGTTAATAACAGGAAGGCAAAAGGTTGTCACTTTAGGTAACCTTTTGAGGTTATCTAAAGAAGGAAAAAGATCTTTTTAAGGATGGAGGAACTGAGAGCTAAATATTTCAAGTTTATATGTCTGGCTCCTGGAGCATATTACATCTTATATGAAAATAACAAGAGACTTCATAACAGTGATTCTGTAGGTCTTATTAGTGTGAATAGTAGTTGTGGAAGGTTTTGAGCCACAGTCCACTATGGTTCTGCTGTTCTAGACATTCTCTTTGACCTATTTTTCAACAATGTGAATACCTTTGAAAAGAAACATGTTTGTCTATAATTGCTCATTATCTACATGATTTGACTAAAGTGGGACCATAGATACTCTTAGAGAAACGTAATACCTTACGTTGGAATAGCGTTCGGTAGTGAACACAGCAGTCTCACATATTATTACATAAATGTTTATTAATGTAGTTATAAAAGTAGGAATAATACGTAGCTGTTTTAAATGGTGAATCTTAACCATTTACTCTTTCTTTAAATATTCTCATTTTTAGTTTTTGAGCATTTAGCACACAATCCTATATGATAAGAAAATACACATAGAAAAGCATGGATTTTTAACAGATATTATTTAGGAGAGCTGTTCAGTGTGTGGAGGGGACAACTGAGAGACTGTCTTGAAATTTGCTGAGGGAGAGTATCTCATTTGCCACCATCTGTTCTGGAGCTTGGACAGATTTAATCAACAGCCTGCCTCCAGGCCAAGAACCACTGACCCTTAAATTTTAAAAAAGGTGAGAAAAGGGTCAAGTTTTACTGAAAAATGTGAATTTAGTACAGGAATTATGAAACTAATAAAATACAGAAAGACACAATAAATAAATGTTGATTTTATGACTAAATACTGGTTGTGTTAGGACTGGCCTATTACAAAGCCAGTAGAAGAATTTTTTCAAAGGAGGATTTGAGCAACTGTAGCTTTTTTACTATGGAACTTATGTTTCAAGCCTGTCTTTTTTAATTTTTCAATTACAGTTGACATTCAATATTATATTAGTGTCAGGTGTACAACATAGTGGTTAGACATTTATATAACTTACAAAGTGATTCCCCCGATAAACCTAGTACCCACCTGACACCATACATAGTTATTACATTATTGACTATAATCTTTATGCTGTACTTTACATCGCTGTGACTATTTTGTAACTACCAATTTGTACTTCTTTTTTTTTTTTTTTAAGATTTATTGGGGAAGGGGAACAGGACTTTATTGGGGAACAGTTTGTACTTCCAGGACTTTTCCAAGTCAAGTTGTTGTCCTTTCAGTCTTAGTTGTGGAGGGCGCAGCTCAGCTCCAGGTCCAGTCACCCTTGCTAGTTGCAGGGGGCGCAGCCCACCAGCCCCTGCGGGAGTGGAACCGGCAACCTTGTGGTTGAGAGCCCGCGCTCCAACCAACTGAGCCATCTGGGAGTTCAGTGGCAGCTCAGCTCAAGGTGCCATGTTCAATCTTAGTTGCAGGGGACACTGCCCACCATCCCTTGCGGGAGTCGAGGAATTGAACTGGCAACCTTGTGGTTGAGAGGATGCGCTCCAACCAACTGAGCCATCTGGGAGTTCAGTGGCAGCTCAGCTCAAGGTGCCGTGTTCAATCTTAGTTGCAGGGGACGCTGCCCACCATCCCTTGCGGGAGTCGAGGAATTGAACTGGCAACTTTGCAGTTGAGAGCCCAGTGGCCCATGTGGGAATCGAACCGGCAGCCTTCGGAGTTAGGAGCATGGAGTTCTAACCGCCTGAGCCACCGGGCCGGCCCCTGTACTTCTTAATCATATCCCATTTTTCACCCAGCCCCTATCCCTCTTCTATCTGTCAATGATCAGTTTGTTCTCTGTATCCATGAGTCTGTTTGTTTTGTTTATTTTGTGTTTTAGATACCACATATAAGTGAAATCATATGGTATTTGCTGTTCTCTTTCTGACTTATTTCACTTAGCATAATACCCTCTAAGCCATCCATGTTGTTGCAAATGGTAACATTTCATTCTTTCTCCATTGTATACATGTACCACGTCTTCTTTATTCATTTGTCTATCATTGGTTGCTTAGGTTACTTCCATATCCTGGCTATTGTGAATAATGCTGAAGTGAACATAGGGATGCATGTATCTTCGATTTAGTGTTTTGGATTTCTTGAGATAAATACCCAAAAGTGGGATTGCTGGATCATAAAGTAGTTCTATTGTTAATTTTTTGAGGAACCTCCACACTGTTTTCCATTGGCTGTACCAATTTGCAGTCCCACTAACAGTTCACGAAGTTTCCCTTTTTTCTACATCCTCACCAACACTTACCTGTTGATTTATTGGTAATAGCCATTCTGACAGGTGTGAGGTGACATCTCATTTTAATTTGCATTTCTCTGATGATTAGTGATGTTGAGCATCTTTTTGTGTGACTATTGGCCATCTGTATGTCTTTTTTGGAGAAATGTCCATTCAGGTCCTCTGCCCATTTTTAAATTGGATTGTTTTGTTTTTTGGTGTTAAGTTGCATGAGTTCTTCATATATTTTGGATATTAACTCCTCATCAGATGTATTGTTGGTGAATATCTTCTCCCATTCAGTAGGTTTTCTTTTTGTTTTATTGATGGTTTCCTTTGCTATGCAAAAACTTTTTTAGTTTGATATAGTTCTATTTTTTCCCTTTGTTTCCCTTTTCCAAGGAGACATATCCAAAAAATTATAACTAAGAGTGATATCAAATAGTTTACTGCCTATTTTTATTTGTAGGAGTTTTATGGTTTCAGGTCTTATATTTAAGTCTTTAATCCATTTTGAATTTGTTCTTATATATGGTGAAAGAAAGTGATCCAGTTCATTCTTTTGCATGTGTCTGTCCAATTTTCCCAGCACCGTTTATTGAAGAGACTACTTTTTCCCCACTGTATATTTTTGCCAGCTTTGTCATAGTTCAATTGACTGTACAGGTATGGGGTGATTTCTGGGGTCTCTATTCTGATCCGTCGGTCTTTGTGTCTGTTTTATGCCAGTACCATGCTGTTTTGATTACTATAGCCTTGTAGTATAGTTTGATATCAGGTAGCGTGATACCACAAACTTTGTTCTTTCTTAAGATTTCTTTGGCTATTCAGGGTCTTTTGAAGTTCCATATAAACTGTAAGATTATTTGTTCCAGTTCTGAGAAAGAATGCCATTGGTATCTTGATAGGGATTGCACTGAATCTATAGATTGCTTTGGATAGAATGGACATTTTAACGATGTTAATTATTCCTACTCATGAGCATGGTGTATGCTTCCATTTATCTGTATCTTTTCAATGTCTTATAATTTTCAGAGGATAGGTCTTTTACCTCCTTGGTTAAATTTATTCCAAGGTTGTTGTTTTTTAATGCAATTGTAAACAGGATTGTTTCCTTAATTTCTCTTTCTGATAGTTCACTATTGGTGTATAAAAATGCTACCAATTTCTGAATATTAATTTTGTATTCTGCTATTTTAGTACATTGACTTTTGAGTTCTAATAGATTTTTTTGGTGAAAATTTTAGGGTTCTCTATGTGTAGTATCCTTTCCGTTTGATAATAATGACAGTTTTCCTTCTTTCTTTTCAATCTGGATGCCTTGTATATATTTTTCTTGTCTGAATGCTGTGGCTAGGACTTCCAATACTACATTGAATAAAAGTGGTGAAAGTGGGTATCTTTGTCTTGTTTCCAATCTTAAGGAAAACAATTTAGGCTTTTCACCGTTGAGTATGATTTTAGCTGTTGGTTTGTCATATATGGCCTTTATTATGTTGAGGTATGTTTCCTCTGTTCCCTCTTTGCTGAGAGTTTTTATATGACTGGATGCTGGATTTTGTCAAATGATTTTTTTCTTTTTAAGGAGGGTGCAGCTCACAGTGGCCCATGAAGGGATTGAACCGGCAACCTTGGTGCTACTAGCACCGTGCTCCAACCAACTGAGCTAAGCGGCCACCCCTGAAATTATACGCATTTTGTTTATGTGGTGTATCACATTAATTCATTGGTGGATATTGGACCAACCTTGCATTCCAGGAATAAATCCCACTTGATCATGGTGTATGATCTTTTTAATATATTGCTGAATTTGGATTGCTAATATTTTGTTGAGGATTTTTGCATCTGTATTCATCAGGGATATTGGCATATACTCATACTCTTCCTTTTTTGTAATTTTTGTCTGGTTTTGGAATCAGGGAAATGCTGGCCTTGTTAAATGAACTTGGCAGCCTTTCCTCCTCTTCAGTTTTCTGGAGTAATTTGTTTCATTGATCTTTTGTGTGTTTTTTGACTCAATTTTGTTTATTTCAGCTCTGATGTTTATTATTTCCTTCCTTGTACTCACTTTGGGCTTTGTTTGTTCTTCATTTTCTATTAATAGTTCCTTTAAGTGTAAAGTTAAATTGTTTATTTGATATTTTTCTTGTTTCTTGAGCTAGGCTTGTTTTGCTATGAATTTTCCTCTTAGAACTGCTTTGACTGTGGCCCATAGCTTTTGGGGTTGTTGTGTTTTCATTATCATTTGTCTGAAGGTCCATTTTGATTTTTCCCTTAATCTCGTCAATGCATTCATTGTTTAGGAGCATGTTATCTAGCCTCCATGTGTTTCTGTGTTTTTCAGTTTTCTTGTAATTAATTTATAAATTCATGCCATTTTGATAGGAGAAGATACTTGATGAGATTTGAGTCTTCTTAAATTTATTGAGACTTGCTTTGTGGCCTAATATGTGAGTCTCTTCTGAAAACATTCTGGGTGCACTTGAAAAGAATGTATATTCTGCTGCTTTGAGGTCAAATGTCCTAAAAACGTTAAATCCATCTGCTCTAATGTATCATTTAAGGCTGCTGTTTCCTTTTTGACTTTCTGTCTGGATGATCTATCCATTGATGTCATTGGGGGTATTAAAGTCCCCTACTAGACTGTATTACTGTCAACCTCTCCCTTTACATCTGTCAATATTTGCTTTATGTATTTAGGTGCTCCTGTGTTGGATGTATAAATGTTTACAAGGGTTATATCCTGTCGTTGAATTGAACCCTTTATCATTATGAAATGATCTTCTTAGTCTCTTGATACAGTCTTTGTTTTAAAGTCTGTTTTGTCCACTATAAGTATTCCTACCCCAGATTTTCCTTCATAACCAGTTGCAGGAAATATCTTTATCTATCCCTTTACTTTCAGTCTGTGTGTGTCTTTGAACATGAAGTGTGTCTGTTGTAGACAGTATTAGTTTTAGTCTTGTCTTTTTTTTCAATTGGGGAATATTCGGGAACAGTGTTTTTTTTTTCCAGGATGTCAAGTCATTGTTTTTCAATCTAGTTGTGGGGAGGCGCGGGGGGTGCAGCTCAGCTCCAAATCGAGTCGTTGTTTTCAATCTAGTTGTGGAGGGCACAGCTCACTGGTCCATGTGGGACTTGAACCAGTGACCTTGGTGTTATGAGCACCGTGCTCCAACCACCTTGTCAACCGGCCGATGTACTGGCATCTCAGATCAATCTGTTGCTTCTCACTGGTCCATGTGGAAATTGAACCGGCAACCTTGGTTATGAGCACTGTGCTCTATCCACTGAGTGAACCGGTCGCCACCGGCAGCTCAGCTCCAAGCTCAAGCCGTTGCTTTCAATCTAGTTGTGGAGGGCGCAGTTCACTGGCCCATGTGGGAAGTGAACCAGCAACCTTGTTGTTAAAAGCTCGAGCTCTAACCAACTGAGCCATCTGGCCTTGTTTTCTTATCAATTTAGCCATCCTATATTTTGTATTGGAGTATTTAATCCATTTATATTTAGAGTAAGTATTGCCAAGTATGTAGTTATTACCATTTTATTCATATTTATGATGTATTGTTTTCTTCTTCTTAAAGAAGTCTTTCTAACATTTCTTGTAATACTGGCTTGGTGGTGACGAACTCCTTTAGCTTTTTTTGTCTGGTAAGCTCTTTATCTCTCCTTTGATTCTAAATGATAGCCTTGCTGGATAGAGTGATCTTTGTGTAGGTCCTTACTTTTCATCACTTCCAATATTTTGTGCCAGTCCCTTCTGGCCTGCAATGTTTCTGTTGAAAAATCAGCTGACAGTCTTATGGGAGCTCCCTTTTGGGCAGCTAACTGCTTTTCTCTTGCTACTTTTAAGATTCTCTCTTTGCCTTTAACCTTTGTCATTTTAATAATGATGTGTCTTGGTGTAGCTTCTTTGGGTTCATCTTGTTTGGGACTCTGTGCTTCCTGGGTTTGTATGTCTACATCCTTTGCCAGGTTAGGGAAGTTTTCATAATTATTTCTTCAAATAGATTTTAAATCCCTTGCTGTCTCTCTTCTCTGGTATCCCTATGATTTGAATGTTTTATCTTTGATGTTGCACCAGAAGTCCCTTAAACCATTCTCATTGTTTTTATTTCTTTTTTCTTCTTGCTGTTCTGATTGGGTGTTCTTTGCTACCATATCTTCCAAATCGCTGATTTGATCCTCTGCTTTACCTAATTTGTTGTTGATTCCCTCTAATGTATTCTCTATTTCAGTTAATGTATTCTTTATTTCTGATTGGTTCTTTTTTATGGTTTTTATGTCTTTGTGTAAGTTCTCACTGAGTTCATGTATTCTTCCATTAAGTTCATTGAGAATGTCCTTATAACCAAGTTTTGAACTTTGTATCTGATAGATTGCTAGTTTCCATTTACTTTAGGTCTTTTCTGGAGTTTTGTCCTGTTCTTTCATTTGGGACATGTTTTTTGTCTCATTTTGGCCACCTGGTGGGAGCTACTAAATGAGCTGCAGTTGGTAGCTGCCCATTCTGTGCTTGGTTTCACATGGGAGAGGTTATGCTGTGAACCAACCCTGGTTGCCAGTGGTGCCAGGCTTGGGATCGCTTAGCAAGAGGTACAGGACATGCTGAAGACAGCCCCAGCTTGTTTGGTGTCTGTGGACCTTTGAAAGATATTAAGAAAGTCTGCAGCATGGGCCAGGCTAATTGCTTGTCAGAAACAGCTGTTGAAAGATGTTTGCGCTGGGCGTTAGAGTTGGGTGGGGAGGGGCCTAAAGGAATCAAAAGGTGTGTTAGCCAGTTCGAGGAGCATTAGCCAGTTTGATGGCAACTCAGTCTTGCGCCTGCCTGTGTCTGCTGACGGTGTGGTGGGAGGCTTACCCAAGGAACAATGGCATCTGCCAGCACTTCTGTCTGTGATAGAGCTGCTCCTCCAGTCCTTGCTCTGAAGCCAGACAGTTCAATTCCTCCCTGTATCCCTGGTGCTTTTCGAGTTGCTGTCCCTTCGCTGGAGCTTAGGACTAGTGTTAGTGAGTGAGTGAGTCTGTGCTTGGGCTGTTTAAGAGGAATGCTTGGAACCCCTGCAGCCCACCATTTCACCCAGACGGAATCCCTGCTGACTTTCACACCCAGATATTGTGGGGATTCCTCTTCCTGGCACTGGTAGTCTGGGCTGGGCATCTTGGTGTGGGGCTGTGACCTCTCGCTCCTCTGGGGAGCTCTTAAGAGCCGAAATATCCCTCATGAATCTTAACCACAATACGTGAGTATGGGAACAGCCTGTCTTGTGTCTCTACACAGTCTCAACATGGCTTCTTCTTTATATCTTTGGTTATAGGAGTTTTATTCATCTCGTCTTCAAGGGTGTTATTCTGTAATTTAGTTGTAGCACAGCCTTTTCCTACTCCTCCATCTTGATCACTTAGTCTTGTCTTTGTCTCCATATTCTTCATATCTTATTGTTCTCCATTGCCTTGCATTTGTTTCCTTTCTTTGAGGTACAGTTAGCATACAAGTTGCTCATATTTGAGTTTTACACTATAAGTTTTTACTCATAACATCATCACCACAATCAAGACAATGTACGTATCTGTCATCCTCAAATTTCCTCATGCCTGTTTGTCATCCTCTTCTCCCTGGGTCTCTGGGACTCTTGCCATTGGAGTATATGGGGGAAAAATCTTGGAAACACTGTCTTAAGGAATTCTCTTAAGTTCTAGGACTGGCGTAGAACCCTGAGGCAACTCCTGGCAGTTGAGCTTACCTTTCTGCTTACTTCTCTTTCATCCATGCCTCTTTTGGCTTAGAACCCAAAATTGTATTTTTGAATGTGTAGAGTGAGTTAGCTTTGTTGGTGCTCTGTAGCTTTCTGTGCTACATCAAGCATGCTTGACTAGTGCTTTCCATACCATAGTGAAGATTGAGGCTTAAAAAAAAAATTTCCAGTCCATTATTGACTGATGCATCTGTAAAAGATAATAAAAATCAGTTACCAGAAAAATGAAATTTAAAAAAATTCATGAGTACAAATCTCATTTTTTTTCTCTTTAGATTCAGCAAATAGAAAATTTCTCTGTAAAATTACTATTTCTAACTACTTGTTCCCAATTTTTCCACTGATTTCACTGCAACAAAATCTTATGATCACCGGTTATGGTGAATAGGTGATAGACAACCCTGCTTTTCCCCAGGGTGTTTCAGTGGGTACAGTGGTCTTTGGGCCATATTTTTAGAGTTTCCTGCTTGGAATATTCAGCAACTTTTGGATAGTTATTTTGACTTGAGAAATGAAAGGAAACTAACAGTTTGAGTATTTACTGTATGCCAGCCAGTGTGCAAAGCATTTTTTAAAATGATGTTAGTTGTAAGCTTGTCGTATATGGCCTTTATTATGTGTAGGTATGTTCTCTCTGTACCCACTTTCTTGAGAGTTTCTATCATGAATGGTTGTTGAATTTTGTCATGCTTTTTATGCATCTGTTGAGATGATCGTGTGATTTTTATCCTTCATTTTGGTAATGTGGTGTATTACTTTGATTGCTTTGTGGATATTGAACCATCTTTGCATCCCTGGAATAAATCCCACTTGATCTTGGTGACTGATCCTTTTAATGTAATATTGAATTCCATTTGCTTATATTTTGTTGAGGATTTTTTGCATCTGTGTTCATCAGGGATATTGGCTTATAATTGTCTTTTCTTGTGGTGTCCTTGTCTGGTTTTGGTATCAGGGTAGTGCTGGCTTCGTAAAATGAGTTTGGAAATATTCCCCCCATTCTAGTTTTGGAAGAGTATGAGAAGAATCGGTATTAATTCTTTAAATGTTTGGTGGAATTCACTAGTGAATCCGTCTGGTCCTGGACTTCTGTTTTGGGAGGTTTTTGATTATTGACTCAATCTCTTTGCTAGTTAATTGGTCTGTTTAGATTTTATGTTTCTTTACGATTCAGCCTTTGCAAAGCTTTTTTCTTACTTTATTTCTGAGTAGTCCTCTAAACAACCCTGCAAAGTAGGTGCTATTAGTCCCAGAGGAGGGGTGAATTAACTTGCTTGGATTCATATCTTCAGGCAAATGTTTCTGAATCCTTGCTGTGGGCCAGGTATGTATAATACTAGTCTCTGGGACTTTAACAGAAAGCAGAGCAAACAAAACTCCCTGTCCTTATGGTTCTTACATCTTTGTTGGGGGAGATAGATCACAAGCAATAAAACAGATGGTGATACACTATGTAGAGAGACATAAATTAGCGAAAGGTGTAGGGTATAGGAGGTGCGCATTGCACATTTAGTTAGGGTGGTCGGAGAAGTCTTCACTGCAGTGAAATTTGAACAAAGACCTGAAGGGGCTGAGGGAGAGAACCACTTAAAGCCAGTAGCCCTGGTAAAGGTCCTGGAGTTTTTTGAGGAACTCACTGAAGTTAAAGATTTTTCTCCCAGCTAGAAAATGGCTAACATCGGTTTGAACTAAAATTTGCTTTTTCTGTTATGCTTTAAAGTCTTTCTTCATTCTCCATGCTCCTGATTTAAAAGCTGCCCGAATCTAAATAAAGTGGAAATAAGTTTGGGAGCAGCAGAGAAACTTATGTGTGTAAGGGATTAGACTGAAAGTCTGTTCTTTGTGTGGATTTTGCTTTTGATTGGGTGTGGATATTTTCCAAGGCCTTGAATATCTTTTTGCTAAGGGTACAAAATACATGAGTTTTGTGGTCGAGTTTCCATTTTTAAGTGGATGAAATTTCTCTTGGAGACATAAAAGGCTACACAAAATCAGGGAAAGAAATTTTAAAGAAGAAAGATGATTAAAGCTTTGGAAAGAAGGCGTGCTTTTGTTTAAGCTCTTTGAAAATAAGGACTGTGTAAGTCATTCCCTGCTTGCAAATGACTTGGTACTTAGCAGACGCTGTCCTTGGCATTTGAGAGGAACCTTTGCTGTGGCTCTTTTCTCATTTGGCTGTTCGCCAGGCCCAAGACTTTTCGTCTGCACGTGCTGACAGCTCTGACCCAGAGCCTTTGCCCAGCTGCTGAACCTTGGACTCCTCTGTGCCCGCCACCTCCTTGGGTTTGGGAGCCCCAGATTGGGTTTGGGAGGAAGAGTAATGGTATTTGTCATTCACGACTGTTAGTTGTACCATTCTCATTTGAGCTTGAATGCAACATGAAATTGGCAGGCAGGCATTTCTGTACCCATTTTACAGATGAGAAATGTGAAACTCAGCAGTATTAAATAACTTGCTCAAGATGATTATCCCCCATGAAACCATTGTAGAGATTTGAACCAAAGCCCTTGGTTTCCATCTCCTCTGATGGCTGCTATGCCATCTCCTTTTCCAGCTACACTTTGGGTTTAAGCAAGCTTTTGTGGGTTTGTCATGATGTTATTATATGGAATTTAATATGTGGTAATTGTGAAAATTGCAGAATTATAAACTTAATATAGAATTGGCTTTAAATTTTTGTTGATTGAGTTGGAGATTAATTGAATGTTAGTTGATTTTTACAGTGCCTTGCTAATTAAACAAAAAAACAAAAACAACTTATTTTTTGAGTAGTTTTAGGTTCACAGCAAAGTTGAGGGGAAGGTACAGAGATTTCCCATGTACCCCCTGCCCCCACACATGCACAGCCTCCCCCACTATTAACGTCCCTCATCAGAATGGTACATCTGTTACAACTGATGAACCTGCACTGACACATCATATTCACCCAAAGTCCATGGTTTATATTAGGGTTCACCCTTGGTGTTGTACATTCTATGGGTTTGGACAAATGTATAATGACATGTATCCATCATTATGGTATCATACAAATTCTTTTCACTGCCCTAAAAAGTCCTTTGTGCTCCACCTACTCATCCCTTCTCCCTACCCCCACCTTGCTGATTTTTATGTGGACATTTGTTGACCCCAAGAAAGAATGTACCTGCTAAGAAGGACTGCCTGTGGTTAATGAGACCTAAATATAATCAGAGTCTCGCAGCCATTGTTTAGGGGGCCTCTCACACATAACTGCATGTCAGGGTAAAGCCGCAGACTGAGCTGCCAAGCTGCCTGCACTATGTTCATGCCCTCTTAACTGACCTTTATAAAGAAGCTCCTGGTATTGTATTTCGACCAATGGGACTGAGAACTACCCTGTCCAATCGGAGCTGGGCAGCTATAGCTTCATTTGAATCTTTGCTGACTAATCAGAGTAGCCATGATGCCGGTCGGAATGTGTGATTCTAACCAATCAGGACAGTGCTATTTGCACCAATCAAACTGTGCAGATTTGGAGACCTTCTTTGCATAAAAATGTATCAATCAGGGATAGGGGGAACTTCTCTATATAAGCCACTCCTTTGTCTTTGATGGAGCACACTTTCAGCTGCATTTCCCCAGCTGGAGCTGTAACACTTGAGCTGTTTCACTTGAATAAAGTCTCCCTTTACCACATTCCAAACTGGGGACTCCTGTTGGCATTGGATTAGTGGCAGAGACCTTCAGTTGACATATTTAAAAATTCAGGTAAGTGTGCTTCCAAATTTGGTAGGGGATGCTCTTATTATTTTTGAAATATGTATTTTTACCTGCTATAGTAACAGTCCCTTGGTAATCAGCCCTAACACCTGTTAAAACAAAAAGCTTAACTTCCACAGCTGAAAGCCTTTATAAAACAAAGGGTTTAGTGAGTCATATGCTAGTTAGGACCTGCTAAGAGAACCAGGACCTGGGGCATAAAGTCTAAACCCCCAGCAGCAGTGCCAGGTGGAGAAGGCAACATGTCCCTCAGCCTGGAGTTGACAAGCTCTTTTATACATTATGTTTTGGGAAAGAAAGATGTAAGTTGTTTGGAAAGAATTTACCTTGACTACAGATTGGGGGGCAGGATAAGGTGAAGCAGGGGCCGTTCTATGATAGGAGCACAGTCTGTAAGGAAGAACTATTTACTCCTTTTTTTCGGTTACATGCAACAGTCCTGAAAGTTCATGCTGATGCAGGATGTGGTGGCAACTAGTGGTTTGCTAATAGATGCCTAGAAGTTGATTCAAAGCTCTGACATACATTCAGGAATGTGAGCAGTCTTTTGTTAATTGGCTCACAGCTATTGATTGGTTAATTATTCCCATTTCTGTATCACTCTTTGGCCGCTGTAATTTAATTTAGACCATCTCAGAATTTTCCTCTTGTCGTAGTTGGAGTTATCAATCATATAAATAACCCCCCACTGTTTTTCCCCTCACTCGTGTGTCTTATCATTTGTAACTTCCCCTTCAAGGTCAGAGGAAGGGGGGTGGGATTTTTAAACCTGGAGTAGTATATTTTTTGATACTTTTGGAAACATATGCTTTTTAGAATGTGAACTAACTATTCTTCAAACAATGAACAGAAGTCAGCAAGCTTGGTGTTGATGGCTGTGTGGTACCTAAAACCCAGTCCTCCCCAAATGAGCTTGAAATAGTGAATAGTTTTGCTGTCCTTAGGTCCACAGAGCCCATACTTAGCAGACACTGACAGTTACTTCTTGTTTCAAGTTACGTTAGCCATCCAGATGTTCAGGGCTCTTCCTTTTTCTTCAGAAACATTTCTCATTGAGATTTGTCCAGGGGCCCTTTTGCTCTGATGTCGTGCTCCAGTTCTTTTTCCTTCCTTCAGATTTTACGTCTGACAACATTTTGTTGTAGTCAGCCTGTTGGACTGAATAGGTCTAGACTGAATACTGCCTTGCAGAGGTGGTTTTAGCTGCAGCCCTTCTTTTTTCATCTTCGTTTTGGGCACTGTTTCTTTTTCTCTTTAAAGAATTTTATGTTTTGATTTGTAATGACTATTCCAGAAATCAGTCTTGAGTCATCAGGGTTGTTTAGTCTTTCTTTGGTGTATTTGTGTGTGTGAGTGTGGTATTTTGTATTTGGATAAGGTAAAATATAGCATTCTTTGTTCTGTAGCCAAAACCAAATGAGGTTGCCAACAGAACAGAAAAAAGTAGCACGATAGTGCAAACAGGCACATGTGCTCAATGCCTGCATCAGGAAACAAAGTTACCTGAGGTAGGATTTGAAGTTCTTCTTGGCAGGTGAGATGTCACATGAGCAGAAGGCTTGGGAGCTGGGGAAAGGTCTGGTGGTAACATCGGTGTCAGTCTTACAGCAGTGACAGGATTATTATCAATTGGTTTTCTCTAATCATTGTACTTCTGTTTTGTATAAGGTTTTAGGATTTATGTACATGAACAAGAGGTACCAGTTACCAGGTTTTCTTCACCCTGTTTTATTGACCCTGTAAGGGGGTGGGAGAAGTCAGTACCAGTTGTAGTTCAATTTAACAAGTTTATTTTTTTTGTAATTGGAGAATATTGGGGAACTATGTGTTTTTCCAGGACCCATCAGTTGTCCTTCAATTTGGTTGTGGAGGGCACAGCTCAGCTCCAAGCCCAGTTGCCATTTTTTTTCAGTCTTAGTTGCAGTGAGTGCAGCCCACCATCCCACGTGGGAATTGAACTGGCAACCTTATTGTTGAGAGCTTGCGCTCTAACCAACTGAGCCATCTGGCTGCCTCAGCGGCAGCTCGTTGTCTTCAATCTAGTTGTGGAGGGCACAGCTCACTGGCCCATGGGGGAATCGAATCGGCAACCCTGTTATTCAGAGCTTGTGCTCTAACCAACTGAGTCATCCGGCCGCCCCTTAACAAGTATTTTTAAAGTGCCTTTGACAATTGAGTCTTACACCTTACACTGCAGTGGTTGAAAAGGTAAGGGACAAAGCTCCTGGTCTCAGAAGTTATACTCAAGTAGGGAGCAGCAAAAAATCCCATGCTACATGGCAGCATATGGTAAATATCCTAAAAAGAGATAGAGAGGAGTGATACAGTACTCACAGGACAGGGAGGGCTCCCTCAGGGGTTTATGACTACCTCAAACAAGGACACTTATCTGTTACTGCTTCACGTTTCCTGACACTGTTTGATCTGGACTCATCTGTCGAAATTCCTTGAAGATGGATTGGAAACTGGGAACACAGTATGATCTTTCAGAGCTATCAGTGCCCTAAGCATATCGTTTTATAACCAGTGGCCCTTACTTGTCTCCCCACTGAACCATAAGCTCATTAAAAGCTGTAAAACTGTCTTATTCCTGTTCCCTGAGACCTAGCACAGTGCCTGACTGATCTGGTGCTTTTTCAAGTTACTCCTTTTCTTGATAATGTCCTTTTCCTTCTCTTCTGCTTTGTGAGCACGCCAATACAGACTTCAGTTACCTACTCTGTAAAGCCTTTCCTGCTGCTGCTGTAACCTATAGCTCTTAGTAAACACTACCTCTCCTATTCCACAGAATATTTCTGTGCTTTGTGTGTATCTCCCAGTCTAGGAAGGTACTCCTGGGCAGGGGCCATGTCTTACTCATCTTTTGTGCCTACAGCAGTCAAAGTTACATGGTAGTCACTGGCTACATATTTACTGAAATGAAAATGAAGGGAAGTTTTTAATTTATAGGTGTGTGTTTGTGTCATGCGGGAGACCCTGCTCGCTGCGCCATTTGTCCTGCGGGAGACCCTGCTCGCTGCGCCATTTGTCGTGCGGGGCGGCCTGCGGGGTCTCTGCTCCCGCTCCCCACACAAGAACGCAGGATATGGTGAGGCCAAAAAGGAACACCCACGGAGCCATAGGTAGGGGAGTCATACCACTATGGTCTCACTGGAGGCTGGGCCCACCGGACGCGTGACCTGCCGTCCGCCTTTCTGCCAACCGACCAACGACTCTCCTCCACTCTCCTCCACTCTCCTCCACTCTCCTCTTTCGCTCTCTTCGGCTCTGCTCGGCTCCTCGGCAGTCCTCGGCTCTCCTTCGTAGCCACAGCAGTTATACCAGCGGCCAATCGGCTAACCGGCCACAGCCGAGGGCCAATCAGCCACAGCGATGGCTATCCACCACCCGAGCCAGCACCCTTCCACGTGAGGCCGAGAGCCTGTAAACTACTCTCTGGGGCTCTGTCCCCACACTTTGCCTCTCACCCCTGCTTTAGTGGTACAAAGTGGGTAATAATAAGTTAACACTTGCGTTGGCTCAAAAATTAATTTTTACTAACTGTTTTACCCCTTTATATTCTCAATAAATGTCAATTTCTCTATATTATAGTACTTTGTTTTTTAAATAAGAGAGAAAGGTGCTTCAGATGTTTTTAAACGACTGTTTTATGTTTCTGGGAACTTACAAAGTATTTTGGTGCAGCACTGAAAAAATGAAAATCTATTTTTTCTGGAAAACAAAATCTTGTTCATCTCTTCTTTCCTCTTACCAAGTGACTGTTGAATGAGCTCATGAGATTATATGTTATGATACTATAGTGAAATATGTAATAAAATTACCAGTTAGTCATCAGCAATTTCTAATTATGACTCATTTCATCTTCCTTCTTCTATTAAATTATTTTTTTATCACAGCACATGCATTGCACTTGGGAATGTAAAAACTTGTTTCATATATTTCTAACCCATATATCCAATCCTATTTTTTATACTCCCTTTAAATGGAAGCACTTTTATTTTGAAATAATTTTCAAATGTTAGACTTAACAGTATAATTTGGTGGTGTTATAAGATTTTGACCATATGGAGTATGAAATATCTATGCTTTCCTCTACCCCTATTCTCAGAGATTCCCTTAATTAACAGGTTAATGCTTTAGTTGAACTCTTAAAATCATTTCAGCTGTCATAAATATGAAAACTGTTTGTTTTAGCCCATGTTACATAAATAATTATTTAATCTAGCTCTCAAGAAAAATGATGACGTAGGGAAGTCCTTTCTATAAGAATAAATTCAATCTTAAATTCGGGTTAGCACCCTGGATTCATTATGCCGTGTCACCTTTGGTATGCATTTGTGGGATTTTGTAGATGAATTAGTGTTAAAATAAAATGAATTTAACATTGACTGTTCAGGGACTCATGGTTCCCAAGGAATATGTTTATTCCTAAACTTCTGTTACTCTTCCCTCATTACTAATTTGAATTGTTGAAGTGGACTTCTAATTTTCTAGTTTGTTCATTTGTTTGAGACATATTTATGAGAGTCTGCTGTCTGCCAGGTGTGTGGTTAGGTGTGGGAGATCTCTGAATAAGAATTAGCACGTACAGTAAACTTCCATTTGGGGTAAGACTAATGAGGAATTAGGCACATACAGTTCAGGATGTAAAGCTTTATTTTAGGGGTACCAGACCCTCTGGGTGCATCAGTGACCAGTTTGAGGGACGTTGGGAAAATTTCCCAAAGGAAGTGACATCTAGACTGAATCTCACCTGGTAAATGGGAAACAGCCTGAGGTGACATTCTAGGAAGGAAGAGCAGAAGGTGCAAAGGCGACGAGGGAAGAGAAAGGAGGATGCTGAGATGTGTAGGTGGGTCCCCGCGGCTGGCTGAGAACGTGGCAGCTGGGGGGTGGGCCCCGGCAGGGCTGGCTGGGAGCAGCAGCAGCCGGCAGGAAGGGGCTTCTTGTCAGGCTCAGACCGTTCTTTCTGCTACTCAGGTTTCCTTGGTTACACATAACAGGAATTGACTCTGGCAAACATAAGCTAAAAAGGAATGTACTGGAAAGATAGTAGGGTGGCTCCCAGAACTGAAGAACAGGCTTAATGTCCTGGTCTCTGAGAGGACAAACAACTAGAGCAACTCCTGGCATCATAGCAGAACTTGCGGAATTTCTCTGTAGGGTAAGACCATTAGCTGACTTGTTCCACCTGCAGAATATTAGTCTGTACAGTAGTTCCCCTTATCTGCGGGGGATATGTTCCAAGACACCCCCACCCCCTGCCAATGAATGCCTGAAACCGCAGATAGTACTGAACCATATATATATACATATATATATGTACATGGCTGTAATAAAGTTTAATTTATGAATTAGGCTCAGCAAGAGATGAACCATAGTAAAATAGAACAATTATAACAATATACTGTAATAAAAGTTATGTGATTGGGATATTTCGTCTCTCTTCTCACGTCTTTCTGATAACTAATCTGATAACTGAGACAGCCTATGATAAAGTTAAATTTATGAATTAGGCTCAATAAGAGGTAAACGATAATAAAATGGAACAATGATAACAATATACTGTAATAAAAGGTATGTGATTGTGGTCCCTCTGTCTCTTCTCTCCTCTCTCTGATAACTTTCTGTCTCCTCTCTGATAACGGAGTGACTAACGGGCAGGTAGCATAAACAGCATGGATACGCTGTGCGAAGAATGACTCACATCCTGAGCTGGACAGAGTGGGATGGTGCGCTATTTCATCCCTGTACTCAGAATGGTGTGCAATTTAAAACTTACAAATTATTTCTGGAATTTTCCATTTAATATTGTCTGACCATAGTTGACCATGAGTAATTGAAGATAGGAAAAGCGAAATCATGGGTAAGGGGGGACTGCAACTCAGATTTCTAGTTTTCGAGAAATAGAATCTGATTAGTTCAGGTCCAGTGCCTAAACGAAGACTGGTCATGCTGGCTGGGGATGGGGACACTATGTCTAGTCAGTCTGTTACGTGATCAGGTGAGCTGGGTCTGAAACAGAGAGGAAGGAGGTGTGTGTACTGCCCAGAAGGCAGTGTTGCGATGGCTCTGGAAGGGGGTGGGTTGGGGACAGTGATCAGGAAAGAGTGGAAGGTCAGAGGCCCGTTAGAAGGCTGTCACATTAATCCAATGCGAGGTGACGGTGCTACAAGCAGGGACTGTCCACAAGAATAGAAAGAAGTGAATAGACTCAGAGGTTTAAAGGGCAGAAAAGAAGGGACTTGGCATTTGGACATTGGGTGGTTTGAGAGGATGTTTCCTGAGTTAGGGATGATTCCCATGTTGCTGGCTTTAGCCACTGGGTGAATGGTGGTGCCTTTTGTGGAGAAGAGTTAGTTTCAGGAGAGGAATAGGGCTTTCATGTAGTTTTGAAGTGTTGACTTGGCATACCTAAGCACACCCTGTTTAAATGAATGCTTAGTTAGGTATGAACAGCTGTTCCCCTATAAATTAGTTCTGGGGTTCCCACTCTGCCATCAGGGCCCTCTCACTCTGACATAGCGTATGTATAGAGATGAATATGATGATCCTGTTGGGTTATAAATGTGTTCCATATTTGGGACCTAAGGAGAGTATACAAAGATGGAAAAATCTGGTAACACTTGACAGACTGGGCAAATCACGTTGGGTGAAACTACCCCAGAGTGTTTAAAAGGCCAGAGAGGAAAGACATGCAAGGGCATTGAACAGGTTATAAAATAGGTCTGTGTCCATTAAGAGAGTATTCTATGGAAAACATTTATCCCGATTTTCTTTATGTTTGTGTGAGACTTATAAAGGAAAAAAGAAGCATGGCAACAGATGGATGAAAAAGGCTGGGTCTTTTACCAGTGCACCAATCTGTCGCTGGCAATAATTCGGAACTGTAGCTCCATCTGCTGGAGAGAAGCAAACCCACTCTTGCACAGTTTATGAATGAAAGTGACCCTCTCTCCATAATCTTAGTGAGCCAACCAATATTTATATGCCGGGTAGCAGCACCTTGCCAGGCGCTAGGGTAGCAGCATGAAAAACTAAATGCATTCCCTTCTCCCATCGTACTTAGCTCTTGAGAGGCTTTTTGCTTTGAAGGAAGACTTCAGTTTAGCTAGTGTGCTTTTGCATTCTAAGTTCCATTCTTAGACTTCTTTTTGGGTGACTTTTAAAAAGTCATGTAACCTCTCTCTGAGCATCATTTTCTTATCTGTAAGAGAAGGACAGTGCCTCTCCTGCCGGCTCAGTTACCGTCATTAAATACTGAGTGTGTACGCTGGGCATAGGCGCAAGGGGCATGCGGTGAGTAGGAATCTAGCTCCTACCTGCAAGGAGATTAGAAAAAGAAACTCCTGCAATAGAA
This sequence comes from Rhinolophus sinicus, assembly GCF_036562045.2. Lineage (NCBI taxonomy): Eukaryota > Metazoa > Chordata > Mammalia > Chiroptera > Rhinolophidae > Rhinolophus > Rhinolophus sinicus. The sequence continues at coordinate 65,425,523 of NC_133755.1, read as the reverse complement.
GTGAGGCCTCATGGGAGCCCCAAGGAGGAGTGCTGAATCCAGACAGGGGAAGGGCTAGGACAGGTTGTTTGAAAACCTGATGCTTCGCCTCAGTTGTACAAGGATGTTAGAGTTAGTGAAGGGAACATGGGGTAAGATAGTCCAGGCTGAGGAATCAGTATAAGCAGCAGCATTGAGATGAGGGCCCACAGTGTTTGTGTGTGTGTGTGTGTGTGTGTGTGTGTGTGTGTGTGTGTCGCTGCTGGGTTGCATAAAGCAAGTGGCAGGGAGTATCCAGAGACGAGGATTTGGGGAAATAGATGGGCCAGGTGATGTAGGGTTTGTGTGCTTCCTGAAGGGGCTTTGTGCTCAATGCAGCGGGAGCCACTGGAGAGTTGAAGCAAGTTCCTTAGACACCAGGTTCCTTAGAGAGATCACTTGCCGACTGGGTCTCGTAGATTTGTTTGCCGGGGAGGGACCAGGCTGGTGGGAGGTCACCTGGTTAGGAGGCTGCAGCAGCTGAAGAAGTGAGTAATCCTGAGGCCTGGGACTGTGGCCGAGCCAACAATGAGAGTGACGGGGGACAGATGGACAAATTGGAAAACTACTTAAGAGTTAAAATGAGAAATGGATGCTTTGAAGATAAGAAGGTAAATATGACCAGGAGATTTCTAGCTCTTGGTTGGATAATGTCCATACCTGAGAAAGGGCATATCAAGAGGAAGAGCCAGATTGGCGGGGGAGAGGGGAATGAATGGTTTTATAGTCATCTTGAGTTTGAGCTGTCTGTTAGAAGGGTGTCTCCGTGGAAACAGCCAACAGACAATTTGCTGTATGACTGAAGTTCAAGAGAAAGGTCTGGCTGGTGTTGTGTTGCTAACACAGAGGAAGTAGTGGAGTCATGAGAGGTGATGAAATCATCAGGGAGAATGTGCGCAATGAGACAAGTGGGGAGTCAGGCCAGAATTAGGGGGGCTGCCATCCCGAAAAGGCAGGCAGAGGGAGAGGGTCCTGCAGAGGAGAATGACTGGATGAGAACAGAGATTCCAGGGCAATGGTCTGGAAACTGCGGGAATGGAATTGAAAATTTCCAGGGGAGCGTTCATTGTTTATAAATTCCAAATGTAAGATAAAGCTCAAAAATTGCCTTCTGGATTTCTTCTTTAAGAGATGATTTGACCTTAATAAGAGATGTTTCCAGACCGCAGTGGGTTGAAGAGTAAATGGGAAGTGAGGCTGCACTTAGAAAAATTTGTCTGAAGAGAGGAGGAGGGGAGCGAGACAGTAGCTACAGGGACATACAGACTTCTCCTGGTCACCCTACCAGTGTGTACCCCGCTTTGTCTGTCATAATATGCTGTTTATTTCCTTCACAGTGCATGGTGATCAATAAAGAATTGGGGCACAAAAAAAGTCCAATGTTTCTCTCTTCTTGGTTTTAATTGCAATAACATAAGTTACTTTCTTAGAGAGAATTTTAGCTCAGAAGACTTCCGTTCTATTTTCTTTCTCCCAGGGGAGACCGTGGCTGCTTTCCAGGGTTTATATCTGTGTGGGGGGGGCTGTTCCTGGTGGGAATGGGGTGAGGGGGCTGCTTCTCACCACAAACAGCCTTTGCACGTCCCACTTCCTTCTACGTTCCACTCCCACCTCCCAAAAGAAAGGCAATAAATCAAAGCCAGAAAAATGTTCTGGCTGGAATTGGACACCATTGAGTATTGTGTGAGAAAAGCAGTTCTGATGGTTGGTTTTAGAGTAACATGAAGGTGACGCCTGTGTGGTGTGCTCCCCACACGCCCGCCGGCTGTGCTGCGTAGACCCTGCATTTCAGAACTTTGTCTGCCTCTAGCTTGCCTTAGGTGAGCTGTTTTACTGCTTCATGAGTCGGTGCAAGGAACCTTCATTCATGAAACAGGAAGGCTGCGTGAATTGCTCCGGGTTCCTGCATCATCTCAACTAAAGATCCCTATATTATTCTCCTGTGGAAACGTGGCCCCGAGGAGGCCTGGGAGGGGACTCGGGTGAATGTGTGAGGCCTCAGCAGCATGGGCCCTGCTCCTTCTCTGCATGGGGTTGTCAAGGATCAGACCTGGGACAGAAGGGACTGTTGACACCGCTCAGCCAGACAGAACTTGACTGGCCTGTCTCTACATTGGGCTGTGCCAGCAGGAAGATAAAGACGGGCTGCTGGACAGCCAAGTGGTAACGCACACGGAGGAGACTTAGAAGCTGTTAATTCAAACGTGTAGGTCTCGTCAAGATCCAGAAGGGTGGAGGCTGTCCACTTATGAAAGTTCACCTCTGTCTATGCTGATCGGTTATTCATTTTTCTAAGTATTTTTCTGCACATTCCAAATGCTTTCAATAAACTTTCAATAAATTGGATGAATTTTTAACTTAGTCAAGTATATAAAACAACTCAACAGGATATGAGTTATGACATTTAGGGGTGTTGTCCTGTTGCTTGAGAACTGTGGGGTTATCGTGTAACACCAGGTCACATGATTCGACTGAATGCAGGAAAAAAAAAAACCTCAGCTTGGTTTCATTGGCTTAAATATAGTTCAAGGCAACAGATACAGTTAAGATGAGGAAGTACTACTATACAGTATAGGAAGCAGATGCTTTTAAAGATAATTCACTGTGATGTGAAACTGGTTTCCCAAGCCCTGATAAATGAGTGGAAACAAGAGCTAAAGTACCAGAAAGGAGTTAAGAGGAAGGGAGCGTGGAGGCACATCAGGTAAAGTGCTTGGAATACCAGCTTGCTTTTTGCAGAGGTGGGGCTGTGTGTGCCAAGTGATTATGATGGAGGAGTGGAAGCTTGAGAAAAGTTAGAGAGAAGAAGTGGATGTGACGGCCTAGACCAGCCAAACACAGGAGATTGTATTTCAGGTTTGTTTTCCTTATGGTCTATCTCAGTTTTTTAAAGCAAATCTAAAAGAGGCCTGTCTAAACTTGCATATACAATAACAGAAAGCGTCTTGGGTAAGTTGTATTAATAGTAGCTTCTAGCCATATCCATTAATTTTTTTTTCTCCTCCCTGCTTCAGAGGGTAATGGTTGTGGGTCTTACTTTGTGTGGGTGTATATTTAATTATTGAATACATGTAAAAGCAAGTTCATCTTTTATTAGTTACAAAGTAAAAGTGGGTGAGGAAGGGAGGCTATACTCTTATGTTTGCAAGAAAACATTAACAACCTTGATAATGTTAAGTGTCATAAAGTTTATGGTCCTGTAGAGACTTATACTATAAAAGACCATGGTAATGCTTTTTGCCATTTCATTATATTAAATACTTGTAACCAAAATTCTGCCTAGGGTCTTAAAAAAAGTGTTTAACACTAAAGTTAGTGAACTTTTGTCTTGCCATGGTGGGAAAAAAGCAGCTACAACTAGTTGAGGAGTTTCTCTTATCAATCTACATAACTCCGTTTAAAAACCAGCAGGCTATTTTTAAAGGAGCTTGTTGCACCAAATCTACATTTGTAAAGCATTTATTAAGAAGTGATTATTCACGCCCAAAAAATCTTGTGTCTTACACATGATCTGCCTAACATAGTTAATTTCCTTAGGTGTTTAATGTATTTATGAAAACCTTATAGTTAATCTCCAAGTACATGATAACCTTGAGAGACTATACCTGTGATCTAGAATGGGCTGATATATCAGGGAGTCTCTTACATATATTACGTATTTTTATATGCGTTTCATGTATATAAACATAATCCTGAAATATGGAATAGTTATAGTGATTACTGTGTTTCCCTGAAAATAAGACTGGGTCTGATATTAATTTTGGCTCCAAAAGATGCACTAGGGCTCATGTTCAGGGGATGTCATCCTGAAAAATCATGCTAGGGCTTATTTACCGGTTAGGTCTTATTTTCGGGGAAACATGGTAGGAGAAGTTTTTTTCCAGGGACAAGAAAGAAAAAGTTGAAAAGAAGATGATCACTTTAATTTGCTCTTTCAGATTACTAAAAAGGGTACATACTGTAGTTTGCAAACAACAAGGCGATGTGCATGGTACATAAAATAAAAAATGAATAAAATACTCTGGATACACATACACAGTTAGTGCTATTAAAAAAATTCACACAACTAACCACACATAATCAGACCAGCATGAATGCTGTCAAGTTTTGGGGGATAACCAAAGGGAGGAGTGACCTATAATTCTAAAGGATAGCACCATTTAGTTGGTGGTTTTTGAGTTGGACTTTGAAGCATTAGTATCCTTCAACATTTGAAAAATGATGGGAAAGAGTATTTCAGGCAGTATTGGCGACAGCTTGAGCAAAGGTTTGTGGGTCAGTTTTACTTCTCTGTGCAGGTCCTCCATTGCCTTTCCATCGCATCTGGAATAAAACCTGGTCTGCAGGGCGTGCTTCGTCTGTGCCCTGCCCTTAGGCCCTCCGTCTTTCAGATGCCAGGTCTTTCCTGCCCTTTCCCAAGACTGGAGTGTCGGTGAAGCTGGGGCTTTGTCTTCATTGCTCGCTTCTGTATGACCAGAGCCCCGAGCACCAAGTGCTCAATAAATGAGAGTTGAATGAATGCAAGAAATTCCAGAAGGCATCTAATGTGCTATAGGACGTAAGATGTGTTTGAGGGATGAGAGTGATGGGGGGTACACGTGGAGTACTGGTCTTGGACACAGTAAAAACTTTTGGGGCGATTTTGCAGTGAAGTGATAGCAGTAAAATAGAGGACGGACTGGGCAGACCAGACAGAGTGGAGATGCGGTACCATATAAGGTTGTGTCAGCATCCTTCATTCAGGTGGCTTTTGACTTGCTGGCTCCACGCTGAGCACTTTGCTGGGTTCTGAGGATACAGAGATGACTGAGAAATGGTTCTAGTTGGTGGGACCAGATGTGTGAACGTCCTGCAGTTGAGGTCTCGGCAAAGTGACGTGGTGACAGCTTGAACCTGGGCTTTGTCAGAGAGGTAGGGAAGAGTCCTAAGTCTCATTGACAACTTCTTGATGTCAACAGCTCTGAGAGTTCCCAGAGAAAAAAACATAAGGCCATGAAGGGGACTTTAATTGTATGTCAACTATATGTCAATAAATTCGTAAAAAAATTTTTTTAGTTTTATTTCTTTTTAATGTAGAGGCCTTACAGTGAATTTGAACTGGGTCTTGCCCAAAAGTTCTTACCAACATATTGATTAATCCATTTATTTTCAGAAGAAAAATGTGCATAGGAGCAGTGCTCCTGTAATTGCCTGTACACTGGGTCACATTTTAGCTCCCAGTTAGTGCGGCACTTCTGGGACATATGAGATGTTGATTGATGTCTTGCCAAGTGATTGACTGAATTAAATGAGGTGATGTATAGGAAAGTATTTTATGTACCAGATATTGCTACAAATATATGATGGTATTGTTGAGACTGGGAGGTATGGGGGGGTAGATACTCTTAACACCCCAGATGAGAGTTTGGGATAGGATATATAGAGAACACGAAGAATTGAAAAATACATTTTACCAAATATTCTGGGTGGGAAGAGAGAAGAGGCAGATATTCTCTTAGCAATATATTCATAGAGCTTAAAAACTATGCTAAAATGAAATTTCTTTGCTACTGCACAGATGTTTATTTGCAGCCTAGAAAAGTGTTTAAAAACCTGATTCTTTGGGTTTAGCTGTTCATGGTTTTTCTTGTCACTAATTGGACAGTTTCAGACCTACCAGGAGAATCTGCCTTTCTCACTTATTCACTGAGCCTGTTTATCTCTGAAACACTTTGGTATAGTTGAAAGACCATGGGTTTTAGAACTGCCAGCCTTGGGGTTCAAATCTTCTGCCACTTGTATGATTCTGAAAAATTGACAATCTGAGTCCAGATTCCTCATCTGTAAATGGCAGTAATACCTAGTCCGTGAGTAGTGAGGATTAACTGACATAATGTATGTGAAAAGATCTTAGCTTGATATTTGGTGGGATTTAGGTGGTCAACAAATGTTACCGCCCCTCCCCATTTTTTTTATTGTGGTAAAATACATATACTATAAAATTTGCCATTTTAACCATCTTAAGTATAAAATTCATTGACATTAATTACATTCACAATGTTGTACCACCATCACCAATATCTATTTCTAAAACTTCATCACCCCACCCATTCAGCATTAACTCCCCGTTCTGTCCTCCCAAGCCCTGAAAACTTCTAATCCACTTTCTGTCTCTGTGAATTTGCCTCTTCTATGTGTTTCATATAAGTACAATCATACAACATATGATCTGCTGTGTGTGTCTGGCTTCTTCTTAGAGTTTCATCCACATTGTAGAATGTATCAGAACTTCTTTCCTTTTTATGGACCAATATTATTTCATTGTATGGATGTAGCACATTCTGTTTATCCATTCATTTGTTGAAGGATACTTGGGTTGTTTCCACCTTTTGGCTATTGTGAATAATGCTTCTATGAACATAAATGTAAAAGTATCCATTTTGAGTGCCTGCTTTCAATTCTTTGGAGTGTGTACCTGGAAGTGGAATTGCTGAGTCATGTGGTAATTATGTGTGTAACTTTTTGAGGGTCAGTTTCCAAACAGATGGCGGAACCTCTCTGAAGCCACCCACAGCCTGACTACTGCTGCAAAGACCTTCTTCTCTTGCATTTTCTGTTTTCTTTCTTAAATCATCTCCCCATTCTCTGACCTTTTCTTACCACGAATGCTTTCCCTTTCTCTTTCCCTTTCCCCCTTCGATTCTGTCACATCCTCCATCTTCTTTAAAGGGATGGTAAGGAGGAAATCTGGCAGGAGTTGGTCCTTCTTCTCCATTCCCCAGCCCCACCGTTTACACTTAGGCAGTAGCAGTGAGCAGTGGATAACAATCCTACGGAGAAAATGAGCAGCAGCCAGAATTTTGAAGCTAATTTTAATGATTTGCTAAAACATGGGCCAGGAGAGGAGAAATGAGAAAATATGGCAGACAAGTGGTAGGAATAGATAATGCAGCTGTGGGGAAGGGGATAGATTTTGCCTAGAAAGCTCCCCACACACCCCTGCCCTGTAAGGGTGAATTCTGTGGAAGTAATTAGAGTGAAGAGGAAGGAAAAAAAGAGAATTGGAATCTAGACTTTCCATGACTAAGCCCAAGATGACTAAATCAGCTATTGAACGTGTCCACAGGATTTCCAAGGTCTTAAAAGAAAGGGAAGCTTACTGAGAATGCACTTCTTGTTGCTAAGTGCTAAAATGTTTTCCTTCTATTTTTTAGTCCTCTCCAGTGGTTTCAAAGCAGAGCCTCTACCTTTGTTGTTTTAGGGTGAGTCTCACTACCTTTCACTTAGACCTATGCTGTCCAATTTGATAGCCATTAGCCACATGTAGCAACTTGAAATGTGGTTCATCCAAATTGGGATGTGATTTAAGTGTAAAATACAGGATTTTGTAATGTGAGGGGGTTTCCTAAGATGCCTGTTATAGATGAAGAATCTAACCTGTCCGTGAAGAAGTTTGCCCTGGCTGGTAAGAGGGAGAGCCAGGAGTCTAGCGCAGGCTGCCACTCCCCTTGCTGCTTGGTTAGAAATAAAGCATTCAAGGATTCCTTTTCCCCTAAGTTTGGACAGGGTCTGCCTCCTCCTCAAAATGCTTTCTGGGCTGCATTTCTTTATTCAGTAAACAGAGCTTATTACATTATCTAGAGTGGTGCTATCCAATAAATGTATCATGTGAGGCACATCGCATGTGTAGTTTAAAATTTCTAGTGGCCATATACAAAAAGAAACATGAAATTAATTTTAATAGTATATTTTATTTAATTCCATGTGCCAAACTGTTATCATGTCCAAACTATACACATATCATGTAATAATACTAAAAATTTATTGGAGGTATTGTACATGTTTTGTGAACCAAATCTTTGAAATCCTGTGTGTATTTTACAGTTAAGTCACATCTCAATTTGGATTAGCCACCTTTCAAGTTGCTACATGTGGCTAATGGCTATCAAATTGCACAGTATACATCTAAGAGAAAGGTAGCAAGACTCATCCTAAAACGTCAAAGGTAGAGGCTCTGCTTTGAAGCCACTGGAGAAATTACGGTGGGAGAAGAGCAGCTTCACCTAAGATGGAAAACTCTGTGGAAGAAAGGTACCATACATAAAAGGCAGGACTGCTCTTTAAAAGAAAGTAAGGGGGCCGGCCCCGTGGCTCAGGCGGTTAGAGCTCCATGCTCCTAACTCCGAAGGCTGCCGGTTTGATTCCCACATGGGCCAGTGGGCTCTCAACCACAAGGTTGCCAGTTCGATTCCTTGAGTCCCTCAAGGGATGGTGGGCTGCGCCCCCTGCAACTAGCAACGACAACTGGACCTGGAGTTGAGCTGCGCCCTCCACAACTAAGATTGAAAGGACAATAACTTGACTTGGGGAAAAAAAAAAGTAAAAAGACATTACCATATCGTCTGAGGACATTATTGACTAAAGGGCCATTTATGGAAAACAGTAAAGTCATACTGACCTTTATCACCACCACCAGTAGTGACCACAGGAAAATGTGTGGTGACTGCTAGATGCTAAACCATATTTGGGTGGGATGACATATCTTGGCAAATCTAACCATTAAGAAAGGAAACCACATATATATATTCCATTGCCAAAGAATCTTCTCCCAAATGCCTAATCTCTTTACAGATGGGGAGTTGTAATGTCGCTTGAGGAAATAACCATGAACAAACTACCTTATATGGGAATTTCCGCAGAATTCAAAATCTACGCAGAGCAAGATAAATGATAGTTTCAGACTTCTACTCCAGCAACACAAATTATGTAACAGTGTTCTTGGAATTCCCCCTTCATTCTTTTCCTACCTGTGATTCTGCCTGTTTTGTTGTCTTTGTCCCACTTAACCTGCGTCTGTCAGTCTTTTCCTCTTATACTTAGTTTTTTTGTTTGTTTTTTTGTAGTAAGCTATATACGTACTAGGAAATAGTACACCTGGATTCTGCTCTTGGCTCTCTTACATGTGGGATTTGAATTCTGTTTCTTCATCTGAAAAATGAAAAGGATTAGAATCCTTTATAAAGGATTTAGGTTGTCATTTTACAGTTTTGGAGCCTTTTTTTTTAATCGTGGTGAAATACAAGTGTATAGTTCATTGGCTTAAATACATTCACATTGCCAGAACTCTTTTTGTCTTGCAAAACTGAAACTGCGCCCATTAAACTATTAACTTTCCATCTCTCTCTTCCCAGCCCCTGGAAACCACCATTCTACTTTCTGTCTCTATAGATTTGACTCCTCTAGGTACATTATGTAAGTGGAATCACACAGTATTAATCTTTTTGTGACTGGCTTATTTCACTTAGTGTAATGTCTTTAAGGTTCATCCGTGTTGTAGCAGGTGTCAGAATTTTCTTCCTTCTTAAGACTGAATAATCCATTAGTGTGTATATACCACATTTTGTTTATTCATTTATTGGTGGATCCTTGGGTTGCTTTCACCTTTTGGCCATCATGAATACTGCTGTAAACAGGGATGTGCAAATATTTCTTGCTATTTTCAATTCTTTTAGATACATACCCAGAAGTACAATTCTTGGTCATATGGTAACTCTATTTTTTATTTTTTTGAGCACTGCCATACTGTTTTCCATAGTGACTGCACCATTTTATGTTCCCACTAACAGTGCAGAAAGGTTCCAGTTTTCTCTGCATCCCCAACATTTGTTCTGTTCTTGTTTTTATAACCATCCTAATGGGTATGAAGTGGCATCTCATTGTGGTTTTGATTTGCATTTCTCTGATGGTTTAGTGATGTTGAACATCTTTTCATGTGCTCGTTGACTATTTGTATATCGCATTTGGGGAAGAGTCTATTCAAGTCCTTTGCCCATTTTTCAGTCTGATTGGGTATTTTGTTTTTGTTGAGTTGTATGGGGTTTTTTATAGATTGTGGTTATTAATTCCTTGTCGTATATATGATTTGCAAATACTTTCTCCCATTCCTTGGCTTGTCTTTTAGCTCTGTTGATTGTGTCCTTTCATGCACAAAAGTTTTTCATCTTGATGTACATCTCATTTGTCTATGTTTACTTTTGTTGCCTGTGATTTTAGTGTCATATCCAAGAAATCATTGCCCAATCCAATGTCATGCTGCTTCCTTCCTCTGTGTTTTCTATGGAGAGTTTTATTTGACCCATTTGGAGTTAATTTTTGTATATGGTATGAGGTAGGAGTTCAAATCTATTCTTTTGCATGTGTATGTAGCTTTTCCCACCACAATTTGTTGAAAAGATTGTCCTTTCCCTATTGAATAGTCTTTGCACCCTTATCGAAGGATTGACTATATTTTCTTACCACAAGTTTAATATAATTGAAGAAAACTTACGACTTTTTATAAACGAAGTGGAAGGAAAAATTGATTAGTATTGTATTTAGAAGGAGAGATTGAAGATTGGGCAGCGGGATGATTAGCATTGCAGGTGTCAGAACAGTAAAGGTAAAATATACTGACATGTGATACTGTACATGAGAATTAGCAATGACCCTTTCTAAACTTTATTTTCTGAAAATCGTTCGCATGTAATATCTTTAGGAGCCACATGATGGCAGAAACAGTGCTTTGAAATCTGTGGACTTGCAAACATGCTGTAAAAGAATGTCTGCTTTGTATATACATCTTTCTTTAAAAAAAAAAAGAAGGTATAGAATTTAATAAAACGAGTCTTCAAATAGCTACCTTAAGAAATAAAACATTACAAATATAGTTGAAATCTCTTGGTACACTTTCCTGTTTTAATTATTTTCCCTCTTCCTGATTTTCCTCCATGAGGAAACCACTTTTCTGAATTTGGTATGAATCACTTCTGTGCATGTCTTTGTACATTTATCACACATTTATGTATTCTCAACAGTGCATGGAATAGTTTTTACCGTTTTAGAGTTTATATAGTGTATACTATTTTGTGTTACTATGCAAATTGTGCTTTTCACTCAGTATTATTTTTTAGATTTATTCATGTGGGTGGATTTGCATAGCTCTAGTGAATTATTTTTCTTTCATAGCTATATAGTATTCCATTGAAGAGATCACAGCTTTTTACATATATTTTCTTGGTGATAGACATTTAGAGAGACAATATAGTAGAGATTATAGACTGGGGAGCTGAGGACATAATGTCACTTCCCAGTGCTATCACTTATCATTGGTAGACCTCAATTTCTACTTCTGCAAAATGGAGATACCACTTATGTCACAGAGTGTTGTGAGGGTTAAATGAATAATATGTAAAGTGTAAATACCATAATTGTTATTATTACTGCCACAAGATGGCACTAATGTAGAATCAGCATTATTTTGTGACATGTTAAGTTCCGATGGACCTGGAAGTCATCCTGAAAGAAGGGGGTAGAGTAGTGAAGACAAGCGCCTGTAGACAGTTGAGGTGGCTTCTTTCGATGACTTCTGTTTTGTCTGAAGTGGGAGAGGTTGTCCACCAAAAGTGATAGGAAAGGAGGGTGGGGCAGGTGATTTGAGAATCCTGGGGGTTTGAAGTGGTGTTGTTGGAGGCATGACCTGGCTAGGTACATGCAGGAGAATTTTCTGTGTAGGTGTACGTGCTTTTCTTATTTGCTGTGTTTTTCCCTCAGCCTTTATACCTGACAAATCATGAAGGCTCTACCTCTGCTCTGCAGTCCTCTCTCCTCCTCCTCCCGTGGCACATCTTGGGACCTGGACTGTCTTCTCCAACTGGATGTCCCCAGGCTTATAACCCTCTCCAGCCTGAATCCATTTATGGCTTTATGTCACTTGTCGTATAAATTCCTTAGCCTGGAGTTGACAGGTCTTTAAATTATGGCCCAAAGCTGCCTTGATGCCTTATCTCCCCCTCTTCCTCAGCTCAATACCATGTTTCCACAAAATGAGGCTACCTACCCATTGTGCTCTGGGTCACCTTTCTACGCCTTTGTTCTATTTCTTTTTTTCCCCACCTAGAATATTCTCTTCTCTCTCTCCATGTCCTCCTTTCGAAATTTAACGTATCCTTTAACGTCCTTTATGTGATCTTGGGCAAGTTATGTAACATCCCTCAGATGTAATACCCTCAGATTCCTCATTTTAAAAAGCACCCAGTAAACCTGGGCTCTTACCCCAGACCTTCTCCTGCCTTGTCTGACTGCAGGGAAGCCATGCTTGTTTTCATCCCCATTGGTTGAAATGTTTTTAACTTAAAAACAATTTATTAGAATTTTCTAACATAAAAATGGAAGAAATGAATCCCTAAATACTAATTAGCCAGACTTAATTATATATTGCCATATTTGCTTTATATATCTTTTTCTCTCTAATTAAGTACTGACATATAACACTGTATTAGTTTCAGCTGTAGAACATGATTCAATATTTGTGAATATTGGGAGATGATCACCGCAGTAAGTCTAGTTAACATCCATCACTGTACATAGTTACAAAAATTGTTTTTCTTGTGATGAGAACTTTTAAGATCTACTCTCTTAGCCACTTTCAAATATGCAACGCAGTATTAACTATAGTCACCAAGCTGTACCTTCCATCCCTGTGACATTTATTTCGTAACTGGAAGTTTATACCTTTTGACCTCTTTCACCTATTTTGCCCACCACTCCCGCCGCCTCCGGCTGCCTCCAGTCTGTTTTCTGTGCTATGAATCTATGAGTTCAGTTTTCTGTTTTGTTTTGTTTTTAGAGTCCACATGCAAAGAAGATCATATGGTATTTATCTTTTTCTTTCTGACTTATTTCACTTAGTGTAATGCCCCCCAAGGGGCACAAATGCATGTTGTCACAAATGGCAAGATTTCCAAACTTTCTTTATGGTGGAATAATATATTTTGTGTGTGTGTATTATATTTTCCTTATCCATTCATCCATCGATGGACTCTTAGGTTGTTTCCATGTCTTGACTATTGTAAATAATGCTTCAATGAACATAGTGGTGCATGTATTATTTTCAGTTAGTGTTTTCAATTTCTTTGGATAAATACCCAGAAGCGGAATTGCTGGACCATATATGGTAGTTCCATTTTTACGGTTTTGAGGAACCTCTGTACTGTTTTCCATCGTGGCTGCATTAATTTACATTTCTACCAACAGTACACAAGGGTTCCCTTTTCTTCATATGCTCACCAACACTTATTTCTCATCTTTTTTATGATAACCATCCTAACAGTGTGCGTGGTGCCTCATCGTGGTTTTGCATCGCATTCCCTGATGATTAGTGATGTTGAGCATCTTTTCATATGCCTGCTGGCCATCTGTGTGTCTGATTTGGAAAAATGTCTATTCAGATCCTCTGCCTGATTTTAGTTGGGTTGTTTGTTTTTTTTTGTTGTTGTTTTGTTTGCTATTGAGTAGTATGAGGTCTTTATGTTTTGGATATTAACCTCTTAGCAGATAACATGATTTGCAAATAGTTTCTCCCTTTCAATAGGTTGTCTTTTGTTGTTACTTTGCTTGGCTGTGCAGAAACTTTATAGTTTAATGTAGTCCTACTTGTTTCTTTTTGCTTTTGGTGGCAGTTGCTTTTAGTGTCAAATCCAAAGAATCATTACCAAGACCCATATCAAGGTGCTTACACCTATGTTTTCTTCCAGGAGTTTTATAGTTTCAGGTCTTATGTTTAAGTCTTCAATTTATTTATTTATTTATTTATTTTTAAAGATTTTATTGGGGAAGGGGAAGAGGACTTTATTGGGGAACAGTGTGTTCTTCCAGGCCTTTTTTCCAAGTCAAGTTGTTGTCCTTTCAGTCTTAGTTGTGGAGGGTGCAGCTCAACTCCAGGTCCAGTTGCCGTTGCTAGTTGCAGGGGGCACATCCCACCATCCCTTGTGGGAGTTGAACCGGCAACCTTGTGGTTGAGAGGACACGCTCCAACCAACTGAGCCATCCGGGAGCTCAGCAGCAGCTCAGCTCAAGGTGCCGTGTTCAATTTTAGTTGCAGGGGGCGCTGCCCACCATCCCTTGCAGGAGTCAAGGAATTGAACTGGCAACCTTGTGGTTGAGAGCCTGTGCTCCAGCCAACAACTGAGCCATCCGGGAGGCAGCTCAGCTCAAGGTGCTGGCAACCTTGTGGTTGAGAGCCCACTGGCCCGTGTGGGAATTGAACCAGCAGCCTTTGGTGTTAGGAGCACAGAGCTCTAACCGCCTGAGCCACCAGGCCGGCCCCCTTCAATTTATTTTGAGTTAGTTTTTCTGTGTGGTGTGAGATAGTAGTCCAGTTTCATTCTTTTGCATATCACTGTCCAGTTTTCCCACGACCATTTATTGAAGAGACTGTCCTTTCCCCGTTGTATATTCATGGCTTCTTTGTCGTAAATTAATTGACCATATATATGGTGGGTTTATTTCTGGGCTCTAAATTCTGTTCCATTGATCTATATGACTGTTTTTGTGCCAACACCATACTGTTTGATTACTATAACTTTGTAACATAGTTTGAAATCAGGGAATGTGATGCCTCTGGCTTTGTTCTTCCTTTTCAAGATTCCTTTGGCTATTCGGGGTCTTCTTTCTCTCTTAGTTTACTTAAGTACTTAAAAGCAAATACCAAACGGTAGATCATTTCATCCCAATATACTTCAGAATAGGTCTCTGAAATATGGACATTTTCTTATATAACCACATGGCTTTTATCACATCTAAAAAAATGAGTGATAGTTCTTTGGCATTAGCTAATGCCCAGTCCATAATCAAGTTTCCCCTTTTGTCCCAACAATATTATTTTACAGCTAGTTTGTTTGAACTGAGATCTAAACAAAGTTCATACTTTAATAATACATTTGATTGTCTTAAATCTCTTTTAATTGGGGCGGGGGAGGGCGAATCCCTTCCCTGTTTTTCTCTCCTGTCATTGCTTGTTGAAGATAACTCTATTGTCATGTGGAATTATAGTTTAAAATTTTTAAAATAGACTTTATTTTGCAATAGTGTTAGGTTTATGGAAAAGTTGCAAAGTTAGATAGTTCAGCAAATCTCCATGTACTCCTCACCCATTTTCCTTTCATCTTACATTACCTTCAAAATGTCTTTTTCTATGCTAGCATCCAGCCCAGGATACCACATGGTGTTTAACCTTGGTTGAATTTTAAAATAATTTCTGATCATAAGCTCCCCTCTACTGCTGAGACAAATAACCATTTTCTGGCTAGGAGGCAGTATAGTGTAATGGTTAGAAGCGTGGTTAAAACCAAGCATAAGGCTAGGTTTCAAATTCTCTGTCATGTAATAACTGTATGATCTTGGACATATTACTTATACTACTATATCAGCTTCATCTTTAAAATGGCAATAGGAATATTACTTCATTGGATTACTGCAAAAAACAGATTTGATAAAATTTGCATACATAGTTATATGCAAAATGCTCAGAACAGTTCCTGGCACATAGTAAGCCCTCAGTAAACCTAGCTCTTGACAAAGGTATTATTTCCTAAATCAGTGAGCCTCAGGGAAGAAACTGAGTCCTCTGGGTCAAAAATTATGCACAGATGCTTTCTTCTATTTGCCTTAGAAATAGTTCCTTTGCTTTGGTTCTAGTATGATAGTGAGCTCATTAAGTTCTTACGTGTTTCACCTCTATTTTGACAATTTTTGTTCAGTAGGGCGTATTTCTCTACTATATTTAGATCAATCAATGTTGGCTTCAGGAGTCAGTGTTTTCCCTTGACAGAAATTTTGTAAGATCAGGATTGGAGGATGAGTCTGCATACCTTATTGTTTTTTCATTAGTCTCAGACGGTGATTGGTTTGTTTTGTGTTTTAAAATCACTTTCCTTACCAGCCTCGCTTTCCATAGGCAGAATAAGCAAGTGGCTCTTTGTATGGCTTACATGCCACAATTTGTTCGTGGTATGAAGTGTTCTCAAAGGAATTGAAATTGTGTTGGTCACGTTGTTAGCGTCTCTTCAGACACCCACGCCCTCCCGACGTCTCTGTGTTGTCTCAGTTGCTTCCAGTGCCTCCCTCTTACTGTGTAACAACAGCACATTTGGTTTCAGTGAAGTTGCTATGATAAAGGAAACCTGTTTTCATTAGAATCTTTGCCCTTTTTTTTTTCAGAACTCTTGGAAACATTGAGTAATCACATGTACTCTGAAAGGAAATAAGGCAGCATTGGTAATTTGGACCCAAAGACTTCTAAGGAATCCAGAAACTCAGTGAAATTGACTCCCTTCTTTCCCTGGGTTGCTTCCAGACCTGTAGGAGAAACTTTGCTGAAGAGGAACATCTGTACCAGTGGGAATTGTACGAGAGTGCACCCCGGGTCTCCTCAACCTCAGATTACCCATTCTCAGCGTGCACCTAGAACATAACTAGACTGCTTTTCTTTCTTTTTTGGGGGGAAGTATGGGCTGGCTGAGGTATTTTGTTTTAGTCCCTTTCTAGTCTGTTCACAGTCTGGGGGTTTTCTGCAGGGCTCCTGTGCCAGTCGTGCTCCTGAGTTTCCCAGAAGCTTCCTGGGTTAGGTTTGTTAGTGTTTGGAATCAACTCTAGTTGACGGTGGACCTTGTGGTGATTTGAGGGAAGAGTGTTTTGGGGCCCAGAGACAGTCCAGTTAGTGGCTAAAAAGGAACATTTGATTTAAATAGACTTGGGTTTGGATCCATACTCTTCCTTATTGATTATGTTGCTTAGTCAAAACATTTAACTGCTTTAAGACTCAGTCACCTCATCTGCAAAATGGGAGTAACAATGATACATGCCTCATAGGATTGAGATAAAAATTAAATGAGATAACATATGTAACATGTTTGGTAGGCACTCAAACCTCAGCTATTATTAGTAATAATTGTAGTAGATAAGTAGTCAAGAGGCTTTAACTTCATAAAAGTGTGAGGTGAATATTTTTATATCCCAGCCTTTTCTTTTGTAAATATTCTTTTAAAATTACTTTATTAGATTCAAAGTAGGTTTAAAATGCTTTCCTTCGTGTGGATAAGTTTAAAGCAAAATGAAATACAGCTTACGCTGTGCTTCACCAGTTCAGTTTTGTTGCTCTGTCAGTAAAAGGACGTGGCGGGAAAGGTTAACACTGTCAGTGCTTACTGCCCGCCTCTGCTTCCCCTCTGTCTAGCCTGTCATCCTGGCTTCTCCATTGTACTTCCTAAATACCTCGCGTACCAGTTCTCCTCTTTGTTCTCATTGTCACCAAGCTCTTGCCTGTTTCCTAGGCTGCTGCATAGGTCCTATCCCCACTTGCCCCCGTGGACCATAAACAAAAAGCCAGCCAGATATTCCTTCAGCAAAAGGATTTATTTGTGAAAAAAGAGAGGATTGCAGTCTGGTTCCTGCAGCCATGATGAGCCCTGGGCAGCCATGGGGGGTAAACAAGAGAGAGGAAGTTCTTTTACAGAGGGGAGGAGGAATTGGGGGCGGTGCTGTTACAACCATTGAGTTCTTCCTGTAGGGCTTTCCGACCGCCATGAGGCACAGAGATCTTCCGACAGGTGCTCCTGGTTCCTGCCTTGGCTCTCGATTTTCACATTTCCCCCTTTTGATCAAGATCTTTCCCTGAAAGTATCACTGACCAACAGTCAGGTCTTCCACGTTCAGCAGCCTTCTTGCCATCTATGCCAGGACGGACCTCTACTGGGTATTGTGTCCCACATGGGAGGGAAAGTGCATGGTCTGAACACCGCTTGTGTCCAGGTTTCACAAGCAACAGGTGCAAAACTTAACAGCAAGAAAATACAGAGCAAAATTAAAAATTAAAACCGGAGCTCAGACCTGAAAGCAGTGAACGCAGGGGTCATTAGTATCTTGGACATCAGCTCTCTGGATGTCCAACAACTGGAGAGGTTTCCCCTTTTCACAATAGACTGGAAAAGGGTCTTTTCCTTCCAAGAAAAAGAAAAGGAAATAGAGGAAGAAGGAACAGTAACAAAAGGTTATACAACCCTGGTCTGGTCATTTTGGGATAGCTCTCTCCTTCAGATTCCATCTGCTTCAATTTTTGACAGCTTTACTTTCAGGTCACCAGACTCTGTTGCGTCCTGCGCAGCACAAGCCATGGGAAGGCGAGGGAGGCGGCGAGGGTTAAACTATAATAAAGAGACAGAGAGTCAATACAGTTAAATCACAGAGGACCAAGGGACTCGCAGCCTCGAGACTGGAGCCCCGAATCGGGTCACTGACAGTATTTATTGATTACAAACAATGAGCATCACATGATTAGAGGCAGGGTCTGTGAAACTCTCACACCAATTCAAAAAAATGATTTCAATACCCAATTATTTATCCCAAAGCAGCCGAAGCATGTCATCCCAAGATGACTAAGGTGTGGTGTGCACCACCCTGGGGGAGAGAGTCTCTTGTGGTGAAACTGTCCCATGAGCTGAGCAGAAAGAGCTTGAGCTCATCGCCCTAATGGGCCTCTCTCACAATAAGGTGAGAGGGAGTAGCAGAGGCAAGCAGCAGCTTCCCACAAGAACAAGAGGAAGGAGGGGCAAGGCTCCTTTTTATTATTTCTTATTACAGCTCATTGGGGTCTCAGCGGGGTCCCGTCTGGCTTGAGTTGTCCCTCCCGCGAGGAATCTTACTCGTCTCTGACCGCAGACCCTTCTCTTGAAGACCAGATGGAGAGACTCAGGATATTAAACTCAATCCCAGAGAGGCACAGTCCCACAACTTCTTCTTAACTTAGGGAAAGGTTGTGGGGGACAGATGGTTAGGCTGCTGTGTGACCACAAGACTCGGTACAGTTCCAGTCAGGGTTTGAAGTCTTCCGTAGGTGTGACTTGTGAACCCAAGAGGCTACTCCCTGGAGTTTAACAGCACTGGGATTAGTCAGCAGTATCTGATAGGGGCCCTTCCCGCGAGGCTTTTGGAGGTGGAGGAGTCTTTTCCAGTAAACAGAGTCTCCAAGTTGCAGAGTGTGGTTTGGGGTTTTCATCTCCTTGGAGAACACTGTGAAAAGATTGCTCTAGCAAAGCATGGTATTTTCAGTAGAAGCAATCAGATCTTTACAATATTGAAATATATCTCCCTTTTATCAACTGTGGATCAAAAGAAGAAGAAGCCATATGCATGGGTTGCCCCTGCAATTATCTCAAAAGGTGAGAGTTTATGAGTGCCAAAGGGGTGAAATCTGATTTAAAAGGACCTATAGATGTGCTTTTGCCAGGGTTTTTGAAGGGTCTCTACAAATTGTGCCAACTGAATATTAATAATTCTGTTAGTACGTTCAACCAAACCTGAAGGTTGGGGGTGGTAAAAGCAGTGAAACTGTTGTGAAATCATCCAACGGCACTGACTTTTTGAAGCTCATGGTCAGTCAAATGGGTTCCCGATCACTATGCAGCTTCCTAGGAGTTCCTCAGGTGGGATAATTTTTTCTAACAGGACTTTAGCCACAGAAGAGGAAATAGTTTATCTATTTGGGAAGGCTTCAGTCAGTGAGAAAACATACAGATCATGACTACAACATGTTCACATCTATAAGATGAGGGAAGCTATATAAAATCTATTTGCCAAACATCAAATGGTCTATTTGACATTTTAAAATGTCCAGGGCAGTCAGTGTTAACAGGCTTCTCTGGGCTATACTTCGACAGGTGGGACAAGTGAGGTAGGTGCTTTTCGTGGCCATGTTAGTATTTCCTCACCAATACTGATTTATAAATGCTATCATTTTGTCAGCAGACGAATGGTTTAGTGCATGTACAGTAGTTAGAGGTGGAAGTTTTAGGACTTGGGTTGTTATTTGGTTCTAACCAGAGCTTTCTCCTTTTATCAAACCAACAATTGTTGGATTTCTTTCTTTTAATATATTCAAATATAAACATGTTTTTAATGTTTTTTTCCAATTACAATTGACATATAATACTATATTGCTTTCAAGTGTACAACATAATGATTACACACTTATATAATGTACAAAGTAATCAACCTGGTAAGTCTACTACCCATCTGACACCACACATAGTTATTGCAATACTACTAACTATATTCCCTATGCTGTACTTTACATCCCCGTGACTTTTTATAACTGGCAATTTGTACTTCTTAATCCCTTCCCCTTTATCACCCATCTGCACAATCCCCTTCCCATCTGGCACCCATCAATTTCTTCTCAGTATCTATGAGTTTATTTCTTTTTTCTTTGTTTATTTTGTTTGTTAGATTCCACATGTAAGTGAAATCATATGATAATTTGTCTTTGTCTGTCTGACTTATTTCACATAGCTAATACCCTCTAGGTCCACCCACTTTGTTGCAGATGGTGAGATTTCATACTCTTTTATGGTTGAGTAATACTATATGTGTATGTGTATATATATATATATATATATATATATACACACACACACACGTATATACATATATATACATACATATATACACACATACATATATATGTATGTGTGTATATATATATGTATATACATGTGTATATGTATATATATCACTTCTTTATCCATTGGTCTGTCGATCTACACTTAGGTTGCTTCCATATCTTGGCTATTGTAAATAATGCTGCATTGAACATAGGGGTGCATATGTCTGTTTGATACAGTATTTTGGATTTCTTTGGAGAAATACCCAGAAGCAGAATTGCTGGATCATAAGGTAGTTCTGTGTTTAATTTTTTGAGAAACTGCCATACTGCTTTCCACATTGGCTACACTAGTTTACAATCCCACAAACAGTGCATGAGGGTTCCATTTCCTCCAAATCCTCACCAACAATTCTTGTTTGTTGATTTATTGGTGATGGCCATTCTGACAGGTGTGAGGTGATATCTCATTGGGTTTTAATTTGCATTTCCCTGATGATTAGTGACATTGAGCATCTTTTCATATGTCTATTGGCCATTTATATGTCCTCCTTGGAGAAATACGTAGTCAGGTCCTCTGCCCATTTTTAAATCAGATTTTTTTTTTGGTGTTAAGTTGTATGAGTTCCTTATGTATTTTAGAAATTAACCCCTTATTGGATGTATCATTGGCAAATATCTTCTCCAATTCAGTAGATTATCTTTTTGTTTTGTTGATGGTTTCCTTCACTGTGCAAAAACTCTTTAGTTTGATGTAGTCCTATTTGTTTATTTTTTTCTTTTGTTTCCCTTGCCCAAGGAGAATATCCAAAAAACTTACTAAGAGTTATGTCAGAGAGTTTACTGCTTGTGTTTTCTTCTAGGAGTTTTATGGTTTCCGTCTTACGTTTAAGTCTTTAATCCATTTTGAGTTAGTTCTTGTATATGATGAAAGAAAGTGATCCAGTTTCATGCTTTTGCATGTGTTTGTCCAATTTCCCCATTACCATTTATTGAAGAGACTGTCTTTACCCCATTGTTTATTTTTGCCACCTTTGTCATAGTTTAATTGGCATGGGTTTATTTCTGGGGTCTCTAGTCTTATCTGTTGATCTGTGTGTCTGTTTTTTATGTCAGTACCAAGTTGTTTTGATTACTATAGCCTTGTGGTATCGTTTGATATCAGATAGTGTAATACCTCCAACTTTGTTGTTTTTTTGTCAACACTAATGAGGCTATTTGGGGTGTTTTGTGGTTCTATATAAATTGTATTATTTGTTCTAGTTCTGAGAAGAATACCATTGGTATTTTTGATAGGGATTGCATTGAGTCTATAGATTGCTTTGGGTAAAATAGACTTTTTTTTTTTTTTTTTTGCTTCTTTATACGCAGCTTTCTTTTTTTTTAGAGGACATTTTAATGCTGTTAATTCTTCCTATCCATGAGCATGGTTTATGCTTCCATTTGTTTATATTTTCTTCAGGGTCTTATAATTTTCTGAATACAAGTCATTTACCTCCTTGGTTAAATTTATTCTTAGGGGTTTTTTCCCCCCATGCAATTGTAAACGGGATTGTTTTCTTAATTTCTCATTCTGAAAGTTTGTTATTGGTGTATAAAATGCTACCAATTTCTGAATATTAATTTTGTATCCTGCTGTTTTATTGAAGTCATTTATGAGTTCTAATAGTTTTGGGTGGAGTTTTTAGTGTTTTATATATATAATATATATAATATATATATTATATATAATATATATATTATATATATAATATATATATATTTATATATATATATAATCATATCACCTGCAAATAACGACAGTCTTCCTTTCCAATTCAGAAACCTTGTATTTCTTTTTCTTGTCTGATTGCTGTGGCTAGGACTTCCAGTACTATGTTGAATAAATATGGTGAAAGTGGACATCCTTGTCTTGTTACTGATCTTAAGGAAAACACTTTTAGCTTTTTACTATTGAATATGATGTTAGCTGTGGGTTTCCCGTATATGGCCTTTATTATATTGAAGTATATTTCATTTATTCCCACTTTGCTGAGTGTTTTTATTGTAAATGCATGCTGGATTTTGTCAAATGATTTTTCTGTATGTATTGATGAGATCATATGATTTTTATCCTTCATTTTGTTTATGTGATGTATCACATTAATTGATTGGCAGATACTGAATCACCTTACATCCAGGAATAAATCCCACATGATTATGGTGTATGATCTCTTTCATGTATTGCTGAATTCTGTTTGCTAATTTTTATTGATGATTTTTGCATCTTTGTTCATCAGGGATATTGCCTTATAATTTTCTTTTGTTGTAATATGTTTGGTTTTGGAATCAGGGTAATGGTGGCCTCATAAAATGTGCTTGAGAGTCTTTTCTCCTCTTCAATTTTTATAGAATTGTTTGAGAAGGATAGGTGTTAATTCTTCTTTGAATGTTTGGTAAAATTCATCTGTGAAACTATCTGGTGCAGGACCTTAATTTGTTGGGAGATTTTTGGTTGCTGATTCAACTTGATTCATAGTTATCGGTCTGTGTTCAGATTTTCTGTTTCTTTTTTTCTTTTTGACTTGGTCTTGGAAGATTGTATGTTTATAGGAATGTATCCATTTCTTCCAGCTTGTCCAGTTGTTGGCATATAATTGTTGTAATTCTTTGTATTTCTGTGGTGTCAATTGTCAGTTCTCTTTCATTTCTGATTTTATTTATTTGGTTCCTTTGTCTTTTTTCATGTTGAGTCTGATTAAAGGCTTAACCAATTTTGTTTATCTTGTTAAAGAACCAACTCTTGGTTTCATTGATCTTCTCTATTGCTTTCTCAGACTAGATTTCATTTATTTCCACTCTATCTTTATTATTTCCTCCCTTTTACTCACTTTGGGCTTTGTTTGTTCTTCTTTTTCCAGTTTCCTTGGGTGCAACTTCAGAGTGTTGATTTTGTATTATTCTTGTTCCTTGAGGTGGCCCGTATTGGTATGAATTTCCTTCTTAGAACTGCTTTGGTTGCATTCCATAGATTTGGGGTTGTTATGTTTTTATTACCATTTTTCTCAAAGTATCTTTGGTTTCTTCCTTGATCTCATTGTTGACTCTCATTCATTGTTTATAGGATGTTATTTAGCCTCCATGTGTTTATGTGTTTTTTAGTTTTCTTATAGTTAATATCTAGTTTCATACTATTGTGATTGGAGAAGATGCTTAATATGATTTCAGACTTTTTAAATTTATTGAGACTTGTGGCCTAACATCAGTTTATCCTGGAAATGTTCATATGCACTTGAGAAATATGTATAGTCTGCTGATTTTGGGTGAAATGTCCTACAAGCATCAATTGAGTCCATCTGGTAGATTTTGTCACGTGAGGCCACTGTTCACTCATTGATTTTCTGTCTGGATGATCCATCCATTGGTGTCAATGGGGTGTTAAAGTACCCTACTGTTACTGTGTTACTTTCAATCTCTCCATCTATGTCGGTCAGTATTTGCTTTATAGATTTAGGTGCTTTTACATTGTGTGCATAGATGTTTACAAGAGTTATATCCTCTTCTTGTATTGATCCTTTTTCATTACGAAATGCCCTCCTTTGGTCTCGTGTTACAGCCTTTGTTTTAAAGTTTATTTTGTGTGATATAAGTATTACTACCCCAGCTTTTTTGTTGTTGTTGTTCCATTTGCATGAAATCTTTTTCCATCCTTTTACTTTCAGTCTCTGTGTGGTTTTCGATCTGAAGTGGGTCTTTTGTAGGCAGCATATGTCTGAGTCTTATTTTCTTATCCATTTTGCCTCCCTGTGTCTTTTTTTGATTGGAGCATTTAGTACATTTACATGAAAGTAATTATTGATAGGTATATAGTTATTGCCATTTTACTGATTGTTTTCTGATTGTTTTTCGTAGTTATTTTCTGTTCCTTTCTTCTCTTGTTCTCTTCTCTTGTATGTTGAGGACTTTCTATAGTGTTGAGTTTTGATTCCTTTCTCTTTATTTCTTGTATGTCTCTTGTTGATTTTTGGTTTGTGGTTACCATGGGCTTCATATATTCCAAGCTATGTTTATAGCAGTCTATTTTAAGTTAATGGTTGCTTAAGTTGAAACAATTTCTAAAATCAGTACATTTTTTTTATCACCCCTCCATGTTTATGTTTCTGTCAGTATTTTTTACTTTTGTGTGTGTGTGTGTGTGTGTGTGTGTGTATTCCTTAATTTATTGATGTAATTATACACGATCTTCCTACTTTTGACTTTCATCCTTTATACCAGCTTTACAGTTGGTTGATTCACTGCTTTTACTATGTGTTTACCTTTCTCAGTGAATTTTTTTTTCTTTCCTATATTTTCTTATTCATATTTTTTTTTATCTTCTTAAAGAAGTCCTTTTAACAGTTCTTTTAATACTAGTTACAGTATTGGTGGTGAACTCTGTTGATTTTTTTCTTGTCTTGGAAACTATCTTTCCCTTGATTCTAAGTTATAGCCTTTCTGGGCAGAGTAATCTTGGTTTTAGGTCCTTTTCTTCACTTTGAATATTTCATGCCAGTACCTTCTGATCTGCAAGGTTTCTGTTGAGAAATCAGCTGACAGTCTAATGGGAGCTCTCATGTAGGTAACTAACTGCTTTTCTCTTGCTGCTTTTAAGATTCTCCCTTTATCTTTAACCTTTGGCATTTTAATTATGATGTTTCTTGGTGTTGGTCTCTTTGGGTTCATCTTGTTTGGGACTCTGTGTTTCCTGGACTCATATGTGTATTTCCTTCACATACGAAGGAAATACACATGGTGTATAAGTTTTCAGTCATTGTTTCTTCAAATAGATTTTCAACTCCTTGCTCTCTTCTCCTTTTGGTACCCTTATGATGAGACTGTTGTTACATTTGATGTTGTCCCAGAGGACCCTTTAACTATCCTCATTGTTTTTTATTTTGTTTTTCTTTTTGTTGTTCTGATTGGGTGATTTCTGGCACCTTATCTTCCAAATCGCTGATTCAATCCTCTACTTTACCTGTTCTATTGATTTCCTCTATTGTGTTCTTCATTTCAGTTGTCATATTTTTCATTTCTGACTGTTGCTTTTTTATGGTTTCTCCTTGTGTAAGTTCTCAGTGAGTTCATGTGTTTTTCCCCTAGTTTCCTTGAGCATCCTTAGAACTAGTGCTTTGAAGTGTGTGTCTTGTAGATTGCTTGCCTCCATTTTGTTTAGTTCTTTTTCTGGAGTTTTGTCCTGTTCTTTTATTTGGGACATGTTTAGTTTTTAAAAAATTTTTTATTGGGGAATATTGGGGAACAGTGTGTTTCTCCAGGGCCCATCAACTCCAACTCGTTGTCCTTCAATCTAGTTGTGGAGGGCACAGCTCAGCTCCAAGTCCAGTTGCTGTTTTCAGTCTTAGTTGCAGGGGGCGCAGCCCACCATCCCATGTGGGAATTGAATCGGCAACCTTGTTGAGAGCTCACGCTCTAACCAACTGAGCCATCCGGCCACCCCTCCGGGGACTCAGTGGCAGCTCGTTGTCTTCAATCTAGTTGTGGAGGGTGCACCTCACTGGCCCATGTGAGAATCGAACTGGCAACCCTGTTGTTCAGAGCTAGTGCTCTAACCAACAGAGCCACCCGGCTGCCCTGGGACATGTTTTTTTGTCTCTTCATTTTGACTACCTTCATGTGTTTGTTTCTCTATGTAAGGTAGATCAGCTCTATCTCTCAGTCTTAGCACTGTGGCCTTGTCTAGTAGGTGTCTTGTGAGGCCCAGTGGTGTAGTCTGTCTGTTCACCTGAGCTAAGTTTACCAGGATTATGTCTTGTATAGGTTGTGTGCTCTCTTGTTGTATTTGAGTCTTGATTGATGTTGGCACATCAGTGGGTTGGATTGACCCTCGGCTGACTGACTGAGGATTGGTTATGACTATAGTGGAGGAGCTGTTGTGTGTGGGCTGACCCCACAAAGTGGTATTTGCCTTAGTGGGGCTCTGGTGCATGCTGAGTTCACCCTTTGGATGTGTTGTTACTGAAGCTGGTTGGGTGGTGCTTTGGTGTGGTCTGAAGCTGGCCACTGAGTCCGTTGGTTTTGGGCCCTCTTATGTGGGACTTTGGTGCAGACCCAGGTCAGTTGCTGCATGTGCCCATCCCAGAGCCATGTGGTAGGACCTAGAAAGTGACCTGCTGTTGGTTTCTGCCTGTGCTGGACTTGCAGTTGCCTGGGATAGGCTAAGCTGCAAACCGAAGCTGACTGCCACCATTGCCAGGCTTGGGGCCATTTAGCAAGAGGTGTGGGGCACACCAAGGTCAACTGCTGCATATTTGGGATTTGTGGACCTTTGAGAGATTTTAGGAAAGTCCACAATGCAAGTGAGGAAGACCACTTGTTTGGAAAATCCACTAGAAGAACTTGGGGCCTAGCAGGAGTTACATGGGGGTGGGGCCTTAGGAATTCACTAGGGTGAGGCCAACGGTGTCAGCCAAGTTCATGGAGAGCTCAGATTTGGCGCACACCTGTGCCTGCTGGCAGGGTGAGAGAAAGGCTCAACAAGGGAATAATGGTGTCTGCCAGCTCTTCCGTCTGCAGAGAGAACTTCCCTGACCCCTGTCCTTCCACTCCTCTCCTTGACGCTAGTCAGTTCAGCTACTCTCTGTATGTCCCTGTTGCTTTTCAAGCTGCTGTCCCAGCACTGGAGCTCAGTGTGCATGAGTGTTTGAGCAGTTGAGCCTGTATGCAGTCCCTTGAAGACCTGCGGCAACTAGGTCACCAGCAGCCCTCTGCCCGCTCAGCCACAATCCCCACTGGATTTCAAAGCTACATGTTATTGGTTCCTTTCTTCTCAGCACTGGAACACTGGGCTGGGGCGACCAGTGTGGAGCTGGGACTTTTCACACCTTAGTGGGGAGCTCTGTAGCTGAGATATCCCTTCTGTTTCTTATCCACCTCGCTGTTGGTGTGGGACCTGCCTGTTCCGTGTCTTTGCCTCTTCTATGAGTGTCCATGTGGCTTATGTATATCCTTAGTTATAGGACTTCTGTTCAGCTAGACTTTAGGCAATTCTCAATGATGGTTGTACTGTAGTTTACTTATAATTTTGATGTGGTTGTGGGAGGAGATGAGCATAGTGTTTACCTACTCTACCATCTTGACCGGAAGTCCTATTCCAATCTTGTTTTTCCTTTTCTGAAGCCAACTGTTGGGCTTCTCTGGCCAGTTTTTGTAAATTATTAGCTGGGAGTATATCCTTTTGGACCATGAGAGAAATTTCACTGCTGCTGGTTCCTTTAAGGACAGTATTCCTTGTGGAAATGTCAGCAAGGTGTTTTCCTTTAGCTTCCAGAGAGTTAAGTTTAGAATGCCCTGGGCTCTTTTTTTTTAGTCTTTTTTCCCCAAATATTTTTATTAAAATATAGCTAACATACAATGTTATATTAGTTTCAGATGAACATCATAGTTATTCAACAGTACCCACATGACTCTATACAGAGTTATTACCATATTATTGATTATAGGGAACTATGCTAAAGAAGTGATCACCATGGTAAGTCTAGCAACATCTGACACCGTCCTACGCTATCATAATATTACTGACTATATTTGCTATGCTGTATATTACATCCCCAAGATTTATTTGTTTTATACCTGGAACTTTGACCCTCTTATTCTCCTTTATCCCCCCCTTTTTTAATTTTTCAATTACAGTTGACGTTCAATATTATATAATTTTCATGTGTACAGCATAGTGGTTAGGCTTATAACCACTATAAAAATGGTTAGACTTATAACCATTATATAAATTAATTTACAAAGTGACCCCCCCGACTAGTACCCACCTGGCACTATACATAGTTATTACCATATTATTGATTATATTCCCTATGCTTTATATCCTTGTGACTGTTTTGTAACTACTTATTTGTATTTCTTTCTTTCTTTTTTTTTTTTTTTTTTAAGATTTTATTGAGGAAGGGGAAGAGGACTTTATTGGGAAACAGTGTGCACTTCCAGGACTTTTTTCCAAGTCAAGTTGTTGTCTTTTCAATCTTAGTTGTGGAGGGTGCCGTTCAGCTTCAAGTTGTTGTCCTTTCAGTCTTAGTTGTGGAGGGCGCAGCTCAGTTCTAGGTCCAGTTGCCATTTCTAGTTGCAGGGGGCACAGCCCACTATCCCTTGGGGGAGTTGAACCGGCCACCTTATGGTTAAGAGGACTCACTCCAACCAACTGAGCCATCTGGGAGCTCAGCTCAAGGTGCCGTGTTCAATTTTAGTTGCAGGGTGCGCTGCCCACCATCCCTTGCAGGAGTCGAGGAATTGATCTGGCAACCTTGTGGTTGAGAGCCCACTGGCCCATGTGGGAATCGAACTGGTAGTCTTCGGAGTTAGGAGCATGGAGCTCTAACCGCCTGAGCCACGGCCCGGCCCTAGTTTGTATTTCTTAATCCCTTCACCTTTTTCACCCTGCCCCCAAGCCCCGTCCCATCTATCTCCCTGATAAATCTAGTACTCATCTGACACCATACATAGTTATTACAATATTATTAACTATATGTCTTAGGCTATAGCCTACATCCCCATGACTACTGTGTAACAACCAATTTGTACTTCTTAATCCTTTCCCCCTTTTCCACCCACCTGCAACTCTCCTCCCATCTGGCAACCATCAAAATGTCCTCTGTATCTATGAGTTTGTTTCTGTTTCATTTGTTTATTTTGTTCTTTAGATTCCATTTATATGTGAAATCATGTGACATTTGTTTTTCACTGTCTGACTTACACTCAGCACAATATCCTCCACATCCATCCATGCAGATCCATCCATGTTGTCACAGATGGCAAGATTTCATTTTTTTTTTTTTTTTTTTTTTTATGGCTGAGGAATATTCCATTGCATAGATGTACTACCTTTTCTTTCTCCACTCATTCATTCATCCAGGGACACCCAGGTTGCCTTCATATCTTGGCTATTGTAAATAATGCTGTAAGGAACGTGTGGATGAGCATGTCCTCTCAAAGTAGCGTTTTGGGTTTCTTCAGATAAATACCCACAAGTGGGATTACTGGGTCCTTCTTTTCTCTTGTTGTAGTCTTTGTTTTAAAAGTATTTTGTCTGGTATAAGTATTGCTCCACCAGATTTTTGTTTGTTTCCATTTTCATCTTTTTCTATCTCTTTACTTTGAATCTATGTGTGTCTTTCAATCTGAAGTGAGTCTTGTAGGCAGCATATGTAAGGGTCTTGTTTTCTTATCCATTCAGCCCCCCTATCTTTTTTTTTCTCTTTCTTTTTGATTATTAGTTTCAGGTGTATAAAACAATATAATGATTAGACATTTACACCCCTCACAAAGTGATAACCTCACCAAGTCTACTACCCCTCTACTATGACATGGTACATAGCTATTACAATACCATTTCCTCTGTTCTCTATGCTGTGCTTTACATCCCGTGACTATATGTTTATAATAGTTGACATTCAGTATTATATTAGTTTCAGGTGTACAGCACAGTTGTTAGGTATTTATATAATGTATGAAGTAATCCCATTGATAAGGCCAGTACCAATCTGAGCCCCCTATCTTTTAATTGGAGCATTTAATCAATTTACTTTGAAAGTAATTGTTGATAGGTATGTATTTATTGCCATTTTATCCATATTTTTTACTTTTTTTAATTTTTATTTTTTTGTCTTAAAGAAGTCCCTCTAAGGTTCCTTGTAATACTGGTTTGGTGGTGGTGAACTCCTTTAGCTTTTTCTTGTCAGGAAAGCTCTTTATGTGTCCTTTGATTCTAAATGATAGTTTTGCTGGGTGGAGTAGTCTTGGTTGTAGGTCAATGCTTTTCATCATGTTGAATATTTCCTGCCAGTCCCTTCTGGCCTGCAAACTTTTCTGTTGAGAAATCAGTTTACAGTCTTATGGGAGCTCCCTTATAGGTAACTAACTGCTTTTCTCTTGCTGCTTTTAAGAGTCTCTCTTTGTCGTTAACCTCTGGCATTTTAATTATGATGTGTCTTGGTTTTGGTTTCTTTAGGTTCATCTTGTTTGGAACTCTGCGCTTCCTGGGCTTGGCTAGGGAAGCTTCCCGTCATTATTTCTTCAAATAGGTTTTCAATTCCTTCCCCTCTCTCTCCTCCTCATACCCCTATAATATGAATTTCAGTGTGCTTGATATTGTCCCAGAGGCCCCTTAAACTGTCTTCATTTTTATGGATTTTTTTTTTTCTGCTGTTCTGTTTCGGTGGTTTTTGCTACCTTATCTTTTAAGTCACTGATTTGATCGTATGCTTTATCTAATTCACTGTTGATTTCCTGTAATGTATTCTTAATTTCTGTTATTCTTTATTTCTGACTGGTTCTTTTTTATGTTTTCTATCTCCAGTTTTATATTTCCTATCTCTTTGTTGAAATTCTCACTGAGATCACTGAGCATCCTTATAACTAGTGTTTTGAGCTCTGCATCTGGTAGATTGTCTCCATTTTGTTTAGTTCTTTTTTGGAGCTTTGTTCTGTTCTTTTATTTGGTATATGTTTCTTTGTCTTCCCATTTTGGGCTGCCTCCCTGTGTTTGTTTCTGTTTTAGGTAGGGCTGCTATATCTCCCGGTCTTAGTAGACTGGCCTTATGTAGTCGGTCTGCTGTGGGGCTCAATGGCGCAGTCTTCCTGGTCACCTGAGCTACACATTGCAGGTGTGTCTC
This sequence comes from Rhinolophus sinicus, assembly GCF_036562045.2. Classification (NCBI taxonomy): domain Eukaryota; kingdom Metazoa; phylum Chordata; class Mammalia; order Chiroptera; family Rhinolophidae; genus Rhinolophus; species Rhinolophus sinicus. The sequence continues at coordinate 65,394,623 of NC_133755.1, read as the reverse complement.
TTGTGTGGGTTGTGTGTGCCCTCCTCTTGTAGTTGAGCTGTGGTTGCTGTTTGCAGGTCAGTAGGAGGAATTGACCCTTCGGCTCATTGGTTGTGAGGACTGCTATGACTACAGTGGAGAAGTTGTGGTGCAGGGGCTGACCCTCCAGAGCAGGATAAGATCTGCCTCAGCAGGGCTCTGGTGCCTGCCCAATCCACCTGTTGATTATGTTGTCCTTGAAGGTGGCTGAGTGATGCTCCAGCTCATTTCAAAGCTGGCCACTGGGCGCGTCAGCCCAAGGGCCACCTGGAAGGGGACCCACTGCTTTTAAAGTTCAGCCACAGTCTGTACCCCACCTAGGGTCACCTAGCAGGAGCCACAAAACAATCTGCAGATGGCCACCGCCCGCATTGTGCTTGGAGTATGTTGAAAGACCATGCTGCAAACCAAGGCTGGCTGCCACTAATGCCAGGCTTAGGGCTGCTGAGCCAGAGACATGGGACACGCTCAACCCACATGTTGTTTGTCTGGGTTCCATGAACCTTTCAGAGATCCTAGGAAAGTCTGCAGCATGAGCCAAGGCAGGCAGTTTGTAGGAAAAAGCCATGGGAAGTGGTTTGGGTGTGCCTGAAAGTTGGGTGGGGCATGGTCTCAGAATCACCAGGGCTTGGCGAATGAATGGTGTCAGCCAGCTTGATGGAGACTCAGATATGGCAGCTGCCTGTGTCTACACGTTGGGAAGGGGGAGGGCTCATGAAAGAAACAATGGCTTGTGCCAGTGCCTCTGTCCAAGAGAAAGCTGCCCATCCAGCCCTCATCCTGAAGCCAGACAGCTCATTCCCTCCCACCCCCATAAGCCCCTGTTGCCTTTCCAGCTGTTGCCCCAGAGTTGGAGCTCAGAACCAGTGATTCTGTTGGTGAGTAAGTCTGTGTGCGGGCCCTTTAAGAGGAGTAGCCCTCCGTCTCACTCAGCTATACAATCCCCGCTGGTTTGCACAACCAGAAATTATGGGGACTTCTCTCACTGGCACTGGACGCCTGGGCTGGGGACACTGGGACTGTTGTTCTTTTGGGGAGGACCTCCAAAACTGAGATATCCCTCCCAGTTTTCAATAGTCACATGCAGGTGTGGGACCTACCCCTTCTGCATCTCTGCCCCTCCTGCCAGTCTCAAGATGGCTTCTTCTGTATGTTTTTAGTTGTAGGGCTTCAGTTCAGCAAGATTTCAAGCAATTCTCAACAATGATTGTTTGGTAGTTTAGTTGTAATTTTGATGTGGTCATGAGTGAAGGTGAGCACAGCATTTACCTACTGTGCCATCTTGACCAGAACTCTTCCTCCCTTGCCGTGGGATCTTAATGATAGCTAAAGCAATAGGTAAAAGTATATTATCCAATAAATATTGAACATACAGGCCATTCTAATTTTATTTCCTCTGTACTGTGACTGAGTCCTACCCATCAGTCCTGTTGTAATGATGTCTATATCTGTCCCCTCCCCCTTTCTCATAAGAGCCTCAATTGGACCCTCACCTTACACTTGGGCAATGATTGACCCACTGCACATAACTTCCACTTTTTTCATACAACTCTAAAGCTTTGATTCTAGCTTGGAAAGTCTACTACTCTGCCAGTCTCATCATCCCCTCGACACATCTCTGTCAGTGATATCACATTGACATTTTTCTCCATTTAGAGTGCCCTGTACTTTTCTGTCCCCTCACTCTACCCAAATCCTTCCCCAAATCCAATCCTCTGTAGGGGATTCATCAGTATTTGATGATATATACTGACGGTCTGTGAGGCGTCCTTTCTTCCTCATTAGACTGCAAATCCCTTGGAAGACGGAATAATGTATTTTCATTTAATTTTTGTTCTCTTCATTATTTTAAACATTTCATTTTTTATTTCCTTATTATAGAAGTATATTTGTCTGTTGTAGAAAATTAGAAAATATAGATAATCCAAAGGAAAGTAATTTTAAATCTTTTCAAATCCTTCCAACCAGAGATAGTTTGGTATATACTCTTCCAGGCTCTGGTGTATGTGTGTGTGTGTGTGTGTGTGTGTATATACATACATGGTAAATACATATATGGTGTTTTAATGTAAAATGGAATCACACAGTGTATAGTATCTCATATTCTTTTATTTACTCAACAATATATCATGAATACCTTTTCATGTCAAATATAAGTATCTGCATTATTATTTTCAATTGCCATTGATTTCTCTGGAATAGTTAAACTGTGCAGAAAATATTAATGTCCTTACTGAGATAATTATGTCTTCAGAGCTTTACATTTTTACATCCTATTTTTATCACTGAATTTTATCATTGAACTTTTATCTGAATTAGGGAGAAAAAAATAAAAGTAAATGAAGGGGTAATACTGATATCAGCAATAAGGTGACATAACTTTTTTTTATGTTGTCTTTTAAGATTAGATTTTACACGCAACCTAGGGGAATATTTTGATAACCTGGTGAAAACAGTTTTGAAGTTAAAGTTGATGTGTTGACACTACTAACTATAGTAATGAAACCTGTGCTGGGATGGGGCAGGTACTGTGGTTTTTTTTATGACACACCTCTTGAATTCCAGGTCAGGGGAAAGAACCATGTTTATTCTTCCAAGTCCTCAGAAGATTAGAATTGCTGGCTTGTGACTCTGCCTATCTTGGAATGCGAAAATAACTGTTCCTTTTCTCCTCTTAAACAAAAGTACTTCATGTATTGGATTTTTTAAAAATGAGGGTTAGGTTTAGAAATATGCTCAGCAGGTATGGATATACTATGAGGTGGACAGGTAGAATGAGTAGAAACAACATTTATAGCAATTTTATATAAAACAGTGTTATCAAAACATGTTTTAAGTCAAATTATGTGAAAATCTGGATTTCCAGAAAAGCTCTTTTGTGAAAGTATTACCACTAGAATTCCTTTTTAACACAAGTTCCTTTAGAGAATTAAAAATTACTCTATTATAAAAATGTAAATGTATTGCAGTTTCCAAAAACATGTTTACCACATCAAAGGAGGTATGTTGTAATTTACCCTTATGTAGGAAAAGTGCAATCCTCTTGCAAGTGTCTTATTTCATTGTTCCTCCCCTGGGACTTCAGTGTGCCGTTGAGGAGGGTTCGTGGTTCTTTTTGTAGCAGGCGTGTGTCGGGGCTGGGATGATCAGTATGCCTGTGGGTGGTACTTGTGTCCTGTGCAGCTCTTGTCACTGAGCAGCTCTTTTGACCAAAGAGAAAGTGAACAAGAGAGTAACAATCAAGAAAAGTTGAAGACTGGTTATTTATTTCTCCTCTGTTCCTGCTTCTGTACTCTCAGGGGCCTGGAATATGTTAGGCTTTCAGGGAATGTTTGTTGAATAGCTGACTGTATAAATCCTGACCTTGTGTTCCTACTTTCTTCAGGAATGGCATTTCTGACAATTAAAGAGTGAAGTGTGCTCTGTCGGGGAGTTTAGTCAACATTGGAATATCATGTTACACAGGCCTTTCTTAAAATCAGGTGATCTTAATCTGGGGAAAAGACCAGGGAAATCATCTGATTCAGCTGCTTTTGTTTACAAATGGAAAAATTAAGGACTTCTGTAAGCAAATGACCTCCTGTGTGCTATATACCAACCTCAGCAAGTAAGTTGCCAAACGTGAAGCTATCAGTTGAATGTCTTCTGGTTTCACTCTTGTACCCTTTCACCAAGTTACCCGGAACTCTCTTTCAGATCCTTAAAAATGTGAGCTGGGATAGGTTACTTGAAATTTCATTCTACATTCTTTTGAAATATGCCAGGAAGACTTGCTATATTGTGACCGTGGCTTTTGAGAACATTTCTAAATTGTCTAACAAAAGAGTGTAGATGACCCCATGTTGCTGGTTGTGAGGAGACTTCTGAGCGTTTCTGACTCAAAATGATAGGCTCTCACAAGCTTTCGATGACAGCTCGACCTGTGCACTTGACAGTGATGGAAAGACTGATTAAGGAAAAACGTACAGGGCTCGTGGGCAGTTGCAGTATCATCTACTTATGAATGGGATCGTATTTTTGGTGTTTGTTTGTTTTTTGACTCAGCTGTTCTTCTAGATCGTTGATTCTGCCTTCTCATACTCTGCACTGGTCAATTTGAACTTGAACCTACTCACAATGGCATATCATAGTTTGAACTCTTCTGCCTTGATCTGTTTTCAACACTGGGTCCTTCCTTCATATTGACAGCCCGCACTCTTGAGAGGCCTAATTTAGGAAGATATCATAGCTGGAAAATAAATGTTAAAGAGGAGATGAATAATGAGGAAGGATATTCTTGCTTGAGTACAGAAAGTTTGCTTTCCCTACAAATGATTATCCATGAGATAATGGAAATGAATCCTGCTTTAGTATAAATTTTAAGTTCAAAGACAGTTGCAAAACATAAAATTCTTTTCTTTACATATGTCACACAAGAAACTTAATGGCCTGGAAATGTACAGCTTCTTGACCAGTTCCGAGGCCTTTCGTACCTAGTGTAAAAGGTATGCTAACGAGGCCAGTTAACTCTAACTCTGCCACGGAAGCCAGTTTGCAGATGTCAATGCTGTGTAGGAGATAGAACTGACAATTCAGTAACACTAATGGTCAGTTTTAGAGGTTTGATGCTTAACTAGGTGTCTTTACCCTCCGATGCTTGGGGGAGATGTGTGTCTGTGGGAGGGGTACTTGGACCAACTTCACTGAAAACTGGACTATGTCAGGTATAGGTAGAAATCTAGGCTAATTTTTTAATTCTTTTCCCAAATGGTAAGTGTTTGTACTTGTGCAGGGTACTGTTCAACTCTACAGATGTGAAAAGCTGCTGAGTTTTTAGTCTCACCAAGAAGTACATTTTTCCAAAATTGGAATCGATGTGCTTTTTAAAAGTCTCATTTAGGTAATGTTAAGTGTTAAATTTTTTTTAAAGTTTCTAAACTCTGGAGCTTGAATCTCAAACACAGCATTGTAAAGTGATTAGGCTCTTAAAACCAATTGTTGAATAAGTAAACCAACGAACTCATTTAATAAATGCAAATGTCTACCATGTACCTGGCCTTGTTGACAGTGATAAATTAGATATATTGCTGCCATCAAAAAGCTGTTATTCCAAGGGGAGGGGTGTGTAAAGAAAGAACCCATGGGGTCCAGTAACAGATGTAAGAGGGAGCTCGGGGGCACACAGAAGGGGGATATCAGGCACCTAGGGTGTAGAAAGGCTTCTTACAAAAGATGACCTTACACTGAGTCCTACTGGGATGAGAGGAGCTGGTCCTGCCAGCGATCCTCCTTCCAGTCTTATGAAGCTGCACGCGCAAAGGCGAGGAGGTGAGAGGAAGCGAAGTCTGTCCTGGGAGCTGCCTGAAGTTCAGTACAGTGTGGGTGGGAGAGCGTGGCTCAGCTGGGGCCTCATGGCAGTGGAGCCATTGAAGGGTTTTTCAGCGGGATCGATAAGTGATCAAATTACATTAAAAAACAACAACACTTTGAAATTTGGAGGCTAGCTTAGAACATGGTAACGTCAGTCGCAAAAAGATCAGTTAGGCTGAGAGAAATTAAGGAGAGACGAAAGGAACTCTTCTGAAATAGTGTCTAGCCTAGTGTAGGGCACCAATTAAATACGTATTAAGTGAACTGATGAGATCAAAAGTCCTACAGTGTGGTGTTGGAGGTTTTCAAGGGAAGGGGGAGATCTATGCAAATTGGAAGATCTAAGATAAAGTCCATCTGTTGGCTTCTGAAGGATCTGTTAGTTCCCTGAAGCGGTTATAAAGTTTTATGCTCACATGCATTTTCTAAGAGAGTGTTATTAACTTTGATCAGATTCATGAAAGGTCCACGACCCTCCAAAAGATGGAAAGCTACTGGGTTAGATGTTAGCCTGGTAGAACAGAGACCTGGTGTAATGAATGCTCCATAGAGCTTTGTATTTAGTCATTTCAGTCAAGGGGTTACGTTTATGGAAGAAATCAGCTATGCTGGTGACATAAAGCTAGAACAGGTATGTAATTATGACGAGAGACAACGTACAAATTGAAAGAAAACCCAACAGGTTGGACAGAAGTGTATAAGAGGTTGTAATTAGGTTCATAGGCCAGCTGCACTGTAATGGATGTGGAATGGAAGGTGCTGGCCTTAACAATTTTTGTGAACTGTTCTTTAACAGTCTCTGGGCATGGGGGAGAGGGAAGAGCTCCAGGAGTTTTATGAGGTAGGAAGCGTTTCATCACTGGACTGTCTAGGAAGAGGCAGAATCCCAGGTCAGGATATTGTGCAGGAGTTGAGGCCATGTGGAGCATGAGAGTTGGGAATTCTGCATTGAATGGGAGGCTAGACTGGCCTTCCAGGAGTGTTCAGAATGCTAAAATGAAAATGTTCCCTATGGAGAGCCCCAGGGAAAACACATTACATAGACCTCCCTCTGAACTGTCCACAGTCTGCTAAGACAGTGGTTTGAAATTTAAAACTCATTTTAAATAGGCCTGACCTGAGAATCAGGCACAATTGATAACTTTCTGTAGAAGAATAGGAAAGGAAAAAAGATGCAGATACAAGACCTTTGCCTGTCCGCGGCCCTGCTGGGTGTTCCAGAGGAATATGTTCTCCCTCCCTCGTTGCTGCTATGAGGGGAGAGTGGCGTCTGCCTGCAGCAGGAGCCCGTTAGTGGTGTGTTTTGCGGCATTTGTGAATTTCCCTTTTAAAAATTGTGGCTGTCTGTGTATCCTTTTCCTCGTTCTACTTATAGCACAGTAAAATCTCAAGGCGCATCTGAAGGAGTGCTAGGGAAAAAGGAAGCCGTTTTTCTCTGTCTCTGTGTTTTCAATGGAAAAACAATGGTTAAAAGAGCTTTACCCAAAGCTCCAGAATTTAATTTTACTCAGTTGTGACAATTTCCTTAGAATGTAAGCATTAATTTACTGAAATGCCCATTTGTCAGTATAGCCATTTTAAAAGTCAGAGGGCAAGAATTGTTTCAATTTGTTTGTTCTATATTATTATAATAGTTGGGAACTTTTTTTTTTCTGCCCACATTCTTTTAACGTTAGACTCATTGAATACAGGATTCGTCCTACAGAGTTAGGTGTTTCCTGTCTTGTTAACCTTTAATACTCACCAAGCTCTTTTTCCTTGTCAGAGTGATACATTACTTTTTAAAAAGCTCTTAGAAATCAAGCTGTCTTATTTACATTTTTCTATAGATAAAAGTCCCATTTTAATGTTGAGGTTTCTGTGTTTGCAGTGAATACAATTCATTTGTATTTTATTCATCAGGCATCTGTTCTATTTTGATGCCTAGAGTGAAAAAAATTAAAGATTGCTGGTTGTTTTTCTTCATTTGTTTTTTACCTGTTTTGACAAAAATGAGAGAATTAGACACTGTAGGAATCCTAATTTTATATGTTTCTATTGCTGTAAACTAAACTTTTCTGTAATTTAGATCTCAGTAGGATCCTAGGACTTTGTATAAAAGACATATGTAAACCTTCTAAATTATTTCTATTTTTGAATAGGCAGTAGATTCTAAGTTCAGAAGGTGTAAAGTAGTGTATCACAGAAAAGCTTTCTTCTGCTGCTGTTCCTCCACAGGCACCCAATGTTATCAGTTTTTTGTGTATCCATCCTTCCAGGGAAAGAGATACATCTCTCCTGTGACCTTTTTTACTTATTTCCTCACCAATTAAATCTAGTATAGTAACAAAATTCGTGACTTTCTTCCTGCATCTTTAAAAACATACATTATATTTTGATGACACAATAAGAAGTTGTCTGTTTTCTGTTGGGGCCATGGAACTAGGGCGATGAATGTCAGTCCTTAGGGGAGCTAGCTCAATCTCTGTGTCCTGAGTAAGGAGTAAGATACAGAGTCCCCTTTCCTTGTGGGGTGCCTTCATTTTTATGTGTATAATACAGATACTCTTCCAGCGGGGGCTAGATTAACTTTTTCATTTGTGGTGTAAAAAATGAGATTCAGACCCATTGCTCTGTGCTCTTGTTGTTGAGAGGATTTTAGAATGGAAAAAAGCCGATACAGATGGCTCACGGAGAAGATAGAACCGTAAAGTCAAACTGTTGCTGAAGAACTTGCCAAGGAGCTAGCCTGTGGTGATACGGTGATACGTACTGAGGGGGATTCAGTCAGATTGGAGGCTGGGACCCTGCCTGCTCTTGCACTGCCGTCATTTGGAGCTGAATGATGAAGCTCTTGCCCCATGCTATCTGTCCTCCATTATCCACACCCCCCCGCCCTGCAAACACTCGCCCACACCCTCCACACACTGAAACCCAAAACCTCCTTCCTAACTTTGTCACTAAGATCAAATACTGAGCAATACAAGGGCTCATAGGCTCCACAGTGGGGAGGAAGCTGAGGTGCACATTCTCTGAGCGGGGAACGTTCTGAATGGGTGGTTATAGATTCAGAAAATCACTGAATGGAGGCTGATAGAATAAACCACCTTTCTTGCAGTTAGGAATTTTTGAGTAATATTTGTTGGGAGTCGGGAGAAAGACACTTCCTTTCTAAAGAGGATTTAGAGTAGAGTGATGAGAGGGAGGAATTGGCCTGCTTCCCTTCCAATCCTGCCCCCCCTCCCCCCTTTTAAGGAAAATGTCTCAAAGGGCTCATGATGACCAGGCACTTCTTTAAACTGACAGCTGCTTGTGAAAGGTTAATGGATTTCCTGGCAAATAAAATAGGGCAGGACCCTTCTTTAGTCATTACCTTACTGGAACTTTTTTAGCTCAATTTTAATTCAGAATGATGCTGGAAAAATTTATAAAGGAATTGATGTGATTATTCATAATAATTACGTTTTGCTTATTAGTAAATATGTGAGCAACACTGGTCACTGACACCCCCCACACTCCCCCCTCCAAGGTGCAAGGCCCAGAGATAAGGCAAGCCAGGCCTTGCTGAGGAGGGTGTGTACCAGCAGAGAAACAGGAAGCTAGCTGTGCTTCAGCGCCCAGCCTGCCTGGACGTTTCTAACTCTGGGTCAGGTGTGCTGAGGTCGCACGGCAAGGGACACTGCCTTCCTGAGCCCTGGCAGCCACGCTGCTCAGCATAAACGCTTTAAAGTGTCAGGAATTTCTGTGTGGAGAGAAGTATGACTGCACTCCAGCTTAAAGAGCTTTCCCATTCAGGTCTCTACAGGAGAAGACGAGATCGTCCTGATAGTTTGAGACTCAATGAGTTACCGGAGGGAGAGCTAAGGTGAGTGCAGAGTCACGGTTGGCAAAGGTCAAGGCACCTAATGACTGCAGTGGATGCAGTAATGGGGAGAACACATTGAGATTTCCACCAGGAACCTCTCGGTCTCTAATTAAAGATCCCAGGATTGTGCTTGATTGGAACGGTACAAAACTAGAACTCCTTTTCCCATTTCTTCACAAATCCTGTAAGTTGATTTAGCTCTTCCCCAAACCTGTAGTGTTTTTATGTCTTTAAAGACTATATAATTACCACAGTAATATTTAATACTGGAAACAATTGATGTCTCCCTCTTGGTTTAAAGATAGATTGCTTTGGTTTATTACAACATGTTTCTGTGAGGAATTTTTCTTTGATTTTTGATGGTGAGTGATGTTTGTGGTGAGTGAAGTTTGCGGTGTTTTGGGTGGGGGTTGGGGCTGTTCATACAGGATTCTTTGCAATTGAAACAGATTTAACAAAAGGATGCAGAGAACTATTACATGTAACCTAGGAAGGAAGGACATCAAAAATCTGGAGACCATTTTACCTAAAAAGGTTAGGGGGTTTTGTTTTCAAAGTTAATTTGCCTAAAACAACACAATTTTGGTTTTTGTTACAACTATTGAAATTGTTTTTTAGATTTTAGGTTCTGAAAAGCCCTGCAATTTTAATCTATATGTTAAAATATTGTTAACTTAAAGCATTTAGGTTTTCCATTTCTGAGATGAAGTGTTCCTGTTTTAGTGCTGACAGAAAGCTACAGTAAAGGGAGACTTCCTTTGCTTTTTATTACATACACTGTGTAATACTTTAATTTGTTTATGGACTCAGTTTGAATATTCCAATTAGATCGTGGGAGGGATATTTATATGTTGTGCACTATTGCCCTTTTTCCAATAAATTCATTTTTAGAGTTTGTCGTAAATTCTCTATTTAAATTTAACAGGGAAAAATTGACAAGGAAGCTTTTTAAAACTTCCATTAAATTTGTGTTTTTCTTATTTTTTTCCCTATCTCCTCACTCTTCACCCCTTTGGCAACCACCACCTTGTTCTCTATGGGTTGGTTTCTGTTTTGTTTATTCATTTGTTTTGGTTTTTTCAGATTCCACATATAAATGAAGTCATAGGTATTTGCCTTTCTCTGACTTACTTCACTTAGATTGCTATACTTCAGGAACTGTACTTTGGAAGGGAAACATTTATTTGAAAATTATCCACTCACTACCTTTTGGAAAGAATAGTAGCATTAAAGGGCTGTTATTAACACTAACATTGTTAGAATTTGTTTCCTACTATGTCATGTATCTCTTAGCTACATTTAATGTATGAACTATGAATTGATTAGACTAAGCAGAACTTAAAAGCTTAGGAGTTTGAAATGTTATAAATTTTAAGCATGAAGTTTAGTGAAATACTGAGCTATCTCTTGCTAAACCAGACAGGCTGTTGGAAGTGATCTCTGAAATTGATATTTAGTTATCAATTTACTACTAATCTAAGAGTAAAACGTTGCCAAAAACAGTTCTAAATTCAGATTTGGGATCCTAAGGAGTTTCCTTGTTTTTCAAAAATTAAGATATGTAAAACACCATTTGAGACCAACCATCTTTTACTAATTTTCATACAGTAAGTACACATGAATAAAATGACCTATATGCCCGAGAAGGTAATTACATAGTTAATAATGGTCTTTGGGAAAAAATGAGATTTTTTTTCTTTTGTCTAGAGTTTAAATTAAAGGAAGAGTAATTCTTAAGTATTGCTTGTTCCATTGGATTAAGGGGAAATATTTTTTCACCCATTCTGGTGATACAGTTCTCTAGTGATAAAAAGAGATTTACATTTCTGCCATTTCGCTGTCCCCTAATGCAGAGAGAATGACCATTTCCTTATTTTAGGAATGCAGTGCAAAGCTAACAAAGTGGACAATTGTCTGGTTTTCCATGGACTTTTTATCAATTTAGAGGGGCAGGTGTTTTTCTTTCCTAGTTTTTTTTTCCTAGTTATATTTTTAGTATTTAGTTGGATTCCTTGGCTAATAGAAATCAGGGAGGGTAGGGATTTTTAAATTAGGCACACCTATTTCAGTGCCACACAACTGGACAATTATATAATCTTGTTGAACCTCAGTTTGTTCCTCTTTAAAATGAGGATAAAAAGAACTAACATTGTTGAGCATCGTTTATCTCATAACGTCCTCACCACCAACTTAGTGAGGTTAGGAGTTATTACTATCTTGTAAGTCGTGCTGTAGGGTCAATGCCTTTTATACATTTTTCAATTAATTTTTAGTGAGTGCCTACTATGTGCTATGTAAAGACGTAGTGATGAATCGGACACAGTTCCTCCCCTCAAGGAACACCTATGTTTTAGCACATCGAATGTGACCAACACCTGTTCTTCCTAGGAGCAGTTATTTGACTTTAAATACGTGTAATACCAAACATCTTTCATGCTGTCTCGAGTATTGCACAAGACCCATTCCTACTCTAATTCCTTCTTACTCACATGTTCATATTCTTGGCATGTTTATGGACTCCAGCAAAAACACTATTAGAGACTAAAAAGGGTTGTGCTCACTGCCAGAAAACATGTTTCTTTTAAATTTAAATAAGACTCTGCTCTGAAACATAATACAAGTATTTAAAGAGTACTGTAATAGACATGAAAATAATTCTGGCTTTAAACTTGAAATGGTTTAAAACAGAGTATGTAAAAGGTAGCATGTAAAACACTGCCTGTATAGATTTTTATTTTAAAGTATTAAATATAACCTGAAACTTACTATATTTGAATACTTTTGTACAATGGAATGTTACCCACTGTATTTGAGGGTTATGTTATAGCAATTTATCTTATCTAAGTAATTGTTACTACTAGTAGAACGTGTCCTGTGGGCCTTTATCTTGAGTTCTAGAACATGTCCTTAATTTTGGCTAGAATCAAACATATCTAAGAAGCAATTGGGAATTATTTTCCTTTATGAAACTAAATGGTAAGGATTTGGATAAAGCATGTATATTCATTTATACACAGGGACTCTCTCTACATATATATAGACTCTTTATACACATACAGATAGTCTTTATGTATCTCTCCTCATATCTGGATAGAACTGACATGACTGCCCAGTTTAAGCAGTGGATCCACTAGAGTGAAGTACCTTATACTCTTCTTCCACTGGGCTGGGAAGTTGACTCAGCCCCACACCTTCACAGGGCATTGACCCTTTCTTCCCTGAAATTTTTGATACCCCAAAATAACATCTAAGACGTGTGTGTATGTATAAAAAAAGTACACATTTTCTGAGATGCCAAAAAATGTATACACATTTTAAGAAATGTTATCTTTGTATTGCTACTCGAAGTTGAATTGAATTACGGTAGCAACGTGTAGTATGATGTTCACTCAAAAGGTGGAGTTAATCAAATGAATGCTAGTGTCATTCATTGTATTATAATACAGCTTTTTTCCTTAAAATGTGTATACATTTTTTGAGAGAGATATACATATATATATATATATATATATATATATATATATATATTTATATATTTATATATATATATGTATATATGTATTTATATGTATATGTAAATATATGTGTGTGTGTGTGTGTATATATATATATATATATATATATATATGTATGTATGTATGTATTTCCCCCCCATCTCCTAAATTGAGTTGCACCCAAACACATTTTTTTGAGGAAACCCTAATGAAAACTACACCGGAACAATTCACAATCCCACCCTCCTTTAAAATTCTCAGAAGTCACTTTTGCTCTGCCTCAGATACAAAGGATCTGTAAATAACTGATTGGAGACACATCAAAATTCAAGTCTTTGCTGGCTGGATCCAAAGCGTGGTCGAATGCAGGGATTGGCAAACTATGACCCTCAGGCCACAGCTGGCCTACTGCCTATTTTTGTATGACCCTTGACTTTAAGATGGATTTGATGTTTTTCAAATAGTTGAAAAAAAAAAAAGAATATTTCATGACATATGAATATTACATGACATTCAAATTTCAAAGTCTGTAAGTAAAGTTGTGTTGGAAAACAGCCATGCTTATTTTGTACTTGTCTATGGTGGGTACAGTGGCACAGTTAACTTGTGACACGCAAAGACAAAAGTATTTACTGTCTGTCTGTCCCTTAACAGACGATCCCCGGTTTAGTGTTAAAATAAAGAACTCAGATCTTTCCCTGTTGTTCATTTAGTTGTGCATCTACCCTCCCAACTCCTCCATCTCCCTGTTTAGATTTCTAAAATCAGGGCTGTGTCAGTCTTTTGAAATGAATGTGAATCAAGAAAAGGTACTTAGAAATTTGTATCCCTGTGTGCAGTTGACTGGATGCAGTTGACTGGAGAAGTCCTTCACTTGTTCAAACTTCTTTATGCTTTTCTTTCCTGCCCTTCGCCTGGTAGAACTGGATCACCAGGAATGGGAGCAAGTGCCAAGAAAAGCAGCCTTTACTTTCTGGTTATTAAATAAACCTTGTGAGCTTGTATCTTTTAAGGCATAGGATATAATCATTTTTAAGTCGTGAGAATGTCCTTGACTTGGTTTGAGGGTAGAAAACTCAGATCATGTGTTCCTCAATAATACATTACCATTGATTGAGACCTTGGTATGGGCCAGGTACTATAATAAGAACTTTCATGTTGATTTTGTTTCTTGTTTTTTTAACTCACGATTCTATAATGGAGAAGGAAGAGCCTAAGGCTGTAAAAGGTGATCATTGGTATATAACCAGTTCCTGTCCTTGATTCAAGTAAGTTCATTTAGTCAACCTAGGATGTGCATTTCCTTCATACCCGTTTTGCAGTTTGCTGATCATAAACTTTAGGCTGAAAAACCAATGTTTGTATTGAAATATAGTCTATTAGGCAATTAACAGGGATAAAATTGCAGCTTTGCCATTTTTGTCTATTCTTATTATTTAATGGTTCAGGCAGAGCGTATTTAATCCTCCTAATAATGAACACATTATACAATTAATAACCATTTTTTCTCTTGGTACAGAAAGTTATCAGTTTGCCAGTGTTGCTTTTTAAAAGGTAGTAGTGCTTTATTATACGTGTTTTAGAGTATAATTCACATATATACAATGGAATATTATCAGTCATGAGAAAGAAGGAAATCCTGCCATTTGTGACAACATGGATAAACGTTGAAACCATTATTCTGAGTGAAATAAGTCAGAGAAAAACACATACTGTATGATCTCACTTATAGGTGGAATCTAAAAAAAAAACAACTGAACTGGTAAAAACAGAATAGAGTGGTGGTTATCGGGGCTTGGGGATATGGGGGAATTGGAGAGATGTTGTTCTAAGGGTACAAAGTTGCAGCTAGTTCAAGAGATCTGAGGCACAACATAGGCAACAGCACTGTATTAAAAACCTCTTAACTGTTCTCAATACAAAAAAGAAATACTTATGTGACATGATAAAGGTGTTAGCTAATGCTCCTGTAGTCATCGTATTACAATAAATAACCGTATCAAGCCAACACGTTGTACACCTCTAACTTATACAATGTCATACATGTCAATTATATGTATATTTCAGTTAAATTTTTTTAAAAGAGTGTAGTGCACAAGTATTCATATTGTAATAATTCGTTTTACAGGCACACCCCTCCTCACCCAGCTCACTTTCACGCCCCATCCCACCCTCGTTGATAGAGGATTCTCCAAGGCCACAGGCCTCCCCTCACTTCTTCTGCATCTCTAGGGGGCATCCACCAGTGTCTGTCAGGTCGTCACTGTCCAGTGTCCATTCCTCATTGAACGAGGGAAGGAATGAGAAGCTAAACTGGCTCTTTTATTCCCGATTAAACTCCTGTGACTGACTACTTTTCTAGTCTTAATTATAATACTACCTTATAATGTATGTACAGTATCACACGAAGAGAAGCCTAAGAGAGGGTTATAGCTACCAAAGTACAGCTCATGATCGCTTTGTTTTTCTTTGTCAGTCGTTTTGGGAAGCTTATTTTCTGAAAGGAAATCATGTTTTCATCCACATATTGGATGAAATATTTCTATATAGTCAAGGGAATATATATAAAAATTTAATAGTAGTCTTGATACTTAAAAATTAGATGTGTTCAAGAAATAGTGAAAAGAAGCAAAAAGTCTTTAGATAAGGATTCTTTTTCTGTTTTTCTGTACTGCTGAGAGACATTTAGGAATGAACCTCAACTTCAGCAGATTCAATTTGTAAATTTGTTGTCAATACACATAAAATTTTCTAAATGACAATTAAATGCCAGAATTTTAATCATAATAATTGTTTTATTGGTTTTTCTTTTAAACCCAACATTAAAGTATAAGTTATAAATCACTTATAAAACAAAACAAAGAAATAGAAGTTGACTAAAACTTGCGCTTTA
The DNA here is from genome assembly GCF_036562045.2 of Rhinolophus sinicus. Taxonomy (NCBI): domain Eukaryota; kingdom Metazoa; phylum Chordata; class Mammalia; order Chiroptera; family Rhinolophidae; genus Rhinolophus; species Rhinolophus sinicus. The sequence goes on along the minus strand of NC_133755.1, from coordinate 65,379,025 downwards.
CTTACATTAGTTTGGATAGATGCTATTAAAATGAAACAGTACTATTCATTTTATATCTACTTATAAATCTTGGAAACATAGCCACTTACTGTGTATCTGTGCAACCCAGTGGTTATTCTGTGACTAAAATAAACTTTTGATACAAATATTCTTTTATAGAAATTTTATTTTTAGAAATAATTATTAAATATGTTTCTTATAACTATAAAGCCCCTTATTATTTTATTTAATGGTTGTTTTCTTTTGGCTTCTTTATTTTGAGATTCATCCATGTTGCATGTCTCATTAGTTCATTCCATTTTATTGTTGAGTGGTATTCCATTTCATGGATATACTACAATTTGTTTAGCCAGTAACTTGTGGGTTGACATTTGAGTTGTTTCAGTTTCTGACTATTGCAAGTAAAGCTGCTATGAACATTCACGTACAAGTCCTTATATGGGTATATACTTTCTTTTCTCTTGGGTGGAATGGCTGGGTTGTTTGGTAGGTGTATATTTAATTTTTTGAGAAATGACTAAACTGTTTTCCAAAGAGGTTATGTCATTTTATATTCTCACCAACAGTGTTTGAGGATTCCGTTTTCTCCACATCCTCACCAACACTTCGTATGATAATTTTTTCCCCCCAATTTTAGCCATTTGGGGGGAATGTAGTGGTATTTCATTGTGGTTTTAATATACATTTCCTTAATGACTCATGAAGTTGAGTATCACTTCCTGTGCTTATTTGCAATCCATATATCTATGGCAAAATGTCTCTTCAGATATTTTGCCCATCTATTACTGGGTTGTCTCCTATAGTATTAAGTTGTAACAGTGCTTTATATATTCTAAATAAAAGTGCGTTGTCAGATAATATTTTGCAAGTGTCTCCTCCCAGTTTGTGGATTGCCTTCTCATTTTTACAAGTGTCTTTTGAAAGGCAAAGTTTTTTTTTAATTTTGATAATTTATTTTTTTTCTTTTATATAAAGTTTGTGCGTTTTGTGTCCTATTTAGGAAACCTTTCCAAAATCTACAGTCAGTAAGATTATTAATACATATGTTTCATAGAAATATAAACTCATGAATAATTTTTTAAACCAGGTTGGCCTTTCATACCATTTATTGCTTTTCTGGCTGTTAATAAGTGCGTCACAGTCCCATTGAACCTTCACCATAATCTTGTGAGGTATGGCGTATTTCTGCTTTTTCACAGGGAAGGAAAAAGACTTAGAGTCACGATTGGTAACTCGTGAAATATTAGGGCAATTTGGGATTTGATCTCAGGGCTGTGCCCAGTTGTATTTTGTGTTCAAAGTGTGAGCTCTTAACCACGAAACTGAGGCTTGGCTTCTCTTAGGGTTTAGAGTAAGATTTCTTATATCGAAAGTCTGAATACACTTGATCATATCTTAAAAGTTAAAAAGTTACCATTGAACATAAAAGTAAAGGTTAACCTCCTGTGTTGCCTATGAAGAATAAGACTGAAACAAAAATTGAATTTTTCTGCCTCTTCATAGTATTTGCCAGAGAAAATATCTAGGTTTAAAAAGCTAAAAATATTATAGTTATGTGTTAAAATGAATGTATTGCTTAAAATTAAACAGTATAAGAATATCTAGGTTTTCATCTTGCTGAAAATATTGTCCTCCTGTGCCAGGCAAACAGAATATGAAGGGAACCAGACTGAGGTAGGAAGCGACAATGAATCATTGCATGTAGGATGTTTACTTATGTTTGACAATTTCTGCTCCTAACTTTAGTTTCTAATCTAACATACAGAATTTTTTGGGACCAAACTGAAATTCTGCTGTGTTGTAGAAAATTTCAATAATATTTCTAGCTGCCAGAAAACATATTCTTTGTTTCATGTTAAAATGAAATGGCAGTAATCTTGGAAATATCGGAGATAAACTGTTGCTACAGGTATTTTAAACAACCATGCTTTATGAAAGGATAGCCAGTTTAAAAGAGCAGAAGTTTTTCTGGATCTGGAATCATTCTTTGTGTGGCAGTCAACAAATACCTTTAAAATAGATTCAACTTGAAATATTAGCTATTTGGCACAATTTGTAGTTTTGGCTCTTCTTAATTTAATGTTGTACTTTATTTAAAGGATATATTGTTAGGTTGTGAGTTTTCTGCATTAGTGTGTAAAATATATCTGTCTAGGCATTGTTGGATCAGTCTACATGTATTAAGGTCCTACTATATGCCCAGGAAATGGGGATGTGAAGTTGATTAAAACATTCGTTACCTACTGACATGGAACTTAGTGTATGGTTGGAAAAAACAGACGCACAGATAGTTTAAAGATACTGTATTGCTAGAGGAATGACCAAGATGCTATAGGAGCAGAGTGCATTAATTATCTATTAATGAATAACAAATTACTCTAAAACTTAGAGGTAACAAGAGTTAGCGAACTTCTTTTGTAAAGGGCCAAATAAATATTTCAGGCTTTGCCGGCTGTATAATCTGTATCACAGCTGCTCAACTCTGCGTGACTCTGTAGTGTGACCGCGCCCATAGAAAATATGTAAATGAATGAGTGTAGTTGCCTGTATTCCAATAAAATTTTATTTACAGAAGCAGGTGGTGAGCCATATTTGACCTATGGGCATTAATTTGCTGACTGCAGGCTTGAAACAATGAGCATTTGTTATCTCAGAATTTCTGTGGGTCAGGAATTCAGGTACAGCTTAGTTCAATGCTTCTGGCTAAAGTCCTTGGCATGAGATTGCTATTAAGCTTTCAGTTGAGGCTGCAGTCATCTCAAGGCTCACATGGAGTGATTCAAGAGGGGGGCGGGTGGAGCTCAAGACGGAAGCCACAATCTTTTTATAACCTAATCTCAGAAATGACCTCTTAATTACTTTTGTTGTGATAAGTAAACATTTGTGATTCAGTAAACGTTTTCTGAATTAAACAAAGGGAATCTAGGAAACTAACATAAAATGCTGTACCTTGTTATTAGAAGCTAGTTAGTAAGTCCAGCCTACACTGAAGAGGGAGGGGGTTACACAAAGGTGTGAATACTGTTAAACATGAGGGATGCTCAGTGACACCCGTAAAAGAACAGTAAAGCACACTTTATTCGGGACCGTCAAGATGGGTATAGAGACCACTGCAATGGTGTTTGCAGTGGGGGAGAGAGATTAGGCTGAACTCTGAATACAACAAGGAAAAGTGGGGATTTATAGCCAAGGAGCAGTGCAGGGATCAGTAGATGGAAAATTACTGAGAGGAAACATCAAGGGTCAGGGGTTTCTGGTGAAACTGACCTAATAGGATTCTTGCTGAAGACATCCAGAGTGATCAGACATGACATGGATGATGGTGGAGGATGAGGAACCCAATTAAATATAGAGGATGATCAGATATCAAGGATGGGAGGTTCTAGTTAAACTGGCTTAGCAAGATTCTTGCTAAAACCGGACAGTACAGAGGCAAACATGGAAGCTCAAAAGTCAGGGCCTGGTCAGAAGAGCCTGCCTAGCGGTTGGCCATGGAAAGAATCCTTGTCAGTACCGGGAGGAGGGCTTCATCAGAGGCTGTCGTAGTGGCTGCCTCCCACACTGGGGTAGACCATGTAATTTAACTGGGCCTGGGGATCCTAGAAGAGATAACCTAGAAGAGATGAAGTCGGGATACCCAAGACCACTCATGCCGCATAGAGAACGAGCATCGCCAGGTGGTGACGAAAGTCTGCTTGTTAAAACCGTCCTCTGTTTCTCTTCGTTCAGAAATTATGTTTGTCTCTGAATCATCTTATCTCTACCATTGACCACTATCCTTCAAGATCTGCCTGCACCTTCATGAATAAATAGAGTGCTCCATCTGCCTCACATGTTTTCCTTCCATTCTGCTGTATTTGTTCCTCATTTCAATTTCCATTTATTACTTTATTGCTGGGCTTCAGTCAGTATTTACTGAGTAAAAACTAAGGGAATCTGGGAAAGAAACTAACATAGCGCATATAGAACTTCTGTGAACCTATCACTGTTAGACATTTTCATACATTCTGTTGTTAAATCCCCCTTTTACCCAATTAGTAAAGGGGGGAGACTGGGACCGAAGACCAGGACTCTCTAGCTCTTAGCCTAGTTCTTCTCATACATCCTCCTGCCCTCCCTGGAGCACAGGGCGCAGTCTGGCTTATGTCATTGTTGTATATGCGTCTCAGATCGTTTGCTAAAATAGATGTAAGATGTCTGAAGGCAAAGCTGTACATTGATCATTTGTGTGTGATTTTCTCCCCCATTTTTTCCTTCACAGTGGCTTCTATTAATACATAGTAGATTCTCAGGAAAAGTTCATTGCATTGCATGAGTAAATGAAAATCATGATAGCGCATTGTCAGCATTATGGTTCCTCATCTTCCCTTGTATCAGCATGGTCCATTGGACATCATGGTCACACATCCAGAGCCATCCGTTAGATTGTGTTTTTCCCTCTCTGACAATAGCCTTTATCTGGTCATCTCTCTCGTGCATCTGCAGTGAGTAGTGAGTCTCTTCCTCGCCCTCCGTATTTCTTACTCCAACACCTTCCTTCCTTCTTGGCCAGTCTGTCAGCCTTTTCTGATTGTGTTCAGTGCCCTACACTCTTCATTGCCAGCTGTTTCCAGGATATTGTCATATCCTGGACTTACCCCTGGACCCATTGTCAATTCAGATCACTCTCAAACTCTTAATTTCTGGATGAATAAATTATATAAAACTGATATCTGTTCTATAACTTCAACTTCTTCCTGGTTACTGCTGGGCCTTCGTCTTATTTTATTGACTTTTCTCACTATACTCGCTGTTACAACTGCTTGAAACTTGTCCCATCATCAGTTTTCTTGACCCCACCCTGCTCTTCTGACCACAACTACTCTCCTACTCTCCTGAAACATGAAAAGTAAATGATGTAAGATTTCTCCCTATATCCTCTCTCTGTTTTTGTTTAAATAAATTTTATTTGGCAATAGTTTTAGATTTATACAAAAGTTATAAAACTAGTACAGTTGTTCCTCTCTTTATCTCAATTTGATTGCTTTGATTTTGGTCCCACCGGCTTCCTTTCATCTCCAAGGTTTGCCTCTCTACCCGCCCACTCGTCTAGATCTTGTCGTGCTTCTCAAAGGACTGCTCGTGTGTAACTCCTCCTCCTTCAGCATCTTTGATCTCTTCCCACTTCCCTTATGTGACAGATGGTCCTAGCAACACGGTAACTTTGGTCTCTTACTACCTAACCCTGTGTGCTTAATCCTCTGCAGCCTAATTTTTGACCCCACCATGTCACTGTCCCTTGTCATCTGAGCAGTCTTGGTTTTCGGTGGGAAACAATAGCAACAGACTCAGGCTAACTTAAGCAGAAAAGAATTTTATTGGAAAGATTTCAGATTGCTTACAGAATTGACAGAAATGGGAAGATTAAAGAACCAGCCTCAGAATGGACCAGAGCCAAGGACAGCAGACATCAGACACCACAGCTAAGGTCCCTCTGCTGGGACAGGCTGGCCAGGGGCCACCACTGAAGTTGTCCTAAGTAAGAGGATGGCGTTGGCAGAGCCCAGGTCAGGTACCAGCTCTACTGCCAGCTGATAGGGGACGGCGTGTCTGTAGTGGGAGCGAGGCCCATCTCCCAGTCTCGAGGGGCTCACCATAAATCGTTACTTCACTCCTTGAAATGTTATAGCAATAATACTTCCTTAAAAATTTCTCCTTCCTTCATCTCCTTAGCACTACCTTTTCTTAGTTTTCCTGCTAGTTACTGCTGCTCTTCATTTTCTCCTTTGTTGTCCTGCTATTTCCAAAGCTCTTTAGCATGCGTAGCCTCAGATACCATCTCTGCGAAAGTGACTGTCAAATCTAGGCTAGGAGTCATTTCTAACTCTTGTTTACTGACTAGCACAATTAATAGATTTCAATTAATATTTGTGAATGAGTAAACAAATGAAATGAACTATGAAAGCAGTTTTGTTGGGTCATTTATTAAAGAGGCAGGAAATCAGAATAGAGTATTTGGATGTTTCTTTCCAAACTGAACTTACAGCCATTAGAATATAATAGAATATAGCATAAATGGGGATTTTTAAAAACAAGATTGTGACTAGACCTCTTTCCAACCCCCCCTCCAACAAGGATCTTGTTATCTAGTTGAAGTAGTACAATGTTTTGGTCTATTTTATAATAATGAGGAGAAATTTCAGTATATTTGTTTTTGAAGGGAAAAAATATGACTTATTATTTTATAAAGTTTAAAATAAAAACAGTGCTTCTTTGATCATATGTACGTAAGACAGTAGTGATATGTTTTGTGGCCACCGTAACCAGTTCTGCAGTACAGCAGAAATTTATTGCTATTACTTTTGTACACAAACCTCTATATTGCGATCTGCTCCTATAACTACTTAAAGAAATCACTGTTGAATGGTATTGAGATGAAATAGTACATTTTATTATCAAAATTCTAATTGCTTTGAGTTAATGGGAATGAAAAAATGACAGCATCGTAGGGAAGACGTCTGAGTACGCATGGAACTAGAAATGGACCACAGGCTTATTTGTGCACTTCTAATTTGTGACGTTCCAGCCACGTTCTAGGGAAAATGAAACGTAGGATTGTTTTTAGGCAAGATTCTTCTCTGTTAATGAGCCTAGGATGGTCTTACGCGATACCTACAGAAAAAGACTGAGATTGTTTCAATTACCAGTTAGAAAGTGGTACATACCAGTGACTTAACTTCCACTCATAATCGAAATGGTGAAGTATCAGACCATTGCAGAAAACCAGTCAGCGTTTTTTAGAGCTTCTGATTGTCGCAAGAACAGACCAAAACAAACAAAAACCAAACCAAAAACAAAAACAAAAATGCAAATATCAATTATGTAGCAAATTTTCTATTTGAGAATCTCAGAAAAGATGAAAAGGTCCAGTCAGAAGCGTTTTAAGGAGTCTTTTCCTGACAGTATTTCCCTGGGGACTACAGTATATAAAACAAAAGCAGTGATGCTGTGTGGTGGTGATGTGAGAAGGGAACGGGCTGAATGGTAGACTCTGGATTCTGGATTCTTCTCCTGACCACTTTCCTCTTGTCTGTCCTGTGGCAGCTGCTGGGGCATCTTAGCTCAGGAGAATATGATTGAAAAGCTAGGGGAGGACAGCCAGTCCCCATTTAAGAGTCTGATTTTGGAATTCAAGCATCTCTGTACTGAGCCTTCTTCAAAATTCAGTGTGCTACATTACACCCTGTAGGAAATGAGAGCTTAAATACATATTGCTGAAGAATTTATGGATCAAATGATATGATGTATGGAATTTGCTTCAAAATATTTTATGGTTGTGGACTAGATATAAAACATACTGACCATGATTTGATAACATTTGTAGTTATCAAAGTGTGGGTTTGATGGGATTCAGTGTACTGTTCTCTCCAATATGTATTTGACATCTTCCGTAATCAAAATTTTTGATATGGGCATAATTCTAACCTTTCCCTCTGATGTAACTATCACATTATAGTTTGCCATTTATTTGGGGCTTATGGTGGTTGTGCTCACGCAGACATCCATGACAGTAGGTGTATAGCAACACCCCTTGTGGTTCCCTCTGCTATCAGCTACGCGCCTGTCAGTGGCATATAAACCAAACCAGGATTTCAGCATTTGTGGCTCTGGCATGTGTCATTTTTAGGTTGGTGGGAAGAGGAGGGTGGATGAGGGATAGATTAGGTGATCTAATCTACAATGTCTACCTGTAGTAATTGTTAAGCCTTTTACATTTTGTATTGAAAAAGAGCATTTCCTTAACATTGTTAGAAAGTGAAGTTCTCAAAATGTGGGGGAAAAGAGATTGGACTGAGAAACATGACCATCTCAAATTACTGTTTTTACCTCCATGGGTTAGAGATGGATGTGTCTCGTTTGTAGAACAATTTAAGTTTATTTTGAACAGAATACGGGCCACTTAAGAGAGCTGTGTAGAGTCTGGGTTGGCAGAGACTGGCTTTAATAGCTGGTATCGCCACTTAGTAATTGCCTGTTGCAAGTCCCTTATTTTTAGGTGCTTGAGTTTCTTCATTTGCCAACTGAATGTGATTTGTAAAAGAAAGTGTTTTGATATGAAGATTTAGAGCTACTGAAGAAGAATTTATTGTGTTTCATTTTAAATATCAAATGACTGGATAGTTTCCATTTTTACTATTCGGGAAGCCACACCTTCTTAAAAAGCAGAAAGTTAGTGCTTTTTGCTTCCTCAGTACCTGTCAGTAATTTCTTTTGTTGGAATTCAGCTACCTTCTCTCTCTTGAAGGACACCTTGTTAAAAGTTAAACGCTAGAGCCATGTCAGATGTAAGAATGAGTTATTTCAAGGTCTTGCGAAGAAAGTTCTCAGAAAGTATGATGAAATCAAGAAGGAAAACCCAAGGGAGCATATACTGAGAATCCTTGTCGTTCTGGACAGTTTGTTCTTTGTCAAGTGGTGCCAGACTTTATGGCACAAATGGTACTTAGGGCAGAATGAATGGTAAATGAGCTGCAGAAAAACAGGACCTCTCTCTCTGCTGCTTCAGCTTTGAAAACGTGAAAGGGAATGCAAAGTGTTACTTAAGAACTGAGGCAGCTTCTTCTGAGCTCTCTGGTGAGCCCCTGGGGTTGTGGCCTCTGGGCTCTGGAATACTGACTCAGACTGTCTAAAAATACATAGAAATAGTTAAACAAAAGGGAAGGTAAACTGGCTTGTTGAGGTTTGTTTATACCTGTACAAGCAGTTTACCTAGAGACAATCTATACCTGTGTAGCAAGTATGCAGATTGATTTCTAGATGATGAAACACTGACATTGTCTTATGAGCCATTATAATGTTGGTCTTCTGCTTATATTTGTTTTCAGGGTAATAAACTGTACTGGGTGATTTTTTCCCCCTCATCCATTCCCCCTCCGTTCCCAGAAGCATGCATGCGTCCCATATGACCCCTAGATGTGTATCATGACAGCAGTGTAAAATTTTGGTTTTACCCCTTTGAACTATTCTTCTGTCCCTTTACTTTTGCCAGCATGTTTGTTAACTCTCAGTAATTGATTTGGTGGGATTTTTTTTTTCATTTATCCTTTTAACACAGAGTTATTTCCTTTATTTCAGAGCAGTTTTATCTGAAAGGATAAACCTATCTCTTGAAATAATCATGTAGTCTTACATATATACAATGGAATATTATTCAGCCATTAAAAAAAAAGAAATCTTGCCATTTGCGACAAGATGGGTGGACCCAGAGGGTATTATGCTACACAAAATGGCTCAAACAAAGACAAATACCGTGTGATTTCACTTATATGTGGAATCTAAAAATCAAAATAAACGACAAGTAAAACACAAACAAAACTCGTAGATACAAAGAACAAACTGATGATTGCCAGATGGGAGGGGATTTGGAGGGCTGAGTGAAAAACGTGAAGGAAGTGCAAATCGCTAGTTATAAAGACAGTCACGGGGTTGTAAAGAATAGAATGGGGAATATAGTCAAAATATTGTAATAACTATGGTTGGTGTCAGGTGGTACTACTAGACTTATCAGGGTGATCATAAATTACTGTGTTTCCCCGAAATAAGACCTAGCCGGACAATCAGCTCTAATGTGTCTTTTGGAGCAAAAATTAATATAAGACCCAGTCTTATTTTACTATAATATAAGATTGGGTGTAATATAATATAATATAATACCCAGTCTTATATTAATTTTTGCTCCAAAAGACACATTATAGGTGATGGTCTGGCTAGGTCTTATTTTTGGGGAAACAGGGAATGTAAATGTCTAATCACTATGTTGTACACCTGAAACTAATATAATACTGTATGTCAACTGTAATTGAAAAATTTTTTAATTACTTGAAAATATCAAAAAATAATCATGTCATTTGTTTCTAATAATTCAGAATATTGCTATCTATAGAAGAGTAGAAATGACTGTTGCTTTTATTAGAGTAAAATCATCGCTATCAAAGATACTATCATTAGAGGGTGTTGGTGCCACTTTAACAACAGGAACCCCCAATTTGGGGTGCAGTGAAGAAGGGAACTTTATGCAGTGCAAACTGCTCATTGTGATAGAGCAGTGCTGTGAGAGCAGCACAGCTATGGAACAGCTCCCTAGTGTTACAGCTCAATCATGAAGCAGCACAGCATGGCTGTGAGGTGGCCCTGGGACGACATCTCTCTCTGGCTAGACAGCTCTGCTCTGCTCTGGTCCGCTCTGGTCTGCTCCACCTGCCCTGCCCTGCCCTGCCCTGCCCTGCCCTGCTCTGCCCTGCCCTGCGCAGGTCTGCTCTGGCAGGATGTCTTCCGTGTTTCAGTTCCAGCCAGCAAAACACGGTATCCGGTCCTAGGTGGAAAGGGCAAGTGTGCTCTCTGACTCAAAGGGAGCTGACTTACAGAGACAGAAATCCTCACCCCGGGTCCCTGATTGGTCTGTCATGCACATGAGGACTCAAAATCCTCACTGTTTGATTGGTTTTAAAAGCACTGTCCCAATTGTTTGAATGGAGACTCTCTGATTGGTTGGTGAAGATGCTGATGCTCCAATTGGATGGAGTAAGTCTCAGTCCTATTGGTGGAAATACTATTCCCAGAACTCCTTTATAATGGCTGTCTCAGAGGGCGGAACACAGTGCAGGTAGACAAGTCAGTGCAGTCTTCTCCCTAAAGTGAGGTTTGCATCAGAGGCCCCTGTTCAGAAATGGCTGCTAGGCTCTGCTTTTAAATTTGAGTCCGGTAGCCACCAGGAGTCCTTCTTGCTAGGTATCTCTTTTCTCAGGGTCCACAGGAGTTAGACAGAGGGGTTAGATGCTCTTTTCCTTATATTTAGTCCATATGGTTTTATTAGTTTATTTGAACCATTCTCAGCATTTCATCATTTCATTTGCTTTCCTACTAGTTTCTAAGCTCTTCAAAAACTCATTTATTCTTTCTGTATTTTCTCAGCTTAGAAATTTGACATGGTGCTAAGTAGTTTGATGACATTTTTGCTTTCTTATTTATGCCATGAAAAGAGAGTGTTCTGATTTATGCTTTATTGTGTTTGATTAAAGATTTGGGTTAAAGGACTAGATAGACAGGGTCATCCAAGTGGCCGTTTGCTAAGCCGAAACCCCTGGCATCAGCTCTGTTTAGAAAAGGATTAGAGCAGGGAGTCTCCTTGCCCTATAGTCAGGAAGGTTTGAGTTTCGTTTGATATTATTTAAGTAATTAAATATTGAAACGCACACATGTGTGTACACAGACACTTGCACATGTGTTTATACCTCAGTTACTAAAGTAATTGAGTCTCCCTGAGCTCCATGGTGTTGTTTCTCTCCCCAAGCCTTTTGCTTGCTTCTCTCTTGCACATTGTTCATTAGAAATAGTATTTCTTGAAGGTTCGTGGTTGACGTGGCAACTGGATAGTGGCTGTAGCCTGTTTGTGGCAGAGTAGAGGCAAAGCAGCAGGCGGAGAGGGAGGGAGAGATGTCCTCAGGAGTTCTGCAAGAATGAAGAGGGAGGAAGCAGGCTGAACAAAGACAGCTCATGGGAAGTCTGTTAGTCACCGGCCTGTTTCGGGTTACAGACATCCTTCTGTCAGGACGTTGGTGAAGGGAAGGGGAAGAATGACGACAGGGCTAGTTTCTGTTCTCTGTTGTAGCAGCTGCCATCTTTCACACAGCACTGACTTTTCAGTGACTTTCATATTCATCACGCCCGCCATCCTGCTTAGTTTTTATATGTATGGGGATGAGAATGAGGTAGATGATGAGGGAAGAGATCATGTATCATCTCTCAAAAGCTCATTTTGTGACAGAAATTGTTCAGAATATTGTATTAGATTTTAGAGTTTGACTGATCCTCCTCTGAAAATGAGGAAACTCAAAAATGTGAGGCAGGCCTTGGGGCCGTCACAAAGCTGGCCTCGGGCTCTCCTGGAGCTGTGCTTTCTGTCTGTGGCAGACGTCAGTGTGAAGTGGTAACATCGTCCTTTTCACCACAAGTGTTCTGAGGTTAGAAAACAGGCTGCTAATTCTGTTATTGCATAGCAGGAGTAATGACAGGAAGGGAAACACAGGAATGGCCATGACCAAGAAAATGTGTGCAGCGCTGTCAGGTAGCACAGAACACCCCCGCCCCAGCCAGTGTGTCGGCTCATAGGAAATGCTTGAGAAACTTGCAGTTCTTATCATTACCCTCCTTGGAACTATGGAGAAGAGTTGAGAGCTTCCTAAAGGTTCCTTTATTCTCTTTCGTTTCTTGAAAATGTAAATGGTATGTTTGTCCATTTTCCTCTTTCCTGGAGCAACACTCGTGTGAAATTATTATGGGAACCTGGGTGAACTTGGCCCGGAAACCTCCTCTTGTACCAGACAGTGCTGACAGGAAGGAGCTGCCTGGTCTGTACGGAGGGGTGGGCGCTGCCATATCCTCGGGCCCTGGGTTGAATGATGAGTTCATTTGTGGCCTCTGGCTTAGAGAAACTAAGAATGGAGTAAACTGACTGGGACTCCATCTAACTGACCATTTTATTATGTTGTACTTTTCTTTTTTAACCCATTAGTCCCCTTCCTTCCTAGTTTCAAGTGAAGATCAGTTGTTTTTAAGTTGCCAAGTGAGACATGTACTTTATAGTGGGTACTTTAAGCTCTCAGGAGCTTCTAAGAACAGTCAGTTAGAGTCCTGACTTTAGCGTCTGGGTTCAATCAGGAGAGAAAAAAACACACAGTAATTTGAATGAAGAAGGTTTCATATAAAGATAGAATGGTTGACTCCAGGGTGATAAGGGATTGGCTGGTAAGACATGGAGAGAATGCTCAAGAGTATAGGAATAGCAGCTACTACCCCAAAGGAGGCGCCCCAAGGCTCACAGAACGGCACAGAAGTTGTGGTGCCATGCCACGGAAACTTGCTAGAAGTCTGAACTTGTAGGAGACCCTCCCTCCAGGGTGCCAGGGAAGGTTGGTCACGTGAGGTATCTCACGGGAGGCACTCTACTCCAGAACTGCTGAGAGTGGGGGACGTGGGCATTATGCTGCGGGCTGCTGCGCTGCAGCAGTGAGAGGCCACCTGCATACCAGCAGGGGCTGCTGCCAGGAGGCTGCCTGCCACTGGCTGCTCTGGCTGCCATGCCTGCAAAAGCTGGACACTGACGGAGCTATGTGTGCTGCAGGAGGCTGGTGCCCAACACAGTCTTACACCCAGGAGCTTGCCAAGCGCTTTCCTCCGGCAGGTCTCTTCAGCGCCCTCTACTGGAGAGCCCCGGTGCCAGCTGGCTGAGGAGACAGTAGGCAGTAACCAGCACACCGAAGATGCTCCAGTAATACTCCATCAAGGAAATGAGTGGGTCTGTCTGCAGTAATAATTACTATGCTTTTATATATTATTGCTACATTTATGGAATACGTCTTCTTAAGAAGAGCTAAAGGAATTGAACAAAGAGCTTCCCATCCAACCCTATAAACTGCTTTCAAAAACCCAAATTATCCTGTGACAGACGATGGTGAGCTCTATGGGGAGAGAGAAGGGCTGAGAACAGGAGCCGGAAGAAGAGGAGGAATGTGCAGAAGACGCCCGGGAGGAGCTGAAGCCCTAGTTGTGTGCTGGACATCATTACATGACAGCAGCAGGGGGTCAGGCCTCCGTGGCCTTCTGTCATTTCCACATCTTTTTGGTCACACTTGGAAAATCTAAGTCATGGTAGCTAAAACAATTCCGTAACTTTCTATATATACTTCATGAGATTTCAGGTTAATGAAAGAGAAGAAACCTTTTTTTAAAAATCCTTATCTGTTTGTTTGTTTTTTGCCTTATTAGCACTTGTAACCACTTAACATTTTCTATTTTATTTACTTCCCTTGCTTATAGTCTGTGCTTCCCCCTCTGCTCTTTTATTTCCCCAGGTGTACAAAGCAACATAATGATTAGACATTGACACCCCTCACAAAGTGATAACCCCACCAAGTCTACTACCCATCTGACACCGTATATAGCTATTACAATACCATTGACTGTATTCCCTATGCTATACGTTACATCCTGTGACTATATATAAATATACAGATATAAATACACACACACACACAGGGTGCCAAAAAAAGACATTTTAAGAAAGGAAAAACTATTAAAATTGTAATACAATGAATGACACTAGCATTCATTTGATTAACACCATTGTTTGAGCGAACATCATACTACACATTTCTATTATAATTCAATTCTCCAAAATGTCATACATAGATAACATCTGTTAAAATGTGTAGTTGTTTTTGTGGAATTTTTGGGGTTCTTTCTCTATAATATCATGTCATCTGTAAATAATGGCAGTTTTACTTCTTCCTTTTCCATTTAGATGCCTTTTATTTCTTTTCTTGACTGATTGCTGTGGTTAGACCTTCCAGAACTATGTAGAATAAAAGTGGTGAAAGTGGGCATCCTTGTCTTGTTCCTGATCTTAAGGGGAATGCTTTTAGCTTTTCGCCATTGAATATGATGTTAAATGTGGGCTTGTCATATATGGCCTTTATTATGTTGAGATATGTTCCCTCTATTTCCACTTTGCTGAGAGTGTTTATCATAAATGGTGCTGGATTTTGTCAAATGTTTTTTCTGCATGTATTAATATGACCATATGATTTTTTTTTTCATTCTGTTTATGTGATGTATAACGTGAATTGATTTGTGGATAGAGAACCAGCCTTGCATACCAGAATGAATCCCACTTGATTGTGGTGTATGATCTTTTTAATATATTACTGAATATGGTTTGCTAATATTATGTTGATAATTTTTACATCTATGTTTATTAGGATTATCGGCCTATCGTTTTCTTTCTTTTTCTTTTTTTTTGTAATGTCTTCGTCTGGTTTTGGAATCAAGATAGTGGTGGCCTTGTAAAATGAGCTTGGGAGCTTTCCTCCTACATTTTTTGGAATAGTTTTAGGAGAATAGGCGTTAATTCTTTTTTGAATGTTTGGTGAAATTCACCTATGATGTCATCTGGTCCAGGACTTTTGTTTGTTGGGAGCTTGTTGGTTACTGATTCAATTTCATTGGTAGTAATTGGTTTGCTCAGATTTTCTGTTTCCTCTCGATTCAGCCTTGGAAGATTATATGCTTCTAGAAATTTATCCATTTCTTCCAGATTGTCCAATTTGTTGGCGTATAGTTGCTCATAGCATTTTCTTAATATTTTTTGTATTTCTGTGGTATCAGTTGTCACTTTTCTTTCATTTCTGATTTTATTTATTTGGGTCTTCTCTCTTTTTTCTTCTTGGTGAGTCTCATTAAAGGTTTGTCAATTTTGTTTGTCTTTTCAAAAAACCAGTTAACCAGTTACTGCTTTCATTGATCTTTTGTATTTTTTTTTAATAGTCTCTCTTTCATTTATTACTGCTCTCATCTTTATTATTTCTTTCCTTGTACTCACTTTGGGCTTTGTTTGCTTTTCTTTTTCCAGTTCCCTTTGTGTAAAGACAATGCTTTTTGAGATTTTTCTTGTTTCTTTAGGTAGGCCTACATTGCTATGAATTTCTTTCTTGGGGCTGCTTTTGCTGTGTTCCATAGATGTTGGGTCGTTGTATTTTCTCTGTCTCAGGGTATCATTTGATTTCTTCCTTGGTCTCATTGTTGACCAATTCATTATTTACTAGTATGTTACTTAGTCTCTGTGTTTGTGTGTTTTTCTTGTAATTGATTTCTAGTTTCATACTACTGTGGTCAGAAAAGATGCTTGATATGATTTTAGTCTTCTTAAATTTATTGAGACTTGTGGCCTAACATGTCATCTGTCTTGGAAAATGTTCCGTGAAAAGAATGTATGTTCTGCTGCTTTGGGGTAAAATGCTCTAAAAATATCAATTAAATCCATCTGGTCTAGGGTGTCATTTAACAAGGTCCACTGTTTCCTTGTCGATTTTCTGTTTGGAAGATCTGTCCCTTGGTGTCAGTGGGGTGTTAAAGTCCCCTACTATGATTGTGTTACTGTTGATCTCTGCCTTTATATCTGTCAGTATTTGCTTTATATATTTAAGTGCTCGTATGTTGGGTGCATAGATGTTTACTAGGGTGATGTCCTCTCGTTGGATTGGTCCCTTTATTATTATGTATGTCCTTCTTTGTCTCTTATTATAATCTTCATTTTAAAGTCTATTTTGTCCAATATAAGTGTTGCTACCCCAGAGTTTTTCTTATTTCTATTTGCACGAAATACCTTTTTCTATCCCTTTACTTTCAGGCTGTGTGTGTATGTGTTTCGGTCTGAGGTAGGTCTCTTGTAGACAGCATATGCATGAGTCTTGTTTTTATATCCATTCAGCTGCCCTATGTTTTTTGATTGGAGAATTTAGTCCATTTACATTTAAAGTGATTATTGATAGGTACATAGTCATTGCCATTTTATTATTCATATTTTTTACCTTTGTTTGTTTGTTTTCTCCTTTCCTCTGCTCAAAAAAATTCTTGTAACATTTCTTGTAATACTATACTGACTTGGTGGTAATGAATTCTTTAGCTTTTTGTCTGGAAAGCTTTTTATCTCTCCTCAATTTTAAATGATATCCTTTCTGGGTAGAGTTGTGTTGGTTGTAGACCCTTGTTTTTCATCACTTTGAGTATTTCTTGCCACTCCCTTCTGGCCTGCAAAGTTTCTGTTGAGAAATCAGCTGACAGTCTTATGATAGTTTCCTCCCAAGTAACTAGTTGTCTTGCTTTTGCTGCTGTTAGGATTCTTCTCTTTGTCTTTAACCTTTGCCATTTTAATTATGATGTGTCTTGGTGTGGAGCTGTTTGGGTTCATCTTGTTTGGGACTGTCTGCACTTGCTGGGCTTTATGTCTCTTTCCTTGGCCAGGTTAAGAAAGTTTTCAGTCATTTCTTCAAATAGGTTCTCGATCCCTTGCCCTCTCCCTTCTCCTTCTGATACTCCTCTGATGCGAATGTTGTTTTCCTTGATGTTGTCCCAAAGGTCCCTTAAACTATCTTCATTTTTTTTTAATTCGTTTTTCTTTTTGTTTTTCCAATTAGGTGTTTTCTCCTACTTTGTCTTCTAAATCGCTGATTCAGTCCTCTGCTTCATCAAATCTGCTGTTGATTCCTTCTAGTGTATTCTTCATTTCAGTTATTGTATTCTTTATTTGTGACTGGTTCTTTTCTACTGTTTCTGTGTCCTCCTTTATGCTTGCTATCTCTTTGTTGAAGTTCTCACAGAGTTCCTTAAGCATTCTTATAATCAATTAACTCTGTCTCTGATAGGTTGGTTGCCTCCATTTCATTTAGTTCTATTTTCGGAGGTTTCTCCTGTTCTTTTATTTGTGACACATTTCTTTGTTTCCTCATTCTGGCGCCTCTCTGTGTTTGCTTCTATGTATTCTGTAGATCTCCTATGCCTCTCAGTCTTTGCTGGGTGGCCTTATATAGAATGTGTCTTGTGTGGTCCAATGGCACAATCTCCCTGATCTCCTGTGTATGTGTTCCAGGAGTGTCCCTTGAGTGTGATGTGTGTGTTCTCCTGTTGTAGTTGAGCCTTGATTGCTTTTGGCATGTCAGTGGGTGGGATTGACTCCCAGGCTGACTGTGAGGATTAGCTATACCCACAGTGTATGAGCTGCTGTGTGGGGGCTGACCCCTCAGAGGAGGATTTGCCCCTGCAGGCTCTTGTGCCTGTTAAGACCCCCGTTTGGGTATGCCGCTTGTGGGGCTAACCAGGTAGTGCTCTGGTGTGGTCTGAAGCTGGCCTCTCTGTGTTGTTTCGGGTATATCTTGGTAGGGGCTCCCATGCAGGCCAGTTTCAGCCTTGCCTGTTACTGGCTCACAGCTATCTGGTAGGAGCCAGAAAGCTATTACATATGTGGTTGGCTGCTGCCTGTGCTGGTCCTGGAGGTGTGTAAGGGTGGCCTCGCTGTGAACCAAAGCCACCTGCCACCAGTCGTGGGCCTGAGGCAACTTAGCGAAAGGCCTAGGGCCCTGTAGGCCTATTGCCACCTGCTGGCTGCTGGAAAAGCCAGATGATTGAAAGAGCCTCTTAGGTGCATGGGTTGGTATGGTTGGGCCAGTGTTGAGAGTGCCCTCAGAGATGCAGCACTAGCTGGGTGGGGCGGGGTCCCAGGGAGTCACAAGACGTAGATGGAAATTTTTACGAAGCTAATGCAGATTCAGTTTTTAATGCCAGTCCCCTCCCTGCCTGTGACCACTTTACACCTCTCCCTGAGAACACCGCAGCCAGCCACTGCTTACCTCAGGCTCTCAAATTCCCGAGAACTCCCCAAGAGTGGCTGCAGCATACATTTTGGGTTGCTATCCACCACCCAAATTTCCTTGGACCTTCATGGGCCGTGCATTGCTGCAAAAGGCCTTAGTGCCTTTTGGGGAGGGGCCCGCCACTCAGGTGCCCAGAGTGCTGCTGGCAACGCAGCTCTAGGTGGGCGGGGTGGGGTTCCAGGGAGCTAAGGGGTGTAGTCAGTGGTTTCTGCAAAGTCAGTGCAGTCTCAGCTTCCGCACAGGTGCTGGGCCCACGACCACCCCACAAAAACACCCTGAGAACAACGCGGCCTGCCACCATCCGTCTCAAGCCTGCGGGTTCCTGAGTGCTGTCCAAGAGACGCTGCAGGGCAGGTCTTGGGTTACTGTCCACCAGCAAATGTTTCCCGGGCCGCCACCATGGGCCATCCACCTGCTGCAAAAAGGCTTCTGCAGCCTGTGGGACAGGGCCAGCAGCCCAGCAGTCACGGATGTCCCAGCGGATGTAGCACCAGCTGTGTGGGGTCGGGGACCCAGGGTGTCACCAAGGTGGTGCACACACACGATTCCATCAGACTAATGTGGTCCAGACCTGCCCTTTTGGGGGAGAGCTTAATACTGGAAAGATGCCCTCCTCTAGGCCACACGTGTGTCAGGTTCCACACAGGGACAATGGTGGCACCTGTCCCTCCAGCTCCCGAATCCACACAACTCTGTCCTTCCCCACGTGTCCCTGGGCCTCCCGCGCTGCCGTCCCTCCACAGAAACCAGGCGAGTGCCCGCAAGCACGTCCATGTGCTGGCTCTACAGGAGGGCATCTGGGTTTCCAGTCACCCATCGTCCCACCGGGAAGGGCAGACAGAGTCCTCACTGATTTTCACTGCCAGATACGTGAACTCTTCTTTCCGGCACAGGACCCCTGGGCCGGGGAGCCTGGCATGGGGCTGGGGCTCCTCCCTCTTCAGGGGGGGCCTCTTCCACCTAGGTGTCCATCCTGGCGTTCAGCCACCATCGCTGGGCTTGGGGTCAGCCCTCTTCACGTGTCCCCCCTTCCTACCACTCTCGATGTGGCCTCTTTATATCCTTAGTTACAGGGTTCTGTTCAGCTCGTCTTCAAACGATTCTTGAGGTTGATTGTTCTATAATTCATTTGTAATTTTGGTGTGATTCTGGGAGGCAGTTGGCATGGCGTTTACCTAATCTGCTATCTTGGACCTCTCAGAAGAAACCTTTTTAAAGTTAGGAAAAAAATAAAACTTTCATTTCTTCTGCTTGATCCTGTCCTATATTTTCAAATGTTGTTCAGTGCAGTAAAATATACATGAAAACATGTTCCATGTTAAAAAGAAAACAACTGGCAATGAAATAGAAGTAGATTTAAATTTGAAAGGATTATTTTCACTTGACTTGAGTAAAATGTTATTTTCTGTCCTTCCATACTGAAATTCTCCTGGTTTTCTTTTGTCATTGAGGAAAAAAGAGTCATATTAAGCTTAGTCACAAAATTAAAACTCCCACTGACTTCTACCAGCTTAGCTAGAGGGCACTGTTCAATGAGATATCCTGGCTGAATCAGAACTAAAATAAGAATGTGATTGATAAGCAGAAGGTTTGGTCCTTCTGGATGGCCACCACAGCCATAGAAGGAGCTCATGAGTACACCAGAAAGGCTTCCCTGGTAAGCTGGGCATTCTCCTTAAGTCAACAATCTTAGCTAAAATTATTGTTGTTCTGTACTTTAAATACGTGTCTTTCTGAAATGTGTCTATTTTGATCAGGGCACAATATATCTTTTTGAAAAGATGTTTAAGGGTGAGAATATGTGTTAGTGGGTCACAACACTAATGCCAGAGAGGAAAGATTTGAATAATGGAGGAACTGCTACAGAGCCATTTTCCAGTGAAGATGTTTAAAAATTCAAGAGAAAAAATGCCCAACCTATGAAAGGTCGTTTTAAGAATGGTTTTTCAGCTGACGAAACAAACACTCTGCTTATTTGAGCGACTATGGGGGATCCAGTGAGAGAAAATTTTCAAGAGAGCTAGATTTCAAACTGCAGTGATGATAGTTACATGAGTTCTCGTTACTGAGAGGAGAAAGTCATGCTAACGTACATGAGCTTGCTGGAGCCTGTCTGAGCTTCTGGGGAGGGAAGGGCTCACCAGCTCTGGTCGAAGTGTCCTTTTGGGTGTATCACCCGGTACTAGAAATGTCTGGTCATCCCTACTAAAGATTATTCTAAACAGTCATCTTTCAACAGTCCTGTTTTTGTTTAAAATCATACATGAGTATGTGTATATGTATTTTTAGAAAGAATAGAGATCAAAATGTTAGCTTGTTTATTTCTAGATGCAGAAATATGAGTCTTCTGCCTTTTATAAATGTTCTGTAATAATACTTTTGGGCCAAAAGGGATGGGGAAATTAAACTTATCAAACAAAACAATACCACACAGTGCTCCTGCCCCATACACATGGGGCTTACAGAACCTTGGGCCGCCCCATTTTTCAAACGATTTGTTTGTTTTTTGCTATTAATGATTTTGCCCTTTTTTAAACTACTTTCTCAACCTAATTTTTGCTGCTTTCTCAGTCTAATTTTGTATCTTCCTTTCTCTGGTGAGTTCCCTTCTGTGATGAGAATGTGTTCATGATTGTACAGACAGGTGGCTAGTTGTAGGTAGAGTCAGATCGGCTGTGTTTGTGTAGGGCGGGAGGGGGCTCACAAATCTTGAACTCTGTTTTCTCTGCACATGGTTCAGAATGCCTCTGGATAAAATGGACCTGGATAAACAGAGTGTGATGGAGAAAGGGGAGAATGCTGTGATGAGCTTTATTCTAGTCTCTCTCCGCCTTCCCCAGACTCCGTATCCTTTACACTCTGAAGTCTTTTGTGGATGCGGATTGTGGGGTGGGTAATGTTGGAAATCTTTTCTAGAGCTTGTCCAGAGTGAGGTACTTCCCAAGAAGAAACAAGCTGCTAACTAGGCTGTTGATACTTGTTATGTTGGTTAAGATTCAGTAATTGAACTATTTATTTGCAGTAATTTGTGCCTTGGGTGGGCAGAGGATTTCTGAGCTGCGGAGCCCTATCGGGGCTGTTTGGAGTTACAGACCCCTGGGGCGAGCGGCAGGGTGCGAGTGGCGCCCCTCTCCTGTGTGCCTTGTGTACTCCCTGTGGGCTTGGAGAAGGAAACCATGGCATTTTCCCTCAGACACCAGAGGAGGGAGTTTTCCATCACCTATTTTACTAGAAACACTGTATTTTAATTGTTGATTTTAGAACTAAAAGTGTGCCTTCTGGTTTACTAACTGAAAATTTTCAACCAGAGATTGAATTGTGTTTCACTTATTTTCTTTATGAGGGATATGGACACTCTTAAAATACCACAGAGCTTGGGGCGCTGTAAATCTGTCTCCAGCACCAAAGATAGTCTAACTTTAGGTGAGTTTCCTTTCAAAGGTGTAACAGTCAGATGCAAATAGTCTTCTCTGGTCATCGCCTCCTTGTCACTGCCAGATTGTTCTGGGAAGAGCTGGACGCCCTGGGGAGGGCGGTTGCTGCCACACAGGGAGATCATTACACGCTCTTTTCACCTTCGTTAGGTGATGAAGTTTTTCACTTAGTCTCTTCAGTTATTTCTAACGTACTCTGCCGGACTTAAGAGGCTCTTCCCTGCTTTCATCACGATCCCGAAAAGCAACGCCAGTGCAAGCAGATAACAAATGTGCGATTTTCTTCATTTTAAATTTGTTTGAGAAGATGTGCACCTTATTTCTCTCTCACTCTTGCCCCTGTTGTAATAAATAATTTCTTTTTGCTTGTGCAATCAGGAATTAGGAAACAATTTAAACAGACAAGGCAAAATGGTATATTAGTTACAGTTCCATTTCCTTTTCTGGCCAGGCTTTGTCTCTTTCCTCACTGTCTGTTTAAACGAAAACACCGTGCATTTGTCCTGGAAGCTGGGAAATGAGAAAGAACTTTCCAGATCCATTATCTTTACTTCCATGTCATGATTGTTTTGTTTTTAGTAGCAGGGGAAATTCAGATTAAATTTTCCATGCGAGTACGATAGAGAATCACAGTGAAAATAATTTATTTTACCATATGGTAATTTAACCAGGCCATCTCAACAATTTGGATACTACCCCAGTGTTCATGGACACCTTTGACTGACATTGGAGAAGCTTCATTCTAGTAGTTATTGCCAAGTGCTTGGGTTAGCCATACACATACTTAAATCTTTCTGGAATGCTACAAGACATTGAATAGCCTTTTTCTCTATATTAGAATCCCATGTTTTAGAGACAATTGGTCATAATGTTCAGCATGGGTTTTAAAAACCACATAGATGAAATATTTGGTAGTGGAGCGTGTAATTCAGTAGTTGCTATTTGAGAGAATTTTAATTAAAAAATGCCAGGTATTAAGTAGATTTTTAATTTTGGCAGACATGTGCATAATTATGAAGGCTGAGCTCCTGGAAATAGCTGTAGTTTATTTTTGTATGGTAACTCTCAGTAGATTATTTATTTTTGGTTATGTATTATGTCAGGGGTGGAATTTGTTTTGGCTGAAATCGTGGAGTTAGCTGGACTGATGGAATCTGAAGCCTGGCAGCATTCTTTATTGGACGCTGAAATGGTCAGTGTAACATCAAATATGCTGTGTGTGGTCTGGCATTTAACAAGCTGTTAGGTGCACTCAGCAAGGGTCCCAAGTCCTGTCTGCTATGGCCTGAATGTTTGTGTCCCACCCCCTACCCCCCCAATTCATATGTTGAAGTCCTAACCCCTAAAGGTGATCACATTGGGAATTGGGACCTTTGGGAGGTGCTTGGGTTACGAGGGTGGAGCCCTCGTGAATGGGATCCATGCCCTTCTAAAAGTGGTGTTACAGAGATCCCTAGCCCCTTCCACCATGAGAAGGTGCTGGCGATGAACCAGGAAGAGGAGAAGAGAGTCCTTCCCACAACCTGACCATGCAGGGGCCTTGATCGTGGACTTCCAACCTCTAGAACTGTGAGGAATAAATTCGAGTTGTTTATAACCACCCGTCTGGTGTTTTGTTACGCAGCCTGCATGGACTAAGACACTGCACGGCACATAATGAGGAAATGATTGCTTCAGTACGTGGGAGAGTGTAGGGTGCAGATGATGAGAAAATGTTAAGTTTGTGAAATACAAATTCCTCTACTTTGGTGGACTTAAGGGATGTTTGGGGTTCAGAGCCGTCCTGTGGGATCTCCCAAAGACCCAAATTAGCCATGGTAATGAGGAGAGTTTATCAGATTATAGAACCTCTTGAGAAGAACCTTTAAGGAATCACAGGAAACTTAGGAAACTCTAGTTCTTCAGCAAAAAACACTTAACAGGCCTTCTGTTCAAACGAGAATGGCTTGTTTGGTATTTTTTTTAAAACTGCCTCCCAACATACTTCACGGGGCTATTTGATGCCACTGTAGTGGCACTAGTGGTTTCAATCAAGGGAGTTCAAATAAATATTTTTCTTATGGATTGTTTGTATTTGTTAGAGCTATATTAAGTGCTGAAAATGGTTTAAAAGTACCCACATGCCTGGATATAAAACTTGAGCAATGTTTATTTGGCCTCAAATTACCCTCTTGTCCTCTTGGAAAAATAACACACTTCTTTTAGCTCTGCTTTATGGTCGTTGGATAAGAGAAGTGGATGACCAACTGACACCCCTATACGACGTGTGATCACAAAATATAGTGAATGTTTAAATAAAAAGATGTATTACAGTAAAAGACACATTGCCATTAATCCCCCTCTAAATACTCCCCCTCGCTTCGAACACACTTATCCCGTCGTTCTTGCCTCTTTCTGAAGCAGTCCTGGAAGTCCTCTTTCATGAGTGTCTTTATTTCATCCTCCTTCGTGACAGTGCTCTGTGTCACACATTGCTTCTGGTACAGCAATTTCTGTCAAAAACATGCCGGTGTGTCCTCATCCATCTTATTCACCAGGTCTGGCACCGTGTGACTTCTGGCTCTTCCCCAAAGTCAAAATGATCGTGAAAGGAAAATGTTTTGAATTGATTCAGGACATTGAGGCAGCCATGACAGCTCAACTAAAGACACTCACAACCCCAAACTAAGAGCTACTTAAATGGCCTTCAGTGGGTAAATGGTTAGACAAACTATGCTACGTGTATACCATGGAATACGACTCAGCAACAAAAAGAAGTAAGCTATTGACGTGTGTGTGTGTGTGTGTGTGTGTGTGTATACACACAGTGAACTTGGGTGGATCTCAAGCGCATTATGCTGAGTGGGAAAAGCCAACCTTCCAAGGCCACATATTGTATGATTCCATTTATGTAATTGTCTTAGTCAGTTTGGGCTGCTATAACAAAAATACCATAGACTTTATGGCTTAAAGAACAAATAATTATTTCTCAAGGTTCTAGAGGCTGGGAATTCTAAGACCAAGGCTTCAACAGATGTGATGTCAGATAAGCGTCTATCTACTTCCTGGCTTATAGACAGACAGTTACTCTGGCTGTATCATCATGTGGCCCATGGAAAGTGCTCTGTGTCACTTCTTCTTATAAGGGTTTTGATCCCATCACAAGGGATTAATGTCCCACTCTCCTGACCTAATCTAACCCTAATCTCCTCCCGGAGGCCCCATCTGCAAATACTATCACATTGGGGATTAGGCTTTCAACATAGGAATTTTGGAGAGACACATTCTGTTCACAGCAATAACATTCTCGAAGTTACAATTACATAGATGAAAAACAGATTAGTAGTTCCAGGGGTTAGGGATGGCAGGGTGGGGAGAGGGTGGGTGTGACTATCAGATAACATGAGAGAAATCTCTGTAGTGATGGAATAGTTTTATATCTTGATTAGGGTGGTGGTTACATGTATCTACCCTATATACACATTGTACCAATGTCAGAATCCTGGCTTTGATATTGTAGGATAGTTAGGTAAGATGTCATCACCGGGGAAAGCTGGATAAAGTATACACAGGACCTCTCTGTACAATCTTTGCAACTTTCCGTGACTCTGTATTTCAAAATAAAATTAAAAATTTGATTGCAGTTCTTTCAGATTATTTCGAATTCCTTGGCAGATAAGAGACTACATTGTGTCTTGTATTCATGAACCATTAGCTTTTTCATAGTTCAACTGTTCTGTCTAGTAGAAATAAGACCGGTTGTTACGAAATAAAAGATAATTAGTTACATTTTTAGATCTGGTGACTCAAAGTGCTTCGCAAATTGGCAGCTAATTTTCTCTTTCATTGTTTCCATGGTTTGCTAGATCAAGTAGATGGATTATTAACCCCAGTTCCTTCATCAACAAATAATTATTGCATACCTGCTAAGTGATGGGCTCTATTCATGATATGGGCATGAACAAGACAAGATTCCTACCCTCCTGCAGATTACATTTTTGGCATGTGAAGTGAGGGAGGCTAAAAGAAGGTAGAGAACTTGTCCCCTGCCCTCCTGGATACTGTTTGAGCTGAAAGGAAAGGGGATTCTTCCAGTACCTACTTCAGTGTTCTACCCTGCAGTTTGGTATCTCTCAGTAGCATTACCTCAGTGTGGGCAGAATAGTTTGGATCTGATGATGTTTCTGGCAGGAGAAGGAATGTGATTTGCATTTACTGGACCTAATAGGGATCAAACTGTAAAGACTATTGTAAGGAAAACAAAGGCATAGAGCTTCTTTCCTTAGGTGTGGAGAAATATATCAGTTACCGGAGGCACTGATACAGGATGGATTTTATAAAGAGATAGACAGAAACATTGGAGTCAGATGTCTGAATTTGAATTTGGGGCCTCCCACTTACCTAGCTGTGTGACTTTAAGCAGGTTACTTAAGCTCTCTGAGAAGGTAATTACAGTCTTGTTTATTTTTATACGGGGTAAATTAACTCCATATGGAAGCTAATTGTAAACTGGTAAGTTGGAAGGATTATTGTTGAGAACAGAGGGCGGTGGGACTCCCTTGCTTCTTTTTCACCATCAAGACATTGTCTAGAATCTTTTCCCCACGGAGAGCACATCCCCATGTTCATGGAATTGGTCTCAGTACACTGAAATAGGAAAGTTTAAAGATAATTAAAATAAAGATTGAGTTTTAGGAGGAGTGTTTTAGGTGAGGTAGAAATGTTAATAGAGAAAATAGATTAATAGAGAAGAAGTATTCTGGGCAGGAGGCTTGGATGGCTCCCCTCTTCCTATCATGTTACCCCTAACTCAGTGCATTGTGTTTCGTGTGTGTGTGTGTGTGTGTGTGTGTGTGTCCGTGTCCCCTCCGTGTCTTGCTTGCTCCCCTCTATATTCCACATAGTCATTGTAAAATAAGCCTTGAGGTTGTTTCTTTCCTATTTAAAAATGGTGAGTCTCTTGTTCCATCAGCCACAGGCTTTGCGCCTCGGCAGGATCCACAGCCTTGGAGTTCCGACCTGTACTCTGAGATCATTAGGCTTCGAAGGGGGAAGCCCAGACCTCATTTTCTGCTTCTAGTCCTAGTTTCACCCTTTTCTAGTCAACCTACTCTGCTCTCCAGTAATTGTGTTTTACCATTTTTTTCACATAGTAATTAACACCTGAGGCTCTAGAATTAGACCACCTAGGTTTAAATCTGCACCTTAGTCCTGAGAAAAGACCAAGAAATAGTGGCTCACCTGTTACAGGCTTAGCTGGAGGTCAAATAGAAAGAGTTCTAACTAATAAGCTCCGCTCTTCTCTATTACTTCCTGCGTCCGTTCATTGAACACATTATTGACTTCTTACTGCATCCAAGGGTGAGGATAAATAAGTCAGACGTAGCTCTTAATTTTACTGACTCACAGGGCAGCCATAGGGCACATGCATGAGCTGGGTACCGTGATGCCCCTCAGAGTGTGTCAGCCGTGCCAGCCTCACCGGGAGCTTATCAGGGGCCCCAAATTCCCGGGGGTGTTTTCCACACTCTCCAAGAGATGCTTAAATGCCCACTGAAGTTGAGAGGCAGAGTGTTCGTGTTGTCACTGCCCGGCGACAGGCAGCCAGGGCACATGGCTGCTGCTTCTCTTCGAGGCCTGCCAAGCTGGCCATTCCTGCAGCAGTGAGAACAGACACAGTCCACCTGGAAGGCTGCTTGGCAAAGACTGGGTCACGACTTTGTGGAATATTCTCCAGAGCTCCCAAAACACCTCAGTAACCCAGGCCTGTCAGGCCAACGGACTGCTTTCTGCTGGAGCTCTTAACGTGAAGGGTCAGGAGCGACCCTGGCGAGCCTGGGGCTGACGTGTGTGGGCACAGTGGGAGTGACCCTGGCAAGGAAGCGGGGGAGGCCTGGACATTGTTTCGCCGTCTCCTGTCCCGCTGCTCTCAGCCCTGGACTCCCAGCTCGCAAGCAGCAACAATGGCGTTCCCAGGCAGGGTGCACCCCTCTGTTATCCCAGAGAATGAAGAAATCCCCCAGACAGCCCTGAACGGTGTCCACCAGGCTAATGGAAATGAAGACGAGAGGGCTGTGTCTAAACTGCAGCGCAGGCACAGTGACGTAAAAGTCTACAAGGAGTTCTGTGACTTTTATGCAAAATTGTAAGTGTCTCTCTCCTGGAGTTCCCCTCTTCCAGACCTAGCCTTCCTGGGCTTTTAGTTCCCGAGCCATTTGCGGCTTTCTTTCCTTGGCTTTCAGCAGGGCCTTTCCAGGGTGATGCAGCATATTCCAGCAGGCAAGTAGGTTGCCTGGCCTTGGAAACTTCTGCTGGATGAAATGCTGATGTGAAGGAAAGTGCTACCTTTAAATTAAGAGTAGGAACGTCTCTGTCTTCTTCAGTGGTTTCCTGATAATAGTACATTTTCATTGTGTTGTCCAAAAGGGAGGGTTAGAGTTTTCATTGTCAGGATTTATAATAGAAAAACTTTATCCTCTAAAACTTCCCACAGATAAGAGGCAGGTGGGGGGAAACTGAAAAATTGAATTGCAGACTGCTGATAAAGATACAGATTTTTATTATGTTTAACAGTCAGCAGTTTGAAGTAGGCCAACTGGGTTTCTTGATACTGTCTCTAGGGGACTGAAGGAATTAAAAAAGGATGTAGTGTAACCAGGAGATAGATAGACATATAGATAGATGTATCAGGCGTTTAAGCGGTTCACCCTAGAAGTTAAATCTATTCGTTTTACTAAATGGGTTTTAGCAAACCGTTTTTTATTTTTTTTAAATAGTGTAGAGTAATATTTAGACCAACTCATTCAGGTAAGATTGTTGACCTTAAGCAAAGTTGTAAGCTTGGAATTATTGCAAATCCCCAATTTAAGAGTTGAGAGTAGAGGAGAATTTGACTGACCTGATTCTCTGTTTCCATGAATCCATTCTGTGTGGTATTGCAACAGATGTCATTTATTTTTGCAGCTCATAAAGAGCTCTTTTTAAGAGTAACCGGGCAATTATAATTTCACTGCAACCAGAATGCTTGGTGAACTCTCAAGATGCTTTTTGAATTTACACATTTTTGCATTTTAATAATAGAAAATTTGTTACACATACTTTGATAAATGAGGCACTTAAATAAAGGAAAGCTGATGATGTCAAATTTTCTGTGTGTGGTTGACTTGTGGAAGTAGATCAGCTAAAACAATTATGACTGGGCAGTTACGGACATTCCGTACTAACGGCTTTTATACATGTGTATATCGGTAGGTAGGTAGATAGACAGACAGATAGACAGACAGACAGACAGACAGACAGACAGACAGACAGACAGTTAGATAGATAGATAGATAGATACAGATATCACAATGTATATAGCCCTTGTCATCAACCCTTTTGTTGAAAATTTTAGTGGAAATTCTTTTCTGAGAAATTGGCCAATTTATTATAATTAACAGCTATTAACTATCATTCATGACTGTTTAAAAAGTAACTTGTATTTTGTGTATCAAATATAAAATATAAAAATCAGCTGTAAAAAATACATAGGTTAATATAGGTTCATCCATTTTAACAAACGTATCACCTGGGTGGGGGATGTTAGTTATACGGGAACTACGTGTGTGTAGGGACGGGGGGCATATGGAGAATCACTGTGCCTTTCTCTCGATTTTGCTATGAACCTAAAACTGCTGTAAAAAATAATCCATTAAAAAAATACATAGTGCCAGAGGATTGAAAACAAGAAAGGAAAGGGAAATGTAAACAGTTCCGTAGGTTGATGAGATTATTGGTATTTTTTTTCCTGAAAGTTTCCTCTAATGTTCTGTTCCTTTTCTTTTCCTGCTTGTTATAAAAAAGAATACTTCTTCAAAAAATACATGTTATCTCTAAAACTAGTTTATTTTTCCTGTGTATGCGAAAAACCTATGTGCTTCTTTTTATAATGTGTCTACCTATTTTCTAATTCTAACTATTTGAGTACTTGAACTTGAATATAAACAGTCTGTAGTATAAAAATCAATGATAAACAGTTTGATCTTGGGACCCCTTTACACTTTTAAAAATTACTAAGGTCCCAAAGAGTTTTTGCTTTATCAATATTTACTACATTAGAAACTAAAACTGAGAAATATTTTAAGTATTAGTTCATTTAAAATAATAAGCCCGTTACACAATAATATTAAATATTAATGTTAATTTTTTAATGTAAAGTGTTTCTAAAACAACAAAAGCTTGGTAGGAATTGTAGCGTTGTAGCATTTTTGCAAATCTCATTAACGTCTGTCTTAATAAAAGACAATTTCTCATAACTGCTTCTGCATTTATTCTAATATGTTGTTTTAGATTAAAAGCATATAAAGAAAACACGGTCTACCACAGAGATGTAGTTTGAAAAGGAATGACCTTTGAACCCCTTAAAAAGGTCACAGTGGCCCCTAAATTTTGAGAACCACTGACCTAGGTAATAATGAATTAGGACATTCTGGAATGGTCTTCTTTTCTAGATTTTTTGGCGTTCTATTAAAATCATTGAGGTTTTGGTGAATCCAAACCCTTTTGAGAGAGTTTTAAATGAATAAAAATGCTTTATATTTGAGTAGCCTTTTCTGGTTTCCAAAGTGGTTTTATATACTATTTCTTAGTACATCCTCAAAACTAAGAATTATCAGGGCAGGTATGGGTTTACTATACTTCATAAAGCATGTATTTTGTGGATTTTCGTCAGGAGAAAGGAGGAAGCACAAACCTTCGCAGAGCTTTGCTAAAACTTCCATAATTTATCTGGCTTATGGCAAAGCCATGTGAAGAAGGGAATTTTACAGATTTTTCTCCCTAACCTACAGAAATTTTGAAATGACAAAGTAGAAAATGCCTTTTAATATGTGATTTAGGCCAGGTTAGCCAAGCAGTGAGGCTGCTTCCCTTCTTTCTTTTCTCCTTATTTGCGGGGGAGGGTGATTTTAATTCTATACTGAAGCCTGTCAAGCCTAAATTAAGCCTAAAATTGAGTGTTGATTGGTACTGGACTGTGAATATGGTACTAAGTTAAGGCAAGGCTACAAAATAGGAATACTGCTCTTTAAAACTTTCGGGGAAGAAGGCCAGGTTGCCCTCCATTAGGGTAAGGTGGAAGTGAAACAAGGTGTGTGTGAACACTTTTGCTAAAGAAGCAGCAAAACTTAGAAACTGGTAAGAGACAAGGCAATTAATCTGTCCATAAAATGCAGACTCGCCTGCCCACCTGCCTCACAGGGAGGTTGTGAAGATCCAGGAGAACGAAGGCAGTACCTGTACAGGTGGACTGATTCAATGCTGGGGGGTCAGAAACTGCCCCAGGGAACCAGACACATAAGTAGAGTTTGCTCTCTGAGTGGGCATCTGAAAAGAAACTTGCCAAATTACGAAGGACAGCTTAGCCAATGACTGCTCTGGTTAGGGGACCTTCTCCACTTGGAGGCCTTCCAGAAACAAAACAGTTCTTTACATGAAGTTCAGAGGGCCCATTAGAGAATAACTAGTTATCTGATCATATGCTTTTCTTGCAAAGTGCACAAATCTTGGGACCATTTGTTGGATGCCTCCTGTGTAGAGTGGAATGACTGGCGAGGGAGTTACAAGTCTTTGGGCTCATCGTCAGTAACTCGACGCCTGCTTTTACTTTCCTCATTGTAAAGTGTGGTGGTGTCCCTATCGTGTCCTTTCAAGTGTTTGAAATTGATTCTGTATTCTAGTTGTGATTTTGAGTGGGAGACCTGGATTCTCATCCTGTAGCTTCCATTAACGAATTACTGGCTTTGTGGGGTTGGGCCAGTCACTCCACTTCCCTGAATTTACATTTCATCATCTGTAAAATGATAGTCATAATGGTAAAATTCTTTGATTTTAAGATATATATTATAATATTAGTATTCAATATTTGTCTTGTCAATTAGATTATAGGACTGAGGGATTTTGGCTGGTTTTAAGAGTTACTTAAGCAGTTGCTTTCAATAGGATGTAACCAAAGGGATCATCTGTGTCTGTTCTATGACATGGCGTTCAGTTGACGTGGTTTAGATTCTGTTCTCAGGAGGGAGAGAAATTGGCTTTGAGATTCTCACTTGTGGGTATTTTAATTAAGCTTCTTTTCAAGCTGTAAACTCGAGCTCCACGAGGGCAATTCTTGACCTTCATCTCTCTCCCTAGAGCCTAACAGGTAGTAGGCACCTGCTTGTGGTATATTTATCAAGAGGAATGTCAAAACTGTTGAAGAAAAACAGGTTCGAAGCAAGAGGCTCGTTCTGAACCTAAGGTGCTAGGGCAAAGAGATGGGAAAAGTCTGAGTTGAGTGCTTATGACACAAGCAAGAAATTGGCCTTTATAGATAAAATCTTTTTATGATCAGATAGAATGTGCTTTTTAGTTCTTTGCGTTTTTTTGTTCTTAACGTCTAAGAAAAGGTTGGCAATCCGTGATTTCGTGTCCTTTGTGTTACAGCAACATGGCCAATGCCCTTGCCAACGCCACTTGTGAGCGCTGCAGGGGGGGCTTTGCGCCCGCCGAGAAGATTGTAAACAGTAATGGCGAGCTGTACCATGAGCAGTGTTTCGTGTGCGCTCAGTGTTTCCAGCAGTTTCCGGAAGGACTTTTCTATGAGGTGAGTCAACCTGGACAGAAGCATAAAGGTACCATTCCCCTTCCCTCCTTTTTTTGAGGCGTCCCTCTTCCCTTTAAATTTCAATGTCAAAGATTGCATCGAAGTGCCAGATACAGAGCTGGATATTTGCAAACTGTCAGGTCAGTGGTGGCTTATGTGTGCCCTGACAGACCCCACCATTTATACTGTTCATTTCATCTTCCTATTTCAGAACCCGCAGTACCTGTGACTCAGCCTGTCAGACCTGAGCACTTAGCTGAGCAAATTCTTTCATAAACTTCAGCCACGGTTTTTCTGGCATATCCACTCAGGTCCCCACTTGTTTGCTCCCTACACATACTTGCGTGATTCCTGCCTCTGTGTCTTTCCTCCTTCTCAAAGCACCACTGGATATCCTCTCTAGAGGAAAGGTATCTGTTACCTACTCCGTGACTTTCAGGCAACAAGTGGGACCTTCCATGTGTTTATTTTCTAAAGAGGATCTTGTTTGAAATGAGTATTTGGGGGGAGATGCCCTGCCCACATTTAGCTCTTCTATGTGTCTTACGGTCTTTTTCAAATACTTTATTTTTTGTGATGCTCTGCTGTTACCCTGTGGTCTACACTTGGTATTCTTATGACTGAAGCCCCCTTCTCACAGTAAACGTCTATGTTTAGGACTGGTCTAGGGAGGCTGACCCTGTGCTCTTAATGGAGATAAAATTGGTGAGAGAGAGAGAGAGAGAGAGAGAGAGAGAGGTGTCACTTAATTTACTTTTACCAACTTCTTAAATATTTGTATATATATGTTATTCATATGTGTATCTCTATATGATAATATGCGTATATGTACATAGGACTATGTTATAACTATAGATGGCTGCTGTTTGAGTTCTTCTTTTGCCTAACAGGTTTAATTTCCCTCCTTTATAAGCCATTCCTGAGGAAGGAAAGGTAGTTGTTAAAGGTCATTAGTAAGTTGATTGCGGCTCAGACAGCATTTTCCCGTAGAAACAATGCCTTGTGAGAGTCTGGTTCCAGGGCCAGCCATCCGTAATGGGTACATGAAATAAAACCACTGTGGGTATAGCAACTTCACTCTGGGAAAGAACCTTAAGAGTTTTGATTCAGGAACACTATTGTATTCACTGGAACACATTTTGAGCTTCTACTATGTGCTAGAAATACACATTTACTACAACAAAAATGCTAGCAATAAGAACAGGAATTATGTTTCTCCGTTCTTTCAGTTCTTAACTCCTTCCCTGGGGAGTGGGAATCTCTTTTACTGTCCAGGGTGATGGCCTTTGGATGGGAATGGCAAGTGACAGTTGGGGTGGGAGCAGAGCAGAATAGGCACAGTGTCCAATGGCAGAAGGGAAGACATGGGGAGAAGGGCTGGGCGGGTTAGAGATCCCCCTTGCGCTGTGGGTGGGGCTGCCATTGGTAATGAGCCAGGTAGCAATTAGATTCAAGAAGAAAAGGAAATCACTAGGGGCTGAGGCAGGGGAAGAGAAAGGCAACGGGGTCAGGAGGGAGATGCAAGGACCTGCATCTGTGGAGTCTTGACAGAACATTCTCAGATCTCTGAGCAAGCACAGTGGAGGCGGGCGAGGACTGTGGCAAGGTAGGAGGTAAGCCTCCCAAAACACGTTTAAGGGAATCCGAGGAATCTGCCTCCAGAGGAAACACTGGTCTTCATATTTTGTAAAGCCCATTGTCCCCCTGCCTTGTTTTCCCATGAGGCCCAGAGAGGTTGAAATGTCATTGATAACACGGCAGATTTGTGACATGAATGGGTTTAGAAACTAGTTTGCTGTCCTAATACTCAATATGGTATACTTTCCTTTACATATTCTTTTCAAATCTGGGATATTTTCATTGACATGGATAATTATGGCCAATGCCTTAGAAGACATTCCAGAGGAGCAGTAGAGAACTCAAAAGAGAAAGGCAGGCTCTATATTTTTAAACATTTTTCTTACTTCTGTGGCCTTCTATACCCTATCACTTTATTTTTCCTTTATTGTCTGTTTGCCTGCCACTTTGGAATTTATATCATTAAGCACGATCACCTTCTAAGCTCCTGGTTCCATATTTGGATTCTGTCAGCTGCCAAGCTGCTTGTGCTTAGTCAGAGGGAAGGCTCTGTAAGAGACTTGAGTAGGACAGAATAAAGCATGACTCACATTTGTCCTCCTGCCCACCCTTCACGCCTCTTTACTTCTGAGCTATAAATACCCTTCCTGGGCTTGTCTGATAGTGTTCTAGAAGATGTTACCAACACCCACAACTAGTCTGTTAATAGGCTGTTGTCCAGCTTAAGCTCCCTGGGTTCCTGAGAAAGATTGCTTTTTTAGCTACATTTCCAATTAAAACCCCTTGTCCAGGCCAGAATACTACCTTTCCGTTTGGTTGAAAGATATTAGAGAAAAAGCTATCCAGGGCTTCCAAGAAATAATCTGCATTTTCAATTGCATCCAGCAATAAATTGTTTTCCAGAAAAGGAAGCTCGCAAACTACCTGGTTTGCTTTCCTTTTGAGACACAACTCTATGCTGCAGTCTTGGTGGTAATAGCAAGTGCATCCTTTCCACTCTGTACTTTTGATATGGTTTTTGTCCTTCCCTTATTTCCATAGTCCTTACTCTTTCCTCTAGGAGGCTAGCCATAAAGACTAACAGGTGGGTTCTCTGGACTCACTTTCCTTTGAAAATGAGGTTCACTTTTTACTGTGGAACTTGCTGGTGTTTTGGATCAGATGGCCAGGACATTCTTCCCTTTGCCCACAAAGTCAAGTCTAGCGTGAGACTACTGTTTCCTGCCCACTCCCTAGGATGTGTGTCTGGAGGTAAGCTGATGGAACTCAGATGTCTCTGGCTCATCTGTAGCGCCTGTTAAGAGTGAGTTAGCAGCAACCACGATTAATTATTACCCACATTGGCTCCTTACTCAAGATGAATTTGAATCCCACTGGATTATGTGGCTTAAAAAACAAACTTAAGGTTTTCCCTTAAGATGATAATACATCACCACTGAAGGATGTTAAGGTGGGACTTAATCATTCTTCTGCTCTGCAGCTTCTGTCATTAATCAGGACTGTTTCACACAAAAAATAAATAAATGGACTGTTTCTTTACCCAAGGTGTGTCCTTTTTTATTAGATTTTTTTATTTTCAGTTATAGCTGATGTACAAAGTTATATTAGTTTTAGATGTGCAATACAGTGATTAGACATTTATTTAACTTACAAAGGGATCACCCTGATAAATCCAGGACACATCTGACGCCACACATAGTTATTACAGTACTGTATTTCCCATGTTATACTCTACATCCCCATGTCTGTTTTGCAGCTACCAATTTGTATCTGTTAATCCCTTTCCTGCTTCACCCATCTCCCCAACCTTCTCCAATCTGGCAGCCATCAAAATGTTCTCTGTATCTATGGGCATGTTTCTGTTTTGTTTGTTCGTTTATCTAGATTCCACATATAAGTGAAATCATATGACATTTGTCTTTCTGTGTCTGACATAATTCTGCTCAGCAAAATACCTTCTAGATCCATTCATGTTGTTGCAGATAGCAAGATTTCATTCTATTTTATGGATTAGTAATATTCCATTGTACGAGGTATGACAATTAAGTTCACGAACTTATTGCAATGATGTCGCTAACCTTTTTTGATATCAGAGGGATTGTTCATTATGAATTTATACCAACTGGACCGTTAACCAAGTTCACTATTTGGAAGTGCTGAAGAGGCTGCGTGAAAAAGACAACCTGAACTTTTCACCAACAATTCATGTCTCTTGCATCACGACAATGCACCAGCTCACACGGCACTGTCTGTGAGGGAGTTTTTAGCCAGCAAACAAATAACTGTATTGGAACACCCTCCCTACTCACCTGATCTGGCCCCCAATGACTTCTTTCTTTACTCGAAGATACAGGAAATATTGAAAGGAAGACATTTTGATGACATTCAGGACATGAAAGGTAATACAACGACAACTCTAATGGCCATTCCAGAAAAAGAGTTCCAAAATTGAAGGGTAGACTAGGCCCTGGCGTCGGTGCATAGCTTCCCAAGGGGAGTACTTCGAAGGTGACTGTAGTGATATTCAGCAATGAAGTATGTAGCACTTTTTCAACGATGAGTTGGTGAACTTAACTGTCTGACCTCGTATATGTATACCACCTCTTCTTTATCCAGTCATCTATTGCTGGACATCCAGGCTGCCTCCATATCTTAGCTATTATAAATAAGCTGCAGTGAACATATGGATGCACTTTTCCCTTCAAAGTAGTGTTTTGGGTTTCTTCCGATAAATACCCAGAAGTGGGATAACTGGGTCCTACTTTGTCTCTTGTTATATAGTCTTTGTTTTAAAGTCTGTTTTATCTAGTATAAGTATTGCTACCCCAGCTTTTTTTTATTTCCATTTTCATGAAATATCTTTTTCCATTTCTTTACTTTCAGTCTGTATGTGTCTTTCAATCTGAAATGAGTCTCTTCTAGGCAGCATATGTAAGGGCTTTATTTTCTTATCCCATCCGCCACCCTATCTTTTGATCGGAGCATTTAATCCATTTATATTTAAAGGAATTGTTAAGATGGTAGAGTAGGTAGGTGCTGTGCTAACCTCCTCTCTAGGCCACATCAAAATTACAACTAAACTACAGGACAAACATTGAGAACTATTTAAGTCTAGCTGAACAAAAGTCCTATAACCAAGGATATACAGAAGAAGCCACATCAAGACTGGTCAAGTGTAATTGAAAAAAATAAAATTCATTTTAACCAAAGAAATGCAATGATGTTTACCAACAATGAACAAAAAATACAGTAATTGTTGATAGATACCGTGTTTTCCCTAAAATAAGACCTAACTGGAAAATAAGCCTTAGCATGATTTTTCAGGATGACAGCCCCTGAACATAAGCCTTAATGTGTCTTTTGGAGCAAACCTTAATATAAGACCTGGTCTTATTTTTGGGGAAACACGGTATGTAAATATTGCCATTTTATTATACATATATATATATTTTTTCTTCTTAAAGAAAATGTCTTTGACATTTCTTGTAATACTGGTTTAGTGTTGATGAAATGCTTTAGATTTTTCCTTGTGTGGGAAGCTCTTTATCTTTTTGATTCTAAATGATAGCATTGCTGGGTAGACTAATCTTGGTTGTAGGTCCTTGCCTTTCATGACTTTGAGTGCCAGTCCCTTCAGACCTGCAAAGTTTCTGTTGAAAAATCAGTTGACAGTCTTACGGAAGCTCCCTTGTAGGTAACTAACTGCTTTTCTCTTGCTGCTTTTAAGATTATCTCTTTGTCTTTAACCTTTGGCATTTTAATTATAATATATTTAGGTGTGGGCCTCTTTGGGTTCATCTTGTTTGGGATTCTCTGTACCTCCTGGGCTTGTATATCTATTTCCTTCATCAGGTTAGGAAAGTTTTCTGTCATTATTTCATCAACTAAGTTTTTAGTTCCTTGCTCTCTCTCTTCTCCTTTTGGTACATCTATGATGTGAATGTTGTTACACTTGATGATGTCCCAGAGGCCCCTTAAATTATCCTCATATTTTGGATTCTTTTTTCTTTTTGCTGTTTTCTTTTTGCTGGTTGTTTTCTGCTACGTTATCTTCCAAATCACTGATTTGATTCTCTGCTTCATCTAACCTACTGTTGATTTCCTCTAATGTATTCTTTATTTCATTATTGTATTCTTCATTTCTGACTGGTTCCTTTTTATGTTTATGTTAGACACACACACAAAAAAACATTTTTATGTTTCCTGTCTCTTTGTTGAAGTACTCACTGAGATCATTGAGCATCCTTATAACCAGTGTTTTGAACTCTACATCTAATAGATTGCTAGTCTCCATTTTGCTTAGTTTTTTTCCTGGAGCTTTGTTCTGTTCTTTTGTTTGGGACATGTTTTCTTTGTCTTCCCATTTTAACTGCATCCTTGTTTTTGTTTCTTTACATTAGGTAGGGCTGCTATGTCTCCCAGTTTTAGTAGAATGGCCTTATGTAGTAGGTGTTGTGTGGGGCCCAGTGGCACAGTCCCTGTGGTCACCTGTACTGGGTGCTCCAGGTGTGTCCCTTGTGTGGGTTGTGTGTGCCCTCCTGTAGTAGTTAAACCTTGGTTGCTATTTGCATGTCATTGGGAAGGATTGAGCCTCAGGCTGATTGCTGGTGAAAACTGGCTGTGACTACAGTGGAGGAGCTATTGTGCAGGAGCTGACCATACAGAACAGGCTGTGCTTTAGCGGGGTTCTGGTACCTGCCCAGTTTGGGCCTATTGTTTGTGGAGGTGGTTGGGTTGTCCTCTGGTGCGGTCTGAAACTGGCCAACAGTTGTGTTGGTTCTGGGGCCTC
Source organism: Rhinolophus sinicus (assembly GCF_036562045.2). NCBI lineage: Eukaryota > Metazoa > Chordata > Mammalia > Chiroptera > Rhinolophidae > Rhinolophus > Rhinolophus sinicus. Next base: position 65,340,382 of record NC_133755.1, on the reverse strand, counting down.
TTCGGAGGGGCTCTGTTGCAGGTCAAGGTCAGCTGCTGCCTGTGGCCTGCCCAGGGCCACATGGTATGAGGTACAAAATTATCTGTGGATGGTTTCCACTTGTGCTGGGCCTGGAGGGGGGAGAGGCTAAGCTGCAAACTGAGGCTGGCCACTTCTAGTGCTGGGCTTGGGCTTGCTTGGCAAGAGATACGGGGCGTGCCAAGGCCAGATGCTGCCTGCTTGGAGTTTGTGAACCTTTGAGAGATTTTAGGAAAGTCTGCGGCATGAGCCAAGGCAGGCTGTTTGTATGGGTAAGCCACTCTTAAGTGGTTTGGTTGGGCCTGTAAGTTGGGTGGGGAGGCCTTAGGGAATCATCCAGGTGGGGTGAACAGTGTTTAGCCAAGTTCATGGAGACTCAGGTAATGCTGCGTCTACATGTAGGGTTGGGGTAGGGTTCAACAAGGTATCTCCCAGCACTTATATCTGGGAGAAAGCTGCCCCTCCAGCCCTCATCCTGCAGCCAGACATTCAGTTTCTCTCTGTGTGTCCCTGGCACCCATCAATCTGCTGCCCAGTGCTGGAGCACAGAGCAAGTGAGTCCATTAGTGAGGAAGTCTGTGCACAGGCCCTTTAAGAAGATCACCTGGGACTGCAGCTGCCCTCATCTCACCCAGCCACAATCTCCACTGGTTTTCACAGCCAGAAGTTAGAGGGACTTCTCTTCCTGGGACTGGGGAGCTTGGTGTGGGGCTGGGACCCCTCACTCCCCTGAGGGGCACCTCTACAGCCAAGATGTCCCTCCCAATTTTTAACGTCACACATGAGTATGGGACCAGCCTGTTCTGCATCTCTGCCCCTCCTACCAGTCTCAAGGTGGCTTCTGTATTCCTCAGTTGTAGGACTTATGTCCAACTAGACTTCAGGTGATTCTCAATGATGGTCTATAGTTTAGTTGTAATTTTGATTTCATCTAGAAAGGAGTAAGCACAGAGTTTACCTACTCCGCCATCTTGACTGGAACACCCAAGGTGTTTGTTGTGATAAGACATCTTTAGTGGTATTTTCAACTTAGTCCCATGTTTCATTTCAATTATCTTCTCTGAGTCCACACAGCACCTTTAGTATGAAGAGTATTTACACATTTTTACCAGGCTTTTTATTTATATGCTTATTTTTTTCCTATCTGACTTTAAATGCCTCAGGCACAAAGACTACTCTAAATCTATATATCACTTGTTTTACAGTAGTTCATGGCTATTAGGTATTTAATAAATAAAATAGTATGTATACAGTACTTGTATAGATTGTAAGATAAGGTGCTAATACACCAACTAGGAACTACTGGGTCAGACAGTTTCTAATGTAAATATTTGCAGGCTATACTTCAAAATCTTGGTACTCTTTACCTAATTCCTATTGTTCATCTCTTGAACATATTTGAGATTTCTCGTGCTTGCATGCAGAACTGTGAATGAAAGAAATGCATTCTTAAATGGAAACAGGAGCTCTCCATTGTGGGTAGAATCCTGAGCCATGATGTGTTTTTCAATACCGTATGTGGACCACTGACCTGATATGTTGGTTCAGGCCAATGTGGTGGAGTTTTTATTTAAAACCTACAGAAAAGTTGAAAGAATTGTACAATGAATGTCATGTAAGCATCTCCCCACCACACACAAACACACTCCACACCCATTCTTTACCAAACAATTTGAAAATAAGTTGCAGACAGATGACACTAAATGAAGTTACTTTTCATTTTCTACATTTTTTTCTACTGTTAATTTTGACATTTGCCTTTGAGTATTTTTGAGGATGATTTATGATTTGACTCTTAACCTGTGTATTTTTAGGGGGTAGGGGCAATGGAAGAGCCATAGTTAAGAGATGATTTTTGGGATACTGGCATTACCCAAATGTACTGTTATTGAGTGACATGTTATATCAAGTTGGGATTTTAATATAATCACTTCATTTCTTGAATTAAAAACTCCCCTGTCCCCATTTCATTTAAATGATTCAAATAACATTAAACTCTTATTTTCAAGAGCAGACGTTAAAAGGAAAAGAAAGGGAGCTTAATTCTCTCCCTTGAGTGGGTGCTGGACTTACTAGATTCACTTCTAACAGGGATAAGGAAAAAGTGAAGTAGCAACTTTGTAGTGGAGAAACCTGGAAGATACCATCTTTTTTTCCCCCAAGGGAATTTTAATGTTATATGGAGATATTTTTAAATACATTTTTTTTTTCTGTAAGAAAAATCAACCATGTAAAAATGCACCATATTAAAGCTTATATTCTTTCCAAAGCCCTATATTTGTTAGTTGGTTACTGAACATTTACTCCTAATTGCTGTTAATTAGACATACAGGGTGAGAGATTCTTGCTCCCTATCCGCTGCCATTTGTCCTCCCACAAAATGGAAGCTTGGTGCTTACTGTAAGCCTGTTATTTTAATGTAGTTCTCTTAATAATTAAAAATGTCATCGTCACAATAATTAACATCCATTGGCTGTTTTACACGTGCTAGGCACTGTGCTAAGAACTTTGCATTCACCATTTTGTTTAATTTGGAAGATACCAACTTAACAAAGTGATCATCACAAGTGATAGTAAGTCATGTTGGCATCATGTGCGCCCCAACATGATGCAACAAGTAGAGCATATACCTCTGTGGTATTCTTCCCCTAAACTGTGACTTCAGTCTCGCCATGAGACAAACTCATAATAAGAAGCACTCCACAAAATACCTGACCAGTACCTTTCAAAAGTGTCATGCAGGACAGGGCATGCCTGAGGAACTGTCACAGACGAGAGGAGTCTAAGGAGCCTCTATTTGTCTGACTTCCATGAGATTTTGTGAGTGGTATTTATTCATTCATTGACCTATCCATTTGTTCAGCAAATATTTATAATACTAATTAATCAGTTACAGTGTGACAGGCACCATTGTCATATGCTAGTAGAATGATGAGCAAGGTACTTAGTTTTCAAAGAATTGATCCTACTAGACTGACCAAGTCTTTGAAAGTTCAGTATGAAAACTTCATAGTATTCTGGATTGACTGGCAATAGGGAAAAGTTAAATCTATTTGAAGACAGACCTCCCTGCCACCCCCGGCCGAATCCACTGAAAACTAGAATAGATTATGTTTTAAATACTTTAGTATAGTGCCTTGGCACTTGGTAAGAGCTTAATAAATGGAAGATGCTAGTGTTTAGAAAATAATCACGATGTGGTTTTACAGACTGTTAGTACCTGTCTCCACAGAGGCTACTAGACAGTGCCTTGCCTTTAGGGGGTGGCTCTGAATGTTTCCTGACTGAGAGAAGCTGTCAGTGAAGCTGTTCATAGCCATAATTAGGACTTTCCAGAACAGATAGAGGGTGGACTGGTACATGGTCGAAAAGAAACCAAGTAGTACAAGACTAATGTCATTGTCCCACATCCAGTAGAATTACCTCTTCATCTGTGTTCAAGAGAGTAATTCTTATGTAAAGAACACATTGTATATTGGCAGAGAAGCCAGGGTTACCATTCCATCATGACTTTTAAGTCCTGATAGAAGCTCACAAGATAACTTAAGAATTCTAGGTTATATCTCTATTCCTGTACCAAAGAGAGGTGACGATACAGAGGAAGCTCAGGTCATGGGGCTGCCAGCCGTGGACGCTCTACTGGCACTGGTGCAAATTATTTCATCTTTCTGAATTTCAGTTTTCTCTAACAAGGGGCTAATCACACATGTCTCAGAGGGTTATGAGTTTGATCCAAAGTAGCATGTACATTACCCAGTAAGTTAGCCCCTCCCTTCCTCCACTTCCCAGTGGGAACTACTTCGGGTAAGTAATGTTTGCACACAATAAACCTGGTTTCCTCTGCCTCAGCACAACTGACATTTTGAGCTGGACAATTCTTGGCGGTGGGGGCTGTCGTGTACATTGTAGGATGTTTAGTAACATCTAGGGTTTCCAGGTGGGAAATCCCACCCATTATCAGGAATTTTTTTTGCTTTCCCGTTCCTGAACCCCAATATAAACTGTTTTCTGTTCTCCACGAGGAATTGTTTCCACAAAGTCATGACCGATACTAGCGACCACCTAGGTTCAAGAAGCCAATTTTCCCGATTTTCCTGACCAACTTTTCTTGGGATTTGGGAACGGAAAAGTGAAAAAAAATTCCCGAGAATGGGCGGGAATTCCCGCCCAGAAACCCTAGCAATAAATAGGAAACATGTCTAAGAGATGCATTTGTGAGCAGTACATTTATTTCCCATTATGGGTATTATTGGGTTCAAGGAGCCAATTTACCTGATTTCCCAACCAACTTTTCTTAGGAATCGGGAACGGGAAAGCAAAACAAATTCCTGAGAATGAGGGGGAATTCCTGCCTGGAAACCCTAGTAACATCCCTCGTCTTTACCCACTAGGTCCCAGTTATGAAAATCAAAAATATCTCCATATATTGCCAAATATCCCTAGGGAGCAGTCACCCTCAGTGGAGAACCACTGCACTAAACAATGAGGGCATCCCTTCAAATAGGGACTAGCAAGTCAGTTCTAAATGGGCATGTTCCCCAGATTGTTTAGGCAATACCCTGTACAAGCAAAAACCTTCTTACAGTCCTAGCTCTAAGAATTTGACTGCAGTCAGAGTTAATTCTTGTGCCATAAATTTAATTAGAAAGTATTTCTAGAAAGAATTCACATAAGAAAGATGCTAAAGAAAGCCTATATTCCCTTATTTAAATTGGCACAAGGGAAAATACTAAGTATACCATTCTTGGATAGTTCATCACACATTTAGCAGAAGGCAAGATACGGTTTCCATGTAGAGCTGGTTACCCAAACTGATATTCATTTTTCTTTATTCAGATATTCTACTTCTGCATTTTAATTAAAAAAAAATTAAATAGTGGTGATTATAATAATTATACTTTTAAGTTTATCTATATCAGAAGATAGTGATCAGGGTAATAACAGAAACAAAGTGAGCACATTAAAACAACAAGTTGCTTCCCACCCCACCAAGAGCTGAGGTGCTCCTTCCCAGGTTCATGTGAGTCTCTCGGAAATGGGGCTCCCCTGGTTTCTGTTGCTTCACATTCCTCAGGTTGCTTGGAATGTAGTACTTTATACATGAATAAATGCCCTATTATTGTTAATTTTCTAAGACTTGTGAATTATATTAACCTTTTTATTTCTGAAATAATTATCTATTTAACCCCCATTTTGAGCCAGACACTATACTAGGTGTTTTACAAACTGTTCTTGTTCTTTTTCTTTAATTTGATTCTCACATGAACCCTGCAAGTTAGGTATTTTTATTCCCAATTTACATATTGCCGTGATGAGGCTCAGACACATTGCCCACAGTTCACTGGTAGGTAAGTCTCAAATCAGAATTTTATCAGGACTGCTTGTCTCTGCAAGTTGTGTTCTCCATGTAATGCCCTGACATTCACTGAAACTGAAATGGTTTCCTAGGAGTGATATTTTACGTAACTGATAGTTAGTGCTCTCCTGTATATAGCCATCACTGCTGCTTCATTCCGTCGTTCAGTAAATGTTTATGGAACACTTACAATGTATGCTGTGCTGTATAGACCACACTATGCCCTAGTTCCAGGAATGAATACAGTTTTCAAAGTGATTTGGGTAGAACTTGATGACAGTTTTCGTGGTTCTTGTCCTCATATTCAAACCAGGAAAATTTAGACAGATTGTGTAAATGTATGAGTTATATATGATTAGTGATCTTCAATTTTGTATTGTAGTTATTTTCGGAGGGAAATCTGTTTCCATCAGTGCTGGTTTTCGTAAGTTGTCCGTATTTCCAATCATCCACCAATACACATGAAGAAATATTTGTAAAATGACCAAGCCATTGGTGGCATGAGAAGGCTGATTAAATGCCATTTCCAGAAGGAAATACCCATTCAACCCAGAGACCCTAACGCCAACTATAATATGTAGCCACTACTGTGGTTCCTGAATCTAACTTTGTGATGTCTGGGATTATCTCCAATGAAAGTTATCTTAATTTTTCCCCTAAGAAAATACTTTTGGAAGTGTAATGGAACCAATAGTTACAGAGGGATGTACTTCCAGAAATATTACAAATTGGGATGGACTGAACCAAGGATTAGGGACTTGGTGTACAGCCTTTTACAAGCTTGGCATAGTACACGTTTAGGGGCTGGGTTCTTTGTTGATACTTCAGATTTCTTTCTCTCGCCTTAGTTTGATATCCCACATGTGTCCTTTTTTTCTCCCATCACAGAATGCATAACAGGAAAGACCAACGTATGATGAGTAATTTAGTGAAAAGGTGTTTTACAATGAGTTTTCGTCACTCGTTTCCTGTTACACTGAATCATGATTACTCAGGAAGGCTGAAACCTGAGAAGGGAAGACTGGTTGGGAGGAAACTTTCCAGCAAAACGAGGGAGGTGCTTACCTGCTTGACCTCAGAGCAACTTATGATTAACCAGTACAAATGTTGAAGATTTTGAAGATTTTCAACATTTGCACTTGACTTGAAATGAGAACATTAGCTAAGTTTCTTATTCTGAGCTTTCTTAGTATATGTGCTGCTGAAGTGAGCACGATTCTGAGCTTTCTTTAAAGCAGCAGAATTCTTTTTCCCCCCAAAGAGAATCTTCAAAAACTCCAGCATTTAAAACAGTTTAAATCAGAGTTTAAACACTACTAATTTGAAGCATTAATATTTCTTCTAGGCTTATTACATTTTAAACTAGTTTGGGATCGTAATGTGTGGTTTCTTAGAAAGGCACCATTTATGGAAGTTTGATTCTTCCAAATTTATAATTTCTGATTTTTCTTCATTTTACATTCCTATAGTTTTACTTTGGATCAACTTCTGGCCTTTTTCGTAGGCTTGGAAATCAGGCCATAACTGTTGATCATTTCTACATACTGTAAAAAAGAGGCAGCTCGTTATAGCAAAAGATTAGTTCTCCACTTGCTGTTGCTCTCACACTGGGATGGGCAGACCCCAGGGTATGTGCGGGGTTTGCAGTATGGATGGTTGCAAGGGAACCCATTTCTGAATCCACGTATTTTGGCTTCAAGGAACTCAGTTTCTGGATTCTCCCTCCTAATATTGATTTGCCTGATAATATATGTGTATTCACAGTAGCATTTATTACTTCTCCCAATTTACAAAAGAAAGGAATCTAAAACCTTACTATGATGAATTACTCCAGGACATCAGTTTGAAGGGACTAGTCAAGGGTACTTAGACTCATACGCTTCCAGTCTTTCCCTGCCTCGGGCATTTTCCTGTTGAGGATGAAGCTTGGCTGTAGGAACTGTGTTAGATGTTCTGTATTCAGATATGTGGTAGATTGGGAGATGTGGGGAGTAGTCAGTGACAACTTGCCATTTAGGACTTTTCCTTTTTCATCCCCTAATTTCAAAAGGACTCATCCTTTTAAGGGAAAGTCCTGTGAAAGCAAAGCGAAAAGAGCAATGGTCGGAAATTGTGGACATGGTGAGTTAGTGTAGGAGCCAGAACAAACCACCAAAACAGAGTAGGTTTGTGACTCTCACAAGGCACTGAGAAGTTAAGCAGCTTGCCCAAAGTCACACAGCCTGTCCGTGGGTCAGCCAGGATTTAAACTCAGGCTGTCTAGATCCACGGTCAGTGTTGTTAACTGCTATGATATGCTACCTATTTGAATCATATCTTAAAAGACTTACTCTAACTACAACCAATCCTACTTTTTTCTACCTTCTGCTAACAAATATAGTATATATGCTAACTGCTGGACTTACTTTGTTTTGATTTTTAAAGCAATGTATGTCTTTCTCTTTCATTAAATACAGAGTAAAACTTGATCTTTTTTTTCCCCCTCATTAAACTTTCTTTTGAGGAGCCTCAAAATTCTGTGACAGATTTTTGGTCAAGTTGTTGCCATTAAAAAGTACTGATTTTAAAAACTGCCACACAAACGGAAACAACAAATGGTCTACGAAACATTCTATACTTTCCTTCTAAAGGTTTTAGGATGTGTTGTTATTATCAACCAGTCTTTTCCTATTAAAGTTAAATGGTCATTGAGACACAGTTCTGAGACCATTCGTCCATCACTGATTAAGATTGGGTGGCAGGTAAAAAATGGATCGTTTCTAACTAAATGATTGGAGCTATTTCTGAGTTTTTATGTTTGATTTCTTTTAAAATTACTACTAAAGGCTAAACATCAGATTTCTATACATGTACATAATATACGTATATTCAATAGAGGAACATATCTCACTTCATAAATAACTTCTACTTTGGGCTACACATTACAATGCATTACATTATGAGAGTATTGAGTAATAGCATGTTGATCTTACGTTTGTAACTTTTAAAAATCATTCATTTAAATGTGTTGGAGTTTATTCATTTGAATTTAAAAAATGAAGTTAAGACTTTCTGACACAAAATAAATCTGCTTTGGCTGGTTTGCCAATTAAACTATTGTAGATATGTTGACTAAGTTGAATGAGTTAATCTGCAGATAATTTTCGTAATTGAGAAAATTAAGGTGACAACTGATACGTTATTAAAAGTGGATTTTAATAAAGAGTATATGATTTTTTACATATAACTTGTAAGGAGCTCAAAGAGTCAAAGAAAGACATTATGTAATTCCCACAACTTATTTATATGAAAAGGGTGAAAGCAACCTCCAAAATAGAAAATAAATCTAGAATTAATGTTGAACCCTGACTCTTCTAGTGATAAGTCATATTTATTCATGGATGCATGAAATAATTTGAGAGGAAAGAGTAGCTCTGCTCATCTCATTAAGATAAACTTTTCAAGAAAATATTTAAATAGTAAAAAATAAAATTTAACATTTGTAAAATGTTTTCATCATTTGTATACTAATAATCATTTTAATGATAACTTAAGCCAGAAGAAAAAGAGTGTCACCTGTTAGAGCCTTATGGATTCAGAAAGTAAAACAAATTTTAATTGCAATGAAGTACAGTAAGGCAGTCAGTTAGAGACCTTAGTATAAAAAATATCATACTAGTACAAAACTTCGAGGGAAATGAAAACAGTTCAAGGAAAGAAGTGAAGGATGCAAATTTTCTAACTATTAAAAATGAATATATTTACATTTTAAAAGGGTTTTGGCCCCATTTAAAAATGTTTAAATTTAAGATACGGTAGGATATTTACCTTTTACAAATATTTAAGCTGACGGTAAAATATTTTGGATCTTATCCTTTTAAAATGTGGAATGGGGTTTGTATGTATGTGTGTATTTTCTGGGGAGCGAGGTCTGTAGCTTTCATCACATTCTTAAGGGTGGAATATGTGAGCCAAAAAACAGTTAAGCATAGAGTCCGGGTCACCAAACTTTGGAGGCACAATATTCTAGTTGTATCTTTCCTGTGCCCACATGTAGATATATGGAAGGTACAAAAGTGTATCTGCTTTTAAAAATCATAGTAGAATTATAAATTCTTAGGGCAGAGCTCTTAGTTCAAGCACATCTTTCCTGTATGTCTCTATAGAATGGTTATTTCATATTTACAAGTTGCTGGTACTTTTCTATTTCAGTTTGAAGGAAGGAAGTACTGCGAACATGATTTTCAGATGCTCTTTGCTCCTTGCTGTCATCAGTGTGGTAAGTTTTACTGCTGAATGCAAAATAAAAAGTAAGTGTCAAAATTATTTAAGTTATTTAACACTACTAAAGTGTCAGTGGTACAAGGGTTTTTGGTGCTCGTTATAAATAGTGTTTATGTACTTTACCAGCCCTCTTTCCTAATACTAAGGACATCTAGTGTGAAGGTATTTCAGGACTGCCTAGGGCTTTTCTGTTAGGTGGTCTTTTGAAATGTTCTTTTTCGCCTGTTAACGCAGACGTTACCTCCTTGTTTCTGGGTTTGCCAGGAAAGACAGGGAAGCCACCGGCGAGGAGCTCGCAATGCTGACGGATTGCTGTGTGTTACACAAGTGCTGGACTTGCTTGCATCTTAGCCTCTTTACTGGTTGCGAACAGTTCTACGAGAAGGTGTCTAGAGATTGGAGAAACTGAGTAGAATGTTGTAAAGGCTTAATGAAAGAAGAAATTAAGCATGGGTGACAAAATGTGCTGCGCATTTCAGTTTTGTGTGTTCGTGATGAACAGAAATTACCAAAAGGCATTCACGAGAGCCCAGTACATTGTTTGGAAAAGGAAAGCCAGACTCAGAGATGTGATAAGACAGCCCAGAAATCAAGCTACAGAACCAAAACAAGGGCTTAGATGCAATAGAAAACATTGTTCTAATGCAGTGCTCACTGGGGCGGACACATACATAAAAAGTCCCAATTTGTGAGAAAGGTTTAAATGCATTTTTTCACCCTCATGTTTTTTCCCTTACTGCTTTTAGCAATAAGATGCCACACTGGACTTCCTTTGTGTGTTACTTCCCCATAGGTGAATTCATCATTGGCCGAGTTATCAAAGCCATGAATAACAGCTGGCATCCTGAGTGCTTCCGCTGTGACCTCTGCCAGGAAGTGCTGGCAGATATCGGGTTTGTCAAGAATGCTGGGAGGTAGGAGTTTTTTTTATCCTTGTCAAGTGTGGGTGGATAAAGTGACAACTACAAGGTCATTTATATTTTCTCATGGATTGTAAGGCGGTGCTTTAGGACACTGAACTTAAGGTTGAGAGATTCAAGACTGCAGTGTGTTGATTTGTCTGGTGCCTGTTAGGAGAGGGCAGCAGTGGTCATCTGCCACATGTGTTCCAGGGCCGACAAAAGGGGGATGGGTACTTAAAGTGGAGTTTCTTAAAGGTCAGTCAGATTATTTGGACAGGAATAAATCATTTTTCTTCTTTAAAATAGTGGCTTGATTCTGCTCTATTAAGTCAGCAGTGAAAGAAATGGTTTCTTTCATTTCTTTTCAGGGAAAAGGGAAGCATATTTCTTTTTAATTGTTAGGAGGAACCTTAGACTTTAAGTTTCAGTTTCTAAAGAAGTTTTGGCTCTGTTTAGACATCTGTGTCGCCCGTGTCACAATCGTGAGAAAGCCCGGGGCCTTGGAAAATACATCTGCCAGAAGTGCCATGCCATCATCGATGAACAGCCGCTGATCTTCAAGAATGACCCTTACCATCCAGACCACTTCAACTGTGCCAACTGCGGGTATCGCCATGCCTTTCTTCTTTATTGCACAAATAGTGGAAATAAAGTAAAAGATCACATTCATCTGTATTTCAGTTACTCTGACAAACCAAATTATTTTTCTCCAACTTTTAATGTGGAAAATTTTAAATGATGCTATAGAAGAGTCAAGAGAATAATATAAATAACACCTACTTACCCTTCATTTACTTTCACCGTTAACATTTTGCCACATTTGATTGTGTGTGCAGCACACTTTGTGTGTGTGTGGTGTTTGTGTGTGTGTGCACAGGTACATATACAATACCTTGAAATATTCAGATCATGTTAAAATATCCCCAGTCATCCCCAGAAGTGTTTTTCTAATGCAGGATCAAAAGAAAGAAAGAAAGAAAAGCTTTAAAAAGTCTTATTTTTGTATATATGTGTGTGTATATATATATATATATATATATATATATATATCTTTTACAGTTGTAATAATTGGGGTGTTGTCTCGAAATATTTTAAATTACATCTAAAGGGAATCTTTCTTTCTTGAAAAACTCATAAACTGTTAGGCTATGATTTCTGAATTTGCTATCTAGTGTACAAATTTAAAGGCAAAAGGTACTCTACCATAATAAGCAGTATGCACTTCCATGTTAAGTTGTAATAGGGGAAGAGATTAGGTAAGCTAAGGGTTAAACAAACAGCTTCATGGTGGATGTACAGCCACCTCATCTTTTTGTGATTATCAGTTTGTGCCTCATCTGGTCTTCTTGCCTATCCTCCCTCTGGTGGGATGTTTCTCATTTTTCATTAGCACTTCGAAAGAATTGTTTAAACAGATGAAATTCAGACAAGTCCATTTGGCTAACGGGCTATCTTTGGTATGTTTATTGACACAGGAGACTGAAAAATAATAGCTTACTTAAGCATTTGGAGACAGAAAATTCTGGACAGCTCATTTGTTTATTTCCTGTTAACCCATAACTGTTCTTAAAAGCTTGTGACAGTTTAAATAATTATTAGTAAATGGAATTAGTCTCCAAACTCCTCAGTTATTTGGGGAAGATAATATCCCTGAGTCTATCCTCAGTACTGTGATTATTCTCCTCTAGCTTTTAAAGGAAGACAAATGGACTATAATGTGATAATAGATAAGAAATGATAAACATGACCAGTGTGTTGGTATGTATCTGACTTATGGGTATATTTTATCATTATTCTGTGGTATTGATGTTTTGATAGGAAACTAAAACCTGTTCAAACCTATTAATTTTGGTTACTCTGATCACTGAAAAAGAAGTTATAGGGAGTGTTATAGTGATACCTTCAAAAACCTTCTAAAAAGTGTTAGCCACCTTGGTGCCTGTCTCTTTCTGTCTGGTGGTATCATTCCGATGGGTATCTTTGTCATGAACAGGAAGGAGCTGACTGCTGATGCCCGGGAGCTGAAGGGAGAACTGTACTGCTTGCCCTGCCATGATAAAATGGGTGTCCCCATCTGTGGCGCTTGTCGGCGACCCATCGAAGGGCGTGTGGTAAATGCCATGGGCAAGCAGTGGCACGTGGAGGTGAGTTCTCACTGGTGCAGGGGTAACCAGTACTTTTGAATTGCCATCGTTCAGATGTGTTAGCAAGATTAGGAGATCGTAAAGATTAAATATGGACATTTTAAAAATAACTGACTTTGAAAAAAAAAACCACTGACTTTGTATAAAATTAAGAATAGAGAATATACTGCTTTTGTGATCTCTCAGTAATGACATAGGATGTGCTCTTTTATTCTTAAATCTTCTTAAGGCAAGAAGTGTCATGGTCCATGTCCAGCAGCCCTCGCTTACAGATGCTGCTAAGATGTTCACCTCTTTTCTCATTCCGTCATGTTTGAATAGGCTGTGTCCTAAATTAACCTGTGAAAGACACTGAATTAAGACTGGAAGTACGACAGGATTACCTATGGCCAAATGAAACAACTACCTCAAAATTTCATGTATCTTCTGTGAGGATAGTTTAACTTTGGAGTTTTACTTCATTGAATCAGTAAAATATGGCAATTCAAAACTGACCTGTAGCAATTTTTTTTCAGCATTTTGTTTGTGCCAAGTGTGAAAAGCCATTTCTTGGACATCGCCATTATGAAAGGAAGGGCCTGGCATATTGTGAAACCCACTATAACCAGGTATTGATTGTACCCAGTGGATACTAGATAGACTTCTATGAATTGAAGCTTATCAATATTTTAGCTACAAAGAAATCTCTTGGAAAATGTACATTGGGCTATCGAGATTTGTTTTAACTTTTTATTGGGGAAATAATTTCAGACTCACAGAAAGATTGTAAAATAAAAATATAAAGAATACTTATATAACTCTTACTCAGATTCACCGTTTGCTTCATCATTTGCATGTGTTTGCTCTCTATAAAAACACACACTTCTGTAAATGCACATACCTTTATAAATAAATATATATATATACAGATAGACACATTTTTTTCCTGAAGCATTTGATAAGTTCATTGTGGTCCTTTACCCCTAAATACTTCAATGTATATTTCCTTAGAATAGGGAACTCTCTTAGGTAACCATAGTTATCAGTATTGATACAATACTTTAATTTATTCCAATTTTGTCACTTGACCCAATAATGTCCTTATAGGATATTTTTACACTCCAGTACTAGACCCAGTCTAGGGTTGTCATGTTCCTTTAGCTTCCTTAAATCTGGGACATTTCTAGAGCCTTTTTTGTTTTTGATAGTGACGAAAAGTAAATTATTTGCATCGTGAGAAGTAAAAATTAGTCAGCGAACTTATACTTGTTTTCTCTAGTAATGGTAAAATCTGGTAATCAGCTATTTGTTTTTAAGTGGTAGAAATAACGGAAATTCCATTAAATGTTTGGTGTTCTAAAACTTAGTTCTAACACATCCTGAATTTTTACCACTTTTTTTTTTTTTTTCATTTTCAGCTATTTGGTGATGTTTGTTTCCATTGCAACCGTGTTATAGAAGGTGATGGTAAGTAACTGGAGGATTTTACATGGCACCATATTGACACAAAAACACTTGAGTAATGTGAAAATGGAAAGAGGTTGATGATTGTTATTGTTTAGAATGTGATCATTATCAGTTACTTTTTCTCTTTCTTTGGTGAATTTCCCCAGTAATTTATAGCAATGTGATGATAATCGCCTAAGAGTTGGATTTGTTACTCATTTATGATAATACTTTAGGCCAGAGCCACAGGGTTGTTACACTAGGAATCGTGGCAAGTGATCATCACGAACCCTGAGTCCTGTTTCCCTTTCCTTTCCCTGGAATTATATAACTTGGAAGCTGTAGGGCAGTGTTTATTAGGAACAGTTTAATCCGCTACGGTCGTTATGAAGAGTCCCTTTAACCTTGCAGATGCTAAAACCGGGCAGTTGCCTGTAGACATTTTTAGGATTTACCACCCTTGTACTTGGGAATTAGGCATGGCTGATTGACTGGAACAGAAAGGAAGCAGCTGTGTTTACTAATGGTTGCTAGCATAATTCTGCCAGAAACTTCCTGTCAAAGTTTTAAACACTCCTGTTTTCAGCATGCTTCATGGTTCTCAGTAGAGAACCTAACTTGGGAAATACTTTCTGAAACAAAGCCTATAAGCAGTTTGCAAAGGATCAGTTCAGGGAAGCAATCTTTAGTGCCACTGAAAATAAACCTTCCTCCTGTGTGGGACAGTTGCCAAGTGAAAGAAGCTTTCAAAGGAAATGCTCAGCTTTGGAAAAAAAGACTCCTATAGGTGAATATGTTAATGTCTGGATTTTTTTCTTTAATTCTCTATTCCATCTTTCTTTGTTGGACCAATGGCAGTAGGGATAGAAAAGTAGTGGAAAGTGTGCTGGTAGGCAAGCACTGTGCCAGAAAAGCTCGTCTGAGTGACATAATTCACGTTACATTTTACACTGCATCGCCCACAGGAGTGAGAGACGTAAGCTTTGGTATGAAGACATGGTACATACCCTTTACGTGCCTCATAGAATAGTCAAAGAAAAGGGAAAAAAAGTTAACTGTAAATAAAGATTGAGAAGGGCAATAATAATCTTCCCTAAGATGAAGCCCACAGTCACGGAAGACATAAATTAAGTGTTCAGTTTCTATGTTTTTAACAATGTGAAAAAGTGAATTAATAAAATTGATTGATTCAATAAACATTAATTAACACCACTGAGGTTTTTAGCTATGTGATTCTTTGGCAAGAAAACCTCTTGAGAACCTCTTCCAAGTGTCTTGGAAATAACCTTAATTCTGTTTTGAAGTTGAAAATTTAAGCTCCTCCACTTGTCATACCAGTGTATGTGACCAAATGCCTTTCTTCTTCCTCTAGTGGTCTCTGCTCTTAACAAGGCCTGGTGCGTGAACTGTTTTGCTTGTTCTACCTGCAACACTAAATTAACACTCAAGTAAGTCTACAGTTTGCTCCAGTGTGAGTCCTAAGACTGAAAACTTTGGGGTAACATTTTTAGAAACACAGAGTTTTAAAAAAGAGAACTATTTGATTTTTTTTTTTCCTTCTTCTTGCTATTCAGGCCTTCTGACAGTAAAAGTTCTTCCTTTAATTGTTCCTTGTTCTTTCTTCTATTCCTTCTTTGTCCTACTCAAAGGGATAAGTTTGTTGAAATTGATCTAAAACCAGTCTGCAAACACTGTTATGAGAAAATGCCAGAAGAATTTAAGAGGCGACTTGCCAAACGGGAGAGAGAAGCAAAGGATAAGGACAAGCAGAAAAAGAAAAAGCCAGTCTGTTTGTAAACTTTTCTGTCCCTTCTGTCATCATTTTCACTACTTTCTTCTTTGGTTAGTCCTTTGGAATATTGTTCTGTTTTTGTCTTTTCTTTTTTAATTTCTTTTGCATGTGTTTGTAGTCACCAGAGATCGAAATAAAGTATTTATCTTGTGGAGAGTTGGTCCTTTTACATGATAATTTTAATTGTAGAGCTTAAATTAATAAGGTTCACACTTAAGCCAACTTGTACTTCACTTATTTCCCTTCATCTGTAGATTCCCTCATCTTTTTTTAAATCACAATATGGGATAGATTTCTTTCTTTTTTTTTAAGGAATTCAGAGGGTAGAATTTACATCTCTTAATCTATACTGGGAAAAGTTTTAACATATTTTTGTCTGAAAATTGCAGCTTTTAAAATCCTGGTTTTTTTGTTTCTTTGCCTAAAATAATTTAATTGCTAAATTCCAAGTATCTCATGTTCTGAGTTCTGTATTAAATCCTTTTAGCGTGTTTCAGATCTAAGCAAACACCATCTAATGTACATAATAGGTATCTACTATCTTTGGTGTATGTATATATATTTTCATTAAATGCCCATATGCGACTGTTAATGAATTCATTTTCTTGATGTTTCCAAACTCTATTTTATTCCTGATTTTTATGGAAACTATTTCAGTCTTTGAAATTCTGTAGACTTACTAGTATGATTGTCCTATTTTTTCCTTTATGGTTAGTTACCATTGTGTTCTGAGCTCTAAAAGTTTCTTTTATTTTTTTCAGTTTTCATATTTCCTTCTATAAAGAGGAATTAAAATTCAAATATAAAATTAAAACAGTGGAAGATTTGCTTAGCCAAATCCCTGAAGGCAGTGTAATTTATTTCCTTCATTTTAAAAAATGGCAGTTTTGGGCGGCCGGTTAGCTCAGTTGGTTAGAGCACAGTGCTCTTAACAACAAGGTTGCCGGTTCGATCCTCACATGGGCCACTGTGAGCTGCACCCTCCACAACTAGATTGAAACAACTACTTCACTTGGATCTGATGGGTCCTGGAAAACACACTTAAAAATAAAAACAAATTAAAAAAATTTAAAATGGCAGTTTTAATACCTTTTTTGTTCTAAGAAGTCTTTGGGAGTAGTTTTTAACTAACTAGTACTATTTAAGTCACATTGCCATTTGAAATGTAACATCATTTGAATTACTATCAGCATTAGGATCTCTGAAAAACAGCTAGAAAATAATTCCCATGTGATGCTTTAAAATAAAATATTTTTCATTTTAAATACATGGTTGAGAATTAACTTTATTAATGTTGTTCTTTAAACTTATATCAGCGGATTTAAACAATTGTCATAGATGCAAAGTACCACCGGACTTATTCCACAAATGCTTCTTAAATATAATTTCACAGAAAATGAAGTTATAAATTTGTGCATTTAGTCAATTCTCAATTAAGGACCCTAGATTTCAACAGTAGTAAGCTGTTGTAGTTACTGATTAGAGAAATACATTACAGATAGGAGGCCATCTGAAAATTTGTCTTCTCCAGAACTGTTTTACAAATACATTGTTAATGTATATTGCTATAGCTCTTAAAAATAATTGAATTTTCCATATAGCTGCCATTCACAAAATGTAACCACAGGCAATCTAGTTCACTTGTATTCATTAAGAGTGATTATAAACTTTCCTATATTTCCCCTAGCAATCTTCTTGTCAGACTACCAACCCAAACCCATTATGATTTAAGATTTTTTAAAAGATGAGTTTGTAAGGTGATTTTTTTTGTTGTTGGGGTAGGAGGGAAGCAGTTTTATGCCAGGAAAGATGAAACCTCATAGCTACCTAATTTAAAATACTAAGTAAGATTATTTTGCCTTTAATAAAGAGAGGATCATTCAAATTACAGAAATAATAATTCTTTGCTTTAAATAAGTATTCTTTAAAGTGTTCTGATGGTACTTTAAAATGTGACTGACTTTAGTTCCCTGAATTATATTTACATTGGATTTCCTGTATACTTAGCACTGACAAAAATGTAATACACATTCTGTATTACGCAGGTAGATGTATAAGATCAATTTATAAGGACAATTTTTTCAAATATTGTGAATTTTTTACATTTACCACATTGACAAGAATTGAGATTAGAATCATAGTTTTTGGCTAACACGTCATCATATAGTAGCTGCATTTATTTCAGTAAAATTATTTCACATTATTTATGTCTATTAAATATATTTTCACTAATTTTATTTTATTACTATCTTTAGGAATAAATTTGTGGAGTTTGACATGAAACCAGTCTGTAAGAAGTGCTATGAGAAATTTCCGCTGGAGCTGAAGAAAAGACTTAAGAAACTAGCCGAGACCTTAGGAAGGAAATAACTTCCTTTATTTTATTTTTTCTCTTCTATGCAAAGATAAGAGATCACGTGTACCAACATTATTGACTTGATCCACTCTTATTTAAACCTGTCTCTCAAAATAGTTGAGAGTGAAGAGGACCTACGTGAATGGTTTTCTTTATCTCCTTTTGCTCATTAAAAAAGAAAAAAACTTTGTGTAATCATATTTAAAACACAGATGAAATGAATATTTGCCTTTGTTAATAACCCGTTCCAATTTATTAAAATGTAGACTATACTTAATAGCAAAAAACACATGGTCAAATGTTAAATTTTAATTAAGGTGCAAAAAAAATTAAATATAACTTTTAAAAATGAAAGTAAGGAGTTAGCTTTTACATGTCTCAGCTAAAAACTATAAACTTGTACTTGGTACTCAAAAGAAAATTAATTCCAACTGCTGTTGGGGAGGATATAGTGAAGAAAAATAACCAAGAAAACAAATCTTATGGTATCTTAGTATGTTTATCAGACTGGTAGCTATAAAATGAATATACACATTACTAAGACAAGAAACAAGTGTATTCAGAACTACTTGATTTTTTTTTAATGCAATAATTATGCTTAGTTTTATATTTTGTTCTTGTGAACGTCTTCCTTCATACAGTTTCTTAACACAGTAGTTTTAGCTAGCTAATAGTACGCCTTTTTACATTTTGTGCAAAAAAATGTATTCTATGTATTTGAAAATACAGTATACTTTGCAATATTGGAAAAATGAAGTATTTTTTAATGTATTACAGCAATTATGCTTCTAAGCTTAAGGTCAAAGATGTACTCTTAGAATAGGATATGAAATTAAATTTTATGTAGGTTGGAATGTATCACTTAGAAAGTGAATGTTTATGTATTGGTCATATTGCCTTTATAACCATGTTACCATCTATGCTTTATATATAAACTTGCGTTGCCTTAGAAAAACACATACTTTAATCAGGAATTCTAGCTGTTTCATACAGTACCAATGAAAAATAAGTGCGTTGGTTGAGATTTATAAACTCGAATTCATTTACCACAGCTATGTTACATTTAAAAAAAAAAAATTATCTCCTTTTTAGGAAACACATTAAAATTAATTTCTGTCATATTAGGAGAGAATGATGTCTCTATGTATGTCAAGTTTTTCATTTCAAATTTCATAATTGGATTTTATTTGCTATAAGTAAGAGGTATAAATGACTTTTAAATTGCAAGAGAGATGTTTAAGTGTCAATTTTAGGTTAAAAGTAGTAAGTTCTACTTTATAAATGATAAAGTTTTATTCTGAAGTTTCTAGGTCATTCTTTCTCGATAAACTTGTATGTAAAGCAAATTTTGTGAACACATTAAATATTGTTGTGTTGTTATTTAAAAGTTGCCAAGATGGATTTCCAAGGGGAAAATTACTGGTTTTTCCAAAAATTGCTAAAATGTTGTTTTGCCATTAAAAATATCACCTCAGGATGCTACCACTCTGGCATTAAAATATTTGTATGCATGTATTAAAACATTTGTGCATGCACTTTACAAGGGAACTTCTGTTTCAGTTTTGAGATAACTTATAATGAAGTACTTTATCTTTTAGTCTTCTTTCAGAATTCAAAGAATTACAAATGATTGAAAATAATCAATATTTATAGTTTAATACCGCATGTGTTCAGAAGTTTAAAACAGTCTTTGCATTTCACAGGAAGAATCAAAATCCCTTCGATGTGCCTTTGTCAGCTGATTTATGACCAGCAATGAAAAACTTGAAAGCATGTATTGAATATTATACTATGGATACAGGCAAAATAGGACAGGGTTTGCAGCATAGGGTCTTGATGCTAAACTCTTAAATACCCCTACACCAGAAGTACGGAGCAGAAAAGTAACCGTTTACCTATATTCTCTTATCACTTTGAAGATGCATGGACTGAGCTCAGCTGCTTTGATTACCTATCTTATATAGCCAGGCCTCTCCTGTAGCCAGAGGTCCCACTGCTATCCTTGCTCACTCTTAACATATGAATTAATAGTTCCTAGAAGTTGAACTTATTAAGTCTCTAATACTTTAGCGTATTTTATCTAGATACAGTACTTTCTTCCTTAGTAGGGCCATCGTTCCCTTACATGTGGGAAAGGAGGAAGAAGTTGAAAAGTTGTAAGTAGAATAGAAGACAAACTTGATTTATTTCATGATATTTTTCATGGAGCTTTCCCTAGCTGTGGAAAAACTCAGGTTAGTAAGCATGTCTTTGATTAAAGTCCTGCAAGGCAATTTTAAATAATTCATTGTTTTTACCAAATTCCTAAGTGCTCTTTTTCTTACCAAGCCTAATATAATTGGGGAAAATGTCTGGATACAAATAAAACATTCTTTGGATCATGTTCAAAGCCTTATTAACATGGTACCTGAAATAATAGGTCATTTTGCCTCACTTATTTGCCAAAATAGCCATTTCTAAGTTAAGGAAATTTTGAGGTAGGCTTACAGCATTCTTACAATGTTTCATTTTAGATTGTAAGCTCAATGGCAGGGACACTATCTTGGTAATTATGTTTTTATATAACAACCATTGCAGTGTACGCTTGGTACTTAATAAATGTTCATAATTATTAACAATGACCTGTTGTGCATTGTTTAAATTGAGTGGCTTTGAGACAGAACTATGAGAAGATAGGACTAATGTTTAAGAAAACCCTTTTGGAAGCAACCCAGGTGTCCATTGATAGGTAAGTGAATGGATTAAAAAAGCATGGGACACATACACACACACACACACACACACACACGAATATTATTCAGCCATAAAAAGGAAATCTTGCCATTTGTGACAATATGGATGGATGTTGATTGGCATTAAGTGAATAAGTCAGACAGAGAAAGATAACTACCATACGATCTCATTTATATGTGGAATCTTTTATTTTTTAAATTTATTGGGGTGACAATTGTTAGTAAAGTTACATGGGTTTCAAGTGTACAGTTCTGTAATACATCATCTATATATCACATTGTGTGTTCACCACCCAGAGTCAGTTCTCCTTCCATCATCATATATTTGATCCCTTTTACCCTCATCTACCACTCCCTCCCCCCTTATATGTGGAATCTTAAAAAGCAAACAAACAAAAAAAACCCTCAAGCTTATAGATACAGAGAACAGGTGATTGTTGCTAGAGGTGGAGGGTAGGGGGTGGGTGAAATGGATGAAAGTGGTCAAAAGGTACAAACTTCCAGTTATAAAATAAGTAAGTCCTGGGGATGGATTGTACAGCTTGGTAACTATAGTTAATACTGCATTGCATATTTGAAAGTTGCTAAGAGTAGATCTTAAAAGTTCTCATCATAAGAAAAAAATTTTGTAACTATGGTGACATGTTAACTAGATGTATTATGGTTACCATTTCACAATATATACAAATAAAGAATCATGTACATCTGAAAGTACTATAATGTTATATCTCAGTTTTTAAAACGGAGAGTTACACATTTTAAAAAAGCCACTTTAGGGCCGGCCCAGTGGCTCAGGTGGTTAGAGCTCCATGCTCCTAACTCTGAAGGGTGCCGGTTCGATTCCCACATGGGCCAGTGGGCTCTCAACCGCAAGGTTGCTGGTTCAACTTGAGTGCTGCAAGGGATGGTGGGCTCCGCCCCCTGCAACTAAGATTGAACACAGCACCTTGAGCTGAGCTGCCTTCTGGATGGCTCAGTTGGTTGGAGCACGGGCTCTCAACCACCCTCGACTCCTGCAGGGGATGGTGGCCAAAGCCCCCTGCAACTAAAATTGAACATGGCACCTTGAGCTGAGCTGCTGCTGAGCTCCCGGATGGCTCAGTTGGTTGGATTGCGTCCTCTCAGCCACAAGGTTGCCGGTTTGACTCCCAACTCCCGCAAGGGATGGTGGGCTGTGGCCCCTGCAACTAGAAACAGCAACTGGACCTGGAGCTGAGGTGCGCCCTCCACAACTAAGACTGAAAGGACAACAACTTTATTTGGAAAAAAGGCCTGGAAGTACACACTGTTCCCCAATAAAGTCCTGTTCCCTTCCCCAATAAAATATTTTTTTAAAAAGCCACTTTAAACTTTTATATGTTGTTTGTATGTGAGAAAACTCAAGGACTCTTGAATATATAATGGACACATTCATGTATGTGAATAAAAGAAAATGATTTGGTTACTATGTACAAGCTAAATCTTAGAAACCATGTAGAATGGTGGGAGAGTCTTCCCACTATTCACCATAAATTCCGATAGCTTTCTATTTGTAACAAGGGAGAGACATACCTTAATACATGAATCCAGCAAGCCCTGAGGCACTGTGTGTGGTATGTTGAGAAGAAGGCACTCGCCAGTACTCTCAATGGGGCATTCCTCTTCCAGTGCTTCATCCTTCCTGGCTCTTCCTCCTTAAAGGTAGAGCTTCTGGTGACTGTCTAATTTGAGTCTTTCACTCCTTTTCCTTCTCTGGGCAGGTGCAGAGCTTTGATTTCCTCCAGCCCAAGTAGAAAGAGGGGTAATTCCAAAACGTGGAAAGTACTGGGATGGAGTGAGCTTAGGGTTTTGCAACAGCAGCTCACGCCCAGCAGAGGGGGAGGGAGGGCTTCTTGGCAGAGAAGGATCTTGAAAGGAGAATACAAGTTAGGCACGGGAGGAGGCCAGAAATGGGCAGCCTAGGCCCATCCATTTCCTCGTTTCCCATAGTGGCATCGCTGTCTATTCAGGCTTCCAAGATAATATCGAGTTGGCTTCTCTACCCTTCCCGCACCTCCATCTGTCCCCAAATCAAAGTACTCTAAAATCCATCACCTCAACAGCAGAAAGTTCTCAGAAACCTTCTCGTGACTTGCCTCCATGCTATCCTCACTCAAGCATCAATCGACTCGCCCTTCTTTATTAACCTTGGCGTGGCTTACTGAAACAAGCGAGGTAAAGTCCCAACTCCCTATGGTATAAAGGACTTTCACAGGCAGGTCCCAACCTGTTATGTCTTTTTCTCCCAATGGCCAATGCCCATGCCACACAACTATCTTTCCCGGATCTTGACCGGCCCTCCTATAATAAAAGTAGCCTTCTCACTTTGGAGACAGCTCCAATTTCAACTTTATGGGGGAACTTCCCTGAACAACGCTCTCTCAGCTATTTCTCTATTACTTTTGTTTGCTGGGGTTTATTTTAGTTTTCCAATCAGAAAACGTAGACTTGAGTTACCCAGCTCTGCCTTTAGTTACCATATTTTAAGCCTTTCCTGACTTCTTCCAAAACATTCTTTTTCCTCTAGTTCTTTGTTCATACCTCTGTTTCAGCAGTAATTAACTGCACTGTATGTATTGGTTTATATTCCCACCAAAGGGTGGGCTCCTGGAGGGCAGGACTACTGTTTTTAATATTTGTATCCTCTGTGCCACTGACAGTGCCCAGCACACAGCAGGAGCTCTGTGATTAGGGAATGACTCAGTGATTAGGATAATGTATATTGCACCTTTATTGGTTTCAAGTATTCTGCAAAGCTATTGGAACTTTTAAAGCTACGAACAAGCACAAAGACCACAGCCAGGTTTTTCTCCCCCAAAACACAAGTGTCATCCCTTCCTTGCTTAAAAAAAACCTACTTGGGAAATGCTTATAATAAATATTAAAAGCAAGATCCAAAATCTTTTACAGGATCATCATAAATACATGCAAAAAAGCATTTTAAGAAGATGGCAGAAATACATAAAAATGTTATGAAAATGATCTTTAAATTTTTTGGAGTTTTTTGGGGGGAAGAAAAGAACTATGTTCAGGTAGTGTTTTTCAGTTTGCCAAAATAAATGTTATGTCACAATAATGCGAAATGCTAACTTTATTTTTTGAATGTGTTCTGTGACATGAGTTAAACATGTATTCTAGATTATTGTTTACAGCTTTTGTGGTTGTTTTGGCAAATGTGAGCTAAAAGCAGCTCCTATCTAAATTATCACAAATCCTAACCTAGAGTTGAAAGTAAAGCTTTGCTCCAGGTGCACTCCAAAAACTGTACTGTGATCACCTGAACCTTATCGCCTTTTTTGGTGGATCATGAATTTAGTGTCTCAGACACACAGCTTTCAGTCCTTGGAAAGCTCACAATTTCCCAAGGGCCATAAAGAATGCATCAGATCTCGAGACAAACGAAAATGAAAATACAACAACCCAAAATCTATGGGATGAGGCGAAAGTAGTCCTAAGAGGGAAGTTCATAGCACTGACAGGCCTACCTAAAGAAACAAGAAACATCACTAATCAACAGTTTATCTTCACACTTAAGGGATCTGGAAAAAGAACAACAAAATAAGCCCAAAGGGAGTACAAGGAAGGAGATTAATAAAGATCAGAGCGGAAATAAATGAAATAGAAACCAGAAAAACAATACAAAAGATCAATGAATCCAAGAGTTGGTTCTTAAAGAAGATAAACAAAATTGACAAACCTTTGGCCAGACTCATTAAAAAAAAGAGAGAGAGGACCCAAATTAATAAAATCAGTAATGAAAGAGAAGTGACAACAGACACCGCAGAGATACAAAAAAATTTAAGAAATTACTATGAGCAACTGTATGCCAACAAATTTGACAACCTGGAAGAAATGGACAACTTCCTAGAGGCGTACAACTTTCCAAGGCTAACTCAAGAAGAAACAGAAAACCTGAATAGACTGATTACCACCAAGGAACTTGAATCAGTAATCAACAATCTTCCAACAAACAACAGCCCTGGACCAGATGGCTTTGCAGGTGAATTTTACAAAACGTTCAAAAAAGAATTATCACCTATTCTCCTCAAACTCTTCCAAAAAATCCAGAAGGAGGGAAGACTTCCAAACACTTTTTACGAAGCCACTATCACCCTGATCCCAAAATCAGACAAAAACACCACAAAAAAAGAAAACTACAGGCCGATATCGCTAATGAACATAGATGCAAAAATCCTCAACAAAATATTAGCGAACAGAATTCAGCAATACATACACCATGATCAAGTGGGATTCATCCCTGGTATGCAAGGGTGGTTCAACATCCGCAAATCAATTAATGTGATACACCACATTAACAAAATGAAAAATAAAAATCACATGATCATATCAATAGACGCAGAAAAAGCATTTGATAAAATCCAGCAGCCATTCATGATAAAAACCTTTAAGAAAGTGGGAATAGAGGGATCATATCTCAACATAATAAAGGCCATATATGATAAACCCACAGCTAACATCATACTCAGTGGGGAAAAGCTAAAACCATTCCCCTTAAGATCAGGAACAAGGCAAGGTTGGCCACTTTCTCCACTTTTATTCAACATAGTGCTGGAAGTTCTAGCCACAGCAATCAGACAAGAAAAAGAAATAAAAGGCATCCAAATCGGTAAGGAGGAAGTAAAACTGTCATTATATGCAGATGATATGATACTATATTTAGAGAACCCTAAAGACTCCACCAAGAAACTATTAGAGCTGATAGATGAATTTAGTAAAGTAGCAGGATACAAAATTAATATTCAGAAATCAGTTGCATTTGTATATACCAATAATAAAATATCAGAAGGAGAAATTTAAAAAGCAATTCCATTTACAATTGCTCCAAAGATTATAAAATACCTGGGAATAAATTTAACCAAAGAAGTAAAAGATCTGTACTCAGAAAATTATAAGACACTGAAGAAAGAAATGAAAGAAGATACAAATAGATGGAAACACATACCATGTTCATGGATAGGAAGAATTAATATAGTTAAAATGTCCATACTGCCTAAGGCAATATACATATTCAACGCAATTCAAAAATCTGAAAATGGAACTGCCTTATGATCCAGCAATCCCACTCCTAGGTATCTACCCGGAGAAATCCAAAACTCCAATTCAAAAATCTTTATGCACTCCTATGTTTATTGCAGCACTATACACAGTAGCTAAGACATGGAAACAACCGAAATGCCCATCGGTAGATGACTGGATTAAGAAACTGTGGTGCATTTATACAATGGAGTATTATGTAGCCATAAAGAAGAAAGAAATCTTACCATTTGCAACAACATGGATGGACCTAGAGAACATTGTGTTAAGTGAAATAAGTCAGACAGAGAAAGACAAATACCATATGATCTCACTTATATGTGGAATCTAAAGAAAAGAATAAGTGAATGAACTAATCAGAGACAGTTTTGGAAACATGGAGGAAAAACTTGAGGGTTGCTAGAGGGGCGGGGGGGTGGGGATAAGGGGAAGGTGAGAGGTTTAGAAAATAGTCGGTAACCACAAGATGGCCACGGGGTTTTGAAAATTAATTTGGGGAACGTACAGAGGGATAGTGGATGGGTGGAGGGGGGTTCACACAGTGTGAGGGATATAAATGATAAACGTCTAAGTTTTGCTTTGTCTTGTGCACCTGAAACTAATAAAAAAAATTAAAAAAAAGAATGCATCAGAATATAGGGTGATAGGAACCAACGTTAGAAATATTAGTAAGATACAAAGATTGCTCAGAGGAAAGAATGGTTAATCCTAGGGACACTAGGAAGATTTCCCAGAGGTGCTAATGTCTGAACTGGGGTTTCAAAGACACCGAAAGAGTTTTCCAGAAGGAAAAAGGGGAATGGGGCTTTCTAGGCAAAGAGAACAGCCTGCAAAAAGAACCTGATGAGGATTCCATTTAGTTGGACCTTAGGAACCAAAACTCTGAAGGAGAGAACCTTCTCCAGTTGGCAGAGCTGTAGTCCCAACAAGGCAGAACCAACTGGTGCTGCTTTTGTTCCAATTCTGTCCTCCTGCTACTCGGCCCCGGATGTACCCGAATGTACAAGTACATGGCAGAGCTGGGTAACTAAAATCTCCGTTTTCTAATTGGAAGACTGAAACAAACCCCAGGAAACAAAACTAACAGAGAAATTACTGAGAGAGAGTTGTTCAGGGAAGTGACCCTATAAGTTGTTTATAAACTCCCGGGCTCCTTCCTGAGCTGCCCCTGCTTGATCCGGTCCTGTTAAACACAATGAAGACCGAAAGCTCAACTGACAGATCACTGCCGATGTCCCCAGCTGGCCACTAGGTGGCACACAGGTGGAACAACTGAAGAGCCCTGCCAACACTTTGGAAACTGAACTGACTTTGGAATCAGACCGCAGAAGGGTAGTTGGAACTCGTGGTTTAGACCTAATCAGATAGATTGCCTTAACAAAAATTTCTACATTCTCCAGAGGATACAATTTAATTCAACTCTGATTCTCCGATTTTTTTTTAAAGTACATTCACAATGTTGTGCAGTCATCCCATAATTTAATTCCAGGACATTTCCTTCACCTGCAAAAGATCCCATCCATACCTGTTAGCAGTAATTCCCAATTCCCCCCTCCTCTTACCCCTGGCAACCCCTAGTCTACTTTCTGTGTCTACGAATTTACCTACGCTGGACATTTCATGTAAGTTGAATTATATAATACATGGTCTTTGTAACTGGCTTCTTTCACTTAGCAGAATGTTTTCAAGGTTCATCCCCATTGCAGCATGTGTCAGTACTTCCTTTTTAACCAAATATTCTATTATATAGATATACCACATTTTGTTTATAAATTTACAGCTGATGGAAATTTAGGTTGTTTTCACCTTTAGCTATTATGAATAGTGCTGCTGTAAACATTTGTGTACAACTTTTTTTGTGGATATACATTTTCATCAGATTCATTAACATGGGATGTCTTTCATTTATTTAGGTTTTCTTTAATTCCTTTCAAAAATGTTATGCCGTTTTCAGCCTACAAATCTCATACTTCTTTGGTTATATTCATAACTATTTTATTCTTATGTTGCTATTCTAAATGAATGATTTTCTTAATTTCATTTCTGATTGTTCATTGCTAGTCTGTAAGAGAAGACAACTGATTTTTGGTTGGCCTTGTATAATGCAACCTTTCTGAACTGGTTTTTAGCTCTAATAGGTTTTCTTTGAGGATTCTTTAGGGTTTCTATATATAAGCTCATGTCATCTGTAAATAGAAATATTTTTATTTCTTCCATTCCCATATGTATGCCTTTTATTTGTTTTTCTTTGAAAAGAAGTAGTGAAAAAGGACATCCTTGTCTTGTTCATGATTTTAACGGCAAAACTTTCAAGTTTTACCATTAAATATGATGTCAGCTGTGGGTTTTTTTTGTAGATACCCTTCTTCCGCCTCCCCTGGCAGCACAGCAACCCACGTGGCAGCTCACACGGACCTCCGGTAGCTCACAGCAGCCCAGCTTCAGGGAGAACCGTTGTTCACAATCTTAGCTGTAGAGGGCGCAGCTCATTGACCCAAGTAGGAATCAAACCTCGGCGTTAGGAGTACGGTACTCCAACCACCTGAGCCACTGGGCTGGCCGTGAGGATTGGGGTTCGTTAAATGCCTTTTCTGAATCTATTGAGATGATCATGTAGTTTGTCCTTTAATTCTATTAATATTTGGTAATACATTGATTTTTGTATGTGAACTAACTTTGCATTCCTGGGGTAAATCCCGCATGGTCGTGGTGTGTGACCCATTTTACATGCTGTTAGAATTGGTTTGCTAGCATTTTGCTGAAGATTTTTGCATGCATATTCATAAAGGATATTGGTCTGTAGTTTTCTTTCTTTTTTTTTCCTGGCTTTGGAACCAGTTAATACTTTAGTCATAGATTGAATTATAAAATGTTACAGACATTTCTAATTTTTTGAAGTTTGTGAAGGATTGGCATCCATTCTTCTTCAACAGTTTGGAAGCCTTCACCAGAAAAATTCATTTTTTAATGGGCTTTTTATTGAATGTTTCTTTTGATTACCAACTCAATCTCTTATTATAGGTCTATTAAAATTTTCTATTTCTTCTGGAGTCATGTTTGGTAGTTTTTTCTCTAGGAATTTGTCCATTTTCATCTAAGTTATCTAATTCATTGGCATATGTTTTTCGCAGTATTCCCTTACAATCCTTTTTATTTCTGTAAGTCGATGTTAATATCCCCTCTTTCATTCCTGATTTAAGTTGAGTCTTCTCTCTTTTGGTTTTGTTGATCTTCTCTATTGTTTTCTTTTAAATAGTGTGTAAACATTTTAATTGTGGTAAAAAATACATAACAAAAATTTCCATCTTCACCATTTTTAAGTGTACAGTTTCGTGTTAAATATATTTGCATTGTTGTTCAACAGGTTTTCAGAACTTTATCATTTTGCAACACCGAAACTCTATACACATTAAACAACATTCCTGGTGACCACCATCCAACTCTCTGTTTCTATGAATTTGACTACTTTAGATACCTCATATAAGTGAGTATTTATATTTGTCTTATGGTGACTGGCATATTTTCCTTAGCACATTATCCTCACAGTTCATCCATAGTATAGTATGTGACAGGATTTCCTCCCTTTTTAAGGTTGAATAATATTCCATTGTATGTATAACCACATTTTGTTTACCCATTCATCTGTCAATGGATATATGGACTGTTTCTATTGGCTATTATGGATAATGCTGTTATGAACATGTGTGTAAACATCAATTCAAGGCCCTGCTTTCAATTCTTTTGCAGATACACCTAAAAGGGATTGCTGCATCATATGGTAATACCATTTGTAATTTTTTGAGAAACTGTCATAACATTTTCCATAGTGTTGTGCTGTTTTACACTCTCACCAAAAGTGTACAAGTGTTCCAATTGCTCCACATTCTTACCAACAATTGTCATTTTTTTATAGTAGCCATCCTAATAGGTGTAAAATATCTTTCAAATTTTTTTCAATTACCATTGACAGATGAATGGTTAAACAATTATATTAGTTTCAGGTGTACAGCATAGTGGTTAGACATTTTATAACTTATGAAGTGATTCCCCCCGATAAGTCTGGTTCTCATCTGACAGCATACATCGTTATTACAATATTATTGACTATATTCCCTCTGTTATACTTTACATCCCCATGACTATTTAGTAACTGCCAATGTGTACTTCTTAATCCCTTCACCTTTATCACCCACCTCCCCCGGCCCCTTTCCCATCTGACAACAATCAGTTTGTTCTCTGTATCTATGAGTTTGTTTCTGTTTTATTTGCTCATTTATTTTGTTTTTTAGATTCCACATGGAAGTGAAATCATATGGTATTTGTCTTTATCTGTCTGATGTATTTCACTTAGCATAATATCCTCTAGGTCCATCCATGTTGTCTTATAAATGGTAAGATTTCATTCCATTTTATGGCCAAGTGATATTCCATTATATATATGTACCACTTCTCCTTTATCCATTCATCTATCCATGGACATTTAGGTCGCTTCTATATATTGGCTATTGTAAATAATGCTGTGAACACAGGGATGCTATATCTTTTCAAATTAGAGTTTTGCATTTCTTCAGATAAATAACCAGAAGTGGAATTGCTGGGTCATGAGATGGTTTTATTAATTTTTTGAGGACCCACCATGCTGTTTTCCACAGTGGCTGCACCAATTTTCAATCCCACTAATAGGACACAAGGGTTCCCTTTTCTCCACATCCTCACCAACTCTTGCTTGTTGATTTATTGGTGATGGCCATTCTGACAGGTGTGAGATGATATCTTGCTTTTAATTTACATTTCTCTGATGATTACAAACATTGAGCATCTTTTCATATGTCTATTTGCCATCTGTATGTCCTCTTTGGAGAAGTGTCTATTCAGGTCCTCTGCCCATTTTTTAATTGAATTGTTTGTTTGGTGATAGTTGTATGAATTCCTTATATATTTTGGATATTAACCCATTATCAGATGTATCATTGGTGAATATCTACTCCCATTCAGTAGATTGTCTAACTGACAGCCTTGCCGGGTAGAGTGATCTGGGTTGTAGGTCCTTGCTTTCCATCGCTGAATATTTCATGCCAATCCCTCTGGCCTGCAAAGTTTCTGTTGAGAAATCAGCTGACAGTCTGATGGGAGCTCCCTTGTATGTGACTATAAATGCTTTTCTCTTTCTGTTTTTAAGATTCTCTCTTTGTCTTTAACCTTTGGCATTTTAATTATGATGTGTCTTTGTGTGGGCCTCTTTGGGTTCATCATGTTTAGGACTCTGTGCTTCCTGGGTTTGTATTATCTATTTCCTTCACCAGGTTATGAAAGTTTTATTATTTCTTCAAATAAATTTTCAATCCCTTGCTTTCTCTCCACTCGTTCTGGTTCCCCCATGATGTGAATGTTGGTACACTTGATGTCCCCGAGGACTCTTAAACTGTCCTCATTTTTTCGGATTCCTTTTTCTTTTAGCTGTTCTGATTATTTTTCCCTGATACCTTATCACCCAAATTGCTGATTTGATTCTCTCTTTCATCTAATCTATTATTAATTCCTTCTAATGTGTTCAGTTATTGTATTCTTTATTTGTGACTGGTTCTTTTTTGTGTTCTGTTTTTGTATTCCATCTCTTTGTTAAAGTTCTGAGATCACTGAGCATCCTTATAACCACTGTTTTGAACTCTGCATCTGATACAGTGCTTGTCTCCATTTTATTTAGTTATTTTTCTGGAGTTTTGTTCTGTTCTATTATTTGAGACATATTTGTTTGCCTCTTATTTTTGGCTGCCTCCCTGTATTTGTTTTTATTTATCAGGTAGGTCTGCTCCATCCCCAATCTTAATAGGTGTCCTGTGGGACACCAATCTTAATAGGTGTCTCCCTGGTCACCTGAGCTGGGTGCTCCAGGGGTGTTCCTTGTGTGGGTTATGTTAAAAATTCCAACATATTTCATTTGATATTTTCCCAGATAATTAAGACCCTACTATATACGAAGATGTGATCTCTTTAAACCTAAAAATGTCTTCTCCACTGAAAACATTTTATAAAACTTGTTTTGAAATACAAATTCCAAAAGTAAACATTTTTGAAGATTTGAAAAATATAGATGGCTCAATGTCTTGAGATGATTACTGTTAACATTTGTTAACGTTTTGGTGTATTCTGTTTTGCTAATGAAATGTAAATGTTGGGGGCCATTCATATACACATGTACATACTATATGCTATATAATTATAATCGTCCAAAAACGTCGTATTTGTGGTTTTCCTTAGATTATGTATTTTACATTTTCTCATGTTTTTTTTAAAAGCATTAATTTTAACATGTATGCTTCATATTTACACGTGTTCGACATATTTAATCGCCTTCAGAAGGGTCGTTCCAAATTGGACACGCTCACCAAAATGGTCTGTGAATGCTTTTTACTTCCACAGCACCGCGTAATGTTAAGAACAAACAACCCAAAATTTTGAGAACCCATCAAGTAAAAAACATCATCTCATTGAACTAGTTACTAGTCCTTGTTCCCTGTGCGTCGATGAACACTTCCGACGTTGGCCACTACCCACGCTCTGACAGCGGAAAGATAACGGGAGCTTCGTAGGACCGTGCGCAGAACCGCGGGCGGGGCGCAGCCGGAGCGCCGCCGTCGGCGTGGCGCAGAGTGCTGACGCAATACGCATGCGGGCGGTCCGCTCTTCTGCCCGTGACGGCGCTGCGTCACGGGCTTTCAGGCGCTTGTTCTCGGAGACGGTTACTACTGCGGGCCTTAGCGCCAGCCTCTCGCGTCCTGGGGGCCAGGTCGGCGGCGCGATGAGGCGCAGCAAGGCCGAGGTGGAGCGCTACATCGCCTCGGTGCAGGGCCTCGCTCCGTCGCCCCGAGAGGTGAGCGGATTCTGGGGGGACGGGTGGCCTCCGCCCAGGCCCGGCCGCGGCCTCGCGTGGCGCCGGCGTCATGGCTCCCGGCGGCCGCCGCTCCTTGGCATGTTTTGGCGAGGCGCTGGCCAGCTTGTGTGGTCCGGTGGGCGGAGTGGGGCTCGCGAGCTCGAGGGGGACAGGGTACGGGGGGAAGGGCGAGACCACGGCGGGCGGCCGTTGGCGCCAGCGCTTCCTCTTTTCTTTCTCTGGCCCGCTCCCGACTGCCCTCACCCGAGGGCCCATCCTGTCGCGGGGTTTCTCGGCCGCGCCGGTGCGGCCTGGTCCCCGGCGCTTGGCCGGCTGCCATATCCGGTTGGGTTCTTTCCGTGTCCTGGACTGTTAGTCGCCGCGGTGGAGGCGGCACCTTCCAGGCTTGGAGTTTGGTGAAACCCAGCGGGGACTGACACAGCTCCGGGGTAGGCTTTTACTGCTGTGACGGGTGCCTATCGTAGGCGTCCAGGGACCCGGAGCAGGGCAACCACATTTGCAGCTGCCTGACAGACCGCGCAAATAACATAGGAAGTTGCCCTGTTTTGAGGCGGGCTCTCCTACTCTTCACACTCCACTCCCTCACTCTTAAGCACTGGATGGAAACTTGCCCCCTTTTTTTTTTCTAAACGGAATGTTGGGAATTCTAAATTTCTTATAGGGCGTCGTTACTATGGATTAAAGATTTTAACCTTTCCAACCACATAGTCCAAGGGCATTTTTTCTCCTTTAAGATAAATAAGGTGTTAGACATATTTTGTATTCAACAGAATTTTAGTGATTGGGTGTAAAGGTTGAGGAAAAAGATATTGAGGATGGATCTGAGTCACTTTGCCTGTGGTTGAATCACAGCTCTGCCGTTTATAAGCTGTGGGATTTGAGGTAAATTACACCAATTTCATCAATAAGATGGAGTTACAGTATTGATAGGAGTATATAAGATGATCCGTATTAAGCATTTAGGGCAATAGTAAGCATTAAATAGATGTTGATGTTAAAAGACAGTCATTCTGACCTGTTTTGGGCAAGGGCCTATGAGAATCAAGATGTATGAGGAAACAAAACAAAACAAAACCAACCAGAAAACCCATAACTAGCATGCTGTACACTTGAAACTAATATAATATTGAATGTCAACTCAAACTGAAAAAAAAAAAAAGAAAAGAAAAATAAGGGATAATTTGTGTGTGTGTGTTTGTGTGTGTGTGTGTGTGTGTGTGTGTGTGTGTGTAACTCCCCAAACTCCAGGACCATTAACAACATACTGTTACTGTATCTTTTATCATATACTAGGCATATGTTATCTTACTTTGTGCTCCCAAAACCCTGTGGATATTGACACCCAGAGAGATTAAAGATACTTGTCCAAAGTCAATAGGTGGCTTAGCAGGATTTTGGTAATGGGTCTGGTTTACTTTCTTTTAGGAATAATGGAGCCTGTACCTCCAGAGAAGAGGACTAGGTACCTACATACAGATTGTAATTTCAAACTGCTGGCATATCATAAAAACAAATGTGGTGCCTGAGTCTAAAACAGAACCTTATTAAGGGTTTCTTTATTCCTGAAAGTGATACGAACTTTTTTTTTTTTTTTAAGGCAAATTTAGAGCTTTCATGAGATTGTTAGTGGGGACTCTGGCCCCCAAAAGGTTAAGAACCACTGGTCTAGACAGAAGGTAGAATGTTCTTTGAACTACCTAACTTTTCCATTAAATAAAGAGGGTTGGGGGCAAAAGTTTAAGGATTGGTTATTATAGCCATCTCTCTTTTACATTTAAAGAGTACTATTTTAATCAGATGTTTTTCTTCAAAGATAAATAATCATTTACTTTAGAACCTGGGGATTTCAGTGGAATATTGATTAGCAAGTGAGTAACTTTGGAATTTGTCAAGATATTTGGTAAATATAGGTCCAACTGAAATGACAAAACGGTACTTTGGATAGCTTGGAAGGGAGATGGTGGAGGCAGCAGAGACAGCCTCTGTGAAGACTAGAAAGAGATTAATATTTATTTGACTCCCAGTTTGGCAGAGACTGGCCAGGTGTGAACTGACCATGCTTTTGTAGCAAGTCCAAGTTCTGGAGTGCAGTGATGGGTCCATACTCGTGTTTTCCCTGGTTTCCCCACTTGTTCATCTCCTCTTGTCTTGCCATTTTACTACTCCTTCTCACCTGCTTTTTCCCTTGTTGAAAATGTCACTCGTGTTTCTTTAATTTTTATTTTTCCAGATGGCTTCTGTTTAGTTTTTCTAGATTTCTGTCTAATTGGCTTACATTTCTATCTAGTTGGCTTCCCATTCCACATCCCTGATATCGACCCCTCAGGGGCAATTTGACAGCTCTTCCTTGTTTATTTTACTGTTTATATCCTACTTCATACTGCTGAATAACATACACGTATACTTTTATTTCTTAATGTATTTGCCCCCATTTTAGACACTTTCTACTGGCTTACTACTATGTTTCTCCAGATGTTTTCATTTCCTCCCTTGTTTTTCTAGTTCTGTTATTGTAATTTTTAGTTAAATGAATATATAGTATTTATATAATTACGATAAGGTAAGTATTTTTGTATTTGAGTTACCTTTATTGTGTAGTTTTATTTTTCCTGGAGTTAATAATTGCATTATTTTTTGGTTTGTTTAGTTTTCTATGATGTATTAATAATTCTTTACCCCAACTCAATATAAACTCAAGTGTGATCAAACAGGTCACATAATCCATTAACTTGAGGTTAAGAAAACATTTTTTTGAAGAGTCTTGCTTCTGGAGCACTCTTGTCTTACTCCTTCAGCCTGGGGTGGTTTCTGTTTCTGCTACACTGCTGTGCTCCTGGGAGTTTCCCCATTAGCATCATTTTGAGAATTCCCTTCACTTCTTTTCTGTGTTAGACTTTTGGTTTCCTGTAAGTATCCTCTTGATTTACTTCCCCTGTTTTGGTGTAGCACAGCCTCCAGTTTGCTTTGAGAAGGAATGGGAATTTTTTTTTTTAAACATTGTCTGAAAAATGTCTTTACCTAATTTAGTTGATAGTTTGGTTACAAATTCTAGGTTTGTAATAATTGTTTCCTCAATTTTGAGAGCATTGCTTAATTTTCTGATCATTTGTACTATTATTAGAAATCTGATGTGATTCTTGATCTTGCTAGCTTATAGGTTTTCTGGAAGATTCCTTTCAATTCACAAAAAAATACTGACTAATTTCCTTCAGTTCTGGGACATTTCTTTTTTCTTTTTTTAAATATTTTATTGGTGAAGGGGAACAGGACTTTATTGGGGAACAGTGTGTACTTCCAGGCCTTTTTTCCAAGTCAAGTTGTTGTCCTTTCAATCTTAGTTGTGGAGGGTGCCATTCAGCTTCAAGTTGTTGTCCTTTCAGTCTTAGTTGTGGAGGGCGCAGCTCAGCTCCAGGTCCAGTTGCCGTTGTTAGTTGCAGGGGGCACAGCCCACCATCCCTTGTGGGAGTCGAACCGGCAACCTTGTGGTTGAGAGAACGCGCTCCAACCAACTGAGCCATCTGGGAGCTCAGCGGCAGCTCAGCTCAAGGTGCTGTGTTCAATCTTAGTTGCAGGGGGCGCTGCCCACCATCCCTTGCGGGACTTGAGTTGAACCAGCAACCTTGTGGTTGAGAGCCCACTGACCCATGTGGGAATCGAACTGGCAGCCTCCGGAGTTAGGAGCACGGAGCTCCAACCGCCTGAGCCACCGGGCCGGCCCGATTTATTTTTTTAATTGGTTTGTTATTGTTGATTTTAAAAGTTGTCTATTTTGGATAACAGGCCTTTCTCTGATGTGCCTTTTGCAAATACTTTCTTCTAGTGTGTGGCTTGTCTCCATTCTCTTGACAATGTCTTTTGCAAAACAGAATTTTTAATTTTAATGACGTACAATTAGAAGGCTATAAGGTCTGTCCAGCTTCATTTTTTTTCTTTTTGCATGTGGATATCCAATTGTTCCAACACCCTTTGTTGAAAGACTGTCTTTTCTCTATTATATTGTCTTTGCTCCTTTGTTAAAGATCACTTGACTGTATTTCTGTGGTTCTATTTCTGGGTGCTCTATTCTGTCCCATTTTACTATTTATACTTTTGCTAATATCACATTGCCTTGATGACTGTAGCTTTATAATAAGTATTGAAGTCAGGCAGTGCCGGTCCTCCACCTTTGTTGTTCTTCAATATTGTGTTGGCTATTCGGGGTTTTTTGCCTCTTTATATGAGCTTTAGAATCAGATTGTTGATCTCCACAAAAATAACTTGCTGGGATTTTGGTTGGGATTGCATCGAATCTATAGATGAAGTTGGGAAAAACTGATATCTTATCAATATGTCATCTTCCTGTGAACCTAGACAATCTTTCCATTTATTATGTTCTTTGATTTCGTTCATCAGAGTTTTGTAGTTTTCCTCACATAGATCTTGTACATATTTTGTTAGATTTATAGCTATTTCATTTTGGGGGGACTAATGTAAATGGTGTTGTGTTTTTAATTTTAAATACCACTTGTTTGTTCCTGATACATAGGAAAGTGATTGATTTTTAAAATATTAACCTTGCATCCTGCAAACTGGCTATAATTGCTGAGTTCCAGGACTCTTTTAGCCAGTTCTTTCAGATTTGTAGAGGTTATCTGCAAAGAAAGGCAGTTTCATTTCCTCCTTCCCAATCTGTATACGTTCAGTTTCTTTTTCCTGTATGATGACGTAAAGGAGTGGTGAGAGGGGACATTCTTGCCTGGTTCTGAGCGAGAAAACTGTTTTGAGTTCCTTATCATTAAGTACGATGTTAGCTGTAGGTCTTTTTGTAAATATTCTTCATCAAGTTGACATTTCCTTCTATTCCTAGTTTACTGAGAGTCTTTATCCTGAATGGTTGTTGAATTTTGTCAAATTCTTTTCTCCATGTATTGATATGATCACGTCATTCCCCCCCCCCCCCCCCTTAGCTTGCTGATGTGATGGATTACGGTAATTGATTTTTGAATGCTGAACCAGCCTTGCATACCTGGGGTAAATCCCACTTGTTCATGGTATGTGATTCTTTTTATACATTGTTGGATTCAGTTTGCTAATATTTTGTTGAGGATTTTTGCATCTGTGTTTGAGCGATGTTGGTCTGTAGTTCCTTTTCGTACAATGTTTTGGTCTGGTTTTGGTATTAACGTAATGATGGCCTCATAGAAGGAATTAGGAGGTATTCCCTTTGTTTTTATCCTCTGAAAGATTGTGGAGAATTGGTATAATTTCTTCCTTAAATGTTTGGTAGAATTCACCAGTGAACCCATCTGAGCCTAGTGCTTCCTGTCTTAGAAGGTTATTCCTTACTGATGCAATTCTGCAATCTTCAACACAAGATCTTTTTATGTTAAGTTTAAATCCACTGCACGCTGATACCAGAAAAGAAATAATACATTAGTAGGATTTCTAAAGTACATACACTTATAAATAAAAGTTAAAAACTCTATTCCTAAATGATATGCTATTTCAAAGTTATTAAAATTTTGTGGATTTTTGACACATTTTGGGAAAAAAACCGTTCAAATCAATTAATGCAATGAAAGAGTTTTAAACAATGTGTCTCCAGTGGGTGGCCCTGAGAATCTGACTTTAAACGAAGGCCAATGGTAGGTATTAATGTGACGTGATTTCTGTCCAGTGCTTTCAATGTCAGACTAAAGAAATTCAATGAAGCCACTTATATGGCAAAGTAACTATGCATCATCTGTTATAAAACAGGCTGAATAATAATCCATTGTGTATATACCACATTTTGCTTATCCGTTCATCTGTTTAAGGACATTTGTCTCGTAAGTAGTGCTGCTGTGACCATGTGTATACAAATACATGTTTGAGACATTGTTTTCAGTTCTTTTCTGGGAGATTCCTTGTATTCTTAGTTTTCTGAGTTTTTATGAATGAATATTGGATTTTGTCAAATGCTTTTTTTCTTTTGGCGGCAATTGAGATGATTATGTGTTTTTCCCCCCTTTGTTCTATTATGTGATGTGTTACTTGATTTCACTTTTTTATATTGAATTGTTGTTGCATCCCTGGGATAAATCCCGGTTGGTCATGGTGTATAATACTTCTAATATACTGTAGAATTCATTTTGCTGAGGGTACTTAGTTGAAAGTTACAGTTAAAAAAATTTTTGTTAGACTCTTTTAGAGCAATTTTAGGTTCACAGAGATCTCCACATACTCTCTGCCTCCACACATGTGGCCTCTCCCTTTACCTACACCCCCCACAGAGTGATGCGCTTGTTACAATTGATGAACCTACACAGATGCATCATCGTTACCCAAAGTGCATATTTACCTTAGGGTTCACACTTGGTGTTGTGCAATTCCCCTAAAAATCCTCTGTGCTCTGCCTATTCATCCCTCCCTCGCCCCAGTCCCTGGCAGTCACTAGTCTTTTTATCGTGCATTTAATAACATTGAGCTGCTTTGTATATAAATGACATTTTTATTTTAAAGCTTTGTTATATGCTAATAAATTTACCGTTGAGTTTTAGCAAAAAATACTCAAAACATACGAAGTGGCATCAATTATAGATAAATTAGAATCTAATGGCATTGATGACAAAAACTTTATTACAAAATGTTACCCAATACGGCACACAAAACATGTTTGTTGTTGATAGTGTAGGCCACAGGAAGACATCCGAACATCGCAGCAAAAGAGTTAAATCAGCCAGACTCCTCAGGGCTGCCGCATTTGGAGACACAGTCTGGTTTTCGTCACTGCCTTAACTGTAGTGTGCTTGGACCAGATGAGAACTAGGCAGGTGCCATGCCATGTCAGTCGTTGATGAGGGATTTGGGTATTTTCAAATTGTAATGGAAGCTATGGAAGGATTTTAATTTTAAGCAAAGTTATAATGTGGTTTGTCTTATGTTTTAAATGATACCACTTTGGCAGATGAATGAGTTGGGAGGAAAAGTATGCAGAGGGGAAAGAGGAAGGAATTAGTCTTTTCCATAGTCCCAGAGACAGATCATAGCAGGCTTGGATGTAGCAATACAGTTGTAGAAAAATGGATGGAGACAACATAGAAGGTAGACCTGACAGCTCATGTTGATATTTTGCACATAAGTTTAGTGAGTCAACACACCATTGGTGGTAAAGGTGAGATTCAGTGTATGTCACAGAGGATTTAGGACCAACTCCTGGGGAAATCAGTGTGAGGGCCTGTGAAGGAGCTGGGGAAGGAATGGCCACTAAAGCAGAAGTCAAACTAAAGAGCACTGTATCTTTGAAGTCATGAAAAAACTTTCAAGATATATGTGATTTAAGAGTATTTTGGGCAGGTTTCATAAGAAGGAAAAATTGAAACACATAATAAACAATGGGGATTAAATTATTGTAAATCGTCTGCTGCCTCTTCTGCCCACGGTAAGCACTTTATTCAGGTTTCTGATCAAATACCCCTTAATGAGACCTTTCCTGCCAGCCCTCTGTCTTACAGAATTTATAATGCCATTGTTTCCCACCACCATTCTAAACTAAGAAGGAAGAAACACTGCCAACTAAACAGGCGCAGTGGTAGGGTATCCGTGATTTGCGAGATGTGTACTGACTTTAGCTGGGTTAAAATGTGACTTCCTGCAAGTACTTACTGGAGTACTGTAAAGTAGGGCTCCGTCTTGCTCCCACACTATTTGCTAGTCACCTCTCCTAAAATGCAGGCTTCATGAAGAGAGAGACTTTTGGTTTACAGCTGATTCCCCAGTGCCCAGACAGTGCCTGGTGAATAGTAGGCACAACGAACAAATCCTGAATATGCTTTTTTTTTTTTTTTTTTTAGGAATAAAATAAAGAAATAAAAATATACTGCTTTGTAGACTTTTTTTCACAGTATGTTGATTTTCTTTTTCTCCTTGTGTAGTTTTCAAAAATAAGATGTTTGATGGGTGTGTACTCTTATCATATGGATATAACGTCATCTGATTGTGTCCCAGCATTCTGGACTTTGGAGCTTATGGAAATAAAAGAACCAGGGTGTGGACTTGGTTTAGTACTGGGAGAATTCAATTTTTATTGCTGCCTTTTTAATTCCTTGAATATAAAACATTTATCTGAAGAGAGAATACTAGTACCTGGATGAGGGAATCCTCGGTGTCTTAATAGGTCTGAAGTACTTGCTTATTCTTCCCCATAAAGGCTTTCACGTGATAGAAGAGTGGTTTCTGGTATACTTCTCCCCTAGAAAAGCGGGTTTCTGTCTCTTATCTGTAAAGTGAGAGTGGCACCACACTGATAAAAATTACTAATTTCTGATGTCTTATCTGCGGTTCTTAAATTTATGTTTTGTTTTATGATGAGAAT
This sequence comes from Rhinolophus sinicus, assembly GCF_036562045.2. Lineage (NCBI taxonomy): Eukaryota > Metazoa > Chordata > Mammalia > Chiroptera > Rhinolophidae > Rhinolophus > Rhinolophus sinicus. The sequence continues at coordinate 65,299,097 of NC_133755.1, read as the reverse complement.
TATAAGACATGAGATCATGGCTTTTAGAACATAGAAGCATTTTCTATAGGCAATTTCTTTTACCTTTTAAGTGAACAAAAATGAAGTATATTAATATTAACCTCATTAGGACAGATTTTTAGTTGCAAAAATTTTACAAAATAAGAACTTTTAATGTTTTTCAGAAGTCAATGAAAGGATTCTATTTTGCGAAGCTCTACTATGAAGCTAAAGAATATGATCTTGCTAAAAAGTAAGTACCAAACTGTAAACATGCTTTGAATTTCTAAAATTAGTGCCTTTACCTCGTGTTCTTCTTTGAAATATGTTCAAGTAATTATTTTTTTGGCAGTTCTTCCTAAGTATGTCCTGGAAATAAGGGATTCCTCAGCAAGACTGATGTTTAGGACTAGTCTAGATTCCATGGAGATTGAGCCTAGAATATTTCCTGCATGCCTGCCTAAGGCAACAGATTATTTGGCTTAAAACACTTTTTCTAAAGATTGTCCTAGGTTAGTTAGAATAAAAGGCAAACATGCTCACACCTTAATTTCTTCCTTGTTAGATATCTGGTACATGAATCAGCTGGAAAACAGCAATGAATACAAAATTAAACTGTGATTCCTGGGTAGGAGAATAGTTTGGATAAAAGAACTTTAATTGACTCAATGGGTGACACTTTGAGGCATTATCTCACTCATAGGACCAAGAAGATTGGTGATCTGGTTTTCTGATTCGGAGTAGCTTAAAGCAGGAAATTAGGAGGGAGGAAAGTTATTAAAGGAGTTGGAGAGGCCAATAAGCAAAGTGATAGCACCTTTCTGTTAACGCTTGTTCTTTATTCACGTGACACTTGTTCCTGCAGTGTTGTTCTATGGTCTAATTATAACACTCACTGAGCCTGGAAGATACTTATTTTTAGTTGTTACTTGATGTAAGAAATGAAAATTACCTGCATTTGGTAGTATATTTAGTAATTTTTTCTCTGCTGTGTTTTAGCTGGATATAGTACTGTCAGACATTATTTTCTTGTTTAAAAGGTAAATACGTTCTTTAGCTGTTTGGGAAATTGTTGCTCTTTAGTATTTTGCGTTATGATAACTTAAAGATGTTTGCTACAATCACTTTCTAATTTCTGTGCAAACTCTTCAATGCTTTACCAAAATGAATCAGGAAGAAAAAGCAATTATGTGTTCATTTCTTATGTGTGGGTAGCACTGGAAAAAACGTTTTGGTAACTATAGCATTTAATGGTCAACTTTGTGTTTGTGTTTGAATATTATCTGTTTGTTTCTATGGATACTTGTGCATTACCACATGTTCTAGTTTAAATTGCGGTAGTCAATAATTAGCATAACGGTATAAATTAGTGGTTGCTTTGGTTATAAGGTGTACTCTTAAGTTAGTGTTTAAATATAATTCTACATGTGATTATTTAAAGATTACTTATTTTTATATTATTTTTTTAAAACAGATACATATCTACATATATTAATGTGCAAGAAAGGGATCCCAAAGCTCACAGGTTTCTCGGTCTTCTTTATGAAGCGGAGGAAAACATAGACAAAGCTGTTGAATGTTACAAGGTAAAGTATATGAGACTAAAATTTAGGCTTTGCATAGCCCAACATGATGGTCACAGTAATTTATATAATAAATAATTGAAATATATTTAGTGGACGTCATGAAAACAAGCATTGATATCAGTACTAGTATTAAGTGACTCAGCTTGGAACTGATTTTAAATTTTTGGCCCAAAGTACGCTATAGTTTATCATTAAGAGGTTAGCACGTGTAAAAGAAGACTGACACCTATAAATTTTAATTCTAACATGGTCAGAAATGCTGTTCTTATGTGTGTGGTTTTCTCTCTCTCTGTCTGCCCCTCCCTCCCCCCATCCCCTTTCCTACTTTCCTTTTTTTCTTCTTTCCTTCCTTCCTTTCTGGCATTTACCTAATAAAAACACAATTTTTATTTAATTTGTCTTCAAAAGTATTCCAAGACATTTTAAGTTTAATTTTAACAACTCTGAAATAACATGTCAGTTAGGAATAGAGTTTTTAACTTTTATTTATAAGTACTTTAGGAATCCTACTAATGTATTATTTCTTTTCTGATATCAGCGTTCAGTGGATTTAAACCCAACACAAAAAGATCTTGTGTTGAAGATTGCAGAATTGCTTTGTAAAAATGATGTTACTGATGGAAGAGCAAAATGTTGGGTTGAAAGAGCAGCAAAGCTTTTCCCAGGAAGTCCTGCAGTTTATAGACTAAAGGTAAGAAACCGAACAAGATGTTTAATAAAAGCAGTTGGGGAAAACTTAAGACAACCATTTCTAATACTTGGAATTTAAATGACTTTTCAGTAGCACACTTATTAAACCAGTATGTGTGCAGGTGGGGAGTTGGTGGGTAATGGGTAAAGGTGGTCAAAAGGTATAAACTTCCAGTTATGAGATAAATAAGTTCTGGGGATGTAATGTATAGCATGGTGACTATTGGTAATAGTACTGTCATGTATATTTGAAAGTTGCTGAGAGAGTAGATGTTAAAAGTTCTCATCATAAGAACAAATAATTTGTAACTGTGAGGTGACAACTGTGGTTGTTAACTAAACTTATTGTGGAAATCATTTTGCAATATATACATATATCACATTATGTTGTGCACATAAAACTATCAATTATATCCATAAAAATGGCAAAACAAAATTTTTTTTTACAACACCTTTCTGAGCATATGCTGTCTTTTTAGGCACTATTATCCTTTACAAATGATATCTCATGTATTCTTATTGAATGATTAATATTTTCAGGATTTTACAGTTTTGTAGCTGGATGGTGGAGGTAAGATTGGAATTGAGCTCTGTTTGATAAAAAATTTTGCTTCATTGGGTGAAAATTATCCATAGGATGACAGTTTAGGGTTGTTACGAAGTTTTTTAAGAACTAGTCTCTAAAAATAGAAAGGATTGTGTTATGGGATAGTGAGGTTTTCAAGCAAAAGTTAAAAGACAGTTTCTCCAGGATGTTACAGGTAATTACTGAAAATGAGGGTAAGTTGTTGCTACTGTATTAACTGCTTCTGATTATTATTCTTTACTGAGTAAAATATACTGGTTTACTAAGGAACTCTTTTGGACAAAGTCTTTCTGAATGTGCTAGGTAAATGGAATTTTAAGTGTATGTTGTTTTTAGCAGGTTTCCACCCCCATTATACATGTTTCTGATAGAATTTTTAAAACTTTTTATTTTGAAATACAGATTTTTAACAGGAAGTTGCAAAGATTTTTGCAGAGGTCCTGTGTATACTTCATCCAGTTTTCCCCAGTGGTTACATCTTATGTAACTATAGTACAATATTAAAACTGGGAATTTGACATTGGTACAATGTGTGTGTGTAGTTCTTTTTTATTTTATTACATGTGTTGGTTTCAGTAACCACCACTGCGGTTAAGATAACAGACCTTTTTCATCACCACAAAGATTTCCCTTAATGCCACTCCCTTTTATACTAATACCTCCTCCTTCCCATCATCCATAACCTCTGGCAATTACTAATTTGTTCTCTATAATTTAATTTGAAAATGGAATGATACAGTATGTGAGAGTTTGGTTTTTTTCAATCGGCGTAATGCCCTTGAGATTCATCCTAGTTGTGTGTATCAGTAGTTTGTTCTTCTTATTACTGAGTAGTATTTTGTGGTATGAATGTTCTACAGTTTAACCATTTACTTTTGAGGGACATTTTGGTTGTTTCCAGTTTTGTTTTATTACAAATCAGGTATAAAGAGTTGTCCACAGATTTTAAAATCTAAGTATTTAAAAAACCCCTAGAGATAAATACTAGTAATGTTAAGTTTTTTTCTCCCTTGAGAAGCAGTTAGGTTTTAAATATTAATCTAAGTGTGTAGATTTCTTTACCATATTATCTTTGTGTTATTCATCAAACAAAATTCCCTTCTTGGTTATGATACTCCAGCCCATTTGGTGACAGTGATATCAAGGAGCATGTATAATGGTAGGGGATTATCTTTCTTGCAGTGTAACAAAAGGTAGAGAGATACTTCTGAAGCATCTTGATTTTCTTTAATACCTCTTTAAAGACACTGTTGTCAAAGCTAAGGCTTTTTTATGTGCAAAGTAATTCTGTTTCTTAAAATTTAAGGCTTGCGGTAAGTAGTTTTTTGGTGTTTATTTAGTGAATGAAAATATTGTTGGTATGAGATCTTGAGTATGAGAATAGAAAAGTATTCATAATCGTGTCGATCTTTTACTTATTTCTTTTTAAACATATACTGTATTTTGCCGTGTATAATGCGCTCCCATGTATAATGTGCACCCACGTTCTTGGCCCAAACTTTCAGGGAAAAAATATTTCGTTTTAATTTTTTAATTCAAATTTTTATTTGTTTACCTTCTGGTACTTGTTTTTTGTATTATAAGGATTTGTAGCATTTACTTTTTAACATACTATACTACAAGACATTTTATGTACTGGTAACACATTTACGATATTTACGCATCATAGAAGGCCAAGAACTCTTGTTGCAAGTTTGTCGTAGGTTCAACAAAACCGATTATCGTATTCCAGGGTATTATTTTGCATACGGATATCTTTATTGATTTCTAGAGTTACACTTTTAGCTCATAAACATAAATAAAAATTAAAAACATTTACATAGATACGCAATAGGTACTATCCACGTGTAATGCACATCCTTATTTTTCCCTCACAAATTTGGGCACAAAAGTGTGCATTATACACTGGAAAATATGATAGTCGAAGTCTAGGGTTTTTTGCAGATATAGAAAGGCCAAATGTAGTTTATGAAAATGATCCAGAAGAAGGACAACGGTTGGTAAAGGAGAGAGAGTAATAGAAACAGTTCTAGTGGAGAGCTCGGTCTTCGCTAGATGAAGGGAGCCAGGGCGAAGATGAGTATACGTAGATAAGGTGCAGTGTACATACGATGGCTTCAGTTTTCTCAGTGAAGGATGAATTGTGATCATAAGTTGAAAGTGTGGGAAATTTGAGGAAAGAGGACGAGTATGAAGTGACCTTTGCAGGGAATAGAAAGTGAGACTATTAGAGACAAAGTAGGATTTTCTTCTAGACATTACCAGTTTGGAAGTTTGAGATTATGAAAGTGAATCTGTTACCTTGCTTGTGATATCCCAGAGTTCCAAATGCCCTACCCCTAGTTGTACAACTGTTATTGTAAAGGTACAGAGAAAACAGATGGTAGGGTTCTTACAAGGAAAGATAATTGGAATTAATTGACGGGATGTGTAAGCAAGTAATAATTATGGATATTAGGGATTATGGCATTTTAGCTTGATGGGGTGGGGAGGGGAGAGAAAGAGGTTTATGGAAAATTAAAACTTGATGATGACAGCGTATTGAATGGAGCTTTTCATGCAGTAGATGCAAGTATATGTAGCAGTGAGGGCATGTGAGCCGGCACTGAGGTAGAAAAATAAGAAGGGTGTGGTGGTCTGATCAAAACCCATTTGGAAGGCCTTTGTCAGTGCCACTGGATGGCTGAGGCTGGACTGGAGAACGGCGCCAACAGAGATGAGATAGTTAAAGAACTGAGTAGCCAGGCTATTGTAGATCTTAGATCTTTCAATTGGTAATACCAGGGACAGTTAAGGATGAAGGAAGTGTTCTGTTTCAGTTGCTAATGAGGAGGAATGGATGGAGTAGCTGGATAGCATGTTTTATAGAGAACAGGATTATAAACAGGTGTGGCGGGGAGATAAGGTTTGGAGGTGACATTGGGAGCCAGGAGGTCACAAACCCCACTTCCTCTACTTGTATGTAGGCTAGCAGAGAAAAAGTTACCGTGGCAGAGAAGTGATGGGGACGGTCTCAAGTTACATTTCATTCAATTAAGGCCAGAGGGTGAAGACACTGAGAAGCTAGCGGAACAGTAGGAGTTCCCGTGTGGAGCGTAGTGGGTTGGGAATTGAGTCAGAGCTCGGGAGATCCAGAGAAGTCTGAGGATCAGGACCCTGTGATAGACGGTGTGAGGCCTCCCTAGGCGTTTGCTGCTGACTAGAGGGCATAGGGATGTGGGGCAGTAGCCCCGGCAGTCAGTCTCTGAGGTGATGTGGGCAACCACTGCTGCTGTATCATCTCAGATGTTTCTCTCCACATGCATTTCTTGGGATTTAGCTTCAGCTCTCTGAAGGGGCTGATGAAGTATGTGGGGTAGTATTTCTGGTGGTAATTTACTGAAGCAAGACAGTGGAATGGTGCTCATAGGAACAGTGATGTGTTTAAAATTGCACAGGTGTTTTACTAAATTAATGATTTTTTTTTTAATAGGAACAGCTTTTAGATTGTAAAGGTGAAGATGGATGGAATAAACTTTTTGACTTGATTCAGTCAGAACTTCACGCAAGACCTGATGATGTCTATGTGAACATTCGACTAGTAGAGCTGTATCGCTCAAATAAAAGATTGAAGGATGCTGTGGCCCACTGCCATGAAGCAGAGAGAAACATAGCTTTGCGTTCAAATTTAGAATGGAATTCATGTGTTGTGCAGACACTTAAGGTAGGTGAGAACTGTTGGGTCTCTACACTTTTATATAGACAATTACCATACATTCCTTTGTATTTAAGCACTGCCCCCCCCCCCCAGACTTAAATTTTGTTCATTTATGTACAGCAACTGTGAAATGAAATTTTTACTAGGATGATTTCAATTTGTAATGGGTAGATTGGAGAGAGAAACATGACGTGTGTGTGTGTGTGTGTGTGTGTGTGTGTGTGTGTATTTGGTGTTTTTATAGACTGATGTAAAAATAGGGTTTTACAATATAGGAAAGGGTAGAGGAATTTGTAATCATAAACTAATCAATTTGCAATACCTGGTAAGTTTTGTAACAGTGTTCTTTCTACAAAACAGGAATACCTGGAGTCTTTACAGTGTTTGGAGTCTGATAATTGTAACTGGCAAACAACCAATAACGACTTACTGCTGGCCTATGCTAACCTTATGTTTCTTACGCTCTCTACTAGAGATGTGCAAGAAAGCAGAGAATTATTGGAAAGGTATGTTGACTTAAGGAGAGTACTTCAGTGTAAATTACAGATTTTGTTTGGTAGTAATTCAGTTTATTATCCTAAACATCTTTATTGTATTATTTTTTTCTGTGATATACCCATGGTAATAGTTAACACGATGAACTACTTGGAAGGAATCTTACTTCTTTTGTGGGGATGTTATAATTGGTTTTGTGTGACTTTGATTTTTAGAGTTATGTAATTGTTCAGGCTCGATTAAATTATTCTTATAGTTAATTTCCAGCTTGACATGCTTAGTAATCAAGCCTGAAAATGAATGCTCTACTACTAGTCCAGATTTTATTTCAAAAAATGATATAATCTTGAGTGAAAATCAGAGACTAAACTTCATTTTCAAATGTTCTAGTATAAGCAATTGGCATCACTAGTATTTCAGAAAACAGTGTTTTAGCTTACATACATTACATTAACTAATGTACAATGTGTCATTTTTCTGGTTTCCTAAATTTTGATTTTTGAGGACCATTATCTCTCTTATTAAAATAAATGCCATTAAACAAAAACGTCACTTGGATTTACATAACGATGTTAGTTTAGAGCAGGGATTGACTAGAGTTTGCTGGCCAAATATGGTTTACTGCCTGATTTTGTAATTAAAAGTTTCATTGGAACATAGCCATACTTCTTTGTTATTATATATGGATACTATTACACTAAAAGGGTGGAGTTGAGTGGTTGTGGCAGAGATTTTATGCCTACAAAGCCAAATTAGTATGTGGCCCTTTATAGAAAAAGTTTGCTGATCCCTGGTGTAGACTGTTGATTTATTTGAAAAGTAATTCTTGGTCCCCACCTGGCATATGGGGAAAATTCTTTCCACTGAGGTGTAGTGGGGAGTAAGTAGTTTTCTTGAAGAAGTACTTAGTGTCCTAAGATGGAAGGGTAAGGATAGTGTCCAAAAAACTAACTTGAACTTTTAGATTATTTTAGAAAATATTTAGGATGTTTTCTTTTGTGTGGCTTATATACTCAAAAATTTTTGGTTATGTGAGAAAATGAGGGTGAAAATTACGTAATTCTTTAGTAATACTATAAAAACAATTTTAACTTCATGGGTCTCCTGAATGTGTCTTGAGAACCTGTAGGGGTCTCTGGAACTCACTCACTGGAAGAAATAGCTGCTACTTAGATTTCTTATTATAATCTACTTTAAAATCACTTTTTATATTTGTATGAAGTGTGTCCATTTGCTCTTCATACAAAGTGAAGATTCTGAAGACCATTGGGTTTTAGAAGCACTAGTAATTAGTACATAGATTACATATAATAGTGAGAAGTACAATTTATTTTTCCTTGTAGTTATCTGTATAGTAAGAAGAGCAATTATGGTATTGACAACCCAAATAGCTTATAAATTATTTACTTACAGTTTGAACAAGGCATGTCGAATTTGAGAAGTGCAACTTTGAATTAAATAATGAGCCATATTACTAAGAAGAAACTAGAAAATATTTTAGTTTCCCACCTTTATTCTGGTATAATATGAAACATACATCATAACCAGTAATCCGATTGTTTGATTTTTATATTTTCTATGATTGGAGGGCTAGAACTAACTGTTTTGGATTAAGACATCATTTTAGAGGTTAAGCTTGAAGTATAGGAAGTACGTAGAATAAAAATAAGTACTAGATGATTCATAATTTATAAAATAGAGAAGAATATGGATTATTAGACGTTCGAATGTGGAATATGAAGCTTGAAATAAATTCCTTGTATTTTGAGTTAAAATTATTCACAATGTAACATTTAATACTTGTTTAATATTTTAATATTGCAGTTTTGATAGTACTCTTCAGTCTGTGAAATCTTGTGTGGGTGGAAATGATGAACTCTCAGCTACTTTCTTAGAAATAAGAGGACATTTCTACATGCATGCTGGTTCTCTGCTTTTGAAGATGGGTCAGTATAGTGATGTGCAATGGCGAGCTCTCTCTGAACTGGCTGCGTTGTGCTATCTCATAGCATTTCAGGTAAGCCTTTTCCACTTTTGGGTACAATTGACATTTCACTGAAACTGTTGTATTTCACATAGAAGTGTGTCCTGGTATATAATGAAAATATGAATGAACCTGTAGAATTAAAGTTGAAATAGTTAATTTGGTTGGTGAAAAATAACAAGATTTACAATATTGGTGAGGCTGGTGAAACAGGTACATCAATGCATTGCTGGTGTCAGTCTACGTTGCTCTGATTTATTGGAAGGCCAGTTTGAAGAGTTTGATCTTTTTACTCTGCCATTTCTGGGAACCTATAGTAAGGAAATAATTTCAAATATGAATAAAACTTGATTCAAAAAGATATATATAACTTGGCTAAAAACCCTAAGTAAATAAAGTTTGGGGTATGGTTTAGTAAACTTTGATAGAAGAATGTGTTTAGCACCATCATTTTACATTGTAATATGTATATTACAATGAGAGTACAGTTTCAGTGTTTTGTTCTTTGAGCTTGCATTAATTCTGAAATGAAAAGAAATAAGCAGTGTGCCCCAAATGCATTAATCCCAGTTTATAAAAATTGTTAGCTTTAGAGAATGACGTTTTGCTTGAGGGGGAGCAAAAAGGTTCCCTGTAGAGTTTTTTTTTTTTTAAAGATTTTATTGGGGGAAGGGGAACAGGACTTTATTGGGGAACAGTGTATACTTCCAGGCCTTTTTTCCAAGTCAAGTTGTTGTCCTTTCAATCTTAGTTGTGGAGGGTGCCATTCAGCTTCAAGTTGTTGTCCTGTCAGTCTTAGTTGTGGAGGGTGCAGCTCAGCTCCAGGTCCAGTTGCCGTTTTCTAGTTGCAGGGGACACAGCCCACCATCCCTTGCGGGAGTCGAAACGGCAACCTTGTGGTTGAGAGGACGTGCTCCAACCAACTGAACCATCTGGGAACTCAGTGGCAGCTCAGCTCAAGGTGCCATGTTCAATCTTAGTTGCAGGGGGCGCTGCCCACCATCCCTTGCGGGACTCCAGGAATTGAACTGGCAACCTTGTGGTTGAGAGCCCACTGGCCCATGTGGGAATCGAACCGGCAGCCTTCGGCGTTAGGAGCACGGAGCTCTAACCGCCTGAGCCATCGGGCCGGCCCTGTAGAGTGTTTTTTAAAGCTTTTAGAGGAGGCTTCTCCTTGTAGTTCATAGGATACAGGTCTTTGAACAAACACTGGTGATTATCAGCCCACAGTGTTTTATTTGCTACATTTGCTCAGCAGAAGCATATAGGTTCATAAGCAATATATTAGTGTAAATTGGGAAGTTTATGAAGTTTGCTAATTTATATAAGCACTAAAAGGTTATGATTAACACATTTTTTGTGGGAAACGAGTAAACTCGTCATATCGCTTTTTATACCAAAGCGCAGGAGACAAGTTAACTCGTTTTGTTCCGCTAAGTGGTGGGGCGTGGGAAACTTGTAAACAAGGGCGCCAAATGGGTGACGGACTACGCATTATCTATTGTCAGCGGTACCCTATGCGTCTGCCTGCCGATACAATAAATTTGGGACCGAACAAAAACAACAGCCATAAAAATAAATAGCGGTAATATTTACAAAAAAAAGACTGATTCCAACAAAGGATTTAGTTTGTGCATTTTTGTTCGTGTCTCCAGTGACTCCATTATACTGCTTTCGTTTGGACGACGTCTTACTTTCGTGTTTCTGAGTTCATTCTGCTTTTATAAAATATTTTTTGTTTTAAATTACTGAAATTTCGTACAAAATACCTAACTACTGTTGTGATTGGTGCAAAATCATAGGTTTTTTTGAACTGCCTCTAGTTTCTTTTCTGATAAATATTATTTTTGAAAGTGATAATTTTATTATCCCTGGACATGAATCAAGATACATACGAGAGTGACGATGAATTGTTTGTTGACAATTTATCTAATTATTCCTGCCAAAGCGAAAGTGTACTGCAGTGAAACGCGGTACATGTGCAAGTTTTGTAATGTACCCCTGCACAAAGGAAAGTGTTTGAACGCTACCACACAGTGAAGCACTATTAGGTTATAGTTTTTTTTATAAGATCTGTTGAAAATTTCGAAAAAATATTGTAATTTTGTATACATAAAATTATTTTGATTGTGAAAGAGTGTTTTTTCTGTTTACCTAGAATGTAGTAATTTTGTGTACATAAAAAATAGAAGATAGCACATATTTTGCAAAGTAAATAAATAGAGACCTCTTTTTAAACTAAAACACTGAAAGTTTCATAGAAAAATATCAAATAGATCGAAAGATATGAATATTTTACGGAAAGTCTAATTTTGTCGAGAAAATGTCAAAAAAGCCCCGAGTTACGACGCGATTTGGTGGGAAAATGCCCGCTTACAAAGTGTTAATATTTAATAGATTCTTAAGTAGCTGACAGTTTTCTTATTTTTAATGGAAACTAAAATCTATTGAAGTTTTTTTAATATATATTTTTTCAGTTAACACATTGTCAACTATTTTAAACTTTGACCTTTTCAAGTAGTAGGAACTAATTCTCTCTCAATGCATTCGCTCAAGTCTCCTTTCCTAGAAGACAACCGCTGATACCAGTTTCTTGGGTATTCAGAATTTTTTTGGCATAGGTAATCATGTAATACACCCTTTCTCTACTTTTAAAAACTGTTTTGCCTCAGTGGAGATGTGCTTTGTCTACCATTGAATACCTTGCTTTTTTCACTCTTTTTCCATTGTTCATTTCAGCACATAGACATTTACATCGGTCTCTTTCTAACTACTGTGTATTTCCATTGAATGGATCTATAATGGAAGCCTCTTAGGTGCTTGGATTTTACTTTTTCATTGGTTGTAAAGCTTAATTATCAAATGATTATAAGCATATAAGGGAAGTATGGACTGGTATAGGAGATCTTATGAAATCATGCCTGGCTAACTTCTTTAATGATAGAGTTTTCAGACTCTTTATCAGGGGAGAGCTGTGGTTCTAGTAAGTATATCTGCATTTCTGCTAGGCATTAAACAAAGTCTCCCTTGAAACTTTTTATTAAGATGAGAAAAAAAAAAGATGAGGAAATTTTGACGAGATGATGTGACTGAAGGGATTCATAAGTTAATTGATCACATATGATAACTTGAATAATTTTGTAAAAGAACCCAGGTTTATGATTTTTGTGCTCTTTAACAGCTATCGACAAAGTTTGGCATCATATTTAGGAAATATGGGTAAGAGTTACTGTGAAAATTCCTTCCTATCTCTGTTCCTTAGTCATTCACTTCTCTTCCCTGAAGGAACTAATGTTTTTAGTTGTGAGTTCTTCAAGAATGGTTTTATGCATATACACAAGCAAATACATAGACATGCACACTCCCACTCCCCTTTTAAAAATACAGATAGAAAACATTCTGTAAATTCTATTTATTTTGCTTTATTTCCATGAAATATATCTGGTGATGTTTCCGTATCAATACAGAAAGCATGGCATAAATAGAGCATCCTCAGTTGTTTTGATGGTTATGTATTATTCCATTCTATGGATATACGATTGATAGTTTTGGGTTTTTTTTTTTAAACCAGTGACCTAAAATCAAGACATTAGGTTACGTCTGCTTTTTTGCTATACTATTTCAAATAATCCTGTAGTGGCATTTTATCTGTGAAAATTTATGGATGGAATTCTCTGAAAGAATTGCAGGATCAAAGTGTATGCATTTATAGTTTTTAGAGCTATTGCCGAATTTCCAGCCTCATAGAGGTTGTACCAAATTATACTCCCATTACCAATTAAGTAGGTCATTAGATATTTAACAGCAGTTACCTGAGCTATACTCATGTGGTTGCTTATAGGATATCTCCAGTAAGTGGTTATTGCCTGTGATGGAACATTTTCAGTGATGGACATTCACTCCTTTTCAAGATAGCCCATTGCGTTTTGGAATAATTTGGTTCTTGGTGCTTCCTTATATGGAATAAAAATGTTTTTTAAGCTGCTGCTCATTGGTGGTTTTTTTTACTTCTGGTTCTATTAAAAATGTCTAACCCTTTTACAAGGTAATTTTCTTAATATCTGAAGGCAGCATATTGTGTTTTTTATTTACCATTCTGTTTATTCATCATTCTTTGAGCTCTTCTCCATAGGATATGGCTTGAAGTCCTTTTACTCTCTTGGTTGTTCCCGTTTATCCCATTGGTTTCCCAAATTATCCATGCTCTTTGAAAATGTGCTGTTCAGTGTGGCATTTCCGAGTATGGTTCCATTGCTGTGTAAAGTAGGGCTGTCATCTCTTCTGTAATTCTGTTTGTGTAGGGCAGAAAACTTCTCTAAATACTTCATTTTCCCAAATGCACATTCAAATGTGCTTTTAGCAGCAAGTAATTCTCAGAAGTGCTCTTTGCAGGCATCTTTTACAGATTATCAAAATTCTTTGGTTCCTAGTTTTTTGTAGTTGGTTCTCCAACTCAGCTTTAACCATTGGTTGACTTTATGCATTGTCAAAAAGCACAATACGATCGAAAGGAACATCTGTTAAAAATATGGGTATCACTAAATTAAGACTTTTGATTCTAAAATTACCAGGTTCCAAGACCAAAGATTAAATTAATGAAAGGAGAAGGTGGACAAAATCTACTGGAATCGATGGCCTATGATCGCCTGAGCCAATCAGGTATAGTAATGTTTAATGATTTTATTTTTAAAAGAAGACAAGAAAATTTCTTTAAAAAGCAAAAAGGAATACATCTTATGATAATATCTTCTATCCAGGAGATAATTTGTCATAATCATTTGTTTCTCTTTGCCGTATTAGATTAGGGCAAGAGATACACAAAGAATTAGAAGAAATGGTATATTCTGAAAAAGAAACAAATATTTGATATTGTTTGCTCCCAGGTGGAGAAGCTCCTTAACCCTTACTTTAGCTGCTGGAGCCTGAATATTTTAAAGCAGTTCCTGAACTAAGAATAATTATTGATTTGCCAACCATTTAACATTAGGTGCTTGAAAGACACTGCTATGGGGGAGACAGAGATGAAGAAGATACAGATCAACATAGTAAGGAAGATAGAAGATTATATTCACATTCTGTTAGGTTCTTGGAATTTGTAGATTTATTCCCAGGTTGTTTTTTGTGGGGGGGGGGATAGATTGTAAAGGTATTACCTGGTTTTGCTTAGGCAAAACCTTCTCAAGTTATTCATTTAGCTAGTGAATCAAGCAATGAACTGAAGAAGGATCGTGCTTTCTATAGGAAGCAGTTTTGACGTAAATTGAATGAGCTTTGTAAAGAGCAAGTAGTAATATTAAATCAAAGCGTCTGTAAGTGTTCGTCTATTGTTAGGCTATTGGCAGTCTAAGCTTATATTGTTCTTCTATCCCACAGCCTACTCTTTTGTGGAAGGTAGAGTTTCAGTCCTTGAAGAAGTGACCCCATTTTTTTTTTCTTCTTATGTCTTCCTTCTATTAGGTTGGTACAAAAGTAATTGCGGTTTAAAAGGTTAAAAAGAATTGCAAAAACCGCAGTTACTTTTGCGCCAAGCTAATACCTAGGTACCTTTGTAGGGTGTCACAGTTCATGAGATGAACTGTGTTTTAATGTCTTCGACTTCAGCATTCCTGAGTTTGTCTCTGCAAACTTTTGGAAAAAATAATAGTCTGACTGACCAGCAGAATTAACTCCAAGGAGTGTTTTTGTTTGTTTGTTTTTAAAGTTTAATTGAGATAAAGTTAACATACTATATGATTCATCCATCTTAAGTGTACAGATTATTGTTTTTTTTTAGTATGTTCACAGAATTGTGCAAGCTTCACAATCAATTTTAATAAAACATTTTTATCACCTCATAAAGAAACCTCATACCCATTAGCAGTCACTTTCAGTTCCCCCCAAATCTTATAGTCCTAGGCAACCACTAATTTTCTGTATCTTTAGAATTCTCTTTTCTGGATATTTCATATACATTGAATCATACAATATGTGGTCTTTTGTGACTGACATCTTTTATTTAGAATAGTGTTTTCAAGGTTCATCCGTGTTGTAGCATGTACTAAAACTTTATCCAAAGAGTGTTTTTGAAATAGATTATCACCCCAAACCTCTGGGAGTTGGGCCTGGAAATAAATGTATTTTAATAACTTTTTAAAAGATAATTCTGACCAGCCAGGTTAGAAATCAGTGTATCAGTCAGATCAGAGAATTTGAGCTTGGGCCTGCCCTTTTATGGCCACTTTTAAATCCCACACTTTTCCATTTAAAATGTAAACATTTTTGGCATTTTTCACACACATTCCTATCTTATGTTTTCCTTTAACTGTAGCATGTAGACAGAGATACTGTTAAAGCTGTAATCTATTTTTTTGCATAAGCACCCTTTTTATTGTTCAGATGTGGTTGTTGGGTTGGAGGGTTAGGTCTCAGATAATTATTTCCCCTTAGGGTGTATGAATAAAACTGGAGGGATATGAGTAAAAACAATCTATGTATTTTAAATGATGGAAATAATTTGTTTTTCAGGGCACATGCTGCTAAACTTAAGTCGTGAAAAGCAAGATTTTTTAAAGGAGGTTGTAGAATCCTTTGCCAATAAAAGTGGACAGGCTGCATTGTATGATGCTCTGTTTTCCAGTCAGTCACTAAAGGATAGCTCTTTCCTTGGTAGCGATGATATTGGAAACATTGATGTACAAGCACCAGAGCTTGGTGATTTGGCTAGATATGATATTGGTAAGTTGGAATTTTCAAAGGAACATTTTTGCATCTTAATCCTTTTATATTAGGAGAAAAATAGAAGCAGAAAGGTAAATAAATTGCCTGTAATCTCATTACCCAGAAATAGTGACTTAATATTTTTCTGTATTCCTCTCAGGTTTTTTTTTGGGGGGGGGATTGGGGGGGTTGGCGGCATATGTATTTCTTCTAAACAGTTGTTTATACTGTACATCCGATTTGTCTTTTTTCGGGAATTCCCTTCCATTGTGTCTATCTCTGTAAATAATGACTTCTAATGACAATATAATGTTTCATGAATTTAGCCATCATTTGCTTGCCTGCTTTCTATTGTTGGATATCCAAGTAGTTTCTCATTTTGTCTCTGTTAAAAATATATGGTGATGAAAACTTGAATATACAAGTAAAATGTCTCCTTTTCAAATTTTTGAGTAGATTCCTAAAAAACAGAATCACTGGTACAAAGTTGATGAACATGTTTAAGTCTCTTGCAAATTGCCATATTGCCAGAAATGCTGTACCTCTTTATGCTTCCAGACACTCGTAACTTTTTCAATATTGAATATCTTCTACAAGAAAAGATCTCTTTACTGCCCTAATGGATTAATGTAGTGAAATCCCATTGTTTTAATGACTCTACTGAAAGGAAAATCCGTTGTTTCAAGATTTCTTATTGGGTGGCTCTTCTTTATTTGGCCCGTGTCAGATTTTGTTTTTTGAATTCTAGTGAACCTCTTTTTTTTTCCTTAGCCTTGAAAAGAACTTTCTCCATAGTAACTGTTTCTATTAAGATTCCTAGATAGGTAATGTGAGTACCTTTAATAAGAACATGGGACTTGACTTATAGACATTTCCCCCAGCTCTGATTTAGAAAATCAGTTATAAAATTAAGGTACATTTAATGTAAGTTAGTTGTTGGCAAAACTGATGGCACAAAAGAAGTTTTCATAATCTCAGGCCAGCTTTTTCTCTTTTATTTCAGGTGCCATTCGAGCACATAATGGTAACCTTCAGCACCTTACCTGGCTTGGCTTACAGTGGACTTCATTGCCTGCCTTACCTGCAATTCGAAAATGGCTAAAACAACTTTTTCATCATTTGCCCCAGGAAACCTCAAGACTTGAAACAAATGCACCTGAATCAATATGCATTTTAGATCTTGAAGTAAGCAAAGATTTTAATAAATTAAGTATTTTGAGTTTTGTTTAATTTTTTTGTAACTTGAATTTATTTTTCTTTAAATAAAACAGGTGTTTCTACTTGGGGTAATATGTACCAGCCACTTACAATTAAAGGAGAAATGTAGTTCTCACTACAACTTCTATCAGCCACTATGCTTGCCACTTCCTGTGTGTAAACAGCTTTGTACAGAGAGACAAAAATCTTGGTGGGATGCAGTTTGTAATTTGATTCACAGAAAAGCAATGTAAGTAAAACAAAAATATTCCTTTAACTTACAGTGTAGGTTTTTTTATTTAAAAACCTATTTAATTTAAAAACTTATTCTCTAGGTACTTAATGCTCGTGTGAAGATTTAATTTAATTATCATTTGATGACTAACATGTAAGTGTTGAAATGCATGTTTATAAATCAATTTTATTAACAAAAACTTTTTTTAGCCCTGGAACCTCAGCAAAATTACGACTTCTAGTTCAGCGTGACATAAATACTCTAAGGGGCCAGGGAAAACACGGCCTTCAACCCGCTCTGCTTATATATTGGGCACAGTACCTTCAGAAAACGGTGAGTTTATTAAAGTGTAAGCGTTTTTAAGAACATTACCTTATTTTTTAAGAAATTGTGAACTTTTCATTGAAAGTCATTTAGTTCTAAAACAACTAGCAGGTTACTCATATTATGCCAGGTGAAATATATTTTTTTAATCTTGCCACATAGTAGTTAATATAGTTAATACATAAGCACTTAGAACAGTGGCTGGCGGCTGGCACAGTAACTGTTACGTAAGTATTAACTGTTATTACTTAATAATCAAGTTATGGTAATTATTGTCCAGCCTGGAAATTTTTTATGTTCAGTAGCACAAGGTTTTATAGATAAGGGCATTATAGATCTTTCTAAATAGTTGAAGTCTGCTCTGTGACGAGATTAGGTGTAGCTGTTTAGCCCTTTGAGCAAACTGACACTTAGAGAGCAGCAGGTTTCGGCTGTTTAAAAATGGCAACTTTTAAAAGAGCTTGAGCTGCTTGTTAGGTTAGTCTCGTTGAAAGTGTTTAAAACTTAGGTCTGGAATGATCATTGGTATTCAGGTGGTTATTTATACCAGTATTTGGGAAGTTGAGTGTATGACTTGAGATTCTGTTTTGCCCTGTTCAGACCATTTTTAAATGAATTTTTTTGATCTGATCATTTGTGTTCCTTAGGTTCTGTGCTTCTAACTTTCTAACTTTTTTTAGGGCAATGGTCTTAATTCTTTTTATGATCAACGGGAATACATAGGCAGAAGTGTTCATTACTGGAAGAAGGTTTTGCCGTTGTTGGAGATGATCAAAAAGAAGAGCAGTATTCCTGAACCTATTGATCCTCTGTTTAAACATTTTCATAGTGCTGACATCCAGGTAATGGAGGATCCCTTTGTGAATTAACTGGGATGTGGATTTCCAGTTTATAAACTGAGAAATGGAGATATTCATAAATTAATTACCTGAATATTTGATGGCAGTCTTGTTTTCTAAATCCACTAGCGGTCACAAATAAAATATGGCAGAAAAGCTGAGATGTTAATTTCATTAGAGCATATAAAATCTTTGGGAAATCATTTGGGTTTGGTATTCTGGGTAGAGACAACTTGACTAAAAATTACTAAATGTGTTCAGGCATCTGAAATTGGTGAATATGAAGAAGAAGCACACATAACATACGCTATATTGGATGCAGTTAATGGAAATACAGAAGATGCTATGACTGCTTTTGAGTCTATAAAAAACGTTGTTTCTTACTGGAATCTTGCACTGGTAAGTAGATGTGGTACCTGAATTAAAAGTTTTTTATTTTAAAAGTGTGATTGTTTCATAAAAGCATTCTTTGTGTAGATTTTTCACAGAAAAGCAGAAGACATTGAAAATGATGCCCTTTCTCCTGAAGAACAAGAAGAATGCAAAAATTATCTGAGAAAGACGAGGGACTACCTAATAAAGATTTTAGATGACAGTGATTCAGATTTTTCAGTCAGGAAAGTAAGTTGCAGGTTGATTCTTCTGTCTTATTATTGATAATTTGGTGGTAATTATTTTTGCCTTGGTTTTATATTTTGGTAATTTCAGAAATGCTTAGTAATACCATATTAATGCACACACGGGGTGTATGTAAATATTTAATTAACATTGCTTTGTCTTAGGTTTGGTGGGTTTTTTTTTTTTAATTGAGAGTCTAGGTTTATAGTGTTATAAAAATACTTGTTGGGGAATTAGGAAAGGTTTCTAAGGTAGGACATTTATTTTTGTTATCGTGGCAATCTAATCAAAGCAAATGCTACCTAAAAACTAGTTCTTAATGAATTTGGCAGTTAAACATTTTACTGAAATCGAAAGTAGATGGCTGACAACTTACCATTTCTTTTCTTTTTCATTATCTGCTATGGACTGTCTGTTTTTCCAACTAGCAGCAGTTTGAGACTGTCATGATGGTATTAACTTCAAATATATTCAATTTTCGAGTATTTTGTTGATTAATTTGTGTTGCTGCTCTTACATTAGGATTTCTGTTGTCTGGTGCATTCTAGCATTTATATTTCTCTCCCCATTCAAAATCAGTTAGTGAACATCAGTAACTTTTTTGTTCACTCTGAAAAATTTTCCAGTTAACATTCTTTTACAATTATTATAGCTAGGAGAAAAAATAGAAACAGCATAGTCTTTAGAGGCAGAAGATTAGGTTACGTAGCAGTTTCATGTCTGTTGTTACTAAAACGATGCAGTGCTTGTTGCACAAAAGTGAGAAAAAGTAAGTAAATTAGTAAAATAAAATCTTTTCATTTATTTAAGAATTTTTACTGTGGTATTTTTGCAAATTGAGGCCCTTGATCATGCCTTTTGTTTTTAGTTGCCTGTGCCCCTGGAGACTGTAAAAGAGATGTTTAGTTCAGTCATGCAGGAACTTGATGACTACAGTGAAGGAGGTCCTCTTTATAAAAATGGTTCTTTGCAAAATGCAGATTCAGAAATAAAACATTCTACACCGTCACCCACCAAATACTCTCTATCACCAAGTAAAAGTTACAAGGTAAGTGGGAAAGAGATGAATCACATTGCAGAATATATTTCTGTCTTAAATGTTTTAAATACTGTTTTGTTATTTTTTTAGTATTCTCCTAAAACACCGCCTCGATGGGCAGAAGATCAGAATTATTTACTGAAAACAATCTACCAACAAGTAGAGGCCATTAAGGTAAATCACTTAATTTCTCCAAATTATGCCTCCCTTATTCCAAGATTCCTTCCTTGACCATTCCCTCAGTTCTTTCTTAAGCTGTTCAAAATAGCACTCTGTCATGCTATTATGGAATCATACTATGCTTTACATACTTCTACATTTAGACCATATTTTTGAGATTACTTATGTCTGCACCTCTTCCAGATGTGAATCCTTCAAAGGTACCGACTCTTTTATCCAAAACACAGCATCATTCCTGGCATAGAGGAGGTCTCCAAGTGATTGACGTGAACTAGCGAAATATACTAATCATACCTTGGTCTATGAGTTCATTTCTCAGACTGACTGTGGTTGTGTGTGCCAAATTTATAGCTAGGAATTGACAAGTGGTCTAAGCTTCAGAAAATGTCTTTATCTTTTTAATACTTTCATATGAATTTGACTTAATTATGTAAGGAATAGTTACATGTACATAATGTTATTTTAACTATATGAAAGTGACCTTAACTATAAGGCTCAAAAGAGCTTTCCTTCTTTGGAATTGAAAGTACAAATTCACGCTCATTGAGCAAGAACTAAATCACTCATATTTCTAAAGTTACACCAAGGAAATTAATATGTGTGCGATTATTACAGTGCTGTCAGCGATGTGTGAAAATTAGAAAATGCTGTTTGGTGGGGAGCAAACTTGAATTTGCACAAACATTTTGTATGTTAATTTTGGCCTGTGTATGATACTGCATACAATCTTGACTTACATAGGTTTAAGGCACCCAACATTGTATTCTGTAAGGTTAGTGGAGCACTAGTCCGTGTGCCTGAAAAGCTGGGTTCTAGTATTAACTCTGCCACTAACGATTTTTGGCCAGGCACTTTCTTATCTGTCTGGCTTCTCATCTGTTAAGTGAGAACTGTTGAAACCAGTTCTCATCCCATTTTCTAGTTTGAATTTTAAAAAGTACACTTATAGCGTTAACTGCATGTTTAAAACCATGGTCCAGATACTGGCAGTGACCAGGAAAATTTTCTAGTTGATTTCACCAGTTTCTTATTTATGGATGTACCCCATCGGGACTAGACACTGATGGATGAGTGGAGAAAAATTTATTTAGCTTGAAAATTCTGTGAGATTTTTGACCCCAGTAGTTAAGGCTTTTGGGAAATTTATATTTGAAAACCCCTTAAGAAGAAGGTAGCAGACATGCTAGATCTGTCTCTGAACTCATTTATTACAACTGGGCAGTGACCTGAGCCCATATAGAGGTATTTGGCACTGTTTTCAAAAATGACCTGTTGTCTGATACTTCTATAGTTTTTTGTTTTGTTTTGTTTTTGTTTTGTTGTTTTAAAAGAAAAAGAGTTTCTTGAAAAGTGCCTGTTTTGTAAAGGGATGTTTTCTAGGTTCTGTGGTTGGGGAGGGTGTTGTCCATAAAATGACAAATCTGATAGCTAGCAACATGGCTTCCATTAGAAGACAGTATGTCTGCGATTTTGTCAAGGCATCAGTGGTGTTATGAAAACGCTTTTGGAGTAATCTGGTTTGAATTCTTCCTCTGCCATTTCCTTCATCTTTTTTTCTCATTTTAAGATGTAAGTTACTATTACTTATGTAACTGTAAGGATTCAGAATTTAAGTGCATGGAATATATTATGCTGAGTAAATATATTTGTTCTGAGCAAATATTAGTTGTTTCCCCTTTGCTAGTGGAGCATTTGAGCATCACCTTTAAGGATAGGTAATGTTTTGTTACATCAGATATGGATAAGCAGAAAGCTAGTATTGGGAGGTAATTGGGAATGTTGAGTAGTCCAAATGGTCTTAAGAGTAAAACAGTGTGGAAAGGAGATATGCTAGAAGGATGTTTAGGATAATACTGTCAATGTCAAAGAAATGTTTAATTTGTAGGTACTTGTTTTATTGAGCATGGAAGTGTCTTGGCTAGAGCTGAACTTTTTAGAAAGATTAGTTTAGGCAGGTGTAGAATGGAGATGAGGTCATTTAGGAGTCTGCTCAGTTTTTTAGTTAGAGCTAACTCTTTAATTTAGAGTGAAGGAATTAGCTAATGGTACTACGTAAGGAGTAAAAGAACGGGAGCAAATAAGTTTTTAACAGGTTAAGGATTATGTTCTTAAATTAGCACCTGGTACTTAGATCTTACTGGAATATAGAATCTCTTAAATGACATCATCAAGTATTTAATTTTAAACTACTTGCTGCAGCACTGTTTCTGACATGATACAATTGCTCAAGATTTTTTTCTTCTTCCAACAGAAAGAAATGCAGGAATGGAAACGAAATAGCAGTAACTCAGGGTCCCCTCATCGCTGGCCTACAGAGTGTTATGGACCAGATTCAGTGCCTGATGGATATCAGGGATCACAGTCTTTTCATGGGGTTCCACTAACAGGTGAGTTAACAAGCGGATAATTCCAGATGTTAGTATAGTCTCTGTACTTTCCCCTCTAAAAAGATAACTAGTGAAATCATCTTGTCTGTGTACATTTCTTTGTATACGTGTGTATGTCTGCTTATATGTTACTTAAGCTGTATTTGGTGTTACTGAGATTTTTTATAAATCCAAGGAGAAACAAAACAAGCCGTATCTGATCCTGTGTATATAAAGGCTGAAAGACCCTTTAATGCACATGTCAGAGATGCTGAGACTGGGGTGGCACTATTTCTTATAATTGAAAAATGTTGACTGATATCATTATGCATTAAGAGATGTCTAATTAGAAACTTAAACTTCTTGGAAATTATTTTGATAATACGCTCAGAGGTGTGACATTCATAGGAAATCTTTTTTTTTTTTTTTTAAATACCATGATCTTACCTAGAAGGAAGGAGTTTGAAGCTAGACTTTGTTAGATTTTGAAGTTGTGCTGTCTTACTTACGGACCTCTCTGAACCAGCTTGTCTATTTGAAGCACAGAGATAATACTTGGCTCACATAATTGTGAGCATTTGTGTAAGTGTGGGTGTTTATTACGTGTTTACTTACAGTATATAGTAAACACAATGCGCCAGAGGGTACTAATGATGCCTCCTATGAGTTGTCTGTGTGCAAAAGTGCTTTGTGTATGTAGTGTTACTTAATCACAGTGATGCAGACTGGTGTGTACTATTATTAACCCTGATTTTATAGGTGAGGAAATGGGTTCAGAAAGGTTAGGTAACTTATGCATTATTATACAGCTAGTTATTGATAAAGCTGGGGTTCAGACTCCAATGGTCTAACTTTAAAGCCATTCCTAACATGATACGTTGCCCACATGCACCCAGAAATAATGACAGAAAGCGTTTTCTTTCACATGAGACAGATTCCTGAAATGGTAGCTCTGCATATTTTTTTCGAATTGATTTTAACTCAGGAAAGATTTAGAATGGTGTGGTCTAGTTTAGATTTGTACGTTTGTGTGATAGTTCATAGGGCCATGTTTGTTATGGCTGCCCCACTGTCCTCTCGTGCTAGTGTCTTCTAAATGGCAGGCAGCATAATAGAAAGTCTTTGTAAAGTCAGACTTACTAAATGTCATAAGTTATAGATAAATATATGAGATGCCAAGAGGTCAAACGTTGCTTACTATATAGAGCCTTGTATAGAGAAGATAAACTGGTTAGCCTTTTCTAGGTATTTTTGAGTGCTGTGTGGAATTGATCATTTGGTACCTTTTGGGTCACAGTTTCCATTTCTTCTTCTGTGTACAGGCATAAAGGGTCTTCTGGTTGTTAAACATAAAAATAAGATTTAAATTGTCTCATTTTATTCTTCCAATTACCCTATGAAATGTGTAGAAGGAGCACATCCTCATTTTACAGTTGAGAAAAAGAGACTTCAATTGACTCATTGACGTGGTCATAAAGCAGCTTTGTGGCTGGAAAGGAGGCGAGCTCAAGTCTCCTGATTCCCATTCTTGTGTTCACAGATTTTGTTTTCTTAATGAAAGTAAAAATATACCATGATGGCCCTTGTCTTTCTAAAATAAGATGATAAAAAACGATTAATAAGCTTATAGGAAATATTAAGATGTACTGAACAGTGTACAGAAAACTACAAGCTAACAGTGTCACATTGAATTCTATTAACATTTTGGAGTGTTTCCTTTTGGTCCTTTCTCTTTGTATACACATAAATAATTTTTAATGGGATTTTTACTATATTATTGTATGTAGATGAGTAAGCCTGTCTTTTAAATATTACCTTAAGTTCTGAGCATATTTCTATTAAGTGTTTTTTGAAAGATATTAATGAATACAAGGTATCCCAGCATGTGGAAGTACTGCAAATTGCATTACCTTATTTTTGTTATTTCCAGTTTTTGCTGTTACAAATAATGCTGTAGACACATTCCTAGGATTGTAGGAATTTGTGTTGGGAAATTCTTTTGTGTTGGGAAATTGGTTTCCAGAAAAGCTAAGCCAGTTCTCACTCTTACCACCAATATCTGATAGTGCCCATCTCTTTGTGCTCTTGCCTAGTGTTAACTATTATCAGTTTACAAAACCTTTGCCAATTTTTGTAAAAAAAATTTTTATTGGGTAATATTGGGGAACTGTGTTTTTCCAGGACCCATCAGCTCCCAAGTCAGGTCGTGTTTTTTCTTCTTTTTTTTTTTCAATCTAGCTGTGGAGGGCGCAGCTCACTGGCCCATGTGGGAATCGAACTGGCGACGTTGGTGTGGTGAGCACCGCGCTCCAACAACTGAGCCCACCAGGCCGCCCCACCTTTGCCAATTTTAAAGACCAAAATAGTATCCATTTTTAAGTTTTTATTTTTTGTACTAGGTATGCTCAGTACTTTATAATCTTTTATATTTCCTGAATTACCTGTTTATTTGTAGTAGGTTTATAAGAACTCTTTAATTTTTTTTTACTGTTAAGAGTCACTAGTCACTGATAAAGTCAGTCGTTAAATTTCAGATTTTATGATTCTTGGCTCGTATCTGTCAGCTTGATCTGTGCCTGTTTTCTCCCCATAATATTCTAAAATAACCGTCTTCACCAGGCAGTTCCATTAGTTTTCTAAAATCAGATTTGGGCTTCTTCATCATGATTGTTTTTGACTGGCTATCCTTTTCTAGGTCTATTTCGGTGCTTTCCAGAATTATCTGTTTAGCATCTCTTGGGTCACAATTTCAATTTCTTCTTTTGTGTGATGGTATGAATTGTATGTAAGTTTGATGGTATGAATTGTCTTTAAGTTTTTGTTGTTTTTTTTCGTCTTTAAGTTTTCTTTTTCTGGTAAAATTTTCATAAAACAGATCAAGGAAATGACTTGGTAGTTTTACCTTCAACATGAATCTTCTAGTTGTTGATTTCCTGGCAAAACCCACACAAAACAGGTGGATGAAATAGTTTGGACATCAATATGTGTGTTAGTCATGATGTATCTTTTTTCCCCCCCAAGGAACACAGTCAGTGTTACTTGTGAGATCTTTTTCCATGAATTTGTTGAAGGATTTTTGATCTGAACGTTCTCAGCTTGAGTTTATAAATGCAACCTTGTCATTGTGCAGATTTTCCAGGCTCACTTAAAAACCATGGTCCTGGGGACATCACGTGCATTTTGGTTCTTGACTGGTGTATTCCTGATATTTCTAATGTTGAACATGACTGTACTTTCACATCATACCTGTTCTTAGAAAATGGACCAGTCGCTTACTTCTTGCTTTTTTGATGCTTGTTGTGAGGCACTGGTTCTTGTTGACCACTGTGGTGCTACTTTATTCCTCGTGTGTCATGTTTAGCAGTTTTCTCCAGCTTGTCATTTGATAATGTTCTTTATGGTATATTTTTATGTATAGCAATTTTAAAAGAATCTATGTAGTTAAATCTTTCTTTGATTTCTATTGCTTTTGTATTTATAGTTCTTGCCTAGATAGTCTTAACTGTAGCATAGATTTTTTTTAACAGTGTTTTTTTTTGTTTGTTTGTTTGTTTTTAAGTTGCAACTACTGGCCCTCCAGTGTATTATAGTCAGTCACCAGCATATAATTCCCAGTGTCTTCTCAGACCAGCAGCTGATGTTACTCCCACAAAGGTAACAAAGGAATAATGTATATATTTATAAATATCTCCTTTTTCATCGTTCATGCCTCTTTCAGAGAAATTTAAGAAGTAGTTTAGCATTAAAACTTGTATGTCCCACAAGATATAGATATTTTAAATTTAAAGTTAAACTTCTTAGTTATTTGTCTGTTACAATAAATGTGAACATTTAGAGTATTTTTAAATGGGGATGGTGATGGTGGGGTGGCTGAGTCCTTCATCATTTTGTTTTGGCAGAAGTAGGACTAGGATGTCCTTGCTGAACCACTATATAGTAGGTATTTCCAGGCCTGAAGTGGCAAATACCCAATAGTTGAATGTGAAGCTTAAAGACAGAGGGGTTGGATACATTTAGACCCTGGTTCTTTTGCTCACGGTGACCTTGGGCAAGTGTCTTAACCTCTCTGTGCATTAGTTGCCTCATATGTAAAATGAGGATAATAATGTCTTAATTCATAGGGTTTTTGAGGATATGAAAATGAGGTAATATATGTAAAGTACTTAGAACAGCATTTAGTTGGCACATTAGTAAATGCTCAAAAAAATTAGTCATCGTTATCATTATTGTTAACATCATTTGACACATAGGAATGAAGAAGATATTTTATGCATTTATTGTGGGAGAATTAAGTTTTTAAGATGCTGTCATTAGTTAAGGCAATTTTTATTATATGCCAAGAAGGAATATGACTAGTATCTTTGTAGTAACGTTGTCTTCTCCTAATGATGCACTGCACTACCTAGTGACGCGTTTACCCGTAATCCTCATGTCTGTGGTTTGTGAGAATTGGTTTGCATCTAGTTATCTGTAGTTTTGTAGACAACCTACAAAAATGTAACTTTTTTTTTTTTTAGGGCCCTGTTTATGGCGTGAATAGGCTTCCACCTCAACAGCATATTTATAACTGTCCACCGCAGATGCACACACCACCCGTGCAAAGCACGTCTGCCTGTATGTTCTCCCAGGAGCTGTACGGCCCTGCACTGCGCTTTGAGTCTCCTGCCACAGGGATTTTGCCCCCCAGGGGGGATGATTACTTCACTTACAATGTTCCGCAGACAAACACAAACCCGCCTCTGCCAGAACCAGGTTACTTCACAAAACCTCCAGTTCCAGCTCAGGCTTCAAGATCTGCAGAATCTAAAGTTACAGAATTTGGAAAAACTAATTTTGTTCAGCCCCTGCCTGGTGAAGGAATAAGGCCATCTTTGACAGCACCTGCACATACAACACAGCCACCTCTTTTTAAGTTTAATTCAAATTTCAAGTCAAATGATGGTGACTTCACGTTTTCCTCACCGCAGGTCGTGACACAGCCCCCTTCCATGGCTTACAGTAATAGCGAAAGTCTGTTAGATCTCCTGACTTCAGATAAACCTTTGCAAGGAGATGGTTACGGTGGAGCAAAAGGTGGTCAAACCATGGGACCTCGAAGTACATTCAATTTTGGATGCAAAAATGTACCTGATTTTTCATTTACTGAAAACATGGATCCAAATCAGCAAAAGAATTCTGGTTTTCGTCGAAGTGATGATATGTTTACTTTCCATGGTCCAGGGAAATCACTATTTGGAACACCTGTTCCAGAGCTGGCCAGCAAAAATCATGAAACAGATGGAGGGAGTACCCATGGTGATGATGATGATGACGGCCCTCACTTTGAGCCTGTGGTACCTCTTCCTGATAAGATTGAAGTAAAAACTGGTGAGGAAGATGAAGAAGAATTCTTTTGCAACCGTGCAAAATTGTACCGTTTTGATACAGAATCCAAAGAATGGAAGGAACGTGGAATTGGCAATGTAAAAATCCTGAGGCATAAAACATCTGGTAAAATTCGCCTTCTAATGAGACGAGAGCAAGTGTTAAAAATCTGTGCAAATCATTACATCAGTCCAGATATGAAACTGACACCAAATGCGGGATCAGACAAATCTTTTGTATGGCATGCTCTTGATTATGCAGATGAGTTGCCCAAACCAGAACAACTTGCTATTAGATTCAAGACTCCCGAGGAAGCAGGACTTTTTAAATGCAAGTTTGAAGAGGCCCAGAACATTTTAAAAGCCTCAGGAGCAAAGATAGCCACAACGCCAAATCAGGCTATGAGAATCGTAAAAGAACCAACAAGTCATGATAACAAGGATATTTCCATATCTGATATCAGAAACATTAATTTTGAATTTCAAGTAGCAAAGAAAGAAGGATCTTCGTGGCTTTGTAACAGCTGCTCATTAAAGAATCCTCCAACTGCTAAGAAATGTATTTCATGCCAGAATCTAAACCCAAGCACTAAAGAGCTCTTTGGCCCACCATTAGTTGAGACTGTTTCTGCTTTTAAAACTGGCCCAGAAAATACTCCAGATAGGTTTGCGTTCATGACTCCAAAGAAAGAAGGTCACTGGGATTGTAGTACTTGTTTAGTGAGAAATGAACCTACTGCATCTAGATGCATTGCATGCCAGAATACAAAGTCTCCTAACAAAAGTGGATCTTCATTTGTTCAGCAACCTTCCTTTAAATTTGGCCAGGGAGATCTTCCTAAGTCTGTTAACGACTTCACATCTGTTTTTTCAATGAAGGAAGGACAGTGGGATTGCAGTACATGCCTTGTCCAAAATGAAGGCAGCTCTGCCACATGTGTTGCTTGTCAGAGTCCAAGGAAACAAAATTTACCTACTCCTGTTCCAACACCTTCTTTTAAGTTTGGTGATTCAGAAATGAGCAAAACTCCCCAGAGTGGATTTGAAGACAGGTTTTCTAAGAAGGATGGACAGTGGGATTGCAGTACATGCCTCGTCCAAAATGAAGGCAGCTCTGCCACATGTGTTGCTTGTCAGAGTCCAAGGAAACAAAGTTTACCTACTCCTTCTGTTCCAACACCTTCTTTTAAGTTTGGTGATTCAGAAATGAGCAAAACTCCCCAGAGTGGATTTGAAGACAGGTTTTCTAAGAAGGATGGACAGTGGGATTGCAGTACATGCCTCGTCCAAAATGAAGGCAGCTCTGCCACATGTGTTGCTTGTCAGAGTCCAAGGAAACAAAGTTTACCTACTCCTTCTGTTCCAACACCTTCTTTTAAGTTTGGTGATTCAGAGACGAGTAAAACTCCCAAGAGTGGATTTGAAGACAGGTTTTCTAAGAAGGATGGACAGTGGGATTGCAGTTTGTGCTCAATACGAAATGAAGCAAATGCTACAAATTGTATTGCTTGTCAGAATCCGGGTAAAGCAAGCCTAACACCTGCCTCTTTCAAGTTTGGTACTTCAGAGACAAGCAAGGCCACAAAGAGTGGATTTGAAGGAATGTTCACCAAGAAGGAAGGACAGTGGGATTGCAGTACATGCCTCATACGAAATGAAGGCAGCTCTGCCACATGTGTTGCTTGTCAGAATCCAAGAAAACAAAGTTTACCTACTCCTTCTGTTCCAACACCTTCCTTTAAGTTTGGTGATTCAGAGATGAGTAAAACTCCCAAGAGTGGATTTGAAGACATGTTTTCTAAGAAGGATGAACAGTGGGATTGCAGTTTGTGCTCAGTACGAAATGAAGCAAATGCTACAAATTGTATTGCTTGTCAGAATCCGGTTAAAGCGAGTCTAACACCTGCCTCTTTCAAGTTTAGTAGTTCAGAGCCAAGCAAGGCCACAAAGAGTGGATTTGAAGGACTGGTCACCAAGAAGGAAGGACAGTGGGATTGTAGTGTTTGCTTTGTGGAAAATGAGAGTTCTTCCTTAAAATGTGTGGCTTGTGCTGCCTCTAAACCAACTCATAAACCTATTGCAGAAGCTCCTTCAGCTTGCACATTTGGCTCAAAAACTAAGTTAAATGACTCTTCTGGAAGTCAGGCTGGAACAGGATTTAAAAGTAACTTTTCAGAAAAAGCTTTTCAATTTGGCATCACAGAACAAGGATTTAAATTTGGGCATGTGGATCAAGAAAATATGCCTTCATTTCCATTTCAGGATTCTTCTGATACGGACTCTAAGTCAACAACAGAAGGATTTAATTTTTCTAGTGCTGTGTTTGCCAATGGATTTAAATTTGGCATTCAGGAGCCGGGAAATCAAGAGGAAAAGAGTGAAAAACCCCTTGAAAATGACGCTGGTTTTCAGGCTCAGGATGTTAGCAGTCAGAAGAATGATAATGGTGTGATTTTTGGTCAGACTGGTAACACTTTTACCTTTGCAGATCTTGCAAAATCAGCTTCAGGAGAAGGATTTCAATTTGGCAAAAAAGACCCTAATTTCAAGGGATTTTCAGGTGCTGGGGAAAAATTATTCTCATTGCAAAGTGGGAAAGTGGCTGATAAAGCCGACACTTCTGACCTTGAGAAGGATGATGACGCCTATAAAACTGAAGACAGTGATGACATCCATTTTGAACCAGTAGTTCAAATGCCTGAAAAAGTGGAACTTGTAACAGGAGAAGAAGATGAAAAAGTTCTTTATTCCCAGCGGGTCAAATTATTTAGATTTGATGCTGAGATAAGTCAGTGGAAAGAAAGGGGTTTGGGGAACTTAAAAATTCTCAAAAATGAAGTTAATGGCAAACTAAGAATGCTGATGCGAAGAGAACAAGTACTAAAAGTGTGTGCTAATCATTGGATAACGACGACAATGAACCTGAAGCCTCTTTCTGGGTCAGATAGAGCGTGGATGTGGTTAGCTAGTGATTTTTCTGATGGTGATGCCAAACTAGAGCAGCTGGCAGCAAAATTTAAAACACCAGAGCTGGCTGAAGAATTCAAGCAGAAATTTGAGGAATGCCAGCGACTTCTTTTAGATATACCACTTCAAACTCCCCATAAACTGGTAGATACTGGCAGAGCTGCCAAGTTAATACAGAGAGCTGAAGAAATGAAGAGTGGACTCAAAGATTTCAAAACATTTTTGACAAATGATCAAACAAAAGTTACTGAGGAAGAGAGTAAGAGTTCAGAGGCTGGTGCCACCAGCGCTTCAGACACAACTACCAAGCCAAATCCTGAAAACACCGGGCCCACATTAGAGTGGGATAACTATGATTTAAGGGAAGATGCTTTGGATGATAGTGTAAGTAGTAGCTCAGTACAGGCCTCTCCACTGGCAAGTAGCCCTGTGAGAAAAAATCTCTTCCGCTTTGGTGAGTCAACAACAGGATTTAACTTTAGTTTTAAATCTGCTTTGAGTCCATCTAAGTCTCCTGCCAAGTTGAATCAGAGTGGGACCTCAGTTGGCACCGATGAAGAATCTGACGTTACTCAAGAAGAAGAAAGAGATGGACAGTACTTTGAACCTGTTGTACCTTTACCGGATCTAGTTGAAGTGTCCAGTGGTGAGGAAAATGAACAAGTTGTTTTTAGTCACAGAGCAAAACTCTATAGATATGATAAAGATGTTGGTCAGTGGAAAGAAAGAGGCATTGGTGATATAAAGATTTTACAGAATTACGATAACAAGCAAGTTCGCATAGTGATGAGAAGGGACCAGGTATTAAAACTTTGTGCCAATCACAGAATCACTCCAGACATGACTTTGCAAAACATGAAAGGGACAGAAAGAGTGTGGGTGTGGACTGCATGTGATTTTGCAGACGGAGAAAGAAAAGTAGAACATTTAGCTGTCCGTTTTAAACTACAGGATGTTGCAGACTCATTTAAGAAAATATTTGATGAAGCAAAAATAGCTCAAGAGAAAGATTCTTTGATAACACCTCATGTTTCTCTTTCGACCACTTCCAGAGAGTCACCATGTGGCAAAATTGCTGTAGCTGTATTAGAAGAAACCACAAGAGAGAGGACAGATTTACTGCAGGCTGATGATATAGCAAATGCAGCTTCCGAAGTGGGAGAAATGTCTAGCACATCTGAAACAACAAAAGCAGTGGTTTCTCCTCCAAAGTTTGTATTTGGTTCAGAGTCTGTTAAAAGCATTTTTGGTAGTGAAAAATCAAAGCCATTTGCGTTTGGTAACAGTTCAGCTACTGGATCTTTGTTTGGATTTAGTTTTAATGTACCTTTAAAAAATAACACCGAAACCAGTTCAGTAGTCCGAAGTGGATCTGAAAGAGAAATGGAACCTAATAATTGTGAGGAGTCAAAAGACTCTGATACCAAACAATTTGCAGATGGCAAAGTCAGAAATCTCTCTGCTTCGTTTCCAAAGGAAGAGTCCTCAACTAATCACATGTTTAAAACAGCAGAGAAGGGTAAGCATTTAGTCTTTAGATTAAGCAGAATTTTTCTTTTTTCTTTTAATGTTTATCTTGATGCAGACTCTTTGTAGGATACTAATGTTTTACTAAAAGCTGGGTTATAAGCACAGTGCTTTGTGAACAGCCAAAAAAAATTTGCACAAATTTTTTTCTCCCTAATTGTGAGTGCTCAAACAGTAACCAAGTATAGAAGTTGTTTAGGCGATTTTAATAACTGGGCAATATTTATATCATGCTTAATTAAGATAAAGCACTCGGACCCAGTGCTGTAGTGAAGTTTAGTGCCTCGTGTACTTGAATCATGAGCATTAACTCGAGTCTGGTTTTTAAAAAAGTGTTCATTCTTTAAATTATTACGTTATTTTCTTGTCACTCAAAAGAAAAGAAAACATGGTACTGAGATATTCACATTTTATGTAAGGCAGTCTTGCCACTATTGATTAAATGAGTAAAGAATGAACCTCTGGGATAAATGAATATGTAAAACAGACACATTGGTACAAATTTAGGGACTCGGGCTTTTTATATTTTGAAATCGTACTCACTTTGATTTTCAGAATGTTCAAAAATTAAATACTCTTTATTTTGTAGGATTTGATTTTAGTCTTTTTAAATCTAATCCAATGGCTTTTTGGACCTGCACCCCTTCCTCACAGCCTGAGAACAAAGGTATAGAGCTAGCAGTCTCAGTATGAGATGACATCAGTTTTTTAGCAGCTGGTAGTCTTTAGTAAAGTAACTATGGCTGTATGAAATGAAGTACTTCACACCACAGTGTGCATGTTGAAGAATGCCAGTTTAAAGCACGTAACTTCTGACTAGTGGTATAACACCCTTTAATACTGTTTTTTTTTTAATGTACTTGGATGTAATGTTTTCTCAGTACTGCATAACATTATTTTGAGGTAGAGCTATATGATTGGTCTTTATCTTTTGCTGCTTTGTACTTCATTAGTCTATTATTTTTTTACTCTGCTTAATGAAGACCTGTATCTTACCTAACCTTTATCTCTAGTCACTAATGTCAGCCAGTAACCCAACATGTGATGGCAACAGCATGTATACAACATGTGTCCCTTTGGGCTATCCTTTTGGACATGGTTTACAAAAATATATTTGAAAGCAGACCCCATTTTTAACAACCACCATTATATACCTGTTATATTACATATGTAGTACGGATCTTTTGTAAAAGTAAGTTGGTATTGAAGTGGAATATAGGAAGTGGAATCTTTCAGAGACCATCAAGGGCAAAGTTAGGGAAATGAAAACTCACTATTAAGTGTCTAATAACATATCTTGAGCAACCCACCTGTGTTATAGATTGTCAAACAGTACAATGGTAAGATGACAATCCTTGATTTCTGGGGCCTTCAGTTTTAAAGTATACCAATTATACTACTAGCTAAAGAAACTTGTAACCTTTATTTTTAAGGATGCAGTCTTTGAGAAATTACTTGAAAAGTGGGTTTTTTTTTTTCTGTAAAGTGTAGGTACTTGCGCACAGACTCTGAGGGCCGTAGGTTAAGAATCCCTGGCCTACGAGCAAATTTACGAGTATATTAGGTCGGTGCAAAAGTAATTGCGGTTTAACAGGTTAAAAATAATTGCATAAACTGCAATTACTTTTGCACCAACCTAATAATACTTGAGGACAAAGAGCCTTATTCTGTTTGAAGTCCCAAAGGCTCCTGGAAACAAAGACTTTAGACGTGAGGGAACTAGGGCCCAGCAGGCTGTCCAACATGTCTGAGTGTCTTTACCAGCTCACACCACAACTGGAATAAGAATCTGTATCTTTCGGTGTTCTTTTACTGTTCCTGGCTAGGAACTGATACTAAGTTTTTGTAATGAAGGAGAGGGAAAGGCAAGTTTAATGTTATAACAGGTCTCTAGTTTTCCAGATCAGCACCATCCAATAGAAAAAATTTCACCTGTGTGTGTAATTTAAAATTGTCTAGTAGCCATATTAAAAAATAAAAGGAAACAGCTGAAAAAAGAGAAAAAGATGAAATTAACTTTAATAATTCAGTTTAACCCACAGTACCATTGTAATTTCTAATCACTGTAAAAAATATGAGATATTTTATATTCTTCTTTTTGGTACCAAGTCTTCAAAATACATTGTCTATTTTTATACCCGTAGCACCTCTCAGTTCGGACTAGGCACATTTTAAGTGCTTAATAGGCACATGTGGTGAAGCTACCATATTGGACAGCCCCAGTTGGTACATAGCATGCTTCATGAATTGCTTAGTTTATCAATTCCTTTAGCTAGAAATTCTTTTTTAATCAACCAAAGCAGAATGTATGAAGAATTCCTTTTCTCTCCAATTTACCCCTTTTTTTGTTGTTGTCCTTGTTGGTTTTTCAGCTGTAGAAATTGTCTTAAATTCTAATAGTATTACTTACAGGATAACAGTTTTTATTTAATTTCATCTATTATGTTTGGAAACATGCAAAACTGTATGTAACTCTAGTCACCTGCCGTCCTTGGATATTGTTAACTTTTCTTTTGGAAACTAATCAAGTTTGGCTTTGCATTATACATATTTACACTAATTTTTACTTATGGTTTAATTTTTTTCAGTTACAACTGCATGGATATTTTGCTAAACTATTGTTTAGTATGTCAAATATGGTCATGGCAGCACTTTTAAAATACGTTTTAAAATTATGTCTATTAATAATAATTTTTTCAATGATCAGTAAGGAAAAGCAGGATTGTGTTGATTTTAAATAGATTCTGTTTTCACTAAGGGTTTTTGATAGAACATTAAGTCAGGCTACTAATTCTGATTCATTATTGTTATAGAGCTCTGTCCACATCAAAGTATATGTGTTTTTATCAGTATGCTATTTTAACCTAAACGTAAGTTTTATGGTTTTTGTTTTCAGTAAGAATATTGATATTAATACCTTTTTAACACCTTGTCTTTATCAATTTTTTTGACTTGTGTTATAGCAAAAGAGAAGAAAAAACCTGAAGATTCTCCCTCAGATGACGATGTTCTCATTGTATATGAGCTAACCCCAACCCCTGAGCAAAAAGCTCTTGCAAGCAAACTTAAACTTCCTCCAACTTTCTTCTGTTATAAGAATAGACCAGATTACGTTAGTGAAGAAGACGACGATGGTAAATCTTTTGTTATTTTGAAAGCTTTCTGTTCATGCTAATCTTAATAATTGGGGTGAAATTATATTAAGCCTGCTCTTAAAACTCATTCCTGCTGTCCTTGCAGGTAGATAGATGTTTATCCTAATGTATGTATAAATAGTTAGTGGATGTAATGATCGAAAGAACTGCATTCATTTATTGAGCATTTTTTGGATGGCTACCATGAGCAGGGCAAGCATTTTGAGGGATTTGAAAACAATTGTAATTTCCTTGGAGTCCTAGATGGATGGGAGAACGATGAGACAGACAGGTTTGATTATGGAAAGCTTTGTGTGCCATATCAGAGTCTTTAAGTAGGAGAGCTACGTGCTCAGGAAAATTTCAGTGGGTAGTGGGACATGGAGATGGGAAGATGAGCTAAAATGATAACAGAGCAGCCTCAGTGAGAGAGCCTCAGTGAGAGTTTTACAGTAGAAGAGGCATTAGGGGTATAGGATTGGCAAAATTGGGTGCTATTTGGATGTGGGGAGTAAGGAAAAGTGAGAAGTTGGAGATAAGTTATAGGTTTTTGGCTAGGAAAACTGAAATTTACTAGAAATTTTTTATTTAATAAAATCTGTTACACTTTAAGATGAAGATTTTGAAACAGCTGTCAAGAAGCTTAATGGAAAACTGTATCTGGATGACTCAGAAAAATGTAGACCATTAGGAAAAAATCTAACAGGTATGTTAAGTTAAAATTACTAATTATAATGTTTTTTTTAAAACTATTTGTTTAAAAGGAATCTCCCAATCTGATAATTTCTGTAATTACCAATTTTACTTATGTATCTACAATATGTAGTTACTACAATATGCCTGTGGTGATTTAAAATACTTAAAGATAATATGGAAAACATTGTTCCTGGTGGTCCTTGTTCTTCATTGGCACTTGTACTCGGAGGGCTCATTACCTGGGTCTGTAATCTGTAGATTACATTGAGGACCATTGTTGTAGGATAGTTGGGCTTCATCTACTTTTATCTTAACTTTCTTTTGCTTATGTTGTATGGGATTTTCAGAAAATGAGAAAGAATGTATTATTGTTTGGGAAAAGAAACCAACAGTGGAAGAGAAGGCAAAAGCGGAT
Organism: Rhinolophus sinicus; assembly: GCF_036562045.2. Lineage (NCBI taxonomy): Eukaryota > Metazoa > Chordata > Mammalia > Chiroptera > Rhinolophidae > Rhinolophus > Rhinolophus sinicus. Next base: position 65,262,484 of record NC_133755.1, on the reverse strand, counting down.
ACATTAAAACTTCCACCTACGTTTTTCTGTGGCGTCTGCAGTGATACTGATGAGGACATCGGAAATGGGGAAGACTTTCAGTCAGAGCTTCAGAAAGTTAAGGAAGCTCAAGTAAGGACATCTCCATTGTTTTCCTTCTGATTCAGGTGGCTTTGTTAACGCAGTAAACTAGAATGTTCGTGCCAAATGGTAATAATGGATTGCAGCTAGGATTAGGGATCTACCAATTATCTATGTCCAGAGAAGGAGGAGTTTTGTTCCACATAGAGGACTATGAAGATTCATCCCTGTGCGTATGTTGGGTTTTGGGAGTAAGGATAGCATGGACTGTGCAGAAATTTCTAAGAATATCTGCCACGATACCAACAACAGTATTAAGTGGTTCCTTTTGCATGTGAGTTAAGTTTATTCTAGGGTGGGCAGAATGCATAGGAAATAGCAGCATTTGAAACCTAGTTCCCTTATACCTTGCTTTGTCAATAATTTTATAATTTGATTACTTAACTCAAATGTAGTGATTATTTTAATACCTATCAACACCTTAGTGTCTTTTTTTAAATTAAATTTATTGGGGTGGCATTAGTGAATAAAATCATACAGGTTTCAAGTGTACAATTCTATAATAGTACATCATCTATATGTTGCATTGTGTGTTCATCACCCAAAGTCAGATCTCCTTCTGTCGTCATTTATTTGACCCTCTTTGTCCTTTTCTTCCTGTCTTTTTCCAAATCCTTTTCCCTCTGGTAACCACTAAACTGTTGTCTGTGTCTGTGAGCTTTTGTTTGTTTGTCTTGTTTGTTATTTTCAATTTTATATTCCACATATTAGTGAAATCATACGGTTTCTCAACTTTTTCTGTCTGACTTATTTCACTTGGCATGATAATCTCAAGACCTACCCACATTATTGCAAATGGAAGTATTTCATCTTTTCTCATGGCTGAGTGTAATATTCTATTGTATGTATGTATCACATCTTTATCTAGTGTATGTATGTATCACATCTTCTTTATCCAATCATCTATCGAAGGACCCATTGGTTGTGTCCATGTCTTGGCCACCATGAGTAATACTGCACTGAACATTGGGGTACATATATCTTTACAGATAAATGTTTTCAAATTTTGGGGGTAGATACACAGGAGGGATTGCTAGGTCACATGATAATTCTGTTCTTAACTTTTTGAGGAACCTCCATACTGTTGTCCATAGTGGTTGTACCAATTTACATTCCTGCCAGCAGTGTGTGAGGGTTCCTTTTCCCCCAAACCTCTCCAGCACTTGTTGTTAACTTGCCCTATTGATAATAGCTATTCTGACAGGTGTGAGGTGGTATCTCATTGTGGTTTTGATTTGCATTTGCCTAATAGCTAGTGAAGTTGAGCATCCTTTCACATACCTGTTAGCCGTTTGTTTGTCTATTAGCCCCTTATTGGAAGTGTTGTTTGCAAATATCTTCTCCAGTTAGATTGGTTACCTCTTTGTTTTGTTGACAGTTTCTTTTGCTATGCAGAAGCTTTTTAATTTGATAGCGTTCCATTGATTTATTTTTGCTTTTACTTCTGTTGGCTTTGAGGTCAAATTCATAAAATCCTTTCTAAGACCAAGATCCATAAGTTTAATACCTATGTTTTCTTCTATTTATTGTTTCAGGTTTGTGTTTCAGTATTAAATCCATTTTGAGTTAATATTGGTGTATGGTGACAGCAGTCTAGTTTTATTCTTTTGCAGATGGCTTTCCAATTTTTCTAGCACCATTTATTGAAGAGGCTTTCTTTTCTCCACTGTATGTTTTTGGCTCCTTTGTTGAAAATTATCACCCATATATATATGTGGGTTTATTTCTGGGTTCTTAGTTCTGTTCCATTGGTCTGTATGTCTGTTTTTCTGCCAATACCATACTGTTTTGATTATTGTAGATTTGTAGTATAATTTGAAGTCAGGGAGTGTGATACCTCCAGCCTTGTTCCTTTTTCTTACGATTGCTCTGGCTATTCAGGGTTTTTTGTGATTCCATACACATCTAATGATTTTTTCTATATCTTTAAAAAGTGCCATTGGGATTTTTTATGGGGATTGCATTAAATCTGTATATTGCTTTGGGTAATATGGCCATTTTAACTATGTTGATTCTTCCAATCTGTGAACAGAGAATACTTTCCATTTCTTTGTGTCTTCTTCAATTTCTTTCAATACTGTCTTCTAGTTTTCAGTGCATATCCTTTGTTAAGTTTATTCCTAGGTATTGTATTCTGTTTGTTGCAATTGCAAATGTAGTTTTTTTTTTCATTTCTTTTTCTGAAATTTCATTGTTAGTATATAGGAACACAGTGGATTTTCGTATGTTGATTTTGTATCCTGCAACTTTACTGTATTTGTTTATTGTTTATAATTGCCTTTTGGTGGAGTCTTTAGGGTTTTCTATATAAAGAAGCATGTCATCTGCAAAAAGTGACAATTTTACTTGTTCATTCCCAGTTTGGATGCCTTTTTATTTCTTTCTCTTGCCTGATTGCTCTGGCTAGGACTTCCAACACTATGTTGAATAACAGTGGTGACGTGGTGAGAGTGGGCATCTTTGTCTTGTTTCTTTTTTAAACTTTAATTTCTTTTAAGCGTGTTTTTCCAGGACCCATCAACTCCAAGTCAAGTAGTTGTTTCAGTCTAGTTGTGGAAGGTGCAGCTCACACTGGCCCATGTGGGGATCAAAACCAGCAACCCAGGTGTTACGAGCATCATGTTCTAACCGACTGAGCTAACCGGCCACCCCTTTTTGTCTTGTCCTTGATCTTAGAGGGAACAGTTTTCACCATTGAGTATCATATTAGCTGAGGGTTTTCATATATGCCTTTATTATGTTGAGGTACTTTTCCTCTATATTCATTTTATTAAGTGTTTTCATCATACATAGATGTTGCAGCTTGTCAGCTTCTTTTTTTTTATCTATTGATATGATCATATGATTTTTATCCTTTGATTATGTGGTGTATCACATTAATTGATTTGCATATATTGAGCCATCCTTGTGCCCCTGGAATGAACCCCACTTGATCGTGATATAATCTTTTTAGTTTATTCTTGTATTCGATTTGCTAGTATTTTGTTTAGGATTTTTGCATCAGTATTCATCAAAGATATTGGTGTATAGTTTTCTTTTTTGGTGTTATCTTTACCAGGTTTTGGTATCAGGATAATGTTGGCCTTATAAAATGAGGTAGGAAGCATTTTCAGTTTTTTGGAAGAGTCTGAGATGAGCAAATACTAAATCACCTTTGAATGTTTGGTGAAGCCATCTGGTCCTGGACTTTTACTTTTGGGTGGGTTTTGGAAGACCATTTCAATTTCCTTACTGTTGATTGGTCTATTTAGATTTTCCAGTTCTTTATCATTCAGTGTAGGAAAGTTATGTATCTCTAAAAATTTGTCCATTTCTTCTTGGTTATTGAATTTGGTGGCATATAGTCCTTTGTAGTATTCTTGTATGATCCCTTGTTTTGGTCTCCGTCATAACTTCTCTTTCGTTTTGATTTTGTGTCTTTTCTCTTTTTTCTTTAGTGAGGCTAGCCAGGGGTTTGTCAATTTTATTGTTTTTTATAAAGAACCAGCTCTTTGTTGCATTTAATTTTTTTCTGTTGTCTTTTTGGTGTCTATTTCATTTAATTCTTTTTTTTTTTTTTTTTTTATTTAATTAAATTTATTGGGGTGACAATTGTTAGTAAAATTACATAGATTTCAGGTGCACAATTCTGTATTACATCATCTATAAATCCCATTGTGTGTTCACCACCCAGAGTCAGTTCTCCTTCCATCACCATATATTCGATCCCCCTTACCCTCATCTCCCACCCCCCACCCCCCGCCCCCGTTACCTTCTGGCAACCACTAAACTATTGTCTGTGTCTATGAGTTTCTGTTTCTCATTTGTTTGTCTTGTTCTTTTGTTGTTTTTGGTTTATATACCACATATCATTGAAATCACATGGTTCTCTGCTTTTTCTGTCTGACTTGTTTCGCTCAGCATTACTCTCTCAAGATCCATCCATGTTGTCACAAATGTTCCTATATCATCTTTTCTTACTGCCGAATAGTATTCCATTGTGTATATATACCACAACTTCTTTATCCATTCATCTATCGAAGGACATTTTGGTTGTTTCCATGTCTTGGCCACCGTAAACAAAGCTGCAATAAACATTGGAGCACACGTGTCTTTATCTCTAAATGTTTTCAGATTTTTTGGGTAGATACCCAGAAGAGGGATTGCTGGGTCATATGGCAATTCTATTCGTAATTCTTTGAGAAACCTCCACACTGCCTTCCATAATATTTCATTTAATTCTGCTCTAATTTTTATTTCTTTCCTTCTGCTGACTTGGATTAATTCTTTTTTTTCTAGTCTTTAAGCTGTAATGTTAGGTTGTTTGTTTGGGATTTTTCTTATTTCTTGAGCTAGGCCTGTACTGAGATTAATTTCCCTCTTAATACTGCTTTTGCCGCATCCCAATTATTTTGATACGAAAAATTTTATTCTCATTTATTTCTGTATATCTTTTGATCTCTCCTTTTATTTCTTCTTTGACCCAGTCATTTTCTAGTAGCATGTTGTTTAATCTCCACATATTTGTGGTTTTTCCCGCTTCCTTTTTGCAGTTGATTTCCAATCTCGAAGTGCTGTGGTTGGAGAATATGCTGGGTTATCATTTCAGTCTTATATTTTGTGAGGCTAGTTTTATGTGTCAACATATGGTCTATCCTTGAGAATGTTCTTTGTGTACTAAAAGAGAATGTATAGTCTCATGTTCTAGGATGAAAGGCTCTGTAAATGTCAGTTATGTCCATTTGGTCTAATGTGTCATTTAAGACTGATATTTTCTTATATTGATTTTCTTTTATGATTTATTCGTAGCTGTCAATGGCATATTTAGGTCCCCTACTATAATTGTGTTTTTGTCAGTTTCTCCCTTTAGTTCTGTTAGTAGTTGGCTTTACATATTTTGGTGCTGTCTGATGGGGAGCATATATTGACAAGTGTTATATCTTCTGATGTATTGTCTCCTTTATCATTATGAAATGTCCATCTTTGTCTCGTTACCTTTTTTATCTTGAAGTCTGTTTCATCAGATACAAAGATACAAGTATGGAAATACCTGCTTTTCTCTGGATGCCATTTGCTTGGAGTATCATTTTCCACTCTTTCACTTTGAGTGTATATTTGTCCTTGCAGCTGAGAAGTGTCTCTTGAAGGCAGTATATGGTTGGATTTTGTTGTTTTGATCCAGTCTGCTACTCTGTACCTTTTTATTGGTGAGTTCAGTCCATTTTCATTTAGGATGATTATTGATACATGAGAATTTCTGGTAGCCATTTTATCTTCTGTTTTCTGGTAGCTCTGTGTCTCCATTGTTTCTTTTCCCTCATATTTCGGTCTGTTATTTTAGTTTGGTGGTACTCTATGATTTTTTCCCTCTGTTTTCTCTTTTTCTGTATTATGTGTCTCAGTTCTGGATTTTTTTTCTTTTCTTTTGAGTGGTTAACATTTAAGTTATTGAAAAGAAAGCTTCCTATATACAGTAGTCCCTTTTCTCCTACATGCATCTTATCTCTGTTCCCGTTGCAAATTCAAACCTTTGCCCCCTCCCCTTTTACGTTTTTGTTGGTCCCAAATTATTCCTGTTTATTCTATGAGTTCATTTCCGAGTTGCTATTCTTTTTTTTTTTTATCTCTTTTAATCTTTGTTATATTTAAGTGTATAGTACCCTATTCTGAATAAGGGTTCCAGTTTCCTGCTTCTGTTAGTCATCTTGTAGTTTTGTATTTGTTTCAGGTAGAATAACTCCCTTCAGTATTTCCTGTAATGCAGGCCTCAGCTTCTCTATGTCTGGAAAAGTCTTTTATTTCTCCTTCATATCTAAAGGATAACTGCTGGATATATTATTCTTGGCTGGTAATTTCTCACTTTCAATAGTTTGAATATTTGATTCCACTCCCCCCTAGCTTGTAGAGTTTCTGTTGAAAAATCCAATGAGAATCTAATGGGATTTTCTTTATAGGTTATTGTCTTCTTTTCCTTGGCTGCCTTGAGAATTCTTTTTTTTATCATTAATTTTTAACAGTTTTAATATAACGTGCCTTGGAAAAGACCTTTTTGGATTGAGATAATTAGGTGTTTTGTTTATTTCATGGATTCGAAGATCCAGTTCTTTCCATAGGTTTGGAAAGTTCTCATTAATTACTTGTTTGAATAGGCCTTCTCCCTCTCTTCTTCTGGTATACCTGTTATTCTTACATTGTTCTTTCTGATGGACTCATATGGTTCTTGCAGAGTTCTTTGACTGTTTTTTTTTTTTTACTCTTAAATCTCTCTTTTTCCATCTGTGTCATTTCCAGATTTCTGTCTTTGATTTCACTAATTCATTCTTCCATCTGGTGTGCTCTATTTCCTAAGCTTGCTATTTCATTCTTCATACCTTTTATTGAGGTCTTCAGCTCCAGAATTTCTAAATTTGTTCTTTTCTAAAGTTTTGATTTCTTTGGTAAAGTATTCCTTTTGTTCGTTGATTTTATTTCTGAGATCATTAAACTACCCATCTGAGTTTTCTTGGATGTTGTTGAATTTTTTTTAGAAATACATTCTTGAATACTATCATTTCAGTCAAATATTTCCATGTCTGTAAGTTTATTTTCTGGAGATTTTTCATTTTCTTTCTGAGCTGCCTTGTTACCTTGGTTGTTTGTGGTATTTGGTGGACTATTTCTCTGCCTAGGCATTTATGGGACTGCATTTTTTTTTTTTTTTAAATAATAGCTCTTGTTCTTTTTTTTTTTAAGTGCTAGGTTGATGCAAAGAGGTTTTTGTTTTGCAGTAGGTGCCGCAGACGTACAAGTGTTTTATTTTCTATTGTACAGCGTGGCTTCTTGGATCTCTGCTGGGTGGTGGAAAATGCCTTGTATTCCCTGAGTCGGTGGGCCTCTCCTCTGTGATCAGGTCACTTCAGCCTCATGTCACCACTCCTCTGGGAGAATGTGGTGGGTGATGGGGTCCCGAGCCCTGAAATTCGGGTGCTGTCCCAGCAGCGAGATGCAATGTTGCACTGCCTGAGGTGTCCCAAGTGCCTTCTGGGATCAACCAGGAAGGGTGGGGGCAGGGTGGGCTGTGAGAGGCCTCTGGTGTGTTTGTAGCTCTGTTCTCCTCCAGTAATGGTGACTGCTAGACCTCAGCTGCCTCGCCTCTGTATCTCCACCCTCATCACTGGGATTAGCCCAGGTCTGTGTCTCTCTCTCCAGTTCTCAGGGCTGTAAATATTCTGCTCTATAACCTGACACTCACTGCTACAGTTTCTTCCTGGGGCAGCCTGCTAGCTCTGGGAGGGTGAGGGGAGGCGGCCGGGCTCTGTCGCTTTGTTTTCTGTCTGGCAATGGGGGCTGCTAGAACACAGCTGTGTACTTCTGCATTCGCACTTCTGTATTCAGTTGATAGGTTGATTTGCCGATCACTGGATTCTGATCCCTCAGGCAGGAACGCTTGCGGCTGTAGAGATCCGCCGCTGCAGCCTGAGTCCTCTCATCTCCCGAGACCCGCAGTGAGCTCCAGCCTGCGGGCTGGCTGCGGCTGTGGCACCCTCTTGGCTCTTCTCCCTTCACTCCTTCTGTTTGCCCCCCTTCAGATGTTTTGATGCTTGGATCTCACACGTGTTTGTGTGTTGGTGCAGGGAATTAATAGCTGTTCAACTTGTAACTTCAGGGGGAGAGCTCAAGAGCCTGTCTCACACTGCTATGCTTCTGATGTCACTCCAACACATTGGTGTCTTATTTTGTATTCCACAGAAACTGGAAAACAAGGTTTCTGTTTAGTAATTTTTACAATCTAATATTGACATGTATTCAGAATGATTTATTATTCCCTCAAGTAATACTATTTTGTTTTATTGTTGGAAAGGTGGTTGAAATGAAATAGAGTCCTGGAGTTAGTTATGAATGCAGTGGTTTGTTTAAAAGGATATGTGACTAGAGAGAAGGGGTCCAACACATGGTCAGAGTCTGTAAGAAATTTACTGCTCTTCATGGTCTGTATGACTGAGGAATCTAGCTGGCCTACTTTCTCCAGCTGTCACTTAGGATATGCCAGCTATTCAGTGGGTTTAAACTTAGTCATCAGTGCACATGTAGTTAGTGGCCATTAGCTAATGTAGTGACATCACTTTCTCATTTATAACCAAATAGGTTGATTTGTGGAAGTCCTATTTGAAGTTTTTCCATCAGTGGCCTCTCTATGCTAAATCTAAAGAGTATTTTAAATCAACAGTTTCCCTGGCTCTCTAGAAGTACACAATATGTAACTTCTGTTTGTCTTCTTTAATTGCTGGCTGCTAGAGGCTTTATTCGTTCAGCAAATACAGTATTAATATAAATTTGGATTTTGCAGTTGAAACCATGCATTTTAAATGTGCCCTCTTACGTGCAAAACTTAAAAATAATTAAACTTGTCTATTTAGAAGTACTTATTTTAAAACTGAAAAATAATTTCAACACTGCGCAGACTGAATTGCATGTTGTTTATTGTTTTTCTACTTCATGGTGCCAGTTTAGCTGGTACACAAGGACTTGGTATCATTTGTCAGTATTTTGTGAGCCATGTTGTTTATAGATGTTGAAATATCTTGTTTGAGGTGATTGTGTTATTTTAAAACTTTTATCATTTTTATAACTTAAAATTTTGTATCCTGTAACATTATCATAATGTTGATTCAGTACCAGTACTAGGGGCTGTCCAAAAATACCTTTGGTACAGAAGTTATATGTAATCAGTCACAATACAGGTTGTAAAAATGCCATAGTGAATTGTAATTTCGCAGGAAATCACCCTTTGATACACAGAGGTGAAACAGAACTAAAAACTGTTAAGCTTCAGTACGCTATAGTGGATATAGACTTCCGTACACGCTCTGAGAATGCGTCCTTTCTGCTGTACACTCAGTCTAATTCATACTGGATTATGCAAGGTCTTCAGATACGCACCTCTTGCATAAAATGCCAGTGTGCAGTATTTATAAGCATTTACTCTGAGCTAGCACTGTGCTGAGGATTGGGGATACAGTATTGAACAAAACAGAAGTAAATTGATTTGTTTGTTTGCAAGTGGACTTCTCCACTGAAGAACTCTTAAGGGGAAGGGTGTGTTAGGCACTGAATTAAAACACATCCTTCCCCCAAGTAATCTAGCCTATAGTTTTTGGGCAACATTTATTGTGATATAATTCAGATACCATACAATTCACGCATTTAAAAATGGTTCTTAGTATATTCACATGATCGTGTAACAATTACCATACTCAATTTTAGAATGTATTTTCATCATTACCTCTAGTAGTCACCACCCTTCCCCATTTGCACTCAACTCCTGTAACCCTAGATAACCACTGATGTATACTTTCTGTCACTAGATTTGCTTATTCCAGACATTTCATGTAAATAGATCATAGTAATAGGTGGCCTTTTGTATATGGCATCTTTTACTCAATGTTTTCGCGGTATATCCACATTGCAGCATATATCCGTATTTCTTTTTTTTTTTATGGCCGAAGAGTATCCCATTGTAGGATAACACCACATTTTATTTATCCATTCATCTGTTAATGGCCATTTGGGTTGTTTCCACTTTTTGGCTATTGTGAATAATACTGCTATGATTCTCTAATCAGTTGACACAAACATTGAATGATCTCTTACTTGTGCTTCAAATACATTAAGAAATAATCTTTTTCATTTGCATTAATATTTTTATTTACATAAGTGAAATTTGCTTTCGTTGCGTGTAATTGTATGTGTGTGTGTTTTCTATGAGTTCCTACACATGCCTGAATTCTTGTAATCCCCACCACAGACAGGATATAGAACAAATCCTCCCCCACCCATAAACTCTAGCAAATGCTGATCTATTTTCTGTTTCTATATTTTTGCCTTTTCCAGACTAACATATAAATGGAATCATATAGTATGTAGCCTTGGCTAACGGCTTTTTTTCACTCAACATAATGCCCTTGAGATTTGTCTCAAGTTATCCTGTGTAGTAATAGATTATTCCTTTCTATCACTAAGTAGTATTACATTGTGTATATGTACCACAGTTTATTCATTAATACATTGAAGAGTATTTCTAGTTTATTTTGCTTTTCTGTGGGTTTTTTTAAAGTGGAAGCTTAAATTATTGATTTAAGACAATTCTTCACTTCTAATATAAATACTTAATGCTGTAAGTTTCTCTCTTAAGAACGGTTTTTTTTTGTTTTTGTTTTTTTAAGATTTTTATTGGGGAAGGGGAACAGGACTTTATTGGGGAACAGTGTGCACTTCCAGGACTTTTCTCCAAGTCATGTTGTTGTCCTTTCAATTTTAGTTGTGGAGGGTTCTGTTCAGCTTCAAGTTGTTGTTCTTTCAGTCTTAGTTGTGGAGGGCGCAGCTCAGCTCCTGGTCCAGTTGCCGTCGCTAATTGCAGGGGGCACAGCCCACCATCCCTTGCGGGAGTCGAACCAGCAACCTTGTGGTTGAGAGGACACACTCCAACCAACTGAGCCATCCGGGAGCTCAGCGGCAGCTCAGCTCAAGGTGCCGTGTTCATTTTAGTTGCAGGGGGCGCTGCCCACCATCCCTTGTGGGAGTCGAATTGAACCGGCAACCTTGTGGTTGAGAGGACACACTCCAACCAACTGAGGCATCCGGAAGCTCAGCGGCAGCTCAGCTCAAGGTGCTGTGTTCAATCTTAGTTGCAAGGGGCAGAGCCCACCATCCCTTGCGGGACTCGAGGAATTGAACTGGCAACCTTGTGGTTGAGAGCCCACTGGCCCATGTGGGATTCGAACCGGCAGCCTTCGGAGTTAGGAGCACGGAGCTCTAACTGCCTGAGCCACCGGGCCGGCCTCTCTCTTAAGAACTGTTTAGCTCTAGCCAAAAGTTTTAATATGTGATGTGGTATTCACTTTTATTCAATTCAAAATACTTATTTTTTCTTTAGACATTCTTTTTGAGACATGCATTAGGTAGTGGTATATTGCTTCCAAATGTTTGGTGATTTTCCTGATATCATTCTGTAATTGATTTCTGATTTAATTTCATTATTGTCTGTAAACATTTAATAATTTCAGTTTTTAAAGGTTTAATGAGTGCTGTCTTGGTGAATGCCCACTGTACATTTGAGAACATGTAGTCTGCTGTTTTGGGGTGGAGTGTTCTATAAATGTTAATTAGATCAAATTAGTTGTTACTGTGTTTTCCAAGTCTAACATATATCATGGCTAACTTTTTGTGTGTTTGTTCCATTGATTATTGAGAGAATTGTTGCCAAACACAATTGTGGATTTGTCCATTTTCCCATCAGCTTTTGCTTCATGTACTTTCAGGGAAGTGTTCCTTCCCCGTTTCTATTTTCTAGAAGACATTGTAGGAATTGGTATTATTTCTTTCTTAAATGTTCGATAGAATTCACCACTGAAACCATCTGGTCCTTTTGGAAGGATTTAATTGATGATACATTTTCTTTACTAGATGCAGGCCTATTTAGATTATATATTTCTTCTTGTGAGAGTTCTGGTATGATGTGTCTTTCAAGAAATTGGTTCATTTCATCATCTGTTATCATATTTGCGGGCATAATGCTATTCATGAAGTTATGAAGTTCATTAAAATTTATCACTTTCAATTTCAATGGATCGGTACTGCTGGCTCCTCTTTGATTTCTTAGAATTGTAATTTGTGTCTTCTTTCTTTCTTTTAGCCTGTCAAGAGGTTTATGAGTTTTATTGACCTTTTCAAAGACTCAGCTTTTGATTTTCTTTCTCTTTTAATTTCTTGTTTTATTGTTTTTTACTCTACTTTTCATTATTTCTTTTCTTTTTCTTGCTTTAGGTTTGTTCTTATTTCTCTAGCTTCTTAAGGCGAAAGTTTATTGATTTTAGACTTTCTTTTTAATATGTGCATTCAGTACCACAAGGTTCCCCCTTCCTTGCTATTGCTGCATTCCACAAATTTTGAGAAGTTGTAGTTTAATTTTTATTAAGCTCAAAATATTTTAAATTTTTCTTCAGATGTTTGATACATGTATATTTAGAAATGTGCTGTTTAATCTCGAAATATTTTGGGATTTCTTCCAGCTATATTTCTGTCAATGATTTCTAGTTTAATTCCATTGTGAACTGAGAGTATACGTTGTATGATTTCTATTCTTTTGCATTTGTTGAGCTGTGTTCTGTGGCCCAGAATATGGTCGTTCTTGGTAAAAATGTTCCATGTGACCTTGAGAGGAATATGTATTCTGCTGCTATAAACTTTAATTTCTGTTATTTTTCTGTTGTAAAATTCCCATTTGATTCTGTTTTTATAACTTACGTTTTTTTTTGCTGAGAACTTCTATAATACCTTTCCATTTGTTTTAAGAATATTTGTTCTTACCTTGTGGAGCTTTGTTATAGTCTTTTTAAAGTCTTCTTACATCATTCAACACATAGATCATTTCATAACATCTCCCACCCTGTGGCCAGAGAATTGGCTTTTCTTGGGACTTTCTCCATCTGTGCCATGGACAGCTTCAGTTTTCTGGGCTGCTCTAGCAACCTGTTAGGATTTGTGGGCGGGGTGGGCAGAAAAACTCCCACAAGGTTCTCACAACCAGATTATCCCTCAAGGTTTGAGATTCTAATCCTGCTTTTATCTACCTTTCAGGGATTGCATATTTTTGCTTCATCTGTTTCAATTCGATTCAGTTGTAGGTGTTGGGAGAGAAAGGATGCAGTGTGGAATGGGAGAAAGGTGAAGTGCGCTACTCAATGTTGTCGAGGACTCCAAATATTCTATTTCTTTTAAAATAGGGTATATGACCCTTTTTGTCAGTCAGTATTTAATGGCAGTTATTTGTTACTTCCTCTTTGCAGAAATCCCAGAATGAGGAAATAACTACCACAGCCGACAGTGTGTGTACAGATGAAACTAAAGAGACTGTACCATTATTATGTAAATCTGAAGAATCTGATTTTATTACCAAATCTATTAGTTCACCACCTGTTTCTTCTGGAACTGTGGACAAACCTGTAGATTTGTCTACTAGAAAGGAAGATGATGCAGATTCTGTAAGCCAAGGTAAAATTTGATACATGTTTACAAAAACCTTCTAGGCATACATTACATAAGGTACACCTGTATGTTTGAAAAGACAGACTTTTAAATGTAAATCCTAAAAACTTCCCTTAAAAACAAATTTTGAAATATACTATAAAAGGGCATAAGTTATTTGTAATAATCAGAAAATCATACTGCCTTGCCAACAGATAATAAACAAGTATTTTTATTGTTAGAGTTGTAGTAATTAGGGAATGCAAAGCATTGTGACTCTGACATATCTACCTGAGAATAAATGACAAGTTCGCTTACATGGAAATTTTCTTTGTGATAGTATTTTCACTTGAATACAGTAGTCTCCCCTTATTCACTGGGATATATTTTAAGACCCCCAGTGGATGTCTAAAACTGCAGATAGTACTGAACCCTATATATACAATGTTTTTTCCTAGATAAGCAGTCATCCCTGAGTGTGGGGGAATGGTTCCAGTATCCCCCGTGTATACCGAACTGCACATGCTCAAGTCCCTTATATCCAATGGCATAGCATTTCTATACAACCTAAGCTGTCCTCTTGTATACTTTAAATAATCTTGAGTTTACTCATAATACCTAATGCAATGAAATGCTATGTAAATAGTTGTTATACTGTATTGTCTAGGGAATAATGACAAGGTAAAAAGTCTGTAAATGTTCAGTACAGAGGGAACCATTGTAGGCCTAACTACTTAGTACATGTCAGCAACAATGTAAAACTTTTTTGTTGAATATTTCTGACCTGAGGTTGGTTGAATTCACAGATGATGCAGAACCTATGGATATAGGGGGCCAACTATACAAACCTATAATAAAGTTTAATTTATAAATTAGGCACAATAAGAGATTAACAACAATAAGAATAAAATAGAACACTTAACAATATACTGTAATAAAAGTTACGTGATCTTTCTTTCCCTCTCTCTGATAACTGAGATGGCTACTAAGTGACTAAGGGCAGGTGCCCTGTACAGCAAGGATACTCTGGAGAAAGGGATGATTTATGTCCCATGTGGGATGGAGTGGGACGTCTTGAGATTATATCACCCTACTCAGAACAGCTCTCAATTTAAAATTTATGAATTGTTTATTCCCGGAATTTTCCATTTAATATTTTTGGACAGTTGTTGACTGCAGGTAACTGAAACTATGGAAAGCAAAACTTCTTTCTGCAGGGGGACTGCTGTATTGTTTGAGTTACATTATCTCTCAAGTACATTAAAATTATTTTAAGCGTAAATGAAGTAATTGTAGAAATATTACAATGGGGTGTTAAATGTTTATGATACTGCAGTTGAGCTTTGAACATGTTTGAACTGCGTGGGTCCACTTCTACATGGATTTTTTTCCAATAAATACTATAAATGGATTTTTTCCTTAACGATTTTCTTAATAACATTTTCTTTTCTCTAGCTTACTTTTTGTAAGAGTACAATATATAATACTTACACAATGTATGTATTAATTAACTTCTGGTCAACAGTAGACTATTAGTTAAGTTTTGGGGGAATCAAAAGTAATACTTGGATTTTTGACTACGGGTGGTGGGTTGGCACCTCTAACCCGTCTAAGTTGTTCAAGGGTCAGCTGTTCCTTAATGTCTTCTGTTTATCTGCTCCATTAAATTAAGTACTCAGTTATAGTAAGTAATATTTGATACGCTTTTCCCTTTTTTTCCATTCTAAATGCTCCTAGGAGGAGGAATCTTAAAATTATATTGCCTCATTGTCTGTATTACCTAATTTTTTCAAAACTAGTCCTGAATATGTAACAAATACTACATTTATAGGTGCTTCAGAGTCTTAATATGCTAAAAGAGGAAGGTAACTTCAGACCTAAAATCACGTTTTCAGATGAGGAAACTAAGGCATAGGACTTGAAGAGAGCGTGCAGCTAGTTGCACGTTGGCAGAATTAAGACAAGACTTCAAAACTCCCAGTGACAAAATATAAATAAGACATTTAGTGTTTGTAAGTGTATCATTTTTAATAGAAAAAAAGTAGTCTTTATGAAGATGTTTCCTAAATTTCTGCCTTTGAATGTTTTAGATCATAAGAAGACAACATAAAGTAGAAACTGTATACCTCTATATCTGTCTTAGTACAGATCTCATCTCATTTTCAAAAACTGGTATTTGGCTTGCTTTTGGGATAGTGTTCATTGAGAATAGTCCCTGTAAACTTAAAATACAGAAGTAGCTCAGAATTGGCTGTGTTTTGTAGTTTTTCTTCAGAGAAATAACCAGAAGATAACCAAACTCCTCGGTAGTCTAGAAGGTCCCTGCCCCCATCGTCGCTGGGTCCTAAATACAACTTTGATATTTAATGTATATTAAATGACATATTAAATGGCTCTTTTCCTTTTGCCAGTGGAAAGCAAAACGATTTCATTTGGATTTGGAAGTAGCACAGGGCTGTCATTTGCGGACTTGGCTTCCAGTAATTCTGGGGATTTTGCTTTTGGTTCCAAAGGTAAGATCAGGAGGAGGGATTTTAATGATCATGTTACAGAATTAAGCAGAACTGAGAGAACTGGTCCTCTGCCACAGTTTTGTCACTAGGTTGGACATTTTCTCCCTTATCCCCACTCTCCAGTTTGTTTAGTGTTTTTTAATAAGGAAGGGCTTCTATATTTTACTATTATTTTTGACATTTATTACTATAGCCATTAGAATTTTCTCTTAATTCAGAATAAATGATGCCGATAATGCTCCCCATCCTGAAATGGAGAACGATCTTTCCAATTTGGAATAACTTTGATTTTGGTACATTATTCTTTTAGTTATACTTTTAGATTTGATTTGGTAATATTTCAATATTTGTGCATCTGTATTTTTTAAGGAGATGATTTTGTAGTTTATTTTTTGCAATATCCTTGATTAGATTTTAATATAAAGGCCATGCTAATTTATTGTGCTAAATTTATGATTGGTGAGCTTTCCCATCTTTTCCAGTGGCTTTTCAATTTTTTGTCCATTTTGGTATCCTTTGTAGAAAATAATCCGTTTCCTTGATTATTTCAAGTTTATTGGCATATTATATTTTCACATTCTTACAATGTCTTGCATATATTTCATAGCACCACCTAAATTATTCTTGTACAAAAGGTTTGGTTTGTGGAGTAAATTTTATTCAACATATATGCTTATAAGACTAATCTAATTTGGAATAGTATTCTTCTCTATTACGTATTTATACTTATTTCACAGCTCCTGGCGCTTACGGAAAAACATATAAGACTTTTAGAAATTATCTTCAAATATAATGTTATGTTGGAATTCATAACTTCACTGATGTCTAGTTGCTTTATTTTTGTTTTAATTTATTAAGTAGCCTGAAATCACAGGATAATAAGTCAACAAATACAGCAGTATAGTGGGTACAATTAACCAAATAAAAATTGATGTGTTAGGTTGCTTGTTTCTCAGTGTAATGTTTTCAAAGTACCCTATCAGTATTGTACAAAGTTGTGAAATAGCAAGACTCAAATCTCATAAGAAAGCAATACCTTAAGCCTTACCCACTAACACTCCTCACCATCACTTGGCATTTTTCAGTGAGATTATTCACCAAGCTCTTTTTTAAACTACATCTCTTTGTTTTCTTAGATCTGACAGAAATTTGTGCTTTGTCTTTTCAAAGAAGTAGCTTTTGGTTTTACCAATTCTCCTTTCGTTTGTGTTTTTTATTTATCTTCAGATTTTGCCATTACTTTTCTTTAAATCATTGTTACTTGTGTGTCACATGCTTCCTTTATTTAATTAGATTGTGCTAACAAGCGCAAAATAGTATTTGAAACTGTAAATCCCCTGGAATCAATTTTCTTTGTATCCCATACCTTTTTGTAGGGAATGTTCAAACTTTTGTAAATTTCTTGATAATTTAGAATTTTGGTCTTGTCTTCCTCTTTGATTAAGAGCTGGTAGAGCTTAACTTTTTTTTTTTTTAAACAGGTTATAAATTTCACTAGGATGTGGGTATCTTTTCTTCTTTAATTTAAACTTGTGTCTGACACTGCGTAGACTTTTGATCTTAAACTTTTTGTTTTTGTTGGTTTTAAGCTAGAGGAATCTTTTTCTTTCCTTCTTTTACATATTATTTCAGTGGTGATTACTTTTTATTTTTTTGTTCATTTCCTTTATTTTTTGTTTCATTTTGTTAACTTATGTTCCCTTTTTTTCCTACTCATTTTCTTCTGTAAGTCCTATTCCTAATAAGGAACACATGTTTAGCGACTGCCCACCTTAGTCATTGATTGCCATTTTATCATATTTCCTTCAGGTTTTGTAGTGTTTTCATTAAACCTGGACATGTAGTAGAACCCTCCTAGGTACTATGACCTAAACTGTTATGAAATTGATACTGATTGTTGACATGCATATTTTTATACTTTTGCTGCATAAATTCCTCCTCCTGGTCTCTTTAGGACTAGTGTTTTTCAACTCTTGGTTTCATATTATAATTTCCTGGGAGCTTTAAAAAACAAAAATCATCTGATACTTATGTTGTGCTCTCTGGAATGGTACCACAGGTGATGGTAGTTTACAAAAGCTCTTGGTGTGATTCTAATATGCATCCAGTGTTAAGAACCATTGCTTTAAAGGAATTTTGAAAATTTCTGCCACCACCCCTCCCAAGGGTATTTGGGATAATTTTTAAAATTTCTGTGCTTGGGAGATCCTGAATTATTTTTGAGCCCCAAACCTGAATATCATCTAGATTCGTGGTTACGGTACTCAGGAAGCCCCCACACAACTTGAGGTTTTCAAAGCATTCTTTGCAGTATCTTAAGATTTTTTGTCCTCTCTCTCTCTCTCTCTCTCTCTCTCTCTCTCGCTTTTCCTGTTTTTTCTTTTTCTCTTTATTAAATCTGGCTTAGAAGGTGTTGCTGTTTTAGTTATTGATTTTGTTCTTTCTTTGATGTGCCAAGTTACTTTTTCAGTGATCTGTCACAATTTTGCTGCTTTTTGATTTTTAGGACCAGATGTTGAGTTCTTTAAGTCAGCAAGTAATGAAAAGTTAAGAAGTATTTCATTTCTCTAAGATAGTATTATCAGGCTGGGTCATCTCAGTTGAGATGATGAAGATTTTACTTTTCACCTTCTCCAAGGTGTGAGCAAGAGGAGCAGTCTTTGTTCCTCTGCATGGGCATGGGGAGCCTTTTCACTCCTAACAGTCTAGTATCCCTTGAGGACACTTGGAGTCAGTGAGCTTCTCCCAAGGCCTCGCCATGAAGTTTTAAGCTGCAATGCTAGTTGCTTCAGGAGGAAGTTGAGGTAGAGCAGTTACAAACGTAGACCACTTTGGCAAATTTGGAAGTAGCGGATTTGGCCTCTTTGAGGACATTTATAGATTCAAAAGCTATTTTTCTCATGATAAAATGTTTTATGAAATGAGCTCCAGAGGGAGCTGAGCTGAGTTTTGAGAGTTACAACATACGTACTTTTAAGAATCTGCTTGTTACTAAAAGTTCTTGTGTGGTTCAGTATGAAGTTTACCTAAGGGTCAGATGATCTTACGTTTGTACCTCGAAGCAGAAACAGTACTAAACGTACTGTGTGCATACTACATGAGTTTAACTTGCCAGAATAATATAATTTTAAACGTTTTTCAGCTAGACGTGTATTTCACATCATTGGAAATTAGATGCATTGATGAAGTTATCTAACCAGGTGATTAAAAGCTTATGAAAACAGATGACCACTGTCTAAATATCCTAATTTATTCATCAGATAAAAATTTCCAGTGGGCAAATACTGGAGCAACTGTGTTTGGAACACAGTCAACCAGTAAAGTTGGTGAAGAAGATGGTAGTGATGAAGAAGTAGTTTATAATGAAGACATCCATTTTGAACCGATAGTGTCCTTACCAGAGGTAAATATTAAAGAATGAAAATCTTACGAATAACTTACTTTACATTTGAAGTTTAAAACTTTACATAGGCTTGATTTGTATTTCTTTCTGAATATTTATAATTTCAAACAAAAGCTCTTTATTAGAAGTTAAGCTTTTAAGTGTAAATTGTCTTCCTTGTCAAAATTTATATATAGGGGGTGGCTAGTTGACTCAGTTGGAGCATGGTGCTGGTGGCACCAAGGCTGCTGGTTTGATCCCCGCATGGGCCACTGAGTTGTGACCTCCTTAAAAAATAAAAATAAAAATAAATAAATACATATATGTGTGTGTGTGTGTATACACACACACACATACATACATATACACTCACACATATATATATGTATCTATATATAAATCTTTGGTAAATTATATATGAAATTGGGAAGAGCTGAATTTTTTCTTTTCTTTTTTTAAGATTTTATTGGGGAAGGGGAACAGGACTTTATTGGGGAACAGTGTGTACTACCAGGACTTTTTTCCAAGTCAAATTGTTGTCCTTTCAATCTTAGTTGTGGAGGGTGCAAGTCAGCTCCAGGTCCAGTTGCCGTTTTCTAGTTGCAGGGGGCACAGCCCACCATCCCTTGCAGGAGTTGAACCGGCAACCTTGTGGTTGAGAGGATGCGCTCCAACCAACTGAGCCATCCGGGAGGCAGCTCAGCTCAAGGTGCCGTGTTCAATGTTAGTTGCAGGGGGCAGAGCCCACCATCCTTTGCGGGACTCGAGGAATCAAACTGGCAACCTTGTGGTTGAGAGCCGAGCACTGGCCCATGTGGGAATCGAACCGGCAACCTTTGGAGTTAGGAGCACGGAACTCCAACCGCCTGAGCCACCGGGCCGGCCCATGAATTTTTTCATGTTAGAATATCATGTTTGTATTAACAATTCTGGAGGCAAAAAATAATTGCATATTGCTAAAGTCCTTTAAATGAAAATAAACGTTTTCTGGACAAGAATGTTGTTTTAGACAAATTGCTGTATCAGTTTTCAACCTCAAGCAGTAGTTAATATTTCTCTTGAAGAACTTTTTAAAATCTCTTCTGTCCTATAAAAGAATGTATTCAATTTCCAAAAAGGTAGAATACTACATAAGAGAAAAATATTTAATGACAAATCAAGTCTTGACTGCTTTATCCAAATCAGATGTATTCCTACCTAGGATATTACCATTTATCTCAGTAGTA
The DNA here is from genome assembly GCF_036562045.2 of Rhinolophus sinicus. Taxonomy (NCBI): domain Eukaryota; kingdom Metazoa; phylum Chordata; class Mammalia; order Chiroptera; family Rhinolophidae; genus Rhinolophus; species Rhinolophus sinicus. Next base: position 65,242,262 of record NC_133755.1, on the reverse strand, counting down.
CAGTGTGAATTCTGTTAATGTCATTACAAAGACAATATTTTTAAGGAATTTGTATCTTTGAAATTTGTTATGGGATGTGTTGTAAGCAGCAGCTTATTTTTCATCTACTATCATAGGTAGAAGTAAAATCCGGAGAAGAAGATGAAGAAATTTTATTTAAAGAGAGAGCCAGGCTTTATAGATGGGATCGTGATGTCAGTCAGTGGAAGGAGCGTGGTGTTGGAGACATTAAGATTCTTTGGCATACACTGAAGAATTACTACCGGATCCTAATGAGAAGAGACCAAGTCTTTAAAGTGTGTGCCAACCATGTCATTACCAAAACAATGGAATTAAAACCCTTAAATGTTTCAAACAATGCCTTAGTGTGGACTGCCTCAGATTATGCTGGTATGTTTAAATGCTACTTTTCATATTTTGGACTTGGCTAAGATTCATAACAAATATATAAAGCAATTTATAAGTTATTTTGATACTAAAGTCATTGTGTTTTTTGTTTTTTAATAGATGGAGAAGCCAAAGTAGAACAGCTTGCAGTGAGATTTAAAACTAAAGAAATTACTGATTGTTTTAAGAAAAAATTTGAAGAATGTCAACAGAATTTATTGAAACTCCAGAAGGGACAGTTATCACTGACAGCAGAATTATCAAAGGAGACAAATCCTGTGGTGTTTTTTGACATTTGTGCAGATGATGAACCTTTAGGACGTATAACCATGGAATTATTTTCAAACATCGTTCCTGTTACTGCTGAAAACTTCAGAGCACTGTGCACTGGAGAGAAGGGCTTTGGTTTCAAGAACTCCATTTTTCATAGAGTAATTCCAGGTTTCGTTTGCCAGGTAAGTATTAAACTGTGTAACACAACTGAAGTCTAGAAAAGTGTACCACACTAATTGGGGAATTTGAGTGTCTCTCATCACCTGTAATTTTCTTAACACATTGCATACGGATCATGAGAATCTTCACGAGGGATTTAAACCCCGCCATACGCAACGTGTTAAGATTTCTTTAGCTTTTCCACACATTAGTTGGTGCCACCACCCTAACATCCTATCCCCACAAAAACTTTCACCCTAAAATGGTTCAAATTTCTAATGCCTTGAAACCTGCTAGAATTTGAGGGTGGAAAAAAGACGTTGTCAATTTTTTGTTTCAAAAATGGATAGTTCTTCATTTTTAAACCACATTCTCAAGCAAGCTGGGTGTTTAGGGCTTACCCTGTAGTGGTTAGTGCTGTGTGTATTTTAGTGTTTTATTCAGGATTCCTAGTAATCGAAATCTTTTTTTTCAGGGGGGAGATATCACCAACCATGATGGAACAGGAGGACGATCTATTTATGGAGATAAATTTGAAGATGAAGATTTTAATGTGAAACATACTGGTCCTGGCTTACTATCGATGGCTAATCGAGGCCGAGATACCAATAATTCTCAATTTTTTATAACACTAAAGAAAGCAGAACATTTGGACTTTAAGCATGTAGTATTTGGGTTTGTTAAGGATGGCATGGATACTGTGAAAAAGATTGAATCATTTGGTTCTCCTTCAGGGTCTGTTAGTCGAAAAATTAGTATCACAGAATGTGGACAGATATAAAATCACTGTTTTTCATAGTAAAATTTTACCTGTATAAACAGTTGAATTGAAGCTTAGCTGTTATGACAATATGGTAATTATGTTCAGCTTTTGAAAATGGACGTTTCCAATGTATAAATGTAAAATTGCAGCTTATAGCTGTTGTCACTTTTTAATGTGTTATAATTGACCTTGCATGGTGTGAAATAAAAGTTTAAACACTGGTTTATTTCAGGTGTACTTGTGTTTATGTACTCCTGACATATCTGTATTAAAATGGAATAATACTAATCTTGTTAAAAGCAATATAGACCTTCTCATACTATTGAAGGAATATTATATATGCAATTTAATTTTAATTTCTTTTAAATATTGGACTTCCTGCATGGATATATTTACTTACTGTTTGATTAAAGGGACCAAAACTTGGATAATTTTTATTTTAGATTTGAAATATATTTGGTAATTTTAACTATTGGTGTGCTCATTTATGCATAGAGGCTTACTTATGAATGGGTAGAGCCACAGAGGGTAGAGACTTAACCAAAGTGCTCTTCTATAATCCTTGCACCTCCTGTATATTTAATGAACTTCTAAGTAGAGTACCTTCTTTTCTTAAAATGATATGTAGCTTCCTGTGCCCTTCCAATGGTATTAAATTAATTTTTATATTTTAAACAAGTTGAGTATTTCCTTAGATTATTTTTTTTTTTTAACTTTTCTGTCATCTGTTTCTACTACCTCAAACTGCAGCTTGGTTCTGATAGAACTTGAATTTTCCCTTGCAGTTATTGTGATAAAGTATGAATATTTTAAAAAGGTCTATACCATGTTCTTTGGTTGAAATTTTGCTTTATACTAGATTGTTGCAGTACCTTTTTTCTGGTGAATTTTGTAGCAAAAATAAAGTGACAATTGTTAACAGCCATGACATTTAAAAAATTCATTACTGTGCATCTAATCGTTCGTTCTAGAACCAAAGAAGGAAGACAAAGGTCTGTAAACTCAAACTGCCACGTAATTTCCAGAGCTCCCAAGGAAGTGATTTTTTTCAAGTTTGATACACTGAAAATTTATCTGGAAATGGCCAATGTCAATAGTTAGTCCAACTGCTAAAAAGGGGGATGTTCTCGTTGACCTACTCAATGTAGAACTACAAAGAAGCTAGTTAGAGCACAAAATTTTATATATTCCAATCATTCCAGTCACTCACAGTGTCCTCCTGTATTCTTCCCAGTGAAATCACCTTGTTCAGTAAAAGACAGTGGGGTTTATTCTGTTTGGAGGTTTGAAGATGGTTTATCCTATATAATAAATACGTGTTCACCCACCACCAGTCAAAGGAGAAGAGGGATGTCATGTGTGGTTTGTGTGAGTAATGAGTGATGGAATGCCATTACTAAATTCACTTGGCCATAAAGCCAGATAACTGAAATAAACCTACCCCAATGTAGTATCACTTGAACTACATGAACCTTAAAGAGAACCATATATGCACATTTAACAGCAAGAATTGGCTTCTTTAGACACCCATGTAATATAAGTTGTAAAGTGTATTGTAATTTTTCAGCTGGGGCAGCTGATGCCTTTGTCATGATTTTAGAATAAATTCCAAGTAAAGACAAGCACACTTACGAGATTTTTTAAGAGAAATCAGCTTTACACTGATTTTGATGCTATCCTAAAGCATTCAAATTATGAATTAAAAAGATTTAAAACTAATACTTTGACCAAATGTTGGATAAAACTGACTACTAAACCGACTTTTCCAGTATTCCAAAGATGCTTAAAAGTGGCTTGAGGCATTTTTAAGAAAGACTGTCACATTTCAGGAAAGGACTTTGTGATTTCTCTTTGTTATTTAATTGCTAATGTGGTATAAACCCACATAATGTACTTTTAAAAAAACTGGCTTGATTTTATATTGGCTCATTAAATTCTGCTTGAAGATAGAAAATAAAAGAAATTCATTATTTGTATACTTTATACTTTATGGCAAAGCACTATTGATTTAAATAATTTATTAAAATTGATACAAAATTTTTTGCATTCGAGGAAGTGTAATTAGGGAATCTAGGAATTTTTAGTTCAGACATGCTGTTGAGTATTCAAAATTTAGAAAAGTAAAGGATTATACTAGTGTAGTTGTATAAGAGAATTTAAGTGGTTAGTCAGTTATTCACCTCTATTAGTCTCTGTTTAATGTAGGATTTAGATTGATGTACCATGCCAATAAATATTGAGCACCTACTAAATGGCAGGCACTGTTCTCGGCACTGGGGAAAGCTGTTAAAAAAGTAGATGCTCTCGGGAATCTTACATATTGCTTTTTAATATCCTCTTGTGCTACATAGGAAACAGGCAATGGCAGGGAGTGAGGGGATAATTCTTTTTGAAATTGCTATGCTTTGCAGTAGATATATTCTTGATTTTCCCCTCCTTTAATGTTATAGTTAGCAAAGGCCACCCCGATTATGTCCAAACGCACACTAAATATGTCATGACATTCCAGGCAAGGGTGGGGGTTCCTACCAGTCAGGTTTGGACCATTCTGGTGACCCCCTCGTCTATGGACATAACCGTGTGTGCATTCCCACGTACATGCGAGATGCACGGGTTAACAGGGAACGTGGTGACTTCCTCCCAGAGTCGTGGAGTCCCGAGGCCGCAGCTGAGGTCCCCTCCGAGTGAGGGGCCACGCCACATCTGCTAAGGTGCAACCTGGTGTGGACGGTCTTCCTTTTCGGTGCCTTGGACACGGCGGAGGAAAACTGAACTAGCAGAAAGACACTGCAAAGATTAAACGCCATTTATCAGTCCAAATAGCACACTAGTAATTATTAAATCATTCGGCAGTAAAAACATGTAACGCCACGACGGTTTTAACACACAAAACGAAGACTCCTCAGGCTCTGGTCTCCACGATCCCGCTCACGGGGGGCGGGACCGTGTTATACGTTGCCACGCACTTCCGGTGCGCGAGTTCCGCCCCTGCGCGTCCCGCCGCAGGTTTGAACGCTGTTCCCGGGGAGACAACGGTGTCCTCTGCGATGGAGCCGAGAGTGGTCAAGCCACCTGGGCAGGATTTCGTAGTGGAGCGTCTGAAAAGCCGCTATGGACTAAGTGGCTGCTGCCCCGCGGAGGTGAGGCCTCGCCCTTCCTCCCGGCCCGGCCTGGGGTCCGCGGGCTGGCGCCTGCTGGTGTGAGGTGGCTCAGCAGGCTCCGCCGGGGGTCGGGCCGAGTGCGGAAGACACGGGGCGAGAGACGTTCCGCGGAAAGACGAGTTGACCAAAACTTAGCTGGAGGGGGAAATATTTATGGCGGCAGATGTGTAAATGCTTAGGCAGACAGATGTCACATATGTGGGATAAACAAGTTTTGTATCAGAAAAATTGCTTCACCATAAACTTTTGAAAGTTTATGTTATACAAAGCGTGGTATGAAATGGTTGAAAGTCATTTTGAACTTTTATTTAGAGTGACTTGAGTGGAGTTCAAAAAATTTAATTTCTTTTAATTTTTTTTTCTTGAAAAAAGTTGCCAGGATAATAGTCTTTTGTATCCTTCGCTTGGATTCGTCACTTGTTAACATTTTGCCACATTTTGCGCGCTCTCGCTCTCCTTCCCTCTCTTCTTTGTCCCCCTCTCTCCTTCCCACCCTCCCCTCTTTAACTCCCTTTCCATATATACACGCCCCCCCCCCCAACTATTTGAGGGTGATTTGCAGGCATCATGAATCTTGACTCCCAAATATAAATACCAACGTGTGGTTTCCTAGAAATAAGGACATTCTCTTACATGACCAGAGTAATTAATTCAGGAAACTTACCACTGATACAATACTACTATGTAATGTATAATTCATATTCAAATTTCACTGTTTATCTCAACAATGTCCTTTAAAAAAATTTTTTTTTTCCTGGTGCAGATCCAATCTAGGAATAAGTATTGCATTTGGTTTTTCCCTTTTGTTGCCTTTAATCTGGAACAGGTTTATTAGAGCGTTACTCAGTTTGGGTTTGTCTGATGATTATACCTTACGGTTAGATATTTGTTTTGCTTTTTGGCAAGAATGGTACATGAATGATGTGTGGTTTGCTCTCTTCATGAGGAGACACAGGATGTTGCTTTGTCCCATTATTGCTGATGTTTGATCACTTGATTAAGGTGGTGCCCACTGGATTTCTCCACGGGTTTAATTATAAGTCTAACCTTTGTAATTAATACATAATTTGTAGGGAACTATTTTGAGACTGTAAGTTAATTCTTAGTATACACATTAAATGTCATCTTTTTTTTTAGTATGATTTTTCAAATTTTGATCAGGCTAACTGTAAGAGAAGATCTCCAACCTACTCAGGTAGGCCAATAATTTTGTATATTTGGGTTTTTAACAAATTTAATTTGAGAAAAGAGTTTTAAAAAGTTTGCAGACTTATAGCTATTGCCAGATATCTTGCGATACCAAGCTTTTTTCAGTGTGGTAATCATTTTTGGGGTGACTGTGTAAGATGCCTTTAAAAATGAAAGTGATTGAATTTTTTGGTGCTTTAATTACAGTATTTTTGCCTTTAAGATATATAAAAAATTAAGCAGTATATTGGGTAAAGAAAACTAATTGCTATTTTTCAGGCACAAACTTTTCTGAGTTATTAGGATAATAATTATTGGACTGGAGGAATTTATCAAACAAAAATGTACTTGATAATTATACTGTGGGATTGAGTGTGTTGGAACATTATGTGGTAAACTGACTAAAGTGTAGTTTAACCATTAATGTTTTGATTTGTTGATACTTCTTGAGTATGTCTTTATTAGTGAGTATAATCATTGAACTTTGAGATGATTGCAGCAGAAACAGTTAATATCTTTAAAAGTTCATCAGAGAGATCTCAGCTGGCTGAAGATACCGATCTCATTGTCTTCCCAGTCCTTTGACACAGCCTCCCTCCCCCGTTCCTCCCCAACTCCCCGCCCCCACGGCTCTCAATAAAATGGTTTGATCCCCTCCCCCCAAAAAATGAAAGTTCATCAGATGGTGAATTAGAGAATTTCATTTTTTTCCCAAGCTTATTTCATTTTGAAATCTTGTGATATTCTTCTGAAACATTTGTTCAGTTTAAAAAAAAATTCCAGTTATTGCTGAGTCTAGTATCTTAAAAACATTTTAAATTAAAATTGTAGTTTAGTTTTGAAACTTGCCCTAAAAATTCCAGCCTTCCAAAATGTAATTAAAAAGTATAGTTCATTAAATTCCTAAGGCATAAAAATGAATGTTAGAAAACGGTGCATACTTTTAAAAATATTTCTGAGTAGCTTATCAGAGAAGCTCTTTTTTTTCACTGAATTTAGATAAGGCTAATGGTTTATTAAACAAATGTTTAATGTTTAAAATGTATAAAATTAAAAAATAAAGCGTTTAATGTTTAGCCTTTCCACTTGCTAGTTGTGTTACTTAGAAAAATTTACACAACTTTTCTGGTTCTTAGGTTCCTAACCATTAGACTAAAGTTAAAAGCACATATTCTGCTTACTTCACAGAGTTGCTTAGATCAAATAAGGTAATGGATGAAAGAGCATTTTGTAATCAGTAAAGTGCTATAGTATAATGTAAGATATGATGCCTGTTTTTCTGGAAGTTTACATTTGGGAAACAGATAAGAAATAACATTTAAGTGATTTTGCTATCTTATCTTTAGGAGCCTAGAATGAGATCATTAATATCTGATTTTAGTAATCTCTGCTATTTTCTTTTTTGTTAACAGATGATTTGGTTTTCTACTCATCTGGAGATAAAGTTGTTTACCCATTAAGGTGTTATTCTGATGAAAGAAAGCATTCCACTACACCTCTTTGTAGTTCATTCAAGCACTTAAATGGGAACTGGTAAAGTACCCCAAATCCCCTCAGTCGCTCAGAAAACTAAGAAGGGGTGGATTATTTATGTATTTATGTGTTTGTTTTTCTCTGGCAGGAAGTATAAGCAGTTTGGAGCCTTCTGAATAGTGTGTGTCTAGTAGTGTGGTAAGAAATGGATTTTAGGTAGTTGAGAGATTGAAGAAGTTGGTCTGGGAAGATGGTAACTATGAAATATATAAGTTATAGTGCTGCGCTGGAAGGGATTAGCAGTTTTATAGAAATTTTCCTCTGGGTGAAACAAGTATAAAACCAGTGGAAGCTAAGGTGATATTTGGGAGCTTGAATTTTTTTTTTATGTAAATGATTCATTCTCTACTTAAAGGAATTAATCTATGTAAGGTACTTAGAACAGTGTTTGGTATATAGAAAAGCATTCAAACATGCTGTTGTCATCAGTGTTGTTATTACTGTTTGGCATTCAAAAAGTAACCTAGTTGATCTGGATTCAAGATTTGGACATGAGGTAGATTGAATATAGAGCAAGGAAAGTGAAAATTTCTTTAAGATAATTAGGAATTCATAGAAATTATTTCCTTATATTTAACTGATACTTTTATAAATTTTTGTTTCTATAAGTGAATGATCTGGGTACAATTTCAAATGATAATTTGAAGCTTTGGGACTATGAAGGTTTTGATAACATTGGAGTTTTTTTCACAATCCCTAGTTATGATCTAATCTAGAATTAGAGAACTGTCTAGCACAGTAGCCACATGTGGCTGTTGAGTACTTGAAATAGGGCTTGTCTGAACTGAAGTATGTTGTAAGTGTAAAATACACACCAGATTTCAAAGATGGATTAAAAATGTAAAATAGCTTAATACTTTTTTATATGGATTACATGCCAATGTAATAATCTTTTAGATATACTGAGTTATATGGTTAAAATTTCACGTCTTTTTATGTTTTTAATATGGCTACTAGAAAATTTTAGTTACCTTATGTGGCTTGCAATATATTCTTTTTGAACAGCACTGCTTGAGAAATTTCAACTTTGAGGTCATGTTTTTGGAGAGAATACCTAGGGTTCTAGTTCTGTTCCATCTTTTTCTAGTTATGTCACCTCTCAGTTACTTAAATGATTTAGGGTTCAGTTTCCTCACGTTAAACTAAAATTATAGAGAACAATACCTGTTATGTTTACCTCACAAAAGTATTAGGATTCAAAAAGAGTTTGGCAGTTTTAGAGCATTCACAGGTATATGAAGTTTTAAATTAAGCCCATTTGTATATGCACGAAGATACTTGTGAGTTTTCAGGATCAATGACTATTACTTTTTACATTTTTACTTTTGCATTTTAAAAAATGTTTACTTGTTACTTTTCTCTCAACTGTAATGCTGTTACTAGTTGAAAAGCAGTTTTATCTTTTAAAAATGCTATTGTAAACTTCCAGAAGGCTGTGATAGAAATTTTTTTTTTAAAGCCTAGATAATGAACAGGATTCTTTTCGTGATTTGAAGCAACGGGAAACGGAAGAGTTAATTGAAAATGATCATAGAGTTAATAGCTCCAAAATAACCAAGCAGTCTTTTAAAGAAATAGAAAAAGGTAAAAAAAATATTCACTTTAGAATATCATTTAAATAGTAACTTTGTGAAGTAGAACACACAAAGCTTACCCCATAGTAATAACACTGCTCATCAGGTGTCTGTATTTCTGTGTTCTGAATTTTTGTAAGCCATGAGAATAGTTACTGTGCTTGTTATTTAAAGGAGAAAAAAATAAACATTATTTTCCTGTGTATTCATAAACTCTCAGAACTTACCAAAATAAGTTAATCAATTGAGTACTTTTAAAATTTCTTTAGTTCTTCCTCATGTCAGTATTTGTTAGGAAGTGAGTTAAAGATTGTGGTAGTATTTAACTAATCCTTTAATATTTTAAGAAAATACTCCAGATTACTGTATTTTGCCATGTGTAATGTGCTCCTGTGTCTAATGTGCACCCACGTTTTTGGCCCAAACTTTCAGGGAAAAATCTTTCCTTTTAATTTTTTCATTCAAATTTCTGTTTGTTTACATTTAGGTACTTGTTTTTTGTATTATAAAGGAATTTTAGCATTTATTTTGTAACATATTATGGTGCAAGAAATTTTATGTAACAAATAACTGCCAAACACAAGAACAGATACAAAGTACAAGAAATTTTATGTATGGTAATAAATTTATGATGTTTATGCATCATAGAAGCCTTAAGTACTCTTCCTTGTTGCAAATGTCATAAGTTCAATAAAACTGATTATCGTGTTCCAGGGTATTATTTTGCATATGGATATAGTTATTGATTTCTAGTTACACTTCTAACTCATAAGCATAAATAAAACATTTTTATAGATATGGAATTAGTACTACCTGTGTATAATGTGCATCCTTATTTTTCCCTCACGAAATTGGGCAAAAAGGTGCACATTATACATGGCAAAATACAGTAATTAAGCATTGGCTCCCTTAAGTACTAGGGACTGAACTAGTAGTTAATCTCTGTGTACCTGGCTGTATATCATAGTTTTGTTAGGATTTCAAAGAAAGAGGCAGAGATGATATCCTCCTCCTCTTGGCTGCAGGACTGAGAGTGCTGTTGCCCCATTGATAGCCTCTGTGCATCTCTTCTCCTGGCGTATACAAATATAAAATAAGATAAAGCAGTGAGGATTTGTGAACCTAATTCTAGCATTCACAAATAACATATTATTTTAAGGAGAAGATTATAGAAATTACATAATTGCATGATTATATAATTATAGATATGATCTAATGTTAAAAACAGGTAAAAAGACAAGGTGTTTTTTTGTTTTTTTACATAAGTAGTAAAAATTAAAGTGAAGCAATGATTAATGCTATATGTGGGTTAGTGGTTAATTTGGTTTAGGGGAGAAGGGAGAATGTGATTAGGAGTTTCTGAGGTAACTACATTTCTTGGCCTAGACAGTTAATACATGAGTGTTTTCATGCACTTTAAAATAATCTATTTTGAAATAATTTCAGACTTACAGAAAAGTTGTAAAAAGAGCATAAAGAATTCTATGGCCTTCATCCAAATTTTCTAAATGTTAACATTTTACCACCTTTGCTATATCATTCTTTCTCTTTGCATATATTACTTGAAACTTTTAAACAATACTATAAATCATGTTTAAAGTAACTGTTCCTGAAGATTACTTTATCTGAGAATATTTAAAATTGTATATTAATAAAGTTTATAATTAAAATTTTATTTTCTTTGCAGTTGCCCAGCCAACTAATTTGGCCTCAAATTCAAGAAATTGGACTGAATGTTGTAGTGATTCAAGTGACTCTCCTTTGAAACATGTCAGCTTTCCAACATCTAAAGCATCAAACAAGCAGAATTTACGTCCACATCAGATCAATCGGATATATGATGAATTGTTTCAGATACATCAGAAACTACAGGTAAGAACTAAATACTGGATGGAGAATTCAGAAATATTTACTTTCTAAGCACTAAACATTTACAAAATTTGAATACTACAGGGTATTTCATTTTGATTATTTCCGATGAGTGTGTTAAGACATGGTTGGAAGGGAACAAACACAATTTATTGGAACTATTGAAGGGAAAAATGTATGGTGAGAGAAAAATATAAACAGTGGTGTTTTTATGTGTAGGTGTGTTTTTTTAGATTCAGATTGTCCTGTGTTTTTATGTTTATTCCAATCCCATTCCACCATTGCTTAAGAAATAAAACAAAATCTGCTGGTAGAGTATACTTTTTGAAGTAGGTGTTCTAGATTCATTGTTTTGGATACCCATATGTAAGAAGTTCTCTTGTCAACTCTCACCAAAATTCAGTTCAGAACATTGGCCTTTATCTGTCTTCTTTGGGGTGTTTTGTTTCGAAAGGATATAATTCATGTATTTATCAAGTATCCACTAGGTGGGAGTACAGAAGGGAACAAAGTATATGTAAAACATAATTTCTGTTTGAAATTCTAGTTGGAAATATGTTATATTTCTATACACATGAAATAAATTTTTAAAAAAGGAATATCTCATTTTGTCTAGATAATTCAGATTATAGACACCATAGCATTTAAGGAAAAGATTATTTTGGCCTAAAAATCACTGGGGAAAAGTTCACAAAGAGACTTAGCTTGGTACTTGACTGAGGCAGAATTTAAAGAGGAGAGGAGTGGGAAGGGCACTCCAGGTACAAGGAATGGGAAGTGAGAGGTTTTTAGAAAGGAGTGATTTGTCAGATTGTGAATTTATTAACCTGCCTGGGGAAGAAAATTGTGAAAACTCGGACTGAAAACCATTACAGGTTTTTAATACTGAAAACCATTACAGATTTTTAAGCAAGAGAGTGACAAAATAGAAAATAGTGTATTAGGAAGATTCCTTTGCTCATACTTTATGGGATAAAAATGGAGGAGGGTTGTGAGGATATATCTATCATCTACAGCAATCATTTAATTTAAAAATGATGTGCAAGGGATTAATCTGGTTTAATCTGTAGTTTAATATGACTCTAAAAATCACTTTGTGGTCTTCTATTGTGTTAGTTATCATAAAGTATGTACGTTTTTGTCAGACAGTGTGATTTCATTCATCCAACAAAATTTAAACACCTGTTAATAGGCATTTGCATGCTCAGTGTTGAGTATATAGAAGTAAATAAAATATGTATGGTCCTTGCCAGGCATAGCTTATTAGAAGTTAAAGGTAAGTACCTATATAATTACAGTTTTATATGGTTATTTTTTTTTTAATTTTATTGGGGAATATTGGGGTACACTGTGTTTCTCCAGGGCCCATCAGCTCCAAGTTATTGTCCTTCAATGTAGTTGTAGAGGGCGCAGCTTAGCTCTAAGTCCAGTCGCTGTTTTCAATCTTTAGTTGCAGGGGGCACAGCCCACCATCCCATGTGGGAATTGAACCTGGCAACCTTGTTGTTGAGAGCTTGCGCTCTAACTAACTGAGCCATCTGGCTGCCCCACCGGAAGCTCAGTGGCAGCTTGTTGTCTTCAATCTAATTGTGGAGGGCACAGCTCACTGGCCCATGTGGGAATTGAACTGGCAACCCTGTTGTTCAGAGCTCGCACTCTAACCAACTGAGCCATCCGGTCACCCCAATTTTACAAATTTAAGTAAATAATATTGCTACAATATGAACACCTCATTGGGGTAGATTGAGAGTTCAGGTAAGGTTTTTCTGAGAAAGTAACATTAAGTTAAGCCCTGAAGGATAAGTAGAGGTTAGTCTAGTAAAAGGGGTACATGCTAGACTGAAACATTCTAGTATGAGAAGCCCCTGAAGCATGATAACGTATTCATTCGAGGAAAATGTAGGAGATAACTCTAAGGATTTTTAAAGCAGGGAATTGCATAATTTATTGTGTATTTAAATGGATTGGATGGGGACAGGTGTGGAAGTTGGGAGACCAGATATTATATTTCACTGCAGTAGAGCAGGCAAGAGGTAATGGTAACTTGGACTGGGGTGGTAGCAGAGAAATGGAAATGAATCAGTTAGAGATTTCTTTTGGGGACAAAAGTGACCAGACTTGGTATAATGAATTGGATGTGGTATAGGGAGAATAAGGTGTTTTAAGATGATTCCCACATTTCTGGTTTGTACAACTTGGAGAAAGAATCGATTTAGGGAGAAAGACTGTTATTTTAGTTTGGAATGGATTAGGTTTGAGTGTTAAATGGAGATACAATGTAAGTAGTTAAATATATCAGCCTGGCAGTCCAAATATAGTTCTTAAATGGATGTCTAACTTTGGGAGTCATTTACATATAGATATTTAAAGTTGTCACCAGTAGTTGAGATCTAGAGAGAGGATAGACTGTGAAGACATGGTGGCAGTCTGATGGGGTCCTGTATCAGGGTGAGGGCCTTAGGAATAGAGGTAAGGAGATGAATTCCAAACATATCTAGGAGATTGGATTAATAGATCTTGGAGATTGTTTCAATGTGGGAAGTGTGCACTAAGGTTTTAGTCAAGAGCAAAATGCAGGTTTACTTTTTTGGCTATTAGATAAATGATGCTGCTTTTCCTGAGAGAGGGAACAAAACTGTAGGAGGAGAGATTTAATTCTGTTTCTTTTTTTAATTCATAACTTTTTTTTTGAGGAAAGAGGACTTTATATAAATGTCTTTTCCATTGTCCTTGTTTTACTTGGTAACACTTTTAGTTTTTAAAAGTTTAATTTATAAAATACTTATGACAAAAGCAGAATTATTAGAACATCAACTGTGTACCCATTGTTCATGTTTTGCAATGTGAGTATTTATATTGCTATATGATATTTTTAAAGACATGAAATGTTTCAGTTACAATTGAAATGCCTTCTCATCCCATTTTCTCTTTCCCTTCCCAGGATTAACCACTCCCCTGAAATTAATGTAAATCCTTTCTGTCATGTTTTATCATTTTTATGTATTTATATGTATGTAATTTTTTGAGTATTTTAAAATTTTATATAAGTAGTGACATAACTATGGAAATCTTTTTGTAACTTCATTATTGTATTTTTGAGATTTATGTATTTGGAAAAATGTCAATCTAGTTCCTTCATTTTAACTCCTATAAAAGTATTCCAGCTTGTAAATAAACCACCATTACTTTATTTCTATATAAATGTAAAACAAGATGGAATCTATCCTTTATAAACAGTTTAAGTATCCCTAACTTATCAGAAGAAATAGTAGCAAGGTGCTACCAAATTGTTTTGCAAAGTGGTTGTGCCTGTTTATTATGTTCCTATCAGCAACATCCTGAAGTTCTCTTTTCCCCGTAATCTGATGGGTATCCCACTGATGTTTAGTTTGCATTTCTGCCTTTGAATATTAAATCCATTAAGATGATTCTGAGTTCAGACACTAATAATAAAACCGTATTTTTAAAGCAAACCAGGATAGTCATCTGAGGGGGCGTACCCAAGACCTTGAGTAAAAAGACCAACAGCTTTTATATCAAATGCTGAAAGCATATGAGATAACAACCCTGTGTACAGGAGTTAAGTTTCAAGTCTCCAGAATTCTGTGGTTCTTTGTTAATCAAATAACACGGCACCATATTAGAATTTTTTTGGCTTTCATCATATGCTAAGATAAGGGATTCCAGCAATTGTTTGCCAACAGTTGACCAATTGTGGGGAATCTTTCAATGATTGTGTTAGAATCCATCTCTTTCAAGGCTTTGTGCATCTGCCTCAGGAACTTCTGGAACTGAGCAGGTGAAGGCAGATACCTTGCTGGGTTCCCAAAATGGAGGCCTGGTCCCATACAGAAAGCTTATGCATCTGATAATCAGAAGAAAGAAGAAAGCCTGTTGAGTGCTGATCCATCTCAGAAAATGGGAAGAGGCGATGTACCTTCACAGTAGTCTACCAAACACTAAAACAAACAGTGAGCACATATCCAATAGTTCTGGAGTCTGGAAAGTCCAAAGTCAGGGCTCTGGCAGATTCAGTATCTGGTGAGAGCCCACTTCTTACTTCATCTTTTTGCTGTGTCCTCACGTGTTGGAAGGGCCTCTTTAATTTTTTAAAATTGTACAATTCAGTTATTTTTAGTATGTTCAAAAAGTTACACTACTGTCACCACAGCCAATTTTAGGATATTTTCATTATTCTGAAAGAAACGCCCTACCCATGAGATAGCGTTCCTCATTTCCACCCCAGCTTCCCTCAGTCCTAGGCAACCACTAATCTACTTTGTGTCTGTAGAGTTGCCTATTCTGGACTTTTCATAGAAATGGAAAGCTAGCATACTTAGTATGTATGAAGTGACTGGTTTCTTTAATGGGGTATTTTCAAGGTTCATGTTGCAGCATGTATCCGTACTTTATTTCTTTTTATTGCTGAATAATACTCCATTATAGGGATAGACCACATTTTCTTTATCCATTCATCAATTGTTGGACATTTGGGCCGTTTCTACTTTTTGGCTATTATGAGTATTGCTGCTCTGAACATTTGTGTTTAAGTTTTGTGTGGACATAGGCTTTCATCGCTCTTGGGTATATAATTAGGAGTGGAGTTGCTGGGTCCTATGATAGCTCTGTGTTTAACTTTTTGAGGAACTGCCAGGCTATTCTCCAAAGTGATTGCACCATTTTACATTCTCACCAGCAGTGTATGAGGATTCCAGTTTGTCCTCCTCCTTGACAATACTGGCTATTTTGTCTTTTTGATTCTAGCCATTTTAGTGGGTATAGAGTGCTATCTCATTGTGGGTTGTTTTTTTTATTAAAGTGTAGTTGGTATACAATGTTATATTAGTTTCAGGTGTACAACATACCAATTCAATACTTATATATTAGGTCGGTGCAAAAGTAATTGTGGTTCAGGGGGTGGTGGCTGGTTAGCTCAGTTGGTTAGAGCGTGGTGCTAATAACACCAAGGTTGCCGGTTCGATCCCCACATGGGCCACTGCGAGCTGCGCCCTCCTTAAAAAATAAAAAAAGTAATTGTTATTTAAAAGGTTAAAAATAATTGCAAAAACCGCAATTACTTTTGCACCAACCTAATAACTTACGGTGTGCTTACTACACTAAGTCTGGTGTTTGTCCCTGTGTAAAGATACCACACTATTTATTATATTCCCCTTCACCTTTTTCACCCATCCTTCTACCTGCCCACGCTGCCAAACATCAGTTTATTCTTTGTTTCTATGAATCTAATTTTGTTTTGTTTATTTTGATGTTTTAAAAAATTCCAAGTATTGGTGAAATCATGTGGTATGTGTCTTTCTCTGTCTGACTTATTTCACTCAGCATAATACCCTCTAGGTCCATCCATGTTGTTGCAGATGGCAGGATTTCCTTCTTTTTTATTGCTAATCATTGTGGTTTTCCTTTTGCATTTCCTTGATGGCTAATTGAATTCAGTTCTGAACATGTTTATTTTTTGCTAATGAAAGCATATGGGTGGAGATGTTAAATAGGCAGTTTGGACTTGAATTTGGAGCTTGGGAGAAAGAGCTGAGTAGTGGTGGGTTGGGAGCAATTAGCGCATACATGGTAATTTTTGCCATTGAGTGGATGGATCCAAGCAGAAAGAATGTGAAGAATGAGAAAGGAAGTGGCTTCAGCCCAATCCTGAGGAACATTAGTAGTTAAAGGGCAGTAGAGGAAGCAATGCCTGCAGAGGAGACTACTGAGAGTGGGGTGCAAAATCGGGAGAATGTGGTGTCATGGAAACCAGTGAAAGAGAATATTTTAAGTTGGAAGAAAGGGATAATAGTACAAGTTGCTGCTGAGAAACTCAGTAAATAGGACTGAAAAGTGACTTTCAGATTTTGTAATAGGTAAACATTTCAATAGGGGGACATGGGCTTATGCCAAATTAAAATAAACTGAGGAGTGATTGGGAGGTAAAGAAGAGAGTTCAGCAAATGTAGACAAAGTTTTAAAGAAGTTTGTGAAGTGGAAGAGATAAGAGGGCAGGGCCAAGAGATTTCATATCAGATGAAGTGGAAGAGATTGAAAATATTAGAGGGATAGTCAGCATAGCAGTCTCCATAAGAAGGCAGAAGGCAGTGCGACGCTGAGTCTACCTTTGTAATAGGGAAGGAGAAATGTGTGTGTGTTGAGGGCAAGGGATTGATGTTTCCTTCTGCTGTCTTCGATTTTCCCTGTGAAGTTAGAGATGAGGCTCTCCGCACAGAATAGCGTAGGAGGTGATGTGTTTAAAGTAGAATGGAGAAGGTTTGAAATAGACACTATGGAGAATAGGAAAGAGGGAGCCAACCGTGAAAATATAAAAAGATTTCTGGAGTGCATTAGAACCCAGTAGAAGTTTGAGACCATGAGTTCACAATGGTGGTACTTTCCTTGGTGTGTGGTTTTTCTTTAGTGGTATTTAGCAGTATAACTTTGGGGCAGGGAAGGTTGTTAGTGCTTTAGTGCAGGGTTGGGGTCTTTCAGCCCAAGGTGATAGAAAGACCAGAAGGTAAGAGAGTGGAGAGTATAGGTAAAAGAGTGGACTGTTACATTCAAGTGGCGCATGCGTGGAATTTAAGCTGGATAGGGGATTAATTCTGTATAGTACTAATCCATTTTGGACCCCAAATTCTCTTGAGTTATCATAGTAGAATCTCACTACAGTATCATGTCATTTTGCAGCAAGATAGAATTTCTGTGTAAGTTTACCTGCTGTACTAGTCTAGCTATTACTGTAATCCAGGTTTTACTTGGTACCCATGTAGTCCTAAAAAACATTTGATTAAGCTACAATTTTAGTAAATAAAAATATAATTTGTGAATGTACTTTTTAAAAACAGTTAAGTCTGATATTTTGATGCAGTGTGAAACTACAGCACAACAGGAATTTGCTGAAGAACTTCAAAAGCGAGAACATTTTTTAGTTGAAAGAGAACAGCTGCTGTTCAGACATGAAACTGCCTTGAGTAAAATTAAAGGTGTCGAAGAAGAGGTTCTTACAAGATTTCAGATTATAAAGGAGGTAACTATATATAGCATTTGATATTAGAGTTCCTCTTTTTCCTCTTAATTTAGATTCACTAGTTATAAGTATTTTGCCACATTTGCTTTATTTCTTCTCCTCACCTTCCCCATTCACACATATACACATTTTTTTCCTGGACCATTTGAAAGTAACTTGCAAAAATCATGAGACAGTACCCATAAATACTTCCTTAGTATTATGAATGCTTATTTTTAGGAGTACATATCCCCTAAGAATAATATTATCATATTAGGAAATTAATACTAATGAGATATTTTGACAATAAACAGTCCATATTCACTTTCTCAACTGGTCTCTGAAATGTCTTTTATTGCTTTTTTGTTTTATTTTCTGATCAAGAAACTAGAGAGAATTCATGCATTGTATTTGGTTTTTATATCTTTTTGGTTTCTTCGAATCGAGAATAGTCAGCTTTACCATTTTTGTTTTTTGTGTGACTTTTCTTTGAAGACTTCAGGCCAACAGTTTTATAGAGTATGTCATATTCTAGATTTGCCTGATTGTTTCCTAAGATTATATTCAGAGTAATTATTTGGGTCAAGAATGTTATATAGGTGGTATTGTATCCTTGGTTTCATATCCAAAGATACGTTACTGTATTGATAACTTACATAGAGAAAAAGTCATTGTTTTTTTGAAAAATGCATAGTCTTGCAATCACTACCATAATCAAGACAATAATTCCAGCACCCTGAACGTTTCGTTATGCTCCTTTGTAGTTATTCCTTCCTGCATCCTCAACCCCTAGCAGCCACTAATTTTCTGTCTCTGTTCTGTCTTCCCAGAATGTCATGTAAATAGAATCATTACATGATTTTTCGTTGTTTGGTTTTCAGCAACAGTTCAATTATGCTATATCTCTGCATGCTTTTCTCTTTGTTTATCCTGTTTGAATTTCACTGAACATTTTGAATTTGCAAATTTATGTCTTTCACCAAATTTGGGAGGTTTTCAATCAATATTTCTTGAAATACTTCTTCTGTTCCAATTGCTTTCTCATGTTAGGCCTTTTACTATGACTGCACAGATTTCTGAGGCTCTCTTCCCTTCTTGTCAGTTTTTTCTTCTATGTTCTTCAGATGTTATAATGTCTATTTGTCTTTAAATTTACTGTTTCTTCTTTCATTTCCATGTTTCTATTGAGCTCATCTAGTGATTTTTAAATTTCTGTTATGTTAAAGTTCTAAAAAGTTCTAAAATGTCCAGTTATGTTCTTTTTAAAGCTATTTTTGATTTTTCCTCATGAGAATTTCTTTCCATTTGCATTCATTTACGCTTACCTCATGCAACTTAGTTAAAAATCTAACATCTGGATCATTTAAGGATTGGCATTTTTCTTGAGACTTAGTGACATTTTTCTGGTGCTTTGTATGTCCAATGACTTTTGGATTGTATCTGAGACCTTTTATATAATATGTTGTATAGATTCTGGATCCTGTTATAATCCTCTGGAGAAGGTTGCTTTTATTTTATTTTTTTTTAAGCAGTCAGCCCGATTCAGTTTAGGCTGAAGTTCCTCCTCGCCTTCTGTGGGCAGTGACCCAGCCTCAGTTCAGTTTTCAACACCTTTGTAGTGTTGCTTTGGAGTTGACTTGTGCATGTGCCACTAGGGTTAGTCTGAGACTGAGATGGTTTAAATCTTAGTTCAGTTCTTAAAGCCTTTGCTATCCTGCTGTGGTCTTTTCCATGCTTCTAGCATTGGGGGTAGGGGATTAACCTGAGACTGGGGTAATATTTTTAAACTGAGCTCAGATCTCTTCACCTTTGCTCCAAAACTTTTGTTTTGTGTTGTGCCTAGACAGATCGAGGTAACCCAAGTTTGTACAGGTTCATACACACCAGAGTGAAAGGATCCTTTTTCTGAGTGTCGCTTATCTGAGATTCTCCCCACATTCTTTGGCTCACAGAGGCCCCTTTTCCTGGTTTCCCTGGCCAGAAAGGAAGTTTCTTTCAGAGTTTTAGCACCCTGTACTGATACTGCACTTCTCGTGACTGGAGGAAGACTGATAGAGAAAAGGGGGGAAAAATGAAACCAGGAAACTTACTCCCTTGAAGATGCTTCTTCAAGTTTTCACTTCTTTCTGCAATTCCTTGCTTTTGTTTACTTTTTGCGGTTTTTGTGTTTTGTCTCTGGATTTTAGTTGTAATCAGTAAGAGAAGTAGGGTGTAGTGGGCTTATCTTGCCATACTGCAAATGGAACTCATATGTTTTTAATATCTTTTGAATGTAGGAAAATTTGGACAATGAGAATATTAACCTTATTTTTAAAGTAAGTGTAAAGTATTTGTGACTATATCCTAAGTTATTAAAGAATCATGTAATAATAAAATTACATAAACCTAATTTTTCCAGATGATTGGATTTTTAAACAGGATTTTAAAAGAAGAAATGCCTGGATTCTCAGAGAGCTCTATCCTAGCTTGTTGATTTTTTTTTTTTCTTTTTAGATTTGTCCATCTGCTATTCTTATTAAATTTAAAGATAACTGCTTTATTTTAATGGTACCTGTATGATTATTTGGAAGAAGGCAATTAACTCAATTTTCAGATTTCCTATATAAACTTGCTTGTTTTAATACATTACGAATAAATTGAGAGTAAAAGGTGAAAGAAACTATAAATATTCACACTTTATATTGAAAACATGCTATCTCATTTAAATGTAATTAGAGGGGAAATTAATGTGAATCATTCATAAAACTGATTAAGTAGAGTCATAGTTTAGGGCTCAGAGAAATTTATTATGTATTTAAATTTTTTGAGATGCAAAACAATTTTAGCTACTTTATGAGAACAAAAATTTAATTTGTTCTGTCTTTGGACTATTTCTTCTACTCTTCAAGGGTAACTTAAACCTTAAATTTTAATCTATAAAGCTATGAATAACTAGTCTCTTGAAAAGGATCAGAAATCCTTCTTTGTTGTATCATTCCATGATGTCAAATAGAAATTATTTCACTGAGTTTCTGTGGTAGATTTTTCTGAGCAGAAGCCTTATTGCTGCTTAAGTATAATATGTTTTAATAGGTATATAACAAATGGTTTTAATGCTTTGTTATTACTTTGATTATACAGTTTTAAATTATTAATATTATTAATATTAAATTATTTGCAATATTAGTCACATATGCTTAAATACACTGATTAAAGTCCTTTTGATTCAAGGAGTTCCAATTTCTATTTCATCTTCAGTAGCATTAGTGACATGGAATCCTTACCTAATTTTTAGAGCAGATTGTTTTTTTCCTTCTAGCAACATAATACAGAAGTTGAGCACTTAACTGAAGTTCTTAAGGAAAAAAATAAAGAAAGCAAGAGACTAAGGTCCTCTTTTGATGCATTGAAAGAATTGAATGATAACTTAAAAAAACAGGTAAGATCTATTTTAATGTATATTAGATTATAAGACATTCCTAGAACTGTATAGTTTATATTTAACAAAGTGTAAGTCAGTCTTAGAACTAGAACCTCTGCTAGAGAAAATTTTGATTAACTTTGTTAACTTTATTATAAAATACTTCTAAATATAAAGTATTATTCTTAAGTTTTTGATTTATTAATATCTATTCTGGCAACCAGCTGAGAAGCTTGGCAATTTGAAATTTTTTAAAATATAAAAGCAATTACTAGATTTAAAAATGAGCAAAAGAAAAAAACCTGATAACCTGGGGACTTTTAACTGCTGTTACACATGACTGCTTATTTAACATTCATTTATTTTCTGAGTATCTGTTATATGCTAGACACTGTACTAGAAGGAAGCCTTCAAGTTGCTTATAGTCTCATAAGTATAGACCAGTATCATATTTCACTGTAACTATTTATTTATATAAGTAGTGTAATTTAGGTCAGTAGTTAATAATACTAAAGTTGCATAACAAATGTTTTTGTGAGTTGTATCTTTTTTCTTTTTTCTTTTTTTCATCTTGTCAATGTTTGACTGAAAAATATGAAAGTGAAGGAATATATTGAAGGGAACAGGAGAATGATTATGTGTGTATTTGTGTGGGAAGGTGAAGTAAATGAGTGGAAATTCAGGTAAACCCCGTCACTTTAAAAATTAAAGCATTAGGCTAGAAAACTATGGATTCTAAAATGTTACTAAGCTCAGATTCTTAGAGATAATTTGTCTCCTGGAATTTCTTAGCTAGGCTGTGTGTTCTTTTCTGTTTTTGTTCTTGATTTCCTGTAGTCACTACTTGTTACAACCTTTCTCCTTTGCAGTGATAACTAGGTACCCTGTTTCTCACTTCATCTAATTTGTTGGCTTCCCTGAGTTCACTTATTGCCTTCCACAATTGGAATATGACCTTGGTTTACTGTTGTCTGGAAGCTTGCTTTATCCCTAGAGATACTACTTTTTCCCAATCACAGTCTCAGTCTAGCACTCAAAAAGAGAAAGGTTTCTTTAACTGCTAGCATAGGTATATCATAGCCCATTCCTGTCTCTTAGGTTTATATAATCCTCAACAATTTTTCATGTGCTCGCATGAGCTTGTGGTGATTGGAGTGGGTATGTGCATTATTAAGTGATTGAACGTATTGATAGTTGGATTCATGGCCTGGTGTGCCCAAACTGAAAGAGTTTGGGAGAAAGTCTTTGGTACCAAGTGGCAAAATGCTTTTTTTATGGTTGGTTGGTTTAGCGTAGATCAAGGGTCAGCAAACATTTTCTGTTAAGGACCAGATAGTGAATATGTTGGACTCTGTGGGCCATATAGTCTCTGTCACAATGACTCAACTCTGTCATTACAATGAAAAAGTAGCTATAGCAATAAGTAAGTGAATGAGCATAGCTGTGTTCTAATAAGACTATTTATAAAAAACAGGCAGTGGTCAGGTTGGATTTGGCCCGCAGGCCATAGTTTGCCAACATCTGGCATGATGAATGATACGTTATTTGAAATTGCTAAATAAAAAGCTAAATTATTCCTGTGACTCACATAGTAATTTATGATAGCACTGGATATAAATAAATTTGCTTTAGTAGTAGTAGTAGTAGTAGTAGTAGTAGTAGTAGTAGTTTCCCATTAAGTTTTGCCAAGCTGAGGAGACAAGGATTAATGTTTAAGATTCATCAGTGGGAAAGAGTCCCAAATGAACAGTCCAGGGTCACAGCTGACAGCAGCAAAGGGTTATACCCTAAGAGGCGGTGAGCTAGAGGTAGCTAGAACCCTCCTCAAATTGAAGCCTGTCTTTCACTGATCTTACTTCCTGATCAGATTAAGGTGATCAGTACCCATTTTAAATACTTAATAGAGGAAAGGATGAGCCCACTCTGAAAGAAAATCCATATATTAAAAAGTGTAATTTTTTTCTGTCATTCTATACACAAATTAATAAGCGCATTAAAAGAGAATTGTATGAATAAATATGAAGAGAAAAAAACCCCAGACAATATGAACATACCTACAGGTCATCCAGATATTGGAGTGAATAGGAAATGACTTTAAAATAATGATTAATATGTTCAAGAAAGTAGAAAAAATTGAGAATTTCGTTAGAGAATTAGAGTCTATAAGGGAATTGAATTGAAATTCTAAAAATGAAAACTACAATAATTGATTTTCAAATCTTCAATAAATGGGTTTAACAGCAGATGAGACACAGCAGAGGACAGGGTTAGTGAACTGTTAGTTTCATGAAAAGTCTTGAAATGAAAAGATCAAGTGGAAAAAGAATAGAAAATCCTTGTCTCCTCAGTTTGGCAAAACTTAATGGTAAACTACTACTACTACTACAGCAAATTTATTTATATCCAGTGCTATCATAAATTACTGTGTGAGTCACAGGAATAATTTAGCTTTTTATTTAGCAATTTCAAATAACATCACTCATCATGCCAGATGTTGGCAAACTATGGCCTGTGGGCCAAATCTGACCTGACTACTGCCTATTTTTATAAATAAAGTCTTATTAGACGTGGAACTTTAAAAGTTTGATGTGGGAGTTCCAAAAAGATTATAATAGGGCAAAAGCATAATATGTGAAGAGATTATGGCCAAGAATTTTCTAAAACTGGTGAAAGATACCAACCCACAAGTTTAAGAAATTATGTTAACCCTAAGTAGGATAAATTTTGAGGAAAACCATACATAGGCATGCTATTTTAAGACAGCTGAAAACTTCGGATAAAGATAAAATCTTAAAAGTGGTCAGAGAAAAATAAAGACACTTTCAATGAAGGAACAATAAGACTCATGACTGACTTTTAAAGATGAAATATTATGTACCTTAAACATAAATAGAAGAGACAAACTCCTCTTGTTGTATGAGGCTAGAATAACCTTGAAACTAAAGCTGTCAGGAACAGTGCTAGAAAAAAAAATGCAAACCAGTCTCTCGTGAATATAAATACAAAATTTTTGAATATTAGCAAATTGAATCCAGCAATACATGAGAAAGATAATATGTACAAATAAGAGGATGTAGTTCAAGAATACAAGGATGGTTTATCACTTGAAAATTAATGCATTATCTGATAAAAGGAGAAAAATGATTATAATTTCTATTGATACAAAATTCGGCACTAACTCATGATAATTACTAGTAATAGAAGAGAGCTTCTTAATTCTGAAGTATTAGAGTATCTAAAAACACAATATAACTATAAATTCATACTTAATGTAAGTTATTGAAATATTTTCTCTCTGAGATCAGAACAAAATAAAGGTGCTTATTGTTACTATTTCTATTGAACATTATACTGAAAGCCCTAGTCAATGAAATAAGGGGAAAAAAATAGAAAGTGAGGATTGGAAAGGAAGAAATAAGAATTACCCACAGATGACATGATTATGTACCTATGTACATAGGTCTCCAAACGAGTATACAGACAAGTTATTAGAATTCAGCAAATTTAGGAGAACCTTTGGATATAAGTGCAATATACAAAAATCAACTGTATTTCTATATAATAATAAATAGTAAATATTATTTATTGAAAGATACCGTTAGGTAATAGCATCAAAAACATTAGCCTTCCAGGAATAAATCTAAAGAAAGATGTATACTGAAAAGTACAAAATGTTACTAAAAGAAATTAAAGAAGACCTAACCGAACTGAAGGCTGTCTTATGTTCATGAGTGGAAAGACTCAATATGGTAATGTCAGTTTTTCCCAAATTAATATATATATTTAATCCAATCCTAATAATTCATTACATTGCATACTTAATGATTTGTGTACTTTTCTGTACATACATTATTATAGTTCAACAAAAATTTCAAATAAAAGACATTTCCCATTAAAACGAATACTTGTAAGATGTTAGGAGACTTAAAAATTTTTCATAGAATGAAATAAACTTATATACTATTAATGTCTTAGGGGCAAATGGTGATTTTTATCTGTGATGTTTCATCATGAATGCTATTTCTGTTTTGTTACATTGCTTGGTTATGCAGACTAGATAAGATAGTAAGTTACCTGGGAAACTTTTGGTATGAAATCAGCTTAATGATTATATTGAAATATCTAACATTTTTCTACTTTAAGTTAAATGAAGTAAGTGAAGAAAACAGGAAGATGGAGATTCAGGCTAAAAGAGTTCAAGCTCGTTTAGATAATTTGCAGGTAAGTTGTCTGCTCTCCTCTTTTGACACAAGTGAATTTTAAAATGATTGCCTTTGGATTTTTCTCACTTTTAATGTAATTGTTCTTTAATTAATGCATCTGTACTGTTACAGAGGAAGTTTGAGTTTATGACAATACAGAAATTGAAAGAAAATTCCCATGTTGCTCACGAAATGAAAAGTTTAAAACAAGAAAAAGTACCAGTTTCAAAAACTTATAAGGTATGATATTATTGAATATTTCTCCATTGGGAAAAGAGGAAATTTTCTTTTTGTTCTTTTAATCTTTTTATTTCATTCAGCAAACGTTCTTTTTGGTGTGAAAGGGTTCACCATAATAGTTCTTTTACAGAGAAATATCTCTAATATTTCAAATATGCTTTTATTTGCAAAAACAAAATAATATTTAGCAGTGTTTTAGGCACAGTAACACAAATCATAGGAACTTAAGCTTAATACCTTTATTATTCATTGTGTTCTGAGATTCCATAGGTCTTCATTGTTACTTTTCTATCAAAACTGCAATCCATCCCTTGGGTGGGCTCCATTTATTATTTTTTTCCTAAGAATTTTTTATTTTGAGGTATAAATTACATACAGTAACATAATGCGCAGGTCCTTAAGTGTACAGTATGATCACCTTTGACAAATGCCTATACTCATGTAACCTACAGCTAGATATAGAACATTTCCATTACCCTGGAAAGTTCCTCATGTACCTTCCCAGTTATTCCCTGTAAGAAGTAATTGTTGACCTGACTTCTATTACCATAAATTAATTTTACCTATTTTAGAACTTCAGTCAATGGCTTTGTATAGTATGTACTCATTTGTGTAAGGCTTATTTTGCTCATTATAATGTTGAGTGCATCAGTAGTTTGTTCCTCTGTATTACTCCGTAGTATACCATTGTATGAATATATCACACAGTTTGTTTATCCATTCTTTTGATAGACTCCTGGACTGTTTCTAGTTTTTTTGTCTATTATGAATAAAGATGCTAGCAATATCTGTGTGCAAGGCTTTTTTGTAGGCAATGTGTTTTCATTCCTCTTGGAAATATTACCAAGATTGGAAAATCTGGATCATAAGGTAGATGTATACTTAACTTGAATGAAACCGCTGAACAGATTTCTAAAGTGGTTGCACCATTTTATCCTTCTACTAGCCGTGTATGAATGTTCTGGTTGTTCCACAATCTTGCCTACATTTGGTGTTTTTAGTCATTTTCATTTTGACCTCCAGTGGGCGGGCAGCGATATCTCATTGTGGGCTTTAATAATTTTGTAAATTCTCTAGTTCTTTTCCCAAATTGGGAGTGCATTGCTGTTTAAACATGGCAATGGCGGAACCTCAGCAGCAGAGATAGGAGCTGCTGTTGGACAGTGATTCCGACAGTGTTAACTGGCCTGTAATGGAGCTGTCGTGGCTCAGTAGGGCCACAGTGAGCAGCAGATGGCTGTGCAGAAGCTGCTGGTCTCAGCTGCTGGAGCTCTTACGTCCTGTACATGGAGTGTGCTGAGGATGACATCCACCAATAGAAGATCGAGGACCGCCACAGAAAGGACTCACATGGGTATATCGGCACAGCCGGGCCTGATGGGAACTGCTGCTCTTGAGCTTTTGGATTCTCTTACTTGGAGGTGCTGCTGGATGTCAGCAAGGAATTTTAGTGGTTCAAGGCTGTGTCTGCCAAGAGACAAGAGGACCTGGTGTCCCAGGGCTTCATGAATTCACAGCTGAGGATTTCCGCAGTACTTTTACAGACCAGATTGAACAGGTGGAGAAGCAGACCACAGTAGCCGACCTGCTGGTAGACCTGGAGCTACCTGGTGGTCTTCCTGCGACTGCTCACCTCAGGCTACCTGCATTGTGAGAGCTGTTCTTCAAACACTTCATCGAGGGTGGGCGGACTGTCAAGGAGTTCTGCCAGCAGGAAGTAGAGATCATGTACAAATAGAGAAACCACACCCACATCATCACATTAGCCCAGGCCCTCACAGTGAGGGTGGCGACACAAACCTGTAAGGTCTACCTTTTCTACTGACCTGGACCCTATGATTTTTGTACCAATAGGGCTGGCCCCAGTCTGCCACTTCCCTGCCTACTCTCCCCTCTGCCAGGCATCAGATATGTACAAAGGGGTTTTTCTGTGTGTGGTCGTAAGGTCATATTTCATGACTCCCACCCCCCTCCTTTTCCTGGCCTAGATAAAACCTTCCATGGATGCTGGTGATGAAAAATTTTTAAATTAAAAAGGAATTGGAAAAAAGTGGAGCATTTATAGTCAGGTATTGAAGACGATTAAAATTTTCATCTAAAGATTTTATTTTATTTGAAGAAGTTTAAAAGTTACTCTTATTCAGAATAATGACGTTTTGTTTTCAGTCATCTGATGCTGCTTTTATAGTTTATTTGCTTAATGTTGCTTTTTATTAGTTTATTAATTTGCTTTTATATTTCTGTCTTTTCAGATTTTAAAAAATCAAGTCTAGCATAGTTCCCTGCTTCAAGTAGATGTGTGACAAATGTTGAATTAAATGGGCTAAAAATGATTTGAAGGCATACTAAACTCAGTGTAACTGAATTTATAAATTTTTTTCTCCCATTTTGGTAGACTCACAGAACAGGATTTCCAGGGAAAAAAAATTCACGTCCTGTTTATAAAATGTTGTAATGTAAAGACAAAGAAAGAAACAGCATTTTGGAGAAGAAAATATAAAGTTCCATGGTGGAAATTGTTTAACTTTTGAAACCTTTAAATTTGTTAAAATCTTTTCTTTATGGTGGTTCATGCTCTCAAGTTAAGGCCAGTTTTACTTTTCTATGTTATCACACTTGGATAAAGAATTTTTATGAACGTTCTCTGTTTTAGTAATAAGGGGTAGTACTTTCAATTTCCTTATGATGGGTTTTTCACCCCTTCTGTGCCAGCATTTAACTTGTTCCTAATATTAATTGGAGAGTTTTGATTTGGAATTTCTTTCATTTAGAGCTTTTTAAGTAAAATTTTAGTGAAGTCCTTTAGGCAAATTATTCTATAATCACTCACCAAATTTAAAGCTTGCCTTTGAAGTTTTATGAGGTTGTGAACTAAAATGTTTGATTTAATTTTTTACATATAGGTACCACTTAATGCACAAGTTTATGAACTTTTAACAATCTTCATGGATTGGATTTCGGATCATCACCTTAGTAAACTGAAAAGTGAAGAGTCCGGAATGGATGGTGAAAAGCCTGTACTTGGATTTGCTTCTAAGAGAAATGAGATTCAGGAGAAGTGTGTAAAGGTTTGTTTTTGTTTACTTTGAAATATATGACTTAGTAGACGTGAAGATTAAAAAAGGAACGCCTATGGTATATTTTACAAGAGAAAAAATATTGAAAGTGTTTTTGGTAGAAAATTGACCATATCAGTCAGTAGTCAGTTCTAAAAACATTCATTTCAGACTTAATTAAAATTATTTCTTATTATATTTTTTTTAACATGATGGGAATTTCTTTTTAAGAATAGAGGCCAGAAATTAAAAACATACCCCAAAATGGAAAAATAATTATATATTAGAGTTAGGCAAATAATCAGTGATGTGAACAATTCCTGACACACATCATTTTAGGATTCAATCCCACTAAAATAATTTTATTTTGCCTTTTGTTATGAAGGGATAAAAAGTCTTTTCAAGAGTCTTCTCATTAACAAAGAGAAATGACTGTTTTCTTAAATTACAGGCATTAATTTGGATATTGGTAGTCATAATTTCTAGTTGGTATAAATTGTCATTAGAGATTGACAGTTATATTCCACAAGAAATACATTAAAGCTTTGAAGACTAGACATCTAAAGTTTGTTTGGTTTAATGTTTTCTGAAGCAATTGCATGATTATTAAATACAGGCCAGGGTTTCATATTGGGAAATTGTTTTCAGTTTTCATCCTTACCTAAAAAGTTTCTTCTAAGTGCCATTTGTGCTAGGGAGAATAATGCCCCCCAAGATGTTCATATCCTAATCTCTGGAACCTGTCAGTATGTTCTGTTACATGGAAGAAGCGAATAAAGATTGCTAATCAGTTGACCTCCAGTTAGAGATTAACCAGGATTATCTGGTGGGCCCAGCAACAGGAGTTCTTTAAAGTAGACAAAAGAGGCAGATGAGTAGGTCAGAGACTCAACCCATGCTTGCCAGCTTTAAAGAGATGGCCATGAGCCAAGAAATGTGGATTGCTTCTAGAGCTAGGAATTACCCTCGGCTGACAGCCAGCAAGGAAATGAGGACCTCAGTCCTCCAACCAAAGGGAACCGAGTATTGCCAACAACTTGAGTGACCCTTTCCTACCTCCAGAGAGGAACACAGCTCTGCTGACACCTTGATTTTAGCTGGTTGAGATTTATATCAGATTTCTGACCCCCAGAACTGTAAGATAATAAATTTGTGTTCTTTAAATCAGTAAGATTGTGCTAATTTGTTATGGGAGTAATAGGAAACAAATACACTTTTTTTACAATTTTGTCTCTTTTAGCACCTACATCAACTGCTGTGTCTGTATCTTACTTCGGGAGTAGCTGTTAATTAAGAAGGCCTGTAGTATTAAAGTTCTATGGTGAAATTTCATTTGTTAGAACTGGATGCAGTAGGGCAGTACTAGGATATTAAAGCTAGCAATTGACAATTTGAACAAATGGAATATGGATCATGTAATATTCTGTTTTTATATCAGATTAATGGCCTAAGAGGAGACTATTTAGCACATGTTTGTCACAAGATTCTTTTTATCATTCTTCAGTATAGTCATTTATTGACTTTTTCTGGACTGACAATTTTTGTGGAGCCTAGATACTTAACTGAAATTTTACTTTCAATTTATGGTTACTAATATATTAGTAAAGGTAAAAGAGTCTTAAAGCTTATGAATAGCCTTCTTAATAAAATAAGGGAAGGATAAATAGTACCAAATTAACAAATTATTTAAGTGAATATACTTATAGCCCACACAAGCATTATGATTTTTGTTTAGGAATCTGTACAATTTTTTATTATAAAATAATGCAGCCCTTTTTTTGAAACTTTCGTAACAACGTTATTGTATGCAACACTGGCCACTCTATTTATTTTGAGTATATTTACGAGAATAACTCAAATATTTTTGCAAAATATTCTCTATCTTTAAAAACTTCTGATGCATTTTGTTGTATACTTTTTTACAGTTGTAATCCGTTATCATTTGAGGATTGATTTAATATTTAAAAACAAAAACCATTGGGGACTAAATATGGTATATTAGGTAGATGATCAAATTGGTATATCATATAAGACTGATTTTTTTGTGTGACTCAAGAAGAGATAGGTAGAATGTTTTCAAAGAAATTGAGGAAAAAGTAATTCAGTACAACCCTAGGTGGAATCTCCTGAAATGTGTTAAAAATGATAGTTGGGGCAGCCAGATGGCTCAGTTGGTTAGAGCTCGAGCTCTGAACAACAGTGTTGTTGGTTCAATTCCCACATGGGCCAGTGAGCTGCGCCCTCCAAAACTAGATTGAAGACAACAAGCTGCTGCTGAGCTGCCGGTGGGGCAGCCGGATGTCTCAGTTGGTTAGAATGCGAGCTCTCAGCAACAAGGTTGCCAGTTCAATTCCCTCCATGGGATGGTGGGCTGCGCCCCCTGCAACTAAGACTGAAAACGGTGACTGGACTTGGAGCTGAGCTGCGCCCTCCACAACTAGGTTGAAGGACAATGACTTGGAGCTGATGGGCCCTGGAGAAACACACTGTTCCCCAATATTCCCCAATTAAAAAAAGGAAAGAAAAAAAATGATGGTTGAAAAAAATATCTATAGAAGATTGACATCATCAAGATGGCAGACTAGGAAACTCCAGGCTCTCATTCCCCAATGGAGACACTGAGTTAACAACAATATATATAAACCAGAACCTGTTTGTAAGAATTCTAGAGACTAGTTGAGAAGCTATAGCACTCAGGCCAACATATAACTAGGAAGAAACTCCATCAAAAGTGATAGGAAAATTTCTGGCATTTTGGATGCCCCTAACTTTTCCAGTGTAGCACAGTGCACTCAGGAGAAAACATTCCTGTATCATAGCTCCTTCCTTGGGACAAAAACAAGAGTGGATTGTGCATCCAACATTGTAGCTTGTTGGGCTGGTTGCAGGGCTGGTTGCAGGACTGGTTTCTGTTTTACCTGATTCAGGGTGCTGACAGGAACAATGGCATAGTTTGGAAACCTCAGAAAATAGACATGAGTGTTGTAGTACGTTAGCGTTGCATAGAACTATACTTCCACAGGCAGATGCCAGGAGAAGAACGAGGTTGGACTCCTGAGAAGAAACAGGTAAGCCACATTGGAAATTAAGACAGTTAAAAACACAGATCGCTAGAAAAGTTTAGAAAGACTAGCTGGGCTGATTGGTGCAGGTCTTCCCCGGCGAAACGTCAGTCGTAAAGACTGGGAGAGGTGGTGTTGTTTTTCAAATGCCCAAATCAAAAAAATCACCAGACATACAAAGAAAAAGGGACAGATGGCTCAATCAAAGGAACAAAACAAAGCTCCAGTATTGAGCCATAAAGAAATGCAGATCTCTGAACTTCCAGACAAAGAATTTAAAAACTCTTAGTGGAGCCCAATGAGCTAAAAGGGAACACAAATAGGCAACTAAGCAAAATCAGGAAAACAATGCATGAGAAAATTGAAAATGACAACAAAAAGATAGAAATTATAAGAAAGAACCAAACAAATTTTGGAGCTGAAGAATACAGTAATTGAACTGAAAGATTCATTTCAGAGAGAGAGGCTCAGCAGCAGACTTGATCAGGCAGAAGAAAGAATTAACGAAGGTGAAGCAGGTTATTTGAAGTCTTCAAGCCAGAAGAGCAAAAAGAGAAAAAAATGAAGAGAAGTGAAGAGAGCTTAAGGGACTTAGGGGACATTGTCAAGTGGACTGAGTAGACTAATGTATGTACTATGGGAGACCCAGAAAGAGAAGAGATAGAAAAGGGCAGAGAAATTATTTGAATAAATAACAGCTGAAGACTTCCCAAGTCTGAGGAAATAAATGAACATACAAATTTAAGAAGCCCAACAACTTCTCACTAGGATAAACACAAAAAGACGCACTCAGGGACACATTATAATCAAACCATCAAGAGTCAAAGGCAGAACCTTGCAATCAGCAAGAGAAAAGCCACTTTTCACATACAAATGTGCTTTTATAAGAATATCCAGATTTCTCAGCAGATACTTTGCAGGCCTGAAGGCACTAGGATGATATATACAAAGTGCTGAAAGAGAAAACCACCCACCAAGTACATAATATCTGGCAAAACTGTCCTTTAAAAATGGAGACAGTAAGACTTTCCCAGAGAAACAAAAGTTCCAGAGTTCATTACTATTAGACCCACAATACAAGAAATGCTGAAGGGATTCCTTCAAGTTGAAATGAAAGGCCACTAGACATTAACATGAAGTTACATGAAAATATAAAGTTCTCCAGAAAAGGGAAATGTATGGACAAATATAGTAACCTAAATTGTAATTTTTGGTTCATAGGTCTACTTTTAATTCTTGCATAGAATTTAAACAAAAATATAAAAAATAACTATAAATATATGTTAATGGGTCATACAACATGTAATGATGTAATTTGTGACATTAATAGTTTAAGGGATGGTGGAGCTCTAAAGGAGTAGAGATTTATTAAGTGACTGAAGTTTACTTTTTACCACTTTAAAATAGATTGTTTTGACTTTAAGATATTTTGTTTATTATTGTAATTGCATTAGTAACCTCAAAAGAAAATATTTAGAGTGTACAAAAGTGAAATTAGAAGCAAATTAAAGCATGTCACTACAAAAAAAATCAATGAAATATAAAGGAAGCAGTAAGCAAAGAAAGGGACAAAAAAAACTGTAAGACATACAGACCAAAACTAATAAAATGGCGATATTAAGTCATTCCCTATTAGTAATTACTTTAAGTGTACATAGATTAAACCCCCATTCAAAAGGCATAAGATTGGCTGAATTGATTTTTTTAAAAACTAGCAGTGAACTATTTGCTGTCTACAAGAGACTCACTATAGATCTAAGGACATGCATAGGCTGAAAGTAAAAGGGATAGAAAAAGATATTCCATGCAAATAGTAACCAAAAGAAAGCAGGGGTAGATCAGACAAAGTATCAGATAAAATAAACTTTAAATAAAAAACTGTTACAAGAGACAAAGAAGGCCATTCTATATGATAAGAAAGGACCTATTCGTCAAGAAGGTATAACTGATAAATATTTATGCATAACATATCAGTGTTCCTAAATATGTGAAGCAAACATTAACAGAATTGAAGGGAGAAATAAATGGCAATGCACGTGAGATTGCTATTAGAAAACTTGAATACTCCACATTTAGTAATGTATACACCATCGAGACAGAAGATCATAAATGAAATAGAGGATTCGAACATTATAGACCAGTTTGACTTAACACACAGAACACTCCACCCAACAACAGCAAAATATACATTCTTCTCAAAGGGACATGTCATAAGACAATCTACTGAACGGAGAAAATATTTTTCAAATCATATTTGATAAAGGACTTCCATCTTGAATATAAAAACCCTTACAGCTCAATAATAAAAAAGATAAATCTAATTAAAAATTCACAATGTGTCTGAATAGACATTTCTTTAAAAATCATAAGCAAATAGTCAAGCACATGAATTGATGCCCAAGAACATTAGCAATTTGGGAAGTGCAAATCACAACCACATTTGAGATGTTACTTCATACCCACTAGGATGGCTAAAATGTGAATTGAAACTCTCATACAGTACTGGTGAAAATGTAAAATGTTTTAGCAACTTTGAAAAATAGTCTGGGAGTTCGTGAAGAGTAAATATGGATTTCCCATGTGAGTCATCAGTTCCACTCCTGGGTATGTACTCAAGATAAATTACGGCATATGTACACACACAAATATGTACATGAATGTTCATAGCAGCATGATTCTTAACTGCCAACAGCCTGAATGTCCATGAACTGACAAATGGATAAATAAAATGGTATATGTATACAGTGGAATATTATTTGGTGATAAAAATGAGTGACGTGTTGAAGCATGCTACAGCATGGATGAATTTTGAAAATTTAACTGAAAGATGCAAGTCACAAAAGACCACATATTGTATGATTCCATTTACATGAAAAATCCCGAATAGGTAAATCTACATAGAGAAAGTAGATTAGTGGTTGCCTAGGGCTGGAGTGGTTGGGGAAAAGTTGGGGTGATTGCTAATGGTTAGTGTTTTGGGGGCAGAGATATGTAAATATTCTAAAACTAATTGTGATGGTAGTTTCACAACTCTAAAATTACTAAAAATCATTGAATTGTACACTTTTTAAAATTTTTGTAGATCAATTTTTATTTACTTTTCCAGCCTTTAATAATATTTTTTTATTTTTCAATTACAGTTGACTGAATCATACACTTTAAATGAGTCAATTGTCTGGTGTATCTCAGTAAAGCTATTACCCAACAATTAACAGCCACTACCACAACAAAAACAAAATATAACCAGGCCTACATGGTGCTCTTGATCTTAATGTCTCCTCAGTCTCTTTAAACTTGAGATACTACCTTTTTCACTCATGTTTTTTATGCTAATAACTTCTTGAAGAGTCTAGGTCAGTTTGCTATCTCATATTCTTAATTTTTCTGCATGCTTCCTTGTAGTGTTACACAACTTGTTTTGTGGCAGAAATACCTTATAGATAATTCTGTGTACTTTATCTTGTATACATATGTGTAGTTCTGTTTGCAATATTCCCCTCTAAAACAAAGCTCTTTTCATTCTTTACCAATTTTAAATCTTATAATACAGGGTGGGGTAAGATTAAGTGTGTAAAATTTTACTGGAATTATAACCTTAACACAGTAGGTGGTTATCAAATTCCTTCATCCACAAAAGGACAGTTTAGGCATTTCTCAACTGAAAATGTTCAATTTTGCTTGAAATTTCATTCTAGAAAAGAACTAAAGCCCAGGGTCTCTTATCAATGAGGCTGTTGGACAATCCTACATGGAATTCTGGGGGTCAGGGCTGGGGATATAATTTGGGAATCATCTGCAAATTGATGACACTTGGTGATGGATCCAGTACAAATGTTGGGGTGTCCAGGTTGGCTCCCAGGTTTCTGACTTTTGCACCTGAATGAATGTTGGTAGCATTCACTCAAAGTAGGAAATATTGGAGGAGATCTGGGTTTGAGCTTCCTCACTCTGAAAAATTTGTTTTAGACAAGTTGGTTTTGATACTGAGAATGGATGCATCTGGAGGCTTTGATATTGAGAATGGATGCATCTGAAGGCTTTAATCCAGTAAGGGACCCCAGAACTCAGCAGAGAGATCTGAGCTATAGATGTAGATGTGGGAGTCATTAGTCTGTTTTGGCTAATTAGTCTGTGTTGGCTAATACTGAATTTGTGGAACTTCAGCATTTAATGAACACATGAATGAGGATGAACCAGCAGTAGAGACTGATGGTGACCAGACAAGTACTGTGTTTCCCCAAAAATAAGACCTAGCCGGACAATCAGCTCTAATGTGTCTTTTGGAGCAAAAATTAATATAAGACCTGGTCTTATTTTACTACTATAAGACCGGGTCTTATAATATAATGTAATGTAATATAATATATAATACAATATTGTAATATTATACAATACAATAATACGTATTGTATTAATGTACTATATAATTGTATATGTATTATATAATACAATAATATAATACAATACAATACACTGGGTCTTATATTAATTTTTACTCCAAAAGACGCATTAGAGCTGATTGTCTGGCTAGGTCTTATTTTCGGGGAAACATGGTAGAAGTAAAACTAGGAGAAATTGGTGTCACAGAAGCCGAGGAGAGTATTTCAAAAAGAGAGAGTGGTTAGTAGTACCCAGTGTTACTTTGAAAGGTCAAATATGCCCTTCCAGACTTGTATGTTTATTTTCATACCTTATGTGTACTTGTCACAGCTGTAGTCCAATTATGCATGATTTTGTATCCTAGCTTTTATTATTTTTACTTAATTTATCATTAATATAGTTCCTTTTAGTCATAATCTTTATTCCACTGAGTGGGTATGCATTTGATTTAATCATTTCCCTATTGCTAGGCAATTAACTTACTTCCATGTTTTTATTCTTATAAACAATGTAATAATAAATATCTTTGTATATGTGCTTTTGGATATATTTTGGGTGATTTTCTTAGGCTAGTATGCCAGAAGTGGGATTATTCCATCAAAAACTTACAATATATCTTTATGGTCTTGAAATCTTTTAGCAAAAATGATGTACTTTTGAAGCAAGTTTGATAAACATCTTTTTAAAAGTTTTGTATGAGTTTTACAAATTGACGTTAAGATATTTACGCAAGACAGACACAAAGAGGAAAGTAAATATTACCCCAATTACTATAATCTCACTGTTAATATTTTTAAAAAACATCCTTTCACGTAATCTTCCATTATAAATCCATATAAACACGTTTATATAAATGGGATTTTATTACATTTGCTCTTTTGTAATCTTGTATCACCCCAGAATAAGCCATAGAGCAATAACTATAGATGTCATTATCATTTTTCATGTTTATATATGTACTATAAGTTTATTTAACCATTTAACGTTCAGAGAGTATGTTTGTATATAGTTTAATCTCCTTAAAATTCTGTATGTGCTAATAATGCTGGGTCAGAGGAAATACATGTGTATAGTCGTGTTGCTTAATGATGGTATACTTTCTGAGAAACACACTGTTGGGCAGTTTCATTGTTCAAACATCACAGAGTGCACTCACACAAACCTATATGGTCTAGCTTACTACACACCTAGGCTGTATGGTACAGCCTTTTGCTCCTAGGCTACAAACCTGTACAACATGTTACTGTGCTGAATACTGGAGGCAATTCTAACACAATGTTAAGTATGTCTGTACCTAAACATATCTAAATATGGAAAAGATATGGTGAAAATGTATCATAAAAGATTAAAAAAGGCACACCTGTATAGGGCACTTATGGTGAATGGTGCTTGCAGCACTGGAAGTTGCTCTGAGCGAGTCAGTGAGAGAGGGGTGAGTGGATGTGAAGGCCCAGGACATGACTACGTCGCTGTACATTTATAGACATTGTGCCCTTAGGCCATACTAAATTTATAAAATTTTTTCTTCAATAACTGTCCTTAGCTTACTGTAACATTTTTATTTTATAAACTTTTTAATTATTTTAAACTTTTTGGCTCTTGTGTATTAGCAGTTAGCTTAAAACACGAACACATTGTACAGCTGCACAAAAATATTTACTCATAAAACTCATAAACAGATAATGCACCGTGAACATTCCTATAAATGGAAACCTTTTGGTGTTGGGGTCCATGTTTTCATACTTTTTAAGGAGCTTGTTGAGATCTGCAAAAGCTTCTGTTGAACCCCTCACTGAATTTCATTGGGGGTTCTTTGATTTCTTTTCCTGCAGTTTCCTTTGCTCTTGCCTCTTATTCAGCTATGTATTCCTTGTTCCAGTTCCAACTCCTCATTAGTCAGTTCCTCAGGAACCACCTCTAGGGGTTCCTCAGTGCTGTTCGCATCCACACCCAGGCTCAAGTTGTTTCTCAACCACAACCCTGTGGCTGTTGCAGCCTTTGTGCCACAGCTTTATGATGGCTGCAGCGTCACTAGGTGATAGGGATTTTTCAGCTCTACGAGTGTTAATAGTCTTATGGGACCATTATTTTATCTGTAGTACATCATTGACGAAAGTGTCTTTATGCGGCACATGACTGTATTTAAAATTTCAAATACATATTTCCACATTGTGTTACATATAGTTTTTTTTCCACATAAAAGTTCTTAGTTTGTTAATCCTCTCATGAAAAATCTTAATAATCACCACAGATAAAGTCCCTGATGAATCTTGACTCCGCCTTTTTGCCAGCACCAACATTGGCCTTTGCAGTCCCCCTGACTTTCTTTATTCTGTTCTTGTGTTCCTTTCTCTGCTTTTGTGAGGTCTTTTTCTTCTCACACAGCCCATGTTGTGCAAATCTGTTTGGGTTCATTTTTCTTTGAACCCAAGGAATCATAAATTATGCCAAAGCCAGTGGTCTTGCCACCACCAAAATGGGTTCAGAATCCAAATACAAAGATGACAGCTGGTGAGATCTTGTATATTGTAGCTAGTGTTCCCAAATTTCTGTCTTAGGTACTGTTGCCTTTGCAGAGTGAAGGACATTGGTGACCATTTGTTTCTTTGAAGTGGTCTATTGGTCATGAACTTCCTGGTCCACAGTTACTGTGTCATTCACGATGGTGGCCCTCAAGCAGCCAGGGAAGAAAAGTGCATATTGTTTTAAAGTGGTGATACTTTTGTTAGAGAACTCTTTTTTTTCTTGTGGAAAAAGATGATATTTGAAAAATTGTGGTAATTGATTTCAGATAACTAAAAATACTGTGCATTTATATTTTGCATCATTTTATCTTTAGCTTTTACCTATGATGACAGAGCAGCTACAGTGGATGCCATTTGTGAATGTCAAACTTCATGAGCCTTTTGTAAAATTTATGTATTGGTCTCTACGGCAGCTAGATGCTGGAACACAGGTAATAAATTAATAGGAGTCTCTCTTCAACTGTTGCTCTTACTTGGTATTATTTCTTTAGATCTTATTCTTTCACATTTTTTTGCATGTGTTCTGTTTATATTTCAGGACTTTTCCTTGCTTCTTTTGCTTTATTTTCTGCTGTCTCTTCTTTCTCCTTTCATATATCTTATTTCTCAGGGCTGTAGATGTGATTCAATATATGACATTGTTTTTTGAGTTTTAGAATTGTGTAAATAAGGAGTTGTTAAAACGAAGTGTTCTCCATTGTTTAATTCATAATTTTTCATGTTGTACTGAAGGTAATACAAATTAAGTATTTCTTGTGCTTATGCCAATAAATACACACTGGCTAAATGGAACAATAATTATTAGGATAACCTAATCAAAGAAGAAAACTTATTCCAGCATTTTATAAAATAAATGGTATATTACCTACTCACGTAAGGGTCATTTAGTTCAAATTATGACAAGTATATGTAATCATTTATGCTATGAATTGTAGGTTTGTAAAAAAAAAAAAAAATTTCCCCCAGTTGCTATTGATAAATGCTGTTACAGCTTTCATTTGGTTAGAAAAGAACAAATTTGTGCTCAGGTAGTTTAAATCTTGGTCCCGTGGAACTTAGGAAGCACACAGTTAAACCTCTGGGTGCAGTACCAATTAAGTAGCATTAACCGTCAGTGACTGGGTGGTGTGATGACTGAGGTTAAGGAAAAACATCTTTCCTGAGTTGATATCCTCCTAAATATTTTGCCTCTATGGTGCATATGGGTATGTACGTGAGTATTTGTGCGAGTGTGTATGCATATACCAAACAAAGGTATATGAATTATCAGATCGGTTAATGTCACTGTCTTCTTTTTATAGTCTGTTTGATTTTGCTATTTGTACAATGGTTTCTGAAAATGCTTAGCTGAATGCTTGCTTTCAGCAACAAAGAGGTTAGACTCACAAAGTTGAGTGACGCTTTGTTTTATCTTCCTTCCAAATATTCTCATTTTCCTTCAGATAATTTATAGTTTATTTTTGTTGTCTTCAAATATATTCAGCATCCTCCTCAGGACTGCGAGCCTACATCTGCTTTTTCTAGTGGAAAGTAGCATTCTAGCCTCTCTAGCATTCACTTACTCAACATTTATTGATGGAGATCCCGAATATTTTAGTTTTTAACAATTGTCTAATTGCATGTACTTTTTAAAAAAATTTAGCTTTTTGTTTGAGAGAATTGTAGACTCACTTATAGTCATAAGAAATAATAGATCACTTGTATCCTTCACTTAGTTTCTCCCAGTGGTAATATCTTGAAAAACTTGTACAATATTACAGCCACGATGTTGCCATTGATATAGTCAAGTTAACAGAACAGTTCCATCACCATAAAGATTCCTCATTTTTTTTTAATATGAGGACTTCATTTGTTAGAGCAGGTTTAGGTTCACAGCAAAATTGAGCTCATAGATTTCCTGCACACTCCCTGCCTCCCCCACTACAACATCCAGCATCAAAGGAGAACATTTTTTACAATCTATGAACCTACATTGACACATCATTATCACCCCCAATTCATAGTTTACATTGGGGTTCACTCTTGGTGTTTTATACTCTGTGGGTTTTGACAAATATATAATGGCATGTAACCACCATTATAGTATTATACAGAATAATTTGATACTAAAAGTTTGCCCTCAAAATCCTCTGTGTTCTGCCCATTCATGCCTCCCTCACACCTTGGAAACCACTACTCCTTTTACTGTCTTCGTAGCTTTGCCTTTTACAGAATGTCATGTAGTTGGAATCATAGAGTATATAGCCTTTTCAGATTGGCTTCTTTCACTTAACAATAACATTTCATTTCTCAATATACCGTAGTTTATTTATCCATTCACCTACTGAAGGACATCTTGATTGCTTCCAAGTTTTGGCAAGTTTGAATAAAGATGCTGTAAATATCCATGGGCAGGTTTTTGTGTGGACGTGTTTTCAGTTCCTTTGGGTAAATACCAAGGAGCACATTTGTTGGATGGTATGTTAAGAGTATGTTTAGTTTTTTAAGAAACTGCAAATTACCTTCTGAAGTGGCTGTGCCATTTTGCATTTCCAGCAGAAAAGACTGAGAGTTTCTGTCGCTTCACATCCTTGTCAACATTTGGTGTTGTCAGTGTTTGGGTTTGGGCCATTCTAATTGGTGTGTAGTGGTAGCTCATTGTTATTTTAATATACAATTCCCTAATGACATATACTGTTGTGCATCCTTTCATATGCACAACAGATGGCTTATTTGCCACCTGTATATTTTCTTTGGTGATGTGTCCAGGTCCTTTGCCTATTTTCTAATTGGGTTGTTTGTCTTCTTATTGTTGAGTTTTTATAATTCTTTCTACATTTTGGATAACAGTCATTTATCAGATATGTCTTTTGCAAGTATTTTCTCCTCCAGTCTGTGGTTTATCTTCTCATTCTCTTGACAGTGTCTTTCATAGAGCAGAAGTTTTTAATTTTAATGAAGTCCAACTTATCAGTTATTTTTCATGGACCATGCCTTTAGTGTTGTAGCTAAAAAGTGATCACCGTGCCCAAGGTATGGTTTTGTG
Organism: Rhinolophus sinicus; assembly: GCF_036562045.2. Lineage (NCBI taxonomy): Eukaryota > Metazoa > Chordata > Mammalia > Chiroptera > Rhinolophidae > Rhinolophus > Rhinolophus sinicus. Next base: position 65,200,456 of record NC_133755.1, on the reverse strand, counting down.
TTTCTGGAGAATTGACCCTTTTGTCCTTATGTGGTTCCCCTCTTTTCCCTGGTAACTTTCCTTGCTCTGAAGTCTGTTTTGTCTGAAATTAATACAGTGATTCCAGCTTTCCTTTGATTGGTGTTAGCGTGGCATATCTTTCTATCTATTTACTTTTAATCTGTATGTGTCTTTATATTTAAAGTGAGTTTCTTATAGACAGTGTATACTTGGGTCTTGTATTTTGATTCACTCTTACAGTCTCTTTTAATTGGTATATTTTGACTGTTGTTATTTACAGTGATTTAATATCATTGGATTATTGATATCTACCATAGTGGTTGACTGTTTTGTATTCACTGACATTATACTTTGGTCCTGTTTTGTTCTTCCACTCTTTTCTTGCCTTTTGTGGTTTTAATTGGACATTTTATATAATTGTACTTTCCCTCCTTTCTTTGTATATCAATTGTACTTCTTTTTTTACACTTTTAGTAGTTAACCTAGAGTTTTCACTATACTTTTACCACTAATCTGAGTCCACTTTCAAATTACACTCTACAGCTTTACATATAGTGTGATTACTTTGTAATAACAAAATATTCGTAATTCCTTTCTCCTCTCCCTCATTCCCTTGTATTATTGCTGCCATTTATTTCACTTATATATAAGCATACATAAGCATTTATATGTATATACACACACTCATATATAATTGAATACATTGTTGCTGTTATTTTCAACAAACTGTTATCTCTTAGATCAATTAATAAGAAAAATAAAAGTTTTTAATTTAGCTGTATTTATTCCTTCTCTAATGCCCTTTATATCCGAGTTTCTAAGCTGTATAATAATTTTTCTTCTCTGTAAATAATTTTTATAAGCATTTCTTGCAAGGCAGGTCTAGGTAATAAATTCCGTCAATTTTTGTTGGTCTGTGAAAACATTTCTCTTTCATTTTTGACAGATAATTTCACAGTATATAGAATTCTAGGTTACTGGGTTTTTTGTTTTTTCTCTCAGCACTTTAAATATTAATTCTGCTCTCTTCATGTTACAGGCTTTTGAGAAGTTGGGTGCAGTTCTTATCTTTGCTCCTTTATATGTAAGCTGTTTTTTCCTCTGGTTTCTATCAGGACTTTTTTCTTTATCTTTTATTTTCTGTAGTTTGAATATGATATGCCTTAGTGTAGGGTACTGAGGGGTTTTTTGCTACGAGGTGTGATAGAAAATACAGTGAATGCTGCTGCCGAATGACATCCAAGAGAAAGGCAGGGATCTCAGTATGGGGAGCAGCATGTCAAACCGTAGTAACAGTGTGTGACAAGTTTCAGTTTGTTCAATGCAGTCAGTCAGGTGTGAGCTATGGTTGAGAGAAGGTGTGTTTTAAAGTGTGCTGTAAATCATAGCTCACGAACAATGCATTAATATGAAATGGGCAAACAGTTTCATCCTCCATCATGACAACGCTCCGTGTCACACATCGCTTCTGGTAACAGCAGTTTCTGTCAAATAAAAACATTACGGTGTGTCCTCATCTACCTTATTCATCGGCTGGCACTGTGCAACTTCTGGCTCTTCCCCAAAGTCAAAATGACCATGAAAGGTAAACGTTTTGAATCAATTCAAGACATCAAAGCAGCCATGACAGTGCAACTAAAGACACTCACAAAAGAGGACTTCCAGAACTGCTTCAGAAAGTGGCAAGAATGATGGGATAAGTGTGTTCGAAATGAGGGGAAGTATTTTGAGGGGAATTAATGGTAATGTGGCTTTTACTGTAATAAATTTTTTTTATTTATTTAAACATTCACTGTATTTTTTCATCACACGTTGGTATTTATCCTCCATGGTATTCTCTGAGCTTCTTGGTTCTGTGGTTTTGTTTCTAACAAAGAATTGGGGAGAAATTCTGAGTCATTGCTTCAAATATTTCTTCTGTTCCTTTCTCTCTTTTCCCATAGTTCCATTACCTATATGTTAGCTACACCTTTTATAATTATCCCATAATTTTTGGATGTTCAGGTTAATTTTTTTTCCAGTCTGTTCTCTTTGCTTTTCAGTTTTGAAGTTTCTATTGACATTTAATCATGCATAGAGATTATTTCTTCAACCATGTCCAGTCTACTAATGAACCCATTATAGGCATTCTTTTTTTAAATTGTTTTTGATTGATAGTATTTCTTTTGATTCTTTCTTAGGATTTACGTCTTTCTGGTTATAGTACTCATCTGTTCTTTTATGTTGTCTACTTTTTTCATTAGAGCTCTTAGCATATGAATCATCATTGTTTTAAATTCCCAGTCTTACTCGTCCATTATTTCTGCCATATTTGAGTCTGATTCTGATGCTTGCTCTGTCTTTCGAGGTTGTGTATTTTTGTCTTTCTATGTGGACATGATGTTCAGTGTGAAAGGAACTGATGCAAATAGGCCTTTAGTAATTTGGTGGTAGGATGTGTGGGAAGGGGAAGTGTTCTATAGTCGAATGATTAAGTCTCAGTCTTTTAGTGAGCTTGTGTCCCTGTGTTGTGAACTTTACAAGTGCTTCTCAGTGTTTCTCCCCCTAAGGTGGGACTGGATTGCCAGAGTTTGCTGGAGTTGGATATTTCCCCTCTCCCAGGTGGAAAGCTAGAGCAGGCTAGAATTTGGTATTTCCCATCCCCTCGATGGTTTAAACTCCAATAGATTAGGCTCTGGTAAAATAGTTTCTCTTAGGACAAATCTTGTTAAGAACAACAAACTGTTGTGGTATATTTCAAAATGGTTACTTTTTCCTTCCCTCTATTTGAAGCTTGAGGGGATTTTTCTTCAGTTTTCAGTGTAAGAAGTTGTTAGAACTCCTGGAGCTAAAGCTAACAAAATTTGTGAACTCCCCTATGACTGGCTCTGACCAGCGTTTTTAACTCTCAGACTTGTTCACATTGGGCCTCCAGCAATTTGCAGCTGCAGTTCAGATTTTCCTACCCTGGTACCAGTTCCCCCAGAAGTTTTAGCTCATGGGTTTCTGCTCTAGCATATTATACATCTCTGTGTTTGTCCTTACAAATTTTGGGGTGGTGGTTTGCTCTGTGATCTCACTTCTTTGTTGGATTTAAGAAAGGTTGTCAATTTTTCAGTTCACCTTTTTACTTGTTAGAACGGAATGACAACTTCCAAGCTGCTTACATCCTGACCAACCAGTAAACAGAATTCCTCATGTTCCCCTTTTATAACCACACCCACTTTCCTCCTGCCTTGCCCTCTTTAACCCCTGCAACCTCTACTTCCAGTTCTATAATTTTATCATTTCATGCATGTTATATTAATGTAATTAGACAATACGCAATCCTTTGTGATTGGCTATTTTTCACTTAGCATAATTCTCTGGAAATTCACTTAGATTGTGTAGTTCATTCCTTTTTATTGATGAGTAGTATTCCATGATACAAATGGACCACATTTTGTTTAACCATTCATGGTTAAAGGAAGCCATTTTTTTGGCTGTTACTGATGCTGTAAACATTCATGTGCAGGTTTTTGTATAAAATTAAGTTTTTATGTCGGGGGATAAATGCCCAAGGGTACAGTTGTTGTATAGTAACTGTTTAATTTTTAAGGAAACTGCCAGACTTTCAGAGTTTTACATTCTCACCAACAATATGAATGCTCTAGTTTTCCATGTCATCACCATTTTAGTATTGTCACTATTTTTCACTTTTGCCATTCTGATAGGTGTGTTGTGTTTTCTGATTTTTAATTTTGCATCTCGCTAATGGCTAATCATATCTTTTCACGTGTTTGCTTTCCATTTGCATATCCCCTTCAGTGAAATGTCTGTTCATGTCTTTTGTCCTTTCTCTAATTGGAATGCTTGTTTTCTGTTCTTGAGATTTGAGAGTTCTTTATATGTTTTATATACTAGTCTTTTGTTGGATATGTGGTTTGGCAATATCTTCTTCTCTGTAGCTTATCTTTTCTTCCTCTTAATGGGTTCTTTTGCAGAGCTTTTAATTTTAATTTAAGTGTAATTTAAGTTAATTTTGGTATGTTGCATTTCATCTTAATATATTTAAATATTTAATATATTTAATATAATATATTGCATTTAAATTTAATATATTTTTTAAAATTTCCTTTGAGACTTCCTCTTTCACCCATGTATTATTTAGAAGTTTGTTATAATCTTTCTGTTATCCTATTGTTTTTCTAGTTTGGTTGTATTGTTCATTGTTTTTGCTGAAGATGTGTATTCTGCTGTTGCTGTTTGGAGTGTTCTATAAATGTCGATTAGATCCTACTGGTTGATGATGCTGAGTTGTTTTATAGCCTTGCTAAGATTCTGTCTAGTTGTTGTATCAATTGTTCAGAGAGGGATGTTGACATCTTCAGCTATAATTATGGATTCCTATATTTCTCCTGTTGCTTTTTATCAATTTTTGCCTCACATGTTTTGCAACTCTGTTTCTTGGTGCATATGCATTTAAGATTGTTATGTTTTCTTAGTGGATTGACTCTTTTATCATTATATAATGTGCCTCTCTGTCCCTGGTAATTTTCTTCACTTTGAGGTCTATTCTTTGATATTGATAGAGCCACTTCTGCATTCATTTAATTCATGATGTTTGTTTCCATTCTTTTCATTTTGACCTGCTTACATTATAATATTTGAAATGAGTTTTTTGTAGATAGCAGATAGCTAGTTTATGTTCTTTAATCAACTTTGTCCAGTTATTTGTTTTAATTGGTGTATTTAGGGCATTATTTAGAATATAGAACTACATTATATTTGATGTAGTTATTGATATATTTAGGGTTAAGTCTGTTAACCTCATTTTTGTTTGATACCATGTTTCCCTGAAAATAAGACCTAGCCAGACAATCAGCTCTTTTGCGTCTTTTGGAGCAAAAACTAATATAAGACCCAGTATTATGTGATATGATATGGTATGATCTGATACGATATGATGTTATACCCGGTCTTATAGTAAAATAAGACTGGGTCTTATATTAATTTTTGCTCCAAGAGACGCATTAGAGCTGATTTTCCGGCTTGGTCTTATTTTCCGGGAAACACGGTGTATTTAGGGTTAAGTCTGTTAACTTTATTTTTTGTTTACTGTTCTTTTTGTCTCTGTTTTTCGTTTCTCTGGTTTCTTTTTCCTGCTTTCCTCTGGGTTACTTGAACATTTTTTAGAATTCCATTTTGATTTATCTATAGAATTTTGAGTATATCTGTTTGTTTGCACAGCTTTTTTTAGTAGTTCTTCTAGGTATTACATTGTATATAAGTAACCTGTTATACTCTACTGGTGTTGTCATATTATTAGTTCAAGTGGAATATAGAAACCTTGCCTCCTTTTCAACCCTTAACCTCACTTTCTATACTATAGTTGTGTTAATATTTCCTTTGGGTATATTTAGAACCAAATTAGACAATGTTATCATTTTTGTTCAACTGTCAAACATGAAACTCAAGAAGAGAAGGAAAGTCTATTGTATTTATCCACATTTTTGCTGTTTTCTCTCTCCCTTCCTTCTTGATGTTCAAGTTTCCTTTTATTGTTTCATTTTTATTTAGAGAACTTCCCTTAGGCAGTCTTTCAGATTGGGTCTGCTGATGACAAATTGTTTTAGTTTTTCTTCATCTTACAATGTCCTGATTTCCCCTTTATTCCTGAAGGATATTTTTACTGGGTATCAAATTCTGGAATGACAGTGTTTTTTCTTGCAATGCTTGAAAAATGTGCCAATTGACAATTGATTTTAGCCAACTTCCATGGTTTGTGATAAGAAATCCACTGTCATTTGAATTGCTTCCCCCATATATGTTAAGTTCTCTATCACTACTCTCAATTTCCTTTTTTCTTTAATTTTCATATGTTGGGCTATGATGTGCCTTGTTGATCTCTTTGGATTTATCCTGTTTGGGTTTGGTCAGCTTCTTCAATTTCTCTCTCTCTCTCTCTCTCTCTCTCTCTCTCTCTCTCTCCATTGTGTGTGTGTGTCTGTGTGTATTATTACTATTATTATTTAATCTGGGAAGTTGTCAGTCAGTATTTCTTCAAGCATTTTTTCAGCCCAACCTGATTTTCCTTCTTTTAGGATTCTGATCAGCGTGATTATGAAATCTTTTGTTAAATCCTTGGGCTCTGTTTAATTTTGTCCCCCAATTTTTTTTTTCTGTTGTTCAGATTGAGTGCTATCTGTTGCTTTATTTTCAGTTAACTAATTATTTCCTCTATTCTCTCCATTCTGCAGTTGAGGCTGTCCACTGAATTGTTAATTTTGGTTATTGTAATTTCATTTACAAAATTTCCATTTGGTTTTTCTCTATATTTTCTTTGGTAAAACTTTCTAATTCGTTGATAAGATTTTCTAATTTTTATTTAAAAGTATAATTTCTCATTTTATCATGACTGCTTTAAAATGATTGTCGATAATTCTAACAACTTGGTCATATTGGTGTTGACAGCTATTGTTTTTCTTTTTTCATTCAGTTTGAGATCTTGGTTCTTGATGTAATTAGTGATTTTTTTTTTTTAATTGAAAACTGGGCATTTTGGTATTCTGTTATAATACTCTGGATCTTACTAAACATTTTGTTTTATCTGGCTTTCTTTGACACTTCCCTGGCAGAGGAAAGGGCAGAGGGGGTGCCTCCTCTTTATTTCCCAGTGAGGTAGACGTCCAGGTTCCCCACCAGCTTTTTTTGATATCTGAGGGTGGGTGGGAGAGAATTTTGGCTCCCCACTAGGCCTCCACTGATACCACCCTAACTGGGAGGGATAAGAGTGCCTCATTACTACTTCCCACATGGCCTTTACTGATACCTCCTTACCTCTTGGTGAGGTGGAAGTGTAGGCTCTTCTTAGGACTTTTGCTCGTCTGAGCCACAGAGTTTTCTGTGGTATTTGGCTGGAACATGGTTTTGTCTAAAGGTGTTTTTGTCTTGCATTGCTGCCCTTTTCCTAGTCCTTTGGCTAGAGAGAGCAACCTTTTGTTGGTACTTTTTTATCTGCAGTTTGGCATTTTCAGGTTGCCAGCTTTTTCAGCTCCAAGACCAGGAAATATGAGGCATCAGGAAACTCAGAGAACTTATTGCCATGTTGGGTCTCCAGGTACCTAGCCAGTCTCCTTTCTTTCTCTTCACCTTTTGGATTCATGTTATGTTTGTTTTCTATATGATGTCTAGGAGTTTTAGTTGTCCTTAGAGCAGGAAGACTAAGGAAAAGTACACATACTACATCTTATAGCCAGAAGTTTTTTATTTTTACTTTTAAAAACGTGTTAAATTTGGGAGTCTAAGTTATGTTTGACATGTTTTGCCTCCTGGAAAAAAGGTTTGATGCTAATGTTTTAATTCAAATCTTGGTAAAGATGAATAATACAAGTAGGAAAATCATGTATCATACTGTGAATGAAGTATGAAAAAGTCAGCACCCAATTGGTTTCAGCAAAGATTTCAGTGTCCTTTGGTGAAGGTTCAGTAACAATAAAAAATGATACTTTTGTGATATTTTTTCCTTCTTCTCCTTTGCTTAAGGGGAAATATTGTCAACATATGTTTTAAAAAATAAGAGTGTATTTTCCATTATAAAGGGTAGTATAAAGCATTATAACTTTTTTAAATAAGCAAATTTCCCTTAATCTTATCATTCTGTCAAAGTTATACTAAGTAGAATTTTGAAACATTTTCTTCTATTATCTTTTTACAGAAATCTTTTAAAACACATATGTACTATCTTTTCCTGATGATATTAAAAGCTATTGACAATATTTAAATTAGATTGCACTGCTTGTGCCACTCACCACCCAGCCATTTGGCCTTTGATTCCCATAAAGTCTGAATATATCTGTCTCTAATTTCATATGCAGAAATTGTAAAGCCAGTATTTGTTATCCACATTGCAAGATCAATACTGATTTGGGTACCAAATGGCCACAAATTTCCATAAGGTGGTAAACTGTTATAAAACTCAGTGAGATGGGTTTGGGTCAGAATAAAAAAAATTTAAGTTATTTCTAAGTCTGGCATAAGCACTCTCATCTGTAGCAGTTTGAAATGGTATCCCTTTATTTGGTTCTTAACATGTATGTGGAATACCTTAAGAGCCTATATGATTTTAGAGGTATTCTGTTTTGCCCATTTTCTTGTTTTAGATTTATTTGCCACGAGGATTATTAATTATTCTAACCCAGTATTTTATTCTTCTGAAATTATTAAAAGTTATCAAAATCATTGTGACGTTTACAATCATCCTGAGCTGTAAGGCCCTAGATGATCACTTCATACACTAACACTGTAAGATATACCTGATAAGCCATTTATCAGTAATGGAGCAGTGAAGAACCTGTAGAGTCTATCTCTGTTCCTTTGATTTCTCTGTGCCAGAACTATATCATGATCTTATGTTCCTAAATGTTTTGAAATTGAATTTTGTCTCAATTCTCCTCCTAATTTTATTCTTAGAAAATTACTGTCTCCAATTTCCTAATTCTGGTAGACTGCCCATTTCTTTTAGAAAAATATATAGTGATAAATAATTTTTTAAAGTTGATTGTAAAATTATTACTTTCCAGTCTTGCATATTTTCACCTCCATTTTATTTCAGTTAGTAAAAAATTGACTTATCTTTAGTTTATATATTTGATTGTAGCATTTAAAATTATATTTTTCTGAACATGAATAAATATACTAACATATTTTAACAGCATTCAACTATGACATCAACATTGAGGAGACTGGGTGAAGACATATTCAAAGGAGTGGTAACTAAGAGAACTCAGAATAATTATTTAGAACATTCTGTGGAGAATAAACCAAAGACAGCTGCTTTCTTTAAGAGTTCCAATTTACCACTGAGATTTTTATCAACGTTAATTGTTCTCAAAACAGTCACTCAAGGTAAGTTTTCAAATGTGCTTGTGGCACAATTTTTCATAAACAACTAGAAGGGAATACTATATAATGAAGCAATTCTTACATAGTCAAATATGTTTTACGTTTTCAGAATGAAATTTTAAGTTGTTCTATAATGGTAGCACATTATAAAAACTACTTTAATTTGCTGAATTTGAGAAAACAGAGTCATCAGTTAGATTGTTGTCCTATCCCAGAAGTCTATGTTGATTCTCTTAAATCATGTTCCATAACAACCTTTTCTACCACTGTCACTGCATTTACCATACAGTATTGAAATTGCTAGTTAATTATTTTCTACTAACCTAGCCCATGGGCCAAATCTGGCTCACCACCTTTTTGGAAATAAAGTTTTATTTGAACACATCCATGCTCCTTTGTTACTTATTGTCTCTGACTGATTTTGCCTTACAACAAAAGAGTTGAGTAGCTGGCCAAAGAGACTGTATTGCCCCCGCCCTCCCAAAGCCTGTAATAGTAGTATGTGGCCCTTTACAAAAAAAGTTTGTCAATCTCTGCACTAGTTTGTAAGTTGCCTAAGGAAAAAAATTGCCTTTTTACCATTGTATCCCCCTGCACCTAGCACAGTGCTTGATGTATAATAGTGAATAAGGAAATGAATGAATTAAAAAGTGTTTTGATCAAAGTTGGCCATTTTTAATACAGTTTTGGTATACAGGTAATAAGTAGTTATTTTGGATTATTAAATATGAGAATTTTTGTAAGGTAAGTCATACCACTGTAGTCAAACAATAATAAATATACCATCGATCTATCTTTCCTGTTTGTTCAATTATGTAACTCAGACTCATTGTTTTTTTTTAAGTGGGCTATGGTAGTAATTTATTTGACTACTTTTGTTGAGTATGTTCTATTTTGTTACTCCTAATTATATGGAATTTAAGAAAAAACCCCGAAAACTCTAACTCTGGCTTCTTAGTTATTTTCTTCCTTATAGTTATGGTTTTCAAAGTTATAACAAATAGGGTGGTAACTGTTTCAAAAGTCATTTATGAGAAGGGGGTATTAGCCTCAAATAAAGTTCACCCCATGTCAGTAGGCATTACGTTGATAAAATATAACAATCGTTACTGATAAAACTAATGAAATAGAGAAATAAAACAGGAGGGAATTAGGTGCTCCCTGTCACCGCTTCTGTGCAGTACAGCATTGGACATAATGACCATCTACAATGAGCCATAAAAAAACGAAGGATGCATATTAGAAAGGAATAGAGAAAACTTTTAATTCATGGATACTCTATAAATTGAGGACATTCAAAGAAACTGGCCAAGAAATGTATTTAATATAATGTGTTGTCTGAATATTTGTGTGTGTCCCACCTCCCCCAATTCGTGTGGTGAAATCCTACTCCCCAGAGATGATGGTATTAAGAGGAGGGCCTTTGGAAGGTGCTTAGGTCATGAGTGTGGAGCCCTAATGAATGGGAGTCATGCTCCAGAGGAAATTCATAAAAATCTTTTGACTTTGAATACTATTGTGACTATCTATGACTATAGTCTACTAGGACTATCAGTGATAAGCAGTCATAATATATGTGGATAAGGAAATCTTGTTCATGTAAGCAAAACAAAAAATGTAAAATCTGGATATTAATCTAATATGATATCCGTATTAGATTACATGGATTTTGTGAAATATAACAGGGCATAAAGATATGGGTAAATAATGGATGAATGAGCAGGTTAATAAAGATTATTGCTGAAGTTAAATGGCAGAAATAAAGGGCTTTCATTCTTCTTACTAGGGAAGATCAAGTGTATGAAAAACTTACCCCAAGTGGCTTAATGTAGTAATACCAATTAAAATTACAATATAGTTTGTATAATTTGAGAAAGCAGTAGGAAAGTTCATTTGAAAAAAATATTTATAATGAATATGATAATTTAACACAAATAAGTAAAACAGCAACACTAGGGCAGAGGCTTGCCTTAGATTTTAAACAATCGTGATACATAATAAAAAATGAGTAACATTGATTTAAAACATCAAAATAGAATAATAGGAATAACAAATCCAGAAATGACACAAAATTGGTACTTCATATACACTTACTCAATTAATGAGTTTAATTACTTCCTCGTGCAAGTCACTTTTTTAAAGATATAGAAAGAATCAGAAGACAGTCCCTGCTCTCAAAGACCTTAGAATCTAATGGGTGAGTAGATTGTAAATATTTCATTCTGCTTCATCTTATAATTGACGACACACTAGAAGTTTAGATAGTGTGCTACTGTTTAAAGAGTATGAGAGAGCGGATCATTATCCTAAGGAACACTTTCCCTATCTCCATGTTTCAGGGAGAGAAAATGTTAAGAAAGGTGACTAGCTCCAAATTCACATGGTATCAAATTCCAAAGCTGATCAACTGATTCCTTTTTGACCTTGTGTTTTCTGCCTTCATTGTCAGATGCCCCAGAGAAGTGCAGTAGGGTAGAGGGTCGAAAGAAGGCTATTGGGTCTTAATTTATATACAAACATACCGCGGAGATATTGCAGGTTCAGTTCCAGACCACTGCAGTAAAGCGAGTATCACAATAAAGCAAGTCATAATAACAGTGCCCTGTAATTTGTAAAAAAAAATGCAACATCTGTGAAGCACAATAAACCAAAGCACAATAAAATGAAATATGCCTGTAATCTGGACACAGGAGAGCAACCCAAGAGCCAAGAAAGGAAAAAGACATCTGGTAAATACCATTAGGAGAAATGATTCTCAGTATGGAGAAAAAATTTGAATAGACTCTCTTACCATGCACTGCAACATATTCTGGAAGAAATGGAAATTTAAACAACAAAAACTCTTAGAACAATAGACTTGTCTTAACTTTAGTAAAACGATATTTCTTATTTTTAAAATAGAAGTATTAGTTACAAGATTGACAAATTGAGTAGACAAGATATGTAAGTATGTTAGATAATACACATAATAAATGTTTAACTCAACTACATTGTTGACCCCAAGAATAATATGCCTGCCAAGAAGGACTCCTTCTGGTTATCGGGCCCACATACAGGCCAATAGTCTAGCAGCCATTGTTGACAGAGGCCTCTAATGCCCTCTGTATTTCAGTGAAAAGCCACAGTCTGAGCAGCCAAGCCTCCTGAACTGGGTTCCTGCTGAGTTCATCCTTGTAAGAGAGCTCCTGTGATCAAAACTTGACCAATAGTGCTGAGACTTTCCCCATCCAATCAGAGTCGTGCAGCTATGTCCTCATTTGCATCTTTACTAACCAATCAGAACAGCCATTCCAACCAGTCAGAACAGTGCCTTTTGGACCAGACTGTCAGGATTTGGAGTAATTATTTGCATGAAAACAGACCAATCAGGGACTGGGGGTGGGAACTCTATATAAGTCAGCTTCACCTCTGTTTCAGCAGAGCACATTTTCAGTTTCCATTGAAGACTGTTTCCCTGGCTGGAGTGGCAACATCAGACCTGGAGCTGGAGCAGAGCAGAGCTCTAACACCGAGGTCGCCTTCGCCTCAGCTGTTCCACAACTGTGCTGTCATAATTGAGCTGTATCACCATTGACCTGTTTCACAGTTGACCTGTTTGCACTGAGTAAAGTCTCCCCTCACTATACCCCAAAATGAGGACTCCTGTTGGTGTTGAATTGGTAGTACGACCTGCGGTTGACAGTATATAGATCTATAAGAATACCTGTTTTCCATTGAATGGATAATGCAAATAGATTGTTCATATAGATAATAATACTTGATGTGAATTTGACATTATAATGCTAAGCTCTTTATACATGATCTCTGAATATTATCCCCATATTAATGGTGATTAATTTACAGAGGTTAGATAATTGTGCCAAGGTCACACAGCCAGTATTTGACCGTCTGATTCAGCTCAGCTCAACTCAGCTCTATCCATATCTAAAGCCACCCTCTTGACCCACAGTATGACTTCTTAAGAGCATGCACTTCTTGAAATAATCAAAGAAATAATAAACATACAGCACTATGTTATGGCCTGAACACTTTATATATACTAACTCATTTAATCCTTACAAGTTTTTGAGATATCAATATTGTTCATCTCAATTTTATAAGTAAGGAAATTGAGGCATAGAGGTTAAGCCTGCACTCTAAATCACTATGCTATGCTGAATTGCTGAAATGAAATGTAACTGTCAGATACAGCCTCATATCCATTATATTCACAAAAGGAAAATAATCTAATATGATGTATCACTGAGAAGAATCAGATACAGTTTTTATTGTATTATAAATTATAATCATTTATGAAGTACATTCTTACAGGAGCCACGAAATGTATCATAACCATTAATAAGATTTATTGCAAGGAAATGATTCAAAAGGGAAAAAAGTTCAAAGGTGTTAATGTGCCATTTGTAATAATGATAAACGATAAATAACTGACAAACCCACAATTGGAATAGTGAAGGAAATGAAGGTTAAATGAGTCCTTGCATTGTTGCTGGCATTTTTCTAATTAGGCACTTGGTTATTTCAAATTACCCACGATAACATTACAAGGTAAATGGTATTGTCATTTTTACAGAAGAGCAAACTGAGGGTCAGGCAAATATTAGGGACCCAGGTCTTTCTTGACCCCAAATAATCATGTTCTTAATATCATGAGGCGAGTACAGTGTAATATGTCATTAACAATTATAAGTATGTAGATGTGGGACTCAATGTGAAAACATTTTAAAAAATAAACCCTTCAATATGTACATACTCATTTGATCTATGTGAAGATGACAATTAAAAGGTCATAAGAATTTTATCTGATTTATTTGTTTTAGGGACAACTTCCTTCTTTTTCAGTTAAAATATACTCTTTTTCTAAAATGTGTGTACCTGGGCTAGTTCTACTGCCCTGCCCTACTCAGTACTTAGCCCTGGCCTTCCAACTTGGTCGCAGCAGGGCCTCCGCAAAAAAGGGTCATTGTGCCATCAACAATATGATGACCAGAGAATACACCATCAATATTCACAAGCACATCCATGGAGTGAGTTTCAAGAATGGTGCCTCTCAGGCATTCAAAGAGATCTGGAAATTTGCCATGAAGAGGGAAAGCCCAGATGTGCACACTGACACCAGACTCAACAAAGCTGTCTGGGCCAGAGGAGTAAGGAATGTCCCACACCGCATCCGGGTGTGGTTGTCCAGAAAATGCAATGAGGAGGAAGATTGACCAAATAAGCTCTATACATTGGTTACCTATATACCTGTCACCATTTAAAAAAATCTACCAACAGTTAATGTGGATGAGAACTAACTGCTGATAGTTAAAACAGGTTATAAAACTGCCAAAAAAACACACACAAAAAACCGCTTAGCTCTAAATTTATGCAGATTTATATATTTGCAAATGATGAACTTAAACTTCAGGCCAAGAGAAATGTAGGGAATTACTGCTCAGATAACAGGAAGTTTTGACTTGGTGGTAAGATGGCAGTGTATGAGATGGGACAATTAAGTTTGTAAACTCATCCTAGAAAAAGCACTACATACCTCATTGCTGAATATCACTATGGTCACCTTTGAAGTACTCCCCTTGGGAAGCTATGCATCAACGCCAGTGCCTAGTCCACCCTTCAAAGCAATTTTGGAACTTTTTCTGGAATGGCCATCAGAGCTGTCATCATATTACCCTTGATGTCTTGAATGTCATCAAAATATCTTCCTTTCAATATTTCCTTTATTTTTGGCTAAAGAAAGAAGTCATTGGGGGCCAGATCAGGTGAGTAGGGAGGGTGTTCCAATATAGTTATTTCTTTACTGGCTAAAAATTCCCTCACAGACAGTGCGGTGTGAGCTGGTGCATTGTCGTGATGCAAGAGCCATGAATTGTTGGTGAAAAGTTCAGGTCGTCTAACTCTCATGCAACCTTTTCAGCACTTCCAAATAGTAAACTTGGTTAGTTGTTCGTCCAGTTGGTGCAAATTCATAATGAATAATCCCTCTGATATAAAAAAAGACAAAAGGTCAGTGACATCATTGCAACAACTTAGTGAACTTAATTGTCAGACCTCGTCATACAGTAAAGAACTTCAGCTCTGGAGTCAGACAGCTAAGGTTTGAATTCCAGCCCCATTACTAGCTATGTAACATTGGACAGGTCCCTTTTCTGTTTTTCCACCACAAAATAAATATTTTTTAAGATTAAATTAGCATGAAGTTTTAACGAAGAGTCTGACATACAGTAAGCTCCTAATAAACTACCTGCTGTCATCATAAACATCGCCATTTATTATTATTTAGCTTCTACAAGTTGGTTTTACTTGAGATCAGAATTGAGGTCTATTAGACTGCATTAGATACCTGTTGTTGCATAATCACTATATCCTTAATTGCTTAAAACAACAACCATTATATTTGCTAGCTCACAATTTCTTTGGGTTGGTAATTTGGGCTCAGCTAATTTGAGCTGGGCTGGGCTCCCCTGTTCTCGATTGGGCTTGCTCACATATCTGGGGTCTCTCTCTGCTTAGTCTCATTCTCAAGCTCAAGCAGGTTAGCTGGGTCTGTTTACTTGGTGTCAGACTGCCCAGCTGGAGACTGGAAGAGGCCTGGCCACATGAAGCCCATGGCTCTGGCTTCTAACACCCAAGTGTTGTTCTGCAGCGTTCTATTGGTTAAAGCCCCAAGCTTATCCCAGATTCAGAAATGGGTAGTCCAGTTCACCTTTTGATGGGAATTGCTGCAAAGTTTCTAATTTTTTGTCTACATATAGACTTAAGTTGTAGAAAACCTGTCTCATGCTGATTAAGATCAACAGATTGACTTTTGATAAACATTGCAAAGGTTATAATGTCAGGACATTTAAAAAAGACTCAATAATATGGCATATACATAAATCAGTTTGGGTACAATTAGTAACTAAAACTTTAAAAATACTTTTGGAAATTAAATTGGTCTTGTTTTTAGAAAATCTTCACTATTAGGGAAATTAAAATAAGGATATAATTTTTAATTCTCCCTGAAAGATAAGGCCTCTTAAAAAAATAACCAAATACTATTTTCTACACCTGCCCCCCAAATTAATAAAGGACATTTTTTTTTTAAGTTTGCAAGCTTGCTGTATCAGCATTCAGCCTGTTTAAATCTCAGATGATGTATTAATAAGTGAAAATTTGTGTCAAATACAGTAGGTGGCCTTACAGATAGGTTTTTAAATAAGGCAAGTCTGAACAGAATCTAGCAACTTTGCTTAACCCAAATACACATTTATTTGAAATGTTTTATTAAACTACAAAAATTAAGTACAATAATGTCGCTGTTCCTTGAACTAAATTCTACCAAAAGTAAAAATGGAATGATCCAGAGGCACAGATCTTAATTTCTCAAAATTCTTTTATATGTATTTTAATTTTACTCAGCTTCTCATTCTTAATAAGTAGGGTTCTTAATTACTACTTTAGTTTATGTAAGCCGAAATAAAGAAAAAATGCAACATGAGGCTGAAGACAGTACATTTTTAATGGGTGATTCTGTCATATTTTGAAGGCATTCATAAATATTCTTTAAACTTCAAAACTCTCAGTAGAAAAATTAACTCACTAGTACTTTAGCAGCATGAACAGTTTTTTATTCCTTTGAGTAGTATGTTGAAAGTTTTAGAAAACTGGGATATTGTACATTTAAAAGCACAATGTAAAAATCGTAAGAGTAGTGATGAATTGTTGGATGTATTGAAGTGTAATGATATTAAGTATCTGAATATCTCATCCGCATTGATTCTGGTTAAATCAGTGCTTCTTAATCCTGGTTTTACAAACTTTCCAATCATCTGTGGAACATCTTTAAGAAAGTTACAGGGATTCTGATCTGGCAGGTGCCATCATAGCATTGGCCTTGGTAAAAATCTTGTTGGCATTCTTAATGGCAGATATATCACAAAAAGTAACACACCAGAGCATATCTAATCTTCCGAAGTTGGCTTCAAGTGGTTAATGTTTTATCTTTATTATGAGACAGAAATCCTTGTTTAAAACCCATTCAGCAAGTTTGTATAGTTACATTTTGAAATAGGTAAACACTTAGAAAGCAGTAACAACAAAAAATATAACCTCAAAAGCTATTGTAAAGATTGAAATACAAATGCTGTTTAAATTTTTGGAAGCATGTGGTAGTTATAATCAAATATGGAAAATAAACATTACTTGTGCTATTTACTATTAAATATCAATTATTTTCTTTCTTTATATAAAAAATGCGGTTTATTGTTACTTCAATGTTAAAGTATGAAAATTCTGAATAAATCATAATGTAAGTCCTCTTCTCCCATTAAGATTCTAACAAATTATTTAGGGGGGCAAATATCTAGTTAGCCTTTACTCTCTGGTCATGTAATTTTTGTTTCTCTTATGAATTTGTTAAAATGATAGCATTCCCTTTGTACCTTCTGTTTCTGGTTACCAGCTAGACTACTGATAATGGAAATTGATTTTACATATTGTTTTTCAGCTGACTACCTGGCTCAGGCATTTGATTCTCTTTGTTTGGACTTGAAGACTGATGAAGGAAAAGTCTTGTTTTTGGAGTATCAAGCTGTTCCGGTAATATTAAATCATTTACGAATCTCCAGTAAAGGACTCCTATCCAATGTCATTGATAGTTTGCTTCAGATGACAGTGGAATCTAGTAAGTTTTGAAGTTTATATACACAAAGAAACGACAGTGGGATGATTTTTTTCATCTGTCCTGAATGTATAATTCTACGTATCAGACACCATTACTTTTTATAATATGAATGCTTAAAATATCTTTGACCATTGTGTAATGGAGTCATTAATAACATCACTAAGTTATAAAACCCAACTCTTTGTGAAAATTTTCACTAACTTAGCACAATTTCCAGTAGTCACCTCAGTTATGTGGATACACTGCAAATGTTCCTCATATATTCAAGCTTCTTTGTTCTCTTGTCTAAATCATTCAGACAGATCTATTCTT
Organism: Rhinolophus sinicus; assembly: GCF_036562045.2. Classification (NCBI taxonomy): domain Eukaryota; kingdom Metazoa; phylum Chordata; class Mammalia; order Chiroptera; family Rhinolophidae; genus Rhinolophus; species Rhinolophus sinicus. The sequence continues at coordinate 65,182,617 of NC_133755.1, read as the reverse complement.
TTTTTTTTTTTTTTTTAAGATTTTATTGGGGAAGGGGAACAGGACTTTATTGGGGAACTGGGGCCTTTTTTCCAAGTCAAGTTGTCCTTTCAATCTTAGTTGTGGAGGGCGCAGCTCAGCTCCAGGTCCAGTTGCCGTTTTTTTCTAGTTGCAGGGGGCACAGCCCACCATCCCCTGCGGGAGTCGAACTGGCAACCTGTGGTTGAGAGGACACACTCCAACCAACCGAGCCATTCGGGAGCTCAGCGGCAGCTCAGCTCAAGGTGCCATGTTCAATCTTAGTTGCAGGGTGCGCTGCCCACCATCCCTTGCGGGACTCGAGGAATTGAACTGGCAACCTTGTGGTTGAGAACCCACTGGCCCATGTGGGAATCGAACCGGCAGCCTTTGGAGTTAGGAGCATGGAGCTCTAACCGCATAAGCCACGGGGCCAGCCCCAGACAGATATATTCTTATATTCCCTGTTTGCTCAGGGGGAGTGAGATCATCAAATGTGTCTCCACTTAAAGTAAGAATAATGACAAAGCCATATTCCTATTGTTGCCTCTTCATCTTACTGTTTTATTGGAAGCTACTCTTATATTCATATTTATAATATTTTGTAGTTTGTGGGTTTTTTTTAATTTTTGGTTTTTATATTGGTATAACAAGTTCATTTAACATGTTATTGGTGGTTCCTCCCTTAGGCCAGATATGTATAGGGATGCTGAACATAAATGTTTTCATTGGCTTTGGTTGGCTTTGCTCTTTGAATCTCAAGTAACCCCCGTGACTTGTAACAAGCAGCTATTTTGCTTCAGTGATTCTTTTTCACTTGTATTTTTTCCTCTTCCCTATTCCTCTTCCCTCTACAGCACTTCTAAAAGTAAAATGTTTATGCCTTCTAGAAGGTGAAAACTGAAAATGGAAAGCCATGTGCAGTGTGGTAGTACGCAATCTGTGTACTTGGTGCTACTTGCTGGTGAATCCCTAATGACTGAGTGCATATACTTCTAACTAGGTGCATTCGGTATATGGTGTCACATGTTCAATTCGCTTTTATATACAGTCTCGTTTTTCCTTTACAACATCCCTCTGAAGGAGGGAGGCCTGGTAGAAAAACTGAGGCCTAGAAAAATTAGGTAATTTGTCCATGGATTTTACAGCTATACAGAGATAGAACTCAGACTTGAAAGCAGGTCTCTGATTCTAGATGTAAAGTGCGTTCTGCCACATAGCACCATGATTAGGTTTTCCAGGTTTGTTTTTTTTGTCTCCTGCCCTAAAATGTCAAATTTTCACTGACACATTTTGTTAATATTTTTAGCCATTTGTAATTGTTAAGTTATTGGACTTAAAGTTGGGGAACTAGCTACCTAAATAAGTAGTCTTGGGGTTTTGTATCTTAATGCACTAACTTAAGGTGTAGAGCAAAAAGTGAAAAATTAGTAAATGGAGACAGAGACCCAAGATGACTGTTTAAGTGGATAGATTTCCAACTAGTGTCACAGGATTTTATTTTTAATGAGGAAAACAAAAATCCTACTAGAGGCAAATGTCTATTCATCAGAAACAAATCTGTCGGAGTATGTCTGACAGAGACGAAATCTTATAGTGAAAGGAAAACTAAAATTTTATGAAATAATGGAACTACTTGGGTGCAATGACTTTGTGGCACTGTAACATTTGGAGAATAAATTAGATTAGATAGTCATCAGGTAGTCAGCAGATACTCAGGCCACTCACATTTGTTTATCTTTAAGTTATGCTCAAATCCAAGGTTATCGTTTCTTAAATTAATTAAAGGTATTTTTAATGTTGATTGCTAGAAAGCCATATTGCTTTCAGTGATGGGAAACTTTTGGAAGATCCGAAATGGGTGGATCTTTCATGATGTTTAATTTATTTTCTTGATATAGTTTCCATTTTTAATAGAAATCCATTCCTGGTATTAGCCAACAAAATTTGTTAAAGGGATAAATGAAGGATAAGATTAAAATGTAGCAAATACTTTTCTGGCTATTGGTTTCATGTTTTGTTTTTTTCTAGATTTGAGATGGGAACCTCATTTCACCATATATATGCCAATTTTCACATGCCATTTTTTTATAAATTCATAGGAAAAAGTTGGAAAAGAAGTCTTGATAGAATTGATTTGCAGATGTCTTATGTCACTCTTCTAGTGTACATTAGTGGCCAGCCATGTGTGAGGTGCCAGGTTTCAAGGTTTGTGTTTACAGTGCTCTGCTGAGCCTTGGGGCTTCCTCTGAAGCCCATTTGGGGTTTCAGAGCAAGGAGTTGGGAGGAGATGTCAGTGATCTGAAACCCGGGATTATCCAGGGTGCCTAGGGCGGGTTAAATCAGAGATGAGTGCAGAAACAGTGTTTAGAAACCTGTGTAGTAATTTAACAGTCATTTCATGTCTATTAAATCCAATAATATAAAACATTTGGACTTACATTTTGTATATTTGTTGTATTTCATTTTCTAATGTTTTTTCATGGCCTTGTGAAAGATAAACTGAGACACATTAAATTTTGAAAAGTTTATTTGAGCAAACAATTTGAATGGGGCAGCACCAAAACTGAAAATGGTTAGGGGTGCTCCGCAGGTGGTGCCTAGGACAGAGGTTTTTATAGCAAAACAAAGCAAAGAAGTTAATTGGCTGTAACGTAAATATTTGCCTTATTTTGGAAAATTTAATTATTTGGCTGTTATGATAGTTGTTCTAGAGTTTTATTTTTTCAGATTGAAGAAAATCTAGTTGACTATGATTAGTTGTTTTTTGATTTTTGTTTTCTAAGATTCAAGTGCATTGATTCTGGCTTAGGTTTTGGTTTGTTGAGGTAGGTAGGATACGCTAGCTACCAAAGGCATTAGAGCTACCCCAGACTACCAGCCTCCTTGTTTAACTGTTTTAACAGTATTTTGTAAAAGTATGCTGGATTGGAAATTTTAAAAGATTGGTCCTTGGTTTGAGAAGCAATAGGACACTCCATCTCTATGGAGACTTCATATTAAGCTATGTTATATAGTGAGTCCTTCTGCAAGACCTTTTTCTTCTTCTTCCCTTCTGCTCTTCCTCTAGATTCATCTTTTACGGATATGAGAAATGTTATTAGCTGCATAAGAATTTTTTTTGGAAAGCTGCTAAAATGCATTTTTTAAGTGTAGTTAAGATCTGCATATTGGTAACATACCTATTATGAACACAATATTTGTTTTTAGAGTGAGGGCTTCTGCTTATATCTGTTTGGGGCGTGAGTGTATATTGTATAAGGACTTAGTAGTGTTGCTTTCAGAAAATTACTTTGTGGTTTCTTTTTCCTGTCAGTGGTTGAAAGCTGTTACTCACCTGTCTGGATTTATCTGTGTGAGAACTTGAGTCTTACTTTGTTTCAAAGAATCCTGTCCTTTTCTTTTCAGACTTAGTTTAAATAGAGGGATTTAAGTTTGTATTTGTATTATTTTATTCTCTTTTGTGGCCTAGAATCTGCTTTGTCTAAGGTAACATGTTATTGTTTAACTCTTGGAAGGCAGTAACGTATTTGAGTTCATTTTGCAAACCTTATTTTTTTAAGTAAAGTTTATTTTTGTTATAAAAATAATAGAAATTTGGAATACTACAAACCCCGGGGGAAAAAATTCTTAGCATTCAAAGATATGTACATTTACTTCCTGTGAATATTACTTTCTGTCTTTTTTCTATGAATAGTTTTCATGATGTCAGGTTTTTCTTCTCTTTTTTAAACCTGGTTAGGTCCTAGTGTTACTGGGAATGACGTTGTACCTCAGCTCTTTGTCTTCTTGAAGGAAAGAATTCAGTTAAGAGACAGAGTTTGTGCAGGCACAGAACGGCAAGTACACTCCGAGTCACGGAGCAGGCTGACCCAAGAGAGGAAAGCAGCCTCACCTTACATTGTGTGAGAGTTTTTATTTCTATGGGTGGAATTGTCTCCCCCTCTGTCTCCAGTACCACGCATTCTCCCAGCTCGCATGCCTTGTACTGCCTTCTCGCTCCCAAGGCTGTCTGCGCTCCTTACAGTGGCCCTGAGAAGCAGGGTGTATATTCTGACAAGCAGAATAGTTTCCCTCTCGCTAGCTTCTAATAATACATCCCCTTGATTTAGGGGCATAGGTGAACCTGGATTCCTGCTGGGCTAGTAAGGTGCTGGTGCCCTACGTGATGGCAGCTGTAAGGGGTCTTGACCTAAGAAGGAGCTGCAGCAGGGGGCTTCCTAACGGGGGCTGGGCCTCTCCTCCTGCTCATTTCTGTCTACCTACCCTATCATTAGTGTATATACAGTTGCCTCAGTCTATGTTTATTTGTCAATATTAAAATATAAGAAAATGTTAGGAGATTTTGCAAAGAAATATACTTGAGTTCTGTTTAAATTATCTCTGAATATGGGTAAAAAAATTGAGTAAAGTTAAAGATTGCAAAAAATCATCAAATACTTGAGACTATGCTACATGCATTAAACTTTTTCTATAGATCTAGAACTTATTTGTGAACATATATATCCATATTTCTTAGTTTGGTGCAGCTGTTGATCTTTAGTTGGCAGTTAATTCTTGATTTGGGCAACATTTCTTGCCTTCTTGCTATTTTTAATTTACTCTGTCATTCTATTATGTTTTTAGTATTAGGGAGATTAAAGCAAGGATAATTTCATTGAAACAATAAATATATTTCCAACAAAGCGCCAACCTAGTATACACACACCCATATTTCTAGTCACAGATCCTACATACATACAACCTGTTTTTTTATTTAAAAGTTTTCACATGAATGAATGTTGTCTAGATTTTCGGTCAAGATGGCAGAGTAGGTAAACTCTGTGCTGGCCTCCTTTCTTGACCACATCATAGTTAACAACTAAACTACAGAACAACCATCATTGAGCATCGCCTGAAGTGTAGCTGGACAGAAGTCCTACAACTTAGAATCTACAGAAGAAGCCACGTTGAAACTGGGAACAAAAAAGTATTATTTAAATGTGTTTTTTTTTTTTTAAAAAAAGAATGTTCTCTATAAGGAAACATAGTGGGAAGATTTATTTTTACTAACCGAAGAATACAGAATACGTAGTATTTTTTAAAGTTTAGGAGAAGTTAACACTTCTCTTAATTCCACCACCGTCTTATTGCCTAAAATACGAGGTCTGATGATTAAGTTCTCGAACTCATCCTAGAAAAAGTGCTACATAGCTCATTGCTGAGTATTACTATGGTCATCTTTGAAGTACTCCCCCTGGGAAGCTATGCACCGATGCCAGTGCCTAGTCCACCCTTCAGAGCAATTTTGGAACTCTTTCTGGAATGGCCATCAGAGCTGTCGTCATATTACCCTTGATGTCTTGAATGTCATCAAAATATCTTCCTTTCAATATTTCCTTTATCTTTGGCTAAAGAAAGAAGTCATTGGGGGCCAGATCAGGTGAGTAGGGAGGGTGTTCCAATACAGTTATTTCATTACTGGCTAAAAACTCCCTCACAGACAGTGCCGTGTGAGCTGGTGCATTGTCGTGATGCAAGAGCCATGAATTGTTGGCGAAATTTCACACAGTCTTTACAGCAGTTCCAAATAGTGAACTAGGTTAACGTTTGTCCAATTGGTACAAATTCATAGTGAATGATCTCTCTGATATCTGAGACTAGATTAACTGAACAAATTCATAGCGAATGATCTCTCTGATATCAAAAAAGGTTAGCAACATTGTTGCAACAAGTTCACGAACTTAATTGTCCGACCTCATATATTTTTTGTATGGTTGCAATCATATGCAATCTGATAATTAAGTTCGTGACCTTACAACTGTGCGCTTACATTGGCAGCACTGTACAAACAGCTCAGTAAGGTGTCATAACCTTGGTATATCAGTTTCTCACAGCTGTGTTTGTGTCGACGTGTGGTGGTGTCTTGCTGAGTGGTGTTCATTATTGTTGTGTGTGTTTGTGTGCCTTCGCGAGACTGTCTGAGCTTGAATTAGAGCAGCAAACAAACATTAAATTTCTTGTTAAACTTAGCAAGAGTGGAAGTGAAATCAGGGACATGTCAGTCCAAGTTTATGGAGATAACGCCATGAAGAAAACAGCAGTATACAAATGGGTTAAAAATTTTCCTGAGGGGAGAGAGCACGTCACTGTGAAGAGAGGTCAGGGTGGCCAGTAACGTGCAGAACTGACGAAAACATTGCCAAAATTCGTCAAATTATGTGTCAGAATCATCAGCTGACTGAGAAGTATAGCGGACTAAATAAATATCCATAGAGAAACAGGCAAATCTTAACTGTAAATCTTGGCATAAGAAATCTTGGCAAATCTTGTGTGCAAAATTGTCCCAAAGGGGCTCACTGATGAACAAAGCAAAGGAGAGTCAAAGTTTGCCAAGACCTTTTGGAAAGGCAAGATGCTGTTTTGGGCCATGTTATTACTGTTGATGAAACATGGGTGAACCAACATAAGCCTGAAACAAAGCGTAAAAGTGCTCAGTGGAAGTCAGCCACTTCTCCATTACCAAAAAAGTTCCGTCAGTCCAAATCTAGAGTCAAAAGGATGTTGCTAACCTTTTTTGATATCAGAGGGACTATTCATTATGAATTTGTACCAACTGGACAAACAGTTAACCAAGTTCACTATTTGGAAGTGCTGAAAAGACTGTGTGAAAAAGTTAGACGAAAACAACCTGAACTTTTCGCCAACAATTCATGGTTCTTGCATCATGACAATGCACCAGCTCACATGGCACTGTCTGGGAGGGATTTTTAGCCAGGAAACAAATAACTGCATTGGAACACCCTCCCTGTTCACCTGATCTTGCCCCCAATGACTTCTTTCTTTACCCGAAGATAAAGGAAATATTAAAAGGAAGACATTCTGATGACATTCAGGACATCAAGGATAATCCGATGACAGCTCTGATGGCCATTCCAGAAAAAGAGTTCCAAAATTCCTTTTAAGGACTAGGTGCTGGTGTCAGTGCATAGTTTCCCAAGGGGAATACTTCTAAGGTGACTGCAGTGATACTCAGCAATGAGGTATGTATCACTTTTTCTAGGATGAGTTCACAAACTTAATCATCAGACCTCGTTTGTTTGTTTTTTCTCTCTGTAGCCAGTGGGTATAGTGATGACATGCTTTGTTAGACTCTCAGGGCTGTATTCTCATTTCTGAGATTTAGCTAAAATTTCTTGTTTGGGTTCACTTCACCTAATTCGGAATGTGGAGGGTATGAGTATTTATTTCCATGGAGAAATTCTTTTGGCTTCAGACTGGCTCTCCAGTGCATTGTGTGATCTGGAATATTATTTTCAAATTACTTCCTGGCAACCTCTTTGTCTGTTTCCCATCAAAAGAGTGAAAAGGTAACATGGTTAGTTTGCCCTCTTCAGGTTGGTTGGGATAGTCATGAGAATTCCCAAGATTTTGTTAATTTCTCCAGTGTATCTCATAGAAGAAGCATTGTTAAGGTGTGCTAGGACGCTGGCCACACTTCTCTTCTCCACCCTAGACTTTCGTGTTTTGTATCCTAGGCCATTTGCCACCAGTTTTTAAGGTTCATAACATTGACTCGTGACTCTTTCTGTTTCTCTCTGGTTGTAGTTTGCTTGGTTGGTTGGGGTTTTTTTTTTTGCTGTTTTTTTTTTTTGTTTGTTTTACAATTTTTGACTCATAAGACTAGCTTTTCATGGAGAGAAATTCTTTTAAGCCTTTTTATCTCTCCATTTTAATGTAGAATCAGTGAAGACATGCTAGGCAATTTTTCCATAGTTACATTAATTTTAGAGGAGAAATTGCCTGGCCTATTAGGTCTTCAATTTTTCCCCCTCTCTCGTAGTAGCCACGTTTATTCAAATTAAAATTCTTCTAAATTTTAAAAAATATTATTGATTTGAATATCATAGTATTGGAAAAATGCTAAAACTACAATGTTTATAGTTAAACCTAACCTAATGCATATAAGAATCCCAAAATTTCCCTTCTCCTCTATTTCATGTGTATCTCACAGGTTTAAAAGAGAGATTGGAAATCAAGCCAGTGAACCTCTTTTATGTCTAAAAGAATTTTATAAGCTTCACCTTTTAAATATGCTGATATACCAAAGTCTTTGGATGGCCTTGGCTTTTTTCCATTACAGAGGTCATAAAAGAAGTTCACTTTTATTTGGCAATATTGACTTGTGGATTTTTGTTATAACCCTTAAATGTGTGTTTTATTCATGCCAAGACCTGATTTACATATAAAGTGTAGTCCAATAAAGGAAGATACACTGTCTTTCACACTTTGACAATAAACAGACAACTATCATAACTGTCTTGTTTAGTTTTTAGATTTTTAAATGGAAAATACCGACATTGTAGATTGTAGGTATGTTAAGAACCCTCAGTGATCCTTCTTGTCATGATTTATGATTGTTCTTTACACTTTGGTTTAAATTCTGTTAGCCATATAATAGTTAACTGTCTTGTTCAGAGTTGACTTGAACTGTGTCTCAGGATCTGAAATAAGAAAACTGTGTACAATTGTCTAATGAAGGTGCTTGAAATTTCAATCATTGTATTTTAATGCTATTTGTAGGATATGTAATAGTTGTAACCTAAGTTTTCATTCTTTTAATTTTTAATTAAAAGTATTTTTTTTAATTACAGTTGACATTCAATATTATATTAGTTCAGGTGTACAACATAGTGGTTAGACATTTATATAATTACATTTTCGTACTTTAAGAAGATTCTCTGTAACTGAGATTGAGACACACACACATACACACACACATACACACACACTGTCACATACATATGATTTGCTGAACTAAGTCTAGACCTTACTTGGGTTAGACTACTGTGGGGAAACTACTGTTTTTTCTCCTACTTTTTACATGGTTACATGCAAAGGACACACAATCATTGTCTCTGGTGCTCCATTGCTATAATAGAATGTACCACCTTTTATTTTCTTTTATCAGAACTTTTTTTGGATTTTGTTGATTTCATTACTTAATACAGTAAGTTCTCACTTAACATCATCGTCAATAGGTTCTGACTTTTAGTTAAACAATGTATAATGAAACCAATTTTACCACAGGCTTATTGATATAAACAAGAGTTAAGTTCCTTTGCTATCTCATTAACTTTATAATGAAATGACTTTGAATGAAACTGTGTTGAGGACCTGCTGTACTTTATTTTACTCAGTACTCTATCAAGATACTGTGGTGTAGTCTTTCAAACTGTGTTTATTGATTCAAAAAGAATGAGGAATGCAAAGCTATCATATTTTTGTCTTTCATAGCTATTAACTTTATCTGTGTTTAAAATAAAGTCCTGTATATTCATTGTGGGAGCTTCTGAGTTTTATAGAGGAATTTAACTATTTTAAAGGCCATGATTTAATATTTTTGTATAATTTTTGTTTCTGTTCAAGATTCCCTAATTAGCGATAATAGTGATTTATACCTTAAAAAAATTTTTTTTTATACATTATTTTGTTCAACTCTTAATAGCCTTAACAGAGCTTTTAGTTTTCACTATTACAAACTTTACTGTGGTCCTTATTTATAAACCTTTGCATACGTCTCTATCATACACATTCTTAGAGGCAGAATCGCTGAATCAAAGGCTATATACACTCTTAAGGCTTTTGATACAATTTGCCAAATCCAGTTATTTTATTCCTACTAAGGTTGAATATTTTTACTGTATTCTATTGTTTGTGCCATTTGCTCATTACTAAAAATATTAGGTCCATCTCTTTTTATTCATTTATAAGAGTTCTTTTATAGTACTCATATCAATGTTTTGGCAAATAAATTACAAAGGGACTCTCCTTCAAGTTTGTTATTTCCCTTTTGTTTTGCTTTATTTTGTTTTTCAGAGCTTTTGCCTTTTAATTTACAAAATTTCTTTTACATAGATATTTAAAATTTTTATTTTGTAAAATTTTTCATTCTTTTATGAATCTTTTTTCCTTTTTGCTTTTATGCTTAAAAAGTTATTTCCTATCCAGTGAGTATGTAAATTGTCATTAACAGTCAAATGAAATTCTTTAATTTAGGGTTTTAAAAAAATTTTACTGGGAGTGGCCAGTTAGCTCAGTTGGTCAGAACGTGGTGCTAATAACACCAAGGTTGCCCTCCTTAAAAAAAACAAAAATTTTACTGCCCCAACAAAATTTCTTATTACTAATTATTTACTCAGCCTGCTGTTACAAACTTACTGAAGAAATGACATTTCCCCTTTCTGTCAAATACGGGATTTCTGATAAATGCTGCCTAATAGAAGTTTGATATTAGGGAAAATAATCTTATCTTTGGTATGTATGCATTGTTCAACAAGAGCCAGTGTATTTTAATTTTTCAAACGATGATATTTCAAATGATGAAATGATGATATAAAAAGAATGAAAATCAAATCAATAATTACAAATACCCCACATAATTCTGGTTTTATTTTATTTTTAATTTCTTTTTTAGCTACTCCCTAACATAAAGCACTGGTGATTTATTTTGCAGAATCCTTGCAGCCTTTCCTGGAAGCCTGTAGCAACACTTTATTTTTTCGTACTTGCTCTGTGCTGCTTCGAACCCCTAAGCTTGATCTTCAAATACTAGAAAAGCTCAGTATTATTCTACAGAAACTTTCTAAAATCAAGTAAGAATTTCTTATTTCTAACATTTTTTTTATTGAAAGATATCTTATTGTGATCACTTAGACCTTTCTATATCCTCTACTAGTTCAACTTTGATTATTAAAGCAAATTTCCAATAAACCTGTGGAACATTAAGATTCATAAATATTAATGCTTATATAAGATCACATACTTAATGGTAGAGTAGAATTAGAGTTTTAATCTTAGAATGATTTGTTTCTGTAGTTCATTTCTGCTAAATGAACTTTAAGTACCACAAACAGAGTATATAAAACTTAAGAGCAAATTTTAGCAACCAAGTGATAGCATCAGAACAAATTATTGCACACTGGTATTCTGTAATGCCACAGGTGAAAATAAAAAAGATAGTAAAAGTATATTTTGCAGATTCTTATTGATGTAATGAAGTTAATTTAGGGAATGAGAATAAAACAGGCAGAAAAGATTTAAAATAATGTTAGTAACTGGGTTTATTTTAGGAAACTATTATGGGCTTGCTATGGCCACTAATTTGGATTTTGTTGTAAGAATCGAAGGCTTTTTTTTTTTTTTAATTTCCTCTTCTTTCCCTCATTCAAACATTGGTATAACCATTTTTAAAATTATAAATAAAGGACAGGTTTTAAGCTATGTTTTTCTTGAGTCTTGGTATAGCATAGTAGTGTTTCTTTTGAGGCAAATCTGAACACCTTTTATCTCATTTTTATAACAGTAAAATTATGATTTTGGTTCAGCTCCTCTGCACCCTCCCTTCCCCTCACCCACGATTTCCATGGTAGTGAACTTAGATATTGTACCAGGCCTCATGATACTTGAATAGTAAATATAATGCATCTTCAAATTATTTATAGATATGTGATAGTGGGTCCATATGTTCTATGTGGTGCCTAGTACACCGTACCACACCACAGTAAATTATTAATTGTTAAATTGTAACTTCATAATCAGCTCACCAAATTATTAGTTTTCATCTGGTATCAGTTAGCTTACCAACTCATTGTCTTCCCTTTCTTGCAGACTGCATGTACCATGTTTGTCTTGATTTGTAATCAGTAAATTCTCAGTAAGGCCTATTGTAGTTTAGTTGTGGTGCCATGAAGCTGCAATTACATTACTTAGGTTTAATTCTTGCTTAAGTCTCAATGCATGGTATTTTTAAAAAATAGTCCCAAAGTGCAAGTATATCCGTGGGCCAAAGTGTTTTAATTGTCTGTGATGTGTTTGATAGCTTATGTTAATTTCAGATTTAGATAAAGAACTAGAGCAAAGCTTGCACAAGAGGCTTAGGAATAGTTGATGCTCAAGGAATCTCAAAGTAAATCTTTAAAAACACAAAGATGTAAATCCTTTTGTATCAAATGGGCGGTTACATACAGTTATTTGAATTTCTCTCAAGATGTAAGTATATGTAGACAAGGAAATAAGAAATATGTAATAAGATATAATTCTAACTAATTGATAATGAAATTACTGACTGGTTGTTAGAAGGAGGATGGTTAAAAAGGTATTTTGGAGCTAAGGCAAAAGGTAAACCAATATTCTGCTACTTTAAAAAGCCCAGCTTAACTAAAATAAGATGATCGAGTATTTGACTCTATAGCTATGAGGAAAAGCAATTCTGACGTATTGTAATAGTGAATAGGGTGCAGTTTTCAGGATTGTAAAACAGTTTATTTTTTAAACTGTTTATAAAAATAAACAGTTTATTTTCTTCACTAAAAACACATGCCATTTTCCCACTTTACACATAAGTGATCTTTCAGTGTGTCATCACAGATCAACTCCCTGTGTGTGTAATTAAATTAATGTACTCATTCTCTTATAGGAGTAATAAGAAGCTCTTTGAACTTTTTACAATTCATCTGATGCTTCAAGAAATACAAAGGACGACACATCCAGAACATGCCTTTCTCTGCATTAACCTCAATTCAACTCTGTTCAATTTGGGTTTAACAAAATGCAACTCTGTGGCCTCCAATGCAAGCCATTAGCCTGCCTTATTACTATTTCATGTATATTATATATGTGTTGCTTATTTGTAAGACTGCAAAAATCATCAAAGTAACTAAACAGTTACCAAGTAAAGTTTTCAGTAGCATCATTTATCATGAAAAATAAAATAGGATTTATTTTTCACTTTAAAATTGAAATCTATAGAAGCTCTGGAGTTTTTGGAGTGTTACAGTTCAACTAAGGTAGTACTAATGTGCAAGATGGAATTTCTAGAATCAATGACATGGGTTACTTTTTGTAAAAGTGCTTTAGAAAAATTCTTAAAATTATGTGATTATTTGGAATAAAATTGGTGTTTATGTGGGCACAGGGCTAGATCATGTTGTCATTCTGTTTTCTTAACATATTAGAAATCTCTGCTTTTAGAAGCAAAAGTACGTGTTTTTTAACTACCATCTTTGTATCATTACTTTTCTATATACCCTAGATTCACAAATAGATTTTTTTAAAAAAAGATTTTATTGGGAAAGGGGAACAGGACTTTATTGGGGAACAGTGTGTACTTCCAGGACTTTTCCAAGTCAGGTTGTTGTCCTTTCAATCTTAGTTGTGGAGGGCACAGCTCAGCTCCAGGTCCAGTTGCCGTTATTAGTTGCAGGGGGCACAGCCCACCATCCCTTACGGGAGTTGAGGAGCGGAACTGGCAACCTTGTAGTTGAAAGCCCTTGCTCCAACCAACTCAGCCATCTGTTCAGCCGGGAGCTTAGCGGCAGCTCATTGACTTCATTCTAGTTGCAGAGAGCGCAGCTCACTGGTCCATGTGGGAATTGAACCGGCAGCCCCGTTGTCCAGAGCTTGCACTCTAACCAACTGAGCCACCCGTCCACCCACAAATATATTTTTTTATTGGTGCTGTTCAGAGTACATTAGAGAAAGAATTTTTGTTTTTTCTAGTTTTATTTTTTCCAATAATTATTGCCAAAGTGTATACGTACAACTTAAAAAATTTTTTACACTGAAGAATAAACAAAAATATCATAGTCCCAACATATAGAGATACCTCTTGCTATAGCCGAAGATGAGTGAAGTATCCAGAAACAAAAAAATTCTATCAGTACTTTAGAAAACAGAGTCAATATTACGAGAACAAAAGAGCAGCTCTCTCAGAACACAAAGTACCTAGAGATGGTACCAATAAGAGAAGGGTTGCCAGATGGTAGAACAGAGTGGCACTTCAGCATGGGGTATTTAATGTTTCTGAGGAGAATAGAACAAATAAAGCAGAAACATTATTCAAAGATATATCTGAATAAAAGATTTTAGGGGCTAAGGAAAGATCTGCATGTACAGACTGAAAGAGCTCATCATGTTCCTGAAAAATCAGTGAGAAATGGACTCCATAATTAGATATATCCTGTAATTTAGATACATTACAATTATAATTTAATTATAAGTATTATAAGACTAAAGGCAAAAACAAAGCTAGTTACCTACAAGAGAAGAAAAATGAAGCTAGCCTTATACAATGCCAGAAGTTGATAGGGAACCGTCCCCTCAGCTTTTGAGAAGGAAACTTTTAATCCAAGAATTTAAATCTAGTGAAGATGTCTTTCATAAGGTGAAGACAATGGAAAGAGGTTTTCAGATATGCAAGTGTTCGGAAATTATATCACTTATGTGCTATTCTTGAGAAAAGCACTTAGATTATTCTAACCAATTTAGAGATGAGGTAAAATTGCGTTTATTAAATCAACCTCATTCCAAAAGACTAATGAACACTGAAATCACTTAAACATAAATACATTGAAATAATTGTTGTAAATCTGTTTTTAAAATGAAGTGAAATATTCTTCAAAAGGAAAATAATGGGAAAAGTAATAATTTATTAGTAAGTATTTGGGTACGAATATATTAACCAATGTTAAAACCTGCTTATTAATGGGACCGTGAGGTTGGAGGAGATGGGGAAGAGCTAGTAAAGAAAATTTTGTACATTTTCATCAGAAATAGAGTCACAATGTTCCATTTCAATATTAACTTTGACAATTAGAAAAATAAGGATAAAAGAATGCTTTTCGAAAATGTCAAGGTAACTACTATTCAAAGCAAGATATTCTCAAAACATTGAAGAAGAAAAAATATCTACAAAGATACAGCAGAATATAAAAAGCCAGGAACATGTAAAGAACAAAAATATTTAGGATAAATAAAAGAGGTTTTTAAAATTATCTCTGTGCTGATAAATTTGAAAATCTGGATGAAATTGACTATTTTCTGGGGGGGGGGAAACTCAAAATTATCTCAAGAAATCTGCATTAGAAAATCATTAAACCCTTTTATAAAATTATAAAACAATTCTTTTTAAAAGTGACATCAGGTCCAGGTATTTTACAGATGAATTGTTTTAACATTTCAAGGAAGAAATATTCAAACTGTCCCGGAATGTAGAAAAAGCATCCTAATTTATTTTCTAGTTAGCCTGAATCCAGTACCAAAAAATTAACAAAGAAAGAATAAAATAGATTCAAAAGTCTTAAAGAATTTGGAACAAATCAACACCAACTGTATATTACAGAAATATTAATCCATGACAAAGTAATTTAGCATGCTTTCTAGCATGCTTGATCCTTGAACAACACAGGTTTAAATCACAGGTTTTTTAAATATGTCTTCCTTATGATTTTCTTAACATTTTCTTTTCTGTAGCTTATTTCATTGTAAAAATACAGTACATAATACATATAACATACAAAATATGTATTAATCGACTGTTTATGTTAATAGTTATGGCTTCTGGTCAACAGTGGGTTATTAGTAGTTAAGTTTTTGGTGAATCAAAAATTTTGTGCAGATTTTCAGTTGCACGGGGTGTTTGGCGCCCCTAACCCTTGCATTGTTCAAGAGTCAACTGTACAAGGTTGGCTTTCTGGTAAGAAGGATGTATTTTACATTATTTGTAGAGCAAAGGAGGAAAACTATACACTATTATATAGCCTAAAAATAATTATATTCAACTTGGATTCCTGATGAAACTTATTGCAGTATGTATAAAGGAATATAAAATCAACAACAAATTCACTATGAAACACTAGCGACATACCTACTAAGGTTAGGAATAGTATTAGGTAGTGCACTAATAAACTCTATGTCATACACTTTGGGGTATTTAAGAAAGCATAACTTTGGCAAAGGAGAAAAAAAATTATCATTTGCAGATAGTGTGATTTCCTGGAAAACTAGGATTCTTAACAAAACTTCAGCAAAATGCCTAATTATAGAATATATAAAAAGCAAAGCCTTTAAATATTCTAGCAATAATTAATATTTCACTTACAATATGAATAAATTTCTATAACTTAATGAAGTTATATAAAATAGCAATCAAACATAAGAAATGTTCACAACCTAAACAAGAGACTGTCAAAACTTTGTTGAGGGAGATCAAAAGAGACTTCATGGAGACATAACACCATGTTCCTGAATGAAAAGACTTGATTTTGTAGGGATGTAAAATCTCCCCAAAATACTTTATACATTTCAACTGAAATTATTTCCATCAGTATTCCAAAAGAATTCTTTTTTGAACTTGGAAAAATCATTCTAATGCTCATATGGAAAAATAAACAGGCAAGATTAGAGAAGATTTTTAATTTTTAAAATTTAAATTATTGTTGATTTATTGGACTTGCCTGGAATTGCTAGCCATATTTTTTACGTTTTGATTTAGTTTTTTTCTTGTTTTCCATTACAGTTGACATTCAATATTATTTTATATTAATTTCAGATGTACAGCATAGTGGTTAGACATTTATATAATTTATGCAGTGGTTGCCTGATTAGCCATGTCTACCTGGCACTATATATAGTTGTTGCAACATTATTTACTATATTCTCTATGCTGTACTTTACATCCCCATGATTATTTTGTAATTACCAATTTAAATTTCTTAATCCCTTCACCTTTTCCACCCAGCTCCCTAATCCCCCTCCCTTCTGGCAACCATCTGTTCTCTGTATCTATGAGTCTGTTTCTGTTGTGTTTGTTCATTTATTTTCTCCTTTAGATTCCACGTATAGGTGAGATCATATGGTATTTGTCTTTCTCAGTCTGACTTATTTCACTTAGCATAACCCTCCAGGTCCATCCATGTCATTGCAAATGGTAAGATTTCATTTTTTATGGCTGTGTAATATTCCATTATATATATATACCACTTCTTCTTTATCCAATCATCTATTGATGGGTACTTTGGCTACTTGCATATCTTGGCTACTGTAAGTAGTAAGGCAATGAACATAGGGGTGCATATATCTTTCTGAATTAGTGTTTTGGATTTCTTCGGATAAATACCCAGAAGTGGAATTGCTGGGTCATAAGGTAGTTCTATTTTTAATTTTTTGAGAATCCTCCATACTGTTTTTCCACACTGGCTGCACCAATTTGCAATTCCACCAAAAGGACAAGAGGGTTCCCTTTTCTCCACATTCTCACCAGCACTTGTTGTTTATTGATGATAGCCATTCTGACAGGTGTGAGGTGATACCTCATTGTGGTTTTAATTTGCATTTCTTTTTTTTCTTCAGCAAATATATCCTTTATTTTTTTTAATTTGTTGGGGTGACAATTGTTAGTAAAATCACATAGATTTCAGGTGTACTATTCTGTATTACATCATCTATAAATCCCATTGTGTGTTCACCACCCAGAGTCAATTCTCCTTCCATCACCATATATTTGATCCCTCTTACCTTCATCTCCCACCCCCTTAATTTGCATTTCTAATGATTAGTGAATTTGAGCACCTTTTCATATGTCTATTGGTCATCTGTATGTCCTCTTTGGAGAAGTGTCTATCCAGGTCCTTTGCCCATTTTTCATTTGGTTGGTTTGTTTTGTGCTGCATTGTATGAGTTCTTTATAGATTTTGCATCTTAACCCCTTGTCAGATGTATCACTGATGAATAACCTCTCCCATTCGGTAGACTGTCTTTTTGTTTTGCTGGTGGTTTCCAACAACTGTGCAAAAACTTTTTAGTTTGATGTAGTCCCATTTGTTTATTTTTTTTGTTTTGTTTCCCTAGCCTGAGGAAATAGATCGGAAAAAAATATTGTTAAGGCATTATCAGAGAGTTTACTGCCTATATTTTCTTCTAGGAGTTATATGGTTTGGGGCCTTACATTTAAGTCTTTAATCTATTTTGAGTTTATTCTTGTATATTGTGTGAGAAGGTGGTCCAGTTTCATTTTTTTGCACATATGTGTCCATTTTCCCCCACACCATTTATTGAGTAGACTGTCTTTTACCCCACTGTATATTCTTGTCTTCTTTGTCGTAGACTAAATGACCATATAGGCAAGGGCTTATTTCTGGGCTCTCTATTCTGTTCCATTGATCTATGTGTCGGTTTTTATGCCAGTACCATGCTATTTTGATTACTATAGCCTTGTAGTATAGTTTGAAATCAGGTAGTGACACCTCCAACTTTGTTCTTCTTTCTGAAGATTGCTGTGGTTATTTGGGGTCTTTTGTGATTCCATATAAATTTTAAGATTGTTCTAGTTCTGTGAAAAGTGCCATTTGTATTTTGATCTGGATTGCACTGAATCTATAAATTGCTTTGGGTAGAATGGGCATTTTGATTATGTTAATTCTTACTATCCATGAACACGGTATACAAGTATGCTTCCTTTTATTTATATCTTCTTCAGTTTCTTCTATGTCTTATAGTTTTCCGAGTACAGGTCTTTTACCTCCTTGGTTAAGTTTTTTCCTAGGTATTTTTTAAAAAAAATGAGATTGTTTTCTTAATTTCTGTTTCTCACACTTCATTATTGGTATATAAAAATGCAACTGATTTCTGAATATTAATTTTGTACCTGCTACTTTACTGAATTCATTTATAAGTTCTAAAAGTTTTTTTTAATGGAATCTTTAGGATTTTCTATATATAGTATCATGTCATCTGCAAATAATGACAGTTTTATTTCTTTCCAATTTGGATGCATTTTATTTCTTCAGGAGTCAAACACAGATGGAGTGAATAGAGACGAAAGGCGGAGGTTTGAGCTGCCTAACAGACTTCCTGCAAAGGAGATAACTGATTTGTAAACTATATGAGCTAAGTTATAATTCAGCATTTCTCAGCATCAATCCTCTACAAAGATTTTTATTGGCTGTATTCTGATTAGTTCCTTGGGAACCAAAGTTGTTGTTCTCATTCTGTAGACAGGGAAATTCCAGAAGCCTTTGCTGACATAGAGAGTAGGGAGGAGCTGAAGCACCTGGCCTTGGAGCTAAGTTTTTCAAATGAGGGAGTTTGGCTTGGCAGGCACACCTTCAATTCCTGCGCCTGCACCCAGGGGTGGCATGTCTGGATTAACGGATGCCTGCTGTTTGAAAGAGGAAAAAAGCGGCCAAGTGGCCCTTCCCAGCTTGAAGATCTCAACTGTAGCTGGCAGCAGTTCTGTCCTGGCAGGGTACAGGAGCTGTCCTCTGGCACACACTCGTTGAAAGGGGAGCTGCTTGGACAGCTGTGGCATGTTTACCTTGCTTCTCCGCCAAGACCATCAACTTGAATCTAATCAGTCTCGACTTTCACATATTTTTATTATGTGTACCTTTATCACAGATTCCTAAGTAAAGGGGTCTTTTAAATACACCGTCACTGCCATCAAAAAGCAAAAGCAAAACAAAGTTCTCCTTTCTCTCATTCTCTTCAGCAGTGTTTTTTCTTCTATTTGCTGTTATCAGGCTTTTCAGAATAGAAACATTCAACATCTCGGAGGCTCGTTTTTCTCACAAAGGATGTTCTAATTCAAATCAGGTTATGTGTTACATGCTCATTCTGCACCCTCAGAATTAAATTGTTAGCTCATATTTATGTTTTCCAAAGTGCCTTTCCACCTGTTATTTTCTTTAAAATATACAAGGGAGATCAGACGTCATGATCTCTGACAGGTAAAGAAAGTTGAGCCCAGAGAACTTAAGTGACTTGCAAGTTCACACAATTTAAGAGTGAAACTGGTGAATCAGTCTGGCTTCGGGCAGAGGGCACACTCAAGGAGGGTGATTTATGGAGGGACTGTTCACAGAGGAATGGGGCCTAAGGTAACCAGGAAAGCAGGGGAGGCAGCAGTTACCAGGTCCTGGGGCCAGGGGGCGCTGTGTAGAGGGGCAGCCTGACAGGGCTGTGACCTTGGGTGAAGGGATGCCCTTGGCCTCGGGCTCTGCAGGAGAGAGCCGGAGGAATAAATGCCCTCCTACCTTCTGATGGTTCTCCCTGTTGGCCAAACTCAGGAGGAAGCCCACCTAGGTCAGCCTCCCAGGCCCAGAGAATGATCCGATGGACCAACTAAAGATTCCAGACAGCCATTGAGGCTATAACTGGACACCCCAAATCCTGTCTCTTTTCATTAAGCTAAAGGCTTCTGGAGAGAGTACTGTACATACACCAGGCTCTGGAATCTGACACACGCAGGTCCCATCCCAGCCTTGACACTGGTTGTATGACCTTGGGCAAGAAGTTAACCTCTGTAAATCTTCATTTCCTTATTTATATGTTAGGCGTAGTACACACATTTAACTCTGACATTATGCTGGAGATTGAAGAGGTAGTAGCTGAAAAGCAGTTGGCCCAGTGCCAAAGAAATGCTCAAGCAGTGGATATTCTTATCAGTGATCCCATCTTCAGTTCACATAACTTACATAATACAGCCATTGAGATTTTTTCCTGTTCAGTTTCATATCAACTGGGTGCTACAGATTTGCTATGAAATGTTTTTGGAGCTTCATATAAATAACTAGACCTTGTGGTACAAACTCTTAAGCAAATTTCATGGATTGGAAAGCTGGATTGTTCAGCCCACACTTCCCCACTTGTGGAACTTCAGTCGAGTCTTTGGGGTCTGCTGGTTCAGTCCTCTCCTCAACCCCAAATTCCACACTGGGAACCACTGGTCATTACCAGCCAGAGTCGGACTGGGTCTGGCTTAAAAATGAACTGGGTCTGGGATTGGACTGGGTTCATTTTATAAACTGGACTAGCTTGGGTCCAGGGGTGGGAACAGCCAGGCTGGATCTGCATTTGTGGCTCTGTACTGTGGCCACATGCTGGTAACTGACCTTACCTGGCCCTGATTTGGGTGCCATCTGTGTCCTGCAGGTTCTGGCAGATACATAGACGGAAGCCCAGGGATACCAGCATGACTTCAGCATTGGACAGTTTATCCACTTGGAGCTCTGCCCTGCCATGCTGCCCCCTTTACTTAGGACTGTAGGTGGAAAAGACCCCTAATTAGTCCAGTTATTCCTTCAACGTCATGTTTTGCATCTAATTGTTATGAGACAGATATTATCACAATTGTTTTGCTCTCAGCTCGCATTGGCTTTTTCCTTTCCATGTCTAAGGCAACTAAGCTACTCTTCCTATGTTTCCTCCTCCTGAGCCTGTGGCCTCCTGCTTCCAGCCCTTCCTGGGCTGTGCACCTTTCCTATTTCCAGGGAACTGCTTTGTGTTGGCTGCTTGCTGAATGCCTTCCCTAAGAGGTGCACATCCATTTGCCTGCTTTCTCCCTAATCTAGAGTCTCTAGGTTCATTTGGACTGGTGACAAAAATTTATATTAATAAAGTTCACTTATTTAGATTTCAGAATATAGGAAGCCATTTTTAATCTCTAGTTTTAGATTCCTTTATCACACATCAAACTTTTTTCTTATATAACACCTCTCCAAGAATTTGTTATCCTTTTGAATTGGTAGTCTCCATATTTAATATTTTAACTCAATTTTATCCATTTCATTTTGTTGAGATTATCTTTTTAATGTACCTATGTTTCATAAAAAGTATATCTCACTTGACTTTCCAATTTGGAATTTTGGAATTAATGGTTCTAATACTTTAGAACCTCCTGAGGTATAATTTTTACTCTATCAACTTGGTAATTTAAGTATATTTGTGGTTATTTACCTTAAAATCCACTTTATCCAAAAATATATTAATGAAATATATTAGACTGAGCCAGTCCCCCTGACTTGGAGATTTAGCCTAAGTAAATAATTTCAAAGAAGGAATATATATTAAAAGTGTTTCTAGCAATGTAATTTATAATAATAAAAAATTCCCAGAAACAAGTTATATATCTAAGGGTACTAGAATATAAAGTTTGCTCGTCTACTTGAGGGAGTATTATGCAAACATTAACATAATAAATTCAACAACTGTCTAGATGCATAGGAAAAGTTTAATGAAATAGTGTTCAGTGAAAAAAGAAAACCCACAGTACTGTATATTTACTGTGGATCCAGCTACATATAAATTTATTTTTTTAATTTATTGGGGTGACAATTGTTAGTAAAATTACATAGTTTTCAGGTGTACAATTCTGTAATACATCATCTATAAATCCCATTGTGTGTTCACCACCCAGAGTCAGTTCTCCTTCCATCACCATATATTTGATCCCCCTTACCCTCATCTCCCACCCCCCACCCCCCTTACCCTCTGGTAACCACTAAACTATTGTCTGTGTCTATGAGTTTTTGTTTCTCACTTGTTTGTCTTGTTCTTTTGTTGTTTTTGGTTTATATACCACATATCAGTGAAATCATATGGTTCTCTGCTTTTTCTGTCTGACTTATTTCGCTTAGCATTATACTCTCAAGATCCATCCATGTTGTCACAAATGTTCCTATATCATCTTTTCTTACTGCCGAATAGTATTCCATTGTGTATATATACCACAACTTCTTTATCCATTCATCTATTGAAGGACATTTTGGTTGTTTCCATGTCTTGGCCTCCGTAAACAAAGCTGCAATAAACATTGGAGCACACGTGTCTTTATGTATAAATGTTTTCAGATTTTTGGGTAGATACCCAGGAGAGGGATTGCTGGGTCATATGGTAATTCTATTCGTAATTTTTTGAGGAACCTCCACACTGCCTTCCATAACGGCTGCACCAGTCTGCATTCCCACCAACAGTGTATGAGGGTTCCTTTTTCTCCACAGCCTCTCCAACACTTGTTACTATTTGTCTTGTTGATGATAGCCATTCTGACTGGGGTGAGGTGATATCTCATTGTGGTTTTGATTTGCATTTCTCTGATGATTAGTGATGTTGAGCATTTTTTCATATGTCTATTTGCCATTTGTATGTCCTCTTTGGAGAAATGTCTCTTCAGGTCCTCTGCCCATTTTTCAATTGGGTTGTTTGTTTTTCTGTTGTTGAGTTGCATGAGTTCCTTGTATATTCTGGATATTAGCCCCTTATCGGAGGCACTGTTTGCAAAAATCTTCTCCCATTCAGTTGGTTGCCTCTTTATTTTGTCGATGGTTTCTTTTGCTGTGCAGAAGCTTTTAAGTTTCATATAGTCCCATTCATTTATTTTAGCTTTTACTTCCGTTGCCTTTGGAGTCAAATTCATAAAATGCTCTTTGAACCCAAGGTCCATAAGTTTAGTACCATTGTTTTCTTCTATGCAGTTTATTGTGTCAGGTTTTATGCTTAAGTCTTTGATCCATTTTGAATTAATTTTGGTACATGGTGACAGACAGAAGTCCAGTTTCATTCTTTTGCACATGGCTATCCAATTCTCCCAGCACCATTTATTGAAGAGGCTGTCTTTCCTCCATTGTATGTTTCTAGCTTCTTTGTCAAAAATTATCTGTCCATATTTATGTGGTTGTATTTCTGGGATCTCAATTCTATTCCATTGGACGATGTGTCTGTTTTTCTGCCAATACCATGCTGTTTTGATTATTGTAGCCCTGTAGTACAAGCTAAAGTCAGGGAGTGTGATACCTCCAGTATTCTTCTTTCTTCTTACGATTGCTTTGGCTATTCGAGGTGTTTTGTGGTTCCAAACAAATCTGATGATTTTTTGTTCTATTTCTTTAAAAAATGCAATTGGGATTTTGATGGGGATTGCATTAAAGCTGTATATTGCTTTCGGTAATATGGCCATTTTAACTATGTTGATTCTTCCAATCCATGAGCATGGAATGTCTTTCCATTTCTTTGTGTCTTCTTCAATTTCTTTCAAAAATGTCTTATAGTTTTCAGCATATAGGTCCTTCACATCCTTGGTTAAGTTTATTCCTAGGTATTTTATTCTTTTTGCTGCAATTGCAAAAGGAATTGTTTTTTGTATTTCTTTTTCTGAGATTTCATTGTGAGTATATAGGAATGCAATGGACTTTTGTACGTTGATTTTGTAGCCAGTAACTTTACTGTATTCGTTGATTGTTTCTAATAGCTTTTTGGTGGAGTCTTTAGGGTTTTCTATATATAGCATCATGTCATCTGCAAAGAGTGATAATTTAACTTGTTCATTCCCACTTTGGATGCCTTTTATTTCTTTCTCTTGCCTGATTGCTCTGGCAAGGACTTCCAACACTATGTTGAAAAGCAGAGGTGATAGAGGACACCCCTGTCATGTTTCTGAACATAGAGCAAAGGGCTTCAGTTTTTCACCATTAATTATGAGATTAGCTGAGGGCTTGTCATATATGGCCTTTATTATGTTAAGATATTTTCCTTCTATACCTATTTTATTAAGTGTTTTAATCATAAATGGATATTGTATCTTGTCAAATGCTTTTTCTGCATCAATTGATATAATCATATGATTTTTGTCCTTTATTTTGTTTATGTGATGTATCACATTGATGGATTTGCGGATGTTGAACCATCCTTGTGCCCCAGGGATGAACCCCACTTGGTCGTGATGAATAATCTTTTAATGCATTGTTGTATTCGATTTGCTAGAATTTTGTTTAGGATTTTTGCATCTGTATTCACCAGAGATATTGGTCTGTAGTTTTCTTTTTTTGTGCTGTCCTTACCAGGTTTTGGTATCAGGGTAATGTTGGCCTCATAAAATGAGTTAGGGAGTACTGTCTCTTCTTCAATTTTTTAGAAGAGTTTGAGCAGGATTGGTATTAGATCCTCTTTGAAGCTTTGATAGAATTCACTAGTGAAGCCATCTGGTCCCGGACTTTTGCTTTTGGGAAGGTTTTGGATGACTGATTCAATTTCATTACTGGTGATCGGTCTGTTTAGATTTTCCAGTTCTTCATGGTTCAGCCTTGGAAGGCTATATGTTTCTAAGAACTTGTCCATTTCTTCTAGGTTATTGAATTTGGTGGCATATAGTCCTTCATAGTATTCTTGGATGATCCTTTGTATTTCTGTGGTGTCCGTGATAACTTCCCCTTTTTCATTTCTGATTTTGTTAATTAGTGTCTTCTCCTCTTTTATCTTAGTGAGTCTAGCCAAGGGTTTGTCAATTTTGTTAATCTTTTCAAAGAACCAGCTCTTTGTCACATTAATTTTTTCTATTGTCTTTTTGTTCTCTATTTCATTTAGTTCTGCTCTGATTTTTGTTATTTCCTTTCTTTTGCTGACCTTGGGTTTCACTTGTTCTTCTTTTTCTAGTTCTTTAAGGTGTAACATGAGGTTATTTATTTGCGGGTTTTCTTGTTTCTTGAGATAGGCCTGTAATGATATAAATTTCCCCTTAAAACTGCTTTCGCTGCATCCCCAAAATTTTGGTAGGATGTATTTTCATTGTCATTTGTTTCTATGTATCTTTTGATCTCTCCTCTAATTTCTTCTTTGACCCAGTTGTTCTTTAAAAGTATGTTGTTTAATCTCCATGTATTTGTTTTTTCCTGCTTTCTTTTTGCAGTTGATATCCAATTTCAAAGCCTTGTGATCAGAGAATATGCTTGGTATGATTTCAATCTTCTTAAATTTGCTGAGGCTGATTTTATGTCCCAATATATGGTCTATCCTTGAGAATGTTCCATGTACACTAGAAAAGAATGTATAGTCTGATGTTTTAGGATGAAGTGCTCTATATATGTCAATTATGTCCATTTCATCTAATGTGTCATTTAGGGCTGCTATTTCGTTATTTATTTTCTGTTTGGATGATCTATCCATAGCTGTCAATGATGTATTTAAGTCCCCTAGTATAATTGTGTTTTGGTCAATGTCTCCGTTTAGTTCTGTTAGTAGTTGCTTGGTATATTTTGGTGCTCCCTGATTGGGGGCATAAATATTGATGACTGTTATGTCTTCTTGTTGTATAGTCCCCTTTACCATTATGAAATGTCCATCTTTGTCTCTTGTTATCTTTTTCACCTTGAAGTCTGTTTCATCTGATATCATTATGGCTACACCTGATTTTCTCTGGGTACCATTTGCTTGGAGTGTCAATTTCCACCCTTTCACTTTGAGTCTATGCTTGTCCTTGTAGCTGAGATGTGTCTCTTGGAGACAGCATATGGTTGAGTTTAGTTTTTTGATCCAATCTACTACTCTGTGCCTTTTTATTGGTGAGTTCAGTCCATTTACATTTAGGGTGATTATTGCTATGTGAGGATTTCCTGTCATTCTATCTTTAGTTTTCTGGTAAGGCTGTGTCTCCATTGTTTCTTTGCTTTTGTTGTTGTCTATTATTTCTGTGTGGTGGTATTCTATGATGTTGCCCTCTGTTTCTTCTTTTATTACACTATATATTTCAGTTCTCGATTTTTTTTGAGTGGTTACCCTTAAGTTTATGTAAAAGAAAGTTTGATATTTAGAGTATTCCATTATCTTCAGCGTGCCTACTTTCCCCATTCCCATATTATGGTTCAGGCCTTTACTCTCCCCCTTTTTGAGTTGTGGTTGCCACAAATTGTCCCTGTTGATGGTGGTCGAATAGCCTCCTTTAGTATTTCTTGTAGTGCAGGTCGTGTATTAGAAAATTCCCTCAGCTTCTGTATGTCTGGAAAGGTCTTTATTCCTCCTTCATATCTAAAGGATATCTTTGCTGGATATATTATTCTTGGCTCATAATTTCTCTCTTTCAATAGTTTGAATATTTGGTTCCACTCCCTCCTGGCTTGTAGAGTTTCTGCTGAAAAATCTGATGATAATCTAATGGGCTTTCCTTTGTAGGTTACCGTCTTCTTTTCCCTGGCTGCCTTGAGGATTCTTTCTTTGTCATTGACTTTAGACAGCTTCAATACAATGTGCCTTGGAGAAGGCCTGTTGGGATTGAGGTAATTAGGTGTTCTATTTGCTTCTTGGATTCGAGGATCCAGTTCTGTCCACAAGTTTGGGAAGTTCTCATCAACAATTTGTTTGAATATATTCTCTGTTCCCTTCTCTCTTTCTTCTCCTTCTGGTATGCCCATTATTCTTATATTGCTCTTTCTGATGGAGTCAGAAAGTTCTTGTAGAGTTCTTTCATTTCTTTTAAGTCTCAAGTCTCTTTCTTCTTCCATCTGTGTCATTTCCAGGTTTCTATCTTCGATGTCACTGATTCTTTCCTCCATCTGGTCAACTCTACTACCTAAGCTGGTTATTTCATTCTTAATTTCTTCTATTGAGTTCTTAATCTCCAGAAATTCTATTTGGTTCTTTTTTAAAATTTCAATCTCTTTTGTAAAATGCTCATGTTGTTCTTTGATTGTGTTTCTGAGTTCATTAAACTGCCTTTCTGTATTTTCTTGTGTCTCGTTGAGTTTTTTGAGAACTGCAATCTTGAATTCTCTGTCCTTTAAATCACATATTTCCATATATTTAAGTTCCTTTTCTGTAGACTTTTCACTTTCTTTCTGAGCTGTCTTGTTGCCTTGGTTATTCATGGCAATTACTGATTTATTGTTTCTCTTCCTAGACATCTACAGGAGTGGCTTCTACAACAGATTGATAGGAAGAGGTCTTTCTTTTGTCTTCCAGTACTTGTTGGTAGAATGTTTTATTTTCTCTCTGACTGCAGCCTTTTTTTTCCTCTCTCACACAGTAGTGCTATGTTTTCTCTGCACTATACCAGCTTCTCACACAATGGGGGATTCCCTGGGAGATGGGCTTCTCCTCTAATAGTTCGCGTGGGTCACAGGGCGCAGTGTCCCAGTGGGTATGCGGAGAGCTTTTGAAGTTCCAAAGCTCTTCCTGCACCAGATTCAGAGCCTGTATGTTTCAGCAGTTCTGTTTACTCCTGCAGGGATCCGCCCAGATAGGTGGGGTCAGGGGCGGGGTGGGTTGTGAGAGGTGGCCCAGAGCAATGGCGGTGACCACCACCACAGCCGGTCCTGCTTCCACAGCTCCCTTCCCTTTGCCGGAACTAGTTGGGCTGCAAATATGTGTCTGCGGTCCACAGTTCTCAGAACAGCAAATATTCTGTTCTTTAGATCTGACACTGCTACTGTTCCGCTTCTAGCACCAGGCAGGTGGGGGCGGGGCGAGCTCTGGGAGGGGGGGGAGGGGGCGGCTAGTCTCAGTGCCACATAGTCCACCCTTGAAAGCAATTGTGAAACTCTTTTTCTGGAATGGCCATCAGAGCTGTCGTCGTATTACCCTTAATGTCCTGAATCTAAATTTTTACTTTAAGAGAAAAGGCCATGTGTAAGTTTCTTGGTACAATAAAGTGATTAATAAGTGCCTTCCCACAAAAGTGGCCAGCACCTGGGATGATGCTGGTGTTGAATGGTGTTCCTGTGAGCTTGGCCCTTAGAAGACAATTAATCTGGAAGATTCCCTGGCTGGAGAAGCTTCAGAGCTGAGTCACACATCTACACACCTGGGAGCTTGGACTTATGAGGTAAAACTTGGTGAAGATTAAGATTAGTTTGGCTCAGTTACAGTTTTGCGCATCTCTGACAATGTGGGATCTGATAGAGAGGGTCAGAGGCTTGGACTAATGCAGAAAAATAAAGATTTTCAAAAGTCAGGATCAAGAGCCTTCTAGAACATGAAGAATTCTCACTGAAGAGTGAGTTCTGGGGCAGTGGTGTTTGGAACAGGATGGGCCGGGTTAAAACAAGGAGAAGCTGTTTGGCTTCTAGACCTTGGAGACCCAGGTCATGTTGCTGAGAGTAATCTCTGTGATTCCAAGGAAGAAAGAACAACAGAGGTAATGCTGTAGTGTGCAACCTTGTGAAGACCAGGTGAGTCACTTTTCCAGTCTTTGATGTATTGTTCCCACTTGATCAAAAAGAGGAAGCAGCAACCATTAGCCAATATCCTAAGGAAAACCCAAATAACCCTTATTTGATTGTACTTTAAGATGGTGAATGCGGGTGTGGAGAGGCACACCAGCCTTTCTTTTCCTCTCAGTGTGTGCTTACCTCTTTGGGCACCATCAAATTTGAATGTGGGACATATATGACTTCATATCACATTTAAGGAGTAGTGTTTATTGGAATTATTCTTTCCAATGAGCTGCTATTACTAGTGTGTATATGATTGTGTCATTGTTGCTCTTCCTGTTGAGGAAAGAGTGAAGATAAGGAATATATAAAGTAGAGTCATTTGAACTGAGCTGCTAAAATTATTAATGTTATGAAGGTTGAGGGATGAGGAAAGACTCCATTCTTGTTCTAACTAGCCTGGGAACTTAAACTTTCTAGCCCTGAGTCAATGCCTAAATGTACGTCTGGACCTTCAGATAACCCTTTGATTATCCCCTGAAGGACTCAGGTATACATCTACCTGGCATCCATTACCCAGACCACTGGAGGTGACCAGACCTCCTGGCACCCATCTTCTGGAGCACTTGGCATCCATCATCCAGACGGACTCACATTGACTGATAATCGTCCTGGACCAATCCTAGGACTAAGAATGCAGGACTGATAATTCTTAAGAATGTACTTTTTACTATAAGAATTTTTAACTTTTCTTCTTTGGTTTTTGCCCAGCTGTGTTCTCAGTTTGCAAACTCTAAGATCCTTGAATAAATCTTTATCATTTATTTCTAGCCAAAGCCTCCAGACTCTTTTAGAGTTCATCAGACACTGTTTTATTTGACATTAAATAAGGATCACATGGGTTGTTGATGGAATGAAAGAAATACTTAACACTCAATCAGTTCCCCTGGAGATCAGTTCTCCATAACTGGGGCCAATGCCACACAGAATTTGTGAGGGGTTACACTTTAAAAGCCCCTACTAACATCAAGGGGGTGTTTACTGAGTAAAGGCCAACAGGTTTTTTTTTTTGTTTTTTTTTTACGGGACTTTATTGGGGAACAGTGTATACTTCCAGGCCTTTTTTTTTTTTCCAAGTCAAGTTGTTTTCCTTTCAATCCTGTTATGGAGGGTGCCGTTCAGCTTCAAGTTGTTGTCCTTTCAGTTTTAGTTGTGGAGGGTGCAGCTCAGCTCCAGGTCCAGTTGCCATTTTTTAGTTGCAGGGAGCACAGCCCACCATCCCTTGCGGGAGTCGAACCGGCAGTCTTGTGGTTGAGAGGATGCACTCCAACCAACTGAGCCATCCGGGAGCTCTGTGGCAGCTCAGCTTAAGGTGCCGTGTTCAATCTTAGTTGCAGGGAGCGGAGCCCACCATCCCTTGCGGGACTCGAGGAGTTGAACCAGCAACCTTGTGGTTGAGAGCCCACTGGCCCATGTGGGAATCGAACCGGCAGCCTTTGGAGGTAGGAGCATGGAGCTCTAACCGCCTGAGCCACCGGGCCGGCCCCCCAACAGGTATTTTTAACTTGAACTCTAGAAGATGTAATGCAGACTTTGTTTTCTGATGTGCTGCAGCATTTTCTTCAGGTGAGCTGACTTCCTTCTCTCCTACACTGGTGTAATATTTCTCCTAGTAGTAATGATTGCAAGCCTTATAATCATCTCTCCTACCTGCATTTTTTTTAGAAAATTCTTCGCAGTTAGCTTATGAGCTTTCCCCCTGTCAGGCTTAGATAATAATAGTGTAATGATAGCTAACATTTATTGAAACTTATTATGTGCCAGACAAAGTACTTTGTATTTATTACTTAATTTAATTCTCACAACAATTCTAAAAGCAACTTGATACTATTATTCCCATTTATAGACAAGAAAACTGAAGCATAGAAGAATGACTTAAAACTCTCTTAAGTCCCAAGCAGGTGACTGTGAATGAATAGGAACATTTCCCTGAGTGCAGAGATTATCCTGTGTAAGTGATGCTGATCAGAATTATGAAAACAAGATTGAAAAGAACATGAATTACCTTGTTTAATTGGAGCCAATAGGTAACTTCTAGTTTGAGTGACAGGCTAAGTTTGGAGTGACTCTCAGGAAAAGGGTTTTAAATCTTCTCTATTTTTGCCCTCTGGTTATCTCTCTAGTGGGCTTTTATTTCTTTTCTTTTCTTTTCTTTTCTTTTCTTTTCTTTTCTTTTCTTTTCTTTTCTTTTCTTTTCTTTTTTTTGAATGAAATACCTACAAAACTTCAGGTATTAGGTATTAGGGCACCAGAACCTATAGCTGAGGACTCCTCTTACCCTCAAAGTGGCTTTTCAATGCAAGGTTTGTGCTGTTTCCAGGTTTTCATAGTTCATAAAGCACTCCAACATACTTGGGAAGAAGTACCAGGATTTTATCTGTTTACTAAGAAATGCAAGGTGTATTTGAAGGACTCAGTGCATTGAGGGAAGCAGCAAAATACAGCTTAGGCACTGGTTCTGCACAAAGCCAATAGTTCATTTAGGCTTCTGAAGCCATTATTGTTACAAAAGTGAATGAGTCACTAGAAATGTTAAAAAAAAAAAAAAAAGTGAGCAAAGACCCGAATACATGGATGTCCTCCAGTTCAAACTGGAGCTCGTGTACTGCCACACCCCCCTGAGGCTGGAGGTGGAGGAAAGCAGGGCTCATCCAGTCAGACGGTAAAGCTCTTGTTGCTGAGCTCCTGTAGACCGGTCCATCCATCCTTTCTCTCAGTCCTCAGCAGGAGGGCAGCCCCTGCTTATTTTACATTTTAGCCACACAAGAAAATAGACCCAGCTGGAAAGTATGCTTTGACAGTGCTTCTGCTGGTGTTACATTGTGATATTCCACAACCATTTACATACTTAGCGTGGTTGGCACAACAATGGCCCTTCAAAGACTTCCACCTCCTAATCCCCAGAAGCTGGGAATATGTCACTTACACGGCAAAGGAATTTTGCAGTGATGATTAAGTTAAAGATCTTAAAATGGCAAGATGATCCTGGGTGACCTGGGTGCACCCAGTGTAATCACAAAGGTCCTTATAAGGGAAAGAGTGAAGCAGGACGGGAAGGAGACATGGTGATAGAGGCAGAGGTTGGAGCGCTGTGATTGCTGGCTTGGAAGATGGAAGGGAGCCGCAAGCCAAGGAACATGGATGGACTCCAGAAGTTCGGAAAGGCAAGAAAACAGATTCTTCTTCTGAAGTCTTCACAAAGAACACAGCTCTGCTGAAAACTTGACTGTAGGACTTCTGATCTCCAGAACGGTAAGATCATAAATGTGTGTGGCTTTGAACCACTAGGTTTGGGGTAACTTGTTACAGCAGCTGTAGGAAACTCATATACCTGTGGACGTTTGCATTATCTGTCCCAATGTTTCACCTGTCGCGCTGTGACTTTGCAGTTCCTCATACGGGTAGGGTGGGGTCTATTTCCCTACCCTTGACTCTGGGTTAGCCCTGTGACTTGCTTTGGCCAATAGAATGAGCTACAAGTGATGGAATGCCAGTTCTGGGCTTAGGCCTGAGGAAATTTCCTGTGACTGTGCTCATTTTGGTGCTTCTGTCATTGCCATGAAGGCTCACCTGGCTAGATGACTGGTTTGAGGAGGAGGAAGAGGAGGGGGAGGAGGAGCAACAGTGGAGCAGAGCTGCCCCAGTTACACTGTCCCAGCAGGCAGAGACCCCAGCTGAGCCCAGCCTTAGTTGCCTAGGACCCTTCCTGACCTCTGAGCTATAATAAGCAAATGACTGTTGGTTTAAGTCACTGAATGCTGGGGCAGTATGTTGCACGGGTAGCAGTAGCTCAGTGAATCAGTGCCTTGTAAACTAATGATGGCAACTTGGAAAGCAATGCCCCAAGTGGTTTTTACACGATCTCATTGTAACGCTCACTTTTGTTGAGTGACATAACATTTTAGGCAATTCATATCTGGCTGGTCCCATAGTCTCATCACACACAGGGCAAAAACCAGGAACAGAATAACCAGAACCTTCTCCACTCCCTGCCCCCTTCCGAAAGAACTCACATTGTAGCAGTCTGTAGTTCTCCTTTTTATTAGTTTGTTTATTGAAACTGTAAAATATAATAAGTTATATATACAGAATTAGACAAAAAATTGACAAGACTTCATTGACTACGGGCCACAGCTCTAGCCTGGGGTGTTTCCTAACTGTTTTTAAGTAGAGCAAAATAATGACTGTCTCCATACAAAATGGCAGGTGGAGTCCCAGCTTTGGTCTGTGATAATCATTATGGTCTCAGTGGATTTGAATTCCATATGTAGACTGAAGCTTATCAGAGTAAATGTTTCTGGGCCTGGTCTCCAAATAAGTAAGTGACAAAGGAATGTGTACGTCTATAATGTCTAACTAAAAATGGCAGGTTGAGAGTCAATGAAACGTGGTCTGATGCTGGCTGGACCTCTGGCTCTAGAATTCTAACAACATAAAATTAGGGACCCTCCCCCCAGGGTAGGGGGCAGAGAACAGCCACCCCTGATCCTTCTCCGAAAATGTTGTTCTAAAGAAGTTGCAAGTTATTATCCTGGAACAGCATGCTCATCACAGGTGACATTTGCAGTCTAATCAAGGGGAGATTCTCATCACCATGGTCACAAAGCAGAGGAAAGGGGCACCACAAGGTTTCAAGAGGAATTAAAAAAGGTGATTAAGTTTTGTCGTGGCATATTTAACTCGCAGGATATACTAAATGAGTTCTGACAAACAGCAGCAAACAGACATAGTAAATGATGAAATTAAATATTCAGGACCTAATTATGATCCCATCACAGTATGTTCTACATTCATTGGTGGGAAATGGCTTGTTGGCTTTAAACATATGACTGATTTCTTCCCCCAAAGCATTTGCTCAGTCCTACGACTTGTAATTGAAAAACAGAAACAAAAAATAACATTGCTTTATTAGTGAGAGGCTGATTTTAATTTAGTAAGAATCACAGTCAGACCTGTCCTTAGGGAGCTCAGCAGTGCGCTCCAAACTAACCCCTGGTGCCATCATTACCCTGCTCCCAAGCTCTTGGCAATTGCAGGTGCAGTAAGAGAATTTACCAAGAACCATGTCAGTTTATTAACTTTATTTCTGAATGTATGCCAAGAAATTGCAGTTACCGTGAAAACTCCAAATCCGAGTTTTTCCATTTTCATTCCCATTTTCCTGGACAACTTACTGTATTCACTTCCATAGAGCACCTTGAAGGCCTGGCATTTCCTATAGCTCCACTTTCTTTTTGCTCACCTGAACCTTACTTTTCCTATGATGATAGAATCACAAACTAACCTCTCATTTGCAGAGGATAAACTGAGGCCTAGGGAGGGAGAAGAAAACGGCCCAAGTTGGCACCACAAGAATCAGGTTTCCGGACCCCAAGAAGGCTCTTCTTGTACAGGGGGCTCCACTTTCCCTGACTGGCTCAGAAGGACGACTCTGAAACCCTCACATCATGCATCTCGTCCACAAGTCTTTAAACACTCTGGAAATTTAGAATTATGCATGGATGAACTCTTAGGAAGTCATTTCCCTTTCTCAGCAGAGCTGACCACTCATTTCTCTTTAAAGCAAAAACAGCATGACATGTGATTTAAATGGCTTGTGACCTTTGAGCACGGCTGCCCCCAAAGGGTCAAATCTGACTGAGAATGAGAGTGGAAGGCAATTCATGTATAATACAAAACCATTGGGCTCCCAGGTCTAAGACTCACACTGTAAATGAAATTGACTACAGCACAGGTCTACTTGATTGGACAAATATGTGCCTTGTGTATCATGACATAAAGCAGGCTACAAAGTGAGCTCTTCCATTAGTGACTAGAAGGGTTGTAGGAATATGGATGGCCTCAAGAATAAGCAGAGTTATCCTAATGAAGTCACTTGTGCTGAACCTGAAACAATACATTGAGTGGGGTATTTTGTAGCCATTTTACCAACTTTTGAGCTGATTTCTTCACGAGGATGGCTCCTTCATCACTTCAGTGGGAAGCCACCTCCCTCTCTTAGAACTTTTATTACATTTCCTTAGAATCCCCTCATTCAGGTTGTTTGACATCTTCTAGCAAAGTGGTTTGTGGACATGCCTTCCGTCTCTCACTGGGTTGTAAACTCCTTAAACAGGGACCAGATTCTTCACCTCTGTCATCCCCACATTGTTTGGTTCATTTGAGTACCCAACAGTGTTCCTTGAATGAGATAATGGCAGGTGGGCTGGCTGGATGAATACATATTCATTTCATCTGGTGAGGTGCCAGTGGGCAGCTGGGAATATCCTAGCTTTAATCTTTCGTCTTTAGTTAGACTGGAAGATAGACCTCATTTCCTCTTGTTCCCTGGAACAGCCTAAGGCGTACCCTGGTGACATAGCTGAAAAAGCCTTGATTCTCGGTAGTCTGTTGGCACCACTTGAAGTTCCAGAGCCCCCATTAGATCCTTTGTGCATCCTGAG
Source organism: Rhinolophus sinicus (assembly GCF_036562045.2). Lineage (NCBI taxonomy): Eukaryota > Metazoa > Chordata > Mammalia > Chiroptera > Rhinolophidae > Rhinolophus > Rhinolophus sinicus. The sequence continues at coordinate 65,147,606 of NC_133755.1, read as the reverse complement.
AAAGACAGTCCACAGGTAAGTTCTTCAGGATGTAGTGGGCACCTGGGAGGCAGGCGGCACGACCCCGGCCCACTCCAGTATGTCTGCACACAAGGACTCCACGGCATCCAGCCGCTCGATTTGCACCAGTTTTGTGAGCAGCTCTGGGATGCTGTAGCCTGCTGTGCTGATACGGTCAAAAAGCTGCAAGCCATCTGTCATGCCCCCAATCTCATCCCTCTTTAGTCCAAAACTCTCGGCGAGGTGACGCCATGTTTTCACAATGGCCTTCTCAGAGTTGTATGTGGAGCTGAGCATTCGGCTCGTCTTCTCAAGACAATCAAATGGCAGCTCCGTGGGGCTGAGACCTGTGGAGATTAAAGGGCACAGTCGGGCATTGCAAATGGCAGTCAACAGAAGCCCAACACTACCGAAAATATTTTTTAAACTTTAAAAAAAAAATTGTAAAATAAAAAAACACCGATGCAGAAAATCATACAAAATAAATGCATAGGTTAAGGCAAACAATACCTAGGACTTTGGCAGCCATAGGAGAAGTCTCTCCACAAACTCTAATCCCAATAATACCTTTTCTCCTCCTAGGAAAATAACCACCATTTTGACAGTTATAGTAATCCCCTCAAGACCATTTTCAGCAGTCACCAAAGCCTTCAGTACAGCCTATCCTTAGTAGAATAACCCTGCCTTACTTGGAGCTGGGCTGAGAAGGAGGTCAGGGGGAAGTACCATATCCCTTTATGGGGACAGTAGTTACCTTTATGAAAGGTGCTCTCAAAGACAGCCCAAAGTTGGTGTTATCTGAGCCAAGTCACTGGTTCTCAGACCTCACTCTATATAAGACTCGCCTAGGAACATTTTAAAAAATTGATGTATTTCCATTTCTGGAAGATGGAATAGACATGTTTTTCCCTATTCCTCCTGATAAATAGAACTAAAACCCCTGGACACTATGTATAAATCAAACGTAAGAAAACTCTGGAAAGGGGAGAAAAAGGAAGACTGCTAGGGACCTCGGGACTGGAGCGATGATACAGTGATGAGTTCCTTGGGTTTTCTTTTGCTGCATCATCCAAAACATGGAGCTGAAGAGTCCAGTAATCCAGACACAAACAATAACACAAATAGCCCAACAGAAGCCTGCTCTCTCTTTTCTTAGCTGAAGCAGTAGGAAAAGAAGCTTAGCAAGAAGAACACATTTAGACAGCAACTGCCTTGTTACAGCTGAACACCACAGAAAAACTGTGGTCCCAATCCCACCAAGGCCAGCAAAAGCTGAATGGGCAGCCTAGGTGTCCGCCCTCATAGGCTGTAACATTGCACCAGGGTAGTGTCAGGGAAGGCCAAGTAGGGAGCCTGGACTTTCTTATCATCAGCTGGTAACAAGCCTCCCCACCTCCATGGAGTCAGTGGAGACTACCTGGAGAAACAGAGTCCCACCTCTCAACCAGCAATAAAAAAGAGTGACACTTGGGTGTCACTGAAGGCTGAGTGGGAGCTTGAACATCTACCTCCACCTGGCAGTGACAAGGAGGCACCTGCTTCCCCTGACATAAGAGGTATCATACGAAACTAGGTACAACAGAAGGTTTAAATAAGATCCAGAGTCTCATATGTGACATAAACTGTCCAGGTTTTAATAGAAACTCACTTATCATACCAAGAACCAGGAAGGTCTCAAATAAATGAAAAAAGAGAATCAATAGATGCTAACACTGAGATAACAGAGATGTTAAAATGATCTGACAAAGATTTTAAAGCAACCATGATAAAAATGGTTCAACAGTAATTGCAAACATGCTTGAAACAAAGTTAAAAAAAAAAAGCTTTAGCAAGAGATAGAAAATATAAAGAAGAACCAAATGGAAATGTTAGAACCAAAAAAGATAATAATCAAGATTAAAAACTCAGTAGATATGCTCAATGGTAGAATAAAGACAGAAGAAAGAATTAGTGAGCAGGATAGTAGAATAGAAATTACTGAATCTGAACAACAGAGATAAAAACAAACTGAGAAACACAGAGCCCATGGGATCTGTGAGGCTATAACAAAAGATTTCACATTTGTTTCATGGAGTCCTAGAAGGAGAGGAGAAAGAAAGTGGGGCTGAAAAAAGAAATAATGACTGAAAACTTCCAGACTTGGAAAGCAACAAAAGCCTACAGATTCAAGAAGTTGAGAAAACTTCTAACAGCAGAAACCCAAAGAAAGTCATATCAAGACACATTATTAACAAACTTCTGAAAACTACAGATGATAAAGTCTCAAATGCAGCCGGAGAAAAACAACACCTTACCTATAGGAGAAAAACAATTAGAATGGCAGCAGATTTATGATCAGAAACCTGGAGGCCAGAGGGAAGTGGCACAGTGTTTTCCAGTATTGAAAGAAAAGAACTGTCAACCCAGCATCCTGTACCCAGTAAAAATATCTATCTTTCAGGAATGAAGAGGAAATCATGACGTTCTTAAGATGAAGAAAAACTGAGAGAATTTGTCACTAGCAAACCTACCCTAAAGGAATTACTAAAGGAAATCTCTAAACAAAAAGGAAATGGTAAAAGAATAAACCTTGTAACATCAGAAATGAACACAGTAAGCAAAATTTGGGTAAATACAATAAGCTTTCTTTTCAAGTTTTCTGAATTATGATGGTCAGTTGAAGCAACTGATGTAGTTCTAAATATATGTAGAGGAACTATATGAGACAATTATAAACAGGGAGGACATAAAGGGAGGTAAGGTTTATATACTTCAGTCGAGCTAGAAAAATAATGACACCAGTAGACTGATGTTATGTATATATAATATAATACCTAGGATACTACTAAAATAGTTATGGAAAAAGTTGCACTCAAAACACACCAAATGCATCACTCAAAAAACATCAATATGGGCAGGTTGAAAGTAAAAGAATGGGAAAAGAAATATCATGTAAAAATCAACAAAAGGAAAACAGAAGTGGCTATTACATCAGATAAAGTAGACTTCAGAACAAAAGAAATTACCAGAGACAGAGAGGGACATTATATAATGATAAAAGGGTCAATTCACTAAGAAGACATAGCAATCTTAAACGTGCATTCATCAAACAACAGAGCTCCAAATATGTGAAATTAAAAACTTATAGAACTGAAAGGAGAAATAGACAAATCCACAGTTATAGTTGGAGACTTCGACACCTCTCCCTCAGTAACGATAGGACAATTAGAAGGAAATCAGCAAGAATACAGAACTCTACAACACCATCAACCAACAGAATCCAATCAACATTTATAGAACACTGCACCCAACAATAACAGAATACAAAATCTTTTCAAGTGAATGCCTTATACCTCAACAAAAGGATTTAAAAGAATTGAAATTGTATACAGAGTGTATTCTCCTACCACAATGGAATTAAACTATTAATCAATAACAGAAAGACAACAGGAAAATCTTCACACACAGGGAAACTAAACACACTTTTTTTGGTAGGGAAGGGCAGGGATTGAATTTGGTTCATTACATTTATTTCCCCATGGAGTTAATGCATTTAAAGACATGGTTTATTTTTCAAATGGAGAAGCATTGTTAGGTTCCTGTGAGCTTCCTTGACTTTCCTTTCTAAGAAAATTGGTTTGTATGTGGGGACAGAGGGAGGAAAGATGTGGGGGTCCTCCTCTTTCTGGGAAGTTCTGGAACCAAATGCTGTTGGTGTTTCCCAGGGAGGGAAAAGTCACTGGCAGTCACTTCCTGCTCTATATCCTGCTTCCCTCTGTGAGGAGAGCCACTAGCACTGGGAATAACTCCACAGTGCTGATCTCCCACTGCATTCTGGGAGCGCCACTATTCAGCAGGCCTCTGTCTTGCAACACAGTTGATGCATTTGATGTGGTATGAGGACTAAACAACACATTTATAAATAATCCATGGATGGGTCAAAGAAGAAATCTCAAAAGAAAGTTTTAAAATGAATCAAAATAAAAAATACAACATATTAAAATTTGCAGGACACACCTAAAGCAATACTCAGAGGATATTTATATCACAAATGCATATATTACAAAAGAGCTAAAGTCTCAAGTCAATCATCTAAGCTCCCATCTAAAGCACCTAGAAAAAGATTAGCAAAATAAACCTAAAGTAAACAGAAGGAATGATATAATAAAGATAAGAGCACTAATCAATGAAATCGAAAAAAGGAAAACAATAGAGATAAACATGAAAAGAGCCAGTTCTTTGAAACAATGAATAAAATGGAGACATCTCTAGTAAGATTGGTGAAAAAAATAAAAAATAAATAAGACACAAGTTACCAATATCAAGCAGTTAAGAAGAGGATATGATAACAGACTCCACAGACATCAGAAAGATAATAAGGGAATACTACAAGCAATTCTATAGACATAAATTTGAAAACTTAGATGAAACAGAACAATTCCTCAAAAGCATAAACTACCACAACTCACCCAATATGAAATAGATGATTTGAAAGCCTCATCACGATTAAAGTAATGGAATTTGTAGTTTAAAAATCACCCCTCCCCACCTCCACACCCTTCAAGAAAAATCTACAGGCCCACAAAGTTCCACTGGAGAAATCTGCCAAACATTCAAAGAATTAGCACCAATTCTACATAAAATCTGGAAAATAGAAAAGGAGGAAACACTCTCCAGCTTATTCTGTGAAGCTAGTATTAGCTTGATACAAAAACCAGATAAAGAAAGTATAAAAAAAGAACACTGCAGACCAATATCCTTCATGAATATAGATGCAAAATCCTTAACAAAATATTAGCCAATAGAATTCAACAACATAGTAAAAGAATTATACGCATGACAGGTGGGCTTTATTCCAGGGATGCAAGGCTGGTTCAATATTTAAAAATTAATGTTATCCACAAAATTAATGTAAATCACTTATGAAAAACCTAGAGCTGTCATTACCCTTACTGGTGAAAAACTGAATCCTTTCCCTTCAAGATCAGGAACAAGACAAGAATGTCTGCTCTCATCTCTCTTATTCAACATAGTGCTGAAGTTATAGGCAGGACAATGAGGCAAGGAAAGACATACATGTCGGGAAAAAAGAAATCAAACTGTCCCCATCTGCAGACGTGCTTATCTATGTGATTATCTCAAGGAATCTAAAAGTAAACTCAAACCTTATAAGTGACTTCAGCAAGGTCACAGGATACAAGATAAGCATACAAAAAACAACTGTATTTCTATATACTAGCAATTAAAACATAGCGACTGAAATGAAAGTAAAATGTTATTTATAATCATTCAAAAAATAAATAAAATACTTAGGTGTAAATCTAGCAAAATATATACAGGACTTGTATTCTGCAAACTACATAATGCTGGTGAAAGAAATAAAAGAAAATCTAAATAAACGAAGAGACATACCATTTTCATGGATTAGAAGATTCAACATAGTATAAATGTCAAATCTCCCAAACTTGGAATACAGGTTTGCTGAAATTCCCATCAAAATCCTAGCAAGATATTTTATAGATATAGGGACAATTATTCTAAAATTTATGTGGAAAGGCAAAGGAACTAGAATAGCTGAAACAATTTTGAAGAAAAGAATAAAGTTGGAGCAATCACTCTATCTAATTTCAAGATATTACATAACTATGGGAATCAAGACTATATGATTTTGGCAGAGGGATGGACATACAGATCAATGCAACAGAACAGAGAACCCAGAAAATCGACCCACACAAATATGTTCAAGTTAATTTTTGACAAAGGTGCAAGAGCAATTCAATGGAGGAAAGATATCCTTTTCAACAAATGGGGCAGGAACAATTGGATATCTATAAGCAAGAAAATGAACCTCAAGTCTCTATGTTATGTAAAAATCAACTCCAATTGATCATGGACTCAAGTGCAAAATATAAAATTAAAACTTTTAGAAAAAACCCATAGAAGAAAATAATTGGGATATAGGGCTAGGCAAAGAGATCTTAGTCTTGATGCCAAAAATAATCTATAAAAGGAAAATGATAAATATAACTCATCAAAATTTAAAACTTTGCTCTCTGAAAGACCCTGTTAAGAGAATGGAAGGACAAGCTACAAAGTGGAGAAAATATTTACAAACCACATATCCATCAAAGGTTTTGCATCTCGAGTGCATTAAAAAAATTCAACAGCAAAAAAAAAAATCACATAATCTAATTGGAAAATGAGCAGAAGACATAAAGAAGCATTTCCCTGAAGAGGACATACAGATGGCAAATAAGCCCATCAACAGATGTTCAAACATTAGGGAAATGCAAATTAAAACCATAATGAGATATCAAACACACCTATCAGAATGACTGAAATGAAAAATAGTAACACCACCAAATGCTGGCAAGGATGTGGAGAAACTGAATCATTGCTGGTGAGAATATAAATGGTACAGCCATTTTGGAAAACAATTTGGCAGTTTTTTTAAAAACCATGCAACTACCATAGGACCTAACAATTGCACCACTGGGCATTTATTACAGAGAAATGATGACTTATGTTCATATAAAAACCTATACATGAATATTTATAGCGGCTTTGTTCATAATGGTCCAAAACTGGAAACAAGCAAGATGTTCTTAAATAGATGAATGATTAAGCGAATTGTGGTACATCCTTAACATGGGCTACTACGTAGGAATAAAAAGAATCAAACTATTCAGTGCAACAATCTTGATGAATCTCCAGTAACTTAGGCTGAATGGAAAAAGCCCGTTGCAAGAGGTTACAATAGTGCATGTTTCCACTTACATAACATTCTTGAAATGACAAAACATAGAAATGAAGAAGAGATTAGTAGTTGCCAGGGGCTAAGGAGGGGGTGGAGTGGGTAGGAAGTGGATGTGGCTGTACAAGGGCAACCAGAGGGGTCCTTCTGGTGATGGCGTGGGCTCTGTCTTCACTGTATCCATGTCAATATTATGATGTGACTTTTACGGATGGTCTGGCAAGCCGTTACCATTGGGAGAAACTGGGTAAAGGGTATTGCAGGATCTCTCTGTATCATCTCTTATCACTGCGTGTTAATCTTCAATAACCTCAAAATGAAGTTTAATTAAAAACACAATGAAGATGTTGATGCCTGGGACTCACCCCAGACTAATTACATCAGGATCCTGGGGCAGGCGGGCGGGCAGAGGGAGATAGTGTAAGACTGACTCTCCAAGTAACTAAAGTTCACCAGCAGGGCTGGGCACTGCTGGTCTAAGGTTCTCAGCCTCAGCTGTGTGAGTGGCATCTTGGGATTGTAAGGCAGGTGAGAGGGTGACTGAGTACAGGGGTACAGGGGCTTCAAGCTCTTCACACTCCCCATATCACTGGAGAGCTTCCTCTTTCCTAAAATTAATTTGAAAAACCACTGTCCTGGGGCACGGGCTCTTAAAACCAAGACATCTTTTAGAGCAAAGAAGAGCTTACTAGGGTGAGAGAATGCATTCCTGGACCATCCTCCCCTGGGCGGCTGAAGGCTCCCAGACATGCAGGCTTGAGCAGACTGGCTGACCCTGGGGTATGAGTATTTGTGGAGAAATGCCACATTTCGACAGGCAGCCGAGTAGAATTCTTGGCCCACTGAACTCACCCTCAGTAGTTTTTTCTGCCCAGCAGAGCGCCCAACCAACCAGTCTGGCCCAGGCTCAGTGTGCAGGGTTCAGCCCAAGTGAAGAAATGAGAAGGCACCAGGCTGCATCCCTGCTGCCTGGGCCAGACGGGAAGGGCCATGGAGGGAGTCGGCAGGACAGAAGCAAGTGGCCCAAAGAAGCCGGGGAAAATCCCCTAACCTCAGTGATGAGGGTTTCTATCTCCTGAGTGAATAAGAAGGTAATTTAGAGACTGGATTTGGAAGAAATTGGGAGTGTGGATTCTGGTTTCAGATAGAAATACAGTCAGAGTATAAACCCAGTCCTATTGCCTCTTCCCTGCCCATACCCCAACTGCAGAAGGGCGAGGCAGGCTGGCTCAGCTTGCTCAGGAGACATCTTTATGAGGGGAGATGGTCCACACAGCACGAACTGCTAGAAGGGACGGGGGAGGACAGATCTTATTGGGTAAGTGACCGATTGCCAAAGATTTCAAAGATGAAAATGCCCATGGAGAGAGCATGTGGGGGGCACGGGAGGACACCTAGCTCATTCCACCCCTGTTTTCTCCAGCACCCGGTGTCCTGACGCCACATGTCCCTAAAGCGAGGTCCTGGATGGGGTGGATGTGGCTCCTTGTCTGTGAGGGAAGGGCAATAGGACATGCTGGGGACATGTGTAACATAGTCTGGAGCCAGATTCCTTGTCCCTCCACCTGGAGTCGGATCAGCTGGCCGTTCCATGAGGGACATGACAGGTGGGATGGGCAGCTTTCCTCAGTCCCTTCCCAGGAGCATCGGGGCTCCTGTTAGAGCCTGTTGCCCCTGTCAACCGTCAGGGGCCAGACCTGGGCTAAGTGTCCCCGGAGGAGTTCTTGTATGCTCACCTTCCACGACTCCGCACACATTGGCATACACATCCAGTATCTTTTTCCTTCGACTTTGAATCTATCAAAAAAGTAAGAGAATATAAATTTTCAGAAAGGGGCAAAAATGGTAGCGAGCACAGAACCAAGTCCTCCAGCTCAGTGTTGGCAGATAACTGCTCTCCCCTGATTTCCAGTCATAAATGCTGAATCAAGTCCTTATATGAACATCTTATCCGTAATTCAGGGAAGAAGCCTTTCTTTGGGTTCTCCAACTCCAGCACCTTTAATGCCAGTGGTGGGGAAGGGGTGCTTCTTAGGCTCCACCGGACATTCAGACGCAGAAGACAACCCGAGGCCACACCTGGCATCGGTCTATCTGGAAGGATGAATGTCGGGGACCCCAGCTTGCCAGCGGGCAGCCAGGAGATGGGGCCCATGACGTACAGGTGCAGAGCGGCCCTGGCTGAAAGGTCCCACACCCCACTGGAGCCAGTATCTCTCGTAACAACTCCACAGGCCTCCGGGGACCTGCAAGGGACAGACCCCACTGCAGAGGTCACTGACCTGGGCAGCCCAGGGGATGATATCCCTGTCAGGACCCAGGCCTGCTCCAGCCTCTCAATTCAGGGCACTTTTACCATGAGCAGCACTGCCTAGCAAACCGAGCTGACGTGATGCTTGGGCCATGTACATGCTAGATGGACTCTCAGGGAGCCAGGGGCAGGGCCACGTGCCCCTTTCCACACGCCCTGCCAAAGCGGGTTCCAAGGTGGCCTGCTTCAGGTGACAGACCACGTGGAGCATTTTTACATGAGACATATATATCTATACATAGCTATGTATAGATAACTATATAGTTATATTTAACTATTAATGTAACTATTGTATGTCTAGTTGGATATATGCCAGCATGTTTATAACCAGACATATAATAGTTAAATATTTCTGTCCTGTGGCATTCCAAGCAATTTTAACTTGTATGTCTTTGCTTATTATTTTTCATTTTCTTCTATAAAGCTATACAATAAGAGAAAGACATTTTCTGTTTAAAAATATCTTGCTTTAACCCTGCCGTTCCATCTAGGTTTCCTGGCTTGGGCTGGTGGGCGTACTGCTGTGCCACACAGCAAAGCTTTCTCAACAGGGAGGTCGTGTCTTTTGGTGCATTTCCCCACCGCACCAGTAAATCAGAAGGTGTGTGAAGGGGCTGCCAGAGCCTCACCCCGGCCGCCTTGGTGGTGGTGGCCGGCTTCTCCCTGGCCAGGTGGACCAGCGACAGCAAGCACAGCTCCGGAGAGCCCTGCTTGTCAGTGGCGGGCTCCTCGTCACTGTCCATGCTCCGACTCAGCAGCTGCTCGTTCTCAGACGAGGCGTCATTCTCACTGTGGAAACAAGAACGGGGTTCGTTAACGGCACCTGGGAAGGTGCAGTGAGGACGTGGCCTCCCAGTGGTGGGGATGGTTGGGATGTGGTGACTGTTCCTCAAGCTTTTACTAAGCAGCTCGTGGGCATAAGGCACAGGACATGAGCTGAGAAAGACACAGCCTCCTGCTCTCCGCTCCTTTCCAGGTAAGGAAGTTGGATGTAGGGCCCACAGGTGCTGTGTGAGCGGAGAGGCCCTGGGCGTGCCTCAGGGCTGTGGGGATGGCGTCTGCTCATCCCTCCACCCCACCCAGTTCAGGAAAGGGTTCTTGACTGTGTTACAGCTTCCTATTATTTCATCCAGAGAAGCACCAAGTTCAACCTTGTACGTTCACGTAGCAAACAAGTTGATGTGCCGGTACAGAATCTGTGCCCGCTCCCTGGACTAACAAAAACGAAGCTGAACACACCAGAACAGGGGGATCTCCTCTCGACTAGAGGGTGACCTAGCTGAGATGTGTGTGCCATGGGGTGGGGGCCACAGCAAGCCCAGTGAAGGGCTTCGGGAAATCGCACAGGAAGGCAGTGGGCTCACGTCACAACACTGCTCACTGCACAGGTCCACAGCCCTGGGCACCTGTGGGTTGAAGCACAAACTCTCAAAATCATTCCGAACATCTGAAAAACAACATCCTTTTTTGTCAGCCTCTTGCTTGTTTCCTGTGGTTTGGCTGAAGACTTATAAGGAATTATATTTGCTAGTAACTGGGCTAGAGTAATGAAGTCCACACTCAAACATAACCCTAGAGACAGGATGATACAAAGAAAACAAAAATGGTGGGTAAAACCCACGAGGTTTCAGGCGTCATGGCAGTTGGCTGGCCTGCCGCTGTCCTTGGGAGTAGACAAGGTAGAAAAGCACTGCTGTCCCCAGGCCACCGAGTCGCCCCAGGTCCTTTCCCTAAGACCCGAGAGCAGGCGGAGGGAATGAAAGCTCAGTGCCTTGTCTTCTGAAACACAATTTTCGAGTGCTAATTTCTACTTAACACTTGTATATAAATAAGCTATAGTTTTCCAAGTAGGGTCCCCAAATATCTCCTCAGTCTTTAGAGGAAACTTAAGCCATAGGATGTGTCTCTGTCCTTTTAAGTGCTCTTTTTTATCCCCTTCCTCTTGGGAATGACAAAAGGCTGGAAGGGCAGACCACAAATTCCTTGGGTTTTGAAAAAGGAATCATTGGACTGAGGCACTTATCAAAAACCATTCTCTGCGGGCCTGCCTAGTTGAGCACACAAAATCTGCTTTTCTTTCCCAGTATGCGAAGATTTCATGCTTTAAGTTTGCTTCCTGCCCTTGTGTCAGGAATGTTGAGTTTTTCAAATGAGATAATAAGTTTGGTAGTGCTTTATAAACACCAAAGCTCTTCACAGACATCTGGATTCATTATCATTCCTAAAATGCAAGGCTTTGCAAGAGTTCATATACCCTGGAAAGGTCAAAGGCTGGGGGTTCGGAGAGGAGGGATTTAACCTTTCCTCTTCCTGTAACCAGTTTGGTGACCTCTCATGTCGCCAATAAAAAGTTTACTTCCATCCACCTTTGATGTTACAGCCAGGGCTGATTCCGCATCCCAGTGTGTGTGTGGTAAATACAGTAAAGATTTCACTGGTCAAACCTCTTCCTTGAGAAGCCTTATTTCACTAAGCGTTAGTGGTTGGTTCAAAGCCCGTGGAACATAGACTGGAGCCAGATGGCCTGGAATCTGCCCCCAGCCCTGCCACTCACGGAGTGTGTGACCACACTCTGTGGTCGTGATAGCTTCCAAGCCTCGGCTTCCTACAAATGTGGATAATGTTAGCACCTTGTTCACAGGGCTTATGGCGGTGACACATTCACTCCTGGGGGGTAATAAGCACTATTTGTAGCCATCATCACCTCCACTGTTACAGTATTGTGGGGATCCACTTCCAGCGTTAGCGCTGTGCTGTCGGTATTTGTATCGGTGGTAGCAGCACTAATAGTAACCAGGCTCCTGGAGAGCTGGGGGCATTCGGAAGCTTTGGGGTCTGCATGAGGAAGGTAGACTTGAAGAGGAAGGCGTGGGGCATCGGCCCTGGAGGAAGGGAGGAGGGAGACCCAGAGCAGCAGGAAGGCATGAACTGCCTGCCCTGTCACTGCCTGGCTCCTGCTGCAGGGGAACAGCGAGGCTGAAGCCCGTGCTGACTGGGGCTGCCTCGCTGGTGCCTGGAGCCCTGGAGCCCAGCTTCTAGGCCGGCTCACAGTGCATGCCTCGCCTGGCATGGCCGGCTCCCCCTCCTACTCAGGACCCCCGAGGACCCCCTGACTTCAGCCTGGAACTGGGGGCTGCCTCAGCTTCACTTACCTCTTGGCAGTCTTTGCCGGAGCTGCCGTCAGCTTCTCAAATTCGTCCTTCTCAGAGAAAATCACCACACTGTCTATAGGTAAATGGGAAGATTGGGGGAAGGAGGCGTTACAGTCGCTCCAGCTCTGAGCTTGTCCTTCCCCTGCTCACTGCCTCTTCAGCAGACCTGCCTGGGGACTCAGCCACACTGCCCGAAGGATTAAGCACAATGTGGGTTCACCGACACCTCTTCCTGCGACTCCTGTTCTAAGTGGCCTGAGAACAGCCAGTTAGGAGGTCAGGGCGTGGGTGTAGCGGCAAGAGGGGCAGAAAATCTAGACCCTGGAGACAGACACCACGCGCATGGGGACTCTGTTTGCAGACCTTGGGCCTCTTTCTTCTCCTCTTCCTTGCTCACTTGGGCTTCCACACTCTTCACTGAGTGGCTGGTGCAGCAGGCTGGTTGGAGAAAGAGAAGGGTGTGAGCAGCCAGGCTCATGGCCTGGGTAAGTTGACAGAGCGGTCCCGGGGGGTGGGGTGGGGGTGGGGCAGGTATCGGGGAGCCGTCACCTGGGGCCGAAGGCTTTGTCTTCATGATGTAGAACATGATGATGAGGACAATGGCAATGGCCATGATGAAGATGGTGGACATGGCGATGATCAAGGCCGTGGCCAGGTGTCCTTGGCCTGACAGCTCTGCTGAAGTCGGGGAGAGAAGGCAGGGACTTAGGACTCAAGCATCCCTGCAGGGACCCATCCATCAGGCAGGGCCCTTTCTCCTCCAAGACCAGGGCCCCTGTAAACAATGGCTCTGCCACCGGGACACTTCCACAGGACCCTCAGAACCCAAAATGCTCGCTTAGTCTGAGAACCCAGCCCTATAAGTTTGCTTTGTCTGTCTCATCAGGACTGCCCAGGAGCTCCCCATGCGGGTCTCAACAGAGACAAATGCAGACTTCTCCAGGACACCATGGTTTGGATTTGCTCAGTTGTTCCTGGGGTGCTTGCCCTTGGTTCTACTGCTCTGGAGACCTGGTGTGTGTGCTGAGTGCACCATGGGATTCTGAAGCACCCTAAGCCTCACTGAGAACCTGAGCCTTAAATATGCTTAAACAACAGGAGCAATGAGACGGTGCTAGGTCTTGTCCAGAGAGAAACTGTGGAGCTTGGGGGCCCTCTTCCATCCTTCCATCCTGAAGGGATTTGGGGGTAAAATGTACTTATTGGAAATGGACATTAAAGTGTTGTGATCAGCAGGTTTATATGAAAACCAGCAACAGCAACACAACTGCGTTGACATGAGGCCCAGCCAAAGCCCAGGGGTGGTGCCCCTCCTGCCCTCACCACTGGCGCCCTGAGCACCACCCCTGCCGCCCTTAGAATGTGCCTTCCCTACCAACATGTTCTAATGGGCCCAGGGCACCCAGGGAGCCATCAGTTCCACTCCTTGCAGAGATAATTACTAACTGCCAGCAACCTGGGGGAGTCGAGTGTGATTGACTCACATTAGGGAGGTGATTTGAATTGGGGAAGAGCTCCGCAGTCATTTCTGATAATTATTTCCTCTCCACTCTCACCCAAGCCCCCTCTTATGTCTGGGTGGTTACCTCCAGAAGATCGATACCTGAGCACTCTCCCTACCTTTGTGGGCATGCTGGAAAGGAGAGAGGGTGCTGCTGCCAGAGGTGCTGGGGAAGTTGGCAGAAACCCCCGCAGTGGCGCCCGCACCTGCAAGGAGAACAGTCACTGTGCATCCCTCAGATAACCTGCAGAAGCCACACCTTCCACACTGAAACGCAAGATGCGGCAACAGAGCTAACGGATCGAAAGTTCTAGATTATGAGTGGGCTAGAGTGGGGCGAGCTGGGAGAGGGAAGCATCCTCCTTCCCTAGAGTGCTTATAATGCCCCAAATGCATTCTGACCTCTCAAGGGTTATAGTTCTTGAAGTAAGACACACTGAAAGATAACTGCTCAAAGTAAGCAGCGGGGTCTGGGGGCTTTGCAAGCCTCTCCAACTCAATTTTCCTATGAATGGAGATAAAGTATATGCAGTCTATAAAAATGAGGACCGTATGTGTACATACAAGTATTATAGGGGGAAATAATACTTAAGTAATTCAATTACATAGAACAGGAGTGTATTTTTAGTACTTTCCCTAAAGGTAACAAAATAATATATGGTACATAAATTACAAAAGTAACATATGCTCATTATAAAAAAAACCTAGAAAAAAATCAGAACACAAGAAAGAAGTAAAAGAAATCGCCCAGAGCCTCACTGTCTAAAGTTGACATTTTGGTGTATTTTCTTCTAGGATTTTTCCTATACATTTTAAGAACAGTTACGACCAAACTTTAAGAACAAGTATGAGGTTAGTCTTCCCTTAAAACTGTGATTCATAAAACTTCCCTTCTATGTGAAAAGTGTTACTTAGCAGGGATGAAATGGAAACTAATTTTGTGATCAGTCAAATCACTAAATCGTTCAGTTAAAACAGACACAAATGTTCTACCACAGAAAAGATGACGGCCAACCTTCCTTTAGGCTGGACTTGGTTTTGCAGTTAAGAAAAATGATCAGGTTTCAAGTAAGTTTCCCCCTGTCTTGCTTTTGTCTCTACCAGTTCTGCAGTAATTGAGGAAGTGGGTGTGCCCTGAATAAGGACAAGTAAGTGGCCTCCCTGAAATCAACATGTCTGTCCTCCCAGCAGCCCAGCCAGGAAGACGGGCTCCAATGCGTGGACCCTGGTCAGCAAGGCTTCCGTGAGAAACAGGGATGTTTTCTTTAAGAGGAAGTGCTCAGGAGAAACTCAGCCACCTGCTCAGTGTGGTATTTCTAAATCCACCTGCACAGAGCTTGGGGCAACCCAGGAGACAGTGGTCAAGCCAACTGAGCAAAGAAAGTCCTGCTGAATTATCCACACATCTGTGTCTAGTACATAGAGGTCACAGGAGAGCAGGGCCAGAAACTTTTGATCCTCACCCCTTTGAAAACAAATAGAGAACTCTACAAATAAAACAGTGGTGGTTTGGGAGGGAAGAGCGACAGGCTGAGGATTGGCTCCTGGTGTAATTCCACATTTCTATTAAGTGCCACATGTTTCAGAGTCAGCCCATTGCTCAGGTTGGACAGGAAATTAAACTGTCAGGTGCATAAGAAATATGATCTTTGGCTGAGGGCAAACGTGACAGTCAGGAACGCCCTCCTCAGTACCCTGGACAGGGCTGGCTCTGGCGAGCCCAAGGATGCTTGTTGGCAAGGTGAGGGCGTGTGTTACTGGCGCCATCCTGCTGTCCTTCCAGCCCGTATGGAGAGCAATTTTCCATGTCATTTAAAACGTGAGTCACAGCTGTGATTTCATTCAGAAGATGGGCGTCTCTTCCCTGGGGATTTGCCACTTCTGGAGACCAGGGACTTCATTTATAGTGGCCTCTGCCCCCTTGCCTGGTTGCTGTCACTGGCGGCATTGCCTCAGACATGGGTGTGGGTGCCACCCAGACCACCACACGATGGATGGGCAGTCCTTTCCTTCTGCAGGGCATGATAAGCTCCGTGGTTCCCACTGCTTTTCTTTTTTCTCAACTGCTGTCATTGGGATGGATTCTTAGCTCTTCTACCAAGAGAGGAAGGGGTATTGAGAGGTATAAGGGGCACTGAGGCAACAGGCCTGCATGGGCTGCCCTGCTTGGAACAGCGGTGACCTGCTTGGAACAGAGGGGGACTCACTGATGCCCCAGGCTCCCAGCTGTGTCCCGGGGCCTCGCCCCTTCTTTCTGTAATGGCTGGACATTGAGAGGGCAGGAAGCAGAGAAGTGGGGTGTAGGACTTGGTGGGTGGTTGGAGAAGGGATGTCGCTGATGACAGCTGGAGGGTGTGGCTCTTCTTTCTTCCTCCCCTGGGCCTTCCCAAACCTGCTCTGCCCTGAGAACCTCCCTGCTGGTATCCAGAGCTTAGAGGCATTTCTTTGCCTTGTTGGAGGATAAATAGCTCCCTCTACTCCCCAAACTTATGACAAATCTCACAATTTAGAGATTTAAATGAGGTTGAATTAATTAGCCTTCTTACCTGGCCTCAGAGCCAGAGGCCTAGCAGGGAGGTGCCGGTGGAGGTGTGCTCTCTCTGGGGGAGGCACATGTCTCTGACAGCTGCTCTCTGTCAAACAACGGAGCTGGAGGCTCTGCCTTTCAGGGCTCACATACCATGCAGATTCGCTTTGAAAGCCCCAGAGCGAGAAGATGGACTTCAGATTTTTAGCCCTGTTTGCACCGTGCCAGGGAGCAGCCTGTCAAACTTCATCCAATGACGTGAACAAAGCAACATGGGGCATAGCTTCCGGCCTAACTGATTTCCTTTGTTTTTTTTTTTTCTTTTCTTTCGTTTTTCTTTTCTGATTTCCTTTTTAAAAGCAGATAGGATGTTGAAAACGAAACTTATCTGTTTGGTAAGGGGCTCCAGGGAGATTAAGCCATGTAGTCAGGAAAAGACTACCTGTGGGCTCTATTTGTGTGCATTTGTCACCTTGGTCTCTTGTCCCTTTCTTGTCCCTTTCTGCTGGGGCCTCCTGGCTGAGGCTGGGTGACAGGTGGGAGTGGGGACACAAATATGCATACATCCAGGCCTGTGGTCTAGAGAGAGACGACAATGAGAGCAGTCCAGTAGCATACAGACTTATGAAATGCCTCTGCCCCCGACTGGCAGGGCTAGTTACACACTGACTTCACCAGACAACGTGTATGCGAGTCAGGGATGCACACGTCACTGCAGCCGGTGGTTGCCCGCCTACCCTTCTTCAGGTGTCAAGATGGGCTGCGCCTCTACTCTGATTTACCAGCCTTTGTCCCCCAAGTGAGCTCCAGCTGGTGTCAACTGAACAGCCTGGGCTGTTGTGTCCTGAGCACGTCCGAGGGTAAGAGGGAGAGTGGGCAGGAAGGCTGCATAACAAGAGGTCTATTTCTGTGGGCAGGTGCCCCCAGGACAGCACGCCATGGCCCCTAGGACCTGGCACAGCACGTTATCCTGTTCCAGGCTCTGCTCTGGCCTAATGAAAATGAACTCAGCACTAACAAAAAGACTTGGCATCTGGGAGTTTTCCCTTTGTTCCAACACGTGCTCTGTCATTCCAGTTCACTTGGCCTCCTTGGAATGGATCATTGATGGAAATGTTTCTCAATGTTGTTTCTGTTGGATGGTCAAGCACTGATCCAGAATGCTTCCATTGGGAGCCCAGTGTGGGGACAGAGTCCCAGAAAGCAGTTTTCAGGCTGTTGGCCTCACATGGAAAGGTGCTGGTTTGGTTATTAGACGGCCATCCGCTGCGGCTGGGTGGCCATCAGCTGTTGCCGGTTAGCCATTGGCCACTAATGTAACTGCTGTGGCTGCGCTGGGATTGGTTGGTTGGTAGAGAAACGGATGGCATATTGCAGCTAGCAAGTGGGGCGGTTGGTTGGCAGAGAAGCGGACGACAGATTGTGAATTGTGTGGCTCCTGCTTCCTGTGTCTCTAACCCAGCTGCCAGCGAGAATATAGAGGTATGAACCCCCATCCGTGGCTCCGTGGGTGTTCCTTTTTGGCCTTGCTGTGTTCTGTCCACCCGCCGAGAGTGGGACCAGAGACCCCGCATGACACTAGTTTCGGGTAAGTAAAGATGTGGTATTTTATAATAGGGGGAAGAGAAGGTTTGTGGAAACTGTAGTCCCAGAAAATAGGCAAAAATTTCCACACAAAGACTCCATTAAAATGAAAGAAAGTGGAGTCTGAGTTTGAGGGAGCATGACTCTGGTGAGTAAGCACAGGCTGGTCGGAGCTTTCTGGGGAGGACGCTCACCTTCCCTGGGAGGATTCTGAGAACTGTAAGCATGTGGCTTAACGTAGTTATACCTCTATTCAATGTGATGATAGGATTTGCGGGGGCTTTTGAGGTTTGTTAATCCACACAATTTACAAATGTGCCTGCATGTATTAGAGGTGGCTGGCATTCTCTACATAGGACAAACAGCTTGGGTTTTCAGGAATGATTTGTTGATTCTTGCAGCTGTCATCGAGGGTGCCTGAGGCTGTTGCATGGGCTCAGTGTCCCCTAGTGGCAGACCCTGGAACAGCGGGCAGAGCCTTCAGAACCTGGCTGCTAAAGTGGGGTCCCTGGGAGCTTGCTAGAAAGGCAGTCTTGGAACCCAACCCACGCCTGCTGCGTCAGGCTCTGTTTCTTGACAGGACCCGGTAACAGGTGTGCACAGTCAAGTCTGAGGGACACTACATTGGAAACAGCTGGAAATTGGCATTTGTGGCAGCCTAGGCTTCCCATTGGAGTTCTATCGCTGTTGGGTATCACACAATGACATCTAAAGGGAAATGTGCCACAGCACTCCTGGTGACAGTGGACTTCTCCAGAAGGCAAGTCCATCCTGGACTTGACTCTGGGGCCATAGTCATTGATGAGTGATAACAACGATGATAACGAAGGAACAACAATGGGTCCCTCCAGCACTCTGTGAGGAAAGGATTCTTGTTCACCGTGTCCCAGGTGAGCTGTGTGAGGTGACAGGAGGTCAGCTGTGTGAGGTGGAGCTGCGCCGGCTCCGGGAGGCCCGGGTGGTGTTCGCCTGCTAGGCTGAAGCTTTACCATCTGCTGCCTGCACACTGGAGTGGGCTCTTCATGCACACTGACACATCATCTCCTCCTCCCAACAATCTTATGAGATGGATATACCCATTTTACAGATGGGAAAACTGAGGTACAAAGTTAGGTAACTTTCCCAAGAATAGAAACTCTAATGAAACCCAAATCTGATGCCACGCCCTTTCTTCATCTGTTACACCATGCCATCTCTTTGCCATTACAATATGGATTTCTTTTTGAGGCAGCTCACAGGTACGTGCAGAAAGCTTTGGTTGCACCAAGTGGATCGTCCTCTTTGATGTCACTGAAAAATAACTGAAGGGCTTCTTCTCTCACTTCCATCTAATGTTGATTTGCCAGGACACAAACAATGATGGTACAGGAGGCGGGGTTGGCTGTGCTTGTTCACTGCAGCCTTAGCATCTAGAAGAAAGGCCTGAAGCTTTCCTGATGGGCAAACCATAAGCAGGAGAGAAAGAGGCCCGGTTTCAAAGCTCTTGAGTACCCTGGGGCAATCCTGCCACACTCCTGTGGTTTATGGAAGAATTGTCATTTACACTTGCTTCGTGCTTTCAATTTTCAAAGTATTTTGTACACATATGTGACAACCTTTTTAGTACACTGAGAGGATATTATTTTCTCAATTATACAGGAGAGAAAACAGAAACTGAGGGAGGCTTTCTGGCTTACATGGCATTTCACAGTCCCAGAGTACCAGGGTCCACCCTAAGCTCTACACGTTATCTGTTTGCATGAAGATGACCATCCACCCAAAGGCAGGACCAGTGGGAACGGGCGGCCATCGTCTGGCTTCCCTCATACAACTCCGTGGTCCTGGAGACTAGAATGACGTTGTTCCATTTAACAGTAACTGAGCGGCCCATCCTGAGGGCTGTGGATGGCACACTAACCACACTACGACCGCTTCTGCAGCTGCAGCTTGTTCCAGCCACACAACAGCAAATGGTTGGCAGGTGAGGAAACTGAGGCTCTGAGAGGTTAGATGACTCGTCTAAGTTACTCAGGAATTTAAACTCAGGCAGTGAAGTTCGAGAGCAGGGCCCATAACCCATATCAGGGCTGTCAGTGAGGTCCTGGCAGCCCCTGGGGACCTGTTAGCCTATATTCTCAGTCCCCTGGACCTGACAACTCAGGGGCAGCCCAGCCCTGGGTGACTACAGCCGGCGGGGCTCTTATGTGAATCACAGCCCTATTTCTTTAAGGATGAAAGAGTAATGGCATTGCACCCATGAGGGTGGCGAGTCCCCAGGCGCTGGTTCAGACTGTGCAGCCCTGGGCTCACTCCTGCACAGCTGGCACCCCTGGCCCCGCCAGCCCTCATTGGTGTGTGCCTGTGTCAGGCTTTCCCTGGGGTCCATGCCAAGTTCTCTTTGTGGGTTGTGTCATCCATGATCCATTGACTCCAGTATCAAGAGCATTAGCTTCGCATGGAGAAGGCCCAGGAAAATCACATCAAGATCAAAGCAAGCTTCTCAGGTAAAGGCAAAGGAACGCTCAGTGACTGTGGGCTCAGGAAGGAGAGCCCGGTGGGGCCTGGGCAGCCAGTTGGTGAGTTGGGGTCCTGACTGATGAGGGCTCACCTAGTACCTGGCTTTGTTGGGATGGGCTGCTGATGGCAACCCTGTGAGTTTGGGCCTTGGTGTCTTCATGGAGGCTGTGATGGTAACCAGTCCTACTAGCCCTATTTGCTGATTTCTCAGCAGGCGCCCTGGGTAAAAGCTCTCTTGATGGAGAACCAGTGCAGGGGAAAGTGCAGACCCCAGAGGTGGAGAGAGCAACTTTCATGTCCACACTGGAGACTGTGATCCAGGCATGGCTCCATTCACCATGTCACCCCACAAGGCCTAGCTGGCTGCATTTCCCCATTTCCCAGATGGGCAAAGAGAGGTCTGGGGACTTGCTCCCTGGTTCTTGCTCCCTGGTTCTTTGCTGGCTTCCTTCAGGGCTAAATTCTGTGAACCCCTAGGAGGCTTTACTGGGTCTTTCAGTTAAGCAATTAAGGGCTGGGGCTTGGGGAGGGGGGTGCACTCATTTTCAAAGTCTCCACAACTGTGTGTGTGTGTGGGGGGGCTTTCCAGGCCCCAGGCATTGACAAGGACACACTTTGTGCTTCAGCTTTCAAACAAAAGGACCCCAGGAGGAAGAGTTGCTTGTTTTCCAGGTTCCATAGGCAAAGAGCCTTTTCTAAACAGGTGGTGAGTGTCTGACATCTTCCCAGGTGAGGACTTCATCCCAGAACTATCTGGTAGGGAAGACTTGTCAGCAATGGCAGCTGAGTTCACCACAGTCCTGCAGGCAGCCCGGAGACCTTGGGGCTCCTCTAACTTGTGAATTAATTAGCATTTGGCTCGGTAGCACACCGCTCAGCTTTAAAGACTTGCAAATCCACATTGCCAGACTCCTCTACTTAAGCAGTTTGGAAGGGAGGGAATGGCCTCTGCCCCATCCACCCAGAGCACCTCCTCCAGCTGAACCTAAGGGTGAGGGGGAGGTCACGCTTCCCTCTTTTTGCTCTCCTTGCCTTCCTCCTAGTGCCCTCAAGAGGGAGGCCCCTTCTTTCCTCAGCACTTCTTAGGCCCATTCTCCTAGATAAACTACTGTGAAAAAATGGAGTGGGCAGGCCCTTATGGAGACTCAGGAGAGGCAGGGTTCCAGCGTGGGCACCTCTTCTGTCCTAGAGTGGGGGCGCAGCTGTGGTCCAAGGACCAGACCTCCAGTCTCCTCCCTCTGCCCACCCATCCTGCCTTGAGAACCAGTGCTTCTCCAGACCACAGACCCAAGAGACCACACAGCACATTCTTGGGAGCAGAGGTTCCTGGCCCTTCCTCATAAACAGGCCATGAAAGTCAATCCAAATGAGAACAGAAAAGAAACAGCCCAGGGCAAGATTCTAAATTTGTGAGACTCATTGTTTATAGTGGTTTGTAGAATCTATTCCATTAATTTTTATCACTCCTTATATTTCCCTTAGCCTCATCCAGGAGGCCATCCTTTATTTAAAAAAAATACGTATGAGAACTAACCATTGTTTCGAGCTTTGTAGTACTTTGAAAATACCTTGGCATCTGTGATCTCATTGTTTTTTCCAACAATTGCCATGAGATGGATAATTCAGATTTCAGTATCCCCAAATTACAGATGAGAAAACTCAGGCTCATAGAGGTTATGTGACTTGTTGAAGGTTGCTCTTTCAAGGTGACTGATGTGAGTCTCTGACTCATGGTTCAGCTACAGCAAACCTCCTTCACGGACCTGCCACCTGATTGCTTAGGCCACGGGAGCGTTTGCGTGTGTGTCTTCCCTGCAGTTAACTTGTCTAGGTGCCATGACCGGCATCTGCCTACCACCCCGGGTAATGAAAGACATGAATGGTGAACCAGTACCGTTCTGATGGAAGGACAGAGTGCACTCACATTCCTTGGTGTTGGGGGGCGCGAGGAGGCAGGAGTAGCAGACCATGCCGTAGATATTCCTGGGTCTGTTTTCCAACATGTAGTAGCTACAGGGAGGGCAAGAGAAGACAAAGCAGACAGGTGAGCTGGGTGTTACCACAGCAAGTGCTGGCCGCTTGGCATGCCCACAGCCAAAGCAGGTCCCAGTCAGGTCTGAGACAGACGCTGTAGGAACCAGGAACCCTGCTGAACTGTTTTGATCACAGAGTTTCCTTGGGAGTTTTCAGCTGATCTTAAAATGGAATATTCTTTTTCCTGTATTGGGCCAGTTTGGGTCTTTTAAAAATCTCCTCCCCTTTTTGGTATCTTTCACTGATGAATTTGTTTAGTGTGTGTGTCCCATCACTGCCACCTTCATCAAAATCATCACCCGAAATATCTGCATGTCCACCATGTGAACACCCCGTTTAGCTCTCTGGGTGTCTTGCCAGGCAGAGTGCCAGGCACCTTTGGAGGAGGAGGACCCCATCAGTGAGTGAGCGTCTCACAGCCTGTAGCCTGGTGGGCTTACTGGCAGATGTGTCTATTCCTGGGACCTCCCAGTGAACACCTGCTGACCAAGACTGAGTGGAGCTGGCCGGCAAAGCGTGGCTACAGCAACGTCTAGAGAGGTGCACGCAGAGGGCCTTACAGAGCCTGAGGTACAACCAGCTCATAACTGAAGTTTATTCGCTTCCTTCTCAGGAAGCACTTGACTGAAGGCACCCCTGTAAGTTTATACCAGCCTTACACACACTTAAAGAAAAGGACAAATCAGTCGCAGTAAGACTGCCTGAAGTTCCTGACCCCCCAACAATGTTCCGTTATGTCTTCTGAGCTTCCCGATGTCAGTATGCCAGCCCCATCACCAGCTGGCTCTCGGAACGCCCTACCCCCAGAGCTCTGCCTCTACGAGTCAGAGTTCTCTGCAGGCCGTACCACTTCCTGGACCTCCGCCCCCCAAACCTGCATCTCCTGGTCCTCCCCTCTGGGGCTCACAGCTCACATTCCTCTCCGCCTGCAGACGTTGGCACTTCTCTCGGTGTGTGCCCATTTTCTATAAACACTCATTCAACCGTCATCATGGAGCCGTTTATCGCAGTGTGAGAAATCAATTACATAAAGTAAGTGGATGCCAACGTGCTCCCTTATTGCAATTTCAAAAGATGAAAAACCCCTCAGCGCTATTGGATTTTTTTTTTTGATTGTTTTTTAATTTTTTCTATTAGCCATGCACATCCAAACCCCCACTGATGGCAGCATAGCACAGACGTGCTGGGAGGGTCTTCGGACTCTAGCTGCCACGAGCTGGACCATTACCAGTAACATTATGATCATAATTACCAGCCCTTCCTCAGAGCCTTTTACCTTCAGATCTCTGTGTATCTTATAAACATTAATTAACCAATCTCAAAATACCCCTCAGAGAAGCCATAAGAGCCAGTTTCACAGTTAAGCCTTCTGGAAAAAGCCTCTTTCAAACACACATTCTACCACCACACAGAAGCCATCTGTGCTCGGGAAGCAGGAAGGGAGTGATACTGGGGCCCACAGTGCATCTGCTTCCAGGAGGGGGTGTGTATCTGCATGTGGCCCCACGAAGGTGACAGGCTCCCGGCCACTGTGAACCCCAAGAAGAAATACATCTGCTAAGAAGGACTGCTTGTGGTTAACTGAGCACAAATTCGTAACCTGAGTGTAGCAGCCATTGCTAACAGAGGTCTTTCACGCACATTGCATTTCAGGGAAAAAGTACAGACTGAAGCTTCAGCCCCCTGCACTGTGCTCCTGCCAGCTGAATCAACCCTTATAAAGGAATTCCTGGTTTCATATTTTGACCAATGGGCTGAGACCTGCCCCATCCAATCAAAACTATGAAGCTATAGTCTCATTTGCAACTATACTAACCAATCAGAGTGGCTCAATAACAACCAACCAGAGACTGTGTAAATTTGGATTCCTCATTTGCATAAAAATGGACCAATCAGAGGCTAGTGTGGGGACTTTCTTTATAAAAACTGACCTCCCCTTTGTCTTAGTGGAGTACACCTTCAGTTTCTACTAGAGACTGCATCTCCCTGGTTTGCAAACTCTTTTCCTGAATAAAGTTTCTCCTTTCATCACACCCCAGACTGGGGACTTCTGTGGGCATTAGATTTGTGGTGGCGACCTTCTGTTGACAACACTGTGAGTTGCTCCTGTTCTCACCTCCACCGCCAGTGCATCCTCCTCCAGGTTGTGACTGTCTCTCTTCCTGGCCTGGGAGTCCCTCAGGGCCAGCCTTGTTCACACCTATATTCCTAGTACCTTGTACTAGGTACTGAGGAGGGAAGGTTCTAGGAAAGTGTTGACTGGAAAATAAATGAACGAGACTAAATTTTTCTCCATAGAAGTTCAAAGTGCTGAGGGTGTTTTGTGCATCTTTCCTTCCTTTTCTAAAAGCAGAACCACAACTAAGCCCATCTTAGTTAACACCTTGTATAAGCTGGTGTAGGACACAACCAGGCTATAGCTTAGAATGATCCTAATGGGAGCAGTGAGGAAAACGTGCAGAGTAGGGAATAGTCGGGAGCGCAAGGACCAGTGATGAGGTGGGAAGTTGTGAGGACCCGGGCTAGGTAGAAGCACTGGAAGTTGGAGGGGAAGAAAAATTTGAGTACTTGGGGCTGGCCCGGTGGCTCAGGCTGTTGGAGCTCCGTGCTCCTAATTCCGAAGGCTGCCGGTTCGATTCCCAGATGGGCCAGTGGATTCTCAACCACAAGGTTGCTGGTTCAGCTCCTTGAGTCCCACAAGGGATGGTGGGCTCTGCCCCCTGCAACTAAGATTGAACACGGCACCTTGAGCTGAGCTGCCTCCCGGATGGCTCAGTTGGTTGGAGAGCGGGCTCTCAACCACAAGGTTGCTGGTTTGACTCCCTCAAGGCATGGTGGGCTGTGCCCCCTGCAACTAACAATGGCAATTGGACCTGGAGCTGAGCTGCACCCTCCACAACTAAGATTGAAAGGAAAACAACTTGAAGCTGAACAGTACTCTCCACAACTAAGACTGAAAGGACAACAACTTGGCTTGGAAAAAAGTCCTGGAAGTACACACGGTTCCCCAATAAAGTCCTGTTCCCCTTCCCCAATAAAATCTAAAAAAAAATAAAAAATAAAAAGAAATACACACTGCTGTTTGAAGTTCATATTAAAAAAAAATTTGAGGACTTGTTGGAAGCTAGCAGTGACTGGAGTTGTAGACTGAGTGCATGTGGAATATGGGGAAGGAGATTTTGAAGAGGACTCTCGGATGTCTTCCTTGGCCATCTGTGTGAATAGTGATGCCATTTGCTAAGATGTGGAATATAGGAGGCAGAGGAATTTTGGTGGGGAGGTGAAGGGAAGCTGGAGGAGATATATGTGGAATGTGAGGTGGTTGTGGCCTCCAGGCCAACATATCTAATACATAGATGGATAAACAGGTACGAAGCTCAGGTTGAATCTGGAAGTCACCTACCCATCAATGGTGTGGGAGCCACTTTCCAGATGGCCTCCTTCTGTGAGGTAACTCTGTAGAGAGGGAAGAGGGATGGGTGCAAAGCGGCCCCTGGGCCCTCAGCATTGCTGGCTCTGGCCCAGCCATGGTTCAGACCCATGCGTGCATCTCACAGGAGCCTGTGAGATTCAGCCAGATTTATCCCAGATGATCTAAAAGACACAGTGGGTATGCACATTGAGTAGCCTGTTTCATTCTTCTTTATACCTGCAGAGAATTTCTAGCCAGAAAGGATAAGCCGTGGGACCAAAGCAGTATATAACCCTGTCCTATAGGCAGGTGCCAGCTTGGTCACTGTTCTGTGGTAATGAGGACAATTTTCTTGGTCCCAGAAAGAAGTTTGACAATGGAATGGTCATGAGCTCCCTGCCTCGAGAAGGCTTCAAAAGATAAGGATGACCATCTGTAGAATCAGTGGGGAAGCCAGCATCTGTACTCTTAACAGGTTCTTTCCAGCTGGGAAATCTTGAGTAATTCCCTCCCTGCTCCATGAGATCAGCTTCTTTCACACTTTGTCTTCAGCACTCAGGACGAGGTGCGGCCCGGAGCGCTCACTGAGTGAGTGAAGGATATTGGGCAGGAGACACATCATCTCAACACGTGTCCCAGTGTGACCTCTCATCGCTCCACGGATGTGAAAATGTAGAGTCAGTTTCCAGTTTGGCTCTGTGCTGTGATACGACTTTTCAAATAAATCACTCCCAACCCCAAGGGCACAGAAATAGAAAGCCCCTACTTTATCTCCAGTCCCCCAACCGCTTCATATGGGCCCTAATGAGCACAATACTTTCTCAGGGTAGGACCCCCAAAGGCCTACCGCTTCCTGTTACATGTCATAGCTTTTGAGAACAAAATGAAGCTCTCATGCTGTGTCACAAAGGAGGATTATAAGGAGTTTTGGCAGGTCGATTCTATCAGCTCCATGAAAGGCTGTTTTCATTCCTGAGTCCCTGTGGTCCCCAGGCTGCGGATGCAGACTGCCTCCTATTTGTCTTTCTAATGCCACAGGTTGCCTGGGCCTGCTCCCCCCTTGTGGTTTGGCAAGCGCTCTCTCTTTATTATTTGCCATCTCTGCTGTATATCAGTGTATGGCTGAGACACTGACTGAACAATGAGCAGTACATGTGGCTTTCCTGTTGAGAAAGGCTTGTGTGGGAGGACGAGGGAACAAAACATGAGACGAGGAAGAGAGAAGAGGTGAGATTTCATAACCTCCCCCGGGGCATCATGTTACCCATTGGAGAAGCTCCTGCTGGCTGGCTCCCACACCACGTCCACTCCCTTCAAATAAGTCATTCTAGGATGGTTGGAGGACTGGGGCAAAGGACGCAATGGTTGATTCTACATGCCAACTTTGTGGAGGACAAAGGGAGAATCCCATGCCTCAGTGGCATCCATACAAGCTTAGGAACCCTGAGAAAAGGGAATCTTTGGGAGAAAATCCACAAGTATATACCTATTGACTAGGTGGAAGTCGATTCCAACATAGAAGATTATATTTAAACTGAGTCTTGTTTTGGGCTACTCACCATAATCAAAACTTGAAGAAAAACAGAACAAACAAACAAACAAACAAACAAAGCTAGGGAAAAGTCAAAATAGAGATCAAAAACTAGGAAAGTGGTCTCTACAGAAAGACAAAGGACCTAGTACTCTTTAGAAGGGCACAGATCCCTAAAGGAACACCCAACTTCACGTTGATGGAGGTCTGTCAGAGGGAAGAAGCTAAGCTCCCCACTCCTGTCTGGCTCAGAATGAAGACCAGCATATAAACACCGCCATGACAAGTTACTGTAATAAGTATGTGTGGTGTCAGATGCGTACGAGATTTATCAGGGTGATCACTTCATAAGGTATATAAATGTCTAATCTCTATGTTGTACACCTGAAACTAATCTCATATTGTATGTCAACTGAAACTGAAAAATTAAAAAATTATTTAAAAAAGATTGCTCAGTTAGAGAACTTTTATTTTTATCATATTTTCTAAGAGAATAGTTTAATACCTTCCCTGAGTATAGCTACCTACTTGTTTGCATATTGAAAGAAAAGATTCTGCAATAAGCTTCCCCTGCTTTCTTTATTCATTTGAAAAATATTTTTGAATAATCATACTCTGTGTCAAGGACATTGACATAGAGTCGTCCAGCAGATATTTGGATGTGTAGGTCTGTAGCTCAGGAGATAGGGCTGAACTGAAGACAGAAAACTAGGGAGACAGAAGGTAGGGGTGGGCTGTCATGAGAAGAGAGAGGGTAGTGGAAGCCATGAGACTGCTTCTCAGTAAAAAACTTGAACTAAGGTTAATTTCTGCGAGTTTAAAAATATCTCCTCACTTTAAAGAGTTATTTACTTTCAATCTATTCCTAAATTGGTGGGCCTTTCTGACTTTTTTGTACTTCCTTTTTCTCATAGACTAATGCCCAATGTTCTCATTTGGGTATATCCTTCTTATTGTCTTCCTCCTCTTAATTCAACACAGTGAGCTAACATGTGCACAAGTAGGTTGTAAAGTATAACGAACTATTCAAAATGCTGTTGCCATCATGACCACTATTGGCACCTCTACCATCACCATCTCCATCATTACCATCATATCCACTACCTCTGTCATCGCCACCATTATCACGACCACCTCCACCTCTGTCATCACCTCCATCATCACCACCTCTGCTATCACTGTCACTACCTCTATATTACAATCTCCGTCATCGTCACCACCAGCACCACCATCTCTACCACCTCTGTCTCCTCTACCACCCTGTAGCTTTCACCTCTGCTTTAGGTTTGTATAGCCCTTCAAGCATTATGCAGTGTGGCCACAAGAGGGAGGTCGCAGCAACAGCCGCAGCTTGGTGTTCCCTGGGTGTCAAGGCTGTACTACAGTTCCTTACTTCAAGTAGAACTTGATGTGTCCTGCATGTGTCAAAGAAGAATTTATCTTTCTGTCTTTCAGGCTAATTGCATTTTCACTTTGCTTTTTGAGGAAGACTTTTGATACATAACAGAACTGTGGTGGAATTATGGCACCATATGATTCAAATATTCCTATCAATGGCTTTTATTCTCAGTTTTTTCCCCCAGAATACTAAAAAGAAAACTTTAGTATGTAATTTTAGTTTTTTCTACGTAGCATTCCACATGTGTTATATCACTGTAAGTATTCAACACATTTGTTTGATTTGGGTCATCAGAAGATATTATTAGGACCAATGGCCACTTAAAGGCCACAGTAGCTGAGTGTAGGCTGCTTGTCCATGAAAGGTGGCAGGACTCGCCGTGCCAGATGCCATGTTTCCTGATTCCAGACACATGCCCTCCTCTCTGCCAAGTTGCCCCTTGTAGAATGGGATAAACGGCAGGAGTGACGTTACACTGTAACCAGTTGCTCATGTTCCCAGGGGTCCTCACCAATGGGATATTTGGCGCTTTCTGCAGAAGGCATCCTGGGATGCGCTTTAGCAGCGCCCCATGCTTACCCAGGGAGACAAGGCCCACACTCAGCGTCATTCTCCATGTCCCCTGGCGTCAGCACGGTGGCCCGGAAGAAGCCTTCGCAGTCTTTGTGGCGCCTGCATATCTGGTAGCCTCCTTTGGAAAACTTCTCCGCTGGGCAGGGGACGCAGCCATAGTCCTCATCCTTGGTGCCATAGCCACAGGACTGGCCAAGGGAGAGGACAGAGGATACGGGTGAGTACACTGGCCACAGCTGTCGTGGCCAAACCTGTGGTCTTTGGGTGCATCCGGCACATGAGCACACGCTGGGCACACTGGGCACTTATTTAGCTTGGGGACCACATGCAGAACAACACAAGGTAGGGTGATGACGGCCCATGAAGGAGGGAGAGCTCACCAAACCCTGGGGTCTGTGGTCTGGCGGCCAGGCAGGGGGCCTTACCAGGTAGGGCTCCTCCCCTGGCCCGCACTGGGGACACTCGTGGCACAGCCCCGTGGTCTGGTTGTAGTACTCATTCTCGCCGCAGTTAGAGTATTCTGCTCTGGCCGAACACATCAGAGACACCTGCCACAAGAAAAGGGGTCATTTCGCCTTCATACCTCCTTGAAGACACACATAGTTACTCGGGGTCAGTGCCCAGACAGCCCCCAAGGCTGAGTGAGGAAGGAGCCCGGAGGTGTGGACCCTGCTCAATCAGTTAATGCTCATTTGGTGCCCCCCCCACTTCCCAGGAACTTTAGCTACTAATAAACTGGGCCGTCCACTCTGCGTCCATAGACTGGCCTCACTCCTGCTTCTCCCTCTCCGCCTGATCCCATCTTCGAGGCCTGATCCAAACTCTCTTTGTCCATAAAATCTTTCTTCAATTCTCTCCAAAGGCATGGATGAGGCAGGCCCTCCCCCGAGCCTCTAGAACAGAAGGTCTTTCAGTCACGTGGTGCCTTTTCTTTTCCCCTGAGCAGGAGCCCTGTGGTGGAGGCCTGGATGTTTCTCAGCTGTGTGGCCCGCAGGCGTGGCTTGTCACACAGGCATTGGGTTGTGTATGGCACAACATAAATATGCAGTGAAGGACATTTCTATCCATGAAACCCTACAAAGGGAGCCACCAACCAGGGAAGTGTAATTTGAACCCTGGGCACTGTTCAGTGCTTTGCAGGTATTATCTTTTTGTGCCGTTAGAAGAACACAGTGAAGGATGTGCTCTTATCGTTGTTGCCAATTTGCAACCATGTAAACTGAGGTTTAAGAGGCCAAGCAACTGACCCAAGGGAGTGTGGCTGGCAGAGGACACAGCCTGGATGGGAGCTCCCACTGGAACGGCCACCAGGGCCTCCATGGGTGCCCTGGGGGCCAAGGGTGCAGTGCGGGCAGGTGCTCTGACCTACTTACCACCAGGACAGGGAGCCAGGGCATGCGTTTGCAGTCTCCCATGTGGGCCATCCTCTCCTGTGGGTTCACCTGAAAGATACATTTCATGAGCAGCTGTGTCACCTGCAGGGCCTGGGGCTGCTCCAGGACTGACTGGTCATGGCCCAGCCCCCACCCCAGGTCCCACTTCCTTCATTGTATCCCGCTGGGTATGGGGACCTCCCAGCAAGCAGCCTGGGGAACGGATGCATCCTAAAAGAAAAGGCAGATTTAAGCTGAGCCCCATGTGCCTTGGACTGACTCCATCCACTGTCCTCCCAGCGTCACCTCATCCCTTGGGAAGAGCTCCAGAGAGGAGGGACCAGAACACACCGAGGACCACTGCTGAAGCTGGGCAGTGACCAACTGTTTCTGTGCTGGGAGAGTCTGAAGAACCCTGGCACGGGTGCTGATCCCCTGGCTCCAGAGCCGCCCTGGAGACAATGCCAGGAACCAGAATCCAGCTCATGCCCATCACCTCACTTCCCACTCTCCCAGCCCCTCCGTAAGGTTCCGCCTTCTCTCTGTGAAGATGTGCCTTCTGTCAAAGTGACTGAGAGAATGCATGAGTCCAACCACTTAACTTTACAGTTGAGCCAACTTAAGCCCAGAGAGGTTAGTGACTTGCCTAAGGTCACACAGCTAAGGGACAGAGGATGGCTACATCCCAGGCATTCAGATGCTTTCCCCAACTACTAAGTTAATGGACTGTTTTGAAGGAGGAGGTGTTATTTTTTCACTTTTCCACTGTCAGAATGGGAGACCTGTGTTTCCAACTCAAAGCAATTCTACCTAGGAGCTTGGCTATCATGCCAACTAGTGACAAGACAGCGAGCTGCCTTCTACCAGCTGGGTTGTGTGAGGAGCCTTCAGAGTCAACTGATGACTCAGACCTTGAGTCAGATTGACCTTTCACCCTGTGAATCCTCTTGTTCTTGGTGAGCCAATCCCCAAATACCACACAAAAAATGAATGTACAGGAGCTCAAAGCAGGAGACCGATAAATGGGAAATCCATTATTTTATTTTATTTTTTTAGGGGGAAGCCCTGAACTTTGTCTTTATAATACAAGATCCTAAAGGCATTAGGGAGAAACGCAGCCAAAAGGTTATTTATTGGACATAAGGAAGTTCAGTTTGAGAAAGAGGGAGGGCCGTGTGAGTCAGGAGTTGGGGAAGGGCCAGGGGTGGGAAAGCCAGGGGTCAGTTAGTGGGGCGGCAGGGTCGGGGGTGCTAAGGAGAAGTAGACTCCTTGAGCGTACAAACACTCTTTGCTAAATCGCTCCACCACCCCTGCCAGGACGCAGCACCTTGCTCAGTGAGATCTGGCCGGAGAGAATGCACATTTAGGAGAAGCACCCAACACATACATACGTAGTGAGGGGTCAGCAGGGACAGATCTGAAGAGCTTTGCGTCCACCTGCCTCTCAGCTCCTGCCGGCCTTCCAGGAAGCACATGGCTCTACTGTCCCCCACCCCACGCCTGTCCTGCCCGCACCCCCTCTGTCCTGCCCCGACTCCCCTCTCTCCTGTCCCCTGCCAGGAGCAGAAAGAAAGCACCCACACTTCCCATAAGAAGAAGTTGGGTAAAATCAAGCGGAGCTTCAGCTGTCCTGCTTATTTATCATTACAACTAATAAAAACTCCACAGGAACGCCGGGCAGGGGCACTTCAGGGAGAAGTCACACAGAGCCGCCTGGGTCTCTATTTGTCAAAGTGTCTGTGTGCCTAGAAGCAGGTTGGCATGACATCCACTAGACTTTCCATGAAGATATTTTGGCAGGAAGTGAAATAGGGTGGGGGTGACTAACTGAGGTTATGGGGAACATTCCCTTTTTATACAGTTCCTATCGTCGGAATGATTTAGAAGAGTATGAAGAAAGTTTGTGATCCCGAGAAAAGGTAATAAAGACATTTCCTTTGGGAAGAAGCGCATCTCTGATTGCTCAGAGGACCGGCTGGGGAAGGATGTCCCAGGGGCCCAGATCTCTCCTAGGATTTCCCCCTTGTTGGCACGGTTACCTTGGATGGGTCTCCTACCTGGTGAGTAACATTCAGTGGCCTTTGGGGAAGGTTTAGGTTTCAGGAATTTCTTGGAGATACAAAAGCTGCCGTTTTATCCTTTCTAGCACACTGTCTTGCAATTCAGTACCATATTAACATTTGAAAAATACTAAATGGACCAAGGTGAGATTAGAGCACCCAAACACCCCTTGCTGAAATCTTGGATGCTTTCCTCCTAGCAGGGAGCAAGGAGGGTGGGAGGCAGAGGGAGGCTGGACCTGCAGTCTCACCAGATGGGGAGGGTAAGGTGCAAACGAAGGCCAACAGGGAACTTAGGAACCAGCATTTTGGCCGACAACCTTAGCTTTGCTTTAGGATGGTGGGTAGAAGAGATGAGTTTACCCTGAGTCGGGCCAAGGCTCTCCTGAGGAAAGCTGCAGCCTGGAGGCCTTCCAAGAACATCACTAAGGGGTTCTAATTTAATTGACCTCTAATTATAGCTGAGCCTGGGAGAGCTTCCCTGTAAACACTGAGAAGGGCTGGGCCGCACTTTAGTGTCACCAGAAGCACTTACTGAAAGGCTCATTAAAGATGTTCCCCGGCTAACGGAAGGAGACAGAAAAACAAATACATACACAACGCCAAACAACAAGTTTGTGGTTTTGGATGTGTTTCTATTATTATTACCAATTCTCCAAGAAGGCGAGTGGGGTCCAGGCAGGAAGCTGAGGGCAGCCCTCAGGTTAGGATTCCAGCCCTGAGGTCTGACGGGCTTTGGCAGAAGGCAGTTCTGCACTCAGGAGGGAGTCCAGCCTGCGAACTGGGGGAGCCCCAGTTGCTTCCAGTCATGACCTCCTGGTTGTTTTGGCTTTGGTGATCCCCAACTCCCTGTGCAGGACAGGGCTGCTGCCCATCAGCTGGCAGAGCTGCAAGCGGAAGGACCTGAGCGGGGTGCTTTCCAGCCTGGCATGAGTTCTGAGCCCTCCCTAACTATGATAGTGATGGAGAAATGGGTTGGGGGTTGGGGGATTTGGTGGCCCACACGCTTGGAGGTCCCTGATATGTTCTTGGGGAGATCAGGGCAGGCAGAGTCTCACCTAAGTCCTGAAGGGCAGATAGGAGTTAGACAGGAAAGAGATGGAAAAAAGGCCCCCCAGGAAAGGGGAGCAGGTGGACCGAATGGACAGAGGGAAAGCCATGGGCTAGACCAGAGGGCCAAGAGTGAAGTCAGATGAAGTTGGGATGTTACCATAGGACTTGTGCAAAGGCTGAGTGATGGAGCAATGAGGTGGCAGGACCAACTCTCTTGTGCAGTGAAAGAAGGGGACACAGAGAGAGGAAATTTTCTATGTTACAATGTGACCCAACACACACATATTACCAATATCATCGAGGTAAATGTTGCATGAAACATTTATACTTGCTGCATGCAATGTACGATAATCTATTCTGCCCTATTATTTTTATTCCATTTTTAAAAATAGTGGTAGTTGCAGCATACGAAATTGATTTCGTGACCCATTATTGGGACATGAATTGCAATCTGAAAACCATTGGCTTAGGCAAAGGAAGAAAGGAGGGTGGAAACCTGTTAGGAGATGATGGTGTCAGAGGTGACAGAGGTGGCTGGCCCAGGTCTGCGTTTGGCTGTTGGGTTTGTGTGTGTCAAGCTGCTACTGAGCAGGAAGCAGAGGCAGGTGGGGGTGTTGTGGTGGACAGTGGACATATTGAGGGGCCTGGAGGACTCCAAGAGCCTTGGGAAGCTGCCTACACGAGTTGAGCTCAGGAGAAAGACCCGAGCAAGGGAGAGACGTGGTTGTCATAGTATACTTAGTTTCTAGGGGATCACCGGTGAAACCAGAGGGCCCCTCCCTTTCTATTGTTCTGGATGAAGACCTGTCCATTTGTGAAACAGAGGGTCTGGTCTAGGCCTCAGGGAGGGGGCAGAGAGTGAAACAGAGGAGCCCCTGTCCTCATGTACCTTCTTTTCTCCCGATAGAAACATGTCAGGTTGGATACCACTGGGTCACTGGCTCTGCTCACAGTGCTTTCCCAGAACGCAGGAGAAAGCCAGCGTTTAAGCAGATGGGAAGCACATCCTTCTGTGCCCATAAGAGGGAAACTGGGGGCCAAAAGACACCACATTTGACAAAATTACAACAAATGCTTGCAACTTCTCTGTAAGTTTGAAATTATTTCAAGATAAAAAAAATAAAATAAAAACAAAACACCATAGTATTTCAACAGACAGCTAAGTTGTATCTAAAACAATTAACCAAGTGGTGAGAAGTCTTGTGTGTTTCGAAATAAATTGTTCCCCAACGGGTCATCTAGAGAAGACTAAAAATGAGGCCAGTGCTTTTAGCTCCATGTAAAGCAGGATGGTGTGAACAGAGAGGCTGTGGGGACTCACCGGGCTGCAGCCCCTTACCCTCCAGAGGTGCTTAGAGGTGCATGTAGCTCGAGACAGACACTCCCCACCCCACCTCCGGAACTGATCCCCAATCTAGATGGAAGGCTCATGGACTCCGTACACAAGCTGTGCTAACCTGTTCCCTAGGGCCTTGCCCAGAGCACACCTGTGGTCAGTCTCTCCGTGGGGCCCACAGCTGCGGTCACTAATCTCCTCAACTTCATTTGTCCACTGTGCCGGCGCTCAGCGGGCCTTGAATCCGTCGCTCTCCTCACTATTGTTTCTTGACTGCTCGTCCCAGACTCTAACCTGTATTGAAACTCGTGAGATTCTCACCACTGCCCTGCAGGTAGGGACTCCTAAAACTCTGGTAAGGGAATGAGCTCCAGGCCACCTGGGAGGTAAGTAAGATGCATTTTTTTTTATTCAAAGGGAAGGAAAAGGTCTGCAGGACTGTGGTTCCCTTAGGGGCAGCTTTCAGGTTCCGCTTTCTTGCCTGGCGTGGTACTCCCATGCCCCCCCGAGGGGCAGCATGCATTCTCTAGTATAAAAATGGAATGATGCAGCCTCCTCTCCCAGTGAGCGAGTGCTGTGAGGAATCTAGGAGACCCCAAGTGTGACAGGGTTTAGCAGGCTTGGACACACTCTAAAGGTACCAGGTGAAAGTGTTCTAGCAAACAGGTCACAGTGGTTTCCGTGTGACAACAACTCAGATTATGAGAGAGAGGATGACTTTCTTAGCTCAGTGTTACTCAGAAGCTGGGAGTTACTACCATCTTCACAAGCAGCTTCTAAAGAACAAATAATGCCTTCTCCTTTAAGAGCATTTGACAACTGTCAACGCAGTTTTCCTTACGTGGGTTCCTACTAGGAAGATCAGTTAGATAGTGGGACTCCCATGATCCAAGAGACAGCCGCTCAGGGAGGTTATGAGGCTTGTTTACGTTCAGAGCTTGGCAGCTCCAGGCACGAATCCTGTCGGGCACCCAGCCTGCTGTTCCTTGACCACAGCCCGTAACAGTTTTCCCGGGAGATGACCTCCTGCCTCGCTGGAGGCTTTCTCACAAGCTCTCTGTGCGATTTCTAACCATTGATAAGATCATATGCAGAGTAGAGGGGTCTCGTGTGTATGTGTGTGAGTTATGAGCACCAGCCTCGCCTTGGGGATTGGATAATTGGGAACATGTGTGACATGAGAGGACCTACTGTCTTCCATGTCAGGGGCAAGGAGGACGCTGTGTCTGTCCCTCAGGCTGTTGCTGGCTCTGCCCTTTGCAGGGACTGTTGAGCTTGTGATGGGAGTGGAAGGGGAAGCAAGCACTTTCCCTTCACACCAGCTAAGCGTACACTTGACCTTTGCTCCTGGAGTCTGGAGTTAGCCTGGATATTCAGACAAGGTTGAAATAAAGGTAAAACCAGAGGCCAATGTCAGTAGAACCCGCGCAGCTTTGTTTGCCTAAGCCAGGCCCAGCAGCATCAGCACCACCTGGGAGCTTGTGAGAAATGCCGACTCTCGGGCCCATCCTGACCTGCTGCCTCAGCGTCTGCATTTCAGCCGGATCTGGGTGCTCTGTGCACACACGAAAGTTGGAAAAGTCTGATCTAGGCAACCTTCTAGTAGCATCTTACAACCCTCTGTAGACCCAGGCGAGGATTTCTTCCTGGGTCTCTCCCTACTTAAATTCTGTCCTCTCCCAAGGAACAAATGCTGGCTTTAGCGTTGTCCCATGGAGAGCTATGCACTAGACACTGTGATTTATTTGCTGCTGTTTGTTGGTTCATTCAGTCGTTTATCAGCAGTTATTCATCATTATTCAGCAGAGAGGCTGCTACTGTCCTGTAAACAGTCCTATAGAACCTGGAGACGGTGACAGACAGACAAGGTCCCTGCCCTATTGGACCTTTATCTGTCCAGGAAACAGATACTGAACACACCATTATACAAAGTTTAGGCCACGTCCTGCAATTTTTGTGTTGTTTTTACAGTGAAAACAATTTTTATATTTAGAATTAGCCAGTTGGACTCAGTTTAGATGATCCCACTTTTGTTGGCAAGATCCAAAGCATCGTAGTCAGGAGCCAGTCGAACATATGCCTGCTTCTCTCCATCAGGCCTGTCAGGGTGTTGACCTTGGCTGCGTCAATGTCATAGAGCTCCTTCCCAGCCTGTCTGATCTGGTGCTAGTTGGCCTTCACATCCACAGTGAACACAGTGTATTGTTGTCTTCTCTCTCCTTCATGGCTGACTGGATAGTCAGGGGGAATTTGATGATGACACAGCGGTCGAGCTTGTTTCTCCTGGGGGTGCTCTTCCCAGGGTGTGTAGGCTGCCTTTGGAGCCGCGGTGTCTTGGGCCTTTGGAAGGTGGGTGATGTGAGGATCTTCTTTTTTGTGGCCATGGACGCCTTTCACCGCTGCTTTCTTTGTCTTCAAAGCCTTTGCTTTGGCTTAGGCTTTGGGAGGGGCAGGGGCTTCCTTCTTTGCTTTTCGCCCATCTTTGTGAAAAGCCACTTCCTGCATTTTTAAAGCCCCCTCCCTTGGGTCCAGTTTCCTACTGGACAGCTTGCCTCCTGGAATGGCCTTTACCTTTGGAAGGGTGGCTCTGCCTCAGTGGACCCTTGTCATCATGGCTGCCTCCAGAGTGCAGACACAACAGCAGGAAGGAGACCATGCTTGAAGTTAGTTACCACCGCGGGAATCATCGCTTGGGCCTTGGGCGGCTTCACGCCACCCCTTGACTCCATCTGACCACCCTTGAATGTGGAGATGCTGCCTCTCCCCTAAAGGCTTCTCTCTGGGAAGGCAGTTTAAACTGCAGAGCTGCACCTTAGAGCTTGCCCGTCCCCAATCTGTGGGAAGGGGCTGAGGCAGTGCGGCTGTGGGAAGCTTTTGTAGGAATGAGGGCTGCAGTTACCTTTTTAAGTGTGTAGGTTGGGGGGGTCTCTCTGTCTTTGGCCCTTTCCCTCTTCCAGTGTGCTCACAAGCCAGAGGGCAGTGCCAGCTGCCTGCACCCCTCGTCCTCATCTGGATGCAGTGACTGAGGACTGAGGCCCCACAGGCCACCCAGGAAGCAGAGTGCTGCCCTCGGGGTGGCCCACATCACAGACCTGGAGACAAGAGAGGTCTGTGGCCGGCCCTCCCCAGTTCTCAGGGCAAGCTCTCTGTGGAAAGAGGCGAGGTGTTGGCAGCTGCCTGTGTTGTGGGGAGGTGGCCGTATAGCTGGCTCCCTGATCCCTGCCCACCCCAACACTACCCTCTCCCCAGCCTCCCACACTGTCCGCCCCTCCTGCAGACAGATGCCTGAGGGAAGGCTGCTGGTGGCCTTCTCCCCACACATCAACAGACTCCTTTGCGCCTCAGATTCCCCACTTCCCACCAACTAAGACAGACGTTCCTTCACCCTCCAGGAGCCTGTGGACGTCATTATCAGAGCAGCTGAAAACACTTCATTTGATGTGATTTATGGCTCCCAGGAAACTTCTGTAGTCTCAGTTGGATAGTGCTAATTAATGCTACATTGTGAAGAGATTAACTCATTCTCTTTCACTTCTGTTTTAGTCAAATCTGGTTCACTGGAGAACTAGGAAGAGCCTGGAAAGCATCCTGAGAGGGGCCGTCTCTTATGCAGGCTGGCTGTGCAGGAAGGGTCCTGTACTTGCCAGCTTGAAATTCTTTGTA
This sequence comes from Rhinolophus sinicus, assembly GCF_036562045.2. Classification (NCBI taxonomy): domain Eukaryota; kingdom Metazoa; phylum Chordata; class Mammalia; order Chiroptera; family Rhinolophidae; genus Rhinolophus; species Rhinolophus sinicus. The sequence continues at coordinate 65,108,868 of NC_133755.1, read as the reverse complement.
ATTTTGAAATGAGGGGCCCTCCATTTCCCTTTTGCACTGGCCCCTGCAAATTAAATACCCTGTCTTGTTCTCTGCCACTCTGGCTTAGCAGGTGAGCGTGCCACACAGGGCTGAGTGCTGGGCCGCCCTGCCCAAAAAAGGGCCTTCCCAGGGCAGTATGGCCAGGAGTCAGGGGGAGAGCAAGCAAAGAAGCAGAGGCTCAAAATTCTTGTCAAGACCAACAGGTGCCTCTCCCACCCCCAAGACCTGAGAGGAATCCCGGAGGGACAGAGACTGAAGGTTGAGAGAGAAATGACCGACCATGGAGTGCATTGCAGATATCTCAGAGCTTTATATAACAAGCATGAGCGTTTTAAAGGAGCAGTCCCCATTCTTCATCACCTCACTGAGAAACTTTTACTCAGAAACTCCTTGGTGAATATTTCAGGGCTATGACGGGTAAACTGACTTCCATCAACATCTCAAGGGTGGTGGACAGTGTCCATACACTGTCTCAAGGATATAGTTTTGATGGAAAATATAAAACGTGTGTGTGTATAACTTTTTTTTTAAGGTCCAAGATCTTTCCTTCTTTGTTGAGGCGTTTTGCTCTAGAGCCATCTGGGTGTACCCACTATAGTCTACTCTCAGGACAATTCTAGTTCCTGCTTTTGCTTTTTGTATCAGCCTGAGGTGCTGTGGACTGCTCTGAGTGAGAGGAGCTTATCCGTGGGGGCTTTCATCATGAGGTGTTTATTTGATACCGGTTGTATTCTAAAAGGGTTAATAGAATAACCCTAAGGGTTAATAGATGGGTTCTCAAATAAAAGCAGGAGTAGCTACTTTGATTTTCTCAGAGTCCCAGGGGCAGGTGGGGTGATGAGCAGAATGTAGGAGGAAATGGGAGAGGCTCCAGAGCGTTGGCTGTGGAGCCGCTGAGTGGGAAGGAGCTGAGGGATCCTACCTGCTCTGCTGGCCAATCACAGACAGGGCCATGTACAGAGGACCTGGCTTGGAGAGGCACCCAAAACGCTAAAGCACTGGGCCTGAGCCCTTTGCCAAGCCCAGACAATTTGACAAAGAGTCTGGTGGTTTAAGTTGAAGGTTTAAAATAAGAGTCCCTAAGTTTCATTGGTTGGTTTTAATTGAAAGAATACTCAGAAAATAGCTATTCTTGCACACATTGAATAAACATAATGCATGAAACGTTTACTTATTTTTGAATACTTCTAGCTTTTTTTTTGAAGCATCACTGCTAACGGAAATAAGCGTGTCAAACTATTTCAAATTCTATATGGATTATTAGCTCTTCAGCAGCAGAATCCAGAGAGGCAACAAAGAGCAAGGAAAACCAGTATTTTGGACATTTCTGTTCACATCTTATCTTTTTATTTGACTCTACTTTTCCTGTCAGTTTTTATTTTCCTACATATAAACCAGTGACGATAGTAATCATTTCTGAAGAGCTGTAGACAGCCATGGCCTACGAACATTCCCAAAACAACAAAATTATTATTGTTTGTCAGACTAGGTTTGGGTTTTCCAGAATACTCATTACGTTATTAGGCAGGTGCAGATGCATTTGTGCAGTGAGAGAACTGAGGCTGGAGCCAAGGGAAGAAGGAAGCTCGCCTGCCTTTGGGACAGAAGGTGGTGTTTTGATGTGATTACAGTCTTGAAGGCTTGCTCATGAAAATAAGGTGGCCAGAAAATAGCCATCGAGAAAGTTCAGAGGGAGAGCAATCATCCTTATCCAAATTTCCTGCTGTAAAGATATAAAAAATCCCTACTTGGGAAGATAGTGGTACTGTAATAGCTGTGTATGGTGTCAGATGGGTAGTAGACTGGGTGGGGTTATCACTTTGTGAGGGGTGTAAAGGTCTAATCATTAGGTTGTTTTGTACACCTGAAACTAATTTTAAAAGTCCCTATTTTGTTGCCTTATCAAAATTGAGAAAAGTATTTTCAGGGTGAAATCAGGAAGGTTGTTTTAACTACAATGCGTTGCTCTAAATTATGAAATGCAAGTTTGTCTTGAACACTTATATAAACATATCAACATGAAATTTTGTCCTGACATAATAGCAGCTACTCTCCAGCCTTTTAATAGGCATACCATCCATCCTTCCATTTGTTCACCCATCCTTCCATCCATGCATGCATTATTTATTAAACACCTACTCCAGAACAGGTTGAACAATGAACAAATCAATGCACCTGCTATGGTGGTGCCTCACAATTCAGTGGAGACCATGACCAACGCAAACATAACACAGTGAGGTAAATGCTGAGAAGAGGGAAATGAGTGATGGCTGCAGCGGAACACATGGGTGTGTGTCATGTGTGGGGAAAACCTGACTCACTGGGGGAGGTCAGGAAGACTGTCCCAGGCTGAGAGAAGGGAGGATGGCCAGGAGTTAGCCAGGCATTACATGGAAAGCTAGAGGAAAAGGCTAAGGCCCAGGGCAGGGCACGTCCTATTTGGACAACTGGAAGCTGCAGTGGATTCTCTTCAGGTCACTGCTCTGTCCTTTTCTCTTAGCAACAAACAAGTTATTTCTTAAATGGCATTTTGATGAAATTAAAAATTCTTATTTTCTGCTGAAAGGTTACTCTGCCAGGTTCTCCCTCAGCTCATTGTCCTCATTTCTTTGCTCTCGTCCGCTCAGAAATGCTTGGAAAGCCATACTTTCAGGCCACCCCTCACCCACAAATCCAGCTATTCTCCTTGCATCTGGAGTCCACTAGAGACTAGCGAGTTGGCACCTCCAAATAGTCACAGTATGTTAGGGAGGTGAGGGTTGGTACACGAATGCATCTCAGTCACACCAATTTTGCTGAACAGCACAATCCAAACAAGGCTATCATACGCAGTCACTGTAAGACACACCACTCAAATCCCAAAACCTATCAGCTAAATAAAAGGCATTAATTTGATGGTGAAGATATTTTTGAAGTAAAGGAAGTTGAAGGAGATAAACCATCAATAGATTCTACAAAGCTGTGGCAAGCCATGAAGCAAGAAGGATCTAGAAATTATCACAATTATTTGCTCCTGAGGGTCCCTCAGAAAACTTCCTGCTCTCTGAGGATCGACACTGTGGATAATTGAGATGGCTCCTGAGACAGCTGTCTGAAAGCAAAGGTGAGGTGAGGGCATACAGAAAGCAGGCAGAGTGCCTGAGCTCCCAGCCCACCTTCGCAATGTGCTCCACCCGTCTATGCCTCTCTTTGAAGTTTGAGCCCAGAGAAAAGAGGGGCGTTTGGAGCAGAGAGGCAGCTGTGTGTGGTCTTTGCACTCTAGGCTCTTAGGCAGCCTGGAGCTTCAGAAGGAATCTGGGGCTGAAGGTGGTCGGGTCCTCTATTTACCTTCTGTACCAACAATCCAATAGCATCGTCACACAGCGTGAGTGTGGAATTCTGTGCAGCAGAAGCGGTGAGCACTATTATTGCACACGCAATGTGTAATGTGCTACACACATTATGGCCACATATGGACAGGCACATCCAAGTGGGACATAGTTCAAAATGATTACAGTGATATTCTCAGAGTCTGCATGTCTCCTAAGAACTGATGCTTTATTCTGGTTAATGGCACACATTTGATGTTCTTATTGCTAAAGCTATACTTTTAAAAAACAAATGGCTTTACAGAGGTATAGTTAATTCACAATAAAATCCACACCTGTCCAGGGTACAGGTCAGTGACTTTGGTGATGAATGTACTTGGTAACTGCCACCCAATCAGGGTACAGAACACCCCTGTCCCTTCCAGAGGTCTTTTTGTTCCCCCTGTGTCACCAACCTGCCCTGCCCAGGCAGTTCTATTCACTGTGGATTAACCCTGCCTGTGTTAGCTCTCATGTAAGTGCAGTCATGCCTCACGTGTGAATTGTGTCTGTCTGGTTTCTTTCACTGAGCACAACACCTGTGGTATATCCATGTTGTGAGAACCAGTAGTTTGTTTCTTCGTACTGTTGAATAGTATTCCATGTGTTGATACACCACAATGCTTATCCATTCAGCCATTCAATTTCTATTTGCTAAAATTACATTTTAAAAATGGTTTTTGATTGTTTCCTGTACTTGGGGGCAGTCCTGCCCTTGCATTTGATGTAGGTGACTAAACTATCACGCAGGTCCCCAAAAGGGCTGCTCCCTGGCTTTTGTCTAAGTCTGCTAGGCACTCCCAGGGGAGGACTTAGGGCTTGCAGCCCCCTTTGCTTCTAGTCACCAGAACACGTTGGAAGGCACCAAGCTGGACGCAGCTGCTGCGCTGCTCCCATGAGCTGTTGCTCTGAAAGGCTCCCTTACAAGCCCCCTCCCCGCTTCCCTGCTGGTGGTTGCCACGGAGATGCGACTAGAGCTACTAGAATCCCAAGTTCTGAGGACCCACAAATAAAACCCGCCTCCCTTTCCCCCATCAGCAATGTGTGGCCAAAAGGGAAGGCAAGAAGAAGGAGAAGAAAAAGGAGAAGGAGAAGAAAAAAATGATAGCATTTGCCCAGAGCTAACCCCAGTGGATGCTTTTCAAAGACTCACTTCAGAAAAATTGTTAGTGTATTGAAAACAACAGCCTGTTCACCATGGTAAATAATCATCCTCAACAAAATCCTTCTGTCCGAAGATGTTTTATGCTCATACAGGATTGGAAAAGCACACGCAGTGTGTGCCTGTGGTCCTCAGTGCTGAGGACGCTGTGGTCCTGGGCCCCTCCCCCAGCCTGGGTGTGAACATATGTCCAGGCCTACGAGGTGGACGTGGGTTCATCATGTCACAGCTGGCAAAACTCTGCCGCAAGGAGAGGTCTCTCCACTCATAGGTTTCCTTCCAGTTAGGAAGCACAGGTTATGTGCCCCTAATACGATGAAAACCTGTGATTCCCTGAGAGAAACCTCACCGGATTTTTTTCAGGCATCTGTGCTTTGAGAGTGGAGGCCTCCAGTGTGTTTGCTGTGGGCGGACGTCCTCTCAGCCTACTGCGAGTATTTATAGAGGGTGTACCCAGTGCTCGGGGCTGTACAGGTACACATTCTAGCATTCTAATCCTCTGAACATTAGGAGGTAGGCCCATGGAAGCTTGGAGAGGTTGAGGGACGTGCCTGAGGCCACACTGACAAAGGTGGAAGAGCTGGGCACAAACCCAGATCTGCTCCACTTTCTACCATTCTACTCAGCCTCAGGAACAGGGGTCCCGGGAGCCACCGTGAAAGGCTGAAGATGGCTGGGAGTGCTGAGGGTCAGAGGTCAAGTCAGTAAAGGAGGCCACAACCGTGCAATGTGAACTTGGTTTCATCTAACTTTTGTGGACCCGTGAGAGCTGGACAATTCTGTATGAGGCCAGGTGAACTACAAGGAACCAGGGGTGGTAGGAGTTAGTGTATCCCACCCCCGCCTCCCCACCTTTGAAGATTTCTGGAGCCATTTGGTTCCAGTGGATTCCTGTTATCTCCTCTCCCCTTTCAACACCACGCCAGCTCCATGCATGCTTAACTCCCAGGCATAACCTGTGGCGGTTTGGATGCCCATGAAGAGTTCATGCCCGGAGGACTTTGAGAGGTGGGGCATGAAGAAAACTTCACAGCATCAACAAAAACGTCTTCATGTGCCCAGTCTTTTAAGTTTGAGTGGGTAGGATTTTGTTTGTTTGTTTGTTTGTTCATAAGCATCTTGATTGTCTCCCTGCTTTTCATCCTGGGATTAGACCATCCCCTCCCGCCTCAGTCTCACTGACGTGGAAATACCCAGCGCAGATGGTGTTTCATCAGGCAGGTGACCCGGATGATGCAGGGCTATAAATAACCATTAAATGTCCCTTTTGGAGAGGCCCTTTTCCCCCCTTGAATTCAAGTCCCAGCACGAAACAAGTAACTTGTAAATTTGGATCCTTCCTGTCAAATACAGGGTCTTGTTCTACCGGTTTCAAAGAGGATTCATTTTTCAGGTTCTCTTTTCAAGTACAGTAACGGGAAAGCCTCGAGGAGGGTGAGTTTAGCCAAGGCACCTTGTAGGTTCATCAAGAACACCTGAGAAGAACCTGCTCCGATGAACCGTCGGAAAACAGGAATAGTTTATATTTCTCAGTGTTTGGGGATCATTTGAGTTGAGATTAAAACCTCTTATTCGTGGCTTAATTTGTTCTTCACGTGGTTAAATTATACATCAATGTGACTCAGATTCTACTGCAATAACACCATATTCATGACCGTGTGCTTTTCTGCAAGAAGAAGGAGCTAAAGTCACTTTGGAAGTCTTGAATACCCGTTTTTTAAAAAGACACTGAAAGTAGTGGCCTTGGCCTCGTTGAGACAGGCTGCAACTAGTCTGAAAGCTCCAGAGTCAACACAAGGCGAGTCACCACATGTTTGGGAGGGCTTGCTTCCGAGCTCGCCCCGTTTCTGAATGAACTTTTCAGAGCAAAGGCTATGATGTGTTTTCCTTGGCTGACGTGCGGAGTAACAGCAGGCGTCCACATTGGCTCTGTCTGTCTGGGCTGCTAATGTCTGCTCTGCAGGCTGGGGGAGATGGATGGGTGGCCTGGGCTCTCCTCCTTTCTTAGCAGTTGCCGTCTGTGTCCTGCAGCATGTCACAGGCTGAGTGGGGATGGGGCTGGACATCATCCCGCCCTGGCCCGCCCCGGCCCTGGGTCAAGCACCAGCAGCATAGGTTGTGTCCACCACAGGGGACACTGTTTTCTCATCTGCACAACTGCTACGCAAAGACTACCCTGTTTCCCCGAAAATAAGACCTAGCTGGACAATCAGCTCTAATGCGTCTTTTGGAGCAAAAATTATAGTGAAATAAGACTGGGTCTTATAATGTAATGTAATGTAATGTAATGTAATGTAATGTAATGTAATATAATATCATATCGGGTCTTATATTAATTTTTACTCCAAAAGACGCAGTAGAGCTGATTGTCCGGCTAGGTCTTATTTTCAGGGAAATGTGGTAGCGACAGCCCTGAGACATGTGGCATTGTATGAGCCACTTCAGCTCACTGTGCCTCAGTCATCCTATGTCTAAAATGGGTACACAGAGTTCCCTGCCTGCCCATTTTTCAGAGGGAAGGATGAAATGAATTAGCGTTTTAAATGTAGACTGGTTACTCAGGAGTGTACACAAGCAACCCTTGTCCAGCCATGCAGGAGCAGACACTCCTCTGTTCAGCAGGAATATTTTCTTCAAGAAAAGTTAAAATAGTCTGACCGTGACTACAGGATGCAGGCCATGGAGCCCACACTGTTGCCTTTAACCCGAAGCGGCTGTTATTCTCAGCGTAGTTGGGGGTGACGGGGGCTCCTTCAAAAGCAGACTTCCTAGGCGGGAGAGGATCTGCACAGCCATGCACTCAGCAGAACTCACTAAGACGTGCTGTGTTCCATGCTGGGGGCTCACCCTCCTAGAGCACTGCCAGCTGCAGGCAGTGTTCCCGTTGCTACATCAGCCAGGAGGGAGCTTCTGCTAGTGTGCCCACTGTGCAGATGGGGATGTAGTGGCAACCGTCAGGTGTGGACCTTCCTGAGGTCACAGGGTCAGGGAGAGTGGCTGAGCCAGACACTGAGTGCAGAGGCCAAGCTCTTAACCCCCAGGCCAGTGGTGGCGTATAGTCCCTGCCCTCGAGGAGCCGACATCTGGGGAAGCCTTTGAGCAGAACGTCATGGGGTCCCTGCTTATTCACAGCTCTGACATTTTCCATGGTAGGAAGTGGCGAGGGTTTCCAGGATCACCGTGTTATACTAATTGGGTGATTTCAGAAAATTGCACCATGCTTTCTGGTTTGCATTAGTGCAGTTTGGAGCTCTCTGACCCTGGAATATTCTAGGAAGTTGTGACGGCATCTCCAGTGCTGCCTGTTTGTGAGGCAGCCTTACTCTCTGTGCCCAGGGAATGGGGGACATGTGGGCGGACGAGCAGCTGCGTGGCCCTCAGCCAAGCCAAGTCAGTGTTTGTGGCTGAGTCCATCCCCCATGGCACTCCCCAAAGTTCTCCTGATCTGTTTATTCCAGGGGCCAATAAGGAAAGCTGCACCAATGAATCTGAGTACACACCAGTTAAAGACACGTTTATGAGGTGTTTCATTATGCATTTCACTTCTTTAGTAGTTTGAAAGCCATTTATCCCCATGCCAAGAGCCCTAAGATAATGCCAAAGTATTTGGAACTAGAATATGCTGGTATTAAAAAAAAAAAAATTTAAAGCCCAGAAAATTGTTAATTAGAAAGAAATATTAAATTCCTAAAAGGGGGAAAATATCTCTGAATTTTAAGGGGAGCTAATTAGAGGTCTGCGTAGAATAAATACAATTCTGTTTATTTGGACTGCCAGTGTTTGAAATGTCAACCACCAAGAATGCCAGGAAAAATGATTCAAAAATAAAAATACAGCTAATAAAAAAATTGAGCTATACCAGAGGTGCCAAAAAAATGTATACATATTTTAAGAGATGTTCTCTATGCTCAAGCAGTAGTTCACCGTAATCAGAAGTGTCCGGATGCTGATGGTAACCACTTTGAGCACCTCTTATAATTGCAGAAGTCAAACGTGACTTGTATTCATCTTTTGTTATCGGTATATATTAAGTATTATAATTAATACAGTTCTTTTCCTTTCTTAAAATGTGTATCCATTTTTTGGCACCCTCTGTATTTATTTTAAAATGCCATAGATCCCAAACGGATAAACAAAGGAGGCATGCACTGGAATACTATTCAGCCTTAAAGAGGAAGGAAATTCTAACACATGCTACAACATCTATGAACCTTGAAGACATTACACTAAGTGAAATAAGCCAGTCACAAATGGACAAATACTGTATGATTCCACTTACATGACGTCCCTAGAGTAGTCAAGTTCATAGTGACAGAAATTTATAGAGACTGGTGGTTGCCAGGGTCTGGCAGAGAGCAGTTGGGGAGGTAGTGTTTAATGGGCACAGAATTTTAGTTGGAGATGATGAAAGAGTTGTAGAGATGGATGGTGGCAATGGTTGCACAACAATGTGAATGCATTTGATGTCACTGAATTGTATACTTGGAAAGGGTTAAAATGGTAAATGTTTTTTTATGTACATTTTACCACAATAAAATAATGCTCCGGGTCTCATAGAAGCATCAGGTAATTTAACTCTATTAATAAGTGGTCGTTCTATTCCTTAATCAAGATTAATTGGCTTGCACCCAAAACTGGGTACCGTGTTTCCCTGAAAATAAGACTGGGTCTTATATTAATTTTTGCTCCATTAGGGCTCATTTTCAGGGGATGTCTTATTTTTTCATGCACAATAATCTGCATTTATTCAAATACAGTCATGTCATCTTCTTCTGGAACATTGTCATAATGTCCTAAATGCGTCCTTCTGGCTGACGATCTTAACTGGGGCTTATATTTGGGGAAGGTCTTATTTTCGGGGAAACACAGTAGGACGGAAAACATGAATATGTATATATTGAAGATATTAATGGAGACTTGCTGTTATGTCCAGGACCTCAGGACCCGACCGCTGTCACAGTCTGAGGGTGGGGGCCATGCCTTGGGTGCTCCGGTGTTCCGGCTGCATGGTGGAAACGATGCAAAAAATGCTGGTGGACTGCACCAGATCCTGGGCCCACGGCTTGGTTTCTCTTTGTGATTTTTTATGTGAATTTCTGATCAAATGGGAATGAGTCTGTTTTAACGGGGAATTCATTTATTTCTTGGAATTATGTCTTCTAGTGCCCATATTTTTCCTGTAAAGATTTTTCTTCATGCTGGCCTTGGGCATTCCTCTGGGCCCTTCATCCTCACTCAGACAAGCACACCTTCTGTTTTCAGCCTAGATAGCATGCCCACCACAGGGCTGGAAGCATCTAACTCTATAGGCACCTTTCTTTTGGAAAACAGATTGGAGCTGGAAGTTTTCCAACTTGGGTGCTTGACAGTTATAAAAAAGACCACATTTTTAATAATGCTCCTTAACTAAATAGTTGTGTAATTTAAATTGGAAGTTTGTGCTATAGGTGATAAATGATTCGAAAGGGAAGAAGACCAAATATCCTGGATGAAGGGCTGGCAGTGGGTTTTCAGTCCTATAGTTCTAAAGTAGTGTAACATAAAAAACAAACACACACAAAAACAAACAAACAAACAAAAACAAAAACCTGCAAGGGACCTGCCCAAATTCAAACATGGGTTTCCATTTATGGCAAAAGTAGCAGCAATGTACTCAGATAATTGACTCTCAAAGGCAGAATGGTCAGGACTTCCAATTTATACTGTCTCCTTAATCAAACCGAAACTTCAGACTCTCAGTGCTTACTTTCTCTCATGTCCTGTGCGCCCCCAATTCCTACTCGTTGGAAGCCCTTCCATGAAAATAGACCATTTCTTTGGGAAATATAAAGCCTCCCAAGAGATAGAAAGTAACATTCTTGAAGGGAAGTACAAAGTGAGTAGAAAGTGTGCCCCCTGAGGTCAGAGATGAGACTGAGATGAGGTGCTGAGAGCCAAATGCCCCAGTGGTCCCCAAACTTAGCGGGGTGAAAACCTGGAGAACTCTGCAAAACAGTCTGGAGAGCCTTGCTCATTAGGTCAGATGTGCAATCCTGCAAATCAGTATTCATGAAGGTTTGCAAAATAAGTTGCTCCCCTGCTTGACCACCTGTGGGCCCTCTGAAGGGGGCAGCAGACCAGGCCCACGTAGACTTAATTAAAAGAGGAGAAACTTGGCATGTGTAAATATAGCTGTACAGAGAGGCATGTTTAATGCTCAGCCTTCTGGGAAGGCTTAGAGCAAGGGAGGGGGTGTGCACTCTAGCAGAACTTGCCCAGTTAGGGTCATGGGCAGCCTGGAACCTTGAGGAAGGTTTTGAAGAGGAGAGGGGTGAGAATTGTGGCTAAAAGCTTAAAAGGCATGGGGCAGGAAGATTTTCCAGGAGTGGAGAGCATGTTTTTGAATATAAGTAAAACATATTATCACTTATTATCAGACAGATTTGGGGCTTACTTAGCTTACTTATTTGTGTAGAGAGGAAGCAAGATGCTGAGAGCTGAAGTGAGAGCTGAAGTGGACCAGTGGGGGACCCAGAGCAAGGGGGCAGTCAGGTCACTAGGAATGCAGGTTTAACAGGTCTTACTTCATAATGAGGATGTTGATCCCATCCTGTCCTTCCATCTGACCCTTCCTCTAAATATTAGGTTGGTGCAAAAGTAATCGTGGATTTTGCAATTTTTTAACCTTTTAAACCGCAATTACTTGTGCACCAACCTAATAAAAGACAATTCAACCAAATTAATGATGCCCAGCCTACTTTGTGTTTTCTCACTCCATTTATCTGCATTGCCTACTGGAAGCATTAAATCCTTCAGGAGTGAAGGAATCAGCCATTTGGGAGGCCTGCCAAATGCTTGGCATCTCTGAGGACACCCCAGCCCCCTCCTCTTGGCAGTCCTCTACAGCCCTGGTAAAATGTCCTCAGAGTATGTTCCAGCTGTTGGCAGCAGTCATGGTGCAAAATGAACCTGGGCGCTACCAAAAATTCTCAGCTTTGGAATTCTGAGGCCTTGAAGTTCTCCCTGTTTTTCTCCCCTCACTTTATGGTGAGCTTTCAGGTATGCTCCAAGCTGATTGTAGCACTGAAGGGCCAGGAAGCTCTGACAGGCGGCAGATCCTGGGATGACACTCACCAGGGGTACTCGGCCTTGGCACAGGGCCTCCCACGCCATCAGGGAGGGGTACAAACTTATTGAGCTGAATTGTGTATAAAGATAACCTTCTGGGCACTGATGGCAGGAATATTCTGAGCACCAAACAATTCTTAAAACACTGGCTCTCTGGCTGAAGAGACTGTATACTAAAAAATTTTTATCTACCAAAAGTTTTTACATATTCAAAAGTAAAATTGGTAGAAATATAAATTGGACAAACAGTCTGGAGATTCCTCAAAAAATTAAAAATAGAACTAGCATATGACCCAGCAATTCCGCTTCTGGGTATTTATCTGAAGGAAATGAAAACAGTAACTTGAAAAGATGTCTGCACTCCCATGTTAATTGCAGCATTATTTACAATAGCCAAGATATGGAAACAACTTATTTGTCCATCGATGGATGAATGGATAAAGAAAATGTATATATATAAGCAATGGAATATTGTTCAGCTATAAAAAGGAAGGAAATCCTGTCATTTACAACAACATGGATGGACCTTGAGGGCATTATGCTAAGTGAAATGTCAGACAAAGACAGAGAAATACCATATGATCTAACTTATATGTGGAATTAAAAAAAATACTGTATTATCTCACTTATATATGAAACTAATAGAAACAGAGAACAGATTGGTGGATGCCAGAGGCAAGGGATAGGGGGTGGGCGATATGGGTGAAGGGGTACTAATGTCCAGTTATAAAATAAATAAGTCCTGGGGATATAATGTATAGCACAGTGACTATGGTTAATAACACTGTATTTTATATTTGAAAGTTGCTAAGAAAATAGGTCTTAAAATTTCTCACCATAAGAAAAACTTTTATGACTATATGTAGAGATGGATATTAACTAGACTTATTGTGGTGATCATTTTGCAAAATACACAAATATTGAATCATTATATTGTACATCTGAAATAAATATAATATTCTATGTCAATTCTATCTCAAAAATACTTTAAAAAAGTAAAATTGTCTTGGAGTGAATTATTTCCAAAAAATGCATTTTTTTTTTTAAAGTAGAGCCCTGTATTATATTTCTTTCATGTACTATGTATTTATTTTCACCTGGAATGTCCACTTAATGTCAATAATGGTTGTTTCTGGGTAGGAGAATTAGGATTTTTTTCTTGCTTCTTCATGCTTTTCTAGATTGCTTGATTTTTGTTTTCCCCATGAACATAGGTTATTTTGAAAAAAAAGATAAAATATTAGGTTGGTACAAAAGTAATTGCAGTTTAAAAGGTTAAAAATAATTGCAAAAACCGCAATTACTGTTGCACCAACCTAATAATTATTCTAAAGAAGGAAAGCAATGACATTGATACTCATATACACGTGAAATATCTGATGATCTTGCCTTTCAGTTTCAGAGAAGACCTGGCTACGGTGAGCCTGGCCACTCCACCCATACAGATAGCTGTGTGGACAGGGGCTTGCAGCCCATCAGTTCAGAATAACTGAATGCCTCCAATTACTCTACACAAACTTCATCTTCCTGCTGCCATCGCTCCTCAGAACCAGCCTCAAAACTAGTGTATGACTTGTATTTCATTTTACCATGAAAATACTTTTTTTTCCCCCTAACAATTATGATAAGATTCCTACTCTTGCCCAAAGGAAAGAAGCATTTGAGTTTCGGGGACTGTTTTGGGGCTGCAGGAACTGATCACACCAACCAGAGGGCCCACTTGGGTGCTGTCCATCCCGCCCCCTCCAGCCCTGTGTGCCATATGGAAAACGGATGTTTCTCATTTCTTCCCAAACTCCAAAGAGTGACTTCAGTTGAAATAATGATGTACGCAGTCCATGATTTATCATGGGCTAGGTCTTTGTGCTGCCTTAGAACAGATGTGACTGGAAAATGACCTCAGAAGAATGTCCCTTCCAAGTGAAAGTTTCTATGAGCTCATTGAAGCCAATGCCCTTATTTCCTGAGGCTTTTGAAGAAACCAGTGTGTCTGGGAGGAGGTGGAACTGTGAAGATTGGGTGCAGCAAACTGGACAAATCAGTTAACTGGGTGTTCGTGTTCATTGAGCTCGGCCTGGGCCATGGTTCTGTAGGGAGGCAGCACTCTTGGCATGATTTCTGACCACAGGATGGAGCGTCCTACCTGGGGAGTTGAAAGCAACACCCACAGGGAAATACCCAACCCTACAAGGCAGAGCAGATGAAGCTCTCTAAGGTGTGTATTTCTTTTATAAGGGCTGAAGCCAATTAAGAGCAGGTGAGCCCAGCCATGGCCAGCTTAATCAGGTCACTTACAAGTGACCAATTATTCTTTCATGATCCAATGTAGTGTGACTGAAGGTAGGACAGTGTGTGACTTCATACTGTATGTCACCAGAGCTCTGCGTCTATGCTTCTGATGTGACATGCTGAGGGAAAGCTCCAACAGAGCTCAGGTGAGGGCGAAGGACAGTCCATGATTAGATCTACGATACATAGTGAAAGCTCTTGGCAACACTATTATGGAATAAATACCTGAGGTATGGACTACCTTATTATGTCATGGTTATATCCCAATTAACTCAACCAATATCATTATCCTCCCATATTGTTGAGTATCAAATGGAATACAAAGGTGAGTGAGACGTATACTGGCCCCAGAGGCTCTTACAATCTGGCAGCAAGGGTTATATAATGGACAAATGACCTTGAAGGTAGGACCAAGAATATTTCCATAAGGAAGCACAAGCATGGTGGGTTTTTTTGTGTATGTGATTGTTGCTTTTTTTTCCTTTTCCTTTTCAGTGGGGGATTGAGGGGAGAAGAGATCCAAAGAGAAACATCACATTGCTAGTTGGGCATACTGAAGAAAGTGTCATGGTTGAAGTGATGTGTGATATTGTCTTAAGGACCTGAGATAGGGAGGAGAATGTCAGGTGTGTGCACCATGCACGGAAGGTGGGAGGTGCTGGAGCAGTGTGCTCGTTGCTGTGGTTGGAATATGGGTTCCTGTGAAGGATATTGATAGATTTGGTTGGAAGGTAGTTGGGGGATTGATTGCAAAGAACCTTGAATATCAGGATTTGATTTTCATTAAGTTTACAAGGTAGGGAACAGGGGTTTTCTGAACAACGGGGGGACATGAAAAAAATGGTGTTTTTAAAAAATCTCTCCTCTTCAGATTAGATAATTTCCGTTGATCAGAATTCAATTTTCTACTTCTTTCTTCCACAATCTCCAACATACTGTTAAGCCCTCTGGTGAATATTTCATTTCAGATATGTACTTTTCAGTTCTAGAATTTCCTTTTTAAAAAATACTTCCACTTTTTCTGCTAAGATTCTCCACCTGTTCTCTCATTATATGCAAATTTCCTTTAAATCTTTGAACATACTAATAGATGTCTTAAAGTCTTTGTTTCTTAATTCTAACATCTGGGTTATCTTGGGGTCTCTTTCTATTGATTACTTTTTTTTCTGGATTATGGGTCACATTTTCCTCCTTCTGGTAATGTCTTATTGTATGCTGAACATCGTAATGGGATATGCCACAGAGAATGTACTATATAAAATCCTTTAGTTATGGCAGCCCTGTGCCCTGGACCACTTTCTTTTCCGAACAAGGATCTTGTTACAGAACCAGCAGGAGGATAGCTGTGTGCCAGGCAGATGGTTATATGTCAAAAATCTATGATACATGAGCTGTAATTTTCCCCATCTTAATGTATTTATTATTTGAATGGCTCATTACATAACAGAGTATCACAGACTTAGTGAAGCCAACCCTCCCTCTCTTTTCCAAGTTTGGGGAACCCATTTAACTTTGGGTAGGTGTGGGCTCTACCCAGTCCATGCAGCCACCAGCCTGGAAACTGTGCTTAGAAATAGAGTCCCTACCAATTCCTCTTCGCAAAATTGTGAAACATATGCTTTGCCCTTCCGACTTAGTGCCTACCCCACAAACCTGTGCCTCATATGGAGTTCTACCAGACCCCTGAATTCTTTCTGATTTCCTCCATCTATTCCCTCAGTCATTTTTATTCAGCCAGCTATCACTGGGAAGGTAATTTTATGCAGAAATTCATACCAGGTGTAAGTGATTGGCACATCTCCCCTAGGAAGGCACTCATAACTAATTTTAATAATAGCATTAAAAGGTAGTGATTATAATATAAGCACAGGACCCTGAAGTCAGATTTCCTGGGTTCCAATTCTGGCTTGATCATTTGCTAGCTACATGACTGCGGGCAAGTAATTTAATTATCTTTGTGCCTTGGTTGTCTCATTAGTAAAATAATATTAATAGAACCTATCTCAGAATGCAAGGATTAAGTGAGATGATATGTATAAATGCTTAGAACAGTGTGTAATGCATAGTAAGTGCTAATGATGCAAGCTGTTTTCCAATTTTGGAAATTTTTTCCACTTATTTAAAAATTAGAAAATAAAAAATAAAAAGAGGAAATAAAAAAATCATAAGCCATCCATTTTGATGCATTTCCTTTTAGTTTTTTGTTTGTAGAGACACGGATATCTTTTAAAATGCAATTAGGATAGCAGTGTACACGTAACCTGTGCTTCGCCTTTTTCCTTTCCGATAGTGTTGGTTATTCTTAAACTACATTCTTTTTAACGGATCCAAACTATTCCATTGTATGTCTGCATAATTAAATCAATTAATCTTCCAATATCAGACCTTCAGATCAGTTCCCAATTTTCACTATTATAAATATTGTGCAACAAACATCTTTATGTCTGTTTGATGATATCCTTCTTATAAATTCCCCAAAGCGCAATTATGAAGTTAAAGGGCATCAGATTAAGATTTGATGCATAAGAATGATGCCTGTAGAGGCATCCTTTAAAACCCAGATATGACTTTTGTTTTAGCTTCAGGTAAGAACACAGTCTGGTTTTCAATACGGGTGTTTCTGATGCCACTCAGTTCAACCCATGTCCTCTGCCTACTTTCCGCCAGCTGTGCACCAAGTCATTCAGACTGGAAGGTTCTGATCTTTGTCAGTCTGGCGTAGTCAAGCCACCACACATGGCGTGGTGTCAGGGGTTCTGTGGGTGCTTTCCGGTTACTTGGTTGGTTACCTGGTTGACTGGTTAATGTTTACCCTGTAGGTACTTGATTGGGGGCAGCTCCTTCCACCTGCTCAGCTACTGTCTTGCATCACTAGAATTTACTGAAAATCTTTGGTGCATGATTTGTTTTGCATTTTCCTCTGCATCCTGGACTTTTGCAATTAGGATCTCAGTTTGTGAAACCCAGGAGAAAAGGTGTTGGACTCTTTTACTCTTTTACTGTGACGTTGCACAAGTTTCCACAATTCCCCCAGACCTCGGTTTCTTTAACTGTGTGTTAAGTAACTGGCCTCGCTGCCATCAGTAGTCTTTTCCAGCCCTCACACTCTAGAGCGCCATGGAATTCCCTGATGGGTTCCCAGGTAGCTGTTTACCAGTGGCTTCATGAGACAGACTAAAGCCCACATTCTTTTGTTTATAAACAGAGGTGATCCCTTTCAAACTCTCATTTGGAAGCCAAAGGTCTTAGTCACCAGGTTAGGAAGTCACAGGCAGGGCAGCTGATGTTGCCCGTTTGAGTACATCTCATCAACTACGTTATGACTTTCCTAATAACAGACCTTGAAGCAGAGGGCTCTACAAAAAGTAGCCCCCGGCTTTGTTTAGCGCCCCCAGTGGGCTACATGGTTCTGTCAGGTTCTACCTGCCATCCCGGCTTCTTCCCCATCTTCCCCATGAAGAGGTCTGACTCCAAGCCTCTGATCCACAGCCACGCACCTGGGTAAACTTCAGCTAAGTGAGGAGAGACGTTTGGTGCCTCCAACTGTATTTAAAGCGTAATTGATGGGGCATTACAAACCATTTGATGTTCAAACCTCATCTTTCACCAGGCCTACCAAGGAAGGCTGGTGGAGGGAAGACGCTCGTGATCCCTCCTTTTTAGTGTATCCCAGTTATTCCAAAGGAAAGGATAGTGTTTTCCCTTTTGCTCCTCTAATTGATGCAGCTGTTGCCCAGCCTCATCTGCATTAAGCTAAATATTATGTCTTTGTAACGTTTTTGATCTTCATTAATTATAGCTCAGGAAAGCTGACAAAGGCAACCTGTCTCTTTAATATAAACAAGATTAATTGCACGGTTCCTGCAGAAAATGAACTACCAGCAGTTTAACAAAAAAATGTTTGTCTTTAAGCAGCCTTTGGATAAAAAAAAAAAAAAAAGTCTGTTACAGGAAGTACCAAAGCTGCCAAATTACCATGCCTCTGAGCCTCACCCTCATTATCAGACCAAACGAACGCATGCACCCCTGCACTTTCATCCTCCTCCAGGCCCAAGGAAAAGAAAGGCGGGATAAAAAAAAAAAGCACCTTTATACAAAGAAGTGTCTCTGAAGTCTGGAATGCACGCTGGCTGTTTGAAGACAAGATTTATACCTGACACCTTTCCTTAAGCTCATTGTTGAGACTCGTCTGTTTTCAAATCAACCGCAGACTGGCTGCTTGAGGTACTTCATCTTATAACGACCACATAATCTAAGATAAATACACAGGGGATTGCTATCACTTTCATTAACAACCATGAAGTATTCCTTCCTTCAGCAGGTAAAACAAAATAAAAACAGGCAAATGCACTCAGTGGGCTGAGGTTAAAAGGCTAGTGGGGGAGGGCTTGTTTGGGGCAGAAGGGGCAGCTGGAGGGCATCTCACAAGCCGCCCTGTTGATCCAGAACAGCTCACTTATAGACGGCAAATGCAAGAGTTGGGCACTTGTTTCTCCTACTATTCACCCCTGTAGATAAATGGCTGAAATCTAGTTCTTAGGCCTCTGCATGTTGGTCGGCTGGAATGCTCTGAGATACTTAGAAGTCCAGGAGACTGGAAGCCCAAGAGTGAGGCTTCTGATAGTTTGGGAGGCTGTGGCCTTAAGGCCAATCAGAAAGCTCGACAGGGAGAGTGGGCTCTCCAGGCTTCCGGATGGCTGAGAAAAGACACTAGGTTTGGAGCAGGATGATGATGTAGTTTGGGAGAGAATCTGGGAGCTAAAGCCACCCAATGAAATATCCTCCTCCTCTGGCTAGTCCGCGTGAAGTGGGCTCCATGGCTGGAGGCCGAGTCAATTGGAATTGGCACCCACAGAGAATGGGACACTGCTCAGAAAATGGGCAAGCCAGAGAATGATTTGTGTCAACATTTAGCTTGCTGTGGCTTCCCATGAATTCCTAACTCTGACTACATGTTGGAATGATGCCTAATGAAGTGTGTGTATGGAGGGGTGGAGGTGGGCGTGATTCAGGGGAGGCAAAGGCTTCAGAGACGCTAACAAGGTCATGGCAAGGTGAAGTTTAGGTAGAGGGGCCAATGATGCATCATGTTCTGGGGTTAGGCGACTCACATAGCCGGGTAGGAGGAACAGAAGGTGACCTGGATTGGCAATTTGCTTTCCCAGAGAGCAAGACAGATAGAAGGGACATTAAAGTTTCTCAGTGTTTGTGATGCAGAGGATATAGTGGGCCTGGAGGTGAGCTGAAAAAATGAAAACCAAACTGCCTTTTAGCTAGTGTTGAGAGAGTCCAGGAAGGTGGGCCTGGAGAAAGGAGTGAGCCAATGTTGGCTTGGAGAAGTTCAAGTGTCAGGCACCCAGGTGAGGGGAGACTGCAACGTGGAGTCCTATTTTGGGGTGCTCCTGGATTTTTCACGCCCAAAATATTGCATCTGTCAATGCTTTATTTTTCTGTGATGTTCAAAAGTTGTGAAAAATGACTCACATTGTAAGGTTTCCAGGAGACTGTGATTCCCACGCCAGTCGCTGGGTTGAGGGAGGAGTTGGGGCCTCACGTAGTCTTGGGGCCTCCAGCCAGGCCAGCACCTGGACATGGGGTGTGCCTGAGAACTTAACTCTGGATGCTCCATGAATGGCGGCTGGGGCCAATGGGGAGTCAAGGTGGGAAATCAGCCTCACAAAAATGACCCAGGCTGAGGCTTGCCTTGGAGTATATCTGCATGACTAGAGCCAAATGTTTGATAGTTATTCTGCAGCTTGGCCCAAAATACTGTATACAAATTAGGAAGCGGTGTCTTCTGAGACACTAACTTTTCCACAGGTCTGTCACCACGGAACTTAAGCCTCTTTTTAAAACACTTACACATCAGCACATATATATCTATTGAAATAGATTTACAAAACAACACTTAACCGTTTCTACTTATTTTCTGTTCTCTTCCATGTTATGCAGTGTTATACAGTGCATCCCATTCCATTAAAAATGCTAGTCTTGACCCACTATATCAATTTCATGATACACTAATGGGAGGCAACTAGCAGGTTGAGAAAACACTGCCTTCCAGGGAGGGAGGATGGGTGCTCTCAGCCAACAGCCAGGATTGAAGGCAGCTCATAGAAGGAGCTGACAGAGTGTCAGGTAGACTGGAGTCAGGAGGGTGGGCTGTCCTCCTGGCTCAGCCTGGGCATCGTAGGTCATCACCAGGTGTCTCCGGGACACGGTTTCTGCATTGGTAAACGAGAGTGCTGCAATGATGATCCCACAAGGTTCTATGTTTTTAGGACCTGACATGACACTCCTCGGAGACTGTCCAAACAGAAGACATGTGATCAGTACCTTAGAGTTTTTAGTGGTTTGAGTTCATAAGGTGACCTTGATGGTGAGTGCCTCTATGGATCAACCATGACACTACTCCAAAATACTAGGTATCAGAATTCCCCAAAACCAGATCATCAAATAAGTATTTTCTAAAACTTTTGGAAGAGTAGAAGTGTGAGGAACCAGAATGGAGTACACACTTCTATCTTCACTGCCCTCTCACCAAACAGAAAAATGGACTTGCAACCTCGTTACTCAGCCTCAGTCACTGAAATTTTTTCATAATTTCCTGACTGTAAAAACAGTATACACTAATTGTAGAAAGTTTTCAATATGTAAAAGCATAAAGACGAAAACTAAAAATCGTAGTCCTTCCATCCAGAAACATTGAGATTTTGGTATATTTCCTTTCACTATATGTGTGTGTGTCTACACACACACACACACACACACACACACACACACACATAACTGAGAATCATTTTGTATATAGAGTTTTATATCTTTTGCTGCTTAATAATTTAATAAACATCTCCCTTTGCCATGAAATATTCTTCAGGAACATGGCTGCACAGTAGCCTACCACATGGATGTGTCAAGAGTATTTCATCTATCCCCTAAAGTTGGACATTCAAGTTTATTCCAGTGTCTTTCACTCTTATAAGTAATGTAACAATGCACATATATCACATAGTGTAAGGAACTCTAACTCTTGCCTTAGAATCATTTCCTAGTGGCAGAATCGTTGGGTCAAAGATCCAGGAGAGCGCAGCCCCCTGGCAGGGCCTCCCTCAGTGCCTCTCCTAGCCGGCATGGGGCAAATTCTGCAGAATGGCCACCACTGCGAGTTCCTATGGGCCCCTGACTAGATTTTAGAGTCCTGGAGAGAAGAATAAGCATGATTTGTAATGAAAGAACAAAGGTGGAACTGCCTCTTTGGTTATGGAGATTCTGAAAAGCACTGAGGCTTTTATGAAATGACTGTTCATTGGCAGAAGGTGTTATAATTGTTTCCTTTTCTGAAGCTCTGTGGTCAAAATGAACTGAATTCTCATGGCAGGGGCCCTGGGCCACGCTCAGCGTTAGGTGGGTGGTGAGGATTCTTCTGACCTGCTGCAGCACCTTTCTGCAGTCTGAGTGCATGGGGCCCACTGCTTCGTACGAGTGATCCCAGTGCTGGAAAAGGACAGAGGAAATGGATTCATGTCAAGCATGGCCAGGACAACTCTTACTTTTCCAAGTTGATATTTGTAAGAAAACCCCAGCTGTGTTCAGGGAAACCAAGGAGGGGAAACGCAGCTGTGAGATGAGTCATGAGTCGTTTCTCCCAACATCCTCTCCCAGAATATAACAGTTTGGATAAAGTCCTAGAAAGATTTTTCTCCCTGTGTAGACTGTCTGTAAAGCACAGAAGGGCAATCTACAAAAACATCCAAGTGCGAATATGAAGTCTGTCAGGGGCCAGCATATGGGAAACTTTCAAGGCATTCCCACCTGGCCTCTCCCTAGCATTTTGTGAAGCTGTGACAACGCACTGCCTACTCTGTCGTTTATTCCCTCGTTGTGTTTCACACATACTAACGGAAGTTACTGCTCATGAAAATGCTATGAGATACCTGGGTTTTGTTGTCTCTATCTTATAGATAAAGAAATTGAGGATTAAAGAGTTCAGATCAGTTGTCTAAGTTCACACAATCAATAAATGAAGTAAAAGGAACTCAGATCGAGAGCTTCCCACCCAAAGCCAGCTGTCCACCCAGCAGCCACCACACAGCTTCCCTGTCTCCCAGCATGACGTTAGAAAACAAATGATCAGCATCTTAGAGTTTTCAGTGGTTTGAGTTCACAAGGTGACATTGATGGTCACCTCTTGATGGCACATACTTCTCAAGGCCAAATGCATTGTCATTTTGTCCAAGAGACTGAGCAGAGTCACACTGAATTAAAAAGCATAAATTAAAAGATCCTCACTCTTTAAGGGTTATGTTAAAGACCTACAAATCATCCTAGTTTTGTTCTAGGATAACGGAAGACCGTCACAGAGATGCCAAGGAAAGGGCTTGCTGGCTGTGGTTGCTATATTTTACCTCTTGCCAGTATTTTGGCAGCAACAGTCAATTAAACTGAATAAAATCCTATGGCCCTGCATGTCAGTCAAGATCAGCCATTGTCACTTAAAGTTCCAGTGTCTGGCACTTCAGGACTCCAAGCCCTCGTGTGCTCCCTAACCTTGATCGTGTTAGCCGTGTGCCCGAGTCCAACAATGGAGATGCTTTAGAGTTTTGGAAAACTGCATTATGAAGTTTTACACTATATATTCTAATTTGAAATTCTCAGCAAATATAAAATTGCTACTGTAAGTAAAAAGATATTCAGGAACTCCAAATCTAGTAAAATTGAAGTTCATGGGAGCTATGAGAAAAAAATTCAATTTTCTTTTTTCATTATTAGTTTCAGGTGTACAAAACAATGTAATGATTAGACATTTATACCTCTCACAAGGTGATAACCCCACCAAGTCTACTACCCCTCTGACATCGTATATAGCTATTACAATTCCATTGATTATATTGCTCTATGCTGTACTTTACATACTGTGATATATATATGTGTATATATATATATATATATATATATATACACACACACATATATGTATACATATATATCATACATACATACATCATACATACACTGGGGGTGCCAAAAATGTATACAAGTGGACATTTTGGTCAACGTTGCTCAAGCAATAGTTCGCTGTAATCAGAAGTGTCTGGACACTAATGGTAACCACTGTGAGCACCTCTTGCAATTGCAGAAGTTAAACGATGGCTTGTATTCATCTTTTGTTATTGGTATATATTGAGTATTACAATTTTAATAGTTTTTTCCTTTCTTAAAATGTGTATACATTTTTTTGGCACCCTCTGTATATTTTTAATTATAATTGGCATTCAATATAATTTTATATTAGTTTCAGGCAAATGCAATTTGCTTTTAAAGGCTGATCACAATCTGTTTCTAGGGTGCCCAGAAAAGACATTACCTTGAAAAAGATTTGTAAGAACTACCAAAGGATGTCTTTAAAAATTAACCTATTTGTTTTGAGATAATTGTAGATTCACATGCAGTTATGAGAGATAATACAGAGAGAGAGCCCGTGTTCTTTCACCCCACCAGTCTCTTCTTGCAAAGTTATAGTATGATATCACCCATATAGTTGGGTGTCAACCTTCATACATTCAGGATACAGAACAGTTACAAGAGGACTTTTTAGAGACTCCGTTTTATAAAACTCTACCATCTGCAAAAGTCAGTTGCCATTTAAGCAGAAGAATGAACCTGGGGGCTCATCTGGATGCTGTGACCCATCCAGGGCAATTCCCAGGCTGAGGGTCTCATGGGAGTGGCTGTGCCTGACCTGCAACCTGCCACCGAGGGGCCCCTTCTTATGTCAGTTCTGCCATTCTCTGAAAAGATGTAGGCAGAAAGAGGAAAAGTGGGAGCCGGCGGCAAAGATGTCCACACCCTCTGGACTGACAGTGGACCGGGCGGCAAGCAGCAGCCAGGCCCAGCTCCAGTGCCGGCCAGTCCTGCCCTTATTTCTTGCATCATTTTCCTAGTCATAAGATTAGGCAGCTGAGCCCAGTGCTGTCCAGTATGATGGCTACTGTCCATATGAGACTGCTGAGCACTCGGAACATGGCTAGTGTGAGTTTTTAATATTAATTGGCTTTAATCAACTTAAATGTGAAGACTCCTGTGGCTAGTGGCTATCACATTAGGCAGGACAGAAGATGGTCTTTCAGATCCCTCCCATCTCTCAAATGTTCTAATTCAAGCATCTAGGCTTGTCTAGATGGGCCGTCTACCCTCCCTGTGGGATAGGCAGTGAGCCTTACTCCTGAGGAAACAGGTTCTGAGAGATCCACGAATCTGTGCTAGAGTCAGAAACACACCCCAAGTCACGTGATTTCTAGACCAAATCACGGTCCTTTTTGTATTATGCCACAGCTCAACAGTAACCCCACCAAAATTCAACTGTGATAAAAAGGAATCAAGTCATGAAACTCTTCCCCTAAACCAAATGTGAAACCCAAAATATGGGAAATAAAAGTTCTTATTCTAACTAAGAGAAAGACAGGCCCTTTTGGAAAGAAAACTGCAGTAAACAGTGACTGAAATGAGGATAAGTTTTAGACAACTAAGATACTTCTGTTTAAAGAACCAGGTTTCTGTGAGCAAAATAGAACAGAAAATAGCAAGTCAATTCTAGGGGAAAATGTTGTAGATAAATCCATTTGAGAGCTTACAAAATACTATTAGGTTGGTTTTGCAAAAGTAATTGTGGTTTAAAAGGTTAAAAACAATTGCAAAAACCGCAGTTACTTTTGCACCAACCTAATAGATTCGACACTGTTTGTGTTAGGCTAAGCTCATCGCTCATTCAGTGAGGGTAGCAACCCATAGGTGGCCATCCATCTACCAAGAGACCTAGTCCTTCCTCATCAACAGAAGCTCCAGAGAACCGTGGACACAACATATGGAAGAAATTCCACCAACCACGTTGCTTGACAGACATACTTCATAGCACATTTAGAATAAAAAGTAACTCACGCATTCTAATTACATCCTATACAATTTTGCTTAATATTAAAAATATATTTTTAATAGTCTAGGGCTCTTTATCCTCAATAACATACCATACCTATTTTACACTAACTTCCTAAAAACTGACTGTTATTTAATATTCCCCCAAACACTTAAAAATTGTCCCACCAAATCAGAAAATGTGGGTGTTTGTACATATGGGGGGGTGGTGGTTCTGAGTCCCCAAAGTGTCATGGTTATATCTTTTAATGATCATGAATGTCCCAGTTGTCCCCAGATACAGGTCTTCTAGCAAGAGAAATTGCAAACACAGGAAGATCCTTAGAAGGCTTTCACCCCATGAGGATTTTCTCCTCCTGAGCTACAGGCTTTAGAGGGATTTGGGTATCTTCCTCTTACCTTTGGGAGTCTGTGCACTTCTTTCATTCTCCTTTTAGTGACTGCTACAGTTGAAAGTCTCCTTTGCCCTTCCTTGGGTTTATGGTAATTGAATGTTTGATGTAGGAGAGGTGTGGTTCTCTGTGTATTATTGGCAGGTGAAGAGAGGGAGGCCTGAGGTTTTATCACATCACAGATGAAATTCAATATTGGGGCCTTTCATGTCTCACAGTTCACCTCCCCCAACCCCTCCCTGCATTCGCCCTCCCTCCACCTTTTTTTTCTGTAACCCCCCCTTTACCCCCCAGGCAAAGATATATTTCCTGAAAACTGGAAAAACCAGGTACCAGCAACCTCAGATCAGTGCTAATTAAATTAGGTTATAAAATTCAGGCCCAGTTCCCTTATCTGAGTGACACCTTCTACTTTCCAACTGGGTTCTTAATATACACAATTAAAGCACCTGACATCACCATATCCTTGGATCTAATGCAGTTTATGCCATTAGCATATCAAAGTGTTTTGATCAGACTGACTTTGAAGCAATCCTCTCCTCCTGGTCTTTTGCGCACCCCCCCTTCCATCTCATGTATCAAATTTCAAGCACTCAAAAATGTATCGTGTAGCATTTTACTTAGCTGCTTGAGTTCTGTCTTTGTTATTTCTATCACTAACGTTTTTATTGGATCATCTTGACAACGAACACATGAACTGTGGGTGAAGGGTTTATTATGCTAAGAGTGGCATTAAGTCACTCGGAAACTTTAAGAAGTGCAGGGAAGGCCACTCCCAGGTTGAGCCCCTTTGGGACATTCCTCATGGCTCACAGGAAGTGCCATTATGTAATGTCTCACTGGGCCACTGTGCAGTAATGTGGGGCCAGAGCATGGGGTCTGTGACCTCAGCAATGCATCGGCTCCTTTCCTAAGGCGATGCCAAGAACCTATGAGGAGGAAGCTGTCTCTTGTCTGGACACGTTATAACAGAGTTCTATTGACTCTAGTTCATTCCAATAGTAAGGGGACCCATGTCATTTCAGGAACACCCCAGCTACTGTACTTGGTGACAGGGCTGCTGAGTCACCTGTGTTGGCCCTTCCTGTGGAGTAGGGTGCAGGGGTTCATGCTTGCCCTTCTTTTGAACTGTGTGTGAGTTTCCACTTGAGGGAGTCCGGAAGCCCGCCCTGGAAGGTAACAGAGGAGGGAGGACCAGTTTGCTTGGAACAGAGGGCACTGGCTGCAGGAGCCCTGTGGACTACTGTCCTTGGCTAAGTAGCAAAAGAAGACAAACAGCTCCACGAACATGGCAATCAAAGCCATGGGTGGAAGAGCAGGGGAGCAGAGAGCCAGATCCCCTTCACCAGGGTTGACCCCGGACACCAGTCCAACTTGTATTTTTGAAATCTAGTCTCTGGGATAATCAGTTGTAGGTTCATATTTCACAGAGAAAACCAGAAAAAAAATTAAGAATATCAAAGGCTAGACTTTTCTTTTACTTCAGCACTTCATGTTCTCCCCGAGGCTGCAGTGAATGTACTGTGGAAAATATGGTTTGAGGGTTTTCAGGCTAAGAAAGGGAGCAGAGGAAAGGGGAGGCCTGCTTCTCTCAGGTCTTTAAAGTTAATGTTTACGCATGTCTTGCTTGTCTTTTCATCCTCTTTTATTATCAAAGAGGTTTATAACAGTGCTGTGTGCAATAAGCAACTTCCTGACTTTTTTCTGCTAAAACAAGTTGGCTATAGAACTTAAAAAGAACTGGGTGATATCCATGCATGGAAAGTGCGTCTGTGTAGAAAAATTTAAGGTGGGTTTGATCCTTTAATTGCTTCAGTTTTACCTCATAAACCACTTTCTTTTCCCCTTTCCCTCAAAGCTTCTGATGATACAATCTATTGGGTAAAACTAGACTGTGTCTTTCCATTTGTTTGAGGGTTTCATGTGTGGATTGCTTAAAAAGGAAAGTGAGAGCCCACCAAGATAAAATCCTCTTCACCATAACAATGTTACTGAGAACAGCTACTTCGCAGAGACAAAAGGTGGAAAACCCTAGAGATTAGCAAGTCTAAGACCTGTCAAATCTGGCTCTGTGGAAACAGAGCCCCCTTGCCCAGCAGCCAGTCACAGAGCAGAGCCTTGTGTTCACTCACACGCGGGAGAGACACCTAGAGGACAAAGCATGGATGGGTGGAGAGAGCATACAGACATGGTTCTGAGCATGCGCCCCTGTCGCTGGACAGAGTCCTGCATCCTGGAAGCCCCCATTCCTGGGCACACTGGGCACTGCAGTGAGTGCCATACATGGGCTATCTCGTGGGATTTTCACAGATCAACATGAGGGAGGCGCTGTTATGGATCTCACTTTACAGATGAGGAAACTGAGGCTCAGAGAGGCTACATAACTTATCTAAGGTCATAATAACTAATAAGCAACAGGTTGGAAACTTTCACTCGTGGTGGGTGATCCTAATGCACGATATTTTGGGTATTTATCTAAATACCAGCTTTTTTGGGGGGACACTGAGCCCAACATGTAAGAGAATTGAAGTTTTAGGAGCAGCCGTGGCCACAGCGGGGTGCGGAGGTGCACACCACCTCCAGGTGGGCCTCTGGGTCAGCAGCTTTCTGCAGATCAGGAGCAGGAGCCCATTCTCTCCTCAGACTGTGGTCCACAGGCCGGCTACATCAGCATCACGGGAAGCCTGTTAGAAGTGTGGGGTCTCCACCCCTCCCAGGCCTACTGAGTCAGAACCTGCATGATACTAAGAGGCCCACTGATCCCACTACACACTGACACCTGAGATGAAATGGACTAGAACACAGGTCTCCAGGTTTATTATGTTTTTTTGGCTGCACATCCCTGATGGTATAAATATAAAAATAATAAACATCATATAATACGATAGCCTCGTATACCTAGTATACTAACATGCTATGTACATTGTACGAGGTCTGACAATTAAGTTCGCGAACTTGTTGCAATGATGTTGCTAACCTTTTTTTGATATCGGAGGGATTATTCATTATGAATTTGTGCCAACTGGACAGTTAACCAAGTTTACTATTTGGAAGTGCTGAAAAGGCTGCATGGAAAAGTTAGATGACCTGAACTTTTTGCCAACAATTTATGGTTCTTGCATTTCCATAATGCACCAGCTCACATGGCACTGTCTGTGAGGGAGTTTTTAGCTAGGAAACAAATAACTCTCCCTACTCATGTTATCTGGCCCCCAATGACTTCTTTCTTTACCTGAAGATAAAGAAAATATTGAAAGGAAGACATTTTGATGACATTCAGGACATCAAGGGTAATACGACAACAGCTTTGATGGCCATTCCAGAAAAAGAGTTCCAAAATTGCTTTGAACAGTGGACTAGGTGCTGGCGTCGGTGCATAGCTTCCCAAGGGGAGTACTTCGAAGGTGACCATAGTGATATTCAGCAATGAGGTATGTAGCACTTTTTCTAGGATGATTTTGCGAACTTAATCGTCAGACCTCGTAAATATACAGAAATATAGAAAGTAAAAAGCATGAGGCTAAAGATGCAATAAGCAATATTTATTTACTAACAGTGCAAAAATCCTTTTGGTTGTTCAAACTTTGAAAACCAGGGTCACAGCATTTCATGTTGGTAAAGGGGAGGTTTCTTCTCAGTGGTCATACCATAAGGAGCTGTGAGAGAACAGACCGCGTAAAGCTCCCTGTGGCTTGTTGGGGATTGAAGTGGGAGGGCCCAGTAATATCCTTCCTGTGGTCCTGTCCACCACCCAGGCACAAATTCAGGGTGGGGGTGCCCTCAGCAGCACCGCAAGGCGGCATTCTGGCGTGAGTGAGGCCTATCTGTCCACAAAGTCCTGCTAATGCGCATGGTGCTTTCTTCCTAGCTGCAGGGTGAGAAGCGAGCTGGCACCTTCTTCCATAGCACTGTTCAGAGAGGGCTTGTTTCCTTTCCCCCTCTAGGTCTCTCCGGGTTACAGCTTGACCCTGACTCAAAAAAAATACCCAACAATTGGAAATCAGCCAATCTGGAAGGGTAGGTAGCACAGCCGTCTGGTGACCCTGGACTGCCCAAGATGACTTACTTTTTAGGGTAGGGTACCCAGGAGTGGCTTTGCTGTGTATTGTGTGGCCAATGCCCAGGCACTGTGAAATGACATGTCAGTGTGCAGATTTGGGCCTTGTAGAAGAGATAACCCCAAAGATTATAATTTCATTGCTCAGCAGGACCTTATGTAGTTTTATTATCTTAACATTCTTTTAAAAAATGCCTCTAACTATCCA
Source organism: Rhinolophus sinicus (assembly GCF_036562045.2). NCBI lineage: Eukaryota > Metazoa > Chordata > Mammalia > Chiroptera > Rhinolophidae > Rhinolophus > Rhinolophus sinicus. The sequence goes on along the minus strand of NC_133755.1, from coordinate 65,079,356 downwards.
CTTCCTCAGAGGGTCCTGGAAGCAGCTTTGCCATCTTTTGGGCTCCCTCATTAGTAGTAAGCTGACTAGATCCCTGACACAAACTCAGTTATGCTAGAGGAGAGCTGTGGTTCAGCTCCTTGACAGCTCGATTTGACGAGGCCCAATTAGAATTTGTGTCTGCTTTAGTTGCTCCTCTTTATCTAGAGACTGGGCTCCTTCTTTAAGAAACAAGCCTGTAGGACAAGGCCCCCTCTGGTTGGATGTGTCTAAGAGAATGCATGAGACCCACAATAGTTTGATGTTTTCCCTTCTTTTACCTCTGCTCTTCTCTCTGCCCTCGGTCCCAATCCCTAGCACACCTATTTTAGATATACAGTTAGAGTCTGTCTTTTGAAGACCTCATTTGATTTTACCCATTTTTCCCCTTGGTCTTGTTGTTGCTGCTATTGATTTGTACGACTCATGGGTGTGATGGCTGAAGACAGATGGCTTACATCTCCAGTGAGAAGAGAGCAATTAGCACACTCATGAATCATGCATTTGTCAAGTGTTTAGGGGGCCAGACCCCGACTGTGAGAGGCCTCCAAGGACAGATGGGTCACAGCCCTGAGGATCCAGTGGGGGTGTCCACTCAGAAGCAGACAATTATAATACAATTTGGTGAGGGTTACAAATTTATCTTTATTCCCTTTATTTCTCAGAGTAATTTTCGATTAAGTACAGGAATTTTACCTTGAGTCATTTAAAGAAAAGGTGCTTATTAACTGCCTACTAAATGCACAGCACTATTTCGTGCTGAAAGAAATACAAAAGAAGTGAAAGATGAGTAAGCCACAGTCCCTGGGGCCTCACTGTCTAGTTGGAAATACAGTCAGAAACTTATAAAAAATGGAAAATAACAATGCCAAGCAGTGTGTGATTAAGAGCAAAAGAACAGCAGCGAACAAAGTTGTGCAGGGACCCAAAGGGAGTGAAAGGATGACAGTCAGAGGAAGCTGCAAGGAGAACTGGAGTTTGATCTGGGTCACAAAGAATACACAGACTTTAAACAAAGGAGGAGAAAAGTATGAGAATCGCGAACGGAGGGACAGTGCGTGAAAGTTTGAGTCACAGTTGAGCCTCAGCTACTGGCAATGAGAAGAGCCTGACTCAGACAGAGGACTTGTACTGTCATGTGGAAGATGACGGTGGGGGGGGGGGGAGGGCAGGATGTGGTCAGCTTATGAGGGTACCTTAGGTGGTCAGCTGCTGGGGAGCTCACCCTCGCACCATCCTGGGAGATAGTTAGAGCTGGACAATCTGAAGCCCCACCCAATGAGTCAGAATCTGCATTTGCACAGGACCCCAGGTGGTGCACAGTAGAATCTGAGAAGCACTTGCTCAGGATGTGAGAAGCCAGGTGTTTGTAATCAGTGACAGGGCAAAGGAAATAGTTCAGGAATATTAATCTGTTAACGGTGTATAAAGTTACCCCGAAGAGAACCTGAAAGCCAGGAGTGCAACTAGGAGTCTGTTTCAGTGGCTGAGCAATGAAGTGAGGATGGTGCTGACGACATCATCTGGAATATGTTGAGGTCTGAGAGAGGGCAGAGCACCTGGATGGGCCCTCAGGAGCCAGATTGGGGCTGGGAGGTAGATGTGAGCACGGTCAGTCCACACAGAGCAATGAGCCCAGGAGACAAAATTAGTTCTAAGTGAAGAGAAATCCAAGGAGGACCGGGGTTCTGCTGAGAACTGAGGTTCTGGGAATCTTCCAGTTTCTCCCAACTCAGGGGACAGGAAGAAGACCCAGCAAAGAAAACAGCAAAACCATAAGACAGAAAGAAGAAACACTAGGGCAATGGTTACTTGCAGCTTCCATTAAAATAAATCTTACCAGAATTTCCATAAACCTAGAATTTTTCACCATTAAAATAAGTTCTGAAAACACACTTCATTAGTGGCACCAAGAAAATCAGGCTCACTAAACAATAGAAATATCATCTTGGGAATATAGTGTAAGACTGAACAAATATAAATAACAGATCTGCTAATTCTTTTCATTCCCTGTGGAAATAGCTACTGTGTAGTAAAACTCCTGAAAGATTTCCAAAGATCATAGGAGGTCCTGAACTTCTGCTCCCTCTACTGTGTTGATGGGAAGGAACGATGCTCGTGGTGGAATTGCAGTGCAGGCAGGTGGCTTACCCGAGACAACGTCGCCACCTCAGCTCCTGGAGCTTATTGTCTGGGCCACATATTGAGCACTTAGGTCTTGTGTTGCTATTTACATTTTCATACTTATGTGTTCCCTCTTTCACTAGATTCTTTGCTCTTTGAGAGTAGGAATTAACTTTATATTTCTGCACCTTTCTCCCAACAACTAGAAACGTGCTATTATGAGTGTAGCCTGTGGAATGCATTGCATTACATGGGAGTTCCTTAGGAATGTGAAATCTGCGGCCTCACAGTATCAAAATCTGCATTTTAACCAGATCTTCCGGTGATTCATGTGCCCATCAAAGTTCAAGATTATGACTCTAGACCCATAGTCTTCAACCCTTCCAGCCCAATAGCATCATTGGGGGAGTTTTTAAAGACTGTGGAGTTCCTGGGCTTCACCTCAGATCAGTTAAAACGGGATTTCTTGGGTGGGTTCCAGGCAGCAGTATTTTTCAGAAGCTCCCCAGGCACTCCAGTATGAGGCTAGGAATCTAGAAGAAAGCTAGACACCAAGTAAGAACTGGGTAAATGTTCAGTAAATAAATGCAGAGAATGAATGAATGAATGATAAGGCATGAGGGCGGAGGGCAGGCTGTTAGATACCTGATCAGCTCTCTTGCTTTACAGTCAGAAGAATCGAGGACCAGAGATATGAAGTGATTTGCCTAAGGTCACACAGCAGTTAAAGAAAGCTGGCATTAAACATCAGGTGCGGTGGTTTAAAATGTGACACGGATTCTTTGACAGTGTGACACATGTTTAAAATGTGACACAAGTTCGTTAATGCTGCCTTCAAAACATGGAGTCTAACTCCCTTCCCTGTGACTGTGGGGTTGGTGTTCGTGACTCACTTCTAACAAAGAGAAAAAGAGCAGAAGTGACTGTGGGCAACTTCCGAGACAGGGTCATAAAAGGCATGGCAACTTCCTGTTCTCGCTCAGATCACTCAGCTGCCAAGTTGTGGGGACACTCCAGTGGCCTCCCCTGGTGAGGAACTGAGGTCCAGTGGACAGAGTAGGCGGGAAGGTGGACAGGAGCTGGAGGAGAAGAAGGAACTAGGACGCCCCCACTGGTAACCCAGTGGTGTCATCAGCATCCTGTGACAGACTCACCGAAGCGAGTAGCCAGAACAGAGACTTGGGCTAGTGTAAACACACGAGGACGAAGGAGCCGTGCAGGATGAGGAGAAAAGAGGGAAAGGGGAGGAGGAGGAGAGTCCAATCTATAGGATATAAGGCCGGGGTCCCAGAGATGTCGGTGCTCCCCACCCTCGGGTCAGCCCGCTCCACGCTTGGAGTGTCCTTGCTTTGCTCATGAACTTTGCTGTCTGCTGCTTGCTTGACTCCTGTCTCTTGATGAATTCTTTCTTTCAAGAAGACAAGAACCAAGGAAAATCGTTCCCGGTGACAGAGCCAGCAGCCATGTGAGCGACACTCCTTCCTGCCCCAGCCAAGCTGATAGATAGTGCAGCCCCAGCTGACTGCCCCCTCATGAGACTCTGAGCCAGAACCACCCAGCTGAGCCACTCCCTGAACCTAACCCTCAAACCCAGTGTGAGACACTAAAGGTCTGTTGTTTTAAGTTGCTAAGTTTTGGGGTCGTTTGTTATGCAACTGGGTGTTACACCTTTGAGTCCTCCACTGTTTCATCCACACCCAGTGAGACATCCATGTGGCACTCTCTTCTGTTCCATAGAACTTAAATCGACATGCTGACCTCAGTTCTTTAGAAACTTAGGATTTAAAGCAGACAGTGACAATGAAATCAAAATACAGAGGGAGGCAGGGTGCTGGGGTAGTGCGGTCACCCAGCCCGAGGCCAGGCAGTCATGCTGTGGTCCCCACTCCTTACTTGCAGCCCTTCAGGCATCTGCCCAGCCCTTCTGGCTAGCTTCCAAGCCAACGTGCCAGTCACTGCCCTTTTCAACCTTGCCAGGCTATGGGAGTGCTGGGGGCAGGGCCCGGTCAGGCTGAGGCAGCCTAGCAGAGAGAGAATGTAACCTTGATTCAGAACAGGATGTCTGGCCCTGCATGCCAAGGGTTGGCAAGCCCAGTGTCTGAACAAGGTTGATGAATTTTGCCCCTACTCTGCTAGTCTTGTAGCTTCGGCTGTGATTACACTGGAGTGAGAACTTGTCTGGCTAATTTGAAAAACAAACAACATCCAGTTGATTTGTTAATGACCAAACAATGGCCAATGGCCCAGAAAGTAGATGCTGAGACCCATAAAGGAGGTGAGCAGAGATGGCCTCAGGCAAGGCCAGCCCTGGCTGGGGATGCTCTGTCTGTATCTCTTCCTCCATCTGTATTGCGCTTTCCCCACCCTGGCTAGCTAGTCTCCCCTTGGCCTTCTAGAATTTTATCTAGAGCTTTCTGAGCTGGGCATGCCCAGAGCATAGCAACTGGTATCCCAAGTCTACTGTATTTCCTCTGAGGGTGCTCTGCCAGGTGTTTATAACTCTGCCTTTTGTGACAACAGGTCATCAGAAGCTAAATGGTTCCTTCAGGTCTGTCTGAGGCGGGAGGGTGGTGCAGCCAGAAAAGCAGCCATCAGCCCCAACCTCACAGCCACTGAATCCTGAGGGAGACCCAGAGGCCAGGACTCAGCCCAGCCCCTTTTCTAGTGCCCGAGGACACCTCGGGCCTGACCTCTGGCTGGGAGCAGACGCCTCTGCGTCTCAGTTTTGCATTGGAACAGTCCCAGCCTGCCAGCGGTGGCTCCTGGAACTCTCAGTGCTTTTCTCCCCCTGCCTGCCAAGGTGCCAGCTGCCTCTGGGGGAGGAAAAAGAGGAATGCAGTTTCCTGACAGCCTGTTGGGAGCCCAGGGCTGCACACAGTAGCCATAGCTTGCACGTCGTTCCACACTGACTCCAAACACTGGAAACTGTCTGGCGTGGAGCCACAGGCGTGGCTTCGAGCTCATGGTAAAAAAGAAAATATTAGAATTCTAAAAGGCCCTTTAATATTGGGCTCTTCTGGATGCCCTACTGGCCTTTGGTTTTATGTAAAGAACTCAACAACTTCTAGGGATTCAAGATTAGGCCCTGGGACGTTTTTAGTACAAGGTTCTTATCCATTATACACTAAGTATGGAGCTGTAAGCCGCATCTTTGTTCATAGAAGGCTCAACATTCCCCCACAGGGAGACAGAAGATCTATCCATTCATTTTCCAAATAAGAGCAATAATAAAAATAAAAGGTGCCACAAACTCATTGTGGATTATGTGTGAGAAGCTGGGGCACCTTCTTTGCAAGCATTGTTGCAATCTATACCACGAAAAGTAGACATTATTCCCATTTTACCAATCAAGAAACTGAGACTCAGAGGAAGAGAAGGAACTTAAGACAGCTATTAGGTTGGTGCAAAAGTAATTGTGGTTTAAAAGGTTAAAAATATTGCAAAACCGCAATTACTTTTGTACCAACTTAATAATAAGTGGCAAAGGTGGAATTCTAGCTCTTTCCACCCCCCCAAGCTGCCTCACCAGGGACACACTGAGTAACTGCCATTTGCACAGTGGGCTTTAGCCTTTCTGAGCTTGCAGGATTCTGGTGGAGACTTAGAAGGACTCAGAGGCAGTAACTCAGTCATCCCCTAGACCAGCTGGGCAGCCATTCTGCATCCTCCTTCAATGAGCATCACCTTTACACCTCACCTAGAGAAGCAACACCCTTCCCTGAATCTGCTTTTTCTCTGAGCCAGCCCCAAGGGGAAGGACATTGCCTGTAGGCAGGGTTCGGGGGCAGCAAGAGATGGTACAGCACCCCAGGAGCTGGTACCTCCTCTAAGCCTGAAGAGGCAAGTGGGGTGAGTGGGTCTGAAGCCAGGGATACATAGGGCTCAGGCACAGAGGCACCGGGAGCAAGCGGCACGGACACCCTGACTAATACCAGCCTCCTTTTGCCCTCTGCCTCCCGCTTGGTCCTTTTGTTGGCCAAATCCAACTGGCGGCCAGAGGGTCAGGGAGCCTGTTGGTGCAGCCCATGCAGGGCAGCCTCCTGGGCACAGACCTGGGCAGAGAGTGGGTTGGGGGAGAAACGGAAAAGCCCTGAATAGTGAGGGTAGGACCTGTGTTTTCCTAGTCCTGGGGGCGCCAGCCTGACATATAGCAGGTGCTCCTAAGAGCGGGCTGAGAGGATGGGAACAGGAGTGAGTGGACATGTAAGCACAGCTCATCCTGCCTCCACCCCAGTCCCAGAAGCAAGGTGACAGATCCCAGGGCAGGAAATGGGTGGCCAGCACCAACAGGCCTTGGGAGAGAGCTGGGTAGCATGGGATTGGGATCTAGGAGATAAGGAGGGTGGAAAAGCCCCTGGCAGAAAAGCCCCTGGTTAGAGCCCAGTGGTGGCCGGTGGGAATGGCCTGGGGACACAAACTGATAGGTCCAGCAAAAGAAGGCCTGGCACTGTCTACCTGACATACTTTTGTCAGGTGATGTCTGAGAGAGTGGGTGTGGGAGTTCGGGGAAGGGGAGAGTCAGCTGGCTGATCTGCTGGCGACAGACTAGACAATAACAGGACTTGCCATGAAATTGTTCCCGAACAAGTTAGAAAAGTCACAGCAGCCCTTATCTGCTTGTAGTTAGATACAGCAGCTCTCTGAGGCCATCAGACCGTCCTGCAGGGAAGGACCCTGGCTCCTCCCACCCAACCTGCTCCTATAGAGGAAGGGTTGACATTCAAAAAGGAGAGGTTTTCATTGCTAAGGAGCTCTTTATTTTGTGGGCAAGAGGCCCTGCCTCGTTGGCCAGTGCCCCAGAATTTTAGATGATGCCAGGGGGCAAGTGCTAAGTGACAGGACATCCACCCTATTTCTAATTTGGAAGGTAATAAGCAATTATTCAGACTACCAAGGAGCTGTGTGATAAAAGAGAATTAGACGGACATATATGGCACACATGCCGCACGTGCCACGCACTGTTCTCAGCATTTTCCACGTACATGTTAAATCATGTAGTCCTCAAGAATGCAGGTGTTACTATGCCCACTTTCCAGAGGAGGACACTGAGGCACTGAGTTAGGAACTTGCCCAAGTTCACTGAGTTTTCGACGGGGAAGACTGGGATTTGGATGCAGGTCTGGCTCCAGGGCCCATTCTGACTTCTAGGCTCTCCTGCCTCTGAATGTGTTCCAGAAAGATGGTTTTAGTTCCAGGCTGGGGCTGTTCTGCGGGTGGTGGAAAATTGCATTGAGCAAAGAGGAAGTATCTGAGTCTAAACAAGGGATTCTTATTAAAATAAACCTTTTACTTTAGAATAGTTTTAGGTTTATAGAAAAGTTGCAACTATAGTACAGAAAGTTCCTGTGTACCCCACACCTAGTTTTCCCCTTTGTTAAGCTCTTACATTGGTATGATATATTAGTTATGACTGATGAATTACTATTGGTACATTCTTATTAACTGAAGTCCATACTTCATTCAGATTTCTTTAGTTTTTACCTAATGTCCTATTTACCTTGTCCCAGGATCCGATCTGGGAGGCCACATTACATTTAGTTATCATGTCTCCTTAGGCTCCTCTTGGCTGCGACAGTTTCTCAGATATTCCTTGTTTTTGATGACCTTGACTGTTTTGAGGAGTGTTGGCCAAATGTTTTGTAGACTGTCCTTAAGTGGGTTTTGTTTGACATTTTTCTCATGATGAGACTGGGTTATGGGCTCGGGGGAGAAAGACCACAGAGGTAAACTGCCCGTCTCATCACATCCTCTCAAGAGTACATGCTATCAACCTGACTTATCACTACTGACACTGACCTTGGTCACCCGGCTGAGGCAGTGCCGGTGGGACTTTTCCACTCCAAAGTTACTTTTTTCCCATTTCAGACTGTCGTCTTTGGAAGGAGGGCATCATGAGTAGCTACTCAAGGGCTGGGGAGTAATGTTCCACTCCCTTGAGAGGGGACTGTCTACATAATTTACTTCAAATTCTTCTGTAGTGGAGATTTCTCTCTTCTCCATTCATTAATTTATTCATTCACTCAATTTATTCATTCAATCCTTTATTTCTATGGACATTTATTTTAAACTTTGGATTATAATCCAATACTACCTTATTTATTTTATTGCTAAAAGTAGTCCAGCTTTGGCAATTGGGAGCTCTTTCCATTGAATCCTGTATCCTGTTGACATACCCCCATTTTTCTGAGTACATCCTTGCTTTTGGACATGATAAGTTGCCCAGTCTCGTCTTGCATTTTTTCCTTCCCAGCTCCAGGATGAGCCATTTCTCCAAGGGACTCTGGTTCTTTTATTTGAGAATAGCATTAGAAACCTGGACCTGGGTGCTGGGTGAGGTGAGTAGATATCTGAGGGTGCCCTGAATATGTTACTTCCCAGAGTAGGAAAGAAGGAGCTCCTGTGTGTGGAAGTAAGTGTGCTGTGACAATAGGTTGACAACCGTGCGCTGACAAGGCTGGTAATTCACAACTGGCCTGCCCTTGCCTTTCCTGGAATGGATACGGCCAAAGTGAACCAAAGTGGCCTGGACTTCTAGCCACGAGGTCTGCGTATAGGGCTACTCAGTGTTGCCCTCGTGGCCTCCCTCAGGGGGCCAGTGGCCTTTCACCTTTGGCTCTTTGAGGAGCCTGCCCTGAGTAGTCTTTAAATAGAAAAATGATTCCAGGTGATGAAGGACTTGGCGCATGTGCAAGTCCCTTCTTCCAACACCTGCTTCCTCAGCTTGAAGACACACATTTACCTTTTCATTGGAAGAGTCTTTGCTGTTTCAATCGCTGAGGAAGCCTGGAAGATTCTCTCTAATGAACAGAAGACTTTAGAGCCCCCAGTAGCAATGGGCTTTTAGTGTTTGTGAAAGGCCAGTAGGGCTTTTCTGGGCTTCAGTATAACTCCTGCTGAAAAGGGGGAAACCATTGATTGTTTTCTTTTCTTGCTCAATCTCTCATTCACACAAACGAATGGCTTTCTAAGCTCTTATTAAATGCAAGACATCATACTGTATGAGGAACTAGAGTCAAATGGAATGTCTTTATTCTTATTTGTAGACAAGGTTTATGTCATCTGCAGATATAGATAATACCCCTCAAGGAGCCAATTTCTAACAGAGGAACCCCAACCATCTTCATCTGATAAAACTGGGGTGCAATGCAGTCATTCTTACTACTGCAAGGGCCTCAGCCCAGGGAAGTGCCCAGCACAGGAAGGCAAGCAGAGGTCCCCAGAGGCTGGGCTGCGAGGGTAGAGCCTCCGGGTAAGGTCTGCTGGGCGACTGTCTTTACTGAGAAGAGCTATATCTTTTTGAAACCCATTATTGGTCTCTGCAGTACAAAAGGGCCTTGGTGGAGTATAGGAGTGGTGTTTGAAGAGGTAGAATACACTACTCAGGCCTAAAATGCCCATCACATCTCTGTAGTTCTCAGTAATCATCTTGTTAGGTGCCCAGGTCTCTCTTTAAAACTAATTAAATATGTGCGCTCATTGAAAAAAATCACGAAAAGACTGAACTTGGCAGTTTCTGGCTCTCTTTGCTAGCCTGCATGTTTGTAATATTTTAAAAAAGACTCGGTTTCACAATGAATTTCTAAAGAGTGGGTATCCAGGCGATCTTCATGTTTATGGAACACACAGATCTCCCTAATAGACGCTGAGGTTTACAGCACTAGGAGAAGTATTTTTTGCCGTTTGTTTGTTTTTAACAGTGATTTTTATCAATCATTAGTTTTGACTATTAAAATAGTAGAACTAACTTGTTAGAATCTGCGACGCAGGAAACTAGGATGAGAGGAGATGGGTTTTGAAGCAATAGGAACACCAAACAGTACCCAGCATTGGGAGCAGTTCAGTATGGAGACAGTCTATCTGTAAAGCTAGGGAACATCCAGAAAATCCCATTCTGAAAGCAGGAGGGCATCAATGAATTTGTTAGCACAACTGCAAATTTGGTTAAATTAAACCCAACAGGAGAATAATCCACACACAGAGCAGAAGGAAGCAGATAATGTAAACGCAAATGAATACAATTTGAAAGCTTTCCAAAAGGAAACCATTAACTCTCAAGAGTTTTCATCAGGGGGCGGGGGTGCATGAGGAACAGACATTTCCGATGAGGGCTCAGATGTGTATTTAGTAAGCCGAGAAGTGCCAGCTTCAAAAAACGTTCAGTGTTGCAGCAAACAAGATTCACCTACAGCTCACAGACGCTGAACTATCCAGTGATGCCAAGGCCCCTCCCCCCTTCTCACAGCATTTCTTTATCCTGCCTCCCAAGTATTGAACTCATGCCTATGGAACAGCCCTATCTATCCTGCTGGTGGTTAAGGGAGAACCTGCAGCTTAGACTCCAGGTATGCAGGAAGTAAATGTATCATGCAGTAAGGGAAGGTGAGCACCAGGTTTGCCTGTCCTTAGGTGAGGTGAACCTCTGCCCCCTCCAATACCTTCTTTGGTCAGGGCCCACACTCGGCTGCCATCTGCCCCTCACTATTCCCTCTTCCTCAGCCTGGTCCCAGCCACATCCCAAGCTATTTTGGTTGTTGCTTTACACACACACACACACACACACACACACACACACACACACCCCTCACAGCACCCCATAGCAGCTGGGGGTGGGTTGAAGAGCAGTGATTGTAAAGCATCCCCCACCCCAGGAATTCTAGAACAGGGACTGCATAATTCAGAGGAGCTGTTTATCCAGAACATGATGAATGAGAACCTGTAAGGGAAGGGTGGGAAAGAAATCCCACAGGGTGGGAAGGGGGCTAGAGGAAGCCGAGCAAGGCTGCTGAGACACAGGGTTGTGGGGAGGAAGACTCCCTCCTGCCTCCCTCCCACGGTTAGATTAATTATGAAGGATGTAGATGGCAAGAACTGAAGTCCCATAGGGGCACTCCTGCAGAATTGAGGGAACAGTAATCAACAGGCCAAAGCCATTAAGGCTTGTCTAGGAAGGAGAAGCTGTGGTTCCCTGTGCCCTGATCGACTCTAGAATTACTGGTCCATTGAATGAAGTTTCTTCATTATGACCGTCTCACATGAACTGTTTCCTGATGGGCCCGTGACCAGGCCTGAGCTCAGACTTGCAGCGTGTGAGGGTTGAGGGCAGGTGAGGAGGGGACTGCAGCCCTACTCCCTGTGACAGAGCCAGGATAACTTGCCTCCAGAGCTTGCTGTGGGTATGCATGTAAATGTGGACACTTGCCCTTAATAACACCAGCCATTGTAAAGTTCCGGGGGTGGGGGTGGGTGGAGGTGATGGCAGGGATGAGGGGATGAGTGCGTTGCTACTTTCTGTGTTCTTAACCTGAAACCCAACTACGTCGATGTATCCTAGTTATTCTTTAACCTTAGCTCGTTTCCTCCTCTTCCCTATTTGCTTCACTGATTCCCGACAGATCTGCAATGAAAGAATCCCAGGAAGGCTCCCGAGTGTCACATCCCGAAACCCCTGCAGGGGAGGGGAATGTGAAACCTCCCTGTGAGGCTCTCAAGCACACACAAGGAAATCCCCCTCTCCAGCTCTGGCAGGCACGCCTGGCTCTGGGCTCCGCAATGACCCATGTTTTTAAACAAAGATTTGTTAGGTACCCAGCAAGTTTAGGCTCACATACATACGATGATATTTATGTTATATTGTGGGTGTAATAAGTGATCAAGGCTCTACACAGGCGTTTGGGGGCGGGAGCTGTTATTTTACAGAGTGGGGCCAAGAAGGGTTTTTGTGATAAGGCCACTTATTAGCAGAGGCCCGGAGGGAGTGAATGAGACACACAGAGATGCTCCTGGGCAAGAGCATTTGGGGCAGAAGGAACAGCAGATGCAGCACCTTGCAGCTGTGAGGAGCAGCAGAAAGGCCTGTGTTGCCAGAATGTGGTAGGGATGTCACTAGTGGGGGTGGCAATGAAACACCGTTCTCCAGGCGGCTTGCAGACCCTGTCTTGTCCTCTTGGTGGAGCCCCCCCTTAACTGCAGGGTCCCACTGGTATTCAGGATCCTGGCCAAACAGATAGGTTGTTTGAGGGGAAGACGGACAGATCAGATGGACTTGATCTCTGCAAAACTAAAGTGAATGATTCATAAGTAGAGGCCTCGCTGACAATATTAAATTCAGTCCACGCATGTATACAGAGTGTTGGCAGGGCTTACAGTGTTCCTGTCCTGTTCTAAGTGCTTTCCCTGCCTCCCCTGATTTAAATCCACTTAATAATCCTACGAGGTGAGTAATATGTCCTTTCACAGGGAACCCAATAATGACTGTCCACAGTCCCACCACCAGCACATGGAGGAGCCAGGATGGGGACCCACGTCTGTCAGACGCTGGAGACTCTGCTCCTACCCCCCTGTGCTCCTACACTGCCCCAGCCCTTGGGATCCTTTCCCAAGCGATGCCCACCTCCTTAGGCCATGCCCACTCTAATTGAAACCCAATAGGACACGTCTAGCCCAACATAGAGAAGAAAGGTCCCTGACGTTGCAGCAGATCTGGTTTGTCTTGGGCCTCTGACGCTGCCATTGTGAGGCTGCTGGGCCTGTTCTTGACCTTGGGGGAACAGAAAGAGGAGGTTCTGTTTTCTGCCCTAGCTGGCAGCATCTGACTGTCCCAAACAACACTTGTGTAGGCTCTGGGGCCCAGCCAGCAAGGGTGTCTGCTGAGCGATCTGGGGAGCTCAGAGATGTCTGGGGTTTCAGACATCTGTCTAGGTAGAAATTGTGCTCTACTCCTGACATGGTTATGACGTAAAGTTAAACTTCAATTGCAACAGCACACCTCATCCCGGCTCTGACCTCTGAAGGAGCTCATGGAAAAGACACCACGTTGAAGTCCATGAACCTAGGTGGAAATCCTGCCGCTGAGCAGGAGAGAGCGCTTGGGCAAATCACCTCAGTGATGATAATCTCTTTTACAGGATTGTTAGGCAGATTAAATGAAAACATCTGAAGGTAATAACTGTCCCATAAAGGTTGATTGACATGAACACCTACTGAGTACCTACTAGGTGCCAGACATAGGCGAGGTGCTAGAGGCTAGAGGGGTACTCCTATGTAGATACGCTCCTCGTCCTCAAAGAGAGCACAGTTCAGGTAATGGAGGACACAGACACTGAAGAGACTAATTATAATACAGTGCAATGTGGTCAGTGCCATTATTTCTATTTCTTATGTGAATATGTCTTTCTCTTCATGCGTGACTATGTGGCTATTTGTCCTGTTTCTTCTTTTTGATACTCTGCACCATGAGAACAGGAACCAGGTTTTCTTCTATTTCTTTTAGATCTTTTTACAAAACCTTGAGCAAGATTTGGGGTACATGATCCTGTGGTAAATGCAGTGGCCTCTCTAATTTAACAAAGAAAATATTCAGAGAGGTCCTGGAGAAATATTCTTCAGGCCACAGGGGAGAACTGGAAGGACAGCCCTGCAAACCCACTGTCCAGCCCACACTCAGGGAGCCTATGATCTCCTGCCTAGAACCAGGGGCAAGTGGAAGGATGCTTAGCTGACCGAGGTCAGCATCTCCAGAGGCCCCCATCTTAGTGAATTAATGCCGCAGGAGGCAAAGAGCCAGTTCCTCAGAGAAAAAGGGACACTGCATTTGTCAGTGTCTCAATTCTGTTTATTCTGTAAACACAAGGAGGAGCTCAACACTCTACTGTTCTTGGTTTTGCAATCTTCACAAAATAAATATTTGCCTTCAAAAGCAACAACTGCGATAATCATCACGGTAATATTCTCAAGCACCCTTTCTCTCACACACGCCAATCTCAGAAGTCAAGTCAGAGAGCTGGCTGTGTGTGGTCTGTTTAGATAATGACTTTCATGTGTTAATTTCACATTGGAAACCAACTGGCAGCAATTTTGCAGAAAGTTTGGTCTCTTGGTTTACGGAGTTCACTCAAAACCAAGTATCCCAAGGCACTGGAACATCCCATCCCTGCCTTAGTTTCCTCTGTCCATAAAATGAGGAGCGAAACTGCTTACATAAGTGTTAAAGGGGGGACCAAGACATTTGATCAGATCACAGTGGTCGTAGGAACAGGGCTGGCCTCTGCCAGAGGCTATCGGGATTGATCAGAGGACTGCAGTGTGTTCACATATCTTAGGGATGGTTCTCTCTCTTCAAATCTAAGAATGAGTTAAAATTTAAAAAGGGTTCTGCTGAATTTAAATTTTATCGCCCATAAAGGAATCCATTAGCAGAAAACCACACTGCAAATCTAACAATGCACAGTTGACTTGTGCTGTTTACGAATGCTACTCGGTGCCCAGCGGCCACTGCAGCCTTTCCCGGCGGCCCCCCATGGAGATGCTAGCTGTCTGCAGAGGTTGGAGCATTTAGACAGCCACATCCTCAAGGTGTCCACCATGATCGATTTTCTTCATTATGGACAGGAAGTTTTAGAAACAGCCATTTCCAGCCATTATTAAGGATTAAATCTTGAAGGAAATGAATCTTGAAGAATCCTCTGAGATGCCCTTAAGAAAGTACAGTGCATTTCAATATTTTTAAGGATTAAGGTTTTTCTGGGCCAGAGGTAATGTTTGTTATGCAAGAACACAGTGCCTCAATCAAAATATTAAACCTTAAAACTATATCTACCAGGTAAACAAAATCAGCCAAACCAATAGACATTTGCATCCCATCCAACCACCCTCCGTGGTCTCGGGCCTTCCTGTAGTGTCAGGAGCCCGGCCAGATACCCAGCTCCTCTCTCACCCCTCCTTATGCTCTCACTGCTCTGGGCTTCTCAGAGACAGGCAGGGTCTCTTCCTCGAGGCTGACTTCCTGCCCAACTGATCTCCATGGTCCTGGAACTTGGAAGGACATTGAACTTGCCAGGTGCTGGCAGTTGCAAGCTGGACAGGGCAGTGCAGCCAGGGTCCTCCCGAGGTCTGTGGGCTATCGTGTGAAATTGATCTCTAGGTTAGTTCCTCAATGGCACACCTGGAAGAGGAGGCTTCCTCACTGAACGAGTCAGTGCTTCTCTGACTGCCCAACTCCATCTCTCTCCCCTCAGAGAAGTGCTTCTCTGAGAAATAGGGAGTGAGTGGAGCTCGCTGGGAGCTGTGGGCTCTGGGCTGACTGTGGGAATTTGGGGTAGGGCTGCAAAGGGATAGAAGACAGTGTTTGACTCTACAAGAATGTAGAGTCAGAGCGTTTTCTTTTTAGTTTGACAGTTTTAAGAATGTACGCATGGGTTTCAAGTTGGAGTCTTTAAAATTTTTCTCAGAAAGGGCCCCTTTGCCATTTGTTAACTGCAAAGAGAGCAGATGTTGGATTGAAAGGGACCATTCCACTGCCATGCCAATTTCTCCTGCCGCCCACCCTCCTCTACACAGCAGCCAGACCAGCCCTCTCAGGAAGAGGCTACCTGGAGATCTGACTCAAGGTGGGTGCTAGTGTGAATGGGTTTCAAAATATAGTAACAACTGAAGTGCTATGGGCACTGATGGCCACAGGCCGACATGAGGCATGAACCATTGTGGCTGAACTTCTGCCAGGAGTTAATGTACAGTTTTATTTGCCCTTCCAACACCCTTCATGGAAGCCTGGACTCTTTACCATGGTCCCTGTCCCAGCATGCTCTGGCTTCTCGTTCTCCTCTCATCTCCTCCTGTTTTTCCCACCTTCCCCTCTGCTGTAGCCACACTGCCTTCCTGCTGGTGCTGGGATGTCTCAGGTTCATCCCATCCCTGGGGCCTCTGCTTGGCTCACTCTCTCATTTCATTTAGGTTTTGCTCAAATATCATTTTTCTTAAGGTTTTGCTCAAATATCATTTTTCTCACTTTGATCCCAAGCACTTTCTCTGCTTGCCCTGCTTATTTGTTTCTTCATGGGATCTAATGTTTCTGAAGTTACATTCTATCTTTGTACTGTGGCTTCTCTCGACATTAGAATGTAGGCTTTGCAAAGCAGGTGTTTGCTCTCACCCACGGTGCTGCCGTGTCACTATACCCAGGATGGCGCCTGCCATGCAGCAGAGGCTCAGGAAAGAGCTGTTGAATGAATGTATGTTAAAACCACTGTGAAATCCTACCTTCTTCTGTCTCCTGTGCATGAAGTTTAAGGCAGATGGAATTGAAAATATGGCAACATGGACATTTTAAAAGAAAAGATTTGGTCTGATAGTTGTCAAAACTGTGACCTCTCAGTTCTCATTTGCACTCTAGATTTGTGTGTCTTTCTTTAAATCTTAAGAAAGTGCTTTATATCAGGATTAAAGTGTTGTTGGCAGAATTATCTCCCTATTATTTCCAGGAGACTAATACCTTATTTCAGTATTTGGGCTCACCTTTTAGTTGCTTATATCCAGCCATTGAATAGTATCATTTAACAGTATCATTCTTAAGGGATCTAGAAATACCGCAGCTCAGCTTAGCTTCCACGCACTCTGGGCCTCGCCGGTATTATTAATGACAATATAGTTGTGACTGTTACTGGTCTACTACTGATCCCATCAGGGCTCCCCAGCCAAGGCACCTTCCTGCCATGTGTAGAGCACAGTCTGATTTACTGGCTGGTGAAGTGACTTGAGATGACACGAGCTCACTAGGTGGCATAGCTGTGGCTATCAATGCAAATGCATCTCCCTGTGCGAGGCTCGTTACCGTCCACCCATTTTCCACAGTGATCTGATTTGTCAGAAATGGAAAACAAAGGCCTCCTGGTTAGTTAAGTGTGTTAGCTATATGCACCAGGAACTTCAGGAGGACCTGGGCAGAGGGCGAGGGTCTCCAGCTTCGCCAGCTGTGTCTGTTACACCATGTGGCCAAAAAGTGTGTGTGACATCCCCGGGTGCCCAGGCTTTAAGAAATAACACGTGTCTCTGCACCCAGAGAGGGTAGTTGTGCTAACTGGAATTTATTTGCCTGTTGATTAAGGGTACTGAGGTGTTCGGGCAGCCCTTTTCCCCCCACTGTGTGATGAGAACAACTGGCGACCTTTTTTTGACACAAAGGATCCCATTCATTCATTGGACATATTTTCACTGAGTGCTCACTATGTGCAGGAGAGGATGCTGGGACTAAGGACACCTTGGAATGTAGGAGTACCGTATGTACTATCTGATAATTGGGCCACCCTCCTGCCAAGACCCAGGGCGAAGCTTTTTCCTTAGCTTTGATTATATAGGGTTAACAACCCTTGGGCAATGCTTTGTGACTACCTTAAGGACAGACAGTGATGAAAAATTAAGTCTGGTCTCAATTGTTTGCATTAACAGAGGCCAAGGAGTTATTGGGATTCCTGAACCCCAAAAGTCATTTGAAAATTTCTCTTAGTCATTAGACTATATTAGATTGAATCACCTGAAATTATTGATATTTTACTATGTTTATGCTATATACAAACAGCAATTCATATTTTCCTCTACAGTATTTCTTCTATTACCAATCCTTTATTTGGATAGCTCACACAGGAAACAGATTGTTTCCTCAAAGAAGGAAACAGAGATTGTTTCCTCTTTAGCCCTTGCCTCTGATGAGGACAGGAGGCCACCAAATAGTGTGGTATCTGGACTGACATCACCCTGGGAAAATGACATATGCAAAGGGGAAGATTTACACATTCTCCCCTAACTTTTACCTGTCGTTGTCATGGCAGCTTCTCCAGTTGTCTTTACAGAAGCAAACGTATTAGTCTGAGGCAATGGACAAAAATTCTATTTCAGTCCTTCTAATTACAAGTTATATAGCACGATGCCTGGGCATTCTAGGTATGCAACCTATGTCAGCTGTCATGGGTATCACAATCATGATTAGGTATATGGCTTTGGGCAAGTCACTTAACCTTTCTAATCCTCAATTTCCTTATTTGGAAAATAGGGAAGCCATGCATGAAAATGCTTTGTAAAGTGCTACAGAAATGTAAGCCACAAATTAAATGACTGGACATCCGTTTGTCTTCCTTTGCTCTATATTTTAAGAAAATAATAATTGGGGATTGAATAAAAAGTCCTGCCCATGATATGTAAATTAAAGGAGAGCATGGTAGGCTGTGATGGCGGCACTCTCAGAGGCAGGGGCTGGCCCTTTGTTTCCTAATTGATCTAATGCGCTAAGTGAGCTTAATGTAAGTTAATTAATGATGTTATTAACTAGGGTGGAATTACCTAGGCAGAGCCTAAAACAGCATCAAAGGAACGAGCAGGCAGGTGTCTCTGGGATAATTGAGAAACCCAGGGCCAGGAGGAAAGCTGCTAAGAGGCGTGCAGGCAGGACACTGAACAGGCTGAGGAGGGAACCCACCTGAGGGGCTGAGCCGTTTAATCATCGGGCTGCCTTCCAAAATGCCATCCTGTTTACAGCTACTGTGTTTGAATTTCATATTTTCTGGAGTCTTTGAAGCTGGGGTCCTGGGCATTTCCTTGAGAATGGATTCCAGTTTTTGGAAACCACAAAACTCACCTGAACCCAGGAAGGAGACTCAGGTAACCTGGTTTCTATCTGTGGTCCTTTGAGACCTACGGAACTTCGGATGAGAAGATGCTCCCCAATTAAAAGAGTCAACTCAATTTTGTGCCCTGTGAAATGGGGAAGGGGTGTAAGACCAGGCCTGTCTTCACTTCCCCAGCAAACACTGGGCTGCTGCCTGTGGCAGGCGCTGTGCTAGGTTCAGAGACACAAAGACGCTTAAGAAAGAAGGGTGAGCCCCTGACACGTCTGAGCTTCGCAAACACCGGGGTGCCAAAAAATATAGATACACATGACTGGTACTCATCTTTTGTTATTGGTATATATTGAGTATTACAATTTTCATACATTTTTTTTCCATTCTTAAAATGTGTATTCATTTTTTTGGCACCCTCTGTATGTGTCGTCAACAAAATGAAAATGCTGCTTACTTTTAGAAACCAGGTAGTGCCCATAGAGTGCAAAATCAAATATTTCAGGGAAATTTTATTTACTTTTTTCTCCCAAAGACATGTGCTTCCAGGATTACTTTCCAAATGTGCTGTCACAAGTTAACAGAGTACAGCCTGGCTCACTTAAGGGTGGGGAGAGAGCAGAGCAGAGCAGAGCCGAGACCTCAACCAGTCTTCACTAGGGCCCCCAATCTTCTCCTCCAGTGATGAAGGGCACACATGGGACATCCTCAGGACAAACGCAAATTTCCAGCTTTGATGAGGAACTCTCTTTTTTGGTGGACTCTGTCAAAATGTAACTTTAAAGGTTGTAAGTGGCTATGGCTTAGAAATCTCAGAACATCAAGTCGGGCAAGAAATATTCTCTATCTTAATTACTTGAATTGACTCCTTTTCTCTTTTTAGTCCATTATAGCTTTTTTTGCCTCTTTCATATTTTGAAGTGGCTGCAGTTTCACTCTTGGCTAGACGGGTCTCAGAAGTGCAACTTCAGAACCACAGTGCAGCGGTTAGCTGGAGAGCAGAGGAAGTAGGGCCTGGTCTTCCTACGCTCCCGTCTTCTCTCCGTTCTCCATTCCTGTCATCTCATATCCCAGCGTTCCACCAGCTCTGTCCAATTCCCCTGACTGACAGGGTTTCTGCTCTGCTGATTTGTCATCTCACTCCCCACCCTTTATTGCTTTAACTGTCCCTCTTGAACCCTCACCTGCTGTCCTCTCTGCCAAACTGCCCCCTTTCTCCCTGCCCTAACACCTGTAGCCTCCAAAGTAGGAGAGTGATTGCTGCAGGATGCTGGGGGATCAGAGCCAGGTCTTGTGCAGGAGCCCAAACTACTCCATGATCTGTCAGAGCTAAGAGAGGAACCTCTTGGCTGGAAATGAAAGTCTCAATCATCAGAAATACATACCCACCCCCTCACTCCCTGCCCCCCAACATAGGGGTCATGACCTCGGCTCTCAGACTTGACTCAGAACTGTGCCTGAAAGGTCTCTTAAAGGGCACTGTGGGAACTTAGGGGTGGGGCCCAGGTACAGAGCTCAGTTAAAGTCCCAGCTGCTGCTTGCCTTCCTGTGACCAGACTATCGGGCAAATCTGAGAAACACATTTTCGCGCTCTCTGGAGACACCCATTGTCCCAGTGGCCAAATCTGAAATCCCGCTAAGCACTGAGTTTAGCTCGCTAACCGAATGGCAAAATAAGGTTTCTTATGTTTTTCTGAAAACAAAGGAACAATCTCAGGTCTTAGAACTGGTAGCACAGACGTACGGTAATCGGGAAAGCTTGTTCAAACGCAACCCAAATATGACACGCATTTCAAAAATGCACTCAGGCTGTTTTGCAGCCCCTGACACCTCAGTCTCACACACAACCTAAGAGTTTAGAAAGCCAAAGAGAAGGACCAAGGCTTACCTGGACCTTGATGGATGGTCAGTTTCTAATCCAAGCAGAAGATGGTCTGTAAAGAAAGCCACACAGGGTCCTGTTTTGGGCCACCAGGTTTCACAGGCGGCCACGTGGCAGTGCTCTCAGAAGCAGATGCTGGAGGCCAGCAGAGCTGCCTGGGGCAAGCCACCTCTCTGGTGTCAGCCCCACTTTCCTTCTGTTCCAAAGGGCTTCCCGGGAACTCTTCCTTGACTGCTTGCTCCGTGCTGTCTGTAAGTTCGGAAACTCAGTCCTTACAGAGGGGCTTTCCCTGGCTGCAGACTCACCTGCACCATCTAGAGGCCTCTCCCAGCACTGGCAATCCTAGAGCCTTGCTCTGCAGGTTAGCCCCCTCTGCAGCCTGCCCAGACACACACACCTGGCTTTTGACTTCCTGCCCTGAAAGACACCAGTTAGAATCTGTAAAATCATCGATTTGTTTTTGTGGAGAAGAAGTCTTGTTTCTATCAGAACAACCAGAGCCTTTGAGCACTGGAGTGCTAAAACCTAAATTAACATTAAAATGCTATTAATCAAAATATATTCCCCAAGGCCCCTCCTCCCCCCTACTGAGATGGCCACAGGATGGTTACATCCATTCAGCGTTGAAACTTGCTGGCACATTCCTGTCCTCCCTTCTGCCCACCCCCACATCTACTGCAGGCTTTGAGTCACCATATATCCCCCACGTAACACCAGATAATTATATACTGGGGGAGCCAAAAAAATGTATACAACCGGACACTTTGGTAAACATTGCTCAAGCAGTAGTTCGCTGTAATCAGAAGTGTCTGGATGCTGATGGTAACCACTTTGAGCACCTCTTGTAAATGCAGAAGTCAAACGTGACTTGTATTCATCTTTTGTTATTGGTCTATATTGAGTGTTACAAATTTAATACAGTTTTCCTTTCTTAAAATGTATACACATTTTTTTGGCACCTCTCCATGGAACTCCAAACCACCATATATACCCTATATAACTCCATATAACCACATACACCCCATTTAACTCCAGATAACTAGGTATATATATCTCATATAACTAGATAATCAGGAAGATATATGAAACACAAACAATTTGAAAGGATATTGCCTTTCGGTATTAGTTGATTCTTTCTCAAAAGTTAAGTGATTAGGAAAACAACCCAAACTTTAAAAGATTCTAATCTCTCCTGCCCCAACCACACTGACACAGGACTCAGGGAGGAATAGAACTGCTCCTCTAGGCTAGATTTCTATCTTCTTTTCCATCTTGTCCTTTCTGCTCTCATACAATGTAATTCGCCATCAGTAAGTAAACAGCTCAATAGAGTAATAAACACAAATGTGTGGGATTCAGGGTGAGGATCCTGAATTAAAGACTCTTTCTGCCTCCAGGAAAGTTGAGCAGAACCATATTTACCCAAATTACTTGGCCAGTGTGGACAATTAATCCAGATAATGTAAATTCCTAAATGAGAATTTTAACCTGAATTTTCAGGCTTGGTTATTTATATTGTCCATGTTCAGCCCAAACTGAAGGTTTGCAATAAATCAAAATTACCAAAAGTATTAAATTAGGAACCTAGGAAATGAACAGAAAGTAAGTATTCTGGGCTAATTTTTCTATTGAATATAATTTTGACTTTTTGGCATTTTCATTTTGATAAATATGTTTTGAAGCTGGAGATTATTTTAGGTGTAACTTTTTTTCTATTGGAAATTAAATGGTGACTTTAAATTTACCAAAGACAGATGACACTGATGTTGCCAAAAGAGAGGAAATAAGATGGGAGAAAAAATTAGAATGGATACAGAATATGGATGCTGTAGTAGAAGCCAAAGACATAGTATTTTCTCTTTGCAAAATCCAGAATGTTATGCCATTAAGAAAAGTCGTAGGTGGTTATGCTTGAAATTTTTGCAGTCATCATATTAAAATAAAAATGAGTCTACAAATTAATTCAGTTGATTATGAGAAAGAATGAAAAAAGAGAGATTATTGCTTATCTTCATCATTTAAGGCTCCAGAGCTTTGAAGATGCGTGATTTTCTGTTTTGTGCATTTCTTAAGAGACTGAGGCTGAAATAGCAAAAGGTTATGAATAGCATTTTAAAATAGGAACATGAATCAAGAGAACAGACTATGGTTGGGTGAATGGGGTCTCTTGGGGCTGTGGAGAATAGAGTATAATTTAGAGCACATGCTCTATGAACATAACTGAGCCCTGGCTTGCCTGCCTCCCCAGTCCCCAGGCCCTGCCCTTTCATGGAGTGTGCACAGATACACAGCCCCAGCAGAGGGACCCAGCAGAGACCTGCACCATGATAGGGAAGGCAACCCCCAGCTCTCGGCTTCAGTGAGTCACATCTTTACAAATGGTTGTAGAGACTCAGTAGGACTCCCGTATCTGTAGGAAACATCCATAGATTATTAGGAATGATTTCCTAGCAGATTCAATAATTTCCTGTGAGCAAAACCAAGCCACATTCTGGTCCTCATTATTTAAAGTCTGTGTCTTGATTACAAATCTCATGTTGAGTGAGAGCAGGAAGAAAATCCTTGATACCCACTTCTGCCATCCAAATAGCATTCTTCCATATTGATGTGTTCATTCATCATTTATTCATTCACCAAATGCATATGGAGGACCTCTAGGAGCCAGGCACTCTTTGAGGTGCTGCGATACTACAATGAGAAAGACAATCAAAACCTCTGGTTTCAAGAAGCTTATACAGTTGACTTTTGAACAACATGGGGGTTAGGGGCTCCCACTCCTGTCCCCTGTAGTCAAAAATCCACAGTATAACTTTTGACTCCCCCAAAACTTAATGACAGTTGTCCTTCACATCCACGGATTCAGCCAACTGCAGATCAAAAACAGTATTTTTGATCTGTGGCTGGGAATCCACAGTTGGGAATCTGTGGTTGGGAATGTGAAAATACTGTTTTTTGAAGTGGGGTTGGTTGAATCCAATGATGTGAAACCCATGGATGTGAAGGGACAACTGTATTTATTGAAAAAAATCTGCATGTAAGTGGGCCCACGCAGTTGAAACCCGTGTTTCTCAAGGGTCAACTGTACTTCAGTGTTCAAATAACTATGAAATACACTTTCTGGAGGTGCCACACAGACAAGGGGGTCGAGGACATCTTGGCTTGGTGGGTGGGGAATATCATCGGCTGGTGACAGATTCCTGCTATCTAATTACTGTCTGAAAAAAGTGGTATTAGACCAAATACAGCAAATGAGGATGCTCCTTTCTGGAAGCTGACCCTGACGTTTAACTGCCTTTACCTAATAACTCATCACAGCAAATTATGCTTCTGGTTCCCTCTAAGTTCCCTCCAAAAATTGATATTGCTCGAATCATAGGATAGCTTATGAGTATTTGATGCAATTTGTTTTTAATGCCATAGTGGGTGCTCAGTAACACTAAGTTATTCAGAATAAAAGAATCATGGCTCTGTCTACGGCTTAGAATTTGCACCTTTGACTCTGCCCCAGAACTGGAGCAGAACTGGAATTGTTTTCCGGGAAAACCTGCCCCTGCGTTGGTGGGGTGAGGACAGCAGTCTCCTCAGCCTGGTCCTGGCCCAGCTCCTCCCCTGTTGTAGCTCTGGTCATGGTCACGGCACCTTAGCTCTGCTCATGGTCACGGCACCAGTTCCTGAGAGCATGGGCTAGCTCATGTGTAAAGTGTTATTTCAGATACCCCATTATCCCTGCTTACCACAGCTCCACAGGCAGGAAGACAGGAAATTAATGTTTGTGATTGAAAGTCTCACAATATCATCCTAAAAGTGTGGGTCCTGCGCAGGGCCTTGGTGGGCCAACAGACACCCCAAATAGCAGAATGGAGTTAGGTGATACAAAGGAGAAAAGCCAGCAGATGGGGCAGGAGGTCGCACCTGAGGGTGGCTAATAAAAGGGGGTCAGGATTGGTTGTTCTGAGAAGGAAGGAGGGAGTCTTGTAGAGTAAGAAGAGGGAAAGGTATGTCTGGTAAAACAAAGAGCTGTCCAAAGGCTCCGAGGGGAGAAGAGCCAGATGTTCTGAGAGAAGCCATTTTACCAGAGAAATTGTGTGGCCACATAGCAGGGAGCTGGTTTGAATGGGCTGAGCCGGGCTCAGTGGAGACCACAGGGCCAGGGAAAGAGGTTTGAATTTTATTTCAAGTATATCATGATTTAAAGATGATGGAAACTTAATTTTGGAGAGGAACAGGCCTCATTCCCTAGCAAAGTGAAGAAGGAGAGAGACTGAGTCTGGGTGAGCAGCTGCATGTTAGGCCCTTGCGTGGTCTTAAGTCAACTAGACCCAGAGAGATGAAAGGTTAAGTAAGCCATCAGCATGCCTGGGTAATCTGCCTTCCAGCAGAAAATAAGATGGGACAATCATCTTATCTTGGGTCAAAGGCAGAATAAACAAGCTGGGCTTCAACTGATTTTATCCCCTTGGTGAATGAGAATCTGCATTTAGTTATTTAACTAAACTTTGCCACACCCGACACCCTGCTGCTAATTAAAGGAATACAAATCTCTACTACCCATTTGCCCAGGATTCCTATCATAGATATTAAAAAGGCTGCCTGGATTTGGAACACTCAGCTGTCAGTAACGACTCTGGTCACATAATGTACCATCACGAACCCTCTGCCGTAGATGGAGGAACAGACCTGGGTGGGGGGAAAGCTTCAGGTCAGGAGAAGCATGGGGAGGTGGCAAGTGACCTTAGTGACCACAGCTGTCACTGCTCCCCTTCCTGCTGCCCCCACACACCTCCATTATGTGAGCAGTAAAAGTATCATTGAAATTGATCCTCACCCAGAATGAGTTTGGGAGCTTGAACAGTGCAAAGGTTCAAAATACTAAATCTTTTTTATAATCTGTAATATTGTCTTTTAGCTCAACCGTACAGATCAGTATGCTTTGCTAATAAAGGAAACCACTAGAGGATTATAAAACCTATTTGTACGGTACCAGAAAAATTAAGAGAGGGGAAAACAGTTTAGAAATAGGGAATATTGATGTCTTCATTTTAAAATCAACAAATTCATTCTTCCAATAGACGAGTTCATATTTCTACCGTAATTCACAGCTTTGGTCTAATGAAGTTAGTGGTTCATGAGATTGTCACTCTATTATTAGTGGATACTCGCAGTAATATGAGTCCACAGCCTAACCATGTACAATGAACTGTTCATTGGGTTACAAATAATAAAATTTATGAACGGAACTTTATCACATTTATCAGAACATTTTGCAGGTTATGTGTAAGGCAGAAGAATCATTAATTTACAAGTGCTAATGTGTTCTTGGGGGCATTTAATTCTACAGAGTATTTAGTATGTTCTTACTCTTCACCTACCATGGCTATGAACTCATTGTCTTCAAAAGCTGTAGTGGGCAAAAAAAAAATCAGAATGGGGACTAAAATGTATTTTAATGAGAAAGCGGATGGCAAAATGCAGAAGCTGTTTTATGTATACCTTTCAGTTCTTATGTTTTGTAAAGACTTGTGAAATCTCCGTGATTAAAGGTTTTAGGTCTTTTAGAAGGCAAAGATTGAAATTTTGTTTTACAGGTTTCAGATTTGAAGCCATAGTAGAGCTCTGCAGATTTAAGTCACTGGTACGGAGGGAATGAAAGCTCAAGGAAGGAGTAAAGACAAATCAGAGACGAGAGATTCTCTTCAGGAGGAGAGAGCTGGAACAATGAGTGTGGATTAGCCCAAGGGAGAGAGTGGGGAGAGAATAGGCCCAGGAAAGACCCTTCCTTCCACTCTCTCGGCACTCCCACTGCGCCAGAGGTGGAAGCCACCTCCTACCCCCAATTCCAACAGTGCTTCCCAAGCTCGAGCTCATCATTTCTCCCGTTTTTATTAATGTGACTCCCTTTGTTCATTATTCCCTTCCTCTCACAATTATTTATTAATGGCCTCCCATGGCCAGGCCCTGTGCTGGGAGAGTCTCTATTTTACGGGCTGTCACTAATGCTCATTCACACATGTTCAGAACCTGGTGTTTACTTTCTTTCCTCCCTCTTCCTCAGGTCCTTGTCTGATTGATTTTCATAATTTCTTGCCTCTTGATTTCCAGGTCCCTGGCCTCCACTCTAGTCAAGACCTCCTTCACCCCAATCTCAACTCAAAAAATATTTATTAGGTACCTAGAACCTGAAATGCACTGTGCCAAGGCCCACGGGGGCAAAAACAGAATTAACACAGCCCTTGCCTTCAAATAATTTAGTTTCTACATCACTGCAGTAATCTACTAATTAATCTTCTTCCTCCAGGGCTTCTCCTTCAACTCCAGTTTATACCCTATTACCAGACTCAGCTTCCTAAAACACGGAGAATTTCACTCCCCTGCTCATAATGTTTTTCCTGTATTGCACAGAGGGTCAAATCCATATTCCTCAGCTTTAAATGCAGACCTTCTTCAGTCTGGACTTTCCTCTCCAAGTCAACTTTCCAATATTTCCCAAACGGCTCTCCAAGTTCTCAGGGTCATTCCCATCTCCAGAGACATCAGCCGTCCTTTGATCTCCCCATCCTTCTGCCTGGTATGTTACCTTCTCTCCTAACCAGTCTGCAAAAACCGTTTACATTGTGCCACCTTTCTGAAGCCTTCTTGGACAGTCAGTGTGTAACACTCTCTTCTGCCTTGTTTGGCACTGAGCACACACTGACATTTGGTATGAATTACCTTTTCTTATGTACTCATGTCCCCAGAATGAAACCACTAGGGCACGGCCAGCTCTTACACCAGGGTTTGTTGCACCTCAGTCCGAGCCCTGGGCCACCTGCTGCATGCCCTGGCTTCTCCTTCCATGCTCTTTCAGCCATTATTGTCTTTTCCCCTGAAGATAGCTGTAACCACCCCAAGTTTCAGCAGTGGACTTCTTTCTCCTCATAGTCGAATAGACTGGGGTAGGGGCCTGCTGCTCCTGGTCATTCTGGGGCCCAGGCTCCCTGCGACCAGAGGGCCCATCCAGGGATTTCAGGACAGGAGACTGTCCACGTATCTAGCTGAGTGGAGGGGAGAAAGCGCAGAGGTCACATGAGCAGATCCTGGGTGAGTCCTTTGGCCATGCCGGAAGTGGCCGACATTGCTTACCCAAATTCCACTGGCCAGCAGACTGTCACATGAGCTCATTCTTGGCGTGTGTTTCTAGGCATGGGGGATAAACTATGGTAAGAGTCTGGCGGGCACTGGTGGTCTGACACACACAGCAGTTTTTTTTTTTTTTTTTTAACTTCACAAAGGCCAAGCAAACACAGGATAATTTTGCTGGTTACAATGCACACGTGGGTCGTGGCAGCCTGAGGGATGACCTCAGCTGGGTGTGGGTCCTGCTCCTGGCCTAGCCGTGGCTGCCCTGAACAAAGTACAAAAGACAAACCTTGGTGGTCATGGGTAACATGTGAGAGCACAGCTCCTTTGCCGACCTCCATTCCGATGACTAGACTGGTGTGCATTACTTTTCTATAAAAGATAATGAGGAGTGTGCAGGGGGCCACCACCCCTGGTAAGAATGGCCCAGGCACTTGTGCTCCTCAGAGTAGGGACGTATGCTTAGGAAGTGTTAGTTGGATTTGTTTCTAAACGTTTGTAGGTCAGTTCTGCGTGCTATTTAAATTATTTAAACCTTTAAATTTAATTAATGTTATGCAAACTGTTGAGCGAAATGGGAATACAAGTGAAAAACACATTTTTAAAATAATTACGTTGACTACTTTGGAAAACCTGCTGAAGGTGAATTAATTTAAAAATGACTGTCAAATTAGATGTTTGTGAAACAACATCAGGGTCCATCTGTGAGTCCCCACACAGAGTGTAGGAGTGTAGCAGAATATGTAAGCAGACGTGTGTGACGCATCTAATTTGGGGTGGAGGGATTATAAAAATATAGAGGACTTTGTACTCTGATTGCTTCATGGCAACTTTCAGTTCTAACTGCACTTGAAAGAAAACCAAACTGGAAATCAAATTTGATGTATTACATATATGGTTTTGCAGACAGGAGCAGCAAGACTCAGGAAGAGACCTTGACCCAAATTCAAAAGATAAAGATTGGCAAATAAATGTATTCTAATGTGTCTTAAGTTAAAAAAGAGTTATTTTATTTTATTTTGTTTTTATGGTTCCCTACTTTAACTGGCTTTTTTGATCAAGCACCCACCAGTGGTTTGTCTGTAGAAACCCCCCATGAATAACTGACATTTTGCTGGGATGGGTGTGGGTAGAAATGGACATCTCATCTGTGTTGTCTTAGAAAACAAAAATCAGTTCTCTTAGCTCTTGGAAATAGTAAAAAGCAGCCCTCTTGTAAGCTTACAGAATCAAGAAACTAAGAGAAGAAATTTAAACCTGTTAGCAGCTTCACTGACAGGAGAGCAGCAGAAAGACAAGAGTTGACATCGCAGGGTGAGCTGGTCACACCAGGGTGACTTCTATTTCTTTGTGTAAATGCTGTGGTTTTAAAGAGTTCATTTTGTGAAATGGTAAATTGTGCTGAGAAGGAGGAATATTTTGCAGACCTGGCCCCACACTAAATCACAAGCTGTTGAAAGTTAATATTTCCCGTACTTTCTATTCTTTTGGAAACCGTTTATACCTTTTTCATGGCTCTTACCAAATTTGATGCTGTATCATGGTCATCTGTGCACTCATGCAAATTCCATCGCTGGGGAGAAAGCTCCCGGAGGTCAGGATCCATCTGTGAGTCCCCACACAGAGTGTAGGAGTGTAGCAGAATATGTAAGCACATGGTAGATGCACAATTCATGTTTATGGAATGAATGAATGAATGAATGAAGTGGAGGTAGGAAAGTAACATAGATGGAGGAGACGGGACCTTAATCAACTTCCAAATCACATCCACGAAATACTGAACTACAAAATCAAATTCAACATTTTAACAAAACTATTTTCACAGAAGTAGTACTTTTGCTCTTTCCTGTAACCCATTCCAGGCACTAGAAGCTGGGATAGGGCCCTGAGCACTGATCCACATCCTTCCCTCATGTCAGAAAGTGGTGCTGCTCAGTGGTGGAGCAACTGCCGAGAAGCGAATAAGAGAAAAATTCCATGTATGATGACCTCTCTTTTATTTACAATTTATACACTTAAGTATAAAGATAGACTGGTTAATTTCAGTAGGGAATTTTTGTTATATGAGAGCTTAATAAAATAATTACACTAATTTTTTTCTTTCACTTATAAGAGCAGTCTGGGCATGTTGAATATAATTTGGACAATACAGAATAACCTAAAAACATCATAATCTCACCACCCAAGATACCACAGTTAACATCTTGATATGAATTATTTCAATCTTTTTTTATGCATTGGTTTGGTTCCCTAAATGAGACCACACTGTACATGAAACTTCGTGTACTGCCCTATATTTTGAGCATGTCCCATGACATTATATATCTCTTGAAAACATAATTAAAAAAATTTTTACACATTATTTACTTGCTTGTATTTTGACATTCAATACTATTTTATATTAATTTCATGTGTACAGCATAGTGCTTAGACATTTATTTAATTTAAGAAATGATCCCCTTGACTAGTCAAGTACTCACCTGGCACTGTGCATAGTTATTACCATATTATTGACTATATTCCCTATGCTTTACATCCCCATGACTATTTTGTAACTACCAGTTTGTACTTCTTAATCCTTTCACCTTTTTCATCCTGTCCCCCATCCCCCATGCCCTCGATCTATCACCCCAATAAATGTAGTACCCCTCTGACACCACACATAGTTATGACAATATTATTGACTATATCCCTTATGCTGTACCCTACATCCTCATGACTACTGTGTACTTCTTAATCCCTCCCTGTTTTCACTCACCCCCAACACCCCTCCCACCTGGCAACCATCAAAATGTTCTCTGTGTCTATGAGTATTTATATTCTGTTTGTTTGTTTATTTTGTTCTTTAGATTCTGCATATAAGCAAAATCACATTGCATCTGTCTTTGTCTGACATATTCCACTTACCACAATACCCTCCAGGTCCATCCATGTGGCTGCAGATAGCAAGATCCCATTCCCTTCCATGGAATACAATATTCCATTGTGTATATGTACCAACTACTCTATATCCATTCATCCATTGACAGACACCCAGGCTGCCTCCATGTCTTGGCTACTGTAAACAATGCTGCAATGCACATACGAAGGCACTCGTTCTCTTCAAGTAGCGTTTTTTTTTTTTTCCGGATAAATACCCAGAAGTGGGAATCCTGGGTCCTCTTTTGCCTCTTGTTATAGCCTTTGTTTTAAAGTCTATTTTGTCTGGTACAAGTATTGCTACCTTAGCTTTTCTATTTGTTTTCATTTTCATGAAATATCTTTTCCCATCCCTTTACTTTCAGTCTGTGTGTGCCTTTCAATCTGAAGTGAGTCTCTTGTAAGCAAGATATGTAAGGGTCTTGCTTTCTTATCAATTCAGACACCCTATCTTTTGATTGTAGAATTTAATTCATTTAAATTGAAAGTAATTGTCAATAGATATGCAGTTATTGCCATTTTATTATTCATATTTTTGTTCCTTTTTTTTTTGTCTTAAAGAAGTCCCTCTAAGATTCCTTGTAATACTGGTTTGGTGATGATAAACTCCTTTAGCTTTTTCTTGTCTGGGAAGCTCTTTACCTTTCCTTCAATTTTAAATGATAGCCTTGCTAGGTAGAGTAATCTTGGTTGTAGGTCCTTGCTTTTCATCACTTTGAATATTTCCTGCCAATCCCCTGTGGCCTGCAAAGTTTCTGTTGAGAAATCGGCTGAGTCTTATAGGAGCTCCCTTGTAGGCAACTAACTGCTTTTGTCTTGCTGGTTTTAAGATTCTTTCTTTGTTTTTAACATTTGGCATTTTAATTATGATGTGTCTTGGTGTGGGCCTCTGTTCGTTCATCTTGTTTGGGACTCTCTGCACTTCCTGGGCTTGTATGTCTAGTTCCTTTGCCAGGTTAGGGAAGTTTTCAGTCATTATTCTTTCAAATAGGTTTTCAATTCCTTGCTCGCTCTCTCCTGCTTCTGGTACCCCTATAATGCCAATGTTGGCATGCTTGATTTTGTTCCAGAGGCCCCTTAAACTATCCTCAGTTTTTGGATTCTTTTATTTTTTTTCTGTTCTGATTGGGTGTTTTATGCTACCTGTCTTCTAAATCTCTGATTCAATCCTCTGTTTCATCTAATCTGTTGATTCCTTTTTTAAATGACTCTTTTATTGTTTTCTTTAATTTTATTGAGGAGTATTGGGGAACAGTGTGTTTCTCCAGGGCCCATCAGCTCCAAGTCGTTGTTCTTCAATCCAGTTATGGAAGGCGCAGCTCAGCTCCAAGTCCAGTCGCCCATTTTCAATCTTAGTTTCAGGGGATGCAGCCCACCATCCCATGCAGGAATTGAACTGGCAACCTTGTTGTTGAGAGCTCGTGCTCTAACCAACTGAGCCATCTGGCCACACCTGTTGATTCCTTTTAATGTATTCTTCATTTCAGTTACTGTATTTTTTATTTCTGACTGGTTCTTTCTTATGTTCTCTATCTTTATTTTTATGTTTCCTACTTTTTGTTGAAGTTCTCCCTGAGATCACTGAGCATCCTTATAACCACTGTTTGGAACTCTGCATCTGGTAGATTGCTCCATTTTGTTTAGTTCTTTTCCTGGATCTTTGTTCTGTTGTTTTATTTGGGACCTGTTTCTTTGTCTCTACGTTTTTGCTGCCTCCCTGTGTTTGTTTCTATGTATTAGTTAGGTATTAGTTAGGACGGCTATGTCTATGCCTCTCGGTCTTAGTAGCATGGCCTGATGTAGTAGGTGTCCTGTGGGACCCAGTGGTGCAGTCTCCCTTGTCACCAGCACTGGGTACTCTCGGGTGTCCCTTGTATGTGTTGTGTGTTTACTCCTGCTGTAGTTGTGCTTTGGTTGCTATTTGCCATCAATGGGAGGGACTGACCCTCGGGCTGATTGGTTGTGAGGACTGGCTGTGAGTACAGTGGAGGAGCTGTGGTGCAAGGGCTGACCCTACAAAGCTGGGTTCACTTTAGCAGGGCTCTGGCACCTGCCCAATCTGCTCTTTGGATGTGTTGTCCTTGGAGGAGACCAGGTGATGCTCTGGCTTGATCCAAAGCTAGCCACCAGGCATGCCAGCACTGGGGACCCGCTGCAGGCCAAGTTTATCTGCAGCCTGTGCCCTGCTCGAGGCCACCTGGTATGAGTTACAAAGCAATTTGTAGATGGCCATCATCTGCACTGGATTGGAGGTGCCTTGAGAGGCCAACCCTGAAACTGAGGCTGGCTGCTGCTAATGCCAATCCTGTGGCTGCTCAGCCCGAGGTACAGGATATGCTGAAGCCAGATGCTGCTTTTTGGGTTTTGTGAATCTTTGAGAGATTTTAGGAAAGTTTGCAGCATAAGCTAAGACATGTTGTTTGTGTGGAAAAGCGACTGGAAGCAGCTTGGGTGTACTTGAAAGTTGGGTGGGAATCACTAGGGTGGGGCAGAAGAAAGGTGATAGCCAATTTGATGGAGACTCAGATACAGCGTCTGCCTGTATCTGTACACAGGGAGGGGGAGGGCTCAACAAAGAAACAATGGCTTCAGCCAGCGCCTTCATCCATCTGGAGAAAGCTGCCCCTCCAGCCCTCACCCTGAAGCTAGGTAAATCAGTTATTCCCCATATGTCCCTGGAGCCTTTTGAGCTGTTGCCCCGGTGCTGGAGCTCAGAGCATGAGTGTATCAGGGAGCAAATTTGTGCACGGCCCTTTAAGAGGAGCTCCTGGAACTGAAGTCACCCCAGTCTCACTCAGCCACAATCTCCACTGGTTTTCACAGCCAGAAGTTATGGGGACTTCTCTCCACAGTCCTGGAACCCTGGGCTGGGGAGCCTGGTGTAGGGTTGGGACCCCTTGCTCCTCCAAGGGGGACCTCCACAGCCAAGATGTCCCTCCCAATTTTTAATGGTCACACACGAGTGTAGGACCAGCCCGTTCTGTATCTCTGCCCCTCCTACCAATCTCAAGGTGGCTTCTTCTGTATGTTTGTAGTTGTAGGGCTTCGGTTCAACTAGACATCAGGTGATTCTCAATGATGAGTTTAGTTGTAATTGTTGTGTTTCTTGGTGTTGCCCACAGCCCAGTGCCTGGCACAGGAATATCTCCACCAGTCCAAGATGGCAAGCTGTTAGCCTCTGGGCCAGATTTTGCCCATAGAAGTGGATTTTATAGCCCATACAATGTTTTAACATTTTTATAATTAATTTCCCATATTTGAAAACTTTCACAGAGTTCTCTAAGTTTTCTTGAAAAAAAAAGAAAGAAAGCTAGTAACACAGGGTCTGAGCTCTGACTGTTTATAATCTGAAAACATAATTTTGATGGCTACTTAATGTTCTATCACCTGGATTTACTATAATGTTTTTAACAATTCTTTTAAGTTTGGACATTATGAATAAATAGTCCCATTCCAAAAAAATTTTTTAATGTATACATATACATAGTTTACAGAGTAAACTGGTTCTTTAAGGCTTCTTGTGAAGGCAGAAGTCCCTTGTTCTCTTCCTTTTGATCCTTTGAAGAAACCACTTTTTTTTTTTTCAGTTGGTTATTTTGGAATTTACCTGCATATCTTCTAACACCATGCTTGTATCATTACGTCTTGAATCTTCAGTTTTAGGCACTAAAGCCTTCCTTCATGGAAGATGAACATTTAGTTCTGTTTCCACACCACTATAGCACCTACATCACCCACCCCTACAACGTACATGCACGCTTCCTATCCCTGCATCCTTCCCAATTCAGCTGCCTTGTAATTTTGGTGAACTTAGCATTTACATTGAATTATTAGGTGCACACAAATTCTACTCACTGCTAAGGCACATGGTATATCATGATTGTTTTTCTCTTCTTGCACATCTTTTTGTTTCCCTGGAGTTAAAATTTCCCCGGGATTCAAAGACGCCAAAGGAGGAGACAGCAGCAACAGGGTGGCCATGGGCCTGGCAGTGATGGTGAATGACAATGTATGTGAGCTGTGACAGCTCCTGTTGCCCTGCACCTACTTTTCTCACATACAAGAATATGGCGGCTTCTCCACTTTCACCTTCCAAATCTCACATAAACTGTCTCTTTGGCCAAGGCTAATATGGAACCATTCAGGGAGGCAATTCTGGGAGCATGGTTTCAGCTAAGTGAAGTTGACACAGTACAATTGCAGCCCAATCTTCTTGAAGGAGTCTGACCTGCTCCAGGGGCTGGTCACACTCTATACCTGCTACACTGTTTTGTCCTGGGATTGCCTTCTTCATCCAGGTGAGTCCTTTTGGCTTTTTTAAAATTCAAATCCCATTTTCTGGACCTCGTATTTCCCCTTTATTGGTTTATACTCTTGTTTCTGTTTATCACATTCTCAGGAATGCTTAGAGAACAACAAGAGTTCATAGGCAGTGAATGTTTCAAGATCTTGATGTCTGAAAATGCCATTCTACTCCTCTTCTGATTTCATGGTTTGGGTGGGTATAAAATTCTAGCTTAGAAATCATGTACTTTAAGCATTCTAGCATGTAGTGTTGAAATTGAGACGTTCAGAACCGTACGTGGTCTTTGTATATAATCTATCTTTCTGTTTGTTTTTCTTTCCAGAAGCTTATAGGATCTTCTTGTTCCCAAAGTTCTGAAACTTTGTGGTGATGTACCCATTTTCTCTCCTCTCTCTCTCTCTTTCTCTTGAACTTCTATTTATTTAAGTGTGTTTTTCCAGGACCCATCAGCTCCAAGTCAAGTAGTTGTTTCAATCTAGTTGTGGAGGGCGCAGCTCACATTGGCCCATGTGGGGATTGAACCGGCAACCTTGCTGTTAAGAGCACAGTGCTCTGACCAACTGAGCTAACTGGTGGCCCCTCTCTGTTCTCTCTTAATGGAAATCCTACCTATCATGTGAATACTGGATCTCTGGAACTGAGTCTTCTAATTTTTTTCTCTTTCCTCTGCTATTTCCTTTTTGTTTGTTTGTTTGGTTTTTGCCCTTTTTTTCTTTGTACCTTCTGGGAAATTTTCTCTGCTTTACTTCCAAACCCATCTATTGAGTTTAATTTCTACTATCATTTCTTAACTCCAAAAAATTCTTTTTGTTCTTTAATTGTTCTTTAAAAATAGTATGTACATGTGTGTGAGTGATTCTATTTGTTTCTTTTAAATGCTATACCTCTTATCTTTCTAAAAATTGTATTAATGGTAGTGTTTTTTCAAGTTACTTCTTTCTGCTTTTTGATTTGTCTGGTTATGTCTGTATATTTCATATTTGAGGCGTTACTCAAGTATCTGCATATTTTTGATCATCTGCTTATATTTAAGAGTGGGAGATTAAAAATCTGATCAGAAGCTCTGAGATTTTCCAACTTATTTTATGGCGATACAGCAGGGTCATTATAGGAGGAACTTGCACTGTCAGTATCTCTAGGAATTCCCTAGTGGGCTGGCCAGTTTGTCCTGAGAAGGACCCCATCTTTTTCCTGGAGGGTGCAAGCTTGACTGCTCGGGTGCTGAGGGATGCCTAGGTGTGCCAACATTCCTACAGTCCCTGTTTCCTTACAGTGCCCTGCTCTCAGTGATGCCTGGCACCTTGCAGTCCAAGAACCTCCACACAACAAACCTGGAGTCTTCTGCCACCCCCATCCCCTCCCTACCCCCTACTTCCTGCTTTGGGGTTGCAAAGCAATAAGAATGAGGGAGAATATCAGGGATTCTAAGTGCTTCTTCAGTATTCTTTGCAACACAGCACAGAATGAAAAAAACTGCACCCCAAACTCCTGTTTTCAGCTCTACCCTTCACCTTGCTTTCACTGTTGCCAGAGCTGTCACCTTCCAAATCATTTGGGAGCTGTGCAGAGCAGATTGAGCTGCTCCTGGCTTTTCCTGCCACGAAGGCTGCAGCCTTTGGGGTTTGCTGAGTGACTTACTACTTATCCTCCTACTCTGCAGCCTTCACATTTCATTACTGTTGTCTAATCTCCCATTCCCTGTGTCCTCAAGGGCTTGTGCCTTTTTGAATATCCTCTTTCTCTCCATTTTAGTGAGGTTGGAAGGGAGCAAAAGTGGGTATTCCAGCAACATCTTTAACAGGTACCACGTACCTTTTCCTGGAATTTAAGGAGTCTTAGCTCCTGGGTAATTCACAAACATGACCCATCAGGGTGTTGACTTAGCTCTAAGAGGCATCCGTGTTGACCCAGGATAACATAGAGTCCAATTGCTTTACTGCCCTAATATACACAGAGGCAACCCTATCCTCTTAAAAATAAATAAATAAACAAACAACAACAACAACAGAAACCCCTTCATTCAAAAGACAGGAATTTTATATACTTGGGGGGGGAAAGTTGCTATAAACTACCAGGGCTCTTTAAAGAAGGGCCTTGTAGAGCCCTGCTTATGAAAGGATGAAAAGAGCTAGTTTGCTGTATCTGCCTAACACTTTTTAAAAAAAAAAAAATATTTTTTTTTATTGGGGAAGGGGAACAGGACTTCATTGGGGAACAATGTGTACTTCCAGGCCTTTTTTTCCAAGTCAAGTTGTTGTCCTTTCAATCTTAGTTGTGGAGGGTGCAGCTCAGCTCCAGGTCCAGTTGCCATTTCTAGTTGCAAGGGGCACAGCCCACCATCTCTTGCGGGAGTCGAACCGGCAACCTTGTGGTTGAGAGGACGCACTCCAACCAACTGAGCCATCTGGGAGCTCAGCGGCAGCTCAGCTCAAGGTGCCGTGTTCAATTTTAGTTGCAGGGGGTGCTGCCCACCATCCCTTGCGGGAGTCGAGGAATTGAACTGGCAACCTTGTGGTTGAGAGCCCGTGCTCCAACCAACTGAGCCATCCGGGAGCTCAGCAGCAGCTCAGCTCAAGGTGCTATGTTCAATCTTAGTTGCAGGGTGCGGAGCCCACTATCCCTTGCGGGACTAAAGGAGCTGAACCGGCAACCTTGTGGTTGAGAGCCCACTGGCCCATGTGGGAATCGAACCGGCAGCCTTAGGAGCTCTAACCGCCTGAGCCACCGGGCCGGCCCTGCCTAACACCTTTTAAACCAAGTGTACATAATTCCAGCCAAGGGGAACCATCTTTGACAACACTTTTTTCCGTCTACTGATTTATTCACACAATTTTCTACTTCTAAAGCCACTGGTTTCTGGTTCTTTTCATGGGCAAGCAACTCAATAAGGACATCCACTTCTTTCTCTACTTGATGTCAACTAGGGGATTATTCTCTGCACAGATGTCTTATCAGTCATCCAGTTCAGAGTTGAAAAGTAAGGTCAAATTCACAGAAGATTTAAAAAAAAAATACGTTTTTATCATCAGTACAGGAAAAACTTTTCTCTCGTTTTTCTTTTCCCCTATGTAATTTACTTTTTATTTTAGGATTGAAAAAAATATCTAAGCTTCACCACAGTAACCATAGTTTTTTTGGTGATTAGTTTTTAACTTTACAACTGATTTTTCTCAAGAAGCAAGTGGTTTGAAGTTTCATTTACTTCCTTTTATAAAACTTTAATGGAATCTTGATAAAGGAGTAATTGTTTTAGCTTAAGAGGTTATATGCATCATTCTCAATTTAATGATTTTTTATTTGGTCAGAAGGAAGCACTTTTCTTATACATAAAACGGATGATTCACTTCAGAGGCACACCTGACCACTACGAGAAGTTCCCAGGATGCATCAGGGCACTTGAGGTACAGATGATTTAATAATGTACAAACACACATCATTAGAAAAACAGAGGACTGTGTGCTTTCTGGCAACCTGGGGGTAAAGGAATTCTTTGACACACACAGATGTCTATTTAAACATGTTTGTATTGCAAAGTGCAGGGTAATCTCTTTCCAATCGTCCTTAATGGCTTTAGCCTACTCACATTTCTCGCTTGTTACTACATAAAGTTTGAAGTTCAAAAGTAAGTTACAGTTATTTTGTTCCCCAGTCTTGAGCAACAATGGAGATATTCTAGTTCTGAGCTTACTAGACAATGCAACAAGCCAACTAGAATTTGAGTATCTTAAGAATAAAATTTGATAACATTATTTATGAACCAGCAAGACTTTTGGGTCTACAATAAGTTATTTTTTTTTTCTAAGCCATTAGAATCAACCAGATTCTCTCCTACCAGACAGTAAATCTTGCCCATTCGTGAAAATACAGACTTTCTTTTCAACATGGCTGCCCAAGTAGCCATTGCTTTAGAAAAATGTAGGCTGAGAGATATAGGGTCCTAAATGGAAATAAGGTGAGACACTCATGCTGTGCTGAAGGCCACATGGCAATACCTTATTTCAAAACCTCAATGTTAATAATGTACTCTGTCCCTGTTTCTGGGGCAGGTTCTCCCTGTGGTTTGGATCCTTCTACCCTATCTGTTTGGGGCTCTTTTCTTAACACCTGTAGTCTATATCCATTAAACAAGAGAGAAACATTCATTGTCTAACAAATATCTGGGTGATTTTCATCCTGAGCAAACTTCTGATGCAGTCACAGCCAGTGACTCCCCAGTGACCTTAGGCAAAAAAGAAAGAAACTTCATTCCTCCAGCAAGTTCCTCATAATCAAAACCCAGAGTTACAAGCAACATTGTTTCTAACCTTTTGCTACAGTCATCAGGGCAGCATAGGGGTGAAGGGCACAAGATGCAGAGCCAGACGCAGGGTATGGAACCCCAGATCCAGCAAGGTATGAGGTATGAACTCGGGGGCTAGTTCCTTAGTGTCTTTGATCACTACTCTCCTCATCTACAAATAAAGATAACAATAGAAGTTGGAGAGTTGTTGTGGGGAGCAGATCTATTAATAAATATGAAGAGTGTATAATAGCACATGGAGAGTGCTTAAAAAGTATTAGCATTATTTTTATTGTTATTATTCACAAGTGTGGTAGGTGATATTATTGTTCCCAATTTTTTTATTAGTTTCAGGTGTACAAAATAATGTAATAGTTAAATATTTACACCCCTCACAAAGTGATAACCTCCCCTGAGTCTACTATCCTTCTTATAATTCCATTGACTATATTCCCTATGTTGTACTCCACATCCTGTGACTATATATATTATATAATATACATAATATATATAACATATATAATATATATATGTATATATATATAAAATTATAGTTGACATTCAGTATTATTCAGCTATAGGTGTACAGCGCAGTAGGGTCAGGAATCTACACAGTCCATGAAGTGGTTCCAATTTTTTCCTCCTCCCTTTCCTGTGAGACTTTGAAGTTCTTCCACTAGAGATGGAATGCACTTCTTTACCCCTTAACTTTAGGTTTGGCCATGTGACTCGCTTGGCCAACGGTGTATGGTTAGAGAGACAGCATGCCAAACCCAAGCCTGTAACATGTAAGTGGTATTACATGTTTCCACTTGTACTCTTTCTTTTTGACTTAAAAAAATTTTTTTATTATAATATAGGTAACATGCAATATTATGTTAGTTTCAGGGGTATACCATAGTTATCCCACATTTATTATATATCTAAAGAAGTGTTCACCATGAGAAGTCTAGCAACCATCTGACATGGCACCATGCTATCACAATATTGTTACCATATTCCCCACGCTGCATATTACATCCCCATGACTTATTTGTTTTATGCCTGGAAATTTGAACCTCTTATTCCCCTTCACCATTTTCCCCCTTTAAAAAATTGTCAATTTATAGTTGACATTCACTATTATTTTATATTAAGTTCAGGTGTACAGCATAGTGGTTAGACATTTATGTAATTTAATAAGTGGTCCCCCTGACTAGTCTAGTACTCACCTGACACCATACATAGTTATTACCATATTATTGACTATATTCCCTGTGCTTTATTTTACATCCCCATGACTATTTTGTAACTACCAATTTGTACTTCTTAATCCCTTCATCTTTCTCACCCAGCTCCCCAATCTTCTCCCATCTATCATGCCAACAAATCTAGTACCCATCTGACACCATGCATAGTTATCACAATATTAACAATATTCCTTATGCTATAACCCTACATCCCCATGACTACATTTTAACAACCTATTTGGGCTTCTTAGTACCTTACCCGTTTTTCACCTACACCCCCAACCACCCTCCCATCTGGCAACCATCAAAATGTTCTCTGTAACTATGAGCTTGTTTCTATTTTGTTTGTTAATTTTGTTCTTTGATTCCACATATAAGCGAAATCACATTGCATGTGTCTTTCTCTAACACTCCACTCAACACAATACCCTCCAGGTCCATCCATGCCACTGCAGATGGCAAGAACCCATTCCTTTTCATGACCGAACAATATTCCATTGTATATGTGTACCACCTCGTCTTTATCCGTTCTTCCACTGACAGATACCCAGGCTACCGCCACATCTTGGCCATTGTAAACAATGCTGCAGTGAACATATGGATGCACATGTCCCCTTAAAGTAGTGTTATTTTTTTTCTTCAAATAAATACCCTAAAGTGGGATTACTGGGTCCTTCATTGTCTCTTCTTATAGCCTTTGTTTTAAAGTCTATTTTGTCTGGTTTAAGTATTGCTACCCCAGCTTTTTGTTTATTTCCATTTTCATGAAATATTTTTTTCCATCACTTCACTTTCGTCTGTGTGTGTCTTTCAATCTGAAGTGAGGCTCTTGTAGGCAGCATATGTAAGGTTTTGTTTTCTTACCCATTCAGTCACGCTATGTCTTTCGATTGGAGCATTTAATCCATTTACATTGAAAATAATTGTTGATAGATATGTAGCTATTGACACTGTATTATTCATAATGTTGATGTTTTTTTTTTTTCTGTCTTGAAGAAATGCCTCTAACATCCCTTGTGATACAGGTTTGGTAGTGATGAACTCCTTTAGCTTTTTCTTGTCTGGGAAGCTCTTTATCTGTCCTTCGATTTTAAATGATAGCCTTGCTGGGTAGAGTAGTGTTGGTTGTAGGTCCTTTATTTTCAATACATTGAATATTTCATGCCAATCCCTTCGGCCTGCAACATTTCTGTTGAGAAGTCAGATGACACTCTTATGGTAGCGCCCTTATCGTTTACTAGTTGCCTTTCTCTTGCTGCTTTTAGGATTCTCTCTTTGTCTTTAACCTTTGCCATTTTAATTATGATGTGTCTTGGTGTGGATCTGCTTGTGTTCATCATGTTTGAACTTGTATATCTCGTTCCTTCGCCAGCTTAGGAAAGTTTTCAGTTATTATTTCTTCAAATATGTTCCCAATCCCTTGCTTTCTCTCTTCTCCCTCTGGTACCCCTATGATGCAAATGTTGTTACACATGATATTGTCCCAGAGGTCTCTTAAACTCTCCTCATTTTTAAAAATTCCTTTTTCTTTTTGCTTTTCTGATTGGGTGTTTTCTACTACCTTGTCTTCCAAATCGTTGATTTGATCCTCTGAGTCATCTAGACTGCTGGTGCTTCCTTCTAGTGCATTCTTTCTTTTAGTTATTGTATTCTTCACTTCTGACATTTTTAAAAATGGTTTATATGTCCTTTTTTGTGCTTGCTATCTCTTTGTTGAAGTTCTCAATAAGTTCCCTGAGCATCCTTATAACTATTGTTTTGAACTCTGTCCCTGGTAGGTTGCTTACATCCATTTCATTTAGTTCTTTTTCTAGATTTTTCTCCTCTTCTTTCTTCTGGGACACATTTCTTTGTTTCTTCATTTTGGCTGCCTCTCTGTGTTTGTTTCTATGTCTTAGTAGATCTCTGTGTCTCCAAGTCTTGGCCGGGTGGCCTTATGTAGTATGTGTCCTGTGGGGCCCAGTGGCACAATTTCCTTGGTCACCTGCTGCAGGTGCTCCAGGAATGTCCCTTGTGTGGGTTGTATGTGCCCTCCTGTTATAGTTGAGCCTTGGTTGTTATTAGCACGTCAATGAGTGGGATTGACCCTTAGGCTGACTGGCTGTGTGGTTTGGCCATAACCACAGCTTACAGGCTGCTGTGCTGGGGGCTTATCCCACTGAGTGAGATTCCCTCCAGTGGGCTCTAGTGCCTGTTGAGACTGCCCTTTAGGTGTGTCACTTGTGTGGCCAATTTTTTGGTGTTCTGCTGTGGCCTGAATCCAATCTTCAAGTATGTTGGTTCTGGAGCCTCTTGGTAGGAGGTGCAGGCCCAGGTCACCCACTGCCTGTAGCTATTCAGGGACTACCTGGTAGCACCTACAAAGCAATCTGTGGTTTTCTACTGCCTGTGCTAAACTTGGAGGAATGTGGGAGAGGCCACTCTATGAACTGAGAATGTCTGCCACCAACACTGGGCCTGGGGTAGCTCCACAAAAAGCCAGGACACCCCGAGGCCTGCTGCCACTTGCAGACTCCCTTAATATTCAACTGCTGATAGAGCCTTGAGTGGTATGCAAATTGGGTGAGGTAGGGTCCCAGGGAGTCAGTAGAGTGGGAAGAGTTGTGGTCACCAGGTTAATGTAAATTCTTGTTTGGTGCCAGTGCTGAGCCTGGAGCTACTCAGCAGAAGTCTCAGAGCACA
The DNA here is from genome assembly GCF_036562045.2 of Rhinolophus sinicus. Lineage (NCBI taxonomy): Eukaryota > Metazoa > Chordata > Mammalia > Chiroptera > Rhinolophidae > Rhinolophus > Rhinolophus sinicus. The sequence continues at coordinate 65,036,419 of NC_133755.1, read as the reverse complement.
CTCAGGCCAGTCACTGCCCACTGGGGCCCTGCCAGCCTCCAGTAGTTTTCCCAGAAAGAGTGCAATGCAGATGGGGCTGGCTGCTCATAAAGAAAGTGCCTCCAGTGGTATGTGAGTTGGGTAGAGTGGGGTCCCAGCTGAGTCAGCAGGGCAAAGCAAGTGGGAGTTCACTAGACCAATCAGACTCATATTTGGCCATGGTGGGGGGCGGGCTCAACACAGGAAAGATGGCTCCCGCTTGCCGGGTGCCCCAGAGGAGGAGGAGGCGAAGGACCTCACACAGGGAAAATGCTGCTGTCCTCCAGTTTTCCCCCCAAAATCACACAACTCAGCCTGCCCCCGCATATGTCTCCAATTTGTCCTGAGTCATTGTTCCTCCGCTGGCGCCCAAGGTGAGTGCCTGCTAGTGAGTGAGTCTGTGTGTGGGCCCTTTAAGAGGATGGCTGGGTTTCCTGCCGCCTTCTATCTCACCCAGATGGTCGGAATTCCCATTATTTTTAACGGCTAGATTTTGTGGGGGCTCATCTTCCCAGCACCAGTATTCCAGGCTGGGCAGCCTGATGTGGGCCTGGAGTCCCTCGCTAATCTGGGGGGAACCTCCGCAGCTGAGATATCCCTCCTGATTCTCACCTACCACAGGGAGGTTTGGGGCCTGTTCCACGTCTCTGCCCCTCCTACCAGTCTCAATGTGGCTTCTTTTTTATATTTTTAGTCATAAGACTTCTGTTTGGCTGGACTTCAGGTGGTTCTCCAGGTTGACTGTTTTATAATTTAGTTGTAATTTTAATGTGTTTATGGAAGGACACAGACACAGTATTTATCTACTCCGTCATCTTGGATCTGCCCTTCACTTGTGCTCTTAAGCTACGACCATCATGCATGAGATTAAGAAGCCTTGGCTATCCTGTTGGTGCACGGAGGATGAAAGACACGTGGCTGAAGCAGAGCTGGACCCAACCTGCTGCTTAGAGCCAAACCTAGCTGGTTTGAGTCCCAGCCAGTTGGTGACCAGTTGTGAGTTAGAATAAATGATTATGTTAAGCCAATGAGTTTTGGGGTGGCTTTTTATTTAGCATAATTGTGGCAATCACTAGCAGATACAGTGAGAAAGTTAGTTAATTAACTGTTGTGGAGGGGACACATAAAGAAGGGGATGGACGCTGAAGTGTGAGAGGGTGGTTTGGAGGCAGAACTAGGAAGGATATCTGCTCTTTCCATCTCCCTGCAAAGCCGGGCGCACGAGGATCTGGCAGCTCTGAACCTGGTGAGAGCCTAACTTTTCTTTCTTTCTTTCTTTCTTTCTTTCTTTCTTTCTTTCTTTCTTTCTTTCTTTCTTTCTTTCTTTCTTTCTTTCTTTCTTTCTTTCTTTTTTGAAGAAAGGTACTCAGTTTCCTCAACATGTATCTATCTTGACCACATTCTCTCCTTCTTTTTATTGTTTTTATCAGCATAGATCAGTATCCTTTTGATACACACCCAGCAGAAATCCTGCCTTCCTCTGGTTGCCAAGGATTCATATTATGAAGGGTGGGTCAGAATTCGGATTCTGGAAGTGCTGTCTGTGTCTCTTCATTCACCCCCAGATGTGTTACTATTTTCCTAAAGCCATGGAGGCAGTGGAGTGATTTAACCCCTTTGGTATAAACCTGAGGCTCCATGGAATCTCCGACTTGGCATCGTGACAGGCTCTGTCCCTGTTGTCAGCTTCTGAGGTGGAGAGAAAGAGGGTAAGAGTGAGAGGGAGCATGTACACAGTGGGAGCAAGAGCCCTTGGGAAGCTCGGGACGGTGGTGGGATCTCATCCTGCTGTTGGCTGCCTGGCGTCTTCCACAGCAGTTCTTGGGCAGATTTAGGAAAAACCTTGTTTGGAATGAAGGAAGGTCTTTGAAAAGTTACCTTGCCCAGTTTGGTTGGAGCTAGTTTTTTAGCTGCTCTTTTTTTTCCCCCATCCTTTCTTTTATTGGGCAGAGCTGGCATGTGAGGTCAGTGAATATTATAGGAAGTCATTATGTCATCTGTAATGGACATATGACTCTTGAGTGCATGACACACTCAGCCATGTGTGTGGTGAACAAACCCACATTAATCAGTTCTGAGGAGCAGAGACCACTTAGGCTGGAAGGGGGCAAGACAATAATCTAAACCTACCCCTCGTTAGGACTGAGCTCGACACTTCCCATTATTGTATTTCATACTTTCTTTGTTTTTAGGATAGTCACTGAATTTTGCCTGAGGTGGTGGAAATCTGGTTGAGATGAGAATTTCAGTTATTAAGGGAGATACATCCCTGACTCTTACATCTCACGTGCCTCATTAAGTGAAGGTAACGATGTTCATTTAGGAAAGAGCTTTTGCATCAGAAACCATTTTCATAAAATCAGACCAGTGACTCAGAATTAGGATCAACAAAAAGACAGAACTGGACAGATTAGGCCAACCTGTTAATTATGACTTAAAGTGAGATGTTGCAATGTATAAGCTCAACATGGAGGTTCCTATTACAGGCTCCATGGATTACCTTTTCTCCAAAGGTAGAAAGTACCTTTCATTAGCTAATAGACTCAGGACTTGAGATTCTCAAAGCAGGAGGGAGGCATCAGGATCAAACCTGTCTGCACAATCACTTACATGAAGCCTTCTGCCCTCAGGGCAGCCTGGCTGGACTGCTTCTGCCACCTGCTAACCCTCATGCTCTGTGGCCCCCAAGCCATACTCCCTCCAGTAGCTGGAATGGCCTTCTCCCAACACAAACAGGGTTGTCATCCTTCCAGCTTCCACCCAACCTCCTGAGTAAATCCCTTCAAAGGCTTGCCCTGGGGTTCTTCCCTCTGCCCCTAAAATCCTGTAAGGTCTGCCCTTTGCTGGGCACTATTACTGGGAACCTACTCCCATTCCAGCCATGCCCTCCAACTATGCTCCCACCTCCCACAGAACCTTAGCATTTCTTTTCCTTTTGTCTGGACTACACTTCTCCACCCCTTTCAACTAGTAATGGTAACTTCCCTTGTAGGCACTGGCTCAGCTCTGATGTTACTTCCTTAGAGAGGCAGTCCTAGACCCTCCAGTCAGGTTCCCCTGTAACAAGCATGCAGGACACTAGTTACCACATAGGGAGTGACACATTGGCTTGTTTGATTAAGTTTCTCTCCCAAGAAACCCTATATCTGCCTAGAAGGACAATAGGTTTTTGCTCATCATTGATTGCGTCCCTAGCCCTGGAACAGTATTGATACATAGCATGCCTTCAATAAACATCGGTGGGATAGATGGACAAGGAAGTTGTCACAGAAGTGTACATTCTAGATCAGATTAGCTACTTATTGCAGGGAGGCAGAGTGGTGTGCTGGTTTAAAGGTGTTATCTATGGAGTCAGGCTGCTGGGATTCAAATTCTTTCTCTGTACCTTTCTGGCAAATTACACAACTGCTTGGTGCCTTGGTTTCCCCACCTGAAGGTGGGAGTAGCTGTGCCCAATTGAGGGTTGAGGTTTGAATTGGATACACATGTCGAGCCTTAGTTCAGTGCTCATGGGAAGAATTCATACATGTCTATTGTTGCCACTGTATCCAAGTGTGGGAAGCTAAGTGCCAGTGGCTGGCCAGGTTTTGAATGGCATTTCAGCTTAGAAAAAGGGTTTAGGGAGTTGTATTTGTCCAGGGCCTATCATCACACCCTTGGAATAAGTAGAGTGTCTCGGAACATTCTGACATTATTGGTCTTAGAAAGGTGCAAAGTCATTCTCCGGGGGAGGCTGCTGCTTTTGCCTCCTCCCTCAGGGAAAGGACATAGCATCCAGTTGATCTTGGAAGAGCCTTTCATGTGGTCAGACTTGAGCCAAATACCACCAGTTTAGTTCAGCAGTTTGATGTGCTGGTTTAATTTTTGGCTCACTGATTTTTGCCCCCACGCAATCCATATTCAGGTTCAAACTGACTTGTAAAGAATGTGTCTCTCTAGTCATTTATCCACCCACATCTCCCTCTCTTAACTACCTGACAAACTAAATGCATCTGGCTTATTCAGTCCACATTATAATGAAAGGAAAATAAAGTGCGAAATTAGCCCAGTGTGGCGATCTTGTGTTTTGTTCCTGAGTTTGGTCCCTATTTAAACTATTCACATGGTTCCTTATAATTTGTATAGTTCCGAAATCACCTAAGTCGGCACAGGCAACGTCTGTATCCCCAGTAACAGAGCTCTGAGGGGGACCAGCTCTAAGTGAGCAGTGACAGAGGGCAAGGAAAACAGGTGGTGGCAAAACAAAGTGGGGCCAAGTTCGGGGGCTTCTGTGTTAAATGGAACGACGATATTTGAACAGGGAAGAAACATGTTTTTGCGATCCTTTCTTGTGATGTGTTCGTCTTCTTTCATAACCTCTTTGCTGTTAGTACTGGGGAGGGGGTTCTAAAGGGAGACATGACATGTTAGGAAGATGTGGTAACAAAGCACCATTTGCAAAAACAACAAAGAAGGGCACGAGCAGTGAACACAGCAGAGTAAACAGCAGAAATACCAGCAGTGTTAAGAGATTGGCCACTGAAGGGAACATGGAAAACAAGCCACCACAAGCACCGGTGATAACCCTTCCCCCAGTTTATAGAACAGGCAGAGATCAAACGAAGGAGCTCAGGGTTAGAATTACCTATACTAGCCTCGCATTTGGGTTTAGCAGAGGAAGTCAGATGTTGGTTAAAGGGATTAGGGCTATTTTTAGTGACAGCAAAGAAGAATACCCCTCAGGAGTAGATCCCAATGTGAGTGATACTGTGACTCAATGACCTCTGCTACAGATGCACAAAGAGAATATCGTAATTTAACAACTTTACTGGACCCCGATGGGGAGAAGAACCCATATTATTAATCGTAGTCTAACAATGAGAAAGTGATAGATTGAGACAACACTGCCAGGTTGCCGAGGAACATGGCTGAGGCATGTCAAATATAGGTTTCTTTATGAGACGACTATGATTAATACCTACAACAGGGAGCATTTTTCAGTTTTAGCAGTTAAGGTGTTAGCAGAAAAGTATAGTCAGTAAGAAGCATTTCACAAAAGGGAAAATCTAGGCATTGAAAGGGTAGATTGCTTGTCAGGGGGAACATGGTGACAGAAATGTGCAAACTGAGGCTAGAAGACCCTGATTATCTGTCAGGTGGAAGAATTTGGCAGGGAGAGTCACACCCCCGCCTGCGTCTCCCAATCTTAGAAGGGCACCTATAAAGCCCACTGGGCAACACATCCTGCTCCTGAAAACAGGAAGCATTTCAAACCCATTTTCCAGTAAAAGGGACAAAATTGGGAACTAGTAGAGATGCATCTATGGCAGAGGCACAAGTGTCCTGGAGAAGACAGAATAAGGGGGCTGTGCGGGCTGTTTATGGGTTGTGGCAACTTGGCTAGTGCTAACCAGCACCAATCATCAGAGTATCTGTGTGGAAAAGGGTGGCAAAGAAGGATTCTCCCCAGTCAATGAGTTCTGGCATGAGGCAGGGCTTTGCGAGACTGGGGACTTTGGGGAGAAGCTGGATGGAAGGAGATGGAACAGGAGAATGTTAAAGAGACGAAGGTAAAGAGAGCAGAGGTCAGGAAAACTGGCCTTTCTGGCAGCATGTCGTTCACTATCTATCACTCTAGGCAATAAGGGTTTGTGAACAGAGCTAAAGGACTTGGGAGTCTTTTACTTAGTGTTTGGCAGCACCCTTAGGTCCATTAAAAAGGAGACGGCAGAAGCAGTCAAGTGGGTATTTGGAAATCCAAGGTCTCTTTAAAGATGCTTTCCTTTCTAATGAGAAGAGAATCTGTAAGGACATGACTTTCACCTCCACGAGGGATTGAGAAGTGCTCTGGGATGTTGACACGGAGCTAGGAGCCAAGCGGGAGTTTGCTTACAATTGATCGTGGCACATGGGTCTTACACAAGCGTCCTTTTGGCCTGCCCAGAGGCTTACATATTTCAAAAGCTGTTTGGAAACGGTGCTGCAGAGCCGTGGGCCGGCTTGTTTGTTATGTCTGGCACCGGTGGGCACTGATCAGCATCTTGCTCCAAGTTGGCCTCCAGGAGCGCTCCCGCTGACACCACCCCCTCAGGCAGGTGGCACCCCCTCACCTCCCCTCCTCTGCCCTTCAACCTTGATGGAGGGCTGGGGAAGAGGCGCTGAATCCCAGCCATGGTGCCCTAAGGTGAGGTCCGTAGTTACAGTTGCCTCTTGAGCTCAGCAACACTGTCATCAGAAAGTGGACTTCCAGTCAACAGCTGTTTTCTTTTCCAATATTAAATACCTTAAATAAACAGCAAGTTCCGTTCCTCTCCACCCCTGCTTTACTGAGTGAGTTTTTGTTTATTTGTCTAGAATGACTCAACTACCTCAGACACATGTGTGTTCTGATGCTCGACGTTGTCCAGCAGCATTTTCTGGGTATGTGCGTTCTGGCGTCATAAAGCTTATGTGCACACCAGTCAGTGGGTGCAGCACCGCCGCCCGGGGGCCAGGTGTCCCTGGGGAGGGAGTGTTCAAAAAGGTGCATTTTCCAATCGTTGATGGTTCAAAGTGTTGTAGTGTAAAAACTTTTAAAAATTACTGTTCTTGATGAAAACCTTTATAGATATGGGCAAATGCTTCTGTGCTTCACTAAGCAGAAAATACGCAACGTAATTCATTTTCTCGTGATGGTTCAGGAATATCATTATGCGTACCAATTAATGAGCTCATCTGCATTAAAAGCAGTGGCCAAGGATGAACAGGGCTTATAGAACTGCTGTCCTCTACAAAGAGTGATCTCATTGGCACAAAACAAAACAAAACAAAACAAAAACAAAAATAAAAAATCTAGAAAACAAAATAACTGGACAGTTTTTTTAAAAAAAAATACTCTTATATTTACAGCAATAATACATTCCTTGCAGAAAACTGTTATATAAAAAAATAATAAAAGAAAAATTGAAATCACTGAAGTGAGATTTAAAACAGTTTTTAGATGCTAGCTACTACTGTTACTATTTTGCTGATATCTGCAGGTGCTACTGTTAAAAATCTCTCTCAGTTTCTACCTGGTGGTTCTGTCTCTCCTTCAAGGTAATGTGCTTGTGCTTTGTGACCACTGCTTTCATTTCTGGGTAAAATGGTATTGTGGTTTCAAGAACATAAGATAAATGTGATCATGAATGTATAAAAGAATTTCATTATACCTTTATTCAATAAAAAGCTAAAATGGGGGCAATGTATAAACTGTATCTTACAAATAATGTTGTCAGTTTAAGTGTGTAAGAAGCTGGGAAACTTGGCAAACAGTCCTTAATCTCTGAATCTTTTCACAGCTACTCTCAAAAAAGGTCAAGACTTTGTAGGTAGATTCTAGAATAGAAGATGTCAGGGTGTCTTCATCTGTTTGGGCTGCTATAACAGAATACCATAGACCGAGTGGCTTAAACAACAAAAATCTATTTCTCACAGTTCTGGAGGCTGGAAATCTAAGATGAAGTTGGTGGTCAGTTCAGCTCCTGGTGAGAGGCCTCTTCCTGGTTTGCAGATGGCCACCTTCTCCTGATGTCCTCACGTGGCCGACAAAGAGATAGGAAACAAGCTCTTTCATGTCTCTTCTTATAACAGCACTAATCCATCACGGGAGCTCCACCCTCATGACCTAATTACCCCCAACGGCTCTATCTCCCCACACCATCACCTTGGGGATTGAGGTTTCAACATATGAATTTGGAGGGATGCAAACATTCAGTCTATAGCATTCCTGGACTATCTTTTGGCAACATTATTTAAAAAAATTTGAAAGTCACCCAGTTAGAGCTTCATGCCAAAATTCTAGTGGCCACATGGTTAATTCCCACATTTCTAACATTTCTAGACTCCAGTAGTTTACTTGGGACAGTCCCAGTGGACACCGCTTGTCCTGGCATAATTGTCAGTAGTGCCTCTTCCACCCTCACGAAGGTCTTGAGTATCGTGTCCAGCGCTAGGCCACACTCCGGCTCCAGCTAGGAGGCTCACAGTGCTCGCCACTTCAGAGTGAATCATAAACGAGAGGAAGGCGTGTCAGCACAAGGCCCTCCTCATGCCTGGAAAACAGCCAGAAGGATTCAGTACATGGACAAAAGCATATTTTTCTCAATGGCCAGTTTTTGCGCGTCTGAAGTACTGACTGTCCTCTTCTTACCTTTCAAGCAAGGGGAAGGAAGACTGACTAGCAGTCATGACCTCCCAGCTCTGAGGGAGCCGTGAATGACACACTGGATAAATCATGCATTCAAGTGGGGAAAGAAGCCCACACTATATCCCTTGTATTTTTAAAACTCAGAGCCATTTAGGCTCAAAGAAGGTCAATATGGCTCCTCTCAATTGTATTTCATGACAGCTGCTAGTTCAGAGTTGCCAAATACTTTTAAAATTATTAAAAGCCATATAATGTCAAGAAGAATAATTAGAGCTGTAGTTCCACCAGCCAATCATATCAAACCACATATATTTGCTTCTATATGCATCTTTATCTGTATTTGCAATATTTGCACTGAACTTTGCTTTTGTACATTTCTTAATTATTCCCTGTGTGATACCTGCACACAGGGCGGGTATTGCCCACGCTGCTGGCCGGGCTGCCTTTGGGGCATTGCAGGGCACTTCTGGACTCCACTCAGGCCTGGATGTCCTGTCCCTTTGCAGGGGCTTCAAGGCAGAGCTGTTGAAGCCACAAGGGAAGATTGGATTTTAAAGACAATAATTTTTCTCCTTTGAAGGCAGCATCAAACTGAGGAAGCCTGGGGAGCCTGAAATCAAGAAGTTGGGGCTCTAAGTCTGGTGCACCCACATACTACTTATGTGATCTGCCTGAGCTTTGGTTGCCCTGCCTGTAAATGGGGATAAACCTCATAGGGTTATTGGGGGATTGATGTGGATAAAGTATCTTGAATGAAAGAAACAATGCTGATCAAACATTGTTCCTTTGGGGAATCAGAAGCAGGATTTAGGCCAAGAACTAGGCCTAGAGTTGATGAGGGAACCTGGCCCTGGGAGAGGGGTAGGTGAGGTAAGGCTGGCCCTCCCGTCACACCAAGCACGTTCACTTCCCCACCATTCTCTTTTCTCTCTTTCCCAGTCTCCCCTTCCCTGCCTGTGCTCTCACCTCTGTCTCTGCTAGAGTTGCCACTCACAGAGCATCCCTTCATGCGGCACATGGGCTCTGTTCTCCACAGGTTAAAATATGTGTCCTGCTGAGGAAGGACACAAGGAAGAGCAAAATGTCTGAGCTCAAGGATTTCCAGGTGACATTTAAAAAGGTCTTGCTGAATTTTAATCAGTGAGTTGTAATTGATATCTGAGCCTCATGGCTCATAGAAAGCAGGGAGTCAACAGGAGCCGTGATTGACTGGTAGCATGGCCGTTTAGCTCTACTGCAGTTAGTGCTGTATTTCTAGCACTGCGCCAGAGAGGGGATGCCCACCCCATCTGCTCTCCTGGGCCGTAAGCTGCATGTCTCCACAAGTCACTCTCAGTCCTCCTGTGCAGTGACTCACTTGTGACTGGCACGCAGTATTGGAGGGATGGGGGTCATTGAATCAACATTTAGACAGCTCTGAGCCCCTTTTCCATTTTCCTCTGCTGTATTTCAAACATTTTGATCTCAATTGTCCTCACTTAAGGAAGCTCCCTAAACGTTTTGTTCTGTAGGCATCGAAGGGGTAAGAGGCACTGTCACTTGACAGCATTTTCAAATGAGTAGCTAACATTTAAAAAAAAATGCAATTCTTTTCCCCTCTGTTGTACACAGATATACAGAATTTTTCACCTTGAGCCTAAAGCATTGGGATAGATAGTAGAAGTCATCTCATCCAACCTTCACTCCTGTCACCCAAAGGGTCTCAGTGTCCTCCAGGCCTGGGTGTAGCTGTTGGCTGGTTGTGAGGGACAACAGAAAATAAATACATGAAATCATTTGTTTATCACATTCGTAGCTGTGATTGTTTTAGTTATTTAGGCCTCATTTAATTCCGAAAAAAAGACTTAAGGCAATATTATTACTGTTAATAAGACAGCTGGATCCTTTTCCTCTTAGTGGCAATACGGAGTCCCATGAAGTCTCTCCCTGTCGCCTCCCCCCCTCCAGCCCCAATACACCCATGTGGTTACAGGTGTTGGGGATCCCAACATTCACTGTCACTAGCCCTCTTCATTCCTCCAAGTAGCTTTCTGTCACTCTTGCTTTATAAAATTATTAAAGTATTTCAGAGAGAGACAATGGGGAAAATATGCAAATGGGTAAAACTTTATCAGAGTGAAGAAGATACAGGATGACTTTATTAGAGGTAAGCAGGTGGGTAGATAAATGAGAATAACACTGATGCAACTGCTATGGGAGTAGCTCCTTTCCTGAGGGGTGGTGTGAGTGGCCCTTCTGACATGATTATAAAAAAGCAGTTCAGTGACCCTCGTTTTCAGAGGGAAAAACGAGTCTTTCCAGTTAAAGAGGAGATTCTGCAGCAGGCCGCTCTCTCTGGATCTAACTTAATAGCATCAACTCCAAAAGCACAGCAGGGGTGACCTTGGGGAAACTGGGAAGCCGATCCCTTCTAGCCAGCCCACCTGGGCCCCTGTGGGCCCCTGTACTCTTTCCTCTGTATGTCTCTTCTGTCCTCATGGAAGCTGCTGCCAAGGAAGCCCGTGACAGTTGTGTTCATTATCATCTCTATCCTTTCATCTCTAGCCTTGTCTCCAGGGGTGTCCATAGGTTAGGTGTAACCATGATACACTAAAAGGCCATGTCCGCTCAGTTAACTGTGGGACACCTTGGAACAGTGGCATCAGTGGCCTTTGTGGGCAGCCTCTTATTTTACTCACAGGCAAGCAGTTCCTGTTAAAGCGATACTAACAACTTTCTTGACAAGGATCCTGGCTGCTATCTCTGTATTCATTCATTCATTCATTCATTCATTCATTCAGGAAGTATTTATCAAGTGCCCATTGAGTTTGTGCAGGTGAGACTTAGGTTTATTGCCCCTGGACATCTTTCTTCAAAGAGAACTATCTGCCTCTAACTTTTGTTTACTACTTGGGATGTCTTCCCTGTGCAAATAAAGTATCACATCGGCCTGGATTCAAGAGCTTGTGATGTCGATTCTCAGCCTACATTTCCAGCCTCGATCTCACACCACACCTCCACAATTAATTGGTTCAGTGCTCTCCTCAGTGTGTCATGTGTTTTAATGCTTAGGCTTGAACATTTCCCCCCTAGAAAGCCCTAACCCTTCTCTAACCAAATTATGGTACGCTACTCAAAATTACTTAAATTTCTATTTTAAGTGGGTTACACATAAATAAAGCAGGTCTTTTAAAGTAATTGGGAGCGTTATTTTAAAATTAAGAGTCATGCCCTGATCTATCAAGTGTGAGAATGTATATAATAGCACCTAACACAGAGCCTTGTGCATGGCAGGTAAGCAAAAAAATATTAGCTGAACAACTAATATTGACTGACTGACTGGCATAGCTCCCCCTGCTGATGAGGAGGGACTCCTTGAGGAGGAGAGGAGTTGTCAGGCAAGCTGTGGAGCAGAAGAAGGCTCACATAAATAGAATTTTCCGTGAGTGTGTAGGACTGTCCTGAGGCTCTGTACGCCCAAATTCCTGGACCATTTTGGATTATACACCAATTTGTTATCCATAGTCTGCCTCTTGACAGATTTTGAAAGCTTCCCAAGACCTCATTCTCTCCTTTGTAAAACATTTTGAAAATGAGTATACATCCTAATACCTAGTATATATATTAATACATATGCTAATATAGTTTGTACAAGGTCAGACATTTAAGTGTGCAAACACATCCTAGAAAAAGTGCTACACACCTCATTGCTGAATATCACTATGGTCACCTTCGAAGTACTCCTTTTGGGAATTTATGCACTGTCGCCAGTGCCTAGCCCACACTTCAAAGCAATTTTGGAACTTTTTCTGGAACAGTCATCAGAGCTGTTGTCGTATTACCCTTGATGTCCTGAATGTCATCAAAATGTCTTCCTTTCAATATTTCCTTTATCTTCGGGTAAGGAAAGAAGTCATTGGGGTTCAGATCAGGAGGGTGTTCCAATACAGTTATTTGTTTACTGACTAAAAACTCCCTCACAGACAGTGCCATGTGAGCTGGTGCATTGTCGTGATGCAAGAGCCATGAATTGTTGGCAAAAAGTTCAGGTCATCTAACGTTTTCATGCAGCCTTTTCAGCACTTCCAAATAGTAAATTTGGTTAACTGTTTGTCCAGTTGGTACAAATTCTGAATAATGAATAATAATGAAATAATGACTAGTTCTCTGATATCAAAAAAGGTTACCAACATCGTCAGAACTTAATTGTCTGACCATACATATATGTATTACACACACACACACATATATATATGGTCAGATAATTACACACACACACACACACACACACACACACACACACACACACACACACATAGTCTGACTACATATGTAGTCACTGAGGCCCCAGGAGCTAATGTATGGGAAAGCCCTTTGTGAAGATGTTTAAATCTAAAGCATTATTGTGATTACTCGGTCACAGTAATGGACTGCTGTGGTCCCAGTACTTCCTCTGCTTCACTTGCCTTTGCACTGAGTCGATGAGACAGGTGGAATCTGCATTTGTTCACTTGATTGGCTCCGAGTTCTAGCACAGACTGGCACTTTGTAAACACAAAGGAGGGACGCACAGTCCCAGGTCACCATGCTCTTCTGGTGTTGTCCACTGTGAATTCATATCCAGCTTGGCCGAGTGGTACCAGGTGGTTGAAAGGAAGCATTGCTTCAGTGCTGTTGGCATGATGCCTGGGCTGCAGGCCATTGGGGTGGACACAGGATGGGCTGCGGGCAGCTCCATGAAACTAATGGGATACAGCTTCCGTGGCCCCCAGTTAACAGGGCTCTCCACCTTCTATGTGTTTTGTTCACCAAGCTTTGAGTTTTGCTAAATGTCTTTTAACATAAAAGCTGTGCTCACCCCCATTTCCCCCTCTCTCCCCTCACCCCTCCGCATCCGCTCACTCTCTTTGACCTTCTGCCAGAATCTCTATTTCTTAACGCTCAGCCGCCTCCATCTCATTTACTCACCGTGTTTCGGGCATTGTAAATTCTTGGTGTTCAAACCCCCTAAGGTTACGTAAATATTACTTTGAATTTATCTTCTTTCTCTTTCTTTAGAGCTTTGTTTTCAGGTTCATTAGGGACTTCCTCTGGGTGTAATTACCACTGTTCTGTTTTGAGTGCTGCCCACCTTCCCCTTATTTTGTTAAAAACGTCATAGCTCTTTTGAGATTTCTTTCACTTTTAAAGTTATTACCTGTCTGCCTGCACATCAATCTTGTTGATTCTATTTCAAGGCATTTTCCAGGGTGAGCTCCTGTATAACTGTTCTTCTGCCCTCCCCAACCCCCTTTTGCAGAAAGGTGAAATAGGACAAAGGAAAGGATTAGAACTCAAGGACTCAACCTTAGTCCTTTTGAGCATGTGTATGCAAACCAATGCTATGTCTGCGGCCCACAGCTCCCTGTCTTGTAAAGCATTCTTGCGGTGAAATCAACTGCACGTATGTGAGGCTTCCGGAGAGGCTGTCTTTTATACCACAAAGGTGCACTCTTTTCCTTCCCCATCATTAATTTCATTAATGAGCCTCCCTTCCCCCAGTGAGATGCAGTTTCCTCCAGCTGAAACCAGAGGCCTTAGCAAACAGAATTTGTCTTCTGGGCTGTCATACATGGGCCACCTCTCACCTCTGGCTCAGGCAGGTGGTTTAAGTAAAACTCAAATTGTGATCATCGAGCATTTGATTAAAGCTAATATTGATTGGAACTCACAGGTCAGAATGGAAAATTAATTTTCCTCAGGTTGCAGTGCGATGGCTAATGAGCAATCACTTGATGCCATGATGGCACTTACTGATTCTGTGGGCTCAATGGGCAGCTCCATGCAGGCCACTGGGGGTTCCCCATATGTGGCCAGGAACTAATTTTCCCTGGATCCAAAAGCAGGTTTTGTCATAGGAGGATGAGATATAAATCCCTTCTGAGCTCTTAGAAGCTGAACATGTGACGTTGGCCATGGGAAATACATTTCCTTTAGATTGGCCATCGGCCTCAAGTTGATCTGTTCCTTAAGTGCAATGGTGACCTCCCATGTTTAGTTATTCACCAACCAGGAGCTTCCTTGAGAGGTAACAGCTTCCCCAGGATGAAATAATGCAGCTGCTTCAGGCTGTGTATGGGATTTGTCCATTTTAATTTTTCAATTCAGCCTAGCTCATTTCTGTGAGCTGGGATTTTGATTATTCCATTTCCAAGACTCTCCTTGCCAAATGGAGCCATGGGGATGTGGGTGCTGGTTCAGGCCTGCCTTTGAAGGCAGGTGCAGGTGGGGGCCCAGGGCTATGTCCCACAGAAGTTACTTCCTGTTCACCTGTCTCTGCAGGGGGTGAACTGCAGAGGAAGAGGAGATTGGAGTCTGGAGAACAAGGGCACAGGAAGTAGGGACCTGGAATATTGGTGGGCCAGCTGAGGGGTTATGAAAAGAGGGTCTGGTGAAAGAGGGGGATCAAAGCCGCAAGCACACTCAGCATTTTTGTATGCCGGGTTGCATGCATTTCTGAAAGGAATCAGGCCAGATGACCCTCCACACTGTGCTCCAAGATACATTGTGAATAGCTTGTTCAAAGTTTTAGGGCCTTCCAGGATAAACTGATGGTGGTGGTTACTTGGGCTCATTCTTTGCCCATTTGAAGCAGCTGAGGAGACTTCCTCAGAAACAGAAGGGGCTCAGGTAAGACTTCTGCTCTGTACAGAACATACTATTAATAGTCAACAAATAGTAATGGCTAATGATTACTCAGAAGCATGCTCAGGAGGAGAGGGTATGAAAATGATACGGAAAAAATTACAGAAAAGCGAAGGGGCACATTTAAAGAAAGAGGAACATGGGGCAAGTATACGGTTTGGGTAGGTCTGAAATTTGGGAGAGGCTGTTAGCCAGGTGGCCCAGTGGTGGAGAGCTATCCTGGGTTTTTGAGGAGTTGCTTTGCTAAAAATCTACTTTAAATCAGGCTTCTCTTAATCCAGAGGAGTCAGGTTGGGTTGCACATGTCTTTTATTTGTAAGAAGTGCAGTTTTATTATGTGTAAGAACATGGAATAAAGTGCACTGTCAAGGTTTCTCAGCCTTTTCAAGTATGATAGCCATCTTCTTTCTTGCTGTGTAGCCTTTTTAATAACAAAATATAACTAACACAGAGGAAAGTACATTAAGACATAAGTGTTGACTTCTGGTTCCAACTAGATGGAGTGGCCCCATTTCTCCCAAGCCTTCCCTCTTACAGCTAAAAATTGCTGGACATAATACAACAAAGAAGTGCAGGAGGACTCTGAAAGGTGGAAAGGCAGCAGCAAGCAGCCTAGGATCTTGGGATTTATAGAATAACACAGTGGTGAGTTTCTTGGGTTTCTCCATCACGCCCACATACCCTGGACAAGAGCCTCCAACCCTGGATCAGTAACAGGCACAGACAAAACAAGTCTCTAAGAAATGCCTGTTTCTCCCAGTGAAAGGACAGGGGAAAAGATGGCATGACAACAAAAAGAAACCTTTTGGGGCAGTATCCACCCCACCCCAAAAACCCCAGTGGGCTGAACAGAATGCTTCCAGAACCACCTGTACCTGTTCTACCTGCAGAAGCTAGCTGAGGTGTTTCCACTCCCCAATCCAGTGGTGTGGGTATTGGAGCTGGAAGCTGGGAGCTAATTCTGCACCCCCCTGGCAGAGTAAATCCAAACAGGATAGACACAAATAAATCATAATTAAATTTCTTAATGACAAAACAATGTCTAAAAACCCAAAGCAAAGAAAGAAATCTTGAAAGAAGCAGAGAGAAGTACCTTACTTATGGGGAGCATCCGTTTGAATAACAGTGGATATCTCACCTAAAACCATAGAGGCCAATGGCTGGGGAGGGACATCTCATCTGCACTTTTATTTTTATATGTGAAGAGCAGTTCTTCACAGTTATTAGAATGAAAATTCCATCTGCTACTTGCTATATATACAGACTTGGAGCAGAAGCCACAGACCTTTAAAAATGCTTATCTATGACTTGGTGGGGGCAGGATGGCAGAGTGGATCAATACTGTGCTTGCCTCCTCCCATGAACATATTAAAAGTATAACTAAATTATAGAACAATGAGCTTGAAGAACAATCTGAAGACTAGCTGAACAGAAGTCTTATAACTAAGGATATATAGAATAAGCCATGTTGAGACTGGTAAGAGGTGTGGAAATGCAAAACGAGCTGCTCCATACCCATATATGATGGTTAAGAATTGGGAGGTATGAATAGCCAAAGCAATCTTAAGAAAAAAGAACAATACTGGAGGTATCACACTTCCTGACTTTGGCTTGTACTACAGGGCTACAATAATCAAAACAGCATGGTATTGGCAGAAAACAGACACATAGACCAATGGAATAGAATTGAGAACCCAGAAATAAAACCACATAAATATGGACAGATAATTTTTGACAAAGAAGCTAAAAACATACAATGGAGGAAAGCCAGCCTCTTCAATAAATGGTGCTGGGAGAATTGTATAGCCACATGCAAAAGAATGAAACTGGACTGCTATTTGTCACCATGTACCAAAATTAATTCAAAATGGATCAAAGACTTAAGCATAAGACCTGACACAATAAACTGCATAGAAGAAAACATAGGTACTAAACTTATGGCCCTTGGATTCAAAGAGCATTTTATGAATTTGACTCCAAAGGCAATGGAAGTAAAAGCTGAAATAAACAAATGGGACTATATGAAACTTAAAAGCTTCTGCACAGCAAAAGAAACCATCGACAAAATAAAGAGGACACTAACTGAATGGGAAAAGATTTTTTCAAATAGTTCCTCCAATAAGGGGCTAATATCCAGACTATATAAGGAACTCATGCAACTCAACAACAAAAAAACAAACAACCCAGTTGAAAAACGGGCAGAGGACTTGAAGAGACATTTCTCCAAAGAGGACATACAAATGGCAAATAGACATATGAAAAAATGCTCAACATCACTAATCATCAGAGAAATGCAAATCAAAACCACAATGAGATATCACCTCACTCCAGTCAGAATGGCTATCATCAACAAGACAAATAGTAACAAGTGTGGGAGAAGCTGTGGAGAAAAAGGAACCCTCATACACTGTTGGTGGGAATGCAGACTGGTGAAGCCGTTATGGAAGGCAGTGTGGAGGCTCCTCAAAAAATTACGAATAGAATTGCCATGTGACCCAGCAATCCCTCTCCTGGGTATCTACCCAAAAAATCTGAAAACATTTATACATAAAGACACGTGTGCTCCAATGTTCACTGCAGCTTTGTTTACAGTGGCCAAGACATGAAAACAACCAAAATGTCCTTCGATAGATGAATGAATAAAGAAGTTGTGGTATATATATACACAATGGAATACTATTCGGCGGTAAGAAAAGATGATATAGGAACATTTGTGACAACATGGATGGATCTTGAGAGTGTAATGCTGAGTGAAATAAGTCAGACAGAAAAAGCAGAGAACCATGTGAGTTCACTGATATGTGGTATATAAACCAAAAATAACAAAAGAACAAGACAAACAAATGAGAAACAGAAACTCATAGACACAGACAATAGTTTAGTGGTTGCCAGAGGGTAAGGGGGGTGGGAGATGAGGGTAAGGGGGATTGAATACATGGTGATGGAAGGAGAACTGACTCTGGGTGATGAACACACAATGGGATTTATAGATGATGTAATACAGAATTGTACACCTGAAATCTATGTAATTTTACTAACAATTGTCACCCCAATAAATTTAAAACATAAATTAAAAAAAAAAAAAAAGAATTGGGAGGTATATCTCGCTTCAGAGGTCCTTCCTGAAGAGCAAGGGGTCCCAGCCCCACACCAGGAATCCCAGCCTGTAGTACCAATGCCAGGAGGAGGAGCCCCCAGAACATCTGGCTGTGAAAAACGTGGAGATCCCACCTATCTGAGTGAGATGGAGGGATGCGAGAAACCCAGACATCCTTTTAAAGGGCCTACACACAGACTCACATGCTTGCAGGCACTCACCCTGGGCTCTGGTGGACAGACAGTAACTTAGGAGGTGCCAGAGACATATAGGGAGAGATGACCTTGTGTGGCTTCAGGGCAAGGACTGGAGGGACAGTCACCATTTCCCCTATTATATAAGTCTACTCAGCCAAGATTTGGAGACACAGCAAATCTACCAAAGAACCCCCATAAGATTGTTACCTGATTTCTCAACAGAAACTTTGCAGGCCGGAAGGGAACAAAATATTCAATGTGACGAAAAGTAAGAAATTATAAGCAACACTACTCTACCCAGCAAGGCTATCATTTAAAATCAAAGGACAGATAAAGAGCTTCCCAGACACGAGAAAGCTAAAGAAGTTCATCACTACCAAACCAGTATTACAAGGAATGTTAGAGGGAATTTTATAAGATGGAGAAAAAAGATCAAAGTTATGAATAATAAAGTGGCAATAACTACCTATCTATCAATTACTTTCAATGTAAATGTATTAAATGCGCCAATCAAAAGACATAGGAGGGCTAAATGGATAAGAAAACAAAACTTACATGTGCTCCTACAAACGACTCACTTATGAATGAAAGACACACACAGAAAGAAAGGGATGGAAAAATTACTTCATGAAAATGGAAATGAAAAAAAAAACCCACAAAAAAATGCTGGGGTAACAATATTTACACAAGACAGAATAGATTTTAAAACAAAAGCTATAACAAGAGACAAAGAAGGACCCAGTGATCTAACTTCTGGGTATTTATTCGAAGAAATCCAAAGCGCTACTTGGAGGGGACGTGTGCGTCTATATGTTCACTGCAGCATCGTTTACAGTGGCCAAGGTGTGGAGGCAGCCTGGGTGTCTGTCAGTGGATGACTGGATAAAGAGGAGGTGGTACATATATACAATGGAATATTGCTTGGCCATGGAAGGGAATGGGTTCTTGCCATCTGCAGTGGCATAAATAAACCTGGAAGGTATTGTGCTGAGTGGAGTGTCAGATAGAGAAAGACAGATACAATGTGATTTTGCTTATATGTGGAATCTAAGTGAACAAAATGAACAAACAAACAAAACAAAAACGAACTCATATATACAGAGAACATTTTGATGTTTGGCTGATGGAAGGGGGTTAGGGGTATGGGTGAAAAAAGGGGAAAGGATTAAGAAGTACAAGTTGGTTATTAAGAAATTAAGAAGTAGTTATGGGGATGTAGGGCATAGCATAAGGAATATAGTCAATAATACTGTAATAACTATGTATCATGTCAGATGGGTACTAGATTTGTTGGGGTGATAGATGGGAGGGGTTTGAGGCATGGTGAAAAGGTGAAGGGATTTAGAAGTACAAACTGATAGTTACAAAATAGTCATGGGGATGTAAAGTAAAGCACAGGCAATATAGTCAATAATATTGTAATAACTATGTGTGGTACCAGGTGGGTACTAGACTAGTCAGGGAGATGATCACTTTTTGAATTATATAAATTTCTAACCACTATGTTGTACACTTGAAATTAATATAAAACAATATGGAATGTCAACTGTAATTGGAAATTTAAAAAAGGGTAGGGGGAAAAGGTGAAAGGGAATAAGAGGTCCAAATTTCCACGTATAAAACAAGTATACATCATGGGGCTGTAATGTACAGCATAGGAAATATAGTCAATAATACTGTGATAGCAGGTACCATGTCAGATGGTTGCTGGACTTATGGTGATCACTTCTTTAGGTACATACATGTTGAATAACTATGGTGTACCCATGAAACGAATATAATATTGTACGTTAGCTATATCTTTAATAAAAATCTTTTTAAAATGTGTGGAAGAAGGGATAAAAAGGGTACTCAAGGATGGAAATGAAGGGGCAGGCTGGAAAAGGTAGGTGGAGAGTTTTCTCTTGGTGATGTTCAAAGCATATTGTTAAACTAAAGAAAGTTAGCAAGCAGCATGTTTCATATCCAACAGGTACAATATTTTGAAAATATGAAATGAATTTATTTTTCATTATTCCTCTACCATCCGTTTACCATTAGGGCTAAAACAAGAGGACTGTCTCCTCAGGGGAAGGAGGGAGAGACTTTATGTACCAGAATCAAAGTTTCGAGGCTGAACAAAGAGTTTTCCCACAAGCCATCATGAAGATGACTATGACTTGGGGTCCCAAGAGAAGTGAGCTGTGGGTGCTGAGGGGCTTGAGGTCAGGTGTGAGTAGGCTGTCTCTCTGTTGGGGAAAGGGGTATACAAACTATCCAACAGAAAGGAGGTTCCAGACAATGGAGACTCTGTTACAAACCCCAGACATTGTGAGGGAGAATAGAGACTGTGGGCTGGGCCTTCCCTTCCTGATATATCACTTAAGGGTACTCTGGGCTGCAGGTGCCAGAAAACTGAGTACTGCAGCTTACCAGAAGAGGGGTTTGCTTATGTGTTTTACTTTTAACTTTATTATCTTGGCCTGGAAATGGAAGAGGAGGAAGAAACCCTAAAACACTGAACATACAATTACCTCCAAAGAGATTGAGTTAAGCCAAAAGACACTGTTTTCAACCAAAAGCGAGTATATTATGTGGAATGGGAACTTTTAAGTGCCCTCTTCCCACCATACCTCCGCCAGGATTTGAGTATTCCAAACCACGATGAGCACAGTTATAGGAAATAAAAGATCTAAACATCTTGTAGCCCTCAGTCTGTACATGAGTGTGTATTCATTTATATGAAATAAAAATTCAAAACGGTTTCTTTTTCGGTGGTGAGGTCATGGGCTCTGTGTGTGTGTGTGTGTGTGTGTGTGTGTGTGTGTGTATTCCTTTTCTTTATTTGTTTTTGAATGAGGTGAACATTTTACGACCATGTATTGCATTTTATTTTCCAAAACAAAGTAAACTATAAGGCTATTTCCACTTAAACAAATGAGCCTCGCCCTCTTCACCCCTTCTTCACAGTACTAGTGGCTGTCTTTCTGGCCATGACTCCAGAGGCTGTCTTACCCAGAGAAGATGTCCATGAACTGCTTGATGGAAGGACCCTTGCCCTCAAAACCTGTCATCTGGGACACTGGGATGTGCTGGGTGTCCCCACACAGGTGCGTCACCTCCTCATCTGGCACAGGCTGCAGGTAGGCCGTCCCCAGTTGGCACGTAATGGAAGGCATCAATCTTCATCAGAAGGCTTTTCTGAATGTCGTAGTGGAGGTCATGGACAGATGGCAAAGCTGGGGTTGTAATCATAGTTCCGAAGACCCTCTGGGTACTTGCAGTGCTCAGTCAGGATGTCACTGGCCGCAATGAAGAGCTGTGGGTGCAGTGAGTCTGCGTCCTGGGCCACTCAGTGTGCAATCGTAGTTGAAGCCATAGACTTCAATATCATGCAGGCCGATCTCGTTGTTGGCATTGATGGCCATTGGGTTCAGGAGACTGCTGACGTCGGGGGGCAAGAATTCGTGCTAGTCCCCACAAGTCCTGGTAACGAGCCTACAGGTGCGCGCTGAGCTCCAAGCCGCTCGCTGTCGCTGGGGTGGGTGCAGAGCGTGGAGCACCCTGGCAATGGTGCCAGGACCCTAGGGCCGCAGCCAGGGCATGAGGGTGAGGACCAGGCGGTTCGCGGCCTGCAGTGGCCTTCTCACCGCAGCCTGCATGGAGCAGCCGCCTGCAGCCCCACACCCCCCTGCCCTCTGCTCGCTGCCAGTGCAGCCCTCCGCCTATACGGCGCTCTCTGACTTGTGTAATCTAATTTTTCTCAGCATTCAGACCATTAATTTTGTCTGTAAATATAATAGCTGCAGGTGAATATTTTTGCTCTTTTTTGCTAGGCATGATTTATTTATTTACTTTTCAGGGTTTAATCATATTTTTTTGGCATTAAACATTAGGCTCAGATTATCTCCCAAAAGACATAACTTTTAATATCATGGGGACATTAAATTTAATCATCTTTGGCAATTAATTGATGCTACCCTGGAAAATTAGCTTAGAGCAGCTGCAAACACGTGGAGTCCTGTGTCTTCCCCCATATTAGGTCTGATAAAACAGTGGCTGAGACCCTGCATTGCAGCCGGTTGACCTTCCCGAGGTGCAGAAATATGTATCCTGTCCTGGGTCTCCTTCACTGAACTGCAGGGAATTCACTCCATTGTCCACTCTTTTGAGACCATCCATATTCCTTTTCCATTTTAATTATTGTAAAAAGTGAAGCTAATCTTTTTAAGAATATGAACCTTTGGAGGTTGCTGTTCTATATTCTGTAGACATCTCTATGGACCCTGGCAACCTCCTCCTAAAATATCCCCACACCTTAACTTTTCTTGTGGGTTGGAGATGAAATAAAGAAATTGACATTTTTAAGAGCACGATCAAGAAATCCATCTCATATATACTGTATTCCTGTATCTGCACCATGAAAACACAGCTGAAGAGAGTTAATGAACCTGAAAAATGAGCCTTTTGTCTCCTCAATTTTAGAAGAACTCTAAATGATGTTTCTCATTTTTGGACCATCTACAATTTTTCCTCTGTCTCCTTTCTAAAGAATCTTTATGTTTACAGTATCAAAGGTGCTCTTTGTGAATAAGATGGGGAAGACAGAAAACAGTTTTTCCTAAAGTATCCGGAAGGCAAGAATTCCAAACAAAGGTGTTTTTAACTAAAGATATCCTCCGAGAGACCACGGGCAGGAGATGTCTTTTCTCGCTGAGCTAATTATGGGAGGTCCTGGGGTGGAGAGAACAAAGGAGCTTGGTGCAGGATGCAGAGACCCCGCATGAGTGAAGTCACAAAGCCAAGAACAGATGCTCTCTTTCTTTGGAGTTGGAATCTAGCAATCTTTCTCTCCATCATGTCTTCTTTTCCTCGCTTGCTGCTTCTCTCCCTAGTGCGATTTTGCTAAACATGCCTTTGGGAGGTGCGCGTAGGTGTATTTTTAGTGTGTTTCTCTTACAACAGCCAATTGTCTCAGTGGGTTTCATAGAATATTTACAGTGAGGTTTTCTCTACTTGTCCCATTCAGAAATGTCCTCTTCACCTGCTCCAAATAAATCCCTCCTGTATTTAATTGTACAGAGGAACGCACGTGGGACAGATTTGCTGGATAGGGATTTCTCTTGGTTTCTGAGACTAGAGATATAACTGAGACCCTCTTCCTTTTTGTTTTAATAAGCACTATGTGCTCTGATTAAATTGCTTTTCATATTTATTTCTATCAATGTCATGGGACTTTCACTATACAGACACTCAAGTTAGTCCCTCACTTTTGAGAAATTGCCTTCCTTCTCTGGAAAGCTTTTATGGAACATGGGAATGTATGGAGCTTTTATTAATAAATAAAATCTGTGGATCATACTAAAACCAAAATGTTGCCAGAAAAACATCATCAGAAGTTCAGCTTTTCCTTCTTTGGAATTATTCTCTATTTGCTCAGAATAAACAATAAAACCAAGAACTTCAGTGCTGACCAACTCACTTTGGCCATAGTAAGTGTTTTGTCTCCTCCGTGTTCTATTTAACTGCTGGCTATGTTCACACACACACACACACACACACACACATACACCGGTGAGTGTGTGTGTGTGTGTGTGTGTGTGTGTGTAAGTGTGTGCTACTCACCTGGGTGGCTCGATTTGCAGTCACTAGCCACTGTGGCTCTTGGGCCCTTGCAACGTGGCTAGTCTAAATCGAGACATTCTGTAAGTATACTTGTAAAATATGCACTGGATTTCAGAGACTGAAAATTTGTAAAATATCTCAATTGTTTTACAATTGATTACATGTTAAAATAATAATGTTTTGGACATATTGGGTTAAATAAAACATGTTATTAAAATTAATCTTTTCTGTGTTTTAAACTTTAAAAATTTTACCTTTTAAAAACTCTTTCTACATTTTCCTTTTTCTTTTTCTTTTTTTTTTTTTTGAAGGGGAACAAGACTTTTATTGGGGAACAGTATGTACTTCCAGGCCTTTTTTTCCAAGTCAAGTTGTTGTCCCTTCAATCTTAGTTGTAGAGGGTGCCGTTCAGCTTCAAGTTGTCCTTTCAGTCTTAGTTGTGGAGGGCGCAGCTCAGCTCCAGGTCCAGTTGCCGTTGCTAGTTGCAGGGGGCACAGCCCACCATCCCTTGCGGGAGTTGAACTGGCAACCAACCTTGTGGTTGAGAGGACATGATCCAACCAACTGAGCCATCTGGGAGCTCAGTGGCAGCTCATTGACTGATTTCATTCTAGTTGCGGAGGGTGCACCTTGCAGGCCCACATGGGAATCGAACTGGCAGCCCTGTTGCCCAGAGCTCGTGCTCTAACCAACTGAGTTACCCATCCGCCCCTCTTTTTTACATTTTTAACATACGTATGTGGCTCACGTTATATTTCTCCTGAACATCACTGGTATGGGCAGTACACCCATTACCTAAAAGCCCAGGTAAGGGGCTGTGTAGCTGATAGTCCCTCTCTATGTACCTTATGCTTGACTATAATTATCATTTTGGATCCAGTGAATCTTTTGGACTCAATGTGTCTTTTTACAATACTAGACAATGTTAGTTAGATGTTCTTAGATGCTTTTTTTTTTTAACACAACAAAAGTATTAACCATAAAGAAAGGAATCCATACTACAAAAGGAGACCATGTACAGATACTGCATATTTAGGAAATGTATAATATATATAAGTGTATAATTGCTACAAATGAGATATGGCTTAGTTTTTGTATTAACTTTCCACCCTTCCTCACTAGACAGCATACACTTTGAGCCAGGTTTGAGTAAATCCATCACTTTTGGGCCTGGTTTTTCTGTCATTTGTGTCTTGTGTGCCCTGCTCTGTGTTTATTTCCTACCGTTCTGCTCTGGAATCCTTGTTTCCTGATATCAGGACTTCCTATCCCAATCGCAGAGATAGCTTTTGGTCTTTTTGCAATTGCTCAATAGAAGGATTTAAAATAAAACATCTTCAATAAATTTCTATAACTGTCTCTATTCCCAACAGCACAGGCTCTGAGGAGATTTACTCTGTCTACCCCGCTTTCTGCAAATGGTCTGGTAGGGGTGGCATCTCTTTATGTTTTCTCTGCTCTGAATACTGTATAACTTGCAAAGCTGGGGGCTGCTCTCTGTTCTGCATCTTTCTTATCTACTTGAGTTGTATGCTTACAAAGCCATCTTGGCTTTTGGTGAGAGAATAGTGTCCACAATGAGTCTAAAATGATAATCGCTCTTCAATTTGTTCAGACAGACTAGAACTCTGCAATGCTTTTCTGTTTCACTGTTAAATAGCTATCCCCCCTCTACCCCATCAAGGTCATAAATAGTTGATCAAAATATTTAGCCAATAAAAATAGTTCCCATCCTAGAGGGGAATTTCTCCATTTCTTTATTCCAGTTTAAGAGGTATCAAAACCCACATTGGGATTCAAGCTGTACTAGGCACTCACAATGTGCAGAAAAGTATACAGAATGTTTATTTTTAAACATTTTCTTGGGTCAAACCAATATTTGGTATACCAAGCTTAGAAATAACAACCTAAGAAGGTGCAGGGTAGGTTATATGAAAGAATGCGTTTTTCAAGTAAAAAAACCCAGCTTGTTGGTTAAGCCACTGATGTCCTTCTGCTTTCATCATAATTGCTCAAGAAAACTTGATGCTTGTGATTTTCTTTTTTTATTTTTCAGTTTTCATTTTTATCTTTTTTTTGTAACTGAAATTTCTAGATTGCTTCTGGACGACTCAGGAAGATAGAGACAAAATTAACGGGAGAAATGCTTTGTGCATTGTTCTCACTAGACAGAGACCACTTTTGTACGGCCCAGGTACTGCCCCAGTCTGGTTATTCTTCAACATTTTAGAGTCCCAAGGAGTTTGTCCTTGGGGTCAGGATTGCATTGCTGGTTATGTGTGTGTGTGTGTGTGTGTGTGTGTGTGTGTGGTGGGGGGGGGTAGGATTAACTTCCAGCCTAAGCCACTTTTTAACAAATTATGCAGCTCCTTGATCTTTTAGAAAGGTTTGCTGTACTTGTCAAATAATAGGTGCTTAACAAATGATACTGGAATACATAAACAATTGAGTGGAAGGAGGGATGTTTATTCCCTTCTTGTTTTGGTTTTGAAATTTAATCACTAACAGTAATCACAACTTTGAACAGTAATCACAACCATTGTTTTTCTGATATTCCAGGAATCTTTCAGTTTCCTAATAAGTGTCAGAAAGTCTTTCAAACTTAAATTTAATTCCTTAAAAAAAAAAAAAAAAAGACCTGGAGAGACATTTCTCCAAAGAGGACATACAAATGGCAACTAGACATACGAAAAAATGTTCAACATCACTAATCATCAGAGAAATGCAAATAAATAAAAAAATAGACACAGCTCTCAGCTTTCAGCTTTCGGCTCAGAGCAGGCCAAGTTGCCACTTTCTTCTGTCGTCCCGAATCGGATTCATCCTACACCAGCCACTTCCACCATACCGCCTGCCCAAGTTCAATCCCAACGAGATCAAAGTCATATACCTAAGGTGCATCAGTGGGGAAGTTGATGCCACGTCTACCCTGGCCCTTAACATCGGCCCCCTGGGTCTGTCTCCAAAAGAGGTTGGTGGTGACATCGCTAAAAAATCGGTGATTGGAAGGGTCTGAGGATGACAGTGAAACTGACCATGCAGAACAGACAGGCCCAGACTGAGGTGGTAACTTCTGCCTCTGCCCAGATCATCAAAGCCCTCAAAGAACCACCAAGAGACAGAAAGAAGCAAAAACATTAAGCACAGAGGAAATATCACTTTTGATGAGATTGTCAACATCACCCCACAGATGCGGCACTGATCTTTAACTAGCGAACCCTCTGGAACCATTAAAGAGATCTTGGGGATGCCAGTCTGTGGGCTGCAACATGGATGGCCGCCACCCTCATGTCATCAACAGTGGTGCAGTGGAAGGCCCAGCTAGTTAAGAACTACAAAGGAAAATATTTCAATTAAAGATCATTTGACAACAAAAAACAAATAAATAAAAATAAACATAGATGGCATAATTTATAGAAACAGGGGTACAGTGTCACTGGCTACACTGTACTTTAAGTATGGGCTTAATTAAAATATTCATACTTTGGGGAAATCACAGTTTTTCTTTTTTTGGAGTAAGCTTTCACTCAACGTGGTCTGATTTTCTTTCTTTCCTCAATTTATTTGATTTTTGAAAAAGTTTTTATTAAAATATAGCTAACATACAACATTATATTAGTTTCAGGGGCACAACATAGTTATTCAACATTTATATACTTAACGAAGTGATCACATAAGTCCAGCAACCATCTGACACTGTACCTGCTATCACAATATTATTGACTATATTCCCCATGCTGTACGTTACATCTCCATGACTTAATTTGTTTTATACCTGGAGATTTGAACCTTTTATTCCCCTTCACCTTCCACCCACCCCTTTTTAATTTTTCAATTACAGTTGACATTCAATATTATTTTATATTAATTTCAGGGGTACAGCATAGTGGTTAGACATTTGTATAATTTAAGAAATAATCCCACTGTCTAGTCTAGTATTCACCTGGCACTATACAAAGTTATTACCATACTATTGACTATATTCACTATGCTTTAAATCCCCATGACTATTTTGTAACTACCAGTTTGTATTTCTTATTCCCTTCATGTTTTATACCCTGCTCCCCAACCTCCTCCCATCTATTACCCCAACAAATCTAGTACCCATCTGACACTAAACGTAGTTATCACAATATTATTGACTATATTCCTTATGAAATACCCGACATCCCCATGACTACTGTGTAACAACCAATTTGTACTTCTTAATCCCTTTCCCTTTTTCACTCATCCTCAACTCCCCTTCCATCTGGCAACCATCAAAATGTTCTTTGTATCTATGGGTTTGTTTCTGTTGTGTTTTTTTATTTTGTTCTTTAGATTCCACATATAGGCAAAATCGCATTTCATCTGTCTTTCTCTGTCTGTCACGCCACTCAGCACAATACTCTCCAGGTCCATCCATGTCACTGTAGATGCAAGAGCTTAGTCCCTTCCCTGGCTGAGCAATATTCCATTGTATATATGTACCACCTCCTACTTATCTGTTCTTTCAGTGACACCAGGCTGCCTCCACATCTTAGCCATTGTAAACAATGTTGTGATGAATACATGGACGCACACATCCCTTCGAAGTAGTGTTTGGATTTCTTCAGATGAATAACCTGAAGTGGGATTACTGGGTCTTTCTTTGTCTCTTGTTATAGCCTTTGTTTTAAAATCTATTTTGTCTGGTGTAAGTATTGCTACCCCAGCTTTGTTGTTGTTGTTCTTTTCATTTCCATTTTCATGAAATATCCTTTTCCACCCCTTTACTTTCCATCTCTGTGTGTTTTTCAATCTAAATTGAGTGTCTTGTAGGTAGTATATATAAGGGTCTTGTTTTCTTGTCCATTTAGCCATCCTATGTCTTTTGAGTGGAGCATTTAATCCATTTACATTGAAAATAATTGTTGATAGATACGAACCTATTGCCATCTTATTATTAATAATTTTTATCTTTTTTTTTTCCATCTTAAAGAAGTCCCTCTAACATTCCTTGTAGTACTGGTTTGGTGACGATAAACTCCTTTAGCTTTTTCTTGTCTGGGAAGCTCTTTATTTGTCCTTATATTTTAAATGATAGCTTTGCTGGGTCGAGCAGTCTTGATTCTAGGTCCTTGATTCTCATCACATTGAATATTTTGTGCCAATCCCTTCTGGCCTGCAAAGTTTCTGGTGAGAAATCAGCTGACAATCTTATGGGACTCCCTTATAAGGCACTAGTTGCTTTTCTCTTACTGCTTTTAGGATTCTCTCTTTGTATTTAATCTTTGCCATTCTAATTATAATGTGTCTTGGTGTGGGCCTGTTTTTGTTCATCTTTTTTGGGACTCTCTGTGCTTCCTGCACTTGTATGTCTAGTTCGTTCACCAGGTTAGGAAAGTTTCCAGTCATAATTTTTCAAATAGAGTCTCAATCCCTTGTTTTCTCTGTTCTCCTCTGGTACCCCTATGATGCAAGTGTTGTTATGCTTGATGCTGTCTCAGAGATCTCTTAAACTATCCTCAGTTTTTTGGATTCTTTGTTTTCTTTGCTGTTCTGATTGGGTGTTTCTGATAGCTTGTCTTCCAAATCACTGATTTGATCCTCATCTTCGTTTAGTCAGCTGGTGATTCCTTCTAGTGTATTCTACATTTCAGTTATTGTATTTTTCACTTCTGACTGTCTCTTTTTATGTTTTTTTATGTCATGTTTAATGCTTGCCATCTCTTTGTTGAAGTTCTCACTAAGTTCCTTGAGCATCCTTATAACCATTGTTTTGAACTCTGTATCTGGTAAGTTGCTTGCCTCCATTTTGTTTAGTTCTTTTTTTTCTGGAGTTTTCTCCTATTCTTTCATTTGGGACACATTTCTTTGTTTCCTCATTTTGGCTGCCTTTCTCTGTTTGTTTCTATGTATTAGGTAAATCTGCTACATCCCTCAATTTTGGCTGGGTAGCCTTATGTAGTAGGTGCCCTCTAGGGCCCAGTGGCACAGTCTCCCTGGGAACCTGCACTGGGTGCTCTAGAAATGTCCTTTGTGTGGATTGTGCATGCCTTCCTGTTATAGTTGAAACTTGGTTACTATTGGCACATCAGTGGGTAGAATGGACCCTCAAGCTGATTGGCTATGGGGTTTGGCCATGTCCACAGCTTACAGGCCTGCTGTATGGGAGTCTTACCCCACTAGTGGTATTCACCCCAGCAGGCTCTGGTGCCTTGAGACCACCCTTTGGTTGTGCTGTTTGTGGGGCCAATTGTTTGGTGCTCTACTATGGTCTGAAGCCAATCTTCTGGGGCCTCTTATGAGTGGCTCCAGTGCAGGCCCAGGTCAGCCACTGCCTGTGACTGGCTGGGGACTAACTGGTAAGAGCTACAAAGCAATCCATATGACCCAGCAATTCCACTCCTAGGTATCTATCCGGAGAAATCCAAAATTCTAATTTGAAAAAAATTTGTGTACCACTATGTTTATTGCAGTACTACACACAATAGCCAAGACATGGAAACAACTGAAATGCACATCTGTAGATGACTGGATTAAGAAACTGTGGTACATTTATACAATGGAGTATTACACCGCCGTAAAGAAGAATGAAATATTACCATTTGCAACAATACGATGGACCTAGAGAACATTATGCTAAGTGAAATAAGTCAGACAAAGAAAGACAAATACCATATGATCTCAGTTTTATGCGGAATCTAAAGAGAAGAATAAATGAATGAACTAATCAGAAACAGCCTCAGAGATATACAGGAAAAACTGAGGGTTGTGAGATGAGAGGGAGGGTGGGGATGAGGGAGAAGGTGAGGGGATTAGAAAGCACAATTGGAAACCCCAAGATTGCCATGGGGATACAAAAGTCAGTTTGGGGAATATAATCAATAATGTTGTAAAGATTTTGTAAGGTATCCAATGGACACTTGTCTTATTAGGGAGACCACTTCAGCAATGCTGTAGATGCCTGATCACTGCACTGTCCACATGAAGCTGAACAATAATGAATGTCAACTATAATTATATATATATATATACACATATATATAGTGTCAACTATAATATATATATATATATATATATATATATATATATATATATATATATATATATATATATATATATATTTTACAAGAAGTGGAGTACAGCATTAGGAATAGAGACAATGGAAATGTAATGGCTGTGTGTGATGTCAGAGGGGTAGTAGATTGGGGGAGGGGGTTATCACTTTGTGAGGGATATAAATGATAAATGTCTAACTCTTACATTGTTTTGTACACCTGAAACTAATAATAAAAAAAAGGTATCTGAATTATCAAAGCGGTACATGACCCCCAGGAAGCTAAGACCCATTCCCTAGAACAAAGAGAGTTTTGCTATGCTTAGAAACTTCCAGATTTGACCAGAGTAGCTCACACTACTGGGATGCACTTTCACACTTCAATAGCAGTTCTCCGTCTAGCTATAAAAACTCGTCAAGGACATATTGTAGTAATTCCATAAAAATCAGAAATTTAGAATTTATTTAGAATAAAGAGCACTATATACAAGACTAAAAGACCAAAGATTCTTCTCTTGGCAGGAAAGAACATTATCAGATTCATGAAGTTCCCTTGTATTTATAGTTCAACCTCCCACATTAATTGTGATTTCACTAAATAAAAGCTTTATACTTCAAAAAAATAAAATAAAGTAAGTTGAAAGAGGAAATGTTTTGATAGCTGAAATCATGGTAAATATAGGAAAATGAAAATAAAGATTTCAGGAAATGTGGCAGGAAAATAAAAAACAATCCATGGTTATTTGCTGCCTGTGCTAAACTTGGAGGCATGTGGGAGAGGCCGCGCTGCAAGCTGAGGATTTCTGCCACCAGTACCAGGACTAGGGTAGCCCCCAAAAGTGCCAGGACACCCCAAGGCTTGCTGCCACCTGCCAGCTCCCTTTAGGTTCAGCCTCTGATAAAGCCTCGTGCAGTACACAAGTTGGCTGAGACAGGGTCTCAGGGAGTCACTAGAGGGGGAAGAATTGTGGTCACTAGGCTAATGTAAATTTTGATTTGGTGCCAGTGTTGAGCCTCAAGCTACTCAGCAAAAGTCTCAGAGCACACTGAGGTCAGTTGTTGCCTGGCTGGGATCTGTTGGACTCTGATGGTTTTCCAAGAAAGAGTGCAATGTGGGCAGGGCTGGCTGCTCTTGCAGAAAGTGCCTCCAACAATGTTGGGGGAGTTGGTTGGGGGTGGAGGTGAGGGGTGAGGAAAGGGGGGAGGGTTCCAGTGAGTCAGCAGGATGTAGCAGCAGAGTTCACCAAACCAATCAGATTTAGATTTGGCTGTTGGGGGGCGGGCTCAACAGAAGAAAGATGGCGCCCTCCTGCCAGCTGCATGGGAGGAGGACTTCCTCACAGGAAAGTGGCTGCTGTCCTCTAGCTCTCAACCTGAAACAACACAACTCAGTTTGACCCCCATATGTCTCTGACACACTGCGAGTTACTGTCCCTCCACTGGAGCCCAAGGTGAGTGCCTGGGAGTGAGAGAGTTTGTGTGTGGGCCCTTTAAGAGGATGCCTGGGTTTTCCACAGCCTTCCGTCCCACCCAGATGGTCGGAATCTCCACTGTTTTTCACAAATAGATGTTGTGGGGGCTCCTCTTCCTGGCACCAGTACTCTGGGCTGGGGAGGCCAGTGTGGGGCTGGGGTTTCTCGCGCCACAGTTGGGAACCTCCACAGCCAAGATATCCCTCCTGGTTCTTAACCGCCATATGGAGATTTGGGGTTAGCCAGTTCCATGTCTCTGCTCCTCCTACCAGTCTTGACGTGGCTTCTTCTTTATATCCTTAGTTATAAAACTTCTGTTCAGACAGACAGATGGTTCTTCAGGTTGATTGTTCTATAATTTAGTTGTAATTTTAATTTGTTCACGGAAGGAAGCAGGCATAGTGTTCATCTACTCCGCCATCTTGGATCTCCCTTTTGGTCTGATTTTCTAAAGTAGCAAACAAACCAATTTTTCAATTCTTTTATTTATTTATTGGGGAAGGGGAACAGGACTTTATTGGGGAACAGTGTGTACTTCCAGGACTTTTTTTTTTTCCAAGTCAAGTTGTTGTCATTGCAATCTTAGTTGTGGAGGGTGCCGTTCAGCTTCAAGTTGTTGTCCTTTCAGTCTTAGTTGTGGAGGGCGCAGCTCAGCTCCAGGTCAGTTGCTGGTGCTAGGTGCTAGTGCTAGTTGCAGGATGCACAGCCCACCATCCCTTGCGGGAGTTGAACCGGCAACCTTGTGGTTGAGAGCCCACTGGCCCATGTTGGAATCGAACCGGCAGCCTTCGGAGTTAGGAGCACGGAGCTCTAACCGCCTGAGCCACCAGGCCAGCCCCAAACAAACCCATTTTCAATTCTGAATGTTCTCTGGGGCAAAAATAGTAAAACACAAAAATTCCCCAAATTTATTTGAAAGGCATTTCAATGTGCTCATTTTAGCTCTCTCATAGCTTCTGTGCCTATGAACTAAGTAGAACTCAGCTTCTCACAGGGGTTTATCTCTAACTGTACTAACAAGAAGTGGGGGTGGGCAGGGAGGAGAGGCCCACCTCAGCAGGGCCATGGAGTCTGGCTGGTTACCTTGCCCTGGGTAATTATGAGTAACTAGAAAGATGTACTTTGTTCATTCATAGTGCTGTCAGTGGTGGCCCTGGAGCATCAGGTCCCTCCAGGTGTTGTCCAGAGGTTTGCTCTGGCCTGGGGTTTCAGTTGCTGCTCTGCCTCATGAAGTGCCACCAAGCGTATGGTCACCAATTCATGGGCGTGTTCCATTCAAATTAGTGGATTGAACTAAGAGTAACTGCTCTGAGCTGCTGTGTGCTTTAGAGCTAGAATATGAGCTTCTAAAAAACTGATGGAAATTCCAGGACTGAGTCTTCATCTGCCTGCCAGGCCCCTCAGAGGAAGCTGGTCAGTACTGGGGCCTTGGGCCAGGCTGTCAGGGCAGGTCCTGACACTTCTCTGTCCTGGTCACGCTAAGTGCCCAGCTGAGGTTACTGACACAGGTCAGTGCTCGCAGAGGAAAATAACCGTGTCCTCATGGGTCTGCTGCTTCTGGGGGAACAGCTTGCTGCTGACTGGCAGGCAGCCAGTTGAAATTCCCCAGAGTGAGAGGAGCCCTACCTCCTTATAGTTTGCTGTCCAAACAGGCAGAGCAGTCTTACAGAGAGTGGGCTTTCAGTCAGTACTTGGCTCCGAACCTTCTCATGGCTTCCTGTTGCGCTCAGCATCAGTTCCACAGCCTTTAACCCAGCCTAACTTCTACACTTCTCTCGTGTGCGCCACTCCATCTGTCACCTCAGAGCAAGTATATGCTCGCCCCAGATTCGTGTGCTTCTGTTCCCTCTGCCTGGAATGTTCGCTGCCTCAGGCAGTGCTCCATGTCATCTTACAAGAAGCTTTCCCTGACCTCCCTTTGTACAATAGACTCTCCCCACCAACCTTGTAATTCATCATCCTCTCCTCTTTTACCTTGCTTTATTTTCTCCTATATCCCTTATCTCCGCCTGACAATTTAGATATTATTTATCTCCCATCATGAGTGGAAAAATTTGTCCACTATGTTTATTTACTGCTGGATCCCAGCGCTTAGCACAGTGCTGATACAAAATAGATACTAAGTCCAGTTCAGTCATGATTAAATAAATAAACAAGTATTGAATGCAATCATTTGGAAAATAGGGGTGTATTTGTCAAAGTTATTATTACAAGGAAACTATCCTATGCACTCCTTGATTGCACAAAACATATCTTTGCTTTTGTCATTGGGTCAACCATCATTCTACTTCAGACCAATAGCAGATGGGTGTTTGGGAATCCCATCCCCTGTTGTGTCTCCCCGTCACCTAACACAGGAACACTGCTTCTCTTGGTTCTAAATTTCAGCTTGGCAGAGCCCCTGCAGGGGTCTCAGCATACCTCAGCCTGGCAGCCCCTCATTTTATTCTTGTTCCCAGAGATCAAACCTATGCAGCATCACCAGGGTAGACACCCCCTTCCCTCATGATGAAACCTCCCTTTGCCTCTTTTCCTGCCACTGCTCTTAAGATGATCTGTTATCAATGTCGACTCAAGCTGAACTTCAAAAGGAAGGAGGGACCCATCCCTCCTCTCCCTAGGGGCCCCCAGGCTCCTAGACAGTTTTACCTACTCCCTTCCTAGCATCTTTCTTTTTTTAACTGAAATACAACTTATATAAAATAACATACGCAGATCTTAACAATTCAGTTAGATGAGCTTGGACAAATATATACAGCTGTGTAATCTCCATTCCAGTCAACATTTCCACGGTCCAGTGTTCCCCCTTTTGCTCTTTCCCAGGCCCTCCCCAAGCCCTGTAGGCACCCCCACTGCTCCAGTATCTATACCAGAGCTCATTCTATTCTAGAATGTCACACACATGGAATATACAATAGGTGCTCTTGAGATTCACCCATGTTGTTTTGTGTTTCAATAGTTCTTGTTATTGCTAAGTAGCATTCTGTTGTATGTAAATACCCAAATTTGTTTGTTCATTCACCTATTGATGGACCTCTGGGTTATTTCCAGCTTTTTGTTATTATGAATACAGCTGTTACAAACATTCTTGTATTAGTCTTTGAGTGAACAGATGTTTTTACTTCTATTGGATAAATAGGAGAAAAATTGCTGGTTCATCGAGTAGATACATGTTTGACTGAATACAGTACTGCTGAAATATTTTTCAAAGTGCTGTATCATTTTTCATTTTCCCTAGAAATATATGACACTTGCTATAGTCAGGCTTTTTAATATTAGCCAAGTTAATCAGTGTGAAGTGTCATCTCATGGTAGTTTTAATTTGCATTTCCATAGTGATGAATAATACTGAGCATCTTTTCATGTGCTTATTAGACACTCATGTATTTTCTTTTGTGAAGCGTCTATTCAAGTCTTTTGCCCATTTTTAAGTATTGGGTTGCCTATTTTATTTTATTTTCAGAGGATAAATGTTATCTCTCATTGAGGTGTGATTGACATGTAACAATATATTAGTTTCAGGTGTACCACCTAATAGTTCAATATTTTATATACATCGTGAAATAATCACCACAATAAGTCAACATCCAGTGGCTTACCCTCTTATTAAAATGAGGACAGTTCTTTGTCAAGTTCTTGGTCAGATATATGTGTTGCTGATATTATCTGCCAGTTTGTGTCTTGCCTTTTCATTTTCTTAAGTATCCTCCTAGCGTGTTTCTTTGTGCCTTTTCAGGAATCCTTGTGACAGCTGTAGTATTATGTGTTATGCTTATTTAATTCTTATGGTGTTTCTCACAACTTACTTAATAGTAGACTCCTTGAAACTGGGCCTTGCCTTCTAATCTTTATATTTCTTCTTCTCACCCCACGAGCAGAGCCGAAATCATCCTCCTGGTGGGTAACATTTGTTGATGATGGATTGGCTTTTATACCAACTCTGTAGCCAGGCTAACAGCTCTGTGCTGTTTCCTATTGAATTATAAGCTGGCTTTGTGAGGGTTTAAGGCTCTTTTTTAAGTACAGTATTGTATAGAGAATGGGTTCTCAGAATACTTTTTGCTTTGGGTCCATGAGCTCTGTGAAAGCAAAGGTCTTGTTCAACACTGGTCTCCGGCACCCCTCTACCATGCTGAGCATGGTAGCTGGCACCCAGTAGATGCTCATTAAATATCCCTTGGATGAAATGAGTAAATATGCCCAGGAAGCACTTGTGTGGCCCTGTTAACTCCAGAGGAAAGGCTCACAGCCAGGATGTACATGGTTAACAGAGCTCAGTGTTACCCCTGAAAATTCTTGCAGGAGGGAAGAGTCTGAGAGGGAGAGAAAAAAATTGCTGTGTTCCTGTCTTTCAGTCTCTTGGGTTTAATCTATTTCTGATCTTTGATTAGAAATCAAACATTTGCTCATGCATCTTTGATAATACCAGTTATCTTTTGAAATGAGTTTTTGAATACCAAGGGTTTCAGGCAAGATTTGCAGATGTCGGTTTCTGTTCCTACAATGTTCATTTGAGAGAACATCATTTCCATGATAAGATCTAATTAGTCCTCTTGAATCAATCTTCAGTGTCCCTCATAAATCTACCACTTTAATACTTTAAACCAGAGCCATTTATTTTTTAAGAAAAGGGTCAGCGTGTTTTTAAATCGATCTATGGTGCTGCATAAATAATGTAAGGAGAACTGGATTTCCATATTTTCAGTGACGTAAATAACAATATGATATCTCAAACTATTTCTAATAGGTCTTAGTGATGAATGACGGTTCCGTCCTTGGCTCTGACATTTACAGTAGGATAATCGCCAGCTAATAAATTCTGTGTACCTGAGAGCAGCGAGCGGATGATGGAGGTGAAGGGAAAGCCATCTTTAGATTCCTACAGGGTGACTCTCACTGAACCTTGTGGTAGAGTCACTTTCGTCAGTGGACCTTGGGCTGTTCAGTGGCTAGTCAACCATGAAAGAAGTTGAGATGAAATCAAAACTTCCATCCTTTGTCCTTTCCGAGTGTCCTTAGCTGTTTTCACCTTCTAAGCAGCAGATGGCTCAGTGACTTAGTTCTCGATGGTGAACCATGCACCTCAATTCCTCCTCAGCTCCAACATGGACTTGAGAATAGACACTGCTTCTCTCAGTGCTGGCTTCCCACAGTTACTGCTTCCTCGGTATGTGCTTTCCTGTGTGGGTCTGTCTGGCTGCATCCTTGTATGGCTCCAGCGTCACTCTAGGTTCTTACAGCTTTTCAAGGAAGATGGTAATGATCTACTACAGTAGTTACTCATTAAGTGCTTGTATAGCAAGGAGAGGCCTGTGTAGCTGTGCCGTGGCTGGAGGAGACATTTCTGCCCAAACTTAAACTGGAAATGCTGTGGAGCCCTGCAGGCTTGAGGGTCACTGGATGGTAGCCCTAGGCCAGCCAGGTGCCAGGAAGCCGCAGCTTGCCTGTGTGCCAGCAGAGGCCAGGAGCCCATCCAGCCCACAGCTTGCCCTGTCCCTGGCAGGTGAGGGTGTGGGTGTGGGCATTCTGCCACGAAGAGCCCCCTCCCTCTGCATTCTGGAGGTGAGAAGCTCTCATCTCCTGCCTCTTCTTACTCTGTGTGATAAATGACTCATTTATCTTCTGGCCACTTAGCTGCAGTGTGAAGAGGGTGCCGGCTTAATAGACAGTTGCAACTGGACTGGAAGCATCAGATGTGAAGCAGCGTTTTTTAAAAAAAACCTACCTTTTTATTGTAGTTT
The DNA here is from genome assembly GCF_036562045.2 of Rhinolophus sinicus. Lineage (NCBI taxonomy): Eukaryota > Metazoa > Chordata > Mammalia > Chiroptera > Rhinolophidae > Rhinolophus > Rhinolophus sinicus. Next base: position 64,998,460 of record NC_133755.1, on the reverse strand, counting down.
CTGCCGAGGCACACTGCTGGCCTGGCCCTTCCTGGAGTGACCCCCCTCCACAGGGCAGTGAATTTGCCCCCTGAATGGTGCCATACAGACTTTAGGGAAGGTGACATCTGGGAAGCTCCATGTCATGGCCTCAGCTCTCTTTCTCTGAGATATTTATAGGCGAAGAGATTAGGCAGCTGGCCTGAGATGTTTGCATAAATGTGGCGCTTATTCAATGATTTCATTCCAAGCCAGTTATCTCTGCCCTGCTCTCACCCAGGTCCTCCATTATTCTGTACTTATCTTACCATTTTTGTGATGCAGCTTATTAAACCATTAAAGAGCAACAATTCTTGCTAGGGGGTGGGGGTAGCACCAGGATTCCACTGGGCACTGACCTGTCAGAACAGGGGACGTCCTATCAGGATTTGGAAACGATCGTTTTCATAGATTGGATAATTCTGATAAATACTTTGGGTCTCCAGAGTCAGAAGGGTGGAATTGATTGGGGTGGAGGGAAAGAGAAAACAGAGCTGGTCTCTAAAGCAGGGCTCCAGGGAGTGGGGATAGAAGGGTGACCTTTCAGGAAGTCAATGGGGGGCAGTCAGGTGGGGCAGAGCCAGAGAAAGCGGGGTCTCATTGGGGGGATGTTTGCCTCCGCAGTGAGCGCAGTGGAACATTCCCTGGGAGGCAGAAAGCTGCCCTCACAGCTGCGGGTGGAGGAGGGACAGAATGTAAGAGGCCTGTGAGCAGCCAGAGGCCTGGCAGGCAGAGGGAGCGGAAACTGGGAAGTGGGCGATGCAGGACAAAGAAACCCCCTCATTGGTCTGAAACACGGAAAGGGAGTTAGAGGAACCGCATACGCAGCTGGGACATGTGAGCCGGTTCCATTGAAGGTGTAGTTCAGGAAGCAGACGCCACTGTACTGTTCCAAGGAATTAGGAGCCCTCAACATCACCAGATGGCGCAGGGATGGGGAAGTTAGGTGCCCGCCGCAGTCATTAGTGTCAAGGTCAGACTTCAGGGCTGTTCTCCAGGGCTCAGGCAGCTGCACACGCCTGGAAACCGCTGCCATCACCACATGTCTTTTGGCGCTGGGATAGGAGACCCAGCACTGCAAACACCTTGTCTGCTGGGCTTGAGTGTCAGCCCCCAGCTGCAGGATGAGGCCCCTGTCCTCGGTACCACCCACACGTACTGGCTGTGTGTCTTGTTGGCAGAGCCCTGGGAAATGCAGTTATGGCTTCAAGCGCCACAGTGTACAGAAGGGGAGGGGTGCCTGGACAAAAGCCACAGTGCCCCAGAGGGTCAGGGGACATGGCTAGCATTCTGCTGCCACACAAGCCTGAGAGAGGTCATTATCTGTCCTTGGTTGTCTTCTCAGACCTACTCTACCTCATCTAACGAGAGACCCATTTCCGCCCTGGAGTTAAATGTTTTGATGACATGTCTTCCTGAGGCACGTTGACTAAATCCTTAGAATACTTTGCAGATATAGCTGATTAAAAATGGAGAATTTAATACATGTCTTTAGACATGTATTAGAAGCTTGAAAATGTAGAAACAAGGAACTGAGCTGCTGGTAACTGAATATACCCGTCTCCTTGTCTAGTCTCCTGGAGCCATTTGTCTAGTTCCACATTGGATTGGTTACATGGTGCATGAATGTGCCTTTGGCATAAGCAAAAAAATGAAGCGCATGTTGACTCGGGTTCCAGGTCCCATTGTTTCCTCATTTTACCAAAGGGGGAGCTCCAGCAGGAGAGACTTGGGACAGATGTCACTGCTCTCTGCTCTCCACCTGCCAGCTTGTACTTGGATGAGCTTTGCTTTCACCTTGCTTGCCTCTCCCTGTAGCCCTTTAAGAACCTTGTGACTAGAGCAGTCCATTTTCTAAATTATAAAGACCTAGTAAAATTAGTTAGTGTCAGTGCCAGGATGTGGGAGAGTTGGACTTGTGTCCCGAGTGAAAGCTGCTCTCCCCGATCTGGTTTTACTGAACAAACATTCAAAGACCAATGACAAGACTGCAGTCCCAGGATGATTCATCTGCCACTCTGGGCCTCAGTTTCCCCCACGAGTTGCTAGTTGATGGTTTCACTTTGGGGCCTTTAAAAACTTTCTCACATTTTATGAATTTCTCTGAGATTAAAGTTCCAATTATAAATATAATATATGCACCTATAGTTAATCCACATTGTTGTTATAGAAAATTTAGAAAAAGAAAGCAGACTAAGACCATTCATAGCTCCTACACCCCAAGGAAGTCAGAATTTTTTGGTCATAGGATGTTCTTCCAATAACACAGCTCTTCAAACTTGCTCCACTTATTTCGAGGAAGAACTAGGTATAAAGAAAACTATACCCTGTTCAAATACCAGTTGCTATATATATATATTATGTATACTATATATTTTACACACACACACACACACACACACCCCAAGGTCTGACAATTAAGTTCGTGAACTTAATTGTGTGTGTGTGTGTGTGTGTATGCATGTGTGTATACCAGGCGTGCCAAAAAAATGTATACACATTTTAAGTGATGTTAACACTTTAGTAAACATTGCTCAAGCAGTAGTTCGCCGTAATCAGAAGTGTCTGGAAATTGATGGTAGCCACTTTGAGCACCTCTTATAATTGCAGAAGTCAAACGTGACTTGTATTCATCTTTTGTTATTGGTATATATTGAATATTACAATTTTAGCACAGTTTTCCTTTCTTAAAATGTGCCTACATTTTTTGGCACCCTCTGTATATGCTAAGGGAAAGCCACGTGGCTCCTTCAGCACAGGGAGGATTTGCGTTATGTCATAGATCATTGCTGCGTTTCCGTCCCTCAAAGTCATCTTTCTCAGCTCAGTCAGGTTTTCATTAGCTCTTTTGTTGGCTTCATATATAGCCCTGGGCCATTGGCGTTAGCCACAGACTGAAGGCATTTGCTTCACAGACGTACAAAAGAACAACCTTCCAAACACAAGTAGATAACTATCATGGCTGATAAATGCAAAAAAATGTAAATATTCCTCAGTTCATACTAACTTTGGATATTATGAATTACCTAGTAAAGATACTCCACTATATGTGGGGAAAACGATTTGGGGCATAAAAAGTACTTCACCCACATTCTCAAAATGTGGGCGACTGAGTTCCCTTCGGAACCTGCAGTTTAGGTTTTGTGAGCTGGTGGGCTTGTTTTCCTTTGGTTATTCAAACAGAGAGTGGGCTTAAATTGGAGCTCCATGCATAACCCCAGCAGCAATGGGGGCAGCTAGTCATGTAGCTGTCCCTGAGCCTGCCCCTCCCTCGTTAGAACTCCAGAACCCCAGCCCTACTGTTGTCCTCTCATCTCCAGGGCCTCCCTAGGTCCTCCAGTTCCTGGGTTCCTGGCTTGTTGGGGGCCAGGCAGAGGCGCTTGCTTCTTCTTGGTCTGTTTCTTTCTGTCTCCCGGAGGGAGGAGCAAAGCTCTTCACACACAGTCTGCTATGGGCAAAGTTATCATGTGGGAAAAGTAGTTTCAGTTGTCCCTCTTCATCTAAGGTGCAGGTGGGATAAGGAAAAAGTTACCTTTCTTACTGTGACAACCGAAGACAGCTTTCAGCCAAAGACTTCATTTGTAACAGTAGAATTTCCAGCATCAATGATGGGGCCTGGGGGTAGAATGAATGCATTTGGGGAACAGACATGCCCTGGTCTCCTTAAACCAGTCCACACTGGAGATGGCCTCTGCCACTCATTTCTAAGTCACTCTCTTATTTACACACGAAGTGCCACAATCTTGTATGTAACGCTGTATACATTGTTACGTATGTAGGCTCCCAGGTAATCACCAACCAGATCAAAACAAAAGGTTTCCAGCACCCTGGAAGGTTCCCGGACACCCCCACTCCCGCCCCCACAATTCCTAGTCAGCTGGAAGTATTTGACCCATTTGCAGATGAGCTAACTAAGGCTGGAGAAAGCAAAGCGCTAGACCTGGCGGTCTGGTCTGAATCCACACCGTCCTCCCAGTGAGCAAACCCTGACTAACATCGCCCTCTCTTGTGTAACTCCGCGTGGTGCAAGACTGCTTTTCCATCCCAGGGGGCAAAAATCCAGAAGCCTTTGAACCCCGGGTGCTGGGATGGTGAAGGGAGGGTGTTGGCAGCCTCTTGCCCTTGTCTGCCTCAGGGCGACCACCTGTGCAGACAGAGCCCCTGCCAGCCCAGGCCTCCCGCCCACCCACCCACGCTGAGGCTGCTTACTGGTGGAAGGGGGTGTGCAGATGTGCTGGGGGAAGCCGGGTCCTGTTATCTCAGGACAGGAGCCTCCCCGTCACATCTCTCTGCGCCTTGTTTCTCTTCTGTCTCTTCCCTGCCTTGTCCACCTGCCAGAGTGTGCAGCTCCCACCCACACATGCCAACCTGAGAGCCAGCCACGCCTTCCCCCTGAGGCCGCACTGTCACACCCCTCCCCTCCACTGTGCTGGTTGGGTCCCTGGGCTCTGAGCGAGCCCTGGAGTTTTTCCAACTGTGCTTGTATGTCCCCAGGGCCTGGGGAGACAAGAGCATGAGCCACCCACTCCCTGGGCTTTTGATCCTGCTTCAAATTACAGGTCTAACCTTTGAGTATTTCCTGGCTCCCTCCTTCACCAACTGTCCTGTACCTGGGTGTTCCTTTTCCTTCTTAAGGTGTCCCTGGGCATCCTGACACTGTGGGGCCCACACCTGCAATGCTGGCCTTTGCCCGGCCTCTCCTTCAGCCAGCGAGGAGCCTCCCTGCAGCTTAGGAAATGATTGTGTGGAAGGGAAATGTAGCAGAGGCCCCCAGCCGCACAGCTATGCTGCCAGAAACACCTGCTGCCTGCTACCTCCATATGCTCAAGGGAGAAAACTCCTGATGATTTGCCCAATAATAAGACGTAGAATTGGCTTGTGAACAAACAGCCTGAACTTTCATGTAGGCACCTGAGTACACACACACACACACACACACACACACACACACACACACACACACACGAGACATGTATACCCCCACATATGCACTACAAACTTCTGATTTTTTTCTTAAATGGAGATGCAACTAACAACAAATTGTATCTAGTTAGTGGCTTGAGTTAGGGCAGGCTGGTTAAAAGGGGTGACTGCAAGTAACCGAAAAACTGGCTTTGTGTTTTTATCAAATAGATGTCCCCCCCCCCCCCACACACACACATAATACTAAGCTGTGGCTTTGGTTCAGGGCTTTAGCGATAACTCTTGACTGTAATTCTTTTGGTCTTATCCTCATGCTTGTTGCTGCATGGCTGCAAAATGGCTGCCCCAGCTCCAGCTATCATATCTATTCAAAGTGGTTGGATTGATTTCTGGTTGTGCCACACTGAGCTTATAAGAACAGAGATAACATAAGTTCTAAATGCCAAGCACTATGCTTACAAGCATTATCTCATTTAATCCTACAGTAATTCTATGAGGCAGGTACTAATGTTATTCCCATTTTAGACATGAAGAAACTAAGAACCGGTAAGTGCCAGAGTATGGATTTAAGCCCAGTTCTCTCCATGCAATCATCACCTTTAATGGGAACCGAGCCTTGAACACAAGGTAGAGAGTTAAGTGTGCTCCAATATAAACACAGAGCAAGTGTTATGGAAGTTCTTTCAATAGTGAAAGATCCCTTCTGGCTGGAGAAAGGAGTGAGGAGGTGGTGAGTGAGCAGGATTTCGAGGCATAGGCATGACCGGGGCACATGGATGAGGGGTGGGTGTCTTACCCTGACTTGGCTTCCTCCTCTTTCTATCTAGAAGGGTGACTTGCAGCCCCTTATTCATTCAGCTAGAAGGGATCTTTCACTTCTCTGTGATTTCTTCACCATCCGGGGAAGTGCTTCTGCATTCACAGCTGCAGCTCCTTTAATACTCCAAGGTGCAATTCTGCTTCAGCCTGGAGACAGGACCTCTTTCAGCAAGTAGGTGGCTTGCTCAGGAAAGAGGGCCTGGAGGATTGGAGAGACATAGTGTTAGCTCAGTTTTCTAAAAGGGGAAAGAGAGAGGTTTAGGAGCTAAAAACCTGTCAAGTGAGGTCAATTTTCTGCAAAATTCTGGAGTAGATTTTCAACAGATAAGTTGAGCCAAAATAAACGAATTTTCTTTTCTGAGTACAACCTTTTTGGGGGTGTTAGGCATTTGTGTGGGTTGTAATCAATGGATAAATGTAACCACAGAACCAGGGTTATTAGAATGGAGGCCGTTAGTGATGTGCCTGGAGCTCCTTCCGGATCCAGTCCTGGTGACACTTTTTAATCAATAATTTTAGGGAAGACAGGATGCCTTAGAAATGACAGAAAACACAAATCTAGGAAGGATAGTTCAGGAGCTTGAATACAATAAAAATTTCAAGAGTTTGAAAGACAGGAGCCTTGGGGCTTAAATAAATAAAGTGGAATAAAGTAGGATTTGTATAATGTCTAGCCCTTAGATTAAAAAAATGGACTGAGATGCATGAGTTCGGGAGCCCTAGTTTATCATTAAGCCATACGGAAAGCACAGAGGTGACCACAAATCAAACACTAGCAAATACTGTTGCCCAACTTTCCAACAAAATCAGCGTTAGGAGGCATCTGCTTCAAGAATGTATTCTTTGTTGTGTGTGCTCTTGGAAGTCTCTGGTCTTTTAGCGTGTGGTCAGCTTGTGATTTCAGAGAGATTTCCTTCAACACTCTCTAAGTCACCCTTTTCTTAATTCAACATTCACTTGCTTGCTCTAAACGTTTGACTGTTTTCCAGAGTTCCAACAAAGTTCATTCTGACAGTTTTTGCTCATCTGTTTTTCATGTTTCTGTGGAGGGGTGGGTCCTTAGAGCTGCCAGGCGTGCGATTGCTCCTATGCTTGCAGCATTCTATTTAAAATGTAGCTGTCAGCCCTATCTCCCCCGTCCCCTGCCGCCCTCCCTCCCTGCCCCCCAGCCAGGCCATATCGGCTGTTATCACGGGCAGTGTCAACTGGAGGCGAGCATGCTGGCGAAGGGTCAGAAGCTGGTGGTACCTAACCTGGAAAAGAGGAGATCTGGTGGAGGTACAGTGGCTGTTTAAAAATCGTGTTGGTCTGACACTATGTAGTTTCAAAGAGGAAAATAAGGACCAGGTGGGAAGTTGTAGAGCTCTGAGAATCGTGTGCAGAAAGGGAAGTGCCCATCTGTGCAGCAGCCTATGTATCTTGGGGGGTGTTCACACAGGCATCCTGACACCTGTCTGAAATGCTGCCCCTTTCAGATTCCTGAATGCAGAGGAGCAAAGGGGAGGGAGCCTTGGGTCCTTTCCACACTAATACGCTCTCATTCTTGTCCACTTTAGTCTTCAGCATCTGTCACCATCTCTTGCTCACCCTTCTTTATATAGGCCTGCCCAGTCCAATCCATCTTCTCCACCCACATGGGATCGGAGGATCCTCACCCACTTCCCACAAGGATAGTCAAAACAGTGCCCTAACTGTCCCCACCGCCTCCCATCCGCCAACCCCCGGTGTTGTAGAAACTGGTTTTATGCTTGTTTTTTAGCATAAAAGAGTCCTGTCTCTTTTATGCTAAAAAACAAGCAACAGCAACAACCAAAACACACTTGCTTCCTCTTGCCCATGGGATCAATTCCAGCTTCCCAGGGGAATGTTGTCTATGACTAGCCCCAGCCACTTTCCGGACCTGGGTCCTGCGTGTCTTTCTCCTGCCCCATTGCGGCTTAGCCTCTGGGGAGCTGATCAGGATGCCGTGTGGTGGGTGCCTGGGCTGGGGACAGAGGAGCATGAGGGACGGGAGGCTGTGGCTGGGACTGCCTGAGACACACAAGGCGATGACATTAGAGTTGAGCCTTAAAGGAAGCAGGGTTACCAGGTGACAAGAAGAGAGAGCAGCCCCAAAGCCTTTTTTATTTCATTTTCTCACTGACCTGTTCTTCCATCTAAAACAGCAATTCTAAACCACAGGATATTTTGCAATGCCTGGAGGCATTTGGGGGTTGTCATAACTGGGAGTGGGGTGCTACTGGCATCTCGATAGGTAGAAGCAATGGCACAGAGGAGAATGCGCTCTGTGTTATCCCCCCAAAGAACCATCCTCCCAACAGATCAATAGTGCTCACTTTGAGAAACCCTGATCTGGAATATAAGCTCTATGAGGGCAAGGGTTTCTTCCTTCCCATTCTGGTCGCTGTTAAAGCTCTAGCAGCCAGTACAGGGCTTCATGAAGAGATGCTCACTAAATGTTGAATGAACAGAGACTGGCACATACTTAGCACTTGGTAAATTATTATTACTATAATTTCTCATAGATTTGTATAGTTCCCTGCCTAAAGTTTCAGACAAGTGTCTGTCCTTCCTTCGTCTGGGCGCTGTGCCAGCATGAGAAAGGTGCTGGACTTGGAGTCAAAAAACCTGTCTGAGCCCCCGCTCAGCCATTATGATCTGTGTACCTCTGGGCAAGTCACTTAACCTCTTTGAGAGTTCATTTCCTCATTCATTGAGTTGGAATAAAATTTATTTTTGATTTGATCAGTCAGACTAGTGGGGTGCACAATTATGATAGCATGTCAAAGTATTAGTAAGCACTGAATACCTTTAAATTATTGTTGTGATGTGGTGCCTCCTGCAAAATGGAAAAACGATGGTATCATGGCTGACAATTTTACATTGGTTATGAGTCTGTTTTTCATAATCTGAGAGGGTTTCCGTTTCTGCCCATATGGTACTCCTTTCTTAGACAGGCATTTTGAGAGGAGAAAAGCAGCAGACAGCCATTTAAAATACATTGCACATATCACACATGTTTCACTGAAAGCTTTTGCATTTCAAATTCAGATAATGTGCTCAAAATACTAATAAATTTTCTATCTTGAGTAATTTTCTTAGACATACACCAAGGTAAAATAATTAAAGAAAAACTCAATAAAATAGAGATTGTAAAATAAAAGGAGGGGATTGTAAATCAAAGCTCTGGACTTCTAGCTGTTAGCAAGGGTGCCTTTGGAGGCAAGGACCCCAGATGTTTGATTTGGACCCGTGGGTTCTTGCAAAATGATTGCACTCTCCTTATGAATGCAACATCAATAGACACACGGCCAGAGATGCCAGCATGTGATAATGTTGGCAAACTGTGCCTTGGAGACCAGAAATACTCAGTTTATGGTTTCCTTCATTGTTCAGGAAGCTGTTAGGAGCAAAGCCTGAGGGAGTCCATTCCACGCCGCTGGCAATGAAGGGCCGCCCCTGACAGATGGGCTGAGAGCCTTTGGCTAAAGATCTGTGGCATCAAAGGGTGTGTGGTATGGCCTGACCAGCCACCTGAGACTCTGTCCCAGGGCATGAATCATAGATTCACCCTTCTGGCTCAGTGGGGATTAAACCTGAAAGAGCCTTTAGAAAATTTGATATCAAATGAATGTAAATATTCTTTACTTAGCAACATAATTCACATCTTTATTTTTCTTCTGCTTCCTCCACTGCTGCTGATTCTTCTTTTTCTTCTTCTTCTTCTCCTTCTTCTTCTTCTTCTTCTTCTTCTTCTTCTTCTTCTTCTTCTTCTTCTCCTTCTCCTCCCCCCCCCTCCACTTTCTCCTTCTTTTCTCCTTCAGGGAGTTGTTATTCTTTCCTTGAGCCATCCGTTTATTTATTGGTTTACCCATTATTTATTGAATCCTTACTTGTGCTGGGCAGTGTCTTAAATCCCAAGGACCTTGTGGAACACAAGACAGAAAAGTACCCTGCCCTCATGAAGCTTATAATCTAGAGACAACAAACTTATAAATAAATGAGTAAATGGGATACAATAAGTGTTCTGAAGGGAAGAGACCAGTCAGGAAAGGTGATGTTTGCTGGAGCTGACGCTTGAGTGAGAAAGAGGTGCAGCATGTAATATGCTGGGCAAGGGGTACTCAGGGAGAGGGGCCTGGAGGAGGAATGAGTTAGCAGGAAGTGGGCCCAGGGCCTGGAGTGGAGTGAGTGAGGGAGAGAAGGAAAGGAGGGGATGAAGAGGTAAGAGGGGGACGGATCATGTGGGACATGTACTGCCATGCTGTGGAATGAATTTTACGTTATTTCAGAGAAACGGGAAGTTACGGAAGTATTTTTAGAGGAAGGAGATGCTCTGATTTGCCTTATGCAAAGAGACTGTATTACGGTGGTGAAGGGGGAAGCAGAGAGACTAGAAGGGCTGTCACACTGGAGCAGCAAGCGAGGGGGAGGCTTGGGCCGGGGTGCTGGCTGGTGAGATGGGAGCATGGGTTTGAGATATAACGGGGGTGCCAAAAAATGTATACACATTTTTTTAAAAGATTTTATTGGGGAAGGGGAACAGGACTTTATTGGGGAACAGTGTGTACTTCCAGGACTTTTTTTTCCAAGTCAAGTTGTTGTCCTTTCAATCTTAGTTGTGGAGGGTGCCGTTCAGCTTCAAGTTATTTTCCTTTCAGTCTTAGTTGTGGGGGGTGCAGCTCAGCTCCAGGTCCAGTTGCCGTTGCTAGTTGCAGGGGGCGCAGCCCACCATCCCTTGTGGGATTCGAGGAGTTGAACCAGCAACCTTGTGGTTGAGAGCCCACTGGCCCATGTGGGAATCGAACTGGCAGCCTTCGGAGTTAGGAGCATGGAGCTCCAACCACCTGAGCCACCGGGCTGGCCCCTGTATACACATTTTAAGAGATGTTATCTACGCTGAAACAGTATTTTGCTGTAATCAGAAGTGTCTGGACGCTGATGGTAACCACTTTGAGCACCTCTTGTAATTGCAGAAGTCAAACATGACTTGTATTTATCTTTTGTTATTGGTATATATTGAGTATTTCAATTAATACAGCTTTTTTCTTTCTTAAAATGTGTATACATTGTTTTTGGTACCCTCTGTAATATGATGAATTAAAAACGGATTATATCTATAGAATAATCAACTGCAATAGAAAGGGAAAATCAAGGATCCTGAGTTTTTCGCTTAAGCAACCAGGTACAGAAATATGGAAGGCTGGGAGGGAAATGGGTTGGAGGTGTATGTGTGTGCAAGCAACAATTCTGTCTTAGATGTGTGAAGTTTAGAAGCCCATTAGATATCTGAGTGGAGATGTCAGTTTGGTAGTTAGATAAAAGTCTTGAGTTTGTGGGAGAGGTCAGGGCCAGAAATGAAGATTTGAGATTCATCCACCTATAGCTAGCATTCAAAGCCACAAGAGTAGACCAGGTTACCAATGGGGAGATTTAGATAAAGAGGGCCTAGGAGAAAGCGCAAGAACACTTCCTAGAAAGAGGGAACGGAAGAGGTGGTGGTTGAAGTAAAAGCAGAAGAGAGTTCTCATGGAAGATGACTACTGAAAATGTCTCAAAGAATGTGTTCAAGTGTATCAAATGCAGAAGTAAATGCAAAGTGTTATGGGAACACTGAGGGCAGGTTCTCTCTAGGGTAGTTGGGACCTTGAACATATATTTGTTGTGGGGCCTTGTCTATATGAGCAATTTGATTTAAAATTGTATAACAAATTCTTGTGCCTTTGTATAGTGATTTATCAGTGAAAATTTAGAATAGTGGGTAGAAAGACATATTTATGTATTTGTTTATTGGACAATTAGTGCATTTGAAGGTTCTTCATCTTGTGCCCTAGTGTGTCATTCCAAATCAGTGCGTTACAACCAGTGTGGAGGTGGCGGTCAGTACCATTTTTACAAAACCCCACGAGAGAAATGCTGTACTGGCTGGAGGGCACACACACTAACCAGACTCTCCTGAATGGGCCCAGGCATTGGGGTCTTGGATATTTGGAGGATGTGGTCAACCACGTGCATAGGATAGAGGAGAGCACCCAAAAATGTCCTGGTTCAGGACTAAATGGCACAGCTGGCCCTGTCAGGTCCCAGCCACCAGGGGGATCTCCTAACATTTCAAAAAAGGTACTCCAAAGTGTGGGGTCTAGGGTAGGGGGTATGCTTTTCCCAGTATAAGGGCAGTGCCAACTGAGGAAGGGGATGCTGAAGAAAGCATCACAGAAGTAACAACAGTATTGGACAGTCATCATTTGCCAACATCTTTGAGCATTCTCACTTCTTTTTGGTAATCCCCTGCATGCTAGTCCTACCTTTCCAAGATGGAAGCCAGAAATCTTGCAACTACAGACCTTCCTTCAGGTATGGGGCAGTGATGTGACTAGGTTCTGACCCAAAGTGAGTAGAAGGAAGGAAATAATAAAGATCAGAGCGGAAACAAACAAAATAGAGTCTAAAAAAAATTTACAAAAGATCAATGAAACCTAGAACCTAGAGCAGGTTCTTTGAAGAGAGAAAGAAAAAAAGAGAGAGGACCCAAATAATAAAATCAGAAATGAAAGAGAAGTAACAACGACGTTACAGAAATACAAAGGTTTATAAGAAAATATTATGAACAACTACTGGGGGTTCCAAAAATTGTATACACATGACTTGTATTCATCTTTTGTTTTCAGTATATGTTGAGTATTACAATTTTAATACAGTTTTTCCTTTCTTAAAATGTGAATATATTTTTTGGTACTCTATATATACCAATAAATTGGACAATTGGGAAGAAATGAATAAATTCCTAGAAACATACAATTTTCCAAAATTGAATCAAGAAGAAACAGAAAATCTGAACAGACCAATTACTACAAACTAAATCTAAACAATAATTTAAAAAACTCCCAACAAACAAATGTTCTGGACCAGTTGGCTTCACAGGTGAATTTTACTAAACATTCAAAGAAGAAGTAACACCTACCTTTTTAAATTATCCCAAAAAATTCAAGAGGAGGGAAAGCTCCCAAACTCATGTTTTGAAGTCACAATTACCCTGATTCCAAAACCAGACTATGACATTACGAAAAAAGAAAATTATAGTTTGATATCTGTGATGAAAAGGGATGCAAAAATCCTCAACAATATTAGCAAACCAAATTCAGCAATACATTAAAAAACCATACACCATGATCAAGTGGGATTTATTCCTGGGATGCAAGCATGGTTCAATATCTGCAAATCAACTAATGTGATATACCACATGAACAAAACGAAGGATAAAAATCATATGGTCATATCAATAGATGCAGAAAAGGTGACAAAATACAGCATCCATTTATGATTAAAAACTTTCAGCAAAGTGAGAATAGAGGGAATATACCTCAAAATAATAAAGGCTATATATGACAAACTTACAGCTAACGTCATACTCAACAGGGAAAAATCTAAAAGAGTTTTCCTTAAGATCAGGAACAAGACAAATATGTCCACTTTCACCACTTTTATGCAACTTAGTATTGAGAGTCTTAGCCACAACAATTAGACAAAAAAAAAAAAAAAAAAAAAAAGCATCCAAATTGGAAAGGAAGAAGTAAAACTGCCATTATTTGCAGATGACATGATATTGTATATAAAGAACACTAAAACTTCCACCAAAAAACTATTAGAACTGATAAAATTATTCAGTAAAACAGCAGGATACAAAATTAATATTCAAAAATTGGTTGCATTTTTATACACCAATAAAGAACTATCAGAAAGAGAAATTAAGAAAACAATCCTACTTATAACTTCATCAAAAAATAAATAAAATACACAGGAGTAAATTTAATGAAGGAGGTAAAAGACATGAACTTGGAAAATTATAAGACATTGATAAAAGAAATTGAAAGAGGCACAAAATAAGTGGAAAGATATTCTGTGTTCATGGGTAGGAAGAAGTGTATTGTTAAAGTGTTCATATTATCTAAAGCAAACTACAGATTCAATGTAATCCCTCTCAAAATTCCAATGGCATTTTCCCCAGAAATAGAACAAACAATTCTAAAGTATGTATGGAACCACAAAAGACACTGAATAGACAAAGCAATTTTGAGAAAGAAGAAGAAAGTTGGAGGCATCATGATCGCTGATTACAAATTTTATTACAAAGCAATCATAATCAAAACAATATGGTTTATTGGCTTTCAAAACAGACGCACAGATCAATGGAACAGAAGAGAGAACCCAGAAATAAACCAATGCATATATGGTTAATTAATTTATGACAAAAGAGCCAAGAATATACAATGGGGAAAAGACAGTCTCTTCAATAAATGGCATTAGGAAAACTGAACAGTTACATGCAAAACAACGAAACTAGACCACTATGTGACACCACACAGAAAAATTAACGCAAAATGGATTAAAAATTTGAACATAAGACTTGAGACCATAAAACTCTTAGAAGAAAATATAGGTGGTAAGTTCCTTGACATTGGCTTTGGCAATGATTTTTTGGATTTGATACCAAAAGGAAAGGCAACAAAAGCAAAAATAAACAAGTGGGACTATATCAAACTAAAAAGCTTCTGCACAGCAAAAAAAACCATCAACAAAATGAAAAGGCAACTTACTGAATGGGAGAAAGTATTTGCAAATGAAATATCTGATATGGGGTTGATATCCAAAATATATCAAGAACTCATTTAACTCAACAGCCAAAAACCAAACAATCCAATTAAAAAATGGACAGAGAATGTGAATAGACATTTTCCCAAAGAATACCCAGTTGGCCAACAGGTACATGAAAGTTGTTCAATGTCACTAATCATCAGGGAAATGCAAATCAAAACCACAATGAGATATCATCTCACACCTGTGAGAATAGCTATTATAAAAAAGACAAGAAATAACAAGTGTGTTGGTGAAGACGTGGGGAACAGGGCATCCTTGTGTAGTGTTGGTGGGAATGTAAAGTAATTGCAGCCACTTATAGAAAACAGCATGGAGGTTTCTCAAAAGATTAAAAATAGAACTACCATATGATTCAGCTATTCCATTTCTGGGTATTTATTCAAAGAAAATGAAAACACTAACTCAAAAAGATATATGCCCCACCATGTTCGTTACAGTATTATTTACAATAGGCAAAATGTGGAAAGAAACTAAGTGTCCACTGATGGATGACTGTATAAAGAAAATGTGGTATCTACAAGTGTGTGTGTGTGTGTATGTGTGTGTGTGTGTGTTTTACTATAAGGTGCATTTTTCTGGAAAAGTGACCAACATTTCAAGAACTATTTTTGAGTATTTCTATTGTTTCTTTCTTTTAATATCTACAAAGGGAACATTATAAAACCTTGACATGGATGATTTACTTTTCATGTTAACACTGAAAAAAATCTCCAATATGAAAAAAGCCGTAAAATTATGTAGACCTGTAATATTGGTCCTACATTCAGAAAATCATTAAAATTTTAGGAAGGGGTATATTAATTAGGATTCTCAGTTCAAGCAACAAAAACTTACTGAATTATTTAAATAGGACAAACATTTATTAAAAGGATATTTAAAAGATTTTCTAGGAGTGTTGGAGAACCAGATTGGATGCTATGCCAATATAAACAATATTCAAACCCCATGAATTCCATTGTGGGGGGTGTCCAATGTGGCAGCTACTAGTTACATGTAGATATTGAGCACGTGAAATGTGGCCAGTCCTAACTGAGATGTGTAAAGTTGAGAAATATAGAATTCATACTGGATTTCAAAGACTGGAATGGAAAAAAAAGAATATGAAATATCTCACTAATACTTTTAAAACATTGATTACATGTTGAAATGATAATATTCATATATACTGGATTAAATAAAATTATATGTTTATATAATAAAATCAAATATATATAAAATTAATTTCACCTTTGTTTCTGTTTACTTTTTTATATGTGTTGCTAGAAAATTTTAAATTACATGTGGGAAACTTGCACAACATCTTTTGTCTGTTTTCTATTGACGAAAGCAAATCACAAGACCACTTCCAGTATTTAGGGGGAAAGGGACAGAGGTAACCTCAGATGAATCTGTCAGAGGCTGTCTTTGTAAGCCTATGAGTATCTCCAACAGTCATCTCTGCCCCTGCTTTCTTCACGAGGCTCGGCATTTGTGGTCTCACTCAGTATCAGGCTTTGGGAGAGATGTGACTCTCCTAGGATGAGCCAGGTGAAGCCTCTGTCATATCTAGAGTTTTTGTTATACACAACGTGGAGGGCCTTGGTGGACTGCTTGTTTTGTCTTTGAATATCCCTGGTTATTTGCAGAATGTGAAAGAATTCACAAGACTCAAAAGGAATAGAAGTTAGAAGGTTTATTTAAGAGAAACACCAGCAGAAAAGCCAGGGGCAGAGTCTCAAGCAGATTGCTACGGACAACGGTACCTGACTTCAGGTTAACTTTTTCTTATATAGGAAAGGGTAGGTAAATTTTATTACAGCAGGACATGTGATATAGATTTAGGTCATTTGATTGACATATGTTAATTATATAACTAGTTTCTTTCTGCGCATGTTCTTACCCAGCATGCATACAGAAAAACCCATGGGGAGCCAAAGCCATGATGTTCATTTTATTTTAATTGTATTTTAATGGGGCTGGAGTTCAAATAATGGAGAGGCTCCAGCAGTTTGCACAGGCATTAAAACTAGATCACTCCAGTTAGGGTCTTATCTCCTCTTTCTATGGGTGTTTGGACAACTTAAATAATTTATCTCTAGGGGATGAGCCTGGACGGTCCCTGAGGAGGGGATGCAGGCCTGGGCAGTCCCCTTCAGGCTCACTTTTATTAACTCTTTTTGTGCCTCATCACTGCCCATCTCCTTTGGTCTTAGGGAACCTCATGATCAACTCTACCATCCAGCTACCTATGATTGGTCAGAGCATCTGATTGCTAAGCTCACCCACCACCTGTTACGGTGGCCTCGTTACCACCTCCTTGCTCCGGCATTTGAATGCCACAGCTTTGCTCTTGCCATCCTGGGGCCTCACATCCTACCCAGACTACAGAGGCCATTGCGACCACAGTTCCCCATATCGGAATCTCAGCCTTCAGAGAAGACCCACCATGGGGCCCTCAATGTCCTTGTCAACAAAGTGTCTTCTGGGCTTTCTTGGGGGATCATGATTGGAGGATGGTGAGCAGTTTTTACAGGATAAATCTGCTCCAATATTCCTAGTTCTTCAGGCCTTCATTCCTCCACACAGTGCATGTAGATTTCTGGCATCTCCACTTCACTGGGGATGCCACCATTGCTTCCCGGGGTCCGTCAACAAATAATGGGAGCTATTAAAACTGCCTCAACTGCTGGAACTGGCACACCCAATCCAAAGCTCCCAATCTAAAGTTAATTCTTCCATCCTTGTTGTACCATTGCCCAGAACCCACTCCTACAGGTACTCACCAGCCTTTGCAGCTGAAAAATGGTTCCAGTTTCTAAAGCTTTCGATATTAAGGAGATCTTCTTCTAGTAGCAGCTCTGAACGTAGTTGATGACTCCAAACCTCAGTCAGCTGCCAGGGTTCCATGGCTTTCCTTTTAAATTTTTTATTTTTTTAAATTATAGTAATATAAACATGATATAAAATTTACCATTTTAACCATTTTTTTCAATGCTCTGTTATCTTTAATTGGGGTCAAAGCCTCTTTCAGTCGTGTCACCTAGAGATCACTTCACCCACTGCTCTGTTTGGCTGCCAGTCTCTTGTCTCTCTCTTCAGCGATGGTGAGGCAGACACCCTTTCCACGGGGAAGAGAAATCCATGGTTTGTTGTCTTTGCCAATAACAAAAATGTTCCAGAGCTGGGTGGCAAAGCTGTTGCCATTGGCATCTTTCACATGAACCACATTAAAAGAACCAGGGTGTCTCTCTCTGTTGGTGATCACACCAATTCTACCCAAGTTGGCATCTCCGGTCACCATGCACAGGTTACCAGTGTCAAACTTGATAAAATCAGCAATTTTGCCGGTCTGCAAATCAATATGAATGTTGTCATTCACCTTGATGAGGAGACCAGGGTAGTCGGTGGTGTGAGCATCATGGGTCACGAGATGCGGGATTCCTTTTTGCCCCCTAAGATCTTCCTCACTTTGTACAACTTATACTTGGCCTCCTCGGGTGTAATGCAATGAATAGCAAGCAACCCTTGGTGTTGTGGATCAGACAGAAGTTCTCCGGTCTTGTCGATGCTGATGACATCCATAAAACCAGCTGGGTAGGTGACATCAGCTCAGCGTTGCCATCGATCCTAATGAGCCACTGCAAGCAAATCTTCTTGACTTCATCTCCTGTTAGGGCTTCAGATGATGAGAGAGTGACATCCCCTCAGGTGGATGGATGAGGAACAAACAAACCTGTCAATTTTCCCAGCATCCAGTGCTTTGGAGCCACTACATGCTTCGGATGCTTCTTGAGACCACGATCCATAGCTGCACTGGGCACAGAAAGAGCCATTTTAACCATTTTTAAGAGTACAGTTCAGTTCAGAATGCTGTGTAATCGTCACCACCATCCACCTCCAGAACTTTTTCATTATCTGACAAGAAACTCTGTACTCATTATATAATAAGGCCCAATTCTCCCTGCCCACCTCCCCACCCCTCACCCCCTGGCAGTTACCATTCACCGTACTTTCCCTCTCTATGGATTTGGCTATTCTAGGAACCTCACATAAGGGTGTCTTTCTGTCTGGCTTATTTCTCTTGGCAAAATGTCCTCAAGTTTTTACTTGTGGTATATGTCAGAATTCCTTCCTTTTTAATGCTGAATAATATTCCATTGTATGTATATATCACATTTTGTTTATCTATTCATTTAGTTGATGGACACTTGGATTGCTCCTACTTTTTGGTTTTTTGTGAATAATGCAGGTATGAACATGGGTGCATAAATAACTCGGAGATCTTGCTGTCACTTCTTCTGGATATATACTCAGAAGTAGATTTGCTGGATCATGTTAGTTATAGATTTAATATTTTGAGGAACTGCCATACTGCTTTCCATAGTGGCTGCACCATTTTACATTGCCACCAGCAGTTCGGTCCATGGCGTTCCTTTTCACGTGGTCTCATTGCCTCCCTTTCTCATTTTCCTTAGAAGCTTTTCCAAAACATTTTTTAATTTCCTCAAGCTTCTCTGTTTCTTGCCTACTATTCCCTCCTCCAAAAGCAAACAAACAAAAAAGCAAAACAAATACTACCCTTGTCCAGTAGACAATTGAGCCTCACAGTGAAAGTATTGGCAGCATTAGTGGTTTTGAGTGACATTATGTTTTATCTTTTTTGCACTGATCTTAATGCTTTGTGTCACCTTTCCCCTCCAGATGTCTTAGAACTATTGCAACCTGATTGCAAAGCAGATCTTTGTGGAAGTTTAGCAGTCAAGTTCCTGGTACAGCTCCCTAAGTAAGGTGCTTTGTCCCCGAGTAAGGTGCTTTGTCCCCGAGTAAGCTCCAACCTGTGTCTTCTGCTGTTGCCTCTCCCTCTGGTGGAGGAAAACCTGCAATGAAAGGATCCCAAGTACAACTAGCTAGGTGCCAGCTTGTCCAGCTTGTCCTTATTTCGCCAGAGTTTTAACTTCAGGTTATTTTTAGCTAAACTCATTTGATAGATTAAAAGCATTTAGGCAAGCCTTTACATTGGTGAGAAGGGTGATGAAAATTTGGAGACTGAAGAGCTAAGGAGATTTTCAAATGAAAAGGGCACCTGCAAAAACAGTAACACTCACTGTGTTTACTGGTAGCAGCTGTGACTCAGGAAAACAAGAGGCAAATGTTGTTGTTTTAGGTGAGGGATGTTGTTGGTGTGAAACCTAGACAGAGCAGACTTCCTACTCTTTCAAATTCCTGGAGGTTTCTACAATGGGAGGTGCCCAGAGACCAAGCTGAGGTTGGCTGTGACGTTGCTGTCCGTGTAGGATTCTGAAAAGAGTGTGGCCTCTCTTCGGCGCCTCCTGCAGAGGTGAGGGGTGGTGGAGTGACCCACATTTTGTCAGAATCATGCCAGGGAGGTTCAAGATTAGAATGAGCTGAGGCTCCTGAAACTGTTAAGAAAAATACAAGAGGGCTGTCCTAAATCCTGAGGACAAGGAGAAAGCCAAAGGCAAACACTGTTCTTAGAAGAGGACAGTGTGAATGCAGAAGGACTCTACTCATATGTTGTTTGCTTTCTTTATCCAGGAGTGAGATTTTCAAATGATGAAGGACAGAAGGGACACTGTTACAGAACAAACAGAGGCCTAAGGTAGAAGAGAAGTTAGCTGTAGGGGGATTTTATCTCTATAGGTCTTGGCAAATTACCGCCCGAGATTCTGAAAGAACTTGGGGTGAGGATACCTGAACCAGAGCTCGCCATCCTTGGGCAATAATAGAGCAGTTGTTCTCACTTGGGGGGCATAGAACCACCCCCTGAGGTCTTGTTAAGTAATACACATCTACCTCCGGCCAGTTAGGTAAAGACATCCAAAAGAATAACAAAACCCACAAAGCCGAGGCTAGAAAATGTCCTACATTTTAATAAGAAAAAGTGATTCAGGAAATTTCCAAATGTTTCCCACCAAACAGAAGCTCTGTCTTGGTGCTCAAAACTGATCGCAGCTTGCTCAGCTGAGATGGTCCTGTGGGAGCATCTGAGCCACAGTGAAGTCAGGCACAAGTGTGCCGGAGAATGATTGCAGCCCAGGGAGGACCTTATTGGCTCAGGCAGTCCCCGTTCAGTGGACAGGAGCTCAGCTACCATTCCGGTCCAGGGGCTGAGCTGCTCTGCCTCAGACTTTGTGCTCCATAGTGCAGGAACGTCGATGGTTAGATCATTGATTGTGTGTGTGTGTGTGTGTGTGTGTGTGTGTGTGTGTGTGTAATAAAATATACATAGCATAAAATTAACTTTTTAAACCATTTTAAGTGTACAGTTCAGTGGTATTAAGTACGCTGACATTGTGGTACAACCATCGTCACCATCCATCTGCAGGACTTTCTCATTATCCCAAACTGGAACTCCATACTCGTTAATCACTAACTCGCCATTCCCCATCCCCCAGTCCCTGGCCACCACCATTCTACTTTGTGTTTTTCTGAATTTGACTACTCCAGATATCTCATATAAGTGAAATCATACAGTGCTTGTCTTTTTGTACCTGGTTTACTTCTTTTAGGATAATGTCTTCAAGGTTCATTCATGGTGTAACATATGTGAGAATTTCCTTGCTTTTTAAGGCAGAATAATATTCCATTGTGTGTATAGACCACATTTTGTTTATCCATTCATCTGTCAATGGACATTTAGGTGCATCCATCTTTTGGCTCTTGTGAATAATGCTGCCATAGACATGTTTGTACACCTAGTATCTGTCTGAGTCAGCAGGGTACCATTTTTTTAAAAGATTTTTATTAAAATATAATTAACATACAATATTATATTAGTTTCAGATGTACATCATAGTTATTCAATAGTACCCACCTGGCACTATACGTAGTTATTACCATGTTATCGATTATATTCCCTATGCTAAAAAAGTGATCACCATAAGTCCAGCAACCATCTGAGACCATACCACACTATCACAATATTATTGACTATATTCCCAATGCTGTGTATTACATCCCTAAGACTTACCTGTTTTTATTTATTTATTTATTTTTAAAGATTTTTTTTTTTTTTTTGGGGGGGGAAAGGGAACAGGACTTTATTGGGGAACAGTGTGTACTTCCAGGACTTTTTTCCAAGTCAAGTTGTTGTCCTTTCAATCTTAGTTGTGGAGGGCGCAGCTCAGCTCCAGGTCCAGTTGCCATTGTTAGTTGCAGGGGGCACAGCCCAGCATCCCTTGTGGGAGTTGAACCGGCAACCTGGTGGTTGAGAGCCCACTGGCCCATGTGGGAATCGAACCGGCAGCCTTCGGAGTTAGGAGCATGGAGCTATAACTGCCTGAGCCCCCGGGCCGGCCCAAGACTTATCTGTTTTATACCTGGAACTTTGAATCCCTTATTCCTCTCCATCTCCACCCCTTTTAAATTTTCAGTTACAGTTGACATTCAATATTATTTTATAGTAATTTCAGGTGTACAGCATAATGGTTAAACATTTATCTAATTTACAAAGTGATCCCCCTGCTTAGTCTAGTACCCATTTTGCTCTATAGATAGTTATTACTGTATTATTGATTATATTCCCTATACTTTACATCCCCATGACTATCTTGTAACTACCAATTTGTGTTTATTAATCCCTTCACTTTTTCACCCTGACCCCAACCCCCCTCCCATCTATTACCCCGATAGATCAGTACCCATCTGACACTATACATATTTATTGTAATATTATTTACTATATTCCTTATGCTATACCCTACATCCCCATGACTACTGTATAACAACCAATTTATACTTCTTAATCCCTTCTCCTTTTTTCACCCTCCCCCAAAACCCCTCCTATTTGGCATCAAAATAATCTCTGTATCTTTGAGTTTGTTTCTGTTTCATTTATTTGTTTTTTTTGTTCTTTAGATTCCACTTATAAGTGAAATCATGTGACAATTTTTTTTGCTCTCTGACTTATTACCAATACTTCTAGGTCCATCCATGTTGTTGCAGAGGGCACGATTTCCTTCTTTTTTTTATGGCTAAATAGTATACCATTGTATATATGTACCACCTTTTCTTTATCCATTCATCCATTCAGCGACACTCAGGTTGCCTTCATATCTTGGCTATTGTAAATAATGCTTCAATGAATATGTGGATGAGCATGTCCCCTCCAAATAGCATTTTGGGTTTCTTTGAATAAATACTCAAAAGTGGGATTACTAGGTCCTTCTTTGTCTCTTGTTATAGTCTTTGTTTTAAAGTCTGTTTTGTCTGGTGTAAGTATTGAAATATCTTTTTCCATCCCTTTACTTTCAGTCTCTGTCTTTTGATCTGCAGTGCGTCTCTGGTAGGCAGCATATGTAAGGGTCTTGCTTTCTTATTTATTCATCTCCCCTATCTTTTGATTGAAATATTTAATCCACTTACATAGAAAGTAATTGTTGATAAGTTTGTAGTTATTGCCATTTTATTATTCATATTTTTTATTTTAATTTTTTTTCATCTTAAAGAAGTTCCTCTAAGATTTCTTGTAATACTGGTTTGGTTGTAATGAACTTTTAAAGCTTTTTCTTGTCTGAGAAGCTCTTTATCTGTCCTTTGATTCTAAATGATAACTTTGCTGGGTAGAGTAATCTTTGTTGTAGGTCCTTGCTTTTCATTCGTTTGAATATTTCTTGCCAATCCCTTCTGGCCTGCAAAGTTTCTGTTGAGAAATCAACTGATAGTCTTATGGGAGCTCCCTTGTAGGTAACTAATTGCTTTTCTGTTGTTTCTTTTAAGATTCTCTCTTTGTCTTTAACCTTTGGCATTTTAATTATGATGTGTCTTGGTATGGGACTCTGTTGGTTCATCTTATTTGGGAGTGTCAGTGCTTCCTGGGCTTGTATATCTATTTCCTTCACCAGGTTAGGGAAGTTTTCCACCATTATTTTTTCAAATAGGTTTTTTTTTTTTAATTTATTGGGGTGACAATTGTTAGTAAAATTACATAGATTTCAGGTGTACAATTCTGTATTACATCATCTATAAATCCCATTGTTTGTTCACCACCCAGAGTCAGTTTTCCTTCCATCACCATATATTTGATCCCCCTTACCCTCATCTCCCACCCTCCACCCCCCTTACCCTCTGGTTCAAATAGGTTTTCAATTCCTTGCTCTCTTTCTTCTCCTTCTGCTACCTCCGTAATACAAATGTTGGTATGCTTGATATTTGTCCCAGACGCCCCTTAAACTCTCCTTATTTTTTTGGATTCTCTTTTCTTTTTGGTGTTCCAATTGGGTATTCTCTGCTGCCTTATCTTCTAAATCTCTGATTTGATCCTCTGCTTCATTTAATCTACTGTTGATTTCCTGAAATGTATTTTTCATTTCTGGTATTGTATTCTTTATTTCTGACCGGTTCTTTTTTATGTTTTCTATCTCCATTTTTATGTTTCCTATCTCTTTGTTGAAGTTCTCCCTGAGATCATTAAGCATACCTATAACCAGTGTTTAGTACACTATGTCTGGTAGATTGTTTGTCTTCATTTTGTTTAGTTTTTTTTTCTGGAGCTTTGTTCTATTCTTTTATTTGGGACAGTTTCTTTGTTTTCCCACTTTGGCTGCCAACATGTGTTTCTATGTATTAGGTAGGGCTGCTATGTATCCCATTCTTGGTAGAGCGGCTTTCTGCAGTAGGTGTGCTGTGGGGCTCAGGGGTGCAGTTTTCCTGGTTACCTGAGCCGAGCACTCCAGGTGTATCCCTTGTGTGGGCTGAGCTTTGGCTGCTATTTGCACATCAATGGTAGAGCTTGACCTTTGGACTCATTGGTTGTGAGGCCTGGCCATGAATACAGTGGAGGAGTTGTTATGTAGGGGCTGACCCTACAGAGCAGGATTTGTCTCAGCAGGGCTGTGGTGCCTGCCCAATCTGCCCCTTGGGTGTGTTGTTCTTGCAGGTGGCTGGTGATGCGCCAGGTTGTTTTGAAGTTGGCCATTGGATGTACCAACTTCAGGGCCACCTGGGAGGGGAACCCCTGCAGGTCAAGTTTAGCTGCAGCCCTTGCCCCACCTAGGGCCACATGGCAGGAGCCACAAAGCAATCTGCAGATGGATGCTGCCCATGCTGTTCTTGGAAATACCTCGAGAGGGCAAACCATGAACCAAGGCCAGCTGCCATTAGTGCTGGGTTTAGGACTGCTCAGCCAGAGGTATAGGACATACTCAAGATAGATGCTGTTTATCTGGGTTCCATGAAACTTTGAGAGAACCTAGGAAATTCTGCAGCTTGGGCCAAGGCAGGTGGCTTGTACAAAAAACAAACAAACAAAAAAACAGTGGAAATGGCTTGTGTGTGCCTGAAAGTTGGGTAGGGCAGGGTCTCAGAATCACTAGGGTGTGGCAAACAAACAGTGTTAACCAGCTTGATGGAGTCTCATGGCGGCCTCCTGTGTCTGCACGCTCAACAAAGAAACAATGGCTTCCACCAGCTTCTCTGTCAGGGAGAAAGTTGCCACTTCAACTCTTGTCCTAAAGCCAGACAATTCAGACAATATCCCTGTCACCTTTCCAGCTGCTACCCCAAACCCAGAGCTCAGAGGCAGTGATTCCTTTGGTGAGTATGTCTGATGTGGTCCATTTAAGTCTGGGAGTGTCTGGGACTCCAACTGCCCTCTATCTCACTCAGCCATAATTTCTGCTGGTTTTCACCAGCAGAAATTATGGGGACTTCTTTCCCTGGCACCGGAGCCCTGGGCCAAGGAGGGGCTAGGACTTCCTGGTCCTCCAGGAGGGGACCTCCACAGCTGAGATATCCTTACAGATTTTTAATGGTCATACATGTGTGTGGGACCAGCCCATTCTGCATCTCTGCCCCTCCTACCAGTCTCGAGGTGGTTTCTTCTATATGTCCTTATTTGTAGGGATTTGGTTCAGCAAGATTTCAGGCAATTCAAAACGATGGTTGTTTTGTAGTTTAGTTGTAATTTTGATGTGGTCATGAGAGAAGATAAGCACATTGTTTATGTACTCTGCCATCTTGATCAGAACTGTCGGCAGGGTATCATTTTAAACACATTTGTTCATTCTTTTTTTTAATTAATTTTTTAAATTTATTGGGGTGACTGTTCATTCTTGCTATTGATAATATTCCTTGAACTCTCAGAAGCAGGAAGATGCTGTGTGAAATCCTTCGTAACATCTCATTTAAATCTCCAAACACTGTAGGAAGAATGATGTCACTTCATTTTACAAATAAGGCTCAGGTTAAAAACTTACCAAAGCCCCTTGATGAAAGGTGACAGGACAGAATGTCCACTGAGGCAGGTTGAACTGAGCTATCTCTAGCTCCAGCCTTCTGTGCAGATGGAATGAGTCTCTGGAACCTAGTGAAAGTACAGGTTTTGTTCCAGCAGGTCACAGATCTGAGACTCTGCATTTCATAAATCTTCCACGGTGATGCCAGTGTGCTGGTGGGGACAATGCCATAAACAGCAAATATTTCAGTGGCAAATCCTCTTGCCAGTCCACTGAAAAATGCCTGTTTCCTTGCCACTCTGAGTGTACACGTGCTGGGGGTGGTCACATCTTTCTTTTCCATTGGATTGTCTTTGTTCCTTTGTCAAAGATCAGTTGACTCTATTTGTGTGGATCTATTTATGGGCTCTCTATTCTGTTCCATTAATCTATTTGTTTATTTTTCACATACACACAAAAGTCTTAATTACAGTAGCTTTATAGTAAGTTTTTTAAAACAGTAGTTGAATCTCTACATATTTTGAGAATTTCAAGCTATCTTTCTGTTTCTTTTTTCTGTCTTATTTCTTCCTTCCCAATATGAATAGCTTTTATATTAGTTTCAGGTGTATAAAGCAATGTAATAGACATTTACATCCCTCACAAAATGTTAACCTCCCCAATCTACTACCCCTCTGAGATTGTATATAGCTGTTACTGCACCATTGACTATATTCCCTATGCTATAACCCACATCCCATGAATATCTATATCTATCTGTTTATGTATGTATGTATGTATGTATGTATGTATGTATGTATGTATGTATCTATCTATCTATCTATCTATCTATCTATCTATCTATCTATCTACCTAATCACAGTTGGCATTCAATATTATTCATCTTCAGCCTCAGGTGTATAGTGCAGTGCTCAGCCAACTACACAGTCCATGAAATGCAGTCCATAAAGTGATCTCCCTGATAAGTCCAGTGCCCATCTGGCACCTCATTATTTTCTATTATTATCTTACTGCATTAGATAGAACTTGGAGTATGTTGTTGAAAGGCTGTGGTTAGAAGGAACATCCTTGACTTGTTCTTGATCTTAGTGGGAAAGATTCACATTTCTCACCACTAAGTATGATGTCAGCTATAGGTTTTTGGTAAATGTTCTTTACCAAGTTGAAGAAGTTTCACTCTACTCCAATTTACTAAGAGTTTTTGTTTTTGAATCATGCATGGGTATTTGATTTTGTCAAATGCTGTTTCTGCATCTATTGATGTGAGTTTTCTTCTTTAGCCTATTGATGTGATGGATTACATTAATTAATTTTTGAATGTTGTACCAGCCTTGCATACCTGGGCTAAATCCTAGTTGCTCATACTGTATAATTGTTTTTATACATTTTTGGAATCAATTCGCTAATATTTTGTTGAGGATTTTTTGCATCCATGTTCATAAAAGACATTGGTATGTGGTTTCCTTTGCCTATTGTCTGGTTTCAGTACTAGTGTAATGCTGACCTCATAGAAAGAGTTTGGAAACAGTCCTTCTGCTTCTATCTTCTGGAAGAGATTGTTAGAGAATTTGGTATAATTTATTCTTTAAATGTTTGGTAGAATTCACCAATGAACCCATTTGGATCTAATGCTTTCTGTTTATTTATCATGGATTCTATTTTTAAAATAGATATAGGCCTATTCAGATTATCTATTTCTTCTTGTGTGAACTTGGGTAGATTATCTTTAAAGGAATTGGTCTATTTTATTTAGGTTACCCAATTTGTGAGCATAGAGTTGTTGATAATATTCCTTTATTATGCTCTTAATGTTCACGGGACCTGTAGTAATATCCACTCTTTCATTATGGATATTAGTAGTTTTGTGTTTCCTCTTTTTTCCCCTTGGTTAGAGACATCAATTTTATTGATCTTTTCAAATAACTAGCTCTTGGTTTTGTTGATTTTTTCTGTTGATTTTCTGTTTTCAGTTTTATTGATTTCTGCTCTACTTTCCATTACTTTTTTCTTCTGCTTACTTTGGATTTAATTTGCTCTTATTTTTCTAGTTTTCTAAGGTGGAAGCTTAGATTATTGATTTTAGATATTTGTTCTTTTCTGATATATGCATTCAATGTTATAAATTTTCCTCTAAGCACTGCTTTTGCTGCAGCTCACAAATTTTTACAAATTGTGTTGCATTTTCATTTACTTTAAAATATTTAAAAATTTCTCTTGATTTTTTTTTCTGTGTGTGTCAAGTGTTATTTAGAATTGTGTTGTTCAATTTCCAAGTATTTTGGAACTTTTGTTATCTTTCTGTTAATGATTTCTAGTTTAATTCCATTGTGGTTTGAGAGCGCATATCAAATGATTTCTATTTCGTTACCATTTTTAAGGTTTGTTTTATGGCTCTATTTTTGTGAATGCTTCATGTGAGCTTGAGAAGGATGTGTATTTTGCTGTTCTTAGGTGAAGTAGTCTATAGTTGTCCATTATATTCTATAAACTGATTGTGTTGTTGGTTATCTGCCTGCTGGACCTGTCCATTTCTGATAGAGTATTGAAATCTCTAACTATAATAGTAGATTCATCTATTTCTCCTTGCAGTTCTGTCACTTTTGCCTTATGCATTTTGATGCTTTTTTGTTAGATACATGCACATTAAGGGTTGTTATGTCTTCTTGGAAGATTGACCCCTTTATTATTATGTAATGCCCTTCTCTATCCCTGATAACTTCCCTTGCTTTAAGTATGGTCTGTCTGAAATTAATGTAGCTAATCCTTCTTCCTTTTGATTATTGTTAGCATGGTATATTTTTCTCCATTCATTTGCTTTTGACCTATATGTGTCTTTATATTTAAAGTGGGTTTCTTTTGGACAACTTGTAGTCTGATCTTGTTTTTCAGTTCACTCTGATGATCTCTGTCTTTTAGTTGGTGCATTTAGACCATTGACATTCAAAGTGATCATTGATGTAGTTGGATTAATTGCTACCATATTATTGATATACAAGTAGATTAGTCTCCACCATGTTTTCTATTTGTTGCCCTTGTTCTTTGTTACTATTTTTGTCTTCCACTCCTTTTCTGTCTTTTGTGCTTTTTTTAAAAAAAAACACCACACGTTTATTTATTTTAAGTGTGTTTTTCCATGACCCATCAGCTCCAAGTCAAGTAGTTGTTTCAATCTAGTTGTGGAAGGTGCAGCTCACAGTGGCCCATGGGGGCACTGAACAGCCAACCTTGTTGTTAAGAGCACCGCGATCTAACCAACTGAGCTAACTGGACTCCTCCTGTCTTTTGTGCTTTTAATTAAGCATTTTATGTGATTCAATTTCCTCTCTTTTCTTAACATGTCACTTACAATGTTTTTTAAAACTTTTTTTAGTGGTTCCCCTGAGTTTGCAATATGCATTTATAATTAATCCAAATCCACTTTCAATTAACATTATACCACTTCACTGGTAGAGTGAATATGTTATATAACAAAATAATCCTAATTCCTCACTCCTGTTTCTTCTATCATTGCTGTCATTTATTTCATCTACATATAAATATATGAAGGCATATATATGTACATATGTGGCACATACATTCATATATATGATATATACATAAGCATACATAATTGAATATATTATTGCTATTATTTTGAGCAATTTTTATGCTAGATTAATTAAGAATAAGAAAAATAAAATGTTTTTATTTTGTCTTCACTTACTCTTTTGATACTATTCTTTTCTCATATATGCCCAAGTTTCTGACTTATATTATTTTCCTTCTCTCTAAAGAACTTCTTTTAACATTTCTTGCAAGTAGGTCTACTAGTAATAAATTCCATAAATTTTTGTTTCTCTGAGACAGTCTTTATTTCTCCTTTACTTTTGAAGAATATTTTCTCATGGTACAGAATTCTAGGTTGGTGAAATACATTTTAAGTATTTCACCCCACTCTTCTTGCTTGCATGGTGTCTGAGGAGTTGAATATAATTCTTATCTTTGGTCCTCTATAGGTAAGGTTCACCTCCCCCGCCCCCCACTCCCCGTCTCTGGCTTCCTTCAGGATTTTTATTTTATTTTTGAATTTATGTGGCTTAAAAATAATATGCCAAGTGTACTTTTTCTGGCATTTATTTCACTTGGTGTTCTCTGAGCTTCCTAGATCTGTGTTTTGGTGTTTGACATTAATTTGGGGAAAATTCTCTGTCATTATTATTTCAAAGATTTCTTCTGTTTCTTTTCCTTTTTCTTCTCCTTCTGGTATTCTACTTCTGATATCTCCTTCTGGTGTATGTTGCACTCCTTTTCTAGTTGTCACAGAGTTTGTGAATGTTCTGTTTTTGTGTTCAGTCTTTTTCCTCTTTGCTTTTCAGTTTGGGAGGTGTCTATTGATATAGCTTCAATCTCAGAGATTCTTTTCTCAGCCATGTCCAGTCTACTAATAAGCCCCTAAAAGGCATTCTTCATTTCTGTTAGGGAGAGAGAGAGAGAGAGAGAGAGAGAGAGAGAGAGAGAGAGATTTATCTCTAGCATTTCTTTTTGGTTCTTCTTTGGATTTCCATCTCCCTGCTTCCATTGCCTGTCTGTTCTTGCATATGGTCTACTTTATTCATTAGAGTCCTTAGCACAATAATCATAGTGTTTTAAACTCCCAGGCTGAGAATTCCAACATCTCTGCCATGTCTAGTTGTGATGCTTGCTCTGTTTGTTCATATTGTGTTTCTTGCCTTTTAGAATGTCTTGTAATTTTTTTTGGTAGCCCTATATAATGTACCAGGTAAAAGCAACTGCTGTAAATAAACCTTTGTAATGTGGTGGTGAGGTGTGGGGGGTGGGGAAGTATTCTATCGTCCTGTGATTAGTTCTCAATCTTTATGTGAGCCTGTGCCTCTGGACTGTGAACTTCACAAGTATTTCTCAGTTGTTTTTTCTCTCCTTTTAAGTGGGAGAGTGGGCTGGAGTCAGGTATTTCCTTTTTCCCATGTGGAAGGTATTGCTAACTGGAGTTGGATATTTTCCTTCCCCCAGGTCACTTAGGTTCTGATAATACTGCAGGAGGTTAGGTTCTAGTTAACTAGTTTCTTCTGAGGTAGGCCTTGTTAAGAACAGAGTAATTTCATTTCTGTTACTGTGTTTTTTATTTCTATCATTTCCATTTGATTCTTGCTTATCATTTCCATCTATCTGCTGAAATTATTGTATATTCCAGCTTTTCCATTAGATCATTTAATATATTAATCATAGTTATTATAATTATTAGTCTTATAGTTCTAACCTCTGTGTCATACCCATTTAAAAAAAAATTTGGCAATGTGACTATTTTCTCTGGCTTTTTTGTGTGCCTCATAGTATTTTGTTGAGAGCCTGACACTTGTGTGAGCCAGTGAAGACACAAGCAAAGAGATTTTGTGCCTGAATATGGACACATCCTTCATTCTATTGAGCCTTTAGTGTGGAGTGTGAGTCATCTGGTCAAGAGCTGAGCTGGGTTTGAGATTTGTTGTAGTTGTGGTTACTCTCAGTGCCTTGAATTCCTCTGGTGTTACTTTGTGTTTAGCATGAATCTGGTTTGCCAGAGGGTTTTTAATCAATATCTATTCTTCCCTCAGCTTTAGGTTTTCCCTCTGGACTGAGCCTCAGAGAGAGTCTCTGTCCACATTCTCATCCCATCCCTGCAGGCTCTGTGCTTGTCATTCCGTGCCTGTTGGCCTCATGGTAGACAGAGGATGGAGTGTTCTCTGTTGTTCTGATTAAAACTCAGTCTTGGGCATCAACTCTGTTGCTATGTCTCTGTGGTGTGTGGTCTTCTTAACATTCCTGCCTGTTCCAGCTATAGTTCTTGGTTCAACATGTATTCCTGCCCTGCTATCAGGAGTGGGGGGCTTTTTCCTGTTCCCTTGTCCTAGACACAATGGGGTTTCATTAGTATCAGAAGCGCAATATACTCTATTCCTCCAGAAGTCAAAGCTTTTTTTTCTGTAGAGGAAGGGGAGAGGGATCTGGACGGGTCTTGTGCCTTTCCTTCAGGGGTTGCCGTCCTGTCTCCCAGGCCTGGTCACAGGGATCTTGCAGTTATAGTGCAACTATCCTGTGAGGTAGGTAGAGAAGAGCCTTTGAGTGGGTCTAAATCTCCTCTAAACCTGTGGGCCCTGGGCAGCGCACACTCAGCCTTCAGCGATGCATTAATAATTTTAATAAAATTCTTTTTACCTATGTCAGGTGGCATTGGCCCCAGGTAAACAAGTGCTCATGTCTGTTTCTCCTTGGAAGTGTCTGTCTGTTCTGAGATTTCAGGTTAGTTGGCTGCCTTGCAATCTCAAATCTCTGAGGGGTTCAGGAAAAGCTATGAAGTTATAGATTGCCTGTCAGTTTTGCTGTTGTTGCTGGTATAGGAAAGGTGGGAACTATGCTCTTCCCAGCTTCCCATATCCAGTGGGAATAGGGAGTCTGTGTCCTTTTTGCATAGTCTTTTCTTCTTCTTTGGGTTTTAATTCCCATGTTTATGGCTTTAGTCATACTTACTTTATATTGTCTTTTAGTTTCTTATTCTATTATCTGAAGTATCGAGAGTTTTAACTCTGCTGTGTTCATGTGACCACGAAATCTCTTGGTGTGTGGGATTTCGAGACTCCGGTCTCTCCCCGCAGTAGCTTCGGGGCAGGTCATGTACTAATAACCACTGTGGTTTTCAGTTTCCATTTTATTTCTTGAACCTGATAAATTTATAGGAGCAGCAAAAAAAACCCCAACAACACAAAAAACATAAAAACAACAAAAACAAAAGAAAAAAAAGGAAGTTAAGAATGGTACAGTGCATAGCAGTTAATACTTCTAAAATAGTACTCCTTAGAAAAAAAAGAAGAAATCAAGCTAAAATGAAAGCATCTGAGAATGTATCTTAAAAAGAATAACTTTGTCAAGTTCTCCTTAACCTTTAATCCCAAAATACTTAGATAATGTAATGAGGAAAGAACAATACTTAAAAATTGTTCCCTCTTGACATAAGTCTTCAGTAGTTAGGAATAATAATCTTAAAGACCTAGAGCAATTTTCTCAAAAGCCCATCACCTGTCGAAATGCACCTGGTGGCATCTTGTGGGAGAGGAAGGACAGGGAACAGAGAGCCCCTTGGCCTGTCCGCTGAATCAGTACGAGGCGTTCCTTCTCTCTTAGCTGCGTGAAAACTTCACATTTCAAAAGATGTGGTAAAGAACAGAGAATGATGCCAGCTACTAAGTGCTTGTGAGAGAACAAAAGTATTCCAGTAAATTGTTTAATGAATTGCTTTGTATAAGAAAAGAATTGTGGGAAAGGGCGCTGATGGGTGAGGAGAAGCCATCTGAAAGCGGTGAAGAGTTTCATAAAATCCTCAGGAGAGCAATGATCCCTGGTGCAGAAAACAGTTTGGACAAAGAACGCTGGGGCGCATTGTATGACAAAAGAGAGAAGGAGACTAACGCTGAGCGCGAACTGTGTGCCGGCCGGCACTGAGCCGGGCTGTTGACACACAGCAGTCTGCTGCCTGTCTGCTCCTGGCCGAAAGACAGCCATGGCTCGAGGCAAAGTTGGGCGGCTTGTGTTCCCCCTTAGAATGACCCTCAAAATGATAATGATCATTACGGTAATAGTAAGCATCATGGTTACTCGTATGGAATGTTTACTATTGGCCATTCTAAGTGCTTTGCACATATTAATTCATCCAGTCTTCGAAACAGGTGCATGATGGAGGCTCTATAATTATCCCATTTCACAGATGAAGGACCTGTAAACTACTGGCTATCAATGTGAGCAAGTCATTTAATTTAGTTCTGGAAACGTGCTGCGTCTTTGTATAACATCAGATCTTGTACAAAATAACTACTGTGGGTCACAATGCATCTAAGCAAATCTCCCAAATTGTTCTCATCAAACAGAGTACCCACCCTGGAAGTTCATAACTACATATTTTGGGAGTTCATAACTACATATTTGGGAAGCATCTTCTCTTATTTGCCAATGCATGCTCCAAAATTAGCCAGTGTTTCAGGAAAAATAATCCTAATCCCTTTGTTTCTTTCCCCATGGCTCCTGTTTATAGTTGGTATTCTGTGGGCCTTCTCAATTTTCTGTAGCTGCCAATGACTTGTAGAGTACCAAAGGTTCTCAGTGACTGCTGAAAGGAGAGGACCAAGCGGGGGATGGTAGCTAGACCCACACACTCAGGAGCAAAAACAGAACCCAGAGTCTGAAACTGGGGAGTTGGGTGTGGTAGACAAAGTGAACAGAGAGAAAGGAAAGTAGAGCAAGCCAGGTGTTCTCCATCTGTGTGTCACTGGGGTGTGACTGAGGGGGGCCAGGAGTGGTGGGTCCCTATTCTCATCTTGTTACTTCCGGGATCACTGGAAGTGACACAGTGTCCCTGCCAGGGGGTTATCTTTTGCTGGAGTGGATCCATGCTTCCTCTCTTTTTACCTTCATTCAAATATTACCTACGTGGCCCTTACCTTTGCATGGGTTAAGCTTGTAAAGCAATGATCCTAACGGCCCAGTCTTGGGAAGACTAGATCAAAGAAACTCAGCTCCAGCAAAAAAAAAAAAGAAATTTCAACATAATTTCCTGTGCCTTTGGTTCTATGAATGGGGTAGTTAATCCACAGCAACCACAGCAATCATTTAAAAGTCCCCCTGTTTCCCATTGGTTTATACTTAGATGAACATATAGTTTATCAGTTAAACCAGGAGGGAGCACTAGTAATAACCGTGCTAAGACAATTGTGTTGGCCAGGATTTGATGACAGAAGCAGAGCCACTAGGAGTGATGCAGAATACAGGACTTATTATGGGACCAGACCTATGTAATTGTGGGAGTTGACGGAGAAATCTAATGCAAGGCTGTTGCTTCTGATGTTGGCCTGAGGGTGGGTGACACTGGCAGTCGGGAAGAAAGCCGAAGGTCTCATGAGAGAGCAAGGGCAAACTGGAACCACCTCAGTCTCCCATCAGCTCCAACCTCTTGCAGCTCCACAGGGCTGACCTGCAAGAGAAACTGTGCCCTTCCTCACCGCGCTACATACTCACCAGCGGGGGACCCAAGGGAGCCAGGCTGCTTCCCCAACCACAAGACCAGCCGACAGATCGGGTGGGTACGAAGTGCCACCTGGGCCTCCACCAAACTTCATAGCATACAGAAAAAGCCTGCTTCTTTTCCTCTGCCTTCCAAATCTTGCACATGTTTGTTTTGTGCTAAACAACCTGGAGACGTACAGGAAAGGAATTCTGGGAAGCGGTGCTCTGGCTTAGCTAAGTTGACACAGTGCAAAGCGCAGGAAGAAACACACAGGTTGAGAGTGTCGTGGGCAAACCAGATGTGTAGTCACCCTCCTGATACAGCACAGCCCCTTGTCCCCTTCTCTTCTCAACTCAGAACTCCTGCCTGAGTCTCTGCCCACCTACCTGTGGCCCTTCCCTCATGCTGCCTCCATTGTCTCTCTTCTCTCCATTACAAAGCCAAAGAACTGGCTAGAGAACCTTGTCTGTGAGGGCACTGAGGGGCACAGCCCAAACTCTAGCGGTCAGGGAGAGGGAAAAGGCTGGGAAGGGTCATGCATTAGCAATTCCAGTTCCCTTATACTGGGAAACAATTGGACAATTTAAGATATTGTTGGGCATAAGTGCTGCCTAATTCTTACTATATGCTGTTACTTTTCAAACTTTTACCATTGTTTGATTCATTTACTTAATAAATGTTTATCTAGTGCCTCCTCTGTGGTGTGCAGGCTGCTTCCTGTACTAGAGGGGAGGGGCCCTGTCTTATTGGTAGTGTGTACTTAGCAAGCGCCTGACTGCTGTGTCTCCTGAATGAATAAAGGAGATGTCGCAGGAGGCACGCGAGGACGTCCAAGAGAGGACTCAATCCGGAGCAGCGGTGACTGCGTTCTTGTCTCCACAAGAAAGAATCCAAGAGCAAGACAGATGCAGGAAAGTGAAAGTGATTTGTTGAAAATGTAAGTTCATACTTCAGAGGAAAGTGCTGGCGAACTCAGACAACCAGTCGCACAGAGGAAGTCACAATCCGGTATTTTTCCCTTCCCAGGAGGGAAATGGTGGCGTTCCATAGATGTGGTTCATTCATCTCCTCCCCCTGGGTGGGACCCTCCATTTCACTCTTTTTCTTCCTTTATTTAGTTCCTCTGAACTGTCCTGGGGTCAGATGCATGATGGGGGTCGTAATAATCTCAATGTAAATGAGATGATAATGACATTACAATCAGCTAAAGGTCAGATTTCTGTCATAGGGAGCAGCCGAGCTGGAAGAAAGGGGTTCTTGTTTTTCTCCAGCTGCAGGTACTGGATACAGTCACTTGTTATTGGTGTAACCAGTGAGGTGCCTCACATGTACCCTGGAGGGGGTTGTCAATTTCCTAGGCTACCTATCCTGCCTCAAAATGAATGAATGAATGAACATAATGGAGGGCTCTTGAAAGTGGGGACCCCTTTCTGAGGAGATTTGTCATTTTATCAATGAAAAGTGTGAACTGTTCTGAAACTTCTCCTTGAGGGCACACAACTTCAGCACATGCCACTAATGCTCTACCCTCACGTGTAATGCAGGGCACCGAGAGACCTAAAGGCGACACGGAGCAAGTGGGAGCTCTAACTCTGAATTTTATATTGCTAATGTGAATTTAATTCAGGACCTTAATGGCATTTTAAAATGGCTTTTGTATTTAATTATAAATAACATAAGTAACTATAGACAAGCGATTACTTAAAGGCAGGCAGACACAGGAAATCCAAGAGCACTAATAGGTTTTTAATGACCAGTTATTTATTGTATTGCAAGTTTAATTAAATTGCTTCCTTCAAAGGCAACTCATTGCTGATTAATAAAAATATATTTTCTATTTACGTGATATGAATACTTATTATCCCATTGTGCTTTACAGGCAAAATAAGACTTCACAAATGTGGGTGCAAATTATATTTAACTTGTATCAGTAAATTAGAAATTTAACTCTACTAATCCTGATGCAATTAGGTGAATTTAAAAGGACATTGAATTAATTTTCTTTTCCTGAAGATAATAGTCTTGGAATGATTCCTACATTTTTCTATGGTCCTTATGTTCTTATTGTTGTAAAAAGAACTTTTGATCTTAAATTCTGCCACCCCAAATGTGGGAAATTAAGCCCACAAATCTCACTATGTGCCAAATGTTCAGAATAGGCCCTGAAAATAGAAGCTCACGACTTCTGCTGAGCCACACAGTATCTCTCTGCTCGGAGACTGCAGAGCCGGGGCGGGGGGGATCCCTTCATCTGCCTCCCTTCTGTCTTGTTTGTGACAAAGTGCTGGAAGGTACAGTAAGATGCTGGAATCTAATATACACAGGGATTTTTGTACAATAGGCATAAAGTGGATCATAAATAAAATCCTACTTGCCCAATAATGCCTGGATTACCTATTCTCCTGGGGTACTTGGTAAGCAAGATTCAATGCTTGCCTTCCTGGAAAGTAACAATAGCTCTGCAAGTGGGTGGGATTGCTCCAGGGGCAATGGAGGGAGTTGGGATGTTGGAAATTACAAGGTCTGATTGGCTCTGAACCACTAACATAAGTGGATGGCATTTACCATTATTGGAACTAGAATGAGGCTGCAAGCCTGCTGCACTTGGGAGATGGTAATTTCCCAGTAAAAGGGCTACAGCAGTATTTTCAATCCCATATGCTCTTTTAAAACCTTGCCACTCTCCCATCAGAGGGGGAGCGTGTTTCCACAGCTCTTTCACCCGGATGAGCTCTTGTCACTACTGCCCATGATGGCCTGGATGAATAGGATGCAGAGAAAGTGATCCTGTGTGACTTCTGAGGTGATGAGGCTTCCTTCCACCTGGCTTGCTCTCTGAGGACACTTACCTTGGGGCCCAGGCCACATGCTGCATGTAGGTATTCTGGCAGCCAACATAAACCAGCACTGCTGGCCAGGCTTGTGAGCTTTTCACCACCTTCGAGCTGAGCGGAAGAGAGAAGCTATTCCCACTGAGCCCACCCAAACAGATGTGTGAGCAAAATAAATAATACTACCATTGTTTTAAGCCACTAAATTTGGGGGTGGTTTTTTACATGCAATAGGTAACTGGAACATTTCACTATGACCTCCTATGACAAAGCCTACAAAAATCGCTTTTGTTCCGGGTAAAAGCAAGCAGGGCAACAGGGTCCACACCAGGCACACCAGATGACGTCCTAGCAAATAAACACACCAAAAAAGTCATGATTTCAAATATTTGTGGAGTCATGTCGTCAGGGACCACATTCATTCTGGTGGCTTTGAGGAGGGAAAATAGGGAAAATTTACTGGAAGGTGGATGCAGGCCTCGGATGTGAAAAAAGTTTCAGGTCATGGCACCTCTGATAAAGCCGACTGAAGCTGGCAGCCGTCCTCACTGGCAACGTCCACGCAAAGTGTGAGGCCACCATGCTGCAGGAGTGTTGGCGTGAGGCATGAAGATGGAGTGGGGGATGTGTTACGCTTGAGTCTGTGATCTTGTCACTGAATCACCTTGGCTGCCTTCATGAAGCTTTTCTTAGAAAGCGTCATCCTAGGCACCCATGAGGCTGTGTCCTGGCTTTTTAGGGAATGTCCGAGATCCTTCTTTCAATGGTAGCTCTGGGGAAATGTCAAGAATGGTTTGTCAGCCCTGGGGTCTTTGGAAGTAATGTCCACCGAGGCACATGCAAACTTTCAGTACGCATTTTATTCTAGAAAGGTCTATGTGTTTCACCACAGCACAGAATAAAAGCGACTCTTGGCAGATTCATAATTCTAATCTTTCCCCAAAAGGAGGTGAATATCATCTTATCAGTGAAAAGATTCCATTACTCTTTCCCATGAGATTGATTATTCTATTTTGGCTCTGTATCTTTCATAAAGTAGTTCACGTTTTTCTAGAAAATACACCAGTATTAGTTATAATTGACAATCTCCCCTTGGATGATTTAGGATGTACTTCTGCCAAGACGTGAATTCAGATATTAAATATTATTCAATGTCAATTATGCTGTGATTATTCTGGAAAGTTTTTAAATTCAATTTTCATTCATTTTGCTTATGACTGTAATTTAAATAAGGGATTTTCTTTATTGTGTTAAACGTGTTACCAATGCAGTGCTTCAGCTTAATAACTGTAGCATGCATACAAGTTTAAGTATTTTCCAAGATCTTGAGCCAAACTAAAATAAAGTGTGTTACGTATCCAAATTGGAGGAGAGAATTTATTATAATTCTTTTGAAGACTGTGAAAAAAAAACATAGGCAACTGCAGGATTATTTTTAATACCCAAAAAGAATTTGAAATATTTTTGTCACAGTGCTATGGAAATTGCAGTCAATTATACGGAGATACCTCATCAAAGTAAAATGTTCGTTGCTTTAGAGTTGAATAAATTATGATTTCTTTATTTAATTGAATGACCACTCCCATCAGTTTGAACAAATTCATGTTTAAAATGTCAGTGTCCCAAGTAACCACTCAAGGCCCCACCTGTTCAGGTTTAGTCCAGAGATTTGTTTTGGGACCTCCCTTTACGTTGTCCTGAAGGGGCTGCCTTTGTTTCCAGGGCATGCAGGGGGAGAATTGGGGGGGGTGACCACAGGCCACTGGCACCTGCTATCACTGTTTCCTGTGGTGGCCCTGCTAGCCCCAGGCATCCTGCAGAGTGGCTGTTACCCTGCCACTGCTGGTCTCTGAGAGAATGGGGAGAACCTCATGGTATGTTCACCCAGCATAACCCACCCTGTCAGGGGTCTGAGCTTACTCTCTTTTACAACGGAGGCAGTGATGGACCACCAGAAGGCATTCCAGGGGATCAGTCTCTCCCCTCAGGCCACCTTCAGCCAACAGGGCTCTCCAGGTGGCATCTCTCACACACAGCCATTGTCCACTAGAAGGTTGGGGAGGGAGGGCCTTCCAGCCTCAGCCAGGGTCAGCCGTCCCATGACCACCAAGGCCTGGGCTATCGGACCAACCTTGCTTCTTTCTGGATGGGTGACTGCGTGTGTGCTGGGTGGCCTCTCCTTCCAGCACACTGCAGTCAGAAAAGTGTCTTGGTGAAGAGTGCGAAGATTATGGAGAATGACTCACAGCCTCTTAGCTTTACATACCAAGAGGTTTAGGGAAGGGTAAAATTGGTTAAGTCACAAAAAATAGTCCTATTGACTGTCTCTCAGGCAGTGAATACCTCTCTGTTTCCTCTGTCCATAACCAAAAGGAGCACTCAAATATCTCTTCCCTGACCCAAGGTGCCTTGAGCTCCACCTACACAGTAAAGCGGCTGCCAACTCAGGTAGGACAGCTTACTCAGGATGAAAAATAGTTCAAGTTCCCCTAACCAGGTATCCAGGTATCTCAAGAAGCAAAGGTGAGACCCTGTAGAGCAATACCGTATCCTGCATTTGGACTAATGATATTACATTGCCATTACCCAGAACAACTTTTTCAAAAAGTGAAATAAATGCATGGCATATATTTATTTTGCAAGCTTGAGAACTTTCCTGTATCACCCTCTCCGTAATGGGCATGGCAACATCTGTGTAGCACAGAATCACATCTGTAAAGCATTTTGCAACCTGCAGATGGAAAGTGTTATGAGTAACTGAGAGTGACTGATGAGACCCCCTGCTGCAGGCTCCTCCCCTTTCCTCTGCGCAGGAAGTGGGAAAGAGTCTTCCCTGCAGGTCTGAAAGAGGAAGCAGTGCTTAATCTTCTCATCCACGGCTCCATCTATCACCTCCAGGAAAATAACTCCCAGATTCACATCCCCAGCTCTGATCTCCCTCCGGAGCTCTGTTTGAATCACATTCTTAACTTCCAGACATCTGCACCTCCCTGATCTGCCAGCACCTCCAAATAATGTGCCTAAAATAAAACTTGCTATCTGGCCCCTTAAATTGGTCCCTCTGGACTCCCCTTTTTGGTCCAGAATATCCATGATTCCTCCTAATCTCTTTCCTCTTGTGCCTAATCAGTGAGAGTAGGCATTTCTTTTTTCATGGGTGTATCAGCAAGTGTTTACTGCGAAACAGGAGGGGACACACTGTTGGTGAAGGGGTGACTCTTTGCTTGGTAGATTGCATGCTACTTTGGTTTGGGTTTCCCCAGAAGGAGACCCTAAGAGAAGGATTTGAAGACAAGCAGTTGATTTGGGAGGGCATCCTAGGAAATATCTGCAGGGGTGTGGGAAAGTGACACAGAGAGAGGAAGTCAGCTAATAAAGAGTTGGGTAAGTGAAGCTTAACTCTGCTGGTGTAGAATTATCCTTCCCGAGGGGCAAAGAGAGCTGTCCTCTGCCATTGTTGAAGGTAGCCCCTGGCGTTTGGAGCCAGCTACATGTACGCAAGCTGAGCAGGCTCCAGGCGGCCAGAGAAAGCTCCCCTGTGCAGAGGCCCCCAGTGCTGGGTGCTGGGTGCTGGGTGCTCAGAGCTGGGCTCAATGAGGGCTGACAGCAGAGGAGCGGGGCTTTGACAGTCTCTACCCCACACGCATTGTTTCACTGAAGCCCCTGTCAAAATGGTAAGGCAGGTTTAACTCACCTCATTTTAAATCAGCAGTCTTGGGCAGCCTAGGTAATTTGCACAAAGACAGGACAGTGAATTGGTCGTGTTAGAAGGAGGCTTGAACTTATGCCTGGTTGACTCTGGCCAGCACACAGCTGGGAGGTGTGGTGGACTGCCTGGAGGAGGAGGCACCAGAGGCAGTGGTGAATGTGTGTGGCTCTCCTGAGGCTTGCAGGTTGACATTGCTGGTGTCTGCCAGGGCTCCGGGTTAACACTCTCTCACTCGTCTTTCCTTTGCGGAGTAGTGAGATGACCGAAAGTTCTCACCACCCTGTCTAGTTCTTTTCCGACCCTGACGGCTGGTCTGTCTTTGCACTGCTCATTGTCACTTCTCTCACTCCCCCGAAGGACTGTGCTCCCCAAGGCTTTGCCCTGTGAAAGCTTTCCACCTGACCTCTTCTTCACGATGAAAGCATTCACTCCCTGGGGCTTCCTACAGCCTGTGAGGAGTTCAAGGGTGCATTTTTAGCCTTATTCCTGAGCTCCAGGGGCTGGGTGGATATAAAATAGACTCTGGAGTTCTACCCTTTGGATGCAAATCCTCACTCTTCCAGTGAGTAGCTGTGTGACCTTGGGCAAGTCACTTATCCTCTCCCTGCCTCACTTTCCTCACCTGTACAATGGAAGCAGTATATTCATGTCTACTTCGTGAGGCTTGTGGAGGATTAAGTAAGTTCGGCCATACAGAGAGCACAGGATGTACTTGGCAGCTAGTTCTTACTCCGTGACTGTTCTCATTTTGTTATGTGTTTCCAGCTGCTTGTCGTGTCTCCCTGCAAGTCAAGGGCCTTCTTAGCACCTGAGTCCCTCTTCCCATGTTATTTTATTTTTGATCTTTATTTTTTAAATTGTGGTAATATATACATAACACAGAATTTATCATTTTAACTATTTTAAGTGTTCAGTGGCATTAAGTATACTCATATTTTTGTGCACCCTGCGTTATTTTTTAAACAATGAGTTCTAATCTTGTGTCTCCCAAGGATTTCACGTTGCCCCAAATGACTACACTCAGGGCTGTCCAGCTAAGCCTTCCCAAAGCATCACTCACAATGCCCTGGGAGAGACCCTCAATCATTCTGCAGGGCCTCCAGGGGTCAGCCAATGCACCTAGCTTGACTTTCTGGCACTTCCACTCCATGCCTCTGAGTTACTCTCCAAACCCATCGCTCCCTGTTCTCCTGCCAATGAGGTCTCTTCTCCTTGTGCTGCACCTTTGACCTTGCGGAAGCTCTTCTCCCTGTCCTGGGGGTCCTCTCCCCTGCTTCAATCCAGGCAAGTCCAGTCCATCCACCAAGATGCAGCACTCCTGGCTGACTCTCATTTTACCCTTCATGGTAACATGTTGCAGGTCACAAATAGGCTGCAGGTCCCGAAGATGGGTTGTGAGCTTTCTCCCTGCTGAGTCTCTGGGGCCGAGGACAGGGCCCCACATGCCGAATGAGCACTCACGTATACAAAGGGCTAATGATACAGGGCGGGGGGTGGGAGGGGTCATGCTCATGAGAACGGACCGATAGATAAGGAGTTGGTGCAGCTGACGTTGAGTGCAGAGAAGTCCACATGCTTGGCAGAGAAGAGAGAACTGAAGTCAAAAGTGAGGTGTTTGCCGGGAGGGTCCCAGGCCTGGGGATGGCATGGTGTGGCGTGCCTCCTGCCTGCCTTCTTTCTATGCATTA
The DNA here is from genome assembly GCF_036562045.2 of Rhinolophus sinicus. Lineage (NCBI taxonomy): Eukaryota > Metazoa > Chordata > Mammalia > Chiroptera > Rhinolophidae > Rhinolophus > Rhinolophus sinicus. The sequence continues at coordinate 64,955,615 of NC_133755.1, read as the reverse complement.
CAGATGCACACATTCTAAGTCCTGGAAATGACGGGTTCCGTAGCTACTAAGAGTCTTGCTATGATGCGTATGAGTGCAGGCCCGCATTCACAACATATACAACGCAAAACTCATTTTGAGAGTTTCATTTCTTTTTTATAAAAAGGAAGTGCAATAGAAACCAAATCTCGGATGCTTAAAGCATTTATTATGACCTCATATAGTTTTGGAGCGAAAGGGAATTTAGAGGTCAACTGGTTCGGCCTCTTCCAACTCAGCCCAACTCTGCCGATGTGTATTAAACATCTACTATACTCAGGACATTTCTTGCTGGGTCTTAAAGACCCATAAAGCAGTCTTTGCTCCTGAGGAGTTTGTGGGCTGGTAGGGGCTACAAGACCACTACAAAATAAATATAAGGTAAAACAGGATATGAAAGACGCAAGGAAAAAGAGCCAAGTGGATTCAAAAGAGAGGCAATCAGGAAAGTCTTCCTGGAGGAGGTGGTCTGTGAGCTAGATGGAGTTTCCAACAAAGAGCGGAAAGACGCAGCAGAGTTTACACACAGAGGTGGGCAGGGAGTGGTGGGTTTGGAAAGGAGTTTGGAAGATGGAGCCAGGGAGAAGACACAGTCCTGTAAGTCAGGGAGAAAAGCTGGCTCCGCAGTGTAGATGGGGGAGGAGAGTCAGGGAACAAATTTGGTTTCGTAGTGTAGACAGATGGGTGGAGGACAGAGGGGGCTGAGGACAGAGGAGCCTTCGTCAGTTAGAGATAGTGAGAGGCAGAACTGGTGATCATGGAAATGGAAATGGGAGACACTTGGGGGCTACAAGCCTATTATGATGTTAGAAAGCTGCAAATATCGATAACTAGGTGTACATGAGGGGCTGAGGTGGGGGAAGGTTTCAGGTGGACTTGTTCTAAACTTGGGCACCTCGGTAAATGATCCGGTCAGAGCAGTGACAGGAAAGTATGTTTCGATTGAAATTCATTTCGTTGCAAGTGCTAGAAATTCAGCTCAAACCAGCTTTTGAGCAAAAGCAGGATTATAATGGCTCATGTATGATTTAGGCAAAGTGTCATCTATGGACTCAAATGGTGAAATGATGTCCTTAGGACTCTCTTGCCTCCCCCTCGTCCCTCTTTTCCTCTTCCTTCTCGCCCTCTTCCTCTTTCTGCTCTTTCCTCTCCTCCCTCTCCCTTACGACCTCCCTCCCCCACCTCCTCGCTCCTTTGTCCCCCGCTCTCACTCATGCTCCAGCTAGCTTTCTTACATGGCAGGACACGTGGCCACGGAAATCCTGGGGTGTACATCTTTGAGGCTCAGAATGAAAAGGAAGAGAGAACTTCCCCTTTCCTTTAATATCCATCTCTATACACCACATCTCAGGTTAGAAGCTCATTGGCTGCTTCGTTACATGCCTGCCCTGAACTAATCATCTCAAGGAGTGAATGATTCTGATTGGTCAGCCTAGGCCACATGACCTGTTGGGGACACAGGTGAAGGGGCAGTGATCGGTCCTCTTTGAGGGTCACGTGGACTGGGGATGAGGAGGTTCCCCAAAAGAAGGGGTGCTGGGCTGACCAGTACCATATGTCCACTACAGAAGCTTTGTAGGAGGGGTAGAAAAGATCAAAATTGATCTCTTTTACAAGATTCCGTATAGACAGAATTATGCTTGAATTCTTTCAGTGAGGGGCTCCTACTTCATAGGACGGCCAGTGCTTTGTTGGACAACTCAGCCTAGTAAAAAGCCCTTCTCTATGTTTAGCAGAAATCTGCCTCCCTAACTAAGTCATTTTAGTTTTCCCCCAAATAACAAGGTAAAACAAATATTTAATCTTAGAGATTTCAAGAATCTCACTCCTCTAAGGAGATGAAATATTTTCATCTTCCAGTTTACAGAAGACATAACTGAGGTTGACAGTGGTGACGTCACTTGCCTGAGTTAGGCCAGCTGGGGTTCCTGCACCCCCCCGGAAACAGGCTCTACTCACTGCACCACTCTGTAGGCTCTGCTCTCACCAAGTGCCTGACACGTAGAACACACTCAGGAACTGTTTGTTGAATGAATGAATGGTGCCCTGAGTGGCTCACTCCGATACATTTCCAGCATGAAGGCCAAGAGGAGTTGCTGTTCAGCATGGTGACAATTGTCTCAAATCGAGGGCCTTCATTGGTTTCTAACTGATAATTAATAATGTGTATTAGTTAGGGCTCCTTGTGGCAAACAACAGAACAGCCTCTGGCTGATTTAACAAAAAAGGAAATGATAAATAAAACTGGGAAACCCATAGGATTACCAGGAAGGCTGGCAAAGCAGCAGAGGCCACAGCCCAGGTTCACCACCCCCTCATGCCTGGGGCTGGTCTGGTGACAACAGTCAGACCCTCTCCCCGGATATCATCTGGGGCACCAGGCTCTGGGCGCTGCTGCTGTTGGCCCTGCCGTCCTCCCCCACGTGCCCCTGAATCTGGGACTCCATGATGCTGCATCTCTCACCTTCATTCCACCTCTCAGGGCAGGCGGGTTAGGGGGAAGCTGTCAGCTGGCTGAGCCTGAGTCACATCCCCACACTCTAGCTGGGAAAACAAATATCTGACTTTCACCAAATGGAGAATCACCCAGATCTAAGGAGTAGTTCTGACCTTGGGCAGCCAAAAACCCTGACATGCAGCCACCTATCCTGTCTCCTCTGAGTTTCCTCTTCTTCAGACACACATGCTCTCTTCCTGCATCCGACATTCATGGAGGAGGAGGCCTCTAGATCCCTTACCACCCTGTCATTCATATTTGCCCCCAGAATTGAAAGTAATCCCACAAATGGGGTTTGAAAAGCCCGAGGTACAATGAGATTATTTCTTTCCATATCCCGACTGTTAACTTCCATTAATGCGTCATAAGATTTCATTACTTTTCTAGGCAGCCATACTACACTGATGACTCATATTGGCTCATATTATGCTGTGGTCGCCTGAATTCCCAAGATCTTTTCATACGAATGGCTGTTAAGCCAGGTCTTCTCCATCATTTACTTATATTATTGACTTATTGAACATGTGCAAATTTAACTGAGTAATATAAAACTGTATTTGTAATGCTTCAGTTATTTAGTTCACACCCTGAAATTCCTTTACACTGCAGTACATTTTACTTGGCTACTTGGACCAGAAATTGCAAACTGCCGGCCTTTGGGCCAATTTGGCCACACATTCATTTTATTTGGCTAAGATGGTGTTTTTTGAGAGCTGAATTGGTTGCCAATCGTTGAACATTAGGAGATCTCACATAAAAAGCAGGACTTTCAACTTCTCTTGACAAGTAGAAAGTTCTGGCAATACTGCACTCTCATTTCCTCAAGGCTGTGTGTGATTGGCTGGGGCTGAGTAGTGGCTACCCCCTTTGCAAGGCGTCCCACCTTGCAAAGCTCACTGGAGTTCCACCATGCTCTGTCATCTAGTCTAGTCCTGCTTCATTCATTTCCACACCCTGCCCAGTCTGTCTGTGCTGTGGGAGTGGGTTAAGGCAGGGGCTGAAGGGAGAGTGGAAGCAGAGGAGGTGTGAGAAGGGTGGGGCTTAGTTGCCCTGTTTGCTCTTGTGTGGCCCCAGCTGTGCATAATAGAAAGGGAAGGTGAGGACAGAGCGGGTGGTTCTGGGCCCCTGGCACGGACATCTCATAGTGTTCTGTCTGCCTTGCATGCCACTTGTTCTGGAAACTCTCACTTCTCCTTCTGGGTGACTCCTGAGGGTGCTGCCAGGTTTCAGACGATCCTGCTTCTGTGGCCAGCACACATCAGTCCAGAAGGTTACCACCTGGGCCAAGCTAGGTTGACAGGGTTTTAAAACTTCCAGCTTGTGACAGTGTCAGAGGAGTGCCTTTTGTTGGTGGCTGAAATGCTGCTGGAGCTTTGACCATGTTTCTTATCATGTGGGCTGGGACGTATTGACAGCTGGTACAAGACAGGGAAGGAGCATATCATCACATTGAGAAGGGTGGAGAGCAAGACTCCCTGGGGCCACCTGCAATAATCTATCCTGTTTCTCAGTCAGGGGTCCTGATTCGCGTAATTGATTCTGCTCCTTTGAAAAACCTAGCTAAAGTTGGTTTCTGCTGCTCACAACCAAAAGCCCCCAGGACACGTCATCATGGTCAACCCTCCTCTCTGGTGGCCCTCCCAGTGTCTGAGGGCTCCCCCTTCATGCTCTCCCTTGTGTCCTGTGTCCGTGCCACCTGCTTTTGGACCAAGCATTCTGGGTCCTTTTGAAAATTCCCCTTTGTTGTTCCTGAGCCAGGGTCACAGAAGGCATTTCTGTGTACTGGCATGTGTAATCCCTTCCTCTGGCCCTTCCAGGAAGTCTGCTCCCAGGTTTCGGTTACCCAGGCAGCGTGGGGATGCCTTCCATCTCGCACAATTGCCAGTGCTGATGTGAATAATGCATATGGAAATCCACACTACTGAGGGATGTCCACAAAGCAGGTCTGGAAGGTCTCCTGCTGCCACCAGTAGCAGCTTCCAGGAACTGGCAGGCTGATAAGAGCTCAGGAAACCGGAATTGAGATGCTAAGATTTGCATGTTCAAATCACCATTAGGTGATGGATGATTCTGAGACCTTTTATCATTAATTCAACAAATATTTACTGAGAACCTACTATGTGCCCAGGCACTGCGCTAGGCACTGGGGATATTACTGTGTAAAAATATGTAGCTTATAGGGACCTTATGTTCTAATAGAATGTGATCTTTTCGATGCGTTAGGTTGTGGATATACAAAAGCTAACAAAATTCAGCCTCAGTGATTTCATAACTATAAGCTGTACCTTCCTCACAAGCACAATGAGGTGAAAATAACTATTTCACAGAAAAATAGAGATTATATAAAATAATGCATAGGCACATTTTTGGTTTTCAAATCTCAACAAATATTACTTTCTCCCTGAAAAGTTGAAAAAAACTTACGCTTAACTTCACAAACCACCGGTTAACCAACTGCCAGGCGGGCCCTGAATGCCTCTTCTGACGTTGGCACTGACACAACTACCTACCTACTTGGCTTTGTAGCCTGCCGCGTTTGGACCACGGTTTACGTATTCTGGGCCCTGGTGGGAACCCGGCGTGCTGGGAACACAATGCGGCCACGAGGGGGCAGCGCACTGCAGGGAATCTTTGCAGTCGACCCCAGCCCACCGCCAAACTTCCCAGCTGCTCCTGGTCCTCGGTACGTACTTCCGTTCCTCTGACGCTCGCAGAAGCCGGGGCGTCGGGAAGGAGAGCGCGAATTCTTCCTCCTCTGCGCCTCCCGAGGAGAAATTGCAGAGGGGTTCACGAGACGGCGTCGCAGTGGGCGCTGGGGTCTCCCGCACTGCGCCGGCCAGGGCGCGGCGCGGAGCCGTGTGCCCTGCGCGAGGCTGCGGGTCTGGCAGGCAGCGGCGCCAGCCTACGACTCACGACTCCGGAGAGGGCGGGCAGCCGCGGGGAGGAAGCGAAGCCGGCCCCGGGCGCCCCCGCAAACCCCAGTACCTCCCCATCCTGCTTCGCGGGGCATCCCCGCACCCACGCCCTCAGCTCCGGGGTTGTCACTTCTGCGCGCCGCCTGGAAAGGGGACCGGACCGGGAGCGCTCCGCGGAGTTGTCGAGGAGGATGCCCGGGTGTTGGTTATGTCCCCAAGCTGCTCGCCAGAGCTGGCAAGGAAGGCAGTCGAGATAACACCGCCCAAACTTTCCTTCGCGGCAGTGTAGGGGAGGAAACATCCCTGTTTGAGGTTCACGGAAAGCCGAAGCGAAGACTCGGGAAACCCGGAGGGGACAGGGCCCAGCCCGCATAGGAGCAAACGCTCGGAGTTCCTGGGAGCACTGGAGGTGCCCTAAGCGGCAGGACTAGTCGCTGGCGTGCGACCAGGCGAAGAGAGGTCCAGCGGGTGCACGGTCCTTTCTTGCACCCCTCAGTGACCGTGACCTCCGCGCGTTCCCCGCGCACTTGCTCGCGGCGGAGGAAGAGGAAGAGTCCAGCTGAACCCACCAGGGGCAGCGACTTGCGGGCTGGCCCTGGGTGCATGGAGGCGCAGCGGGGGCGGTGCGGCTCAGCTCCCGCGCAAGAGAGCGCGCACTCTGCGCCCCGGCCTCCCTGGGGACCCGATTGGCTGCTCCCGGTTCTTCCTGCTGCGGGGTTCTGGGCCGTTGGCGGTCACTTCGAGCACAGAGCGGGCTGAGTGTCATAACCGGCCTCATCCCTGGACCCCTGCGCTGGGCGGACCCGGGGTGGCACAGGTGTAGCCGGGAGCCGCGGGCACCGGGCTTGGAAGGACTGGTGGGCTCCGTTGGCCGGGAGTTAGCTCGCGGGGTGCGGAACTCTGGTCCCCTCTACGGTGAGCCACTTTGCACCGCCGCGGCCCGAGGGTGAAGGAAGTCCTGGCGGAGCCTGGCTTCCCGGCGGCCGCCTGGGCACCATCCTGATGCTCGCTGCCTGCAGCGGGCCCCGCTCCAGCCCCGGGACCTAGGCAGCTGCGCGCGGCCGCCGCCGGCGCCTCCCCCATGCTGCTCGGAGCGTCCTGGCTGTGCGCGTCCAAGGCGGCCGCCGCTGCTGCGCAGAGCGAGGGCGACGAAGACAAGCCGGGAGAGCGGTGGCGGCGGCGGGAGGCGGCCTCGGCCGCGGCGTCTGGCGAGGACATGGACGAGTCGTCGCTGCTGGACCTGCTGGAGTGCTCTGTGTGCCTGGAGCGCTTGGACACCACGGCCAAAGTGCTGCCGTGTCAGCACACCTTCTGTCGCCGCTGCCTGGAGAGCATCGTGTGCTCGCGCCACGAGCTGCGCTGCCCCGAGTGCCGCATCCTGGTGGGCTGCGGCGTGGACGAACTGCCCGCCAACATCCTGCTGGTGCGTCTGCTGGACGGCATCCGCCAGCGGCCCCGCGGTGGCACCAGCCCTGGCGGCAGCCCACCCGCGCGCTCTGGCCCAGGATCGGGGGCGGCCTCTGAGGGCGCGGGGGGCGGGGGCAGCGCGGTGGGCAGCGCGGCGGGCAGCGCCCCGAGCTCCCCCGGCTTCCCCTTGGCCGCGGGCAGCGCCACCGCAAGCCTGCGCGAGCTGGCGACCAGCAGGAGTGCGCCCCTGGCAAAGGTGGGTATCCTTCGTGGCGCCAAGGTGTGAGTGTGTGTGGGTGGGACGCGTGGGTGTGGGGGGCAATGATGAGGGGCAAGGGAGACCAGAGATGACTCCACAGTGGCGTTCGCTTGTTGCTTTTCTAACTTGCTTCACCCTAGGGATTCAGTAAGTGTAATCCTTCAAGTCCCACTTGCCAACTTTTGGAGACCCCCATCCCGCGCACCCTCTCCTCTGAACCTCTTGTCAGCATCTGCCATCTATCCATCCTCTCCCTCGAAATCCCTTTTCATACCACCTGCACTTGCTCTGTGGCGGCATGTGGTCCCAGGGAACCTTGACACCTGTTCATCTGTGTGGCAACACCCGCTCCTCCCAGGAGGTGGGCACATCTTCCTGTCCCTGGCTCACCTCCAGTATCCTCTGCTGACTGGAGCTGTGTGCTCCCACCTTTTTAACTTTGCTGGGCCCTCCCACCTACCCAGAAACAGCCTTCTTTCCCTGGACCTCCAGATTATCCCTCTGCACAGCTCAGCTTGCCTGGGTAAAGTTAGTGCTTAATGTTTCCCAGGTTCTGGTCCCTGGGAAGATTGAGCTTCCTCCCTGCGTGTCTGGCAAGGCAGGATTGGGCAGAGGGAAGTGTGTGACCGGGGTGGGAAGAACGCAAATTACAAACTCTTTAACAGGCAGGAAGAAGTTAACCTGGAGACAGGAAGAATGTTTGGTCCAGCCCTTCTTGGACTGGGTTTGTCAGGAAGCCCTGGTGGTTCTTTCCTGGGATATTAGGCAGGGTTGCATTCCCACGTGGGTCTTTATTTGAGGTGTGTGTGTGTGTTTGTGTGCCCGCGCAACTACATTGTACAGCACCCACTCCTTCTGTTTTATCTTTATCTTATCTTACCTTATCTTTAGGGTTTTAGTGAATTGGTTTCCAAAGCTACTTAGTATGCGTAATTTCACACCTTCTGCCACCTTGTGAACTGTTATGGGGGGAGGATAGCCCATGGGATACTGGTTTAAGTGAGAAACAAGATACTTATGTTTTATAAATATAAAAAACCTACTTAAAGGTAAAAACAAATACATTGTTAATCTTTTGCAATTATCATGTCCTTTTGAGAACACCACTGTATTCCTGTACTTTTGACCATTTAAGGAGCTGGTGGTGCATAAACCACTTAAATAATCCTTTCAATACAGAGATGCTGGAAAAATTCTACCATCTGAATTATTCAGTACTGCAGCATTTCTGAGGTTAGGAACTTAAACCCTTGGATGTTGAGCTTTATAGTTAAATGTCATACTTTGCCAAACTAGGTTTTTTTCCTATGGATCAGGAAGAATGGGGAGTCAGGAATAGTCAAGGCATATTTATATTTGGGATCACTGCTGAAGGGGAATTAAGAAGTTTTTCTTTGGTTTTGAGTGTAGTTAAATCCAGTTACAAGTGGTACAGATTTTCAAACTTTTCCTCCCTGTTCTTGCTGTTTTTATCTATTGTGTTATAATTAAAGGGCAGAGAAATAAAATGGTTTTTGGAATGGTGTTTCTGGTAAAACACTGGAACATTTTGATGACCACGTGCTTACAGATGTCCTCCCAATTCATCTTATGGGAATTGCGTTTGATCAGGTTAGGAGGTAAACTCAGGTCTTGGAACTCTGTGGTGGCATTTGTAGTATTTTAAAAAAAATGTGTCAATGGGGTTGAACTTATAACTTTTAGTAAGGCTACTTAATAATAGGAAATTAAATTTTTTTTGAGTAAATTTTGGGACTATTGATTGACTTTCTCTATAGGCACCTGTAGCTATCAGATTATGTTTATGATTTTCTGAGCTTTAGGGAACTTTTGAACACATTCTCTTTCTTTCTGTTTGTGTGTTAACTAAGCGTGAGCTTTAATCCTTTCTTCTTCACAGACCCACCTCATAAGGACTAAGTTTGGGTTCTAGGAAGAGTCTGAATTAAATCCAACCTTATATTTGATCATCTTCAGAGAGGAAAAAGTAGTGGAGGCAGGGATTTTAATACCATCCGGCTTTTTATCCGCGGAGTTTTGATAGTCAGTGGGAGTCTTCTTCCACAACCAGAAGTACTGCATGGAGTGATGCACATTAAGCCTATAAATTTGGCAAGCTGACTTCAGCTGAAAATTACTTTCAAGCAGGCTTGTGGTACTTTACTGTCCACTGGAATTGCTTTGACCTCTCATAGCAAAGCTAAATGCTGGGTGTTGCTGCATGTTGTTTAATAGATGGGCACTCATGTTATTCTTCAGCAAATACCATATATGCCTTAGTAGCAGGTGACTGTAAATATAAGACAGTCCCCAATTTTACCAATGAAAAGCTCCTTAAATCTTCTTTTGGGCCAACTGGGATATATAAACTTTTTGGGTATATAGATAAACAAATATCTGCTTAGATTGTTTATCAATATAATTCTAAGTAGACATTGGGACTACATCATGTATAAAATGTATTTAATCCTGTTGAGTTCATGAAACAATTTTTTTTTCCATACTCTTCACTGGCATCTTTTCCACCAGGGTTTGGGTTCTCACAGAGTCACTTGGAATCCTCTAACCTGGTTAGTAGAGCCTCTCAGCTCTGCTTTCACCTGAGCCATTTGAGATGAGGCATAAGTTACAAGTACCCACTGCCTGAGGTTAGGACTGTTGGTCTCTTCATTTGCCTCCTGGCAAATACTTGTCATTATGTGTTGCCTCTTAAAGTGATCTTTAAAAAGTCCTGTTTTAACGACGCTGTCCAACCATTGCAGTTGCTAAATGTGTGCCAAGTTTCTCAGCTGACTTTGTTTGTTTTTTGTTTTAAGTGTTACAAGGTGACCCCTTAAACACCCCTAACTAGCACTGATGGAGATGTTTCAGGCAGCATGTCTTTCTGAAAGGGTTTTGCAGTTCCAAATTGAGTAATTCAAAGACTACTTCTTTTTCTTTGAGAGGTAGAGGAGCAAAGATTTTTGTTAAAGCGAAACTACAGCTCTCTTATGAGAGGGGGTACCTGAAACTGGGATGCCCCCAAAGACTACTTCTTCATAAGGACTCTAATATAAGAAAATTCCAATTCATTTCTGTTTTGTTTTTGTTTTTTCTTTTTTTTTGAAAATCCCTTGCCTTATATTTGGACATACACAGAATTTACTATGTATGTACCTTGTGCTAGGTACCATTCTAGGTGAACTGGACTGGCATGGGCTCTCTTTATGCTGCTGACATTAGGGCTTGGAAGCCATTCTGCTCTCTGCTCTCCGGAGGTTCCTGTGGGCAGTGGATTGGTGTCAATCCAGGACTTGATGAAGGTTAGGAGGAAGGACATTTTCACAGATGAAAGAACTAAGAAAGCTTGGGTAATAATTTTGATGGTATAAAACAGGCATTAGAGCCTAATTAGTACTTTAGGATATGTTTAAATTGGAAATGTCTTCGGTTATCTCTCAGTCAATGTGACTGGGATCCAGTAAGGGGAAAGGTCAAATAAATTGGAAAACCTTACAAATGATACCTAGTAAATATTCTGTTTTATAATCACATATATATGTATTTATTCGCTATATTCTGGATACAGGGCTAAGGACTTTTCTTTGACTTCCAAATTGCTATTCTAGCTTAAACCACAACATAGTTTTTGATTTTTTTATTTGTTTCTTTCAAGTGGAGTGAGAACTAAGAGAATTTCAAAAAATTCTGAGTGGAGCACCCTCTAGATTTTAAATAATTGTCCCTCAATGTTTTATGTTTTTGTTCTCACCTCATTTCACAGTTTGAAAACTGTCTTGTCTTTGGTGAGTTTTTTCCTAAGCAGTCACTGTGGTTTTCCACAGAGTGACCTTTTTTTGCACTCAAACCTTTTCAAATTGCATAGTATTTAATTCAGGTTTGTATTTGCTATTATAAGTACACTTGCATAAACATGGTTGGGAATTAAGACAATGGATTCCTGGTAAGCACAGACCTCCCCAGGTAGGAGTGACAGCGTGGACCACAGTCCTCCAGGCTGCAGCCTTCTGTGGGGATGGACGTCTTATGGAGGAAGTGGAGTGTGGGCTAGTCCAGCTGGCAGTTAGCTGGGGGCCAGTGTCGAGTGTCTATGGTATTTGGAAGCCTAGCAGCGTGTTCTTTAGTTGTCTACAGTTGGACAGCTTATGCTTGAGATTTTCTGTTTTAATGATTACTGAGTGCCTACCATGTGCTCGGCACGTTGACATATATTGCCTTATAAAAAAGTCACCATAATCCTGAGAAGCGGGTGACTTAATTCCTACTTTGAGACCTTCAGAGATTGGACAAAGTGGCAAAGTCGGAGAACCAGGAAGGGATTGGGTCAGGAGCTGTTCTCAGGCTCCATTCCCCTGCGCTGCTCAACTGTGTCTGGTGTGTTGTTGTTGTTGTTTGGTCCTGGATGTAATGAGGACTCCAGAGTAAAAGGCCCAGTGCCTGGAAGCCTTCACAAAAAGCTGGACAGCTCACAGGACAGCAGACAACTGGTTGACTTGTGGTCACCGTGCTGATGAGGGGCAGACAACTGCCTATGGAGACAGGACAGATGAGTCACAGCGAAGTCCTTTTTAGACCTGTTTTCTAAAGAACCCCCACCTCCCAACCCCTCCCCCACCTATGGAAACAGCACCGCTGAGACTTACAACAGTGTTGTGTTTCAGTTTGTGGCAGTCAGTGAGTAATCTAAAGTTACTATTCACTGAATGCCTGCTGTGTCCCCGGTATTCACTGGGTGCCTACTGTGTGCCAGGGGTTGAGTTAGGAGATTTAAGTGTATCTCATCCATTCTTTCCTACAGCTCAGCCGGGTAGCTAGTTACATGGCGGGGGTCGGGGGGCAGCTGAGGACCCAAGGTTTTCTTGCTCAAGGGCACACAATTAATAGGGTACATTTGAAAGATAAACTTTGGACTGACTGGCTAACTGGCTTTGTGGTTAGAGGAATCCTCTTAATCTATGACAAACCCATTTACTTAGAGACCAACGTCCCAAACTTAAGCAGCATCCACCCCTTGGCTATAGTTTGCCCCACGGCTGCAGATGCCCTTCCGATTTGAGGCTGCTGCCTTGTAAACCCAGGCTGTGATCCCAGAGCGCTGTGGTCCTGAGGAAAGAGCATCACATCAGTTATGGCTTTAAGGGCAAGTCCCAGGCAGCCCTATGCAGATGACATGAGCCGTCCATAGAGTCCAACTGGGCTGGCATGGCTCTCCAGGTGGCACCATTCTGTCCTCAGGAACGTATACTTGTCCATCTCTCCTTCTGCTCTGCCACTATGTGGGTCTCACCCGTAGCCCCACCCACTGGGTTTCTAGGTAGGTACAGGCGTCATATCCTCATGACAACATTCACCAGCAGAGAAAGGCGGTTTTCTTTCTCGTGTTCCCTTTCCACCTTGGTGAGCAAACTGTGACTTGGCCACCCTTACACACTTCCCTTCACATCTCAGGGGCCAGTGTTGTCTCCTAGACTGGTGCTGGGACCGGCTGCAGCTTGGCCTAGGGTTTGGACAAACGATTGGCTTCTCTTCCCGGGGCTGTGGCCCACTGCCTCCCCTGTACATGCCGCTGCAGACAGGGGAGGCCCCTGGGCTTCCTGGGAGGAAGGAGGGCAAGGGGTGGGTGGCCGAGCATGGCACGGGGGTTAGGAGTCCCAGCACAGGTAGTTTTAACCCTGAGTTTCTCACTTCCTCACCAGATGCCCCTGGGCAAATGGTTTAGCTTTTCTGAGCTTTCTTATCAGTGAATTAGGATTTCTAGCTGCTTCATTGGATAATTGAGGTAATGTACGTGTGGTGCTTAGCACATGTAATCCGTGGTTGGTTCAGTGCCTGTTACTAATACAAAAATCTCGAAATCTCGTATCACCAATGAGGCACACTTCACAGGGCTCACCTTCTGCTAGTGGATTCATTTATATGGTGTCCTAAATTAAGGGTGTTTGTGCATATGTGTATGGCGGTGTGTGTATGTGTGTTTATTTGTGTGCATGTATGGCTATGTGTATGTATGTGTGTATGTGTCTGTGGCTGTGTGTGTGTGTGGGTACATGTGTATGGATATATGTGTGGGTGTGTGTGTGGAATATGTGTGTAATCTGATACCATGGTTTGTTTTCAGATTCACAGTCGGTCTGTGCTATGACTGGATTATTGAGCATTAATGGGCATCTAAGCCAAGTGCTTGAACCTGTGTGTTTCACCTTTTAAATTGCTTCCAAGTTTTATCTTTGTTATCTGATCCTTGCAAGCTTCGTTAAAGTGAAGAAAGTTCAAACTATAACCCATTTTTAAAAAGGCAGCCGGGGAGAACAGTCGTGCTCAGTTGCTGAGGCAGCTGGTTGGAGGCGCTCCTGAGAGCCGAGCACAGCTTCCTACTCTGTAGGATGCAATAGCTTGTCTGCAACTGCCGAGATCGGGCCTCTGTGTGGTTGAGCCAAGTAGAATTATGTCCAATTGTCCATTCATTCCGGCTTTTGAGAGCCCACTTGCTTGCTGGAGCATGATGAAATTGGGTCTCAATTATGCAGTTGTTTCAAGTGTGTATTTCGGTTAAATCTGTATTTAATCTCAATTTTTCACAGTTAACACCCTTTTTTTCCAGGTACATTTTTGAAATAAAACATCAGAAGGGATTTAGTTAAGGGGAAATGCTCTTTATTGTATCCCTTGAAGAGGCCAAGGTCACTTTTTATCAGCTTTGCCTAGCTTGGAAGATCTTCAGATTAGATGAATTAGGAATGCATGCTTGATGTGTATTCTACTGGAATTCCAATTAACCTTAAAAGATGAGGGTGTGAAACTGCAGGTGTTGGCAGTGGTACATGGTTTAAAAATTGTGCTAGCACATACTGTAATGTGGGGCTCCCTTTTTCCATTGAGTGAAGTTAAAGTAAATAAGCATATAAAGTAGTAGCACAATTTGAATTTTACTCATAGATTGCTGCCTTCTTCTTTAAATTTGACTTTGGACCTTGATTGCTTCTGGATATTTAGAGATGTGGTCTTTTGGAAGATCTGGAAGAGCATCTGAGAGGAGTGGCTTGGTCAGTTGTTTCTCTTGTTTGCCACACGTGTTTATGTTTTTAACGGATAACGATGGTTATCTGCAAACATGAGGATATTATATTTGCATTTCTGCTTAATGGAATGTATGTGTAATGCTCACGTGAATTTATATGAGTTTAAATGACTTAGGATTCAAGTCAGTAGAAGTGGTGAGAGACTGAAAACATGCCGGCACCAGGAGTGGATCTCACGTTCTGCAGCTGAGAGCGTTGAGAACAGGAGAGCGAGTTCTGCACAGCACTCAAAAGGAGGGAGGCACCCAGGAGCCCCAGGGAGTCCCAATGATGCTGTCACACAGTAGTTCAAGAAATAGGAGAGTGACGCATTCCTCTCTTCTGCTTCCCTGAACACATATTTGAGTACCTACTGTGTACCCGGCACTACAGTGAGTACTTGAGATAAAAATAATAGTGGTCTTTAGAAAGTGGCTCAGCAATTGCTTGCCACCTCCCAGCAAATGGAGCACCGAGCTCATTTTGAAAACAGTTTTGAGGTCCTGGTAATAACAGCCACTGTGCTTTCTTCGACAGTTAAACTCCCAAGCCTTCATTTCTCCTGCACACAAAATGGAAGCACTGTCACTTTATTCCTGTTTTAGAAATTTCTATAATATTGACCATTTATGAATAAACCTTTGGATTCCTTAACTCTTGATAATCATACTCCAAACCCGACGTAACTTAAAAATGACACCTCCCCAAGCCTGGCTCATAGTCACGATATCCAGATGTGTTTGTGCAAGATGAGGCATGAGTGTGTCACCAGTGGTGCGGGTACACAGCCTGTATGAATTTAACATCCCCTAAAACTTGACCGATGCAACTCGCATTTATCTACCAAGTTGATGATGCCTTTGGGTTAGTTTTGTCATTAGCAGTGATTGTCTGGACTAAGTGTGTATGTACGCGTGGGCCAAATGAAAGGTAGATGCTCTTCAGGAAAGAACAGCTCTCTTATTTTGCTGAGTGGTGGCACTCTTGTGCCTTCTGTGGCTCAGTTTGGGTGGTATGATTCTTGTGGATTTGGGAATTCATCTGGTGTCTCCGTCGGACAAACGAGGCTGTGGCATATGTTCTGTGATTGCAGTTTTCCTGGAATGAAGTTGTAACCCCAACATCTCAAATGAGGTGACAGATCTTGGATTCTGAGGGGCACTTGCACCTCTGTGTCAGACTTCACGGTAGAGAACCCACCTGGCAGATATCAGCAATGGATTACAGTTCTTCAAGTTTCCAGTCAGCCCTTCACTGAAGACAGTGCACCCTTCCCTGGTGTGTGATGCCCGGAGCTGTGTGCACGAGGGCCCAGCCAACAGGGCAGCACCCTGGGTGTTTGACGTATGTTCACAGGCCTGTGGAGGCTATTTGTCTCAAATACAGCTGCTCTAAAGAAACGGAGTGCCTTATTGACCAGAGATAGTGACTCATAAAATGTTGAAACGGTGCCCGCCTGACTCAGATGACAGGCTGGGCTGGAGAGTACAGGCCAGCAGAAGGCCTTCCATTGAAAGCTGGGGCCTCCTCCCTCCGTCCCTCCCTCCCACCGCCTCTCCAGGGCAGGCATGGCGTTCTCTCTGAGGGCACATGCTCCTTTGGCCCAGCGTCAGCTGCTGACCCCCTGTTGTTTGCCCCTTGTGAACCATAATTCTGTTTAAGGTCCCTTGACATACTGATGTGCTTCTGTTTTCACCAGACTTCAGCAATGTCTTGCATTTTTAAATTTAGGTATTATAAGAAGTAGAATTTTCTTTTTTCCCTCCTTCAGCATATGTATTCCACAAGGGGTTAATAGCAGCCTGTGAAGTGTGGTTGATAATAATTGTAGCATTTCCTCCCTATCTCCAAACTAATCAGTGCGTTAACGTTAATCAGCCAGCACCTACAGTCAAGGGCACCAGTTTTCTACTTAACGCCTTATTTGCCACAAATAGCCTCATGGGTTTAGAAAAGCTTCTGTAACCCCAGGCGGTCCATCTGGGGTTATTCATCTGTCCATCTGAACAACCCCTAAAATACCCCTGACAGCCAGGCCCTCTGACCGCAAATGCCATTCCACCAGGACACCTGCGGAGTTGGGTGGCTTCTGGGTTGGGGTGGGCAGCTCGCATTGTCCCGATTGAAGGGCTCAGTCTACACTGGTTGGTGACCCTGGTCCATTGACTCGATCCAGGTGAAACGATGTCAGTCGACAACCCAAGCCACCTAAACTCTCATCCTTGCACAGCCTCTTCTTTTGTCTCCTGTGAATTTTCTGATTCCATTTTTATTTCCTCAAGCTGTTGTCAGTGTTCTTTCTCCACTGTTCCCTTCTGTGGGCTGTGTGTTTTCCTGACAATTACTGCTTTGTTGGCCCTTCAAAGTGTGGATCGTCTGGCTTCCAGGAGGCACCAGTTAGTCATCTTGCTTTGGTTCTTCTTCCTCGGGCTTCCTTAGTGCTCAACAGTGTTCTCCCCACCACACTCAGAGTGACTCACAGAAGAGGCCTGAGTGCTCTGTAGCCTTTTGGCATTTGCACACCTTCATAAGTGCCCAGGCCTAGGCTTGGAGCTGATGCCCAGGGCAGCAGAGATCACCAGTCTCCTGTCTCACAGGTTTTCTACAGGTGCAGACAGAAATCTGTTGTGAAATTAGGATGCGAGTCCCAGTAAGGGGGGCAACACTTAGGGATGATAGTGAATCCTGAGAGAAGAGTTAATCTTCTATCTAAGTCAGCGTTTCCTCAGAGAAAGCAAATTGTCCATTTCCTAGGCTCAGGGGAACAGGACTCCTTAAGGCATCCATGGGAGGTCAGACGTGGAGAGAGAAGGAGGGTTCAGAGTGGCCGTCGGGTCTGTGAGGAGCACGTTCAGGCCAGTTAATTCAGCTCAGCAAGGCTGGGACCTCATCTTTTTCCATGCCTGCCACGTGACTATGTGACTGCCCCTGGGCTCTCCAGGTGTGCTCATACTGAGGGCAGACAGGTCTATGTAGGGATAATGCCCCCCCGGACGAGGACAGCGTGCTCTTTCTGATGGCCCCGTCCTCATATGGTGTTCTCATTGGCAGTGGTTTTCATCTTTGGATGGACAGACACATCTGGTGTCCACAGTGGGGATGTTCCTGGCCGTGGCCCTTGGGGGGCACACAGCAAGGTCATGCCACCCCAAGAGGTGGCTGCATGTAGCTGGCTGGCTGCTTTCTTCTTCAGGACTCCTGGGTTAGCACAGACCTCTCCTGCTCTCACCAGAAGTCACAGAGGAACTTCCTCTGCCTTCTCACCTCCACCTCCTGGGCCCTGCCAGGTCTTTCTTGAGTTCTGTGAGTCTCCTGGGGTTCCTCAGGTGAGTTCCCAAAGGGCATCTCTGATCCCTTTCTCCAGTCTCCAGCCAGTTTTCCCCACCTCCCAACCCCACAGCTGCTCTCCTGGGAAAGATACTGCCTGCTGGGTGCTATTTCCCAGCCTGGCGGGGCCCATAGTGTTCCAAGCACCCCTGGGTGGACTCTGGAGCCTTCTGCCTGGGTAACCCGTGCAGTCCCATTTCTTTGCCAGCTGCCCCCTTCCCACCCATACCCTTTTTGGTGGACTTATAGTTTCTTCTTAAAAATTCATATGAATATTATTCTAGAATACGTTTCCTCTGATTTTCATAGAAAATCAAGTTGATTTCCCAAACTTGGAACCAAATGTGTTTCCCCTGACTTCCCACAACCCTGTTCCCCCTGCCCCAGCTCCCCTCAAGGGTTCCCCAGCTTGTCGCGTGTGGCTGTGGGGGGCTGAGCACCACTGAACAGAGAGGGGTGTGCTGGATTACACAACAAGAGAGGGCTGCTGCACAAGCAAGGACGGCTTCTCTGAAGATCAGCTGGCAGTCTATCCCATAAGCCAACAGCAACGTTCACTGAAGGAAGGACTTAGACGTGGCTTGTCCATGAACTTGTCCCTTTCTCAGAAGCCTCACTTCCTCCTCTGGATGAAGAGCTGCCTTTGCCCTAGTTATGCCACATACATCTTCCTTGTGGAGTGTGGTCAGGGTTAGGCTGAAGTTTATTTTCTGATAGTTGGCTTTCAACTGGCCTTCTCTGCAAAGTAACCGGGGATTGTTGTTGAGTGAAGGAAGTGCTGTGGGCTTGTCAATACACGTGGGGAAAGGGGGCCATCATCCGGGGATGCTTTCACTCTTTAAACATCAGTGGGAAAAAATCCTGTCAGGTTGAGGAATTTTCAAGTATGTCAGTGTTCAAGGGGACAGTTGTCATGCTAATCGGCACAGTGAAAGGGTGTCACAGTGGGGTGTTGAGGACTCAGAAGTGGTAGGTAGAGTGTGACCTGGCTCAGAAGAAAAAGAATGGGAGAGTGGCAGTGGGGTGCTGATGTCCCAGGCGGTTCCTGGTGATATGCTTTATGCTAATGTTTGTGTTTATTTTAATGGTTCCTTCTACTTATATCAAGTGGTACATTTAAAAAAAATATGGCAGTCACATGAAGTTTTATTTGGAAACAAATTTAAATGAAAAGTGAGTCAATTTAAAGAAACTCATAAGTAAATACCCGGGGTGCCAAGAAAAAGTATACAAGTAGACTGGTCAGCATTGCTCAAGTAGTAGTTCACCGTAATCAGAAGTATCTGGACGCTGATGGTAACCTCTTTGAGCACCTCTTGTAATTGCAGAAGTCAAAAAGTGACTTGTATTCATCTTTTGTTATGGATATATATTGAGTATTAAAATTTTAATAGTTTTTTCCTTTCTTAAAATGTGTACACATATTTTTTGGCACCCTCTGTATTATGAAGATGAGACACAGATGACCACAGTTTGAATAAGAACTGCCTGATGTCATAGAATAAGCAGACTTTGTTTTCCTCAGGCACCTCGATGGTTGCCTTTTAACCTCTTGTTTCCTCTGTGTCTAAGATGCAGGGCCTGAGCCGGTGTGCTGAGGCTTTATAGGACAGACAGGTTTGGAGGGGGTGAATATGAGGAATGGGCAGCATTTTATGCTTAGAAGCCAACTTTCGGAAACATTGATTTTTTGATCTTTCAAACCAAAGAGCAAGAGTGAGAAACTTAGCCTTTGGGATTTGTTTTGGGCTGAAAATATAAATGGGGCAAGAATGGTGACATGTGTCTCCTGAGTCCTTCCACTCGCTGAGCTCGGGGGTCTGTGCTGGGCCATCCTCATGTCCATCTGCAGCAGCTCTTGGTTCCACCGGGCACGGAATCATCGTCACACCCACCTGAACCAGTCAAGCACCAGGCTAGTACCTGAACTTGGCAAAGTGTGACCTCAACAGAACAGTGATGCAAAGGTTTAGAACCAAGAGATGGAAATGGTATAAGAAATGGTCAAAGTTGGCCCTCCCACAACCCTTTGTCCTTAGTGCGTGAATGCTCTGGGGTAGAGGTGAGACAGGTGAGCTCTGGGGGTGGCCAGGGTCCAGTGCTCCTCTCAGGGCAGTGGCTCCATGCTCTGGTTTCCAGTCTAAGAAACCCAGAGTGGGCTCTGGGGTCACAGCAGTGCTGCCTGGGTAAGCTGGTAACAGAACACTGAGCTATAAGGGCCTGACCTAGAATTGCCATCTTTTGGGGCTTGGGGAAAATCTTTGATTTTCCCTCATCAGTTATGTTTGTGTCACCAGGTTTCATCATTACCATCTCTTGAAAGGGACAGTTAATTCCTTCTGTTCTACTTTTGAGACAGCACAAGCCCAGCCCCTGCTGCATCGGGCTGGGTCCCTCCTGGCTGTATTCCCTGCTGGGCTGCCAGTACCCACGGCCTGGGCAATCATCCTAAAACACAGTTTGGTTGTCATAGCTCCCCTCAACTCTCCCTTTGGGCCAGGTTCTAGGTCCCAAGGTCTTGTTCCCACCTGACTCACAGCTGCATGGCCCCGTAAACTATGTCTCCTCTTTTATTCATACAGAGTGAGGTCATTCCTTTCGTTTGCTCTTTGTTTATGTAAGGCCCATCACCTTCTTCACCACTGATCAAATGTATGTCCCTCTCCAGGCCAGAAGGGATTGGCACAAAATATTCAATGTGGTGAAACGCAAGGACATACAACCAAGGGTACTCTACCCAGCAAAGCTATCAGTTATAGTCGAAGGTCAGATAAAAAGCTTCTCAGACAAGAAAAAGTCAAAGGAGTTTATCACCACCAAACCAGTATTACAAGGAATGTTAAAGGGGCTTCTTTAAGATGCGTAAAAAAGATCAAATTATGAATAATAAAATGGCAATAGTTACATATCTATCAGCAATTACTTTCAATGCAAATGCATTAAATGCTCAAATCAAAAGACACAGGAGGGCTGAATGGATAAGAAAACAAAACCCTTAAAAATGATGCCTACAAGAGACTCACTTCAGATTGAAAGACACACACAGATAGGAAGTAAAGGGATGGAAAAAGTTATTTCATGAAAATGGAAACCAAAAAATACAAAAAAAGCTGGTGAAGCAATACTCATACCAGACAAAATAGACTGTAAAACAAAGGCTATAACAAGAGGTAAAGAAGGACCCAGTAATCCCACTTCAAGGTATTTATCTGAAGAAACCCAAAATGCTACTTGGAGGGGACATGTGCATCCATATGTTCATTGCAACATTGTTTACAATGGCCAAGGTGTGGAGGCAGCCTGGGTGTCTGTCGATGGATGAATGAATAAAGAAGAGGTGGTACATATATGCAGTGGAATATTGCTTGGTCATGGAAGGGAATGGGTTCTTGCCATCTGCAGAGGCATGGATGGACCTGGAAGGTGTTGTGGACCTGAGTGGAGTATGTCAGAGAAAGATAGCGGCAATGTGATTTCACTCATATGTGGAATCTAAAGAACAAAATAAACAAAACAGAAACAAACTCACAGATACAGAAAACATTTTGATGGTTGCCACATTGAAGTGGGATTTGGGGATGAGGGTGAAAATGGGGGAAGGATTAAGAAGTTCAAATTGGTTGGTACAAAATACTGGGATGTAGGGTGTAGCATAAGGAATTCAGTAAATAATTTTGTAATAACTATGTATAGACTAGTCAGGGGGCTCACTTCTTAAATTACGTAAGTGTCTAACCACTCTTCTGTACCACCAGAAATTAATATAAAATAATATTGAATGTCAACTGTAATTGAAAAAAGTAAAAAAGGTATGTCCGTCCCTGAAGGGTGGATGCCTCCTTCCTCTGTTCTTGGGATGCTGTGGAGAAGCCTGTGATGACATGGTCTGTGTCGTGCTTCCTTACACACCCTTACCCCACCAGGCTGTCCTCGGGGCTGTCCTGTACGTAGTCCACTTTATCTCCTGGCACTGACCATGCACTGCGGAATGACCCTTTGCACCACTCTAAGCCATGCTTTTCTACATTCTTATGTCTAGAGCGTTTCTCTAGAATTTACTCCCTGATTGTTTTCTGGGTCTTGGGTTTTTTCACCCGTGCAGGACTGGAAGTTTATTAGGGTCAGGGCCACACCCTGCACTGAGTCTGTACTTCCTGTGTAGGAGCAGGGCTCCTGTGCTGCATGGTATTGGGTAGTTGGTTTGGTATGCTGGGGAGTGCGGTGGTGAATGGTGATGCTTCCACAGGTGGAAAAAGCAGGAAGCAACAGATGAGCCGTGGAGGGCTGCAGTGGGCCATGAGCAGGCTGGAGCCCTGCAGCCCGAATGCCTGGGTACACTTCCCTCTCTTTACACATCCTAGCCCTGTGCCTGCTGGCCAGCCATGGGGCACATGATGTGACCCCTGTGCTGCAGTGTTCTCATCGGTAAGGTGGGGACCAGGAAGAGCATCCAGCACCTCTAAGGACTGCAAACTGAATAAGTTTATACCCAAAAGGTGCTGAGACAAGTACTGGCTGAATAGTAAGCATTTAATAAATGTGGTCTGTCATTGCTATTCCTCTTCTTGAGCTTTAATCTTTCATAACAATAAGTGTTAGAATGGATGACCCCCCAACAAAGTCAGGCTGGGGCCCCAAAGAAGGACAAGGGAGCATGGATTGGGGGACTCTGCAGAATTTACATCTGAGTATCTTGTTTTGCAATTCTTCCTTCTCAAAATTTCAGATAGTCCTTTTGTCTAGTTCTGTCGTCAGCCACCGGTGCCACATGTTTTAGGTTCAAGGTAAAGTAATGTTCTTGTTGGGCTCCACCTCGCCCATTTCTACCACCGCCACCCGCATGCTCCCACAGACCCCAGCTCTGGGAAGGGGGACCGTACGAGGCCATGATCACCCAGAGGAGTTGGCTGGCTGCGGGGCGAGAAGTGTGGGCTCTGTCCTCAGCCCTGGGCCGGCCAGTTGTGTCTCCATAGGAGCTTCTTTGTGTGCTTTTGAGGGTCACGTGACATTGGCTTATAGCCTTTCTGAGTACAGTGGGAGACCCAGTGCCCCTGCCCAGTCTCGCAGGAGCTCTTGGGCAGCTGTACATTCTCTCAAGCCTCCTATGGCTCAGGTTCTCTGATGCCGTAGAATTATTTCACTTCCTGCAGTCCTGCTGGATGCTCTCCAGAGAATCTTCCAAGAGGCATTGACTCAAAGCTTTACTGAGAGCTATGGGCCCTAGACGTTTCATGCAACCTCACAGCCAGCCCTTACAGTCCTTTGATACACCACCCTTTCCATCAGTGTCTCCCGGTACCTCTGCCACAAGGTCCCTGGTCCAGAGAACCTTCTGCGCTGGCTGCTCCTCCCCTGTCCTCTCCCTCCCTTCGCCCCTCCCCATTCTCAACTCATCCAGCAATTAACTCTTTGTTTTCTTCTCTCCTGGAGTCATCGCTGGAGCTTCATCTTACAACCCAGTGGCCTCTCAGGCTTTCTCCTCAGCACAGGCTCTCGCCTCCCTCACAGCTACTCAGACAAGTTCTTTCCGCTCTGTGTCTCTTCCTTTTTCCCCTCATGGTGATTCTGGAGTGAGTCAGAGAATGTTTTTTCTTTGTGCATAAGAGGTGTTGGCTGGTACCCTTGTGAAGACGTCTGGAAGAAATGGCCAAAATGCCCGTTTCTTGGGATTACAACCATAAATTACTACTGAGTGGTTTGTTAGAGGGAAATAGATACGGAGTGAGGGTGCCACCCTCTATCAGAGAGCATATCAGGGAACCTGGAACGCTTTTATGGACAATATTGGATTTGTGCATTGACAAGTAGCTTTACTGTCCTAGGGCCAAATGAAGGCAGTCGTTGAATAGTCAGTTCAGTGTGCTGCTCGCACAGTAAAGAAACACTACATCTGTGTGTATTTATTATTTTCCGTCTGCTGCTTGGCCAACAGATCTGATAAGAAGCTAACACGTGAATGAATTATCCTGCAGCACTAAATGGAACTCTAAACATAGTCCTATAGATGGTCCAAAAAAGATGCCTCGTCAATTATTCAAGAGGGACATATCAAGGTCACATGGCTTGTCATTGATTCCCAGTTCTTTCAAAAATGATCTATTTGTTAATTGTCTGTCAGATGACCTCTCTAATTATATTTTTCTGCTGCTAGGTCTTAGGGCACTTGGTTTAGTAATATGAGTGTCTCTTGTCAGTATGTGGAAGTTAATTGTCTGTTGTTTAGGTAAAATGTCCTGAATTTGAGCCCGACCTATTCATTTTTCACTCAATTACTAATATACTTCAATATATGTAAATCCATTTATATGTGTACATATATATTAACATAGGAAATGTACGTTTATAATTTTTACAAATCTTGCATTTACAATTATTTGATCCACAATCCATCCTTTTGAATGGAAGCTGGTTTCTGCTGATCTTTAGGTTTGCTTGAGCTCATTTGACCCCTCAGAATATGTCGTATAAAAGTCAATTTGGGGAATGTAGTCAATAATGTTGTAAAGATTTTGTAGGGTATTCAATGGACACTTGTCCCATTAGGGAGACCACCTCAGGGATGATGTAGATGCCTGATCACTGCACTTTTTAAACCTGAAGCTGAAGCTGAACAATAACGAATGTCAACTACAATTATATATATATATATATATATATATATATATATATATATATATGGTTACAAGAAACGGGGTACAGCATTAGGAATAGAGAGAGTGGAAATGAATGGCTGTGTGCGATGTCAGAGGGGTAGTGGATGGGGGAGGGAGTTGTCACTGTGTGAGGGATATAAATGATAAATCTCTATTACATTGTTTTGTGCACCTGAAACTAATAATAATAAAAAAGAATATATCGTATAATAAAAAGGGTTGTCTAGGTGGATTGTTATGTGGTGACTGTGGAGTCGGGTTGAGAAAAGGGCCCCTCCATGCTGTGTGGTCTGTCCGGTCCTGCCCAGGTCCTTTTCTGTGTCTTCTCATGGCCTCCTGCCATGTGTTGTCCTGAGAATGAATCCAGGCTCCGTCACCTGCTTGCTGTGGGACTTGGGCAAATTACTTACCTTCCAGAGTATTCATTTCCATGTCTGGTCCTGCCACCTGTGCCACATGTGATGGGATGGACAATGACCTGTGCACTCCACCCCGGGTGAGGTGAGAGTGCCATCAATACGAGGGCCACTAAGCCAGAAGTCACTTGTAATAGTGTGGGTTTCTTAAGAGATAGCTTGTCTTTTTGGACGCATTGGTAAGATGCTGTGGCTCAAACTGTGTACAAATTTCTGCACGTGCAGGCTGCTACTTTGGAGACATGAAAGAAGGGCTGAGTAATTAGCTCTGGGGAATAGATTGCTGACTGAGGCCATTTTGATGAGTAATAGACCCCATTAGATCTCAGTAAAATACTTGATGATGTATAATTAAAGATGGCATTAGTCAAGCAGAAACCACAGCATTTAAAAATGTGAAAGGGATGATTTCTAATGCTGAAACGTACATTCATGGTGTAAGAAGCAGGACATAATGTGGGTGTATTTGAATCATGAAGTTACTGACTTGGTTAAAGACAGGCTGCTTGTTTGGCAGGACAGCTGGCGTCCTTTTCAGTCTCAAATATGTGTACTAACAGTGACCATGGTGCTTTTTAAAAAAAGTATTTTAGGTGAATTAATAGCTTGTGGAACAGTTCTGGTTGGTGATTTTACCAAAACAAGAAGTCCTGATTTTTGTTCTTCGAGTAGGTGGAGGCCAGGTTAGCTTTGGCTCTGTCTGAAGAGTTCCCTTGTTGGCACTTTCTAGCTTTCAGATCCGAAGTCCGTGCTTCCTCTTTTCCTTCTCTGTTTTATTCGTTTGTTTTTTTCCTTCATCCAGAAGTTTTGCTGGAGCACCTGGTGCAGGCCAGGCACCGTTCTGGGCTCTGGGGAGAGCACGGAGAGCCCAGCCAAGCTCTCCCCATGGAGCTCACACCCCGGTGAACAGAAAACACAGGCACTTGTGACCTAGGAGCGAGCCCTTGGCCGTCGTCCACGGTGGGCACCCAGCTGACTTCATTTAAAACGTCTCTAGTTAGACGTTGAGAGTGTCCTCTGTCCCTGCCAGCACTGGCGTTCCAGCAGATGCTTTGGCTCCGAGCTGAGATGTCTCTGGCTTGGCTTGAGCTCCTTCACTCCATTTAATCAAGAGTCAAGTGTCTGGCAGACAACTTTGGTTATTAATAACTCTGCTATTAATATTAATATTGACAGTCATTTGCACTTCTAAACCTCTTTTGATCTCAAAGGTTACCGCAGCATTTCGTAAAGCACACATGAATGGTTTCAAAGGAAGGTGCAGGGCTGTCTCCTGCAGAGGATGACCAGTGTGCCCGGTGCAGAGGAGAAGGCTCGGAGTTCATTTGGTCAACTGAGCAAGTGCTCATGAGCTGACCTGTGCCAGTCTGTCTGTCTCTGTCCCAGCTGTGCTCCTGGACCTGCTTCCTGTCACCTGCAGCTTGGTGGGAGGAGGGCTGCACATCACATGACAGGTGTCCATGTGGCATCTGTGTGTGCCGGATATAGGTCTCTGTTTTGGTGACATCACAGAGAGCAAGATGAAGTCTCTGACCTCCTGGGACTTAACGCCAGTCGGTGTGATGGGAATGCTGTCAAGAGACTGTGAATAGAAGGCCAGGTGAAAAATTTCAGATACAATGGAGATGTTGGGTAATGCATGTATTTTTATACTCTAATTGGACTTAGTAGTTATTTTTAAAAAATCAGTGAATTCTCTTTGCAGTCGATAGGTGATATTTTTATCCCATCGCTAGACTGAAATCATCCTTTAAAATACTGCAGCTGTGTTCCTGTATTAACACAGAGGCTCTAGACTTGGGCTGCATGTGAAAACCCCTAGGGAACTTTCCCAAACACTGCAGTGTGGTCCCAGCCCCGGGGTCCTGAGATAATGGGTCTGGGGATAGCCTGGCTTTGGTGTGTCACAGGTCCCCAGGGGATGCCACTGCCAGGCTTGAGCAGTGCTGATCTAAACCACAGGAGGCCTGGAAAAGTTGGTGGAATAGAGGAAACGTCCTAGAAGCCCACTTTCAACTTTCAGAGAAGTGTAAAGGGTTGTGAGAGGAAAGGCATGGAGAATCCTGCCACTTCTGGGCCAGGAAGGAGGAGTAGGATCTGGCCAGGTGAAGGGGGAGGAAGAGTGTTCCAGCAGAGGGAATAGCTGGCACGGAGGCCTAGAGTCCCGTGGTCCTTGGAACAAACATGGAACTGAAAAGAAGTAACTGGGGGCCCAGTGGGGGGCCATGAGACCAGCTTGAGATAAAATTGGAGGGGAAGGTGGAGGCAGATTGTGCAGACAATGCTAGGGATTTGGAACTTTTACCTGATGGCAGTCGGAGCCGTGTTATTTATGAGCCTGGCACTATTCTGCTCATTCATTCACTTAGTCCTTAAAACCACTCGATGAAATAGGTACTATGATTACCCCCATTTTGCAGATGTGGAAAGTGAGGCCCAGAGAAGTCGAGTAGCTTGTCACACAGCTGCTGGGTGGTGCAGCTGAGATCTGAGCCCAGACTGACTCTGGTTTTTACGTTGGGCTCCACATTTTTGTGGGATTGGTGCCATGAGCCTCATCTCACAGAGTAGGAATCCAGGGTGTGAGCTGAGATTCGAATTCAGTTCTGATTGCCTCAAAGTTCACATTATTTCCTCCTTACCGGACTGCCCAGACTGGGGAAGAAATGAAAATATTTTGTTATCTTTTATCAGATTTAAAAAAGTGCGTGTATAGAGATGCAAGTCAGTGGGAGAGGTTCCTAGCTGGACATAAAAAGGAGGAGCTGATGGGGGAAGGGATGGGCAGAGGAAGATTCTGTCTGTCTTTTCCATTGCTGAAATGCTGATGACAGTTGGCCCTCCTCTTGGGGCTGAACGCGGGGAGAAGCTTTCAAAGGTAATCTTGTGTCATTGCACAGAAGCCAATATGACACGGGATGTAGAGATATATCTGCCCTGCATTTGGGGAGGTGGGGTCCTTGGGTGCTTCTTATGTTTGAAGGGTTCTCGATTCATATGGTGAAATGCACATTATGGAAAATCTGTGCAGTGACCCAGGATACCCTGAAATGTTGATGCTATCTTTTTGTGGAAAGTTTTCTTACATGTGTAGCCTCTCCCTGCCTTCTGAGTCTCCTTCTCTCTGGCTTGACTGTTAAAGTCGGGCCCAGATGTTTATGGGGCTCCACATTTGTGGCCATGGAAACAGACTGAATACAGAACTTTTTACCCCTGAACAGCTGCGCTTACATGTCTCAAACATTTGCAAAAAGCTAATGGATTAACGTGTTCAAATAAAGTCTTTGGATGGATTGAATGCTGAATTTTACACTCCAAAGAAGCACCGTCCATGGAAATACTCACTATTATCCAAAATATTGGCATGCAAGTATTAATCACTACAAAATTATTAATGAGAGGTTTTGCATTCTTTTTTCCATGCTCAGTCTGAAGCCCGGTGTGTATTTCATACTCACGGTACATCTCAATTTCGTTCTCCCCATTTCAAGTTCGCAGTAGCCACGTGTGGTTGATGGCAATGTGTCAGGTGGGCTCGAATGGATTAAAACACCTCAGATACTGTGATAAAGGTTCTGATGCTAACATCCTTTTATGACCCTAACAGATTTATATCCACAAAAATTACTTTCAGAGGTTTATAGGCAGTGACAAGAAGTTTGCTCTGATTGCTGAATTGTCATTGTGATAGAATCTGCAAACAACTGTGGGAATTTTTGGTTTGATCTTATAATAACAGCCTGGAGGGTTTATAAAAGGCACACACTGAGAAATTGGTCTGAAACCCAGAATGTATATATTTTTCATACCCAACTGACTATTTAAATTTCCCAACGGGAAGTTATTACTTCTCTGACAAATTTCCTCATCAGCAATCTCTTTCCAGTGGTCTTGATGGACATAGAATCATTTTTTGCTTTTTTTTTCTCTCCCAGCCCCTTTTTGGAGGGCATGAAATTCAGTATTTGGACTCACATTCCTTCGTAGGAAGAATGCTCAGAAGTGAGTGATTGCAGCACTGTCACCTGCCAGGTTGTCCGTTTTCTGAGGTGACAGGCAGTACCATAAGGGGCGGTTGGTATTTTCCCCTTCTTTGTCGTTGTGTTATATCTTCATAGTTTTGGAGAATGTGTGTGAGGGTGGTCTGCACTTCCCCTGGTGCATTTGTCAAATTCTTCGTACAGTGCTCTTGTTAGCTGACACATATGGTGCATTGCATAAATGTATCTCAAGTGAGGAACAAGTGTTTTCTGGGGGCCTGACATGTGTACTGGGGCTTTACGCTGCTTATGAGGAAAGCTTAGTTTAATGGAAACAGTGGTGCGTTTGAAAGTTTACTACATAGAAATTGGACTTTTGCCTTTTATTGTTTATGTTGTGTGTTATCAGATTTGTATTGAAGACTGCAGGGATTATCATTCTTTTTAAATGGCATTATTGAATGAAGAGTTAAGATTTCATTAGAAATACAATTAACAGGTTCTGGCTGGAGTGGGCTTGTGTGGGGACCTGGGGAGGCCCCTAGTGCTGCTCGAGGCTGGTCACCGTCCCCTGTATAGCTGCCTCTCCGTGTTGCATTACTCACAGCAAATCACCTTGTCTTTCAAACTTGAAGAGTTACTACATGCTCCACTTCCTTCCAACATAGGCCCTGGACACCCTGTTTAAAGCTTTAATCTCTGGGGTGAACTTCTTCCCCCCTGCCCTCTCGTAAAGGTAGCACTTAAACCTGAAGTCACTGGTGTGATGAAGCAGCTGAGTCTGAGACCATCTTGGAAGCAGGTTCTGATGGGCAGAAACAGACCTTGTTCACAGACAGTAATTGTGAAGCTTTTGTTGGCAAGCCTGTTCTTCGCAGAGCAAAGCACAGCGTTGGGGCTAATTCTTCATTAGAAGAGAACTAGCGTCAGTCGAAACCTGCGTTAGCCCTAAATCCTGCCTGTGAGTGAGGCCAACAAGCACATTCCTTTTTGATAAAAGAAATTAAATCCATCCCGGATGGTAATGTGGGCGTTTAAGGAGGAACCGAAAACCCATTGCTGAGAAAAAGCGAAATTGTATAGTTTTCTCTATCTTTTTAGTGATTTTTAAATTTTTTTATTTTTATATAACAATTTGTATTTTTGTTGAGGGTTGGAAAGGCAGTGATGCCGATTTTGCCTGAAATTTGGACAGATTGGCTCTGCTGAGACGGAACTAATGAGAATATCAAAAGGGCAGAAAGTGAATAGTGATTTGCCGAGAGAAATATTAAGGTCACGAGTAGATGAACACTGGACTCAGCCCAGAGTGATGATGCTTGGTTAGTCGACTTTCCTGCTCCTGCTGCTGTGTGTGTCCGGAGGCCACTACAATGGCTGGCATGATAGAGTAAAACGTTCCCCAGATGCCTGCTTCTGATCCACTGAATGAATCGTGACTCGGCCCCACAGAGGATGTAAATACTTGCTGTGTATTTTGCTCTGGCTGAGCTGGTACTTCCTGCAGACCTGCTTCCGCAGTGCACCCTGCGGATGGGACACTTGGAGTTGGGACCCAGGGCAGAATGATATTTGGGGCCCCTTTTATTAGGAGCTTCAGGTGTGACTGCAGAGCATGTGAAGGGGCCCAGAGTCCGTGACTCCTGTGATTCCGGTGCAGATCTGCAGCCCCGAACCTGCTGTGTGGACACATCAAAGAACAGACGCTGCGCTCTGCTGTGCTTCCCACACTTTGATCTCATGGGTTTAAAGCTGTTTCCAGAGCATCTTGTCTCTGTAAGGGTTCAGAATGTCTGCCCTGCATGGGGTGCGGCTGATGGGTTTGGCCAGCCAGGCTGCTTACTGGTGTGGGTCCCACGTGGTGCCTTTCGTTGTTGCTGTGTTTACGTGGGTGACCAGAGTGATGCAAAGTTGTGAATTGGAGGGAATCAAGGGAGGAGTGTCCCATACTATTCCGGCAGGGAAGATTGGGTGTTGTCCTGGTGGAGGTGGCTTTGGGGATGATTTGGGGCAGGTGGTATAGATGAAGTGGAGACCATTTCGCCAGCACTTTGTCTTCCAGTAATGAAGCAGGGAAACCAGGGCTTGATTTCAAAGTTAGAATTGGCTCCTTGTCATGGCCAGACAGTTCAGCTAAAGGTAGTAGGCTCTAGGGGGACACTTTCTCTTTGTATTAGCTCTCCTGGCTTCTGGATGGATACTTTGGCTTCATGGTTGAGCTGTCCAGTGTTTGGACAGGGCCAGCATGGGGCCAGGCAGGGCTGGGCTCTTGCTTAGCAGTCTTGGCCACTGGACCGAATGTCAGGACATTGCAGGAGTTAGGAGTACGGGCGGAGAATGGAGGTGGGCTGACTTCAGGCTCATCTCTCCCACCTGCCAACTGTGTGACCTGGGAGCGAAGTACAGACTCACTGAGCCTCTTTCCTTTCTGCCCAGTGGGAGCATGAAGCTTCGTGGGTGGTGGGGGTGGGTATGAGGGTTCGGTTCTGTGTATGGCATGTCACAAGGTGCTTAATGCATACTGTGTGTCAGTTAGTTAAGTACTGCCTCTGCTCCAGCCTGCTCGTCGGGCTGTATCCTCAAGATTTGGTGGGAATGTGTGGGTGCTGGTTCAGGATCCTGCTGGCTGGCAGAGATGGGATGGCAGAAGGACGCCTCTTGTTTTCCCTCTACAAATGCCTTTGCTCTGAAGTGGACTCCAGAGATACCGTGTTTCCCTGAAAATAAGACCTAGCCAGACAATCAGCTCTAATAAGTCTTTTGGAGCAAAAGTTAATATAAGACCCGGGATTATATTGTATTGTATTATATTATATTATATTATATTATATTATATTATTATATTATATTATATTATATTACATTATATTGTATTATATTATACCCGGTCCTATAGTAAAATAAGACCAGTTCTTATATTAATTTTTGGTCCAAAAGACGCATTAGAGCTGATTGTCCAGCTAGGTCTTATTTTCAGGGAAATATGGTACCAAGGGCACATGCCCTGGAGCTTGCCTTATGTGTGTACCTGAGGACGGCTTGCCTTCTGTGAACATGGAGCATCTCAGCTTGGCTGTTAATATCCCTGCGAAGTGCTGGTGTCAATAAAACTATTGCAAGAAGTCACTGACAACTTATAAGTACTCACAAAGCCAGGGCTGTGCTCACTTTCCCTCCTGATGACTCTCCTAGCCTTCATCATGAGAGGAACGGTTAGTTCCTTGACTAGGTCCTTCTAAATTTTGGTGCCCACAGGCTGGAGACTACACTAGAAAAAGCAGCTTCTTCCTTTCACTTGGTTGTGGGAGGCTCTCAGCTCTCTTGGCTGCCATCTTTTAAGATGGCTGAAGTTGTTACCTGTTTTAGAGATTTACAGCGTCTCTCAGATTAAGAGGCTCCTTTGATTTGGAGGGAAAAAGCACATGGAATTTATAATGATAGAGAGCCAGGGTTTGACACACAGGTTCCACCAAATAGGCAGAAGTGGAGTACAGTGTAGCGGTGACCTTCTCCCCTTGGTATCCTGGGTGCATTGTAAGGGCCCACGGAAGCTGAGGGCCCAGCTCACCCTGAAAGCGTAGGCAGCTTTGGCTCCAACACAAAGTTATTTTTGGTGTGTGATGTGTTGACCGTAGGGCGCAGTGTTTGGTTTCTTCTCTAATGAAACAGGTGATTACACTGTTGGGAGAAAAGAAGTTGTAAGTGGACTTGTAAAGGCCATTGGAGGGCAGACAGGGCTCTTCCTAGATTCACAAAGAACAGATGTTCCACAGCTTGGAAATTTTGTGGTTCCATAGCTGGTAACTGATATCACAGTCCTGTCAGATACATAGTCAGCAGCTGAGTGTAAGAAGGAAACATCTTAGTAATTGCTCCACTTTCTTCCTAAACAATGTGTTTTCCGTGATCTCTCTGGTCTATTATCAACTATTTGTGGTTGGACCAAGTATGAATGAAAGAATGCACTTACATTTTGATAGATGGGCTAGGACTGATTTCAATTTTGTGATCTGGATATGTTACTTCTCAATGTCTTTCCCATCCCCCTGCACCCTCCCTGGGCCTTTAATTCGTTCCGTACAGTGAGATTCTATATCCTTATGTTTATACATTTGCCTCTAGGGTGAACCTCACTGGCTGGGGGTGGGTGAGGGGCTCACTCTTCTCCCACTGGGGTTGAATCCTCAAGGAATTCTTGGTCTGGGACAACTCCTATTTTTTTTCTGTGGACTCTATGGCCAAACCTGGCTGTTTCCCAATTTCCTGCTAGTATTCATTCTTCTGCCTGCCCAACTTCCTTTTCCAGGACTGTCCCAGACAGTGATATGCTGGTAAAGTTTTAAAAACTGGATATCTGGGAGGGAGAAAAAAGAGCACTAATTTGTAGCATTGGCCAAGTTTCAAGGTGTAGTTATTCTCATCATGGTCGATTTCAAGCTACCGATGTGATATCTACTGGTTTGCAAAACCTCAGAAAATGTAAATCAGTCCTTGAGCTGGTAGAAGCTGGCTTCAGTCCCCTGCTGTGCCTGGACATAGGTTTCTGACTTCTTTTCCCCACCTCCTTTTCTAATTGATGCTGTAAGCTGCTTTCAAGTTTAACGGGTGGACTGGTGATGGTCACTCTGCCACACTGGACCATTGCAAATGAAAATAATAAGGAACAGGGAGGCTGTAATTGTTTTCCTTTTCAAAGCCTCTGAGTCAGACCTTCACTGGAATGTAAATGAGGATGACAGTTTCCTCTGGGATCATTTTCCATTCTTGTTGGCAATGGGTCTGGACAGAACTTTATGTTTCCCTCATAGGGCTGGGTTCTCCTGGAGTTCCCCTCCTCTCCTTTGATAAGGACAGCATGGCTTTAGATCATCAGCTGCTTGCCCAATCCAAAGAAAACCATCATCCATAAAAGCTGAGGGAAGACGGTGCCAATCCCACTAACAGATCTTTGCCACATGGATCAAGAAGGTTTATTTTCGTCTTGGAAGAAAGACTAACCATGAGTGTCGACGGGCTGGGGCTACCACGAGCATTTCCACACACCCTCCCCACTCCTTCCGGCCTCAAATAGGAAATGTTGGCAGGAATGAGGGTGGGGTTCTCAGTGCACCTCGTTGCCACAGCTAGAAGAAAAACGAGGCTTAAGTGAAGGGGGGTAAGAAAAAGCCTTAAAACATGGTTTGGCTCACTCCAGCTAGCGGTAGTTGCAACACCACCTTCTCCACTCTTTACGTACTGTCCAAGGCTGTTTTCCTGATACAGAGGCAGAGTTGACTAGTTGTGACAGAGACATAGGGCTTGCAAAACATGGAATATTTACTCTCTGGCCTTGGACAGAAAATGTTGCAGACATGCCTTGAAGAAGCCATTCTGCAGACTATGCTACCACTGGGATGAAAACATCAGTCACACTTAGAGCCTGTCTGGCAGGTCTCTCTTACCCTAGTGACACTGCAGGGTGGGAGTCTTTTCACTTTCCAGACTCCCCCCTCAGAGTCTTTCTGTTTTAGGTACACATGAATTCTCACTTGGCATGAGTGAGACAAACACGTTTATTTTAGCAAACTTCAGTGTATCTGTGACTTAGCGTAGACATTCAGTGTTTTTGTGTATCCTGTTGGATGGGCACCTGTGCCATGTTGTTTGAGAAATGGACAGTGATTAATTTTATGTTTTAGGTACCTGACTTTAGCTCACATCTCCTTTTCCTTTTCTTTTCCACTATTGGGTTACTTATTTTCCCTTCCCCTCCAGTTTCCTGCTTATTCTGTAGATAAATACTCTTACAAGCTGCATAGGCAAGGTCAAGGGCCATTCAGAGCGAAGACATGGTATAAATGCCTTTACATGGTTCTCTTTGCCCTAAGTTCAAAGATTAAAGGAAAATACACCCTTTTCCTATTATATTGAGTTCATTTGTAGTGTTACATCTTTCTCTACTGAGACATAGTTGTCACCCTTGCTGAGTCTTAGCAGAGTCAGTAAGAAAAGATGATTCAGGAAAAAAATTATTCAAAGTAATTATTTTGAGGGAATTCCAGTGGGGGAAGCGAAGGAGACAAGTCCTGAGCAGAAAGAATTTAGGGAACAAGAAATAAAGAAAAAAACCTTAAGTTCTTTTTCAAAGCGATATGGAATGTCTTTTTTTCCTTCCTCATCTTATTGCCAATTTCCATGGGTCTGGCATTGTATAAGGCTATAGCCTCAGTTTTTAACTATGTATGTTAAAACTATAAGCATGAAACTGTACTTCATTATAAAATAAAACTGTGTCGCTTCATATATGATTTTAAAAAGACTTTTTTTTTTTTAGATGTAAGTTATGCTTAGGGATTACTACTTAAACAAAAATAACATCACTGTGTTTAGACATTCAACATGATGTATAAATCTGCCTTCTTGTAAAATCCCCATTCCCTCAATCCAGCCTCCAGCAATCTAGATGACATGAGTAGTGCCAAGAGTACAAGCCAGCGGCCATGGGTGTCCCATGGAGGCTGGTGGCAATCCAGCGTTGAGTTAATAGCAGAACTGGCTCAGGAGTAGGTCTGAGTATACCTTTATAATATGGTTCCTGGCTATGGGATTTTATTCTTCCACTCTTCTAGAACCAGTGTGGCTTTAAAAAAAAGGAGAGAAGTGGCACTTTAGTTCAAAACATGGCTGTCAGTTTGTTTAGATAGTTAAGAGGAGTCATAGGGGCCAGAGACGCATGGTACCGCCATTAACACAAGATGGCTTCTCAGCGTGTGCAGCCCCTCACATGAATTATTCGCTCTCTCTCATCTTGGCCTGTATCTGATTAAATAATATTGTGGAAACTTGATGGCTGATAGCCTGCTGGGAGGTGATCAGGGGGTAGGAGGTCCCCATCTTATTCATGTTTTTCCCTCTGTTACACTTTGGACTGTCATTGCCCATCTGTATCATTCCATGTCTGAATTCCCCACTTGACTGGAAGCTTCATGAGGAAAGGAGCTGTGGCTTTGTTCATTCTTATATTTCTTACCTCTGCCACAGAAACATTTCTTAAATGGATGAGCACATAATGATTGGTGATCCCTCTAAAATGTGACTTTGGAGAAAAGCCTTTTCTATGTGAGGTCTCTGTGTTACCGAGCAAGGGCTCACTGCCTGAGGTGCATAGAAGCTAATACTATGGCACCAACTTTTGAGAAAAGAAAAAAGCTTTATTGCGAGGTCAACTGGCAAGGCAACGGGAGGCAGAGCTCAAACCTGTCTCTCCAGTTCGGGGTTTGGAAGGAGAATTAAGGGTTAAGGGGAACAGGCGGGCATGTGGAAGAGTTGGTGGGGGCAAGTTCCAACTGGAGGACTTTGGAACTTGGCCATTTATGGTAAGAAACGGTCAGGGACTTCAGCACCAGACCTTCCTGGACAATGGACTCTTTGCTCTGAAAGGGTTTTGGCGTTCAGGATCCGGTCAGGTTCCAGGCCTTTGGTTCTGTTGGCGGGTGGTGGTGAGACTTTGGTTCCGGGTGTTATTGGAGGGCAAAAGTCTCTCCTCTGCACGTGCTTCAGCTGCATGACTTGAGGTTTTATTCTGTTGTCCCTGAAAAACTACACAGTATTTTATTAGCAACAGGATAAGGTCAGTTTAAGCTGGTTCTGCAGTTACATCTGTGAGACTTTCATTTGCTAAAATGAAATCATCCTACAAACCCAAATAAGATAGGCCTTTTATTTATGCTTAGAGTACCTTCTTGTTAGGCTTAAAATGTCTGCTTTCAGGGAGTCAAAACAGTGATGAATACTCTGATTTGCAAACATTTCATCACCGGTTACACCCTCAGAGCCTTTCTGGAGGGATCTAAACTACACGTTTTCACCATCTGCTGAAGGGTCTGGCTGTTGGTAAATGACATTCCTGTTCTCACTTTAATTCTGATTGTTTGGAGGTTGATCTTCTCAGAGCAGAGTGCTGGGAAGAGTCGGTCCAGAGATGTCCTGCCTTTGTTTAGAGGCCATCTTTGTGGAGAGACAAGAATTGGAGCCTTGCTCATACTAGTAGAGCCCAGCGCTTGGGAGAATGCTCTGGACAGGAGGGAGGGGGCTCCCTGTTCAGACGGGACCACCTGCAATAAATCCCTATATTTGACTGTTACCTTCTCTTGACTTCTGGTGGCTTATGAGCTTAACCAGGCTTGACCCGCTGAGGTGGGATGGGCCAGGTGGAGGCCTTTCACCTGTGTAGTGCAGGTGCGTCTGGACAGGCTCACGAGAGTCCCTGTGATGTTGCCCAGACTGACTGCTTGAGCCGAGTATAGGTGGTTGCGATCTTGGAAATCTGTGCTCGTCGGGATCATTACATTCTTTAAGCTCCAACTTCAGGCCAAGTTGTTTAGAGGTAGCTTTTTCCTTCAGGCAGGTAGTAGTTTTATTGGGGAAGACACTACACATTTGAAAACAGATACCTCACAGGTGTATGTCTGGAGTGAGTTTCGTATCTCATGCACCTAATGAAGAAGGTGGGAAGAATGAGGCGTGCCTGTTGTGGTCACTTGGGCCAATGAGAGACGGCAGTCCTCTGAGGCTGTTGCTTGACCTTTGGTTGTCACTCCTGGGGCTAGGGGTGTCTCTGCACTCGAGAAACCCCCTTCATCTTTAGCTTTTCCCTGGTCACACTGTTAGAATAAAAAGGTAAAGTCATTTCCAGACTTCTAGGTTAAGTTTATAATTTATTAATAAGCCTGTGAAAGTGGTGCAAATAGTTCCTGACCACCTGTATGGGCTTTGACATGATTTTCACATTAAATCTTTACAGGTAAGAGTTCATTATAGATCCCTATGAAGGTATGTTTAGTTTTTATCCTCTAACAAGGATGGGTGTCTGTGCTTTCCAGCCATTGACTGGAAACTGCTTGAACTGAAAACGATTAGTTCAGGAGTGAGTTCCCTTTTTTTCTTTTTTCTATTTTTTTTTTTTTTTTGATACCCTTCACCAATTCCACCTACCCCCAAACCCTGTCTCTGGTAACTACCAATCTGTTATCTGTATCAATGAGCTTTTTTTTTTGAGATTGTACAGGTAAGAGAGATCATATGGTATTTGTCTGTCTCTGTCTGACTCATTTCACGTAGCATAATACCCTCTAGGTCCATCTATGTTGTTGCAAATGGCAAGATCTCATTCTTTTTTTATGACTGAATGATATTCCATTTTGTATATATGTACAGTCTCTTTTTTATCCATTCATCTATCAATGGACACTTAAGTTGTTTCCATATCTTGGCTGTTGTAAGTAATACTGCAGTGAGCATTGGGGTGCATATTTTTTTGAGTTAGTGTTTTTATTTTTTATTTTTGGATAAATACCCAGAAGTCAGACTGCT
The DNA here is from genome assembly GCF_036562045.2 of Rhinolophus sinicus. Classification (NCBI taxonomy): domain Eukaryota; kingdom Metazoa; phylum Chordata; class Mammalia; order Chiroptera; family Rhinolophidae; genus Rhinolophus; species Rhinolophus sinicus. The sequence continues at coordinate 64,917,734 of NC_133755.1, read as the reverse complement.
GGGTCATATTGTAGTTCTAATTTTAGTTTTTCGAGGACTCTCCATACTGTTTTCCATAGTGGCTGCAACAATTTTCATTCCTACCAACACTGCACCAGGTTTCCCTTTTATCACGTCCTCTGCAACACTTATCTCGTATCTTTTTGATAATAGCCATTCTAAGCAGTGTAAGGTAATATGTCATTTTCGCATAGCCCATTATAGTTTTGATAACCATGGCATTTTGGCAGAAATGCTTTATCAGAAATTATGGTTCACATGTGTTTACCTTAAATAAATAGAGAGCCAGATATTTCTTCAGCAAAATGGGTTTATTCAGAAATAACAAAGAATTATAATTATGGACATGCGGTATAATAGAGAACTATGTGCAAATCCAGAGAACAAAAGAGAGTAATGTTCTTTTATAGAGGAAAAGGAAAGTTCAGAGGGACTGTTATACACAAAGAGTTCATTGGAGGAAATTGGGAGTTCAAAGTGTAGTGGCTTTTTATTGGCTGAGTTGCAACCGTCTTTCATTGACTGAATAGTTGCCATGCAAGAACTTCTTCTTGCTGTAGTAGTAGAGTAGGAAAACATCCTCCTGTTGGAGATAGAAAGTACGCCTCTTCCTGTTTGGGTGTTTGACTATGAGTGGTAGAATGTGAGAGCTCCCCCTATTGGCCCTCTCAATTATAATTTAAATGTGGTTTCTGTTTATTAATCTTCACACGTGCTTTTAAAAGTTTCCTGAGGATATACGGAATTCTAGAGTGTGGTTCAGGGATGGCAGTGGGGTAAAGCAGACAGGACTGAATTAGAGTACTTGGATTGCAGGACAGGGTTTCGCCATTAACAAGTGTTACAATTTTACGTTATACAGTTACCGTGGTTGGCTCTTATTTCCTTTTCTGCACATGAGTGGCAGTGATATTTTCTGAGGATTGGTCCTACTCCAAATCTGAGGTAGTTACTCATTCGTTAAACAAATATTTGTTGAGCACTAACTATGTCCCAGGCACGGGGTGAAAGTGGTGAAGAAGCCCAGTTGGCTTCTCTCAGGAAGCTCAGTCTCTAAGTGGGCAGAGAGAGGTGGGTTCTTGCCCTCAGAAGGCTACCTGGGGTCACCTTCCTCAGTTCAGAGAGGAGAGATGAGATGCGTTCTCTCATCAGACAGCAGCGCCTGCTCACAATGGTCTTGAGGCTTGGAGGCACCCAGATAAACAGGATATGCTTCCCAGGAGCACTGAGCCTGCACACCTGATACGGCAAGTTCTGCAACCAAAGTGTGTCCAAGTGTGGGGAAGGTGGGAGTCTACTCATGTATCCTGCCTCAGTTCATTGACGTTTCACTTTGACGTAGCCTACTTCCTATTCAACTTATCTTTTCCTGAATAATTTACAGAGTTTAAACAGCTCATCAGGTTTTTGTTGGTTGCTATTTATCTGGTTGAATGTCCTCTTATCTCCTTGCCTTATCTATATCTTATCTATAGTCTGTTAAGAATTTACTTTTTGTCATCCTTAAACAAAATGATGTGATTTACTGTTAGTTACGATGCATGTGTAGAGAAAATTAAATGTGTATTGAATTGAAATGCTCTTCCTTACCAAAAGTGATTTTCTCATGCTCTATGCTGTGGCTTCTTTCTTTCTGTCTTTCTGAAAAGGACACTCAGCGCCTGGGCTTGCAGGCACTGTCAGGACTCGTGCCTGTGGTGGGACAGTAAAGTACATTCCAACACAGAACAGATGGTGCCATTTCCTTCTCACCATCTATTATCTGCGCAGAACCGCATGGGAGGCGTTTCCTGTTGGGGAATAACATCCAAGGTTCTCCAGGCTTGTTTTGTCTGGGCCTGGGGGAGCGGGGTCCTGGTGACGCCCTCCGGAGGCTCTGCCCTCACAGTGCCCACCAAGGCTCAGGCCCCCGCTCCCCAGATGGCCCTTCAGGGCCCCGGGGCTCAAACACACTCCAGATTGGGAGGATAAGAATAGATTGCTTTCTCCAAGCTGGCATCTCTTTCACAGAATGGAGACACTCTACTTGTGTTTTACATGGATTCGTTTGTGAAAACCTCCTTTTGTGTTCCCATAAAATGCATGAATGTGCAGAGAACTGAATCCTACCTCCTTCCTCTGGTTGTGGTACAACGGCCTTGCCAGCGTGCTTTTGAGCTGAGTTGCCCATTTCCCAATGAAAGGCAGCATCCAGGACTGTGGGCTTCCTCATGGCCTCTTTGGTCGTGTGGTTTGGAGCCAGAGCAACACTTGATATGCACGCATTTCCAATGAAATGACCCTGAGGCAGAGCGGGATGGAGAGCGTTTCTTTCTATCAGCCATCTGGAATGTGCTGATGAGTCAGCTGGCAGTTAGCACCAAGTGGCAGGATTCTCAGGCATCGGAGCTTCTTGAGCACATCTGCTGATGCATTGAGTCACCAAACATCTCATCTGCAGGAAAGGCCGCTCATGCCACTGTCCTCAGCGCTGGGCATTTGTGTTTCTGAAAAACAGCTCCCAAGTAGCCCTCTGATTCACATAACAAACCAGCACGTCAGAACCCTCTGTTCATTATGTACGTATCTTAACTGTCCTTTCTCCTTGTATGTGGTTGTCTCCATTTTTCTGTGGCTGTGTTTGTAACTTAAAAACACTTTAAAAAGATTTCTTCTTACAAATCAAACTTTTGTCTTCCTTGGTGAATGAAATATATGAAAAATACCTTTACTTGTGTGACTTTTCCTCTCCCTGCATCCAGCTGTCCTAGCAGTGTTATTCTAAATAAGGTGAACTGGTCCATGGCTCTGTCCTCTTTACTTCCTGCATTGGTGGGACAGCCGTCATTTGGAGTCTGGTGTGGCCTTCCTGTGTGCAAGGGCTCTTCCTTTTCCTCTCTTTTACTTGAAACAATGAGGCACATCTGCCCAGGTAAAGCTCTGGCTGGGGTGCTGGACCACACCTGGATTGCAGAAGTGGGCTCCTCAGTTTCCCCGTCCCCACACTGAACCTCTGTTGGCGTATATTGTAGAAGAGTATTACCGTCGGGAGAGGCTCATATTTCTTTTACGAAAAGAATATGCAAGTTCAAAGACATTGCTTGGCTGTGGATATAATTGTGGCTACTGCACTTGTCATATATAATGTTGTGTGTTTCTTTATACAGATGTTGGCAAGACTTCACTAAAATGCCATCATCCCTGGAGATGGGACTTCAGTTGGAAATTATCTAGTGGAAATTTTGGGGTTATGAGATGCAGAGATTACCCTCTTTATGCTGCCCTAGGTAGGGGATTAAATACAATCAGAGCACTTCCATGCAAGTTGAAAACATTACTCAAATAATTATGTGGGATATCAAATGAGGAAATACACTGTGCTTGGTCGTACTAGTTGGTCATGTCTGGGTGGTGGGACTTATGGGAATTTTAATTTTCTTCTTTATGTTTTTTTTTAGTCTGTTCAAGTTTCCACAGTGAGCATGTATTATTTTTTGAATTCAGATTTTAAAAATTTGCAATCACTTAGAGTTTTAGAATCCTGTTTTTTTTTCCTTCATGGAAATCAAATACAGACTAAGTCACAGGTTTCAAAACTATAGAATTGTAGAATTGGAAAGACCCTTACAGATTGCCAAGTAATCAAAACCCATAGTTCAGATGAGAGGTGACAGCATCTATGCTTGAGTTCTCCCCTTTGGATTCCAGCTCCTGTGCCCTTCCTGCCACCTTGACCTGCTTATCTGTGGTGTGACTATTTCAGATAAAGGTGGGGTATTCTGATTTGGGGTAATTTGGACCAATGCCACTTCTTCATTGCCTTTACAGTTAAGGCCATACTCACGGAAAATGTTTAAGAGCAGGGCTTGGCAAACCAGGGCCCATGGGCCAGCCTCTTGTTTTGGAAATAAAGGTTTTATTCCTGGAACACAGCCATGCCCCTTTGTTGGATGTGTGCTCTGTGGCTGCTTTTGAACTATGACAGCAGAGGTGACCAGTTGCAACAAAGACCACATGGCCTGTCAAGCTGAAAGTGTTTACTATCTGGATCTTTCAGAACAGTTTGTTGATGCCTGTTAAGACTCATAAGTTGGTAGAATGTTAACCAGAGACCTGGGACAAGGACCGATGTAAGACTGGGGAACGTACCCTTTGGAGTAAAACTATCCAGGGGGAAACAGAGTGTAGTGCTAGCTTGCCTGTGCTGTTTAGGATGATCTAGTTTAGAACCCCCCCCCCCCCCCCGACCAAAGGCATGAGGTAGGGCTGGAAAGCTATATAGTCCTTGGGAGTGGATATTAAAACTCAGCTCTTTTGCTATGTTGCTTCATCTGGAATGTTCTCATTAGGAATGTGGAGTCAGGTGTGGGCCAATTCTTATGCCCTTTAAAGCAGATGTCAAGTTCAGACCATGGGCGCTGAGTACTGGACTCTGGCCTCTGCGGTGGAAAACCATTTAGGCTTCATTCAGGTGAAATAGCAGAAGAGAAGCAAGCAGTGCAGATGGATAGGCTGTTCCTGCAGTGTCCCCACAACCTGCATGTGTGTGGTTGTCCCAGGTGTCCTCAGAATAGGAAGGCCATGCACGTGGCAGGGCCCCCCAACCAGAGGCTCCTGGGTGCCCAGAGGTCCCCCCAGCCATTTTAAGGTTTCCAAGAGGAAGTGGACATTGTCCAGTTGTCCATGATAGGGCAGCACAGGCAGAGAGAAAGACCAAGTTGCTTTGTTTGGGCGAAGGGAGAAAAGGAACAAACATTTGGGTATGCTTCCTGAGTACCAGTCAGGATGCTGGGTATTTTTTATTTCATTGTTTTCCTTCACAGTACTGCATTGCAGTTGGTAGCTAATATTTCCCCTTTATAGCTGGGGAGCCTGTGGACTGCTGGGATGCCAGGCCACACTTACTCAGCTGGTGAGTGGCCCCGCCAGGCCTTCCACCCAGTCCTGTGGGCTTTGTACTACATCCCATCGTGTTTGGCAACAGTGTTCATAATCGGAAGGGCAGAAGCCCTGACTGGGAATTGTTTGATCAGCAATGGGAAGATGAATGGCTAATCAATGCACTTTATCTGGAATATAACATTTTTCCAGGATGGGACTCATGAATTGATTTTAATGGTGTCTTCAGAGGAAGAGTTGGGCACTTGGCCTTATCGTGTGGAGTAACTCCCGGAGACATGCTGGGCAGGCCCTGTGAGGGCAGAGGCTCAGAGGGCATGTTGCAGGACTAGCAAGAGCACTGGCATTTCCCTCTTTCATATTTTGATTGTCGTTTGAACTTGTTCAACACCAATGTCATTAAATAGGGAGATTCCTTTCAGTTAACTAAAAGGGGATACATTTAGAAGATGGCTGCTACCTCTTTCCAAAATGACATATTGTGCAATTATCTTTAGTCTCCCTTGAGTATCCTTTATTTGAGTCTGGCAGCAAAAACCGATACTTAAAGTATCTTGAGATGCCACTAGGAAATGCAGTCATGCTTGTAGTCCTGGTCTTCCTGTTGAAGCCGCGGGGCCTACTTACGGGCCAGACTGGTAACTGATTCCTCCGTTCCAAAGTCAATGCTGAGGCCAGTTGGGTGCTGTGGACCATGCTTTGCTCAGCTTCAGCTTGGTGAAATCTCTGAGAGATCTGTATTTCATCCCGTAATGTGGAAGCAAAGAAGGTTAGCTGACTGGAAAGTCAATGCTGGTGCAGTTAGTTACCCTTGAAAGTCAATATGAATTCTTAGCAGTTGTCTGTTTAACCAGGAAACATCACGAGTTGGCAAGTGGTTGGTACATTAATTTGTTCATTTACTGAACACGCGTTTACTAGGAGCAAACAAGGGTGAATTCATAGCTCCCTGACCAAGTCCTGTGATTGTGCTTGGTGAGCAGCAAAGCTGAAATCTTAACGTTGTTACTTTGGTTTAAAAGTGAGATCGGAGCAGAAACTTTGTTTTTAAAGATCTCCAGAATCAGGAAAAGAGAACATTTGGGTTGTTGTCTCCACAAAGGGATCTAGGTGGAGTGAACTTAAAATCTAAGTGAGTAATTTTGAACATTGGGACTTATAGGCTTAAGAGAAAGACAACCTAAAGTAGGGGATAATTAATTTTTTACCGATTTTACGCTGTCATGCCAGTAGGTTAGTTTTTTTTTTTTTAAACATGCATTTTAATTTTGTCTTTTAATTATTTATTAGGTAAGTGCTGATGTATGTTTCTTGGGAGTTCTTTAAACGTGTTACGTTAGCACTTCATTTATCCAGATCACTTATATTGAAGCAAATCACAGAGCAAGCAGAAAAGCTGCATCTCCACATGGTCCTCTGTGCTCATGTCCATGAGAGACCCTCTGTCTTTGCTGGAGTCCTATTTCCTTTTTGTTTTTGGTCAGCATACTGGAAAAAATCACTTAATCGATTTGCATTTCCTAGGTGCCTGCTCTTGGCTTGGCATGATTCTAAATGTTGAGAATTCAAAGAGTAATAACCAAAGTATAACCTAGTGGGGGGAAAAGAGACTGTACATTCATTATTTTGTAATACTTTAGTTAAGTGGTAATTGTAGAGGTTCATAAAATAGAGAAAAGTACGGAGGAAGAAGTCAATTAATTGTAAGTTCGTTTCAGAGACGGCTGGATGGAGGTGTTTTTAACAGCAGAAGGATGAATAGCAATGAGATACTCCAAGTAGAAATAACACCACCTACAAAGGCATGTTACATTTTTAGGAGACCAATAGTTGTTCACAATTTCTGGATCAAAAGACGTACGGGCATAGAAGCCAGAAAGGAGGCTGTTACTTAGGCAGAAGTCAGGCTCAGCTGAGAACCTTATTTATAGTGACCCGGGCACTGTAGAATGGCTTTCAGCAGAGATGATGTGTATTTAGGGGAGAAAGATTCCTGTGGCTTCAGATTGAGGATGGATTTGTTGGGGGAAGCTGGTGGAAGATCACGGAGGAGATTTTGTGCTCAAAATGAGACATGGTGGATACCACTAAGGTCCTGGAGGTGGGAAGAGAAGATAAAGGAGGACCAGAATTTGGCGTAGTGGAGAGAGCCTTCCAATGGGTTCGGGTGATCGGGCTGCTCCCAGCTTTGTCAGCCACTTGCCATGGGACCTGGCCCAAGATCTGAGATAATAAGCTCTGTTTACTGGGAAACGCATTCATGTTGTGGCCCTACTTGTCAGTGATGGTGAGATTACTCTCAAAGAGAGTTCTTTTTCTTAAAGGTACACCCAATGCTGGGGTCAGGATAAGGAAGACTATTTTCTCATATGTAAAAACAGAGGAATGATAGCCCTTGTCGTGCGGGAGACCCTGGTCGCTCCTCCATTTGTCGTGCGGGGCGGCCTGCAGGGTCTCTGGTCCTGCTCCCCACATAAGAACGCAGGATATGGTGAGGCCAGAAAGGAACACACACGGAGCCATAGGTAGGGGAGTCATACCAGTATGGTCTCACTGGAGGCTGGGCCCACCGGACGCGCGACCTGCCGTCCGCCTTTCCGCCAACCGACCGACGACTCTCCTCCACTCTCCTCGGCTCTGTTCCTCTACTCTCTTCCGCTCTCCTTGGCTCTCCTCTTCCGTTCTCCTCGGCTCTCTTCTTCCGCTCTCCTCAGCTCTGCTCGGCTCCTCGGCAATCCTCAGCAGTCCTCGGCTCTCCTCCGTAGCCGCAGCAGTTATACCAGCGGCCAATCGGCCAACCGGCCACAGCCGACGGCCAATCAGCCACAGCCGACGCCATCTCCCCCGCCCCCCCCCCCCCTTCCGCCAGCACCCTTCCACGTGAGGCCGAGAGCCTGTAAATTACTCTCTGGGGCTGTGTCCCCACAGCCCTTTTGCAGGATGATTTAAGTAGGAAGATTAAATGTCTAGCCTAGGGCTGGTGCATAGAAGGGGCCCAATGAATTGTGATTTTCTTTCACATCTATAAAGGATACTTGTGGTGGAAACAATGAATGCAACCAGCCAGGCCTTATTCTGGCATGAATTAATTGGACATGAAATAGTTTGGGGCAGGGATTTCTTAACTTGGGAACTGTGGCTCCTGAGAAGGTTCATGATGGCCTTGGAAGCCCCATGAACCCTTGGGACTGTATAGAAAGTCGATATCATGATCAACTTGTGGAGCATTTGTATTCTGGGGGTGTGGCCATCAGATTCTCATGGGTGCGTGATCCCCACAAGTTTAATCAGTGATCTAAGGAAGAACGAGGATCACAAGGTGTGTGTGTGGGGGGACACGGGGGGCGGAGAGATGATTAGATGTCTCAGTGGCTGTGAGATTCTGTTCTTGTAAAGGAGTCTAAAAAGTCAACAAGTACGTAACTTAGGATAGGAACACTTCAGAGGAAAATGATGGCAACCCTCTTCTACTTGGTCCTCTAGTAGAGCTGAAATGTAAGGAATATCAAAGACTATTAGACAGGTCAATTTGTTTGATTTCTTTTGGCTGACTGCCTGATGACTTGGAGGTCAAGAGCAAGTAAGCTTGTTTGTCCAATCCATCCTCCTCCCTTGAGGTAGTATTTCATTAGTAAGTTGGAAGTTTCTAGGGAACAGAAGTCTCATTTGATTTGTCTTTCTGTCTCTGAAAGCATCTAAAATTATTAGAAAGCCAGAAGACCTAATGACCTAAATCTTTTCTGCTGATTGTTCAAGTATGTTTCTATGTTAAGATAGAAGCAACACAAAAAAGCACATCCTAAAACCAAAAAAAAAAATATTTTCCTGTATCTAAACAAAATCTGTCCCTCTATAGTACAGGTTAGTGCTTCTTTGGGTGAGGAAAAAACACTAGGTACCATTCTACCAAGAAAAATACCTTCATAGGCATTTCTTACATTGCAAAGTCATCTTCTGTAATTTCTTCAGGAACGGAAGGGTCATGTTAGTATCCTCCCTGTTGCTTTCATTTTCAGAGCTCTTTTATGAATGTTTTCTATTCCAATTTGAAGGGCCTGGATGGATACATCGTGCCTCTTCTAGGGCTGGCACGTACTAACATGGAGGCATACAGGCCTGTCTTCGTTCATTTGCCTCTGCTCTGAAGCAGTCAGCTGGGTGTGGCCCAGTGCGAACCCTGGGTCATCGCCTGTAGCGGGTGCTCTAGAGATAGTACATTTGGATAGTTTGCATTCTTTGAGTATATTACTGAGGGATTTCCCCCAACATTGCTATGAGTTATTATGTCATCCTTTTGACCCAAAATCTTTGAGTTCAAATGTGACAGTTTTGAGAATCAAAAGAGTCTGTGGTGGGAAAGTAAGGCAGACCTGATGGCATGGCTGTTGGCTTACTTAACATATTACGTTCTTCTTCCTTTCCCTCCCTGGAATTCACTTTGTTAAATTTCTTGTGCTGTTCACTTAGATCTAATTAACATTTTTAATTGGTGTGTTGTGTAGCTCTGGAAACCGCTTATTAGATTTCATAGGTGTCTCTGGCAGCACAAAATGTTTAATGAGCAAAATAATTATGTTACAGTGAAATAAATATGTACATATTCAATGAATTAATAAGTGAATTAAATGATGACTTCATGGAAACCTCCTGAGAAATGGTTATGGACTGTCTTCTCAATTAGATACTGAAATTGACTTTGTGTATGGAGGTTTTGGAGGAAGTAAATGCGCTTTTTCTTTTAGATTGTAATAATATTGTGTGTGTGTTTAACCAGAATGAGAATCTATAAGTAAAATGGGTTTCACATCCTTTGAGCCGCAGAAGAGCCTGTAGAATGTCTTGGCAGCTGAAAGGAAGTGGGTAGGATGTATAGTGTCTCTCACTAGGGAAACAGAAATCTCACAGCTCTGCAGAAATGGAGATAATCGAAATTAGGTTCCACTTCCTATTCCATTAGGCAGCCCTTATCATTCTCCGATTCTGGACGTAATGGCCAAGGAGTAAGAGGATGATGTATACAAAGGTGGTCAAGAGACTTTTAGAGCTGCCGAGACCCAGTCTGAACTCTTCCTGCAGTGGATGAAGAAGCAGAAGACTTGAGGCCAGGATGTGCCCAGAGTCCTGGTCCTTGAGCTGGGGGAGCTCTGAGAGTTGTTCCCCATCAGCCAGGGCCCTCTTGGCTGAATCACACTGTCTCCTACCCCTCCAAGAGTTCCTCGTAGGAGGAAATTAGGGGGACCAAAAAAAAAAAAAATCCTGGAAGAAAGCACTAGGGCTATCTCACAAGCCAGAGGCTGGAGCATTTTTGCACAAAGGTATTTTTTAAAGACTTCTGATGGCAAGAAACAGACGCACTCAAATCCCTTAAGTGGGGGGAGCTTACTGTAAGGTTTCCCCTATATGGGGACCCAGGCATGGCTGAACACTGGGCCTCGGGAGGGACAGGAACCACAGGAGAACCCAGCTGAGGGGCAACTTTCCCACTGGGCTGTAGCATTCTCTGTTCTGCTGGTCACATGGCTGGGCTATGCCCCATCTGTCAGCTTCCCTCTCTACCTGTCCTACCACTGAGCACTCCCCATCTCTGTTCTGTTCTCTCTCCTTTCTGCTCACAATCTCTGCTTCTCTCTGCCTGCAGCTCATGTCACCTTTACTGATTTGGCAAATAGTGTCAGTGGCTAACCTTGTCCTGTTTCCTGATTCTAGTTCCCAAAAGGAACCATGATAACGCCCCAGAATGATTTCACAACGGGTGCACCGAGGCCATTAGCCAGCCAATGAACTCGCTTCTCTGGGATCGGGTGACTTTCCCTGTCTAGTCAGCTGACAGGGCAGTCACATGGGCCTGAGGGGCTGAGTGTGGGGCAGGCTTACTGGGAAGGGACTGCAAGGCACATTCTGAGAGCACTCACAGTGGGATATGTTACTGGATTCCTCAGGCATACAATGGATTTACTCTGAAACAGGCTTCTTAGATTGTCAAAGTTCTAATCGCACTTATCTCATTATTTACCCCCTCTGGACAAGGCCCCCCTCTGATGGGCTGGACTGTTCAGTGGGACCCTCCATGGGTACTGGCAGGCGGAGCAAGTCAGAGGGCAGAGTAGAGTGGCTGGCATTTCCAGTTGGACTTCGGTGTCAGATTTTTTCAAATAAACTTGTTATTTGGGAATAATTTTAGATTTATGGAAAAGTTGAAGAAACAGTACAGATAATTCCCTCCCGTATACCCATCACCCAGTTTCCCCTAATGTTTAATATCTTGCGTTACCACAATACGTTTGTCAAAACTAAGAAATTGACCTGGGTGCATTACTCTTAACTGAATGATAGTAGTTCCCTACCCCCTTATCCATGGTTTCACTTTCCATGGTTTCAGTTATCTGCTGTCAATCGTGGTTCAAAAATATTAAATGGAAAATTCCAAAAATAAATAATTCATAAGTTTTAAATTGCTCGCTCTTCTGCGTAGCATAATCGGGAAATCTCATGCCTTCCTGCTCCATCCAGCCCAGGACGTAAATCATTCCATTCTCCAGTGTCTCCACTGTAAACACTCCCTGCTCAGTTAGTCTCTTAGGTTATCAGATCCACTGTTTCGGCATCACAGTGCTAGTTTTCGAGTAACCCTTATTTTGCTTAATAATTATCCCAAAGGCATTCATGTAACTTTTATTAGAGTATATTGTTATAATTGTCCCATTTTATTATTGCTGTGAACCTCTTACTGGGCCTAATTTATAAATGAATCTTTATCATAGGGATGAACATATGTATTAATGTATGTATATATAAGGTTTGGTACTATTTGTGATTTCAGGTGTCCACTGCGAGTTTTGGAACATTTCCCCCACAGATAAGGGAGGACTACTCTACAGACTTGATTCAGATTTCACCAGTTTTCCCGTTCATATCTTTTCTCTTTTCCAGAATGCCACATTGCGTTCAGCTGCGCAAAATTTTATGTGAAGAAAGATATCACTGCTAAACTCATGCCTCTGCACACACACCACCCCTACCAGCACAAGCAACCTGAGTGCCTGTGGCCCTTTTCTCCTCCAGTCGATGTCATACCACATACTTTTACCAGATTACTCTTTGTCTAAAGCTGCTTTTGTTACCTTTCTCTCTGGCTTAAGAATCTACTAGAGGTGCCTGTTGCTGAATACATCACATCCAATCTTCTCACCGAGACACCCGGCCCTCCCACCCTGTGATCCACCCTCTCCCCCACCTCCCGCCGGGGGCAAGGGTGCTGGGATGCCACCTCCTCCCAGCATCTGTTGTTGCTCTTTGTTTCTTTGCATCTCTGAGTGTACTTCCTCGGTGCTACTTTCTGAAGACCATTTTTCCATGACCTGCACCCTGTTTTTTAATGTCCGACATGTATTACGTTTACAGTATTACATTGTTAATATAGTCTCTGGTTTATTTTTAGATCTTAGCGCAGCTATACTGTCATGCTTGTAAGGGACTTGAGTGGGCCTCCCCGGACCTCCGTGCTCGGCCGTGACAAGAACCATGAGCTGGTTCCGTGATGTTCCCAGGGGAGGAGGAGCCTGATTTTGGATTAAAAAATAATTCTCCACAAGATAGACACATATGTGCTGTAAACCAGAATCACGTTTAAAAATGGGTTAAAAGCTAAACCTGCTGAGGCACGGAGAAGTTGCAGAAAGTTGTCTCCTTAGTCTCAGCTCACATGGTCGGGTATTTCTCATGGTCTGGTTGTGATTGGGACCTGGAGGCATGTGGAAGTTGCACAAAAATATTTGTTGAATGAACCAATGAGTAAGGGGACGAGTGAATGGATAACTGATGGCTCTAGTTAAATTCTAATGCTTTTAGGCTGCTCGTCCTTTATATGACTTACCACATTTGTCTAAACAATGGTGTGTCTGTGTATGAAATTAAAAATTTTTTTTTTTAATTTAAAAATTTCTACTAGTCACATTAAAAAAGTAAAAAGAAACAGGTGAATCTCATTTTAATAATATATTTTATTTAACCCAGTGTATCCAAAATGTTTTCATTTCAGCATAGTCAACATAAACATTATTGAGATATTTTGCATTTTTTTAACTAAGTCTTCAAAATTCGATGTATACTTTACCTTTACTTTATATCTCAATTAAGACAGGCGCATGTCATGTGTGCCAGATGTGGCAAATGGCTACTGTATTATTGGACAGTGCAGCTCCAGATTTTGCTCGGGGATTTTTGGTTTCAGAAAGACTTGGGTTTGAATACCTATTCCATCACTTATTTCCTGTGTGACTTTGAATGAGTTACTATCCTGCAGAACTGTCATGAGACTCAAGTGAAATGAATCACGTGGAAGCGCACCTCCCAGCAGCTGGCACACAGTAGGTGGTCAATATGTGTTGGTTCTCTTCCCAGCTTTTCAAAATGGAGGTGGAGGGTGGGGTGGGAGGAAGGCCAGGACGTTAGCAGCGGGAACATTCGGATGGATCTCCTCAGTGCATGAGAGCTGAGCACAGGACTGGTTGGTTAGCGAAAGGGGGCGGGGTGCTGATCTGATGGGCATTTCCAGATTAGTGCTACGTGGTTACCAGGGACGCTGGAGCACGTCTTCTCTCTGCTGATCTGGAACCTTAGGCAGTGTCACCCTGGTCAGAGTGCAGCTATGAGGGATGATGAAATGACTCGAAATCATGCCCTGGAAAGAATGGTTTGAAGGAGATGATTGTAATTCCATTGAGAGAGAGAGAGAGAGAGAGAGAGAGAGAGACTGAGACTAGAGGAGAACATGATCTTTAAACATCCCAGCTTTGTCTGGCCTTAAGAAGCAGAACTAATGTGGAAGCTACAGGAAGGAAGAGTCTATTTCAGCTGGAAAGGACTTTTACACAGACATGTTTTGACAGTGGAATGGGTTGCCTTGTTAGGTAGCGAGCGTGTTATTAGAAGATGAACTTGCACTTTACCACCCGATAGGAATGCTGTGAGGAGGATCAAATCAGGCTGCACGTGTGATAGAGCACTGTGGTTCATTTCCATTATTACTAATGTGAAGTCCACTGGTAAATTCAGTGATCAGTTAACACAAGTATAATTGAACTAGATGAACTGTGAGGAGTTTTCAATCCTTCGGGTCCCCACATCACTACTCCTTTCTTGGGACTATTGTCTACCTGGCCAATATTGGACTCTGCCCTCTTTGTCAAGGGTTTGACACATGAGAAACGTGCCTGTCTCTTCCCTGACTGACTGTGAACATTGACTTCCCGAGGCTCAAAGTGAATTCACCTTTCTCCATCTGACGAGCTTGTAGTCCAGCCACATAGGCATCAACTTGTCTCTTAGTGTGATGGGTCCTGAAGGAGCTGAAATGCTGTCCCCACTTGGAGCTTTGCGTGTCACATGCAGTCAGTGAGATTCTCTCACACCTAGGTTTCTGGGCGCCATTTCTCCATGTCTTCTTCCTGCTTCTGACATCCCGTCTGCTCTGATTTCTACTCTTCAACTACAGCCGTATTTGAGGGATGTAATCCAGGCCCTGTTCTCTTCTCTCTCCCTTGTTATCTCTGCCCTGCTTTTCATTCCCACATCTTTTCTCTCCAGCGCAGTTCCCGTGCCCCCTCCAACCCTCTCCCTGTCCCAGCTGCTAACCTGGTATCCTCCGCGATGTGTCACAGGCTCCTCTCACCCAGCGTGCCAAACCTGAACTCCTCATTCCCCAAACCCGCTCACCCGCCTCCGTTGCTCAACCGTGAGGAATGCCATCACCCGCTCAGCTTTGGATGTCTTCTCTAATCATTTGTATCCCGAGGCACAATGACTAACTCATCCAACACTGGAACAGTTAACTGCTTCTTTTACAGAACTTTAAAGGGTTGTTTATAGTATCCAGCACTTGGAATCGTGAGTCATTCCTTTCCGGTTAATTACTGACTCTACGTTAACTTTGTCTCTTGTATAGTGATTCTCAAAAAGTACATCCTGAGACAATGGTTGACTTAAGTGAGTTTCAGGCTTGAGCGTTTCCTCCAAATACTACTTTGGTGTTGCCGATAGAAGTAATTGGTAGAACGTCTTGCAAAATGAGAGTCTAGTAGGAAACCAAGGGGAAGGTGACTCCTTTCTTGTTGCCTGGTGATTTTAGAAATGAAGCTTTATCCTGTATCTAGGCACATGTAGTAGTTCAACTCCCATACCTGAAAGGTCAGGAAATTGAACCTGGAGAGGTTTCAGGTTCCTCATTAGCTGTAGGCGAGCTCCTCGGCATTTCGAAGCCTGAATTTTCCTCATCTATAGAGTGGAGACATAACAGTCCTTAGTTAGGTTAAGTGACATGATGTGTTTTGAGCTCTTGTGCTGTCCTGGGGTACCATGATCTCCCTGTGGATTTGGGGTGTGTCTGGGGGGGAATGGGGGGGAAGAGAGAGAGAGAGAGAGAGAGAGAGAATGGTGGCATCGTGTGTAATGCATCAGTGCTCTGCTGGACCTGCCTGCTGGCACCTGACTGTGGTATTTGGGTAAATCCACATCTCCTTCTAGGGTGGTCTGAATTTCTACTCTCTCCCTTGGGAATTCTGGGAGACTCCTGGATTGGTCAAACTATTATTAAACTTGTCTCTCCCCCTCTCTTCAAATGAACATGTTCAGATCCTTATTTATA
Organism: Rhinolophus sinicus; assembly: GCF_036562045.2. Taxonomy (NCBI): domain Eukaryota; kingdom Metazoa; phylum Chordata; class Mammalia; order Chiroptera; family Rhinolophidae; genus Rhinolophus; species Rhinolophus sinicus. Next base: position 64,902,214 of record NC_133755.1, on the reverse strand, counting down.
AAAATAGACATTTATTGCAGAAAGCCCCGGAGTTTCCTGGCAGAATGAAACACAGGAAGGTAGTTTTTCAAGTGACAAAGGCAGATAATAGCAGGTGTGGCCTGTGCTAGTGGGCCCCTGAGAGCAACGCTGGTCTCCCATCCACTCAGAGTCCTGGGGGCAGCAGTGGGGGCTGAGGGGGTCTAAGCCTCAGGCCCCCTCCTTCCTAGGTTGTTTTTGCACCGCCGCCCAATCCTGGGGTGCTTGTGCACCTTCAAAAATGAATATGTCTTCTCCAGCTCCCACCCACACTGCGGTAGATTCTCCCCGCCATCTGCCGGCAGCTCCTCCATCTTTGTTTTTCACTTTCTGGTTCGGGTTTGCTGAGTTGGAGGGTTGTGCTACTTTCAAGAAAGTATTTGCCAGGCCCAGTGAGGCAGTTGACTGGTTGTCCAGAAAACTGAGCAAAAGTTAATGTTTGTCATCCAGGCAGGTCTCCAGGGAGACAATGGCTCATCAAACAACTGAGAGTATAAGAATATATTTACATTCTCTATATATTTCCATTTGGAAAACATAAAGAGATTTGTAGGTGTCTGTAATAATACATTATAGTCATATTGTAGCTGCACCAACCTGTGATTAAAATATGGAACCTTCTTATCAGTTGTTTGTGTCCTTCTGTTTCCTCTGTTTGGGGCTGAGGGATGCCATTGAGATAATAAAATGTGATTAGATTACCCATGGTAGAGTGTGGATGGCATCTGGAATGCTTTTCCTGATTGCTGGAAGTTTTCTCCTGTTGGGGATTTGAAAAGTGATTATTTTTCTGTATATTGACCAGAATAATTTGACAGGGACATATTGTCAGATAAGTGGTTCTTTTTTTGAATAGATGTGAATAAAATCCCATGTAAGACAAGTTCAATGTATGTGCATTTTTTTAAACAATAAAAGATTGTATTGTTAGTACTTCAGAGACTAGTGAAGACAGCTGTGTTTGTTTTCTTTGGGAACTTAAAGTCTTGTTTTAAATCCTTGATCAGAAGAGGCAAATTAATTTAACAAAATAGAGGGAGGACATCATATTTATTTGAGTAACAGAGCATGTTGAGAAGTGCAGATGTCAGGAGGTGGAGATTGTTGGGGGTGGGATTGGTTTCCTGCCCCCCCCCACCCCCCCCACCCCGTGGACGGCAAAGAAGCCTAAGCTGAGGCCTTAGATACTCCTAGGTCAAGGACACTCCTAGGTCACCCTAATTCATCTCAGTTCTCTAGGCTCATGGCTCTCGGCGGAACAGACAAGTTCTGGACAGGAAGTGGGGAACTTAACAAATTTTACACAAACAAAACTCATCCAGGAGTTTATATTGTGATTTTAGATGATTAAATTGGCACATTAATAATTTCAAAATTAACCTGTACCACAGCAGGAGAAATGGGGCAACAATGTCTCATAATTTAAAGGCTTTCTTGCACCCCTTGAAGCCGCCACGTCACTTATTAGTGTAGACACGGGCTGTTCTGTTAGTCATTGTCCCCACTGGCTCCCTTAAGGCTGGCTCCATGCCCCTGTGGAGCAGTGGCCTGGCTTTGCTGTCGTGAGCACGTTTCATACCATTCTCTGTGTGGTTTTTATTCCCTTAGTCACCGGGATGGCTATTTCGTACACTTAACCCAGTATTGTCTCCTGTGTATTACATTCCCAGAGTGATTTTCACTTCAGAAAGGACATACTATGTCTCTGTATCCTTGAAATGTGTCTTGCAGTAATTTTCCTGGTGTTTGAAAATGGCATTACTGAGACATTACTTCTGCCTTGCTGAAATGAAGGTAATAACTGGAGTGCTTACGACGTTCTTAGTATTTGTGCAGATCAATTCATATAATCCTCACAACAACCCTAGAGGTAGGTATTGCCACTATTTCCATCCTGCAGAGGAAGATATTGAGGCACAGAGAGGTTGAGTAACTTGCATGACGTCACACAGCACTAAGAGGTAGAGCCAAGATTTGAACCCAGGGAGCGAGGCATCAGAATGCATGCTCTTCACCACCATGCTGGACCACCCTATGAAAGTTCAAGTTATATGTAAATAAAAGTATGTAAGGCCAGCTACTCAGACTTTAATTTAGAAACTCATTTGTGTTTCACAGTTCCAACAACTGCTAAAACAAATAAATATTCCCGTGCGCCCAAATGAATCACAAGATACTTCATATTTTGAACTGGGTTTTAGATTGGAATAGAGAATCCTATTACGTCACTGTAGGAGATCTGTCTTACTTGCTTTTCTCCTAATAAAGGAGCCCCATACATGGACTTGGAGGTAAACACTTTCCTACCTGGCACATTTGTGAAGACTTAGCAGTGTGTGGGGGAGAGAAGGCCTCTGGCGAATATTATTTGCAATGTATTCAACCTACGAATTTCACCTCTGTCTTAGTTTGTAGCTGTTGGGCCAGAGTTTAGTTGCATTGTTAGTAAACGTGATTCTGTGGGTCTACTTATCTTCCCAGTTTATAATGTAAAAGGATGCTACAACTGGGTGGAAATTTAAAAGCCCCTTAGCTGCTTCCCCTGTACAGACTTAGGAAGTTGGCCTGACTCCCCCAGGCCCAGCTGGGCCCTCGCCCTGGTAGCCTGCTCGCCGTAAGTGATGGCTCAGCCTCTCACGTCCGTCCATTAAGCACTGTTTATTGAGCAGCATGGCCCTGGCTGTCTGGTCCCTGAAGTGCTCACTACTTCTTTGTCATTACAACAAACGATCCCCAAAGGCATCAGTTTACCTTCTGTCTTCGGGTGAGATTTAAACATCTACTTGAGGTTCCAATGGCGGCCCAATTTTAAAAAATGCATCATCCTCGTTTAACTCATTTAGTTGCCTCTATTTAGACTGAATTACTGAAATTTTTTGTCCTAGAGTGTAAAAGACAGCCATAGATTTTAAAAAAATGATGATGTGTGCAAAACTCAAGATGGTGCTTAAGGCCACACACATGTAAATATATATGTATGTATGTGCTCACACGGCCCGCGTGTGTGTCATACACACATGCACGCATACACATGAGGCTTGCTTCAGACTTCTCTCCTTGGTGGTGACAAGGCTATAGTTCTCAGCTTATCCAGCACAGATTTGGGTGCTTTCTGTGTGCTGCCCTCCCCCGGGCCTGGTTTGCCCAGAATGTCCACGAATGTTAAATCTTTGTGTGTCATGCCTCTCGAGACTCCTGTGACCCCTCTGCGAAGCTTGTCTTTCCAGGGCTCTGGCCCATTGCAGTGGGGGTGCAGCATGGGGACTCCCTCTACTTGGTTTCCCCTCCTTGGGAGAAGATTGTACCTCCAGGGGGCAGTGAGTGATCCCCGCTTGCAGGTGTGTGCTCCCTGCATAGCTCTTAGGGGTCTGATGAGCTGGGAAACCAGTACATGATTTACCATAGTGCAGGGTCCTTCTGAAAACCAGACCTGTTCCCTGTGCCCAGGAAGACTTCCCTGCTGACAGCACCACCATCTCCACCGGCCACCACCTGACTTCTGTGCTCTTCTTAGTGTAAGATGCAGAAGCAGAACAGAAAAATGGTCTGATCTGGAGCATGGTTTTCTCTGTCCTCAGCTGTCTTCTTGGTTCCAAGGGGGCTGCTGTTCTCCCAGGGCTGAGGCTCCATGGGACATACCATTTACACATCAGGCCTGGACAGTGTATGATGCTTTGCCTCATCGTTCCGATGAAAGACCAAGTCCAGAGAAACGGCATCCCCAGTTGTCATGGCTGCAGCCAGAAGGGAGAGTCTGGTGGTCCTTTCCCCTCTCTCAGATAATTCTGTGTGATGAGAAGGAAGCCATTCTTGTCCTGGGCTGCGTAGGGAATGATAAAGTGCAAAGTGCCGGAGTTTCACCATCACATCATGTGGTGCTGTTATCAGTGTGACTTTTGAAATTTTTCTGAGAGACACCGCTGCAAAAGCAAAATATTACAATTAGGTTAAGTATTGACATCCATGAATAGAATAATAAAAATGGTTCCTATTTTCTAGGCTGCTTCTTAAAGTGTAGTTGAAAGGGAGAAAGTGTTTACTTTTCTGGGGCATTGTATAGCAACTGGCATTTATTCTAGCATTTTTTAAAATAAATCTGAAAATATGTTTAAAGTGTTCTTTTCAGTCTGAAAAATAAAAGCTTCTTTTGAGGGAAGGAGGAGCTTTCTTCCAGCACCCACCAACTTCCCTCAAGGCTGGTCATGAGGGGAAAATGTAGGTGCTGGCCCTCATAGAGACCTGCATGTTCCAATAGGCACCTTCTGGAGGCTCATTTGCGGGTAGATGCTTCCACGTCCCTGCTAACAAAGGCTTCTAGTACATTCTGTGACCTCGATGACAGTGTTGTGTTTCTTCTGGGATGGAAAATGCTGCTTATGATACCCCACAGTGACAGAGAAGCCTCAAGAAAGATATGGTGTGAAGTCTGGCCAAGAGCCATCTGCAGTGACCTGTTCTGGGAGTGCCCGGGCAGCAGCTGTGCTTTTACTTCTCAGCCTTCTTCATCTGATACCTCACACCCAACAGGCGGTGCATTTCTTTGTTCGACCCATTTTGCTTTCTATGTCATACCTCTTGGAGGAAAGTGACCATCTCAGTCAGATTGTCATTTCTCCCCAGAAATGTAGCAAAATAAAAATGCCCTATGTTCTTGATGTCAGTATTCATCATTTTTTAGACTCTTCCACCAAATGACTTCCTAGTTTGTCACAAATATATACTTTGGAAATATACCAATTTGATGTCTTAGTAAATAATCAAAGTTGAAATGAGAAGCCCTGTAAAAATAGCTTTTATGTTTGCGTCACTGTCAGCTAGTTGTCTGGAGCTTCTATCCATTCTGACTGTCTTCTGTGACGTCCCCAAGAGTGAGACCCACTTTGCATCACTGGTTAGAGTTTTCAAGCTGACAGTGACAAAAGATCGTGGTGTGAGGTCCCTCCAGTGGTTGCCATAATGCCGGAAATCATACTCTCGACACATAATTGCACAATGGATGCCTCCATGACGCTGGAAACAAACTGTGGTTGTGTGAAATGGTATCATAACATTTCTTTAGCAAATCTATTCACTGTTTATGATAAAGGAAGTGGCAGAACTGAAAAGGAGAGGAAACTTCCAAGTACTTTTTAACATAGTAGCTGTTGCTGCTTTAACTTTGTGAGTATCAGGTTGGGTAATGTTGAGCATGTGAGCTTTAACAAAAACTGTGATCAGAATCTTTCCCTCTATCACAATCAAATCGGTGTCTTATTTTTACATATTGTTGCTGATGGGTTGTAAACTTCCAAAATGTTGATTCTTTTCCCTGTGAAATTGTGTAACACCTGAGTGAACAGATTGTTAATGAAGGTGGGAGAATTCCCGAACTCCCATTGCACCTAATTATGTTGAGGCGACTTAGTGCAATTGTTTCTTATTGTTTTATTTTCATAGCCAATGTGCGCTTAAAATCCTCTGCAAATTGTTTAAAAAAAATTCACAAGGTGTCTGGTTTTTCTCTTCCTTTTTCAGTCAAACGACCTGTTACCCACCAATTGGATAACCAATAGGTACGACACCCAACACTGAGGCTCAAATTAATCATTTTTTAAGAGAGTGTTCGATTTAGAAAGCATTTGATTTAACACTATGGTATGCAAAGCACTATGCCGTACATAACGAGAAAATAGAAAGAGTATTGTGAAATTTTGCCCATTAGGAGCTCACATTTTTGTGGGGGAGGTAACTCCAATTAGTTTAATAATTGCTTTAATACAAGAGTCAGTCAGCAAATGTTTCCTGTAAAAGACCAAATAATAAATATTTTAAGCTTTGCAGGCCACAGGTGGTCTAAGTTCTGTTGTTGTAACAGAAAAGCAGCCATGGACAATATGTAAGCAAATGTGGATAAAGACAAGGAGAGATTGCAGTTGTGAAGGAGTCCCCGTGTTCCATGCGGAGGAAGGGTAGGGACAGTGTCCCTCGAAGGGGAGAAGTGGAGGATATATACTTAGGAAAGTAGATGGAAAGGTCCTTTACTGACACCAAAAGGCAGAGGGTGACTATGGAACGGGGAAGGAGGCGTTGGTGACTGACAGAGAATCCACTGGAGGTTCCATGAGGATTCTGGGGTGGCCCTGAGGTCTCAGCTGAGGTGTTGGTTCCCTGATTGTTAGGTACCGAACCATGAAGCCTGTTAGAAGGTAGGATCAATTATGAATGAGTGGGCTTGGGGTGGAAACAGTCTATATTGTTGAGTTACTCCTGATCCTTCTCAGCAGCCTAAGAGTGGGGAGAACGGAGGCCAGCTGGCCTAGGGTGACCATTGACACGAAGGGAAGGAGCCAGCTCCTCCCTTCTGGGGTCTGCTCTGTGCTCGGCACTGTTTTCATGTTATCTTGCTTCAGGGGCAGGCATTGCCTACATTTTCACATGAAGAAATTTTAATTGAGGAAAATACAGTCCAGAGAACTGAGGTGACTTTCCCGGGGTCACATGTTTAGGTAATATACTAGGTAATAATGTGCCCCTTTCCCATCAGATATTCTGACTTTAGAATAAGCTCACATTCTGGGTCTCCATTGTGGATCACTAATGATTTAATGGATGAGGTTACCAGGCTGGGTCTTTTCTGTGGATAGAGAAAGAATGGCCCTTTGGGGTTATTTAGACCAGGGTTTTGAAAATGTGTGTTTATTCATTTTCAATAGAAGATCCCTCTTCTTAACAGAAACAGTTAAAAATGGCACCTTTCTAGATGATGAAAGGGGACTCAGTCCAACGGCTCCAACCCCTGCCATCGTTTTAGGGGAAACAATTTGAAAAACATTGACCTAGTCTACCCATGCTCTCATTTTGCAAGTGAGGAAACTCAGCAACAGAAGTCAAAATGGGTTAATTTTGGACTCGGGGTTCTTATCACCATCCCATATTGGTTCCTTGAGAGCAGTTTGGCGTATGGCACTGACCTGTTTGTTCAAGAGGCTACTTAACTTCTTTATGGTTGTGTCTCTACCTATAAAGGGAGCCTCTTACTGATGCTTAGTCTCATGGGGGGTGTTTGGGGAAATCACAGCTTGCTAGAGAGTGATCTGAAATGTTTGGATACAAAAGGCAGGAAAATGAGTTTTAAAAAATGTCTTTTCCTGAGCAGACAGCGTTTTAAAAATGTAGAGTATTTGTGACATATATTACTCATGGGAAAAAGATTTCATTATTGGGAGTTTAATTTTCATTAGCCTGGCACATATTTGTGTTGGATTGGATTAAGTCATTTGTGTAGAGATTTGGTAGTTTCTGTAACTGCCAGTGTGGTCTTCAGGTTGGGTTTTTATCTTGAAATGGCATGGAATAGTGCGTGAAATGTGGAGGAAAGCCATAACTAAATGTAAGAAAGGTAATTCAAATATGCATTCCAACTGCTGAGCAAGACTTTATACGTTGAGCTATGTTTTCTAACGACTTACTTTAAATCTGAAAACTTGTTTACTCCCTGGGGCTTTCAATGCTGCCACGTGGTGGAGGTGACAGTGACATATGAGCTCAGACTTTGACAAATGGGAATGGACGTCAGAATTACTTCAGTTCACTATGTGGTTACTGAGCACCTGCGTATGTGCCCTGATTTTATGAATTTTCAATTTATGACATTCATCTTGTGAGATGCCAGATACTACTGAGGTAGCCATACTTAAATTCGGGGCAATCCACAAAAACAGGAATATAGCTATGAATGCTCCTACGAGGTGGAAATGTGAAGCCTGGGGAGGTTATAATAAGGTCTGCTGACATCTAAAATGTCAGTGAGAAAAGAAATCACTTAGTGTGGTTCGAAGGTGAATAAATAGAAGTAACAGACTAACTTATGAAGAAAAAATGTTTTTAATTATATGTTTCAGATGTGCAACGTTATAATTTGACATCTGTGTATATTACAAAGTGATCACCCCCAAAAGTCTAGTTACTCTGCATCACCATACCGTTGACCCCCTTTCACCGATTTTGCCCCAACTTCCTTTTTCTCTGGTAACCACCCATCTGTTCTCTGTATCTATGAGTTTTTTGTTTTATTTTATTTGTTTTTTTAAATAGATTCCTTATGTAAGTGAAATCATATAGTACTTGTCTTTCTCCTTTTGACTTATTTTAGTTAGTGTTATACCCTCATGGTCCATCCATGTTGTCATGATTTTATTCTTTTTTATGGCTGGGTAGTATTCCATTGTATATATGTACCACTTCTTTATCCATTCATCCATTGATTGGCACTTAGGTTGTTTCCATATCTTGGCTATTGTAAGTAATGCTGCATTGAACATAGGGGCGCATATATCTTTTGGAATTAGTGTTCTTTTATTCTTCAGATAGATAACCAGAAGTGAAGTAGCTGGATCACATTGTAGTTCTAGTCTTAATTTTTTTGAGGAACCTCTGTACAGTTTTTCTTAGTGGCTTCATCAATTTATATTTCCACCAGCAGTGTGCGAGAGTTCCCTTTTCTCCATATTCTCGCCAACAGTTGTTATTACTTGTCTTGTTGATGATGACCGTTCTAACAGGCGTGAGGTGGTATCTCGTTATGGTTTTGATTTGCATTTCTCTGATGATTAGTGATGTTGAGCATCTTTGCATGTACCTCTTGGCCATCTGTTTGTCTTCCTTGGAAAAATGTCTATCAGATTCTCTGTTCATTTTTAAATTGAGCTGTTTTTTTTTTGTTGTTGTTAACTCATATCATTTCTTTATATATGTTGTATATCAACTCCTTATCAGTTATATGATTTGGAAATGTTTCTTCTATTCAGTAGGTTGCCTTTGTGTTTCGATTATGGTTTCCTTCATGGTGTAGATGCTTTTTAGTTTGATGTAGTCCCGTTTGTTTATTTTTGCTTTTGTTTCCCTTGCCTTTGGAATCACATGCATATAAACATCACTAAGACCAATGCAAGGAGCTTGCCTGCTATGATTTCATCTAGGAATTTTATGGTTTCAAGTCTTACGTTCAAGTCTTCAATCCATTTTGAGTTAATTTTTGTATATGGTGTCAGATAGCAGTCTAGTTTAATTCTTTTGCCTGTGGCTGTCCAGTTTTCCCAGCACCATTTATTGATGAGACTGTCCTTACTCCACTGTATGTTCTTGTCTCCTTTGTTGTAAATTAATTGTCCATATATGTGTAGGTTTGTTTCTGGGCTCTCAATTCTGTTCCATTGATTTGGGGAAAATTCTTAATATTTATAGCAATTTGATTTTGGATCCTAAAGGAAATCCTAGAGGTCTCAGATTTTAAGAGAATTGGAATCAGATTAAACAATTTGTACTCCCTAGGAAGATAAGCTGATGGAGTGAAAAACACATTTCTGGTCATTTCACCTACATTTATGCACTTTAAAAAAAACAAACAGTTTTATTGAGCTAGAATTCACATACCATACAATTCACACATTCAAAGTGTACAATTCAATGTTTTTTTCAGTATATTCACAGATATGTGCAACCATCACTACACTCAATATGAGAACATTTTCATTACCTCAGAAAGAGTATACCCTTTACTGTCACTCCCCCACACTCCCCACCTCCCACCTCGAGCCCTAATCTACTTTCTGTCTCCTTTAGATTTCCCTATTCTGGGCTTTCATAAGAATGGGATCATATAATATGTGGCCTTTTGTGACTGGTTTCTTTCGCTCAGCATAGTGTCTTTGAGGTTCACCCATTGTAGTATGAGTATACTTCATTCCTTTTCATGGTTGAATAATATTCCATTGTTTGTATCTACCACATTTTGTTTATCCATTCATCTATTGACGGACATTTGGGTTGTTTCCACCTCTACATTTACTTGTGATGATTGTATAGAAAGATAAATATACACTATACATTTTCAGACTCAAATCATTCTCTTTTTCATATGAGAACTAGCTGAAGATTAAAGGGAAAGTATTGGTATAAAGCTTAGCGCCTTACAAGGAACACTTACAAGTGCCCTACATGGCACTTCAGTAACTCCTCACCTAACCCTGGGTCAAACTAAAGGTTTGGCAGATACAAGACTTTCCCAAGGTCTCCTGGCCAGTGAACGATGATGGCAGTTTAGAGTCCAAATACCATCCTCCTTCTGGTGCACCCAAATGAGTTTAGGTTGTTTCCTAAAATAAGCTCTGAAAGTTTTACAACAGTTTGTTCAGCCTGTGTATCTATATAGTATGCCAAATCTCCATGTCAGAGTACTCTAATGAAAATTCCCCAGGACACTAGATTCATGGACACTTGCTGTTGATGAACTGTCTGCGAACTTCCCCACACTCTTGCCAGTACTCGGAGGAATCTCTAAGTGTTGCTCAAGAGGTTTTATCACAGAGCCTTTTGGGGGACTTACTGTGTTTCCCCGAAAATAAGACCCAACCGGAAAGTAAGCTCTAGCATGATTTTACAGGATGACGTCCCCTGAACATAAGCCCTAATGCGTCTTTTGGAGCAAACCTTAATATAAGACCCGGTATTATTTTTGGGGAAACACGGGAGCGTCAGTCAGTTTCAAAGCACAGTGGGTATCTAAAACTGGAGATGCTGGTTCTTGCAATTCTCACCTCCAGGAAGACTTTCTAAAGCTCAGGCTGTGATCTCCCTTGGATGTGCCTCTTCCCACTCTCCCGGGACATCCTCGGCCGCCTTGACGAACCCCTCCACCTGCTGGCACTGCACCCTGCCATCCCCTCCTGGTTTGTGAGGGGCGGGCACGCTTGTTTCCCAGGGTTCCATTCTGATGCCACCTCACCTCCCTGTCATAGTCCATAGCTGAGCTGTCAGCTGTCTGATGGTAGCTGTGTAACAGCTTCTTATAATGGAAAAGCCCACTGACATGCTTGGTTCTGTGCAAGTCCAAGGAAGGGGGTATTTGCCTCACTAGCTGGTGCAGGGCCCCAATTTAAAGTCGCAAAGCGTCCACTCAGCAGAGGGGATGTGCTTGGTGAGGTGCTGCCTTTACACACAGGGATGTGCTGTGCGTCTTTCACACGTATGGAAACAGAGGTGGGCTTGGTAATTGCCAGAATTTAGGTATCAGGCAGGTGACGGGCTTCCTTCTCTCCACCCCAAAGACTGCCTGGCATGCAGGAGATCTTTCTAATGTTGAGTGCTCGAGCTCTGTCTGCCCAGAATATGGCAGTCAGGGCAGTAAGAATAGAGGCTCACGGTGTTCTAGATGCTGAACAGAACTTCTCGCTTATTACAAATTCATTAAAAAAAAAAGCTAATTGGAAAAGAAAAGGAGTACAAGTTCCAGAGAGGGAAAAAGAAGAGGAGCCTGTGGAATGAGGGGGGCGGGTGGTGTGGCCAATCTCAAGGACTCTCGTCCACAGAGTTGAAGACACACAGCTTTTCTGAAGTAGGGAGAAATGAAAAGGTGAGATGATTTTTAAAAGGGATCCTAATATTTTGGCTCCTTGACTGAAAGGGAAAGCACTTTACAAATGTATTTGCAGCTGGCAGATAGTTAAAAAAAAAATTGGGTTCTGTCTGAAGTGAGGAAGCTCCTTGGAGACAGGAATGGGTAAATAACAGATGTCTTCATGTGCCCACTTACTCCAGTGCTTTAGAAGTAGAGAGGAGAGGGGAGTGTCTTCAAGTTGGGGTTCTGTGGCAGATAGCAGGCCGGGGGCATCCTCCAGTGCCCCGGGAGGGAGCGATGTCAGGGAGGAGAAAGACAGAGGAGCTGGTGGGGCCCCCCTGCGCCCTGTCCGGGGTGGCCCCAGCCCTGCAGATAACAGTGTCCACTGTTCATTGTGAGTGTCCCCTCACCTTCTCAGCTTGGCCATTTTAAGAGCTTTCTGTTTTATTTGAGAAACCCAAGTTCTTTGGAGACCTGTTTAATTAAGTTCTCATTTGCACCTAACCCTGGCATACATGGTAGGTTTCCCTCATTGGAGCTATTTTTAGGTCGTTTTCTGGAAAGATGCCTCTTTCCCCTCAGGCAGTCTCTGGCTGTGTGCCAGATAGCTCAGCTTTTGCATTGTATTTTTTTGAGCAGTTACTATTTTTGTTTCTTTCAGTACTAATTTGACCTGGACTTTTGATAACGTGTTTTAAAATACCTTTTGGACCTCCTGTGAGCTATTGGCCTTTTAAAATTATTCTTTCACTTAAAAATACCTGATTTTTGTCCTCATTTGATTATGGAATGGAGTAAGTCCAGGCATTTGGAAGCTTTCTCTAATTTTCTTTACACCTCTGGGTGCTAAGTTGCCTTGTTACCTAGCACCCATCCCAGTGAAAAGGACTGTGTGACATGTCCGTCTTGTGGGCCTTCCGGAAACTGACATTAGAAACTTCTGCAGACATGTTACATTTACTCATCTGTGGGCACAGGTGTGTTTCAGTTGTGGGAATCCATGTTATGTTAAAGGTCTGTGGGAGACGTCCTTGGGCCATCTTGTTCAAAGCATCCTTTGTAGGTTGTGGGACAGAGAGTGAGAGGGCCAGGGGCTCCCTCAGGGTCACTCAAGGTCACACAGTTCCGTCTGCCCTAGAGGCTGTGTCAGGTGGCGGCCTAGGGGCATAGAAGCAAGAAAGGAGGCTGTTATGTAGGTGGAAGTCAGGCTTCTGGGGTGGTCAGTCACTGAGACCATCACAGGGCCACCGCTGAGAGGGGCTGATGGTAGAGCCTGTCCCCAGGCTGTACCCCTCTTGTGCCCAGTGTTTCCCTGGCTCGCCTGGGCTGGCTCACAGTGCGGTCCTCCTCACGCCCTGGCCTGGGTCCTGCTCCTGGCATTCACTGTCATTTAATCCTGTGGCATGTGGCCTTGGCCTGGACGGTGGTTCCTGTGGCTCTGCTGCTACTGGGAGCAGCAGGAAAGCAGACATTCCTCTCTCGTCTGTTTGGGGGTATCTAGAACCGGCTCCTTAGAATGTGTGCTAAGAAGGCTTTGTCCCTCTCTGAGGGTGGCCCCAGGTAATGGGAATGGATTTGGACAATGCTTGGAGGACCCAGCCTTGCCGCTCTGGGAGCGCCGCTGTTTTATGATTGAAGACTGTGCCCTGAACCAGGCAGCTTAGGTCTGGGCGCAGTGAGTGGAGTAGGTCCTGGTGTGAACTGTGTGCTGGTGTGTGCGAGGGTTTGTCCTACCAGTGGGAGAAGGTGCTGTATCACACACTCTCTAGGCCCACTGTGGCCAAGTAAGACTGAAAGCCAGAGTTCAGCAGGGCTCATCATACTGTTGCTTACAGTCTGACTCTAGACTTTTGGGGGAGTGACCCCAGGGGGGATTCTTACATAGAGGCACATGTGAGCTCAGACGAATGTCCTCTGAGGTCCTAGGCACAAGTGTGCAGAGGCCGATGTAACTTGCTCCCACTTAATCACCAGGGTTTTCGTGGTCCTGGTCCCAAGTGCTTTGCATAAATTCATTCAGCCTTCACTGCAGCTCTGAGAGTGGGTGCCACTCTTTTCCCCTCCTTTGCATGAGCGCACTAAGGTGAGTCAAGACCTTTGCCAAGATAGGGGTAGGGTGTGAACTGTGCGGGGTTTCTGCGCTTCCTGTTGGTCCACTGGAGATTGCCACGGTCCACTACTCTTCTGCTCCACTCGAGAGAGGCCCGCAGGGGGCGGAGTCAAGGTAGTTTGGAAGCCATGGGCCAGATCACTGTGCGTTTCAGTCTTGCCTCTGCCACCGGCAAGCTCTTTGTCCTCAGGCAGGTGGCGTAATCTCTCAAACCCTGTGTGTTTTCATGGTAAAGGGGGGAGGATGAAGCTCTTCTCCTCCCAGGAGCAAATGAGATCCTGTTTGTGAAGGTGACTTGGGACTCGGGTGCCCATGTATGCACAGGTGCTCCTTGAAGCAGGCTGCACACTCGTTGGCCCCATATTTGAAGCTCCCCGCAGACGTACCCAGCATCGCTCTGGGTTGCTTTTGCTCTGTGTACTGTGAACATAGGGACAGGAGCTGGGCGTTGGGCCTCCATCTCCTGCCTGTACATCGGCTGCTTCTGCTGCTCCTGCCGCTTGGGTCTGCGTCCTGGCCTCTCACCCACACCCAGTCTGGTCCTCCTTGAGCCCACTCTCCATCATCTCACCTTTGGGTTTTAAGGCCTTTGAGGGTATGGTCTGTGTATACATCCTGGACCTTTCACATCATGGCCTTTGTTATATGTATGTAATTTCATGTGTAAAATTGATCTGTTCACAGACTCCTTAGCTCATCCCACAAAGCTTCTGAGGCGGCAGTCACAGTGAGGAAATGTCTAAGCATTGGTGGAAAACCTGCCTAAATGCTGCTCGGTGGATCTCTTCATGTCCTTTATGTGGAAAGTAATGCGCTCCTAGGAGAGTAGGTCCTATGTGCCCAAGCAGCCAGCATCCCACCAATTCATCTAATGCTTTTGAAATCAATACCAGGTACACGGAGTCAAACAAAAAAAAAAAATGTTGGTTGAGAAGCAAATGTTTTAATGAAAGTCATTGGCCGTCTAGCCAAAGAAAACAGGAGACACCAGTGATGACTGGAGGGCACATTTGGATTTGCCCTGAGGCCTGGCTGGCTTTGTGATGAGGAGGCTTGGAACAGGGACACAGACAGGCCCTGGGAGGTGACCTCGGCCTGTCAGCTTCTGATCAGTCAGAGAAGGGAGTCACTTCCTCCCCTCACTCACACTCATGGGGCAGAATAAATGGACACATTCACAGCTGGCAGACAAATCTGGGAGGAAGAAATCCCCCACCCCTTATCTCTGACTATACAAAGTCAGCCCAAGCCCTCCTGTGGACCCCAAGGTGAGGACGCATCCCCTGCCTGGTCCTGACAGCCGCAAGTCTGCTGGAGCAGCCAAGCCCTTTGTGGCCCCAAGACACTCAGGTATAGACTTTTTCAGGTCTAATGAAGGCAGTTCCTGAACCCCTTTCAAAGAGAGGTTGATAATGAAATTCTCTGGTGATTGTGTTTCAGCTGCTTTAGGGACTTTCCACTATCTAAGGTTTCCTGATGTGAAGCTGTAATTGGATGAATTTAATTTGTGCTTTTTAGTTTTGTTTTCTCTTTGCGTCCCTGGTGTTGTGCCCCTTTCTCACGTGTCTGGGTAGCTGGTGAATGATTTGCACAGCTTGTTACTCCCTCAGCTCCTCTTCTGCCTCTTCCTTCCTCCCTTTTTTGCAGTCAGCAGCGATAGTTCTTAGAAAATGGAGAATTCTGGCTTCAGAGCCTAAATGGTGGAGCATGGGGCCTGACCCTGTGACCCTGGGTTCTGGGCAAACCAAGCAGCAAACAGCCTTGGGTGAACATGCTTTCCCCCAGCCTCAATTTCCCCATCTGTAAAAAGCCACATGACAGCACCTGTCTCTGGGGCTGCTGACAGCCCTGTTGAAATGCACAGTGCTCTTAGACTCTTACACACATTTCAGCGAAGGGGCAGGAGAGCCCCATTCCTGGGGACGAGCCAAACTTTAAGTCTTTATTGCAGAATTCATAGAAATAACAGCTGCTTGGCTCATCAGCACATTTCCTAGTCTTGATAGTAATATTTTCGAGTGTAGGTTACATGGAAGAAATGAGAACAGGATTTTACCATGATGCGTAATGGGAGTCCCATCTTGTCCTAACTGGTGTCTCTGGAGGCATAGGCTCCAGTGGCCGTTTTGCAGTGATTACAAGGGAAGGGGCTCTCTGGGTGGCAGGGGTTTCTCTAGTCAGGAACATGGCATTGGGCTCTGCCCACAGCCAGCCTGCATCCCACTCCTGATTTGCATGTTGACTCCACGGGAATGCAAGAAGGGGGAAGTGAAGAGAGATGTGCGAGCCTCTTCAGAGAGTCAAGGGCCAGCATCTGGAAGGGGCAGATGTAGCACTGTAATGAAGAGGTTGGAAGTGGCTTCCTTGGTAGGTGCCACAGACCTTGGTGCAGACGCAGAAGCCCTTCTAGGCATTTGAGCTGTCCTGTTGTGAAATGGCTGGCCTCACTCCAGGGTGTTCCTCATGCCTGCATACATGTAGCATGGCCAGAAAATCATTGTGTCATTACTGGAGTCTTGTTCCTCAAGTCACTTCCATTTCAAAAGTCTGTGTTCCTCCTTCCCTCCTGAATAGAGGTGCTCCAATCCCACAGCCTGCTTTTGGGGCCTCTGTGACTGCCTCCTGTGCATCAGCTTTGCATGACGCATTCCTTGTCACTTTGGTACAAGCAACATAATTACTCAGTGTGTGCTCTTGGGAACCCCCAGACTTTCCCAATCCTTGGCCTAGAATTTCCTCTGCTAAAGTTCACACATCCACCTTCTGCCTAGCCCGGAAGAACCAGTGTAAGAGTATGTGCCACATCTTCCATGAAGCTTTTCCTGGTCCTGTTTTTCTATACACATATCCTTGAACTTCTGTAGCATTGTCTCTCTTCTGTGCATGTGTAACTTCCCTCATCATGTCTTGTTCCTTTTATAGACTAAATATCTTGAGGGTAGGGGGCTGATGTGTGTAGTACAGGGCCTCCAAAGCCACCCAGCAGAGTGCCTGCATTGTACACAAATGCACAAATATTGACATGTAGGAAGGGGTTCTGAATGTAAAATTTGAATATTCTACATTTGTGAAAATGTCAGAAGGCCTTTTGCAAAAGGCCTGAATTTCCACCTCCCATGAACTTTTGTGCTGAACATTTTTCAAACAAGAAGATAAAAGAAAAATCCATGCCAGAAGGATCCAAGATAGCAGAGTGATAAACGCTGTGCTAGCGTCCTCCCATGACCACATTAAAATTACAACTAAATTATAGAACAGTCAACCTGGAGAACCATCTGAAGTCCAGCTGAACAGAACTCCTATAACTAAGGATATAAGGAAGGAGCCATGTTGAGACTGATAGGAGGGGTAGAGACACGAAATGGGCTGGCCCCACACCGGTATGTGGGGGTTGAGAATCCAGAGAAATATCTCGGCTGCAGATGCATCCCCTGAGGAGTGAGAGGTCCCAGCCCCAACTGGGATCCACATCCTGCAGTACAGGAGCTGGGAAGAGGAGCCCCTGCAACATCTGGCTGTGAAAATCAGTAGGGATTCTGTCCATTAGGGTGAGATAGAAGGTGGCTGGAAACCGAGATGTACTCTTAAAGGGCCCATGCACAGACTCTCTTGCTCACAGGCACTCACCCTGGGCTCTGATGGAGGGTTGGCAACTCAGGAGTAGTCAGAGACATAGAGGGAGAAACTGAGTTGTGTGGCTGCAGGGAGAGGACTGGAGGGACAGTCGCCATTTTCCCTGTGTAGAATCTTCCTGTACCGCTGGCAGGTGGATGCCATCTTTCCTGTGTTGAGCCCTCCATCAACAGCCAAATCTGAATCTGCATTGGCCTGGTGAGCTCTGCTTGATCTACCCTGCTGACTTCCTAGGACTCTGGCCTATTCAATTCATGCAACACTGGAGGCACATTCTTGGCCAGCAGCCAGCCCTGCCTGTGTTGCACTCTTTCTTGGAAAAACTCTCAGGGGTTTGTGGGCCCCAGGTGGGTGGAAGTTGACCTCATTGTTCTCTGAGACTTTTGCTGAATAGCTTCAGGCTCAGCACTGGTGCCCAACCAGAATCTACATGAACCTGGTGAATACCACTGGTCCCACCCTGGTGACTCCCTGAGACCCTGCCTCACCCAACTCACTTACTGTGTGAGGCTCTTTCAGTGGCTGAGCCTTATATGAGCCAACAGGTAGCAGCAGGCCTCAGGGTGCTTTGGGCTTTTTGCAGAGCTACCCCAGGCCCGGTACTGTTGGCAGCCATCCTCAGATCGCAGAGTGGCTTCTCCCGCATGCCTCCAGGCCCAGCACCAACTGTGGATTGCTTTGTAGTTCCTACCAGATAGTCCCTGGCTGGTCAAAGGCAGTTACTGACTTGGGCCTCTCCGAGGAGACCCTCCCAGGAGACCACAGAACCAACATACCTGGAGGTCAGCTTCAGATCAGAGGAGAGCACCACCCAATTAGCCCCACAAGCAGCATACTTAGCAGGTGCCAGAGCCTGCTGGGGCAAATCCTACTCAATAAGGTAAGCCTCCCTGGCACAACAGCCTGTAAGCTGTAGACATGGCCAAACCCCACAGCCAGTGAGCCTGAGGGTCAATCCCACCCCCTGATGTGCCAAGAGCAATTAAGGGTCAACTGTAATAGGAGAGCACACACAGTCCACACAAAGGATATACCCAGAGTACTCTGGACAAGTGACCAGGGAGACTGTGCCATTGGGCCCCACAGGGCACCTACATCAGACCACCCGGTCAAGCCTGGGACATGTAGTATAGCTACCTAATACAAAGAAACAAACACAGAGAGGCGGCCAAAATGAGGAAACAAAAATATATGTCCCAAATAGAAGAACAGGAGAAAAGTCCCGAAAAAGAACTAAACAAAGTGGAAGCAAGCAACTTACCAGATAGAGAGTTGAAAACAGGACTTAATGAACTTTGGGGAAGAATAGATGAACTCAGTGAGAAATTGAACAAAGAGATAGCATGAAAAAGGACATAGAAACCATAAAAAAGAACCAGTGAGAAAGGAAGAAAACAATAACTGAAATGAAGAATACGCTAGAAGGAATCACCAGCAGAGTAGGTGAAGCAGAGAATCCAGTCAGTATTTGGAAGACAAGATAGCAGAAAACACCCACGTGGAACAGGAAAAGGAAAAAAGAATTTTAAAAAATGAGGATAGTTTAAGAGACTTCTGGGACAATATCAAGTGTAACAACATTTGCAACATAGGAATACCAGAAAGAAAACAGAGAAAGCAAGGGATTGAAAAGCTATTTGAAGAAATAATGACTGAAAACTTTCTTAACCCGGCAAAGGAAATAGACATGCAAGTCCAGAAAGTGAAGAGAGTTCCAAACAAAGATGAATCCAAACAGGCCAACACCAAGGCACATTATAATTTAAATGGCATGGGTTAAAGAGAAAAAGAGAATCCTAAATGCAGCAAGAGAAAAGCAACTAGTTACTTACAAGGGAGCTCCCATAAGACTGTCAGCTGATTTCTCAACAGAAATTTTGCAGGTCAGAAGGGAGTGGTACGAAATATTCAAAGTGGTGAAAAAGAAAAGACCTACAACCAAGACTACTCTACACAGCAAAGCTATCATTTAATGTTGAAGGAGAGATAAATAATTTCCCAGAAAGAAAAAGCTGAAGGAGTTCATCACCACCAAACTAGTATTGCCAGAAACATTAAAGGGACTTTTTTAAGACGAAGGGAGGAAAAAAAGAACATAGATGTGAGTAATAAAATGGCAATAACTATGTACCTATCAATAATCACTTTAAATGTAAATGGATCAAATGCTCCAATCAAAGACATAGGGTAGCTGAATAGATAACAAAATAAGACCCATACATATGCTGCCTACAAGAGACCCACTTCAAATTGAAAGACACACAGAGACCGAAAGTAAAGGGATGGAAAAAGATATTGCATGTGAATGAAAAAAACAAAAACACAAAAACCAAAAAACAAAACAAAACTGTGGTAACAATACTTATACCAGACAAAATAGAGTTTAAAACAAAGGCTATAACATGAGACAAAGAGGGACATCACATAATGATAAAGGGATCAACCCAACAAGAGGATATAACCCTTGTAAACTTTTATGCACCCAACATAGAAGCATCTAAATATATTAAGCAAATATTGACGGACATGAAGGGAGAGTTTGACAGTATGGTCATAGTAGTGACTTTAATACCCCATTGACATCAATGGACAGATCTTCCAGACAGAAAATCAATAAGGAAACAGCAAACTTAAGTGACACACTCAACCAGATGGATTCAACTAATATTTTTAGAGCATTTCACCCCAAAGCAGCAGAATATACATTCTTTTCAAGGGCATATGGAACATTTTTCCAAGATAGACCACATGTGAGGCCACAAAACAAGTCTGAGTAAATTTAAGAAGATTGAAATCATATCAAGTGTCTTCTCTGACCACAATAGTATGAAGCTAGAAATGAATTAAAAGAAAAAAAACTGAAAAACACACGAACACATGGAGGCTAAATAACATGCTACTAAATAATGAATGGGTCAACAATGAGATCAAGGAAGAAATCAAAAGATAGCTTGAGAAAAAATGAAAATGAAAACAGTGACTGAAAATCTATGGGACACAACAAAAACAGACATAAGAGGGAAATTCATAGCAATATGGGCCTACCTCAAGAAACAAGAAAAATATCAAACAATCTAACTATACACTTAAAGAAACTAGAAAAAGAGTAGCAAACAAAGCCCAAGTGAGTAGAAGGAAGAAAATAATAAAGATTGGAGTGGAAATAAATGAAATAGGTTCTAAGAAAATAATATAAAAGATCAATGAAAACAAAATGAAAATCATATAGTCATCAATAGATGCACAAAAGGCATTTGACAAAATCCAGCATTCATTTATGATAAAAACTCTCAGCAAAGTGGGAATAGAGGGAACATACCTCAACATAATAAAGATCATCTATGACAAATCCACAGCTACCATCATACTCATTCTCCTTGTTATCGGGAATAAAACAAGGATGCCCACTTTCACCACTTTTATTCAACACAGTATTGGAAGTCCTAACCACAGCAGTCAAACATGAAAAAGAAATAAAAGGCATCCAAATTGAAAAGGAAGAAGTAAAACTGTCATTATTTGCAGACATGATATTAGATAGAGAGAACCCCAAGGATTCCATCAAAAACTATTAGAACTGATAAATGAATTCAGTAAAATAACAGAATACAGAATTAATATTCAGAAACCAGTTGCATTTTTATACACCAATAATGAACTGTCAGAAAGAGAAATTAAGAAAGCAATTCTATTTAAAAAGATTAATATCAATCTTTGATAGGATAAAAAAAGATATCTAGGAATAAATTTAACCATGAGGTAAAAGATCTGTCTGTACTTGGAATGCAATAAGACGATGAAGAAAGAAATTGAAGAAGATACAAATAAATGGAAGCATATACCATGCTCATGGATAGGAAGAATTAACATTGTTAAAATATCCATACTAACCAAAGCAATTTATAGATTCAATCCCTACCACAATACCAATGGCACTTTTCACAGAAGTAGAACGAATAATCTTAAAATTTACATGGAACCACAAAGGACCGCGAATATCCAGAGCAATCTTGAGGAAGAAAAAAATTGGAAGTATCACAGTACCTGATATCAAATTATACTACAAGCCTATAGTAATCAAAACAGCATGGTACTGGCATAAAAACAGACACATAGATCAATGGAACAGAATAGAGAGCCCAGAATAAACCCACACCTACATGGTCAATTAATCTATGACAAAGGAGGCAAGAATATACAGTGGGGTAAAGACAATCTATTCAATAAATGGTGTTGGGAAAATTGGACAGATAACATGCAACAAAATGAAAGTGGACCACCTTCTCACACATTATGCAAGAATAAATTCAAAATGAAGTAAAGGCCTAAATTTGAAGCCCCAAACCATAAAGCTCCTAGAAGAAAATATAGGCAGTAAACTCTCTGAAGTTGCTCTTAGTAATACTTTTTCTGATATATCTTCTCGGGCAAAGGAAACAAAAGAAAAAAGAAATCAACAAATGGGACAACATCAAAGTAAAAAGTTTTTGCATAGAAAAGGAAACCACCAACAAAACGAAAAGACAGCCTACTGAATGGGGGAAGATATTTGCCAAGGATACATCTAATAAGGGATAATATCCAAAATTTATAAAGAACTGATACAATTCAACACCAAAAATATAAATAATCGAATTAAAAATGGGCAAAGGACCCGAATGGTCATTTCTCCAAAGAGCTCATACATACAGATGATCAATAGACATACAAAAAGATGCTCAATGTCATTAACCATCAGAGAAATGCAGATCAAAACCACAATGAGATACTACCTCACACCAGTCATAATGACTATTATCAAAAAGTCAACAAACAAGTGCTGGTGAGGATGTGGAGAAAAGGGAACCCTCGTGCACTATTAATGGGATTGCAAATTGGTACAGTTACTGAGGAAAATAGTTTGGAGGTTCCTAAAAAAGTTAAAAATGGAACTACCTTGTCCAACTTCTGGGTATTTATTTGAAGAATCCACACACTAATTCAAAAAGATATATTCACCCTATGTTTTTTGCAGTACTATGTACAATAGCCAAGATATGGAAGCAACCCAAGTGCCCATCAATAGATAATAAAGAAGAGGTGGTACATAAATACAATGGAATATTACTCGGCCATAAAAAAGAATGAAATCTTAACCACTTGTGACAACATGGATGGATCTACTAGAGGGTATTATGCTAAGAGAAGTCAGACTGAGAAAGACAAATACCATTTGATCTCACTTATGTATGTGGAATCTAAAGAACACAATAAACTAACAAAATAGAAACAGACTCATAGATACAGAGAACAAAATGATGGTTGCCAGATGGGAGGGGGTTTGGGGAGTTGGGTGGAAAAGGTGAAGGGATTAAGTAGTACAAATTGGTGTTACAAAATCATCACAGGAATGTAAAATACATCATTGAGAATATAATAAATAATGTTGGAACAACTCTGCATACCGTGTTTCCCCGAAAATGAGACCTAGCTGGACAATCAGCTCTAATGTGTCTTTTGGAGCAAAAATTAATATAAGATCCGGAATTATATTGTATTATATTATATTATAGCCGGTATTATATTATATTACATTACAGTATATTATATTATATTGTATAGTCGGTCTTATTTTACTATAAGACCTATTACTATTTTAAAATAAAACCAGCTCTTATATTAATTTTTGCTCCAAAAGATGCTCACTGGCGCACGTGGGAACTGAACCGGTGACCTGGGTGTCATGAGCACTGCGCTCTAACCAACTGCGCTCTAACCAACTGTGCTCTAACCAACTGAGCCAACCAGCTGCCCCAGGATGTGCATGTTTTAAAGCATGTATTGAACAGCATTCCTGGCCTGCACCCTCTAGATGCCAGTGACACCACCTGCCTCCATGGTGACAACCAGACTCTTCTGCAGACATTGCCAAGTGCCCACTGTTGGGCAAAATATTCCTGTTTGAGGACCACTGTTCTAGAACAGTCTCCCCAACTTTGTTTTCCAAGGCATTGACCTTTTGAGTACACTAGGCCAGTTATTTTGTAAAATGTCCCACATTCTGGATTTGTCAGGTCATCTTTTGGTGGTGTCATTTAACTGGTTTCTTGATTCTCTGTATTTTTGTAAACTGTAAGTGGGGGCCAAACTAAAGGCTGTATTATGAAGCTTAACTTTTAAAATAGAGCAACTTATAAGACTATGCTTACAACAAAAATAACTTTTGGGGTTGGAGAAGGGCACGTTTCTCACACTCGGGATAGTACAGCCCCTGCTAGATACTTGGAGCAGCTGGTGGCGGCACCAGCTCTCCTCAGGCTCTGAGATGATATTGTTTTGTGTAGGACACCTTGCTCTCTGGATGGGTGGGGACTGCCCTTTTTTGTGTTGCCTCCTAGGTAGTTCACCAAAGGCAGGGGAAATGCTGTGTGTGTGTGTGTGTGTGTGTGTGTGTGTGTGTGTGTGTGTGTGTCTCTCTCTCTTGGACCTCGAGCTGAAGTAGTCTCCTCGCTCCTTGCTGTTTTTCCATTAAAACCAACTATAGGGTTATGTTTTGTTTACTTAAAAGAAAAAATAGATATGTGTTTCTCTTAGCTTCATAATACTGAGGTTATTATGTTTACTTTGTAGAAAGTGTTTGTCTGTTAAGTGGTAGTTGGGACCCTGGGGTTGCTCTTTAGTTGCTCTACTGTGGCTCTTCGGGTATTTTATGAACTGAAAGTGTGTGAATGGGAGGGCAAGGTGGCCCTTCCCTGCCTGGAGATCCTGCTGGATATCACATGTTATTTCAGGGACTCGGCAGGGTCATGCAGTAGAGGATTTGTGAAAAGAAGGCCCAAGAAGTTATGAAAGTCTTGGATGCATTGTCCCAGGGCCAATGATCAAAGCTAATCGAGATAATTCTTAACACCTTTTCTACCCGGTTCTGGGCCATCAGCTTGCGTTTGGGTTAGTAAGTCTGTTTCATGACTGAAATCCACCTTGACACACCTATATTTAGCTGAGCTGTTGCAGGAGGTGAGAGTTGTCCATGAGCCTCTTGGGCATCTGAGGCAGGACCTGTCCTGGATCATTTTGAGGAAAGTGTGTGGGGGGCTCTATGTGCTGGGAGGAGGCTGAGTGTAGTTACAGAGGCTGATAAGTGGGGACGAGGGCAGTGGTGATAGGATGAGGGTGTGCCATATTTTATAATTATGCCGTCATCGAGTGTGAGCAGGTCTGTTTACAGCAGTTCATTTTTAAGAACTACATTATTTCTGGATAATTCTGGTGTATGGTAATCATTCGAGTAAGCTCTGTATCAGATTAAATAAAGAATTTGTCTCTAATTTATGCCAATTTAAAGATGTCTTCCATGTTCTCTTTGTCTCTGAGGGAGGGGAGGCAGGTTGCTATGGAGACAACATAAGAAAAAGTGACAGGCAAGAGCGCTTAGCAGTTTTAATTTTGAAAATATTTGTGATGCAGGTAATTGTATATGTAATAATGTTATGCAGCAGAGCCATCTGCCTTTGCAAAGATGCATGCCACGGAATATTACAGTAAAACAGGGTTTCTATAAGGAGCGAAATGCTATTTGTATGTTATTAGGATATTGAAATTGTGAACAATAGAGATACAATGGAGTCCCAATATTTCTAGGGGTACAGATGCTGTATAATGTAGCGTGTCACCTATAGAATTTGGGAAGGTATTTTTACTGGGAAATAAAACATTTGTATCGTAAGACTTACCCAAGACTAACCTGAGTGTAATTTTCTAAGTAGCTAAAATCAACTTTACTCTGATTAATAACAGATTTTAATCTGTTTAAATGGCACTATTTTCTTTCTGCCTTAAAAAAAATTATTAAGCTGTATTTCATAGTTTGGGGACCAATTTAATAAGTTGACATATGGCTGTTTCCCTCTGTCCTAATTTTCCTAGACATTTCAGTTTAGTTTTGCTCTAATTTGGAATTCTTTTCCCCCCCTCATATGCAGTTAATAATATCCGCCCCCTCCCAGCCTTACCCCTGGTTTTAGAAATTTGATGGGATTTAAGAGAAAAAGAAACTTTAGAATGGGACTCGTTAAATGGAACAATTCAGCAAACATTTCTTGAATCTATGTTTGGCACTGTGCTGGCTACTCAGTCTTTATGGAGCTTGTACTCTTAAGTTTAAGCTCTGCTGAGACATGATATGACTGTTGTATGGTTTCTAAGTGACCCTCACGCAGAACAGAATTTTCAGTTCACACCTTTTTTAAAAATAATTTTTGATTTTTCAATTATAGTTGACACACAATATTACATAAGTTTCAGCTGTCCATCATAGTGATTAGACATTTATGTAACTTATAAAGTGATCACCCCAATAAATCTAGTACCCATCTGACACCCTACATAGTTATTACAATATTATTGACTATATTATCTATGCTGTACTTTACATCTCGAGGACTATTTGGTAACCACCAATTTTTCTTCTTAATCATATCCCATTTTTCACCCATCCATACCTCTTCCCGTCTGGCAACCATTAAAAGCTTCTCTGTATCTATGAGTTTGTTTATGTTTTGTTTTTTCCTTTGTTTTTCAGATTCCACATATAAATGAAATCATATGATATTTGTCTTTCTCTGTTTGACTTATTTCACTTAGCATAATACCCTCTAGGTCCATTCCTATTGTTGCACATGGCAAGATTTCATTCTTTATTAGGCCGAGTATTATTCCATCGTACATATGTACCACTTCTTTATCTATTCATCTGCGGATGGACACTTAGGTTGCTTCCATATTTTGGCTATTGTAAATAATGCTGCAATGAACATATGGATGCATATGTCTTTTCAAATTGTTGTTTTGGGTTTCTTTGAATAAATACCTTGAAGTGGAATTACTGGGTCCTTCTTTGTCTCTTGTAATAGCCTTTGTTTTTTGTTTTAAAGTATATTTTGTCTGGTGTAAGTATTGCAACCCCACCGTTTTTTTTTTTTTTTTTTTTTTTGGTTTCCACTTTCACGAAATATCTTTTTCCATCTCTTTACTTTCAGTCTGTGTATGTGTTTCGATCTGAAGCAAGTCTTTTGTAGGCAGCATATGTCTTGGTCTTGTTTCTTATTCAGCCACCCTATGTCTTTTGATTGGAACATTTAATCCATTCACATTTAAAGTAATTGTTGATAGATATGTACTTATTGCCATTTTATTATTTTTATTTTTGATCTTGTTTTTCTTCTTCTTCTTTAAGATGTCCCTTTAACATTCCTTGTACTACTGGTTTGGTGGTGATGAACTCCTTCAGCTTTTTCTTGTCTGGGAAGCTCTTTATATGTCCTTCGATTCTAAATGATAGCCTTGCTGGGTAGAGTAGGCGTGGTTGTAGGTCCTTGCTTTTCATCACTTTGAATATTTCCTGCTGTTTCCTTCTGGCCTGCAAAGTTTCTGTTGAGCACTTAGCTGACAGTCTTATGTGAGCTCCCTAACTGCTTTTTTTTTTCTTTTTTTAAAGAATTCTATGGTTTTATTAAAACACAATTTGCACACAAGCTGTCTATTCATTTTCTTCACTGTGCAGCCAGGCATTGGGATTGGTGACTCTGATGGCCAGCTGGGCTGCTCTTTCCACAATGGCTTTGTGGTTCTTTGAGGAGACGTTGTGAGCAATCTCAGCACCGTAAGATTTGTTTCACATCAGCAGCACTTCAAGCTCCTTGACGTTGTGGACCAGGAACTTCCGAAAGCCCCTGGGCAACATGTGCTTTGTTTTCTTGTTACTCCCATAACCAATGTTGGGCATCAAGATCTGGCCCTTGAATCTTCTGTGCACCCTGTTGTCAATGCCTCTTGGTTTCCGCCAGTTATGCTTAATGTTGACATATTGGTCTGACTGGTGCCAGATAAACTTCTTGGTCCTCTTTTTGACGATCTTGGGCTTCACGAGTGGTCTGAGGGCAGCCATGATACCTGTTGTTGGGATAACGTAGAATATTTGGAATTCTTTCTGAGCTTCTAAGGCCTGGTGGGGGAGCAATCACTTCCCCCTAACTGCTTTTCTAACTGCTTAACTAACTGCTAGTCTCTTGCTGCTTTTAAGATTCTCTCTTTGTTTTAAACCTTTGGCATTTTAATTATGATGTGTCTTGGTGTGGATCTCTTTGGGATTTTTATGTTTCCTATATCTTTGTTGAAGTATGCACTGAGATGATCTTTTTTTCCCCTAAGTTCATTGAGCATCCTTATAACCAATGTTTTGAACTCTGCATCTGATAGATTGTTTGTTCCCATTTTGTTTAGCTCTTTTTCTGGAGTTTTATTTTGTTCTTTCATTTGGGACATATTTTTTGGTCTCCTCACTTTGGCTACCTCCCTGTGTTTGTTTCTATTTATTAGGTAGGGCTTCTATGTCTCCTGGTTTTGATAGAGTGGCCTGATGTAGTAGGTATCCTGTGGGGCCCAGTGGCACAGTCTCCCGGGTTACCTGAGTAGGGTGCTCCAGGTGTGTTCCCTAGCACTGTAGGTTGTGTGTGCTCTCCTGTTGTAGTTGAACCTTGATTGCTGTTGGCACATCAGTGAGAAGGATTGACCCTCAAGCTGATTGGTTGTGAGGACTGGCCATAACTACAGTGGGGGAGCTGTTGTGCAGGGGCTGACCCTCTGGAGCAGGATTTCTTCAGCAGGTCTCTGGTGCCTGCAGTTCTGCCCTTTGGATGTGTCATTTGTGGAGGTAGTTGGGTGGTTCTCTGGTGTGATCTGAAGCTGGGCCCAGAGTGTGTTGGTTCTGGGGCCTCTTGGGAGGTGCTCAGGTGCAAACCAAGGTCAGCCGCTGCCTGTGCCCTGCCTGGAACCACTTGGTATAAGTTACAAAGTGATCTGCAGATGGCTGTCACTTGTGCTGGGCTTGGACATGCCTGGGAGAGGCTAAGCTGTGAACTGAGGCTGGCTGCTGCTAGTGCCAGGCTTGGGGCTGCTTAACAAGAGGTACAGGACACACTGAGACTAGATGCCATGTGCTTGGGGTTTGTGAACCTTTGAGAGATTGTAGGAAATTCTACAACATGAACCAAGACAGGTTCTTTGTATGGAAAAGCTACTGGAAGCCGCCTGGGTTGGTTTTCAAGTTGGGTGGGGCAGGGTCTCAGGAATCACCAGGATGGGGAAAACAGTGTTAGCTAGGTTGATGGAGATGGAGATATGGCAGCTGCCTTTGCCTGCAGGCTGGGTCACAGGGAGGGCTCAACAATGGAAAAATGGCTTCTGCCAGCAGTGCTGTCTGGGAGAGAGCTGCCCCTCTAGTCCTCACCCTGAAGTCAGACAATTTAATTCCTCTCTGTATGTCCCTGGCTTCTTTGAAGTTGCTTCCCTAGCACTGGAGCTCAAAGTGAGTGCATCCATCAGTGAGTAAGGATGTTGGCCCTTTAAGAAGAATGCCTGGGTCTCCAGCCACAACCTCCGCTGGTTTTCACAACCAGAAGTTGTGGGAACTTCTCTCCCTGGCACCAGAACCCTGGCCTGGGAAGCTTGGTTGGGGCTGGGACCCCCCCACTGTGAAGTGGGAAACTCGACAGCCAAGATATCCCTCTTGGTTTTTAACTGCCACACGTAGGTGTGTGAACAGCTCGTTCCACATCTCTGCCCCTCCTACCAGTCTGAATGTGGCTTCTTCTGTATGTGCTTAGTTACAGGACTTATGTTCAGCTAGACTTTAGGTATTTCTCCATGATTGTTGTTGTGTAGTTTAGTTGTAATTCTGATGTGGTCATGGATGGAGGTGACACAGCATTTACTCTGCCATCTTGACCAGAACTCTCAGTTTACATCTTAATATGGTAGATTTGAGATGGATATAAATTCATGAACAGTGCTGCCATTTAGAGGTGGGGCGTATTTTCTTCTTTTGAACCTGGACTCTATTGCTGCTTTGACCAATAGATAACAACAGAAATGACTTTGTGCCTTTTTGTGGGCCCAGGCCTTTAGAGACCGGTCGCTTGTAATTCCTGTCTCTTAGCATACTTGTTCTTGGAATCCAGCTATTCTGTCAGGAAGCCCAAGCAGCTCTGTGGAAAGGCCCATTTGGAGAGGAGCTGACTGTCCCAGCCGATAGTCTCAATACTCTCCAATAGCCAGTATCACCTTGCCTGCCATATGAGTGAGCTTCTTGACCCACCCAGCTGTTCTCCTGTGGAGTGGAGATGTACTGCTCTTACCAAGCCCTGTTCAGATTAGGTATTTGTAAGCAAAACTGGCTCTTGTTGTTTTAAGCCACCAAGTTTTGGCTGGTTTGTTATGCAGCTATGGATAAGCAGAACACTTTTTTTTTTCTACCCTCTATATTGCTGCTCTGGAAATAGCCCTGTCATAGGGACTGAGATAAAGGGATAGCTGCCTAGGAAATACATATTCTGGACAGGTGTCTCAAGGATGAGATGCACTAGCATTCCAGGAAAAGGCTAATTATCAGGATTATTAAAGGCTAATTATCTCTTACCAGGAACTTTTGGTTTACTGACCTGCTGGTGAAGATCCTTAAAGAGGGACAGTGTAGGTGGATGGTGAAGTTCTGAGTATCTGTCACCTGTCAGAGGTGCCCCCAGGGAGGCCCAGCATTGACGGGGATGCACCCAGAATGGACAGAGTTGACCCTCATCACACTAGCCTTTCATGGCAGTGAATGCCACATACCAAACCCACACATGTTACCCATCTTTTCCTCGATGATCCAAGTTTCTCAGTGTGAGTCTTGGGTTCTATGTTTACTCGGTCTCCGGCTCTGCCCTCACTGACCATCCTCAGGATAAACACATCAAGCCTTTGGTGGCTAATGCATACAAATGGTGTGAAGAGGACACATCAGTTTTGTCTTTCTCCCTCTGCACTGTGGTCTGTCTGGCATTGTAATTGTGTAGCTGAGGCCTGATGGTCTGCTATCCTGTGGAATCATAACCTATTTCTGGGCTGTAAGAAACTGAAAGGTTATCAATTCAGAAGTTCCCTCATGCCAGGTCATGTGCAAGTGACTTCAGCAGCCTTGACCAAGTTTTCTTGGCTTTGGTGGTGTGCTGACAAATGTTTAACAGTAGGTTCCCTGGGAGAAAAGCCCTGGCTGATAGCAAATGCCAATTTGGGGGGTGTAAATACTCCCTCCATGGCTGATTCCAAGCTGCCGACGTGATGTCACTGAATTGGGAAGAAATGCACACGCAGCTCTCCTGAGATGGCAGCTCTCGCCTGGGGCGACGTGAGGGGAATTAGAACAATGTGAAGTACAAGTGTGCATAGTTTCTGTGTTATATATGTTCGCCAAGTAAAGGCACCAACTGTCATAGGGAAGATTTTCTTTCCTTTTGAGCTTTCTATCCATTCCCTTTTTTGGGGGGTGGGTGGGGCAGGTGGTAAAAGAGCTTTTCTTTTATGAGTTGGTGGTAAGAGCAGATGGTTTGTTTAACTCTTGTGCTTACTTAGTAGAATGACAGATCGGACATGCCAATGTTTACAGATTTTTAAAAGTTACTATTTTTATTGTGTTAAAATATATGTAATATAAAATGTACCATTTTAGTCATTTTTCAAGTGTACAATTCAGTGGCATTAGCATTCTCAATGTTGTGCATCACCATTATCCATTTCCAGGACTTTTTTGGCACCAAAAACTGTACCCTGTACCCGATCAGCATTACTCCCCATGTGCTTCTTCACCCAGCCCCTCAGAACCTCTATTTAACCTCTACTTTACTGTCTCTATGAATTTGACTTCTCACGTAAGTGGAATCATACAACATGTTGTAGCGTGTGTCTGAATTTCTTTCATTTTTAAGGCTGATTAATATTCCATTGTATGTCAACACCACATTTTGCATATTCATCCATTGATGGACAATTGGGTTGTTTCCACATCTTGGCTACTGTGGATAATGCTGCTATGAACACTGGTGTACAAACACCTTTTTGAGTTCCTGCCTTCGCCTTTTTGAGTATATACCTAGAAGTAGTATTTCAAGATTTTTAATGAAACTAGTCTCTTAAGTCCCAAGTGGGGAACTACCGGTCGACCGGTCTTGTCTAAGTTCTTCATTTTGTTTATGCGAATGGAGCCTAGGAGGCCAATGCTGTTTTCAAATTGCCCAGCTAATGAATGGCACGCTGGGTATGGGAGCGTGCCTCTCTTTGGGTCAGGGTTGGCTGAAGTAACTGAACAATTGGAACAGGACATTTGAGGCTTCATGGAGCTCAGTACAAGTGGCCTGAGCAGGCGGAGAGCAAGCTTTTCGTGACACATGCAGGCCTGTGCAGGAGGAGACTTGTGGGCCATGTCCCAGCTCAGGATAGGACCTGGGCAGGGCCTGGACAAAGTGGGGAGGTGTGACCTGGTGGGCTTCTTCCTGGTGGGGTCATGGGGAGAAACTTGCATTTCTTATAGTAGTTCTCTTGGTTCAGGCAGGGAGAAATGCTGTGGAGCTTTTGACTGCTCCTCTGGCAAGAGTCCCTGTTTTTAAAGCATGAATCACTGCAAAACATAACGTTTTATATTTAAAACTCAATTTACAAACCCTAGATATATATGTGTGTTTTTTTTAATTGAAAAAGAAAAAAACCCCGCCACTTCTGCGTGCTACAGTTACTGACGGCTGCTGTTCCCTATCAGGGGCGTCCTTCAGAGCTCAGTTAGATTGGCAGGGAGAGGTGTAAGCACTCTCGTCGTAACTTCTTCTTCCCTGTCAGGGCGTGGGGATTGCTAACGGCTCTGAGTTGATTTGTCCTGCTTGAGTCTTCCATAAAGAACACATCTACTTTGGTTAATACATCCATTTATGCATGTCTGTGGGGCCTCTGGCGAAAACCTTACTTGCAGAATTAAGTGCGGTTAAAGGGGCGATGACCCCTACTTGTGGCAAAGCTGGTGGGGAATGGCTCAGTGGCAGGGGTGAAAAGCAAGGAGGCAGCCATGATAATGGCAGTACAGGAAGTGGGGTGGGGGTGTCCTGCCATCACAGCAGGCATTGGTTACCAGCCTGGGTTTTAACATCTTTATAAATGATGCCGGAAGCAACAGTAAACAGTGGTTTAATGAAATTCACAGATGATGCTAAATTGGGAGGTGTTATAAACAGCAGCAAAAATAGAGGGAAGCCCTGGAGAGGTTAGAAATATGGAGAGGAAATAGCATGGGCCCTTTTCTTCAGAACACAGGAAGGCACACTGGAGTGCAGGGGAGAAACTGGCCTGCACAGGTGTTTCTTAGGAGAGCCAAGAGCCATCACGGATGAAGGTGAGTTGAGCTTAGAACACCACAAGCTTCTGTACCTTTTTGTTACCTCTTGCTCACAACTTGAGCATGACTCCCTTGGATTCAGGAAATAATTCATTGAGCACTTGCTTTGGTGCACCTGAGCTGGCATCAGAATTCCAGAGAGGTTACAGCTTCACAGGCACATGAGACGATTCCGTATTTGGTGACTAGGTTGATTGGCTTGATGAAGGCTCAGAGTCACGCCCCTGAGTGGGGGGTTTTGTTTGTCCTCTAGCTGACTTGTCAGGGTCCCAGGCTATCAGTACCTCACCTGGAATTTTCTTTTCCTTCTCCTTTACTCCCCACCTCCCTCCACCTAGTGAAATAAGACTCCCCAGACAATTCTGATGAAGGAAAACTGATTTACTACGGGGGTGGGGGGCAGTTTTCAGTTAGATACTAATATGGGTGCCTGAAAGGAGGGTGCTGCTTTGGCTGGTTATAGCTGATTATAAATCCCCACATGGGCAGCATTTTATTTAGGACTCTGACAAAGAAAACAATACAAAAATCTCAAATTGAATCCATTCTCATCATTGTGGCAGCTTTTGTGAGGCTGAATTACAACACTAAGGAAGGCCTGGCGTCACTGGCTTCACCGTCTGCTTCACTGGCTGGTTGGAGAAATGAGACCCAGCTGAGGGGCCTGTATGACCAAACCAGTGTGCTGGGCTGGACACTAGAAGAGCAAAGGTGGAGCAGACACAATCTCTGACTTCAGTGAGCTTTTGTCTGGTGGTGACGAAAGACGATTGGAACGTAATGTGATAAATGATAAGGTGGACATCTGCTAGGCTTCCTGCCCTGAGAGGAAATCGGGTAGGAGTGGTATTCAGACCAGGCAGAGGATACAGCCTGGGGGAAGGCTCAGAGTGTTCCAGTAACACAGTCCAGTAGACATGTCATTTGGATGCTCTTGGCTGCAAGTAACAACCCAACTGAAAGTGGTTTGAATCACAGGAAACACATGTTCTCATTTGGCAAGAACCCTGGGAGTAGGCGGTCTCAGGGTTGGCCGTGCGCAGAGATGGCATCACGGATGCAGGCTCGTCCTTCCACACACAGTGTGTCCTTCACAGTAGACTGCTGACGCAGCCCAGGCATCGTGTCCTTCAGTGGCAATGTCTGATGATCGGAAGGAAGAATTGGGGCTGCTGGAGCCTCTCCCCTTTCATTAGGAAGAAAATCTTCCCACAGTGGCTAGCACATCTCCCCTTGTATGTCACTGGTGAGAACATGGCCACAGGATTTTCAAGGGAGTCTGGGAAAGGGAGTATCTGGCATTTTCGTCCTCTGTCATGGGCACTAGGGTACTTAAAGCAAGGAAGAAACAGACAGGGGAGGGAATGGGTAGATGCCAACTGTGTCTGCCCCAAGCAGGCACCTTTGAACCATGCCAGGGCTGCAAACTGTGAGTCTGGACAGACAGGTTGCCGTCAGGTCGATGGGGACCTCATCCACCATATTATGGAGCCTGGCTTTATCTTCTTTGAGTGGGAAATCATGGGCTAGTTTTAAATAGGAACAGGACAGGATAACCATGGTTACAGTGTGGTACATGGCTTGACGGGGACACGGTTGGAGACCATGTATGGCTTAGGAAGCTATTTTAGTAATCCAGGTGGGAGAGGATGAAGGCCTGTTTGTGGGTAGTAATGGAATGCAAAAGAGGGCGGCTGGAATGACTCCTCCAGGAGGCTGGAAGCCAGTCCCCAAGGCAAGGTTTAATGATTAGGTTGAATGTGGGAAACAGGGCCAGGAGAAAGTCTGAGATGAGCCCCATGTTTGTGGTTTGAGTAAATGAAATGGAGAACAGGAAGGCCATCAAGTTTGGAGAGAGGAGGAAACTGTGTTTTCTGTGAATTGTCTTCATGTGCAGGTTTGTACCTGGGCTGCATTTAAGTACATCATGTCAGCAGCCTGTTGGACTCCAAAGGTTAAGACTTACGCTAGACACCGCTCTTGACACGTGGTTCATAGTGAAAACCACAGGAGGAGACAAGGTCACCTAACAGAGTGATGGGTGAACTAGGCAGTGTGAGGCTCCCAGGAGCACCTGCTGTGCTGGCTGGAAGCGGAGGAGGACAGGGCCAGCCCAGGATGAGGAGAGAAGGCTGGGAGGGCAGGCCGGTGCCAGGAGGGCCGAGGAGCAGAGGCCTTGAGAAAGGAGTGAGGCCGAGGACCAGGTGCTGCAGGGGGAGCAGTGAGACAGGACTGGCATTTTGTTGACATGAAACCAAAGGGTAGGAGTCCTTTTTGGAGAAAGAAGTGTGACTGTTGACTTCTGGAAGAATGCAATAGCCTGACATTCTTGCTGACACTATGATTGCTTCTGTGAGCTGGACAGTCAGAAAGCCGGGGTCTAGTTATGGCTCTGTTACTAATTAGCTGTGTGACCTTGAGCCAGTCACTTTACCACCTCTGCTTACTTCCTCGTCTGCTAAGGGAAGGACCTCTGCACACTTCAGAGGGCTGAGTTCAGAGGGCTACAGGGGGAAGAGCGAGCAGCGAGGCTTTGGGAAGTTGATGGGCCAGCAAGGGAGACACACAGACTTAATGGCAGAAGTCCTCTCAGCCAGAGCGTGGGGCCTGGCACCACGGCCCTGGGGCCCTGCTCGAGCCACGGGGGCTGAAGCTTGGTAAGAACCTGCAGGTCACACCCGGTCACACATCTTCTCAGTGACGAAGTAAAAGATCAAATAATCTGGGAAAACAGCTTTTGTACTTCTGAACCTTGTAATGCTAGTCTAAAAAAAAAAAAAAGAACAGTATTAAAATTTAAGCTGAGATCATTAGGTTCCATATGCGTCATAATTTGCCATGGTCAACAGTCCGTGTCTTTCTCCTCCCCCTTCCTCCGCCCCTCCCCCTCAGAGCATGTCTTCCTTTTGCAATAAAGAAGTCTGTACTTAGCCCCTCCTGGCGCCGGCCCTCTTGCTAATGTCAGGCACAGAGCTGATGGGAGGGGAGAAGGTGGCGTGGGTCATGGGAGAAAAAGGGAGAACGAGTCTTCATTATACAATTGTTTTCAAGGTTAAAATCAGGACAGTCAATTTAACAAGGGGCAAGGGAGGTCGCTCTATCCAGAAGAAATGTTTTGATAAAGATCAGTGAACATAGATGATCTGTAAAATATGCAGTTTAGCCAACCTCTTCGTAAACCCCTTCGCTCCTCCTTTGGAAGAGGAGCAGGAGGAAAACGAACCCCAATTTAAACTGTTTGCTGTGAGTTCCGTGTGCGACTTCGGGGGGAGAGCCTCCTGCCCTGCTCACTTGTTCTTTGCCTCTGGTGGGCGCTCTGCTGGTCAGGCTCGTTCTTGCTGATTTGTGGGTCCCAGAGACTGGTTCTTATCTGTGATGCTGGTTGTTGGGTGCTGCTTCCGGAATCACACTATGAGCCTCACCCGGCTTACTGCCTTAATCTCACAGGAGACACAGTTCACACTTGTTTCTAAGGATGGAGTGGCAAGCTAGGATTTGCCCCATGTGCCGACTGAACTGCTTTGTACCATTTCCTTCCTCTGACATGGAAGCAGGATGTTAGGAATCCTGAGGAACATGCAGTGTGGGATCCACTCAGAGATGCGAATGTGTGCTTGGCTCCTACCTTGCCAGGGCCACAGGAGGTCATGGGGGTGTCCTTGCTGGCGACTGAGTGCTGAGTGCCGATTTCCCAGGGCTGGTTAGCTGCCATGCATCACAGTTCATGACCATGCAGTCATGGGGGAGATGGGCGGTTAGAGAGAGATGCCAACTGGTTAAACCCAGGCGCCTAGCACAGCAGCCTCCAGGGCCCAAGCCCAGAGGGCGTTCCAGGTGGTGGGCTGGGGCTGCTGTGTGGGTCAGAAGAGCCAGCAGTTGGGGGAAGAACTGGCTGCAGCCTGGTGGTGGGTGGAGGGAGGGAGGGAGGGGGCGGCACGAGATGGAATCCACCAGACACCGTGGCACCTGCTGGTGTTTGCATCTGGCCTCCAAAAGAGGAACCACTGCTCCTTCACTGTGTCCTTTCAGATCCCAGGCAAATTCCGACATGGCTGATTCTAGCCCTGAAACATATAGAAAGGAGATTCTAGGAATCCAGCTTAAGGAGCCCAACTGGGCACAGACCTCATCATCTTAGTGAATTTGATGCTCAAAGCATCTCTCTGTGTTAAAATGGTAAGATCTACTTTGCAGAGGAGAAACTTGAGTCTCAGGGAGAGTAAATCACCTGAGGACAGACAACCTCGGCAGAATCTCCTATTCTTTCCTCCTGGGTTGTCGTGATACAGAAAGTCAGAGCAGAAATGACTCCTAAAGCCTGAGGGGGGCGCCAGGTGTGCCACACTGGAGCTGTTTGACTGTAAGGGTGCTGGGTATGCACACTTGCTGGGACAGTCCCCCTCCTGTCAGGTGTCCCCATTGTCCTCACCTGTGGCAGAGGTGGGTCAGAGGTGTGGATCACACACTTACCTGATTAGAACTTGATTTAAATTGGTGTGAAAATTTTATTTTACTTTATTTTTTATTGGGGAAGGGGAACAGGACTTTATTAGGGAACAGTGTGTACTTCCAGGACTTTTTTTTCCAAGTCAAGTTGTTGTCCTTTCAATCTTAGCTGGGGAGGGTGCCGTTCAGCTTCAACTTGTTGTCGTTTCAGTCTTAGCTGTGGAGGGTGCAGCTCAGCTCCAGGTCCAGTTGCCGTTGTTAGTTGCAGGGGGTGCAGCCCACCATCCCTTGCGGGAGTCGAACCGACAACCTTGTGGTTGAGAGGACGCATTCCAACCAACTGAGCCATCCGGGAGCTCAGCAGCAGCTCAGCTCAAGGTGCCGTGTTCAATCTTAGTTGCAGGGGGCAGAGCCCACCATCCCTTGCGGGACTTGAGGAGTTGAACCGGCAACCTTGTGGTTGAGAGCCCACTGCCCTTGTGGGAATCGAACCGGCAGCCTTCGGACTTAGGAGCATGGAGCTCTAACCCCCTGAGCCACTGGGCCAGCCTGAAAATATTTTTTTTTAATTGTGGTAAAATACATATAACATAAATTTTCCCATTTTAACAATTTTTAAGTGTATAGTTCAGTGGCATCAAGTACATTCACATTATTGTGCAACCATCACCACCATCCATCTCCAGAACTTTTTCATCTTGTGAAACTGAAGCTCTTTTCCAGTTACACACCCACTCCCTACCTGCCTCCTCCAGAGCCTGGCACCACCATCCTGCTTTCTGTCTCCATGAATTTGAGTTCTCTAGGGACCCAGTATAAGTGGAATCATACAGTATTTGTCCTTTGTGACTGGCTTATTTCGCTTAGCATAATAACCTCAAGGTTCATCCATGTTGTAGCTTGAGTCAGAATGCCCTTCCTTTTGAAGGCTGAATAATATTCCACTGTAGGTACAGGCCACAGTTTGTTATCCATTCATCTGTTGATGGGTGGCTTTGGCAAAACTATTTTTGTAGACTGTATTCTGAGAGTAATAACTCAGTACAATTTTGTCTTTCATTGAAGCTTTTGAGTTTGTTTTATTGATTTTAGCACGCAGAGTGTCCTTGGAGAACCTGGGTGATCCTATCTGTAGATACATAGTTGGGGCTGCAGTTACATATCGTGAGTGAGAAGACAGCTCAAGCTCCTATGTGAACATCTCTTAATTTGCTCTTCTGAGATCACTGCCGTGTCCTCCAGGCCTGGCTGCGTGGGAGTCATCCCTGGGCTTGACTCTTGTCTGTTCAGCCAGTTTCATCCTCCAGCCAGGATTGAGAAACACACCCACTCCTCATCTTACTCATAGGAGGAAGTCAGCTTTGTCTTCCCCAAACCTTGAGTATCTTTAGAATGTCCACCCTCAGGGCAGATTTATCTCTGCTCTGACCTGCCCCAGCATGCATGTTTGAAAGACTAAACCAGTCCAGCAGCACGGGAAGAAAATGTCCGAGATGGGAAAGAAAGGGAGCAACACTAGGAGAAAGCTAGTTGCCAGCAAGGAGTCTGAATATTTCAAGGCCTTTTGGGGGAGCAGGGCTGGTAATTAACAGCAAATAACTATAGCATAGCAATAAACAGATTATTCTTCTTACTGTGTTTAATTAACGCCAGCCTGGCCACAATGGTAAGTCAGGTTGGGCCCATTTATTGGCACCAGTCGTGGAGGGCCCGAGTTTCACAGGTTTGTAACCCCCTGAGCCTACTGTGTATCGTCTGCAGCTCTGGGCCGTGGATTGGACCCTTCATCTCTGGGTAACGGGGTCATGTCCCACCAGGGCCACTTATGTCATTCCTGATGGTTCAGGATACAAATGGCAGCCCCTGGCTTTAGGAGAAAAGCCTTCATTTTTGGAAAAAAGCCAGCAGTGGCATTCGGCTGGCCAGAAAGCACCGAGGTGTGCTTGTGTAGCAATCCAGATGGGAAATATGCCTTTTCCTTCCCAGTTCCTTTGAAGTTAGAGTTCTAGACTTTCCTTAAATGGCTCTGAGTCCCAGGAGACTGCAAGGGAGTCTCAGGAGACCTCCTTAATGAGGGCATATGCTTCCTGTTATCAGTAAACACATTTTGCCCCTCATTGGGCACCCCCGGGTATTGTGAGGAATGAGGCCACGATGCCTCGGTCATCCCGTGGGAACCCCGACAGGAGCACCCTTCAGAAAACAGGCCACAAACGCTCCTGGACTTGGGCTGCCTTCTGGTGGAGCCAGGAGTCCAAACTTGCTCCTCAAGCTCATCCCAGGTGACTTTGGTGCCTTTCACTGTACCCCACGCCATCAGAAGTTTCTAAAAAGTTCTATCTGTGAGCTGAAGGCCTTTGAAGAGAGCTGAAAAACAATGGGCTGAGCACAAAGAATCATTTTCCACATCTTAAAATGGGACAATGGGAGTAGAAGGCAGGCTTTTCAGGCCCACGCTCCTCTTCCCTACACATACTTGTCTTCCCGTCCCCTGCTTGTCCTAATGAGGGAGAGACGTCACTGTCCTGTGTTGTGTCTTCCTTTGCACAGGCGTGGCTCCTGGCCCTCCTGGCCCTCCTGGCCGTGTCAGCAGATTCTTGACCAGCCAGTGTGCCTCATGCCCATCCAGCCTTTGTCACTGCACTGAAGCACAGTTACTGAGTGCACACGGGAGCCCACTGCAGACGAGCGTCCTGCC
Source organism: Rhinolophus sinicus (assembly GCF_036562045.2). NCBI lineage: Eukaryota > Metazoa > Chordata > Mammalia > Chiroptera > Rhinolophidae > Rhinolophus > Rhinolophus sinicus. The sequence continues at coordinate 64,862,700 of NC_133755.1, read as the reverse complement.
TGTCACCTGGGTGATTAGTGCGGGCAGAGGGTGGGCGAGGGCCGAGTTGTGCTGGGGTAGGAGCCCTGGGACATTTGCCCCTGGGACCTGCTTTCCCTTTGGCTGGTTCTGAGTTTCTCACAGGTCTGGCTCCCACAGGCTGAGCTCTTGCACACATGATTGTTTGAGAGCTTCCTTCTGTGGCTCGCTTGTTTATGGCTTACCTATTTTCCAACTTGGAAGCTTCTTACAGGAGGGGACAATAGAGTAGAAAAAGAAATGCAGGAAGTTCAGTTCCCGTTGAAAGTGGGAGCCTCAGGGTGACATTCAGCACGTACATTGATTGGATCTGCCTGGGCTCAGCGCACATGGTCAGTATAGAGGAGGCCCGATTACTCCAGAAGGATCTGTTGTCCACATGGTCCCAGTGAGGGGTGGACGTTACTTTGGGCTGGGGGCTGCTCCCCATTCAAGGCTCTCAGTGGCCTGGCATGACGGGGTCTGCCTGGAGGCCTGCCAGGGCAGCTCAGCCCGGAACATACGTCAGGCCCTTTTGCTTGAGGGTTTCTGCTTTTGCTCCTGTCACCTGCCTTCCCTTGGGCCTGTGGACTTTCCAGAGAATGAGGTATGACTTGAGGGTGGGATGTGGCGACCATGACCATGGGAGTTGGGCTAGAGGTTTTGGAAACTGGATTGAGACAGAAAATTGTTTTAATCTCCTTTTCTGCCCTAAAAAAATAAAAAACGAAAAATCCTGCCTGGCCTGACCAGCTTTCTGAGACATGTGACAAAACCTAGTTTTAATCAGGGATCATTCATATGACATGGCACAGAAAAAGGACATTTCTGTATTTTAAATTTCTTGGCTCTCCTGCTCTCATTTTTGTGGCTTAAAGGAAGGTATGGATTTCTTCTACCTCATCAGAAGTTGTGTTTCTTTTGATTTGAAATACGAGCTTCTGAGTTGCTGGATGAAATGTTTTAGAAACAGCCTTTGAGTGAAAATGTTATGCTTAACAAAACTGGGCTTCAATTTCCACTTCCTTTCTGCTGTATGAACCTACACGGTACTGCTTATTAGGCAGAAACATAAGAGCAGATGAAAGGGTGTGTGTTACTGACGCCTTCTGACCACAAAATCAAACAATAGACCTTTTCATCTCCTGGTCAAAACGCAGCCTCATCACCTCCCCTCTTAGTCAGAAAGCAACCCAGAGCTGCAGTTGGGTGCAGACGTGGTACCACTGTAGGTCGGTGGCGGTGAGTGGCTGTTGTTTTCTTACCCTGGCATGGTAGCATTCTCTAAGTGACAACAGAAAAAGTGACTTACTTGGGCTCTGACTGCATTTGCTGTTTATTTGGTGCTCCTCTGCCTGGCTAAAAATAAATGAGGTGATTTATTAAAGAAAAACCCATGATTAGAAAAATATAGGTGAAGAAGAGAGTAGATCACAGGGGAAAACAAGACCAGGAGAGCCCCAGGTACTAGAGAAGTTTAGAGCTTCTCAGTGGCCAAAGAGAAAGGGAGGGATGACAGTCCCAAGGAATTGCGTGTCCACCAAGCTGAGATGTACCATCTCCGGCAACAGGAAGACATGCAGGAGCTGTCAGGGCAGGACCGTTTCTGTTTTGATCCTACAAGAGCCCGTGGAGTTGGCCACACGGAGATGTGATCCCCCACTTACCTGGAGGAGGTGGACCCAGAAGCGAGGGAGTAGTGCTGATGGCTGGTGGGTCTCAAGGCCAGCTCTGTGCTAAACCCCTCTTGGGCACAGCTTCTCCTCCTCCTCAGCAATCGTGAGATGTAAGACATGGTTTGTCCCTGTTTTATGCTTGAGAAAATTATGTTCAGTGAGGGTAAGCAACCTGCCTATGAAGTCACAGTTTGAAACACAGAGCAGAGGTTTAATCCCCAAAACAGTGTCCTTTACCTGAGGCCATAAAGCTCCTTTTCACACCTTTAAGCCAGAATGAAAATCTGTGTGTGCATGCCCACACGGGCCTGTGTGCAGGTGCGTGCATGCGTGTGTGTGTGTGTGTGTGTTCGTTCCAAGTGGGGCTTCGTAAACTTTCAAGTGCAACAGGATCACCTGGGACTTTAAAGGTACAGATTGTTGCCCACCCCTGAGTTTCTGAGGCAGCAGGTCTGGGGTGGGGCCTTGCTAACACCTGCATTTTAACAAGTTCCCAGTTGCTGGCCCAGGGACCCCACTCAGAGCCACTGGTGTGACGTGCCTTTCCTTTGTGCCCGTCACCCCTCTTCCCTTTGTGTTGGCGTTGTCTTGTGTTTGGTGCATGCTCCTAGATGGGGATCACTGCTCTAGACTGATCCCTCCTTTACAGATGGTGGGACTGAGCACCAAGGCAGCAAGGGCTCTCCCCAGTGTAGGGTGAATCCACACAGCTGGGACAGGAGCCGCAGACCTCTGACTCCCGGCCAGGGTTTCTGTCACGGACCCACAGTGATCAGGATGCCTTTGCGCTCAGGTGAAGAACTCCTAGCCTCGCCTGGGTGCAGCAGGAGCAGGGGCATAGTACCTCCACGGAGATGAACGGGCACTGGGTAGGGTCCAACTCTCCATAGGCATTACTTCACGTCTTGTGTCCCACAGCTGTCCACTAGTGACACTGCAGTGTAGAGTGCTCAGAGTTCTCAGAGCACTGTCACATGCATCGCCTTATTTATCCTCAGAACACTCCTGTGGGTGGACTGTGTGGGCCTTGTGTAGCCCCACTGTGGACGTGACGAGGCGGAGAACAGGAAGCTGAATGGCTGGGAGCCAGCCTCCTGCTCCAGTGCTGTTTCCACTCCAGCCCCTCTCACTGCACGTCCTGGGGCTCCCATCCCGGCCTCAGTCTTCTGACTCAGCACCGCCCTCCTGAACTTGGTCAGCTCTTTCCCCTTCCCATTGCCACCTGCTTGCCCTCTAAGTCTCTTGGCTGCCACTGCTGTCTGTCCCTGATCATGTTTCTCTAGAGTATGACACAGATGAGGGGCGTGGGAGGGAGAGCAAGGACTCTGGGGGCCTAGGGTGACCAAGGGACAGTGAGGGGGTTGGCATGGTCAGAATGTCCATCGTTCTGGGTGGGGAGGGGGCCACTTCAGCCTCTTCAGAGCCCCCACGTGTGTCCATCTTACTTACTCCACCAGAACTAGGTGAGAGCGCTGCCTTCTCCACTGGTGTCTAAGCTCATAGACGCCCGTGTCTCTGTATCTTTCCTAGGATGATGCCCTTTATGGGACCTGACCTCCTTTCTTGGTTAGAGTGCTGTTTGGGGCTCAAGTCTTTACTTAACTGACCTTGATTTGCATGATTTTTCAACTTGCCTTCAACGACTTCCCATTGGATTGGCCTTACAGAATCCCTGCCTCCAGTGTCCCACACCTCACTGCGGCAGGGGTCGGGGTCACCATCATCTGGAGAATAAGAGGATCTTGGACTTTGGGTGGGGGATTCCTCAAGGGTATCCAGCAGCATCGTTATCAGACTTTTGTTTTTGATCAGTATTTATTTTTGGGTCAGTATCATTTCCAAAATGTTTCGCGTAACTATATAGTTGTCACATCTTAATTTGGCAAGTAAAACATTTAAAAAAATTGTCACCATCAGGGAGCACTTGAAATCTTGCTTCCTGGCATTTGTCTTCAGTTTGGCTCAAATAAACTCTTATAAAATTAAAAAAAAATTCACCATCATTTAATAATGAATGTTTTAGTATCACAAAAGTAGAAAGGACAGCCATTTCTATTCAACATAGTATAGACGTTCTAGAGAAATTAGGCAAGAAAAAGAACACAGAGACATCCGAATTGAAAAGGAAGAAAGTAAAATTATTTCTACTTGGCAGGTGACATGATCTTATGATAGGAAACCCTAAAGAACCGTTAAAGAAGTTTTTAGATCTAATAAATGAGTTCAGCAAAGTTGTGGGACAGTTTCTCACAATGACCGTGAGATTTGCACAGAAATTGGAGAGAGTGTGTGGAAAGAGCACACTGGCCCTGCCGCAGTGTCCCCGCGTGGGAGCCGTGGTCTCTGCTGGGACCATGCTGAGCTGTGTGAGCTGCATGGAGTCATGTGCAGCAGGACAGAGGGCTGGTCTCCAGCAGCTCAGAAGACAGCTTGGCCCTCAGCACAGCGAGTTTTCCAAGCCCTCATTTTCACAGCCACAGCGTTACGAGGTGTGATGAGTGAGGCCAGGAAAGCAAGGCATTCCCCTGAGCAGCTAACATCTGCAGCATGAGTGTCCTTGGAGACAGAGAGCAGTGCCCCCTTAACAACCGAGGATGGGTGGGGCGATGCCGGAGGTGGGCAGTGCCAGCCCTGCGAGTCCCTTCCTGCTCTTGGTCTCAGCCTTCACTCCCATAAAACCCCAGGATGAGTTAGATGGGCTCGTCTCATCTCATGCTAACGTCCTCATGTTTCTGTGGAATTAGGTGACTTTTCCATCTGCTAAAATAAACAAAAAACCCCAACACATAACAAAGCACATTTCCCTATTCTCAACCACTAACTCTGTTGTCCTGTGACCACATGGCATTTCCCAGAGGCGTCCTGGCTTCTGTGTGTGTCCCTAGCGGAGATTCAGCCAGTGTCCCAGTGACGTTCCCGGTTGGGGTCTGAGCGGTGCTGTGCCCTCAGTGTGAAGGGAGGTTCTGCTGTTCTGGCGTCGGGCCCTGTGAATATTGTCCATCCCTCTGGCCATCAGAGATCCTGGTTCTGTTTCTTGGCAGAGGCTGGCACCCACCCCTCTCCATCCCTGTTGCTTCTCTGTCCACCATAGTTTGGAAGGAAGTGGCTGGAGAGAGGCCGGAGGATGTGGCCATCACCTTCTTAGCTAAAACCAGACGTGACTGTTGCTGGTAAGGGTTGTGAATGTTTTGTCCTCTCTTCTGCCATCCCACACGCAGTCACACAAGCCCTTAGAACCAGAGGCTGGTTATTGGTGTCACTTCAGAGCCCTCGAATGGCTAGTCCACCTTCCTGCACTTGCTGAGCAGCCCCGGGGGTTTTGTTCCCAGACCCATGAGGCTTTGCAGGAGCTGATATGGGCTGCCTTTGACCAAGTGGTGAAGCACTTTGATTCCCAAATTAAGGTAGCCCCCTGTGGGAGGGGGTGGCCTGCCCAAGTCAGCCTCTAGGTCAGCAGCTGGACATAAGCTCTCAGGAGTCTTTCCTGTCAGCCTCCTGGAGTGGAAATCTAAAGGAAGGGATGAGATAAACATGGAAACAGCTACACGGAAGAGTCTTCGAGGGGCAAGGTGCTCACGGAGACAGTGTCAGCCCACAGGGCCCGGTGACGGCCCCTTGGCAGTCTGTCAGTGTTGCCTTACCACTCTGCCCGTCAGCGTGAGTGTCCTTTGTGGTTGTGTGCATTGCGTGGTTGTCCTGGTACATAAAATGCTCAATACGTGTTTGTGCAAGAAGTGAGATTAAAATGTATCAGCTCGGCTCATCATTGGCTTGAATATTAAAGCTAAAATAGGCATAGGTCCCTCTTTCTACACAAAGAGAAACTGAGGCAGGGTCTCTCATTTCTGCGGATCCAGTTAAAATATATGGAGGGAGTATGGTTAGTGAGAGTAAGCTTTGCTATGATATGTATGGCTAATCAAATATATCAAAATTAGATTATGACTTACCAAACCGAATTGTTTGGTAATATTAGTAGTAATACTCATACGGTATATCATATATTGGGTTAATAAGATTTGTAGATCTACATGCAGACTTTCAGTTGCATGCTGAGTTTAATCCTTTTAACCTGAATTTTCTAATTATGTAAAGGAACTGAAAGCACCTCGTGGCAGTTTGTCCGTATCAGAGATGCCAGAGATGCTGTGTGTCTGCTCTGTCCAGCACGGTAGCCCCTAACCACACTGAGCCTGTGAAATGTGGCTACTGACACTTAGGAACTGAACTTTAATTATATTTACTTTTAATCAATTAAAATTAAAGTGGAAAGGCCCCATGTGGGTCGTGCCTACTTTAATGGACAGTTAGGGAGTTGTAACATAATCTTGTCTTACTATTCTTTTTGTTTGTTTGTTTGTTTAATCTAATTTGGAAAAGAATTGTGTGGATTTGAAGGAAAGATTAGGTCTAGAAAAAGGCAGTGACCGACTGGGGACTTTTTGCCACCTGGTCTGGAGGTGTTTTCCTTTGTACTAACTATTGTAGCAACTGACTAAGCTAGATGACGTCAGAATAGTCACACCTTCTCTGGCCTCAGTTTCCTCATATGTAAAGTGAGGTGCTAAGGCTTCCTCTGTTCCAGGATTCTATCTCATCCCATTCTTGATACTGGGGATTCAAAGAGCTATATTTTAATAATGGCCAAAAAAAAAAAAAAAAAAAGGTTAATTAACCTAGTGGGGGCCAGGCTGAGTATTCCTGAAGTCATTGCACTGTCAGCTGCAAGGGGAGACTAGAAATGAGTATAGATTTAAACTGCAGGATTCTGGACTCCACTCAGACCCAGCTCAGAGGCAGGAAATCTGCATGTTTCACAAGTTTCCCTGCAATTCTCACACAAACCATTGCCTTTTAACATGCTCAACAGACTGACCTCCCATGGGGGACCTTGAGAGCCACCCAGCCTGGTCAGTGCAGAAGCCCACATTGTGGCGTTTTTCCTCAAAATCGGGGCCAGAGGATGGTTTTTCCCATGGGGTACTTCAACTCCCTCCTCACAACCAGCCAATGCAATAGCCTAAGTACCTTCCTGCTCAAATTCAGAACATCAGAGGTTACTTCTTTCTTCCCTATAAATATTGCAAACAGGAGTAAGAGCAAGTCTGTGCATTCATCCTTGACTGCACTTGAATATTTATAGGTGAGGTTCAAGTGTGCTTTAAAGAGACCGTATTCTAATCTCCTGTTGTTGCAGGTAGCCACCATGAATCACCACACTATGATTTTAATATCAGAATATTACTTAGTCATGAGGAGCAGATCTAAACCTGAATAATGTTTCTGGCTAGCTGTAGCCTTGTCATTGTTCGCTCAGACCAGACCATTTTCTTCTTTCTTGGAGGAGATGTCAGAGGCAGTTGTTCCCAAACAGAAGCTCTTATCTGTCTCCCAGGTTCATAAACCCAATTTCATGTTCTGCTTGTCAACATCTGCAGAAAGAATTTAGAGTCCGATCAGCTCCTTTGAAAATTGTAATTATAGCAGTTCATGTAAGAGCAGGCATGTACACATCATTGAGCTTGTTTGCAACATGATCCTGCCAGCTGTTTCAAAGCTAAGGTCACATTTAATTACTAATCGGCAGCTCCGTGGATGGTACCTAGGGCCCCACAGGGTCCAGCCGTTTAGATGGGCGCAGCCACTTGCAGTCGCTGTGACTTCTTAAGACTGATATCAAAGCTCGGCTATAGCAGTGGCTTCTTTTAAGCCCTTTCAAGGTTTAGTTCTTCCTTTTCTTTAGGATGGCTTTGTGATTCAGTCTCTCTTAGCTTTTCTTCATTTCTTCTTGACTAGGTGCTCTTTGCTCAGTCCTCTTCATCTCCCACCTTGCTTCTCCTCACTCAGAGACTCAGTGCCATCCTAGGCGATTGTAGGATTTGCCACATGGAAAGCATTCTGCTGGTTCTTTGGAGATGCTCAGACATATATGACATGCTTTATGCATAAGGAGTGTATGGCCTAGTAAGAGAAGTGGTTGGTTATAGAAGTAGTTGTGATTCTCACAGTTGCAGGAGACAGAAAATCTAACTTGAACCAGCCCAAATGAAAAAGAAAGAAGACGGTGTAGTGGATTGTGTGACTGAATGTCCTGGGGTAGATGACATCTGTTGGGGCTGGATCTGTGGCCCAGATGATGCCATCACTACTTGGTTTCTTTCTAACATTGGGCCTCATCCAACGTGGCTCTAGGGTCATCATCATGGGACCAGGGTGGTGTAGGGTCCTTGTCCTTTTCTGGAAGCCTTTTTGGCGTCTCTTCTGGCAGCATATACGGAACCCGTGAGATTCAGCATGGTAGCTGTGGGGACTGGTATTGTGGTGGCTGTTGGTCCTCTGCTGCCTCTGGCAGATCAAGGGGATTCCATTCAGTCCTCGGGGGCGACAGTGGGACAGGAGTGGGTGCGTAACAGAAAACTGGTGGCTGTTACTGGAAGATGAGTGAATGTAGGCAGGTGAACTCTCCATGTTCACTCCAGGAAATCACTCTAGTTAAGGTCTTAGAAGAGTCACAAGTCAAGTAAAAAACAAATGTAATGGAAATGCTGAGGATGGAGACATTGAGAGAAATTGGGACTATTTAATGTGGAGGATCCTGGCTCTGCCTGGGTCCCTGACCTTTATCTATACCCAGTTCTCTGCAAAACTACGGACTGTTCAGGATCGCCTCTACGTGGAAAATTCCCCTCAAGCTAATCTGGCCGTGCCCGCCAGCTCCATGGCTCGTTCCGGCAGCTCCTCCTCTTGTCCCATACTGTCCTCCCTGCCTGTCACAGCATCCACTCCTCTACAGATATCAGAAGTCCACAGTCCTTCAAATCACCCTTCTTCTGGGAAGATCAGCCTGCCTGGGCCAGCTGAAGTCACCGGTCCCTTCCCTGAATTCCAGCTCACTCTCGGTGATCACCCTGGCCCTCCCAGTGTCTCTTCCTTTGAAGAGACTACATGTGTCTGCAGCCCAGTTACCTGGAAGCTTTCAGGATGGTGACTGTCACTCCTTCAGTTACTTCCCAGTCCTGAGCACAGTGGGCACGGATCGAGCCTGGGTGCTGACCTGGCTCAGGGGGCGTGGGATTTATGTTTGTTGTGAGTGGCAAAGTGAGTGGAGAGCAGCTCAGTGTTTTCCTTCTTTGTAGGAAAATGATGCCCTGACACTGATGTGTGTATCTAGTTTGATGCTTTGGCTCTTTCCTGATATATACAGATGTCTCTAATGGTTAAATTTTCATGCTGCGAATTACGTACTTGCAGTGTTTAGCAAACATTGTGCCACTTGCTTATAATACTGTCAGAAATTCAATCAGCGGCCTTCACAGTCTGCGGAATGTGCTTGGTGGCAGGTGTGCACGGTGCATGTCTATCCCTCAAGGGTTTTTATTGTCTCATTAATGAGCAGGTACAATGAATGGTGTTGTAGACAGCATCGCTGTTAGTGTGAAGATGTCCAGGATATATTCTATCTCTATGTACTACCTCGTTCCTTTCCCCCCTGTAATAACCTTTTTTTTTTTTTTTTAAGAATATTAGTGAATATGTTAAATTGGTGCAAAAGTAATTGCAGTTTTTGCAGTTATTTTTAACCCTTTAAACAGCAGTTACTTTTGCACCAACCTAATAGTAGAGAGACTTCTCATATACCCCACATCCCATTTCCCCTTTTGTTAATACCGCACATTAGTGCATGTGATACGTTACTATTAAGTAACATCTATACTCTATTTGGATTTCTTGAGCTTTTCCCTAGTGTGTCTTTTCTGTCCCAGGATCCCACCCAGGAGGCATCACATTCCATTTAGTCGTCTTGTCTCCTTAGGCTCCTTGTGGCTGCCACAGTTTTTCAGGACTTCCTTGTTTTTGATGACCGTGACTGTTTCGAGGAGGGTTGGTCAGGTGTTTTATAGACTGTCCCTCAGTTGGGAGTGTCTGATGTTTTTTCATGATGAGACTGGGTTATGGGTTTTTGGGAGGAAGACCACAGAGGTAAGGTGCCCGTGTCATCACATCATCTCAAGGGTATTTGCTGTCTTCCTTTTGTTTGTTTATCTATTTATTTGTTTTTATTGTGGTAAAACATAGCATATATGCGACATTTTCCATTTCAACCACTCTTACGTGTCCAGCTCAGTGACATTGAGTGCATACACACTGTTGTGCCACCGTCCCCACCATCCATCTCCAGAACTTTCTCATCATCCCCAACTAAAACTCTGTACCCATTGAACACCAACTCCCCCAGCCCCTGGCAACCACCATTCTACTTTCTTTCCCTATAAATTTGATGGTTCTAGTGTTGTAACACAGGTTTTGTTATTATTCAGGTATGGTGAGGTCAACATTGATAATTGCCATTGAGAAAGATAGTATGTTGCTCAGAGTTTTCAAAAGGAGGGGGCATGCCACGCCACAGGGAGCACCACAGTCAGTCAGGAGGCAGAAGGAGTAGGGGAAAGTGAGCAAGAGCCTTTATTGGCGTTTCCACAGAAGGAAGGGGAGAGGCAGGTAAGCGGGCTTAGGATTGGGTAGTTGGAATGATTTCAGTGGGCCCTGGGGCATAGGGGCTGTCCCTAGTTGTCTGGTCCTGGCCTTGGGGTGATTAGGGCAGGTAGATAATGGTCCGGAGTATGAGAGCCCCACAAAGAGGTGGTTGGGGGTGTGGGCTCTGGATTGGGTGGTTTGCGTTTGGCAGGCACACTCGTGGGCAAGTTGTTTACTACCTCTGGAACTTGGCTAACGTGAGAGGGCAGTCCCTCCAGGGTCAGCAAGGCCCCAGTTGCTAGAGCATCCGAATACAGAAAATAAGACACAGGTAATATGTGTAGGTACCTCATATAACTAGAATCATATGCCATCTGGCCTTTGGTGTCTGGCTTATTTCACTTAGTATAGTGTCTTCAAGGTTCATCCATGTTGTAGCATGTGTCAGAATGTCCCTTCCTTTCCTTCCTTCCTTCCTTCCTTCCTTCCTTCCTTCCTTCCTTCCTTCCTTCCTTCCTTCCTTCCTTCCTTTCTTTCGTTTCAGGTGTAGAAAACAACATAGTGATTAGACATTTGTATACCTCACAAAGTGATAACCCTAATAAGTCTATCACCCATCTGACACTGTACATAGTTATTACAGTATTATTGACTGTATTGCCTATGCCATACTTTATAGCCCATGACTATTTTTTAAAATTATAGTTGATACTCAATATTATTTTGTGTTAGTTCCAGTTGTACAGCATAGTGGTTAGACTGTCCTTGTTTTTTAAAGCTGAGTAGTATTCCATTCCATGTATATGCCACACATTTTGTTTATTCATTAAATATATTTATTTTTAAAGAAGACCAAAAAATTCCATTTTCATTTCTAAATCCTGGGAATTCACTGGCTAATTGGCTTCCCTTTGGGGGCTTCTCCCATCTTGGCTATGGGATGGCACATGCAGGAGGGCAGGGAAAGTCAAACTGATTTGTGGTGGGCGTTGGGCTGATGGTACAAAATGAAAGTGTGCTGCTTATGTGTAATTAATCCTTATGCTTCCTGAATGTCAGCATTCAGATGGAGCAGGACAGTTGGTTTCTGGGATGCAATTACTGTTCGCTTCCCATGACCACGAAGAGGCCTTGGGTGACTTACCTCACCTGTGTGCACCTGACCTGCCTGTCTCCCTTCCAGGAGCGGCCTCTTCAGAGTGTCTGTACAGATGTTTCGGATGGACTGTCAGGCTAGAGCAGTTATTCATCTAGGGGCTGTTTCCTGCTCTAATTACTGCTCTTTCTTCCACTGCTGAGAGGAATTGGTGGGCGGATGTGGGAGAGGCAGGCTAATGCGATGACATTTTGACAAGTGTGTTACAAAAAAATAAATCCCGAAGCAGAAGGTTAATGCAGTTATCAGCTACTTTGGCACGGGCGTCCTTGAATTTGTGTCTTATTGGGGCTGGATGCTTTTCTCTTCTCATGCAGAACAAGTCTCACTCACATTCTATCATATAGTGCTTGAATTTTTTTTCCAGAATCATGTATTAAGAGTGACTATCATCATCTGTTCATAGACTCTTTCACTGGGGGTTTCTGCTGTATTTCTTCTGTGAGAGGCTTCTTTGCATGTACTAGTTAACAAGGCTGCCTCCCTGTACTCTCAGCTGACATGTGGCTAAGGACAACATACTAATTTTAACATTAGCCTAAGTAAAAATTTAATTAGTATTTTCAGTCTACTTCCAAATTAAAATTAAATCTTACCATGCATTCCAAAGGCAGCTACAGAACATTTGGGATTTATTTGTTGTGTTGTATCATCTATTATATTTCTTGTTCTCCTCTTACTCATTTTTAGTAACGTAGAATTTACTCTAACTAGGGTAGTTACCTACAGGCCATTTTGAAAAATACCCTTATTAGGATGTAATTCCCATACCATATGATTTGCCCATTTCCAGTGAGCTTATGAGCCAGTGGCTTTTAGTGTAGTCACAGAATTGTATATCCATCACCATAATCAACTTGAGAACATTCATTCCTTTTATTGCGAAATCATATTCTCTTCTGTGAATATGTCAGTTTACTCATCCATTCGTTAGATGATGGACATTTGAATTGTTTTTACTTTCTGACCATTATGAATAATGCCGGTATGAATATTCACGTACACGTTTCTGTGTGGATGTGTTTTCATTTTTCTTGGGTGTATACTTTGGAGTGGAATTGCCGGATCATATGATAACTCTGTTCAACCATTTAAGGAGTTGCCATGCAGTTTTTCAAAGTGGCTGAATGATTTTACATCCCCCCAACAATGTATGAGAGTTTGAATTTCTCCACATCTTTGCCAACACATATTATTATCTGTCTTGTTTATAGCCATCTTACAGATATCATGTTTTTAGCATCGGAAAATAATATACTTGCTAGAAGTATAGATACAGGTTCAAATTTCTACTTTACCACTTAATTAACTGTGTAACTTGGGTCAGTTCCTTGATTTCTCTGAACCCTACTTTGCCTGTCTGTTAATAGGAGATAATTATACCCATCTCATAGTATGCTTATAAGGATTGACAGAGGGACTGGGAAACAGCATGGCACCTCACACATCTTAACACTCAATAAATGTGAGCCTTTATCATTATGCATAAAATGATACCAACTCTGGGTTGCTACCCTGTTCTTCTACAGTGTCTATCTGTTTTTTTTGGAAGGGTTGATTAACTAACAGTATGTTTTAGAGAAATGTGGGATCATCCTGGCTGAGCAAAGATTAATTAACTGGATATAACAAGGTTATGGAAACCAAGGGCTCTAAGACCTAATCCTGAATTTTCCTTGATGATGCTTAAAGGGGTCATTTACATACATCTGGCCCTTCATTTTATATCTGAAAATAAGTTAATAATACAGTTTTTATTGAGGTTTAATTTATGTATGGTAATTCATATATTTTGGTTTATACATCTGTGAGTTTTGTCTTGTTCTTTTGTTGTTTTTGGTTTATATACCACATATCAGTGAAATCATATGGTTCTCTGCTTTTTCTGTCTGACTTATTTCGCTCAGCATTACACTCTCAAGATCCATCCATGTTGTCACAAATGTTCCTATATCATCTTTTCTTACCGCCGAATAGTATTCCATTGTGTATATATACCACAACTTCTTTATCCATTCATCTATCGAAGGACATTTTGGTTGTTTCCATGTCTTGGCCACCGTAAACAAAGCTGCAATGAGCATTGGAGCACACGTGTCTTTATGTATAAATGTTTTCAGATTTTTTGGGTAGATACCCAGGAGAGGGATTGCTGGGTCATATGGTAATTCTATTCGTAATTTTTTGAGGAACCTCCACACTGCCTTCCATAACGGCTTCACCAGTCTGCATTCCCACCAACAGTGTATGAGGGTTCCTTTTTCTCCACAGCCTCTCCAACACGTGTTACAATTTGTCTTGTTGATGATAGCCATTCTGACTGGTGTGAGGTGATAGCTCATTGTGGTTTTGATTTGCATTTCTCTGATCATTAGTGATGTTGAGCATTTTTTCATATCTCTATTTGCCATTTGTATGTCCTCTTTGGAGAAATGTCTCTTCAGGTCCTCTGCCCATTTTTCAATTGGGTTGTTTGTTTTTTTGTTGTTGAGTTGCATGAGTTCCTTGTATATTCTGGATATTACATCTGTGAGTTTTGACATATAATTGCAGTCGAGTGACCTCCACCACAATCAAGATATAAAACTCCCAAGATCTATCAATTCTGAACGCATCCTTCTTGCTTCTTTGTCGTCATACTTTCCTCCCACCTCCCGCCCCTGGCAATCACTGATCAATTTTCCGTTCCTATAGTTTTGCATATTCCTGAATGTCATATAAATGGGATCACATAATAAGTAGCCTTTGAGCCTGGCTTCTCTCACTTAGCATACCACATTTGTGATTTATCCATGTTGTGTCTATTGGTAGTTGGTTACTTTTTATTGCTGAGTGATATTCCACTGTATGGATGTACCACAGTAGAATGTCCATTTTACATCGAAGGACATTTGAGTTGTTTCTAGTTTGGGGCAATTCTTAATAAAGTCATGGTAAACATGCACATAAAGGATTTTGTGTGAATACAACTTTCCATTTCACTTGGATAAATATTTAGGAGAGGGATCATATGATGAATGTGTGTTTAACTTGATAAGAAATTGCCAGATTGTTTTCCAAAGTAGCTATTATATATCATAAAATTAATAATATTTTAACCAGGATGCTGAAATCTCTGAATTGATTACTAATTAATTACTAAGAATATACTCATGACCTTTTTTTTTCCAATTATAGTTGACATTCAATATTATTTTGTATTAGTTTCAGGTGTACAATGTAGTGCTTAGATATTTATATAATTTATGAAGTGATCTCTTTGATATGTCTAGTATTCACCTGGCAGTATACATAGTTATTCCAATATGATTGACTATATTCCTTGTACTGTACTTTATATCCCCATGACTATTTTGTAACTACCAATTTGTATTTCTTAATGCCTTCACCTTATTTTACCCAGTCCACAAGCCCTCTCCCATCTGGTAACCATCAATTTGTTCTCTGTATCTGAGTCTGTTTTTAATTTATTTTTGTTTATTGTTTATTTTATTCTTTAGATTCCACATATAAATTGGGGGTATGTGTCTGGCATCTGTGGAAGCTGCCCCCTTTCCATCAGGCCTATAGGCCGTCATTTTCTCTTTTCTGAGGAGGCAGAGCTTTAACACCAGACCACAGAATGATACAGTTTTAGAGTTGGGAGGGTCCCTTGGAGACTGAGTAGCCTGTGGTTTCCAAGCATACTGTAGCAGGGAGAAACCTTTCTTCAATGAAAACTTACAAGGAAAGATAGAAAACCTCAGAGCTGTTTTGCGAGAAGTGAGGTTGGGGGTTCTAAGAACCCTGACTGTGGAGCCTTCCTCTTTCTCGCCTCCTCGTCTTCCTTCTGCACCCCCAGCGATCTTGAAGGACCTCCAAAGAGTCCAGTTTGAGAGATCCTAATCTTTCCTAATTCTTTCTTTGGTATCTGAGTAGTGAGTATTCTTTGTAAAATACAAATTAGGACTCATACTAGGATGGCAGGTGTCTGTGGGCAAACCACATGGGAGATGCTGTGGGCACTGGGCCTCCAAAGCTGTTGTTTGCTTTGCTTCTGCTGTTTTGTGGTGTCAGTAGAGGGAGAGAGGGAGGGTGTACCTGTCTACCACTGTGAAGACTTAAGATCTGCAGGCCAGGTGTCGCTGTGGGAAGTGTGAGCTTCGGTAGCACTTATAAGACTCTTTACCATGCATCTCCCTCTCCGTTCTTGTTTGGTCTTCACACTCACCCAGCAACTAGTGCCCCTTCTCCCCTACCCACTTGACCCTTTAACCTCTTAACCCTGCAAAATGAAATTGCATAGAGGAAGGTCTTCTAAGTTCATTGCCCTTATCTCGGGAGGCTGTGGGGTTTTACTTTGACTTATTGTAGTATGCCCTAAACCTAATTAAGCTTGAACCCTCTCCAATATTAATGATTTGTTTTGGGGGGACATTTTTTGAGTTGTTACTCACTCTGCCGAAAACAAAGAAATCTCATTCCGGAAGTGAAAACTGGCTTTGAATAACACTGTCACTTTGGACCTTTTATTAAATGACCAAACTCCCCTGGGAAGGAGGGCCCAGGGCGTTTCTGCAGTCACGGAGTTGGGGTTGGAGGTGTGATGCCCCAGAAGGTGCCTGCTTTTCCCAGCAAAACTTGCTGGGGGGCGCACTCTGATGTTCTTTCCTCTTTTGGTAACAGGAAGCTCCATGGTGAATGAAATCACTTTGCACACCATTGGTGTAAATTTTCCATGACTCCCACTCTCCTGCTCCCTGAAATATACCACATGATCGTGATCCAGGTTTATTAGGAAGCAGAAGAGAAGTCTTCTTGGGTCCGTGCATTTTAGGAAATAAATGATATATTTTGTTATGGTTACTCCTGTGCATACACTTGGTTGAAGGTGATGAGAATTGAAGGCTGTTTTGTTTAGAAACGGGGCAGTTTGGTTCAATACTACCACTACAAGATGCTGCTCAAATAGAAAGTTTAAGGAAACCTAAAGGTCAAGGCTGAGGAAAGGAAATCCTGACTGACCCTGCCCTGCCTGCTTATTTTATTTTTACTTCCTGACACCCATGGAACTATTTCCTGTTTGTAGACGGTGCTGCAACTGAAATATGACATGGGACAGGCTCATGAGCCTGAGGAAACAGTCCATGCTCTTAAGGAAAGTTTAACTCACAGTTACTGTGACAGGTTGTAAAAACCTGCGGGTGACCTGTGCTTAGGTGACACCTAGGTGTGGGGACAGTCCCAGAGAGCAGTTTTCAGGCTCTCGGCCAGAAAGCCTGAAATAACCGTGCTGGCTCGGTTATTAGATGGCCATCCACTGTAATCAGATGGCCATCAGCTGTGGCTAGTTGGCCATCAGCTGTTACCGGTTAGCCATTAGCCACTAATATAACTGCCGTGGCTACACTAGTGGGGTTGGTTGGTTGGCAGAGAAGCGGACGGCGGATTGCGGATTGTGTGGAGCCTGTTTCCTGTGTCTCCAACCCAGCCGCCAGTGAGAATATAGTGGTATGAACCTCCTCAGTGGGTGTTCTTTTTTGGCCTCGCTGTGTTCTGTGTCCACCCGCCAAGAGCGGGAGCGGACCCGAGACCCTGCATGACACTAGGGGATGGGGAGGAGCAGCCCCCACATAAATTTCAGTTGGCCCAAGGGTTAAATATTAAAAATCCAGGCCATGGAAAGGACAGAAGAATCTACACCTGGTGCAAGATACTTCTCCAAACTTAAAAGGTAGAGAAGGCAACCAATGAAGATAGTGATGTCATGTTGACCTCATACAATGTTAAAAACAAGTGTAAAGTAGTCAAGGATGTGGAGAACAGCGTAGGGAATATAGTCAATGGAATTGTAACAGCTATATGTGCTGTCAGAAGGGTAGAAGATTGGGGGAGGGGGTTATCACGCTGTGAGGGGTGTAAATGTCTAACTGTTACATTGTTTTGTACATGTGAAACTAACTTATAAAAAAGTTGAGAGAAAAAAAATACATTGACTTCGATCAACAGACCCAGACCTAATGAAAACAGTAAAAGACTGGCCAAGGATTGAATCACATTTATATGCTTTGAATAAAGTGTTAACGATATGAAAAAAAAACACACAACAAGTTTAAAAAAACTCATCTAAAAGACAAAATACACATGGAGGGAAGGTATTTACAGAGTATATTTCAAAGAGTTAATACTTTTAGTATATGAAGAATTTGTTAAAAGCAGTTGTTTAAAACTACCAAACCTGATCACATTACACAGCAAAGAACATATATACATAACTCATAATAGAAGACATGACAAAAACTAATTTTGGAAAACAGTTGATCTTCGTAATCTGAAAACATAGGCAAAAATATTTGATCTAAGTAATCAAAGAGGTACACATTTTTAAAAAAAATGCCATTTCTCAACTGTCAAATTAACAGAGAATGTAGAAAAGTGCACAGTCTTGATAAGGCTGTGGTGACCAGACAGTCAGATAATCCTTTTGGAACTCAGTGTGATGGGTTTAAAGCCTTTAAAACATTTGTGTCCTTGACTCAGTCATTACATTTGGGATCTGCCATAGGAAAATAATCCTTAAACACAAAAACCGAGCATGCGTTACACAAAATTTTCACTTTAGTATTACAAAATATAGCAAAAAATGGAGAACAACCTCAATATTAATTAATAGTATGAGGATTACTAAACTATTGTACATGCAATTAGTTCAATGTCATGTACCAAATTTAAAATTATTTTTATTAAGATTAATTCAGAAGAAAAGTATTGGCTCTTAAAAAGAGACAGTTACTAAATGGTGTATACACTGATACTACGGTATTTTAAAAAATCTTATAAACCTGTGCACAGAGAAAGGGCTGGAAGACAACTAACAAAAGTATTAGCAGGCAGACTATAGTTCCTTAAAACAAATTTCTCATTTTCTACATTTAACAGTTTTCTTTATTATTATATATTCTTTTGATAAGGATGAAAAGAAAACTTAGTCTTTAAGCTCTTGACTGCCA
Organism: Rhinolophus sinicus; assembly: GCF_036562045.2. NCBI lineage: Eukaryota > Metazoa > Chordata > Mammalia > Chiroptera > Rhinolophidae > Rhinolophus > Rhinolophus sinicus. Next base: position 64,844,407 of record NC_133755.1, on the reverse strand, counting down.
GCTCTGCAGTGTAGTGTCAAGATGTTTTCATGTGAAATGTTGGTCTGAGAATTCTTGACAATCACAATTATTACATAGGTTCCTGTGCCCAAGGACTGGGAAGTAGGAGTTTTATGTGATGGTCATGGAAAAGCACTGTGTACAGTTGTCACTTCCCTTCCAAGGCAGCCCTTACCCATGTAATGGTGCTTGGGGAAAAAAGGATGAGTGAAGAGGTGGTTCCATGGGGGTTCACCACTGGACCCCACATCTCCCAGGAGGGCTTGTAGCCCATCAGTGCGGTGGCCACTATGCGCTAGGAGAGAAGGTGGGAAGGAGTGGGAGCTCTCTGATGGCTCAGCTCAGCATCAGTCCCCACACAGAGCAGATTATCTGGGTGTGGAGCCCGGAGATGCAGTCGGGGGAATGAAAGCCAGTTTTCCTGACTTTGCTCCATGCAAGGTGACCCTGACACCTGGAAGAAATCAGAATGTGCCACTTTTTGTGCAACATGTCAGCAGATTGTTTGTGACACCCTTATTTTGTCTGTTTAGAAAATATGGGTAGGGGCGATTTTCTACAAGAGCTATTTTAAGCTTTATTGATGGCTTTGTTTCAGAGCTTTTTAAACCCGGAGTGTGGTTTCAGAAGACAGTGCTGTGGGATGGTCTCACTCAAAGTAAACAGGGGACATTGCTTGCTGCTCAAGCATCTTTTCTTCCAGTAGCCATTTCATGTGTTTCCACCTGTGGCTCTTACTGTGCATGAGGAAAAGCTCCTGGTCTCTCCGAACAGTCTGTTGAGGGGTGATGTACCCTGGAAGGCAGCAGCCCCAGCGCTTTCCTGGAGGGGTGGTCTGGAGCTTGGCATAGTCAGCCAGCTCTGGGGATGGTGGGGACTAGAGATGTATTAGAGCAGCCCTTGGAGAGGCAATCCCCTCAGTGGTTGACTCTTCTTTCTTTTTGTGGATAAGAACATTGGTAGATAGAACAGTGAGAAATGCAGTCAGAGTAAACAAGTTCCCCGCGTGTATGTTTGGGCTGAATGTCAAGATGCTTTTGCACATGTGAAGACTTGGGAAACCTATTTCTCCCAAACATCCCAGAACTCAGTGTCATGAGCACATTGAGGTTTGCACTCAGACATCTTTCTTTCTCTTGTCCCTGGCACTTCACGCGATACTCTGCACAATCGTGAGTCAGTGATTATACGAGGTCGGATAATTAAGTTTGTGAGCTCATCCTAGGAAAAGAGCTACGTACCTCATTGCTGAATATCATTGTGGTCACCTTCGAAGTACTACCCTTGGGAAGCTATGCACCAATGCCAGCACCTAGTTCACTCTTCAAAGCAATTTTGGAACTCTGTTTCTGGAATGGCTGTCCAAGCTGTTGTGGTATTACTCTTGACGTCCCGAATGTCATCAAAATGTCTTCCTTTCAATATTTCCTGTATCTTCAGGTAAAGAAGTCATTAGGGGTCAGATCAGGTGAGTAGGGAGGGTGTTCCAATACAGTTATTTGTTAATTGGTTAAAAACTCCGTCACAGACAGTGCTGTGTGAGCTGGTGCATTGTTGTGATGCAAGAGCCATGCATTATTGGTGAAAAGTTCAGGTCGTCTAACTTTTTCACACAGCCTTTTCAGTACTTCCAAATAGTAAACTTGGTTAACTGTTTGTCTAGTTGGTACAAATTCATAATGAATAATCCCTCTGATATCAAAAAAGGTTAGCAACATCGTTGCAACAAGTTCGCAAACTTGTCAGACTTCGTAGCTCTGAATCAAAGAGCAAGTGGATAACAAAGTACTAGCTTTGGTTTCTGCACTTTCTTTTCTTGAGGGCCTCTGTAAGGGAAGCTCTCTATATATTTCTGCTGCTTAAGGATGTATTTTTGTTTTGTTAATTTTTCAGTGGGCCCTTTCTAGAGTAGTTATTGCTTTCTCCTCACACAAAAATAAACTGAATAAGGATACATTTTGCTAGTGAAAAGCTGGGCCTTCTTTCCCTTATCAATTTAAAGCTTTTCAGATCGAGTGAGCTATGTTTTTCTGTAGAGATTTTGAGTTTAGACCTTCATTTGACTTTAAACCTGACAGGAGGAAGGGTTAACATTGTTTGCAAACATGAGATTGGTTGGAGAGCTCTGGTTTGATCACCTAGAAAAACAGGGAAAAAATAGAGGCAAATGAAGGGTGATGGCTTTTTAAGAGTCTTCTTAGTTGAATAATAGATTTTAGGGAAAGGGAATGCTCTGCCAAACACTCCAACTTAAACAGAACCGCCTGTGGAGAGCTGGCGGCTCTGCTCTCGTCATCGTTTGTCTTTGGGAGAGAATTTCCACAGCCACCTGCCTTTCATCACTAGAGGTCTGTAACTGAAGCGACTGCCTGTCACAGCATCTTCCAGAATTTCTGACGGTTTTCCTTTGAGGCGTAGGAAAATGTGTGCTGGAGGGTGAGGAGTAATGCAGTCACCAGGAGCCTGGCCACGATTACTTATTTCGGAAATGTTTTCTAGTTAGCAATGGGGTTCTTAAAGCAGGATGCCCGGCTGTTCTCAGCGGGCTTGCTGGCTAATACGATGGATAAATCACTTAGTCCCTCAGGGGCTGCCAGCCTCTGGCCCAGATTCCCATTCTTAATTTGCTTACTTGAGTGGAGGATGTTGTATCACACAGAAGAATGAGCTGTACCTTGGCACTGCCTCTTCTTCCTGGGGAATCAGAGGTACCCACTTAACACCTCCAGGCCAGTTTCCTCGCGTGCAAAATCAGGCTTTGACTGGATGGCCTCTTTCAGTTCCATCAGTAGGCCAGTCCCCTGCTAGAGACCTACAGTACTTTAACTTATAGATAAATAGGTATTTCATTTCAGCGGTTCTAAACCTTCCGCTGGCATGACGATTTCCCACAAACCCCAGAGGCTGTTAGGCGGAAATGCTTTCACCTTCCCTCTCTCTAACCTCTGAGCTTCTTCAAATTTTCCCCTGTTGTTGTCACTAAAAACCTAGAGGTTTTTCTCTCTTCTTGTAAGGCCAGATCCTCTTCCTGGACTCTCGAGTGCACCCTGCCTCCTTGGGAACTTGATACCATCTCTCAGAATCTCTCTGTGTGCCGCCATCTTCTCTCTCCTCACCTCCTTATACTCCACAGCCAGACAAGCCCGCATCTCCCCAAACCAACCCCACACCTTCCTTTTGCCTGAGAAGAACTTATAGAGCATCAGAAGAAGAATTACTAAAATGTATGTTTAAAATAAGTGAACGTAGTAATAAGCTCTAAGAAAAGTGGTTAATGTTCAGTGATGACGAGACGGCAAAGACAAGGTTGCACTTCTACAAGTCGAAAAGCAAACTTTGGTCTAAATCTAGAAAAAGTGCATATGATCTTTGATCTTGCAATTCCAGCCTGAGAACCTAACCAGGAAAACAAACAAACAAACACATAAACAATGTTTCATTTGTAAAGAAGTCCATCGCAATGATGACGCCATTATAAAGGATGGCAAGACATTAGAACATTTACAGTAAAAAAAGGATAAAAAATGCTTTATCTGGTGTGATCCTCTCCCTATTTTCAGTGTTATATATGTACGTATTGGGGGGAAAAACTGGAAAGAATATTTTAGGAATGTCTTTTTTGTTTAATTTTATTAGAAATTTTTTGTGTGAAAGGAATTCCCCCATCTAGTTAATAAGATATCCATCACCTTATTTATTTATTTTGAGAACATTTAAGTTCTATTCTCAGCAAATTTCAATTATACGGTGCAGTGTTATCAACTATAGGCACCATATTATACTGTAGATCCTCAGATCTTATTCATCTTATAGGTGAAATTTGTACCCTTTTACCAACTTCACCCTGTTTCTCCCAACCCCCAATACCTGGCAACCATTTTGTGTTTTTGTGAATTTGACTTTTTTTTTTTTTCATTTTAAAGATTCCATGTGTAAGTGATACCATGCAATATTTGTCTTTCTCTGACTGATTTCATTTAACATAATGTCATCAAGGTTCATCCATGTTGTTGCAAATGCCAGGATTTCCTTCATGCTTATGGCTCAACAGTATTACATTGTATATACGTGCCACATCTTTATCCATTCATCCATCAATAGATTCTTAGGTGGTTTCCATGCTTGGCTGTTGGGAATAATGCTGCAGTAAACATGGGAGTGCAGAGATCTCTTCAATATCTGTTTTTCTCTTCTTTGGATAAATACCAGAAGTGGAATTGCTGGGTTATCAGGTAGTTCTATTTTTAATTTTTTGAGGAACCTCCATACTGTTTTCCATAGTGGCTGTACCAGTTTACATTCTCACCAGCAGTGCACAAGGGTTCCCTTTTCTTTACATTCTCGCCAACACTTGTTATTTCTTGTCTTTTTGATGACAGCCATTCTAACAGGTGTGAGGTGGTATCTCAGTGGTTTTGATTTGTATTTCCCTGATGATTAGTGATGTGAAGCACCTTTTCATGTAGCTGTTGGCCATTTGTATGTCTTCTTTGGGGAAATGTCTATTCAGTTCCTCTGCTCCTTTTTGAACTTGGATTGTTTGTTTCTTTGTGCTATTGAGTTAATGAGTTCTTTATATATATTGAACATTAATATTAATCAGATCTCTAGTTTGCAAATATTTTCTTCCACTCCTTAGGTGGCCTTTTCATTTTGTTGATGGTTTCCTTTACTGTGCAGAAGGAATGTCTTTTTTTACCTTTTGAAATTTCTTATAGTCAGCTTGTATGACTTTTTTTAAAGCAGAAAATCATATTTTCAAAATGTCCTTTCTTCACTCACACACACACACACACACACACACACCTCAGTCTTCAGGTTTTTACCCCTCTCGTTCCATCCAACCTGTGGTTCCCTGTCTCACTGACTTTTGTTGATGCTCTTCCCCATCCCCTGAAATTCTGTTGTTTTTGGCTTTGGTGATCTTCCAGTTTTCTTTCGCGCGTGTGTGTGTGTGTGTGTGTGTGTGTGTGTGTGTTTCTCTAGTCTCTTAGGAATCTTTCTGTTCTGCTTGGGTCTGAGCACCAGTGTCCCCAGGGAGCTGCCCTTTCAGTTGCTTCACTGTACCCTTGAGCCATTGGACTCAGACAGGAAGATTCCATTTCCCAATATTTCCTCTGGCAACTGACTTTTGTGTAAAAAAAAGTGTGTTATATATAGCCTAGCACAAGGTTGGTTCATCACTCTCTTTCCCTATAATGTTGTTTCTCTTTCCTTCCATATCCCCAGTCATAACCTGCTTCCAAGCAGGAATCAATTCTTCTCTCATCTATGCTGCTGTCCTATCTTTTATGTCCCTTTGTCCCAGTGTTCTCAACTTTGGCAGCACATTGGAATTACCTGGGGGAACTTCAGAAATCCTAGGCCTGGGTCCCACCCCAGCAATTTTGCTGTCATTCGTCTGGTGGAAGGTAGGCTCAGGGAGTCTGAAAGCTCCTGGGTGAGTGAGCTGGCAGCAAAACTAAGGGCATCCTTCTGGTGTCTTCCTGTAGTGTAGATGGTCACCTGCATGCTCCATGTCTGTTTCTGGGGTCCTGACTCTTGGATGTCACGAACGCCCCCAGGCTTTACTGCTCTACAGATCCTAGTGGTGGGAACTGAATGGTCACTGGGAAAACAGGAGTGGATGGAAATGAGCCCGAGAGAGGAAGTCTTTGTTTCTGCACTGACTGCCCAGCCCTGGTACTGGTCTAGCTGGGCATCTGGTCAACAAAAATAGACCTTGTACCTCTGCTTTACTTTCCTAGAGTTTTGGCTTCAGCGACTGGATGGTTATTAATTTTATTTACCAAAGTTGCAAAGGCTGTTAAATATCCAAAGGGAATATACAAATTTCTAATTGGAGCATGTGAAGATTGAAGTGTTTGTTAGACATCCAAGTAAAGATGGCAAATATCAATTGGTTATACGAGCAAGAGACACAGATGGTTGGAGTCAATGACATTTAGAAAAAGTGACATGCTCTTGCTTTCCAGGACGCTCCTGGTCTACTACCCCTGTTGTCCCACCTCATTATTAAAGGACCACCTTACACTCTCAGCATCATACCTGGTTTGCTACAATTTGTATTATGCCTCACAGAGAAAGTATTTAATGTCACGGGGCTGGAGAGGTCACTAGAGAGAGGAGGCAAATACAGATAGAGCCCAGGGTACTAGGAGGTGGAGAGGTGGGAGGAGAACGAGAGTAGCCACTGGAGCCAAGAGGAGGTCGAGTCCTCTGAGCCAACAGAGGGACATGCTGGGAAGGAAACAGTGGTTGTGTGTGAGTGATATGAGGACACATGCAGCGTCATAAGGATGGTCTCAGGGGTGGGGGAAGGTGGACGCCCACGTGGACTGAACTGAGAAGCTTGAGTGTGTGATAAGCTTGCTACATCCTCCCCTTTTCTCCACTTTTTAGACCCAAATCCTATTTATTCTTAAGGAGCTCATTTAAATGTTATCTCCTCCACTGAAACTAACCTCAGTTTTCAACAATGAACTGGTTGGAATTAGTTGCCCTTCTCTATTCCCATAAAACTTTGTTTGTAGCTTTTCATGTGACAGTTTTTTTTTTTTTTCCATTGTGTTATAGTCAGTGTGCATGGCTATGTCTCCTCACTTGACTAGAAACCACTTGAGGGCAGGCACTATTTTCTTCCCATCTTTATCATCCCTCTGAACCCTAGCCTCTTCATAATTCAGTGAACCTACCAGACATTTGAGAAATGTTGAATGGATGATGAGCGAATGGATTTGTCAATAAATGAAAGAATGGATGGGTGAGAGAATGAATGGATGAATGAATGAATGAGTAAATGGATGAGCGAGTGAGTGAATGAATGGATAAGTGAATGAGTGAGTGGATTAGAGCCCCAGTCGAGTTGGTCCCAAGTATATATGCAGTATAACAGCCACGGACAGTTGGCATTTCTGTTTTCCTCTGCCTGTCATTTGTTCATAAGTAAAAGCTTTTGCTGCCAGCAATGATCATTAAAACACTACAATGGGTCATTGTAGAGAGGATACTTTCTATTCTATTGGTCCTAGGTTGCCTATATTCTGATGGAAACAATAGTTTCCTTGAATTAAAAGTTTAGTGAATCCTCTTTAGCTATTTTACTGTTTTCCTTGTACTGTTTGAAAAATATATTTATGGACTCTAAAACAATAGCTTATAATCTGAGCTAGAGATAAAATGTAAGGGGAGCATAAAACATTTAAGAAGTACACACGAATCACAAGAAAGAATTATGCAAAAGCTTTCTCAGGAAAATGTGCACTTTCTCAGGAAAATTTTACATTTAGGAGCAGCTCAACAAAGTGGCATATAGCTGATTTGTCGTAATATATATACCTCTGGTAGTATTTAGAAAATAAATACTATATTAAGTCTTTCAGCAAAACCATCGGGACTGGTTTTCACTCATGAATGCAATTCTGTCTTCCTGATGCGTTGGAAATAGTGCAAAACCAATGCCAAATGTGAGATTGAAAATTAAATTTATGGGGCCCTAAGCTGTGTGGAGCTATGTTTTTAAGAGGAGAGCAGTTCTACCTAATAGTTGCTTTAGGAGTAAGCTGGCAGAATGAGGAAAACCCAAAAATGTCAGTTAGTAAGAGAAGATGTTATCAGAATTTTTGTTAGCTAAGTATAGGGAGGAAATCTGGGAATGGTGTTATCTACAGCCCTGAAAACCATAGCCTCAAGAAACTGGCGTCAAAGACACACAAAACCTGGGCCCTAGAAACAGCCTGTGGCTCAGACAGGTCCCTCCCTGCCACTGGCCTCAGTGGTGATGGGGGCCGCTGAGAACCGTCCTCCCAGCAGAAGCCTGGTGGTGTTTCACACACTTTCCACACTGCAGCCTGCATTTTCATCACAAGTGGGATTCCGTTCCATGTGGTGTGAATACAAAGTTAGAAGCAAGGTAGTCGTCCTTGGGCCTGCCCTTGGGTTTCAGTCCTTGAACAGGTAGGTACCTGTTGTTTCTAAGGAAGTGAGTATAGTTCTTGTTGTCCTTGCAGTTGGATGGCATCCCAGTGTTGTTCTGGGCAGCCCTCTGCTGAGGGACCCAATGCCGAGGCACTGGTCTGCCCAGCCCTCAGCACAGGGCAAGGAGGGTCTCCCATTGCCAGGCCACAGCTGTGTGTTGAGGCGTGGTCTCTGTGCTCCCGTAGGAGCTACAGACCCTGTCCATCACGGTCAGCTTGTTGCTGCTTTGAAGTTTTCAGACACAACGATGGTGAGCGGAGCTGTCTGCTGCCATGGTCAGAAGGAGGCCCATGATTGTGGTCACTTCCTTCTGGCCTCATGGTTAGCATCAGCCTCTGCTGTAACTCTTGGCACGCAGATAGAATTTTTGTTTCCCTGTGGTGATTTTAGTCTGGATACTGAGACCCTCAGAGTCCACTAAAGTAACTTGCATGTGAGTTCTTCATATGCAAGTTGGTAATTTTCCTCTCCCAGTGTCAACTGGAAATTGAAAGGAAATTAATTTTTAGTTTTCTTGGACAAACTGTACCTCTAACCTGGCATGTTAGTATAGGAAATTGGGCTTTAAGAGAAACAAATGTAAGGTGCTCTATAAAATAGCTTCATGATTTTTCGTATTTGCTTCTTATCGCTTTAACTGAGACCGGGTTCATTACGATGTTCCTTTGAAGTTGGCCACAATAAATATTCTAACCAATTCAGGAAATTTATCGGAAATCATTGTTTTTGCTATAATTCCTTGACCTTCAGATTTTCAAGTTAATGTTGCCTCAAGTGACTCTCAGATCTTTGATGGACTTTGTCACCTCCCTGAGTGCGAGGACGTAGACGGAATCTGGAGGACTTAACATAATCCTGGACATTATTTACTGGACTCAGGAAATCCTTTGAGGGAACATAAAAATATGCCCCTATAATGAAAGTTGCTTATGCACAAAGTGGCTTATTCAAAGCAGTGTGATGAAGCGATTTGTGAAATTAGGCTATCTGGGTTCCAACCTGTTTTATATCTAGGACTGTGATAACATTAGGCAAGTTACTTAACTTCTTTGAGTTTCTGTTCCCTCATTTGTGAGATGAGATGATGTCTACTTTGCATGGTGGTTGTGAGGTTAAAGTAGGAATGACATGCCTAATAGGATGGCAGCTGTGAATGGATGCGCTACTACTGTCGTCCCTTCCACCTTTCCTTTCCCCATGAGCAGCTGCAAGTGTCTCATTGGAAACATTGTGGAGTTGCTTTGGCTTACCAGTTGCTCTGAATGCCTCTGCTTAGATGGCCTGGGAGGCAGTGAGGATGCAGGAGGCGAGGTGATATGTAAACCTGGAAGTGCCTCATTTGTTCTTGTGTTAAACTGGGCTCTGATCTGCATGTTTAGGTTCTGACTGCGAGTAATACTGTGAGGCCTGTTTCATGTGATGAGTACGTGTGACACATGCTGGAGGAAGAGGACAGGAAGCATGGATGTCAGGCAGATTTTCAGGTCCCCTCTGACTTCTGACTCCAGGTGAACGAACACTGCAGCGAAACCATGACGAAGTGTCTTCAGGAGACGAAGAGGACTCACATTACAGGAAATTGGTCACCGTGTTTCCCTGAAAATAAGACAGAATCTTATATTAATTTTTGCTCCAAAAGACACATTAGGGCTTCCGTTCAGGGGATGTCATCCTGAAAAATGAAGCTAGGGCTTGTTTTCCAGTTAGGTCTTATTTTCTGGGAAACACGGTAGTTTCTTTCTAGTTAGACCTACCACTGTTTAAGATGAGGTGACCTCTTACCTGGAATCACGACTGCATTCAACTATAATACACTTTTATTTTTTCATTGGCCACATTTGGGGAGAGGGGGTCCTAAAACCCCATGAGTGTATGGATATTATCCAGAGACACAAGACTTGGAGTTTGGGTTTGCAGGGGACAAGGGAGCATTGAGATGATAGAGAACAGAGCACCCCACACAGAAAGCGTGCAGATTAAGTGTTGCAGTTTTCCCTTTAATTCCTAGTAGCCAGTGGCACGCCAACCATGGCTTTGGAGAGCCTTAGCCCTCCCTCAAAGACTCCATGGCCCCCTTCCCTGCATCTTCCATCAGCCTTCAAGTAAGTGTCCCTCCCAAGTAAAGCCACTGAAATCTCAGGGCTAGTTGCTCACCACGCACCACCTCCTGCCCCTAGACCTTCCTGTGGGGACACTTCTGGAAGTATCAGTGCTAAGACTGTTCCTGTGCAAAACCAGCCTTCTTCCCGATGTAGAACGGCATGGGGCAGTCACGCTTCAGTGTCACCTGTCCTGTTACTCTTCATGCACCAGCTCTTCCAGTCTCACTCAGCAGCCTGTCCCCTGTGTAAATGGTGGCTCAGTGTCCTTCCGAGTGGCACTCAGTGGCCTGTCCCCTGTATAAACGTGTGGCTTAGTGTCCTCAGGTTCTCTGCTCTGACACACTGGCTGCCTTGTCACCTCTTCGTCAGAGCTCCCCTTTTTGGTCTAGTTTTATTTTTCATATTAGCAAATGGAGCTTTTAACCACTCTTAGGTATTTTAACATTTTTAAATTGTGAAATATAACCTATTACAAAAGAACATGTAAACATTATACTAAGTGAAAGAGACCAGTCACAGAAGACGGCATATTATATGATCCCATTTATATGAAATGTCCAAAATAGGGAAACCTGTAGAGACAGAAAGTCAATTTGTGGCTATTTAGGGCTGAAGGGAGGATGAGGGCTGGGGGGTGATAATTAAAGGGTATAAGGATTCTTTTTGAGGCGATGACAGTGTTCCAAAATGGTGATATATGGTGATGGTCACATATATCTGCGACTATACTAAAAACCACTGAATCACTTCATGGGTGATTTGTATGATATGCGAACTGAATCAGTAAAGCTGTTAAAAATGAAGGCAAAATAAAGCTGTTTTTATGATAAATGAAAAAACTTATATAATTTAATGGACAATAATAAAATGAACGCCCATGTACTCAACAACCAGAACCAAGCAGAACACTACACAACCCAGAAGTATCCAGTGTCACTCCGTTCCTGCCATAGATAAGACTGTCCTACATGTTGTATTTAAGGCAGTGTGTGTATGTATCTATCCCTGAACTAAGTATAGTTTAGTTTTACCCACTGAGGAATTCATATACTGCATGGATTCATGCAGTACCAACCTGCGACTTGCTTCTTTAAGCACTGTGATTTAAGATCTATATAGCAGTGGATTGATTATTCACACTCACTGCTGCATGTAATTCCATTGTACGCATGCAGCACAATTCACACACCTATTCTACCATATGGCAGTTGACTCATCTGCAGTTTGGGGTTATTATGGTCACTGCTGACATAAACATAATTGCATTTATCTCCTTGTTCACAAATGCAAGGGTTTCTCTAGAAATATCCTTAGCAGCAGACTTGCTAGGCTGTAGAGTCATGCATCATTGATAGATAACACCAAACAATTTTTTTCAAGGAGGTGTACCAGTTTACACTTCCAGCGGCATGGGCGAGAGTTATTGATGGTCCACGTCTTCACCAACACTTGATATTCTCCATCTTACTGATTTTTGCCAATGTAGGGGGCGTGAAATGGTATCTCAGCATGTGTAGTACTGTGTTTCCTGAAAATAAGACCTAGCCAGACCATCAGCTCTAATGCGTCTTTTGGAGCAAAAATTAATGTAAGACCTGGTCTTATTTTAATATAATATAAGACCATGTATAATATAATATAATATAATATAATATAATATAATATAATATAATATAATATAATATAATACTGGGTCTTATATAATATAGTATGATATTAGACCAGGTCTTGTATTAATTTTTCCTCCAAAAGACACATTAGAGTTGATGGTCCAGCTAGGTCTTATTTTCGGGGAATCAGGATATGTTCCTGACTGTCAATGAAGTTGAACATCTTTTGTATGATTTTCCTGTGCTAGTTAGCATTTGCTGCATAACAAACATCTCCAGAATTTAGAACCTTCAACTAACATCCATTTTATTTAGGTGACAATTCTGTGTGTTGGTTGGGATTACTGGGACAGCGGGGGTTATGGGGCCCCTCCTCACATAGTTTTTCTATCTTCCAGAAGGCTAACCTGGGTTTCTTCATTGGCGGACTAAGGGTTCCAATAGGCAGCAAGAGAAGGCAGATGCCAGTGTGTAAGCACTTTTTAAACCTCTGCTTGCATCATAGTGTTGTTGTCTCATTGGCCAAAGCAAGTCACATGGCCACCAAAGCGAGGGTTAGTGTGGAACAGAACTTTCCGAGGGCCTGGATTCAGGCAGACGTGAACCAATGGGAGGCCGTTACTCTACAGCCTACCACAACAGAAACCCCTGTTTTTCTTCTGTGTTGCTGGTCTTTTATATTGGTTGGTAGGAGTTCTTTAAATAGTCTGGATACTAGTTCTTTGATACATATATATATTGATTATGGATCAACAAACGTTCTTAATTTTAACAAATGAGGTCAACAAAATAGTTAGAATAATGATATGTTTTCTGGGCTAACTTTAGAAAACTTTACAGTGTAAAACAAATACAGAAAACTATCTCAAAGGAGAAACTCAGTGCAAACTACTACAACTTACCAAATTTAACTTCTGCATTTGATGTAATTTAATAATTAGCTATGATTACAAACAGTGCCTGCAGAGATAGTTAGGATTTTCAGGAATTTTGAAGCCCGTGATAAAAACCAACTCAGTGTTGGTTAGGTAAGACAAAAACTTGGACCAGTAACGTGGAGTGAATTCAAATAAATGCAATTCTTTTAAAATTCTCTTTTTAAAATTTCTAAGTTCACCTTGCTCATGTAGGAATATATGTTGTATTCTGCATAACTTGGTTTTCTTCATAAAATTATCTTTTAATATAGAATTTTAGATACTTAGAAAAATATGAAGTTTCTAGTGTTTTATAAAATACATTGAGATCTAAGAGGATGAATATTAAAGTTTTAGGTTTGACTTCCCTTCCCTTTGTTCTTAAATAGGCAACAATACTACCTCCCCCTGCCCCAAGCAAGATAACTACCGTGTTTTCCTGAAAAGAAGACCGGGTCTTATATTAATTTTTGCTCCAAAAGACGCATTAAGGCTTATGTTTAGAGGATGTCATCCTGAAACATCATGCTAGGGCTTCTTTTCTGGTTAGGTCTTATTTTCGGGGAAACACGGTATTTCAATGTTATAAGTAAAAAGGATGTTTGGGCTTAATCTAGCAATTTTATAGTGTCCAACAGAAGCAGAGCTGATTTCTTCAGAGGGGTATCAGAGTGCAAACTCTCCAAATTTACTGAATTTAATGTTTACATCTAAAATGATTTATTTGCTCATGTTCATTTTTGGAACTTCCACCGTGCTGCTGCATCTTCTTGCAAGGCTTCAGTTTTGCCTTCTTTGTAGGATGGTGACCAGCTGTCCCAGTCTGCTCGGGACTGAGCAGTTCCATGGACACACAAGCGCTAAAACTGGGAGCATATTAGGCAAACCAGAAAGAGTTGGTTACCCTCTTCTTCAGGAATTTCAAAAAACAAAATTTGTTGGTTCCAATTTATACTCATGTCTCTAGTCTTTAAATTTGCTTCACTTTTTTGATTGATTTGTTGCTAGACACAGATTGTTTCCATTGGTGGAGTAGTGTTTCGTAAACAAGAGGCCCAGGATTGTTTCTTTCAAGGTGGTTTCAGGAGGGCAGGTGCTTCCTGCTTTCCCAGGCAGGCTGTTGAAGACATTCCTTGTGGCCCAACACCAACATGTCCCAAACTTCTAATCCAGGCAGCATAGTAGTGTTACTTACGTCCCTGGTTTTCATGTTAGGTCTAAGATTTTGATCCAGCATGTTCTGATTCTTCTCATTTATTTAATAGCCTCTTGGTATAGATTGTACGTAGGTTTTGATAAATATTGGTTGTATCTGGGTCATTTGGAAAGGAATTTGACTATCTGGAAAATAGAATATAGAACAAGTGGTTATTAAACTACCAGGCCAGTGGACATCATGATTTCTCTTTGACTTAGATGCAAATATTGCTATGTAGTTTGACATATAAAGATTTATAATGCATAATTTAAGAAAAAAATTATTCAAGAAGTAGAGACCTTCAGGAAGTGCTATATGAGCACTTTTTCTTACACTACATTTTCTTCATTCTAAAACCATTGTATTTGATTCCCTTCCCACAGCTCTTAGTCTCACATGTCAGGTTGTGCAAGTTGTTGACTGCACAACTTGGTGTGTGTAGGGCATTCACATTACATTTGCCCTAGATTTGTCCTGAGAAAGAGTTGCATTAGTGGAAGCCAGTTTGACTGCCTCCCCCACCCTCCCAACAAAGGTACTTACAGGAAAACATGAGGGAAATCAACATTTTCTACTGCTCCCATTTCAGAGCCTTCCTCTATGCCCAATCCAGACCTTCGTATCTCTGACCAGAGACAACTGATCTCTTTTTCTAGTTTTTAACATGTAACAGCATAGTAGTGTAGGGCACAGACACAGGAACCAGTGCTGCAGTAGTGTTTTTTCATGTGGGCATGAAGATAAGTCCTTTTTGCAGAGGCTAAATCAGGTCGTTCAGTCCATCCTGTGACAAAGATATAATAAATCAACGATTCTGCTTTTAAACTACGGTATGTGGGATTAAGGAAAAGAAAGAAAGGACGCGGTCTCTTGGCTTCCCAGTAATGGCGGCTGCCCTTGTGTCTGGGCCGGCCTGTGTCTGCGCAGTGAGCCTGTCCCCAGGAAGCCAGACTGAGTCCATGCTTGAGGAGGGGCTGGGGACCCTGGGGGGCAAAGCTAGCTTTACTTTCTTCCTTGATTGCTCTGGGCCAGGACCATTCTTCTGCCACTAGCTTCGTAAAGAAGGTTCTCCTCGATGCCTTGGTGTGTACTTTATAAAAGCTACTGGCATGTTATCCATTTCCTGAACTAAACAGCCAGAGCTACCCCATCTCAGTTTCCCCCAAAAAGGAAGGGGCCCAAGTGCAGAAACCAAAGCTAAGGGTATGTTTTACGTAAAGGAGACAAGGACCCAGTGTAAGTGGAGACGTTATTGGAAACCTGTCTTCCCAGACGAGTCACTGTAAACACCCTGCTTCCTAACACCAGGATTGGGGCTGTCCCTAGGCCCAATACGAAGCTGCCCAGCTTGGCTTTTGGGCCGCTATTTCAGTGGTCCTTTCCTGCTTTAGTTGGCACCACACGTGTGCACTCACATACGTGCACGCGAGCGCTTCCTCTTTTTCTGGCTCAGGCAGCTCCGCGCGCCTGGGCTCCCATGAATCTACCTGCCCTCAGGTAGGCTCCTTCTCAGGACTGACTTCCTGATTCAGGCCAAGGGAAGAACCTGGTGCTCATCTGGCCCAAACGTTAGAAACACCAAGGAGCTGGTGCTGATAAGACTTTAGCCCATGAAACTACATTTAGGTAGGAATAAATTTATCTTCCCTGAAAAAGAAATGCCTCGTGGTAAGATTTCCAGGAGACACTGGTAGGGAATGAACACATATTTATTGAGAGGGTCCTAATGGGGTTAGCCAGTCTGACAACCAGTGACGTGATTGTGCCCCGTTTTCAAGAGCAAGAAACCGAGGATTTGAGAGGGCCGTTAAATCTAGTGAAGCCAGGGTTCGGCGAAGGTCTCGAGGCTCCGCTTTTGCTTCCCTCTCTGTGCGGGGAGAGCCTTCTTTGGGTCCTCAACTCACTCCCATCAAAGCCAGTCAACAGTATAGACTGGGAGGGGTGGTGAGCTCTGGTGATATGAGCATGGGAACCAACGCGAGTCCTCACTAGTCATCGCTGAACCGCAGACCAATTGACCTTGGCTGTTCCCGTAGCCCCTTTCTCATATGTTGGAATATGGAGCCGGCTACAGCAGGTTGTGCTCCTAACGTTTATTCTTGTACTAACATGGCAGGTCACCTCATACCTCTGGGAGCCTGACAGTGGCACCCAGTGGCTAAACTATGACTGTCAGAGTCCCAGTTTGTAGTCCAGAGGCACAGGCTGGGCACACTGCTTTAAAGCAGCGGCCTGCACTGCTATGTGTCACTCTGGGTGTGGGTTTTCTCCAGGACAGAGAAGGCACATGTCCAGGCACCTGAGGGAGGCATTTGAGCCCCATGGGATGCCCTGTTGGGGAGCTGCCCTAACAGAGCTAATTGGCTGTGCTGTATTTAACCAGAACATTCTGTGGTCAGGGGTTTGCCTTTCAGTACAAATTGTCTCTAGGCTGCTGCTTTCCCTGACTGTCCATGGGATGCCCACCTTCTGGGTGAGCAAGGGAGGAGGGCTCTGTGCCCCTCTGCGAGTGAAAGCTGCCTGCAGAGAGGGAGGCAGCCGTGGGCCAGGAGGGCGTCTGGTTTTTATGTGGCTTCATCACACAGTTTCTGATACACACCTACTGTCATTTCATATGTATTAACCATGACATACCCCTATGGCTTGAGAGTTAAGTCACCTAGAAAATGGCTCGAGATCCTTAAGGCTTGGCTTTCAGACAGGGATACTTCCATGTGTTTGGGCCTTCAGGGGTGTGAAGGAGGGCACGCTGGGCTCTGGAAAGCACTGCAGACTGTGCAGGCTCTGAGATGAAGCTGCAGCTGGCTCTGAGTACAGACAGAGGCCTGGCTCTGACACCCTCTGGGTCTACCATCCAGAGCTGTGGGGGCCAGGGGGACTGTTTTAAAAACCTGCAAACAAAGGCAGGTGTGGATTCCTGTGGCTCCTCTTTTGTGATTCCCCCAGCGGTGTGATGCAGTGACACCTCAAATGTATGGACCTTCTGGGGACTTGAGGTCCTCTGAGAGGACAGCATCCTGGCCGGCAGTTGGGTGGCAGTCTGCCCACCCCTCCACACTACCTGGCCTTCCCAGGACTCGCCAGGGTCCTGTAAGCCTTACTATCTTAAGAACTTGTTCATAGAGCACTTTTTCTCACATCACCGTGGAATTACTATGTTTCAGAGGCACTTTATTTTGGAGCAGTTGGTGACAGGGAGGAGAATCTGAGTGATATCAGAATGTCATGATTTCTGTGCTTGTTGTCACTGCCTACAGAAGAAGAACTTTTTTTCTTGATTTGGTTCCTTTCACTTTTGCTACATGGAGGCTTCAGACAGGTACATGTGGAGGGAGCCATGTGGCAAAATGGGGCTCCGCTTGACATACAAGCTCCCTGAGCCCCAGTTCCAAGTCCACACCCTTCTGGGAATGTCAGAGCAGCCCAGGTTCAAATGGTGGGAGAGCAGGTGGAATTGGCAGTGGTGGGCTTGGGGTCAGGTAAGGACCATGGTGGAGAGGGTGTTAGCCTCTGAACCTGCCACACTGGGTGATGGTCCTAGCCCTGTGCTGTCATGGACAAGCTGCTCAACCTCCGTGGAGCTCGGTGGTTTCATCTATAAAGTGGGCATGGGGACGTCTTTCATTTAAAGTGCTGACCTCCAAGGAGATGTTTGTGGATGAGAGCTGATGCATTACCTAGGGCCAAGAGAAGCGCGTAGAAAAAGCTGCCTGCAGCCATCCATAGGGTGAAGAGTAGACTTTTGATCCTGTACTGTAATCTCATCCAGCCATCTAGGTGAAAGAACAAACTTAAGCTTCAGGTACCTGTACAGTGTCTAAACAAAGTGCACAAGTACATGGTCCAAAGGGAGGGGGCTCTAGTTTCCTCTGCTACAGAGAATATTGGAGGTAAATGGACTAGGCCAGATGGCAGGACACCTGCCCAGCCCCAGCCTGTCTAGTTCTGTGACAGGAAGTCCCTTCTGTGAATGAACCCATGGGTGGTGTGCCTAGGGGCCTTCCTTACCGGTAGGGGTACCCCTGCTCTGGATTGGAAAGCATGGCCCTTCCTTAGAGGAGGAAGGAGGGCAGCAGCCAAGGGCTGCCTGAAATGCCCTACATGTGTCACCCTTTCTGTCAGGCCCCACCGGTGCCGTGTAGCCTGGTACAGTGAGCTAGTCAGTATCCCACGCTGCAGGCCTTTGGCATTTTCTGCTCTGTTATCCACATCTGGTTTAGTCAAGCCCAGGTAGAGCCCAGGTAGCAGCCTTCCATTCATAATGGCGTAGATATAAGGAGAGAACCTCTCAGCTGATGGCTTTTCCTGTCATAGAAACAAAGCACTGATGATGGGGGTGATTGTCCCCTCTCTGGGGCCCCGGGAAGCCACCCTCTTCACATTGTGCTGGCCCACAGCAGGGGTGCTAATCAGTCATGAAGACTGCATT
The DNA here is from genome assembly GCF_036562045.2 of Rhinolophus sinicus. NCBI lineage: Eukaryota > Metazoa > Chordata > Mammalia > Chiroptera > Rhinolophidae > Rhinolophus > Rhinolophus sinicus. The sequence continues at coordinate 64,826,174 of NC_133755.1, read as the reverse complement.
TTGTTTGTGTGCTGCCTGCCGGAGGGCAAAGACAACGCAAGTGATGATGGTCAAGACAGATGTCAAGGCAGGGACGCATCCCGGCTTTGAAAATCTCAGACGCTCTGAAAGTGGTGCTTGTGAGATGCCCTCAGCTGACCAAGATGCGTGCATGCCTCCTTGCCCTGTGTGTCCCTTCTGCAGTACCCAGGTACCTCTTAGCTGCAACAGCCGCTGGAAAGCCATAAAACACCAACAGATGTGTTCGTGGGGCTGCAAGAAGCCTTACCTGCTCTTTGGTCACCGTGTACTCTGGTTGTGACCGTGTGATGACAGTGTGGTGAGCCCCTTTGAGGAGCAGGTGAAGGTTAGGACCCTGCTAGGTGGGCAGGAAGCCCCTCTGCACCCGCCTTTGCTCATCACACACAGTGGGGTCCTCGAGCTTCCTTCTTTCCTGTCTGTGTGGAGACACGGCTGCCCAGGCTGGCTGAGTAGATGGGTATGTCACGCATAGATGGAGAGGGGGTGTCTGTTCATTCAGCCGGGAATCAAGAAAGGTCGCTTATGCTGTTTGGCTTCATTGACTTCCTTTGCTGCCCAGGAAACCGGGATGAAGAAGGGTGTAGCCCCACTTTGAGCTGGGTGATGACAGAGCAAGGAAAGTACATCTCATTGGACAGGGTGGACCCTTCACCCCGAGCCCAGACCAGCTTCCATGTGGCAGGCACAGAGCGGGCCTGGGTAATAAATGACACTCCTGGGAATACTGAGGGAGTGCATTCAGGAAGGGGCCTGGGGGCCTGCACCCTGCCCCACAGTGACCCTGCACAGATGTCTTCTGGGGTAGCCCACGTGACATTCAAGGAAGCCAGAGAGCACCTGGGGTCTCTGAAACTCTCTGTCTGGGACAGGTGTGGAACACTTTGCCAAGCTGTCTGAGGGCCAGGGGCTGCTGGAGAGTGAATGCTAGTGAAGCTGTGGGTGGAGCTGATGTTCTAGGTCCATCTGTCACCCCCATGTGGGAGCAGCAGTGAGAGCTTCTGGTCTGCGGTGAGAACTAGTGACCACCCCCCTCAGACACTTTGCCCAGCATCTGAACGTCCCCATAGCATTGCTTCTCTGCATCTTTAGACCCCTCCGTGGGGCAGGCGTCTACAGGAAGGGGAGAAGCCCAGTAAGAACCCAGGCACAGTGTTCAGTGGACGGGAACAGGGACTCTGAACAGAGCTAAGATGCTGTGTTTGCCTTGAGAGTGCTGCAGGATAAGAAATAAGAAAACAAAACTGAGCCCCAAGCTCTGATCATTCCATCTATAAACTCTCTCTGTCCAGCCACACTACACGTATTTTGTAAGTATCTCCCCCTCTGTTGAGAACTCACAGCACTTAACTAATGGGATAATTCAACTTGCCAGTGAAAATATACAACCTTGTAACATCTGTACTGTTTACACCATAACAGCGTAGGTTCTCATGTTTATGTCCTATTGCTTCCCTTGATTTTAATTAGAAGGCAGAGAGACTGTTGCCCTCTGCATGTTGAAATCCCCCCAAAACTACTGCGATTATCATTGCACTGCCTGGATATTGCCTAGAGAGGATGACAAATCTCGCCTTTATGAAAGTGCGTGCTATTTTCTGCGTTTTATTAGTTACTAGTTTTGTTGAATTGGTGCGAAAGGCAGGCATTTTTAGGTCTTCGTCATGGACTCATCTAGTGTTTGGGAACTGGGAGCACCATGGAGGCCAGCTACGCCATCCCTTCCCTTATAGTGGAGAAACTGAGACCCCAGAGGGCCACCTAGCCTGCACTTTCTTTGTTAAATGTCTCTCCACTCTGCTGACACAAGATACATTCTGATGCATTAAATATCATGTGTCTTAAGAATCCTTCAATGGATATGCAGCATTTTACTTTATTAGATCAGGAGGAAAGGCCATAGGGTGCTACAAAATCAGGTCCCCCAGCAGGATAAAGTGTGGCCAGAGCCAGAAGAGGCCAGGTGATGAGCTGCCCAGACAGGCTATGAACGCACAAGCCCACAGGAGCTTCTGGGCCTTGGTGCAGGAAAGCCTGGGAGACCATTACTATGGAGCTGGGGGGTCTTTCCCATTAGATTACAGTTGTATTTTTCTAAGGAAGTATTATTTAAAGAAGACCATCATTAAGATTCTGCATTTAGATATCTGAGGCTTGGAAAGCTTGCTGAGAAACCACTTGGCTAATTGGTTTTGTAAATGGGGGAGATAGTGTCTCAGGTGACCGTAATTCAAATGCACCAGACAGACATAATGAGAACCAGGAGCTCCTCACAGCACACAGGTCAGTCCAGCCTGACTGCAGAGGCTTGGAGGTCACCACCCTCAAACCCTGCCTTCTGATGCTCTGCTGGCCTCTCATGGTGCCCTGGGAGACCCGAGGGCCCAGAGGGAAGCGTTCAAGGGCCCCACTCTCTGCAAACAGGTAAACCTGCCCAGGCCCTTCCCTTGCAAGCTGGGATCAGAGGCTGACTCACGCCTCGTGCCCTCAGATTTGTAAAAAGTAAGTAAGTAAAGGACTGGAATATGGAGACTTTCAAAACAGCTCTGTGGGTCAGGGTGCTGGAGAATGGACAGATTCATTCTCTATGTCTTTTCCATTTGCTCAGGATTTTCACTACCTCAGCAAAGCTGATAGATGAAAGTATCATTCTCCTAGGGAAGCTTCTCAGGGAGGAGACTGCATTAGAGAGGCTTGAAAGGTGACATGTCGGTTCCTGACTGGGAGCATTCAGAAGCTTCATGTAATCTGTGAGTGCTCCCTGGTCACCTTGGCCCGGTCATTCCCCGACTCTCAGTGCTCCCTTGTCTCCTTGGCCCGGTTATTCCCCGACTCTCAGTGCTCCCTGGTCACCTTGGCCCGGTCCATGCCCCGACTCTCAGTGCTCCCTGGTCACCTTGGCCCGGTCCATGCCCCGACTCTCAGTGCTCCCTGGTCACCTTGGCCCAGTCCATGCCCCGACTCTCAGTGCTCCCTGGTCACCTTGGCCCGGTCCATGCCCCGACTCTCAGTGCTCCCTGGTCACCTTGGCCCGGTCCATGCCCCGACTCTCAGTGCTCCCTGGTCACCTTGGCCCGGTCCATGCCCCGACTCTCAGTGCTCCCTGGTCACCTTGGCCCGGTCCATGCCCCGACTCTCACTGCTCCCTGGTACATTGGCCCGGTCCATGCCCCGACTCTCAGTGCTCCCTGGTCACCTTGGCCCGGTTATTCCCCGACTCTCAGTGCTCCCTTGTCTCCTTGGCCCAGTTATTCCCCGACTCTCAGTGCTCCCTGGTCACCTTGGCCCAGTCCATGCTCCGACTCTGAGTGCTCCCTGGTCACCTTGGCCCGGTCCATCCCCTGACTCTCAGTGCTCCCTGGTCACCTTGGCCCGGTCCATGCCCCCGACTCTCAGTGCTCCCTGGTCACCTTGGCCCGGTCCATGCCCCGACTCTCAGTGCTCCCTGGTCACCTTGGCCCAGTCCATGCCCCGACTCTCACTGCTCCCTGGTACATTGGCCCGGTCCATCCCCCAGCTCTTTGTGCTCCCTGGTTACCTTGGCAAAGTCCGTCCCCCGACTCTCAGTGCTCCCTGGTCACCTCGGCACAGTCCATCCCCCAATGCTGTGAGTGCTCCCTGTCCACCCTGACATGTGCATCCCGAGGTCTGTGAGGGCTCCCAGTGTACTTTGAATGGTCCCCCTGTGTCCTGCTAGCAATCAGCCAGGTATTAACATTGAGCCTTGTAGCCTGTACCTTGTAATACAGGCTGACCCAGAGATGACCCAGCACAGGACAGTTGGGATTGCATGACTGACTACTTGGGTGCTTCCTCTGTGAAATGAGAGTCTGTTTGAGGCCAGGGGCTAGGCGTGGGGTCCCTGAAAGCCCAGGTCCCATTAAAAGTAGTAAGGCCCCTTTTGTCCCTGATTATGCAGACAGTGCAAGGGAGCCTGTGTTTGCCTCAGTGGGGCAGCTGACCCTAGAACAGCATTTCTTTGCATTGGTAGAATTGATAGCCACAGCTTATTTGATTACAGTTGGAGGCTCTGGGGAGCCATTGCAGGTTTCTTATTAATAAAAATGACAGATATTTACTACAGGTACGGACACATAAAAGCTTTATATATGGGACTGGGGGTGAGGCAGTGAGGAATACGAGTGGTAGATGGCAGGAGTGGAAATCTCTGAGCTGGGTCACTGAGATTCCTCCAGCTCCAAATATGTTCAGTACTGAAATATATCTGGGGATTGGAAGAAAGTGGAAATGAACTACTGAATTCTGGAGAAATTCTTGAGGTGTAGAAGTTTGCTTGTGGCTGTGTGTGTGGATCACAGGAGATCCGCTCAGTGCATCGGACCAGGTGCTGCCGGAAGCAGGAGCATCCTCTGACAGAAAGAGACTTCTTCCCATCTAGAGGATGTGACAGGGGACACCTACATTTGGAAATGCTTGCTCAGAAGCATCTTTAATCTGCCCTTCCTCCCTACTTCCAGCTCTCGTCACTTACCCAGATCGAGTGAGGCTCTTAAACCCGTGGTGACACTGGGGGTACTTGTGTACCTGGCACCACAGGAAGAGCTTTGCTCCAGGTGTGGTCAAGCTCAGCCTGCACGTCCTTCACCATGACAAAGGCCGCTCAGGAGCCAGCACAGAAACAGATGCAGAAGATGTTTGTGTCAGGCCTTCCCTTCCATTGGTCACTGAGGGACATATGTGTAGCTCCAGTGACATGGCTCCAAATGCCTCCTTAACAATGTATGCAATATGGACACCAAAAGTAAAATGGATGACTACATCACGGATTATTCCATTAAAAAATAACAAGAAAGAAGAGGGAGTGTGTGCACGTGTGTGAGAGCCCCAGAGAGATTTGTCCCACATTATTTAATCACCGTCCCAACATGCAGAGCTAAAGACCAGTACTGCAGGTAGCGCTCTGCAGGGGTGATTTATATCCACTGAGCAGTAAAGGTTATTATCTGTGAGGCACTTTATTTACAGATGTGAATAAGCAGCAACTTTTGATTCATAAAACTGCAAACTATTTATAAAACTTAAAAAGAAAATACCTGAAGTCAGGCACGAATAAAGGCATCCATATTTTTCCCAGTTTTACTGAGATATAATAGACATATAACATTGTATAAGTTTAAAGTGTACAACATAATGATTTGATATATATACATGTATATATGTGTGTGTGTATATATATATATATATATATATATATATATATATATGATCACCACAAAAAGTTTAGTTAACATCCATCACCTCACAGTTAGAAAAATTTTTTCCCCTTGTGGTGAGAACTTTTAAGATCTACTCTCTTAGCAATAGCATCAATCAATATAGAAATGCATTATTAATAAAACACCTGGAATTCCTCCTGTCTCTGATGAGGTTCTCTCACTAGTTGACAGGAGTCAGCCAGGAAGCTGACTGCATTGGAGTCCCTTCCTATTGGTGATTTTCCCTGTATGTGCTGAGATTTGTCATGTGTTTTTAGGAATCTCCCTGCCTCCAAATCGGAAATACATGTCAAGGCAAACAAAGGAACCAGACAGAGCTTCCTGTCAGATTTGGGAGTGGGGGGGTCACCCATTAGGGAAGAGGGCAGGATCCAAACACAAGCCACAAGCGTGAGCAGCTTAGAGAAAACCCAAACGAACCCAAAAGATAAAAACTTGTAAAAATTCTGAGTGTACCAGACAGAGGAAGAAACAGATGACAGAGAGAGAGAGAGAGAGAGAGAGAGAGAGAGAGAGAGAGAGAGAGAGAGAGAGAGAGAGAGAGAGAGAGAGAGAGAGATTACCACTGTCCCCATCCTGAGAAGAACCTCTTTCCTGGGCTTCTTTTCATAAAGACAAAAAAGAAGACTCAAACTGGGCTCTTCTTGGCTTGTTTTTTCCTGCACCTGGATCATAATTTCTTTTACTTTTTACTCAAATTTTTGTCACCATTTATGGAATGTTTAGTATATGCCTGACACTCTCCTGAGTATTAGTTAATCTAACTCTGTCACTCTTCACTGCATTTCTCCCACATCGAATATCCGACTAGTGAGCGTGCAGAAGCAGGAGAGCCAGAGCCGAGAAGGGGCAGGCGCTTATCTTCCCTGAATGTTTGCTAGCGATCAAGGTGTGTTGACCTGAAATGGAAAAGCAACAGGAAGCCAGGAATGAGCTGCTCCAGAAAAGTCTAGCCCCAACCCCTTGCTATGTTGCTTACGTGGTAGTGTAGACTTCTCACTTCTCTGAATTTTAGATACTTTCCTCAGAGACTTAACCCCTCTCATGGGGATCCTAAAGAGATGTGCAAAGAAAACTTAAAAAAATAGGATCAAAAATGTCAAGTAAAACATTTAGCATTTGGTTGCTTGGAATAAGAGTTTGAAAACATTGATTTGGACTAGATGGCTTGTCTCTTTCCCTGAAATCAACTGAAGATTTTGCTACCAGGCTACACAAAAGCAGCAGGAAGACAGTTCTGTGGACACCGTCAAACTTGATTATAAGCTGGTATCCAAATCATAACTGTGGCATCCCAGCCAGGACGCCCTGCAGGGTGGGGCCCTGAGTGGGGGCTGCATCATGGGGCTGCATTGGGCCTTTCGTGACAAGTTCAACCCCACTGGTGACTCACTGCCGTTTTGCACAGCAAATTCTGTGTGACCTCATTGGACTTCTGAAACCCAAGATGAAGTTTACCATCCTTAAAATATTGTGTGAATCTGAACTGAATATATTTATCCTGTAGCTTGATTGTTGAAAATGGCTAGAATCATCCACAGGAGGAACTGAAATTCTAATCACTACCCACGTACGTTCTCAGCCCCGATTCTTTCTCACGTGTTCTCTCAGGATGCTGATTGATACTTTTCAAATTGTGGGGCCTTCGGGCTGAATGACCTTGTGATGTCCTGACCCATGGTCAGTGTCATGACCAGGGCCTCCTGCCACCCACCAGCCAGGGCAGCCCCATCTGTCTCATGTCTCAGGCCAGCTGTCTGGACTAGCACAGGTAGCCCTCCCTGGTCTGAGGGGTAAAACTTACCTGAGGTTCAAATCCCCTGGGTCTCCCCAGCTGATTTTCTGCTAGTCTTTTTCCTAGTAAGCAGATACTTGCTTTTCCAGACCAAATCTCTAGCAGTTGCTGAACCATGAACCACTTCTTGGAGCTGGTGGTTCCATGTCCTATAAGGAACACCACCTCTGAAAAGCAAGAGCTTCTGAAGAATGGAGCCCAGGAGAAATGGAACAAATGTGGATTGTGCCCAGACTCACCAGAGGTCCTGCTGGCATGGTCAAGCTGTCTTGCACCTGTGTTAGGTGGTGTGGGGGCGCCTGGAGGCCCTCCAGGCCTGCCTACCCCTGGAGTCTGGTGGATGGCTTTTTTCTTTGTTTTCTTTTAGTGACGATGTCTCTTTGGCTGGAAAGGAACTTTTTTTCCCTTGAAAATCCTGCCTTAAGTGAAAAAATAGCACCTGGTCTTAGACCCAAAAGCTCTGTTGACCCCCTGCTGTGGATGTGTGGGTGAGGGGACCTCATGCAGTTACAGAACTCCCTGGGGAGGATAAATGAGAGGATCACGAACTCAGTAAAAGTGACTAAATGCTGTGGTGCATGCCATGCTTTTGGGTTTTGCCTTCAGGGTTTGGGGACATGCTTGCTTCCACTGGCAAATGCTCTTTGATGTCTCCTAAGTCAGGATATGTGTACCTTCAGAGTGAAGAAATCACAAAGGGCCCATTTGTTCACTATTAAGCTCCTGGAAAAAATGAAAAGAGGGAAAAGAAAATGATTGCTTTTTAAAAATTGGTTTCATTTTACCAGTGGAATAGAGACCAATACGGTGTCCAAGAGAAGTTGTTTACTGAGTATTTAGGGTTGAAGGATTATTAGTTCTTGGTGACTTCCTGCGTGACATAGGACAAATTTTAAAATTTCCTGTATGAGAAATGAAGGCACTACCCTTTAACTAGCAAGATCATATAGGCCTGTTCTGAAGATTATTCCATGCTTATTTTTACTCACTGCCAGTTGCTGGCCTAGGGAAGGCCAGGCACATGTGTGCTTGTTGACAGCCTGGGCAGGTGGGCCCAGAGCTCTCAAGGTTGAGCCTTTCCTTGGCCTGTCTGGGAGGAGTGTGTCTCTTGGGCAACCAGGTGCTATCAATGATGGATGGTCTTGAACCACAGATGTGGAGGAGCAAGATCATAAAGGGGACATAGGTGGATGAAAAAAAGGAAGGTAGAAACTGAGAGCCTACAGGATATGCCATTAGAAGACTAGGTTAGTGCGGCCCCACTCATTCATGCGCTCAGTGCATGCATGCAAGGTGCCAGGTATCGGGCACATGCTGGGCATTTGGTGGTCGGGCGGGCACTGCTCCCTACTCCCCTGGAGCGTATGGTTTCATGATGATGACAAACATTAAACACATTAGACAAAGACATTCAACATATGCAACACATGCATATCTGTTATGTTGTGGAGTAAGATGTCACATTTAGAGTCTTAGATTTTTTCACTCTCATCACAGGGGAATGGGGGTTGTGACTTAAATTCAGAAAGTACTGCTCGAGACGAGGCTCAACATAAATACTGTTGCTAATAGATGAGTTGCTTGCTGTGTTATGAAAAAGGGAGCCTACTAATGAAAAATCTGGGCTCTGGAGTGGTGGGGTTGGGTTTGAGACTCTCTGGCTGTATGATTTTCACCATAGAAATGGGAATAGTGATAGTGCTGGCATGTACAATACTGAGCATAGCACTCGTATAGTGTCGGTAACTATTACTTTCTACTTATTATTATTATCATGATTGCTATTATTACTGTCTTTGTTGTTATGTTGAGTAAAATAGCTATGGTACTGTGCCAAAAGTAATCTTGTAGGTCTAGAAATCTTCTAGGACCTTGATTTATGAGAAAGTTGAAAATTCACCATTCTTGGGAAAAACATTGCACATTGGAGGTGTGAAGTTGATCAGGTCTAAGCTTATTATCACAGTGGGTATATTGTGTATCAAAAGCTGTTTCTAACAATTCCACTTCGAGTGTATGCCCAAAAGAATTGAAAACAGGTGATCAAACAAATACTTGTTCATTCATGTTTATACCGGGAGTGCCAAAAAGAATCTATACAAATTTTAAGAGATGTTATCTCTGCTCAAGCAGTAGTTCTTCATAATCAGAAGTGTCTGGATGCTGATGGTAACCACTTTGAGCACCTCTTATAATTGGAGAAGTCAAACGTGACTTGTATTCATCTTTTGTTCTGGTATATATTGAATATTACAATTTTAATAGTTTTTTCCTTTCTTAAAATGTGTATACATTTTTTTGTGTGGCACCTTCTATAGTAGCAATAATCGCTAGAGTTAAAAGGTGGAAACAACCCAAGTGTCCATCAATGGATGAAAGGATAAACAAATCTGGAATATACATACCATGGACTATTCTTTAGCCATAAAAAGAAATGGAGTACTGATACCATGCTACAACTTGGATGAACCTTGGAAACATTAGGGTCAAAACAAGCCAGCAGCAAAAGATCTCATATTATAAGATTACATTTATATGAAATGTCCAGGGCAGATAAATCCATGGAAACAGAAGGCAGATTGGTGGTTTCCAGGGGGTGGGGGAAGGAGGGAATGGAGAATAATTGCTTAATGGGTATGTGGTTTCCCTTTGGCATTATGAAAATGTCTTGAAACTAGATAGAGGCAGCTGTACAACATTGTGAATGTAGTAAATGCAACTAAATTGTTCACTTCAAAATGGTTAATTTTATGTTATGTGAATTTCACTTTAATAAAATGGCTAGTTCTAAGTACCTCTTACATTACAATATTTGTAGATTACCATGATACCTTGTTTATATGACTTCAACCTTTACAAATAATGCAATATTGCCCTCTCTGAACATCCACCCGGATCAACTTCCATCATTTAAAAAAAAAATGTGTTCTGTGCTTGTTTGCTTTATTCCACCAATAGCAAGGGCCTGACTTTAATCTTTCATGAACTTTGAATAATCATCACGCATGTGTTTAACATTCTTTGCTGCCACGTGGTGAGACCACAGGGACTGACCAATGAGATAGTCACCCTACCCTTTCTTTTGATCTGGAGAAGTTGGACAGAGTTGGGGCATCCCAGGGGAAATCAGATGACCAGACTTCACTTTACATGTTTGTGATAATATTGGTAAATTACTCAGAACCGTGCCTGGCCCTTAGAGACAGCTCCCTGAGTGCTTGTTAATATGATCTGAGGAGGGTTGACCCTCCATTCAGTTCAACAGACATGGGAAGTCTGCTGTGCACTGGGCACCATAAGGTACTGGGTCCATGAAGAAATCAATGGCCCCTGCCCTCTCGGCTTTTCAGTTTCCCTGGGCTATGGGGCAACAGTTTTTCTCACTGGTTTGGGGTGTTATTTGTTCATTTTGAGATTGTAATTTGTTCCAAATTATCAAGGAGACTAGAAATCTTAGTAATAAAATATGTAAATCCGTTGAGAAGCACTCACAGTGTAACCTGTACCTACCTGACACCCATCCTTTCTCCGGTCTGTGGGATAGTTGCCACTTTCAAGTTCAGGGATAGCCAAGGTTATTTGGGCACTTGATTACCTGAGGCATTTTTTTAAGAAGTCCATTCTTCATTTTGCTTTTTGCTGGCTGGCCTCCCTTTCCTCTCTAATATAGCCACTTCCCTGTCTCCCCTCTAATGATAGTTTATGGAGCAAGGCCCTAGTTAGAGGGGTCTGAAGGGTTCAGGGAGAACTGGTAATAGGAGGTAAGCTTTTCCCTTCAAGGTCAGTTGGTTTTTCAAGTACACTGTCAGTTTATGGAGAGTAAAATTCATTTAATCTGACATTAGCTGCAGTTGTGGAATGGATTTATAACCCACGTCAGTTACAGCTGGGTGTGGGAAGACAAAACATACTCCCATTTGAGCCTGGTGGCTGGGCCCAGGGTTTTCATCCCACAGAGGATTTACATGGTTGGGTTGTCAGAGGGGAACTCAACAACTGTTTATTCCAGTGGCATTTGCTCTCCCCAGGCAGAGTGATTCTGATCTGGAGATGGTTGAGGCCATCCTTTGGTTAAACGTGCTGAGGATTAGTGTTAGAAAGCCCTTTATTTCCCAGGGTCAGTGTCTGACTCTGTTGGAGCAGGCATTCAACTGAAAACCAGAAAACGCAAAAATAAATATTCTCCCACATGACCAAATGTGCAAATCTACATGTTCTTGGAGGCGGCAACACTTTCATAGCTTAGAAGAATAAAAAATCATTTGCTCTAAAGAAGGGTCATGGTTAGACCAATATGGGATTAGATCTTTGGGACCTGGGTTGCATTGCTAGCAAACATGTATCCCTCAATAAACACAGCAGGTATTATTGGGGCAAGCCTGGTGATAATGGCCAGAAAATAACTCTAACAAAGTCCAGACCTATCCGAAGAATGAAAACCGTCTCCGGGACCCAGAGAGGGCTTGAAACCTTCTTTTAGTCATTGCTAAATGGGACTCGTTCAAGCTACTTAGGGCTTTGTTTTTCTGTAAAATGGATGCAGTAACTGAAGAAAACTTGTATTTCACATGTATATGGTGAAACTAAATGATACAATTACTATCATTATGTCATGAGTGCTTTGAGCAAGATGCTGGACAGATCAGAACTGTTACCGGGCAAATAGTCCAAGTCAGATAGAGAATACCTTAAAAAAAAGTCTCCATCATTCCAGTGTGATTGCCAGCTTCCTCTGTTGTTTTGCATGTAGAGATGTCAGTCGTGATTTATTTATATATATCCTACCTAGTTCCTGAAAGGATTTCAGGCGTCTTTTAGAAATAATATAGTTAAGCAAAATAAAATAATCTCAACTGATGTGAGAAAAAAGTGAAATGAGGGAAGTAGAGATGAAGTATGGAACAGTTGGCCAACAGCGTCTCATTGAGCGCCTGTGACATGCCAACCAGCCATTGTTCTAGACGCTGGGAGTACAGGTGAAGTCAGTGTCACATGGGCTGTCCCTGTGTGCTTAGAACCCACAAGACGTGAGTAGGGATGTAGGAGGACAATGTGTCTTTATTATTTAGTTAGAAACAGATCCCAGAATTTTAGCTGCATTGGTGCCAGGTGTGTCCGCTATTTTGGATTTTTCACACTGGCCTCTCCCTCCATTTGTGTAGTAACCTAAATGTGATTCTGACATCGGTCTTACTGAGGTTTGCAGATAATGGCTGGATTGGATTTTGAATTGATTCTTTTCCTAGTGTCATTTAATTTGAGGTCCTTTATGTGACCCACAACTCGGTTATGGAAATCACCTTCATGCTCTCAGTTCCTACGACTGTGTAATTTCATAAGATTTAGTATCTTCTGTGAAGAGTCTTACTTCTGTTAGGACATTTAGCAGCTGCCTGCACCTCTGAGCAGTCCGTGGAATACCAAGTAACAGGCACTGATTCAGTTGAAAGTACCTCCCTGAGACTTGCTGGGCTGCACTGCTGTTATTTATTACCTGTGCTGCCCTGCATGTGCTCAGAATTTACTTTGGATCAAATAGGCAGTGCTCAGGTTGGATCTCCATTTCTCCCACTCAAGGCACCATCCCATTCATGAGGAACCCCAGATGTATCGTGTGACAACTGGATCATTGACCCCAAGCATACTGGTAGATGGATGCATAGGCTTGGGGAAATGATTACTTGGAAAATTACATTCTTATTTCTGCCTGGTGGTCTTACATCTTGAAAGTGGTGAAACAGTGGCCAGGTACCTTAAGACTCTTTCCTCTTGAAAATGAATTACGAAGGTATTTCTTTTGCTTGCAGCCACTGCAGTAATTCACCAGCCCTATTTTGTCTGCACTCATTGTAGAGGATGTTTCCTTACGTTGGCGGTGGACATGGTTTTGGCAGGGCTGTTGCTTCCGCTGCCCTGGCGTACATGCAGAGCAGGCTGGAACCCATGGCCGGTGTGGCCCAAGCAGCTTTGGGCTGGGGCTTGTCAATTTGTCTGAGGGAACAGGGCATTTCTTCTTTCACCTTGGTGTTCAGTGCTCTCTGCTCAACTACAATAAATAAAATAAACCCAATGAACAAAGGTTGGCAACGAGGCACATAGACTTGCCAGTGGGGAAGGCTGACCATGTGATTACCGGAGTGAAACACTGTCAGTCAGCCAGTGCCTCAATACTGCTGCGTAACAACCCACCCCAAGAGTCCATAGCACACATCCGTGGGCATTTACTGCTCACTCGCACTTGTGAATTTTGGCTGACGTATACTTGTCTTGGCTTCAAGGTGTCGTTGGGATCAGGTCTGTTGCATTTGACTTCTGCTTCCTTTGGACCAGCAGCCTCCTGAAAAATGTTCTCATGACAGAAGGCAAGACCGCAAGAAAGCAAGCCCACTTATGCCCAACTCAGACACTTTTCAAGCCCTTGCCTGTGTCATGTCCACCAGTATCCCATTGGCCCATGCAGGTTGCATGGCTAACCCAAAGTTAAGTTGTGGGGAAGTGTACCCCACAGAAGTGGAGGGGGAAGGAGTATTTGCCGAGTAATAATCTGCCCTGGCCCTGTGTGAATGTGTACTTTCAGCAATGAAGAAAAACCAGTAATTTTTGGTCTGTAGGCTTCTTCACCCCAAAGTTGGTAGGCATGTGCTTGACTTGGAGGTGACTTTTCTCCCTGGATGTGAAGCATGAAAGAAAGTAAGGGGTCTTGGAGACTGCTTTGGCCATTCATTTGATGACCAATACATTTATTGCCTACAAAAATCATCCACGTGGCCTTGAGAGGCAGCCTAAGAATTCTAGTCCAGATTCCACACACGCATTTGGGGAAGAGGCTTAAATGTTCTATGCTAATAAGCTTGCTGAGAGATTTGTTCACTTCTGAAGGAGGTGATTTACCTCCAACCCTTTCCACCCTCTTTGTTGCTTTTTTAAAGCGGGCAACCATGAGAGGATTTCAGTGACCAATGAGGGGCTAGTGAAGATGTGAGAACGCTGACAGTTAGGCTACACCTGCAGCTATAGGATCTCGTAGGAAGTGGCATCATCCAAGTGGAGGCTTCCATCACTCTCCTTGTCCTGCCTTTGGGGTCTTTCTCCACCTTGTGAGGCTGGTGAGACCACGGAGGCTTTAGCTGGGGAAATTGCCATACCTCCCTATCCCCTCACTGACAGCCTGAAGGGCCAGGGGTGGAGTGAGAAGCACACACAGTTGCCTACTTGGTGGGATTTAAAGGACATAGGATGCATTCCTTCCCCACCCCCTCACCTTTTCCCAGAAATGTCCTTACCACCCTTTCCTTTTGGAATTCTACCATTGGAATTTCCCACTTTTGCAGCTCTTGTCAGCTAGCTTTTCCTTTGAAACTTAGTGCCCTTGGGAGCAAGGATGCCAAACCATTACAGATGTTGACCTGCTTGCCAACTGTTTGGTTCCTCAAATTGATCCCAAGCTAAGACAGCTTGGAGCCTGGCCCGGTGAGAAGGGGACAGGGGAGGATTGCGTTTGAGGGGAAGGGTTAAGGATGTCTGTATCAGCAGTGGGGGATACTGGCAGGACCTGGCCTGTAATGAGGATTAGGGTGTGGGCCCTTAGGGGCCACTGGGCAACTAGGGAGTGAGAGGCAGCTAGGAAATGGGGGGCACCAAAAACAACTGTTGCTGAGGTCATGGCTTCTCGGGCTGTGCTGCTTTGGGGTAGGAGTGGCAGAGATTTGGGTCTTCAGAATGCTAAACAGATAACCCCCTTTCTTCTTTTCTTTTTATACCAGAACACAACATAGTTCTTTTCTCTCTGCTTTTCAGGGGCTCCTTCTTTCTCACTGCAATGCTCAGAACCATAAACACCTTGGACATCTACAATTAACTTTAATGATCTGCACCAGTGAAGGGAATCAAAGCCACATGAAACACAGAAAACTGGCCGCTGAGAATGCAGTGTAAAATCCTAGCATGTTAGCACTGGAAGGGAACTCAGAGGCTTCTCAGTTTCACCCCCTCATTTTGCATCCAAGGAAACTGAGGCCCAGGGAGGGCGGAGGACTTGCCAGGTGTCCCACAACCCAGACAGCAGCCCTCCTGCTTCTCCATGTCCCACCGCTGAGCATTCACCACTGGGGAGGGTCATGAGGGACCCAGCCTGGCGGCCGCTCAGCAGTGGGGGAGGGGAAGCAACAGGGAGTCACTCTCTGGGTGACTGTGGACCAGAGTGGGGCCTGACTGGGGTGATAATCTGATGCTAGCCCAAGCAGGAAAGAAATGCAGGGATACAATTTCCCAATCCTTGAAAACATTAAGTAAGGAGTTTCTAAGCTCAAAAGCTTTGCACCAATAGACAGTGTCGGTGATTAAACAACTGTTCTGCTATTTCGCACCAAAAGGTGCCTGTATGGTGTATCTGGATGAGCTGAAACGGGGTTCACCCGAAATGGGTCCATGACTTAAGAGTGTTGTGGGTTTTGTTTAAACAAGGACCCCATTTGTCTCTCCATTTATTGAGCACCTCCTGTGTGGTCAGCTGTCCTCTGTCCATTACACATTACTGTATATAAGCATAAGCCTTTGGAAGCAGATATGTTACGCTCACTGCAAATGTGGAAAGTGAAGTCCCGGGCCATTAGGAACTGACACGGGGTCACCTATGTAGAAGCGGTGATGCAGATTCAAACACCGGTCTGCGATCTGGGCAGCTGCAGGGCCTCGGGGCCTGACTCCTGCCACACTGTGCTCAGAGGGGGAAGGGGGGAGAAGGAGGGGACTGATTATTAGAGACGGGAATGGGTAGAGCTGACATCCCTGTGCTAAATGGAGCTCCACCGTGACACGGTCCCGAACTTGAACTTGCTCTAGTCATTTGCTGGGACTAGGAAAGTGAGGGGAGCGAATGGCTCTGCCAGCTTTGCTGCTGTGACACTTTCAGTTCCCAGGTGGGAGTTCCCTCTGTCCCTGCATCAAGCACAGGCATGCTGGGTGAGTCGGGCAGTTTTGTGGGTCCGACTGTGGCGCGTGCATCTCTCATGGTTTGGCTGCAGCAGAGTGTGTGAGAAGGGATGACGGTGGGTGCTCCGCTGCGGGGGAACTGAGGATCGGAGCCTTTTTAATCAGGCCCTAGGTCTGCGCGTTGGAAAAGTGCTATGCTTAATTTGAACATAATGTGTTTTGAGTGAGCAGCTGCCAGAGTTTCCACAGTTCTCGACTTCAGGGTAGAGCTAACTCGTGATGATGGAGTGGCTGTCGACTTGGGAAGCAAACCTACAAGGTGATTCTGTGGAGATGAGCACACCCACCATCCTGGGGTGTGGGGGGCACACAGACCATCCCGGGTTCAGCCAACTATTCCGGGGTGGAGCACAGCGACCATGGCGGGGCGGGTGGAGGGTTTGGGAAGGGGAGCACAGACTGTCCCTGAAGTGGGTAGAGCTGACATTTTCTGCCTCCAGGGGGCAGAACCTAGAGAGGCTATGGGGGGAGTGGCAAGTGTAGGTTGGAGAGGAGGAGCCTGTGGCAAGCTGAATGGTGTTGCCAGGCCACTGCAGAGAACCAGTGCTCGGGTCCCAGGTGCTGCCTCCTGGGGCGTGCCGGAGGGAGTGCTGAAGGCACCTGAGCTGGCACCGCCCTGGCTGGAGCCCCATCTCTAATTGTGCTGCAACTTAGGGAGGGAAGGCGCTTGCTTTGCCTGTTTGTATGGTTTGGGGTTGTTACCTTCCCAAGGGACCAAGTTCTGATTGGTTTGGGTAGCAGCTGTTTTTATCTTATTTTATTTCCATGTGTGTTTATTGGGGTTAAATCTTCATGCGTCCTCCGCACATTAATGAAGGGAGAGACAGTTCGTGCGTGTGTGAAGACGGGATTGCGTTCTTTAGTCATGTTCACAGTTGATATAAGCTGCCTGCTTTTCTTAACCAAAAGAATCCACCCCAGGGAAGCAGTGACCTTGGGGTTTGCTGAGATGCCAAAATATGGGTGTGGAGTAAGTGGTGAACTCAAGGAGCCTTCCAGTCATGACCACATCAAGAAGGCCCTGGGTTCACTGAGACAGGGCTGCCCTGACCTTCAGAGCTCTGGCCTGCGGTAGGAGGTATGGGATGGCGTAGGCATCCCCTGGGCCAGAGCTCCTGTAAGGGCCGGGAGCTCTCAGTGGAATAGATAGTGCAGCGAGCCTGTTCACTCACTCCGCACCCATCCTTACAACGGAGGTGCATGTGCTTGGGTTAATTCCCTTAAAGCAGGTTTGGCTGATCATTTTCTTTTACTTTTCAACTTGATGTTTTTGTTTTATGATTTAGAAATCAGAAAGGCCAAAGGAGAAAGATGCAGAACTCCATCACGACCCAACAGTCCGTTTCTGTGTCCTCTAGGCCCAGTGCCTGGGTGCGGTGAGGGTGTCACTGGAAGCAGGGCAAGTTGGAGGGGGTCCTGGCAGCCCCCTGAGGACTCAGGGAGGCCCACGAGGGGCCTGAAGAAGGTGTGGGGAGATGTGGTATGACCCAGGCGATGATGTGGGGCAGGTGTGTGCAGCTCACGGAGCCCCAGGATCCTCATATGTGAGAAGGGGTAAGAGTAGCTGCTTTGCAGGAATTGAATGAGGGTGACAGGGAACTCTGTTCACAGACAGAAGGTAAGTCAAGACTTGGCCCAGGGCTAGGTTCACGGGCAGCACCATTGAAGGCAGCAGGATGATACATTCTGAACGATAACTGGGAACACCTCGTTTTTTCAGAAGTGTCTGGTGTGGTCCACGGGAGACGCCTGGGCACGGTAGCCCAGCTCTGCTGCCTGCCATGCACACCTAGCATGGCTGGCTTCTCACTTGGGAGCTGGGCTGGAGGCCCTCTGTTCAAACTCACCAGCTGGATGAAGCCTCTCTGAATTGTCCCTGAGGGGAGTGGAGCCCCTCCTGCAGCCCCTGTGGCCCCATTGCTGGCCTCCTCCAGGTAGATCTCCCCTCACCGGGTTGAAATCGAGTGTTACAGTGTCTGTTCTACTCAGCATCGGGCACCCCGAGGGAGTGGGAGTGGCACTGCCCAATAGAAGGGACTCAGAGATGCCAGATGAACCCAAGAACCACTCGTGTTATCCACAGAGGTTTCAGGAGACACCAGTGAGGTGTGGGTTGCCCCTTAGGGTGAGATAGGGTACATGGTACAGGGAGGGTGGGATGAATTTTGGCTTTTTTCTAATAGTTGGGGCTGTGGGACAGCAGGTGCAAGGGAGGTTTTGTAGAGGAGCCAGCTCGGGTATCCTGCATTCCGTGTTTCAATGCTCACAGGGACCCAGGAAGGAGGGGACATGAGCTTCCTTTTGTACATTAACAACTGCAGAATCAGGGATGTTAAATGGCTGTCCCAAGTCACAGAGATGTTAAGTGATGGACTTGGGATTTGAACTTGGCTTCGCCTGGCTTCAAAATTTGTGTTCATTTTCTTAACGTCCTCGTGCAGTTCCCTTACAGAGTCAGAGCGTCTGTCCTTGGGAGGAGAGCCCAGGCTGGGTGCTAAGCAGCAGGGACCTGGCGCAGAGGGCTCTTATGCATGGACGTGCAGCTGCAGCACGTGTAAAGTGACCTCAGATCCCATCCCAACGCCAGAGTTCTGGGTTTTGGACCCACTTTCTCCCCCACAATTCTGTTTAGAGTTGTTGTTCTGTGAACGCTTGAGCCTGGCGTAGGAAAAACCTGTGGGGAAGGTGGTGACGTCACTCCACACGGACTTCCAGCTCCTCATCAATGTTGACAGGGCGAGTCCTTTGTTGCTGGCGCATTGGCCTTTCCATTTCTACTGGTAATAAAGGATCCTGAAAGGACATGACCCTACAGGTCTTGTAGAGGAGGCAGCTCTGGGGGGATGGGTTGGAAGGCCCCCAGTTTTCTCATCTGTGATATGCCTCTCAGAAGATTCGTTTTGGAGGTCACATCATTTGGGTGTTGCTGGTTTTCTTAAGCACATTCATTCTATTGATAACAGTGAATATCACTAACGGGCATTTTTCTTCTCAAAGCATTCAGGGACTGATAGTGACCAACGTTATAGAATAAGTTGGAAGAGATGAACTAGGTGAAACTCTGTGTTTAAATGCCCTGCGAAGCAGTAATGGGGTGGTTTTCGCTGGAAGAAGGGTGTGGAGTGGCGTCCGTAAGCCTGCGGGAGACCACTGTCAATTTTATGGGTGAAAGGGTGTAGTTGAAGTTTTGGTTACTTATTGAAACTCAGGCAGGCTGGGCAGAGCCACTTAAATGTTGACCTCTGAGAGCAGCTCCACTGTTGGGCATGTCTCCATTGTGGTGTGTGTGTGTGTGTTAAGATGACCTTTGGCCCCAGGTAGGATGATGCTTCTGAATAAATGGAATTTAAAAGATCCACACTGGGCTTATCTGCTTTCCTGATGACAGGGTTTGAGAAAGTCATGAAAGACATTGCAGTCTCACAACATCAAAAGTGAATTCCGTGTAGGGAACGGCTGCCTCTCCTAGCACGTGCTGTCATGCGCTGTGCAACAGGTGCTGTTGCTCTGCAACCCAGCTGCACCTGTCTCCTCAGTGCCCGGAGAAAAAGCATGACACAGAAACAGCTCATTATCCCACACCAACCATGAAAGAACCCCTGGCGAGAGGAGGGGTTGTGTGCGAGGTGGAGCTTTCCATGGAAAGCTGCTTTAAAGAGAACACCAATCAATGCCCAGAGTTCGCATTCTGGTTTGGGGGCTGCCACTCCGGCCACGTGCTGGGGGTGCCATCATTGTGGAGCTGAGACGCCTGAGAGCTCTGGAAGGGCTGCTGAAATAGCAAGTGTTAATAGCTGGATTAAGCCGGCCTTTCCAAAGCAGTGATACAGAATGTTTTGTCTTAATTAGACTTAAGGCATGGACTCTCCTGTGGCTTTGCTCTCTGCGTGGTGCCCTTTGTTAGCATATGTGGAAGTGGCATGTTAGTGCATGCAGGTGCACCCAGACTTGCAGGATCCTTGAGTGCCTCGCGAAGGAGCACAGTGGGCGAGGTGGCAAACCTTGCTCCATTCACGCCCTGGAACACATTCATGCGATGCCTGGAACCTGCTGTGTGTCTTCTGCAGTCCTGTCTGAGAGTTCTGTGGGACAAAGGATCCCCTTTTGACTTATGGAATCTTGTTTCTGCATCTGGCAAGGACCCGTGATCCAGTGTGAGGAAGCTGTGGCCTCTTAGATTCAGCAGTGTGTGAGTCTGAGTATTAGAGAAGGTTTCTTCCTTCCTCGTCCTGGCCTCCTCGGCTTCATAGCTGATTGCGGAGACCAAGCCTCTGCGTGGTTTGAAACCATGAGCTCTCCTTCCTGCCCAAGCACCTTTATGTACCTTCTTCCATGGTGTTCTTGTTTCTCTTTCCCTTCACGTAGGTTGTGTCCTTATTTGCGCAGATTTTCTTTTGGCTCTGGGTTGTAAGGTTCTGTGGCCTGCAAGATAGTTTGCTAGAATAAACTGTGATATTTAAGTAAGGTCTTGGTAAAAATAGGACCTCATGCATATGAATAAAATGATGCTTTTGCCGTTGAGAGATGGATATCTAGCCAAGAGTCATTCAGGGGCAGAAAGGAAAAGTATGTGGTGATCAGAGCCCGGGAATCCCGGTGCCTGTACCTGTGGATTTTCAAAGTAACTTTATCCTAGTGTTTTATTTCACTTTCAGTTCTTAAAGTAAGGGATGGGCAAAAGGATGGGACCAGTTTCCAGGTCACTCTGAGAGAGGAAATGTAAGTAAAACAGATTTAGTTGTGATGACTAAAACATGTGCTTGGGGATGTTTTTGATCCTCCTGGAAGGAACTGGGGATGGCGCTCGGCCTGGCTGTATTGAGCCACGGCCCTCATAGCAATCAGAAGGACGCATGAGAGACTGGAGCCCGGTGATGCAGGGACGGCCCTACGAGGTGTCCTGTGACAGTCATTACTGTGATGCACCATCTCTCCCAATCTCGCAGCAATCCCGCAGGAGGAGATACGTTTTTATCATCCAAGTGGTACAGATGAACTGACTAAAACCCGGAAAGAATCGGTGGTTTGTTTAAGGGCAGGCAGCCGCCAAGTGCGGCCTGGAACTGGGACGGAGGCGCTTGGGGCCGAATGGTACACAGCCTTCCTCACAGCTTAGCCCCCCGATGGGCCCCCAGGGCCTGGGCAGTGAGCACAGGCTGGCTCACTGTGACCTAGAAATCCTCGATTAGAGCATGCAAGGAGGTCTGCACACAGGTCCTTCATCCATAATTCTGAAATCCATACAGCTGGAAACTGCCAAGTTATATCCCCCTATGTGTGGTATAAACTCATTTGACAGGGAACCTTGACCTGTGCTATCATGAGTCTGATAACAGTGACATGTATGTTTCCCTGCAGAAATACATTGCATGGCAGGACCGACAGGGAAGATGTGTAACACAGGGGAGGTTCGAGTCTACCCTTCCAAAGACTCAACATTTCTCAACTCCTAAGCCCCTGTGTCCTGAGGGCAGCCCATGGGGTCTGCTTCTGAAGGACAAGTGAGCAGCTTTCCGATCCCATACCGATCCCTGTTGGGGGGACACTAGGAAATACTACGTTGCTGACTGACTTTCCCCAAGTGCAGGCCACCGGGCCCGCATCCATGTTTGCTCTCTCCTGGTGTCTGTTACTTACGCACGTACTCAGACCATGACAGTGGCACACACCTCATGGGGGTGCTATTGGGTTATTGGAGATTAAAAAGGGATGGCGATCACAGGACACAGAATTTTGCCTTTTTAAAAATTTCTCCAAGCAGTTGGTTTCTGGTGGTTCCTGTGAGTAGCCATTTGGCCTCCCCTGTGTGGGTGGTCCCGAGACCTGTGTGGTGACCACAGTCATATCCTTATTCCTCGTACCCTGGTAGAAAAGCTGTGCCAGTATCTGCAGACCTTCTTGACTCCAAACTACAGCTCTGAGTAAATGGGCACATTTTTTGTACACTTATCAAGAACATTAAAAAAAAAAAAAATTAAATTTTTATTGGGGAACGGTGTGTTTTGTGTTTCTCCAGGGCCCATCAGCTCCAAGTCATCCTTCAATCTAGTTGTGGAGGGCACAACTCAGCTCCAAGTCCAGTTGCCGTTTTCCATCCCATACAGGAATTGAACCGGCAACCTCTAACCAACTGAGCCATCCAGCCACCACCCCCCCCAACATATTTTTTTTGAGGTGCTCAGGCATATTAGGGCTGCCCAGGAGTTAGAGCACACCAGGTCTGGGCACCACTCTCAGGTAGTTTACACGTGACCCTACAGAGCTATTCTCCCCCTTGACTCTGTGTGTGCCCAGGAGGCAGAGCTGTCTGAACAACATCCCCAGCGTGTGGTGGGATTTGTCCCCCAGGAAGCACGTGCAAGAGGAGGACCCATGGAGCAGGATATTTACCTCCCGTCGCCTCCTTCCACAGAGGCCTCTGCTCATGTTGCAGACCCTCTGCATGGGGTGCTTTTCTCCAGTTCTGTAAACGTTACTCTCCTTCCCCTCCAGGCTCAGGCTGTTAAATGCATCCCCCATGTTGCTAGTCATAGGGTGCTGTGCTGCCTGTGATGCAATGTCCACACTCAGTAAATTTTCCTTTTATAGGCTCTCCCCCGTTACCTAGTTGAGTGTACCACCTCTCTTCTTCCAGGACCTGCCTGATAAAACTATCAAACCAAAAGAGTGGGTCACTTCTCAGGGTGGGCATTTGAGTGGCTAATTGCCATAGGCTGGGAGTTGGCTACTCTCAATTTGTTTGCCTCAGTCTCATGCCCCTAAGCTATCTTATATGCCCCAAAAATGAGGTTACCAAGAAAACACTTTTGTCAATCGGTGGTCATTGGCACCAGTTCAATGCCAACAGTAATCCCCAGCTTGGGGTGAAGAAGGGAACTTTATTCAGTGCAAACTGCTCATTGTGATAGAGCAGGGCTGTGAGAGCAGCACGGCTATGGAACAGCTCCCTAGTGTTACAGCTCAATCATGAAGCAGCACAGCATGGCTGTGAGGTGGCCCTGGGGCGACGTCCCTCTCTGGCTAGACAGCTCTGCTCTGCTCTGGTCTGCTCCAACTGCTCTGGTCCAGTTCCCTCTGTTTCATTCCACTCTGCCCTGTGCTGGTCTCCTCCATTCTGCTCTGTTCTGCTCCAGTGAGATATCTTCAGTGTTTCAGCTCCAGCTGGGGAAATGCAATCTTTAGTCTTTGGTGGAAAGGGAAAGTGTGCTCCATGAGCCAGAGCGGAGCTGACTTATATAGACAGAAGTTCCCCACCCTGGTCCCTGATTGGTTCGTCCTTATGCAAATGAGGACTACAAATCATCGCAGTTTGGTTCAAAGGCACTGTCCTGATTGGTCAGATTGGAGCCTCTCTGATTGGTCGATGAAGATTGAATGGGGAAGTCTCAGTCCTATTGGTGGAAATAGGATTCTAGGAACTCCTTTATGAGGGCTGGCTCAGAGGGCAGAAACAGCACAGGAAGGAAGTTCAGTGCAGGAGGCAGGCAGTTCAGTGCAGGCTTGTCCCTGAAGCATGGTTTGCGTGAGAGTGCTCTGTGTAGTCATGGGTGCTAGGTTCTGCTTTTAAATTTGAGCCACTTTAGCCACCAGGGGCCCTTCTTAGTAGGCATCTTCTTTTTCAGGGTCCACACTTTGAACTTCTGCCTCTAAGAAGAACTGGGGAAATCTAGACACCCTGCATTTGCAACTATTTGGAAAAGGCAAAAGAATCCAAATCCTGGGCTTCGTAAAAAAAGGAAGTTAAAAATCAGGATGACTGTCATTAGCTGTGATTGCTTTTGCATAAGTCCAGTTAGAGTTAAGGGAAGTGTGGCGCCCAGTGAGGTTGCCTCATTTCTTAATGTAATGAACACGCACAGGTATGCTTGTCTAAAACCCAGTTCACAAAGGAGGCATTTTAATGTGAATATGCCAGCTGTTCAGATTGGATGAAGCCAGAAAGTATGTTAGCCTGCAGAGATGTCATTACAGAAATTGTTTCCTCCCTACATTATTAGGCACCCCAGGTGACCACCTGGGACAGAATTTTCGTCATGTAGGGCTACCATCACCCCCCCTCCCCCCTTTCTTTGGAGGGTTGTTTTGTGGTTCCTGAGAGCACACTGGGATTTTTGCAGTGCAAAGCATTGTCATCAAAGGAGATTGATTTATTTTCACCCTTTGCTGCCATTTTTCCTGCTTGCATGATGGAATCCTGCCAGGAGCCCGGGAGATTGCTGTCCCTGGTCCTTGCCTGTGGAACGGGGGCAAAGTGGTTGTCATGATGGAGGACACATGGGATGAAATGGCAGATGGCTGGAGAGCTACCACAGGATGACTAAAATCACTTTCTTATTTAGTAGCTTCTGGAAATCTTTATACCCGTGTGGTAGAAAAACAGATGGGGGTACCATAAAGAAAGTGGTACCAGTGTCTGCAGAGCATAAGAGAATGCATCTTGACTCCAAACCACATCTATGAATAAATTGACAGATTTATTTGTGGGCTTATCAAGGGCCTAAAACAATCGTTCTGGCTGGCAAATGAAAATGGCATTGTGTTGCTCACTCACATTCACTTGTCAACTGTTCTTGGAATGGGTGTTAAATTATAAGTGAGGAGCTGGCATTGTAAAGCCGAACTGGGATTTTCCAAGCTGTCAAAGGCAAGAAAATTATTAACTATCTCTTCCTCCATGCTTCCTCTGTCCCCATAAAAATAGCCCTTTCTCTGCTGTCACATGACTTGAAGTGCACGCACTACAAGCAACAGTGTTGTGTTGAATGCCACACTGTCACCAACTGGCTGGAAATAATTCTTCTCATTATTTACTCCCAACTGGAGTAGGATTTCAGACTCTTTGCTTCTACACAAAGGAGTCTTAAAAACAACCAATTCAGGTAGTTACTTGCTTAAGAGTTGTATGTACTATACTGTAGAGAAATTGTTGTTTGTTTACTCGTTTGGATTTTCTTGATGATGAATATCTCAGTTCAACAAGAAGTGAGTCTTGGAGGCCCCACCCTTACATGGAGTACCTATGACTAAACATTGGGCACAGTGGAAATCTGTGCAAAGATCTCAGTAATGAAGGTTATCACGATGTAGCTGGGATGTAGTGCTTGCACTTGGATGGCCTTGTGTAGGGTTCGGAGGCACATGGGATGCTGTGTTGATTTTCATCCCTTCTGTGACTCTCTTGTTCTGGGTGGCATAGGTGTTGTGGCTTCATATTACAAAGTGGAACATGAAGAATGGCAGAGGCTTGGCTCCTGGGAATGTGTGCTGAGGGAGGATATGAGATCGTGAAATAACACCTTGTTGCTGATGGGTTATTTTTTTTTAAGACCCCAAATAAGTGACAGTGATACCTTAAAAATTGGAAAATCAGTTAAATTTTTCAGACCTTGGTTTCCGGATTTAGCACATTGTGGGGTTAAACTTGATGATGTCTCAGGTCCCTTTCAGCTCTGCTTATAATTCTTGGATTCTAAGTCTTTAGGGCTCTTTGATCTGGATCAGTGCTTCTAATCTTTAAGGTGCCAAGAGGTCACTGAGAAATCTTGTTAAGATTCAGATTCTGATTCTGAAGGTTCAGGGGGACACCTGGGAGTCAACATTAACCAAAGAAGCTTTCGGGTGATACCCCTGCCCCTGGTCCATGGACCACACTTAGTGGCATGGATGCAGGTGGCCAGGGTCCTGGCTGAGACAAATCCTTTCTTCATCTTCTTCAGCTTTTCAGAGCTCATCACATTATTTCTTCTCTTTGGCAATAACGAGAAACAAGGAGAACAAAGTGAGAACTTCTGTTTCTGGTAATCTACTGAATTGCACCTAGTCACACAACAAATATTTATTACATTAGTGGAGTGGGAGAAAAAATGAGTGTATTCAAGCATGTTAAAATACTTAAGTTTCATACCAAGGTACATTTTCTCTGAAATGTCTTCTCACCTAGCCAAAGCCTATCATTTTTCTAGATCATCTCAAGTCCTAACTCCTCCTAGAAGCCTCTGACTCCCTCCCTGTTCCATCCCTGGACTTTGGGAGCAAGGATGCGACTCCTGTCCCAGTTGCTCCTCTGGCCCCGGCTGTACCCCTGGAGGCACTGTTGCTCACACACTTTCCCTGGCCTCAAGGTGGGACTTCAGAATCCTTCACAACTCAGTGCTCTTGACAGCCTCTAACAAGTGCTTGAAATGTCTTTTCCATCTGGTTTCCATCTTTATTCTTCATGTACTTTCTGCCTCTGTGGCCAGATCGTGTATTTATTGAGACTGGCTGCTTACTTTGTTGCTGTTCCCTGGGGTGGCTGGCGGAGTGTTGGGTGCATAGTAGGTGCACAGTGGATGATGACCTGACTGGCTAAAGCAGCTCTGGGACCCACCTTCTCATGTGCTCATTTGGTTCCTAATGGAGCTTATAATCTCCTTGACTTGGGAAATGTCCAGAACTGGTCACTGAATGGTTCAAATGGAACCTAATTTGAGACACTTGTTCTCATGAGTCTGAGTGGAAGCGATGGTACAATTTAACATGATTCCTTTGAAAATGCTGTCAAGATAATGTGAAGAAATGCCAGAAAAGCAACAACAGAAGGCTGCCAGGAATAAAAAGAAACTGAGAAATTTCTATTTTTTTTGCATTATGCTTGAGGGGGAGGGAAGTTGCTTTGATTTTTCATGTTCTACATGCAGCTGCCTCCATCACTTTTGCTTGGACAAGGCCCATCTGCCCATGGAGCAAGTGGGGATGGTGTGTTTCATTCCTGGCCACTGCCAGGAGTGCCAGACTGCTGTGCAGGGTCAGGTGGGGGGGGGGGCGGCAATGTAAGGATTGAGCTCAGGTCCAGGGGGTTCTCGGGCAGGATGCTTCGGGGGAGTGCCATTTTTGTCCTGGCTCTGCTCTTGGAGGACACTGCTGTCCCTTCAGTCTTCTGAGCCCAGGTAGCTCCTGTGTGGTGGGGAGATGCTGGGAGGAATTTGGAGGCCTAGCACCCACCTGCTCTCACCAGTTCCCCTCTGCTCCCAAGCTGCTCCTGGGCTCCGGGTTCATCCACGGACTTCAGAGTGTGGAATCTTAAACTTGGCAAAGTCACCAATTTCAAGTGACTCTTGCATCTCAGGTCTGGGTAGGAGCTGCCAAAAGCTGAGCCGCATTTGATTCTCTTCAGTCTGAAAATAATATGTGTTTTAAAATATTTCTTCCTAATTAAAAACATTATTTATGCTCATTACAGAAAAGGTAGAATGCATAAATATATAAAAATAATGTTTAAAGAAGGAAATTGAATTTGCCCTTGCCCTAATCCAGAGAAAACCCTCACAAATATTTTTGTGTCCTGCATATGTGTTTGTCTTCCAAACATGACTCGGATTATGTTAAACATGAAGTTTTGTATCCTGGTCTTTTGACTTAATGCTCTATTTAGTTAGAACGTTTTCACTTTGTTAAATGCTTTTGAAGTAGGATATTTAATAGCTGTGAAATCACTGCAAATATTTCCCATAATTCATGTAACTGTTCACCTATTAGACATTTAAACTTGTTCCAAGTTTCCTTTATTTTCGAGAATATTTATCCCATTGTTTCAAGATGCATTTCCTAATTTCTATTTTGGACATTTTTCTTATGTATCCATTTTTCTTTTCCCTTTTGCCAATTCTTTATCCACAAACCTTGCCTGGGAAAGCACCTGTCTCGTTAGATGGTACCCAGAGGGAGGACACACCTCCCTGTTTGATGGTTACATGGATGTTACTTAGCTGCTTTCTCACCGAGCGAGGCCTGCACGGGAGTAAGAAGGATGTGGGAGGAAAACTGTCCGTAAGAGTCGCACACCTGGTCAGGTTTCTGCATGGTCAGCGGAGGGGTGGTGGCTGCCCTGGGCCCCGTGGCCTGTGGGCCACAGAAGGAGGGTCTCGCATGGTGCAGGGAGAGGCATTTCTGAGGGCAGGCTGGGTGGGAGATGTGTAGGTCCCTTTCCTCTGGGGTGGTGAGCCCCACCCTGGCCATGGCCAACTGCCCTTTCACAGGCCTAGTGGAGGACAAGCCGGGCGGTAGAGCCCAGGTAGTCAGACACTCCTGGCAGAACTCCAGTTCTGGTGCCACAGCTCTCCTCCCACAGGACAGGCCATCATGGAGGCCAGTGACTGTGGAGGCGTCTTAGGCCCCTATTATCCCTTACCCTGCATTGGCACACCTCGTGAGCTCTCCCCACAGAACTCCCACATTCCCATTTCCTCTGTCCTCTGGCATCAACCTTTACCTCCTCTTCCCTGGATGACAGAGCTGCCTCCCAACTCTCTCCTACTTCCTCCCTTGCCCCTGTGTCTATTCCCACACAGTGCCAGAGTGATTCTGTTAAAACAGAAGTCAGATCATGCCAGTCCTCCACTCAGAAACCAGCAGTACCTCCCATCACAGTCAGAGAAAAAGTCAGAGCCTGTTAAATGGTCTGCGAGGGCCTACACCACCTATCCCACCGCCAGTGCCTCTCTGGTCACTTCTTCCCTGTCCGTACGCCCTTTACCTGCTGCAGCTGCACTGGCCCGTGCCTTTCCCATAACTTACCAGGCAGGCTTCCACCTTAGGACATTGGCACGTGCAAATGTTCCCAGCCTAGAATTCTCATCCCTACCCCATGCCTCTTTCTGTGTGGGGCCTTCCCTGATCATTCTACTTAAAATTTTACCACCCTGCCTCTCTCAAACACTTCCTGTTTCCTTCCCCTTCGTTATTTTTTTCTGGAGGACTTCTTACCATTTATCCTTCTTTGTATTTTATTTGTATATTTTGTTATTGTCTGGTTTTGTCCACTAAAATGTGAAGCCCAGGAAAGCAGGGATATTTTCCCATTTTGGTCACTGCTGTAATCACATATGCAAGAATGGTGCTTGCCACATAAAGTCCTGAACACACTTGAGAGTAAGGCCTTCCTGAGAGAAGTCTGCTGGCCTCTGGGGCCTTTTGAAGCAAGGGGTCATCTCTCTGATTCACCCCCAGGCCTTTGACGTTCCGTCCCCAGGACAGGAAGACTATTCCCCAGGGGAAGCTCTGAGAATCACCAGAGGGTGAAATTGCCCTTCATTTCCTAATTTCTGTCATGGCAGCTCACAGAAAACCTTGAATTATAAGGAGCTTGTCTTACCCTATACTTGAGGAATCTAAAAGCTGGTTCTATCTGGAATATTCTAAATAGTCAGGGGGATAAAAAAAGAGAATCTTCAAGCAGTTTTTTTTGCTTGCTCTCTGCTCTCTTGTCAGCACCAGTGGAGGACGTGGATGTGGTGTGGACTAATTTATTTATTGATTAAAATGCTTACAAAACTCAGCATGTACAGCCAGGCTGAACATTCAATTAAAAAGCCTGAAATGAAAATTCAGAACTGCTGAATGACAAATAGGCTGTGCAGAGCCAACTAAGAAAGCAATAAAATGATAAAGCTTAAAGCAGGCAAGGATTTGTTCTGTTTATTCACTTTGCCCTTTCTTCTGTTATTTGTAAACCGGAAGCACTGTGGCCCACAGCGCTTAGTCAGTGAGTGAATGAGCGAAGCCTGCAAGCTTGCGCTGTGCTGGGTGAGCAGCTAGTCCATGGAGCGAGAATAGGAGAAGAAAATGTTGACCATGGGCACAGATAGGGCAACAACAGTGACCCTGAGGAGAGCTGTAGAGATATTAGCATGAATTTTTGCACCACGCTGGCCCTTGAGTGAGAAACAGACATGACTGCACACTCTAGGCATCTATCTCCACAGCAGGTGGCTAAGGGGTGATTGGTGAAAATACACGGGAAGCCACGCTTCCTCCTACTCCTTTACCTGCTGGCAAACCCAGAGGACTGCAGAGTGTACAGGTGACAGTGGACTTCAGTGGGGGTTGGCTGCAGCTCCTGTCTCACAAGTGAGTGATCTGTGAGCCCACAGTTCTTTCTCCGCTCCTGCTAAATTGGAACAGCTCTCAAAAGAGGAAGAGCCCTGGTGTCTGTACCACCTCATGAACCGTGGGGGTGCTGGGTCAAGGTCGAGTGTAAGTGAAGGACTGTGGCCAGCCCGGCCCGCTCTGGCTCTGCCGCCTTTGGGATGCTGGCAACTTACTAACCCTGTGTCGGTCTCAGCTTCCTCTTCTGGAAAAGGGGAGAGTAGATAGTTTAGGGTTTCGAGAATTAAATAAGGTTGTGTATAAAGTGTCCAGTATAGTAAATTCTCAGTAAATAATAATTGCTGTTTCGGTACTGTGAGAATGACAGCTTATTTGCTTCAGGCCATAAATTTACCTAAAGACAACGGTCAATCACCGGGGGATTGTCCTGCTTCCTCTGCTGGAACAGGTCTTAGGGAATCGTGTTGGGGCATCTGCAGCTGTGTACACACTTGCCTCTTGCATATGTGTGTGCAGTGCATGTGGTATGTCTCTGTGCCTGTATGGTGACTGTCTTGTGTGGTGCAGATAGTGTGTATGGGTCTATGTATGTGTGTGGGTGTATGTGTGTGTGGGGTATGTGTATAATGTATATGTGTTTGCGTATCTATGTACATATGGTGTGTGTGTTTGTGTGTCTGTGTGTGTGGAGTGTGTGTTTGTGTGCCTGCATGTGTGCAGAGTATGTTTGGGTATGTGTGGTATATCTGTACACACGTGTGTGTTTGTGGCATGTGTACATTTATGTGTGTGTGTCTGTGCATGTTTGTAGTGTGTGTGATGTGTGTGTGTGCATGTCATTCCGCTTGTACATGTTCTCCCTGACCTCAGCCAAATGCAGACAACGCTGTTTTTTGCACAGAAGTTCAGTCCAGTATTTTAAATGAACTTGACTATTTCTGAGGAGGAGGAAGTGATTTAGCACAGGCCCTTGATTAAAACGTAATTTTGTAGAGCTATCCTTGCACATCCACCCTTCCTCCTGGGGGGGGGGGCATAAACATCATCTTCCTCGCCACCATTCTGGCGCTGTCCTATCTCCTTAGGCTCTCTGAAAAGTTTGGGCCAAACGGAGAGACATCTGTTCTCAAGGACATTCCTCCAAATAGCTGCTAAATCCTTGGAGGCCACAATTGGTTCTTCCAGCTCTCAGCCTCTCCCCCACTCCATCCCTGAGGGGGTCACTCTCAGTGTCTAGATCATGCGATTCAGGTCCTGTCAGGAAGCCACACAGATGCCCTGTCCTGTGTTTCTCTTTCCAGAAGTTGTGGTGTCTGAGGCTTCTGCCCACTTTCATCTCCCCTCCCCACCTGTCAACAGAGAGGCAGCAGCAAGTTTCTTTTCTTTTTTCTTTTCTTAAGTAAATTTTGGGGATAATGTTGGTCGATAAAATTATATGAATTCCAGGTGAACAAATTTACTGTATAACATCTGTATACCCTATTGTGTGCTCACCACCCAAAGTCTAGTTTCCTTCCATCACAATATGTGTGACCCCTTACCCTCTTCATCCCCCAACCCCCTTCCCCGCTGCTAAACACCATTCTGTTGTCTGTATCTATTGTTTCCTTGTTCTGTTTGTTTGTTGCTTTTTGTTTTATATCCCACATATGAGTAAAATCATGTGGTTCTTGTCCTTTACTGTCTGACCTATTTCACTTAGCACGATACTCGGAAGATCCATCCATGTTGGTGTACCTGGCACTATTTCATCTTTCTTATAGCTGAGTAGTATTCCATTGTATATATGTACCACATCTTCTTTATCCAGTCATCTGTTGAAGGACACTTAGGTAGTTTCTACGTCTTGGCTACCATGTATAATGCTGTAATGAACATAGCAGTACACATATTTTTACAAATGAGTGTTTTCAAATCTTGGGGTTAGATACCCAGAATAGGGATTGCCCGGTCATAAAGTAGGTAGTTATATTTTTAATTTTTTGAGGAGCCTCCATCCTGTTTTCCACAGGGGCTGCACCAATTTAAAGTCCCACCAACAGTGCACAATGGTTCCCTTTTCTCCACAACCTCTCCAGCACTTGTTCTTTGTTGTCTTATTGATAGTAGCCTTTCCAATGGTGTGAAGTGGTATCTCAGTGTGGCTTTGATTTGCATTTCCCTAATAGCTTGTGATATTGAGCATCTTTTCATATCTGTTGGCCATTTGTATATCTTCCTTGGATCTCCAAAGCTGTTCCTGGTACAATGGGACTCATGTAGTTTGGAGCTGTGAAGCTTTACATTGCTACCATGTTTCTCTGAAAATAAGACCTAGCCAGACAATCAGCTCTAATGCATCTTTTGGAGGAAAAATTAATATGCCCAGGTGTTATATTATATTATGTTATATAAGACCTGGTTTTATATTATAGTAAAATAAGACAGGGTCTTATATTAATTTTTGCCTCAAAAGACGCATTAGAGCTGATTGTCTGGCTAGATCTTTTTTCCCGGGAAACACGGTACATGTATCAGTTTGGTATGTCTGAATTCTGAGTTGGGTTTTTTTTGTCGTTGATAGTTTTTTCTGGCGACTATTATAATCAATACAAATAGACCTGTGATATATCAGTCAGGTTGGGAAAGGTTAGGCTACACTTACAACACTGAAATCTCAGTAGCCCAAAACAGCAAGCGTTGATTTCTCACCCTCCCTGTCTGAGGGGTAGCTGGCCCCTTGCTTCTCTCCTCTGTTGTCCTCACTAGGGTTGAGGATACTGCAGACTGCAGCCCTGGGGGTCCTCAGGGCAGAGAGGAGCCAGAGGTTAACCGCTGGGCTGGGCAGTGATGCAGGGCAACTCCCAAGTAGGATGCTGGGATCAGGGATGCAGCTCTGCCATGCCAAGGACAGAAAGCGGAAATCATCTCCTGTCATGGAGACTTCAGAAGGTCTTGGCTCTCGAGGCATTAAAGATGCTCTTCACCCTCAGGGAGCCAGCAGGAGAGTCTGTGGCCTGAGGACTCCCATTGCCGTGGCTGCTTTGGGGACTGGCTGACTTCAGTGGCAGCCACTGCTGGCTCAGGAGGGCGCTGTCTCAGTTTCCTCATAGTCTGGCCGCAGAAAGTGTTCGTGGAGACAGTCATCAGAGAGCTCTTAAATTCCTTTTCTTCAGACACCAGATTTCACCATCCCCTCAGAGGCTGAAATGAGTTAAGTGGGAGCAATCTAGAGTGGAAGGGAATATTGCAGTGATCTCTACATGGAATTTGAAACTGAATGATCTGATTCCCTTAATTTTGTTCCGCAATTTTGTTTGTAGCCAAGGACATGTGAGAGATTCACCAGCTCTGACAGAGCAGTTCCTGTGTCTCCAGTGACGCTCCTCCCCTCTGTGGGTGCTTCTGGGTGAATCTGGAACGCCCACGTGGAGGAAGGCGCCTGTCTCCAGCAGGACTAAGAGAAAATTCATGTTCATTGTGACTGAGGGTGAGCACTGTTCTAGTGCAGGGCAAGGCTTTTCTCCTCCAGCTCAAACTACATTTTTAGTTAAGATAATCTTTGCGTCAACTTGGACACTGCTGAACACCAAAAATAATGAAACTTTTTTTAAAGTGAAAGTATTTTCAGGCCTAGGATGTGGCAGCCAGTAAGTTTGGTGATCCTGAGATGCTTTCTGTTCCCTTCTGAGCATCAAGAAAGAGAGCCCAACTCTTTTTACACGAGTGACAGGGGACAAGGCTGCTATGCACATCCAGCAAGACATCAAGGGGACAAGCAGAGCTAAGCGGTCAAACTGGGGAGGCCTGACTCTGAGGCTGCTCACGTGGCTGCTCGATATTCTCGGTCCCCTCTCTCTGGGTGACTTCCTGAGTCTCCTCTCTCCTTTCTCTAGAGTGTGAACGGTATCAGCGAAGGCTTCAAGAGACCAGTCAACTGGAGTTCTCGCCCCTTATTAGAACTGCCTTTTATCTTGTTCGTTCACATTCTTTTGAGTGCAGTTTAAAACTATTGAAATTTGAATATAATTAGGATGAAATAAGATTTAGTTTTGCACTTGCACTAGACACTTTTCAAGTATTTGAGAGCTAGTGACCACTGTCCTGGGCAGCACAGATTGGGTCACTCTCACCCTCTGAGAGGGTCTCTGTCCAGTGCTGCTGTGCAGGGCGAGAGGCTTGGCCCAGCTCCTTGCTTTGAATCAGGCCACATGGGGCCGAGGGTCTGGCCAGCCAGTGGATGGACCCTCCAGGATCAGCTGGCCTCTCCTTGTGCAGTCACCCCTGGCTGGTGTCATTAGGGTGGCCATAGGTGGGGCTGGTTTTCAGAGAATGAGGGCCTGGGTGGAGCTGTTGTCCTACAATATAGTTATTGCCTTGATCCAGACTTAAATAGTGTCAGTTGTGCTCTGTTGCAGTCTCCAGCTACCTCGCTCCCCAACACCTGCAGCAGGATTATAGGAGTAGAGCAGAAATGAGCCCTTGAATCAGCTTGACAGGGGTAGTCAAACCAGAGAACAAATACTAAACTAAATTTGTTTGAGTCCTTTGAACCAAAAAGGACCAGGGAAACCTTGCCCACAGTGGGAGAATCCTGCCACACAGGCCAGTGCCCCGAGGAGACCAGGGTTAACCAAATGGGTAAACACCAAGCCAGCAGATGTGAAGAGCCAAACTCCAGCCTGAACTCCTAGCTTTCGTTTGTGAGCTGCCTGACCTCCCTTGGAGGAAAGCGTTTCATCACCACCCTGCTTAGCCCCATACTGCCAACAGTGGCAGGTAGACCCATCACTCAGAGGGCATGGAGGAGAACCACCCCACCAGCAGGTATATTCTGTCTAACTGAGGGCGCGGGTGGCTGAACTGGGGAAGGATGACCGCAGGGGCAGCCAATGGAGCCAATGTGAGCAGAGAATCCCCAACCTCCCCGCCCCCATGCCCAGCCCTCACCAGTGCAGCTGCGAAATGGTAGATGCTGGGAAAGAGCAGCTAGGAGAACAATCTTAAAAGGCAAGGAGAGCTCAGAGAGATGTCTTGGGAAGACACAGAGGAAGCTACTGAGGTGATGGGTCAGAGCTAAGAGCCACCTGGATGGTTTCAATCCTATCTGTACGAGCAACATCCGCTTCTAAAAAGGAACATGTAGTCTGTTCATTAATTTATCAAGATATCTGGTCACTTGGATACTTCTCAGGCATTGGGTGTTTCTTCATTGGAATATCATGTGGGTGCTTGCAGTGAAGTTGTGCCTAAGATAGGTTTGATTATTTCGATAGCATGAATCTCATAGGAAGGAGTCAACGGGATGTGTTGAGCTTCTCCTGGGTTAGTCCCCGAGTAGTGACATTTTAATAAGTCTGTTCTTCAGCTGGTTTTAACCTGTGGAATGCTTCTTTCTCTTTGATTTGGTGATGTATACTAAAGTGGAAGCCTTTTTACTGAGGTTCATTGTAAAATCTCTTAGAGAATGAGATTGTTTACTGCTCACAAGGGACATTGCTGTCTCTAAACATGCATTTTCCATCGGTCTCTTCATGGGAGCAGGAGAACATTCATAAGCCAACAAATAGAACAGAAAGGATGTTGATGCCCTAAGAAGGTGCCTGGGAGTGTCCAAACACACTTTGTAAAGCACTCGTCAGCCCCACCTGCTATTAGAGTTGATGTGAACTAATGGTAGATGATGAAAGCGGAAAGCCCCAGCAGGCCTTCTTGACACCGGGGCCCCATCTTTATACAGGGTTTCATCAGTTCCAGTGGGCGCCATCACTTTCCATTCCTCCCTGTGCAGCATGTAGCTGAGACTGGGTAACGCCCCCTGCACAAGTCACCTGAGCTTGCTGAAGTGGTCTCAGAGGCCGCTTCATGCACTTGGCAGCTCTGAGACAAGTGCATGTGACAGAACAGGAAGAATTCCACATGAGGCCCTTGGGCATGCTGGGAGCTCTCTGAGCTTGGCCCTTTGGGCTACTTCCCAGCTGTTTGCTCCTTGCTCATTCAGTATAATGTTTATTGAGATCTCAGTAGGTCCAGGCGATTCAGAGTTGAGGGTGACTTCGGGAGTGACTTACTGCCTTCTGATGTGCTCATACCTGCCACAGTGGGATATGTTAGGGAAATTGCTTTTATCATCAACATCAATAGGAAGCAGCTATCACACTGTCTACATATTGCTTACAGAGGAAAGCCATGTTGTCAGGATCCATTAAAGTGGTTGGAGTGGACTTCCTCTCAGAAGAGATGCAAAGTCAGCAAAGCACAGTCCCTGAGAAGTGTCAGGGTAGGGGCTGGGAAGCGGGACACATGGAGGGTGCCCTGCATGTGGGTTTGCAACTGTCATGCAACACTGTTCTGACTGCTCTGTGCCATCCAGTCCCTTGCAGGACTGTTTACCCCAGCTTGAAAACTCCTACCAGGTGGCCCCATACCAGGCATAGGCAGTGGCTGACCTTGGACTGCACTAGAGCTCCTCCCAGGAGGCCCCAGAACCAACATACCTGGCCAGCTTCAGACCATACCAGAGAACCACCCAATTAGCTCCACAAATGACACACCTAAAGTATGGATTTGGCAGGCACAAGAGCCCGCTAAAGCTAATCTCACTCTGTGGGATTCAGCTCACACACAACAGCGTCTCTGCCAGTCCTCATAACCAATCAGCCTGAGGGTCAGTTCTAGCCACTGAGTGCCAGTACCAATCAAGGTTCAACTACAATAGGAGGGCACACACAACCCACACAAAGGACACCACTGGAGCACCTAACTGAGGTGACCAGGGTGACTGCATCACTGGACTCCACAGGACATTTACTGCATAAGGTCACCCTGGCAAAACTGGGAGATACAGCAGATCTACCTAATACATAGTAACAAACATAGGGAGGCAGCCAAAATGAGGAGACAAAGAAACATGTCTCAAATAAAATAATAGAACAAAGCTCCAGAAAAAGAATGAAACAAAATGGAGACAGGCAGTTTACCAGATGCAGAGTTCAAAACACTGGTTTTAAGGATGCTCAATGAACCTAAAGGAAGAATAGATGAACTCAGTGAGAACTTCAGCAAAGAGATAGGAAACATAAAAATGGAGATAGAAAACATAAAAAAGAATCAGAAATGAAGAATACAATAACTGAAATGAAGAATACATTGGAGGGTATCAACTGTAGATTAGATGAAGTAGAGGATCAAATAAGTGATTTGGAAGATAAGGTAACAGACAGCACCCAATCAGAACAGCAAAAACAAAAAAGAATACCCCCACCCCCCAAAAAAATAAATGAAGATAGTTTAAGGGGCCTCTGGGACAACATTAGGTTTATCAATATTTGCATCATAGGGGTACCAGAGGGAAAGAGAGAGAGCAAGGGATTGAAAACCTATTTGAAGAAATAATGAATGAAAAATTCCCAACATGGCAAAGAAATAGACATACGAGCCCAGGAAATGCAGAGAGTCCCAAATAAGATGAACCCAAAGAGGCCACACCAAGACACAACATTATTAATATGACAAAGATTAAAGACGAAGAGAGAATCTTAAAAGCCGCAAGAGAAAAGGAGTTAATTATCTATAAGAGAGCTCCCATAAGATTGTCAGTTGATTTCTCAACAGGAACTGCAGGTCAGAAGGGATTGGCAGGAAATATTCAAAGTGATGGAAAGCAAGGACCACAACAAAGATTACTTTATCTAGCAAAGCTATCATTTAGAATCAAAGGACAGATAAAGAACTTCCCTGACAAGGAAAAGCTAAAGGAGATTGGTGGTGATGACCGCCAAATCAGTTTACAAGAAATGTTAAAGGGACAAAGAGGAGGAAGAGAGGAAGTGGGAGAGGAAGGACGAGGAGGAGAAAGAGGAGGAGGAGGAAGAAAATATGAATAATAAAATGGCAATAATTACTTTAAGTGTAAATGGATTAAATGGTCCATATGAAAGACATAGGGTGGTTGAATGGATAAAAAACAAGACCCAAGTGTCCATCAATAGACAATTGGATAAAGAAGATGTGGTACCTGAATAGACTATTCTCCAAAGAGGACATACACATGGCCAATAGACATATGAAAAGATGCTCAATGTCACTAATCATCAGAGAAATGCAAATTAAACCCACAATGAGATATCACCTCATACCTGTCAAAGTGGACATCATCAATAAATCAACAAACAGCAGGTGCTGGCGAGGATAAGGAGAAAAGGGAACCCTTGTGCATGTTGGTGGGATTGCAGATTGGTGCAGCCACTATGGAAAACGGTATGGAGGTTCCTCAAAAAATTAAAAATAGAACTACCTTATAACCCGGCAATTCTACTCCTGGATATTTATCCAAAGAAATTCAAAATACTAATTTGAAGAGATATATGCACCCCTATGTTTACCGTAGCACTATTCACAATAGCCTAGATATGGAAACAACCGAAATGTCCACCAGTAGGCAACTGGATAAAGAAGATGTGGTACATTTATACAATGGAGGATTACTCTGCAATAAAAAGAATGAAATCTTACCGTTTACAATATGGATGGACCTAGAGGATAAGTGAAATAAGTCAGACTGAGAAAATCAAATACCATATGATCTCACTTATATGTGAAATCTAAAGATCAGAATAAACGAACAAACAGAACAGAAATAGACTCATAGATACAGAGGACAAACTAATGGTTACTAGATGGGAGGGGGGTTGAGGAGCTGGGTGAGAAAGGTGAAAGGATTAAGTACAAATTGGTAGTTATAAAATAGTCACAGGATGTAAAGTATAGATTAGGGAATATAGTCAATATTATAATAAATGTATATGGTTTTTGGGGGTACCAGACTTATTGGGGGGATCACTTCATAAATTATATAAATGTCTAATCACTATGCTGTACACCTGAAACTAATATAATATTGAAGGGCGACTGTAACTGAAAAAACACTTAAAAAAAACTAAAGAAAAGTTCATGCTCTGGCAGCACACGGCAGAGCTCTGTGATTCCTCTTGGGAACCTCCCAAAGAATCCGTTTCCACTCTTCCAGCAGGAAGCTGAGGGCAGAGCGGAATGAAGACGGTTTCAGGAAAATCATTCTCAGAGAGAGGCTGGCAGGAAACTGTTTTTCATGGTGTTCCCCTCATGTCATTAAGCACCTTCAGACTCGAGGGCTGCCTGGACTGCGCTTCTTAATAGCCTGCCGATGTGACACAGTGACAGTGCAGCAGCAGGTCAGTGTACTTGGGGAGACATTTCTCTAGCTGGGGCCCCAGGCCCTGGCCCTCACCAGGGCCTGGACCTTTGTGATGGGAACCCCCCTTGAGATGATGCACTAGGGTTTTAGTGTGCACCACCTAGAGGCAGCAACAGGGCCCTCAGACACCTCCGTCCCCCATGAGCCCTGGAGGGAGGGAGGCAGGTCTCCTCTGTACGTGCGTCTTGGACCTGCCCTGTGGATGTGTTCTCTGACTTGGTATGCAGCTGTGTTGTGAGCGCCTAGAAGGGCAGTCGCTACATTTCAGTCGCTTCCTGAAAGTCAAGGGGACATTAACCCCTCGGCAGGGCCCGACGTCCCTGAGTGGTACTCGTGACGTGAGTGGGGAACCAAGTCCCGGCACACAGGTTCAGCTAGAGTGAGTAACACAGCTTTTTTGAGAGCCAATGTCCCTCCAGAGGCCAATGATCTGGAAAACACAGAAGGTTATACAGAATAGAACAGAATTTAATAACGAATCAAGTCCCAGAGTCAATCCAGGTGGAGAAGGTCCCTGATACAGGAGAGGCAACTGGGCCCACAACGGGTCTGAGGCAATCTGGTCTTGCAAGGAAGAACTTTGGAGAGTTCCAGAATATTGCAGCTTGCCCCTTGCAGAGGGTCTTAGCCGGAGTGCCCAGTCAGACTGCTCACAGCACTGCTCTGGAGTTCTGCTTTTATCCTTTTTTCCTTGGACTTGTTTACCTCTTAGGTGATAACCAAAAGTTGTTTTGGGGAAGGTATTTATCACTCCATTTTGTTATCCTCAGTTTCACACAAAAACATGTTTTTACTTCACTCTTATCAGTCTCACACATGTGCGGCCATAGTCCTGTCTCTATTAGGAAACAACTTGTTTTGCGAACCTCAACCCCACATTTATAATACATTTTATATGTTCTATGCAAGCTGGTAGCATTCTCCAAGCAGAAAACCATATGCATTGACCACGACCTGTTGTAATATAAGTCTCAGAATGACTTCAGAGTTACCGGTCAGTTGACTCCAAACACATCCAGTAACTTAGGACATTATTTAAGACAAATCCAACCTGAAATGGCATGATCGTTTTTCCTGTCGTTTGAAGATTCCTTTAGTGGATGGTCCAGAAAGAAATTTAAAAACCACAGTGCTGTGTGATGAATTGGTTGATAATATATCCTCCTGGATTGCCACAGTTGGGGTGTATTTTGAATAAGCAGCAGGAGAGCTGCAGCATGGTTCACGCGTACACACAACATGCCCTGCACGCCCCCACCTGGCTTTGTGATGTGGTCACAGACGAACTCTTGGCTCAGTCATTTGCCATTTGCTACGTACCACTTATGTAACGTAATGGAAGGCACCCGTGATTATTGCAGTACATTTTTAGTTTATACTTGAGAGCATCTAATGTGTATTTCTCGATTCTCTGTGTAATCAACAGAAGTTCTGTATTTCTTATAGTGGCTTGTCATAGAGAAATATTTGTGCCCATCATACTGTTCATGAAATAATATTCACATTTACTTTCCACTGCCCAGAGATGCCTACTTGGAAATTGAATATACCTAAGTACCTTTTCACAAATTGAACTTTTATGTAGCCAAATCAACTTAACTCTTAAATCCATGTTGTAGTATATGATGTTGCAGATGTTCTGCTAAGACTATTATAGGAACGCTCTGCCAGAGGAAGTTAGAAAGAACAATTTTGAGGGCAAGTAGGATATTACTTCTCTGCTCAGCTCTCTTCCGTGTTCTGTGCTATGGCTTGGAACAGATATACTTTTATCCTAAAAGTGGTGGACGGTTTCATGATGCTTTAGTACTCGATTAGAGATCAAGTCTATGGAAACACCTTTCTGATTAATGTACCCTAGTAGTTCTATTTTTCATTGTCTGGCTTCACTTTGAAAACAGCACTAATTTCAACTGATGAGCAAGTCCCATCAAAGCTAATTGTATGGTACAATCAGCGTACTTTACTAAAATTGTGGCTTCTCCCGTTCTTTAGTATTATTTTTTAATTATAGCTTCAAAGTTGTTTTCTGGTTCTCTACCCACAGCTACATGGTCTTCTGGTGAATAGGATAGACTCACATAGACTTTAGGGCTGGTGTTTTCTGTAAATTACAACCGTGCTTTTTTCCAAAATAACCCTTCTGATGCAAGTCCAGGCCAGCAGAGTTCTGCTGCTTCTGGCACTTTCCTTTTGTTGAGCTGACCTGGTGTCATGGTGGCTGGGTATCAGATGTTGACCAGGGGAACACTGGGGTATGTGTTTCTTGGTTTCTTTTAGGGTTGATGGTTCAAAACTATATCAGCTATCCAAAATGGGCAATTTGGTTATTTCAAAACTCAAACTCTTATAAAGAATCACAGAGTTTAATAAATGAAACAGGAAAGGCCTAAGGGATAAAAACGACTTCACAGCTCAGGTTCTACATCTTGCTCCCCTTTTCTTGTGGACAAGTCCTCACTCAAAGTCAGTTTGTTCCTTTCTGTAATCATGCTAACAAGTTTGGTTCTTGGATATTTATTATTTTGTATTGTGATAAAATAAGTACAAAATTCACCGTTTTCACCATTTTAAGGTATTCAGTTCAGTGGCATTTAGCACATTCACAGTGGTGTGCAATGATCATTTCTGTCTAGTTCCAGAACCTTTCATCACCCCAGAGGGAACTCTGTACCCTTTAATCTATTACTCCCATCCCTCCACCCCCAGCCCCTGGCAGTCTCTGGTCTACTTTCTGTCTCCATGAATTCAACTACTCTAGGTACCTCATATAAGTGGAATCATACAGTATTTGCCCCTTAGTGTCTGGTTTCTTTCATCTAGCGTAATGTTTTCAAGTTTTGTTACCAAACCCAAGTTGGTGTGCCCAATGCTTCGAAAGGCCCAAACTCGAAATAGCAGAGTTTTGAGTAAGGAAAGGTTTATTGGTCAAGAAAGCACCAACCGAGAATGTAGGAGACCTAATGGTGCCTCAAATCCATCTTGCGCGCTGGAGTAAGTCAGGGTTGTTAAGTGGTTAGGGGGAACCGGTATGCAAGAAGCACTGGCGGGATAAGTTTTAATTGGAGGACCTCGGAACTTGTCCATTTATGGTAAGAGGCTTCAGCACTGGGTCTTCCTGGAGAATGGGCCCTTTGCCTCTGAAAGGGCTCCAGTGTTTAAATTCCAGTCATGTCCTGGTCCTTTGGTTCCGTGTGTGTGTGTGTGTGTGTGTGTGTGTGTGTGTGTGTGTGTGTGTGTGGTGGGGGGGCAATACTTTTATTACAGGTGCAGCTGGAGGTCAACATTCTCTCCTCTGCATGGGCTTCAGCTGCATGACTCGAGGTTTTGATCTGTTGTCTCTGAAAAGCAATTCAGTATCTTGTTAAACAGGGTAGAACATTTTGAGCTGGTTCTGCAGTTAGTTTCATTCATGTTGTAGTACACATCAGAATTTCATTCAAGACTAATATTCCATTGTACATATACACATTTTATTTATTCATTCATCCACCGATGGACATTTGGGTTGCTTCCATCTTTTGGCTATTGTGCATAGAGCTGCACTGAATATTTCTGGGTATTTGCTTGAATACCTGTTTTCAGTTCTTTGGAGTTACAAACCTAGGAGTGGAATTGCTGGGTCCGGAGGTAATTCTATGTTTATCTCATTGAGGAAATGCCATACTGTTTTCCATGGTAGCGCTTCGATT
The DNA here is from genome assembly GCF_036562045.2 of Rhinolophus sinicus. Taxonomy (NCBI): domain Eukaryota; kingdom Metazoa; phylum Chordata; class Mammalia; order Chiroptera; family Rhinolophidae; genus Rhinolophus; species Rhinolophus sinicus. The sequence continues at coordinate 64,783,361 of NC_133755.1, read as the reverse complement.
TTACTTTAATTTACATTAAAGTGGAAGGAGAAGAGGGACTGTATGTTGCATGTGGGCACATTTGTACCCTGGAGAAGAAGCAAAAGACAGAGAACCCAACTCAAGTCCACACCGCAGTGGGGGATGTGTCCTGTGTCCACTGGCATCCTCTGTGTGCATGGAGCCCAGGGGACTGGGAAATGGATTAGGGAACTTATTTGTACCAAAGTCCTCCACCCTGGCATTATGTCAGGACCCACCCTCCTGTTGGTGACACCCAGGCCTTACCCCAAACCCACTGAACGTATAGCTCCGGGGAAGGGCCTGGCATCTGTTTTTTTCTGCCGCATTTGTTGTTCACACTGTGGATCATGGTGCATAGCCAGGGATGAGAACCACAGCTAAAGTGTCAGATTTTAAGGCATTTTCATGAGAGATACTGATACTCCCAGGTGAGTGCTTGCCACGTGCCAGATGTTCCTCACCCTCAGTGTATTCTGTCAGGTAATCCTCACAATAACCCTAAGTGTTGCCATGACCACATGACCACTCTTTTGCAAAAGAGGAAACTGAAGCCCAGAGAGACACTGTACTTAGCTCAAGGCCACACAGCTGTGAGTGGAAAGCCTGGCACTCCAGCCAGCATGAGGCTTGCTGCCTCCAAAGCTTAACACCCACAGGAGAGGTGAGAAGGAAATATTTGGGGAGTTTGGTGGACAGAGAGATCAATTCTCCTGGCTCAAAGAAGGGACATGTTTCTCCGGATGGTGGCAGTTGCCTTAAGACCTGAAAGATACTTTGAGTTTATTTGTAGAGATGGAGGGTCCGCCTCTCCATGCAAAGGAGGCAGTATGAGCAAAGGAAAGGCGCTTGGCATTCTGGGTGCATTTGGGGAAGAGCGAGTGAGGGGGCATAGCTAGAGCAAAGGGAGCTTGACCAATAATGGTGGATAAGATATTGGGAAAGAAGCTGTGGGACCTTGTATGTAAGTTGAGGTGTCTGGTTTTTGTTTTTTCGGCATGAGAGGGACAGTTGAAGGTTTTGGAGCAAGAGAGGAAGGTGACCAGAAAGTTCCAGGACCACAGGATACTGGGACAGCAGGAGAGGGAAAGAGGCTGTGGGGAAGAGGGGCGTCATGATGACCTGGACCAGTGTGGATTGGGGGACACCACAGTGACAGAAAGCTGCAGGCCTGACCAGTTACCTAAAAGTGGGCTGTGAGACAGAAGGAGGAGGCAGAGGTGACACTGTGCTGTGTAACCAGTGGACCAGGAGGTGGAGGTGCCCCAGAAACAGGGGCATAGAAGTGACACTGGGTCACATACGTATAATGCAGTCTATTTAAAAAAGCAGGGCTTAGAATACAGTTGAGAATTTTTTCCCCCCTAAAATGGTTAGATTGATAAATCCACACTTATCCTAGAGTCTTAGGATTCCAAAGAACAGATACTGTGATGGGGTAAATCTCATGGCTCTGTAGGAGTGATGGTAATGATGCTTTGGTGTAGCGAGGCCAGCAGAGATGGAGGGTAGGGACCAGGATCCCGCTGGTCCGAAATGACCTAACCGTTGACTTTATTTCCCTACAGGAATGAATTTCTGCACTGTATGAATGAAACCATTAACGTACTCATTTTTATGATGCCTGCCACCTCATGAATAGTATCTCCATTATTTTGCACGTGTCTGTCACTTCTCATGGTTTTCAAAGGTTGCATATAAATTTGTAAGTGAGTCCGTCTTTACATGCATGAGCCACCCTTGCTCCTTAATGACACATTTGATACATCTTTTAAAAGGTGAATAATCATCACCAGCCAGTTTCTTCCTCTGTAAATTCTTTTGCCATTATGGTTTTATTTAACGCGAGATATAACTGTACTGGCATCAAATTCCTGTCAGTGAGTAGGAGATTCAAACCACCAGTGTACCAGACAGGCCCGTCAGAGACCTGTGTGTGTGGGTAGGAAGTGGAGTGCAGCCAGAACATCGTGGGTGACCACAGGAAGCTCACAGCGCCACCCTGTGTAACTGTCATTCCTGCTGACGGCCTTACTGTTAGAACCTCCAGTGCTTATCCCAGAGCTGTGTGCTATGCATTACGGTGGCCACTAACCACTCTTGGCAAATAGTGGAGAGTGCAAATGCGGAGTTTATTCATCAGGGCAGAAAGTTCCATCGGATGGCACTGCTCCAGGATAATGAAGACAAGGCAGTCGGTTTTACTGGACTGAGTGTTACTGGCAAATGGTTTTGTTTTATGATGTGTTCTCTGGGGTCCCCCTTGTCACATGTGAACCCTCACAGTGTGTCAGAGGGTACCCGTCTCTCCATCGCAAGGCAGAATTGTCCAGTGGGACAAGTCCAGCCCCAACTTTGGGCTGTTAACTGGCTAATACTCAGCAAAGTAAATTGCTTTGTTCCTTGAGTCTTCCAATTCTTTTCGTGACTAAAAACAAAGCAAAATAAACCTCTGTCACTATCTCAGTGGGATAGTTGAGGAAAATAATGGGTTCAATCTGTAGAATACACTTACTTTATACTAAGAGGCAACAAGAAAGTATCTTAGCATGAAAACATATATGCAGAACAGCAGTCAGTTTTTGGTGTAAGCCGAGGGGGTAATGAGTGTCCGTGTCTTACAGACATCAGAAACTAGAGTATGAGGACATACGTGTTAAGTAAGGGTCTGCATGGTTTTCCTAACAGCTGGTAAAGGAGGGCGCCTTCTGACTTAGTTGAGGCTTTCCCACCCAGAGCCTGTGCTCTTCCATTTTCATTCATTGTATCTGGCTCTTGTGACATTTGGGGAGGTGCAGAGGTGAGAGCTGTTTGCTGACTTAGCACAGAGGTGTCTCTGTTTGTGTGGAACGGGCCACGTGTGGCATTGCCATCCCAGAAAGCCCTTCACTTACTTTTACGTGTCAGGAGTTGATCTAAGTACCAAGCCACCAGCTACCAGCGTATCTCCTCGCCTGTTACCAGAGCAGGTCCCTGCCCTATGTTGTGCTAGAGAATGGGAGCCTTTTGCAATGTGTTTTTTGGTCTCACTGTGTTAAGATTTCATGTGAATGTATCAGAGTTTTGTCACCTAACTTGCAAAAATTTCTAATATTTAGGGAGTTGATGTAGTTCAAAGTACTTTTCCAGCATGTAGTTCTAACCCAGAAAAAAATGAGGCTTTCAAAGGAGAGAGAAGGCAAGAGAGGTTATAGTAGGTGTCGGAGCTGGTTTTGTTGAACTCGGCCTGGGGAGGGTTGCACTCATGTCCTGGTCCTTGGTTTGATTCCTTGCAGCACATCAGCATAACTCCCAGTTGGATTGTCACAGGGCCTCTGTTTGGGGACTTGGTGGGTAGGAGAAGGATGGTGGAGGGAGGGTGTGAAGCGCACAGCTCCCTCTCTGGGTGCTGCAGTGGTGCCGGCGCTGGGGAAATGGCCGCACATGCTGCTGGCTGTGTGCCTCCAGCTGGTGGAGAGGGCTCAGTGCGCTCGCTGTTTCTCTTTCAGACACTGGCCTCCTGTCCACTGCAGGTGAACAAATGGCTGTGATCATCATTACACGGGGGGCCTATAAAAACCAGTCTGTGACATGAAGAGAACTTGTCATTCATTGTAGAGAGGCCCTCTGCTTTTAAAAATAGAAAAATAGGCTCTATTTTTTAGAGCAGTTGTAGGTTCACAGCAAAGTTGAGAGGAAGGTACAGAGATTTCCCACGCACCCCGTGCCCCCGTACATGCAAGTCTCCCCATTGTCAGCATCCCCACCAGAGGGGGACATTTCTTATAAACAGTGAACTTGCACTGACACATCATTATCACCGAGTCCATGGTTTACCTCAAGGTTCACTCCTGGTGTACATTCTGTGGGTTTGGACAATGTACAATGACACGTATCCATCATTACTGTAGCATATAGAATGGTTTCACTGCCCTAAAAATTCCCTGTGCTCTGCCTTTTTATCTCTCCCTCCCCCCAACCCTTGGAAACCACTAACCTTTTTGTTGTTTTCATAGATTTACCTTTTCTAGAATGTCATAAAATTGGAATTCTACAGTATGTAATCTTTAATCTTTCCAGAGTGACTTCTTTCACTCATTGATACGAGTGAAAGGCTCGCGCTTCATGTATTTTCATGATTTGATAGCTCATTTGTTTTCAATGCTGGATGATATTCCATTGTGTGGACGTTTATTTATCCATTCACCTACTGAAGGCCATCATGGCTTCCTAGTTTTGGCAATTATGAATAAGGCTGCTGTAAACATCTGTGTGCAGGTTTTTGTGTGAACGTAAGTTTTCATTCTCCATTTTTATGGTGTTGGATTCATGAGATCCAAGCTGCATCTCCCACTTGGATGCACTTTCTTGGCAAGGCTGGACTCCTGGAATGGTGGTTCTTGTTCACGAGCTGACTGTGGTTCAGTGTCGGGTCTTCCCTTTGGTCAGGACCCTTGACCGTTACTCCAATCCCAGCCCTGGGGAGTTAATTCCAGGACAGAAGAGACAGAGGGAGGAGAGTCCCAGTTCTCACTCTCTCTTCACCTGTTGGACCTCAGTGAGGAAATTCTACCTCAGATACACCACCACCCCTGCTGCCCCCATCCCACCCCTGGCTCCCTCAACTCACTGGGTCAGAGGGAAGTATGACATGTGGCTTTGGTAAGTGGCCCAGGTCACAGTACAGACTCATTTCTGGTCCAATTTTTGCTAGGTTTTGACTCTTCTGTTCCAATGCTCCTTCTAAGGTACAGGGCCCTGAGAAAGTCCTCTTTGGTTTCTGTGAATTGCTGTCCCTGAGAAAAAAAGCACTGACTCGTGTTTAAATGACTTCAAATGCATATTAGTCACCTTTATTTTTATATCAAAGTGTTAAAATAAGAGGGATGCCTTTGAGAAGAAACATTTCACCAAATGTAACTGCTTCTGACTGTCTTCATGGTGTCCTGGTGCTAACCGGGGGAACGTGTCCTAGGGCATAAGGAACAACCCCATATATCTGGGGTTTAGATTTCTGATGGAGGCAAAAAAAAAAAAAAAAAGAAAAAAGAAAAAAAATAAAGACAAGTGTGGTCAGTAGCATCTCACTCAGTATGAGAACCAAGGGGCTACGGGCAGCTTTGCCGCCATTACTGACCAAAGCCATAGCGCAGGTGAGGTCAAGACCTGCATTGAAACAGAGGCAGATATGACAAACTAGAGGGAAAGACAACTACAAACGACCCTTACTCTCCTTCTGTTTCACTAAACCATGAGCAGGCTAAATTTTGGTATGCGAAAAAACTCCCTTTAAGCAGAAAATCCGTTCTGAGGATACTGAGAGTGAGGGTTGAAATCCTTGTCTAATTTCAGATGAAGCAAAACATAAGCATTTGGCGAATGCCAAGACTGTAAAGTTGTGCAAGCAGAAGAGTCACTTTGAAATCTGAAGCGTCGCCCCAGATGTTTGGGAGGATTTCCATTGGACTGATTTGACTGTTCCTCCTAGCATGACTGGCTGCATGCCTCCCCGACGCAAAACCCCACTCCCAAATATGTGCTCTTCGCTGGCTTATGGCACACACTGCGTGTGAGGAAGGGACACCCCTGATTGCCAGGTGATGAAGAGAGAATTGGGTAAAGGGGAGCAAGCAGGTTGCTCTCAAAATACTCATGCATCAGAGTGAGGTCAGACAATTGTGGTTTGCTCTTTGGGGTGTGTTGGTGCTAAGTCAGGGTGGATATAACCAGGTTTTGGTGGGAATCATATGCAAGCCAACACTCAGGGGGCAGCATTTGTTTCTTTAGCTTGGCTGTTGAGAACGAGGGCCCGTGAAGCCAGAGTGATCCAACCAGACAAATAGTGCCGTGGAAAGCTTGTGCCAGGGGAAGCCCAGGTGCTGACCTGTCTGGATGTTACCATCCAATCTTAAGATAAAGCCTAAAAGATAAGCCCCAATTAGCCTGGCCTGATGCCACCCCCTTGGCTCTAAGGCAGAGGGGGGCTTTAGAAGAAAAAGGGAGGATTCTGGAACCAAACACAACTAGAATGTCTGGTAGAGCCAAGTGGATTAAGTGTGCACTGAAATCTTCCTTCAAAACTTCTCTGAGAACATCCTTATTTAAAATCTGTGTTCCAGAACAGATCAAAAGCACTTGTCTGGCTGGGAAAGATGGGAAAATGAATTAGATGTCTGTTCCCAGAGCAGCACCGAGCCTGTTGTGTGTGCCCTGCCCGGTACAGAGGCTGCAGGCACAGCGACCACGTGTCGGGCTGCAGGGCAGGAACTTCTGTCCCGGCCGAGGTGGGGTGTGTCTTGGTTTCCTCTCCATTACCTTATTCTTGGTTGTTGCCAAAGTTTGGACGTTAAATACTGATAGCAGCACAGTTTTGCAAGGGCCAAGGGTTAAGTTTGTTGCATTATTTGAAATTGAGAAAGAAATTGGTCTCCACAGCATCTTGATATAAACTTTACATTTATTTCCCCTTTTCCTGAACCAGTGAAGGCAGAGACTGGACTTCAAGTGGTCCTCACCTGTGCCCGGCAGGAACGCATAGAACACTTAGTGCTTTCCTTTAAATGGCCGGGGCCTGGAGCGTGGATTTACAAGCTTTGCCTTTTCATTCTTGCAGCTTCTTGGGGTGGTGACTGGTCAAGAGGAATACAGGTTAGTACAGCTCTGCGTGTCCCATGCCCAAGTGAAAGCGAGCGCACATGGCAGAAAGCAGCCCCACTGGGCTTGTTCCAGAGCAGAAAGCCTCTCCCATCATCTCTTATCATCCCTGTTGTTTTTAAACATTAGCTTTATCCCTACCACCCCAACCGTCTTTTGAAAGTGTGCTGACTTGTGGAAGCCTGGCCAGAGCCAATGAGTGTGTCTGGCTCCCTCACTCCCGGCCCCTCTTGCCCTCCCGTCCCGGACATTCTGGCCATACCCTTACTCCCTTCATCCAACTAGCAGCCTTTTCCAACCAGACAAATGCATTCCCATCCAATTGGAAGAGAAAGGGCTAATAAGACTCTTGGTCCATTTGCCCTGTGTTTAGGGTTTAGAAATCTCCCCCAATGGTATCTGAAGGGCTAGAAGGGGCCTTGACAGGGGGAGTTCTTCTAGAGATCCCAGCATAAACAGCTTCCATTTTAAACCTTCAGTGAGCTTCTGCTTTGAGCCTGGCTTGGAACCAAATCTCTAGGATGGAGAAAGGATTTTTGTGCTGACTTAGATTGCAATTGGCCGGTCACCTCCCAGGCCAGCTGGATGGAGGGGGAAAGCAGCACTCGGCTGCCAGCTGGGAGTTTCACAGGCAGCTCAGAACACTAAACACAACCTCTCCACTCCAATTAAATAAAACAGCCTTGGGATTGAGTGTTTAAAAACGAGTTGTTTTGCACTGTCTGAATGACCGTGGCTGTAGTTTACAATGTCTAATTCCTTAAGACCTGAGAACTAGCCCCTTAAGTCATCTTTGCATCCCTGCCCTTAGTTCTGCCCCTCATTCCCCATTTAGGATTGATGGTTGAGCTGTTTCTTCTGCACCCACTCCTCTCCTCTACCTGGCGAACGTCTCCTCATCTTTCAAAACCTAAAATGTCACCTGCTCTGTGAAGCCATCTTTGCCTCCTCAGGCGGTTTAGCTCTTTGGCCCTCCCATCAAGGCTTCCTCATGGTCCCGTCTCCATAAAGACACCGGCCATGCTGCATGGCCTCTGTCGTGGGTTTGGGGGAGGACTAGAATGCATGTAGCCGTGAGCCCCGAGTATAGCAGGTGCTCACTTAATGTCTGTGGGGTGGAGGTGACTGTTCTTTCTACCCAGTTTCTGTGACCATTAACAGTCGTGCTCGCCCCTGCTCACCTGACCTGTGGAGGGTGGTCCGTGTCAGGAGGACAGTGCGTGGGAACCAAGAGGAGAGGCCACACAGATGATAAGGAGTAGGGCAGAGATTTGAGTCCTGTGGCTTCCTTTATGGAGTTGATCCATCTCATCCTGCTTTTCCTCTGTTCCCGCTGCCCTCTACTTTTCCTAGCATGATTGTCTTTTCCAAAGAGCCCTGCTTTGTCATGGTGTGCCCCAAGCAGAAGAACAGCCCAGTTTTGTAGGTTTTTCCTCCAGTGATGTTTCAGGCTTCGTTTGCTCTACGACCCATTTGTTCATCTTTCTGGCAGTCCAGGGGTTCTGTGGCGCTTTCCCCAGTACCCTACTTTAAATGAGTCTCCAGGAGCTGAGCAGGGCTGTGAGGACAGGCATTGTGGACTTCGCTCATTCATAGGGTCACCAGAGTCAGAGACGACCCAAGGGCACATGAAAACAAAATGTCAACACAGAGCAAATGCTGCAGGTGAATAAGCAGTGTTATGCAAATGAACTTATTTCTGGAGGAAAATCAAGCTCAAGGTGCTTTGCTGGGGATTTGTGAAGATGCAGAGAGCGGGATGACTAGTGACTGTGGACGTCGGTGCCAGACCCAGACTCAGATGCCTGCCCTACTCCTTATTATCTGTGTGACCCTATACAATTTTTAAAATCTTTCTGACCACGTACCCTTGACCTGTAAAATATAGGTAATATCACCTCTCTTGCTGGTTTTTTAAAACGAGGATTAGAATGTATGTAAAACATCTAAGATTGTTTTCATAGGAGTTCAAAAATGACTGTTATTAATGATAAGTATAACCATGTAAGCAATGATTATTACTGATTAAGTGTTACTAATAGGAAATGGTACTCATCAAAGACAGACACACGGACACACAAGATGCCAAGGTGCCTGAATACGTGTCCGGGACTTTTCTTTTTGTTCTTTGCACTCTTTGAGGTGTGCAGTCAGTAATGGGACTCAAACCTTATGTCCTCTCATTCATTTTAAATGAGACTGTCCTCATCCAAATGTCATGCCTTTACTGTTTTGCCACTTAATTTAGTAAATTGATAGAGCAAATGTGGCGTGCAAATTGCCTCTTCCTCACTCCAGAACATTGTTCACTGCCAAAGCTGGCATGGATTAGAAACATTTGAAGTGGAAATTAGTTGAGTCAGGGAAGACAGTTGTAGAATTTTGATTATCTGCTTACACTATTTTAAAAATTAGATTATGCTTTTATTGCCATTTAACAAAGGAAGGTAAATGGTGGTGGTGTTTTTATTAAAATAGAAATTTAGAAAACACTCTTCAATGACTGGATGGATTATAGTACATGAGATTAATCAATAGAGGATTAAATTTTGCCAATTTAGAAGTCTTGTCTCGATAAAACCCTCTTGTGGGAGAATAAATCTGGTAAATATGAATAAACATGTAGCACATGTCAGCCCTGGTCCCCTGCCATGCAACTCAAGGAAAGACAGATTTCCAGGGAGGAGAGGGGCTATTTCCAACTACCATTTTGAATGCTAGAAGATACGTGTAAGGAAGGGATTGGCGACATGTTGACATCAAAGGTTGGCCGTGAAGATCCTGAAGTTCTGACCAAATTCCAGAGAATTCCCACTGCTTCCCTAAAGTGCTGGTGTAGTTAATTTAGGACTTCAGGACTCATGTGAAGTGGAGACGAGACCATTGTCTGGCAGGTCTGAGCTCTGAAGATTATCAGTCATGATAATTCAGTACCAAAGCAAATACCACATTTCAAGGAGTAAGTGGCTTTTAAAAAATCACCTTGACAGCTGGAAGGCATAACAAGGAAAGAGAAAAGGGAGGGGAGGTAAGACGGGAAGGGAAGAGAGTGAGGGAAAAGAAATGGAGAAAGGGTGGGGGAGAGAGAGACAGACACACAGAATAACTGGCATGGCTTCTAACAGCCTGAATCCACAAATAATCTTTACCACTTCTCTCTTTTTAGCAGAACTTTGTATATTTTGCATTTCCTGTCGAGGTCCTAAATCCAGATCCTCCTCTGAAAACCCACAGAGTCTGAGGGCAGCCAGGCCAGCCAGAAGAAAAGCCAAACCTGTGAAGTGGTTCCCGAGGGCAACCTTGAAAGGTATGGCAGGAGCCCAGGATACTGAGCTAAGAAGTGTAAGCACTTCTTGCCTTAGAGGTGAGCTTGAGTCAGCCAATAAAATTGTCAGTCTTAAGGAAGCTTAGATTTCTAAATAAGGCTATAAATAATTTCACAAATGGGGCCTGCACTGTCTAACAGAGTGGGCTGATTTTTGAGAGCTACTGCAAGAATAAATTGGCTGAATGAGTAAATCTGCAGTAGTTGCCAGTCAAATGTGAAAGGATGGTCCAATGCAGTAAAAAACCTTTTAAAAAGGATGCAATTAACTGAGCACAAAGAGTACCCACGTCAGTGATTTCTAATTCATTAGGGGATAGACTATCACCTCATTCCTTGGTTTTTCAGCAGATGAGAATTCAAATGAGGCTCCTTCTCCAACTCAGAAATCAGGCTGCTGGTGTCTGCGTATCTCACCATATTAGGATATGGGCAGACAGCTTTATTGCCATCAATTAAAGCTCCATGCACAATCTTGTAATGTCAAGATGAGGCCAAGAGGCGGTTTGTTCCTGGCTAGATGGGAATTGAATGCGAATAGGCAGACATCATTAAAAAGCTACGTATGGGATGTGGGCACAGCTGTTACACTGTAATGCAGAGGGATTTCCTTGTACTGCGTCAGTGTCCTTGTCATCCTACCCCATAGGCTGTTGCATTAAAACATTATAGCAGACAGAAGAGGGGACCTTGCAAATATTTCGCTGCTTCGGCTTTTGCTAGCTGTTCATGGGCTCCCAGAACGTACTCCAGAGAGAGGCCTTGGCTTCCATGGACAGTGCAAAGGAAGGAAAAGGGACGTGTGTACTCGTGAAGTGGGGAGAAGAGCCAGGGGACCATCAGGACACTGGCTCATCAGGTCTTGGTCTGGAAGACATCAGGTGTTCCACAAAGGCGGAAACAGGGGCAAGTACCTGTAAAGCCGGTGACACAGAGAAAGACGCAACGAAGAAGAGACCTGTGAGACTCTAGCTACAGGCTCTGCATTTCTCCATGAATGGACTTGTGTGAATAAGAAATCATAAATGCACGTACAGACACGCACAGATATACATACCATCCCAAAGAATGCTCAGTGAGATTTAAAATAATGAACAAACAACCCAAGTGTATTCTCTGCTAGTGGTCTGTAGCCCGCACCTCACCCACCTCTCTCTCTAAGATGAAGATTATAAGTGGTGGTGGGCGGGACATGCAATTGAAGCCCCCAGCATCACGGTCCCCAGCAGGACCTCATCTGATTGTGCTTCTGTCCCCGGGCTAGCAGCTCGTGGACACCGTGCGTTTACATGTAGGTCTGGCTGCGTGCCCTCCAGCAGCAACCAGGGGAAATGAGCATGACATTGCTTGGGCTGCCACCCTCCTGCAAGTGGCAGGCAAGTTCAGAAGAGATAGTGGGCATAAAGACTGTAAATTTGCTTTCTAGATGTTAATAAGTGCTCACTTAGGTACCCACATAGCTCAGAGTGCTAATCTTTTAATTTTTTAAAGTTCATATTTGTACTTTGTGAAGTGGCTTTTAGTATAGTCAGAAAGTTGTGCAACCACCACCATCTAATTCCAGAACATTATCATCATCCCCCCAAAGAAACCCCATACCCAGTAGCAGTCACTGCTTGTTCTCTTGTCCCTCCGGCCCCTGGAAACCACTAATCTGCTTTCTGTCTCTGTGGATTTGTCTGGGCTCAACAATTTGTGTAAATTACATTCCTACCCGCAAACTGTAAGGGTTCTAGTTTGTCCACAGCCTTGCCAGCATTTACTGTTGTCTGTCTGTATGGTTATACCCATCCTTGGTGGTATGAAGTGGTTTTGATTAATCTTTTAGATTTTAGAATAATGAAGGTTACAGTCTCCACTTCCCTTGGAAGGAAAACCACGTGCATGATGTCAACTAATATTTGCAAAGTACTAATAAGTCCTTTGAAAGTAGTATTTTAAGAAGGCAAAGTTGATCTTTTATTCCGTAATGCTTTGCTCAAAAAAATGCTGTTGATACCTTCTGGTGGTAAAGTTCATGAAAATGACAATCACTGTCCAAGCACTGAGTGGGAACGAGGCGAGGGTGTGCACAGATGGGAACAGAGCCCACCTACAAATCTGCTTCTAATGCTGAGGATCAGCATTTTTCTCCCCTACTATGTGGTATGTTTGAATCTCCGTGACGTTTGTGCGTGCATGCGTGTTGGCACATCACCTCCTTGCAGCAACAGTTGAGATGTTGCTTCCCCAAACCCTGTCCCCTTCCCATTTCTAAGCAATAATGACTGATACACATAAATGCAGTCACACAGTTTGGCAAGGAAAGGTCTATTCTGGGACAGGCCTTTGGCTTATGTTAAGAAACATTTTTTAAAACGTGTGGGATGTTTTTGTGTTTTGTTTTTCCTAGAGGCTAGAAGGGAGGATGTGATGACTCTTACCAGGCCCTACAGGTCAGTGCGGGGGTTCCTGGCCACATTTCTCTGCCATGCTCGGAAACAATGCACTAGTCTTTAATTTTCTCTAAAGATCAGTGCCTCACTCCATCCCTCCAGCTGGAGTTAGTGTGGGTTGGTTTACACAGAGCAAGCCAAGAAATCATAGAGGCTCGGCCTGAAGTAGATCTCAGGGACCACCTACTCTGTTTGCTTTCTTGGTTTCCTCTTACCCCCGTCCCCAGTGACTCAGCCCTGGTCTTGAATGTTACATACTTAGAATCATTATGTGCTCTTCTGTGACTTGCTTCTTCCACTCAGCAAAGAACCAGCTGTGTTGACACGTGTAGATACTGTTCATTCATTTTTTCTATTGTATAGTGTTCCATGATTTGAGTATATCACACATTATCCACTTTACAATTGATGAGCATTTCAGTTGCCTCATGTTTTTGATGTGCACATAGAATTACATTCTTACTCTAGAGAGCACTGGGCTGTAGTTGTTGGAATTGAATAGCTGGGCAAGAGGGTGTCACTTTCCACTGCCACCAGCCGTGGTGACAGACACTGTTCTGTGCCCTTGCCAACATTTGCTATCGTCAGACTTTTTAATTTTTGCCAATCTGGTGGGTGTGAAATGGCATCTCCTCGTGGCTTAATTTGCAAATCTCTGATTACCAATGCTGTGTTGAACATCTCTTCATGGATTTATGGACCATTTGTGTTTGTCTTTTTTACAGTGCTGTTGGAATTACTTGCCTTTTTTCTTGAAGAGAGACTGTATTTATTTAGTGTTTACTGCCATTGTTCTAAGTGGTTTGGGGTATATTAGTTGTTTTAATTCTTCCCAATGAAACGGGTTTTTTTCCTGTGACTCCTGCCTCATAGGTGAGGAACCTGCTCAATCCCCAGCTGGCAAGCTCAGGGTGGGGCTTGGCACCTGCTCTCTGTCTCACAGTTTGCCCTTAACCATGGCACAACTCTACTGCTGAGCTATTTAAATATTCTGGGGGCTAATACCTCCTTCTGAAATGTGTTGTAAATATCTTTCCACTTTGTGGATTGTCTTTTTCTTTCTTTTTAGTGTCCTTTGATGAATAGAAGTTTTTTAAAATTTTAATGTTGTTGAACTGAACACATTTTCTTTTCTGGTGAGTGTTTTGTGTCTTATTTTTCTGAATCTTGCTACTCAAAAACATAGTATCTCTTTCCATGTATTTAGGTCATCTTTAATGTCTTTCAGTAAACTTTCATAACATTCTGCATAAAAGGAATGCATATTTCTTGTTAAATTTATTCCTAATACCATTTATAATAGCAACAAAACTCTTTTTTAATGTTGTATTGTGTAATAAAGTATTTTTTTAAATAGTATATACCCTAACTGCTTGTGATTGTGTAGAAAAACACTTGACTTTGTATGTTGGTAGTTGCATTCAATAACCTTGCCAAATTCTTATTAATTCCCCAAATTTCCAGGTGGTATTTTGGGGTTTTTACATAGATAATCATATCTACAAATGACTGTAGTTTTGTTTCTTCCTCTTCAGTGTGTCTGCTTTTCCTCTTTTGTCTAATGGCATCCCAGGGCAGTGTTGAATAGGAAGGATATAAAAATTTCTGATCTTAAAGATCATGTTTTCAAGATTTCCCCATGGAGGCTGATGATGTTTGTAGTGGGTGTTTTGTTGGTATTCTTTATCAGGTTAAGTAGAGTCTCTTTTGTTTCAGTTTACTAAGAGCTTATTTTTAAATTAAAAGTCTTCTGAATTTTGTCTAATGATTTTTCCTTAACTTTTGAGATGATAGTTTTTCTCTTTCAATCTTCAATGTGACAAACGAGTCATTTTTCCAATATTAAACCAACCATAGATTCCTGGAATGCCCAAATTAGATATGATATGTTATGATTTTTTATACAATGATGGAGTCAGCTGGCAAATCTTGTGTTTAGGGGATTGGTCCTCAGTGCAACAGGCATATTTCTCCTTCTTGCTTCCACTTGTAGCCTGTTAGAAGCCAAACTTTCTTCTGTTGGTTTTAATACATTCCCGTTATGAATGGGCCTGACACTTCACAGCCTCGCCCCTTGCCAGCACCAAAATGATCCAGTAGAAACCTCACAATAAAAACTGGCTATGGTGCTCGCTTCCCAGGGTTCCTGTGTTCATTTTTGACCTCATCATAATCTTTTCTTTCATGGCAGCTCATCAGTGTATTTTTTCTTGTAATTATGCACATTTTCAAACATACACAGTAGTCTAGGATCTAGTGTAATGACCCCATATATACAGCATCCAGCATCAACAATTATCAGCATTTGCCAATCTTATTTCATATCTCCCTCCCCCTTTTTTTTCCTTTTGGAATCTTTTAAAGCACATTCCAAACATCATATGATTTCACCTGTAAATACTTCAGTATGTATCTCCAACAGGTGAACTCTTAAGATAAAAATAACCACCATATCATCATCACATCTTTCAAAATTAACAATAATTCCCTAATATCAGTCCATGTGCAGATTGTCTAATGATCTCTACAGTATCTTTTAGTGGGTGTTTGTTTGTTTGTTTGAAATAAGATCCAATAAGCAGCACTGGATTATGTCTCTCCTATTTCTCTTCGTCTCCAGCAGTTCTATGCCTCTTCGTGTCATTAATCTGTTGAAGAAAAACTATAGTCATTATCCTGTAGAATGCCCGGTCTTGACCTTGCGGAGTACGTCCTGTGTTGTTATTTATCATGCTCCTTCAGCCTCTGTATTGCCTGTAAACTGGTTTCATTAGAGTTCTTTCTTTTCTTACTTGTTTGTTTTTCTCCGAGAACGCGTCACAGGTGGTGCTGTGAACCTCCAGTCTCAGCAATGCGTTTCAAAGACGGTCTCTTTCCTTTTCAACGCACCATTTTCGTTGTTTCAGTTAGGAAGGTTGTCCGGGATGCCTGGGCCTGGTCCTGATAGAAATGAAGTCCCAAAATAGTCTGTGCTGAAGTGAGCAGTCTCCATCTTAGGCTCCTGGTTGCACACCGTCCTGTAATGTGGCAGCGTGGTCCTCCTCATCCCCAAATCTTTGCTTATATGAACCAGAGAGATGCATGGTCTCTTTGGTGGCAGGAATGGGAGAGTACCTCACATGCACATTAAATGCTATGCAGAGTTGGAACGTACGAACGTGGAACATGTGGACTCCCAGGTCATTTCTCCACCCTCTGACCCAGGACCGTGAGCCACGCTTTCCCTTAGGATCCTGAGGCAGAGGCCCTTCCTCCCACATCCTGGCCGGTCTCAGTGGGCTTGGGGATTTTGTCAGGTGTCCACAGGGGCGGTCTTACTACAGTGACCTGAAGCCTTCCTCAGATTGCCACTGATAAGACTTACCTCTTCTTTTAGTTCACATGCTTCTCCTCTCAGGAAGGTGTCCCCCTCACTCCTGCTTCAGTTTCTTTCACATGGCTGTCTCTACACATTTCTTTGGTATTTTATCCCCACTCAGCCCTCTCCCCATAACCCTAGTTTCTAGGCCCAGTCACAGACTCCACCAAGCTTAATGGATTGTCTATAAATCTTTCTGTCCCAGAACCATTCTGGAGACTTCTGAGGAAAAAAAAATTCATGGCAGAAAGGGCTTTTGCATTGACAACAGGTCCCCATGAGGAATACTTCAGGGCCCAAAGAATCAGGTTGAGCTGCAGGGAAGGTTCTTTACTAAGACTTTCTCAATGGATATAAATGATTGGATTGTTTGCCTTGTGAGGAAAAAAAACAAATGGTTCCAAAGGTCATGGCTAGAACCAGTGCCTGTCCCCCCTTCTGTCCCCCACCCCCGTGGCCCAGCCTTCCTCAGGCATGTTTTTGAGATGGACAGCCAATTCAGATGCCTCTGGAGCTGACAGCCTCCCCCAGTGGAGGAAGCTTCGGCAGAGAGGTTTACACACCTCCAAAGGCTGCATGAGGGCGGCGCTCAGCTTGATTTAGGGCCAAGAAGCAAGAAAGCCAAAAGGAAGGTAAAATGCATTGCAGGAGCCTGACACAAACTAGGCAATAGAGGCTTTTTCTTATCATAGGCCCAGCCTCCACCTTCGGCCCACCTGTTTTATCATCTTTAGGCACTGTTGCAATGTCTGGAGCTCAAAAAAAAGAAATTATACGAAAGTGAATGGCTTCCAGAAATCTTTCTGGAGCACCTTGTAACTTTGGGTCCAGATAAACCACATCATTTTCCAGTGGGTTCTTGGATCACCACCAACTGAATTGGGCTTTGAGAAGGGGGCACCAGAAGAACACAATCTCCCCATCCCTTAAGAAATATTTAATTTCGTCTAGATGAAGCAAATGGTTAAAAAATTTTAAAAGCTGCCTACATGATGAAATACATGTAGCCTGCGGACTCTGTCTTCTCCCACTCTGGGGTAGCTGTTTAGGTGCTTTGAGGGAAAGTGCTGGAAGGAATGTTCTCTGCCCAGTTTCTGTCGTATTGGAATGTGTGTGGTAAGTCTGCCCAATTCTGGCCGAAAGAATGAAGAATGTTGCCTTAATTTTGGTTTGTATTTCAGATGTTATTGCAAAACTAAAGAAAAACGACAAACCTCCTTGTGCTCATCTCTCGGTCTCTCACCTTCCTTGTTTTGTTTTTCATCTTGGCACATCTCAGAAGTAGCCCAGACTTTTTATCCTGTAGATTTTTAAAGTCACATATGTTCTATATAATGTTAATCTAAATAAAAACTCCATGTTTCTCACCAATTTTGTGAGAATGGGAGAGTGTGTCGACTGTTATTTCTCTAGGACCTCACACAGCACCTGGCACTGAGAAGGTATTAGTAAGTGGATGGGTGGATGATGGATGGATGGATGGAAAAGATAGATACTTTAAATATGTTACCAGATACACAAATAGACCCTGTCCGTCCCCAACCCTCCTAAGAGGGGTGTGTGTGTGTGTGTGTGTGTGTGTGTGTGTGTGTGTGTGTGTGTCCCTGGTTCCCATCAATAACCAGGCTCTGTGTTAAGGGGCTGTGAATTCTTCTGGTAAGTGTCTTCCAATCACTCACCTCTGTGTGCCTGCACCTCGCAGGGTGTTTGATAATGGGAGTCCTCAATAAATACACTGCGGTCTAAGCCCTGTGAAAAGCCAGGCGTTTGGAATCTTTGTAGTATCTGCTGTTGACTTTGGACCAAAATCTAAAAAGGCCTCCTCAGCTTTTCTGTTGAGCACCGGAAGATGCCCTTTCCAAAATGACCAGAAGATAAACTGAAAGGTAATTTCTCCTTTCTCTCCATGCTCTATGTCTGGATCTCTGTTTCCTTGAGTATCAGGAATGCTGGTGTTTCAGTTCATGAAACCCCTGATATTGTGCACAGATCCTCCGTCTGCCCCGTGGTCTGTGTGCCAGATCAATATTCAGGAATTGGCCGTCACATGAGTTCCTCATTTGTCATCAATTAACAGCCACCCATCCTGCTTTCCTGCCTCCTCCCCACTCCCCCTTTTCTCTCTCTTTTTTGCATCATAAAGAAACTGATCTGAGTGTGAGAAAAGGAATCCTCAAAGGCCTGGAACCTCACTAGGCACTGCCTTGCAGGTCCTCCCTGCTAGAGACTCTCTTCCCCCAGAAACTGCAGGGCTCCCCCCTCTGCTCCTTCAAGTTTTTTCCTATCAGAAGTCATTTGAAATTGCAAGCTGCCAGTCCCATCTACACTTCCTGTCCTCTTCCGGGTGTATTTTCTCTGCAATACTTACTTTCTTCAATATGCTGCAGGTATTTAATGATTTACTTTGTGTATGTCTCTCTCCCCTTCTAAAATATATGTTCTCTCTGGGCAGAGACCGGTTTTGTCTGTTGTTTCTAACATGTTAGCAGTTCCTCGACCTGTGTGTGGCACATGGTAGGTGGCCAATAAATACTCAGTAGATGAATGAACACATTAATACCAGGTCTTAAGTCTTTTGTTTAGACTGTGCAGCTCCTTCTGTCCTCCAGGCTGGCCCTGAAGGACTTGGCCCGCACAGCAGAGCTGGGCCAGACCTCGTGCTAGTCATGGACTCCAGCCCAGGAGCGGTAGGAACCAGGACTCAGACTTCCCACTTCATCCAGGGTGAGAAGCCTGCATGATTTTTGCCTGTCTTTCCACTGCTTTTGTTTAGTGTATATATTGGCTACCGCTGACTGTGAACATTAACAGATAACACTCTTTACCCCTGAGAGGGAAGCGACTGCGGCCGTGAGCCTTCCCTCAGGCTGCCTGTGTCTGACCTGGATCAGGCCTTCCTGGCCTCTCAGGGGTCAGGGTAGGGCAACCTGATGATCTACTGTTTTCCCTCCATCGTCCCAGCTCCATCCTGTGAGAACGCACGGTCCTGATTCCACTTTTGCGCCAGGCATTATGAAGGCTGAGAACTCCACCCAGGACTGCTCCCCTCTCAGCCTGCACCTGCTCTGATGAATAGGCAGCTCCTCTAGCTCAGCGGGCAGCGTGGGGGTCTTCCTGCACAGCCTTGGGGCCTGAGTGAAGTTCCGTAATGCTACCTCTAACGCCTGCCCATTCCCAAGACGGTGTGTGGCACAGAAGGACAGAGCCTTCTCCTGCCCTGGCTGCACACCAGGGCCCAAGCCCTCTTCTGCTCAGCTCCTGCTTTAGTTTGGTCAGAGGGCCTGTAGGGACGGAGTCCCACAGAGCAGTCTCCAGGCTCTCAACCTCACATGGAAAGGTGATGGCTCGGGTTTATTAGCTGGCCGTCAGCTGTAACCAGTTCACCATCAGCTGTGGCCAGTTAGTCATTAGCCACTGTTGTTTTGTATATAACTGCGGTGGCTTCATTAGCAAGGGTGGATGACACCGTTAGCAAGTGTGGTTAGCCAGTGCGGATCGTGTGGATCCTACTTCCTGGTGTCTCCTCCAGCCGCCAGTGAGAATATAGTGGTATGAACCCCCAATCCATGGTTCCATTGTTGTTCTTTTTTGGTCTTACCTGCGTGTACCTGCCGGGAGCAGGAGCTGAGTCCCTGCATTACAGGGCCCTTCGTAGCTGTCCTGGGTGCTAAAGAGGCTGAGGCTGCCGGAACTGGATGGGATGAACTCTAATCTACCAGGTGGGCGGTGGGGGTGTTGCTGTCACTCTGCTGAGCAATTCTTACAGATTCCAGGTTAGTTAGGTGCAGTGGTCCAGGTGCTAGTGTCGGCAGGAGAAATAGGACTGGGGAAGCATGCTATTGAACTCACATAGTATGTTGATTGTGTCCTTACAAAGGTGTTGAAGTATTTCTTGCCATGTAGAATCAATAATCGGAAACCTATGGGCTCCTTTGAGCTCTTCTGATGGGGGCCAGTGAGGGGGGTGGAAATAAACTGTGGAAGCACAGCCTTGGTAGTCCCTGACATTGCAGCCCACGCAGGCAAGTGCAGCCTGCAGGTCATCTATCCCCATCACAGGTGGGGCCAGGCTGCGCCCTCAGCCTGGGAACCTGTGGGAGGTGAGTCCAACGAGCCTGGCCTGCTGTCTGGAGCAGCAGCTCTGTCTTCTGGTTGGTTCGCTGCAAGTGTGGCTCTGCCAGGAGTGGGAATGGCCATAGAGCCTGCGCACTGGCCTTGGAGCATTTTCTAGGAGAGACGACAGTTCTGAGCTCGCTTCCCAAGTCCATTGCTTAGGGCTCAGTCTCGTTGGTAGCCAGGGACAGGCCTGTACCTCAGAGAAAAATGACGGACTTGCATATATTTGTCAAGATTAGGCATTCCTCTTCCCTTCAAGTTAATGGTGATTAATTTTACCTTTAAAAATCCCCAGCCTATCCTTATTGGATATATTAATATTGCTGAAATGCACAAAGGAAACTGTACATGACCAATTTGATGTATCAGTTTAAGTATCAGATTTTAAGAAAGTCAATCCATTGGCCTCTTGCTTTTAACAACACAAAATAAAACAAATCTAGCCTGTTACTCCATTAGCACAGACTTGAGGACAACTTGAGTCTGACCACATTTTACAGCACTGAGCAGCAAACTTGAGCCCAAGAGCTAAATCCTGCCCCCACCACTTGTTTTTATAAATAAAGTTTTATTGGAACACAACCACCACACCCATTCATTCATATATCATCTAGGGAATCTATGGTTGCTTTCATGCTATGGTGGCAGAATTAAGTAGCTTTGTCAGGAGCCCCTATGGCCTGCAAAGCCTAAAATATTTACTGTCTGGCTCTTTACAGTAAAAAATTGCCGATTCTGTCACAGAGAACAAGGACTAGAGCTGTGTGACCCTGTACAAGTTACTTAACTTCTTTTTGACTCAGGGTCCTCACCTGTAAATGGAGATAATAACAATACTTGCCTCATAAGATTGTTATGAAGATTGAATTAATTACTAATTGTAACATCGTAGAATAATTTTGACAAGTTGATAAATTTGTTAAATTTTTAGAGATGGGACCAAGTTTCCAAGATTGTAGACACGTGTAACCACTTATTCAAATCTCAGACATTTTGGCACTAAACATTTAAGACCACTTCATCGTTCAGGTTCCTCAGGTCTCTGTGAGGCTTCCTTATGCTATAAAGAACGCTGCGTTATGGGTAAGACAGCCCTTGGATGACTTTCCCCTACAAATAAGGGGAAAGACCTGATTGGCTAGAGGAAGGATAGCAGCTTGAGAGGAGAGCTAACAGGGGACCCTCTCCCAGATGACAAGGGCAGAGTGAGGCAGCCAGTTTCCACTGTACTGTGCTTCCAGTGAGAGAGGCAGGGAATCTGTCAGGAGACAGAGACGTAGCAGCAAGAAGGCATGCTTCCTAATGTGACAGTAAGACATTCAAGAGGAGAAATAGACACGGGGAGAATAAGTTACACAATACTTCCCTTCAACTCGCTAGAATAGTACATGGTGGGTTGCCTGTCACTGGTGAACCACTTTATTCCTAGCTTTGTTTCTCTTTGCTTTCTTGGGCTAGAACATTCTATGTCTCCTGCTCTTGTGAGGAGGCAAAGTGTCAGGAAAGCTTGTGGGCTTCATGCTTAGAGAACCCAACATTTGTATTGAGAAGTTTCTGAGTCCCCTTTCTTTCTCTTTGTTTCAGCTGGGTTTCCTTTGCAAGTTCTGCTTTTAATTATTTGTATGTGTTCTCAGGCCCTGTGTCCTGATCTGAGGCTCTGAGAAAACGGTTTACATCACAGCATTGATGGCTCACACACTTGTTGATAAGTCACACTTTTGTTTCTCCACCGGATAATGATTGCGCTGACCCTTGCTTCAGTAGTAAAATTTGTATGTTCTCAGTGCAGACTTATCAGGATGTTTTACAGCAGCCTGTGAGTAAGAGGGTCGTGTCCGCCTGTCTTCCATGTTGCTCTGTTCCTGGCCTGATTTAGAACGCCGAGACTTAACCACGTCCAAGGGCGAGCTGCAGGGATGAGGCGGCCCAGCCGTTCACCCACCCAAACAAGCAGCATGGCTGTTCCTAAAATCTTCTACAAAGAAAGGAATTTCCTTAAGTGTCTTTCTTTATCCTCTTCCTGTACCTTGGTTTCCACAAGGAAAGCCCCAGTTGCATCCATCTCACTCAGAATCTCCCCTGGGATGTTCAAGACCTTACACAGCACCCCCTCCCCCCAATTGCTGGAGCTTCTGGGGCCCCCCAGCTGCCTCCCACTCCTCCCGAGGCCTCACTCACCTGCTCTCTGAGGCCTAGATCGCTGAGCTTTACCCTCACTGTTCAGGGTGGCCCAGAGTTACCCTCTCTAAGATTTCAGTCTGTCCCCATCCCAGCATTTCCTGTCCCTTTCCCTGGTTTATTTGCCCCTTAGCACCTACCACTTTCTAACCTCCCTATGTTACTTGCTTGGATATTTCCTTGCTTGTCACCTTGTGGGAATATAAACTCCCTGAGGGCAGGGACTTTATCATGTTTTGTTCACTCTAAATCCCCCGTGGCCTGAACAGTACCCCACAAAAAGTGGGCACTCAATATTGATGTGTTGAATAAATGTATCAATTTATTAAAACCACTTCCTACCTTATAGGGTTGTTGGGAGGATAAGAATGAAAATTAAATAAAACTTATGAAAATGCTTAGAAAACTTTGAAATGCTAAATGAATATGAAAGGTATAATTATTAAGGAAGCAATTGTAACAGCAACAAAAGAAACTTCAAGGCCGGAGGTGGGAGTATATGGTCACACTGATACTGTGATGCCCCCAAAACCTTGAACCTCATTTAAGTGACGGGCAAAGTATAAGACCCATCAGAAAAAGTTTAGAGTAGACAATGTTCCTTTCCCTAATTTTTGAAAATTCAGGCAGGCCTAATAAGTTCTTTAATATTTTAGGAAACTGAACAATATTTAATATTTTAGAAAGGTCAAAAATTACTGCTTGGCCCAGAAGTTGGCCAGTAGGACAAAGACCCTCTCTTTGCATAGGGGAAGAGGTTCCATGCTGAAAAGGTGGTCTTATTTTCTAGACTGGTCAAGGGACAACTGAAAACCACATTTCACCTTAAGATGGTTTTACAAAATCACATTAAAGTACGAAGGATTCAAGAAGGCATTTCTCATAAATATCACAGAAAATAACCAGATTGACTCTCTAGCCTACAAAATACATCTCAGAGCAAAGCTGCCACCAGTAAATTTCTCAGAGCAAAGCTGCCACCAGTAAATTTCTCCTTTGAGTACATGGCTAATAAATACAGAGGGGTCACTGTGGCTTCCCTCCCAGCTTGCGAGCTGCTGTTGAATGAACCAGTCCACTCATGAGGAGAGGATGCCAGCCCTACAGCATTTTCCCCCGGGCTGAGACACACGCTGTTTGCAGCAACTCAGGAGACCATTTGTTTGTTTCTCTGTAGTAAGCCTATTTGCATCAATCATTTATTTATGAAGTTCACCTAAGTCTATGAAAGTGAATACACCAGCCAGTTTTATGGTGATTTCCATTACAAAGTTAGCACAGCATTTTGTAAATAAATATCTGCAGGTAAAGATTTATGTGAATCAACATGGAAATAAAATACCGAGGGACCCTCTCCAGCTCCAACAAAGTCCATTATGGCCTGATACAGCGAAGAATTCTGCCTCCTTGTCTGCCTGTCCCAGACCAAACAATGTGGTCTTAGCCTCAGACAGCCAGACCACTATCCTAGGTATCTTTTGTGGGTAGCAAGTTGCAGAATTAGTGGTAAGTAGTACTTGCTTTACACTAATTCAGTGTACTAATTCAGTACTTGCATGAATTAAACTCAAACCATTAGCTATCCTTTGATTCAGGCTTAATTTTTTTAAATTAATAGCCAACCATATTTAGTATCCAAAATGTTAATTCCAGTTTTGAAAGTTTACATGCATTTCCATTATGTATCTGAAGTGCCTAAAACCTTCATGGAGGATAGAGGGGAGATACGAAAGGGGCAATTCGGATGTTTTTGTTTTCTGAGATTGGCCTCATAAGATTTTCAAAAACTTCAGGGCCCATCTGTAGTGAGAAGAAAGCTTGGACCCCTGGGCCCAGGGACCCTCTCCCTTCTTCTCACATGGAGGCTGGGCCCACCCTGCCCAGGACCCCAGGCCCAGAGCCTGTGGGGTGCTCAGTGCTATTTGTCGCTCTCCTGACCTTGCCCCCACCTTCCCTGTGACTTCTCTGTGACCAGGGGCCCTACACTCCTGTCTGTGGTGTCCCCAGCACCTAGCATGATGGCCCCCACCTCCCACATTGCAAACTGTTTTACTCACGGAGTAATGAGGGACCGGGCGAGAAGGAGAGCAAGAATCCTTCAAGTGCTCTGCTCATGGGTCCATCCTCAGTGTTTCAGTCCTGCCACGGGATGTGGGAAGCATCAGAGCAGATGGCACACCTTCCAAGAAATCCATCGTTCTGTGAATGGGAGAAATTTTCTTTTTATAACTGACTCTATAACTGAGTAATATAATACAATCACGTTTGGTTTGCTGAGGTCTGTTGTTTTGTTTGTACAGAGCTTGCCTGTCTGTATGTTGTGTGATATGTGATGTGGACAACTTTAGTAAACACATTATACGCCGCTTTCTGGTGGTTTTGCCAATGGGAAGTAATTTAACACTCACAGGAAGCCACCTTCTCAAGGTCAAGACCATGGTCCCTACCTTAGGGTGTGCTGAGAATTTGGTCACACTCTCCTCCAGATAGCCCTTGTCAAGTACATGTCTAGGAACCTCTCGGCGCGAGTTCCCAGTATGGTGTGGTCTTCCCAGAAAGAGGAAAAATGAGCACTTCTCCAAACTGGAGAAATGTAAACAGATCTGGACCCTTCTGTCCTAATGGATAATTGATCCACACCTTTCCTTTTCCTTTCATGGTAAACAATCAATTAATAGAGCTCCATAGGAGCCCCCTCCCACTTGGAGAGAGTGAGGAGGCAGGCTTGTGGCTGAGAGCTGAGAGCTGGTTCCCCTCCTCTAAGCCCCATGACACTGAGGAATTTACTTGCTTCTCTTGATTCTTCTCACTTATAAAATGGCAATGATAAGTCCTATTTTATAGACGGTGGCTGTGGGGACTCAGAGGGTCACAGAGGGAGCCTGTAGGACACAGTACATGGAACATCCCAGGAGTTAAGGAGAAAGCAACCAATCTTTCTGAAACGGTGACAGGCTGGGAAAGTCAGGCTGAAGAGTGTCCCTTTGGAAGTGAGAGAGTAAGTACTCCGGGAACCCTGAGCTCGTACATGGAGACCTGTGAGCGGTGAAAGAGGATGACACCCAAGGGCAACACGCTAGAGTTTTGCTCATTTATCATTTACCTGATGAGTTATTGAGCCAATGTACGCAGGTGTCCAGCGGGGCATCGTCCTCACCTCACCCATCTCAGTAGAGTTAGGGGTCATGATTGGGCATTTTTGTACAGACAAACTTCTGCTTTTCTAGCACCGGCCTCCAGGCTCCTGGAACATTTGTTTGCCTCAGCAAACAGTCTATAATAATTGTTTTTATAGCACCTTCTTTATTCAGAGACAAACAGCTCGTTACCTATCATCAATTCTATTCTCTTGACGTTACTAGGAAATATGGAAGGACAAATTTGATTATCTCCAATATGGGAAAAACAAAGCCTCTGAGAATTGAGGTGATTTGTCAAAAGGCACCTTGCAAGGCCAGGGCTGTCTGATTCCCAAATCATTACGTTGACACCAGAAGTGGCAGTGCTGCTCTTAAATGTACCATACCCTCTTTTTACACAGAGGGGTCCTGCAGTGGCTCACTTTACCCTTGGAATGAGTGGAAACTGAAAGCATCTGACCTTGGGCCACTGCTAACCTTGACGTTTTTATTCCAGGAGTTGGCAGATGTTTTTTTCTGTGAAGGACCAGATAGCAAATGTTTCTGGCTTTGTGTTCCCTGTATGCTCTGTAGCAACTGATCAACTCTGCTGTTGTAAATAAATGGGCGCGGCTGCATCCCCATAAAACTTATCTTACAAAGACAGGAGGCAGGATGGATTTGGCGCCAGAGCCATGGTTTGCCAACTCCTGATTTATGCTAATAGAAGATATGTTCACCTTTCCTTTCTCCTCACAGACTTCAGAACAATAAACCTGGGTGTGTGGTGGGTGGATTAAGTTTGAAAAACAGTTTGAGTGTGTATGTGCGGATATGCTTGCATACATACATGCATGCTGCCCATGCATGCCCTTTCTGTGCAGGGAATGAAAGGTGGGTCCTAGGAGCCTGAGCTAGGCGTTCTGGTCTCTAAACAAATCCTTAAAATACTTACTAATGACCTGGATACAGCACTACTAACCTCAGAGTTAAAACTTCTCCAGACAATTGTGATTATCTCGTGTTTTCCTAGTTGTCAGAACAGGATTACTTTTGATTTCTTTTTTGAACTAGATGTTATAGAGCATTCTTCACACTTTAGGTCATGAAATAAAGCATAGGCCCCTGGCTGTCATAGTTCCCAGACTGGCAGGGATCCCTGGAACACTATAAGGTCACAGGGGCAGATGGTGAGAGGAGAGCCGTGGTGTGGTTCATGGGTGGCAGGGGCAGTGAGTAGGGCTGAGGCTCCATGGGGAGCTGTGACTGTGTCCAAAAGAACACGGGTATGCCCATGTGGAACAGGAAATCACCTGGGGGCTCAAAATCCCATTTTGTTAGCCTTTGAGCCCTTTTAAGCTCTTAGTGGAACTGTGCTATGAAGGTGAAGGAGAGCAGAATGGAATGGTGGTGTTGGAGGTAGGGGGTTGGGGTGCGCACACACCTTCCTAGGGGCATCACACTTGGATGCCCGGCTCCAGAGCCACCTGGAGGAGTTTGGAAGCCAAGGTGGCCAAGGTAAAGCCTGGCTCCTCCTACATGGGGCCCTGCACCCATAAGCTCACCATTTGCTCAGTCAGATTCTACCTCTCCCAGCCGGGGATGAAGGGCGGGTTCCTCCTGGACTCAGGGAGACTGGGCACGCACAGTGTGATTTCAGTGAAAGGTGCCACTCCGTGCCACCTTTCCCACCGCAGCTCTTATTGATTGGTGGCTAGCCTCCTTTGCACTTCCTGTGCGTCTTCTTGTGTCACTTGCTCTGCCCAGTGGTGCATGCAGCCCTGGACCGAGGACCCATAGGACTCCTGTTAAGGAGCCTCAGGGCTCAGCTTCCTTTGCTCTCCTTTTCATAGAACCTTCTTGTTTTCATTGCCAACCTTGGGATGTTCACTGCTTGTTTTCCCTGTCAGGAGGAGAGAGGAGGTGGAACCGTGACCGTGTGCTAACAGCTCAGCACACCGTGTGTCCAAGTCCTTCCGAGGGACACAGATAGGAAGAAGTTCAGTTAGGAAGGCAGAAATGCCTAAAAAGTCCATGCTGAGAAGTTCACGGCTAACTATGCTTCCCTCAGCCCTCTGCAGCATGGATAATCCAGAGTTGGATATCACAAGAATGCCTGAGAAGCTTCTCTCAGGGCAACTTTATCTTTGCAGACCAGAAATAGAGAGATTGCTGGTGAAACAGAACTTTGTGAAGCCGTGGTTTGACCAGTGCGCAGCAGTGTGTTGTAGTAATCCATTAGAAGCTCTGCCAAACCAGCTGACTTTGAAAAATCTGGTGCTCAGAAATGCAGTTGTGTGTCCAGAAGCTGCCCAAACTCTGAAGACTGTGTGGGTCTCAGCGGGAGAAGGCGCACATGTCAGTGTGCATATTTGAGTGCCCCCGCCGGGGCTGGTAGGTGCCATGGAGCCAGGGCTAGCGGTGGTCTTGGGCGGGCGGTCAGTAGAGGCTCTCATTGTTTGGTGACCTCACAGTTCCATTTATTTCCCTTCTTGCGCATAGTGACAAGTGAGCTCCTGGCCTTGGCCAGAACGAGTGCTGCAGCCATCACATGTCCTGGCTGTGAGCGGCTCCGCCTGCTCCCGAGGATGGGGACTCGCACGGGGGCAAACTGACTATTTGGGACCCTCGTCAGTGCGAATGCTGACCCAAGCCCAGCTCGTGAACATGTCCGTGTGTGCGCATGCTTTCCACAGAATTATCTTCACTCTCAATAATGTTGATTGCAAATATCTTCCCAAGCAGAAAAAAATGAAACAAAACAAAACCCTCCTAACTGAGCTATTTCCTTGTCAGGAGCACCTTTTTTCTCAGAATGGTTTCCTCACTATGTTTTCAGGTGACCTTAATTTGGAGCTCACCTTCTCTCCACTAGACTTAGTTTGAGTCTAATGTCTCTCCTCTTTCCAGGGTTAACTGCATGTGAGTGGCTTAGAAATTGGCTTCCC
Source organism: Rhinolophus sinicus (assembly GCF_036562045.2). NCBI lineage: Eukaryota > Metazoa > Chordata > Mammalia > Chiroptera > Rhinolophidae > Rhinolophus > Rhinolophus sinicus. The sequence goes on along the minus strand of NC_133755.1, from coordinate 64,755,249 downwards.
ATCTGTAGAAGGGTGAATTAGGTTTTTAAAGCATAACTTCTTTGAAGAGGAGAGTGCTGTTGTGAAAAAAGGTTTATATTTCTTATGACACGATGGTTACGTTATAAAGTTGTACTGGCTAATTTGAGAAGAGATTGGAGGACTCACTTCCCATCTATGGCATAGCAGTGACTTTGCTTTTTATAGTACCTTTCACCTGGAGGAACCCAGGGGGCTTCATACATACATACAGATGACTCCATCCAGCCCAGAATCACCAGATGGCTCTAAGGCAAAACTTGCCTTCCTTAAGTCCCCTTTCTCCTAACAGTTCAGAATGGGAAGTTAAGTCCTTCCACCTTCTAGTAAAATACCACTGATATCAACAAATTCATTGCCAAAGTGCCTGGAGCAGCAAGCAAACTTGAGAAGAGGGCCTTTGACAATGTCTGGGGAAAGCAAAAAAGTGGGGGGAAAAAGGTACATTTGGCTTTTTAATCTTAGCTAATCTTGCTAAAACAAGAAACTCAGCTAAAGACAGCCTTAGAGCCATCAAGTGGTTCTGGGCTGGATGGAGTCATCTATATGTATGTATATCCACTACTTATATTTTCATAATTGCATCACCTGATCAGAGTTTAGTGGTGTGCTCATTTTACCTGTGTTTGGGGACACAATGCGCTTTTCTCTTTTGTTGTATTTTTCAGTGGCCTGAATCAAAGGATGTGTCTCACTCCCTCTGTAGTCCAGAGCCTGGTGTAGGATCTGGCATATTGTGATGTTGCGTAAATTCTTGGAAGAATGAGCATGCAAATATAGGGAAGGGAAAACCATCAGAATAAAAGAGTGAAAGAAACAAAAGCCAGGACCCAAAAGATCGCTTTTAGTGAGAGAAACGGAACAAGGAACTTGAAATATAACTAACTCTAAAACTAAAACCTGGGGCCCTCCTGGCTGGAGTGTGATACAGGAACAACTTCATCACAGATTAAATGTGTAAACTAAAACATGACATTCTGGTTAAATACATTATTTAACATATGATAAGGCCAAGAAAGCATGCCTTTTCATGTAATTCTAAATCTGAGCGAGTTCATGTTAAAAGTACTGTTCTACATACATGATAACCTTCATAGTGATTTTAAGCATTGGCTTGAAAATGGTTTATTAGCTAAAGAAACCATAAATCTGACCCCAGATCCCCTGAATTAGTCAGGATACAGGCTAAGCTGCTGATAAGAAGATCCCAAAACATGGCATCTCAAATATGGTAGTTTCTTTTTTCTCAAGTCACAGTCCAGGGCTCTCTTCTACAAGGTCATCCAAGGACCCATGTTCCTTTTGTCTTTTGCTCTGAGCATAATCTTTGTGTAGAAAAAGCAGGCTCCCCCCACCACACTGCCATCCAGGCCATGGGAGGGAGGACAGGAAGTGCAATTACCTTATAAATGTCATTATAAAACATGGTCCAGAATTTGCATAAATCACTTTCACTTACATTCCATTGACTAAAATTTTGACATATAGCCCTGGTGCAAGTAAGGCTGGAAGATGAAGTTGGTAGCTGGGTGAACTTGACCTCAATTTAAACTTGTAATATTCTCACTGATAGGAAGGAACAAATGGATATGGGGGGAGGGGTCGATTAGCTGTCTCTGCCACCTTCATCGACCTTGCGATGCGTGGTTTGTTTGTGGTTAGGCAGTCGCCCCTCTTTGGGCTGCTCACCATCCCTGGAACTCTTCAAGATTCAGTTCCCCAATACCTGTCAACTCTTATGTCCTGCATGAGGCAAGTTGGTGTCTTTCCCTAACTCCATGCCTTTGCTCAGGCTGCTTCCTCCAGCTGTTTGTCCTGTTCTTCATGGGGCAATTATTAGGACTTTCCCATTCATCTGGGCCCAGCCACTGTTAGCAACAGGATTTTTGGCTACATGAACCCTGAATCTCACATCCCGGGAAAAGTAATGTGCAGGCGCAGTTCTTCTAACCAGAGGCCCTTAGCCCAGGCCCTAATCCCAGGGGGTCGGTCTTGCAGTCCATATATTCATTCATGCAACAGGGATTTTGAACATGTGATTGCTATCAGGCCAGGGCATGGGGATACAGCGTGGAACAAAAGCAGGCACAGTATCTGTCCCTGTGGGGCTGATAGGGGACCCTCTGTTGGTAACATGTGGTTAGAACTGTGACAAGTGCTATGTGGGAGGCACTGGGAAAAGGAAACAGGGTTGAGTCCTTGGAGTCTAAAAGATGAGTGATCTTTGTCCATACTCTTCACACTGACTTGCTGGGAGATCTGGAAAACGCTTAGTCCCAAGCCAAGACCTCCACCGTCCAATGGACTCCAGGCCAGCTGTGGCACCTGCCCTCACTCCCAGAGAAACCAGCACGACTTAGCATCAGCAACATGGTGGAAGGGAAGCACATTTGTTAAACCCCACTGCCACACTGATCTCAATAAAAGATGGAGATGGCAATTCCATACACACGTGAGCACCTATGTCTCCACCGGGTAGGACATTAAGCCCATTGTAAGATTTGTGTGATACATCTGAGTAATGAGCCATGAAATTGACATTATAGGTTTAATTATTATTAATGTCTTGCAGGGGTGGCTGGTGTTAATTATCCTGTAGGCATCCCAGATGTATTTCCCCTTTCCCTTTTACTTCTTTTCCTTAATGGTGTGAGCCCATATAATGGCGCCTTGGTGGCAGTGTTTGAATTCAGTGTCTCCAGAGGGGAGCCTACAGAATGTGAGAGAGGCTATAAGGAAAGTCTGGGGGCAGACAGGAAATGGCAACAGAGAAACCTGCTCAGCTTCCTTGGGCTGGGCTGGGGAAGGCTGAAATTTCAGATATCCTCTCAGTTGCTGCCATGAAATTTGCAGAAGTCTTTCCCCTCCCCCATAATAACATTTGCCTGCCTCTGGGCCCTAGTCATGGACTAATTAATTAATCTTATAAAGGGCTTTGAAGATGAAAGATGCTGCAGAAATGCTGAGAGTCATTTCTGAGTGTTTCCTAACAGCGAGAACCAGGTTCTGACTGCTTCTGCCCCTGGATAAACTGCGTCTCAGCATTGTCCCATCTTTGATTTTTTTGCCCTCCCAAATGTGCCCTGTATCTTAAAAAGGTTTACTGGCCCTCTTCAGTTTTGCTTAGTCAGATGCTGATCTTGGCAGTCAGGGGTGGGGGTGGGGGTGGGTGGGATTAGTGTTGTAGGGTTTCTTCCTCTCTCCGTCTTCCCCTTCCCCTCTCCTCTGCCTTCTTACTCACTGAGGGGAGCTGAAGAGCATGGCTTCCTAACCAGACATGGCTGGAGCCAGCAAGGACCCTGCCCTCTCACCATGGGGCCTGGAGGTGGTTGGCCCCATCTTGGCTGCCTGAGGAGCCCTGTGAGGGCCGTGTGCAGTCTATTCCCAGCCCTGCTTTTGCTGCTTCAGAAGGAGTCTGGCCTACTCCTTTCCTGGTTCACATGTGAGAACACCTGCTCTTCCATTCCTCTTTGCAGGGCTGGGACTGGCGCCCTTTTCCTGGATGTGTGTGAGGCCAGCTGGTTCACAGGGTTGCCATGCCAAATCTGTCTGTCACTTCGAACTTTCCCCCTCCTCCTCCCCTGCTCTATCTTAGGAATAATGTGATCACATTTGAATTAACAAACATATATAGGGCACCTACCGGGTGCCAGGCACTCTCCTTAGTCCTGGGGTTGTGGGGCAAACACAGGCAGTCCTGTTCTGGGGCCTTGGTTGAATAGGGCTAGTGCAGTGGATGAGTGATGGGTGAGAGGCTCCCAGGACCAGGACAGACAGCCTGGGGTGCTGCTGGGTTTGGAGGGAAAGACAGGGGTAGAGGGGGATAGCAAAGACCCAGAGGTTTCTGAAGCACATGCTCTTTGTGAGCGAGGGTGCTGCCCACTGTGGCTGGGCACAGGTAGTGGGGAGGAGTACCAAGGGCTGTGGCTGGGAGGCTGTGCCTCGGCCAGTGTGGAGAGCCTTGGGTACCACGCTGCCCCTACCCGAGGGTGGTCGGTAGGTAGGTAGGTAGGTAGGTAAGCAGCAGGGTAGTAAGATCAGCCCTGCATTTGGGCTTCCAGTCTCAGACTGGAGACCCACTGGTGGAGGTTTGCAGTGGTTTCTATGGGAGAGATGAAGAGCAGGGTGGGAGGAGTGGACGCATGCATGCGGTCTCTTGATGAGAGCTTAGAAGTGGAGTCAACAGGATTTGAGGATGAACACTGAGGCTGAGGGTAAAGGTGGGCTCTGGAAGAGCAGAGGGTACTTTCTTAGTGGTGGGTGGGAATTTCATGGCCAGGAAAAGGGATGTAGGGGGTGAGGGCTTGAAGGACACATGATGGCGTCAGTGAGCTGTGGCATATCGCAGGCAGTTAGGTTGACATAAGTCCCTTGCTCTGAATGGAAGTTGTAAGCTCAGAGTATTCAGTCACAGTGTAGAAGCAGGTAGAGACGGGGACTGTGAAAGTGGTCATGCTGGCCAGGGAGGCCTGGGGGCCACAGTGCTCAGACAGGTGGGGCCATGCCCATGCTGATGAATCAGTGAAAGACAGCCCCCCAAATATCAGGAGTGCATGCCTCCCAGGAACAGGGAGGACATACTACTTGGGAGCAGTAGACCTGCTGCCAGGCCACTCATGTGGGTGGTGCCTGAGTCTCTCTTCACTACACCCAGACCCTGACCTGCCACGCTGGACAAGTTGGGCCAGGCTTGTACAACATATGTGTAAGTGGTGCTTGCGAGTGTCCTCTTTGTCAACAGAGCTGGCAGAGCTGGTGGTGGGCAGGCCAGAGTGGAAATGCCAGTGTCCCGTCCACACAGGGTAAGGGGGAGGTGCATGTGTTCACATGGCACGAAAGTGTACAGAGGGAGGCAGAGCATCGAAACCAAGGTGCACATCTGGCCATTCTTATTCTCCATTGTTGTCCATAGTAGCAAAAATGACCAAACTGCCTCAGAGTCAATGGCTCTTAGCATATTGCTTTTGAGCATGGCCCTCTTAGTCTGGGGACCAACGGAAATGGAGTCTGTGTGTGACAAAGTGATGTTTTCTTCTGTGCACCTAATTGAGGCCAGTTTTCAAGTTTAACAGTAGGTTGTTTTCTTCTGTCCCTTTAACACATCCTACCTTGATGGGGATCTCAACTTCTCCATGTGGTCACCAGTAAAAATACTTCCATCATAGAAACGTCATATGAGGTCTGGCAATTAAGTTCGCGAACTTGGTATCAGAGTGATTATTCATTATGAATCTGTACCAACTGGACAAACAATTAACCGAGTTTACTATTTGGAAGTGCTGAAAAGGCTGCATGAAAAAGTTTGACAAAAATGACCTGAACTTTTTGCCAACAATTCATGGCTTTTGTATCACGATAATGCACCAGCTCACACGACACTGTCTGTGAGGCAGGTTTTAGCCAGGAAACAAATAACTGCATTGGAACACCCTCCCTACTCACCTGATCTGGCCCCCAATGACTTCTTTCTTTACCTGAACATACAGGAAATATTGAAAGGAAGACATTTTGATGACATTCAGGACATCAAGGGTAATACGACAACAGCTCTGATGGCCATTCCAGAAAAAGAGTTCCAAAATTGCTTTGAAGGGTGGACTAGGTGCTGGCATCAGTGCATAGCTTCCCAAGGGGAGTACTTTGAAGGTGACCATAGTGATATTCAGCAATGAGGTATGTAGCACTTTTTCTGGGATGAGTTCGTGAACGTAATTATCAGACCTCGTATTTAATTTGTAACAGTGTGATACACTATGTTCAAATAGAACAAGAAAGCTACCCTGTCTTTTTGTAAATTTAACCTAACAGGCTAGAGCAGGCTTCTCAACCTTAGCACTATTAACATTCTGGGCCGGGCAATTCTTTGTTGTGGTGGGGGCTGGCCTGTGCATTGTAGGATGTTTAGCAGCTTCCCTGGTGTCTATGCATTAGACGCCCATAACATCCCACCTCCCAGTTGTGACACAAAAGATATCTTCAGACATTGCCAAATATCCCCTGGGGGACAAAATTGTCACTGATTTGGAACCCCTGGGCTAGGGGTTGACTGGCCCTTGTGTGGCAATGGAATTCTTCTGGTGGCCCATAGCCAACAGCCCCTTCCATTCTTTTCTGATCGCAGTACTTGGATTGTAAATTACCCCTTTGCCTCAGCTCTCTAAAATCGGGGCCTGTTACAGTCTATTGTTCATACAGTACAAAGCTAGCCAGGATGAGTGTTATTGGAAGCAAACTGATTTTTTTTTCCCCATTGAGTTCTGCAAATCCTCTGGTGTTACTATTTAATTGGTTAGTGGTGGCTGTTTGTCAGTTTGCCAGCAGGTTCTCTCTTAACTACTGTCGTTTGATATTGCTGAAACATAAATGCAGAGTGACTGAGTTGCCAACATGCTATTAAGTTCTCTATAAAGAGCTTTTCCATGTAGTCTTGCTTCAGGCTTTTCTGCCGGTATTGACTGATGCAAAGACTAAAGAAATCCTTGGCATAGGCTGCCCTGGTGAGAAAATGTGGCTTCTGTTAGGAAAATGGTTGGGCGTTGACGTGGGGACAGTGCTAAGGTTTTTGTTTTGTTTTCTTCTGGCGTAGATTGGCCTTTGGCAAAGCTTACTCAGTTGAGTGGGTGTTGGCCACCTGTGAAGAAGAGGAAGAGAAATCCAGGCAGCCACTGGTCTTTATGAAATAAGTCCAGTTAAGTTAGAGGAACCCAGGAAGTGGATGATGACATCGAGTTTCAGGGTAGTTCGACAGGCTCCTTAATGCTGACGAGCAGAAGATTGCCAAGAATTCTCTTTGGGGTTCTGTTTGAGACCAAAGATGGTAGATCCCTTTTGGAAGGGTTAGCTAACATTTGACAGAGTGACAGGAACATTCCATGACATTAAGAGGATCTATTTTATGCTCTTGAAATTGTACTTCTGGACCAGACTGCTGTAGGCATCAGAAAGGCATCAGAACTTGGTGCACTAGGGGCCAAGGTCCTGGGGGTGGCCTCTACCTCCCACAGCCAGGCTGTCCCAGGCTGGATGTCAGAGGGATATGCCACGTTTGTGAGGCCGTAAGGGGGAAGGGCACAGTCTGTGCGAGTCTGTTGCCTGAACTTGTAAATTCCCTTGAGGTATGTTATGAGTTACTGGGAAGGTTCAGAGATGAAGTAAGGAAATTTTTGTTGGTTGATAACTTGGAAATATGGCAGATAGAAATGGCAGATGATTAAGCACAGAGTAGTGGGTGAGAACATTCTGGAGCCAGAGCACCTACATAGGGATTCTGCTCTACCCTTATAGATGTGGGGTTTTGGGCCAGTTACCTTATCTCTCCCTGTGCCTCCGTTCCCTCACCTGTAAATGAAGGTAATTCAGCTCCTGCTTTGGAGTCCTTTTCAGCAGCATGAGTTAGTGCCGCACGAGGCCCAGGACAGTGCCTGGCCCCTACCTCATGCCTGGAGGCCCTTTTGTAGCCCTTCTTGTCTAGGCAGGGCCAGGGGCACGTGTATTTCTATGACTGGGTGTCTGTTTCTTTGAAATACTTCTCATTGGAGGGCAGGGCATTCTGCATGTGCCCTCAGGACACGGGAGCCCCATACTCCAGGCCACCCAGGCAGCAAGAAGGCAGTGCTGAGTGACTGGTGGTGTGTTTTTCTTTCAGAATCCTTCCCAGCTTCCTTATGGCAAAGCCCTCTACAGTTACGAGGGGAAAGAACCTGGTGATCTCAAGTTCAACAAGGGCGATGTCATCATCCTGCGGCGAAGGGTGGATGAGAACTGGTTCCACGGGGAGCTGCACGGTGTGCAGGGCTTCCTGCCCGCCAGCTACGTGCAGTGCCTGCGGCCTCTGCCGCCCACCCCGCCCCAGGGCAAAGCCCTGTACGACTTCGAGATGAAGGATCAAGACCAGGATAAGGACTGCCTGACTTTCAGCAAGGTAAGGTGGCCTCCGTGAGCAAGCACTCCTGCACAGCAATTCCCGGCGCTGAGCCGGAGCACCTTCCTGCTCCTTGCTGAGATCTGCCCTCCCCTCTGGGCCTCCCTAAGAGGGAATGTTACTCGTGTGGGGTTCTTGGTTCCCCAAGATAGAAATTGAGAGGAAACCCCAGAAAAATGTCCAAATTTTATTAAGCTTATGCTTGAGCACAAGGAAAGAAGCACGGAGGAAAGGAAGGTCCTCAAAACTGGCTTAGGGGCTGACTTTGGCTGCTTTTATAAACTGGGGACAAAGTGGGCTTGCGCAAAAAGGCAGGCTTTTTGAAAACAGCAGGCTTTTTGAAAGTGGCGGGCTTTAATCTTTATGTTGCTTGGTAACCATGTATGCGCCTGCGCTATGGGGCAAGGTGGTGAACTGCTCATTATTGCAACCCCAGGAAGGTCATCTAGCGGACCAACCTTGATCAACCGCGCATGCGGAATAGTGGTTTCGACATGGAAATAAACTGTCAGAAGGCTGATAATAATCCACTATTTCTGCACTTTTGTGTAGGGAGTGATGGGGTGGAGGCACTGTTGTGAACAGCTTCTCCCATGTTCCTCCTGGCCCTCTGCAATCCTTCCATTGGGCCCACGTCCCTGTGCTATTTCAGGAATGTAATTGTTTCTTCCTCCTGAGGAGGTTCTGTTGTCTGGAATGAGATGGCAAGCAGCCTGACATGTGTCTGCACCCAAGAGCTGACAGGGCACTCCCTCGGGGAGCAGGGCCCTCCATAACCGGAGTCACGGTGCCTAAGCAGTGACTTAGGGTAAAGGAATGAAGTCTTTCTAGGACTCACAGGAAAACTGTCAAGGGAAACTGCTGCAAAGATTCCTGTCAGGTCACAGGGAAGAGATGGTTGGGCCCAGAAATCAGCAGGTCACTGGCCTGTCTTCTAGAGCACCAGAGGGAGGGTGGACAGGTGTGGTTGGGCCATTTGAAGTGGTCAGGTCAGTCTTGCTGAGAGGGTCCCTGGCTGGTGACAAACTAAACAGTATTTACCAGTGGAGTTGTCCTAGGAGAGTGAGGGGAGATCGTAAAGCATCCAAGGACAGAGGTGACCGCCCTTACGCCTTCATGGTCTCTTCCCAACCATGACAGATGTGCCCCATTCTCATTTGCAGGCCTCCCTCCTTCCTTGTTTCCACACTCATGCACTCCTGTGCTGCGCTGGGAGGGGCGCCATGGAGCCCTTGAAGCATACACTTCTCCCTGGGGGCCGTGAAGCAGTTCCCTTTGATTAGTTATCTGTACTGAGCGCTTGGACAACATGCTCACGCTTTATCTTCACAACTGCCAAGGTTCCCAGGGAGATAGTTGGAGCCTATTGTCTACGTAAGAAACGTCCAAGCCCGTAGAGAATTTTTATGAGTTTATTTGAGCCAAACTGACAACATATGCTGGGGAGCAAGATCTCAAATGCTCCAGAGAATAACAGTTTTGTAGCTTCTTTTATGCATTTGACATTAAGGAGGGGACAAAAGGAAAATTACATGGAGGTATGGGAAACCAAGGCAGGGATTGGATTACAGGATAGTCAAGAAGATTATGTGCGCTCTTGAGGGTTAAATCCTGCTTCCAGAGGTATTACTTCTGGTATTTCAAAGGTGTGTTAACCTAGACGTACAAGAGCAATGGGCAGGACTGGCTTAAAAACCTTTTCCTAAAGAAGTTATATCTCTGGGGTGTGACTACCGACCATGACCCGCCCAGTTAGGAATTTATGATTAGCTCACCCTCCTGTGAGGTTACTTTCCACAGAACCCCTTTTTTTAGTCTACATAATTCAAATCTCTGACTTTTTTTTTAATTAGCTGCAGGTGTACAAAACACTGTTGATAGTTAGACATTTATCATTTATACCCCCTCACAAAGTGATAACCCCCTCCCCCAATCTACTACCCCTCTGACATCACATCAAATCTCTGACTTTAAAGCCCACATTCTTCCCACTTCTGAGAAGACATTGGTGTTCTGTCTCTCCCTCTCCCCACCTCCCACCTCTCTCTCTGTCCACCTGCTCAGTGCACAACTTGGCAGCACAGAGCTCGCTGGAGGGCTGCTGGAGTACCGTGCACACCACTTTTGAGCAGAATTGGCATGTTCTGGGCACTGCTGCTATTTGTGTCTTGTTCCATTGTTCAACCTGACAGTGAATAATCTATTTTTCATTCAGGGATTCAGCTCTTTCTTCCTTCCTTTTATCAAGGTGTTCTGATGCTAATTCCGATTGTCATCTGGCTGATGCAGCCTCCCAGGAAGCCAGCATCCAGGCCTTTCTCCCTGTACCCTTCTCCCCTCTCCCTCTCGCTCTCAGTCTGAGGCCAGAGTGGCAGGGTGCCTAGAGTGTCAGGCAGACAGAACCCTGCTTTGTTCACTTCTCTGCCCAGTGGACTCTCGAGAACCTGCCCTGAGAGAGGAGCCCTCTCAGGTCCCATGAGGCTCTGTGCCATCACTTGTGACAAGAGCAGGGACCCCAACAACCTCTTGGGGTCTGGGCAGGCCCTTGCTCAGGAAACAGACCCTTTTCTGTGTGCAGGTTCCTCCAAGCTCAGCTGGCTTCAGGGCATTCCTTACAGAATTTTATCAGAGGAGGCTCTCTGAGCCAGGAGAACACACTGTGAATTGATAGCTGCAGAGCCCTGGAACCCCCAGCTTCTTCTGCCTTTCCTCCACCCACCATAATGAGGTCCGTTCTTCCAGCCTCTGTCTGGGACACTCAACTCTAGGGTGAAGACCAGAGCCCACTGGAAAAGAGGAGAAAGGGGCATTTGTTCACTTATCAACAAAAATGTAATGGGCCCCACCTGCTGGGAACTGTACTATATCTGGGGAATGCAGACAGACTCTCCTGGATCCTGAAGTCTAGTGGGAGAGACCAGCAAGTCAATGAATAAGTGTCCAGAAAACAGTTTCAGAGAATAGCAAGCTACACTGGTCATGCAGGAGGTAGACTTGGTATTTCGTAGGTGTTCCAAAATGTCAGTGATAGAATTTAATATTTGATAATTCAAAAGAAACATTTAAATTAGTCCACATATGAAAAATTAGCACTGTTAGACTTCCTTAGACTTATTCTGGGTTGGCATTGTTTTTACTTTGAATTATGTTGGGGAGGTATTCCCATGACCATGTGTTTTGTACTTCTCTCAGCCTATCAATAACCAATGTTGTGTCTGGACCAACCCTTGTGGTTCTTATTATGATTACAAGACATCCTTCAGAATTAACCATCAGGGAACTTTGAAAAACACAGGTTTATTACTTACAAGAAGCTACATACACTGAGATCGCAGGTATACAGAGAGAGAGCATGGGCCTGGGGGTTCTTCTTTTACTGGGGGTGAGGGTGGGGACCTAGCGTTTTGAAGACTCACTTTTTCATGGTGAATTTAAAACATAAGAACAGGCATGTAAAGCATGAGAAGAGGAGGGAAAAAAAAGTAGTCCAAATGGTCAGTTATCGAAATCACCGAAGACCTCTAGAACAAGGGAGCCTCAGTTGGGGGGAGACTCTTTACCAAGTCATGTGACTGGTGATGTGTTTATTCCAGAGATGGCTGTCTTTGAAGTGGATGTCTGGGCAATCAAAACTTAAGTCAGGCCCTTGCATTATTTTAAAAAAATAAAATAAAATAAAGTCAGGGCTCACAGGACACCTTCCTCAGGCTGTGATTAAGCATCACTCACAGGCGATGCCTGGTGATGAGGACTTTCTAGGGAGGTGGCATTTGAATTGAGATTGAGGGGCAAAAGCACCAGCCATGAGAGGGTCTGGGGTGGGGGGGGTCTCCTGTTAGGAAGTAGCTGTTTCCACAGGAGGCCGGATGGGCAGTGCCATGTCCCAGGATGTTTTTGAAGGACTTTCTTTTCTTGAATCCCATGGATCCATGTGGAGAGTTAGCGACCCGTGGGCATGATTCCCAATGAAAATCGTGCTGTGACACCTCTGCCGTGTTCACGTAACCTTGTCACCAACACCAGCTTCCACCCTCCTACCAGAGTAAGGCACAGCACCCCTACTAAGCACCTGTTCTGTCTGTATCTCTCACCTCCAAACTTCTCCAAACAAAGCCCGCAGAGGCCGTGACTGATGCGCCATGGCTCCGCGTCATTTGGCATTGCTGGGTCAACCCAGCCGGGTCTTGCCTTTGGGGAACATCTTGTGGTTTGGATTTACTCCATTCTGGAGTCAGCAAGGAAACAACAGTCTCTAAAATCCACAGATGGTGCTAACCTGCCATTGAAAAACATCATTGTGGTGGGATTGATTGGGTTTTAAAAGGCATAAAGCAGGCAGATCGAAGCAAGATTTTTACCTTCGGTGTTGGATTTTTGAATAGTCCTGTTAAAATTGCATTAATTAAAGTCATTCTAAAACCAAAGCCTTTGTTTCATTTAAGAAGGGAATGAATAATTACTTTTCGTAAAGCAGCTATAAAAAGCATAACTTCTTAGTAGTCCCACTCCAAGAAGCTGCGCATGTGCGAATAGAAAGACTAAAGGAAAGACGTGCGTTGTTCCCAAGCTCTGTCAGCTGGTTTCTTACAAGCTCTCACGTGAGACCTTGATGTGCGCTGCTCTCCACAAGCACAGAGAGGGGTTGGATTTGGGCGAGGCACCTTGGTGCAGGGAATGGGCAATTAGGGATCCCATGTATGACCTTTACCCTGAGACCTTAGGAAAACACTTAACGTTGTTGGGCCACCATCTTCAAGGTCAGGACACTGATACCTACCCGAGGGTATCAAGGGCTAAGTGAGTCAAGTAAAGAGTTGCACTTAGGGCTCAACAAGAGGGGACCTTGAATTCCACTCTTTTTGTGGCGGCTTACTCCACGTTCCCTTATTTTCACTCAACTGCAAGATTCAGCAAATGTTTATTGAGCCCTGACCTCGTAACTTTTAGTTAACGAGAACATTTTTATGACCTTGCCAGGGATCTGTGTTGGATGTAAAGGCCTGCGGCCTGTCCTTTAGTGAATTCCCTCTGTAATGCTTGGGACTCTTCACAGGCCATGAGATTTTCTAAGGCAGTGTCTGGTCCATTGCAGAATCACTTTTGTACCTAACTTGCCGTGGGGACCATAGGCTCACCACATTGGTCCACATCTCCCCCTTCCCCTGTCATGCATGCCATGTGCAAAACCACATGACTTGTGGACACAGGGAAAGCTCCTTTCTAATCATCGTCTCATACTGTTCCTTCCCTGCCTCAACCCTCCAACCCTGAAGGGATGCTTTGAGTTGGCAACAACAACAACAAAAACAAAACAAACCAAAAAAGACAACCAAAAAACAAAAAACAGAAAAAAAACCTTTTGAAACACCACCAGGGTTTGTCCTGACCTGTTAGATTTTCTCCTGTTGGTGTCACCACAAGACCTTTCTGTATGATCTTATTATACCTCTGAATGTTTAATCATCGTTTCCCAAAATGTAGGAATTCTCTCCTTTCTGATTCAATCCAGCATTAATCCCAAGTAATGCTTTTCTGATTCAGGGGACAGACTTAGATAAAAATCAAATGTAGATAGTTTGGGCTCTAGAATCAGGCAGACAAAGATTCAAATCATGATACTTTTATATTATTACACAGTGAGTCTGGAACATTTACTTAGTCTTTGAGTCTCCTTTTTAACCATAAAGTGGAGTTGATAATAGAATTCAATGAGCAAAGGCATGTAGAGAACTGAGCTCAAAATAGGCATTCAGTAAATACGAGGTCTGACAATTAAGTTTGCAAACTCATCCTAGAAAAAGTGCTACATACCTAATTGCTGAATATCACTACCGTCACCTTCAAAGCTTCCTGATGGGAAGCTGTGCACCGACAACAGTGCCTAGTCCACCCTTCAAAGCAATTTTGGAACTCTTTTTCTGGAATGGCCATCGGGACTGTTGTTGTAATTACCTTTGATGTCCTTAATGTCATCAAAATATCTTCCTTTCAATATTTCCTTTATCTTCGGGTAAAGAAAGAAGTCATTGGGGGCCAGATCAGGTGAGTAGGGAGGGTGTTCCAATGCAGTTATTTGTGTACTGGCTAAAAACTCCCTCAAAGACAGTGTGGTGTGAGCTGGTGCATTGTTGTGATGCAAGAGCCATGAATTGCTGGCGAAAAGTTCAGGTCTAACTTTTTCACGCAGCCTTTTCAGCACTTCCAAATAGTAAACATGTCCAGTTGGTACAAAATCATAATGAATAATCCCTCTGATACCAAAAAAGGTTAGCAACAGCGCTGCAACATGTTCACGAACTTAATTGTCTGACCTTGTACTTGCTTTCTGCCCCTCTGCTTTTCTGCCTTTTTCAGGAAAAGTTGCTGTTCTGTCAGATACTTATCACTTTGTGTTAGCGCGGCGTGCTCACGGAAAAATAAACCTTCCTAAGACACATACTACATGGAGAGCTGAGAGTTCCAGGGGCTAATAACTGTACCCTTATTTTCCTGGTTGCTAATCTTGGGGAAATTGCCCAGAGGGTGTGAAATCCCCTCAGCCCCTCTGTCCAGGTCCCCATGGCTGGACACGCTAGGCCCACCATGTCATCTCTGCTTCTTCCTGAGGGGCAGTCGGGAACACATTAGGTCTGGGAACACTTGGGAACTTTGTGCCCATGGGCCAAAGCTGATGAGCCCCAGGAGAGGGAGGTTCTCTTCTTCCTCAATACTGCATTCTGCTCCGGCTGTTTTCCCCGAGAAACTCAGTCACTTTCTTGGCTCTTCGATCCTGGATTCCTCCTTCCAGCTGGGCAGCAGCCCCACAGTCACCTCCAAGTACCACCTGGCCTGTGTGGAGGAGGCGCCTTTACTCAGGTGATCAACGGGTGACCGGGAAGTGGAGGCAGCCTGGGGGCGCTGCCGAAGACTCTCCTTGTCCAACCCCTTCGCTCGACATTAAGGAGGGGGTCAGACAAACTGTACTGGGAATCGTGTTGATTTGTAGACAAAGCTAGGGATAGATCTGAAACATTGTCAGGAAACATTTTCATACCTATCTAGAATGAGCTCTTCTCCCAGGACAGGCCTTGAACACTATGTGGCCCGGCCCCCACTGTCTCCCTGGCTCACTTAGGCACCCCCAGCCCGTTTTCCCCTCAGCAACTGGAGCCCGAGAGCCTTTCACCCTGTGTCCGACAGTGACCACCTCTCTTCACGACCCCCTGGCTTCTCCTCTTCTGTAGAGTGAACACCAAAGTCTACGGCCTACATGACCCGACCTGACCCAGCACCCACCCCCCCGCAGGCCTCTTGCCAGAGCCTGGCCCCTGGCTCACTCCACTCCCAGCCACACTGGTGTCCAGGCCCCTTCTCTCTCCAGCCAAGCTTGTAGGTTGCCCTGGGGCCCACCCTCAGCCTGGATACCTTCCCCAAAATGTCTGCATGCCCCTCAGAGTACCCCTTGCCCCCATGTGGTGGACTCTCTTCACCTAACACTCCTCACTCCCTTTTGCTCCTCCTGAGAAGATACTTGTATTTCCATAACAATTGTCTGTCTCTTGGCTGAGATGCAGGCTCCCTGAGGTAAATACTAGGGTAAAATGCAGGTCATCCATCATCTACTCCCTGCCTGTGCCCCGCACAGGAGAGTGAAGGGCACACAGGACTGAATACATATGTGACCGTGAAGCGTTGGCCTGGGCAAAGGGTCAGCTAGTCTTACTGCAGAGAGAATAAGTTTATTCTTGTCCAACCTCCTTGGTGTATTCATTCTTCAGATGTTTAATCAACCCTATATTGTGTTCTAGTTACGGGGATGGGTGCCAGGCTAGTGGGTGGGCACAGAGAGTCCCACCTTCCAGTGCTCACAGCCCACAGTGGGAGGACCAGGAAAGGGGTCTTCACAGCACCTGAGACTCCACCCTGCTGGAGTGTGTGTGTGTGTATGTGTGCGCATGCGCGTGCGCCTGCATCGGTGGGTGTGGTATGTATGTGTGCAGTGTATGAGTGAGTGTGTGTCTGTAGTAAGGAGAGCTCCAAGCACAGAGAAGGGTGTGACATCTGACCTCTGACCTTTCCACTTCCACCTGGGCCCACCCTGTGGCTGCAGGTTCCCTTTAGCACTGAGACCCCCTGATGAGAGTTCTGCCTCTCTCATGAAATGTTCCTTTTATCTGAGCAGTTCCAGGCCTCTGGCAGCCTGTGGACTTGACATAAGACAAAGGGAGAAGCCCTCTGGGCTCTGGAAAATCATGATTACCTGAGACTTCAACAGGACAGCAAGGGATTGATGGCAGCTCTGATTCCATTAAGAGCCTCCCTTAGCATTGCCTAGAGTTGTCAGAGGAACAATTTTATGTTATTTCTGCAACAAAAGGCTGAGAGAGTTTTTGAGCTCTTCGCTTTTTAATTTACCCTTCTTTCTGTGAAACACAGTGAGTTGGGAGTTCTGTCTATGGCTGGCTTACATTCTGACAAGGAGGTGTTCTCGGTGACAGGGCCAGGTTCCAGTCACGCTGCACGGAGTGGAGCTGTGGCCATGGCCGAACCGCGCAGACAGCCATGATGCTGAGGTTCCGTCTCTGTCGCTGTCCCTTTCTCTAGCTCCTTATTCTTTCTCGGAAACCACTTGACTGCAGGTGAAAGAGGAGCGTGGAGGAGTTGAAGTGGCTCTCCAGGAGAGTGGTTTGCTTGCTATTCATGGCCGTTCGGGGACCATTTCTAGGTGTTTTATATGGGATATTGCCACATGGCTCATTTAGGAGAGTGAAATATTAGGCCCTCAGAGGTTGGTTTATCCAGAGCTGCTGAACGAACTCTCCAAGGTTTTCAGTGAGCGTGGTATTTCAGGCTGAGCCCTTGACGCGTGAGCTGTGACATTTACTGAAATGTACCTCGGAAGCAGTACTGAAGGGCAGTGTGTTCAACCAGCCACCTTTGTGCAGTCCAGAGGGCTTCTGTGGGGATACCGACCACTAGCCTCCCAGCAAGTCAGAAGGGAGAGCTTCGGTCCTCT
This sequence comes from Rhinolophus sinicus, assembly GCF_036562045.2. Lineage (NCBI taxonomy): Eukaryota > Metazoa > Chordata > Mammalia > Chiroptera > Rhinolophidae > Rhinolophus > Rhinolophus sinicus. The sequence continues at coordinate 64,738,315 of NC_133755.1, read as the reverse complement.
GCTCTGCAACTTCTGTTCTTAACAGAGCACATCTGTTTGCAACTCGGCTTCTCTCAGGTGGAAATGAGTGCACGCACTTCGGGACAGTTAGGTAAATGAATGACAAATGCAGTTTAAAGGCCCTTTTCGGGTGGTGAGCCTACTGTGGTACCTGAATCCCTTGCAAACGCATTACCCACTGAGCCTTGGGGAGAAAGGCAGTATTCTTTTTAATAACCATGTTATGTTCATGGCTCAAACTTACAATTGTTACGGACCACCCTGAAGCCACATGAATACAAAGGAGAGCCACTGCCATATGGCAGTGGCACTGGTGTATTTTCAAAGTTTGGAAATTTCAGGGAATAGGGAAAACAGCATATGGAATCTAGTGATCCACAGCAAGTAGTGAACAGTTTACATGAAACCTGTAAATGAAACTGAATCATGCATCTGAGAGTGAAATGGTGTCCTGGAAACAAACTTCATTCATAAAATTCTCAAATGCTGCCATATTAGCCCAGAAACTTGTCTGCCCCTCCTGACTATCAGTCATGTCTAGTCAGATTACATTTACTCACCTACATCAAGTAAGTGTTGATAAACTAGGGCTTGCAGGCCAAACCTGCCCACCTGCTGCTGCTTTTATTAACAAAGCTGTATTGATGCACAGCTAGGCTCTTTCATGTCCATTCATGTCCTCTCTGGTTGCTTTCACACTAAAACAGCAGAGTTGAGTGTGTGGCAGACAGTATGGCCTGCAAATCCTGAAATATTGACTATCTTGCTTTTTCTAGAAAGGTTTGCCCACTTGTCACATAGAGCATAGCACTATGCAGGCCAAGCACAGGATGTTTCATGAAACAGGGCTTTATTCTGAGGTTACCTGCAATCCGCCCCACTGAGTGTGGCTGCAGGGGGGTGCCCACGTTCTCTGTGAAACAGCAACTGAAAATTCATATCCAGCCCTTGTGGTTCGGTCTTGCCTTGTTATATCTAAAGTCCACAGTGTCTGAGGAGGGAGTAGTATATTTTACTTATATTATAGTAAAATAAAACCAGGTCTTATGTCAATTTTTGCTCCAAAAGACGCATTAGAGCTGATGGTCTGCCTAGGTCTTATTTTTGTGGAAACACGGTAGTAAGTCTTGAAGTCAGATAGTGTTAGTCTTTATTCTTCTCTTTCGATATTATGTTGGCTGTTCTGAGTCTCTTGCCTCACCATATAAACTTTAAAATCAATTTGTTAATATTCACAAAATAACTTGCTGAGATTTTGATTGGGATCGCATTGAATGTAGAAGTTGAGAAAAACTGACATTTGACAATATCGAGTCTTCCAATCCATGCACATGGACTTCTCTCTATTTTGTTCTTATTTGATATCATACGTTCATCAGAGTTTTGTAGTTTTCCTCTTCTAGTTCTTGTATTTATTTTATTTTTTAGATGCTAATGTAAACAGTTTTATTTTTAATGTCAAATTCTACTTGTTCATTGCTCATACAGGCATACCTCATTTTATTGTGTTTCACTTTATTGCATTTCACAAATGTTGCATTTTTTACAAATTGAAGACAAGACCTTCCACAGCAAGATTATGACACACTTAATTGCAGTGGTCTGGATCTGGACCCGTATTGTCTTTGAGGTATGCCTGTATATAGAAAAGTGTTTAACTTTTGTCATTAATCTTCTATCCTGAAGCTTTGCTACAGTTATTCATTAGTTTCAGGAAGTTTCTCATTGAATTTTTCAGATTTTCTTTTTAAATTAAATTTATTATGGATGATGGAAGGAGAACTGACTCTGGGTGGTGAACACACAATGGGATTTATAGATGATGTAATACAGAATTGTATACCTGAAATCTATGTAATTTTACTAACAATTGTCACCCCAATAAATTAAAAAAAAATTATTATGATAACATTGGTTAATAACATTATATAAATTTCAGGTGAGCAATGTAATAATACAGCATCCTTATACTCTATTGTGTACTCACCACCCAAAGTCTGGTATCCTTCTGTCACCTTCTATTTGACCCCCTTTGCCCTCTTCATCCTCCCCCCACCCCCTTCTCCTTTGGTAACCATCATTCTGTTGTCTGTAGCTGTGGGATTTTGTTGTTGTTGTTATTCATTTGTTGCCTTTTGTTTTATATCCCACACATGAGTGAAATCATATGGTTCCTGTACTTTTCCATCTGATTTATTTCACTTTGCATAATATTCTCAAGATCCACCCATGTTGTCACAAATGACAATTACATCTTTTTATGGCTGAGTAGTATTCCATTGTATGTATATACCACCTCTTCTTTATCCAATCATCTGTTGAAGGACATTTGGGGTATTTCCATGTCTTGGCTATTGTAAATAATGTTACAATCAACATAGGGGTGCATATATCCTTACAAATAAGTGTTTTCAAATTTTGAGGGTAGCTACCCAGAAGAGGGATTGCTGGACTATGTGGTAGCTATATTTCTTAATTTTTTGAGGAAATTGCATATTGTTTTCCATAATGGTTGCACCAATTTACATTCTCATCAGCAATGTACAAAGGTTCCCTTTCTCCACATCCTTTCCAACAGTTATTTCTTGCTTTATTGATAACAGCCATTCTAATGGTTATAATGTTGCACTTCATTGTGGTATTGATTCTCATTTCCTTTCTAGCTGGTGATTTTGAGCACTTTTTAAGATGTCTCTTGACCATCTGTACGTCTTCCTTGGAAAAATCTCTATTCAGATCCTCTGACCATTTTTTAATCGGGTAGTTTGTGTTTTTTTGTTGTTGAGTTGAATGAATTTTTTTACATATTTTGGATTTTAGCCCCTTATCAGAGATGTCATTTACAAATATCTTCTCCCATTTGGTTGGTTGCTTTTTTTGTTTTGTTGATAGTTTCTTTTGCTGTGCAGAAGCTTTTTAGTTTGATGTAGTCCCCTTCATTTATTTTTGTTTTTACTTCCCTTGCCTCTGGGGGCAAGTTCACAAAGGCCCCTCTAAGCCCAAGGTCCTAAGTTTACTGCCTATGTATCATGTTGTTTCAGATCTTATATTCAAGTCTTTAATCCAGTTTGAGTTAATTTTTATATATGGTGTCAGATAGCAGTCTAGTTTCATTCTTTTGCATATGGCTTTCCAGTTTTTCCAACACAACTTATTGAAGAGATTTTCCTTTCTCCATTGCATGCTATTGGCTCCTTTGTCAAAAATTAGTTGCCCACATTATGTGTGGATTTATCTCTGGGCTCTCAGTTTTCTTCCATTGGTCTGTGTGTCTGTTTGTCTGCCAATACCATACTGTTTTGATTACTGTCGCTTTGTAGTATGGTTTAAAGTCAAGGAGTGTGATACCTCCGGCTTTGTTCTGTTTCCTCAGAATTGCTTTGGCTATTTCAGGTCTTTTCTGGTTCTATACAAGTTTTAGGATTTTTTTGTTCTATTTCTTTGAAAAGTGCCATTGGGATTTTGATGAGGTTTCTATTACATCTGTATATTGCTTTAGATAATACTGCCATTTTTTAAACAATGTTATTTCTTCCAATCTATGAACACAGAATATCTTTGCATTTCTTTGTCTTCTTCAATTTCTTTCAACAATATTTTATAGTTTTCATTGTATAAGTTCTTCATTTCCTCTGTTAAGTTTATTCCAAGGTATTTTGTCCTTTTTGTTGCACTTATAAATGGGATTGTTTTCTTCATTATTCTTTCTGCTATGTTTGTTGTTAGTATAAAAGAACACAATGGATTTTGTGTATTAATTTCTTACCCTGCCATTTTACTGTGTTTGTTTATTGTTTGCAGTAGTCTTTTGGTGGAGTCCTTAATGTTTTCTATATATAGAATCATGTCATATGAAAATAGTAACAATTTAACTTTTTCATTCCCAATTTTTCTTGTCTAATTGCTCTAACTAGGAGTTCCAGTACTATGTTGAATAACAGTGGCAAGAGTAGGCATCCTTGTTTTGTTCCTGATCTTAAAAGAAAAGCTTATAGTTTTTCACTATTGAGTATGTTATTAACTGAGGTTTGTCATATATGGCCTTTATTATGTTGAGGTACTTTCTTTCTATATCCATCTTATTAAATGTTTTCATCATAAATGGATGTTGTGTCTTTTTGTGTTGATATAATTAGATGTTTTGTTAGCTTTCTCTATTCCAAAGTCCATTTCTTTCCATAGGTTTGGGAACTTCTCATCAATTATTTCTTTGAGTAGTCTCTCTGTTCTCTTCACTCTCTCTTCTCCTTCTGGTATACTTATTATGTTCTTTTTAATGGAGTCAGATAATTCTAGTAGAGTTTTTTTTTCTTTTTTTCTTTTTTTTTTTTAAACTCTTAGTTCTTTCTTCTTCCTCCTGGGTCATTTCTAGTTTTTTCTCTTTGAGCTTGATAATTCTGTCTTCCGTCTGGTCTACTGTATTTCCAGTGTTCTCTAATACATTCCTCATGTCATTTATTGATATTCCAGCTCCAGAATTTCCCTTCAGTTCTTTTTTATAGTTTCAGTCTCTTTGGTAAAGTATTCCTTTTGTTCATTAATTTTCTAACTGGGGTCATTGAACTGCCTTTCTGAGTTATCTTGTATCTTGTTGAGCTTCTTCATAACTGAAATTTTAAATTCTCTGTCATTTAAGTGACAGTCTTCCTTGACTGAGTTTGGTTTTTGGAGCCAAATGTGACCTTGGTTGTTCGTGGTATTTGATAGATTATTTCTCTGTCTATGCATTTGAGATACTGAGTTTTTATTTTTTTGTTTAGATAACGGTTTGCTCTCAACAATTTCACAGGTTGACAGGTAGGGTACCTTCTTTTGTTTTCCAGTACATGGTGTTTAAGATTTTGTTTTTTCTTACCTGCACTATTTGTTCCTCTGGGGTTGCAGTTAAGCGGTGTCACTTTGGTTAAGGAAATGCTGTATACACACTAAGTTGGTAGGTATCCCATCTCTGACCAGCTCACCTTGGTTACATGGCACTATTGTGATGTAGGTGTGTGGCAGGTTATGGAAAACTGGTTTTGTGAGCTCCCAGAGCTGCTTCCTTTTTACTAATGGTCGCTGGTCCCATTGTGTTTTTGAAGGCAACTCCACTGCCTTTACTGGGCTTTTCCAGGATGCATGGGAGGGGACAAATTTATGATTTTACATCCCTACTGTACTGTTTAAGCATCTCAGTTTTCTCTACCTGGATCTGCCAGGATGGATGGGGCTGTGGAGGTATGTTCATGATCCAGGCTCCACCCCCTCCCAGTAATGGTTGTCGGCAGTGCTGTGTTGTTTTAAGCTTCCCAGTCACCTCTACCTGGGTCTGCCGCAGTGTGGAAGGATGAAGTGAGATGCCTTTTCTCAGGGATCATGGCTTCCGCCCCTCTTGCAATCTAGGCCATAGCATGAGGGGTGCAGTCCAACTTCTCCCCTTCTACTGTGTTTTCTGGAGCCATTGTGAGTGTCAATCTGTGTCTGCAGCAACCATCCCTGTCCTTCCCCCATCTCTCCTCCCTGCTGTGTTCCAGTCTGCCCACCTTCTGGTGTTCCAATGCATGGATCTTTCAGGCATGCTTGTGTGTTGAGCAGGGGACACTTTGTAGAGTTATAGTTGTCCAAGTTATACATTTAAGGGAAGAAACAAAGGACTCTTATCACTTTGCCATGGTGCTGATGTCCTCTTTCAGATTTTCTAGATAGTCATGCCAACTGTGAACAAAGACAGTTTTATTTCTTTCTCTCTAATTTGTATACTCATTATTCCCCCCTGCTTTTTTTTTTTTTTTTTTTTTTTTGGTCTTATTACATTAGATAGGACTTCCAGTATGATGTTGAAAGGTTGTGGTTAGAGAGAACATTCCTTGCCTTGTTGCTGATCTTAGTGAGAAAGATTCACATTTCTAACCATTAAGTATGATGTTAGTTGTATGTTTCTGGTAAATGTTCTTTACCAAGTTGAAGAAATTTCACTCTACTCCTAGTTTAGTAAGAGTTTTTTTTCTTTTTTTTCTGAATGGGTGTTTTTTTGTGTGTTTTTTTTTGTGTGTGTGTGTTTCTATCCTGAATGGGTGTTTTGTCAAATGCTTTTTTCTGCATCTATTGATGTGTTTTTTCTTCTTTAGACTGTTGATGTGATGGATTATATTAAATGATTTTTGAACGTTGAACCAGCCTTGCATACGTATCTGGGATAAACCCTAATTGGTCATGGTGTTGAATTCTTTTTATACTTTTTTAGATTCAATTTGCTCATGTTTTGTTAGGGATTTTTGCATCTACCTTCATGAAAGACATTGATATGTGGTTTTCTTTCCTACTGTGTAGTTTCAGTATTAGTATAATGTTGGCCTCATAGGAAGTGTTTGGAAACAGTCCCTTTGTTTCTATCTTCTGGAAGAGATTGTTAGAGCATTTGGTATAATTTATTCTGTAAATGTTTGGTATAATTCACCAGTGAACCCATCTGGGTCTGGTGTTTTCTGTTTTGGAAGTTTATTGATTATTGATTCAATTTATTATGGATATAGGCCTATTCATAATATCTATTTCTTCTTGTGTGAATTTTGGTAAATTAATTATAAAGGAGTTGGTCCATTTTATTTAGGCTACCCAATATATGGGTATAGAGTTGTTCATAATATTCCTTTATTATCCTTTTAATGTTCATGGGATCTGTAGTAATGTCCCCTCTTTTTCTTTATCGATAATAGTAGTTTGTCCTCTCTTTTTTTGTTGGTTAGCCTGGTTAGAAATTTATCAATTTTATTAACCTTTTCAAATAACCAGTTCTTGGTTTTGTTGATTTTCTCTATTGACTTCCTGTTTTAAATTTCATTGAGTTCTGCTCTAATTTCCATTATCTTTTTCTTCTGCTTACTTTGGATTTAATTCGCTCTTATTTTTCTAGTTTTCTAAGGTGGAAGCTTAGAGTACTAATATCAGATATTTGTTTTTTTCTGATGTATGTATGCATTCAATGTTATAAATTTCCCTCTAAGCACTGCTTTCTCTGTAGCACACAAATTTTTGACAAGTTGTGTTTTCATTTTCATTTATTTTAAAATTTCTCGATATCTTTTCCTTTGAGTCGAGTGTTATTTAGAATTGCGTTGTTTAATTTCCAAGTATTTTGGAATTTTCCAATTATCTTTCTATTATTGATTTCTAGTTTAATTCCATTGAGGTCTGAGAACATTGTATGGTTTCTATTCTTTTAACTTTGGTAAGATGTGTTTTGACGAAAAAAAAAAAAAAAGGTGTGTTTTGTAGCCCCAATTGTGATCTATCTTGGTGAATATGCCCTGTGAGCTTGAGAAGAATGTGTGTTTTGCTGTTCTTAGATGAACTAGTCTACAGATGTCCATTATATCCAGTTGATTGATGGTGTTGTTGCCTTCTGCTGTGTCCTTACTGATTTTCTGTCTGCCGGATTTGTTCATTTCTGATGGGGGGGTGGTGGTGTTGAAGTCTCCAACTATAGTAGATTCATCTATTTCTCCTTGCAGCCTTGCCTCATGTATTTTCACTCTCTCCACATTAAGGATTGTTATATCTTCTTGCAGAAGTGATCCCTTTATCACTCTAATCCCTCTTATTATCCCTCACAACATTCCTTGCTCTGAATTCTGCTGTCTGAAAGTAATATGACTACTCCCATCTTCTTTTGATTAGGGTTAGCATGGTATATGTTTCTCCACCTATTTACTTTTAATCTATATGTATCTTTATATTTAAATTGGGTTCCTTGTAGACAGCATAGAGTTGGGTCTTGTTTTTTGATCCACTACGAAAATCTCTGTCTTTCAGTTTGTGCATTTAGACCATTGACATTCAAAGTGATTATTGATATTATTGGATTACTAGTTATTATATTTGTTTCTGTTTTGTATTTTTTGCCCTTGAATTTGTTCCTGTTTTTGTCTCCCACTATTTTTTTTGCCTTTTTTGGTTTTAATTGAGCAAGTTATGCGATCCCTTCTTATATCCTTTCTTAGCATGTCAGTTACCTTAAAAAATTTTTTTCCTTAGTGGTTACCCTAGAGTTTGCAGTACACATTTACAACTAATTCAAGTCCACTTTCAAATAACATTATACTGTTTCACAGGTAGTGTGAGTACCTTATAATAACAAAATAACCCTAACTCCTCCCTCCTCTCCCTTGTATCACAGCAATGATATGTAAGCATGTGTAAATATATTTATAATATATATGATATATAATATATGATATTTCAGTACACATACACAATCGAATATATTGTTGCTATTATTATTATGAACAAACTAGTATCTGTTAGATAAATTAAGATTAAGACAAAATGAAAATTTTTATTTTACCCTTACTTATTCATTTTCCAGTGTTCTTCCTTTCTTTGTATTGATGCAAATTTTTGACCTATATAACTTTCCTTTTCGCTAAAGAACTTTTAACATGTTCTGCAAGGCAGATCTACTGGCAACAAATTCCCTCAATTTTTATTTGCCTGAGAAAGTATTTCTCCTTCACTATTGAAGGGTACAGAATTCTATGTTGGTGGGTTTTTTTTCTCTCAACACATTAAATATTTTACTCCACTCCCTTCTTACTTGCATGATTTCTGAGAAGTTGGGTGTAATTTTTCTCTTTGCTTCTATTTAGGTATGTTCCACCCTGGCTTCTTTCAGTATTTTTTCTTTATCTTTGGTTTCTTATAGTTTGAAAATGATATTCCTAGGTGTACAGTGTTTAGTATTTATCTTTCTTGGTATTATCTGAATTTCCTGGATCTATGGTTTGGGATCTGACATTAATTTGGGGAAATTCTCAGTCATTATTGTGTCAAATATTTCTACTGTTCTTATTTTTCTTTCTCCTCCTTCTGATATTCCCATTACACATATGCTTTGCCTCTTGTATTCGTGCCACAGTCCTTGGGTATTCTGTTTTGTGGTTTTTTCCTCCAGTCTTTGTTCTTTTTGCTTTTCAGTTTTGGAGGTTTTAGTGAGATATCCTTAAACTCAGAGATTCCTTCCTCAGCCATGTTCAGTTTACTAATAAGTCTGTCAAAGGCATTTTTAAATTTCTGCCATAGTGTTTTTGATCTCCTGCATTACATTTTGGTTCTTTCTTAGAATATCCATCTCTTTACTTATACTGCCCATCTGTTCTTTCACATGGTCTACTTAATCCATTAGAGCCTTTAGCATATCCATCATAGTTGCTTTAAATTCCCCATCTGATAATTCCAACATCCATGTCATATCTGAGTCTGGTTTGATGTTTGCTTTGTTTCTCCAAACTGTGTTTTTTGCCTTTTAATATGTATAATAATTGTTTTGATAGCTGCATATGATGTACCAGGTAAAAGGAATTAGTAATGTGGTGGTGAGGTTTGGGGAGACAGCAGGCATTCTATATTCCTACCGTGTTTCCCCGAAAATAAGACCTTGCTGGACCATCAGCTCTAATGTGTCTTTTGGAGCAAAAATTAATATAAGACCCGGTATTATATTATATTATATTATATTATATTATATTATATTATATTATATTATATTATACCTGGTATTATATTATATTATACCCGGACTTATATTAAAATAAGACTAGGTCTTATATTAATTTTTGCTCCAAAAGACGCATTAGAGCTGATGGTCCGTCCAGGTCTTATTTTTAGGGAAACACGGTATGATATTATTATTAAGTTTCAGCCTTCTAAGGAAACTGTACCTCTAGATTGCAAACTCCACATGTGTATCTCCAGTTTTCCTTCTCCTCTTTAGGTAGGATAGGATAGCTAGAGTGAGCTGGAATTGGATATGGTATTTATTGGTAGACAATACCATACTTTATTCAACCAGTCTTTATTTGCTGTGCATTTGTCTCTAGTTGAACAAACATTGTAATGAACATCCTCAGTGCTAAATCTCTTTGATTTTCTTAGGATAGAGTCCTTGGGAGTGTTGTTAGATCAGTGAGTATTCAGGCTTTGATGTTTAATTGGAATTGCCTAACTGCCTGCCGTAAATTTATATCTCCACCCAAATGATGAAGGGCTTCTTCTCTGTATGCTGACCAACACTGCAAGTTGGTTTTATGTTAATCTTTGCTAATTTGATAGGCAAAAGAGAACAAAAAAGAAAAAAGGAAATTTCTTGTTTAAAATTATACTTTTTGATTATTAGTCAGGTATAGCATTTTTAAATGTGTTTAATGGCAATTAGCTTTTCTTCTTTTTTGTAAGTTGTCTGATTTTTGCCCTTGGCCTATTTTTCTTTTAAGGTATTTCTTTTTCTTCTACTGTGTCTTGAAGTGTTTTTATAGTAAAGATATTAAGTCTTTGTCTCTAATATATCCTGCAAGTATTTTACTAGTTTATTTGCCTTTTTGTTTTGTTTTTGCTGTTTTTAACATAGAGAATCTCATTTTTCTGTAGCCAAGTCTTTGTTATCATACTTCAAAAGACCTTCCCCAACTCCAGATTAAATATCTATTCACAGTTTCTTCTTGGAAATTCAAGTTTATTTTTCTAACATTTAAATCTTTAATTCTTATGGAATTAATTTTGGCATATATAGTGAATTAGAGAACTTTTTTTTAATGGTTAGCCAATTTTAATCACATTTTCTGATTATTGCTGGTAAATGGGAAAACCAATTATTTTTATGTATTTATTTTAAAATTAGCAGCCTTTCTTTATTTCTTACTTGTTCTAATTTTTAGCTGATACTCTGTTTTTCTAAGTAGAAAATTATAAACTCTTCCTTCCTATATTCATAGTTTTGGTTTTATTTTCTTTTATTTCTTTGGCTCTAATTTCTAGACCAGTCTTAAATAATACTGTTAATATTATGGCATTTCCCTTTTTTTTTTTTAACCTAAATTATTCTGGTATTTTCTTCTTTTTAATTTTCAGTTTTATAAAATTAAATGTCCTTTTTATGTTATTTTGCTCTTGCAAAAACTCTGACTTATCGGATGCCTTCAATTACCTTTCCCTTTGCACGAGCAGTGAAGTTTTAGTGTCTTCCGTTTGGCTGAATCTGAGTTGAGTTCCTCACAGGCTGAGGACTCTCCTGGTTGTGACCTTGTGAGGTGAGGAAGGCATGGGAGTTCAAGGACATTCTCTGTACATCTCTTCTCAGCCCATCAGCCACTTTGTCCCTAATGATTATCAGAATAGCCCACACCCTCTAATGGCTGAGCATTTGCTGGAAGGAAACCCTTGTAAATATCATCCTATAGCCCAAGAACCATCTACCCTATAACGTGTGAAATTATGTGACTCTTTTATACTGTCTATGACATTTTTCTAGCCTATATCAATTGGAAAAAGAAACATTCTAAAGTCACAAATCATTCTGTTGTTTTGGGATTTTTTAAAGCTGGGAAATTGGGGGTGAGGACCGGGAAACCTAGAGCTTGCCCCTAAAGTCTCTCTGTACTAGAAGAGGAGAGGTTTGAAAGAGACTTTGGTGGAACCTCCCAGTACAACATTCAACCTTGCTTTTCTCTCTTGTGTTCTCCGAATGGCATATCCAACTCTCATTAGCTCATTCCTACTTTGCCCAAGATGAATAGCCCAAAACTGTGTGGTCTCTCAACTGACAGTGAAGCAGCTTCTCTGATAATTCCATGAAGTCTCGTGGCCTAAAACATCCCTCTGGGGAGGCCTATGCCTCAAGGGAGGCCTACCAGTCCCGTATTATTGCTTCACATTAAAATAACAAAGGCTCATTGGAAAGGCAGATAGATAGTGCTTTCAAATCCAATAGGACTTACTCCATTATGCTGCTCTTAGTCTTTAATTCCTTAGCACATTAGAGTCCCAGATAGGTCAGTTGGTCTCCTAGCAGATTCTTGAGGGACAAATGACAGGGAGGTCTTGATGTGGTGTGGTGGGGGCTGGTAAGTGGTGAGGCAGACAGTCCTTGGTGGGGAGGGGGAGTTACATTATACATCCTGTGTACTGAAGGAAGGATGGTTATTGGAGAGGGAACAGAGGCTAGTCAAAGACCCCTTGGTATAGGCACCAGTTTTGCCCATGACGTCCCTGTCTGGCTGTCTTGACACTTGCTGCAGCCTGAATTGTCTCTCTTCCCCAGTGTCCCTTCCTGGTTTTCCCCTTATGTTCCCCATCACTTCTCCATCCTTTCCCCATTTTCCATTCCACCCCCATAACCCCCTCTTCATTTGTCCCTGTAGCTCCTAGTGTCTGTGAAGGCATCTGGACGTTTTCTTCCTCACCTGGCCTGTCTGCCAATCTCTCCTGAAAGCTCGTTTTTCCTTTTTGCTTCATGCTTCTTCCTTTCTCTTTCTAGATGTTTCCACTTTGTGCATCTATACTTGATATTGTCTGGTATGCCAAAGAATTTAAGAGGGTTAGTCAATGCCTTATGTACCCACAATTCCAAATACAGGGAATTGGACTGGGTCATTTTTGGTTCTTTGATGGAACCAGAAACTTAAAAAGTTTTATACTCAGCTAAATTTATATTTATTGAAAATATTTTTATTCTATTAAATAAATAATGGGAATGGGAATTTTAAAATACAAACTACAGTCGTCTTCCATGTCTCTGGTGGGTATACATTTCAAGACCCCCAGTGGATGCCTGAAACCACAATAGTACCAAACCCAATATATACTATGTTTATTCCTATACATACTTACACTTTATGGCTTCTCTTTGTCATATCTGAATTGCCAGCATCACTATTCTTGCGCTTTGGGACCATTATTAAGTAAAATAAGGGTATTTGAGCACAAGCACTGCGATTCCACGGCAGTTGATCTCATAACCCAGATGGCTACTAAGTGACGAATGGGCAGGGAGGGGGCGTATACTCGTATGCAGCGTGGCTATATGGCACAAAGGGATGATTCACGTCCAGGGTGGGATGGTGTGAGATTTCATCGTACTACTCAGAATGGCATGCAATTTTAAATTTATGGATTTTTTATTTCTGGAGTTTTCCATTTAATATTTTTGGACTGCAGTTGCCATAGGTAACTGAAACTGTAGAAAGCAAAACCAAGGATCAGGGGAGACTGTATTGTAAATTGCCATGCTTTTCCATTTAAGAATCTTTGTAGCTATAATCAATACATAACAGAGAAAGAGAGAGATCCTGGGTGAAAATGTAACGGTTGACTCTTTTCATATGTCAGATCTCAGAATGGATAATAAACTACTCTTTGAATCATTGCTTAGAATCTTTTCTTGGTTTTAACAGCACTAATGCGTCTCTTGTTCTCTTTTTTGTTGTGTGCATGTCCTTGTGTTTGTACACATGGTGGGTTCCGGCTATTTCAGGATGAAATCCTGACTGTGATCAGAAGAGTGGATGACAACTGGGCAGAGGGAATGCTGGGGGACAAGATTGGAATTTTCCCCCTCCTCTATGTGGAGGTAAGTAAGGCCATGCTCTCAGACTCGCTTCCTCTTTTGCCCTTGTTTGTTTCACCAGACCAGGTGTGACCTTACCATGGAGCCCCCTTTCCTAAGAAAGAGACACTCCACAGTAGTCTAAGGTCAGATAGAATTTTTATTCACACCACTGTGTCAGTGCTGTAAGAATTGCGTTGGCCAGGTTTGTGTGATTTGTCCCTGGCCCAGCTGTGAATCATCTCACTACATAGGCAATGAAGGAGGGCTCCCATGTAGACCTTCCCCATGTCTCACAGGAAACCTGTGCGTGGCACCCAGTTTTCCAAGATTCTCCTAAGTACTGTTGCTTTTGTCTTCTCAAACTCAGAAGAGAAGAACTCGTACCCAAAGGCAGCAATTCCCTGTAACACTGCAAACAGAGCTGAAGGAAACACTGCCAGGCCATTTGTCTTCATAGGACTCTGAATTATTGGGCAGTTAATTGAACTGCGAGTCCCTAAAGCGTAGATAGTTTGAGGCTAATTTGAGGCCTATTAATTTCCTGTCTCTTTTTTGTAACTATGAAACACCAGGTTTCTAGTGAATAAGTTATGGGCTGTTGCTGAGTAGAGAGCACTTTAGAATGTTTGACCTCTAAATGCCTGTTCACCATGGACTGTTTGTGTGTGTGCAGGAGTGTTTGCCCCTTGGGTGTGTGCGTGTGCACCATTTATCCATATGTGTACATCCCATGAGCTGACCACATGGGTCATCCTGCAATCACTGGAGTCATCCCATAAGAATCATTCAGCTAATGCTTATTGAGTGCTTGCTGTATGCCAAACGCTTCTAAGTATTTCCTCATTTGATCTTCTCAACAACCCACCTCATGAAAACCAGGAATGCCCCCACTTGACAGATGAGCAAATAAAGGCACAGAATGTTTCCCCCCAGCTGATAAGTGCAGAGCTGGGACTTGAACCTGGGTTGTTTGCTCTAGACTTAGCCCTTCACTCTCCTGCCACCCAGCAACAAACGGGAGTTCACTCAGTTTAGTAGGTAACATGGTCAGCTTTGCCAGACCTACCAAGCAGTGTGTGGGTGCCAGTAGGAGTTTTTTAAACACATCTGGTGATTCCCGTTATTTACAGGATCCGGTCCAAATGCATTAGCATGGCGCTCAAGGCCCTTTGCAGGTTGGCCCTAATCTATTTTTTATTTTTCCAACCTCATCTCTTGTCATTTCCTCCCACTTCCCTAAATATTATGAATCAGTGCTTCGCTCACATTTTTTTGGGTAAGCTACCTAGGAGATTGTGAGATCTTCCCACAATAACAATAAGTATACCTGTAAGAGTTACAATTTCCCTAACAACTTATGAGCTTCTATTTGTGCTTTTGCTGCAATTCCCCCAGGGGTATTCTTCTCTGTCCTGCTGCTTAGATGAAAAAAAAACTTGATGCTTGAATATCACTACAGTGCAGGCCAGAAGTAAAAAAAAAAAAAAAAGTCTATTGCTCCCAGACATTTCAACTACTAGAAACTTTTTCTCAGGCAGACTTTTAGGGATCCTCAAAGACATATATGAGAATGTCCATAGGAACTTTACTATGATGGCCCCAAAGTAGACACAACTCAAATGTCCATCAACAGTGGAATGGATAAACAAAGCATGTCTATATTATAGAATACTATCCAGCAGTAAAAATGAACAAAAGCTTACTACAGTTGAAAGCATGTATGATTGTCACAGACAAGTTTTTGAAATAAGCCACATACTGAAGAGCATATGATGTGTGATTCTTTTTTTATTTTTAAGTTCAAAAGCAGGCAGAACTAGTCCAAGGTAATGGAATGGTAATGGAATGATTTTGTGGGGGGAGACTCACTGGAAGAAGCAAAAGGGAGGCTTCTGGATGTGGAGATGTTTTGTATCTTGGCCTCTGGGAGTGGTTACACAGACATAGCAGCTGTAAAATGATGTATGGTTAATGATTGTGCACTTTGTTTAGAATGCAATTTAAGAAGCTTGGAGAAAACCTTGGAAACCCCAAGGTAGGTAACAGTGGCACCCATGCCCTGCCAAAGGCCTAGTGAGGCTCATCGGCTACCCCTTCCCTGGAGGGGCTCAGGCATGGTTAGGGAGGCTGAGCCCTTGGGCACAGGGCTGGGAAACCAAACAGGTGGGCTCCTGACAGCTCTCCCTGGTTCCAAAGACTTATGCAAGGGCCAAGCTGGTGAGTCACCTGTCTGTGCCTTTCCAGGGCCTGACTTCCTAGCCCCTGCGGACGTTCCTTTCAAATAAACCTCCATCCGGGATATAAGGAAGGCTCCTTCATCTTTCTGGCCCTACGGTCTTTCGTGCCCCACGCCTCCACTCACAGGCTGGCCTCTGCTCTGAGCACAGCCCCTTCAGGCCCTTATGTGTTTCCTCAGAGAGGATGTACCTGTGGCCCTTGAAGCTCGGGCTGGGACCTGCTCGTAGAAGCAAGGGCAGGCACCCCTGAGGCTGCCCGGGGTAGGGGCCTGGCTCCACCCAGTCCAACACGTTCCTGGGCAGCGCTGCTGCCCGGTGCTTGGTCCCACACCACTGTGCCAGGTGCCCCAGCCGCAGCCACAGCACTGTCTGCTCTGAAGTAGACTCCTGAGCTCTCAGCAACCACTAAAGACATGAAGCCCCCAACGGGTATTTCCTGAGATTGTTTCATTGTTTACATATCAGTTCCCTTTTGAACTGCTTGAGTAAAAGCCCACTGTGATTCTTGCCTCCTATGCACGCAGCCTTGGGGTGGAGCCAGGTGGTCAGAAAGTTCACAGTTTAGCTGAGACTGTCTTCCTCTGGGAGTCCAAGTGGGCATTTGAAATCAGAGTGGTCGGAGCTCGGGCCCTTCTCCGAGTTGCAACCCGAGCCAGACTGGCATGCAGGAGGGGGCCTGGGCTTTGGTTCTGGACTGCTGCTCAGGCTGATGGCACAGTTTGGAGTGTTATGTATCCCCAAAGACGAGCCCGATGTTCATGAAGAAGTGTAGCTGGAATCACACTCCTCACAGGACTGAATGACAAAGAGCTCTTTCCCCTCCAGCCCTTCCAGCTGGTCTGAAGCGTGGTGCAGACAGGCTTGTGGGCAGGAGCCAGCTGGGGTCCCGCAGTGCGCTGAGAGGATCCCCTCACCTGGGTTTCCCATCAGTGCAGTTTAGGCTGTGATACTTGACCCAGGTGTAGCCTTAAGAAGTAAATGAGCACTCTTGCTTTGCAGTCTGTATGATCCTCTCCCGACTGGGTCTGTTTCTTCGTCCTGGGAGTGCACAGGGGGACAAATGGTATAAAACCAGCCTGGAGCTGGCCTGGCTTCGTGCTGCTAGCGGTCTGTTTCCTGAGAAGGCAGTCCCTGTCTCCCTAGAAATGCCTTTATTCCTGGGGGACTGTGGAAATAATCCTCTTGCCCATGTTTTCCACAGCCTCTAGGTGCCCAGCTGCCAGCTGCATCCGTGTCATTGACCTGGGCCAGCTGGTCACCAGCGCGAAGTCTGTCTGCACCTCGCTCCCTCACCCAGACTCTTCCTCACCACGCCTCTGTGACTTTCTTTCCCCAGGCTCTTGACCTTCCTCACCTCACTGCCTACCTAGCTCCTCTTCCTGACTCCCCAGCTCAGAGTTCTGCATCCCAGAACCTGCCTCCTGACCCTTTTCACCCCATTGGTTTGATGACCGGTCACCATCCAGTGGCCGTCTCCACACAGGGACCAACAGCTTGTCTCACTGACACCTGCCTGTTTGTCAGATGACTTCTAGGCAGGTTGCCCTCAACTGTGGCCTGGGCTACCCTGAAGTGGTGTGCACTCAGGACCAAGAAAGGAGCAGGCTCTCATTCTCGGGGAATAAACCCAAAGATAAGACAGGGCCTGCCTTCCATGTCTTTAGTCCCGGAGGGGGCAGAATAATTGCCATCACTTTGGTTCTTCAGAATGTACTGTTCTAAGGGAAGTAAGAATGATTTAATCTGAGGGAATTCCTTGGACCCAGGAGACAGGGGAGCCCTCCTCCTTATATGTGAGGGGGTAAATGCCGTGTGGGAACACGTGGGGGCTCTCGCGGTCCCTGAGCTCCAGCATGGCTTGGCTGGGTCTGGCTTTGGTGGCCCCACCCTGTACATGAGCACCTGAACTGAGGTCCTGCCAAGCCACCCCATTCTCCTTTTTCATGGGACTTCAAGATGGTACGCTTGGGGTCTGCTCTTAGTATAAACTTTAGGCCATGTTCTGAGGGCAAAGTCAATCCCAGTGGCAGGACCATGAGTGGGTTGCAGGGCAGCTTAGGGCATCCTGGGCTTCAGAGGTGGACCCAACGGGGCTCAACATCGCACACTAGGTGTGTGACTTTGGGCAAGTTCCTTAAACTTCCTGAGTCTCAGTTTCCTCTCTTGAATGAGGGCAACAGCATGAACCTCATGGGGTAGTTGTGAGGCTTAAAGACAGTAACAGAGGGCACAGCCCAGGCCTGCAATCAGGCTGGCACAAAAGGGCCATCTCTGTTGTCATTTGTTGTTATAAATGTTTGTTGAATGAATAGCTGTTCAGCGGTCCACTTGTGTGTTTATTGGAGATCTGTGTCGTTCCTGGGCGTTGACCGTACTCGGCCTTGTATGGCTGAGTGTTTTCTCACAAGTGCTCCTTTTCATTCTCCAGCAGGGATGGGAGCTCTTTGAGGGCAACCATGCCCCTATTTCTGTGCAGGCACGACAGCCCCTGCACTGGTTTCCCAAGCTGAGCGATGTTAGCAGTTGGGTAACATCAAAAAGACAAGCAACACGAACCTAACAGGACAGGTAGCTGACTTGAGTGCTGTCCTCGAGGGGCCTTGTGGGAGGCAGCCTCAGTCTGCAGAGCTCCAGGCAAGACATGGCTGCGCTCGGCCTGTCCTGCTCTGAGTCTCAGTGGGGGACCTGCATGGAGATTTATAAGGCACATTAGAAAATATGCTCATGATGATTATCTGAGAAGAAAACCTCTCCATGGGGCCAGAGTTAAGATCCAAGGACTGCAATAGGCTGGATACCCAGTTGAAAAGAATGATGAAATGCAATACATGTCAATGCCACGCTCTGCCTTCACATTCAGAAAGTCAGTTGTTGAGGCAGAGTAATAGGGAGACCTGGGTCATCAGAAGGTAACTAAAAACGTCCTCCGAAGTCACTGGGTAATAGGATGGTGCTTTATTTATCCTCAGTAGGATATTTAAAAATGAGCTACTCTGTGTGGTTGGTGTGTCTATGGATGGTTACCTAGGTGACAGTCCTCTAGGGTACAAGGGCACACCCTGGTGTACACTTATATACCCCCCTCCACATACACATAATCAGCCCACGTCACCTGCTCTCCGGCATCAAATGGGGGAAGGGCCTGAGGAAGGAGGGGTCCCTTTTGAACGTCCCCTAACTGTCCATGGTGAAGAGATGAAGACTGGCTGTTCTGAGTCTGTGGTGTGAGGACCGGCAGAGTCAGTGGAGGGTGTGGAACTCCTCTCCCAGCCACGAGCGCACACTGCCCAGGGTGCTGCTCTGTTCTGGGGAGAGAGCCTCTCACCGTCCCAGCAGCCTTCTGCGCCTGCGGACCTGGCTTGGGAGAAGAGGTCAGTAGCAGTTCCTTGGGGGAAGGTCTCACCTACCTCACCTCGCTGACTAGTGTTCAGTTAGAGCTGTAGCTGTTTATTACCCGTGTTTTCATTCATGGTCTGCTCTTATGTGCGCAGCTTCTCAGGGGATGTTATGGGTGAGAGAGCACCCTCCCCATTTGGCTGATAAAGAGTGTGAAGCATCATGTACTGGGGCTCTGGGGCTCGGCCGCTGGGTGCCTGCTCGGGCTCTTCGCCCATGGGGGCAGGCATACCTTGAAGGGGGGGTAGTTTTTTTTGATTCCCAAAGGAAGCGTGGTTTAGTGCCATGGAAGCCTCACAGCTCTTCTGGAAGTAAAATGTTTCAGGGAAATCTTCTCTTGGTGAATGTCAAGTAACCCAACAGGTCTTGCTTAGCTCAGTGTGTGTGTGTGTGTGTGTGTGTGTCTGTGTGTGTGTGTGTGTGTGTGTGTGTGTGTACACACTTACACAGACAGATAGGGGTTAGCCTGAGATGGGAGAAGCTGAAGCAGGTGGTGAACCATGGGGTCAGGGACAGCTTCTGCTTGGACTCAAAAATGAGAAGCAGAAATAGGGGTACAGACGAATTGGTGAAGCTGCTGGTGACATGCAAAGGTCTAATAATTCAGAGAAAGTACCACTACCTTAGTAGATTTAGTAAGACCACCCAGAATCTGGAGAGAGAAGGAACTGGATGGTTTTCTCCAGCTTTCTGTGACCATGGCTGTATGAACACAAGGTATCACGAGGCCCCCTGGCTGGTGCCCAAGATTGCCACAGACATGGGTCACTCGACCTCTCTCCCCCTAGTTGCTAGATGTAGAGCTTCAAGAGTTTCTAGGTTTCCTGTCTGCGGCTGGTCAACTTTATTGCTTTGGAGATAGAAGCAAAGCAGACAGAATTTCAGTGGTGGGGAAACATGCTTTACCCTTGCACTTGGCCTATGGGAAACGAGGTGGGGAGGGGGGGGTGGGACGAGCTCTGAGGAGATGTCCGGCCTTGAGTGCTGTTGCAGGGGAGTGGTCAGGTCTCCGGTGGAGACGAGTGAACATTCTCAGGGCTTCCTATCCGATAGTGACCCTGGTCAAGAGGAATCCCAAGGCCGGGCAGGAGTTTGCACATGTATCTGCAGCAGCCACTGTTCTGAGTCCATTATTCCCATGTCTTGCAAGCATGTGCCCTGTGTGGGCTGTGGCAGGCAGGGCTTGGCAGAGCCGGGTCTGTGATTCATTTACACCTGGAGGCTGTGTCAATGGAGTACCTGCCATGTGGGGTGGCTCACAGGAAGTGACCCAAGAACCACCCCCAGGCCTGCTGCAACTATGGCTGGCACTCCAGCCCCCTACTGTCCTGAGCTTCAGGCTCAAGTCTGAGACTAACTGAGGAGGTACTAAGAACACCTTCACCTCCATCTCCCACAGTTGATGGCAATTTCATTCTTCTGGTTGCTCAGGCCAAACCATAGGAGAAATCAATGACTCCTTTTGCAGTTTTGCCCCCTCACAATGAATTCAGCACTTTAGGTTGATGCTACTAGCATATAGCATCTGCTGATTTTAGCCACGCCCACAGCTACCACCCTGGCCTGAGGCACCCACCTAGAACAATGCAATAGGTTCACCACCTATTCTCTTACCACAGAGCCCCTCCCCACCTCAGTCTATGCTCAATATGGGCCCCAAAGTGATCCACTTAAAACTTAAGTCAGATCATCAAGTTCAAAAGCTTTTCAGTGGTTTCCTCTTTCACCCAAAACAACCACTAAAGTCCCTAATAAGGCCTTCCAGGGCCTATGTGACCTGACCCTCTTTACCTTACCGACCTCGACTCCTACTACTTGCCCCCTTGCCCACTTGGGTTCACCCACTCAGTCCTTCTTGCTGTTCCTCAAGCAGGCCTAGTCCATGCCTGCCTCAGGGCCTTTGCACTGCTTGTTCCCTCTGTCTGGAACACTCACCCAACATTCTCTCCCTTCTGTTTTATTTTTTATCTCCATTGCAGTTATTACTTGCTCAAGTGTTTATATAATTGACCTATGTTTCTGAGGTATTGTCTGTCCCACACACTAGAAAGTGAATTCCTCAAGGAAAGGGTTTTTTCTGTTTGTTTGCTGATGTAAGTAGTGAGAACAGTGCCTGATTTGTAGTGGCTATGCATTGTATATTAAATTATATGAAGTGTGATTGAAAAATATGGTAAATGTTTAAATAAAAAAAAACTTTATTACAGTAAAAGACACACTGCCATAAATCGCCCTTAAAATACTCCCCCTCACCTCAAACACACTTGTCCCACTGTCCTTGCCTCTCTGAAACAGTTCTGGAAGTCCTCTTTTGTGAGTGTCTTTACTTTGTCCAACATTACGACAATGCTCCATGTCACACATCGCTTTTGGTATGACAATATCTGTCAAATAAAAACATTAGTGTGTCCTCATCCACCTTATTCACTGGATCTGGCACCATGTGACTTCTGGCTTTTCCCCCAAAGTCAAAATAACCATGAAAGGTAAACATTTTGAATCGATTCAGGACATCAAGACAGCCATGAGAGTGCAACTAAAGACACTCACAAAAGAGGACTTCCAGAACTGCTTCAGAAAGTGGCAAGAATGATGGGATAAGTGTTTTCAAAGCGGGGGGGGGGGGGAGTATTTTGAAGGGGATTAATGACAAGGTGTGCTTTACTGTAATAATTTTTAAAAATTTAAACATCCACCGTATTTTTTGATTACTATATATTATATTTGTATATAATATACATATATATATTTGTTAAATTAAAGAGGATTTCAGAGCTAGAACTGACGAGAACCAATGGCAGAGTAGATTTATGAAATGAGGGAGAAAGGGGGATCGAAGAGAAAACAAGTTTTGGTTTGGGAAGCCGAGTGGTGCTGTCAGTACAGAGGAGATGGGAAGGGAGCAGAAGGGACCAGGCAATGCCAGAGTAGACATGAAAGCTGAGGGGCCAGAGACACCAGGAGGGGCGGGAGGTGGGTGCAGTGGGTGGAGGAGCGTGCAGAGACCAGGAGGCCAGTTCTGGGCGGAATGAACCTGGAGTGTCTGTTAAGCATCCGGTGTCAGATAGGCAGGTGGATATACAAAGACAGTTTAAGACGGAGTTTTGTGCTGGAGAGGTTAGCTTGCAGTCCTTGGCATGAGGTGCCGTCAACCTCATAAGCCTAGGCTGGACCATTACAAATATGGGTGCGGGCTGAGAAGAGTCCAAGAGCGGAGGCCTCCCCTGGATGGTCTTCATGTCTGCATCCTGGTGTCTCTTTACAAGGATCCCTGCCTCCCGACACCACACTAGTCTGCCCTCCTCATGGTAACTGAAGTGCTCTTTCTCTCAAATCTGCCTTGCCCTGCCTCCGCCCTCCACCCCCCAGCCCCAGCCTCCTTGCCTCCCAGCTTAGGCTCCTGCTGCCTCCAGGGTGCTGATTTCCAAGACTGCTGTGAAATGCAGACTTGACTGCACAGCTTTCCACCAAGCTCCCACACTCCCTGGCCCTCTCATGCACCTTAGATTCCAGCCACCCCAAACTTCACTCCCTTTCAGCTCAGGACCTCTGTGCAAGGACCCATAGAGCTTCTCTTCACTTTTCTAAATCCAACTCAAATGAAGCCGTTCGCTGGGCCCTGAGACCCTGTTTATGGTGAGGTGCAGGGCTCCTGGTGTTTCTTAAACCTCTTCCTCCCTCCTTCTCAGACGTGATTCTTCCAGGCAGGGGCCGTCTGTGGCTTATTTTTAATATCCCTAGTACTTAGCACAGTGACTGCACACAATAGGTGCTTAATACTAGACTGCAGAATGACAGCTTGTTAGGAGAGTAGCAGCCCAACGATTAGCCAGGAGCCACTTTTTGGATTCAGCAAAACAGCGATTGTCAGGACCCAGTGGCTTTTGGGGACTTGGAGGTGCAGTCTGCGGGGAACCAGGGCATGAAGGTGAATTGCTGCTGGACTGGTTTTCAACTTTAAAGAAAAAAGTGTGACGTTCAGCGGGGTGGCTTCTGGAAGTCGCAGGAAGGCTGCAGGTGCCTTGTTCCTAGATCTCGGAGTTGGCACAGACCTTCCTTCATGAGCATTCCCCGCGGACGTCTTGCTGTACATGTTTGCCGGTCTCACTTCCCCGGGACTGCACTGCACACCTACTTCCCCTCTGAGTGGTGAGCTTCAATAGGGGAGTATGGCGGCCTGGGACCGGCTCCCTTCTGTCTCAGGACATTGTTTGAGGAAGAGGGTGGAAACCCCATGGTCTCACTTCTGGACCCTCATTCACATGGCTCCTGTGGCCAGAGCCCCCACACCCCGTCACTTGGCTCCCACACTCCTCTGTGAGAAGACCCCTGGTCTGACCCTCACCCCTACTGGTGTCAGGGCTTCCTCCATGCTCCCACTGAGCTCTGGGCTCATTCAGGGGCCAGTTACGTAGTTACCCATCCACTCAGCTCCCTGCAGGCGGGACTCCATCTGTTTCCTTCGCAGCCCAGGGCCCGGTGCCCAGAAGGGGGCACAGTTACATGTTTTAGTGGGTGGGTGAGCCACGCGCCACTGAAAACCTGCTCTCCCCGTGCTTTGTGCTGATGCCAGTAAGTACAGGCACGGGGGAGGGCTGTGCACTGTGGACAGCCGGGGACTGGTAGATGGAAGCTGAGCTGTTAGCCCTGAGCACACCCAGGAGGCGATGTGTTGTTTTCCTGCCAGTTGGCAGGACTTCTGGGTTGAAATGTCATATGTCAACCTTTATTTAACTTAGACATGTTAATGTGTTTCCTTGTTTTGTGCTCTCGTGTTTCAATGTGTAGGCAAGGGGCTGCCCCCTGGGTTCCCGGAGGTGTTGGTAAACAAGCTGACTGGAGAGGGCTGGCCCAGTGTTCTTGATGGTCATTTTTGGTCTCTGCACGTGGAGGGACAGTGGCTACCTCAGGTCACAACATGAAAGGGTGCAGGTTGACTCTGGATTCCCTGGTGCATTTCCTGTTCCCTTTCCCCAGTGACCTCCCTTCACCCCATAGGTGAAAGGAGCGGATCCCAGAAGAGAGTGCCTAGAAGCAGAGTTGTGGAGGGAGGGGACCTCTGACGGGGGGTATGAGCTTACTCATGGAGGTGGTAATACCTGCTGTGACACCCTGGGGCTTAAGCACATTACAGGCTTATATCTGGCTATTCTGTTTGCTAGGCTGAGGGCCATGTCGAGCTGGGCTTCACTTAGGCCTTAAGGAAACCTGAGATGGGGGCTCTGCCATCTTTAACACACAGGGTGGAGGGTAAAACAGAAGTGTAAGGGGCCAGGCCTGGCAGTGGAGATCAGCACCGCCACTCATAGGCCACCGCCAGAACCCAGCCTGACTGCCAGGCCGGCTGGGACATGTGGCCAAGCTGTGTGCTCAGGAGAAGGGAGCCAGCCTCCACCACAGCCAGGCTGGGAAGTGTGAGTCCTCCGAACAGGAGGAGACACCCACATGGGTCTCTTCGGTTAATTTGAATCAGTATGTGTTTCATTAGCACTGAGAAGGAAATGATATGAAATGACAGGCCTTGTTCAGATGACCCGTAAGGAAAATGTCCCCTCTGTTGAAGCATTCCTTCCCCCACCAACTTATAGAAGGCATTCAATTATATGACCGAACAAAGATAAATCTGGAAGGACGTGTGGTGGAGTTGTGAGCTCTCTAATGAAGGGAGAGGTTAGAGAGTTGAGGGAACATTAGGCTCAGTTTTATGTTGGATGGGGCAGCCCGAAGGAAGAATACTGGAAGAGGGAGAAGATGAAACCCAAGGAAATAGAGGGGACAATTGATAACTTGCCCTTGGAGAAGAGATGGAAGGGGAGATGAGGTGAGGAACTTAGATGAGGGCCCACCCTTGACGGAAAGAAGAGGAACTAGCCCTTTGGCAGGAAGAGGAGATAAATGGGGAACCTACTGAGACACCCAGAGGATTGGGAGGATGTTGAGTTTATGCCAGGTTGTCCTGATTTCAGAGACCCCATGTCCCCCAGGCACCGGAGGCCTGGGGCACCTGCAGGCACATCTTGGGGAGGCTGTATTCTGAACAGTGGGAGAGATGGGGGAGGAGAGGTGGGTTCCACAAGGTGGGGGGCAACCTCATCCCATAGTCAGTGGGAGCCCAGAGGATTCTGATTTTGGGGAACAGATCCCAGCCCGTGTCTGTCGGTGTCAGTACACATTTGCCTGAGTTTTCGTGTTGAACGAACCCTACGCTATGTTAGGGAAAACTGTTCATGCGATGCTATTTATGGAAATAATGAATATATATTTATGGAAAATGATGAAGGCCAAAACTAAAAGCTTGATTTAGCCAAATAAATGTAATACCCAAAAACAGTAGGGCTAGTTACCAATGGCAACTGTTTCTCATTTGAGAGTCCTTATCTTCAGCACAATAATTATGATTGCATTGTTGGGCAATTTTGTTCTAAACCTTATTTGATTGTGATGTTGAACTTAGTTTCTCTTGCTCACATAGCATGGTCATCTCCATGTTGCTTTATTTCTTAATAAAGTGGAGTGATTATTTTGAACCTCTGTCTCTAAATATGGTATTAAAGCATTTGGTAAATCACTCTGAAGTTGTTAGTTGTACATGCTCTGTATTGTTTTAAAGTTGTGAATGGCTCTATGTGTTGGATTTGCCATTCTCAATGCAAAGACAGACTGCTTGTTATTTCTTCAACTTTATCTTGGATTTTCAACTCCTTGCCTGGGGCAGGCAGTGTGTTTTCAGGGAGGAAGATGAGTGGGGCCTATGGCTTCTCAGCGCCCTCCACAGACCCTACAGTATAATTGGGATCCAGTGGGCAGATTCGCAGGTGTGTTCCTTGTAAAGGGGAGCTCATTCTTAGTCCTCAGTCCTGGTCTCTGCTTTTCCCTCCTCCTTCCAAGGAGCCCCAGCTCCTCAAAGAGAAACCCAGCATGTCAGGAAACAACATGGGTGGTGGGAGAGGACAGTGGGGTTTCTAATTTTTTGCTCCCAGTGACCTTCTGCCCCTCGCTCCCATCTGAGAATGCTAGACTAGAAGTTAGAAGGCCTGTTGCTCTTCATCTTGACTCTGGAACCAGAGGCCGCATGGGCTTTATTGAGTTATGTGATGCTTCTGCGTTGAATTTCTCCCTGTACAAAATGTAGATAGTGCCACATCAGGAGGTAGTATCAGGGAGATCTAATAAGGGAATAGTCTCAAGGCCCATGCACAAATAGAAAGGCATCTGCGTGCAAGTGCTTTTTGGGGTGACAGAGGTCTCTGAAAGAAGCTGAAAGTTCTTGACAGCCTCTGAGGGACACAGCCAGCCATTCCTCTTGCTCTCACTAGCCCGACAAGTTGGGGCAGCGGCTACAAACCAAAGGAGCTCTCTTGGATAAAGGACATCTTCTGGTTACTTATTCTTTCTTTTCTTTTGTCATTCTTTACTGCCTACAAATAACCAGCTCTGCTAACTTCTATAAAGTGTTGGCAGAAACTCACCC
Source organism: Rhinolophus sinicus (assembly GCF_036562045.2). Classification (NCBI taxonomy): domain Eukaryota; kingdom Metazoa; phylum Chordata; class Mammalia; order Chiroptera; family Rhinolophidae; genus Rhinolophus; species Rhinolophus sinicus. The sequence continues at coordinate 64,711,854 of NC_133755.1, read as the reverse complement.
TGGTGCTAACATGGGATGGATTGCCTAGCTCCCCAGCTAGTTCCTCCCATGGGTTACCGTCAGGGCTGTTAGAACTTTGGGGAACTTTAGGCACATGGGGTCTGGAAAGGGTGATGCTGATACTGGATACTCGTTGGGAAGCCATGAAAACCCCCAAGTGTCAGGTTAGTGGCCTGACTAGGCTTTAATTGCGTTTCACCCTGATGCAGTTACTTATTTTTTATTAAATTTACTGGGGTGATATTGGTTAGTAAAATTATAGAGGTTTCAAGTGTATATTTCTATAATACATCATCTATATATTGCACTGTGTGTTCACCACCCAGAGTCAGTTCTCCTTCCATCACCATATATTTGACGCCCTTTACCCTCCTCTACCACCCCTCTTCCCCCCTTACCATCTGGTAACCGCTAAACTGTTGTCTGTGTCTATGATTTTCTTCTTCGTTTGTTTGTCTTGTTCATTTGTTGTTTTCCATTTTGTATCCCACATATGAGTGAAATATGGTTCTCAACTTTTTCTGTCTGACTTATTTCACTTAGCATGACAATCTCAAGATCCATCCAATACTGCAAATGGCGGTATTTCATCTTTTCTCATGGCAGAGTAGTATTCCATTATATATATATATATTCATATATATATATATATATATATATATATATATATATATATATATATGTATGTATTAGATTATATATATATATGTGCATGCCACATCTTCTTTATCCAACCTCTATCAAAGGATACTTTGGTTGTTTCCATGTCTTGGCCACTGAATAATACTGCAAAGAACATAGGGGTACATATATCTTTACAGATAAATGTTTTCAGATTTTGGGGTAGATACCCAAAGAGGAGGTGGTGGCCCTGAGCTGGCTTGTGGCTGAGGGATAGCAGAAGGCAGGATGACTGAGCAGGCTGAGGTGGGAGGAGAGAGTTGGGGGTGGTCAGAGAGGCAGCAGGAGGCAGACTTTATAGGGTCTTGCAGGTCAGTCTGAGGACTTTGCTGTTTGCTCCAAACACCAGAAGTAGGGGGATCTGGGTGAGAGTCCACCTCTCTTTCAGACCCCTTCCCTGCTCAGTGCCCACAACCTTTGTCCCTGTATCCACCGACCCCTCCATGACCATGTCCTTGTCATTTCTAAGTGTTGCCAGAGGCTTACGGGGACATCCCAAGAGAGGACTCAACCGGAGCAGCGGTGACTGGGGTCTTGTCTCCATGCTAGAAAGAATCCAAGAGCAAGACAGAAGCAGGAAAGTGAAAGTGATTTATTGAAAATGAAAGTACACACTTGAGAGGAAAGTGCAGATGAACTCAGAGAATGAGTCGCACCGAGGAAGTCACAATCAGGGGTATTTATCCCTCCTGGGGTGCAAATCAGTGACGTGATTCAGTGACATGAATCATTCATCCCCTCCCCCTGGGCAGGATCCTTTGTTTCCCACTTTTTCTTATTTGGTTTTTCCGGAACTGTCATGGTGTCAGATGCATGATGGGAGTCGTAGTAACTGAAATGCAAATGAGATTATAATGTCATTATAATTAGTTAAAGGTCAGGTTTCTGTCATAGGGATCAGCCTTGCTGGCTGAAGCTGGTTCTTGTTTTTCTCCAGTTGTAGGTACTGGATACAGTCACTTGCTACTTGTGTAATCAGTGAGACGCCTCACATTGTACCCTGGAGGGGGTTGTCCGTTTCCTAGGCTACCTATCCTGCCTCATTAACCAACCCCTGCTTTTACCTGGAAGTGGGGTGGAGGGTGGATAGTATAAAATGAATGTAGAAAGAACCTTCTAGAATAAAAGTTTTCAAGAAGTGGTAGTCAGAAAACTACAGAGCCTTGGGCCTCTCGGGATGTGGGGAGAAGGTGTCAGGGCAGCCCCAGCCCAGTCAGGTTTTTATCTGTCAACCCTCTCCCAGCCAGCCCTCCACCCCATCTCCTCTCTCTGTGGTCCATTCCCACACAGCGACCAGAACCTTCTCTACTCCCTCTCCAGTGGGGCTCATTGCTTAGAATAAATCCAGACTGCTCACCACAGCCTACAGGCCATGGGGTGCACCTGGCCTCACTGTCCTTCCAGTCCACCCACCACATCGCTCCCTGCCCCCAGCTTTGCTGGCTGGCCTTCCTGTGTCCCTCAGTCAGGCCAGGCCCCTCCCGGCCTTAGCATAGAGCAAAGGACTAGCCTCAAGCACCGAGCCACCAGGTTCCAGCCCAGCTCTGTCACTAACCAAACTTTCTCCTCCCTGTACCTTGTTGCAAAATTGTATTTTTGCTAGTGTGTTGTTTTTGAGGCTATCATATGATTTGGAATCGTCTTCTGTTTCATTTGGAGTGAAGCAAAACAGTCATTTGGAAAGAGTATCCATGAACCATGTAGGGTAAGGGAGCCTGGTCTAGAATCATCCAGCTTTCAGAAAAGGGACAACCAATGCCATGCTAGGACCAGAGCCTGAGTTCTGGACGTCATTGTGGGAGAGGTGGGGGAGTGGCCAGCCCAGGCACTCAGAGGGGACTGCAGATCCTGATTAGAAGCGCTGGGCTGGAGAAGCCCCAGCATTCCTAGCCAGCTTCCCCTAACCCCCACCCCTCCCCTCACCTACCCAACCCTGTACTGAAGCTGCAATCATCCTATAGTATCAGGAGCAGGCTGCGAGCCACATGCTGACCCAGGACGGAGGCAAAGCCCACCACCAGGAATAGAAAAATAATCCTAGGGTGTCAGTTTATACCTCTCTGAACCTTTTTTGTACTTAAATGGGGATGCATGTGTGGTTGAAATGTGCTCTTGTTTGTATTTCTTATTACTAAATTTGCAACACAGTTTATATGTGAACAGGATCTTAACTATGTAAATTTTGGGGAAATTTATTGTGTTGTCATTGGAGTTTTAGTCATAGTATATCTTCATACCCTGTTCTTGGACCGAGCTGGGAAAACGACGTGTGTCTGAGGGATGGAAATTAAAACGTTAACTTTATTACTGATAAATCTTAGTGGAAGCATATCGATCGTGTCTGGAAGCAAGGAAACTTCCTGTTCCTCCCTCTCAAGCATAGACTTTGGGACCTCCGCACCCGAGGGAGAGTCGAGACTGAAAAACCGACACGCTTGCCTAGAACTGCTGCCTTGATCTAGAGCTGGGACAGTGGAAAGAAGGAAATGAGCCCGGGGCCTTCAGCCTCCGAGTAGATTAACTCCACCTTGTTAGTGAAGGTGGACCAGTGCCGGCGGGTATTTCTGTCTGTTAGAGACGCACACTGAGCATTCGCAGGTGAGATGATGCAGTTTCTGCAGTTTGCTTTAAGACACTCCAGAGAAACCGTGGAGGAGGCCAAGAGCAGCAGATGAAACCAGAAGCGCAGAGTGGCCATGGTTACTGAAGCGAGGTGATAGGTGCATCTTTCCACTTTAGTGTTTGTTATAAAAAGTTTAAAAATACTATGTCAGACCTTCCGCCCCAGCAATCAGATGACTGATGGGGAGGCGATGAGAGAAGAGGCCAGGAGTGCTATTCCAGTGCAGGGTCAGCACACCTCATTTCTCAACTCTACCTCTGTCAGACAGAAGCTGTCTTAAACAGCAGGTAAGCAGGCATGGCTGTGTCCCCAAACTGCACAGAGACCAGCACTGGGGCACTGGGGCCCCGCCCTCCTCCTCTGCTCGGCTCTCGCAGTTTCCACCTTCCTTCCATTTGGACCTGGCAGGATCCTTTCCACCTTCTGAGCTCTGGGATGCCCTCAGGACAGCCCACCCGTGGGAGTATGAGGCAGGGGAAGTTCCCTGACAATTCTGGGGTCTCCCTAAGGAATGGAGACCGCTGGGTCTGTGCTCCCACAAGACACCACTGCTCGGCTGGGGCTCAGGGAGGAGGAAACCTCTGCTGGACCTTCCCTCACACTCCTGAAACATGACTGCATCTCACTAAACTGAAAAACACTAGCCCTAATGGCACCTCACACTTTGTACAAAATAGAAAAAGAATACATTACTGCCACGACTCAGGAATCTCACCTAGGCTGATGGATACCCCCGCCTAATCTGCTCTTTTGTTTTGTTTTTAATGACTTTCTGATTGTAAAACTAACGCCTGGCTGTTGTTCAAAATAGGGATATTTGAAAAAATGTGAAGAAGAAAATTAAAATCACCTATAATCCTACTAGTAAATATATGTGATACGTGTAGGAAAAAAATGAAATGAAATGTTAGCGTATTGTTATTTCCTTTATCCTTTTCTATGTATAAATTTACATATATTTTGAACAAATTTGGGTTGGTGCTGCATAAGTATTTCTACCTTGCTTTTTTTCATTAAATTGTGAGAATTTTCCAATGACATGTCATTAGCTTCAAAGCCCCAACCACCACCCCCCCAAAGTCTGTTCCTAGTACAGTAGCCAGGGGGTCCTTTTGAATGTATGTCAGATGTCCCTCAGCCACGGTCCACCTCCCATCTCAGTCAGAGCCAAGCCAGGACCTTCCAAAGGCCCTGGCCTGGCTGCTCCCCATCACTTCTGACCCCATCTCCGTCCAGGAGCCTGCCCCAGCCACTCTGGCCTCCTTGCTCCCCCTCAGACACACCAGCCCGCTCCCAGGGCTGGGCTTCTGCACCTGCTGTCCTCAGCCCCATTGTTCATCCCCCAGCTGCGAGGCTCCCTCGTTTGCATCCTTCAGGCCTGTCTCACGGGTCATTTTCTCAGTGAGGCCTTTCCCAGCCACCCTCCCCACCCCTAGCACATCTTCCTGTCATACTGTTTGTCTCGTACTGTTTGTCACCATACTGCTGACCATCTGACTTACTAAATATGATTAAGTATTTACTTGCTTACTGTCTGGATCTCCACAAGGGTGGAAGCTCTGTCTGTTTTCTTCACTGATGTACCTTCAATGCCAAGCAGAGCCCCTGGCATGCGGTAGGCACCTAATACATGTATGCTCAGTAATCAGACTCCCTTCTTCTTCTGTAGCACCGCCCCCAGGTGATCTGGGTGGTCTCTCCTCCCCGGCCAGTCCTCCTCGGCATCCCCCTTCCAATCTCATCCTCCTGCTGCCTACTGCCCCCAGGAACCCGAAAACCCTACCCCGACCTTCCTCACCATCCTCTCTCCTGGCTCCACAGGTCTGTCCATCCCCTGCCCAGGAATTGACAGAAGCTTTAAATCACATCCTGCTCCCTGTTCAGACTGAAATCTCCATGACCCGAGCCCCTCAAGTTAGGCCCTGTACACACAGTGAATGCACATGTTCTTCTGCTCACACCTCGCCGCTGCCTTGAAATACTCATGTCACTTTGGGTCCATGTCCATAACCAAGGAAATTAGGTTTCTTCCCCCCTTAGCCCAATGTTTTTCTAACAGATCTTTCATTCAGTTTGCATTTATGAGTTGTGAAGATCCGTAAGCCCCTTTTGTGGCCATGGAATACATCCCTAAGATAAGTTCTCTCCGTGAAAAAGCTTCACCAGCCACATAGTGCCATGCCCAGCTCACACCTGGCAGCAGGTGCCCAGTGGGTAACTCAGGTGAACTGAGTGAGCTCTGAATGGGAGCTCAGACTCTAGGCTCAGTTGCGTGTTTGGAGTTCCACCTCCAGCACACCCTCCCCAGGCAGGCTGTTTAACTAACTTCTCTTAGCTACTGGGGCCACCTGTAGAAAGTGGGGTGTGAGTCACAGTTCCCTGGGGTTGAAAAGGCAAACATAGACATGTGCTGAGCACAGTATTTACATCATGCGTCATAGGTGTCTGGCATTGCACACACACACAAATGTTAGTTGTATTCATTCATTGACTAGGTATTTATTGAGCACCTACTATGTGCTCAGCACTAAACTCATTAATCATCTGTGAAATGAGACAATTGTTTGCAAGAGGACAGAGGAGGCTCTGATTTTCAGAACTCTGTATCAGCTCTGAGATCTTGATTGTCTTGTTACAGGAGTTGCCCTGAGATCTCAGAGAGACAGTGAGACAGAGAGAGACAGAGAGACATGGAAGGAGGAGGAGAGATAGACGGAGAGAGAGGGGAAGACTGAAGGAGAAGGAGACAGAAAGACAGAGATGGAGGGAGGGGTCAGGAAATGCTTGCTATCTGGAGGCTCTCTTAAGTGGTTGAAGCCTGTTTAAAATGAAGTGGTGATAAAGTAGCAGGTTAGAATGTCAAGACAGCTGCAATAGCAGAATAATTCACTGATGGGCTGGCTGGTGTTCCATAGACCATGGCCAAGCATTTCTCTATCCTTTGGCCATACTGGTAATCTGCCACAGGCTCATGGCCACATAGGTCTTTTCCTGTCCCAGAGACACTGCAGATGCACAAGCATCACACCCAGGGCCTGAGAAGACTGATGGAGCTGTGAGCACTCCCCTCATGGTCATACACCCAAGTGCAGCTGGTTGTGTGTTCAAGGATAGGCTTCTCCAGAGGGAAGGAGGAATGGCTGGGTGCATTCAGACGGGAGGGATATTTCCAAACTGTGTCCTATGCAGGGAGCCTGGGTCCTCGCAAAAAGGGTCCCAGGCTGTCAGATCAGAGCATCACGCAATGGATCAGTGTGTTCTCTGCAGCTGGCTGCACAAGACATTTACACCTTTGCAGACGGGTAGGAGAAGACTTTTGATTTCTCATCTAGGAAATGTCTCTCTTGTCCCCTCAATGCCAATGGCTTTCAGTCTTTTTGGAATGAGAGTCACAATGAGAAACGCATTTTATATCCTGACCAAGGGCATATACACCGGTGTATATATGGAACTAAACAAACATTTCCTGAAAGGACTTTTACCCTTAGCACATATGATGCATTCTGATATTTTCTCTTTTAATCTGGTTCATGTTTTTTAAAAAGACACTGGTCAGGACCTTCTAAACTAATAGTGTGAAAACAACTGGTCTTAGCTAGAGACCCTCAAAGTCGGATGCGTACCGTTCTGTGAGTAAGGAAAGGAAATATTCAAACTTCAATTTATGATTTAAAATATTTTTAACTTATTAGCTTTAATTTCTTTTATTGTGTATGGTTTATAATGGATATAATATAATTTCTAGTGGCATACTAGAAAATACATGTAATTTACTGGAGGTGTATGCCCAAGAAATGCTTTACTGATGAGGGTACACAATCAATGAAAAGGTTAGAAGCTTCTGGACTGGGTTGTTGCTGGTGGCCTGGCCCGGGGACCCATTGGTGAAGCTGCCACCGGCCTTCTGAATTCTGTGTTAGCCATGTCTCACTACTGTATCCCCTCCTTCTTCCTTAGCTGCCCAGATCTGTGACTGCTAAGGGATAAAGACCCTGTACTTAAGTTCTCTAGTTGAAGATGGTCAGAAATGCCTATGCTAGCACAACCCCACAAGCAGGGTATTCTTCCAGGATTTAAGCATCCTACATGAGGCCATATGTTCCCTGCTGGTGCAGTCTGAGGTCTTGCCACCTTCCTAGCAGAGATGTCCCTTGGGAGTTTTTGCAGAAAATGGAGAATAAATGGTCCCCTTTCTGTTCCTCTCTGTGGCTGGAAACAACCGTTTTGCCTTCTTTTAAGTTTATCTTCAGGCAAAATAATCACAGCATCCTTACACTAATTGCAAAACTTCAAATAGAATTTCTGGTCAAGATGGTAGAGTAGGTAAATGCGGCACTTGCCTCCTCTCATGACCACATCAAAATTACAATTAAACTACAGAACAGCCATCATTGAGAATTGCCTGAAGTCTAGCTGAACTGAAGTCCTACAGAAGAAGCTACCTTGAGGCTGATAGGAGGAACAGGGGCACAAACGGGCTGGCCCCATACCACATGTGACCATTAAAAATCAGGAGTGATATCTCAGCTGTGGAGGTTCTCCACACCCCCCAAGGAGCAAGGGGTCCCAGCCCCACACCAGGATCCCCAGCCCAGGATTCCAATGTCAGGGAGAGTAGTCCCCATAACTTCTGGCTGTGAAAACTAGTGGAGATTGTGGCTGAGTGAGACACAGGGTGGCTGGAGTCCCAGGTGCTCCCCTTAAAGATCCCGTGCATGGATGTATTCACTGATGGACTCACACTCTCTGAGCTCCAGTGCTGGGGCTCAAAAGGCACCAAGGACATATGGGAAAGAACTGAGTTGTGTGGCTTGAAGATGAGGGGTGGAGGGGCATCTTTCTCTCATACAGAAGTGCTGGCAGAATCTATGTTTCTTTGTTGAGACCTCTACCATCCTGGAGTGCAGACCCAGGTGGCCACCATATCGGAGTCTCCATCAACCTGGCTAATACTGTTCACCACCCCACCATCTGTGATTCCCTGAGACCCTGCCCCACCCAACTTGCAGACCCTCCCAAGCTTTTTTCAGTGAGTGACTTTTCCATACAAGTGGCCTGTCTTGAATCATTCTGTGGACTTTTCTAGACTCTCTCAAAGGTTCACAAAACCCAAATAAGCAGCATCTGGCTTTGGCCTGCCCCATACCTCTTGCTGAGCAGCCCCAACCCCTGCAGTAGCAGCAGCCAACATTGGTTTGTGGCTTGGCCTCTCGAGGTACCTTCAAACCCAGCATGGTGGCAGCCATCTGCAGATTGCTTTGTGGCTCCTGCCTGGTGGTCCTGGGCAGGGCACAAGCTGCAGCTGAACTTGGCCTGTGATGGGGCCCCTCCCAGGAGTCTCTGGGGCTGGCGCCTTCAGTGGCCAGCTTTAGACAGAGCCAGAGCATCACTCAACCACCTCCAAGGACGAAACACCCAAATGGCAGACTGGGTAGGTACCAGAACCCTGCTATAGTGAATCCTGCTTCATAGGGTCAGTCCCTGCACAACTGCTCCTCCACTATAGTCATGGCCAGTCCTCACAACCAGTCAGCCCTGGGGCCGGCCTGGTGGCTCAGGCAGTTGGAGCTTCATGCTCCTAATGCCGAAGGCTGCCGTTTCAATTACCACATGGGCCAGTGGGCTCTCAACCACAAGGTTGCCCGTTCGACTCCTTGACTCCCACAAGGGATGGTGGGCTCCGCCCCCTGCAACTAAGATTGAACATGGCACCTTGAGCTGAGCTGCCACTGAGCTCCCAGATGGCTCAGTTGGTTGGAGCGCATCCTCTCAACCACAAGGTTGCAAGTTCGACTGCCACAAGGGATGGTGGGCTGCACCCCCTGCAACTAACAATGGCAACTGGACCTGGAGCTGAGCTGCGCCTTCTACAACTACGATTGAAAGGACAACAACTTGACTTGGAAAAAATCCTGAAAGTACACACTGTTCCCCAATAAAGTCCTGTTTCCCTTCCCCAATAAAAGAAAAGTCTTAAAACAAAACAAAAAACAGCCCGAGGATCAGTCCCTCCCATTGATGTGCAAACAGCAACATTGATGTGCAACCAAGGCTCAACTACAAGAGGAGAGCACACACAACCCACACAAGGGACACACTTGGAGCACCCAGCTCAGGTGATCAGGGAGACTGCACCACTGGACCCCACAGGTCACCTACTACATAAGGGTACTGTACTAAGTCTGGGAGACATAGTAGCCCTACCTAATACATAGAAACAAAATGGGGAGATAAATAAACTTGTCCCAAATAAAAGAACAGAACAAAGCTCCAGAAAAAGAACTAAATGAAATGGAGACAAGCAATCTACCAGACACAGAGTTCAAAACACTTCTTATAAGGATGCTCAGTGATCTCAGGGAGAACTTCAATAAAGAGATGGGAAATAGAAAAATAGAGACAGAAAACATAAAAAGGAACCAGTCAGAAATAGAGAATACAATAATTGAAGTGAAGAATACATTAGAGGGAATCAATACTAGATTAGATGAAGCAGAGGATTGAATCAGTGATTTAGAAGATAAGGTAGCAGAAAACACCCAATCAGAACAACAAAAAGAGAAAAGAACCCCCCCAAATGAGGATAGTTTAATGGGCTTCTGGAACAACATCAAGTGTACCAACATTCATATCATAGGGGTACTGGAAGGAGAAGAAAGAGCAAGGAATTGAAAACCTATTTGAAGAAATAATGACTAAAAACTTGCCTAATCCAGTGAAGGGAATAGACATACAAGCCTGGAAAGTGCAGAGTCCCAAACAGGATGAACCCAAAAGACCCACACCAAGACACATCATAATTAAAATTCCAGAGGTTAAAAACAAAGAGAGAATCTTAAAAGCAGCAAGTGAAAAGCAGTTAGTTATGTACAAGGGAGCTCCCATTAGACTGTCAGCTGATTTCTCAACAGAAACTTTGCAGGCCAGATGGCACTGGCATGAGTTATTTAAAGTGATGAATAGCTAGGAACTGCAACCAAGATTACTCTACCCAGCAAGGCTATCATTTAGAATCAAAGAACAGATAAAGAGCTTCCCAGACAAGGAAAACCTAAGGGGGTCTATCAACACCAAACCAGTATTACAAGGAATGGTAGAAGGACTTCTTTAAGATGAAAAAAAAAAAAAAGATAAAAAATATGAATAATAAAATGGCAATAACTGAATATTTATCAACAAATACTTTAAATGTAAATGAATTAAGTGTTCCAATCAAAAGATAGGGTGGCTGAATGGATAAGAAAACAAGACCCTTTCACATGCTGCCTACAAGGGACTCACTTCAGATTGAAAGACACACACAGACTGAAAGTAAAGGGATGGAAAAAGATATTTCATGAAAATGGAAACAAAAACGAAAACAAGCTGGTGTAGCAATACTCATACCAGACAAAATAAACTTTAAAACAAAGGCTATAACCAGAGACAAAGAAGGACCCAGTAATCCCACTTGTGGGTATTTATCGAAGAAACCCAAAATGCTACTTCCAGGGGACATGTGCCTCCATATATTAATTGCAACATTGTTTACAATGGCCAAGGTGTGGAGGCAGCCTGGTTGTCCATCAAAGTATGAGTGGATAAAGAGGAGGTAGTAGATATATGCAATGGAATATTGCTCAGCCATGGAAAGGAATGGGTTCTTGCCATCTGCAGTGGCATGTATGCACCTGGAGGGTATTGTGTTGAGTGGAGTGTCAGAGAAAGACACATGCAATGTGATTTCACTTATGTTTGAAATGTAGAGAACAAAATAAATGAACAGACATAACAGAAACAAACTCATAGACACAGAAAACATTTTGATGGTAGCCAGGTGGGAGGCAGGTTGGGAGGGGTGTTAAAAAGCAGAAGGGATTAAGATGTACAAATTTTTATGACACAGTAGTCATGGGGATGTAGGGTAAAGCATAATGAATACAGTCAATAATATGGTAATAACTATGTGTGGTGTCCGATGGGTACTAGACTGGTTGAGGTGATAGGTGGGAGGGGGTAGGGACAGAGTGCAAAAGGGGAAGGGATTAAGAAGTACAAATGGGGAGACGTCATCAAAATGGCAGCGTGAGGTGAGCCTCTGTAAATCTCCCTTGGAATTTACAACTTATCGAACAACTATAACTCCACAAAGGACTCCGTGCACAGCAGACAGGCAAGATGAAGGGCCCACTACTGAATTCACCTACAGGTGGGCGAATCTTGCAAGCAGGGGAGGAAGGAAGGGAGAAGTGCAGAGACGGAGCCGCGCAGGCATAGGACGGAGACCTAGCTCAGTGCTCCAAGCTCGCTGCTTCCTGGAGCTACCGCAGCTGCGGGAGAGGGAAGAACTCGGACTGCTAGGGCACTGTTTATGACCCACAGGGCTGAGGGGACAGCATATAACACAGCTGAACCCAACGCTCACGGCAGAGACCTCGGAGAAAAGACTGAGGGAAGAAGGCTGAAAATGGTGTTTTAAGCCCTCACTGCTGAGCAGAGAACGGAAGCCTTAGGCACTGAGACTAGCCGCCCCCTCCCTCCCCTCCCAGAGCTCGCCCCGCCCCCACCTTTCCAAGCGGAACAGTAGCAGTGTCAGATCAAAAGAACAGAATATTTGCTGTTCTGAGAACTGTGAACCGCAGACACAGATTCGCAGCCCAACTAGTTCCGGCAAAGGGGAAGGAGCCGTGGAAGCAGGACCGGCTGTGGTGGTGGTCGCCACCATTGCTCTGGGCCACCTCTCACAACTCACCCCCCCCAGCCCCACCTATCTGGGCGGATCCCTGCAGGAGTAAACAGAACTGCTGAAACATATGGGCTCTGAATCAGGTACAGGAAGAGCTTTGGAACTTCAAAAACTCTCCACATACCCACACGGACACTGTGCCCTATGACCCAGGCGAACTATTAACAGAGGAGAAGCCCATCTCCCAGGGAATCCCCCCATGGTGTGAGAAGCTGGAATAGTGCAGAGAAAATATAGCACTACCGTGTGAGAGAGGAAAAAAAAGGCTGCAGTCGGAGAGAAAATAAAACATTCTACTAACAAGTACTGGAAAACAAAAGAAAGACCTCTTCCTATCAACCTGTTGCAGAAGCCACTCCTGTAGATGTCTAGGAAGAGAAATAATAAATCAGTAATTGCCATGAATAACCAAGGCAACAAGACAGCTCAGAAAGAAAGTGAAAAGTCTCCAGAAAAGGAACTTAAAGATATGGAAATATGTGACTTAAATGACAGAGAATTCAAGATTGCAGTTCTGAAAAAACTCAATGAGATGCAAGAAAACACAGAAAGGCAGTTTAATGAACTCAGAAACACAATCAAAGAACAACATGAGCATTTTACGAAAGAGATTGAAATTTTAAAAAGAACCAAATAGAATTTCTGGAGATTAAGAACTCAATAGAAGAAATTAAGAATGAAATAACCAGCTTAGGTAGTAGAGTTGACCAGATGGAGGAAAGAATCAGTGACATCGAAGATAGAAACCTGGAAATTACACAGATGGAAGAAGAAAGAGACTTGAGACTTCAAAGAAATGAAAGAACTCTACAAGAACTTTCTGACTCCATCAGAAAGAGCAATATAAGAATAATGGGCATACCAGAAGGAGAAGAAAGAGAGAAGGGAACAGAGAATATATTCAAACAAATTGTTGATGAGAACTTCCCAAACTTGTGGACAGAACTGGATCCTCGAATCCAAGAAGCAAATAGAACACCTAATTACCTCAATCCCAACAGGCCTTCTCCAAGGCACATTGTATTGAAGCTGTCTAAAATCAACGACAAAGAAAGAATCCTCAAGGCAGCCAGGGAAAAGAAGATGGTAACCTACAAAGGAAAGCCCATTAGATTATCATCAGATTTTTCAGCAGAAACTCTACAAGCCAGGAGGGAGTGGAACCAAATATTCAAACTATTGAAAGAGAGAAATTATGAGCCAAGAATAATATATCCAGCAAAGATATCCTTTAGATATGAAGAAGGAATAAAGACCTTTCCAGACATACAGAAGCTGAGGGAATTTTCTAATACACGACCTGCACTACAAGAAATACTAAAGGAGGCTATTCGACCACCATCAACAGGGACAGTTTGTGGCAACCAAAACATAAAAAGGGGAGAATAAAGGCCTGAACCGGAATATGGGAATGGAGAAAGTAAGCGTGCTGAAGAAAATGGAATACTGTAAATATCAAACTTTCTTTTACATAAACTTAAGGGTAACCACTCAAAAGAAGTACAAATTGGCAGTTACAAAATAATCATGGGATATAAACTAAAGCATAAGGAATATAGTCAATAATATGGTAATAACTATGTGTGGTAACAGGTGGACACTAGACTAGTCACTTCTTAAATTATATAAATGTGTAACCACTGTGCTATATACCTGAACTTAATATAATATTGAATGTCAACTATAATTTAAAAATTAAAAAGAAATCGGGGGGGAAGGTGAAGGGGAGTAAGAGCTCCAAATTTCCAGGTATAAAACAAATAAGTTATGGGAATATAATATACAATATAGGAAATTTAGTCAATAATGTTGTGATAGCATAGTACAGTGTCACATGGTTCCTGGACTTATCATGGTGATCACTTCTTTAGGAATATGAATGTTGAATAACTATGGTGTACACCTGAAGCTAATATAATATTGTATGGTAGCTATATTTTAATAAAAATCTTTTTTAAAAAAGCTTCTAACAAATGGTTCCTCTGGTTATAGAACACACCCAGCTAAGGAGCTGTTTTTAACTCTTTGCTACTCATGGCCTTTTTGTGACTTGCACATGTTCTTAACAAATGAGTGAAGTTGTCTGTTCTCTTATTTTAATTTGTGTCCAACTCTTTCTGAAATCTTCTGTCTCGCAGGCCTTCATACTAAATAAGCACATGATCGCTGACACCGGGAAGGAACATTGTATAGTATTAAGAGGCTGACCTCAAAGGGGAAGCGTCACCCCATGTTAATTGGGGTGAATGCCCAGGAAGTAAGGGATGACAACTTTGAGCAGAAGCTCAGAAAAAGGGAGTGCTGTGCTTGTTTTCTGGCTGTAGTGGAGGGACCCCCTCACCAATAAGAACATGCTGACCTTCTGTTGTGGGGTGGCTTGGGAGGCCCATGTGGTGGTGGTGAGGTCATTGCCTGGACTCGTGGCCATGTCCCATGTGTCAGTAGTGAACCAGTGTGCCCCTCTGATTCTCAGAAAGACACTGTCAGGGCCAGCAGCAGGATCACAGGTCACACGGGTTACATGTGAATGCTACTGTCTTCATGAGAGCAAGGGGCGGGGACTGGTTGTGAAGGTGGTCCATAGCTTCGCCAGATGACCCCTCAGAGCTGATAACACCATGGAGCAGGTGAAAGAACCCCTGCTCTCCACGTTATTCCAGAGGCTGGTGGAATGACAAGTCCTTATGGGAAGTGGCCTGGCAGGCGACCGAGTTGGGATTTTGTCCAGTCTATGAGAACAGGATGCTGAAATGAATTCCACTTCTCCTTTTCCATACTTTAATTTTTAGTTATCATTTCTTCCAAAACCCTTGCCTATACTCAATCTTTACATGCAAGATTAGACAGTTGTCTGCACAGTTCAGATCTACACCTTTGTCTTTTTTTATTATTATTTTTCAATTACAGTTGACATCCTAATATGAGATTAGTTTCAGGTGTACAACATAGAGATTAGACATTTATATACCTTATGAAGTGATCACCCTGTTAACTCTAGCACCCATCTGACACCATGCATAGTTATTACAATGTTATTGACTGTATTTCCTATCCTGTACTTTACATCCCTGTAACTATTTTTATAACTAGCAATTTGTACTTTTTAATCCTTTTTCACCCATTCCCGTACCCCACCCTCCCATCTGGCAACCATGAATTTGTTCTCTGTATCTGAGTTTGTTTCAGTTTTGTTTGTTCATTTATTTTGTTTTTTAGATTCCACATATAACTGAAATCATACTGTGATTGTTTTTCTCTAACTTAATTCACTTAGCATAATACCCTCTATGTCCATTGATGTTGTAAGGAGTAAGATTACATTCTTTTTTATGGCCTAGTCATTTCACTCTACATATGGACCACTTCTTCTTTATCCATTCATCTATCTATGGACACCAAGGTTGCTTTCATATCTTGGCTATTGCAAATAATGCTGCAATGAGCATAGGGGTATATATATGTTTTTAAATTAGTTTTGGATTTCTTCGGATAAATACCCAGAAGTGGGATTGCTGGGTCATATGGTAGTTCTAATTTTATTTTTTGAGGAACCACCATGCTGTTTTTCATAGTGGCTGCACCAACTTGCAATTCCACCAATAGTGCACGAGGGTCCCCTTTTCTGCACATTCTTTCCAGCACTTACTGTTTGTCGATTTATTGAAGCTAGCCATTCTGACAGGTGTGAGGTGATAGCTCATTGTGGTTTTGGTTTGCATTTCCCTGATGGTTAGTGATGAGCATTTTTTCATGTGTCTGTTGGTCATCTCCTCTTTTGAAAAATGTCTGTTCACGTCCTCTGCCCATTTTTTTACCGAATTTTTTTTTTTGGCGTTAAGTTGTATGAATTCCTTATATATGTTGGATATTAACCTCTTATCGGATGTATCATTGGCAAGTATCTTCCCCCATTAAGTAGGTTGTCCTTTCATTTTGTTGATGGTTTCCTTAGCTGTGTGAAAACTTTTCGGATTGATGTAGTCCCATTTCTTTATTTCTCATTGTTGTTTTCATTGCCCAAGGAGACATATCCAAAAAAATATTGCTAAGAGCAATGTCAAAGAGTTCACTGCCTGTTTTCTTCTGAGAGTTTCATGGTTTCAGGCCTTACATTTAAGTCTTTAATTTATATAACATATATATATATATATATATATATATATATATATATACACATATATACACACACACGTTTTATATATATATATATATATATATATATATATATATATATATATATATATATATATAGAGAGAGAGAGAGAGAGAGAGAGAGAGAGAGAGAGAGAGAGAGACATAGACATAGATATTTAGATATATATATATATATATATATATATATATATATATACATATGTAGTATGAGAAAGTGGTCTAGTTTCATTTTTTCACATGTATCTGTCCACTTTTCCCGACACCATTTATTGAAGAAGCTGTCTTTTACGTCTTTACCCCATTGTATTTTCTTGCTTCTTTTGTCATAGATGAATTGATCATATAGACATGGGTTTATTTCTGGGCATTCTGTTCTGTTCCTTTGGAGTGTGTGTGTGTGTGTGTGTGTGTGTGTGTGTGTGTGTGTGTGTGTGTTTATGCCAAAACCATGCTGTTTTGATTATTATGTGCTTTTAGTATAGTCTGATATCAGGTAATATGATACCTCCAACTTTGTTTTTGTTTCTCAAGATTGCTTTGCCTATTTGGGGTCCTTTGTGGTTCCATAAAATTTTAGGATTAATTGTTATAGTTCTGTGAAAAATGCCATTGGTGTTTTGATAGTGATTGCATTGAATCTGTAGATTGCTTTGGGTAGTATGGACATTTTAACAATGTTTATTCTTCCAATCCATGAGCACAGTATATCCTTCTATTTATTTGTGTCTTCAGTTTCTTTCTTCAATGTCTTATAGTTTTCTAGGTACAGGTCTTTTACCTCCTTGATTAAAATTATTCCTCTGTGTTTGTTTTTATGCCATTGTAAATGGGATTGTTTTCTTGTTCATCTTAACTCCTGGATATTTCTTGTTTTAAACCTCCATTATCTGAATAATTGCCTCAGTTCTCCAGCCCACTTTGGCAACATAACTAGAACCTCACCTGTACGCTTCAGTCACCCTGAGAGGAGGAGCAAGGCTTGAGCACAAACCCAGAGAGGACAGAATGGAAAAGAGGCAGCTCCCTTGTGCTGGGTGAGGTTTGGGTCAGATGGGGGGCTTTCCACCAGCCAGGGCAGCCTATCTCTCCTCTGGGTTTCCATTACCCCACTGCAGTGCTCTGGCATTATCACTTTGTAAAATACCTAATTCTGAGGATGGGAATCACTTCAAGGGTAAAATCCCTCCCATAACAGTTGAACAACAAATATCTGTTGAATGAATGGGACAATGTCAGTCCCAGAGTGTTGGCACGTGGTATTACAAATGTCTAGAGTTCAACTTCCTCAGTAAATAAAAGTGTGGCATTGTTAACAGCTGTGAGTTCACCACCATATCATCGAAATAAAAGGAAGGAACAGAAATGGTCTTCCACCCTTGGTAACTGTAGCTGGAGTCCGTCCTCCCAGTGTGAGAATTTGCCTGACCTAATTTTCATGCCAAAAGAGTGTTTCTGATTTCTAAAGACCAATATATGAATATCTAAAATGAACCCAACACCCTCCAATTGCCAAAGGCAGGTATAGAGCTCAGTGGATATGTTAATTTTTAACCTAAAGATCAGAAAAGCATCCCCACACTCTGAGGTAAAAGCAAATGACGGCAGATGCAATGGGATGTGGTAGAAAAGGTGTGAGTGACAATTATGGTGCCACTTGTTGACTGTATGATTTAGAACAAGGCACTTAAACTCTCTGAGCCACACTTTTCTCATCAGTAAAATACCATATTGATATGGCCTCAGAAGGTTGGTGTAAGGGTCAGATGAGCCTTTGTGGTGACGAAGGTAGATCTCAGATATGGTTGGCTGGTGGTCATCACCAGGCCACTTGCTTTGACTGGCTCAGGCAACCATCCAGAGCCCTTATTTTCTCCTCAAAGGCTGTAGCTGTGTTCCAGCCTTTAATCAGTGGGGTGCTGCATGCCAGAGTTCAAAGGAAATGATTCTGTTCTGCTGATCCCCGGCCCTGCTGATAGTTTAGTCTTATAAAACATGAAGTGTTTTACAACAAAGAAGCACTGATCATTGCAGCTCAGCAGTCTTTGCCTGCCCATCTTGCCAAAGCAGGAAGTTCCAGAGATGTCTCTTGACAAAAGTTTCAGGCAGGTAAAGGCCCTTCTTTCTCCGCTCCTGAGTTTTGTGACGCTCTAAGGAATAATAGGCCAAGTACCCTGTGTGGTGACCCATTCTGAACTCAGCGCACTGTGAGAGTAGTGCATTAAAGGAAATGCCACGCAGAAGCTGCTATCTTTGGTCATGTGATTATTTTGTGAGTAGGGTGAAGCTACAAGTTGCAAAGCAGAGTTCTAGAAGCTTGCTAGTCAAATGGGGTCTGTCAAGAGCAGCAGCTTTGTCTCCTGGGCTCCTTTGTCAGCCCCCTTGCTTCCTGCTGCCGATGTGTTGAGATTGGACTTCCTTCCTGTGGGTTAGGACAGAGGGGTTGCTGTGCGCATCACTTTCCCTGTTATTTTTCTTAAGAACTGCTGGGCACCACCCACCCCAATGTCCTTCCTTTCTTGTTATATGTGATATCTTATATGTCTGGTTTCCCAACCATATTCCTTTTTAAAAAAATTCCTCCTCCACACTTTCAGTTTAAAGTTCTCTTAGTCATAACTCATGGTTTTTAGGTAACTTTGCTCTGCCCAGGCCCCCAGGTCTGACACTTTTCCGGACCAAGTACCAACTCCAGTGCTGGCTTCAGGCTCACCGAGGGGATCTCAGGGCTCCTGTAAAACCGCCCATGAGAGAGCGCCTGTGGGGAACTGTTTAAACAATGGAAAAAAGAAACTCTTAAGTTCTTCCTGTATTTCTAGATGTTTCTGTGGTTGTGGAGGAATATCACATCTGAGCTAATAAAGTTCGTGAGACAAAGTCCTGGGAAGATGGTCGCTAAGCCACAAGGGCCAAACACAGAGTCCCTGTTGGGGAGCAGCATTGGCTGACCATTACTATCCCATTGGCAAGACTGGACTGTGCTGGAGGAAAACGTGTCTGACTGTGTGAGCTGACCTCCCCCATCTGATGCCATGTTCCCAGGAGCATGTAGATCGTGGCTTGCCTCCCACAGAGGGATCCCCACAGAGTAAGAGGGAGCAGGCCCTATGGTGGGTGCCTTCCTTTCCAGGAGCCAATGACAATCCTCTGATAAATGAACAAACTCATCGAGACTTAATTATTGGGGCCACCAGTTTGTTTCCATTTTGTTTGGAAGTTGTAGATGTCTTCTATTTCCATCAAAAACGTTCAAAATTAGAGTTACTGGATTCATTGGTGAAGACGGATTCTTGTGTTACGTGGACGAAGAAAGCCTAGTGTGTGTCTGCGTGTGCCTGTCTGTGTGCGTGGGAGGTATCCATCGAAAAACAGGTGACCCCACATAGACAGACAGAGCCACAGAGCCTGTTCATTTCCAGATGACCATCTTGGCTGGGGGAGGGGCACATCTTAAGGCAGGAAGCACTTGTCCACCTCACCACACTCTACCCCTTCGTAGTTGGCAGTCAGTAGCCACTCACAGAACACTAGCATTCTGGTTGTGGGGGAAGGAAAGGGACACCTCCCACATTTGTTCACTGTCTCCTCAGCTCTCCCCTAGGACACTCAGGCTAATGGCCAGGATCCCCCAGGCCCCGTGAGGTAGGGCTGCACTCCTACTCAGGGGGAGCAGTCATCTGGTTTCCCCACCATGTGGAGGAGGCCTGTGGGCGAGAGGAGACTGTGCCCAGTGGAGCAGGAGGAAATGGGAAAATGTGGCTGCTCCAAAAAGATCTGATTCAGGAGCCACTGTCATGGACAGATGCTGGGAAGTGCGGGTGTCCTGGAGTAATGGGCCCACGCGAATGGGTGTGTTTACCCAGAAAGAGGCTTTCCAACTGGGACAGCATTGGTGCCGCTAGCTGCCAGGTCCAGCCCTGAGCGTCCTGCCACATGGCTAATTAGAGCTTGTTGAAAAGGGGGTGGCAGCGTCCCTGGACAATGAGCTTTACCTCCAGGACCAAGTCCCAGAGGTACAACAGTCGTCTTGGATTCCACCACACCCAGTCTGTTTGCCACTGTACTTATCAAAGTCTAGCAAGCCAGGGGCTCCAGGCGTGGGGGGTCAATTACTGGGTAATTTTATCATATACATCTCCAACAAGAAGCCACGTGTCCCCAGTAAAGAAGATAAAACTGAACTGTTTCTCTCATCAGGAGGCCTTTCACTGGAAGTTCCCTTGCTTCCTGCAGAGATGTGAGGGGCTCTAGAGCTGCTGATGAAATGTTGAGAATTCACCACTTGGAAACAGAAATTCTTACTTTTCCTACGGTTTGTTGAAAGTACTATCTGTCATGGAAGTGCACTGGCCCTCACTTCAGCACCCACTGTGGGCTGCGGCTCGTTCAGGCATGAGTGAGAAAGGCATGATACCGCCGCACCCTAGCTCTCCCTCAAGAAGGGTACTGCAGTTTTTTGGGAGCGGCCCCTGGGGGACGGGACGTGTTGAGGACTGACAAGTGCTGGTGGTGGGCTGCGCGGCGATCCGTGCGCAGATGGCACTGCCGAGGGGCCCGGTGAGGCCATGCTCTTGGCGGCCCTGCCTTGGCTCCCGGCATGGCTGTGTGTTCTGGGTGTGCGCACACGTGACCTGTCAGGGCCGGGATTGCCTGATTTTGAAGATGGAGTTTCTAATAGTCAACAGTGTCATGGGGGACGTAAGTGAGACAGTCCAGGCCTGTTGCTTTGGGGAAGGATGGAGTTATCTGAGCCCTGCCTCGGGAATATAAAAACACATGGCAGGTAGTGTTTAGACCGTTCCGATGCTGATAAATGGGAGGCATTGTACCTTTATGCTTCTGTTTTGATTTTGGCCCTGTAGGGTGGGTGCAGAACACTGGGGTCCAGGAGCTGGACTCTTTGGAGCACCCCACAAAGGGCTATGGGAGGGAACGGGCCCTGCTTTGTTCTTTGAGCTAGTAGCACTGCTGAGGAAGCAAGTGAATGAGAGCCATAAACTAGAGCAAAACAGCTGAGCCTAGTTGGAGGAAGCATTTCAAAGGAAATAATCCTGGATTTAGATCATACATTTTGGAGCCTGGAGTGAGTTTTTCATAACCTCCCTCTGAAAGACAGGTATTTGTAATGAAAATGCTGACAGCCCTGTGCCTGGGCCAGTCTGAAGGCAGTGTGTGATCCACAGAGGTGAAACCTCCGGTGCTGTCACTACTTACATTCAGAGGGGCTTTATCTTTTTTTCTTTTTTTTCCTAACTCATCAAGATGCTACCCACTGCAAACCCTAGTAGTGTATGCTGAGTGAGAACCTGGTGTCCTCCTCCACCGGCTCAGGGCTAAGGGACTCTCCTAATCCAGGCCTGAGGCCAGACTCCACTGTGTGGTGGCATGGCCCTTCCTGGCCCAGCCCCCACCTGGCTCCAGCCCACCTGGGCTCAGCCAAGGGCATGGGTGTGGCTCCTGCACCCCTGACCTGCAGAGCCACAGCTGGCTGCAGTTTGCCTTTCCCTGCCTGCAAGCACCTCCAGCCTTAGTGGATTTCCTTGTCCACGTCCTCTCCCTGCTCCCATGGGAACCCTCTGCATCCTTCCCGACCTTGCTCAGTCCATTCCCTAAGGAAGGCTTCAAACTGCTCCCTACAGTGGCCTCTGTTGACTCACCCCTTCTCTAAACTGGCATCTCAGGTTGTGCCTTACCCTCAGCACTAAACTGCATTGCACAGTCTTTGCTTTGGCCTCCCTTTGCCCCTCTCTGTCCCCATATGGCTTGCAGGTGTGTTGGTGTTCCAGCAGGGCTCTGTGTTATGCCTCCTCCCCTGACCTCTGGGGCAAGGGGGCTGACCTTGGCAGTGAGTGCTGAGGGAGGTAGCCATGCACTCCAGGGAGGGAGTCAGGAGCTGGCCTGGAAAACCTACCTGACCTGCTGTGCTCTGCCAGCAGCCAGAGGCCTCTCCATCGGAAGTGCCTTTAGCCTGGGAAGTGGCCTTGGTGCAGGGGAAGCTGCACGCTGCCAGAGTGTGGGAGGCAGTGGAGCATGTAGGGTGCAGTTTATATGCTCGGGGCTCCCTCGCTGAGCATTTCCCAGAGCAGCACA
This sequence comes from Rhinolophus sinicus, assembly GCF_036562045.2. Lineage (NCBI taxonomy): Eukaryota > Metazoa > Chordata > Mammalia > Chiroptera > Rhinolophidae > Rhinolophus > Rhinolophus sinicus. Next base: position 64,689,583 of record NC_133755.1, on the reverse strand, counting down.
GCTTGGCCAAGTATGAAGAAGAGAGATTAGTCTTTGGTGTGCCTTACTTCTCTTCCATGGTCCTTCACTCCTACCCTGGGGGTCCCTCCCCGGGACACTCCATGCCATTGTCCCATCCTGGCAGAAAAAAATGTGGGTGGACCATCCTGACCAAGTCCAGGCCTGTCCCATGTCCTAAACAGGGGACTGACTCCAGGGCCACTTCTGAGCCCATGGCACTCATGTGAGACTTGCTTGGGGATGGCCTGGGGCACTGGCCCTGCCTGGACACACTGAAACTCTGGGTCGCTGGGCGTAAGGCCTGTCGGCCAGCTCGGCCCTGGAAATCCCCGGCATTGTGGTGGGAATATTGTCTCTACCTCCTGTGCACAGCCATCCTCCAACCCCCCCCCCCCACACACACACACACATCTGGAATGCAGGTAGGCAGAAAGACGACCTGAGATGGTGCATTTGTCTTTCTACTTCTACTTTTTACTTTTCTACCTTTATTATCATGTGGCTCAGGCAATGTCAGGAACACATCAGTTAGCTCTGCCAGCAGTTAGTACAGGTCTGGTCTGCCTGGCCATAGCTAGCGACCTGAGACCTCACTTTGTAGGCCTGTTGGGGAAAGGCACACCTGTGCTTCCCTTGATCACATAGGAAAGCCATGAACAGGCCCTGATCTGGAAGTAAATTTTAGGAAAACAGGTGCTTTTTCAGAGTAGAGGGGACTTTCCATCGTTGAACCCATTGAAAATAAATAGAGTGGGGCTGGGGACTTCTCTGTCCACCTGCAAGAACCCAGCCTGCGGGCTGCTGGCTGTTTTCACCAGTTCCGGGTCAGGTGAGGGAAGGTCTCAGGCCTCTCCATCAAACGCCTTGAGAGAGCAGAGCCAAGGCCTGCAGTGACTTTTGTCAGGGTGTTTCATTGTAGGGACCACACAGAGCTTATGTCCGTAGGTGAGACATTTGGGAATGTGGTGTCTGGAAAGGGAAAAGGATTGAGCAGGGATGGTGCCTCAGCCAGCCTTGGGAATCCAGCAGGCTCTGGCCGGGCTGTGCTCTGGGCCGCAGTCGGGTCCGGCTGCATACTGGCTGTCAATAGGCAGTGCTGGGGCGCCCACGCCTGCTGGTGTGGGTATTACGGTGTCTGCTGCTGCCCAGTCGTGCAGGACAGAGGCTTGTGAAGGCCTCCTCTGAGCCCATGACACCCACACCCTTTTTGTCAGGTGAGGGGAAAGCAAAAAGCAAGGGCCTGAGTTCCCTCATGTTTAACTCTGTGCTTCCCAGGGTAGGGCCCCAGAAAGCTAGCTGACCTTGACTCAGTTTCTTGAGCTACTTCTGAAAGGATGAGGCAGAAAGAATGGAATTTTACAGGCTTTTGTCTAGCATCATGGCATTCGTTGAACCCATCGTTTGGAGATGGTTGCAAGCTGAGTCTCACATCCAATTTTCTTCCTGGCCACACTGAACACACAGAAACTAGCTCTCTCCACTTCATTCTTTCAGTCACTATAAGTCCCATGTTTAGGCATGAACCGAGGTTGAGCCAAGTACATCCCGAGAGGGAAGGGTCTCCATCATACACCTTGAATGAAAAACTTGCTCCAAGTGTAGGAGTTAGAGACACTATGGCCCCTAGGACTGACCCTTCATGTAACCTGAGGCCCTGGTGGACCCCCCGCGGGAGAACAGGGCGTCTCTCCTCCCACAGCCCTGCAGCCACCACCAGCAGAGCTGGGACAGAAGCCTTGTTAGCCACCGAGTCCTGATGCTCGGTTGCCTCAGGCCGTCATGGACTTGAGCCCTGATAAGCTCCACTGGGATCAAACTCTTTCCTCTAAAAGCACCTGCTACTTTATGGAGCAGGTCAGGGGAGAGGGAAGGGGTCCTTGCTGAATCGCTGGCATTAATGCAGTACTGACTCCTCACGGACCAGAGTCAGGTCAGCTCTGGGTTTTCACTGAAAAGAACATCCAGGGGTCCCAGGCAGGTGGCCAGACTTTCCTGCCACCTGCAGTCGCCAGTGGTTAGGAAGTGCGTTCTGGTCACATGCCTTGAATTCTCCTACCAGAGTGACCTCATTGTGCAAAGCAGGCCAGGAACCTGTTGTCATGGTGAATATCAGGCGATGGCTGGGCGTTCCCTGCTCTTCTCTCTGTGGTCTCTCACTCTCTGCAGGTCTGTACCTCGCACCTCAGAAATGGGCAGCTCAGGAAAACACTGGGGCTATATTGGGGCACATGTGGTAGCCAGCCCTTAGAAAACACAGCTGTTCCAGAAAAACCTTTTCAATTAAATCTGCAGATGTCACTCCAGCCTTTGTTGTGCTTTTCTTTTCTTTCTTTTTTTTTTTTTTTTACTGCATCATTCATACTGGATGCCCTGTTAGAAAGATCTGATCAATTTGAACACATTGTCAGCTTTTAAATGTGACTGCAGGCTGGGGGAGCTCAGAGAGCTGGACGCAGCATGTGATCATTATTTAATGAAGCCACCCCCCTCTCCCTTTTTCTCACTTAGCTCAACGACTCTGCCAAGCAGCTTATTGAGATGGACAAGCCCTGCCCAGCTGCTGTGTCTGGCTGCCATGCCTCATTGCCCTCCGACCCTGGTGCGGTGGCCAGTGTGGCCCCGGGTCCCACTTTAAGCAGCACAGGGGCAGTCAGTGCCTTTCAGCAGCGTGTGGACGGCAAGAAGAATGCCAAGAAGCGCCACTCCTTCACTGCGCTCAGCGTGACACACAGGTCCTCGCAGGCCGCCAGCCACAGGCATTCCATGGAAATTAGTGCTCCTGTTCTGATCAGCTCTAGTGATCCCCGAGCCGCAGCCAGGATCGGGGACCTGGCTCATCTGTCCTGCAGCGCTCCCACCCAGGTAATATCCTTGGGGCATGGGCCGGGAGGCGCTGGGCTTCCCTCCTTGGGGCTGGGGGCTCCATCCTCAGCTCTGAACTCAGCGTCCTGTCCCCTGAACTGGCATGAAGGAAGCCAGGCAACACACCCTCTGGGGTGAACTATTTCCCTTCTCGCTGCCTGGCCCCAGGGACCGCCCACCCCCCAAAGCCTCGGTGGTGTGTATACCTGTCACTACCAGAGTAAATATGTGACCGAGACTCTCAGTGTTCAGTGAGGTGCTTTGTAACGGTCCGTGACACAGCCTTTGAATATTTGGCTCACCATGCAAGAAAATTATCCCATCTTAGTTTGCATTCAGTCTACCTGATTGTGTCACGGAGAATGTCTTGGTTTAGTGTTAAGGTGCTTTTAGCATCTCTATAACCCTTGCCAATTTCTTTCCCTTTCAACAAAGAGTGAAAGGGCCAGAGCTCAGAACCAGAATTGATTACATTGTTTAGTACTTTTATTATTATTTGTATAAATGCCTTCTATTTCTGGACGTGGCACTGGTTCCACTTCCACTAGGAAGATAAAGGACATCGGAGGGGATAAGGGGAGGAAGGGGAGGGACCTTATTCCCCAACAGCCAGCCGGGGCCACCAGGGCATCTGATCTCTGCATCCTGTCATCATGTGTGCTAGGTCCAAGGCTCCCACCCTCAGTGTTCATGGGGGATTCCAAAAATGAGCACGCAGGGCCCAGAGACATTAGCTGAGCTCCCCGGCACTTTCCTCCTGCCCTGGGACGTGGCTTCTACAGGCATGGCTTCGGGGTCTGGTTCCGTGTTGTCTCCACCTCTCTGTCCTCCTCACCCCTCAGCCTCTGAGTTACTACGGCAGAGGGAGTGTTCCCAGCTCTGCAGTCTGGCTCTGCTTTAGACAGCCCCAGAACAGGAAGGAAACAGATGTTTTAAACATGTGTGCCCCACTTTGTTCCACAAAGAATTAAGTGCTGGATTAGCTTATGTTAGAGATGAGGGTTCCTGGGACCCATTTTCCAGTCATGTGACTTGAAGTGAAAGTTGTGGCCGGGCTCTGGACTTGAATGCAGCTCCTTGCAAAGGGCAAGAGGTCAAGTAAAGCGGTTTCCACCTGTCTGTCCATCCCAATTAAACTCAACTACTGGGAGACGTAGGGGTGAGGCTGAGCAGCTGGGCAGTAAGGATGAGCTGCCACATGCTGTGTCCTGCAGGCCCCAGCATGCTGTCTGTGGTCAGGCTGCACCAGAGACCAGCCCCTCGGCTCTGCCTCTGGTCCAATGCTGCCTTCTTGGTTCTGTGTCACTTTGCTCACCTCAGGTGTCACACTGAGATGTCCATCCCCTGGCTGGATGTGCTCTGGACGGAGGACCCAGTCTCAGAGCCCTGTGCTTGGGGCAGGGAGTGTGGGGGGGGCGCGTTGGCGGGAGGAGGGCTTTGTGACCATGCATCTAGAAAAATACAGCACCGTTTCAGGTATGCCTTCGTCCACAAACAGCGGCACCACGTGCCAGCCTGGCATCGTGGGGACAGGCTCCAGGCTGGCAAAGCAGGAGCACCCATGCTCCTTGGTGCCCAGGGCCCATGGGGCAGTGCTGGCCCCTGCGAGTGTCCAGCAACCCCCTGTCATCCCCAGGCCCCTCAAGACTTGGTGTGCTTATCCAGGCTGTGACACAGAATGTCTTCACTGACAGGACAGTTTTTTTTGGCCCCTGTGAGATGATAAGGCTGGTCATCTAGAACCCAGGCCAGCTCCATCTACGCATGTGCACCCCCTCACCTGCACACCCAGGGCTCCTCGGACCATGAGGGCAGAAGTTTTGTAAGACCTTGGGTATTGGGACCCGCCATGTTTTTTTCTGGAGAGCAAGGGTGATTGTCATTGATAATTACTGAACTCTCATTGAACATTGCACAATATTCTGTACAAAGTTTTGAGCAACTGGTCTGCTGCCCTGGACGAGCTGCCAGCTGGAGTGGAGAAGGGTGGCTGGGCTCAGCCATGCCTGTGTCCCTGTTCCCAGCCAGGCTGGTGTGTGACACCTCAGATGAGTGGCTCCAGCCGAGTCCCTCTGTTAGATGGGCTCTGATGTGACCCCCTTGTGCAACCACAGATCAGAAAGGGCCATCCAACAGGAGATGGTCCTGCTGCCGTTTAACTGAGTTGATTCTAAAACCCTGTGGAGGAACATGAACCGAATAAAAATCAAATACACCCACACTCACGGCCACACACACACAGCATTGGTGTGGCCGAGCCATGTCCTGGGTGAGCTGTGTGGACAAGGGAGCCTCTCGGTGGCTGAGTTAGGGCTCGTCAACATCACTGATTCTTCTAGCTGGCTTTTGTGTTCCTATAAAATGGAAAGGAAGTGCAGGAGTTGTGGTTTCTATAGAAATGGCGCTAAGATACAGTAGTCCTGACAAAATGCAGTGAGCACTGTTAAGCCTGAAGGTTGGGGTCCTAGCAGCCACCTGAGAGCCTCTGGGGTGCAGGACTGCCCAGGGCTCTGTCTGTGGTCTGCACCCGCGCCTCTACCAGTGGCTCCACCCGCGTCTCCTCCCCGCTCCCCCGCCCCCCACCCTCCCCTGCCTGGGCTTCTTGGCATATCTCAGCTTCCTCCACTGTGTGGCACACCTCGTCATCCGGAGAACCAGCAGGTTTACTTATTCCCATTCATAGATGAGAACACTGAGGCCCACAGGGTGTAAATAACACTCAGGGCTGTGCTCACCCAGCCGCCCTCGCTGCCCCCCGGCCCTGTCAGGAGTGTGTGCACAGGAGTCCAGGGCATGGATCTCACTTAACCCTTCAGCTTCCTCTTCTGTAAAACGCTCAGGGCTGGCCTCAAACCAAAGGAGAGGAAGTGGGAAAATGCCTGCTGGTCCCTGCAGAGCACGGCTGGTGCTCTGTGAGGTGGCCTGCCTCCGTCCTGCCCTTTCTCTTTTAGACTGGGACCTAGCACCGTACAGGGTAGGGCAGAGAGTCTCCTGCCCACTCGCTGTGTCGCCCTAGGAGTTGCTGAGCCTCTCTGAGCCTGTAGAGCTGCCATTAAGAGCTGAGTTCAACACTGTCCTTGCTCCTCATGACCCAGAAAAGCTGTCCAGTCTCTGCCCCTCGAGCCTGTTTCCTCACATGTTAAATGGAGAAATATCGGTGCCTCCCCACCTGACTTGCTGTCAGGGTGAAGTGAGAGGACACAGACTGGCCTCTCCTCAGGTGTGCATGTTAGTGTTGTCTGTGGTGGTTCTTTCTGCTGCTCGGAGAATCAGGGAGCGTGTCACGAGCCCCAAGATGTCAGATACAACACTCAGGGCTCTGGGCCCCTCCTCTATTCTAGTCACTGCTCTCTGCTCCGAGATTCTCTTTCTGCTGTGGCACCAAGCGGAAGGTTCCAGAAAGCTGGTGGTAGATAAGGGGTGGGTGGGGCCGAGACTGCCTGCAATCCCAGCTCCGTCTCAGAGGCCTGGGCTTGGTTAGCGTCCCTATGGGTTAATGTCCACGCCTGACTGTGAGCCCTTGCTGGTCCGTCCCCAGGGACAGGCTGTGTGTGGTTCAGTGCCCTTGGCCTCGTGCATCCACCACCAGAGAAATCTGAGGACCCCGCCTGGAACATGCTGTAGTAGGTTTCAGCCTTGGCTGCCATCACTATCACCTGGAGGACTAAACAAATTGGGCCACCTAGCACTGGCCCTCACAGCGTCTCGGCTGGGGAGGTACCACTGTTGCTTCATTTAACAGACGAGAAAACTGAGGCTCCGGGAGAAGAAATTGGACAGCTTTTCCAGTCACTGAAGTGATTGGTCTGGGGTGTGGTCTGGGTGTGGTGACCTTAGAGCCCCTTCCTGTCCCCCCAACACCTCTCTGTGAGTGGTGCAGCCAGCTCGACACCCACCAGCCTATCTCAGAGACAGCGCAGCACTTCTCTCATGCTCCAGGCTGTGCCACAGGTCCTGCCTGAACCCAGGCCTGAGTCTGCAGGGGGTGACCCATATCCTGGTGCACCCAGGACTGGGGTTCTCCGGGCTCCAGGACTTCAGCACTAAAACCCGGCACAGCAGGACAGCTGGTCAGCCTAGAACATTTCCCTTCACTGGGCTCCAGAGGGAGTTGACTGGAGGATTTCAACAGAAATGTAACATGGTTTTCTCTGTGCAGGGCCTGTGCTTGGTACCAGAGACCCAAAAGCAAGGAAGGGCTTGTCTTGTCCCTGTGCTCGAGGGCGACAGTGTAGGGGACATACAGCAGGGCCAGGAGGCATTGCTGCAGGCCAGGCCATCATCCTGGCTGCCTAGACTCCTGTGTGGTGTGTGCCATGCCACGGGGGAGGCCTTCCAAACATCCCAACCCCAGGGCCCACCCCATCAATGAAACCAAGTCAGAGAGGGAGGGTGGGTGTTATGTATTAGCTAGGCCTGTGTGCAGGGAGGCTATGTAACAAACAGCGGGGCCTGGGCTCCCAGTCCAGCTGGGTTCAGGCTTACTTCACAGGCCTCATTTTGATGCCCAGGCCAGAGGGGCAGTGGTTCTCTGGGGCTTGGGGAACTTGGCCTAGACTTAGGGCCAGCATGCTGTCCCAGCAGTGTGGAAGGGAAGGGAAGAGATGGAGTAGTGCTAAAGGATGATAGTCAGAGCTCTCCAGCTGCTGCAGCTGCCAGGACAGCGTGCCACGCCTGGGGCTGCCAAACTACGGCCTTCGGGGCTGTTTTTGTACAGCTCTTGCACTAAGAATGATTTTTGTATTTTTAAGGGTTGTTTGAAAAAGAAAGAAAGAAAAGGAAGGGAGGGAGGGTGGGAGGGAGGGAAAGAAGGAAGGAAGGAAGGAAGGAAGGAAGGAAGGAAGGAAGGAAGGAAGGAAGGAAGGAAGGGAGGGAAAGGGATGAGTAGGAATAGAGGAAGAAGTAAAGGAAGAAGAGGAAGACACAATGCAACACAGAGCCTAAAACGTTGACTCTCTGGCCCTTTACAAAAAAAAAGTCTTGAGGCTGAGGCTATGTTGATGTTGACACTGAAAAGGAAGGAACGGCTATGATGGAAAATGAAGGGGAAAGTGGCGATTGTGTAATGTTAGCTAACGGGTCCAGGTAGGGAGGAGGGAGTTCTAAAGCAGAAAAGGAAGAGTGCTTCGACTTTGGGTTTGAAATTAAAAGGCACTAATTTGATGTCCTCCCCCAGTTCAGAGCTTGTCTGCAGTGGTGATGGGAGGGTGGGAGATGTGGGAGATCCTTGAATTTGTGCTCCCCTCTCCTTTTGCAGTATTCTGGGGGCAGCCGCCTGGGTCTCATGAAGGTTTCTGTGCCACCAAACAGCCATACGGGAAAGTCTTAAAGGCTCCAGACTCGGGGTCCCAGTGCTTTGTTCTGAGAGCTCAGGGCCCAGGGAAGAAGATGTGGAAGCAGGTGACTAGAAGGAAAGTAGTGAGTGGCTGCTGCTGCCTGGATGCTGCCCCCTCCTGGAGGGTGCCATGGGCACGGTGAGGGGCTGTGGAGATGCCATGCCAGGCTGCTGGCCGTGGCAGAGAAGGGGAGAGGGAGTTGTCCCTTCTCCCTCCTGCATCGTCTTCTCCCAGCATTGATACCGAGGCCCTGTGGGGACAGTCCCAGGAGTGCAGTTTCCAGGCTCTTGCCCTCACATAGAAAGGTGCTCACTCGGGTAGTAAATGGCCATCAACTGTGATTGGATGGCCATCAGCTGTGGCTAGTTGGCCGTCAGCTGTAACCAGTGAGCCATTGGCCACTAATACAACTGCCGTGGCTACGCGAGCAGAAAATGGGGGCTAGCAAGGAGATGGTGGCTGAGCTGGCAAGCGCGGATTGCAGTTAGGATGGTGGGTTGCGGACAGTGTGGCTCCTGCTTCCTGTGTCTCCAACCCAGCCGCCAGCAAGACTGTAGTGGTGTGACTCCCCTACCTATGGCTCTGTGAGTGTTCCTTTTTGGCCTCACCATGTCCTGCGTTCTTATGTGGGGAGCAGGACAGGAGACCCCGTATGACACCCTGCATGACAGGCCCCCATCTCATTCTTCTATCACTAACATGCTTCTGCTTTCTCACACTGGACACACTCAACTCTGCAATCCACCCTCTACTGCCACCCCTGCTGCCGAAACCTAGATGGCCAAGGTCACCAGTGCCCAGGTCCAGCGCCCTTGCTCCGTCTTTCTCCTCTTTGACATCTCATCAACACTGGCTACTGTGGACAACACTGCCTTCCTGAGCCTCTCCTGCCTTTGCTTCTGGGACGCTTCTCTCACAGTTCTTGCCTCCTCCACTGGCTCCTCTTTCTCTAACTCTCTCATGAACATTGATGCCCCCACCCCCCGGCCTTCCCTTTCCACCATCTGCCTGCTCTCCCATGGGGCTCCCTCCCAATCAACCACTGAACCCCAAACTGCCTCAATTCCACCCTCCAAGACCTTTTCTCAACTATAGATTCTTTTTCTTACTACTTAACGGCTTCACCGGGAGAGGTACCTCAATTTCAATATATGTCAGAATAACTACTCTCCTTTTTCCTCAAACCTGCATCCCCTTCTTAATTCCATCTTCTCACAAATTTCTGAAGCGAAGACTGCAAGTTCCAAATGCTGCTCTCCCTCTCACCTCTGCCATTAGGGTCTCAGCGCTAACTCCAAAATTTTTCTCGGATTGTGATTTGTCAGGATGAGGGAGGTCATGTGCTGTAACAATCAGTTCCAGACCCCATTGTGGTTTAACACAGTGAACATTTGTCATGTGCTTGTGTAGTGGGTCTGGTGGCTGTCTTGGGTGACGTGCTCAGGTGGTGATTGGCGTCCAACCTGCTTCCTCTTGGAGCTATACCATCTTCAGCCCATGGCCTCCCACAGGAAGAGGGGATAGAGGAGGCACTTGGGCATTTGGCTGCCTCAGCCTAGAAACAACAGGAGCCCCTCTCCTCTCTGGTCACCAGCTCTCTGCAGCCACCTCTCTGGTTAGCCAGAACTCGTCATGCAGCCCCAGCTTACCTGTCAGGGAGCTGGACTGTGGAGCAGCATGTGCACATCAGGCAAACTGCGTCCTAGCCACAGCTAGGGAGTCGCTTCTCACCGTGACACCTCCCCGCCTGGGTAAGGCCCCTCTCAGCCCGCACCGAGACTGCATCAAAAGACTCCTAACTCCCTGCTTTTAGGGTGCACTCGTGAACCCATCTGTAATCAGGCTGATCTACCCACAAATGTTTCTAGAGCTTCCCCACTGCCTTAGGATAGACGGGAAGCTCCTTAGCTTGGCCTGCATAGCCCTTCAAACACAGCCCCAGATTGTGTTCCCAGCCCCCGCACCTGTCACTGTCCACTCCCGTGCTGTCTGCACAGACCTGCTGTCTGTGTCCCCCCACTGGTCTGGGTCTGGCTGACCCCTCACCGAGACCGTGGTGTTGAATTCCTTTGTCCAGGCAATGCCTGCTTCCTGCCTGCCCTCCTCCCTTCTCATCCTGCCCACTGTGCGACAAACACACAGACCATCCTGCATGGAAACCCCTGCCCAGCCTCTGCAGCCACCTGAAGTGTGCACTTCCCTCTGCAGTTCTCCAGGCCTCCAGGTCAGCTATCTATCAACCCGATTAATTCCTGCTTTGTCTCTGTGCTTGCAGGACTTTCCCCATACGTTTGTCATGGAATATGTTCCTTTGTCATTGTGTACATGTCTATCCCCCTGGATTTTGAAGTCCTTCAGGGACTGGGTATCATTCATTTCTGTCCTGACCCCTGGCTCTTAGCAGGGGTTCATACCCATTCCGCGTATCCTTGGGTGGGCATGGGACTATATCTGCCTCACTGAATATTGAATGGTCTTGCCCATGAAACAACGTGACACCAGAATTGCCACGTGGCTTACACACCATTACCAGCTCCTGAGGGCTTGGGACTTGAGTCAGTGGCTGCAGAGATGCACAGCTGCAAGGTGACCAGCTGAGGGGCTCCCAGGGGTGTGTGGTGGGCCTGAGCCTCAGATGGCCGACCCTGCTCACATTTTCACCCTTATGAATTATTTCTCCCTGCCATTTGGAGAGGTCAGAGGGTCAGCTCAGTTTCTCGGGAATAATGGAGCAGCACCCACATGTTACCTTTCTGCTGGTGGTGTGAGGATTAGTAGAAGAAAGGAAAACAGGCTATTTAAGCTGACTGCACTTTTAAAAATCCAATTATTTGTTTATAAATGTTCTTGGATCAAATTAGAAAATTATTACTTATATTTTAGAACAGTTCCCTCATAAACCAAGTAAGAAATCTAACAGGTAACTGAAGTCATCACCAAACTGCCTGAGGGACGTTAGTGGATTGCTCTGGGTGCCCTGTATCCTTCAGTGTGAGCCAGGTTATGCTGCAGTAACAAGCAGTCCAAACCCTCAGAGGCTTACTTCTCACCCGTACTGTGTGTTCCTCAAGAGCTGCTAAGGGCCAGCTCCACAGCGCCCTCTCCTGGGACACCAACCGAAACCTGCAGACCAAGTCTGGCCCACTACCAGTTGAGGTAAATTAAATTTTATTGGAACACAGCCACACCTGCTCATTTACACATTTACACAGCTGTTTTCAGGCCACACAGAGGGGTAGGCCTCATTGTGACAAAGATCATATGACCTAGAAGCCTACAATATTATATTTATTTTCTGGTCCTGTAGAGAAAACACTTGTGGACCTCTAGTTTAGAATGTCTCCAGTCACTGTGGCAGGTGTGGGAAATGTGGCAACTAGTGCAATGGCCCCTACAGGCTTCCGCATGGAGGTGACACATGTGATTCCTGCTCATATTTCAGGGCCAAAGCCAGTCCCACAGCCCCGCAGCAGCGGGTGCCCACGGGGAGGCAACCCTGAATGTTGGCAAACAGCACCCGCGACACCATTTCCCCCAGCGTCTCTGTATCTCTTCTCAGTTTTTAACTGTTTAACACAAAGGTGGGGGAACTTACAGAAGTGGAATCATTGTCTGCAGACAATGGCTGCGTGGGAAGAGCTAGCACTTTTAAAACCCAAGGCCAGCGTTCCCATGACAGTTGCTCTTGGACTGCTCATGTGGCGAATGCTGGTTCTGTGGTACTGAGCTCCCCACATTTGGGAAAGTTTCCCCAACAGGTTCTGGGTGCTCTCTGCAAAGCAGCTGAGACCTCACACGGACTGAGCCTGTCCAGCCAAAAACAGGCTCTTTTACCAGACCTCGTGAGTTTCTCGGTTTCAGAGCCCGATGGCTTACAAATTGATTTCAAATAAGCAAACAGAAACCCTTGAGACTAGGAAAGTGCCCTTTAAAATCAACGGAAGGGGACGTATTTGACAATCAGCAGAGAAAACATCAAAAGAGAACATTTCTCGATGTCTTCCCCAGTGTCTGAGAAGTGACAAGAACTCTGCCTGGAGCTCCCGGGCATCTTTATGATACACCCCACACCAGCCATGGTTGGAGTGGGCAGCTGTCTGTCTCAGGGCAGTTCCTCCCCTGCTGGCTGGGTCTTATCTCTGCCCCCCAGCCCCCCTGGACTTCTCAGCAGGAGGCGGTGCTGGGGGAGGGCTGAACACACTGACACAGGACCGCTGCTGACTCCTGCATGGCAGAGAACCCGCACTTAATTTTAGCACTTAGAGAAATTTACAAATTTAATTCCATGCCTTATAAGGAGAAAAAGTATAAACAAATGAATTTGGGATGAATAAAAAATAAAAATCTCATCCTGAGGACCTTGTGCGAGAAGACTTTTCTTCAATAAATCTGGGAATTGATGTACGTATGTGACTTACCGGCCTGCCTTTAAGGTGGGAACAGAGAACACTGTGGTTGCCAGTGGCCTGGCTCTATTTTTATCAGCTGCCAGGCTTTTTGTTCGTGGCATTCATGGCGTTAGGTGTCAACTGTGTTTCTTTTGCTTCTACAACATGACAGACACCATATCCACAGGTTTCTGCCGTCTGTTGTCAGACCAGAAAGGCCTGCATCAGGGATGGTCCCTGGTATCCCCTTGGCATCTGGGAGTTCTGGGTGTGCCCGTGCTGGCGCAAGAATGCAGGTGAGATGCTGCTTCCCTCAGTCCATCCTCTCAAGTTTGCTGAGCCTTTGTTAAAGGAACAACCTGTGGCAGGTACAAGTAGAGGTTCATCATGGAGCCAGCTTTAGGACCCACCTGGTCCGCCAGGAGACAAGAACGTAGCTGCATGCCATAGAGCATAGACAGTAGGAAGCAAAAAGTAGATCACCACAAGGGAAGGTCGTGGCAGGAGAGAGCTGGGAAGGTTGATTTGCCTCTGGAAGGAAACGAGGAAAGGAGGCAAGAACGGGCCCCAAGGAGCACTGAGGTCAGCTTCCTCTGGCTCTTCCGTATGTCGAGGCTTTGGTGCATAGGCACGTTATTTCTAGACGGGAGGACGATAAGGAAGTTCCGAACCTTCCCTCCCTGGCCCTGGATCTCCTAGCCACCTCCTGCCCCCCTCTCGTCCCAGGCCAGGCCCAGCCGCTCCCCATAGTACACCTTGTCTGCCCTCTCTCCAAGCTGAGTCTGCACAGCCTGCTCTCCACCTGCAGGCAACATCTGGACAGGGCTCAGGGTAGGGGGTTTCCAGCAGCCTTCCCTGACACGACCTCCTGCCCTCGCTTCCCCTGAGCTCCCACACCGAGGCTGATGTGGCCACCATTCTTTTCTTTTTTTACTTTAAATTTCTTTTTTAAGTTTTGAGTTACAGTTGCTATTCAAACTTATATTAGTTTCAGGTGTACAGCATAGTGGTTAGACATTTAGACATTTATTTAACTTATGAAACGATCCCCCTGTAAGTCTAGTACCCGCTTGACATCATACGTAGTAATTACAGTATTATTGACTATAGTATTCCTTATGCTGTACTTTACATCCCTGTGGCTATTTTGTAACTGCCAATTTGTACTTCTTAATCCCTTCACCTTTTTCACTACTCCCCAACCTCCTGTCTACTGACCATCAATTTGTTCTATGTATCTATGAGTTTGTTTCTGTTTTGTTTTATAGATTCCACATATAACTGAAATCATGTGGCATTTGTCTTTATCTGACCTATTTTATTCAAATGGTAAAATTTCATTCTATTTTTATGGCCGAGTAATATTCTGTTTTATATATATCACTCTTCTTTACCCATTCGTCTATTGATGGACACTTAGGTTGCTTCCATATCTTGGCTATTGTAAATAATGCTGCAATGAAGACAGGGATGCATATATGTTTTCAAATTAATGTTTCAGATTTCTTTGGATAAATTCCCAGAAATAGGATTGCTAGGTCATATGGTACTGCTACTTTTATTTTTTTTGAGGACTCTCCATACTGATTTGCATAGTGGCTAAACCAATTTGCAATCCCACCAGCAGTGCACGAGGATTCCCATTTCTCTCCATCCGCACCAGCACTTGTTGTTTGTTGATTTATTGGTGATGGCCATTATGACAGGTGGGAGGTGATATCTCATTGTGATTTTAATTTGCGTATCTCTGATTATTAATGACGTTGAGCATCTTTTCCTATGTCTATTGGCCATCTGTATATGCTCTTCAGTGAAATGTCTATTTAGGTCCTCTGTCCTTTTTTAATCTAATTGTCTTTTTGGTGTTAAGTTGTATGAATTCCTTATATTTTTTGGATATTAACCCCTTATTGGATGTATCATTGGCAAATATCTTCCCCCATTCAGTAGGTTATCCTTTAATTTTGTTGATGGTTTTCTCATTCTGTACTCCACATCCTGTGACTATATATATATATATATATATATATATATATATATATATATATTACAGTTGACATTCATTAACTTAAAGTGGATTAAATATTTAAATGTAAGACTGATAAATGAACGAACTAATCGCTTACATTTACATCTTTAATCCATTTTGAGTTTATTATTGTATATAGTGTAAGAAACTGGTCTAGTTTCATTTCTTTTCATGTGTCTGTCCAGTTTGCTGATAATGTTTGTCATCATCTGCCAGCCTGACAGCCTGTGAGCTTTGCTAAGACAGAAGGTGTGCTTGCTGCTTTTGTACCCGCAGTGTCTAGCATGGAGCCTCTACACAAGGGCTCTCAGACACATGCATGCATGGATGGATGGATGGATGGATGGATGGATGGATGGATGGATGGATGGATGAATGGACACACTGAGTTGAACAAAATGGGGTTTTGAAGTCCATCCCTCCTGCAGCCTCTCATTATGTAGGGAGCACCTTCTGCCTGAAGGCAGAACAGACGGATCATTGGGATGTGAATGTTGTACATTTTGTGCAAAACCAGATGAAGATGACGTTGGTCTTACAAACTCACACAGAAAAAGGGGATCCACAGAAGCTATTGGCACCTTCCTTTGACCAAAGACCATCGAGCAAATTGACTCTTGTATGGGGCGAAAGGCTAGAGAGAAAAGAAGTGAATGGAGACCCACCTATGACTCTTCCTCATGGGAAAAAAGGCTCAAGGGCTAAATCTATTGGTTCAAAGGTGAAACTTGTTCCAAGTTGAAACTTGTGAAGCCCCATTAGGTAAGAAGTATATCCTATAGCTACCTTTACAGACTTCCCCTTCCCTCGCTGGTGTTTTGAGGTTTTCATTCCCTAAACTGGAGCCTTTTTGTGAATGCTATTCTCCCATGCCCACCATACCCCCCCACCCCCTTTTTTGGACCATTTCCCTTAATAATTTCCAGGGATTTCTTGTTAAGCTTTTGGCACAGCTATGACTTTTTAGTCCTAACTCTTGGTCCAGTGAGGTAAGGGCAGGAACTGGAGGCTTGTCCTAGAGCACGACCAGCAAGCTTTTGTCGGTAAAGAACCAGATAGTAAATATTTTAGGCTTTGAGGGCCATGTGGTCTTTGTCACAACTGTTCAGCTCTGCCCTTGTGGGTAAAAGTAGCCAGAGACAACAGTAATTAGGTTAGTATGGCTGGATGCCAATAAAACTTTATTTACAAAAGCATGAAGCAGCAACTGGCCAGATTTGACCTGTGTGTGACTTTGTCCACTCCTGAGCAGACCATGGGACTAAGCGAGGGTCCTGTTCACACAGACCTGGGCTCAGCAGCCCAGATACTCGAGAGTCAAATTGTCTGTGAGCAAATCTGCAGGGAGGAGAATGGGCAGTGGGCAGCCTTCAAGTAGAATTCAGGTCTCCTTACAGCCTCGATCGTAGGCGGCCAGCCAGCTTTCCCCAGGGCTGAAGAGAGAACTGTGCAGGTTATGTCAGTGTGAAGCACAGCCCTCCCTCTCCTGGGACAGACGAGCTCTTCAGGCGGCTCAGCCTCTGACCTCCAGCTGCCAGCATGAGCTCATCCAGCCCAGGCCCCCACCCCACCAGGGCCTGTCCTCCTCACCCGCCCAAATCCCCCTGGCCCTCTGGCCCTGCCAGCTGTTTGCCGTTCTTTTTGGAAACATGCAGGAGAATCAGGCCATAAATGTTTTATTCTAAAGTTTTCTTTGGAGAGCACGTTCATAAGAGTCTGATTTACACTCTGTTATGGAGTGGTAGCGTGATGAAGAAAATATGCTTATTTCACTGCTCCTTGGGGTGATGACAGTGTTTCCTGGACTCATATTAAAAATTAAACTGAGGAGATGTTTCTTCTCAGTATCTTAGTCTGTGACACTGTAGAGCCCTTATAGCCCACCAACCCACAGACTCCCTTTTTCGCTCGTATTAATCCCAACAGGAAAATAAAACAGTCTGGTTCCCAGCTACTGCTCAGGGACCCTATTAAAATGCAGCAGCTGGGCTTCTAGTCTCTGGTGACAACCTGACAATTTAGAGGGGTCCTTGGCCACAGCACTGCAGCCAAAAACTGATGCTGGGCTTCCACTACTGAGGCTGGAATATTCTGAAGAGGCATACACGTCCCTGTAAGAAATGACAGCCGGTTCTTACTGACTGGTCTGTGTGAGACGTGCAGTCTCATGGTTCTGCCTTTTGTAGGTGGGAAAAGGAGGCTGGGAGGTAAGCAGCTGCCCCGGACCACGGGATTGCACCCTGCTGTGCTCCGGCCTCTTGACGGGCGCACGTGCTTGAAGGGCAGTGAGGACGGGGCACCAGGGAGAAGCGTTACTGGGCTCCCAGGCATGCTTTCTCTCTGTTCCATTTGATGAGGGCATCACGTCTGACCTGTGACCTGCATAGCTGACCCCTTTCATACTCGGCTCGTATTAAATGCTTGTGCGCTGGTTTGGCACATTAGGCCCAACGGGATTGCTGGAGCTGTCCACTCTATGGGGTCAATGGCTCTGAGGACCAAGCCCCCAGCACCCCGGGGTTGTTGACTGGCTCCCCTAGATCATAGTGTGTTCACCCATCTGGCCTGAACCCCCACGTGGGTCCATGATGTGGCCATCTGGAAAAAAGACGATGTGAATCTGTCTTATCACCGGCAAAGACCTTCTCGTGCTGGACCAGGGGCACAACGCCGTCTGCACAGGCTGAGCTGGGCTCAGAGCCGAGTGATCTTGGAGACAGGAAGAGTGTCTGTTTGAGGCTGTGTTCCCAATTATTTTTATCCAAAAGCAGCTGGAGCCCCTTCTCCTTCCTTATTTTTATCCCTGCCTGGTTTCTCTCGCTCCTGCCAAGCCTTCATTAATCCCCAAAGGCCCAGAATCATTTAAAATTAAGCCATTAGAAATCAGAGCAGTGTTACTGATGTGGCTCTTAGGAATAAACAGGCTCCAGTGCGGGCCCAGGAAGCCCCGTTCAGCGTGGTCAGAGCTGGAGGGCACAGGGCACGAGAAGCCCTGGTGTTGCATCAAATCAATCTCAAACCAGACTTTTCTTGTCCTGTGTGTCCTAGGAGTGATTTGTTAAGGTTGAGGCAGTCCAGACAGCATAGTTCTGCCCGAGGCTGGGCAACGTGCTCATTTGGAAGCCTGTGGATGCATTGTGCTTACAAATTTCTCATCCAAACCACTTAAAGTAGAGCCACGTTCCATTCTGTGGTACCTGCCAGGGGTTGGCAGGGCCTGGCTGCCTGTCAGCGCTGCTCAGGAGGCCCGCGATCCCATCCCATCCATTGCCTTCTGCTCAGCTGTCACTGGGGACACTCCCTCCACCCCCTGCCACCAGCAACACTGCTTGTCACCTCATATTGGTGGTAACAAAAATGAACACCCAGTTCAGAGGAGGGTGGATGGAAACCCCTATATAAGGAAGTCATGCTTTTTTTTTTTTCCACTTTGGGCTCTGTACTCCACTGTGCAGCGGGAAAGAAGGGACCACACTCTCAGCCAAGCATCAGTTTTAGATAATCTCCATCTTGACCTTCAGATAAAAGTGTTTTTACAAGTGTGACCTCTCTCTGCTCCTCCATTCTAGCTCTAAGTAATAGTTTGCTGTGAAATCCTATGTATTGGCTTTGTAACATTTGTCTTATCAAGTTTTAACTGAGAGCCAGGTTTCCAACAAATCCACAAGAATGCCCCTGCCCTCTGGCTTTCTGTAGGTGAAGTCCTGTCTCAGGGCGGCCCTCTGACTGCTCCTTGTCATCCACATGCTTGGGTAACCCTCCCACACCCCAAGTCCTCCCTGGCGCTCTTAACACTCTGCCAAATGGAGTGTTCTGTGTTCAGCTCACCTAGGGGAGTTGGCAGATGCCAGCAAAAATGGGTTCATAAGCCCTAATGGTACATGTCCGGCCCAGTCCACAGTCTCAGCCAGCCTTCTCTCTCTGCCAGGCGGACAGAAATCAACCTCCTGTGTTTCTCCTGGCCACAGATATCATTTCCTCCTATTGAATTGTGACTTGAGTGGCTCGAAGACATTGGGAAGTGGAAACCCCGTGCAGCAAGTCCTCACCTCGGCTCACTGGTGTTTTGCATATACAGTGCTGGTTTGGGCCGGTCTGGCTGTTTCAGGAGAGGAAACATGTTTATTTGGACAGGAAGCATGTTGACAGGAACCCATGCAGGTTCATCAGAGCTAGTCACCTTGTGTATCTGCCCTACTCACCACCCAGCTAACTGCCTTCTGCCTGCACACTGCTGCTTATGGTCGCCTGAGCCTGTTCAACAGAGCGGTGATCGGCAGGGTCATCCCCAGGGTCCTCTCCTATCCGCTCCTGGCGTCCTCCACAAAGATGGCATGTGTGGAGCCCGGGAAAACATGGGATCACCATCAACCAGAGCTTAATCTTGACACAACCCTCAAATAATTGAATTTTCTTATTCATTTTATGCCACTTGGACAATGTATCAGAAAACCATCGTCACTTGTTGATATTATAATGATGAAAAATTTGAACACATAGGTTTTTAAAAAATTATCCCAAATCCTAACTCTCCTAAGTACCAATGTTATCATTTGGTATGTACATTTTCAGACCTTTTTCCCATGGAAATACATGCATCTTTTATAGAAATGAGATAATCCTCCATAGCCGTTTCTCTAACCATCTTTTCCATTTGATGTACTTTACACAGCCCTCCACGCCTATCAGTATAAATTCCCTTCGTGGCTGTGTGGTGTCCGTGGTGTCATCTGCCATTGAACCTTCCACTGTGGGACATTTGGGTTGCTTCAGTGGTTCAGGTTTTCCATATTATAAGTAATGCTGCCGTGAAATCCTCATCTGAACCTTCATTCTGCCTTGTTCAAACATTTTAGGAGTCACTTTTAACAAGAATGGCCAGCCCCAGTAAGTGTGTGGTACATGCCCACACCCCCAAATTGAAGGGTTCATTCCGGTCTTCACCTTACTGGACTTCCCACAGCATTCACGTGGGTGATAACTGCTTCCGCTTGGAAACAGTCACTTTCCTGGACCCGGAGACACCAGTGACTCTTGTTTGTTTTCTGTCCTGTGCCAGTTCCTCTGCTGTGTATGCTGGTCCACAGGCTGAGTCTCTGCATCCTGTCTCCACACCCCACACTTTCCCCCAGGCCATCTCATCCACCTCGCATCTTGACTCCAGTAATAATAGCCAGCATTTATTCAGGGCTTGTTGTGAGCTATAAATTATCACACTTAATGTTTCAACTAAGCTGGAAGATGGGAGCCTTTATCACCCCATTTTCTCATCTCTCAGGAGTATCTGTCCTTAATTTCCGAAATTCTGGGAACCATTGATTCGCATACTTTACCTCACTTTTCAGTTGTTTCAAGTGGGAGGGTAAGTGCAGCCCCTTGTTGCTATGGTGTGGTTGAGGGTAGAAGTCTGTGACTGGCATCTTAGAGATGAGAAAGCTGAGTGAGGCTCCATGACACTGCTTGTCCAAGGTCACACAGACAGAGGCTCACACACTCGAGAGCTAAAGGCTTCAGTGAGGCTGCGTTGCTGTTTAGCTCGGCTATGTGCTGATGGGCCCAAACCTATCCACCCACGCCAGGCCCCTCTTCTCAGCTGATTGGCGTCAAAAGCTGCCCTCATCTCCAGCGTCTCCAGGCATGTCAAACCCAACATGTCCAGCACTGATGACCACCCCCAGATTTCATCTTCCCTGTCTCTTCAAATGGTGTCTCCATCTGGCTGGTCGCTAAGGCCAGGAACGAGGCTCATCCTCCTCCCTCATGCGCTTCAGCCCATGAATCCACTGGTCCTGTTGGGAGAGGAGGGAATAATGGCCTCCCAAATATGCCCATGTCCTGACCCCCAGAAGATGTGACTCTATTACCTCACTTGGCAAAAAGACAAGGAATCTGAGATGGGGAGATTACCCTGGATTATCAGCATGAGCCCAATGTAATCACAGGGGGCGGCAAGAGGTTCAGAGTCAAAGAGAAGTGAGATGATGGAAGCAGAGGTCAGAGAGAGATTTGGAGATGATACATTGCTGGCTTTGAAGATGAAGGAAGAGGCAACAAGACAAGGAATGCTAGCGTCCTACAGAAGCTGAAAGAGGCAAGGCATGGATTTTTCCTTAGAGTCTCCAGAAGGAGCATAGCCCTGCCGGTACCTTGATTTGGGACTTCTAACGTTTAGAACTGTCAGATAGTATATCTGTGTTGCTTTAAGCCACTAAGTTTGTGGTAATTTGTTACAGCAGCCATAAGAAAGTTATACAGATGGCATGGTGGATAAGCACTTGGCCTCCAGCACCAAACTGTCCGAGTTCAAGCCCAGCCTTGGCCATCCAGTGGCTGTATGAATGCGAGCCATTCACCTAACTTCTCTGTGCCTCAGTTTTCCTCATTTTATAAAATGGTAATTGAAAAAACACCCACTTCACAGGCTTATTGTGAGAATGAAATGCATTATTCCAGACGCAATGCTGGATGAAGGGGAGCCGTTGTTATTATTACTGCTGTTACTGTTCTTACCACATCCAGACCCCTCTCTCTCTTCATCCTCATGCCCCTGCTCCAGACCTGAGCTTCCTCCGTGCTTCCAAATGGGTCCCCCTGCAAGATGTGGGTCTGATCCTATCTCTACCTTTCTCCTGCTAGCTTTCTCCAGAGCATCTCTTTGCCTTCCAGGTGAGTACCAGAACCCTCCTGGTGGTGCAGGACGCCTAGCACATCCTGGCTTGGTACCACTCCGTGTCCCTTCCCCTCATCGCTCAGCCTTTCTTTCTTTCAGTTTCTTTAAACTTGCTGAGCTTGCCTTTGCCGGCCCTTGATGGACAGGCTTCTCTGCTCCTCTCCCGCCCACTCTGACCCTCACTACCTCTCCTCATGGGCCCACCCACTGCTCACTGAAGCCCTCTCTGCCACGCCCTTAGGTGAGGTCCCTGTTGTGTATTCCTGTGGCCCTGAACTTGCTGGGACCACTATGTCTATAATGCCATGTCTAATGCTTGTCCCCTCCCCCCAGTGTAAACCCCACACTGGGCCGTGTCTGCGCCCCGAGCTGGTCCTAACAGTCAGGTGGTCAGCAGATGTCAGTGAGGACCTAGAACATGCCCCACACAGGCAGAATAACCCTAACCAATTCTGACCATACTTAGCTGATGAGCTCCACACTGGAGGTGCTCACTGACCTCTGCTGACCATCTCCAGCTGGATGCTACACCTCCCCTGTGCCTGTTTGAGTGAGTGAGTGAAAGGCTGCAATACCCCACCAACACCTTTCTCCGGTGACCATACAAGAACTGTGGGTCCTGAGAAACCCAGCACTGGGGTACCTGCCCATATTCCAGGGGAAGGAGGGCCTGGAGCCAGGTGGCTGCACCTGTGGAGCTCGCCCTCCCATCCCTACCTGAAGTTCTGTGGAGGATGGTTCCTGGCCGGCTGCCAGTGACTACCTTAAAGGAAAACAATCCCAAGCTTTGAAGGGGAATGCCTTCTGGTCTCTTGCTTCCTTCCTAGGGAGGGCAGGTGTGGTGAGCAGACAGAAATCCCCGGAATCTATCAGCAGAAGGAATGTCCCCCCACCTTTCAGCCTAGTTCCCACACGGCTCTCCAGAAACATGGTGTGGGAGCTTGGAATGGGTAGTCCTTTGAGCCTTCGAGGTATCTTGGAGAAATGAAGGAAATTATGCTTCTGTGTTTCATGTTCTCATTCTGCCAGGCACTTTATTGTTTAAACAAGAAGAAATAGAATTTCTCACTTTTTAGAGGTTGCAGACATGCTGAGGTTTCTAGCACCTTTTACGATCCCTGGTGGAGGAGGGAAGTCAGCCGGTTAGGGAGGGATTGGTAAGCTGCCTAAGCACATGGAGCCCATCAGCTGAGCAAGGTCCAAACTGGTCAGTGAATTGATTGAGTTGTATTTGTTTCCTGGGGCTGTACAAATACCACAAACTGGGTGGCTCAAAGCAACAGGGAGTCATTCTGTCACAGTTCTGAAGGCCAGAAGTCTGAAATCGAGATATTGGCAGGACGGGTTGCTTCTAGAGGCTGAGGGAGAATCCATCCCATGCCTCTCTCCCAGCTTCTGGGGGCTGCCGGCCATCCTTGGAGTTCCTTGGCTTATAGACACATCACCCCAATCCATGCCTCTGTCTTCACATGGCTTTCCTTCCCCTGTAGGTGTCTCTGTTCTCCTTTTTTGTCTCTTATAAGGACACTTATAATTGGATTTAGGGCCCATTCTAATCAAGGGTAATGTCATCTTAGGATCCTTATATCTGCAAAGGCCCTTGTTTTAATAAGGTCACCTTCACAGGTACCAGGGGCGACAACTGACACATATCTTTTTGGGGGGACACAGTTCAACTCATTGTGCCATCTAAACAGGAAGACAGGGTGCTGCCCTGGGGAGGACGGGCTGGACAGGTGAGCTGTGTGGTGAGGGGATTTGGGGACAATGTTGCCCGCCATGGGCTAGGTCTACAGGGTTCTCTGTGCGGGAATTACCCCGGTAAGATCATCACAGCCCAGAGCTCTCTGCTTGGCCCTTAACCACTTCCTGCAGCCAGTTTAGCATGCGCCTGGTACTTAATGAACCATCGCGAAGAAGACCATTCCTCCAGTCATCTCCTCTCATAATAAACCCTTGAAGCTTTGAGCCCCTCGGGGTCTGTGGTGGGAGACGCTCTGCTCTGTCAGTCCTGTCACCCTGCAGACTGCCCATCTGCCCACAGCCAAAGGACCAAAGTTCTGTAGAGATTAATCTTCAGTTCCTGGGAATGCAGTCTTTAAGTGAGCTCATGCTCTGTAGCATGAAAGGTTTTGTCTGAATTTTCTTTGACAAACACAGAATAATTCATTCAAGTTCTAAGAATAAAAATGGGCCTCTGAACACTGCCTTCTGCCATGTTAAACACGGTCTGATGGTGATCCACCCAGATGCAGGCCAAGAGTGGTTTTCTGAGCAGTTCTTTGGGACACTCTTGAGAGCCACCTTGGGACTGGGGTCACTGGCCGCCAAGCTCTCTCCAATGTGCTGAAAAAACGTGTTTAACAATCCAGGCAAGCGGACCCTGCGGGGAGAACAGACGCCTCTGGGCTCCAACCTGACTTTGCCTTTCTCTTCGTTGCCAACTCACTCCTGTCTCCTCTTGTCTGTTTCCAGGACTCCTCCTCCTCGGTCGGATCTGTCCCAGCGGCTGAACAGCAGGGCACGGCTCCCAAAGTCCAGCTGCCCCTCAACGTGTGAGCTGCTATTTATATTTTGGGGTCCCATGCCTTCTCTCTCCCACCCCATGCTAGCATGTAAATGTATGGTTTCTATAGGGGTGTCTTGTGCCTAGTTGGTCAGTTTAGTTATGTGCATCTAATAATACTGCTGATGGGAGAGTGTGGTAAAGAAAAGTTGAGCAGGTTTCTTGAAATGTCATTCTCCCTAGGACATTTATTATGAGCAAGGGGGATAAACAAAATATTTGATATCACAGGCACTGGCCAATCAGGAAAGGATGAGCCATAGCACAGAGAAGACTCCATAGGCCCCTGAGGTCTGGGGTACAGGCTCTGGATGTTGGGGGATGCCGGAGCAGTGGGTGGTCGTGGGGGCTTCACGATGGCTGGTTACCAACTGCTCAGAAGTAGCTCAGTGTCTTAACAACCATAACTGTCCAACCCATGAGTAGCAGATGCGTATCATAGCCAAATATAACCAGATGAATCATTGCTAGAAGTGAGATGCTTATCTTGTTTAGAAAATCTGCTCTTGTTAAATTACAGTTCTTAAAAAATACAGGCAGTTTAAAAATTCCCCACTTAAATGACGCTCTGAAGAATTAGACTGCCTTCTATTCTTTTATTGAGCAATGAGTCAGTTACTTGGATGAATGTTCTCAGGCCGAGAATATGAATTTGGCAAAGAATATGGTGAGGTAGAAAGTTCCATAGATTCCATGCAGGTCAGAGGGACACTTGAACCTGTGTTCTTGTAGAACAAGTATATTTCAAGCAAAAATGCCTTTTGAAAAAGCAACTTGCCAAGCTCCAAAAGGTTTCCTAGAGGTAGCTTGACTATCCTGGTACATGCTCACCTACTTCACTAAGCCCAGTGGAAATGTGCACTTTTACCTGACGGATGGTAGGAAATCGCCGAACGTCGTCCCTTTACCTGCCCACGCTGCCATGATTGGGTTATTACCACAACCAACTAAACAAAGAAAATTGAGACTTACCCATATTTAACCCACCTTCCTGGGGGCCACATAGATTAGTACGCTGTCTTCTAGATGTCTTTGGGCTGAAATTCAAGTTTTCACCAACACTGGACAGAAGATGCTCCCTTCTGACTACGTCTCGTGGACAAGCTCTAGTGGCTTCCGCTCAAATCTGGGGCCCGGGGAGGTGTATGGGGGAAAGATGGTGGTGATGGTCTTACTCTTCTTGAAGAACTGGATGTAGGACCCTTTCCCTGAGGAAGTAGACCTGCATCCGCGGGAGACCTTTGGGCCCAAATGTAGTTCCCCAAATGAGAGGCAGGACACAGTGAGCTCCTCAAGGACAAGGCCCAGGTGTTTCATTTTGGGGTGTCCCAAAAGGAATGCCTGGCACACAGGCTCCAAATAAATGTTAACTTGTTTGGTGAGAGCCACAGCCTTCCCCCTCCTGCATGCACAGGGCTCCTGGTATCAGCCCAAAGCCCTCACTCTTATGCATCAGGTCAGCTACCCAAGAAGGCTGCTCTGTGTTTGGGACCCAAAAGGTAATACAGTTCCTAGAATATCACTCCCCAAGAGTTGTGAATGCATTCTGGAGGCCTCAGCCATGCCCAGACCTTCCATGTCACAGGCTTTTGAGTTTGGTGCACAGTATGGAGGGACTTTTTTCTCGCCCCACCCCCTCTCCGCTCTGCCATGGGGTCCCCGTCCTTCTGCTCTCTCCTTCTCTATCTCACTTCCAGAACATCCCTGTCCCTGTTTGGGTTGAGATTTTCATTTGGGTAACAGAAGGGAGTCTTCCATGTCAGATAATGTCCTTCAAAGGATCGTAAGGATTTTGTCAGTAATGTTTCGGTGATCACGGTGGTCATCGGAGCAGCAGGGGACTCGTGTCCAGCTTGACTGTGATTGGCTGTTATAAGTTAAATGTATGCTTTCCGTGGCTGTTTACACCGAGTAACAAGCACCATGGCTCCTAACATCACTTATGTTACAGCACTATGCGCCATCCATTTTGAGAATATGACCTTGAAATCACATTTTTCATTTTATTCCTAGGGAGGAGAAGGTCAGATTGATCTCATCAGTTTATCAAGTAGGGATTAGCCTGACCTCTCACCTATACTCTTTAGCTCCAAAAAGTTAGTGGTGCATGCATACCCCTGACAGACATCTAGGGTGCGAATATGGTTGCTCTTTATCCAATTGTTCTTCCCTGAAAAGTACCGATAGTCATATAGTCTGAGATTGAGCATGAGAACTGTTGCCTTCACGAAAACAATTGCAGCAATAAGTGTGCTGCCGTGAGCCAGGGAGTCCTCAAATGGTCATGGCCTTGGGACTCCAGGGAGTACCCTGCCCAGCTAAGCTAAAGGCCAGTGATGGAATAACTCCAGTGGGCCCACATGCTGTAATTCACATTAGCCCGTGGGTTTGCCTTCTACAGGTCAAGTCATGTGCCTTGAAGGTCAGCTGTGGGTCGAAGGATGTTCTTATCCCCTTCTTCCATATAAAAGGTTTCCATGAGCACCAATTTCCTAAGGCTTTCACTGTCCTGAGACACAAGAAGGGGTCTCAGTTTGCCCACCCTGTGGAGGATACAACTGCTCGTCTGTCTCGACACTGACACACTGGCCTGTGGGAGGTGATGCCCTCCCTTCTCACTTCCTCCACACTGGGAGGCCACCAAAAGTCCATTCCCTGTCCCCTGGGCTTGTCTGCCATTCACCTGCCTGACCTGCAATGCTTCCTGGGTATAGAAATGAGTGTTGGTCCTGGATATCATGCTTCGGGTCAGAGACAGCCCATCTGGATGGTGTGAAAGCTGGCAGAGAACACTTGTGAATAGGCCACCACTCAGGTGGGGTGTGAGTTCTCACTTCCACTTTTCTTTGGGCCTCTGAGAGGCAGATGAGGGGGTAAAGGACCAGAGGGAGCCAGAAGAGAGAGTGACCCTCCTCCAAACCTCACCTCCATTTGTCTTGAGGGTCAAGAGGTTGCCAAGTCACGTAAGGACTACACAGCCCTCATGCCCTCACGTTTTGTGATGTTGGGAAAGGGCCTGGTGACCTGACCATGCCCCACACAGGAAAGGAGTCTCTTCCACCACAAATCCATTAACACAGAGGCTGGTTCTGCACTTCAGTGTGCGATGGACTGGATTAGTGTGAGCTCAGTACATCAGGACCCAGTAACATGAGTCCCTGCCCAGGCTGGGGGCTGGGGCCTAGAGGGGTGAGGCCACCATCCAGCCATCTCTGACAGCACCTGGCCTCCAGGTCAGCACTTCCAGGGTCACAGGTACCTGCCGTCCAGCAGTCCTGTTATGCTGATCACCTTCAGGGAGAGAGCAGAGAAAGGCCCCAGGCAGGTAGGGAGTGAGGAGAAATGTATGTGGTCAGAGCAGAAAAATCACCTTGAGCAGAACAGAGAGCCTGGCGGGCAGAGGTTGGAGATTTGTAAAGGTGCCAACAGAGCCACTGCAGTGGACAGAAAGCCAGGCTCAAGCCCTGCGGGTGCCGTGTTGTCTAAATCTGGTTTCCTGGAAGCAGACATGAGGCTGAGGCTTTTTGAGGACTGCTGTCGGGAGCCACGCCTATGAGGAAGTGAGGCGCTGAGCTGTCTGTGCTTGCAGGGAAGCCTCGGGGAGCTCTGGAGCTGAGATGGCTCTTCAGTTTTTCCAACTGAAGAGAGATTCTGTGGGCTTCAGGCAGCCCCTGGGAGAGGTGCAGCCTTGTGAATCTGTGCCCTGCAGGGAATGTCCCACCAAGGACACTGCAGCCGCCATCGGGAGCCCGTGGCCCACTCTGGGAAACTGTGCTGTGGCCCTTGAGCAGCGTTTAGGGTCAAGCACCACCAGACCTAGCACAGAGGTGGGTCTTCAACCTCAGAACGCAGCAGAAATCCCTGGAGGGCTGCTGAAACACAGATTTCTGGGTTTTATCCCAGTCACCTGGGTACCCCCAATGTACCCAATGTACATCTCTAACAAGTTCCCAGAGATGCTAATGCTGCTAACGCTGCAGGACTATCTGTTGGGGGTCACTGCACTGTAGCCCCCACAAACAAGTTTCCCAGGAGCTGGCCTCACAGCAC
Source organism: Rhinolophus sinicus (assembly GCF_036562045.2). Taxonomy (NCBI): domain Eukaryota; kingdom Metazoa; phylum Chordata; class Mammalia; order Chiroptera; family Rhinolophidae; genus Rhinolophus; species Rhinolophus sinicus. The sequence continues at coordinate 64,661,682 of NC_133755.1, read as the reverse complement.
ACCACCCCCACCCAGTTCCCTCCTTCCCTGGGCTCCTGCCATTGTGTTCCTCCTAGGAGAGCCTTGTCTGAACTAGGGCCCACTGCTGTTGGGTTCCTGGGGAGTCAAGACCAACAGAAAGGCTGGGCAAGGGGCTGGCCACCCCACGGCCACCCAGCAGTTCCCCAAACATTCCTCGGTTCTCTCCCTATGAGCTTCTGCACTCAGCCCCATCTCAGCACCTCATCAACTCGTGGCTCCCCCAGCTCAGCTGCCACCTCCTTCAAAGGACACCTGGCCTGCTGAACGTGGGTAGTGCCCCTCTCAGGCCCTGTGACATCCTGTGTAGACCCTGACAGGACACCTACGCGGTCTGTCTCCCCCGCCCCAGAGCGAGTGCTCCTGGGGCAGGCTCCTCCACCACCTGGCTGCACCTGGCTGTCATTTGGTAGACATCTATTGAATTGAACAATCGATGAGTGGGCACATGTCTCACTAATTGGAGCTGGTGTGGCCCTGGCAACCAGAAGAACAGGAGGAGAACACTTCACAGGAGGAATGGAAAATAATCTTTTACAAGAAACACAAGCCAATAAAATAGAGGAGAAAGGGTGTGAAATTAACAAAGGCACTGAGATAAATACTTTAATTCTCTCCTTGGTTCCAGCAGAAGGGAATTCTGTAGACAATTAACAGTAAATGAAGATCTTGCTATAGAAATGAGCAAGTTACACGAGTGAGTGACTGCAGTGCTCGGCGATAGCCAACAGGCTGTTTGTAAAAATAGACAGCGCGTGACTAAGTGGTCACACCTGCTGGGCACGTCCAGTGTGCACACGTCTGTCTGAGGGTGCAGGGGGCAGGTGTGGGGCCTGGTGGTCCACTCCTGACTCACACGCAGGACTGTTGCTGCTCAGCGGAGGAGGAGGCTCCTTCTCACTGGCGTGAAAGCCCCATCTAGGCTGCAGGGCGGTGGGGAAGAAGTGGCTCTGAACCAAATTCTGCTATTGCCTTAAAAAAGGACCTTTAGTACCAGCCTTTGTGTGTAAATCTATAGATGTGAATTCTGGGCCTGGAGGGGCAACTCCTGTCTAATCTACACATGTGACAGAGACCACTCAGAGCCCTCCATGGAGGCCAGCATGGAGCTGCCAAGGCCTCTTGAAGGACTAAAAAGTGAGAAGCAGGCCCTGGGAACCAACATGACTATCCAACAGCTCAAATGTTTCCTGGGTATTTATCGCAGATGCTAGCACTTCATTTCCTAAATCTGGAGTGTGAATTGCCCACTGTGGAAGATGGATGCTAATGGACATAGCTCACTGAGCCAGGTGTGGGCAGGTATGGGCGGCCCAGTCCTCAGGCTGCTGAGCCAACGTGGGCCTTGTACACTTGTCACCAGGGGCTGGTCCTCTCTCTAGGAGGGACAGATCCTGCTTCCATAGCTTCACACTCCACTAGCAGTTGGGCGGTACAGGTGGCCCACTGAAGTCACCCAGGTCCCAGAGGCTGGAAGGGTAGGTGGAGAGACGAAGAAGGAGGCCCCAGTCACAGGAACCTTTTTCTAGGCTGCCTGCCCACAGTGCGCTGGTCAGAGGGAGCCTCGGCACCTCCTTGGGCTGCCTTGGTATTTCCACTAAAAGAAGCTTTTTCAACTCCAGGCTTCCTCTCACTCTTCGACTCACCTCTCACCCATCCCCTAGGTTGCTTCCCTGCCCTTCCTCCAGCCCCCAGTTCCCCATCTTCACTGCTTTCTTCCTTCTGAGTGCTTCCAGGCCAGCCCCACTCCCTCCGGGACAGACACCTATTTTCTCTGCCCTCCTTGGACTGTCTTTTATCCTCTGCTTTACCTTTTCCTTTTCATTTCCTCTCCTTCCTTTTTTGAGATCTGCAGCCTGCAGCCCCCTTCTCTCTGCATTTTCTTTAATCCTTCCACAAGCACTTCGTCATGGTTCCCATCTCATCCTTTCGTAATGCCAGCTCTCCATACTCACCTCCTAAAGGCGGACACCCCAAACCTATTTGCTCTGCGCTTATTTTTATGTTCACATTCAGCTGGCCGATCTTGAGACAGTATGAAAGTTTGCAGTATACACACTCACACACACACACACACTCACACATACTCACACATACACACTCACACACACTCACACACACTCACTCACACACACACACTCACACACTCACACATACACACACACACACACACACACACACATTTTCCTTCAGCAATCTTAATCTAAGTCTCAAAACCAGAGCTCCTATTTTATTCTTATTTCAACAAATATTTGTTGAGAACCTGCTACGTGCCAGACACTATTCTAGATACTGGGGGTAGAGCAGTGAACAAAAACAGACAAAAATCTCTACCCTTGTGGAGCATACAGTGTAGGGGGTGAGGAGGTCAGGAGTATGAGAGATGAGAGCCCCAGATAGAGGGGAAAATAAGTACAAAGGTCCTGAGGCAGGAACTTGTTTAGTATATTCAGGAAGCATCTTGGAGTAAAGCTTCCCTGAGCCAAGGTTGGCTGGGTCCCCTCAGCTACAAATGTATACACGTGGTCCCCTTCCTGTGGACTAGACTCTGGTTTCCCGCTGCACTGTCACTCTGCCCTCCGCAGGAGGTAGGTGTGGCCACAGAGTAGCAGGTGGCCCCCTCTTACCCGTATCCTCATTAAACTGGATGATTAGTCACAAGAGGACACAGATGCTTAAAATTCCTCAGATCCCACATGAATGTGATGAGCAGTGGGGAGATGAGAGAGGAAGAGAAAGGAATTTATAAACTCTTCAACACAGTACCCTTATTGAGGACATCGGCCCTTCTGGAAACCTCCATGTGTGAAAAGGAGTCTTCAATAAGGTAGCAGAGACTTGTCACGGAGGAACCTGAGCTGTAATACACCCTGTTATGTGCTCTGTGATCTGTGCAGGCAGGAAACCTGAGGAATGCTGCTCCAGGACACCAGGTGATGGCCCAGTGGCCCAGTCCTTCAAGGGAAGTGTTCAACAGCCAGCAGCCAGCAGCAGCCCAGAGGGAGGAGGGGTGTGCGGGAGGCCCATGGGACTTCTTCTCCTGGGCCCTGGGGTGGAGACGAGCTGGAGGAGCAGGCCAGCAGGGAGCCACATGCGGAGAGCCAGCGAGTGCTGCTCTGCCCTGCGCCCGCCAGGCTCTGCCCAGGACCAGGAGTGAGTGGAACAGAACCTCGGTCCCCAAACCTTGTTTAACAAGCCAGAGGATGAGGGCCACAATGGAACAAAGGCAGCACATGGTTGCCCACCCCCTGACCAAGGAAATGTGATTGTTTGGTGAGGTCTTGCACACATGCACACCCCAAGGAGCCAGCACTCCCAGCTTGGCATTCTGCTCCTGCCAGTGTGTATTCACCAGCCACAGAATCAAAAGATTGTTCTCACATCATGAAGAGACAGAATGAGGCAAACTTAACCAGGGCTTATGCTTCAATTATATTTCCTTGCGAACAGGCACAAAAAGTCTTACGTCATTTTAATCGGTTCACAAGCCTCCCAGGGATCCCCTTTCTTTTCCTCTTCTTTTCATCCTCCGTTTGCCTGAGCCAGAGTGGTGAGGAAGCCACCTGCCTCCTCCTCCCACATGAGGCAGCCCCGAATGGTAAAAGGGCATCCCCGCACCAGCATCCATGGTGTAAACGCAGTTTTCAAGTGACTTTCCCTTTATAGTATCTCCTCTGTCGCCCTCAAAGAGCTCCCCGAGAGTCATCAAATGTGAAAACAGAAAGATTACAACCCACATTCTTTTTGTCACATGGGCAGTGCTGCAAAACGTCATTCTTTATGCTCGCGACAAGCTAGGGGTCCTCTCCTATAATGGCTTGCTTTATGCTCCCTGAAGCCCAGAGTCCTTCCTGTCAGTTGGATGAAATGAAGATGTAAGCCTTCCTGTCACCCTATGGATGTGCCTTAGGGAAGAGGGGAGGTGGGGGTTGAGGGGCAGGAAGCCTGTAAACACAGGAAATAAAAAGGTCTCCATTGAATCAAAGAGAAGTACTTGTGGTGTGTAGATTTTGGATGTTGGAAAGGGGTGACAGAGTTTACTTCATGTTATCTTATGGCCAAGAAATCTGTGCTTTCTACAAGATTCTCATTCTGTTCTAGCATATTGCTCACTAGACCTCTTGGATCCCGGAGGTCTCCTTTCTTTTTGCTTGAACCCTACCAAGTCATGTCCCATTTCTGTATTCACCGACTAAGAAGGCCCCTCTCAAGGTTGAGAGGGTGTCTTGAGGGGGTCTCTGAGCCTCCTCAGTCCCCAGAGACCTGCCGCCTGCACAAGCCCCAGGAGCCGATGGGCCCTGGAAGGGGTCACCTAAAATCTTGGGTCTCTTATTGAAGTGAAGCCCCCATCAACTTTCCTCTCTGAATCTTATGAGCAAATACATTTGCCTGACACCGTTCTCTCTATCAGCTCAAAACCAACCATTCTTCAGACCTCAAAGTAGCAAAGTACTTTGCAGTATTACCCATTCCTCACAAGAATCCCGTGAGGCTGGGGTCAGGGGGCCACCAGGAATTTTACAAGGGGGCTTGGCCCAGCTCATGGATTAACTTAGAGGCACACCTTCTAGACCCCAAGCCACTAGACCCAGGATTTTCACCACTAAGTCTGTTCTTTCCTTGTCTTCAAATAAGCTTAAAAGAAAAATAGAATTTAATTAGTTATGGTACAAATATTGCAAGGAAGAACGCAACCAAGAATTCCCTAACTAGACTGCTATTTCTTTTAAGAGGGCCTCTGAGGCCACTTCCAGTTGAGATTGATTGGATAAGCCACGGCTGGCTTAGACTAAATGAAGAAAACCCAGCCCAAGATTTGCTTAACTGGCTCTCGGTTTTCCCTAAAGTTTTCTCTTGCCCAGAGCATCAAGCATCAAGCTTTAGACAGTGTGAAAAATAGATTTAAAAAACAAAGTGGGACCCAAAAACTTGCCCCCCACCTACTTCTGACACAACCCCCAGGGCCTTGAATGAGTCATGGAGCCCGACTGAGCCGTCAGACCGGAAGGTGGTGCCAGGTGGGCACCTGCGCAGCTCAGTGCAGGGCTGTGGAGTACCTGGGCTCTAGGATCACGAGGCACATCTCTACCCTTCCCTGGGTGTGCCCGCCTGGACCTGGCAGCTCTCAGCCTTTTCCCCACCTCACCTGTTAATTTGGAAGAGCAGGTCAGATGCTGTGTGTGCAAGTACCGCCCCCCGCCCCCGCTCCGCCCCCTTCCCCTACAGGCATCAGGTACTCTTTTTAGGTTAGGTTCATCCAAAGATGAGCTCACGTGTGAGACGGGTGACACCCGGTGGTCCTATGCGCATCCTTCCAGCCACCGTTTATCCTTGCCTTTGCTCCTTCTGCCTGCAGGTACCTGGCGCTCTACGCCTACAAGCCCCAGAAGAGCGACGAGCTGGAGTTGCGCAAGGGTGAGATGTACCGTGTCCTTGAGAAGTGTCAGGACGGCTGGTTCAAGGGGACATCCCTGAGGACTGGGCTTTCTGGGGTGTTCCCAGGAAACTACGTGACGCCTGCCTCCAGGTGAGTCTGCAGTCACTGCCTGGGAGAGGAGGGAGGATGCCCCCCGCATCCCCCTGTAGATGTCGTCACTGCCTAGAGGTCCTGTTGTGTCTGGACCACCCAAAAACACAGTTCAGAAGACAGCTGGGGCACACCTGCCTGTGGGGTTCGGCCGTGAGCTTGGAGTCCCCTTGAACGAGGATTCTAGGTAGCAAGCGCTTCACCTTCTAGATTAGGTTTGCTTGTCTTTCCCTGAACACACGCTGGCTACCGAGGGGAGAGGATGGGAACAGACCAGCTAGAGTCAGGGCAGTAGCACTCAGTGGGGATGGGAAGTCACCAAGAGGAGCGAGATCTCAGGAGTGTGTTGTGTGGGTGTAGTGGGTGTGTGCCTGTGTACAGCATGAGTACAGCAGTGTGCATGTACACAAAACACACATATGCATGTATGTAAAGGAAAAATGATGTATTCCCAAAAGTTAACAATTGTTGTTAAGAGGTAGCATTACAGGTAATTTAAAAAAAATTTTCTTCCTTGTGATTTCCTGTGTTTTACAAATTTTCTGTTATATTATTTTTATAAAATAGAAAAGGCAATTTAAAAGTATTATTAAAAATCCAGAGTTGTCTGAGAATTTTCCATTGAGATGAGGGGTCCACTGCTTGATTTTATTTCAGTCAGTCTTACTCATCGAAACCCTTTATGGGTGTAGCTCTGTGTTAACACTCCAGGACATGCAAATAAACTGAAGACATGGCCCTTGGGTATATGCCATCTTTGGAATAAGACTGCCGTGAGAAAAATGAGATGCCGCGTAGACCTTGCATTGATGGCTAGGCTGATCCATACTCTCAAAGCAGCTGAGGGGCAGTGCTAGCCTGGAGGTGGGCTCGCACCTCGGATCATATGATGGCCCTTCCTTGGGAAGCCCTTCATTTGTGAGCCCACTTTATTTAATTTTTAAAAATTATTTCCTAGGGTAAACGTGAATTCAACAGGTAGTAGATGTGATAAAAAATATGTCATGCTTTTGGCTAGTCCGCTGACAGAGTTCCTTGCCACAAGTGAATTCCAGGGCAGCTCTAAGCGCTACAGAAGGAGGTGCTACCTGTGGTCCCTGGCCATCCGAGTCCTTTTCCCCACAGCTGTTCTGCAAAACCATGAATGGATCCTGTAAGGTCTCGTCCCCATATGAATTCACAGCCCACTGGTACCAAGCCACACAGAGAAGGGGGCCCTCTGACCTGGCTGAAGAGCCATGGGCCTGGCAGTGCCTGTTGTCTCACATCTGTGGCTTTTGGTATCTCACGACTGAGATCCTGAGGGGACTACAAGGGAGATTACTGAGCTCTCGGACTAATGGAAGACATTCTGGTCCCCTGAAACTGAACCCATAGAAGCTTTCAAGCCCCTGACTCTACTGTATTCTGCACTCCCGCAGCGAGTGTGTGGCTTTAGTGCAACTACGTGTATTGTGAAAGCTAAAAGCTCATTTTCCAAGTTGCTCTTTTCCTTTTATATTTATTAAACACTCTAAATTGGTTTCCTCTGGAAACCTTGGGGTGAAAGGGCGTCTATTTTCTGGTATGAAACTGCAAATTCACTGACATTGCTTAGTGGGATGTGGTTTGTCTGTCCCTTTCCCAGAGGCCGGCAGAAACAAGAAGGCAGCCGTGTCCAGAGGGAGTGGGTTCTTGCCACTGCTTCCTGCCACATGCTGGATGTGCCCAAGCCTCTTGGGATATGACTGAGTCACCCGTTCTTTCTGGATGTGTTTGGAGACACACAGCTGTTTATCAGAATGAGTCAAAGCAGTAGCTCTGGTACAAAATATTTCATTGATTGGAATCATGCCTGTTTCTTAGGGTTCTTTTGCCAGTTCTTGAATATTTACATTGAGAGTTAGCCTCTATGAAGGTTTTATAAAGGGTGCCCTTCTCAGCTGACGCTCTGGTTATTATTTATGTACAAGGATTATCTTGGCGTTGTTTTAGGATTTGTCTCCTGGACTGTGTGGCCTTTACCTCTCAGAGCCAGTATGTAAGAGCAGGCCTTTATCAGTGGCCTGTGTGGTGTGGTTTCATCTCACTGAATTCATTCTGCTTCATTTCCTCAGGGCTCCCTTAGGAGGGGCAGGGCCACCCCGGAATAATGTGGTTGGAGGGTCTCCACTGGCCAAAGGGATGGCCACAACCATCCACCCAGGCGGTGGAAGTCTGAGCAGCCCTGCCACTGCCACGAGGCCCGCCCTTCCCCTCACCACACCCCAGGCCCAGGCCCAGGCAGCCTCTCCTCCGATGGGCAGTTGTCTGCGGCACTCAGCCCAGCCGGTGGCCAGCCAAGCCCGGAGCGCTGTCCCCACAGGTACGTACCAGGCTTTTGGGCACTCAGTCCTCCAGAAAATTTGACGGGGGGTAGGGTCTTGGGCACACAAATTGTGGGAACACTTTGGCCCAGGTCTCAGGAAGTCCATGGTGGGAACGCAGAGGGGAATGGATTGGAGGGGGGTGAGTTGTATTTCCTTATCGTAATCGTCAACCTCTGCTGATCTCCAGGAAATTTATTGACATCATATTACCCTATGCTGACAGCTGCAATGGATTAGAGAATTTACAAATATTTATACATTTCATGTAGCAAGAGGACTGCGTGGACTAATAAGATTAGCAGTGGTACCTTTGGACGCCCCTATGAGGGTATGAGGCAGCTGTGGGTCGGCCTCATAGGCCTTTCGTGGGCTGGGCACTTGCCGGTTTCCCAATTAGGCAGCACCTCACGGGCCAGGGCTGCTGAGGAGATGCAGGTCCAGAGTATTCCCTTTCTGACATGCTCTGCGGCCACAAGGAGTGATGGTCCGTGATCTTTCGTGCCAGCACTACAGTAGGCAGGCTGACATAATTTAAGGAAAATCCATTTGCTCCCGTATGGTATCAAATGAAGAGAAATTATGGGGGGGGGGGGATCTCACAGGCATGAAGAAGGTAAACGCACCTTGTTTGGAAGCTTAGCACTGAGCTAGTAAGAAGTGCTGGAGCTTGACCCAGGTGACACTCTCAAGAGCTCACACCAGTAACCTTCTGCAACCATAGAGCCAGCAACATTGTCACCATGCAGTGAAAGGAACCAGGATGGAAGGATGGAACTCTGCGTTTCCTTTATACGACACAGAATTCCTTGTCCCACCCCAACCTTATTGTGGGGACAGAGTCCCAGAGAGCTGTTTCCAGGCTCTCGGCCTCACGTGGAAAGGTGCTGGCTGCGTAGTAGATGGCCATCAGCTGTGACTGGTTGGCCATCAGTCGTAACCAGTGAGCCATTGGCCACTGATATAACTGCCATGGCTGAGCTAGCGAGCGCGGATTGCAGGTAGCAAGTGGATTGTGGGTCGTGTTGATCCTACTTCCTGTGTCTCGCCCGGCCGCCAGCAAGACTGGGGTGCAGGAAGACCCCGCATTCGGGTACTGTGGATGTTTTCTTTTGTGTCTTGACCAGCCGCCAGCGAGAAAATAGTGGTGTGACTCCCCTGTCTATGGCTCTCAGAAATCACCTCTTCTTCTCAAAGTAAAGCTTAAAGGACAAAAAGAATGTAAATTCTTTGGAGCAATAAAATAGACTACTTTTTAGAATCTAGTCAACCAGAAAATGACCTATTAGAAGTGCTCCAGAAGGCAGCCTCTTGATGGCGAAAAGTCGAGGTAATACTTAGCTCAGCAAGGAGCCATGTTTCCTCCGGAGGCACGGTTGATGGGACAGGAGGGTGGGAGGTAGATGTCTGCTCGCCCCTCCCCGCTTACTCTTTGGTGAAGGTCTGGGCCAATCTGGGCTTACAGGTGGCAGGAGGAACCCCTGAATGTGATACAAACCAGCTTGAGTCAGCGTCCCCACTCTCAGCTCTCAGAGGCTGCCTGCTAGGAGGGCTGTGGGTGCTGTGGAGGAGGGTATGATGTGGGCCACTGGTGACAGGGGCGGGGAGAGTGGGAAAGGCTCCTCAGGAGCGGTTGATCCCAGAATGAGCAGCAAAGTAGCTCTCAGGTAGGGGAACAAAGAAGGGCATCGTTTGAGGGAGGAGGAAAGGAATAGTCAAATAAAAGTGGGAGAAAGCACAGTCTTATTCAACCAGCTGCAAGCAATTCAGTAAAGACACCTGATGGAGAGCTGGTTGAAGGCACGAGCTTGGGAGGCAGGGAGACCTATTTTTAATCCTGGGGCTGCTGTTATTGCTGTGGCCTCAGTGTCTTTCTCTGTAAGATGGCATGATAGCCAAAGAAGTAAACATAGAATCTGGGGGTTGAATTCTCTTTTAAAGGCATTGGGAACCCACCACGGGATTTGAAGTCAGAGGGTTGACACTTACCAGATATCACCAGGCATAGCAGGGAGAAGAGGGGGTGTGGGACAGTCTGAGGCCTGGAGCCAGGAGAAAGGCCTTGTCCTGCCAAGGTGACCATGGGCCTGGACCCAGTGAGTGGCATTGCAGAATTGGGACAAAATAATGAGATATTTAGGAGACAGAATTGTTACGACTTGGGGATGGTTTGGATGTAAGTGCTCAAGGAGAGTAAGGAACCAAGTCCAGTTTCCAGGTTTCTGGAACCCGTTGACGGGGAGAATGACGATGACATCCGCTGACGTAGAAGAGACCAGAAGGGGACTGGTTTATGGGGGAAGATAATGACCTGTGGCTTTGAGAGGTGCAGTGGGTGCTGGTCACACTGTGGCCACTGCCTGATTTGGAACAGCCTCCATAAGGGGGGCTCCCATCCCGTGTATAAATCCCACTTGCTATGATAGAATGCCCACGCTGCTAGTTCAGCCTGCCTTGCAGCTAAAGTGCAGACACTTGATCTAGACTCCACACCTGTGTTCCATTCAGAAAACAAAAACATGAGACGCCATATGGATCCCTTTGGGGGGTAAAGGTGGTGGTGAAAACATCCAGGGACTTCTTGGGGGCAGCAGGCAATGCCTCACTGTCAGTAGGTACAGGGTGGACTTCTGGTGCCCGGTGTCCAGCCTCAGGCTGGGTTGTGTCCGTGTCCAGTGGTCGTGGGACCTGCACCGAGGAAGCCTCATTGTGGGGACAGAGCCCCAGAGAGTAGTTTACAGGCTCTCGGCCTCATGTGAAGGGTGCTGGCTCGGGTGGTGAATGGCCGTCGGCTGTGGCCGGTTAGCCAATTGGCTGCTGGTATTACTGCTGCGACTACGGAGGATTGCCGAGGAGAGCGGAAGAGGAGAGCCGAGAGAGAGGAGAGCCGAGAGAGAGGAGAGCCGAGAGAGAGGAGAGCCGAGAGAGAGGAGAGCCGAGAGAGAGGAGAGTGGAGAGAGAGGAGGAGAGTCGTCGGTCGGTCGGTTGGCGGAAAGGCGGACGGCAGGTCACGCGTCCGGTGGGCCCAGCCTCCAGTGAGACCATAGTGGTATGACTCCCCTACCTATGGCTCCGTGGGTGTTCCTTTTCGGCCTCACCATATCCTGCGTTCTTGTGTGGGGAGCGGGAGCAGAGACCCCGCAGGCCGCCCCGCCTGAAAGATGGCGCGGCGAGAAGGCCTCCGCTCACGACAAATGGCACAGTGAGCAGGGTCTCCCGCACAACAAATGGCGCAGCGAGCAAGGTATGGCGCCGGCCAAAACTCTCCGAAGGCTGGTGGAGCAGTTTGTGCGTGTGAAAATGCAGTCTCAGGAGGCCCATGAGGAGCGACACCGGGAACAGGAGGCGCGGTCTGCCTGGGAGACTCAAGCCTCCAGCTGGCACACCACCTTCTTGGCCATAGAAGGCGGTGTCCTCCTTTTGTTGATCTGCTGCGGCCTTAGGATCCGAAGCTTGTGGATAGCTTACAAGGAGGCCTCCACCCACTCAGACACCTGGCACGGTGAGCAAGATTCCGACCAGGTAGGAATGGCGTCTGACTCTGGGCAGGAGGACGTGTGGCCCCCACACAGTATATGGTGTTCGGTGGCCACTGTTCTCAGGAGTTGGACCCCCAAGGAGGGGTGGGAGGACATGGATGGCTCTCCGGCCAGCGTGGAGAGGGCCCTGCAGGCTCTGGCTGAGCGGTTGCCAGAAGAAGAGAAGGCTACAGCCGGCCACGTGGGCTGGATGTTCCTCAAGGCCTTGAGTCTCAACACGGAAAATGGGCTGAATGAAGTGGCCCGGGTGCCGAACCGGGTGTCCCGGTTGGAAGCGCTGGAAGCCGGGGTCCGCCTGTTAGAACAGGGACCCCACAGTGGAGACTCTGAGGCAGAGGCGGAGGAAGCAAGTGGAGACAATGTAGCTCCCAACCCCCAAGCCCGGCCAATCTTTAAGCAAAGGGTAAAATGTGAGCAACCTTTGAGCCCCGGGGGCGTTGCTGCCGGCAACCCAGCTGTGACTGAGTTCACAACCTACACCCCTTACACTCCCACTGAGTTGCAGGAGCTGGGGAGGCGGTACAGACAGCGCCCTGGAGAGCCAGTCTCGGCTTGGCTGTTACGTTTATGGGATGAGGGAGCAGACAACATTCTCTGCTCCCCAGGCGAGATGGAAAAGCTAGCCTTCGTGACAGTGCATCCGTCCCTGCGACAAAGGTTACAAAACTGCCATAGGTTGGCCAACAACCAGGGCAACCATTCTCTAATGGCGTGGCTCACGGCTGCGGTACGCACCGTATGGGAACAGGCTGGCGAGCTGCCAGACACTGTGAGTCAATGGCAGTCATATACAGAACTTACGCAAATAATCCGTGAAATGGGTATGAGACATGCTATTTTTAACCTCAACATGCAGGGCCCAGATGACAAGCTTTTTACTGCCAGCATGAGAGATCTGGTTTTGGATACTGCACCTGCGAGTGCTTTTGGATCCTTGGTTGCTATTCTTACACCGTATGTAGGGCGACGGATCCATGAAGTTACAACTGCCATGGCCACCCTAGGGGATGTTGAAAGCCGGAGGCGAAGGAAGTTAAGACAGGAGGTCCACACAGTTGAGACCTGGAAGCCCAAAGCAAAGGTAAAGGGGCGAGGTCGCGGGCCTCAGAGAGTAACACGCGCACAGATGTGGCGTGATCTCGTGGCAGCAGGGGTCGATCAGGAGAAAATAGACCAACAACCTAATGCACTCCTGCTGGGACTTTGGAAACAGTTGCGTCCGGAACAACAATTCCGGAGAAACATAAAGGAGGAGTCTGGGAAAGCGCGACCCGTGTCCCTCCAGGAATTCATGCAGCCGCTTGAGGCTGACCCCTTGCAGCTTGATTAGGGGTGGGGCCAAGGTACCCTGTCAGAGGGGACGAGCAGGGACTGGAGGCCCCACGTGGAACTGTCCATACATTGGTCCCCTTCGAATGTACAGAGGGTTTTGGCTCTAGTTGACACTGGCGCCGACTGCAGTCTCGTTTATGGGAACCCAGAACTGTTCCCTGGACCAGCAGTCTGCATTGATGGAACGGGGGTGGCACAGACCACCACCCTCGCCAAGTGGGGTGCCTACTTGGAGCAACGTAGCACCCTTAGTTCAAGCCCTTTGAGCACAGAGCTACAACAGGTCCTGGGGCCTGTGGAGCTTGTAGCCCAGGCTGAGCCAAGTGCTCTGCCTAGAGGGGAGGACTTGGAGCCCTCGCCCTACAAAGAAGGACAGTCCCCAGTACCTGAGGATGCCTGGTTTACCGATGGTTCTAGCCGAGTGGCTGCAGCTGTTTGGACGGCTATTGGGGTGCAGCCCAAAACAGACACCATTTGGTTTGATACTGGGATGGGCCAGAGTAGCCAGCGGGCTGAATTACGGGCTGTGTGGATGATAATCAGCCACGAGCCTGGGCCCCTAGTTATTTGCACTGACAGCTGGGCGGTGTTCCGGGGCCTAACATTGTGGCTGCCTACATGGAAACACCAAAACTGGTTGGTGGGACACCGTCCACTGTGGGGTCAAGCCATGTGGCAGGACCTCTGGGACCTAGGGCAGAAAAAGCAGGTGACCTTAATGCATGTCACGGGTCACTCCCCCTTAGTGTCCCCAGGTAATGATGAAGCAGACACCCTAGCACGGGTACGATGGTTAGAGCGGGCTCCTGCCACTGATGTGGCCCATTGGCTGCATAGAAAATTACAGCACGCTGGAAGCCGAACCATGTGGCAGGTGAGCAGACGCTGGGGCCTGCCTTTGAAATGGCAGGAGATAGCAGATGCCTGCTATGACTGTGCCATCTGTGCCCAGGACAGCCCCCAAAGGCGGAGGCTCCCCTGGGAGACACAGCAGATTACGCGAGGGAGGGTGCCCCTCACTCGCTGGCAAGTGGATTACATTGGACCCCTGCCTAAGGCCCGCAATGCGATATATGCATTTACAGCAGTGGACACTGCTACAGGGTTGATGTTTGCTTGGCCCTGTCCGGCTGCGGATCAGCGGCATACAGTGGTCGCCCTTACACGGCTGTGCGCCCTCTATGGGCGCCCCCAAGTCATTGAAAGTGACAGGGGTACCCATTTTACGGGGCAAGAAGTGCAGTGCTGGGCTGCCAGGATGGACGTGCAATGGTTGTTTCACACCCCGTACAATCCACAAGCAGCTGGCATGATTGAACGCTATAATGGCCTTTTGAAGCAAGGCCTCCGGGTGTCAAAACACCCTCCCACGATGCGTGACTGGGCCTCGCGTCTATGGGACGTCCTGAGAGTCCTGAATGAGAGACCACGGAAGGGAGGGCCTGCGCCAGTAGAAGCTCTGCTACATCGAACGGCCGCTCCCATTCAATTACAAGTTACCACTAGTGAGACTCTGTTAAAGCCAGGCTACGGCAGAAATGGGAACATTTTGCTGCCAGCACCCACATGCTTGAAAGCAGGGGAACGGCAGCAATGGACTTGGCCCTGGCAGGTCAAAAGCCCCCACTGTCGATGGTTGGGTCTGATAGCCCCATGGGGGGCCAGTTTGACTCATGATTTGCAAGTGACGCCAGGGGTGGTGGCTGAGTGGCCACCGCAAGTGACTGTAGTATACAGAGGTCCCGATACCGGGATGATTTTGCGAGGAAACTATGTGCTCTCACTATGGCCTATTATGGGGTCCCCTGTTCTGTTACATGTTGAAACTATGCAAGGGACCCCAAGTACTGCCATAAAGGTCTGGTACCACAAACCGGGAAAGGTGCCAGTGGCAGCGACCCTCCTTTCCCAGGACAAAAAGCTAGCATGTATCCTCCCAGATGGGAGGGATTTGCCATTGTTGGTTCCTAAGACTACCGTTTCTTTTCGTCCATAGGTGTCAGTAGGCTAATACGGCACAGGGACCCTCGCGGAAGACGCTTGTCGCGTAGATTGTGAGGCGAGACCCTGTAGGGGTGGAGTGTGGGGACAGAGCCCCAGAAAGTAGTTTACAGGCTCTCGGCCTCACGTGAAGGGGTACTGGCTTGGGTGGTGAATGGCCGTCGGCTGTGGCTGATTGGCCGTCGGCTGTGGCCGGTTAGCCAATTGGCTGCTGGTATTACTGCTGCGACTATGGAGGACTGCCGAGGAGAGCGGAAGAGGAGAGCCGAGAGAGAGGAACAGAGGAGAGAGTGGAGGAGAGTCGTCGGTCGGTCGGTTGGCGGAAAGGCGGACGGCAGGTCACGCGTCCGGTGGGCCCAGCCTCCAGTGAGACCATAGTGGTATGACTCCCCTACCTATGGCTCCGTGGGTGTTCCTTTTCGGCCTCACCATGTCCTGCGTTCTTGTGTGGGGAGCGGGAGCAGAGACCCCGCAGGCTGCCCCACCTGAAAGATGGCGCGGCGAGAAGGCCTCCGCGCACGACAAATGGCGCAGCGAGCAGGGTCTCCCGCACGACACTCATGGTTGAGCCTGGCACTTGCTGGCTGTAGAGCCTCCGCGACTGACTGTGTCATCTCAGAGACTCTGTAAGTGCCTCGTAGTCTTTCTTATGTATCTTTTTCCCCTTAAATTAGCCAAGAGTGAGTTCTGTGTTTTTGCCGCTTTGGCCTGCGGGGCCCTGGGGAAGAACTAGCTGTCTTTGTACTGAAAGAGTCTGCAGCAACATTGTCTGGTGCCTGACCTCTTGCCCTGCAGCCATTGCCTTCTTATTAGTTATGCTTCTAGCCTACCTTAAGTTCATTTGACAGTGTTTTCTGGGAGCCTCTAGCTGGGGATACAGCCCTCGTGGTAGCCAAGTGATTAAGCAAATCTACAGCAGAGCTTTCAGACTGGTACTCCATGCCAAAATACTGATCTTGAGCCTTGGAGCACCTGGGCAGGACCTGGGGCACCTAACGTCCAAACCAGGTCCCTTCCAGTTATAAACATCCTATCCATTTCCCCAGCATGCCACATAAATATTTGTATGTGCACCATGACATAGAAAGATCAGGCAGCCCTGCTTCTCACCAAGAGTGCACCTCCCAGTACAGCAGCCCTGGGTTATCTGCACAAGATGCCAGTATAACAGCCTTTCCGTGCCACAGCTTGCTAGCAACTCTCCAATTCAAAGAAGAAAATGAGACCTGCCAGTCATTTCTCCCTGTATAGAATAACAAGCAGAATCAGAAGAAATTGGCATGGCTAGGGGCACTGCAACATTGTGTCTCAGTCATCGATCACCATAGTAACCACCATGGTGTGACAAGCATTCTCTTTCATCAGTTTAATTTTACATATGGGAAGAATGAGGCACAGGGTGGTTAAAGGGCTTCCCCAGTGCATTCCAACCTAGTGCTTGTCCCCACACTATTGCTGTCACAGCCAGGTTAAAGAATGGCTTCTACCATGTCATATCAGTAAATTAAATGCCACTGAGTTCCCACAGCATTTTCCACTTCACTCTGCATTTCGAGAGAGAGAAAACACTGTTGACAGTACAAGTAATGGATTGTTCACAGCAGTAATTGCCCATTTCAGCAGACCCCAACCCAAGCAGTTGAGAGGCATTTCATCAATGTTCTCATCTCGAGCCAAAGTCAGGCAGTTTGACAAAGGCTTAATTGCATTGGCCAGAGCACCCAATATGATTTGTTCTACTTGATTAATGTAGCTCCTTTTTCCAAGGGCAGAGCTCTCCCTGTAAAGTACCAGTGTCCACACATCCTCATATCAGTGCTTAGCAGGGGCAAGAGCCCTATACAGTCATATATTCATCAGCAAAAAGGTGCTGAAAGAGAGCTTGATACACGCAAGGCACTCTGCTAGGGTCTGAAAATGCAGAGAAGGGACCAGATAGACCCCACTTCTACCCCCAATTAGAGAAAAGAACAAGAAAACAAGCTCTTTCAATAGATTTTGAAAAGCACTATGGTGGAGGTATATGTGGGGTATTAAGAAAGCATGTAGAAGAGATCATTGCACTCAGATTGGGAGGAAAGCAGTAGAGGGGTAGGGAGAGGTTTACAGAAAGTTTTCAGGAGTAGGTGGTACTGCCTTGATTCTTAAAGGGCAAATGGGAATTATCTGAGCAGACAAGGCAGAAAGAAAGTTCTGACAGAGGGACCAGCAAGGGCACAGGTGTGACAATGAGAAGGACCAGCGTCCCTACTGTAGGTAACCTCATTTAGTTTGATGTGGCTGAAGCCAAAGGTATAGGAGGAGAAGTATAGTATGCCGATGACAATTTCCCTGCTTAGACAAAATTTACTTTTAGACCTCAAAGATGAGTAGGAACTTAGCATGCAGCAGTGGGGTGAGGTGAGAATGAGGCCAGCATAGAATTGGTGCATTTGAAAACGAAAATCAGGTCACTGGGGAAGAACAAAGAAAGCAAGAGGATGAGTACCTTGTGGTACAGCTGAAAAGGTGCCCAGAAGCTGAGCATGAAAGTTCTTTTAGACCATGTCAAGGAATTTCAGTTTTTATCGTAAGGGCAACGGAGCATATTAGAGGGTTTTAAATAATAGATACAATCCGATTTTTGTATCTAAAAAGATAAAGCTAGACTCTCTTTTACTTTCATTCATTTATTTTTATTTTTTATTAAAGTATAGTTGACATACAATATTATATTATTTTCAGGTATACAACACAGTAAATCAGTGTTTCTATTTCTTACATTGTGATCAGCACGATAAGTCTAGTAACCATCTGTCACCATACAAAGTGATTACGATAGAATTGACTGTTTTCCCGACACTGTATATTACATCCCTGTGACTTTTCTTTTGATGACTGGAAGTTTGTACCTCTTATTCCCCTTCACCTTATCTATCCCCCCACCCCCTTTCCATCTGGCAACCATCAGTTTTTTCTCTATATCTATGAGTCAGTTTCTATTTTGTTGACTCATTTGTTTTGTGTTTTTAAATTCCACATATAAGTGAAATTATATGGTATTTGTCTTTCTCTGTCTGACTTATTTTACTTAGCATAATACCCTCTAGGTCCATCCATGTTTTCCCAAATGTCAATATTTCATTCTTTTTTTATGACTGAGTAATATTCCATTGTATATATACTACATCTTCTTTATCCATTGCTCTATTGATGAACACCTAGGTTGCTTTCATCTCAGCTATTGTAAATAATGCTGCAATTAACGTGGAGGTGCATATAGCTTTTCAAATTAGTGTTTTTGTTTTCTTTGGATAAATACCCAGATGTGGAATTGCTGAGTGGTATCAAAGCTAGACTTCAGCTTACAGCCAAGATAAAGTAGTGAGGACAGGATTTACCCTCCCACCAGAAACAACTCCCACCAAAAACAAACAAACAAACAAAACAGATAAATTTATAAAATAATAGTTTGTGACACACTAGATATTAGAAAACCAACGACCTCCATGAGAGGGAAGTTCCAGTCGGTGGCAGAGGGAGGGAAAACCCCAGAGGATGCAGAACATCCCTCTTTAGTAGTATAATGACAACTAATCAGCATATGCATGTGAGGAAAATACCCAGAGCCAGGACAAGAATGAAAGAAAGGATAAGTGCTGTCAGTGCTATCATTCTAGGTATGCAAAGGAGCAGGAAAATATGACTGACAATGAAGAGATAAATCAATCAATCTGACCCACAACCAACACAGAGGTTATAATAGCAAACAAAGACATTGAAACAGTTATTATAATTTCATTCCATATGCTTAGAAAGTTAAGTAGAGACAAGATATTTGAAAGACACAAATCAAACTTCTAGAAATAAAAACTACAGTGTATGTGATCAAGAATATCCTTGATGGAATTAATGACAGATTACACATTGCTGAAGAAAATATTAGTGAACTTGAAGATACAGCAATAAAATTATGAAAAATGAAACACAGAGATAAAAGTGAATTTTAAAAAATGAACAGAGCATCAGTGAGCAATGGGACATCTTCAACTGGCTTAATATACATGTGACTGGAGTCCCCAAATTAGAGGACAAAGTTGTGAGACAGAAAAATTATTTAAAAAAATGATGACCAAAATTGTTCGAAATTTGATGAAAACTGAAAACTCACAGATCAACAAAAGTTAGTGAATCCCAAGCCTAAGAAACATGGAGAAAACTACACCAAGGCAAAATCTAATCAGATTGTTCAAAATAATTTTTTCTGTGACACAGAAAATCTTAGAAGCAGCCAGAGAAAAATATACATAAAGTCGGAAAAAAATATATAAGGATGACAGCAGATTTCTTGTCAGGAACCCTTCAGGTAAGAAGACATTTAAGAACTGAAGAAAGTACTGAAAGAAATAAATTTGTCAAGTTAGGATTCTATACCCAGAAAAAATAGGTTTCAAAAATGAAAGCAATCACAGGATGTGGAGTACAACATAGGGAATCCAGTCAATGGAATTGTAACAGCTATATACAATGTCAGAGGGGTAGTAGATTGTAGGGGCGGGGGGGTTATCACTTTGTGAGGGGTGTAAATGTCTATTACATTGTTTTGTACGCCTGAAACTAATAAAAAGAAAAAATACATCTTATTAGTAACAACACAAAAAATGAAAGCAAAATAATTATTCAGACATAGTAAAGCTAAAGGATTTCATCATTAATAGACCCACACTATGAGAAATGTTAAACAGAGTTCTTTAGGAAGAAGGAGAATGATAATAAATGGAACTATGGGTCTACCAATGGAGTGAAGAGCAATAGAAATGATATCTACTTACTGTGTTTCCCCGAAAATAAGATCTAACTGGACCATCAGCTCTAATGTGTCTTTTGGAGCAAAAATTAATATAAGACCCGGTCTTATTTTACTATAATATAAGACCGGGTATAATATAATATAATATAATATAATATAATATAATATAATCCTGGGTCTTATATTAATTTTTGCTCCAAAAGACGCATTAGAACTGATGGTCTGGCTAGGTCTTATTTTCAGGGAAATATGGTACATAAATATAATATTTTTTAATTTAAATATCTTTAAAACATAACTGAGTGTTTAAACGAAAATAAAAACAATGCAGTTTGGAATTTAAAACATATATAAAAGTAAAATGTATAATAGCAAATGCACAAAGGTTGGGAGGGGAGAAATGGAAATACTGTATATTATTGTAAGGTATTGTAAGTATATTCTTCTAATATATGGGAAGCGTTATGGAATCACTTGTCAGTAGACTATGATAAATTAAAGATGTAAGCAATCATTAAACAAAAATGGAGAGTTATGGCAAATAAGATAACAGAGGAAATAAAATGGAATCACAAGACTTCCAGTTAATCCAAAAGAAGACATGAAAAGAGGGAAAGGGAACAAACAATACATGGGTCAAATATAAAACATGTAGTAAAATGAAGGTTTAAAACTAGTTATATACATAATCTCGTTAAATGTAGATAGTCTAAATAACCCCAAATAGAATACAGAGATTGTTAGTTATTATTTTTTTAAAAAAAGACAAGACCCAACCAAATGCTGTGGGTAGGAAACAGATTTAAATACTTTCAATATAAAAATACAAATAAGTTAAAAGGATAGAACAAGATATATAGTCAATTTCTCATTAGTCATAGTAGTTATGTTTTATAGTTTCCATGAACACTGAATTCAAGAATACTGAACTACCGTATTTCTCTGAAAATAAGACCAGTCTTATATTAATTTTTGCTCCAAAATACGCATTAGGGCTTCTTCTCAGGGGATGTCTTATTTTTTCATGTACAACAATCTACATTTATTCAAGTACAGTCATGTCATCTTCTTCTGGAACATCGTCATAATGTACTAAATGCATCCATCTGGCTGACGATCTTAACTGGGGCTTATTTTCGGGATAGGTCTTACTTTTGGGGAAACACGGTATTGCTCCTAAGTGAAATATGCATGTGCATGTCACATGGATTATAATCTTAAATACTGAAAGCAACTCATCCTGGTAGATTCTATTTTCTTCATTTTACAAAAGAGAAATGAGGTTTGGAAGTGTTAAGTGACTTGTCTGAGGCCACCCCACTAACAGGTGACAGAGTCAAGATTCAAACCCATTCCGCTTGCCCTAGTGATGGATCTTCCTGCACTGCACCACCCTTACCCCTCCTGTCTCTGTCCCTGGGCAGTTCAGTATGAGATGAAATAAGAAAGCAGGGCATCACCTTGCTGCATCTCAGCTGGGAACGTATGCATTGGTGACTCAAATTTTTTGCTAATCGGTGCATGTCTGAGAATGACTGCAAAAGCACCACAGATATTGATCTGGGGGTTACAAATCAATTTTACCTAGTAGGCAAATTTGCAAATTTGGAATCTGTGAGCGATGAGGATTGGCTACCATGCTAATACTAATCAAAAGAAATCTGGATTGGTTATATTAATATCAAACAGAGTAGAATTCAGAACAAAGAATATTAATATTCATGTTAAAAAGTAATTTTATAATGATAAAGGAGATAAGTGCCTTCGGAGAAAAGAAAAATTATAGCAGGGCCAGGGGGGTTGAAATGGCAGAGGGGCAGGTTGCACTGTTCAGTGGGATTGTTGGAACATGTCTCTCAGAGAAGGTAACGTTTGAGCTGACTGGGAGTGGCTAAGAGGTCCAGCCATGCAGGTATCTGAGGGAAAGGCAGTCTGTAGAATTGTGGGCACCAAGTCTCTGAGCTGAGAAAGAACCTGCATGTGTGAGGAATAGCCAGGGGGCCAAAGTGGCTGAAGGGAAGATAAAGGGAGACATTGGGAGATGATGTCAGACCGTATGGCAGGCAGGCTTAGAACTTTCTGCAACGCCCTCTCTTATTTTGCATGCAGTTTAGCAAGAGGATGTGGTAGTCACATGGAAGCCAGCCAGAGGTGGAGGTGAGCTGTGCCGAACCTCAAGTAGAAGAACCGGAAGCAGCCCCTGTAGACACTTTCTGGGGCCCAAGTGTGATTGTTCCTCCTTAACTGAGGCATCACTTCCTGTTCCAGGGCTGTTGGACTGGGGTGAAGGAGAGTTCAGACAGCAGGGAAGAGGCAGATAAATGGCCCCAGGAGCACGGTCCAAGTCACAGATTACCTCGGGGTGATTAAATGACCCAGTGGCTTCATCGATCTGAATAATTGCTTAACCTGGTCTTCCTTTTGAAATGTGGAGCCACTTGAGTGAGGATCCAAACCCATCCCAAACCCTGAATAATTTTTTAAATCCTTAAATCAGCCTTTATATATTTCACCTCCTAGAAACAAAGGACACGGCCTGAGGCCAGGAGAACCCAGATCACCAGTTAGATGTTGCCGGCTCCTCCCACACTGTGTCAGAGGGGAGGAGGCTGGATGGAGGTTCCCTGTACAGAGTTATTTTGCAGACGGGGGAGACATGAGTCGGGTTTATGAGTGTGCGATCTATGATCTATTGAAGGAATATTTGGGAGCTAAGAATATTGTTTCATTGCATGTATTTTTTCCATGTTGCTGAAGCCGTGAATGCCACAAATTCTGGTCCTAGAAAATAGCGACAGTGTGACCTGTAATCTTTCTCTAGTGTAACAAGGCCAAAACAACTGAAACTGAGTTGCATCATGTTAGATGGGGAACTTGGCGTGCAGTGATATCTGCTGCCATGAACTGTCACCCACTTTGGGCCAGACCAGTCCAGGCTGGGAATCACTGTCCCTCTGGTGTGGCTCATTCTCTCCCCCTATTTGTTTTGTGTGTAATTAGGAGACAGTTCTTCAAAATTACTAACACAAGCTGTAGCAGGATTAATTTTAACATGGTGCTGTGTTTAGAGGGAACCATCTTTTCAAATGACAGATTTTTACAAATGTTCTGCTTTTCGAGTCCTAGCATCTTTAGGAAGCATTTTGCTGGTAGCGAGCATTTTGGTGGCTTCCTAGTTGGGAGGCTCCTGTTCTGTAAATCCAGAATCAGGCTTCCATGTGCAGGTGGATTGCCTCAGGAGGCAGAGGCTTCCCTCAAGGCTGCAGCTGGGAGAAACGACGGCCGCTTTCTCCTGCGATTGACAGCTAAGCAGCCTGGAGCACTCATCCTTAGCTCAGCCAAGTCAGTACCACGTGTGAGAAACAAAGGACGGGGCCATTACAGTCTGCATTCAAGACAGATCGAGCTGTTGACAATGATCGCCTTACCTGCAGTGGTGTCTAATAATTTTGGGGAAGCTTGAGGCTCTTTCAAGGCTTTACTTCTTCTACAGGCGTTACTTTTATGAACATTTTTAAAAATTTTATTGCGTAACAGTGTGTGTTTCTCCAGGGCCCATCAGCTCCAAGTGAAGTCGTTGTCCTTCAATCTAGTTGTGGAGGGCGCAGCTCAGCTCCAAGTCCAGTCGCCATTTTCAATCTTGGTTGCAGGGGGCACAGCCCACTATTCCATGTGGGAATCAAACCAGCAACCTTGTTGTTGAGAGCTCGTGCTCTAACCAACTGGGCCATCCGGCCACCCTTATGAACATTTTAACAAGGGTGATTGTAAAAATCTTCTGAGTGTTTTAGTTTGTCACAGCAGAGAAAACCAGAAGACTTTATAGAAAACTGGGCAGGCACTGGCACACGGTGATCTAGCAGCCAATGTTTCCGCTCCTCCTGAGGGAAGGACGTTCTGTGCAGCCTCAGGGCTTTGGGAAGACAGGGGTGCTCGGCCTCATGCTCTCTACCTGTGCAGGGTGCCCGGGTCTGGAGAGACTTGAGAGAGGCTCCCAGCACTGGGCAGACAAGTCCCAGGAAAGAAAAAGTCCATTGCAATTGCATGCTAGGTTGCAAACTAACCTGTCCACCCTGCTTTCTCTCTAATCCCGTGCTCCAGCTGCCCACTCCTCAGCTCAGGCTCAGGACCGACCGACCGCCACAGTATCACCCCTGCGCACCCAGAACTCCCCATCCCGCCTGCCCACCACCAGCCTCAGGCCTCACTCCATGGCGTCCCCGCAGCACATCCACCAGCCCCTGATGCAGGCAGTCACTGGTGTCCAGTGCCCCCGGCCAGTCATCCCGCTCACGTCAGCAGCATCAGCCATCACACCTCCCAATGTCAATGCCGCCAACCTCAACGGGGAAGCCGGAGCCGGGGCCGTTAGTGGCCTGTCAACATCCAGCCCCACCAACACGGCATGCAGACCAGAGGAGAAGAAAAATGAAAAGGTAAGTGGCCCATCCGGGTGAGCCCTGGCCCTCACCCAATGGGTTATTGTAACTCTTTGGCTCCAGACACCAATGACGTTTTGTACAATCGAGGCTTGACTGTGCGCACAGAGTTCCTTTCCTCAGATGCACCAGGTACATGACAGACGTGGAGGCCAAAGCAGCAAAGCAGCTGGTCCTTAAAGTGGAATTCAGGCAGGCCTCAGTCCTGGGAGGGTTAGCCCGAGCCCAACTATAGTTTTTATGCAAATCAGAAAGCATGTGTCTCCTCCTCAGGAAACTTTAGTTCCATCTGTTAGAGTCATTGTAATAGACTCATTTTGTTAGAACAACATGCTGATTGCCACGTGCCAGGACATTATAATAATAAATATACAAATCTACTTATGTGCAGTGTGAACAGCACCCACTCCCTTCAATGTGTCATCCTTGTACAGTCCACAACCTGTTCAACCACATGGGAAAGGCCTGTTTTCTGAGGAGAAACTAGAGGAGGATGCCAGCCTGATTGTTGGTGTGCATGTGCATAGCATTTTCAGCTATTCTTTTAACTGTGAAGGAAATTGGGCTCATTTCACAAAAGAAATCTGAGTCCAGTGAGCTTGCCTCAGTGGCCGCCCGGCTAGACACTAGATAAGCCAAGATTAGAATCCAGATTTCTAAATCAGTGCTGTCCAACAGAGCTATAAATCAAGCCACATATCTAATTTAAAATCTTCAAGTAGCCACCTTTTTAAAAAGTTAAAATAATTTTAAAATAAAATGAAACGGTGACATTCATTTTCATGGTCTAATCTATTAAACCCAATATCCAAAAATATTTATCATTTCAACATGTAACCTGTATAAAACGAAAAAGTTGTTGATAAGATGTTTTACCTGTTGTCACATTCAGTCTTTGAAAGCCAATGATCAGGCCGGTGAGACCGCCCCAGTGCTCAGGGGCCACTAAGCGGCCTGTGACCCTGGGGACAGTGTGGGCCTAGATCTTCAGCAAGGAACCAGTCTTTATTGGCCTTGCTGTATGAAAGGTTTATTCCATTCTCTCTGGGCTTTACCACAGTCTGTGGATCTTTGCATATAAACCCCGTCTTTTGATTAGAGTGTGCGAGCCAGGGTTTGGATGAGACCCTCAATACTAGATGGCATATTCAGAGTGAGGACAGCCTCTCCTGCCCTTTGGGGGTGAAACCAAAATCAGCGTTGACTGCTCAGTCCGTCAGCACAGGATTCCCTAGAGGTACAGTCACCAAGTCAGCACCCTGTGCTTGACGGGAGTCCAGGAACCCCACAGAGATGCACACACCAGACTCTTTAGGGCCTCTGGCCCAATGCTCAGGCCTCGTCGCCACCTGTCTCATCTGGTCCAGGGGAATATTATTCCTGTGCTACCTGGTATGGAAGAGGTCCCAGTCACAGCACTACTGCTGAGCTCTCAGCTGGCAAAGCTCAAATCTCCTTGAGATCAGCAAGGTGCCTGGGCATGAAGTGAAATGGTTGCTCTGTGTTTTGTGTGCATGGCTGTTTGAAAATCACTTAGGCTTTGAGCTGCTCCCTTCCACCTGCAGCTTTATTAGGAGATGTGGCTGGGTCGTGTAGGGAGGCAGAGGTGGGGGTCTAGTCCCATCCTCTCACTTGGACATTTTTCCTGGAAGACAAGATACCCTAGGCCTCCAAGCTACTGAAAAAAAGCAGGAGGCAGACTTGGAAAAGGGAGAGCCATAATAGCTCTATAAACATTCCTGTTTCTTTGCCACAAAATTCTGTCTCTCTGGTTTGTGAAACTGGCTTCTATGTGGCTCAGTACTGAGTAGAGTCAGGATTGTAGGAATCTACCTAGAGAGTGATATTGTTCACCATCTCTGCCCCGCTAAGTGTGTAACTAATGGAAACCAGCACCGGGTCTGTCTTCAATGTTCCGGGTCTGTTAGACACTTAGCAGATATTTTGCTTTCACTCAAGATCACTCTCTGCTAACAAGTTTACTATATCAGCAAAGAATTGTTGAGTCCAGGGGACACCCAAAGTGTCCCTCTTGATGAAAGTCATCTTGGACGGAAGCTCTGCTGCCAGGTGGAAAGCAGTAGACACGTCAACTTAGCTCGAACTGCTGCCCAGGTCGGGCTTGGCAGTGGAAAAGCACAGGCTGACAGCGGCCTGTACCCAGCTGTGCTCGGGGTTGGGCGCAGACCACTCACAGCACAGGGAGCAGTGGATGCTGTGCTCCCAAGTGGGAAGTAAAATGGACTTTGTGGGATTGAGTGAGCGTGTGTCTATAGGTACAGCAACAATTGTCAGCGCCAAACCCTGGGAGACAAGTACATCATCCAGCCAAATGTTATGTGTAGTTTTCATTTCTCACCTTTCAAACAAAGAAAAAAAAAAAAAGAAAAAAAAAGCTAGTCTGAAAAAAACACCTGTTAATGTTTTTCCCATCTGTATTCTCAGTTGAATTTTTTCTAATTTATAATAAGGTGCACAATGTCCACAGTTGCTCTTTCTAGCAGAAGAGCCGCGATGAGGGCTGTTTAAATGCCATTCCTCACAAGCAAGCGAGCCTGTGTGGTGTGCCCTGAACCAGCAGTCTGCGTCTGCCCCTGCCTTGTCATCACTACCGCTGAGAGATTTGCCCCATCTTGAGAACACAATGGTCAGTTTCAAGTCTATTTCTGGGTAACCCTTATAGATGTCCACATGCCTGAGTAGGGCAAAAAAGTTTTCTAAAGTAACTGGCAGTATTCTCCAGGCTGTTTCTGTTGTTGAATTTTCTCCAAGGGAAACACAGTGAGCTCCCAGCCGTGATGTCTGCAGAGACCCAAACCTCAGTGCCTGTGTGTTTGCATAGTTCTAAACTCTGCTGAAATTTGATCCAGGACCTTCCACACGTGTGCTTGTAAGAGAAAGCCTTGACTGAATGGGGCTGCGGGCACCCGGACAGCTTGCAGTCAGTGACTAGCAGTGGTGACGTGCTCAGGAAGGATGGAGAAGCTCATGGCTATCTTGCAGCCGTCAGCATCTGACCTTAAGGCCTTCCCTGGCCACCTAGCTAGAGGTCACTCGTTTACTCACCTGCCTGTTTATTGCAATGAGCATGTGTGAGCCAGGCAGAGTGCTGGGCACTGGGGTCTATAGCAATGGAAGCTTAGGCCCTGGTCTGAGGGGCACAGAGTCTAGTACAGGGACGGGGACTGGTAAGCAGGCAACTGCAATAGAGTGGGACAGGTCTGGGGATGCGGCCACGGGGGCAAGAAGGGTGCCTGATCCGGGAACCGGGATGGCCCCTGAGGGAGCTTCTGTCTGACAGGTGGGAGGACCTCCAGGCTGAGGAACTAAGCAGAGGCCAAACCATGTGTCCAAGGGTGAGGAGCCCGTGAGCAGCTGGGAGACAGCAAGGCAGCTCTTGAAGGGTTTTGTCAGCCATTTGTGCTCAGCCATTGGAGTTGTCTGGTGCTGGGCAGAGGGTGAAATCTAAGGCCAGATCAAAGGATGCAGGCTGTGCTTCTGCCCTCCCCTGAGCTCTGAGCCTCTTGCTGTTTTTACTCTTCCTCTTCAGTTAACCATGCCCCACACTGTGACTCTTCTACTGAGCCTGACTTCATGCAATGCTCTCCTGCTGTTAATGTGCCCACAAGGCACATACCCTTTCCTGTGACCTTGGCAGCAGCACCTTTCAAACCACATGTTTGAAAATGACCCATTCATGAGCCACAAAACCAATTTAGTGTATTTGGACCAACATTTTTTTTTTTTTTTTTTAGATTGAATGGGCTACCTAGGATGGAATAGACTAGATCAGCCTACATGTCACACAGTGGCATCAGATATTGGAGGAAACAGTTGATGTTGAGTCTGCTGAGTCCTGCTATAAAACTTATTTCAAAGAAATCTCAGAGCCCTGAAGAATGCCTTGCTCAGAGGAGGCATCTAGTGATATTTATAGGCTAAAGACGAAAGTTGGAAAAACTGTTGCCAATGACTTTTCACTGCCATGACTAATGAGAAAGTATTTTATGGATCAGAAGGAAGTTAACTTTCTGCTTATAGATGAGATAGTTTCAGTTTCATAGAATAGAATATTGGAACTGGAAAGAGCCACTAAAGATCTTTTCATTAAACTCCTCATTTTCAGTAATGCTCCTGAAGCTCAGAGATGTTGAGAGATTTGTCTAGGGTCACACAGCATTGGCAGTAGAGCCAGCATAAGAAATCTGGTTCCCAGCTTCTATGTCACTGTTATGGTATCTTGGCTTCAGTGTGCTGACTTGTGGTGGCCTCTCCAGTGCAAGTGCGTTTGGCTTGTTTAGGAGTCCCAAAATGAGAAGTCTGGGGTAGCTGCTGACAGGAAGCCATGAGTTCAGCCCAGGAGAAGGGGGTCTGCGCCTGAGTGTCTGCCTTCTGGTTCCATGTTGAACTCAACTGCAGCTATAGCCCCATGACAGTGAACCACTTGACCAAATCCACGTGGATGGCATGACTTTTATAATGAAGGCTTTGGGAAACTGGTTTTGTCTGAAAGGAATGGAAGACCTCAGAATGACCCATGACAACAGTACGTTGGCCCGGCTCTTAGCGGGGACGTTATGGAAAATGTGTTTGCAAATGAACTTGTTCTTTATTACCTACATCTCACCCATTTAAAAGTGTGTGTGTGTGTGTGTGTGTGTGTGTGTGTATACATTTGTATGTGATAAGGTGTTTCCCCAAAAATAAGACTTAGCTGGACCATCAGCTTTAATGCATCTTTTGGAGCAAAAATTAATATAAGACCTGGTCTTATTTTAATATAATGTAAGACCGGGTATAATATAATATAATATACCGGGTCTTATATTAATTTTTGCTTCAAAAGACACACTATAGCTGATTGTCCAGCTAGGTCTTATTTTGGGGGAAACACAGTATATATATATATGATAATAAAAAGACACATATATATAGGGTTATAATTATATTTTTAATGAAAACCCAGGAATGTACAATCTCAATAAATCTTGAGAGTGAAGCTCTTTAGAACAACCAGGCAGCTTTTTCTAAAGTGAAGAGTCACTGGTGTATGAATTTATTTTCTCTCCCTTTGGGGCTCTGCAGTAAGCAAGCCTTTACTTCTGCTGTTTCAAAAATGCAGTCTGGGAAAGGGCTGCCATAGGCTCTGTAATCAACGTCTCAGTCACTGCCAGCATGCTTCCATATTTGAGACAAGCAGATGCCTTCCTGCCATCACATGCTAGCTGGTGAGCCCTGCCAGCCCAGCCAGCGGTGGAAAGGTATTCTACTCTGTCTGTTAACATTAACAGTACTGAATTCCATGATAGGTCTAGTCCTCAAACTGATCTCTCAGGGAATACTTGCCCCTGACTTGCTTGCTAGTCAGGCCCAAATATGCAGAAACCATCAGACCAGGGCTGTGGCCACAGCAGACAAGGAGGACTCGTAAAGCATTACTGGGCCCACAGACCCACATGGCAAATCCCTGTGGCCTTTGGGAACCCTGTCTGCCCCAGGAATGAGTCACCGTGGAGTCTGGTGATCAGCTGGTCAGCGATGGGCTGTGGAAGCCTGCTTCCTCCCAGGGGCACTCTTGCTGGGCAGTTGCACTTGTGCCCTGGCTGAGCAGAGGGGCCCCTTTTGTGTGATGTGGGCCGCTGGGAATGCTGGCAACGTCAGACCTTCTCCTCAACTCGACTCCCTGTAGTTGGGCTGCTGTCTGTGGGATGAGGAAAGCTGGCATTCGGCTGATGAGTAATTTTCAGGCTGAAAATGAACCCACCCTGAAAGCATGAATCCCAGCTGTCAAAACAGAGTCATTCTGAAGTTTTACAGGCAACTTATTTTTGGAAGAGGGCATGCTGCCGGAGTGTCACTTCCTTGGTGACAAGGGCAGCAACTTCTTCCTCATGCACATCAGAGCACAGCTCCCCTAGTGGGACAGGACCGTGGCCTCTCCCCGTTCTGTATAGAGCTCAGAGGCGGCCTGGAGACCTTGTCCTGGTGTTTGCTCTCTCCCAGAAAATTCACCACAGGCCAGGCCACCCTTGTCCCCTCCCCAGTTCTCCCATAGAAACCCCTGGCCTTTGTCCTGGATGAGACTTGATCCAGTGCACTTTCAGATCTTGGCTTGGTGGGAGGTACAAATGTGAACATGGTGGTCCTGAGGGCAAGGTGACCTGCCCGAGGCCATGCAGCTGTTAGTCACTGGCGATAAAACAAGGACTCTGGGTGCTCCTATTGGCCAGCTCCTCCATTGGGTGCCAGGGGCTCATGCCACTGAGCATTCAGGGTACAGCTGGGGATGGCGGGGTAGGAGGAAGCAGGAGCCCAAATTACTTCAGCAGTGAATGAAACTGAATTTGGAGAACAAAGGCACAAATCGATTAATTATCATGGGTCTGGGGCATGGCTGCCTGGTATAAATCAGGGCTCTTCTATTTTCCAACTGTGCGACTTTGGGTAAGCTCCTTTGCCCCCCTAATGCCTCAGTTTCTTCATCTGTAAAATGGGGATGATAGCATCTACCACCCTGAGTTTGGAGAGAAGTAAATTAGTTAATCTCATAAATGCTTAATACAATATTTGGAGCAAAAATATTAAAAATCATTCTTAAGAATTTGACAGTTTGCTGAAGGCCAGATCCCACAGGAATTATGAGATAGATACAGATGTAAAACTTATATCCCTAAGGCTTCTAATAAAAGATGAAAAAGAGATTTGATTTTGCAGTTTTAGAAAAAAGACACTCAACACTGCCAAATTGAGAGCTGTAGGCTACTCAAAAATGAACCTGAATTGATTGGTGTACTCTATTTGTGAAATGATGTTTATTCATCTCCTCAAGCACTGGAGATTTTATTTCCTGGTTGATTTTTTTCTATGTCCACCAAGAAACAAAGATATAAAGGGTATTTTTTTTTTAAGATGTCACTTTTGTACCTGACATTTAGCCTGAACAATGGATAGAGCCCAAGAAAACTATTTTAGTCAGAGGTTGGGTATCAAGTGCAAAACATCAAACCAAAATTCATTTTTTAAATAGTCATAAACTCTAGAAATGGAAAAGAATTTGTGAGTCACCTGTAATAGCCATGGGGTCCTGTAACCATCCCCAGAGGGCAAAGTTTACCATAACTGATCAGGATTAGTGGGGAAATTTATACTCTACTGACACAGTGCTCCTGTGTCACAGTGACACACAGAGATGAGTATGACAGCATGGCTGGTGATGTAGAAAATAGGCCTTCGAGTGGCACTGCAATGGCCATGAGCCACTGGGCACACTGGATTCCCACATCAAGTTTGGATTCTCTTCTGCTGCAGTCTACCACTGTTACCACCTTCCTTTTCGAATGACATATCCTCACATTGCTCATAAGGACATGGGATATTTTTTTCCAGTCTTCCATGCCCAGAAGAGCTCAGCTAATGGAATCAGTTCAAAAGAAAAACATATATACACACCCCATAAACCACACCAGAAGGTAATGCCTCCAGAGCGGACCCATGAGGCTGCCCTTCCCAAAAGGCAAACAGTGTCAGTATGAGAGGGCATCTCAAATGTTTCAGAGAACTTGTGGATGCTTTCCCATGTTGTCATGTGACTGCGGGGAATGCTGAGAAAGAACAGAGAGCGCTGGCGTCATCATTGAGTTTGTTGTGGCTTCATTTTGTTTTGTGGAGCACACAGACAGTGGTGCTGGAGGCAAAGGGCATTCTGTCACCTCAGCGGGGTAAGACAGCTTTATGCCATCATTTCCTCTAGGGTGAAGTCACTCTGAGGGCAGACTTAATTATCATTTGCCTGCTATTTTATGTGCTTAGTAATTCCTTCTAGGCCACGTCTTAATAAATTACAAGACACATTTCCATGTAGCGTGAGAATAAAGTTAATTAATCTTTTTAGGAGATTCACATTCATTCTATCATTAATCTCAAGTAGAACGAAGAGGTCAAGTTCATGAAAATGTTATTGCTTTATGATCTCTGTGAGACTAGCAGTAATAGCTAGCTTTCTGGCTTGCATCCACTGCCGTCTAACTCTTATTGTTTCTCTCCTTCACTTTATATCATCTTAGACTAATCTTTTAGACTTCAGTTTGTTTAATATTAAAATGGGAATAATGTCTTCTGCTAACAATGGAAAATTAATTATTGGTGTGTATCCGTCAAGGTTCTCCAGAGAAACAGAACCGATAGGAGACATAGATATAAATATTTCTTTTAAAGAGTGGCTCATGCAGTGGTTGTGGAGGCTGGCAAGCCGAAAATCAGTGGGGCAGGCCAACAGTCAGAAACTTCAGGCAGGAGTTGACGCTGCCACCTGGAGGCAGAAATTCTTTTTCCCCAGGAAACCTCAGATTGCTCTTTAAGGCCTTCAGATGATACGTGACGCCCACCCATGATAGAGGCACATCCTCTAAATAATCTCCTTTACTTAAAGTCAACTGGTTGTGGAAGTTAATCACATCTAAAACCTCCTCGGAAATCTCTAGACCAGTGTTTGACTGAATGCTAGGCACCATAGCCTAGCCAAGTTAACACATAATATTAACCATTACAGTCTACCCCTTGTCAACTTGGCACCCATACCCATCTCTGTAAACCATCCTTGGTCTCCAAATAAAGATCATAGTGAAGTCATACTTCTGCCGAACATAATACAGCGATCCTGTGTAACACTGAATATGCACAAACCCTTTTCTCAGAAGAGGATACAAAGTCCTTAAGTGATGTTTACTCTTCTCCTCTCTCCTCCATACCTTGTAACTTACATACTGGAACGTAAAGTCAGTACAACTTATGTTACATGATAAGGGGATAAGACAATGAAGGAAACGTATTTTACATGTGTGATATATATATATGCATACATATGTACATACACAAACATATTCGTGACAAAATAAAGAGGAAATTGTCACGACAATCACAGTTTTTGTTTTTGTAAGTGGCTGTAGCTGGTATTCATCACTACCTTCTTCTATTGCTGCCTTCCCCTTTCTATTATTGCATATTCCCTTTGCCCAAGCACCTAAGCCAGTCGTGCTTCTTTACCTGGTGGGGTAACCCAAACATTCATTCCTGAAGGGTGTGGGTCATTCTTAGTCTTGCCTGAATTGGGTTGTTTTGGTTTTTAATTGACGTTCATCACAGGGCATGGGAATACTAAGAGATGCCCTAAGGAATGGCCTGTATTCCAGACATATTCTTCCTTGCCTCCATTGTGGAACAGCTGTCCAATTCCCCCTTGGTGGTCAGAATCAGTTACCACACCCAGCACAGTAACCACTTTCTTTGCCTGTTGATTCAGAGTCAAGAGGAGTCCAAAATGGCTGGGAAGCAGTCTTAACTTTCAGTTCAATGGCATCATTTTTGAGTCTCCTTTGGAACTAACACTTCTAGATCAGCAGAGAGCATAAGATCATGGGGACAGAAATAAAAGCTTTTGCAATTGAGTCACTAGGGGTAAGAGTATAAAGTGCTGGTCTTTGCTACTGGTGGATTGGCCACTCAGCACTAGCTATAACCAAGTTGGTCTTGGTGAGTGGAAGTCTGTGATGCTGAGCCCATGCATCACCTCCACTCTGCAGCAATAGCCCCTTTGACAGGGCTGGCTGGGGGAAGAGGATGGCTGGTACGCATGGAATGTGTCATTAAAATCCTCCTCTGCTGAGGTCAGCCTTTGGTGAGCATTCACATGGGACATACATTTATCTCCACATGACTTTCCTATTAATCAAAGTCTATCCATATACCATTTTCCCAGACCTCCTTGTCATCAATTTTCCAATCCTATTCCTTCCAAGTCCCTGACCTTCCAGATAAACCACTGGCCACAGCTTATGAATCAGTATACAGTCACGCCTCTAGCCTTTCTCGTTTCAAGCAAATTAACAACCAAGTGTGCTGCTCCAAGTTCTGCCAGCTGGGAGGACTTCCCTTCACCACGGTCCTTCAGGGATGCCCCATAAAGAGGCCGTAGTGCTGCAGCTGTCCACTTTGGAGTGGCGGCTGTGCATCTGTAAATGAGGCCCTAGCTTCTCTTCCTCTCCCAGCTGATCATAGGGAACTTCCTGTGATGTCATAGGTGCAGGCTGGGAGAGAGGAGTATATCAGGTGTTGGATCAAGGGCATTTAGGCCACTTCTTCATGTAACTGACGTATGCCTTGGGGCCTGCGTGGGCCGGACTGTATATACCACTGCCATTTAATGCTGGAGTGCCACTGTGCATTCCCAACTTTAGAGTCTGGTGGGTCAGGTAACACCCAGTTCATGATGGGCAGCTCAGGTCACATGGTAACTTGGTGGCCCATGTTTAAGCAGTTATTCTCTAGTAAGCCCAGTAGTAGGCCCAGAGCTATTTCTCAAGAGGAATGTACTTATTTAAAGGAGGTAGCAGGGGTTTGCTCCAAACTTCTAAGGGCCCAAGCAGCAGTTCTCCTATAGCGGCCTGCCAACGGCTCCAGACAGCATCCCTGTCTGCAGCTGCCACTTAAGCCCCATTGTACCTGCTGGATCCTGTGGCCCAAGTGGCAGAGCCTTCTTTTGTTCCGGGCCCTGCTCAAAATTAGCAGTTTTTCTGGTCACTCAATAAACAGTCTGGAGTAGCTCGCCCAGATGAGGACTCTGTTGCCTGCAAAATCCCAAGAGCCATTCCTGTTGTGTCTATCTTCTGGTTTTAGGTGGGGCCAGGTGCAACCACTTCCCCGTCACCTTAGGAGGCATATCTCAACATGCCCTGCACCAGGGGACCCCTAGAAGTTTCACTGAGGTGGAAGGCCCCTGAATTTTTGTTGGATTTGTTTTTCATCCTCTGACACACAAAGTCTAGTATCCAATAAGCCTAGTTCTCACTAGGTCCCATCAGTATCATGTCATCAATACAACGGGACTGTGTGATCGCTCGAGAAAGGGGAAGGTGACCAAGATCCCTGCAAACTAAATTATAGCATAGGGCTGCGGAGTTGATCTACTCCTGAGTAGGACAGTGAAGGTGTATTGCTGGCCTTGCCAGCTGAACTCAAACTGCTTCTGGTGGTCTCTGTTAACAGGTATGGAGAAAAAACACATTTGCTAGGTCCATAGCTGCCTACCAGGTACCAGGAGGTGTGTTCATTTGCTCAAGCAATGAAACCACATCTGGTAGAGCAGCTGCAATTGGAATCACCACCTGGTTAAGCTTATGATAGAGCTCCAAGACCCATCTGTCCTGCAAAGGCCAGATGGGACAGTTGAATGGGGGTGTGATGGGAATTCCATCCCTGCATCTTTCGAGTCCTTGATGGTGACACTAATCTCTGCCATCCCTACAGGGATGCCGTATTGCTTTGGATTTACTTTCCTGGGTAGAAGCAGTTCTAGTGGTTTACATTTGGCCTTTCCTATCATAATAGCCCTCATTCCACCAGTCAGGGAACCAGTGTGGGGATTCTGCCAGTTGCTGAGTATGTCTATTCTACTTACATCATCTGGATCTGGGGGAATAACAAAGAATGGGTTCAAGGACCCAGTGGACCCACTGTGAGATGTACCTGAGCTGAAATTCCATGCATCAGCCCACATCCGTGCACCCCTATTCTGACTTGTAGTGCACAGTGACATTTTGGATCTCCTGGAATTAATGTCAATTCAGAGCCAATGCCCAGCAGTCCCTGAAAGGTCTGATTATTTCCTTTTACCCAGTGCACCGACATCCTGGTAAAAAGCTGCAGGTCCTTTGGGGAAGGCTGAGAACAATAGTAAATGTATACGCGTAAATTGTTGGCAATGCAGTGGGGTCCTTCCTCAAGAGGACCTGGCTTCTCCTTCACTGAAGGGGTTCTCGATTTATAAGTCTGGGAATTGATTCAGAGGCTGACTCTCTGTTTTTATGATTCTAAGTAGACTTCTGCTTACTAGACCTGGCACTCTTCTGCTTATGCAGCCCAAGTTAGAATTTAGTGGAGTGCCCAGCTACTTGTAGGGACACCACGATCAACCAGCCACCACTGTAGGCCTGCACAAATCAGACTGTTCTCATTGATGATTTGACTCTGCTGTCCATTATGGTAACCATGCCCACATTGTGTTTGGCACTTAAATGCTACCGCTTGGTCCCAGTCCCTCCAGGATCCAATCAGTCCCATTACATTCAGATTTCCCGAGTCAATGCCGCAGTTCTTACTGTGAGGTCTGGCCTACATAGAAGAGTGAGCACACAGCTCTTCAAGGATGCTGAAGCCCTCTTCTCACAATTACATTTCTCACAGCAGTGGTGCACGGTGTGTCCTCTGGCCATACCTGGTGGGTAAACAGGTCTTACATGATAAATCCCCTAAGCTTTAGGGACCTTCTGCAGTATACTAAGGCAGGTCTGGCTTTTCAACCTAAGTTATTGTATGTCACCCCTCGGTCCATGTTTCAGCCAACCAACCAAATAAACTGTTAGAGTCCTTTCTAGTCCCTGACACCATAACATTAAATCCAGAATCTCTGTTTAGTTGGCTGAAATCAATAAATTCGGCTTACTCTTGCTTTATATGTTTCTTTCACCATTATCCCACACTCTTAATATCGGTTCCCACACATATTCCCCAGATTTATTTTGGTACAAGTTGGAAGAGTCGTGCAGTTCTGTTGCAGTAAATCACAACCCTGCATCAGTCGTACTCGTCCTCACCCTGTGGGGCCTGCGCAGACTTGAGTCTATAGGTCCAGAGGCAGAGAGCGGTGGTGAGGAGTCCTGAGGAGGACGAGCAGTGTCTGCGGGGTGGTTGGGCAGGGAGGCAGGGGTTAGTGGGTTCCTCAGACAAACAGGAATGCACAGCCTGCTTCTACTGACAAAGAAGACAGCAGAATTTAGGGCTCAGTGTCCCAAGCTTCATCAGAATCCAACCATATGTTCTCATTCCAATTTTCAGGATCCCGTTCCTTTCCTATCAATGCCTTCACTTTAACCATAGACATTCTGGGAGGTTGGGCATTCAGTCTGCATGGCAATTCAGCCACTCACAGGATGAAACTCGGGGTTTAATTTCAGAAACCACAGCTCTAGGACCACCGGAGATAAGGGTTTCTTTGAGGACAGATGTAGAAACTTCCAGGTCACTTATGTGTCACCTGAGCTGGGAATCTGAAATCCTGAGGTCATAATTTTTCCAGCGCAGGTAAGAGCCACCAGCTGATCTCATTACACGCATGAGTTTCACAGAAATGTTCTAAGGTATCATACATAGCTATCCAGAACCTTCCCTCTTAAAAGTATTTGATGACGACTAGCCAATGGTTGATATTTTGTGTATCTCTGTTGCCACACCATGCCAATGACGATCACTCTTTACCACTGAAAATAGAGTCATAGAGCCTTTAAATCTAATCAGCTTAAAGAACCAGTTCCAGAAAACCCACATTTAAGGTTCTGTTCCTCTAGAAACACTCTTGGTACCAAAATCTCTCCAGAGAAATCAAACCAAAGGAATTGACCCATGTGTTTGTGGGGGCTGGCAAGTCTGAAATCTGTTGGGCAGGCCAGCAGGCTAGAAGCTCAAGAAACAGTTAATGTTGTAGTTTTGAGGCAGAATTTCTTCTCTCAAGGAAATCTCAATTTTGCTCTTTAAGCCTTCAGCCGAAAGGATGAGGCCCACCTGCGTTATGGAGGGTAATCTTGACTTAAAGGCAAATGATTGTAGATGTTAATCACATCCGCAAATACCTCCATGATAACATCTACACTAGCATTTGACCTAACAGCTGGCCACTGTAGCCTAGTGTATACCTATATACCTAAGGAAGTAATCACCATAAGTCCAGCAACCGTCTTACACTGCACCACACTATCACAATAGTATTGACTAAATTTCCTGTGCTGCATATTCCATCCCCATGACTTACTTGTTTTATACCTGGAAATTCAAACCTCTTATTCCCCTTCACCTTCTCCTCCCCGCCCTTTTAATTTTTCAATTGCAGTTGACAGTCAATATTATTTTATATTAATTTCAGGTGTACAGCATAGTGGTTAGACATTTACGTAATTTAAGAAATGATCCCCCTGACTAGTCTAGTACCCACCTGGCACTCTACATAGTTATTACCATATTATCGACTATATTCCCTGTGCTTTACTTTACATCCCCATGACTATTTTGTAACTACCAATTTGTACTTCTTAATGTCTTCCCTTTTTTTCCCACTCCCAAACCCCCTCCCATCTGGCAACCATCAAAATGTGTCTGTGTGTTTGTTTCTGTTTTATCTGTTTGTTTGTTTTTGTTCTTTAGATTCCACACATAAACAAAATCACATTGCATCTCCCTTTCTCTGTCTGACACTCCACTCGGCACAATACCCTCCAGGTCCATCCATGCTGCTGCAGATGGCAAGAACACATCTGCTTCGGAAAAATACCTACAAGTGGGAATTACTGGGTCCTTTCTTTGTCTCCTGTTATAGCCTTTCTTTTAAAGTCTGTTTTGTCTGGTATAAGTATTGCTACCACAGCTTTTTTTTTGTTTTCATTTCCATTTTCATGAAATACCTTTTTCCCATCCCTTTACTTTCAGTCTTTATGTGTGTTTCAAGCTGAAGTGAGTCTCTTGTAGGCAGCACATGAAAGAGTCTTGTTTTCTTATCCATCCATCCACCCTATCTTTTGATTGAAGCATTTAATCTGTTTATATTTAAAGTAATTGTTGATATATATGTAGTTATTGCCATTTTATTATTCATATTTATCTTTTTATTTTTTCATTTTAAAGAAGTCCCTCTAACATTCTTTGTAATCCTGGTTTGGTGATAATGAACTCCTTTAACTTTTTCTTGTCTGAGAAGCACTTTATCTGTCCTTCAATTCTAAATGACAGCTTTGCTGGGTAGAGTAATCTTGATTGTAGGTCCTTATTTTTTATCACTGTGAATATTTCCTGCCAATTCCTTTTGGCCTGCAAAGTTTCTGTTGAGAAATCAGCTGATAGTCTTATGAGAGCTCCCTTGTAAATTACTATCTGATTTTCTCTTGCTGCTTTTAAAATTCTCTCTTTGTCTTTAACGTTTGGTGTTTTAATTATGATATGTCTTCATGTGGGCCTGTTTGGGTTCATCTTATTTGAGACTGTGCACTTCCTGGGCTGATATGTCTATTTTCTTCACCAGGTTAGGAAAGTTTTCGATCATTATTTCTTCAAATAGGTTTTTAATTCCTTGCTGTCTCTCTTCTCCTCCTGGTACCCCTATGATGCAAATGATGGTTATGGGAACTTCTTGGTTATGGGAACTTATAGGAATGGCCATAGGTTATGGGAACTTCTCTCCCTGGCACTGGAACCCTGGACTGGGGAGCCTGGTGTGGGGCTGGGATTCCTCACTCCTCTGGGTGGGAGGGGCAGGAGAGGGGGCTTCTGTAGCCAAGATATCCCTCCTGATTTTTAATGGTCACACACAGGTGTTGGAACAGCCCATTCCATGTCCCTGCCCTTCCTACCAGTGTCGAGGTGGCTTCTTCTGTATGTCCTTAGTTGCAGGGCTTCGGTTCAGCTATACTTCAGGAGATTCTTAATGATGGTTGTTTTGTAGTTTAGTTGTAATTTTGATGTGGTTTTGAGAGAACGTAAGCACAATGTTTACCTGCTCTGCCATCTTGACCAAAAATCTCTAGATACCATCTAAGCTGAATGGACCCACTGGCCCCCAACCACCCAACAGTCATGTCAGCAACATTCCTAATGAGAAATCATTCAGGTTCTGCTAAAATACCTCTATGGACAGGGAACTCACTATTTAATGAAGGAGTCTATTCTATGCTGGACTGACCTGCTGGTAAAAAAAAAAAAAAGTCATCCTCTTGTCAAAATCGACAGAGTCTACACACATATATACATATACACACTCAAATATACATACATGCATGCATGTACACAGTCACATGCATATAAACACACACATACATGTATGCACACATATGCACACCTGTATGTACACACATGTATATACCTGCACATGCATACACTCACATTCACATAGTATTCGCACATACACACATACATAAATACACATCCTGTGGAATTGATCCACTTGTGCAGTTCTGCCACCTCACAATCCATTTCCTCTTTTAAAATAGTCCTTCTGCTATTGTATCATCCTCCAAAAGACTTTTTTTTATAGACTACTTTTAGAGCAATTTTAAACTCACAGCAAAATTGAGCAGAAGGTACAAAGATTTATCAAATACCCTTGCCTCTACTCATTCACAGCCTCCCCCATTATCAATATTTCCTCCCACTCCAGAGTGGTACATTTGTTACAATTGATGAACCTACATTGACACATCATTATGACCCAAAATCCAAATGTACATTAGGGCTCACTCTTGGTGTTGTGCATTCTATGGGTTTGGACAAATGTATAATGACATGTATCCATCATATTATACAGAGTATTTTCACTGCCCTAAACATTCTCTGTGCTCTGCCTACTCACCCCTCCTCCCTCCAAACCATGGCAACTACTGATCTTTTTTTCCCATAGTTTTACCTTTTTTCAGAATGTCCTATAGTTCGAATTATATACTATGTGGCCTTTTCAGACTGGTTTCTTTCATTTAGTAAAATACACTTAAGGCTCTTCCATGTCTATGCATGACTTGACAGCTCATTTCTTTTTATTACTGAATAATAATCCATTGTATGGAGATACCATACATGTTTATCCATTCACTTGCTGAAGGATTCTTAGTTGCTTCCAAGTTTTGGCAATTACAAATGAATTTTCTGTAAACATCGTATGCAGGTTTTGTGTGAATGTAAGTTTTCAACTCTTTTGCACAAATACTAAGGAGTATGATTGCTGGATTGTATGGTAAAAGCATTTGTTTAATTTTTTAAGTTGTCAAAACTGCCTTCCAAAGTGGTGGTACCATTTTGCATTCCCACCAAACCATGAATAAGACTTCCTGTTGCTCCACATCTTTGCCAGCATTTAGTATCATCAGTGCTTTGAATTTTCGCCATTCTAGTAGGTGTGTAGTGGTATCTCATTGTCATTTTAATTTGCAATTCCCTGATGACATAGGATGTTGAGCATTTTTTCATAGGGTTATTTGCCTTCTGTATATATTTTTTGGTGAGGTGTTCAGAGTTTTTTCCCACTTTTTAATCAGGTTGTTTGTTTTCTTATTGTTAAGTTTTAAAAGTGCTTTGTATATTTGGATAACAATCCTTTATCACATTTGTATTTTGCAAATATGAGATCTGACAATTAAGTTCATGAACTTGTTGCAACAATGTTACTAACCTTTTTTGATATCAGATGAATTACTCATTATGAATTTGTACCAGCTGGACAAACAGTTAACCAAGTTTACCATTTGGAAGTGCTGAAAAGGCTGCGTGAAAACGTTAGACAACCTGAACTTTTCACCAACAATTCATGGTTCTTGCATCACAGCAATGCACCAGCTCACACAGCACTGTCTGTGAGGGAGTTTATAGCCAGTAAACAAATAATTGTATTGGAACACCCTCCCTACTCACCTGATCCGGCCCCCAATGACTTCTTTCTTTACCCAAAGATAAAGGAAATATTGAAAGGAGAACATTTTGATGACATTTAGGACATCAAGGATAACACGATGACAGCTCTGATGGCCATTCCAGAAAAAGAGTTCCAAAATTGCTTTGAAGGGTGGACTAGGAACTGGTGCCAGTGCATAGCTTCCCAAGGGGAGTACTTTGAAGGTCACCATAGTTATATTCAATAATGAGGTATGTAGCACTTTTTCTAGGATGAGTTCACAAACTTAATTGTCAGACCCCGTATTTTCTCCCAGTCTGTGGCTTGTCTTCTCATTCTCTTTACAGTGTCTTTTGCAGAGCAGATGCTTTTAATTTTAATGAAGTCTGACTTATTAACTATTTCTTTTGTAAATCGTGTCTTTGGTGTTGTATCTAAAAAGTCATCGCCAGCTCCTCAACCCCCCCTTCCCTCTGGCCACCTTCAGTTTGTTTTCTGAATCTATAAGTGTATTTCTGTTTTATTTGTTCATTTATTTTGTTCTTTAGATTCCACATATAAGTGAGATCATATGGTATTTGTCTTTCTCAATATGACTTATTTCACTTAGCATAAATGCCCTATAGGTCCATCCATGTTATCATAAATGGTGAAAAAGGTGAAGGGATTAAGAAATACAAATGGGTAGTTACAAAATTGTCACAGGGATGTAGAGTACAACATAGGGAATATAGTCAGTAATGTTGCAACAACTATGTGTGGTGCCAGGTGTGTACTAGACTAATCAGGGGGATCACTGCATAAGTTATATAAATGTCTAAACTTTATGCTGTACACCTGAAACTAATATAAAATAATATTGAATCCCAACTGTAAATGAAAAAAATAAATAATTTACAAAATAAAAAGTCATCGCCAAACCAAAGGTCATCTAGTTTTTCTCCTATGTTCTCTTCTAGGAGTTTTATGTTTTGGCATTTTACATTTAAGTCTATGATCCCTTTGGAGTTAATTTTTCTGAAGAGTACAAGGTCTGTGTCTTCATTCTTTTTTCTTTCTTTCTTTTTTTTGTATGTGGGTGTTCAGTTGTTCCAGCACTACCTATTGAAAAGACTATATTTTCTCCATTGTATTGCCTTTGCTACTTTGTCAAATGTCAGTTAAATATTTTGTGTAGGTCTATTTGGGGGCGCTCTATTCTGTTCCATGGATCTAGTTGTATATTCTTTTGCCAGTGCAATTCATCTTGCTTATTGTAGCTATATAGTAAGTATTGAAGTCAGGTAGTGTCAGTCCTCCAACTTTGTTCTTCTCCTTCAATATTGGCTATTATGGGTCTTTTTCATCTCATAAAAATGTTAGAATCAGTTTATCAATATCCATAAAATAACTTGCTGGGATATTGATC
This sequence comes from Rhinolophus sinicus, assembly GCF_036562045.2. NCBI lineage: Eukaryota > Metazoa > Chordata > Mammalia > Chiroptera > Rhinolophidae > Rhinolophus > Rhinolophus sinicus. Next base: position 64,618,811 of record NC_133755.1, on the reverse strand, counting down.
AGGATTGTGTTGAATATATGTATTAAATTGGGAAGAATTGACATCTCAACAATATTGAGTCTTCCTATCCATGAACATGGACTACCTCTCCATTTGTTTGGCTCTTAATTTCATTCATTGGTTTTGAAGTTTTTCTCATATAGATCTTGTACATATTTTGTTAAATTTATACCTAAGTAATTCATTTTTGGGGTACTGTAAATGGCATTGTGTTTAATTTCAAATTTAAGTTATTCTTTGCTGGTATGTAGGAAAATAATTAACATTTTTATGTTAACTTTGAATGTTGAAAACTTGCTGTAATGTATATTAGTTCCAGGAGTGGTGTGCGTGTGTGTGTGTGTGTGTGTATGTGTGTGTGTGTGAATTCTTTCAAATTTTCTGTGTAGACAATCATGTCATCTGTGAACAAAGATAGTATTATCACTTCATTTCCAATCTGTATACCTTTTAGTTTTCTTCTCTTGCTTATTACATTAGCTGGGACATCCATTATAGTGTTGAAGAGGAGTGGTGAGAAGGGACATTGCCTTGTTCCTGATTTTAGCAGAAAAGCTTCTAGTTTCTCACCATTAAGTATGTTAGCTGTAGGGTTTGGGGTTTTTTGTTTTTTTTTTGTTTTGAAAATGTTATTTTTCAGATTCAGGAAATTACCCTCTATTTCTAGTTTGTTGAGTGTTTTCATTATGATGGGTGTTGGATTTTGTCAGTTTTTCTGCATCTATTGATGTGAGGGTGTGATTTTTTTTTTTGATTTTTTTTTTAGCCTATTGATGTGATGGGCTACATTAATTAATTTTTAAATGTTGAATGAACCTACTTGGTCATGGTATATAATTTTTTAAAACATTGTTGTGTTCTATTTGCTAATATTTTGTTGAGGATTTTTGCATCTGTGATGATGACAGATACTGGGCTGTAGTTTTCTTGTAATTTTTTTGTCTTGTTTTGGTGTTAGGATAATGCTGGCCTCATAAAATGAGTTAGGAAATATTCCCTCTGCTTCTGTCTTCTGGAAGAGATTGTAGATAATTGGCATAATTCTCCATTAAATGTTGGGAGAATTCACTAGTGAACCCATCTGGGCTGGTGCTTTCTATATTGGAAAGTTATTAATTATTGTTCAATTTTTTTAATAGATAGAAACCTATTCAGATTTTCTACTTATTCTTGTATAAGTTTTAGCAGATTGCATCATTCAAGGAGTTGGTCCATTACACCTAGCTTATGAAATTTGTGAGCATAAAATTATTCATAATATTCCTTTGTTATCTTTTAATGTCCATTGGATGTGTAGTGATGTCCCTTCTTTCATTTCCGATAGTAGTAATTTGTATCTTCTCTCTTTTTTTCTTAGTTTGCTTAGCTCAAGGCTTATCAACTTTATTAGTCTTTTCAAAGAACCAGCTTTTGTTTTCTTTGATTTTCTCTACTGATTTCCTATTTTTAATTTCATTGATTTCTGCTTACTTTGAATTTTCTTTTTCAGCTTACTTTGAATTTAATTTGTTCTTCTTTTTCTAGTTTCCCAAGGTTGAAGCTTAAATTATTGATTTTAGATCTTTATTTATTTCTAATATATGCATTCAGTGCTATAAATTTCCCTCTGAACACTGCTTTCACTGCTTCCCAAACATTTTGATAAGTTGTATTTTAATTTTTATTTATTTCAAAATATTTTTTAATTTCTCTTGAGGTTTTTTTCTTTGACCCATGTGTTATTTAGAAGTGTGTTGTTTAATCTCTAACTATTTGGGGATTTTCCAGTTATCTTTTTGTTATTGATTTCTAGTTTAATTTCACTGTGGTCTGATAGCAGGCATTATATGGTTTTTATTTTAAATTTGTGTTTTGTGGCCCAGAATGTGATGTCTCTTGGTGAATGTTTTATGTAAGCCTGAAAAGAATGTGCCTTCTGCTGTTGTTGGATGAAATAGTCTGTAGATGTCAATTAGATTCAGTTGACTGATGGTGTTGTTGAGTTCAAATATGTCTTGACTGATTTTCTGCCTGCTGGCTCTGTCAATTACTGATAGAGGGGTGCTGAAGTCTCCAACTAAAGACTTTTAAATCTAGATTAAACAAATGCAGAGCACAGAATAGTCCTTTGCCATGGGGCTCCCAGCACCCTAGACATTTATTTATTCAGGAACTGTTTGGTGAATACTGTGTCTCAGCCATGTTTATAAGTATTAAGATACAGTGGTGAACAAGATGGACAAGGTCCCTGCCCTTCTGGAGCTGGTATTGTGGTGGTGGTGGTGGAGGAGGGGGGAAGCGTGTAAACAAAGAATTAACAAATACCCTTCCAGGTGCTTCAAGCAGAATGAAGAAAATTAAGGGGTAGTGGGAGAGGGGAATGGTGTTTTAGACAGAGGCCTCAATGAAGAAATGAAGCAGTCATACAAGGGGGAAAAGTGTGTTCCAGACGGGGCACAACAAGAGCCAGGGCCCTGAGGAGACTAAGCTTGGACATTTGAAAAAGGTCAGGAAGACCAGTGTGGCCAAAAGAAGGTGAAGGGGAGGCAGAAGAGGGGTAGTGGAAGTCAGCAAGCTGGCTGTTCAGGGAGACCTCATGGGCCAGTGTGGCGTCTGAATTCTAATGGAAATGCAGTGTGGAGCCTCTGGTGGTTTTAAACTAGAGGGTGATATGGTCATATTTATTCTTATAGGAAGATCACTGGGCCTACTGGGGGAGGCAGGGGACTGGTGGGAGGCATGGGAGTGTCTCAGGAAGAGATGAAGGTGGTGTAGAGCAGGATGGACTCTTTTCCTTCTGGAATCACATCCTTGTGAATGACAAACATAATTACATTATTCTTAAAGATCGGGAAAGGGAGGTAACAAAAAGGTAACTTACTTAACCTAGAGATAAGAAAACTTTTTTATATAATGAAGATACAGATAGAATGTTCTCTATAAGACTTGTGCTAATTTGTATGTAAAAACTTATTCCTAATATGTGTAGGCCTGTGTGTGTGTGTGTGTGTGTGTGTGTGTGTGTGTGTGTGTGTCTATATTCAGTGAGGGAGGGAGAGAGAGGCTGAGTATTTAAAGGATTAGACAGAGAACTCTCATTCACTTGTGGTGGAAACGTAAGATGGTACAACCACTGTGGAAAATAGTTCAGCAGTTTTCAAAGTTAACCACACCACTTATGAGCCAGCCATTCTAGTCCTACATATTTACCCAGGAGAAATGAAAACACGTTGTCTACACAAAGACTGCTACATGAGCGTTCACAGCAGCTTTATTTGGAACAACTCCAAACTGGAAACAACTCGAATGTCAAGAACTGATGAATGGATGAACAAAGTATGGTTACAGCCATACAATGGAATACTGCTCAGCAATAAAAAGAAATGACCTACTGAACCCATACAATGATACAGATGAGGCACAAAATCATTAAAGAAGTCAGACAAAAGAATGCATGCTGGATGATTTCATTTATATAAAATTTTTGGAAATGCAAACTAATTTCTAGTGACAAAAAGCAGACCACTGGTTTCCTGGGGTCAATGAGAAGCAAGCAAAGGACTCCAAAGGGGAAGGAGCAAACATTTAGGGGTCACGGGCATCATGCTATCCAGATTGTAGTGAAGTGTCACAGGTATACGCATGTGTCAAAACTTGTCAAAGTTATAAAAAGAAAGTTAAGACAGCTCTTCACGTAAAACAAATAACTATCTTGTGAAATATACATTTTTGAGCCTGAAGAAAGATTGAACATACTTAGTTCAGAAACAGTACATCTACTTTGATCTGATTCTACTTTGCTGCTTCCCTTCCTGATCTGACTCTTCCTGATGCAGTCTGACTTTGTATCCACCGTGCCACGCTGTGCTCTGCTGAGGGAACAAATCCAAAACACGAGCATCTGAAACAAAAATTTATTTTTCATGCAAACTAGTCCTTTGCAATTTGGCTAAAGTCACTAATCCAGGTCCCCTCATCCCATGACTCAGGCTAGTGGATCTGTCACCACCACCGCCATGATTGCTGGCTGCTGTGGCAGAGGGAAGGAGACTCCTGGAAGGTTCCCCAGGAGCAGTTAAATGTTTCAGCCAGAAGTGACATGCATCATCTTGCTTACAAAGTTTCCCACAACTCATTGCTCAGAATGAGACTCATGGCCACACCTAATCCCAAAGGGGCCAGGAAGAAAAATGTTATGCAGGTGTGGGGTTGAAGGCCCTCCTTTTCCACTGACCCCCTACCATCACATCCCCAGTAGGAAATGGTACCCAGAGTTAAGTCATAGAAGATAAACTAACCCACAAGCCACGGATGACTTATCCTGCTCTTTTGCAGGGAGCACTCCTTGTTAAACCTTCCCCACCTCCTCCTTTGCTAAGACTATTTGGCCACAGGTAAAGTAGACACCTGGCAGTTCTCCAGAAGGTTGGAGCTGAGTGGCCAGCCAGCCTTGTAATGTGGTCTGGGAGATGTGCCATCTTCCTCCATGAACAGGTTGGTAACTCAGAGAGAGTGTTGGGCCCCTGGACTAGGTGGACCTGGGGAACTGAGCTCACCTGGATGCTAACACCTCAGCTGCTTGCAAATATCCATCCTTTTCTAATCATTTTTATGCGATAACAACCACACATGACCTCATGATGGTGGCTCCTCAGAGAAATTTAGGGGCAGTTGCCAAATCAAGATTGGACATGGACGAAATCCAAAATCAAGGCCCTTGTTCAGGGAGGGGCTGCCTGGCCAGAGTCTGGGCTACGCCTAGCAGGGCAGTGGCAGGAGAGGACCCAGTCAGCGGTCTCCTGAGCCTGCATCTCTGAGGTGGCCTCCAGGCGGGGTGTGCATTTCACATTTCCTGGAAGCAGTCTGTCTGTCTGTCTTAAGAAGCACACAAATACTGAAAGAAAACCCAAATCATCCCCCAGAGTTTGCAGGGCTGCCTGTCAGTGCTCGGCCTACTGTCCGCCCACCACCATGTGTGCTAATGGAAATAATAGCTTTGATTCACAACTGAACCCCAGAAATCCTGCATCCCGTGATGACGCCTGCTGCTCCTCTGTATGTCACTGACTGACCTGCTGCTGCCTTTCTGGTAGATGAAGTGGTTTCCATCCATTTGTTTTGTTTAAAAAAATAGAAAATCAGAAAGGACAAGAAGTTGGTGTACCTGAATAAATAATAGTGTTTAATCTTTCTTGTTCAATTCTAGAAATTCTTCAGAAGGATGTCAGAGTTTGCAGAGATTTTATGTGAATGCATTTCATTTACTCTAATAATCTGTGGTAGCACTGGTTTGTTCTACAGAAAACAAGCCAGAGGCCTGTTGGAAAAACAAATGCAGGGCAAAGCCCTAACCGGACAAAGCCGTTGCACAGCCCAGCCCCGATGGAGGGAGCAGGGCTGTTCTGGTTTCTTATCTCTGCCTTTCTGCCTTTTGGTCTAATCGCCTTTGAAGGAATTTTAAAGGAATTAATGTTATGCTACAAGTCCTACTGGGGTAGCAGGGTCTTCTGACTTCAATGAAAAGATGATGGCATTGGGCTGAGGTGGCAAGGGAACCGGGTCACACATTGCAGCCTCTCAGGTGCTGAGTCCAGAAAAATGTGTAAAGAACTGAAACCTCAGCATTTTAATCCTCCCTCAGTTGACAATATTAAACCCAGTTAACTCTGCCTCAGCTCTGTGATAGTTTGTGTAGGGAAGATGGCTTCTCTCCTAGAAGAAATGTGAGTGCCACCCGGAGGCCTGGTCAGGTCTCCATTCTACATCCAGGCTCCGCTGAGGACTTGGAGTTGAGACTTGACCCTGCCTGGTCTGGAGCCTCCCTTTTGACCGTGGGAGCAGCTGCACACTGGGCTCACGGCCACTTGTCAAGTGCAGGTTGGCAGCACACTTAGAATGTGGAGCGTTCTGGGGGCACCAGCAACATTTGGCTCTGGATACAGGACAAATGCAACAAAGTCTGCACCCTCATGGTCCATTGTCAGGGAGGTAAAATAGCAAATAGAGGCTAAAGGCAGCCTGCATACATAGTTGTGTGATGCGTGACGGGACAGAGCAGAGGAGAAAAAAGCAAAGTCTTCCTAGAACACTCATCAAGCTTTCAGAGAGGAAATGGTTTCCAAACAGGCCTAACAGTATGAGAGTCTCATGGGGAGGGAGGGCGGAGGGCTGTATGGCCCAGTGGAAACAGGAAGGGATGTGGCCTGTCCTGCTTCAGCTGCCAGGAAGCTTGTTACCTTCTCTCATTGCTAAGCCTGCCCTGGGGCGGGCCAGAGTGAGCCTGTCTGAGACGCCACTGAGCACCCAGGCTCCCCTGCGGTCTCCCAACTGCTCTCTCGTGCTGCTCAATCTCGTCATTAAAGCTGTCCTTACTCCTAGGGTAACCCGTCCCCACATACTAATGCCACCCCCACTCAGGGTCAGAAAGTCCATGCAGATACCATCTTCCCCTCCGCAGTGCCAGCGCTGGAAGTCAGGGTCCTGGCCTGGGCTGTGGTGCTGGAAAAATCTTTCCTTGCCTGTGTAGAGGAGAGCTCGCCCTCTGCTGGCGGGGTCCTGTGTGCTCGGCCTTCCCACCTCCCCACCCTGCTCAGGAAATACTGCTAGAATTATTGCAAGGATGAGAGACACCCTTTGGGAGCCGGTCCCCTGGGGTCCTGTCCACTGACAGAGATGAAAGGCCCACCAAGGGCTCTGAGGCAGCTGAGCAGCATCGTCCGGAGGGAAATGAGCTGCCTGGACAAGGCAGCATCTGGGCAAGCGATTGCATTTTTTTTATGCCCTAATGGCCTTGTTAAGTTTCACACTTCCATCGCTGTGGCTCTTGGTGTATTTTTCATTCCTTTTTTCTTTCTTAGTTCCCATAAAGCAGCTTAGCTGTCTCTTTGGTACATCAGACTTGCATAGTTTGGATTCCCCGGGCTGACTGAAGAATGTCCTCTGAGTCAAACCTTTCTACCTCGATTCCCAGTTATACCTTAAAAGCAGGACGGAGCCTTGTAGTTTCTGAAGACCCCATTAGTTGGTGTGAAATGTTATCTTGTTGGCTTTTAGGGCCCTGCTATTTGATTTGATTGTATTAGGTTATCTAGAAATCTTCAGTGTTTCCAGTAAGAATATATTGAAGTTCAGTTCTTGGCACCTTCCCTCACAGAATTCTTCTCGTCTATTAAATGAATGCCTGGTTTGCCTTTCACTTGTACATGTTTCCAACATTTCTGTCAACTTTTCCAAAGAAGTCTGTTGGGATGTGCTTTCATTTTTCCATCCCACACTTGTTTATCAGAAACACAGTGTGTGTGTGTGTGTGTGTGTGTGTGCATGTGTGTATGTCTGAAGCTCATATAGAAGGTCTTCACGGTCAAAGATGGCAATGGCAGCACTCTTACTGTGCAGGTATGGCCTGGGACTGGGAAATCTCATGAGAGATCAGAGTGAAATGTGCTGCACTGACTCTTGCCACCCAGTGAATCACCCCAAAATTCAGTGGCTTAAAACAACAATCACTTCATCTTGCTCATGTTATGCCTGGGTCCTGTGGGTCAGGACCTTGGGCAGGGCATGCCTGGGAGGCTGTCTCTGTTCCAGCGTGCTGGGGGCATCAGCTGAGTGGATGGAGGCTGTGGGTGGTGGGCTGGCTGGGCCGGGCCATCTGGACGTGGGCTTGCTCGCGTTGGCAGTAGATGCTGACTGTTGGCCGGAAACTCAGTTGGGCTGTTTCTCAGACACTAGCACGTGGCCTCTCCATTGGTCTGTACATGGACGAGCTTGGGCTTCCTCACAGCATGGTAGCTGGGTTCTAAGAGTGAGTCCACGGCATCTTCATGATGTGGCCTTGAGGTCCTGAGTCACATTTCCACTGTGATCTGTTGTCGGAGGCTGTCACAAGGTCTCTTGGCACACGGGGAGGGAACATGGCTCTTAACAAGGAGAGTGCCAAAGTCACTGTAAGAAGACAGTGTTGTGACTGTATTTGGAAAACTCAATTTGTCACATTACCCAAGGTCCCCTTTTAGCTCTGTGAGTTCTCACTCTTTCCTTGAGTTCAGTCAGAACATTTCTTGTCTGTTACTGCTCCCTCTAGTTCAGTACTTTTTAATTAAGTGCAAAAATAGATTCTGTTTTATCTGCTATCCCCAAGGAGTCTTGCTTTCCAGCTCCCACTGACGTCCTGGGCCAGCAGCTACAGCCTGGAGTGTGGGGCACCCGCAGACCAGACTCCACAGCCTGCCCCAGCCGGCCACTGGTCAGTGTTAACATCCACACTCGCCCCTCCGCCTCCTCATTTATCAGTTGAATTAAACCATCCTTTTCTAAAGGAAGAGGGCATAGGCTGTTTTCAGAACCTGCTGAAAGCCATATATCCACACCTACTCCCAACTTTGCAATTCCAGGGCTGTCACAGACCCCCGAAACCATCCACAGACCACTGATTGAGACCCATGGACTTGCTCATCTCTGAGGTCCTTCGGTTCAAACCGTGGCCATGGGAAACAGATCTTTCAAGAATTCTTGTTCCTGCTTTGGGTTTGCTGACAGCCCCCTGCAGCTCAATGCCACACAGGTGATGTGTCCTCTCAGGCCATATATGTCATCACAGCCTGTGAGAAGGGTGGCTTCATTCTTATTACCTGTGAGGACCATTGTTTTAGAAGAAAAGATAAGACCCTGGTGCTTTTCCTTTGGCTGAGAGGTGCTCCCTTCTTTTCCAACATAGTGAAAAGCAGCTAAGCAACTATGAAGTGACATCCGAGGATCGCTCAGACCAAGACTTATTCTTGGAGAAAGCTAGCGCTGTGTCCAATATCTCCATGGTACCAAATGCCTGCATTGTAACGATATTGACAATGATGGTGATGGTGACACCTGATAAATGTGGCATTTCCCTGGTGTCAGGCATCTAACGTATTATTTCATTTGATCCCCACAACTCTCTATGTTAGGTAGTATTGTTACCCCCATTTCACAGATGAGGAAACTGAGGCACAGAAAATTTGAGTTAGTTATTAAAGGGTACATGGCTGGTAAGTAGTGGAAACCTGGTGAGAGCCCAGGCAGTCTGCTCCCTGCTCTGTGTCGCTTCCTTTTCCCTCCATTATCCAGAGTCTTAGTCTGCTCTCTCGGCTTCAGAGCAAGTGTCTTGGAGCCCAGCGCACACCCCAGCAAGACTCCACCACATGTCTTCCGAGCGGTGCTCATCCCTCCTTTACTCAGCACCTGCTGACAGTGGGCTGCCCTGCTTGTGGCCTTTGTAACGCCCATCCAGGGTGCTGTGACCCTGGCCTCACCTGCTGTGTGGAGTGACCACACCATGGGACCATGCTGCAGAAGTTGGATGTGTGGCCGGGGCAGGCCCACCAGGCTCTGGTCCTGCTTGTTCAGTGTCTTCATGGAGTGCTGGCCCTGATGGGGCCTGGGACACAAGTGCGTGCAGCCCAGTTCTGCCCTCGGAACGCTATGATGGCCTGTGGGGCTGGGAGGAAAGAGGATGAGGAGAGGAATCGGGGATGCCAGAGTTCCATTCCTCTAATGGATCAGTGGTCACAAAGGACGGGCCCAGTTACGCCGCCCAGACCGGCTGAATTAACTCTCAAGGTGGCACCCAACATCTGCCACTGAGAAAGATTCCTCTGATGGAGGCTGATCTCAGTCAGCACCACAGCCCTCATCGAACATCTAGTGAGTTCTGGGCCAGACGGGAGGCATACAGGATGATGTCTGTTACCAAATCAGAAAGGGGGTGGCCACACGTGGTTACAAAAGCAGCCGGCACGCCAGCCGTGTGCTCAGTACTAGCGAGCGATGTGTGCAGACACGTCCAGACTCCATGCAGGGAGCCACCTCCCAACTGGCAGGAGAGTGTTTTGCAGAGAAGGTGGAGCTTGGTCCAAGGAGGACCTATGGGATAGTTCAGGCCAGTTCAGACGTGGAGGTGTGATGTGTTCAGAAGGCAGTAAGTGAAGACTGGTGAAACTCAGCAAACACTGAGTACTGCTTTCAGAACGTTAGCCAGGCCCTGGTGTGGGTGGCAGAGGGACATGAGGGTCCAGCCAGAGGCCTCCAGTGATGCTGGTGATGAAGGAAGAATAAACCCTCTGTCTGTTCACTCATTCACCAACTGCACTGGGAATGGCGGGGGGCGTGGCAGGTACAGGAAGCCGGGGATTCAGCATCCAGAGACCTGGGTCCCAGGCCCGATCCACCTACCTCATCTCTCTGAACTTGAACTTCCTCACTTGTAAATGAGGCAACTATGTCCCTTAAACAGCTGTTCTGTAGAGTACTGTTTTGGACTGAATATTTGTGCTCCCCTCCCCCATTTATAAGTTGAAGCTCTAATGCCCAGTGTGAGGTGGGGCTTTGGGGGATAATTAGGGTATGACGAAGTCATGAGGGTAGGGCCTCATGATGGGATTAGTGGCCTTATAAGGAGAGGAAGCTGGCGCTCTCTCTCCACATGTACACACGAGGAAAGGTCATGCGAGCACATGAGAGAGGGTGCTGTCTGTAAGCCAGGAAGAGAGCCCTCACCAGAAGCTGCCCGTGCTGGCCCTCTCATCTTGGATTTCCAGACCTGTGAGAAAATAAATGTCTGTTGTTTAAGCTGCCCAGTCTGTGGTATTTTGTTGTGGATGCCTGAGCAGACTTATACAGATTTTGGTACAAACACCTGCAAATGTGGATGCAGCTTTGGAGCCAGACAGTAGGAGAGGCTAGAGAGTTTCGAGTTGTGTGCTTGGTATATGGACGCTAAAGGTGATTCTGGTGAGAGCTCGGAAAGAAAAGAAGAAAACTGGAGAGAAAGCTTCCAACTTCTGAGAGAATAAATAAATAATCATCATCATGAACTGAATGCTGGTAAAAATACGCATGTTAAAGAATATTCTGGTGAGATCTCAGATGGAAGTGAGGCATGTGCTATGGAAACTGGAAGGAAGGCAGTCCTTACTATAAAGTGGCAAAGAATTTAGCTGAACTGTGTTCTCGTGTTTTGTGGAAGGTAGAACTTGTCAGCAATAAAATTGGATATTTAGCTGAGGAGCTTTCTAAGCAAAGTGTTGAAGGAGTGGCTTGGTTCCTCCTGACTGTTTATAGTAAAATGCAAGAGGAAAGAAATGAAGAATTGAGGAAGGAATGTTTAATCAAAAATTCTTAGCCTGTCCATATTGTAAAAATCAAGACAGTATATTGTTCTGAAGAGAACACTAAGGGTGTGGCTGAAAAGCATTTGATAGAGGGACCACAAGTATGACTCAGGGACTTAACCAGCCATCTCAGCAGAGGCCAGGAACAAAGATGACAGTATATCAGCAAAGACACTGTCATTTTGAGCTAAAGGGGACAGAGAAAGCAGGATGGAGTGAAGGATGGCTGTAGGATTCTTGGATGCTACAGGGCTGGGTCATAGAGCTTCTTGGCTACAAACATGCGCTGTTCTTCAAGGAAAGGGTTGAGGTACCCCAAAGGCGAATCAGAGACCATCAGGGCCACCACCCCAGTTTCAGTAGGCCAGGGGACTTCTGTCTGAAGCTTTGGGGTTGAGCCTGGAAGGGAGGCATTGAACCAAAGAGGATTCTTCTCAAACTTTAGGATCTAATGGGACACGTCACTCCTTTCTCTTCCTATTTTTCCCTTTTGGAACAGGAATGTCTATCGCATGCCTGCCCCACCATTGCATCTGGGAAGCAGATAACTTGTTTGCTTTCACAGGGTCACAGCAGGAGAGGAAATTTGCTTGAGGATGAATCATAGCTCGAGTTTCACCTATGTCTGATTTGGGTGATATTTAGATTAGACTTTGGAATTTAGGATTGGTGCTTAGAATTGAGACTTTTAGGGCTGTTGAGAAGGACATGAATTTAGGGGAGGGGTGTAAGGGCAGACTGTTACAGACTGAATATTTGTACCCCCACACCCAAATTTGTATGTTGAAGCCCTAACCCCCTATGTGATGGTATTTGGAGATGAAGCCTTTGGGAGGTTAAATGAGATTGTGGCACCCTCACAGTGGGACTAGGGGCCTTATAAGGGACAGAGAGAGAGCTCTCTTTCCCTGCCCATGCAATGAGGAAAGGCCATGTGAGGACACAGCGAGAAGGCAGCCATCTACAGCCGGGAAAACAGCCCTCACCAAGGACCTAACCATGTATGCCGTCTGATCTCAGACTTCCAGCTTTCAGAACTATGAGAAAATCGATGTCTGTTGTGTTAGCCGCCCAGTCTATGGTATTTTGTTGTGGCAGCACAAGCCAACTGGGATGGGTACATTAAAATAGAAATGGCATACAAAATGGCAGGCACATGGTGAACGTTCTTGTTTATTTGCTTGGCTTTATTTCCTCCTCTATAAAACAAAGGTGTGTGGATGCTGGTGTTACAGCCTACCTGACTGAGAAGGAAATTAGAGAGTCGGGCCTTTGGAGGGGTCAAGGCCAGCCACATGAAAGAGAGCGGATAAATGGATAGGTTGTGGAGAAGCCAAGCATGAGTTACCATCATCTGCAAGCTTGGGAAACAGAGCCTCCACCCAGGTGTGGACCACACAGTCCTGAGCAGCCTGGGGCTGCCCTCTGATGAGGAGCAAGACAGAGGTGTCAGGTGCTGGCCTGAAAGTCTCTCTTAAAACTGGAGCTCCCAACCCTCTTCCCCTCCGCCCACATTCCCCTCTTCCGTCTTGGCTTCACTCCCCTCCTTCTCTGTCCCTCGGCCCCCTGAGCTCACCTGGCCACTCATCTAGGAGCAGGAACTGGGGACATGATCACCTCTGGCTCTTTCTAACTGAGGCTGGGTGGAGGGTGCTCACCGGTCCTCCATCTCAGAGTTTCTGGCGTCTTTTGAGGGTTTTATTTCTGTGATTTTTGTCTGAAAAGAATGTTGAGATGAAGTTGCAGATTAAAGACCTAGAGCTCATTTAAGAAGCGAGAGATTCTTGTACCACAGAAGGGAGAATGGAAGAGCCAACCCTGTGTTGAAGCTTCAGGCAAGAGAATATTAGCAAGAGAAGAGACCGAGAGTCTAGGAGTGTTTGCACCTGGGACTGGGAGAAGGGAGCAGTGCTAGAAAAAAGAATACAACAGCTGTCCAGAAAGGCAGTGGAGGAAACCATAATACAGTGTCAAGGAGTCCAAGAGAGGGGGACACCTTAATTGGGAGGACATATGGAATGCCAGTGCCCTGGAGATGTCAGGTTTGGGGTGACGAGTGGCCCAGCTGAGGTGGGCCCACCCATGTCTCTTCTGGTCACCACCTTACTGTCACCATATTCATTCACTATATTTGCTGGGAGCTGGAAAGAGCACCTGGTGCTTTCCACTCAGCAAACTGAGTTTGAATGAAACAGAAAACCTGTATGTCTATTGAGGCTTGCTTTTTACAACCTCCCTACCCTTCGGCCAGAGACCCATGTGTTTCTTAAGTTTGGAGCTCCCGAGGCGTCCTCAGTAACTGGTCAAGACTGGCCTGTTTCAGGGACTTGGAGAACATTTTCATCGCATTACTGCACAAGAGGCTCCCAGAGGTCCATGGGTCCTATTTGTTTCTTCCTTTATGGGTGAAGGATAAGATGTGCTGAACTTCCTCAGACCTAGCCTGTACTGACAAGACACAAGTGCTTGCTGGGGCCAGCGGAGTGGGTGAAGAGCTCGGGGCCTATCCCAGCATAACTCAGAATCCTAACAGCTACTCTCTGCTGAGAGCTTACTACGTGCCAAGCACTTGCTAGGTGCTCTACGTGTCATCATCATGAGTCCTCCCAAAAGCACTGAGGGGACACTCTCAAGCTCCCATCTTGAAGAGCAGCCCAGAAAAGTGAAGTTCTGCCCCCTGTCACCAGGGTGAGATGTGACCAGCCAACTTACTGTTTTATCATCATGCAATCCCCATCAGAGTTCTGTGATCATTCTGTGTAGGTACCTTATGCCTGTCTATGAAAGGACTTAAACAAATGAAAGTCCCAACTGTGTGTTCTATGGTGTCTCCTACTTATTGAATGCCATACTGGGGTTACGGGCCTTGTCTTCTTCAGTTCTCATGACAAAGCAGTAGAGCTGCAGTTAAACTTGGAATTGAGCCCTGGGTTCAAATCCAGATTGTTCAACTTACTAGTTAATTACTCTGTGTCTGTTTTAAGAGCCTAATGAGCTAATGTATGTACAACATTTAGAGCAATGTCTGGCCCTATTCTTAAGAAATAGTTTCTAGGATAATGGGAGAGAGGGAGAGAGAGAGAGAGAGAGAGACAATGTGTGTGTGTGTGTGTGTGTGTGTTCCATTTTACATATGAGGAAGCTGAACCTAAAAGCCGTTAAGCAACTTGTCAGGCAACAAGTAAATGACATTGACACCAGCTCATTTTTCTCCAAGGCTGTCATGATGCAGGCTGTACGTCTTAAAGTTCCTCAGGGTGACAGTACCCTCCACTTCAGGAGCTCTTTCCTGCTCTGTTGATCTTGGCTGGTCACTCAAAACCACTTGCCAAGAGGCCCAGCTCCTGAGTGTTTGCTCCATTTCTGAGTCTGGCAAGGTTTTATGATCACAATACCCGTGGCTCCACTTTGAAGGACCTGGATCCCAGTATCTCTAACTCCCGCTTTTCTTCTGCCCGTTCTGCTCCCTTTTCAAAGGGTCCAGCACAGTGTCACAGTCAGGGCACTGAGCAGGGGCTTCACTGCTAATAGTTTCATTCATTGGAAAGAGCAAGAAAAGCAGCTCCATACAGCAGGCACCTCTCCATCAAAAACAAAAGCCCGAGGAAGCCCAATCGGACTGGCATCTGGTTATCTACTGCTGCCTTTTCCTGTTATTTCCATGAATTAATCATCTTTATCGTCTGTCTTTTGTGAGTGCAGTATTTTTGAAGATGTGTTTTAAAGTTTAAAATAGTGCATCGCTAAATGCACAATTTTTGTCTCTTTTAATTAGCTGAACCCCTTCCTCTTTATTTATTATAGCTCTTCTATTCCTCTGAAAATTGCTTTCTGCAAATGCTTTGCATATTTATATTGTTATACTATAACCTTCTCTGCCCTTATAGTAACTGTGTTTTCAAGCATAACCAGAGAGGCACCTTTCCCCATCAAAAATTTAACAGGGCATAGCTCTTAATTACCCTTTCCCCATCTCCAGCAAGAAACTGTCCAAACATAAAATTCCAGTCAAAAAGCTTCCAGGTGTGACTTGCGGCCTGGGAGCCAGACTCAATCAAGATAAGGACGTACTGTGCCTTGGTTTTATATTTTGAATATCTAAAGGCTCCTTAAAGCTCCCAGCATTGTTTGTCATGCCAAATTCATGTGGGTCAGGCCTCAGACCATGCTTCAGTCTCACCATGTCCTTGCTAAATGTGTCACTACTGGTCCTTCCAATAGGTGTGTGAGAATTCTAGAGCCTCCCTCGCCAAGCACTGCCCTTCCTGGAGCCTCTGGGCCCTTCCACGGTTTCCTGACTGCCCGTAGGTTCATGTGGCATCTGAGAAGTATTTGGCCATCTTCCTAACTCATTCTGCGTCCTTTATTGCTCTGTCTGCTGCATCAGCCACAATACTGATGTTAGTTGACAGCTTGCTAATGGGTGAGAATAAGCATAGGGTTTGGCACAAAGTCGAGGCTGGAAACCAAAAGGAATTTGCCATGGCCACACAGGCACAGAGCCAGCGCAGGGCACACGTCTCGCCACTTCCTGTCTCCAGCTGGCAGGAGCTGTTATCACCTTCCCTCTAAACGCCTTGTTACCATCACCAGTGCCACCTGTGGCCCCACGTTCCGACTCAGGCGCCTCAGAAGCTCCGCCACCTCCAAGGCCCTCAGCTTCCTGTTCCCCTCCCATCCCACCACCTCAGCCTCCAGCGCAGCTCCTGGCAGTTCCCACTGTCCACCAAGCGAACTTCAAGCCCCTCAGTGGCCCTCAAGGCCACCAAAATGTGCTGTCCCCTGCCTTTCTCATCTCACCAGGCACTGCACACCTTTTGACAAGGTCTGCTCCTTCCACACTTTCTCATTCTTCACCTGGAGCACCTCACCCGCCAGCCCATGCCCTCTCGTTACGTCTGTATCAGCCCAGTTTTCAAGGCCACCACAACTGCCCCTCCGAGAAGGCCACCTCCTCCTTTAGAATCTAATTAATAGCAAAACTTCTCCCTGGTTCATCACATCCAGTACCATTATGTTCAAAGCAACAGGCTGCAATTTTTCCTTTATGTTTCATCTCAAATGAAAAAGAAACAATGTTTGACATAATAAGTCAAACAATACAAAAGTGTGTAATAACAGAAGCTAAATACTACCCCTGGCCTCGCGCCTGTGCCAGATGTTCACGGCCTGGAGGTAGCGTTTCTGTGTTTTCCTCCGTCAGTCTACCGATGCTCCCAGGTGTCAACACATGATCTGAACATGACCGAGACAACTGTCTCCTGGGTCTCAGCTCATGCAAATGTCATTTCATGCACCTGGCAGAGTGAAAAATGTGTGATTGTGTTTGATCCTTTGTTCTCAAAGGTAAATGGTTCTCAGTTACCCTTCTGACGTTGAGAAAAGCTGCACCCATCCCATGTGGGCAGTCAGTTTAGGATTCTGCAGGTTGAGATTTTCCTGGATTACGCAGACTAAGCCTTGCAAATTAAGTTTGTGTCTCCGTGCTGCCTACTATATCTGGCCTAGGGTTCAGTGCATGCCTGACCAATGATTTTAAATATTGCCCTAAGCAAAAAAAAAAGTTAAGAAGATAAATCTGTCTGAAAGAAATGGTGCCATGGCCACCTCCTTTAGTATGGGTCAGTGAAGGAGACAACTTGATAGAAACGTGGCACGTATAGGTCACATTTACAGGTTTGCTTCATTTTAATGACATGAACTGTACCCCTGAAACATTTAGTAACACATTTTATAAATCAAATTCTATTCCCTTTGGCTTCTTATAATTTCAGAAACAGTTTTCCATAATTTCTGATTGACTTTTAACTGGCAATAGTTCTTAATTTAAGCTTTAAATTTCTTTTTCCTCTTGCCAAGTTTTTATATTAATGTTCTGTAAAACAATTAAGGCCCCAAGGGCAGCCCCTATATTAAACTTAACAAAAAAACTATTATTTTATCATTCATAAAACATTTTACAGTTTTCCTATAATGAATGAACACCTTCAAATCTTTTTTTAACATTAGATTTCCAGATGATTTTTTTCAAAGTAGGATATGACTTTATTTCAAGGTGTGTATACACAATGTGTGTGTGTGCGCCCGCTCACGTGCATGCACAAACATGTAGCTTTTCTTAATGTAACTCATAAGCCCTTTATTCTCTAACATGATGTTCTGTTTATATGCTCAGGGAGGCTTTCAGGTCTATATGTGTAGTTTGACAACCAGAACTTCTGGAATGGCCTCATCTTCTGCCTGGTGTGGCTCACCTTGCCTGCTGAGCTCCTCACACATTAGCCTTTGCCTCTCAAAGTGCGGCGGGGGAGGTCGGCCTCTCCAGGGAGCTGGTTAGTCAGCTCCGATGGTAGATCAGAGTCAGCCCTGCAGTGTACCCTATATTCAAACGCACTATTTAAAAATGTATGCATGTCCCCTGGGCTGGGGCACTAAGTAGGTGCTCAATAAACCGTAGTTTCCCCTTTTTTATCACCTTCCCATGACGCTGGTCCCTTCTCTGTGTTTTCACATCACAGTTTATAGTCTTCTGAAATCATGTATCAGAGTTGCACAGATGACCATTGGCTTCTAATTAATCGCTTGCTGGGTTCTGTATCAGAATCACTTTTTATGTCCCCATTTCAGAACTGCTGAATCAAAATCTTTAAGGGTAAGGCCCTAAATTTACATTTTATCTAACTCCCTGGTTAGTTCTCTGTACACACAGTTGGAGAGCCAAGAGCCGCTGCATTGCCCCATGTGTTCTCCCAAGACAAGGCAAGGGTTAATGGTGAGAGACTGAGTCAGAGAAATGAAATAGATTTTATTGATTTAACAAAAATGTATTGGTAGCTAATAAGGTCCCAGGTATTTTGCAAAACCTAAAAATATCCAAACACATCGTAAAAACAGCAAGGTAATCAATATTTGTGAGATGCATTAATGGTTTAAAAAGCATGCTTGCATTTGTCATCTTAACTCCGTGAGGCAAACAGTGTCCATGGAGCTGGGACTCAGAGCTGGGCCTTTGTATGGCCAGCCTGGGGCCTCTCCTGTGCTCCTGGCCCTGTCAGCCCAGCGTGTGCGTGTGCGAGCTGTGATGGGGGAGGGGAAGCTAGGTGATCCTGGTGGTTAAGTGCATGGGGAGCTTGGGAGGGCTTGTCAGAGGAGGGCCCATCCCTGCTGGGAGGCGCTACCCCATCACTAATTTGGAGAGAAGACAGGATGAGTGCGCCTTTCTCTGCAGATGTGTCTCCCTCCCACGGCAGGACTCGAGGGGCATTTTTTCCCCCACAGTTCAGGCTAGGGTGGCAACCAAGACTGAAATGAGCAGACCTTGGCTTTTCAGAGCGTCACTGGGATGGTATGGAAAGTGATCCACCCTCAAGAGGGAGGATTTGAGCTACAGCTGGAGACAGCAGAATGCTTCCAGGACAGCTGTGTAGGAAAGCACTGACTCCCAAAAATGTAACAGAGCTCCCATTCTGTGCATCTCACGGGCCCATGAAAGTCCCTAATTTAGTCCTTGGTCTTAGGAGAGACCCCAGGAAAGCCATCTTTCTTTGACATAAACTTTAGCCCATATCAACCCTGAATTGCATCCTCTAAAACCTCTTATGCTTCCATGATGTTGCCCCTAAAATTGAGTCTTTTCTAGCTGCCCTCAAAGTGCCTGTTAGCTGATTCTTACCTGTGTCACCCAGAGCAGGACGACCACCAGGGAAGTGTCTGGAGCGGCCATATTCACATTCCATGGATTGTGCATGGTGATGGCTAGTATGCTGAACTCCCCAGCAGTTTGTAATATCCGGATGCTTATGGCATTAGCAGAATTCTGTCATGGACAGTTTTCCAGCCATGAGATCAGTGTTTGCCAAAATCAAAGTAAGGAAACGATCAGTCATATTTACTCATGGAGAACTTACACAGGAAGATTATCCATCGCAATTGCCCAGCTCTTTCCAAACACAAAGCCGAGGCTGGACTCATTGCAAACATGCCAAGTAGCCCAGTGGTTCAGTGTTCTCTCAGCTTCACTGCACACTCCACTGAAGCACGGCTGTGGTGCCAGGGCTTTCTGTCCCATGGCCATGCCTTGCAAGCAAGCGTTGATTGATCGAATCTGTTCTCTGCTCATAAGGCAGGACACCCTTGAAGGAGTCATAAGAGCTCTCCTGCTGTCTGAGCTCACTTCATCCAGCACTTATTGAGCACCTGCTGTGTTCTAGGCAGCATTCTAGGCACTGGGGATACTGCAATGAACAAAAACACAGCCCCTGCCCCCAACACTTATATTCTAGAAGGGAGCCTGGGAAGGAATGAAAAGCTACTTAGGCCTTCTAGGAGAAGAGGAATAAGAAGTGGGCAGGAAAAGGCTGGATGGAGGGGGCTGGCAGGAAGCCAAGACAGGTGGTGAAGGTGGGATTTGAGGGTTGGGGCCCCTGACTGCTGGGCCCGAAGGACCATGAGCCATCAGATGCTACCCCTCACACCCATGCTGTGTCCTCCCACCTCCAATCCACTCTGCTTTATGGTCTCAGGTTAGGAGACTGTCGTCATGAGGAGCCAGACACCCACTGCCAGCTGCCTGCACCTTTCAGTAGTGGTGGCCTCCGGAGCCCCAGCTACTCCTTGGGGAACCGGGATGCCCTGAAGCAACCTCTGAGCCACCTGCATGGCGCCCCCTAGTGGCTAATTTCTGAAGCTCTCTTAAGTGTGCCCAAGCTCCTCTTTCTCAAGGGTGTTGAAACGGCTGAGCTGGGCAAAGTGAACACACAGGGTTACCCTGTGCTGCATCACCCTGCACCCACCTGCTCCCCACCAGGCCTGGGGCTTGCCCATACCAGCCTTTTCTCATCATGTACAGTATTTAGGACATCTGCTTCCATCCTTTCTTTTAATATCAGTGCTAGTAGGGAAAAACGTATGACTGGCTTGTTCATATTAAAGTGTTAATGACTTAGCTTAAGGCTATGCACGTTCCTAGACATGTGCATTTTAAGGAAGTTTCAGCACCACTGACTCCTGCCAGTAGCTTCTAACCATGACCAGGAAGGTGGAAAGAGGAAATCTTACATCTGTCCCACTCGGGGTCCACTGAGCCCTATAACCAAAGCAGTCCCTTTGGTGCCATCACTGACCCAGTGGCAATAGTTTCAGACTTCCATGCACTACCGCCCTCTTACACCACACCCATATCCATCTGCCACCTAACTTCCATTGGACATTAGAACACTAAATTCCAATGAAGCCATGATACTGTTCAAATTCCAAAGCACGCACACGGTTCTAACAGCACCTCTCCGTGTGTGCACTCCCTTTCACACACACACATGCACCCACTGTGCACACGAGGCCCAGCCTCAAGTAAATATGATTCTTTTCTCTCACATCTGGAATTTCCTTAGCGTGTCAATGGTGACATTGTAAGCACTTCCGTGTACTCCCCACAGGCGCTGCTGAGGAAGGCCAAGGTGAGACACCTGCTCACTTCCAGTGCTGCACAGAATTTAGGGCAGGTAGAAGCGCAGACATGATAGCTGCGCTGGGCCATCCAAGGGCACTGCCTGGATGCTGGTGAGGGTTGGCATCGCCACCCCAGCCTGACTCTCAGGGGTCTGTGGAGAGCCTGAGTCCACACAACGTGAGATGCAGGGGAGACACTCCTTCAGAGCCAAGAGTGTACTGGGTCTGGGGTGTCAGACGAACACCCGTGCTGGGTGTCCACCTGCACATGGCCGTTTAGAGTGGGTGGAGGGAGTCGTCTGTGGGAACCGGGAATGATTCCTGGACCTGGAGCGGGGTCTGAATGTCCTAATGGAATGACGCTGAGACAGGATTCAGTTTTGTAAAGGCAGATCCTTCCAGTTATTTCTTTGGTTTTCTGTGTAAGGAGCCATGTCCTGAATGGTATCATATCCCTTAAGGTAGGAAAGACACCTGCCCCATGATGAGGTTTCACCAGGGTATTTCCCAGTGACAGCATTCAGAGCACGGGGAGGACGGTACCCTCAGCAGGGGGCCCCCCTCAGCTCTGGGCAGTGCTCCTCCCTGGCCTGCACATAGTCTCCCGAGGCATGTATGAGATGTACACACAACACACACACACCCACACAACACACACACACACGCATGCACGCACACATGCTGCAGGTTTCCTGTGTGGTACAAGTGACGGTGCACAGGAGAGTTTACCTACCGTGCTGCCCAGGGATTCCAAAGGAAGCTGTGCCCGGGATCCCCAAGGCTTGAGGAAGTGAATCTCAGGAAGCCTAATGCAGGAAAATTAACCCCGAGCTGCGAAGTCCACTAAGAAAAACTAGGTGAGGAGAAACCAAATTGTGTTGACTGGTGGGTCCTCTGACACAGCAAATGAAGTAGCCGCGCTGGGACATGGTCCTGCTGGCGGGCGGAGCATGGTCAGGGACTGTCCCCTGCAGCATCCTGTCCTGGAAACGGCACCTCCGGCCTAGCAAGGGGCTTCCTGGTTCTGTTTTGGGCCAGGTTTGGAGAAAGGAAGGAAAAACAAAAGAGTTGGGAAAGCTTTCAGTCTTAACTTTGTTTTCTTTCTCTATCCAGCTTTACAAAATTATGCTTCAAGTTTCCAAAAGGACTATACTTCTCTCATTAACAACAAAGGCACTTAGAGGCATTAACTCACTGGGTTTCAATTCTGTCTTTCTCTCCAGAAAGAGAAGAAGAGTGGACTACTGAAACTTCTAGCTGGGGCATCCACCAAGAAGAAGTCTCGCTCCCCACCGTCCATCTCTCCCACCCATGACCCCCAGCTGGCAGTAGATGCCTCACTGCAGGGCGCAGTGGGGCCTGAGGTGTCTTCGCTGTCCATCCATGGCCGGGCAGGATCCTGCCCCATAGAGAGCGAGATGCAGGGGGCAATGGGGATGGAGCCCCTGCACAGAAAGGCGGGCTCCTTGGATCTGAACTTCTCCTCATCCCCTTCCAAGCAAGCCCTTCTCTCCATGGCTGCCATCCGCCCTGAGCCCAAGCCGTTACCCAGAGAGAGGTAAGAGTCGAGGATGGGCTTGCATCTTCTAGGACCTTGTTGTGGGTTGATCTCTGAGATCTGGAGCCACTTTGGGGGAGTAGGGACAACGGGGATTTTTCTGAAGATTAAATTGACCAGGCATCCCTCACTGGCCACATCCACTCAGCTCGATTGTGAGCATCAGATAAAACAAGTTTGGGAACGAATGGGAGCATGTTTCATGATCTGAATCCATTTGGGCCCCTGGGCTGAGTTCCCGTGGGCCAGTGTCCCCGCCCAGTAAACAGCTTTTTTTTTAAAATCATTTTTTAAATAATTTTTTTCAATTACGTTTGACATACAATATTATATTAGCTTCAGGTGTATAACATAGTGATTAGACATTTATATAACTTACAAAGTGATCATCCTACAAAGCGATAAGTCTAGTACCCCTTGACACCATACACAGTTATTACAATATTATTGACTATATTCCCTATGCTGTGCTATACATCCCTGTGACTATACTACCAATTTGTCCTTCTTAATCCCTTCTCCCCCTCACCCATCCTTCCAACATCCCCTCCCACCTAGCAACCTCCAAAATGGTCTCTGTACTTTGGGCTTTGTTTGTTGTTCTTTTTCCAGTTCCCTTAGGTATAAAGTTAGACTGTTTATTTGAGATTTTTCTTGTTTCTTTAGGTATGCCTGCATTGCTATGAATTTCCCTCTTAGGGCTGCTTTCATGTGTACTATAGATTTTGGGTTGTTTGGGTTGTTTCATTTTCTTGTCTCAAGGTATCTTTTGATTTCTTCCTTGATCTCGTTGTTGACCCATTCATTGCTTAGTATTTGGCCTCCATGTGTTTGTGTGAAGTTCAGTTTTTTTCTTGTAATTGATTTCCAGTTTCATACCATTGTAGTCAGAGAAGACTCTTGATATGATTTCAGTCTTCGTAAATTGATTGAGACTTGTTTTGTAGCCTAACATGTGTTCTATCTTTCAAAAATGTTCCATGTGCACATAAAAAGAATGTATATTCTGCTGCTTGGGGGTGAAATGCTCTAAAAATATCAATTAAATCCATCTTGTCTACTATGTCATTTCCATGTTGATATTTGTGTCTGGAAGACCTGTCCATTGGTGTCAGTGGGGTGTTAAAGTCAGTCCCTGCTATGATTGTGTTACTATTGGTCTCTGGTTTATGTCTGTCACTATTTGCTTTATATGAAGGTGCTATGTTGGGTGCATAAATGTTTACTAGGGTGATGTCCTCTTGTTGGATTGATCCCTTTGTCATTATGTTATGTCATTCTTTGTCTCTTATTATAGTCTTTGTTTTAAGGTCTATTTTGTCCAATGTAAGTGTTGGTGTTGCTACTCCAGCTTTTTTCTCATTTCCATTAGTGAGAAATATATTTTTCCATCCCTTTACTTTGGGTCTATGTGTGTCTTTCTATCTGAGGTGTGTCTCTTGTAGACAGCATATGCATGGATCTTGTTTTCTTACCCGTTCAGCTACCCTATGTCTTATGATTGGAAATTTAATCCATTTACATTTGAAGTAACTGTGTGTTTTTTTAAGTTATTGCCATTTTATTTATATTTTTGATCTTCTTTTGTTTGTTTATTTGTTTTACCCCTTCTTCTTCTTAAAGAAGTCCTTTTAACATTCCTTATAATACTGGCTTGGTGGTAATAAATTCTTTTAGTTTTTTCTTGTCTGGGAAGCTCTTTATCTCTCCTTCAATTTTAAATGATAGCCTTACTGGGCAGAGTAGTGATGGTTGTAGGCCCTTATTTTTCATCACTTTGAATATCTCCTGCCACTCCCTTCTGGTCTGCAAAGTTTCTGTTGAGAAATCAGCTGACAGTCTTATGGGAGCTCCCTTATAAGTTACTAGCTGTGTTTCTCTTGCTGCTTTTAGGATTCTCTCTGTCTTTAACCTTTGCCATTTTAATTATGATGTGTCTTGGTGTGAGCATCTTTGAGTTCATCTTGTTTGGGACTCTGTGCTTTCTGGGTTTGTATGTCTATTTTCTTCACCAGGTTAGGGAAGTTTTCCATCATTATTTCTTCAAATAGGTTTTCAATTCCTTGTTCTCTCTCTTCTTCTGGTACCCCTGTGATATGAATGTTGGTACACCTGATGTTGTCCCAGGGGCCCCTTAAACTCTCCTCATTTTTTTGGATTCTTTTTTCTTTTTGTTGTCCTGATTGGGTGTTTTCTGCTACCTTATCATCCAAATTGCTGAGTTGACCCTCTGTTTTATCTAATCTACTGTTGATTCTCTCTAATGTATTCTTTATTTTGCTTATTGTATTCTTCATATCTGACTGGTTCATTTGTATGTTTTCTGCCTCTATTTTTATGTTTCCTATCTCTTTGTTGAAGTTCTCCCTGAGATCATTGAGCATCCTTATAACCAGTGTTTTGGACTCTGCATCTGGTAGATTGCTTGTCTCCATTTCATTTAGTTTTTTTTTTTTTTTTTTCCTGGAGCTTTGTTCTGATCTTTCATTTGGGGCATGTTTCTTTGACTCCGCATTTTGGCTGAATCCCTCAGTTTGTTTCTGTGTATTAGGTAGAACTGCTATGTTGCCTGGTCTCAGTAGAATGGCCTTATGTAGTAGGTGTCATGTGGGGCCCAATGGCACAGTCTGCCATGTCACCTGTGCTGGGTGCTCCAAGTGTGTCCCTTGTATGGGTTGTGTGTGCCCTGCTGTTGTAGTTGAGTCTTGATTGCTGTTGGCACATCAGTGGGAGGGTTGACCCTCAGGCTGGTTGGTTGTGAGGACTGGCTATGACTAAAGTGGAGGAGGGGCCACTTGGTATGAGCTACAAAGTGATATGCAGATGGATGCCACTTGTGCTGGGCTTTGAAGTGTCTGGGAAAGGCTAAGCTGGGATATGAGTCCAGCTGCCATTAATGCAGGGCTTGGGGCTGCTTAGGAACAGGTAGAGTGCACACCAAGGCCAGATGCTGCTTCTTTGGGGTTTGTGAACCTTTGAAAGATTTTAGGAACATCTGCAGCATGAGCCAAGACAGGCCATTTATATGGAAAAGCCGCTGGAAGCCGTTTTCATCGAACCACAAGTTGGGTAAGGTGGCATCTCAGGGAATCACCAGGGCAGGGAACAGGGAGTGGCTGACCTTGGCCTGTACCAGAGCCCCTCCAGCAAGGCCTCCACAACCAACACATCCAATGGCCAGCTTCAGACCACACCAGAGTACCACCCAACCACCTCCACAAACAACATACCCAAAGGACAGACTCGGCAAACACCAGAGTCCCATTAAGGCAAATCCTGCTTCTGAGGGTCAGCCCCTGCAAAAGAGCTTCTCCACTGTATGAAGACCTCTACCTTGGCAATATTTTGGAGTGGCTTTGAGCAATAGGCACACTTGCCACTTATCAGCCATTTCACCCCAAATAAGAGTTTCTGTTTCTTTGAGTCCCAGTTCCCCCATATATAATAATGCCTATCTGATAGTTATAATATTTATAAAACACCTAGATTAATACCTGGAAAATTATGAGTACATAAACAACAACAAAAACAACAGTAACAATGTATTATAATTACATTGTGTATATATATATATATATATATATATATATATATATATATATATATATAATTGTATATATACAATTACATTAAATCTATACTATTATATCATATGACATATATAATAGTACGATGCTGTCTGGCACTCTCTCTCCCCTCTTCATTGCCACAGTCTTCCTTTCCCATATGTTCATACACACAGTGTATTCGTCATCTCCTCTTGCTGGCCTACAAATTGTTCAGCTTTGTTAGGATGTAAAAGTTTTTTGCTTTGATCTATTAGGTGTCATGGTAGGTAGAATAATGGCTCCCAAAGATGTCTGTGCCCTAATTCCCCCAAACCATGACTATGTTACTTTACATGGCAAGGAAGAATTAAGGTTGCAGATAGAAGATTGCTAACCTGTTGACTATAAAATAGACAGATTATCCTGGATTCTCTGAGAGGGGTCCAATGTGACCACAAGAGTTCTTATAAGTGGAAGAGAAGGCAAGTGAGAAGGTCAAAGGGATGTGATTGGAGAAGGACTCAATCCGCCCGTGCTGTCCTTTAAGATGGAGGAAGAAGCCTCCAGCCCAGGAATGCAGGTAGCTTCTAGGAGCTGGAAAAGGCAAGGGGACACAGTCTCCGGAACGAATGCAGCCCTACTGAGACCTTGATTTTAGCCCCGTGAGACTGTGCTGGATGTCTGACTTAAAGAATCATAAGATAAGAAATTTTTGTTTTATTATGCCACCGAGTTTGCGGAAATTTGTTGTACCAGCAATAGGCAACTAATACATGTGTTGATATTAGAGTGTAGTGTCCAGGGTGTAGATATATTCTTATCATTTCCAAGTTCCTAGCAGGACACGGCTCGGTGATAACCACATTCCACCAACTTGGGGACCACTCTTCCTCAACAGTGCGGGAAGCAAGTGCTCTGAAAAGGGTACCATGCGGAGGGCCCCTACTGTCAGGGAGAGGAGCAGATGACACGGGAGGAGGACACTCCAAACCTCACACATAAGGCTCATTGTAATATGCAGTGGTAACAATTCATTCTGATTTTGAGCCTATTGATTACCTGGGTCTTATGTCTGAAAATTAGCTATGGCTGACATGACTTTAGCACAGGACAGTGTCTCATTGATTTATGGTGCCATGATCATGACACAGGAGTAGCTGCCGTCCTCCACTGTTCATTTGGCCTTTTATGGCTATAATAGGAGGTGTCAATTAGTTTTATGCAGCAGGAAAAATAGCTCAGTCTTGAAATGGTCTGGACAGAAACGTTGAATGCTCATCTCATATATATTCAGCCCACATCATCCATCTGGGCTCATTAAATCATTTAATTGCTCAGAAGTACCCAATTACTTTTTTTTTCCCTAACAAATTACATTTTTACATTTGCTTGTTTGTTTCACATCTGGCAGTTGAGGCAAAAACCAAAACTTGTGTTCGGAGTCTGAGAAATCATCTTACTCTTTGCCTTTTTTATTTCCCTTGGTGAATTGAGAAAAGGAGACAAGTGTTTGGAAAGGGGGTGAGGGATGGCAGAAAGCCATGGGGAGGACCTGGGCTGGTCTTGGCGGTGACACACGAGTGTCGAGTGTCAGAGGCCTCTGAATGGTGCAGTCTGTGTACAGTGCTGGCTGATCTCACAGGCCGTCACTCCATCCTGGAGGCCATCTGTCTTCCTGCAGGGAGTGGCCTGGCAGGCAGCTGTATGTGGCTGGGCTGGGAGGAGGGTAGGACTTGCACTCTCCTTCCTCTCCTCCTGTATTTGGCTCCCAGGGACAGCAGTGGAAACTGGCCCAACCGTCCTGCACCTGCAGCTGTTCCAAGGCACTTAAAGTGCCTGCTTGGCCCTGCTCCCTCAGCAGTAGGAACTCTCCGCACACCTGCCAAGTTAGCCCCAGGAGCCACCTTCCTTTCTGCCCCGCACCCACCTTCCCAGAACAAGATGGGGCTGTGTGCCCTGGGGACTATGAACTCCCCAAGGATGGGCCTGGGTCTTCACTACCTATGCATCATCCCTGAGCTCCAGCACCGACTCCATTTCCCCCAAACCATGACTTCTCTGTTCCATCCCAGATGGGCCAGTGCCCCAGGCCCTGCAAGCAGGTGGGGCTGAGGGATAATGTAGTCTCCTGAGTGTTTTTACTCCGCACTTTCTCAGACATCAGTGTATAAAATTCACTCCTAGAATTTGTTGAAAATCCACATTGCCTGGCCCCATTCCCCCAGCATCTTAGCAAGTAGGTCCAGGATGGAGCCCAGGAATCTGAGCCTGGGTCCTGAAGTCTATGGACAACACTTTGAGAAATGCTGACGTGGGATCTCTTTTGTTTTATAATGAATGTCCTAGTTTCATAGAGACCAGAATAAACCAGGGGAAGGGCTCCACATATAGAACTCCTTGAGGACCCTTCGGACAGCCTGCCGCCAGGACACTTAGATGATTTCCTTCAGGAGCCATTTGTGGCTGTGGCTGATGGGGGGAGGCAGGGACAGGGGGACAAGCCTTCACAGCAGGCCAGCAGCCCAAGGAAGACTGAGGGTAAAGGAGCCTCCCACCTTCCCCCACCCAGCCAGTGGGCCAGGCCCATGGCCCAGACACTGCCAGGGAGGAGGGGACAGCATAGCAGTGTCGCCTCAGGGTTGTCCCCTACAATCCAGGTCAGGCCCTGGGCCTCTGAAATACCACTGCCGCGCAGATTGTCACTGCCTCAGGATTTCTGCAGCCGTCTTCAGAAGGGAAAGACAGGATGGCACAGAGCGAGGAGATGGTTGGGTGGTGCGGTGGACAGCTGTGCGGGGGACACATCATCTGTGTGACTCTGGACTCGGTGATGCTCCCTGCGTTTGCAGGACTCAGGAAGATGATTTGATGCCCTGTGGGTTGGGCAGGTCCCACTGTGCAGGAGCTGTAGCCACAGGCCTGGGAGCAGGGACAGCCACAGGGCAGGGGCTGTCAGTCTGGGGCAGGCCTCGGCACCTAAGCAGAGGAGCTGCGGGCAGACAATAGTTCAATGACCTGTTCTCCCCACCCAGCGCCCTGCACACATTTCAGCTCCTATTACCTGCCATTGCCCACAGGAGGGGCATCAGCCAGACTGACGGCCAAGGAGCAAGATGCCCGACGGCCTGGGATTGGGTCATCTGTGAACGTGAGATGAGTGGGGGAGGAGCTGTTTACTGGGAAGCTGATAAGGAGCTGTGGGTGCTGTTGAGCCCACTGCGTATCCTGTCCCTCCGCCAGCAGCGAAAGCTTCTGGCCCCCGGCTGGCACTCATCTAGCTTCTGCCCTCCCTGCTCCTCCCACTCCCCCCCAGCAGCCCCACCCTTCAAGCCACCAGTCCCACGTCCAGGCCTCCAGCCTCCCTCCCAGCATGTGCGAACAGACCAGTGACTGGAAGACTCTGTACTGACGGCTGCTGGGGGCAGCGCCTGTTCTAAGGCCTGGCACACAGCAGGGAGCAAGCGGCCACAGGTCCTGCCACCCATCACGGGGCTGGCACGCCACTTACTTGTGGGGGACCTACATGTAAGGCCAATAGGTCATGGCAGGGCCTGCGGAAGGTGGGGAATGCTCTGGGAACAGGCAGGGCGGAGCATTCTGGGCAGAGGGGCAGCCTGTGCAGGAGCCCTGAGGTGGGCGTCCTGGGCTGCAGATAGGGGAGGTCCAAGGGAGCAGACATGCAAAGGGCGATGGGAACATAGAAGCCTTTCCCCAATTTTGGCTTCTACGCAAAACAGGGGAAACCACTACAGTATTCTGAGCAGAGGAGGGCCGTGGTCAACCTTGGGTTGTCACTTGTGTGACTGCTAAGTGGGGAGCAGGCTGCGTGGAGTGAGAACAAAGCAGGCAGCCCAGAGTGGGGCCAGTGCAATAACCCGGAAGGACCCGTAGGAACACCTATGGCAAGGTTGCCGGGAGAATGTGGCTGGAGCGACTGCACGCACGCTCTCCTGGGCAGCCCAGGCACAGCCCTCGGGACATTGCCTGGTCAGTCGGGGAACAATTATTGAGCACCTTGGCCCAGCCAGGCCGATCCTGCCCAGCCTGCCTCAGCCTACCTGTGTCTATAGCAGCTTTCAGCTGCACCCTGCCTTCCACCAAACCCACCCACATTTAATATTTGGACTTTGCTCAGGAGCCCCCAACTCCCGTGCCCTGCAGGGTGAGCACACCCCTCTCAGCACTTCCCATACAATCTTCACCAGCTGTACGGGTTGGGGGTGTAGGACCCAGTCAGATGTCAGGGCGCACACACTCCTGTGAGATCCCTGAGGAGCCAAGGAAGGCACAGTTGTCTGGAGTGGTGGAGACGGGACAATTCCTGTCAGGCTGGGGGCAGTGATGAATAGGGCACAAGGGTACATGCTGATTTCCCCTTGGTGGTGTTTTGGTAGCGCGTTGGTCCTCAGAGCAAGCACAGCTTCTGCTCAGCCTTACTACTCCTTCTCTGAGGCTTAGCAAGTGGGTGTGGGATGTGGGATGTGTGCTGACCCTAGGACTCTTGGCAAGATGCTGGAGAGGGTCAGACACTTGTCTCAGATTCAGGGAGCTGTCATGGGGGCAGCTCTCGGGGACAGTACTCAGCACCCACCCACCACCTGGACCCGCGGAGGTCCCTGGGGACACTTGGGGTCTGTGTTTTGTCTGGTCAGAGCTCAGGCCCACAGCCCTCCAGGTGCCTGGCAGACCATCTTACCACTTGGACTACATGTCATGTTGGTCTGAAAACAGGAACTCTACCGAGGCCTTGGAAGCCTCAGGGAAGGGCCCAGGTTTTGCAGGAATGAGATGTGTGAAAAGTTGGGCCTCGTTTAGGATGTGACCTCAGCCAGTTCAGGTGCTAAGGCCACAACATCTTATGATTTTTGGAGCACATTTTAAAAGAATGAGCATTTTACCAACACCGTGTTCAAAGCATCTTCACATCTCATGTGGGGCAACGGTCTGAATGGTGTCCTTCACCCACCTGCTCTTCAGAGACAGAAACTGACACTCGGGAGGTGAGGACACTAGCCCATGGTCCTGGGCCAGGATGGGACAGAACTGAGGACACAGCTGTGTGTCCCTTACCACACGCCTGCCCCAGGGCTGCCGTGCCCGGCCCCCTGCTCCATCCCACCCCTGGGGAAGCCACAGTCTGACATGGGCTAAAGGCAGGATGTGACACAGAGGGGCTGCATTTCCGGCGGGAACATTCCAGCTGCATAGACACCATGGGGAAAAATTATTTTAAAATGTTTAATAAAAATGAAAAAAAGTTTTGGAAAAATTAAAAGTAGAAACAGTTTTAAAGTGGGAGAAGTAGGCCCAAATTACAACAATTTACACCAGAGGAGAAAAAGGAAAAGAAAAGCAAAATCTTGCCAGCAGACCCTGGGCCATGCTCCAGCCTGCCTGGGTCGGGCTTACCCACTGTGGTCTCTGTTTCCCGCCAGGTACCGTGTGGTGGTCTCATACCCACCCCAGAGTGAGGCAGAGATCGAGCTGAAGGAAGGCGACATTGTCTTTGTGCACAAGAAGCGTGAGGACGGCTGGTACAAGGGGACCCTGCAGAGGAATGGCCGCACGGGCCTCTTCCCGGGCAGCTTTGTCGAGAGCTTCTGAGGACATGCTCTCCACACCATGCTCACCAGGGAGGAAGGCCTCCCTCCCGGGAAACCCCAAGGCACAAGGAGACACCATGACACCCGACAGTTCCATGTCCTTTCCAAGGCCCCTGGCAGGAGACACCATTGCCTGGGATGGGGGCCCAGGGGTGTGGAGGTGGTACCTTCACCCACAACCTTTAACCAAGAGCGCACCCTGGGGTTGCTCTCCAACAAGATGCCTACTCCCCCTGTGTGACCTGTAAAGAAACATCGTTTAAAAAAGAGAAGAAGATGCTGATGGGGGTTAATTTGCTGCTGTGACTTGCTGCCGAGTTGCAGCCACTCTTGTCTGCCGCCTGTGCAAGGCTGGAAGTTGCAGAAGGGCTGCAGGGGCTCGGGTGGGTGGGCGTGGGGCCCAGAGCATTTGCAGAATGTCTTTACAGGCTGTCTGGGCTGCACATGGGGGTCCACATTGCTCCATCACCTCTCTATATACCTCAGTCACCTGCCACCTGGCCACTCAGCAAGGGTGTTCCTGGCCCAGGGCCTTCACCGGGGCACGAGCATCCCCGGGCAGGCCCGTCACGCAGCTCCTGTTGGGGCTCAGGCAGCTCCATTTGGCTTTGTCTCCTGCCGGTATTACGAGCAACACTTTTGGTTTGCCACTGCTGTCCCTTTGCATCACTTCTTTCTTACAACATCTTTTTAATGTAAAGCTGTTAGACTATATATATTTCTAATAGGTCATACATTGCCTATTTTTCATACATCTGGTGCTGCCTTTTTGTAATGACTTGGTTGAACTTGAAAGAAAAAAATGTCTGAGGAGACATCAAACGGGCAGGATTTTTATATTTACCATATGAATTTAGGAGAACTCTGCAAAGCCCATGTCCTCAGCATTACGATGTTGGCTGCTGCTCCACGGGATAAGAGGGAATCCATTTAGGGGGTTGGAGGGAGTTGGGAAAAAAACAATTTCTTTAAACCCTTACCAGAGCCACATGCTCTGTCTAGACAGTGATAATTACTATTCAAGACCTGGAACCATTTTGAGGAAAGGTCACTGTCATTGCCTTCTGGGTGGCAGTAAAAAGGCCATGAAGCTTGACCCCAGCCTAAGAAGGTGGAATTTCCCTTTTATTGCTTTAGAGAGAATGACTACAATTAGCATCGTCAAAATATGATTTCTCAGTATCGCGATGTGCAGTTTCTACCACAGTTCAGGTGTAAACCTTCACAGTTTACAAAAATCTTGTGAAGGTCTTGCCTCATTTAAAAAATAAAAAATAAATACCTGCAGCCCTATCAGGCAGTGCACTCCTTGGTCTAGAGACTAGAGGTAGAATGAGGACAGCGGGGCATTGAGTCCTCTCTGCAGACCTGCAGGATCGGAGGAGCGGGGACAGCAGACAGAGAGGAGGAAGGGGAGGCTCTGACATGGGGATCTTCCCTGAGGAGGGGTCCAAGAAATGTATTGTGCGTCCAACAGCTCACTTCCCACAGACACTGCCTGCAGGGACCCTATCATAAGTCAGTCTTTTTCTCAAGAGACTCATACCTTAGGAATACATTCTTATGTGTTCAAAGTCACGATTCGTAAACCCTCACTATATATATTTTTACAAAACCACTCAGGTTTAAATTAGGCTGAATAAATTAGCCTTGGTAACATAAGATCTATCTCCCTGATTTTTAGGGATGCAGATGCTACGAAATCCAGACACCCATTCCCTCGCCAGGCATGATGCCTTTGAAATATGAATACTTATTTTCAGAGTTCCTATTTTGGGATGTGACTTGGCTACTTGTTCCTACCAGGTGGCTAACACGCTGGTGGGATCACGCCTAGACAAAGGCTCATTTCCTCTCTCCAAATGACAATAGATTTAATAGACTTGAGAAATTTGTTCTGAATCAAAGAAAAAAAAAACTCCAGTTTAAGCATAGGGAGCCCTGTGCACGGAGTTAATGACAACCAGAAGGTATCCATTTGCCAGCGATTGCCAGATTAATTGTCTATGATGCACAAATATCATGTGTGTTTAAAATCATGTCATCACCAAAAACGTACATGGATTAACACACTGAGTGAGACACATGTTCTTCTCTGAAACCAGAACTCAAATCCCCAGATAATAAGGGAAACTTTTTTTTTCTTTTTCAACGAAGGCAGTTACCAAGCAACAGAATAGATTAACTTGGACCTTCTTTCCTGTCGGGGCCACCCCCCACGTGATGCTCATCGTAGGTAGGAATTACTGAACAGCCCAGTGACGGTTGGTTAGGTGGCAGCCTACCAGGGCTCAGCACCCCTCCTGGCAGAGCCAGGCCAAGTGTCCAGTGTCGTTGCAAGGCATCAGCTGGCTCCTCTTATGGCAGAGTCAGGTGCAGCCATTGGTACTGCCTTGGGAAGGAAAGCGATGCTGTAGGCCCAGCCAGCCAGAAATCCTCTCAGGAGGGGCTCCCAGAGCAAATGCTGGGCAACCAGAGAGCAGGGAGGTACACAATAGGCCCCGTGCTTTGGACTGAGTGTTTCCAAACATGCTCAGTCAGACCCATCAACCTTCATGATAATTTAGCCCGCAGACAAGAGTAGGAGCAGAATTAGACCCTTCCTTTGGGCCTTCTTGCCTCGAAGGACACACTCATTTTGGTTGCTAAGGTGAAACAACACCTTGTCTGAAACCCTCACGTTCTGTCCTGGCCCAGGGACTTATACACCTTGGGTGTGCAGTGGCACTTGACAGCCAAGGTGACTTGATTTGAGGAGCACAGTAGAGTCCACAGCCACCACTGAGTGATGTCAGTGGACACCAAGATGACAGGGACATCTGGGCCACCAGAGGACCATGGGAAGGAAGTGGGGAGACAGAGCCAGGCAAGAGCTTCCCCGACTCCAGTGCCCCAAATAAGCTCAGTGGCCTGGCTGGGAATTTCTTTATACTTTGCACAGTACACACACACACATACACACACACCCCAATGTTTTTGTTATATTCAAATGTCAGTGTGTGATTTTGGAAGAATTGCCAGTGATGACAAATTATGATGCCTGTGTTTCCAAGTCTTTAAATAAAAATGAACATGGAGAGATCTTGTGTCTGAGTGATGGGAGCAGTGAGGGTGTGGCAGGGGCTGAGGGTCCGAGCAGAAACACCCAGCTTGGTAGGAGCAGAACTGGGCATGTGCCACCCTGCTGGCTCACACACCTGCCACCTCAGAGTGCTTCCTTGTGGGGGACACAGGGTCTGTGTCAGGGTGGTGGGCTGCCGAGAAGACGGGATGTCAGCCTACCCAGTGCACACCAGAAATCCAGTGGCTGGGTGGTAAGGATTGAGCCACAAGCTGGCCAGGCATGGAAGACCCCTAGTTCCCTCCAGGCGCTCGTTTGTCTGGAAGCTTGCTTGTTTGACTTTCTACAGATGACTCACCTTCTTTCTTGTGGGAAAGCTTTTCGTGTCAGTAGTTATTCAAGTTCCTGGCAACCAGCAGTGTCTAGTGTTGACCTTCCAGACCAGCAGGCTCACAGCCCTGCCCTTGTCCATGTACCCATTGGGGTGCCTGAGCTGTTTCCTGGAGCACAGGGTGGAGAGTGCCTCAAATCCCCCACCAGGAAGGGCTTCAGGAGACTGCCAACCTCCAGTAAAGTGGGCCTCTCCCAAATCAGCCAGACAGACTAACACCTGGCAGAGGGCTGCCCTGGAAGCCTGACACATGTCAGGTGTTTCCTGAAACAAGCTTTCACTGCCTTCTTAGCCAACACACATGCTTTTATTCTTTGACTATCATATTTATACTTGAACTGGAAAGAAGCTTTAGCAAAGAGCAATTTTACTCTTCTGTAAAAATCAAATGAACTTATACAAGATCAGATAACACATCATGGGTTCCGGGTCGGGAGGATGGTAAGGAAGCATACCATATGCTCATCTACCTCTCCCAACAAGCCTAGTTATTCAGGTTCCTGGAAATCAGAAGTGAAAGATGCTCTTATCCTCATTTGCTAAATGAGCAATCAAGGTTAGAAGAGGTTAAATTAATTGCTCCAGATCACATAGCTCATGGAACTCAAATTCAAGTCTACTTCTCCAACTCCAAAAGCTGGGTGCTAAACAGACCCTCCATAGAAATAATATGTCAAGCATGTGTACAAGGGAAGAGCAGGGCCAGAGGACACATAGGAATGCTCATCACAATCTGTCAGGGAAGGGTGCCCGGCAGGCCAACGCAGCAAGTCAGACTGGCAAGGATAGATACCCTGACTCTAAAGATGGACATGGCAACCCCTCAGGGCCTGGTGCCATTTTACATTCAAATCCCATAACTCACTCCCCATGTTCTGAGTCCACACTAACTAAACCAACAGGACTAATCTCCCTTTGCTGGAGTTAAACCCACAGGGAGAACAGCATGCTAGCTGGGGCAGCTCAACAGCTTAACCTGCACAGCAGAGACATTTCTGATTATCCACAGTGAACTGGGGCTCCAGTCGAGGCCTCAGACCCTGTGGATTTCATAAGCAGGAGTTACCTCTCTGCCTCTTACTGACACTGACAGGTGGCATATTTGCATTGAGGAAACACTGCGTCTTTTTTCCCCAGGGGAGAAGCTCCATTTAAACTTCCCCATGAAAAGCCACACAGGGTGAGCCACATTGCTCACACAGGGTGAGCAATGAGGAGTGAGAGCAGCCAGCTCCCAGCAGAGCTGTGAAGACAGCACACAATTAGCCATTAACAGGATGGGCTGACCTGAGAGAGACACCTAAGTAGTCTTGTAAGGATTCGCTGGACAGGCAACCAAGCAACTTTTCAATTGTCCATGTTGATGGCTGCCTGTGTGGCCATTGACTCCTCTCTGAACTAGTTCTGTCCTCTGACAGGTTACAACACGATCAACTGGCATGTGAAGAATTAAATCCCAGACACCCAAAAGAGCTGTGGCAGAGTGTCTTTGGCAAGTGGCCTTTCATCTGAAAATGTCAGAAAATATCTGGAATAAGTAAAATGAGGAGATTCTTGACTCAAGTGATTGAAAAGCCAAAGGTAGTCATCCGAGATACGTAGAAATGATGGTTCTGGTTGTTATGATGACTAGAGAAACTGCCCACATTTTACTAGTGGGAACCAGGGATGTTGAACATTTTGCAATGTGTAGAATAGTCCCACACAGTGACAAATGTCCTGCCCAAATGCCAACAGTGAGTCCATTAGGAAATTGGTTTAGGTGAATCCAGGTGCTCATACGCTGTTCTTGGGTATTTCTGTCTTTGCTGTCCTCCATGCTGGCTTCTTTGTCAGGCAGCCTCTCCATACATCACAATAATATTGTCACCAGCAGGTTTGTGATGACCCACAGCTTAGCCATCCCTACAGAAAGAGAGCATCTCTTTCTCAATGGTCCCAGGTTAAACTCCTGGGATGGACCCCCCTCCCCCAATTCAGTCTGGGCCCCTGCTGACCGACCTGACTCAGCCTTGTGGATAGAGGGCAGTAATATCCTTACTAATGGGGCCTCAGATAAAGGCTGTCACTGAGCTGTCACCAACCCAAACCACAGGGACTGAGGATGGAAATGAGAGGATGTCCCATAGTCCTGGTTGCAAAACAGGAGGAAATTGTAACTGACCAGGTAAAAGCAGCAGACACCCACTCCACAGCACCACCTCCCACCGACTCACGGCACTGTCCCCAGAAATCCCCCAGCAAAGTCTGAGACGGTGGATCATCAGAGGGTCACTGTACCATATTTATGAAAATGAGACCTAAAAACTGGATCTAAAAAAAAGTCCCACAGGAAATATTGACAGAGTTGGACATAATTAAGAGTGTGGAGGAAGACATGTTCTTCAGTGTCCTAAAAACAGGACCACATAAAAGCCAGGATATAGGAAGGAATTGGCATGGAGGAAATCCACCCACCTGTGCTCCATCTAAAGCTCCAGTCCTCATCCCTCCACTCGTCATATAATGCGTATCGATAGAGCATTCACAAGTCCTAAGCTGGACCTAGAGCCACGGTGAGGTAGGACAGAGTTTACAGTCAGGACGGGAGGGTCAGCACAGAACAAGTAACTAGAAACACAAAAAGAGCCGTTGTCATGCGGGGTGTCATGAGGGGTCTCAGCTCTTGCTCCCCACACCAGAATGCAGGATATGGCAAAGCCAAAAAGGAACACCCACGGAGCTATAGATAGGGGAGTCATACCACTATAGTCTCGCTGGCAGCTGGGCTGGAGACACAGGAAGCAGGAGCCACACGATCCGCAATCCACTGTCTGTGCCAACCAACCAACCCCCTTGCTAACAGCAATCCACCGTACTAACTGCAATCCACACTAGCTGGCTTAGCCATGACAGTTTATCAGTGGCTAATAGCTAACCACTAACAGCTGATGGCCAATTAGTCACAGCTGATGGCCATCTGCTACCTGAGCCAGCACCTTTGCACATGAGGCTGAGAACCGGGAAACTGCTCTCTCAGACTCTGTCCCCACAGCCGTGCCTGAGGAAAACAGGCTTCAGAAGCACAAAACAGAGGGATCTAGCCCACTCAAGGACAAGGTCTGAGCTGATTCCTGCCTGGAGATTCTTGGCAAAAGTGGGCAATGTCCACACAACAGGCAAGGAGCTCGCTCCTGCCCCAGAAAGGGATAAGCACATTTCTGCCAGGAGAAACCGGAGGATGTGGACCATTTTATCAAGGTCATTTCAAGACATTTGCTCTACATCTGTGTAACTTCTCACCATCTCTCCCACTTCTCTACTCATTCATTCAACAGCTATTTCCTAAGATTCCTTGTACCAGGCACCAGGATCACAGAGATAAATGGAGGCAAGATTGATGTAGGAATATTTTTCCTGTGAGTCCCCAAATGATGTAGATGATGTTGGATCTGCCGGCAGTTTCTGGGTGTGAGCCGGGATCATGTCTCCTGAGACCAAAGAATGGAAACACAGACCCAGGAGAGGCAAAGAGTTTTAAAAAGAGGATAGTTTATTGAAAGCAGAGTCAGAGCTCCCAAGTGGGAGGGGGTCCCGAATAGGGGTGCCCCGTGACTGAGGCAAAAGCTCTTACTTTGATACCTTCCCCTGCCTGCTTGGGGAAGGGGAGCTGTTTGAAGAAGGGAACTGGTGCCTTCTAATGAAATTCGTCTACCAGGTTGGTTCTGCTTGCCCATCCTAAAGGAATTAGCAAAGTAACCCACTTTTATCTATCAGATCTGCTCCGTTTGTCAGGCCAAAAGGAATTTTATGATTAACCTCATGGCCTTGTTACATTATGTCCTAGAGCGAAGGAGTGATTTCAAAACCTGGAGTTTTAGGATATGGCGGTCTTTGTTTATTCCACCAGGGACCTCCCTGTCTACTTAGGGACATGCTAACTCTCCTGTCTCAAGATGACCCTACCAGAGATACAAACCTCCCTGGAGCTCCTGCCTGGTGGACCCTGGCAAGTCAGTCAGAAAATACTATATTTGGTGCTGTGGGAACAGAGAGGAACAAACTCATGGCACCTGTATTAGCTTGCTACAGCTGCCGTAATAAAGTACCACAAACTGGGTGGCATAAACAACAGACTTTTATTTCCTCACAGTTCCAGAGGCTGGAAATCTGAGTTCAAGGTAGCCGCAGGGGTGATTTTTCTGAGGCCCTTCTCCTCGCTGGTAGGTGGTCATCTTCTCCCCGTGTCTTCACAGTCTTCCTTCAGTATGTGTCTGTGTCCAATTTCCTCTTCTGATAAGGACACTAGTCATATTGGATTAGGGCTCACCTGAGTGACCTAATTTTACCTTAATTACTTCTTTAAGGACCCTACCTCCAAATATAGTGATATTCCGAGGTATTGGGTATTAAAACATCAACATATAAATTTGGGGGCGGGGGATGCCACTTAGCCCATAGTAATGCCTATGTTCATGGATACCACATTGTAATGAAGACGTCAAAAGTTAAATAAAAGAACTAGACAGTAGCTACTAGGCAAATAATTACTATAGTTCAAGATAAGGAGGGATCACAAGGAGAATCTCCTCTAGCTGTGGAGGGTGGCATGGCAGGTCCCTTTTAGAGAGGGAAAGAATGTTCTGTGAGGGAACCAGAGGGGCTGGAGAGAGCGTGGCTGAAACTGAGAGATGGGGAAAGGGGAGGGAGGAGAGGACGGCTGGAGATGAGAATGGGCAGGCAAGCAAGGGCATCCTTCTAAGCTAAAGGCAAGAGGAAACCTTTAAAGAGTTTTAAGGGGGAGGGTGAAACAACCATATCTGTGTTTTGAAGCTCCCTCTGTTGGCGATCCAGAGAATGGGTCCCAGGAATGTGGGGGAGCCAATGAGGACACTACTGCAGAATTTCATTGTGTGTTGGCAAGGATGTGGAGAGATGTGGGCAGAGCTGCAGGGCCTCCCTGAGAAGCCAGTGTGGAGGCCACGGAGGACGCTGTCTGTGTGTCTGCGAGGGAGTCTTTACGAGATTGCGGAGAC
Organism: Rhinolophus sinicus; assembly: GCF_036562045.2. NCBI lineage: Eukaryota > Metazoa > Chordata > Mammalia > Chiroptera > Rhinolophidae > Rhinolophus > Rhinolophus sinicus. The sequence goes on along the minus strand of NC_133755.1, from coordinate 64,579,065 downwards.
AAGGAAGAGGAGGGCTGCAGGAGCCCCAGGAAATCTCCCAGCTATGGGCTGATGGATTAGTCAGGGTTCCTCAGAGAAACAGAACCAATAGTAGATATAAAGAGAAATAAGAGGACACTTATTGTGGACATTGGCTCACATGATTATGGAGGCTGAGAAGTCCTACGACCTGCTGTGTGCAAGCTGAAGACCCAGGGAAGCCGGTATAAGGCCGTCTAGGTGCAAAGGCCTGAGAACCAGGACCTCCCAAGTCTGAGGGCAGGAGAGGATGGAAGTCCCAGCTCAAGAAGAGAGAGAATCACTTGGAATGGATGATGCCCACGCCCATGGGTGAGGGCGGAGCTTCTTTACTCATTCTACTGATTCAAATGCTAATCTCTCCAGAAACACCCTCACAGACACATCCAAAAATAATGTTCAATCTGTTATCTGGGCATCTCTTAGCCCAGATACATACAATTAACCTTAGATACATACAATTACCCATCAGGATCCCCTGTTTAGCAGACCCCAGGGGACCCCTGGGTTGCCTGTTGCCAAGAGACCCTCTCAGCACACTGGTGAGGGACTTGCTCCTTTACCGAAATGAGAGGCCAGCCTCCCTCCTCACCCTCTGTGGCTCATCTGGGTAACGCTTTGCCCCAGATGTCGATGGTCCTCAGGGCTTCCTTTCTATTTCTGGCTGTGACCAGATGCTCTGAGCACCCACAGCCCCTTCTGAACAAGGCAGCCAGCAAAGCTTACGCAACGGCCCTTTGCTGTGCGCTGTGTGACACCCCTTCTCACTATCTTGGCCTCGGCCCGTCTGACCAGGGCTGGACTGCCCACAGGAGAGCCAAGGGGGTTCTATATCAATTATACAACCAAAGGAAGAAGTTTCCCTCCATGGGAACTGAATGCAAGACAGTGAGACAGTGGCCGTGAGGAACGCAGACAGGAGCAAAAGTAGAGAACGGCTCAGTGAGGGAGGCATGCATCCCCGGTCCCTAGAATTCTACTCCATCCTCATCTGAGATGAAGGCAAGTGTGTATGAAATAGTAAGTACTCACTCCGCTCAACCCATGCTTAGTGCTTTACCCACATTGTTTTATTTTTGTCTTTACAACAGCCTTATGAGGCAGAAACTGTTTTCATGCTCATTTCACAGATGGGGAAACTGAGTCAGAGAGCCATTAAGCAAGTCCCCAGTGGTGGTGCAGATGGCAAAGTGGTGCAAATGGGATTCAAACACGGGCAGTCTGGCTAAACACCACGTTCCTGACCCAGGGAAGCCTGTGTGGGTCACGTTTGACAGTGTCCCCATATGACTTCCTGCATACTGTGACAATATAGTGGCATTAACAATACAGAGGATCCTGAAGTCTGACTGTAGAATAATGTCCCCCACAGCCACAGTGGGTTTTCGGCTTTCCCTTTGTGGCCTCTGATGCCAGTGCCCCAGATGGCCCTGTATGCCACTGACCCCACTCGAGTGACAACCAATTCTTTGAGTCAAACAGAACAAAAAGTCCTCCCATCTGCAGGTGTGCCTCTGCTCAATGCCCAAAGGCTGGGGTTTGGTGGTCTGGGGGTGATGTCCCTGCAGCCAGACTGGGAGAAACTGCTCACCGTGCCTAGAGCAGCCTGCATCCACTTGTGAGAAATCACACCAGTGTTCACTCTGCCGGGCTCAGGGCTGAGCAAGGCTCCTGGCACCCTCAGGAAGTGGAGCCCTAAGGAGGGAGAGGACAAAAAAGAAACTCGGGAGTCAGAACCCATGTTTTAGCCCCACATCTGCCTCACACCAGCTTTATGACCTTGGTGAGGTGGGCGCAAAACACCTCACCTGCTGTTCAATTCTCTAACAAATTTCACACACGCTGAAGGAATGCTCTGCTTGAAGCATTTCCACCCAAACTGCCTTCAGATTGGCACAAGATACACATGTTCATCCCATCACAGCCTTGCAGACCAGTGGCTGAGGTCTCATGGCACTAGTGTCACCAGAAGACTAGCTAGGAGGCTGTCCAGGCCCTGGCTACCCAGGGAAGGCCTCACTGAGGACGTAGGACAGAGCCTGCCTGGGTCCTCAGAGGCCAAGGGCAGAGAAAAGATTGAAACTGTTCCAGGCAGCATGGCCCCGGGCTGAGGCCCAGTTTCATGAGCCGTCGCCATGGCCACCCTGACCCGGCACGCTGCCAAGCCTGGCCAAAACAAGGAGGAAGGCTCTGGAGATGTCTGAACCTTCACGTGCTTGGCCCCACCTGCCCATCCTGCCTCGTGGCCACCCACGTGAGAGCCTGTACCTCTGGAAGACACCATCACACATGATCATAAACCAGGGTGCCCTCAACATGAATCAATTTTAGGTGGTTGTCCTGCCGCTTTCAGCAGCTCTGCCTTGTTTGGCTCTGTGAGGCGCCTCCCTCATTCTGGCAACTCTCCTCTCGGACAGAGGACACCCTCTGCTCCTCCTCCAGCTGGGGCTCCCCTCCCCCCGCATGCCCATGGTGGCCTTGTGCACTCGTGCGGTCTGAAGTGAGTCCTGCGACTGAAAGGCCTCAGCCTCCCCTCCCGAGCTGAGTCACAGAATCTGGCTGCTGGCTGGACTCATCCACTCTACCTGCCACAGGCACCCCCACACATTCCGAGGTGAACAGCCCCCCGACCCCCCTTCCCAGTCTCAACTGGTGGGATCCAGGCATAACCAGGGGCCACACTCTACACATCACTCATTCTTCCTAACATCCAACCAGTCTCCACATGTGCCTGCTGCTTTTACCTCCCAACCCATGGCCCCATTCCATTTTTCTGTTTCCATGCTGGACGCGTTCAAGTACAGGACGTGTTCAAGTACCAGTACACACAGGCCAGTCTGACCAATGAGGGTCTGGGCTGGTAGCTAAGGATTTTATTATCACCCCTGCTCACCGTCTCGCCTAGTCTGCTGCAATCACCCTGCACCTGGTCTTCTTATCTTCCTCTGTGTGTCTCTTTATCTTCATGCCAAGTATTTTTTGAGAATCTTTGACTGGAGGGGCCCTGTTGAGTTAAGATACGAGCAGGTGTACTGGGCCCTGTGTAAGATGAGTTAGTTGTAGAGGCTGATTAAGAAACAGTGAGGGGTGGTGGGGTAACTCAGGTGGTTGGAGCGCCATACGCCTAACCCTGAGGTCACCGGTTCGATTCCCACATGGGCCAGTGAGCTGCGCCCTCTACAGCTAAGATTGTGAACAACAGCTCAACCCGGAGGGCCACTGTGAGCAGCCGCCTCCAGCGGGGAATGGGGACTGGAAAAAAAGAAAAAGAAAAAAGAAACAATGAGAAGCTAGCTCTGTGGGAAGCAGCGATTGGGCTGGGCACCCAGAGATCCTCAGACCCTATCTCTGACTTTCCAGCTTCCTGGTACATCCTTCTCTCTGAGGTCCTCCTGAGGTCCCACCCAGGGATGCCTCTGCGACCCACACCTGCTCACTAGACCCTGCCCCAACCCCTGTTTCTTTTCCTGAGCCACCAGCCATGGTGGCTGTCTGCTTCTTGAAAGCTAAATAACCTTCTGTGTCCCTGCTCGCAAGCATCCTTTAGGCCCACCTTTACTTCAGTTGTTGCCATGGCAACCAGCTTTAGTGAGTGTCACCTGACTGCCTCTCCCTTTGGCTGAACCTTTGTGTCCTGGGGCTTTCCCGTCACCCCAATGAGGAAAGCCTGCAGAAGTCTGCACAGCACTTACACATCAGAACAGCTGGAGGTACCCAGGGACACCTGGACCGATGCCCAACAGAACTGGTGGATAGATACCACTCCCTGTCTGTGGGATCATTCTGATACTTCCCTCCTTCCCAGGTGGTTTTCCTGGTCTTCCGCTGCTGTTCCCTGGAGTTACTGCTTAAAAGAAAGCACCCACACAACAGCTGTCTCAGCATCTAGCCTCCGTTTTTTCACACCTGTGCTGCCCCCCCCACACACACACACCCTCTTCACTCCCCTAGCACTCTGTATTGGATGAGGACGAAGAGGAGGAGGACCATGTGGGAGGGAGGAGAGGCGGGACAACCAGGAAAGTTGTAGTCTGTGCCCTTCCCAACCCAGGGCCAGCCTGGATCTGGCCAAGAGTGCAGGGATGGGGTGTCACTCACAGACCAAGCCGTCACTCACAGCACATGCTGTGTCACTCTCTCCTCACCCCGGTGGGGGTGCAGGACGCCTCGATACTAGCTGGTGAGCAAATTCTAGGAGAACCAGCAGCTCATCTAGAAACCCTGGCTACCTCCTGTCCCTGAGTGCATTCCCATTCCCAGCAAGCTTCCATCTGGAGTGAGGATGAAAGAAGGGTCTCAAAATGGACATGTCTCCATGTCCCCCAGGAAGGCAGTACGCCCAATGTCTGTCTCCTTCCTCAAAGTGATCTCGCGCTCTCGCACTCTGAGACTGTTTGACACTGGAGCTCGCCATCAAGATCCCAGCCCAGATTCGGAGCTTAGGTAAGACCCTAGGACTTCCCATGAGCTGGGCAGCTGCTCCTAGACTCTCATTTTGATTCACAACTTGGTTGGGGATGTAGAGCATCAGTGCAGCTCTGAGCTGGTACATGTGAAGCGTCTGCCTGAGACTCAGAAACCTACATTATGAAACTGAGACCAGGGCAGTTAGGGCAACGCAGGTCCAGGTGTGCGCGCTGCCCGCCACGCTGGCCCACAGCCCTGCCACCCTCAATTCTGGTGAATGAAGAGATGGAATCAGCTCTGACGTCCTCTGGTGAAAGGGGAAATGCTCAGGGCATTTTAAGTTAAGTTCAGGACATTTTGGCTGTGTCTAGGGACCAGCCTTTGTTCGGGCCTGCCACACAGCTGTTGGGAGGCTGCAGGTACAGGGGCTGCCCCTCAAGGTGGCACGTCCCCTCCACCCACAGGCCGTGGGCATAGAATGTACTTCCCATCCAAGCCTAGAACGCTGCTGTCCCAGCCAGAGTGGACCAACGCCAGCATCCCAGTGGCCTTGTGTGTGACCTCAGCTGGGACTGAAGCATTCTTCCTCCCACTTCCCACTTTCGGTCACCATGGGATCATTTGACATCTGGAACTCTTCTTGCAGTTTTATTACTTTTCATGAAGTTGACACAGCTTGACTCCTTTGGGGTCCTTGGCCATGCTGGGAGGAAGATGTCCCCTCCTGTCCCCAGGCCCTGGGGAGCCTGAGCCAGGCTCCTCACACAGACGCTGTGGGCACCTCCTCAGACAGCCTCCTCCTCTCCAGGCTCCTGATACTGCCTCCTTCTCTCATTGTCTCCCACTCCCTTTCCCGCTCACATACACCCTTCTCTCCCCAAACCCTTTACCAGTAGCCACAGATGCTGAGAATGCAGAGCCAACAGCTCTGGGCAGTCCCCACACCCAGTGCTCTGCTTGGTGGTGAACGCGAGCACAGGGACGATGTGCTCCCTGGAAATCACCAGTGGCTTCCAGGACCAAATGCCTCAGCACGAAGCCGCAGTGGAGCCGAGAACTCCCCAGATGACAGGAGCAGTTAGCATCATGGCATACCTTTCCCATCCTGTCCTGTAGCCCTGACCTCAGGCTCACCTCCCCAGTGTGGGACTCAGGAAGACCGGAGTCCCTGAGAGGCCCACTTGTCCCATCAGCCAGATTTCCAGCATCCCAACATGGGGTGCCTTGTACTCAGGGTAGGAAGTACTTTGGCCTAACTTCCTGTTTAAGGCTCAGGATTCGCACTCCACTCCAGGAGCTCTAGTGGAACGCAGTAGTTAGTATTCAGTGATTTCCAGCCCAGGGATGTGGAAGCGATCCTGTGAATCAGACGCCCCCTCCTGCTCACCCAAACCAGTAGTGCAGCCTGGCAGCTGTGACCCCCTGCTTCCCACTGGGCTGCCTCCTACCCCTGCAGACCAAGTCCTGAATCTGGCCATAGGGACACCGAGAGCCTGCAGGTCCTAGAGGCCCCAGCAACCCCAGAGACATCCGCCTGGCCTGCCAGCATGCCAACAGCTCCGCTGCCCGTGACCCCCGGCCTGTGTAGTCTGGCTTTCTTTCAGAGCTCATTTCATGGGTGTTTCCTGGGTTAGAAAGAGACAAGTTCAAATGTTGGGTCTCTACTGACTGTATGATATCTGGCCAGCATTCCTTCATCTAAAAAATGTGGTATGATAAACCTACTCTCAGGTTCAAGGATCAAGTTGCATAATCTTCGTAAACTGCCTCTTGCAAGAGAGGCTTTCCAGGCCTTCCTGGTTGTCCCACCACAAGGACCCCTGGATCCCCAGCTGGGGCTCGGGCCCCTCATTAGATAAGGGTAATTAAGCTCATAGCCATTATGTGCACAGGTCCTGGCCCCTCCTTAGGGGACAAGACAGCACCGAGGGGTGGTGGCCATTGGCTTACAGCTCCCACCCACATAACCCCAGGGCCGGCCCGGGAGAGCTCGGGCACTGACGCTTTCATTGTTCATGACACTGAGGAAGCAGAAAGGAGGTGAAGGTTTCCTGTGGGTGAAACTCATGGCTGACTTCTTACAGGAGCCCCCCAATACCTGAAACAGGGCCGAGAGTGTAACGCACAGCTAACTATAGTACAGAGCAGATTCTCAGTTCACCAAACACTGAATGGAAAGGGCCTGTCGCTTGCTTTCAGCTGAACATCTCAACATGGTGGTATTTTCCAGAACAGACAGTCCAATTATTTTCCCATAATAACTTTTTTAAGTTCAAAAAATAGTTTATCACTGCACCTCATGAGTTAAAATGGACGCTGGTTGCTGGGGTGGGGTGGACAGTGTCTCCCTCAGCGTTCCTGGTATTGGCATAATGAGCCACAGCCTGGCCCCTGAGTTCATGATTCAGGAAATAGTGATGGCAGATACTGCTGGGCTGGCCTCCCCAGCAAAGAAAGACCTTCCAGGAATGCCAGCCCCACCCCTTCCCCACAGGCCCAGAACCAGCTAGAACCACTGTGTCTTGGGTTGTGGGAGGGGGGTGTCCCTGGGGGTGAAGCCTTGGAAAGGGTGACCCGGAACTTGCGAAAGGATGCAGAGACCCGGATGATCTCATCCTCCCTCTGGGAGCTGCCCCCTGAAGCCCGCCTCCCTTGCCCTGTAATAGCTCGCCCTACACCTCCACTCCCAGAAGCTATCCAAGCTCTAGTTTGTTCCCATGCCTGCCACCTTATTTAGCAGGGGACCACCCAGTGCCTGGAATGTACTACATGCTCAAGAAAAAGCCTGATGAGGTCATTGATCATTAATGGGTCAATCTACGGCCTTATGGGTACCTCAGCTGGAATGTTTCTCCTCGGTGTTGCATTGTTACCTCAGCGAGGAAGGCCAGACAGGCCAAAGGAAACAGAAAACTTCAAGCGTGGTGCCTACACTGCCCTGGAGACTCCGGCTATTTGCTTTGTTGAGTCCATTAAGGTATTGGAGGAGGCAGACTTTGACAAGCCCTGGAGCCCTGGTCCCGCTCTCCCTCTTCCCCAGTCCCACCTGCAGCCTCTAAGGAATGTGTGATCTCACAGTGCCTTTGGGACCTGCCACCTGTCTGCCCACGGCCTCACTTTTGATTCTCCACCTTGATCACACGCTGGAATTGCCTGGAAGCTTTCAAAGACCCCAACCTTTGTCCTTGCCTGTGATTTTGATTTTAATGGTCTGGGATGGAAGGTGACAGAATACACAGCTCAGGCTGACACCCACTGTGTATATAGAGAAGGCTGCAGGCACAAATCACAAACGTGGGGTTAGATGTCCCACTCGAATTGTGTCGTTTCTGGGGTGATCTCTGGGGTGACCTACAGTAACTTAGGGGTGGGATTATTTAGGGTCAATGCATGGTTGTAGCTTAAGTCTTGGAAAGGAGTTTCCTAAGGGCAGTCGGGGAAGACTGGACCAAAGAATGCTGGCATCGAGTCTCATTTTATATCAGAGAGGCAAACACGGATGAAAATAGAGTGGGATACTGTGCTATGGTCCTGCTGCCAAGTAAGGTGCCCAGAGGAGCAAATGCACCCTGCCTGGCTCTCAACCCAACCGTTTGTTTCTCTAATTGGCCTCATTAGAATCCTTGAACAGAATCCCTAATAAATAACTTTCAGGATATAGGCAATTATGTTACTTTTTTAGTTTCCACCTACCTAGCATGGGTCTGTTTCTAACCCTTAAGCAAGAGCTATTTGGGCTGGCAGGTCGGCTCAGGTGGTTGGAGCTCTGTGCTCCTAACGCCAAGGTCACCAGTTCGATTCCCACATGGGCCAGTGAGCTGCGCCCTCTACAGCTAAGAGTGTGAACAACAGCTCTCCCTGGAGCTGGGCTGCTGTGAGCAGCGGAAGAAGGTTGGTGTGAGCTGCTGTGTGCTGCCATGTGCTACAGTGGGCTACCATGTGCTGCCATGAGTGGCTGGCAGCCAGTGTGAGTGGCTGGCAGCTGACGAGAGCTGCTGTGAGCTGCTGTGAGCAGACAACTGGTGACCGACTGCTTCAGCTGGGGGGAGCACAAGGCTCATACTACCAGCATGGGCCAGGGAGCTGTGTCCTAAACTAGACTGAGATCTGGAGTGGGCAGGGGGAGGCAGAAGGAAGGGGGCGGGGGGAAGCAAGCGCTATTGGAATATAAGTCTTATTTTTTCTGCTAAACCGTCCAGACCTCCCCTCCAGGGAGGAAGAGTAGGCTACTCTTTTCCTGATTCGCTGTACACAGGGTCTTAGCTGTATTGACTGAGCGCTGAGCACTTTGCATGATAATCTCATTTAACTTTATAAGCACCCTGCACACGAGTACTGCCGTCATGCTGTTTAACTGACTTGTAAAATGGGGATTTAGGGAGGTTAGGTAACTTCCCTGCGGCCTCACAACCAACAATCAGCCGAACTAAGAGTCAGCCCCTCCCCACCACCTCCACAGCCCGATAGCTCCTATCCGCAAATAGGCGTTGCTCCCATAGCCCCTCAACTCTAAGAGAGAAAGCGTCTGCTTTCAGAACCTTCACTGTGTGATTTCTGATGGACATTCTATGACCGACATCAGTCAGTGAGATTGTATGGAAAGCTAATATGTATCTATTGAATCAAAATTTCCCATCGACCTTTGTTGGCATTTTAAAAACGCATCCTCACAGAGTGCTTTCGGTTCCAAGGCATATTTATCACTTCACTACTCATCCAAACTTTTAGTTCCAGGATCATTGATCCAGCTGTCATTCCTACCGTTAAGGAACAGGCAGGCATAGAGAAAGGCCTGGGGAAGGAGGGCTCCCTGAGCTCCACTGCAGCTCAGCACAAACTGGGTTCCTCCAGTTGTTGGGGAGATCGCACTAGGTGACTCCTGGGTCACCTAAAAATGCTACATGCTGGTGCTAATTATGCCAATGACTTACATCCTAATAGATGGCCAGAGTCTTGCAATTGGGAAGAGATTGGGTTTCCCAGGGTGGGCATGTGGCCGAGTCTAGGAGGACCAGGTGTGGGAAATAGTAGGTGGTGGGGAGTCTGCAGGGCAGCCCCCAGCCACTGTTCTTGATCTTAAGGCTTCTTTTGAAAACCAGGTTCCACTAACCAAAGGCAGAAAGAAAGAGGAATGGCCCAGATCACATGTGCCTGGGGATTTTAGTATCCAGAGATACTTGGGTGATGAAACGGGAGAGTTAGATTTCCAGGACTCAGTGCTTTCAGGAAGAATTCCACGTTTAGGAGAAGTTGCTTGGAGTCAGGCATTGAGACCCCAAGGATGTGATGTCGCACTAGCAGTGGCTGAATGCTCCCCTCCCCACCATAGGCGTGTGCTCTGCCCGAGTCTCTGCTCAGAGCAGGGTGAGAGGACTCTAGGTCCAGGAAAGTAAGTGTTAGGTTTGTCTTCTTACCTAAGACAGTCACAAACTCTGCATGACATTTATTCAAGTTAGTTGAGGGAACGTAGCTCTTCTTTCTTACTTTTCTTAGAGGATGAAGTATTTCTAAACAAGACGGGGGAAAACACTTTCGAAAGGAAGTCAGAGAAAATGTCTTGTGAAGCTGTGGTGCTCATTCCCACACTGGAGCAGGTGGGGAAGTGTGGGGTGGGAAGGGATGCTTTCTCCAGCCCTGGATGTACATAAGCCTCCTGGGTCAGCAGCCCGACTTGGAGCATTTGTGGGACCCAGCTGCTGACATCAGGTAGGAAGGAAATGGATGACCCACTGGCACCTGGCTTTCTCTGCCTCCAGCTCTAGGATGTGAAGAGGCATGTGAACTGCTGTCACATTTACTGCTGCTGTTGAGGCAAGAACTGGCTGAACCTGTTTCACAGCGATGAAGAAAGAGCTGCCTGGTCCATCATCCTGTGGGGTCCTTGCCTGGTTCCTTCTGTCACCAGCACAATCTGCCCTGGGTGAGCCTTTGGGGGCAGGGGGAAGCAGGGCCCAAGGACCCACAAACTACCCCATGCGCATGCAGACCCTGCCACAGCGAGAATTGTGACAGGGACCCTGGAGCCTGTCCTGAGGACATTTGCAGTCCTGGTAAGAGGTGACTGTGGTAGGGTGAGGGCCATGCAGCAGGCATCCCTTCTTTCAGAGAGGATGGAGACAGCGTCAGGAGAAGGACAATGAGGATAGTGACCAATGGAGCAGTTAGGTCAGCGCTCTGAGTCACCGTCTCACCTATACAATGAGGAAAGGGATACTGACCATCCTTCCTCATAAAGATCAGCAGGAACCGTGCGTGTCGTGCTCCTGGCACAGGGTACGTCATATCATATATCGCCATTTACGGAATATTCCAGTGGATGCTTGTCAGGAACCCACAGTGACACCGCCAGTAAGGAGACTTCGAGGGTCTTCATGTCTGAAGTTACAGAACTCCCTCTGAAGCCCGGAGTTTGTAATGAGGAGGTTGTAGCTATGGACTTGAGAAGAAACATATCTGCTGAAAAAGACTTCTTGTGGTTAACCAGGCCCAAATTCATAACCAGAGTCTAGCAGCCATTGCTCACAAAGGCCGTTCATGCACCCTGCATGTCGGGAAAAGCCGCAGACTGAGTTTTTAACCTCCTGTACTGCGCTCCTGCTGCCTGAGTCAACCATTATAAGGGAGTTCCTGGTTTCATCTTTCAACCAATGGTCTGAGACCTGCCCCATCCAATCAGAATTGCTCAAATATATCCTCATTTGTATTTACATTAACCAATCAGAACTGGATGGTTTGCAAACCTCACTTACAAAGAGGTCCCAAATGAGGTTTGAACTCTTGGGCTTGTTGCCTGCCACAGAAGCACATCCTGGAACTTGCTTACCTTGGAGTCTTACCACCTGAACCCGACCAATTTTTTTTTTAATTAGCCTTTACACCACGGAAAGAAACCAATAGGAAAAGTTTCCTTTGTTCTAGCTTGTGGCTTTTGCCTTTATAAGCTCTGGCTTTCTTTGTTCTCTCCAGAGTGTGCTTTTGGTTTCCTCCGGAGGCTGCATTTCCACAGTTTGTAAACTGTTCGCCTGAATAAACTCTCTTTTTGCATAGTTTGTGTATTTTTGTTGACACAGCAGTACCAGGGGTGCGGAGGAAGCTCCTGCCTCCCGGGCAGGATGCTCACAGCTGGGTGCTTCCACCACCCTTAATGTTCCCAGTCTCATCCACTCACCTAGTGCTTCTCCCCCCTGCCCCATCACCACTTCTGTGTCCGTAGCCCCACGATGGTTCTGAGGACAGGGATGCATTTATTGGTCTTTCTCAGCCCCACCTTGGTGCTGTCACAAAGCAGGATCAATAACCCTGCGCTTCCTGGGAAAGGCCCAGCCATGCAGACAGAGAAGGTGCTGGAATGGGGCCTGCCCCCTGAGGATGGGCAGCTGTGGCAGAGAGAAAACCCACTCAGGTAAAAAGAGGAGGGTACACTTATGGGAGTCAGGGAGGAGGTGCTCTTTAGAGCTCAGAGGTGGCCTCCAGTCCCAGGATCCCAGTACATATCTCCATGTTATGGACCCTGGGGGCCAGGCACCTGTAAGACAGGCCTGATACCCAGGATATCACGTGGGGACGCTGTTGGAAGTGCCAAGTGGGGATTGTGTCTTAGGAAGGAGGCAAAGGTTGGTTTGCTGTACCACTGGGGGTGGAGCTCCTCTCAATAAGGCTGCAGGATGGGGGCTGGGGCCAGGCTGGTCTAGACATTAGGACCACCCCGGGCTCAGGGCTAGGCCAGAGCTTTAGTATCTCCCTGCCTCTGACATGCACTGGGACACAGGTGTGGGCAGGGCAGGCTAAGAAGGCTAAGGAAGAGGTAGGCTCTGATTCTGCTGTGGAGGGTGCCGGGACACGTGGGAGCCACTGCAAAGGGCAGCGAGCACCAGGAGAGATGGAGACAGACAGAAGCTCCGAGCAAACTGAAGATAAAGAGGTGTATTAAGTATAGTTATTTTTTGAGAGAGAGAAAGGAAATAGGCAGCCCAGGAGCTATATCTAGAATATATAAAAAAATTCTCAATACTGAAGAATAAAAAAACAAACAATTCAATTAGAAAATGGACAAAAAGGCATGAAGAGACATGTTACCGAAGAAGATACACAAATGGCAAATAGCACACCAAAGTTGCTCAGTAACATTAGCCATTAGGAAAATGCCAACTAAAACCACAAGACACCACCAAACAAAACATAATAACACCAAATGTTGGTAAGTATGAGGAGAAACTGGGTCTCTCATACATTGTTAGTGAGAATGGAAAATCGTATGACCACTCTGATAAATAGTTGTTAGTTTCTTAAAAACTTAAACATGCAACTGCCATATGACCCAGAAATTACACATTCTAGCACATTTCTCTTGGAAAAATGTAAATTCATGTTCATATAAAAAACCTATAGACTAGTGTTCATAGAAGTTTTATCCATAATGGCCCAAAATTGCAAAACCCACAAACGTCCATCAGTGGCTGAGTGGTTAAACAGACTGTGGTATATCCACCCCATGAAGTGTTTAGTCAGCTGTGAAAAAGGAGCAAACTACTGATATGGGTACCAAGCAAATGGATCTCAAGGGCATTATGTTGATTGAAAAAGGCAAACTCAAAAGGTCACATACTGTATGTTCCACTTACAGAACTTTTTTGAAATTGCAAAATTATAAAGATGGATAACAGATTAGCAGTTGCAAAGGGTGAGGGTGTGTTGAAAAATGCAGTCGTGTGTGACTACAAAAGGGCAGCAGGAGGGATTCTGTGGTGATGGAACTATTCTGTATCTTTGTTGTGGTCACACAAATCTATATGTGTGATAAAATTGCATAGCACTAAATGCATGCACATACACTGACACAGGTGCAAGTAAAACTGGTAAAATCTGAGTAAGGCCAATGGAACGTATCAGTATCAGTTTCCTGGCCATGATATGATATTACAGTTTTGCAAGATGCTACCATCGGGGGAAGCTCACTGAGGGGCATATGGACTCTCTGTATCATTTCTTAACACTGCATGTGAATCCACAATTATCTCAAAATGAAATTTTTTAATGGGAAGGAGAAGTTGGAGCTGAGTTTAGAGCAAAAAGATGAGTTTAGAGCAAAGAGTGGGGAATAAGAGCCCTGCTTAAGAATTATGTTACAGATGGCAGGTTGAAGGTAGCTGGATGGTCTTCTTAACTTAAAAATGAAAAGGCCTTTCAAAGTGAGAGGCAACAAGCATTCACTGAGATTAATAAGAATAGCTATTGGGGTATCATTAAATCAGGCAGAAACCCAAATAATGTTCCCTTCAGGAGACAAAGGCAATGAGTATTTATGAGAAAGGAAAGGGGAATAATTATGTCAGTAGAAGGAAGACATCTCTATTGGTGCAGGTATCGTAACAGTGATGTTAATTCTAAATGATGTTTTTAATTTTCAGTGCAATAGTCATCAGTGTAATAATCACCATAACTGCTTTTTAATTATGTTTGCAAACAGTTCTTTGGGACACAATGTTGCCCTAGGCCCAGGCCAAAGGTTATTTTGTCCTGTTTTAACTTTCCAGTGGTTTGAGACATGTGACACGCAAGCGAGTTCCTCTGGAATGGCAGCCCTCACTACATTTTAAAGTGGCTCTCTTTATGTTATTGTTTCCACTCTTAGCAACTCAACACCAACGTTGCACTGTGTTCTCCATAAGGAGAAAGATCTTCAGATGAGACGGGGGCATGGAAGAACGGTGCCACCAGGAGAGCTAGCTGTCCAGTGCAGTGCTGGGTGTGATGGTGAAGTCACACCACACTCACCTGCTGTCCCCCAGGCCTGCAATGCAGGCTCAATTTCTGCAGTGTGGATGACAACGTGCTTGGCAAAGTTCAGGATTTCCTCAGCCTTTTTGGCAGCACCGTGCAGCCCAGGCATAGTTGCCAGCTGGGGTATGGCATCTGCCCTTAGAAGTGTCCGCAGAGAGCCAGGGACACTTAGTCAGCCTGCAGGGTCTGCTTACTGCCAAATGATTTAACTCTCACTTAAGTCTATTCTGTTCTATTCGTTTCCATCCCTTTTATTTGTCTTGATATCTTGACAATCAAAAGAAATCATCAGCTGGAAGTCACATGGAAACACCCTTTCAAACAGAAAGGCTGCTTGCAGCCCCGGGAAACAGGGTGGTATCCCAGTATCAGACCCAACAGCAGCTGATCGCCTTGGGAGCCCCTACTGTTAACATTTTCATTACAGATTTAATCAGCTCATTCCCTAATTGCCACTGTTAGTACCTGTTATAGTAGGGGTTGGTTGAGGATGATTTTTCTGCAGGGATGGGGCAGGCACGTTTATGGGCTCTGCCTGTTGATCTGCTGGGCTGCAGACCCAAGATCTAGCACAGCCTTTGATTCGGCTCCGCTTAGACAGGACGGCCATCACTCCGAGACGGCAGCATTTTACTTTGTAATATTTAACGTTTGGATGGAAATTGTCTTCCAAATTTAATTTTAAAAAAGAAACCACTAAATAAACATATGCAACTTGAATTGAGTCTCCTTGGGGTTGAGATCAGTAACAAGTTAGCAAACTAAGTTTTAAGAGGTATCTTTGATTCTCCAGCTATCTGTACCTGTGGTTCTCAGCCCTGGGGGAAAAAACACTAGTGTCCAACCCAACCCCAAAGATTCTGGTACAATGGACCTAAGGTCAGTCCAGGGGTCAACATCTTCTAGAAGCTTCCCAGGGATGTTAACTTGCTGCTGAGATTAAGAACCACTACTTTCTATCTTCATTTCAGGAGACAGCTCTGCTACCAGCAGTGGCTGCACCTGGTACTAACGTACAGACCGAGGAGAATGATGGAGCGGAGCAGTGCTTTAAAAGGAACGTGCATTTACACAGAGCTGCGTAAACTTGAGCTCCATGTATGAATTGCAGATTGCCCAGTTTAGAGTAAGTGCTAATAGGAACAAAAACACGTGTATGTGTAAATAAGCTGTCACTAAATATCCTGTTGTAATTGATCTGCACCTCTCAGACATTGCATCTTCCCACTGACAGGCCACCCTGGGTCATTTTTATGACTGCTGCTTCCCTCTTCCGCAGCCTCTATTTTTTTAAAAAAAGGCTTTATTAAATATCTCATCTGAGCCCTGCACTGGTGACACACCACATGTAAAATGCCATCTGTCACCTATAGCGCTTGGGTTGAGGGCTCTTCAGGGCACTGAGTGCTGACCCCCCCATCATCTGTGCTTCCTCTCAGCATCTCACTGGGCCCCATCTTGAACAGGACAAGTGCTTGCAGTCTGAAGCCACCAGGGAGACCTGTCTTCAGAGAGGCTCACCTGCATCATGCAGAGCTCCAGCCCTGACTAGGGTCTCTGAGACAGACCTGAGGTGGGATGCCCAAGCCAGCCCAACCTCCAGACGCGTGAGCACATAATGGTAGATGCTTTTCAACATTGCATTTGGAGTGTTATTTTATGGAGTACTAGAGAACTGAGTAGGAAATCTCAGCTTGACCTCTAGTGCTGCCATTTATTGTGTGTGTGAAGCTTCTCTTGCTGAGCCCATGCACAAGGTGGGGGTACAGAGGCCCAGAGCCCCAGAGACACCAGGCAGGTATGCATGGAACAGTCCAGCGCTTGCCTCACTTTGAAGGCAGGACCAGCCAGACCCTGGAGGGTGAGGAGCAGCACTGTCTCCTTCCCCACCCCCCCACCCCCACCCCCACCAGTCTGCAACAGTGATGAAAACAGCACCACCAGGCAGGGCTGTGAGCTACAGCTATTTACAAACTCTGTGCTAGCTCAGTAGAAACTGCTGCAATTACAGCAATTAGGGCTATGAGGTGCAAATAGAAAAATCTAAAACGAGATAAATCTCCAGCTGAATGATAGCCCATGTCCCAGTCCCTGAGGCATTAGCCATGTGTGGGTGACATTGTTGCATGCCAGCCCTGCTGGGGAGGTGCCCAGGCAGCTCAGAGAGACAGGAGGTTTAGGAGGCAGCCACCCATGGCTTTCAGCCCCAGGTGAGCATGGGTGCTAAGGAGGACAGAATGCCACAGGGAGGAGGCAGCTGTGGTTTTCACCCCACAGTTTACTCTAAAGAGTACATGGGTCAAGAGTTGTAAGCACCTAACAAGAGAAGTCAGTGGAACAGCAGGCATCTACGTAGCACATCTGTGGAGGAACTACCTGTGCATTGCCTAGTTGGTGTGGTCCGTGACCCTGAGGAGGCAGGGGTGGCCAGTGCCCTCTGCTAGTCCCCGACGACGCATCAGGATTTACAGGGGACCACGCGGTGGGCTGAGCACCCTTACTCCGTTCACATTCCCTTCAGGACACGACCCCCCAGTGCTTTATCTGCAAGCTCTCCTGTGCTGCTTGCCTCCTTTGTCCCACCTGCCCCCGATGCCTCCCACGGGGCATTTTCTGATCAGGATTTTGAGGCATCCCCTCGCCACAGAACAGTACAACACTGCAGTAGCCTCAGGCCTGTCCCAGCCTGACGGAGGAAGAGCTCACCAGGTAGACCCAGCTACAGACCATCTCATACCTGCATCAGAATTGCTCCCCTTTGGCCCCCACCACTGGGGAGCACAGCCACCCCAGTTGCCACCTCCTTCCTATGCTGGCTCTACAGGTCCTGAACAGCCTCACAAACTGGGAATGGACAGTATGGCTGTTTGGCAGAGTCCAGCCTGGACAGTTCCCCCAGGGCCTTCCAGAGACCCAGGAGTGAGATGCCGAATGTCCTTCTTACCGCCACCGAAATGCTGGCCTCTGTCACTCACTGAATTTGCAGCCCTCCCCCTCCCAGCTCTGGGTAGTCCGGAACTACCCCTGGCTAATCCTGACAGATGCCCCTTCAGAATGGCAAGGTGAGATAATTGGACCCTATCCTCTCCTGCCCAGATAGTCATGTGATGCAAGAAAATTATGCTACCAGTGGTCCCAGAGTGGGAGGCGGCCTCTGCAGATTCATAGTCCCCACAGTTCTAGGGGTTCTCTGGCTCTGACCAGCCCCCAACTGAGTTTCTCTCTCTACTTCTCCACAACTTAGCTCACCTAGCCCAGCCTCACACTTCAAAAAGTAACGATCCTCGACACCCAAGTCCCTTCTGGAAGCAGTGCATTCGAGCCAGGTCTTGAAAGAGTGACGAGTATATGCTGATGGAGAAGTTGCTGGACTGATGATGTGGCCCCACGCTGTGCAAGGTTCCTAAAGAAACACAGCAGCACTAGTGGCTTGTGGGTCAGAAGGGTGCAGCGTTCCTCGGGTGACTCCTTGGCTACCAGCCAGGGTAGCTCAGGACAGCCTGCTTAGAGCCCAGTAGTCCTGAAATGCCAAGAGAAAGGCACATGACTTACCGGCCACTGCTCTTATCTTTGTATGAAAAATAAAATTCGCTTCTAAAACGTAAACGCTTTTCCTCCTCATCTGTTTTGCCTGCTTGATGCACCATCTTGGTACTCAGAACCGCAGTTGCCGGCTCCACGTTCCCTTCATGGTTCAGTTGTCCCCAGACAACAGTCTCCCTCTCTCTTCCTCTTGTGGAGCAGATGCAGAGGGCTGTTATCTGTGCTGCTATTGCTAATTATATCAGCTCAATCAGAAGCCGCAGCGTTCAAACAACCACCTGGGTGACTAAGTGTGCAGTGAGGAGGCAGTGCCAGGCCCGTGCCTCTGCCCGTGTCCACACCCTGGTCACAGGTCAGAGGCCACAGGTTACAGAGCCATCAGTGTCCAGCACTGAGAAGATGCCTGCAACCCCCAGCGTCTGAGCCCCCATTGCCGATTACGACCTGAGCCTCTGGTAGCCAAGAAACAGGGGGAAGTGAGTACAAAATGAATGTTTGCTATGTCTTTTTAGATGTTGCTTCTTTCACTTCTCACAAAAGCTTCATCTGTCATCCTCTGAGAACTCAAATTCAAGGCACAGATTTCCTTTTCGTGAATTTAGGCCTCAGAGCTGCCTCCTGCTGGCCTCATGGCCTAGAGCAAGCCATCAGCCTCTGAGCTACTTTCACAGCGTCTTTAAATGAGGACAATAATGCCCAGTTTCTGGAGGTGTAAGGATTAGAGAAAACATGCAGAATGTCTGTCATGGGACCAGCGCAGTAGATACGATTCCTTTCTGGCTTGTAGTTCTCCAATGCACCCTCTCTCTCACCTTTGCTGGGGACCCCCACCTCAGTCCCTGACACTCTTGGTGAGTTCCCATTCAACCCCCTGGTCTCAACTAAGATGTCACTTCTTCTAGGAAGCCCTCCCTGGATGGCCTCCATTCTCCCAGAGCCATGGTGCTTGCTCTAGCCACTAAAGACTGAGTAACCCCAGGGCAGGAATTGTCTCATTGGTTCATTAGCTATTTCTTTTATTTCCTTTAGTGTCTAATCAGTGCAGTGCTCGCCACCAAATTGACACTCAACAAATTTCAGTTGAAAACTTAAATGGCTTAATTTGGCTTATAGAAATAACCAATTTTCACAACAGCTATATACAGAGGACTCTCTTTCCCTCACCCATACACTCCTACAAATGTTTACGTACACGTGTAACACTTCACACAAGCTCACACATTCTAGATTCACTTAAGTACCTGAACCCAGCTCAGCCAACATTTATTGATTGGTTGCCATGTGCAGACACTGTGCTGGTCCTGGAGACACAAAGAGGAAGAGGGCATGAGGGCATAGGACCCCAGATGTCCCCATCCATGGAAAACCAGCCAAGTGCACAGGAAGGGTGACACTAAATAGAATGTAGTACATTTGGACCAGGGTGGTGTTTTCTTCCTTCCTCCCTCCCCACTGTAAGGAAAGAACTTCGGTAAGATAAAGAGACAGACGTGTTTTATATGTTTCCCCATATTCAAGAAGTGCCCTGATAAAGTCCTAAGCAACTGAAAACATGTCACAGGTTGGAGGAGACTAAGAGGCATGACAAATGCAAAGTGGGGTCCTGGGCAAGAAAATGGATGTTAGTGGGACAATGGGCAAAATTTGAAAAGCTTGGTTAGTATCACATCAATGTTAATTTCTGATTTAGACAATTGTACTCTGGTTATATAAGATAATAACAGTAAGGGGAGCTGGGTGAAATCTATATGAGAATTTTGTATTATTTTGTATCTATTTTGTAAGTCTAAAATTATATCAAAATAAAAGATTTTTGAAAGAAAATAAACAGATGTCAAGCTTAGCCAGTTTGCTTTGTAACTGATTCTTTCTGAAGGACCTCAAACCCTCATCAGAGACACTTGGGAGAAAGGGTTGGGCCAGGTTGATTCCTTGTTATCTGTGGAATTGCCTCTGAGCTGTCTGCTGAGAGTAAAGAAGGGGAAGGGAGGATAGAGCCCTCCAGATGGCCACTGTCAGAAATGGCTGCCCAGGAAATGAAATAGAGAGTCTAAAAGAGGGGAAAAAAATTCAAAGCCTCCAAGTCTGGGCACCTCCATGACTTCACACTTCCCTATGCCACACCCAGGCTTTGCCAGACCTCTTCCTAGCCAGCCACCGAGTGTGTGGACAGAGGGAGGGAGCAGGGACAGAACCAGGTGTCTGACCCTTCAAACCAGAATCTCTGAGAGTTGGGGAGAACTACCTATATCTTTGGTCTCAGAGCTCATCCCTTGGATATCAGTGCTGTTGTGATCTCTCTCTCTCTCTCTCTCTCTCTCTCTCTCTCTCTCTCTCTCTCTCCCTCTCAATATTCAAAGCTGCAATCCTGACGCTCCATTTCTGATGTGAAAACATTCCATTCTTCAGACTGGCTTCATGTTTGATGCTGGCGCTTTCAAGGGTTTGGGATGCACTCTTTGCAGAGATGCAGACTCTGCAAGGCTCAGTCTTGGCTGCTTCTCTCTTCTTATTTTTTAGCTTCTGTGCTGCTGAGCATGTATAAAGGAAGGTGGGGACAGACCTTGCAACACCGAGTTATTAAAATCATGGCAAATCCAATATGTTACCCTGAACTCAGCCTTGTAATGTGCTTCTTAAATAAACAATCATCGCTCTAATAAATGTAAATCAGTCTGGAAATGACTTTTCAGTTCTCATCATTGATTTATTTTTTTAAATTAACTTATCAAACAACTTAGATTTTAATCAAAGGCTTTAGAGTCTTCTATGGGGCCAAGGCAAATCACTGTTAATCTGAAGTCTATAGTCTATAGTGGCATACCACAGGGCTCTGCCAAATAGAGCATTGTATAATTTAAATGAAGGCATCAAGGCATAAATATCACATCTATCAATTACCTAACACTTAACGGGACAGATAGGTATTACAGATGTCAGTATAAAGGTCACAGTTACCTCAAGGGAAGAGGTTAATGTACCAACTCAAAACCTTGTAAAATCTTATATAGAATCGAGCATTTTATTGCACTTAACCATTTGCAGAGTGACTGGGGTTCCTCCAGAAGGATGACATGACATAAGTAGATGCGAAACTGCCTACATGGGTGGATGTAGAGAGAACCACTGCACTCTGCACTGGCCACCCACCCCATGGACAGTCCAGTTGGGGTAGCCAGTATGATGTAGGGGTATGTGGGAAATCACCAAAGAATGTGCAGCCAGAGAGCCTGAAGAAGGGTTAGTGGTGACACAGTACTATCCTCAGGGCTCAGGAACTGGAACTGCCCCTGACCATTGGAAGGGACCCCAGGGTGAACAGGCAGAATGTGCAAGGGAGGTGGGTGTCCTTTCAGTTATATATCATGTCACTTTCCAGGCTTTGGAATTGTCCATTAATATATGAACATTCAAGTTGCAATAACCAAATAAAGATGTTGGCAGGATTTGTTTCTTCTGAGGCTCTCTCCTTAGCTTGCAGATGGCTGTCTTCTCCCAGTTCCTTCACATAGCTTCCTTTTCTGTGTTTGTACCCTAATCTCCTCTCTTGGTAAGAACACCAGTCATATTCGATTAGGACCTGCCCTAATGACCTCATTTAACCTCATTTCATCTTTAAAGGCCCTGCACCAAATACAGTCACATTCTAAGGAAATAGGGGTTAAGACTTCAACATCTAAATGGTGAGGAGGATACACAATTCAGCCTATAACACAAAGAGAGCTCAGAAAGTGCCCAGGTCAGTGCCTGGAGAGTTTCTGGGCTTCAGTACAAGGAAGGGGACAAGGTAAGCAGAATTTATGAGACACCCTACCCGAAAGGAGGGAGATACACAGAGTGAGCAAGCTCTGGAGATTTGCAGAGGGGCCACAAACGCCTTTACTCAAATATCAGGCTGTACATACAGGGGGTGCCAAAAAGATGTATACACATTTTAAAAAAGGAAAAAACTGTATTGAAAGTGTAATACTCAAAAGATGAATACAAGCCACGTTTAACTTCTGTAATTATAAAAGGTGCTCAAAGTAGTTACCATCAGCGTCAAGAAACTTCTGATTACAGTGAACTACTGCTTAAGCAACATTGACCAAAGTGTTAACATCTCTTAAAATGTGTATATGTCTATTTGGCAACCCCAGTATGTATAAGGAAACAATACAAACTAGGGAAACAACAACCATGAGGGAGTAGACAAAACAAACCCCAGAACTAACACAGGACCAGGAATGGTTTATTCTCCCACAAGCAAGAAAGTGATCTCCTAATAGAAGAGGACATTAGATCTCTCAGAAGGGTGTGATCTCAGTAATGGGACCAAAATAGCTCTAGAATAAAGTTGTCCAGACAAAGTTCAAACACAAGTTTGAAAAAGATTAAATTAATTCCAAGGAATTTACCTGCATCTAGAACAAAACAAAACTATTTAAAGGGATGCAACAAACTTTAGTACTCCATTTATAACAATGTAAATTTCACAACAACTGGCATCCCATAATCACACAAAGAAGTAGAAAAATATGATGCAATCAATAGAAAAATCAACCAATAGAAATAGACCAACAAAGATACCGTTTTTAGGATTAGTAGACAAAAACTTTAAAACTACTATTATAAATATAGTCCAAAAGTTTAAAAAGGTAGAGGAAAGTATGAACATGATGGAAACAGAAACTGAAGATTTGTAAAAGACACAAATTTAACTTAGAGATGAAAAATACCATATCTGATATAAAAAATACCTTCTAACAGCATATCAGATGATTTATGAGAAAAAAATCAATGAACTTGAAGACAGAGCAGTAGAAACTAATCAATGAAACAGAAGAAAAAAATACTGAGAATGCTAAGAGAGCATCAGTGAGCTATGGGACAATATCAATTGGCCTAACATATATGTAAAATAAGGAAAATGGACAGAAAATAAGGAAAGTGCATAGAAAAAGATTTTGAAAAAATAACATACAAAATTTTCCAAGCAGGAAAAAGACATGAACACACACACACACACACACACACACACACACACACACACCACGTATGCACAAGTCATAATCAAATTCCTGAAAACCAATGACAAAGAAAAAAGCTGAAAGCAGTCAGAGAAAAAAAGGCACATTACATAGAAAGGAACTAAATTAATAGTAAGAGAAGACATCTCATGAAAAACAATGAGACAATGACACCATTTAAAGTACTGAATAACAACAACAAAATGCCAACATAGAATTCCATCCCAGTGGAAATATCTTTCAAAATCAAAGACTAAATAAAGACATTAAGAAAAGCAAAACTGAAAAAAAAATGCATTGCTAGTACAATTTAATAAGAATGTTAAAGGAAGTTCAGGCAGAAGGAAAATGATACCTAAAGGACATTCAAATCTACACAAAGTAATAAACAGCACTGGAAATGGAAAATATATGAGTAACAAAAGACTGTTTTTCTCTAGTTTAAAAACCACTATGAGATAATAAATTATTCAAAGCAAGATCAAAATATATTGTGGATTTGGGAGTAAGTAAACACGGTGCTTGCCTCCTCCCATGATCACTTCAAAATTACAATTAAATTATAGAACAACCACCCTTGAGAACCACCTAAAGACTAGCTGAACAGAACTCCTATAACTAAAGATATAAAGAAGCCACGTTGAGACTGGTAGGTAGAGCAGAGACTCAAAACGGGCTGGTTCCACACCCACATGTGGCAGATAAGAATCAGCTGTACCCCCTTGGAAGCAAGTCTCCCAGTCACACATTAGGCTGCCTAGTCTGAAGTACCAGTGCCAGGAAAAGGAGTCCCCAAAACAGCTGGCTATGAAAATCAGCAGAGACTCAGTCCAGGTGAAGAGGAGGGGTGCTGTGGACCCAGGCATCTCCTTCCTTCACAAACACATACCATAAGCTCCAGTGAAGGAACATCAGCTCAAAAACTCCAGGGACATACAAGGAGAAACAGAATTGACTGGCATCAGCGAGAGGGCTAGAGGAGCAGCTCTCTCCAGGTCTAAAGTGCTGGAAGGTACCATTGCTGCTTTGTTGAGCCTCCCCCGCCACACACACACACACAACCAGACTGCAGGCACAGGCAGGTGCCAAATATGAGTCTCCATTAACCTGGATAACAGTGCTCTCATCCCACCGTGGTGATTCTCTGAGAGTCTGCCAAACCCAACTCACGTAACACCCAAACCACTTTCAGTGGCTGTTCCTCACAAGCATCTGGCCTTGGCTGTGCTGAGGGCTCTCCTAAAATCTCTCAAAGGTCCACAAATTCCAAACAAGCAGTGGCTGGCCTTGACATGCCCTGTACCTCTTGCTGAGCGATTCCAAGGCTGGCACTAGTGGCAGCTAGACTCAGTTCACAGCACAACCACTTCCAGGTGCTTCCAAGTCCAACATAGGTAGCTACCAACTGCAAAAAGCTTTGTAGCTCCTATGGGTGTCCAAGGGCAGAGCACAGGCAGCAGCTGACCTTGGCCTGCCTCTCAAGAGGTCCCAGAACCAACACACCTGGTGGCTTGCTTCAGACCACACCACAGCACTACACAATTAAGTGCCACAAATGACATACTCAAAAAGTGAACTTAGCGGGCAGTAGAGGCCTGCTAAATTGAATTCCATTCCATGGGGTCAGCCCCAGCACAACAGCTCATCCATTGTAATCATTGCCAGTCCTCATAGACAGTCAGCCTGAGGGCCAATTCCACCACTGACATGACAAAAGCAATCAAGGCTAAACTACAACAGAAAGGCACACACAACCCACATAAGAGACACTCCTAGAGCACCTGGCTGAGGTGAACAAGGGGACAGGACCCTACAGAACACCTAATACATAAGGTCACTTTGCTAAGACTGGGAGATGTAGCAGATCTAATTAATATATAGAAACAAACACAGGAGGCAGCCAAAATGAAGAGAAAAAGAAACATGTCCCAAATGAAGGAACAGAACCAAACTCCAGAAAAAAAACTAAATGAAATGGAGACAAGTAATCTATCAGACACAGAGCTCAAAACACTGGTTATAAGAATGGTGGGGCCGGCCCCGTGGCTCAGGCGGTTAGAGCTCTGTGCTCCTAACTCCGAAGGCTGCCGGTTTGAGTCCCACATGGGCCAGTGGGCTCTCAACCACAAGGTTGCCAATTCAATTCCTCGAGTCCCACAAGGGATGGTGGGCAGCGCCCCCTGCAACTAGCAACGGCAACTGGACCTGGAGCTGAGCTGCGCCCTCCACAACTAAGACTGAAAGGACAACAACTTAAAGCTGAACAGCACCCTCCACAACTAAGATTGAAAGGACAACAACTTGACTTTAAAAAAAAATAAAAGAATGGTCAATGAGCTTAGGGGAAAAAATAGATGAACTCAGTGAGAATTTACACAAAGAGATAGAAACCATAAATAGGAACCACTAAAAATTGTAGAAAGAATACAATAACTGAAAAGAAAACTGTATTAGATAGAATCAATAGTAGATTAGATGAAGCAGAGGACCGAATCAGCAATTTGGAAGACAAGATAGTGGAAAAGACTCAACTGGCCCAGAAGAAAGAAAGAAAGAGAGAGAGAGAGAGAGAGAGAGAGAGAGAGAGAGAGAGAGAGAGAAAGAAAGAGGAGGGAGGGAGGGAGGGAAAGAGAGAGAGAGAGAAAGAAAGAAAGAAAGAAAGAAAGAAAGAAAGAAAGAAAGAAAGAAAGAAAGAAAGAAAGAAAGAAAGAATTGTTTAAGGTACCTCTGGAACAACATCAAGCATAACAACATTTGCATTATAGGGATACCAGAAGGAGAAGAGAGAAAGCAAGGAATTGAAAACCTATTTGAAGAAATAATGACAGAAAACTTCCCTAACCTAGTGAAGGAAATAAACGGTCAAGTCCAGGAAGTGCAGAGAGTTCCCAACAAGATGAACCCAAACAGGTCCACACCAAAACATATCATAGTTAAAATGCCAAAGGTTAAAGACAAAGAGAGAATTTTAAAAGCAGCAAGAGAAATGCAGTTAATTACCTACAAGGGAGCTCCCATAGACTGTCAGCTGATTTCTGAATGGAAACTTTGCAGGCCAGAAAGAATTAGAATGAAGTTCTCAAAGTGATAAGAAGCAAGGGCCTATGATCAAGATTACTGTACCCAGCAAAGCTATCATTTAGAATTGATGGACAGATAAAGCACTTCCCAGACAAGAAAAAGATGAAGAAATTCATTACCACCAAACCAGTATTACAAGGAACTTAAGAAAAAGGGGGGAAAAATAAAAAATATAAATAATAAAATGGCAATAACTACATATCTATGAACAATTACTTTAAATGTAAATGGATTAAATTCTCCAATCAAAAGACAGTGTAGCTAAATGGATAAGAAAACAAGACCTTACATTTGCCACCTACAAGAAACTCACTTCAGATTAAAAGACATACAGACTGAAAGTAAAAAGATGGGAAAAAGATATTTCATAAAAATTGAAACAAGCAAACAAACAAAAGCTGTATTAGCAATACTTATAGCAGACAAAATATACTTTAAAACAAAAGCTATAACAAGTGACAAAGAAGGACCCAGTAACCCCATTTCTGGGTAATTACACAAAGAAACCCAAATGCTACTTTGAGAGGATGTGTGCATCCATAAGCTCATTACAGCATTGTTTACAATGGCCAAGATGTGGAGGCAGCCTGGGTGTCTGTTGATGGATGAATGGATAAAGAGTAGGTAGAACACATATACAATGGAATATTGCTCAACCATGGAAAGGAATGTGTTCTCGCCATCTGCAGGGGCATGGATAGACCTGAAGTGTATTGAGCTGAGTGAAGTATGTCAGACAATGAAAGATAGATACAATGTGATTTTGCTTATATGTGGAATCTAAAGAACAAAATAAACAAACAAACAAAACAGAAACAAACTCATAGATACAGAGAACATTTTGATGGTTGCCAGATGGGAGGGAGGTTGGGGATGTGAAAAAGGGAAAAAAATTAATTTGTTGTCACAAAGTAGTCATGAGGATGTAGGATATAACATAAGGAATATAGTCAATAATATTGTAATAATTATGTATGGTGTCAGGTGAGTACTAAATTTATTGGGGTGATAGCTGGGAGGGCAGCTAGGGACAGGGTGAAAGGTGAAGGGATTAAAAAGTACAAATTTATAGTTACAAAATAGTCATGGGGGTGTAAACTAAAGCATAGGTTATATAGTCAATGATATGGAAATAACCATGTATAGTGCCAGGTTGGTGCTAGACTAGTCAGAGGGATTACTTCTGAAAATATATAAATGTCCAACTGCTATGCTGTACACCTGAAATTAATATAAAATAATATTGGATGTCACCTGTAGTTGAAAAATTTTAAATAGGTGGAAAAGGGGGAAGGGGAATAAGAGGTTCAAATTTCCAGGTATGTAACAATTAAGTCATGGGTATGTAATATACAGTATGGGGACTATAGTCAATAATATTGTGACAGCGTGATACAGTGTCAAATGGTTGCTGGGCTTGTGGTGGTCACTTCTTTAAGTGTATAAATGTTGAATAACTATTATGTATAACTGAAACTAATATAACATTGTATGTTAACTATATTTTAATAAAACTATTTTTTAAAAAGTTCTGGAGATGGAGGGTGGTGATGGTTGCCCAACAATAGAAATGACTTAATGCAACTGAACCATACACTTAAAAATGGATGAAATGTAATTTTTATGTTATTTATATTTTACGACAATACATTTTTTTTTAAAGAAAAGAAAAACAGATCAGGATCTTTGGGCAACGGAGAAACCACAAACTTAGGCTGTAGTGCCACCTTCTGGAAAACCCAGAAAGTAGGGAAAAATCCCCATATATAATAGCACCAATGAAGAGTACAACCTATCTAAAAGCAACTGGTAAAGATTTAAGGAGGTGACTGCTACTTCAAATGCAAAAGCTACACTACAAAACTCCAAAGAACATGAAAAATCAAGGAAGCATGTTATCACCAAAAGATAACAATAATTCTCTATTAACTAAGCTTAGAGGTATGGAATTTTGCAATCTATCTGATAATTCAAAATACGTGCTTTGAAGAAACTCAATAAGCTAAAAGAAATTTTAGGAAGATAGTTCATTGAGATGAGGAAGACGATACAGGAATAAAATGAGATATTTATCAAAGAGATAGAAATCACAAAAAGAAACCAAAAAAATTCTGGAACTGAAGAATTCAATGGATGAAATAAGAAATTGCAAGAGAGGGCGTCTGCAGCAGAGTAAAGTAAGTGGAAGACAAAATAAGTGAGCTAGAAGACAGAATATTTGAAATAATCAGAGCAAAACAAATAAAAAAGAATGCAGAAAGCTTGGTATTATCTCTGGGATTCCATCAAAAGAACAAATATTAGAATAATCTGGGTTCCAGAAGAAGACAAAAAGGCATAACAAAGAAATAACAGACATCCAAATCAGAAAGAAAGAAGTGAAATTGTCATTATTTGTATATGATATGATATATATAGGAAATTCCAAGGATTCAACCAAAAAAGTGTTAGAACTAATGAACAAATTTAGTAAAGTTGCAAAATGTAAAATCAATATACATATATCAGTTGTGTTTCTAATACTGACAACAAAACAAGTGAGAAAGAAATAAAGAAAACTAGCTCATTCACAGTAGCATCAAAAATAGTTAGGAATAAATGTAACCAAAAAATAAAAGAGGGGGAATCAGGTGAAGTGGGGGATGAGGATTGGAAAAAAGTGGTCAAAAGGTACAAGTTACTAGTTGTAAGATTTGTAAGTACTGGGAATGTAATGCACAACATGATGACTATAGCCAGCACTGCTGTATGTATATCTGAAAGTTGTTAAGAGTTCTCATCACAAGGAAAAACATGTTTAACTATATACATATATGATATGATGGATGTTAACTGAACTTATTGTGCTAACCATTTCACAATATATTAAAGTCAAGTCCTTGTGCTGTATACTTGAAACTTACACAGTGTGGTATGTGTCTTATATCTCAATAAAACTGGGGGAAACGTGAAAGATCTAAACAATGAAAACTAGAATTCCTTCATGAAAGAAAATTAAAGACAGAAACAGAATAAATAGAAATTTATCCCATATCTGTGGGTGAGAAGAATTAATATTGTAAACCATGTGTAATACCCAAAGCCATCTATAGATTCAATGTAATCCTTATTAAAATTACAATGGCGTTTTTCACAGCAATAGAAACAAAAATTCTAAAATTTGTATAGAGCCGCAAAAGACCCTGAATGAATAGCTAAAGCAATCTTGAGAAAGAACAAAGCCAGGGGTATCACACGTCCTGATTTTAAACTATACTACAAAGCTATAGTAATTAAAACAGTATGGTACTGTCATATAAATAGACACATTGACTAATGGAACAGAATAGAGAGCCCAGAAACAAATCCCCACATTTATGGTCAACTAGCATTTAACAATGGAGCCAAGAACACTCAGTGGGGAAAGAGTAATCTCTTCAACAAATGATGTTGAGAAAACTTGATAATTACGTGCAGAAAAATAAAACTGAACACCAATCACTAAAATTAACTCGGAATGGATTAAGCACTTCAACATAAGACCTGATACTATAAAACACATAGAAGAAAACATAGGGAAGAAGCTCCTTAACATTGAGCTAGACAATGGTTTTTCTTGGATATGACACCAAAAGCACAAGCAACAAAAACAAAAATCAACTAATGGGACATCAAACTAAAAAGCAAAATAAACCAATCAAAAATAAATAAATAAATAAACAAACAAACAAATAAATAAATAGGCAACCTATAGAATGGGAAAAATATTTGCAAACATGATAACAGTTTAATATACAAAATATATAAATCACTCATACAACTCAGTAGCAACAACAACAACAACAGCAAATAATCCAATTAAGATATGGACAGCAGAACTAAATAGACATTTTTCCAAAGAAGACATACAAATTGCCAACACATACATGAAAAGATGCTCAATATCACATCACTGTTCATCAGGAAAATGCAAATCAAAACCGCAAGATACTACCTCATACCGTTAGCATGGCTATCATCAATAAGACAAGAGATAAGTATTAATGAGGATGTGGAGAAAAGGGAAGCCTTGTGCACCACTGGTGGGAATGTAAGTTGGCTTAGTCACTGTGGAAAACAGTATGGAGTTCCTCAAATAATTAAAAATAAAACTAGCATATGATCCAGCAATCCTACTTCTGAGTATATATTCAAAGGAAATTTAAAAAGGGTATTGAAGAGATATCTGCACTCTCATGTTTACTGCAGCATTATTCACAATAGCCAAGATATGGCAACAACTTAAGTGTCTGTCAATGAATGAATGGATAAAGGAGATGATTTATCTCACACACACACACACACACACACACACACACACACACACTGGAATACTGCTCAGCCATGAAAAAGAAGAAAATCCTGCCATTTTCCACCACATGGGTAGAGCTTTGGGGCATTAAGCTAATTGAGATAAGTCAGACATAAAAAGACAAATACTGCATGATCCCACTTATATGTAGAATCTAAAAAAGCTGAACTCATAGAAACAGAAAGTAGAGTAGTGGTTGCCAGGGGCTGGGATTTGGGGTAATTGGAGATATATTGTTTAAGGGTACAAACTTGCAATTAATGGGTAAATAAACCCTGAAGATCTAATGCACAGCAGAAAGAACAATACTGTATTATAAATTTCAAAGTTGCTAGAGACTAGATCTTAATTATTCCCACCAGAAAAAAGAAATGATAATCATGTGATGTAATAGAAGTATTAGGTAACCTACAGTGATAATCGTATTGCAATATATAAATGTATCAAGCCAACATGTTGTACACCTTAACTTTATACAATGTTATACGCCAATTATATCTCAATAAAAAAATAAATTAAATTAAAAAGGAAAAAAAAAACATGATCATTTCAATAGATACAGAAAAAAACATTTGACAAAATCCAGCATCGATTCCTAATTAAAAACAAAACTCTGAAAAACTAGGAGGTAGAAGGGAACTTCCTCAACCTGAGGGCATCTATGAAAATCCACAGCTGATGTACTTAATGAAAATACTTAGTAAAAAGGTAAAAGCTTTACTTTTCAGATCCAA
Source organism: Rhinolophus sinicus (assembly GCF_036562045.2). NCBI lineage: Eukaryota > Metazoa > Chordata > Mammalia > Chiroptera > Rhinolophidae > Rhinolophus > Rhinolophus sinicus. The sequence continues at coordinate 64,548,163 of NC_133755.1, read as the reverse complement.
CACAAAGCAAGGGGTTCTGTTCTCATCACTTCTATTCCACTCTGTCCTGGAAGCCCTAATAGGCCTTAAAAAGAAATGAAAGGAAGGTAATAGAGGGCACCAGGGGCAAGGCCCACCACAGCTGGTCTTCCCTGCCAGCCCCGGTGCCTCGCCAAACTCCTGCCCCTTCTGCCCCAGTCATCCAGGAGTCTGGTGTCTTCTCAGTGTCCGTTCATTCACTCCAAATGCTCACTGACCAGGTATGTGCCCGCCCTGGGATACAGTGGTGAGGCCCTTGCCCTTGTGGGGCTGTCTCTAGAAAGACAATCCCTGTGGAAACATATGGACACATTCGAAAGCTTCAACTGGTGTCGAGAGGGCCATCTGGAGAGCTGACATTTCCTGGGAGACCAGAACAGGACAACGGATTCCTGGGGGAGCCTATGGCAGACGGAAGCGAGTCCTACAGGGAGCTGGACTAGATGACACCACCATCAGCCCAGGGAGGTTTGCAGCATGTGAATGTCGCAGTCCGAGCTGTGCTCAGAAGGCCACTGTGGCTGCTGTGTGGAGAATGGATCAACGGAAGGCAAAGTGGAAGCAGAGGGGCTGTGTGTTGCCTGTATGGACTGATGACAAAGTGGCCACACAGCCATACTCCTCCCTGGCTGTGTCTGTGTCCTCTTACTGTGGCTCCTCCCAACAGGGGCCGGTCTGTCTGTCTCCCGCACCTTGGGTCCGGACTGGCCACACTTGCTTTGGACATAGTGATGCAGTGGGAGTGATGGTTTTTCATTCCACGCCTGGGCCTCCAGAAGCTTTGCGCACCTCCATCTGCTCCCTTGAGCCCCCGTCTCCATCACGAGAACAAGCTCAGGCTCTCCTGATGGGTGTGGGATCGCACGGAGCTGCTGACTGCAGACACACAAGGGATCCCAGCCCAACTCAGGCGAGCCTGGCCTGGCTCAGCAGAATTATCTAGCCAATCTGAGATCTTGTGAGAAATAATAAATGGTTGTTGCTTGACACAGTTTGGGGGTGACTTATTACTCAGCAGTAGCGAGCTGATAATGCACTGCCTCCCTGTCCCTTCCCCGTCATAGCCAACTTTCTTGGAAAAGTCCTTGGACTGTGTGCACCTCTCAATGCATCTCCCATCCACCACTGTAGCTTCTGCCCTCTCTACCCTCCAATGACACTACTGTCCCATTGTTATCTCAGGCAACCAGTGACCTCATTGCTGAGAAATCCAAGCTCTACATATCTTTTTTGTACTCCTGACATTACTGGCACGTGATGGCTTCATTCTTAAAAACAGCCCCTCTCTGTCTCTCCTCTGCCTCTTCTCTCCAGGATGCCACACCTCCTGGCTTTCCTCTGACCTCCCTGGAAGTTCCTTTTCTGTCTCTGTTGCAGGCTCCTCTTCTCCAGTCTGTCCCTAAATATGTTGCTCCTCTGGATTCAGTGTAGGGCACTTTTCTTATCTTTCCACATGTGTTCCCTGGGCGACCTCAAACTCTCCTTGGCCTCCAATCCCATGTGCACACAATCTCCCTCCCTTCCGGACCTCTTTCTCTGGACCTTGGCTCTCCAGGCATCACCACTTCATTCCCAATCTGTTCCTGCCCCAGGTCACAGCACCACCATGTGTCCAGGTGAACAAGCCAGAAATCCAGGCAGTTGTCTTTGCTGCCTCCCCACCCTTCACCCTCCTGTCTTACAGTTCCATCCCACAGTCCTGTCCCCAGGAGCCCTCTAAAATGTCTCCTCTTCCCAGCGCACATCATTTCCACCACCTGGAGCTCTCCAGGAGCCCAGCTGTTTCCCCTGCAGACTCCTGCCCGCAATCCAACCCACCTTTTACACTGAGTCACCAAAACTGATTAAAACTCTTCATGACTTCCCATTACCCTTATGTTAAAGTCAAAAACCTTTCACACCAGCCACAAGACCATTTCTGCCCCAGCCCTTGCTTACACCCTGACTTCATGCAGGTCAGAGAATGGGGCCTGTGCTTCTTTGAGGTTTGTGTTCTGCTGGTAGCACTTCCCCCTACTCTCTTCTGGCTGATACTGTCTTCTTTAGGTCTCCACTGGGTGTCAATTTCTCTGGAAAGATTGCTTGAGGCCCTGCCAAGTCCAGATTCAGAATGCCATCCTGACCATCCTGACCTTCCCCCACCAGAGCCCTTGCAGGGGAACTCTGAGCTGTGCCTGCTGGCAGGTCAGCGTGCTGGGACCTCAGTTCACTCTGTGTTCCATAGAGGCCACAACAAATATGTTGTGGATGAATGGATAATGGAGTAATAGGCTCAGCTTTACAAAACATTCCTCTAAACAGACATGGAGAAGAAAAGCATAATTAGAAGATGCATATTTCCTGTGTATGCCTGTTTAAAATGTCTGCTCTGCCAAATTCAAAAACAAAAAGAGATATGGTTAAGGGTCAAGACGGTGGAGTAGGTAAATGCTGTGCTTACCTCCTCTCACTACAATATCAAAATTACAACTAAACTACAGAACAACCATCACTGAGTGTCATACAGGGACTCAGCTCCTGCTCCCTGCACAAGGATGCAGGACATGGTGAGGCCAAAAAGGAACACCAATGGAGCCATAGATAGGGGAGTCATATATTCTCCCTGGTGGCTGGGTTGGAGACACAGGAAGCAGGAATCACACAATCTGCAATCCACTGTCTACTTCTCTGCCAACCAATCAACCCACCTGCATAGCCATGGCAGTTATATTAGTGGCTAATGGCCAACAGGTAACAGCTGATGGCCACCCAGCTGCAGCGGATGGCCATCTGATTACAGCTGATGGCCATCTAATAACCAAGCCAGCACCTTTCCATGTGAGGTCGAGAGCCTGGAAACTGCTCTCTGGGACTCTGTCCCGACACTGAGAATCACCTGAAATCTAGTTGAACTGAAGCCCTACAACTAAGGACATAACAAAAGAAGCCACCTTGATACTGGTAGGAGGGGTGGAGATGTGGAACGGGCTGGTCCCCTACATGTGTGTGACCATTAAAAGCTGGGATGGATGTCTTGGCTGCAGAGGTCTCCCCCAGAGGAGTGAGGGGCCCGAGCCCGACACCAGGACCTCTACCCCAGGGTTTTGGTGCCAGGGAGAGAAGTCCCCACAATTTCTGGCTGTGAAAACCAGTGGAGATTATGGCTGAGTAAGACGAGGGTTGCTGCATTCCTAGGCACTCCTCTTAAAGGGCCCATGCACTGACTTACTTGTTGACGGATTCATTCGCTCTGAGCTCCAGCACTGGGGCAGCAGCTCAAAAGATGCCAGGGACATATGGGGAGGAACTGAGTTCCCTGGCTTCAGGGCAAGGGCTGGAGGGGGGCAGCTTTTTCCCTGACGGAGGAGTTGGTGGAAGCCATTTTTTTTTGTTGCGCCCTCTCCACTCCCGGCGTGCAGACACAGGTGGCCGCCATATCTGAGTCTCCATCAACCTGACTAACACCATTCATTTGCTCTGATTCCCTGAGACCTCACCCCACCTAATTTTCGGGTCCACCCAAGCCACTTCAGTGGCTTTTCAGTATAAGGAGCTTGTCTTGGCTCATGCTCCAGAATTTCCTAAAATCTCTCAAAGGTTCACAAAACCCAAACAAGCAGCATCTGGCTTTGGCATGTCCCGTATCTCTAGCTGAGCAGCCATGGGCCCGGCATTAGCAACAGCTGGCCTTAGTTTGTAGCTTGGCCTCTTGAGGCACCTTCAAACTCAGCACGGGTGGCGGCCATTGTGTGGACTGCTTTGTGGCTCATGCCAGGTGGCCCTAGGCAGGGCACAGGCTGCAGCTGAACTTGGCTGGCAGTGAGCCACTCCCCCAGGAAGCCCCAGGGGTCTGGCACTGTCAGTGGCCAGCTTTGGACCCAGGCGGAGCATCACCTGGCTGCCCCCAGGGACAACACGCCAGAAGGGCACACTGGGCAGGCACCAGAACCCTGCTAAAGTGAATTCTACTCCATAGGGTCAGCCCCTCCACCACAGCTACTCCACTGTAGTCATGGGCAGTCCTCACAACCAATCATCCTGAGAATCAATCCCTCCCATTGATGTGCAAACAGCAATCAAGGCTCAGCTAGAATAGGGGGGGCACACACAACCCACACAAGGGACATACCTGGAACATGTGGCTCATATGACCAGGGAGGTGGTGCCACTGAGCCCTACAGCACACCTACTACATAAGGCCACTCTACTAAGACTGGGAGATATAACAGCTCTACCTAATTCATAGAAACAAACACAGGGAGGCAGCCAAAATGGGGAGACAAAGAAACATGTCCCAAATAAAAGAATAGAACAAAGCTCCAGAAAAAGAACTAAACAAAATGGAGATGAGCAATCTACCAGACGCAGAGTTCAGAACACTGGTTATAAGGATGCTCAATGATCTCAGGGAGAACTTCAGCAAAGAAATAGGGAACATAAAAATGGAGATTAAAAAAAGCAACAACAAAACAGTCAGAAAGAAAGAATATAATAACTGAAATGAAAAATACATTAGAGATAATCAACAGTAGATTAGCTGAAACAGAGGATCAAACTAGTGATTGGGAAAATAAGGTAGCAGAAAACACCCAATCAGAACAGCAAAAAGAAAAAAGAATCCAAAAAAATGAGGACAGTTTAAAGGTCTCTGGAACAACATCAAGCATGCTAACATTCGCATCATAGGGGTACTAAGATAAGAGAGAGAGCAAGGAATTGAAAACTGATTTGAAGAAATAATGATGGAAAACTTCCCTAACTTGGCAAAGGAAATAAATATACATGCCCAGAAAATGCAGAGTCCCAAACAAGATGAACCCAAAGACACCCACACCAAAACACATCATAATGAAAATGCTAAAGGTGAAAGACAAAGAAAGAATCTTAAAAGCAGCAAGAGAAAAGCAGTTTGTTACCTACAAGGGAGCTCCCATTAGACTGTCAGCTGATTTCTTAACAGGAACTTTGTAGGCCAGGCGGGACTGGCATGAAGTATTCAGAGTGATGAAAAGCAAGGATCTACAACCAAGATTACTCTACTCAGCAAGGCCATCACTTAGAATCAAAGGACAGATCAAGAGCTTCCCAGACAAGAAAAAGCTAAAGGAGTTGGCTATAAATATGGATCTGGTGCTTGGGAGAGAGATGAAGGTCACAGGTACAAATATGGGGCCATTGTCATGTGACTCTAGTGAAGAGTGTAGATGAGCACACAGTGAGACTCAGAAGGGGAAAGAGAAGGGACAGAAAAGGCACGCTGAGGACAGAACACTGGTGACACCATCATTCAAGTGATTCAGGGAGCTGGTCCAGCACAGGAGAATGAATAATCAAAAAGGTGAGGGAAGTAGGTGAGAGTAGCTCTGAAATTTCCTGAACGTGTCTCATCATCTTTGAGAGGCAGAGAAAAACAACTACCTTTTCGAGTGTGATGAGGATAAATGAAATATAATAATATAATGCACCCAGGTAGTGTCTCACACAGTATCAGTATATTAACCATCACCATGAAGACAGGAATTTTAGCTTCTTCATCCTTGTTACTCTCGAAAATATCACATAGAAAGTATGAATAAATAACCTCTACCTTATCTGGATGTGAAAAAGGAGTGAATCCTGTAGCAAATGAGTCACAGTCTTGTCATCCAAAAGGACAGATGATCCTCTGTCCATCTCAAACGCAGCAGAGAAAACTATCATGATCAACAATTTATCCAAAGGTGGAGATTATTTTTATAGTTAGCATGTTACTGCTTTTCCTTGTGAACACCAGGCTCTATTTAAGGTCCTATGTTGCCCTTAAGTATAAAGTAATCACACATGTTATTTTTACCCAAATATAGATTTCCGAGAGACCAAGAGCTCTCCTTAGCTAGTCATCTCTGGGAATATTCCAGTATGCTTTGTAACACTCTTACAAATTTCTCAGGTATTTTCTGGCCAGTCTCAAATGACTTATTAAATCCTCACCGCTCTTAAATTGGCATTATCCACTTTGACACTGAGCGAGCCTTACATCTGTCCTGAAATTAGCTCAAAACCATCAAAGAGACAGCTGTCTTACCAGCATGATGAGACAAACTGCTGCTCGTGAGGCAGGTGACCCCTCGGCAGCATGTGCTGGTGGGAATCATAAACACCCAGATTTGGAAAGGAAATTATTTTGGTTATGGCAAACTGTGTATATTTTCACTAGGAAAAGTCTAGCACTGAAGACAGAGCTCACTACTTTTTGTTGTTGTGAATGAAAAGGAAAAAAAGGAAAATGGTTCACATTTACACTGATGCTGCTGAAAAAGTAAGCATTTGAAAAAAATCAATGTGCCAGTTCACACTGTGAACTTCATGCCCACATGTATGAATTGGGAACCACAAAAGGAATAGCAAGACTGTGACTTATCCTTTTTGTTATTGAGCTATTCTCTGTATCTTTAAAAGAAACATTAGACACATTTTCCCCCATTGGAAAACACATTGAGCTTTATTTGCAACTGCTTGTCAAGAGCAGCAAAACATCTATCTTCTAAAGCAGAAATTTGGATGAGGATTTCCATGGGAAACACTGATAAAGCCATGGACCCGAGGCGGCTATCAGATGGGATAATATGGGCGTGGGGTAATGTCTGCATTCCAATAATATTTTCCACTCCACGTCACATTCATATATCAATTATTTCAGAGAGTAGCTTTAAAAAACAGTTATTAAAAAGGAAGTATGCTCTTAGCAAATAGAAACAGGTAAGAATTAGAGTGATGCAGCGTTTAGGAACTTTGAATCCACTTAATTTATGCAAACATAATTTCTAATCAGCCTTTCCTACGATTAACTTAGAGAACATGAAATCCAGGGAGGTGCTTTGAAATACTTCCCGTCTATTCCTGAAATTCCATCATTCAAACTCATTGGCGTCTTGAAGATGTGTTGTTCTTTATGCATCTCTTTTTAAAGCTATTGTTTTCCTTTATGTGTGGTAACACCTTAAAACACTGAAATTAACAACTCTGCAGTGAGAAATTGGGAATAAACAGAAATGAGGACTCCTGGGACAATACCGGAGAATATTACATGGCCCTATGGGCGGGCAGGGAGGCAAACTGCCCCCCCTCTATCTTCTTGTCTAACCTGAGGGATGTTACAAGCTATTTCCAGAGGCCTGCAAAGAAATTCGGCCCAGCTCACTTCTTCCTGGACACATTCTTTCCACAGGCAAACCTGTGTTGGTAAGGCTGTCAGAGCTCCGTACTGAGGACAAACAGCTACTGTTCAGTTGGACTTAGAAATGCCTGGTGTCCGTAGCCTGGAGCAGAGAGCCTCACAGTAGGAGACAGGGAAGATCAGATTCTAATTGCAGTTCTGCCACCGTCACCTGAGGTCATTCACTTCTCTAGGCCTCAATTTCCTTCCCTGTCCAGTGGAGGTACAATACTCACCCACCTGCTTCCTTGAGTTCAAATAGGAGCACAGACGGTACAGCTGTCTGCAAATTACTAAGTGCTTTAAAAAGAACTAAGAGCTGGGAGGGCAACAGAAGACGCAACTATAGCATTTAAGCCATTGCGATTGAAATGTCTAGGACCAAAACTTTCTTGGTTTTGTGCGTTACCTAGTAGAAGTTGGGTGACTTAAGTGAGTTGCTAGTGGGTATATTCGTAATTCTGAGAAGGCCTCTAACTCAGCACCGCCGGGGTAGTGGGTGATTCTCCCTAATTCTGGGCGTCATTTAACAAGCTCATCTGGCTCTCACACTAAGCTTAATCTTCATCAGCAATAAAGGTGACATTTTGGCCTCCAGCTGCCACATTTTTATTTTTCAACGTCTTTCAGAATTCAGATGAGGAGGTTGGGGGCTATTTATTAGGCCCTGAAAAATTCTACCATTTATGACACTGGTCAGGAACATTGAGAAATAACACAGAGAATGGATGATACAGATCAAAGTAACTTATGATGAGGTTTTGTGGTGCATGGACCTCAGTATGCAGTCACTTTTCTTCCCTCTCTCCCTCCCTCCCTCTTTCCCTCTCTTCTAAACATTTGTTGTAGTACTGCAGAAAGTGCACATATAAATGTACAGCTTCATGGATTTTCACAAAACAGTAACAGCCATGTAACCAATACCAAGATCAAGAAATATACTAGCACCCCAGAATCTCCCTTCAGGTTCCCTCTGGTCACGACTCCCCCACCCGGAATAACCATTATTCGGACATCTGGACATAGATTTGATACAGGTGGGTGTCGTGGCTTGGCGTCCTGTGGGTTGTTTTCAGTTGTGCCATCCGCTTTTCAGTTCTGGACTTGGGCAGAATGTGGGGTGTGGGGATCATGCTGCTTTGACCTTGCAGGTGACTGCTCCTTGGAGTGGCTGTGTCCGCAAAGCTGCGTGGGCCTCAGCAAAGGCACAAGGCCATTTGCATGAACCCAAGAGAGGGTGGGCTTTATGGAGGATGTTGACCCTGATCCTGAACTACAGTTAGCATAGGTGTGTGGGAGCAGGGACCTGAGTACAAACTACTAGCCATTGAGGCTGAAAGGCACAAGCGAAACAGAGCCAAGAGTACAATTTAGGGAGAAGGACGCTCCTTTGCACCGGGAGTAAACAGTACTAGCTAGCTCCTGTTAAACTCTAGGCATCTGAGTCCTGCATGAGCTACAGACCACGGTTCTTACATTATTAGGTAGGCAGTTGTACCCCACAACCTTCCTAAACTCATTTATTCTAATACATTGTCTACAGCTTCATTTGGATGTACTGCAAACACAACCATATTACCTGTGAATACTGCGTTTTATTTCTTGCTTTCTGGTCCATCTTTATTTTCTGCCCTCCAGCAGTAGCTACAAGCTCCAGTAAAATGTTTAATGGAAGGGAATGACAGTCGTTATCCCTCACGTGTCCCCAGTCTTCAAGAGATGGCTTCCAATATCTCACCATTAGGTATTATGCTTGCTATTGGTTATTTTTTGATAGGTATCTTTTATCAAATTAAGTACGTTTCCTACTAGTCAATGTTCTAAGAGGTTTTTTTGTCTGTTTTTTTAATCTTGAAAAGATGCTAAATTTTATATTTTCTGAATCTACAGGGTTGACAGTAGATTATTTTTTCATTTAATGTTAATGCTATGAATTACATTTTTTTTAATGTTAAAACAACTTTACATTTCTGGAATAAAACAACAGAGCTATGAGGTACTTAAAAAAAAGTATATATATATAGTCCCATCGCTTCTCGGCCTTTTGGCTAAGATCAAGTGTAGTATATTCCTGTATTGTTATTTTGTTTAGGATTTTTGTACCTCTGTTCATACATGAAATCAGACTATAATTATCCTTTCTCAGAATGTGCTTATTCGGCTTTGAAATGAAAGTCATACTGGCTTTATAAAATGAATTTGGGAATGTTTCCTTTACTTACTCTTGGGGAATGTATTGGTTTTCCATTGCTGCTGTAACAAATTATTAGGTTGGTGCAAAAGTAATTACGGTTTAAAAGGTTAGAAATAATTGCACCAGGGCCAGCCCAGTGGCTCAGGTGGTTGAAGCACCGGCCGAGATCGCTGGTTCAATTCCCACATGGGCCAGTGAGCTGCGCCCTCTACAGCTAAGATTGTGAACAACAGCTCTCCTTGGAGCTGGCCGTGAGCAGCCGGAGGTTGGCGTGAGTTGTCATGGTCTGCTGATTCCTGCCACAGGCTACCGTGTGCCAGCGTGAGTGGCCGGCAGCAGGCGAGAGCTGCTATGAGCTGCTGTGAGTGGCCGACCAACAACCGACTGCCTCAGCCGGGGGAACGCAAGGCTCATAACACCAGCATGGGCCAGGGAGCTGTGTCCTACACAACTAGACTGAGAAACAAAGGGCTTGAACTGGAGTTGGGGGGGGGGGGGGCGGAAGAAGGGGGGAAAATAATAATAATAATAATCGCACCAACCTAATACCACAAACTGAATGGTAAGAAAAATGCAAATTTATTTATAATTTTGGTGGTCAGAAGTCTCCCTTTGGTCTCACCAGCCCAAAATCAAAGTGTTACGCACAGCTGAGCTCCATTTGGAGGCTCCCAGGGAGAATCCGTTTCCTTTCCTTTTCCAGCTTCTGGAGGCCCCTTCAGCCATCTTCCAAGCCAGCAATGTTGCATCTCCCTGCTCCTGCTTCAGTCATCACACCTCCCCGTGACCAGAGCTGGGAAAGGCTCTCGGCTTTTAAGGACCTAAGTGATTAGACTGGACCCATATAGACAATCAGGCTCATCTCCCCCCATCGCAAGGCTGTAACCTTAGCCACACCCATAAACTCTCTTTTGCCAGGTAAGGCAACATATTCATAGGTTTCAGGGATGAGGGCATTGGCATCTTTGGGGTGGGGGCATTGTTCTACCTACCACAGGGAGTTTGTGAAAGAATGGCTTTCTTCTTTCTATGTCTGGTAGGATTCTCGGATAGTCATCTCAGCCTAACCTTTAAGCAGATTTTAATTATGGATTGTCTTTTATTATGAAATTTTCCATTAATTCTTATATCACTAAGCTAATTTTTAAAATGAATTTATCATTTTTTCTATATTTTCAAATGTATTAATGTTTTAATGTCTACAGGATCTGTAGTGATACTCTCTTTTTTCATTCCCATTGTTTTTGCCTTTTAACTTAAGAAAAAAAGCCAGGCTTATGAGGTATAATTAACATTTGGTAAAAAAAATTTCCAGGTGTACAGTTGCACGAATTTTTACAAACGTATATAGCTGTGTAACCAACACAATAAAGAAATGGAATATTTTCACCACTCCAAAAGCTTTGTGTGCCTTTGAAGCCATCCTTCCCCTCCACAGGCCTGGCAAACACAGCTGGTTTCTGTCCTTATAGTTTTGCTTTGACAAAAATGTCACATAAATGGAGTCATAGTATATAGCCTTTTGAATCTGGCTTGACTTAGCATAACACTTGGATTTATTCATGTTTCTAAGCATGTGTCCGTAGTTTGTTCCTTTTCATTTTATGATGAACCACAACTTGTTAATGTGTTCACCAGTTAATGGACAGTTGGGTTGTTTCGAGTTTGGCAGATTGTGAAAAAAATCTGCTATGAACATTTAAGTACAGGTCCTTGTATGGACACATATTTTCATTTATCTTGAATACACTTTATAAGGACTGGAACTCCTGGGTTGTACGGCATAACAGGCAGAACAATGTCCCCCTAAAGATCAAAGGGGAATTAAGGTTACTGGCTAACCAGCAGATAGGGAGATTATGCTGATGGGCCCAGTGTAATCACAAGGGTCTTTGAAGTGGAAGAGCCAGGAAGAGGAAAAGGTCAGAATGATGTAGCATGAGCACTCAACTCAACATTGCTGGCTTGGAAAATGGGGGTTTATGAGCCAAGGAATGTGGGTAGCTTCTAGAAGCTGGAAAAGACCAAGAGAGAGATTCTGCCCTAGAACACAGCCCTGCACAAACTTTGATTTTAGCCCTGTGAGAACCATGTCAGCCTTCTGGCCTCCCAAACTGTAAAAATAGTTATTTTAAGCCACTAAGTTTGTGATAATTTGTTAGAGCAGCCATAGAAAACATATACGGTGAGGATGTAAGAAACTGCCAAACTTTTCCATTGTGTACGTGAACCACTTTGCATTCCCACAAGCAATGTAGTGTGTTCTGGTCATTCCATATCCTTTTTTTTTTTTTGTAATGTCAGGTTTGTTGTTTATTTTTAATCTTAGCCATTCTTGCCTCTTTTCATTCTTTTTGGTCTTTCTTGTCATGGCTTGTCAATCTTAATTATCTTTTAAGAACATTCAATATTTTTTTCTATTTTATCAATTCCTGTTCTCATCTTTATTATTTTTGGGGTTTAGTATACTCCTTCCTATTTTTGTAACTTCCTGAGATGAAATGTGTAGAGCATTGGTTTTCAGCCTTTTCTCCCCCCTCCTAATACTAGCATTTAGGACTATAAATTTTGATTCTAAGAATAACTTTAGCTGCTTCTCACAAGTATATATTTTCATTATCATTCAGTTCAAAATATTTTCTAATTTGCTTTTTGATTTCTTCATTGACTCATGGGTTTAGAAGTATATTTCTTAATTTCTAAACATATGGAAATCTTTGTTACTAGTGATTTCTATCAATTATATTATGATCAGAAAACAGTCTTTACAATGTAATTCCTTTAGAAGGTATTGAGGCTTGCTTTACAGTTGAACATATAGTCAATTTTCATAAAAGTTCGAGTGTACTTGAACAGTGTGTTCTGTGATTCTGGGGTACATTGTTCTATATACGTTCACCAGGCCCAAGTTATTAAATGTTTTTATCAAGTCTCCCATATCTGTAGTAATTTTTGGTTTGTTTGTTCTATCATAAACAAGAGGTGTGTTAAAATCTCCTGAGTGTGAATTTGCTTATTTCTCCATGTATTCTCTTCAATTTTTGCTTTAAATATGCTGAGGCTATGACATTCCATATGTTTGGAATTATTACGTTTTCTTATTTGAAGTGTACGTCTTCATTCCTAACAATGCTTTTTATCTTAAAACTTTTTTAAGATATAGAAAATATAGCTACATGTTAGCTTTAGTTAGGGTTTGCATGATGTTACTTTTCCTATCTTCTGTCTATAAAGACAGAAAGTTTTAGACCTCTCTCATGATGCCCCACATCTCCCCTAAACTCACTATTCATATTTAGCTACTTTCCAAGAGTACACAGGTTTTATCAAAAACATGACCTGGATTGCCCTTCTTCATTCCTACATCTGAAAAGTTGTTTCCAATCCGCCAAGACCCAGTCGAGCTCTGTGGGTAGAGACAGGAGCCCTTTTGAAAGTACTTTATGCATAAATCTGCTGTCTTTTTACTGTTGTGGTTGTTCCATGAGGACAGCCTCTGAGCCCAAGAGGAACATGGGGCCTAAATTGAGTTCATCTTCAAAATGCGGATGATGATAATAATACCTGCAACTCTTTTTCCTTTGTGTTGTTTTGAAGCTGAAATCATAGTCTATGTGAAAGAGCTTTAAAAATCAGAATAGTATATGCAAAGATTAATGACTGATAGCGAGAGGCAATGTTTCACATGCTTTATGGGAAAAAAATGTAAACAAAACATGTTTAGCTTTATTTTGTGCCCAGAAAATTTACTGGTTTAAGCATCCGTGGATAAGAATTCATTTTGTAATGAGTATTTGAACATATAGTGCAATTATTTTTAAAATGTTTTTTTCTTTGCAGTGCAATTCTTTAAAAATAAAATCATACATGGAATCCCAAATACATGAAATAATGCTCACCTTGTCACTGGAGCACACGCAGTGAGTCTGTCTCAGAGCAGAGCATTAGTACAAAATGATTACCCTTCTGTTAAGTGCAGAGTCTTAGGCCGCTTTCCATAATCTTTTTAACAAAAACTTGAATAACTTTGTTTTAACATGCCAACAACCAATGTGGCATTTAAAAGTAACTTTATTAAAGTTTAGGATAGCTGTTTCATAGAGTTTACTCTAATATGGCTACAAATAACTACCGGAGCTTCTGGGATGACACTCTCCTTGGCTAAAGCTTAGTGCCGTGGCACTGGCTGGGCTCTGTACCACAGGCTACCTGCCTCAGGGACTCACCAACTCTCTTGCTCCACCTTCCAGAACGTGGGCATGACTGATCCTGAGAAGACAGTTGAGAACTTTTTCTGTGATACTTATAACCTCCTTTCTAAAGTTTTAAAAAGTTGAGACATTTGTGAATTTCAAATGTAAAAAATCGAATGTAAAGTATTTGTCCAGGCAAATTGTGCTATGAAATGAAAGGTTTTATTTGCAATATATGCAACTTCATGGAAAAAAACACTATTCAGAATCTGACATAGGCTAAGTTAGACATTTTGTTGTATAAAAAATACTGGTAATATACCTGTCTTAAAATAATTCAAACATGTAATTAAATGAACTAATTTTGATAAAAATGTTTCTTAGGATGATGTTTGTAAAAAGAAAAGTTAATCAGTTTTTGTTTCTTTACTTGTCTTGTTCCTTTGTTGCTTTCAGTTTTATATCCCACATATCAGTGAAGTCATATGGTTCTTGACTTTTTCTGTCTTATTTCTCTTAGCTTAATAATCTCAAGATCCATCCATGTTGTCCCAAATGGCACTATTTCATCTTTTCTTATGGCAGACAATAGTTCAGTGGTTACCAGAGGGTAAGGGGGGGGTGATAGTAGAAGAAGGTAAAGGGGGTCAAATATATGGTGATGGAAGAACTGACTCTGGGTGGTGAGCACACAATGTGATATATAGATGATGTATTACAGAACTGTATACTTGAAACCTAGGTAATTTTACTAACCACTGTTACGCCAATAAATTTTAATTAAAAAAAGAAAAAGTAATTTAAACATGTTTTAGTAAATATATGTAGATTTATTAGTCAAGAGTAAATGTCAGCTTCATTTAGAATATTTAGGTACAAAAAAATGAAAAATTATATACCTATGACTTAAAAAAAAGTTAATTGTTCGGAGAATATTACTAAGGCACTGAATTCTAATATCCCTTGAGATATGAATTATCTAAATTTTTATATCTTTAATATTTAGATGTTCAATTATTTTAAGAAATATTTTTAATAAGATGATTAAAATTCTACTGTTTTCTCCCCGGAAGACAGAGTTCTAAGCAACAAGTATGTAATACATCCTAATGAAAATACTGTGATTAACACCCAGGTTCAAAGGTATTTAACACTCGGAAATGGGTTTATATACCTGGATGTTTTTACTTTTAAACATATTTTGTTTCCTCATAATAATACATCAACCACAATAAGGCATACTAAAGCATGGAAGGCCATCATGTTATATAAAATTCGATACAAAAGCTCAGGATCATGTTACCAATTGGATAATTATATCAAAAGTTAAAAAGTTCTATAAAACTATTGAGAGGTCAGTTTCAGGTACATAATACATTTTTAAACATAGTCCCAAAATTTTTCTTTTTGTATGCACCATAAAAAGGTTCATCTTGGAATATAAATGCAATCAGCCATAGTATGAATGAGTTCTGTATTTTCAGTGGCACTGACACTGCTCTGTGGTATAACGCTGTGCAAAGTGACATTAAGTGGGCAGCAGGCGGAATGATCTAGAGTCATCACAAATCAACAACTTAAGAACTTCTAACAACAGTGAATATATAAGTGCTATCATCCACTCTGGCTTATACTTAAAAGTATTTTTCCATACATGGCAGTAACTGTGCCCATTTGCCAGATACAGAATAAGTGATACAGCAAATAAAAACAGCAAGAAAATCACAGCATACTTCTAACATTTTAATAACTCTTGCTTGTGATGACCTTCTGTGACCTGGAACCTTTGTTTTACATAAAATTGGAGCTGGAAAGAGAAAAAAAAACAAAAACCCTTTTGAATGGTACAATAAAAAAAAAACATATAGTAAATAAAAATTACTAGAATCATTAGTTTTACAAAGCTTTTCTAGAAAGAAGAAATATACAGCTAATATACTGTAGGGTATCTAGCTACAGAACTTTGGCAAAGGAAAACACAAAAAACCCCACCAAACTGTTTTCTTTCCTTTTTTTTTTTTTAAAAAAAAAAACCTCTATTTTCTTGAGGATGAATTCTGAGCTCTCAAAAAAGTATGGGCTTGGCCCTAATTTTGTAAACAACAGCACATACCAATGGTTCTCAACTGAAGCAGGGTGCCAATTTCTACAAGGTAAATGTAAATTATCTTTCATATATGAAATAAAATGGGGGAATCCAATTTTAGTAACACTGGATTAAGGTAAAAAGAGGGTAAAAGGTCCCTTAACTTTATAATTCAAAACATATTGAAAAGCAGTAATACATTATAGTTTATCTTTTGAAATTCAATGCTTGAATAAAAAATAGCTATTACAAATCGTACTCATTCTTTTGATAAGTAATTACACGCCCACTATGTACCGGGCACTGTTCTCGGACCTGGAGATGGATACATCCATGAACAAAACACAGATCCATGCCCTTGTAGAGCTTTTATTAAAAGATCATTGAACTTTTAATATAAACTCTTTCTTTCTTCCCCCCAAAACTATAAAATCCACAGGTCACTTAAATACACCAAAACCTTGTGGATTTACTTCTCCATAGTTCAAAAATGGACCAACGTTATGTTTTCCTGACTATTTTGAAACTGACTTACAACATTCTGAAAATGCTGGGTTTGAAATCAGACGTGGTGATAAAATTAAACTGAAAGTGCTGCTCTGTGAGGAACCTGAGGACTTGATGCTGCTAAAGCAGAGACAGTTGGAGTCAACTGAGGCAGAAACCCACCAAGGAACATTCTCAATAGAACAAATCAGTGGGGAATTTCAAGAACAGTCAAACAGGCAAACTGACAAGGACATTTAAGTGGGAGAAAGAAAATGAAGGACACAAAGTATGAAAAAGGAAAAATAAAACTTATTTCTAAAACTTTGGTAACTTCGATTTAACACATACCCCAAACCTATAAGTCTTGGGATTATCATCCAAATGCTACTCATGGCCGCCCCGTTTTACTGGGGCCCTCTCTACCTTCCTCTGCATCTTTACGTCCAGCACTGGTTTCACAAGCTCTGACATCAAAGCACAGGAGTTCGAATCGACAGCCTGGTTCCCTTATTAAAATAAAAATTCTCACAAAATCATTATCAGTAGAATTTGTTAAAAAAATAAAAAATAAAAAAAGTGAACCTAAGAATTAGTTCTTTTTATCAAGTATTATTTTATATCTGTGATTCCATAACAAACTGTATAGCTTCCATTAGACATGAAATTAAACATAACTAATGGTATGTCAGTAGTTATTAGACGTGTAATGGAGCCGCAGGCTTAGCTATGAGGAGCAGCCCATTTGTTTCCCCACGTAACTGACCCTTTTTACACTGTATTTTTTTGTTTATCCACTCATCTTGCCAAATATTTACAGAGCACCTAATATGTGCCACGTGCTATTCCAGATGCTAGGGTAACAGCAGTGACCAGAAAGGACAAAGTCGCTGCTCTGCAGGAACTGACATTTCAGTCCCAGGAGGCAGACAGGGAATACAGAGAATGGTGAGAAGCACTATGAAGATGAGATAGGGCGATCAGACAGAAAGAGAGGCGGGACACGGCTACCGGGGACAGGGTGGCTAGGGGTGGCTTACTTCTTACGGTCCTTGTCTTTCTTCAGGTGGCCGCCCGCTGCCATATATGCTTGGTTCATGTGTATCTCAGAGGTAGCTTTCTTTTTAGAGAAAGAGATTATTTCTTCTTCCAAAAGTCTTCTCTTTTCTTCCAGCTTCATTCTCTCTTCTTGGTGAACTCTTTTAAGGTGTTCAAATTTGGCCTGTAGCTGTGAAACAAAGGTGCAATACTCACTAATGACACAGAATGGCAGCAAATGCACAGGAAGGTTCTCTGGCTCAGAAATGCAACTCAGAATGCTAACCTACACAGCCATACACACAATCTTCTTGGGGGCCCCAAAGTCCGTGCTTTCAGAAAAAATTTACACATGGAATTGCCTTTAATTTTCAATAAGGTCCCATGCAAAAAGTGCATGAGAAAAATGTAATAAAAAACCACAACCTCATGAACAGACCTCAGTCTTTAAAACACTTGACCCTTTTTTGGAGTTTTTATTTTCTTGCTGTACAGTTTCTCCACAAAGCCTCTTCAAGTAGTTTCTAAAATCCATGCTCAATAAAAGTGAGGGACACAAATTACAGAAGCAAGTTATCAAAAAGAGAAAAGAAAAAACCCTATTTTCCAAATAAAGTTATCATTTGTAGTAAACAGCTGTTGAAAGTTATACTGGTAAAGCTGTTTGGAAAGCAAGTGTTAATTGTCAATTTAAATCAAAAACCTTAAAAATGCACTTTTCCACAGTCACTGATCTTCTTGAAACTTAAACTGAATTGAGAAATCCTATATTCAGAGAAAGTTTTATATATAAATATTCACTGTAGTAGAATTTACACTATAACGGGAAAAAATAGCCTTTGGCTAATAATGTAAAAAAAAATACATTTGTGCTAAATACACTCGATGCGGCCATTAAAATGAGTTTTGTAACATTACAACATGAGATTTCACTGACTTAATTGTTAGTTATCTGGAAAAAAAAAATCTAGAGACTTGAGTGGACTCCATATGAATCAGCCGTGTGCCATGTCTGCCACAAACACAAGTATAGGATCTAAATCTACTAGATCAAAAAAGGTAAGATTTTTTTTCTTGATCCTCTGGTCTGCTTAGATAATCTTTAATATTTTCTGTTCTGGGCAGCAACCTAGCATTCATACAAGAAGCAGAACTTTGCTTCTAGAAAAGATGGCATATAATACCGTGTTTCCTCAAAAATAAGACTGAGCCGGACCATCAGCTCTAATGCGTCTTTTGGAGCAAAAATTAATATAAGACCCGGTCTTATTTTACTATAAGACCAGGTCTTTAATATAATATAATATAGTATAGTATAGTATAGTATAGTATAGTATAGTACAGTATAGTATAACATAACATAATATAATATGTAATATAATATGAGATCAGGTCTTATATTAATTTTTGCTCCAAAAGACACATTAGAGCTGATGGTCTACTAGGTCTTATTTTCGGGGAAACAGTAGTTGAGGAAACACTTCATTAAAAATCAGAGGCTAAGGGTAGAAAATTAAGAGAGCTAAACTCCAACCTAGTAAAAATTAAATATTCCAAATATGTTACAGTGTGTAGTAAACCAGTAAACCTGATAGAAGTCTTTAAAAAGAGACAGAACAAGGTTGAGACAGATTAAGTAAGGCCATTCTACCTTAAATCCTTTTATTCCTGAAGATGACATTTCAGAGAAGCATTAGTTCCTTGTTATTTTCTTATTTAAGATATAAAAGTGGTGTGTGTGTAGTAGAACTCATCTAGCTGTCATTCAAAGCAGTGGTATAAATAGTCTATAGCTCTCTGAGCATGTGTGCATCCCCTATAAATTTGGGAGAGGAGTGATGTGGACGGTAAAACTTGGACAGGGAAGATGAAGGAGCAGATTTACATTATATTAATACAGATATACCAGGGGTGACAAAAAAATGTATAAACATTTTTTTGGCACACTCCGTATATCTGATTACTTAAATGCATACTTTATACATGAAGCATTCACTTGTGGTTCCATTATTCACTACAATAGGCATTTCATTCAAACGTCTTTTCAAATACTAATCAAAGAAGCTAGAAACAGGAGACCTGTGCTGCTGACAACTACTCCCCTATGCTCCTAAGACTGTTACCACCAATAAGGTACACTGCTGTATCTTTTGTCAACACTACTTCTAAGGAATACATTGTGTTGTTCAGTGAGGCTTTAAAATGTATCCATTTTTAGAAATGAATGCTAGAGACAACATTCCTCCCTTAGTGAACTAGCAAGTATCTTTAATCTGAGCTCTGAACCTTGCCGTGGTCCCTTTTGGCCTTGACCGCCTGGAAGGTGAGCTGTCTGTGTTCACTGAGAAGTTACCTTGCGCCACAGCTCGCAGCTCCGCCTATGTGCAAACCTCTCCTTCCTGCTCTGTTACAAGGCTCTTGTACTGTCATGTTCAGGATTATAATGTAGCTGTATTTTTTACTAAAAATCATCTGGAGTACTTTTAGAAATGGAGAGGCATTAATATTAAATGAAAAATTAGTGAAGAAATATAAAATGGGGAAGGAGTAATGATTTAATGATGCGTATGTGCTTTGAGGGATAAATATAAGCTGTACTTTTTCTTGTAGTGGGGGAGGGGAATGGGAACTCTGAGTGTCATACATATAATGCCTCATTAGTACATCTAGAATGATGTTAATAAAGATGTAGAAAAGATAACAAACAGTATTTTGAGATAATATTTGTTCTGTGCATTTACATATTTTAGTTATCTAATGTTCACAGCATTTTCAGCTAACTATATAATAAAATCCAGATTCTTACGCAAGATAAATTAAGAGGTATTTGTTTTACAACAATATGGGCAAGGATATTTTAAATAACAAGGTCCTCTAATACAGAAATAATGTTTTGGGTTACCCAAATTATCTTTTTATTAGTGACTGCCAGTATCTTGCCGATATAACTAACTTTAAAATGTCAGCAGCCAAGTACTGGGTGACCAAATGTCCCGTTTTCCCAGAAGAAACCTGGTTTACACCCACCCGCTGTCCCACTGTAATTATTAATAAGCCTCCTTTCCCTCTGAAGCCGTCCTAAAACCAGCAATAAATTATACTGTCGTCCTTAGTCCTTCAGTTGACGATTCTGGTCTCATGGAATGATGATTACTGACTAGGTTTCCTTTTCAGCAGACTGATCCTGACTCTAAAGTATTAACGATACTGCCTTTGCAGCATGAAAACTGGTCATGGGATACCGTGTAATAGTTATGAAACAGGCCAGTAATCTGCTGCTTCTAAAGCTATATAATGAAAAGTTTAGAACTCCTGTGACAACTTTGGTTGTTGGTGCCTTAGATTTAAATTAACTTCTTCATTAGTTTAATACATACTCTTAACACAAAAAAGCACTTGAATCACAAAAATAAAAATCTATAAAGCAGCTATTGACAAACAGTATTTCTCTTTTTCTTTCAACTACTTGGTCACCCTGAAGTTTTAATTTCCTTTTAAATAATACATTATTTAAACAAAATATTCTTATGTGGGGTTTTCAAAATTAAAACTAATCTATAAACCACTTCTCCATCTTCCCTCCTCACTGGAGAAACTAAGAATCATGATATGAAAGACAAACACTTGAAAGAGTTTTACTCTGCTACCATCTTAAAGATGAGTCTACTAATTGAAAGAAAAATCAGCATCCTTATTTCCTACTCATCACAACTCCTTCCTCAGTATTTGTATAAAAGTAACTCCAAACAGGGACTATTCTCGAATAAAAGAGACTGAAGAAAGAGAACACCCAAATGCAATATGAGACCTGTGATTTACTTCTGATTCAAAAACAAAACCAAAAAATCACCAAACAAAAATAAATAATAGACAGTCTTGACACAACTGGAGAAATCTGAATATGGACTGGAGATTAGGAGATTATGGCATTCCTCTTAATTTTCTTAGGTGTAATATTGCTACTATAGTTATGGAGGAAAATACCCGAAGCTTCAGAGATACACACTGACAGACCTAGAGGTGGTCTCATGACATCTACAACCAGTTTTCAGGTGACCAGGGACACACACACACACACACACACACACACACACACACACACACACACAGATGCACACATACACATAAAATAAAGAAGGAAAAATGTTCATTGCTAAATCTAGGTGTAGGGAGGGACACGGGCATTCTGTACTGTCACTTTCCTGTTATTTGAACTTTTTCAAAATAAAAGATCAAAATTCATTATAAATAAGGTACATGAGAGTATTAATTTTATAAAACCACTTACTATAGCATTCATTTAAAATCAAGTGCTGTAAGTGTACTTGAAACAATAAATTTGTAAAATTAAATTACTTTACAAATAACTCTTCAGGAACTCTTATGTTATCAAATTCATTTGTATTAACATTTGTCTTCTCCTAGAAATTCCTTCTGTAGCTCCTCCTTTTTGACCCGCCTCTTAAATATGGCCATTTACTTAAAAGTAACCATTACAGTTAGGTCTACAGGTTTGTAGAAAATAGCTTAACATAAATAAAACTAAAATTGTTGCTTGAAGAATGAGAAGCAAACAAAACTACAGGAACTTACTGCTGATTTTTTTTTGTGGCAAGGCTATATCCAAAGGTCATCGAGACCATAACTCATCCAAAAAGCCTGCGTTCAAACTCAAAAAGCTACTTAACAGCTTTCATAGTTACCCATTTCGTGGCAAAACACAATCCCAATAACTCTCAAAAACTCTCAGAAAAGGCTTTATTATTCCAGAGCTAAAATATTTCTGGCTCATGGTTAAGATATTTAAAACACTTCTTAGTAAACCAGTCCATTACAAGTCCTTGGAACACCAATTTCAATGGAAAACCATTTACCCATAAGGGCCAAAGTTTTTATTTGATTTCAGATTGTGATATTTTAAAGTCTGTATCCAAAGATTGTGTTAAAATAGATACTTGTTAAAGAGTAACAAGCAGTCTCCAAAAGCACCTCAACTAAATTCTCAAGATAGATCCCCCAAATTAATAGGATACCAAAAATATACAAATCCCATCACACCAGTGTACTTGCCTCTCTCTCTGCTTCTTTCAGGGTGGCTTCTTTCTCCTTTACTCGCTGCACAAACATCTGTTTCATTTCTTCTTCCTTCCTCTGACGTTCACCATAAAATTCGTGTCTTTTGGCTTCATAGGTCTCCTGAAGACTAGAAAATTTATTTGTGGTACTCTTATGTTAAAAAGATAATGTAACAAACTTGTAAAAACTCGAACATCTCAGGTTAAGCCTCATAACTACAACAATATGTACCAGTGTCCTCTCACACAGAACAACTCGAAACATGGGATTTCCTATAGCGTGAGACATAATAGAGAGCACTAGAATTTTGGAAATTCTGCTTTATCAAATCCTTCACAATAAGTACTCTCATTTTATGCCAAAGGAATTCCTCTTTCAATCCTCGTTAATTGGCATCAATGTGTCTAGAAAACTTGAAGTCCTGAAGTGATCTTTGACTCTTCCCTCACCCTCATCTCCATATCTGATCACCAAGGCCTGTGAATTCAGCCTGTGACTGTGAAACATTTAAATCCAGTCTTCTTTGGTTTCTACAGCTATCCTGTTATAGCCTAACTTGATCTTTGAGATTTTCTGTCTTCACTATTACAATAATCTCCTAACTGATCACTGGGCTTTTAGTTTCTCTTTCTTTCACTTTGTTCTTGCCACTCTTAAGATTTTCCAACCAAACTACAGAGCTCACTACCTTTGTTCTCTGCACCAGTTATGTTATCTACAGAATAAGGTCCCACCTCCTTTAAACAGCTTTTTAAAAACTCCACAGTATGGCCTTTCCAGATTCATCTCTTACCAAATCCAAACCTCGTAAGGTTCCACCCATACCAACCTATTCACTAGTCCTAAAACATGCCACGCACTTCATGCTTTAGTTTGTTGCATCTCCTGCTTCCAATGCCACTGCCCACTTCCCAACCCCACATTCTACCCAGCTAATCCTCTCTCAAGGCCATATTCGAATGCAGCTTCCTCTATAAAGCCTTCTCCATCCTCTCAGCTGGAAGTAATTGTTCCTTCTAGGCACTTCCATGGCACTTTGTTTATACCTCCTCCTTGGCATTTATAGCCTACCTGCTTCTCTTCTAATAGAGCAACATCTTTGTAACCCAACTCTTAAGCAGAGCTCTCTAGACATTTCAGTTTCTTCATCAATGTTCATTTAATCACAGAAATTGTCAGGACGTGGATCCGAATTTAACCAAGCACAGCAAGGACTGTCCTATTTAAAATGTGATGAATTAAGAAATTTTACTAATTTTAAATGTGATAACTGGAGAAATAAATCTTTTAAGTATAGAATTCTTTAAGTTCAAGGAAAACTAGAGTGAGACAGTTGCACAGTAGCTATTACGGCTGCTAGTTGAGTGTGTGAGACACAGTATGTATTCTGAGGAGGAAGAGATCCTAAATGTCTTGAAAAGCAAAGCTGACAGGGGCACAAAATGCCCTAGGTGACCCCACAAAGGCCTCAATCTCAAGGAGGCATTTTTACTTTGCACCAGGGTTTTTGCTTTTTCTTCTATTTTCTGTATTTGTTTTGGTTTTATTTTAAAGAAGCCTCTAACTCTTTCACCATTTTCAGAAACGTCCCTACATTTTGCTGGTCCTACACGGGCTGATAGTCTTTAATGACAAACTTGGTTTCAATAACCACATCAAATGTACGTTTTTTTAAAGTTCTCAATCTATTTATACAAGCACTTGAGTTGCTTAGGAGGAAAATAAATCTACTCAGCAAAAAGACCTAACATTTGTTGAATAGCTGCTTCCAACAAGGGAATTTTCTAGACTCCTTTCACTATCTAATTTCCATAGCAACTGTTAATGATCTAGGAATATTTCTCTGGCGGCAGTTTCTGGGTGTGAGCCGGGATCGTGTCTCCTGAGACCCAAGAATGGAAACACGGACCCTGGAGAGGCAGAGCTTTAAAAAGAGGTAGTTTATTGAAAACAAAGGGTCAGAGCTCCTGAGCGGGAGGGAGTCCCGAATGGGGGTGCCCCGTGAGTGAGGCAAAAGCTCTTACTTTCATACTTTCCCTTGTCTGCTTGGGGAAGGGAGCTGGAGCCTTCTACTGGAATTCATCTATCAGGTTTGTCCTATTTGCTCCTCCTGAAGGGATTAACGAACCAACCCATTCCTATCTATCAGATCTGCTCCTTTGTCCGGCCAAAAGGGATGTGAGGTAATTTATTAACCTCAAGGCGAGTTCTCCTATCTTTGTCCTGGAGTGAAGGAGACATTCCAGAATCTGGAATTTCAGGATATGGCTGCTTTTTGTTTATTCCACCAGGGACCTCCCTGTCTACCTCGCAACATACTAACTAACCTGTCCCATTAAGACGGGATTGTAATGGTAGCACTAAATTTTCTATTTTTGAGATTTGGACCTCTAGTATAATTCACATTAATAAGTGTAGTTTAGCTTGGGACTTTTTGAAAGCTTTTTTTCCTTTTTAGCTTCTTAATGATTCTGCTTGCTGTACATTTACTATGCAGACCAGTTTCAATGTTTCTATTTACTTAGCCCAGTGCTGGCCCTGTGACTTGGGAGAGGTTTTGCATCTGTATGTAATCCACTCTCTTGGCTCCAACTTAAATCTATGTAATATATGCAAAGGGTGCAGTAACCAGCTTTACCGCACAACTACAGGAAAAGATAAAACTTGAGACCAAACAAAGTCACAACTCAGTAGTTTGCAGTAGTT
Organism: Rhinolophus sinicus; assembly: GCF_036562045.2. Taxonomy (NCBI): domain Eukaryota; kingdom Metazoa; phylum Chordata; class Mammalia; order Chiroptera; family Rhinolophidae; genus Rhinolophus; species Rhinolophus sinicus. The sequence continues at coordinate 64,523,192 of NC_133755.1, read as the reverse complement.
TCTAGCAGACTCTGCCCAGCCGACTCTCCTCTTACTTTAATAAATCTTCTATATTTCTATCTGACTTGTGAATTCTTTCACGGCCCACGAGCGAGCAGACAGAACAGCAACCACGAAAAACAAGCACTAATATTCTTTTTACAGGCAAGAAAACAAAAGCTTGGAGAGGTAAAGTAATCTGCCCAAAGTACCATAGTTGGTAAGGTCAAAGCTGGGCTTTGAACCAGATCAGACCTGTTCCAAAGCCATAGTCCTAAGGACCATAGATAAGACTATCTGAAGTGATGTCTCAACAAAAGATCAAAAAGTGATGTAGTGTTCCTGCACGTTTTCTATCATACCACACTGTTTTCCAGCTTTGACAATGCAAATTTATAAAGCCAACTGCAAGAGCCTGCACTATCTTTCAAAAGATGGTAAAGAAACTCTTACATCTGAAAGGAAACAGTTGATATAGTGTTGTAAAATTAATGCAACCATTGTTCTCTCATGGGTTTATTTATTAAACAAAAATGAAAAAGTTTTCATGCTATACTGCTCCCATTTCTAGTATAAAAGTAGCTTGCTGTCATGAATATTTAATGTAACATATAACTAGAGTTGCAAATATCACTGATTTAAAGCAAAGTTGAAAATCAAAAGGGAAAAACATTCTCAGATGCTCATTTTCATCAAGAAAGCCACTCTAGTCCCTTCACTTTACGTTTTTCCATGTCTACTGTAGACTACATGCTTATGAGACAGAAAATTATAAACAGTCAGGAAAATGGCCACCATGGAGGGGAATTAAGACAGAGACCATTAACAAAGCCAGAGGAAGTAACTTGAATGGCTGAATAATAGATTCAGGATGCCTGACTCACAAAAATAATCCTGAGTAATTGGCTCAGACGTAGGGTGGGGTGGGGGTGGGAGGAGAAGGGCATCCGGCTTGTAACAAAGCAGCTAAAAAGCCCACGAAAGCCCAGGTACAGGGGAAGGGCCAATCAGCTTGTAGTTAACAATTTCAAACTGCGGAGAAAATAAGCAGTCTGAAGAGATAAGGTAATAGCCCCTTGTCAATCACAGGTGTCAATCAAGTGGTCCCACACCTGGAGAGGAACAGCCCATCCCAGATAAAACCCACAGGCTCCTGCAAGCCGTGCCTTTTTGAGCCTTGCTTTTGCTTGGGGGTGGGGGTGGGGGTGGGGGTGGGGGGGGCTTCCAAACCCTGTGGAGTGTACATTTTCTCCTAATAATGCTACCTTTGAGCCTTTGCCCCTTTTTTGCCTTGCCTTGGGGCCCACTCCAAACTCTTTGGAGTGTACTGTCCTTTTTAATAATGGCCCTTGAGCCACTGCTTTCTGCCTAGACCCGCTTCTATTTCTTCGAAGTGTACTTTTTCTTCTAATAAACTGCTCTTTCACTACTTTACCTCGGCATGTTGTTCAATTCTTTGCTCAAGATGCCCAGAACCGGGAAACTACATCAAGGCGGGCCCATCCTCCCCTAATGTAGCGGCTAAGCTTCCCAGTGCTCCTCCCCGAGGCCCGGCTGTGGGAGCCACAGCCGGACTTTTCACTGAGAAGGGCCCCTCTCAGGTAACACTTAGAAGTTAACTATTTCTTGGGAGTTCCAAAGACACAGAATTTTATGACAAAATTATGCCAAACACTTAAGCAACACTAAAATACTAGAAAAATCTTCCATTCAAAACTACAAGTTGCACAACACTTCAAGGACAGTGACTTTCTACTCAGATGTTGAAGGTGACTGATGGGAACAAAACTGGGGCCTCCCCCACACTGACATCTAGTGCCCCAACTTCCTTGCTTGTCCTCTGCAAGCAACCTACAGCCACTGCTTTCTACCCATCCCGTAACCTGGACTACATGGAAGAAATGTTTCAATTTTTCCATTCTTTATCTGATCAGTAAGCAGATGCTCCCCAAACTGATGAAATGCTAAAAAAAAAAAAATGGATGTTCTGAACAATCTTTGGCTCTGACTGCCCACCACCTGCCTATCTCCTCTCGGTCTCATTGCTCTGATCACTTTTTGGAGTGCTAAACTCCTCCATGGCATACAACTGGTGGGGCAGTTAATCAGGTTCATACCCGCCCCTACCCAAGACATGGGTACCTGTCCTACGCTGGGCCTGCTGTACACTTCTTCCCGGGCTCTGAGCAGAGAACAAAAAGGCTAAAAATGAATGGTTTCAGTTTATTTACTCCACTCTCAGCATTAGAATGAAAGTGGTTTCTACTTGTTCTAAACTTTCCCTTTGAATCTCTAAGTCTTGGCTTATGCAGTCTTCCAACGATTGGTCTTTTTGTTTTGGATGGTGTTGTTTTCATTATTTTCAAAGAACTGTAAAACAAGCAACTGGACTGTATTACTTTGCTGTACTTCGGATCCTCGACTTTAACAAAGCTGACCTCTCCTTTTTCCTTGAAATCCCCTTCATTTGGCTTCTGAGACATGACGCTGTTGATTGTCCTCTTTCCTCTACCCAAACCTTCTCTTCTATCTGCTTCTCCAGCTGACAAATATTAGAGTGATTCAAGGCTGTTTTCAAGGTAACATTCTTTCCAGATGTACATCTCTCTCCAGGCAATCTTATCCATCCTCATATATTCCATTAACCATCTAAATGCCTATGACTCTTAAGTTTATTCCTTTGGCCCAGCCCTCTCCTCTGAGTTCCACATAAATATCCAAGGTGCCTATTTGACATTGTCACTTGGATGTTTCAGAGGAAAACGCAAAGTCAACAGGTCATGCCAATCACTGCTGCCCCACAAAAATGCTAGTCTTCCTCCAGAAATACCTATCTTGATGAATGGTACAAACATCTACCTAGCCAATGAAACCATAAATCCAGGAGATTAGAAATCTTCCTTTAGCATCTTGGCACCTCCTGCTTCTTTATCTTATTATAGCCAAACAATCACTAAGTTTGTTCAGTTTTATTTTCTAGGTATCTCTCAAACATGACCTGTTATATTTTCATTGCTATTACTTCAGTCCCAGCGACACTCTCTTAACTGGTTTCTCCTAAGCATCTTTGCACAACCCTTTAATGCCTTCTTTACATAACAGCTAAGAGTGATTTTTAAATTGTAAATGTGGTATCACTCTTTCAATGCCTTTCCCTTTACCTTAGGAGGAAGACTAAAATCATCACTAGGGCTTCCATGGTTTGACTCCTGCTTACCTGTTCTCTCCATCTTATGCCACTCCCACTGACTCCTCTCCAGCTGCACTGATATTCCTCCAGGGTCTTAAAGATGTCATTCTCTTTCTGCCATCAGATCTTTGCATATATCTTGCTCTATTTTCCCCACAGAATTATAGCTCAAAACAGTAACTGACTCAAAGAAGTCTTCCCTAATTTTCCAGAGAAATCAGGATACCCTGCCCCCTTTATACACTGTCTCTCCTTTAGTGCACATTTGACAACTATAATTTAATGTGCAATTAGTTGTTTGATCTTTTACCTCCCCTACAAGAATGTAAACTACATGACAGCCAGGGCTATATGATCGTATTCATTATTATATGCCCAGCACTTAGTCCAGAGCCTTGTAAATAGTAGACACTTTTAAAATGCTTATGATTTTACACAGTATTATTCACTATTGACTCCCAAATTATCTCAGCCTTAACTTCTCCCAAGCTTCAGATTCATTTATGTAATAATCTACTCAAACTCTTCAACTGAATATTTAATAAGGAACTTAAATTTAACATGTATAAAACCTCTCAATTACCAACCATAACCCCTAAAACATACCCCTTCCCCAATCCTGGTCATATCAATAAACATCACCACCATTCACCCAGTTTCTCAGGTCAAAAACAGTGACTGGAGTCATCCTCAATTCCTCTTTCTTTTACATCCTATATCCAACCATCAATGTGTCCTATTAATTTGACTTTCAAATAACATATCCGAAGTATGCTTTACTTCTACCGTGTTTCCCTGAAAATAAGACCTAGCCGGGCCATCAGCTCTAATGCGTCTTTTGAAGCAAAAATTAATATAAGACCTGGTCTTATTTTAATATAAGATCTGGTTAATATAATATAATGTACTATAATATAATATAACATAATACCAGGTCTTATATTAACTTTTGCTCCAAAAGACGCATTACAGCTGATGGTCCAGCTAGGTCTTATTTTCAGGGAAACACGGTATCACTACCATGTACCAATACTTGCATCATAGTGGTACAAGAAGAAGAGAGAGAGCAAGGAATTGAAAGTTTATTTGAAGAAATGATGGAAAACTTCCCTAACCTGGTGACGGTAATAGACATATTAAGTCCAGGAAGCAGACAGCCCCAAACAAGATGTACCAAAACAGGCCCACACCAAGACACATCATAATTAAAATGCCAAAGTTTAAAGATAAAGAAAGAATCTTAAAAGCAGCAAGAGAAAAGCAGTTAGTTACCAATAGGGGAGCTCCTATAAGACTGTCAGCTGATTTCTCAACAGAAACTTTGCAGGCCAGGAGGGATTAGCATGAAGTATTCAAAGTGATGAAAAGCAAGGACCTACAACCAAGATTATTCTACACAGCAAGGCCATCATTTAGAATCGAAGGACAGATAAAGCACTTCCCAGACAAGAAAAAGCTAAAGGAGTTCATCACCACCAAACCACTATTACAACAAACGTCAAAGGGGCTTCTTTAAGAAGAAGAAACAAATAAAATAAAAAATATGAATAATAAAATGGCAGTAACTACACTTCTATTGACAATTACTATAAATGTAAATGGATTAAACACTCCAATCAAAAGACATAGGCTGGCTGAATAGATAAGAAAACAAGACCTAGGGGCGGCCGGATGGCTCAGTTGGTTGGAGCGCGAGCTCTGAACAACAGGGTTGCCGGTTCAATTCCCACATGGGCTAGTGAGCTGCTCCCTCCACAACTAGATTGAAGACAACAAGTTGCTGCTGAGCTTCTGGAGGGGTGGCTGGATGGCTCAGTTGGTTAGAGCATGAGCTCTTAACAAGGTTGCTGGTTCAATTCCCCCCATGGGATGGTGGGCTGTGCCCCCTGCAACTAAGATTGAAAACGACGACTGGACTCGGAGCTGAGCTGCGCCCTCCACAACTAGACTGAAGGACAACGACTTGGAGCTGATGGGCCCTGGAGAAACACACTGTTTCCCAACAAAATCTTTAAAACAAAACAAAACAAGGAATAAAAAAACAAGACCCATACATATGCTGCCTACACGAGACCCATTTCACATAGAAAAACACACACAGACTAGAAGTAAAGGCATGGAAAAAGATATTTCATATAAATGGAAATGAAAAAAAAAAAGTGGAGGTAAATTTGTATGACACAAAACAGACTTTAAAACAAAGGTTATAATGAGACAAAGAAGGACTCAACAATTCCACTCTGGATATCTTTCTGAAGAAATCCAAAACACTAATTCAAAAAAGATATCTGCACCCCTATGCTCACTGCAGCACTATTTACAATAGCCAAGATATGGAAACAACCAAAATGCTCATCAATAGATGACTAGATAAGGAAATTTTGGTACATATATACAATGGAATATTACTCGGCCATAAAAAAGAAAGAAAACTTGCCATTTGTGACAAAGTGGATGGACCTAGACAGTATTAGGCTAAGTGAAACAAGTCAGAGAAAGACAATATGATTTCACTTATATGTGGAATCTAAGAACAAAATAAATGGACAAACAAAACAGATACAAACTCATAGAAACACAGAATATTTTGATGGTCACCAGATGGGAGAGCTGTTGGGGGGATAGGTGTAAAAGGGAAAGGGATTAAGATGTGTAAACTACCAGTTATATAAACAGTCATGGAGATGTAAAGTACAGCATAGGGAATACAGCCAATAATATTGTAATAACTATGTATGGCATCAGATGGGCACTAGACTTATTGGGGCGATCACTTTGTAAATTATATAAATGTCTAATCACTATGTTGTACACCTGAAAGTAATATATTATTGTGTGCTAACTGTAATTGAAAAATAAAAAAAAATTAAAAAAAGAAATAAAATACAAAGTATTGTAATTTTTAAAAAAGGATTGATGAGGTTTAAGGTAAATCTACTGCTAAATCATGCTTTTGGATATTTCTGTGAAAGGATCCTGTTTTCATTAAGAATCTACCTTTTTTTTGTTTGTTTGGTTTTAGGTGCAAATAAGACTTCCCTGTTCATGGTTTATTTTTTTAGGTTTTATATCTCATGTTTTAGCAGTTTTCTGTAGCATTTATTATCTGTATTGTACATTTGATATTGATATTGTATCTGAATCAATAAACATTGATTGCCTCCCCCCAAAATAAAACATTGCTCATCTTTGGATTAAAAAAATCCCAACAATAAATATCTTCTGAATGACTGAATGGGAATATTAATTTAAATGCAGATTCTTAGGCTCCATCCCTGGAAATTCTGAACCTGTATCACTTAATCATCCACAGCTGACTGATGACTGATCCACCAGGCAACCTGAATTCCAATTCTCAGAGTACTTACTTCAAGGTTGTCCCACTAGCTCTCATTCAGGATCCATGTCTCATTAATGCACACAAAGACCTCTGAATTGACCATCAGACTTAAAAGAATGAGAAGTGAAGCCTCCTCTGGGAAGCACTAGAGAAACCAACGCTAGATGATTTATCTTCAATAGACAAAATCATTTCACCAGAATTGGCCCATAACTAGAAGCATAGCATGCATGAATAGGTGAGGAGGGGTTAAGTACATATAATTCTTAATTTATTATGCTTCCAGAGCTAAAACACTAATTAAATCCATAGATTGAAAAAAATTAAAAATTCAACCTCATCTATTAAATCTTCCCAAAGGTCATATGCAATAGCAGCATCAATTTAATGTTCTCCTTCTCCTTCCTTTTGTTTTCACTCTGGTATAAATATTAATAGCCAGGAAAATGACTGAAATGCAAATAATGAAATAGAAAAGGAATCCTTAGTCTCATAACACAGTTTACAACAGCGTTTGTCCTAAAAATCTCCTGCTTTCCTCAATACAAAGATTGTTCTGAAATGCTATATCAAATTTGATTTCGTTTATTAAAGATCAGAGTTTCATGTTTACGTATCTTATTCCAAAAAAAAAAAAAAAAAAAGGAATGCAGCAGGATATAAAATTACCAAGCAAGTTTATAACAACATTTAATGCTCATCATCAGAAGGTCATCAGTTTCTAAAATTCTTTTAACTATACTGTAATATTTAAGAAAGTCTAATTTCTGACTCCCTACAAGTACTTTCATGCTTCCTTTATATTTTCCTAAATTTAAGTCATTCTAAAACATTCATCAGGATAAAAACCACGTTTTAAAATTTATTTAATATGATTCACATTCCAACTTTCTTTTATAATCATAGATAAATATGCTTTCAGCTTGTTCAGATAAAAAAAAAAATAAAACCACATTAAAAGAGTTTTTCTTTATTCATTTTAGCATACACGGAAATGTGGGTTTTTACTGTATATTCTTCCTTCTACTTAACTCCTTGAGTCAGATGAGGACTTAGAGATCCATAAAAGCAAGAAGGCTTCAAGTGATTCGAGAAGCAAAATAATTAATCATTGTCAAATGATTCTGTCATATTGGAAGATTTCTGAAAAATACATTCTCCATCATCCTGGAAACATAAAATAGTACAGTCCTCTCTAACTTCCTCTTTGATTGGCTTCTCAGAGAAAACCCCACTTACCTGAGTGGCTTATTCTCTGGGCCCACATCGGTAAAGCCCATTTCCTCCAGTTTGCAGCGCCTGTAGAGTTCATAGTGCCTAGTGTGGGTCTGTTCTCGCAGATCCTCCATGTTTGTACAAATGAGCATTTCCCGGAGCTTTACAAAGTCACAGTGGTTTTCATTTTCCACTAACCAGAAAAACAAGGAACAGCAACACTAGTTTTTAATTCCTGTCACACAATTAGTATTTATTGAATAAATGAAAACATTTGAAATAACAAACAGCGAAATGATAAGTCTGATTAACAGCTATGATTGTTTTATACAAATAACCAAGGAAGAAACTCTTGGTTATACACACTGAATTATAGGCAAATCAGACCAGGAGATTTGCTTTAAATTTAGCAGCTAATGGATAAACCGGAATGAAATACATTATATTATGTTACCATAGCTCCAGTTATCTCACTAACACTGTGTTAGCAGTTTACAAACCATCTTCAGTGTATTTTGCATAGTGCTTAAAAAGAATATGAAACATTATTTCACTTCAAAGTAAAACTTCAAAGTAGTAAATTCTGCCTACTCAGGAATACCATCTGTGCATGCTATACTTATCAAATTCTTTTAATACAATGCCACATTTATGACCCTGGGTTAGATACTATTCACAGTTGGTCCTCCAATGTTTAGGGTGACCAGAAGACTACAAATAAATGTTACTATTTAAGCACAGTATTTTTCATATCTTTATACATTAAAAAATGTTTAAATTTTCAATATTTTTTACTAATTACAAAATTTGTCAAATAAAAAAAGCATTGAGAAACTGGTACTAGCAAGGATAATCTATTCCAGATTAATTAGCTTCACATGTAAATGAACCAGATTGTACTCATTACTTATTACAATGCTAAATAAATCCTCACATTGTTTAGTTAGCTGACTGGTTTGTTTTGGAAATAGTTGACAATACTTTGGAATAAAAATACATAAATTTATAAAGATGGTTTATTATACTCTAGAATTACAAAGTAATTAGTTTACATATCATGTTTAAACACTATTATTTACACTCAAATTTTGTTCAAAGTACCTGACCAGTGTGTCCCACCTTCCGAATGTCTTGGGACACCTGGGCAGGTAAAATGCGGAAAATGGGAAGGCTCTGCCTGGTCTCTACAGACTTGGCTAAACAGAACATGGCCAACTTTTCTGACAACCAGTCATAATCCAAAATAAGTATCACCTCAAAGAATGCATTAAACGCAACTTTGAGACTATTAGGCGAAATAAATATTTCTAGGCATCGTTTATCTCATTTACCTTGTACAACACCCCAAGGGTACTGACGAGCTTTGACCATCTTATTTCCAACTTTTACCTCATCCATACTTCCTACGACAGCAAATGGCAAGTGTCCCTGGAAAGAAACCATGATATTAATCACATCTCACACCAATGTGATAAATGACTAAAATAGTTTTATGAAAATAAGAGAAAATATATTAAAGAGCAAATTTATTAAAATAAAATGATTCATTATGCCTCAGATTTTAAAACTTAGCAGTGAATATGTGCCAACTGTACTACAAGAGTCATTTTCAGGTCCAAAAAGAAAATTATTTACTGAGCATCCCCCCTACATGTTACAGAAACATACAAAGAGAAGAATTCTGGTAGAGGTATCATTTCCCTCAATATTATCTTTGCCCTGAAAGACAATGTTGAGGAAATGGTGCCCGTGCACTCACACTCACACACACATATATATAACTCGAGTAAGGCTATATCTATTTAGTGTGTGTATAAATATGAAACTAATATAAAATAATATTTATCTCAAACTAATGCTAAATACAGTAAATATTACAGAAATTTAGAGGAGTGAGAAATCACTGTGCAGGAAGATACAATCCAAACTAGAGACGGATCAAGCAGAGTAGAAGAACTCACTTAGGTAAGGAGAAGATTTTGAACAAAAATACAAAAGCCAGATTTAGAGTCAGTGATTAGATTGGTCTATCTGAAGCTGAGAAGTAATACAGGGGAAAAGTCCAATGTAAAAAGTATTAAGTATTATGTTTAATATGTAATAATTGACATTATTTAGTCTCTTGATTGTACCTTTCTGAAAAATTATTCCAGATGGACATAGAAATAAAATTAGATGTAAAGGAAATATGACACATAGGAATTAAGATCACTTACATTTACATTAGTCATTTACATTAGTCAGGTTTTTATATATTTAGTTGAAGTATCTTAAAATAAATGGGAGTATGAAAAGCCAGAAAGGGAAAAAAGAGACATGGAAGGGAAGGAACAGTTACTGAGTGTCACTGTGTTAGGCAGTGCACTCAAGTTGTGTCTTCTCAACAACCCTTAAGATAGGTATTAGTAACCCAACTTTGTAGATAAGTTAACAGTCTCGGGAGGTTAATAACTCCCACAAGAATATATGGTTAAATGTGTCTGCCTCCAAAACCCATGATCCTTCAAAATATAACCAGATATTTAAGAAATTTGGTAGCTGGAAGAAAGTAACACAAAGAACTTAGTCAGCTTCAATCATATTAAACTAAAAGTTATGTGAATGTTTAATATGTATGTGTGATACTATAAGGGAGAATAAGCTTAAATACCAGATTGGAAAGATCTCCTTAAAGATTTTAAGATTCTAAAGCATCCAAGGAGGCTATAAAGTCTTCTCATGTTTTTAAAGACAGGATAGAAAGGAATCTTTCTAAGTATGGTTCCACAAAAGGGGTATCTCAGTTTCACAAATACATCCCTTTATTTACATGAAAGTAGAGAGGAAAGAAAACATGCTTAAAAATATATTCTCATTATACTTTTTTCAACTCCAGAAAATAAAACATTTTCCTATATTAGACTTTTTGAAAATTCACCTTGTTTGAAGTCTTTTTGGAAGACAAGTGAAAACATATTAGTAGTAATGTTACCTATAAATTACTTTTTTTCACAAGTAAAACAGAATTAATATTCAGTTAGGAGCTCACATTCATTGAAGCATTGATTTTAGCAATAGTTTCATCATCTGTTGGGAACTGGTATATCTGGACGCCATTGCTGACCAATTCACTCATGAGCTTGATCTTAAACCTCTGTAATTCAGTTTTAGAAATTGCATCTGCTTTGGCAATCACTGGTATAATGTTCACCTATTAAGATTAAAGAAAAACAAAATCTCATATTTGAGGATTATATTTTCACCCTGCAGTTTCTGCATTCAAAACCACTAAATCTCTGACAAATTTCCTTAACCTCGATCAAGTGATGGGCAAACTACAGTCCAGCCCACTGCCTGCTTATATAAATAAAGATGTATTGGAACACAGCTAGGCCCATTCATTTACATACTGTCTATGGCCACTGTCCTGCTAAAATAGTAGAGATGAGTAGTTACATCAGAGACCATGAGGCCTGCAAAGCCTAAAGTGTTTACTACCTGGCCCTTCACAGAAAAAGCTTACCACCTCCTGAGCTAGGTAAGCTTCATCCTTACCATATACCCCTACACTGTCCTTCCTGCAGATGCTGGCCTTACAATAACTGCTGCTAAAAAGCACAGCTCTTATAATACTAATCTTTCATCTGAATTTAGGTTTAGAAATCTCACATTTTCTTCTCTCTTTTCAAAGTCTCTTACAATTCTATCTATACAATAAAATGTAAGCAGTAAGTTCACTAAGACTTTTTTTATTTCTTAATAATCTAAGCAATAAGTAATTAGGGTGACTGACCCTCACAAAACCATGAAACAGTTGAAATTTCTCCTTCTGCCTCTCATTTCAGCAGGCCCCTTTTCCCCAAAGAATTCACCCAATCTGTGACCCACTGTCAGAGACTCCTACCTAGATGTTGAAAAAGGAAACTTTATGAATACCCACTGAAGCTGTTCATGACTCAAAGGACTAACCTTCTCAGCATTACCTAAAGTCCTATCATTGGCCAGAGAGGAAGAGAATTGGGGTCATGAAGACCAACCAACTTGTAAAGCTAGTTCTATAAGATTAACGACCCAACAAAAGGTTGATGCCTATACACATTTAGGGGTTTGCAGGCTTTTTTGTTTTTAGTTACTTAGTTTTTAGCGAAAAACTTCAGGCTAATTAGTCATATGTGTCAAGAGAGTAAAGTATCAATGTAATTTTCAGAATGAAAGTGAAAAGTAAAAACCATAATTCCTATTCTTAAATTTTTTTCTCTTCTCCAATTTCACACTGATTTACTGGTATATTTGGATTTATTAGTCTTAAACATGCTCCAATGAAAGTAAAGATTTTAAAAAATTATCCATGAAATAAATGACAGAAAACTTTCCAACAACTGTGGGTAAATAGCTTTCACGTTAAATTAGTCGAAGTACATAAAAAGTTGATGCCAAGTTCTTGGTTTCAATATTATGTACTTCAGTATTCAGTAATTATGCCAAGTTAATAACTTATAATTACTTCCACAATAAACAGCAGAAAGCAGGCTGTAGTGTAAGTACCTACCATTAAGCTTTTTGGTTGTAATAAAAGTGCCTGACATTAAGCTTTTCATTGCCAAGGTATCCATTTCAAAGACATCAATCTTGAATAAAAATACTGCCAGCTACATGACAGAGGTACTAGAAAACAATTAGATAAGGAAACAGACCATCCCCATCCAGGAAGTCCCCTTTTTAGAAAGCCTGGGCAACCTAACAAACTGACGCCTTGAATGAGGCCACTTCTCCCTTCCCGTGCTCTAATTCCCACTCTTAGGCTTTAAATTCACTAATAGAGTGAACCCGTGAAACCTTCAACACCCCAACCTTGGACCCTGATAAAGGCAGAGTCCCAGGTTCACACGCCCTCCTTTTCTCTCTTCTCTTGACCTCACTGTGTGGCCCTTTGGGTGTGCTGTGTATACTCCAGGATCTGTGAGTAACAAATCTTGTTCTTCAAAGTTGCCTGATGGTTTCTTGCTGAAGTGACCTCTGAGATCATAGTTAGAACCACAAGGGCCGGCCCAGTACCAATGCTGCCCCTGGTGGTGGTCAGGGAATGTCTGGGGGACTCACACTACCAGTGAATGCAGGCGAGGGAGTACCTTGAGCATTCCTAGCCCAGCGCATCACTATCAACAGGCTGGGAGGACACAACATAGACCGAAAGATAAACATAATGTGTGTTTGTATATCGGCGGAGGGAACAGATGTTTCACATTGATGGTAACCTGTCACTATTTGCATAAGATAAGGTAACTTTTCATGTTAAGCAGTGGAGTGTTCTGCTTCTAGGAACAAAAGACAAACAAATCAATTTAATTACTCTTTACATCAGCCTCTTGAGATCACCTTTTAAAAACTGCCTCGCTTTTATTTTACAGGTGAGGAAACTGAGGCTCAGAGGCCTAAAGAAACTTGCCTAAGAACACATAGCTATTGAGTGCCAGAGCCAATATTTAAAACCAGCCTCCAAAGACACCAATTTCTACGATCTTTATAGGAATGATATCCTGCTGCTTCTGTCTAGTTAAGACAAAGTTGCACACTCTTGCTTTTATGTTCTATTAATAAATATGAACTTCCATATATCAGACTCAACTATGAAAATAACTGGCTGAATGATTAGAAAATCTGATCAGATGAATAGGCTATCACATAAGCTTCATCAAGTTTTGCTAAAGCCAAGGGACTGACAACTAGTCAAAAGTCAGTCAATCTATGCACAAAGACTTCACTAGCAGGCCTTCATGTTTTCCATACCAATATCTGTAACATATTGAAAGTAATAGTGTCCAGATTGCCCTTGCTTTCTGAATAGTGTCTCATAAAACTATTATCCAGGATAATGCAAGCTGTATTTCTCATACCATCAAAGGTTACAGAACTCTGCAGATTTTTTTAAGACAGTAGTCTTTAACCATCTTTTAAATAAATAAAAAGTCTGAAGTGAGTTAATTTGTAATATTTTTTCATAGTTTCCTGAATTTATATATATCTCCTTGGGTCAGAAATTCAAAAGTAGGTTTTCTGGGTATAGTTCAAATTAAACTACAACTTACTATAATATATGATAAAACAATAAGCCTTAATCTTTGTCAATGAACTTCTCAATAGTGTCATAAAGTAAAACTAGGGTCAAATAAATTCCATATTGAAAAATATGTACATGAATTCCCATATTCTGACACGCAATTTAATAATTAAAAAATAACTAAGTTTTTACATTAATGTTTTTTCTTTGCCTCTCATCTTCCGATCTGAATTACTCTGGAAAATAACCTCACACTGAAACTTATCAAATGTTATAGAAATGCACAGCATAAAAGTTATTATGTATAATTATCATAAAGCTACTTTAATAATTCAAAATAAATATTAAAACAGGATACCCTGATTCTTTTTCCAAACCCACCTTGCTGTCAAGGCTCTTCATAGTTAAGAGATCAAGTGTCTTCAGCGAGTGGCCTGTTGGCGAGATGAAGTAGAGGCACACGTGGATACGAGAATCATGGTAGTTAAAGAGAGAACGCTTAATCTTCAGTTCTTCTTGGAGATAGGCCTCAAACTGAGCGTCTATGTAGTCAACTATTGGTTGGTAGCTGAAAAAACAATTATTAAAATATTAAATACAATAGCATATTCATGCTACCCTAACAAGATATTTATGTAACTCTAAAGTCTGAGAGCTATATTTTCACCAATTAATAAGCAGTTAATATCTAGACTGAACAGGTAACTTTAGTGATAAAACAAATTTTGCAGAACATGCATGTACAAAGCTAGTACTTTAAAACCATCAGGACAAACTGTGCTTTAAACTGGTTTATAGAAATGATATTTAATTTACATTGATTCATTCTCACGTTCATTCATACAACGGCTCTCTTTCTGACAAAGGTTCCCACACTTCCCAGACTGCTGAATGAAGATAGGCATCTAATTGTAATCAAAATGGACGTGGCATATTATTTAACTGAGAAAAGGCATGGGTATCAATAACTTAAAAGATATTTAAGTCAAATTCCATGACTTGTTGCTTCTTAAATCAGATTTGTAAGGCACGAAAAGTACTAACATATTAAGGAGGAAAGGTACACATCAAATGAAAGTATCAAACTAGTAATTCAGGCGTGATTTTATTTTCACTTAGTTATGAACAAAGAAAAAAGGCATATCACACCCAACGCTCTGAGTCCTCGCTCTGTTTGCTTCTCCTCCCTGGCATGCCTTCTTCCCTAGAGCTGTTTCACTCTGTTCATCCTTCAAGATGCAAACCATCCACAGTGCGTGTGTAGAGCACTGAGCTAATTTTCTTGGAAGATTAGTTTGTGAATGTTCCACTTCATTTTCATATGCTAAATCACGGCCTACATAACAACTTTCTACTCTTAACTATTCTCATTAAGCAAATTTGGGTTTTCAAGTGAAAATAACAGGAAGTTTTTCGTCTGTCCAATTCCCTGAACACCTTTATAGCACCCAAATGGAGCAGTACCTTATGCAGCTGAGGTACTCAATAAATGTGTATAGAACTGAATTCTTCCCCCAAATTTCTGACCCTTCTAGTCCTTGAGGATTATCACCTCTTTTAAAGTCACAGAATACCTTGTTCTCCCCATGCAGATGGTATGCAATGTGAGGACACAGACAGTACCTTACACTTTTGTGTTCTCTACAACAACTAGCATAATACCTTGAACATTATCAGATGGGCTACTAGGAACACCATCCTTGGGAAACTGGTCTAAATGTGACCTAAGATGATTCCCTTCCCAAAATAATAAAACAGTAAAAATTAATCTATAAGTACACATTTAACATAAAAATTCCAAAGAAGCTTTTATTAATGACAAAATAGATCACTAATATGACCTATTATATGACCTAAATAGCCATAAACATTCCTCTATCTGAATGTTTTGCATTATCCTTGTCATAAATGAAAACCATAAACATTTTCTGCTAAATTAATATACCATTAGGAATTCTTCCATAGCAAAATGAATTCTTTCATTTCCAGTAAATTGCAGACTCACTGTTCCAATGAAATGAAAGACACTGGCAGCTTAAAATATAAAAATCACCTCTTAAAAACATCAAAGTACTTATAAAGTGGCAAGGAATTAACTAGGTCAAAACTGAAGAGAGTGTGGAAACTCAGAGAGGTAAGCAGAGGACTAGAGTAGGGGTCAGTAAATAAATGGACCAAATCAGGCTGATGCCTATTTTTGCAAGCAAAGATTTACTGAAACACAGCCACATTCATTTGTTTAAGTACTGTCTGTGGCTGCTTTTGTGTTACAATGGAACAGTTGAGTAGTGTGGAGAGAGATCATATGTCCTCCAAAGCTTGAAATATTTGCTATGTGGCCCCCTGCACTAAAAGCATCAATGCTAGTTTCGTCCTGAGGCCATTTGTCAATCTAATTCTTGGGCTTTGCTTCTGAAGGACTCACAAGACAAAGAGGAAGGAATCAAAGTCCAGGGCCTACACAACGTGGAAATCTGTTGAAAGACCGCCTCCCCACATTGAGCTGAGATCCTAAAAGCCTAAACCTTCAGGGTAAGAAAGAACTAGAAGTAAACCCTCAATTCCCTCCCCTTTCCCCAAGAATCTGTAGGGAAGGCTGCCCTGGCACTAAATGAAGTAGGAAATATAAAAACAAAGGAGAAAAAGACCCATCGTTGAGAACTTGTGGCGACACAGCCGGCCCTTATACATATCTGCAGCACAGGTGTACACTGCCTCTTTGATTCTGGGAACCTCAAGCCAGGAAATAGGTTTAGGGAGCCCCAGAGTATTAATGCCCAGAGGGACCTGACACAAGCAAGTCCAAATCTGTTCAAAGGAAGACATCTTCATCTTAGACCTCAAGTATCTCTGCAAATAATTTTTCAAAGGTCATAACTACACTAAAAATTAACCAAGCGTGTAAGAAAATGGAAAGCATAATGAATGAGAAGGAAAAAAACAAACATCAGTAAAATAACTGTAAAATTTTAATATGCTGTAAGATATAATTATAAATAGAGATAAATGAAATAGAAATAAAAGGCAAATTTTAATATATGTGCTGGGAATAGTAAAGTAATAAAAAGTGATCCTATGGAAATAAACATGAACTACACATAATATACAGGTTTGAAAAATATAAAACAAAATTAAAAACTCAATGGATTAGCTTACTAGCATATTAGACAAAGCTGAAGAAATAATTAGTATACTGGAAAATAAATTAAAAATAATTATCCAGAAAGCAGCAGAGAGGGGGAAAAAAGATAAAAATATGGAAGAGAGATAAAGAGTAAGAGACATAGAAGACATAGCCAGAAGGTCTAACATATAACATACATTTTACCAAATTTTCAGGAGGAAAGGAGACATAAAAAGGGGCAGAAGCAATATTTAAAGAGATGATGCCTCAGATTAATAAAGAATTGATGATACTGTTCAGACTCAAGAAGTCAAACAAATCACAAGCAGGATAAATCAGAAACAAATGAAAACACAGATATGGTAAAACTGGAGAACAGCAAAAACCAAGATCTTAAAAGCACTAGAGGAATAAAAAGAGAGTAAGAGGCAGACAGACCAACAGCTGATTTCTTAACAGTAAAAACAGAAGCCATGAGACAGTGGAATGTACCTTCAATGGGAAGAAAGAAAATAATTGCCCACTATATCCTTAATAGGAAACATATTAAAGAAACATATCTAAAACACAAGGGTACAGAAAGGTTGAAAAGTAAAAGGATAGTTAAAAAAACATGATACATAAGAAAGTTGATGTACCTATACCAAAGTCTGACAACACAGACTTTAAGACAAGAAGCACTACATGAGAAAAATTAGAGCAAATTAGATGGAATTTGCTCTAAAAAACGGCAACTATAGACTTAAAAGCAGAAATTAATAAGAAAAATAAAAACTGTAAAATTGTGATTATAGAGAAGGGAAATAAATGAGGGGAAACCTATGATTTCCCCAACTTACTGCTTGGAGACAAGTTTCCACCGCATAGCACAGAAGAAAACGGAGCTTGGCCGACTCAATGTTGAGTTGAGGAGACATAGGTAGAAGCTCAGGGAAACCAAAGCAACTGTTAGGTTGGTGCAAAAGTAACTCCGGTTTTTGCAATTGTTTTTAACCTTTTAAACTACAGTTACTTTTGCACCAACCTAATAGAATTTGTAGTTAAGAACACTGGAACGGAGGGCACTGCACCAACAGAAAGCACTAGAGATCTGGAGAGGGGTCCCCTGGTGGCTTTGGCGAAGCACTGATCTTCATGTGAGGAAAGTACCCAAGACTGTGGACATTTCCTATGTTATAGCCACAGGGGTGGTTACAAACCTGTATATATTTAATGTACAAATTAATTAAATTGTACATTAAAAAAACAGTGCATTTTATTTTTTCTATGTAAATTATACATCAATAAAACTTATTTAAAAAGAAAAACAAAAGAACTAGAAATATAAATCTCATTATTTGTAGATTATACTATTACGTACATAGAAAATCTAAACAATATTTGAAAGAAATTGTTAGAACTAGAGAATTTACAGATGTTGCTATATACAAAATCAATTACATTGCTATACACCAAATAGAAAATGAAATATTTTAAAAATATACCATGTATGAGAGCATCAAAAATGCCAACTACCTAAAGATGAATTTAAGTAAAGCCATATAAGATATCTGTGTAGAAAATAATTAAAAAATTAGTAAGATTTAAACCAACATGTCACAGATCTTTGCCTCCACCACTAATTTCCTTCCAAAAAGCCCATACATGTCTTGAAATTTAAAGTGGAACACACAAATGTACAGAAAACAGGCTAACACAAGTCACACAAAGAGCATTACTTATGCAAAATATTTTCCCTCTAAAGCCAACTTCATAAAAGTGGAAATTACCTCTAATAATGAAAATATATACATTTCAAAAAAGAACAAAAATTAATTGCTTTACTCTAATCTATTTCCTCCTTTCATAGTTTGAGTATTACTCAATCTTTATAATACCATAGGAGAAATAATGACATAATATAAAGTAGAAATTTAATTCTCAAACCTTTTCTGTAATGCTTAATAATGTATCTGGCTAATTTGCTTAGAATTTCACAAAAAAGTTTATGCACCATGGATTTGGCCATTACATATTTATCATTGTGTATGTCTTTTTTTTTTCCTGCCTCAATGAGAGAAGTCCTGCCTGAAAATTAGTACACATCACTTAATATACACTGAATTGGCACATCAGGAAATAATTAAAACGATTTTTGCTGAAATACACCTTTTAAGAATGTGATTCAAATTATTCTAAACAAATTAGACAACTAGATATAAAAATGTCAATTTGTTAATGAGAACAAAACATTGCTTAATTATTTAAAAAATTAAGTCTGGGAGGAAAGGTATGGATTTCCATTGTAGAAAATCAAATCACAGGTAATGGGGCAAGAAGACAAATATCTTGAAATAAGAAAAACTTGTTTTACTACTAGAAGAAAACATGTACCTCTTGTCTTTGTTTATTTGGTCACCAAATCCCACTGTATTCACAATGGTCAATTTCAATCGAACATTACTTTCTTGGAGTTCATATGTCTGAGCTTTAAGTCTAACATGCGGGTAAAAATGTGAGGATTCATGGTCTTCAAAATTAGTATTAAACAATGTATCAATCAGCGTTGATTTTCCAATTCCAGTCTCCCCTGAAAGAAACAAAGGTACATCTTTACAGGTACACAGAATGGATGTAAAAAAACAGCACTGTGAACTCTTAGATGGTTTCAAGGATCCCAATTATTTCAAAGGCTGAGGTGTCCATGAAAGAAATACATGCTATGGGTGGTCCACTGAGTCATTAGCAGAGCATAAAAATGAGTATGTATGCTAGGTTACTCAGAACTCTGAAGAAAGCACTGAAATGTTTAAAGAACAAACAAAAAGTTTAAAACAGTACAGCTTAAAAAAAATCAAAAACACAAAACTGATAGAATTTAAATAACTGAAAAATATCTGTGATCATGATCGCAAATTGATAACAGGTATACCACACAGCTTACAAGAATGAAGTACGCACAAGGAACACGAAGGAACAATTTAGAGGAAGAGTTTGGCACTTACCAACACAGAGAATATTAAAACAGAAGCCTTGCTGAATGGATCTATTGACCAGTTGATCAGGCAAACTCTCAAAACCAACATGGCCAGACATACATAAAGAACGAATTTTTTCTTTTTTTTGCTGAAGAAAAACAAAAGAACAGCAACAATAAAAACAAAACTTTTACTAAGATAGGAGATAAGCAAATTTGAAAGAATAAATACAATTTATCAAAGAAACTAAAGATTTGATGATCGTTATACCTCTCCAAGACACAAGTGATTAAGTAAACTTGTGAGAAATCTGTGCCCAGACCCTCAAAACACGTATATCTTCTTCTCTTCATACGATGAGAGTCCAGCACTATTTATAACATTAAAATATTTCATTTCCAAAATAAGAAAATACCCAAGTAAACTATGGCATATTCATTCACAAAACAGAATATTTAAAGTCATTAAAGATGCGTATGATATAATTTTAATAACATTTTAACATTTTCAGTAAAATGTTTAGTGATAAAAAGTACAAGACAAAATTATAGATACAATTCCAGCTCCCAGTAAAGGCAGAATAGCCTATGTCACACTATCCTCCTGCTAATAATTGTAATCAATTCTTTCAAGTCACTGGAGTGCAATCAAACGCAGACAGACACTGGAGGGGAGACTCTTGAGAAGGAAACCATATAAGGTGAGATGCATCTTTCCAGCTTTCCCCTGAGGGTGCTCCCCAGTCACTGACTGCTGCACAAGAAGGTAGAGGACAATATGGAAGTGGCAGCTTTACTGGGTTGAGAAGTCAGTTGGAGATAAAGGCAGGGAGATCAGCTGAAAATTGAAGGAGAAAATTCCAGAAGGAGGGACTCCAAAATCTGCAAATGCACTCCCCTCAAATCTTTCACTGACTGCTGAACTGCAGATGTATAGAAGAAATACAAAGAACCTAACATGGGGAAATGGGAATTAGAGGAAGTTATGTAGAGCTTTCAAGAGAGTCATCCTTAGGAGCCTGAATTTTAAGTCTGTAAGTTAAAGGGGTTTGGTAAACATTTAAGGCTTTCCACTGAAAACCTATATGGGCCACATGTTAGGAGTAAGAATCACATCCCATGAATCAGAAATGTTCCCTAGTGCAGAAGGCACAACTGAAGTACACCTGCCCTAACAAAGCCTATAACAAAGGCTCAACATGCTCAATGTGACCAACCAGTAATTTAACTGCCTGCTAGAACAAAAGTCAACATTCTTCAGAAGAAGAAAATAGAATCCAGCACCTTCACAATGTATCATCCACAATATCAAAAATTACTACATAGGCAGAAGCAGAAAAATTTGATTCATAGTTGAGGAAAAAAAGTCAACAGAAAGAGATCCACAAATGAACCAAATGTTAAATTAGCTGATTAGAGCTTTAAAATAACAATGATAAACATGCTAAAGAAGAAAAATATACTCTTTCTACAGGAAAAAGAGATGGATATAACAGGTGACATGACAGGGAATTATGAAATATGAAAAATCTCAACAACAAAAGGAAACAAATGGAATTCCTAGAATGGCAAAATGCAACATCTGAAATAAAATGTTATTGAATAGTATTAACAGAAGGTAAATAAAATGGAATGAAGATTTGTTTGTTGTTATTACCTAAGCTGAAATATCTTTATTTATCCAAGCTAAAATTTTCACTAGAAAAGATAAAATTATAACAGAGCCTCAAAAAACTATGGAACAATATCAATGGTCTAACCTACCTATAATTGGAATATCAGATGGAAAAAAGAGGGCAGACAGGGGGAAGGAGAAAGGAAATATCTAAGTAAGATTGACTCAAAATTTTCCAATTTTCTAAACATGAACTCAGAGATCCAAAAATTTCAACAAACTGCAAACAGGAAAAATCCAAAGGAACCCAAAACCAGGCAAGTCAGAGCAAACTGTTTAAAAACAAGGATAAAGGAAAACTTGACAAACACAGGTATGGCAGACATATTACACACAAGTAAAACAAAATGACCACAAGTTTCTCATAAGAAACAACGCAAACCAGAAGACAACAGAAAAGCATCAATAAAATGCCAAAAGAAAAAAATGACAACCAAGAATTCTATATCCAATGAAAGTATCCTTTACAATTCAAGGGAAAATGAAGACATCTTCAGACAAACAAAATCTGAGAAAATTCATTGCAAGCAGACCTACAGTAAAAGAGATGTAAAAAGTTCTTCAAGAGAACAGAAAATGAGAATAGATAGAAACCTAGACCTACAAAACGGAATTAAGATTGCTGGAAAGGTAAAAATATGGGTAAATATAAGAGAACTTTTTGCTTGTCTTAATTTCTTGAAAATATAATTGGATGTTTAAAGCAACAACAACAACAATGTATTACAGGATTTATAATACATAGAGAAGTGGAATATATCATAATGACAGCACAAAGGAAAGGAGGGGAAATGGAGACATACTGCTGTAAGGTTTCTGTATGACACGTGAAGTGCTATATTGTTCGAAGGTAGTATGTATAAGTTAAAGCCTACATCAATTACTATTTAAAAAAAACAACAGCGGTATAGTTAATAAGCCAACAGTGGAAATAGAATGCAATCATAACAATACTCTATTAACCCAAACGATGACGAACAACTGGAAGTCTGATAAATTTGCTGGTGCGAATGCAAAATGGTGCAGCTATTGTGGAAAACAGGTGGGTAGCTTCTATAAAGTTAAGTACACATTACTATACAACCAAAAAATCCACTTGTAGGTACCCAAAATAAATAAAAACATACATCTACACAAAGACTTATGCGGGAATGTTCAAAGGAGCTTTACTCTAAACAGTCAAAAACTGGAAACATCAAAAACAATGTCCAACAACTGGTGAATGGATAAACAAATTATAGTATATCCAATACAATGGAATATCAAACTACTGATACAAGCCACAACATGGATAAATCTCAAAGCTTAGTATCTAAATAGTAATTTATTTACTGTGATTGGAGTTAAAAAAAAAGGTACATTTTTTTCATATATTCTCATATATATATATGAATATGGATTAAAATGTCTCAAAGGGCAGTGACAGACCAAGTGGTTACCACTAGGAAGTGATCTTGGAGGTGGAGGTGAAAAAGACGATACGTGGTGGGAAGAATTCTAAGATAGACCCCAAAATGTATGGCCCCAGGTATACTCACACTTTCTGATTATTCAAACAAACACTACTCAAGGTGCTGCTATGAAAAGATTTTTGCTGATGTAATTAAGGTTAACCTTAGAAAGGGAGGTTAACCAAATCAGTTCACCTTAGAAAGGAAGGTTACCCGTGGTGGGCCTGACCTAATTAGCTGAGCCCTTAGGAATGACTAAGAACTTCCAGGTGAAAGGGATTTGAAGCATGAAGAGGATTTGAGTCATCTCTTGCTGTACCGATAAGAGGGAGCCACATGGCAAGGACCTAATGATCTCTAGGAGCTGACAGCAACCAGCTAACAAGGAACTGAAATCTGCCAACAACCTGAAAGACTTTGGTAGGGGAGTCTCCAGATGAGAACCCACCAGCCAACATCCTGAGTGAGACCCCAGGCAGAGAAGCCACCTGGGCCTGCCTTCTGGCCTACAGAACCGTGAGCTAACAAACAGGTGTTGTCTTAAGCAGCTAAATTCATAGTAATTTGTTATGGAGCAACAGAAAACCAGTACACTATATTTTCTTTTGTGCCCTTTAAATCCTTTTTAGTCATGTAAGCATGTTATCTTTATGATTAAAAGAGAGAGTGAAGACACACTATGTCATGAAAATATTCAAGATTAATTTTTATGTGATGAGTTTATCAGATGAAAGTTGAATTAAATGGCCTATGGAATCCCTCTGGCATTAGAGCTATATAATTTTAATGTCATGGAAACAAAAGAAGCTTGTTAAAAATATGGAATTGGTCACCATAATTTAATGAAGAACAGGGCCAGAGTGAATGAGTAAGCAACGATCACTCAATGGATTAGTCACTAAAAAATTACTAGTGACTGTGACAGTAATTTCAGCAAAGCAATTTTAGAAGGAAGAGACACTCAAAAAGTCTGTGAGGTGATAAAAATGAAATATACTATTATCATAATACCAATGAGAGAAAAAAATAAAAAGGGTGGCAGTTTGGTGGTCAAATTATGATTTTCAAAACCATAGGGACCTTAGCATGTGTGGAGAAAGAGGGAAAAAGAGCAGATGTACTGGAGCACAGAACTAAAGGAAATGATTTAACATTATTGAATTACACCCATGCTTATATTTGCAATTTTCTTTTTTTAAAAATTCGACAACTTCTCTCTTTCACCAAGTTAAACTTACTCCCTCTTTTTAAATATAAATTTCAATATGAAATGTGCCCTCCTACACAGGCACATTTGGAAGGACCCCGGAAACATTAAGGTCTGATCTGGAGCTCAGGAAGGCATCTGACAGGGCCACACAGGGACTTCCTACACTGTCACTAAAGAAGTTCTTTACTTTCACCAAGTTCTGCAAGTATGCTCAGCAAAAGCAGCGCTCGTATTCAGTTGGAGTTTTATTTTGCTTAATGTCAAGCTGGATAGACACACTGTGGACATTCACCAATTACTGAATCCCTCATTGATTTTGAACTTGAATGAACACAAAAATAATTCACTTTCAAAGTAAGTATAAACAAAAGTCTGTCAGGTCTCTGATTAGTTATCTTGAAATCACAGAGACATCTGGAGTACAATATGGATCAATATTATACATTTTCCTATTTAAACTTTACAATATTTAAAAGATATACTCACTCTCTGTTCATCATCAGATACTTGGGAGGACTTGTAAGTTTTTGTTGCCATGTGAAGCTGAAAGAGCTGAAAAAAATTAAAAGAAAATACAGATATTACTCAAAAAAAACCTATATCTGAATAATATATTTACATTAAAAGGAATTCTAATATTGTCATTATTACCAAGTTTTGACTTGCAATCTACACGACTGACTCATGTTTAAAATGGTGGTTATGCTGGGTAGGTACCTGCATAAGTAAATAATGTATGATATTCAACATATAATATACATTAATGTACACACACACACACACACACACACACACACACACACACAAGCCAGTTTAAAGGGGATCCAGTATATGGTGATGGAAAGAGAGCTGACTGTGGGTGTTGAACACACAATGTGATATATAGACGATGTATTACAGAATTGTACACCTGAAACCTATGTAACTTTACTAACAATTGTCACCCCAATAAACTTTAATTAAAAAAGACAAACAGTAAACTCCCATTTGCATCCAGGAAGACAAATAAAAAAAAAAAAAAAAACATTACTTTTATGGGAAAGGCTTTAGAAGATTAAAAAAGGGAAAATAAGCTATTTCACTTGAAAAAGATACTCTACGAGCCAAGAAGGCACTCAAAATTAGGTATACCCCATGTAGCATGCCAGGGGAGAGAAATGTTAACGCTCCAGTTTCAGTATAGATGGCAAAGCAGGGATTTTAACATTTGAACAAGTCCCTTAGTTATCCAATTACAGTAGAAATAATTATCATTTATAATACTCCTATTACATGCCCGTTACCATGCCAGCTCATTGAAGTACATTTTCTTATTTAATCCTTACAGCAGATCTGAGCTCTACATTCCCACAGCCTGCATGAGAACACTGGGATTCTGAAAGTTTAAATAACTTACCCCAAATCATACCAGTCAGTAAGTTGTAGATGCAGCACTGATTTGACTGCAAAGCTGGTGTTCCTCCCAACTTGTAAACCAAATACACATTCACTGTGTTTGCAACAGTAAGGAACGGGGAAGAGAGGTTTAAGAGAAGTTATGGGAATTTCAAAGCAATGCTGCCTCAAAAGGCACTGCAATCCTACTTTTGAGTGCAGCACAAGATATGGAGGAAATGTGTGCCTTTTTACAAAGTAATATCTATATGGATGGAGTAAGAAACAAATGCAAACAGTGCCAGTGAGCATACAGTACACAGTAAGTACCCTTCCTACCCTTGATTCCCTAGTTCCTCAGTTCTCCCGAGGTCACCAGACTCTTCTGCGCCCTTCCAGAGATAGACCATGCACGTATTTAAGCATATGTGAATATGCAGGTCTCCTGTTGACACATTAATAAATGGTAGCAGCCTATTGCTCTGTATTGTGTATTTTTCACTTAATCCATCACTGGTACCCAGATCTACCTCATTCTTTCTATAGGACAGCATTCTGTTCTGTATACTACAGCATATGTGGATGTTCTATCTTTACTTAAGCAGTCCCCTGGTCTTTAATTACAATGAACTATGCTGCAGTGAACAGCTCTGCCCATAGGTAGGATGCAAGGCAGAACCTCACCACTGCAGCAGGGGAGTGGGCTTTCTGGCACATCAAACCGCTCTCCTGCCCCCACTGGGATCATGCATGCAATCCCACAGAGACACACAGGTATACTTCATGACTGGATTTTACAGAATGTTAACAGCGATCTTCCTCTGGCACATTCTGGGTAATCTAAGCTTTTGAAGCCACCCTTGTTAAGTCACCGCTACATATACAGTGTTTCCAAATCCTGAGTTGCTAACTGAACACAGTGTTGCAACATGAAATGACTGGTCAGTTGGAAGATGCTCTTATATAAAAGTAATTGTACTGGCTGTGTTCTCACAATTTAAAAAGTAAGAAATACATAATGATACAAAACACATCAGAATTGGCCTACGGTTTTGTTTTTAATTTTTAACTGTACATATATGTCACCTTACTCCCTCCAGCCAGCCCCCTGCCATTCTAATAAACCTGCTTTCCCCCAGTCTATGCGGTACATAGTAGCAGATCACGTCCCTCCATTACACCAGGACAGAAAAGTGAGTGACAAGGAAAGAGCAGAGGTGGTTACAGAGATTTGGAGAAAGGGGAGCTCATTAAAGGCCAGAGCAGTTTTCCAAGAAGACAATGACACTGAACTGAGACAATGACACTCTTACTGAGTCCCCTCCTCCTCTTACCCTCTGGTAACCACTAAACTATTGTCTATGTCTAGGAGTTTTTGTTTCTTTATTTGTCTTGTTCCTTTGTTGCTTTCAGTTTTATATCCCACATATGACTGAAGTCATATGCTTCTCAACTTTTTTTGTCTGATTTATTTCAGGGGCCCAATATATGGTGATGGAAGGAGAACTGACTCTGGGTGGTGAGCACACAATGTGAGAATAGATGACATAGTACAGAATTGTACACTCAAAACCTATGTAATTTTACTAACCCAATAGATTTATTTAAAACCCAATATATTTATTTAAAAAAGAAAAGTGGTATAGCGTCTGATGAGGTGGCATTTAAGATATAAAACAACCCTGAGTGTCTTCAGAAGGGAGTCAGAATTTCGTATCTGGAGAAACTAAATAGTGGTTATGAGTTTGGTAAGGAAAAAGGGTTCATTGGTCTCCTGCTACAGTTATGAATGAGGTTGAGAAACAGCTACGGGCCAGTGTAGAAGAGCAGCTGACTGGGGAAGTCTGAAGTGTCCATCTACAGAGCCTGACTCGTTGGTAAAGGTAAAGAAGTGCCACGGGAAGCACTGCTGAGGACCCCTATTCAGAGCCTTGCATTGGAGAAACAGTACGAGTGGAACAACCGGCTTGTGTCACTTCTAATGGAACACGCTACTTGTTCACATCAGTGTCGAAAGGGAGGTGCCACACAGCTAATTAACTGAAGGCCATATTATTTCCACTTATCAACTATAGAACTCTAGTAAAAATTAAATTTTAATTTAAAAAATTACAATAAGAGTAGTTTTCAGTTTTTAATACGAGTATAATGGATATCATATGACTAGATGTGTGTGAAATGCTGCTCAGTAAGCAGTTTGGTTGATAAGTAAAATTTGCTTAGAAAAAAATAAGACAGGTTTTGTACTCATTTATCGCTAAACTTTGACTAATAAAAACTAGGTTACATTTCTGTCATTTATGTAAGTTCACATAAAGTATCTGCTTTTGTTTATTCATTTCCTTTGTTTCTGAACACCGGCCAAAAAGCCTTCTTAAAATCTCTGTGGATAAATGTTTTGATCAGGAAGTATGAATGAGTCACATGAAAGTATTATAAATAGTTGTTTTAAATATTTTCCACTGGTACTACTTTAGACTAAATTTCCAAAACAAGATTTAGAATGAAACAGTTTTTTAGTTATTAACAACACAATATTAAAGGTAAAATAATAAGGGGACAAAGTTAACCCAATCCCTCTGGTGGTAAAGCCTAAATTAAAAAAATCTGGAAGTGGAATTCCAGTCTACTCTATCACTGACTATGTGCAAATCACATACTTACTATGGTGCAAATCACGACGCTGGGTTCTGAGGTCTCAGGGGTAAGACATGGTCCTTGATCTTAAGAACTTACATCAGAGAAACGCAAACTCGTAACAGGCAATCATAATCTCATTCCAAGGCACAAGGAACACTAACAAAACCATAAACTACACTTGACTACACAGTCGGTTTGCTTTTTCTGTATTTTTTATTTTAAATACATATATACATCATAATACAGAAACATACATATATTGAAATCTATACACCTATTACCTAGAAGAAAAAACTTATACAGTTCCTTTAATTCCTGGCAAAGTCTAACACATATTTTTTTCTTTTTTTAAAGAAATTGCAGTATATAATGAATCATAGAAAAAGTGCCAGAACATTCTGGGGTAGCTGGAGGAAGATCAGGTTCTCCACCTTCTTCAAAATTTCAGTTTGGGGAATATGGGCAACACAACTGAGGTGGCATAGACTTTGTCCTGGGGGCCCTTGGGAGACATGACCTTTTTCCTATCAGCCAGTTATGGGAAAACATTTGGTGATTCTTTCACACCAGGACCCCAGATAACGACTTTCCTTAACTACTTGGAAACATTCCTTGGAAACTGCCTTCTAGCTTCTCTCTAGGTAACAATGAGACTTGGCAGAACAGAATTCTGACTTGACTTTAAAATAGCTTCATTTCAACTTCATTTTCCCACAATTTCTATCTTCAGACATCTAACCCAAGAAATAAAATCAAAGTTTTCAAAGTCTTCCCTGGTGTTTCTTGGACACATTTAGGAGAGAGAGCAAAAGAGAGAATATATGAAGACAGTAGTCAAAATAATTATCTGGGCCTATTGAATGGATTTTGAGAGAGTATGGTTCTTTGTCTTAAAACAATACTTTAAAAGATTCCACAGACTCATTCTTTAAAATCACTTAATTAAATCTTCACGTTAAGGAAACTTTAAAATAGTTAATAGTGCTGATCTAAAATTTTCCTAGAAATAAATAGTAATATTACATTATTCAAATTATGCAGAGGATGACTCCAGAAGTGAATGCTTCCAAGCAGGGAAAAAAGAATTCAATTAAAATCAATGGGACTGGGGACGACAGAGGGCAAAGCCGCACCGGTCTCCTGTGAACGTGCCCAGCCTGGTCTCCCCAGGACAGTCTGTCTAGGGCAGTTAAGGGTAGTCCAAGTCCCATCAATGTATCCATTTTTATCTCAACTTTACCATCATCTCCAAAAAATACAAAAGCTAAATGATAACAACAAACTCTAATATTCATAGGATTCAAATTAGGATTCGGGTTAGAGTTAGAAAAAAAAAGTCTAATATTCAGCCTCAAAACATCGTCAAAATGGGGAAATTCTTGATAGTAGCTCGTAAAAAAGTTAGGGGTTTTAAGCTTAACTAAAGCTTACAATATTACATGGCTGCTTAAAATACAAATGTAATCTTCTTTTGAAATTACTTCCCCCCCTTAATTAGAAAAGGAGTATTTCATGTTTATTATAGGAAAAAATACCATTTCTAATTGTCATTTTAATGACATTGCAATAAACGTCTCTCTTGTGGTAGCCAAAGACGGGCTCCACTCAGATCTCCGTTGGAGCAAGAACTTGTCCTTGGGCGACAAAGAACGCAGTCAGCCAACAGCCTTCAGCAGCAGAGCCTTCAGGAGCTGCCTACGGACCCGACCCACACTCACTTTCCAGGCCACCCCTCGCCAAGGACGAGCACAGTGAGCTGTCAGGGCCCAGCCCCTTCTGCCCTAAGCAGGCAAATCCCAGTCAGTCCAAGTTCTCCGTTGGGTTGGTCCAGACAGTTGCGAGGTTGCCAAGGCCGCTGAGGCTCTGCCTGCTCTGCTTCCTAACCTCTTCCCTTTCACACCTGCTAACAGCCGCAGCAGGGCCTAAAGGCTTTTATTCTCCAGTCCTGCTTCCTCCACAGGCATCACCTCCCCTCCCCCTCCACTCCTAATCTCTGACATTCCTAGCTCTTCAGCATCTGCTTCCTGGGGGACCCAAAGGGAAACACATGTATAAGCATCAGTTATTTTGTACATCTGATAATTTCTTCATGAAATTCATAGAAGGCAATTACTGGTCAAAGGTATAAATGTATTGCCCAACTGCACCTCAAAAAGGCTGTACCTGCTCACATTTCCAAAATTAGTATATAAAAATAAAGTGTCCATTTCATTATATAGTCATTAATACAGGGTATTAACAAATTTTAAGTGTTAATTTGATAGGCAAAAACTGACAAGTTAATTTGACTTCTGGTATTTTGAATATTTTGTTTCAGGTTACTGGCCTGAAAATTAGATAACATATTTTCATAAATCATCAGCTTATGTTTTTCCCCCACTTGCCTATTAGGGTAGTCCTTTTTTGTTTCTCTAAAAAGAGCTGTTGGCTATAACTCTATGCATGTCATGTGTATTGCAAATATCTTTTCCTGATTTGTCATTGATCGTTTCAGTTTTCACAGAGTCCAACCTATCAATCTTTTCCTTTATAGTTTCTCCCTTAAAGGTAAAGCTTAGAAAATCTTTCCATACCCTGAGGTTTTAAAAGAAAAAATGCATCTAAATTTTTTCCAAGTTGTTTTATGACTTCATGTCTTACACAGAAGTTTTTAAGCCTTTTAAAAATTACTTTCTAATACTTTATGAGTTAAGGAAATCTGACTTTCCCCCAATATTGCTAGCTTACTGCACCATCAAGGGCTAGTCAGGTGTACTCAAATATCTATAGTCAGGCTTATGGAAATGAATCTCTCAAGGGAAAAACTAGGACCCACGAATGGACTAGAGAGGCAGATTTAACACAAAGAAGAGAAATTACTGAAGGACTAGAACTGTCTGGCAAGAGTGGAATGGACCGTACCATGAAGGATTCAGCTGTTGGCCGGGGGACGGGGAGGTGGTTCAAATAACTGACACTGTCATTGCAACTGGGCAAACTGTAGAGTCGATTCCTACACTGAGTGGGAAGCAAAACTAATGATCTTCTAAGGTCTCTTTCAACTCTAATTTCGTGACTGTACACCTCTGAGCAAGCAATGAGGAAGAGATATGTGATGTGATAGAGAATGAGACTGAGTCATGGAAACTACGTGTACAGACAAGGTGTATGAAGGAAAGACAACAAAACTGCACCTGGTTGATGTGGAAAGACTTCTCGGAACTAAATCTCAAGGCTCATTTAAATGAAAAGTAGATGGTTTGCATTCCTGGGAGAGAGAACATATTCCATGCAGATTAGGTGATTAAAATGTCAATCATATTTGAGCAGTGATTTATTGAACCAAGTAAAAGCAAATGGGACAGGAGCTGAAGAAAGGGGAAGGCAGAAAAGACTCATTGGAAGGACTTAAAATTAACAAGGAACATTTGGGGGGAAAAAAAGAACACTGAAGAATTAGTGTGAAGTCTATCAATACACACTGCTTTTCATGTATTCCTTAAACACGCACAATGTTTATAAAAGGCGTTACATTTTCAGGACAGAATAACAGACCCCAGCCACTGAGGATCAAGGTGAGTTAATATTCTTGCAACTTAAATTTTAGTACAGGTGGAAGACGTACATATGACTTATGGACAGGACACAGCAGTAGTTTGTGATATAATGAACCCTGCATGGTAAGAGAAAGCACTCCCAAGAAAAGGCTTGAGCTGAGACTTGAAGGAGAAACAAGAATTTTCCTAGCAAATGAGAAAAGAAGGTAGGGGACTGAATGTATGTAAAAGCATGCAAGTATACTTGGTATGGTTGGGAAACTGCAGTAAGCTCATTATCGTTTAAACCTAAGGAGGCTTCAGTTCAAGTGCAAGGAGGACAGCAGAAGAGGTGTGGCTGGAGTAGGCAACGGGACTGGGCATGCACTTGGCCTAAGAGAGATGCCATGAGCGCCTTCCAGTGCCTTAAACTAAGGGAACCTGATAGATGTTACTGTGAAGCTAAATCGGCCCAGGTTTGACGCAACCTTGGAAATACTGAGCTTAAGGTTCCCATGGGGACCTTGGATTCCTCAAAGGAGTTTCCACCTGATCACCTAACTCTTTAGTCAAGTGTGTAATGAATCTAGGGTAATTTTTACATCATTATTAAAAACAAATACAGTGGTAGTTCCCATTACTCTTGAAGTTTCCACTGATTCCATGGGTTTGAACTTTTCTAAATTGATAGGAGCACTAAAAACCCCAACCCACCAAGTCAGCCAGGCTGACTTTTTAGACTGAACACAGTTAATGCCACATTATTGGTACAGGCTGCAGTTTAATAGATGTTATTCGACTTTTATAAGTTAGAATATATGTCAGATTCATTTTCATTTTATAAGTCAGATAAATATTCAAAAAGAAGAAAAAAATTGCATATACCAAGAGTCTATATGAAATATTGGCTATGAGGAATATTATTACAAAGATTAGAAGCAATAATTATGAAAATAAAGAGAAATGACACAGTATCATATTAAGTAGCAAATGAAGACTGTACTGACCATGGTTACAAGTACAAATTCTGCATATGAGCAAGCACACTCATATACGGAGCCTGATTCTTGGGTAAGTAGAATATTTCCTTTTCTTCTTGATATCCATTAACATTATCACTTACATGAATTTAACAAAGACTAAAGTAGAAAAAAGAAAATGTCTTCCTCAAATATCTATAAACATGCATCTATTCCACAGATCTGTATTGAATGCTATTGAGTGCCTTCTATGTTCCAGGAACTGTCTTAGGCACTGAGAATGCATAACTTAACAAAATAGAAAAGAATCCCTGCCATTATGAACACAGGCAAAAATCAAAGTAAAGTGTATGCTATGATATAACAGAGAATCATAAATGCAATAATGAAAAATAAGGAAGGATAGGAAATGTGGAGATGGCATGGGTGAGGGATGCCATTTTTTACACGTGGTGAGGGAAGGCCTAACTGATAGTTTAGCAAAGACCTGAGGGGTTAGGGAGCAGAGCCCATGAAAGGGAAATCTGGAGGAAGGCCACTCCAAGCAGACGGAACTACCGTATTTCCCCGAAAAGAAGACCGAGCCGGACCATCAGTTCTAATCCGTCTTTTGGAGCAAAAATTAATATAAGACCCAGTCTTATTTTAACATAAGACCGGGTCTTATATAAGACCTGGTAATATAATTAATATAATATAATATAATATAATATAATATAATATAATATAATATAATATAATATAATAAATAAATACAATACAATACAATACAATACAATACCGGGTCTTGGTTCTTTTGGCTTACTGTAAGGACTTGGCTATGAAGAGTTTTTAGGATAAGAGTGACATGATTCCTCTTTGTAGTAAAAGGTTTGCTACAGCTACGGGTACTATGTTGAGAGTAGACTGAAGAATGGCAAGGCAGAAACAAGACTGGTTAAGAGACGACTGCTTTAATCCAGGAAAGAGATAATAGCAGAATGTTAGAGGTGGAAGAGGTAAGATGTGATCAAATTCTGAATCTATCTGAAGGCAGAACTTGCTGAGGTTCAATGTGGGATGTGAAGAGATATGGAGAATGGTTCCAAAGTTTTTGGTTTGAGCAATAAGGAGGAGGGAGCTTCCATTTATTGGAACTGGAAAGATTGCAGGAGGAGGAGGACTGGGGAAGACGAGGAGCTCTCTTTCAAATTGGAGAAGCCTATTAGATATTGAAGTGAAGGTACTGAGTACGTAATTATCTGGACTGGATGTGATAATTCTGAAGTCATCAATATATGGCTAATACTTAATGCTGTGGGAGGAGATATCACCCAAGGATTGAAGGTATTTAGAAAAGAGAAAGGATCACAGAATTGAGCCCCGGGGGTACTCGAATATTTAAAGGTTGGAGAACTGAGGAGCAACCAGTCCATACGACTGAGAAGGAACAGTGAAAGAGGGCGAAAGAAATCCAGAAAAGTGTGGAGTCCTGGAAGACAGGAAAAGAAAGTGTTTTAGAGAGGAGAGAGTGTGCCATTCCGACTCTATATAAGGTGGGTGGCTGCTTTCAGGACACAATGGCCAAGTTGCATAGTTGTGACAGAGACCAGCTGAAAATATTTACTATTTGGCCCTTTAAAGAAAATGTTTGCCTACCTTTGATCTAGAAAAATGAGTGGGTGAATGAATGAGGAAAACACAGTATAATTTTTAGGCAGCATCTATTTTTAGGCAGCCTCTTGAGTTTAGTAGTCATGACGTTAAAGTGAAACCACTCAGCATGATTTTCCTCTATCATATGTAGCTGTGAGGGTGCAAGAGCAGAGGCGGGGATAGTTTAATTGAAGTGGGTATTGGGTTTTGCCAGGGGAGAATGGTGGAGCAAGAGAGGGAACTGAGACATGCAAGGAAATGATTATAAATGTTACAGGGGTTGACTTAAAAGCTGGGCAAATAAAGGAAAAGAGGGCATAAAGGGATATGAGGGAAAGAGGAAAGGTAGTAGGTCAACAGATTGGGTCAAAGAATTGTGGGACTTAGAGTATTGAAGGAATAAACAGGAAAGACAGGAGGCATGGTCAGGATGGAATGCCTGGGACTGAGATTGCAAAGGGTCACAGTTACTGGGTAATGACAAGGTCAAGAAGAGGCTCAAGTAGGAGAGAGAACACAAGGGATTTTAGAAGAGGAGGTCAAAAACTGAAAGGCAGGGTCCTGAAAGGATAATCTGTGTGGATCCTGAAACCACCCAGAATTACAACAGGTCTAAAGTTAGAGAGTTACAAGGAGCCAGTAGCAACACCATCAAGCATAGGGGGAGGTGGGGTTTCAGAGATGACTCTGTGCAAAGAAAGGTGGTGAGTACATGGCAGGATAACTAAGTGGGAGTCAAAACTGGGACTATTTAGGGAGGAGAGGAGAAGAATGATCTAGAAGTGGCAATCAGGTGTCAAGTAGTTAACTACCCTGCCTCCAGGAAAGAGAGTGATGAGATCCAGAGAAGTCAAGGCGGGAGTGGGGGCAGGGTAGGTTTCAACAAGGTGCAAATGTAATTAAATGGACAAAGGATAATCTTTTTTAAAAATGTGCTGCAACAACTGGACTCCATATGCAAAACAAAATGAACCTCAATGCATACTGTGCACCATACAAAAACTAACTAAAAATGAATCATAGTTCTAAAACTTCCAGAAGGTATAAAAATCTTTGTGGCCTTAGGTTAGGCAAAGACTTCTTAGTTACAACACCTAAAGCATGATCCATAAAGAAAAAATGATGATTTGAACCTAACAAACTATAAAATTTCTGCTCTTCAAAAATACTCTTAAAAGAATGAAAAAACAAGACACATACTTGGATAAAACACTCATAAATCATTTATTTCATAAAAAGACATATAAGAAATATGTATATTTTAAAACTTGTATAACAATATTAGGCAATAACTCAGTTTTTTTTAATGGGGAAAGATTTGAACAGACACTTCATCAAGGACCTAGGGATGGCAAATAAGCACATGACGAGATGCTCAACATTAGTCATTAGGTAAATGCAAATTAAGTCATGAGACTTTAAAAAACTGACCACACTGGGAAGGACACAGAGTAACAGGAACTCTCAGTCATTACTGCTAGGAATGCAAATTGGTACAGACATTTGGAAAACAGTTTGCCGTTTGAAGTTAAGCACACACATACTCAACAACCCGACTGCTAGATACCAACCCAAGTGAAATGGAAACTTATACTCACATAAAAACCTGTACGTGAATGTATACTGTAACTTTATTCAAGACTGTTAAAAACTGGAAACAGCTCAAATGTTCAAGTGGAGAAAGGATGGACAAAGTTGTGGCACATCCATACAATGAAATAAAGGCAACAGTAAAAAGAAACATGCAACGACATGGCTAATTCTCAAAAGCATCATACTTAGCTAAAGCTAAAGAAGCCAGCTCACAGGCGATGATAATTCCATAAATGTGAAATTCTGCAAAGGCAAACAACAGGAATAGAAAATTGATGAGTGATGGTCAGAGATTAGGAGGAGGACTGCAGAGAAGCACAAAGGAGCTGCGGAGGGGAGTGATGGACTCGTTCTGTGTGTATGTTTGTGGCTATGGTTACCCAGCTCGATACATTCACCAAACCTCATGGAACTTTATACTAAAAAAGAGTAAATTCCACTCTACATAAACTACACCTCAATAAAAAAAAAGTTAATTCATAAAGATGTAACAAAATTTTCTACCTAAAAGTAAGTAATACATGGGAAAGTAGTAGCTAACAAAAACTTAAGACTATCTGAGGATAAACAAAATGATTGAGACAATATATGTGTTGATTATTTTGTGAGCAGCAATACAAAAGAAAACACACAGCAAAATATGCAAATACAAAATGAGATTAAAATATTTTCTCGAACTGTTCAAATTACAATTCAGTATTAGGTTCTTTTGGCCCTAAGTTATGTGGAAACTGTAATTATAATTCTTTCTATACAACAAAATCTCTGTTATTAAATGACAAGCAGCCTATCTTCTCTCAAAACAGAGAGCCCCTAGAATTATCTGAATGACCCATGTCACAACAGAGAAGAGAACGTGACATCAGTATAAATGTATGGCTTAATGAGAAAACTGTTAGAATTAACTGCTTATGGAGGCAACAGATGCAAACTGCTGGTGCACTAAGTGACTGCCAAAGCCATGTATGAGGGCCTGGGGCAAGGAGATACAATGACAACATGAGCAAAACAAGAGACAGTTTGTTCAGCAAAATTTGAGAAAGATAATCCTCATTTAAAAAAAAAATCCGGAGATAACAGTACTCAGCTCATGACACTGAAGACATACGCGTATGTGATAATGCAAGTACTGGAGTACTGGCCATAGTGAATGCACTTAAGCATTGGCAGCATTTAGTTACTCCAGTGGGTATGTTCAAACCAGCGAAGGACAAATCCATATGAAAATATAACTTGAATATGTTAACGTTTGCAAAGATCTCTAGAGATTGCTAGACCACTAAAAAAGTAAAAATATGTCCAAAGAAGTTAAAAATAATTACTAAAGTTCCCTTTAGTTTTAAAAATATATACAATAAAGAAAAATTTAAAGTTATGTTTTCATGATTGGTAAATACAATTGAAAGGCATCTCATTGTTATTTTAAGGTTGAGTGTATACGAGTCTGAGATGATGAATCTTCTTCCTGCCTGAAATATTTAGCCAGTTCTTCTCTGCTAATCTATGGCCATCTCCTTTAATACTTAGCTCAATGTTGAGCTTTTGCAAAAAGTCTTCACTCCTTACATAAGTTAAAGCTTAGTACATATCATAATCTCATAAATTGATGCCATGAAAAAACTGGAGCACAGACCGCTTACAAATATTTATGATATCCATCAATATACTCTCTACCTAATATTTTACTATTTAATATGACCTCTTTCTACACATATCATGCTGCTCCATAAAGAGAGCCCACACAGAGAGTAGAATAAACTCGATCTGGTTCTAAGAGAGGGGAAAGGAGATCAGAGAAGATATCCCACAGCTCTCCCACCTTATCTTTGGCGGTATGACACTGGGGGCCTGAAACAAGCTTGGAGGGGCTGGGGAACCCGTCAGACCTGGTGAGGACCTGCGGGAACCGCTCGTTCTCCTGGTCTCTTCCTACATCCACATCTCAAACAGAAATTGTCTTTTCTCCTTTCCCCCAACCTTAACCTCTGCTTATTCCTCATCATGTATATTGTATTTTTTTCAACATATGGTATTATTTAATTAATATTTCAATTACATTACTCGGGTATAACATCCCAGAAAATAACCCCATGCCTCCTATGTAATTTCTACTTCTGATAATAAACATTTCTGGAACACATCCTTTGTTAACTAAATGATTACTATGCAATCTCTACCACACTGCCATATACTTACTTCTATACCTGTCAGTTGTTTATACCTGTCAGATAAATCAGAGTATTTAAGATTCTCTAGATGGAAAAAGACTTGGGATAGCCTTAAATGGAATACGGCTGAAAGGTGTATCTTTATCCCTCATCCCAACAGAAGCTTATAGCCTTGGCTCTACCATGTTCACATCGCACATGCTACCACTTCCTTTTACTTAAGTCTCCAAGCATCTTCCCTTGTAACAGAAAGAAGTGAGGGTGAATTCTAAAGCCTGGGTGCGTTTTCCTCAGCTTCTTTTCTCTCCAAGACTGCATTTCAAAACTCTTTCATATGCTCTGTTTGACTTTACCTTCCTTTTCTAGTCTCAACACCCAGTTCACTTTTTAAAATTTGCCCCAACAATTTATTTATTCCATAATTTAAATATTTCTAGTGTCTGAAAACATACAATTAAAGAAATCTGGAAATTCCAGAATTCCCAATATAGTAATTAATAGTTACTAAGAGAATTTGGTAACCATGTTTCTCAAAATAGATGCTCCAGACACATGGTCTAAAGTATCACAGTACTTAGAAACTAACAAGTGTACAAGCCTGGTGGAAGGTGGAGCTCCATTAGCACAAAAATGTAGACTAACAAATAGCTGCTGGATGCCTGGGAGAATTGATAATTCATGTATTTAACATTCAACAAGAATATGATTCAAGGTGAACACATATTCCATATAAAAAATAATCAACACATGTCCTCAAAGATATAATCACGGCTGTGGAGGATACAAAGACTATTACAGGTTGCTCTTCCAGAAGACAGATCATTTAATTGAGCGGGGAAACTGCAAGGCTCATTAAAATTTAATTGATGCAAAACATTAAGGAACAATACAAAACACAAATTATGGCAAATGAGCAGTATGACAGACTGAATATAGTAATTAATAGTTACTAAGAGAATTTGGGTTAGGATTCTCTGGGAAAGCTTCTGAGGTGGGACAGGAACTTGGTCTTTCATTATCCAATGATTACAGTATCTGGACCAGTGGGGGAGAAAAATGTCACTCCAGATGGAGAAATGGGAATACACAAAGGCACTGAGGTGGTAACTAACTCTAGGACACTAAAGGAAAGAATTAAGAATCACAATTTCAAAATAGAAGTGTAATAAAACAAATGAGGGACACCTCTAAAAATTATTCTCACTGAAGGATAACTGAAAAAGAATCAGAAGAGTTCAGAAGCATTG
Organism: Rhinolophus sinicus; assembly: GCF_036562045.2. Lineage (NCBI taxonomy): Eukaryota > Metazoa > Chordata > Mammalia > Chiroptera > Rhinolophidae > Rhinolophus > Rhinolophus sinicus. Next base: position 64,483,863 of record NC_133755.1, on the reverse strand, counting down.
TAGCTGAAACAGGATATGACAAATGCAGGTAGGAATTTAAAAGTTTTCCTAAGGATAGTCTGAAGAAGGGGAAAATTATGAGTGTGTTTCTCAGAAGACAGGAAAAGGTAGTGAACATTATTTCAAGATCCATTATCACAGTCAACAGTAAGTAACTATATAGTCAAAATCCGTTCAATCCTAAAACTTCTGCAATTGCTAATAAGGACATACTGGAGATAGTGACAGAGACAATATGGCCAAGAGCAGATCTGACCATCATCACTAGCTGTGATTCCTTGAGCAAGATGCTAAACCTCCCTGAGTCCTAATGGCCTCTTCTATTAAAAATAAAAAAGTCTGCAAATCCGTTAAGAGTATCAAGTGAGATTTAACAACATACCAAAATTTGTGGGGAAATTCATACCACCAAGCGCATGCATTAGAAAGGAGGAAAACTCTCAAATCAACGATCTAAGATCTCCCCTGGAGAACTTAGAAAAAGAAGAGCAAAATAAACCAAAAACAAGCAAACGAAAAGGAATAGAGATCAGAAATCAGTTATACTGAAAATAGAAAAACAATGCCACAAAAATAAATGAAATCTTACCATCTGCAACAATATAGATGGACCTGGAGGGTATTATGCTAAGTGAAATAAGTCAGACTGAGAAGGACAAATACCATATGCTCTCACTTATATGTGGGATCTAAAGAACAGAATAAATGAGCAAACAAAACAAATAGACTCATGGATACAGAGAGCAAACTGATGGCTGCTAGATGGGAGGGGGGTTAGGGGAATGGGTGAGAAAGATGAAGGGATTAGGAAGTACAAATTGGTAGTCACAAAATAGTCACAAGGATGTGAAATACAGCATGGGGAATATAATCAATAATGTTGTAGAAACTATGTATGGTCTCAGATGGGAACTAGACTTATGGAGGGGATCACTTTAAAAATTATAATATACAAATGCCTAACCACTGCACTGTATACACCTGAAACTAACATAAAATAATACTGAATGTCAACTATTTTATATACACACACACACACACACACACACACACACACACACAGTCACAGGATATAAAGTATAGCATAGGGAGTATAGACAACGGTATTGTAATAGCCATGCACGGTGTCAGACGGGTAGTTGACTTGTTGGGGTTATCACTTTGTGAGCGGTATAAATGTCTAACCCTTATGCTTTTGTACACCTGAAACTAATTAAAAAAAAAAAAAGAAAACAGAAAAACAAAAGAGAAAAATCAACAAAACAGCTGGTTCTTTGAGAATTTTGAAGGAAATAGACAAACTTCTAGCAAATTGACAAAGAAAAGTAGAAGGCACAAATTATATCAGGAATGAAACAAGGAGTATCACTACTGACCCTGCAGACATCAAAAGGATAGTAAGAGAATACTATGAACACTATACACACAAATTTGACAACTTGGAAGGAAGGAATTACAAAACCACACACTACCACAACTCACCCCATATGAAATAATATAAATTGCCAGGCAGGTAACTATTAAGGAAATTTAAATTTAAATTTATAAATTTAAAACTCCAATAAAGAAATCTCCAGGCCTAGATGGCTTCATAGAATTCTACCAAACATTTAAAGAAGAATTAACACCAATTCTACATAATCTCTTACAGAAAACAGAAAAGGAGGGAACACTTCCCCATTGGTTTTAGGAAGCTAATATTATTACCCACACCAAAACAGACAAAGACAAAAAAACCTCCAGACCAATATCCCGTGATCATGATAAAGAGCATCTACAAGAAAACCTACAGCTATGATGAAAGACTGAATGCTTTTCCCCAACATTAGAAACAAGGCAAGGATGTCTGCTCTCACTATTCTCATTCCAACAATGCTAGAAGTTCTAGCCAGCACAATAAGGCAGAAAGTAAAGAAAGAAAGAAAAGGCATACAAATTGGAAAAGAAATAAAACTGCCCCTATGTATAGATGACATGATTTTCTATGTAGAAAATCTCAATGACTCTACTAGGAATCCCAACTCCTAGAATAATGAATTCATGAAGGTCAAAGAACACAAGATAAACATGAAAATCAACTGTATTTTTATATATTAACAATGAATATGTGGTCAATGAAATTAAAAATACAATACCATCTACAATTGCTAAAATAAATAAAGTAGGTGTACAGTAGTCCCCCCTTATCCATGGTTTCAGTTCCCACACACAACCACGGTTTGAAAATATTAAATGGAAAATTCCAGAAATAAACAATTCATAAGTTTTAAATTGTGTGTTCTGAATAGCATTACGAACTCTCACACCATCCCGTTCCATTCATCCTCCCTAGGATGTATGTCATCCCTTTGTACAGCATCCCCACACTGTATACGCTAGCCACCTGTTATTCACTTAGCATCTCCGTTATGAGATTGACAGTAGTGCGGTAATTGTGTTCAAGTAACCCTTATTTTACTTAATAATGGCCCCAACGCTCAAGAGTAATGATGCTGGCAATTTGGACATGCCAAAGAAAAGCCATGCTTCCTTTTTAAATGAAAAGGATGTATGTATAGAAAAAAACTATAAATACATACATACATATATACATATATATACACATATATACACATATATGTATATGTGTGTGTGTGTGTGTGTGTGTGTGTATATATATATATATATATATGTATTTTAGTAACTACCCATAGTTTTAGGCATCCACTTGGGATCTTGGGATATATGCACCCAGGGATATGGAAGGGACTATTGTAAATCTAACAAAACATATGCAGGATTTGTAAGCTAAAAACTACATAATGCTAATGAAAGAAATCAAAGAAAATATAAAGAAATGGGGAGAAATACCACGTCCATAAGTTGGAACACTCAACACAGTAGAGTATTAATTCTCCCTAAATTGATATAGTTAATGTAATTCCTATCAAAATCCTAGCAAAACTCTTTGATATAGATGAGACTATTCTAAAATTTATAATGAAAGGCAAAGGAACTAAAATAGCCAAAAAAAACTTTTTTGAAAAATAAGAATAAGGTGAGAGGAATCAGTCTACTCTATTTCAAACCTTATTATATAGCTACAGGAATCAAGACTGTGTGCTAATAGAAAACCCAGAAATAGATCTGCACAAATATGCTCAACTGATTTTTTACAAAAGTGCAAAAAAGCAATTCAATAGAGGAAAGCCTTTTCAATAAATGGTGCCGGAGCATCCACAGGCCCCCAAAAAATGACCCTCAACCTAAACCTCACACCTTATACAAAAATTAACTCAAAATGGGTCATGGGCTTAAATGTAAAACATAGACTAGAAAACTTTTAGAAGAAAAAATAAGAGAAAACCTTTGGGATCTAGGGTTAGGCAAAGAATTCTTAGACTTAACACCAAAAGAAAAATCCACAGGAGGAAAAATAAATTTTAAATGGATTTTATCAAAGTTAAACATTTTTATTCTGCAAAAGAATATTAAGATGAAAAACCTTCAGACTGAGAGAAAATACTTGCAAATCACATATCAAGAAAAGGTTAATATTTAGAATATATTTTAAAAAACCATTCTGAAACCAACAATTTAAAAAATCCAATTAGAAAATTGGCAAAAGAAATGAAGACGCAGTTCACTGAAGAGAATATGCAGATGGCAAATAAGCACATGAAAAGATATTTAACATCATTAGCCATTAAGGAAACCCAAGTTAAAACCACAGTATATATCGGATTGTCTATATATAACTACATACCTACCAGAATGTCTAAATAAAAAAACAGGAACATCAAATGCTGGTGAGAATGTGGAGAGCCTGATCTCATACAATGCTGGCAGGAATGGAAAACATGCAGAAACTCGGGGAAACAGTTTAGCAGTTTCTTATAAAACTAAAGGCAACTGCCATGTAACCCAGCAACTGGACTACTGGGAGTTTAGCCTAGAGAAATGAAGACTTATGTTTTAGTTATGTTCCATTACATGTTACTGTACATGAATGTTTATAGCAGCTTTATTCAGAATAGCCCAACAATGGAAACAAGCTAGATGTCCTTCAAACAAAGTGTGGTACATCCCTACCATGGAATACTACTAGCAATTAAAAGGAACAAACTAATGACATAAGCAACAACCTGGATGAGTCACCAGAGAATTTTCCTGAGTGAAAAAAAATCCAATCCCAAAAGGTTAAGTACTGTGTGATTCCATTATATAACAGTCATGAAATGACAAAATTATAGAAATGAAAAACAGATCACTGGTTGCTGAGAGTTAAGGAAGAGGTGGGAGTGGCAAGGAAGTGGGTGTGGTTATAAAAGGGCAACCTAGGGGATGCTTATGGTGACGGAAAGTTCTCCATCTTCACAGTGTCAACGTCAGTGTCCTGGTTGTTGTCTTGTCCTATGGTTTTGCAAATGTTATTACTGAAGGAAGAGTACAGGAATCTCTATTGCATGTGAATCTACAATTATCTCAAAATAAAAAACTTTAATTAGAAAATAAGCAAAGGTTAGCCTTATTACTGTATTGCAAAATAAATACAGCAATTGACAAGAAATCCAACACCGATTAAAGAAGTGCTTTCTTCAGCCCAAGTTTAATTCTGAAGATTGCCATGAACTAAAGTGGATAAAACACATTTTCCTCACCCACACATGCACACAAACAGCAACTGCAACAAGGCCGTCGGGGTAGAAAAATGAGATTTCTCTAAATACACCACAGAGTGGAAAGAGACCTGTTTTGAGTCATGGAGAAAAATCCTTGTCTAGGCTCTATCAAAGAAACTGGTTGTATAACTTTGGACACAGCATCTAACCTCTCAGGCTACAATGTGAACTCTGCTCCTACAACCTAAACTTCCAATTCAGGAGATTGCTTAGACCAGCAGTTCTCAAACTTTTTGTCTCAGGCTCCCAAAGAGCTTTAGTTTGCATGAATCACAACCATTGATATTTATAGTATTAAAATTAAAACAGAAAAACTTAAAAAGACAAGTATACACAGGGACACATTCCATTAGCCCTCAGAAGGGTGAGGTCACTACATCATGCAGCCTCTGGAAAACTGAATGTACACTCATAAGAGAATGAGTGTGAAAAAGGCAAAAAGCAGTGTGGTATTGTTAGGAATATAATTGTGACCATACTTTGAGAACAACTGGCTTACTATCAAATGAGATAAATAGATAAAAATTATTTGAAAGGTAAAAAACACCAGACAAATCAGTCACACATATTCTTTTAATGTACAAGGGTGCCAAGGCAAAAGTAAAAGGGGGAAGGCCCTTAAATCCTAATGGAGGAAAACTTGGATAACCACACAGTTGGGTAAAATGAGGAAGCAAACCAGGACTCCAGTGAGTAAAGAGTAAGGGAAATGGGAAGTCCTAGCCACAGCAATCAAACAAGAAAAAGAAATAAAAGGCATCCAAATTGAAAAGTAAGAAGTAGGGGTGGACGGGTGGCTCAACTGGTTAGATCGTGAGCTCTGGGCAACAGGGCTGCTGGTTCATTCCCACATAGGCCAGCGAGCTGCGCCCTCTGCAACTAGAATGAAGTCAATGAGCTCTCGCTCAGCTCCCAGGTGGCCAGATGACTCAGTATGTTGGAGTGGGGGCTCTCAACCACAAGGTTGCCCGGTTCAACTCCAGCAAGGGATGGTGGGCTGCGCCCCCAGCCACAACTAACAACAGCAACTGGACCTGAAGCTGAGCTGCACCCTCCACAACTAAGATTGAAAGGACAACAACTTGACTTGGAAAAACGTCCCGGAAGTACACACGGTTCCCCAATAAAGCCCTGCTCCCCTTCCCCAATTAAAAAAAAAAAAAAAAAAAATCTTGAAAAAAAAGGAAAAGGAAGAAGTAAAATTGTCATTATTTGCAGATGACACCAAAAAACTATTAGAACTGACAAATGAATTCAGTAAAGTAGTACGACACAAAATTAATATTCACAAATCAGTTTCACTTTTATACACCAATAACGAATTATCAGAAAGAGAAATTAAGAAAACAATCCCATTTACAATTGCATCCAAAACTAATAATAAAATATGTAGGAATAAATTTAGCCAAGAAAGTAAAAGACCTGTTCTCAGAAAATTATAAGACATTGAAGAAAGAAACTGAAGAAGATATAAATAAATGGAAGCATATACTGTGCTCATGGATAGGAAGAATTAACAATGTTAAATGTCTATATTACTCAAAGCAATCTATAGATTCAATGCAATCCCTATCAAAATACTAATGGCATTTTTCACAGAACTAGAACAAATAATTCTAAAATTTATATGGAACCACAAAAGACCCTGAATAGCCACAGCAATCTTAAGAACAAAGTGGGAGGTATCACGCTACCAGATATCAAACTATATACTACAAAGCTAGAGTAACCAAAACAGCAATGGTACTGGCATAAAACAGATACACAGATCAATGGAATAGATTAGAGAGCCCAGATATAAACCCACGCCTAAATGGTCAATTAATCTATGACAAAGAAGGCAAAAATATACAGTGTCTTCAATAAATGGTGTTTGGGAAACTGGACAGATACATGCAAAAAAATGCAACTAGACAACATTTTTACATCATATACAAGAATAAACTCAAAATAGATTAAAGACTTAAATGTGAGACTTAAAATCCTAGAAGAAAACACAGGCAGTAAACTCTCTGACATTGCTTTCAGTAATTTTTTTCCGATATACCTCTTTGGGCATGGGAAACAAGAAAAAATAAACAAATAGGGCTTCATCAAACTAAAAAGTTTTTGTATAGCAAAGGAAACCATCAACAAAGTGAAAAGACAACCTACCAACTGGGAGAAGACATTTGCTAATGATACCTATAAGGGATTAATGATACATATAAGGGATTAATGATACATATAAGGGATTAATATCTAAAATTTATAAAGAACCCATGTGACTTAACACCAAAACAAAACAAAAACCAGTCAAATTAAAAACTGGGCAGAGGACCTGAACAGACATTTCACCAAAAAGGACATATAGATGGCCAATAGACATATGAAAAGATGCTCAACATCACTAATCATTAGAGAAATGCAAATTAAAACCACAATGAGCTATATCACCTCACACCTGTCAGAATGGCTATCATCAACAAGTCAACAAATAAGTGTTGGTGAGGATGTGGAGAAAAAGGAACCCTTGTGCACTGCTGGTGGGACTGCAAATTGGTGCAGCCACTATGGAAAACGGTGTGGAGATTCTTCAAAAAATTTAAAATAGAAGTACCTAATGACCCAGCAATCCCACTTCCGGGTATTTATCCAAAGAAATCCAAAACACTAATTTGAAAAGATATATGCACCACTGCGTTCACTGCAGTATTATTCACAATACCCAAGGTATGGAAGCAAACTAAGTGTCCATCAATAGACGAATGGATTAAAAAAAAGGTGTGGTACATTTATACAATGGAACATGATTCAGCCATAAAGAATGAAATCTTACCATTTGCAACAACATAAATGGACCTAGGGGGTATTACGCTAAGTGAAATAAGTCAGAGAAAGACAAATACCGTATGATTTCACCTATAAGTGGAATCTAAAGACCAAAATAAATGAACAAACAGAAACATACTCATAGATACAGAGAAGACACTGATGGCTGCCAGATGAGAGGGGAGGGTTAGGTTGGGTGAACAAGGATTAAGTACAAGTTGATAGTTACAAAATAGTCACAGTTGTAAAGTACAGCATAGGGAATACAGTCAATAATATTGTAATAACTATGGTATCAGGTGGGTACTAGACTTATGGGGGGATCACTCTGTAAATTATATAAATGTCTAACCACTATGCTGTACACCTAAAACGAATATGAAATAATACTGAACATCAACGGTAATTTAAAAACAAAAATTAATTTAAAAAGTGAGGGAAATGTATACAACTCTGACCACTGCTATTATATTACTCTGCCCTGTGCGTTCAAAATCATTATAAAAATAATGGACCCAAAATCATTGTTTCAGATTAACTTTTGGCAAAGACGGGGAAGCCACGCAAAAACTTCCAGCCACTCTGCATGGCGCGCTGAGGGAGCAGTGAGGGGCGCGCCCTGCGCTCCCGGTGCAAGGCAGCACCGTAACACGCCTCCCCCAGGCTGCAGCAAAAGAAACCGGAGCCCTCTTCCCTGCCAAGTTGGGATGGCCCGCCGAGAGCGCCCAAGAGGACCGGGAGTCGCGGAGGGGCGCAGGTCACTATCACCGCCTGGACCGGACGCAGCCGGGCACTCCCAGCTCTGAGCTCCTGGCTGAGGAAGTTACGTTGGGACCCTGGAAAGGCGGGGCGGGGGTCCTGGGAGTCAGGCCCTGGTGGTGGGGAGGGCGGCGGAGGGGGCGTGAGGCGTCGGCCGGACTCACCAGGTGCCGGGGCACCTCAGAGGTCAGGGTCCCGAGCCGGCGCTGAGACAAGCGGGCTGCGGTCCAGCGAAGCGGCGGATCAGCCCTGGCCCCCGAGCGGCGCGTCCCAACGGCGGAGGGAGCTAAGGGGGCCGAGGAGGGCTTAATGCGCGGGGCCGGCCTCCGCTGGCGGTCCGGGAAAGGGGAGGGGCCGAGCCTAGTGGCCTGTGACGCACGGACGCGGTGCAAGCCTCTCACAGGAGTGCCCCTCCACGTTTTATAGGGCAAGTCAATGCAGGGGGAAGGTGACTGCAGGAGACTGGGGACGTGAGAGAGACGTTGCGAAGAAATAAGGGCAGTACTCCTTAGCCAGCCTGCGGCGGCTGGCGGTAACAGCGATTGAAGACCGCGCGAGGGCCGGAAGTGGGCGGGGCATGGGGTGGAGCAAGCCTTGTTGGCGCGCAGTCTGCAGGAGCAGAGATTGCGGCCCGCGCGGGGACCGGAAGTGGGCGGGACAGGGACGGGGGCGGGGCCGACGGGGCGTGTTCGCGCTGGGCGCGGCCCCACTGAAGCGGTGGCGGAGGCTCTGGCTGCTGGCGCGAGGCTCAGATCCTGACTCTCCTGCTGGAGTCCAAGTTCGTCAGAAGCCCGCACCTTGGAGCTGGCCACGATGGGGCCGGGTTGAGCCGCCCGCCACCAAACAAGCAGCGTGGCCACGGATGGAGGGGCCGGCGGAGCTCAGCCCCGAGGCGGTGCTACGTTTCCTCTCGGAGCGCGGGGGTCGGGCCCGGCACGCTGAGCTAGTGCAGCACTTTAGGGGCGCCCTGGGCGGTGAGCCCGAGCAACGCGCCGGTGCCCGCGCCCGCTTCAAGGAGCTGGTCAACGCCGTAGCCACGGTGCGCACCGACCCTGCCGACGGCTCCAAGTACGTACATCTCAAGAGGAGGTTCTGCGAGGGCCCACTGTCCCCCGAGGCCGCGCCCCCTCGGGACCTGCCCCGCATCTCGGTGACCGCAGAGCCAGAGCCCCACGGCGGCGACCCCGAGACGCCCGATGACCCGGCCAAGAGCCGGGAGAGCGGCCTGTGCCCCGAGGCGGCGTCCATCGTGGCGCCCCCAGAGCCGGGCGATGGGGAGTCGCCCGCCGCGGCGATCGGGCCGCCAAGCCTGGCCAGAGACAGTCAGAGAGGGCCGCCTCTGAGCGGCGGGGCCCGGAGGAAGAACTCGCTGCGCGTCGCAGCTTGGGCATCGGCCCCGGAGCCCAGCGAGGACCTGGAGCCCCCGCCCCACGGCTGCGAGGAGGTGGACGGGGGCAGCTCCCCTGGGGGGGCCACCACCCCACGGTCTACTCGCCAGAATCTCCTGGACCTTGTGATGGGCAGCTCCCCGCAGCTGAAGAGGAGCGTCTGTCCTGGGGGCAGCAGCCCTGGGTTCTCCTCTGGCGGAGGACGCGGCAAAGGCGGGGGCGACTCGGATAGCGCATCTGTTGCTTCGTCGTCGGCAGAGGAGGAGAGCAGCAGTGGGAGCTCGGTGACGCTAGACCCTCTGGAGCACGCTTGGATGCTCACAGCCTCCGAGGGCAAGTGGGACAGCCTAGAAGCGTTGCTCACTTGTGAGCCTGGCCTGCTGGCTAAGCGGGACTTCATCACCGGCTTCACCTGCCTGCACTGGGCCGCCAAGCTCGGCAAGCAGGAGCTCCTGGCCATGTTGGTCAACTTCGCCAACAAACACCAGCTGCCAGTGAACATCAACGCCCGGACCAGCGGAGGCTACACCGCCCTGCACTTGGCAGCCATGCATGGGCACGTGGAGGTGGTGAAGTTGCTGGTGGGGGCCTACGATGCCGACGTGGACATCAGGGACTACAGTGGGAAAAAGGCCTCGCAGTACCTGAGTCAGAGCATCGCTGAGGAGATCAAGAACCTGGTGGGAGCCATGGATGAGGACGACGCGGAGAGCGCTACCGGCAGCGGGGGTGGGCGCTGGAGGCTGTCGAAGGTGCTCCCTTCGCACCTCATCACCTACAAATTCTCCCACATCCCGGAGGATGGAGGGGATCATCACCACCATCACCACCACCACCATCACCACCACCACTTGGCTGAGGGATGGGGTGGAGGCAAAGCAAAGGACCCAGGTCGCAAAGCCTCAGGCAGCTCTGGTGGGCGAGTAAAACCCAGACTCAACAAAATCCGCTTCCGAACCCAGATCATCCACACCACACCCTCTTTCAGAGACCGGGAGCAGCCACTGGAGGAGGGGGAGGAGGAAGAAGAAGAGGACCGGTCTCTTAAAGGCCAGTCATCCTCATTCAAATTGAGACCAAAGTCCAATGTATTTGGGTAAAAATAATTTCTTCTAGAAAATTCTAAGGTTAATTTGCCTTCTGAGATAGAATACTAGATGTAGGCAAGAAAGTGAGACCAGAAGAAATTTAGGCTAAATTTCCCATTCTTAATTGGGGGGTTGGAATGGGTGGGCAGAAATTCCCCCTAGCATTCTGGGTGAGGTGGATTTCCAAGTGATTCATCAAACCTTGCCCTAGGCTTCTTTTCCCCATGCTATCCCTCTACCCTGGAGTCCCTTTTACTAAGGACTAGAAATGTGTCTAAATTGGGGGTATAGAATTGATGGTTTGAAGGTTCATTTGATGTTACTATTACTGGATGCCATGCAAAGTAAGGAATATTGCACTTTTATGTATCTGTTTTTTAAAGTGGTTACTCTTCCAAGAGCAACAACAAATATAGTGAAACTGGTACTAGTATTTGTAAGTGAACAAAACTACGTTCTGTTCTATTTTTTTATTATTAATTGTATTTGGTTTTTAAGATACTACTGAAGAGCAGGTCAAAATTGAAATGCAGAAGCACTAATTAGAGAATGTGAATAAAAATGGGAATCCTGTTGGTATCCTATTTGTATTGTAAGTAGTGTTCAACTATTTTTTTAAAAAAGCAATTTCAGCTTTAATCACTGAACTAAAGAAATAGGCAACACTCACTAATTGAGTTTCCTCTTAACTATCTCTAAAACCACTGCACTCAGTATTAAGGTACATTACTAATAACTACAAAAATTTTTTAATTAAACGCTTTTAACAACCTATGGTACTTTTAAGTAAAATATTGCTTCTGGTACTGATTCTCACTAACTTATTTTGCTATTCTAAAAATCTAAATTTGCTGAAGTTTTTATGCTGGGGTTATATAGCAATTGGTTTTATTTGACATGATCCTATTTGATGGTGCTTAGAGTTGAATTGCCTACAGAAACTTTTTGGTTTAGATGATTAGCAAATATTGGCATAAATCTTAGTGAGTCTATGCTTCTATGAAGTAATTATTAAATCAACTTAATGACTGTCACATAAGGTACACTTTTGTTTTCCTAGTAAAACACACTCATAGTCTCTATGCTTTGTAGCAATATTTTGCAAATGTTTAAAATACTAAATTCTTTCAATTTTCTAATGTTTTCTTAAATCTATTAGAGACATACAGTGAAGTTACTGAAAACCTGGATAGTAAATCTACCTACTTAAAAATAGCACTTTATAAAGGGAAAAGAGAAGAGATGGTACTATTTGTATATTTAAATGCTGCTGGCTATTGAATTCCTTTGTGTATAAATGAAAAATACCGTTCATTAAAATTAGAGACTTACATGTTCTTAATTACATTACATTCAAATATGTTAGGGTAAGTGTTTTATAAGCATTGTAAAATTTAACTCACAAGCATATTAAATCTATGGTAACAAGATACAAAACAACTTATGGGAGACTAATTCCAGCAAGTCCTCCCTTAGTCTTTCTGGTCTCATAATTGCTAAAATAAAAGTACCTATAGCCTATAGAGATTAAGGAGTGAGTTAACTTGCAGAGTGAATGAACCAATAGATGAATTGCACAGAACTGCGGTCTTTAGTGAGGTGTTAGAGCTTTAATTTCCCAAGTCATAGAAATTGGTAACAAGTGTGTCACACTTCTCTAGATAGTAATTGAATTAGTTTAAAATTAATGAAAAATATCCATATAAGATATATAAACTATTACCTATTTGTGTGCCTTTATTTTTGTTTTAGGATTATGAAAATGGGCCATGTACATTTGAGAAGCACTTTTATCCATACATATGGGTGGAAAATAATCTAATTTTGTATAAATTAAAAATAGGTTCCTTGAAGGTGAAAGCAGCTATTTGTTCTGAATCATACACATTACCTGTATCTAGTGCAGAATAAGCTATAACTTCCCATTGAGGAATCTTACCTTTCATTGACATGTAAAGCTAAAGTGAACTATACAAAGTAGACACTTAAGAATCATCTGAATATTCTATTAAACAGTATTAATCTCTTAAATGTGTGTGTTACTAATTAGTTGCACAAAATCTATAATTTGCCAAATATTTAGAGATTGAGCCAATACTTCATTTAACTTGCTTTTCACACTAAAGATTTTAACTTTTCCAATAAAATATACTTTAATTTTCAAAAATCATTCCTATGGGGAACCACTTGTAGCATTCCTTGCCATGATGTGCTTGTGTAGCATTTTCAGCTACTTAACTCTACATTCCTCTTGTTTTTCAATTTCTAAATTGAGAACATAAAGAGCAAATGATTTGTGTAATTTGATATTTGTGGAGTTATATTTACCATTAATGGAAATCATGTCAGTTACTTAGATGTTTGTTGATATAAAACTGTGTGGTTAGAAAACCCAAGTATGTCCATGTGTTTCTTATTGATACACTTGAAACTAGTGAATGTGTGGAACAATTCTCTTTACTTTTATGGTATATAAAATGCAGCTAGCTTATATAACTTGAAAATCTGGTACTATTTTGTTCATGCGTGAAGTCTTGGAGTCCAGGATTGCCTTGTCTCTTATTTTTTAAATAAGTGAAATTTTGGAAGTTTAGAATGTAAAATTTGTAGTTTGTTTTGTCAAAATAAAAGATTCACACTAGATTTTTTTCCTCCAAATTGTCTAAATCTCCATAGTCCTGTATAATTTTTACCTGTATCATGTTTTACAGTTCATACAGTGCTTTTGAATTTTTGATTTATGTGATTTCTTTCCTGTCTCTTAATGTTACTGGTCTTATAGCCATATATCCCTAATTTACAGATGAGGAAATGAAGGTTGATGGCTGTTCAGGGTCACAAAGTAAGTGGCAGTTAGTAAGATATTAAGATTGCGGACTTTTTCACATCTGTTTTGTACTTCAAATAATGGCACCAGTGATGGAGGAATCAACTTACAGAGAAGGCAGTACCTCCACTATTACCTTAAAAAAAAAAAGTCTGGTTCCTGCACACGCCATCTACCATAAATTCTCCCTACTCAGACCAGATCTTCAGAAAGGTATGGGAATGCCTTTTTTTTTTTCCATTTTCTTCAATAGCCATCAAGTTCTGGACATTAACAAATTCATTTCCTCATTAAGTCTGCCTTTGATCTTTATTTTAACAAAATTTACCTCTATGAGATGGCATAGGGATGTGGGAATCCTTGATATAATTGTCTGCCATTGCTCTCTCTTGGGAAGATCTCATTATGATTGTTGCTGAGATTTTTTGTTATTGCTGTTCATTATGACAACTTATGAAACATTTTTCATTATAACTGAAGGACTAGATAAGTCTAGTTTCTGTTTCTAAAATGACTTCTTTCGTTAGAAGTACGTATCTTGAAAGGATTCATTGAGCAGTTCATTTGAAGATATTATAATTTTTCCTAGTGAAAAATTATTTTTTATTTTGCTAAATAAATGGCATTACTTGGAGCTTCTTGTATATTAATCCTAAAAGTAAATACTCTGGGAATTTTCTGCAAACCATTATTCCTTCAATGAAGTCAAATTTTCATGAAATACTTAGTATTAGAGGACTAGATGACACTTACAAATTTGTTTTTTGAGACATAGCAGTAGAGTTGTTTGCATCACTATCCACTTTTTTCCCTCTGAAGAACATCACTTTCATGTTACCATACTTTTTAATCTTCTTTTAAATGTCATTTTCATCTCAGGAAGTGGCTCCCCCAGTTAGTTAATGAATTGTCCATATCTATTGCCCCCTCCCTGCACAATACCTGACATGTTGAAGGTACTCAGTAAGCTTTTTTTTTTTGTAATGGAAAACGTTAAACATTTTGTAATGTTGCATCATATGGATAATTTCAACAATATGCACTCATGCCAAGTGAATAAAGGTTAAGTATTTTTCATATGACATGTCTATTCTAACTGCCAGCTAACCACTTCATCTGCAACCCAGCCAAAAGAACAATCTATCCCAATCCTGGAGGTAAAATTGGCTTTATTAGGATTTTACTTTGTGGGCAATTTGAAAGATTTTTCAAGAGTAAATTTGATTATAAGAAAGGTTTACCTTACAAGTTGACTCAAGTACATAATCCCTAGGAGAATCTAAGTGGCTTTAAATAGTCTATTATCAGTATGTAAACAACTTTATGTGAAGCCCTCAAGAGCAAAAGAAGAGATGAAGTTTAGTTTAGCCTAGAGAACTTTCTAATAGTCATTTTAAACATGCCATTGAGTCTCATGAGGTAGAACACTCACTCAGTCTTCGGAAATAATTGGTCAGAGGTTATGTGAGCACAGGAAAAGTTAAAACATCATTGCAAAGCACCCTTGTGACTTATTTTGTCTTGAGAAACATTGCTTTAGGCCATATCCATTCTGAGGTGTAGCCAAAACTGGCCTGACTTAGAATGAAGTCAACTAGTGAAGTAGGATTGTATAAATTTGGTTTTATTTGTTTTGTTTTATTTAAAAAAAAAACACAACTTTATGCTGTTCTGATAAAAGAACCTGGAAGTGCCCTTTAGAATACTTTTCTGGGTCTCTAAGAAATTTTAGGTTTAATAGTCTAGAAATATAGTTGAATAGCCTTGAGGCTTGTCCAAAAGTTGCCAATATTGATAAATGTGATCTTCGAGTTTTGTTCAATTTGGGCTGCTAAAACAATACCATAGACTAGGTGACTTATAAACAACAGAAATCTATTTCTTATAGTTACATTGGCTGGGAAGTCCAAGATCAAGGAGCTGGCAGATTCCACGTCTGGTGAGAGCGCCCGCTTCCTTGTTCATAGCCCTCTATTTGCTCTGTCCTCACGTAGCAGAAGAAGCACAGAAGCTCTCTGGAGTCTCTTAAAAGGGGCACTAATCCCATTCATGAGGGCTCTACCTTCATGACCTAATCACCTCCCAAAGTCCCTACCTCAACACCTAATCACCTTGGGGAGTAGGTTTCAACATATGAATGGGAGGGGGGGAGGTCACAAACATTCAGTCCATAACAAGTTTACATTCTAGAGGCAATTATTTGGTTATTCAGCAGTTCAGTGCTATGGCTGCATGCTGTCTGCACTGAGATTCTAAACCTGGCTGAGGGTTTTCTTTGGCTGTATGAAAATGGAATTTACTCATAGTTTTAAAGCACTTTATAAAAAGTAAACCAACTTCCCTCCGCATTCTATTCTAGTATCTCCATTTTATTGATGGGGAAACAAGGGGTAGAAACTGGCTACTTGCCCAAATTCACAAAGCTAGTGGGTAGCAGAGCCTGACCTTGAACTAAGGCAGTTTGGCTCAGAGGTTTGTGGTACTCACTAGGCTATGCCACTTCTCTGGGAACATAAAATAGAGTCAACTGGCCGTACATTTAAAAGGCTACCACCTAGTGATGTAGAAATGATGTGGAAAATTCATAGTCTCTGTGTAAGAGACCGAACAAAAACCACAAACAAACACGAATGATTGACACAGATGCACGGAATAAGAACTGAATTTTTAAGTGTTTTGTCACCTAGGATAAAATCCATTTGGGTTGAGAAAGAATATTTCCTTAGCTCAGAATGGTGGAGTTGCTTTTAAAATGTATAGGACGTGGTTATGTTTCTATTTTTAGGCTCACCTTCCCATTCCCCAGCTTCCATACACCTTGTCTGAGCACTTCAGCATTAGTGGAACGACTCAGGCCCACTTTCACTTATCAAGAGATTCAAGGTCAACCTGGAAGAAAACCAGCAACACACCTTCTGTTTTCCTTGCCGTAAATTTGTGACACACTGCATCTGAATTTTTGATAACTCATTTTGGAAGAGGAAGAAGCTCACCTTGGCTCTATTACAAAGGGTGATATTTGAATGTTTTTAAGAACAGAATCTTCAAGGACATTGGCTCATTCTTTGCAAATTGCTCTGACACATGAGTCACTTTCTAGAACTTTGATACCCAATTATCTATGCATGTACTTCAAATAAATAAAACTTAATTGTGAAGTTTTTAAATAACTCATTAACTATTTTTATATAAAAAATGTAATGTATGCTCATGGATTAAAACAAATGACAGTATAGAAGCTGTTAGGGTGAAAAGTAAAAACTACTAATTTCTCTCCCTATTTACATTCTCCAATGTAACTCCAGCTAATGGTTCCTTCCATACTTTGGGTTATTTGATTTTTCTTGAATTCAGGTTGGTCTTTCTCCTTGGTTTAAAATAATTTATTCAGTTTTTACTGGGTTGTACCTAATGCAGATAGTGACGAAGTGAAAAATAGCTAGTATTTAGATTCTCATCTAAAGGGCTCCTTAACTAGAAGGCTTCAGAGCTGAGACTAGGACTTGTTACAGTTTGCATTCCCCAGGAAGTGGCACTCAGGCCCTCACTCCATCTCAGCGTGCCCACTGCCAGTCCACTGCATTCTTTCCAGAGAAAAATTTGCAAATGAACAGCTGCCCCTGTCACCCCCAGGCCTTGGACTAACAAGAAGGCTTTCACCAGCCTACTTTCTACTTTCTGGCCTCATCTCCTGCCACTTGCCCCCAACACCCACCCCTGCACCATGTTTTGGATGCTCTAAGCTCCTTGAGGTTCATGGACCACACAGTGCTCTTTACAGCCTCTGTGCCCTTTTCCAAGCTGCACAGATGGCTGGAACTTGCTTTCCTGTCACTACCAGGAAATCTCTGGTCCCCTCCTCCTTGGTTACTTCCCCACACAATTCTGACCAGTTAATAGTGTTCTCCTCTGTACTTCCCCCAGCCCCTGGACGTCTCTGTTTCCGATGAAACAGATCCCTGGTGTTCTTTCCCACTGTTTGTTCTGAAAAGCAGATGTCTTCCTCACACCCAACCATCCTGAGGCACGCTTGCTCTTAGGAGCTGTTTAAAGACTAAAGGAATGAACTGCTCTCCCTGCCCGCTGGCCTCTCACAGTCTATACCCCACAACTTTTGGATCTTTTAGAGGGAAATATAACCGGAGCTTCTATTCCTCAAAAGCTAGAGTGGCCCAGCTGGATAGCTTCTGACAGGTGAGTCTGGTATCTGTGTGGTGTGAGTGTTATTTGTTTTAAAACTAACCCACCATGATTACCTTTCCCAATGTCTTACCTCAAAAGTCTGGATTAAGGTATCCTCCTGTACAGACACAGTGGGCAAGTTCCTTCCAGGACAAGTAATGTTTTAATCCATAATCAACCACTAGAAAAACATGATTTCTTTATCAAAAAGCTGGATACCACCTTCAAAGCCAAAACGAATCTTCTAAAAGAATTCTGTAAACAAGATTGGTAAGTTTGGGGTAGAGGAAGGAAAGGAGAAGAGAAAAAGAAAGGACATAAGGACAGCTTGAGGTGGGGTCTGGAAAAAAAAGGATGCTCATGAGGGCCAATTTAATTCTACAAAAATATGACGTTTGCACTTCTGTGCACTGTAGGGCTAGGCAATGCCTTGTTATTCTGCAGGCTCCATGGGGAGGGGCTGGAGCTGCCATTTCACATACTACATCCAGTGCTTTGCACATGGCAGTTGCATAGTCAACACATGTACAAAGGAAGCCGTGGAGCATGGAAGGTGGTCTGAGCCTAAGACAAAAGTAAATGCCATGGTTCAGCTCATCATACAAAATTGTTTTGAGGTAACCTCCTGAAACTCTGGGGATTTTCCAGGGGGTTTAGTAAGAGACAAGCGTATGAGAGCAGGTAGGGGCCATCTCTTAGAATGTTTTGAATGCCACGCTGAGAAGTGTGTCCATACTCTGGTGAGTTTCTTGAGCAGAACAATAACTTGATGCATATTATATTTTAAGAAAATGTATCTCTCACAATCAATTGCTTTTATTATTCTGGGCAACATTCTGGACCATGATATATGCTTTCAACCTTCCTTACCCATTTCATATACATTATTTCAGCCACTTAGACTGCTTTAGATTTCCATTTGAAGCCATTTGTAAGTTGTCTAAGGAGTATTTCTTGAGGTCTGCTCTTCTTTTTCTTCCCTTGTGGAGAGATAATGACTATAGATGTGTGTGATTATTATGCTGATTGTAGCAAATTCTCTCACTGTGTCTTCCACATCTCTCACTGCCTCTTGGTTATACACAGAAAATCTATTTATTCAGATCTGAACTACATTGATATTAAGCTCTTAACTAATAATGAAGAGATATTTTGGTAAGCAATAAAGGAGTATTTAAGGGAAACATTGCTAGGTGAGGATTTTAAACCACCACAATGCGTCTTTCATTCCAAGCCAATACAACCATTATTGTAAAACACTGAGGAGAGAATTTCTGAACTGAGTGGAAAGTCAACAGGATAAACTTTGAGGTCATTTTAGCTGAAATATTCTGTGATACAGATACTTATTCTCATGCCCCAGAAACCTAGCTGCACATCACCTCTCAGCATTCATTAACACTGGGACCTTTATGTTATGAAATGTTGAAGCAAAAATTTGTCAACCCAGTTTGAATTTACTAAATAGAAAAGAATTGCACTTGTAACATCTTATAATTCAGATTTTTCATGAATTCATGTTGATCTGACCCCCAATCAGTGGTGATTATAGTATTTAATAAGATTAGATTACTTAGATATAAGATTACTTAGATATAATTGACTCATGCAAAACATAAATTCTGTATTTTCTCCTTGAAAGTGACCACTCTCCTGATCATTGGAAAACTGATCTGCCACTTACGTACCATTTGAACTTCGGCAAGTTATGTATTCTGAGTTTCAGTAGTTCATGTAGAAATCGAAGATAATGTATCCTCAGCAGAAAAAAGGAAATAAAGGTCAGCAGAAGAAAGGAAATAACAAAAATTAGAGCAGAACTAAATGAAATAGAGAACAAAAAGACAATAGAAAAAATTAATATGACAAAGAGCTGGTTCTTTGAGAAGATTAACAAAATTGACAAACCCTTGGCTAGACTTACTAAGATAAAAAGAGAGAAGACACTGATTAACAAAATCAGAAACGTAAAAGGGGAAGTTATCACAGACACCACAGAAATACAAAGGATCATCCAAGAATACTATGAAGGATTATATGGCACCAAATTCAACAACCTAGAAGAAATGGACAAGTTCTTAGAAACATATAGCTTTAAAGAATTCATTAAAAAAAGATCAAAGGGGCAGCCGGATAGCTCAGTTGATTAGAGCACGAGCTCTTAACAACAAGGTTGCTGGCTCAATTCCCACATGGGATGGTGGGCTGCGCCACTTGCAACTAAGATTGAAAACAACACTGGACTTGGAGCTAAGCTGCGCCCTCCACAACTAGATTGAAGGCCAATGACTTGGTTTGGAGCTGACAGATCCTGGAAAAACACACTGTTCCCCAATATTCCCCAATAAAAAAATTTAAAAAATAAATAAAAAGATTGAAAATAACTAGGTTAACAACTCAAATCAAACCCAAACTAAAGAATGTAGTAAATTTTTAAATGGTGATAAAAATAAAAACCATACAGCAACTTTATACTATCAGTTTGAAAACTAATATCAAGTAGATAATGTTTTAGAAAAAGACTTTAGAAAATCTTTAAAAATCAAATAACCATTAAAGAAATTGAACTATTAAAATTCATCCGGTTCTCCTCAATACTGTACTCTCTCAAAACAAACAAAATACATCACAATCGGATACTTCCTATCCTATACTGTTTCAGAGACTATAAAAAGTAATACTTTATGAGTTTAGTGTAATGTTGATACCAAAATCAGACTGGTAGAGTATAAAAGAAAATTGTAGACTGATCTCACTCATTAATTTATATTTTAAAATCCTTAATAATGGCATATCAAATTCAACAAAATTAAGTAACTTTCTCCCCCCAGTAATGGAAGGCTGATTCAAAATCAGAAAAATATATTCAACATAATATACCACATTCAAGTATAGAGAAAAAATGTATAATCATTTAAACGACTTTAAATTTTTATAATACCAAGTGTTGGTGAAAATGTGGAACAAAGGGAACTCATATACAGAAAAGGTATAAATTGGACTCATTTGAAAAACTGTAATAACGTCAAAAATACACATACTCTTTAACCCAACATCTCCACTTCTTGATTTACCTCCTGATAGATAGGTAGCTTGTGGGTCAATAACCTCAGCATCACTTTGGAGCTTTATAGAAATTCAGAATCTCAGGCCCCACCCAAGACCTAGCGAATGAACAGTTGCATTTTAACGAGAGCCCAGGAATTGACAAGCACTGGCCCAGAGCCTGTGTGTTTGTTGCAGCATTGTTTTTAATACAACAAAAAAGAGAACAACGCAAATTTCCAACAAAAGGAGAACGAATAAATAAATTGTAGTGCTATCATACAATGACATATTTATTATAAAATAAATGAAGTTAAAAATAAATGAAGTAGAGCCAACATGGATTAAATTCAAAATCATAGTATTAAGTGGAAGAAAAGTAAATTGCAGACTGAAATGTAGAGTATGATACACTTTATAAAGATGTTTGAAAATAAAGCAATACAATATTGTTTCATTTGGGGATGCAAACATAATAGTAATAGTATAAAAAGACATAGGGATGGTGTATACCAAATTGAATATGGTCATGGCCTCTGGGGTAAAGAAGAATGAAGTGAAGAAACTTAACTATATCTGTTATAGTGTTTTGTTTCTTCAGGAAAAAAATCAAAATCAAACATAGCAAGATGTTTAAATATGATAAAGCTGGATGAAAGGTATATATTTATTTACCATATGTTCCTATATGTTTTAAATACTGCACAAGGTAAAAAGAATAAAAAAGACAGGCACGCTTTGGTCTTCTGTGTCACGACTTTTCCTTTCTTCCTTGTTTTGTTGTTTATCTGAACTCATTCACAATAAAATCTAAATAATAAAATATAAATGCCCCTGAGAATGCTAGCTCTGAGTGGTTAACAGAATAGAAAGAATTATACTAAATAAGCAAAGATCAGCAAGGTCAGCTAGTGAAAGGGAAAGTGAGGCTGTATAAACTGAGTCACTTCGAAATGGATTCAGGGCTGTCGTCCCAGAGGAACTGCCTTGCACATCTTACTCCTCAAACATTTGGAATGTTAAAACTGGACAAAATAACCTTTGGACTGGGCTTAAAGCAGCATTATATTCAAAACAACTATTTGCAAAGATAACAAGAAAGCAGACAGGAATACTGGATTGGAAATTAAAGACATTGTTTAGAATTAGCATCACTATGTTAGCTTATCTGCATCTATAGAAATTCCTTCCTTTCATTCCTGTAATTGTTCACCCCCTCCCCACCCTATCCCCTTTCTCATCAATACCCCTTGCCCTCCCTTCCTAATCAAACTGTATTTGGGTTTCTGCCTGAATCATTGCTTCCAGAAGAGCCATTCTTTTGGATCTCAAATAAGCACTTGCTGCCTCTCATTTTAGCCTTTTATTTTTAGGTTAACAGGACACTCTCAAATCTTGCCCTATGTGTATCCTGAACAATGAGGCTAGCCTCTGGAGGACTCTGCCCTCCACCTGGGGAGCCTGTGTTAACTCCAGGTGGCTAGTGTTGGAATTGAATTGCAGTGCACCCAGCTGGTGTCAGACCAATTTGTGTGGAAACAGAGTATCATATTATCTACTCAATACTTGCTGTCCAGGATGAAATACACAGTTATCATTTTAGATTTCTTTTCCTTCAAATTCCTTTCAGTTTAAAATCTTACACGATAAATGTTGTTACTCACTTTTTATTTTGCTCATGCTCTATGGAAAATGGTTTTGTGGAAACAGAAGGCACATTTGGCTGGAATTATTTTAAAGACTTTGGATGAAGGAACACTTTTAGAAAGAAGAGACAAGACTAAAGGGACCAGCAGGGAAGATTGAGGCACCGAGGGCAGCTGTTGATGTGTTACCAGTACCTGTTGATAGAGCTGTGGAATAGGGGCTGCCCAACAAGACCGGTGGTCCCAGAAGGACGCAGCCACTGTGGAACCACGGCCAAGTGTGAGGAGCAACCGCAATGTCTCTCTCCTCCCAGCAGTTGGACGGAACTGAAGGCAAGATTAAAAAGGAAACCCAAAGGATTTGTCTCCCAGGTGAGAATGAACCTGGGGACAAATAAATGATGTCTAGCACCAAAAATGAGTGAAGGACTCAAAATAAGGACTGCTAGATTCAAGGATTGTCACAGGCTGGTAGATTTTCAAAAAGTCAATGGGCTGGAGTGGCCTGTTAGCTCAGTTGGTTAGAGTGTGGTGCTAACCCCCGCATGGGCCACTGTGAGTTGCGCCCTCCTTAAAAGAAGGAGGAGAAGGAGGAGGAGGAGGAGGAGGAGGAGGAGGAGGAGGAGGAGGAGGAGGAGGAGGAGGAGAAGAAGAAGAAGAAGAAAGAAAGTCAATGGGCATTTGTTTTCTCATGTAGCATAGAGTTGACTTATTTAATTCTCTTAAAAATCTAGTGTGCAATAGCTGGTATCATATTAATGCTATTGCACAGGAGAACTATGGATTAATGGCGATTCACTTGCAATTTGTAGCTAGTTATTTTCTCCAGGAAGCCTTTGATGAGTTGGCTATATGTGCAGGTTGTGTGTTCTCTGTTGCATCTTCCACTACACTGTGCTGTTGTAGTTTAATTCTCTACCTATTTTCTGTGCCACATGGCTAGCTTTTCCAAGGGCATGGATTTTCTCATATTCCTTTCTGAACACTCAGCACAAAAATGTGAGCAAGTAACAAGAGACTATAAGTTGAATAAGCTTATTTGAAAAATAATAAAAACTTTTATAAACAAAATGTATAATAATTGAGATTTAAAACAAACAAACTTAATGGACAGTCTTACGTCAGATTAAACATCTCAGAAGAGGAAAAAAAAACAACTGGAACATACATTTGGATAAATTATATAGCATGTAGCTCAGAGAAATAGATTTGTTTTTAATGTAAAAAAGAAGTTAAGACACATAAAGGAAAGGATGAGATCGGCATACATGCTGTCGTGCGGGACAGCTTGCGGGGTCTCTGCTCCCGCTCCCCATACAAGAACGCAGGATATGGTGAGGCCAAAAAGGAACACACAAGGAGCCATAGATAGGGGAGTCATACCACTATATTCTCTCTGGCGGCACTATACTCTCACTGGAGGCTGGATCCACACTGTCCGCAAACCGCCATCCACGTTTGCCAGCCCAGCCGCCATCTTCTTGCTAGCCCCCATTCTTCTCTCCTTTCTCTCTCTTCCTTCTCCTTAGCGTAGCCACAGCAGTTATATTAGTGGCCAATGGCTCACTGGTTACAGCTGACGGCCAACTAGCCACAGCTGATGGCCATGCAATCACAGTTGGCCATTTACTACCTGAGCCAGCACCTGTCTATGTGAGGCCGAGAGCCTGGAAACTACTCTCTGGGGCTCCGCCCCCACACTCCACCCCTACAGGCTCTCGCCTCACAATCTACGCGACAAGCGTCTTCCGCGAGGGGACCTGTGCGAGGAGCCTGGGGGTGAATGCAATATCCTGGACACAGCCAGGCTCTCTGGGCACAGCCAGGGTTTCTCAGGGCACCACCAGTACTTCTGGGCACAGCCAGACTTCCTGGACTTCTTAGGGTACCACCTGTCTTCCCGGACACAGCCAGGGTTTCTCAGGGCACCACCAGTACTCCTGGGCACTGCCAGACTTCCTGGACTTCTTAGGGTACCACCTGTCTTCCCGGACACAGCCAGGGTTTCTCAGGGCACCACCACTCTCTCTGGGAACAGCCCGACTTCCTGGGCACAGCCAGGGTACCTTCAGGGCTCAGCCAGACTTCCTGGACTCAGCCAGGGCTCTCAGGGCACTGCCACTCTCTCTGTGCCTCTCAGGGTACCCTGCTGGAATTGAATTGCAGTGCACCCAGCTGGTGTCAGACCAATTTGTGTGGAAACAGAATATCATATTATCTACTCAATACTTGCTGTCCAGGATGAAATACACAGTTATCATTTTAGATTTCTTTTCCTTCAAATTCCTTTCAGTTTAAAATCTTACACGATAAATGTTGTTACTCACTTTTTATTTTGCTCATGCTCTATGGAAAATGGTTTTGTGGAAACAGAAGGCACATTTGGCTGGAATTATTTTAAAGACTTTGGATGAAGGAACACTTTTAGAAAGAAGAGACAAGACTAAAGGGACCAGCAGGGAAGATTGAGGCACCGAGGGCAGCTGTTGATGTGTTACCAGTACCTGTTGATAGAGCTGTGGAATAGGGGCTGCCCAACAAGACCGGTGGTCCCAGAAGGACGCAGCCACTGTGGAACCACGGCCAAGTGTGAGGAGCAACCGCAATGTCTCTCTCCTCCCAGCAGTTGGATGGAACTGAAGGCAAGATTAAAAAGGATTTGTCTCCCAGGTGAGAATGAACCTGGGGAGGGACAAATAAATGATGTCTAGCACCAAAAATGAGTGAAGGACTCAAAATAAGGACTGCTAGATTCAAGGATTGTCACAGGCTGGTAGATTTTCAAAAAGTCAATGGGCTGGAGTGGCCTGTTAGCTCAGTTGGTTAGAGTGTGGTGCTAACCCCCGCATGGGCCACTGTGAGTTGCGCCCTCCTTAAAAGAAGGAGAAGAAGGAGAAAGAAAGTCAAGGGGCATTTGTTTTCTCATGTAGCATAGAGTTGACTTATTTGATTCTCTTAAAAATCTAGTGTGCAATAGCTGGTATCATATTAATGCTATTACACAGGAGAACTATGGATTAATGGCGATTCACTTGCAATTTGTAGCTAGTTATTTTCTCCAGGAAGCCTTTGATGAGTTGGCTATATTTGCAGGTTGTGTGTTCTCTGTTGCATCTTCCAGTACACTGTGCTGTTGTAGTTTAATTCTCTACCTATTTTCTGTGCCACATGGCTAGCTTTTCCAAGGGCATGGATTTTCTCATATTCCTTTCTGAACACTCAGCACAAAAATGTGAGCAAGTAACAAGAGACTATAAGTTGAATAAGCTTATTTGAAAAATAATCAAAACTTTTATAAACAAAATGTATAATAATTGAGATTTAAAACAAACAAACTTAATGGACAGTCTTACACCAGATTAAACATCTCAGAAGAGGAAAAAAAAAACCACTGGAACATACATTTGGATAAGTTATATAGCATGTAGCTCAGAGAAATAGATTTGTTTTTAATGTAAAAAAGAAGTTAAGACACATAAAGGAAAGGATGAGATCGGCATACATGCATTTGGGATTCTAGTTAAGATAAGGTAGGGAAAAGGAGGAAGAAGCAATATTCAAAGAAATAATGGCTGGGAATTTTCCCCAACTGTTTAAAAATACCAGTCATTGATCAGGAAATCCAACAAACCATAAACAGAAAAAAATGAATAGAAACCCACACCTAGACATATTATACCTAAATTAATGAACACCAAATACAAAGAGAAGATGTTAAAATAAGACAGAGAGAAAAGATAGATTATCTCTAAAAAATGGACAAATAGTCTGAGAGCTAATATCTTAGCAACAATAAGAGCTGGAAGTGGGGATGGTTTCAATGTACTGACAAAAATAACCATCAGCTATAACTGAAGATGAAGCTAAGAGATCTTTCAATACTGACAGCGAAATAAAGATCTTTTCAGACAAATAAAAATGAAGAGAATTTTTCTCTATACTTGCTCATTAAACAATTATATTCAGAAAGAACCAACGTAATCCTAGTTGGAAGGTCTGGGATGTGAGTGGTGATGTATATTGATGTGCATATGTGGGCAAATCAAAAGAATATTTACTGCATCATACATTAATATCAACCATTTGTAATGTTAAAAATTAAGAGAGAATTAACATAGGAAGGAGTTGAGATAGATCATCATACAAAAAATGACCACTGTTCACTATAATATTAATTATTTGCACATAATATAAAGTCACAACCACGATGAATATCCATAAAGAAATAAAAACTGGTAAACAATAATGATCACCTCTTTCTGATTAAATTTTTCATTGCTGACATGTTTTCTTACATTGCCATCTGCCAGCAACCACTAACACATAGGCTATGGCAAGAGCCTATTTGTTAACACCAATTTATAGAGAAACTCGAAATTCATATGTTCAATCCTAACATTTTCTGTAAATTGCAAAAAGTATAGGGTTTGAATGTCAGTGATCTAGTTCTTTAATCCACTTTATGAAACTCCACTGTCAAGCAGAAGTGACAGAAGTACTTGGCATATTGTACTTTAATCATTTATTTTCTCAGTGATCTAACATTCTCAAGCAGTGAGGTGAGTGGCGTTTTACCCATAGCTCATGAGTGGAGCCATACGTCATGTCCTAAGAGGAGCTGTATCCAAACTGGACTGTTTGACTTTGTCTAAGCCAAGGAAGAAGCCGAGAATGAGACAGAGAGCAGAAACCAGTAACGATGGATTGTTAAGAGGAAGTCAGAGTGCTCTCCAAAAATAATTCAGTCAATAGGTATTATCGACTGCCAATGAGATGTCATGCATTGTGCTGAGCGTTAAGTTGTAAACATGAATAAGACACACTCTCTACTTTTCCCACTACAGCAAAGTGATAAGTAAATACACAGTTGTATTACAGTTATTAAAAATCTGATGGTGATTAGAATCTTCATTGTTTCCACTGAGAAGAGCATACCAAGATATATTTTTCTATTAAAAATTGTTATGCATCAACATAATATGTCTCCTGCTATGATGCACTGAAAAGAATACATTACTTTTATGAATTCTCTGCCAAAAATGTATAACCCTATGGAACAATTAGGAAACATGTGACAAATCCAAATGGAGGGACTTTCTATATACTAACACGTAGTCTTCAAATATGTCAATATCATGAAAGACAGAGAGACTACAGAGCTGTTCCAGATTAGAGACTCAAAATATGACAACCAAATGCAACACATGATCCAGACTTTTATTTTGCTATACAGGATGTTATTATGATAATTGGCAAAATCTGAATAAAGTCCGTAGAATATAACGGTATCGTGTCGATGCTAATTTCCTGATTTTTTAAATTGTTCTGTGGTTATGTAAAAGAACTGTCCTAGCTTCTAGGAAATACAAACAAACAATCTGGGCTAAGAAGCATCATGTCTGCAACTTAATCTCTAATGTTTCAGGAAAAAAAAAGATAAATTTAAAACAAATGTGGCAAAATGTTAACATTTGGAAATCAGGACAAAAGATATATGGAAATTCTTTGTGGTTTTATTGCAACTTCATTTAAACAAAGAAAAAAAAAAAACTAAAAGAACCAAACTCTTAAGTAGGTAAGTGTTAAGATAAAGGCTTTTCAAGTTTCCATAGCACTCATTAGAAACTGATTAAATTCATTTAAAGAAAAGGTAACTAAATTCATTTAAAGAAAAGGTAAACACTAGGTTTGTTCTCTGACAATAGTTTCAAATGACATTTAACCTCCTTGAAACTTTCATTTTCATAGTTCATAAAAGCAAATACAAGTTCCAAATTCCCCACCAGGTGTGCATGTCACATATTTAGATTGGAGTGTTTTGTTGTTGTTCTTTTTCCTGAATCTGGTTTTGAAGGCAATCCCCAGAGTGCGACTGAGCCATCTACGAAAGGTCACTGATCTAATTACTCCCTTTCTGTGTGGCCTCTTCCATTGGCTAGTTTAAAACTCAATCCAGTTAGATTTAGTTTTCACACATGTGTTAACAAAATCAATTCCCGATTCCCTGTATAATACATAGTAGGTTTGCACAGTAATAGAAATTTAAATGAAATTTCAGTAACAGGGTTCCTACTATTCAATTATCTTTTAGATTCTTCTGTTTTATAATTTTTTCATTTATGTATTGATTGATTAATTAATTCATCTATTTACTTATAATTGAAATATATTTGACATCTAACATTGTATAAATTTAAGTTGTATAACATGTTGACTTAATACATTTATGTATTTGTAATATGATTGCCATTGTAGCAAGAATTAGTACCTCTATCACGTTATATAATTATCCTTTTTTAGTGGTTGGAATCATTAAATTCTAGTCTCTTAGACTGATGATTGTAACACAATGTTGTTGTCTTTCAGATTTTTTTAATGGTTCATTCATGAGGGCTTGATCTCAGCTACTGTCCTAAAAACCACTAAGTTGTTCAAAACTGTTAAAAAACCACTAAAACTGTTTTTTTTAAAAAGTTTGAAATGCCTCTTAGGAAATTGCATTGTTGAGATGATTCTCTTGTAAGCTCCCTGGTTCTTCTGCCAACACCTTGAGATGATGTTTCTTTTTTTTTCTTTTTCTCTCTTTTTTTTTGAGATGATGATTCTTGAAGTAAATAGAGGTTGGAGACTTTTTTCCTGTCTCCAGTAGAGTTCCAACCATGCTCCAAAACAAAGCCTGTACTCAGCAGATGTTGCTTCTGGCCAGATCCCTTTATGGCAGACATGGGAGCAATTTACAAGAGATGTCGCCTGGTTTTTCTATTTAATATTCTTGGAAAGAAGGAGCGAATTGCCCAATTCCTTGAATGTTTTTTGTTGTCATGTAGACCTTTCACATTCAAAGTACAGTAGTTTAATCTGTAGCACTTCCTCATTTGCAGAGATTCATTCAGATTTCTCTCAAGTGCCTTTATTCTCTACCTTCTGAATTAAGAAATTTATCGTAGTGAGTGATGAATTTAAACATTAGGTCTAATCTCCGTAAGAAAATAAAGCAGATGTTTCTTCATCTCACTGGACATTGTAGCAAAGAGAATTCCTCCAGAATCTTTTGCAGGTTTTCATTAAGTAGTCATTTGACTCTAGAAATCATGTAAGGAAATCGGTTGTATTCTAGCGGCTTTGACCTGCATTTTACTCAAGGTTATTACTAGATCATTTATGCTTTCTAACAGTGCCAGATTAAGACTAAAAGAAAACCCAAGGAACATTCTGCTCAGTAAGGGCTGGGAATTTTCTTTCTTTTTTCTGCCTTCTGCTTTGTGTGTATGTGTGTTGTTTTTTCCCTAAAAGAGGACATTAAGCGTAATGGGGAGCTCACATGAAGGCTTAGGAATTATGATTCCTGTAGTTTTCAAAGTCCGAGTTTCCTTTAATATTTAATCTTTCCTTATGAAAGCTCTCAACGGTGAGCATGTATTACAGGATTCTTTTTCCACAAACAATGAATTGAAGCCAGGGCAGAGGTGACTACTCACTGAGGGCCACAGCCATGCTTCATCACCACAGTATGTCACTTAGAGTCACCTCCAGGCTGCCAGCTTCCTGCTGCTCCCATGAATCAGTCACATTCAGCCCCTTCTGGATGGGAAGCCCAGATTCCTGGGCTCTGTTTCCATCCTGTCCGACTGCTGTTTACTGAACAGTCATTCCAAATCCTCAAGCCTGGAGACTGAAGCATCTGTTATTGTAAATTAGGCCCAGGTGTAGCAAGAAGGACTGAACCAGCTGGCCGAGTGCCCATCCACACCCACCTGGTTCCTGCTTCCAAATCAATTCTGACAATCTCCTGACACTCAGAGGCTGTCACTTTTATGTGGGGCTTACCAAAGGCTAAAAATTGAGGTAAATCTTCTAGAATTACTTTAAAAGGTAAATGGGGGAAGAAGGGAAATATTCAGGACGCCTAAGAAGTGTAATTGTAAATAATGGCTTCCAAACATGGGTTGGGCTGGGTATATAGCCCAAAGAATTGAAAGTAGGAACTTGAACATGTAGTGGTACACTAGTGTTCATATCAACATTATTCACAATAAGTCAAAAAGTTGGAAGAACCCAAATGACACTGATGGGTGAATGCATAAATAAGATGTGGTATATTCATACAATGGAATATTATTTAGCCTAAAAAGGGAATGAAATTCTGACACATGCTACAACATGGATTAATCTTGAAGACACTATGCTAAGTGAAACAAGCCAGACACAAAAGTACAAATACTGTATGATTCCACTTATATGAGGTACACAGAGTAGTCAATTTCAGAGACAAAAAATAGAATGGTGGGTGCCAGGGGCTTGGGAGCGGGGAATGGGGAATTAGTATTTAATGGATATAGAGTTTCAGTTTTGCAAGATAAAAAAGTTCTGGAGATGGATGGTGGTAATGGTTCTACAACAATAGAATTTACTTAATGCCACTGAACTGTTCACCTGAAAATGATTAAAATGGTAAGTTTAATGTTATGTGTATTTATCACATTTAACATCAACAGCAAAAAGCATTTGGATTGGGGGGGAAAAAGACAACATCCTAGCCAGTCATATAAGTGGGAGAGATTGGCTTTCCATTTTCTAAAAAAAAAATCTTTTTTTTATTTTCCCTTGGCTATTTGAAATACATTTAAAAAAGGAATTAAGATTTATAAAGGAACTGAGTAATGGCCATTTAATGAGTGGTTCAAGGTATTTCAGCCAGATGGTGTGCTTTGGCAGCTGAACATTTGGGGCAGGCAGAAGTGTTATTGCTGTAAACAAGAAATAAATGACAGTTTATTTAGAGTCCAGGGGGAAATCTGCTAATATTGTCTGCTAAGGTCATAAGACAAAAATCTTCCCACTCTAAGCAAAGTATTCAGAAGGCTGTCACCCGGTAATTTTTCTCTCCTCTGGGCAGGTTGCCTCAATCTAACTTTTCTTTTTCTTAACTTTGCTTTCAGACATCATCATCTTTTTCCTTTCAAAGACCTACTTCTGGCAGAATTGAGTGATTATGGCCACTTAACTAAACCATATTTATTAACCATTTACTGTGGACCATCGTGCTAAAGTCTTCTGGGTGTACCAAAATACTACACAAGGTTTTTGGTCTTAGGGACTTATGTATGAGCTAAATAGGAAGGAAAGTCACATGCACACAGAAAGGTAACTAACAATATCAGTACTGAAGGTGAGATACAGATACTAATGTGTCATTGATGTTCAGAGAAGAGCGGGAGTTGTATAAAATGAGAGGCCTTGAAAGAGCCAGACTTAGGAATCATACACTTGCAGTGATAACAGAAGGATTGGTTCCAGCAACAGGACAAGACAATGCATACTCAGAGTCTGGAATTTGCATCTCATAGGGAGACAAGAATAATCCACTTGGGCTAGAACAAAAAGTGTATACTGCCAAGAAGGAGAAGATTCGGTAGGAAATAGGAACTCCTGTCAAAGGATTGTGGGCCCTGTGAACTAAGGACATATCTTGTAGGCAATGGTTTGTTCTTGGGGGTTTTTAATGTTGTTAACTTTTCATTTTGGAAGATGTCAAAAATATGGAAAAGTGTATATGAATCCCAGTGTAACCACAAACCAGGTTCCATGGTTATCAACACTTTGGTCAAATCTTCTTTAATCTAGTTTCCTGCCCACTTTCCCAGATCTCACGTTATTTTTAAGCAAATCTCAGACATCAAGAAAAGCGGAGTTCACAAGCATTGTTGAAATGCTTAAAACTGATGCTAGTAATTTTGTAAGGTAAATTTTTAAATCTTAATGCCAGTTTTCTACAAATAATAAAAATAAAGGCCATCCACTGTGCTGCCAATCTGCATGTCATCAGAGTGTGTGCGCAATGAGCTATACAGACATGTTTAAGCTGGCATCATTTCTAGGTGGCATTCCCAGTCCTCTATGAAATGTTTAAATTCTTAAATCCTTAATGAAACTCACGATTTAAAAAACTTGCTAAAAATTACTAAAACGTAAGTGTACACACCTGCACACACACAGTATCCTGATCACACTGAAAATACTGGCAATAATTCCAAATTAGGTTCATGCATTTCAGTTGGTTAATATGTCTTTCAAGTCTCTTTTAATTGATAGGTTCCCCCCTGCCACCACCACCACTTACCCCATGTAATGAAAGGCCGAGTTCAGTCTCCTTCTGTAAAGGAAAAACCCAGTTCTTTCCTATTATATCTTTCCTTCCTGTGAGTCTCCTTTACTACACACACAGAACATTTCACTTCTAACTCTTCTAGTCACCAAATGTGTGGAGGTTTTTCCCCCACAACAAGCAATTCTCTGTGACACCAGCGGAATGTTCTACAATTTAACTCAATTCTAACACTACCTACCTGGGGATAGTATCAGATTCCAAAGGTTAAAGGGCTCAGTCCCCCCTCCCCCCACACACACTTTGGATGCCAGTTGCAAGCTCATGTTATTATCTGTGCTTCTGACCAACCAGCTGTAGTTCAAGATTCCAATGAACGCTTCTTTGGGTTTCATTAATTTGCTAGAGAGGCTCACAAAACTCAGGGAAACACATTTACCAGTTTATTAAAGGCTATGATAAAGGGTACCAATAAATAGCTGGATGAAGAGATACAAGGATGAGGTGTTGGGGGTGAGGATGGGGGGTCCTGAGCGCAGGAGCTTCTGTCCCCATGGAGTCGGGGTACATCACCCACTTGGTGAGGATGTGTTCACCAACGTGGACTGTCTCTGAACCCCATGCTATTGCAATTCTCAGGAGGCTCCCTCAAGTAGCCACAATCAATTATTAACTCAATTTCCAGCCTCTCTCACCTCTCTGGAGGTTGAGGGAGGTGGGGCTGCTAAAAATCCCAAGCTTCTAATCATGGCTTGGTCTTGCTGGTGACCAGCCCCCTTCCAGGAGCCATCCAGGAGCACACCCAGAGTTGCCTCAATAGAAGCTGAACAATAATGAATGTCAAATATAATTTTTATATAGTTACAAGAAGTGGAGTACAGCATTAGGAATA
The DNA here is from genome assembly GCF_036562045.2 of Rhinolophus sinicus. Taxonomy (NCBI): domain Eukaryota; kingdom Metazoa; phylum Chordata; class Mammalia; order Chiroptera; family Rhinolophidae; genus Rhinolophus; species Rhinolophus sinicus. The sequence continues at coordinate 64,450,459 of NC_133755.1, read as the reverse complement.
GAGATAGTGGAAATGTAAAGGCTGTGTGCGATGTCAGAAGGGTAGTAGATTGGGGGAAGGGAATTATCACTTTGTGAGGGATATAAATGATAAATGTCTAACTATTACATTGTTTTGTACACCTGAAGCTAATAATTAAAAAAAAAAAAAGAACAAAATGTGCTCCTAGTGCTCTTATCACTTAGGAATTTACAAGGGTTTCAGGAACCTTGAGTTAGAACAAGAGATGCTCCTTGAGCTCTTAGGAAATTACAAGGGTTTCAAGAGCTCTGTGCCAGGAACTGGGGGCATAGACCAATTTTCTACTATCTCACACCCCATCACCATTTTTTTCCTTTATGATATTTTCCATTTATTTGTGGAAGAAATGGAGTCACTTTTCCTGTAGAGTTCCCATGGTCTAGATTTTGCTAACTGCATCTCATGTGTCATTTAACATGTTCTTCCGTCTCCTTATTTTCTGAAAATCAGTATGCATATTCAGAGGCTTGATCATACTCAGGTTCCATTTGGCAAGAACACTTCGTAAGTGGTGTTGTGTATTTCTATCAGGATATCCATAATATCTGTTTTTGTCTGTATAAGATCAGTGCTTGGATCCATTATTTCATTAGGGGTTGCAATACTGTGGTCTTCTAATTCTATTTTCCTTCTTCAATTATTATCTGGCCTACTTGTGTAAAGAGAATTGTTTGGTTACCCTGAGGTACAGTTCATATAAGGAAAGATGGATTTCTCCCTTTATTTGGTAGTTTTGAATTGGATTTTTAAAAATGCCATTATGAACTCCAAGCTTTAACTTATTTAATGTGTTTTAACCCTCTGCTTATTTTTTTTGATGCTCTAATTTTATTATTATTAGTCAACAGGAGGGGTCAGAAATACTCTCTCAAGTTGACTAATAACACATTTCAACACAACTCTTTACTTCCTTGCTTTCTGATATGACAAGATGCTCCAAGTTCATTTTGTACTTTTCCTTCCTCCAACCTGGAATTGGACATTTTTCTAAGGAAACCTACTGTTTTTTTGGTTTGTTTGTTTTAGTAAGAAATACCATAGGGACACTTAGGGTACTCATAGCTATTGGATTTATTATTGTTTCTAGGTCCTTCAGAGGAGAGTGCCACCACAAAATCCATCTTTGTAAATAAAATATATTACTAGTTGTGAGACTTAGATCAATTGGATCTACTTTTCTGAGCCTCAGTTTTATCAGCAAAATAAAGATGAATAATACCTACCATTTCATAGGCTTGTTATAGGAATTCAGCACCATAGTATACGCTAAGCTTGACTCAGATGTCCCTCTACACTAGTTGGAATGCAATTCATAGACTCTATTTTGATCTTTAAAAAAGATTATTTAAAAAATGTTTGAGGTTTAATTGACATATAACATTATATTAGTTTCAGTTGTACAACATAATAATTCGATATTTGTATACGTTGCAAAATGATCACCACAGTTAATTTAGTTAACATCCATCACCATACATAGTTACAATTTTTTTTTTCTTGTGATGAGGACTTTTAAGATTTACTTACGTGGCAATTCTCAGATATGCAAGACAGTATTGTTATCTTCAATCACTATGATATACATTATATCCCCATGATTTATTTATTTTATAACTAGAAGTTGACCCCCTTAACCTATTTTGCCGACTCCCTAACCCACAACTCTTTTGTTTGCTGGGAGGTTTCTGATTACTGATCCAATCTATTTCTTCGTGATTCAGTGTTGGAAGAGTGTATGTTTCTAGGAATTTATTCATTTATTCTAGCTTGTCCAATTTGTTGGTGTCTAATAATTCATGTAATCTCTTCTGATCCTTTGTATTTCTGTGGTATCAATTGTATTGTCTCTTTCATTTCTGATTTTATTTATTTGAGCCCTCTTTTTCTCTTGCTGGAAATTTGTAAATTTTTTTTTTTAAAGAACTATCTTTCAGTTTCATTGATCTTTTTTATTGTGTTAAAAAACACAATATTTTATTTATTTCTGCTCTGATCTTTGTATTTTCTTCCTCCTACTAACTTTGGTGCTTCATTTTTTCTCTTTCTGGTTCCTTGAGGTGTAAACTTAGGTAGTTTATTTGGGATTTTTCTTGTTTCTTGAGGTACTACATTTATTGCTATGAACTTCTCTCTTAGAACAGCTTTTGCCCCTCCATACCATAGATTTTGGTATGTTGTGTTTCCATTTTTGTTCGTCTCAATGTATTTTTTAATTTCTCTTTTGATTTCATCATTTACTCTTGGTTGTTCAGTAGCATGCTGTTTAATTTACACATATTTGTGAATTTTTCAGTTTTCTTCTTGTACTTGATTTCTAATGTCATAACATTGGAAAAGATGCTTGCTATGATTTCAATTTTTAAAAATTTATTAAGGCCTGTTTTGTGGTCTAATATATGATTGATCCCGGAGAATGTTCCATGTGCACTTGAGAAAAATGTGTATTTGTTGCTTTTAGATGAAATGTTCTGTACATGTCTGTTAAATTAATCTGATCTAACATGTCATTGAAGGCCAATGTTTACTTATTGATTTTTTGGCTAATCAATGTTTACTTATTGATTTTTTACATCTATTCATTGATGTAAATGGGTTATTAAAATCCCCTACTATTATTGTATTTGTCTATTTATTCCTTTAGGTCTGTTAATATTTGCTTTATAGACTTAGGTGCTCCCCTAGTTTGATCTTAGAACAATTATGCATGAGTCCTTATGTGTTCTTGGGAAGTGATAACATCAAAGTACAGTCTATCTCCTTCCAAAATACTATCCTCTCTTCTTGATATACACAAGACATTCCCCACGATAATGGGAGTACTGAAGGAAGTTTCATCAAGCTATATCCTTTTGCGGTGCAGCTTGCAGTAGATGGATGGGTGCTGATGGTTGAGTAGACACTAAGGCTAAAAAGACCTTTTCCAATATCTGTTGGTACCTACCTACTAAACCTATAACCATCAGCTCTCCCTATCCTCAACTTCTTGCTGACTAAAGATCTCTTGAAATGTTTTTCTTAAACTCTCAGTACACAAAAGGTCTTCTTTCATCATTCTCCTAAACCGTTCAAGAGATGACTGACCCACTCTTATTATGACCAAGAGTTTTCAATCCTTGCTTATGCTCTTAAGTAGCTGGGTTTTTCTTTTTAAAGTAGAAGGTAAAAGTCAATATAATATCTGGCAAAGCTCCTTTCTGGAATAACACTCTGCTCCAGGAGTTCAGCAAACAGAGGGCTGGTAGAGTGGAGGGAGTGAGAAGGGGATGCAAGTCAAGGTCAAAAGCCCCTCTCTGTATGACATCCACTCAATATCTTATCCTAGCAGTGAGACAGGTGGCTGGTGATTTTTCATATCTCATATTCACGTCTATCCTTATCCCTTGTCTTCAAGCAGTCCCAACTAATCGTTTGCTCCAATTCTACCATTTACTATGTAGACTTCAGGCTTAGATTACCAAATAGAATTCCCACAGGATCTTTAAAATTATAGCACAATTTAATTAATTTTGGCTTGAAGGGATTCTGGGTTTAAGACACTTGAACCCATAGATAAACTATAGCTTCGATAAAACTGGGACTACAGACATTATGCCTCCTGGTATGATGCAATAGGAAGTTTTCAGCACTACCTATGTAGTATTTTTGCAATAAAAATGAAATCAAAATTTAATCAAAACTGTAGAACTAGCTACCCCTTTATAAGAAACAGTAGGGGACAGTGAAACAATTTAAATTACACCGTGAGAATGTCATCAATCAACCCAGAATGTGGAAAACTCCAAAAGACAAGTGACTAAATCTCCCCAAATTAAGGACATTAAAGGGAGGGAAAGGATGGTTATAAAAGAGACTTTAGGTACAAATTAACCAAATGCCATAAATTGATTTTCTTTTTCAATTCTGATTCTACTAGAGCAATTGTAACACTAGGTTTTTAAGACCATAGGTACAATATAAAAGGATTATTGTTAATTTTGTTGGATATGATTAGAGTATGGTGGTTATGTTTCTTAAAAATTCCTTATCAGTATGCAGATGTATATTGCAGTATTTACAGATAAAAATGACATTATGTAAGAGATTTGCTTAGAAATATCCTGAAATAAAAGAAAACACCAGTGTTTGTGGGGAAAAAAAAGATAGAAATAATTCAAGCAAAATGCTGATAATTTTGGAAGCTGGGTGATAGGTATATGGAGGTTTGTATTATTCTCTCTACTTTTTATATGGTTGAAACTTTCCATAATAAAACATTTTTGGGAGGGAAACTTTTACAATATACATAGGCAGGAGACAAAGGTGACTTGTATATTGGTTATATCAGTGAGATGGTGAGAACTGAATGAATTGGGGATATATTTTTGAGGAATAGAGAACAGTTTTCTAGTGGTTTTATTAGTAGATGAAGGCAAATATGATCCTAGGTTTTTGGCATTGAGTAACTCGGAGGATTGCCATGAACTTATTTAGAAAAGGAAAACTGAAGGAGGCAGAAAACTGGGAAAGTTAGGCAGAATTCAAAAGTTCAGTTTTGCTCTTACTAAGTTTGACATGGCAATTAGAAATGTCAATCCACAGTTGGACATCTAGCTCTGGAGCTCTGGAGAGGTGTTGGAGCTGACGATATACATTAAGGAATTATCAGTCAATAGATGAGATTTAAAACCAGGATATCAGATAAGATCACTAAAGGAGAGAGTGGGGTTGAAGAAAAGTAGTCTGTGTTAGAGTTAAAATTTTCCAGAATCTGAGATGAGTACTAAGAAATCATCTGCAAAATTTCTCCAAGGCAAAAAAAGAACTCAGCCTTTTGCAGTAACCACCTTCAAATTACAGGAGCTGAGAACTGGCTCTGGTTGTCTCTTTATCCCAAGGACAATTAAAACACTGTGGCTGGGGAGTTGCAGCGATGCTGCCTGGATGCAGCCTTGGACTGGAATTTAAGCCTGTGGCCAGCACTCCACTTTCCAAAGGATTGGAGCTGTCATCCAAACCTGGACCTTGTTTCCAGTCTGTTTCCCTGGCTGCTTGTCAATATTTGATTTCCAAATCACAGGACCCCATCCATTGCCAAGCCTCAAGGCCTGTCACTTAAAACAAACAAAAGATGGAGTCAACAGAAACTAGTCTGGTCTAACTGACCACTTTTGGGGACGTTTTCCTAGTTGGCTTGTTGTTGCTGGCCTCCTCCCCCAGGAATAGCAATGCTGTGCTAACTCTAAGGAGCTTTTGTTTGCTTCCTGACTATGTGGCCCCAAACGACAATGCCATGATTCACAAGCCAGTGGGATCCTAAATGTCAGTGCGAATGCCAGCAGCAAGGTTACTCTTTAATCTGCTGGAAAAATTCTTCCACCAGTATTTTATTTCTAACACACACCTTCATGGGCCCAGCAAACTTAATTCCTTGACTGCTGTCTTTGAGCCTTGATTCCCAACAGAGTGCAGGGTTAATGTCACACCGTTAAGGGATTTAGAGATAGATTGGAGGAAGGAGGTGGGGTAGGACTTACCAATTTAATAAGTAATTTCAGCTACCTCTTCTAGAGCAACAAGTAGTCTGTGAATTGGCAGAATGGGCACCCAGCCTCTTCTGACCAAATCCCCGATGGGTGACGCCTGAAATTCACACTTTCAGCCTGAGATTCTGTTCTCAGTGTAAAGTCAATTGCTGCTGCCATTAGTAAGTGAGACCGTAGCTTATGAAAATAAATCCAGGTTCCCCCAAATTTACTTCTGAGAGGAGATTTTCCAGGTGATGGTGGTAGGCTAAGGCTCTGAGGGATGGAGTGCGGAGAGATGGGAGAGCATATGGCTCTGTGCCTGGAGTCCGAAGTCAGGCTGTCTGGATTTGTATACCCAATTCAGCACTTAACTGTCTAGACCAGCTCTGAGCAAATTAACCTTCCTCTGCCTCAGTTCTCTCACCTCTTCCAAGAGGGATGCTAACAGTGTGTAGTTTACAGAGCTTTTTAGAGGTTTGAATTGCGTTAACCTAGGTAAGACTCCTAGAGCTGTGTGTGCACATAGTAAGCACAGTGTGAGTGTCATAAATGTTTGATAATGGCTGTCAAACCCATGTTGGCTCCCAGAGGTACACTCTTCCCCTTTTAAGTATTCTGCTTCCAGTATGGACAAAATTCTTATTTCTTCTCAGCACAGCTAAGAAAGGCTGCAATATTCATAAAAACATAATAATGGAGAACCAAAGGGAACTAAAGTCAAAGTAAATCTGAAGCCTGACACCAGCCCAGCAGGATACTGTCCCCCAATCACCCTGGGGGACATGGGGGAGAGGTGCTGGCACCCCATCCAGGCTTGACTGCTGACCTTCCCTCCTCAGGCACTGTGGTCCTAGGTAACTTTCTGTTACTTGGTTCTATTTCTGGTCTCCTCCCAGGTGACTGACGCTCACACTTCACGCTGGGACCAGGGTGAGGCAAGTGAGACTCACCTTGGGTGTAAAATGTAAGGGGCGGGGGGTGGTGCCAGAAAACACAGTCATCCAGATAAATATTTTGGTGTAATATTTCAAAAAAATCAAATGAATGCAAAAACCTATAATGAATAACATTAACATTTTAAATGAAGACAAGCTCTGACAATGCTATGCTGAGCCATACTGGAGCCTGAGGCCAAAGGAATGAATGATGTGTTCCCTTATATTCATGTTTTTATGTGTTTTTTTAATGGCTAATGATTTTAATAAAATATGATTAAAGGGGTTGCTTCCATCAAAGCCTGGAGAGTAAAACGATAATAAATTCTGTTCTGGGTACAATTTATATATTTAAACTTAAAAGAACGCTGTGAGTTTCAATGCACATACTGAAGGGGTTCAGAACAAGCTTCTCCTGGATGTGCTACTTTGGCGTGTGGATGACTTTGAGCTGAAGGCAACTGAGACTCTGCAGGCTCACGAGAAACTTTTGCTTGTCCCTCAAAGAATTTAAATTAGGGGCTTTGTCCAGCATACAAGATGATCAGAGATCACTTTTTATGACGTGTTATAAGCCAGGGCAAACTTTTAGTTACTGAACGTCTGCTCTTCTTATCATTCTGCAATGACCGTCCTCCCTTGGAAGCCCCAAAACAGCTTACCTCACCCTTAGCTCAGAAAGCCATAAGTGCCCATTTTATCTTTGTGTCTCCGAACCTCTCGTGTGTAGGGTCTCTGGATCTCTCATGTGTGTGGGGTTCCCATATGCACATATGTAATTAAATGCAGTTATTTTCTCTCCTTAATCTGTCTCATGTTGATTTCATTATTAGACCAGCTAAAAGAACCTAGAAGGGTAGAGGAACATTTCCTCCTCACACTATGTTTAAATTTTTCAATATTTTAAAACTACTTTAATATTCTGGGGGGGATCCTTAAAAAATACATAAAAATCTGTGGGAGCCATGCACCTTTCCTTCTTGGTGTCAGGCTCTAATAGGGCTACATGGCAGGGCACTGGGCTTGCCTTGCAGGCCTATTGATTTGCACACTTTGGGAGGCATTAGCCCAGCCAATGGTTCTCCTTATTTAAACATGGTTCCTCTACCTCCATCCCTGCAGGTCGTATCTGTCCAGCGTGACCCCCCTGACCACATCTGACTGAATACTGGACCCAGGCATCACCAAGCAGTGTAGATCTCTCTGGAGAATTGGGAATTGGGGACCAGAGAAACCTGTCCGTGCTAGCCACTGCACGAGGCCATACTAGCCTGAGGCCAGGGGATGGCTGTGGCTGGTCAGGTATGCAGTCTGCAAAGACAGAAAATGGATGATGTACAGACGGAAAGGAGGCAAACGGCCATATGGCACAGGAGTAGGACTTGGAAACAACTTCTATGTACTGGGTATTTCCTCACGAGGCTGCCTTGGGATCTGTGATCTACATGTCCTTATAACCAAGTCTTTCTTCCCCCCCTTAAGCTGGTATAAGCAGATTTCTATTACTCAGAATCAAAAAAATCCTTGAGGCAAATTTGGTGAGTCAAATAGGAGAGTGGAAGCCTAATAACATGGCTACAATTTGTAAGGCTGTCATCGGCAGTAACCACAGATTCACGAAGACAAGGTATGAAAAAGGCCAGAGGCGGAAGATAATACGAACGTACCAATTAGCAAGTATAAAGCAATACAAGGCAGTACCAAGAGTGACTATTTCAAGCAGATACAAAAAGCCCGGTTGGCTAACCTTCAAGTTTCAGTTTAAATACCACTACTTCAGGGAATTCTTCCCTGATCCCTAGACTAAGGCGAGTCCTCCCAAAATTACATAATCAAATATGTGTAAGAATGTTTTAGTATCTGTCTTCTCTGCTAGAATGTAAACTCCCTGAGAGGAGGGGTCTGCATCTGTTTGCTCAGCATTCTATCCCCAGTACCTAGTACAGCGGGTGACAATGTCATGTGCTTAATATAAACAAACAGATCCTTTGGGTAAGACGGTATCTTATTGGGATGTCATGACCCCAGAGTAATCCTAGAAGTTACAAATGCATTCTTCACAAATGAATATTTCTTCTTAGAATGAACAGTTAGAACTAATGCCTAGTACTGGTTCTGCACCAGTGCTATTAACAGCACTTACGTGAGTTACCATTTTTATTCTGACAAATTTCTAAGTCTCAGTCAGTGCCAGGCTGGGGTTTGAATCAGCCCTCCAGCCTCAGGGCCACACTTCCTCTTTAATGGAATGAATTAATCTAATGAATGAATGCTGAAACAGAAAATTTTCAGTTTTAGTGTCATTAGTCACTCATGCCTTATTGTCTATGGAACACCTGAAAAAATATAGCAAGGGGACCAGAAGAGGATTAACAGGCCTTCGCCCCTGGAGTAGGGAGATATGCAGACATAGAAGTTACTTGCACAGAAAACAAGGAAATAAATACACAATGATATTTATCATCACCAGCCCATTTTATAGATGGGGAAGCTGAGACACAAAGAGGTTATTTAAAATTTAGTGGCAGAACCAGGTTCAAACTCAGGCAGCTTGGCAAAAGAGCTAGCATACTGCATCCATTTCTGTCTAGTTTGAAGAATTAGGTTTCTAAGTCTTGTAATATGACATTCTAATATTATGAGACATTCAGTCACAAAATGTTAATATGTAACAATTTCAGAGAACATTATAATAAATTTTAAAAATATAACACACATACAAGTAGGTGCAACATACAAAAATACAGAGTGACATACAAATATGTAAGGTAATATTAATACCTATGTATTCAAAACTAGGCAAGGTGATATCCTTGAGTCTGTCTGCTTTTCTGACATGAGAGTAGAGGGTGAGGTACTGCTGCTCAATGAATCATTATAAAATGAACATACCATGTAACCTGTCCAGACCAAGAAAGAAAACATCGCCAGCTCCCAGAGCCCTCTGTGCTCCTTCCAGCCACACCCTCCTCCTCAAAGGGAACCACTGTCCAGCTTTCCCACAGCCCAGTTAATGTCATGTGCTTTGAGTCATGGAGTATGCGGTTAAAAAACAAATGAGTCCCTGTTTCTGGCTTGAACAACTTGGTGGCATTATTGAGATGAAGGAACAGTAGGAGGAATGAGTTTCAGGAGAAAACTGGGGGTTACATTTTGGGAAGGATTAAGCTTGAGATGCAAGCAAGACATCTAAGTTGAAAGGTGACTCGACCCATTGGAGATAGAGGCCTAGAAAGGTGTCTGGATCAGGCCGAGGGCTTGCAGATCCCAGGGGAAGCGAGGCTGGGCTCACCTGCCCTAGACCTGAGGCCTCAGACAACACCCTCCTGCCCTGCCACCCTCCTCTCGGAGTAACTCGGGGTGGCCGGGCTTGTGGAGAGCCTAGGAGAGCCTCTAGTGTAAGCAGCATCACATGTCACCAGCAATAAGTGCATGTCACCATGCAAATGCCTGGATGGGTCAGGCTCTCACTGGTCATCATTTCCTGGGGGCAGGGTGGGTGTGTTCCAAAGGTAAGCCTCTAGAGAACTCAGGGATGTATGTGGCCCCACTCCTATGGGGGCTGCCATCCTGGCCACAGCACTTTCTCCATCTCTGAGTCCCAATCGGATGATGGAGGAGTGAGCAATGCCTTCCCTCCAGGCAACCCCAGACACACTGGTAGATAAACAGTGGTTGTGACCGTGTGCGTTAACAAATAATAAAGGAACATACAGATCAGAGACTATTAGGAGGCTTTTGGCCTCCTAATGAATTGTCTTAGAAAGAATATTTATTATCTCTTAGTTCATGACATTCTAGAGGTGTGATGGCTGGTCCATGATGTCACCAAGGACCCAGGGTCTGTCCGTCTCTATGCTCTGCCATGTGCAGACTGATTTGTTCACAGTAGTCACCTTCAGGGCTCCAAGGTTTGGGCCCCCATCACAGCCAGACACTGATACAGCCTATGGGAGAAGACCCAGTTTCTTCCTGGAGCTTCCTTTGAAGAGTGAGGAAATCTTTCTCAAAGTCCCCACCTTCACCACACGTCTCAGAGGGAATTGGGTCAGTGGGCCCCAGGGCAGGAAGGGGTCTAGATGGGGACCGACACATATGTGTCTTGTAGTCACCTTTTGTCCATTGTAAAGGAAGGGCACAGAATGATCGCTTCTGATCTCAACTACTAAGCAACCAGGCCTGGACGTCGGTCTGTTCAGGGCCTGAGGCTGGCAGCTTAAATTGGAGGGCCCGATGTTCAGCCATCTCAGGAAGCCCCTTCAGGTTGGGTCTATTTTTCTGCCTATTGTTCTTCCTACCAGGGCCATGAGAGATCAGCACACAGAGGGAAAAGCGCTTCTCCAGTGCTGAGAAAGCAAATGTGGGATTCCGCAGCCTGGCCTTTCTGGACCTGCACGACTGGGATTGATTCCAACAGCCAACTGGCCCATGGTCACTGGGGGCAAAACCGGAGAAGAGGAAACAGACACATTTCTGATGTCCGTCCCCACCTCACCCCTCGCAGGATCCAGGGAAGATGGTTAGCTAGTTTCTGGTCCCGTGGACTTAGGGGAATGCCATACTCTCAACCAGAATGATGAAAACCTTTATTTCTGAGTAGTTTGAGTCCTCAGTGGTCCTGCCTTTAATGGGAAGGAAGGAAGGGAGGAAGGGAAAAATAAAAAGAAAAACAAAAAAGAAAAAGCAAGCTTCTTATAAGCTAGGAGCAGCAAAAGTTAGAACTGGCTTAGAAGCCAAGAGTAATCAGTCTCCATGCCTAAGTCCTTCGTGCCAAGTGTAGGAAGCTGGAGCTGAGAGCTAATGTGAAATGTGCTCCTGAAAATCGTGCTTTAAATGTATTTACAGGGATTTAGTATTTAAAGGTATGACGACTGTTATACTTTCCTATAATAATAACTATTTTTTGTAAAGCATCTGATTCACTCCTCACTTATCTATTTTAAAATCCCAAGTTTTTTATATTCCACTTTCTTAACAGCGGATTTCCGGAACACAACTTTCCTTTAAAAAAGTTTTCTCCCTTGTGTGTTTAAGGGAAAGCTATCACCAAGATGGTTAGTCCATTGGAGGCCATGACCTCTCCCTCATCAGCGTGTCACAGTAGATGTGATAAATGACAATTTTAGGATGCAACCATTTGTTGCAAAAACAGTTGTGAGCTTTTCTAGAGCAAGGCTGCAATGATCCTAACGCTGACTGAAACAATCTCTGTCCTGAATATTCACTGCAGGGCACTGTGTGTCACTTTGGTTTTTCAACTGATTCACAGACATTTGTGCTTATTTAAACTTTGTGGAAAACTAAAGTCAGAGAGATGATGAAAATTCATAAGGCTTAACACAATGCATTCTAGTGATGTGACAGCACGCATAGTAGCCAGACTCAGGAGACACAGCCTAAACCGCAAAGGTCAATAGTGGTAATTTAATCTAGAAAATTAGAAACAATGTATTAGGAAGCTGACAGAGCACAATGGAAGGCAAGGTAATCCAGACATTAGTAATTGCAGGAAGCCACTACCTCCCTAGGACAGAAAGGACAATGAGAGGAGGTGAAGCCAGGTGTCCAAAAGCCAGGACCACTTGTGTGAGCTGAGCCACAGAGGCTGCCTGGCTGCAGCTGGGGCTGTGGAGGAAGAGCCGCCCAGCCAGAGCTGAAGCATAGAGACACAGCCAGAAATGCTGCAAGAGCAGAGAGAATGGGTACCCTGTTTCTCTCCTTTTCCTTCCTGCCAATGTCTTGCCAGTACCTTCCACTGGCCAGTCCTAACTGGAAGCTAGCAAGGGAGTCTGGGAAATGTAGTCTGATGGAGCAGAGCAGGGGGAGGGCTGGGAAAGTATCTCAGAGCAGATGGCAAATAACTGGCACAACCACTCCTTTTGTGGCTCAGTATCTATTCATATATCTACCCAAATTTAACTCCTATTACAAAATGTCATGGGTCCAACTACCAGAATTAGCTCTCCGCAATATACTCTCTCCCTCCAAACAGAGAGACACAAAGCCCCAGAAATCTAGGGATCCTTTTCAAAGCCCAGGATCTCTGATGATACATAGTCCTTTCTCTGTCAGATCCAGAGGTGGCTTCTGGTGGCCTATGAACTACACTGGTTAAGTACCACCAATTCTCCTCATCTGAAATAATAGGTAACAGATAAAGTGGAAACATAGGTACATATATGTGTATATAACTTTAAGCCTCATTTATGCATTATATCTTTTTCATCATATTTGACTATTTAAAACTACTACAGTTCTCATTTCTATTACTGTCAGGAGGTTGATATTATTACTTTTTATTCCTTACCACCTATTGCACATTTCCTTTTCCGTCATGGGGTAAGGTGACACAAGCCTTTGTTTCTGAGTAGTTTGAGTCCTCAGTGGTCCTGCCTTTAATGGGCAGCTGTAGTTTTCCACTAGGTTTTATTTTGGACATGGAAGTACTAAGAAGAGCTCACCAAATCCCCTGGGTGCCAAACCTGGTCCTCTCTTGCCCCACTGTATAGTGCCAACCCAGTATCCCCTTAGAAATCAGGATGTATTCTCCAGACAGCTCAGTAAACCCCTTTTATCCTTCTGCCAGTTGGTCCAGTGGTATAGAGAGGTTCCAAATAGTCAGGTCTCCGCACGCACGCACATCATGGAAACATCGTTGCATTCCTTGGTGAAGCATTGCCCCCTGACAACAAAGAACTCTAAACCTCCAGACCAAGTTTTCAAAGATGGAAATGTAACCCATCAGATAATGGTGAGAGGTTCACTACCATTTCCACCCCTTGATCCCAGGTCATGTGAATTTCTGCTGTGGAAGAAGCGACACCATATATTGCTCCTGGTTCAAAGCATTTTGTATGGCAGCATTCCAACCTTGTGTCCCAGCTGGTTCCATAACTGAATATATATAAGATTGGGCTCAAGCAGGTCCATAAGTTATAGGGTCCCATAACACCTACTACTGCTGCATTTTTGTGTTTCCCTCACTCCAAACACAAGCCCTTATGCAAGCTCCTTAAGATTATATGAGACGGCCATAAAACCTTGGGTCTTGTTTACAGATACATCTACACAACATGTTGGCACCAGCAGGAAATGGGCTGCTGTTGCATTCAGTCCCTCTCAAGGGTAGCCCTGAAGGGTCGTGGTAAAGGGAAATCTTCCCAGTGTGTAATACACTGAGCACTAGAATGAGAGCCCGAAGTAAGGATCTGCATTGATTCATAGACAGTGGCTGATGGTTTAGATGGCTGGTTGGCAACTTGGAACAAAACTGGAAGATTTATGACAAGGAAGTCTAAGGAAGTGGTCTGACCTCTCAGAATGGACAGAGCATGATGGTCCTTGTGTCCTATATGATTGCTTCCCAATGGCATCCACTGCAGAGGAGACTTTCAAAAGTCAGTGTACAAGATGATATTAATATGTGAATATTAGCTTCCCCGACAGCTTGCTCAATTGGTGATGTACAAAGTGGCTACAGCACCAAGGATAATGGCTGTGCATGGGTTCAATGACATGGATGGACCACCCCTCACCAAGGCTGATTTGGCTACTGCCACTGCTGAATGCCCATCCTGCTTATGGCAAAAGCCAACACTTCTTTCCCAATAGGGCACCATTTCCAAGAGGTGGTGGTGAAGAGGCCAGCTACATGATAGTAGGTTGATTGCATCAGACCCCTTTCCATCATAGAAAGGGAGGCAATTTGTTGTCACTACAATAGCAACTGTTCTGACTGTGGACTTCCTTTCCCTACCTGCAATGCTTCTGCTAGTCCCACTATCCATGGGTTCAAAGAATGTTTTATTTACTGTCTCAGTACCCTGCAAAACCTTACTCAGACCAAAAGACTCTTACATATCAGGAGTAAGGCATTTTCCACTTGATAGATGGATTCCTGCCGTGCATGCGCAGCCATATGGCTTGGTGGGTCCGATGGCACCCAGTTCATGATGGCAACGTGACTTGCCTACTGATCAGGTGTCCCATGGTCAACCTTTCAGTCTCTACCAGGGCCCAGTAGGAAACTGGAGCTGTTCCTCAAAAGCATAGATTAAAGTTATCTGTAGAATAAGGGATAATACAGAATGATATTTGCTCTGCGTTGTAGAACACAGGGATGTTTTGGCTTTTCAGAGATTAATGTCAACATGTATTCAGCACTTAGTAAGCACTCAAAAGTCTCATTGTTTCCCTTTCCCAGATGCACAGTCACCCTGGGAAGTGACCTCAGGTCCCTTTGGGAAGTGCTTGGAGGAAGATTTACAGATTATTTTATTTCTGACATTGACAAAGTTTCCTTCCTAAGGCGAACTGGCCTTCTCTTCATCAAGAGGTTGGGGTTCCTGTAAGCTGGCAAAGGTCTGGCAATTGAAAGAGAAATAACTTCCTTTGTAGATCCTCAAGTCATGTTTCTGCTGACTGAGAATTTTTTTGATTATATAAATGAATGCTTTGATAGAGTGCCCATTTGTTTCACTTCCAATGTGACTGTGATTCCTGTAGTTCAAACTGAAGACCATCTTTACCCCCTTTGCATATTACAGTGATTATACTCTTCTTGTCTGCTGGTTAAGTACTGTTAGTTGTACTGATGGCTCCAGAACCCAGTTATTTCCACTGAATCATAAAGCCTGTTTCAATGGAGAGTCTCCCACTGTCATTCTCAGAGGGCTTTTCAAGTCTGCTGGTCCTCTCCTCACCAAATCATCCCTCAAAGCCTTAAAAAAGGTGAGTCTCTGTGTCCTCCTGGGAGACAGTCAGGTTGTGTGCAGGTGGGTTACACAAAATAATTTCCTCTCAATGTTCTCATATTCCTAAGTCTTTCAGTTCCTTCCCTGACATCATGCTAGGGAAGTTCTGGCCTCTCTACTTTGTTAAATGTAGACTGCTGCTGGGCCCAGTTTTCAGTCAACCAACCATCCCAATTTCTAGAGCCATTTCTGGTTCTTCAAGCTAGTACACGAAGTCCAGAATCTTGGATAATAGTCTCCATATCAATAAATATAGTCCAGTCCAATATTTTGTTCCATCTCAGGTTCTTGTGGACATAAACTTAGCAAAATCTTGCAGTTGTTTTGGTGTATAGGCTATCTCCTCCAGAAGTAGGATATGTGGATCTGATTCTAACAATGGGTTTGGAAGTAATGAGCGGAGATGATGGTAAGTCGTCAGGAAACTAGGCATTTCCTCGAAAGGCGATTATCTCAAGTGAATGGCCTCAGATGGTGTGGAAGGGGATGTTTCTGCCGGTAAGGAAGACTCCGTGGATTTGGGGTGTAAGGTTCTCAGATTCTTACAAACCTATCCAAATATCTTCAGCTCAGTCTCAAGGTCCCACGAGCCAAACTAATATTTTCCTAACCTTGACATAAGAGACTTGACAAAGCTGAAGGTTGAACTTGTTTTGTAATTTGGAAGCCCGCAAACTAGATTTTGAGTCTAGTCCTCAGTCTATGAGATAAAAATAAAACATTCTGTTAAGGCCACTATGGAAGTTCTCCATTTCTTTGACCATGCCTTGACCTAAACTAAGAGTTTAAAGCCCCAAGCTTAGCTTTTTTTTTTTACCTTCATGAGCTCTCTAGAGCAAAGTGAAAAAGCCAGCCCTTCATTACTAGTATAACCATCATTACTACCATATCAAGTGCAGTAACTACTTCCTGTCCCAAAGGCTTGCTTTCAAGAGGCCCTTCACCCCAAGTCAGCACAGATGATAATTTAAGTCATTGTGATTTCATAAAATTGGCACAGCTCATCACTGCTTTCAAGCTCATAGGTAAGCAATGCCAGAGTTCTTCAGTCTCAGAATTCCTGGGGCCACTTCTTGGATCTGTCAGGAACCAATTAGTGTGGGGAATGCATCTGGGGCCAAACGAATACCCGACATAGTAATAGCGTGTAGAACTTGTACTCAATGACTTACTAGCTGTATGATCTTTGAAACATTGTGTGATCTCTCCAGGAGCGCTCTCATTTGTAAAGTGGAGGTGATATTGTTTCTCTGTCCTACCACACTTTACCAAGTGGCCAAGAATTGTGTATCTACTCCTCTTTCCAGCCACAGTTCTTTGGAACTTGGAGAACATCAAACCAGTAGCTTATAAATGACTGGCAATGAAGGGTTCTGCCCCAGTAGAAGACCAGCTCCAATCAAATCTCTCATTTGATAATTAAAATAGGTAAAGCCTGGAAGCTCCTCAAGTTTGGAGAAGTTTTGGGGCCATGGATGAGCTGATGAAGAAGCAGAGATGACTCATTCAGAGGAAGAGAGGAATGGAGGAGAGAAGAGCAAACTGGGAGAGGCAGAGACCTGAGGAGAGTGGGGCCGTTCCTCGGGTGTCAGCACCTACCCCCGGTATGCATAAGGTTCTGCCCTGGGTCTTCACTTGGGTTCCCTGAGAGGCCCCTATAGCGTTATTTTAAAAGAGAAACAAAACAAGCAAAAGCAAAACCAGCGAAACAAAACCCTCCCTTTCACTTGAATTGTTTGCATGGTCTGTCTTCCTTAAAACCAAAAGATCCTGGCTTGGGAAAAAATGAACATTTTTAATGCATTGTGGTGACTATTAAATAATGTAATTTGTGTGAAAGCCCAGGTGTACGGGGGGAGGGGGAACAAACTTGTTTTCACAATCAGATAGCTCAGGATTAAAATTCTGGGTCTACATTATTAGCACAGCCTTGGGTGGCTTACCCTCCCTGCACCGCAGTTTCCTTAACTGTAAAAGGAAGATAATAATTCCATGTGGAATGCCTTTCTAGATCTATCAATTTCTATTTGCAAGCCCATTCTTCAAAGACTAGCTCAAGTGACATCTGCACAAGTCCTTCGTAAGTCCCTAAGGGGTCAGCCTCTTCTCTGCCTTAGTAGATTTATCCTACACTACCTCGTATAGTACGACTGATTTATATACCCATCTCATCTCTGCTGCCATTCCATGAGCATCCTGCATTTAGGGGCCATGTCCAATCAACCTTTATCACCTGTGGGGCATGGCAGACAGCCTCTCAGAGAGGAGGTACGGAATAAACATTTCTTGAATGAATGAAGAGGCATCCATTAGAACCACATTGTTTCTTTTCATTTGCAACTCCTTTTCTTAAAAATAAAATTGCAAAGGAAGCCCAGTTTCATTTGTTCAGGTGCTTATCATACATTATCATTTCTAAAATATATCTCATGATAGTTAGCAATTATAAAATTAATTTTCCCTTTGGCGTTAATGTCATATGAGTATTCTGAGTTTTCTTCAGCTAAAACTTTAGTGAATGCAGAATAAGGCCTCAAGGAATGGAAAGAGATAAAAAATGGTTTACTATGATGCTGTTAAGGTAATGGAAAATATTTAGAAAAGTGGGAAGATTCATAGGAAAAGTCAAGACCCCCAGTGAAGAAGAAAAAAGACAGATGGTAAAAGTTAACCACAGGATGGGGATGATCTTTTGACCAATTATTTCAACAATGGGGCCAAGAAAATCCATAATATGATTTGAAAGATGAAGTCATTTCAGGTAAATTAGAAACAACCTCTGGATACTGTGCTTTCCTGAATGGCCCAAAGCTAGACATTACTTAACTGTTAAGTGGTTGAGGATCACGCCTGTTGGGACATGCAGACATCCTTGTGTTTCAACATGCCAAACAGCTATTTGTCAAATATAACTGGGACCCTCCCAACCATGTTCTCTATATTCCTCAAAAAGACAAGACTAAAAGTGTGCAAAGTCCAACTTGAAATAAATATTGAAATTAGTTATAAGCTCATGTTTGGTTGTGTTTAACTATTAAGAATGGTATCTTTAGTAAGGGAGAGGAAGAATGCATTCTCAGAAGGGCATCTGAATTGACTGAAAGTTCCAAACGTATTCATTATCTGAATTTGTCATTAGTTACTTGATGTGGAGGTCTTATCCCAAGTCCATAACTTTGAAATTAGCCCAAATCAGAATTAATGGTATGTAAGCTAATTTTCTATTTTTTTCCTGAGTGAAAGTATTTCATTCCTATCAAACATAAAGCAGAATTATAACATTTTCTTCTTATTTAAATAGATCACCATGATATCTAGTGATAAGATCCTTTTAGAACAAGGGTGAGTCATAGTGAAAGGGTATTATTAACGCTAGTCAAACACTGACAAATGACATCAGTGACAATCCAAGAAGGAAATTACGTAGATACCAAAATGAAATAAACTCAAATAACAGCACCCCTGTGACCTTGACTCCATTTTTAAAGTGAACATTGGTGAATATCAATCAGAGTGTTGTCTTCTAATGGGCGATGTCCTGTGATTTACTCTGGGATGGCTGTGAGTGAGGTCGTGGCCTTGCAGCTGGACAGAGAGTGGGCAGGGCCGTGGGTGGGACAGACTCAGGTGGCAGGAGGGCTCGGTGCACAGCCTTTGCAGCAGGTACTGAGTGCAAAGAAGGTTTTTGTCTGGCAGAAAAGCCCAGGGCCCAGGGTTAGAAAAGGAATCAGCCCTTCCAGATGAATTGAACCAGGAAAGCTGAAGGAAGGTATGTCTGCAGCGTTTCAGACCCCATTACCTAGGAGGAAAACAACAAAGCAAAGCTCCAGTCTGGGTGGGGACTGATGTTCTGGACAGATTACTTGGACAGAGCTCTTGGGGCCAGGGGCCAGATGATAGCCCAGTAGTCCCCATAGCCAGGGGGCAGAGGGGGGACTGAAGGACAAGCAGTCAGCTGGTCAGGCTGCCTCGTACTGCCCTGAGCAGGCTCACAGAGGCTGTTAAGGTCCTGAGCAGCAGAATGCTGGTTCTGGTTCTGCACCCAAATGACTTTAGAGAAATCTCTCAGGACCTCGTTTTCCTCTTTTGACAAACAGTGGTGATAACACCACTCCCTCCTAACAATCTGGGTTAAGATCTCTTTTTTTTTTTTTTTTCCTGGCTTCTTGCAGGAATGGGCTCTGCGTGATCAGTCACGTGTTCACGCAGGTGTTCCCTCCAATAAATCTCTTGCAAAGAAGTCTAATACCATGTTGGGGTCTGCTTTTCAGAGGACCTGAACTAAAGCAGTTTTCAAAGCTGTCTTCTTTTCCAATCTTACCATCATTGCCCTAGTTCAGGTGCGTTCTCTTGCCTCACACTATTTCAAAAGCTCCTAATAGTCTCCCTGCTTCCAATCTAGTCCTTTTCAAACAGAGCGCCTATACTGCCAAAGAGTTTCATTTCCCAACTATAGAAGTTAACATGTCACTCCTCTAATCAAACTCCTTCTATCGTTCGCACCTATGGAATCCACTGAATTCTTAGAACATGGTCAGTCTCTCCTAAGCCTCACATCTTCCCTCTACCCTCCCCACACTTGGAATACTTGTCTTTCCCTGAGTCTATATCACTCTCCCCTTGTCTGGGCTCCTCCATCTACCTCAAATGATTTCCAGCCATTTTCCTTCTATCAAATCTTATTCATTCAGTAGCCTTCAGCTCAAAACCCTTCCAAATTTTCAAAGATCTATTTTTTCCCTCTTCTGGGTTCTCAAAGTATTTTGCACGTATCCCTTACTGTGCATATCTTTATTTAAGTGCATGTCTATCTCCTCTGCTAGCTGGAGATCCTTGAAGGTAAAGATTGTGTTTCATGTATTTATTCATTCAGCAAAAAGTTATTGAGCACCTTCTGTGCCCTAGTCCCTGTCCTGGGTGTTGGGGATAAATCAACCAAAGATTTAAAAATGTCCTATTCCTATGGAGTTGTATTCTAGCATATACCCAGGGTTGAATGATTCTCTTGCATACAGCAAATGCCTCACTGTTTGTTAATACTGAAAAGGAAATCATCGTGGAAAATACCCTATTGACCAAATACATAGCTAATGGCAATGCTGAAACTCACATCTGTCTCAGGAGGGGAAAAAAAATGGAATTATGGCTTGGAATATTTGCAGAAACTGCAGAAAAACTGCACAAACAAAAGTGAAATGAGCCACAAATTTAGGCCAAGAACACTTGAGGCAAAAGGTAGGAAGGTTGATATAACATCAAATTAAAGGGAACAGCCTCTGTGTTAAAGCTAACAAGAATCCACATGCTGGCAAAGAGACCAGACTTGTCTAGAAATCATTTCCAGAAATCACTCCTCCTCCAGTTGGCTTTCAGGAAAGTGCTCTTGTGGCATTGAGATGCCTCCCAAATATCACTGGGCACCAGCCAACCTTCAGCTCAGTCATAGACTCAGACACATTAACTCTGAGAGCTGGAAAGCACACGGGGTGAAGAAGGCTTCCAAAAGAACCCTTCATCTCCTTCTGCTTGGACACTTCCAAAGTGAGGACATTATTCTTTTATAGAACAGACTATTCTGCTCTGTTGCTGGGCAGTCCTCATTACATTTATTCCTCTTCTAATACATCTTGGGTTTCAAAAATACTTATTGAACAAGATCTTTGCTTGTAACAAAATGCCTTCATTATATTTCTATAGAAATGATACATGCATTATAGAAATTAAAGTAACAGTACAAACAACATTTAAAATCACTACAAATTCTACCATCCAGAAAGAACCTTCATGAATACTTAGTGAACATCCTACTAGAACTCTCTAAATTATCTACCTATATAAATATACCAACAATAAAAACAATTATACCAAAATGAGATACTACAATTCTACTTTTAATTTTATTTAAAAACTTTATTTTGAAGTACAGCATACATACAGAAAGGGGAACAAATCAAAACTATAAATGCAATGAATTATCACAAAATGAATACGTCTGGGTAATTTCCACATAGGTTAAGAAATACAACATTATTACCAGTATCCCCAAAGCTTCACTCCAGCCTCCCCCATGAGAGTCCTGCTAGAACAACTGATCCTAAAATTTACATGGAACCACAAAAGACCCCAAACAGACAAAGCAATCTTGAAAAAGAACAAAGTAGGAGGTACTATGGTCCCTGATTTCAAACTATGCTACAAGGCTATAGTAATCAAAACAGGATGGTGCTGGCACAAAAACAGACACAGATCAATGAAATAGAATGGAGAGCCCAGAAATAATTCCTCATTTGCATGGTCAATTAATCCATGACAAAGAGGCAAGAATATGGGGGTAAAGACGGTTTTTTTTAATAAGTAGTGTTGGGAAAACTAGACAGATATATGCCAAAAAAATGACAGTGGACCACTTTCTTACACTATATATATATATATATTAAGTCATTAATCCATATATATATATATATATATATATATATATATATATATATATATATATATATATATATATATGGATTAATGACTTAATTGTAAGACCTGAAACCATACAATTCCTAAAAGAAAACACAGGCATTAAACTCGTTGATCAGTCATAGCAATATCTTTTTGGATATATCACCTTGGGCAACTTAACAAAAGCAAAAATAAACAAGTGGAACTATATCAAACTAACAAGTTTTTGCACAGCAAAGGACACCATCAAGAACAAAAAGACCACCTATTAAATGAGAGAAGATTTGCCAATGATACATTGATAAAGGGTTAATATCCAAAATATATAAGGAACTCATACAAATTAATACAAAAAGAAAATTCAATTGAAAAATGGGCAGACAACCTAAATTGACATTTCTCCAAAGAGGACATACAGATGGCCAACAGACATATGAAAAGATGCTCAACATCACTAATCATCAGGGAAATGCAAATCAAAGCCACCAGGAGATACGACCTCACACCTGTCAGAATGGCTATCAAAAAGCCAACAAATAACAAGTGCTGATGAGGATGTGGAGAAAAGGGAACCCTTGGTGGGACTGTGAATTGGTGCAGTGACTGTGGAAAACAGTATAGAGGTTCCTCAAAAAATTAAAATAGAACTGCCATACAACCCATCAATACCACTTCTGGGTATTTATCTGAAGAAAACAAAAACACTAATTCAAAAAGACATGCGTCCCTATGTTTATTTCAGCATTATTTACAATAACCAAGATACGGAAGTAACCTAGGTGTCCACTGATGGATGAACGGATAAAGAAGTGATACATATACACAATGGAATATTTCTCAGCCATAAAAAAGAACGAAATCGTGCCAGATGACAAGGAAAAAAAAGAGAGTCCTTCTATCACTATTTTCTTCTTCTTTTCCAAAATACTATTATCCTGACTTCTAACATCATAGATTAGTTTTGCCTTTCTTTTTAACTTTTATTAAAAAAAATCATACATTAAGTATTATTTTGTGCCTGGCTTCTTTGGCTCAAAATTATGCTTGTGAGATTCATCAACATCATCACATGCATTTATGGTTCATTTTCAGTTTTGTATAGTATTCCACTGCATTCCACGATTTGTGTATGCATTCAACTGTCCATGCACATTTGAGTTATTTCAGTTCGGAACTGTTACAAATAACGCCGCTCTAGAAGTTCCTTTCAATGTTCTGACACACATACGTACACATTTCTGTTAGGTACTACCCAGGAGTAGAATTGTGAATGGAGCAGGCATGTGCTCAACTTTAATCAGGAGAGGCTAAACAGTTTTCCAAGGTCATCGTATCAACTTACCATTACAAACAATATATGGGAGTTCCAGGGATCCCCAATTTTGTTTACACTGGACATTGATAAGTTGTATTCCCCCCTTCATTTTAGCTATTCTGGGAGTGATGTAGTAGCTCATTGTGTTTTTTTTTTTTTTTAATTTAACTTGCATTTCTCTGAAGACGAATGAGGTTGAGAACCTTTCCATGTATTTATTAATTATTTGGGATATCTGTTTAGTAAAGTACCTGTTCAAATCTTTTGCCCAATTTTTTTACTGAATTGTCTGCCTTTTTCTCATTACTTCATTAAGATTGTGTTGCAAATAACTTCTCAGGCCTTGGGTGAAGAGTAAAATACCTTTTACTCTCTTAATCCTGTCTTGATGACAGCTTTTCATTGTGTCAATCTTTATTTTACAGTTAGTACATACATATATTTTAAACAATAAATACTGAGTGTAATTTTAGTTGAATTTAATAAGAAATAAAAACCTGAAGTACAATTGAAGGAATTGTCGAATTTCAGATATATGTTTCCTCACCATAAAATAATACTAGTTTCTAAACTAAACTTACTAAAATTAAGGAAAGTATTTATGCAAAGCATTCATAGGTAGCAGTTATTTTTAAATGTTTTAAGTTTAGACAGCATCTATGAACTCCTTATGAATAAGGAAACGGACATTTCTTACATTTCCTCTTACCTTCTCTCTCCCAACCTTCTGCATTTGCCAAATTTATACTGTTGAGATTTACTTTTTTCTGAAACCACAATTTCTACCGTAGTACAATCTTCACTCTTCATTTATGCAGAATCATCCCTCTCTATCAGTCTTTGACCATGGCTTCTCTTTCCCTTCATTTTTTCTTTCGATTCATCTTTTGGTTGGCTAGACCTCATTTTCACTTGATCTTAGCCAAAAGGCAGAGAAGCGATTAGACCTCATTTTCAACTACAATTTTAAAGGCCTTTAGGTGCTGATTTCCTCAGATACCTTCAAACTTGAAGCATAATTTGGGAAAATATAAAGTTGTTCGGCAGGGCCCATAGACAAGGTCATCCCTATACCTCTGACAGCATTCTGCTTTGCAAGTCCAGGGCATGTGAACTAATTTCCCATGGACACCTCCCTCCTCAGTGCATTCATATCCCTGAGTTCCCAAGTTCCTGGAATCAATCAGCAGAAACCAGAGCCTGAGCAGAGACAGGAGCCATGGCAACCTATCCCAGGGCCTCCCTGCCTGCTCTTCCTGCCTCTCTTTCCCTAGGGTGGGATGTGTTTGAAAGCTGCGTTGTAAAGCAATAAATACTAATAAATACTACGTGGATTGCTGGTCCTAGTTCACACTTGACTTTCAAACCCGGGGATCTATGAAGACTCTGCAGAGCAGTTAATGTTCCACTGTGAAATAAGCTGTTTGGTTCCTATGGGAACAAAGGCCTATGTGTGGATCAGTGAGGTCACAATGGCCAATGAGGCACATTGAATTTAGTTATCCAAGTCATCCATGTATTTATTACCTCAACACTTAAGTACATGAAGCTTTCTTCAGTGTAATATCTACCACAGTCTTGCTGTGTATGTAAAGTGCTCACGAGAAGTCTTTTCCAAACAGCTGGAAGGACCGGAGCCAAATAGCACTATGTCACCCTTCCTGGTCCCTGTCCCCCTGAGCCCACTCACTGCCTTGCACTGTGCTTTCTTATTACCTACCACACAGCCCTGGAAGGCATGGCTAAAAACAGGAGTCAGGTTCTCCCTTAGTGTCTCCACTCCCCTTTAAAGGGCAGACTTTCCCAGAGTCACCACCATACTGGACATGCTCTCTCCCACCCTTCCTCTCCACTAAGTAAATAACTTGGCTGCATGCAGTTTAATTGTCCTTCTTAACGTGAAGCAGGGAATCCCACAGGCAGGCAAGTGCAGGCACATTGAACACACCCATTCCCCAAAGTCTGGGCTGAGCCATATCGTCAAGCAAATTTTCTACCTATTCAGCACTGCCAGGTAGGAAGTGCTGGTTTTGCACTAAGCACTGAGATTGCCTGCGTCGGAGTAGAAGCCATTGAGCTGACATGACAATGACAGGCTCAGGAAATTCCAGCTAAAGGAGGGGTTGTGAGCTTTTCCATAGAAAGAAAAGGAATCACTTTTTCTCCCCCAAAATAAGGAGGCAAGCAAGAAATTTACAATACAAGTACTTTGCAAACTCTGACTTAGGAAGGCAAGATAGCAGAGTGTTCATTTTGCACAGTGGGAGAATCCTGTGAGCACTAGACACGCCCGTAATTGGAGGCTGATCTCTGAGGGATCTGCAAATACACGCTTAGAGAGACAGCAATGGGTTTTGCTTTGGTGTCTGCTTCTTTATCATCTATCTGTTTGTCATTACCTATCTCTGGACACACTGACACTCTTGAAGGTAGACAGGGCTGTACTTGTGAGATTTGAATTTGAGAGCAAAATACAGTTGTCTTTTTAGAAGCGAGGATGTCATCTCTGAGGTTTTCCACCTTTGCTCTATTCCTAACTCAGTGTGGCCCCGTCACTTTATGACAAATTCTCCATTTTCTGAGTTTTGCTCCCTTTGCTTTTGCTCATGCCCCTTCTCCTCAGCACCTCCCTGTGTTTTCCTCTTTCAGAGTTCTCTTGGGAGTCACATCCTGCACACATCTTTCCTGACTCTCCAGTCCGACCCCTCACCTGTGTTACAGGACAGCATGGTGTTGGCCAGGGTCTCGCCACCCTTTAAGATCTGGATAGAACTGACTCAGGTCTCATTACCCAGCTTCTCAGACTAGAATCAGTGCCTGTCCCAAGATTTTTCTGAATTTGTGTGTGTGAGGGAGAGGGGGGGGAGTTGTGTTTTCTCAAGGTCACAGTTGTGCCAATTTCCAGACTCGGCCAAACTGTTTGTTCTTTTCTCTACATATTGTGACTTTTCTTTTCTCTCTTCCCTGACATCAGCTCAGTAAGTGTTGAGGCCCTTTCTCTTTGATCACTCTCTTCACGGTAAAAGTGAAGTGAATTCTGCTCAGAGCTTTTAAAAGCAAAGCACTTAAAATCCACATTACTCTTTAAACTTGTCCTCCGGCTAGGATTTCTCATAGCGGGTGACCACTCCTCTCCCTTCCCTTCTTTTCCCCTCTTTTTCAGGAACCCTACCCCCAACTCCTCTCTCTGTGCTCTCCTGTGCCAAATGCTGACTCAGAAGTGTATCAGGTTATTTTCCTAAATAAAGCCAGTCTCCTCTCAATGAAGAACTCTGGTGTTGACTGTTTCTATAAAATAGTGTTTTATTTCCTTACAATAGCAACTACCACAACATAGTATAATTATTTGTTTCTGTAGTTCTCTCTAAAACCAGGCTAGACTGTCATTGAAGGCTTCATCTTTTGATCTGTGTATCCTTAGTACCTGGCAAGGGGACTCATAAGCACTTAATAAATCCATGTGTCGCAAGATTGAATGACTGACCAGAGGAGAAAAGGTAAACAGGCCTGTCAGGCAACCTGCCCTGTGGTGATTCTACTTAGCAGGAGTCTGAGGGTCACACCAGGCAGCCTGTTGCTAGGTGATGATGGGGTTTGGGGGAGGGATGTGCAGTGTTGCTTAGCAACATTTTCTCACTCTCCTTTCACTCAGAATGTATAGGACCAAACCATTTTTATGGCAAGACTAGATCTTTTGACCTATTTCACTTAAAAATAGGTAAGATCTTTCCTTTTGTCTTACTTAGCTCAAAATATATAAGGGAAAAAAAAATTTTTTTTGAGAATCTCAAATATTCACACCCAAGAATCTACTTCATCGGAAGGTTAACTGAGTCAGAGGGACATTGGGAAGATTTGCAAGAGCCACGGTCTATCTTCTGTTCCCTAAAGGGACACATTCAGGTAGCTGTCGCCGGGAATGTTGCTGGTCTGGGGAATGTTGCTGGTCTGGATAGCAACCCAAGTGTTACCTGCAGACTCAGCAATAGAACTTGTCCACTCGGCACGGCCTGAACCATAGTCGGCTGGTAACCAAGGACAGCAATGCCTTCTGGATATGGTTGACATTTCCCTCACTAGCTTAGCCCAGGAAGCAGAACATTCAGATTGACTGCCCACGTGACATCTAGAAAATCTTGGTATGAACTTAAATTCCTTGAAACATTTGCGTTGAAAAAGTTGCACACGAGTCAAATAGTCATAAATAATGAAGCAGCTTTCTCTCTGTGCCGGAGAATACACAGTATACACTTTGTGACTATTTTTTCCTTCTTTTGCTTTCCTTCTAGCTTCCACAAAAAGCATCTGGTGGGGTCCTGTAATCTGGATCCAGGCTGTGGAGTTTGGCTGACGGAGGGCTCCTGTCAAGTGTCCATGGGTTCAGGGGAGGCCCCACTGCCTTGTTGTATGGAACTGGCAACACTGAGAGTGGTGATCTCCAGGTAGCACTCAGCACATAGTAGAGGCACAGTCAGTGAATAAACCTAGAACCATTCACTCAGCATTCAACAAACACTTGTTAAGGGCCTGCCATGTGCTGACGCAGGAGCTGCAAAGGCAGAGGAGGGCTTTCCACACTCAGAGCTCTGGGTCTGACGGGGAAACCAGGCAGGTGAACTGCCTCCGGCCTGGGATCACAGCCCTCCCCCGTAGTTAACTATGTTCTATAAAGTCACAGGGAACACTGAATTAGCAAATACTGAGTCATTGCCCCTTAGGGAAATACAAGGGTAGGTGCAGTGAGCACAGCATTTTCATCAACTGATCAATACAAAACTTTGTTTTATGTGTGGTTCTGTTTAAAGACACCTTACGTGATATAAATTGTTAATGCATTAACATTGAACTCTTGCCAACATCCCGCTAACTCAGGCCTGAAGGAAGCTCATCTAACAGATGTGTTTTCTCCCTACAGCACATCACACCCTTCCTGTCCTCAGCAACACCAGGCAGCACTTCAGCCTTATGCTTCGGGGCCATTTGCAACGGCGAAATCACCTGCATAAAGCATAAAATGTGAAAAACATGGCACTAAATAGACCGTGAAAAGGACACTTGTTTACAATGTGAGAGCTGAAATAAAAAGCAGAGCCCTGCTTACATGACCTTAGCTGGGAATGCACGACAGGGCGGCTCAAATTTTTCAACACTCTGCATATGTTTCCAATTGAGCACGAGAGCACTATGGGTACTGATTTTGGAGTTACAACTAAGTTTTAGCGAGTAGGTGAATTCACAACAGAAACTGAATAGTGAGGATCAACTATGTCTATGGCATTATAGATTAGAGTTGAACACACACACACACACACACACACACACACACACACACACGCGACACCCATATGCATACTTAAACTCATTACACTTACCTACTCCATGATGAGAAGGCATAATCGTAAAGGTCCCCAGCATCAATGCCACGTCTTGTGCCTTATTGAAGCAATCTTCTGGTTACTTGGTTTCAAAATGCTTCAGAGTAGAAATTTCCAGATCTAACAACCCCACACCATCTCAATCAGCCTAACCCTGCTTGTATAAAAATGCCCAGGGGACCTTGTTAAACTGCGTATTCGTGGGTTCTAACCCCATTCCCGACCTCCTGAAACAGAGTCTGGGGTAAGAGGAATGGAGCCTAGAAACGCGAAGGTGTATTTTATACAGTTTACAAGGCTCACAGCTTAAGTTTGAGAATCACTGTGAATAGGTTCCCAGCCAGTTAGAGACGTCAGCCCTAGGAGCTTTTTGTCGGACCCCAGGGCGAGAGGCAAAATGCAGACCCTGGATCTCCAGTGAGATCCCTCTAGCTAGGCACCACTCCTTTCCTCACGCTCACTTTTCAGCCACATGAATCTCACCTCTTTTGCAAACCTTTCCTATTTCAGTCTGGATGTTTCTGCGTTAAATGATTACTTTAAAAAAATGATTACTTTTCAAAAAACAGGTCCATCTGGATGACTGAAATGAAAAAAAATACACAATGCCCAGTGTTGGTAAGGATATGGAGAAAGTAGAATTTTCAGACCTTGGTGTTGGTAGGCTACATTGGTACAATCGTTTTAAAACCTTTTTTTTTAACATTATCTGTTAAAGCTGAATCAACAATTCAGCTTTACTCAACACTGTGACTCAACAATTCCACTTCTAAAGGTCTAGGGACTGTGAGGGAGGAACAATTTTCCTCTACCCTCTTAGGTTCTGTGACTGAGCCTGAGAATTAAACTGACTTAAGACAGGTTAACAGGAGAAAAACATACACATTTCATTTAATACTTTAATGTGTACATCGGAGCTTTCATAGGACAAACAGGACCCCAATAAGAAGATAAGCCTGAGAGCGTATATACCATTTTTAACACAAAACAATACATTTGTGAGGAAGTGACAAAACAGAGGGAAAAGTTTACATTTCTAGGGGTGGTAAAGTGTGGGACAGTGACTAGGAGGTAGGAGCATATGGGGGAAATGAATGGAAGGTCGGTAACTTTCGTCGGTCTGTTTGACAGGCCTGTTTCATCATGGAGTCCTTGTCCCTCGTGATAAGAATGTCGTTCTTTTCCTGATACAGAGAGGGCATCGTTCTCATGAGAAATTTTATGATTCATTTTTAGGTAGAAAGGAGGTCAGAGAGCCTTTCTGGCATCTGCTGTTTCTGAGTTTCTTCAGCTCAAAATAATCAATATGCCAAAGAGGCATATTGGGGTGGCATGTTCTGATTCTCAATATGTTCATCGAAAGACAAGTAGAAGAATACGGTTAATGAAAGTCACAATCTAGAAGCAACTTAAATGTCCATCAACAGTAGAATGGACAAATAAACCAGGAGAGTCGTACTCTGGGTTACTATATAACAACCAGAACAAAGAAACTGCCACCATCCTCCACGTAGGTGAGTCCCACAAACAGAATACCAGGTGAAATAAGCCTAAAGGATGCACATTGCATGGTTCAATTATATAAAGTGCAAGAACAGGCAAAACTGATGTATCACGGCAGGCCCGGTGGCTCAGACGGTTAGAGCTCCACGCTCTTAACTTCTAAGGCTGCCAGTTCGATTCCCACATGGGCCAGTGGGCTCTCGGCCACAAAGTTGCCAGTTCAACTCCTGGAGTCCCTCAAGGGATGGTGGGCTCCACCCCCTGCAACTAAAATTGAACATGGCACCTTGAGCTGAGCTGCCGCTGAGCTCCCGGATGGCTCAGTTGGTTGGAATGCATCCTCTCAACCACAAGATTGCCGGTTTGACTCCTGCAAGGGATGGTGGGCTGCGCCCCCTGCAACTAGAAAACGGCAAC
This sequence comes from Rhinolophus sinicus, assembly GCF_036562045.2. Taxonomy (NCBI): domain Eukaryota; kingdom Metazoa; phylum Chordata; class Mammalia; order Chiroptera; family Rhinolophidae; genus Rhinolophus; species Rhinolophus sinicus. Next base: position 64,420,186 of record NC_133755.1, on the reverse strand, counting down.
TGGACCTGGAGCTGAGCTGTGCCCTCCACAACTAAGACTGAAAGGACAACAACTTGAAGATGAATGGCACCCTCCACAACTAAGATTGAAAGGACAACAACTTGACTTGGAAAAAAAAAAAAAAAAGGCCTGGAAGTACACACTGTTCCCCAATAAAGTCCTGTTCCCCTTCCCCAATAAAATCTTACACACAAAAAAAAAAAGAAGGAAAGAATAAAACAAAATAAAATATAGGGTTAAAAAAAAACTGATGTGTCACGTTAGAAGTCAGGATGGGGGTTCCCTTGGAGGGGGCACTAAACACTGGAAAGAAAAGACAAGAGGCTTTCTAGGTTTCTGGTTGTTTTATTTTGGGCTGCTTATATATGGTGTCTATCTTGTGAAAATTTTCTTTAGTTGTATGCTCATTTATGCACTTTACTAAATTTTTATTATATTTTAATAAAAGTTTGCATTAAAAAAGAAAGGCAGGATTATGAAGTCTGTGGTTGGAGGTGGGCATCAATGTCAAAGATGGAGAATGAGTGAGTATCATTTAAAGAAGAGGAGGAAAATGTCCGCCTTACAAGAACTTTTTACCTATAATGATTTTGAACGACTAAACAAAGAAACCCATGAATTCAAAGACAATGCATAGAGCAGTGACCTGGACAATCATAACCAGGAGTTGGGGCTTGGTGGCCTCTGGATGTCATGTGCAGTGACCCCGTCCTCCTGGGAGGGCAGCTGGCCTCACCATGTTACATTGTGGGCTCCGTGTGTCTGTTCATGACACAGCTGTGGTATGCTTCATAGCGGGAATGTGTCTTGTCCCCAAACCACTTCATTCATTTAAGTGGCAGAGGTTTATTGAGCATTTACTATGTGCAAAGCAACTCTTTCCATACTTTTTCCACCTACCTCAAGCTCAGTGGAGACAAACATCCTGAGGTGGGAATGATCTGGTCTGTTCTCTGGAGCAGAGTACACTGGCCTCTTTCCCAGTGTTTCCCAGATGCGCTTTCAGAATTGTCTGAGGTGCTTGCCAAAAATACGGGTTCCTAAGTCTGTTTTCTGAACATTCTGATTTGATTGTTGGGGTGGGAGAACCCCAGGCTCTCCTTCCCAATTAGACAAGTTTAACAAATAGTGCTCTAGTGCAAGGGGTTATTCTCTTGAAAATAATAAACACATTACTGTAAATAGTGAGATAATGTTTTGAAAATAATCCAAAATATTGTAATAATATTATAATTTTCTGTAGGGGAAAGGAAGAAGGGAGTCCCTGACAAGGAATCCAGCAATAAAATTGCTAGATAAAAAAATACAGGATGCCCAGTTAAAATTGAATTTCAGGTAGACAATGAATAATATTTTACTATAAGTATGCAGGAGACGTACCACCTGCAGTGTTAGCGGAGGTGTGGGAAGACAGGTATTCTCATACACTGTTGGGAGAGAGTAAATTGGAACACATTTTTTGGAGCACATTTTGGCAATATCTACAAAAATCAAAACGACACACACCCTTTGACCCAATTCCCCTGTAGAAATTCACCATATACCATAACCCAAAATATTTATAGAAAGATATTTACTGTAGCAGTGGGTATAACAATTAAAAAAGCCAAAAATGAAAAACCTAAATATCCATCAATAGGGGAATGACTGAATAGATTGCAGTTTCTTTGTAAATTTGAATCCCATATAATGATTAAAAAGAACAAGCTAGGTCTGTACATACAGACATGGAAAGAGACATGTCTTCTTTACTTTATCTACTGTTGAAAAATTCATCCAACAGTCACCATAATTACTACGTGCCTGTCACAGTGCTGGAGGAGAGAAGAGGGCCTCAAACACAAAAAACAGGCAGAGGATGGCTTTGGGGAGCAGAGGGGGAACCTGGAGAAAGGGGAGAGTGTTTAGGAGGGACTGGGTGGCTATCAGGATCAAAGGATGCCAGTTAAAAGAGGACTGAACAACGTTGCCCTTGGATTTAGAGCCTGGAAGACATAGGGGACCTTGACAATGTCTGTGCCAGTGAGAACAGACTCCAGCTTGGAGAGGGCTGAAAAGAAATGAGAAGTGAGAAAACAGACCATGATATAGAGAACTTTTAAAAACTACGTGCATGAAAACAGAAATAAGGTGATAGATGGAACCGGGTGAAGGGAAAGTGAGATCCATTTTTAAGTGGGGGAGACTTGAATATGTAAAAGTCAGTAGGAAGAATTCCACTGCAATGTGTTATTAAGAACAATAGCCACAAATATATGTATAGTAATATTGTATATATATATATGTGTGTTACATAATCCTATTTGTGTAAAAATTTAAAGACTGTTCACATGCTGGTATATACATAAAACTTTTTCTGAAAGGACACATAAGAATTATTAATATTGGTGCAGACCCCGAGAAGAAAGATTCATTTGATGGGGATCCTGAGAATGAATTTATCTGCTGAATTGGATACCCCATGGTCAACCGAGAGCCCAGATTTTATAAATAATGAGATCCTGGCAGCGTTTTGCTGACAGGGGCTCCTCATGTATTCTGTACATCTCAGGCTGACCTCATGACTTCCTGTACCATGCCCTGCTTGTTTACACCATCTGAGTCAACCACTGCAGGGAAACCCTGGTTTCGTCTTTCTACCAAAAGATTGAGACCTGTCCAGTCCAATCAGAACTGCAAAATTTGGATGCCTCATTTACATAAAGTGTACCTAATTGGAAACATGGGGAGATACTTCCTGTAAAAGGCAGCCTTCCCTTTGGGTGGAGCACAATTTAGGTTGCTACCTGAATCTGAATCTCCCAGCTGCAGCTCCTTTTGCTCAAATAAATGCTTTTTCATTCTTTATTACAATCTAAAATTTATCTGGGTTTACATTGGTAACCATTGCTAATTATTAAGGGAAACCATGATTATCTTTGGGGAGAACTAATGAGGTAAAAAACAGGCATGATTTTTACTTTTCATTTTATACTTCAGAACTCTCTTCTTCTTCCCTCAACCCAAATTCCTAATTTTCAGGGTAATTGAACTCAGCTAAGTATCAGAAGACAGCAATTCTAATTAAATGAATTCAAGGAATTTAAGCAAAAAAGTAAACTGTAAATACCCCCCTCTCCTGGCTCATTCCCACCAGGGGTTTTGCACTTTTATTTTTTTAACTTTTTTTTTTTTATTATTAGTTTCAGGTGCACAAAACAATGTACTAGTTAGACATTTATCATTTATATCCCTCACACAGTGACAACCCCCCTACCCCCATCCACTACCCCTCTGACATCACACACAGCCATTACATTCATCTTCACCCAGATAAACTGTGCTGGATCACAAAGACAAGGGAAGAATTTCAGGAATGTGAGGCCATCTATCCTCTTCATGGGGTGCTTGTGTCATTATGACTGTGCCTGAAAGCTGAGCAAGGTCAAGATTAGTTGTTCTCAACCCTGGCTGCATGGTGGAATTACCTGGGGAGCTTCAGGAGTACTGATGACTTATTACCACACCTGATTACATAAATCCAAACCACCGAGGGTGGGGTTGACTCTCAACTGAACACTTGACTCTCAACCAAGAATCTAAAGCAGTGGTTCTCAACCTGGCTGTACATTAGAACCACTTGGAGACTAAAAAAAATATATAATTAATGTCTGTATCAGTTTCCCAGGGTGACCAGGACAAAATTGCACAGATTGGGTGGCTTAAAAACAGAAACTTATTTTCTCATAATTCTGGAGGCTGGAAGTCCAAGATCAAGATACTGGCAGGTTTGATTTCTCCTGAGGCCTCTCTCCTTCACTTATAGATGGTCACCTTCTTCCTGTCTTCACATGGCCTTCCTCCTGTGTGTGTCCGTGTCCTAACCTCCTCTACTTCTAAGGACACCAGTTATATTGGATTAGAGTTGTTAAAAAATAAACAACAGACCCAAAATGAAGTCGCTTGTCACCAAGCCAAGACTTAATATTGAACCTAATTGCAATTTCATCCTTTCCCACGAATACAATCTTAACCAGTCAGTCTGGAATTTCCCGGTAAGCCATAGTGAGGCAATCGACCTGATGGACCGCTGCCTTCCTCCAAATGAAGGTGACTTTGCCTGAAATAGTCCAGTCTTTGTTAATAACCTCCTTGTCTCATCCCCTTTCTGCCTTCAACAGCCTTTCCTTTTCTACAACTCTGTGGAGCGACTTTCTCTCTGCTAGATGGGATGCTGCTTGATTCATGAACCAATGAAAAAAGCCAATAAAATCTTTAAAATTTACCTAGTTGAATTTTGTTTTCTCAGTCCACCCTAATAACCTCATTTTAACTTAATTACCCCTTTTAAGTCCCTATCTCCAAATACAGTCACAGTCTGAGATACTAAGGATTAGGATTTCAACATTCGAATGTTATAGGTGACGCAATTCAGCCCATAACCATGTCCAATTAAATCAGAATCTCTAGATGTGAGGCCTGGACATAAATATTTTTTTTGACCACAGATGATTCTAATGTGCAGCTGAGCCGAGGAAGGCTGATCTAAAGGGTAACCAGATGCAGAAAAGGAACACAACAAAACGTGTGGGCCACCACACTTCAGAACCTGGAAGCGGGTCCGCAGTGCGTGACTGGATGGTGCTGCTTTATCATGTCCATTGAAATCAAGGGGCTGTTGACATCCCCCCCAATAACCACCTCTTCAATTCCATTTTCTCATCCCCTCTCAGTTTGTTATTCAGTCTTTGAAGAGCTCAGTAAATCTTGCTCTTAATCTTAGACTAACCAGATCAAATTTCATATAAAGTAATGATATCACTGAAAAGACACTAGGCAAGGTGACAAGTAGAGAAAATGACTCCCGGAAGGGAGGTGAGGAGGTCTAGGGTGGTATGGCAGGTACTGCTGGCTGCACCCCTAGCCAGTGTGCTCCTATATCGATCCCATTGCTGTCAGAGTGCTGATTTGTTCTTCAGGGGATGCCTTTTCTGCCTGTGAACCTGTCTGTGAAAGGATGTGATGCCAGGAACTGGGGGGGACTAGCCTGATGAGGTGAGACCGTCTCACCACAGACATGGGAAGGGCCTGGGTTCTTGATGATTTAACTGTAATGCATCATGGAGTTAACCAACCCCTGGAATTGCTCCATCTTTGGACTTTTTGTTAAAGGAGGTAAGAAACTTCTTCCTGTTTGAACTGTTGACCTGGGATTTTCTGTTCCCCATAGCCAAAAGCATCCTAAACTGACAGCAGCTAGTTGTCAGAACCACTCCAAGGTGGTTCTCAATTACGGTGGCGATAAATTACACCCAGTTGGGTAGCTTTAAAAAAAGCAAGACAAAAAAAAAATCCACTGATTTCTGGGTTCCACACCCAGAGATCCTGACTTAATTGGTCTAGTGTGAAGAAAAGGCACTGGGAATTTAAGCTGGGATGGGGTTGAGAACCACTGCTCTCACATTAAGAAATTACTATGAAAAGGAAGACAGGGGCTACTTCTGAGCCCTTTTAAGCCAAAAGCTGAGTGAAGTTGGTATAAAACAGAAGGTGATACTGTGCTGTTTGTCCTGGGCTGTTGTCAGGGCACAGCAAGACCAGCTCAGGCAAATGTGGGTGGCAGGGGCGGTTTACTGGCAGCTGCTAGACTTGCAAGGAACTCAGTTTCTCCCTAGGACCAGGAGTGGACCTGAGATCTGCATAAAAATGGCCTCATTTCCTTATACAATAATGATTTCACTTCCTCATCAATCAGAAGAGCTGGTGTGTATGCTACACATGTGCACGTGGGGTGTATGGGCTGTGTGTGTGATGGTGATGGGGGAGATGGGAGAGTTGACACTTTGATTGGAACCCGGTAGAAGCACAGGTTTTCCAGGAAGAAGAACCAGAGGGGACTGAAGGTCTGACTGTGGTGTGAGTCTGTACCAAGTGTAATCACCAGCGAGGATGAACTTTTGATTATGTGTGTGGTGTGTGCGCTGAGGTCTTCACAAAGGGAGTACGATGGGCTCTGCTCCCTAACTCATAGATTCTCAAAGGCTGGGGCGACTACAGGCACAGAGCAGGGGTAGTTAGGGACACCCAAAGGGACCGTAGGGACAGTAAAAACCCAGGTCACAGAAACACAGCTCATAAGGGAGGACCCCTGGTGCCTGTGCGGTGTGAGGAGAATTTTCTCTAGAGAATTTTCCCTGTAGAGAACAATGATTATTGTTGCTGGTGAATTTAACCCATGGAACGGGTCTGTGAGGTTCTCCATAACACTTCTCGTTGGGAGAACCCATGCCATCCCGTTTTCCTTTGCAGACTTGCCTCTAAGGATTGTGACCAGGGACAAACCATCCCTTTTCTTTATTTTCCCTACTTAAATAAGAAGCTAATAACCTTTCCTCTTTCAATGTCCCTTTAAGGGTTACCCAGGACTCATACGTCTAAAATTCCTCACTGGGCAGTCTTGGTGAGCAGCGCTGACCCCGACTTTTGGGTCGTGATGATTAGGAAGGGGAGAGTAAATCATTCAATCATTCAAAAAACATTGACTACAAATCTGATACGTGCTGGAGAAGACACCAAAGGAGAATAATACTTACTCACAGCCCTGAGAGACCTTATAACGTGTTAGAAAAAGAAAACAAAACTGCATAATGGTAATAGAAATAGTTAAAGGTTAAACTGGGTAATACTACTAATAAAAACGCCTAAGCGGGGGTTGGAAGAGCTGGAGAAGGAGAAGGCTTTGTAAAGCAGGTAGGACTTGAGTTAGGCACTGAGAAGAGCACAGGATTTGGCCAGGGGAGAGGGGACAGGTGTGGGTGGGGAGAATGTGCTGGAGCAAGCTGACCCAGAGAACGGAGCCTGTGGGGAGCCAGCAGGGTCAGCCTGAAGGACCACAGTGGGAGTGAGGTAGGCTTGGGGGAGTGTGGCCAGGATATGAAAGACGTTGAAAGTCCAAAAAATCAGGGAGCCATAGGAACATTCAAACACTCATGAACCCTGAGTCACATGGAAGGTGTTTATAGCTGATGATGTTGCTCTGGCAACTCCCTCCCTGTGCCTGATTACGGTGACTTTGTCATGAGCTAAGAGTGGTACAGCACGACCTAACACAAAACAAACATTACTTCCAGAACGTAGAGTAAGTCATTTCTTAGTTTCCTGTTAAGCTGTTGGCCTTGAACCCTTCCGTCAATAATTATCCTCACAAAAGTGCTGGTACATTGAGCAATAAACTCATGGGTTTTAGAGCAGAATTCACTGTCTGGCTAGGATTCTACTGACATTTGCCCAAAGCACTCCCAGGGCCATCCTGCTCCATGAGCCGGCACGTTCCACTTGTCCTCCGCAGCCCCATTCCTTCCTGACCGCTCAGTGCTGTTGCGGGGCTGAGCGCTCACATTTGGCCATTTCACTGTATCCTTCCTTGTATTGTTTGCTAACGGTCGTCTGTTCATTTTCAGTCTGAGGAGAGACTATTTCATGTTCTTCTTTTGTGTTTCCTAAGGAATAGGCATAGTGCCAGGCCCACAGTGCATTACAATTCAATAACACTTTCATTTTGCCCCAGTTTCTTAGAGACAAAAACTATACATATTTCTAATATTTTATTTTTTAGAATGTAAATATACACATGAACAAAATTATAAAGGCACGAAAGGGAAAAGCAAATCTTGCTCTCTCTTCTGCCTTTCATTCCATCCAATTACCTTCGGGGACAGCAAACCTAGGTTTCTTGGGAAGTCTATGTGAAATATGCTATATATTTATGAACATTTGTGAATATATATTATATTTTTTCCACACAAATGGCAATATGCTATACTCATTATTCCATGTGTTGCTTTTGTCACTTACCATTCTATCTTGTGGCATTTTCCATATCAATACGCATAGAGCTGACTATTTTTAAATGGCTACATACTATTCCATTGTGTGTACATACGCGTGATTTATTTATTCAAGTCACTGATGAACATGTGAGACAAACAACATTGCAGTGGATATGCTTATAAACACGCAGTTTTGTACTCGTATTAGCATAACTGTATAATAGTTACTGAAGAGTAGAATTTTGGGTCTTAGGGTATGTATATTTCAAATTTTGGTAATTATTGCCAAACTGCCTTTGCAGAGGTCATACCAAGTGACTCACTGACAAGCAATATATGAGTTACGTTTCTCATACTCTCAGAAACCTACTATGACTTTAATCTTGAAGCAACAATACATTTATTGAGCCCTCAGTCTGTATGTAGCCCTGCTTTGTGAATATGTGGAAAGATGAAATAGGGAGCAGCCTTGTCTCCATGGGCAGCTGTCATGGACCTCACGTACTGGGCAGAACAGCCCCAGTGAGATTAGCAACAATATATACAAATATGTCAATGAGGATCACAGAGGGCTTGTCAGTCTGGGGGTTTTAGGGCTGCTGTGGTTCTGGTTTGTTTTGAAATGGCCGTCAGTTTGTGGGAAGGGATGTAAAGCTGGAGGAAATGGTTCCAAAGATAAGGAAGGGACAGTGATAGTGTGCAGAAGACATGAGAATGGTGGCATGGCGTCTGGAGTCATCAGGTGCTAGAGAGTGGGGAAGAGCAGGGAACGCAGGAAGAAGAGATCGAGATTTGGGAAAAAGTGCGTGTGGGGTGGGGGTGCCAAATATTAGGGGAGTCTTGGGTTCTAAAAAAAAAACTCCTGGGAATTTTCACAGAAAGGTAATTTTTTAGAGGGGTTTGTGGTTAATTTTGTAAATTTTGGAATTTCTTTGTCTCCTAGCCTTTGGTCTTTGCACTGCAATACCTTTTTTATTTAGATGGTTTCACCAAAAGGCAGTGCCAGGGGTGCCTTTTGAGAAGGGTTTGAGAGGGCCTCCTGGAGTTTTGCTAACGCAAGTCAAGGCTCTGAACCAGTGACCTCTGGAAGGTCAAGAGGAAGCTGATTGTTTTATAGGTGAAACTGGAGCACCAGGCTCATATCTTAAGCAAACTGGATTTAGGACTGAAATTTAAACCCACTATAGATGTGATAAATGTATATAAAGTTGTTTACATTTCTAATCCTAAACTTGCTGGTTTGAACAGGAAAGAGCTTATATCTTAAACATGCCTATATAAATAAGAAATTGTTCATAGTACCATAAAAGTTTTGCAAAGTATATTTATCCTTTAAAAGTAGCCTCCTTTCCTACATAGGGAAAATTTTATTTCTTTTTATTCAGAAGTATTTTACTTGTACAGACATCATGTACTTACACATACTGGTCTGCGTGTGTAAACTGAATGCCTTGCCAGGCACTCATTAGACTCAATACATTTAATTAAGTTACTTATCTTCTTATTTCTTTGTATCAGTATGGACTCAAAAATACTTATTTTATTTGGGGGATTATAATACAGTATTACCATCATTTATGTTATTGCTCTCATAGCCCTAGCATTGGCCATCAGGAGTTCCTTCAAGTAGTCCTCTGTGTCCTTCCAACATGCCCGCATTTGATTTTTTGCGCACTGCCTTACTTTTTGGCAGCAAGATGTTTAGGTTCATCTTGTATTTTCCTTGTCCCTCCCTGGAATCAATCCCTTTTCCAAGGAGCCCTGTTCCTTTTCTTGGAGAATGGTATCTGGGAGCTGGGTGTGCTCAGTGCTACAGGATGTCAATTCTTCTAGACCTTATCAGTTCACAGAGCTAGGAAATATATTATGAGATATAAATGCATATTTAAAACACCATGAGTATATTAACACTTTGATGTCAATTGCACACCACAAGTTCATTCTAGCTTCATTTGTAACTTCTTTCTCCGACAGTAAGAAACCTGGCTCTCATTATCTGCATCTCCTTACTTGTCCAACCCTACTATATATATAAAATAGTTTCAGGATTGCCAACCCTGACCTCTGGGAGGAACAAATTTACACCTGTATTACAGCGTCTGTACAGTTCATTTTGTCTTTAGCCTGATAGTATCCAGTCATAACAGTGTTTTCCCGTTACCTATGTGAGGGGAATATTTGTTTTTTTATAGATGATACAAATGACCCAGGAAACAGGAAAAAAGTGTTGGGAGCCTGGGGTGGGAGAGGGGTGGTGTGCAGCAGATAATTAAGCCACTGCCAGTGCCCTGTTGGGAAGCTGCTCTGGATTTGCAGCTGTGCTACCATCTCGTCGGAGCTGTAGTATCGTGTTTGGTGTTCAGCCCTGAGTAGAGAGGTAGAATTGTGTGAGTATCTCTTGTGGCATCGTAGGAAAGCTCTCCCTGAAGCCCATGGTGCCCTGCAGGGCAGATGATTCTGGGGCAGCCCGAGCCTTTGCAGACCGTTCTTAAGACAAGCTGCTGTGTAGACTCTGTACTTGTTTCTCATTAGAAGCACTAGGCCTTCATATTGCTTCACATACTGTTCTGTGTAGACTCTTTTTCTTTTTGAGAATGTTTTGCAATTTTATTTTATTTTGCGCAAACTCTTGAGTGAACACTAGTTTCTCTTGTGGCACCAGAAGGCTCTTGGCACCCCTTGTACTTCTTTCAGAAGGGTGACTCTTGCAGTCCCCTGAGGTCAGCCTCCTTGGAGCTGAAAATTGATAGTGGAACAAAAAATAAAATGGAATAAGCAATGCTAAGAGAGTCACTTAAAATAGAGTCAGGAGGCTATTCAGGAAGCGTGGCCTGTGCACATCTTGTGCCTCAGTTCTCAGAGCTGCTATTAAGTTGTTAAACTCAGCTCCAGAAAGAGTCACAAATATCCAGAAACAACAGCTGCTATGTGGACAATAGAGGGTCTTTATCTCTGCCTTTTAGTGTGTGCCCCCTCATTTGCATATTGGAACTAACCAATCCCTGCTAACCTAGCTAGCATCCTTCATTTGCGTGAAAGAATTATACTTTGTGGTTTCGCCTTTATGCACCCTGCCTTCCTTTGTTCTCTCCGGAGATCAGTTTGGGTTGCTACCTGAATCTGAGTCTCCAGGATTTGAATCTTTAAAGGCCATCCCAAATAAACTTTTAAGCTGTTTTACAGCTTCAGATCTTTATTGATTAGTAAAATTGATCTAATTTGATCTCCACTTTCTCCTTTAGAATGAATATGAAATGGTTTCCTCTTTCTCGGCCTGTGTCCATATCTTCCTTTCCTGTCTGACAAACTGTTACCTCCCTTTCCAAACTCTGGTAGGCACTTAGGAACAGCCTTGTGAGCTAGAGACAGGCTGTTGGAAAGGCCAGAACAGAATGCTTTGGAAGCAGAGGGAGGGCAAGCTTGCAAAATAGGTACAACTTGGTTGGGGAACATTAGGGTTTTCACAGGCCTCAGTGATGAAACTTTGCAGCATAAGTGGCTCTAACATTTCTCTTCAAATCCATTTTGGATAAGGCAACGGCGTAAAAATTAAAGTTAAGTTTAAATTCAAACATCTTTATCTTTCAGTGCTAGCATTTGGGGTCTGTACACATGGAAGAGGGAAAAGATCAGCAGGAAACGATTCGTGGAGAGAGTTTCAACTATCTGTAATGTATTTTCAATACCTGCTTCTCATTAGCAGTGACAAAATCCAGCCATGCTCAGACTCTGCAAAATTGCCTTTTTCCTCTCCTACACTCTGGCTCAGTGAACTTTAAAATTCTTTCTGCCAAGCACTCTTGTCCTCCCCTCCCCCACCTCTGCTCTATTTCTAAAAGCATGTTCAAGCACTTACAAGGAAATGTGATCCGTATGGATTTGATCATCTACACTTAACTCATAAAAACTGCTCTTTTGTAAGAGTTATTCCATTGCCAAGTGTCTCATAACAATAAAACGTTTTTCTAAGAAAATGTGATAGCTGAATTCCAAAAATTAATATCTGCACGCACTCTCTCCCTTACCAAAAATTTTACTGAATTTCACCAGCTTTTATGGAATTTTCTAGTATGTATCAGGTACATATTGGGGTAGGTACCTAGGGGTACAAAGACAAAGCCTACCTGGCTCCTGTACTCCAAGAGGTATTAGTCTAATGAAGGAAATAGAAATGTACAGTGATGATGCTATTATTAGATCCTTGCCATGTTCCTGGCACATGTTACAAAAGAGGCCACTAGGTGCAGAGGAACTTCAGTCACTTGAGACTGAATGGCGTGCTCAAGGTCCCACCGTGAGTCAAAGCCTGAGCCATCCTTTGAAGCCAGGCCTGTCTTTACCTCTTACCATCAGTGAGCAATGTGGTCACCTGGGAGCCACCTTGGGTGGTGGGGGAAGAATTTAGCCAGACCCACCCCTGCCTGACTTTGTTTTTCCTTCCCCGCCCTCTTCCTTCTCACACAGTAATCAGAGTGCTGAGATTATCCCTTCCCAGTTGAGGCTTTGCTCTCTGCTTCTCATTCCAGTGTGGGGCACCTCACCAGGTCAGGTGACATCTGGCTCGGCAGGCAGGTTTTACAACGTTCAATTGTCAACACCAGAGCAATCAGCTCTATCCTGCTGCAAGGCAGGTTCCTTACAAATAACAGAGCAAAGACCTTGGGTCTCTCCCAGCACTGCAAAACTTGGGGCTAAAAATACAGAGGAATGATGGGAAGTGTTTACAATAGCCCTGCCAGAAGCCCAGCAAATGTGTTTAAGGAAAAACACACTGACTTTCAAGTAACAGAACTAGCCATAGTCAGCTGTTGAAGACTGGGAGAGAAATTTCCCTTAACTAACAGTTTTTAGTGGATACCACATAATAGTGATGGTTTCAGCCTAAACATGAGGACTTGGCGAAGAGCCACCCAGAGACACAGATCAATTACTTCCACTGACTGGGCATCTGTTCCTGAGGGACCCGGGGCCTGGAGAGGCTGGGCTCCGGGTTTACCCAGGCCAGTTTCCAGAGCTCTGCTCTGCGCTGGACCAAGGCAGGAATGCCCAGAATGACCTGGTGCTCAGTTCAGGGTACTTAGCCTCAGGGGCCAATCTAGGCCCAGAACAGACTTCACAGAGCACTTTGCACATTGTGCAGCCCTCCAGAAATGGGGCTTGGAGCTACTCCAGATGATCTCTTGAGTCCCAGGCTCTGGCTCCTTTACTGTCCTCTGCCCCATAGTGGGGAGTAAGGGCGGAGGTAAGGACAGACAAGCAGCCAGAAAGAAAATCTGTACAGTACAACTGAAACCCTGTGGGGGTCCTGGGTAGACATAGCGCTATTTCCACTCTCGATTATAAGCATCCTGGAAGGTTTGTGATCAGTTTCCGATTTCTGCCCATCAACCCAAACCCACCTCTTGTGAGCGTGTTGCCTGGGCGAGCTGGCTGTGCTGTTCTAGGTCAGGAGCTGATCAAAGATGGCAGAAGGAAGAAGCCAGACACAAAAGGTCACACGCCGTATGGTTCCTTTTATATGAATTGTCCAGAATAGGAAAAATAGAGACAGAAAGTAGATTCGCGGCTCCCTAAAGCTAGGGGGTGTGGGGAGGTGTGGAGATTGGGGGTTACGGCATAGGGGTAGAGAGTATCTTCTTGGGGTAATAAAAGTGTTTTATTTAGATTTTATAGTGGTGGTGGAGGCACAACTCTGGGCATCGACTAAAAACTACTGAATTGTACACTTTGAATGAGTGAACTATACCTCAGTAAAAAATAAATGTGACAGCAGAACTGAGAGAAACAAAGTCAAAGCCAATTGGCCTCATGCCTCTCTCCTCATTAGGAAAGTCCCCTGCTTTTGTTTGTTTTGCTCAGCTAGACGTTACAAGCCACGTGGGAGAAAAACCTAAAACATGCAAGAGATAGTCTTCTTCTTCCGGTATTGGCCCTACGCCATTTCTTCTTTCGTTCAGTCAGAATTTGGGGTTTTTCTAGGAAGCTGCTAAACGGCTGCCTGAATGAATGCACCCCCAAAATTGCACGGCAGTGGCTCCATATATCTCATATATTGTCCTGTAGCTACTGTCATTTATTTAACACATATTTGAGGAAAGTATGCCAGACTCTATTCTTGGCAGTTAGGATTACATCATATTCTCACGTTATGGCGCTCCCATTTCAGTCAAAGGAGACAGAAAACCAGTAAACATAAAACAGGAAATCATGTGGCATATTGTAAGGTAATAAGTGCTAAGGAAAAAAAAAGCAGAGCAGGGTAAGGGGGGTTCGGTAGTGCAGGGTAGGGTGGGAAAAACTGCCAGTTTAAAAAAGGGTGGGCTGAGCAGATCCCACTGAGAAGGTGTCATTTGAACAAAGACCATGAAGGAGGTGCCGGAGAGCCCTGAAGGTAGCTGGGGGAAGCGCTGTCCTGGCTGAGGTACTGTAGCTGAGGCAGGAGCAAGCCAGGGAGGCTGAGGTGGAGTCCGTGAGGGGATAGTGGGAAAGGAGGCAAAGGACGGCAGGGGGAACGAGAGCAGTTCATGTAAGGCATTGCTAGGGGTACTAGTCCTCTTTTTTCTTCTGTATTTTTGATGCTTTGACATTGACATCTTGGGACCTTGCTGACTCTGGAGGGACTCATCCTCCCAAGATCAGCTAATTCCTAGAGATAGGAAGGCAATATGCAAACCAACCAATCCAGAGCCCATGTTCCCAGCTGCCTTCTTTACTGAGCTCTCACAGACCCTGATTCCCCAGTCTTAATCCCCCAGGACCAGCTACCAGGAAACTAGGGACAGCCCCTACACTCCAAAGCTGGCTAACATCATTCAAACCAGCCTAAACAGGCTTCCCAACTTTGCCTGTACCTTCCTGCAGAATCCATAACAAAGGCTCTGGCCCGGGTCTCCCCTGCTCCCTTAGCCTTCTGGCTGGCTCTGGTGTTTCCCATGTGGTGCCGTGTGGCATGCCTCCTGTATCTGTGATTATAAAATCTCCTTCCTTCAGGACGGTCATTTCCATGTCTGCCTGTCTCACCATACCTGATTAAAACAAATCCTGGTAACCTTCAAAGATGAGGTCTTTGTTGCCCTGAGAGAGATGTAGAATGACTGGGTGGTTTAGAGCAGAGGATGGACATAATCCAAGTTGCTTCTGAAGGACCATTTGGGTTGCTGTGTTGAGAGGAGAGACTAAGGGGCAAAGATGGAGTCAGGAGGCCAGATGCAGGCAGCTGCATCATCCTGGTAAGAGACAGCAGTGCTGGGACCAAAAGATTGGCTGTGGAGGTGATTAGAAATATATTCCAGGTGTATCCTGAATGCAGAGCCTGCCCAATTTGATGTGAGATGTGGAAGAAAAAGAATAGTCCAAGATGACTCTAAGTGTTGCCCTGAGCAGAGGACGAATAACATTGGCATTCACTGAAATGGAGAAGGCTGTGAGTGTGACAGGTTTTGGGAGGAGGGCTGAGTTAGGAATGTGGCTCTGGGGATATTGCCTTGGACATGTCTGTTAGCTCTCCAAGCGGAGATGACAGGTAAACTGTTGAATATACAAGTTTGAAGTGTGGAGGAAAAACCGAACTGGAAATAATGGGAGTAGTCAGCACATGGGTGGTATTTAAATCCATGAGACCAGAGGAAACTGCCCAGGGAGAAAGAGAAGTGCACCCCAAAAGCCCAGACATCCAACATTAAATGTTCAGGGAGAAGATGAGGCCACACAGGAAGATATGCACTGTGAAGGGGTTAGAATCCAGGAGAGTGTGTTGTCCTCGAAGCCACAAAAAGAAAGTACATCAAGGAAGAGTGTGTAATCGCCTGTGTCAAATGCTGCTAAAATGTCAGCACTGAGATCTCACTGACCATGAGATTTGGCAATGCACAGGTCCATGGCAACGTTGACAAGAGCTCTTCCTTTGGCCAGATCACCGGAGAAGAATTGATGAAAATGAGAGGATCAATTGTGGGAAGACTCATCCTCATGTGCACGGGAAGCTTTACAGTGGGTGTGGCTTTGGAGGGACACAGTCAGTCAGGAAAGATGGGTGAATCATGTTGGGTCCAGGTGATGTCAGCAGAAACAACAAGTCATGCGTGATAGAATCTGAGGTCAGAGTTGGGGGTTCAGGGAGGAGTGAGATAATGATCTAAGAGTGACCGTAAGAAGTCAGGGCATTGATGCCACATCGAGGTTCAGTTAAAAAGAGGAAAAGCAAGCTCCCGCTTTGAGTAGTCTACAGGGGAGTGGTGTCTTCCATAGAGCAAGGAGGTCTGGTATGAGGGGACTTTTGCTGGTATTTGACTAAATTCCAGAAGGCACAGTGAAAGATTCAGGTGCTGGACACAATTAGATAAGGGGACAGAATGGAAGGTATACAGATAAGCTCCCTGCTTTCCTGGGACTTACAATCTAGTGAGGGGAGACAGAAACAAATAACAACAGGCAGAAGATGTAAAAAAACATCAGTGAGCAGTGCCACAAGAATAAAATACAGGCATGTGGTGAGAGGGGCTAAGCTGCTACTTTATATGGGGGAGAATCTCTCTGAGGAGATGGCGTTAAGGCTGAGGTGACAAGAAGAAACCAGGGAAGAGCCTCCAGGCAGAGGTGACAGCCGAAGCAAAGGCCCTAAAACAAGACCGAGCTTGGTGTCAGAAAGGAGATCAGTGTGGCTTAGTAAGCAAGGAAGACATTCACAGGCAGTCACAGTCACAGGTACATTTTCTCGTATGAATTTTACCTCAGTAAAGTTGATTTAATTTTTTAATGCATTACTCGGGTGTGTGAGAGGAGGAGAGACTGGAGTGAGTGAGAACATAATGGAGAGATGATCTGCAGGCCACCGTGGGAATCCTGGGTGGGGAGACAGTGGATTAAGGGGATGGTGACACAGATGGAGAGAAGGGACAATTGCAGAATAATTTGGGGAGTTTGGTAGGCAGGATTTGCTGGCAGATTAGATGGGGTGGGTAAGGAAAAGAGAAGAGCCAATGCTGATCCTGGGTTTTTGGATTGAATGACTGAGTGAGGAACGATGGAAGCAGAGGGAGTCCTCATGTGAAGGGCACGGTGAGTTTCCTGAGTCGAGGGTTATACATTTACGTAGGGGGCACACAACAGACACACCACAGAAAACAAGTTGTACGAGATGTATAAAGTGCTGAGGGTTCAGAGGATATGTGACTCTCCCACAGTTCAGAGGACTCATGAAGTTGTCAGGGGACAGGGCGTGGGTAAGGACACCCCTCTACTCTGCACACTGAAATAATTATGGAATCATAGCAAACAGAATGCTGGTTAACCTACATTTTCTCATGTAATTCCTTTCACAACTGTAAAAATAAATCTGTTCTGCTCTCATCAAAATAGAAAGTACTCAATGTAGAAATAAGATTTCTTGGCCATGCCAGTCTTTTTTGGTTGAGTATTATTTGCATACTAAACATTCAGTTTGATGGTACAACTACGAGTTGTTAGACCAGCACTGATGGCTACCTGCCGTCAGCAGCTCGGCCAGCTAAAGGCTCCTCACTAGGGGTGGGCGATTTATTATGTCTTTCATATGTCTAATTGGGAAAAGAAAACTAATGACAGAGGACTTGCAGGGACACAGAATGTTGACTCTGCTTTAGCTAGTGGAGTTGAGCTTACTAGTTTATCTGTTTTTTAAAGCGTTTTTGTGTGAAGACTGCGATTAACTATCTGAGTTTGAAATAGAATATAAAATAGGATGAGCCTTCTAGATCTGCTGTGTTGGGAACTTTCTTTCAAGATTCATTTATTAAAAGTCAATTATAAATGGATTTGTTTTTATATTTATAAAACACTGAAATTGCGGTGCATGGCTAACTCAGGTTGAGGTAATGTTGTGGAAATTGATTCCACTGGTCTGGTTGATTAGCTCATTGCACTTAATTTTATGTAGAGAACGTATCACAAAGTAAATGTACCAATAAGACAATGAAAGTTCTTTGCCCCGAGATTTCAATAAAGCTGTTTCTCTAGATAAGTATGTTACAGAAAATGTTCATGAGAATCCTATTTACAATCATTGTGGTTTCAGAAGACATATCCTCATTAAGATGTATGCACCACTATAGTCACTGCAGCAGTATTCACAATAGCCAAGATGTGGAAGTAACCTAGGTGTCCACTGAAAGACAAATGGATAAAAAAGAAGTGGTACATACATACACAATGGAATATTATTCAGCAATAAATAAGAATGAATTCTTGCCATTTGCAACAACATGGATAGACCTACAGGGTGTTTGTTATGTGCTAACTGAAATAAGTCAGACAGAGAAAGACAAATACCATGTGATTTCACTTATATGTGGAATCTAAAAAAACAAAACAAACAAACAAAACAAAACAAACTCATAGATACAGAGAATAAACTGATGGTTGCCAGATGGGAGAGGGGTGGGTGGGATAGGTGAAAAAGGTGAAGGGAAATAAAGGTACAAACTTCCAGCTATAAAATAAATAATCCATGGGGGTGTAGTGTACAGCACAGGGATTATAGTCAATAATGTTGTAATAACTTAGTACGGTGACACATGGTTACTAGGCATTGTGGGGATCGCATTATGAGGTATATAAATGTCGAATCACTATATTGTACACCTGGAAGTAATATAATATAAGACTGTATGCAGATAATAAAAAAAATTTGTTGAAGTGTTTGTGACTATCCAGGTTAGATGCATGTCTGAATTATCCTTTGTACTTGTCAAGTATTTGTCTGAATTATTCTTTTATGAGTAAGGAAAACTACAAAATGAAAACCATTCCAAATAAGTTATATTATCTTACAGTAAATTTATGTGATACATCCCTTACATTAAATAAGAGACATTTTCATATTTATTAACATAAAATCAATTCTTGTCTCCTCAAAATAAATGTAGAATAAATATTTACAGAACATGATTTTGAACACATACTCTCATGTCTCAGTCCTGTTCTTCAGGGAAGATGTGGTGTTCGAACTGAGCCTCGAAGATTTCAAGAAGCAGTGACACAAAAGGGAGGTATTTCAAACTGGGTATCATGCAGGGAAAGGCATGGAGGCGGGAGAAAGGTAGTGGGTGCTGCTTGGCCTGCATAGGATCCAAGGAGGGAAGTGTCTGGAAAGGTAACTGAGGACCAGACTGGTCCTCAGGCAGCAACAGAGGAGTTAAGACTGCCTGAGCAGTGCCCAAGCAACTGAAATATTTTGAGCAGGAGTGTGGCGTGATCAGAGCTGAGCATTCGAAGGTTATTCTGGCATAAATGCAGCTAGGGACTTGCAGCTCCTTGATCCTGAGGGTATGTTAAAGATAGGAGTTTTGTTCTAAAACGCATCTGTATGCCTCATTTCTGCAGTGTGGATGAAGTTTCTGACTTATACATTATTATATACTGTCTTTGAAAAGCATTGTCGTTGCCAGGGGATTTACTTTTATATGTCCTGAGCCCTGTCTTCAGCTAGCTTATACTTTAGTTGAGAGACAAGACTAGAACTCATGAAAGACAGTGAAAATCAAAGTAAATGAATTGTAATTGGATGACAACTGGTACCTGAGGTTAGGTTAGATTCAGTTCAGACTAGGAGTTCTTGAGGAGCACTGAAGAGAGGGCTATCACTGCGGAGCTACGGAAAAGTGTCAAGAAAACCCCTAAATGGGGCAGCCCAAGAATTGAGAACGAAGGGGATGAATAAAGACC
The DNA here is from genome assembly GCF_036562045.2 of Rhinolophus sinicus. NCBI lineage: Eukaryota > Metazoa > Chordata > Mammalia > Chiroptera > Rhinolophidae > Rhinolophus > Rhinolophus sinicus. The sequence continues at coordinate 64,400,678 of NC_133755.1, read as the reverse complement.
ATTGCTCTTAAGTAAGGAGTTGTGAACACTTAGTTGTCTAAGTGTTCTGTGTGCCCTACCTCTTTTTTGTTAGAACTTAGATTTTTTAGGCTGAGCGACCCAATGGAAGCTGGCCCATGACTCCATGACTTATGACTCCAGGAGTGGGTCCTGATCAGTCTAAATAAGCTCATCTTGCTGGTCCCAACATCTGTTTGCCAGTGGTTGGTTCCTGGATCCAGGCTTAAGCCAATCAGGACATTGCATTCTTCCAGCAACTACTTATTATTGATCTAACAAGCGATTGCAGTGGCTCAATAAGACTGAGAGGAAAACTGTTATTTCACAGTTGGAGGAGAGGCTCTCTCAACATGGTAGCATGTCATCTCTGTAGCTGTTGGCAAAGAAAGCAGTCTGAGGTCGTGGAGATATGGAGAGGAAGCCCTGATCATGCCCAACTCAGAGCTGCCCTATGTTGGGACTTCCCAATATGTAAGCTAATCCATTTTCTTGTTAAAGCCACTTTAATTTCAGCTTTTTGTGACTTGCAGCTGAGAACATCCTGAGCGACAGATAGGCGTGCCAAAGTTGGTGCACCCATTCCAGAAAGTAAGGCTGAGGGAGAATGAATAAAATATACAGGCTCTATTTTTAAGCAATCTAGCTTACTTGCTCTTTTTGATATGTACATCTCCATAGATAGAGTAGGAAGAAAACCAAATTAGGTCAAAGGGAATTGTAATTAGATGATGACTGAGAGCTAAGGTCAGGTTATAAGAAGATTCAAAACACTCTCAGGCATCGGCTACAGACTTCAGGCAAAATCCTCCTATTCTCTGCCGCCCAATTGGGGGTCAGAATCATTGAGATCATTCAAGTTCCCCTTCAGTCAGAGAACTTATGGGAGTAAAATACCCATGAAACCATCTGCTCTGGGTATTCCGAGGTTTTGATTTTACAGCATTCAAAGTGGTCTAGTCCAGAGAAGAAGGAGTGTCCAATTTTGGCAGGCCCTGGAATATGATGGCGGCAATGGGTAGGGAAAACTTAATGGGGGAAGCCAAATTTGAGGTGGCTGTTAAATTCTTTTATTATTTGTTGTCGTTTTTTAATAGAAAGGCTAATTTTCAAAGTAGAGTATTTAGTAGTTTTTGATTAAAAAAATAAAATAAGATCATCAGGTTGTCTTACTGTTTTTGTTTTGTTTTTGTTTTTGTATCTGTGGATCAATGGCTGTTGACAGAAAATGGGCCTCATCCCATATATCTCAATAAAATCTGTCAACAATTAGTGGACAGGAAACTTGAAAGGAAACAACCAAACTCTCCTTCGCTTGGAAACTCTTTGATGTCTCCCATGGCCAGCAGCCTGGGTCCCTAACACCGTATGTGAGGTCGTCCAGACCTGGCCTTCCTTTCCTCTTCTTCACACACACCTCATGTCAACTGACCTGTATTTTTACAATTCCCTCAACAAGCACCCACATTTTCTTAGCTCCCTGCTTCTGCTTGGAATGTTCTTTCCTCCCCACCCTCTGTTTCGCCCACTTCCTTCTGTCGTTCAGGTCTCAACTCAGGCATCACTTCCTCCAGGAAATGCTCCCTGACTTACTCCCTGAACCCTTGTTGGGAGAAGGCACCGCTCACCTGGCCTCACATGGGTCTTACCCTTTGAGCTACATCGTAGCCTTTAGCACTCAGCAATATTTGTCTTAGGATAAATCAGAATTTTTGCGTGTCCAAGCACATCCTGTCCCACTCCTGTCATTTTATATCAGGAAAGGCCTGGAAGCTGGAGGTCTAGGGGTGGAAGTAGAACCTATCCTTCTGCTGACAGGGCTGGGTTGCCAGGGAGGCTTTCCTGTGCAGTGTTAGACAGGTCATTGGCTAAAGGCTGCCCCAAATACTGGAAAACAGTAGCTTGCCCTGCCCAGGTCTTACAAGCCAGAGAAATCCCTTGACTTCATAGACTCAAACTACTGGGGAAGGCGATGAGGGCCGTTGCTCTAGCCATTGGTTTTCAGAATAGGCCAAGGCATTGTCCTGCCTTTGATGTTCCCTTTTTTCAGAATAAACTGAATGGGAGATTGTGGGGTTGAGGAGTAATGGATAGAGGCCAGAGAGGAAATATTCTGACAGGGTTTTATGTAGGAAATTCCTTTCTGACTTGTGATTGTTCGAGATAGGAAATGGAATGTTTAGTTACACTCAGCAAGTCCCAAGAGGAAGCATGATAGCAAGATTCCAGAACACAGAAACAGAAATTAAGGGCAGCCTCTGTTATTGGGATACCTGGCCCATTGCTGGTAAGTGGGGAGGCCCAGGAAAGGACGCAAAATATACCAAAGCACTGCACAGGGTACAGGGAGGACCCATGCTACAATGATTAGCAGGTAATGTAACATGTACCTGCTCCAAAGAGCACCGCTCAGTTTGGAGAAAAAGCCACCTTTTCTCTAGCTTATTTCCTTTGTCTGTCCCCTCGCCCTCCTATCTTGCCTCCTTCCCCCTTTGCCTACTCTTGGCTACTGCCTTTTCGTCTCCTCCTTAATCTATACTTCCAGTATGCTCCCTGCCAAGAAACATTCATTTTCTCAGTGGGTGTTCTCATCATAATTCAAACTAAAAACTTGTTACTTTCCTTCAAGAAATTCTAAGTGTTTTTCAGGCTTAAACCTTTAACACCTCAGGCAGAGATCAAGTCATTATCCAAGAAGCAGAAAGGAATGCAAAGATTCGAATTGTCAACTGTTTTGAGAAGCTCCTCATCCAGTACCGAAGTTTCAAGTAAGGAGTTATGATTGGATTCGGGAACAAAAATGGGGAAGTGATGACTGCAGGATGAGGAAGAAAGGCCATTCCTTTCACGAGTGGCACAGTTGGAGCTAATTGCCAATACTAACCCTGAAATATTTCTAATGGAAACGCACTGTGTTGAATATATTGATATAATACCTTCCCCCCCAAAAAAAATTGCTAACATCTCATGAAGAAAGGAATTGGAATGATTATTACCATTATTTTATAAATGAAAAACTGTAATCCAAGCAGGGGTCTTACACCTGGGCTCTGGATGTGTCACCGACAGACACATAGATAACCCAGTGGACTCCCGCCAGCCAGGCCCAAGGATCCTTCCTTTCAGTCTAAATATCCCCCCAAATAAAGACAGTATTCTGCCCTCCTTTCCTCTGTGGGAATGGTGTGAAGACTTGTTTATTACAGCAATAAAGGGCTTTAAGACCCTGGTATGAAGGTGAGATTGAAAAAAAGATAAAGTTAGAAATACTATATAATATATTCTCAGTAGATTCACTTTACCTTGATCAGGCATTTCACTGAATACAGTTGGCTCTATGTGTCCTATTGTTGTGCCTGTGGATTATGTCTGAATTCAATGAGTAACACTAAAGATAATCAAAGCAATGCCTTTGCCCCAAACCATGATACTGAGTTTTATGATAAAATTCGTAGCAAAAAATTACCTGGGAAGTTCTAGGACACCATATGTAATTTCTCTTTCTTTGTAAAAATTGAGGTACAATTACTATGTAATATTATATTAGTTTCAGGTGTACAACATAATAACTTGGTATTTGTATATGTATATTGCAAAATGATAACCACAATAAGTCTAGTTAACATGTCATCATACATAGTTACACAATTTTTTTTCTTGTGATGAGAACTTTTAAGATCTACTTAGCAACTAATGTACAGCATGGTGACTATAGTTAATAATACTATGTTACATATTTGAAAGTTGCTAAGAGAGTAGATCTCAGATTTTTTAAAGGAAGTATTCTAAAGTATTTTAATCAAATACTTATTTATTTCTTTGTTTTTATGGCTCTTCCATGTTCATTGTAAACATTTCAGAAAATACAGAAAGAAAGGGGAAAAAGATGACCTCTTACCCCACCACTTGGAGATTACTATTATCATCATTTGCCTATACAGTTTTCAGTCTTTTTCTCTGCACATATACACAGACTTTTCTTTTTTTTTTAAATCCAGACACAGCATTACATTCTACATACTGTTTTGTAACTTGCTTTTAAAAATTAAACAATGTATTATGAACTTCTTTTTAGTCATGTCAATATATATAGTTCAACGCAGCCATTTGTAATGACTACATGATACTTCTCTGAATGGATGAACCGTGAAGTGTTTCATTAACCCCAACTGATGGACACTTAGTTGGTTTCCATTTACTATTAGTATTAGCAATGCTAATGAGCATCCAGGCCTGTGCACTAATCTGGATAATTCCAGAAGAGAAATCCCAAACAGTGGGATTACTGGGTCCAATGGGATATGCACATCGAACATGAACACATATTGCCACACTACCTTGCAGGAAGGCTTCACCAAGGGGTCCATTTTCCCCACACTTGTGCCAATAGTGAGTTTTGGCCTACAAAAACATTTTTTTGTCAATCTGACATTTAAATTGAACAGATTTGGTATGCTTATTAAACACTTTCTAATAATATATTTCACACATATTTTTAGATGTTTATGTTTTACTTATGGGTTTATAATTAGTAAAATTATTAACCTATGATTACAAATATTTTCTTTTAACTATATTTATAGCTAAAAGGCTCATTTTTACAGAGTCAAACATCTACCTTTACCTTGAGTCTGGCTTCAGTGATCAACTTTTTTTTCTTTTTAACTTTTAATCTTGAAATGATTGTAGATTCACATAGTGTTGTAAGAAACACTACAGAGAGATTCCATATACCCCTCACTCAGTTTCCCCCAATGGTAATACCTTGCGTTAACTATAGTACAATATCACAACCAAGAAACTGACATTGATACACTCCATCGATCTTATTTGGAGGTCACCATTTTTATATGCAGTTATTTGTGTGTGTACTTAGTTCTAGGCAACTTGATCACAAGTGTAGATTCCTGTGCCTACCACAGTCAGGATACAGAAAGATCCCTCTGCTGCTCCTCTGAGCCACACCCACTCCTAGCCCCGCCCCAGCACATCCTTAACGCCCATTCTTAGCCCCTTCCCAGCACAATGGAGGCAACCATACATCTGCTCCCCATTTCTATAATATTGTCATTTCAACAATGTTCTATGCATGGAATCATATAGTATGTAACCTTTTGAGGTTTGCTTTTTAAAAATTCAGCGTAATTCCCTTGATATCCATCCAGGTTGTGTGCATCAATAGTTTGTTCCTTTTTATTGCCGAGCAGTATATCACGGTATAGCTACATCATGATTTGTTTAACTATTGACCCACTGGATGACATTTGGGTTCTTTGTACAGGTTTTTGTGTGAATATAAGTTTTAATTTCTCTGGAATAATGCCCAAGGGTGTAATTGCTGGATCATATAGTAAATACATGTTTAGTGTTAGAAAAACGGCTATACTTTTTACCAGAGTGAATGTACTGTTTTATATTATCACCCAGAATGATAATTATACCACTTTCTTCATATCCTTGCCAACAGTTGGTGTTATTATTTTTTATATTAGCCATTTGATAGGCATATAATGGAATCTCATTGTGGTTTGAATTTAGATTTCCCTAATGATTAATGACACTGAACATCTTTCCATGTCAAGAAACTGTACATTCTCTTTTCACATCTTTTGGCATGTTTAAATAAGAGTTGTGTTCTTCTTGAGATTTGAGAGCTACTTATGCATGCTATAATTCTACATACAGCTTCTTTGTTAAATATGTGGCTTGCAAATGTTTACTTCCAGACTGTAGCTTGTCTTTTTATTCTCTTAACAGGATCTTTACAGAGCAAATTTTTTATACAATTCAGTTTATCAATTTTTCCTTTTACAGATCGTGCTTTTGGTGTCGAGTCTAAGAACACTTCATCTAATCCTAGGTTCTGAAGATTTTCTCCTAGTTTTTTTTCTTTCCCTAAATGTTTTATTTTACCTTTTTATATTTAAGTCTGTGGTCCTTTTGAGTTAATTTTAGTATAAGGTGTGAAGTTCTGATTTTATTTTATTTTTTTGTCTATGGATGCCCAACTACTCCAGCAGCATTTGAAAGGCTATGTTTCCTCCATTGAGTTGCACTTTCACCTTCATGAAAATAATTTGTGGTTATTTTTGTAAGTCTATTTCTGTTTCTCTATTCTCTTTCACCCATCTGTGTGTCTATTTCTCTATGAATATTATATTGTCTTCATTATTATAGTTACATATTAAGCCTTAATATTAAACAGAGTAATTCTTCCTACTTTATTTTCTTTTTCAAAATTGTTTTAGTTATTCTAGGTCCTGTGTGTTTCGTTGTAGGTTTTAGAACAGGTTTGTCTATATCTATAAAAAATCTTGATGAGGTTTCAGTAGGAATTACATTACACTGAGACATCAGTTTGGAGACACTGATATCTTTGTTAAGGCTTCTGATCCTTGAACACAGTATGTCTGTCCATTTCTTTAGGTCACTTTTTAAAAATGATTTTTATTAAAATAAAGCTAACATACAATATTATATTAGTTTCAGGTGTACATCATAGTTATTCAAAATTTATATACCTAAAGAAGTGATCACCTTAAGTCCAGCAACCATCTGACCCTGTACCACATTATCACAATATTATTGACTATATTCCCTATGCTGTATATTACATCCCCGTGACTTATTTGTTTTATACCTGGAGGTTTGAACCTCTTATTCCCCTTCACCTTTTTTCTCCCCCATTTAAATTTTTCAATTACAGTTGACATTCAATATTATTTTATATTAATTGCAGGTGTACAGCATAATGGTTCGACATTTATATAATTTAAAAAGTGATCCCGACTAGTCTAGTACCATCAGGCACTAAACATAGTTATTACCATATTATTGACTATATTGCCTATGATTTAGTTTACATCCCCTTGACTATTTTATAACTACCAATTTGTAATTCTTAATTAATTCATATTTTTCATCTGTCCCCCAAATCCATCACCCCAATAAATCTAGTACCCATCTGACACCATATATAATTATTACAATAATATTGACTGTATTCCTTATGCTGTACCCTACATCCCTACGACTACTGTGTAACAACCAATTTGTACTTCTTAATCCCTTCCCCTTTTTCACCCATGTCCAACCCCACTCCCATCTGGCAACTATCAAAATGTTCTCTGTATCTATGAGTTTGTTTCTGTTTTGTTTGTTTGTTTATTTTGTTCTTTAGATTCCACATATAAGCAAAATCACATTGCATCTATCTTTCGCTGTCTGGCATACTTCACTCAGCACAATACCCTCCAGGTCCATCCATGTCACCACTGCAGATGGTGAGAACGCATTCCCTTCCGTGACTGAGTAATATTCCCTTGTATATATGTTCCACCTACTCTTTATCCATTCATCCATAGACAGACACTCAGGCTGCCTCCACATCTTGGCCATTGTAAACAATGCTGCAATGAACGTATGGATGGTCATGTCTCCTCGAAGTAGTGATTTGGGTTTCTTTGGATAATTACCCAGAAGTGGGATTACTGGGTCCATTTTTGTCACTCATTAAAGTCTTTGTTTTAAAGTCTATTTTATCTGTATAAGTATTGCTACTCCAGATTGTTTGTTTGCTTGTTTCCATTTTCATGAAATATCTTTTTGCCATCCCTTTATTTCAGTCTGTGTGTGTCTTTTGATCTGAAATGAGTCTCTTGTAGGCAGCATCTGAAAGGGTCTTGTTTTCTTATCCATTCAGCCACCCTATCTTTTGATTGGAGTATTTAATCCATTTATGTTTAAAGTAATTATTGATACATATGTAGTTATTCCCATTTTATATCAGATTTTTTTTTGTCTTAAAGAAATCCCTATAACATTCCTTGTAATACTGGTTTGGTGGTGAGGAACTCCTTTAGCTTTCTGTTCACTGGGAAGTTCTTTATCTGTCCTTTGATTCTAAATGATAGCGTTGCTGGGTAGAGTAATCTAGGTTGTAGGTCCTTTGTTTTATCACTTTGAATATTTCCTGCCAATCCCTTCCGGCCTGCAAAGCTTCTGTTGTGAAATCAGCTGATATACTTAGGGGAGCTCCCTTGTAGGTAACTAACTGCTTTTCTCTTGCTGCATTTAAGATTCTTTCTTTGTCTTTAAACTTTGCCATTTTAATTGTGACGTGTCTTAGTGTGGGCCTCTTTGGGTTCATCCTGTTTGGGACTCTCTACACTTCCTGGGCTTGTATATCTATTTCCTTTGCCAGGTTAGGGAAGTTTTCAGTCATTATTTCTTCAAAGAGATTTTCAATTCCTTGCTCTGTCTTCTCCTTCTGGTCCCCCTATAATGTGAATATTGGTACACTTTATGTTGTCCCAGAGGCCCCTTAAACTTTCCTCATTTTTTGGATTCTTTTTTTCTTTTTGCTGATCTGATTGGGTGTTTTCTGCTACCTTATCTTCCAAATTGCTGATTTGATCCCCTACTTCATCTAATCTACTGTTGATTCCTTCTAGTGCATTCTTCATTTCAGTTATTGTATTCTTTATTTCTGACTATTTCTTTTTTATGTTTTCTATCTCCATTTTTATCTTTCCTATCTCTTTGTTGAAGTGGTCCCTGAGATCATGGAGCATCCTTATAATCAGTGTTTGGAACTCTGCACCTGGTAGGTTGTTTGCCTCAATTTTGTTTAGTTCTTTTTCTGCAGCATTGTCCTCTTCTTTTATTTGGGATAAGTTTCTTTGTCTCCCCATTTTGGCTGCCTCCCTGTGTTTGTTTCTATGTATTAGGTAGGGCTGCTATGTCTTGTGGTCTTAGTAGAGTGGCCTTATGTAGTAGGTGACCTGTGGGACCCAGTGGTGAAGTCTACCTGGTCCCCGAGCCAGGTGCTCCAGATGTGTCCATTGTGTGGGTTGTGCGTGCCCCCCTCCTTTTGTAATTGAGATTTGATTGCTGTTTGTACATCAGTGGTAGGGACTGACCTTCAGGCTGATTGGTTGTGAGGACTGGCTGTGACTACAGGGGAGGAGCTGTTGGGCAGGGGCTGACCCTACAGAGCAGGGTTCACTTTAGCCCAGCCTGGAGCCTGCCCTGTCTGCCCTTTGGGTGTATTGTCTTTGGAGGTGGCTAGGTGATGCTACAGCCCAGTTCAAAGATGGTCACTGGGCCAGCCAGCCCCAGGTGGAGCCTCCTGGGAGGGGAGCTGCTGCAGGCCAATTTCAGCCACAGTCCATGCCTTGCCTGGGACCACCTGGCATGAGCCACAAAACAATACAGAGATGGCTGCCACTCTTTTTTGCAGGTCCTTTCCTTTTAATATTCTGACCTATATATTTTAGCTGCCTTAGCCTCCCCAAAATATAATCTTTTTCTTTCAACTCAGTGAGTCCTCTGGAATCTCTTTAGGTGCCCTTTCCCTGTGCTGCAGCTTGAACACTGCCTCCAGGAAGTAAGCTGAGGCAATTGTAGATCTTATCTTGTTTTTTCCCCTCTTCTTTTAGGGATTGTTGTCCTGTACTACCTGTTGATCAATCTCTTACAATAGCTTTTCATTTAGTTTATTTGTTTTCTAGATTTTATGGCAGGAAGATCATTCCTATGGTAGTTTATCTTTCATGGGTGGTGGCAGATGTTCTGGATAATTTTTTAAATTGTTACTGTTATATTGCTTAAAATGCTCTTACCAAAAAGAAATCTCAAGTACATTTTTGAATAGCATTCAGTGTCCAGAATATTTTGTAATAAATTCAAGATCAAAGTATAAACAGTAATTATCACGCTAGCAACCTAGTGTGAGTACTTGACAATCTATAGAGGGTGTGTTACAGAAATTAATTGTTATTTGTACATCCTGTGAAAATAAAACACTTCTATATTGAAATGTAGTGATGGCTAAGAAAAACATAATAAGCAGAAAAGATAAGGAAAGTCCCATCAGTGTTAAAAGGGAGCAGGCATAATTAGAGGACAGATGCTTGATGACTTCTTTCCTTTAAGGAAATAGCAAAAGAAAAAAATCAGAAAGTGATATAGGAGGAAAACTGGGAGTCTAGGGAAAGGCCAGGGAAGAGGAGAATTTTTGAATAACAGAAACTTCAAAACCAACAGTAGAGCTAAGTTTAGCCTCACAGCCCTTTGTGGCTGAGGAAAAGTAATGGAATGCAATATGCAGAAGACAAGTTCTCAGGAGCCTGGGTCCTAGGCTCAGCATTGCCACTTACTTTACAGAAAGAAACTAAGGCCACCTTCTGCAGTCAGAATACAACAAAATGAGACTGATCCCATGAGGGTCTCCACACATGATTAGATGTAGTTTCTTTATATAAGGCAAAAAAAACGAAAACACTATTTTGTCTCATAGTGACTTTGCCTGTTCTAACACAAATGTTTTAAATCCCAGCCTTTCCTTGTGTTGACCAAAAATGTACAGCTCTTTTCCTTTTAGGAAATCACAAAGGCCAATCAGTCCCTAAGCTTCTACCTGATTCTTTTATTTCATTAATGAGTATACTTATGTGCTATTTCATAGCACACCTTTGAACAGTTGTCTATGGAGTTGAAGCAAGCAATCATCTGAAGGGTTTGACCTGAGGGATACTATAAAGTGTCACCTGCCTGAAATTCTACTTCCATATGTCTGCCATAATGCCAAAAGTCTCACCATGGAATGCTTCCAAAAAGGGAGACACTACAGGCTGGCTACCCAGTAGTCACACTTTAGTGTGACATAATGTATTAGCTTAGCTTCCTCATGACAAATTACTGAGACCAGGGCATGAAGAAATACCATTTGGGTGGGTGGTAAAGAAAGGAGTATAACTAGGGACATGAAAATTTCTGTAGATAGGACAAACATGGATGTTCAAAAACTCATGGTTGGGGGGTATTAATGCAGGAGATTGAAAAGAGGAGGCGAAGAGACAGCAAACACAGACTCCAGTAATACATTTGTTCGGGGCAGGCCTTGGTCCAGTTACTCATCTTAATCACTGGTTTGTAGTCACAGATTTTCAGTGCAACTGAATATCTCCATGGGCTGAATTGTCCATAATCCACCTGGCCAAGTGCTTCATGCTATAAACCAGAGTATACAAGTATCTTATGCTACCTGGCTATACAAACACTGCCTGGGTTCAACCCTCTCACTCTCTCCCACATCCCACACAAAGACAACAAATTGCCAACCACACAGTAAGATAGCCCTTAAGAAAAGATATTTGCCAATGATACAATGATAAGGGGTTAATATCACAAATTTATAAAAAACTCACTCAACTCAACTCCAAAAAAACAAAAAACCCAATTAAAAAATGGGCAGAGGACATGAAGAGACATTTTTCTAAAAAGGACATACAGATGGCAAACAGACATATGAAGAAATGCTCAACCTCACTAACCATCAGAGAAATGCAAATAAAAACCACAATGAGATACCACCTCACCCCAGTCAAAATGGCTATCATCAATAAATCAACAAACAACAAGTGCTGGCGTGGATGTGGAGAAAAGGGAACGCTTGTGCACTGTTGGTGGGATTGCAGATTGGTGCAGCCACTATGGAAAACAGTATGGAGGTATCTCAAAAATCTGAAAATGGAACTACCTTATGATCCAGCAATCCCACTCCTAGGTATCTATCTGGAGAAATCCAAAACTCCAATTCAAAAATCTTTATGCACTCCTATGTTTATTGCAGCACTGTACACAACAGCCAAGACATGGAAACAACCAAAATGCCCATTGGTAGATGACTGGATTAAGAAACTGTGGTACATTTATACAATGGAGTATTACGCAGCCATAAAGAAGAAAGAAATCTTACCATTTGCAACAACATGGATGGACCTAGAGAACATTATGTTATGTGAAATAAGTCAGACAGAGAAAGACAAATACCATATGATCTCACTGATATGTGGAATCTAAAGAAAAGAATAAGTGAATGAACTAATCAGAAACAGTTTTGGAGATATAGAGGAAAAACTGAGGGTTGCTAGAAGAGGGGGTGGGGATGAGGGGGAAGGTGAGGGTATTAGAAAATAGTCAGTATCCACAAGATGGCCACGGGGTTTTGAAAATTAATTTGGGGAACGTATCAATAATGTAAAGATTTTGTAGGGTATCTGATGGACATGTGTCCTATTTGGGAGACCACCTCAGGGATGATGTAGATGCCTGGTCTCTGCGCTGTACACCTGAAGCTGAACAATAATGAATGTCAACTATGGTTTTGTGTATATACATATACATATATATGTATGTATATATGTATGTATATGGTTACAGGAAGCAGAGTACAGCGTTGGGAATAGAGACAGTGGAAATGTAATGGCTCTATGTGATGTCAGAGGGATAGTGGATGGGGGAGGGGGGTTCACACAGTGTGAGGGATGTGAATGATAAATGTCTGAGTATTGCTTTGTGTTGTGCACCTGAAACAAATAAAATGAAAACATAAAAAAAAAAAAAAGATTAGCCCTTAACTTATATTAAGAGAGAAATCACTTTAGAGAATTCCTTCCCTCTGACCTTAACTTTCTGACCTTAACTTTCCCTGACTACTTAACTTTATGTGATCTTGTAAGAGTTCCTATCAGTAAAATGTGGTGGGTTTATATTACTCAGTAGTTTCAGAAAGTGCTAGGCTGAGGTTCATGACCACTTTATTTCCCTAGATCTTTCCTTCTTCCAAATCTAGTTGAGAGTTGAAAGTTCTGAATCAGTCACTTTTTATTACAGCTATGTCATAGGTATACTGGCTTTTCCTGTGTTATGTAGTCTGACAACAGAGGTGCGGCCATTTAAGGGATGACCTGTTTTTTCAAGCGGCCTTTGCTCCCATACGTGTATGCTTACCACATTCTCATCCACACCCTAACCTCAGACAGAATAGCTATAGCTATTCAGATAATTATATCAGAAAAATAGCAACAACATTGATCAGACTTGGGGGTGGGGCTTGGAGTGAAATGTACAAGATTTGTCATTCTGAATAGAGGGCTTTGGGGGAGTGTGGATGATTAATATGAAGGATAACAAAAAATAACAACTTGAGAGCAAAAAATAATAGAAAAAATAGCTACATATTAATCAAACATTAGCACTAATGAAGACCCTAAGCACTAATAGTGTTTATAATAGTTGGCCAGACATGAAATTGCTGAGCCTCCAAGTATAAAGATTAGTCAGTTAAGGTATGCAACTGCTGAAGTTTGAGTTGTTAGCATTTTGTATTGCGCTCTGAGCTGTATTATTTAAATGTTAATAAAATAGCACTGTCTTTTGAGCCATGTCTGTTACCTAACAAAGTGTTCACATTCACTCAGATAGCACCTAAATATTACATGGTGGTGATGTGCTTTTCTTTTCTATGTGTTAATTGTTCTTTGCCTTGTGGTTTGTTGTTAGGGTATCTTTCCTGCCGAATCTGCCTTGTTTTCTCCCTTCCTCCCTGCATCTAACACACACTGTCAGAACAAAATTCCTAAAACACCACCTTGCTAATGTCCTCCCTCTGCTCAAAAACGTATGTAGGTTCCTAATTACCTATGGGTTAAGTCCAAGCCACACAACTGGCCACTTTTGGATAAGACTGGTGACCACTGTGAATAGTAAGGCAAACTTCCATCACTGGAATTATCCAGAAGATACATTCTTGCTATAACATGTACCAGAGCGGCCAGTCATTTCTTCCGCCATCATTTTCATGCTGCTCCCATCCCTCCTTGTCAGAGAAGGCGGAGGGCAGTGGGTTGAAGGAACTGACCCTATTGCCAGAGTTTATTGGTCCAGGGATAGAAACTAGATCTATCAGATTAGATAGATGACCTCTCCCACACATTTGAAAGTGGGCTCAGAAACCCAGTTAGTCTATGCTGACACTTGAATTGAGCTGCTAGGCAGCCATGTTTGCACCCAAATGTGTGACACAGCACAGAGAACTGTCCTCCAGAGAGAAAAGAATAAAGCAGGCATCAAAAGAATAAAAGAGCATCAACAAGTTAATAACAAAAATAGCAACAATTCAGTATCAGTCAATATTTATGGAGGCTGCTCAAACCCTCCTAGGAATTATAAAAATGCCAAATGAAACAACAGTCATTTTCTGCTAATCAGATTAGCAGATAAAAACAAAATGGAACATATGCAGTGAGGATGGCAGATAGCAAGGAAGATTCAGGAACTAGACAGACATAGAGCAAGTGAGGTCTGGTTAGCTGGCTGCTGGAGGCTTTCTTGCTGCCTCCCAGAGTTGCTGTAAAGCTTGCTCCTGCTTTGTCCTGTGTACACATGTCTGTTGGGGCGTGGTTCCCTGCTGTCCCAGGCTCAAACTTTGAAGTTACAGCTCCCAGAGTTCCCATCTGTGCTTAGTCATTATTCTTTAAAGTACAGGTGGCTGAGTCCTGGGCCTGAGGCTGGCACTCCGCAGACCCTCGGGCCATTGTGTGGCACCATTTCCATTCCTGGCTCTCCCTGGGACTTAGGCAGAGCCACTCAGGTCCAGCCTAGCAGGCTTTTCCAAATTTGAATTTGGGGGCAGAAGTTAAAGTCTCAGTCCCTAAGGAAGTTTAGCACCTATGCAAATAAAACTGCCACCTCCACAGCTCTGCTGACGGAAGTTTTAGGAAATAATTATCTAATGGCCACCTCAAATTCAAACGTCTAAAAGGGAAATCCTAATGTCAGTCCCCTGCAAAAAATAGCACTGCTCCTCCTACGCCTTCTCAGGTAAAGGTAACTCCAGTTGCTCACGTAAACAAATCAATAACAGGAAACCTTGGTGTCATCCTGGGTTCCTCCTTCTCAGATTCATACCCAGCCTACTAGATTATTCTTCAAAGTGTATCAAATATTCAACCACTTCTCAATACTGACACATTCATGGGATTGCTGTAAAACTTGGGAGCTTCTGTCACCTCTCACCTGGGTGATGCTGTGGCCTCCTGGCTGCTCCTGCCCCTGCTCCCAGACATAAATTAGGTCAGGCCACCTAATACCCACCATTGGTGCCCGTTTCACTCAGGTGAGGTGCCAAAGTCTTACTGGGAAGCAAGGTCCATGTGGATTCTCCAGTGTTGCTTCTACTCCAGCAGACTGGTACCTGCTGGTCTGTGGAGACACTAGGCACAGCCAGGCCTCAGGGCTTTTGCACTGGCTGCTCCCTCTTCTGGAATGTCCTTCTTAAGAAATCCATGTGTGTGACTCCCTCCCTTCTTAAAGTCTTGGTTCCACTCTCATCTGCCATTGAGGCCTGCTTTGACCTCCCATCTTCTCCAGTACCTCTACTACAAACCTCTATGAGGTCTGACAATTAAGTTTGCGAACTTATTGCAATGATGCTGCCAACTTTTTTTGATATCAGAGGGATTAGTCATTATGAATTTGTACCAAATGGACAAACAGTTAACCAAGTTTATTACGTGGAAGTGCTGAAAAGGCTGTGTGAAAAAGTTAGATGACCTGAACTTTTCGCCAACAATTCATGGCTCTTGCATCACGACAATGCACCAGCTCACATGCCACTGTCTGTGAGAAAGTTTTTAGCCAGTAAACAAATCACTGGATTGGAACACCCTCCCTACTCACCTGATCTGACCCCCAGGACTTCTTTCTTTACCCAAAGATAAAGGAAATATTGAAAGGAAGACATTTTGATGACATTCAGGACATCAAGTGTAACATGACAACAGCTCTGATGGCCATTCCAGAAAAAGAGTTCCAAAATTGCTTTGAAGGGTGGACTAGGTGCTGGCATTGGTGCATAGCTTCCCAAGGGGAGTACTTTGAAGGTAACCATAGTAATATTCAGCAATGAGGTGTATAGCACTTTTTCTAGAATGAGTCCGCGAACTTAATTGTCCAACTTCATATGCTCACTGTAATAGAGTAAAAATTGTGGACTCCTGGAGCCGGCCCGGTGACTCAGGTAGTTAGAGCTCAATGCTCCTAACTCCAAAGGCTGCCGGTTCGATTCCCACATGGCCCAGTGGGCTCTCAACCACAAGGTTTCCAGTTCAATTCCTCGAGTCCCGCAAGGGATGGTGGTCTCTGCCCCCTGCAACTAAGATTGAACACGGCACCTGGAGCTGAGCTGCCACTGAGCACCCGGATGGCTCAGTTGGTTGGAGCGCATCCTCTCAACCACAAGGTTGCCAGTTCGACTCCCGCAAGGAATGGTGGGCTGTGCCCCCTGCAACTAGCAACAGCAACTGGACCTGGAGCTGAGCTGCGCCCTCCACAGCTAAGACTGAAAGGACAACAACTTGACTTGGGAAAACGTCCTGGAAGTACACACTGTTCCCCAATAAAGTCCTGTTCCCCTTCCCCAATAAAAATATTTAAAAAAAAGAATTGTGGACTCCTGACTCTTTGGCCTCTGTTGAGAACACCAGCCACTCCCCATTTCTAACCCCTATGAAGTGGTTCATTAATACCACCAGCAAGTGGAATGCAAAAAAAAAAAAAAAAAAAAAAGATTTTTTTTTAACCCTTCGTTATTTTCTGGGGAAAAAAGAAACTGCTCATAGCAATAAATTAGAAAAGAGATGTAAGGACAAATAAGTTAATAATGACCCATAATTTATACTAGACAGCTGTCCTGGAGTTTTCCAAAAGTCACTGTTAGGGGGAAAAGTAGAGTGATTGTTTTTAGATTGAAAAAGACTAAAGATTTACATAGCGACCAAATGTAATGCGTAAACCCTGATCCACTGATGGATCAAAAACAGATAATCAGGTAGAAAAGATTTTTTGAGGGGGACATTTTGAATATGGATAGTAAATGAATATTATGGAGTCATTGCTAATTTTCTTAGATCTGATAATGAAACAAAAAAGTTTGTGCACATAACCACAAAGAAACAAAGCGTATATGGTAAAATGTTAAGTAGTGGTGAATCTGGATAAAGGCCACATGGGTATTCATTATACTACTCTTTTAACCTTTCCTTCGTGTTTGAAAATTTTTTTTAAAAAGTTGGAGCTATATCTACCCATGATCATTCTAGTGAAAGGTAGCCACTGTTAACGACATTTGTATATAGTTATGTATATCACAAATACATGTTTCAAGTAAAATTCAGTTACATATACATAATTTTGTAATCTCTTTACATCAATATGCCTACATTTTATTTTTAAATTCTTTAAAAAACGAAACTGAGTAACACAAGTTTGCAATGTCTTATTCTGTCTCTGTATTGTTAGCATTTTCTGCCATTAAATACTTACAGAAAAACATAACTATTAATGCTACCCAGTAATCTACCATATGACTGTCATAATCTACTTAACCATTTTCTGATTTATGGCTTCCACACTAATAAATAACTCATTATGAACAACTTTACACGAATCTTTGTTTTGAGTACCTTCTGTGCTTAATAAAATATTTTACCACATGCAGGTAGCTGGAAACTTTTCCAAATCTATGGTAGAGTTGCCTTTTTTGACATACAGTTGCTTGCTATGCCCCTGGACAGTTAGTCAAGGGGCAGTAAAAGAAATGGCCCGAAGACAACTGAGTGTGCATTTGCTGACACATGTTGTAGAAGGCACTGTCAATACTGCTTCCAGGCTTTTCAATGTAGATGAAGTCTCTCTGATGAGTCTCTTCAACAACTTGTTACCCGAGGAAATAGTTCTCACTGAACATCACTGACAGGCGCCTTCCTCCTAGCAGAGCTTTTCGGAGACTTTGATTTTATATTTCTATTCCTATAGACTTTTAGGCTATAAATGGAATAAATGGTCACCCTTCTGACCAGCTTCAGCATTGGGCCCACATGGACTCCCATGAAGAAAATAACTCTAAAAAGCCCTTAAATGCAACTTAAGCTTTTACTGAAGTCTCCCAAAGAGATAATTACATTGTATGACACACAGGTTGATGTCCCTCAAATCCCCTCCCCACTTCCATTCCCACATCTCCCAGGCATGATTGTGGACCCTGAACCCATCCCCCAGAACTCCCTCAACCTCCTTTGGTCTGGATTTCTCTCTTCTCCCCTGTTTCCTCTCACGTTTGAGCCCTCCACTACTTTCAAAATCGATTTCCTTCTTCTGTGACTGACTTCCTACCCTTCCTGATGAAACCATCCTGCCTCTATTGATGCCTCCAGTTTTCTTCTTTGCCTCCTACATGGACCCTCCACCCATAGAGGCCTCAAAGCCAAGCTGGACAAGAGAACAGGATGGGTGGGGGAGGAGATTTAAATATTCTATATTAATATTTGTCCTGTCAAAGTCATGTCACATACAAACTTTCTCAAACACTATCTGAAAAGGGGTAAAGTAGAATCATTCATTCCACCAATACTTATTGGTGCCCAGTCCTGCACCAGGTGTGGGTATCGGGTAAATAAATGCACACATTGGTTTACCTTCTGGGTTTGTGGAGAAAGATACTAAACCTAGAGTGAGAAAACTACCATATTGATATGATAGAGAAGTGCTTTCTCTCATTTTTACATTACAGTACATATAGAAAAGGATCATATTAGTTCTGAAATCTAGATTGTGTATGTGTGTATATATACGTACATATGAAAGATTTTCTTCTGTCCTAACAAGATAATGGTTTAAAAATTCTTAAAAGTCAATCTTAGTGGGGTGGAGTAAAGATGGCAGTGTAGAAAAATCATGGGCTCACCTCCCAGAGACACACTAAAACTACAACTATGTGTAGAGCAACTCTTTCCGGAAAGGACTGAAGACTAGTAGAACAGCTATGCCGTAGCTGAGACAAAAAGAGAAAGCCATATCAAGATGGGTAGAAGGGGCAGGTGCAAGGTCTTTTCAGAACCCACACCCCTGGAGCTCAACCTGCAAGCAGGAGAGATATCACAAATGTGCATCTCCTCCCTGAGGAGTGAGGGGTTTTAGCCCCACATCACGTACTCCAGACTGGGGGACATGCACCAGGAAGATCAGCCCCTATAACATTTGTCTTTGAATATCAGTGGGGTTTATGTCCAGGAGAACCAAGGGGCTGTAGGAAACTGAGATCTTCTCTTGAAAAGGTCATGCACAGACACACTTGCAGTCCCAGCACAGAGGCAGCAGTTTGAAAAGCACCTGGGCCATATGTGAAGGAGATTCATTGACTAATTTTAGGGCAAATGATGGCAGGGCAGAGGTCTATAGGAGCCATCTCTGGGGATGGAGGTGCTGGTGGGTACCATTTTGTTTCCTTCCCTCTGCCTTGCTAGCATGGTGCTGGTGAGTGCCATATTTGGTACTTTCCATCTACCTTTCGGACACCTGTTGGTTTCACCCCAGTGGCCCTCCTCTGGCTGGCAAAACTCCACCACAGCGTCCTTCCTGGTGCCCCCCCACCACAGACCCCATCTTGCCACTCCTCGTGGGTGGGTTCTGCCACTCCCAGTGACCCTCCACCAAAACCCCTGCCCCACCACTTTTGGTGGGTGGGCTAAACCAGTACTGGCAACCCTCCACAGCAGCCCATGCCCCATCAGAACCAGAGGGTGTGAACCCTTCACACAGGGGATGTCTCTTGAATACCTGGCACTAGAAGCCAGGTATTTCAATGAAAGAAATGTGAATTCAGAATTAATGTAAGGTGAACCCTCAAAGTATTTGGGACTTGTGTGTCTGAGCCTCATAGAACTGAAACAAGCAGAAAGGCAGTTAGGAGCAGTATTCCATCCCCAGGCGTCACACGGACAACAGACTGAAACACACCCCAGCAGTCCAGTGACCACTCCTTTAAAACTGGGAGAGACACCTGTTTCATCTAGTACATAGAAATGAACACAGAGATCAAGTAAAATGAGGAAACATAGGAGTATGTCCCAAATGAAAGAACAAGATAAAACCCCAGGAAAAATCCCAAACGAAATGGAGATAAGTAATCTACCTCGTAAAGAGCTCAAAATAATGGTCATAAAATAGGACTGATCTAGGGAGAAGAACAGATGAACACACAGAAATCTACATCAAAAAGATAGAAAATATAAGAAAATTCCAAACAGAAGTCACAGAGCTAAAAAGTTCAATAATTGAACTGAAAAATACACTAGAAGGGTTCAACAGCAGACTGGATGAAGCAGAAGAACAGATCAGTGAGCTCTAAGACAAAACATTGGAATGCACACAAACAGAGCAGCAAAAAGAAAATTAAAATAAGTGAAGGTAGCTTAAGAAACCGATGGAAAAACATGAAGCAGATTAATTTTTCCTTATAAGGGTCCAGAAGGAGAAGAGAAAGAGAAGGAGTAAGAAAACTTATTTGAAGAAATAATGGCTGAAATTTTCCTCAACCTAGTGAAGGAAATATACATCCAGATCCAGGAAGTTAGAGAGTTCCAAGTTAGGTCAACTAAGAGATCTACACTTAGACATATTAAAATTAAAATGTGAAAAGATAAAGATAGAGATTCTTAAAAGCAGCAAAAGTATACAACTTGTCACATACAAGGGAAACCCCATGAGGCTACCAGAATATTTTTTAATAGGCATTTTGCAGGCCAGATTTTATTTTTGTCATTAACATTTATTTCAATTAAAGAAATGTGAATTCAGAATTAGTGTAAGGTGAAACATCAAAGTATTTGGCAAAAGAAATGCTATTAAGAGTGTGATTAAATTGTTTGTGGTACCTGTGTTATGTACTACAGGCATTAACAAAATAAAAAGCACATTCTGAAGAGAATCAAGTTCTGATAAATTCTGGTTTGTAAAAGTCAATTTAGTGGTACAGCACCCCTCCCCCTGCCCCCCTGAAAGAAGCAATTTTTCTTGTTACCAGCAGTTGCATATTCAAAGTGCTGGAAAAAAAAACCTTCCAACCAAGAATACTCTGTCCAGCAAGGTTATCATTCAGAATTGAAGGAGAGAGTTTTTCAGACAAGCAAAGGAATCCACTAAATTGGTCTTATAAGAAATATTAAGGGTATGTCTTTAAGCTGAAAAGAAATGGCACTAAATACTAAAAAAATATGTAAAAACTAGTGAATTAATCACTTTTAAAACTGGCATGAAGGTTAAAAGATAAAAGTAGTCAAATTAACTAAAACTTCAATAATTAGTTGAAGGGTATACAAAATAAAAGAAGTTAAAATGACATCAAAAATATAAAATGTGTAGAGAGGTAAAAATGTAAAGCTTTGGAATGTGTTCAAATTTAACCTCCTATCAACTTAAAATAGATTGTTATATACATTGGATGCTATATGTGAACTTCATAGTAACCACAAAGCAAAAACTTATAATAGATACAAAAAAGAAAATGAGAAAAGAATCTAAACATGTCACTAAAGAAATAATCAAACCACAAGGGAAGAGAGTAAAAAAGAAAAGAAACAGAGAGGAACTACAAAATCATCCAGAAAACAATTAACAAACTGGCAATAAGTTCATACCTATTACTTTAAATGTAAATGGACTAAATGCTCCAATCAAGATACAAAGACTGACTTAATGGATATAAAAACAAGACCAATATATATACCACTTACAAGAGACTTACCTCCTTGTAAATGGATGATATATGATATTCCATGCAAATGGAAACAAGAAAAAAAGCTGGTGTGTCTACACTCATATTGGACTAAATAAACTTTAAACAGAGGCTGCGATAAAAGACAAAGACTGGCATACATAATTATAAAGGGACCAATCAAGCAAGAAGAGATAACATGGGTAAATATAATATATATTCATTCAACTATAAAAGCAAACATTAGCAGACCTAAAATTAAAAATTGACAGCAATCTAATACTAGTAGGGGATTTTAACATCCCACCTACATCAACAGATAGATCATCTAGACAGAAAATCAATATGAAAACATCAGCCTTAAGTGACACATTAGATCAGATGGTCCTAACAGATATATTAGAACATTTCATCCAAAAAGAGCAGCATACACATTCTTCTCAAGTACACATGGAACGTTCTACAGGAGAGATCTCATGTTAGGCAAAAAAACAAATCGTAATAAAATAAGAAGACTGAAACCATATTAAACATTTTCTCAGGTCAAAATGTTATGAAACTAAAAATCAATCAAAAAGAAAACTGGAAAACATCACAAATATGTGGCAACTAAACACCATGCTACTGAACAACTACTGGGTCAATGAAGAAATCAAAGTAGAAATCAAAAAATACCTTGAGATAAATGAAAATGGAAGTACAACATTCCCAAATCTATGGGATGTAGCAAAATCAGCTACATGCCCACCTCTTCCACGATGGTCCCTGAAACTTAGAGAGGTCATTCTGGGTATTCAATTTACAAGCAGAGACCACAGAAATGGTAGAAGTAGCAGCAGGCCAGGATACCTGTAACCTAATATGAGAGAAAGAATAAAGAGCAACTGTTGTTACTATGTCCCCTAAGATGCAAACCACGATGAGCTGGCCACTATACAAACACTCCCTTGCTCAGCTAACAAATAATCTAAAGCAATCCTACTGTCGAAGAACCCACGTGCTAAGGACTGTAAGGTGGTCTGTTGGAGTCTTAAAGCTGGAGCAGAACGGGCCAAATACCTGACTAAACAGGTTAAATTCCATAACATGATTATTTGATAAGATTTATGAAAACAAGAGAAAAATAATGGTTAATGATCAGAGCAAATTATAAACCAGTTTCTGAGTTTGTAGGCTAGAAGCTTTTGTAGTCTGAAATCTCTCTGAGGATGTCACCAGGTGCTCAGGTAAACTCTCTGTGTGGCTTACACAGTATTAGCCATTGAGATTGTTTAAACATGAGCTGTTGTGGCGATTTCTCTGGAATTTATATCATGTTGTGTAGCTGCAGTTTGCAATTGTTAGGTTCAGGAAAAGGGCAGTTTTAGTTCTCAGTAATGAGTCACTAGAAGAATTCAGGATCCAATCCAGTTTACAAGAAGTAAACAAAACTCAAAAGATAATGGACAGCGCTAGAATCTAATGTCCACAAAGGCATATTATAGTTCCTATTGAAACATAATTTTCTCTGTAAAGTCATCCCCATTTTTACCAAAGATAGCCAAGTTAAGATTAATTCATCTACAAAATAAGTCTAGCATTAATAAACTTGGCCTGATTATTTGTATAAATCTAGCAAGAATAGTAATTAACCATATAGTCACCTTTAAATCTGCTTGGCTGAAATTTTCCTAAGGAATTTTCAGATTGAACTTTAAATAGTCTCTCAAGGCTAAGAAGTGAAGGCAAGGACTTGCCATCAGGGGATGCCTGCAATACCTATAGTTTTGGGTGAATTCCTCTCTCCTCAATTTCTCAACGGTTCCTGAGGTTCTTTCCTCTAATTATAACAAGTGCAGTGGTATTATCTCTATCAGTTAACATGTACGCATATAAGGCTAAGGCTCACCACATTGTTACCAAACGAAAGTCCATGTACCTGAGACTTTGAAAGGCTAACACTCAAAATGTCAAGGTTTGGAGTAAGGAAAGGTTTATTGATCAAGAAGGTGCCAACCAAGATGGTGGGAGACCTACTGGTGCCTCAAATCCATGCTGTTTGCAATTCAGCAAACAAGAGTTTTTAACAGGCTGGGGAAACAGTTATGCAGAAGTGCTGGTGGGGCAAATTCTAATTGGAGGACCTTGGAACTTGGCCAATTATGGTAAAGGGGCGTCAACACTGGATCTTCCTGGACAATGGA
Organism: Rhinolophus sinicus; assembly: GCF_036562045.2. Lineage (NCBI taxonomy): Eukaryota > Metazoa > Chordata > Mammalia > Chiroptera > Rhinolophidae > Rhinolophus > Rhinolophus sinicus. Next base: position 64,377,101 of record NC_133755.1, on the reverse strand, counting down.
CCCATGGCTTCTGAAAGGGTTCTGGAGTTCAAGTTCTGGTTATGTCTTGGTCCTTTGGTTCTGGGGGGAGGGGGTGAGACTTTGGTTCTGGGTGCAATTGGAGGTCACATTTCTCTCCTCTGAGCATGCCCCAGCTTCATGATTTACGGTCTTGGTCTGTTGTTTTTGAAAAGCAACTCAGTATCTCATCAAACAGGATTGTTTGAGCTGGTTCTGTGGTTATAGGATTACTAAAACTTCTGCACAGTGAAGAAAACCACCAATAAAATGAAAAAGGCAACATATTGAATGGGAGAAGATATTTGCAAATGATATATTTGGCAAGTGGTTAACATGCAAAACATGTAAAGAACTCACGCAATTCAACATGAAAATAACCCAGTTAAAAACTGGGCAGACGACCTGTATAGATATTTTTCCAAAGAAGGCATTCAAATGGCCAATAAGCACATGAAAAGATATTCAACATTGTAATAATCAGAGAAATATAAATCAAATCCACAGTGAGATATCACCTCATACCTGTTAGAATGGCATTATCAAAAAGAGAAGAAGCAACAAGTGTTGGCGAGGATGTGGAGACAAGAGAACCCTTGTGCACTCTTGGTGGGAATGTAAATTGTTGCTGCCACTATTGAAAACAATGTGGAGATTCCTCCAAAAACTAAGAGTGGATCTACCATATGACCTAGATATTCCACTTCTGGGTATTTATTTAAAATTTTAAAGAATATGAAAATACTAATTTGAAAAGTTATATGCACCTCTATGTTCACTGCAGCATTAGTCACAATAGCCAAGATATGGAAACAAGTGCTAATGATAGACAAATGGATAAAGATGTGGTACATATATACGATGGAATATTACTCAGCCATAAAAAAGAATGAAATCTTGCCTTTTGTGACGACGTGGATGGATCTTGAAGGTATTATGTTAAGTGAAATAAGTCAGACAGATGTATGATTTCACTCACATGTGGAATCTAAAAACAAAACAAAACATACAAATGAACGAAACAAAAACCAACTCATAGATACAGAGAACAGACTGGTGGTTACTGAGGGGAGGACCATACGGGGGAAGGAGAAAGGGATGAAGGGGATCAATTGTGTGATGATAGATGGTGATTAGACTTACAGTGGCAAACACTACGCAGTGTATATAGATATCACATTATAATGTTGCAAAATACATATAATCTTGTATACCCATTTCACCACAACAAAAAAGCGAATCTTAAAAACAATAAAACAATCATTAAAAACAAAAATTTTAAGCCCTTAGATTTAAAAAAAAATTATAAAAGGAAAGAATTGAGCAAGCTTAAACTATCAGAACTTTGTAAACAGAAAAACAATTATTTTACATATGAGTAAATTTAATTTTCAATTTGGTCAGTAAACATAGAACTTTAATTGTTCATTTTTAAAAGTTTGACTTCTGAGGGGAAAAGGCTAATTGGCTAAGGTTTCCAAATAGAAAACAGAACATGAATCATATGTAAAATCAAACTAGTAGAATACTACCAGGTATTTATTTACCTGAACGCTGAGAGCTACTCCTGGGAAGGAGGGGATTGTTGGAGCGTTGCTGTGGAGTGTGAAATGAAAGGATCTGAAGTCAGAATGAATAGCACCTGGGAGTTATGACCCTGGACTGGGCTTTATGACCCTGTTCCTCACTTTTTTTTTTATCATCTTAGTTTGCTTTACCAAGCAGACCTTCAGATTCCTTATCTAGAGAGTAAAACTAATCATTGTATCTACCCTACCTGATTGTCGTAAAGGTTAAACAAGAATATGCACGAGACACACTTGGCACCATGCTTAGCACACAGGAAGTGCTCATAAAGGATATCAGCTTTGGCACATTATCATTTACATATGGAAGTAAGGTCTTTGATTGTACTTAAAACAGATAGTTTTATAATAAGCAGTAATCAGATTGACTAAATAAAATAATATTTAAGGGTGATTCACTCTATCCATTAGTTATCGGTGGATTTCGGTTCCTATTGTCCACCTCTGACATGAATTTGTGTAAAATAGTAGCTTTAAAACGCAATTGGGAGAAGCTCAAAGGATACCTGAGCGAGGCCTGGCATCAGCAGAAGGGCCTAGAAGACACAGCTGCCCTCTGCAAGGACAATGCTCCTGAATCCCCAGGAAGGGAATTAGTGCCAGCGAGCACGTCTGCAGCCTACACCTGCAGTTCCCACGCATGCATCAGAATTGCCTGGAGAGCAGGTCGGAAATGCATGCTGTCCAGAGCCGCTGGGGAGCTGGACAACTGTAAGTCTCCCAGGGGATTCTGATGAGTCCCACATTCAAACCCCATCATGCTTTTATAAAGCATTCCATCAGGGTGAAGGGAAGTACAGAGTGAGGTGGGGGTGAGAAGAACACTGGGGAAGAAGAGCTGAGCACCCCAGAGACTTCAGCTGCATGGAAGTAACAGCTTGGGCATAAAAAGTGAGGTGTTTGATGATCACTGAGACTCTGAGATGTCTTCCTAATCGAGAGGGGATTCAGCTGTGCTAACAGGGCAAGCTAGCCCAGTTTATGGGAAGAAATTTCTCTGGCCTAGTTGCACTTAAATGTTGAGATGCCTCCGGCTCTGTAGGATCTCTTTTCAATATACCCCCTGCCCCACCCCGTGGCCTCTTCCAGTCCCAGGGCCTCATATGTCATCTGCACTCTGATGACTCTAAAATCCACAACATTCCTGAGTTCCAGAGTTGTATCTCCTCTGGGGGCCCGATAGCTCTGCAGAGATGTTATAAAGGTAAATCAAACCTGACATGGCCAGATGAGAAGTTCGACTGCTTCTGCTCAGTCTCTCCCAGGTGTCTTTGAGGAGCACTATACATATACTATACATACATAGTAACTCATGCCAAAACTCTATCATTCTTGAATGCACTTCCCCTCACACTCAGTGAATCCTGTCCCCATTACCTCTGAGCTCAACCTCAGACCTGACCATCTCTCAGCATCGCCAAGGTTATATCCCAGAACAAACCGCCATGGCCTCTCCCCGGGACACTTGCAGTGGCTTCCTCACCAGCATCCCTGTTTCTACTCTTGCCTCCTGTGCTCTACACAGCAGCCAAGCAGGTCTTTAAACAGCACACTAAGTTACTCGCCAGTGGCGTTCACCCTTAAAAAAGCTCAAAGTCTTTGATTCCATGGTGCGAGGCCCTACAGAACCAGGCTCACCACCATCTCCTTCCACACGCTGCTGCTCATTGACTATGTAGGAGCCAGAGGAGGTCACACTGGCCTGCCCCTGCCCTCCAAAGAGCCAGTCTGTCCCAGGCCCCTGCACTTGCTGTCCCTCTGAGATCTCTCACACCTGCCTTCTTTTCATCATTTCAGGTCTCTGCTCAAATCACACCAACTCAGAGAGTTTTCTCTGGCACAGGTTACTCTTAGTCACTCTCTATTTTATCTTCTCCATGGCACTTGGTACCTGAAATCATTCACTTACATGTGCATTATCTGTTTAGACCACTCGAATGTAAGTTTTTTAAGGGCTGCACGCTGTTTTGTCCACGGCTATATCCTTTCTTCCCTTTCATCACTGGGTCCATTTAACTGTTCTGTCTCAAAGCCAGAATCTATACTGTGAAGCCCAGCTCAGCTGCTTTCCCCTCCAGGTCAGATGGCTGATGCAACCAGCTGGTATATAGATCAGGAAGAGGACAACACAATGTTCCATTTTGGCTTTGAACAAATTGCCACAAACCACTGGGTTTTTCTTTTCTCCTCAAATGGAAGATTCCAAACTGGTGTAGTTTAAACATATAGTTTGAAGCAGCTCTTCCAGATACCTGTTTTCCTTGGCTTGCCATATCAAGGAATAGGCATGGAATGCAGAAAACCAGTCAGTGGCCAGTGGACCTCACCAATTCTTCCTAACTCCAGCTGCCCTTTTCCAGGCTGACAATGGAGCCCTTTCCCTCTCTAGGGCTCAGGGCCTGTGCTTTCTTTACCCCATTCTCAGGGTTGCATGTGACTTTCGCGGGCCCAGGGAATTTCTGGCTGCCTGGGCCCCTTCCTCCATAGAACAATTGCCAAAATCATATTCTACGATGATATTGGTATAAAGATGAATATAATCCAGGCTTGATTAATTATTATATTCATTATTATTATGTTACTTTTCTTCTGATTTTAAAAGAAATTAAACTTGGAATATGTTCTTGGGACCTTAAAACAAATATCATGGGGCCTGGGTATTGTGATGGGTTGTCTGGTGGAGAAGTCAGCTCTGCTTACCTTCCCCCTGTGTGGCCACATACAGGTAGATAGTTGCTAAGAAAAGAAGAAAACTTCTGTTTGATAGAATATGATCTAAACCCAACTTGAGGGTATATACGGAGGTGAAGGCCAGCTCAGCCCAGGACTAAACTCCCACAGACCTCCTTCCATCCTAGGGTCTCCTGAAACCCTCCCTCACCTTGTACCCACCACCTGACATTTCACTTTCAGACCTTTAACTAAAGCAGTCTTCCTTTAAGCACAGCACAGAATCGTTTGGTGGAGGAGAGGTGCTTAAATGTAAATTCTGAGTGCCACCCAATTAGAAATCTTCAGGATTCTGCAGCATTAATAAGCAATGTGTTGAAGCTTAGACTCACTGAAGTTTGAGAAAAGCTCGTTGAAGTCTAATGCACATATTGCTTAAAGATGTTATCAGGCATTGAAAAAGATCTCTCCTTAATCCCTCCAACGGCCAGTCTTAACGTAGAGGAGAACTAGACAGAATGACCAGCAAGGGATGAGAGCTCCCATCAGATACCAAATCCAATAGGTTCCTCTGAGCTGTGTGACAGGGTGACTCATGCACCCTCTGAAAGCTCCAGCTTCTTCTTCTCAAACGGAATAATAATAAAACCTACGTCAACGGGCTGGGGATCAATTGTTAAGATGGCAATACTTGCCAAATAGACCTACAGATTTATCGTGACCACCTTCAGACACCCCGCTGACGTCTTTGTAGAAATTGACAAGCTCATTCTAAATTACAAGTGGAATTGCAAAGGAACCAGAATGTAAGGATCTGAGAAGTCTGTATTTTGGGAGCGGGCCCTCACCTGATCATGCTGGCAGCCTGATGTTGGACTTCCAGCCTCCAGAACTGGAAGAAATACATTTCTGTTTATAAGCCACCCAGTCGACAGAATTTTGTTATAGCAGCCCACAGGGACTAAGACAAAAGTGTCCTAATGTTGACAATGGTGACGGTTGCGCAACCCCATGAACTAAAACCACTGAATTGCATTCACTTGAATAAGAGATTATGTGGTATGTGAATTATATGAGTATCTCAGTGAAGCTGTTAAAAATTGGAGCAGGTGAGGAGAATCTATGGCTGCATCCAATGCTTCCCTGGGTCTGCTGCCCAAAAAAGACCATTTCAGAAGCACTGACCTAAGCAGATTTCTATGGGGGCACCATGAATTTCAAGGCCTGGCCACAGGGATGATTATTCCTTTAGCAAAAATTTATTTGCATCTCTCACTTCACAGACATGTATGTAGGTCAAAATTTGATGCTGTCAACCCTCAAGCTGGGAGGCACAGAAAGAAACGAGCAGCCAGAGGCTACAGGTCTGATTGCAGCCCGCCACTGTGCACACTCACCAGTCAGCTCTGACCTGTCCCAAGTCAGCCGCTTCTTGTGGTTGACATCGTTTTATTTGAACTTTATACTGACTTCAGAGCCCTTGGGCACTAGAACAAGCTATTTCATATTTCATCAATATGAAATACTGAACTTTGTCCCCACTCCATTCTGAGCCTGAGTTTGGCATTCTGATCTTTACTAAAAAAAAAAAAAAATTTCCTTCCAGCAGTGTGTTATCACTGTGACCATCAAAGCAGCACTTACAACCTGGCAGTGGTTCTCAACCTGGGCTACAGCTTAGAATCATCTAAGGAGCTTTTAAAAAATAGCAATGCCTGGGCTCCGGATAAACTGAAACAAAATCTCTTTGGGGGGGTAAGACCTGGGTATCTGAGTTTTTTTACAAGTCCCACAGGTGATTCTAACACATCATGAGGGCTGAGAATCATTCTATCTAGGCAGTGAGACAATGCAATTCCTCCACTTAATTGAAGATCTATAAGAATTTGATATCCTGGGCTGGCCAGTTAGCTCAGTTGGTTAGTGAGTGGTTTCTCTTAACAACAAGGTTGCTGGTTCGATCCCCACATGGGCCACTATGAGCTGCACCCTCCACAACTAGATTGAAACGACTGCTTGACTTGGAGTTGATGGGGCCTTGAAAAACACACTTAAAGTAAATAAAAGTTTAAAAAGAAAAAAAAAAAAGAATTTGACATCCCAAATGTAAAGTCTCAAAGCAGGGGTCCACATACTAAATAAGGCCATTATTGTGTATAGTTCTAATGGGACATAAGCCACCATCTAATCCAATCTTCGTTTTCAGATGTGTAAATAATGCCCAAAATATGAGGTTCTTGCCAAGGCTATCTGATTTTGCCCTTGCCCTCAGAAGATTAGGGTGTTTTCTCAGGCTGGACCCTGAAGCAGGGTACTGTGTCCCCCTGCCCCCTTGTCATTAACCCAGCCCGAAAACAAGGTGGCTATTCCAGAACAGTCCGGAATGTGGCTACTCTTCTAGCTATGCTTCTCCTCACCTAACTCGGAAGCCTTGTTTGAATCTGATAAACACAGTCCGATGACAGACAGTGGCCTAGGAGGGCTAATGCAGCTGCGATGAGATTGCACAAAATTTGCCACCTGATCAAAATATCAGCTGCTCCCAAACTAAATGGGTGTAATCCAAATGCTAGAATAAATGCCTGAAATATTAATGGATTTCATTACTAAAAGCTTTTTCACAAAGACTTTTAAGTGCACACCAGATGGTATTTAAAAGGATATTAAAATCTTTCTGTGAAAATGTGAACTTTCTTTTTTGTAGTCACTTCAGCTTTTTTTTTTCCTTTGATGCCCCCTCCAAAAAAGGCAAAGTCGAACATGTTTGTTCAGCAGCTAAAAGCCGTCATACCAGAAATTCCACCCCATCGAGGCTTATGGAACACGAAACGTGTGATTTGTTTCCAAAGCAAAAGACTCATAAAAGCCAAAGATTGTGCAGCGACATGCTGGGTGTTTGTAATAAATAATAAGAGTAGGGCTACCTCAGCAGGCAGGTATTAGAGCAAAGATCAAATCACAGAATGGTAGTGCTTGTATTTGCTCACAGGGCACCTTTTTCTAGTCTGTTTTACAAGGTCTAGTCCTTTATGTCTGTCTAGTCCCAGACATAAAAAACAGGATTGCCTAGCCACACAAGTAGTAGTAGAACTAGGATACAGACATAACATTCTCCCTATTCCAGTGTTTTCCTCACAAATATCAATCTACCTCGTTTTTATTCTCAGTGTGTTTTATTACACATTTTACATTATATGGAAATTATATTCCCCTCAGTAATATGTGCTGGATGCTTGTTAGTGGGCCCTCATTGCAGAGACTATAAGTCTCATGGAGGCAGAAGACGTGTGGCTGGTAGAACTACTAAGAGTCTCCTGGGCAGGCAGCCGCCCTGCTCTGGTTCCTGCCAGAGAAGACCGTCAATCAACATGTCCCAAATTCAACTCTTCTCTCGGGGCCATCTTACCACATAATCCATTCAAACTCAAAATCCTGTGCAGCCAGCTAGCGTGCTTAGTAATCTAGGCAACACGTTTACTTGAGAGAATGCAAGGAAGTTCTGTTGCTCAAGGTAAAATATTCTACAGCAGCTTTAGTGAGCCATGTGTGTGGGAAGTGTGGTAGACATGAGGATAGCAGACAAAGAAACCACATGGTTAAACATGATTTTCACACTGGATGAGCTGAGAAGCTTGCAGCCATGATGTGAGGAGCAGAACTTGGGGACCCTGTGGACTCACTCATCTGTGTCTTAGCATATTCCAAACAAGTTTTTGAAGAGAATCTTGGTCCTCCTTGCTGGATGTGTCCTCTTTCTTAGAGGAGTTAATTTATGCCAAGGCCAGTTGGCTACAGGCCAGAGGCAGCCAAGGGCAGAGCCTAGAACTGCCTCTTGGCTCAGTGCTCATTCATGGTTGGAATGGAGGGCATATGGTCCACTAGCCCTGTCTCCCATCTCTGCGCCGTTCCCAAGGGCAGTGCATTCCCATTGGTCCTTTTCTTATTGGGTGCAGCCATTCTCAGCATGTGAGGGGGACAGATGGGGGACCCTATCCCATGAGAACACTTGGCATCTGCAGCAGGTCTTGCATGCTTTGTAAAAAGCCAAGCCCCAGGAGTACGTCCTGTGCCTCAGCACTGATGTAAATCTAGGTACTGGATTGAACCAGCAGTGCACCTGCAGCAAGATAAGACCTTGAAACTCTAAACGCTTGTTTTTCTCCCCAGCACTTGCTGACCCTCTTCCTGGAAGCTCTGAGGCAGCCAGTCTGCCTCCAGAAGAATCGGGGTTACCACAGAAGAGCTACAAAGAGGACTGTTGTGATCTTTACTTCCAAGACTCCAAAAGGAAGCAGGGCACAGAGTTATGCCAGGAGAGGCACATGACTCTGGGTGCCCCATCCCCAAAGAGGTCCACTCTAAGAGCATAGAGTGTTAGACATGACCTTGGGGTAGGTGAGGGGATAATGAGAACTGAGTAGGGAGGAAGAAAGGGAAATGAAAGGCTGAGGATACTTTGGTGGGCAGCATCCGGGAGCTAGATAGCCTGGAGACCACCCACCCAACTCCTTCACTCAGTAAATACTTGGTGAGTGACTACCATGTGCCAGGCTCTATTCTGGGGACTCTGCAGTGAACAAAACAGACCAAAGCCTTGGCTCTCATAGGCTTACATTTCAGGGAGATGGGGAGAAGACAGACAATAATAAACACAGGCAAGGTTTTGCTGTCACACCTGTCCTCCTTGGTGAGGCCCATCCAGGGAGGCTCCCTGTTCTTCACTCAGTAGGATGAGGTCCTCTCATCTGAGTCCAGAGACCACTTGGGGTCCACGTGGTGCCTGTGAGCCCCACGTCCATTCCAGAAAGTGAAGGTTTCGATGCCAGGAAGTGATGGTGGGGTGAAAGAGAAAGTGCCAGTGCCTGGTCTTGGCAGGGCCTGGACAGGGGACAAATCCAATGTCCTTGGTATGATACCTGGCTCCCCTGACCACCTTCAATGATTACTTTATCCAACCTGTCCTTTGGCATTGCGCCATCCACTTTCATTTAGAGAGACGAACAGTCTCCCTGTGGGCTGGCTTTTCCTCCAGGATTCCTGCCATTCCTGAGGCTCTGTGAAAAGTGGTATATTTAGTAAGTGCAGGACCTTGATCACCTTATTGTGTAATTCTTCTTCCTGAGGACTCAGGAGAAAAATCTTTGCTTTCAGTGCCAGGAATGGCACTTCTGATCACTGCTGTGCATTTTATGTATGGACACTGTGAGTCACAAAACTGAAATCTAATCTTTAAATTGGCTGCTGGAAAGCTCAGAGCCCAATTTGTGGGCCCCCCAGCAAATGTACAGGACACCCAGCACATGCTTTGTGAACCAATTTACTCCTGGCTCATTTTTCCCCATTCATTTTCTTTATCCCACTTTCGTCATTTACCCATTTTTAACTTTATCTTATTGTATTGGATTGAATTAGTGAGGAAAACATAGATATTGCCTGTCCATTGTGTTCTATACATCATATTGCATGCATCAGGCATAGTGATAAACATGAGCTCTGCCCTCGACAGCTTTGTGCTATGTTCCACCAACTCCTGACCCTTTGGGGGAAATGCTCAAGCACTTCTATTACCTCTTTGCTATCTGCCACATAAAGATCCCTGCAAGATTTTGCTCAAGTACTGTCCTAATAAGCCCTCTCTGAAAGTCCCAGTAGGACTGACCTCTCTCTGTGCCCCCACAGAGCCCTAGACAGGGCCTGCCCCATCAGACTGTCTATGACCACGTGGAGCAGCCCAGCTGCCAATTGAATGCATGGGTGAACAAGCACATACCTTACTAATGAAAACATGGTGAAAAAGCCATCCCTGTAAATGCGTACTTCACCTTTAAGTGTAGCAATTATAAGATTAACACAGAAGAAGGGGATGGATATTGGGAGGGGAAGGAGGGGTTTAAGGGCTGTTTGTTAATAGGAGCTGAAATTTATTATATGCCAAAACTCATGTTAAATTCTTGACTCACAACATTACTAAGCGAAATCTCCATTTTACAGTTGTGGAAACTGAGGTTAGGCAATTTTTGAGGAGTGCGCCTGAGATGGGATTAGAAGGAAGGCATTCGGTAGTGTGGATTACAGAGGCAAGTTGATTCAAACCAACACATGGTGGCCGTCTGCTACCATTACACACAGAAGGACGTTTAGGGGAGAAGCTCGGATATGGAGGCAGAAGACCCCTTGGAATCAACCTTGAAGGAAGCAGGCGTGGGAAGCCAGAGGCAGGGTAGGGAGGCAGGGTCTCTAAGAAAGCCATAGTCAGGAGCTGGCTCGGACAGAGAAGAAGCTGGCTGCAGGAAACGGGAGAACAGGCAGATGGGGCATGGGGGGTGGGGGGGGGGGAAGGAGGAGAGGTGAAGGGAAGTGGCAAAGGCTCCGAGAGCAGACCAGAGGGTATGGAGAGCGACCTGCTTGCTGCCACCAGGCGTCAGAGAGGCCAACCGCCATGCAGATTTCAAGCCGTTTCCAGGCACTTTCTAGTCATTGCATGGCTTTTTCTCAGCAGGAAATTCAGAGCCCTGCCTGCCTGCCTTTCTGAGTGTGCCACCTCTCGGACAATACAAAAAGCAACAAATAAGAACCTGTTTTTGCTTCTGGTCGGGTCTTGCGTCCAGATGTGGGGACAGGGAATTCCATTCTTGGGGGCCCGGTCGGCATTGGGGTAGTTGGGGAGGCGCTGGGTGTCACCGATCTAGGGGCTGTCCACACCCTCCTGAGGCTTGGGGTGAGCGGCCGGCGCCAGGTTGTCTGCCCTCTGGTGGCGAAGGACAAGCCGCGGAGCAGCGCCGCTTGGAGGAGCCAGGAGTGCTCTGAGCCTCCCCTTTTGACCCTGGTGCTGTGCAGCCACCCTCTTCTGCGTTGGCCAGAAAGCCTCTGAAGGACCCCTACCGCGCGGTTCCCGGGGCCACCTGCCCTGAGCACACTCGGAACTACCGCGAGTCACTCTGCTTTTAGCACGGGAACTGCCAATTCCAGGCTGCTAGCAGTAATCAGATTTTGAATTTGGAGACATTGATCATTTTTGCGATAGACTCACTTTTTCCGGGAGAATCCCTAAAATGAAAGATTTGATTACCAAAAGAGGGGAAGGGATTAAGGATAAGTATCTGCTTATGGAGGAAAAGTAAGGCACCATAAATGTAAATGTGGTTGCTGCAGACAGATGTGATGAATTTAGTTTTGTGAATTGAGTGTCTCTTTAAACTGAGTGCTCTTGAAAAATTGGCACTCATCCTTCCTAAATATGGATTCTTTGGGCCCCTCTGTGAACCCCATGGTACTGAGATGCAGTAAGCTTCCTTGGGAAATGTGCTGCAAACTAACGGATACTGCCTCTGGCTACACCCTGCTGCTGGGGCCTGGGTCTCCCCAGAAGGACATGGACACCTGCTCTCAGTTATGTCAGGGGGACCAAACAGGCGGAGGGACTGGGGACTTCCCAGGTTGGAAGGAACTTAGTGTGGCAGGTGGAGCAGTCAGGTGGTCCTGGGCTAAGTACAGGCAGGCATTGCGCAGCTGAGGAAGTGACCATCCGCTCCATGCCTCAGGCTTCCAGGTTTGGCAAGTGAGAGGAGAGCCTTGTGCCCAAACTTTGGGACACATAGGAATCATATGGAGGCAAGCAGCCTGAAGAAATGTGCTCCGGGCACAGGGACATAGGAAGGGCCCAGGAGCAGCCAGCTTGGGAGCTGGAAGTGGGCAGAGTGGGTGTGGAGCCTGCAGATACTCTCTCCTGGGGGGCCAGAGGGACCTGGGGAAAGGCCCAAGAAGCCAGGACTTACTCCATGACCAGCTGGAAAGGTGTTAGGGTTTGCTCAGTGAAAGACCTCTGGCCTTACCTTGTGGCCCAACCGGGGAGGAGACACACCAGCTACAGTATTATACCAATTGTGACAGAAGGGTAGAATTCACATTTCTGTGGTCCAGCAGAGTCTATAATATAAAGTGTTCTCCATCTGCATCTCATTTAATCCTTTAAAACGAGGCCCAGGGCAGAGTAACATAATGAACCTGGGCAGAGAACTATACCTTTCTGTGGATGTTTTTTCTCTTTTGCAAAATGGGGCTGATGACACCCACCTTCAGAATCCTTTCGTGAGTTACGAAGATTAGACAGGTATGATTATTCACCATTTTTGTTACTAGGCTACTAACAAGCTGTGTGACGATGGTAAATTACATAACTGTATTAATCCTGCTAAACAGGGAATCTTCCAAGTTGTTATTTTTTAAAATTTCCCAAAGGCTTGTGGCCAGGAGAAAGTCCAAAATGGGGCTGAATGTACCAGTTGTTTCCGAGGGTAAGGATTGAGCTGCTTCTTCTCCACCACAGGGAACCCACTCTCTGAGAGGGAGGTGTGATCATAACACCTGGCTCCAGGACAAACTTGGAAAGCTTTGGGGTTTCCCAGGAGATCTGATTGGACAGAGAAGGCAAGGAAGAGACCTCACATTTGCTGTGTGTCTACTCCATGTTCATCAATTAACTCACAAGATTATATTTGGCTCCTGCCATGTGTCAGGTCTGTACTGTGCCCTGGGACTACAATGATGACAGGCCAGATAGAGGCCTGTTTTCAGGCAGCTTACAGTCTCGGGAAATGCACTACTCTAGTGTTTCCCAAACTGCAAGTACTCTATGCCACCTTCACAATTTCCGCCCTGTCTGCCTGATGCCTAATCTAGTAGCTTCCTAATGTTTTCCTTTAAATCAACTTATATTTTTACTATAAAAGAAAGCCAGCATTTTTCTAACACATTAAAACAAACACAAATATTAAAATAAAAAATATTCATTGTGGCCTACACCATAACTTATTTAATAACACCAGAGACACAAATAGCCTTTGGGAAACAATGAATTTGTAATGGAATGCTCATAATTCTGTGAGATTGGTTTTATCTTTCCCATTTTATAGATGGAAAAATGAAGGCCAAGACTTGAGGTCTTACATCAAGTCACCTAGCCAGTCAGTGACAGAGCTGTGATTCCAAGAGAATTCTGTGTGACTCCAAAGCCTATGTCCCTACCCTACCTCTGCTTGCTCGGAGGACACATTAGTCCCAGTACTCTGCCTCATGTGGCACATTTTGCACATGAGGGTGAGATGACTGCTTTGCCTTCTCACAAACTCTCAGTACAACCAGAGACTCAGGTTCCGTGGAACAAGAGTAACCTGTTCACAGAGAGCACATCTGACAGTGGCCTAATGCACAGAGTGCATCCAATGGGCCTATTTTAATTTCATGCTTAGTTTTTCAACTTCACTGGATTTTTTAAGGCAAAACAATTAATACACATGCCTGGCTACCCAGGGCTTCCCTCTAGTAATAAGCTGGAAGCCCGACCTCTTTAGGAGGAAATGTGCTGCTCTCAGAAGAATGAGGGATAGTAGGTTTGGATAACAGGAGAAGCAAAGCCAGATGTGTGGAGACCTGATGCTCTCACCAGCAGTGAGTCTAGCACTCTGCATTTCCAATTCACAGTTTTCAGGTTCAACAAACACCTGTAACAAGCCTGCTAAGTACGCTATGCCTGGTCTTATTTAATGTGTGAAACAACTCCATGAAGTAGGTATTCTTATCCTCATTTTTACAAATAAGGAAACTAGGGTTCTACAGAGTTACTCAACTTGCTCAGTGTTCCACAGCTAGCTAATTGGAGCAAGGTTGCTAGGCATGCTGCTTGTTCATTACCCAAATATAACATCTGTATTTTCATAAAGACATCCTATAAAACTTGAAAGAAGTTCCTTGAGCTAGTCTCAAGATTCCTTTTTTGATAAGAAGTTTTTTCCATTTCTATTTGTTATAAAATATCTTTATGTTATTTTTGTTCTGGAAGAATTTAATTGAGTATATAGTTCTAGACTGACAGTTTCTCAGTTCTTTAAGGATATTATTTTATTGTCATCTGACTTCATTTTGAGAAGTCTACTGTCAGTCTAATCATTAGCCCTTCAAAAGTAACATGTCTTTCCCTAGCTGCTTTTGAGATCTTGTTTATGTCTTTGATGATTTGTAGTTTTCTTAGGATGTGTCCAGCTGTGTTTTTATTACTATTATTACTTTGCTTAAGATTCCTGTGCTTCCATAATGTGAGGGGTTGGGTCTTTCATCAATTCTGGAAAATTCTTAGCCATTATCTCTTTAAATAACCCTCCTTAACCTCCCCCATTTTACTATCTCTTTCTGGAAATCTGATTAAATTTATGTTAGACTGTATCAATCTATCCTTTGTCTTTTAATTTCTCTTTTATATTTTTCCATATTCTTGTCTCTCTATGCTATTTCTATTTAATACATTCAAATCTATCTTCCAGTTCACTAATTTACTCCTAGGCTGTGTCTCATCTGTTGTTTAGCACATCTATTGAGTTCACTTTCATGTATAATTATTTTTTCATTATTTTGCATATTTTTCAAATATATCTGGTTTTGATAGTGTCTTTAGCTTTACTCATGTATAAAATCTCTTCATTAAAAAAAAACTCTTTCATTATTGATATTCATGGTTTTATATTCTGAAGTTGATAATTCCAATATCTGGAATCCTTGAAGTTCAGATCCTGCTGTTTGTTGTTTAATTGATTCTTCCTCCTGGTGTTCTGGTCTTCATTGGTCTAATTCTGAATTGTAAACTCAATTTGGCTGATCGAAACCTCTGGGAACTCTGAGGATCCTAAATTAAGGATTGGAACATGCTTTTTCAAAAGGGATTCACCTTTTCTTCTCTCAGCTATTGCATTACTTTCCTATTGTTATGGTAATAAATTACCATAACATAGTGGCTTAAAACAACACAACTGTATTATCTTATAACTCTGGAGATCAGAAGTCTGAAATGGGTCTCAAGGAGTAAACCCAAGATGTTGACAGGGCTGTGTTCCAGGCTGTTGCATTTTTTGGCTTATGACCCCTTTCTCCATATTCAAAGCCAGCGAAGCCAATTGAGTCTTTCTCACATCACATCACTCTGATAGATTTTGTGCTTCCCTGTATTTACTTTAAAGGACTCTTGTGATTACATTGATTCTATCCCAATCATCAAGAATAATCTCCTTATTTTAAGGTCAGCTGATTAGCAACCTTACTTCCCCTTTGCCATGTAACACTATAGTCATAGCTTTCAGGGATTAGGATGTGGTCCTCTTTGCAGGACCATTATTCTGTCTACACAGGCACCCTGCTCTGCTTTCTACCCAAGATTACTCAAAATTTCCTGGCTTAGCAGTTTATGTCCCACACAGGCAAGCTAAATCCAAACCTCAGAGATGTGTTAAAGGTTGGGTTATTGTTACAACCTTAGGATGGAGCTTTGTATTTCACCCAGAACCAAGGCCAACACAGGCAAATTATCT
The DNA here is from genome assembly GCF_036562045.2 of Rhinolophus sinicus. Taxonomy (NCBI): domain Eukaryota; kingdom Metazoa; phylum Chordata; class Mammalia; order Chiroptera; family Rhinolophidae; genus Rhinolophus; species Rhinolophus sinicus. The sequence continues at coordinate 64,361,494 of NC_133755.1, read as the reverse complement.
TGTCTCCTTCTTCTGAGGATGTACTTTTTTCATTGGGAGTGAAACTCTTTGGGGTTCCTAGCTTCATTAGTCCCAACGCCTCAGCTTGTGTGCACTTAAGGTCCTATCTCCTGTTCTCTAGAGCATCAGTTACAACCCTATGCTTGCGTCATCAAATGGCCTCCATGCTGCTGTGACTTCAGTGATCACCTGCCATTTTGAATTCCCATTTTCACTTCATTTTTGGTATCATAAGATTGTCCTTACTTCCCTGTGAGCTAAACTGTAAGGATGTTATGTACTATCCAAGATTTAGGTGTTTGTTTGTTTGTTTAAGCAGGAAGTTTTTGTTTTATTTTGAATGATCAAGCCTATATTGCTGAAAGCAGAAGTCTCTAATTTATGTTAACTCTTATCTTTTGAATATCATTGTAACCTCACAGTCCATTCATAGACTTAATTATAGCTGTTTCAATTATGCATACTTATTATTGAAATTATTATATTTACTGTTCTCAAATTGTTACAACTTTGAAACCAATCTTTTAAGGTGGTAACTTCATCCTTTTAACATGGTACCTGAGGTTTTAAAGCATCTTTGCTTTCTAGTAATAACAGAATATTTCAGACCTATCCAGATTATTTTCTTTCTCACAACATGGAATCAGCTATCGAGATACTCCCCCCTCCCCGACACACACACACACAAGGAGTCCTGATTCTTTTTAGTGGAGAGCAACACCTTGGATGCGAGAGGATCACATGAAAATTATTGATTAAAACTTCCACTCAAGATAATGAAGTAGGTAAACTCTGGGCTCTCTTCCTCCCATGATCACATCAAAATTACAACTAAATTGTAGAACAACCATCATTGAGAACCACCTTAAGACTAGCTGAACAGAAGTCCTATAACTAAGGATATAAAGAACAAGCCATGACGATCTTGGTAAGAGGGGTGAAGATGCTGAATGGGCTGGCCCCATACCCATGGTGTGGCAATTGAGAATCAGGAGGGCTAGCTCAGCTGCAGAGGTCCCCCCTGAAGAGTGAGGGGTCCCAGCCCCACATCAGGCTCCACAGCCCTGGGCACAAATGCCAGGAAGAGGAGACCCCATAACATCTGGCCGTGAAAACCAATGGGTATTGCATCTGAGAAAGATAAGGACTGCTAGAAACTAAGACATGCTGCTCTTAAAGGACCAGCACACAAATTTGTGTGCTCACAAACTCACTCGCTCTAAGCTCCAGATCATGGGCAGCAGCTCAAATAGTTCCAGGGACAGGGGAGGAACTAAATTGACTAACTTCAGGGCGAGGGCTGGAGGGACAGGGAAAGGGGCAACTCTCTCCAAGGATGGAAGCACTGACAGTTTCCATTGTTTCTTTGTTGAGCTCTCCTCCCACACATCAGGCCTGGTGTAGGTGGGCACCAAATCTGTGTTCTCTATTAACCTAGCTAACATCATTCACCCCACCTTGGTGATTCCCTGAGACCCTGATCTACCCAACTCATTCACCTTGCCTGAGCCTCTTTCAGCAGCTCCTCCACATAAGCAGCCTGCCTTGGTTTGTACTGAGAGGTAGCTGCCTTAGGTTTGTACTGCAAATCAAAAGAATAAAATCAAAAGCCTGCAAATCATATAATGACCCTTGACTTGCACTACAGACTATCTCAAAGGCCCATAAACCCCAAACAAAAAGCAGCCAGTCTTGGTAGACATTGTTGCTCCTGCCAAGTGGCCCCAAGCCCAGCACAAGTGGCAACTGGTATTAACTTGCATGATAATTCCCCTCAGGTGGCCCCAAGCCTGGAATAAGTGGTGGCCAGTCTTGGCCTATAACATAGCTCTGACTAAGTAGCCACAAGCTTGGCACAAGTGGTGGTTGGTCTCAGCTCCCATTGTAGGGCCTGTCAAAGGGTCCCAAGCCAGGGACAATTGGCAGCTGGCCCCAATTTGCAGTGTATCCTCTCCCAAGTGCCTCCAAGTCTAATACAAATGGCAACCAATCACAAATCAGTTTATAGCTCCTACCAAGAGGCCCCAAACCTAGTACAAGTGGAAGCTGATTTTGGCCTACACTAGAACCCCTTCCAAGAGGCTCTAGAATCAACATACCTGGTGGCTGGGTTCAAACCACACCAAAGCCATACCCAACTAACTCCACAAACAATACACCCAAAGGGTGAACTCAGCTGGCCCAGAGTCTCACTAAAGTTATTCCCGCTCCATGGTGTCAGCCCTGGCACAACCACTTGTCCACTGTATTCGCACAACTAGTCAGCCTGAGGGTTAATCCCACCCACTGATGTGCGACAGCAATTGAGGCTCAACTACAACACAACCCGCACAGGGGCACCCCTAAAGCACCTGGCTCAGATGATGAGGGAGACTGTGCCACTTGGTACCACAGGATACTTTCAATTAGGTTGGTGCAAAAGTAATTATGGTTTTTACAATTATTTTTAGCCTTTTAAACCGCAATTACTTTCGCACCAACCTAATACATAAGGCTACTCTGTCAAGACTGGAAGATGTAGCCAATCTACCTAACACATAGAAACAAACACAGGGAGGCAGGCAAAATGAGGAGACAAAGTAACATGTCCCAAATGAAAAAACAGGACAAAACCTAGAAAAAGAACTAAAAAAAATGGAGACCAGATAGAGTTCACAACATTGGTTATAACGATGCTCAGTGAACTTAAGGTAAGGATAGGTGAACTCAGTGAGAACTTCAACAAAGAGGTAAGAAACATAACAATGGAGATAGAAAACATAAAAGAGAACAAGTCAGAAATAAAAAATACAGTAACTGAAATGAAGATGTAGATTAATGTAGATTAGAGGGAATCAAGAGTAGAATAGATGAAGCAGAGGATTGAATCATCAATCTGGAAGACAAGGTAGTGGAAAACACCCAATTAGAACAGCAAAAATAAAAGCAAATTTTAAAAAATGAGAATAGTTTAAGGGAACTCTGGGACAACAACAAGAATACCAATATTCACATCATAGGGGTACCAGAAGGAGAAGAGAGAGATCAAGGGATTGGAAACCTATTTCAAGACATAACGACAGAAAACTTCCCTAATCTGGTGAAGGAAATAGACACACAAGTCCAGGGACTGCAGAGTCCCTAACAAGATGAACCCAAAGAGGCCCACACCAAGACACATCATAATTAAAATGCCAAAGGTTAAAGACAAAGAGAGAATTTTAAAAGTATTTAGGGAAAAGCAGTTAGTCACCTACAAGAGAGCTCCCATAAGACTATCAGCTGATTTCTCAACAGAAACTTTGCCGACCATTTACACTGCTTTCCCTCTAAAAACTGTCTTATAAATGTTCACATCTAAGTTGAGAGTCCAATAATAAGTTAAAATTGATTCTTGGGTTAAATAGTCATCCCTCTCTTTCTGGGCGGTGTAGTTTCTTTTAACTTCAATTTTCATTTTGGAAAAGTGATGGGGAGGAGGAGATGATAGTAGATAACATCACGGATGTAATTACATGTAACAGCTTATGAATTTTTCTCTTTGGGTCAGTGAAAGAAGAGAATACACTTGGGGAGGCTTAGTGTGTAACCAATTAGCCCTGAGAAAATCTCATTTTTTCTGAGTGAGAGGCTCATATTTACCCTCTGTGATACTGGTGACTTTGAGATTCCAACCAGAGAAGGTAAGAGCCTATCTGACTATACAATTAGCTATTGTTTGCAAGGAACATTATCAGGTTTATGCCACTGAGCTGAGTAGTAGATGGCTGTATGGTAGTAAAAATACCTTCATCTCTTCCTACCAGTAATTGGCTAACTTTTTCATAAAACCATTTTACTTGATGGTTCTAACAACTAACACTCCACCAGCCAACATCCACAATATATTTTCCCAACTGGAAAACTCTGATGGTGGTTTCCTCTCTCTCTCTCTCTCTCTCTCTCTCTCTCTCTCTCTCTCTCTCTCTCTCCTTCCACTAAACCTCCCCAAGTGTATTCTCTTCTTTCACTGACCCAAAGATAAAAATTCATAAGCTCTTATATGTAATTACATTTGTGATGTTATCTACTTCCCTCCTTCGTTTCTTTTTTCTTCTTCACTATAGTAGATCCTGTAGAGGAGACAGCAAGAGGAAATGAGAGCCCTTTAGAACAGTCAGCTCCCTTGTTAATATCATTCATTCCACCATCACTCTCACTGTTTTGTGACAGGGATGATTTCCAAGCCATCAATAATAATAATTTAAAAAAAAACAAACCTTGATCAACCACAGTAGACTGAATTATCTTCCTATTTGCTATATGAGATAAATCATTGTCACACAAAGAACCTGGCCAATACCCTGCATTCATAAAATGCAGACCAAAAAAAGTATTATAGAAGCGTGTTGGGTAGTTAATTTATACAAATATTATTTTACCAGACTTATTTCATCTAGTATTTTTCAGATTTTTAAAATTTATAGTTGTGATTATCTTTTTCATTCTAAATATTTGCTTTTGTTCTTTCTTTTGTATTGGTAATTTTTTGTTTTCTTAGAGAAATATAAAAATTATATAAGGCTTGGGCCTTGTCCTGAGTAAGTGCTATTCTTCTGCCCATTTAACAAATGAGGAAACTGAGGCAAAGAAACAGCTAGTAAGCAGAGCATTGAGATTTGGGGCCAGGAATCAGGCCCCAGAGCCATGATTTTGAACCACTACACTGTACTGCTTACTCTATAAGACAAGAAAGACACACAGAGGCCGCTGAAAGTTACAGGAAGCCAGATGGGTATACATGATTTCTGGATTGAGAAGCTGCACTTGGTCAGAAAAACTTCCTGATGGACTGGCAATAGAATTCAGTCTGAGAGGAGGAATAGAATTGGGATCCATCTATCCATGTACAGTCAGTGAATGATTAAAAGCCTGAGATACATAATAAATAACTATATACGAGTATATTATATAATAAATGTTTTTCTTTGAGAGAGAGATTTCAGAGATTTTGCCTTCTTATATAAATCTTTGAATAATTCTTTACAATAAGAATTCATTATTTTTAAGTGTTATTTTTGTGAGATATAATAACACGTACAAAAAAAAGTTCACCAAACCTAAGTACACAGATCAATGAATGACTACAAAGTGGAAAATCATGCAAAAAACAAACAAACAACAACAACAACAACAAAAACAACATGTACTTGAAAAAAATCAAACCTTGCCAATACTCCAGACACTCCACTCCAGCACTTCCTAATTTTTTGCCTCCTTCTTCCTCCTCAAAGATGTCTACTGTGGGGATTTCTAGATTAGTATTTCCTGTTTATGAAGCATATGTGAATGAAATGATAAAGCGTATATTTTTGAAAATTGGGTGCTTTTTCTCAATACATCTTTGTGAGATTCACCTGTATTTTGGAACATAGCTGAAGTTCATATTCCTTTGTATTAATTTATCACTACTTTTCTACTGTTCATGGATGTTGCCATGACCCCAGTAGCTTCTGTTAGTGTCCTTGCTTTCTGCTATTACAAGGTGATCTAGGCTCAAATTGTATATTTCCTGACCCAGTTCTGTAACCAATCATTTCTCTGTGGAGAGACCAAGACAATTTTGAAGAACAACAAGGTTGGGGGTACTTGACCTGGAAGACTCTGAGACTTAATATGGGACTATAATCATCAAGACTGTATTGAATGGAACAGAATTAAGAGCCCTGAAGACCTGTGCATATACGGAAAATTGTGTGACAAAGGCAGCACTGCAGCACAGCAAAGTCTGGTAATTAAGTTCACAACTCATCCTAGAAAAGTGCTACATGCCTCGCTGTTGAATATCACTACAGTCACACTGGAAGTACTCCCCTTGGGAAGCTATGCACTGATGCCAGCGCCTAGTCCACCCTTCAAAGCAATTTTGGAACTCTTTTTCTGGGATGGCCCTAGAGCTGTCTCTATATTAACTTTGATGTCCTGAATGTCATCAAAATGTCTTCCTTTCAGTATTTCCTTTATCTTTGGATAAAGAAAGAAGTCATTGGGGACCAGATTAGGTGAACAGGAAGGGCATTGCAATATAGTTATTTGCTTACTGGCTAAAAACTCCCTCACACACAGTGCCATGTGAGCTGGTGCATTGTCATGATGTAAGAGCCATGAATTGTTGGCAAAAGATTAGGTCGTCTAACTTTTTCATGCAGCCTTTCAGCACTTCCAAATAGTAAACTTGGTTAACTGTTTGTCCAGTTGGTACAAATTCATAATGAATAATCCCTCTGATATCAAAAAAGGTTAGCTACATTGTTGCAACAAGTTCGCAAACTTAACTGTCAGACCATGTAGTTATTGTTTTCAATGAAGGGTTCCAGAACAATTGGATATACATGTATCCAATTCCTCATATTACATGCAAAAATAAATTCCAGGAGGATTAATTATCTCACATTAAGAGTACGACTTTAAAAAGATAATACAGAAAAATATTGCTATGACCTTGAGGTAAAAAAAGAAAAAAAAAACATTTTTAAAGAAAACACAGGAAAAGAGCCATAAAGAAATGACTGATAAATTATTTAACTAAAACTAAGCACTTCTGTTCATCAAAAGACACCATAAATTCCTCAATTTAGCTATGTTAAAATTAAACAGGGTTATGACTTTTGAGAACTCCAGGATATGTTGTTGTTGCTCCTTGTTTAGTTACTTTCCTGAACTAAATCTTTAAATCTGGATTCTTGTTAGATGTAGCCACTGAAGTGTCTGCTCGGTTAGCTTATTGGTTAGCTAAATAAACCAAGAAAGAGTGAATTTATTAAAAGAAAGGAAGACAGTACACTTCCGAAATATTGGGAGTGGGCAGGCCAGGAGGAGGGCAACTGCTCTGAAGAACAAGAAGCTTAGGATTTTATTCAAATGAGGACATGAAATATTCAAGATTTAGGAATGGCATTATAGGTGTTCCCAGGTGGGTCCTTGCTGTCCTTGCTGTCCCCACTGATTACTCCTTCTCATGGGGAGGTGGGATTCCCTAGTTTTTTATATGGCTCTTGTCAGAACTGTCATGGTGACACAGGGGCTGGAGATCTTTTTCTGTAAAGCTAATAGTGTTATAATCCATTACAATTAACCTTGTAGCAGCACCTTTCCTTAAGAATTATCTCATCTCCTTCTTTCCTTTGTCTCCCCTCACATCCTCCTTCCTTTCCTCCCACACTCTCTCCCTGCTGCCCTATTCTTTCTGCCTGTGGTAACACAACCAGGGGAGGAGTTTTCCAGGCTTCAGTACTCAGGTGCTACTCAGGCCTTGATTCCCTGAAGGCCAGATTACCTATCAATTCAATTTACCCTTTACTTCTTTCTTCTTCTCTTCTCCCAAACTCAGGAGAATCACCTTCTAATCCGGGGGAAGGGATATGGAAGTTCTGCTTTGATCCTTCTGGTAATTATTTTTTCTTTGTCCTCAAACCTCTCTTTTACCTACTCCTAGGAGCATCTAAATTCCCCTAAGAGGTCAGATTTCGGTATCTCAGTATTGTTCATCTTACCATATCCCTTAACTGAGAAAATGAACTCAGAGCCAATGACCTCCTTGAATGAAGAGGAAAAGAAAAAAAGGGGGGTAACTACAGGGGGTAGAAAAGCTCAAGTTAGTATCTTAAATATAGCCCTCCACAAGTATCGGTATCTGGTAGATAGAGGTTCCCAGTCCTTATTTGATATGATTTCTTTAAAAACAGCGTGGGCTGATTTTAATGATTTAGATGTAGGCCAGATACTGGAATTCCCCAGTCAGATGTCTTCGTACTTTACACTGTTAAACAAGAACGAGAAGGATGGATGGGAATGTCAAATCAGAGAAGAAACAGGCAGACGTGAAACAAGACCAGTTTTAGTACCCAGCACTCAGCCCAGCTGGATAGAAGACACAAAGGACCGTGTGGGTCCTATGTGATTTTTTGTGGCTGCCCTGACCAGATATGACAGGCCAGCACCAGAGTCATGCCCCGTATTTCACTTTTTTACTAAAAATCAAATTTTACTTTAAAAAATGTAACTTCAAAGTTACGTCATTTGGTGTAAGTGGGTATTCAGTTGTTGAAAAATTCTTAGCTATTTGAGGTGCTTTGTGTGTGTGGAAGAATACTCACTCCTCTCTGCACTTTGTTTATTGGTCAATTTATTCATCTTAAAAATGATTTAAAAATTATTATGGAACATTATTAACCCACACAAGTAGGGGGAATACTTGAATGAACCCCCGTGTAACCATTACTTCAGCCTCAATAATTATCAATATATTTGTAATGCTATTTCATTTTAATCCCTTGGAGTACTGTAAAGCAAATTTGAGACATTATTAATTTCACTTATAAATACTTCAGTATTTATAAATGGTATGGGCTTTAAGAAATAATCTAACCACATGGCATTATAACATCTTTAAAACATTTAAACAATCTTAAGAATTTTTACACAATTAATCTTCTATAAATAAAATTAAACAGGTACTATTCCTCTAAATATTCACCCAGTACGTTAGAACTAATAAATCAAAACTAATAAACTTAGAGTAGAGACCCAAGATGGCAGAGTAGATAAACAATGTGCCTGTATCCTTCCATGAACACATTAAAGTTACAACTAAATTATAGAAGAATCAACCTGGAGAACCATCTGAAGTCTAGCTAAACAGAAATCCTATGACTAAAAATATAAAAAAGAAGCCACGTCAAGACGAGGAGGAGGGGCAGAGGTGTTGAATAGGCCCCAAACCTCCAGGCAGTGGTTGAGAATCAGGAGGGATATCTCAGCCACAGAGGTTCCCCTGGGAGGAGCAAGGCTCCCCAGCCCCAAGTACTGGTGCCAGGAAGAGAAACCCCCACAATATCTGGCTGTGAAAAACAGTGGGGATTCTGACCATCCCAGACGGAAGGCTATGGGAAACCCAGACATCCTCTTAAATAGCCCATGCACAGACTTGCTCGTAGGCACTCACCTTGGGCTCCAGCGGAGGGATGGTGACTCAGGAGGTGATGGAGCCATATAGGGAAGGGCGATAGACTGAGGTGTGTGGGTTTGAGGGGAGGACTGAAAGACGGTTGGCATTTTCCCTGTGTGAGGTCCTGCTCCTGTGGGGCTGGCAGACAGACGCCATCTTTCCTGTGTTGAGCCCGCCCCCACCATAACCAAATCTGAATCTGATTGGTCTGGTGAGTTCCACTGCTTCAATCTGCTGACTCACTGGGACTCCGCCCCACCCAACTACACCAATTCCAGAGGTGCTTATTTTGTGAGCAAAGTACTCAAGGGGATGTAAAGTAAAGCATAGGGAATATAGTCAATAATATGCTAATAACTATGTATACTGCTGGATGGGTACTAGACTAATCAGGGGGATCACTTCTTAAACAAATGTCTAACCACTATGCTATACATGTGAAATTAAAATAAAATAATATTGAATGTAAAAAAAAAAAACTAATAAATTTAACAAAGTAAATTTTTACCAAATTTAAACATTGATGCAAATTTAAGTTAAATCATTTTTTTAAATTGAAATATATTTGACATTAGCATTACATAAATCTAAGAAGTACAACATGTTGATTTGATACATTTATATATTATAATGTGATTGCCATGGTAGTGATAATTAGCACCTCTATCATACCACATAATTATCATTTCTTTTTAGTGGTTGAAGTAATTAAGATCTAGTGTCTTAGCAAATTGCATGATTATAAAACAATGTTGTCTATAGTTACCATATCATGCATTAAATCTGGAGGACCTATTTACTACTCATCAGAATTTTGTACCCTTAACCAACATCTCTCCTATTCCCACTCCCTCAGTCCCTAGTAATCACCATTCCACTCTCTGTTTTTACAAGTTTGGCTAGTTTGTATTTTACATATAATTGATATCATACAGATTTGTGTTTCTTTGTATGACTTACTTCGCTTAAACTAATGTCCTCAAGGTCGTGCATATATCTCTTTGATATGCTGTTTTCAGCTCCTTTGGGTATGTACTCAAATGTAGATTTGATGGATCATATTGTAGTTCCAGTTTTAATATTTTGAGGAACCTATATATTGTTTTCCATAGTAACGGAGCCAATTTACATTCCTATCAACCGTGTCCAAAGATCTCCTTTTCTTCATATCCATGCCAATACTTGTTATTGCTTATCTTCTTGATGATAGATATTCTAACAGGTGTGAGGGGATATCTCATTGTTGTTTGATTGACATTTGCCTGATTATTAATGATGTAGAGAACCTTATGTACTTGTTGGCCATGTGAATGTCTTCTTTGGAAAAATGTCTGTTTAGTTTCTCTTCCCATTTTTAAGTGGATTGTTTTTGGTGTTATTGAGTTATGTGAGTTCTTTATATATTTTGTATATTAACCCTTTATTTGTTATATGGCTGTAAAATTTTCTACCATTACGTAAGTTGCCTTTTCATTTTTTTGACTCTTTTTCTTTTTGCTGTGCAGAAGTTTTTAAGTTTGATATAGTCCTACTTGTTGACTTTTGCTTTTGTTGTTTATGTTTTGAGTGTCATATCTTGTTGTCACACAACAGCCTAGCTGATTGTTCCCCCCCCCCGCCCCCCCGTGTCTTTCCTTAAGGAAAGAAAACTCTGCATCTGTGCATCTCTGGGACTGTATATTTCTCTCTATTTAGTCTCCAAAAGAGGGTTTGCAGCCAATGACGAGTTAAGATTCCCCACGTGGGGCGGGGGACAACTCCAGCCAGGGGGAACCCCATGGAAACCCCCATGAGCTGCCTTAGAAAGATTTGGGAAGGGACCTTGTCTCCCCTTCCTCCTGCCTGGGAAAAGTGGCTGCTGGCTCTGACTTTTCCCTCTCACCTAATTGGGAAAAAAGTCTTGAGAGTGATAAGATTAAGCTCTCTCTGCTCAGCTCTGTGAAATAATTTCGACATGTGATATATGTCCCTTAAAGGAGTTGCATACCTCACCTCAAGGACTTTCTGCTTTGGCCATTTGAAGATCAACATAATTGGTTTGGGTTGTTTCTATAACGTGATAAATGAGTCTCACAGACCGTGCCAGAAAAACACTACTACTCCATTGTATAGTTATCAATAAAAACCTCCAGTCGGCTCAAATCTGGGCTCCAGTCTTTCATGACTGTGAGACACCTGGCCTTCTGAGATTTAACTGCATTAAGTCTCTGTATGTTTCTTTCTTAAAACTTAACCCAGAGCCACCCCTTCTCACACCCTCACTGCCCGTGTTGCGCTGGACGCGACAATATCTAAAATATAATTGCCAAGACCAATATCAAGGAGTTTCTTCCCTATGTTTTCTTCTAGGAGTTTTATGGTATCAGGGCTTATGTTTAAGTCTTTGTTCCATTTTGAGTTAATTTTGGGGGGTTGTATAAGTTAGAAGTCCAAATTCATTGTTCTGCTTGCTTTAATCCAGTTTTCCCAGCACCATTTGTTGAAGAGACTATACTTTTCTCATTTGGTGTGCTTGGCTCCTTTATTGACTGTTAGTTGACTGTATATACAGGGGTTTAATTATGGGCGTTCTAAACTGTTCCATTGGTCTCTGTGACTATTTTTATGCTAGTACCATACTGTTTAGGTTACTAAAGTTTGTAATAGTTTGAAATCAGGAAGTGTGGTGACTCTGGCTTTGTTCTTCTTTCTCAAAATTGATTTGGCTCTTTGGAGTCTTTTGTGGTTCCATATAAATTTTAGGATTTTTTTTTCCATTTCTATGAAGAAATAGAAAATTTTGATAGGAATTTTGCTGTATCTATAGATGGCTATGGGTAGTGTGTGTATGTTTTAACAGTATTAATTCTTTCGATCCATGAACAGAGGATATATTTCCATTTGTTTATGTCCTTTTTGACTTCTTTCAACAAAGTCCTATAGTTTTTGCTGTATAGCTCTTTCACTTTTTTGGTTAAATTTATTTTAGGTATTTTATTGTTTTGATGCTATTATGAAAGGTATCATTTTATTTATTTTTTGATGTTTCATTATTAATGTGTAGAAATGCAACTGATTTCTGTATATTGATTTTTACATCCTGCAACTGAATTTGTTGACTGGTTACAACAGTTTTTGGTTGAATCTTTGGGATTTTCTATATACAAAATTATATCATCTGCAAATAACAACAAATCTACTTCTTTCCTATTTGGGTGCCTTTTATTTCTTTGTCTTGCCTAAGTGCTGTAGCTAGGACTTCCATTACTATATGAGGTTGGACAATTAAGTTCATGAACTCATCATAGAAAAAGTGCTACATACCTCATTGCTGAATATCACTATGGTCACCTTCGAAGTACTCCCCTTGGGAAGCTATGTACCGACGCCAGCACCTAGTGCACCCTTCAAAGCAATTTTGGAACTCTTTTTCTGGAATGGCCATCAGAGCTGTTGTCGTATTACCCTTGATGTCCTGAATGTCATCAAAATGTCTTCCTTTCAATATTTCCTTTATCTTTGAGTAAAGAAAGAAGTCATAGGGGGCTAGATCAGGTGAGTAGGGAGGGTGTTCTAATACAGTTATTTTTTTACTGGCTAAAAACTCCTTCACAGACAGTGACGTGTGAGCTGGTGCATTATCGTGATGCAAGAGCCATGAATTATTGGCGAAAAGTTCAGGTCATCTAACTTTCATGCAGCCTTTTCAGCACTTCCAAATAGTAAACTTGGTTGACTAAGTTGTCCAATTGGTACAAATTCATAATGAATAATCCCTCTGATATGTATTTTTTAAAAAGTTAGCAACATTGTTGCAACAAGTTCAGGAACTTAATTGTCAGAATTTCACGTGAATATTCTTAGTAAACATGAGTCCCAGCTGAGAGATTGAAAGATTAAATTCAAGTACAGCATTTGTCAGGCAGCATGCAGCCACGTCACCTTTCAGAACAAAGCAAGAGTCTGTTCCAGTGACGTGATGTGTCCAAGTTTACATAAGGTCAGCACAAGACCTCATGTCCTGACAGCCGACAACACCCATGACTGCTGAACTGTATGAGCAACCTGCAGTTATTAGCACTCCATGGAAATATGCAGAATACACAGGGTCAGTCTGGACCATGGTGTCGGATAATGGAACATGAGTCTAGGCTTTTACTTCATGCTATTTCAGTGGAGATAATTGGGTAGGCATATTTTCTGGATTTGCATAAACAAAAATACCTTTCAACTTGGCACAGATGCTTTTATGCACACAGAGAAGTGCACAGACCAGGAGAAGGAAGAACACATGACAGGGAATTCAGTACCCAGTACTTACAACAAACTACACTTATAAAGGAACACTGTGCTCAAATGGTAAAAGACAGGCACCTGGAATTACAATAACTACAGAACTGTTTGTACCCTTCTCAGATGCTGCTTTCTCAAAAGTTATCGAGTAAACCAGGTATCTGAATGTTAAAAGGCATCACTAATTTATATTAATCACGTACCATTCACTGCTATTTCAAATAAATTCAGCAATAAAAGAATTTATTTGGAATGGTAGGAAAGAGTGCATAATTAATACATATCAGAAGCTTCTAGCAATGGAAGAGGTTTGGTTGTTCTTTTCTGAGTTTTTATAAATGATTTCTAAAGTTGTTTACTGATTAATTAGATCATGTCTGAACCAAAATCATTATCTGATTGTTTTGCACTCTTAGTGAAAGCAGCATGCCCTTTCCCAGGACTCAGTCTGCCCCTCAGGCCTTCAAAGCTTTCCTCTTTGGGCAGCTGTTTGGATAATGTGCCCTGACTCCTAGCCAATCAGGTGTTATATTTTTTGCAATCTTCTTTATTACAACATAATTTGCCTAGCATAAAACTGACCCTTTAAAGTGTACAATTCAATATTTAAGGGTATTACAAAGTTGTGCAACCATCACCACTGTCTAATTCTGGAACATTCTAGTTATCCGCAAAAGAAACCCGGTCCTCCTTAGTAGTCGCTCCGTATTCCCTCTCACCCAGCTCCTTGTAACCACTAATCTACTTTCTGTTTCTATGGATTTGCCTATTCTGGGCATTTCATATAAATAGAATAATATAATATGTGACCTTTTGTGTCTGGCTTCTTTCACTTAGCATAATGTTTTCAAGGTTCTCCCATATTGCAGTATGTTCATCTATGCTCCAGCAGTCCTTTTATGGCTGAATAATATTCCATTGCATGAGTATGGCACATTTTGTTTATCCCTTCATCAGCTGATGGACATTTGGCTTATTTTCACTTTTGGGCTATGATGAATATGTTGCTATGAACGTTTGTGTACAAGGTTTTATATGAAGATGTATTTTCAGTTATTCTGGGTATACACCTAGAAACAGAGTTTCTGGGTCATCTGGTAACTCTGTTTAACATCTGAGGAACTGGCAAATTGTTTTGCAAAGTGGATGCACCAGTTTACATTTCCACCAGCAATGAGTCCCAGTATATGTATGAGGGTTTCACTTATTCCAGATCCTCATCAACACTTGTTATCTGTCTTTTTTTTTTTTTTTTTTTTTTTTTTTTTTAATATTTTATTGGTGAAGGGAAACAGGACTTTATCGGGGAACAGTGTGTACTTCCAGGTCTTTTTTTCCAAGTCAAGTTGTTGTCCTTTCAATCTTAGTTGTGTAGGGTGCCATTCAACTTCAAGTTGTTGTCCTTTCATTCTTAGTTGTGGAGGGCGCAGCTTAGCTCCAGGTCCATTTGCCGTTGCTAGTTGCAGGGGGCACAGCCCACCATCCCTTGCGGGAGTCGAGGAGTTAAACTGGCAACCTTGTGGTTGAGAGCCCACTGGCCCATGTGGGAATCGAACCAGCAGCCTTTAGAGTTAGGAGCATGGAGCTCTAACCGCCTGAGCCACCGGGCCGGCCCTATCTATCTTTTTTATTCTAGCCATCCTAGTAGGTGTGAAGGGGTATCTCATTGTAGTTTTAATATGCATTTTTCTAATGACCAATGATGTTGAGCCTTTTTTTTTTTTATGTATTTATTGGTTATTTGTACATCTTCTTTAAAGACATATCTATTCAAATCCTTTGTCTATTTAAAAATTGTTTGTCTTTTTATTACTGAATTGTAAGAGTTTTTATATATTCTGGATACTTGCTACTTATCAGCTATATGATTTGCAAACATTTTCTCCCATTCTGTAGGTTGTCTTTTTACTTTCCTAATAGTCTACTTTGATGCACAAAAGTTTTTAATTTTTACGAAGTCCAATTTGTCTACTGTTTCTTTTGTTGAATGTGATTTTGATGTCATATCTATTGCCTATCCAAGGTTGCAAAGATTTACACCTATTTTTTCTTCAAGAGTGTTATGGTTTTAGTTCTTACATTTAGGTCTTTGATCCATTTTGAGCTACTTTTTACATATAGTGTGGGGAAGGGATCCAAATTCACTCTTGCATGTGGTTGTACAGTTGCCCCATCATCATCATTTGCAGAAAGCCTGTTCTTTCCCTGTTGAATGCTCTTGGCACCCTTGTCAAAAATCAGTAGATTGTATGTGTATATTTGTTTCTGGACTGTCAATTCTATTCCATTGATCTGTATGTCTATTCTTAACACCAGTACCACACTGTCTTGATTGCAGTAGCTTTCTACCAGGTCTTAAACTCAGGAATTGTGTAAGTCTTCCAACTTTGTTCTTCTTTTTCAAGATTACTTTGGTTATTGAGTCCCCCTAAAATTTCTATGTAAATTTGATGATCAACTGTCTATGTCTGTAATAAAGGCAGTGGAATTATGCCAGTCAATTTTTGCTTGATAATTTAAGACTATTTATTTGGAACCCCTAGATACAGAGTTAGGAACGCAGAGTGATGTGAGGGTGATTCAGAGTACTTGAGCTTAAACATTACCCCATCTCCTCAAACAACCACCATGCACCGTAAGTGAAATGATGGATAGTCAATTTAGGAGGTCAAAGATGCTCAGAGAGACCAGGCATGTCCTGATTCTGAATGTCATATTCTCTCCCCTTTGCCTTGCTATCCTTGCCCACTTGGACTCTAGGAAAAGCCTGAGTTCTGGCCTGTGCCCTGCACAAATGGCAGGTCACTTTCTTCTCCAGCAATCCAGGCCCTGCATGCTCTCGAATCCTTAGAGAAGGCTCTGGTCCCTAACTCCTACAACCCAGTGCATAGAGACCCTGGAAATCCTCTCTGCACACAGTCTTATAGAAGCCTCCCTTACGATGGCTTTGCAGGGACACCTGGAAAAAATAGCCCTGCAAGGACCCTGGGGTTCTGCTGTGAAGATTGTTGGCTTCTAAGCCTCAGACAACTAAGCACTCTAATCCATTAGGGCAAAAAGCAAAATAAATAGATAAAAGCGGTTTTTAGTCTTATAAAAAGGAAATGTTGATCCATGTACAAGTGTCAGAGAACTCCACATTCCCACTGCTTCTGCTTGGTACTCAGAATTCTGTTTTCTTCGTGGGTCATGCAGACGATTTTACCTTCTGTAGCTGCACTGTTCTGAATGTGCAGGGATTCCTAGAGAATTAAACCTCTTCTTGCCTGAGCCTTCTGCTCCTCTCCTTTTTCAGGGAGTCAGAGCACAATCACAGAAGAGCTTCTGGTCTTCCCTCCGGCTCACAGAATCACGAAGGAGTCCTGCAGGTCTCTGTCTGTCAAAGGGTCTGACAGAATTGCTCTGTGGAAGGTACTTTAATTATTGCGATGGTTTTTGAAGCTCCATCCTGGTTGATTATGAGCCCTGTAAAAAGCACTGCTGCATCTTATGTTGTTGTTGTTATTATTGTTTGTTTTTTGGCCAGGAGCCTCAGTTTCCCGACCTTTGAGTGATTAAGTACACCTGATGCAGGAGATGAAAACCTTTTAGGGAGTCCCTGGCTGGCCTTTATCCCTCTCTGGCAATGGACTCCCTGTGTACTCCATGACTACAATCCATTAGCTGAGCAGCGACCAGTCAGATTCTCTCTCTCTGGAATCTGAGACCTCCCCAGACTGACAGGTGCGTGGACGTCTGCGGATATGTCAGATGGATACCATGTGTGGGCCAAAGTTTGGAGAGCAGGTAACTTGAGTAAGCAGAGACCATTGGTTTAGGAGAATGTCATCAACAGGAGGAAGAAAGGAGAAGAACTGGCAATACTAGAGGGCAACTGTCCTTTCCTGCCCTCCCCACGAGGCCCAGCTGGGCCTGCTACAGTGACAGGGCCCAGACCAAATGCACAGACTAAACCTTAGTGGGCATCTCTCCTGCCCAGCGCCTCAAACTTTGCTACCTAAGTGGGTCGAGACCCAGGTGCATGAATGTTAATCCCGGGGCATTTGGGCATTTTTTAGGTGTCTTGCCTTTTTTTCCCCTCTTTAAATTGGGGATGCATTTTACCCTGGAACAGATCGATACTTAATAAAACGTGTTTTCTGGGTGGCCGGTTTGCTCAGTGGTTGGGGCACATTGCTCATAACACCAAGGTCACTGGTTCAGTTTCCACATGGACCAGTGAGAAACAAGGGCTTGAGCTTGGAGCTGATGGGTCCTGGAAAAACACACTGTTCCCCAATATTCCCCTAATAAAAATATTAAAAAAAAAAAAAAAAAGAAGTGTTTTCCTACAAAGAACTTTTGAGCTAAAACGAAGTCATGTATCCTGGTGGATTTTGAATTCCTGACGTACTAGTCTGACTGAGAAACCAGGAGTTTTTCGCGTCCGATTTTGCCGGTGAAAGGACGAACCCAAAGGTAAGGACCTTTCTTCTGCCCACCTTGCCCTCAGTTTTCTAACCTGAAAAAATGAGGTTATGCGGTGCTTCCGAGGCTGCAATGAAGATTAAGAGACTGAGTAAAGCACTTAGCAAAGGGCCTTATACACATGCCAAGTGAGGAATAAAGCGTTTCTTTCTCATGATCATTCCCGTTCGCTCCGCCCTGCCCCTCTGTCCCCGCCGCTTTCTTCCGCCCTCGGCCTCCCTCCCCCGCCCTCCTAGTCCTTGAACCGGAAGCCTCTCCTTGTCGCAGAGTCCGCTGCTCACGTCTGGAGCTGGCAGCGCCCGCGGCCACCAGCGCCCTGCACCCGGTAACTGCGCCCGGCCGGTGCGGGCAGCCCCTCCACCTGCGGACCCAGACCAGCCGGTCGGATCCGGGAGGGGTTGGGAATCCGCGTCTCACTCCCCGCGGTGACCGCCCCGCGCCAGCCGCTACCCCAGCGGCCCCGTCTTCCGCGCCCAGGGCCTCCTCCTCGCGTTCCCTCTCTGCTGATCCTGGCCCCCACCCCGTGGGCGTCGGTTTAGAGATATTTCTGAGCTCTTGAACTTCGGGAGGTTTCCTTCGACACTGACTTCAGGGCTGGGTGGGCTCACCGACACTTTCTGTGACTAACCTGTTGTTCAGGGTCTGCGACTTGGCGGAACCTGGGAGGGTTGGGGGGTTCCGAGCTTTGCTCCTTCTGCAGGGTTTCTGCAGTTCTAGGAGAACCCCCAAAATGAGAAGTCTGGGGTGTTTTCAGAGGCTGGGAGTGGAGTGTATCCTGCAGACCTTTTCAAAACCTTCTTGGCCTAGAGCCTGGCTAGTCGGAGGACTGGTGCTCGTGACCTGCCCGGGAGGTTGAGGTTCGCAGTCTGTGACCAGCCCCCAATCGCCGCGGGTTCAGCCCGCTGGTGTCCAAGTCTCCGCCCTGCCCCACCCCTTGTCAGAAAAATCTCCACCTCTCTGAGCCACGCAGAGGAGCCCTTCCTGAAATGGTTCCTGGCTCCAAGGTGGTCTCCTGTCTACCTTGTTATTCATCCAGCTGATTGGTCAGTTTTTCTGACCCATCTCAGGAATAGGATGGAGAGGAGTCACAAGGGTAAATTATAAAATCTTATATTTCAGAGGTCACTTAGTCCAGTCCCCGTTGGACGCGTGGAGCACCCAAATAACGGTCCATCAAAAGTGCTGATTTTCTTCCTCAACTTCACCTCCTGTGGCAGCCACTGCTACTTCTGGGCTTCTCTCTTTGGTTTATCTCACACTAAACCCAGATTTATATTCTCTATAGCTTTGCCCCATTGGCCTGAGACTGCTGCCCCTTGGGGTTATTGGACAGAACAGGTGCAGTCCTTCCCCGGTGGGGACAGCCACCTGTGTGCCAATTGGTCCAGTTCTTTACACTGACATGTGACATGTGCAGAGCCTGGTGTCAGGCCCTCTCCTTTATTTCGTGGCCAGTGTGTCCACATTAAAACGCAGCGGTCAGAACAGAGCCCAGTAGCCCAGGAGTGATATAGTCCAACCCACCAAGTGAAGGGCATTCTGCAGATGTTTTCTTTCACTGCCCTTATAGCCCTGCCTGTCCCCACCCCTGCCCTCTGCCTGCGACAGCTTCTTTGGCAGCTCAGTTGCCTCCTTTCCTTCAGTCTGGTTCTGTAAAGTGGCCGGCAGACTCTCCCTCTTGTTACTCCAGGGTCTTGGGCAGTTTACATTGGCTCTAAGCCTTGCCACAGAGTTACAGAAATTCCTCCTCTTAGTGAAGGTACTGCCAGTCCCCAGCTCCCCATACCCTAGTTCTGTTTAGTGAAACACTGGGCCTGCTTTGCCTCCCTGCTGCAGTTGGCTTTTGGAGTTACCCTGATTTCATTTCTGTGACATGCACCCTTATACCATATGTCCCACTTTGCCCGAGACAGTTCTGGCTTATACCCATTGTCCCTTTGTAGTTATTAACCATATCCACTTTTACTTTCAAAGAATTCATGATTTGGATGATTAAATTTGTCTCTGTCTCTAAGTTGGATGCATTTGTATTTGTAGGTGGGGGTGTAGCACATGGCAGCCCACGTAGGACTTACACAGAACTCAGAGGTGTCAGATCCAGTGTGGGAAATCAGAATTCCTCCAGGTCAGTGCTAATTCATACCCTTGTTATAACTGGGACCCTTCAGGTTGCTTTGCCCCTAGACGTCAGGGACTCCCCTCTGGCCCTGGCACAGAAACGAGTCCCAGCTGGTACTGAAAGCTACTGTATGTCTAGCTAAATTCATCCCCAGAGGTGCTGTGGGGCTTTAAAATCAGGGCCCCCAAATTTACAGCTGTGACCCAGAGAAAGATGTCCAGAGTTCAAGCCCAGCTCCTTGACATGGCACCGGGCTCCAGGGAACCCAACTGATGTGGCAGGGTGACCAAAGTTAGGCCTGAGGTGCCCTTGGACACTCCCCTTCCACCTCAATCAGAGAACTCTGAGTCCACACAGGGCCAGTTAGGTAACGAGTATTAAGAGGAGCATGTCAGCATTTCTAACTACTCTTCTAGGACTCAGTTGAGAGGTAGGGCCCTGGTTTTCAACTAGGACGACCGACTGTCCTAGTTTGCCTGGGACAGAGGGGTCACCTGGTACATATGACATTCAGTTTTAACACTAGGAAAGTCCCAGGCAAACTGGGATGAGTTAGTCACCCTATTCTTAACCCTGCCTGCATGTTAGATGCACGAGAAACCTCTCATTTAGAGATTCTAATTTAATTGACCCATGTAGAGTCCCAGGTAGAAGTATTTTTTTTAAAGCTCCCAAGTTGATTCTAACAAAATACCACAGTTGAGAACCACTAAGTTATAGGCAACATGGCTAAGTAACCATTAAAAGTGGGTATTTTTCAGCAGAAGCAGGCACAAACATCTCTCAAAAGGGTATATGACCGAGTGTGGTGGTCCTCTCCTTATCAAGAGGTATATCAAAATGGCAGTTACTATTGCTATTATCTTTCCCCACCCCAAGACCTTCTTCCTCACCAGTGAAGACCAAGCTATTTCCTTTCCCGGCATGCTCTGGTACCCCCTCCCCAAGGTAATTGATCACTGGAATTGCCGGATTTTGATTAGAGGGGTCATGCTTCGTATAGTCCCAGATGAAGTTGGCATGAGACTTGAGGCAGGGCTCCAGTATTCTGGTCTGGGACACATACCCCAATCAGTGCTGATCCAAGAGTTAGCTGAGGGGGCTGTGTATGCTTCAGCTTTGTCCATGGGGTGCTGGAGAAAGAGACCAGGCACCTCTGGGACTGTCTCCTCTGCAGGCCTCTAGGATCATGTGGTACGTCAGCACCCGGGGAATGGCCCCACGTGTCGACTTTGAGGGGGCCCTCTTCTCTGGCTATGCTCCCGATGGGGGCCTCTTCATGCCTGAGGAGCTCCCACAGCTGAGCAGAGAGACCCTGCATCAATGGAGTACGCTGTCCTACCCCAGCCTGGTGAAGGAGCTGTGTGCCCTCTTCATTGGCCCTGAGCTCATTCCAAGAGAGGACTTAAATGGTGAGTACCACCACCCCGACTTCCACCTTCCCTCTGCTGCCAGCGTAGCCCTCCACAGAGTTGCAAATCCATAGCTTTATCCCTAGGAGATCTTTAGTCACATTTCCCAAAATTTGGTGTTTTTTTCAGACTCTGGAATTCCAGAATTGGAAATATCCCAAAAGAGTTCATCTAGTCTAGCTCTCACCGCCAGCCAAAATGATCTTCAGAGTATTTTTCCCCCTTAGTTTATTTTTAAAACACCTTTTCAACATGAGCAGCTTGAATGTTGGGCCTTTTCCTTCCTGCATATAAGGCACACAGACCCTCGGATTGCTATTTTATTTCCTTGAATGGTAATTCCAAAAGGGATTTTCAGAGTGTCCTAGACCAGCTCCTTTCAAACTGGAATGTGCCTATGAATTTCCCTCAGGGATCTCGTTAAAAGGCAGATTCTGATTCAGTCAGCCTGGCGTGAGCCTGAGCATCCTGCCTTCCTGTCAAGTATCCGGATGATTCTAGTGCTGCTGGCCCATGGACCAAATAGCTGATATCCATAACATAATAGTGAGAGTTTGGGGCTGGGGAAGAGAAGAGGACCCCTCAAAATGTGGTCTGATGACCAGCGCTGATGGCACTGTCACTTATGAGAATTCTCAGATTCCCTAAGACCCACTGAACCAGCGTCTGCATTTTAAGTTGATTGATTGATTTGTCAATTAAAGTTTGAGAAGTGCTATTCTAGCTGCCCTGCCTCAGGTAAGGTTTTATGTAAACCCTCCCAAGATTCTGGCTTCTCAGGTGTGAGATTTAGTAATGCAACAAACAAACAACAGTGTCCTGTCTTTAGGAAGGAAAATTAGAAGAGATGTGACAATTGATTTGTTTGTCAAATAACTTTAATTGAATCCTCAATTGGAATACATGTTCACAAGAAATCCAGATTATGAAGATGTTTATAAAATAAAAAAATGAAAGTCTTACAGTGCCATTTCTGTGGGCATCACTATGAGGACTCTGAACATTTTGGTGCATGTCTTTCCAGACTTTTTCCTAGGATTATACAATTATATTCATGCATGATATCATTTAGGATAAAAATGTCTGGTCATTTTATCCTGGAGTAGAGAGAAAAACTTCAAGTTCATAAGTGTAAAGGGACAGAGAGATAACTGGAGGGAAGAGATAATAATGCCCTTCACCCCTGTCCTTTCAGATCTGATCCATCGAGCCTTCAGTAGATTCCGCCACAAAGAGGTGGTCCACCTGTCCAGGCTGAGGAATGGGCTGAACGTGTTGGAGCTGTGGCATGGCGTCACATATGCGTTTAAGGACCTGTCCCTGTGCTGCACGGCACAGTTCCTACAGTACTTCCTGGAGAAGAGGGAGAAGCATGTCACGGTGGTTGTAGGTGCGTGAGCGGTAGAGCCCCACACTGCTCCAGCTTGCCGGGATCCACCCACAGGATGTCCTCTGCTGGTGTCACTCAGGGAGTGGGTCACTGCTTCTTCCAGAGCACGGTTCACAACCTTTTCTCATGCCATGGATACCTTTGACAGTCTGGTGGAGGCTATGGGCTTCTCAGAATATTTTGAAATTTGTAAAATATATAATATTATGTGGTCCCAAGTTCACAGACACCCTGAATTCTATCCAGAGACCCCAAATTAAGTATTAGGTTCCTCCCCTCCCCTACTATTTGATAATAGATATTTCCTCATGTAGCAACAATGCTTTAAGCGGCCACTTCATCTCCCTTGTTCTAAGTGGGAGGGTCCTTTTTTCTTCCCACCCAGGAACTTCTGGGGACACAGGGAGTGCTGCCATTGAAAGTGTTCAAGGGGCAAAGAACGTGGACATCATTGTTCTGTTGCCCAAGGGTCACTGCACAAAGATTCAGGAGCTCCAGATGACAACAGTGCTGAAGGACAACGTCCATGTGTTTGGAGGTGAGTGCCGGGACAGAGCTTCCAGGGACCATGTGGCCCTACCTGCAGTGGGTCCGTTTTAGGAGTTGGGCTGGAACAAAACTGGTCAATTGACTAGCTGACCACCCTTCCTCTTCCTCTGTCTCCTTCCCTCCCTTCTTTGAACGATCTTATTTTGAAGGTGGTAATGTGCCTTGGCTTGGCTCTGGGCAGGCTCTTGGCTATACAGTCTCATAAACTATTCGAGGTGACAGATGGATGAACCAATATTGACAGTACAACCTAGGAAGTTCAGGTTTGAAAACATCCCCCAAAGAACACTACCTCCATGCAGGTCCAACCTGTTAGTGCCGTGTATATAGGCAGCAACCCAAGGCCATAGTCTGAGCCAAGTGACTTGCTTGTTTTCCCAGGGCACTGAAGTTTGGAAGGCACAAACATGTTAAATAATTATTTCAAGAGAATGTGTCGTTACATGTTCACAGTTCATGCCCTCCATTAGTGTACAGAAATGACTAAGCCATGCACTTGGTTAGCAGGTCTAAGTATTTAAAGTAGGAAGCTACTCAGTGGGAGTCATCACTGTGACACTTCTGGAGCCACATCATGAATTGTAGCATTTTGAGAAAGGCATAAAACCATGTCCTTTAATGTTAGGCCATCTGTTCCGAATGGGTTTAATCATTATGGAGATCAAGAGTGGAGAAAGAAGGGGTGAGTTTGAGTGGAGTCATACATCTTTATTTCTACTTCTCATATCCCACAAGACTCCAGGTAACTCCCAGGTAGGAGTCCTTGTGAAGTTCTGTACACTGTGGCCTTGGGCAAGCTGTCCAGGCAGCCTGGCTTGGTTTGGTCACTTATCTGGCAGGACAGTAAATGTGGTGACTGAAGACGTTCCTTCTACAACTGGTCCTGCCTCCTGGTAGAATCCCATAGAGGATGCTTTTGTGTAACACCAGTTTTGTCAAGGAGCAAAAGCACAGTTAAAACAAACCTTACCCATGGGAGTAGCATGAATGTCCTTTGTCTATTTGTTCAAGAGCAAGCAAAAAGCCCCCTGTGCTCTTTTCTTTAACAAGCACATACACATTCTAGTGAGAAGTTCATGGTTTAACTAATGCAGGTGTTGGCAAAATCTTACACATTAATCTTGGTAATTGCCCATATCTGGCTGCATTTTCCTGTGGTCATTGCAAGATTTCCATGCATAAGATTTGGGTTTCTGAGGGTCCTTGTTATACCCCAAGCACCAAAATTGCTGAGTGTAGATCGAGGATCATCTTTTCCTAGAATCAAAGCAAAGAATAGCTTTTTGTACCTCTGTCCTGCCACCTACTCTCTTCTCACATTGTACACAGATATTGGAAGGCTTTTACCTAAGGGTGTGCCTGGAAGCCCCTTTCCTGACCACCAGTTGGAGACTACCATTTGCAAAATAGCAGACAAGTGGGTAGTAATGAGTATTTTGTCAGAAATGTGTTACTGCTGGAGCCGAGGGGGCATTTCTGTTTTGTACGTGTTCTGAGCTTTAAGAAAATAAGGCAGCAGACTTTAAATAAATTAGTTTTTGTTTCTAGATATCACTGTTCCTTTCTAGAATCTTCTGATTTGGTTTCCAGGAGGATATGTGTTAGTTCAGGAACTAACAGTGAATATGTATTTTCTATTAGATTGGTGAGCTCAGGAAGCAGGGAATTGGTATTAAACACTGTTTTACAAGTCATTAATTTCCATATAGTATACTTGGTTCTTCTTAAACACAGAATAATCAGCATGTGCTAGTTATATATTATTTGGGATGTTTGTGGCTGGAAGTAACAGAAAATCCAAGTCAGACCAGCGTGAACAAGAATATTTTCCAGCTTATATAATTGGAAGTCCAGAGTGGGTGGGCTCCTGATTCAGTGACTCGGCCGTACCTTCAGGGACCCAGGTTCTTTGCATTCTCTGTTCTGCCTGCCCCAATCCTCAGGCTCATTCCTCTTGTGGCCTTTGATGTTTATTTGAGATAACCAAGTCTCTCTTTTTCTGTGGCTCTCTCTTAAAAGTGGTGAATCTTTTCCTGGAACCCCAGCAAACATGGCCCTTGTCATGGCTCTAGAGTCAGACCCCGGCCTCATTGCCGTCGCATACCAGTGAAGGGTAGAATGGACAACAATCTCAATGCATACTCTGGCACTTCTCCCAATAAATCTTACCCCACTCTCCTCCAAGTTAGGATCCAATGGAGAAATATATCCAGGTTTCAGATAAGAGATCAATATTGGCTCGATGGCTGGTTGAGCTGGGTTGGAGAATGCAACTTGGACTAGTAGCCAGTTCACCCATAAATTTGCCCAATACTTCATCCATAAATTGAACTGCATACACACCCAGCTCAGGAAGGAGAAATCCTGCCCATGCCAGCTTACCTACCATGTAGGAGCGGAGAGCAGAACAGCCACCCTTGGGATCTAAATGAAGGAAGAAGGGCAGGGCACATGGGAACAGTGACTCTTCCCTCATAACTCCTGATAGAGGACTGTGGAGTAAAGGATCCGCCTCTTACCATCTCACCACCTGAGAAACCTTTCCTCCTGCCCAGAATGGGGGAGGTGGGCATGGAATACAAAGAGGAATTCTTTTCTCAATATCCCAGAAGGTTGGCATTTTATCTTATTTTATATAATGCCGGAAACATTGGAAGTATGACCATAAGAATATGAGATATGGTTTCTATCCTCAAGGAGCTTAATTTTGCATCTAGAAAGCCAGGCCAAGACACATCAGAGTAAAGAAACCAAGGCTGAGCAAAAGTCCCCAGCTGGACGGGAAGGCCTTGCTGTGGGCAAGCACAAGGGGGTCCTTTGTGCTGACTGCCTGGGGGTCCTTCATGCTCCTAACAGCCACCCTCTCCACTCTCCCCTGACAGTGGAGGGAAACAGCGATGAACTTGATGAGCCCATCAAGGCCGTGTTCACGGATGTGGCTTTTGTCAAGAAACACAATCTGATGAGTCTGAATTCAGTCAACTGGTCGCGTGTCCTCATACAAATGGCCCACCACTTCTTTGCTTACTTCCGGTGTGTGCCATCCTTAGATGTGCACCCACTGCCCACTGTGGAAGTGGTGGTGCCGACAGGGGCCGCTGGTAACCTTGCAGGTAAGAAGACCCCTGGGTGGAAATGGGCTTTCCAGAAAAATATCTGTGGCCCCAGTCCTTTTAGCTGCCCTTTGCCTGCAACTGTGAAGAGAAAGATTGAGTCAAAACTCTGAAGATGATGGGAAACTATACAGAAGAAGCACCCAGAAAACTTCCCCGTAACTCCCTGAGGGGAGATACGGTCTCGTGCTGCAAGGAGAGAATTGTGGGTTAATACTGACGTGTTGTGGCAGACTGACCTGACGCCCTGGATTGGCAGAGTGTAGAGAGAGGAGGTCAAGGCTCAGCCACTGTGCTCAGCTGTCCGTGCCCTCTTCCAGAAATACGGATTTGCTCGTAGCCTCGGCCAGCTGCCTGCGATGAGGGCAAGCGGCTCAGCTGGCACACTGTGTTCCCACTCCTAGAAACACTACCCGGACACCGTGTGAAGTGAAAAGAGTTGTGGACTTAGGGTTCTGGCCCCCATTCTGTCCTTTATTAGCTGAACAGCTGAGTCCCTTAGACTCAGGTCCTCTGGTATAAAACAGATTGGATCACTTATCATATCTCTCAGGAGTGCTGTGAGACACAAATAAGATTCTTTATGTCTGTATATGACCTTTGTATAGCTGCCTGACATTAAATTAATTTTCTCTAATAACTAACATGTACCGAGCACTCACTATATACATCAGGCATTGCTTGTAGGGCTTCCCACGTATTAACTCATTCAATCCTCACCTGCACCTAGGAGAAGGACGATACGATCATTATCATTTTATGATGAGACAAGACGACTGGCTTGCCCCTGGTTACACACTGGTCAGCAGCAGAGCCAGCATTACCACCCCGGCAGCCTGCATGCTCGCCAGCTTGCTAGGCTGCCTCCTAATGGGCATTACTATTTCAGATGGGCCTTCCAGTGGGTGCTAAGGATGGCTTAGGTGAGACCATGAAAGCATCCTAGTGGTCAGGAGTCTTCCTGGCTTCTTCCACTAACACGGGGCTGGGAAGAACAGTGAGCTGGCAGTTAGGGAAGGATGACTCAGCCTTCTTTACCACCCATGGAGTGAAGCCACCATGCTACCTGTTTGCATCACCCTCCAGTGAATGATGCCACCTGGAACCACGCAGCCTGTGCAGTTCCAGTACCTACCACAGTGTACGGCACAAGATAAACATCAGCAGAGGGTCTGCCTGTCTCTTCCCTGCTCCATCAGGAACACAGTAGTGAAGGGTAGAACGGATAACAACCTGGACCTTCCTGAGCCTCCATGTCTCCTCTTTCATAGAAGAGGAGAAATAACATAACATTTTCATGAGGATCAAATGAAATTAGAATGTGAAAGTGCTTTGCAAAATTAAGAATGATACCATACCGGGTGGTGTGTTTATCTCTAACTTCCCTTCACTACTCACCAGAGATAAACGATTCATGAAAGACATAAAACCTTTCTAAACTACGTTAGGTTTTTGGGCTCTCCACCTCAGGATGAGGAATTCCTTGTTTGTTCCATGCAATCAGGAACCACTGTTAGGCGGGGCCGAGGGTGCTGCTCTGCCATCCCTCTGTGCCCCTCCAGAAGACGCAGTCTGAAGACACTCGTTCTAAGAGGCTGAGTCAGGGGACGAGCACATGTGCTCTGGACTTAGACCTAGTTTGAATCCTTACTCTGCCACTCGGCAGGCTTTGGATGGATTATGTCAACTTCCCAGATGCTCCATTTTCTCCTCTGCAAATAACAGCAAACATGCGCGTTAGTAGCTGGGGCACAGTATTGGGGCGTGGTAACAGTCTCTTCCTTCTTCTCTTCTTTTTTTCTGGTAACAGCTTTACTGCTATGTGATTCACACACCATACAACGCGCCCATTTAAAGGACGTAATTCATTAGTTTTTAGTATATTCACAGATTTGTGCAACCATTACCACAGTCAATTTTAGAACATTTTTATCACCCTAAAAGGAAACCCTCTTCCCTTTAGCAGTCATTCTCCATTTCCCCTGTCCCCTCTCCCGTTTGCACCCTGCCAGTTCTAGGCAACCATTAATCTATTTTGTCTCTATATATTTGTCTATTCTGGATATTTTATATAAATGGAATCATATAATACGTGGCCCTTTATGTCTGGCTTCTTTCACTTTGTATGTTTCTAGGGTTCACTCATGTAGCACCTATGAGGACTTCATTCCTTTTTATGTCTAAATAATATTCCACTGTGTGGAGAGACCACAATTTTTTTATCCACTTATCAGTTAATAGACATTTCTACTGTTTCAATTTTTCGCTATTATAAGTAAGGCTGCTAAAAACATTGTGTATAAGTTTTTGTGTGAACCTGTTTTTATCTTGAGTACATATACCTAGGAGTGTCTGGGTCATATGGTCACTGTATACTTAACTTTTGAGGAACTGCCATACTGTTTTCCAAAGCAGCCGCGCCATTTTACATCCCCACCAACTTTTAATCCACATCCTGATTAGCTTGTTATCATCTGTCTTTTTCGTTCTAGCCACCCTAGTGGATATGAAGTGGTATGTCATTGTGGTTTCGGTTTGTATTTTCCTGATGACTAAGGATGTTGAATATCTTTTCATGTGCTCCTTGGCCATCTGTATGTCTCCTTTGGAGAAATGTCTATTCAAGTCTTTTGCCCATTTTTAAATTGGGCTATTTGTATTTTTATTGTCGAGTTCTAACAGTTCTTTGTATATTCTGGATATAAGTCTCTTATCAGATATATGATTTGCAAATAGTTTTTCCCATTCTGTGGATTGTCTTTTCATTTTCTCGATAGTGTCATTTAAGCACAAAAGCTTCGGAAGCAGAAAAGTTTCTTAATTTTGATGAAGTCCGGTTCTCCATTCTTTTCTTTTGTTGTTTGTGCTTTTGGTGTGATGTCTACGAAACCATTGTTCTTCTCCTGTCTTTTCCTAAGCTGGGTGCATTGCCCAGAAAATGGGCCTGCCCATCCGCCTGGTTGTGACAGTGAACTGCAATGACATCATCCACAGGACTGTCCAGCGAGGAGATTTCTCTCTGTCTGAGACCGTCAAGCCAACCTTGGCATCAGCTATGGACATTCAGGTGGGACCTGTGGGGAGGTGTGCAGAGCGGGCCAGGTTTGGGTTGGGTGGGGATGGACCAGGGCTGATCAGCGTGCCCACCCACCCGATCCTGCGTTTCTGCCCAGGTGCCCTACAACATGGAGAGGATTTTCTGGCTGCTATCTGACTCTGACAGCCAGGGGACAAGAGCCCTCATGGAGCAGTTTGAGAGGACCCAAAGTGTGAGTTTACCGAAGGAACTGCAAAGCAAGGTCAGTCACCACCCGCATACCACAGAGAAAGGAAAGGGTGCCGCTCCAAGATACAGCCAGACTTGGGGTTTGAAAATCTGTCCAAGGGAAGGGGACACCTGTTCCTTGAGCACCTGCTATGCACCTGGAACTTTTGCAGTCACTTTATATGGATGCATTTATTGAATGAGAGAGGCAGTAGAGAGTATTGGCTTAGAGTCAGACAGGGCTCAACTCCAAGCCAGCTGTGGGATGTTGGACCAGTTTCTTCAACTCTGTGCCTCAATTTCCTCATCTGTAAACTGGGGATAATAAGAATGCCTTCCTCAGAGCCTTGTTGAAGATTTAAGTCAAATAATACTCATGAAGCACTTTGAATACTGCCGGGCAACATAGGGCTTGATATATTAATATTATTATTTTTACTTATTATTGTTGTTGATCTCCAATAATAACAACTGGAAGCCACTTTGTCCATCCAATATGAGCAGAGACCATTGTCCTGTTAGCTTGTTTTTTTGTTTGTTTGTTTGTTTTTTTAAGGAGGTGAAATTTTATCTCCCTAAGGAAGAATCTAGTTGGGAAGGACTTTCATTTTAATGTCATCTGGTGATGGTCACTTATGTTGTGTTAAAAAAACAACAACCAGAAAACGACTTTATGTGTTGACGTTGCCTTTAATTTTCTCTTCCACATTCCCACCAAGTGATCACCCACCAAGTGACTGTGTAAATCTCTAGGACCAGGACCTCACTACCTCATGTCAGCTCTAATCATTCCAAAGCTCTTTATGTTGAACAACAATCTGCTCCTCCTAGCTTGCGCACTGCAGGCAGTCTTATTCCCACATTTGAAGAGGATCTTCGTTTACCTGCTAGGCCTTCCTGGTTCCTTTAGCTGGGTCTTACATGACATAATGTTGAGTGGTCAATGTCCATCTTCAAGGGTTATTCCCAGAACTGGATATTTCTGTCTTCTGGAATCTGTGCTGCTTTTGATGTAACCTGTCTTAATCAGTTCAGGCTGCTATAACAATGTACCATAGATTGGGTGGCTTATAAACAACACAAATTCATTTCTCACAGTTCTGGAGGCTGAAAGTCTGAGATCAGGGTGCCAGCATGGTTGGGTTCTGGTGAGAGGCTTCTGACAGATTGCAGATGGCCTCCTTCTCTTATCCTCATATGGCAGAAAGAGATTTCACTAGCTCTCTGGCCTCTTTTTATAAAGACACTAATCTCATTCACCCTCATCACCTAATTACCTCCCAAAGACCCCACCTCCAAATACCATCACATTAGGGTTATGATTTCAACATGAGCTATGGGGGGACACAAACATTCAGACCATAACACAACCAAAGATCAACTTATTTGGTTAATGGCTTGTTTTGCCATCCACATTTTCTCCTCATGTAAATGAGATGCTCCATGAAGAAAGATACTATATCTCCCAGTTCTTCATTCTCTCCCTGGCTGTACGTGTAGAAGACACTCCATCTACTAAAAGATCATTCATTCATTCATAGTGCATGTGTACTATGAGCCAGAAACTGCTAGGTACAAAGATCAATAAAATACATTCATTGTCTTCTGTGGGCCCTAATACAAACAATTTATAATGACCTTTGGTCTCTGTTGCATTCGAGTATATGTAGGGTGTTTGGTCCATCGTAGGCATACATTTTCAGAGAATGATCAAATAAACCATCTATTGAGGGGACACCAAGAAGGGAATCTTTCTCTGTCTGAGGGTAGTGGGGAGGTTCGCTAGAGGATGTGCCATGTGAGCTGGGTGGGAACTGACGAGGTGTTCTCATGCTCACAGGAACGGGCACACCAACAACAAAGCACCAGGGATCTCTGAATGCCCTTTACCTTCTGTGTTTTTGCAGTTGTCGAATAAGACTGTATATTTATTTGCTGATTCATGAACCAAACCTTAACTCAGTTTATTGACTTGAAACTCAAATGCATTCTGCCTTCAAGTTGAGTGAATCAGCTTAAAACTGGGAAATGTGGGAAAACAGAATCTTCTCTGCGCTGAATCTAAGCCATTCAATTTGAACATTTCATTTGAGTCTCTGGTGTTGATCTGGCTATGTTATGTAGTAGGTGTTTGGTCACCTTTCTCCCTGCTCCCCCCGACCCTGATTTCCACCCCTCTGATCCTGGGACCTGTCAGCTTTCATTGGCAGTGATGTCTGAGTCCATGTCAGATGAAGCCATCACCCAGACCATGGGACGTTGCTGGGAAGAGAACCAATACTTGTTGTGCCCTCACTCGGCCGTGGCCGTGAGCTACCATTACCAGCAGATGGACAGGCAGCAGCCCAGGTATGGCTGTGGATACCTGGGCTACTGGGTGGGTGGGGGGACCCTTTAGCTTTCAGGGGCCTCCCAGCCAGGAGAAACAGTAATGTAAACAAATGACTTTAAATAGCATAATGAGTGCTCTGTGGAACTGTGCCTCAAGAACCATGGTCCCAGAAGAGGGTTCATGCTAGGTATCCCAGGGACAGCCAGGGTGACAGGTGGTGGTTGAGCTGGGCCTTCAACAAAGAGAAGCAATTTGTTCGTCATTGTAGAGATAAGTTCATGGTACCAAACATCTGTCTGTCTCTCTCTTCTGTGCCCCACTCAACCCCTAACCTTTCCCTGTTCTTTCTTCTCCTCCCTCTTCCTCTTGTCCTTTCTGTACCTGTCCCTCTATCTGTTGCCTCCTGCCCACTTGTTTCCACCTGCTCCACCCCTCACAGCCCTCCCCGGTGTTGTCTGGCCCCCGCCTCTGCCGCCAAGTTCCCAGAAGCTGTCCTGGCTGCCGGGCTGACCCCAGAGACTCCCTTGGAGATCTTAGCCCTGGAGAAAAAGGAGACACGCTGTACCCCAATGCGGAAAAGTGATGACTGGACCCTGATACTTCGGAACACAATTGAAGAAATAGGCCGGCAGTGGACAGGTCACGTCCTGAGTGCCTCAAACTAGCCAGGCCGGAGTTGGCATCCTTTAGGCTTCAGACTCTGTGGCGGTGGTTGGGGACCAGGGAAGGGAGATGCCCTCTGAGCTGCCTTGTGCATCTTCTCCCTGTTAAGAGTTGGTGTAGGACGTTCTTAGGAGGCTGTTCAGTGGGGTCTGGAGCCAGCTGGCTTTGTTCTGTGCTCTCACCATGGCGTTGTGGTGCCTGGTCTCCAGGGAGGCTGGGTGGGGGTGAGGGTGGTTGTTGAAGGTGCCCTCCCACCACTGGACAGTGCAGGGGTATCACTGCTGCATGTGAAAGCTTCAGGGCCTGCAAATGAAGAGCCTTGGTCACAGAGTTGACCTCAGCTCCAGGGTTTAGGACCCCAGACCCTAGACCTATGCAGGTGGGGGCCGCTTATTCCATTAGCACAGGCCTGGGGCTCATGGTGTCTGAGACTGTTTACCCAGAGGTCCTGGCCTGCTTCTACCCGGCTGAAATGTTGGGAATCGCTAGAATACAAGTGCATGTCCAGTGTGATGGTGACTCTGCATGGCCAGTGGGCAGAGGATGGCGGCTGCCGAGTGGTGCTGGTGGTGCCATGGTTTGTGCTACATCCACCAACTGCTTCAGATTGGCCCAGTGTCAAGGGGATGGCAGGGCAGGCAGCGGGGCAGGTGGCACAGGTGATGGTAGTGGACAGAGTTGAGGTGTGGGGAAGTGTGCTCCTCAAGGTGCAAACTGAGTCAGGTTGCCCTGTGGCTCATGTATTGGGTTCACCTGCTTTATTAAACCAGGGCATATGCCATAGCTACGAGAAGCAATGATCCCTTGTTGACCATTAAATGAAGTCCAGATGCCTCCATTTCCAGAGATACTTTCATAATTATGCTGCCGCAGAGAAATCAAATTGTTCTTTCCTCTGAAAACATGACTCACTCTGTCCTCTTCCCATGCCTCCGACCCTGTACTTGCCCCTGTGAGACTGTCCTTTGATTAGGCCACAAGACCCATCCCACAGGCTACTTAAGTCTTGGTTCCTGTGTGTTGTTTGCTGTAGAGTTGGCCCTCATCAGCCCACCTGGAAATAATGATTCCTGTTTCTGAACTCGGAAGGCAAAACTTTAACTGTAGGTTTCTTAAAACATGTATTCCCTCCTATCCTGTTTTATGGTTCTCTGCATTATCACCCTGTCATGCGGGGTGTCATGTGGGGTCTCTGGTTCCGCTCCCCACATAAGAACGCAGGATATGGTGAGGCCAACACCCATAGAGCCATAGATAGGGGAGTCATACCACTATAGTCTCGCTGGTGGCCGGGGAGACACACGAAGTAGGATCCACACGATCTGCAATCCGTCATCCACTTCTCTGCCTGCCAACCAACCAACCAACTAACCAACACAGTCACGGCAGTTATATCAGTGGCTAATTGGCTAACTGGTTACAACTGATGGCCAACCAGTCACAGCTGATGGCCATCTACTACCTGAGCCAGCACCTTTCCACATGAGGCCAAGAGCCTGGAAATTGCTCTCTGGGACTCTGTCCCCACACACCCCATCTCTAAGCTTCTTTAAAACAGGAACCATTGTTTAACGCAGTGGGCTGAAGCTTGTTAAAGTTGCCCCATTGATTAAAAAAAATTTAATTTGTTCTCCCAACTTATTTATACTAAATTATGTATACATTACACAAACCCAGGTGCTAAAATAGGAGTGAAAGAATAATAATAAAACCTCCATTTATCTTTCCTCCCTCTACAGCAATGGATTGTCTTGTGGGCCCGTCTTTGGCAATCCTGTTTGAGCATAGTGCCTGGTGCATTCTGTAAGCAGCCAGGAACCAGGGCCGCAGCTCCCGTGATGGCACATCTGCCTGACACTGTGATGGTTCTCAGAGTGTGGCCCTGTGGTCTCCTCAAAATGCACACTCCTGGGTGGGGACCCAATACATCCAGAGGCCAATCTTTGGGCATCAGGTAGTCACCTGTGGCTCTTACAAGTAAGACTTTTGTGCATTCTAATTTGGGAAACCTTGGCCGGGGACTTTAATTTTACAAATAATTTTCTTCCACAGTGAGGTGTGCTTTATTTTCACAGGGCATGCTTTTTTCCTCCTGCTGCTTTCATGATCAAGCCCCGCACTGTCCAGTTAGGCAGCCGCTAGCCACGTGTGACTGTTGAGCCCTTGCAATGTGAATAGTACAACTAAGGAACTAAATTTTTAATTTTATTTAATTTTAATTCATTTACATTTAAATTTCCAAACTACTACTTGATTCAGTGATTGTAAAACTTTTAAGTATGTTGGAAAAATGCTGGTATGTGAATCTACTTTTGCAGCTGTGAATTTTATGAAGTATATAAAATACAGATACCAATAAAGATTTCCAATAAAAATTTAGTCAGAACACTAAAATAGAACATTGAGATATGCTACAATTGTAAAATACATATTGGATTTCAAAGACTTCGAAAGAAAAAAATCTAATATAGCTCATTAATAATTTTATATTGATTACATGTTGAAAGGGTAATATTTTCATGTTTTGGGATAAATAAAATATATTATCAAAATCAATCTCGTCAGTTTCCTTTTACAAGGACATTTTAGTTGTGTTTGTGGCTCACATTGTGTTTCTATGGGCAACAGTGATCTAGAGCTTAACCTTGGCTTTGTGGACATATGGACACACTACACATAGTTGTGGGCTTAGTTATATTACTGGATTCAAATTCTGTGTAGATTGAAGGGGGTTTTAGACTAACACAAATATGTGCATGTCAGCACCAGCGTCATTCATGCCCTGCCCGCTGGGGGCCCCTCTGGAAGGCAGGTGAGGCAGGCACGTCATGGAGGGAGATTTGAGGCCACTAGAGGGGGCTATTGCAACCAGTCTGAGGGCTGCTGTGAAGGGACCCAGTGGGTATCGGGCCTCTGGAGCCCTCTTCCCCTGCGCAGAGGTTTAAAGGAATTGGTTGCCCAGGCTGATCTCTGCCTGACATCCCCACCTCAGAACATACCAGCCCTGCATCTGGAAAACTTGACATTGAAGCATGGCTTTCAGTACAGAGAGACGGTCAGGGATGCTGGACACAGGAGGATGGAAGGAGCATCCCTAAAGGAATGATTATGACCCTCACAGGCCACAGCTCTTGATGGTTCCGGAGTCACTTTAACATGTACTATAGCATATGTGATGGAGCCCTCAGGGCCAGTTATCCATCAGGCACAATAGGCCCGATTCTGTGAGGTCATGATGCATCTAGAGGCCCATAAAAATGTTTTAACTTCTTTTAAAAGCAAAAAATGAATATAATCTAGGTTGGATTGTATTCCTTTTTATACCAACACGGTAATACAATAGAATTTTACATCATTTTTTGTGGAGGAAGAGGCCCATGAAAAAGCAAAAGTGCCCAGGGCCCACAGAAGTCATAACGTGGCAGTGACAGCACCTACAATATGCCAGGTAATACTTCATAAAAATTAACTAATTTCATCCTAACAGCCACCTGTGAAGTTGGTGTTACTACAGTCTGTATTTTAGAGAAAAGGAAACTGAGGAGCTGGGAGGTGAGGTAACCTGCCAGGTGGCACCACCAGGGAGCAGACAGGCTGGAACTTGAACTTCGGCCTGGTTTCAAATCCAGTGTGTAGTTTTCATCACTCCACGTCACAGGCAGCTGGTCACGTTCTGCTGTGGTCTGTCTCCATCATTCCCCAGGCCATGGCCCTGCTTCCGGGTCCTTCCCGCTCCTTTTCTTGGATGGATTTGGGAGCACAGCTGTGCCTCTCGAGCGGGTCCACCAGGGGCTGCTGCAGCCCTGCTTTCGGGGTCTCTGTAACCAGCACGGGCTCTGGATCCAGGGCCAGCTGTAGGCAGGCAGACTCAGAGGTTCCTTATTCTTTGCTGCCATATTTCCGAGGGCCTCAGAAGGCACTGTTGGGGTCACAGGGGTCACAAAACCCCCTGCCCTCTGGATGGATCAGAGACCTATCAGCCCTGAGAGGCCACCACAACTATGAAAGGGGCCCAGAATAAATCACTGGACACAGCACAAATAGACATGAAACATGAACTACAGGATATTCTGGTCGCAGGGAGTCTTGGGGCTGAGTGTAGAAGGAGGGCAGAAGTGAGATGAAATCTGAAGAAGCACGCATCCCTGTAAACATACACGCGGGCACACACACGTGTACAGACACACACATCCCACGTAATGGAAAAAGTAAGGAGCCTGGTACGAAATGAAGTTAGAATCAGGTTGAAGTCGTCCTTTCTGGTAGTGTGATCACAGACAAGCCATTTCATCTCTGTGAGACTCAGTTTCCTCATCTGCTAATTACAATACTTACCTGGTTTTTCTGGTTTGTTTTGAGGATTACATGAGATAATGTATTTCCAAATGCTACGTAAATGCTAAAATGCCGTACAAATGGTTCTTATCATTAACACAATTATAGTCTGCACCAAACAATTTAGGACTTTTAAGCTATCTTGTATTTTTTACTAATTGCTTTGCGAATTGGTCTTATCTTGCCTGCGAGAGTGCCTCTTCCTGGAAGACAAAGTTCTTTTGTGGCCCCACAGCGCTGGCACAGTTCTGGCACAGGGTCGGAGTTGCCCTCACCTCACCAATATGCCCAGTAACAGACTCTGTGAAGGTCATTTGGGGGCTGAAGGTCATGGGTTAGTCAGTAGTGGCTCGGCTAGCCAGTTAACAAGTCTTGTTAGTTTGCAGTGATGGTGATGATGGAATGAGACCC
Source organism: Rhinolophus sinicus (assembly GCF_036562045.2). Classification (NCBI taxonomy): domain Eukaryota; kingdom Metazoa; phylum Chordata; class Mammalia; order Chiroptera; family Rhinolophidae; genus Rhinolophus; species Rhinolophus sinicus. Next base: position 64,324,201 of record NC_133755.1, on the reverse strand, counting down.
TTTCTTGAGCATCGATGATGTGCTGAGCCCTTTGTAAAGCACTTCCCAGACATTGACTCCTTCAGTCTTCATGAGGACTGTATGAAAAAGTACAGTTACAATCTCCATTTTAGAGATGAGGAAATGAAGCTCAGAGAGGTTAAGTAACTCACCCAAGGCCACCCAGCCAGTAAGTGGTAGAGGAGGGACATGAGGCTGGATGTAGCGTCTTCGAGCTTAACCACCTTGCTAGACCAGAAGAGATGCTTTGGGCCAGATGGCCTCCAAGTTCTCTCCAAAGCAGGGCCTGTAGGCTGGTTGATTAGGACAGAACTGGCAGGAGGTGACTGTGTCTGAAGGTAGAGGGGAAGCGAAGAGCCCATTTTAGGAGAAGGGCCAGATGCTCTGAGGAGTGGCACAGAGCCAGTATCATTATGGGGAGCTATTCTCTGGCTCAGTCTCCACCTGGAGCCGGGCTCCTCACTGGGGATGGCTGGCAGCAGGTGTCTGCTGAGTGGAGTGGGGGCTTTCGTGGGAGGAGAATGGAGTTAAGCTAGTTCTGTGGGATTTCCAGCTGCTGGCGAGGAGGCCCACCTGGTGGCCCACTGGGAAGGCTCAGACTGCAGCTGGTGAGGCCACAGAGACTTCATTCAGTTTTCCATGTCCCCAGATAAACAAAGGGGGAGCAACACAGGGAGGCTGGGCCATTAGCCTCCTGGAAAAAGGAGAGGGCTGACTTCTCTCTGTCCTTCCTGCTGCCTTTGCCCAAAAAAGCATCTTCCCAAGCTCCCCCTTTCCTGCCCCACCCATCAATTTTGCATTCCACAACCTGGGTGCCTCTTGGGTGCCAGGGCCTGGGCAACTGCTGAGAGCTAGTGTAGTGACTTCCTACCATGCTGGGCACTGTGTTGGGTACCAAGGCATAGAAGAGATAAAAAGTAGGAAATGATGTGGCTGGAGTTGACGTATGTAGAAGGATAAAGGTTTGTGACAGCACTGGGCGCTGCTCCAAGACTGAGCAACTGGTTCTCAAATGCAAGAGCCCAGTAAGCCCTCCTTCGGTCACCTTTTCCCTGTTCCACTCCAACACTGACCGACTGTGTCATAGTATTGGGTTAGGGATCTGCTTCCCCATTCCTTAAACATTCCTTAAAGTCTGCTGTCAAATACCCCACATGCCAGGACTTAGCCGAAAAGACCCAGCCTCCGCTGAGTATGTCCTGTGTGAATGGTTGGTTAGGACAGAACTGGCAGGACGAACTGCAGGGTCCAGAGGAGGAAAGATGACTGGGCAGGAGAGGGGTAGTGGGGGTGAAGAAGGCTGGGCTGGGTCTTCAAGGGTCTGCCAGGTAACAAGGGGATCCTCTTAGATTTAGGAATGTTTTCTCAATGGGTTGGTCATCACAAAGATCTTTTATAAACCGATACATTCAGAACCTCCTGTCACAGGAGAAGAGTCTGTGCAGTTGGGGAGAGGGGCTCCATCTCTCTGAATGAATGCTCAGGAGCTAAGTAATAGGGCAAGGTCCTATATCAAGTACAAAGCCGAAAACTGAGGCAGAGCTCTGGGTCATTCCTTAGATGAAACCCCTGGAACCTCCCCATGGTTTGGCCGCTAGGGGGACACAGGAGTGCCTCCTCTGGGGCCTCCCCTTCATCTCATCATTTGCTTGGATCACAGTCTTCCAGTATCCCTTATCCAGGCCTCATCCCTAAGCAGGGACAGTACTTGCTTGTAAAAGTGGCTCATTTTAGGTCTTAAGGGTTGAGAAGGGTCGGGGCCCAGCTCTGCACAACATTCCTGTAAATAATGGTCACTTAGAGGTTTATCACCCCCCCACACACCCCTCCCCACCACCTATGGGCAAACGCATCCTGCAAATTCTCCAAGCCCAGGAAGAGCCCAGCCAACGATTCACTTATCCAGCAGAGGGCAGCATAGCACACCCAAAGTCCCTCTCCCTCCAAAGACTCAGATCCCCACCCTACCCCACCTCCCATATCTCCCATACCTGACTTTGTTCTCTGGGAACTAAGACCCTGAAGGTCAGAGGGGGGACAGGCTCCAAATATTTTTTTTCAGTTCATTGTTTCTCAAATTTAATATTGGGAAGTCTCTTCTTTAAAATTAAAAAAAAATCACATTTGCTTTTGCTTCCAAGTTTGTCTTAAATAGTTTTTTTTTGTTGTTTTGTAGTAATGCTACTCAAACATGTACAAACATAAAACTACCTCTAAACACCTTATACAGATGACTTCCATGCAAGGATAAACAGAAATAAAAATTCAAATTAAATGAGAACAAAGCGACAAACAAAAATCAATAAAATTCAAAGTCACCTCAGTATATGTGATACATACATTGTGTGCTGCACTCAACTCTCCACTGTGTGTAACTGTGACACTTTACTACTAAGACATGATTTTTTTTGTCATTGCATGGTTAGCGTTTTTATTTTCCGTTTGTGTTGGAATAACTTCGCTCTTTTATCACTTTTTATATTCTAACCACAGGGAAACATCCAAGTACAGTACACTGTGATGTCATATCACCTTTCCTTGGCACCAGCTTGTCATATATGTGTCACATCTGTCTCTCCTTACTGGCTTGTGACAATTGAGATAGTAATTGTTGCTTGCAACTGTAAATACCAATGCAAATGCAGATGTTGAAATTATATAAGACTTAATTGTAAGGTGTCCGCACATGATTCAGAAAAAAAAATATTATCAAGATGAAATCACACACAGAGAGAAACACACCATTCACTGAAAATTCCTAAACACCAAGAATGCACGTCTGGAGCCGCGTCTAACAAAAATCTCCCTCAACCCTGGCCTTTTATAGTTGAGCAAACAAACTCTGAGGAGAGCTGGCTTAGCCAAGTTCACACAGCTAATCAGGCGGGACTTGGGGCTCTCTCACTGTGCAAGCCATTACTTCCCGTCAACACCCTGAGGCAGCCATTACTGGCTTGCCCCAAGGACAGGAATCCTGGGGGTTCTCTCAGGGGTCAGCCATTGCAGGTTGTATAGAGCTTCTGGCAGGTTCTAAGTCGCCATCTTCTGAAGCTTGGAACATAAAAGAGATTGGATATACAGTCACTGCTGTAGATCGGAAGAACTTGTCTAAAGCTCTTCCAGACTCCAGGGTCTGTAAAGAAGGCCCAGTCTTCTTTTCAGAATACACCCCCCTATGTGTATTCTCATTTTCTGATACACATGTATATGTGTAAGCAGATGGTGGAGAGTTCACGAACTTAATTGTCCAACCTTGTATGGTGTGATCCAAAGATAAGGTGAATGTTTAAATAAAAATAATGTATTACAATAAAAGATACATTGCCCTTAATCCCCCTCAAAATACTCCCCATCACTTTGAACACACTTATCCCATTGTTCTTGTCACTTTCTGAAGCAGTTCTGGAAGTCCTCTTTCATGAGTGTCTTTACTTCATCCTTCATCAAGCAATGCTCTGTGTCACACATCACTTCTGGTATGACACTTTCTGTCAAATAAAAACATTACGGTGTGTCCTCATCCACCTTATTCACCGGATCTGGCACCGTGCAACTTCTGACTCTTCCCCAGAGTCAAAATGACCGTGAAAAGTAAATGTTTTGAATTGGTTCAGGACATTGAGGCAGCCACAACAGTGCAACTAAAGACACTCATAAAAGAGGACTTCCAGAACTGCTTCAGAAAGTGGCAAGAATGATGGGATAAATGTGTTCAGAGTAAGGGGGAGTATTCTGAGGGGGATTAATGGCAATGTATCTTTTGCTATAATAAAAAAATTTTAAATTTAAACATTCATCTTATGCTTTGATCGCACCTCATATATATGTGTATACACACACACACACACACACACGAGGTCTGACAAGTAAGTTCACCAACACATCCTAGAAAAAGTGCTACATACCTCATTGCTGAATATCACTATGGTCACCTTCGAAGTCCTCCCCTTGGGAAGCTATGCACCGACGCCAGCGTCTAGTTCACCCTTCAAAGCAATGTTGGAACTCTTTTTCTGGAATGGCCATCAGAGCTGTCATTGTATTACCCTTGATGTCCTGAATGTCATCAAAATATCTTCCTTTCAATAATGCATTTATCTCTGGGTAAAGAAAGAAGTCATTGGGGGCCAGATCAGGTGAGTAAGGAGGGTGTTCCAATATAATAACTTGTTTACTGGCTAAAAACTCCCTCACAGACAGTGCTGTGTGAGCTGGTGCTTGGTCGTGATGCAAGAGCCCTGAATTGTTGGCGAAAAGTTTAGGTTGTCTAACTTTTTCATGCAGCCATTTCAGCACTTCCAAATAGTAAACCTGGTTAACTGTCTGTCCAGTTGGTACAAATTCCTAAGGAACAATCCCTCTGATATAAAAAAAAGTTAGCAACACCATTGCAACAAGTTCACGAACTTCATTGTCAGACCTCGTATCTATATCTATATATCTATGTATCTATCACACACTTATTAGGTCTTTCAGGTATGGAGAACTTATTGGATATCACCTTTAGGACCTGGAGAAATAGACCAGCTCTACCCCAACTGTAAGAGCAGATTTTTAATTTGAGGTCTATTAACTCTCAAAGGGCTCATGGATAGAATTTAGGGGGTTTGAGAACCTGACTGGGAAAAGTTGTATCTTTATTTTTCCTAACCTGTAACTGAAAGTTAGCACTTCCTTAAAATACAAATATCGACAAAAGACCAATTAACACGAGAAGCACCTGGGACTTTATCAGCAATACAAATAACAGGCACTTCCATGTGATGATGTAGCAGTTGTAGGTATCCTGAAATATCGTTAACACTTATCACTACTTTGAAATAATATTAGATCTGATACTACATTATGTTTTTTGTCAATAAAGAACGTCTTTGTGTATTACAAATACTTTTAAATATTTTGATAACCATCTTTAAATATAATTGGTTTCTTTTCTTATCCCATGTATTTTATTTTATGCATTTGAAAATATTATTCCAGACTGTCAAATTGTTTCTGGCACAGGAAATTCACCCTCCATCTGGGGGAAACAAATACTTAAAGATTTGCCATTTCTTGGGCATCAACTATAAACTGGGCACATCCTTAGTGCTGTATGTACTTATCTCTAAATTTTGCAACAATAAAGTGGACATTATTACCTCCCCCCTTTTTATACAGGTTCATGGAGGTACCTCATAACATATACTCCAGAAAACGTAATAAATATGTCAAGCACTATAATAGAAATAGGGATAAAATGAAGGTTATACAGTATCTGTTTTTGTACACCCCTCCCCCATGCCTGACACCTCCTAGATGCACAGTAGGTGGCTGTTGAGTGACTAGATGAGAAGCAATCACAAAGCCTTGTCAGGGGTGGGATAGGGAATGCTTCAAAGGAGAAGTGAGGGTTGGGATGCGCCCTGGGACTTGGGGAAATACAGGCTGGTATAAACTAATCACGGTCCTCCATTCCTCATGCCAGTGTCTGAAAGAGCCGCCACCTGGTCCTAGCCCATGGAATGCAAGGGAAAGCTCACCCAGGACTGACTCTGCCTCTTGACGTTGGAGTGGGAGGTGGAGACACTTGGAGCCACTGCAGCCATCTTCTTCCCATGAGGATAGCAGAGCAGAGAGAGAGCAAGATCCTTGGCCCTTAGTGATGCTCTGAACCTCTGAACTGAGCGGTCCTGGAGCTTCCCACTTCTGGACTTTTAGTGAGGGGAGATAAGAAGGTTAGTTATATTTAAATCCACTTTAATGGAGTTTTCTGTACCTTGCAGTTAAAGATATTCTAGAGATAGAGTTTTTGTGAAGAGGGAGGCAGAACCATATCCAGAAAGACTTCCATGCTATTATTATGAGGGGCTTGTGGTTTGTCCCTAAAGGTAATGGTGTGGGTGGCTGGGTGGGAGATTAAATGATTGGGAAAAGGGAATGAAATAGTGTGATTTATGCTTTAGGAAGAATACTCTTGAGGCAGAGTGAAGGATGGGATAGTGCAAAATGGTTAATACATAAAATGATAAAACAATGCAAATATAGTACATAAGCAAATTGGGGTATGGCCTTATTCTGCTCTCAGCTTGATGAAAAGAGACATGGAACATGTAAGCATGTTAAAATTGGGATTTACTGTAGAACTCAACTTCCAGGGGAAGCTTGTGAGTGAGCCCAAGCTCACAGACCTCCCAGGGGCCAGGCTGCTGGGGATGATGCTCAAAATGATGATGGGGAGGCCCCGCCAGCACTAGCAGGGGTACTAGCATCGTCCAAGAGAGGATCGGTCTGCTCAGTGCCATCTTAGTACCAGGAATCATCCCTTCTATTGTATAAAATTCTTTGAAAATCTATCATCTTTCTGTGAAATAAGTGGTTATTCTCAAGGAGCTGATATGCCCCTTTTTTTTTCTAGATAAGAGAAAGCATGCTCTGTTTGGGTGTGTGGGTTTGTGCTATAATCAGCTCGGGGGGTTAGAGCAGATGGTTCTGGGCATGGAGGCCTGTCCTTGGGATAGAGCTGGCGCTTAAGGTGGACAGAGGAGCCGTCTGGGAATCAGGAGGCCCGTTCCTGCTTCTGCTTCTGCCACTATCTAGCCGGGTGCTCTCAGACATACTTCATCCCCTTTAAGTGCTGCAGTGCCCTCGTCTGTGACTAGTGGGGTGGGCCCAACATTCTCTGTGTTCCCTCTCCATCCCCACACCCCTGGACTCTCTCTGACAGTCCTCCACTGGGCTGTATCTTGTGCCTGCACTGCTCCTCGAGACGGAGGGATGGGACTCCTCAGAGCAAAGTATTTTGTTTTCAGTCTCAGGTTTGCTGTCAGTAGCCAGTTGAAAATTTAGTATTTATAAAGCCCCTACTATGTGCTTGGTATCATGATAGGCAAGAGGAGATATCCTGTTGAAGGTAGCCCCTGCTCTCTAGTAGTTGCCAGAAAACCTGTGTACACACACGCACACAAACACACACACGTGCACACAGAAATGCACACTAGGTGGTTTCCTGTGGTGCTTCTGAGAAGGGAGAACTCACTGGTACAGTGCTGGGCACTTAATGAAAACTTCCTGGAAGCAGTGAGTCAAGTATATTGCCAAAGGGCTGTTGGCTAAGGGAATACTTACTTATCAGCTATCATTGACACAACTCTGTGCCCCCCAAATATTTATATGTTGAAGTCCTAAACCCCAATACCTGATGTAACTATTTGTAGATAGGGTCTTTAAAGAGGTAATTAAATTAAAATGGGATCATTAGAGTGGGTCCCAATCCAATCTGATTGGTGTCCTCATGAGAAGAGGAGATTAGGACACAGCCAACACACTGAGGGAAGATGATATAAAAACACAAGGAGAAGACGGCCATCTACAAGCCAAGGAGAAAGGCCTCAGAGGAAACCAACCCTGCCGACATCTTGATCTTAGACTTCCAGCTTCCAGAACTGTGAGACAATAAATTTCTGTCACTTAGACACCCCAGTTTGTGGTACTTAGTTATGGCAGCCCCAGGAAATTAATATTCTCCTTAAAGTACTTTTCTTTTGTCTCAATAAATATAAATATAAATATAACATTTTTACATCAAGTCTTCAAACAAAATATATGGTCCTGGATAGTACCCAGGCTTAGTCTGCAGCCTAAAGTATACCTGTGGCCCCACTCCACCTGCATGGAAAGGCATTGACTTAGATTCATTCATTCATTCAACAAACTTTTAAAGAGCACAGGCTATAAGCCAGGTATGGTTTTAGGCACCAGGATATGACAGATAAAATATGTCCTTCTCTGGAGCTTTCATTTGGGGATCAGGTAATAGAGAAATAAGCAAGGTAATCCCAGACTGTGATAAGGCTATGAAGGAAAATAAACAAAGGGTGAAAACATGATGGACACAGGGGAGGGGCAGGGCTAGCTTTAAGTGTGGTGGTCAGGAAAGGGTCTCTGAGGAGCTGCCAACCCAAGGATAACCCAGCTCAAGAACATTCCAGGGGAAGTCACGAGCCAGAGCAGGGGCTTAGAGGTGGGGCATGCTTTGATGTTTGAGAATCCTCCGGGAGGTAAATGTGGTTGTGGCAGGATGTGCAAGGGGACAGTGGCAGGAGATGAGCTCCCTGACTCTGGCAGGGACCCCATCATACAAACACTTGGGTCCCAAGAGAGGCTTGGAACAAAATGGTTTAGTGCACATGTTTCAAAGGTCAGTCTGTACCTTTTGATCCAGCAATTCGACTTCTGGATCTATAACCCAAACAACTGAAAGCAGGGATTTGAATGGATATTTGCACACCCATGTTCACAGCAGTGATACTCTAGCCAAAAGGTGGAAGCTACCCAAGTGTGCATCAATAGATGAATGGATAAACAAGATGCAGTGTATGCTACAATGGAATATTATCCAGCTTAAAAAGGAAGGAAGTCTTGATACATGCTACGACATGGATGAACCGTAAAGATATTGTGTTCAGTGAAAGAGCCAGACACAAAAGGACGAATATCATGAATCTACTTTCATGAGGTACTTGGAATAGACAAATTCATAGAGACAGAAAGAAAATGGCGGTTGTGGGGATTGAGGGGAGGGGAGTACAGGGAGTGAGTTTCAGTTTGGGATGATGGAAAAGTTCTGGAAATGGATAGTGATGAGGTTACACAGCACTGTGAATGCACTTAACGCCACTGAACTGGACACTTACAAATGGCGAAAATGGTAAATTTTCTGTTGTGTGTATTTTGCTACAATTAAAAAGATCAGTGTGGTTGCCGCTCAAGAAGAGATGCAGGAATATAGACTGGGACACAGTGGGCAGCCGAGGCCATTTCCCATGGCTCTGTGCCCTTTCAGGCAGGCTCCAGGATTTCCATGCAGAGAACTTTCCCAAGTCCCAGAGCCGTGGACATTGAGCTTGCAGCAGAGGCCAGGACTTTGGACCTTCAGCCCAGTGCTCCCCAGTGGGAATCACACAGTGGCCCTGTGTTTGGTTTCTGAGGTGTGGAGGCTGAGGGGTGGAGGCCCAGGGCCCCCAGTTGCTGCCCAGACCCCTGGCAGTCTCCCCTGAAGGGGCATCCTGATTCTCAGCATACAACTCCTGCAGGCTCCTTTCTGCACCGGCCCCTGGCGCTGCCCGGGCAGGCCCGCATCGGGGAATCACCCTGCCCTGGAAAAAAAAAAAAAAGGAAAGAAAAAAAAAAAACGGTGAGAGAGGGAGAAAAGCAGCACAATTAAAATCTTAGTGTATGAATAATTACATTTTAAAAATCCCCACATTTTTTTACATCAAAAGGAATTCTGTAATCAGAGGTTTAATTTGCAGATTTAGTGGCATTTGGCAGGTTAAAAGTAGGTGCTGTGAAGTAAGTAAGCGTGGGATTTGGGGCTGGAAGCAAAGAATAGGGGAATCTGCTAGGCCAGAAATCCCAGCTTTGAGCTGCCTCTGAGCTTTTCGGCCTCACTTCCTCTGCCCACAACCACCCTCGGACTGAGCTACTTTTGGGGGAGGGAAGGAGAGAGGAGAAGAATCCAGCCTGCCAGCCCTGAGTCCTCACTTCCTCCCTCTGCCTCAAAATAGCTTCATTGGTTTTTTCCCCCTCCCTGATAATCTGGTCATTGCAAAAATATCCTGAAAATATAGAAAAGCCAAAAAATAAAACAAAGATCACCTGCAGTGTCACTGCCTGAAGGTAGGAGCACCTTTTCCTCCTCTGGAAGGTGATGTGGATCAAATCCCTTTGCCAACTGGACTGGGCTTTACAAACATGCAGGCTTATTATTTTCATCTTTTCTACTTTTCCCTTTACCTCTTCTCTCTGGAAGTCTCCCTCTCTCTCCTTCCCCACAAAAAATAAAAATAAATAAATAAAAAATAAAAATAAAACCAAACAAAACAAAACAAAAAAACAGGACAGGAACTTTGACATATAAAGTTCAGGAAGGAAGATTTTGGCCCAAGAACGTTTCCAAAAATGATGCTGGCAGAGCAGTCTCATAAAATGGGCTCAGAGCAGGGAAATCCTGATTGGGGGAGGGAGTGGGGCAGGAAGGATAACAGAGAAGAGTAATTCTAGGGTGGTCTTTCCTGTGGAAAGGAAAGGAAAGAAGCAGGAGTGGGCAGTGTTTCTCTCCCATGTCAACCAGTCAGTTATTGGATGCAGTCTGGCTCAGGAAGCGGGGACCTTGGGTGAGATGACCCTTCTGCAGAGACAATTTCCACATAGGCTTAGAGTTCAGGGCTGTCTGCAGCAGAACTCCCAGCAACTAGGGGTGGGGTGGGTGGGGGGATGTTTTTCAGTCCTGAAGAATATGTGTGTGTGTGTGCGTGTGTCTGTGTGCGTGACAGAGAGAGAGAGAGAAAGACAGAGAGACAGAGAGAGAGGTTGAGAGACAGAGACAGAGACAGAGAAGATTGATGGCACTCACTAAGGGAAAAATCTAAAACCAGTACAAGGCAGTGCTTCTGGAGAAACTTGACCAGTTACCAGGCAGTTTCAAGATGCATCTGTGAAGACAAACATAGGAAAGAGACAATAGCTGGTCTGTCCCACAGCTCACTGAGATAGGACCAAAGCCATGGCACAAAGTTGCAATTCGGGGGAACGAGCCAGGTACTTTCAGGAGAAATGAAAGTGAAATCCAGAGCGGTAACAAAGCAAGACTTTCTAGAGGAGCTGAGGCTGCTGGTTCCACAGCACCTCGGTCAGCACACCTGGACTCTTTCTTTTCACAGACCCAGCAGATACCTGGCAAATATTAATGGCTACTAGTTATTTAGCATGACTGTCTCATACCCTAAGAAACTGGGATTCTGCCCTTGTACTAAAGCCATTAAGTGGACACTAAGAGAGGTTGAGGAACTTGCCCCAGACTCTCAGGGAGGAAATGGTAAAGAGGAGTTTCAAACCCAGGTGTCTCCAAGTCCAAGGCCCTACACATATCCTCCAGCTCTTATGACCCTATTTCTCAGCTTATGTCATCATGAAATACCTTTTAAAGTATAATGGATTGAAGGGACACCAAGTAATTAAAAGGCCTTAATGTGCTTGGATCACACCAGACAGCTGAACATGGTCTTGCATATTAACTAATTGTAGCAAGAAATTACCAAAAGAAGGTTTATATTTTTAACTTAAAATAGAATTGGCGGTTACCAGAGGGTAAGCGGGGTGGGGGGTGGGAGATGAGGGTAAGGGGGATCAAATATATGGTGATGGAAGGAGAACTGACTGGGTGGTGAACACCCAGTGGGATTTATAGATGATGTAATACAGAATTGTACACCTGAAATCTATGTAATTTTACTAACAATTGTCACCCCAATAAATTAAAAAAAATAGAATTGGCAAATTCTAGAAATTAAACGATCTTTATTTTATTAATAATTAAATAGACCAAGAGTTTAAATATGTATATTTTTATTATAAAGTATGATTCCATCAACATTTTAAAATTGAAACAAATTTTTTTTTGCATTATTTATAAAATGATTTTTTGGCAGGTTTTATTTTTTTCCTTCTTTTCTTTTTTTAAAAAAATTTTATTAAGAGTATAGCTAACATACAATATTATATTAGTTTCATGGGTACACGATGGTTATTCAATGTTTATATACCTAAAGAAGTGATCACCATGATAAGTCCAGCAACCATCTGACACCATACCATGCTATCACAATGTTATTGACTATATTCCCTATGCTGTACATTACATGCCCATGACATATTTGTTTAATACCTGAAAATTTGGATCTCATTTCCTTTCCCCCTTTTTGAATTTATTAATTACAGTTGATATTCACTGTTATTTTATATTAATTTCAGGTGTACATCATAGTAGTCAGACATTGGTATAATTTAAGAAGTGACTAGTCTAGTGCTAACTAGTCTAGTACCACCTAGCACTGTACATAGTTATTACCATGTTGACTATATTCCCTATGCTTTACTTTACATCCCCATGACTATTTTGTAACTACCAATTTGTACTTTTCTATCCCTTCACCTTTTTTACCTGTCCCCAATCCCCTCCCATCTATCACCCTATCTGTCTTTCTCTGTCTGACACTCCATTTAGACAACACCCTCCAGGTCCATCCCTGCTGCCGCTGAAGGCAAGAATCCATTCTCTTCCATGGCTGAGCAATATTCCATTGTATATATGCACTACCTTCTCTTTATCCATTCTTCCATCTACAGACACACTCAAGCTGTTTACACACTCAAGATTATTTACAATCTTGGCCATTGCAAACAATGCTGCAATGAACATATGGATGCACATGTCCCCTTAAAGTAGCATTTTGGGTTTCTTCAGATAAATATCCTGAAGTGGGATTACTGGGTCCTTCATTGTCTCTTTTTATAGTCTTTGTTTTAAAGTCTATTTTGTCTGGTATAAGTATTTCTACACCAGATTTTTTTTTTTCCATTTTCATGATATATCTTTTTCCATCCCTTTACTTTCTGTCTGTTTCTTTCTATCTGAAGTGAATCTCTTGTAAGTAGCATGTGTAAGGGTTTTGATTTTTCCATTCAACCCTCCTATATCTTTTGAATGGAGCATTTAATCCATTTACATTGAAAGTAACTGTTGATAGATATGTAGCTATTGCCATTTTCTTATTCATAATTTTGATTTTTTTTTCTATCTTAAAGAAGTCCCTTTAACACTCTTCGTAATACTGGTTTGGTGGTGATGAGCTCCTTCAGCTTTTTCTTGTCTGGGAAGCTCTTTATCTGTCCTTCAATTTTAAATGATAGCTTTGCTGGGTAGAGTAGTCTTGGTTGTAGTTCTTTGCTTTTCATCATAGTGAATATTTTGTGTCACTTCCTTCTGGCCTGCAAAGTTTCTGTTGAGAAATCAGCTGACAATCTTATGGAAGCTCTCTTGTAAGTTACTACCCATAGTTGCCTTTCTCTTCCTGCTCTTAGGATTCTCTCTTTGTCTTTAAACTTTGCCATTTTAATTATAATGTATTTAGATGTGGGATTGTTTGGGTTCATCCTGTTTGGGACTCTCTACACTTCCTGGACTTGTATGTCTATTTCCTTCACCAAGTTAAGAAAGTTTTCAGTCATTATTTCTTTAAATAGGTTCTCAATCCCTTCCTTTCTCTCTTCTATGATAAGAATGTTATGCTTGCTATTATCTCAGAGGTCTCTTAAACTATCCTCATTTTTTTAAAACTTCTTTTTTTCTTTCTGCTGGACACCCAGAGGCTTGCTGCTACCTGCTGGCTTCCTTAAGGTTCAGTCACTATAAAGCCTCATGCTGTGTGTGAGTTGGGTGAGGCAGCATCTCAGGGAGTCACTAGAGTGGGAAGAGTTGTGGTCACCAGGTTAACGTAGACTCTGGTTTGGTGCCAGTGCTGAGCCTTGAGTGACTCAGCAAAAGTCTCAGAGCATGCTGAAGTCAGTCGCCGCCTGCCTGGGGCCCATGTACTTTGATAGTTTTCCAAGAAGGAGTGCAATGCTGGAGGGGTTGGCTGCTCACAGAGAAAGTGCCTCTGGTGGTGCTTGAATTGGGTGGTGCAGTGTCCCAGCTGAGTCAGCAAGGCAGAGCAGCAGAGTTCACCGGGCCAATCAGATTCAGATTTGGCCTATGAGGGCGGGCTAAACATCAGAAAGATGGTGTCTGCCTGCTGGCTGCACAGAAGAAGAACACCACACAGAGAAAATGCCAATTGTCTTCCAGTCCTCCCCTTGAAGCCACACTTCTCAGTCTGCCCCCCATATGTCTCTGAGGCCCCCTGAGGCACTATCCCTTCACTGGAGCCCAAGGTGAGTGCCTGTGAGCTAGTGAGTCTGTGCTCGGGCCACTTAAGAGGACATCTGGGTTTCCTGCAGCCTTCCATCCCATCCAAATGGCGGAATCCCCACTGTTTTTCACATCCAGATATTGTAGGGGCACCTCTTCCCAGCACCAGTTCTCTGGGCAGGGGAGCCTAGTGTGAGGGGCTGGGATCCCTCGCTACTCCAGGGTAATCTCCACGGCCACAATATCTCTCCTGATTCTCAGCTGTCACAGGGAGGTGTGGAGCCTGTTCTGCATCTCTGCGTCTCCTACCAGTCTTAATGTGGCTTTTTCTTTATGCTTTTATTTATAGGACTTCTGTTCAGATAGACTTCAGATTGTTCTTCAGGTTGATTGTTCTATAATTTAGTTGCAATTTTAATATATTCATGGAAGGACGCAAGTACAGTGTTTATATGTTCTGCCATCTCGGTTCTCCCCTTTTAGTTTAATAATAGGAGCCAGTTGGTTGTTTTGGTTATCAAGTTTCAACATCAATTCTACTTGTGTAGTGTTTTATTGTAGTTATTATGATTGGCAATAATAATTATTAATTATTTCATTTTGAACAGCTCTTTCCCCAACTTCTTAGAAACTAAAGGGTCTCTCTTCATTTGGAAGCTGCCTAATTTTGTGGTTGTATAATTCAAAACCTGCTTGGGAGCACATGATTCTGCTTTTAATTTAAAGTTTCCTTTTTCGGGATCCATTTTGATTGATATGGGGTAGTAGATATGTTTAGAATACAAGAAACATTGAATCACATCATGAATATATTTGGACCTCATAAATCTGAGTATACAACATAGGCTGATGATATCATCAAAGAATCACATAACACAAGGTCAATTGTTAAATACCACACATCAAGGGACGCTATTTCAGCTGTTACGTGTGTATCATTAGGTAACTCCCAGTGTTCTTCGATGAGGCATGTCCTTTTGAAAAAGGCAGATTATCACACAATAATATCTATGGCACCTATATAAATGTGTCCAGTATTTTTCTTAAATAGATATCTTAAATATTTTTAGAGCAAAACTATGGCTAATAGAACTTTGGACTTTTTTGGTGAAACATCTGTTACATTCCATGGTGACAGGCTGCACCTTTACCTCCATGATAAGTTGGTAAAATCATACTAATTTGACCCAAAATACAACAAAGTAGCAAATATTCTGGATGCCTTGACATAAGTCATATACTCTAGACATACATTCTAGAGAAAAATCATATTCAGGGATTTGTTATCTTGATAAAGTTTTTAAGCGTCCAGTGGTCTGAGACATTGTCAGACCACTCCCTCCAAAGAAAAGACAAATTACGTACCTTACAACTCCTACTACTGAGAAAGAAACAATACTTGGTAGATTTCCTTGAGTTTTAGAAGCTACATAATCCACACTTAGAAATCCTACTGTGATCCATTTGTAGGTGATGCAGAAGGGTGCTAGCTTTGAGTGGGGCCCAGGGCAAAAATCAGGCTCTACAGCAGATCCAGACTATATTACAGGCAGCCTTGCTCCTTGGCTCGTATAACCTGGGAAATTGCATGGCACCAGACTTGTCTGTGGTAGAGAAAGATGCCAGGTAGAGCTTCTACACACCCCAATGAGGCAGTGACAACACAATCCTTAGGGATCTGAAACAGGTAAAGGCATTTGCAGCAAAGAACTAGGTACCATTATTGCAAACACAGCTCCTGATATGTTGCTGGGTTCTTATAGTAACTTAGTCTCTGACTATGGAAGGTCAAGCGGCCATGAGGCCAACAAGTCATAAGGCTGGGGAGGGGAGTAGCAGAAATCTATCATAAAATGAAAGTGATACATTGGGAATTGGGCTTAAGCAATCCAGGGGGGACAAGTGAGCTGTACAAATGGATGGCCCAGACACCCATATCACTTACCATTATGCTCCAACATAGCTCCCTCAGTTCCCTCTCATGCAAGGATGAGGGAGCTCCTTATGAGCCGCTGACAAAGCAAGAAAAGAGTATTGATCATAGATGGGTCAGCTCGGCGGTGATCACGAACCAAAAGCAGACTGTGGATACATCACAGCCTCTCCCATGGATGGCTCTGAAAGGCAGCAGTAAGGAAACCTACCAATGGACCCTTGGTCATCTTCTTTGTGCAGACAGAAAAGTTTGCCCAAGAAAGAGAGAATATAGACTCCCGGGCTGTGGTGAATGGCTTGGTTGATTTGAGAAGGGCCTGGTAAAAGCAAAATTGAAAGATTATAGACAAGCAAGTTTAAAAAAGAGGCCTGTGGATAGACCTATGGGAGTGAGCAGCAAGTGTGCGACTCTTTGTATTGACTCACTAATGCCCATTAGAGAGCATCCACTGCAGAAGAGGGGAAAAAACAGCTGACTGATTAAGATTACTCAGCCAATAAATGTCAGCCCACTTCTATCCTCAGCCATCCCAGTGTTTACATAATGGCTTGTGAACACAGTAACCCTGGTGGCAAGTTGGTTGGTTTGGATTTTTGTTATCAAAGTTCAACATCAAGTCTGTTTGTGTAATGTTTTATTGTAGTTATTATTATTGGCGATAATTATTATTAATTAGTTCATTTTGAACAGCTCTTCCCACAACTTCTTAGAGACTAAAGGGTCTCTCTTCATTGGGAGACTGCTTAGTTTGGTGGCAGAGGTAGAGGTCATGCATGGGTCCAAAAATATGGACTCAATCATTGAGTTTCCTACTTTCCATGAATAGCTATGTGACTAAATCTGATCAAGCCTCTGGATCCAAATATTAATTTGCAGGGAGCACAGAGGAGGGAGGAGAGAAGATCACATTATTCATATGTCATACCAGAGAGACACAATCAAAAATCCAAACTGTGGGGAACTCCATACAACAAATGCCTGAATTTCTTCAACGAATAAACTGCAAGATGTGAAAGAATATAGATTAAAAGATTATTCCAAACCTTAACAAATTGTAAAGTGTGGCCCTCACGTGGATTGTAAATGTTTTTCAAATGGAAAAAATTCTGACATTTACCAAATGATTGGAAATGTGAATGCCAAATAGATATTTGATGATATTAAATAATTACATTTAATTTTGGGTTGTTTTAAAAAGAGAGAGAGAGAGGAACCCAAACCTTTTAAAAATACATACTGAAATATTTATGGATGAAATGATATGATGGCAGGGATGTGTTTCAAATAAAACCAGAGGAGTACATGAATGAGGTATAGATAAGGTAGCATGGGTTGATGGTTAATTCGGGTTGGATAATGGATACTTGGGGGTTTATTATATCCTTCTGACTACTTTTTGTGTATTAGAAATTCTCTACTTCGAAAAAAACAAGAAAATCCCCCCAAAACAAAAAACTGTTATGTGATCTAGACCTGTTTCATTACCTACAAAATAGGATAAAAGAGACATCCTTCAGCTTACCTCAGGGAATGTTAAAAGAGTAAACTAAGATAACAGATATTGGGAAAAAATTGAAAAGTTAAAATTACTAAGAAAATTTGAATTAAGTAATATCATAGATGAAACTCTAAATAGGGCTTGACTCAAGCCAGTGTGTAAAGATCGGAAGAATTTTCTTGAATCCCAGGACCAGGACTCTGGAATTTTTCAGATTGGCTCCATGACTGGAGGGGTCTTCAGAATCCCTGCAGAGGCCTCCGCGGGAGGGCGGCCTGTGGGGAGCGGGCTCCTGGCTCGTGCTCCTGCTGTCTCTCAAGCAGCTCTGCTTTGCTCTGTTTGTTATGATGGGCTCAGGACCAGATTAAGACTTTAAAGGCCCTGAATACTGAGAAGATTGTGATACCTCCATCCCTACATACAACTTGTTTGTAATTACTGACATTTAAGTAGCTCATTTTTAGTTTTGCTGAGGAAAAATAGGAGCTGTGTTAATTCATATGAACTTTTCTCTCTCCCTCTTCCTACTTGACTGGTGTTCTGAGCATATGCATAGTAGGCCTTTTGGGTAATCACAGCATTGACTGGAGGTTCACAGAACATTTCATTTGAAAAGGAAGTTTCATTGTTTAAACCTTTGATCAAATATAAAACAGCTCACCAAGCATTTCTCCAACTTTAGCATAAATACCTTCCATACCAGAGATTTACTATCTACTGGCACATCTTCAGATTATTACTAGAAAATCTTATATCGAGGTCAAACATTTCACCTGCTAACTTCCACCATTGGTTCTTCCTCTGCCTTCAGGGCTATGCTGAACAAATTTAATCTCCATTCTACTGTCTGCCTTGGCTCAGCCAGAGGCTTGGGTGGAGTTCATGGAGTCAGCCTGTCTTCTCTTTCACTCCAAACCTGACTCCTCAAACAGTCTCCCCAAATAGTAATAATCGTCACAGACAGTTACCTGAACTCACCACACGCCAGGTGCCCACATCACACAGCTGGAGGATTTTAGAGCCAAATGTTAATTTGTCTGATTCTGGGGTCTATGTTTTTAGTCTCTACATTATGATTTTAATCTCCCATCTAGTATGAAACTACCTCAAAGTGCTATCTCCTCAGAATGTTCAGGAACAATTGGTATAGAAAAAAATGTCTCAAGTACCTTCCAGACTTTGATAATGGAGCATTGTCTAGGACCTGAAGTGTTGAGTCAAGGAGTCTTCACTTGTCAATCAAAGGCCCTGCCCCTGAGTTGGATAGACATGGTGGATACGCTCTCGTCTTCTTTAAAGAGGCATCGCTTAGGTGTGGGGGCAGCGTACCATCATGGCTTACGATGGCCTTGTGGCAGCAGGGCAGAGTCCTTGGATCTGCTGATGCTCTGGGGAGCATGACTGATATCTGCGGTGATCTGCTGTCCACCTGGAGAATATGTGCCCTGCAGGAAGTTCATGACTGAGGTATGGGATGGTGTCATTGGCACCTCAGTAATGTCAAAGGAGGTGGGGGCTTTCGGTTGGCTAGCTTTGGTGCCATGCCAGTGTTCTGGCTGTAAGGGAGGCTGGGTAAGCAATTCCATAGGTTGCTGCTTTCTTAGTGTGACATGGGCTTTTCTTCTCACCAAGATTTATAACGTGTGGAATTCTTCCAACTAAGAAGAGAGATTAAATGCAATGCACTGAAAGTATCCATGCCTCCATAGCTATGAAATTCCCTAGGTCTTTTCATTTACTGAATCAACACACATTTATCAAGTTCAATGTCACTGTGAATGGGAAGGCAGCTGTCACATTTAGTTAAAACTCAGATCTCCAAAGAGATCAAGGTCTTTCAGTTCCTGCAGGCACCAAGACTTAATTGGGCTCTTTATTTACAAGACCAGAGGTCAGATTGGGTGGTGGGGGCAGGGAAGGGTGAGGAAGGATTAAAGTGACTTCTATTATACTCCCAGATTTAGAAGGCCCAGCTGAAATGCCCAAACTTTCATCCTACTGCCAGGGTTTACACAGGGCATCAAGGTGATACTCCTAAAACATTAGTAAAATTGTGTCACCTCCACAGCTCAGAAATCATTGATTAATCTTCATTACTTAGAGACTAACCCATTCATTCAATCACTCATTTACTCAAAGTGTATTGGTGCCTATTATGGGCCAGGTACCGTGATAGACACGGGATATAAAGATGAAAGCCATGGGTCCAGCCCCAAAGGAGCTCAGGGTGCAGCCAAGAAGGAACGAACACATCCACATCCGGAGAGAGGGGGGAAGGGGAGGAAGTGTGTCCTTGGTGCTTCTTGCTGAAATGCCCTCCCCAGCATGGCAACCCCCAAACCCCTCCCCCACTCCCATACCTGTATCCTGTAAATCCTGTGCTTCCTTCAAATCTAATCTAGTCTCCTCCCTGGGAGATCTTAGATATTTCTCTCTGTGTTCTGCATGCTGGAATCTCCTGAAGAGATGCAGGGAGAGGGGGCCATGGCATTTTTACTGTGTGTTTCCTGCAATACCCTGCAGAACACACTCTTAGCATCTAACAAGATGACTCCTCTGATTTCTCTTTAAAAAAAAATCGACACATGTTCAGTGATGCCTTTCAGGAAGATGAAAACACGTTTTCATTCTTCAGTACCTGAATGTGATGGGCTTGCTCCCTAAACTCACATACACCATGTGCCCTGCACCTGGTACTCAGTAGGCACTGTGAGAACCATCTGTGGGGTTTGTGCAGAGGCTCAGCGCCCGTCCCAATCAGGCCTGTGCAGGGCGGGGCTCCCCATGTGGGGACTCCCTAAACCAGCTGGGGGCTCAGGGAGAGCTTTGCTGCATGGGGGGCACTCCACCTCCATCAACTCTAAGTGAGGAATCTGGGCCCTGAAGATAAAATGGTTTTCTGCCTGATGGAACTTGCCGCTTCTCAGATTGGCCAGTGTGCTTTGGTTTCCGGCCAAGTACATGGTGGGCTTCCCTGCTTTGATGTGGTTTTGCAAGGAAAACATCCGCAAATGAGCAACAACCAACAGAGTCTTTTTTCTCTTTTAGTCCACCTTGAGTTTATTAAAGGCAGTGTTAATTAGCCTCTTGGAGTTGGTTGGGCTTGGGAGGCCATAGCCCCTCAAGAGGAAAGAATGAGTACAGGTTTCAGAGTCTATATATCAGCATAAATTTGATTAATTTAAGATTTCAAAATAGTTACTCAAACGTATGTCATTGGTGAAAACGGGGCAGAGAGGGAAATTTGGAATTACGAGAACTGGGTCTTGAATTACTCATGCTCTATCTCTTAAGATGTATAATTTTTATACCTGAGCCTCGGTTTTCTCACCCATAAAATGGAGATACCAATCAAAGTACCACCTCCGTACTAATAAGCTCCAATGAAATGACACCTGTGAAAACCCTATGTGATCTGTAAAGCAGTATCCATACTAGGTATTAATCAGGGAGAAATACCAAACCTAAAATGAGGCAAAATAATTCTTCAGATATCAGAGATAAAACATGTTGCATAATTATTTTTGAAAAAGGCCTTTAGTTGAATTCAGTATGCTTTGTATCATACAGCAATAACAATTTAGCCTATAGAAATAGATGTAATATTAAAAATATTTTGACGTCTTTTTTTTCTAATTGTGCATGACAGTTTCTTAACTTTTTATTTTGAAACCATTGTGGATTCACAGGAAGATGCAAAAACAAGATACATAGGGAAGTCTGCACCTTTCACCCAGCCTCCCTCAGTGTGAACATCTTGTATAATTGTAGGACACCATCAAAACCAAGACACTGACCTTGGCATAATCCACAGAACTGGTTCAAACATAACCAGTTTCACATGCACTCATTTGTGTATGTGTATATATAGTCGTGTGATATTTTATCTCACATGTAGCTTTGTGTAACCATGTCCACAATCAAAAGGCAGAACTGCCCCATCACCACAGGGCTCCCTCATGCTGCCTTTTCATAGATTTACACCCTCTCCCCCCACTCCAATCTCCAACCCGTGGCAATCACTAAACTGTTCTCTATCATTACAGTTTTGATATTTCAAGAAAGTTGCATAAATGGAACCATACACTATATAACCTCTGTAATTGGCTTTTTTCACTCAGCTTGTTTCCCCTGAGGTCCATGCAGGTTGTTGCATGTATCCATAGTTTGTACCTTTTATTTTCTGAGTAGTATTGATGGTGTGAATGTACTATGGTTTACTCACCCACTGAAGGACATTTGGGTTGCAATTATACCTTTTAAAAGAAGGGAAGCATTTATTGGTTCATTCAATAAATACTTATAGGGTCGCCCCATGTGCCAGGCTATACAGTAAGTATTGGTGAGGCAGCAATAAATGAGAGAAAGATGATAAACCTGCAGACAAAGAAGATCATTGCAGGAAGTGATAAGGGATACAAGGAGAGAAATAGGCTGGCAGAGCACAGTGCACGTGACTCCTTCAGACTGGCAGTTGGTGGAGACCCCTCGGAAGGAGGAGGCAATATTTAAATGAAGTCCTGAATGAGGAGGAACCAACTCTTCAAAATGCCCTGGGAAAAAGCCTACTAGGCAGAGGGAACTGCCAGTGCAAAGGCCCTGAGGTGAGCATGTGCTTTGTTAGTGGAACAAAGAGGAGGCCAGGGAGGCTGCAGCAAAAGGAGGAGTGGGAGTGGTGGGAGAAGCAGGCAGGGCCTGTAAACTGCAGGGAGGAGTTTGGATTTTATTCTGATATCAAGCAGGGGGAGACATGATGCCATTAACACTTTAAAAGATCACTTCAGAGTCTAAAGACAAACTCCATTTTAAGCCTCTGGGTTTAATTTCACTGAGTAGCTACTCATTTTTTATTCACAAACCCTCGAATAAGAATGGAATGCTAGCAGCCTTTGTTGCCACTTGCCATTGTGGAACTTCCCTCCTCCCAGTCAAAGGGGCATCCCTGGAAGATAGACAGCATCAAAACTTTTCTGCAGCTTCAAAGCCAGTGGGTCAGCAAGTACAGATTCATACAGAAGAAGAACCTGCAGATGCCTTCTTTAGAGATACCTCATTGGATCGCGCTTGGACTCCATGAGAACTTGCTGCTCTCTTCCCCCATCCGCTGTGCACCGGGCCCCCACCCTCTGCTCCTCAAGCAGTGGCAGGAGTGAGAGGATGAAAAGGGGCTGAGCAGATGGAAGAGAGGGGAACTGCTCTACCAGGCCTCAGGAAGCTTGAGGGATTGCTGTCTGGGTTAGGACAAAGGAAGAGAGAACAAGAAAAGACCAGTGTGGGCTGATATGGGCGACAGGAAAGTGATGGACTTGGAGGCAGGACACTGAGTTCCAATCCTGGACTCCATATTGGAGAGCAGTAACTTTGTCCCTCGGGACTTGACTGTCCTTATCAGTGGCCTAGATGTTCTGGTCAGAGAGGGCTTTCTAGTCCCAGAACAAGTCAGTTCAGGACAAATAGGCATTTCTCCTGCCTGACCTACCAGAGGGAAAATGAGGAGGGGATTCAGGGGACAGAGTCTCTAAACTGAACAATCAGTAAAACCCAACAGCTGACTTGACCCCACACAGAGAGGCTGCCCTAACAGGCTGCCTCCTAGTCCTCCAACTGGAATAACACACATTAAGAAAACTTGATATGCAAAATTTAATTTTTTTAACTGATAAATTAGAGCAAGGGTTGGCAAATGATGGCCCACAAGCCAAATCTGGCCCACTGCCTATTTTTGTGTGGCCTGAAAACTGAAAATCGTTTTTCACATTTTAAACCATTTGGTAAAATCAAAAGATGAATAATACTTTGTGACATGTAAAAATTTTGTGAAACTCCAATTTTGTTGTTCATAAGTAAAGTTCTACTGGAACATGCTCATTTGTTTACATACTGTCTACGGCTGATTTTGTACTATAATGGCACAGATGAGTAATTGTGACAAAAACTGTCTGACCTGCAAGCCTAAAATATGTATTCTCTAGCCTTTTACAGAAATGTGTTGACCCCTGTAGTGGACAGACTCTAAGTGGCCCCATGATTCTTGCTTCCTGGTATTCATGCTTTTGTGGAATCCCTCCCTTTGAGTGAGGGTGAAACCTGTGACTTACTTTTAACCAATAGAAACAGCAAAGACTGTCACTCCCATGGCTATTTTTCATAGGAGTATAACTTTCATCTTGCTAGCATGTTCTCTTCTTTTGCAACTTTGGCAAAGCCAGCTGCTGTGTTATGTATGAGCTGTCCTATAGTGAGGCCCATATGACAAGAAACTCGGGGTGGGTTCTGGACAACAGCCAGGAAGAAACTGCAGCCCTCAGTCCAGCAACCTACAAGTAACTGAATCCTGTGAACCACCACGTGAACTTGAAAATAGGGCTTTCCCCACTTGACCCCAGCCTTGGCTGACAATTTGCTCTTAGCCTATGAGAGACCCCAAAGTAGAGGGCCCAGCTAAGCCATGCTCAAACTCCTGACTGATAGAAACTGTGAGATAATAAATGTGTGTTGTTTTAAGTTGCTAAGTGTGTGGTACTATTATTTTGCACCAACAGATAATGTTGACCTTAAACAAATAGACAGTCTGATATTTCTCTAGTAAAATGGGTTTATTCAGAAACAACAAAGAATTATAATTCTAGACATGTGGTCTAATGGACAACCACAGCAAATCCAGAGAACAAAGGAGAGAAATGTTCTATTACAGAGGAAAGGAGGAGTTCAGAGGGACTGTTGCAAACAAAGAGTTCATTGGAAGAAACTGAAAGTTCAAAGTGTAGTGGCTTTTCATTGGCTGAGTTGTAACAGTCTTTCATTGGCTGAGTCATTGCCATGCAAGATCGTATTTCTTCCGGCTGGAGTAGTAGAGTAGAAAAACATCCTCCTGTTGGAGATGGAAAGTACTTCTCTTCCTGTTTGGGTAATTGACCATGAGTGGCAGGATGTGAGAGCTTCCCCTACGGGCCTCCCCTCCCAACACCAATTTAGATATACTTTCTTTTTATTAATCTTCACAATAACTAGGAAATTGATATTCAGATTACCTCAAATATGGAGAGTTCAGTGAGAGGCCGTTCACACAGACAGGACTTCTACGCAGCTCCTCAGGAGTCAAACAGAGAAGTGAAGCAAGGCTATGGCAGCATTGGGTGTTGCCAGAGGTGTTACCAGATAGATAAAGATTCTTCACTGAAGATCACATTCATCAGACCCTAAGATAATCGGAGGGGATTCCTGAAGACAGCCCCATTTAAATGGATCACTGAAAAGCCAGTTACTAAGGGTGTTTGTAAGTGGGCAGGACTGGGACAATATGAATCCTCTAGATATGCTTGGGGTCCTGGGGGTTTGTGGCCCAGAGACACACTGGCTGCTTGGATCTAAACTGCTGCAAAGTCAAATCCCTGATGATCTGGACGGGATGCTGCTGAGACTTAAGGACCCCCTGTGACCCAATACTTGAAACTTAGGCAGGAGCCAGGATTACGCAGTCTACACCAGACTGCTCTTACTTGTTCCCCATTGGTCATCTCCTAATCATGAAGAACCCCCTCTCCACCTTTTCCTTGACCAGACAGTCTTACCACCTCAGAAAGTGGAGCCTAGAGAAATTGAAGAGGGCAAGAAGTGGGGAGCTTTGGCCTCTACCTAGAAGTTAAAGAACATCTCCCGAACACCTGAATATGAAGAACAATTTGATTATGAAATTTAGGACAACAAAGTTAAAGATGCGGTAGATAGATATATTTAAAGGAAAAGTTCAAAACTTTCTTTAATCCCCAGATTAGTAAACATCACCATGGGATTTGAGGAGAGAGTTGTCATGGGGCCAGGCTCACCCCTCAGCGATGACTAAATGGGCTTCCCTTTCCAGATCAGCCTCAAGGCCCTGCCATTCATTCACCTTCCAGCCTCGGCAGAGAGGGTGGCTCTGCC
This sequence comes from Rhinolophus sinicus, assembly GCF_036562045.2. Lineage (NCBI taxonomy): Eukaryota > Metazoa > Chordata > Mammalia > Chiroptera > Rhinolophidae > Rhinolophus > Rhinolophus sinicus. The sequence continues at coordinate 64,299,115 of NC_133755.1, read as the reverse complement.
TCATATAAGCAGAATTAGGAGGATTGATCTGCCAGGATTTTTGATAACTAGAGGAAATCATGACGTTAAGTTTTGGAAAATTAAGTATCCTTTTGTTTTAAAACTCCTGAAGCAGCATCAGTAGAGCAAACCAACTTTATGGGAAACGTCAGACTCTAAATAGTGTTTGCATTCATTCTTCCACAGATATTTACAAAAATGTTCTTTGAACATTTAATGCGCTCCAGGCACTGTCTTAAATTCTGGAGATCTGGAAGTAGACAAGGAGGGCTTGCTTCCTGCACTACCTGGGGCAGCCTCAGGGAGTTTCAAATTACACAATGGCAATAATAGCTTTTGTTATTGTGACTATTACCGTCATTATATTATAATTAACAGTGCAGCTCCTCAATAACCAGCGTTTTCCATCCTGTCCTTAAAATTCAAACACCTGTTAGAAAGCGTTCACCCTGAGCCCCACTAACCATCACCTTCATCATGAGTTTCACCTTCCATGTAGTAAGATTATTCTTGGATATAAGGGAGTCTTCTCTGTAAACTGTAAAGTCCTGTTCCTGAGGATGAGATAGATGAAGACCAAGTTATCATACACTTGACTAAAACTCTGAAGTTTTCTTACTTTGAAATCAAAGTAAGATTTCGGGCAATGCTTTGGGACACACACGCGCGCGCGCGCATGCGGTGTGACAAGTTCGTGAACTCATCCTAGAAAAAGTGCTACGTACCTCATTGCTGAATATCACTGCAGTCACCTTCGAAGTACTCCCCTTGGGAAGCTGTGCACTGATGCCAGCATCTAGTCCACCCTTCAAAGCAATTTTGGAACTCTTTTTCTGGAATGGCCATCAGAACTGTCATCGTATTACCCTTGATGTCCTGAATGTCATCAAAATGTCTTCCTTTCAGTATTTCCTTTATCTTCGGGTAAAGAAAGAAGTCATTGGGGGCCAGATCAGGCGAGTAGGGAGGGTGTTCCAATATAATAATTTGTTTACTGGCTAAAAGTTGCCTCATAGACAGTGCCCTGTGAGCTGGTGCACTGTAGTGATGCAAGAGGCATGAATTGTTGGCGAAAAGTTCAGGTTGTCTAACTTTTTCACGCAGCCTTTTCAGCACTTCCAAATAGTAAACTTGATTCACTGTTTGTCCAGTTGGTACAAATTCTTGAATAATCCCTCTGATATCAAAAAAGGTTAGCAACATCGTTGCAACAAGTTCATGAACTTAATTGTCCAAACTCATATATATATTTTCAAATAAAAAGGTACTTTATTACAAAACAAAAATTGGTAATGTAAAGAGTAATGACTTCTATGTGCCTTTAAACTTTCTGCATTCATTCTTTAAAAAGTGAAAATTTAGCGAAGTGCGAAGTAAACCTCCTATTTACTCAATAACCCCTCTTCACCTTCCCCAGCTCCTCCCTCCCCCAAATAAATGTAACCACTGTTGATAGCTGGTGTGGGTCTTTTCAAGCTGTTATGACATCTAAACATATATATTTGGGAAATAAAAGTGGGACATTATACCCACTTTTTAAAAAATGCATTTCTGCCCCATTCAACGCTACATGGCTCAGTCAAACAGCATCGCATCACTCCTGTGAATGTACATGGGTCACCTACTCTATTTCAAAAGCTGCGTAGAATTCCATTAATGGCTGTTTCACACTGTTTACACAATTCTCCATTGATGGACAATCAGATTGCCAACAATCATTTGCCAACAATGTTACGGTGATGCTTCTTACACTCAGATGTGTGCATTCTTTTATGACTATTCCTGCAGGATCAGTTCTTAGAGGTGGATTGTTTTGTAACCTGGGATTTGTTCTGATAATGAGCTGTAGTAGGAACACTAACCATGGATTCAGGAGTCCCCAGTATAATGACACGTCCCACCACTCACTCCTGGACAAATCCCTTGACCTCTCAGACCCTCAGTTTCCTCACCCATGAAATGGGGATACTGATCCCCATTGGCCTACTGCTGCAGAGATAGTTGAAATAAAAAAATTCAGGAGTGCCTTGAAGGAAATGCAGAGCTACACAGATCGGGGAATGTGGTGGTATTATCCTTATTCCTTAGGTGTGTAAGCCTGGGAGGGGTTATGAAATTCCCTACATGAATTTAATTAACTTTAATTTTTAAACTATGCCAGAATATTTGGGGAGTAAGGTGGGGGGTAGTTATATGTGCCAGGGCCATGGACTCAAAACAAACATAAGATTCTGATGGTATAGACTCTTGAGCTTGTCTGCAAATATCCAGAGGTCTCTTGGCCTGGACTTACCCTGAGGCCTGAAAAGTCAGAGGATGACCAAAGGATCGAAGTCCCAGGAGGCTTGTTCTGATGTGCTCTATAGAGGAGTTTAATAATAACCAGAGTCATCTTACCTGCAAGAGCTTATCCTAGGAGAGGAGCTCCCATCGCTGGAAGCCGCTAAGGAGAGGCAGATGAACCGCTGTAGGGATCACACAGAAAGGTTTCCTGCAGAAAAACTTGCCACCAGAAGTATTTGGATGGACCTGCTTCTTCTCTGAGAGGCCACCAGTCTCCATCCAAAGGCAGGCTGAGGGCTCTGGCTGGCACCTGTGCTTTGGCAGGGTCCCCGACCTATCCATCACTGGGAGGCCTTTTGTTATGTAGCCCCCACTCTGAGGGCTCTATTGCTCAGCGATTTTTCCTACAACAAGATAAACCACTTTTATTATAAAACAATGAAGTGCCATTTATTTTTATTTATCAAATCAGAGTCAATCAGAACTTCTTCCTATAAAAAAGCCACGCTTGCCATTTTCAACATACGTGATTATGGCCTCAAACAATGCCACCTAATTCGAAGAAGTTGATAGATGTGTCAAAAGACACACAGCTGGAAAGCTGCCAAGCCAAGACTGGAGCTTGGGCCATCTGTACCTGACGTCTCTTTCCTGAAGCAGAGCCCTGGACCCCTCTAGGAGGTCCCTTGTGAGGGTCCAATGACTCTAGCTTCATACAACCGTCTTTAGGAACTCTGGTCCTAAAGGAAAGCACACTGTACTTGTAGTTAGAAGATGGGGGTAGGAGGTGGGGGTTAAATCCTAACCCCTCTGCTCTCTAGTTGTGCAAGCTTGTGGAAAATGGGAACAATGACACTGCTCTAAGAACAGCTTCGACAAGCAGATGAGACCAGAAATGCTGCGTCACTACATAAAGAGGAGGGCTTTTTTCTGTGATCAAATATGAACGGAAACGCCATGTAAGGGCATAGAAACCCACCTGCACATTCAGCATTAGCCTCTCTGTCTTTTCCTGGAGCCCCAGAACTGCTCAGCGTGAGGGGAAGCCTCCCCAGGAAGAAGTCCCGGCTTCCCACCCTGAGGCTGGATCTGTCCAGGAGGAAGATTAGGGGCTTCCTGCTGCCTCTTCAAGGAGCCCCAGGGGCAAAACTGCTGCGTGGGAAAAGCCAAGTGATCTAGGGTCCAGGAGGCCTCCTCAGTAGGGAAACTCACATTTCAATGTCTGTATAACTGAAATGTTACAACAGATGAGAGCACTTGGTGTAGTCTCTTTTACGTTGTACCGTCCGTGGAACGATCTGTTTCCATCGGCGCCCTCACAGCACCTCTCCACGCGGAGCCCAGGGAGTCCTCGAGTCAAGTGGATAGACTCTGAGCACATCTTGCCCCTTCTCTTTACAGGAAACTGAGGCCCAAAGAAGGTGAACGATGAGTTCAGAAGCACAGAGCTAGAATAGGCAGACGCAGGGCCTTGGAGCCCATTTCCTCTCTAGAATTCCTGAGCGCTGCGGGACACTGTTCTCTCTGGGGTTCAGACCTCAGGCAGCTAGAGAGGCTCGGAGTCTCTTCATTCTCCTCTCAGAGCCCTGACCAACCACAGAAGTAACACCCACCAGCTGTCGCAGGCACGTGCTATATGCCAGGCACTGCATTGAGCTCATGGCACTCAAACCCAGGAGGCGGAGGCACAGTCATGTCATTTTACAGATACAGATCATAAGGCTCAGAGCAGGGATGTAACTCGGCTGAGGTCACACAGCTAGGAGGTGGTGGAATCAGGATATGAACCCAGAGTTTGCCGGAAAATGTCATCAGAAGAAAGAGGATAATGATATACTTCACCCTTGTAGTTGGTCTGAGGTCTGGAGAGGTGCTTTGTGAGTGGAAGGGGCCACACCGCCCTGGTCAGTGTCCTGCTATCGGACCTACGCTCAGCCCTTCCAACCTGAGCGCCCCTGCACGCTCAGCCAGGGCACCCAGAGACCAGGCCTAGAGAGCCGCAGCCCTTTACACCAATGGTTTTCAAATCTGTGCACACAGAACCACCTGCAAGACTTGGTTAATGCAGGGACGACTGGCTCCCACCTCCAGAGTGTCTGATTCAGAGAATCTGAGGCAGGCCTGCATTTCTAACAAGGTCCCAGGTGATGCTGAGGCTGCCAATTGGACCACACTTTGAAAACCACTGCACTATGTCACTTCTGCTGCCACTCACACTCCAACCACATTTGGGCGAAGAGAGGGAGATTTAAACAAGCAGCGGCCTCGGAATGAGATGAGAAAGGACTTTGAGGACAAACGGGTTTTGATTTTCCTGTTGGTTTTTCAGTCTCCATGTGGCCTTCCTTAAGTCACCTAACTTCTCTGAGCCTCAGAGAATTCTCTAGAAAATGCAGGTGCTAAGACCTACTTCATAGAGTTGCTGAGATTATAACCATAAACCTACCTGGTACATAGTAGGAGCTCAATTAATCACAGCCTGTGTCTGGCACACAGTCGTTTCTTTTTGATTTCTGCTTCTCCACCAGGCCTCCGGACTGCTGGGCCTGAACTCTCAAAACCCTGGGGGCTGACTGTGTTCTTTAGAAATTAATCCTAAATGCAGCATTAGCCTGATTAAGCGGCCTGCACATCAGCAAGTGCCCCGTTTCCGGAGCCGACAGTAGACAGCATAGCCAGGGAAAACAGAGGCAGAAGAGAAAAAGCCAGAGAAGATGGGCTCAGGTGGAGGAGGGACACTGCCTATAGTTTAACTCCGTTGTGACCCAGGGCAGTGTACCCTAATCCCTGACAGCTGGAGGCTCCTGGCTTTGTCACATGGGAGGAAGCAGCTGGCTCCCGGGTCCCTACCTGCCCCAGCAGGGCCAGGCCGCCTGGTGCACAGGTGCTGGGGCTGCAGGGGTTTGATCTTGCACAGGGCCTGGCAGCTTGCCGGGGTGGGGTGGGGGTGGGGGTGGGGGGTAGGCAGAAGCATCTGCTCAGCAGACTGGGTGCGTGCCTGGTCCCATCTACTTACCTCGCTTCTGCCTATGTCCCCTTTCTCCTGGGGCTGCTAGAGGGTCCCTGGTGGCAGGCTGGCTGCCTCCTGCCCAAGTTCTGAGAGAATGCATGGGGCATGTTGTCAGCACGCCCACAACCTTGGCCAATGCACGTTCTTTAACACGACTCAGTTTCGGTCCTACAGGGGCCGCCCCAGAGGCTTGTGGAAGCTCTTCTCCTGTATCAGTCAGGCTTCAGTCAGAGAAGCAGAACCCTGGGAGTTGTTACAGGATTTGCCCTTATGCAATTGTGAGAGTTGGTTCAGCAGTTTCTGGAAGGCTTGTCTTCTCTGATGCTGGGGCTTAAAGTTCGGAGGGCAGACGGTTGGGAAAAGACGACAGATGCACAGTGTAGAACATCAAGGTCAGGCTGAATGCCACATGCACGAGCTGGAACCCATGTCAGGCCCTGTATAGTTGCTAGGGCTGACATCACAAAATAGCACAGACTGGGTGACTGAAACAATGGAAATTTGTTTTCTCACAGCTCTGGAGGCTGAAGTCTGAGATCAAGGTGTTGGCAGGTTTGTTTTCTCCTAAGGCTCTCTCTTGGTTTGCAGATTGCTAGTTTCTGGCTGTGTCCTCACATGACCTTTCCTCTGTGCACCAAGTGCCCGTGGGGTCTCTTCCTCCACTTTTAAGGACCTAGTGGATTAGTGCCTAACCCTTATGACCTCATCTAATCTTAATTTCCTTTTTAAAGGCCCTATCTCCAAACAGTCACATATGAATTTGGGGGACGCAATTCAGTCCATAACAGTCCCTCACTGCCTCCTACAGCCATGACACAGATGTCCTGCAGGAGAAAACATTACCCTTTTGAGGCAGCACATGTAGCCTAGGAAATTGACAACCTCCTCCGGTGTACAACATAAGGTACTTCGCTGGTTACACCAGTAACAAAGTGAGGACTCAGTACCTGCAGCTGGAGAAAGACAAGAACCAGTTTCTTCCCGCGAGGCTGATTCTTATGACTGGAACCTGACCTTTAGCTAATTATAATGTCATTATAATCTCATTTGCATTGCAGTTACTACGACTCCCATCATGCATCTGACGCCATGACAGTTCTGGAGGAATCAAATAAAAAAGAAAAAGCAGGAAACAGAGAGCGTTGTCCAGGGAAAGGGGATGAATAAACCGTATCAACCAGACATTGCCAGTTCCTGCGTGGGGAGAGAAAAATACACCCGACTGTGACCTCCTCCGGGCAACTCTGCTCTGAGTTTGCCTGCACTTTCTTCTCAAGTGTGTACTTACATTTTCAACAAATTGCTTTTGCTTTCCTTTGTCTGTTTCATTCTTGAATACTTTTTTCTGCAGAGACAAGACCCCAGTCCCTGCTGCTCCGGGTTGACTCCTCTCTTGGACGTCCCCATGAGTCTCCGGCGACACTTTATCATGAAGCTGAATGTGACCTGCTCTTGAGCTGGAGAAGCCAAAGGAGGACAGAGAGGGGGTGGAACAGCTGCAGGTCCGTCTGGCTGCTGGCCCACACCAATAAAGTGAGCCAGCGGGTAACTGACAACATGTGTGAGTTTTAACAAGGCCTGCTGTCCCTGCCACTCACATACACCATGACTGCTTCTTCATTTCAGCCCTTCAAAACTCTAGGGAAATCTTTCTGGTAGTCCACCCTCACGGAAAACATAGGAAATGGAATTTTAAGAAACATAGTTTATCCTAGCCAAGTTGACACATTACAAAGGTGCTAGTGTCTTTAATATATATATATTTTATATATATAAATTTGACACTTATATATACATCCTTAAACCAAACTTAGAAAATAAAGGCAACAGCAAAGTCGTACTTTCATCTCTCATGATATAGCTATTCTACACACAACTGATAATAGGCTAAATTCTTTTTCTTTTTTTTCATTGTTGTTGTCTTGCCTTTTACTTTTTCCAGTAAGGGTGTACACATTACATTTGGTTGTAGGAGTCCTTGCCTCCTTTAGTTTGCTCTTGGTTTTTTAATGACATTGATTTCTTAAAAAATATTTTTGTTAAAATTATAGCTAGCATACAATATTACGTTAGTTTCATGGGTACCATAGTTGTTCAACATTTATATGCCTAAAGAAGTGATCACCATGATAAGTCCAGCAATCATCTGACACCATACTATGCTATTACAATATGATTAACTATATTCCCCATGCTGTACATTACATCACCATGACCTATTTGTTTTATACCTGGAAATTTGAGTCTCATTCCCTTCCCCTCTTTTTGAATTTATTAATTACAGTTGGTATTCACTATTATCTTAAATTAATTTCAGGTGTATATCATAGTGGTCAGACATTGATATAATTTAAGAAGTGACTAGTCTAGTACCCACCTAGCAATATACATAGTTATTACCATATTATTGACTATATCCCCTATGCTTTAATTTATATCCCCATGGATATTTTGTAAGTATCAATTTGTACTTTGTAATCCCTTCACCTTTTTCACTGTGCCCCCCAACCTCCTCCCATCTATCACCCCAATAAATCTAGTACCCATCTGACACCATAACTATTTATTACAGTATTATTGACTATATTTCTTATGCTATACCCTACATCCCCATAACTACTTTGTAACAACCAATTTGTACTTCTTACTCACTTCCCCTTTTTTCACCCACACCCCAAACCCCCTCCCATCTGGAAAGCGTCAAAATATTTTCTGTATCTATGAGTTTGTTTCTGTTTTGTTTGTTAATTTTGTTCTTAAATTCCACATATAAACAAAATCATGTTGCATATGTCTTTCTCTGTCTGACATACTCCACTTAGCACAACACGTTCCAGGTCCATCCATGACGCTGCAGATGGCAGGATCCCATTCCCTTCCATGGCCAAGCATATTCCATTGTATATATGTACCACCTCCTCTTTATTTATTCTTCCATAGATGGACATCCAGGGTACCTCCACATCTTGGCCATTGTAAACATGCTGCAATGGACATATGGATGCACACATCCCATTGAAGCAGCGTTTTGTGTTTCTTTGGATAAATAATCTGAAGTGGAATAATTGGGTCCTTCACTGTCTCTTCTTATAGCCTTTGTTTTAAAGTCTATTTTGTCTGGCATAAGTATTGCTACCCAAAATTTTTGTTGTTGTTGTTTTTTCATTTCCATTAATGAATTATCTTATTTTGTATCTCTATGTGTCTTTCAATCTGAAGTGAGTCTCTTATAGGCAGCATATATAAGAGTTTTGTTTTCTTTTCCATTCATCCCTCCTATGTCTTTTGATTACAGCATTTAATCCATTTACATTGAAAGTAATTGTTGATAGATATGTAGCTATTGTCATTTTATTATTTATAATTTTTTTTCTATCTTAAAGAAGTCCCTCTAAAATTCATTGTAATACTAATTTGGTGGTGATGAGCTCCTTTAGCTTTTTCTTGTCTGGGAAGCTATTTATTCGTCCTTTGATTTTAGATGATAGCCTTGCTGGGTAGAGTAGTCTTGGTTATAGGTCCTTACTTTTCATCAATTGAATATTTCCTGCCAATCCCTCTGACCTGCAATGTTTGTGTTGAGAAATCAACTGACAGTCTTATGGGAGCTCCTTTATAAGTTATTAGCTTCCTTTCTCTTACTGCTTTTAGGATCCTTTCTTTGTCTTTAAAATTTGCCATTTAAAAAAAACACACACATAAAATTTGCCATTTTAATTATAATGTGTCCATGTGTGGGCCTGTTTGGGTTCATCCTGTTTGGGACTCTCTGCACTTACTGGGCTTGTATGTCTATTTCCTTTGCCAGATTAGGAAAGTTTTCATTCATTATTTGTTCAAACAGGTTCTCAATCGCTTGCTTTCTCTCTTCTCCTTCTGGTACCCCTATGATGCAAATATTGTTATGCTTGATGTTGTCCCAGAGGTCCCTTAAACTATCCACATTTTTTAAAATTCTTTTTTCTAGTCCATTGGTGACTCCTTCTAGTTCATTCTTCATTTCAGTTATTATAATCTTCACTCTGTTTTTGTTTTGTTTTTCTCTTTGTTTCTATGTCCTTTTTATGCTTGCACTCTCTTTGTTGAAGTTCTCACTAAGTTCCTTGAGTGTACTTAGAACCACTGTTTTGAACTCTGTCTCTGGTAGGTTGCTTGCCTCCATTTTGTTTAGTTCTTTTTCTAGAATTTTCTTCTGTTCTTTCATTTGGGATGCATTTCTTTGTTTTCTCATTTTGGCTGCCTCTCTATGTTTGTTTCTATGTGTTAGGTAGATCTCCTATGTCTCCCAGTCTTGACTGGGTGGCCTTATGTAGTAGGTGTCCTGTGGGATCCAGTGGCACAATTTCCCTGGTCACCTGAGCCGGGTGCTCTAGGAGTGTCCCTTGGGTGGGTTGTGTGTGCTCTTCTGTTATACTTGAGCCTTGATTGCTATTGGTACATCAGTGGGTGGGATTGACTTTCAGGCTGACTGGCTATGGGGTTAGGCCACATCCACAGCTTATGGGCTGCTGTGCAGGAGACTACCCCACTGAGTGGGATTCTCCCCAGTGAGCTCTGGTGCCTGTTGAGACTGCCCTTTGGTTGTGCTATTTGTGGGGCTAATTAGGTGGTGCTCTGCTGTGGTCTGAAACCAACCTCCAAGTGTTGGTTCTGGGGTCTCTTCGGAGGGGCTCTGGTGCAGACCCAGGTCACCCAATGCCTGTGACTGGCCAGGGGCTACATGGTAGGAGCTATAAATAAATCCAAAGTTGTTTACTGCCTTTGCTAAACCTGGAGGCACATGGGACAGGCAACGCTGCTAACTGAGGATGGCTGCCACCAGTATCAAGCCTGGGATAACTCTGCAAAAAGCCAGGATACCTGAAGGCCTGCTGCCCCCTGTTGGCTTCCTTAAGGTTCAGTCATTGATAAAGCCTCGTTCTGTATGCAAGTTAGGTGAGGCAGCATCTTATGGAGTCACTAGAGTGGAAAGAGTTGTGGTCACCAGGTTAAGGTAGACTCTGGTTTGGTGCTACTGCTAGCCTGGAGTGACTCAGCAAAAGTCTCAGAATATATTGAGACTGATTGATGCCTGTCTGGGGCCCATGAACTTTGATACTTTTCCAAGAAAGAGTGCAATGCTGGAGGGTCTGGCTGCTCGCAGAGAAAGTGCCTCCAGTGGTGCTTGAATTGGGTGGGGTGGTATCCCAGCTGAGTCAGCAGGGCAGAGCAACAGAGCTTACCAGGACAATCAGATTCAGATTTGGCTTGTGGAGGCAGGCTCAACATAAGAAAGATGGTGCCCACCTACTGGCTGCATGGAAGGATAACCCCACACAGAGAAAATGCCAATTGTCCTCCAGTCTTCCCCCTGGAGCCACACTCCTCAGTTTGCCCCTCCCCCCATATGTCTCTGAGGTCCCCGAGTCACCTTCCCTTCTCTGGAGCCCAAGGTGAGTGCCTGTGAGTGAGTGAGTCTGTGCATGGGTCTTTTAAGATTACATCTGCATTTCCCACAGCCTTCCATCTCACCTGAATGGTCACCCCACTGTTTTTCACAGCCAGATGTTTTGGGAGCTCCTCTTCCTGGCACCGGTACTCCAGGTTGGGCAGCCTGGTGTGGGGGGCTGGAGTTCCTCGCTCCTCCATGGGGAACTTTCACAGCTGAAATATCCCTCCTGATTCTCAACCGTCACAGGGAGGTTTGGGGCCTGTTTTGTGTCTCTGCCCCTCCTACTAGTCTCAACGTGACTTCTTTATATTTTTCACTACAGGACTTCTGTTTGGCTAGACTTCAGATGGTTCTTCAGGTTGATTTTTTTAATAATTTAGTTGTAATTTAATGTGTTCATGGAAGGATGCAGGCACAGTGTTTATACACTCCACCATCTTGGATCTCCCAACAGGCTACATTCTTACTCCAGGCTCCCTTTCCTGTCTTTAGATGATGTTCATCCCTTCAGCTGTGTATATTCCCTCTTTGATATTCTGTAACTTAAATACTGAGATATAAAGTTAACTACTGTTAACACATCTTATGTTAGAGGGTAGTAGAATAGGAGAGGGATAAAAATAATTATACCACCCCACCCAATTCAAGCACCACTGGAGGCACTTTCTCTGCGAGCAGCCAGCCCCTCCAGCATTGCACCCTTTCTTGGAAAACTATCAAAGTTCATGGGCCCCAGACAGGCAGCAATCAGTCTCAATATACTCTGAGACTTTTGCTGAGTCGTTCCAGGCTAGCACTAGCACCAAACCTGTAAAAAGTTAATACATACACAAGCATATTTATATCAAAAAAGAGGAAGAAATACAAATATTACAGTCCTTTCTACAACATGTCTTTAGCTGATATTTATAATTCTCTTCCACTGCCCATTCCATATTCCATCTGCCCTCAGCATGTACCTTAGCTGGTCCAAGCTCTTGCCTTGGCTGGTTCTTTTAGAAGGTCCTGGGCCATTAGCAGACTTGGTTGAGTTGGACTGTTGTAGTTATCCATTGAATTTTATCACAGCGTATGGGAGTCTAAGACACCCCAGGAAGCCCCACATTCCAGGCATATTCCTCCTGACCTCCATTGTGTGGTTGCAGCCTGATTTTCTCTTGAGAGTCAGGATCAATCACCCCAAACAGTACAGTGACCCCTTAGCCTGTTGGTTCACTGGAATGTGGAACCAAGGAGGCCACGTGGCAGTCCCAACCTCCATATCAGTGGACCCCCTGCTGTGTCCCATCTGTCCCCTGCTTAGTCCCCTCTGGAGACTAAGACCTTTGACTAGCAGAGTCCAAAGTCGTGGAGGTGAGAAATAAAATGCTGGCTACGGATCCAGGGACCCAGGGACAACAGTGAGAGGCGCCCCTCTATGACCTCACCTTGATCCCTGGCCTGTGAAATCCTGGCCGTGGGAGGAAGAGCAGCACATGGGTCACTGATTTAAAGCACTCATCATACTCTGGAGGACACTGCCATAACTACAGGATTTGAGAACCAGCTTCTCCTCTGCCTATCATCCCCAGGCTACCTGGAAAGGGCCTCAGTCTGTCTGTCTGTCTCTCCCTCTCTCTGAACAGACATCTTCTTTAGTCCAATGCTGGGTGAGTCTCCAGGTGCAAAGCCGCATCCCCTCACACCTGAACACCACTTTTCAGTCTCGGTTCACCCTCACAGCCACCCTGTTGGAGGAAGAGAAGGAAACTCATCCCTGTTTTTCCTTCTGTTTTGTTTTAACTTGTTTGTTACTTTGTTTTGTAAACAAGCAACAGGTTCCCTGGTGTGCCTGAGGCCACCTAGCCAGCTTTGGGAGAATCTTGCTCTTAGGGCTTCTGACCGTTAACTTGGTGGTATCTTTCTAGCCAGCAATGCATTTCTCTGCTTCTGGAACTTTCACCGCCATTACGGACAACAATATTCTCTGAGAACCATCTGGGTGCCGGACTCTGACAGCCTCAGGTCACATAGCTTGGCACTAACAGACTTTTCCTGTTCCTAGTGCCTCCCTCAGCCTGGTGAAACTATGACCTACCTGAATTTGCTTTCCAGCCCAGTTTCTGGTATAGCTCAGAGCATGGGACTTAGAGCAGGAGCCCCCCCACTTACCGTGGGGGAAACTGCAACCCAATGAGATTGGAGTTGTGTCTATAAAAATGGCAGAGACCGAGCTTTCTGAGTTAAATGGATCCGGGAAAAATAAAGGGATATAGTATATGTGAGAAGGTTTTGTAAAATTGTAATTCTTTTTGTTATCGATATGACTGTCAAGAGCATTAAATGCTTGTGTTGTAAGTGACTAAAATTTGGGCCCCACACTATGTGTGTGGGTTGCAGAAGAGAGTCACGTTGGTTGGCAGCCTCTTGGAAAGGGGCCTCCTTGGTGAGGTGATGGACAAGTTTATGGAGCCAATGGGCTCCAAGTTCACCTGTGCTGCCAAGAATGGGAGGAAAGGAACGGGGGAAGCATTTATGGAACACCTACTTTGTACTAGGCTTTTCTGTGATTTCTAACATTTTTCTCGTAACATCCCCCATTCAGTCATTTCTTCAACAAAACATGGTTTTGTTTGGCACCTGTTGCAGGTGGGGGTCAGTGTCAATTCTATTGCCAGTCCGATTGCCTATTCCCCACGGTTAGAGATTAAATGAAATCACAGATGCTGGGAATAAAATGACAAGCACCACAGACACCCCCTCAATCCCATGTAGTGTATACTTTCATGAGGAAGACAGACATTACACGTCAGCACATGGTTGACTCTGTCTGTCATTCAGGTCTCAGCCTGTCTTGTAGCCTTCCAGAGGCCTTCGACGGCCACCCATTGTAAGGGCACCTCACGCCTTCCCGCTCCTCCCCAGTCTCCAAGATCCATCCTTCTCTTGCCCATTGTTTTCCTCCAAAGATTTGTTGTTATTGGAAATGATTTTATTTATTTGTTTAATGTGATTAGAGGTTCTTGTTTGTCTCCCCGAACCTCCTGGAATGCAAGCTCCCTGAAGGTAAGGATGTTTGTCTTGTTCAGTGACATATCCTTTAGACCTAGAACAATGCTTGCCCAGTAACAGGTATTCAAAAGCTAGTTTTTGAATGAATGAATAAATGAATGAATGAATGAATGAATGAATGAATGAATGAATGAAGAATGGAAGGAAGGAAGGAAGGAAGGAAGGAAGGAAGGAAAGAAAGCATGCTCTGTGCCTTTACCAAACCTCTGCTGTGCCCCCTGTGAATGTACCCCATTGACCAGTGAGGGGACAGACAAGTGAGTGTGGGGAGGAGGCAGGCACCGGTGGTGTGGGGCACCCTGGGAAGGGTGTGCAGAGGAGGGCACCCAGGGGGAGTTGTGTGCCCGGTTTGAAGGAAGTGTGTCAGTTTCTTAGGGGTGCTGTAATAAAGTACCACAAGCTTGGCTGGCTTAACATTTTCGCTGCACGTTCATCTATAGTCGAATGATATTTCCATGCCGCTGACTGCGGCATTCGACTTTCCTCCACAAGCCCAGTGTTCCAGAAAGGAAGTGTAGAAAAGCAGATGTACATTTTCCTATATTTTTGTGTTTTTCAAGAATGAATAATAAGAAGAAATGTTTATACTTTAAAGTAATCATTTATTGTAATAAAATGTAGCACCTTAACTGTATTTACTTAGAAATATAAATACTGTAATTATTTTCTGTGGATTTGTGACACATTTTGGAGAACAAACTTGAAATCAATTAACACAGTGAAAAGGTTAAAACAAGAGAACTTTATTCTCTTACAGTTCTGGAGGTTAGAAGACTGAAATCAGTGTCAGCAGGACCATGGTCCTTCTGAGACCGAATAGGATCCTTCCTGGCCTCTTCATAGCTTCTGGTACCCACCACCCATCCTTTGTGACCCTTGGCGTGCAGCTGCATCACGCTAATGTCTGCTTCTGTCATCCATGTCCTCCTCTCTGTGTGTCTATCTTCAGATGGAATTTTCCTCTTCTTATAAAGACAGCGGTCATATTGGACAGGGGCCCATCCTAATGACCTCACCTTAACTTGATTACCTACCTCTGTAAAGACCCTATTTCCAAATAAGGGCACGGTCACAAGTACTGGGGTTTAGGACTTCAACATATCTTTTTGGGGGACACCATTCAACCCAAAATAGGAAGTAAGCTTAGCTAGTAGAGGATGCAGTCTAAGCCAGTCAAGAGATGGGGAGACCTGTTAGGAAGCCATTGAAGAAACTCGAGTAAGGAGCAAAGATATTTACCGTAAGTAAAGCACTGAGGGTGGGGAGAGGGGCGCAGGTGAAGTGGTTTTGATTATGATGATTTACAGGAGGAGACTGGGTCACAGTGCAATTGTGTTGCCTTGTCTGAGGCCCACTGTGCCCAGATGTGAGCCTGGCTGTGTGAGTCTCTGCTTGCCCGTATCGCACGATCCCTTCTCCTAAGCTGGGCTGAGGACCTCTGTCCCAGAGAGGGTGAATGACCACTTGACTGAGGTCTAATCACTAGAATAGAGGTGGAGGCAGAGCTGGAAGTGCTGCTCTCCTGCCTCCAGGTCCAGTGCCGGGCAGTTGCTGGGAAGTCTCATCTCTCCACAAAGTGGGAATTAGGAGCTCCCTCCCTTTCCCCAACCTGTGCTTCTATCGTCCACAGGCCAGTTCTCCCGACCTGGCCCAGCCCTTACTTGGCCAGCCCCATGTCCTTGGATGACATTAGTCAAGAGGCCAGCTGAGGGATGTGATGAGGCCCTCCAAACCCCTTTATTCCTGGCCTGCCCTGCTCCTCACACCCGCAGCCAATGTACTGGGCCTAGTGGAAGCTGATTTGAGGACGAAACCCTTCTAAATGTTGACTGCTGGGAAGGCAAAGGGTTTATTCTTGCCAGACCAGGACCACAGCAACAGCCTGTCCCCTGGCTTGCCCAAGCCTGAGAATGCAACTGAGAAACAGTGGAGCAAACTGCAGCTGGGAAGACAAAAGGCTCAGCATCTGAGTGTGCTGTGATACCTGAGCTTTTCTGGGCTTTTCAGACCCTCTGTATCTTTATTTGAAAATGTGGGTCCTATTGCCCACTTCCCATGATTAGAGGTTAAATTAAAGAGTTATGCAGCAATGCTAGGTCCAGAGCCCAAGCTGTAGTAGGAACTTAATAAACTTTGGGTCCCTGCACTTAGGCTGCTTTGAAACACTGAAGCCTGTGCCTTACTGTGAGGCCTGTGTTTTAGTTTGAGCTCTGTGGGCAGTCAATTTTTGTATTACTATGGGCAAATCACTTTCCTCTTGGAGCCTCCATTTCCTCTTATAGGAAGCAATTGTAGATGGGTGATTAAAAATGAGAGACCTAGAGCCAGAGGACCTGGATTCAGATCCTGCTTCCTCTGCTCACCAGCTGTGTGACTGGCAAAGCTCCATAGATCTTCTGTGCCTTGGTTTCCCCATCTGTAAAGTAGGGATAATAGTAGCACTTACCTCATGGGATATTTTGAAATAAGATAATGCACGTAAAGCACTTAACAAGGCATCTGACTTGCAGTAAGCATTCAATAAATGTTAGAGTGTTATTGCTAATTGCACAGGATGCATAATAATACTGTATCATTGGATTGTTGAAGGATTAAATAAGAAACGTGTGACACATTTAGGATACTGCCAGGCTTATGATCAGGTAGCCCCTATTCTCTTTTTCCTTCTTCTGTCAGTTTGGACACATGTCTGGGCTAGTGACTCTGAGAGCAGGAATATGTACATTGACCTCTGTCACAAGTGACAGGATCAGAAGCCTCTTGCTTTGCCTCTGGAGTAGAGGTGGATTGTCCTTCTCTGCAAGGGACAGCCCAGGGATTAGCCTGCAGTCACTTCCTGATTCTCAGTCACTCTCCTCCAACTCTGTCTCTGGCTAACAGGCAAAATGAAAAATGGAAGAATGGAGAGCAAACAGAAGTCATAAGGACGATGCTGAGAGAGGGCTGGGCCATACATTTTGTCATAGGCCAGCTTTTGGGGTGATCTGAATTATCATCTTATTTTGTTTTTTGTTTATTTCCTCTGTTTTCCATTTCTCTGTTTCCCTTTTCCTGCCTCCCTGTGGATTGCTTGAACATTTTTTTAGAATTTCATTTTGATAAATCAAGAGTGTTTTGGGTGTATGTTTATGTATAATTTTCAAAATCATTGCTCTAAGTATTACATATACATATATAACATCACCACATGCCAAAGTTAACATTTTATTGTTTTGCGTGAAATGTAGAAATCTTACCTAATTTAGATCCTTTTGCTTTCTCACATTTATAATTATCTTAAACATTTACTGTACGTACTTTGAGAAACACATCATACAATGTTTTAATTTTGCTTCGACTATCAAACACAATTTAGAAAACTCAAGAGAAAGTCTATTGTATTTATTTACATTTCACTTTTTACATATTTTCTCTTCTTTCTTGATGTTCTAGGGTTCCTTCTTTTATAATTTTCTTCTTGTTTAGAGAATTTCGTTTAGCCGTTCTGATCGGGCAGGTTAGCTGGTGAAAAATTCTTTTTTTCACCAGCTAACCTGAAAAATTAGGTGAAAAGTTGTTTTCTTTTAGCACTGGAAAAATGTGCCCTTTCTTTCTGGCTTCCATAGGATTGGATGAGAAATGTGCTGGTATCCATTGAATTTTTTCCCCATTATCAATAAAATGTCATTTTTCTATTGTCACACTCAAGATTTTATTTTATCTTTTGCTTTCAGAAGTTTTACTATGATATGTGTTGGCACAAATTTCTTTGGGTTTATCCTGTTTGGCTTTCAATCAGTTTCTTGAATCTGGTTGTTTATGTCTTTTGTCAAATTTGGGACAATTTCAGCCATTATTTCACAAAATGTTTTTTAGCCCCACATTCTTTCCCTTCTCCTGGTGGGACTCCAGTGACATAATTGTTAGATATTTTGTGATTATCCCACTCATCCTTGAGATTCTGTTATTTTTTTAACCTGTTTTTTCTCTGTTGTTCAGATTAGATAATTTATTTTGATTCATCTTCAAGTTTACTGGTTCTTTCCTCTCTCACTGCCACTCTGTTGAGTCCATCTAGTGAGTTTTTCTTTCAGTTATTACATTTTTCAGTTCTAAAATTTCTACCTGGTTCTTATTTATATCTTCTATTTTTTTGCTGGGGCTTTCTACTTTTTCATTAGCTTCAAGTGTGCTTATAGTTGTTTGTTAGAGCACTTTTGTGATAACCACTTTAAAATCCTTGTAAGATTATTGCAATATCCGTGTCATCTCTGTGTTGGTGCATTTTGATTATCTTATTTCCATTCATGTTGAGATAGTCCGATTCTCAGTACAAGAGGTGTTTCTCTAGTGTATACCAGACATGTTGGATATTATATTATGGGACTCTAGATATTATTTAAATATTCTATTCTAGCAGCAGGCTTCTGCTGACACTGTACCAGCAGGGAAAAGAGGGGGTGCCACCTCAATACTTCCAGGTAATGCAGAAGTCTAGACTTCCCATTCAGCCTCTGCTGACACATCAGGTGGAGAGGGATGGTAGAAGAGGAATCTTATTACCACTGTGAGGGAATGAAAACCTAGGCTCCCATTTGACTACAGCTGTTGACAGGTGTCTTGCCTTTCCTCGTTGTGTTTGGCTAAAGTAGACTGAGTATTTTAAAAAGGTTTTGATGTACTAGGCTGCCCCTTTTCTAATCCTTCAGCTAGAGATTTTCTTGGAGATTATATTATCTGTACCTTTTGGTGGTTCCAGATTGAGAGAAGCCATAATACATATAACAGAAAATTAGAAAATCTAGGAACTCATTACCATATCATTCCTTAAATCCTAAGATTCCTACCCAGTTTTCCTTTTCTCTACCTTTCAGAATTTTACTATATTTGTCTTATAAGGTAGAACAATTAAGTTTGCGAACTCATCCTAGAAAAAATGCTACATACCTCCTTGCTGAATATCACTATGTTCACCTTCAAAGTACTCCCCTTGGGAAGCTATTCACCGATGCCAGTGTCTAGTTCACCCTTCAAAGCAATGTTGGAACTCTTTTTCTGGAATGGCCCTCAGAGCTGTTGTCGTATTACCCTTGATGTCCTGAATGTCATCAAAATGTCTTCCTTTCAATATTTCCTTTATCTTCGGGTAAAGAAAGAAGTCATTGGGGGCCAGGTCAGGTGAGTAGGGAGGGTGTTCCAATACAGTTATTTGTTTACGGGCTAAAAACTCCCTCCCAGACAGTGCCATGTGAGCTGGTGCATTGTCGTGATGCAAGAGCCATGAATTGTTGGTGAAAAGTTCAGGTCATCTAACTTTTTCACGCAGCCTTTTCAGTACTTCCAAATAAAAGACTTGGTTAACTGTTTGTCAAGTTGGTACAAATTCATAATGAATAATCCCTCTGATATAAAAAACAAGGTTAGCTACATCGTTGCAACAAGTTCAGAAACTTAGTTGACCTCGTATGTATTATGTTCAAAATTTTTAGCTGTACTTGGAGGGAAAGGGAGAAAGGTGTTGACTCCATCTTGTCTAAGTCAGAAGTTTTTATTTGATAATATCTAAGAATTATTAGTTGTTTTCCAGTTTTATTGAAATATAATTGAATAGATCAGCTTTTCTAAAGTGTGTGATAATGAGACTATGTTTTTTAAAAAAATCTTTTTAAAGATAACTACTGAAATATTTACATATGAAATAATATGTTAGCTGGTATTTATTGCAGAATAATTCATTTGGGGTGGAGACTGGTAGGGGCACAGATGAAACAAGAGTGTTCAAAAGTTGGTACTTGTTAAAGCTGAGTGATTCATTCAATGTGGGGATTCATTATTATATGTTACCTGACTCAGTAGAAATATAATGTGACCTATATATGTATTTAAAATTTTTCTAGCCACATTAAAAAAGGAATGAAAGGTTAAATAATATAGTTTATTTAACTCAACATACACCAGATAATTAATATAACATTATTGATGAGGTATTTTATTTATAATCAGAAACTAGTGGGTATTTTGCCCTTATAGCACATCTCAATTCAAACTAGTCATATTTCAATCCTTTAATAGACACATGTGGCTAGTGGCTACTGAATTAGACAACACAGTTTTATATTCTCTTTGTTAATGTTTGGAACTTTCATAATAAAAAAATTTAATTAAAAAAAAAAAAGCCAGGTCTGAATTCAAACCCCATGCTCCTATCCTTTCCCATTCCTGCTGCCTTGCTCTGTGATTTGGGACTCTAATAGAGACTGCCTAGTAAAGGATGACACATGTGACACATCTTGGGAGAGGAGTAAACCTCACCATCCTCTAGTTTCTCTGCTGCTGCCCCTTGCCTGACCTGTAATCTGGCTTTATTTCCTGCTGTGTTTGAAGGTCAGAGAGGACAGATCCAGATGCTGGCTCTCCCTCAGTACCTAACGCAGTAGTCGGCACGTAGTTCATGATCCATATATATTTACTAAGTAAATGAATGTCATGAAGGAGACAACAGCTCCTACATATTGCAAATGGGTAACAGTAGAAGGAAAGTGAGCACTTGGAATATGTTAGGCATTTTTACACATGGTGTCTTATTGAACCCTTGTTAAAAATATTTACTTTAAGTTCTATCATCAGCAAACTACAGACAAGATAATAACTTAGAGTGTCTAAATTATCAATCATTATGTGTGAAGACCAGGCTTCTAATCCAGATCTATCTGACACCAAAGCTACATCTCACCATCTGCCAGGAATTTGCCTAATAGCTAGAATGAAATGCAGCGACTGACCAATTTTCCACAATGATTGGCTGTCTCATGTCCTCCTCACTTTTGCCCAGGTTTACTTCTATCAGCCTATGGTGGACAGAAAAATGGGCCTCAAAGATATCTATGTGCTAATCTCAGGACTGGTAAATAGGTTAGATAGCAAAGCAGAATTAAGGTTGCAGATGGATTTAAGATTGCTAATCAGCTGACCTTAAAATAGAGAAATTATCCTGGATTATCCAAGTGGGCCCATAATGATCACAACGGTCTTTAAAAGTGAAAGAGAGAATTGGGAGGGAGAACCGGAGGAATGGCAGCTTGAGGACTTGCCTGGCGTTGCTGAAAGTGGCCAAGGAATGTGGATGACCTTTACAAGCAGGAAAAGACAAGGAAATGGATTCTCCCCTAGAGCTTCCAAAAGAAACACAGACCAGATCATGCCTTGATTTCAGCCTACTAAGACTCATTTTGGACTTCAGACTTCCAGAATTGTAAGATAATATATTTTTATTTTTAAGCCACTAAGTTTGTGGTAACTTGTTATAACAGCAAAAGGGAACTAATACATAACCCTTGCCCTGGCCTAGCCCCCCCTCAGTGTTCAGAGTAAGCTGCTGTTTCCATTTGCTGCCCTGCTTCTCTTCAACCCTGACAGGCCAGCTGGGCTTTGGATCAGGAATATCTCTGATACCTTCTAGGTCTTTTATAGCCCTTCTTACCCGAACCTCTTGGGGTTCCTGAGGTGTCATGGGCCCCCTCAGGTCAGTGCTGTCCTGGTATGATGAGTTTTGCCCTGGTGCCTCAACTTTCTGGGGTCTGCTTGGCATTTTATTCACATTTGCCCTGTGCTACGCAATGTGAGGGTCCCATCCTGGCCTGTCTTTGGCTGTGCTCAGGTGGAATTCCTGCAATAACCTGGAACATATATCACACTTGTATCCACCTGACAGCGAAGAGCTGAGCTATTTCCTGGGACAGAACCATTCTTTCCCCTGAAGAGCTGTGTAGGGAGGGGAAAAGGATTTTGTCACAAGGCCAGGGCCCATGACCTAGATTAACTTGGGCCAGCCATCAATTCACTCAGCTTCCTCATGGATAAAAATGGGGTAATAATTATAATACCCATCTCACAGAGTTCAAAGTTCAATTCAACTCAAAAACATTGAGTTAATATAATGACTAATCATTAGTGAGTGATTTATGCTCTACGTATCACGCTAAACATAGGATGTATTATTTAATTCAATCTTCAGAACAAGTATGTTTTATAATTAAAGACAAGAAGGAATTTTTTACCCTACCATATTGAAGATTAAAAATGTAATGAGTTTACTGTGCACATACATCTTTTGCCTTTGCCTTTCTGATGCTCTTTGCTTCAATTAAAAAACAATGCAAAGAATCAACCTTCATACAATTAATCTATAGTGATGATTACTGTAGAATTTACCTGTAGAAGTAATAACCAAGAAAGAAATCTGACATAAATTAAAATAGTACACAGTGAAATCTGGAAACTGAAGAATCAAATTGAAAGGAAAAACTCCTCTGCTCTTTACTACAACACTCTATTCACAGAATTTCACTGCTGGTCACCAAATATGTGGGTTTTCCACACCAAACAAGTCTGCAACTCCAGCTGGATGTTCTACAATTTAATTCAATTCTGATACTAATTGGAATCAATGCAGATGTGTCTCCTGAAGGACTCGGTCTCACAAGACTGCCCCCCACACACAACTTCAGACAACAATCGCAAGTGGTAGTTCCCCAGGTTGCTCCCAACGTGTCAAACTTGTCTATAAATTGAAGTTTCCTGGGACCCCCTCCCTGGGTTTGATAATTTGCTGGAACTGCTCACAGAATTTAGGAAAATAGTTTACTTACTAGATTACCGGCTTATTACAAAGGACATTGAAGCATAAGAATGAACAGCCAGATGAAGAGGTACATAAGGCAAGGTCTGGAAGACAACGGAGCACAGGAACATCTGTTTCTGTGGAGTCAGGATGCAACACCCTCCTAGCACGTGGAATGTGGATGTACTATTGTCCACCAACCCAGAAGCTCTCCAAAGTCCATCCTTTTGGGTTTTCATGGAGGCTTCCTTGCTTAGGCATGATTGAGTAAATCATTGGTCATTGATTAATTCAACCTCTAGCCAGTTTTCCTTCCCTGGAGATGGGGGTTGGTGCTGAAATTCCAACCCTGTAATCACAGGTCCCCATCCTGTGATTATCTAGGGGCTTTCTAAAAATCATCTCATTCACATAAACTCAGGTGTGGTTGAAAGGGGTTTGTTATGAATAATAAAAGACATCCATTTACCTTTATCTCTTTAATGCTATATTAGGAACTGAAGACAAAACCAAATGTTATGACAAAAGATGCTCCTACCACTGTAATAACTTAGGAAATTATAAGGTTCTTAGGAACTTTGGACAAAGACTAAAATATTTATTTTCTATTCTATCACAATGTCACACACATCTTGTGAGTAATGTTAAAAAAAAAAAAAAAAAAAAAAATCCCAAAATGGAGGCACTTGTGGTAAGCCCCACAAAGCGACTGCAGTTTCAGCCTCCCTGCAGTGGAATTTTAAACCAATCAGTCTGGAATTTCTTGGTCAACACTAGTGAGGTAAGCTGCCTGAAAAGACACTTGCCTTTCCTTAAGAGAGGGTAACCTTGCCTAAAATCATCCACTCTTGTAACTTCCTCATTCTACTCTCTTTCTGCCTGTCAGGGGACCTCTGGTCC
Source organism: Rhinolophus sinicus (assembly GCF_036562045.2). Classification (NCBI taxonomy): domain Eukaryota; kingdom Metazoa; phylum Chordata; class Mammalia; order Chiroptera; family Rhinolophidae; genus Rhinolophus; species Rhinolophus sinicus. The sequence goes on along the minus strand of NC_133755.1, from coordinate 64,275,841 downwards.
CACTCCCCACATAAGAATGCAGGACATGGTGAGACCAAACAGGAATACCCACAGAGCCATAGGTAGGGGAGTCATACCACTATAGTCTTACTGGCAGCCGAGTTGGAGACACAGGAAGCAGGAGCCACATGATCTGCAATCCACACTCTACCCTCCACCCTTGCTAGCCCCCATTTTCAGCTAGTGTAGCCACGGCAGTTATATTAGTGGCCAATGGCTCACTGGTTACAGCTGACGGCCAACTAGCCACAGCTGATGGCCATGCAATCACAGTTGATGGCCATTTACTACCTGAGCCAGCACCTTTCCACATGAGGCCAAGAGCCTGGAAACTGCACTCCTGGCTCTGAACCCCACACTGCCTATAAAAGCTTTCCTCAGAGCTCCTTTCTATTTACTATGGGATGCAACCCAATTCATGATCTTTTAATTTAGATCTTTAAATTTATTAAGTTGAATTTTTGTACTTTAACAGTAACATCAAAATGGCAAAAACTGAATCCAAGAAAAATTGGTCTGTGTAAAGAATTCAACATATAATTAAACTGTTAACAACTAAAGCTATATATAGTAAAATTTGTTATGGATTAAAAATTGACAAAAGAATCAAATTTCTTGGCAAAATTGAAAATTTTTGACTCTCACTATGAAAATTAGATTTGGTAGAAATAAAACCGTGAAACCAAACTTACATTGTTAGAAAATATGATATTATTCAATTTGACACAAATAAAACACTGATTCATAAGTGAATCATCTTTCATTGTTACATGTTATAGCAAAAAGAAAAAAAAAAACATGATCCTGATTTAAATTTTTCAGGAAAATAAAAATGAAAATAAGGGGGAAAACTGTATAACTGTGTTGTATAGAAACTGATCGAGAAATTATATTGGGTTAATGAGATTTGTTCCTGAAAATGCTCTTTTGGTGAATATGTATTAATATTGGTATAATTCTATTTTTTAAATTGTGTATTTACAAACCTAGAGTCCAAACACCTTCAGGTCAATCTGATGATGTATCAGCTGGAGTTCAGGGCAGAGAAAGAAAAAAAAACAAAACTCTTTAGGTATTTCAAGAAGAACGGGGCTTATTGTGAGGAATGAGGTGCTTAGAGTAAAGGAGCAAAGTCTGGGACGACCATTAGATTTTGGTCAGGCTGCCTTTGTAAGTTGCAATCCAGAGGTGAGAATGCTGCAGGAACCTGCTGCTGCCAGCACAGATGACAGGAAGAGGATGGGAACTCTCACTGACCACCGCAAGACGCACACAAGATGCACATCTGCAGACACTTATGCTCCCGTCTGCCAGACGATGCCTCTGCCTTGTTTCCAAATCTCTTGCAAGTTGATTTGTTGGCAGAACTTCAACCATATCCTTGCCGGTTGGGAGTCTGGGAAACGTAGCTCTCATGTTTCTAGTCTCTGTAATACACTGGAGAGCATAGAAGGGGAAGGGAATGAGTGCTGATTGCATTTAAACAATATCCAGCACAGGGAGGTTGTGATAGTTAATTGTATGTGGCAACTTGACTGGGCCATGAGGTGCCCAGATATTTGGCCAATGTTATTCTGGGTGTGTCTGTAAGTGTGTTTTTGTGTGAGATTAACATTTGTATTGGTAGACAGAATAAAACAGACTGTTCTCCCTCATGTGGGTGGGCCTCATCCAGTCAGTTGAAGGACCCAATAGAACAAAAGGCTGACCCTCCCCCGAGTAAGAGAGAATGTTCCTGTCTGACTGTCTTCCAACAGGGACATTGGCTCTGCACATTTTGGACTTGCCAGCCTCCATAATTGTGTGAGCCAATTCCTTATAATAAATCTCTACACACACACACACACACACACACACACACACACTCACACACACAAATATTCTGTTTGTCCTGTTTCTCTGAAGAACCCTGACTAATTCAGGGTTCAAAACACCTTATGTTCGGGTAAGGGTCTCGAGAAGTTAACCTGACCAGGGTCACTGTGTGAGGCACTGGGGATGCAGAGCTGGGTGGGGGCAGTGCCTGCCCTCTCAGCTCACAGTAGATAGAGGGAGACAGAGACAGAGACAGCGAGGCTCTGTAAAGCATGGCCACATCTGCAAGGAGAGTTAAGCTCACAGTGAAGTGGTGGAGAGGGAGCAATTCACACTGCTTGGAAGAGATGGAGTGAAGAAGCGGTTTAAAAGTCAACACTCTTTATCTGTGTGTTGAAAGGTGACTGCATTCACTTGACAGGGTGAACCAGGGCTTGTAAAGAAGAGGAAACAACCTGAACAAGGTCTGGCAGTTGGACATACTGTGTATCTCTGTGGTTGAGGCCTCAGGCACATAGTTGGTATATGTGGCATGGTTAAGAGGCCAGGTTTGTCTGACAGGCATCCCGGTTGGTAACAGGCAACAGAGGAAGCAGTAGAGTGGCACCTAGAAGCCCCTTGGAACTCACCAACATCGGGCTTGGTGAGCAGCACTGGGCTCAGTAACCAGGCTGGAGAGAACATTCTGGGCCAGGTTCCCCAGGGGAATGACATTGCAGGGCTGACTCCACTCACACTCAATCCTTATTGTACTGAATCTACCTCCCAATACCGTTTTCTGATTTGGGACTCTAATTTCCTAAATTCCAACAAGTAAATTCTTTCAATAATCGTCCAGATTTTCCAAATCCATCCACCAACGGAATAGATCCTGGGGTGTGGCTGCTCCAGCTGGTGTAGCACTGAGAGATGGGTTGGATTTTTTCAGGTATAACTAGATTCTTATAGCTCTGAGTGGACCCCACAGGTGGTGACCCTCTGACCGTGGCCCAAGGTTCCCACTGATTCCATGTGACCAGATGTTTAACAATCTTGGAGAAAAACTGGCTCAGTTGTAACAGAAAAACGAAGGCAAAACAGATCATTCAAGGTGATGGCTGTAGAGAACAGAACCAAGCAAGGCCATTCACCTTTGACAACCCTGTGAAGTGGGTATAATTATGCCCATTTTACAGATGTGGTAACTGAGTCCTACATAGGCAGGAAGTGAGGCTTAAACTAAGTTCTCTGCTTTTAATTCTAATGTTCCTTCCACTGAGCAGCACGTCAAAACCCTCATCAGGTAGCCCTTGTTTCCTGCCTTCTTTGATGCTCATCCTTGAAAGAATCTTCTATAGTTAATGTCCAAACAGGACACTTTTGATGATGACAAATGGTAAACTGGTTGGGGTATCAGGACAGCTGATGTAAACCTGACTGTTCCAGTGTCATGCGGGGGACCCTGCTCGCTGCGCCATTTGTCGTGCAGGGAGGCCTGCGGGGTCTCTGCTCCCGCTCCCCATACAAGAACGCAGGATATGGTGAGGCCAAAAAGGAACACCCACGGAGCCATAGGTAGGGGAGTCATACCACTTTATTCTCTCTGGCGGCACTATACTCTCACTGGAGGCTGGATACACACTGTCCGCAAACCGCCATCCACACTTGCCAGCCCAGCCGCCATCTTCTTGCTAGCCCCATTCTTTTTTCTCCTTCTCTTCCTTCCTCCTCTCCGTAGCCACAGCAGTTATATTGTGGCCAATGGCTCACTGGTTACAGCTGACGGCCAACTAGCCACAGCTGATGGCCATGCAATCACAGTTGGCCATTTACTACCTGAGCCAGCACCTGTCTATGTGAGGCCGAGAGCCTGGAAACTACTTTCTGGGGCTCCGCCCCCACACTCCACCCCTACAGGCTCTCGCCTCACAATCTACGCGACAAGCGTCTTCCGCGAGGGAACCTGTGCGAGGAGCCTGGGGGTGAATGCAATATCCTGGACACAGCCAGGCTCTCTGGGCACAGCCAGGGTTTCTCAGGGCACCACCAGTGCTTCTGGGCACGGCCAGACTTCCTGGACTTCTTAGGGTACCACCTGTCTTCCCGGACACAGCCAGGGTTTCTCAGGGCACCACCAGTACTCCTGGGCACTGCCAGACTTCCTGGACTTCTTAGGGTACCACCTGTCTTCCCGGACACAGCCAGGGTTTCTCAGGGCACCACCAGTACTCCTGGGCACTGCCAGACTTCCTGGACTTCTTAGGGTACCACCTGTCTTCCCGGACACAGCCAGGGTTTCTCAGGGCACCACCAGTACTCCTGGGCACAGCCAGACTTCCTGGATTTCTTAGGGTACCACCTGTCTTCCCGGACACAGCCAGGGTTTCTCAGGGCACCACCAGTACTCCTGGGCACAGCCAGACTTCCTGGACTTCTTAGGGTACCACCTGTCTTCCCGGACACAGCCAGGGTTTCTCAGGGCACCACCAGTACTCCTGGGCACTGCCAGACTTCCTGGACTTCTTAGGGTACCACCTGTCTTCCCGGACACAGCCAGGGTTTCTCAGGGCACCACCAGTACTCCTGGGCACAGCCAGACTTCCTGGACTTCTTAGGGTACCACTAGTTTCCCCGGGCACAGCTAGGATTTTTCAGGGCACTGCCACTTTCTCTGGGAACAGCCACACTTCCTGGACACAGCCAGGGCTCTCAGGGCACTGCCACAGCCACACTTCCTGGACACAGCCAGGGCTCTCAGGGCACTGCCACTCTCTCTGGGAACAGCCCGACTTCCTGGGCACAGCCAGGGTACCTTCAGGGCTCAGCCAGACCTCTCAGTGCACTGCCACTCTCTCTGTGCCTCTCAGGGTACCCTGCTGGAACAACAGCGACTCACAATCAAGGTGCTTACATATTCTCAATGGCGGCCAGTCAAGAGACAAAAGCAAATATCCCCCAGTTCCACTAACAACAGTTCCCAAACAAACAGTCAAGCGGTCCATTAAATTAGGGATGGAAGGCAATTCCCCATAGTCCATAGTCATTCACCAGGGCTGTCCTGGGGGTGAGGGACGACCTTGACCTCACCCTCATCTCCCAAGGAGGACTCAGCAAGCGTTACCTCCTGGGACTACAAGTCCTGCATCCGGGCTGCCTGAGCAGGAACCTCCCAGCCCACAGGGCTGCAACGACCTTCGCTTTCTCCGGCCTGTGTTGGTTGGGGAACCGTCCACATCTTTCCACCTCTCCACGGGGCTCCATCTCTCCAGCAGCTGCATGGCTTTTCCTGTGCTGGTGGGAGAACCGTCCACGTCCTCCCACCCCTCCACGGGGGTCCAGCTCTCCGGCAGCTGCTCCTCCTGGTCTTCCTCAGACTCACGCAGAAACTGCTCCACCGCACTTCGGAGAGCTTTGGCCGGCACCATATCCTGCCGACTACGCCATGTGTCGTGCGGGGGACCCTGCTCGCTGCGCCATTTGTCGTGCAGGGAGGCCTGCGGGGTCTCTGCTCCCGCTCCCCATACAAGAACGCAGGATATGGTGAGGCCAAAAAGGAACACCCACGGAGCCATAGATGGGGGAGTCATACCACTTTATTCTCTCTGGCGGCACTATACTCTCACTGGAGGCTGGATACACACTGTCCGCAAACCGCCATCCACACTTGCCAGCCCAGCCGCCATCTTCTTGCTAGCCCCATTCTTTTTTCTCTCTTCTCTTCCTTCCTCCTCTCCGTAGCCACAGCAGTTATATTGTGGCCAATGGCTCACTGGTTACAGCTGACGGCCAACTAGCCACAGCTGATGGCCATGCAATCACAGTTGGCCATTTACTACCTGAGCCAGCACCTGTCTATGTGAGGCCGAGAGCCTGGAAACTACTTTCTGGGGCTCCGCCCCCACATCCAGTCAAACTGGACTGCATGGTCACCCTAATTATAGGGGGCAGAGTTTGATATGCAGGGGGAAAAAAAGATGCATGCATGTCAATTTCCTGGAAAAACAAAGATGTAGGCAGACTTGTCTTAGGAACAACCTAGGGACAGAGTACAGAATATAGACTAGCTCTAGGTAGGCACCCCTGGGAAGAGCTTACTGCATCCTGTCCTGCTTCCAACCAAGTATATCGATATCACCCGTGGAAGGACACTACCTGGGTGCTAAGCTTCCCTACCAGGAAACTCCCTCCTCCTCCAAATTTATTCTTCTCCTTTCTGTAATCTCCATTAATATTCTGGTCTGAACTGCGTCCTGTAAGGAGGCAGCAGGAAGCTCTGCCTGGATTAGCCAGGCAGAGTGAGACTCTCAGGGGACAAAAGACATCCAAATCTTGCAGGTATGGGCTGAATCTCGTCTGCTTGGCAAGAGGCAAGTCCCTGAGGTTTCCAGGGATATGTGCATTCTTTCCCCCCACCTCACTCACACACCCACACAAGCTCATACATACTCAAACAGAAAACCGTCCCTTTAAGTTTGAGAAGTCAGTTGCACAAGAACATAACGGAGACTATCAAACCTCACTGAAAAACGTGGAGGTTCCTACCTCATCCTGTGTGTAACTTGAACTGGCTGGGTGATATGTTTGCTAAAATCGGTAATGCCATCGAAGGAACCATCCTTAGATCTGGCATAATAAGACCTACATTAGGTCCCTGTCTTTGATGCTTCAAGCTGTGTGAGCCTGAGAAAGTCATCTCAGTTCTCTGAGGTTCGGTTTCATCATCTGTAAAATAACGATAACATTTAGTTCATTGAATTGTTGAAGGATTCACTGGACACACTTATGAGAATATGTGATAAATTCTAGTATTAGTTCAAATGTATGATGTGATGATGAGGATGGTAATGACACAAGATGATGATGTTGATAAAGATGAGGATGAGCAGGCTGTGGTGGTGATGATAATACAGCCATTCGCCGCATAATGACTTTTCGGTCAATGACAGACCACATATATGATGGTGGTCTCCTTTGACTATAATGAAGCAAAACAATTCCTATTGCCGAGTGACCTTGTAGCCACCATAATATTGTAGCATATGCGTTACTGACGTGTTTGTGGTGATGCTGGTGTACAGTGTTTATAATGTCTACAGCCACGTACAGTCATGTCCTGGCCTTCACATCCACTCACCCCTCACTCACTGACTCACCCAGAGCAACTTCCAGTGCTGCAAGCACCATTCACCGTAAGTGCCCTGTACAGGGGTGCCGTTTTTAAAATCTTTTATACCATACCTTTTCTATATTTAGGTGTGTTTACATACACAAATACTTACCATTGTGTTATAATTTCCTATAGTATTCAGTACAATAACATGCTGTACAGGCTTGTAGCCCAGGAGAAATAGCCTGTACCATGCAGCCTAGGTGCGTAGCAGGCTATGCCATCTAGGTTTGTGTGAGTGCACTCTGTGATGTTTGCACAATGACGAAATCACCTAACAATGCATTCCTCAGCACATATTCCCATCATTCGGCAACGTATGACTATAAAAGGTGACCATGCTGATGAGGATATTGATGATGACGAGGAATGCGATGGGAATGCTAAGAGTTGGGAGACAGCTGGAGAGATTTCCTCAGACCACCGAAGAGCTGACAGAGGTACAAACAGTACATATCTTCTGTCTAGCTCCAGATTAACACATGGGAGGGAAATGCCACATTTCCTGAGCACCTGCCATACTCCAGGGCCACCAAGAGCTTTCACAGCCTTAGCTTGCTTCACACTCACAGGGACTGCAAAGTCTCCACATCAGTCTTAGCAAGGCAAAGTAATTCTCCCAAAGTCATACGGGCTAAAGAAAAAGTGGCAGAGCCAAACTGAGGCATTTCTGCTTTTGTAAACTCTTAATTTTTATCTGACGATCAAGTTTGCAAACTCATCCTAGAAAAAGTGCTACATACCTCATTGCTGAATATCACTATGTTCACCTTCGAAGTACTCCCCTTGGGAAGCTATGCACCAATGCCAGTGCCCAGTCTACCCTTCAAAGCGATGTTGGAACTCTTTTTCTGGAATGGCCATCAGAGCTGTCGTTGTATTACCCTTGATGTCCTGAATGTCATCAAAATGTCTTCCTTTCAATATTTCCTTTATCTTCGGGTAAAGAAAGAAGTCACTGGGGGCCAGATCAGGTGTTCAGGGAGGATGTTCCAACACAATTATTTGTTTACTGGCTAAAAACTCCCTCACAGACAGTGCCGTGTGAGCTGGTGCATTGTCGTGATGCAAGAGCCACAAATTGTTGGCGAAAAGTTCAAGTCGTCTAACTTTTTTCACGCAGCCTTTTCAGCACTTCCAAATAGTAAACTTGGTTAACTGTTTGTCCAGTTGGTACAATTGCATAATGAATAATCCCTCTGATATCAAAAAAGATTAGCAACATCGTTGCAACAAATTGTGAACTTAATTGTCAGACCTCGTGTTCATCACTCCCCCATATAAGGAAGAGTTTGCACGTCAACAAAATGAGCATCCTCAAGAAGAGTGAGGGAAACATCACTGGAATGTCCAGAAGCTATTGAAGCCTCTGCTCATGAGGGCTATCATCTGGCAGGGTGAGCCAAATGACCCACTGACCCTGTCAGCTCTGTGATTTCAGGACATAGAAATACATACATACGTGCTCTACTGACACTCTACTCCCTGGAATGACCAATCGCTTTCATCGCTTTTATACTTAACCAGTAGAAGATGCTGGTTAAGATCAGAGTGCTGGCCGCAGCTCCACATTTTATAGACAGGCACGGTTAGGCCCAGAGAGGACTTGCCCAAGACTGCCTAGTGAGTCAGGCAGCAGAGCCAGGTGCAGAAGCGAGGTGTCCTGCTTCATCGTAGTCTTCCTTAGGAGGCCAAGTCCTCCTTCATGGTGCCAGGAAGTGACCATTTACCCAACTCTTCCATATTTACCCAACTGGTATGCTGGCTGTCACGTGGGTCCCACAGGCTGTCACTGACTTAATCTGTTTCAAACAGCTCGATGATGATTGGCTTGGCTCCTTCCTGCAAATCAACCAGAATCCTGGGAAACTGACACGGGTGTTCCTCCGGAGGCAGACAGTGGTGTGTGTGTTGCCAGGATTCTGATGACAGCCTGTATCCCTAGGTGATCTTATTGATGCCTCAGCCTCAGTTTAGTGAAGCGGGCAGGGCAGAGATGATTATCTCTTGTTGACAGATGAAGTAACTGAGGTTTGCTGGGGTCACGTGCCAGTTACTCCTCTCTGCGGGCCTCAGTTTCTTCAATAGGGCACAGAGTCTTTTTCAAGTCTAATAGTGTATGTTTCTATAATTTGTCCAAGTTCACACAACTAGTTAGAAACAAAGTTAAAACTAGGACAGAAGTTTTGAGGCTCCTATACCAGCGATCTTTTTAATGCTGATTGTATTAGTTTCCTAGAGTTGCTTTAATAAAGTCACAAACTGGATGGCTTAAAACAAAAGAAATTTATTCTCTCACAGGCCTGAAGGCTAAATGTTTAAAATGAAGGTGTTAGCATTTCCAAGCTCCCTCTGCAACCTCTAGGGGACAACCTTTTTATCTTTTCTTTTTGCCTCTTTCAGCTCCTGGTAGCTCCAGGAAGTCCCTTGGCCTGTGGCAGCATCTCTCCCATCTCTGTTTCCATTTTCATACGGCCATCTTTTCTCTATGTCTGTGTCTTCACATGGTGTTCTTCTCTCTGCGTCCATCTGTGTCCAAGTTTCCCACTTCTTGTAAGGACACCAGTCACACTGGATTATGGCCCACTCCAATGACCTCACCTTAGCTTGATTATGTCTCCAAAGGCCCTATTTCCAATTAAGGCCACATTCACAGGCACTAGGGTTAGGACTTCAACAAATCTTTTGAGGGACTCAATTCAATCCATAGAACTAATACTACCTAACCTTAAAACAGAAAAAAAAGGAAAAAGCCTTTCCTTTATGCCAGGCTCTTTACTTGGATTCTCTCATTTGACACACACATGAAATAAGCACTATTATTATCTCCCTTTCACACGTGAGGAGACCCAGCAGAGAAGCTGAATGACCTGCTCAAGGTCAAATAGGTACTAATAGGCAGTGCTGGGGCTCTGACTGCAGAGTCTGCACCTTTAGCCACCAGGCAACAAAGCCCATTCTTTGTTGTGTGTGGCCCTGTGGTCCCTGTGCTTGTGGTTTTATGTGGGGGGTGGCTGTGAAGAAGGCTGTGTCTGTGTGGTAAAGGGGACCATACACGGCTGGCCCGGTAACGTTGTTTGCTCAGCTGAAACGCCAACACACAGTGAGTTGATATTGAGTCTGGCGTCTTCCCCACGATTCCTTGAGTGGCTGTGGTTTCCCTGAGCAGCTGTGGCCCAGGGTGAAGTCACTCAGATAGAGTGGGCATGACATGAGTCCTAGGGAGGCAGGAGCGTTGGGAACTTCACCTTGACATTGGGCCTGGGTGCTGCAGGGGGTATAAAATGCGTGCACAGCTGAGCAGCCCAGGAGACCCAGCATGGGTGGTTTGGGGCAGAGTGGGTGTGAGCAGGGCCTGTGGATTCAGACAGCCCTCGATGAGATCCCTGGTCCATTGCCTACTAGTTGTGACACCTCAGGCAACTTATCTAAATTCTCCGAGCCTGAGTTTCCTCAGCTGTTAAATGTAGATCATAACAGTCCCTACTTCACAGAGTTGTTGTGAAGACGCACTAGAATAATATGCTCATCTATGCCCAAAGCTTAGCCCAGAGGCTGGCATAGAGGAAAGGCAGCAAATGCCCGCACATGGTAACTAATATGCTGGATTCCAGGTGTGCTAGGAAGTGGGCAAGAAAATGGAACACTGATCCCTTCAAGGAATTTACAGGCAAGAGGAGGCACAAGAAAGCAGCCTTGGTGCATTTACAGCCAATGCAGATCAAATTAAAGCTAAGACTTGGTGCTAACAGGGAGTAAAAACAGAGAGGTTCCGTGGAGAAATGGAATCTTGAGAGGGATTTTGAAGGAAGGCAGGAAGGAAGACTGGAGCAGCTAAGGTGCACAGGGCCCAGCAGCCCTGAGGGCTCTGGAGTGTTCTGCCCCCAGCTCAGGCCCCAGCTGATGCTCATTCTCCTCTGCGTATCTTATCTCCTGGGATGACCAAGCCCTCCTTCCCCCTCCTTCCCCTTCTTCCTTCCTGCAAATCACACAATACACCACCCCGAACACACACACACACACACACACACACACGCACGCACACACACACGCACACACACACTCACACACACACACACACACACACACACACACCACCTTTCCATGCGACTTTTTGTTTGAAGAACCACCATGCTTGGGTTTTCCCTGGGAAGAGCCTGTCAGTCAAGAAGTGTGTTACCCAGAGCTGATGAGTAACTCAAGAGAGATCAAAAGATAGAAGTGATGCCTTTTATTAAGCTCACAGATTTATTATAAGTGAGTCGGCAGGACCACACAGGTCTCCTGTCCCAGTGCAGGAAAACTGAGTGTGTGTGTGGTCTGCAGCAGTCGAAAGGCAGTGAGACAGTGGGTGTGAGCCTAATCAAGGCTGCAGTTGGCACCTCTTTTCCTGCACAACCAAGCGACCCCCTTTTCCCAAAGCCAGGCTCTCTCTTTGTGGGAAGGGGGGTACACAGGGAGCTTAGCCCAGGGCTGGAGCCTGCAGGTGGGTATGGGGGGGCTTCAGCTTGAGGGCCATGACTGTGAACATAAGGGCAGCGGGGCAGTGGGCACTTCTTCCTGGGAGACTATCTAATGGCTGAGCAGGAGGTAGGGTTTTGAAGGCCCCCTCACCCCTGCAAGCTGGTCACAGGCGTTCAATTCCATGCCCTCTCTCAGGACAGAGGACAGGGAAGATGAGTCATTTTCACAAACTGCTGTCTGGTTCATTATTAGTATTAATATTTCATTATAATAAATATTTAAATATTTGTGGCAATCACAACATAGTTTTTTAAAAATGCTGTAACACTTGGCTTCAACTCCCACAACCCCCAAATTCTGTCTTTCTTTTGGACTTTGGGGGTTGTGGGAGTTGAAGCCAAGTCTATGTGTCTGCAGGACCCTCTCTGCCCAGCGGTAACAGACAAATAGCTGGAATTGCTTTGGGACTTGTACAAGATGAGCTTAGTACTTTCTCGATATCTACTTCGGCCAAAACAGGAAACTGGACTTCCCGTCTCTGAATGGCCCCTAGAAAGCCAGCCGCGTACAATGAGGCTCCTCCTTTACAAAACATGCATGTTCTTGGGCAAGTCAGAACATGGCTGGGCCTCAGTTTTGTCATCTGTGGAATGACAGGGTAGAGCCACCTGATGTGGAGGCTTTTTCTAGCTCTGACGTTCTGAATCTGGGCCTCACAGCAAGGCCTATCTGTAATGAAGTGCACAATTCCTGGCTGCCGTGTCCCTCCACTCCCCATCACAGCCCATATTTGTCACTGTCCTTCCAGCCCTCCCCTGCGTCCCCTCGCCCCTCCCCAGGCTCCTGCCTTGCTTCCAGCCGTCTCCCCATCTGCACGGCGCCCACCGCACATTAGAGCCTGGCTAATTCTGCTTTGGCAAACCCACAAGCTTGATAATTCCCCCAACATTCCCTGGCAGGCTCTCCTTCTCCACCTCAGCAGAGACTTAAGAGCCAAGAGCAGCCTTGAGCTCATGTTCTGCTCAGCTTTATTACTTCTAGAAATCTGGCTTCATTCACTAATGTGCTATTAATTATTGCTGCAAGTAATTGAATCTAAGTTGCATATTCTGAAACAGCTAAAAAAAAAAAAAAAGAATACCTGCAGTCCAGGAGGTTTATTTTGAATGCTTTTTTTTTTTTTTTTTTTTGTAAATTACTGGCTGTACCTTAAGATTTTACTCTTATGGCAAAAAATACAAAGTTGTTGCTGATACTAAAGAGTGATGCTCAAAATAAGTTTTGATAGATTGAGAGGGGATTGGGTGAGACTCCAGAGATGGAAGGAGGAAGAATACTAACACAAACTAGGCATTTTATATTTGCTAGCTCATTTAAACATCAGAACAATTGAACTTTATTATTTCCATCTCATAAGTGAAGGGATCTAAGGTTTAAAAAGGGAAGTCCTACAACCAGTGGCCGAACTGGGTTTGGACCCAAACCTGTCTCACTCCAAACACTGTGTTCTCCTGTGATGCCCATGACCTTTAGTCACTCAGGCAGAAGTTTCTGCAAATATAATTTCAAAGACATCAGCCCACAGTAAGTATGTATAGTAAGTCCTTTCCTTGCAAGCTATGGTACCAGATTATTTGTTTTATCCAAAATTAGGGACTACTGAAAATTTTTAGACCTTAGAGAAAATAACATTTTGAATAGGTAAGAAAAATAAAAAATAAAATACAACCATTATAGTTAGCAATAATGATTTTTACTTCATAATGTAGCATGAAAAGAAATTGGGTGGGCCTATACTTTATAGAGCTATACTTTATATAGTGACTTTAAAAGTCACTTTCTCCCCCCCAGTTCCTACCACTTCCACCTACCCTATTTCTTAAGAACCTTCCTCTATAGAAAGCTCTAGATGTTCCTTAACCTTTCTGGTACAGAAATGTAAATTTGTGGTTAAGAACCAATTTCTTGAATGCTAATATAAGTGTAAGTATGTGTCAGTGGACAGGGAAGGTAGGAGCTAAGAGAGAAAGGATAAATGTTTGTTACAGAATAAAGTTTGAACAACATGGGGTGAAAGGAGGGGTGGGGAGAGAAGGAGACAAGAGGGAAGAGAAGCTTAGATATTTGCTTCTTTTGGTAGTTTTAACTCCTTTAGATCAGGAGTCAGCAAATTTCAAGCCATGTGCCAAATCGGGCCCAGTAACTGTTTTTGTGTAGTGTAAGAGCAAAGAATGATTTTAAATATTTTTAATAGCTGAAAAAAGCCTCAACCATAGAATGTATAATACCAAAAGGGAATGTAAAGGATGGACTCTGGGTGATAGTGACATGTCAATGTATGTTCCTCAATTGTGACACATGGACCAGTCTGGTGGGGAGGCCTGTGTGGGGAGAGTGGGGTATATGGGAAATCTCCACATCTTCCTCTCAATTTTGCTGTGAACCTAAAACTGCTTCAAACAATTATCTTCTTTTTAAACATCAAAAAGAAAATATGATTAGGTTGGTGCAAAAGTAATTGTGGTTCAAAAGGTTAATAATTACAAAAACCGCAATTACTTTTGCACAAACCTAATATTTTGTGACACACGAAAATTATACAAAATCCAAATTTCATTGTCCCTAAATAAAGTTTTATTGGGATACATCCATGCTCATTTGTTTATGTATCTATGGCTGCTTTTATGCTACAATGGCAGAGCTGAGTAGTTACAAACAGAGATTATATGGCCCTAAAGCCTAAAATGTATACCATCTGGCCCTTTACAGAAAAAGTTTGCTGACCCTTCCTTTAGATAATTCCCACTGCCAACTATGCTAGCATCCTCCTCTCTCTCGATTTTGTTCCTCTTCCCACATCCCTACCATCCACTTTACCATCAAGGAAAGAAAGAAGGAAGGTGGTCGCATAGAGATGCTGGTCGAAATCAAAGTGAGTGAGGTGTATCTGTGTTCCGTTGGATAATGCTTTATTTCTTCTTTACTTTTTGTCACTCAGGGAAGAAATTTCAGTCATCTGGAAATTTCTTCTTCTGACTCAAACACTTACTTAGATCAACTCTGTGTTACTCAGGTCCACATTCATTCCTCATTTGGTACTGCCAGGTAGGTGAAGTTTCAATGAACACATAGGATTTCTGGCTCAGCTAGACGTATGAGCTAGAGTCTGGAACAAAAAGGGGAGGTAAAATAACTGTCAGGATAAGTTGCCCCTTTCTTCACTCTTTAAAGAAAAGAGGAGGCAGGGGCCTGCATTATCTGTTGAGATGGCATTCAGTGAGTGATTGTAGCATCATCTCATGAGCCTTCTGGAATTGGAAAGCCTTCTCTGGGGGACAGTGATGGACGCTGCAATTAGAATCTTCACTGGGAGAAAATCCATTTCCATGTACAACGCACTGCGGTTGGCACTGCCTTTGAAGTGCTACACTTCCGCTGTCTGTTTTATCCACATGCCACCGGGCAAAGGCACAGGAAGGGGTGTGAGGAGGGGGACAACCCATTCCTCCATGAGCTCTAGGAGGAAGAGTTACTTGTGTGCCCTTCTGTGGGCCCTACCCTCTGAGTGCTTCTCTGGAGCCTAGCTTGGTTTGTGCCATGTCTCTTGCCTTGGATGACACTGTGAGATTACCACCTCTTGTCACCTCACAGGATTTGAAATGACTTCTGATGGTCAAATGATCATGGCATTTTAAGCTTTCTCGCTCACCACCTGTCTTCTCCTGAGTCTTCTTTTTCCCCCAACCTCCACAGACTGGATCCTCAAATTTCATCTTCATTCTCACGTATTTTTCCTGGGAGACCACATTCTCCCAGGAATTCAAATATCTTTTCTATACGAACGACTCCCAAATCTATAAACTTAGTCCTGGCCCTTCTCTAGAACAACCAATGCTTATTTCCAATGCATTTGTTCACTCACTCATTAATTATTCATTGAGAGATTGTCCCTGCTCCAGCTTTGTATTGAGCGCCATGGTACAGTGGTGCCCAAGCAGATCTGAACCCTGCCCTCAGGTTGAGGGGAGACAGAGGTAACCAAATAATTAAACAAAGCATAATCATCTACTGCAATAAATACATGAAGAAAGGTACATGGTGCTCTGAGAGTGCATAACAAGGGGACTTGATATGATTCAGAGACGGTTAGGGAACTTTGCCTGGGAATGGGATTTCCAACTAAAGTCTGAAAAACTAAAAAGAATTAACAAGATGAAGAAGACAGAGTTCTGGCTGGCAGGAACAAAATGAATAACAACCCTAGACTAATTGGTCTGATTACTTCGTAAGGTATATCAATGTCTAGTCACTATGTTGTACACCTGAAACTAACAGAACATTGAATGGCAATTGTAATTGAAAAATAAATTAATTTTTAAAAATAAGGAAAAACCCAGTGGTAGAAAGGAGTGTGTATGCTTGAGGGCTTAGAAGAAGGCCAGCATGGCTGGAGTTGTTCTAGAACGAGGGGAAAGTTTGTTTAGATACTGCTACAAAGGTAGAGTACTGATAGGTAATGTCAATCTCCTTTTTATCGGTTAGTGTGCTTTTGGCTGCAAGCAACAGAAAACTACCTTAAATTGGCCTATGAAATAAGAAAATGTACTGTATTCTGTAACTGGGAGTCCTCAGCACAAGCAGGTTTGAGAATTGACTTAATCTGATGACTGTTAGCTAATCACGTCTACGTAACAAGTTACCCCAACACTTAGCAGTTGAAAACAACAGTTATCATCTCAAAGTGTCTCTGGGTCAAGAACCTAAGACTAGCTTCGTTGGGTGCTTACGCTCTGTCCTGGGGTTGCAGACAAGCTGTTGACCTGGGCTGTGGTCATTTCAAGACTTGACTGAGGCTGAAGGATCTGCTTCCAAGGTTAGCTGAGTGGTTGTTGGCAGGCTTCAGCTCCTTGTGGGTGGTTAAACTAAGAACCTGTTCTTCAGCATGTGGGTTTCTCCATGGGGAATGGCGTGCAGCTTGCTTCCCCAAGTGCAAGCAGGTAGAGAGAAAGAGCCCCAGGTGGAAGCTGCAGTCTTTTCATAACCTAATCCCAGAAATGATATGCCACCACTTCTGCCCTATTCTGTACATTAGAAGAGAGTCTCTAGGTCCTGCCCACACTCAGGGGAAGGAGATTACATAATGACATGAGTATCAGGAGGCAGGGTCCATGGGTAGGGGAGTGGCACCTCCAAGGCTACCGACCACCGGCTCCATCTACTCTTCTGGGATTTCTCTTGGCTCTGCCTGTCTGTGCATCACTTTATGGAGACAAGATTGCTATGGGATTTAAGAGCTTTACGCTCATGCAAGGCTACCTCTTGAGAGCAAGGTCACGTCTAGGTGCTCTCCTGGAAAAGTAAAGGAAGAACTTTCCCAGAAGTCCCCCTCCCCGCCACCTCTCTCCATGTCGAATTGGCCCACTTGATGAATCATGATTGGTTTAAATCAGTCGTGGTCATACCTTTTCCCTTTGCCATAGTTTCACTTTTCCTGGCTCTTTCGTAGTTCCAAGGGGTCATGTAACACAGTACTGCCCATGAGATGTAAGAACTCTGCTGGGAGGCTTCCGGGGGTATATTTCTTTTGTTTATGAAAGTAGACTACCAGTGAGGCATTGCCCTTTAACCACTTACCACCTTCTCCAGCCTTCCTACCTTTAAGGGGTTGTGACACTTGGCACTGCAGGATCCATCCTGCACTTATGAGATGACAGACATGAGGGCCAACAGCCAACAAGCTGAAGATGACAGAGTGGAAAATGCATGGGCCTTTGACAAGATTGTGGAGCAGCTACACTAAACATGGAACATATACAAGATGATTAAAAGTCTTTCTTGCTTAAGCCACTGTGAGTCGTGTCCTCTGTGGCTTGCATCTCAACACACCTAGTTGATAACATTTCTCATAGGAGAGGGGAAGACAGCAGTGACTACTGCTAAGCAACCAAGAATATCATGTTAAGAATTTGAGTCTTCATTCTAAGTCAAATTTGAATTTGTAAAAATTACCCTGGCTACAATATGGAAAATAGATTGCAGAGGGGCCGTAGTGCATGTGCAGAGAAAGGGTAAGAGGTAATTGTGTATCCAGGAGAGAGGTCATGTACAGTGGCTCGCCTAGGGTTTGGGGCAATAGAAAGCAGGACTGGAAGGCAGAAAAGCGGGGTGGGAGGTAAACAACTGGGGTTAGGAGCAGTTGACGCAATGGGAGAGTTGACGCAATGACGTGGAAACTATTTAGGACAGCAGCCCTAAACCTTGTTAAAACGATTCGGTGAGTGTTTCTCTTTCCTGAAAATGTTTGAGCTGGGTGGAAACATATATGTCTGATAACCCATTGCTTTTGAGAAGTTCTGTTTAGAAGCTTTCACGTACTTTGTCTCGGTTTGTTTTTGGCAAATTACGTGTCATCAGGTGGTCTCCCCATGAATGACTGAGTGAATGAATTGGAAAGGAGAAAGTGAGGGTGAATTCTACCTTATCGTTTGATTTGTACCAATGTTGCCATGTATAGGTAATAAATTATCATTTAAAAATAAAACACATAGAATGTTTAAAAAGAGTTTTGATTTTAAAAGTACTTGTATGATATCACGTATACACAATGGAATATTACTCTGCCATAAGAAAAGATGAAATAGTGCCATTTTCGACAACATGGATGGATCTCGAGATTATTAGATTAAGCGAAATAAGTCAGACAGAAAAAGTCGAGAACCATGAGACTTCACTGACATGTGGTGTATAAAACTGAAATCAACAAAGGAACAAGACAAACAAATAAAGAAACAAAAACTCATAGACACAGATAACAGTTTAGTGGTTACCAGAGGGGAAGGGGGGAGGGGTAATAGTAGAGGAGGGTAAAGGGGATCAAATATATGGTGACGGAAGGAGAACTGACTCTGGGTGGTGAACACACAATATGATATATAGATGATGTAATACAGAATTGTACACTGGAAACCTATGTAATGTTATTAACCATTGTTACCCCAATAAATTTTAATTGAAAAAAAGAAAGAAATTTTTAAAATAAGTTGTGGGCAATGTACTTATATGGTATTCGGTGCGTACTCCTAAATGGAATTATAAATTTCCTCCAGAGGCTCTGATTCTTACAGAACTGCTTAGATTTTCAGGGGAAAGCAGTTAAACTGTAAAGGACTGAAGCTGTCAAATTTGCCTTATATAAAACCGCACTGAAGGAACTGAATCTGTTTGCCTGGTTAGTTCTTGAAGTAGAAGTAGAAGCAGGTTAGTTAGCTCCATGCTGGAGGCACCAGGTTTTGGGGTTGGCCCGACCTGGTTTCCAATTCTGACTCAAACAGTTACCAGTTAAATGACTTTGAGTGAGTTACTTAATGTTGCTGAAACTCAGAGAATTTCCGCACTATAACACTATAACATCGGTGGTAGTGGTGTGTGTGTGTGTGTGTGTGTGTGTGTGTGTGTGTGTGTGTATCTCAGGGTGGGAGGTCCTTACAGGAATTTCGGGGGGAAGACTGTATGTCAAGGTGCCTGGAGCCCAGTGGCTGATATGACACCAGGTGCTCAATAAATGGTAGCTGATTATTAAAGTTTCTAATAAAATCACCATAGGAACATCCCCTTATTAAATCTCATCTGCTCCAGGCTAAACGTGTTAAACATTTCATGTGGATAATTCAAAGAGCCCACCGTGTTTATACTAGGTTTTCTTTGACATTAGAGCAGAAATTAGTCTGGCAAGTCTTCCTCTCCTTGTAGGAGACCCAGCGCCCTTTTCAGTGCATGTGCGAGATCTGTGGGCTCCCTCTGGCTGCCGTGGGCTGACCCTGGGCATTGTGGGGGCTTTGACACTGACTGCCTCTCTCACCCATCAGGCTCCTCTAAGGGGTCCTGTGGCCCCTGGCCGGACCTCTGTAGGGCCTGTGGCAAGGCCAGAGCTGGAGTGGGCTTCTGGCAGAGACCTGCCCAGACCGCCTCCGTGGAGGCTCTTGCTATCTGCCTTTGCTGCTTTAACTGCCCCCAGCCAGCTCCAGACTCCTCCCTGTCCTCCCCTTTTCCTTCTGCCACCTGTTGCTTCTGAAGGTTTTCTCCCCTCCTGTTTTACTGCACAAGAGATGGCAGGGGCCTTAGAGGAGGGTCCATGCACGATGCCCCAAAGTAAAACCCCATCCTTTGGGAGAGTTTCTGAGGCTTGTTGGGGCCACTTACAAAGATGATGCTTGGGTGTTGAGGGTGGGTGGTGAGAAGCCTCAGCTCTTCCATTTTCTCTTCTTCTCCCTCTCCCTCTTTTCCTCCTCCTCCTCCTCCTCCTCCTCCTCCTCCTCCTCTCTCTCTCTCTCTCTCTCTCTCTCTCTCTCTCTCTCTCTCTTTTCTACCCAACATCTGTGAGAAGAGGCAGATATGTATCTTGGTGGTGATGACGAAGCAGTGGGATGGCAGATTCTCTTGAGGGAAAACAGATACGTGCACCTCCCAAGATCTTTAGGCCAGGAGCTGGGACAGGAACTTCAGAATGAAAACAAGAACGATTCTCTCCAAAGGTGGGAAAGGAAAAGGGCATGTGGATGTTGTCAGTGGGGTCCCTTTGGCAGTGAAGTGACCATTAGAGAAGGCGGGAGAATGACCCTAAGGACTACCAGTCTCCTCTCTCTTCCTTCCAGTCACCTTGAGACCCTCACAGCCCCCAGCTCAGCAGTGACAGCCTGATAGAAGAGAGGGAGATTGTCCCCACTGCAGTGGGGCCTGCGGTTTGAGCAGGAAGAGAGGGAAATGCCAAACTGCGGGGGGTAGGAGGAGAGGGAGCGTGGTGTTGCCAGCCTGCTGTGTAGACAGTCATGGAGTTAAGGGTACACCCATATCAGGGATGTCAGGGACCAATCCCACTGAAACACCTCATATGCATGTGCATTTGCATATGTGGAAATGTGTGCACTGCACACAAAACTGTACCTGTGCACAGATTGAATGGCTGTGTTTAGATGTTAGCAGCTACCAGTTTCCACTGGCAACAATAAAATCAATCTCACAATAAGTGTCGCTCAAACATCACCTCTTCAGTGAGCTCTTCCTCAACCTCCAAATGGCACCCTCTCTTACCTTCTGACTCCCTGTGCACCTTTTTTTCTTAATAGTTTTTCCACAGAAGTTATCAATATATAGTTTGCTTCTTTGTCTCTCTCCCTCAACCAGAACTTAAGCCTCTTGAGGATAGGGACATTGTTTTATTCACTGCTATATCCCCAGCTCTATAAATAGGTCTGGTTTATAGTAGGTGCTCAATTAAATAATTTTGGAATATGGGAGGGAGAAAAGGAGGGAAGGAGAGGAGAGAGAAGGTGGAAAGGAGGAAAGGGAGAGAGAGAGGGAGGGAAATAAAGAATATGGACCAAGCCTACTAGTTGTCTGACTAGCCTCTGACTACCTTTTATAATTCCCAGCACAGAATTCTGCATTGAGGACAGCTCGGATTATCCCCACAAACAGAGGCAGGATGGACCCTGGGGACCCGGCTTGGGTTGACAAGGAGCTCCCTGGAGCTAGCTCCTGGAAGCAGGCTCTTTGCTAACGCTGCCTGATGAAGCTTCTTCAGTGGCCTGAGAGGAGAGACTTGTCAGCCCCTTTCAACAGGCTAGTAGCTAGCATCGAACATTTCCTATGGAAAAGGTGGCACATGCATTACAGAATTTAAGCTTCACAGCCTCACGAGGAGGAAGGTGCTGTTACGATTCCAGTGTTACAGAAAATTAAGGTAAATGGAGCCCAGGTGCCATATTTGCCCATGTCAGTGGGGACTCTGAGCCTAGACCCAGGTTTAATGGCTTCCAAAACTCCCCAATTCTTGCCACACCCTGCCAGTCCTGCAGGTACCCTGACTTGGCCTCCTGGGGAGCAGGCCATTCTGTGAACCTTTGCCTCTTCCCTTCCAAATCTAAAATGCCCTGCGCTCTGTTTCCTGGTAAATGTATTCCCACGAAGGGGCTGGATGCTCATAATGGCTGAGCTGTTAGCCTCAGACAACTAAATGAGACAACCACGTAAAGCTCTTGCTATTCTGCTCCAAGCACGAAATGGATAGAAGCTAATAATTATAGTACAGAGCCTAGCGTGTAGTAGGAGCTGAATACGTTAATGAGGTTTTGTTATTTTTTCTGAGGGGGCAGGAAACTAAGATCCATGTTCTTCACTTCTTTTTTTTTTTTCTGGATATTTTCATTGCATCCCGACATTGAATAGTCTTTCGCAGTTGGAAAAATTATCTAACACACATTGTCTCCTTTGGGCTTTGCAACAAGCCCATGAAGTGGCCCAACAGCCCCATTTTTCCGGTGAATAAACAGGCTCCCAGGCCAGTGTAGTCTCTGCCATTCATCCCAGCCCCACTGTCTTTCTCCTGTCCTGTGTCCTCAGTCCAAGAAGAATCGTCAAGTACTTGCTGGGGTACAAAGAAGAGGAACAATGGTATTTGTCTTCCATCTTGTTTGCTTCTGTGATTCTGGGCTGTGGGTGTGGTTTCCAGGTCAGGTATGACAAGAATTGCATTGTTCATACAAAACAGGAAAATCTCTGCCAAGCTAGCCTGGGAAATTTTTAGCTTTCGTTGGAAGATGTAACAGTTCTCCAACACCGTGTTTGAGGGCTTGGCTTGAAGTCCCATTTCTTCCAGGAAACCCTTCCAGGTGAGGGGGTGGGTATGAAAGCAGAGGGCCAGAGATATGTGTTAGCTTGACTTGAAGCTTTACTCTGTATTGATTTCTGTATTGTTTGACTTTTGACACACTTTTTATTTTATGACGTGATTGGTCACGGATCATGGTGCACATCTGTTATTATGTAGTGATTTGTGGACTGAAGAGCTGGCAGAGAAGTAGGTGCTTTATGAAATTACTCACAGTTCATATGCCATGGTAACTGAAAGGTGATGCTGGGGGGACTGGTGTTATTAACTATATGTGGCAACTGCAATTTCTATGTTTGGAGCTGTGCGAAGCAAGGTCTGGCTGTACTCAATTGGCTGCTAGGACACTCCGCCAAAACATTCAATAAGCCCCTGAAACTTGTCATCTGTCCCTCAAAACCTTCTCTTCCTTCTGACTCCTGTTACATCCTCCTAGGCACACAAGCTGGGAAACTTGGGAATATTTTATCTCCACATCCAAGCAATTACCAATATTTCACAAATCCATCCCAACCTCTATCTCCTACCCGACTCTGGGCCCCTTATTTTGCTTGTAGGTATACAGTGATATTCTTGTCTCAGCCTCTGCCAGTGCCTCTTCAATCCATCCTTCACACATCTGCCATTTACTAAAACGTAGAGCTGATATGACGATGTCCTTGCTCAAAGCCTTTCAGTGGTACCTGCTAGAGAATAAACTCCGACATGTCACCATGGTAGACAAGGCCTTCTATAAGCTGGTTCCTGTAGGCGTCCATTCTTTCATCACTCCCTGGCAATATTCAATGAACGATAAAATGATGCTATAGTGGGTTTTCAGTATTTGTTTACTGGGAACAGTCCCCTCCCCTGCCACTCTCTTCACCTGGCTACCTCCAACACACCATTTAAAACTCAGCTCAAGTGTCCCGTCCTCCTCTGCATCTCTGGACTGGGCTAGATCACCCTCAGTTCTCCCATAGTTCTCTTGAATGGCTCTATCATTGCTTTCACCATACAGCTTTCTAATTAAATGCTTTGTGTGTATCTCCTCTACCATAAAGCAGGGCCCATATCTTACTTATCTTTGTATTCCAAATACATGGTATATAATAGGTGCTTGATAAATGTTCCTTATGCTTCTGAATACAAAGTTGGGAGTTGTACAATTGCTCTGTAGTAGGTCAATGGGCATGGAAGGTAGCAGCATGCAAAATGATTTCATTTATTTCCCTTCACTTTATCATTTCAAGGACAGCGGAGGAGCAGGCTGTACAATGCCCATTAGAGATGAGAAAAGTGAGTTCCAGGGAACATAAGTGGTGTAACCAGTGCCCAAGTCTTTTACATGGCAGAGCTCTCTCAAACCTGGATCTCCTGACTTGAAGTCCAGACCTCTTTCTTTGGTGGATTTTAGTCCTGACTTTTGTCTCTTAGCTAAGTGTTGGGATACACTGCATAGAGCGCAGGTGTTTTGCTCATTTTGTCCACTATTCTTCCCAGTGACCAGAACTCATGGTAGATACTGGATACATATTTGTTGAATTAATTAATCATGAGTTAGTGAATGTTGGTATGAAGTCAAGTTTTGTTGGTTGGAATGGAGAAGCCAGTCATTTGGGAATTTGATAAGGGAGTATATAAGAAATATCAAAGTATCCCTCAGGTACAGAGGCAGCAGGTCAAAAGAGGATCACTTTCTGTCCTAAACCTAGATAATAGAATGTCCGTAGGGTCCCCAGGGCCCAAATCCCCCAACACTCCAGTCTCCCTGAGCAGGTGAAAGGAAGCTTTAGCAGGCACCTGGTTCCTACCACCCCGGCAGTGGGATTCTTGGAAAGGTATTATCACTCCCGGCTGTCAGGACGGGGCTGGAGCTCATCGGCTTCCAAGAATGTGACTGATGGCAAATTTGAGTTCAAAGAAGATTGGATTTCAAGGCAACTGGAAGCTATTCAGTCAAAGCCAAGTTTTACAGGGAGAGTTTCCTCCTGTCTACTCTCCTCTCCTCCCTTTAGGGCAGCCCAGGACTTGTTGAGACCTGAAAAAGAACTGACAGTGCTTGACTGTTTCCCTAATTAACAAAAAGAGAGATAGAAAACCAGGCTCTGGACTTGTTCATGAACGCAGGGAGCATACAAGAAGCGCATCTCCCTGGGTGCCCTGGTTAGATGGCTACTCAGAGTGTCCTACATGGTGGCTACTCAGAGTGTCCTACATGGTGACCGGTGGAAGCCTGGGCTGGGCCTGAGCACCCATATCCAGCCCTCAGCATCCTCTCTCAGGAAAAGAGATATTTATCGTGTTCTCTGTTGACTATAATGCAAAAAGCAGGGGCCATTACGGTAATACCAAATTGAAATCTTACGTTTGTACAGAACTTTCCAGTTTACTATCACAACCACACAGTGAAGCAGCTACACAGGTGCCATTAACACTTTGCAGGTGAGAAATATGAGAGCAAAGGAGGTTAAAGGACATGATCGTGGTCACATACCCAGCAGATGGTGGTGTGGGCTTAAAATCAGGCTCTTGATAAAAGACAGCCACCAATGGCTGAGCACGTCCTCTGTACCTGGCACACTTCTAAGCACTTCCGTGTGTGAAGCAATTTAATCCTCACAGCAACTCACGAAATAGATGCTATTTCTATTGCTATTTCACAGATGAGGAAACAGAACCTCAGAAACATTAAGTAAGTTGCGTAAGGCCATACAACCATTAATAGTGGGACCAGAATTCGTTTTTTGAACACAGCCTGTCTGTCTGGCTCCAGAGTCCTTAATATAACCACTACTGGGGTGTAAATTTCCATGCCCACATTTGAACATTAAATTTATGGTCACAGCCACAGCCCTCTCCATCGATCCGCCTCAGTTCCTTGCGGAGGCAGCTGTCACACTTGGCCATGGCAGGTTGAGAGCCCTGGGGGAGGACCTCAACCAGAAAGCCCCAAGCACACAAATGCAAGAGCCAACACACCAGTGGACAGAGGGCGTGCTGACAAATGGAAATCAAAGGCCCACAGTGATAGGAGGGCAAGTGAAGGAAAGACACAGAACCCATGTGGCTGGTCAGTCTGCAGAAGGAGGAAAGGATGAAAGAAAAGGTTCGTTTAAGGAAGCAGTCATCTTGGTGATCTCAGAGGGACTTTACTGAGTGTTTATTTTGCGCACTAGTCTGTCATGCAACTTTATTTAAACCTCACATCAACACTGTGAAGAAACTGAGTTTCGAGAGGCTGAGTTACCACCCACTAGTCCTACTATAGTGTGAACAATGACATCATAGCTGTAAACATAAGATGATCATTTTAACTTCCCAAGGTTCCCTCCTTTCTTGGCCGCCAGGGGTCCAGTCAATGAAAAAATCTGTAGTTATTTAGCCTTCAGGACTCTTTGCAGGGAGTCAAAGGAACATAGCATATGGCATCACTGTTCACCAGAACCTGGCAAATGCATTGGGGGAAGACTCACCTCAAATTCATCTTTACATCTAGCTATCAACAGTGGAGAAACTGGTACTTTGTTTGAATAGCAAAGTGGAGTGTTTTGGGCATGGATAAACTAGATATAAAGCACTGAAAACAAAACATAACAAACAAACAAGTGGAAATAACTTTTCATTCCCTCATTAGTACTAACTTTAAAACATCTATTAATAGTAATAAAACAAGTTTACTTAAAATATACCCTCATTATGAAATAAAAAAAAAACATACACTGTTCAAAAGTCTAGTACAGAGGAGTGGCGACATGTCTTTGCATAAAAGTGATACACTCCTCTAACCACTTCCTTAATTAAACTTAACTTTATTTATGGATTTCTCCTGGCCTTTCCCTTGTCTGGGTTCTCTTCCAGTCGAAACTCATCCAGTTGTCTCTGATCCACCTTCTGGTCAGTTTTTCTCCTTTCTTCAAGTTCCTTTGGGTCTTCTGGAGAAAACTCTCTCTGATTCTTCTCAAGCCCAGCCCAAGGGAAAACAAAATAAACAAGCAAACAAAACTCAGCTTGCCTCCCAAGAACATACACGGGAGATAAAACAAGAATTCAGGCAGCAAATGCTATGTGTCAAGTGCATGTTCTAGATCTGAGGTTCCCGAACTTTCTCTGTTCACAAAACCTTTCGTGTCTCAGCAATTTTTTCATGGTGCCTCTAGGCCAAAAGACATACTGACAGTTCATTTACTAAGTAATTAAGTAATTAGGTCCAAATAACTTAATAAGTATTTATGGCTTCCCAACTTAGTAGCCAATTGAAAAATGAATACTCAAAAGATTGAAAGAAAAAATATTTGTGTTTCATTATTAAATATTTACAATCTTTTATTTATGGGCCCCGCACAACTTTGCAGACCTTGGGATCACATTGGATATAGCACCGCTACCCTCATTTTCTGTCCCACATTGATTTTCACAAGGAACTTCCTTAGAAATCACAGCAACTACAAAAATATATCATCAGAAGGAATGTGGCACAATCTAATGCAGAGACTGTGCATGACCTTGGCCTGGTAGTTTGCACGGTGTCTGAAATACTCCTCAGCACCCTGTGAATTTGCTGCAGTGCCCTGGGCACCTCAGCACTCAGTTTGGTACCATGGTTCTATACAATAAATGTGGTAAGAGTTCAAAGGAGGAAGCAAAGATGTCCCACAAAAATAATTCACAGAAGATTTCACGGAGGAGGAGAACTTGGAGCTGGGCTTGCCGGCTCAGCTGGGTGAAGAAGAAGGGATGTGAGTCCACCAGAATAGAAAACAAGGTCATGCACAGCATGCAAGGGCAAGCCAGCAGACAACTGGACTGGCTGAAGCTGTTGAGGAGAAAGCAGGCTGAAACATATGGTCAAGGGTCCTAGCCATCAACCTGAGGGCTGAGACCTGGCACACCTTCCTTATGGACCGTCTTTCATCCCCCTCCACTTATTGAATTCTTACCAGTTTCTCTCCTCAGTTAGACTGACAGCTCTCAGGGCAGGAACTGTTTTATATTTTTGTATCTTCCATACCAAGGAACTTTGTGTAGAGAGCTCTTTCAAAAAATATTAACCATATTGACACCCCCAACTTTCCTGGAATGCTAATATCTGAGCCTTTGCAGACCAATGTCACAGCCAAAGTGTAAAGAATTTCAGCACCAGGCCAGGCTGCTGGGTAAGGACTTTCACTGCTGCTACACATTCCCTTATGGCTAGTTTGGGAGAAAGGAGAGGTAAGGGAACTCAGTCCCTAAGTTTTTTTGTTTTTTGGGTTTTTGGGGGTTTTTTTTGCTCATTTTTAAAATAATTGTTTCTATTTTTCAATCACAGTTGACATACAATGTTATATTAATTTCAGGTGTACAACATGGTGATTAGACATTTATATAACTTACAAAGTGATCAAAGGCTGTAACAAGAGGCAAAGAAGGACCTAATTATCCCACTTCTGGGTATTTATCCAAGGAAACCCAAAATGCTACTTTGTAGGGCCACATGCATCCCTATATTTATTGCAGCATTATTTATAATTGCCAAGAAATGGAGGCAACCTGGGTGTCTGTCAATGGATGAATGGATAAAGAGGAGGTAATACATATATACACACAATGGAATATTACTCAACCATAAAAAAGAATGATATCTTTCCATCTGCAACAACATAGATGGACCTAGATGGTATTGTACTGAGTGGAGTAAGTCAGACAAAGAAAGACAAATGCTATATGATTTCAGTTATATGAGGAATCTAAAGAACAAAATAAATGAACAAACAAAACAGAAACAAGCTCATAGATACAGAGAACATTTTGATGGTAGCCAGCCCTGAATGGGGTTGAAGGGTAGGTGAAAAGGGGGAAGGGATTAAGAAGTACAAATTGGTAGTTACAAAGTAGTCATGGGGATGTAAAGTACAACATAAGGAATATAGTCAATAATATTGTAATAACTATGTACGGTGTCAGCCTCTGCGTTGTTTTCAAAAACAGTCTTATGGAAAGTGCCGAGAAGGCTCATTTCCATGCCTCTGATGTGCAGCATCTCCAAAGTTATGCCGGGAGGATAGATCTAAGGGAAATGGCCCCACTGCCAGCCAAGCGTCCTGAACACACCTCTGTTCCCACGAGGTAGCCCAGATGTGACAGTAGCCCATGAGAGAGCTGTTTGTGTCTTTCTTGTTTACAGTGTAAACAGCATTTAGGCTGCAGCTTTGGAAGGCCTCCATCTATTTGTTCAGGTAAATCTATGGCCCTGGATGTGGTTTCCATGCAAGCGCTCAGGCCATTAAGACATGGGAGGTTTTGCGCAGTGGCTTCTGGATTCTTCCTTTTGCCGGCCATTACAGGAAGTGGAAGAAATCCTCTGGCCCTTGCTGCTTTTGCATCTACTCCGTTTATTTACATTGCTCCTACACAGATATTCTCCCAGGAAAAAAGAGGAGGCTTGCTTTTCTGTATCACTGTCCCTTTCTTCTTGCACACAGCACTGCTTTAAATAACAAATCTCTTGGGAACGTCACTGTATGACAAACTGTGTTTCCCCAAAAATAAGACCTAACCGGACAATCAGTTTTAATGCATCTTTTGGAGCAGAAGTTAATATAAGACCCAGTATTACATTATATTATATTATATTTATATTATATTATATTATATTATATTATATTATATTATATTATATTATATTATATTATATTATATTATATTATATTATATTATATTATATTATATTATATTATATCATATTATAAGACCTGGCCTTATATTACAGTAAAATAAGATTGGGTCTCATATTAATTTTTGCTCCAAAAGACGCATTAGAGCTGATTGTTCGGCTAGGTCTTATTTTTGGGGAAACATGGAAGTTCACTGGATTAAAGGCAAAGTCAACAACAACAACAAATGAAATGTTCGTAATCAAGGACTGAAGAGTGGTCTGCATTGGCAACTATGCAACCTAAATACATATCTGTTTCTGATAAATAGATGCATCGTCGTAATTTACTGACTTCAGTACAAACATCAGTATGTTTGTAATTGGGGTATGTTTTAATTTGAGGAAGAATTGAATTCTAGCAAAATGAAACACAGAATTGTTTTCCTGTTAATTCCCTTCATAAAATTGAAAAGCCTTTCTCTGCTTCTCACTGTCTCTTATAGGTCTGGGTTTACAAAGCAGCAATCTAGAGACATCTCAATTTCTCCTAGGTATTTCGTCCTAAATTAGAGTAAATTACCACCACTTGGATAGTAATGCTTCATGATTTAACCACCCAAGCTTCTCATGAGGTCCTTGTCCCAGAGAAAATTCACATACTTTTCCTTTAAAAGTAAAATCTGTAACATTGGTTGTGATCACTAAGCAACAGACCCAAAAATGAAGATAAGAAAAGTAAGTCTAGGTAAAATTTGGAATTTCTCTCCAAATTCTTTCTGTTATTAATCAATACTGAAGAGAATTCTGACTTTTCTCCTCCAGGTTAGAATAAAGGTTTCTTAACTCACCCTTGATGTTAACACTTCCTCAAGTCAAAGCCTTTCCTTGGGGCTCTGGTGGTGATTTACTTCTTCATCTGAGCTGGGCATTAAAAACAAAAACAAGCATACAGCTTAGGGAATATAGTCAATAATGTTGTAATAACTATGCACAATGCCAGGTGGGTACTAGACTTATCGGGGGATCACTTCATAAATTATATAAATGTCTAACCACTATGCTGTACACCTGAAATTAATATAAAATAATATTGAATGTAAACTATAATTGAAAAATTATAAAAGGGCAGAAAGGTGAAGTGGAATAAGAGGTCCAGATTTCCAGGTACAAAACAATAAGTCATGGGGATGTAGGATATATAGCATAGGGAATATAGTCAATAATATTGTAATAACTATGTGTGGTGCCAGGTGGGCACTAGACTTATCAGGGAGATCACTTTGTAAATTATATAAATGTGTAACCACTATGCTGTACACCTGAAATTAATATAAAATAATATTGAATGTCAACTGTAATTGAAAAAAATATGTTAAAAGAAAAAGGAAGCAAAACTCTGGCTTTTGTTCTATTCTCCAATTACCTGCTTTCAATGACCTCCTGCCTCCTCCCTGCTAGAACAGGAGAGCTCCAGGGAGGCAGGGATTTCACTGGCATCTTTCCGTCACTGGTTTATCCCAAGTGCCTTAGAGGAGGGCCTGGCACACAGTCAGTGCTCAGTAAGTATCTCCCAAGGAAAGGAATGAATGAAGCTGCAGTGGAGGGCAGTGTTGTGGGACAGAGGCTTATGAGGGACAGAAGGCTCAAGCAGGACTTAACTCAGAGCGGTACTCAATCCATGTCATTTTCTTTCCCTCCCTTCTCTGGCAGCCTCTTGAACATTTAAAGACTTCAACCCTACTTCTCAGACAGTTCACTGTTCTGGTCACCACACCTCTGCTTAAATATGGTAGTGACTGAACGAGTATCCTGGAGCTGCCATAGCAAATTACCACAAACTTGGTAGCTTAAAACAACAGAGATTTATTCTCTCACAGTTCTGAAGGCCAGAAGTCTAAAATTGAGGTGGTGGCAGCGCTGCACTCCCTCCAAAGGCTCTGTGGACAAATTATTCATTGTCTCTTCCAGGTTCTGGTGGCCCCGGGCAATCTTTGGCTTCCCTTGTCTTGTAGCTGCATCACTCCAATCTCTGCTTCCGTCTTCATTTTGCCTTACTCTCTACTTATAAGCACAGCTGTCATTGGATTTAGGACCCACCCTAAATCTAGGATGATCTCACTTAACTTAATTCTCCTTGACTTAGTATCTGCAAAGACCTTGCAAAGAGTAATCTTGGTTGGAGGTCCTTGCTTTTCATCACTTTGAGTATTTCCTGCCAATCCCCTCTGACCTACAAAGTTTCTATTGAGAAATCAGCTGACAGTCTTATGGGCGCTCACTTGTAGGTAACTAACGGCTTTTCTCTTACTACTTTTAAGATTCTCTCTTTATCTTTAACCTTTGGCATTTTAATTATGATGTGTCTTGGTGTGGGCCTCTTTGGGCTCATCTTGTTTGGGACTCTCTGCATTTCCTGGATTTGTATAACTATTTCCATTGCCAGGTTAGGGAAGTTTTCCATCATTATTTCTTCAAATAGGCTTTCAATCCCTTGCTGTCTCTCTTCTCCTTCTGGTCCCCCTATGATGCATATGTTGGTATGCGTGATGTTTCCCAGAGGTCCCCTAAACTGTTCTCAGTTTTTTGGATTCTTTTTTCTTTTTGCTGTTCTGATTGGGTGTTTTCTGTTACCTTATCTCCTTAGTTGCTGATTTGATCCTCTGCTTCATCTAATCAACTGTTGATTCCCTCTAATGTATTCATCATTTCAGTTATTGTATTCTTTATTTCTGACTGGTTCTTTTTTATGTTTCCTATCTCTTTGTAGAAGTTCTCCCTGAGATCAGTGAGCATCCTTATAACCAGTGTTTGGAATTCTGTGTCTCATAGAATCCTTGTCTCCATTTTGGTTAGCTCTTTTTCTGGAGCTTTGTTTTGGTCTTTTATTTAGAACATGTTTCTTTGTCTTCCTGTTTTGGCTGCCTCCCTGTGTTTGTTTCTGTGTATTAGGTAGGGCTGCTATGTCTCCTGGTCTTAGTAGAGTGGCCTTATGTAGTAGGTGTGCTGTGGGGCTCATTGACGCAGCTGCACACACCAGGTGTGTCCCTTGTGTGACTTGTATGTATCCTCCTCTTGTAGTTGAACCTCGGTTGCTATTTGCACATCAATGGGAGGGAGTGACCCTCAGACTCATCAGTTGTGAGGACTGGCTGTGATTACAGTGGAGGAGTTGTGGTGTAGGGGCTGACCCTACAGAGTAGGATCTGCCTCAGCAGGGCTCTGGTGCCTGCCCAATCTGCCCCTTGGGTGTGTCATCCTTGGAAGTGGCTGGGTGATGCTCCAACTTGTTTCAAAGCTGGCCACTGGGTGCATCAGCCCCAGGGCCACCTGGGAGTTGATCTGCTACAGGTCTAGTTCAGCCAAAGCCAATGCCCCACCTGAGGCCACCCAATAAAAGTCACAAAGCAGTCCACAGATGGCCACTGACTGTGCTATGCTTGGAAGTGTGCTGAGAGGCAAAGCTACAAACCAAGACCATCTGCAGCTAGTGCCAGGCTTAGGGCAGCTCAGCCAGAGGTACAGGACATGCTCGAGGCAGATTCTCCTTATCTGGGTTCCACGAACTTTTGAGAGACCTTCAGAAAGTCTGCAGCATGAGCCAAGGCATGTGGTTTGTATGAAAAATCCACTGGAAGCAGCTTGGGTGTGCCTGCAAGTTGGATAGGGTGGGGTCTCAGAATCACCAGGGCTTGGCGAATGAATGGTGTCAGCCAGCTTGATGGAGACTCAGATATGGCAGCCACCTGCATCTGAATGCCGGGAAGGTGGAGGGCTCAACAAAGAAACAATGGTCTTTGCCAGCTTCTTCATCCACCTGCGAGAAAGCTGCCCCTCCAGCCTCTGTCCCAAATTCAGACAACTCAGTTCCCTACCATCCATATATCCTTGCTGCCTCTCCAGCTGCTGCCCCAGTGCTGGAGCTCAGAGCCAGTGATACTGTCAGTGAGTAGGTCTGGTGCAGCACCTTAAGAGGGGCACCCACCTGGGACTCCAGCTGCCCTCAACATCTGAAAACTCAGCCACAACATCTGCTGGTTTTCACAACCAGAAATTATAGGGATTTCTCTCCCCAGCACTGGGACCCTAGGCAGGGCATGGGTTGGGACCCCTCATTCATTTGGGAGGATATCTCCCAGCTGAGATATCCCTCCCAATTTTTAATGTTCACACACAGGTGTAGGACCAGCCCATCCCATATCTCTGTCCCTCCTTCAAGGTGGCTTCTTTTGCATCTCCTTAGTTTTAGGGCTTTGGTTCAGCAAGAGTCCAGGCTATTCTCAATGATGGTTGTTTTGTAGCTTAGTTGTAATTTTGATGTGGTTATGAGAGAAGGTAAGCACAGCATTTACTTACTGTGCCATCTTGATTGGAACCCTTTAAATATGCTTAGAGAATTAAACTAAAAGCACATGCTTTTTTATTTACAACAATTTCATTAAAAAAAACTTGCCAAATACCTTGCTAAACGTCAACATATATTACATCCACCAATTTGCCAGCTCAATAACCGGTCTTATCAGAAAGAAGTTTTCACTTGGCAGAGTTTATTCTCAAGGAACCTTTATCAGTTCTTGGTGATCACTTGAAACACTGATTGAAATCTTTGAAATCAATTGAAAAATTGATTCTAAAATGTTGATGTTGACAAGTTTACCCATCTGTAGTTACTGGAATGAAACTTAAAACAAAACAAAAACAAAACAAAACAAAAAAAACACATTTGCTCACATCCTGTAAACTGACACTTCTTTAACTTTCCAGAAATTCTCAGAGATTACTGACAGAGGCTTTTCTTATAAGGAATTAACTCAGCTGTGTGAAATAAAAAATTCTGTGTACAATGCATCCTGAGGGTGTGTGTGTGTGTGTGTGTGTGTGTGTGTGTGTAACTTGTTTTTGTCTGATTAATTCTCACAACAACCCTATAAGACAGGAACTGCTGTTAAGCCTACTTTACAGTTGAGGAAAGCAGTTGAAGCAAAACGGGTGACAAGAAATCTCATTTCAGGAAAGCTGGACATTTGAAAGGAAGCTCTCTTTTTGTGAAGACGAAGTCTCTGGTACCAGAGAATGTCTCTTCGTCTGGATAAGGCCACCCAAGCTTCCAACAGTGCGGCCTTTGTGGTGTATGTAGCTGGTGGCATGTGAATGGGATGAGCCACAATAAACGAGAATCGTGTTGCTGCTGAATGTGTAAGTCAAGACACCATGCCAGTTCATGCCACACTCATATCAGCTCATGTCTCAATCTTAGAACAACTCCTTCTTGTTTAACCCTCTGAAATACAAACTAAAAATGCTTTTAAACTATTAATTCAAGTCAATGGTTCATGTTAAATGTATCAGAGAGAAGTTTAGAAAACAAAAACAACAACAATAAAATGATATCTAGTTCCTCCTCTAGGTCAATTTAAAAAGGTTCTGTAGGAGTGAGGCGGAGAATCAGCATTTTTAAAAGGTTTCCCTGGTTATTTGAATGTACAGCCTGGGATTTGAACCACTGATTGAAGATTATCTCATTTATAATAGTGGGATCAGAGTTTCTCAAACTTAACTATGCATTAAAACTACCTAGAAGCTTGTTAGAAATGCAATTACCCAGGTGCTCCCACTAGAGATTCTGACTGTAGGTCAAGAGTGGAGTCCAGGAATCTGCATTTATAACCGGCATCTCAGGCGAGTTTAATGCATATGCTATGTCCCTGGACCACATTTTAAAAAAATAACAGGCAAGATGCCGTCTTTTGGCCTATCTTGGACAAAAATTATTTCTCTTTGTCTTCTGTATTTCAGCCTCATTTCTAAAAAGTATTTAATTAGACTACGAATGATATTAGTTGTCTCTGCTGCAGGAACAAACAAACTGCCACATCCTAGGGGATTTATACAAAGTTTATTTCTGGTTACACCACATGACTTCCACATTGAGAGCGCTGCTTCACTTGGTCACTTGGAGACTCAAGCTGATGGAGATGCCACTATCTTGTAATGCTGCCATATCAACAGGGTAAGTGGCAGAGGACAGAGAAGAGCATGGAAAACTCACAGTGACCTCCCTTGGATAGGAAGTGACACTGACACTGCTATTAACAGTCCACTGACCAGAGCTGGCCACGTGGCCCCCAAGAGGGAGGGAAGAGAATGAAGGGGAGCTGGGACCACACTTGGTAAGCACACTCGTCTCTTCCATGGAATTAGAACAGCGGTGCCTGAGCTTTGGCTTCTTTTATCTATTGACAACGTATTATCTTTCTCAATCAAGCAAGCATTTACTAAGCCCCAAGTTCATGATCAGCACCGTGCCAGAAAATAATGGAAGACAGGCTCCAAAAGAAATAAAAGATAGGCTTCCTAGTCCTCGAGATTGTTTAGGGAGATAACACTCGCAGATCAGAAGGAGTGAGTGAACAATAGACAACACTGCATGATCGAGGGCCAAATTATGTGGGCGGCTCTGTGTAGTAGATGCTCAGAAAAGCTGTGATCAAGAGGCCTGGGACCGTCAGGGAAGGTTTGACTGGGGACTTGGAAGTTAGACTAGGACTTGAAGGAGGTCTACGTAACCCTTAGAGAGAAGGTACAGGTAACAGCTCATGGAGAGGTACAGGGAGAATTGAGTATAACTCCTCAGAGAGGATCAAGGCGTTAGATGTCCAGGAAGCCCCAAGTGGTACCCTTACTACTTCCCAGTTTATTTTGGTTTCAATTAAAGCCCATAATTAACTGAACTCAACATGGGCTGTCAATGAAAGTCAATTGTTGGTAAAGTGCAAACTCTATTAAACAGTGGCTTGTATGTGGACTAACTTCTCCCTTTTCCCTCTTTAAGAGGAGAAATGCCTTGACACAGTCTTCATACCAGGAAAATCTGCAGCGCTTACCTGGGAGAGCCTCTCTACTATCTCCCAAATAGTGATGTTCCTCCCTGAGGACGACAGGGAGAGTGTTCCCCAAGGAGGACCTGAGTACTTGGGGTTCGCATACATACATGATGTGAAGTCATCTTTTAAGGCTCAAAGCCCTCATGTTCTACCACGTTGCTGCTGCTGCCATCGTCACCATCCTTCAGGTTTCAAGAGAAGTGGTATCAGCAAGCTCCCAAGGCTTTCTCACCAAAGGCGGGGCTCTGCCAGCCCAATAAAGCAGCAGAAAAATAATAAATAGATGTTCTCACTGTCCTTCCAGAGGAGGCTTGCAAAATTCCCCCCACCCCATGCTGCTGTCACCACTCCTGCCTGAGACCGGAGAAACTCGAGGGTGTGGGATGCCTCTGTCCCCAGAGACAATGAGCCAAGTCTCTGGAGGGGTGAGCAAAGTGCTGTAGGCAGTGCCCGCGGACCAGGCAGGCCCGGGAAGATTGGGATCAGCTTGGCTGTGTCGAAACTGAGTCTCGTGCTGGGCCTGGAGGAACAAAGCCGTCTGCAGATAAGCGAGCTGGGCTGGAAGTCTGGGTCAGGATGGGACTCACCTTTGAGAACAGTCTGCTTGGAGGTGCTGTGAGAACCATGGTTTGGACATGCCTACTTGCTTGTGGTTTTGGTCCCCCCGCAAGGTGTGGGGGTTAAGGGGGAGAAAGTGTTGAAATATCAACAGGGAGACAGAGGCAGTTCTCATGGGTGGCTATGTCAGGGTGGCAACTAGGGAAGGAAGGCAGGACTTGGATTTGGGGTCTGGGAGGAGATGCTTATCAGGGGCTGCTAAGGAGGTGGTCCCTGTATCACCTCCAGGAGATCCTGAAACCCAGTTAGAACATCTCCTCTACTCCTAAGCCTTATAAGTTAGCACAGTGAGGCGCAGAGAGGGAAGCTAACCCACCCAAAGTCACACAGCTACTGGGGCAGAGTCAGAACCGCTCCATGCTCCTGACTTACAGTCCAAGTCACTTTTGACCATGCAGACTGTCAGGGAGAAATACATACGTGCATACAAACACATACACACACACACTCCATACACATAAACACACATACACACACGAACATATACACAGACATCCACATCCACACACACATCCACACACACGCATGCACACACTCAAACACACACATACATACATCCACACACATATACACACACACATGCACACACACTCACATACATACACACACATATACATATATACACATAGAAAATCACGCAACAGAGTTCAGGTTTAACTCAGTGTAGGAAAGCTTCTGCAAGGTGGGAAGAAGGTCCCAAGGAATCCCCCGCATGACCCCCACAGCATCTATTGCTTCCCCCCCACACTCCGTGGTTACACAACCCATCAGTGGCAAAGTGCCTTCTGGCAATAGTCTTTCATATGTAACCCTTCTTAGGTAACCCACTGGCATAGCTTTGATGTGACCACAAAGAAATTTCTGACACATTTGAACCATCTATAGGGCCTCTTGGCCCTGAAGCAGAGTTTTCCTGGAATTATTTTTGGGGAGTGAGGGGAAGGAATTCTGCTCACTGGGTAGGCATCATCCCAAATGGACATACATTATCATTTTGACCCTTTAGTGAAGTTATATGTGGGATTATTACTCACTTGAAGGAACTGAGAAGTCACCCCAGGGAGAAGCCCAGGCAGGCTGGGATGGGGAGAGAGGCCTGACACCCACCCATAGTCAGCCGACAAACAAGCTGACTCCTCTGCGTGGGCTGCTCCAGGAAAATGCAAGTGCTCCTGACCCTACCCTGCTTTCGTCATAGGTCCCTTCCATGCCTCACTGCATGGGTGTCCAAGGCAGCTCTTCCAACAGTGAATAGGGGGACATGAGCCTACTTGTTAGAAACATATACGCTGAACCAGACTGTTCAGAGGGTTTCCCAGCTCCACCAGTCAGCCATGTGCTCTTGAGCAAGTTACTTGACCTTTATGCCTTGGTCTCATCTGTAAAATGGGAATAATAGTTACATCATAGGATAGTTATTGGGGATTATATTAATTATTTAAGCACTTAAAATAATATAGGACCAAGTGTTGTTTTATTATAATCAGAATTTCCCCTTCTAAACATAAATCTAATTTTCTTTTTTGTGAAATGGGGCCAATGAGAGAGAGAGAGAGAGAATATGGGTTAAATTAATAGCAGCTTTCCAACTTCATTCATTCATTCATTCATTCCGCATGTATCATGGCTGTGCTTTTCCTTTCCTTTTTTTTTTTTTTTTTAGTATAAAAGCCACAGATAAGACACAACTATTAAAAAAAAATATAGCTTCAGGCATAGCTTAACTCCCCCTTGTTTCTTCTGGATCTCCAGCTGTTCTCCCCAAATCTGTAATTGTCCCAGCTGCTCTCTGAACACAAGGACCCAGCGCCTCTCCCAGGTGAATGAATGGCAGCAGCCTGGCACGCCTGGGTCCCACCTGGACACCCAGCAGGAGCATTTGCATATTTCCTAGGCTCTTCTTTTGAAATTCCACACCAATAATTAAGGATTTCTAATTCTCTAGTAATTGAGTGCCATTTGGGACTGATTAAGCAGATACTATCTAAATAATTATCTATTACTGCACTGCTTTCCTTTGTGTGGGCTATGGATGGCTTGTCAGAAGTTAACATAAAATATTTCTCCCACCTGGGTCTTATTATGTCTGATACAGTCCCTCTCTCTTTTCCCTCACTGCTTCTTCCTCTTTCCACCCTTTCTCTGCTCTTGTTTCTCTTTCCCTTTCCTTCTTTTGCCATACTGTGCCACAGTGCCATATGACCCAATCATGTGAGTATTTTGGTGATAAAATCAACCTCCAGTGTTTGCTCTGTGGAATTCCAAACCAAATAATTAATAGGACTGATTTTTTTTTTAATGTAGAATTGATTGGGTATTTAGGTGACCCACTTTATATCATGTCCAGAGTCAGACACTTTACTAAAGCAGTTTAATTTGTTATATCTAATTGAATTAAACTATCACAATAATCCAGCAACATAGATATAAGTATATTTCACCAACTAAGAAATGGAAACAGAGAAAGGTTAAGTAACCTGCCCATGTATATGTGTACCATACATTAACATGTGTGACACTGTATATCAAACATGAGCCCCCTTTTCATTTAAAGTCACTCCTGGTATGATGCAAACCACGGGACCTCTCGCCAGCCCCAAGCCTAAAGGTCTTCTCACTTTATCCACTGCAGAATTTCCCTACAAAAAAACCTCATTGTGTCTTTCACTTCCAGTAATAGCCTCCAGCTCCCTGAGGGCAGGGGCCATGTCCTATTTGCTTCCATCTACTTCTCCATTACTCAGTGCTGTGCTCAACACACAGTAGGTCCTCAATGCTTATTTTGTCAATGCATTGAAGTGTTCCTAGGGCCTTGTGTTTGCAGGTATCTCAGGGTTTAGAGTTGCCCCTCACTGATTGTGTGGGGAGCACACACCCTAACAGTTTCATTTCTTATTGTCTTGTCTCTCTAATAAGATTGCACACATCCCTTTTTTCATACATGACAACACCTAATAGTGCTGAGGGTACAGTAGATACTCAAAAAGTTCTTGCCAAGTTAGACTGAATTACTAATAGGCAGCAGCTCTAGAGCAGGTTTTTAAAGAAAAATAAGAGTGCTTGTCTACCATGTTTCCCTGAAAATAAGACCTAGCCAGACAATCAGCTCTAATGAGTCTTTTGGAGCAAAAATTAATACAAGACCCAGTATTATACTATATTGTATTATATTATGTTACATTATATTAAAGATGAGGTCTTATATTAATTTTTGCTCCAAAAGATGCATTAGAGCTGCTTGTCTGGCTAGGTCTTATTTTCAGGGAAGCACAGTAATCTCTGAGCTGACAGCTGTAAAGGGCACCCAGCTTCCCCACACCACTGCCCACCTGTCAGCCTCACCTGTCAGCTCAGAGCGTTGGTAGTAGAGTCATAGTTTCTGCAAAATATATGTAATTAAATAAATAGTGGACAGGCCTACTTATCTCACATTTTAGAGACTCCAAAGATTCCTAGGCTGTGGCCAGGTGACTTAGGCTGACCACTCATCAACAGATTTTTAATTGTTAAAACCATCTGTGTATAATGAGAGATATAGATGATGTATTACAGAACTGTACTCCTGAAATCTATGTAACTTTACTAACACTTGTCACCCCAATAAACTTTAATTTAAAAAAACAACACAAAAACCATCCGTGGAGCAGGAGTGAAAATGTACTAAACACCTTTTGTTTGTGATCAGATTATAGCTTTTTTCCCTGCAAATACATCTTATGTGCATTTGCCTCTGGAGGCCAGATTCTCCAGACAATCTGCATCTTTGGAGGGTGACTTCATCTCTTGAAGACTTTTTTTTTTTTAATCTATAAAATGAAGGTTTTCTCTGACGTGTGACACTGAGAGGTGTCACAAATCTAACCTCTCAGTAGAGGTGGTACACGAATGAGTCATGAGAATATCTATATAGTGATAGGCCAGAAATTTGACTATGCAGAAGCCAGAACAAAGCTGAGAGAGAAAGGATCCTGCTCTGGGGTAGGAAGAATAAACAAGAGCTGAGTGGCAAGGGTAGAAGACACTCGAAAGCATTCAGGGTAACAAGGTAGGCCGCAGACTCTGAGAGCTAGGCACGTGGAATGGGACATAGGTTGGGCCCTTAATAGGAAGGTAAAGTTTCTGAGAGCTGGCGGGGCTCTGGGCAGCACTTCTGAACTGTGGTCATCAAACCTGGGTACCCAACAGAACTACCTGGAGAGCTTACTAAAAACTTAGATGCCCCCTAACCCCACCCCTAGGGATTCAATTGTCGCAGGTCTGGAGTGGGCTCATGAAACTGTTTTTAAATAGAAATCCCAGGTATGCTCGTGCAGCAGCCTGACTTTTGTGTCTTGTATTGAAGCTAAAGTGTTGAGAGGGCTTCCACGGAGGAGACGGGGTGGCTGGGATTCTGGGAGTAATGGAACCTAAATATCTAGGTGTGAAGCAGGGTTTATGCTTCAGGACAAAAAAGCTATCGTGTTACTGGACATCTGTAATTTATCAGTTTGTATAAAATGTGTACTCCCAAATTCTTCCTGCTCTGGTTGGCATTCGTGTAATGTGAGTATGAGGACTTGGGGTGGCCCTGAGGAGGGGAGCTGCAGAGTTCCAGAAAGGTGCTTCCTTGTGTCTTAACAAGAGCATCCAAAATTACCTTCTTCTCTTAAGAAGCAACACACAGGGGCATAAAGAGAACAGACTCCGGAGCCAGAATGCCTGGACGTATATCTCAGCCAGCGCAAATCAAAATACAGGACGCCCAGTAAAAATTAAATTTCCGTGCTGGATTTTATCTGGCAACCTTAATCCCAGCTCCAGCACTTACTAGCCACGCGACAGTGGGCACTGCTGAACCCCTCTGTACCTCCGCTTCCTCCTCTGTAAATGGGGTGATAAGAGGTGCCTGCTTCATAGCATTGCTATGAAGATTAAATGGTTAAAACATGTCCAGTACTCAGGACGTGCCTGGCATATGCAAGGTGCTAGATACATGTTAGCTTTGACTGTCATTTGGCAGCGCCCCTCCAATGTTTTCCTCCCAACACCAGGCCAGGGGCAGACTGTTAGAGTTCTTGAAGTTGCAACAATATTATTCTCACTTTTACTCCCAAACCATAAGATCCAATGTGCACTTCCTTTAGGGGCCACTGGGATTCACAGAGCAGGAATGGTCACAGGTGAAAAGCTGCATCACTAATTCTGGCTGGATGTCCCTCTAGTAGCTGTTCTTGGCCACAAAATGAACTTACTGAGAGTATGACTAGCTCATTGCACCCCACCTCACTGGCAGAGATTAGCCATGTCCAGAGGATGTCTAACAGATATAAGTAGCGACTGCTCATGTATCAGAGACAAACAAAATGTAGTAGTGTTCAGACGGCGTTAGGATCATCTAACTCAATCACGAGTAGCACCGCGCAACAGAACTTTCTGCAGTCATAGAGATGTCCCACGTCTGCACCATCCAGTATGACAGTCACTAGCTGCAAGTGGCTCTTGGGCACAGAAAATGTAGCTAGTGCAAGTGAGATACTGGGTTTTTAATTTAGCTACATGTGGCACGCAGCTACTATATTGGACGACACAGGGGAAGAAGCATCTGGAACCCAGAAAGATAAAATTATTTTCCCCAGGTCTCACAGTCAATTATTTATCAGTGCTCTCGCCATCTGGAGCCCTTAAGAACAAGTGTCATGTGGTCGGGATAGAGCGCCTCTGCGTAGAGAGCCTTGTAACATTAACTAGGTTACAGGGCATTCTTACCTCTAAAGCCCTGAGAATACTCTGTCAAGAACAAGGAAGCTGCAGAAATGCAGCCTGCAGAGTTACAGACATTTCTTAAGGCTCTAATCCTCAAATAAACAGCACTGCTCTTTCATCTTCTCCGGATGACACCTCCTTTGTTAAAGCTGTCAAACTCTGTGACACCTTAAGCCCGACTGGCTACATTACCAGGCATGTTGCAGAGGGGCCAACCTGGTTGGGTCACCGCTCCGTGTGCTCTGGACCCGCTTGGCTTCCTCAGCACAAGCCCTTTATGTCTTTCTGAGCTGACACATTCCTGGGGACCCCATCTGGGTGGGACAGGATGAGGATTAATATTGAGAGCAGGGTAAGCAGTAAAGTGTGATGGGCTCTGGAACCAGTCAGGATGCCTAGGTTCAAAATCCCAGCTCTACCACTTACTGCATTCAAGCTGGGTGGCTTTGGGCAAATGACTTACCCTCTCTGGGCCTCCAGTTCTTCACCTGTAAAATGGGAAATAATAACAGCATTCATTTCATAGAGTTGGTAGGTTTAAAAGAGTTAAGACATGTAAAGCACTTGGAACAATGCCTGGCACATAAGAAAAACACTTGATAAACACAAGGTGTGTTTTAGAGTGAGCCTGGGCAAGGAAGTTGTGGCTGGGGAGATAGGAATACACAGGCTGGCTCTGGTAGATGACTTTGAACAAGTTGCTTAATGTTTTGTGGATCCACAATTTTTCGGTCTAAATTATAATAAGAACAGTGGG
The DNA here is from genome assembly GCF_036562045.2 of Rhinolophus sinicus. NCBI lineage: Eukaryota > Metazoa > Chordata > Mammalia > Chiroptera > Rhinolophidae > Rhinolophus > Rhinolophus sinicus. The sequence continues at coordinate 64,233,136 of NC_133755.1, read as the reverse complement.
GCTCCCTGTTTAAAAACACGATAGAGGGCAGCAAGGAGGGAGTTAAAGGAACAGTAATACTTTGGTGTGACTCTGAGCTACTCTAAAAACTTTCTCTCCTAATAATATTTTCTGAGAACTTCAGGAAGCCCTACTTTTCTGTTTCAGGACAGCAGCCACATTTTATGTCAGTGTCACAGACTATTTCAGAATAAGATGAGATCTGGGAGTTTAAAGACTAGAAGCTGAGACCCACAGGGCAAATCCGGGCTGCAGAAGTATTTTGCTTGGCCTGCAGTGAGGACCCAAACAATGTTTTAAAATGTTTAATTAGTTGCCAACATTTAAAAAACAGGAGATTTCACATTTTAAAAATTGGGTTCCCAGCTTCTCTTGCAAAACCAGCTAATATGACAACACCTGTCCCTACTTCAGGCCAGGCAACAGCTGACTGGCACTGGGCAGGCCCTGGGGTGTGACATGACCTACCTGGTCCACCTCACTGTGTGACCTGCCTGACTCCTTCTACCACTGCCCCCTGATCTAGTCCAACCCTTCCTTTTATTGATGGGAGAACAGAGCAACCCAGTTTTCCAGCCTCCAGGCCAGTGCCTCTTCCTTTATACCGTTGGTTCTTGAACTTGAGCCTGCTTAAGAATCATCCGGAGGACTTGTAGAAACACAGATTGCTGGGCCCCACACTCCCTGCGTTTTTGATTCAAAGGTCTGAATTTCTAACAAGCTCCCGAGTGATGGCCACGCTGCTGGCCAGAGACGCACTTTGAGAACCGCTGTTTACATCCTACGGCTTCCTATTGGAGAACTGACCCTGGCGCTGACCTAGCCATTGGCTGTTCCCTTTGATTCTTCCCGCGCTTTTCTCATCGTCTTTTTTCCCTTTGCGTTTTTCTCATCTTTTTACTTCTTAGTCATTCTCTTACCCCCACCCTACCCTCACTTTTCTCAGTTGCCTATGTTTCTGGAGGTCGGCTGTGGGAGCGTATTGGGGCCCCTCCTCATAATCTGCCCAAGCACCCCACCTTTCCAACGCCCAGCCTCCCCAGACCACCCTAGGGAGAAGAGGAGCGCGCCCCGCGGAACGCACAGCCCTGCTGGGGTGTCCAGCTGCTGTCCCCCTCCCTCCCGCGCGCCTGCTGAGGCCTGCGGGCTTCCGACTCCACCAGGAACAAACGTCCGCCCCTCTGGCCAGCCCCAGAACTTCCGGGGTCTGAGAACCTCAACCTTCCTCTGGGTCCCCAGTCTTCTTCGAGAAGCCTTTGCGCCTTGGCCGTTGCGGGCTCCCGGTGCCAGAGTCTTCTTGGAGATTTGCATCCGTGCAATCACAGCTGTCACGCCGCCGTCATTATTTATGTCCCTTTAAAACCCTGTCTGTCCTTTGGAGAGTTTTAAGCAATCGCGGCGGGTGCCGAGCAGCGCCGTGGGGGGGGGGGGGGCCTGTCCCTGCCACCCCCAGACGCCCGCCCGGCAGCCTCCTCAGAGCACCGGAATGTATGAGGACCGCGGCTCTCTGGGTAGAGGAAAGCGATCACCACCCTTACCAGAGGAATTTTCTCTTATGCTGAAAGAACCAGACACGTGCGGGTCTGCTGGGCTTTGGTTCCCCGCCCGGCGCAGCGAACCCCGCGCTCCAGGCGGGGCTCCCTTCATATCCACCCCAGGCGCTGCCCACAGCGCTTGCCAGCTTTGGGGGGATGGGGCTGCTCGCCGGCCCTGCCTGCCAATCCGCAGCCGCCGCCTGCCCCCAGGCCGGCCGCGTTACCGCCTTTGCACCTGGAAGGGGCCCCAATCCGGCTTTGATGAGACTCTCCCCAGGTGTTTCAGGAGTGGCTGCGGTATCTCGGTCAGCGCCGCAGGTAAACTCTAATGAAGACCGAGGCAGGCGGGAACTTTCTTCAGGGGAGAGAGAAGAGAATGGGAACCGGGAGGAGATGAGTGTTGTTACCAAGGGTTTGGCACCTTCTCACGTGGCTTCTGGGGCCACCATCAATAGAAGGGAGAAGCAAATGCTTCCCTGCGCCCCGCGATGTACCGAGTACTTCCCTAAGTCATTGGCACAGCTGGGCTTTGACAGCTCTCCATTCTCGTCTTGCTCCTATCTGGTGTTTAACTTTGCCCCCTGCCTTCCCATCAAGGATGAAAAGGGAACCCTGGTTGCCACTAATTTCTTTAGGTTCCATAAGCAGCTCTTCCACCCTGCCTGTAGCTCAGCACACTCGTCCAAAGACACACTGATTTGTAGGGTCTCAAGGAATGGTAACTCCTATGAAAGGGGGCTGTGGGGAGAAGGGCAGGTGGCAGACTGAAGTCCGGGAGAGGCAATGGGGGGCGGTCTCCTGCCTTAGGATTTATCTAATCCACCAAGATTCAGTATAATAATAATTGCTGGTGCTCCAAAGGCAAGGGAAATAAAAGCTAAAATAAATGAATGGGACTATATCAAACTTAAAAGCTTCTGCACAGCAAAAGAAACCATCGACAAAATAAAAAGGCAACCAACTGAATGGGAGATTTTTGCAAACAACGCCTCCAATAAGAGGCTAATATCCAAAATATACAAGGAACTCATACAACTCAACAACAGAAAAATAAACAACCCAATTGAAAAATGGTCAGAGGACCTGAAGAGACATTTCTCCAAAGAGGACATACAAATGGCAAATAGACATACGAAAAAATGCTCAACATCACTAATCATCAGAGAAATGCAAATAAAAACCACAATGAGGTATCACTTCACCCCAGTTAGAATGGCTATCAACAACAGGAAAATAATAACAAGTGTTGGAGAGGCTGTGGAGAAAAAGGAACCCTCATACACTGTTGGTGGGAATGCAGACTGGTGCAGCCACTATGGAAGGCAGTGTGGAGGTTCCTGAAAAAATTACAAATAGAATTACCATATGACCCAGCAATCCCTCTCCTGGGTATCTACCCCAAAAATCTGAAAACATTTATACATAAAGACACGTGTGCTCCAATGTTCATTGCAGCTTTATTTACGATGGCCAAGACATGGAAACAACCAAAATGTCCTTTGATAGATGAATAGATAAAGAAGTTGTGGTATATATACACAATGGAATACTATTTGGCGGTAAGAAAAGATGAAATAGTACCATTTGTGACAACATGGATGGATCTTGAGATTATAATGCTAAGCGAAATAAGTCAGACAGAAAAAGTAGAGAACCATATGATTTCACTGATATGTGGTATATAAAACTAAAAACAACAAAAGAACAAGACAAACAAATGAAGAAACAAACACTCATAGACCTAGGCAATAGTTTAGGGGTTACCAGAGGATAAGGGGGTAGGGGGGCTCTAGAAGAGGGTAAGCGGGGTCTAATATATGGTGATGGAAAGAGAACTTACTCTGGGTGGTGAACACACAATGTGAGATATAGATAATGTATTATAGAATTGTACATCTGAAATCTATATAACTTCATTAACAATTGTCACCCCAATAAACTTTAATTAAATACTACTACTAATAATAATAATAATTGCTGGTGCCTGTTGAGCACTCACTATTCCCTAGACACTGTGGTGGGGGCATAACTTGCTTTCTCTCATTTAAACCTCATATCCCTATAACACAGGTACCCATTCATTGTACAGATGAGAAGACAAAGGCTTAGAAAGTGTTAGGTATTTGCCCATAGCGATACTAGTAAGTGGTGACTGGAGACTCAAACTCAAGCTGGCTGACTCTGGAGTCTGCACTTGAACCTCTTTGTCATCTGGCTCTCAAGAATGACAGCCTCTGTGGGCAGGTAGGACCAAGGGGCCAGGGTTTCCAGGAAGGGGGATGCTTCACTGGCCTTTAATAAAATAAGATTTCTTTTCTTTTCACTTTTTAAGGAATAGAATAAGAGCATACTTAAAGGCTACATATTCCAAAATTTTCAGACTCATCCTTATATTCAAAAGTTTGTTGTCGTCGTTCATTAATCATGAAAATATCTTAGACAAATTGTTATCTGGGACCCAAGTTGCCAAATTGCTTCTGGGACCCAGAAGCAACATGAAATTCACCTGTTGGTCTGAGTCCCACCTTTTGACATACAAATGACAGTTTCCTGTATCACAGGAGCTTTCCCTCTGTCAAGAAAAGGGATTGGAGAAAGGATTGGTCTCATTTTCATCTCACTGTACTCAGATGAAACTTTTATGAGGATATATTGAGGGAAGTTCCTAAAAGCCTGTAACTTTATTGTTTGTTTGATTTTGGTGGTCTCTATTTCCTTGTAGTGATTTGCAGAAACACTTTGAGAATTAAAAGGGACTTCACAAATTATATCATCCAACTCCTAATTTTAGGTGAAGTCAGCAAGGCCAAGGGAATAAGTGACCCAAGATGGAACAGTTAGGTATTGGTCAAGGTGGAGCCAGAACCTGGAGTTGGCGCATGACTGCCCTGGGGGCTTTGCACTCCAGTGAAATGTAAACGGCCCTGTACTTGTTTCATGTGGCTTGTGTCACGTGGTGAGGGGTGTGAGGGAGTGGGAGTGTCAATCTAAGGAATCCGAGGAAGTAAGATAGGCTGTGGCTAGTAAGAGAGGAGGAGTCCTGGCAGAAGGCAGGGGAGCAAAGGAACTGGGCTGGGCCCCATGCACTGGAAGCCATGTGCACGCCTGGCAGGTACAGACAGCAGTGATCACTGAAGGTTCTCATAAGAACAGTCTCTCCTTGTTCAGGTAGCTTGGCTCAGGTATAAAGCACTGAGCAAACCCTTCCAGGCACTCCCTGTCATTCCTATCCTTTAGTCTGGAGATCTTTCCCTTCTCAAAACCTTCACCCCCAGGTTATGTCCTTCTTGCTGTCAGTCCTTTCATCCTCCTGTTTCAGTAATAGGGAGGCCTGCAGCCTCCCCTTTGGACTCCGGATGATGGAGCTATACTTCTATTTGGAGCCTTGGACCCATCTGGCTTCTACCCTCAAGTTTATCTGGTCTGTAGTGATGCTGTGAGTCCTATAGAGCCAGATCCTTCTCAGGTCCTGGAGGGTGGTTATCAGAATCTGGGAGGGAGGATGTCACTGATTGCAAAGTAGAAAACAAGCTGATATTGAAAGTGACCCACTGTCTGTTCTCTACCGCAGGAGATACACTCACCCTGATACACCTCAAAACAAAACAATAATAAAGACAAACAAAACAAGAAGAAAAGTAGCTCTTTCAAGATCAAAATAAAACTTTCTTCAGAAATTGCCATAGTTGTTATTTGTTCTTAGTAAAGAACAAATGATTTATATTTTAAACATTAAGAATAGTGTGAGTTTTTAAAATACGTATATGAAAGAACATAATCATTAAAAAAGTTAGGAAGCACAGATTTAGCTACTCTGGTCCTCTAGGGTCACTGCACCTGGCTTTGCTGTGGGCTGTCCTCCCTCCAGCCTGTTCCTGATACTCATTGGGATATTTAGAATGTGTATCAGTTAGGCTTGCCTAGATTATGCTGCAGTGACAACAAGTCCCAAGTTTCAGCTTAAAATAGGAATCAGCAAATTTTTCTTAAAGTGACAGATACGAAATGTTTTAGGCTTGTAGGCCATAAGGTCCTTGTAACAACTACTCAACTCTGCCTTTGTAGTGTGAAAACAACCATGACGTGATTGTGTTCCAATAAAACTTTGCTTAGAAACCTAGCCAACCCTCAGACATGAGGCTTGGTAAGCACCTTGGGTTTCCCAAAGACCTAAATAAGTGTAAAATCAAGCCACCACAATTTAAGTTGATTATCTAGTAACTTAAGTGTTGGCTAGAACAAATATCGACATACTTCAGAGGAAGATAGCCAAATCCAGGGTCTCTACAATGGCTCATCTACAATGTCCAATAAATAATAAAAATGCTACTAGACATGTGAAGAAACAGGAATGTGTGACCCATAGTAATAAATAAATAATCAGCCAATAGAAAAAGACCATGAGGTAGTATAAATATTAGAATTAGCAGACAAGGATTTCAAAGCATATATTTAAAATACATATTCAAAGACTTAAAGTAAAAGATGATCACTGTGAGTGAACAGAGAGAAACTTAGAAGAGAAATGGAAACTATAAACAAGAACCAAGTGGACATTCTAGAACTGAAAATTGCAATATCTGAAATTACAAAAGAAAAAGGACTAGTTGGTTTGACTTAATATCAGGTTGGTGATGAGAGAAGAAGGCAAGTGAAACCCAAAGATGAAGCAATAAAAATTATGCAACCTGAAGAACAGAGAAAAAATGATTTAAAAAAATTGACCTTTGGTTTCTGGTCAAGATGGTGGAGTAGGTAAATGCCATGCTTTCCTTTTATCATAACCACATAAAAATTACAACTAAACTACAGAACAACCATCAGTGAGAATCACCTTAAATCTAGCTGAACAGAGGTCCTACAACTAAGGACATACAGAAGAAGCCAACTTGAAACTAGTAGGAGGGACCAAGACATGAAACAGCCAGTCCCACACCTGTGTGTGGTGGTGAAACATCAGGAGGGATATCTCAGTGTGATTGGAGTCCCAGAAGCAGAGACAAGAAAGAATGCTGCAGAAAAAGATTTGAATAACCTTCCCCCAAAAAATATTTGGTTAAGAAAAAGAATCAATTTACAGATATAAGAAGATTATCAAACTCTAAGCAGGATTTAAAAAAAAACAAACAAACATCAATGTATAGTTAGTAAAATTTTTGAAGGTCAAAAATTTAGAGAATATCTTGAAACCAGCTATACAGGGGAGAAACACATTGAACAATGATGTAATTGATGGCTGGCTTCTCATTTTTAAAAAAATGGAGACTAGAAAGCAATGGAATAATATCCTTAAAATATAAGAGGGAAAGAACAAACCTGTAAACCTCAAATTCTAAATCAACGAAAATATGGTTTAAAATAAGGGTGAAGTAATGGTTTTGTCAGATAAATGAAAGATGAAAGCATTTGTCAGCACTAGAACTACATTAATAGAAATGCTAAAGGAAGTCTTTCTGGCTGAAGGGAAATGACATCAGATGAATTTCAGATTTACAAGTTCTTTTCTATAGGAAAAGAACCAAAAAAAAATGTTTAATGTGTGGGTAAATACAAAAGACTATTTCTTTTCCTACTCTTGGTTTCTTTAAAATTAATGTTTTATGCAAACATTTTAACATTGTGAAACTATAATTTATTATGAAATTTATAACATGAAAATGTAAAATATGTGGCAGTAATTTCACAAAGGATAAGGCAAGATAGATAAAATTTAATTGTTAGAAAATCTTAACATTTTCCATGATGTAGAATAATTTAAATATCAGTAGTCTGTGATAAGGATGCATATTATAATCTCTAGAGCAACTACTAAAAACGATCCAATAGGTATATCTAAGAATCCAGCAGAGAAACAGAGAAATGAACAAAAAACTAAGAAATTAATAGAAGACAAGCAGAAAAATGACAGACTTAAACCCCAAAATATTCATAACTATATTAAATGTAAATAAACTAGACATACCAATTTAAACGCAGAGATTGTCAGAATGGATAAACAAGTAGAACCAACTATACATGGCCTATAAATGATACACTTAAAATATAAAAGCACTGATAGGTTGAGAATAAAAGAATGAAAAAAATATATATATATAATAAGTAAGCATATAAAACTTCCATGGTTATATTAATATTATTTAAATAAACTTCAAGACAAGACTTCAATAATAACAAAAATAAAAGACATTTAATAATGATAAAAGGGTCAATTCATCATGAAGATATAACAATCTTAAAGGCGTGTGACTCTATAACTGAGCTAATAATGAAGTAAAAACTGACAGAATTAAAGAGAAAAATAGAAATCTATAATCAAAGTTAATATTTTAACACCCCTTTCTCAGCAATTACTAGAACAGGTAGGCAATAAATTAGTAAAGGTATAGAAGATTTGAACAATAGTAGCAACTAACTTGCTCTAGTTGGCATTTACAGAATACACTCTACCCAACTACAGTGGAATACACATTCTTTTCAAGTGCATATGGAAAGATATTACAACATAGAACACATAATAGGCCATAAAACAAGTTTCCATAAATTTCAAAAGTTTGAAATATTAAACAATATATCTGTGACCTAGAGTCAAAATAGAAATCAACAATAATAAAACATTTAGAAAAGCCTTAAATATGTGGAAACTAAACACACTTAAGTAACCTATAGATTAAGGAAAAAAATAATAGAAGAATTTAGAAAATATTATGAAGTTAATGAAAATGTAATCATAATATCAAAATTTGTTGGATGCCCATAAAGCAGTGCAGTTAAAAAAAAATGATATAAGTTTTACCTTAAGAAACTAGAAAAAAAAGAGAGAAATTAAACCCAAAGTAAATACAAAGAAGGGAATAACAAAGAGCCAAAATAATTGAAATAGAAAAAAAAGAGAATAGAGAAAATTAACAAGGCTAAGGTTTGTTCTTTGGAAATGTTAATAAAATTATTAATAAAATTGATAAATCCCAGCAAGGTTGATTCAGACAATAAAACTACACAAGTTGCAGCTATCAAAAATTAAAGAGAAGATATATAGATTTTTAAGACAATAAAATGATAAGATAACATTATGAATAATTTTATACCAATAGATTTAACAACTTTAAAAAACATAAATTTTTGAAAGTGACTGAAGAAGAAATAGGCACTCTAAATAGCCCTATAAATTATTTATCAAAAAACTTTCCCATGAAACCACCCCTTCCAGGCCCAAACATTTCACAGGTGAATTCTATGAAGCACTCAATGAAGATATATTACGAATGTTGTACAAAATATTTCAGAAAATAGAGTATCAAATAGATTAAATATGGCCATTAATTCTGTGTCACTGCTCCCATCAAGAGGTGAAATCTATTTTCAGTCCCTATAAATCCAGGCTGGACTTTTGACTTGCTTTGATGGATATATTATGACAGAAATGACACTGTGCCAGTTTCAGACCTAGTCTTTAAGAGGTCTGGTAACGTCCAGTTTCATTCTGGGAAGCCAGTCACCATGCTGGAAACCATTTCAGCCCCATTTTTTTTGCCCAAATTCTGACCGACAAAATCATGACAGTGATAAATTACTATTGTTTTTAGCCACTAGGTTTTGGGATGGTTCACTACACAATAATAGATAATTGAAACAGAGTACAGGGAACACTTAGCAAATTGATTTATGAGAAGAGCATGACCCTGATACCAAAACCTGGCAAAGATATTACAAGGAAAGACAATTTCAAATGAATATCTCTTATGAATTTCTATAGAAAAGTGGTTTAAAAATATTAGCCAAGCTAATGCAGCAATATAAAAAAATTATAAATATCATCACCATAAGAGTTATCTCAGGAATGCAAGGTTAGTTGAAGGTTCACAAAAATCAATCAATATATCAGAAAAGGAACCTTAGTGGGGCAATAGGTAAAATTTAAGAAAGGTCTATAAATAAGTTAATATTTTATTAGTCAATTTTCTGGATTTGATAATTATACAATGTTTCTATACATACTAATATTTGAGGAAGCCACGGAGTGAAGGATATATGAGAACTCAATATACTACTTTTGCAACTAAGTCTAAAATATTTTCCTCAAAATAAAAAGTGAAAAAGCAAAGAAGCCCAGGAAACATAAATCAAATGAGTGTGAATGTTGTGGAAGGAATAGTAGAGGAAGTATGTATTTTTTATAGTTTTGATCTTTGCAACTATATTAATATTTTACATATAAAAGATAATAAAGATATATCAACAAGAATAAAGATAAACCTTAAAACTGAATACAGAGAAAAACAAATGAACCAAAAGTATCTGCTGAATGAATTTATGAAGACTAATTTTTTCTAAGGTTTTTATTTAAAAAATAGCTAACATAGAACATTTTAGTAGCTTCAGGTGTACATCATAGTTATTCAATATTTATATACCTAAAGAAGTGATCACCATGATAAGTCCAGGAACCATCAAACACCATACCATTCTGTCACAATATTATTGATTATATTCCCTATGCTTTACATTACATTACGTCCCATGACTTATTTGTTTTATACCTGGAAACTTGGACCTCTTATTCTCCTTCACCTTTTCCCCCACTTTTTAATTTATCAATTACAGTTGACTTCTAATATTATTTTATATTCATTTCAAGTGTACAGCTTAGTAGTTAGCCATTTGTATAATTTAGGAAGTGATCCTCCTGACTGGTCTAGTACCCAACTGACTCTATACATAGTTATTACCATATTATTGACTATATTCCCTATGCTTTACTTTACATCTCCATGACTATTTTGTAACTACCAATTTGTACTTCTTAATCCCTTCACCTATTTCACCCTGCCTCCTAGACCCTCTTCCATCTATCACCCTGATAAATCTTGTACCCGTCTGACACCATACATAGTTATTACAATATTGCTATATCCTACATCCCCATGGACTACTATACGACAACCAATTTGTACTTCTTAATCTCTTCCCCTTTTTCACCACCGCGCCCCCCAAGCCTTCTTCCATCTGGCGACCATCAAAATGTTTTCTGTATCTATGAGTTTGTTTCTGTTTTGTCCGTTTGATTACTTTGTTCTTTAGATTCCACATATATGTGAGATCACATTGCATTTTTCTTTCTCTGTCTGACATACTCCCCTCAGCACAATACCCTCCAGGTCCATCCAGGCTGCTGCAGATTATAAGAATCCATTCCCTTCCATAGCCAAGCAATATTTCATTGTATATATGTATTGCCTCTGCTTTCTCCATTGACTGACACCCAGGCAGCCTTTACATCTTAGCCATTGTAAACAATGCTGCAACGAACATATAGATGCAACCATCTCCTCAAAGTAGCATTTTGGGTTTCTTCAGATAAATACCCAGAAAAAAAGGATTACTGGATCAATCTTTGTCTCTTGTTATAGGCTTTGCTTTAACATCTACTTTGTCTGGTATAAGTATTGATACCACAGCTTTTTTTTTAATTTCCATTTTAATGAAATATCTTTTTCCATCCCTTTACTTTCCATCTGTGTGTGTCTTACAATCTGAAGTGAGTCTCTTGTAGGCAGCATATGTAAGGTTTTTATTTTTTTATCCATTCAGCTACCCTATGTCTTTTGTGTGGAGCATTTAATCCATTTACATTCAAAGTAATTGTTGATAGATATTTAGTAACTGCCATTTTATTATTCATATTTTTTATCTTTTTTATTTTTATCTTGAAGCAATCCCTCTAAGATTTCTTGTAATACTGGTTTGGTGGTAATGAACTCCTTTAGTTTTTTCTTGTTTAGGAAGATTTTTATTTGTCCTTCAATTCTAAATGATAGCCTTGCTGGGTAGAGTAGTCTTGGTTGTAGGTCCTTGCTTTTCATCATCATATGGAATATTTTGTGTCACTCCCTTCTAGCCTGCAAAGTTTCTGTTGAGAAATCAGCTGACAGTCTTAGGAGAACTCTCTTATAAGTTACTAGTTGAGAGGCAACTTTTTCTTGCTGCTTTTAGGATTCTGTCTTTGTCTTTAAACTTGGTCATTTCAGTTATAACGTGTCTTGGTGTGGGCCTGTTTGGGTTCATCCTGTTTGGGACTCTCTGCATTTCCTTGACTTGTATGTCTATTTCCTTTGCCAGATTAGGAAAGTTTTCACTCATTATTTCTTCAAATAGGTTCTCAATCCCTTGCTTTCCCTCTTCTCCTTCTGGTGCCTCTGTGATGCGAATGGTGTTATGCTTGATATTGTCCCAGAGGTCCCTTAAACTATCCTCATTTTGTAGAATTCTTTTTTGTCTTTGCTTTTCTGATTGGGTGTTTTCTGCTACCTTGTCGTCCAAATCACTGATATGATCCTCTGCTTCACTGACTGCTGGTGATCCCTTCTGGAGCATTTTTCATTTCAGTTATTATACCCTTCACTTCTGACTCATTCTTTTTTATGGTTCCTATGTCCTCTTTTTATGCTTGCCATCTCTTTGTTGAAGTTCTCATTAAGTTCCTTGAGCATCCTTATAACCATTGTTTTGAACCCTGCTTCTGGTAGGTTGCTTGCCTCCATTTCATTTAGTTCTTTTTCTGGAGTTTTCTCCAGTTCTTTCATTCGGAATGTATTTCTTTGTTTTCTCATTTTGGCTGCCTTTCTGTGTTTCTTTCTATGTATTAAAGAGATCTGCTACATCTCCCACACTTGGCCAGGTGGCTTTATGTAGTAGGTGCCTCATGGAACTCGGGCACCATCTCCCTGGTCACCTGAGGTAAGTGCTCCAGGAATGTCCTTTGTGTGGGTTGTGGGTGCCCTCCTGATTGCTATTGGCATGTCAGTGAGTGGGATTTCCCCTCAGGCTGACTGGCCTAGTTTGGCCATGTTTACAGCTTATGGACTGCTGTGCAGGAGGTTTACCCCATTGAACGGGATTTACCCCAGTGAGCTCTGGTGCCTGTTGAGACTGTCCTTTGTGTATACAGTTTGTGGGGCTAATTGGCTTGTGCTTTGCTGTGGTCTGGAGCCAACCTCCAATTATGTTCATTCTGGGACCTCTTGGGAGGGGGGCTCTGGTGCAGTCCCAGGTTGCCCACTGCCTGTGACTAATCACGGACTATCTGATGTGTGGCTGGTCACTGCCTGTGCTAAACCTGGAGGCATGTAGGAGAGACCACACTGCAAACTGAGGCCACCTGCCACCAGTGGGCCTGAAGTAGTTTTGCAAAAAGCCAGGAGTAGCTCTGCTGCTGCCGGCTGGCTCCTGTAAGGTTCAGCTGCTGATAAAGCCTCACACAGTATTGCAGGTTGGGTGAGGCAAGGTCTCAGGGAGACACCAGAAAGGAATAAGTTGTGTTTACCAGGTTAATGTAGATTCTGGTTTGATACCAGTGCTGAGCCTGGAGCTACTCAGCAAAAGTCTCAGAGCACACTGAGGCCAGTCACCACCTGCCTGGGGCCTGCTGACCCTGAAGAGTTGTCCAAGAAAGAGTGCTATACAGGATGGGCTGGCTGCTCACAGAGAAAGTGCCTCTGGTGTTGAGAAAGTTGGAGGGGCTGGGTCCCAGGGAGTCACCAGGGTGTAGTGAGCAAAGCTCACCAGACCAATTCACATTCAGATTTGGTGGTAAGTGTAGGGGGAAGGCTCAACACAGGAAAGATGGCGCCTGCCTGATGGCTCCACAGGAGAAAGACCTGACATAGGCAAAATGGCAACACTTCCTCCAGTCCTCACCCTAAAGCCACTCAACTCAGTCTCTCCTCATATGTCCCCAATGCCCCCCACCCCAGTCACTGTCTATGCCAGAGCCCAGGGTGATTGATTGCCTGTAAGCAAGTGAGTCTGTTCATGGGTCCTTTACGAGGACATCTGGGTTTCTCTCAGCCCTCCTTGCTTCTCATCTGGATGGTTGGGATCTTCAGTATTTTTCACAGCCAGATGTAATAGGGGCTCCTCTTCCTGGCACCAGTACTCTGCACTGGGGAGCCTGGTGTGTGTCCCTCAATCCCCCTATGGGGGAGCTTCACAACTGAGATATCCCTCCCAATTCTCAACCACCACTTGGAGGTTTGGGGCCATTCCATTCTGCATCTCCAACCCTCCTACCAGTCTCAATGTGACTTCTTTATATCCTTAGTTATAAAACTTCTATTCAGCTAGACTTCAGGTGGTTATCCAGGTTGATTGTTCTATAATTTAGTTGTAAATTTAATATGTTCACAGGATGAGGCAAGCACAGCATTTATCCACTCCACCATCTTGGGTCTCTCCCTATTTTCTTTCTTTCTTTTTTTTTTTTTTTTTACAGGACTTTATTGGGGAACAGTGTGTACTTCTATGACTTATTCCAAGTCAAGTTGTTGTCCTTTCAATCTTAGTTGTGGAGGGCACAGCTCAGCTCCAGGTCCAGTTGCCATTGTTAATTGCAGGGGGCACAGCCCACCATCCCTTGCGGGAACCAAGGAGTCGAACCGGCAACTTTGTGATTGAGAGCCCGGGCTCCAACCAACTGAGCCATCTGGCACTGACCCATGTGGGAATTGAACCAGCAGCCCTCGGCATTAAGAGCATGGAGCTCCAACCGCCAGAGCCACTGGGCCAGCGGTCTCCCTATTTTTCTTAATTCTTAACCAAAGTTTTACATTTTAAGAAGTAAAAATTACTGAACGTGTACCAAGTGAATGGAGAACTTAGAAGAAGAATAAAATGCCTGAAAACTAATTAAACAGAAGTACCTGATGTAAATAATCAGTAAGACAATATATTTTATAGCTTGTGAGTGCTGCATTGTGAAATAGTGGAGCCGGTAGATGATCACATTCATTAAATATTTTACTACTATTATTAGTTACTAATTATGTTATTGACAGTTGTAGTAAAAGTACATTTTTTTAATGTTGCAAAAATCCTAAGTAGCCAGTGAGTGCTGTGCTGTTCTCCAGTATGTGGAATTGAGGATCTCAATGTTTAATGAAGAGTTTTCATTTCATGGGTTTAACTCTTTAATGGTGTTGTCCTTCTGCCTTAAGCAACCAGGAAACTTGACAAAATTTCAGAAACAACTGTTTGTAGACATTGGACAAGAGATAGTGCAGGACTGTGATCCCTGAGAGAAGAGGAACAAATGATTTAAGTCCTATGATCACTTCTGATTTCTTCCAAGAGTAATGGGCCACAGAGAAGAGAGAGTTCCCAAGCAGAGCACTGCAGTATTGCTGAGCTGGGGAGACAGAGATTAGCATACAGGAGGCTGACATGGCTGCAAATTGTGAGGCAGAGTTCAAGAATGGAGAGGGCTAGGCATAAATAGAATTCTGGAAACCTGCTAAATCCACTGAGGGGTTAAGAACTAAAAAAAGTGAGTCTGTAAGGCTGTAATATTCTCAGTGAGTACTAAGACACGGATGTGTAAGATAAAACTCCATCAGGCTGGACAAAGCATGACAGGGTAGCTATGAGCTGAAGTGTTCACAAAGTGCACAGAGGGCTGAGAGGGGCTTGAATTCCAACCAGCTGAAGCGTCCTCACTGATCACCCAGGGCATTCAGTACAGACTCCAAAAGGGCAGCATTTTATTAATGAAGCTAAACTATCCATAGAGAAAGGGTAGTCGAGACAGTGTGATACGAGCATGATGATAACCATGTATATCAAGGGAATAGAAATAGAGCCCAGCAATAGGCATGCACATACATCAGGGGTGTCCAAACTTTTTTCAGCGTTTTTCACCAAGGGCCATATGCGGTAAAATACACAAACAGCCAGGCCATTCACTCGAGGTGAAATGCGTATTGCCTCACCTGGTTTATTTAAGTAAACTAAATATATTTTTGGAATTTGCTGCGGGCCAATTAAAAATGGATTGCAGGCCGCAGTTGGTCCGTGGACCGCAGTTTGGACACCCCTGACATACATGGTCAAATGATTTTTGATAAAGGAGCTAAAGTAATTCAATGAAGAAAGTATAGTCTTCAATAAATATTATTGGAAATTGGTGTCTATTTAGTGAAAAAATAAACATTGGTCCTATTTCACACCATATCCAAAAAAAAATTAACTCAAAATGGACCACAGACCTAAACATAAAAGCTAAAACTGTAAAAAATCAAGACAACATATAGGAATATGATTCAGAAACATTATGTTGAGGAAACATATCAGACACAAAAAAGTGCATACTATATAGTTCTATTTCTACGAAACCCTAGAAAAGATAAATCTCATTTTTAAGGATAGAAAACAGATCAGTGGTGAGTGGGGACTGACAAGGACAGGGCGTGAGTAAAAAATTTGGTGTGGTTGGATTATTTATGCTATATCTTGATTGTGGTTGTCGAAAGTCACAGAACTGAACACTTAAAATGAGTGTATATTATTGTATATAAAATATACCTCAGTAAAGTTGGTTTTTAAAAACCCTAAGTGATTAGGAAATGTTGAAAGATCTTTTCAATTAACATGTCTAATGGAAACCTGATTATGTGACCTTGAAACCCATAATCCAGTCAGTACCACTCTTTACCTCACCTAACATTATACAAAATGTTTATAATGTAACCGTAAACATCCATCCTCCCCTCCATCTCTTGAGATGCTCTAATGCTTCCCAATTCTGTCCTTTGAGTGTTCAAATGTTTTATACTCTGTGAATCAGCTATTTCACTTTCAGGATTTGTCTTGAGAAAATAACCATGATCATGAGCACAGCTTTCTGCAACAATGCTCACTTCCCACTGTTTATTACAACAGCAAAAAATAAAACTGGAAACATTAATCAGAGATTAAATAATAACTGATGGTCCATCTATAGATAGAATACCATGTAGCAATGAAAAAGTGTGGTGTAGATGGATACTTAATGGTATTGGGAAATGGGCATTCTCTGTTTTTAGTTTAAATCAGTGGATTACAAAACAATATGTAATACTTCATCTCAACCTTGGAAAGAGACAAATATACATTTTTTAAAAGATTGGAAGGACATAGACTATTATTAAGAATTATAATCTTCTCATGTTGTGTTTATGTGATTTTTAATTTGGGGGAGGTTATATATACCTTCTAGATTTCTAAAATTAACGTGCATTATTTTATAATTTGAAAATCAAACAATAAATGTTTTGTTAAAAAACAATTTTTTGATATTGTATATTCAGAGAGATGCTGTGCTAGTGAACCATGCTTAGTATATTCCCCCAAATTTGTGTATATTTAAGTCAAATTCTATTTTCATATACTATCTAAAGACATGCTCTAAAGCCTTTTTGTAGAGTGAATAATGTTTTGTAATCTATCTGTAATTTGTCTGATTCTAAATTTAAGATATTCATACTCATTTTCTAAAATGGAGCCCTTCTTTCTGGCTCTGTTGTGACTTTGTCCAATACCTCATCCCGGTTTTTGATATCTGTGTCACTGAATGGTCTTCTGATCAAAGAAGGAATCATTGAACCTGGAATCATGTGGGCAAAACCTCCCCTAAACCAGTGGGGAAAATCAGAAGTGCCAGTACTTCAGCCGTGTAATTATATTGCATCCTTCTATCATGGCTTCAAAGTCTTGGAGACCAAGCTTTTTCCTGGACACTTTTACTCTGGGTATTACAATTTCACTGGAGTAAGGAAGGGACCAAGTAATAAGAAATCTTAAAAAGTCTCCTTAGCAGGATGATACAAAAATAAAAGGGTGTGTGTGGGGTGGGGCGGGGGGAGAAGTTGAAATACACTGCTTTAAGAGTTCATGGAGAACTTTAGAAAATGTGTTGCTGAAGAAAGCATGAGTGTCTTGATAAAGGAAGTAAATTTTAAGAGGGGTTTGACACCGGAAAAGGATTTTGATCGTTGGAGATTAGGGGAGGAGGGCTTTCTAGGCAGAGGGAATGGGTGAATAGGATTATGGAGGTAAGCAAGGAGCTACCTTCCAGCTAAAACAGCAAGTAGTTGACTCCCAATGGAGCACAGGCCTAAAGCAGAGAATTCTGGAAGCATCCATGGAAAGTGCAGGCTATTTCACATACAGATAAATATATCTCACTAAGTAGATGGTGACATGTTCTAGGTATTTTCCTTCATAATAGCCTCACCTCCTCAGCGCCTATATATTCAGAATGTGACCAAATGGGATCAGGGAAGTTTTATCTTTGACCTCACCTTTTTAATCAGCACTTCCTCTCTCTCCCTCCTTGGTTGTCCTCACTTTTCCCCTGATGTTCAAGGTCTGTGAAAGAGCAGCCAATGAACAATGCAATGGATCATTGTATTGTTTCTATAGGACATGTATAATTGTTATTCATACATGGGATTTTAGCTGGATATACTTCTTCATAGAAAAAGGAAGCAGGAGGTGTTTCAGTGTTCCTCATGTGTAAGACTTGTGCTAGATACTGTTCTCCACAGAAAAGATGCCACCTGGGAGAGGAGACGCGAGCAGGGCTAAAGCTGAGAACGGGTTTGTGCACTCATTGGGATCTGACTGATGTCAATAATCTCTTCTATGCAAATGAGGGGGGAAAAGGAATGTTTTGTCTAGACCAGAAACCAGAACTCGGTGGGAGGTCGCTAAAGGGTGTGGTGCAGCTGGAAAAAGAAAATTTCATTTCATTTGGCCTTGAACAGAACAGGATATTCATCAGACTAGCTCCAGGGAGGCAGGTAACAACACAGCGCCCAGAGGCTCCCCATGATGAGAGGCCAAAAAGTTGCTATGAGAGAATCCGAGACCAAGTGCTCACAGCCTCTGTCAGGCAAATATGGGCTGGGAATTAGAGAGCTCACATCAGGAGAAACCTGCCGTTTGCAAATCTGTTTTCAGTTATGCTTTCTATTTTGTCTATTTCTCTTTGGAAATAATTGAACCTTAAGTGGGTTCTCAATGCTGCCTGGCAATCATACTGGGCTTCCCTAATCCATTCAGTCCCCCATCTCCTGGAGGAATGTTCCACATCTTCGCTGTCTGCAAATCTCCCAGCCCTCCACCCATCTTCCTACCTCACTGAGGAAACTGGGGCGAACACCATAGCCACCCCGCTACCAGCAACAACATCCTCTGCTTCCCCACCTGTTGCCGTTCTGGTTCCTGATTCTAACTGTGCACCAGGCCCTGTGCTGCTGTGCAAAAACAGTCCTCCATCTCATTCCCCTTTCTTCAATTCTCACTGTCTCTGTATCACTCCTATCTGCTTACGGGCATACTGTTATTTCTCCCACTTTAAACAAAAATGACGACAAACACCTCTTAACTATCATTGCATTTTTTGGTCCCCTTTGCAGAAAAGTCTGCCAAAGAATTACCCACCACATTCCTAAGTCCAATGGTCAAATCTCTGTCCTCACCCTATTGACCAATCAGCAACCTAGCGCCCAGTCTCCTGCCACATCCTCCTTGGCTTCCAGGACACCACATTCTCTTAGTTTTTCTCTAATCTTGTGGGCTACTTCTCAGTCCCCTTTTCTACTTCCCATTCCCTTCTATCCCTTCATGTAGGAGGGTGTGTTCATTTTCTGTTGCTGCTATAACAAACTACCACAAGCATGGTGGCTTAGACAATACAAATACATTATCTTACAGTTTTGGAGACCAAAAATCGAAAATGGGTCTCAGTGAGCTACCTTCAAGGTGTCAGCGGTGCTGTACTACTCTCTGGAAGCTCCAGGGAGACTCCATCCGCTTGCCTTTCCCAGCTCCTGAAAGTTGCCCTCAGTCTTTGGCTCTTGGGCCCCTTCCTCTAAGCCAGCAAAATTGTATCTCTCTGACTCTTATTCCATCATCACAGATGCCTCTGACCGTAGCTGTGAAGGGTTCTCCATTTGTAAGTATCCATGTGATTAGACTGGGTCCAGCTGCATAATCTAGGATAATCTGTCCATGTAAAGATCCTTTACTTTAATCACATGTGCAAAGTCCGTTTTGCCACGTAAGGTAAGACATTCACAAGCTCTGGGATTTGGGCATCTTTGTCAGAAAGCCACAGGGATTGGTCTTCATTTTTCTGTCTACATTTACTTCCTGATGTTATCATCCAGGCCTGTGGATGAGACATGTCAGTGACTCCCAAATTTTTATCTCCAGGCAGTTACTTTCTCCCAAACTCCAGATTCATTTATCTTACTGACCCTTAGACATCTCCATTTAGCTGGCTAATAGGTCAAAACCTCATCCTGTCCAAAACTGAATGCCTAATCTTCCCATAAATCTTTCCCACCCCAGTCTTCTCTATCTCAGTTCATGGCCACTCCAACCTTTCATCTGCCCAGTTTAACAATCTTCAAACTATCTCTGACTTCTTTTTACATGCCTCATCTTGTATGTCAGGAAATCGTGTCTCTACCTTAAAAATATATCCAGACTGCTTCAAAATAATCCAGTATGTGTTGGGGGTGGAGAGAAGAGGAGGGAAGAGGGCATTTAAATGAAACAAGATTGCTCATGTTCTGGTAATTGTTGAAGTAAGATGATGGGTGCATGGAGGTTCATTATGTTAACTATTATCTCTACTTTGTGTATGTCTGAAATTTTCCATAATATATTTTAATTGCATGTACCATTGAACCCAGCTGTCCCATTCCTTTGAAATCTATCCCATATAGGTAAAAGCAATAGTAAATAATAATACATGTATAGGATATTTACTCGAGCATTGTTTTCAGAGGGAAAAAAATAGTGGAAATGAAGTGCATACCTATTAATATAGATATAGTTGAATACATTTCTGTACATACATCATGGGGTATTACACTGCCACTAAAATAATTAACTTTATACTAGGTGATTTGATGGAGTTTCCACAATTTATTGATAAGTGAGAAAAGCAAGATGCATATATTATCCAACTTTTGTAAAACAAAAATGATAATAAATCAATACATGCATGAAGAAAATTTTCAAAACAAAATAAGCAAACAAATAAAAGTATCCAAGATCTAACAGCTTCTAAAACACCTTCATTCCTTCCCCAGGGTGCAGGCCTCCCTCCCTTCTCCTCTCTCCTTACTCCCCACCCTGAGTCTGATCTTAACACAGTGACCAGAATGCTCAAAACCCTGCAATAGCCCTTCTTTTCTTTCAGAAAAATGCTCAATGTCCTGAATCCTGATAATAGTCTCCAAGGCCCCACATAATCAAACACAAACCCTCCTCACTTCTCTGACTTCATTGCCCACTACTCTTCTCTTTCCTCACTTGGCTTCAGTCACACAAGCCTCTTAGAATGTTTCTGACTCAGCACTTTTGCTCTGGCTCTTTCTTCTTCCTGGGAAGTCTTGCCTCTGTTGGCTTCCTCTCTAGTTCCTTTAAGTCACCTTCTCAGTGAGGCCTGTAGTGATTTCTCTATTTTAATACAAAACACACAAAAACTGCCTCATATCTTCTTGATTCACCTTTCCTGTTCTACATTTCCTTTTTAAATAGCACTTGCTATTTATTATGATTTATTATGCTATGTAATCAATATATTTATTATATATTTATTATCTTTCTCCTCCACCAGAATATAAGCTCCCTGAGGGCAGGTATCTTTGTTTTATTCATGGATATATCTCAGATGCTTAGAACAGTGTCTTGCACAAAGTAAGACTCAACACATATCTTCTGTGCTGTATAAATATTCACCATGAAAGCAAATTGTTTTAACAGAATTTGCACTGGAAATGATTTCTTGATGAAAATTTATCAATTTTGCTCCCGTTCTCTTTCAAACAATTGGGGATTTGTTTTGTTTTTGAGGTGGCATTTCAGATGCAGAGGATTGAGGTAATCATACTCCTTGTTGAGCCATATTGTAGTCTTTGCAAAGTCCCTCTCTTGTTTGAGAAATCCATCCACCTGTCCATCCATTAATCCATCTATCTGTACATCCTTTATACATCCAGCCATCCAGCCATTCGCCACTTTATTCATGCACTTTTCTCACCACTGCCCAGTTCCATCCTCCTCCCCCCATGTGCAATATTTTGATATGTTGGATATACTCAATTAAGTTCGTGAACTTTCCACCATGCAAACTTACAGTGGAAAGTTCACAAACTTAATTGTCCAACATTCATATATTCGTTCTTTGTATATATTCTTTTATAATGTCAACTTTTTATATGTGCTTTTAAATTATATACTGCATTTTATTCTGTTTTTTTATCCTCAGCATGATATTTTGAAGATCTAGCCCTATTACTATATTTCTGTCTGGACTATTGTTTCTAACTGCTCCATGCTGTACATCTAATACATTTTACTAATCTAGTTCTAGAGTGAAGGATGCCTGGATCGCTTCCAACTCTCAGCTACCACAATCATACATAAGTGAGAATTTTTCTGGGATACAAATCCAGGTGCAGAATTGTTAGGCCTTCAAAATGGATGCATCAGTCTGTATTCCCACCAGTGGTACATGACAATTCCTAAATCCCCCACGCCCATCAATATATGGTATTATCCAGATGTTTACTTTTTAGCAATCTAATAGCTAAAAGTATTTTATAGTAATTATTCTTCTAATTTGCATTTCTCTGACCACCATTAGCTTAGCATCTATTCATATGCTTACTAGCCTTCTGTATTTCCTCTTCCCTAAACCACCTGTTCATAGCCTTTGCACGTTTTTCTACTGGGGTTCCTGTGTTTTATTTGCTGATTTGCAGAATTCCTTGTATACTCTAGATAACAATGTCTTGTTCATTTTGTACATTGATAATACATTTGTCCAACCTGTCACTTGCTCTTATTTTGCCCCTAGTTTCCTGTGTTGAATATAAAGCTTTTAATTATGGTATAATCAAATTTATCAGGTTTTTTTGTTGTTGTTGTTGCTATCTAATGGTTTGTGCTTTGGAGGTTTTGTTTAAAAAGTCTTTCTTCAATTTTATATCACAAAGAGTTTTACTTTCACATTCCAGTTTTTAACCCATTTGGAGTTCCTGTTTTATGTAGGGATTCTGTTTTATTTTTTTCTATATAGTGAGCCAATATGTTCCTAATCCTATTTACCAAACAATCCAATTCCCCCATTGATTGGTAGTGTTATCTTTATTATTTACTAAGTTCTTAAATATACCCAGGTTTGTCTAGAAATCTCTATAATGATCCTTTGATCTCTCTGCCTACTTTTGCACCAGTGGCATACCATTTTTATTACCAAGGCTTTGTAGAATATTTTAATATTTGGAAGTGCAAAGTACTCCCTCTTTAGTCTTCTTTTTCAAAGTTAACATATCTGCTTGTGGACTAGTATTTTTCATATATAAGTTGTATTTGTATTGGAATTGTATTGAATATGTACATCAATTAGGGGGAAATTGACATCTTTATCATATTAAGTCAACTCACCTAAAAGCATGGAATATTTTTTTCATAATTCAGATCATTTTCTATATTCTTAGAGAGCTTCATTACAGAGTGATTTAAGGTTAGATTACTTCCCAGGTCTTTAAAAAAATTTTTTTTGGTATTGTGAATGTTTTATTTATATATATATTTTTTTCTGATTAGTTATTGCTGGTTTAGAAAGATGCTATTGGTTTTTTTATAAAGCCATCTTGAATCCACCAACATTGCTAACCTTTATTATTAGTTTTAGTAGCTTTTACTATTTTTTAATTTTTTTCTATATCTTGCTTATTTATTTTTTTAATTTTTGAATTACAGTTGACATGCAATATTACATATAGGATCTATAGATTGCTTTGCGTAGTATGGACATTTTAACCTGTTAATTCTTCCTATCCATGAGCATGGTGTATACTCCCATTTATTTGTATTTTCTTCCATTTCTTTCTGCAATATCTTATAGTTTTCCAGGTACAGGTCTTTTACCCCCTTGATTATATTTATTTCTACGGGTTTTTTAATGCAATTGTAAATGGGATTGTTGTCTTAATTTCTCTTACTGATACTTCATTATTGGTGTATAAAAATGCCACTTAGTTCTGAATATTATTTTGTATTCTGCTACTTTACTGAATTCATTTATCAGTTCTAATAGTTTTTTGGTGGAATCTTCAGACATACATACATATATATTATATATATATATTATACATATTATATGTATATATACACACACACATTCGTGTCATCTACAACTAATGACAGTTTCACTTCTTCCTTTCCAATTTGAAAGTATTTTATTTCTTTTCTTGTCTGATTGCTGTGGTTAGGACCTCCAATACACTGTTGAATAAAAATTGTGAAAGTGGACATCCCTTTCTTGTGCCTTTTTTTAAGGAAAAAATTTTAGCTTTTCACCATTGAGTATGATGTTAGCTGTGGGATTTTCATATATGGCCTTTATTATATTGAGGTATGGTCTCTCTATTCCCACTTTGTTAAGAGTTTTAATCATAAATAGATGTTGGATTTTTGTCAAATACGTTTTCTACATATATTGATACGGTCATATGATTTTTATCTTTCATTTTGTTTATGTGGTGTTTCACATTCATTCATGTGTAAATATTGAACCAACCTTGCATCCCAGGAATAAATTTCACTTGATCATAGTATATGATCTCTTTAATGTATTGCTACATTTGGTTTGCTAATATTTTGTTGAGGATTTTTATATCTATGTTCACCAAGGATATTGGACTATAATTTTTTTTATTTTGCAATGTCTTTGTCTGACATTGTAATTGGGGTAATGCTGGCCTCATAAAATGGGAGCCTTCACTCTTCAATTTTTTGGAATAGTTTGAGAGAGATGTTAATTATTCTTTGAATGTTTAATAAAATTCACTTGTGAAGCCATCTGGTCCAGGACTTGTGTTTCTTGGAAGTTTTTTGATTACTGAATTGATTCCACCAGTAGTTATCAGTTTGTTCAGATTTTCTGTTTTTTCTTAATTCAGTCTTGGAAGAGTGTATATTTCTATTTCTTTCAGGTTGTCCAGTTTGTTGGCATACAATTGTTCATAATATTTTCTTATAGTCCTTTGTATCTCTGTGGTGTCAGTTGTCACTTCTCTCACTTCTGGTTTTATTTCTTTGGGTCCTCTCTCTTGTCTTTGTTGATGAGTCTGGTTAAAGATTTATCAATTGTGTTTATCTTTTCAAAGAACTGGATCTTGGTTTTGTTGATCCTGTGTATTTTCTTTAAACTCTATTTCATTTATATCACTCTGATCTTTATTATTTCTTTCCTTCCACTCATTTTGGACTTTGTTCTCTTTTTCTAGTTCCTTTAGGTGTCATGTCAGATTGTTTGGGATTTTTCTTATTTCTTGATGTAGGCCTCTATTGCTATGAATTTCCCTCGTAGAACTACTTTAGCTCTGTCCCATAGATTTTGGGTCACTGTATTTTCATTTTTGTCTCAAGGTATCTTTTGATTTATTCCTTGACCTCATTGTTAACACATTCATTGTTTGGTAGCATGTTATTTAGCCTCCAGTGCTTATGTGTTTTTCAGTTCTCTTCTTGTAATTGATTTCTAGTTTTATACCATTGGGTCAGAGAAGATGCTTGATAGGATTTCAATGTTCTTAAATTTATTGAGACTTGTTTTGTATTGTAATATGTGGTCTATCCTGGAAAGTGTTCCATATGTGCTTGAAAAGAATGTGTATTCTGCTGCTTTGTGGTGAAATGTTCTAAAAATATCAATTAAATCATCTTCTCTAATGTATAATTTAAGACCACTGTTCTCTTGTTGATTTTCTGCCTGGATAATCTATTGATGTCAACGTGGTGTTAAATTCCCCTGCTATTAATGCATTACTATCGATCTCTCCCTTTATGTCTGTCAATAGCTGCTTTATATATTTAAGTGCCGCTACATTGGGTGCATAAATGTTTACAAGAATTGTATCGTTTTGTTTGATTCATCCCTTTATCACTATTAAATGTCCTTCTTTGTTTCTTGTGATAGACTTTGTTTTAAAGTGTATTTTGTCTGATATAAGTATTGCTACCCCAGCTTTCCTTTCATTTCCATTTTTCATGAAGTGTCTTTTTTCATCCCTTTACTTTCAGTCTGTGTGTATTTTTTGATCTGAAGTGAATCTCTTGTGGGTAGCTTATGTATGGGCCTGGTTTTCTTATCCATTCAGCCACCCGATGTCTTTTGATTGCAGCATTTAATCCATTTACATTGAAAGTAATTATTGATAGGTATGTAGTTATTGCCATTTTATTATTCACATTTTTGATATTTTGTTCCCCTTCTCCTTCTTAAAGAAGTCCCTACTCTTAAAGCCATCTACTCTTCCTCTAAATTCATTGAGCATCCTTATAACCAGTGTTTTTAACTCTCATCTGGTAGATTGCTTGTCTCCATTTCCTTTAGTTCTCTTTGTGAAGTTTTGGCCTGTTCTTTCATTTGGGACATGTTTCTTTTTCTCCTCGTTTTTGCTGTCTCTGTGTTTGTTTCTGTGTATTAGGTAGATGTACTATGTCTTGGTAGAATGCCATTATATAGTAGGTGTCCTGGCAGGCCAAGTGGCACAGTCTCCCTGGTCACCTGACCTGGGTGCTTCAGGTGTGTTCATGGTGGTGGTTGTGTGTGCCCTTCTGTTGTAGTTGAGCCTTGACTGTTGTTGCAGTGTCAATGGGGAGAAATGACCCTCAGTCTGACTGGCTGTGAAGAATGGTTGTAATTACAGCTGATGAGCTTTTGTGCAGGGACTGACCCCATGGAGTGGGATTTGCTTTAGTGGGGCTCTGGTACCTGCTGATTCCATACTTAGAGTGTGTCACTTGTGGAGGTGGATGAATGTTGCTCTGTTGTGGTCTGAAGCTGGCGACCAGGTGTATTGGTTCTGGGGCCTTTTGGGAGGGGATCTGGTGCAAGTCAAGGTCAGCTGCTGCCTGTCCCTGGCCTGGAGCCACCTAGAAAGAGCTACAAAGAAATATGCAGATATGCTGGGTTTAGAGGCACCTGGGAGACGTTAAGCTGTGAACCCAGGCCTGCTGCCACTAGTGCAGGGCTTGGGGTCACTTAGCAAGACATACAGGACACACCATGGCAAGATGCTACTTGCTTGGGGTTTGTGAACCTTTGAGAGATTTTTGGAAAGTCCACAGCACAAACCGAGGCTGACAATTTGTGTGGAACCTCCACTGAAAGAGGTTCTGACACGTCTCGAGTTGGGTGGGGCAGGGTCTCAGGGAATCACCAAGGCCATGTTAGCCAAGTTAATGTAGCACTCATGTTTGTTGCCCTCCTGAGCCTGTTGGTTGCATGAGGAAAGGGCTCAACAGAGCAACAATGGTGACTGCCAGCACTTCCGTCCCAGACAGAGCTACACCTCCAGCTCTTACCCTGAGGCTAAATAATTCAGTTCCTCCCCTAATGACCCTGGAGCTCAGAGTGAGTGAGTTTGTGAGTGAGTGAGTCTGTGAGGTTTCTTTAAGACCTGCAAAACCTAGGTCACCAGCAGCTTTCCATGTCACTCAGCTGCAATCCCTGCTGGTCTTCACAGCCAGAAGTTGTGGGGACTTCTCTTCCTGGCACTAGAACCCTGGGCTGGGGAACATGGTATAAGGCCAGGACCCCTCATTCTCAAGGGGTTCTCTACAGCTGAACTATCCCTCTTGTTTGTTAACTGCCACATCATGGGTGTGGGACCTGCCCATTCCATGTCTCCACTGCTCCTACCACTTTTGGCGTGGCTTCCTCTGTATATCCTTAGTTATGGGAATTCTGTTCAGTTAGTTTTTAGGCAGTTCTAAATAATGATTGTTCTGTAATTTTGTTGTAATTTTGATGTGTCCATGGAAGAAAGTGAGCACTGTGTTTACCTACTCTGCCATCTTGACCGGAAGTATGTGTGTATATTTTAAATAAGGTGTTAATTTTTTAAATACATTTCTTTATTACCTATAAATAATAGCAGCTTACTCTCTTCTCTTTCAGTTCTCATCTTTCTTATTTATTTTTCATTCCTTAGTGATAGGAACAAACTGTTTCTCAAACTCTGGCAGAAATCAGGAGAAGACTTTCACAATGTTCCAGTTCATTTAATGCCTTTTGTCAGTCAGATTTTTTTTTCCTTGCACCATTTTTAGCATTTTATATTTTCTTAAGAATATATCCACTTCCCCTAGGTTTTCAAATTCATATCATCATTCTTAGTACTTTAAAATCTTTCTTTGTTATATATTTAATTATTCACGTTTTAATTTTTTTCTTCTTTCTTTTGCATTTCCACCTTCCACTGGATAAATGAAGTCTTCCTCTGTTAGTTTAAACACTTTTAAATTCTCATTTTGTTGTCATGATAGTTGCCCTTGACCTAAGAACCATACACAATGTTACCATACACTATTGATTTCTTAAACTTGCCACTTCCCCATATCTTCCTCATGGTACATGTACTTTACACACTCTCATGTTCTATTAGTTTCTCTACTCTTCTACCTCAACATCCAGTATTGTTTAGAATTTTAGTTCTGGGTTGTTATGCATATTCTCTCCTTTTTAATTTCTTATTTGCTTTCTTCTTTCAATAATAACTTTTACTAAGATATTTGATAAACTTCATTCCCATATGTCTTAAAAAATCATCTTGTATTAATTTTTCAACTCGTTTGCTTTCTGACTCTATGAGTGCTTTCCAAGTGGGCATTTGGGTGGCGTACCTTCTGTAAATATTTGTATTGTCTTTTTACATTTAAATGCCAATATGATTGGATATAAAATTCTAAGTTTAACTTCTTTTCCTGAAATTTAAAAAAAAACAAAAACATTATTATTCTACTGTCATTTGGTTCTGGTGTTGCTGTTCAGAAGTTGGATATCAATTTGATTTTTGGTTGCATTTTTTTTTTATGATTACCATCCTCTTAAAAATTTTTAGCATTTTATCTTTGTGTTGATGTTTATATATTTCACCATAATGTATATAGGACTTTTGTAGCTGTTGTTGAATGAACAAAGGAATAATGTATCATCCTTTGAACACAGCCAGCCTCTTCACAAGCTATTCTTAACTAGCCCATTAAAACAATCTGAGCAATAGCACCTCTGCCAGGTGTTCCATCAGGATGGCCTCACTGCTTGTTCCAAGAATGCACCTCTGCCTGCCTCATAACCATAGGTCTGCAAACACCCTTTCAATATTTCTTGCTTTCACTTCACTTTTTTACAACTTTATCATTTTAATAACTTTAGCTTTATTGACAATAATTCACATACTATAAAATTCACATCTTTTAAGTGTACAGTTCAGTGCTTTTTAGTATATCTCCAAAATTGTACAACCATTACCACTCTCTAATTCTAGGACATATTCATCACTCCAAAAAGAAACCCCACACTTACTAACAGTCACTCTCCTTTCCTCCTCCTTCCAGTAATTTCTTTTCTGCCTCTACAGATTTGCCTGCTCTAGACATTTCACATAAATGGAATTACACAGTATGTGGCCTTTAGCGAATGGTTTCTTTCACTTAGCATCATGTTTTCAAGCTTTAACCATGTTGTAGCATGTATCAATACTTGATTTTTATGGCCAAATAATATTCCAATGTGTGCATGTACCACTTTTTATTAATCCACTCATGAGTTAATGAACATTTTGGTTGCTTCCACTTTTTGGTTCTTTGAATAATGCAGCTATGAACATTCATATACAAGATTTATTTATGAAAGTGGCTGCACCATTTTACCCTTCCACCAGCAATGTATGAGGATTCTAATTTCTCCACATCCTTGTTAACATTTACTGTTTTCCATCTGTTTGATAACAGCCATCTTTGGATGTGTGAAGTGTTACTTTATTGTGATTTGCACTTCCCTAATGACTAATGATGTTGAACATCTTTTCATGTGCCTATTGGGCCATTTGATTATCTTCTTTGGAGATATTATCTGTATAAATCCTTTGCCCATTTTAAAAATTGGATTGTTTGTCTTTCCTCACTTCATTTTGAAGGCTCATTTGAGCTTCCTTCTCTAATCATCAACTCTCGACTGCCACTCAATTCTTGTCTCTGAAAGCTTCTCCAATACTGGTATCACCAGAAGCTTCAGGATTAGACGGACACTCCCTCTGCCAGCTTTAGTAGCAAAAATCAACAGCAGTAGGACCATTCCTTCTCTATCCCATTACTTCTTCTTCTGCCATTAGGGAGGGGAACTGGAATACCTATGTGACTATCTGAAAACACCACCTGGAAAGGTCCTAATTCACTATACAAAGTACAGGTCCTCAATGGTGCTCCTACAGAATCCTAGCACCCTCAAGCTGAATCAATGTTTTCTAGAGCTCAAGAGGTATAAGGGCAGTCCTTTTCTAGTCTTCAGGGGGAAAAATTGATACATTTTCTAATTTAACTTTTCCCCCTAGAATATGTACTTTAAAGTGCCTGTTATAATTTGCTTATGCTAGAGATTAATATAAAATGGTAGTTGATTTATCACAAAATTATATATTTCATTTTTAAAATACAAGTATCCATATTTCATTGTGTTCTGCAGAAAACACGTATAGATCCTGAGCACTTTTGAGGACCATGGATGCAAGAGATAGAAAGAACAGAAGACATTATTCCCCATCACAAAGGGTAGCACCACTGTCTTCCCAGGCTCTTTGACTAAAAACATTAATGATGATTTGATCTATCTTCTCTCCACTCATCCAACCAATCATCACTTCCTAGATCATTCTCAATGATATCTTTTCCTCTCCATCTTGCCTATCACTGCCCAGGTCCAGGCCTTCTAAATCACACACACACACACACACACACACACACACACAAGTCCTAATTGGTGAACTTGCTTCCAACCTCTACATTATAGTGGAGCAATGTATCACATTTGCAATTGATTAACTTGATAACCAATCGCTCAGTGTGGGCTTTCCAAGACTAACTCCTTCAAAGAAAGGACTGTGGTCATCTTTTCAACACTGCATCTATAGTGTCCAGGATAATGACTGGCATGACATACAAAAGATACTTAGTGAACGAATGAATAAAGAACAAATAACTGAATGATTTTAAAATGTAATATCACACATCATTCAACTCTTTGATGACGACCCTCCCCCATGCCCACTGAAGAGAAGATAAAGCCATCATACTGCCCAGTCTGGCAAACAAGGTCCTCCTTGACCTGACTCTGTCTAAGACTGCTTGCTTTTCTCAACTACTCCCTTCTTTGAGCTTTATGTATCGACAATGTCTTGGAAAATTCCATACTACTCATCTGCTTTATGTTTCTGCTCACTTCCTTGTGCCTGCAGTGTCTTTATCAAATACTTCTACCCGCAATCTCCTTTTCACCAAACTCTTCTCTTCCTTTTAAAGGTATGGAGAATAATGTCCACCATATTCTACCACATCGATTTGTTGAAGTTATACATTTTGCCATATTCACATCAAATTTTCTTTAAGAAATAAAGCTTTATAAATACAATTGAACTTCTTTGTGTGTTATTCTTCAATTTCATTCCTTTGTCTTCTTCTCCAAAAGCATCTGCTATCTTGATTTTGGTGTTTACCATTCACATATATATTTTATAATATTTATTGGTATTTTAAAAGCCTTCCCTCCACAGTGATTCTAATACTTTAATCTATATTAAGACTCCAAAATCTTGAGAGGTCAAGACATGCCCAAGGTGACACAGAAGTGTGAGGCCAAGATGGGACTGGAGCCCAGGATTCCTGACTGTTAGTTCAGTGTCTTCCCAATATGTCATGGTGTATCTTTTTTTTTTTTTAATGTACATAAATGAAATATATACCATCTACTACGTCCCAGGGATAGTGCTAGACTCTTTTTTAAAATACATTCATTCATCCAACCCTCACTCTGTAGATGAAGAAACTGAGGCTCAGAGAGATGAAGTCTCTTTTCCAGTGGCACGGAGCTAGCAGGCAGCAAAGGTAAAATTGGCACCCAAGGCTGCCTGGCTTCTGATACTGCCCTCTAGTGGGGGGAGTATGGAAAAGGCACAGGTTTTGAAAGGAGAAAATCCTAATTTTGGGTTCTGTTTCCACTACCACTTGCTGACCAGGCAAACTTGGGTAAGATAAGTCAATTTAAACTACAATTTATTGAACATTTACTAAGCACCAGCAACTTTTACAAATCACCTTATTTAGTTCCTACAACCACCTTCAAAGATAGGTATTATTTAATCTCTGTTTTGCAAAGGAAAAACTGAGACTCCAGGAGGTCATACCACTAACAAGGAGCAGAGCCAGAAGCAGAACTCAGAATTACCAACTCCAAAAAACATTCCACCCCCTTTTCCTTTCTTCTCATCATTTACATGGTTTTTCAATTTTATTTTTAAAATTGTTGTATAGTTTGTACACCATATATCTGATAAATGACTTGTATACAAAATATACAAAGAACTCTTGAAACTTAACAATAAGAAATTAAGCACCCTAATTAAAAATGAGCAAGAGCTCTGAACAGACACTTCATTAAAGAAGACATGCAGATAGAAAATAAGTATTAAAAAAGACACTCAACACCATTTGTCATTAGACAAATGTAAATTAAAACAAGATATTACTACATACCTCTTAGAACGTGTAAAATTCATAAACCTGAAAACTATCAATTGCTGGCAAGGATGCAGAGAAAAATGGACCTCTCAATCCTTCCTCGTAGGAACTCAAAATGGTGTGACCAATTTGGAAAACTTTTTGGCAGTTTCTCAAAACGTTAAACCTAGAGTTATCTTACGACCAGCAATTCCACAACTAGGTAAGTATTTATATATATATATATATACACACACACACATATGTATGTATATGTATATGTGTGTGTGTGTGTGTGTGTGTGTGTGTGTGTATCTCCAAGAGAATTGAAAATATATGTACACACAAAATCTGGTACACAGAAGTTCATAGTAGCATTATTCATAACAGACTTCTGGTTTCCAGAACTATAAGATAATAAATTTGTGTTGTTTTATGCCACTCAATTTTATGCTTTTAAGTTTTATGATAATTTGTTACCGCAGCAACAGGAAACAGATACACTCATACCCGAAGACAGCATTTGCCTCCTTGTACTGCGTGCTTCTATATTGTTATGCAACAGGCACTACAGGAAGAGTATAATATGCTCACAGGAATCAATAACATGAAATTAAGTGTTACAACTTCTAAACCATGTCTTTCAATTGATATATGTATATTGAATACCCCCAAATATGGATAATAATCAGCAGCCTTTACTCTTGTCTGGAGCTCAGAGGAGGAAGTTGGAAGCACTGTAAGGATCCTGGAGATGCGGAGCTGTAGCTTCTACAAGTCAGACAGGCTCTGTGTGCTACCCCTAAACGCCTGACAGCGAGTTGGAAATCACAAGCTGCAGCACTTGGCCTGGATGCGTTAGGCTAGCTGACCTGTTGGAGTCTGGATTCTATCCTCTCCCTGATGCTGAGGATGAGGTCCAGGAGAGGCCACGGATGTGGGCTCCAGGGTGGGCTGCAACAGCTGCTCACTACGCGTGTGGATCAGGTTTGGGGAAGAGCCAGCTTCATCCTCTGGGTCGGCCCCGGAAGCCAGGCAGCCAGCAGCGCCACCTGAACACTCGGCATGGTCTCCCCCCAGAGAAGAGCAAAGGAAAGCCGTGTCCCTGCCACCCCACACAGCGCTGACTGATGGCTGGGCTCTGTGGGGAGGGGATTTGCCCAGCAGGCTGGGTGGAAGTTGCCCTGCCA
Organism: Rhinolophus sinicus; assembly: GCF_036562045.2. NCBI lineage: Eukaryota > Metazoa > Chordata > Mammalia > Chiroptera > Rhinolophidae > Rhinolophus > Rhinolophus sinicus. Next base: position 64,200,018 of record NC_133755.1, on the reverse strand, counting down.
GATAACCCTAGCTCCAATTAAAGCAGTTAAGGAGGAATGAAGCCAACTACCATTATTATCCCTTGTTAGGCCCCTTCTAACGAAAGTCTGGCCTTTAAGACACAGCGGGTCAGCCTGGGAGTTAACACTCCATCAGGCACTTTACTTACAATCATTCCCTAACCAAATTCGTTTTGGCCTCTAGGGTGACCAACCATCCAAGTTTGCCTGAGAACAAGGACTTTTCCAGGACACGAGACAGTAAAAATCCAAGGCAAATCGGCATGAGTTGATCACCCTACCTTTTTACCTCCATGCTGCCATTTTATGCAGCTCTCCAGCTGAGAAGCCAAAGCACAGATCAGCTGGACTGCTTTCCTGACCAGTTGTAACTCTTTGTGAATCACTAATTTATAACTAATTCTTTTAGGTACAAGGCTTTCTCACCCCCCAATTTTCCTTGTAATAACGACAGCTACCATTTGAGTGCTTACCACCAGGAACTCCCCATTTATTAAATCTGTTAATCCTTTTTCGAATCCGAACAGATGAGCAATTTTATTCTGATTTTATAGATGACGAAACTTGGGTTATGAGACCTTAAGCAATTGCTCATGGTTACACCGAAAGCAGCAGCAGAGCCGGGATGGTCTCAGGTCTCTGACTGCAGAGCAGGCATTTATAACCAATGCGCCATCCTGTCTTCAGAGGGTCTGACTCACAGTGCAGTAGGTCCCTGTCTTTACAGGAGGAGGGAACTTTTGTCCTACAGTAATATGGATATGGGGAAGATACGACTCTGCTGCTGTGGTCTATTTTTTGGAAAGGGGTCTTCCCAACCAGAAGCAAAGTCTCTGTGAACTGAAAAATTCAGAGCCAGCTCAGAAAGCCAAGGTGGCCCATTTTAGCCCCGGAGGTGCTTCCACGCTGTGACGCCCAATAGTCTCAGGGCTTCACCTCCGTGATCCTACACCGGTGGTTTGAGGTATGAGGCCATCTGCATCCGGCGACTGCAGGTTCACAGCTGTGCACCCTCCTTAGGATGGAGCCCCGCCCGCAGCCCTGTGGCAGCTCAGGGCACCTCTACTTGCAGTAAACATGACCTTTGCCTTCCGCCACCAACATGACATTGGCATGTCACTGCTGATCTGTAAACACAATTGTGTTTTCAATCTTCTGACTGAATTTTGTTACTGGGATTCTAACAAGCAGCACGTCTCTGTTTATCTGTAAACAGCAGCACCATTTCCCAGCAGAGAGGTTGGGATGCTGTTTGTTGTTATTACTTTACAGTAAGAGGAAAAAGTGTCTTCCATACTTCCCCTCCCTCTCGTGAGTGACTGAGAAGATTACCTGCCCTCCCCCCACCCTCAAGTTTCTGTCTCTTTTGGTACACACATAGATCCATACGCCAGACCAAGAAAAGGAATGGAATGGAACAGATCTCTCTCTTCCATTTAGCATCTCTTGGAATGACACTAAAGAATCTGGTGAAAATACTTCACATAGAAAATGTCTGGTGCTGTGTGGACCTTCTAGCAGAGTACCCTGTGTAGAGGAAGGAACTAAGAGAACAGCTCCAGGGAAACTCAGCCTACGGGCACAGAATCACAAGATTCTACTTTTGAAGGTCACTCATCCTGAGCAGCCTGAACAGAAGTGCTTGCCTTGAGAAACTTGTGTATTTTTGCCTATTTGTCTTGGAACCACTTAAAATCTCTTTCTGCAAAACTCAATTATTCTGTTAAAATGAGTAGATTCCTTTTACCCCAAAGTTTGTGTTCTAGCTAAAAGAATATGCTTTTTTAACAAAACACAGAAAAAGCTGGTGATTGAAGTTTTCTAAGAAAATTTCCAGAGTATTGATTATGCTATACAGTTTAGTTACTAGATGTAAATTTCAGCTTTCATTAACTCGAGCAATGGAAGACAAAAAGCCACATTGGTGTCTCTTCATTCACAAAGCTAAGTTGTTGGGGACATTGTGCCTTAGAAAATTTATAAGGTTGCACAAATGTCATAATGTACAGAAAGTGATGGTGATTTCCCTCATCTCCTCTACCTTTGGGAAAATGGAAAAGGAATTTAAAGTATTTATTCTGACTAGATGAGAAGAGCAAAAAAGGAAAAAGAATACTTACAATTCAAAAATTAAAAGATAAAATTTAAAACTTCAAAAAAATAAAAAAGAATGGAATCTTGTCATTTGTGACAACATGGAGAGACCTAGAGGATAATATGCTAAGTGAGACAAGCTAGACAGACCAAAATAAATACCATATGATTTAATTTGTGTGTGGAATGAACAAACAAAACAAAACAGAAACAGACTCATAGATACATAAGACATGTTAATTTTTTAAAAAAAAAAAAAAAAAAAATAAAACACAAAAAGAGACTAGAAAAAAGCCTAGTATATAGTAAGTGATGGATAAATTTCAGTTGTTGTTACTACCATGTAAAAAAATAAAAGCCCCAGATACATAGAAGGATTAACAAACAAATAAACAAACCAAAATTAAAATGCTGTAAGATGAGGAAAGATATGTGACTAATTGAATTGCAACAAAATATCCCAAAATAGGTCTGTTAATAGGAATAATTATTTTAGTCGAAAAGGGGACTAACATGCTTTTTTTCCTCTTTTATAAAAGATATAAAAATATCTTTTTAATATAGAGTTATTAAAATAATTTGATAGGGTACTCAAAGTAGTTCTTTAAATTAAGAGTTATATCTTGTTGAGGTGGAGAAATAGAATCGACAATTTACCATAAGAGTAAATTCATTTGGAATCTACAAATCTAAACTCAGAAAGTTATAATTATTGAGTTCAAAGTGATGAGCTGAACATATGTGTTTAAGTAAATTAATGAAATGCATATTAAAATAATAAATTTATAATAGCCCTGGAAAATAAAATGTGGTGCCATCAACAGTACACATATTTTAAAAGATTGGTGAAAATTAGAAAACAGATGTGATATTTCATGGAGAAAACACATCTGAAACAGCAATTTTAGTGAAGAACAATCCTTTATTTTTTTTTAATGTTTTTATTTTATTTATTTGTTTATTTATTTTAAGGATGGCACAGCTTACAGTGGCCTATGAGGGGATCGAACCAGCAACCTTGGAAGAATGTTCTTTTAAAGGAATCCCCAGGGAAATGCCAGCTCTTAGTCTCAAAGTACAGAGAACAGGTGGGATGTCCAGTGGTGATCACTGGGGTAACTAGTTAAAAATCACCTGTGCAGCCCCCTCCTGCTCAGAGCATCCAATGGAGTCATCATCTGCAGGTAAAGCCCTTAGAATGGCTCTTGAAGGAACTGGAGGGCCAGCTGAAGGAGGCTCTGAGACCTGGTGATAGTGCCAGAAGAAGCAAAGCAAAGCCAGGTAACCCTGCACACCCATTGTGGATGTGCAGAAGCTGAGAGATACTCAGCTCTTCCCAGGAAGAAAATACATCATGGTATTCCTGTTGTAGGGTAAAGCTAGTCTTTCTTTGACAATTGTGTGGGCTCCTAACTGCCTGCCAACCTGCTGCTCTCCACACACATTCTCTATAAGCACTGCCTACTCAGCCTCCCCATTCAAGGTTGAGATCTGTTGGGGAAATATACTTGAACAATGGCAGAGGAAATTGATCTAGCTACAAATATTTATCAACAGTCCTTCATTTAGAAATATGAACAGATAACCAAGGATTACCACATACTTGCTAACAGCCAACAATAGGAAACATAAGGACCAAAACATAAGGACCATAAGGACCAAAACATTCCCTCAAAACAACCAAGCTTGAGGGAATAACTGTAACACAGGAAACAAAAGAAATTAGAAACATTCCTGGAAATTATAAGCACAATGGCAACCTTCAAAAATAGCAAAATATCAGAATAATTTTCACATCAATGATATAATGCTTATGGTTCAAACCTCAAGCTTAAAAAATAAAAGCTGAGAGTAAAAGGAATTAAAAGGAAATATTAACCTAAAGAAAGCAAGTTTGCTTATATTACTATCACAATATGATTTAAGACAAAAAGCACTAAGAGTAGAGATCACTATGCAATGATAAAAGGTTCAATTCACCAATAATATAAAACAGTACACTTATAAGCACTTGATGCTCACATATATGTATATATTAAAAAATGATAGAACTCATTCTAATTTTTAAAAACAGAAACTTGCCCAAGATCATAAAGCCACCATACTTTGAGTTGTACTGCACTTCTAATGACTAAACCATAAGAGAAGAAAGCAGCCAGCCACCTTCGTGCCTGTTCTTCATCCATCCAGAAATACATTATTACATTTCCAAATATGCGCTCCTTCCTTACCTATCAATCTGAATTTTCTTCAGTGTCTCCGTAGTCATTATGGTCTCCCTTGCAGGATTTTTAAAGAAAAGATCTTGCATTTTGTTGGCAAATTGGCCTCCTTGTCTGATTTCTGGCAGCTTGGGTTCTTCTTTAAGTAAGAATGCACTGGGTATTTTTGAGGTTCCTGACAGCGCTGGAAGTTGGTCCAAGCTTTTTTCTTCTAAATTCATTTCTTTGATTTTCTTCTAAAAACAATAAATAATGTTTTCTGTAAGGCAGATTTTGAAAGAGTAAAGAAACAATGCTAAAAAAAAAAAAAAAAAAAAAAGATAGAACTACAGGGAGAAGTTGACAAATCACTTGTATATTGGAAGGTTTCAATACATATCTCTCAGTAAATCGTAGGTTAAACAGACAAAAGAAAAATCAGCAAAAATGTAGAAGCTGTGAACAGCACAATTAATGAGGTTGGATCAAAAAAATATATATATATATATGGAAATTTATACCCAACCATTAGAAAATATACATTCATTTCAAGCACAAATAGAACATTATAAAAATGTGTCACATAGTCATAAAGCAAGTCTCAACAGATTTGAAAAAATAGATTTTATTTGGACCACTGTTTTTCAAACTAATGGGCACACAAATCACCCAGAGATCTTGTTAAAATGGAGATTATAATTCAGGAAGGTTGTGATGGTGCCTGGGATTCTGCTTTTTGATTAAGCCCCCTGGTGGTGTCTGATGCTGCCGGTCTGCAGACTATACTTGGTATAGCAAGGATTACAGACAATGCTCTTCAACAACTCCATCTCAGTTTGAGTTGCCCTAGAAATGGACCCTAAGACAAAAATCAAGAGCCAATGGATTACTTTGTTGGTGAAGGAAACACCAGTTGGGGAGTGAGGCAGTCAAATAAGGACAGGAAGACAGCCAGTAAAAGTGTCTTATCAGGCCAACTACTACTGTGGGCAACTGGAATTTAATGGCCCTGGAGGAACTCAGAGCCAGTGTCAAGCTTATGCCTCATAGTCATGACCTCGAGAGGCAAAGGAACTGGAGTATCATATACCCATTTCCATCATTCATTTAGTAAGGGATGTTCCCTCTAAGGGAGTACTGAGAATTTTAAAATGATTGGTATTATTATCCTTAATGAAGTAAGGCAAAATATGCTCACAGCAAATGAGAAGAGGAAATCTCAGCAGAAAAATATAACGTATAAAAGGAAATTCTACAACCAAAATATACAATATCTAAAATTTAAAAGTTCATGATGGACTTGTTCATGATGGACTTAGCCAAAGTGAGGAAGTGGTAGGTGAGCTTGAGATAGATCAATAGACATCAAATATGAAACAAACAAACAAACAAACAAACAAACAAAACCCCAGAGGAAAAAAGATTGAAAAAAGAATAGAATCTTAGGTAATTGTTAGATAATAGCTAATGGTTTAATATATGTAAAATTGGAGTGCCAAGAGGAAAAAAATTCACATAAAAATATTTGAAGAAATCAGAACTAAAAATTTCCAAATTTTATGAAGAACAAAAATTTCCAGATTCAAGATAATCAGTGAATACTAGGCAGGATAAACATGAAAAGGCCACACAAAGCATATCATAGTTAAACTGTTGAAAGTCTAAGAAAACCAAGAAAAAGATGTCAAATTAGATCATCAGAAACTATGAAGACCAGAAGACAGTGAAAAACATCTTTAAAGTAATTAAAGAAAAACAAACCCTGCCAAACCAGAATTTTATATCCAGACAAAATATCCTTCAAGAATGAAGGTAAAATATAGTTTTCTTCACCAGTAGACACCCACAAAAAAAAAAAAAAAAAAAAAAAAGATTCTTCATGCTGAATGAAGATATTATCAGATGTAAACAAACATCCTTAAAAAGGAATAGAGAACATTGGAAATGGTAAATATCTGGATTAAAAAAAAAAGACTAAATGTTGTTGGCTTTTATTCTCTTTTTTAAATTAAAGTGTATTGTTAGTAAAGGCTTTTATTCTCTTAATTTATGATACATATGACTTAAAAGCAAAAATTAGTGCATTTTAGGGCCGGCCCGGTGGCTCAGGTGGTTAGAGCTCCGTGCTCCTAACTCCGAAGGCTGCCGGTTCGATTCCCACATGGGCCAGTGGGCTCTCAACCACAAGGTTGCCAGTTCAATTCCTCGAGTCCCACAAGGGATGGTGGGCTCTGCCCCCTGCAACTAAGATTGAACACGGCACCTTGAGCTGAGCTGCCTCCCGGATGGCTCAGTTGGTTGGAGCGCGGGCTCTCAACCACAAGGTTGCCAGTTCAATTCCTTGACTCCCGCAAGGGATGGTGGGCAGCGCCCCCTGCAACTAAAAATTGAACACGGCACCTTGAGCTGAGCTGCTGCTGAGCTCCCGGATGGCTCAGTTGGTTGGAGCCTGTCCTCTCAACCACATGGTTGCCGGTTCGACTCCCGCAAGGGATGGTGGGCTGTGCCCCCTGCAACTAGAAAACGGCAACTGGACCTGGAGCTGAGCTGTGCCCTCCACAACTAAGACTGAAAGAACAACAACTTGAAGCTGAACAGAACCCCCCACAACTAAGATTGAAAGGACAACAATTTGACCATTGTTCCCCAATAAAGTCCTGTTCCCCTTCCCCAATAAAATCTTTAAAAAAAAAAAAAAAATTAGTGCATTTTCTTGTGGGATTTATAACCTATGTAGATAGAGAACATATAACAGCTATCACACGAAGGAGGGAGGTTAAGGAAATAGGGACTTATAACATAGTTGCAAAGTTTCTATATTTTTTCATGAAGTAGGAAAACAGTAATTGTGAGTGGACTGTGAGAAGATTAAAATGTATATTATAATACCAGAACAAACACTAAAATAGTGCATAGAAGTATAACTTAAAAACCAATTTAAAAAATTAAAATGGAAATTTAAAATATATTCAAGTGATGCAAAGTAGAGGGGCATGGGAAAGGAAGAAGAGAAAAACAAAAAACAGAGAGACATAGAAAGCAAATTATAAAATGATAAACCCAAGCCCAAATATATCAATAATGACACGAAAGGTTAATGAACTGAAACTTCAATTAAAAGGCAGGAATTATCTAAATGGATTAGAAAAAGCAAGACCCAACTACTATAGACTGAATTGTGTCCACCCAAAATGTATATGTTGAAGCCCTAATCCCCCAATGTGGCTATATTTGGAGTAAGAAAATAATCAAGGTTACGTGATGTCATAAGGGTAGAGCTATGATCCTATGAGATTACTGTCCTTATAAGAGGAGATACCAAAGAGTTCACTCTTTCTCCACCATGTGAACACACAACAAGAAGGTGGCATTGAAAGCCAGGAAGAGACCTCACCAGGAACTGAATAAGCCAGCATCTTGATGTTGGGCTTTCCAACCTCCAGAACAATGAGAAGACAAATTTCTATAGTTTAAACAACCCAATCTATGGTATTTTATTATGGTAGCCTGAGCTGACTAAGACACCAGCTATATGCTTTCTTTAGAAGACACACAGAGGTTGAAAGTAAATGGATGAGGAAGCATATACTATTCAAACATAAGCAGAATAAGCTGAAGTGGTTATAGTAATATCACATCAAATATATTTCAAGACAGCAATTACTACCAGAGATAAAGAGAAGCATTTCGTAATAATAAAAAGGTCAGGAAGACTTAACAATCATAATGAATATGCACCTAATAAGAGCTTCAAAAAAGCTGAAGTAAAATTTGCCAAATTAAAGGGAGAAAAAGACAATTCCATTATCATAGTTAGAGATATTAACACTTCTCTCTCAGTAATTAATAAATCAGGCAGATAAAATCAGCAAACTCATGGACAAAATGAACAACACTATCAATAACTTTGACCTAACTGATATGTATAGGACATTACACTCACCAACTGCAGAACACACATTCTTTTCAAGTGCACCTGGTATGTTCACCAGAGTAGAGCATACACTGGGCCATACAACAAGTCTCAATAAATTTTAAAAGATTAAAATCATATCAACTATTTCTCTAACCACAATGGAATTAAATAAGAAATCAATAACAATAAAATAATTAGGAAAAACCCATATTTGGGGAAATTAAACAACACACTTTTATATCAGAGTTACACGAGTATATCAGAAAATTGTTGTTGGGGGCTGTCCCGTACACTGTCGGAAGCTTAGCAGCATCCTTGGATCTGCCCACTAAATGCCAGTTGTACCCCTCCAGTTGTGACAACCAAAAATGTCTCTAGACATTGCTAAATATTCCTTGGGTGAGTGGGGGATAAAAATGTACTGTAGCTGAGAACCACAGTTCTAAATAATCTATGAGTTGAAAAGGTAATCACATTGGAAATTAGAAACTATTTTGAACTAAATGATAAATACAAGTATATAACAAATCAAAATATGTGGATGTTGCTAAAACTATGCTTCAAAGAAAATATACAGTATTAAACTAAATACTCATTTCAGAAAAGAAGAAGGACCTAAAGTACATAATTTAAGTCCCATCCTAAGAAACTAGAGAGAGAAAAATTCATTGAACTCAAAATAAATAGAAGGAAGGAATTATAAAAATAAGAGCAGAACTCAATGAAAATCATAATGAACAATAGAGAAAATCAATAAAATTTTTGTTCTTTGAAAGGGTCAATAAAATTGATAAAACTTTACGTAGTCAAGAAAAATAAAACACATAAGTTATCAATATCAGAAATGAAAGAGGGGATATCATTGTATATTCCACAGATATTAGAATGATGATAAAATATTATTTTTAAAACTTTATGCCAATATAATTGAAAACTTGGGTAAATAGACTAATTTCTTGAAAGACACAAATTTACCAAAACTTACTCAAAAAGAAATAGAAAATTTGAATAGCCTAATATCATGTAAACTTTTTGATTGCATAATTGAAAATCTTCCCACAATGAAAACCCCAGGCCTGTTTAGTTTTGCTTATGCATTCCATCAACCATTAGAAAAGAATCCTACACAAACTCTATAGATAATAGAAAGGAGAGAACTTACCAATTAATTTTGTGTGGTCAGCATTACACTAATAGTAAAAATAGACAATAACATCATATGAAGAGAAAACTATAAACAAATTAAACCCCATGAATATAGATGCAAAAATCCTTAACAAAATTTTAGTAAATTAAATGTAACAAGATATGAAATGGATAGCACATCATGATAAAGTATGATTTTTTTCTGGGACTAGAATGACTGGTTTAATATTTGAAATTCCAAAATATGTCATGCACCTAGTAGTAGAATAAAGGACAAAAAACATATAATCGTTTGAATAGCTGCAGAAAAATCATTTGAAAAACGTTCAATATGTGTTCATCATAAAAACCCTCACCAAACTAAGAATAAAAGGAAATTTTCCCAATCTGATTAAGGGCATTGGTGAAAACTTACATCTAACATCATAGTGGATGAAGAAATCTCAATGCTTTATACCTAATATTAACAATAAGGAAAGTATGTCCATTCTAACTACTTCTATTTACAATTATATTAGAAGTCCTAGATTCTGCAGTCAATAAAGAAAAGAAATAAAAGTTATAAAAACTTGAATGAAAGACATAAACCTTTCTTCATTGGCTGAAAACATAAATGCATACGAAAAAATTCCTAAGGAGGCTACATATGGGCTAGGAAAACTAATAATTTAGCAAGATAGTACAATACAATGTGAATATAAAAATCTCTTGCATTTCTTTGTTGTAGGAATGAACACTTGAAAAGCAAAATTAACAAATAACACCATGTAAACTAAAATTAAAAAAGAAAATACTTAGGAATAAATTTCAAGAAAGATGTGCAAGATCTGTATTCTGAAAACTATAAAACATCACAAAAGGAAGACTTAAGTGAATGGGTAAACGTATTATGTTCATGGACTAGAAATCCATGTTGTCCAGGTTAATGTTACCTGAGACACAGGTTAATACACAGAGTTTTGTCTTATTTTGGAGATGTTTTTCAAGCCCACATCTTTTTATGCATCATCTTTACCCAATCTGTTCATCCATTCATCCTTTGTATATATATATCATATGCATGTAGACACAGACAACAGTTCAGTGGTTAACAGAGGGTAAGAGGAGAGGGGGATGTATGTGCGTATTTATATTTATATTTATATATGCAAAGGATGAATGGATGAACAGACGACTGGGTAAATGTGATGTGTGAAAAGATGTGGGCTTGAAAAACATCTCCAAAATAAGATAAAGCTCTGTGTATTAAAATGTATCTCAGGTAGAAGAGGGTAAAGGGAGTCAAATATATGGTGATGGAAGAACTAACTCTGGGTGGTGAGCACACAGTGTGATCTGTAAATAATGTACTGTGGAGTTGTGCACTTGGAGTTGTGCACTTGTGTAATTTTTGCTGGCCATCATCACCCCAATAAATTTAATTTAAAAGGAAAAAGAAAACATGTGTGTGCTTGTATATGTGTATGCATACGAGTATATGTGTGTTATATTACACTATATACTAACCACCTTTATCCATCAATTGCTTGATTTGGGTAGAATTTTGCCCTTCTCCTTCTCCACCACCCCATTCCTGCTTCTCTCCCTGTCCCCATGGCTACTTATCTCTAGACTGCATGATTACAATTAATTTAATTATGCCCATTCGTGTGTATACGCACGCACGCATGCACACACACACACACACACACACACACACACCATCCACGCAGTAACACTCCCTTCATAGCTTGCTTCATTATCTGACCTACCAATTACCGCTTAATAGTCAACATATTGATCCATTCTATTCCTTTGTTGTTTGTCTATAACTGTTAATATGACTTAACTGAACAGCGTTCTATTTTCCTCATTTACAGATGAGATTCCTCGATTCAGAGAGGCAGTGGGTTTTGTTCAAATCCACCACTCACTAGCAGGTGCCCTGCCCCAGGCTTCCAGAGACTGCAGGCTGGATCTTCTATTCCTTCTCCTGATCAAGGCTGGTCCTTCTTGGCTATGCCAAAGCCTTACTCCTTTTTCTTAATTAAAATCTATCCCAGCTAATTTCTATCAAACATCTTTGTGATAAGAAATCAAATTAAGTAGTTTAATGAGTAACATATGTATTTCCACATGAGGATATAACATGAACCCCAGAGAGTGAGGAAATCAACAGGAGACAGATTGGTGACTTCATTCCAGGTGTAGGTGCTTGGGGACTGGAGCCATGGACAGAAGAGATCCAGTCACGAGGGGATAAGCACTTCTGCAGTATTAAAGATCACACCTTTAGGCCACTTGGAGTCACTGATGTTGCAAAGTCCCAGGCCCAGGTGGTCCCCCTCCCTCTCTTCTCCTCCAGGAAGCTCAGTCCCTTAGCCAGACAGCTCCGTTACCTAACACCCAGCCCAGGAGCAGCCAGCCGCCCAGTTTATGCTGTCAGTGACCTCATTAGAATGAAGGAGATGAGTCAACATTCACACAAAGACCTTCTGGCCTGCAATCTGAGAACAGGTTTAGAAAGAACAAAGCAAAAGGGAGAAATGTAACCAAGAACTATCTCTTTATTGCTTTTGAGTTGTTTAAGGGGGTTTTAAGGGATTAAGGCCTAAAGAAATGTTGACTGTAGGGAGAGGAGCAGGATATCAGTTGAACAGAATAGAGGCTTTGTGCTAAGAGGGGAGGCACATTAAAAGAAAATCGCATCAGCCTGGCTGCTCCAGGGGGGTGGGGCTGGATGTCAATGAGAATGCCAGGTTTCCAGCCTGGGGGAGAAGTCAAAGGATGGAAGCTCCTTGGGGTTCCCATTGGTTATGAGTAGATAACTGAAGACTACCAGAGGTGCCCTGGCCCCTCCTTCTGATCCCTTCCCAAATTCTCAGCTGAAGCCCTCATCATAAGCACTGGGCACCAAAAGGGGCTAAGCCCCACGATAGAAGCATGTGCCAGGGGGGTCCAGAAAACCAAAGGGTCACAGAAAATTTCAGGGAGGCATATAAAACGGACTTGGAGTATGATAGACCCCATTTCATTCCTTTCTTCTCCTTTTTCTTATTTCCTCCCACCCTGTAGGACTTTCGCTTTTTACCATTGTATCAGCGGGTGTCTCTCTGACTCATTCATGTCTGTTTCTCTGTTATTCTCTGAGATATCCCCCATGTAGACCCAATGGATACAACCCCAACTCCCTCAAATGGATACATGACCAAGAGGGGATTTCCACTGAGGAGACATTTCCTCACCACCCTCTTCTATATCCCCACCTGCTGCACACCCACCGTCAAAGGCATAAAGAGCAGATAAGGGCTCTGGGCAAGAAAATGATTTATGCTCTTCTTTCAAGTGAGCAGCCTCTAAAAGCCCAATAATACTTTCTATTTTTAACCCTCACCAGATGTTACCCTCCCATTCTTCCAGCAAGCCTGCCAGGTAGAGTTTACCTTCATTGGGAAAATCCATCATAGCTGTAGAGGTGGGGATGGGGTGGGATGAAGGGTGGGGACGGGGGCAGGGGGAGCCCTTTCTCCTCCTTCCATACTGACCCTCTCCAAGCCTACCCTGCCTTCAAATTATCCATATTCATTTCCTCCTTTAAAGCCTTCTTCAGACCTTTCCTTACTGCTGGAAGTCCAATCTCTCTCTCTTTCTCTGTCTCTCTCTCTCTCTCTCTCTCTCATTAAAGAATAACTGTGCCATAATAAGTTCTGCCTTCCCTCTGCACCATTTATCCAGAGACCTGGGCTGAGGCACTGGCTCTGCCACTAGAAAGCTGTGTGAGCCGAGGATGATAGTTGCTTACCTCTCTTGGCTTCTTTTCCTCAACCTTCAAATGAAAAGCTGTGATGGGAATTGCTAAATCTATGATTCTAGTTAGAGTTTCATGTAGCATCTTTGAGGACAGGGAACAGTTAAGTCACTCCCAGGAAGCCTTGTAAAGCATCTGACCTTATCCAAGATGTGCATTAGAATCACCCATGAAGTGTTTAAAACTTAATTTCACGTAAAACTCTCCAGCCCAGAAAATTCTGATGCCATGGTTTTGAAACAGAGCTTGGACATTTTTCTTTTTCTTTATTTTAAACTTCCCTAATGATTCCTGATTGATTGACAGAGCAACTGACATAGATCTTCCTGCTTATATCTCCAATACAAAGTGAAACGGATGTATCTAGTTATTATCTCATTATTAACTTCACTTGAACAACCACAATTACTAAAGAGGATAATTCTTGACAGAAGAAAGAAACCCACAGGCTCTCTTCTGTGCCCTGATCTTTTGCTGGAAACTTGGGTAAGGTTTCAAATTGCAACAGCCAGAGCCAAAACAACCTGTACTCCAACCCAGAGAGTTTATTTTATCAAGTCTGACAAAAGCTTTAATGGCAGAAGTCAGGAGCCAAAGCATGACATAGGACATAGGTAAGCAGCTTGTCTGTTTCCTCTGTGCTGCAATTCCCTTGGAGTTGGTAGAAAGAGACTAGTCTGGTATTGAGTCTGTAATGAGGTGCTATGGGATGAGTGGAGGTGGGTGGGAGGGGTTTATCTCCAGGAGCTACAGTCATCTTAAGAGGACTGCAGGTCAGGGTGGGAAGGAGCAGCACATACTCAGTTCATTATGACTGAGACTCACGTGCACCAGCCCATGAGACGTCGAGCCTTAGAGTTTTGTCTATACATCTTCCGCTATGTAGGCTCATAATCTTTGCTATGCAGCTCTAGGACTTTCACAAATGTATCAGCCTCAGGAGGAAAGGCAGGAAGGGTGTGGCATGAGATGGTTCAGAGGGATGAATAGGGATCTGATTAGGTGAGGTCTTGTAGACTAGGATTATGATATGTGTGTTGAGAAAGCTTTAGAAGAATTTAATGCTGATTTATGTTTCTAAAAGATCATCCTAGCTACTGTAGAAAGGATGGAGTATACCCCTATATACAGAATGGAAGAAGGATGGGATCCCTTTTAGAAGGCTATTACACATGTCCAGGTTAGGGACTATGGTGCTTGGACCAGAGTGATAGTGAAGGATATGGTGAGATATAGAAGTATGTTACAGATCGAGGTATATTTTGGAAACATCTTTATTAGAACTTGCTGATGGATTGGCTGTAGAGAGTAAGAGAAAGAAAGAAATCAAGACTGATTTCTATGCTTTTCTACTTGAGGAACTGGTTGGACGGTTGTGTAATTAATTGTAGTGGAGAAACTTAGGGGGTGGGAGTAGGCTTGAGTAGGTGGCATGGAGATATAGAGAACCATGAGTTGTGTTTTAGCTACATTAACTTTGAGATACTTATAAAATTGTCAAGTGGAGATATCAAGTAGACAATAAAATATATGTCTGGAATTCTAGTGAGAGGCCAGGACAAGAGGTATGAATTTAGGAGTCATTAGTGTATAAAAAAGACTTAAAGCCACAGAGTACATTATCTACAGTGAGAGTATAGAAGGAAAAGAGATACAAACTTGGAATCCAGCCCTGGTTACTACAAAATTTCAAACGGGCCAAAAGTTCTGTATTAGTCAAGGTCTAATCAGGAGACAAAACCACCCCCATTATATAAATAAATATAAAGTAAGAGATGCTCCTTAATTTATGATGGGGTTACATCTCAATAAATCCATTGTGGGTTGAAAATATCTTTAAGTCAAAAATGCATTGAGCACACTTAACCTACTAAACATCATAGCTTAGCTAGCCTACCTTGTATGTGCTCAGAACAATTACATTAGCCTACAGTTAGAAAAAAATCATCTAACACAAAGCCTATTTTATAACAGAGAGTTGGATAGCTCATGTAATTTATTGAATACTGTGCTGAAAGTGAAAAACAGAATGGTTGTATGAGTACTCACCAGTAACATACACAGCTGAAAATATACCGTGGTAAAGTTGAAAAATCTTAAGTTGAATTATTGTTAAGTTGGGGTCCACCTGATGTTAACTAGATAAAATGTTACTTAATTATAGAAAGGTAACACTAAGATACAGACATAGCAACTGTGGTAGACAGCAACTACCTGAATGGCGCAGGGAACAAAATGGATAGTCTGAAATACGAGGTGTGATAAAAAATACCGTGAATGTTTAAATAAAAATTTATTACACTAAAAGACACATTGCCATTAATCCCCCTCAAAATACTTCCCCTCACTTTGAACACACTTATCCTATTGTTCTTGCGACTTTCTGAAGCAGTTCTGGAAGTCCTCTTTTGTGAGTGTCTTTAGTTGCACTGTCGTGGCTGCCTCGATGTCCTGAGTCAATTCAAAACATTTACTTTTCATGGTCATTTTGACTTTGGGGAAGAGTCAGAAGTCGACAGTGCCAGATCCGATGAATAAGGTGGATGAGGACACATCATAATGTTTTTATTTAATAGAAATTGCCGTCTCATGGTGATGAGTGACATGGAGCCCACTGTGATCACAAAAGACAGTGAATGATGCTGCCAAGTGCTAGCCAATGGAAAGGCAGAGATCTTCAATACAGGAAGCAGTGCATCAAACCTTAGTAACAGTGTGTGACAAGTTTCAACTTGTTCAGAGCAGTCAGAGTTACAGTCAAGAGAAAGTGCTGTAAATCACTCTCTATCATGACAACACTCCAAGTCACACATCACTTCTGGTATATGGCAATTTCTGTCAAATAAGAACATTACAGTGTGTCCTCATCCACCTTATTCACTGGATCTGACACCATGCGACTTCTGGTTCTTCCCCCAAATTAAAATGATTCAGGACATCGAAGCAGCCAGGACAGCACAACTAAAGACACTCACAAAAGAGGACTTCCAGAACTGCTTTAGAAAATGGCAAGAACAATGGGATAAGTGTGCTCCAAGTGAAGGGGAGTATTTTGAGGGGGCATTAATGGCAATGTGTCTTTTACTGTAATAATTTTTTTTAATTTAAACATTCACCGTATTGTTTGATCACACCTCATATTTAAAACTTAGAAACTTAGAGAAGTTACCCCACAGAACTAATACTTATGCCTTTGAGGAGATGTTCCTGCTTGGCTAGCGCTGGTATGTTGGTGGTGGGTACAATGGTGGCTTGTTCTTCAAATATCAAACAAACTGCAAACTAGGTTCCCTTTCTGCCGCAGGAAGGACACCGTATTGTTTGCTGTGGCTGGGATGAAGAAACATCCCTGGGTGATGCTCACAGGCATCACGAAACCAATAGGAAGGAGCAGCTCCCTTCTCCCACCTCCAGCCCTGAAGGAAAGCTCTAGTGTATTGGCAGAACCTAACAGGGACGCAGCAGGCAAAGCAGAAATGTGGTTTGCAGAGTCCTAGTCCCAGCACCTTGAAGCTAAGTATAGAAAGAGCTGAGAGACAATAACTTACTAACTAATACAGTCCACCCCTTTAAGCACTCTTCTACACGTATAGGAACATTCACACAAAAATGAGGCAACTCTATATTTTTTTCCTCACAACAGCTATTCACATACAAGCAATGATGTTCTCACTACCCAGAATAAGGAGATGCCAAGTCCCAACATAGTCATCTCTGGGCTACGCTAATTACTTTTCAAATTCATTCAAAATCCTATCTGAATATTCTATTGCCTAAATACTAAATTGTAAAGTTAACCTCTAACAAAACTTGTATGAAATAAGGAAAAGGAGCGAGAAGAGAAAAATAGTTAATATGTACACATATACAAACAAGTGAAGCTGCTGTGGTCTTGATTTTGTAAATAATCATGAAGCTGTAGTTGATATTTATGAACTTCTTTCTCCACTATCCCCTTCTATGTTTTCTTTGCCATTAGCCCAATCTTCGGCTGATCAGGGTCCTTTACTTAGTTTGGAGTGACACAAATCTTCATTCTTGGTAGTTGAATCATCAGTGCCCTTGCCTTTTTTTTTGGTTGTGGAATTTTCTTATTGACTTTTATTATTGGACACAGAAGTGCTCAGAGACACCTCAGGGGATCTTTTAGTTTCCGAACAGTTCTTCATGCCCCTGTTGTGTAGCAGCAATGCAATTTTTCCTTGGTATTGAGACCTATTTACACAAGGGATAGTAACACCTTTTCCTTGTCTGTTAGGTCTTTGTCATGAGAAGCTCTACAGTGCCAGGTGGCAGTTTCATCTACTAGTTTAATAGAACTACTGATGTGTCCTCTGGTGGAAGTATTTTTGGGGGGAGAAATAAAGACTTCAAAACAAATAGAGCTCAAAATGTTGAAGATGGAAAACAAAAATTCTACAAGTGAGTTATTAGATGAAATAATGAAAGGATCCATTCTCATTTCTACCTCTTGATTTCCAGACCCATGAATTCTGGCTATGAGAGAGACAGTACCATAAGTTGATCTCTGATTCAAAGCATATATGTCTTTCTATAAGATATAATCCTATCTGTTTAGGATATTTTCTCCCAACTAGCATTGGAATTGAGGCTTCAGTAGGCTATTCCATCTTTCTATTTGGCCAGCTGCTTCAGGGTAATGAAGTAAATGGTTAAGCAGCTAATTAATTCTATGGGTATGAGCCCACTTTTTTGCTCTGAAATGAGTTTCTTGCTTAGAATCTGGGCAGAATACCATAAGCATGAATACAGCATTCTTTATCTCCACAGATGATGAAGAAATATTATTACCCATAACATGTACCTCTTCCAATGAGGATAAATCTGTGACCCCTTTGTGATGAAAGGGGTTCAAGATAATCAATTTTCCATCAGGTGACTGGCTGAATTCCCCAGGAAATATTACCTTATCAGGACTGAGTGTAGGTCAAATTAGATATTCAGTGGCAGCAGTAGCCAAGTGAGCCTTGCTGTTGACAGATGTCCATGTTGTTGAGTCTATGCATAGCCTCTATCCCAGCCACCATGGACCCTTTGTTCATGAGGCTATTGAATAAGTACTGGGGAGACTGGGAAAGAGGCTGACTGCCAGTCACAAAACACGTCATTTTGTCCTCTTGATTATTGAACTCCTCCACTGCAGAAGATACTCTTGTGATATGCTCTCACAAAGGACATAAATATTGACATATGCTGGGCCCATTCTGAGTAGTCATCCACATACCTCTTCCCCAGACTCCTTATCACTACCTTTCAATCCTTTTCTTTCTAAGATCCTAACAACCTTGCCAAACTGTTAATAACTGCTCATAAATCAATGTAGATCTGTGTTTCTGGCCATCTCTAAGTCAAGACAAAGTGGACATCTAAATATAACACACAATTCTGCCCACCAAGAGCACTGTCCTTTGATATTGTCCTTCAGAGTCACCCCTGAGAGGAGCTATAATCCTATAGCCATGTATTTTCAATTGGTATGTTGTGGAGCAAAATCTGTAAACGAGGCCAGTTTTCATCTCCTCAGTCAGCTGGTCATAAGGAACTTCCCATGAGATCATTGGAATAGATGGATGGAGAGAAGGCAATGCAGCAGAAATTGACGTTGAAAGAGTCTAGGACTTAAAAACTCCAAAGAGCAGTTTGCCTGGCAAACTGGCCTTGCTGCAGAGCCCTTTCTTGCATTGACAATCTCTTAAAATTAATAGACTCTGATAATCACTCCTCCTTTGTTTCTCATCTCTATAAATTCCCATTATTATGAATGTGCCTACCTTATGTCTGGTAGTTAAATGCTGCCACTTAGCATCTGCTAACCCAAATCCCATCACCTTATTGAAATCTCAGTGGTGGTAAATCCCATTCTCACACCTACCTCAGAGTCAGAATACTAGTGTTCCTCTCACATTTTTCAATTTCATGGTGAAGGTAGTGTCCTCTGGGGGTTTTTAGGAAGATCTAGTGGGGGAGAGACACATGCAGCTCACTCATGATAAAACCACTCCGAGATTCCATCCTCTTTGTAGTCATTCCTCTGCATTATGTCAGAGAAGTTCCGGCATCTCAAACTCACTGAAAAACCTTGTGTTGAATCCAAAATTCAATGAACTAACTAAGTACACTGTTGGAACCACCTCCAGGCATACAAGCTAACACATTAAATACAAAATCTCTGATAAGTACCCTCATACCAAATTTTGCCTGATCTAAATTTGCAATACATTCCTTGGAATACATTCCTACATATAATCCTCATGTCTCTGATCATTTGAATTAGCAAAATTTTGCAATTTCTAGTAGTTATAAGCTCATGAGTCAAACTTCGTACTAGTTCTCCTTGGAACATACAGAGATCTGACCCTAATCATGGGTGGAGAAACAAAGGATTGTTGAGATGGGTCTTGGGATTGTTATAGAATCTTTAAGAAGAAGCTGTCCTCATCAGCCATGAGAGGGCAAGTTTCTTCAATTGGCAATGGAGGCTCAGAAAGACTTAGATATTCTTAGTTTCATGTAACTCTACCTCCTTCCAAATCTCAGAGTCCTAACCCTTCCCAATTAATATGCTAACATTCACATAATATGCTAACATTCACATAAGAGATTTGGATAACCCTGTGACTTAATATGTACGTAGTGATTCTGCAAACCATATAATTCAAATTTGCACCCGTTTTCAGGGCAGTCAGTCCTGTGTCTACAAGAAAGAATATTCTTTTAAGGCTGCCATAGACACTTGCTAGTTCTCTGTAACTTGAGCTGGGAGTTTATAGATCTAAACTTACCATTTTCTTTTTATAAGCATTCCAGTATATTCAGAAGCAATCATCCTACCCCACAATCCTAGTAGCCATCATTCCTATCATAAAGGTCAAGTGTTATAAATGTCAGTGGGCACTTAATAATAACAACCACAGGTGATATTTAGATTGTTTGTATTACCACTACATGCCATCATCTCATTTCTCATTGGCAAGGACCTCAGCACTGTATTCAGTTTCAAGGATAAGACCAAAACAATGTCACTTTTGAAAACATGTTTCCTAGGACCACTCCTGTTATTCATTTATATATCAGTCAGGCTTCAGTGAGGAACCAGAAACCACACTATTTATTTCATCACAGAAAATTTAATATAAAGAATTGCTAACCAGGTATTGGAGAACTGAAAAGGCAAAAAGGACATACTGAGGTATTATGAAAGTCGTAGCTCTAGGAAGCAGTGACCGCCTAGGACTGGAAGAGGTTGAGATTGTTAGAACTTGCAAGTCTGAGAAAGGGGCACTGCCGGCCTGGGGCTGGTGCTTCCAAATCTTGGGTGAGAGACCCTAAGCAGCTGGGACTCAAGTTCTCAGGAGGACACATCATCTGTAAGTTGCTGGCCTCTCTGAGTGCACACAACAAGGCTGATTCTGAGAATGTGGGAGAAAAATGCACACGGAAACCAACTGTTGCTACTGGAACCAACTGAGTCTGCCAAGGTGAGAAAATGCTGCTGACAGAAATAAGGGGCAAACAGGAAAGAGCAGATCTCTTTTCCCTCCTCCAGCCTTCCAGTCTCCCTCTGACACCCTTGGGGGCAAAGCCGAATAGAGAGCCAGCTGGCAAAGCAGAAATGTGGTTTGCAGAGTCTCATGCCCAGCTCACAGAGTGGAGCATAACACAGTGTACTGGAAATCGAGCAAACCATAGCTTAATAAACTGGCACCGAGGAGATCCCACATGAGAAAACTGTGAAAGGCATTTCTCAAGTGGTATTGAGGGGAAGCTCCATGGCAATAGTGCGGTCTCTCTTTACCCATGCTTCCTATTTTGTGGCTATGGTTTGCAAAGGCCAAATTCTTCTTGAATGGTAGGAATCGTGGGGGAGATAAGTCAGCAAAGACAAACATTTACTCATCTGGTGGAAGGAGAGAAAAAGAGGAGGAATGCTAACGTGTCAGTACTTTTCTTTCTCACCACACATGTAAAGCACTTCTCAATGCTTGGCATGGAGCAAGTACTCAATAAATACAAACTATTGTTACTCGAAGTAGTAATAGTAGTTATAGGAAAGTACCTGGCACAGGATGGTTCCCAATAATTGATGATGGTTTTTATCATCTATATCTGTATCTCTGAATAAGCACAAAACTTCAGACAAAAAAGTTCATCAGAGGATTTTCTCAATGAAATCTCTGGATGTGCCAATGGGAAGAACCCAGACCCATCCACGTTTATCCTTATTTTAACCTTTCACTAACATTGTGGTAGGACAGAATAGTGATCCTACAACATGTCTGTATCTTATTCTTTGGAGCCTGTATGTTACTTTACAAAAGGGACTTTGCACATGTGACTAAATTAGGGATCTCAAGGTGGGAAGAAGATTATCCTGGATTATCCAGGGGGGCTGCTATGGACTGAATATTTATGTTCCCCAAAATCCATAATTGAAAACTACCCTCCAAGGTGACAGTATAAGGAGGTAGGGCCTTTGAAAGGTGTTAGGTCATGAGAGCACAGTTCTCATGAATAGAATTAATCCCCTTGTAAAAGAAACCCTAGAGAGCTCCCTAACCCTTTCTACTATGTGAGGACGCCATGAGAAGTTTTCGACCTGGGAGAGGGCTCTCATCAGAACCCGACCATGCTGGCACCCTGATCTCAAACTTCCAACCTCCAGACCTGTGAGAAATACATTTCTGTTCCTTATAAGCCACCCTGTCTATGGTGTTTTGTTAGAGCGTCCTGACCTGAATAGACTGAGACATAAGCCCAATATAGTCACAAGGGTCCTTAAAAACAGAGAACCTTTCCCAGCTGTAGTCAGAGGAAGATGTGATGACAGAATAACGAGAGAGCTGGCAGCGTGAGAAGGACTCAACCTGCCATTGCTGGTTTTGAAGACAAAGAAAGGAGCCATGAGCCAAGGAATGTAGCGCAGCTGCTAGAACCTGGAAAAGTCAAAGATATGAGTTTTCCCATAGAGCCTCTAGAAGGGAATTCAGGTCTGCCAACACCTTGATCTTATCCAATGAGTCACATCTCCGACTTCTGACTTCCAGAACTGTAAAATAATAAATTTGTATTGTTTTAAGCTACTAAGCTGGCTGTAATTGCAGCAACAGACAATGAATACAAGCATTGTAGTTCCCTTTACTCTCTTCCTGGGCTCTCAGTCCCTACTCTCAGCAGTGAGCACCCTGTGACCTGGGAATCAATTTTGGAAGGAAGCACGTGGTTTCTTCCCCGTGTCCGCAGCAGTGGAAGACAGGGTTCCAATTTAGCATGCAAACAGAGACAAAGGGCTCAGCATCAGGCCCCGTCCTGACACTCACAGGGACAGTGAACATGCTTTTCGTCAACAGTGGTATGTCCTCAGCTCACCTCCAGTTCCTTCCTGGGAACGTCTGTGCATTTATTCCCATTTTGTTCAGCACCACAATTATGAAAATTCTACCTTAATTTATTGAAATCAAACTCCTGCTATGGCCGACAAGGCCTATAAATTACGGATGATGATACCTGTCTCTTATGGTTATTGACAGCATTAAATGAGGTGAAGAAACAAGTGTCTGTTTTAATGATCTAATACTGTACAGTAAGCCACTGCAAAACTTAGTGAGTCTGCAGTCTGGGCAGGGCTTGGCAGGGACAGCTTATCTCTGCTCCATTCAGCATCAGCTGGAGTGACCGATGGGTGGGGCTGGAATCATCTGAAGATGACTCACTCCCATGTCTAGCACCTGGACAGGGAAGATTCAAACATCCGAGGACTGGAACATCTGGGGCTCTCTGAGCATCTCGGATAGACAGATATGGATAGAGACATAGACATAGATAGAGATATACTAGACGTAGACCCAATCTTTCCAGATGTGATTTCAGGATACCTGGACTTCTTAAATATCATCTCAGGCCTCCCAAGTCCCAAGAGAGAAAGCCAGGTGGCAGCTGTATCACCTTTAAGGACCAAACCTTAGAAGTCAGAGATCATCACTTCTGCCCGTCAGTTGAGGCAGTCACAAAGGCCTTCCTTGGTTCACGGGGAGGGGAAATAGTCGTCATTTCTTGGTTGGATTCTGGAAGGCATGTGAGACTAAAGACACTGCTGTGGCCATTTTTAGAAAATATAATCTGCCACTGTACTCAAAGATATGACTTGCTTTGGATACAATTTTCAGATTGCTACCCCTGGCCCTCTGTGAGCCCTCTCCTCCTTATGAGAGCAGTGAAGCTTCATGGCTGCCCCCTGATCAAGTAACCAACTGGGCCCAGAAGACAGAGACAAACATCTCTGGTTCTGGGGCCAAAGTGATTATTTTTCTCACTTCTGTTTTCATCTTTGGAGCTTTTGTGGTTTGTCATATTGCTGTTCAGTCAGAAGCCTTTCAGAGATGAGAAAAGTCCGGAATCATTTTCTAGATGAAATCTCTCATCCATCATATTCTCCCCCTGGTCTCATCATGCAGCATGGGCATCCCAGCTGGAAGACAGGCTTGGCTGTGCTGGCCTGAGGGCGGGAACTATAGCCCAGGATTTTCTACACCCCTGGAAGGAGGCCAGTGTTCAGCCATTAGCGAGTCCCTCTGTCCCCTGCTTCAGCTGGAGCCCCTGTTTGGTACCCCTCATGATCAACTCCATCATCATCAACCTACGCACCACATCTCACACAGTGTTGTCTGGCTCAAAGAAATGTTCCTCTAATGAGAGGTCTGGCGAGGGTCCATGGCTGTCTTGTCTCCTCCTTCCCTCCTTCCCTCTCTTTCTTTGCTGTTCCTCCTTCTTATTCTCATTTTGCACTAGCCCTTGTTCGAGAGAATGCAGCCTGGCTCTGTCTGTTCTAGCTGCAGAGACCCAGTGGAGGTGAGATACTCCTCCCCCGTTCTAGGAGAGAGGGCTCAGAGCCAAAGAGGCCTGCCGACTCCCCGGTTCTCTCCCTCCTTGGGGTCTTCTTCAGCCATAACAGGCTCTGCCCAGGATTCTTGGTCCCTGAGTGCCAGTTCTTTCTTCTGCTTGCCCTGACCCAGGAGAAGAAAGCTCCCTTTGTCTTCAATTCACAGAGATAAGGATAAACTTTTCAGAAGCATCTTCTGTATAGATCTCAAGAAAAGCAGCTGCTAGAACTGTACAGCCTGTACAACTTTACATAATACACATTTCTCACTTCTACCGTGGCTACCTTCTGGCTGAAGCCCAGCCTGACTTAGGACTGAGACGCCCAGGGGGTCTAGCCCTCACCTCCTCTCTTTGTAGATTGGCAGCTGGTCCAGGTATGAGGCAGGGAAATGCACAATTTCTCCTTTCAAATGGGGCTGGGGCCACTGTCTTGAGGACTAGGCCAGGTTCAGTCAGAGCATACCATGCTATTTCCCTCTAGTCACATTACAGGGGCTTTTATGTGACCTTTCCAAAATATTAATTGATGAGCATTACTAACCTGATAAGGTCAACTGGGGCTCTGTTATGAAATAATTCTGATAGAACGGGTCATAAAAAGTAAATAAATACTAGTGCTGCTCTGCCACTGATTAACTAGAGACTAGGAATGTTGTTTAACTTCTCGGGCTTTAGTTTTCTCATCTGTCAGATAAAAAACTTAGAACCAAGAAAAACTAACAGCAGGGCAACCTGTTGGCTTAGTTGGTTAGAGCGCAGTGCTCATAAAACCATCATTGGGGGTTCGATTCCCACATGGGCCAGTGAGCTGCGCCCTCCACAACTAGAGTGAAAACGACTTGACTTGGAGCTGAGCTGTGCCCTCCACAACTAGATTGAAAAAAAAACAAACAAAAAAACAGCTTGACTTGGAACTGATGGGTCTTGGAAAAACACATCCCAATATTCCCCAATAAAACTGAAAAAAAACAAAAACTAGGAGCAAGACTCAGGCTGACAGACTCAGGCTGACAGGATGAAAAGGCCTTGCTGCATGCACGCTGTGGTCCATTCCACGTCTGAAAGCCCCTGAGGGAGTCTGCCAACGAACTATTTCTTTCTTTCTGGAAAGCTTTGTTTCCAGTGGGTCTGGGGTGGAGGAGGGGTGGGAACTGCAGGTGGGGAGGGAGTGGGGGAGACCAGAAGAAGGTTCTTTGGTGGAACTTTATAAATAGGTTGGCGAGCCATCTCTCCGCTGGTGGCCTCTCCACTTGGAGGTCTGGGTGGAGCCCTCCCGGGGGCACAGGCTGCCAAACTCCCACCCACCGCCAGCGGCGAAGCCCCCAGGAGGCCGGGGAGCAGCAGGAATTCAAAGGAGCCTTCCCTGGTACAGGTGTGTGCATTCCTGCCCTGACAGCCGCCTCCCCCGCCGCCTTTTAGGGGCCGTTTGTCCGAAGGCATTATGTAAAATAAAGCTGCCTTGTTTCCTGCGCCTGGCAATCCCGGGCTTCGCTGAGGCTTTCTTGGTGAGAGGGAGGATCAGAGCGCAGCAGCTGTAGCTGAATCCCTGCGAGCTGAGCCTTTCTTCCACTCTATCCTGGCAGAGTTGGGGACTGGCAGTGGAAAGCAGAGGAGGGAGGCTCTTCCCCAGCTTAGACTCAACTTCTACCTCAGAAAGTGTGACCCCATAACTCTCAGGCAGGGCAGCCCCTAACTGGAAGACTCCACCTCAAACGTTAGCACCTCCGGGGAGTGTCTCAGTGCTTACAGGTTCAAGGAATTGGAATTCAAGCCATGGACCATTTTTTAGGAAGAGGAGTTCCGCCATTGGGCCTCTAGGTGGCATGATTCTTCTCAAGGGCCTATCAGTGAAACCCTTGCTGAATCTGGGCTGCAGAACAGTAATTGAAGTCGGGGGAGGGTACAGGACACAGAATAGCATCCCACTTCTTTTCCAAGTTGATTAAGTCTCCACTTGAACTGTCAGCAGATAGCCCTAGAGATTACACGTCCCTGAACTGGAATTCAGCTCCTGGGGAGGGGAGGAACCTTGTGGGGCAGAACAAGTCTGAGTTCTGGTTCCAACTTTTCCTGTCCTAGGGGGGGTCCTTTGTCTATTCGTTTATTTCTTAGTGTGCATACTCAATCACTCACTCACTTGCTCACTTGCTCTTCTATACCTGGGACCAAACTGCAGAAGAGGGAATACATAAATAAGAGCACCATTCCTCTATCATTCAAATATAACTTCCCCAACTTGACTCTAAGCCTCAAGAAGAAATGAGTGCTTTTTCAAATGTCCTGGGGGAATGCAATTTTATAAGCAGATAATTATAATGCAGTATGCTACGGTTATAATAAAGTATAATAAAGGCACGTACAAAGTTTTATGGAAGTGCAGGGAGAGGGAAATTAACTCTTCCAGGAAAGTAAAAGAGGTTTCACAGAGACAGTGAGTCTTGAAGAAGATTAGGCTTTTAGGAGATAGGCATGATGGAAATTCGTGTAACAGCAGAGGCAAAGACCTTGAAGCAAAAAAGTACAGACCATATTTGGAGAATAGTATCCCTATTTTCAGAAGATGCAAGTGTCTACATTGAAAGCATGAAAGAATGATCTGAAAAATTACTGGAGCTAATTAGACTTCAGTAAAGTGGCTGATTACAGAATACATGTGAGAAAAATCAATTTTTAAAAATATTTTAGGAGTAAGCAGTTCATAAATACAATGAAAAAAATTTTGGTAACAACAATAGCAACAATAAACAAAAGATCAAGAAATAAACATAATGATAAACATGTAGAATATGGATGAATAAAACTTCAATACTTTCTGGAGGACACTTGAAGAAACTGTAATTTCTTATATATAATACATCTTATGTACATATAACATATTAAATATAATGAAGACATAATTCTGAATGGAGAGACAAATACACATAAAGCTTCAGTGTGTAATGAGAGTGAGCACTTCAAATCAACACACTACACATGGATTCTCAACAAAGAGCAGAGAGATAACTGGGTAGCCATTTGGAATAAATATAAAACAAAATCCCTATCTCACATCATACTCCAAAATACATTCCCAAAGCAATTATTCATTATTTTATTTTTCCTCCTCCCTCCCTTGTAACTTCAAACCTCCCTGCCAGAGTCCTCAGTGAGCCAGTACCTAGTGTCTGCAGGCAAGTCCTCAGCAAGGACAGAACCCCTGTGGACTGTGACACTGGCAAACCCAGACTCTGCATGAGTTCATTAGTGAGGAAAACTGGGAGAATTTCTTTTATATCCTCAGATGTGGAGGCCTAGACTACTACTGAGGTTAAAAACAGCAGGTGACATTTAGCCAGATTGCCAAGTAATGAACTGTTCAACACAGATATCAGAGCTCTTTTACTTATATTTTCTCCCTCTGTCATGGGGCAAATTGTGTGCCCCCAAAAAAAGTTATGTTGAAGTGCTACCCCCATACACACATCTTACTTCAAAATTTGACTTTATTTGGAACTAAAATCATTGCAGATGTAATTAGTTAAGCTAAAATGAAGTAATACTGGTTTAGGGTAGGCATTTAATCCAATATGACTGCTGTCCCTATAAGAAGACGGCCATGTGAAGACAGACACAAAGAGATGACTCGTGAAGACAGAGGCAGAGGTTGGAACAATACACCTATAAACCAAGGGATGCCAAGGGTTACCGGCATCAGCAGAAGCTATGGCAGAGGCATGGGACAGCTTCTGTCTCAGAGCCCTCAGAGAGAATACTGCCACCATCTTAACTATGGACTCCTTACCTCCAGAACTGTGTGAAACATATTCTGGGGGGAGAAGGCTCTAGAAAAGGGTAAACAGGATCTAATATATGGTGATGGAAAGAAAACTGACTCTGGGTGGTGAAAACAATGTGAGATATAGATAATGTATTACAGAATTGTACACCTGAAATCTATGTAACTTTACTAACGACTGTCACCCCAATAAACTTTAATTAAAAAATAAGATATTCGTTGTTTTTAAGGCACCTACTTTGTGGTACTTTGTTACAGCTATCCTAGGAAACTAATACACCCTCTGAAAAGGAAGAAATATTGTTCAGGCATTATCTGAGTTCTTTCAAAGTCTACTAACCAACAAATACATGATTTTTAATGGAGTCATTCAAATTGTATTTTTAATTCTAAAGACATGATTGGTGGTAGAGGTGCACAAGGCTATTGGCAGGCACATGAAGAAGGCTGAGCCTTCCCTCCCTTCAGCCCCTCCCCCAACCTGTACCCTGGCTTCCCCTCAGAAGACCAAAATGCAACTTGGACGGTTTCCCAGGCAGCTGCCCCCCAAGGGGAAGCCACCCAAGCTCCCTTAGTTACTTTGAGGCTGGAGTTACCTGAAAAGGAAAATGCCTCCCGAACAGCACAAGAAAAGGAAGGTGTGACATTTGAGCAAAAGAATCTGAGGACGTGGTATTTACCTCCCAGACTAGCCCACTTGCTCTAACTAATAATACAGGAAAATCCCATCTTCAAGCATGTCTAGGAGCTTGTAGACAGTTTAGGTTTTCCAGCCAAAATTTCCTGACTGGTACAATGAGAATAACTATCAGCTGTTGAAGAGAATGGAGAAAGTTATTTGCATATCCTATAACTTTGTATAGATAAGGAAAGCTAGGTGGTGAAGTCATATCAAAGATTTAAATTGAGGTGGGAATCTCAATGCTCCAACCCAGCCTCTCTGATTAGGCCTGGGAGAGCAGGTCTTTCTCTTTGGTTTATCCAGGGCCCTCTGCCATTGCTCTGGCTCTTTGTGCCTTCTCTTTCTGCCACAAAGACTTCATCCAAGTGCTTCCTCTGTTTGGAATACCCTTCCCCATTTCCAAACCACTGCCTTCTCCTGCTCCTCACATGGCCCTCTCTTGCTCATCCATCAGGTTTTTTAGGTTAACATCATTTCCTGGAGGAAATCATTAAACACCCCATTCCTTCTGCTCCGAATTCTAGAAAGGGAATAGTTAAAAGGTAATTACAAAACTGCATGATTATGTATAAGTTCATGGTTTCCAGAAATAAAGTAAACTAAATATACTGAAATCCTCCAATGCAAAACAGCTCTACCCTTTACAGTGCATGGGTTAATTGGCAAAAAGAAAAACAAAAATAAATAAAAAATGAAAAAAAAGGGAGAAATCCTAGGGAGAAGAAGCAGTGCAGGGTAATCACCAGCTGAAACCATCAGCTGCCCTGAGGGCATCCACTTACCCCAGGTGCCTAGAGTTTAGACCACATACAGGGACTGACACCTAGACTTTAGATCATCAGACAAAGACTCTCCAGTTTAGAGCAAGGAGTAAGATGAGAGACCCATTTTTAAAACTGGACCCCCCACAAAGGGTACACCTTAGGGAAACAATGAATTAGAAAAATAAAATTCAACACACGGAGGAGACAGCATGGAAAAGACTTTGTCATGGACTTCACTCTTGGTGGGGGCAAGGAAAGTCTCCTCAGAAAACTCAAAGGCCTGAGCACCTGTGAATGTGTCTGTACTCACATTATTGATAAGGTCAAAAATTTTTAAAAGATAAGCACTTTAATTTAAAGTGAGATATAAATAAATAAATAAATATTAAACCTGAATCCAATCAAGCTTCTAAAACTCATGTCAAGTATACTAGAGGGATGCATTCAGCAAACCCTAGACTAGAAAACTCTACAGGTTAAGCAATCTAGTTTTTTCATTGAATGAATTGCAAAGGAAAAAAAGAGATTATGCATATCAACCAATTGCAATGTATAGACATTTTTTGGATCATGGTTCAAATAAATATACAGTAAAAAATATGACTTCTGTAAGATACTTAGAAATTGAATACTGCCTGAATATTAGATGACATTAAAGAATTATTCTTCAGTTTTTAGGTCTGATAATGATACTATGGTTTTGATTTGTTTAAGTTCTTAGCTGTTACAGGACATAGTGAAATATTTATAGATACAATTATATAATGTTGTAATTTACTCATAATAATATGTGATGGGGAGATGGATGGAGGTTTATCAATGAAATTATATTGGCCATGAGTTGACAATTGTCAGTTGGGGGATGGATACATGGGGTTTTATACTATTCTTCCTACCCTGTTTCCCTGAAAATAAGACCTAGCCGGACAATCAGCTCTAATGCATCTTTTGAAGCAAAATTTAATATAAGATCCGGTATATTATATTATATTATATTATATTATATTATATTATATTATATTATATTATATTATATTATATTATATTATATTATATTATATTATATTATACCGGGTCTTATAGTAAAATAAGACCCTGTCTTATATTAATTTTCGCATTAGAGTTGATTGTCCGGCTAGATCTTACTTTCGGGGAAACATGGTATTTTTGTACATGTTTGAAATTTTCTATCATGAGTTTAAAAAACAAAAAAGTGGACCAAACCTGGCAATGCTTCAAGATACCTCAAGGAGAATAATGCAAATCCATTTTGAAGACATGTACCTTCTTCAGAGACCTCAGAAGTTTCCCATTGATATCATTCCAACAAATATGAGTTCACAGTTGAAAGGCACATGACAAAACAAGGTTTCAAGACCAAGAGTCAGCAGAAAAAGCTGTAGAGCGAACATAAATATATTTAAGATGTTTAAAGACATTAAGTAGATCATTGAAAACATGAAAAAGGATTAAGAAACCATTTTTAAAAAAGAGCAGGATAATTCTATCAATAACAGCTTAAGTTGTTTCAGACTAACCTTCCCACTAAAAAACTATTAGGAAATCTGTTTGAAGGCATTAGAGATCTACCATGTCAATGTGAAAACATAGGGCAAAGATCTGGACGGAAGGGAAGTCCAAAGAGGTGAGTCCAGCATTTGAAGCTGCTTTTCCCTCAAGGCAATTGCCAAATCCAAGAGAAGTGCATTAGTTTTTGACAGTTAGACAGTTTCTAGGAATAGGACCTGTTAAAGAAGAGGTATTTATGCTAGCCGTTCACTTGGGATCTGGAAGGCCATCAGTTTTGAAATCTTTTAGTCTCAGGATCCTTAGGACATCTGTTCGAAGAGCTTTTAATCTCAGGATCCCTTTACAATCTTAAAAATTATTTAGGATCCCAAAGAAAGTTTGTTTTTGTGGATTATATCTATCAATATTTACCTACCAAAAATTAAAACTCAGAATTAAAATATTTCTAAAATATTATTGTATAATGCTTACTATAAAAATGGCTTTTAAATATTTACTTTTAAAATATCAATAATCAACAGATTACATGTTGACATAAATATTTTATGAAAATAGCTATATTTTCCAAGACAAAGAAAAAAAATTATTAAAAGTGGCTTTGTTATACATTTTTGCAGTCTCTTTAAAGTCTGGCTTAATAAAAGACAGTTGGATTCTCATCTCTGCTTTTATGTGCAATCTGTTGTGATATATTGTTTTGCTTGAAATATATGAAGAAAATATGACCTTACACAGATATGTAAGTAGAAAAGAGTGGAGTATTTTAGTAGCTTTTACAGGTAATTGAGGATACATTTCTTTGATACTGCACCAAAATGCAGTCCGTGGTAGTTTCTTCAAGCTTTGTTGAAATATAGAATCTGAAATCATATCAATGATCTTTTCATACTCTCATACTTTAAAATAAATTGAACTATCTTGCATTTTAAATAATCTTTTATCTACGGGGTCTGACAAGTAAGTTCGTGAACTTGTTGCAACAATGTCACTAACGTTTTTTGATATCAGAGGAATTATTCATTATGAATTTGTACTAACTGGACAAACATGTAACCAAGTTCACTATTTTGAAGTGCTGGAAAGGCTATGGGAAAAAGACAAAAATGACCTGAACTTTTTGCCAAAAATCCATGGCTCTTGCATCACGACAGTGCACCAGCTCACACGGCACTGTCTGTGAGGGAGTTTTCAGCCAGTAAACAAATAAGTGTATTGGAACACCCTCCCTACTCACCTGATCTGGCTCCCAATGACTTCTTTCTTTACCCAAAGATAAAGGAAATATTGAAAGGAAGACATTTGGATGACATTCAGGACATCTAGAGTAATACGATGAGAGCTCTGATGGCCATTCCAGAAAAAGAGTTCCAAAATTACATTGAAGGGTGAACTGAGTGTTGACATCAGTGCATAGCTTCCCAAGGGGAGTACTTCGAAGGTGACCATAGTGACATTCAGCAATGAGGTATGTAGCACTTTTTATAGGATGAGTTCACAAACTTAATTGTCTGACCTCGAAAGAGTAAATAAAAGTGAGTTTAAGTTCATTGGTTTAAGTAGAACATGTCTTTTTGAGTTATTTATAATAAATATAACATTTATATTTTACATGATTTACAAAAATAAGTCCATTTTAATACTTGAATTTGATGTCTATGAAATATGTTTCTAGAGGTTATAAAATGTCTTCATAAATTTTGCATACTAAAGAATGCTAGTTGCTGAATTCTTAATTTTCATTAAAAATTGAGGTTTTAACAAGCCCACACCAAAACACATTATAATTAAATGTCAAAGGTTACAGACAGAATTCTAAAAGGAGCAAGAGAAAAGTAGTTAGTTACCTACAAGGCAGCACCATAAGGTTGTCAGCTGATTTCTCAACAGAAATTTTGCAGGCCAGAAGGGATTGGCAGGAAATATTCAACATGATGAAAAGCAAGGAACTACAACCAAGACTACTCTACCCAGCAAGGCTATCATTTAGAATTGAAGGACAAATAAAGAGCTTCCTAGACAAGAAAAAGCTAAAGGAGTTCATCAACACCAAACCAGTATTACAAGGAACGTTAAAGGGACTTCTTTATAATGGAAAAAAATTAAAAATATGAATAATAAAGTGGCAATAACTATGTATCTATGAACCATTACTTTAAATGTAAATGAATTAAATGCTCTAATCAAAAGACAGAGCATGGCTGAATGGATAAGAAAACAAGAACCATACATATGCTGCCTACAAGAGAATCACTTCAGACTGAAAGACACACATAGATTGAAAGTAAAGAAATGGAAAAAGATATTTCATGAAAATGGAAACAAACAAAAAATCTTGGGTAGCAATACTTATACCAGACAAAATAGACTTTAAAACAAAGGCTATAACAAGAGACAAAGAAAAACTTTATGTTCCCTTGTACATTCCCTTGTATGTACTGCTTCTGGGTATTTATCCAAAGGAACTGAAAATGCTACTTCAAGGGAACACATGCATCCATATGTGTTCATTGCAGCACTATTTATAGTAGCCAAGATATGGAGGCAACCTGGGTGTCCCTGAATGGATGACTGAATAATAAAGAAGTGGTACATATATACAATGGAATATTACTCAGCCATAACAAAAGAATTAAATTTTGTCATCTGCAACAACATGGAAGGACATAGAGGGTATTGTGCTGAGTGTAGGAAGTCAGACAGAGAAAGACAAATGTCATGATTTCACTTATAAGTGGAATCTAAAGAACAAAATAAAAAAAACAAAAAAAAAACAAACTCAAAGATACAGAGAACATTTTGATGGTTGCCAGATGAGAGGTGGGGTTAGGGGTGAGAGAAAAAGGGATTAAGAAATACAAATTGGTTGCCACAAAGTAGTCATGGGGATGCAGGGTATAGCATAAGGAATATAGTCGATAATATTATAATAACTATGTATGGTGTCAGATGGGTATTAAATTTATCGGGGTGATAGAGGGAAGGGAGTGTTGGGGGGCAGGGTGAAAAAGGTGAATGGATTAAGAAGTACAAGTTGGTAGTTACAAAATAGTCATGGAGATGTAAAGTAACGCATAGAGAATATAGTCAATAATATGGTAAAAACAGTGGGTAGTGCCACGTGTGTACTAGACTAGTCAAGGGGATCACTTCTTAAATTATATCAATGTCCAACCACTATGCTGTACACCTGAAGTTAACATAAAATAATATTGAATGTCAACTCTAATTGATAATTTTAAAAGGGGGGAAAGGTGAAGGGGAATAAAAAAAAAAAGTGGTCAACAGAAAAAAACATTGAGGTTTTAATGTTTAAAAATCTCAATATAAATAGGAATAACTTTGTGGTGTTCCAGAAAGGCCCATGGAACACCTCAAAAATTTCCTTTTATGTTAAATTGCATGGAAAGCATTGTAATATAAGTGATTTAAAAAACTTCTATGGTTTATTGTATGGGTAAACAATGGTTGTAAATTAAATGAATTGTCATGGCTATGGGAAACCCAAGATGGGAGTTTGTTTCTTCCAAGCTACCTGGCAAACCCCATTTTTCAGCTTTTCATTCCTTTATGCTTCATTTAAGCTGGACTTAAATTAGATGAAGAAAGTTATGAGCTGACATTACTGAAAGGAGATATCTTACATTATTGGCAATGTTTGATAAAGTCACTTCAAGAAAATGTGAAGTATATCTCAAACTAAAAAGCTTTTGTACAGCAACAGAAATCATCAACAAAACAAAGAAGAACAGCCAACCAAATGGGAGAAGATATTTGCAAACAACACCTCTAATAAAGGGCTGACATCCAAAATACATAAAGAACGCATACAACTCAACAACAAAAAACCAAACAATCCAATGAAAAAATAGGCAGATGTGAACAGACATTTCTCCCAAGAAAACATATTAATGGCCAACAGATATATGAAAAGATCTCAACTTCACTAGTTATTAGGGAAATACAAACTAACATCATAATGATATACCACCTCACACCTGTTAGGATGTCTATTATCAACAAGACAAGTAATGACAAGTGTTGGAGAGGTTGTGGGGAAAAAGACACCCTCATACATTGCTGATGAGAAGTAAATTAGTACAGCCACTACGGAAAACGTTACGGAACTTCCTCCAAAAATTAAGAATAGAATTACCATATGACTCAGCAACCCCTCTTCTGGATATCTACCCGAAAAATTTTAAAACATTTATTCATCAAGATTACGTACCCCTATGTCCATTGCAGCACTACTCACAGTGGCCATGACGTGGAAACAACCAGTGTCCTTTGATAGATGATTGGATAAAGAAAATGTGGTACATACATACAATGGAATATTACTTAGTCATAAGAGAAGATGAAATTCTGCCATTTGTGACAATATGGATGAATCTTGAAAATATCATGCTAAGCAAAATAATTCAGATAGAAAAAGTCGAGAACCGTATGACTTCACTCATACGTTGAATATAAAACTGAAAGCGACAAACAAACAAAAACTCATAGGCACAGACAACAATACAGTGGTTACCAGTGGGAAAGGAGGGTGGGAGGAGGTAGAAAAGGGTAAAGGGGGGTCAAACATATGGTGACAGAAGGAGATTGGACTTTAGATGGTGAACACACAATGCAATATACAGATATTATAGATGTAATATACAGATGTATTATAGAATTTCACACTTAAAAAAAAGAATTGTACACTTGAAAACCTATATAATTTTGTTAACCAATGTCACCCCAATAAATTTAATTTAAAAAAAAAGAAAATGCCTAGTAGGTAACCACTTCCTTTTCACAGCAAGCTCCCAAGAGCCAAAAGACTTTAAAGATCGTTAATTGCCACTTGGAAATTTTGTTTATTGGGAAAGACTTCAAATAAAAGACACTCTCCAACCTCGTCCCTTGGAAGGGACGTTTTCAGGCACCTAACCATGAATGGACATTTCCCCCGTCTCTGACACTTGCCTCCAACTGCAATGGACATCAAAGACTCCTCTAGGATGAGAAGCTGTTGACTCAGAGATAGACAGCTATCCCAAGACACTGATATTGGACTCAGAATCCTTTTTTGTTTGTCTTTACCTGTCTGCTAATGATATTGTTCTTTGGGATTTTCTATATAGTCTGTTTATGATTACTGAACATGTATGAGATAACTGTTAGTACTCTGTTCATGGTTTGTGTAAATGTTACACTAGGTGCCAAATACAGAAAATGAGACAGAAGACAAAACTTAGATCATGATAGTTCACTGGAGAAAAATGATCCAGTGTTTTTTTCCAACTATGGCCATAAGACCTGATTGCCTTCCATTTGCCTGCCCAGCCCATTTGGGGAAAATTCAGCCTCAACTCACATCCCATGGTTATGGTATTGTCCCATCCCCAATGGTCAACAAGATGATGTTGACACTGAGAGTTCCTAGGAATACGCCTTCTTAGTGAGACCACACTATCTGACCAACAGTTTGGTCATCAATGCAGCCTTTGCAGTGATTTATGACCAAAGCGGGGGATATTGGATGAAAAGAGTTTCTAAGGTAAGTAACCTCACAGAGTGATCTGATCATAAATTCCTGACTGGGCAGGTCATCGTGGGTAGTTATGCCTCAGGCATGTAACTTCTTTAGTAAAAAGGTTTATCTTTTCCTTATACAAGCTTTGTCCATTGTTTCTGTCCATCTAGGTTAACATGCTTCTGAAATGCCTCTTTTTCAAAGTAACCACGCTCAAGAGAGTACATAATCTTGTTAACTAACCTGTAATCCAATTCCCACCCTGCTGGCCCCCACCTCCATGTAATCTTCCTTATGTTCCCTCCTTAATTTCAAATGCATAAAAGAAACTGCAAAACTCATTCTCTGGAGCATTTGACATTGTATTTCCTGACATTATCATCAATTTCAGCTGAAATAAACTCTTATAAAAATTCTCCACAGGTTTGGAGTTTTCTTACGTTGACAATGTCTACGTACACAGAAATCACATTTTCCCAACTAAACAAGTAAGAAAAGTTAATGTCAATTTAAAAAGTATACCAAAGTGTACATAGTTTATCAAAATCCTTCTGTAGGGTACATGAGCAAAAAAGTTTGAAAGCCACTTCTCTAGATGACCTGGCTTCAGGACAGCATAGTATCTTAGGAACTCCCTTCCCATAATATTTGCCTTGAAATATTTACTCATTTTTAAGGATTTTTCCCCCCAAGATTTCCTACTACACTGAACTGCATGATCTAGTCAATCAACTTCGGGTTGGTTCTCTTCCTTTTCCTGCTCCAATGAAATTCTCTTCCCTTTCCCAAACTCCATTCCAGTCACCCTAAAAGCCAAGGCCCTCTCAGCCTGGTAGAGCTCTGAGCTGCCATGAAACTTTAAATGATTAGTGACTCCATGACTTCTGTAATTGAGAATGAAATTTTATCACCATTATCTGAATCATTTAATTGAAAAATATTAGTACCTTGGATCATTCAGCCAGACATTAGTACCTTGGATCATTCAGGTTTAGGTCATTCACAGACACAAAGATACACACACACACACACACACACACACACACACACACACAGCTCAAAAGATACAAGAAAACACTCCCTCTTTTTGGTGTCTTTGTGTCTATAATTGACCTTAACCTAATGACTGGCTTTGACCTCCAAGCGAGTGTCTGAAGGCACCATGTAATCAGAGACCTCCATCAATAGAGTCACTCTGGTTTAATGTTCCTCAATGGCTTCAAATAGCACTTACAATAAAATGCAATATCTCAATGCCCCTTTTGGACTGTGCCAAGATGATCTCACTGTCTTCCGCTGAGGCCTCTCTCCTCTTTTCCTTCTTCACTGAACATAGTCACCCTATCTTCTTTCAGTGCAGTTCTCTTCTGCCCCAGGATCTTTGCCTTCAAGTTCCCTTGCCTGCACTATTCTTCTCCATAATTCTTCAAGTGAGTAGCTGCCTCTCTCTCCAGGTCTGACATATTTTGACAATATGTCAGATGTAAGATGTAAGATATCTGCCCGAGGGCCCACCAAAAACAATTCTTGACATCCATTCTGAAGAAATAGGCATATAGTGCCCAGCAATTTATACAAAAGGATGTTTATTGCAGCATTTTTAGGAGTAAAAACTTGTTAAGAATTTAAATATCCTTCAAGAGAGGAATATTTAAATGGTGGTACATATGCTGCTGTTAAAAAGAATGAGGTAGTTAAGTAAGTCTTGCCATGGATGGAGGAGCATGCTATGTTGGATGTGTAAAAAGAAAGTCATAGGACATGATGGAATACGTGTTCCCATTTATGTAAGTAAAACAAAGCCACAACACCCATGTCAATATAGAAAAAATTCCAGAAGGCCTCACACCAACCAGGAATTGAAGGATAGTGGAAGAGGGACATCACTCTTTTCACCACTCATTCTTAATCTGTGTGAATATTTTAATTTAGAGTAACTGTGTGCTTATATACTAACTTAACATTTTTTTAAATCTCTTAAATGTTGAAGTAAATTTGAGGAAGAGAAACTATTTACAAATTGGTATCATGCTAATAAAACACAATCTTTCAAAGAGATAACAAAGATTTGAGGCAACTTCTCTGGCACCTTCTTTGAGCTGAGCAGTTAAGAGAGGAGTTAGTGCTTTGAGGCTGGAATTCACAGTCAGATGCTTATCGTCCAGGCCTGGATCACATCTTCTCACAGGCTGACTTTATGACCTAGCCTTGAAAGTTGTTTTATGGTGCAGGCCGGTTCACCATGCCCATGGGTGTCATCATGGTTAGACATGCTTTATTTCTCCTGGTGGAGGAGTCCCAGCCAAGGGGAAGCTTGTTATGCCAGTGCCCTAGGAGAAGGGCTAGAAAGACAGAGAAAATGGAAGTTGAAGAATAAATGAATCAGGAGAGTGAAGAAGGCAAATAGAAGAAGAGAGAACCTCAGGAGATGGGAGAGGGAACAGGAGAGGAGGGGAGATGAAAGAGAGGAGAGAATAATAGCTAACACTTATTGAATGTTTAGTATGTGATAATCATTCTAACCACTGAACATGTTTTATTTCATCTTCTCTAATGAGGGTGATTGTATTATTATCTCTGTTTTACTGCTGAGGAAAAGGGGGCACAGGCACAGAGATTTAAACTTTTCCAAGGTCACTCAGCTTGTAAGTTCTGAAGCAAAAATTCAAACTTAAGTTGTCTGATGCCAGAGCACCTGTTCTTATTTCTGGAATTTTTTTTATTTTTATTTTTATTTTTTTTAAAGAAAAGCACTTGTGACAGAGAGAGGAAGAAAGGGAAAAAAGTGAAGGGTAAAAGAATGGAAGAGGGAGAAAGAATGCAAACTCAGTCTAATGGTGACTACTGTTTTAAGTTCTAAGCCACGTAGGAGGGGATAATAAACATACACTATAGGTTATTTCTGAACAGTTTCTATTTGGGAATGTTTTGTTTTCCTGCCTCATTCAATATAGATAAACCAAGGTGTCTATTACTACATAACAAATTATCCCCAAACTTAGTAGCTTAAAACAACAAACTTTTGTTATCTCACACAGTTTCTGAGTGTTAGGAATCCAGGAGCTGCTAATATGGGTGCTTCTGGCTCGAGGTTTCTTATGAGATTACAGTCAAGATGACAGCCAGGCTGCAGTCATCTGAAGGCTTGAGTCGGACTAGAGGATCATTCACATTGGCTAGAGACAGTAGCTCCTTGCCACACGGGCCTCTCCATAAGGCTGCATGAGCGTACTTACAACATGGCAGACAGCTGGATTCCAACAGAGTGATCCAAGAGAACAAGGTAGGAACCACAATATCTTTTATGACCTAGCCTTGAAAGTCACAAACCGTCACTCCTGCCATAGTCTATTGGCTACACAGAACATCTCTGATACAAGATGAGAGGGGACTACAGAGAGGCTTACGTATCAGAAGGTAGGGATCACTCAGGGCCATCCTAGAGGCAAAAAATGAGTTTCTGATAAACAATTTCTTCTCTAGTCACCTACAAGGACTCAATAACTAGTCTTGCCAAACTTCTCCAGGAGGCTTATCGCCCAGCAGTTTCTCTCCTAGGTATATGTGATGGAGATACTTATGAGAAAGACTATCCCTTGAAGCATTGTTTATAATAGCCAAAAAATGGCAATAGCCCAAATGCAATTAAACAAATGAATACATAGTATATTGTGCTATGTTTATATGATAGAATACTCCACAGCAATGAATAAACCAACTGCAGCCATGTACAACAACCTAGATGAATCTTACAATGTTGAGCAAAAGAAACCAGGCCAATATACATATACTGGATTAATTCCCACTTATATAAAGCTCAAAAACAGGCAAAACTAACTACTGTGTTTAGGGATGCCTACTTAAGGAGTGAAAGTATAAAGAAAGCAAGGAAATACTTAGCATAGAAGGGATGCAGTTACCTTTAGGGATAAAGGAAGGGCCAGGATGGGGCTTCTGGCAAAGTTCTGTTTCTTAACCTGAGTACTGATCATAAGTGTTTCCTTTTAAATAATACTTTAAGATGTACATTTATATTTTATGCACTTTTCTGTATATTTGCCATATTCCACAATAAAAAAGCTTTTAAAATTATCTTTGGAATGGTTTTAGGGATAGATTCTGTGTTGAATGCTCTAAGATCCTGTTTCAGTAAACAAGTAATCAACAATGATTATAACAATAATTAGTCTAAATCTGCACAATG
This sequence comes from Rhinolophus sinicus, assembly GCF_036562045.2. Taxonomy (NCBI): domain Eukaryota; kingdom Metazoa; phylum Chordata; class Mammalia; order Chiroptera; family Rhinolophidae; genus Rhinolophus; species Rhinolophus sinicus. The sequence continues at coordinate 64,159,502 of NC_133755.1, read as the reverse complement.
AGAGCTGTTCCTGTATCAACGTGGGTAATAGGAATTTGCAGTGAGCATAAAAGGTGTGTGGAAGCTTTCCCTAAGATCAATGACACACACAGAATCCTGCCCTGCGGTACCCATGCTGGAGCTTCCCATTTGGACCCTGGGAGTTTAACCCATATTGTGGTAACCTCTGAACTTCTACTAGAAACCTTGGTCCCGGAGGAATTTCAGTCTGGTGTTCCCTCATGGGTTGTCCCCACGCCCATCCTTCTTTGCCTGCTCCCTCGTACCCCTTCCTTTTCTAGCTTTCTGAATTTCTTTTGTTAAGCTGACAGAAGCCATAATTGAACCCACTGACAAGAGCTGGACTACGCTTTTTCTCCCTCTTTTCTTTCTTTCTTTCTCTCTTTTTTTTTTCCTTTGCAATTTACAATGAGACTTTCAAGTTCATTACTGCCAATGGTCTTGGTCAGGATCCAGAGGCTGGTGGCAGAAGCTTATTATCCAGCCTCAGGGACAGTGAGAGCTGGCCAGCAGCTTCAGTCATTCTGAAGCAGTCATGTCCAATTAGAAGAAACATTAGGCACTTTCCTTCTGGAGCCCCATTAACAAATTAGTCCTACCACAAACTGAGAGGGACTGGATGGGACCAAATACCTTTTGACCACAGGGTAATTTGATAATTTGGAGAAGAAACAGCGCAGAACACGTGTGTGTGTGTGTGTGTGTGTGTGTGTGTGTGTAGTGCACACACATGCGTAAACACGAATGTTGGAGATAGTGGATGGCAGGTAGCTGGGAGGAGGATTTGATCCCTTATTCCTGTGCCACTCAGAAATGAAACCTTTCGAATACTGAGCAGCGCCTGTTATTGGGTGAAAGTAGTCAGGGAATAGGGGAGAATGGCAGTCTTTTCTGAAGTCAGTATTTCACCCCTGGTTGAGTTTGCTGGTTTGGAGGAGCTGTTCCACATGCTCTCAGCCAGGACATTGCATTCCTATACATTTTTTGCAAGTTTTCATTCCAGGAAGATCACAGTGAAGAGAGCCAGGAAACCTATGCCTCATGTATCTGCTGTGGTAAAATAATTTTAACTCACTATTTTAAAGTTAAGTTTTATCAACTGACAGTCATTGGCGCCAATTCAACACCAATAGGAATCCCCAATTTTGGGTGTGGTGAAGGGGGAAATTATAAGAGTTGACTCTGAGAAGTCTCTGTTCAGCAATGGCTGCTAGGCTCTATTTTTAAATTTGAGCCTAATTACACATCAGGAGCCCTTCTCAATAGGTGCCTTCATTCTCAAGGTCGATAGTTTTCAACATATTGGTTATAAATGGCTTGCTGAGGGAAAAGTACTAATTAGACCTCTGAGATTTTTAAAAGTCTGCCTGAATCTTATTTATTTATTTATTTATTTATTTATTTATTTATTTATTGTCAAGGAAACAATTACATTGAAATTATCATTGCAAATTCAAATCTCCATTTTAGGTTCATTTGCAATCAAGCAAAAGACTAGAGTAAGGCCTCTAAAAAGGAGAACAGGAAAGGAAAATGAGGTAAAAAGGAAAAGATGTTACAGGTTAGAAAACCATTTCTGTTTTTGATCTAGAACTGAAGAACTAAGAAATCTAGAAGTAGAGAACCACAGAGAATACTCATACTGTCTCTCTTTCCATGACAGTTTATTAATCCTGGAATTTCCCATTTGGAAGATTCTTAGAGATTTTTTGCCAAATCCCATTCAATGCATGAGTGTTCTTTTTGTTTGTGATAGATCCTGTTGATATAAACAGTATTGATCCTATAGATATAAACAAGTCAATTCAATGAAGAAAGGAAAGTCTTTTTAACAAATGGCACTGGAACAACTGCATATTTTTTAAGGAAAAAAAATGAACCCCAACCCCACTCCATACATAAACTTAATATGAGATGGATCACAGATCAAACATGAGATCCTATAAGGGTCTTATGAACAACTTCATACCAATGTAATAAAAAAAACCTAGACAAAATGGATATATTCCTTCAAAAACATAACTTACTAAAACTGACACAAGGGGGAATAAAACTTTAAATAGCTCCATATCTGTAAAATATGCTGAATTTGTAATTAAAACCCAGAAATAAATCTCCAGGCCCAGATGACTTCACTGGTGAATTCTATCAAACATTAAAGAGAAATAATACCAGCCATATACAAACTGCCCCCCGCCAAAAAAGATGAAACACTTCTCAATTTGTTTTATGAATCCAATGTAACCCTGATGCTAAAACCTCAATAAATGCAAAAAAAAAAAAGTATTTGACAAAATTCAACATGCTTTCACAAAGCTCTCAGCATACTAACAGAAGGGAACTTCCTCAAACTGATTGAAAGAATTGCAAAACTTACTGCTAATATCATAGTTAATGGTGAAATATTAAGCCATTTTTTCACTAAGTCTAAGAACAAAACTAATACATCTGCTTTTATCAGTTTTATGCATAATTGTGGCACTAAAAAGAAATAAAAGGCAGAGGGGCTGGAAAGGAAAAACTGAAGCTGTCAGTCTTCGCAGACAACTTAACTGTGTACATAGAAAAGCTGATGGGATTATATAGATGATGTATTATGGAACAGTATACTTGAAACCTATATAATTTTACTGATCATTGTCACCCCAAAATAAATTTAATTAAAAAAATAAATAATAAAGCTTTAAAAAAAGAAAACCTAATGGGAATCTATTGTGAGGCAGGGTGTCTGCACAAGAACGCAGGATATGGTGAGGCCAAAAAGCAACACCAATGGAGCCATGGATAGGGGGTTCATACCACTATATTCTCACTGGCAGCTGGGTTGGAGACACAGGAAGCAGGGGGCCGCACGATCCGCAACCTGCCGTCCACTTCTCTGCCAACCAACCAAGCCCCCAACTCAGCCACGGCAGTTATATTAGTGGCCAGTGCATAACTGGTAACAGCTGATGGCCAACCAGCCACAGCGGATGGCCATCTGATTACCGAGCCAGCACCTTTCCACGTGAAGCCAAGAGCCTGGAAACTACTCTCTGGAACTTCAACCCCACACTACAGAATAACCACTAGATTTTAAGGGAATTTAGCAAGGTTGCACAATAAGGTCAATTTACAAAATAAGGTCAATTTACAAAAAAAATAACTGTATTTTTATATATTAGCAACAAGCAATTGGAAACTAAAAATTTTAAATGTACCATTTACAACAACATCAAAAAACATCAACTATCTACAATGAAATTTATAAAATATATGTAAGACTTTTACACTGAAAATAACAAAATATTGCTGAAATTAAAGGAGACCTAAAAAAATAGAGAGGTGAGTTTTTTCATGGAAAGAAGCCAAAATGTTATTGATATATGCACTCTCCAAATAAAACTGAATGGAGAGTCCAGAAATGAACCAACCTATATGTGAACAATTGATTTTCAATCAAAACGCCAAGTCAATTCATTTACTCATCAAGAAAGGAAAGTCTTTTTAACAAATGGCACTGGAACAAATGGTATATTTTTTAAGGAAGAAAAAAATGAACCCCACACCCAATCCCACCCCATAGCTAAAATTAATGTGAGATGGATCACAGATCAAACATAAAAGCCAAAACTTTAAAGCTTCCAGGGGAAAAAGAAAAAAAGCTATGCTAGGGTTAGCAAAGATTTCTTCAATATGACAGCAAAAATGTTAACTGTTAAAGAAGAAAGAAATAATTTTGACTTCATCAATACCTCTACTCTTTAAAGATAATAACAAGGCAAGCTGCAGAATGGGAGGAAATATTCACAATGCATATATATAACAAATGTCTTGAATCCCAATATAAAAAGAATCCATACAACTCAATAAGAAAAACAATGCAATTTTTAAAATGATCAATGTCTTGACCCGAAGGTTCACCAAAGAAAAAGTACAGATGACTAATAAGTACATGAAATTATGTTCAAAATCATGAGTTATCAAGGAAATGCTATGAAAAACATAATAATGGTGAAATTTTAAAAGGCTGATAACTACAAGAGTTGACAAGGATGTGAAATAATCAGAACCTCCCATATAAATCATGATAGGAGTGTAAAATAGTATAACCCCCTGTGAAAACCAGGTTGTGACTTTCTTATAAAAATTCCAAATTCACCGCTCTTAGATCCAGCAAATTCTATTTCTAGGTAGAAACATATCCATGAAATGACTTTCATATACAAGTAAATGTTCATAGTAGTGTTATTTATAACAGCCCAAAACTGGAAACAACCAAATGTCCATCAGGAGGTGAATAGATAAACAAACTGATATGAACTCGTTTATCTACACAATGAAATATTAATCAGCAATAAATTACAATGAACTGTCGACACGTGCAATAACATGGATACATCTCAAAAGAACCATGCTGAGTGAAAGAAGCCAGACAAAAAGAGTACACATTATGTATTCCTTTTATATGAACTTTTAAAAGAGACAAAACTGATACATGGTGACAGAAATCAGATCATGGGTAGCTGGGGTGACAGTGACTGTATAAGGTCTCGGGCTTCCATAGGGGATTCTTGCTCCTTATGGAATGAGTCCTGAATGAGATTTCCGGGCTGTGACAGGCCAAGGTAAAGCCACCTGGGGGGAGGCGGTAGAGAAGCAATGTCTGTTTAGCACCCTCCAAGTTGATTATTTCCATATTTAAGAACTCCCAAGTTTCCTTTCCTTCCTCCCTCTCGTCCTTCCTTTCTTCCTTTTCCATTTCTTTTTCTTTTTTTTATCCGACTGAAACCTGTGGGAAATGTTGGTATCCTCCTGAGCTGAAACCTTTTAAAATTTTTTTAATCTGATTTCAGAGAGGCATCTGTTGATCCCTTCATTGTCTGTGATGGAGCAAAATCTCAGACCCGTAATTATCTCTTCTCCTGGCAGGCCTTAAGATGAAACACACAGGAAGACCTGAGCGGATTCTTCTCAGATGCCACCTCTTAGCACTGGGCTTTGCGAGCCTGTTATTTGGGGCGCTGCAGAAGGCAAGGCCCTATCCCGCCAAGGATCAATGGGAAAATAAGCAGTTGCTCCTGAATAGACTGCGGTCTCCTGCAGTTGTCAGGCCTCCTTGGTAATGGCTATTTATCCCCACTTAATTGCTACGTGGGCTCCCCCTCATTCTGTACTGGCTGGCACTTCCCACCACTGCCACCCGGCCAAACTCAGGTCAGCCTGCAGAAGTGTGGAATGCCTGCCCAATGCCTCCTTTACAGAGGCTAAGAGAGGCCCACAGTGACCACAGCCAGGTTGATGGTGGTGCCACCTACACTGACTCTCTGCTGGTAATGTTGGCAGTGCCTGGTGACAGTGGTGTTGGCTCAGCCCTGGGATCTTGCCATGCTAAGCATCCAGGCAGTTTGTGGGGAGGCCTGAGGAGCAGGCAGTTCTCTTTGACAACAAACAAATTGAAACTGAAGAAGGTTTGTGTTCTTGGAAAGGGGAGAGCCCAGAGAACCTTGGAAAAAGGGAACTCCAAGCCCATCTATATCAGGACTTCTTGTTGTGTGGTAGGATAAATGGATACTCTGAAAAACAGAAAAAAAGAAATACTTTAGCACATATCAAAAATCCTACCCAAAATATTACAATCCAAACAAACCAAGTTTTATACAATAAGCACATTATATCACAAACAAATTTGACAAATTTAAACTAGCTTGAACTTGGAAAATCAAATACTATAATTCATAATTTCACCCAGTTTAAATAAAAGCTTAACATAAAAAAATAACAGTTTTGTTCATTTGTTTGGCTACCTCTTGGAGAGCTACGTACTCACATAACTTGCCATAGTAACGTTGGGAATCTCTGTGACTTGGCAGTGTTAGGCAAACCAGTTTCATTTTTGTTCCCATCTAGATTATGTGGCTGGTCTGCCTGGAGTCTCGTGTTGGGAAGATTATGTGATGCTCTCTGGGCTAGGCAGGAAAGAGGGTCAGGATCTATTGGTGAGGTGTGCTGGGGCTCTAGGGTGGCAGGTAATTGTGCCTGGGCCCTGTATCAGCTCACCCTGGTAAGATTGCCTGCTCTCAAGAGAATAAAACCCTTTCTCAAAGTCTTCTTGGGAAAAATACCTGTAGCCCAATTTTTGCACCCCAGAAAGTGGAGACCAAAACAACAGACTCTAAAACCTCATTGGTTAAGCTGCTCTCCAGTATTTCTGAGTAGATTTGGTCCAGGCCAGGAGGAAATGGGCAGCTCTATTGCAAAGCCATGTATTCAAACTACTCCTAAATAAATAAATAAATAAATAAATAAATAAATAAATAAATAAAGTTTTACCCCTTTGGGTAAAGTCCTCTGTGAAAGTTTTAGCTCTTAAATCAAAAAGAGCTTTAATTAATCAGAATTCCATTTTAATTCAACAAACATGTTTGCCTACTTACCTTTTACATAGGTAAAAGGAACTATGCTCAGTTCTATAAGGGATAAAATTTTAAAAGTCTAAGGCACAGTGCCAAGACCACTTAATAGGGAAAGAAGAGTCTTTCCAACTAATGATGCTGGGACTACTGAATATCCACATGCAAATAAATCAATTTGGACCTCTATTCACACCATATACAGAAATTTACTCCAAATGGATAAAGACCTAAATGTAAGAGCTAAAACTATAAAACTCTTAGAAGAAAGCATAGGTATAATTCTTCACAACCTTGAACTGGGCAATTATTTCTTTGATATGACACCAAAAGCACAAGCAACAAAAGACAAAGTAGATAAACTGGAGTTTATCAAAATTAAAACATTTTGCACTTCAAAGGATACCATCAAGAAAAGATGATTCACAAATGGGAGAGAATATTTTCACATTATATATCCGATAATAGTTTAGTATCCAGAATATATAAAGAACAATTACAACTCAACAATAAAAAGACAGATGACATAATTTTAAAATATTTGAATAGACATTTCTCCAAAGAAAAAATACTAATGGCCTACTAGCCCACAAAAAGTTGCTCAACATTAATAGTCATTAGAAAAATGCAAATCAAAACCACAGTGAGATACCACTTCATATCCACTAGAATGACTGTAATCAAGCAGATAAACAATAACAAGTATTGACAAGTATATGGAAAAATTGAAACCCTCATACAGTGCAGGTGGGACTGTAAGATGGTGCAGCCACTTTGAAAAAGTCTAACAATTCCTCAAAAAGTTAAACACAGAGTTTTAATATGACCTAGCAATTCCACTCCTTGGTACATACCCAAGAGAAATAAAAATGTATGTCCACACAAAAACTTGGACATGAATATTTATAGCTGCATTATTTATAACAGCTAAAACGTAGAAACAACCCAAATGTCCATCAACTGATGAGTGGGTAAATAAAATGTAGCATACCTAAACAAAAGAGTAGTATATAGCCATTAAAAAGAAATTTGATAGTGAAACATGCTACAACATAGATGAACCTTAAAAACATTATGCTAAATCAAAGAAGCTGGACACAAAAGACCACATATGATATGATTCCATTTATATGAAGTGTCCAGAATAGGCAAATCCATAGAAACAAAAAGAAGGTAGTAGTTGGCAGGGGCTGGAGTGCAGAAGAAATTATAAGTGACTACTAATGGGTACAGGATTTTTTTTTTGGGGGGGGGGGTTTATGACAATGTTCTGGATTTAGATAGTGATGATGGTTGCATAACTTTGTGAATATACTAAAATCCACTGAATTGTACACTTTAAAAGAGTGCATTCTATGGTATGTGAATTATATATAAATTTTTGTAAGTCTAAGGCACAGTTCTCACTCTCAACTAGCTGAAAATTTGCAGTGTTCAAATATTCCTGTTCAACACCATCTAATTAAAAATACTGTATGTTTTTATTTTCTGAAGTGGCCACAAATCACGTTATTTTTGATGAATTAATCAACTCATGACCTCCTACAAATAAAAATATAAATCAGTCTAGAAAACATATTGCATTAATTTTTCAGATTTTAATTAGTAAGAGTGTAGCATTTTACAATAAAAAAATTTTTCTTAACAACAAGAAAAATAATAGTCGTGTCAGTGGGCCTGGCTACCCCATCATTTGATGGTGCTTGAAGTGACTTTAAGACTCAAGCATAACAAGAAAGATGCTCATGTTTTTATTTGTTCATTCATTCCTCAAAACTCTATTGGTTATTATTATCTGCTGGGCCCTGGGGAGAGACTGTGAGTTCCCTCAAGGAGTTTCCTTAAGGCGCTCAGTGTCGAAGGTAAGAGGAAAACCTGTGAACAAATCCGTGTAGGACTGACAATACTATACTCGGGGCCGTCACAGAGCTATTATGTCTAGGCCCAGATGTGGCCCATCCCATGCAGCCATGTTTTTACACACAGGTATATGTAAGGGGCCCAGAAATAGCTCAGCATTTGACTGCATTTCCTCTCTCACCTCCAGCATTTTCTCCAAATTTATGTTATTGCTAAACATTAGTAACTGGCAGCACCATCCTGACCTCTACAATGTATTACAAGTTTTTAACTAATTGACAACCTATAGAAATCAGATTTCAAATGAAAAACAAAATGTCTAGCTTCTTTCAAAATTCTGGCGGTGCTGGCCCCATGTTCCAGCATACAACTCTCAGGTGGGTTGGAACAGTGCCTGGTCTTCCTCATCAGGGGTGAAGGTGAGCAAGGCCGTCCATAACGGGCTAGGACTGATGAGCTGGTGATGAGCTCAAGGGCTTCATTATACTATTCTCTCTAGTTTGTATTTCTAAACGGTCATACTAAAAAGTTAAAAGCAAACAAAAAATGGGGATGTGCTTTCTCCAATTGGCTACCGTCCCCACCCTGCTCTATTGTCATTGAGGCCGAATATTAGTTACTATTCACTGGGCTTGAGCTGCTCTTTTTCTTAGTAGTATTAAAAGTTAACTGACCTGGGGCCAGCCTGGTGGCTCAGGCGGTTAGAGCTCCATGCTCCTAACTCTGAAGGCTGCCGGTTCGATTCCCACATGGGCCAGTGGGTTCTCAACCACAAGGTTGCCAGTTCAATTCCTCGAGTCCTGCAAGGGATGGTGGGGTCCGCCCCCTGCAACTAAGATTGAACACCGGCACCTTGAGCTGAGCTGCCTCCCAGATGGCTCAGTTGGTTGGAGCGTGTCCTCTCAACCACAAGGTTGCCGGTTTTGTCGCCCGCAAGGGATGGGCTGCGCCCCCTGCAACTAGTAACAGCAACTGGACCTGGAGCTGAGCTGCGCCCTCCACAGCTAAGACTGAAAGGACAACAACTTGACTTGGAAAAAAGTCCTGGAAGTACACACTGTTCCCCAATAAAGTCCTGTTCCCCTTCCCCAATTAAAAAAATCATAAAAAAAAAAAAAAAATGTTAACTGACCTGTTTCTCACACCTCACCTGTTTGCCTCATCTTCCTCATTGACATTTGAATATAGTCTCTAAAAGTCTTAAGCAAAGGGCACAGCCTGGTGGCCACTAGCCAAACTTGGCCCAGAGATGTGTTTGGCCCAGTGATGTTTTTCTAAACAAGAGTTCAATGCCGTAGATGGGCATCACTTGTCACATCTCCCCAGTCCTCGCCTCCCACTATATTATTATTATCTGGCCTAATAAACGTCCATGTTCCTTACCTTGCTTGTATGCATCTGAATTTTAGGATCTAAGACAAGAGGGACAATAGTTGTATTCAGCACTTATGCAGGCATGCAGATTGGCGCTGCTAATCTTCCCGAGTCTTAAAATCCTGTCTGCCCATCGATTCCTTTCTATTATGAAGGTGACCAAACCTTCTATTTAGTGGTGTTTTGTGGAAGTGTTCTATTTGGGGAGTTTTAAAACAGCTCTTTATCTTTCTTAGCTTTGTATTACGTGACTAATTCTGTGTCATGGCTAATATTGTCATTAATATCCTCTCCATCTCTGACTATGTCAAATTGTTATTAAATGTCCAACAAAAGTGAGTAACTCATTCTGTGACCAAATATAGTTTATACTCAAAGAAATGCACATAGTAAATGATCACATTGAAGAATTCACAAGCTTCCTAATAAGTAAAAAATGCAGCCCAAAGTGGGTTTAAGGGATTATTATATCTCTATTAAATTGATTATAAAAATTAAAAAGGTAACATTATGTGATTATGAGGAAATAGGTACACTTACATATTGCTCCATGGATGCAAATTGGTTGGGTAAGTAACTTGCAAATGTTATAAGAGATGTGGTCACATAATTCTATTTGGGAAATATACTCCGAAAAAAGTAACCAAAACCAAAAGTTACAAACATACTTCTACTAGTGTCATTTATAAGAGAGAGAAAAATATCGACAAAATCAAATGATAAAAATAAGAATAAACTGAGAAGACTCTCATTTATTAACAAATAGAAAACTATAAATTTTTCAAATGACAATTATGTAGATTATGATCAGTATATAATGAGCATGTGGGAGGTAGGATAAGCTGAAAAAACAAAATGAAATAGCAAATAGGTGCACACTAATTTTATATAAATAAAAAAATAAGTGTAATCATTTAAAAGGATCAGAAGAGAACATACAGAGGTGAAAAGATTTGGGTTTGAAATTCATATATTTAAAATCTTCAATTTTAAAGAGAAAGATGGAATTGGGTTAGTGAAGCAGCTGAAGAACATGTAACATGTTTGATAGTGTTTTCATCATACATTAGATGAAGGGACAATGATGCAGAATATGCATGGAGGTGTACAGAAGGGTTTGAGGGAACAGGGCTATGATTAAAACATATAGAAGCTCACCGTCCCTGCTATTTATACAGACTAGGCACGAGCTTTGCTGGTGGATTGAATGTCTTAAGGCATATTTGCGGAATGGATCAAAAGCTGGAGGGTTGTCCCATACTGATTCTCATCCAGGAAATGGGCAGTGTGTTGATTCAGGCTCAACTTTGTAAGCTGCCCCTTGGTCAGGCTGAAGAAAGGCTTGATCCTTGCTGTGATACTTCAGACAGTGAATTACTTAGCTCTTGTCAAGCATGAGATAGCTGCTCTGGTGAGTCCCGGGGAATGCCAACTCTGTAAACACCATGTCCACTTTTCTAGACAAACCAACCCACCTTAAATCCTGGATGTTAATGTCTTTATGGTATGGCATACCATACTATATGAGGATAAGAAGAGTAGGTTCCAGAATTCTCCAACCATTGAGAATAGAAGTATGACAGTAAAGCTTATCACTGTCTTTTCACCATCTCAAATAAATTAGTATTACCATCTCAAATGATGGGTTGGGAAGGGGTAAATAATTATTAACAAAGAAGAGTTTGGGGCAGAAGAAAGAAATGAAGGATGAATTTTCTAATTTAACCATGAATTAATCTTTTTAAACAAATAAGGACTACTGGTAAATATTTGATAATTTTCCCAGGAGAAAATATAAACATGGAGATCTACTCTCAAGAATGTACTCATTAAAACATGATAATCAGCTCAATTTCTCTTTTGGAGCAATGTAAGGCAGACATATGCTCTATCTATACATCATCTCCCTTCGACATCAACACAATCTCATGAAGGAGAACCTACTACTAGCCCCATATTAAAAGAGAGGAAACAGAAGCTTATAACAGGTTAGTATCCAAAGTCACAGTTATCAGGGAGAGATCCAGATTTTGAACCTGCTCTCTGACTTAAAGCACATAACCATTTCTGTCTCCTGCTTTTCATTAACGTGCTAGTCGTCTCCGTAAAAAGTGCTGATGGCACAGGCATGAGGGAACAGTGAATTCTAACACTGGGGGCAGGTGAATGCCAAAAAGAGGTCTCAGAAAACTACAGAGAAGAGGTGACATTTGAACTGTGCCCTGGATAAGTTGCAGTGTGCCAGTAAGACAAAAGGAAAGGAAGTAGAGGAAGTGGCCTGGGCAAAGGCACAGGAATCTAGGGTTTCACTGGGAAGTGGTAATGTGCAAAAAGTGGGCAAGGGTGGAACAACAGGTTTTATTACAGAAAAAATTGTTGAACAACCAACATCTAGTCCATGTGATACATGACTGCTAGTACACATAACACCAACAAAGGATAAAAGTTATAGAAACAAATATACCAAAGCCTGAATCAAAGCACCCCACCATGTAAAACAACTACGAAATCTCTTTATTTGTTCTTTAATTATTTCTACGTGTTTGTCTTGTCAGCCCAACTCAATTGTAAACAGACTTCTCGGAAACAGTGAATGGTGCCACCATCATTTCTACAGTGCATAATCTACACAACTGTTCCTGCCCACCTGATTATGCTTAGTTTTATATGTGGAGGCTAAAAAGTTTTGCTGGCTTTGTGATACTCTGCTATAAAATCTCTGATGGAGTTTTCTAATGTCTCTGTTCCTAAGAATACAAAGAAACTTCCCACTTTTCAGAACAATCTGAAGCTATCCTACCACACTTTAAGTAGGCTACTATTGATTTAATTCATTAAGTAATTCATTTAATAAACATTATTTGAGTAACAACTACAGCCATGTGCCATATAATGATGTTTTGATCAACCAGAAACCACATATAAGATGGTAGTCCCACAAGATGATAATGGAGCTGAAAATTTCCTATCACCTAGTGACATCGTAGCCACCATAATGTTGTAGTGGCATGAATTTCTCATGTGTTTGTGGTGGTGATGGTCTAAACAAACCTACTGTGCTGCCAGTTGTAATAAGGTATAGTACATACATAAATTAGTGCAGTCACTATGGAAAACAGTATAGAGATTCCTCAAAAAATTTAAAAATGGAACTGTCTAATGACCCAACAATACCACTTCTGGGTATTTATTCAAAGAAAACAAAAACAATGATTCAAAAAGATGTATGCACCCCTATATTCACTGCAGCAGTATTTACAATAGCCAAGAGAGGGAAGCAACCTAAGCAACCACTGATAGAGGAATGGATAAAGAAGATGTGGTACATGTATACAGTGGATGTTACTCAACCATAAAAAAAAAATGAAATCTTGTCATTTGCGACAACATGGACCTAGAGGGTATTGTGCTAAGTGAAATAAGTCAGACAGAGAAAAACAAATAGCATATGATCTCACTTATATGTGGACTTTAAGAAAACAAAACCAATGAACGAACAAAACAAAATAGAAACATACGATAGCTCAAGAGAAGAAGCTGATGGTTGCCAAAGGAGAGAGGGGTGGGGGGTGGGTAAAAAGGAAAAAAAATTAATTAAATTTAAAATTAATTAGTTAATTAATTTGTAAATGCCTAGTTAGCTTTCCTCTTTCACCAGGGACCCACCAAGATGGGCCACATTCACACCAAGACCATGAAGAAGGCATCCCAGGTATTCATAGAGACACATTGCAACAAGACAGCGGGCTATGTCACACATCTGATGACGCGGATTCAGAGCGGCCCTGTGAGAGATGCCTCTATCAAGCTGCAGGAAGAAGAGAGAGAAAGGAGAGGTAATTAATTATGTTCCTGAGGTCTCAGACCTGGATCAGAAGATCACTGTTGGTCCCGACACTGAGGAAATGCTGAAACTCTTGGACTTCGGTGGTCTGTCCACCTTGCAGTCATTCAGCCTACAGTTGGGATGAATTTCCAAACACCATGTGGAGCCATTTGAATCTTTCCACTGTGCTGTAATAATTTCAATAAACCATCACCATACATAGGAAAAAAATTGCTCCTTCATATTTTTGCTAAAACTATTTTTTTAAGTATAACATATACACTTATGTACAGTACAGAATACTTGACAATGATAAATGACTGTTACTAGTTTATGTTTTTTCTATTCAATATTAACTCTTTATCATTATTTTAGAGTGTACTCTTTCTACTTATAAAAAAGCAAAGTTTGCTGTAAAACAATAGGCCACGTTACACTGACAGCACCTCATACACCTCATGTTTACTGAGTCTCCTGATGGCATCATTTTCTCTTGTGCTCGATTTAATCTCTGGTTGTTTTGTACAGTAACATGCTGCACATGCTTGTAGCCTAGGAACAGTAGGCTGTACCATACAGCCTAGGTGTGTAGTAGGTTTGTGTCAGTGCACTCTGTGATGTTTGCATAACAATGTAATCACCTAATGGCACATTTCTCAGAACGTTAAGTGGCATGTGATTATATGGGTCAGGCTCTGTACCCAAGCAATGGAAAGAATCAAACAAACAACAACAACAAAAGAAAAGACATGAGCTTGTCCTCATGAAGCTTAAAAAATCAAAGGGAAAAGGATCAAATATCTCTCTATTTTCTATCTGAAGTAACACATTAACCTCCCATAGCCTTTTTAAACTACTCACTTCAGTGAGTATCTACTTTCTCCTCTCTTTTATCTACAAAATGAGGTCAGGACGTAAATGATCTACATCTCATTAGCAACAAGCTACTCAACTAAACAAACATGGGAGGGGGACAGTTCATGATCAATAAACTTGGAAAGTAAGTCAAGTCATTCTCCATCTTTGACATTTACATTCACATTCATTTATTAAAGGGTCTGAAAAAGAGTTTTGCATCTCTGGCTAACCCAAAGTTTTCAAAATGATCTGACCATTATTTTCATAGATTTCTAACACTAACTTTAGGAAATACAGTTCTCAAAGTGTGAGCAAGCCATAAACATCCTACATTGGAATCACCTGGGGGTACTTTATCAAAATCTTGCAAAGAAACTTTCAAGGATTTAAGTTAACATTTTAGATCATTAATGCTTTACAGGCAGCAGTGAGTCAATGACCAGCAAGAACGGTCGCTGGTAAGCAGAAATGGGCAGGATTGAGTGTGAATAGTACCCTAAGAAACTTTGGGCTGGTGACAGTAGGACTGCATTTGGAGTCAGGCACCTAAATGCTGGTCCTGGCATCTCCTTGGGCTCATGGGTGATCTTGGGGAAGCCATTCCCCTCCTAGCACCATGTGTGAGGTTCAGAGTTTGGGAACAGACTGGATGGTACTGCCCTTCTGGGGCACTGTGGAAATGTATGAGGGCATTTTTTCTTGTCAGTCACTGGGAGTCACTACCAACATGGAGTGTGTAGGGACTATGAATGCTAGAAGTTTGCAGTGTTCAGGGTAGTTCCTCGCCTTTGAGAATTGCCCTGACTGTTGCACGATTTTCTGATGTTCCTCTGGATATTCAGGTAGGAGGTAAAAAGCTGCTACCTATTATCCTAACTTAGAACCAAATCCTAAACAGTACACAAATACTTTAATATGCATTGAAATTTCTGGAAATGCAACTATATTGTTAATCAAGAGAAGATTGTACTCCATATATTCAGAACTTTAACAAGAACTTTACTACAATTTTGGAAAATCACATCACCCATGTTAACAGTACACATAGGTTTTAATTAAATTGCCAATGTTACCTGCCTGTATCAGTCTTCACTTGTAGCTGTCACATTCCTGCCGACTCTGTGTATGGATTCATGTATCTGATTACTTAATTATGTCATCCAGAGCAATAAGACTTGAAATGCCAGTGTGCTATGAGGTAAGGAGATTGTGCCAGGATATATATCAACATGTTGCTTCCTTCATCAAGAAAGTGTTACTGTGAAAAAAAATGTCAACTAAACTAAATAGTGTGCTTAGTGATATAGCTGATTTTCATTTCTGGTATAAGCTCTTTATGTCATCATTGCACATAAATAATAGTTTATGTTTATGGAATATGATCTTTTTATAGTCATGTATGTAAGCAGCTTTATTATCAATGCATTTCATTTCGGTAAAAGAAAGGGGGCATAATTATTGGTTACAAAAAAAGAAAATTGAGTAAAACATATTTGATGATCGATGATCTTTGGGTCAAATGATTGCCAAGGGCAACATTGGATGGTGAGCTTTAGTTTGCCCATAGTATCATCAGCTGCCTCACCCAGTTTTCAACAAGACAGTTGAAAATTTCTCAAGTTTGCAATTGCCACTTTGGGATACCTCTTTTAACCAGAGCACGGTCCCTTAGCCTCACCTATGTAGAAAGTCTGGAGTGCCCTGCTAACGTTCTCTGAGGTCTTTTTCAGACTTTTTAAAAGCTTGTTTCTGTACCTTTAAAGTTTTGCAACTCTGTGCCTTGACCCATCTGTATGACTGGCCAACTCACAGAAAGAACCAATGCTGCTCTATGAAAGAAGCAATTCAGTGCCTCCTCCTACAAAACAAGGACAGTTCCCTCCTTTGCTCTGCTATCCCCTAAATATGTACTATATAATTGATGAGAGTAAAATTTCTTTGCTCTACACAGTCGATGCAATTCAGTCCAGCAGGGGTTAAACCTGGCTTCTTGTCTCTGCTGGGGAGCCAGGCGGATGGGGCTCCTCCTGTAACAGGCACAGATGCCACCATGCTTTGTTGATTACAATCTCCCACACCAAGGAAGCTTTGACTAGGTTTGACATAATCAGCTCACAGCCTCTGCCTGCATTCTTTCACAAACAGGCCATTTTCACATCTTTTTCATGGAATCCGACAAGCGGAAAAATAATTAATGTTACCTCAGCTCAACAATGACCCTGGCTCTGATTCGAAAAGAAGGCATGTTGCAAAAACTGCCCTTTAATTGAGAGTTGGGGGCAGACCCCACATACTCCTGTATCGGTTCTGCCTCCCTGGCCAAGGTTGATTAAGGCTTTCCTAAGATTGAAGACCCATGGTCACTGAGTACTACTAAGTTTCAGGTTCAAAGAGCTTCTGTGAAAGAATTCTGTTCATGGCATTTAGCAAGCCCAGACCTGTTGTGTCTGTCGGAGAATTCCAGATGGTACTGTTGGTTATTCCCATTTTATTGATAAAGACAAAGTGACTTTCTCTTTGCAGAAGACGCAAAATTAGAATCCACAACTATTTTTCAATGTTTCTTTTTTTTTTAAAGAAAACGCAAATGTATTTTATTATGGAAGTCTATTTACATGGTCATTTGCACATTTGTTGTGAATGGCACAGCCATTTTGAAAAATAATCTGGCAATTTCTCAAATGGTTAAATATAGAGTTACCTTTTGACCCAGCAATTCCACTCCTAGGAATTCTCCCAAGAGAATTCAAAACATATGTCCACACAAAAACTTGTACACAAACATTCATAGAAGTATTATTCATAATAGCAAGAAAGTAGAAACAACCCAAATGTCTCTCAGGTGACAAATGAATAAACAAATGTGGTCTATCCATACAATGGAATATTATTTGCTCATAAAAAGGAATGAAGCATTATACACCATATCATGGATGAATCTTGAAAACATTATGCTAAAAAACTAGTCACACATAAAAAAACTACTTATATGATTTCATTTATACAAAATGTCCAGAATGGTCATTTTAAAAGGTAGAAAGTCAGTAATTGCTCAGGGCTGGAAAGAACTGGGAAGTGGATAGGCCAGGGGTGCAGAGTTTCCTTTTCAAATGATGAAATATTCTAAACTTGATTGTGGTATTTGTTGCACAACTCTGTAAATATACTAAACATCATTGAATTGTGTGCTTTTTTTAAAGTGTGTAGTACACTAATATTTCTCCAGAAAAATGATTGTCAATTGTGGGCCAAGGACCCTAGTAATTCCCAAGATCTTTTTGGGGTGTCTGCGAGTCCTTACCTTTCCAACTACATATCCATGTGAGGCTGAATTTTTCTTTATATAATTCAGTAAAACAATATTATGCAACAGACTGAACAGAAAAAAGATGTGAGAAGAGAGCTATTTTTGATAAAGCCATGAAAAAGATTTTTTAAAATGTCTAAAGAAAAAAAAGTCTATACTTTCACTCTAGAAAATTTGGAAAATGAAAAAGTAGAAGAAAGACAGTAACTATTTCCATGTTCTAACCAAGCACACATAACCACTGCTAGCATTTTGGCACGTTTCCATCCTGCCTGTTTTCTGACTTCATGAGTTCCACGTCTTGTGAAGTGGTGAAGCTCTGGAAAGAGGCCCAGCTCTGTTGAGCAAGCCCTTTCCCTCTGTTGTTCCCTGATTCTCTTCAAAGTAAAATGGTCAGTTCCCACCTTGCTTGGAAGGGAGGGGAGAGGATCCCAATTATACCTGCCTCAAGGCCATGGTTATTTACTAATTACAAAAATAGCACATGGTCATTATAAAAAATATTGTGTGCACTTACACATGTGTACAAGTCTGTGTATCATCAATATATGAAGTACAAAACAGATGATCTTGAACTTCAGACCAAGGTGCCAGATGAGAACACACATCTTAAACGCTTCAGCCCCAAATTTCTTAAAATGACAGAAAAATCATAGCAAATGAGAGCAGATGCCAGAAGCAGGCCAGAAATTATGAAGAATTTCCAGAAGCCAAAATGCAGAGAGGAAACAGATAAGAAGAGAAACTCCAAATGCACTCAGGCAAAAAATACAGTGAGGAAAAACATATTCAAAGAAAATCAAACTTTAAGTAAAATAATAAAGATTTACAATATCATATCTGCAAGTCCAAAATCCAAAACATTCTCAACACAAGTTTCTTTCTAAGTTTTGCACAGACTCATTTGCAGCAAAACCTGACCTCAACTGATGTGAAGCTATCTTTAGACTTTATCTCACTTAGTGTGAATGTTCATTTTCTTTTTTTGTAAATAATAATAATAATGATAACAATAATGTATCTGATTACAGAGTGCTGCCCAGGTTTTGCTGAGAGTGTTTGCTCGAGCTGTAGTGCTGGAACAGTTCTGTATCCTGGTTGTGTTGTTGGCTCCTGCAATTTACAGAGGATAAAGTTTCATTGCGCTATTAACACACACACGAGTAGTTACAAAGCTAGTGAAATCTACATAAGGTCTGTACCTGAGTTTATTTTATTACACCAACCGTAACTTTCTGGCTTAGGCAATGAACTATGCTTAAGTAAGGTATTATCATGAAAGGAAGGTACGAATACACTAGAACTCTCTTTATTACTTTTATACCTTCTTCTGAATCTTACACCATTTTTTAAAAAATGTAAGCTATTAAAACGATAGTAATAGAATGATCATTGCAAAAATTCAGAAAGTGGTCACCTAAGGAGGGATGCAGGTGAATGGAAGCGATAAGAAATATAAAAATACAGAGAGTGCCAAAAAAATGTATACACATTTTAAGAAAGGAAAAAACTGTATTAAAATCACGCTGATGGTAACAACTTTGAGCACCTCTTGTAATTGCAGAAGTCAAATGTGACTTGTATGCATCTTCTGTTATCAGTATATATTGACTATTACAATTTTAATACAGTTTTTTCCTTTCTTAAAATGTGTATACATTTTTTTTGGCACCCTCTATAGATGTAAGTTACTAGTTATGTTGTTCTCGGTTCGGTGGTACGTTCATGGCTATTCATTGTCTTCCACTTCCTTCTATAGATGTAGACGTGGATGTAGATGTCGATAGAGATAGAGACAGAGATGTGGACGCAGATGGAGAAGGAGATGGAGCCGTAGACTTAGATGTAGACACAGAGGTAGACAAGGATGTAGATGTAGACACAGAGAGACAGAGATGTCACAGATAAATGCCCCTGCACATCAAAACAATATTTTAGTAGTTAATGAACAAAAATAATTTTAATAGAAAGTTTCAAAGCAGTATGTGTAACAGGAGGCCATTCATATTTAAAGAAAAAAATTCTTCTGTTTACATATGCACATGTATGTGTACAAATGCACAGAAAAAGCAAAAAGAATACAAGTCCAAAGATTAATAGTCAAAAAGCTCTGGTGCAAGTATTGGGATTATGTGTAGACAGGGGAAGGGGAAAAGTAATGGAGGAGGGCGAACTGGGACTTTCCCCTTTTACTCTTGATATTTTGCGTTTAATTTTGTGTTCAAAAGAATGTATTTGTATAAATTAGGCTTGGTTGCCTCACTGCCATCATACAGTATGTACTTTCTAAAATAGACACTTATTTTGCATATGGATTCACCTTCCTGCCCACGATGCTTCTACTAAAACTATCACCTGTGGACTTAAGAGTGCCTTATTCACCTTTACGCACATAGCATTGCTTCTGACCAAGAAACTTGTTTTATAGCAAATGAGGACAGCAATAGGCTTATGAGCATAGAATTCACACGTCCCCTATCTTTCTACAGGAGAGGCTTCGCAGAACAGTTGATGGCCTTTTGAGGACTCAGTTGCATCATCAACTGAGTGACAACACCTGGCAGGGCTAGAGCAATGCATGCTCTAATCAGTGACACATGCTGCTGTTCCTCCCATGACCAGGATTTCACAGGCCAGGGATCAAGGAGAGGACATGGGAGTGGCTCCTCTGTTGTCCCTGGATTCGTAGTCAGCATTTTGCTTCCCACCTCCAAAACTTTGGGCTCTGCTGGTCAAGAGGTCTTAGTCCCCAAAGGGGACTAAGCAGGGGACAGATGGGACACAGCAGGGGGTCCACTGATGTGGAGGTTGGGACTGCCACCTGGCCACCTTGGCTCCACACTCCAGTGACTCAACAGGCTAAGGGGTCACTGTACTGTTTGGGGTGATCGATCCTGACTCTCAAGAGAAAATCAGGCTGCAACCACACAATGGAGGTCAGGAGGAATATGCCTGGAATGCAGGGTCTCCCTGGGGTGTTTTAGGACTTCCATACGCTGTGATAAAATTCAATGGAAAACTACAACAGTCCAATTCAACCAAGTCTGCTAATGGCCCAGGCCCTTCTGGAAGAAAGTTTCAGGTCACCCTACCAGGCAAGAAACTTGGACCAACTAAGGTGCTTGCTAAGGGCAGATGGAATATGGAATGGGCAGTGGATAAACCAGAGCACAACCTGGCATAGGATTAAGAGAAGCTGGAGGAGATCTGGAGGGAGCTGACCCAGCTGTGTGCACTCGTGCTGCCATATTCTGATGGACAAACTAAATATTGAAACTCACTAGAACAGTGGTTCTCAAATTCTGGTAGGCATTCAAAAATCACTGGGAGAAGCTTGATAAAACTGCTGGGTCTAGAGGCCTCTCTCTAGGCTTCCTGCTCAAAACTTTCTTGGTAAGTTCAGGGTACCTTGTATTAAGTGCTCAGATGATTCTACACACAACAGCCAAAACCATTGTGTTGGAAGGTGGGTACTTTGAGAACCATTCACTCATGCCACATGGTTGCCCAGCTGTTCAATGTAATTATTCATTATACATGCCAAATGAATGATGCCCCTTAAAGCAAAACACCATAGACGATAACCTTTACAGTAGACCCCATGGGGGATATGTGCCTAGAATCCCCCAGTGGATGCCTGAAGCCTCAGATAGTACCGAACCCCATACATACTGTTTTTTTCTATATATACATACTTATGATAAAGTTTAATTTATAAATTAGGCACAGTAAAAGATTAACAATACTACTAATAAGATAGAACAAGTATAATAATATCCTGTCATAAAAGTTATGTGAATGTGGTCTTTCTCACTAGTACGAATTTCCTTTTCCTTCTTCACAGTTTCATAGATAGAAGATTCGTTCTCTCCAACCTCAGCATACAGTTTTATTTTTCTTATTAAGCAGAGAATGTTAACCTTTTCACTTAAAGGAGGCACTTTACAGCTTCTCTTGGCAAGTGCCAGCCAGCATTGCTATTCTTAGACTTTGGGGTCAGTATTAAGTAAAATAAGGGTTACTTGAACACAAGCACTGCGATACCAACACAGTTGATCTGATAACCGAGACGCCTACTAAGTGACTAAGGCTACTAAGAGACGAACTTGGTGGGGAGCATATACAGTGTGCAGACACTGGACAAAGGGATGATTTCATTTCCTGGGAGGGACAGCGCAGGAAGGCACGAGATTCCATCATGCTATACAGAACGGCATGCAGTTTAAAACTTATGAATCGTTTATTTCTGGAATTGTCTATTTAATATTTTTGGAACTCAGTTAACTGTGGGTACCTGAAACCACGGAGAGTGAAACCGCTGATAAGTGGAGCACTACTGTATGGTGCCCTAAAGTTTTGGAACTCATGAATTTCCCCAAGTCAGTCCTCGTGAATTGTGCGTCAATTTGTAAAATAGAAAAATAAATTTAAATTACATAGAAATAGTTCCCACTAGTAAAGGTATTTTATCCTGCTTATGATATTAAAGCTTTCAATGGCCATTAAATTATCTCCCTATCTTGGCAGAGTTGCTTATCTCTAGAGAGACTCCCTAAGAGGATAAGATTTCCCTGCTGTAGATGTGCAGATAGAGATGTGATTCAGAGGGATGTGTAAGAAAAGCTATTCTGTTTGTGCTCCATGGCTAGCTCCAAGAGCCTTGATGTCCTGTGCTGTATCCTGTCAAGGCTCGTAAGGGTGAGACCTATCCAGGGAGGCAGGAGGCTGGGTCTCTCCTGAAAGGCAAAACTGTTCCTGGCAACAGGAGGCTGGTGAAAAATTGGGTCCCTTCATGCAAGATAGCATTACTCCCAAGTCAGTGAGCTTGTTTTGTTCAAGTCTTTCTTCTAATAGTGGTAATAAATTTGTGATTATTTATCATCATCTTTTAAAGAAACAAGTATTGTTAGTGCTGCTTTTCCAAGGGACAAATTTTCACTGCCCAAAGACCTTCCTTCCACATTGTATTTCCATCTCTGGAAAGCTCCCTCCATCTAATCAAAATTCACCACACTCTAGAAATTCTCTAGGGCCTGACTCTATCATCCATCCGCGGTGACTGGCCGATTGGCTGATAGCTCAACTCTATGTAAATGATAGTAGATGGTAAATTAATAACAACAACAATTAATGTACAAAGCACAATGCTTCCTATGACATTAATACTAATCCTCACGACACCTCTGTGAGGTGGGTTGTATTGTCTCCATTTCAAAGATGAGAAAACTAAAACCAAGGGACCACAAAATTTGAAAGCAAAAGAAACAGGATTAGAATCAAGGACTGTCTGCTCCTAAATCCACTGCTGTGTGAGACTCCCCCAGTGAGCTGTTTATTCCTTGCTGCAAACTCCCCAACGCCTCCACCATACGCTTTGTACTAGGTACTTCTGGAAACCATAATCTCAAATCATTGTTTCCCAAATTTAGCTAATGATAAGAACTTATTAAAAATGCCGGCTCTGGAATCCCAGCCCAGACTGCTGAATTTGAGTCTTAACTACAGAGACCAGGGAAGCTGTACTTTACATCGTTTGTGAACAACTGTTACAATCCAAGGAGCACCTCATCTGTGGGATTTTAGGCAGGTGAGGTAATGCATTGGGGACAGATGAGGTACTCCTTAGATACCTCAAAATCCCACCTAATGCAATCATCCAGGGAACATTCTGGAAGTAAAGGAGGGAAATGAAAGTACAAGGGTGCAGTTTTCCCACCCTGAGGCTTGATCTTGGCTAAAGTTTCACAAATGACTAAATACAATAATGATTTTTTTCTTTGAATTATAAAGTCAGACTACTTGCTTTCGCATCCTGGCTCCCCGACTTCTAGAGTCTGTGAGCTTGAACAAATTACCTAACCTCTCTGTACCTCAGCTTTCCCGTCTATAACATGGGGCTACTAATCATAACTACCACCTAAGCATGTTGTCAGAATTAAATATGATACTTAAAATAGTGACAGTAGATAGTACGTATTCCACAAATGTTAGTTATCATAGTGTTACATAATAGTATCAGGTAGTATTAATAATGCTAACGTTCAACTTTATGTTATACTTATAGCTCAAAGGAATTTTCACCCATCTATTACTATTTTTAAAACTACCAGACATGAGCTTCTAAAATATGTTAGGTATTGTGTCAAGTGCTTTACATATATTTTAAAAATTGAGCAATTTAGACTCATAGAAAGTTGCAAAATTAGTACAGAGAAGCCCGTGTAGCCTTCCTCCATCTTTCTCCTATGATAACTTCTTATACACCTATACATATAATTTCTTTTTAAGATGAGACTTCCCAGATGAAGAAAGTGAAGCTGACAAGTCAAGCAACTTGCCAAAGGACAGACAAATTCAAGGTCTCCAACTAAAGAAAAATATTGCCCTTAATGTTGGGGGTTGGGAAGAGTAAGGGACAGAGAAGGGATGATCAGAAAATAGGGAATCCTCCTTTTCAAGAGGGCTGAGCACTCTCACTGACTAAATTATTTCCCTTTGTTAGAAAAGGCTACATATTTTATCACAGTTAATTCCTGAAAATAGCCCTATGAAGTAGCAGAGTAGATAATGTATTATTACAACCTCATATACGAGGAAAAAGGTGTTTAAACAATTTGTTTCAGGGTGCATGGCAGACTCAGATACAGTTGTCTTAAACATGTCCAGAGAAAATGGTTACAAAAACAAGTACAGAGTCTATTTTTTCATTCTGTATCCTTAGTACCACCAGAAAATAAATAAGCAAGCGAACTGTCATCTATAAACAAACAATTTGTGAGGAGAGCAGAAGTGCTGGCGTGCTAAATATGTGGAAACCTTTACCTATTTCCTTCTCAACTCCTCTGAAATGATAGAAACTTTTAATAAGACAACACACACGCAAACTCATGCTTTCAATCTCGAAGGCATAGCACAGGGACCCCAGAAAAGAAAGAAATAGTGCCAGCCTTTCAGTTGCCAAAAAACACCCCCAAAGAAGCATAAAAATGAATTTGGCTCCCTCTTTAAAGCCCATGGACCAAATTGGATTTACTGTTTGAGTGCAGGAAACTTTACCAAGATTATGGAAACAGAAAAGAATTCGAGATTAACACAGACTGTACATTTCAGTACAGGTGGCAGGACAATTAGAAATCTAGTTAAGCTACAGAAAATCTCCATAAATCTGGGAGGGATTTATGTCTTGGTGAGCTTTGGTGTAACCCATCATCAGATGCATGTTGCACTCGGTCTCCGAGCATCCAGACTCCCCAGGTGCGGGAGAGATGATGTAAAGGGAAAGAATAAAGAAGCGATTTTTCTCTGATCCGCCTTTTGTGTGGAGCAAACAAACAATTAGGTGCCTGCAAAAGGAACTGAGTGAGTCCCTGAATGCTGCCTCTCGTCAGTGCTTTTACAAGTTTCACATTTTCCTTTTAAAAGTAACTAAGAGCATTCCCACAAAATTTACAAAACAGCTACGAGAAAAGGAAAAAAAAAATGCTTAAAAGCAAAGACTTACCCTTGCTCATGGCTACTCTGGCCACCTCATTGACACAGTCTCCAAAATACTACTACTACTACTACTAATGATAATAATAATAATAATAATATGTTTTTCATTGACCAAGAATTGAGCAAAGATCTGCCTACTTGTCAAACCTATTCTGCTTCAACTATGCCAAATCAAGGATTGATTTTATCTATGATCTCGACCAACAGCACCTTTTGTAAAGTGCCAGAGAGTAAACATTTTAGGCTGGGGGTCAGGTGGTCTGTGTCCACCACTCAGCGCTGCAGTGGGCACTCCAAAGCAGCCGTGGGCAATATGCAAACGAATGGGAGAGGCTGTGTTCCAATAAAACTTGATTTACTTTATTTATACTGAAATTTGAATTTCATTTAATATTCGTGTGTCATGAAAGAGTATTCTTCTGATTTTTTTCAAACCTTTAAAAGAGTAAAAACCATTCTTAGGTCCCAGGCTGTACACAAACAGGCCTGAGGGAGGGCTGTAGCTTGCTGACGCTTGATATAGACCTACTGTGCCCCTTGAATCTCTTCTGGAGAAATCCAATTAGGTTGAGGAGGATAGAGGCTCCTCAGGTCTGGGTGTGGGGGTCTGTTTCCCAACCTACTAGGGTCTGGATCCCTTTTTTCAGATACTCTGACCTCCCGTGCTACCCATGAGTCTTCAACAACAGATGCACCTTTTCAGTGTCTCTTGAATTCTTGATAGGATTTACCTTCCACTCAATGATTACTGTTCCAAAGCATGGACAAAACATAACAGAACACACTTAAGAGCAGCTTATAAAGCAGGTTTAAAATCCAGACACTGAAATGGTTTCCCAACCCTGGGTCTCTCAACAGGTCATTCACTATACTGGGTTTAACCCGCTGCATTTAACATAGGATAAGGATGCTTGCTCAAAAACGGGCTAGGAGAGGCTAGGTCAAGCTGAGAGGTCCTTTCTCCTGACCAAGAGAATTAAGGCAAGAAAGCCCCAAGCCTTCTTTATCAGGGACTTTATGTGGGTGGAATGAAAGACTGCTTTAGGGTACTTTACTAATAGATGCTTATCTGTTTGGGCAGTCTCCCAAATGAGAGCCCAGACAGCACACCTTGAATGTCAGAGAATGGAGTTTCCTCCAGGGAGAGCTTTGCAAATTTTTTGAAATTCCAACCAAGCCCTGGAGATTTAGCTCTATGCCTTAGAGCAGAAATATTCCTAACCTTGGGGAGTCTGGATTAGCAGCAGCATTCCCCATACCCCCACACCCACCTGCCATAGGTCAGACCCAGGAAAAGAAGAGAGGGTTTTGCTTTATCTGGAGTTAGACCGCCACTGAGAGGGAGGCCCTGTATAGGGAACAAATGAAAGGGGCTTCCAAGACACTGCTTAGGTCTCCTGCACCTTGGTCCTGACAGGGGGAAAAGGCACTAATAATAGGTCTTCCTCCCTGACCGAAGTGAGGGCTCATATTTACTGGGAGTTGCTTCTAGAGTAAGCATCCAAATTCCTGTGCCTTAAGGTGGAGCTCAAGGCCACATTCCCTCTCTATCTGCAGGCTGGGACACTCATGCCTTTGCTCTAGACAGAAAGAGGGTGGGAGCAAGGAGAAGGAAGGTCAAGGTAAGCTCTGCACTATTTGGGTGGGCTGAAGTATAGAGTTGAGCCTTACAACAAAGCAATTATATCCAGGCTCAGGTACTGCGCTGAGCCCAGCCCTGAGCCCTTCTCTGCACAGTTTCGCCAGAAGTTAGGGGATTTTGTTTGGTAGATTAATTGGGTGTTATCTAGTTGCTCTATTGTAGAAAATGTTTAGAGCCTCAAAATTAAGCCAAACTCTGCAGTCCCTTTTCCTTGCAAAAGCTGGCAGGCATTCAGGGGTAGGAGTTCATTGTTCTGATAGGAACCAATTGACCAGTTAGCAGAGGGCAGGTGGAAGGAAGCCCAGAGGGAAAAGGGTCCTCTCTCCCCTTGAGGACTGAAGAAACTGAATTCAGGACCCAAAGAAGAATTTAGCTTTAGTAAGAGTTCCCAAAGAGTTGACAGGAGCAAAGATGAGGCCCCATGAGCTAGTAAATTAATATTATTCTTCTTATTTTACAGAAGATGAAACTGAGACCTAGAGTTCAAGCAGCAAGATTCAATTTGGACCAATAGGTGTGTGTCGGGGGGGAAGGGGGACAGAAATTACAGTTCTTATAGTAAAGTGTAAAAATGGAACACAACAAACCAGCAAAGAAGAAAAATTATGTGTACTTTAAATTTTGATATAGATATTGCCATTAAAATTGCTAAATAGTACAAATAATTTATATTGGCACCAAAAATGTATAAGAATATATCATCACCAACCTTGGAAATTATCAATCTTGTTAAATATGGTAAGTAAAAAGAAAAAAAGATTTGCTTTCATTTGCATTTCCCTGACTACTAACAAGACTGAGCATCTTTACATATGCATATTGGCATCTTATATTTCTTCTATGAATAGCCTGTTCTCTATTTATGTTTTTTATGGATTTGTAACTGAAATATATAGGGAATAATTATTTACATTTGATTTGCAGATATTTCCAAAATTATAAAAATATCCTCGTAATACCATTCTTGTGATTACTGTATACTTTTGCATTTATTTGTTTTTCAGATTTATCTCAATCTATCTGTAATTTATTTTGTGTATGGTATACATAAAGTTTAAATTTATGTTTTCTTTATAGATTTCAATTACCCTAACTCTCTTTTGAGTGTTTTTTTCCTTTTTCCACTGTTTTGAAATGCCATCTTGATAATATTTTAAATTCCAATATGTAGATGTGACCATTTCCTTGACTCATTTGTATTTTCTTGCACTGACACATAATGTTTTAGATTTTGTAAATGTTATATCTTGATAGCTGTTAAGCGGTGGGAGAAAAAATATATATATATTTATATTATATATGTGTATTTATATTATAATATATATATTATGTTACTATGTGTTTATTTTATGTGTATTTATATTTTATATATTTATATATACACACATATATTCTCTTTCAAAATTGTCTCATATATTTTCTACTTCAGATATGCATTGGGATTCATTGGTTACATTAAAAAATTCTTTTGGGACTTCAATTGGCATTACATTAAATTTGTTAATTGTTTGGGGTAACAGTGAAATTTTTACATATTGAATTTTCCTATTCAAGAACATGGCTTTTTTTTTTAATGACATTCAGTAAGATTTCATGGTACTTAAAAAAGTATTTGTATATAATGTGGAGCTCACCTTTTCTTTGATAAGTTTATTTCTAGGAATTTTATGTATCTTATTGCTATTGAGAATGGAAGTTTTAAATTTATATTTCCTAATTGATTATTGATTCTATATAGGAAAGTCACAGATTTTTGTGTGTAAATCTTGTATCTGATGATACAATCATATCACATCACTGAACTATCTCATTACTTTGAATAATTTTTAGATAATTTTCCTGTATTTTTAGAGGAAAATATTGCCCACCAACAAAATGATAAATCTCTTTCTCTGTCTCTCTCCTTTTTCAATATTTATGCCTTTTGTTTATTATTCTTACTGACTAGTTAGCTCCAGTTCAACGTTGAATAGCATAGGTAATAGTGTAAAATTTTGCCTTGTTCCTGTCTTTAATGGGAATGCTTTTAAAGCATTGTTGTTGATTCATAGTAAAAAAATTTTCTTAAATTAAGGAATATGTCTTCTATTCTTGGCTCAGTAAGAAATAGTTTTGTTGATGTTCATTGTTTTATTTAGTTTTAATAAGAATAGGTGCTAAATTTAACAAATAATTTGTTAGCATATGCTTTGTTTTCTTACTCTTTTAATATAGTCAATGCCATTAACAGATTTTCTAATGATGAATCATCTTTGAGTAATTAGAATAAATCCTATTTTGCCATGATATGTGACCGTTTGGTACATTATTGAATTCAACCTGATAATAGTTTAAGATTTTATTGAGAACTGTGAAGGGTCTGAGATGTTTTTCCTTGCTTGCAAGCTAACAGGTTAGCCTGCCATAGTGTCGTATATGCTGACAGAATACAAGAGACTCTTGGGTCAAAGACAATGGACAAGCAGAATAAGCATCATGTTCCCATTGATTACCCGTGCCCCCCCAGATCCTACAGGGACAGCACAGGTGGATGCTTTACATGCAGCGGGCATGCATCACAGCTGAGGAACTCCAAGCTTAGGGAATTTGAATCTTCTATAAAGAGAAATAAGTAAAGCTACTGGAGAGGGACATTATCTAGACAGTAAGCAAACCTGCTCAATATTGCAGATGGAAGTTCTATAGCTATCTTCCAAGGTTGTTCACCATAAAAACATCCTTGAACATATAGTCTAGAATATAAGGGCAGTTCACACCTCTGTTTGCAAGACACAACTCCCAACAGACTTTTGTATATATTGGCAAATATTTGTAAGTGAAATGTATCTACAGTTTTCTTTTGGAGAGCTATCCAATTTAAGAGGTATCAGGATTTTGCTGGCTTCACACAACAAATTAATACATTTTCATATTTGTACATATTTAAAAGTAACATTGAGATAATATGGTCTTTGAAACATTGATAGAGCTTTACTCATAAATCTGTCTTGGCTGAACGCCTTTTTTAGGTGTAGATTTTTTACTACTATTTGAATTTATTCTATGGTTATTGATCTGTTTGGGGCTTCTATCTCTTGTGTGTCAGTTTTATTAATTGATATATTCCTAGAAAATTTTCCACTTCATAAAGATGTAATTATTTACTGCTATATAACATTCGATATGCAGGACTTTACTAATTTATGTTAATTTTTAATGGAGAACAGTGTAGGATTTTATTTTCTGGGCAGAATATAAGTTTAGATCTGGTTTAATTTACTGATAATTTTTACTGATAAGGATTCAGTTATAAAGGAATTTTTCTTCAGTGTGTTGGTTTGGCTAGCTGACTGAAGCCATAATAATATACTAGGTAGACTCATGCAAACCTAGATTTAATTGTAACCTACACTAAATAATATTGAGATATCAGAAAACTCTTTCACATGAAAGATGCAAAGTGATCATTCCTTTTATATTTACATTTAGTTTTCCAGTTAAGCAAGTATAAAAAGTAAAGGGCTTAGATAATAGCAATGTTATTATAAACTTAATCTGTTAATAATTCTAATAGCAGTTACTATTCTAGAGATGCTCTATTAAGTGTGAGATAGCATTATGTCTAAAAATATACATACCTTAATTTAAAAATACTTTACTGCTAAAAATATGCTAACCATTATCTGAGCCTTTAGTAAGTTATAATATTTTTACTGGTGGATGGTCTTGCCTCAATGTTGATGGCTGATTACTGATCACGATGGTGGTGGGGAATGTTGGGGTGGCTGTGCCAATTTCTTAAAATAAGACAATAATGAGGTTTGCCATGTTAATTGACTTTCTTTCATGAAGATTTCTCTATAGTATATGATGCTGTTTGATAACATTCTACCTACTGTAGAACTTCTTTCAAAATTGGAGTCAGTCTTCTCAAACCCTGCCGCTGCTTTACCAACTAAGTTTATGCCATATTCTAAATCCTTTGTTATCATTGCAACAATCTTCATAGCATCTTCACCAGGAGTATACTCCATCTCAAGAAACTACTCTCGGGGGCCGGCCTGGTGGCTCAGGTGGTTAGAGCTCCATGCTCCTAACTTCGAAGGCTGCCGGTTTGATTCCCACATGGGCCAGTGGGCTCTCAACCACAAGGTTGCCGGTTCAATTCCTCGAGTCCCGCAAGGGATGGTGGGCTCTGCCCCCTGCAACTAAGATTGAACACGGCACCTTGAGCTGAGCTGCCTCCTGGATGGCTCAGTTGTTGGTTGGAGCACGGGCTCTCAACCACAAGGTTGCCAGTTCAATTCCTCGACTCCCACAAGGGATGGTGGGCTGTGCCCCCTGCAACTAGCAACGGCAACTGGACCTGGAGCTGAGCTGCGCCTTCCACAACTAAGACTGAAAGAACAACAACTTGAAGCTGAACAGAACCCTCCACAACTAAGATTGAAAGGACAACAACTTGACTTGGTGAAAAGTCCTGAAAGTGCACACTGTTCCCCAATAAAGTCCTGTTCCCCTTTCCCAATAAAATCTTTAAAAAAAAAAAAAAAATGTAGCCCCCCAGAACTTTTTAAAAAAAAAAAAAAAAGAAAGAAACTACTCTCTTTGCTCATCTATTAGAAGCAACTCCTCATCCATATAAGATTTATCATGAGATTGCAACAATTAAGTCACATCCTCAGGTTCCACTTCAAATTCCATTTTTCTTGCTATTTCCACCACATCTGCAGTTACTTCCTCCACAGAAGTCTTGAACTCCTCAAAATTATGCATGAGTGTGTAATCAACTTCCAAATTCCGTCTAATGTTGATATTTTGACCTCTTCCCGTGAATCATGAATGTTCTTATTGGCATCTAGAATGGTGAATCCTTTCCAGAAGGCTTTCAATTTACTTTGTCCAGATCCATCAAAGGCATCATTATCTATCTTACAAAATATATTTATTAAATAATGAAACTTGAAAGTCAAAATTACTCCTGGATCCATGGGCTGCAAAACGGGTGTTTTGTTAGCAGGCATGAAAACAACATTAATCTTATTTTGTATCTCCATCAGAGTTCTTGGGTGACTGGGTGCATTGTCAAGGAGCAGTAATATTTTGAAAAGAATATTTTTTTCTGAACAGTAGTTCTCAACAATGGGCTTAAAATATTCCATAAATCATGTTGTAAACAGATGTGATATCACCCAGTCCTTGTTCCATATATAGAGCACAGGCTGAGTAGATTTAGTATGATTCTTAAGGGCCCTAGGATTTGGGGAATGGTAAACGAGAATTGGCTTCAGCGTAGAGTCACCAACTACATTAGCCCTTAACAAGAGTCAGCTTGTTCTTTGAAGCTTTGAAACCAGGCATCAACTTCTCTCTAGCTATGCAAGTCCCAGATGGTATCTTCTTCCAATATAAGACTGTTTAGTCTGCATTGAAAATCTGTTTTTCAGTGTAGCCACCTTCATTATTTTAGCCAGATCTTCTGGATAACTTGCTGTAATTTCTACATCAGCCTGGCTACTTTACCTCACAATTTTATGTTACCGAGATGGCGACTTTTCTTAACCTCATGAAGCAACCCCTGCTAGCTTCAAACTTTTCTTCTGCAACTTTTTCACCTCTTTCGGTGTAGTGTGGGGCAGTCTGCGGGAGACCTTGCTCGCTGCGCCATGTGTCGTGTGGGGCGGCATGCGGGGTCTTTGCTCCCGCTCCCCACATAAAAACGCAGGACACGGTGAGGTCAAAAAGGAACACCCACGGAGCCATAAGTAGAGGAGTCATACCACTATCTTCTCGCTGGTGGCATCCGCCTCTCTGCAATCTGCTCTTGTTAGCTCAGCCACCATCTTCTTGCTAGGCCCCATTTTTCCTGCTAGCGTAGCCACGGCAGTTATATTGGTGGCCAATGGCTCACTGGTTACAGCTGACGGCCAACTAGCCACAGCTGATGGCCATCCATTCACAATTGATGGCCGTTTATTACCTGAGCCAGCACCCCTCTATGTAAGGCCGAGAGCCTGGAAACTGCTTTCTGGGGCTCTGTTCCCACATTCGGCCTTTAGAACTGAAGAGAGTTAGGGCCTTGCTCTGGATTAGGCTTTGGCTTAAGGGAATGTTGTGGCTGGTTTGCTCTTCTATCTAGACCACTAAAACAGTCTTCATACATCATTCATGCCTTCACTGGAACAGCACCTTTAATTTCCTTCAAAAACTTTTTATTTGCATTCACAACGTGGCTAACTGTTTGGCACAAGAGGCTTAGCATTCAGCCTATCTTGGCTATCATTATGCCTTTCTCACTAAGCTTAATTTCTAGCTTTTGATTTAAAATGAGAGACATGTGATTCTACCTTTTGTTTGAACACTTAGAGGCCATTGTAGGGTAATTGTAATTTCAATATTGTTGTTTCTCAGGAAACAGGGATGCTCAAGGAAAGGGAAAGAGACAGAGGAATGACAGATCAGTGGAGCAGTCAGAACACACACAACATTTATCAATTAAGTTTGCCATGGATGCGGTTTATAACATTACAAAACAATTATAATAGTAACGTTAAAGATCACTAATCACAGATCATCAGAACAAATATAATAATAATAGTAATAATAATAATATTTGAAGTATTGCTAGAATTACCAGAATGTGACACAGAGACACAAAGTGAGATAATGCTGTTAGAAAAATGGTGCCGATACACTTGCTTGACACAGGGTTGCCACAAACCTTCAATTTGTAAAACACACAGTATCTGCAAAGCACAATAAAGCAAATAACAATAAAATGAGATATGCCTGTATAGCCTTTGGTATCTGATGTGGATGTATTTATTGGATAACTTATTGCTTTACTTTTCTTCATTCAATATAAACAGAAAATTAGAGGTGGTTTGATTTCATCTGCAGGGATAGATATAGACCTTTACAACTCTGCCTAGAGAACATGCTAACTTTCTAAGTGCATTCCATAGGTCTTATCTGCTGGTAATGGTACCATTTTACCATCCCACAGAATGTCATGCTAATACTCTCCATTAGTGACATAATAATAACAATGGAAAGCAAGAAGTAGCTATCTATACATGTCTTTATAAGACATACATATAAGAGAAAGCAAAAAACCCCAAATCTTCAAAAAACATATAGAGCGCTACCTACTGAAGTTTCTGTAGGTCACATAATTTGGGACATGACTAAATATTGCCTCCAAAGTGACAACTCCCCAAAATCCACACCCTACCCCATATCTAAGAAAGAAGCACACTGTTTGATGCTTATATCAACATGTAGTACATGTGTTTGTCCTGCTCCAAGGGTGAACCTATAGTCTGACATCTTGGAGTGGAACTCAGAGAAAGAGAAAGTTCTCTGGCTCATCCCAGAGTTCATCGTGAGTAGCTCTACCATCCTCTCCATATACTCGGATACATGGTGCTTGAGATGTGTCCAAAGATGCTTCGAATGGTTTATGGAGCCTATGGCAAGCTCTAGCAGGAGAATGACTGTGGAAGTTACTAAAGTTTTAGAACTATGTATGTAACACTTTTTTTTTCTTTTCTTTTTTATTTTTTTTTTAAGATGCAATGCCTGTCTTAAGGATTTGGTAGACTCATAAACACCCACCTGTCGAGTATTAGTTGAGCGTGAGACCTTAGTTACCTGTCATGGATTGGGTGCTATCAGATCTACATAACCTAAGTGTTAGGCTTGCTCAGAAGCAACTCTTCATCAAGTTGCAATGAGAGAGACTGAGGGTGGGATGGGAGAAGGGCTTGAGCACACCAATGTGGTAAAATGCTAATTGGGGAATCTGCGTGAAGAGTATATGGGAGTCTTTTGTACTATTTTTGTAACTTTTCTGTACATGTGAAATTATTTCAAAGTAAAAAGTTAAAAACAAATAAAAAGATGAACTGAAACCAGATTAGGGAACTGTCAGCCAGCAAGTGCAAAAGAGGAATTTGATCTCAGGGCAAATGCTGAAATTGACACTGCATATTTATGAAAGCACTCAACTATAGTCAGCAGCAGGGTGGGGACGCTGACTGCATGAAGTCCTGAAGTGAGCTGGGACCCTCAAAAAGGGCTAAAAGGCTCACATGTTGATAGCACCCTCACCTGGTAGCTGAAGCTCACATAAAACCTCTTTGGAGAAGTCAGAATTCCCACAGATTAGCATCAACCAAGTATGAATTTACAACAAAGGCAAAACTGACACAGAGATACAAGTCATAATTAATGAGAGCAAAGCTGAAACCATCTATAGATATAGACTTCTAAAAATTTAATATATTGGAATTATCAGGTATAGAATATAAAATATGTACAACACGTTTACAAAATAAAAAATGGGACTGTGAAGCTAAGCAAGCCATAAGAGGTTATCCAAAACACCAAGGCAGATTTGAAAAAGAAACAAATAGAACTTTTTGAGACAAAAAAATGTTATTGTTCAAATTTAAAAATCAATAGTGGAAAATTTGAACAAACTCCAGGGAGAAATGGAGAGAATTAGTGACCTAGAAGGTAGAGCTGATAACTTTAGAGGATGCTGAGAGGCAAGGTGATGAAACATATGATAGAGGTTAAGTACGAGGTTAAGAATGAGAAATGTGATATGCATTTAATCATAGTCCCAGAAACAGAAAATAGAGGAGAAGCAATATTTAAAGAGATAATGGCTGTGAATTTTGCAGAACAGATAAATGGCAAGAATTCTCAGACACAAGGAAGGCAACATATACCAAGCAGGGTAAACAAAAACAATCTCACACATACACATATTTTTGTGAAACAGTAGAACACCAAATGCAAAGACAACATGTTACAAGCAACCAGAGAGAGAAGACTAATCCTCTCCAGAGGAATGACAATGATTCAGATAGTTGATAACAAACCAGACAATATGGAATAACATCTTTAAAGAGCTGACAGAAACAAATATCAATCTAGATTTCTGTGTCTTGAAAACATACTATTTCTCAAGTACAGAAGCAAAATGAAGCATTTTTATGTAAATAAAAACTGAAGGAGTGTATGGCCAAAAGAACGTCACTAAAAGAAAATCTATGTGATTTATTTCAATAAAAAGGAAAACATCTTTGAAGAAATGCAAAAAGGAATGGTGAGCAAAGAAAGTGATGAACATTTAGTCAAATCTAAACAAATATTGTCCTTATAAAATAATAAAAATACTGTTAAAGGAGAAGGACTATTTCTTTCCCTCCCCACCCACCCCCAGTAAGTATGGCCTCACTACCAAAATGTGCCTTGGAAGCCGCTAGCACAGATCCTACTATGCCCCAAGAAGTCCAAGATTTCTTCAGCATCCTGAATCATCTCAGCATCACTTGAACATGTCAGGATCTGTACTTCCTCTTATCTGATCTTATCCTGCTTTCACCTTAAACCACAACATTTCCTCCACCATTCTTATTCGCATTTCCTGCTTTCAGTTAATGACCTGAAGAATCTCATCTTTGTCTCATATTTCCATTTCCAATGCACCAGCAAGTTACATCAGCTCTTCATTCAAAATATATCCAAATTCTGCTGAATATAGACTGCATTCCCCTTCCACTGCTGTCATCCTGATCCAAACCACCACCATCTCCCAAAACCCCCCTACCTGATGGCTGTATGTCAGTCCTCATTCCCTACCATTCATTCTCAACACAGACCTCCTAAGCCTGATGTATTCGTCTAAAAGTCTAGTCAGATCCAGTCCTTCCCCTGTTAAGAAGCATCTCACTGTCACATCTCATCTCAGAGTAAAAGCCACAGTCCTTATAGCATCTGTCCTCCCCCACTGCCTCTCAGAGCTCATCCCTTCCACGTGCTCACCTTGCTCCAGCCAGCCAGCACCCCAAGCATGCTTCCATCTCAGGGCCTTGCATTTGCTCTACCGTCTGCATGAATTTCTCCCTTGCTCCCTTCAGGTCTCTCTGTTCAAACTGTCATATTATAAATGAGGTCTTCCCTGGCCACCCCATATAAAATGAAAACACCCTCCCCACACCTCCATTCTCAGCGCCCACCAGCCTCCTTCCTTTTCTCTCTCCACAACCAGCACCAAGAATGTAGACACGCCCAAGACTCCCCAATTCACACAGAAACCAAACTACTCTCTCTTGAGCACAAATACAGTCTTTTAGGCTGTGCCCTGTGGGGGCCTGTCCATGGTACCTATCACCATATATACTTACAGGACACTTATCACAGATCCACAATCCTTTATCAAAATACTTGGGGCCACATGTGATTTGCAATCCTGAATCTTTCAAATTTTAGAAAGGAACAGGGTGCATATACCATATATCAAATGACACCACCACCAGTGTGATTCAGGGGCAGCATCCTGTAATCACATCCATTAAGATTTCTGCTGTCAAATGTATGGGTATTCTCACTAATTGGAATAGGTATATACTCAATTGTTTCACATTCGTTCAGGTCAGCTTGTTTTGCCAAATCAATTTATATCAAACCCACCAAAAAGCAAAGTTTGGTTTTCAGAGCTTTTTCAATTTCATCCCTGGAGATACAGGATTGTGGAGTTGTATTTATTTTCTGTCATACGCCCCACCAAAATGTACACGCGATAAGAACAGGTTTGTTCACTGATTCTCTCCAGTGACCAGAACAATGCCTGGCACATAGAAGGACTCAATAAACATGTGTTGACTAAATGAATTCATGCGCTGTTTGCCTGCAAAATCCATTTCCCCTATGTCACTGTATCTTGTCAGTTAAGATGTTTCTCCTAGCCCAGGAGTCAATCAGACACTTTCCCCCTGGAATCTGTATCTTATGCAGAGTGACACAGATACTATACATGGCTGCAGCTCCTTCATCCCAGTGGTGGGTCCCAGAGGAGACCTGCTGCTGAGACCCTCAGAGATATCGTGAATCCCTCTCCCACAAGACCCAATTCTCCAGGTTTTCCTTTGATTCTGTGAGCTACTGCATAGCTTCGTTATAAATTCCTTTTTTGCCTAAGTTAGCTGGAGTCAGCCTATCTTGTTTATTACCAAGAAGCCCTCAGAGGATTCCACTGCGGTTGAGGAGAAGTCTGCTGCCTATCTGATTCCCCTTCCTTAGTAAGTATGATGACTGGAGTTTTGAGTTTTACCAGAATGTCCATGTGTAGCTCTTTAAAAAAAAAAAAAAAAAAAAAATCCTGCTTGGCACTGGGTGGGTGCTTTCTACCTGAAGATTATAAATGTCAACAAATTAATTCTAAAAAGAAACAACAACATGAGATATGATGAAAACTAGAAAGACTGAAATCTTTGTTTAACCTCTGGAAACATTTCTTCTATTAGTTCTTTGATTTATCTGTTTCTGTCTTCTTGCCATTGTGTGAGGGATTGTTTTTTCCTCAGTTTCCTTATTACCTTGTTAATATTGTATAATAGAAAGAAAGTATGTTTTCCATATTTATTTCCTAACTAGAGACTTTATTGAATTCTCTTACTAGGTCTCCCTACTGTAGGCTGAATATGGGTCTTGTCAACATGGAAATCTAGTCGTGCCTCCCTCCCCAGTGTTCACAGAACAGTGTTTGAAATCCTCTCCTTGGCCAAAAGTGCTGCATGTGATCTGCCCCATCTCTCTTGTCCTCCTCCCTCTGCTTTCTCATTCAAGAAACTTGAGTCCCACGGAGCTATTCCCTGCCCCTTCTCACCTTGGTGCACTGTCCATGCTCCACCCTCTGTCTAGAACGCCTTCTCCTTCTTCATTGGCCAGCTCAGCCTCCAGATGAAGTCTGCTGTGACTCCATAGGCCTTGGGATATTTCCTTGTTGTATCTATAGCTATTTATACAGTTATTTATTGAATGACTCTCTCCACTTTTGGGGATACTTTTTTATGTTTTAATTTTAAATGGACCAAACATTTACATGGTTCAAAGCTCAAAAGTACACAAGATTCTGCATGAAGGCCTTCCTCTCACTTCCCCAACACCCCAACTCATGACTCCAAGGTTTCTAAATAACCAGCTTCTTTTGTTTCGATGAGCAATATTTTATGCATTTATAAACAAAAGCACACTATTCTTCCTCCTCTCCACCACATTTTTTTTTACCTAAATGGTTCTATATTATATACTATTGTCTGCTTGCTGTTTTCTCTCTCCCGTTGTCTTCTGCATTTTAAAATTCTTTACTCGTTTTAGTGATGTTTCACGGGAGTAAAAATAAATCTTTATTCAACCAGTTATGTTTAACTGGAAACTGAATGGGATTTTTTTCCATTCTTGGGTAGTATAAAAAAGGATATGAACTTATATGTGTTATCTTCTATCCAGCCCCTTACGATTGTCCAAAACACGAAATATTTATGTCTCTCACCAATGGTGAGGGGATATAGGCACTTACATAGATGGCTGACAAATCTTTAGGAAATAATTTGACATTCTCTTTTAAAATTAAAATGAAAAATGTGGTGCCCCACTTGAAGCACTGGCCATAACTGACCATCCTTTCTTTGTTTACTGTCCTTGATTCTGGGACACACCAACCTCCCCGTCTTCCTCTATACTCATTTCGTCTGTGCCACTTTGGTGGAGTCACCCTTTTCTACCAGTAAGTCATGGAAGTCCTCGGTGCAGCTCTGATACCCTCTTCTCTCCTCATTTCATACTCCATTTGCTAAGTGATTTCATCCACACCTACTGCCTCAATTAATGTTTCATTAATTTTGGAAATTTCTCAGCCATTATCACTCTAAATATTTCTTCTGTTCCTTTCTCACTTTCTTTTCTTTCTGGTGTTCCTATGACATGTAAGTTACACCTTTTGTAATTATCCCATAGTTGTTGAATAATCTGTTCTGTCTTTGTCATCCTTTTGTTTTTCTTTGCATTTCAGTTTTGCAACTTTCTAGTCTATCTTCAAACTTACTGAATCTTTCTTTATCTGTGTTCTGTTTACGGATGAGCCCATCAAAATTTCTACATTTCTGTTACAGTGTCTGAGTTCTAGCATTTCCTTTTGGTTCTTTCTTGGAGTTTCCACCTCTCTGCTTACATTACACGTGTTTTTACATGGTGTCCATTCTTTCCAATATATCCCTTAGCGTATTAATCATAGTTATTTTAAATCCCTAGTCTGACAATTGCAATATCCCTGCCACCTAGTCTTGTGCTGATACTTGCTTTGTCTCATCAAACTGTGCTTTTGCCTGTTAGCATGCCTTATAATTTTTTAAGTTGAAAGCCAGCCATGATGCATCGGGTTAAAGGAACTGAAGTAGATAAACGTTTAGTGTGAGGGTTTATGTTTATTTGATTAGGAGTTAGGCTATGTTTACTGTTTGCTATAGTTATATGTGTCAGAGGCTAACATTTCCTTTAATGTCCTCATACTTTGCTTCTGCTGTTGTCTTTGGGTTTCCCTAGAGACTCCTTCTTAAAATAGAGTCTGATCCTTACAGTTCTTCTAGCTGTCATCCACTGTTATTACACACGAGTGGTGTGGCAAGGGGTGGGGGGAGGGGAAACCTTCCATGGTCTATGATTCTGTCTCAGTCTTTTAGTGAGTCTGTGGTCCTGGCTTGTGATCTTTACAAGTACTTCTCAGCTTTTTTGTTTTTACCTTTAGATGAGACAGGAAGATTAAAGGATGCTGGAGTTTGGTATTTCCCTTCCCCCATGTTAGTTATGTTCTGATAAAATAACAGGGCAGGCCCTAGTTAGGGCAAACAGAATGTTCTGGCTTATTTCAAAATGGTTACTTTTCCCTCCCCTCCCCCTGTCAGAAGCATGAGAGGATATTTTTTCTCCAGTCTTCACCCTGAGAACTTGAAAAGGCTCCTAGAGATAAAACTCAGGAAAGTGTCAGGAACCCCCCATGACTGAGTCCTCAGAGTTTTTAACTCTGAAACTTGGCCACATTGATCCTCCAGGAATTTGTCAATTACATTTTAAGTTTTCCTAGGAGTATCAGCTCCTACTCTGGTTAGGATTGGGACCACCCCCAGAGTTTCCCACTGCACCCCACATTTCTTTGATCAAAGCACTTGTTACCCTGCTGTAATCCCCGCTTTGCTTGTCCTCTACTAGAAAGGAAGTGCCATCCTTGCAAGGGACTTGATTTTAGCTGTGTCTCCTATTAAGTATAGAAAGTGGGTATCAAAAATCATTGAACAAATGAAGGGATATTAAATTTGGAAACATTAGAATGAATTGTGATGCTGTCCTTTTAGAGAAACCTTAGTTAGAGGCTAAACAGGAGCATGATTGCCACACAAGTGTCAGCCTCGTTACTCCTTGAGCAATGGGAATAATCCTATAATGGCAGGACAGGTCACTTCTCAGTAATTCCTGAATCAAGAAACGTAGATGCAGCAGGACATCTGGCACGTCCCTTGAGCACGCACTGGAAAAGGCTGGGGTTCTGTGGCTGACACTGCTGTGTGGCAGTTAATCCCATTGAAGGAAGGTTTTAAAAACCTTTGCTGAAGTAGCAATTCTTTGGCTCTTACCCCCAGTATGCAAAGAAAGGTGCAGTGTAACAGCTGCTATGGGTGTTTTCTTTCTTTCCCAAACCTCGTAAAGAGGGAGAACTTGAAAGTCTTCTAACTGAGTGCTGGGGGGGGCAGCTGATGGGTTGATGATCAAAGACTCCAGGTGTTCGGCTGAGACTCTCAGTCTCCAGGAGAACTCAGGGGAGGTATGAATGTGGAAAGGGGGAAGTGATATGTGGGGAAATAGGGACAGCTGAGTTCTAAATCCAGGCTAAACATAGCAAAAATTCTTGGGGTTTTGCCCATTAAAAACTGAAGGAGAAAGATAACTTTTCCTGCTTTATGTAGCTAGTGATGGCATGGTCGGGCAAGCGAGATATGTCACAAATAAAAGTCTTGTGAAAACAGATACTCTGTGCCTCAGTTTCCCGAAATGGGAAGGAGGAACAATGTACCTTTTCCTTAAGGTAGATAAGACAATTATTCCAGTTGTACGTAGGCTTTCTTTTTAAAATTGGAGGACACAGACTAGAATGCGGTCACCTGAGAGTGCAGCTGAGTGAATCACATGACCATCCTCCCTCTGGCCCCTGTTCCCCTGCTCATCCGTCACCCTCAGCAATTATCCTATTAAAATAACTTATTGGTTTTAATTAATTGATTTTTTTCCATTTTTAATTTAAATCAGAGATTTAGTTGAGGTGGAAAGAAGAATTTATAAAAGACAGTTTGAGGGGAGTTGGAGGAAGTCGGAGGGGTTAGGATGCTCAGGAAAAGGTACTTCAAAAAGGGGCATCTCAGCAGAAACCCGAGAACTGGGGAACTGAGCTCTCTGGCAGAAAGAATAACTGCCAACTGGCTACAACAGGAGAAACTGGAACGTTTGAGGGGGTGCAAAGCAGTGAGTGGCCGGATCCAAGTAACGGGATTTTGGGGGTGGAGAGGGGCAGAAGCTAGTTCATGGAGGGCCAGCGAAAAAAATTGGCACTTGCTGGTAATAGAAGTTACCAAAATGTTCTAAGCAGGAAAGTGATAGAATAGTAACTGTTGTTGAAAAGATTACTCTGGCTTTGGAGAAGCCAGTGAAGTTAGAACAGCAGAGATGAGCACAGTGGAAACAGAAGGCAGCGTGGAACTGAGGCGGGGAGGCCCAGTAGGAGACTGCTGTGGCTTTCCTGGCAGAGGTGTGGTGATGGTGGATGAACTGGTGAGAAGTCAGGGGCTGGAGACCAGTTTTGGATACTAGAGCCCACAGTTCTTGTTTCGGGCTCGGATGTGGAGTGTGCGGGAAACAGAGGAAGCAAAATAAGAGTTAGTAGGTGTTTGGAACATTTGTCATCTGACTCGCCCACTAACCGGATGGATGAGCGAGTGAACCTCCTTTTCCTGCAGGACTTCAGGGCTCCCAGTGGCCAGCCAGCAGCCAATGCTCCCGCTCTTTTTACCTCCCTGGGATAGGAGGACAAAACACTCAATCTCTAAGGCTATTGGGCAAACAAAATGGATAATATTAACATCAGACTTTCTGAAGAGAGACAAGTAGAGGCTCTGTGAGTGGATGTGAGGCCCTTCTCGATGTTACCGTTAGGCAAACACACAGATTCAGAATAGTCCCATGAGGTAGATATTGCTATTATCCATTTTACCGAGAAGACTGAGACCTGGGGACTTTGTATGACTGGGCCATAGTCACAGCACCTGTGCATCACCCAGGTGTGGAGAGTTGGAGGTAAGCAGTTACAGAATGGGGTCAGTTGGCATCATCCTTGGAGGTGAGAGGAAGGAGAGGTCCTCATGCTTGTTAATGCCTGGCTTTCTCTCAATACAAAGCAGAAGGATCCCCGCATTAGAGTTTGCTTAATACATTTCAAGAGGGTAAACTGAAAAGGGGAAAACCCCAACGCACTGGTAGCCTTGAACCTCCTTGGAAGTGCAGTACAAAGATGTCAGTTGGTCTGCCCACCTGGGGCTGGGGCTGAAAGCTGGCACCCAGGAGTGCAGATGCTGACATCACTGTGGTTGGAATGCACCGGGGCTGGAAGGGTGTGAGGGAACTGAAAGGACCAGTCATGCACCAAGGCCCAAGGCTTTCAAGAGAGCTCCACTTGACCTCTGTCACTTCTGTCAGTCCAGAACAACACAGCTTTGAATAACGTCCGTCCTGGTCCTTGTCTCTTCCTAGCACTAGTCACAGGAAAGGGAAGGAGTGAAGGTGCAGGTGGCGGATTTGCAGCCTCCCTCAGCCCAGGACGGGGAGCTGCCTGCAGCCCTCCCAGGCTAAACCATCCTCTCTCCTTATCACAGGCTGGCACAGCTAGCTGCGGAGCTCAGTTCCACCCTGTGGATACCGCCCCGCCCTGTGCACATTTGTTCTAAGCCCCCGCCATGCTTGCTAAGGGGCTGAGTGGATCTTAGTCACCTTAGTATCCTTAATGTCCAGCACGGGGCCTGATACCCGATGGGGATTTGTTGAGCCGATGGATAGATTTTCTACAGGAGTTGAAGGTTCCAACCCAGCATCCCCCATGTCTGGCTTCCTTCAGCAGCTTCAGAGCCTGAGATCTGGGCCTCTGATCTGGCTGCTGGCTCACCCTATGGAGGAGTTAAGGACATGTCAAGGAAAAGTGACTTTCCTTCCCACTGCTTACGATCCTGTGTCCTTGAAAAGGAGCCTCAGACACAAAGAACCAACCTCAGTAAGCATGAAAAGGAAATGCCTAAAGGGAACATCACTGAAGGCGGTCAGCGGGTCAGGAGCCTGAGATCTAGGCCCAAATCTGCAACCAGCAAGCTGTGTGTCCTTGGACAATTCACTTAACCTCTCTGAACCTCTCCTGTCTCATCTCCAAAATGAAGAGGCGGTATAGTAGGTTCAGGGCAGGTGAGCTCTGACATGGCCTGATTTTGAATTCTAGTTCAACCTGCAGCAACCGCTTAGATTTTTAACCTTGGCCTGGTTACATAAACTCCCCAGGCCTCAGTATTCTCATTGGTGAAATGAAAAAAAAAGGTTCTGTTGGGAGGGTTAACATAACTAATATATATATGTATATATTTAAGATATATATAGATATATATATTTGAGGTGTGTGTGTGTGTGTGTGTGTGTGTGTGTGTGTGTGTGTTTTAGGACAGTGCCTGGCATCCAAGAAGTGAGTTATTATTATTGTAATATTTCCTTTTATAAATAAAAAAGGGCTGCTTTCCAGGTCTCCTAGGGTTTTGGTGATGATCCCAGAAATCATGAATACAAAAGCTGGTAGGTACCTGGTCTTTTTTGTCTTCAGATCTGATAGGAAATTTCTTCTTTTTTCAGTGGTGCCAGACACCCAACCACCGGCCCCAGCTGACTGCTTTCCTAACAAAAGGCCAGGCCACCTTGGCCCTCCAGGTCCCTATGCCAGAAACTAGCACATCCCTGCCTGCCTGCCTCAGGAAACTACCAGGGGTTTCTTTTTCACTAACTACCTCAAGGTTTCAGTTACTAGAGCATCTAAAGAAAACAAGACTCAGGCCCTGCAAATTTAGTCTCTTTCCAA
This sequence comes from Rhinolophus sinicus, assembly GCF_036562045.2. Lineage (NCBI taxonomy): Eukaryota > Metazoa > Chordata > Mammalia > Chiroptera > Rhinolophidae > Rhinolophus > Rhinolophus sinicus. The sequence goes on along the minus strand of NC_133755.1, from coordinate 64,114,769 downwards.
ATTCTGGGAATCTCAGAGTGGAAGGGAAAGAAGCACAATTTGGGAGTTTCCTCTGAAGTTCAGTGATGCCCCCTTTGCCTTGGGAGGACTTGTGGGTCTGGGTGAGGAGTTGGGGTACAAAGGCCTTTTCCAGTTTTCAAAGCCTTTTTTCATTAAGTTTAAGAATGGGATGAAGGATCTAAAAGTATTAAGAAGAAAACCAGAAACCTACTTATTGGATTTTCAAATTCTCCTTTGCTCAGTCTTATTCTGAATGGTACACTAGGTCCAAGATGGCCGGAAGACGGCTGCTTTAAGTTATAAATGTGCCAAGTTGGCCTCCGCCTGCGCTGCAACTCGACATCAGCCCCTAGACCCCGGGGAAACCCCAGAGAAAGAGGGGTGCTCAGCTATCTGCCACGATCCTCATCTTTTCCTCTGCACTGTTTGAACACCACACAGTGAACTCTAGCTCAGATCCATAATTTCTGACCTGGTTCCCAGACAGCAAATGTCGCAGATGCAGGAAATCAGTGCCAGTTGGAATGCTGGTGCAGACTGACTTGGAAACATCACAGGCACCGGCAGCTTAGTCCCTTTCCCTTTAATCCCATGCCCAGCGGGAGGCAGTTCCCGATGGAGACTTGCTCTTAAGCACGGCTTCTTCAGTCCTGGGAGTGAGGACTGAGCCACGCTGCCCTTTGCAGTTAATTGTTCAGATCAGATTCTTCTCATCACCTTTGTCCTCATAAATGCCATTGTTCTGGCATTTAATATCAATATCCATCAACCACCCAGATCTAGATTCTTCCAAATACAGGTTAATCATGTTCTTTTAACATGTCTTCCTTTCTGAGCATCTTTATGCCCATGTGCCTACCCACCCCTTGCTGCCCCAAAATTCATAACCCAGATAGTTTACTACTGTTTAATCAGATTTATCGTCAGCCTAGGTCTCTATTAATAGAAGTAATTAATGTCAAATAATTATAAGAATCTATAAACAGCAACTAAAATATTGAAGGAGTCCACCTCCCATCTGACAAGGCAAACCTATAGATCTCAATTCGGAGAAATGCCTCGTTTATTGGGTTGCACCTACTCACAACTAATTCTCTCTAGGAGAAAAGGCATCTCAGAGGACAGAACCTGTCCTGTTCCAGCTTAGAGGCCTAATTCATTCAGGGCTCAACCACTTGCCCTAGGACCTAGGACTGTGTGTGGAGTAGGGGGCTCCCTTTCCACTTTGGCAAATTGTGGGAGTTGGTCTAGATCAGTGGTTTTTAACCAGGGTTAATTTTGACCCCAGGGGACATGTGGCAATGTCTGGAGATAAGTCTTGGTTGTGACACATGGCCAGGGTGAGAGGGAGAGGGGGTACTTCTGGAATCTAATGGGTAGAGACCAGGGACTCTGCTAAACATCCTGGGATGCAAAGGGCAACCTCTACAACAAATTATCTAGCCTCAAACATCAAGTGTCATTGCTCAGAAACCCTAGCCAAGTGTCCCAGTATTTCCATGGGAATCGGCTGCTTGTGGCCCTCCTGAGGACCACAAAACGCAGGGGTGTAGAGCTCCACCTGAGAAGTGTTACCAACTAGTAAGGCCTTCCAGCACCATTTCTTTCCAAAACAGACATTTTCTGGTGCACTGAAATTCACTTTAATCTAAATGACAGAACTGTTACTCTGTAATAAAATGCTCATATGCTTGTAGACCCTCCCCAAAGAGTAAATGTTTCATTCTGGCCCTTCCAGATGTGCGTAGGTGGGACAAATCCAAGAAAAAGCAATCACTTGCTCCCTCTCTCAACATACACAAAGTCCTGGCAGTGGTTTTGGAGCCCTACCACTTACATCGCTATTCCTTTAGGAGAAAGAAGCTGAAGACAGAAAAACAGTAATGTCGAAAAATGGCCAGAAGTCATCCCACTTAAAATTTATTTCATGTGATTCTCAGCATGCAGTGTACTTTCTTGGGGAAAAATTTTTTCATCTCAGTTCACATTATAAATTAATTCACAAATATAGAATTGTATTAGAAACAACATTTATAAAAGTCCATGTTTTTTCATAGCAGATAATATCCATTGAAACTGGTTTCTTGTACACACAGCATGGGGATAGATAGTCTCTTTGGTTGTCTTGCTACAGGTATACCACAGAGATATTGCAGGTCTGGGTCCAGACCATCGCCAGAAAGTGGGCTGAACAATAAAGCATGTCATCTTTTTGCTGGTGGAGGGTCTTGCCTTCAATTTGTAAAAAAAAAACAAAAAAAAACAAAAAAAAACTGTAACCTCTGTGAAGTGCAATAAAACGAGGTATGCCTGTACATAATATTTAAACATAATGGTGGTGTTACTTACACCTCAATAAACTTTTAAAAAATAATTTTCTGTACGTTATTTCAAAATAAAAATTTAAGAGTAATGCTGTGAGAGTTAAGAATATACAGGGAAAAGTTAAATTTTTTTACAATGAAATTTTTGTTTCTTTAAGGAAGTTAAAACCCCAAACCAACAACATGGTACAAAGCAATTCATAGGACATTATCTTCATCTTAATGCAACGCTGTTCCAATAAAATCAACTAACCCTTTGGGGAAAAGTTCAAGCAGTGACTGAGTGTCTGCCGTGTACGAGGCCAGGCACTCTGCTGGGCACTGAGAGGGTGACCACAAAAATTATTCAAATGAGGACACCTCTTGAGAATAAAAGGAGTGCTAAAAATAAATTATGTTCTTTTTAAAATCTTACCACAAATGGTTTATGAAAAGGCTACAAAAATTCCACTTTAAAACTACTTTTAATAACATTCTAATACTTTGTTTTGAAAACCATGAAATCCAGGACGCATACTAACAGGGACAGGACACCAAGTTAACTAGGACAATGGCCACCCCAGGCCTCAGGAACATGGCATCCTCGCTGCTCAGGGCAACGTCTCAAGTGATATTTATTTCAACCAGAATCTTTGGTCAACTGGGCTCTAGCTCATTCCTACCCTCTATCCACTATGTTTGCCTATGGTTGCTGGCACCTTTGTTTTTCAAGAACTAGAACACCATGTTACAAGCACCAGCTCTGGAGCCAGACTGCTTAGACCTGATACTGACTCCATGACTTACTATGTGTATGGCCTTGGGTGAGTTACCTAACATCGAGTTTCACTGCCCTCGATGAAAAATGAGGGCTTATAATAATATCTATCTCCCAACATTGTTGTGAGTCAAGTGTCTAGAACAGCACCTGACACACAGGGCTTCCTCGGGTAGTTCTATTGCTATTAGTAGCTACCGTGTACCAGACACTAAGCATTAAGCGGAGGGGATTCATGAGCTGGATGTAGCTCAAGGATTGCTGGGGTTTCCCAGTACAGTATCTTTAAAACTTTCATTAGTGGCAAAGAATTCAAATGGAGGTTTCCTACAAAAATACAGATATCTGACTTTTCTGGTAAAATCAGAATGCTGCCAGGCAGGAGATAACTACCAGCCATTCACAACCGCCTTCAGCCAGTCAGTCCCAACTACTCCCTATTGCTTCGGTTGCCAGATGCTATCTTTTTCCTACCCAATAACTTCATTCAGTTGTTTTTTGGCTGGCCTGTGTACACATTTGAGCTTGTAACCCTAATATACAGTGATGAACAAAACAGACATGGTCCCTGTCCTCAGGTACTATCCTAATCAGAGTGGGGTGGATTTCTCTCCAGGGAGGCCCTTCTCCAGAGAAACCTGTAAAGGCTTACTGGGTTGTTGAAAGACTTATCTACTATACCCAGGCTACTCCTAGTGTGGTCAACGAACCATAAGATCACCTGGGAGCTCCAGAGAAATGTGGAGCCTCACTTCCCACCCCAGCCCTACTGTCTTGGAATCTCAGGTGTGCATATTCAAGTCTGAGAAGTAGTGCTCTATACCTCAGAGCCCTCCCGGGGGTAGATGAGGCTGTTGACCATGCTGAAGTTGTAGAAAGGGGGGCTGAAGGGGGTGCTTTGGCCCCCACTGGTGCTGGCAGGGAAAGGGCTATAATAGGAAGATCTTTGGCTGCTGCCATTGCTGGTGCTGTTACTCAGCTGCAAGGTGTCTGGTGAGGCTTCGGAGACGGAGCTGGGGGAAAATGTGCTGCTGGAGGGTAGCTGGGCCCCCTGGATCCCAGGGAGGTGGTGGCCTCCAGAGAGAGCTCGCTGGGTGCTCCCACCGCTGCTGACACTTAAGGTGCTGAGGCTGCTGAAGAAGGTGTTGAGGCAAGGGGTGGAGTTGAGCATGGATCCTCCTGGAGAGGAGACAGTACTCTTGGCGCCCTCAGGAGGCTCTGGGGACTGGGAAGGCCTTAGCAAAGCAGAAGGGCCGTCTCCTTCTGGCTTCCCGCCCACTCCAGACCCCAATCCTGAGGAGAGACCTTCTTCTGATTTTGATGTCCCTGCAGCCACTGTGGAGCTGCTGCTGGCCTCAGAGCGGCGCTTTCGCTTCCGACGGAAGTTCCCGTTGTCAAACATTTTCTCACAGTTTGGATCCAGGGTCCAGTAATTTCCTTTCCCTGTACAGACGAGGAAGAAAGACGTTAGAGAAGGACCTAGTTTATGCCTTCGCACTTAGCTTCAATTTTTGGAGAAGGAGGGCAAACTTTCATTAAACACTGGCAAAGACGCTCAATCCACATTCTTCACCTTCAAGGAGAAATCTCGAACAAAGATGTTCTGGCCACTTTCATTTCCTCCTGGCAGTGTCTGCTACTTAAATCTTAAGACATAATTCTACTCACAAGATACTTTTAATTAGCCAACACCTTCCTTTCTAGGTCCACATGGAGTGCCCTTGCAAAATCCTGGCGCTACTTAAACTTGACCTCCATTTCTTATACATATAGGGATAACAATGGTACCCAACTCATAAGTTGGCTGTGAGGGTTAAATGATATCTCTGCATAATAGCTGGCACACAGTAAGCAGTGCAAAAATAGCATCTGTTAATTATTTGCTGAACGAGTATAATCGCCCCTAAAAAATACTCCACTGGAATAAGGGAACCTCAAATGTCTGATCCTCTACCTTGTTGAACAAAAATGACAAGAGTTATTACTGAAGAACCAATGGTATTAACAACGCCTTGGGTGGCATATATTCAGAGAACAAGGGAAGTCCTCTCCTCGAGTCTCCATCTCCTCCTCACCCTGGGCAGGAAGCAGCTCTTTCAAGTTTTCCCTTCACTGGGTGATCAGAGCCCCATTTAACGCATGATGCTAGTCTCCTACTGAGAAAATTTCACTCAATTTATTTAGCACAATTGAAGTAAAACAAGATCTATCACCTTGGAGGATTTTATCTCCCAACAACTCTTTTCACTTCTGGTTAAAAAAAAAAAAAAAAAGAAAAATCACAGGCATTTGAAAAAGTACTGTTAAGCACTTATCTCGTAGTGAGTGCTTTACATGGATAACCTCAGTTCCTCCTCACAGCTATGTGGAGATAGGCAATATCACCTCCACTCTTCAGATAGGGAAACTGAGGCACAGACTGGTTACTAACTTGCCATATGCCCAGTAAAGAATGGTAGGGCCAGGATTCAAGCAGACTGGCTCTAGACTCAGCATTCTCAACTAACCACTGTTATGCTGCTTCCACAGCATAACACCACACACTCCCCCACACCCACTTTCTCCACTGACATTTTCTGCAAATACTTGCAGAAAAAAATTATTTATATAACTACCATCTAAATAATAATATCTGCACCTATCAGGATATTTATATTGTGCCACCTTGGTACCAAGCACTTTGAGACAAGACACTATAGATCCTTGAATTTGTTAGAAGGTCCACAGGAGTATACATGAAATTTACATGATAATCGCAGGTGATCTGGAGGCTACATCAGGAACATGCACCTTCTACAACTGATGTCTGGTCCAGTACAGTAGCCACTACACTAGCCACATGTGGCTGCTGGGCACTTGAAAAGTGGCTAAAGTGAGAGGTAGTGTAAAACCACACACAGGATTTTGAATACTTGGTACCAAAAAAGTAATGTAAAGTATCTCAGTAATAATTTCTATATTCGTTATAGGTTCAAACAATATTTTGAGTTACCTAAAAAAGACGTTAAAAATAAGTCCATTGATTCTTTTTACTTTTTTAATGTGGCTGCTAGAAATTTACAATCACATGTGATTTGTACAGTATTTCTGTTAGAAGCCACTAGGAATACTCCAGAGTATTTACAAAATTTACACAAAATCCTGGATCTCTGTTGTGTGCAACTAAACCGGTTTTATTTCCCTTCTCTTTTTCCTATCACAACTCTGCCCCCACACCTCCCTTGCCCTGGGCGCCTTCTGAAAACCTCAAATAGGATTGTTTCTCTCGGGGTTTTTTTGTTTGTTTGTTTTTTGTTTTGTTTTTTAGCTTTTCTCCACCTCGCAGGTAGCCCTTCCCAGCCCTGAGCTTAGATCAGAACAAAGCAAATTTGGGGTTTTCATTTTTACACTTCTAAACAGTTAAGGTGCCAAACCCACAATCTGCAGGACCCAGCTGAAGTTCTGTGATCCCTCTGCGCCTGCCTCATGTCTGTGCCGCTATCCTCAACTCGTCTCTCTCAAGGTAGGCAGACTGTTTTATGAAGGACGCAGTGAGTCTCTTAGGAACCTGATGCAGGAGGAAGCGCACCGATGGACAGCTTGAATGACCTGCTGTTTCCCGAGGTCTCTCATCACCTCTTTTGTGATATGTGATGGGATTCTCAGCTCATGTGAATCCCTTTATCGTCATCCCTTATCTGAGAGCTCACCGTGTTCTTATTCCCAATCTACCTCCCTTCAAATGGCCCATAGGTGGCTTCCTGTATGAATGGGATTTTTCCTTTTTCTCTAACTGGCCCGCCTTTGCGTGTGTGTGTGTGTGTGTGTGTGTGTGTGTGTGTGTGTGTGTGTCGGGGGGGGGGGGAGTGTAAGGGACCTGCTCCTTCTTCACCGGGTCCTCGCTCCGAGGATCCATTGATACTTCTCTTTGCCTTCTGGGTCCCCCTCACCCATGTCAAAGGAGGTTCGTTCGGGTGGCTGGCCCTCCACCGGCTCCCATCCCCAGTTAGAATCAGAAGACTCTGCATAGGTCTCAAGTCAGTCACGCGGAGACCACCCACCCACCCTACCCGCGCGCCGCTTCCCCGCGAGGAAGCACCTGTCCACCTGCCCTCACCTGGGTCGTCCTCGTCGCGGGGCACCTTCTTGAAGCAGTCATTGAGCGACAGGTTGTGGCGGATGGAGTTCTGCCAGCCCGCCTTGCTGCGCTGGTAGAAGGGGAAGCTGTCCGCCACGAATTGGTAGATGTGGCTGAGCGTGAGCTTGCGCTCGGGCGCGCTCTGAATGGCCATGGCGATGAGCGCCGAGTACGAATAGGGCGGCCGCACCATCTTCATCAGGTCCTCGCGGCTGGCCATGGACAGCCAGCCCAGCTCGCCGGGCGCGGCGGGCCCCGCGGGCGAGGCGGGCGCGGCGGGCGCGGGTTGGGCGAGGGACCGCTGCGCGCAGGCGAAGGTGCCGGCGGCGGTCGGCGCCTGCAGGAAGGGCCCCGCCGCGCCCCTGGGGGGCGGCGGCGGCGGCGGGGCGCCCAGGTACGCGGCAGCGGCGGCCGGCGGAGCGCCCACGCCCGGCCCGTTGAGCCACAAGTAGGGGTTGGCAGCGGCGGCCGGCGGCGCGGCGTAGTCGGCCAGCCCGTAAGGCGCCCTGGCGGCCGGAGGGGCGCCCGGGGCGGCAGCGGCGGATGGGGGCAGGCCGGGCTGCGAGTACACGCCGAAGTTGTCGCCGCAGTAGAGAGCCATGTCGGTGGCCGTCGGCGGGTGCGGCGCGGCGGCTGCGAGGGGCGAGCGGGGCTGGCCTCGCCGCTCCGGCGAGAGCATCCCTTTGGGAGCCAACCCTGCGGCCCCGCTTCGGCCCTCGCTCGGCGCCCTGTACTCCGGACGGGGGTCGGGCGGGTGCGCGCGGAGCGCCTGCGAGCCCGCTTCTTATAACAGTGTGCGGCGCGGCTCCTCCCGGGCCGGGCCCGGGGCTGGGCGGCGGCCGGGTCCCGGTTCTCCACGCCCCCGCCACGCCCCACCTGCCCGGGCGGCCCCGCGGAGCGCGCCCCGCCCTTGCAGCCCCTCCCGGCTGGGCCGTGGGAGCCCCGAGAGCCTGGGGGAGGCCGGCGCCTCCAACTTTAGGGCGAAAAACACCGCTTCCTACCTACGGTACTCTTACCACAGTAATGAAATAGAATAACAAATATTAAAACAAAGAGAAGATAACCAAAAGACTACAAATGTTTCCAAGAAGTTCGTGAGTTCACTTTAGATGGCCGCTCAGGCCACCTGCCTCGCCCCCTTCAGTTTTTCTGCCTCAAGCCTCTACACCTTTTGTGATCCAGTTGCACCATTCACGTTCGGTTTTAACTGATCTGTTCTCAGTCCAGCGGAATAGACGTGATCTACAACTCTTTGGGGTATACGATACAGTATATTAACCGGCATCCTTGGTGGGTCCCCTTCTAGGGAATTCTGTGATCGGAGGGACTGAAATCGGTTTTTAATTTCTCTAACCATGCCTCAAAACATATAACTATTTGTTCGTTCACATTCGAGAAGTATTTGTTCAGTTTATGTTTCGTCTCTGCATTCCTTCAGTGTGATTTGTTGTCTTCAAAAACAGAAGGGTGAACGTTTTCAAAGACATTTAAATTAAGTGGGTTCGGAATTAGCATTTTAAAGCCAAGTTTAATTTAAACTGTTTGAGAAGCTCTCATTTAAAAAACGGCCACAACAAATTATCATACTTTTGTTTAAAAAAAAGTACTTTTACAAACTACTTCTGTAAGTTTTCAACGGCGGTTCTTGCCTGGCAAAAAACAAAACCAGTAAAATCCCGCAGCGATACCACATGCCATGCAATCATTATTTACTGGCTCAGAACAACAATAAGAAAATTGTATCTTTTACAAATTAAAACTATTCCTAAATATCTTCTTAACAAGTGGCAGGTCAGAAATTCTCGTTTAAGGGAGAGGGGTGGGCAAAAGCGTTGTTTTGTGTGTTTTTTTTGTTTTTTTCCTGTTTGCCAATTGCAGACTGACAGTTCAGAGTATTTAATAATTTGGAACCTACCCACCTCCAATCCTGCATTTATTTTCATCAGAAAGTTAAGTTAGTTATGTACTTTGGGGGAAATTATCGTCTTCCGTTACATAACTTACTAAAAAATGAAATCCACAGATATTTAACGAGCAAATTGGTACCTAAAACGTAAATCACACTTCAAACGTAACTATTTTTCTCATCTTTTCTGGAACCAGAAAGGAAATATTTGTCAACTCTAAAGCACGCTATTTCTTTTAATCTCCTGGCAAATGCTGTAGAATGGAATGGTGTTTGCTGTAATTGTATTTTGATTTAAGGATCTAAATGTTTCTTAATTCAGATAAGCACAGTGCTTTTTGTTTTCTTTCCTCCCAAATAACCCAAAACGAAGTTGTTTAGTTGTGTTATTCTCTTGGGATATTAATAAGAATGACAACTATAACCCAGGAAATTGGAAAGCAATTTTTAATGAGTTACAATGCCCAAGTTTAATGTTTTTATTTTATTTTATTAAACTTAAAGGTCTAAATTAAATAGAGAAAATAAAAAAAAAAGTAGGAACCAGATGATAATAAATTAGTAAAGATTTGAAACCATCTTCCCTTTAGTAATTGGTGTCCTTAATAATATACCTTCCTTTATTTTTTTAGCAAATTGCTTACCAATACATATTTTGCAGCTTTGCAGGATTGTTTGTTGTTGTTTAAAGTCTAATTCTGAACTCAATAGCTCCAAATTATTCTGAGAGGCCATAATTGCAGATCATTGCTTCTTGCTTTGGTTAAAAGTTCTGCCTAGTTGAGATATTTTGTTCTGTTCCGAAACTATACGTTATCTTTTGCGACTTTGCTTTTATTTAAAAATGACAGAGCCACCTAGCGGCTCTTTGCCTCTGCTACAGCATCCGGCCGGTAGGGATCTGTGAGGCGGACACACCCTCTAGGGGTTTGGAAGTCACTTTTCTATTTTCAATCACATCTAAATGAGATAAGCTTAAGACTATTATTGGTCATGGCCTGGATTTTTCAGTGTCAAAATTATAATGTTTTTTAAATTACAATTTTTAAAACAAATTAAACAAATTTTAAAAGCAAGTTCCCCATTATAATGTTTTGTCAATTGCCTTTTCACAAAAAGACATGATCAAAGCAATTGGTTAATGTTCTATGCCAGTGTAAAACAACGATAGACTTACATGTTTTCATCACTGGTAAGTAAACATTTTGGGAAATACTCAACCCAAAGAAAACATCTCATTGATTTTCCACTAACATTTGGTAACATTCTTGTTGCTTCTTTGAAATGGCTGAGGAACAACAGTGATTTATAATGGAATGTAATCATTTTAACAAATACTGTAACAGAATGTAAACTTCATTACACTCATTAACTTACAGGATTATAGAAACATTGGCATGTTAGTTTGCTAGCATTTTAATATTTCCAGAGGAAGAAAAGGGTAATATAAATTGGAAATAGCCTCAGCGCTCTTAGCTTCAAATGACTGCCAACTCAGAGCAACACTGAGCTGTGCAGTCAGTCCTTCCTATCTCAGCATCACAGTTTACCTTGTATCGTCTATGAAAAAGCCACAGGTGGAAATCGTGAAATCTACTCAGGTTGCCTACCTGGCTTTCAACCTTGCGCTATTGTTGTTAGACCTATCTCACATTTTCTAGTAAATCAGAGGCTCTTGGAACACAAATCCTTATACGTAATTCAGTTTTATAAACACCTTGCCCACCATAGGATAAACAAATACCAATTTTTTAAGAAATTACTATCTATTGAATTAATGAATGACTGCTTATAAATGCCGCATTGGAATATAAACAAGCCCATTCAAGGATGTATAAACACGTACGCGTGCACGCGCGCGCACACACACACACACACACACACACACACACACACACACACACTGGGACCTGAGAAAATTTTCTATAGCAGAAAAGAAGTATCACTTAGATGTGGAGAAAAAGCCCAAGTCTGAAAATAATTTATTAGAGAGATGGAAAGAACATTTTAGAAAATACCTGCTTTTTTGCTTTCAATGAGAATTAAGTAGTTTGATTTTTATGAAACAAGAAGTCAGAGTGAGGTAAAAATTAAACTCTGGTGCAAGTAGAGATGAGAAAAGAACTAGAGGAGGTGAGAAAAGAATTCAAGAAAGCTCAAATTGTAATTGAAGAACACAATTGGGAATAATGAGGTGAGAATACCTCTACCACATAGGCCAAACATATAAGATTAATTAGTGCATTTATGGCTTTGGTGAGGAAAGGATGGATTACTTTAGAAAAGATGTTGAGATTATCAGAGCTGGACCCACTACTTCATTCCTTTCCTGCTATAATTTTTTTTTGCAACTTCTGACCACTCAGTTGGTTCTTCTTTTAGAGCTGGTAGTGTCATTAGTGAGGGGCAAATTGAAGAGCCTTTGTCCTCTTCTATCTATACCTCAAAGGCTGTGATTTACAGATTGAAACAGGGACCATTCATGTGTGCCTTTAATTAATATTTTAGGGCTCTACTTACTGAGTATAAGTGTTGATGGGAAACTGAGGCAGCTCTTTTCTCCCCAGGAGAGCAGCTTTCCACCAACTTGGGATTTGTCTCCTGTTCCAAAAATATTTTCCCCTTATAAGCCTTTTATGTTGATGTTGCCAAATTGCCCTTGCTGTCACCCCACTCAGGCACCCGGGAGTCAGGGAAGACTGGAGTGAGCTGCAGACAGAGTGGGGCAAAAGTCAAACCCCGGAAGGCTCAGAGACAGGGGCATGGCCGAGGGATCACCGAGCCACAGGCCAGCTGACTCCCAAGGCTCATGGCCCTCTTCCCACTGCAAACATTAGGCACAGGAAGTGTAGCAAAAAGGATAAATCCTAAAAATTCTAGAAGCCTAAAGCATCTGAGGATGCCACAGAAATTCCACGTACTTAATACAGAAAAATAAGAGAAAAAATAATCAGCCAAAATAGTGGTGCTCCAACAGTTCCTTTGAGCAAAGTCACTGATGTGTGGCCTCTCTGCTTGAACCTTTTCCAGTGGCCTCACTCTCCCCTCCCTAATTCTCTGGAATGCTTCCTGGCCTCAGGCTCTAGCTGATTAGCCCCATTCTTGAGCTTCCTGGGCTAACTTCTCAGACTCTTACTTCTGCTCCAGACCAGGCTCCCAGACTGTCTTCAGCTCTGTCCAGAGTCTCCCTGCCCTGATTGCATCCAGGCTCCCCCAGGATCCTCCCATGACAGCCTAAGGCCATCTCATTAGAAGGCTGCATTTCCCCCCGCCCCTCCCTCCTCAGGGCAAGAAGGCCCTACAGCCCTGCTGTCATGCTGGGTGGTGCCAGCATCTGCCTGGATGGATCATCCAACAACCTGGCCCTTCATTTCCAATAACCAACAACCTCAACAGGTCAGGCACTCATACTGTGCGTTCTACCAGGATGGGGACCTCACGTTTTTTCTTTTTTTCTTTTCTTTTTTTCTTAGCTCTAACAATTAAGGAACAGGTATTAAATACCTGGCACTGTGCTAAGCATCTTACATGCATGATCTCATTTAATTCTCACAGCAGTCCTATCAGATAAGAACCGTTAATCTACATTTTATGCATAGAGCAACTGACAGATAAGTTAAGTAATTTAACTGTAGTCTTCCAACTTCTAAGTGTGCAACAGTGGGATTCAACCCCCGGCTGTCTGTGGAGGCCATGCTAGTGTTTCAGCTCTAATTTCTTCCTCCATTATTTCCCCGGTACCTTGTCCAGTGCCTGGCATCAATGCATGCTCAATTATTGTTTGTTGCTCAAATAAATTTAAAAAACTAGAAGTATGAAATGGAAACTAAAAGTCTCACCCTACAACCTCCTACCCTCTCTTTACACAGTCCCTCTCACAGAAGGCAGCCACTTGCTCTCAGTTTCTTATGCTTTCCTCCATAAAATATTTTGAGGTACGTACCCACACAGCTATATGCATTTTAAAATGTACTTGTTTGACACTATCACATCAGTAAAAAGTGAGGGGGAGGTTCATGCTTTCACCACGTCATTCATTGTCTCCAATTAATTTATTCTTCCTGTTTAAGTTGGAAGTTATTTTTAAATGCATGCATAGGATAAGAGGAGAATAAATTAGCATCTTATTTATTTTAAAATGCACATATAGAATAAGAGAAAAACAGTCAACAAATTGCGTTCCCCAAAAAGAAAACTCAAACTGTGAAATAGATTACGTAGAGCAGTGGTATGCTTAGGAACAATGGATGATGGAAGTGTAATGAAGTGAATAAAACAGTTTTTACAATGGGGAAAAAAATGTACAAAAATAGAATCCGTTATTCACATGGCTCTGCACCTTACAATTTCATTACTATATTTTGGAGAACTTTCCAAAACAGCCCATATGTCCATATGTCTACATTTTATCCACCTGGTTTTCCCTTTCATGGGATATTCAGTGGGGACCCCCAGTATGGCTATGTGTCAGTGGTTTGTAGCCAGTGTCTGTTCTAATTTATTGGTGTTCCTCCATAGTTGTTGGGCAATGTTTTGAATTTAATCTATTTTTGATGCATCTTTGGATTATTTCTTTATTTACAAAATATGGCTTACTTTACTTATGATAGTCAATTCCTAGCTGGGACATGCTGAGTCAGTGAGCACCTTTAGACAAAGTGCTCTGCCTAAGGTGCCCTATTTATACCACCAGCAGGTTCTCCATGATTGCCTATTTCCCTTCACTTTCCTAACACTGGATTTGTTTGTCTTTTTATTTTTGCCAATCTTAAAAGCACAAAAGGATGGTGGCCGGTTAGCTCAGTTGGTTAGAGCATGGTACTAATAACACCAAGGTTGCAGGTTTGATCCCTGCATGGGCTGCTGTGAGCTCCTTAAAAAAAAAAAAAAGAAAGAAAGAAAAGCACAAAAGTATATCTCAAAAATGTTTTGATTTGTTTTTCTTTATGAATGAATTTAAATACCGTGTCATATGTCATTTTATTTTTGTGTGTGAACTGCCTTTTCTGATTTTCTACCCATTTTTTTATTTGTGTATCTTTTTTAAAAATTGATGTGTCTGAGATCTTTGCAATTAAGCATATTTACCTTTTTTCTCCAAGGTGTTGCAAATCATGGTTTTTTTGTTAAAACTGTCTCTTCTCTTGGCACTGTCCTAGTTGTTTTTCTTTATCTTCTACATCTTCCTCAAGGACTCTATTTCTCATCTCATCTTTTAAATAGTGTTTTTCCCCTTCAGGTTCCTAACCTCGGCCCTCTTAGTTTCCTTCTACACATTGTTCATGGGTTGCCACATCTACTTCTGTGGCTTTAAGAATCATAGTGGACATGGTTTGTTGCTGTTGTTATTGCCAGTTTAACAACTCTATAAAGAAACACTTTCATTATTCCCCAATCTTGGGGTTTACATGGGATTGGCCATTCGGCAGGGACAGGCTGGAGTTCAGCCTTGGCCCTTGCCCATGTTGCTTTTCCCTACACTAGTGATTTATTTAAAGTGAGTGAGTGATTTAAGATAGATCATGTAAGATTTTCTTCAGGATTTCTGCTAGGATTATCAGGGAAAAATTCCTTTCTTCACAGGGATTGGCTGTACAGAAACTATAGTCCTGAAATGGCCGTCTTTGGTACCATGAGGGACAGCCTACCTAAGAATGCAGGTGACACCATGTAAAGTTGAGTGACAGAAATGAAGACACATCCTGAGTCCAAACTTTGAATCCCTTCATCCAGAATCCTCCTTCACTCCTTTGAACTTCCTGGTTTCGTTAGCCAACAAATGTCTTTTTTTATTTAATAAGTCAGGATGGTGTTTGTTATAGGCTGAATCATGGCTACCCCCCACCCCCCAAAAAAAAAAAAATTTGATATGTCGATATTCCAACTCCCAGTACCTCAGAATGTGACCCTATCTATCTGGAGATAGGGTATTTAAAGAGTTAATTAAGGTTAAAATTAGGTTATTAGGGTGGGCGCTAATCCAATATGACTCGTGTCTTTATAAGAGGAGATCATGATAGACATGTACACACAGAGGGAAGATGATATGAAGACATTGGAAGAAGACGGCCATCTACAAGCCAACGACAGAGGCCTTCAGAGGAAACAAACCCTATCTACACCTTGATCTTGGACTTCTAACATCCAGAACTACAAGGAAATACATTTTTGTTGTTTAAGCCACTCAGTTTGTGGTACTTTGTTTGGGCAGCCCTAGCAAACGAATACAGATGGGTTTTTATTCCTTTCAGAATAAAATGTTGGTGACTCTAATCAAAATCTCTCACACAAGTTCCTGGCCCAGTAATCCACTATCCTATTGGCTATTTCTTCATTTTCTCACAAGTCACCTCAAATACAACATGTCTAAGCAGGTCATCACAATTCTTTTAAAATCCACTTCTCCTCCTATATTCCATAATCTCTCTCTGAAGGGTCCCATCCCACCATTGACCCAGTTGTCTAAGCCAGAAACCAGAGGTTCTTCTACCTCAGTGACCATGTCATGCCAGGACGGTGCTTTATCTGTCCTACTTGCAACACCAAGGCTTAGGCCACGATCATCTCTCCTGGATTAGTGAAGTTGGCTCCTAATTGACTTCCCTGCCTCCTCTTGTCACATTCTAATCCTCTCTCGGCACCACTTTCACAGTGATTTTTATAAAAGGGCAAATCCAGTTGTGACCCTCCCCTGCTTTCAGCTCTTTAGTGGCTCCCATTGCTCTTAAGATAAGGTCCAAAATCCACAAGTGATCCTGGGAGACACAGCTCATTTTGTTAGCTAGCCTGTCACCATGCCACGCTCAATTTATACTCTCTTCTAAATCTCAGCGTTTCCCCAAATCTAGGCATTCTGATATTCTCTTCATGATTCACTATATCACTTATGCTAATCATTACTTAATATTTTTCTTTTAATTGATTCCATTTTTAAAATTAAATTTCATTACTTAGAAAGGAAACTATATAGCACTACTGTAAATATATATATATAACTATCTCACTTGTCATAAATAGAAGGTAAACAATTTAAATGGATCATTAATATTGCTGAAAAAAATTGTTCCCTACAATAATAATAATGTTATTAGATGTCAAAAAAAAATAGAAATAAAAATATAAATGATATCATATAAGCAACAGTAAATTTAATTTCATTAACACAGTTCCAAACCTGAAAATAAATTCCTCAACAAGAAGACCAGCACTATTTATGATCAGGTTAGTAACAGTGATGTTCAGCTTAATGATGCTTATTTTAAAATTAAGATTAAGAGAAAGTTCTACATTATAATAGTAAAACACATTCTGTTTTTTTGAACTTCTTTTAACCAGCATGAAGAATTGCAGCTTACATGTGTCTACATGGGAATGGAAAAAGGCATTTAATTGTCCCATTTGATAGATTTGGCTAACTGTTATTCAAAAAGATTTGATTCAAGAAGCCAACTGAAGTAATCCTTAGGATCTATTGTAATTTTATAAAGGCATAATCCAAGATAATATTTAAAAAGGAATAGAGAAAGAATTTCTGGTGCCTTGACTATTGTCACTGGATAATGCTTATGAAATCCTTTTATCAATCCTGTCAAGTATTTTTTTCATGCCCTTCAAAATACTTCCAGCAACTCTTTCAGGTGAGTTTACAATCAGGTTCATTTATGAACTCAAGAAATAGTTATTGAGAATGACAGACCCTGTCCGTGGCTCCAAGCAAGCATAATAAACCATGAATCGCCTGCTCCCACCTAGCTTCAGACAGGGAGGAATTTCCTGCTCCGTATGACCCAGGGACCAAGGGACCCAGGCTACAGGCTTACAATCTTCAAGGTCACTTTATCTTGCCAGGGAATACTGAAATAAGCTTGTCTTTTAAGGGTAAATTAGGCTTTCAAATGAGCAAGACTTATCTATAAGATATGCTAATTTGCAAATCCTTACCCAGTTCTGCATATGATGTCTAGGAAGATAGAAGTCTTCTAGAAAGACTTAATTCTTCTGTCTTGAAAACACAGGTGTGGAGAAAAAAAAGAAAAGACAGGTGTGGAACTTAAGTACGAAGCAGTAGTCACTACCTAACTCTTCACAAATTTGAAAACATTGAGAATTCAGTGACCTATGTTAACATAATTAACCATTTTAACTTCCTCCTAGAATCTTCCTGCTGTGTCCTGTGGCCAAGACTTCCCCAGTGTCCTCAACAATGTATAGTCTTGCCTCTCCAGGCTGCCCTATCGAACCAGCCATTGGTCTAGCACCCTCCATGCTTTTTCCCAATGCATTGCTCACGATTCGCCATGAATGAATCAGTAAGATCAAAACTCAATTCTTTTCTTCAGATATATGAATTGATAGGTCAATATATATCTGTGATCTTAATTCCATTGAATTAAGAATCCAACATTACTTTTTTAGAAGGCCACCATGCTGTCCTAATATCATTTGTTGAATAGTCCCCTTAATTTATTTAAGCCTGTAGATAGTAATATAAAACAGTTTAGTGTTGAGTTCTGAGATGGCAGAGTAATTGATATTCAATAATGATCATGCTGAGTATTCAATAAAAAATTAAGTCATGTTGTGTAGTCTCTGTTAAGAGGGAAGGGGAGTGAATGATTTATATAAATGATTTTAAATATTCATGTTAACATTTTTTGTTGTTGCTTAAAGGCAATTATTTGAAAGGTTTGCGTCTTATCAACCAATAGCCAAGATAAATCTAATGCAAAGTACAAAACGAAGTACTCCTTTTCTTATTTTTAAGCCCTGAGACACTAAAATTTTCTTTATTAAAATTTTAGTTAAAGTTCAACTAAAATTAAAATGAATATGAAAACCTATTTGCAGAGACAAGCCACTGACTAGCCAAAGACTAACTGTCCAGAATCAGCAGATCACTCACACACTACGGTTTCCCTAGTTCAGAAGCCTGAGTCTTTAAGGCATCCTTGCATCTGGGATTCAATGATTAGTTCTGCAACTGAGTAGAAAGAAGTCTCAAGCCAATATATAGCCCCATCAACAGAGTGACTGTTTCCTTGCATCCCTTATCAAGGCAGAATATAACCGAAGTTGACTAATCTGATAGGCGAAAAGTATCTCATTTATTGTCTTAACTCTCACTTCTTTAATTATGAGTAATTTTGTGTGTCTTCATACATGTGTTCTTTTTCTGTGAATGATGTCCTTTGAACATTTTTATGGATTGTTTGACTTTTTGTTATGTATTTCTAAGAATCTTTGCATTAACCCTGTGAAAGACAAATCGCTTAGCTTCTCTAAGCCTCAGCTTTCTCACCTGGAGAATGAGAACAATAATTCTACTGTTAATAAGTGTTAACTCATACTGAACACTTACTGCAGGCACTTTGCTCAGCAGTTATCTCATTTCAGGACCACTAGTCCATAAGGTGCCTTTGTGAAAAATTAGAAAAGGCACCCCTTCCTCAGGCGGGCACTACCTTTCGCTAGGGCTTGTGGCTTAGAGGGCAGGCACTGGATTTCAGCCCTACTTATTGTCTTAGTTATTTGCCCTTATCCAGGGCGCACCTGCCCAGCTGTTCACAGTAACTCTCTCATTTAATTTTCATAAACAATCCTAGGAAGAAGGTACTAGCATCCCTATTTTAGGTTATTTCCTCAAAGCCACGCAGCAAGTCAGTGGTGAATTCACAGGCCACGATTAATGACTATGTTGTGTAACACCTACCACACAGGGTTGTAGTCAGTTTTAATCAGGACAGTCCCCATAAAGCATTCAGCGTAGTGCCTGACAAATAGCAGATAAGGAAATGTATGTGGTATTAGCCTTTAGTCTGTTGTGTGTTGCAAATGTTGTTTCCCAATTTTGTCATGTGGCATTTGATTTGGCGTGTTTGCAAACCAGAAAATTTTTATATGAGGTCTGACAATTAAGTTCGTGAACTCATCCTAGAAAAAACACTACATACCTCATTGCTGAATATCACTATAGTCACCTTTGAAGTACTCCCCTTGGGAAGCTATGCACCAATGCCAGTGCCTTGTCCAACCTTCAAAGCAATTTTGGAACTCTTTCTGGAACAACCATCAGAGCTGTCATTTTATTACCCTTGATGTCCTCAATGTCATCAAAATGTCTTCCTTTCAATATTTCCTGTACCTTTGGGAAAAGAAAGAAGTCACTGGGGGCCAGATCAGGTGAGTAGGGAGGGTGTTCCAATACAGTTATTTGTTTAATGGCTAAAAACTCCCTCACAGACAGTGCCGTGTGAACTGGTGCATTGTCGTGATGCAAGAGCCATGAATTGTTGGCCAAAAGTTCAGGTTGTCTAACTTTTTCATGCAGCCTTTTCAGCACTTCCAAATAGTAAACTTGGTTAACTGTCTAGTTGGTACAAATTCATAATGAATAATATCTCAGATATCAAAAAAGGTTAGCAACATCATTGCAACAAGTTTGAGAACTTAATTGTCAGATCTGATATAATCAAATTTCTTTATCTTTCCATTATGACTTTTGTTTTGGTTAGCATTGCAAAGACAAAACAATTGAATAAGATAACCACTCCTGTGCTAATTAGGGAACAGGCTAACTTAAAGAGACCCCAAAATATAAGATTACAGTGAACTTCTCTCTCATGAAACAGTCTGGTCTTAGGATGTAGCTCTGCACCTGAGTGACCCAGGCCTTCCTCTGTCATGGGAAGAGAAAGGGAGAACATGGACAAGAACATGGGAAGGGGAAGGGAGAGGAAAGAGAAAACAAGCAATTTCCCTTAAAAGAAATTAATTCATTTCCAATTAAATTCACTGGAACTTATTTACTTGGACACACCTGAGTGCAAAGGAAGCTGGGAAATGTAGTCTCAAGCTGGGTGGCCTGTGCCCTGCTGAAACACTGGGTCTGGCAGGCAGGGTCCTGGCTCTTGTTCTAAAAGAAAGGAGAGAGTACCAGGTAACAACTGGCAGTCAGGACCACACCTCCCCAAATCCTATGTCCTTGTATGTGAAATCTCTGTCTTGCTGAACTTACTTCTGAAAAACTTTTGCTCAGCTGCAAGAATTCCAGTTCTTATAGATGCAGGGCTTTTTTTTTTTTTTTTTCAAGCTCTTTTGTTGGGGATAATTATACGCGGTAACTCAGAGTTAGCAAAAGAAAAGAGAGATAATACTCCTTGCCTCCTGAGGGTCTTGGCAAATTCTCCTTCCTGGGCCTGGACCACCTTCCCAATCTTTCAGCCAGTTAATTGCTACCTATTCCTCAGATGCCAGCTCAAAGCCCCATCCTCAGAATAGTGGCCCTCACATCTTCCTTCCCCACCCTCCCAAAGTAGGTGAGAGGTCTTTTATAATCGCCTCTTGTTACTTTTTATTCATAGCAGTTTTGCATTTGGTAATTAAGATGTATTCATGTGAGCATTTGGTTGACGCTTGCACTGGTGCCCCTGCACTGTGGATTTCAGGGGACAGGGGCTGTGTCTATTTTGCTCACCTCCAGGCATGGAGCCTGGCACTGGGCACAGAGTGCTCAATAAATGTTTGCTGGATGAATGGATGAATGTTGAGAGGGGAAGATGGAAAGCTCTGAGTGAAATGAAGGAAGCTAAGACAAAAAATAGCTTACATCTTAGCATATCAGTGAAGGTCTGTCCGAGGGTCAGGACTGGGCTGAACTTGGGAAGGGGGCAGGCTGAGCTAGGACAGGCCTGTTGGGTGCCAATGAGCTCCATAAGCTCTGTACTCCAGTCCGAAGTTGCCCACAGGCAAGGCTAAGAATGTGAAACCCCTTTCTGGGAGGGGGGGTACTGATGAGAAATGCTTGCTCAACTCTAATGCCAACAGGCTTGAAACCTCTGTCTCTTTAGAAGAGGCATGGGCATTTAATTGATTGTCAAATTAGTGAAATGTTACATGCTGGAATTTTCCTAGCCTTTTTGGTGAAATAAAATTACTTCCCATGACTTCATTAATTTTTCTGGAATGAAGCTAAATCCTCTGTCACAGATTTATTTAGACAATTTGGTTTCTAATCCAAAGTGACACTGACATTTAAAGAAAATCTGTACGGTAGACTCCCTTATGTGAGGAGGATACATTCCAAGACCCCCAAAACCACTTTGGAAAGCATACAGAGAAAGTAGTTGATGTCGAATCACTTATAAGATGGAAACTTACGGAGTCTAACAAACGCGCACCTTCGGTCAACCTTTGCTTTTAAAAATTCCTCATTTGACTTCACGTCCCACTGCATATAGAAATGACAGCTGCTGAGAGAGGCACAGAGTTGGAGAAGATTCCCAGAGAATCCAAGGGTTCGGGTAATACTCTGGCAGTTTCTTAATCTTCTCTTCCTTGGTCTCACTTTCATCTCTATCACCAAGGAGTGTGAATAGCCCACGGCAACTGGCTGAGTGCAAATGCCCTCCAAGGGTTTCACTTCTTGAGCTGCGTCTACCTATCTATTATTGACGAACGATGAATTTTTGCATTTATTCAGTTTGGAACACTAAAGCATTTTGCAATAGACCATCTTACTGCCTGCTGTTCAGCTTTTCTCCTATTAGATGATCTCAGCTTCGAGAAAATAAAAGCCAGAATGGATGAGTCAGCAGTTCTTCAATCCTCAGTCTATTCCATTGCCTAATCGATGCACTGTTGGCTCTTGCAAAAATTATTCAAAAAAAGATGAGATTCTAACTTTCCCATATGAACACATCTCTAGATTTTATAATTGCCTGAATTTAGTCCATTTTTATTGTTGACGCTATTTATGGAGAGTACTTGGAGGAAAGCCATTTGAAAATAATACTGGTAACATTTATGTGATTCACCTGATGAGGCTGTGTCGTAAGTCTCTGACACAACATTTGACTTGCAGCCACATCAAAACAGGCAGTGTCTCTCCTACAAAGTCTGTGACAATGCATCTCAGTGTCACTGTATATTCAAATCTTGTCTGGCCAAAGACTTAGGTCTGAAAAGAGAAATAATATCAAGTTTGAAGAAAGCATTAGGACAAAGGCCAGGAGGACTAGGGCTGCAAGCACCAGCCTCAGATGATTTACACCTGAGAGCTGTCTTTCCATTGGCAGCTTTATGCAGTAAATCAGAGGCTTGGCTTAATCTGCATCTCTAGACTTGAAGGAAGCACAGAGACGAAGTTTCCCACTTGGCTCTTCACAAAGCTCAGAGAAACCTTGGCATTCGCCCCACACCTTTGTCAGCTGCGCTTTCTCTATTGTTCCCCAAATGGCCAGGGATTAAGATGAGGGGGTCAGAGTGGCAATTTTTTCACGTTTCTTCCTAAGCCAGAAGAGACACTTTTCTTAGAGAGCTGTGGAAAGGAATGCATGCAGACTGCTGAGTGCTTTGGGAAACTTGTTTCAAAACACCTGGAGTGTCTGTCTAGTCCATACTTTAAAACAGCTGACTTCTGTTTCCTCAAAGCCGAACCCCTACCCAGCCCTACCCCTTCCCTTTCACACTGCTATTCTTCTGGCCTCCAAAGCCTTGCTCTTTTCATGTTAGGACTAAAAGGAGTCCCACTGCCCACAGCAGAAAACAAGATGCACTCACGTTTATGAATGTGAACTGGAAGCTGAGTCACCATCCACCCCCACTGCTGAGGTTCCAGTCAAGGAGGAGAGAGTTCGATTTCCAAAATGATCTACGCCCAGCCTCTCAAACAGACAAGGTCTACAGTTCTGACTGTTTATGCAAATGTGGCCTCAGGATTCTGGGAAGTTAGGAGACTTGGGGTCTTGTTGGAATTATTATTCTTCTTCTTTAGCACCTTGAAGCCCTCAGAGAAAGGCCCTATAGAAATACAGGGAATGGAAGCTGGCTCCTTGAACTGAACATGGCCACATTTTATGGTCAGTTTACTCCCTCAGAAACCCTGTGAGCCAGAATAGAGATTACTGTATGACACACAACATCATTTTAAAATTTAAAAATGGATAGGATTTAAGGAATCCCTCCCCCGTCAATTTGAGGTTAGTAAGCTAGGCATGCAAATAAATCTCATATACAACTGGCTTCTCTATAAACCCTAAGAAATAATAGTTACCAACAGGAATGCTTAGGGATTTAAGGCTGCATTTAAAAAGGTTTTAAACTCCTCAGAACAATACTGGTTCCGCAACTTAGTATGTAAAGGATTAGAATCAGTCCTGCCTCAGAGAGGAAGTAAAGGAAGCAAGATGGCTTCCAACTGGTCATCTCTACTCTGTCCACAGGGTGCAAAGAAACTCAGTTTTCTTTGTCTTGCGAAGTTCCCTTGCCCCAAAAGGTATGTATGCAGTGCCCAGACAGCAGTCCAAGGTGGTTACCTGTGGAGAGCCCTTCACTCCCTGATTATCATGCTAACTGGAGGGCAAGCGCTGTGACTGCTGTGTCCCAGCTAACGCTGAGCCTAACACATAACCGGCCAACCCAGATTGCTTGTTGATTAAATGCTGCTGGTGTATCTTGTTATTAACCAATTAGAGGGACTGTTGACACCGTACCTCCTCAGGTGTGCTCATTTAGCTTGTGAAAAATCTGTTTCTGTGAAAAGCAAGGGGTGTTTATTTTTAATCCCAAGCTTATCCTTGAAGGACCCTATAATTGATGATGGCACTGAAGGTTGTGGTTTGCTTTTATTCAACTGTTTTCACCTACAAAATATGCATCATGGCTTATTTGATGATGGCCCTTCTGTGGCAGGCCATGGGCATTCTGTAGGAAATAGGCATGTTCAGATGTGTGAGAAAATTGCATGTTCTCAGTCATTTCTCCACTCTTGATCATCCCTATAAGTCCTAAGTCTTTTTGCTATAAAGATTTTATACAAAATGAGGAATATTAAAGCCATTTTCCTTCTCAGATCATTCAAGGTTTAAATTTTAAAATAAATACTTTCAATGAAATGAATAAACATTATTCAGTTAACGCAGTACTTTGTAACATATTCCAGTGCACACATAAGATGAATCCCTATGCATTGTATAAATTTACAAATGCATAGGAAGAAACTACTGTATTTAAGTTGACATAATGCAGGGCTCTGCCATCCATGGTTTAGGTTTGGATCCCTGGAGTCTCAGGAACTGGATGCAGCTGGGTTGCAGAACTCAAATCTAATTATAAATTGAAATGGAGAAGTGACTACTATACCCTTATCTCCTGTATAGAAAAAGAGAAAATGTCATTGTTAGAAAAAAATAACATGCAGAAACTATGAAAATGCAACCCAGTGGATCTCTCTTACCAAGTAGATCTATATTCAGTGTATCTCAACTGATGCAGTGTCTCCAGAGAAATTCAGAGAAGAGTTATAGATAATAACTAGTTTGTTATCTAATCAAAGTTTAACCAATAGTTCTGACATGGTCCTGCTGCCTCTACCTGGGCAGCGAGAGAGAGAGAGAGAGAGAGAGAGAGAGAGAGAGAGAGATCTGGCTTCTTCTATAAGGACAAGAATATTTCTTTAGAAATGTCTGAAGAAACAATCAACTTTGTGAAGCACCGTCTCTAAAATACAAAAGAAAAAATAAAAAGCAAACTGAGAAAATTAACTGTGTTTGATTGGCTAAGATGTGATATTCTCCAAGAGGCCTCCTCAGCTGAAAATGCAGAAGAAAATTCAAAAGTAATGTAGAAAGAGTGGTAGGGTCTGTCATCCTTCAGTAGAAATGTTTATCTCTTAAAGATGCTGATTGGGGTCAGAAATGGCAGTGTGAGGAAGAAAGAAAAGTAAAATACGTGACTGGGGAAGAAGTAAAAAGACACTGATGAGCAGTCTCTTACAAGGGACACAGGCTCTGAGAACTGTAATTAGCCAATATTTGAGTTCAGTATTTTCACGGGCTGTATTAGTAGCCTAGGAGCAGGCTCGGATTTGATGTAGAGCATGTCTTTTATTATAGAATGCATTAACATATTACAGCTTTTATTTTGTAATAAACATAATTATGACAAAAAGTAAATCAAGCTAGCCGTCCTAACAGCAAATTTGAAACATAGGAAAACATAACTGGCGATTCTGGGCTGATCACAGTGAGCAATGCAGAATACTGAAATGTACCGTCATTTGCTTCTATTCCTTACCCTGTGGGAGTTTGTGGCAAAGGATGACACAGATTGCCCCGAAATGTTGTGATTTGTCCACCTCAGTGCTCAAATCCGCTTTCATGTGATGCAAAACGTGGCCTGACTGTCATTGCAGCAGTGCAGGGGACTAGACCTGACAGACGGGGAGTAGTTTAATTTCCCCAAAGCATAGATGCAGAATCTCCGCACAGGTGGTAGTCCGTACAGGGACTCTGGGGATGAAACCTGTCCTTTGTCATCATGAAGTTTGAGTCCACTGATTAGCATAACCATAATACCAACAACAGGGTCCACCACTATCCCTATGGCTCCCTCAAACATTGACATGGGCTTTTACAGAAGAAAATTTTGCTGCCCTCCAAACAACCCTAATTAAGAGATTTGCCTAAGGGACCAGAGCGGTGACCGGTAGAGCTGGGAGTCAGAATGAGGCCTCCTGACTCCAAGACCAGTGGGACAGCTGCCCAGGGAGACTGGTTCCATGGGAAGACTAGATTTTATGTATTGTATTTGTTCTGCTTTTGTTTTTCTTGTTCCCGTTTCTTCTCTCTTTCCTCCCTCTCCTCTGACTCTTTTTCTTTCCTTTCTCTTATCTCTTTTTTCTTCTTGTTTTGCCATTGTAATTGACACCCATCAGCAGCACATATTTAAAAGGTACAATTTGGTCAGTTTTGACATATGTAGGCACTGGCAGAACTATCACCACAGTCAGGATGGTGAACTATCCTGCCCCCTCCCCAGTGTGTCCTTCAGCTTCTCAGCAGCTCCTTCCTCCCGCACCTCCTGCCAACCCCTTCCCAGGCCCCCACTGATCTGCTTTCTGTCACTATGTATTAGTGTGTACTCTCTAGAACTTTATATAAGTTGAATCATATAGTGTGTACTCTTTTTTTCTCAGTCTGACTTCTTTCACTCAGCATAATTATTTTTAGATTCATCCGTGTTGGTATGTATTTCAGTAGCTCCATAGTTCATTCCTTTTTATTATTTTATTGCCGAGTAGTGTCCCATTGTATGAATATACCACAATTTGTTTATCCTCTCACCTGTTGATGGACGTTAGTGTTGTTTCCAGTTTGGGGTGTTACAAATAAAGCTTCTGTGAGCATCCATGTACGGGTTTTTGTATGGACTTGTTTTTCTTTCTCTTGACTAAATACCTAGGAATGAAATGGCAGGTGTATGCTTAAGTTTCAGAAACTGCTCAACTCTTCCAGAGTGGTGTACCATCTACATTCCCAGCTGCAGTGTGTGAGAGTTCCAGTTCCTCCACGGCCTCATCAACATTTTATGTGGACAGTCGTGTTCATTTTAACCATTCTAATATGTGTGTAGTGGTATCTCACTGTGGTTTTAATTTGCGTTTTTCTGATGGCTAATGACGTCAACTCCTTTTTCTTTTGTCTATCACTTTTTCCAGTGCACATGCAAACTTATATTTAAAACTTGTTATGTAATTGGACTTCATGCACGTACATGCCTTTGTGATCTTTTCCAACTACATTTGAGGATCCTACTGGATGAAAAAAGGCAACACATTTTTCCTTTTCTGCATCATCCCATCAGATGGTAGTACCAGGAGGAATGTTTCATAGGAAATAGACATATATCAGCATTCCTAGGTTTCAGATGTTCAAAACATACTATGAACAACAAGTCTGGCCTGTTTCAGTATCCACACATAAATCCAAAAAGGGAATGACTTTTAATTCATTCCCATGAATATTTTTGAGTCCCTATATGAGCAAGATGCTTTTAGGAGGCACTTATGGAGATGAAAGCCTGACTAATGAAATAAGTAATAATAATGATAATAATTATTATTATTATAAAATAATAATAAAAGCATGATAATATCCTCTCTGAAAAAATTACCTGGTGAAGGTTTCTGTATATTTGTTGTTGCTATTTTAAAACCTAAAGAGACACATTTTCCTGTGTTCTGTGAAGTTGGGCACATCCTGAAGGCAGGCCATATTCCTGAACTGATGTAGCTTTCCAGGTGCTCTTGCATGGGAAGCGGGGTCTGGGGGCAGGGACACAGCCTTCACTGCCTCAGCCTGCAGCCTTTGAGGGAGCAACAGCTAGTTTCGTGATGATGGGGTCTGTGTTCATGACTGTCCAAGCTGGGGCAGCTCCCCGGTGGTCAGACTGATCATCAAACCCTAACAAGTGTGGCGACAGCAATGCACCTACGTGTGTGTTTGGGAGAGATGGGCTGGATGCTCAGATTCTCTAAGCAATATATGGGATAAAATAAATACCAACTAACCCCAGTACTAAGCAGAATGAGATAAGCCCTCCAGAGCAGTGCCAATCAAAGTAACTAGTCCACAGCTGTTTGTGATTGGTCTGCCATAAAACAGAGTTTATGATGGAATGTAAATCAATGCACTGCTGCTTTGATTGAGAAAGTATTGCTACTTAAAAAATAATAATAAAATAAATACACACATGTGTACACACACACACACACACACACACACACACACACACACACTGAACTAAAGGGCATGTTTAGTTGGTTGATTGGTTTGCAGTCCCCTTTGAGCTCCTCAACTGCCTCCTTGCAGACTAGTAAGGACCAGGTCGCACACGGCCCTGGTCAACAGACTTCATTTAAGGTGGCTTCGTTCTAGAGAGGTACAAACAGCTTTCAGTGTGAGCACAGAAGGGAGAGTGGTTACTTCTGAAAAGTATGAATTCACTCCCTAGCATTTATGACATTTGTTAATTGACCTCAGGGCAAGCCAGTATGTTTTAGGAAACTGCAAAGATCAAAGCACTTTAAAATTATATGTTCACTTTAAAGTTAAAACACATGAAAATTAACTCTGCATGAGTGTTGTAAACAATAGGGAATTAAGTATTTGACAAATGAAGTAAGTGTATAATAAACATAGTAGTATTTTTACTTATCAGCCTGTGAGGACTAAATGGTTTATGTCAATAAGACATTTTATCAACATCCTCCTCCTAGCAACGTGGGCACTGTATTTACCAAGCACGGGGTATCATCTCACACTGTACAGTACAGAGGGACAATGTTCCCACCAACCTGGCAAGAGACCTGTGGCAAAGATGTCCACAGACCCTGGAACCTGGGACTATGTTACCTTCCTTGCTAAAAGGGATTTTGCAGAGTCATTAAATTAAGGATCGTGAGGTAGGAGATTATCCTGGATTACCCGGATGGGCTCAATGTCATCACAAGGGCCTGGCAAGAGGGAGGCAGGAGGCTCAGAATCAGAGATGTGAGGACAGAAGCAGAAGCTGGAGTCATGTGTTTTGCAGATGGAGGAAGGGCCAGAGCCAAGGAGTACAGACACCTTCCAGGCACTGGAAAAGGCAAGGAAACAGATGAGCTTCTCCCCCAAAGTCCCCGGAAGGAATGGAGCCCTGTGAACACCTTCATTTTAGGATTTCTGACCCCACAACTGTCAGATAATCTGTGGAGTTTTAGGCCCCTAAACTGGTAGAAATTTTAACCGCAGCAATAGGAAACTAATAGCAGAGGGTAGGGGATACTAGCGTGCTTACTGACTGCTTGGCTAGGCCCTGCTGCAAGCACTTTCTGCATATTAACACTTCTAAATGTCACAAGCACAACATGAGTGGCTTTTATTATTAACTGCATTTTACAGATGAGGAAATTGAGGCAGAGGCATTAAGGACCAAGGTCCCGTGGCTTGTAAGGTCAGGGTCAGTATTTGAAGCAAGTCCCTCTAGCTTCAGAACGTGTGCTCCCAACCACCTCACTTCACCGCTTCTCCCGATAAAGTGAAAGGCTTCAGGGATGGTCAGCAAGACGGAGAGGAGAGTTACAAACCGTGTCACTCCTAGAGGACATTTACACTATACCTTTACCATCATTTCCCACAAAATATTGTATAGAACAAGACAAAAATGATAGTCAACTTACCCAAGTGACAGGATAGCCAAGTATAAAAGAACAAGCATGCTGGGACCTTATTATACAAAAAATAGATTATGTTATTATTCAGCAGAAGCTGCCTACAATTTAGGGCAGGTCTCTCTCAAGGATGAAAATGAGACAGCCAGGCAATGAGTTGGAGAAAAAACATTTTCAACTACACTGCACTGGAGGTAGGCACTTCACAGGGGAGGAATCCAGCTGCCGGAGGTTGAGATTGCTCAGGTTCTGCAGCCTTCAGGTGGCAAAGAACACCGCCACCCCCACCTTCCACCCGTCTTGTCCTAGCCATGCTCTGTCTGCCACCCACTGTGTCAGCTGGAAGTGAAACTGCAGAGGACCATGAAGTCAGACTGGGGAGGGAGAGGGATCCAAGTTGAACGTTAAAGGATAGGAAGGAAGTAGAAGTGGCCCAGAGAAACAGGGTGGGGATTTCAGCAGGGGTCTTCTTCATTCTCTGCTGTTCTCTGGTCATCTTTCCCCAGGCATTGCATTTGGTTGGAGAAGATAACCTCTCCAAAGAATGGAGACTTGTTCTTGCACCAAAAGAAGGCTTGAATACAACATGTTAGTGATTTTCAAGCATTTGGGAAGTGTGTGGGAAATATCCCTAGCCATGTTTGCTGGCCAGGGATGCTTGTATCTCCTTACCTGTCCTTGAAAAGCCAGTGACAGGTGGTGGAAACAAGCCTTTTTAGGTGGCCGAGGAGTGAGGAGGGAGGGAAAACACACACCTCTCCCTGCACAGAGGTAACAGAGAGGATGGGCCCTCATGTTGTGCCTGCAAACATTAATGCACATTCATAAAAAGCTGGGCTTTCACAAAGCGTGAGGCCCTCAGTCTGTCATCAGCCAGGCTGGGAAACTGGGATCCCACCTGAGCCATCCTTCTTCTTCAGGATACTTCACCAACCGGGCCTCTGAGAACCATAAATAAAGACCACTGCGAATGGCTTTTCTGTCTGACCCTTTAACCTGAAATAAAAATAAAGCTTGGAGAATGTAATCCTGACTCAAGGCTCCTTCATGGACCGTTCCTTCCCTTACCTGTTGACAGGAACCTGCCAGACCTCACAGTTACCTTTGATTTAGCTGTAATGGCATCTCCACACTTAGCTGAGGTCTGCCCTGTAAGCTTAAGTCAATTTATATGGTAACCTGAGAGCCATTTCTTGCTTCCAGATGATGTCACTGTCTGTTAACACATCCTGGAATGATCACTAAACCCATGCTTAGGGCAGTGGAGCGGTAGATCACTCTCTCAAAGCCAGAGATGGGTTGAAACAAATGTTAAATGAATTTTCAAAATAAAAAGGAAGCTTTATTCCCATACACCTTTTTGTCAACGCCTGAAAGATTTCAATACTTGTTTTCAGAGAACCATAAGTGGTTTTTCTGAATCAAAAATCTGTGCCTATGAAGTTTGTTTATGGAGATATGGGTGGAAAATTTGAAATTGGAGCAGAAAATCATGGTCATAATACTAATCAAAACCTCCAATTGAATATTAAAACATGTATTTTTCTCAACTCAAACTCTAAAATGAGTTTGCATTAGTAAAGTTACCCCTAGCATTTGTTTGTTTGAGCACAGTTCTGAATAAAAAAGGATTCTAAGTTTCTTTGTTCCCAATTTATATTTGGGGCTCGGGAGTGAACAGAGTAATAATTTCTTTGTGTTAAACAATATCTGCCAAACACAGTAAAATTATCATTTTGTTATAGGACAGATGGACTATATCGGTTGAACTACGAACAGAAATTTGTGTTTGTTCACACTGTATTGTTTTAAATGTTGGGAAATGATTAAAATAAGAATATTTGGCTTTAAATTAGATGGAATACATCAATTCCAAAAAATCAATGTTCTCCTGCCCTACCTTATTTTCCTATTGCTGCTGAAATAAATTACCAGAAACTTACTGATTTACAGCAACACAAATGTATTCTCTTACAGTGCTAGAGGTCAGAAGTCTAAATTCAGTGTCACTAAGGCTGAGCTCCTTCTGGAGGTTTCAGGGATAATCCACTTTCTTGCCTTTTCCAGTTTCTAGAGGTCCCTGCAAAGGAAGATGGTCCCTTTCTCCATCTTCAAAGCACATCACTCCAACCTCTACTTCTGTTGTCACATCTCCTTCTCTGACCGATCCTCCTGCCTCCCTCTTACAAAGACCCTTGTGATTACATCAGACCCACTGGATAATCCAGGATAATCTCTCACCTGGAGATCCTTAACTTAATCACACCTACAAAACTCCCTTTACCATGTAAAGTAACATGTTCCCAGGTTCCAAGGATTAGAACACATGCCCTCTTTGGGTGAATGGAAGGGGCGGGCGGGGGGGAGGACATTTTTCAACCTACAACACTTAAGGTCACAGGTATTTTCGACCCTGTGAACCGATCCTGTGATCCAGAAGTAGGGCTTCCATGGCAACAACTAAGATGCAGGTGAAGAGCTGTTGACACACTTGAAGTGCTCTCCTCACTCCAGAATGAGCTTATCTGTCTAACTCTTGGGCCCAAAGCCTTCTCCCTGATGAACCTGGTGTTAGAAATTGCTGTGGGATGGCTGAAAGGGTGTTGTTCAACTCAGAGTGACTGTTAACCTCTCTGAGAATAGTTTCCTCATGTGTTAAGGGGAATAACAACATACACTCTTCATCGCCTTGAAGGGTGAATGAGGTTGATGTTAAGAGTGCTTTATAAACCATAAGACTTTGTAAATGTATCTCCAATGGAATTATTTTAGGGTAGAAATTACATAACCAAGAAATTGTCAGACACTGAAGAGACCTGTGATCCATCGTTCCAAACCCTCAAGATAGATGTGATGTCTGGGGCTTGTCTGGCTTCACAGGACACACATCTCGTTACTGGTTGGCCATGATTGGAACCCAGATATTCCGATTCCTGGTTCCATGCTCTTTCCATTGCATCCCAACATAACGGTAACGTGTTGAACTCAGTACACAGTGATCCGGTCACTGGGCTTTTCTTTCCAGGTTTGTCCTGGGTCCCCGTCCACCATTACTGAAACTGCAGAGATAGCTCAGACTGGCTCTAACCTGTTTCTCACAAGATACACTGAATTGTTTATCAGAGACAACAGACCAAAACCACAGTCACGCAGTTGAAGCATGTGCAGAGGAATTTTGACCTCCGGTTGTACCTGGAACTAAAGTCTTGCCCCCTCCTCCCAGAACCAAGGTCCTGGGACTCAATCGGAATTTGAACACCAGAATCCTTTCAGAGTAAAGGGTGTGCCATCCAGGAAGCTCTGGTGCTGAACCCTCTGACTATATCTTACCATAAATGGCCAAGTTCCAGAGCCCCCCAATCAAAACCTGCCCAGCAGCACTTCCACATACCAGCCTGTTTCCCTATCCCCTTAAAACTCGCCCCAAACTCTGGATTGTGTACAGAGTTGAGCCTTGCCGCCTGTCTCCTTACCAGTCGACTTCTCAATGAAAGCCGTTTCTTTTTTCTCAGGAGCCAGTGCCATAGTATTGGCTTCTATACACATGGGCAGTGACATTACCACCACCCGACCTCTGCCATCACCCTCACGCAGTACTGACTGAGAGTCATCAAGGTCCCATTGTGGCAGCCCCGCAGGGTACTCTCTCAAGTCTGTGCCTCTCCTCTGTTTCTCACACCTGGCTTTTAGTCGACCTTCTCTTCTCCAACTCCTACTTTGCCTATTTCAAACCCTTACCTTGTTTTTCCCCATTTGCAGCCTCTCCCTAGCTGTCCCTGCCTCCAAACCACTTCAGTTGTCACCTATGAGATAATTAGTTCCTAATATAAATTAGTTGCTTTTACACAGCTCTGGTATTTGCATGTCAGACTTTGTTTTTGCATTTATTTATTTTTATTAAGTTAGAATTTATATACATGAAACTCACCATTTTTAGTGTACAGTTCTGTGAGTTTTGACAAACATATATAGTGGTGTAGCCACCACCACAATCAATAAATAAAACAGTTCTTTCATAGGTAGTGCTTTTAGTGTCATATCTAAGAAATCTCTGCCTATCCCAAAGTTACAAAGATTTTCTCCTATATCTTTTCTGGAAGTTTTGTGGTGTTAGGTGTTTCATTTAGGTCCATGATCCATTCTGAACTGATTTTTGCATAAAGTCCAAGGTGTATATTGAGATCTTTTCTTTCTTTCTTTTTTTCTTTTGGCATTGGGAGGTCCAGTTGTTTTAACACCATCTGTTGAAAAATTTTTTCTTTTTTCATTGAATTGCCTTTGCAGTTTTGTAGAAAATCAATGGACTATAAATGTGTGCTTCTGCTATTGTATTCTCTTTTGTTCATTGATTGATCTTGATTATTGTAGCTTCACAATGAGTGATGAAATCAACACTCCTCCAACTTTTTTTTTTTAATTTTGATTATTTCAGTTCCTTTGCCTTTCCTCATAAATTTAGAATCAGTGTATCGATTTTTATAAAAACTCTTGCTGGAATTTTAAGATTGAAATTGAGATGAAGCTATAAATCAGAATTGGCATCTTAACAATATTGGATCTTCCAATCCATGAATACAGTATTAATCTCCATTTATTCAAGTCTTCTTTGATTTCTTTCATTAGTGTTTTGTAGTTTTCAGCATACAGACATTGCATATATTTTGTAGAACTTATACCTAAGTATTTGATTTTTTTGATGCTATTGTAAATGGTAATTTTCAAAATTTCAATTTTGAATGTTTCATTGCTAATATATAAAAATATGATTGACTTTTGTACAATGACCTTATGTATTGTAACCTTGCTAAACTTACTTAGTTTTAGGAGCTCTTTGTATATTTTTTGGGATTTTCTCCATAGGCAGTTATGTTATCTGCAGAGAGCAACAGTATTATTTCTTGTTTTCTAACATATATGCATTTAATTTCATTTTCTTGCCTTATTGCGCTAGCTAGGACCTCCATTATGATATTGAATAGGAGACATGAGAGTGGACATCCTTGTCTTGTTTCCCGTCTTTGGGGAAAGACATGTAGTGACCCATGTTGTACATACATTGAGCAGGATGTTAACTGTAGGTTTTCTATAGATTATGTCTTTATCAGATGGAGGAAGTTCCCTTATAAGTCTAGCTTGTTGAGAGTTTTTGTCATGAATATATATTTAATTTTGTTAACTGTTTTTCTGCATCTGTTGAAATAATCATATCATTTTTCTTCTTTAGTCTGTCGATATGGTGAATTACATTAACAGATTTTCAAATGTTAAACTTTGTATTCACAGCATAAACCTTACTAATCCTGAAGTGTTATTATTTTTAACATATTTCTGGATTTCCTTTTCTAAAATTTTTGTAAGAATTATTGTGTCTATGTTCATGAGGGATATTAGTATGTTTTCTTTTCTTGTAATGTCTTTATCTGATTTTATTATAAGAGTAATGTAACCTCATGGAATTAGTTGGAAGGTGGCCTCTCCTCTTCAATTTTCTGGAAAAGTTTGTGTAAAATTGTTATTATTTTCTCCTTAAATGTTTGGTAGAACTCACAGTGAAGCCATCTGGGACTGGAGGGTTTTTTAATGGGAAAGTTTTTAATTACAAATCCAATTACTTTAATAAATATAAAGCTAT
The DNA here is from genome assembly GCF_036562045.2 of Rhinolophus sinicus. NCBI lineage: Eukaryota > Metazoa > Chordata > Mammalia > Chiroptera > Rhinolophidae > Rhinolophus > Rhinolophus sinicus. The sequence goes on along the minus strand of NC_133755.1, from coordinate 64,080,046 downwards.
TCAGATTATTTACTTCTTCCTGAGTAGCTTTTGGTAGTTTGTATCTTGCAAGGAATTTGTGTATGTCATCTGAGTTGTCAAACTTACTGACATAAAGTTGTTCATGTTATTCTCTTATTATCCTTGCCATATTTCTAGGATCTGTAGTGATGTCCTCTCTCTCATTCCTGATCATTGTAATTTTTATCTTCTCTTTTATTTTCTTTATGAATCTGGTTAGAGATTTTTCAGTTTTGGTAATCTCCAAACCCATCTTTGGTTTCTTTGATTTTTTTCTCTATTGTTTTTCTGTTTTATATTTCATTGATTTTTTTTTTTTTGCATTGAACTTTATTTTTTTCTTTCTCCTGATTATTTTGACTTTAATTTTATCTTCTTTTTCTAGCTTCTTAAGAGCAAAGCTGAAATCATTGATTTAGATAGGTTTTTAATGGAATACAGAATGCTTAATTAAATTTTAATTTCAGATAAACAACGAATAAATTTTTAGTATAAAAATAAGTATATTCCAAATATTGCATGGGGTATACTTGTACCAAAACAAAAAAAAAACAAAAAAATCTCTGTTTTTCTGAAATTCAAATTCAGCTGGGTATCCTGTATTTTTATCTACTAAGTCTGGCAACCGTAACTGAAGACTTTTCTTCATTTAAGCTATATATATTTAATGTTATAAATTTCTCTCTAAGCTCTATCTGTATCATATAAATTTTGATGTTATCTTTTCATTTTCATCCAGTTCAAAACACTTCCTTGTTCCCTTCTGGTCTCTTTCTGAGTTATTTGAAGTGTGTTATTTAGTTTTCAAATATTTGGAGACTTTCCAAAAATATTTGATTTGATTTCTAATTTAATTCCATTGTGGTCAAAGAGCATGCTTTGTAGATTTGAATCCTTTTAAATTTATTGAGATTTGTTTTATTGCCCAGAACATAGTCCACCTTGATAAATGTTCTATGTGAACTTGAAAAGAATGTATATTTTGTTGTTGTTGGATGGAGTGTTCTATAAGTATCAATTTGGTCAAGTTGGTGAATCATATAGATCAAGTCTTCTATATCCTTACTGATTTTCAGTCTACTTGTTCTATCAAATATTGATAGAGAGGTGATGAAATCTCTATCTTTAACTGTAGACTTATTTACTTCTACTTGTAGTTCTCTCAGTTTTTACTTTAGTATTGAAGCTCTGATATTAGATGCATAAACATTTAGAATTGTTTTATCTTCTCAGTGAATTGGCACTTTCATTATTATGAAGTGATTCTCTTTATCCCTGGAATCTGAAATCTTCTTTGTCTGATATTAATATACCCATAATGACTTTTATTTTTAGTGTTAGCATGGTATATATCTTTCCATACTTTTAATTTACTGTATCTTTATGTTTAAAGTGGGGTTTTTTTTTGTAGGTAACATATAGTTTTTTTTTATTCAATCTGTCTCTGACCTTTAATTGTGATGTTTAGTTATTTATCCTGTATTTACATATCAGACATTCAAAGTAGCTCTTTTGCCTGAAAGAAGAAATATCAAGATACATAAATTGGGTAAAAGTATTGAGTACTATAAAAAATATGTTTTTAAGATCCACATTTTATTCTTGGTGTATTTACAGGTGGTCCCCAACTTAGGATGGTTCAACTTACGATTTTTTTACTTTACCATGGTGGGAAAGCAATATGCATTCAGAAGAAACCATACTTCAAATTCTGAATTTTGATCTTTTCCCAGGCTAGCATTATGTGGTACAATACTCTCATGATCCTGAGTAGCGGCACTGAGACGGTTTTGCTCAATTGTAGGCTAACGTAAGTGTTCTGAGCACGTTTAAGATAGGCTAGGTAAACTTATGATGATGTTCAATAGGTTAGGTGTATTAAATGCATTTTTGACTTCCAATATTTTCAACTTTCAATGGGTTTATCACAATGTAAGCCCATTGTAAGTTGAGGACCATCTGTATTTATTTGCATTTGTTCTCAAACTTGAATGAATACAAAAATCACCAGGTTTTTAAAATTCAGGTTCCTGGGTCCCACCACCAAAAAGTCTGATGGGTCTGGGTTTAGTCCTGGAGCCTGTACTTTATGATACACACACTGCCTCTCCCTCTGCCATTATCCTGGTCACAGGAACCCAGGAACCTGAATTTTAAAAACCTGGTGATTTTTGTATTCATTCAAGTTTGAGAACCAATGCAGAAGGTTCTCATATCACAGCTGTGTGGAAAGCACCCAGGTCTACTGTGTGGAAAGCAGCCAGGTCTACTGAATGTGCTATCATCTATTTTTCTTTTTTTGAAGTTATCAAAAGATACTGAAGAAATATACTGGGGTTGACCTTCCCACTCTTAGCAATATGATAGCATGAGTCAATTTCCATTAAACTCAAGCCAATTTCTATTGACATAAATTGAGTCCTTTAGGGAGGTAAATTTATTCTTCAGGGTTCAATCTTCATCCTTTAGCAGAAACTATGATACCAAGAAATGGAAGAAGGCATCTATTCAAATGAAATCTGAATCTACTGAGGACAAAAGATTTTGATGAATTCATTGCAACAATAAGAGCATGTATAACCACAGGAAAGTATCCTGTATTCACCAGTCACCTATTTTGAAACTTTTTTCTTTTTTCTTTTTAAGTTAGAACTTTTTTTGCTCATTCTTATTCTTACCTCTGAATGTCCCTTTTGCCTCTCCCCTCTCATGGTTCATCGGAATCCTGCCCATTTTTAAAGATCAGCCTAACTAACTCCTTTTCCACAATTCTGCCTCTCAGATTAAAGCTAGAGCTTCAGCAAATTGGTTATCTGGTAAATTGATTTTCAGCCAGTTGGTCTCCCGGACTCATCATATCACAAGTCAACCTTGGAACCCAGATGTCAAATGAAGAGGAGAAATTATATCCCAGGCCTATAAATGGAAAAAAAATGTTCTCCAGAATTGGTTCCTTGGATGCTAGGATGGATGGGAAATCTCACCTGCCAGAGCAGGTACTGAGAAGAAGCAACAGGTATGAGGAGAGAGTACCCCCAAATGCAGAGCACTAAAGATTTTTTTTTAAATTATATTTTTCTGCTAGTAAATATATGTAAATAAATTCAATAAGCTTCATTTAACATTCCAGCAGCAAGAAATCATTTAGCATCTCAATGTTAGGAAGTCTCAGCCTATTTGGGACAGGAGGCAAATAGTAAGCAGACACTGCAGTGAAAATCTGGGGCAATCAGAGAAGACTTCTAGGGGAGGTGATACTTGAGCTGGGTGGCCTCCAGAGAAGGAAGGATGGGCATTTTGGACAGACTGAACAACACAGAGGCAAAAAAAAAACACACCACAAAACCATGATGACAGCTGGTGAAGAGAAAGAATCACTTTGTGGGGGTGTATGGAAGTGACAGATGAGACTGGAAAGGTGGGAGATTGGGTTGGGACCAGACCAAGAAGGGCCTTATATGTCAGAGGTTTAGAAGTCTTAAGAAGCCAGAGTCTTTCTGTTTGGTGGTAGGACCTCATCAACTCATCCAGGGTCTAATGGGAACTGTTCAGAGATACAGAGACAATATCTTGCATTGTATAGCAATTAAATAGGCATTTGATTTTTTTAAAATGTGTGTTGAGGTTTCTATGCCATTTCATGAACAATTGGCAGTGATCCGTGCACAAACCAAGCAGTGCAAGAAGATAGATCACTAAGAGAAGGGGCTCTGTTTATCGTCAAACACCTTGACAACTTGTAGTGATGGAAAAGGAGACACAGGCAAAATGGCTGGTAGAATAGGAAACAGTCAATGCTTCTTTTAACTCTCCCAACTTTATTTGTTCTTTTTCTTGCCATGTTTCTGCAGTCTTGTGACTGCTAATTTTCTATGTGAAAAACACGAACGCAGAGATATTTCAAAGCATTATTTTGAGCAATTGTTATGTGCTACTGAATATAAGCCAGGCAGTTTCAAATCCAGGAACACACACTGGAAGAGAAATAGGGATTTCCCCAGTTTCTGAACTGCATCCCTAAAATTTGTGCCTCGGTGCAGCATCTCCTCAGCTGTCATTCAAAATGGTGCCCAAGTCCTTTTCTGGTCCTCATATAACTCAGAATGTCTCACAATAGTCAATTAAAAAGGACTTCTTATGATGTTTTTTTGAATCTATGCCGGATAGTAGGCTACTCCTCATGGAAATATAAAATGAGGAAGACTACGGAAGAGAGTACTGGACAGAATGGAGGCTTATATATTTTAAATACTTAACATTGATTTAGATGATTAGTGAGTCGTTTCTTTAAAACTAAAGTCTATAAAGTGAAGTATTATAAACAAATACATGCACTTTATAGAAAACTTTTAAAAAATATTCAAATATTGAAGGAAAAGAAATAGCACATAGTTTCACCAGTCTAATACAATGATTAATATTTTGGCGATTTTCTTTCAGACTTTTGTTTTTCCACACATTGTTTTGAAATTTTTCTTAAATAAGAAGAAAATAAGCTTTTGTCAAAAATGTCAGAGGAGCAGTAGGAATCTCTGAGAATTGCTTTTTAAACTGTTCTTAGCCAGATGACATCCAGCTTCTGGAAATGCCAGTAGAAACACTTGAATATCCAGAAGTCTTAAATGAAAATGAATTTGGGTCCTTATTTTCTTAGCCAACATTGAGCTATGGTCTGACCAGTGCTAGACACAGGTAACTTAAAAACCACCAAATTCTCCAGATGGCTAAATGTGAAAAACAAGAAGATTCACTAAGCCAAAGCTTACAAGCACTAGAATTCAGGAGTGTTCAGTATGCAAAGCTGCCAGTTGAATGAGGAGTTGTGTGAGGACAGGGACGGTGATCAAATCTGGAAGATAAATGGAAACCATGGAGAGAAATATTTTCTTAATTAAAAAAAGAAAAACAAACAAACAACAAATAGTATGTGGTTAAGATATAACATGCTGTAAGGGCACAACCAAATTGCCCCGTCAGGTAGACTTCTTCCAGCTTCTGCCTAGTGAGTGGTAGAGGGAGGCCTAAGCTCGCCAGTTTCCTTCAGAAGAAGACTGCTTGTTTTCCCAACAGGGAGTGGTGTGGAGACGATGCAGCTAGAGCCCACCATCAATTCCTTCACCTCTTCCCACAGCTAAGCTGGGTATGAATAATATCACCCACGTTTATTGATGGCAACTGACGTACAGAGAGATCGAGAACCCTCTGCAAGCCCACAACATAGCCCAGGAAACGTGGAGGCCAGGATTCAAACAGCCCTTTCTTCTCTTGCAAAAAGAAATGTTTCACCCTTGGAGCAAAGGCACTGTACTGTTGGCAGGGCAAGAGAATGTATCCATCACATTATCAGGTTCCTGAAAAACCATATCTACAAATCAAAGAGCCTTATCTCCATGTTTTAGTCAGCTAGACCTACGGTGAATAGCTAATCGCTTGAATCTGTGTCACCTTCCAATCGTAATGGCAAATATTTTATTTCACAGTTACACAAGATAGTAAATAAAAGCCTGGAGTTCTACAGAGCCAATGTTTTGGTCTATAGTCTACTGCTTCCAGGATACGAGTGACATCTCTGCTCAGTTCTAGGACTTCTGATTTATAAAAGTACGTTTGACTCAACAAAATTAACAGTTCCTGGAAGAGTGGCTCTGGTTCCCTAGTGGCTTATCTCTGCTCTGCCTGATTACTTTGAAATTAATGGGGCCTCCAGGCCTTGCAGTTAGCTGTGGCACAAAGATGCACAAAGAGAGAATTTCAAATTTTACTGCTTTGCCTATGGTATGACGTGATAGGAAGGAAACAAACAAAAAGATAAGCTTTAAGACTAGAAAAAGTCATTGGAAACCATCTCCATTAGCCTTTCCCCTCAGTTCCCAAGTCAAATAAAAGCCCTCTTTTTGCCTAGGTGTATATGAGGATCTTCAATTTATAGTGATAGTCACAGATTAAGGGACAAAGGAGGAAGTTGTAAGTGAGGGGTTCAACAAAACGCTGTGATTTTCATTTAATATTGTTATGACGATGATTTTCAGTAGTACAGAGGTGTTGCATTTGGATTCTGGTACCAAAAGACTGAAACTTTACTACGTTATTAAAAAGTAAATCAGAGAAGCCTCCAAAAACAAAGCCCACAGCTTGTTTCAGAGCATGCCGATTTCGTGGTATCTCAGAAGGCAGTGACTTCATTTTGAGCTTCTTAAAGTTTTGGGAAGGGCAGCAGAAGAATGCCAGGGCAGCCTCATTAAGGAATAGTGAGGGTAGATTTTCACTAGAGAGGAAGTGAGACGGGATGTCTGGGGAAAAGCAAACACTTCACACTTCAAGGTGGACTGAAATTTCTCTCTTGCCCTGCCCCTCTTCTCCCATGACCCCTAAGATCATGATGAACCTTAGCTGAGTACAGATCAAAGGGAAAGGGTGACTCTTGACACCAACTGAAACCATCTAGTTGTTTAATTATTTCTTGATGCTGAAGGCCAGGTCTTGCTTTGCTTGTCCTTCAGTGTAGGCAGGTGGCTGTTCAGTACCATGGCGTTTATTTTCCAGGTTTATGTTACCTAACAGAGCAAAAGTGAGCCAATGGTAGAAAGCTTTGGACTTAATTACCCATTTTGAAATGAGTCTTGCAGACAAAAAACAAAAATTAGGTCTATGGAATGTAGGCTCTACACTTTCAATTTGTAATCTGACGCTAACTGCATGCTGAGATTTAAAAAAAAAAAAATTCTACAGTCAAGTTGCCAAATTCCTTACTTTAACATTAAACTAAAATATTCTCTGCCTGTTCTGCTTGCGCGTACCCTTCATCAGCTTCAAGTTTTAGGGATGTGAGGAGTTTCAGTATAGGCATCCCTTATGAAGGATAAAGGAACCATTTTTTTTTTTTTTTTTTTTTTGCATGGGGGGATACTCTATAAACATGAGTCTGAGTCCAAATTGAAGCCAAAAGCCAGAGAGCAATGCGGTAGCTGAAAAAGAGCATACTTTTAAGCCAAGTAAATCATGGGCCACTCCCTAGCTGTGTGAGCTTGAGTAAGGTATTTGAATTCTCTGGTCCTCAGTTTTCTCATCTATAAAACTGGCGTTGTGGGGATTGTTGTGGGGATTGGTGAGAATATCCATGGAGTAGGCAGCACATGATCGCTTTGTAAGCGACCTTGGGTAAAGATTATAATCATAGCATATTCTCAGCGTTATAGCCTATTATACCATATTATAATTCATCAATCAGCACCCTAATTTTATATGTAAATCCAGTAAATTTGGGGATCAAGAGTTGTGTATTCATATTAAATTTGGACCCCCCAATTAGGTATTACGCTGTAAGTGAAATGTACACCAAGTACTTTTAAATCCAAGGTACCCTGCAAACAGTAATCAGAAGAGATGACTATATTGTCAACGATTTGTATTTCTCTTAGCTGAACAAGTAGATTACTTATGTAGCAAGGGTGTAGCCTACCCCAGCTGCTCCCTCAAATGGCTCTGGTTTGATAGCTCTAGAACTACAGCAACACTGAACATAAGCTGCAGGAAATCTATAAATCGGTTCAAAGGCATGATCAGGTTGAAAATTAAAGGTCTGCACATTAGCTATGGCAACAGTGCAGCCAAATGATGTAGCTCAAATTTTGTTTAATTTATGTTTTGTGAGATTGAATGGTTTGTTATGGTAACATTTGGTTGAAACACAGTATATAAAAAAGGAGCTACTACTCTGGTGATAAAAAATGGTGAGGTGTGCCAATTTATGAGAGAATGTATTGTGATATATGTGTGTATGGAGGGAGACAGAGAAGAGAAGATAGTTATAAAATGCAAGTCGGAGAAAGAACATTTACTTCACAAAGGATTCCGCATTTGTAAATCCACAAAACAATTTCTTATCACTGGGGTCAGTGAACAGGCATCAGGGCCTCTGAGAACTCCTTAAAGGTGTAGGTATGATTTTTTGCATGTAAGTATCCACATTTCTGGAGAAAGAGTCCACGGCTTTCAAGACATTATCACACACACACACACACACACACACACACACACAAAGTGTGTGGAGGGTAGACAGTAACTGTTGCTTTAAATATTGAACTTTTAGAACTATTTCAAAGAGTTGTGTTACTTATTAATGGGGATTGTGAAAAATGACTGCTAATAGCCCTCAGATATGGTTCATCAATGAGCACTTTAATTTTAAATGCAAGCCCAGTGAATTTTGGGATCACAGGAGTTGTGCTCTCATATCAAGTTTGAGCCACCAGTTGGATATAATGCTGTAAGTGAAAAAAGAAGAGGGAAAATATATATAATAATGGTTTATATTGTTGCTGATGATACGTCAGATGATGTAGTCAGGACAAGCACACTTTTCTCAGCAATGGTACAGCATGGTGATCGAGACCCAGAGAGCTGAGATGAATTCCTGCCTCTGTTACTGTTGTGTGACTTTGGACAATGACTTCCCCTTGCCAGGATAATAATAGCTGGTTCTCATGTAAGAACACTGTGAGGGTTAAAGAAATAGTGCATGTGGATTGTTAGAACTGTTCCTGTCTCAGAGCAAAATGCTCATAGATGTCTGCTCTGTTTCCCCTAAAGCAGTAAATGGGGAAAACCTTGGGCAGGAAGTGCCTAGGAGAAATAGCAGGGCATTTTCCTTACTACCATCTTTCTCTGAAAATAAGACCGGGTCTTATATTAATTTTTGCTCCATTAGGGCTTATGTTCAGGGGATGTCTTATTTTTTCATGTACAGCAATCTACATTTATTCAAACACAGTCATGTCATCTTCTTCTGGAACATCGTCATAACATACTAAATGCATCCATCTGGCTGAGATCTTAACTGGGGCTTATTTTGGGGGTAGGTCTTGTTTTTGGGAAAACGTGGTATCTCCTGTGAGCTTCAGGGTCTAGTAAGCTGCGCATTCTCAGTTATTTTAGGCTGAACAAATAAAATTTAGTTAGTGGTGTGTAAAATGTAATTGTCCCTGCTGGAATGCCCACCGCCATCAGCAGCCTCGGCTTCTCAGCGAAGCTCACACTGGATTCTGAGTACACAGGGAGCAGTGCCCTGGACCAGCACAGAGACGCCTATTGACACTGGCTAGCAGAACGCAGGAACTGAATTCAACAGTGTGTTTGGAGGCCACATAGCAGAGCGGCGAAGTCAACCAGGTTTGACATGCAGTGCGACCCTTCATGCATTTTGCAGCTTAGGGAACGCTACATAACTCTCTCAGCCTCAGTGTCCTGCTCTGTAGGATGGGCTTGATAAGGGGAGCTGCTCCTCGGTGCTGTCCTGAGGAGGTGTCGTGAGGAGGCGAGCCTTGCAGAGTGCTTTGCAGTGTCTGGCACCTGGTATTAAATGGTACATATAAGTAGCATGAGTTAAAAAAGTGTTTACTGCTATAACAAGAGGCAGAGAAGGACCCAGTAATCCCACTTCTGGGTAATTATCCGAAGAAACCCAAAACACTTCTTCTAAGGGACACGTGCATCCATATGTTCATTGCAGCATTGTTTACAATGGCCAAGATGTGGAGGCAGCCTGGGTGTCTGTCGATGGAAGAATGGATGAAGAGGAAGTAGTATTTACAGAGGGTGCCAAAAAAATGTATAGACATTTTAAGAAAGGAAAAAAACTATTGAAACTGTAATACTCAATATATATGGATAACAAAAGATGAACACAAGTCACGTTTGACTTCTGCAATTACAAGAGGTGCTCAAAGTATTGCCATCAGCATCCAGACACTTCTGATTATGGCGAACTACTACTTGAGCAACGTTGACCAAAGTGTCCCCTTGTATACATTTTTTGGGGCACCCCTGGTATGTACACTGGAATATTACTCAGTCAGAAAAAAAAAGAGAATGAAATCTTGCCATTTGCAATGACATGGATGGACCTAGAGTGTATTGTGCTGAATGGAGTAAATCAGGTGGAGAAAGACAAATGTCATATGATTTCATTTATATGTGAAATCCAAAGAACAAAATAAATGTACAAACAAAATAGAAATAAACTCATAGATACAGAGTACATTCGGATGGCTGCCAGATGGGAGGGCGTTTGGGGGTAGGGAGCAGCGTGAAAAGGGAGAACGGATTAAGAAGTACAAATTGGTTGTTGCAAAATAGTCATGGGGATATAAAATTTAGCATAAGGAATATAGTCAATAAAAGTTGTAATAACGCCCAAAAAAAAAGTGTTTTCTGCATGCTTGGCCCAGTACCGAATTTTCTTATCTGAATTAGCATTTGTAAAGCACCTCAAGGTAGGTATTAGTAATATCCCTATTTCAAAACTGCAGAATCCAAGAAGAAAGTGTTTGAGAAAGTTGCCCAAGTTCAGACAGCTGGTGAAGGACAGAGGCAGATTCGTTTCCAATGATCCCCACGGAACCCACTGCACTCCCTGGCCTGGTCCTCATGACATCAAGAGTCTCTGTGCCCACCACCAGTGTTCCCAATTGTGTCTCCACTCAAGGTGGTGGGAAGGGGAGGGACCACATCCCTCGGCCCAGAAAACTGTCCCTAGGTTACTCCGATCTCACAGAATGTACCAAATGACACAAAACAGTGATGTCCTAGGTTTTTCTAACATTTTCTATGCATGGGCACGTACAAATATATGCATAAGACATTTGTGTGTTAGAGGGACCTGAGGAGGAGTGATGCTTTAAACAGCTGTGTGATGAGAGGGTCAGAGCACTTGGAGGAAAAAGATAACCTGCAGCATTTAGGTAAGAGTCTGACATCAAGGTGTGCTTTGCCTGGGGCACCGTTTGAAGGTTTTAAAGGAATTGCAGGAGGGGCTCCGCACACTGTCCCACAGCCAGATAGATCCTGGGTGCCCTCAGTTAACAGTAGGGGGTCTTTTGGTGACTTGTCCCAGGCCCACAATCCTATCTCTACGGTTATTAGTGGCACTGTCAGTGTAAATGCCTCACAGAGAGGGAGCCCTTCGTTTGACCACCTGGGCCGGCCTTGTCATTCCAATGAGATCAGTGCTGTCAGAACTGCAGAGATGACACCCCTCCCAGCCCTGGGTCAAAACAGCATTCCATGTTAGCTGTTCACATGCCCTGGTCCTAAAAACTAAAAGAACATGTACTTCTGCAGTAATAGATATTCTGCACACCCATTGATCTATTGCATTATGTTCGAGTTATTTTTCTGGACATATGTATGGAAATTAACTTGATATTTTAGACTCCAAAAGCAGTCAAATGAAACAAAGGAAGTAGCAAGGCAAAAAGGACATTTTAGCAGCAAGTCCTGAAGCATTTACTGTGTTCTTCAAATATTTATAATATCAAAGTATATATTATGTTGTCATGGATGTCTCTCCTTCCAGTCTCCAGAGGGGAAGATGTTGAAGGCTGTGAAGAGCTGGCCATATGCAACAGCCTTCCAAAGGTGCTAGAACAAACTTTAGAGCTCTTTGAATTCAAATATTCACTTGAGTGTTTCATGGCATCTCAAACTGAACATGACCGAGGCATACTTGGGGGGGGGGGCAGGGGGTAAACTTGAAAGAAAATCAAGGACACAGTACTCTAGAAATCAGGATGTCCGTTACCTCTGTGGGGATGGATATTTGTGATCAGGAAGAACCCTGGAGGGGTGGGTAACTGGCAGCACTGTATTTCTTGATCTGCATAGAGATTACATCCATACGATGCATTAGAATAATTCATTAAACAAACTGCATGTGTATATTTTAAGGATGTTTTTTAATGTAAACTTTTTATAATGAACAAGAAAAAAGATGTGTTATCCACACAAGCCTAAAGCTCCCCACCCCCCACCATTTCAGTAGTTGGTGGTACCACCATCTCTCCGGTTACTAAGGTCTGAGACCTAGCGTTCTTCTTGACTCTCTTTCCCTTCCTTTCCTTCTACCCTTCCATCAATTCCATCAGCAGCCCCCAAAGTTCTCTCCTCCCCCCAGGCCTCACCACCTCCACTGCCACCACTGTCCACCCTCCATCCTGTCCTGTGTGGATAGCTGGGCTCCTCACATCCACTCTTCCTCCCCACACAAAGACAGTGAACTTAAAAAAATAGTTTCTATTTTAAATGATGATAGATTCATAGGAAGTTACACAAATAGTACGGAGAGGTCTCATATACCTCCAGTTGCCCCAGTGTTAACATCCTATATTACACGACAATACCAGGAAATTGATGTGGACATAATTACAGAGTTTATTCAGATTTCACCAGTTGTACCTGCACTCGTTTGTGTGTGGCGTGTGTGTGTGAGTGGGAGGGAGCATGGCTGGGGTCGGTCTGTATAATTTTATCACAGGTGTAGATTCGTGTAGCCACCACCACCACCGAGACACAGAACTGTTCCATCGCTGTGGAAAACTTCTTTATGCTTCCCTTTATGGTCATACCTTGTCTTCCCCTCCTCACCCCTGCCTCTGACCCCTGGCAACCACCAATCTGTTCTCCATCTTATAATTTTGTCATTTTGAGAATATTGTATAAGTGGAATCATGTAGCATGTGGCCCTTTGAAATCAGCTTTTCTTTTTCACTCAGCGTAATGCTCTTGGATTCCATTCAAGTTATATCGATAGTTTTGTTCTTTTTTATTGCTCCATAGTAGTCACGGTGCGGAGGTAATCTTTTAAAAACAGAATCTGTCACTTCCAGCTTCAGATGGGGCTTTCCCATTGCACTGAGGCCAAAATCTAACTCCTCATCTCCAAAGCCTCCCCACTGGCCTGGCTGCTGCCTTTTCTCACTTCTCCCCCCACCGCCTCCCCCCACACACACCCCTGTCCCTCCTAAAACCCACCCAGCTTGTTTCTCTGTGCTGTTCACTTGGGGTGACCTCCCCATCTCTCCTTGTCCTGTGGGTCCCTGCTTAAGTGTCACCTCCTCAGAGAGGCCTTCCCTGCACCTTCCTATGTACAAATGCTGCCATCCACCTGTTTTACTGCTTATTTCCTGCCTTGCACTAATTATACCCAGTAACAATTTTTTTCTTCCTTTGCTTACTTATTTAGTGTCTGCCGCCTTTCCCCCAGCACAGTGATCAGTGTGTAACAGACACTAACAAACGAGTGAGTTGAATAAAGGAGTTAATTGGTCTCTGAAAGAGAATGTTGAAGATTACTTATGTACTTGTTTGTACCTGGCCTTCTTCCAGAAAGGGATCCAGGATGGCTTGTAAAAATATAGACAAGGCAAGATAAAAACTGATGAGAGGAAAGAACAATAGGAAAAGAGCCCACAGCCTGTGGATGAGAAGCAAGCGGGTTCCACGCCTGGCAGCCGGTGCAGGAAGTACAAGATGACTGCTCTCCTCACCCTTGAGCAGGCATTGGGACACCGTGGTGCCAAGCCCAATGGCAGCAGGACAGCAAGCGAATAAAAACACCAGCAAGGTAAAAAAAAAAACAAAAAAAAAACACCAGCAAGGTAATTTCAGGTTGTGATGAGGGAGATAACGAAAATAAAAGTTGGGCGGCCGGTTGGCTCAGTGCTTAGAGCACGGTGCTCATAACACCAAGGTCGCCGGTTCGATTCCCACATGGGCCAGTGAGCTGCTCCCTCCACAACTAGATTGAAAAAACAACAACTTGACATGGAGAGGATGAGTCCTGGAAAAACACACTGTTCCCCAATATTCCCCAATAAAAATTAAAAAAAAGAAAAGGAAAGTTAAACATGGTCATATGATTTGCAGGATCCATGAAATTAAAAATATGTCCTTTTATTTTTCCTGAAGGAAAACAGTTATTCCTGATTCTGAGAATTGAGAGAAAAATTCATCATGAGTCCTAATATTTTTATGCTATTTTTTTTTTGAAAGCAGCATGGTTGGACCCTAAGGATATAACGGAGAAGAAAAGGACCAGTTTCCCCTGCCCTCTAGGTGTTTATGTGTCGTAGGGGAGAGAGGTTCCAGGTACTGCCTTCTCTCATCACCAGGTCCTGTTGCTTCTTCCTCTTTCCTGACATCTAAAAGATTAAATGAGCCGCCCAGAGAAACATAGCTGGTTAGTGGCAAGCTGGGCCAAGAAAACCAGTGTCGGGAGAGTAGGTCCACTTTCTTCCCGTAGCATCCTCCGTTCTGGGCAATCCACTATTGGGATCTAAGCTGTTACAGGCCTGGCCTTGGCCTGTAATTCAGTCCACGTGAATATCAAATAGCCTCCAATGAGGGGGATGATTCAGCAAAGACTAGCCTTCCTGCTGAGGGGTGTGTGTGAAGGAGAGGGCCCTTGCCAGCCCACCCCACCCCCACTACCACACTAGGGCTCAGCTCCTCCAGGAAGGTGAGCCAGGCGTTGGGGCACCTGGTGGCAAGTTCAACGGCAGCTGGATGATAGACAAACAAATACACAAGCAAGGTAATTTCAGGTTGTGATGAGGGATATGAAGAAAATAAAAGATAAACATTTAACTTTTTGATGCACTCACCATCCCCACCGTACACAGTTATTCTGCGTTCCCAGCCCCTCCTCTGGGTTCCCTTTAGGACCCTGTGTCAGCCTTCTTTCTCTGCAGTGTAATTACCCCTTGAAGATGACCCTTTGAGGTCACTGTTTCACTGAGTACAGTTCAGGTAGCACCGACAATAGAATCCTCCGGGTGCCTGTTCAAAATGCAGACCCCCTGGCCCTTCTCCAGTCTCACCGAGTCAAATTCTCCGGGAGTGAGGCCCAGGAACCAGAACTTCTAAGAATCTCACTAGGCAATTCTTAGAAACTGTGTCTTGGTTTCTGTTTTATTCTCAGGTTCAGCTAGACTCTATGTAGTCTCTTCAGACATGCTTGTCAATTCATTGATTAGTAATAAATAAATGTGTATGGGGGATTCTACACAGACAGTGTGACGTGGAGTGTCATATCTTTTTTAGCTCCAGGAAGAGTTCTGGCCTTATTGTGACTTCTCTTTGCCAAGAAGCCTGTCAGAAAGTGCACAGACTTAGGTTTTAGGTGGTGTCTTGGAGCAGCATGGTGGAGGTGGATTAGGAGAGCAAAACTAGAAGTTTCTTCAGGAATCCAGGGCAGAAGAGCTACTGATGAGAACCAAGGAACATTGTGAGGATGGAAAGAGATAGAGGGTGGGGGAGGGGCTTGGGGCAGAATAAGGCAGAAGAAATAGGATCTACTGATATGGGAGAGAGGAAGGATGAGGCATCAAACCAATTCCCAGGCTTACGGGACCAGTGAGACCTTTTGTAGAGACCAGATCAGTCTAAGTTTTAGTCACCCATGTGAGTCTGGATAAATTACACAAGTTCTCTGAGCCTTAGTCACTTCACCTATAAGAGAGGGCTTATTGCAAGTGTGAAAGTGCCATTAATAGGGCTACAACGCCTGTTGTAGCATCTTAGAAATGTGTAGTTATAAATATTGGTGTTGTCACTACCACTGTTACTTCCAAAGTGGTACTAGACGTGGTTGGCATTGCCGAGGGAGGAGGACTCTCGGTTTGGATTCGCTGAGTTTCAGATATCTGTGAGGCTTCCTAACAGAGATATTGGGGAGTTCTGGGCAGGGGGTTGAGAAAACAACAGTTGGATGATCTGAATTTGGGATTTTGTTGAGGTGTTGCAACACATGAAGACTGTGGGAAGGGACCTTGAAGACAAGGGAGTGGCTGAAGTGATGGGCTATGGGGCTGAGGCTGGGAGGGAAGAGACGGAAATGGAAGAAGATTGAAAAGGAAGTGGGTGAGGGACTGTAGTGGAACTGATAACAGTGTAGTGTTTTCAGAAGAGTGACAAAGCCTGAAGGAATTGAGTTTCTGGTTGGGGCTGTGCAGTGTTGTTGTTTAAGGTTTAAAGGAGATGAGAGAGGACCTTGAAGCTAAGGCGGAGGGGAGGAGAACTTGACTGGCACGAGTTGGTGATGGCATGGCTTGGCTGGGCTGGGGGCTGGATCCATGCCTGACTAGGATGGCGAGGGACAGAGAGGAACAGCTGTGCTCAAGTCTGCCATGGTGGGCAGAGAAGGGGACACGTTGGAGTTTGAGAGGTGCAGCCAGGCGCAACTGGCCTCAATGAGCAAGGCCATCCACAAGGGCAGAGGAGGAACACTCCAGAAATGCTCCTCTGGAGCTGGGGGCCTTCCCTGCCTGGGACATTCTGGAATGTGAAGCCTAGAAGAATGAAAAGACACACTGTCTGAGATGAAAAGGGGGCTTCACAGCATCTCCACAGGTCCTGCCTACTCTGCCCCTCTATGAGCTGAGTGTAGGGACAAAGAGGATATGGCACCGCATTTGCTAATGTGTGGAAGCTGGAAGGTGCAAGCAAGAAGACAGGCAACTTGACGTGCAGCTGAGGTGTGCACTATCCTTCAACAGCCAGCCTCAGTGTCCTGCAAGGGCTGCCAGGTAGTGTTTAATGGTGTTGCTGTGGCAGTGGGGGATTTTTCTTTTTAATAGGGTCCCCAAAATTCATGTGTACCTGACCTCAGAATGTGACCTTATTCGGAATCAGGGTCCTTGAAGCTATGATTAAGGTAAGGATAGACATGAGATCATACTGGATTAGGGTGGGCCTGATGAGAGTATCCTTCTAAGAGGTAGACAGAGACACACAGAGAAGATAGCCACACAAAGACTGAGGTAGGCAGAGATTGGAGTGATGCTGACACAAGTCAAGGAACACCTGGGGACAATAGAAGCTGAAAGAGACAAGGAGGACCCTCCCCTAGAGACTTTGGAGGGAGTGCAGCCCTGCTGACACCTTGATTTGGGACTCCTAGCCTCCAGAACTGTGAGTAAATTGCTGTTTAAACCAACGAGTTTGTGGTGGTTTGTTCTGGCAGCCCTAGGAAACTAACACAGGGATTTCCCACTGAAGGGAGTTTGAACTGTTCGGACCACCACCACCACCGTACACAGAAAGCTGGTTATGGCAGAAGAAATAAATGTAGTATAGAGCTCTGAGACAGTGAGTGCCAGGTTAGGTGAGGGACAGCGTATGACTGTACACATTATGTACCCATCCATTAATAATTACAGAAGGAAGCCTCATTCTGCAAAGCTTATTGGAAGAAAGCAACATTTTCTATGACAATCAGATGATCAAGGCTCATTACTACCAGCAGAATCGGAGCATTTGCAAGGCAGTAGCCTAAGGTGGTGGTGATCAGGGACTGAAACGAGCCAGGTACGTTTCAGCCCGAGGAGGTGAAGTGAAACACTCAGAAGAGGGGCACAGAAGAGAGACCAGGTAGAAGTAGACCCGGGCCAGCTCCAGGACCGCTCACTAGCCACCTGGTTAAGGTTATCGCCAGGTCCTCTGTGAGAAGAGAGTGGACCTCCTTGCATGGATTGACACATATTTATTGAGCACCTACTTTGTGCCAGGCCCAGGCCCAGCATGGAATATTGGGGGGTCCTACGCAGTTCTCGCTTTCAAAGAGCAGATAATGTCTCAGTTCAGAAGATTTTGGTCGCAAATAACAGAGAAAATAACATAAATAAAAGGAACTTATTAATTCCAGGAACTAAAAAGTCCAGGGATCTGAGTCTTCCAACACCATTCAGCCAAGACTCTACTTTGTTTCTCTGTGATTCTCTTGGGTTCCCCATCTTCTGTGTATCACTTCCAGCCTAGGGTTGACTTCTCTTTTACTCAAAAGAACAAACCATCTTGCACAGTGCAAATGGCCCCTGTCAAGCTCTTGTTTTACATTCAGGGAGGGAGAGAGCTGCTCTCCTGCAATCATCCGACCATCAGAAACGCATGTGTTCATCCCTGATTCAGTCATACGGCAAAAGGAAATAAGACACCTTGACTGGCTCAGACTAGTGCCACTCAGTGTGGTCAGCAGCATCCCCTGGGAATTTGCCAAACGTGCAAATCCTTGGGATGAGAAACTGTAACTAAACTCTGGGGGTGGGGTCCAGCAATCTGTGCTGAACAGGCCTTCAGGAGGTTCCAAAGTCGGAGGACTGCCCTTGGATGAATCAGATCCCTTCTCTGCAGCTGGTGGTCGAGGTTATTCTGCCCAAACTGCATGCAATGCCCAAGGGTAGGCTGGTTATTGGGGAGGTAACCATAATGGCCACTACTCTTAGGATGATGACAACTGTCATAACTGCCAGAATTTATCCTCGTTATGTGCCAGGTCACTGCACGGAACACTTTACACGTACGAACTCATTTAATCCTCACTACGCACCTGTGAGGTAGGTACTATTATTATCCATGACAGCTGAGGAAACTGAGGCCCAGGGGAGTTTGGTAAATTTATTTAGAGCTTTACGGCTAAGTATCAGGATTGGAGTTTGAACGCCAGCAAATGACCCCAGAGGCTGTGTGCTAATAAAGAGCCAGCTGCCAGAATGCGTGATAAGCATCATGACAGAGGAACATCAGGTACATTGGGAGCAACTTGAAAGCAACTACATGCTCTACTTGGGGTCAAGGAGGGCTTCCTGGAGGAGGTGACAAGCTGAGGGGGAAATTTACTAGCTGGATGAAGAGGAAGAGGAAGAGTGTACAAAGGCCTGGAGTCCAGAGATGGTTTGGCATGTCTGAGGGACTGGCTTCAGTGTGATGTTCGGAGTGAGAGGAAGCAAGGCATGACCAACAGGTGGGCCAAGGCTGGAGCTAGAAAGCGCCTGTGGACTAGGTGAAGAGGTTCAGCTTTTTCCTAAGGGCAGTAGGGAGCACAGGGTGTTCTGAGCCGGAAATGAGTATATTGGACTTGGCCTTTAGAAAGATGATCCTGCTTGCAGGTGGAGAATTGAGCAGAGGCAGAAAAGCTAATTAGAAACTCATTGCAGGAGGTCATCTCACTTAAACTGATGGTGGCTGGGAAAAGGGCATGAAGATGAACAGACGGATTTGAGGACTTGGTGATTAACTGAGTGGCTCTTGGTTTTCTAGCTTCAGCTGATGTGTGACCCTTTGCAGAAAGATGAGGAAGAGCAAGTTTTGGGGGGAGTGAAACTCAATTTTTGACCTGATATATTTACCAAGAATTACAATGAATTGTAAATGTGATCTTTTTTTTTTTAAATATAGGGTTGTGTTTCTTTGGGGGTGGGGAGAGTAGCTAACATTTGTTGAGTGTTAACTGTGCACTAGGTAATTTATATGTGTGTATATATATATATATATATATATATATATATATATATATATATATATAATTATATATTATTATATATTATATCTACTAATATTACATCTATTCTTATATATATTATCTCTAATCCATTCAACTACTCTGCACAGTAGGCATTCTTATCTGCATTTTCTGTAAGAAGATGCAGAGCTAAATAACCTGCCTAGGAATCCTACAAATGGCAAGACAGCTGAATTGAACCTAAATGCCTGCAGGCAGTCCGGCTGTTTACCCAAGACATAACCACCTGTAGGGACTGCTATGGAGCTGGTGTGTTCATGTGTTATTTCTAATCATTTATATAGTAGTTAGACTTATGTGATTAGTTGTATATAACACCCATCCCAGAGAGTGGGATCACAAAGCATAAGACACGTTGCATGGTCACTAATATATTTCCAAGCCTGGTACAGAGCAGATGCTCAATAAATATTTGTAGGGAGAAAAGAAGGAAAGGAGGGAGGCAGGAAGAAAAGGAGAAGGAAGGGAGGAAAAAAAAGGAGGAGAGAGGAAGAAATTGGTAAAAGCTTCCAAGTGTTGTTACACATAGGTGGTTCACTGGCTTTAATGAATGAAACCGTTTCACTAAGAGTTTGGTAGACAGAGCAGGGGAAAAAAAAAATTCCACCTGTTATACTACATGTTAAAATGAATATAAATAGGGAGGAAATCATTTTTCCCAATTTTTAAAGATTTTTTAAAATTTACAAATTCTGTATATAGCTCTGAGCTGCTTAATAAATGTTTGCTAATTGAGTCAGTAAATAGCATGTATCTACACAATATGTCTTGAAGTTTTCTTGTTTTTAATCCTTAATACTGGTTTTGTCTTATGTCTGATAGTGCTGGAGTATACACAGAGGGCTCCACTTAAATCAGGCTTTACTTATTTTTTTTTTAATTGGGGAATATTGGGGAACAGTGTGTTTTTCCAGGACCCATCAGCACAGAGTCAAGTCATTGTTTTCAATCTAGTTGTGGAGGGCACAGCTCACTGGCCCATGTGGGAATCGAACCGGTGACCTTCGTGTTATGAGCACTGTGCTCCAACCAACTGAGACACCCGGCCAGCCTTCACTTATTTCTAATTATTCTCTATACCAGGGTAATGGAATAGATATAGGGTCACTTGACTGCTGGCAAAAATGCTTCACACAAAAGTATAATCAGTCCTAATGGGATCCTGAAAGACTTGCCTATGGGCAAAATATCACCAAGGTCTCCCTCAGTTGTCCCCAAACTTCAGGGTACAAAAGAGTCCCCTTAAGAGTGTGTTTTACATGCTGATTCCATGCCTGACTCCAGCCTCCAGCCTCCAACCTCCCCCATTAATTCTGATTAGGAAGATAGGGAGTGGGGTCTTGAGATTCTGTATTCTTAGCAATCACTCACAGAAGTCTGAGGGCCACCCTTTAAGATCCACCAACTTATCTTGGAAGTGTTTGTGACCAAAAAAGTCCATCTTTCTCCCAACCTCCCACTGCCAGGCTTTCCTTACGAGGTCTGAGGGGAGCTGACCTCAAAGTGACTGACCGATCTGTCAACGCGACTCCTAGGGAAGGTGCTCCTTCGTCACTTCATTCCTGTGTGATGGCATGAAGGGAGATCCTCTCACAGATTACACTGCCAGTGCCAGGTCAGGCAGGGAGGGAATGGGGGTGTGACTTACTGATCACCGTGCCCTTTCAACATCTAAATGGCCCGACCCACTATTGACCCCGGACTCATGGCCCAAAAAGCATTTGAAAGAATTTAGGAAAGTTGACAAGAGGTACAAAGAGACAAATTAAGCACTGCTAATATGTTGCAGTAACTATTAGGCAGAGTAAGATATTTCAGACACAATATTTTTCTTCTCATTATTTTGGGCATAGAATCTTCACCATAACCATCTCCATCATCATCAACAACAACCATAATCAATAGTTATCGAGTACTTAAAGAATGCATCTTAGGTTGATTATGAGAGAGACCCTGAGGGTTACAGTTTTCCTTTCCATTTTCAGGCCTTTGGGCAATGAGAAGCTGATAATCTAGATGAACTTTTTTTTTATGGTGTTTTTTTTTTTAATGTATTGGGGTGACAATTGTTAGTAAAATTACATAGATTTCAGGTGTACAATTCTGTATTATATCATCTGTAAATCCCATTGAGTGTTCACCACCCAGAGTCAGTTCTCCTCCCATCACCATATATTTGATCCCCCTCACCTTCATCTCCCACCCCCAGATGAACTTTTTAAAATGTTTTTGAGCATTGCTGAAAGAACTGAAGGTTTTCTGAACAATAAAATACAACAAATTAAGAATTGCTGTCTGAGCTCGCTCTCTTCCAGTCACCATGCTACACCCCGCCACGTGTTCTGTTCTCAATTGTCCTCAACAATTGTTGAGAAATTGTTGAAATCGATTGTTCTCAACAATTCTTTGGTGTTGGCATAATTCTCACCCACACTTTTATGGAGAATTCTTTCCACTTTCTGTGGAGGCGATCACAGAAACACAAAAATGAAGCAGCCAAAGATGATTCTACTGACCCTTTCTGCAGCCCCCACCCTGTCACAGCCTGACAAAGGTTCAGCTTCTGAGTGGGAGAGGGAGTCTGGGAAACAGCTTGGATCCTGAAACATTGGGATTTCCAATGAGATATCACTGACTTCCATCCAAAGCCTATCAGGAACCTTCCTGGAATTGAAAAAGTTGGGTTTACGTCCAGTTGCAAGGAGAGAGGCGACACATATCAGGGAGCTGTTCGAATGTGCTCTCAGAAAGCATTTATTATAGAAGTCGGGCTTGTGCTAGGGTATGTGGGGGAGGGCTCAAGGAAGTGGGGCCTTGCTCTGGATTGGATGCTGTCGGCAGAAAGCAAAGGACTGTAATTCTTGCCCTCCAGGCAGGAGGAGTAAGCTGAGGCTAAAACAGCAGCAGTGGCTCAGTAGTCAGGATGGGACGGTGTTCCATCATTTTTGTGTCTTGTACAGTGTTCTTGCTTTGTGTGTGTTCAACACAATTGCAGAGGGGTCTTGTTTCTGTCTTGGCCCATTGTGGTCACAGTGGACTCATCTGATGTGGGTGTTGTGTGAAATTGTTTATGTTTAACAGGAGAACACCGCAGTCTAGCGGTGGGTGCCAGCCCCCAGATCAGGGATCGCTTTTCACGTTCTCAGGGAATTTCAGGACATTGTTTGAAATGAAGACCATCCCCCAAATTCCAGCATGTACACTGCCATCTTATTTCTCTCCAGGGGCACAGAGGCCATATGGCCCAGTGATTGGGAACACAGACTCTTGCCCCAGGAGGTGGGGGTTGGGAGCCTGCCTCTGTCACTTATTAGCTGTGTGAGACCCTGAGCAAGTCACTTATCCTATGTGTGCCTCATTTTCTTCACTTACAAAATGGGGAGAATAAAAAGGATCTATATAGCAGGGTTATGGTGACGCTGTGAGGATAGTACCGAGCACAGAGAAGTGCTTGTTGCGTCGTTATCAGATAGCCAGTCAATTCTCAAGTGCCCGGCTGAAGGCGGGAGCCTCCAGCTGTTGTCATTTCTTCTGCACTCTCCTTTTTTCCTGTCTGTGCTGCACACTTTCCCCACACTAGTCTTCTTTTAAAAAGTCCTTCTCATCCGTGTTCTGTTGAGTGACAAGTTTCACGCCCACTCTCGTTTATTGAGCACGCTGCGGAGCAGAATGGTCACAGCATTTTACTCCATTCCCCTGCCAGGCAGGTATTTTCATTCCCATTTGACCACTAACGAAGGAAACTGAGAAGCGAATACAAGGCACTTACCTAAGGATGGACACATGGTTTGTAAGTGGAAAAGCTGGGTTCAAATGCAAAATCATCTAATTCTCAAGCTCTTTCTTCTCTGCGCACAGCCTCTCTCTGAAAGTTCCAATCCTTAGCCTGGCATCGAGGGTCTTCAGTGTCCAGCCCCAGCCTGCCCTTTCAGCCTGATCTTAAAAATCCCCCAAGCCACCAAAGAGCGGTACTGAGTGTCTAGCAGTTACAGGACTAGTCGGGTAGGCTCAGAGGAAACCAGAGGCAAAAGGCAGTTCAAATATTTTGTTGAAGTAAAAAAGGCATAGCTAAATCAAGACATGGAAATGGCATCAATTTAGTAACAAATCTCTGCTGGAGTGTCATCAATATTCAGAGAAAAGGGAAATGGACAAGTAGGAGTGGGCAGGAAGTGGTTCCCACCAGAAGTCAGGTGTTGGCTGAACTTTCAGTGACAGGTCAGATTTGGACAAAAGGAGGCTGTTCATTTAAGACTCGATTTCATCACCTCATCTCTCCTCTGTTTCTCGAGTCCCTTCTCTATACCCGATGGCCCTTGCTTCTGCACTCTCCTACCTGTTCTTCCTCATTCCTCTTTTTGGGCGCTTCTTCCCTCCTCCCCCTCAGCAGTGCATACAGTGCTAGATGGCAGGAGCCTTGTGTTTTTCATCTTTTATCATCACCCCAACAACACCCCCTTCCTGCTTCTCCACACAGGACACCGAGCCACACACACTTTGCTCACATAAGGCAGCCAGTACTTACATGTTAACCAATGAAGCCAAAGAGCCAAACTCTTATGTCAATTTCACAACTTCATGGGCTCCTTTGGTACCATTTCTCATATTCTGTGCACATCTCCCGCCCCATACGCGGCACATCCCCTGCTGGGCCCTGCTTGGCTGTCAGCCGTTGTCCAAACAAGTCCCTGGAAGACTCTGGGATACAGCTGCCTCCCCTCTGTGAAGAGCTGGGGGTGGCCCAGCCACAGTTTCCTCCTCTGCCTGCGTAAGAATCTAAAAATCACCATCAGGGAAGCTTGTTAGAAGGTACGTTCTGGGGTTGGCTTCTTCTCCCAAGAGAGTCTGACACAGAGGGTGGCAGGCAGCAGGGGACTTTGAAGCCAATGGTCACTGGACTGCTCTTGGAGAAACCCTGCACTAGGTGGCCCTCCAGTTTCTATGAATCTAAAATGGAAAAGGCTGGCAGAGCCTGGGTTTGGGACTGGTGACGGCATCCCAGTGGGGACAGACCTCTCTCTAACACAAACATGTCTTCATCTTCAGAGCCATCCACTTGCAAGCTAATGATCTAGCTGAAGAGCCAGGCCGTGGGACAATTTAGTACCTTGCCCCCTCCTGAATCAGTCATGCTTCCGAGGGCCCGTGGGGCCCGCTGGGCCCCAGGGGCTGCTTCTGATTAACTCAGCCTCTGTTTTTGTTTGTTTGTTTGTTCTTCACGTGAAAGGGTTTCTATTTCTGCTGAGGGCCCTCCTGGCTAAGGCACCCCGTTTGGGAAAAGGCAGCGTTTGCTAAGCCCTGGGAGGCTCCTGGCTCCCGGAGAGGGATCAATAGCCCCGTGGTCTGGGAGGAGGCCTTTGTAGTGTCGACTTGCTGTTTGTGTTTCAGGCTCTAAGGGAAGGTTTGCTCCTAATTAAAGGCGTAAATGCTTTAATCCCTGGCCTGAGGGCTTCCCATAGCGCATTAGCGTATTAGGAAGGAAATGGATTGTAATCCCTTTAATATAAACCTGGAGGAACTCGAGGGCTTCTGGTTTGGGAGAAGAATTTCCTCCTGTGATTTAACAATATTAACAACCTGAATTTGCATAGACAGAAATGTGGGGTTCAGCTTTCCCTCCGGGGAAAGCCAAGGGAATCTGTCTCAGATGAATGAAGGTTGCAGTAATTAAACTCCTACAGCATACCAGACCATAGATCAAGTCGTTGCACACGTTTTTCTCCTTTAGTTTTCCCATCTAACCCTTGTGAATATGTACTGGGCCAACTATTTTATCAATAAGGAAATGAAGATTTAGAGGTGAATATCCTCACTGGGAAGATTGGGGACGATCTTGCAGAGAGCCTTTGGTGTGCCCTGTGCTTTCTATACACTTTACTGAATCCTGTCCACACAATCTTTTTGCGTGCTTTTAAATATTTACTTCACTTGAACCATGCTTTTAGAAATACACTCACATTGGTTTCTGTTACACAATTTTGTTTATCTTACCCGACACAATTTAAAGCCAACTCTTGTATGTGATTTAGATTTAAAAAAAAAAAAAAAGCAGGACTTATTTTCTGGTTTATTTTTCATCCCTTATAAATGTTGAGAAGATCTGCCCTCACATGCTGCTAAACTTCCGTGTGCTTTGTTCTTTAGGAAAATAACATGTACCGCACTGTCAAAGCTTAAAAAGTGGCACAGCGTGACATTTTGCAGTGTTTCAGCCAAGCTTACAGAAGTTCGCAACTATGGTGTCGTCGGGATGGAGGAAGCATTTCAATTCTCCACGAAGAACAGAGGCCACAGAGGCTCCCGAGGAGAGCGCCACCCCCCACCCCCCGCTGAGCGAACCCTGCTGCGTTAACTGAAGGCAGGAGATTCGGCAGAGACCCCCTACAGCCAAGGAGGCAAACACAAGAGACTAAAAAGAGGCCTGAGTACATGGACCCCCTGACCTTTTCAGTTCTCTAACACGATTTCCCCTCTGTCAGCCCTTGACCGCTCTTTTAGGGAGGCAACCAACGGATGTTCAGCGCAGGGCTGTGTGGGAGGCTACGTGAGGGACCTAAATACGGCCAATTCTCTCCGTTAGCTTCAAATGCCACCCATAGGACCAGCAATTCCAGAGTGTGTATGACATGTCCAGAGCTTTCTTCCCTGAGCTATAGATCCTTTTACCCAGGTGTGAACGCACCTTCTCCACTTGGAAGCCACACAGGCTGCACAACTGCAATAGATGGTCTTACTCTCCACATTGGCTCCTCTGCCAGCATGTCCCACCTCATCAAAGGACCATCAACCCCCAGGGACTTACTCCGAATATCTGGGAATCATCTTGTACCTTTCTGTCTTACCCCCGCTGCTTCCTAATACTGATTGAACTCTAAAGAGTTTCCTTCCAAACCAGCTCTTGCATCTACCCACTCCTCTATATCTAACCTCCATCACCTCCTACCTGTCCCAGCCACCATCGTCATCCAGTGGCCTTCGAACTTATCTCCCTGTGTGCTCTCTTCCTCCTCACCCAGACAGCTGTCCACCGCGATCTTTTTCATGTGTGCATCCTCTCGCACCATCTTTCTGCTTAAGCTCCCCAGTACTTCCCGTTATTCTCAGGATAAAGTCAACTGATCCCCCTGTACCCACTAGACACAGCCCTCACCTCCCTCTCCAGCCTCCTCTGGAGCCACACTTATCCCACCTCACTCTGCCATAGCAGAGCAGCTCTCTCTTCCACAGGAGACCGGTCTCCTTCAGCTCTACAGCAGTCACACAGGCCAGAGAATCTCCTTCCTCTTTAGGACTGAGTTAAAATGTCACTACTTGAGGCAAGTCCTCCCTGACTAGCCCCCAACACTGATCCAGGTCCCCAAACACTATATGTCCCCGTCACAGCACTTGTCACAATTGTACTTAAAGACTCACTTGTGTGATTATTTATATATTTGTCTCCAGTTGTACTGTAACTCCATAAAGGCCGAGACCGTCTGTTTTATTTCACTGCTATAATTGTAGCTCTTTGCGCAGTACCTGGCATAAAGTAGGAACTCAGAACATACGGGTGAATATTGGCATGAAGAATGCCAAATACCTTCACAGACTCATCCATGTGACTTCCTACATTCATTTTAGGTGGCTATTCTATGCCTGTGTTACAGAGGATCAAACTGACTTCTTCTGAACTTACATGATTTACCCAAGGATCTGAGGACAGTTAAGTCTCAGGATTTGGAGTGAGAACTCCAGAATCAACTTGGTAATATTTTCCTGGGGGGAAAAAAGTGCATGTGTGTGTGTATATATATATATATATATATATATATATATATATATATATATATGATTTTATTGGGGAAGAGGAACAGGACTTTATTGGGGAACAGTGTATACTTCCAGGACTTTTTCCAAGTCAAGTTGTTGTCCTTTTAGTCTTAGTTGCAGGGGGCACAGCGCACCAGCCCTTGTGGGAGTCGAACCGGCAACCTTGTGGTAGAAAGGATGTGCTCCAAACAACTGAGCCATCTGGGAGTTCAGCGGCAGCTCAGCTCAAAGTGTTCAATCTTAGATGCGGGGACGGGGAGCCCACCAACCCTTGTGGGAGTCAAGGAATCGAACTGGCAACCTGTGGTTGAGAGCCCACTGGCCCATGTGGGAATCGAACTGGCAGCCTTAGGCGTTAGGAGCACGGAGCTCCAACCACCTGAGCCAGTGGGTCAGCCCTCTGAAAAATATATTCTTAAGGAACAAAAATCACTTGTTTGGGCCCAGCTGTCCCCTCTACAGCCATTCTGTTTTTTAACCTGTTCTTTGCCATTTATTTCAGTTTTATTAAATTCACAAGCACTTCTTAATCCCTAGGCTTAAGTGACAGTGCACAAGGGATAAACTGAGAAACAATTAGTTCTTTGCCATAAGAATCCCATAGTCTGTTAGGAGAAATAACTTCTGTAGCTCTCCAAACTTGAATTTGTTGAAACTGCTTCAGCTGTAAGTTACATAAACTCAACTAAAACTGGCTTTAGCAAGAAAAGGAATATATTGGGGCTCACATAAACTGCAGTTTCTGTGTCTATGCAAGCAAGCTTCAGGCATGGTTGGATCCAGGGGTTCAGTGTCTTCATGATGTAGTTAGTTTCTGTCTCCATCTATTGGGTCTTCTTTCCTCTGTTGATTTTATTGTTGTCCAAGCTCCTTCCACATGGTACACAGATGGCCTCGGGCAGCTCAAGGCTCCCACGGTTCTTACTGCCCACCATCTCAGAAAGAGAGAGACGCTTTCCCAGGAGTTGGGGATAATCGATCACTGTGGCCTAGAGGATGGAATATTCTGGGGACAAGATGCTATTTAGAACTGCAGCAGAGTCAGCACCACCCAAATCACACGATTCCCAAAGGAAAAAACATAAGATTCCTAAAGTTCTCTAAAAGGGAAGTTGGTATGTCACTATGGAAAGAAGGGGGAAATCGGAGATTCACAACAGACTGCCTCTCTTGGCCTTGTGTCCTCTCCCACTCCTTTCCTTGTCCCTTCTTGCTCCAAGGTGTCCTGTCTTACAGGCTTTGCACTTGCTGATACCCCCTGTGCTAGGATACCCCCTCCTCCAGATCTTTGCGTGGCTGATTTCCTACGTTTCAGATCTCTGCTCTAACGGCACCTTCTCAGAGAGGGTTTCTCGGGCCTCCTATCTCAAGTGCTGACTCCCACTTTCATTTTCTTACATGCCCCTTCATTGATTTGCTGGAGGCTCAATGGCTTATTACTTTGTTTACTGTGTCTTTTGCTCTCTCCAGAATGTGAGCTCTGTGCAAGCAGGGGGTTCCATCTATTTTGTTCATTGTTGAATGCACAAGATTCAGAACAGTGCCCAACAAAAAATAAGTGCTCCATAAAGATCGATTGAATAAATGAAAGGAGTCTGTGAGAGACCAAGGAGACCAAGGAGAGCATCTAGTGAGAGACCAAGGAGAACTTCATGGAGGAAGTGGACTTTAAATAGAGGAGCCTTTTTAAAAATTATAAAAATAGGTAACAAAATTTACTATTTCAACCATTTTTAAGGATACAATTTAGTGACATTGAGTACATTTATAATGTTGTGCAATCATTACCACTATCCTTTTTCAGAGTTCTTTCATCTTCCCAAACTGAAACTCTATACCCATTAAACAATAACTCCCCGTTCCTCACTTGCTTTTGTCTCTAACAAGCACTACTCTACTTTCTGTCTCTAGGAATTAGATAACTCTAGTACCTCATGTAAGTGGAATCATACAGTATTTATTTTTCATGGCTAGCTTATTTCACTTAGCATGATGTGTTTCATGGTTTATCCATGTTGTGGCATGTATTAGAATTTCCTTCCTTTTTAAAGCCTAATAATATTCCATTGTGTAGATAGGCCACATTTTGTTTATCCATTCACCTGTTGATGGACATTTGTGTTGCTTTCACCTTTTGACTATTGTGAATAATGCTGCTATAAACATGGGTGTACAAGTATCTGTTCAAGCCCCTGATTTCAATTGTTTTGGGTGTATAGATACTCATAAGTGGAATTGCAGGATCATATGGTAAATCTATATTTAACTTTTTGAGGAACCACCAAACTGTTTTCTATAGCTGTTGCACCATTTTACATTCCTACCAGCAATGCTGGTTCCAATTTCAGGGGTTCCAGTTACTCTACATCCTCGCCAACACTTGTTATTTTTCATTTTTGGATTACAGCCATCCTAATGAGTATGAAAGAGGGTGAAATTTTGACAGATGAAAGCGGGATGAGCCAGCTTTTCCCTGGAGGGGCTATGGTATAAGGTAGATTCGGTCACTCACAGTCTGATGTCATAATTCACATGGGGTTTGTTTGACTGCGTCCTGTAAATAGATAGATTCTGTAGAGTATTGGAAAGCCCTTGCCTCCCAGGTCCCTTCTGATGCTGGCTCAGGTGTCCTAGGACACCCAATCACAATGACCAGGGACTGTGACCAACACAGCCTGCATCATGTAGGTCAGGGCTCACCTCAAAGACAGGTGTGGCAGTGGGACACAGTGGCAGGCCTCTCCATGCAACAGGGGCCCCTGGCGTTAGGAGGGCAGGCGCGTCATCTTCCCCTTGGCAGAAGGAAGCATAGGTGCTGTTTGCACTGAAGCGGGTCCCCAGTCCCCGGGAGGTGCTGTCTATGCACAAAAAGGAGTGGACACTGGGGCCAGGTGAGGTCTGGCAACCACCCCTTTGGGACACAGTCCACTGAATGGAGTCGGGGCTCAAGACAGGGTTCCAAGGGAATGACATGAAGTAACGATCAAGACCCTAGGGGTCCATGAATATAAGACAGGGTGAAGCTCAGGGAGTTCCCCCTTCCCCAGGCAGTAAAGCCTCTCCACAGGACTTCAGGGCTGGGGGTCAGGGGCAAGCTTGGAACTACACACGCTATCATTTCCCTGGGAATGCAGAGCCTCACAACTGTCTTCACCCTGGATACCCCCAATCTCCACTAGAAAACTTGCTGTGCTTCTGAATCAGGGTGCCACTAAGTCCTAGGCTTGACCCTTGCTTCCTCGAGATAGTTCAGAGCCCCGGTTTGGTGGGACTTGTGTACTGGAGTCAGATCCTCCTGGCTCTAAGAGCCCATTCTATACACGTCTTCAAAACTCTGCATCAGCAACACTATGTTGATAGCTCAACATGAGCCAAGGTGGGAGCATTTACACCACAGAAATTGGCAAATGCTATGAATTGGGGTTTATTTGTCCTCCAAAAATAATTGTTGAACATTTACCAGCACACCACTTGCCTTGCTAGTAGACTCACCTCTGCTTAGGAGGCAAATTTGATGTTCTCAACAGCGCTAATTGCTTCCAATTCTTGGCCCCTTTGTCCCAGGGCCGTTGTCCACCAGCTCATTTCTCCCTGCTGTCATCACTAACCCCTGGGTGGTCGAGTACTTACAGGACGGGGCTAAAGGGACGGGGAAGTCATGCTTGGTTGGCACAGCTTTGTGGACAGTGGCTGCTTTCCTTGCCTGTGGCAGAAGCAGGCCTAACAAACTTTGTCTGTACCTAGGTTGTGTCCTATGGCAGGTGTGGTGTACCCCAGACAGGTGAGTGTTGTGGGCTTCTGTCCCCTGTGACCATCTCAAGATTGGGCAGCAAATAGCCCCAGGGGTGGGCCAGGCTCTTAGGCTCTTTGGGTCTCCCTCTGGTCATCATTTTGAAATGGTTTTCCTTTCTTTTTTAAACAGGTAGAGGAAAGCTAAGGGTTTACCATTTTCTGGAGGTTCATTTATTTATTCAGCATGCATTTATTAGACCCCTTTGGTGTGTCAGACACTGTGCTGGGCTTTGAGGCTGCAGAGATGTCTAAGATTAGGTCCTAATCTAGTGCATTTCATTAAATCAATTATAATACACCATATTAAGCGCTATAGTGCAGGATGTTAAAGGTGCTTTGAAGGCAGAGGAGAAAGAGTTTAGTTCCTGGGAGGTGGAGAATAAAAGGGCGGGAGAAATGTTTTGGCAGAGAGATTTAATCTGGGTCTGGGAGGATATGTAGGAGTTGGCCAGTCAGTGAAGAGTGCAACTAGCATTTCCAGCAGGAGATGAGAGCATGTGCCAGGTACATGTGAAGAGAGGAAAGAAGTGAGGCTGGAATACGGATGGTATGGAGGGGAGCCCAGGGGTGAGGTGGGAAAGGCCAGTAGAAGCCAGATCATGAAGGACTATGAATGTCAGGCCACTGATGCCTTTATATGGAGGTACACACAACGGGATCTCTTGCTTTGTATTCGCCCTTATCCTCTAGGCCCCTGTGGATTTAGACATATATCAAAGCACCTATATGGTCAACTATAAACCCTTTGGGAAGCACAAGTACTCCAGGGTCACACCACAAGAGGTAAGAAGTTACTGAGTCCTGTCTTCCATTCACTTGCTCAGTGAAATCATCTTTATTTCATTTTTATTATAAGTGTGGACATTGGAGACACTTATTTAGAATAATACCTGATGCCAAGAGATCTAAGAGGTCTTTTACGTGTATGTGTGTGTATGTATTTTAAAAGGTACATCAAATATATGTCATGTATACAGAAGAGTGTAAATAATATACACTTACGGTTTAAACAGCACTGATAGCAAATTGTTTAGACTTGCCTTTTACGCACTTTATTATATATTGAATCATATTATTTGTATTCTTCTGTGACTTTTATTGTTTGCTCAACATTATGACATATCCTTCATTTTCTGCTGTAGAGTATTACACTGCATGAATATGCCACCATTTATTTGTCCCTTCTCCTGTTGGTCAACATTTGGGTTAATTACTTTTTTGTGACGCTCCCACTCCCAAACGTTACAATGAACATCGTCACGTGCACAAGTTCACCCATCGCAGAATGGAATGAGGGACTTGTCGTAGGGCACATCACTGTTTTCCAGAACAGCCACTCTCTAATCTTGCCATTACTTACTATTATCAGACATTTAAAATGTTTGCCAATTTGGTGGGTTTGAAACAACATTTTCCTGTCGTAATTCTCATTTCACTGATTATTAATGAGGTTCAGCATCTTCTCACTTGTTTATGAATATTTATTATTCTGTGAAACATCTTTCCATGTCTTTTGTCCAGTTTTCTAGTGAATTGTTTGTCTTTTTCTTATTCATTTGCAGGAGTCCTTTAAATTCTGGCATCTTTCATTTGTCAGCTATATATGTGGCAAAACTCTTCTCCAGTTGGTAGTTTGTCTTTTCACTCTGTCTTCCAGTGAATAGAAATTCTTATTTTAATATAACCAGATGTATCAGTCTTTTCCTTTATCGTTTAGTCATTTTAAGTCTTGTTTAAGAATTCTTTTCCTATCTTCAGGTATCTCCACAAAAAATAATAAGATCTACACAAACAAAGGTGGAACAATTTCTGAGATACAGTATTTAGTGGAAGCGAAGTGCAGACTGGAATTATAATATGAGTCATTTATGTACAAACCAGGGCCATATATATATACATATATATTTACATGTACAGAAAATATTGCTAAAAAGATACAAAAACCTCCGATGATAGTGGTTGCCTCTGGATTTGGAAACCAAGGGAGGAGGAGGGTGGGAAGGACAATTTTTCATTATTAACCCTTTTGTATTATTTCAGTATTTCCCTCTGTTGTGTATATTATCATGCAGAAACCAATTTAGAATTTTTTTTTAAATAAAGAAAAGTATGCTCTGTTTGGGATACTTCTAAGGAAGCTGCATTGCTTTCCACCTCTCTCAGCCCTCCATTTGTGTATGATTTGTTCCCACAGCAAGTGAAGCTAGAGAACCAACTCCGGGAAAAAGAGTTTTATAGGCCCATCCCTAACCCCAACCCCAAGCTAGAGGATGGATACCCCACCTTCAAAAGACCCCACATGACCGCCAAAGACCTGGGGAACCCCGGTTTCTTCCCATCACTGGACCGTGTGACCACAGCAGAGGAGGAACACAGCAGGCTCACCAGCATCTGCCCGTCGGTGTACCCAGCTTCCCACGCTCTGTACGTGCCCCAGGGCGATCGGCGCCGGGTCCACCAGAGTGCCCAGTTCCCATGCCTCCTGGAGCCTGAGCGCCAACCTGCTGCAGAAGAGGGCAAAGGTTACTTTCTTCTGCCTGGTTGCCTCTGTCCTTGTCACTATACAGTCAGGGTGCCTATCTTGAACCGATGGGGACCCCTGATGCCATTTTACCAGTAGGAAGGGTGAAAACACCTTCCATGGTCACTATGGAAATCCCTCCCCCTCCCAAGGAAAACCCCACTCTGGCCTTGGATTACAGAGAGGAGACTAAAAATAAAACCCTGGAAAGATGATCCAGCAGCACCAGGCTGTACTTGTTGTACTTTACTCCCTGGCCTGCCCTGGGACACAGCATCCCCACTGCAGAATGAGGGAGGGAGGAGGGGAAAGAAGGAAAACTGGTCTGGAGGGAGGGCTGGAATTGGTGTGATGCTACATTATAAGTAAGAGTCCCACTATAAATATTCTTGCTGTTTTAGGCCTTTGCTTACAAAATGGGAAAAAAGTATGTTTCTCATAGTCATCGGAATGTTAGGTGCGATTGTAAAACTTGAAATGCTGTTCGATAGCTTTTCCCCTCAAAACTCATATTTCAGTTTCTTCACCTCTCCTACCCTTGTAGCAAGCAATAGTAACCCTTTAGAAGCCATTATTTTATACTTTTCTTCTTGTTCCTTGGAACCTTTGTAAATATATACATGTATGAGTCAGTTAAGAAGTAGGCTAAGTTCCTGTAATGAAGAGAACCAAAATATAGTGGCTTGGACAATATGAGGTAGGTAGACAAGAAGGTGGGGTATCTTTGCTGTTGGCTTCCATCTCTGGCTCTAAGGTGGCTGCTATAGACTAAATTGTGTCTGATACCCATATTCATATGTTGAAACCCTAACCCCCAATGTGACTGTATTTGGAAATAGGGCTTTTACGGGGTAATTGAGGTTAAATGAAGTCATAAGTGTGGGACCCTAATCCCATAGGATTGGTAGTCTTTAAAAAGAGGAAATTTACTTTAAAATGCTCTCGCAAAATAAATAGTGTTGGTAAAATAGGGGACTAGGTGAAACAACACCAGTGACAAAATAAAAGTTATAGTTGGGTGATGGGTACATGGAAGTTCATTATCCTAGTCTCTGCTTTTGTGTTTGAAACGTTCCACAATAAAATGTTAAAACAGGAAGAAAGAGAGGGAGGGAGAGAGAAAGACAAGAAACAAAGGAAAGGAAAGGAGGGAAAAAGAAAGATGTACCCCTTTAGACTAATACTAGACATTTATAAGTGTCTCTAATTAATAATATCCTTGTCGTCCTTCCTATGCTCATTAAGAAAAAGAAAGAAAAAAAAGGAAAACTAAGGAAGGAAGGAAGGAAGGAAGGAAGGAAGGAAGGAAGGAAGGAGAGTGAGGAAGGGAGGGAGGGAGAAAGAAAGGGAGAGAGAAAGGGAAACAAAAGTCTATTTGTTTCATAGTATAGTCTTTTCGATTCCTAGTAAGGTTGAATAATTTTGCAAATGATCTTTATCTCTTCATCAGGTGGACGAGTATTTCAGTGTATTCCCTTCTCCCTTACCTGTTACAATCTTTAGTGAATCTGTTCTATCCATAATTCCTTCTAGGGTGTCTATAATAGAAAATGTCTGTGAACAAAAGTTCACTACCTCTCACTAAATAACACTTTTTCAGTGTTGAGTCATGTAGATCAGTTGACAGTTTTAACAGTTATTTCCACAAAATGATTCAGTTGAGGTGAAAACAGTAATAACAATAGCTACTCTTTATTGATCACTTATTATATACCAGGCTTTGTGTTGCATACATAACAATCATTACTTCATCCTTACGTATAGTTGAAGAAAGAGAAGTTCAGGGAGGTTAAGTGCCCAGCCCGAGGTCACACATGGCAAAGCCAGAATTTAAATTCCAGATTTATCTGATTCCAACCCCGAAGTTTAGTCACTTTTGGAATGTTGTACAAGGTCAGACAATGAAGTTCGAGAACGCATCCTAGAAAAAGTGCTACCTACCTCATTGCTGAATATCACTACGGTCACCTTCGAAGTACTCCCCTTGGAAGCTATGCACCAAAGCCAGCGCCTAGTTTATGCTTCAAAGCAATTTTGGAATTATTTTTCTGGAATGGCCATCAAAGCTGTCGTCATATTACCCCTGATGTCCTGAATGTCATCAAAATGTCTTCCTTTCAATATTTCCTTTATCTTCGCATAAAGAAAGAAGTCATTGGGGGCCAGATCAGGTGAGTAGGGAGGGTGTTCCAATGCAGTTATTTGTTTACTGGCTAAAAACTCCCTCACAGACAGTGCTGTGTGAGGTGGTGAATTATTGTGATGCAAGAGCCATGAATCGTTGGTAAAAAGTTCAGGTCGTCTAACTTTTTCATGCAGCCTTTTCAGCACTTCCAAATAGTAAACTTGGTTAACTGTTTGTCCAGTTGGTACATAGTCATAAAGAATAATCCCTCTGATATCAGAGAAGGTTAGCAACATCATTACAACAAATTTTCGAACTTAATTGTCAGACCTCGTACGTCATTTTTATTCTAAATAAATGATGGGAAGTCCTTTAATGTAATCGTTGTGTTGCTCTCTAAAATCCAAGTTTCATTGATTAACCATTCATTGGTGTGAACAACGGCCTAGACCAAGAAGATGGGCTGGATTCAGAGCTCTCCTTCAGGCGATCTTAATCCAAGTTGTTCAGGAGCATATAGCCTTCATCACAGACTTACAAGGGGTATGACTGGCTGTGCTTAAGATGTAAAATAGATCATCGAGACATGCCACGGGAGTGGACAGAGCTAGAAGGCTACTGTAACCTGGGTCCCTTGGAGCAGGAGAGGGCAGCGACAGGGGAAAGAACCACTCAACAAGGGAGGATGAGTTGAAACCCCAACACGCTGCATTTGAGGCGCTTGCTCTTCCTTCCAAACGAGGTGCCTGGAGGCTGATAAACTGGGCTGTGTCTGGGCAAGAGCCACTGAAGTCCCGAGATTCTGCCTCAGAAATCTCTGTCTGACTTGACCTTCCATCCAGACCCCACTGCCACCGGCTTTCTCTGTTGGCACCCAGAAGCGCCCCCTGCTGTTCCTCCCATGTTACCCTAGGTAAATCAGAACATGCATCTGATTCTTTCTCATCTCCCTGCATAACATCTCTCTGGGACCTTCATATGTGGCACCAACACTTTGCACCCCACCTCCCTGCCTTCCTTACATACATACTCAACATTCCCACCTCTATGCCTTTGTACTTGCTGCATCTGTCTGCTAGAAAGCCCCTTGTTCTGCTTTCTCCCAGCAAAATCATTACCTCTTTGGAAATGCCCATCTTGATGAACTGTCCGTAACAGTTTGCTGCTCCTGTGTGTCCCCACATCTCTTCATTCCTACACCTCTTAGAGGGATGCTGTGAGGATTACATGAGTGAACACCTCGAGCCTGGCAAATAGTGAGGGCTCAACGATTGTTAAATCTTTCTTATTTTAATTTTTATTATCTTTAGAATTATTACTGTTTCATTTGTCTCAGAGAGTGTTTTGTTTATCTTTGCTGCTCCCGGAAGCTGGCATATAGCGGGTGTTCAAAAAACTACTGAAGGACTGAATGGGGATGAGAGGGAGAAAGGGCTTTCCAAGAGGAGGCACAGGGATGAGGGTGCCCCAGGTGTGACCTCTGGGCATTTTCTGTCACAGCTCTCCAGGCTCTTACCTCCAGCAGTTTCAGGCACCCACCACGGCTGTGTGTCCACCTTTAGCCAAGGCAGCCCTCAGTACCTGGCAATGTCAGGTGAGGGTACCTGGGGAGACATCCCTGACTTTGGGGGTCAGAAGTCCAGAACTTTGACCACTGAATTCTACTCTCTACCAATTGGAGTCTTCTTCGGGAAGACAGCAGCATGGTGGGAACTCCAAATTGGGTTTGGCACCCCCCTCAGTGCCTTCCTGGTCCCAACTCTGCCCTGGTCTAATAACCGTGTTTAATCAATAGATCTAGGAGAAGCCTGCTTTGTTCAACATACATTTTAATATTCTCAAAAGAAGACTCTTAACTCCTCACTCAGTTTATTCCTCAGGCAGAACACAGCTCGATGCCAGCAGGCACCCCCATTGTCTTTATTTCTCTTGCGTTTTTTACAGGCCCCTGAGGTCCCTCAACATAAAGGTGAGAACATGGAATTTGGAGCAGGTGCTGTGGAGGTACACCCATGGTACCACCAGGATGTGCCAGCACCGGTGTCAGGCATGGCACATACGGACATTATCTTACTAAATACCCATCATAACCATTGAGTTAATACAGCTGTCACCCCCATTTTATAGCTGAGGAAAACGAGGGCTCAGGTGATTTGGCCAAATGTCACAGAATTTGAAGCTTGGCTTCTTCTATGAAATCTCACTTCCATGAAAACCTTCAGTTTTCTCATCTGTAAAATGAAGATAATTTCACCCATTTCACAATGTACAGATCCGAATGTAAACAAATACATTTAAAAATGTTAAGGTTAATAAAGTGTTCTTTTTGATTATTAACATAAAAGAGAAGGAACTGACACCGGTTTTGCTGCACTAGCTTGTAGATTGGCCACAGCCAACACTGTATTCCCCCGCCCATTGAAGGGATGCTTTTGTCATTCCATGGCCTGGGGAGGGGCCCTAATGAGGAGGCTGCAGAAACCGGACTGGGAGGCTCCGAGATAATGCTACCAGCCCTTACATGTGTATATTCTTCAGAGTTTACAAAACACAGTCCCAGATGGTATCTCCCTTAATTCTCATTTCATCTCCCTGACATAGGAGTTCTTACCCCCATTTCACAGAGGGGATAAGTAACCAAGGCTGAGTGAGGATGCAGACCCCCAGCTTGTACTGCAGTGTGCCGTCTTCTGGACCAAGCAGCCACCCCCCCACCCCCCCCCGGGGGGATCACTAACTCTGAAAGAGTGTCTAGCAAGGGATCAGGACAGCACCTTGTAAAATGCTGATTCCTTGGTTCCATCAGGTCTGGATGGAGAATGCCAAGGTCAGGAGCAAACTCCAAGCTTCTGCATTTTATCCAGTTCACCTGGAGGCCGGTGCCTCTGGATCACACTTGAGAAGCAGCAGAAGATGATGCAGCATTCCTAGAAGTCTTGAGCACACAGCAGTGAATCTCTGCTGGAGATAAACTCATAACTGGGCAGAGTGGGTGGAGGGGTGGGTGTGGGGGGATCAGCGCATGCATACACTGAAATATCTCAAGAATGTTTTGGCCAAGCAACACGCCAGAATTTGTACATTGATTTCCAAACATTAAAAATATATATATATATTCCACTTTTATGAAGTACCTAGAGTAGTGAAACACATAGAGACAGGAAGTAGAATAGTGATTGCTCAGGGCTGGAAGGACCAGGGAACAGGATGATGAAAAAGTTCTGGAAATGGATGTACAATCTGAATGTACTTAATGACTCTGAACCGTAGACTTAAAAATGGTTGAAATAGTACATTTTACGTTATGTGTATATGTTATCATAATTATATTTATACACACACATACAAAAGGGAAGCATCTCAAAGTATGACATAAGACCTGGAAAATATAAGTTTAAAAATTATTACGTTGCATACATCATAATAAAAATTTCTGCAAAGGGATGACATAACCTGATTGCTATTTTTAAAGAAAGCTTTTGGCCTGGTTACAAAAAGACTAAGGCGCCAAAGTCAAAGCAGAGAAGTGGGTTAGGATAATGTAGGCGGGAGTTGGTGGCGATTTGGACCAGAGTGGCACTTGTGGACGTGGAGGCTGTGAGAAGTGGTTGGCTTTGGGGTGCATGTAAAGGGTACAGCCAATGGGATCACCAACAGATTGGCTGGGGGCATGTGACAGAAAGACCTGAGGTGGCAATGAGGGCTTGTGCAAACTGGAAGGTAAGCTGCTTTTCATTTAGGTGGAGAGGATGACAGTCAAAATGGGTTTTGAGGGAAGATCAGTTTGGTTTTGGAAATGTTAAGGTTGAAACACCCCCGGGACATCTAAGTGCAGATTTGAGAAAGCAGTTGGCTACACAAGGGAGAGGTCAGGAGAGAGGTCAGGCTGGCAGGAGATAGAAACTTCACAGTTAACAGCCTCTGGATGGTGTTGAATACCAGAAGACCTGACCCCATTGCCAAAGTGTGGAAGTGGTTCAAAGACTGCCATCTATAGGGCGGGTCAAGGTTGAGAAGTCAGGGAGAAGGAGGAGCTTGGAGGTATAAGGAAAAGCAGGGAAGTGTGGTGTCCTGGAAACCAGCTGAAGAGAGGTGCTAGGGAGCCATGAGTGGAAGAGCAGCGTCAGCTGTTGCTGCTGGGCCAGGAAGCGTAAGGACTGAGGACTTAGCACTGGATACAGCAAGAAGGTTAAG
Organism: Rhinolophus sinicus; assembly: GCF_036562045.2. Classification (NCBI taxonomy): domain Eukaryota; kingdom Metazoa; phylum Chordata; class Mammalia; order Chiroptera; family Rhinolophidae; genus Rhinolophus; species Rhinolophus sinicus. Next base: position 64,040,473 of record NC_133755.1, on the reverse strand, counting down.
GTGACCTGGCAAGGAGCCAGGGGTAAGTGGGGGAGGGGAAAGGGTATCAAGAGAGAATGAGACAGAAGAAAAGGAGGCACTGAGTATAGATGATTGTTTAGTAGCTTTGCAGTAAAGGGGGTGCAGGAAAATAGGCAAGGATATAGAAAGTTCACAGGAAAAGGAATACACGTGGCTTTTAAACATATGGAAAGAGACTGAACCTTATCATCCAATAAATGTGCATGTAAACAACAAAGAGATGTCATTTTACGCTGACTGACCGAATTGGGGGAGACTAGAAAATTGGTACTATACCGTTGGGAGGGCAGAGAAGCCAACTCTTATCCACTGGGGTGAGCACTTTATTAGTAAAACTTTTCTGATCAGTAAAAATGAGGTTACGCTTTAGCCCAGTCACTCTATTCCTAAGACTTTGTCCCAGTGGATAGACTCACACAGGTCCTCAATGGCTGTGTACAGGCCTATTCACAGCATTATTATAATTTGTAATAGGAAATCCTGGGAGAACGCCAAGTGACCCTGACGGTGCAGCCTAAATGCAGCACAAGCTGCTGTAGGTACAGATGCGGCATCACCGTACGGACTAGTAAACAGAGGAAGCAAGTGTATATCATCTCTTCTCATGTGTTACAAGAGGGGATACCCACACGCATGCCTGTGCAGGTCTTCGAGATTTGTGGGAGCAACTGGAAACAGGGGTGACCCTGGGAGGGAAGACTGAGGATCAAAGGTGGGGAACATCGTATTTCATATCCTTTGTACTGTTCGAAATTTTAGCCACAAACATGTAATGCTAAGAATTATATTTAAAATGAAAACTTATATAGTGCGGTCATATGTAGAGTTAGAGGGGCCTTTCGGGTCATCCAGGCCGGAGGTTCCCACCCCCTAGTCCGTGGCTGGGCTGCATCAGAAGCAGCTGGTGGCACGTTAAGACACAGAACTGATGTGCAGAGTCCCCATCCGGGGCCTGGGGTGGGGATCTGAACTCCAGCTCCTCAGGCCTTTCTGAAACAACGGACTGGATATACAGCGGGTTCTGTGATATACAATTCTCTGGAGAGACTAGGGGCCTCCCAAGTGTCGGCTGTTTTCCCTACAGTGAACAGCCAGGCAAGAAGATCTCAGGGAGCTTCCCTGCTGGTAAGAAGAGACAGGTGAGAAAATGATAGAATAGCTCAAATGAACTATTTTACAGAAAATAACTAATGCTCCTAACAACCCTATGAAAATGGTCACTGTTATTATCCCCATTTTATAGAACAGAAAGAGAGGCACAGAAAAGTCGCACAGCTAGTGATTGGGTGAGCTAGGATTTGAACCACAGCAGTCTATAGCTTAAGATTATAAATACAATAAATAGATTTTTATAAAGGATGCGTACTGGCACAGTGGGAGTGCACCTCTGGGTTTGGTGGTCAAAGCAGACCTCTCGGAGACCCAAACAACAAGGGAAGCTCTGGGGGCTGAAAGACTCCTGGCAAACACAAGACCATAGGATGGAAAAGACATCTGGGGTTGCTCACGAAACAGGAGGAAGACCAGTGTGACTAGCTATGGAGATTGAGAACGAATAACTGAAGGACAGACAGTGAATATCTGATCTCGTTAGAGCAATAACCCTCTCCTGATGTGGTTCCATCTTCAGGTGGCAGGGAGTACATTGCCTATTCCATTACATGACAGTTCCATTCTTCAGGGGATTCTTCCTTGACTTGAACTCTGCTAAATTTCCCATCATAGCCATTTCTCTTCTATATTAACAGGACTGCTACGTTTTTTAGTTGGGCTATGGCCACCTAGAATAAAGACTAGCTTTCCCAGCTTCCCTTGCATAAAACATGGTCATTCGACTAAGTTTCAACCAGTGAGCCATAAGCAGAAGTGATATGTATATCTTCCCCTTCTCTATCCTGCAACTTGGACAAGTCCTGAGCCAAGGTGGACCTTATAGGTGGGCTGACAAGAGAGAAGAAGGCTGGATTCCCGCGTGATACACAGCAATAATATCACCTCTGGAATGTCCCACGGAGAGAAAGAAACCAGTGGTTCTTGACCTTGACTGCACATTAGAATCACCTGGGGAGCATTTGAAAATGCTGATGATGACTGCCCTCTTCTCCTCCGTTTATGATGTAATTGGTCTGGGGTGGAGCCTGAGCACTGGATATTCTAAAAGTTCCCCAGCCAAGGTTGAGAACCACTGGTTTACGGCACGACTGATTTGGGTTTGTGTTACACACACCTAAACCTGTATCCTAACTTGTCCAAGCTCAGGTGGGTTTGGGCTTTTAGAAGCTGTGCCCAGGGAACATCCATATTGCTGTTGCTGGATAGGTCTTCAACTCCAAAGTCAGGTGGCACACCTCCTCTTAATGAGCTTTTCACTGGGATGAGAGATGCTCAGGAGGAGATTCACAGATACCATAATCTTGACCCTTAACCTGGGATGGGGAGTTTCCAAGGCGTGAGGGTTACCATGGGTAGAAGGAGTAAAAAGGGGGTGACAGAGAAGCTGAGGAGCATGGCAGCTTGGGGAAAGGCCAGCGGTTCAGTCATTATTCCTGAACAGAAAGTGTGCACGTGGTGGTTATCCAGGGTTGAGGCTTAGCGGAGTCAGTTAGTGGGGGGCCTTGTATGCCAAGTCCATGTGGATGAAAAAGGTGTGCTGTAATAAATCTAACGAAAAGTGACCTCACAGGGTGATCTGATCATAAATTCCTAACCAGGAAAGTCATTGTGGGTAGTCACGCCCCAGTCCTATAACTTCTTTACTAAAAGGCTTAACTTTGCCTTAAGCCAGCCCTGTCTATTGCTTTTGTGCATCTGGGTTAACACACTTTTGAAATGCCTCTTTTTCAGACCCCTTGGAAGTGTAACCACCTCAAGAGAGTACATCATCTTGTTAACTATCCTGTAATCCAATTCCCGCCTTGCTTTCCCCCACCTCCATGTAATTTTCCTTAAATTCCCTCCTTAATTCCAAATGCATAAAAGAAACTACAAAACAGTCATTCTCCAGAGCATCTGAGATATTGCTTCTCAGCATTGTTGTCAGTTTGGCTCAAATAAACTTATAAAATTTCTCTACAGGTTTAGGTGTTATGTCGACGCTCATGAGTTTGCCTTTTAACCTCAGGATAACCAGGAGCTTTCAGAGGATGGTAAACAGGGAATAAATAGCATGGCCAGATTTGTGTAAAACATCCTGTCATGTCAGCATGAGTTGGTTCAAGATTAGAGGTGAGGAGACCAGTTTTGAGGTCCAATGAGGTGTGATGGAGATCAATGAATGCAACATATGAATCTGACATTTTGCTAAAGGCCTCATATTGTTGATTTACTTTAAGCTTTTAATCAACCTGAAGTTCTGATTGTCTGCACTTGTACTGTTTTCAGGCCACTTCTCCCTCAATCTCTGCTTGTGCAGATTCTAGGGATCTGGAGGAAAAGCTATAGCTCCCTCTAGAATAGCCCCTTCCCCATAGCAGTTGCTCAGGAGATATGACCGTGTTTCCCCGAAAATAAGACTTAACCAGAAAATAAGCCTTAGCATGATTTTTCAGGATGACATCCCCTGAACATAAGCGCTAATGTGTCTTTTTGAGCAAAAATTAATGTAAGACCCAGTCTTATTTTCGGGGAAATACCGTAGTAGAATTGCCCATGGCCCAGCTGCTTTTTATCTTGTTGCTGCCAGCCCAAGAGTTCCAGCCTGCTCTCTCAGCAGTCAGGCTGGGGAAAGGCTACAGAAAGAGTGTTGAAATAAACCTAAAACTCACTCATAGTCTATCAAAAACATTAATGTGCATAGAATCACTTGGGGGCTCCTGTTAAAATGTGAATTCTGATCCAGCAGGTCTGGGATGAAACTGGAGAATCTGAGTTTCTGCCTACGTGCCAGGTCCAGCAGCCACACTGCGAATGGCAAGGCCTGTGGTTCTTAGCCTTGACTGCACCTGGGAATCACGTGGGAACTTTAAAAAATCCCTATGTTGGGGCTCCACACCCAGAGGTTGTGATTTCTGAGGCTGGAGCGCAGCCTGTTGGCATTTTTTTTAAGGGCCCAGTATTCTAAAGTTCCGTCAAGATATAGAAGTGGTGCTTTGGAACCAGAAAGGGAGCTTTTTTAAAATGTAGGTTCTAGGGCAAACGCCCCTAAAGCTTTTGATTCTTTACATCTTGGAAAAGCATCCCCCTCCTAAATGTGCATTTTAGCAAGCATCCCTGGAGAGTCCGCTGCAGGTAAACAGCACTCACTCTGGAGCCAACCCCTCCCGAAGAAGCCCCAGGGCAGTGATTATTGCAATCAGATGGGGCAGGATTGGGCCCCAGGCTGCGGCAGGGTAACAGCGGGGAAATCACTTTTAAAGAAATAATCCCTTAACTTGCCTTTCCCACTAAGGTTAATATATCTGTGTGACTATTTCTGTAGAATAGATCCCCAAAGGGGAATTACTGCGTGGAGAGGAATTAGCCTTCAAATTTACAGTTCCTGACCAAAAAATCCATTGAAATGCATCTCAGTTTCTCACATTGTATGGAAGAGAGTTTCTTGTCAACACCCTTTCACTCACACAGATAAATCTTTTACACTTTTGCTAGGTAATAGTGGAAAACTGGAATTCCATTTTTGCTTACATTTGTATTTTCCCGAGGAACAGCGAATAGCGAGGTCCAGTTCTTTTCATTCATTTATTTATTTTAAAATACTTACAATTCACCAGTGATTTGCTGATTATACCCACTGAAGTAAATCTTTAGTAAGCCTCCGTTTTCTCCTCTATAAAATGTGGGTAATATTTCCCAAAGTTGTTGTGAGGATTAGATGAGATTTCATGAATACACAGTGCCTAGTAGAGGACTCGGTATGCAGCAGGCATTCCATTAATGTTTGCCTTTTAAACTCACGAAGGAGCCCATCTTCTTGCTGCCCAGCAGGGCTGCGCCTGGGCTAGGGTGGAAGGCGGATGGTACTTAATGACCGAGAAGAACTGCTCCTCACACTCACCTCCCTTCCTCCGGTGCAGCCTACACCCCCGCCACCCGCCTCCCCGCCGCCGGCACCGCACCTCCATTGGCCACTGCCCACTGTACTCACGGCCCAGCCAGCCCTCCTGCATCTGCCCCACTGGACTGACTCTGACACCCAGGCTCCCCAAATCCCAAGGCGCCCCAGCCTTTCCTCGGTGTCTTGTCGCCCCCACGTGGCCAGTGAGAGGTCTTTCTCCCCAGGCCCTGTCTTTGCACCAACAATTCTTGGCGCCGCTCCCAGCCGCGCGGGAGCCAGATTCCCCGCCCCAGCCCAGAGAATGGACACCGCAGACACAGATCTTTGATCTCCAAACCCTGGGGCCACACTGCGCCCCGGCAGCCCGCGGAGTCAAAAGAGGGAAGACTCGCAGGATGCCTCCTGACCCGCAGTTTAGGGTCAAAGTCCTGGAAGAAAGGAATTCCCAGCACTCCCCTCTGTCTCCCCCAAGGGCAGCCCCAAACCCCTCAGTATAACAAAGGACATTTCTTGATTACTTTAATAACCATTCTTTCTTATTAGCATAACACGTTTTCCACACATAATCAAATGCCAGCCTCAGGTCCTTGTCATATGCATGTTCAATGTCTGCATTTTTGCAGAAACAAAGTTTCATTTTGCACACTTACCTTGCATATAATCGCATATTTTACTGAGATTGGTTTTCTTTTCCTCCTTCACCTCCTGTTTTCTTCCTCTCCACTCCTTGAGTACTCAAGGGGAGGGGGTTCTTTCTGTACCTTCTCCTGATCATTTAACCATAGATTTTGCATATATGTACATATTTGTATTAATCTAACCCAGTTACGTCATTTAATCCTCACAATAACTCTTGACCAATTATGCCCATTTTAGAAATGAGGAAACTGAGAATATGATTTCATTTTAAGTCTATTGAGTACTTACTGCTTACCAGCTTCTATGCTAAACATCATCTATTTTATCCCTTAATCTTCACAATGTGCTATTTGTAGTTAAGGAAACGGATTACAGAGCTCAAGGAAAATTGTAAACAAGTAAGCAGTAATGCAGCAGGCTATGATTGCAAAGCCAGGGCTATCTTGTTCCCTGTCACTCCTCTAAAATGCCCTCTGGACTGAAGGGAATTCAGAGAAGTAAGAATTGTTATGCTAATAGAGGAGTGGAATGATAAGTGGATTATTACAAGCATCCTGTTATGTTACTGTAGTTATTTTAATCATTGTTTTCCTCACATGTAAAACAGCAATGAAAATATCTGAGTTTCAGAGGTGCTAGTGGAATTTAAAGGAGACCACGTTAAAGCCTTCTAAACTATAAGGCAGGACACAAAGAAAATATCAATTAAAATATTGTAAATGCAGTTTATTGGTTTTCTTTTTCTTGTTTTACGAATGTAATATTATTAATCCCCAAAGCAGTTCATCCGTTGGAAGAAATAAAACAACACTGAGATGCATACTGAAGTTCATCATCTTCTCCCTCATACGTCCTCCCCCAACTCCTTTCTCCTAAGGTAACCAGTATGGTGTTTGGTGTGGATACTTCTAAACTTTCTTTGTGCCCATGAAAATATTTCATTTAAACAGATATAGAAGCTGTCTTGTTTGGTTGCAATTGAACTATGCATGTTCCTCTGCAACTGTTTACTAATTCCACTCAGGCTGCTGACTCTTGCACAACATCTATAGTATGAATGCGTCGTCATTTACTCAGTCATTATCCTGAGTATTTCTTCCCCCTTCATTACTTCTCACAAACACTCTCACTCCCTCTGAGCAGGTTTGTGACCTTTCTGGGTAGTGAAAATTCTACCAGGTGCCTGAGCTCTGTGCCAGCAAGCTCAGCCTTGTTCCCAGTCCTTTTCCTACCCACCCTGTGGCTGCTAGCTATAGAAGCTTACCCCAGCATTGCTGTCATTATTTCTGACAATGCTCGCTGGGTGCCCTCTAAAAACTCACATCATTTCAGAAGGCAGCAGTTAGGGAGCCACGCACTGCAGCGGCCCCTGAAGAAATCCTTCAAAACTCAACACTGAAGGGCAATGACAGAGGACGCCCCTCTGGGCTGCTGGGGCTGGACGCGGGATGTCTTCGGCTCCTACTGACATGGATAAAGTGGCCTTCTGCCTGCTCCTCTGTTCCAGCTCCTTCTCTCTCCACTCAACCCTTTCTTCCTCACCTGCCACAGTGATCCTAAAATCTCACCATGTCCTTCCTCAGCTCAGAAACTTGCAATGGCTTCCTGTTTTCTCTGGAATAAAGCCCTACCTTTTTACCACAGAGTTCTGGGTAACTCATCATTTTCAAAAGAGAACACCTGCCCTCAGACCTCACCCTCCTTCCTCTGGATGCCAAGCACAGGAAAGCCAGAAGCCGTCTACTTCTCCTTCACCTATATTCAGTTAGTTCCAGTGTCATGGCCTTCCTGCCTCAAAAATAATTCTCAAATTGATCTATTTCTCTGCGCTCACACTATTGAGAATGCCTTTTCTCATCCCTCGCCTTTTCCCACAAGCCTTCCCCTGGGCTGTTCCTGCCCCTTGCCGGTCTTTCTTTAGCATCAGCCCAAGCAGAGGAACCCTGCTCCAAGCAGGGGGCGTGAGTGAAGTTTAGGGAAACTACAATTGTTGGCAGGAGCTGGGGCACACGTTGCTCTTGTTTATTGTTTTAAGTCATTGTGGGGCAGAGCCCCAGAAAGTAGTTTCCAGGCTCTCGGCCTCACATAGAAAGGTGCTGGCTCAGGTAGTAAATGGCCATCAATTGTGATTGCATGGCCATCTGCTGTGGCTAGTTGGCTGTCAGCTGTAACCAGTGAGCCATTGGCCACTAATATAACTGCTGTGGCTATGCTAGCAGCAAATGGGGGCTAGCAAGAAGATGGTGGCTGAGCTAGCAAGCGCGGATTGCAGTTAGGATGGTGGGTTGCGGACAGTGTGGATCCAGCCTCCAGTGAGACTATAGTGCCGCCAGCGAGAATATAGTAGTATGACTCCCCTATCTATGGCTCTGTAGGTGTTCCTTTTTGGCCTCATTATATTCTGCGTTCTTATGTGGGGAGCGGGACCAGAGACCCCGCAGGCCGCCCTGCACGACAAATGGCGCAGCAAGCAGGGTGCCCCACATGACAAATGGAGCAGCAAGCAGGGTCTCCTGCACGACAGTCATTGTCCACTTGAGGTTAAATTTAAAGGCAGTTTATGGCAAAAACATTGTCATGCAGGGTGTCATGCGGGGTCTTTGGTCCCGCTCCCAATAAGAACACAGGATATGGTGAGGCCAAACAGGAACACCCACAGAGCCATAGATAGGGGACTCATACCACTATAGTCTCGCTGGCAGCTGGGTTGGAGAACAGGAAGCAAGAGCCACAGGATCTGCAAACTGCCGTCTACTTCTCTCTGCCAACCAACCTCACTTGCTAGCTGCAATCCACCCTGCTAACTGCAATCCGCTCTTGCTAGCTCAGCCACCATCTTGCTAGCCCCCCATTTTTCTGCTAGCGTAACCATGACAGTTATATTAGTGGCCAATGGCTCACTGGTTACAGCTGATGGCCAACTAGCCACAGCTGATGGCCATCCAATCACAATTGATGGCCATTTACTACCTGAGCCAGCACCTTTCCACATGAGGCCGAGAGCCTGGAAACTGCACTCCTGGCTCTGTCCCCACAAACATTATGCAACTTGGTATGGTTGAATTTTGCCGTATCTGTTATGTTCAGGCCAGTCACCTGTGGTCACACTTGTTATGTTGTTCTCATGATGTGTTGTATGTTTGGAGGAGGGGAATATCTTTACAGGTCGAAGAATGTTTTTTTTAATCTCAGACCTCACCTGATTTCTTCTTGGGGGAAAAGGTGAAAATGAGCCCCCTGGTGACAGCTACTGTAGTTGCAGGGATAGAATCTCCACGGGGAAGTCTCCTTAAACAGTGCCTCACAAATCTAGTTATGGAAAGAGGAGGTGTCCCAGAGGTGGGCCAGAAAACATCCAGAACTCCTGCTCAGCGCTAGACTTCTCCAGGAGTAAGACTGAGTGACTCTAGGGGCAGCCGGTTAGCTCAGTTGGTTAGAGTGCGGTGCCTGGAACTGGGGAGCGTGTGCCCGAAAGAAATCAACTGGATCCCTGGCTGGGTTGAAGAAGAAAGGAGTTCAGGGGGCAGCAACTGAAGCAGGCTGACCAAGAAATGAAGAAGAAAGGGGGACACGGGCTGGCTAGGGCCAAGCAGACCCTGGGAAGAAAGACAATGTCCATGCTGTGCTGAGAAGGGAGGGTCTTGATCGATGGTGTACATACTTGGGACGTGATTTTCCAGCTTACAAACTGCTCATAATTTTGTGGAACAGATATTACTTGTTTGTAAAATGGAAGTAATCATGCATTTGGACCCTTAAAGATTGTATCTAGCTGGTTTGTACCGAGTCAGCCCAGCATGCCACATGCCTCCCTGTGGCACATATCAGACACACCGTGCTATCAATACAACTAGCACTGCCACAGACCTCTCTGTGACGTCTCCCTTTAGGGCAGGGTCCTCGTTATGTCCCCAGTCCCTGGCACAGAGCAGGCACTGAGCAAATGTCTGTAGATTGCGAGCCCGGTAAATTCTGAAAAGGACTTGGTCAAGTCTTTGGGAAATAATAGAGAAGACACTTGTTTGGAACAGTTTTGGAATCAGCTTTCTTGAGGGTGTGGTTTAGATGTATGATCGCATTTTATAAATTTGAAATACTACCATTTTCGGGCTAATTCCCCAAAATAAGAGTCAACTATAAATAATTAATAAAAGTTTTATTAAATCATTTAGACTTGAAAGAAGTCACAATAGTTAACACACTTAAGTGCGTTCTGTATACCACCAATCCAAATGGATTGAGTTCAGAATTTTTATAAATAAAAAATAAACGTATTTACAGTGAAAAAAAAAAGTTAGCAAGGTAGATGATTTAACTGTTATCTATAATCAGTTTCAGGACAGTACCAACCTACAGGATTACATATAAGACATGTTAAGATTTTATTAGGTTTAAAAAGTCCATAATTAAAGAAGTTAGTTGTAATATGTGATTCATTTCTTACTACGGCTTTTTTTCATCCCAAACCTGAACTTCTGACCCATTTACATAAAAAGTTTTATGATCCCTTTTTTGGAGGTAAAGTACAAAAAGCTCTTAAACTCTCCCAAAAACCATCTAAGGAATAAAGGTATTCAATGCTACAAATGCCACTATAAAACTAGCTGTGGATAGAAACCATTATACAATTTGTGCTACTTGTCCTCCAAAATATTGCAGATTCCTAATTTACCCACCAGGGACAAAAACGGAGTCAGCTTTTTTGGAAATCAGTTTCAAAATCACCACTGTATCTCTAGAAAGCATATTTCTAGAACAACACAGTTACCATATGTAGGGACTTCAATTATTCTGTACTATAAAAATATTCCATTTTAATTCTCTATATACTTTAGGAATTGCTTCCACCTCCCCAGGCAAAAGGTGAGGGCTGTAAAGTGTGGCCAGCCAGTTTCAAGAGACCAACAGAGAAAAAGGAGCGCACGTGAATTCGTGATAGTTGTCTCAGAGTACACCAAAATCAAGAGTTGGCTCAAATTCGGTTACGCCCCCAAATGCAATCCAGTTTAGTTTTGACTTAGAAAAAGTAGTCTGAAATAAACGAGCAAAGAACAAAGTTCTCAAGTCCACAATTCTGGAAAGTCACATTCCTAAGAGGCAGGCTATTCTGTTTGGGGTGCAGGCACGACATAAGGCTAACTGCTTGGCAAAGGGTTCTGGGAGTTGCTGGACTGTCTTGAATGTTTCGTTCCTGATGAACTCATGGAGCGAGACCTCTGTCTGAGCACTGTTTTTCCTGGAAACTCCAAGTCCTCAAATACAGCATTTTCAATGATGGTTGTCGCTTCAGGCCGTTCCATGGGGGATGGAGAGAGCATGTCTTGAACCATCACATACTGAAATATAAAAATTGCTTTGTGATAAAAGGGCCAGGTTTAGACCACTTAACAGTCCCTTAACTCAGGAGCCAGCAAAATTTTTCTGTAAATATATTAGGTTTGTGAGCCAGCTTAATGCAACTTCTCAACTTTGCCAATGAAGTAAAGGTAGCCGTAGACAGTACGTAAGCAAATGGGCATGGCTGTATCCCAAAACTTTATTACAGAAACAGATCTGGCCTGGGGGTCAGAGTTTGCCAACTCCTGCTCCAAATAAATATGGACCATGTAATTGCTTGTTTTCTAATATATAAATCATATCCTTGAAACTCAGACATAATCTGACTTTAAAAGTAAATTCATCTTACGACTACTTATGAATGTACTATTATCGCAATAAAAACTTAAAATATAATCATGCCAGAGATAAATACCTAACACCCTTTTTTTACTTTTTTGAACCTCTATTAATGTAACATATTCTTACGAGTCACCTTGGGAACTGATTCGTTAAATTTGCAAAACATATAACAAACTAACTTCTAGTAAAACATTTCATTTTAGGTTGTTAGTGTACCTCTATATCATTATAAAATTCACTTTAATGCAATCCTTCATTATACTTATAATATTAAAAGATAACTTTAGCCTTTTTCCAATTTGATAATACAAGTCTAATTTACTCCAACTTAATTAAGGAAATTCAAGATTTATCAATGTATACATTTTAAAATGAAATAAAAAGAAACAAAAGCTGCAAAAAGAAACTTCAAAGGTTAATTACAAATGAGTTTCACCATTCAAGACTAGCTCAGTTTTCCCTTCCCACTGTTCTGAACCATTTACTGTGTCACTCGGAGTGGCATAAGGCCAACACACATAATCAATGGAAATTAGTGTCCCCCCCCCCCTTAAAGAAGCCAGTTTTTAAGATCGCTCCCAAATTCACTAAGATAAACAAATTCATGGCATGATCACAACAGCAACTCCGTTCCTGTGAGGGTGTGCTGGGAGCTCGGCCTTCCGGAAGTGAAAGGCCGCCACAATTCCCGTACCGGATGTCACGCAGCGGGGCACATGCGCACCAGGCCCGAGCCCCGGCCTGACTTCCGGTCTCCGCTTCCGACAGGCAGTGTGTGCTGGAGGTCAGGGCGCTTTCCTCTCTAGACCTTTGGCTTCCTCTTCAGTAAAACGGGGAAAATAGTGAATTGACTGCTAAGGACCTTTTAAGTTCTAAGTGTGATTCTAAAGAAAATAAAAGATGAGAATTATACAAACCTCGTGAGGATATTTCTGAGCAAATAGTGGTGGAAATCTGAGATTTCTTAGATCAGTTAAGACCTAAAAAGAAAGAAAAGTTACTTACTTTAAACCTATTTTGATATATAGCTCTATTTAAACATAAAAATATTTTTTGATACCGTAACAGAGTGACTAAGGAGAAAGATTGAATCTTAAACAGATGGAAAACTTATCAATAGCTTTTCCCGACTTGATCATTTATACATAAGTGCTTCCTGTGCTCTTGCCATCTGATGTACATTGCATCAAATCATCAAAATCTAGAAAATAATTCAGGTATAACTGATTATGGTTGAATTGTACATATGATACTGACAGCTGGATTTTAACTGAAAATAGACTGATTTGTATCAAAAAATTCAGTCATTCATGAATACACTTTTCTGTCCTTACGTGGACAACATTTTCTGTTGGTCTCTAACCTTTTTGCATTTGATAAAAAAGAGCACATTCTTTTTCTTTCTTTTCCTTTCTTTTTTCTTTTTTATGAGTGAAGAAAACCAAGTCAATTGTGCTAAATACTGAGCATAAAACTAAGTTTTTGAAAGTTCTTTGGGAAATTTTCAAGTTACTACTTCCTTCATGTTCTGGTTTCCTTATCTACAAAACAAGGATAATAGGGCCCCCCTTGCACCAGTTTTGAGAATTAAATGAGGTAATTCAGGGAAACTCCTTAGCATAGTACCTGATATTCCTTTTGTAATGATGACAAAAACCAGTTTTGAGAAATAAAATAAAACAAATAAGTCTTCATAGTTCTTGAGAAATAAGCTGTAATGTACTTTTGAAAAAGCAAGAGCTGGTTGGCATTTGTTACTTCCCACTGAAGAGAAACATAAGCTTAACTAGAAGAATCTATCCTGCAGGCACTGGAGGGAGGGTTTCACTTGCTGGGAGATAGGTCCCACGAAACCAAGCGCAGATAAATGCCTGAGCCTGGATTCACAAAGTGATTTTTAATCACGTAGCATTTTTTAAACAAAGTTTTTTATTTTAAAACTTAGAATTGAAAAAAGGCCTTGGCTGTAATTCAATGGGAGAAAATAGTCTTTTCAACAAAAAGGATAGCATAAAGGAAGAGACTGAAAAAGTGAACTCCAAAATTAAAACTTGCTGACCTTTGAAAGACACCATTAAGAAAATAAAATGGCAAGCCACAGAGTGGGAGAAAATAGTCACAATACCTCTATCTGGCAAAGGACTTGATGATGGTCAAGTCCTAACAGATTAGTCATCAGAGAAATGCAAACTCAAACCACATCATGATTCAATTATACCCATACTAGAATTGCTAAAATTGTAAAGACTGAAACGTAAGTGTTGACAAGGAAGTAGAGGAACTAGAACTGTCATACACCGCTGGTGGGAATGAATGTAAAATGACACTTTCTTATAAAGTTAAAGCACTTACCACATAGCTTATCAATGCTACCAAGGTGATGACCCAAGATTAATGAAAACATGTCTACAAAAAGACTGTTCACAAATGTCATCGCATCTTTATCCATAAATGATCCTCCATAGGTAAATGGATACATGAACTGTGCTATATATACAGTGGAATATTATTAAATAATAAAAGGAATGAACTGCTGACACACTTGAGTAACATGAATGAATCTCAAAAACTTTATGGTGAAGTCAAAGAAGGCAGACACAAATAGAGCATATACACTGAAACAGTCCATTTATATGAAACTTTAGAAAAGACAGAAAGTAGAATAGTTGCCTGGGATGAGGACGGGCTGGAAGGAAAGGGGATTGACTGGGAAGGAGCAAAGGAAGCTTCCTCGGGCGATGGAAATGTTCCATATTTTAAATGTAGTAGTGGTTACATGGGTATATAAACTTGTCAAAACTCATCAAACTGTTCACTTCAAGTACATACATTTTATTGTTTGTAAATTATTCCTCAATATAATTGAGTTAAAAAAGGACCTCGGTCAAATCATTGAATAGTCTGTTTTACTTTCTCACTAAGAGAATTTCAGAGAGGTTCTGGCTAAACATAGCAGATTTTCTACTAAATTTTAAGTAAACGTTTTCACTAAAGCAACTGCAAAAGGATGTAAAAAACATGATAAGTCTTTAAGGATGAGTGCAATGGAAGGAAAGATCAAATTTTTGGAAGAGAGAAAGTGGATGCAAGCACACCAACGTCCTTAGCAGAGCAAAGGACAGTAAGCCAGGGTGCCTAGAGGGATAATGCCAATGGATAGGGAAGTGACGAGCTGTGCAGAAGTACAGAAGGTGGGGTGAGGCTCAAGGAGGACGATAGGAGAACTGTCTGAAAGTATGTGTATGGAGTGACACACATAAACATGTGAGTTTCATTTTCTGGTAAAACTGGACCACGAAAATGCAAGATTTAGGGTCACTCAACAAAGAGGAAAGGTATATACTGGGGGGGGGGGGGCATGGAAAACAGTAGGATGAAGTGAAGAGCTGCATGCTAGGACAATAAGACACTCTCCATTTGCCACCCCACCCATCCATACTCTTTCTAGGCAGGAGAATGAAAGCTACTTCTCTGGAGAAAATGGTTCTAGAGAAAAGGCCTACAGATAGATGCTGACATGTGGGGAGTTCCCCCCCACACCCCAAGGTAAGAACTAAATTGTAACCCTTACAGAGAAGTCCATTCTAGTCTCCATTTCAGCCCTATTCTTAAGTATGACTAAACAGCTAAGGATCTCATTATCAACATGAGAAAAAAAAAAAAGCATTAAAAACTCCAGAGTTAGAGATGTTGGTAAGAAGGGAAATAAAGGGATAGTAGGAGGGAATTGTTTTGTGGTGATGGAACAGTTGTGTATCTAGATTGCAGTGGTGCACACAAATTTATACATGAGATAAAATAACATGAAACTATATACACACATTGTAGCAATGTCAACTTCCTGGTTTTGATACTTCACTATAATTATGTAAGATGTAACCATTAGGAGAAATTGGGTGAAAGGTACACTGAATCTCTGTATTATCTATGCAACTTCCTGTGGATCTATATTAATTTCAAAATAGAAAGTTTAAAAAAAAGGATCCAGAGGACAAGAGACAATACAGGGAGAAGAAAACTTAAAACATACCTACACACAATTGAGATTCTCAGAGATAAGTGAAGATAAGAAATCCATGTGCAACGAGTGAAATGCTATAAAAAAGGAAGAATCTTGGACAATAAAAACAGGATTGTCAAAATCAAAAAGTAATTAGGAAAGCTGGAATAACAAGTTAAGGCACTCTTGCAAAGAATAGTACAAAAAAACAGAAAAATGGAAAATAGGAGGGAAAAAGGGGGTTATTTATAGGATTAAGTGTCAGGGGTTCCAAGAAAATAAAATAAAAATTGGAGAATAATTTATAAAAAGTAATATAGGAAATTTACTAGAACTGAAGGATTCACATCTTCTAACTGAAAGGACCTACCAAAGTATTAAGTACAGGAAGTGAGGGGGGAAGAAAGATCAATGAAAGGACTAAATTTCCTAACAGCACTGATGAAGGTCAAGTCCTAAAAGCTTCCAGAAAGGAAAATAAAACAGGTCAAACAGATTCCATACAGAAAAACCGGGCATCAGATTGATACGAGCTTTCAATAGCAGTGCTGTAAGTTGCAATGTTCTGAGGGAAACTGGAATCTGGCCAATGTATTAATTATGTGTGAGGAAGGAAAAGAACACATTTTCAGATACCTGGGGACTCTAAAAGCTTCTCTCTCATACATTCTTCCCAAGGAATTTACTACAGAATGTGCTCTAGCAAAATAAGAGAGTAATGCAAGAAAAAAGGACAACATGGATGGCATCTAGGAAACGAGGTATCCAAGCCAGGAAAGTAGGGAAGCACATCCTTTCTTGACAACTTACAGAAGGTTGAGGCGGAATCGTAACACACTGGAGGACAAAAAGCATTGAGAAGACTCCAGGAAAAAAAAAATCTATCTAGAGAGGTAGATAGACTGATAAGCTATACTGGAAGAACAGAGAAAATATTGTTTGATATGTGACAGATTGTGAACATTTGTTAAAAATTACAACAAACGTTCACAGAAAACTAAGCAATTGAGAAAAGGCAATTCTGAAAAAAAGGATTTTATCAGAAAGAAAAGAAAGTCAATATATTATTTGATCTAGCACAAAACAATATCTGCATGGTCAAGAAAAATACTTCATTTAATCCAATTGTTTTTACATAACTACATTTTTTTTACGGAAATAAAATTCACATAAATAAAATTTACCATTTGAACCATTTTAGAGTGTACAATTCAGTGGTTTTTATTCTATTCACAATGTTGTACAACCGTCACCATTACCTAAGTCCAAAATATTTTCATCACCCGAAGAGAAACCTTGTACCCATTAAACAGTCACTCTCCACCCCTTTCTGCCCCCAACCCCTGGCAACTACTAATCTACTTTGTTTCTACAGACTTGCCTATTCTGGACATTTCATTATCAATGGAATCATATAATATTGGTCTTTTGTGTTTAGCTTCTTTAACACAATGTCTTTAAGGTTCATCTGTGTTGCAGCATGTTATCAGTATTTCATGTCTTTTTATGGTTAATTAATATTCTTTTGCATGTGTATGCTACATTTTGTTTTGCCATTCATCAGCTGTTTGGGTTGTTTCTACTTTCTGGCTATTATGAAAATCCTCTCATGAATGTCTGTGTACAAATTTTTGTGTGGACTTATGTTTTCATTTCTCTTGGGTCTGTACCTAGGAGTGGAACTGCTGAGTCATATGTAACTATGTTTAACTTTTTGAGTAACTATCAAACTGTTTTCCATAGCAGTTGCACCACTTTATATTCCCACTAGCAGTGTATGAGGGTTTCAATTTCTCCACATCCTTGCCAACACTTATTATTTTCTGTTTTTGTTTTCTTTTTAATTATTACAGCCGCCCTATATGGTGTGAGTTAGTATCTTATTGTGATTTTAATTTGCATTTTCCTAATGAATAATGATGTGCTTATTGGCCATTTGCACATTTTCTTTGGAGAAATGTCTATTTAAGTCCTTTGCTCATTTTTTAATTGGGTTGTTTGTCTTTTTGTTGTTGAATTTTAACAGTTCTTAATATATTCTGGATACTAGAACCTTATCAGATATATGATCCACAAATATTTTCTCCCATTCTGTAGGCTGTATTTCTACATTCTTAATAGGGGCCTTTGATCCTTTACAAATGTTGGACCTGTTTAATATCCCTTTCTGGAAGCTTTTAGGGTGTTCCAAAATTTAGTCATTTTGGTAGGTCCTTTGGTTAGAAGCAATGAGCCCTTTGGCTCTATGTGAGGACTACATCCTCTTCTACCATGGCTAGGAGTCAATAGGTAAGGTATAAAACTGTTTTGTTTGTTTTTTTGTTTTTTTAAATGGTGATAAGGGCACACGTTTTGGAAATATGAAGGTGAGTACCAGGGCCAACAGCTATTACAAAAATTGAAGGTGACTTATGAATTGGGAAGAATGTGACAAAAACCTACTTTTAAAAGACTTTCAGTACTATCTTCCTTGAAAACCATGGTCATGGTTTATTCTGAGAGGAAAAAATTAATTATGCTTAGTTTGCCAGCTTTTAAGTGTATGAGTGTGTGGCCACTTGTCCTCTGGAAAATTCTCCTCTGACCAACCACCACCATCACTCCCTCTCTGCCCCCACCCCCATTACCCTGTGGTTCCCCTTTCTTTGTGCTTATTACAAATTTACTGATACTGTTAAGTTATGATGAATTTTAGCAACAACAAGGAACAAAAATTCAGCTAAATAATTTTTGAAGACTGAGCTTTTTGAATGGAAGCAAATAGTCTACAAATCCTCCCTATACAGCTCACATGACCCTTTTCACTTGTAGTTAACTGCTGGTATTAAGAATAACTTATTCTCCTTCTAAAATTGTTCTTTTGTAAATTTCAGAGTATCTTCTTTCTCCACCTTTTCTGAGGCAGGGAGAACTTACCCTGACTCTCTCCATCTGGGTGCCAAATGGGTACAACAATTCAAACAGGATGAGGCCTAAAGAAAAGATGTCCACTTTATGCGAGTAGTTGTTTCCATGAATCTGAAATCCCATACAAAGAAGAAACATTAGAAAAAAATTAACAGAGACAATACAATTGATAATATGGCACTGGTGAATCCCAACGTTGACTTTAGTCACTTCTCTGCTTAAATGTATTAGGTTGGTGCAAAAGTAATTGCGGTTTTTGCAGTTATTTTTAACCTTTTGAACCGCAATTATTTTTGCACCAACCTAATAATTGTATATGTAAAAATGGTAGCAAAGAGTTAATCTCTCGAACCTCTTTTCTTCAACTCACTGCAGCAAGAGTAATTAAACTACTCAGCATCACAGAAGGAAAGCCCAGGAAGGGCTCTGAGATATGCATCAGTAAAACTGGCCTGGCAGAAACCTGGAGCCTTGCAATGGGAAAGTTTGTGGAAGCCAGTAAGAGCTGCTCAACTACCCCTGGGGTGACGTTTTTCAAAGTGAACACTATCTAAAGCAAATCTCTCATTTCTAATCACCTTAGTCCTCACCCATTTTTATGAGAAAATGCTCATTACTCCAAACCACTAATCAACTGTGGTTAGCTCTCATTACACCACCTAATTACGGACTACTTTGCATTCTTGGTTGTATTTTTCACGTGTATATTTCTTATTTTTCACAACTAGATTAGGAAGCCCTGGAGGGAATAGAACTGCTTCTTTTGTATTCCCACCATCCAACACTAGGTAAGTATGGAGAAGGCCCTCAATCAATACTGAGTTGTTAAAATGAACAGATGAATTACACCCCAAATACTCCATTAAACAAAGCCTCATTCAAATTAAAAGTGACCTGGAGGGGTGGTTCAAGAGAACCCTTTTGCTTGTGACAATTATTTTAGGTACATAACTTGCCATTTGGCAAAACTAAAGAAGGGCAGCATTTTGCGAATGATCTATACTTTTTCATGGGGGAGTCCCAAGGTCGTGGCTAGGATTACAAACCCTTCACTGCCTCCTCTCTGAGCTGCACTTGGTACGTTTCCCTGGTTACTCCCACAACCACCTGCCTTTATGCACACAGAATATAGAACATCAGATGTAAAGTTTCAAAGATGGTATGAGCTACATCAACTTTACCTCTTATCCCTGGGGTTTGGGAAATATTCAAAGAAAATATGTTCAAAAACAGAGCTTACCAGGGTACAGTGAAAAGGACATCCTCATACAAGAGTGGAGAATATAAACTAACACACCTTCATGATAGGCGACTAGCAATAAACTCCTACTCCGACTTATGGGCCTAATTAATTTCATCTACCCTAGCATACATGGACATGTGGACAGAGATTTGTACACAGGGATAGTTATCTAAGTGATAATCCTAACAGCAAAAATTACAAGTAACTAAAATGTCCAAAACAAATGTTGAGTAAATTGCCTAGCTGAGAGAATAATACTATGTAGCCAAAAATGTTTTGAAGAACATTTAATAATGTGGGAAATGCTTACATTTTATATTGTATCCAAAATTTTACAGACTAGAATCCAATTTTTTTCCAATAAAATATGTATAAAATGTTATAAGATGTATGTATATACTCCATTACACAAAAGGAAATAACCACTGTTAAAGTTTTAGAGATCTCCTAGTAAATGATTTTTCTTTTTTGTTTTTACATTCCTGTATTTTCCATATTTCCTACCCCTACATAGAGGATAGATTAACATATAATGAGGAGGGGAAAGCATTATTAAATACATTTAAAAAAACAAGTGTAGCTTCATGAACATAAAGCGATCTTTACAGAATATCTGAAAAATAAGGAATTAAGTACAAATCTCAAGGGGGGCAGAATGTAATATACCCTTTCAGAGTTTAAGCTGATTGTTTTATCACTGTGTAATACTAGAACGTGGCCTGTGTTTCCTGGTGATTACAACCAAGAACAAAGTAACTATGGTCTGTGCTCATTTTCTCCTAGAAGGATAAGAAAATTAAGAGCTTTGATAAAAAATATTTTAAAACAATGTCTTAGTACAGCTTCTGAAACTTGGGTAAGACAATTCATACAGCCAAAGTATTTTGAGAGACTTCTTAAAGGGATGTTTTATAAAGTGACAGTTTTTGTATTTAAAAATACAGAGGCATAATAAGAGGTTTATTAAGAGAATTAAGACTGTCCATTTTTAACTACCGTATTTTAACTATCATACATTGCCATGACAAAATTTCTGCAGCTACTCTTGATTTTCTGGCATTAACAACAGTAACAAATATTGTGGGGCCGGCGTGGTGGCTCAGGTGGTTAGAGCTCCATGCTCCTAACTCCGAAGGCTGCCGGTTCAATTCCCACATGGGCCAGTGGGCTCTCAACCACAATGTTGCCAGTTCAATTCCTCGAGTCCCGCAAGGGATGGTGGGCAGCGCCCCCTGCAACTAAGATTGAACATGGCACCTTGAGCTGAACTGCTGCTGAGCTCCAGGGTGGCTCAGTTTGTTGGAATGCGTCTCTCAACCACAAGGTTGCCAATTCGACTCCCGCAAGGGATGGTGGGCTGTGCCCCCTGCAACTAGAAAACGGCAACTGGACCTGGAGCTAAGCTGCACCCTCCACAACTAAGATTGAAAGGATAACAACTGGGCTTTAAAAAAAAGGCCTGGAAGTACACACTGTTCCCCAATAAAGTCCTGTTCCCCTTCCCCAATAAAATCTTTCAAAAAAAAAAAAAATATATATATATTGCATCCCTTGTCATCAATCTCTTTCTCAGATGGCAACCCTCACCTCCAACATATGTACACACGTGTGTAGACAACACACACACACACACACACACACACACACACACCAGTACAAGCCCAAATACAGTCAGCACAACAGTGGGGGGCGGTGGCCAGGATTACCTAGCTGGTGTTTATCTTTTCACTGACATTCACATTCACTCATCTTCCAAACATTTGTGCTGAGTTTTAGGCATTGTTTTAAGTGTTGGGGATAAAGTGAAAAAAGAGATAAGCGAGGCCCCTTTTCTGATAGCTTATATTTTAGAGGGGAAGAAAAACAAACACTTTCAGAGAGTAAAAAATGCTATGAAAAGAATAAACAGTATAATGTGATAGATCCTAAGGGGAAGGGCAGGCGAGTCATCTATTTCAAACAGGGTTGGGGGTGGCAGGGACTCATCTAGGGAGCCCTTCATTCACAGGCATATACATCCAGGTAGAATTCCACTTATTCAGTCATTCCTATTTTGTTTTCACAGTACTTAAAGTGTGAAGGTATATTTCCAGCCACTTGAATAATGGTGAATTTTAAAAAATGCTATTAAAAACATTTAGTATCAATTCTGACACGCCTACGTAGAAAAATTGGAAAACACAGAAAAGTCCAAAATACCTTTCAAAGCCCCCTACACAGAAACAGTGACTGCTGACATTTTATGGCTCTTCCTTCCTGTCTTTTTTCCTATGGATATAAATATGTATTTACAGTACTTTGATATTTCGTCCAATTTTAATTTCTTCTTTCACCAGGTCCTGGCCACCTCATTGGACAATGACTCAATTACTTGGGCCAGATTTCTTTTTCTACTCAAGCCAGTTTGGAAACTTTTGGTTGTAAATGATCAAGTATATATAATAATCTCTTATAAATTAAAACCTCTGCCACATGTGTCATTTCTAATTTCTAAATTGATTTGTGGTTTTCCCCCTTTAAGTAGATTTGCTAGAGAGGATTACCTTTTTTATTAAACTACTTAAAAATTTACCACAATGTTGTCGTCTTACTGTTTCACCCATGAGTTTTCATTCCTATTTAACATCTTACAACTCCTGCCCCCCCTCCTATTGAGCTGAATCACTTACACAGTAAAGTGCTTCTACATGAAGGCTTTTCAAATACATTTATCTCCAAATACAATATTGGTAACTTCCTATGAATGTCAATATTTTTCATTTCTTTCATTGTTTTCTTAATACTCTGCATGAGTATTTTTATTATTCATTCAACAGTTACTTAGGAAGGTGTTTGAAATGTCCAGCTAGCCAAAACAGAAGCAACAACAAACAAAAACCCCAAATCAAAACAAACCACTATCATCTTTTTTTATTGCATTGTGATCGCAGCAAGACATTCACAAGTTCTGTTTTCAAACACACTGATGCTTCTTTGTGGTCCAGAAGTTTGAAATGAAAGTGTATCTTATTTTAACTTGTTTATCAATAAATGTTCAAATGCCAACTATATATAAGGCCTAGTATATTTTTCAACTAGCTTCCCTTTTTAACCTTTCTTTTTTGGAAACACACACACAAACACACACACACACACACACACACACACACACACACACTTCTGAAACTTCACACAATCTGAAGTTTCCCCTTTCAGGGGGAAATTTAAACACATTTATTTATTTATTGTCATAACTAATATTTGGCTTTACATCACTTTAAATTTTGTATTTCCATACCTTTCCCTTTTCTTGTAGTTTGCTTTTCGCTTCTGTAGTGATATAGAAGGCAGAAATATTATTTTTAATTCTATTTGCTGAATTTAGGTGCATCAAAGGCAACTCCTTACTCCTATCTTTACTTTCTCTGTTCTTACCACCTTCTGTTTCCTAATCATTATTAATTTAATATGGGAGTGACAGACCCAGATTATTAGGATGACTATATATAAAATTACAAAACTTTTACTATTTTACATTTTGTATTCAATTTTAATTTGGTATTCATATTCATAAGCCATTGACACATATAGTGAATTGGTTTAGCTGTCCACTGCCAATATTTTTATAAGTTTCCCATTCTTAAATTCACTTTCAATAGGTAACATATTCACATGGTTCAAAAAGAAGCATATCGTCAAGTTTCCCTCCCACCTGTCCCTCATATGACCAGTGCCCAGCAGCCACGTCCTGTCTGCTGCTCCCATAACCACTCGTTACTGGCACCTCCTTCTTTACCTAAACATAAGCAAATACACACCTAGCCTCCCCTCCTTTACACAAACCGTTGTACAGTACACTGTGCACACACTTCTACACCTGCTTTTTCCACATAAGAGAATCTTTTCTTTAACTCGTATCTATCTAAAAATGTCTGTTTTCTTTGTACATGAATAACTCTACGACCAGAAACAAGATTCATGGGTCACAGGCATTTTTCTTCAAAACTGTACATGCTGCTTTATTGTCTTCTGGGGTTGAGTCCTATAGAAAACAAACTCTTTAGCTATAAACGTTTCTTTTTCCCTACCTAAATGCTTATACCATTTTCCCTCTATCTTTGAAATTCAACATGTCAAATTAGAGGGTTCTTCTAAATATTTTTTAATTAAATAAAAAAGGAAAATTTTAAACACAACAAAGAAATGCTTGAATAATGTAAAAAACTGAAACAGTACCATAGGATACTGCACTACAGTAAAATAAAGTCCTTCTTCTCAAAGGCAATTCCTATGACTGGTCTCTGATATAACTTCCAAAGATAATCTAATCCAGCCGTTTCACAGAGTGTGGTCCATGGATCCCTGGGGATCCCAACATCCTTTCAGAGGAGGTCTGCAAAGTCAAGATTCTTTTCGTATAATACTAAGACATGATTTGCCTTTTCACTGTGTTGACCATTACACTGCTGAAACCTTAGTATGAATCAAGACAGTGGCAACAAACTGTATTAGCAGTAATTATGTTTTTCAGTGCCACATACGGATAGTTAAAAAACAAAACAACAAAAAAGATAATTTCACTTAAAATGTCCTTGCTGAAGCAGTAAAAATTATTAATTTTATTACATCTTGACTCCTAGGTACACATCTTTATAACATTCTGTGTGACAAAATGGGAAGTAAGTATTCATAAAGCATTTCTGCTCTAAACTGAAGCACAACGGTTGTCTGGAGAGAAAGCGCTTGTGCAGTTGTTGGAGTTACAATATGAACGAGTTGCTCTTTTCATAGAACACCATTTTGACTTGAAAGAACAATTGGTAGACAAACCACAACTACTCTGACTTGGATACTTGACAGACACTGTCTTAAAGATGAACCATGTGAGAATGGCACTTCCAGGAAAACTGGAATTTTGGAAAATTCGCATTCACCATGGGGACCTGATAGGTTCCTAATCCTTAAAGCTTTTTCTGGTGAGATTGGTGGTAATATTAACCAAAGTGATTTTAAAAAAATATTGTATAATGAATTGTGACAACTTTTGGAAAAGTTGCATAACTTATGGAAACAATAGTTGCCAAATTATCAAGGCACAATGTTACAAAATCACGCATGGGTGAAAGATCCCCATTCAAAGTGCAAAATGAACTAAGGATGTTCAAGTAACAGAGCACAAAACGCTTGATGATATGGTTTTAGATTCCACAGGGCAAATGACTCCTAAGAAATGATCACTCACTGAGTTTTGATGTACTATCAAAGAATACCCACAGTTACCTGAAAATGCTATTAAAAAATTCCTCCCTTTCCAACTACGTATCTGTGTGAGATCAGATTTTCCTCATTTACTTCAGCCAAAATAACATATTGCAACAAACTGAATGCAAAAGCACATATGAGAATCTAGCTCTTTTAAATCAGATATTAAAGAGATTTGTAAAAATGGAAACAAATGCCACTTTTCTAACTTTTTTTGGGAAAAACATTTATTTATCATAAAAATATCTTTAGGATGGGACCGGTGTAAAATTGTTATTTTTAATTTAATTAATAAAATTTTATAAATTTCCCCTTTTGAATCTCTAATATGGCAAATACCCATAGATAAAATCCCGTAAGAAGGGGCTGGCCCGATGGCTCAGGCAGTTGGAGCTCTGTGCTCCTAACCCCAATGGCTGCCAGTTCAATTCCCACATGGGCCAGTGCCAGATGGCTCAGTTGGTTGGAATGCATCCTCTCAACCACAGGGTTGCCGGTTCGACTCCCGCAAGGGATGGTGGGCTGTGTCCCCGGCAACTAGCAACGGCAACTGGACCTGGAGCTGAGCTGCGCCCTCCACAACTAAGACTGAAAGAACAACTTGACTTGGAAAAGTCCCTGAAGTACACACTGTTCCCCAATAAAGTCCTGTTCCCCTTCCCCAATAAAATCTTTAAAAAAAAAAAATCCCATAAAAAAACTCTTAGGTTCTCAATCATGTTTACAAGTATAAACAGGTACTGAGACCAAAGTCTGAGAACCGCTGATCTAAGCACATCGAAGCTTGTGCGTGTCATTAGCTGGGTGGTGGCTGGGCTTGCTGCACTGGAGCTCCCAGGATGCCCATCACTCTTCCAGTCTCTGTCCTGTTCGTCTGGAGACAAAGCATCCCACAAGGCAAGATATTCCAGCCTAACTACCTCTATTTCCTGCCATGGTACTTGGGGAAGTTGCCTGAGAATTACTGTGAGGGCAGCTCAATACAGTACCTCTGGCTCAAGCTGGCTCTGAAAAGTTCCTCCAGTTCACACAGGGCAAACTGGAGTTAAGCTTGGGAGGGGGGCGTTCAAAGCATCTTCTTAAGTTTCTGGTTGCTGTCAGGTTCTGGTTCAAAGGGTGAGCATGTTTTATGCATTGTGAGTGTTTCTTTTCAATCCATCCCCAATTCAGGTGGTAGAAACTGCATCCGAGCTGTGTTGCCTGGGGAACACTACTACCAGTTTTCATACTTTTCAGATTTTACTTCAGCAGAACATGGAAGGAGAGTCATGGGGCACATGTAGCTTGCTGCCATGCTAACTAAAAATCTATTTTTAATTCAGAAGGAAAACAAAAAAACTCACCTGCTCTGGGCTCATATACAGTTTGGTCCCCACTTGTCCCGTGTGTCTGGCATATGCTGGCATCGGGGTCAGAACCACCTGATCTTCCTCGTCCTGGTCCATTGCAGTCACCAACCCAAAGTCTCCCACCTTGACCACGTCGTCCAGTGTAAAGAATATGTTGGAAGGCTGAAAATGTCAAACCAGACAAAAAGCACAATGGGTGTGTATGGAAAAGGAGAGAAAGGGAA
This sequence comes from Rhinolophus sinicus, assembly GCF_036562045.2. Lineage (NCBI taxonomy): Eukaryota > Metazoa > Chordata > Mammalia > Chiroptera > Rhinolophidae > Rhinolophus > Rhinolophus sinicus. The sequence goes on along the minus strand of NC_133755.1, from coordinate 64,014,177 downwards.
TTTACTTAATTAATTAGAAACTAGACATTCTCAAGCATGTTTCTCTTTAAAATGAGCTAATATGAAAATAAGAATAATCTTTCCATGCTACACGCCACACAAGTACCATGAATAAAGCAAAGGGAGTTAGCATTTACATTTTGCCATTTAGCTCATGAGTTAGCAAACAGTTAGCATCTATTTAAACCCTTAGAGACTGACATTCCCTAGGGCATTCTACTTAATGCTCAATGTTATTATTCTATGTACTCTCCCTCTGGTAAGTTTCTCTACATTTATGACTTAATTTATGATTATAACGATAGTAAAGATAATAGCAAATGCATCTATCTCACTTGCAATATACCAAGAGCCATCTGAGCTGTTTACTACTATTCACTCATATGATACAACCCTGTTAGTTCTATTAGTCCTTCACTGTACAGATGTGAAAACTGAAGCCCAGAGAAGTTAACTGCCCAAGGTTCCCAGGCCGTGAGTGGTGGGGCAGAGATTCAAACTCAGGCAGTCCGGCTCCATGAGAAAAGGACTTCTGCTTCGCGACCACAGGTCCAGCATTCTGTACAGTTCGCGCCCTATGGCAGCCGATCACTACTGTCTGTTGAATGAATAGCACAGCTGGCATTGGGGTTTGCGTCTGCGAGCGGAAAGGAGGCTCTCATGGAGAGTCAGAGCTCTTAATACTCCCTTGCACTGCCTCTTTGAAAACCCACATGCTCCCATATATTCTAAGACCTCTGTCCCGAATTCTAGACTCTCATGGGCAACTGTTTAGAACATACAGCTAACCAAATTTCTCATGGGCTCCTCAAATTCAAAGTCCCCTTCATGAAATATATCATGTTTGCCTCAGAACCTACTCTACCCCCTGCTAAGATGACCACCATTCATAGCCCTTGAAATAAGGCAAAAAGAAGCCATTGAGCTCATGAAATTGAATTTCATCAGGCTTCAAATACTGCCAGATAAATAACATTTTATTCCCAAACTCCAAACTACCACTATATAATTTTGACTTTGAAGCAATGCATGAGTTATTGCACATAACCAGTCTATGATAATAACCTCCTGCTCTCCCACAAATAACCTTGTATGAGAGGCAATAATAGACGATGCTGCCTTACATTTCATCGTTCTTCCCCTCTCCTATCGTCTGCTATTCTTTACCGAATACTGCAATACTTTTAAAAAAATGATTTATTTTTAGGCTCTCCAGCATCTATCCCCATGCTTCCACCAGAAGTATCTTGGCTTGACTTTGGGAACTCTCTTCTTCCCTACTGTGCAGCAACGCCATGCTTCTGGTGGAATGTATCGGGAGGTGGCATAAACCCAGCAGCTTAATCCCATCGCCTGGTCAGGACACTGGTTTAGAGATGGGTGTGTGTCCTTGGCCCATAGCAATTGGAAGGGAACCAGGCCTTCCGGTCAATAGTAGGGGAAAGAGCTACTCATACTTTCCCCCCCACCTCCACCCACTACTCCAAACGACGTAAAACACGTGGCCCTGAGACTCGCTGGCAGCAGTCCTGAGACTGGGAAGGGAGAGCCTGCTTGAAATGGAAACAAGAAACGGGGTGAGAGGCAGGGGAACCACGTCCTGGCCACGTCACTTGATCCTAGATCAAGCTTTACTTGGATCTTGGACAGTTCAGTTACAAGGGCCAATAAATTTCCTTTTTTGATTCAATTATTACAAATGATTTTGGTTACAAACAAGAGAATATTCAAAATAAAATGATATGAGCACACAGAATGTCTCAGCCATTGTACTAAGGATACAGTGGGTGAACAGACATGGCTCGTGCCCCTGTGGAAACCAGGGGATACATAATATGACTGTGATAAGAATTATGACGGAGAAATACCAGGTTCTATGAGGACACTGTATATTTAAGGAACTGATAAAAAAATCCCAGTGTAGCTTGAATGAAGAGAAAAATTAAGATCAGAAGTCTGGAGAATCAGGGGCCAGAGAGTGCTGATGACAAAAATGTGACCAAAAAATAAAGTGGGGAGAGAGCCTAGGAGGCTTAATGTTGAGCTCAAAGACAGGTCAGAATGAACAGAATGTATAACTTTTTCAACTGGGAATAAAAATCTTGGGGGAATTGTTTTTCTGGCTCACTAGAAATCTTTAGAAGGAATTTATCTCTAGAAAAGAATAAGTTTTTTGATTTCTAGAAAAAACCGGGAAAATCAACATTCTTCTTGAAATTATTTTGGTGCATGGAGAAATACAGGAAAAATCTTTAGACAACATTTTTAGCATCAAACAAATATTCACCAATATCTCATTAACATTATAAAATCAGCAGAATATTTAAAATTAGTAAAAACATAATTACATGCCTTTCAACTTGGCATTCTGTGTATATAATAAATGTTAAGTACAAGAAGAATGTGTGTATCAGCTAATAGGGTTCAACCAAATGATAAATGTTTACCGTATTCCAATAGCCAGCACTCTTTCAAGTTAGGGGTATCTAGCCTCCTGGTAACCTTCTCCCTTCTAACCAAAATAAATCATCTGTGAACTTCTCATTCAGTGAAGAATAATTCTTGGCAATCAGTTTTGGCCCATATCAAAATCGCTGAAGCATAGTGATTACGTATAATTCACAAACAATTACTTTGGAAAAGAGGAATTATTTCTAATTTTTCTCCCTGCTATTCCAAAATCTTAAAATATATTCAAGGATTAAAAAAACCCACTGATTTTAGAAGAAAATAACTCACCCAAATAGCTACTTTAGTGCCTGAAACAAGTTTGTGGTTACATAGAACAAAACTGAAAGTAATTGAGTCCAAATCTATCAAGAATTTAAGCTACTTCCATCAGAAAAATATTGACATATTCACTACACATCAACGTTTGCTATGATGATCTCTATGAACATATGGAATATGGCAGAAATCAGTTAAATAAAAGTTCTATGTCCTTATTTCAGAAACATACTGAGGAAATACTGCATGTTTTAGTAAGAATCTTATGTAACTTAGCATAATGCTTTGCTACAATATCCAATACTGTATATATTGAAAATAGATTCAAGGGTTCTAGAGCTGTAATCCCCTGGCTAACCATGGGCCATCTTTCATCACCCAACTTCTCACCTCCTGCCCCAAAGCCTAAACAGTCCGGGAACAGGGGTAAAAAGCGGGGCAATTTCATAATGCTACCTCAGGGCCCCATGGGAACCTGTGTCAGGGTTACTCAAAGCCGTGAGAAAAAGTCTATTTGCTCATGGTAGATTTCACACATATATATTTTTTTCCTTCAGGAGATTGGGAATACTTTTTACTATAGCATGGACATAAAAACACATTATAGAGGAGAATTCACGATTTGCCTGAGGTTTTTAAAACATGAGATTTCTTATTTTTGCAGCAGGCCCCTTCAGGCCACTTTCCCAGACCTCTGCTCCCAACACCTTCACTCTCCTCCACTCTTACGGGTACTTCAGTTAAAATCCACAAATACTGCACATACTGCACAGAACGTCGGCTGAAACCCTGGGTGATGGCTCATAAGTACAGACCTTGAGGTCCCTGTGCATGAGCCCTTTGCTGTGCAGAAACTCCACCGCCTCTGCGATCTGCAGGAAGATATGCAGACACATGCTCCTCTCTCTCTCCTCTATGGTGCATCGGCTGTTCATCCAGTCTTTGAGGTTTTCCTTCCTACACAGCTGCATCTGAATGTAAAGGTACACCTTTGGTGAGCTGGGCTGGAGTTTTGCCGCAGTGTTTTTAGTGAGATCTAGACTCAGAGTGGTTGGTCTTGGAAGAGAAATAGACAGAGTGGGTTCCGAAGAAGATTTGCTACTGGAATGCTTAGTAGCAGGTAGTTTGTGAGCATAATGGTTGCCAACATGCAGTTGGTTAGTTTTGAGCTCTTCTTTAGTGGACGCATTATCACAGCCTGAATCTTCAAATACTATAGAAGAGGAGGTTCTCTCCCTTGACCTTCCATAAGGAGAGGCTTCAGAAGGACAAAGTTCAAAGGTGTGCCCGTCATCACTGCCATCCACAGTGCCACCTTCCAAATCACAATCTGTAAGGCAGCTGTCCTGGAGGTTGTGTGCTGCATCCACTGACTCGCTGGAGTCTCCACCGTCCGTTCCTGAAAATTCTAGTGGAGAGAACTCGCTCTCAGATGAACTTGTGTGGCCACAGGAAATCCCTACTGAAAAAGACCTGCTTCTTTGTGGTAAAGGATCTATGATTTCAATGTGTTCCTTTGTAGAGAAAGGATCCATTCTGCGTATTTTAACTGATGGTGCATCCATTGGGCTAGGAGAGCTGAGAGGCCAGTCTGTGCTAAAAGTGGGAGAAATACAAAGGGATGAGAGTGAATATGTGTGGATTCAATTATGTGAACCACATCCTTAGTTTTGAAAGCTTCAACTACAATAAAGCCAGCTACCAAAAGACAAACAACATACAGATTAAATAAAAACATGCTATATGAGACAAAGAATATCACATTCTATCCATTCTTTCTAAAAAACTAAATTTTCAACGTTAATTTTCAACTTGGAAAGATTATCTAGGATAGTCATGCTAGGGCAGCCAAGGTCTTCATGCAAAACACAAAGCACAGAAGGAAAAACAAGGACAGGACCCCTCAGTGGCTGTGACTCTGAAGCCCTAGCTCACAGGGCCGGGAGACCAGGGGTCCTGTCACGTGATCCTTCCTTGGGTTGCTTATTGGCCGAGTCTGTAACAAGTGTCACTGTAACGAGGGCTGTTTTTGGTGCTTCTAGACAGGAATTTTACTCTAGCTGTTTTCAACCTGCTTCCTCTTTGTTCTCATTTAGTAGTTTTTAAAAGGGCCTTTAATACAGCATATTTAATATGGGAATTACCTTCAGGTTGCATAAGTTTATGTATTTTTAACTGAAAATAGTTGAAAACTACTTGAAAAGCCACTGTAAATCCCTCAGTGAATTACAATTCATAGAGCCCTATCTACTAATAACTTTAAAAATGTATGTTCTGTATTAGTGTTGTCAGCAGCATGGTGGCGTGCGGACCTCCAGGTGTCTCCTCTTGAAGTTACAACAAGTTGGACAGCTACGATTTAACAAAGGGTTCTCTGTTCAATACACAATGTGTCTGACAGATGTGCTCATTGAGACTTCTTAAGGTGGTGGGCAAGTCAGGCAGAGTGGGGACAGGACAGGGAAGGACAGAGATAGGAGCTGCAGACCCAATCTGGTGCTTGCCAAGGCCCCAGCAGAGGCGGTAGCAGTGATGGGCTGCAGTATAACCCCACTGGGAGAACTGGAGGGGCAGAGGCAGCAATTGGGTCTGGGTGGCCGGTACACGTTGAGGCTGAGCCCAATGGGGGCAGAGAAGGATCAGGGGCAGAGAAGCAGTACAAACGGTGGCAGCATTCCACAATCCACCATCACTAGACAAAGGATTCTGCAGATGGAGGAACCCACCCAACCCATCCCCTCCTGCCCCACCTGGCAGTAAAATCCCTACTTGGCAGATTGCAAAAGGGCAAGAAAAACTTTCCAGCCTAAGTGGTCTGTACTCATTGCAGCTAAACCCACTAGAAAGAACAGAGCCACAGATGTGCGAACCCACTTCCCACCGCCCACCCCACCCCTACCCATCCGTGGACCCTGATAGAGGCAACTGAGTCAATGCAAACAGAGCCGCTTCTGACTACAGGAAGGTGGCTTCAGAAACACACAGGTCAGGAGACCATAACCTGCCATATCCCACCACAGAGGTGGTGTCCGGAGACCAAGGGAACTGGGTTGTAAAGGTGAAGCCCACCTCCTCAGTGAGTATGGGGTGTTTTCCACTACAGAGGCGACACGGCCCCACAAAGATTCCCGAAAGCACCAGCAATGCAGGTAAGAAAAAATAAAAACTTGTGCTTCAGCAACACCTACTGGAAAACAAAGAAAAACCTCTACTTATCAACTTGCTACACAGTTAAGAGTCAAATACTTTAAAAATAATATTTCATTCCCACAAGTGCCCAAGCAGAGAAATAATCCATCAAGCACCATGAATAACGAAAGTAACAAGGGAACACAGAAAGAAAATGAAAAATCTCCAGAAAATAAAATTAAAGACACAGAAGACTGTGATTTAAATGACAGAGAATTTAAGATTGCAGTTGTAAAAAAAATTCAGTACACTATAAGAAAACTCAGAAAAGCAATTTAAAGAGCTCAGAAAGAAAAGCAAAAAACAACAACAAAAAATTACTTCACCAAAGAGATTGAAACTATAAAAACAGAACCAAAAAGAAATTCTGAAGTTGAGGAACTCAATAAATGAAATGAAGAATGAACTACCAAGTTTAGGAAGTAGAGCAGATCTAATGGAGGCAAGCATTAGTAATATTGAAGATAGAAACCTAGAGATGACTCAGATGGAAGAATAGAAAGAATCGAGAGAAAGAAAGAAAGGAAGGAAAGAAGAAAGAAAGAAAGAACTCTACTAGAACTATCTGACTCCATTAGAAAGAGCAATGTAAGAATAAGCATAATGGGTATACCAGCAGAAGAGAGGGAGAAGGGAACAGAGAGCCTAATTCAAAAAATAACTGACAAGTACTTTCCAACCCTATGTAAAGAACTGGATCTTCAAACCCAAGGAGCTAACAAAACACCTAATTATCTCAATCCAAAAATGTGCCCTTCTCCAGGGCACATTATATTAAAATTGTCCAAAATTAAAGACAAAGAAAGAATTCTCGAGGCAGAGAGAGAAAAGAAGACGGTAAACCCTATTAGAATTTCATCAAATTTGTCAGCAGATACCTTACAAGCTAGGAGAGAGTGGAACCAAGTATTCAAGTTATTAAAAGAGGGAAATCACCAGCCAAGAATGATATATCCAGCAAAGTTATCCTTTAGATATGAAGGAGAAATAAAAGCTTTTCCAGACATATAAAAGCTGAGAAAATTTACCACAAGAATTGCATTACAACAAATGCTGAAAGAAGCTCTTTTGCCTGAAACAAAATACCAAAGGATGCAAAACTGTGAGTAAGATGACTGACAGACGGAAGCAGAAATTACAACTCTAGTTCAGAATAGGCTATTAAATACTTAAATATAACAAAGATTAAAGGAAGTAAAAGCATTTAAAAAAATAAAAAAAACAACAGCTACTTCAATTTGGAAATGAACACACAGCATAAAAAGGGATAATTTGTGACAACAAAAACATAAAGTGGGGGGAAGGACTGAATGAAGATAAGATGCAATCAGAAGGAAGAGGACTACTGTACTGTACTAACTTTTTTTTTTTTTTTTAAGATTTTATTGGGGAAGGGCAACAGGACTTTATTGGGGAACAGTGTGTACTTCCAGGCCTTTTTTCCAAGTCAAGTTGTTGTCCTTTCAGTCTTAGTTATGTTGGGCGCAGCTCAGCTCCAGGTCCAGTTGCCATTTTCTAGTTGCAGGGGGCGTAGCCCACCATCCCTTGCGGGAGTCGAGGAATCGAACTGGCAACCTTGTGGTTGAGAGGATGCGTTCCAACCAACTGAGCCATCCGGGAGCTCAGCGGAAGCTCAGCTCAAGGCACCGTGTTCAATCTTAGTTGCAGGGAGTGCTGCCCACCATCCCTTGTGGGGCTCGAGGAATTGAACTGGCAACCTTGTGGTTGAGAGCCCGCACTTCAACCAACTGAGCCATCCAGGAAGCAGCTCAGCTCAAGGTGCCGTGTTCAATCTTTGTTGCAGGGGGCGGAGCCCACCATCCCTTGCGGGACTCAAGGAGTTGCAACGGCAACCTTGTGGTTGAGAGCCCACTGGCCCATGTGGGAATCCAACCGACAGCCTTCAGAGTTAGGAGCACGGAGCTCTAACCGCCTGAGCCACCGGGCTGGCCCTGAAACTTTTTTTTTTGCATAAACCTAATGGCAACCACAAAATAAAATTCTAGAACTGAGGCACATAACATAAGAAAGAAGAAATGGAGGACAAAATCATATAATACCACCAAACCAAAATAACAGAAACACAAGGGGAAAAAAACAATGGAGACACAGAACTATTAAAAACAAAAGATAAAATAGCTATAGGAAATATTCATATATCAATAATCACCCTAAATGTAAATAGTTGAACCCACCAGTTAAAAGGCACAGAGTAGTGGGATGGATTAAAAAAACAAAACCTAACTATCGGCTGCCTTTAGGAGATACATCTCAGCTGCAAAGACAAACAGAGACTCAAAGTGAAGGGGTGGACTACGATATTCCATGCAAATGGCATCCAGAGAAAAGATGGTGTAGCCATACTTGTAGTAGACAAAATAGATTTCAAGATAAAAAGGGTAACAAGAGACAAAGATGAACATTTTATGATGACAAAGGGGACAATACATCAAGAAGACATAACACTTATTAATATATATGCACCCAACCTGGGAGCACTAAAATATATAAAGCAATTACTAACAGAACAAAAGGGAGGAAAATGACAAAAATACAATTTTAGTAGAGGACCTAAGTACTCCATTGACAGAAATGGATAGATCATCCAAATAGAAAATCAATAAGGAAATACTAGCCTTAAATGACACATTAAAACAAATGGACATAATCGATTTTTATAGAGCTTTTCATCCCAAAACATACATTCTTCTCTAGTGCACAAGAACATTCTCAAGGACAGACCATATGGTGGGGCACAAAACTAGCCTCAACACATTTAAGAAGACTGAAATCATAACAATTATATTCTCTAACCACAACCCTTTGAAACTGGAAATCAACTGCAAAAAGAAAACTGGAAAAACCAAAATATGTGGAGATTAAACAACATGCTATGACTCAGTCAAAGAAGAAATAAGAGATCAAAAGATACATAGACAAATGAGAATGACAATATGATATAGCAAAATTTTGAGGATGCAGCAAAAGCAGTAATAAGAGGGAAGTTTATAGCATTATAGGACTACTTCAAGAAACAAGAAAAATTTAAAGTAAACAATCTAACATTCACCTTAAAGAACTAGGAAAAAAAAGAACAAAGCCAAAAGTCAGTAGAAGGAAGGAAATTAAAAAAAAAATTAGATGAGAATAATTAAATGAAATAGAGAACAAAAAGACAATAGAAAAATTAATGCAACAGAGAACTGGTTCTTTGAAAATATTAATATAATTGACAAACCTCTGGTTAGACTCACTAAGGAAAAAAGAGAAAGACTCAAATAAAATCAGAAATGAAAGAGAAGTTACAATGGACACCACAGAAATGCAAAGAACAATATAAGAATAATATGAAAGGCTATATACCACCAAATTCAGTAACTTAGAAGAAATGGATAAGTTCTTAGAAATATATAACCTTCCTAGACTGAATCATGACAAACTAAAATAGAAAAATCTAAATAGAGCAATCAAAAGTAAGGAAATTGAAAATCATCAAAAGCCTCCCAAAAAGTAAAATTCCAAGACCTGATGGCTTCACTAGTGAATTCTACCAAACATTCAAAGATGATTTAATACCTGTCCTTCTCAAACTCTTCCAAACAATTGAAGAATAGGCAGTATTTCCTATCTCATTTCATGAGGTCAAAATTACCCTGGTACCAAAACCAGGCAAGGACAACATAAAAAAAGAAAATTACACACCAAATATCTCTTAGGAGCACAGATGCAAAAATCCTAAACAAAGTACTAGCAAATCAAATACAACACCCAGAGGGGAAGGGGTGGGGGAAAGATGAAGAGTTAGGTAAAAAGGGTCAGATATACGGTGACAGAGGGAGACTAGACTTTGAGTGGTGAGTACACAGGGCAATATACAGATGCTGTATTATAGAACTGCACACTTCAAACTTATGTGATTAACCAATGTCACCCAAATAAATTTAATTTAAAAAATTCATATTCTAAACAAAAAAGAAGAAAAATTCATGTTTAAATACTAAATGAACTTTCACTTAACAAGTGACTAGAGAACGTTCCAAAGTATGATAAGAGTAATTTGCTGTTATTTTTCTTAAAAAAAAAAAAAAAAAAAAAATCACCTCTGAACTTTTACAAATGATATTTTGTTCACATAAGCAAAAAACTAACCTGAAAGACAAGTCTAGTTTTTATGTCTATGTCTAACAATGTTACCTTTCATCTTTCAGCCAAATTTCATCCATTTTTTCTTGCCATTTTTCTGGTGGTGCTTCCAACCAAGCATTGAAATATCTAACAATTCCTGGGTGTTCAAGCTTGGCTAAGGCTTTAACTTCTCGCATTACCTTTTCCCGAGCCAATTCCCTGAAACAGAGGAAAACAGGAGACACTGAAGGGTGCTCTGATCTGCAGAAGTAATCATATCCAATAATGAGAAATAAAATTCTCCCTTGAATGTAAAATTAGAAACAGATGAATTAACCTAGTGGATGATTCTAAAAAGCCACATAGTAAGTCCTGCAGTTAAAAAAATACATGTCATTTTAGGTTTTTTGGGTTTTTTTTCTTCCAAAAGTAAGCGCTACAAGCACATCTATTGCTTCATTCAAACGTTGGCTGACTAAAAAGGAATGACTACAGATCCTTAAAGATTACTGCTTAATGTTTGTTAATGAATAGAAGGATGAAGGGGCATAAGTGAAGTATTCAGAAGAAAGAACTCAGCATCACAGCTCTGGAGGATGGAGAATGATCCCCCAACAAGGGACATATTATAATCCAAAAAGCTTGTCCTAGCACAAGTTTGTTTGTTTGTTTGTTTAAAGCAAGCCTCAACTTGCTTTAAACATTTAATCAATATGAAATATCATTTATAGGCAACGAAGTTTAACTAGAAAAGCATCTGGATTTGATCTTTTGCCTTGACAGCTTTACGGATGAATCTAATCACATTTCTAGGGACCCCACTATCATCTGAAACAATATAATAAGTACAAGTTATACCCTCCTCCCTCCCCAGGAGGTGGTCAGCTCCTCCCACGTTTCCCGCTGTGCCTTGTTGTTTGTCCCCACTCTCTGAGAATCCTGGTATGCTTCTGAATTCACTGCCTTCTAGGTCCTCACATTCTTACCAACTCCTACCAGCTCTTCCTTTTCAATTCCTCATACTCATTCCTTTCTCATCCGTCCCCACTGCTGCTGCATTAATATTCTGTATCCTCTGTATCCTAAATTTTTGCCAAAAGAAACCTCCTAATAAACATTCTTGTCTATGTCCCTTTCCTCATACCAGCCATCGACACACCACCTCCAGAGTCACCTCCACTTCGATCATGTCATTCTTCTTGCTTGACATTTCAGGTGCTGTACCCAATCTTTTCCATCTTCTCTCCCCTCTCCCATACTCCCCCATTCTTACCCTTTGCTGCACCCATGCCAGAACACTCACTATTCTCTTTACCACCTTCGCGTGTTTGCCCAGGCCCTTCCATGTACTTGGCCATCCTTTCCCTACACCTCTGTCTACTGAGATACAAGCTACTCTCGAACATTCAGCACAGACGTCACTGCCTCCATAAAGCTCGCCTTCCTTTACTCCCATTGGGCTACATCTACGCTTTCTTCATGAGAAGCTGTTTATTTAGCAAACCCACGGGTCACAATCTTCCTTGCACTGCAATTATTTGAATATATATATATATATATATATATATATATATATATATATATATATATAAATACGAAAGCATCAAATAGTTATAAGTTCTTGAGCACAGAAGCCTTTCTTAATTGTACACCCTAGGAGGTGCCTTGCACATATGAAACATTATAGACCAAAGAAAATAATTAGTCCCGCAGTACTCAAACCATGCCGTTTCTGTGTCCCCATCTATTGGACAGAGCATTTAACTACCAGTTAGAAGTACAGCCCCGCTGGTGCACATTTAATCAAGAATCCACAGGAGCCTTCTATAATCTGTGGGAAGCAATGTATTATTGGAAGCTCCTTTTAAGCATCACAGTATTCTGGGCCACAAATCCTACTTCTAAGACTCTACCCTAAGGAAGCAGATGTGATCAAAAATTTATATAAAAGGTGGACACTGCAAAGTTATTTTTAACTGCAACAAATTGGAAACCTAAATGTTTAACAATAAGAAACGGTCAACCATAATATGGCACATGTATTAACTGGACTATTATCCAGCCATAAAAAAACTTTTAATGTATTTTAACATTTTAATAAAATACTCTTAATAACATGGAAAATGCTGAGGATACAACGAAGGAAGCAAGAGCTAAAACTGTACTATATTGATAATTAGGCTACCAATTAGGTAAATTTATGACCAGAAAACAAATCAAAAGGAAATATTCTAAAATGTTAACAGTGGTTATTACTGGGAAGAGTAGAGAAGATACAGATAATTTTTGTTTTAATACTCTTGCTTATTTTCCACAATAAATATACATTCTTTTTCAAATGGTGCCATGTATTAAAGTCTATAGTTATTAAAATTCACTATGGGAAAGTCCTGAGTTGTTAAGAATCAAAAACAAAGGCAGATTTATTTTTAAGTAGATACAAAGCAATCAAAGTAGATCACATCTTTTAGACATCTGGTTACGTGGTAGCACTCACAACAGAAGATTCAGAAAGTCAGAGACTATGCTTGCTATAGTCTCTATGGAGTATAGTAAGAAAGGACATATTGCCTATGGGGTTAGATAATATAGTGCTAACTCCACGTTTAGCAGCAGTACCATCCATTACCTGTTGGGGAGACGGATTCTCTTGATAGCATAATTGCAGTCATCTACTTTGTTTCTAGCTTCAAAGACAACTCCAAACCCACCACGACCCATGCACTGAATTGGTTCAAAATCTGTTAGATATCTGAAAAAATATATATATTTTTAAAAGTTTGCAAATAGTTTAAAATTTTGTAGTATGGTAATAATCAGTTCAATCTTATTTTGTGATATATAAAAGTGTATAAATTCAGTAAGCCTCACAGAACTTATTTTAATAAAGAGTGTGAATTCTACTAATAGCATTCTTTTATTAGCAATTCTGTTTGTATAAATTTAGCAAACACATTCTAATTTTTTTCCTAGGAAATTTATAAAACGTATAAAAGCTTCTGCTTCACTAGGAATCACTTGTTAATCACCTGCTCTTAAACCAACTGTACTACTACATCCAATACTGTCCAACACCTACCCAAATATTCTGTCCTTAATGTCAGTGACTGTAAGTTTTATGGAACACATTTAATCAATCCTGTTACATTTCAGGACTTTTTCAGTCAGAAATTGCTCTAGGAACCAAAGCTACCTGAAATTGGCTGGGTTGCCTCACAAGTCAGTATGCTCATCACCAAAGGTATTCAGCCAGAAGCTAACTCGCTGTCTGTCACGGATGGACCTCCACACTGTAGCCTACTCCCCACTTTAACACCTGACCTCACTGATCTGCACTGTCTATTCCAGCCAACTCCCACCAGGCTCTCCCACAATTTCATAGCTTTTGCTTCTGCTATGTATTTGCTCTCCCAGGATGGCCTACTTTTTTGCACTTGATGAAATTCTATTCTTCCTTCATTCTGCTCATCTCGCCACCTCTGTTAGGCCTTCCTAGACCACAGACATTAATGTCCTCATAGTACTGTGTACATAGTACTGTGAACTATTTAAACTTAATCTCAATATTTTGCAGTTTTTGTATGCAGCTCACTCTCTCCAATGCCACCGAATTGTGGGGTCCTTGAATGCAGGGACACATTCCTATTTCTCTTTGTATTTTCAGAGTCTGGGTTTACCTGGCAAACAGAAGACCTAACAAATATCTATTGAACAATGCATGAATAGATGAATAAATGAATGAATGAATTCATGCTGTGGAAGTTGTTTTTCCAGCCATATCAGGGAAGAGTTGAATTAGATTATCTTTAATGTCCCTTATTAGGCCAAGTTTATTACTTTATGATTTGCACACTCCTATTAATTTAGTAGTTGGCTCAGCTGGCTAGAGCATGGAGTTAAGGAGGACAGGCAACAGATCCTAGCCCTCCATGGACCAATTACCTTCACAGAGAATGAAGAGTAATCACCTGTATCCCTAAAAATAGCTAGTCAAAGTACTTCAGTACAAATCCATCTCCCTAACTGCAAAAGCCCATCAAGTTCCTGTCCTACTCCTGGATGGCCAAGTGAGTTATCTTCCTATATTAAAGAAAACATCCATATGAAAATGGATATATCTTCTGAAAAGAGAAACATCTTAAATATGATTACAGACTCTAGAAATGAAAAGTATCTCCTTGCCTAAGGTCCCAACTGGTAAACGACAAAAGTTGGGACTGGGACTCATGACTGAACCCAGAACTCATGCTCTTAATAATGTGCAGAATCTAGCAGACACCTAACAATAAACATTAGGTATTATTACAGAGCTTCTGTACTTTAAAAACAATCAGCTGTACTCTTCATAATGACTAAAATGAAATTCAGTCATTAATTTTAGAGCACGTTATTCTAATTCTTTTCACAACATCCTTACAAATATATATTTATTCAGCATAGCTCAATCCTCCTGTCTCTATGTACCTCTTACTCACGCATGGCTTAAGGTTCGATTAAGATATGACCTCACTTATGATGCATTCTTGAATCATCACAGGCAGAGTTACTCACTTAGTGCATGGCTTTTTCTTATGTTTTTGTTGTACCCAGTATTAGCTTCCCCCATAGACTTTAAGCTCCTCCAGGACAGGCCCAGTCTTTTGTTTTCTCCCACAGCCTGAATCACTGTCCTACACACAGTTGCTCAGAGGAAATACTGAATGAACAATGAATGCCTTCCGTAGTGGAGTACCCGCCAGGAGTTGTCGGGTCCCTTGCTCGCCGTCTTGCTCACGGCCTGCTGCTATTGCCAGCCACGGATGCATTTGTCAGCATCTTTATTAGCAAGGCTCTTAAAGCCCTTTCCATTTGTGAGTCACCCACCCAGTAAATTCTGCTTTGGGAAACTAGTAGTTAAAACTTGATTATAGCAAATTCTCAATTTTTGATACTACAGTATGAATGCAGCTTAGATAAATGAAGTCCACAGATAATCAAAACGTCACACATTTTAGCCATAATTTTCTATCTCTTCTGTCATAAAACCATTCACCTAGACATTAAGCAGTAACATGCCATATCTTTTCCTTGTTCCTATATCACTGAAGTGCTAAGTATGATAACAAAACAAAGGGTAAAAGTACCAATACTCCATGTAATATGAAAAATGAACCACAGCACCATTTCCTGTACCACAGAGCATCAAAATCTGTGCACGTGACAGATTGATAACAGAGTTCTTACTTTTATTTTACTTTCAAATGATTTGAATTGCCTTTTTAGGTAACCCACCTGCCTCTTCTGCTTTCAAAAAATGATCCATCCTCCCCATTTTATAGTATATTTCCCCCATTTTTCTACTTTTTATTCTAGACAGAATAAAAATGAAATAAATAATTAAGGATTAAGTAACAGATGTAGATTTATATCATAGGCTAATAACACAATTATTATTTGGTATTATTAATAGCTGAGCTTAGTACATGTAGACCCTCAATAACTAAATTATCTGATAAAAACTTAATTTGGTGGCTGAAATTCTAAACTTTCACAACACTCTATTTTTATCCATTTTTAGTGTACATACCATTCTGAATAATTTTAAGTTACTTTAGGGTAAAGTCTATGTTTTATTTACATAGATATACACACATTTAAAAATAAAACAACAGTTAAACAAGATCTTATTTTAGAGGCCATTTCTTCTTTGATCCAAACAGTTGCCACGAGAAGCTACAAGACACATACATATTTTATGACAAGACTCTTACCGTGATACATATCCAGAATTTTTTATGTCATTCCAGCTACTGTCATTAGATTCCCCACTTGCAGAATCATATTTACTTTCAGTTTGACACTGAGTTTCAGATTCCTTCCTTTGCTGATGAGGTGGGAGAAAAAAATCACTATCAGTACAAAGCTAAATGGAAGTTTGCTAACAATTTTAGTCTTTAAGATAACATTGAAAACTAAATAAATAATATTGAAAAAAATAAAAGCATTAGAAGAACACAAAATACCCCATTTCTCTTGTGAAACTAAAGGGGAATGATGAGGTGGGAGCCAGACTGCAATGGATTGAGGAGTAAATGAATGGTAAGGAAATAGAAATGATGTATGGGCAACAATGATTATTTTATGATAAAACTTACATAAATGTATCCCTCGGCCCCCCACCATACACACAGTTAGGTTTCTAAATTCCCAACACTTTGAAATAAATTAATTCTAAAATATGTCTTACTCTGTGAGGTTGAGGATGGAAAAGTCTACGCACAATAAAAGTTGTTGCTATGATACAAAACAGAATAGTTGCAACTATTTCTTTCCACCAGTGTAAGAGGAGAACAGGATCCTTTTTGCGGATGTTCTTGTTGTAATTTGGGTTGTCGAGAAATCTGACTGTGATTTTTGTGTTCCAGGTGCTCCGTTTGCTTCTTACCCTCTGGTAGTATGGTAGATAATAACCATTATCTTCAAAAACAAACGTTAAAAGTTTTTGTTTTTTTTAAAAAAAGGTAAACCAAAATAGATTCATCTTTAATTATTAAAATTATCTATTTTCCTATGACTTACAACACTAATTAATTCATTTTGTAAAAGTTTCATCTCTTCTTTAACACATTTCAACAGCCTATTTACCCTGTTTTTTTAACTATGCAAGTATATTTTCCTTTATTCCATAAGTATCATATGTTTTCTTTATACTGAATAATAAGACTAGAAAAAATTTAATGTCTGTCTCATTGATTACCTCATTAATAATTCAATCCTTTAAATACAAGAAAGCATTAGTACTCAAACTTCCTTCAAGGACTTTAAATTTTACTTTCATTTAGTATCAATCAAATACCAAATTTTATCATGAATCATTCTTCGCAAGCTGAAAGGAAAACATGTCCACCAGGCTCCTGGTCCATTTCTGACTGTCGAAACGAGTTGGTCCTAGAAAGCAGCTTGTCTGTTTTGTCTTTGTCTGTTTTGCACCAAGTGAGCAGATCACACAATTCTCCTTTATCTTGTATTTTGATCAATATCAGATAAAGACTGCTATTTCTAGCTCAGAGCCCTCTGCTTTTTATCAATTTAAGTTCTATAATAATTTTCCAGTTTGAGCATCTAGGGTAACTGATGAGAAATCTATGTTTTTGTCTAATGCAGATTTGAGGACTTTTTTATATCTAACTGTTCAAAAGACTTTCATAACTAAATATACCCCACTTTAAATACATAGGAATGTATTTCATGCCCAAGTTCACCTATTCGTGACTTTTGCACTAATTTCCCTCGTCTGTGAACAAAATGAAAACAATCTCATTTTGTAGCATTTTCACACAGCTCTATGGGGAACACCTGCTTTCTTCATTATACAGATGATTTTATATAGACTACGTGGACTAATAATTAAATAAGAACGAATAACAAGAACTAACGCTTATTAAACACTTATGTGCCAGGCATATGCATTATCTCACGCAGACCTCACAACAACCCAATAAATATATATGAGGATTACCATCCTTGTTTCACAGATGAAGGAACCTAGACACAGTGACGTTAGGTGTCCCCAACCTAGTATGTGGCAAAACTGGGATGTGAACCCTGATAATCTGACTTTGGAGCTTGCACCCCTGGACACCATTCACAATATTACCTCATAAGATATTTTGTTTCCTACCCTCCAATTGACGACTACGTTTCATTTGAATTCTGTTAATTTCAAATTAATACATAAAATAAATAAAAAATAAAACTCGGCATTTTCAATCCAAGAATAATCACACTTACCATATGGATACTGCAAGATTGAAAGTGCTCCATTACTGTACTCTTCATGAGAAAACTTATCATTACTAAGGCATTTGTCAAACTCATCAGACCCTACTAAGACAGGAGTTCGGGAAGGAGAATCTAAAGGAAAATGTAAAATCTTAACTGTTATGACTTTAATGAAAACACATGTACCTCATTCATTCAAAAAAACACATTCAGCCACAGAGTTCTGTTTAAGCATGTTAAGTCAAGCAAACAGTTCACGGTTCTTTCCCTTGAAAAGCAGTCTTATAGAAAAGATGAAATCGTCTAAATAGTAATTAAAGTATGATGAGACACGTGTGATAAAAACATACACAAGGTATGAGAAGATAACTGAAGGAACCAGGTGGCCTAGTATTTGATTTCAATTCGTTAAATGTTTCAAAGAATATGATGGGAAAACAAGATAATTTTTCATAAATAGTCTTG
The DNA here is from genome assembly GCF_036562045.2 of Rhinolophus sinicus. NCBI lineage: Eukaryota > Metazoa > Chordata > Mammalia > Chiroptera > Rhinolophidae > Rhinolophus > Rhinolophus sinicus. The sequence goes on along the minus strand of NC_133755.1, from coordinate 63,995,910 downwards.
ATATAAGTAGGTTAAGAGCTACATTTAGGCATGGTCAGTGAATGGTTAAGAGTTTTTCTAAGTTGTATACAGAAATAATTTAACATTGAGTTCTAGAGAAGCAACTGCTGTTTCAATGAAATCATGTTCTAATTGATAATTAAAATTCATTAACATCTGAAATACCCTCCTAATTTATCAGAAAATATAGAGTACTTCATAGCTGTGGTCCTGTGATATTCAAAACTAGGGCAAAGACATTCATGATTAGGCCTCTTAACATGTTAAACTTTATGAAAGTTTATAATTCACTTACGAATTAAGGGTTTCCATTTGATTGTTGGCAAAGGAACAATTGCATTTTCATTATTAACAGATTCCAAGGCCTTTGGATTCGTAGGAAACTTTTCTGAAATTCTGACTGATGACTGCAGATAGAGCTGGCCTCTGTACATTCCTGAATAAACCAGAACATTATCAATTATGTTTAGGCTCAAGCACCAATGATGTTTTTCAAAAAGATTCATTTTGATATAATAAAATTAGATTAATTCCAGTTATTTTTCATGTGTCACATAGCTCTTTTCAAAGAAGAATCATGGCTGAAGCACTCAAACTTGACCCAAACGCTATTCAACAAAAATAAAGGAAGTAAGTTACATACAATTTTCTCACTGATTAATAATTTTCCGTAATTACTGCAAAACTCAACCAGGTGGAAAATTCAAAGAAAAGAAGTCACTGTACTCTTATGAGACTAATAGCTTAGATTAAGTAACTTTCTGCTTCAGAAAACCTAAATATCCATAATTCCAGAGATATTGCTAACAATTCAGTTAAATATTATCATAACACATGCATGCCATGTTAATCTTTCAAATTCTTGTGTTTCATTTAAAATGAGGGGTGGGTAGCACATTAATAGAGCTTAAAGAATTTTGTGAGCATTGGACCACCGAAACTAGTTCAAATAATTAGATTCAAGGTTTTTCAAAATTTGTTATATTAAAGGCCTTAACTGCCCAGAAGCACAACAAAATTTTATTTTTATTTTACAGATAGGTTGTACAAATGCACACAGAAAAATAAACATAATCTTTAAGGGAGGAACAAATTGATATAGACGCAAATACAAATACGAGTGTAGAAAGTTTTTGACTTTGGGGATATATAAGTAACTTGAAATCATGCTATATAATGGCAACATTTTTAAGCCATTCTAATATAGGTTTCAGAGGAAAAAAATATGCTACAGTAATTAAAAGTTTCAGAATTGGATAAATGAGAAAAAAATTGCAGGAATAGATATCAAGGTATAAATCTTACGGGCAATCTAAGCCAGAGAATATATTTAGGAATGAAAACTACTATAGGCACACCTGAAGTAGGCAGGAACAATGTAGGAGTGAAATCTACATGTCGATATATTTTATCACTAGATAAGAGACATCTCCTCACCCAAGTAAACGCTGTTTTCTGTGGCTCCTCGAGCAGCTTCTACAATGTCTTCATCTTCTAAAATGTCATTATTAGATGCATAACTTGTATCATCAAGAAGACTGATGGGAATGACTTTGCCTTCCTTAACCAACCAGGCAGATGCAATGGGAGTACAAAACTAAACAAAAGTAGTCAAGAAATTTTAAATAATTTCAAGCAGTATTTATGTATTCCAACTGCTAAAATACCATTTAAAATCACAAATTTCTTTTTAATTTTTCTTTTTCCAGCTTTACTGAGGTATAATTGGCAAATAAAAAAGTATATATTTATGATATACAATGTGATATTTTGATATATGTATACATTGTGAAATGACTAGCACAATCAAGCTAATTAACATATCCATCACCTCACATAGTTATTTTGTGTGAGTGTGTGTGTGTGTGTGTGTGTGTGTGTGTGTGGTAAGAACATTTAAGATCTATTCATTTCACAATGTATATGTATATCAAATCATCACAATGTACACACCAAATGTCTAGTTTTCACTTGTCAATTATACCTCAGTAAAGCTAGAAAATAGTTTTTAAAACAAGAGCTCTTTTCTCAGCATATTTCAAGTATGCAATATAGAATTATTAACTATGCTCATCACCATACTGTACATTAGATCTCCAGAATTTAGTCATCCCACATAACTGAAACTTTGAACCCTTTGAACAACATCTCCCCATTTCTCCTACACCTCAGCTCCTGGCAATCACCATTCCACTCTCTGCTTCTATGGTTTCACTTTTTTAGATTCCATGTATAAATGAGATGGTGTAGTATTCATCTTTCTGTCTGGCTTATTTCACTTAGCATAATGTCCTCCGGGTTCATTCATGTTGTCACAAATGACAGGATTCCCTTTTAAGGCTGAGTAATATTCCATTGTGTATATATACACACATTTTCTTTATCCATTTATCCACTGATGGACTGATTCCTTATATTGGCTATTGTGAATAATGCTGTACTAAACATGGGAGTGCAAATATCTCTTCAAGATACTGATTTCACTTCCTTTAGATATATACCCAGAAGTGGATGGCTGGGTCATATGGTGGTTCCACTTTTAATTTTTTGAGGAACATCCATACTGTTTTCCATTAATAGCTATGCCAATTTATAGTCTCACCAACAGTGTACAAAGACAAACTGTTGTACACTGTTCACCAACATACTCACCAACACTTATCTTTCATCTATTTCATAATAGCCATTCTAACAGATATAAAACCTCAAATTTCTAACACATAGACCACAAGTTAAAAATATAAAATGGCAGTCACTTCCCTCTAACTAATATGCTTTGTCAAACTGAGAAAGGAAGAAACATTTCATAAATTCTCAGTGGTTTTTGGTACCTGATATTCCCATTCCAGATGTCCTCCCTTCTTACTAAAGGCCATAACCTTCCAATCAGCAACTGAGATTTTTATCACTGTGTCCATCGTGGCAGCTTCCTGTTCTTCCACATCTGAAATAATTTTAGACTCTTCTTTTTTCTCACTGGGTGTTAAGGTGCTTTCAATAAATTTGGCTCTAGTTTCCATGTCTGGAATATACCGAAGTTCAAAGTGGCCAACACTGAAATTCCACCTTAAATTTACAAAGGCATGTTTTAGAAATTTACACTTAAATAAAGGGACCAAATAAAGAACTATTCTAGAGTGAAAAAGCAAACATTCAATTTTTGTAATAAGGAACAACTTAACACAATCTTCTGGAAAGGAACGCTCTGCTAGTTTATGCCACAAGAGGGCATAACTCTGTCCTGACCTTTTAGAAACAATGATTCTGAGAGTTGTGAGCTGACATCAGCTAAGGGACAGATTTTCTCTCAAAACTTAACAAATGTTCACTTTTCCAAATCAGAGCGAATTTTTCAAAACATATCAAAGCCACTTTAAAATGAGGTAGCATGCAGTCTGCCTTCTTAATTAAAATCTGGGACATTTCATTCAAGTGCAGAGAAATCAGTATGTCCTAATAAACCAATATAAACAGGCAAGCTGAATACATTAATTTTAGATTTATATGAAACCATGTTCCCAAAAGGCAACGTGACCCAGTATCCCCAAACTGAAGGTCATCCCACCTCACCTCCAATCTCTACTGACTGAGATCTGACGAGTCATTTAAGCTTTTTTGAGTTGCAGTGTCCTTACCTATCAAGTGGCAATAATAATGTTTCCTCTATAATTTATAGAAAAATCACTTAACTATTGACAGTATAATATCTTGTCACTTAGATATAAAATGGCCTTAGAATTTCAATGTCTCTTTAAAAATATATTCTTAAGGAACATGGATCTTAGACCCTAGACCAGGGGTGTCCAAACTTTTTTCAACGGTTTTCACCAAGATATGCGGTAAAATACACAAACAGCTGGGCCACTCACTCAAGGTGAAGTATGTATTGCCTCACCTGGTTTATTTAAGTAAACTAAATAAATTTATGGAATTTGCTGTGGGCCAATTAACAATGGATTGCGAGCCGCAGTTGGCCCGAGGGCCACAGTTTGGACACCCCTGCACTAGACCCTTCATATTCTGGTAACTCAAAATTCTAATTAATTTGAACATCTGCTCTTAAGTGGCTGAGCACCCAGCAAGCACTCAAACACTTAAAAAAACAAGATCCTATCAGGATATAAAGAGATCGGGTTGCCAGCAAATGTAAAGCCCTACTCACAGTTCAGCGAACATAGAAAAAAATATATTCTTCACTGAATTTGAGAAAACCGTTTTCAGAAAAGGAAACTAAATTACATTGCATCAAATTAAACTAAATATGAAAGTCTGTTTCACTTTCAAAAGAGAGAGATGAGATCTAAAATTATTTTTACTACACAGGCAATTTAAAATTTAAATATTAGGTTTTAAAAAAAAATCACACATGTATATGATTTAGGACCAGCATACCTTATCCAATCATCTAATCTTTAATCACATATTTACATATTTATATAAAAATTACATCAGGAATTCATTATTTGAAAAAGGAAACAACAAAGAATTTGACCAAATAAATTATACTTTAATGCTTTAAGAATAGACTAAAATATTATTTTTAAGTTGGGGTAATTAGAAACTATTAATCTACACACCAGAGAGAACTACAGAGTCAAACAGGTCCAAGCTGAAATAAAGCACAATTAACTTTGTCTAAAGAGCTTTTCGCACTCAAAAAATTGTTATCAGTGAGGTTGCTATGAAAATTATCATTAACCTAAGACTAAACTAATACAGTCATTGTATGGGACTCCTTCTAGTTACCATATACTGAGCATATGATGAGAAGTCCAGTTCAGAATTTGTTAATAATTATGAGGCCATTTTCAATTCAGGGCCTACATTTCTCTTAAATGAGCAGTATGCTTTTAGAGCACTAATATATTATATTGTTTAGAAAATCTCCACAAAGAAAAATCTGGGAAGTTTTGGCCTTGGTTTAGTTGTAAATAATATCAACATCCACATTATCGGAATACACACTTCTCATTACCACTACGAGGTCCGACAGCTCTAACAGTTTTCTGGGTACGTTGAAGAAGCAAGATGTCTTCTTGTTCCATTTCATCATCATCCCATCGGCGACAACCCAAAGCTGAACAGATGTACCTCACCTGAAAAAAAATGTATAAAATTAGTTTTAAAAACAAAAAAAGGCAAGTTACATGAGACCAAAGACTCTGTATAATTTATATATAGAAAAAGAGGAAATGTGTAAGAAGTTCCCAAGTACTCCTAAGGAGTATCAGATTACCATCTCCTAAAATGAGTTATTTAGAATCACAAAAGCACCAATGAATATTTATTTCTGGGAATGATTTTTAAGGATATAGATAATTTTAGTCTTACTTTGACCATTTCTTTGGAGTATACAAGAAGAAATGAATAACCAGCTGTGATATCTTAGTAATAATATCATTAATAAAACTCCAGATGAATTTTTAAAAAACAAACCTCAGGGTTTCCACATAACAGAAGTACTGTTTTTTTTAAAATTCGAACCTTTCCTAATAGCTGCAGTATTTAAAAGTACCTCGTTCAAATCTTCATTGGAAGAAAAAGGAACTCTAGGTATGAGCCAAACTAAAACCCTCACAGAAAGAAGCATACCTGCTAGAATACCAGATTTTTGCCGAAGCTCATCAAATCAGAGAACCAAGTGACCTGGTTCGATTGTAGCATTTTACAGATGAGAATACTGAAGTAAACAGAGGACCACAAGGCCTCCTCAATACAATGCAGAATCAGATGGCAGAGAAGCAGAAAAGCATCTGCAAGAACAAGATGGGGCTATGGGCCTAACACTTAGATAAGGGATCATTAAAGTTTGAAAAATTCAAGGGTCAGAAGATAATTTTTCTATTCTTCCTTGTTTTAGTCTTAAGTCTATATTAAAAATATTCACATATCCAGGTGTTAAAGGGTTAAAAAAGATTTTTTTTTCTTTCTTAAAAAGATGTTTTTTAGTTAGTTACTCCCAATAATGGATTTATATTACAAGACCCAATCTTAAAAGATTATGATGACATCCTAAGAGCTAATATTAGAGAAAGTCTAGACCTTAGGACATATCTAAACCAAATCTGACCTTGGAAGTTTCTGAACCTTTTAAAGTCTCAGTTTTCTCATCTGTAAAATGAGTGCAAACTTTCTTCTTGGATCTTATTATTATAGGATCAAACTAGATAAATAAATGAGTAGTAGCAATTATTCTTATTAGGATTGTTATTCATCTTGGAGGGTTCCTCATCTGTCCAAATGGAAAAATATGTAACCCTTAGTAATATTGTGAAGATTTCAAAATAATGTGTGAAAAATGCACCTGACACACAGTAGAACATATCTATTGTCTTCCTCCTGCTATCCTGGCTCTGCTGCTTATTCTTATGTTGGAAATATAGTTTCTCTTAATATTTTCTAATTTACAGTTCTTTTATTAAAATACATGATACCCTCAGGGGGGAATTTCAATAAACCTCACCCAGTAATAGTATAGTTTAATAAATTATTTCTTCTATCCTTAGTTATTGTGATTTCTCCCCTATAAATAAATTCAACAGTTTCACTCACCTTTCCACTATATGCACTGAGTCCATACGTAGTGAGGGACTTTCCTCCAACCAAAACAACATCATCTCCAAATTTATAAGAAGATTCAAGAAGTGATTCAACTGTGAAAGGAACTGTTTCCATGCTCTCGCGGTCTCGGTCCCACTGGAAGAGGTCTCCATCCAGGGAAGGAATGATCATCTTATTCCCAAATACCTAAAATAAAAGCTTACTGTTAAAAGGATCTTAACTGTCAGAGTAGTAACTAAGAGCTGGAGTCTTGAGCCTGACGTCCTCTAGCCTACTTCTCAGCAGTGAATGAAGCGGCACAGGTCATCGACCAAAAGCAGTGTAAAGAAACTGCCAGTCTCCCAGGCGCCCACATGGAGTACTCCAGTATGGTTTCTCCCAAACTGTTTGCCAAATGTCCCACAATGCAAATGAGTCACCAAAATAGAGTTTTGTGATCAAGTGAGTTCAAGAACAGGTACTATAGGAGTTCTAATAGTGATTAATAGTCTAAATGTGCAATATGATTTTCTAGTAAAGGGACAGTATATGCAGTACTTTCCAGGCCTATTTTATTCAGGCCAATTAGGCTCACAGGCTCAGATCCAAGGAACACAGGTTCTAGCAGTATCCCATCCTTTCTGTACTTACTTTCTCAAATCTGCTATATGCTAGAAGCCTGGTAACCAAGCTTACTGGTTTTATGCTCTCAGTTGTCATTCCTTCTTAACAACATTTACTGAGGGCCTACTATGTGCTAGGTACTATTCTGTTACTTAGGATAGACCAATGAGCAAAACAAAAATTTTTTTAAAATCACCGCCATTGTGGAGCTCAAACTCTGGTGTCAGGAGACAAACAGCATAGTGTATAAATTGTAGGGTATGTTAGGAGATAAATGCCGGAGGGAAACATTGAACAAGAAAAGAGGGACTAGAAAATGTGCATGTGGGAGGGGAGGGGGCTATCAGTAAGGAGTTCAGGGTAGACCCCATTGAGAACGTAACATTTGAGCAAAACCTAAACATGAGAGCTAACCATGCTTACTTCAGGGGAACACCCTTTACTGAGGCTTAAGGTGGAAATATGCCTATCAAAAGGAAAGTGAACAGGCTATGGAGGCAAGGGCGGAGGCAGGGAGACAGAGTAGACGGCAGGAGAGGATGTTGATGGTTGATAGCAGCGGTGTTGTTGAAGGTGGTCAGATTTGGAATATAATTGGAAGGTAAGGCCAACAGGATTTCATGGTAGATTCCCTCTATGAAATGAGCAAAAGAAAAGAGTTCAGCATGACTCTAATAGTTTTGGCCAAGAATTATCTTGTTTCTTGAGACAGAGTATTAGTGCATGGATTGGTGACACTGACCCGTTGGCAATTAAACACATACACAATTTGATTTACTTCAGCAATTGACAAAACAATTTTCCTGATCATCCAGGCTCAGAACTTTGGAAAAAGGGAATATGAAACAAGTAGGAGTTTAAGAAACAAAAATAAGACTGCAAACAAATGATGGCCTTAACTTTTTTAAAACAAATTTTCACTATGCGCGTCTTTGTTCTTTAAGCAGCAGAATCTTCTCTTTAGAGGGATACTTACTTGGAAACTCCCATATGGTCGGTATGAGTTCTAGGTTGGTGCCCAGATCACATATCCTTCCCTCCCACCAGCTTTGTCCCACACCCCTGGGGTTCTGGAGGACAGGCTAAAAATCACTATTCTAATCTACTACTTTCTTTCACATTTTTTAGTTCAAACCTTTTTATCTCCTGCTTGAACGATTATAAATAGCCTCTTTACACTTCTTAACTGGAAATTACCTCAATCTAATCTCTCCACATCTTATAATCTAAGGAGTCAGAGTTAAGCTTGTTATGACACTATTCAAAAATCTTCAAAGCTCTCTATTATCTTCTTATTAAAGACCCCAAATCCTAAGCTTGGCATTTAAAAGTCCTCTTTAAACATGACCTCAAAGAACCTTTTTCCTCCTTGTCCTTCACTCTCCCCCACCTGGGCAGAAATCAGGCATTCATACTTAAGCTTGATATTTAACATGGCTGTTATTGCTCAGCTATGTCATTGTCAATGCCATTCCTCTCCCCGGACACACTCCTGTACCAACACTGCCCACTGAAACTCTATCTAGTCTTCACGGCAGCATCACTTATGGTTTTGCTCTGGAATCCAAGAAAATCTTGGCAGCGCAAATTTGCTGGCAAAAGTCTTCCCATTCCTTAATACTGTGCTTACTTTTTGCTGTTAACTATAAACTGAGATACCATTACATTCTTAAAAATTGTTTGTCGTACCTCTAAGAAATATTTACCAGGTATGCTAATGATTTCACCCTAATGTTTATACAGTGGCTATAAAAGTAATGCTCTCAAATCTAGTGACCAGATTTTGTTACCTAAGTCCACTCCCCACCAATGGAACCACAGCTTCTCAGAGAAATGGCTGATCACAGGGCTACAGGGTAGGTGCAAGGTGAGCCTTCAACATCTTATTATTCTAGAAAGTAGGGACGTATTTAAAAAAAAAAAATAGATGGAGTATGCCACTCACCAAATCTGGAAGAATTTAAGCACCAGAATTATTAAGCACTGTCCACACTGATAACAAAAAAATATGGCAGAGAAGGGAGGGCTCTTACTGCAATAAAATGCCAACTGTCTACTGACAAGTATGACGAGAGGGCTGCAGGTGGAAAAATTAGCATTTTGCCATAGACTGTGTAGATGCATGACAATGCCCTGTACACCTAAAGTTGAAGTAGAATAATATTGCATGTCAACTATAATTTTATATATATGGTCACGGGAGGTAGAGTATAGCATAAGGAAAAAAGTCAATGGTATTGTAACAGTTATATAAGATGTCACAGGGGTAGTAGCTTGGGGGAGGGGAGTTATCACTCTGCGAGGGGTGTAAAAGTCTATTACATTGCTTTGTACATCTGAAACTAATACAAATAAAAAGAAAAATTAGGGGCCGGCCCAGTGGCTGAGGCGGTTGGAGCTCCATGCTCCTAACTCCGAAGGCTGACGGTTGGATTCCCACATGGGCCAGTGGGCTCTCAACCACAAGGTTGCCAGTTCGATTCCTCGAGTCCCACAAGGGATGGTGAGCAGCGCCCCCTGCAACTAAGATTGAACACGCTGCCGCTGAGCTCCCAGATGGCTCAGTTGGTTGGAGCTCGTCCTCTCAACCACAGGGTTGCCGGTTCAACTCCCGCAAGGGATGGTGGGCTGTGCCCCCTGCAACTAGCAACGGCAACTGGACCTGGAGCTGAGCTGCACCCTCCACAACTAAGACTGAAAGGACAACAACTTGAAGCTGAACGGCACCCTCCACAACTAAGATTGAAAGGACAACAACTTGACTTGGAAAAAAGTCCTGGAAGTACACACTGTTCCCCAATAAAGTCCTGTTCCCCTTCCCCAATAAAATAAATAAATAAATAAATAAATAAATAAATAAATAAATATAAAAAAGATTAAAAAAGAAAAAAGAAAAATTAGCATTTTGCAATCATCACAGTGAAGACTGCACCAGGCAAAAGTCAGTAATGGTGCTAAATCTAGGTGGAAATTTTGATGAGGAGCAGGATACTTGCATGGTCTTAAAAGTATTTACCCAGAGACTGCTTATTAGTAACAAGAAAAAAACCCCAGTAATTATATAGGGGAGAATTCAGACAGTACCTTAACTGGAAGTCCAAAATTAACATCAATGAATGATAGACATGATGTCCTAGGAGAGGACACAACACCAGCTATGCAGCATTCCCCCGCCAAGAATGCAAAACCTAAGTCTAATCACAAGGAAACACCAGATAAGTACAAAACGGGGACATGTCAATTCTTAAATAAAAGGGCAGAGACTGTATTCTTCAAAACTGCCAGTGTCATAAATGGCAAGGTCTGTGGATAAATCCAGATTAAAAGAAGCTAACATGACCAATAAAGATACTACCTGACCCTAGACTAGATGCTGAACTGAGATAGAGGATGCTATGAAAGACCTTATTAGGTCAACTGATAACACTGGAATATGAATGTAGACTAAAGTAACAATATAAATTTATGAAGTTGATAACGGTACTGTGATCATGTAAGAGAATCTCTCTATTAGGAAATACACACTGAAGATTTAGGAGTACAGGGCCATAATGGCTATTTAATTTCTTTTCAAATGTTTCAAGAACTAAAATGTGTTTGGGAACAGGGGAGGAGAGAAGGGGGGACGGAGATGGAGAAAGAGGCTCTCAAATGATAAAGCAAACAAGGAGGTTTCGGTAGGTAAACCTGGGATATAAGGATGGGAGGGTTGGTACCACTTTTATTTGTGCAATTTTTTTTTAGTTGAAATTGTTTCCAAATAAGAGGTTAAAAAGAAACGAAAAGAAAGATACTCAAGAGCCTTGTGGGAGCTCTGTAATTAAAAACAGGCTATACCATTAAATTGAAGGTCTATCATCATTCTGGGTATTTAAAGATCTCCAATTATTACTCTTTATTTAAAAACGTTTGATTTTTAATAAGCTTTCAAATGACATCAGTATATATCCTGCCTCTTATTACCTTAGAGTTTTAGCATTACTGTTTTATTCTTTGCTTTCTTATACTTCTTAATAACAACAGATAACAGATTTTATTTTTTAAAAGTTTAAACTTTTCTTTTTCTCTTTTGTAGACGGTCCAACTTGAAGTTGCCACTAAGAAGAGACATAGGTCATAGTGTACATACTGGATGGTAACCATATGGAGCACTTGGCCAATATGATCTCCCATTTTGAGTTACATATGTTAAAAATAAAGTATTTATTATTCTCTACTTTTTATATTATGTTAGGTATTCAATATTCTATGTACCAGAACAGTAAATTCATACTATGAAAAAGTTAAAAAAAAAAAGGTATTTCAGTTGTGCAGTCAGGTCAGCAGTAGTGTTAGGTAAGCACAAACCTGGAAAGTAGGTGTGTATCACTGAAAGGAAGAGGAAGAGGAGGTAATGGGTCTGTGGTGAAAGGGCACCATTAACTTGTTTCCTCTTTCATTAAGAACCTCTTTCCCCCTCAAGCAGTAACTGGTCCTTAGGGAACACAATGGCTCCTAAGTGAAAAACAAACAAACAAACAAAAAAAAAACCAAACAAACAAACAACAAAACCCCAAACAAACAAAAAAAACCCCCCGCAAACTATCAAACTAATAATACAGATTAAAACTTATCTTTGCTTTAAGGATAATCTATACTCCTCTGAAAATGTAAAAGAAAACAAATTTATCTGCAATTAAAAATATGGTTTAAGCAACCAAGATGATTTGATATGCTTAACCTTATTGTGAAAAACTTTATTTTAAAAGTTCAATCTTCACCAGCATTGACTCAGTGAGAAAAACAGAAAACCCAAACAAACATCCGGAAAAGCATCATGATTCAATACTGAATCATCATGTCATATTTCTGGATTATGATTTTAGAAGTTCACTCTTAAATAGCTGCTCTTCACTAATTGGCCGCCTATGAGTCATACACATGGCTGCTAACCTTTGCACCCATCTTTGTGAAATCTTCCAGGCTGCACAACGGAAAGCAGATGGTGCTTTTCCTTGAGAGCCACAAGAAGCATTATGTGCATTCAGTTCAGGTAGCAATGACATCACCCCTCACAAGAGCATTACCTCACCCTCCCAGCACAGGAATGAGTCACCCGGATGGTTAGCTGCAAATCTCTTGGTAGAAAAAAATGTAGGTTACAGTGATGAATTTTCACATTCCACTGATTTGTCCCTGTGAGCAGCTATTTGTTCTGATTCGTTGCTCTGCATCTCAAACTAATTGTGTGACTTCAGTCATTTTTAAAGTCCTATTAAAACCAATCTATCCTTCAGCATTTTTTAAAAAGGAAAGCATATCTTTTTTTTTTTTTTTTTGAAAGATTTTATTGGGGAAGGGGAACAGGACTTTATTGGGGAACAGTGTGTACTTCCAGGACTTTTTTCCAAGTTAAGTTGTTGTCCTTTCAATCTTAGTTGTGGAGGGTGCCATTCAGCTTCAAGTTGTTGTCCTTTCAATCTTAGTTGTGGAGGGTGCCGTTCAGCTCCAGGTCCAGTTGCCGTTGCTAGTTGCAGGGGGCACAGCCCACCATCACTTGCGGGAGTCGAACCGGCAACCTTGTGGTTGAGAGGATGCATTCCAACCAATTGAGCCATCTGGGAGCTCAGTGGCAGCTCAGCTCAAGGTGCCGTGTTCAATCTTAGTTGCATGGGGTGCTGCCCACCATCCCTTGTGGGACTCGAGGAATCGAACTGGCAACCTTATGGTTGAGAGGACACGCTCCAACCAACTGAGCCATCCAGGAGGCAGCTCAGCTCAAGGTGCTGTGTTCAATCTTAGTTGCAGGGGGTGGAGCCCACCATCCCTTGCGGGACTCGAGGAATTGAACTGGCAACCTTGTGGTTGAGAGCCCACTGGCCCATGTGGGAATCGAACCACCAGCCTTAGGAGTTAGGAGCATGGAGCTCCAACTGCCTGAGCCACCGGGATGGTCCCCTTAAGCATTTTTTCCCCCTGTTTTCTCTGACTTACCACTTTCTCTATCTGATTTTTTAAATGTCAGAGGTTCTAAAATTTTGGTTGTAGGCTGTCTTCTTACCCTACTCTCTTTCAAGGTGATTGCTCCTCTCAGTTCCCATGACACTAACAATTCTGTTTTTTCCTTCAGCCCAGACCTTCCCTCTGTGAGGGCTAGGCCTGTACATGCAAATGCCTCCTTAACGTCTCTGCTTGGAGTGTTCTCACAGTCATTCTGAACTCACCAGATCTAAGTAAATTCATGTTTTTCCTCTCGATACCTGTTCTTTACTACTAAATTCTTTTTTTGGTCTTTTCATTCCATAAAGCCTTAACTCCTTCAACTTCTCTTAAATCCATCACTTACTTCACTCCATTTCGTCTGTCACTACCCAAATCCAAACTATCACCCCATCTGTACTACTTCTATGGAGTCTCTTAACAAGTCTCCCCACTTCTGCTCTGTCCCTTTTGCAAGCCCATCCTCTACAGTCAGTACACTACAGGAGAGATTGGTTTTGGTAGGATTTTAGGGACTTTTCTGCTTTCTTCCAGCTATTCCAAACTGCTAAGTTAGTGTGAATACTTTATAAATGTGTATACACAGAAATACTTCCACAATTCGAGAAAACTGGCTTATAATACAAATGCCTCACTGAGACAATCCTTTGATTGATCAGCGTCTCATTGAAAGTCTCACAGTAAATGGGAACGCCAAAACCCCTTTCTGTTTTGACTATGGAGGAATCTCTCCCACTGAACATCCTTCATTGGTTTCCCATGCCACAGGATACATTCCAAAGCGCTTCACATACCTTCCTAGACCCTGAAGACCCTGGCCTGGGCCTTCCTCAACAGCTTTATCTCCAATAGCCTCCCCAACTCATCCTGGCTGCCATTCTCACCTTCCTTCAGTTTCCTGAGCATACCACGCTCACTCCCTCTGAAGGCCTTGACTCAGGCTACTTCCTCTTTCCAGAGCAGTCCTTCCCTGCCTCGCTACTCATCTCTTGCTTGCCTAGGCAATTCCTTCTGCTCACATGATCTAAGCTGTGAACATCACTTCTGAGAAACCTCTGACCTCCCAGCTAGGTGGGTCTGGTATCCTTGCTAAGTCTCTGTTGGTTACACCCTTCCTGTAGCAGTTACCAAAACTCAATTACATTATTTGCACTACAATTATTTCCTATCTGTCTCTCCAGCTGGCTCCGCATAGTGCCACGTAAGGTCCACATGGGTAGGGACCTCATCTGTCCTGGGCATTGCTGTACCCCAGCACACAACGCTGCAAGGCTCCCCCCAACCCCCTTCAAGATGAGTTGTTTGTTAAGTTCTCCCACCAGGGTTGTTGAAGAGGCAGTTAAATGGTCACATGTGCTGAGCACTATGCTAAGTTGGCTACCTACATGATGTCTTTGAGTAATTATTCTTGATAAAGCACATTAAGAATTATACTTGTTAGTACAGGAAACACAAATACACTGGTAAGTACTGAGGTATTTCAAAAAACATGAAATATGGGAAAGAGAGCAAGGAGTAAGTCCAAAGACCTGGGGCTGAGGCTCACCTGTACTACATCAAACAAATCTCTGAACTGTTTTGAGTTCAAATTTTCTCATCTGAAAAATGAGAGATTAATAAGAATATTTACTTTTCAAGGATATGTTAAGGATTAAATAAGAATTGGTTTGCTATCACTTTGCAAAATCTAAAGTGTTAATCAACCAATAGTTGTTATGTCGATGTAATGGTCCAGGGCTGCTATTATGAGCCTCTAATTCATGTGTGTGAGCACATATATGTATACTTATTAAAGAGAAATGTTAAAAATAAAAATATATAAATTCATCATGAGCCTTTTTTTATTCTCTATAAGAAAACTTCAGAAAATAACTATGGTTCATTAACACCAAATTTCAAAACTTTGAAAAGAAATTTTCAGAATTCAACTAGTTGCTCCAAAAGTAAATTCAAGGAATAGAAAGCTTAACTATGCCATGTCAGTTATTTCTTTCCCAACCCTGGACCCACAACATTCATTTAAAATCAAAGCCTCAAAACTAAAGAAAGATGAATTCAATGTTAAGAATTAAATATATTAAATGGTTACCAGTCTTTGATTTACCAGAAATCTCTATCAGCCCTATAATGCTGCTTTGATTATAATATATATGTTCTGTAGGATCGTAAAGTACTTTATCACAAAGATAAATAATATTAAGGGTGTGGGGACAGAGCCCCAGAGAGTAGTTTACAGGCTCTTGGCCTCACGTGGAAGGGTGCTTGGCTCGGGTGGTGGATGGCCGTCGGCTGTGGCTGATTGGCCGTCGGCTGTGGCCGGTTAGCTGATTGGCCGCTGGTACAACTGCTGCGGCTAGGGAGGAGAGCCGAGGATTGCCGAGGAGCCGAGCAGAGCCGAGGAGAGCGGAAGAGGAGAGCCGAGGAGAGTGGAAGAGAGGAGAGGAACAGAGTCGAGACAGTGGAGGAGAGTCGTCAGTCGGTCGGTTGGCGGAAAGGCGGACGGCAGGTCGCGTGTCCAGTGGGCCCAGCCTCCAGTGAGACCATAGTGGTATGACTCCCCTACCTATGGCTCCGTGGGTGTTCCTTTTTGGCCTCACCATATCCTGCGTTCTTGTGTGGGGAGCGGGACCAGAGACCCCGGAGGCCGCCCCGCACGACAAATGGAGGAGCGAGCAGGGTCTCCCGCACGACAAAGGGAAACTTCACGGGCGTATTTTTTCATATTTTAATTCTTCAAAAATAATACACTATGTATAGAACATAAAATGGAACTCTTAATAAACCAAAATGAGCAACTGACCAGAGATGCCAGAATTGACTATTTGTGGCTAAAACAAAAATTTTCCAACATTTTTGAGAAAATACTTTTTTTTATTTCCCTGAAAACATTTAAATTACCATGACAGGGAGAGGAAAGGAAGATTATATGCTAAAATAAAAGTGTTCCTGGGAATCATACATCAAAGACTAAGGAAGATGATCTAACATGAGGGATTATGAGATCTTTCAGTAGATCTGACTGAATATTAGTTGGAGAAAGCATCCCATGTGACATGCTTAAAAGGAAATATAGACTTAATAAAAAAGGAAATGCAGAAGAAAATACCAAACCCTCAAGTGATTTGATATTTATTATCTTCAAAGATTGTTAATTAATGCCCAAGAGCAGTGAGATACCAAGCAGATAATAATTGTTTCATTCTCTTTTTCCTTAACCTATAGTCAACCTACAAAACAAAATATGTCAAGGAAAATTACCAGGGTAACTTTTTAAGCATATTTTTCACATTCATGATGAAAAACACAGATTTTAGAAACAATCTCTGCCTTCACTTAGATTAATATATTTATAAAGTATATAAACAATGTGCATGATAAGTCAATTTCTTATAAAACAGGGTCAAATCAATTTCTCACTTGGCAACACGCATGCTGGAATAAATTGGTTTGGTTCACAGCATTGCTTTCAGTCATGCTGAGGGATTAATAAAACAAAATTGAATCAAAGCACTGGTTCATTCCTATAATTAAAAGAAAAGCAATTAACCTAAGCAATTATTTAAATATTGGCTTGCTACGTGATTGACAGTGACTTTTCACAATAAACCACCATCTTAGATGACATAGCCAGGCTTAAAATGTGCTAATTTACATACAAATGAAAAACTGCAAAATGACCCAACATCTTTCAGTATAAGTTTGAAAATCTTTAAAATAGATTACAGATCTCCTTTTAATAAAGCAATACTCAAAAGGGTCTACTAATGGACTCTTGGTGAACAAATCAGTAACCATGGAAAGTGTACTCTTTCCAAAGGCTCCCCCACCTTTGAAGGCCCTTCTTAATAAATGCAGTCTGATGCGGGTGGGGAGGGGGTTGGAGCATCAGGGTTGTCTGTTTTTGCACCTGTCTGAAACAGAAAGGCGGTATCCCTTGGGGAGGAACATGCCTAAAATAAAACAAAACCCCAAACTCTAACTATAGAGTTGTTTGTTCTTTTTAAGAGGAAAAAAAGGCATTTTAACAGAAAACTGAAACAAAAAACAAATATGGTATCTCTAAATAAAGAGGAGACAAAGATACCATCTAAGGACAGACCAGTTATATACACACAATTATAATATGCACTCTAAATAAAGAAAAGGAAGGTCTTTGTGTTTATGAAGGTATTCCAAGATATAGCAAAGTAATAGTTCAAGGATACTATATCTACTTAGATTTGGTAAAGTGTGGTCCAAATGCCACCCAAAGACCCCAAAGAAAATCTATGCTAATATGTTAAAAGCAAAATAAAATTTTAAGACAATGAGGAACCACAGCCAAATCTCCTTAGTGCTTTTTCAAAGTTTAAATCTGCATATAAATTACCAGAGGAAAGCAAATCAGGTTTCATTTCACGTGGTCCTTCTGAAAATTAAAAACAAAATTCTTAGCTAGTATCAAAAGTATTAGTAGGGCACGTCTGTTAAAGCTAACAGAGTACACCTTAGGTTCATCATTTATTCTAACATGCACACTCATTTTTAGCTTGGTTTATGTCAGTATTCTTTTGAGGAGTTTGTAAATACCTAGTTAAGAGGAAAGAATGGCAAATCAGATCTGTGTCCCCAAACACCTCAACCTTCCTGCAGTATACAATTGATTCTAAATATAATGCAAAACACTTGTTTTGAATATAACCATCAATCTCTCTTAGCCTCTGGGAACTTATGTTTTCATTGACATAAACAAAACACCATTAAAGCAACACAATACACTATTTTATATCCCTTTTGGATCAGAAAAGGTTAAAGACCACATTAGAGCAGTAGGAGGCAATGAGATATGCACCTAATGGTAATTTCTGAAGAATTTGTGCTTTATTTTTATAAGAATCCTTAAATGTAGTAAAAGTCCAAAAATTCCTCTAGATAATTTGGGTGTTTTATGTATTTGATGTCACCTGATTCCTGAAATTAGAACAATCCTTATGGATTTAGTCCAATCTCGTAATTTTACAGAGAAGGAAACTAAAGCTTAATTTAGCCAGGTCATACAGTTAATGAAAGAATCACAACCAGAACGCAAGCTCCTGAATCCTAGTCTCTCCTCCACAATATCACACAGCCTGAAAAGTCTTCGCACTGCTTTTACTTTATTATTCCAGCAAAAGTACATGTGATGCATGACCAACCCCTCTATTATTAATAACTGAAAATTATTACCGTGTTTCCCCGAAAATAAGACCTCGCCGGACAATCAGCTCTACTGTGTCTTTTGGAGCAAAAATTAATATAAGACCAGGTATTATACTATATTATATTATTACATAAGACCCGGTCTTATATTATAGTAAAATGAGACCGGGTCTTATATTAATTTTTGCTCCAAAAGATGCATTAGAGCTGATTGTCTGGCTAGGTCTTATTTTTGGGGAAACACAGTATAGTCGACAAAATCCTTTATGCTTCAGCTTCTCATTAGGATAACTGCTGTATAGAGAATACACCTTCTCTGGCCTTGTGGGTTTAATATGTTTCACCTTCATACCACTCTTGATGAAAGCTTGGAGAAACTGATCTTCTAATAAAGGAGTCCCCAAATGAAGCCATGGGTCTGCTCATTGCCATCTGGGTGGCACCTGCTATATATCTCCACACCAGTTTCTCCTGCCTGGTGGACCTCGCCCTTCTCTCTACACCACCCTTTCCTACCAAATGCTGGGCTTCAGACAGAGAAAGTTAACTACTTCTCATAAAAAGTTACAGACCTTCATAAAATATTGTATTAGATACACTTAGAAAAGTATTATTACTCTATGCATCCAATTCAGAGCATTCCAAATAGCAGTTTTTGTTCCTTGTTTTGTAGTATTTTGTCCAACTTCTGAACACAATTTCTAGATGCTGAGCAACACACACCTTGCTGAGTAACAGATGACTCAAGCTCAGAATACAATTCCTCTCCTTGTTACTATGTTTATAATTTTACAAATATTCTTATAATATTTCTATTATATTCTAATCAGCAATTTTCAAAGTGTGGTCTGTGGACTCTTTGAGATGCAGAAGGTCAAACAATTTTCATAATAAGGTGCTATCTGCCTTTTCACTGTGGTGACATTTGCACCGAGACTGTGAAAACAATGGTGACTAAACTGCTGGCACCTTAGTGCAAATCAAGCTCCAAACCGTAGTCCCTGTGTTCTTCACGGTCACATACTCACAGCCAAAAAAGAAGAAAGACAATTTCCCTCAAGAATGTTCTGATAAAGCAATGAAAATTATTAATTTTATTAAATTGTAATCTGAATACATATCTGTTTACTATTCTGCATGACTAATTAGGAAGTATGCTTGAAGCAATTGCACCACGTACTGAAGCATGTCTCAAGGAAAAAGCACTTATGCAACTGAGTTTTGTGCTGAACCAGTAGCTTTCTTCACAGAGATCCATTTTTAACTTGAAAAATTAAGAGAAAAACTATGGTTATGAGACTCGGGTATTTGGCAGACATTTTCTTAAAAACAAACAAAACGAATCTCTCACTATAAAGAAAACATTTGTGATAAAATTCAAGTTTTAATGAAAAACAAATTTGGAAAACTTGTATCTACCAATGTGAGCTTGACAGCTTCCCAGACCTTAAAGATTTTTCTGAATAGATGAGTGGCAATAGTAACAAATTTGATTTTTTAAATACTTGGTGAGTCAACATTTGGAAGATCGTTGTAACTCAGTGAATCAATTTTCCCAATGATGGTAGAAAATCATGTAAGAGTAAAAGACGACAGACGAATGGATGTTAATGTAACAGAGTACAAAACGTTCATTAATATGGTGTCAGATTCACAGTGCAACTGACCTTTAAGAAACTTTCACTTATTTTGGTATCGTGTTAAAAAAATGACCACAATTATCTAAAAAAGCTGCTAAAATACTCCTCTCTTTTCCAACTACTGCATATGTATGTGTCTGGATTTTCTTCTTCATATAGTTCAACTGAAACAATAATGCAATATATTAGATGCAGAAGCAGATACAAAAATCCGACTGTCTTCTACTAAACCAGAAATTAAAGAGAGATTTTCAAAAATATAAAACAATGCCACTTTTTTCATTAAACTTTTTTGTATTGGAAAATATAGTTTTTCTACATAAAAATACGTTGTTTTTGCTATTGTGCAATGCGTCCACTGGGTTTTTAAAAATGAATTAACAAATAAGTCTTTTTAAATTTTCTGTTTTAATTTTTCATATAACTTAAGTATAGGCAGATAAAATCCTGGGGTGGGGGGGAAGCTCTTTGGAGCTCTCAACTTTTAAAAATGTCAAGGGTCCTGAGGCTATAAATTTGCGACACGCTACACTAGGTGAACAGCCCGAGCCTCTAAGAGGAGGTACAGACAAGATGGGGAAAGGGCTCCAGAGCAGACAGAATGGGGCACAGTCAGCAAGCCTAGGTTCAATCCCAGCTTTATCATCTAGTCAGTTTGTGACTTCAAGCAAATAACTTCTCTGCTTCCGTTTCCTAGTCTACAAAATGAGACCAACACATCAACCTCAGGAGAATCACTGGTGAGGATTACGCTGCTAGTAAAGTATGAGGACTGTAGACAAAGTACATCCCATGTGTATTACACTGCTAGAAACAATGTTGTCGTCATTAACATATCTACATAGTAAACACATAGTCTCAAGAAAAGGTCCCACAAACTCAACTCAGGGCAGCAGTAAAATGTAGTAAACCTATCATGCTATCACAGATAGTTCAGTACTTTTAGATTTTGTTTCTTTTCTATAATAAAAAGTATAAAACTTAAATCTAAGTAGTGCAAAGAGGTCACAGGATTCTTCTCTGCATAAAAGGTAGCCAGTGAGCTTTTCATTCATTGTACAAAGGTAACACAGTTTAACTTTTTAAATATGCTTGCCATTCAACATTTCAAAATGTTCTATCCAAAGGATTAGAGATGGGGGGGGGGGTCGGTAGGAAAAAGGATATTTAAAACAAGAGAGCCCTAATAAACCACAGAAAATAGTAAGAACTAGTGAAGATGAGAAAGTTCAACTGTAGTTGAAAAAACAGCTAATATGGAGGCGAGTCCAAGATGGCAGCATAGGAGGACACTGAGCTCACCAACTCCCAAAAACACATTGAATGTATACCTATGTTTACAGTTTCTCCTCCTGAGAAACAACTGAGAGCCAAATGAACAGCTTCTGAACAACATACAGAGAGAGAGAGAGAGACCGCATACAGAAGGTTGGGGAAACATGAGAGCTCTTTAGGAGCTGAGAGTACTCTCCAGGATAAGAGAAACTGGTGAGCAACCATTGTCTATGTTTCCTCCGCACTTGGATAGTGAGCAAGAGCTCTACCCAGGTTCTCTGGCCAAACTGTAGGGTGCTGTAGCACGTCCTCAGCCACCCCTGCCGGACCTAGATCCAGCAGGAACAGGAGGGCGCCATAGTGCACAGACAAGGGGTCCCTCTACCTGGAGATTGATCCAGTGGGTTACAGCAGGGCGCTGCAGGGTGCTGCAGTGCCTGGAGAGGGCACAGAACTAGCAAAGTGCAACACTGTGTACACGCAGGGCTGCCCTATCTGGAGAAAGTGTGGAGCTAGTAGGGTGGTGTGATGCACACACTCAGAGCAGCCCTGCCCAGATCTGGTTCAGGCAACAGACAATTAAAGCAACAGGTCATGCCCAGTGCACTGGACAGACCCGCCTGGACCAGAAAGACAGAAAGTGTGCACAAACCAGGCTGCCCTGCCTGGAACCCATACCTTCAGACCAGGCCACACACCAGGTACCACACCACACACCCCAACTACAACCAGCCTGCTAAAACCATCCGGCATACAGTCTATACAGAAGCCACCTTTTCAAGATTGGGATAGCTGTCTCATCTAACTCATAGTGACAAACACAAAAAGTCAAACAAAATGAGGAGACAGAAGAATACACCCTAAATGAAGGAAGAAGAAAAAAAAACCCAGAGAAAAACTCTAATGAAACGAAGATAACTAATTTGGCTGACAAAGAATTCAAAGAAACGGTCATAAGGATGCTCAACAAACTTGAGAGTAGAATAGAGGCACTCAGAGAGCACCTCAACAAAAAGTTTCAACAAAAATCTAGAAAATGTAATAAAGAACAAATCAGAGATAGAGAGTACAATAACTGAAACGAAGAATACATTAAAAGGAAATGAAAGCAGATTACTTAATACAGAAGAAGGAATTAGCTACCTGAAAGACAGAATAGTGAAAATCACTGAATCAGAACACCAAAATGAAAAAAGAATTTTAAAAAATGAGAATAGTGTAGAGGACCTGTGGAATAACATCAAGAGTTCCAACATTCCCCTTATAGGGTTTCCAGAAGGAGAAGAGAGAGAGAGAAATGGGCAGAAAGTATATTTCCTAAATGTGGAAAAGGAAACACATCCAGATCCAGGAAGCAGAGAGAATTCTAAATAAGATGAATCCAAGAAGGCCCACACCAAGTAATATTGTAATTAAAATGATAAAGGTATCGATAAAGAGACAATCTGAAAGGCACCAAGAAAAAAACAAGTCACATACAAGGGAAATCCCATAAGGCTGTGAGCTGATTTCTCAGGAGCAACTTTACAGGTCAGAAGGGAGTGACAGAAAATATTTAAAGTGCTGAAGAAAAAGAACCTACAACCTAGAATACTATATCCAGCAAGGTTATCATTCAAAATTGAAGGAGAGCTAAAGAGTTTCCCAGACAAGCAAAAACTAAAGGAGTTCATCACCATTACACTAGTTTTACAAGATATATTAAAGGGTCTTCTTTAAGCAGAAAAGATCATAACCAGAAATAAGAAAATATAGGAAAGAAAGAAATTTCACTAGTAAAGGCAACTATATAATAAACACAGTGAATCAGCCACTTAAAAAGCTAATATGAAGGTTAAAAGACAAAAGTAGCAAAATTAACTGTAGCTACAGTAAATAGGGACACACAAAACAAAAAGATACAAAACCTGACATCAAAAACATGGTAAAAACATAGTGCTTTTAGAATGTGATTAAACTTAAATGACTATCAGCTTGAAACAGAGTGCTATATATATACATGGATGCTATATATATATATATACATGGATGCCATAAATATATGTGTGTATATATATGTATATATGTGTATATATACATACATATATACATACACATATATGTATGTGTGTATATACATATACATATATATATATACACACTTCATGGTAACCATAAACCAAAAATGTACGAAAATACACAAAAAATAAAGAGAAAGGAAAGCAATGAAAACACTAAAGAAAACTAGCAAATCAAAAGGAAAAAGATTAAAAAAAAGGAAAGAGATCAAGTGAAGAAGGAAAACAACAAAAAAACAATGAAATGGCAATAAGCACATACCTATCAATAATTACTTTTATTGCAAATGGACTAAATGCTCCAATCAAAAGACATAGGGTGGCAGAATGGATAAAAAAAACAACTATCGATATGTCACCTAAAAGAGACTCACTTTAGATAGAAAGACACATATAGAGTGAAAGCAAAGGGATGGAGAAAGATATTCCATGCAAATAGAAACTAAAAGAAATGGGCAATTATTACATCTGACAAAATAGACTTTAAAACAAAGAATTTAAAAAGAGGCAAAGAAGGACTTTACATAATGATAAGGTGGTCAATCCAAGAAGAGGATATAACAATTGTAAATATCTACATACCCAAAACAGGAGCAGCCAAGTATATAAAGCAAATATTAATGGACATAAAGGCAGAACTTAACACTAATACAATAAATAAGAGTTGGGAACTTTTATGTATTCCATTTCCCTCAATGGATAGATCATCCAGACAAAATTAATAAGGAAATAGGGCCTGAAATGCCACATTACAGCAGTTTGACTAAATAGACAGTGATAGAACATTTCATCCAAAAACTGCAGATTACACATTTTTCTCAAGTGCACACAGAACCTTTTCCAGGATAGACAACATATTAGGCCACAAAACAAACCTCAAGGCCTCTTGAGCCTTGCCTTTGTTCGGCCCGCTCCAAACTCTTTGGAGTGTACTTTCTCTTCTAATAAGGCCCTTGAGCCATTCTCTACTGCTCAGATCCACTATTTCTTTGAAGTGTACTTTTTCTTCTAAACTGCTTTTTCACTACTTTAAAAAAACAACAAAAACAAACAAACAAAAACAAACCTCAATAAACTCAAGATTCAAAGTATATCAAGCATATTTTCTGAACATAATGGCATGAAACTAGAAATCAATTACAGGGAAAAACTGGAAAAAACACAAATACATGGAGGTTAAACAATATGCTACTGTACAACCAATGGATTAAGGAGGAAATTAAACAGAAAATAAAAAACTATCTTGAGACAAATGAAA
The DNA here is from genome assembly GCF_036562045.2 of Rhinolophus sinicus. Lineage (NCBI taxonomy): Eukaryota > Metazoa > Chordata > Mammalia > Chiroptera > Rhinolophidae > Rhinolophus > Rhinolophus sinicus. Next base: position 63,971,359 of record NC_133755.1, on the reverse strand, counting down.
AACACACCTTTAAAAATGTATGGGATGCAGCAAAAGCAGTTCTTAAAGTTCATTGCGCTGCATGCCTACCTCAAGAAGCAGGAAAAATCCCCAATACACGATCTAACTCTACATCTAAAGTTAACTAGAAAAAGGAAAACAAACAAAACCCAAAGTAAGTAGAAGGAAGGAATTAATAAAGATCAGAGTGCAAATAAATGAAATAAAGACTAGAAAAACAAAAGAAAAGAAAAGTGAAATTAAGAACTGGTTCTTTGAAAGGATAAATAAAATTGGCAATCCTCTAGCAAGACTCATGAAGAAAAAAGAGAGAGAGCTCAAATAAAATCAGAAATGAAAGAGGAGAGATTACAACTGATGCCAGAGAAATACAAAGGATTGTCAAAGAATACTATGTACAATTATATGCCAACAAATTGGACAACCTAGAAGAAATGGATAAAGTTCTATAAACATACAATCTTCCAAGACTCAGCCAGGAAAACAGAATCTAAAGAGACCGGTTACTACCAATGAAATTGGAGCAGTGATTAAAAAAAAAAAAAAAAATCCCAACAAACAAAAGCCCAGGACCACATCGCTTCACAGGTGAATTCTACCAAACATTTAAAAGAATTAATGCCTACCCTTCTCAAACTATTCCAGAAAATTGAAGAGGAAGGAATGCTTCCAAACTCATTCCATGAGACCAGCATTACCCTGATACCAAAACCAGACAAAGACATTACAAAAAAAGAGAATTATAGGACAATATCCCTGATAAACATAGATGCAAAAATTCTCAACTAGCAAACTGATTCAACAATAAATTAAAAGGATTATACACCATGACTAGGTGGGATATATACCAGGGATGCAAGGGTGGTTTAACATCTGCGAAACAGTTAATGTGATTCATCACATCAACAAAACCAAGAATAAAAATCATATTATCATCTCAATAGATACAGAAAAAAGTATTTGACAAAATTCAACATCCGTTTATGATTAAAAACTCTCAACAAAGTGAGAATAGAAGGAACCTACCTCAAAATGATAAAGGCCATACGTGACAACCCCACAGTTAACATCATACTCAATGGTGAAAGTTGAAAGCTTTTCCTGTAAGATCAGGAACAAGACATGGATGCCCACTGTCACTATTATTCAATATAGTATTGGAAGTGCAAGACACAGAATCAGACGAAAAAAAAAGGAAAGGAAGAAGTAAAACTGCCACTGTTTGCAGATGACTGATAGTATATGTGTGTGTGTGTGTGTGTGTGTGTGTGTGTGTGTGTATCCCTAAAGAATCCACCAAAAAATTAATAGAATAAATGAATTCAGTAAAGTAGGATACACAATTAATATACAAAATCCATCACATTTATATACACTAATAATGGTCAGAAGGAGAAATTAAGAAAACAATCTCATTCACAATTGCATAAAAAAATACCTAGGAATAAATTTTACCAAGGAGATGAAAGACCTCTACTGAAAACTATAAGACATTGAAAAAGAAACTGAAGAGGACACAAATAAATGGAAGGATATACCATGCTCGTGGATTAGAAAGATTAATATTGTTAAAATGACCATACCACCCAAAGTAATCTATAGATTCAGTGCAATCCCTATCAAAATACCAATGTCATTCTTCTCAGAGCTAGAACGAATAATCCTAAAATTCATATGGAATCACAAAAGTCCACAAATAGCCAAAGCAATCTTGAAAGAGAAGAATAAAGTTAGAGGAATCATGCTCCCTGATTTCAAACTATTCTAAAAAGGTATGATAATCAAAACAGGATGGTATTGACATAAAAACAGATACGTTGATCAATGGAACAGAATAGAGAGCCCAGAAATAACCCTCACTTATATGGTCAATTGATCTATGAAAAAGGAGGCAAGAATACACAATGGAGAAATGACAGTCTCTTCAACAGTGGTGTTGGGAAAACTGGACACATACACGTGAAAAAATGAAAATGGACCATTCTCTTACCCTGCATATAAGAATAAACTCAAAATGGATTCAAGACTTAAATGTAAGACTGTAAACCATAAAACTCCTAGAAGGAAACATAGGTAGTAAACTATTTGACATCAGTGTAAGTATATGGATATGTCAAACTTGAGCAAGGGAAATGAGCGAAAATAAAGAAGTGGGACTTCATCAAATTAAGTCTTCTGCACAGCGAAGAAAACCTCAACAAAACAAAAAGACAACCTACTGAATGGGAGACTAAATTTGTAAATGATACATCTGATAATGGGTTGATATCCAAAACACAGAGGGTGCCAAAAACATGTATACACATTTTAAGAAAGGAAAAAACTGTATTAAAATTGTAATACTCAATATATACTGCTAACAAAAGATGAATACAAGTCATGTGTATACATTTTTTGGCACCCCCGATATATAAGGAACTCATATAACAAATAATACACAAACTAATGGAAAAATGAGCAGAGGACATGAAGAGACATTTGTCCAAAGAAGACATATAGATGACCAACAGACATATGAAAAGATGCTCAACATCACTAATCATCAGGGAAATTCAAATCAAAACCACGGTGAGGTATCACCTCACGCCAGTCAGAATCGCTGCTACCAAAAATTCAACAAATAACATGTGTTGGCGAGGATGTGGAGAAAAGGTGTGGAAGATGTGCACTGTTGGTGGAACTGCAAACTGTGCAGCCACTATGAAACACAATATGGAGATCCTTCAAAAAACTAAAAATAGATCTACCATACTATCCAGCAATTCTGCTTCTGGGTATTTGTCCAAAGAAAGCGAAAACATTAATTCAAAAAATATTGCACCTTTATGTTTATTGCAGCATTATTTACAATAGCTAAGATATGGAAGCAACCCCGGTATCCATGGATAGACGAATGGATAAAGAGGTGGTGCATATATACCATGGAATATTACTCAGCAACAAAAAAGGATGAAATCTCGCCATTTGCAACATGGATGGACCTACCGTAGAGGGGGTAGTATGCTAAGTGAAGCAAGTCAGACAGAGAAAGACAAATACCATATGGTTTCACTTATATGTGGAATCTAAAAAAAGACAAGCCAACACAACAAAATGAAAACAGACACACAGAAACAGAGATTAAAGAACGGTTACCAGAGGGGAAAGCGTAAGAGATGGATGAAAAAGGTGAAGCAGAATATATTCAATAACGTTGTGGTAAGTTTGCATGGTGACAGATAATTACTAGAATCAGAGGGGTGATCACATTGTAAGGTATAAAAATGTTGAATCACTATATTGTACACCTGAAACTAACATAATATTGTATACCAACTGTACTTAAATTTAAAAAAATTTAATGGAAAAAATCCCAGCTAATATAACTGCTATTTATGAGAAAACTTCAAAGTACGTCTAGCTGCTTATAATTCAAACACAATCAACAACACTCAAGTTATTACAACTATTTGAATTCTACTGTCATACCATGCAATTTACCTTGTGTGCGTGTCTATATTTTAGCTTGCAAACACACACATGCTTTGTACCACTACAACACACTGTAATATTACCTCAGATGCAAACAGCTTACAATCTTCTGATTTTGCTGATCGTCTTTTCTGTCTAGCTTAAAAATAAAGCAAAATATGCATACCCAAGCATAACCCCAGCAGAACACAAATAAATGAATGTTTAATTTCAGTAGTGATCGTTTGAATATTTTACCTGATTCAAAATTTTTCATGTCATTTAGAATCAAACGGCTGCTTGTTTTAACAATTCACAATATACCAGCAGTTCACTATCAACAGATATTTTCAGTATACCGTCTGATCAAGGCTTAGCACACAGCAAATGTGGAGATGAGGCAGTGCCCTCTCCCTAAGTACCTGCCTGGGAGTGCCAGAAAAAAATCCAGGCTAGGTTTACTGGAAAGCAGGTGGGTCACTTAGTAGCAGTTTTCCCATCAGAAAATTTGATTATCACTAATCAGGTCATTCAAGCCCCTCATGTTAGGTTTCGTCTTTTTCAAACTTGATACTAGCTAAGAACCTTTTTGAAAGAAAATGACTGATGATGACAGAAAAATAGAGTACCCTTGGGAGCAGCCCACAGGAACACGTTGATAAGGTAGAAGGCTGAGGGTAGTCTAGAAAACAGGTGACTGCTTCCATGTCAGCAGTGACAACTCAAAAGAGGGACTCATTTAAAATGGTTTAAACAAGCAGATAAAGCTCCAGAAAAGGAGTGAGACTTAACCTATCAGAGCCAAGACTAAAGGTGAAGAAAATAAACTTCCCTTATTTACTTGCTCCCCTAACCTCATCAAGGTTGACAGTACCTTTTTGTTATTTAGGGAATATGTGACAATAATAACCAATGATGACCATGTTATAGCTAAGATAGTGAATGAGCTATGCTGACATAGCAGATAGTATCCTTAGTTACTGATTAATATGATTAATTAATTTAATGCCCAAAACGGTGGTAAGAAGTGGGTAATATTACTACCTCATTACAGGAGGGGAAGTGAGGAACAGAAAAGTTAAGTACAAGTAACTGCCCCAAGGGGACATACTTTGTAAGAGGCAGGCAGGCCTCACACCTAGGCAATGGGGCCCTGAGCCCCAGCTCCATGCAAACACATACTATTTCATATCAGTAATTGCTCATTATAACTAGTTTTCCAATCAACATTTAACAGAAAGCTCTTACCTCTGGTTTGCTAAGGCTGGACGAAACCAAGGAACCAGATCCCACGTCCAAGTCCCATTGCTTCTTGCCATGATTCTCAGGATCCAAGGCAGCAATTCGCCCATCTAAAGTGCTGATAATCACTAGTGATCTGTAAATTTAAAAATTAACAGGACAAAGGTTAAAAGATATCTAAGATAGTGAGCACTGACTCCAACCCCGTGAAGGAAAACCAGCCCCTCCCCAGGCCTCTCTCTGTAGGAGAGAAGCGGGGCCTACCTTCTCACGACACTCAACTGTCTTGCCACCACTATCTGGCTTTAGCCTTCCAAGACAATTGCACTATGTCCTTTACCTGTTATGTCACATATGAAAAGTCCCAGACTCCTAGGTCACCCCTCATTCCCACACTCTAACCCCATATGGAACTCAACATTCCCTGCTTTGTCCTTTTCTCCTACCTTTCCCCAACTCCTGAAGTCTTTCCAGGATGTTCATTTTCCTTCTCGCTCTAAATAGAAACCTGGCTCTCCCTGAGGCCATTGCCTCAGAAGCCATGTTTTCTCCATAACCCTTGACCACTGGGCCTCGTAATGGGGTAGGTGGACCTTGCCCCTCCTTATCATTCCCAGACTACTTTTTTTCTCTTCTCTCTAAAAATCTTCAGATTGTTCCATCTGAAGATGGAATAATCCCTCCTAGTAATTGTCTACTGCTCCTTGGGTCACCAGCCCCATTCCTTGAGGATTGCAGTTTCTGGTTTACTGTGACTATTAACAAATTCTTAGGTTTTCATGATTTGGCAACCTTGCTTCAGCCACTCCCATGGTCACACTCTTGTGATTACCAATCACAATGTCCCTGATCCACGGAAATGTCAAGCATCCCACCACCAGCCACCAACCCCTTTCCAGCTCACTTCCTCTGCTTCCCCAACTCCAACAAACCTGACCCCACCAGACCCTACAAGCCATTGGTCAGCCCTCCTTTACCCAGACCTGCACTACCGTTACGCCTTCACTTCTTCCTTACCCAGTTTCAATTCCATAGCCCTTCATTTTAAGCACTTCCTTTCTTGCACTGTCTCTCGCATGTCACACTTGACTGGCAGAGCTCCAACCCTGGTTAAATTTAACTTTCGGCCTTTTCTCATTCTTGCATCTGTGCAGTTGAATGTGGCTGAAGAAAAACATAGTCGTGCTGACTGGTCTCATTTTCATCATGACCACTCACCTCAAACAGGCCACTCATGATACTTAACAATCATATCCACACTCCCCTTGTCCATCCACTGGCCCACTGTCCTAAGGTACCTATTTCATTTCTCCTTTCTCCTCAAACTTCTGACATCAGCTCTTCCAAGCTCATGCACCTCAGGGACTGTGTTACCTATTTCTCTGAGGAAAACAAATATGTAACCAAACGAGATTGTTGCCCACCATCACCTCTCTCTGTTTCTCAGCACCTGGGCCCACGTATTCTCCCTTCCCTCCTGTCACTGCAGGTGAACAGTCCACACTCACCACCCACACTTCCTCCTAGGCAATAGCTCTCTCCCGCATACACACATCAGGACTCACTCCTGCAAATCTCTCCTCTTACTCTCACACCAATTCAATTATTCCCTCTCTACCAGGGCATTCCACTCAGTATTCAAATCTGCTATTATTTCCCCCAACTTAAAAACCAACCCAGATTAAGCAGAATCAACCACTTACCCCCCTCCAGCTTCCAATTCCTTCCTTCCCGCTTTCCAACAAAATTCCTTGAAAGAATTGTTATGTACTTTGTTTCCAAATCCTCTCCTCCCCTTGTCTTGAACTATTTCTAATCAAGTGTTTGCTTCTACCACTCCACTGAAAAAGTTCTTGTTGGAGTCACCAATGACCTTCACATTGAAATAGGCTGTGGTCAGGTGTTGCTTCACCTGACCAGCTACTTCTGCCCGCCACGAAGCACACTCTTCACGCAGTTACCAGGACACCATACTCTTCTGATTTTTTCCCCTTACTTCTGTCCTACTCTTTCTCATTTACATTTTCTGGTTCCTCCTCATTTCTCCTCTCTTAAAATATTCTCTACCTATGTGTACTTTTCTGGGTGGTCTTATCCAGTCTTATAGCTTAAAATACCATCTACATGCTGACAACTCCCAAATTTTTATCTCTGGTTCCAGGCCCTTCTCTAAACTCTAGCTTTATGTGTCTAACTGCCTTCCAGATTTAGATTGTCTAAGAGGCTTCTCCAAGTTTACATATCCAAAATGAATACCCCCCACACTGACTCCCCCAATTCCTAAAACACATCATGCATGATTTTCCCACAGGGCCTTTGCAGCTATTGTTCCGTCTGCCTGGACCATACATTCCCATATACATAACAGACTCTCAATAAATATTTGTTGAATGAAAGAATGTGTTGTACAGTTGTTCTAGGAATTCATTAGGTACATTTGTCTGCTTCAAAGACCATGCAAATTCCAAGCACATATACTTAGTTATGTTCTTGGTTAGAATAAACACAAATTTAATCTTTTGTCTCTCACTTGATGAATAATGTATAAACATTCAAAGTAAATCTATAAGTTGAACAAGTCAAAGAGTTCAAGTAAACTCATTTGAAACCTTTCAAAGAAATTAATTGTTTGTTAAATGAATGAATTTATCAAATGAATAAATAAAACGGTTAATTTAGTTCCCAAACTACACACCAATTCTCACACTGAATTTTTCAAGTGGTAACTTTTAGTCTAATTTGTGAAAGTAAAAATTTTGCTGCACTACAAACTGTAATTTTAGGTAACAAACCAAAAGAAAGGGCACAACTCAACTCCCCCTGCCTACACATTGTCCTGCTTTCTAAAGAAATCTATTGGGAGCTGGGGGAGGAGAAAGATACCTCAAGTAAGAAAATTATTTTATAATGAATTTTATAAAAATTCATACTTATATGTACCACTTTACAAATAAAAGCAATAGAATCTAATTAACTTAGAGATCCAGGGTTCAGAGCCAAGTCAACCCTTTCCTAGCTCTACTACAGAAATGTCTAACTTTTATGTTTAATAATCATTAACCACAAATAAGTGGCTGAATTTAAAAACACTAATTGAAAAAAACTTAGTATAAGCACTGTTAACCCATGAAAAATTAAGGAGACCACTGGAACACTTCAGAAGCTGTTTTTTAAAAATTCAGAACCCACATTGTTCATTTATTATCCTAGGAATTCTATTTATAATAACAACAAAAAACTATAATTTTTCTGCGTATGTAGCTGTTTATGCCAGAGGTATATACAGAGAAGAATGATAAAATTCTAGCTTTCATCTTCAAAACAAAGAAAAATCCAATGGTATGCATATGTGTGTTATGTGTATATAAGAACACATTTCAATAAGTAATTTGGAGTCTAACACTTAACTATTCTTTCACTGAAAACCTATCATACGGGGTGCATTTAACTGACTCAAAACTTTTGCTTTTTAAACTAAACATTTTCAGATTCTGAACTACTGTATTTAGACAGTATGTGTACATTTGAGCAATAATTAAAAGAAATACAAACGGGGGAGGAGCAATTAAGTACATCACCCTCACTACTATTGATATTTAGGTAATCTGGTTCTTAGATTTGAGTAGGGTACCCTTATTTTAACGCCCCCTAACAAACTCTGTCAGGTGTCAAGAAAAAAATATCCTTCACCCTCTTATCTGCTACAAGTTCACTGACATAGTCACTATGGGCGCCTTCCCAGGCATGTCTCTGGGAGGTACCCCTTCTCTGTGGCTGGAACTGAGACGCATAACTGGGGCAAAAAAGATATGCTACAATTTAGACCATGATTATCTAATCACAGTCTAAGAGAGATGCTCATTGACATGTTACCAGCTGAAAAAAAGCATCAAATAGATCCTGCCGAAAATCAAAGTCCTCAGGCTGAATGCAGCAATAATCGGAGGGTAGCAATGATGTTTAGAATAAACATCAATTAGAGATGAAAAATGATACCCTCCCCCCCCCCCCGGGGACAATACAAGGCCATTTATCGCCCCATGATCCATCACCCTATTTTGAGGTTACTATGAACAAGATGAAAAACGTCAACTTATTCAACAACAATGGAACTGCACAGGCAGCATTTCCAGCGGAAAGAATCAGAGCTTTGAAGTCCTGAGTGCATATCCCAGGGGCTCTGATCTTGTTCTCCTCGTGGCTTCTTCACTCAACTTGTTTTTTCATAAGTAAAATACAGACACACCACATTTTATTGTGCTTCACAGATGCTACATTTTTCACAAGTGGAAGGCAAGACCCTCCACCAGGAAAAAGGTTATGACTTGCTTTATTGCACTACTCGTTTTATTGCGGTGGAACTTGATTGTGTGGAACTGAAGCCGCAAAATCTCCGAGGTATCCCTGTCTGGGTATTTCACCCAGGTTGGCACAACTCAAATTTGCCTGATCATAAAAATAATCTGGGTGCTTGTTAAAAACCAGTAAAGGTTCACAGGTGCCATCCTCACAGGGGCTTGGGAGAATATAGCTTAACAAGTACCCTAAGTGAGTCTCATGATAAGACCAGTTTGTCAAATACTGATTTACCTCAAAAGGCTATCTCCTTAGAGTAATTATAGTAATTATTATAATGTATTACCTGAATGAACAGGGCTTATTGATCAAATCTGTCAGTAAACTGGGAACTTCTAGCTTTCACTTACACCTTGCTTTAGTTTATAAAGGTGTTTGTTTGGATGACTAAACAGCAAGCACTGTTCGTTGGCCCATAACCTGAGTCTTTGAGGCTACTCTCAGTTGTCGGTCACCTCCTAATGGCCAGACCCATTCTCCTAATCAGGTTTATCCCTGCAGCAGCAGCTGAAAAAATGCCAGGCTCCTCATTCTGGGCATTCTCCTCCCTGGCTTCCACAGGACTGGTCCCTGCCACCCCATCCTCATCTGTCATTCTCATAGCTGTCAATCACTAACAAGCAGGCCAGTGCCCACAGCTTCACCTCTACCTGTAATATGACAGCTCCCAAACCTATACAGTATTTATAGTTCATCTCTCCCAACCCTGGTTCTGCAGTTTCAGCAAGACACATTTGTCATTTGCTGTAAAGTGTACAGAAAACTCAAGGGCTCTCCACATATTTCTCCATCTACACTGTCACTTAACATTTAAATCAGAAATCAACTCTACCTTCTCCCTCACACTCTACATTTAGACAATAGTCACTGTAATGCAGGGACTCAGCTCCCGCTCCCCGCACAAGAATGCAGGACATGGTGAGGCCAAAACGGAACACCAAGAGAGCCATGGATAGGAGGTTCATACCACTATGTTCTCGCTGGCAGCTGGTGGAGACACAAAAGCAAACATCCGCCAGTACCCCAACAAGGGGTCTTCCTACACCCCAGTCTCACTGGCGGCCAGGCGAGACATAGGAAGTAGGATCCACACGATCCGCATCCGCTGTCCACACTTGCTAACCCCACTTGCTAGCCGCAATCCGCCGTCCACTTCTCTGCCAGCCAACCAACCAACCCCCTAGCGTAGCCATGGCAGTTATATTAGTGCCTAATGGCTAACTGGTAACCAGCTGTTGGTCACCCAGCCACAGCGGATGGACATCTAATAACCAAACCAGCACCTTTCCACGTGAGGCCTAGAGCCTGGAAACTGCTCTCTGGGACTCTGTCCCCACAGTCACGTACTCTTGATTCTATTACTGAAGCTTCTTTAAAATTTTTTCCTTCTTCATTACCACTTCCCTTGTCCTAGAACAGATTCTCTTTCTCCTCATAACACCTGCAAAAGCCTTTCTGACGTATTTCTGACGTATTTCCCTGCTTCAGGTCTCTTTCCCTTCTGCTCTTCCAATAGTTTTGTTTCTATAAGAGATCCAATAAACCCTGTGCCCACTAAGGCCACGGTATGGTATGGCACATAAAGCCTTTCATAATCTGACATCATCTTTCCTAAAACTAATTCTATCATTCTGTTAACTGTAAGTTTATATGTGATAACTACTATAATGCTACAATGTACAGCTTTTATTCCTTCCAGAAATTTCATCAATGTCATTTATCCTGTTATGCCTGCAACTGAGCAAAAATGACCTTATTCCACAACGAGCACACAATTTTTAAAAAGTTGTTTGCTCTGACATAAGTTACCCAGAATACCTGCCTACTTGCAATTAAGTTTATCAGACTCTGAATTCCGTCTTTTCAGTAATGTTAAAGGAGGCTTACTGCCTGTAGAAATTTCCTTGTGAAAGAGAAGCAGGTGACAGGAGAACAGTGTATGGATTGAATAATGTCTGTATTAACAACTGCTTATTTTAAAGGTTTACATTTCTTTTCTTGAGTGGGGGTGGGACTCTACAAAATTTAAAAGGTGATTTGGTCTAATCTGTTTTTGCTGTTGTTGATGTATCCAAGGATCCCCTCCCTAAACATATGTTCTCACTCAAGGAAGCACATGTTCTCAAAAACAAACCAGTACTAATTGGACTTTACCCTTAGGCCTCACCTACTAAGTAAATCTTCAAATTTAACCTCCTTTATTTAAATATATCACAAGACTAGTCATGCCGCAAGTCAAAACAAATACAATAATGTCAAAAGTTACCAATGATACTTAAAGAACTTTGACATACCAGGTAGACCTTAAAGAAGTACAATCTAAGTTTTCAATGTTACAGACAACATGAGGGTGAGATACCCTTTTCCTACTAGATTAAAACAATTTTGGAAGCAAAATAGTTTTTCTGCTTTATTCTACAAAACATTTTTTTAATCAAAATGGTTATTTACAAATAGAACAAGGTGAAAAAAATAAAACAGGAATCTCCCTCTCTCACATTTAGTTTCGTAACCTACAAATTCTCTTCTCTGTGCGCACTAAATTTTATTGTGTAATAAAAATATGCACACAGTTCCTCTTACAAAAAAGAAAATGAAAACAAAAACAAAAACAGATGGAGTTCCCAGGCAGTACTTAGAGAATGAAGAGCCATATCCAAACTACAGTTCACAGCAGCTGATAAAGACGGGTCCCCTTTTACAAAACGCCTCAGAGTGTAAAATCTGCCGAGTTCTAATTCAGTCCAGAGTCCCCTCAATCTTGTCACATATATCTAGAGTCCAGGAGTCAATTAAGCTAAAAAGACAACTGTAAGACAGGAAGGCCTAATGTATCTTTATCTTGGATTACAACTTGCCTTGAAAGTTATACATAAATTCTTCTTTAAATGAGTTTTAGTCAATTTTAAAAGTCTGGAGTTGGAAGTGAGCAGTGTTGGGAACAGATGACTAAGCTCCTTTTCAACACTGTATTCTGAGATTCTATTGTTCAATGGTCATATTTTTAAAAATCATGATTATAAATCTGAAAAACCAAGGAAGATGAGATTTCTATACCACTGCTTAGCATCGGATCAGTTTGTGAAAGGAGAGAGAAATAAAGAGGAAATAAACCATCTTAACATGTGCAAAGTGTTTTCATGTTATCTCAATAAATTTAAAAACAAATCAGTTTACAGATGCACAAATTGAAGAAGTGCCATAGATTATTATAAAATTTAGTAATACTTTTGTTACAGAGGAATTATAGGCACAGGAAAAAGGAACAAATACTTTACAAAATTGTTAAGAGAAAACTAGCTCTTTACAACTTGACTGTCAGAGGTCCTCAATATGAAGATGTCCATCCCATCACAAAAACAGCAAGTTAACACCTGCTATTTGTATGGGAGTCAGGAAACTACTAACTCATAACTTATGCCAACTTGCATAAAACCGTTTAACAGTGAAGTGAGATGTTGACTTTCTTCCCAACTTTCTGCAGTAACCATCCCGTTTAAATTTCAATTAAATAACAGAAGAAGCATTGACAACAAGACTGCTATCAGAAAAACACGTTTATTTTAGCTGTTTTTTAAAGAAAAAAAAATAGTTACTCATTCACATGCTTGAGCTGCAGAGTATTTAGAATGAAGCCAATGAAAATGCCATCAAGAGAAAAACAATGCACTAGTGAGTCTCATATTGCTTCTTGGGCATCAAAAGATAACATGCAAAATGAAGATCTTAATTCCCCACCTCCCTCTTTTTAAAACAAGGACCACAATTCTTCACAGCTGTTTGTAATAAACGCTTGGTTAATTCAAATCTGTTCCCCTAATCCTCCTTCTTGAAACAAACAGGATATTGGTCTATTATTATGGAACTGATATTCTGACTTTATTTTTTAAGAGACTTTATTTTTTTAAGAGCATTTGAAAAACGTCTTATGAACATTGCATATTTATCTCCTGTTGATTCTATCAAGTTACTTAACTGAAGTTTTCTCAAACTTTCCACACTATCTTAAGCTACCAGGCAGATCCTAAACCTGGGCCTAACTCTTCCTCTCCAATTCTGTTTGCCAAAGATCACGTACTCTCTGGCAAATACTCCTCTATTTTCATCTTATGTCTGAGAAAGAAGTGGCCCTCTTGCTTGCCAAGTAGGTCGTCTCCAACTACCTCACCTCCTCCTCCATTCCTTTCTTTTTCAACCCGTCTATATAGGCTCTCTCCTCTGAGTGTATAAATAAGATTAGAGGCCCCGGGTCCTAAAATTTGCCTCCCATCAGGTTTGGCAGTGAGGGACGGAGAGTGTGGGCTGAAAAGGATGAATCCTTAACCTCTCTCTCACTATCTGAATACTCCGTATTGCTTTACTTAAATAAACTCTTTATGTGCTCATCACCAAATCCCTCATTTTGCTCAGTCCTCACCCTACACCCCCAACTTAACCGGCTGTACTGCTGTCTCCTGTGCTGGCTCATCTTCTCTAAAATATAAGCCATTTCCTGAGGATTTACTACAAGCCTCCTCTTTCTCTCTGCCTTCTAACTTCAGTCACTCATTTCCACCTGCCCACCAAGCATCTCTCTCTTGATGTCCTGCCTGGATCTCCAAGTCACCATGTCCAACGCCAAAACCTTTGTCTTTTCTTTGCTGCTCCCCTAAAACTTTCAATTTTCCCACGTGTGCTCTCACCTTCTGGCCACCCACTCTCAAAGTTTGGATGAGACTGTCAAGGGAGGAGGAATCGATTCATTTGCTAGGAACCAGGATTCTACCTCAAATATATCCCCCTCTGTTCTATATCCAACTAACAGTAAACCTCTCACCTGAACTGCTACAACCGTTTCCTTGTGGTATCCTTACCTCAAGCTCTCAGCATACAGTATTGTTAGAGAAATATTCCTTAAGCACAAACTTTAATCAGCCTGGCATTCGAGATACTCTATACATCATTTCTCAAATTATAATGTGCACATAAATCACATGGTGATTGTGTTAAAACAGATTCTTATTCCGTGGGTCTCGGTGGTGCCTGATTCTGGATTTCTAACAGGTTCCCAGGTGATGACCTGCTACTTACTAGTGTAAGGCTATATATATATACGATGCCCCCCACCTATTTTTCTAGTCTTATCTTCTACTCCTCCCTGCCCAGCATACCCATATGTATGTCTGTATCTCTCACACACACACAGATGTAGACAAACAAAATGTTCCCTAATATACTTCCCAGCTTCTGTGCCTCTTACTCTTTCAAGTCCGTGTCTGCCCATCACAATTCTACCCACTTTTCGGGAACCAATTCATTCTGCCACCGCCTTTGCTGATATTCTCACCTCCCTCACCCCCTGTATTCCTCCATTGAATACCACCAAAACCTTCAGACACTGACAGCACTTAATTTGCCCTGCTTCTGCTCTGTAATGTCATTAAGGGTTTCCTCTCTTGAGCCTCACTGCTAGACTCCAGGCTACTCCGGAAGGGCAGGAACTATCTGCCTACCTCTATCTGCCTACCTCTGCAACCCCAGGGCATCATGAAGCCTTTGTAAGTGCCAGTAAGTACCTGCTGCAGTGGCTCTGTAGCCTAAGAAAATGGAAACAAAGTAAGTTACTTCATGTAATTTACTTTGATCAGGTGCTTCAGAAGTTTCTTTTAGATAAAGAAAACACTTCCAGGAAAGTTAATTCAGTAGCAAAACCTATGAAAATTTTGTCAAATGTTTGCTGCTTTAAAAAATATCTAAACATTCAAGGGGTGCTTAGTGAATTTCAGTACTTATTCTATTTATAGTAGTCTCCAGGTATGGAGATCAAGGTTCTGATATTTAACTGAATAGTAAATCTATTTGGTATATAGTAATTACTACATTACACGTTTACAATACTTTTTAATCCACATCTAGCCCTCCCTGGTTTAATTTACCTAATGTTCCTTTTATCATTCCATTTGTTAAATGGGACATCACTTTCTCCCCAGGTGTGCTAAGATAGCTGTCTGCAAAATACTTCACAGTTAAAATGCCTTCCATTGCGCCCAGGCTTTAAAACGTGTATCTTAAAGTAACATTTTTAAGGAAGTCAACCAGCTCAACCAAGACAGCCCTACCGTGTTTCCCCGAAAATAAGACCTAGCTAGACCATCAGCTGTAATGCATCTTGTGGAGCAAAAATTAATATAAGACTGGGTCTTATATTATAGTAAAATAAGACCTGGTATATCATATATCATATCATATCATACATATATGTATCATATCATATCATATCATACTCGGTCTTACAGTAAAATAAGACCGGGTCTTATATTTTTTATTCCAAAAGCATTAGAGCTGATGGTCTGGCTAAGGTCTTATTTTCAGGGAAACATGGTACATTAAATGTTTACATGGTTAAACCCTCTACATTACCAAAACTGCCAAAATTCAAGAACCTACCCACAGCTCTTAAATTTTAGTGTCTTCAACAAATTGTCTGGTGTACGTGTTAAACTTGCAGATTCCAGGTTCTTACCCAAATAAAGTCTGATTCAGTAAATCTGGGGCGGGGCCTAGAAAACTACAGCTACCCAGCATCCCCAGGTGACTCTGATGCAGGTGTTCCGCAGATCTCAGAGAAATAGTGACCTTAACCCTGGTCCGGAGTCACTACAGGGCTGTGTTTAAAGGGAAATGTAGAAATCTCTTTGTAAAGTCCTTTTCCCAAACAGCTGTCACACCCGCACAGACAAGCGGTGATTCACGAAAGAAAAAAAGGGGGAGGAGGGGGAGAAAGTTTTTGGGAGTATGAATAAAGCCCGAAAAATAATCAAAGAGGGAAGCGATGTTTCTTTCCCACCGCTGCGCTCCATTCTGAGAGCATCCCCAAGACACCTACCAGGATGCCGCTCTCGCTCGGGAGCGGAGCGAGGCCCCTCGCTGGCGTGAGGGACTGGGAGGCAGCCCGCTCTAGCCCTCAGGTCGCCAGCTGTCCTCTGCCAGCAAGAGACCGCAGCCGAAGGGGAACCCCAGCCCCTCGATCCTCCGCTGCGCGCGCGTGTAAACAAGTCGCCTCCTGGGGTCCGCAGCCCCGGCGCTCAGCCCTCGCCCCTCACCTGCCGTGCGGCCGCAGCTCGGCCTCTTTGTCGGGTTCCGGTTCTTGTGGCTCCTGCTCGCTTGCAGCCGCCGGCAACGCCTCTGCGTCCTCAACCGTCACCTCAGCCACTGTTACAGCCCCAGTCGCCCGCGCCCGCGCAGCCGAGGTGGGAGCGGCCGCGGCCCCCAGGCCGAATGCAGCCTTGGCGGACGGTGAGGGGAGGTCGCCGGCGCGCCCCGCGGTCACCGTCCGCGCCGCGATCCCCAGTAGCAGCAGCAGCAGCAGCAGCAGCGCCCGCGCCAGCCGCGCGGGGCGGACGGAGCGCTCCATCAGCCGCTGGTCCCGCGCGCGGGCATGGAGGTGCAGTCGCTGGCGCCTGACTTTCCCGCCGTTCCGAGCCCCCGATCAAGGCGAGGAAGTGCTAGAGATCCAGCCACCGCACCGACGGCCTGCACAGCCCTGCGTTCCTCTGGCCACGTCTTAGCTCGGCCTCCGCCACCACCCCCTGAGTGACAGCCTCCCTCGGACATCGCCCATTGAGCAAACTTTCTGCGTGTCTGCACTCCGATTGGCTGCGGCCACCGCCACTCCGGGGACTTAGGCTGGTTTTGTTGCAGAAGGTGGGCTTTCTCCGGTTGTCAACATTACGTCTGCCAATCAAATCGTATTGTCCAAGCCCGAAGCCCGGCCCTCTTCCGGAAGCGGTTACCAATGAGAAATGCCCCTCCCTCCCCGTAGTCTTCTTACCTGATTGGTGAGCTCCACAGTTCTGAGATAACTTCTTCTTGATTGGTTGGAAGCGGCACTTAATACGTGGCGGATTCTGACTGTGGAGAGGACGATTCCTTGTGAAAGGGGGACTGGGAGGCGAGTCCCGGGTGGTCGGGAGGCGGTCGACGTTAAAGGACCTGCGGTTCAAAGGAGCGGTTTCTCTTGTAAAGCCTGGTCTGTTTGGAAAGGCGAAAGCGAAGCAAAAAACGTAAGTGACCGCAAAAACCGTGTGGTCCTGGAAGTGGAAGGGGGAGGGTAGGTTCAGGAAACAATCCTGCGTGTGGCCCCTAGGGTGCTGAGAAGTAGAGGTTGAGAGGCCCGTGATCCCGTCTACCGGACACGCCCCCTGCTGCGTTCTAAAGGGCCCTTTACACTTACGTAATTTGACTAAAGTCACAGAGCCACTTATTTGCAGAACCATGACTTTAAGCCTTCTCACCCTGATCTGGCATGCTCTTACCTCACCATGGGGCTTCACGGAAGGAAGAGATAAAACCGCAAAAGGCAAAACAGGAGAAGATTTGAATGTTCAGCTAAAGCATTGGAACTTCATACAGCACTTAAGGACACCCTGAAGATTTTTGAGCAGATCCGAGGCGTGGTTTAGGAAGATGCATCTCTCAGCAGTGAATTCAAAAAAATAACGTCAAAGATAAGACTCATTGGGAGCTGGGAAGCTATTGCCCCATCAAAACTCTGTGAAGATTTTTTTAAAGATATTGCACAAACATGCTGTAGCTGCTTCCGTCCAAAAGAAAAACAGAAAGCCTCACTTCCCCCTCCGTCTTCCACCACATTTCTTTGCTCCTACAAGTACAGCAAAACTCTCCAGTGTTCTAAACTTCTTGTCTTCAATTCTCCTCAAACACACTAGTCAGGGTTTCATGCCCACAACTCCACCAAACTGTTCTTGTTGAGGCCACCATTGCTACATTCAAAGGACAATTCTTAACTTCTAATCAGCTATATTTAACCCAGTAACTCAGCCTTTCCCATATAAAACATTCGTCACTGGTTTTCTTGCTTCCATACATTTACTAGGTTTCATTTTAACTTAATCGTCTTTTTAAAGGCCTTATCTCCAAATATGGTTACATTCTGAGGTAGATAAAGACTTCATATGAATTTGGAAATGGAGGAGTCACAGTTCAGCCCTTAATACCCAGATAGATACTCACAAGGCTTGTTCCTTCACTTCCTTCAAGGCTCTGTTACCTTCCTAGTTTAACCTCTCTGGACCATCCTTCTTAAAATTGAAACCCCCTCCCCAACCTCACTTATGAAACTCCCTGCTTTATTTCTCTCCTTCGACCTTAAATACTATATTTATGTATTTGTTTTGTTTATTGTCTGTATTCCTCCACTCCTATATGAATTCTATGAGGATTTGCTCATGAATATATGCTGAGCCTAAAACAGTGCAAGGTGTTTGGTAAGCATTTAATAAATATTTGTTCAATGAATAAACACATTTTTCAACAGGACAGAAGGGAAAGAAACAAGTGAAAAGGAAGAGATTGTAGTTGCTGTAGGGTGATTAAGGAAGCAAGATCCCAGAGTATCTGGAGGAAACGGGCATGCCTTCCATGTTGAAAGTAGTGATTAGGAAGTACCCTTGGAGAATAAGTTATTCTGAAATGAAGAGAAAATAGATGAGAAAGCTCAAACTAGGAGATCATTATTTACGCAACGAAACATGAGATAAGATCTCTTGCCTAAGTGAGGAATTTAATAAATAATATGAGGAAGGTATCAGAAAATTAACGAGATGACAAAATGATTGTTGACTACTTATAATTAGCTAGTGTAGATATTTTAGTGAACCTACTGTTCATGGCTTTGTACCTTTTTCAAAATATGACCATGGCATGAGCAATAATCTGAGCTGATAAATTAGGAGTCTCCTTGCCACTTGTAAATGATGTAGAAGTTGTGTTCATTTATTCCTTACCATTCAGGGATTATCTTGTGGCCACCTGCATGTAATGGGAATAAAGATGTGAACAAAACAGGCATGGTCTATGCCCTTCTGAAGTTTAATATCTATCTGGTTAGGGAGACAGACACTACTTTATTAATCACATATATTTATATGTGCACAAAGATAAGTGCTATGATAAAAACGGCCTGGGCAGAAGAGCACAGTGGTGGGAAACGTCAGTAAGAAGTGTCAAGCTTTCTACTCAGAGAAAAAAAAAAGCAAATATTTCCATTTTGGAAAAAGAAGAAACATCGTAAGCCATGGTTAGCTGACTGACTGGTAAAATAACTTGAAGGAGCAAATGGAGAGTCTGAGAGTTTCGTACAGCAGGGAGAGCCGTGGTGACTGCAATGGGAACTCTGGAATATGAATCTGAGGATGTCACGGAAGTGTAAGAAAGTTGGGGCCAGGCCTGATAGCCAATCAATGAGTCCGATCCAGAAAAAGAAGCTGGTGCTCAGGTGCCTGAGCCAGGGCTCACCAGGATAACTAAAACTGCACATGGCCCGCAAGGTCAGGAAAACACATTAGAGATTTAGAATCGTAGACTCAGTTCATTAACAGAGAAAATCTGCATTTGTTGAGATTATATTTGGTTGTCAATAACAAAAATCTGCCACATAGTGGCTGAAACAAGTATGGGATTTATTTTTCTTACTGACATAACACCTCCACAAGTGTTTTACAACCATGCACCCCACAACAATGTTTCAATGACAGACCACACATACGCATATGCTGATAACAAAAGATGAACACAAGTCGCATTTGACTTCTGCAGTTACAAGAGGTGCTCAAAGTGGTTACCACCAACGTAATTTTAATACATTGTTTTCCTTTCTTAAAATGTGTATACATTTTTTTGGCACCCTCTGTGTTGCTCCAGAAGAAAGAAAGCATGTCACAGGGCTGCCTTTGGGAAAACAAATACAGTGGCAAGGCACAAGGATGGGAGAATAGAAGAATTTTTTTTTTTCCTTTTTTCAGAAGCTTTATTGAGATATAATTCACATGCCATACAATCTACCTATTTAAAGTGTATGCTTGCATGGTTTTTAATATCAACTATAATGGAAGGAAAAAAGAGAGAAGGAAAGAAAGAAAGGAAGGAAAGAAGAAGGAAGGAAGGAAGGAAGGAAAGAAGGAAGGAAGGAGGGAAGAAAGAAAGAAAAAGGAAGGAAGGAAGGAAGGAAGGAAGGAAGGAAGGAAGGAAGGAAGGAAGGAAGGAAGGAAGGAAGAAAAAAGAAAATTAACAAAAAAGTGGCTATTGCCCTTGTGGTCTATCACACAATTAGGTGGGATGCATGTAAACTGACTCAGTGTTTTCTACTTGTTTCATACATTTATTCAGTTCTTCAACAAGTATTTTATATGTTTAGGCTGTGGCCGACCTGCTAGGCACTGAGATTTCATACTCATAAAGTATTCTTGTCTTCAGGAACATACAGTGCTCATATTTTATGTTTCTAGCAAAATTGGTAGCTCCTTGGAGGAACACCTGATCTATATCCCCTTTCTCATTCTGTACCTTCAGGTAGTTGGGGACACATTTGGTGCTTATGAGATAGATGAAATGAAAAATAAAAGAGGGCCCAAGGTACACCATAAACAGAAGGCTTTCTCAGGTTTTCACTGATTGGGTAACTTTTGCTACCAACAATCAGAGGATGGTGGCAGGCTCCTCTAAAGACCACTGCCTGGGACCCAGATCTTTCTTCTCTTGCCTTTACAGGGACCCTGCCTCTTTGCAGGGCATTAATTTCAGCATAGCACTGGGTCAGCATTTTCAGGCACTTGTTACCAAGCGTGGCATCCCAGGATAGCACTGCGTACAAGGGAGTAATCACACATTTGGTCTCATAACTCCCTTCAACTTGGCACAAGTTAGAACATTTTTAAAAAGGTGTCTGTGTTTATCTTCTGTGTCATTTCTTAATTCACTCTAATTTTCTACAATGAACCTATGTTATCTGTATATTTTTTAAGTTAAAAATAAAACAGTCCTCATGGTGCCTCCTACAAGAAGCCTTCCACGATTCCTTCCCACCTCCTCTAGGTCGTTTTGCTTCCCTTTTAGTTTTCATAAAACCCATGCTCACATCTAGCATAACACTTACCATAAGGCATTTTAATCACCTGTTTAGTTACCTGCCTCCCCCTTAGACTGTGATTTCCTCAGGGCAGGTGCTGTGCCTTTCATAACTGGGTCTCTAGGGCCTCGCATGGGGGCCCTGGTGCAAAAAAAAGGAGCTTTCATTTTTCCACCTCCCCTAAGTGTCCTGCCTGGAACACCCAGCTCAGTCAACAACTAACTCCACACCTAGTCTCAGAATAGCTAAAGAAGACTTCTCGTCTATCAGCCAACGTGTACCCAACACTACGCGGTAAATACAAGAAAATGAGGATTCCAGAGGGACTTGACCTGCAACCATCTCAGGAAGGCTGGAAGTCAAGGAAGGTTCTCAAGCATATAATTTAGGTGATAGCTGTATTCCTCTGGAGTGAAAGGTGAAGGGGTTAGGGACTGAAACTAGACCTTGAGACAAGATGTAAATTGGGAGGTGGAAAGGCAGTGAAAGCATGAGTCTTTGCTTTGGAAGACAAATTGGTGGAGGAAGGACAGAGCATCCTACAAACAAATTCAACTAGAAAGGAGGAAGAGGGAAAGAAAAGTGGGAAGGGGTGGAAAAAGGAGACACGAGAAATAATTATTTAAGAATACAAGTTCACACAGAAAAAGTCGAGAACCATGATTTCACTGATATGTGGGATATAAAACTGAGACCAACAAAGGAACAAGACAAACAAAGAAACAAAAACTCATAGACACAGACAATAGTGTAGTGGTTACCAGAGGGTAAGTGGGGGAGAGGGGTGGGAGATGAGGGTAAACAGGATCAAATATATGGTGATGGAAGAAGAACTGATTCTGGGTGGTGAGCACACAGTGTGATATATAGATGATGTGTTACAGTATTGTACACTTTAAACCTATGCAATTCTAACCATTGTCATCCCAATAAATTTTAATTTAAAAAAAGATAAAGCAGAAGAACCAAATAAATAAATAAATAAAACAGGTTGTTATGTTGTATTAATGTACAGATGACGCTACCCAACATTCCACTCAGTATTATTCCTGAAGAGCTGGAGAAGGGAGAAGTGAGACCTGCTTTGCCTTTACTATCGGGGTTTCCCTCTGAAAGCACTTGGATTATAGTGGAGCTGAGACATAAATACAGATGCCTGGATCCCACCCTCAGAGAGTCCGATGTACTTAATGGGTCAGAGGAGCAGCCTGGGCATCAGACTGGTTAAAAGCTCTCAGATGATTTTTTTCCTCCAATTTTTTGTATTGTGATAAAATACACATAAAATTTACCATCTCAACTATTTTTAAGGCTATAATTCAATGATATTAAGTACTTTCAGAATGTTGTGCAGCTATCACCACCATCCATCTTCAGAACTCTTTTCACCTTGTAAAACTAAAACTATATCCATTAAACAATGAGTCCTATCCCCTCTATCCCCAGCCCTTGGAAACCATCGTTCTACTTTCTATTTATATAATTTTGATTACTCTAAGTTCCTCGTATAAGTGGAATCATATAGTACTTGTCCTTTTTGTTGTCTGGCTTATTTCATTGAGCATAATATCCTCAAGGTTCATCCATGTTGTAACATAGGTCAGAATTCCCTTACTTTTTAAACTGAATAATACTCCATTGTGTGTCCATAACACATTTTGCTTGTCCATTCATCTGTCTATGGATACTTGGGTTGATTGCACATTTTAGCTGTCGTGAATAATGCTACATGGGTGCACAAATATCTCTTTGACATACTGCCTTCAGTTCTTTTGTGTATATAACCAGAAGTGGAATTGCTCGATCATATGGTAGTTTTATTTTTAATTTTTTGAGGAACCTCCATACTGTTTTCCACAGTGATTTACATTCCCACCAAAACTGCACAAGGGTTCTGATTTCTCCCCATTCTCTCCAACACTTATTTTCTTTTTCTTTCCTGATAGTAGCTATCCTAATGGATGTGAAGTGATGTCTCATTGTTGTTCTGATTTGCATTTCCGTAATGTTTGAGCATCTTTTTGTGTCTGTGTGTAAAGGTTTTATCACACACAGAGGGAATGGGGCTCAGTCCTTTTTGGCTGCTGCCTTCCTCATGACTGCAAGGACATTGCTCAGCTCCTCTCTTCCTCTTGGCACGGATGTGTGTCCCCACCCTTTTCTTGATGAACTTCAGGGCCCACTTGTCCATAGAGACCTTGAGCAGCTCCATGGCACGCCGCTCATTGGGGCAAAGCCGCACACCTCTCACATCATGTCCTACGTGAACTTGGTGTGTTTGGTGAGGCGCGCGCGGCAGTGGCTGTGCTTCGGCTTGCTCATGTTCTTGGTCACCTTGGGGCCCTGTTGAGGCCCGTGGCCATGGGGTCGCGCAAAGCCATGGCTGCTGCTCCTCAATGGCTGCCTTGGCGAAGGGATGTTGAGCATCTTTCCATGTGCTTATTGGCCATTCGTTTATCTTCTCTGGAGCACTGTCTATTCAAGTCCTCAGACCATTTTTGAATTAGGTTGTTTGTTTTTTTGGTTGTTCAGTTTTAGAAAACCTCTATATAGTAGGGTTATTAATCTCTTATCAGATATATGACTTACACATATTTTCTTCCATTCTGTTGGTGGCCTTTTTATTCTATTGATAGTGGTTTTTGGTGCATACATTTAAAACTTTTTCAGGAAAACCAATTTGTCTATTTTTCCTTTTGTTGCCTATACCTTTGGTGTCGTGTCCAAGAAATAATTGCTAAATCTAATGTCAGGAAGCTTTGTCCTATGTTTTCTTCCAAGAGTTATATAATTTTAGATATTACATCTAGGTCTTTGATCCATTTGAGTTAATTTTTGTATATAGTGCTAAGTAAAGATCCAACTTTGTTCTTTTGCATGTGGATATCCAATTTTCCCAGCACCATTTGTTGAAAAAGCTGTCCTTTCCCCATTGAATAGTCTTGGCACCCTTGTCAGAAATAATTTGACCATATGTGTGAGAGTTTATTTCTGAGCTCTTTATTCCATTGGTCTATATGTCTGTCTTTATTCTAGTACCACATTGTTTTGATTGCTGTAGCTTTATAGTAAGTTTTGAAATCAAGAGAAGTGTGAGTCATCCAGTTTTGTACCTTTTTTTTTTCAAGATTGTTTTAGCTATTCAGGGTCATTTAAGATTCCATAGGAGTTTTAGGATGGGTTTTTCTATTTCTGCAAAAACTGTCCGTGGAATTTTGATAGAGATTGCATTGAATCTGTCAATCCCTTTGAATAGTATTGATATCTTAACATATTAAGTCTTCCAACCCATGAACGTGGATATGTTTCCGTTTATTTATGTCTTCACTTTCTTTCAGCAATGTTTCGTAGTTCTCACTGTATAAGTCTCTCACTTCCTTAGTTAATTGCTAAATATTCCATTGGGTGCTATTGTAAATTGAATTGTTTTCTTAATTTTCTTTTCAGGTTGTTCATTGTCAGTGTATAGAAATGCAACTGATTTTCATAAGTTGCCTTTATGAGTATATCCTGTTACTTCAATGAATTCATTTATTAGTTCTAATAGGATTTTTTTTTTTTTTGGTAGAATTGTTAGGGTTTTCTACGTATAAGAGCATACCATCTGGAAGCAGATAATTTTACTTCTTCCTGAAGTTAGTTTATTGTGCAGCCAGGGTTGAGAATCTCTGCAGTTGCTCTTAATTCCTAATTACTGCTTCTAGTATTATTTCATGCTGTGCTGAGTATGATTGTAGTCTTTAAAGATAAGTATTTATTGCTTTGCCAGCCCAGATCCTCCCAGCTTTTGTTTCTGTATCTTGTCTGGGAGAGTTGCTGCCAAGTGGCCCCTTAATGTTTGAGTCATCATGTCTAGTCACCAATATGTGAGCCGGAAGCAGCTGGCTGGCTTCAATAAGTATAAGTACAGTGTGGCAGATACCAATCCATTTCCTCTGTATATCATGCAACTGTATGTCATGGAACACTATAGTAAAAGTATTTCCTACATGGCTGGCTCCAAGTCTGACAATCTTATCTGGCTTTCTTCTCATTGTATTCAATTTCCTACTTATATCACACTTTGATCCTGACTTTTATGCTTCAGCACCAGGTCCTAAGCATGTACCTGGTTGGGTTTGGATGGTAGTGGGCATCCTCAGCTTCATAGCCTACATTCTAGATGGTGTGGATGGAAAGCAAGCTTGTAGAACCAATTCCAGCACTCCCTTAAAGGAGCTTTTTGACCATGACCTGGAGAGTGGGTCATGTTTACTTTGTTATACTCCATCTTTGGGCAAGGATCATCTGGTGTCAGTGTTTTGTTCTTTATCTCCCACTATGGGTAGTTTTGTTTTCTTTCACCCTGTCCCACTGGGAAAAGTATAACACAGGAATTTTTTTTCTTGCCACGGGGATATGACATTAGCCAGGTGACTTTTTTTTATTTTTGTCTGTATAGTGATTGTGATTGTGGGAGTCAATACATGGTATGAACCTTTCCTATTTAATTTCTTATATAGAGACCTATTCACTGCAATGATTATTGGTCGCACTTTATGTGTGACTCTTCCAATGAGTTTATTAAACTCTTTCAGAAACTATAAAAATAACACCTTGAAATACAGTTCAGTCTGTGAAGCTATGGTTCTTCATTTCTTCATGTTTGCTATTCATTTTGTCTACAGCATGGAACCTCCAATCACCTTCAGATATTTTAGAGATACATTCTTGAGTATTCTGCTTTATGGTTGGAAAACAGCCTTTGCCAGCATCACATGTCAGCTGACAGTTTGTCAAATGAGCAGAACGCGGTGCCCAACTTTGAATTGGTTGCTAGTTTCTCTCTTCTTGGTTGTTACAAGGTCTGACAATTAAGTTCATGAACTCATCCCAGAAAAAGTCCTACATACCTCATTGATGAATATCACTATGGTCACCTTCAAAGTACTCCCCTTGGAAAGCTATTCACTGGCGCCAGCCCCTAGTCTACCCTTCAAAGTAATTTGGAACTCTTTTTCCGGAATGGCCATCAGAGCTGTCATCATATTACCCTTGATGTCCTGAATGTCATCAAAATGTCTTCCTTTCAATATTTCCTTTATCTTTGGGTAAAGAATCATTGGGGGTCAGATAAGGTGAGTAGGGACAGTGTTCCAATACAGGTATTTGTTTCCTGGCAAAAAACTCCCTTACAGGCAGTGCCATGTGAGTTGGTGCATCGTCGTGATGCAAGAGCCATGAATTGTTGGCAATAAATTCAGGTCATCTAACTTTTTCTTTTTTTTATTATTATTATTTTCTTTTCATCTAACTTTTTCATACAGCCTTTTCAGCACTTCCAAATAGTAAACTTGGTTAACTGTTTGTCCAGTTGGTACAAATTCATAATGAATAATCCCTCTGATATCAAAAAAGATTAGCAACATCATTGCAACAAGTTCGCAAACCTAATTGTCAGACCTTGTATGGTGGTAAACTTACTGTATTTCCCTGAAAATAAGACCTAGCTGGACCATCAGCTCTAATGTGTGTCTTGGAGCAAAACTTAATATAAGACCTGGTCTTATATAAGACCCATTATTGTATTGTATTATGTTATGTTACACCTGGTCTTATAGTAAAATAAGACCAGGTCTTACATTAATTTTTGCTCCAAAACATGCATTAGAGCTGATGGTCCGGCTAGGTTTTATTTTCGGGAAAACACGGTAGGAGTAGCTTCTTACCTGAGAGCAGTCTCCCACATACATTAACAACTGCTTTCATTCTGGCCCACATGCACTGTAGAGTGCAAGTGGTAAAGCAGCTCAGCAGATTTTCAGATTTACCCCTTCTCATTGGGGAAACCAAACTTGGATTGACTAGAAATGGGAGAAAAGAATATTGGAATATTTCTGTCATCTACAGAAAGAAGTACTGTAAACAAGATGCTTGTAAATATTTTATCCATCCCCATTGAACTAAACTGACCTACTTAACAAACCTAGGAACGCTGTGTGTGGTTCTTGGTCAGCAGAAATGATACCCATGATCTGAACTTGTGGAATTTGGGGCCTACTAACTCCCAGTTTATTTTGTTTTTTATAAAACCATATGACATTTTGGTTAAGCGTAATGTACATTAGAGCAGCAAAATGTTATTAGTGATTTTAGCTTCCTGGGTCCATGATGTTTTGGTTCATACAGAGTCAAAGATGCTTTGTTTTTATTTTTTTAAACCCCAAATTGGTTTAAAAACAGAGATAACATTCAGAAAACCATATGTTTTCATATTTATAGTACTTAGTAGTAGTTCTTCAGCTGTAGAAGTTTTCAAGAGTCCAAATCTAACATACGGAAAAGATAAGAGCAAGTCACCTTCAGCAAGAGGTGCCAAATGATTACAGAACAATATACAGTTGGCAAATACTGGTTTCTCCTTCCCATGGAAATGCCTATGTCCTCAAGTGCTAAGAGAGCTAATATATATATTTAGATTCTCTAGTATGCTGTCTCTCTTTGTAATGGAACAGATCTTGGTAAAATTTTTTAAATTTCCTCTTAAATAAAAATATCCTATTGAGACTTGGTAGAGAATGGATTGTAATTATAGTTCACCCATTGGCATGGTTCATTGTTTACATATAGCATTTTTCCCGCCCCCGTCAGCTGCAAGTTGTCGAGATTTGGTGCTTGTGAACTATGATTATATGAATGCATATGACAGGCCAGTGTTATAATAACTACTTGTGAGAAATGTCAATAAACTTTTTTTTATTAATGAAATTTACTTTGGAGTTAGGAATCTCATGAACCTCACTATGAAATGACAACTATGAACCTCATTACAAAATGAGTTTTCTAATTCAATTTGTCCTTCCTTTCTTCCTTCCCCCTCTTTTTTGTTTCTCTTTTTATGAAGGAGAAAGTGCTATGAAGGAGAAAGAGCTGTGTTTTTTTATTTCACACAGGCTAGAGAAGTACAGAGAAATTCTCTTTCCCAACTTGCCCACCTCCCTACTTGAAGAATATTTTTACTTTTTATTTTATTGGGGAATATTGTTTCTCCAGGGCCCATCAGCTCCAAGTAGTTGTCCTTCAATCTAGTTGTGGAGGGCGCAGTTCCGCGGGAATCGAACTGGCAACCCTGTTTTTCAGAGCTCATGTTCTAACCAACTGAGCCATCTGGCCACCCTTGAAGAATATTTTTGATAGATGCACCGTACTGAGTACATACTCCCTGTCATATGACTTGGAGTAGCTTTTGAGGTTTACTGACAAACATAAAAATATTTTTTACTCTAACGTGGTTATTTCACAGATCACATCTTTTCATAAATATGGATATTTTCTTCTGTTTCTTTTTGAGTTTGTCTCCATTTAGTTTGGTGGTGATGGTGAAATTTACTTGCTGTTTTTCTTTTATTTTCCACTGAAAAAAGTTTGTACTAGAATACATAGTGTATCTTAAGCCCTTTTTTGGGATAGATTGCACTTGGATAAAATAAATTGCACTGTACTGATATGTACTTAAATTTATAATGATTATTTATGAATATTGTCATTGTAAAATTTAATTATAGTGTATTCCTTTATTGAATTCTATCATTGTCACCCAAGTTATTAGAAATAAAGAGTCAAGGTTCTGTACTCATTTAAAAAAATTGTGTAGGTCAAGGTATATGTGGTGGCTTTCTCTAAGACAAAAATGAAGAGCGATAATAGGGGAGAAATTGATGAGAAAAATGTGGGTAGTCATTCCATGTTTGTTAATAATTTGTCATCATGGAAGTAAGGGAATGAACCAATTAAGTGAAGGTAATGGTGTTTTGTTTTGTTTTTACATACCTTGTTTTGTGTTATCTGTAAAATTGAACTGGATAAAGTGTTGATTTGGGCTGTGAACAAAGATTTGTTTTAAGGTTTCTAAGCTAATAATTTTACTCTTTTGTTGTCCTTAGACACAAGAATGAAATTAATCTGTATTAGATAAGAAAAATAACTGATATTTATAAAATGACAAATTTAGACCATAGGTTTTCTTCACCTTATATAGTATAGTAAAAAAATAAAAATATTATTTTGGCAAAATATAAGGTAAGTATTTGTTACTCAACCCAAAACTACTCAAGCCTATAATTTCATCTGGTATTTATCAGAGGAAAAAACAATGTGTTCCAGTGTCAACTCTGACTTAATAAGAGTTTATATGTCTGTATACTCTTTGTGGTACTTAAAGTATTTCAAAGGTGATTTTAAAAATAACCTACTGTCTCCCTCCTACCCCCAAATAGGTACCATTTTTATGAGTTTCTTGTGAATTCTTCCAGAGCTTCTTTATGCAAATTCAGTTAATGCAAATATTTATTGTTTTCCCACTTTTCAAAAACATACTATGCTCTATTGTGCGTCTTTCTTTCTTTCTTTCTTTCTTTCTTTCTTTCTTTCTTTCTTTCTTTCTTTCTTTCTTTCTTTCTTTCTCCCTTTTTTTAATTTAAGAATATTTTGGCATCTTAGCACCCAAAAGTCTAAATGCCAATTTTTACTTAAAGGAACCAGGGATTTTTGGAGAAATTGCTTATTTCAGATTTGGGCAAAAAATGTGTAAGATGATCCTGGAATAACTTATATTACAAGAAAATGAAAAAACTCTCAAAGACTAGTACTGACTGCAGAGGCTCCCTCTGGGAAAAGATGGGCCGAACTGAGCATCAACAGGATTAAAAATCATCAAATATATTTAATTCCATAATTTCAAAAGGTACTCCAAAAATATATAACCCTTTGGAGGATTTCAGATATCCTCATTAATTTAAAACTGGGAAAGAAGTGGGGGAATAGTGAATCAAGCATTTTTATACAAGCACTACCATTGAGTAGTCAAATGTGATGAGGGAGGTTTCTCTTTCTAGAAGTATTCTAGCTAATGAAGAAGGAATGATAGAATTAACAGATGCCAGGCTTAGAACTAAGGCAGTGACATTACAGTAGAGAGACAGCCAGATGTAATATACCACATGATAGAAGTACATGATACTACTTTTGAGCTTATCTTGCTACCAGAGAAATTAAAAAAAAAAAAAAAAAAGCAAACCTAAATTGGATCAAGCTTGTAGATACAACTACAATTCACGGGAAAGGGGAATATTTCAACTAACTCCACAGGGATGCAATAAACAAAATCTGGACTATGGGAAACAATGAATAAATCACAAGGGGAAAAAAAGATGGAGGGTGTCCTGTAGATTAAAAGAGATTTAAGAGATACCAACCACTTACAATGTGTGCACCTGCGAAGAAAAGAGTTAACAAAGCAAGCCTGAGATCACTATTCTTCGAAAGGGTTGCTTGCAAGGTTGGCCCATGGCTGGTATCTGGAAACTTGGATCGGGATGCTTCTTATCACTCCCTAACTGATGAGAATGGCTCCCTGTGCCTAAACTATAAAAAACAATGTGGTTTATGCTGAATACCACCTTTCCTTCTGGGAGTCTGGAATTTTGGTATATCCTAAATAGTAAATGCCTATACGACCAGCCCCCAGGAAAAACCTTGGTCACTAAGTCTCTAATGAATTTGCCTGGTAAATAACATTTCATATGTGTTATCACAGTTTGATGTTGAAGGAATAAAGTGCATCCTGTGTGGCTCCACTGGGAAAGAACTCTTGGAAGCCGGCTCCTGGTTACCTCTGAACTTCACTCCATGTGTTTTTTCCCTTCTCTGAATTTGCTTTGTATCCTTTCTTCATAATAAATCATACCCTGTTTCCCTGAAAATAAGACCTAGCCAGACAATCAGCTCTAATGCATATTTGGAACAAAAATTAATATAAGACCCGGTATTATATTATATTATACCTGGTATTTATTATACCCGGTATTATATTATATTATATTATATTATATTATATTATATTATATTATATTATATTATATTATTAGACCGGGTCTTATAGTAAAATAAGACTGGGTCTTATATTAATTTTTGCTCCAAAAGATGCATTAGAGCTGATTGTCTGGCTAGGTCTTATTTTTGGGAAACAAGGTAGCTATGAGTACAACCATATGCTGAATCCTGTGAGTCCTTGTAACAAATCACCAAACTTAGGAGTGATCTCGGGCACACGAGATCTAGTACTTTATTTGGATCTTGATAAAACAAAACAAAACAAAAAACTGGAAAAATTAGACCATCAGGGAAATTTGAACTCAATGTAATGAAACCATGGAATTATTAATTTTTAGATGTGATAATAGTATTATGGCATATATATATATATATATATATATATATATATATATATATATATATATATAACTATTTGTGGATAGAATAATGTCATGTCTGAGACTTGCTTCACTATATTGGAAGGAAGGATTGGAAGTAGGTAAGGGTACAGATGGGAAAAGATTGGCCATTAGCTCATGGCTGTTGCAGCTGGAAGGTGTATCTACGGGACACACCTTCATTGTACTATTTTGTCTATCTTTTGTATATGTTTGAAATTTTCCACAATAAAAAGATTTTTAAAAGAATACATTTTGGAGATCTTTTAATTTCAGCTCATAGAAACTTTACTCATTTTTTGTTTCCCCACTGCTGCAGAGTATCCCACTGTAGGGGGTGGTCTCAGTCTTACGTGATTTGCCTGCCACGGTCTGTAAAACCTGACCCTCATGACATGTGCAAGTCTACTTAGAATTACTTCTCAGCTGAGCTTCTAGGGCCTTGTCCCGAATACCCAAAAGAAATAACTATTAACCTAAAAGAGCTGTAGTGTTGGTCACTTCAAACCAGAAGACATCCTACCTGAGGCAAAATGAACTAAGACAAACAGTGTAGTAGAGAGAGACTATTACTATCACAGGAGACCCAGGGGTTGGAGCTGTCTAGAAGTATCAGAGTCTGGAGTGGAACAAAGATGCATCAGCAACACCATCCTGCCAGGTATCCAGGTCATGGAGAAACTACAGGAGTTGAATTTTATGACCAGAGAACAACTGGTCCATTTTTCCAGAGTTACTGGGTTCCATGATTTGTGGTACTTGTGCTCTTTCAGGATAATCAATCCTCAGGCTCTGGGAGAATACATCAGTCAAGATTCTTCTGTTGCAAGCCACAGAAATCAACTATTTTAAGAGAAAATTTTAAAAAATAGATTGTTGTTGGAAGGATGTTGGATAGCTCACGGAATTAAAGGAAAAGCTGAACAACCAAGTCTCTGAAACTACAGAAACCAAGGCAGCTTTGAGGGCATCTAGGGAGCAGGACACAACAGTCTCTTTAGACGTACATCATCAGGAGAAAATGACCTCAATCATTTTTCTTTCTTGGAGTCACAATGTCAAAACTTACCTTCCCTAGAGAGAGAGGGAGAGATCTTTGACCTAGCTTGGATTATGAGTTCATTCTCAACTAGAGGAGGGCAGGGCCCCTTGGCCAATAGTCTCCTCAAGGCAGAACACAGTGGGTGGGGGAGGGGAACATTCCTACAGGGAAATCAGGGTTCCTCTCAGCTGATGGGGGTGATGGATGCTGAGCAGACAAAACAAAAATAATATTTAATGCTAAGAAACGGAAGAACTCTGGGGTGGGACCTTAGCTTGGCCAGCTGAGCAGCTGGAGTCCCAAGAAGACAGGGTGGGCCTTAGAGGGCCAATCTCTTAGGCTGTAACCTGGGCTCTGGATTTTCTCTTCATTGGTATAGACTGAGACACAAGGGCTGTGCTAGAAAAACAGAAGACCTATGATTTTCCTGCCTTTTCCAGCTCAACAGAGGTTTTAAAACTCCCTGGACAATAAAATATACATATATTTCAAATAAATGAAAGAAAAGAAACAACCTGAAAGACTATGGCTGAAGGCAAGAGCTCTGCTACCTGTTCTTGGCAAAGAAGGTTCCGTCCATTGGCCCAGTTAACAAGGATTGTGTTTTAAGTCTCTCCTAATTCACTTGTAGCAACTCACTTAAATCCCATTGTTTAAGAGGCTCGTGTTGCCCACTGAGGGTTATTGCACCGTAATGCTAAATTGTGAAAATATAGAATAGTAACACTTCTGATCATAAAACCAGAGCATATTAAACAAACTCTGGAGAGTGGATTTAGGAAAAGTTAAGGAAGCAATTAAACACTGGAGAGATTTACCCAGGAAGCTGTGGAATTTCCTTCCTTGGATATCCTTAAATACACAATAAAATAAATTTCTAGCTAAATATCAACATCAAGGTGGCTTTTCTGGTGCCTGCAGTTCTGAGGCTTTTTATTCTCTCAAGAGTCAAAATGTAAATATAGAAAATGTGTCTTTCAGTTATAATTTTGATGCCCTTTTGGGCATCTTGCATGATCTCTGGCTTTCACATACTGAAACTTAGTTGCTGAGATTTGAAGAGCGGGTGGCTCTTTACTCATTAGTTTTCAGAAAGATCTCTAATCTTTGGCACAGCGGTTATGAGAGGCCCAGGAAATAGCATTATTAAATTCCAGTCTTGCTTTAATCACAATCATACTGAGTCACTGTGGCAAGCTCCTTACTTCTTTCTTTACTTCCATTTCTTTCTTCTTTTCCTCCCTACCTTTTCTCTTCCTATCACCAATACACTTATTTTGATAAAGCCATGGCACTAATGGTATCAGGGATACAAGTTATCTTTGAATGTGCAGGGTATGAAAAATAAATACCTTTCCCCCTCTATTTTACAGTTACAGAATAATTCCCATTAATTTCCTTAAAAATTAATGCAGTTGGTCATAGAGAAAGCTAGTGAAAAGCGTTTGAATCAGTGCTGATTCAGAACTAGAAAAATAATTTGGTGTTCAAGCTATTGCTCATGAGTCAGTAAGTGTCGTTTTCCTGGGGATGATAGAAACAACACTGGTAGTCAGAAAATTAAGAAATAGAGGGATAATCTTGACAGTCCTTTCCAACCCAAAGGTCATTTGGTTCTACATTTTCATCTACTTGAATTTCTAACTGCTGCACATCTGTTCCTCCTTGGTAGCATGGGGATGGCGTAATACCATCCAGTCTCTCAAAACGCAGTGGGTCAGGGCTGCCCCGCTGGGGTGTGGCCCCTTCAGTTAACTGCTGTCTCCTCATCAGCTGTGTACCACCAGGAGTTCTGAGTAAATATTGGTTAAATGACAAACGAATAAATGAATGACTTGAACCAGAGGTGTTTGCCTGGACTTGTTCTGGAATTAAGATGATGGGGGCCTTCACCCTTCTCTTGGTGTGGAGGTTAGAGAACCCCCAGGAAGAGGAGTCCATACCATGCCACCACGCCTTAGTGCCTTCTTCCAACAGCCACATTCTGAGAGCCAAACAGAAGTGAATGGCGGCCGCCTTCTAAGCTTGCCCCTCTAGTCTGTCTTTCTCTTGTGGCCGTATTTCGACGTAAGATGTTTTGGTACTCTCCTTTGCCCAGCAGTCTGCAGCAGCTCCTGAATTCCAGAAGCAAGCAATGTGTGCTTGTAATAAACTCCTCCTGTTGTCTTGGTAATTGTGTTTTCAGTAGGGTGACTGTCACCTGACCCTGGAGATGAGCCCCAGTTTCACTCAGAGAGGCCAATAGTGCTTGATTTCTATCTGATGTCCTGAAACCCAAAGGCTGTGGCCTGGCTGCGGGCAGGCGGGGCCTGGAGAATGAGGACGTTTCTTTAACAGTTTATTCTGGGAGAACTGGCAGAAGCTGGACAATCCACATTAGTATCCTCCACCTTCACCCCTTGGCGACCTCCCTCTTTGCTAAATTGGGGGTAAACCTGCCATGTAGTAGGGAAACTTTGATCTCAGTTCTGAGAAAAAGGCAGAAAGAAGGGCAGTTTCTATATATATCTCTGGCCTCCCACATTCCTCAGCATTGTTTTTTAAGTTAAAAGGCCAAACACATCATGAACTTGAATGTGTACCAGGTAGCCACAAGCAGCTCAGCAGCAGTAGCAGAGAGAAACCCCCAAATAAGCGTCCTTTGAGGGCGGGAGAGAATCTTTGCTCAGAAAGGATGCTTTTGAAGTGCAGCACCAGAGATTGCAAGCCGTGCGGAAGGGCACGTCTGGTAGCACAAGGAGCTACTTAACTCCGCACCAGCCCTGACGGCGTCACGCCACTCCACGCTAAGGCATTAGGCTTCGCTAAGCTTGTGGAGATGCTGCAGGCTGTTTGCTTTTCTGTGGTGGCTAAAGGAGGAAACTATAATTGGTCCTCTGTATAACCCAAAGTACATAAATAACTAAAATCATAAAAGGGGAAGCTTTTGGAAAAGTCCTTTGGTTATAAACTCCAGCTCTTAAGGCTGGTTCCCAATTCATATTAAGTTTCTCAGATCAGTAAGGGCCTCACAGAACCTCATAGCTCTATTACTTCTTTTCTAAATCCTGAAGGCCATTTGTGCACACACAGGACCTAGAACAGGACCTTGACATATAGGCATTTATTATTACAACAAATCCAATAAAGCCTTCTTTAGTGAACAAAACTAGGCATGGACGTGACGGGTTCCAGGAATGGTGAATTTGAATACAGAAGCACATCACGGAACTGTATTTGTGGGACACGCAGCTGTAGAGGAGAAGGGCAGATAACAAAGGGTCTCTCATGTCAGGCTGAGGGATTTGTTCTGCTAGCAAAAAGAATAGAAAGTTGGGGGCGACAGGAAAAGCATCTGTAAAAGATTACAATTATTTCAGGTGTTCCATAATCCCAAGGAATGCTTCTTGAGTAAAGGGTCCCATGGACAAATAATTTTGGAAACCCAGTCCACTCTAGTCCTATAGTCTCCTTGAGATTCACAAGCATATTTGTTTTAAAGTCTCTGAGAAGTCTCAAGCAACTGATTTATTCTGTTTAACTCAGGGGGAGAGAAAAAAGGAGAGTGTGTTGCAGAGAACTCGATTCCACTTTTTTGGCCAACCTCACAACAAAAGAAATTACCCCTCTTCAGTGATGTAGGTGATGTAAAAATGAATTTGTCGATAGCTTCTTTATTTGTACCAGAATATTGTCCAATCAATTTAGTATCAGGCAAATATAATTTGCATGTCCAAACCCCACCAGCAAATGGCCTCAAAATAAACTTTCATTGATGGCAATATCACAAAACTGAATGCTCAGTGCTTCTAACAGAATCTAGAGATTCTTCTCTGCAAATA
Source organism: Rhinolophus sinicus (assembly GCF_036562045.2). Lineage (NCBI taxonomy): Eukaryota > Metazoa > Chordata > Mammalia > Chiroptera > Rhinolophidae > Rhinolophus > Rhinolophus sinicus. The sequence goes on along the minus strand of NC_133755.1, from coordinate 63,935,293 downwards.
TTCCTGGGATGCTCACAGGTATAGTCTCAATGCCATCTCAGCTTGGCCAGTTTGTGATTCTAGCTAAGTTCCTTTGCCTCTCTAGTTTGGAAGACAAAGGCTAGAGGGACAGTTCCCTTGCGTGCTCAGATCTGCACCCAGCTCACATGGTCCTTCTCCACAGGCCTCTCCTTCTTGCTGTCTGCTCACTGTCTTTCCTCATCCATGGAGACTTAGGTTGTCTGCCATGTTTGTCTCCTCTCTGGCTAGCAGGAAAACTCATTTCAGAGGGACTGCTCCTATCAGAGCTGCAGGCCTCTGTGTCATCGTTTTCCCTTTTATGCTACACTCCTCCCCTACTTAGAGCGTACAACACACTAGCATGCCACATGTGTGTAAAGGGGAAGCTCCGGATCTGGGGACATCACTTTCGTATTAGGGTTCTCCAGAGAAACAGAACCAATAAGAAATATATACATATATTACATATATATATAATCTTATTATATTAATATATATTAATATGCCTAGAGATAGAGAAAGAGAGAGGTAAGAGTCAGAGAGAGACAGAGACAATTACTTTAAGGAATTGGCTTATGTGATTGTGGAGGCTGGCAAGTCTGAAGGCCCAGGCAAGGCTGTCTCCAGCAGGCTGGAGACCCAGGAGAGTTGATGTTGCCATCTCAAGTCTGAAGACAGTGTGGAGGCAGAATTCCTTCTTCCTTGGGAGATCTCAGACTTTTCTCTTAAAGCCTTCAATTGATTGAATGAGGCCCACCCACACTGTGGAGGGTAATCTGTTTTATTCAAAGTCTACTGCTTTAAATGTTGATTTCATCTAAAATGTATCTTCACAATGACTTCTAGACTGGTGTTTAAAAAAACTGGGTACTATGGCATAACCAAGGTGACACACAAAATTAACTATCACACCCAGGTGTGCTATGGAGTTGGGCCCACCCGTCAGGCTCCTGGGTCACTGGCAGTGACTTTCCTCTCAGGCTGCTTATCTCTCCCTGCAATCTGATGTCCACAGGGTCAAGCCCTAGCTAAATACCTATCTCAGGTACAGCCACAACAGTGTGCAAAGTGGACAGGGCCCTTCTCTTAAACCCGTTCAACCAGCTTTAGTTTGTATGAAATTTTGTGTTTTGCTTTAAAATCCCTTTCCCAAAGAGTTTCTTCATCCTTCAAACACGAAAAGCTTTCAGTTTAATTACTTAAAAACTCAATAGAATGACAACATAGAAATGGAAAGTGAGTGGCTGGCGATGACGGTAGCAGGAAGACAACCACCTTATCCAATGGTTAAATGTCAAAGGCTGAATACAGAGCATGGAAGGAGATTTGGGGAGGTCAACGTACAATGGGAAAAGATAGGTGGTATGCAGTCTGGGAACCTGTGTCATATTCTCTGGGTACAGAGGGGGGCAGAAAAAATTTTCAGCCATAGTGATTTGGTTAGACATACCTAGTCTCTCAACTTCAGATTCATTAAGATTTATTTTTGTGTGTATTTTATGGTTTCATCTACTAAATGTTCTCTAAATTTCACTTCTCTCTTCCGGTTCTGAAATGTGACTTTTTTTTTTTAATTTATTTATTTTTTTTGGTCTTTCTTCTTCAGAGATGCCAATGTTAGAACTCTTTTGGAAGCCAGGCCTCTGTCACAAAACAGTGCCTGGTGACCAGTCAACCAAACTGATTTTGATACTAGTTGTTCATTTCATACAATAAACTAGCTCTGACATCATAGTCCATGGAGAAATGTTAACTTTTCTAATTCTGGCTACTACAAAATGTATACAGGGGATTAAGAGGGGGTGGGGCCACTTAAACCTTAAATTATCTAATAAAAAATGGCCACATCATGGACTGTTAGAGGCCACGAGGATGCTAATACCAGAGAGGTAGAGGGGGCTGCATGTACCCTTTGGGAAATGAACAACACCGTTCACCTATGTAGCTCACTTCCCAGGCTTTGTAGGTAGGAACTGTCCAGCTTTGAATGAAAAAGCAATTATACCCAAAACCAACACATATTTATGAACATCTACCCTAGATAAGACACTGTATCGACGTATACACCCAACAACACATAACATGTATTTTTGAAATGTTTTTGTTATAATAGGGGACCATCTTGGAACTGAAACAAGGGTTTAACTGCTTTAGAATGCATTAGAATGCATTGGACCACAACTTCACCAGGCCCCAGGGTGTGGCGCCCAAGGAGTTTGATATTATCACAATGAAAATTTGTTTTAATCCAAGTCTTAATTGCTTGTGCTGGGCATATTCTTATGAGTATAACCAGTGTGCAAGTATTTGTGCCCATTAAGAAACAGTATATCATCAATATCCAATTCACTTCTGTGGTCATTTAATGGACATGTGTAAAGTACTAAATATCTAAGTAAGAGATTTTAAGAAAAGGGTGCTGTCCAATTCGTGACTCCCTCGTCTTGGAATTTACTTCTCACGATAATTTGAAAATTTTAATAGTCCGCACCATTCTTGTTTCCATGGTCTCTCCAACTACATAGCAAGTCCCTGGAATAGTAACCTAGCTCTGTGATTGCTTGAGACCCTTTGCAGGCTAAGAGAGAGAGGGTACCAGCATCCAGTCTCAGTGAGACCTGTGCTAATGCTTGTCACAGTGGCCAACACACAAAGCAAATGTTTCCTTTTTTTTTTTTTTTTTTGCAGGATAGTACTTCCCTAATTTTGCTGCATATTAGGTTTTTAAAATTCTGATGCTCAGACCAAAAAAAATCAGAATCTCTGGAAGTGAGAAGCAGGCATCGAAAATTTTTAAATCTCCCTCAGAGATTATAATGTGAAGCCAAGTTTGAGAACCAGTACCTCTCAAGCTCTAATATTCATACAGATCTCCTGAGGACCTTGTTAAAATGTGGATTCTAATTAAGTAGGGGCAAGGCCCGAGAGTCTGCATTTCTGGCAGGTGGTGCTGACGTGGTTGGGCCACAGCTCACACTGGATTAACAAGGTCCCAGAGAACCTCGGGTTTCCAGTGCGGGTAAAGCCAAGGTGAAATGTGGCCAGGATGGAGCCATGGATCGTGACCCTCTGCATCAATTCCAGCCTCTTCTGGTGTGCCTTCCTGTGTTGTAAAGGCAAGAAACCTAAAAATTGCATTTCCCATTGCATCCAGGGCTCTGAATTTGATTCCCATCCACCAATCATAAGCACTCAGGTAACATTTGAATTCAGAACTGAGTGAAGGCAGGGAGGTGGCAAGATAAGAGGCACCCATCCTGCTCTGAGGGTTGTAGCAAAAGTTCTAGAGCGGAGTGGGGTGGGGTGGCATCCTCCCAAGGAAGCAGAGCCGTTGGTGGCTTATTTCCTCAGTGTGGATTTGGGAGTTGTTCCTGAACTCTCATCCTTTTAGGCTCTGTGTCTTCAAGTCTTCCAACAGTGCTGTAAGCTTTAAAATATTCCGAATTAAATCCTTTCTGCGTGAGCTAGCTAGGGTGAGTTCTGTTCTTTGAAACTAAACTTTGACCAATACACCAGATCTTTGAATGAAAGATAGTAACATTGAATGGCCCAGCATCTGGAATACAGGCAACGCCGGGGTCAAAATCAAAATAGATGTAGCTTACAAAGAGACAAAAGGTACAGCCAGGGGATTCTCATGGACACGCTAACATTCAGGATTCTTTTAAGGACATGGAACTCTCCCATATGTGAAAGTCCCCCACGTTTACTTTTGTTTTTTATTAGTCTAAGTCAAAGACCTGTGAGCTGGCATCTAGCCCCTAAGACGGGCTGGAGTTATCAATGTTTCTTTGAGGGGATCCTGAAGGAATACCTTTCTAGAAGGGTGGGGAGACTCTTCTAGAAGGAAGAGTTAAGAGATTAAGAACGCCAAGCTCCCTTATTTTTCTAGGATCCTACGTGAATGGGGTTCTCCTGAGTTTGGGGTCAAGCTCTATCTTATAGTCAAGCTCCCATCTCTGTCTTAGAATGTTGCATCCCAACCTCAGGGACCAAGGAATCATTGATAGGCTTCTTAAAAGCCACGCAATCACCAAGCCTTTGGCTGTAGGCTGAATAAACAATGGATCACACACACACATATATATATATATATGACAATCCAATAAATGTAGAAATGGCATGGTTAGTAAAATACAAATATATTTAAAATCATTGGAGAAGTTACAGTAGATTTTTCATTATGAGTTTTGTTAAGTCAACAAATACTAGAAAAAACAACTACTAAGAAGTAGAGAGCTGTAAGACTTGTTTTTCATAAATTAAAAAAAAGACCTGATGCTTAAAGTATCATTGCCCAGTCCTTCTTGAAGTAGGAATTGCATGTTCCAGCTGTTTTAGCTGTGATGCAAGGTATAATAGGAAGAGTTTTTTCCACAGCTAGGCAGGCAGAGGAAAAAGACCGAATTGTCTGAACAAAGGTGCAGCCTCATGGCCCAGCTACCCACACCTCCTGTGGAGCTTCTTGACGTACTGGTTCAGTTTGAAGGTTCTGAGTTTTGTTTTTATTAAGAAGTCTCCATCCTGTCTCTGATTTCAGGGGCAACGAAGGAGAAAAGCCTCACCTGGAAACAGTGTGTGGTAGCAGCTTAAAGGTAGAAACACAGAGAAAATCCTGGACCAGAGTACTGTAATTCACTCATTCAAGAATCTTGGCTATGATATCAATTATATGCCAGGTAAGGTGCTAGGCTCTGGGGATGTTTGATACCAGCCTTGCCCTCAGGAAGCTCACAGTTGAGTTGGAGACATACAAGTATATTGGTGACCAAATACAATGGTAAAAGTATCAGAATGTGGTGTTTCACCTAAGACCATGTTGACCGTGACAGTGGCCTATAAATAAAGAGAAAGATTCAGTCACTTATCCTTCATTTCTTATACAATCTTCACCTCAGGCTGACCAAAGAGTAGACAAGGGAAGGTTTATCTTTATAGACATCTTCATATTTTTCTTCAGGGCCAAAGTATTGCATGAGACATGGCTGTACTCCACTGAGTTTGGAGGAGAGCACGGCGTCTTGTGATTAGCCAGACCAGACTGAGGTTCTCTCAGAGGTGGTTGGATGGCAGCTCACCCACCCTCCTCAGCTGCTGCCATTCTCAGGCACTGTCGGTAACACAGCTATGAGTCATTATCATGGGATATCTGTCTCTGCGCCTTCCCTGGTCCCGCCAGATCAAATAGACTGGCCACAGAGGCAATTGGCCACGGAGCTCTGAGCCTTGTTTACCTTGAAAATCTGCCACAGTCACTGCAGCATACCCATTATTTACTTATAGGCTGTGTGTGGATGCAACTCACTGGGCTCCACATTGGGGCCTGGTTTCCTACTCGTTGGGCCCTTTGTCCTTTGTTCCCAGCATTACTCATCTAGGTGACAGTTTTCTTGGCCCAGGTGATCCACCTTTGCACAATTTTCCTAACTTCCATGAAGCATGTATGGTGGCTGCTCTTAACCATGCTTAACCCCAATGCTCTTTAGAGCAGAATGCGGAGCTGTGTAATCCTCACGCTTCTTGGCCTTAGCGGGGTGGCAGTAGGGATATTTCTGACAAAGTGTGGTTGTTTTCCTCAGCACCAGCTGCCCAACTCATCACCTCTGTTTCCCCCAAATTTTATTCGGGAATCACTGTCCGTATGCCTATGCCTGGTCCAAAGGGGAAACGGGGTTCCCAGAAAAGCAGGCCCCATGACCATTTGCGGGACCTAACAAAATTCACTCTCTCAGTCAGAGCTCTTGCCTTCATCACCCAAGATCTCACCAAGGCCCTGCAGCTGGGGAAGCACCACCGGCTCCACTTCTCTCCAGAGCCTGAGCACCCCAAAGGCCTGGCAATTGGAGATGCATGCACGCTGAGCTGGGGGAGGCTGTCCATTCCCGCATTCACGCTCCCATTCATTTTAAGGAGTATAGCAGTTATAGCCTGAGATTCTGTAAGAAACTTCCAATAGTTTTCTGCTCAGCTGGACAGAAGAGGAAAAGCTAGTGGGATTGGGCAGTGAGTATGCCTTTCAGGACTAACAGCACTAAAAACTGTTCGTCGTTTTACTGTTTCTCTCATTTTTCTACCCCATCTCGTCATTCATCTCTCCTATTCTGACTGCTTTGAGGGTGAAGCAGTGGACAGCAGTGTTCTAAGTGCTCGGGGTCTGTCTTTGGGGGAGTCATCCTGGGTCCACACCACACACCTGAGGCTGAGTGACTGAGCTGCGTCTTAGCTAGTGGGACATGAGAAATGGGTGAGGGTCTGTTTGTGCAGCTGTTCTGTGGCAGCCCTCTTCCTTGGACCACGCCTTGTACCTTCAGATGGTGGCATGGGTGTCTTATTAGTCCGATACTATGAGTTTGATTCAAACAGTGGGTGCTTCCTAATCGATTGTCTGCTTCCGTTCTAGCTCCATCACAGTCCATTCTTCCTATAGCAGCCAGATGATCTTTGTACAACACAAACTGGATCATGTCCTTCTGATACAGGAGAGTTAGCATGTCCCTAGGTAGACAGGGAGGTCCCTGGTGGAATAAAGAAAAGACAGCCATATCCTAAAACTCCAGGTTTTGAAATCACTCCTTTGCTCCAGGACATAATGTAACAAGGCCTTGAGGTTAATCATAAAATTCCTTTTGGCCTGACAAACGGAGCAGATCTGATAGATAAGAGTGGGTTACTTTGCTAATTCCTTTAGGATGGGCAAGCAGAACAAACCTGGTAGACGAATTTCATTAGAAGGTGCCAGTTCCCTTCTTCAAACAGTTCCCTTCTTCAAACAGCTCCCCTTCCCCAAGCAGGCAAGGGAAGGTATAAAAGTAAGAGCTTTTGCCTCTGTCATGGGGCACCCCCATTCGGGACCCCCTCCTGCTCGGAAGCTGCAACCTCTTCTCCTGCCTCTAATAAACTATCCTCTTTTTAAAACTTTTTGCCTCTCCTGGTCCGTGTTTCAGTTCTTCGGCTTCACGAGACACGATCCCGGCCCACACCCAGAAACTGCCGGCAGATCCAACATCACCTACATCACTTCCCCCTTTTAGGGCTCTCCAATGGCTTCTCTTTACTGAGAACAAATTCTAAACTCCTTACCAAGGCCCACAAGACCATATCTGACCCAGCCCTACGTACCCTGACAAACTCACAACCTACCTTTCTCCCCCTTTCACTGCTCCAGTCACACTGAGCATGTTTTGGTTTCACCAGCACTTTAAATTTCTCCCTATCTCAGGGCCTTGGTATGTGCCACTCCGTCTGCAGTGCTTTCCCCCCAAACTTTGGATAACTGTCTCCTCTTCATTCAGGGCATAGCTTAAATGCCACTTCCTCAGAGTGGCCTTCCTCTGAACTTACGCATTTTCCGAAGCTTTTTTTTTGGTCTCAGATTTGCTTGTGAACATGGTCCCAGGATTCAAAAGCTATTTTTAGGTCTACTGGACAGCTAGACATGGTGCCCTGATTGGCAGTCCCCATGACAAGACACGCTTAGTGACAACTCACAAGGTCATTATGAAATCCCCTCAGACTGGAAGTAAGAGAAAAGGCATCCCTAGGTAGGGGGACCAACCATCCCAGTTTGCCTGGGAGTGAGGGATTTCACTGGATATGGGATTTTTAGACCTAAAACATGGAAAGTCCCACAAAAACTGGGAAAGTCCCACAAAACATTTGGTTATCCTGTGACCCCAGATGTCTTGGAAAGGTACAACAGTTGGCTTGAAATCCAACTGAATCACTTTCATCCACCCAGTTTATTTATTTATTTATTTAGCTTTGTTCAGGTCATGGAAGTTAGTACCAAAGAATAACTACTTTTTGCAATACCTTGTATTGCAGTAACTTGTATGACTTTATATAGGAGGATCTGATAGAAAAACACCTTGTAATAAACATATGCACATCACCTAAATGCCGCACATCCTGAACACTTAATATGGCTCTGGCCCCCAGCCCTTTGCAGAGTACTTGTCATATGAGCTTGATAAATATTTGATAAACTCTTTATCAAATCTACCAAGTTTAACTGAGAACATTATTGGATCGCATTCAAAACCTCAGGGCCAGAAAATCTGGAGAAACTGGACTATTCCAAAAATTGCTCACAGGAGGAAACAGAGAAAGACTTCATAATCTAAATATAGCTGGTTACCATTACCTCTGACCACATTGATCCTACAGTAGAGAACATGGCCTGCCACCTGGTGGTAACTCTTAGGATTGCTCCCTGGTAAACCACAATTAATTCCTGTTTTGAATGAATTGGGCGTAGAATCATCAGAGGTAAGGAAGGGCTGGGAGAGTCCCCATGCTATGACTATATTTCTAACCACTAAAATAGAGAAACCTGACAAAGAATATTTTTAAATGATTTGTGGATTTTTTTTATATGAGAGCTCTCATAAGGAAAAGAAAAATCTGTGGAATACTTATGTGAACTAGACATTCTATATCCATTATATCCTCTCACAACAAACTTGTAATATGCACAGTATTACATCTATTTTACAGATAATAAGATGAATACTCAGAGAGATTAAGACACTTCTTAGAGATTAAGCAAGAAAATAAAAGAGTATATAGCACAATTCCTTCTGGCTCCAAAGCATAAACTCAGGCTGTTACACTGTATTTTGCCAAACATTTAACAAATAACTTTTTTTTTTTTTTTAAAGATTTTTATTGGGGAAGGGTAACAGGACTTTATTGGGGAACAATGTGTACTTCCAGAACCTTTTCCAAGTCAAGTCCTTGTCCTTTCAGTCTTAGTTGTGGAGGGCACAGCTCAGCTCCAGGTCCAGTTGCTGTTTCTAGTTGCAGGGGGTGCAGCCCACCATCCCTTACGGGAGTCGAACCAGCAACCTTGTGGTTGAGGAGGATGCGCTCCAACCAACTGAGCCATCCGGGAGCTCAGCGGCAGCTCAGCTCAAGGTGCCGTGTTCAATCTTAGTTGCAGGGGGCACTGTAACAAATCACTTTTTAAAAATTAACTTTATTGTAGTTGTTGACAAAAGAACATCCAGCCTAAGAAAGTCTCATAAGAGTTTATCTGAGCCAAACTGACAGTTGCAGGGAAGCAAAATCTCAATGGATTGAGAAAATGCTACAGAGAAGGTCAGTTTTACAGCTTATTTTATACATTAGAATCAAAGGAGGAGACATAGGGGGATCATGAAATCCATTGGTAGTATATTAAGGAGGCAGGAAGCAAAGTGGGGAAGTCTCTGCGACTGGATAAAAAGTAAAGTGGAGAGATACATGCAACAAATACCACCACCACTAACAGTGGAGGATGGTGGGCTCTGCCCTGTGATCCTTCGTTCTGGCCCTGAAATCTCTTTCCCAAGGATTTCAGGTTCCATGAAAGAGGGAAAAATGACGCCCATGTGGTTCTTCCCAGTTTGAGGAATCTAGAAAAAAATTAGAATTTTTGTCAGGTTAGGATTATAAAGCAGATTGATCTCACCTTTGTGAGCCCCTGAAAATAATCCAGCATCCAAAAACTATACTTCCCTTTTAGTGCTTCCTCATTTAAAGTTGTTTTTTTTGCCTTCCCTCCCCCCACCCTTATTAACCATTTTGTCTCAAGGTTTATTGTTATTACTTGTGATTTTAAAAAGATTACTTGTGTGGTTTATACAAAGTTCAGGGTTTTATTGGTGGTGGTGTTGGGGAGATTAATAAATCTCCATATAAGTGATTCTATCAAATCAAAGTTTGGTCCTAGACTCACTGAAAGTTTGCATCCCAGCTTCACTTATGAACAGTGTGACCTTGGGTAAGATAGGACTTCTTCATGCCTCCTTTGTACAATGGGGATAATAGTACCCACGTCTTGGAGTTGTTAGGATTAAATGCGATAACACCAGCAAAGCATTTAGCATAATGCCTGGCACTGTTATCACCCAATATACAAGTAAAAACTGTCGTAGGGACATGCTGCTCATACCATTCCAAGGATCAGCATAGTTTTCAGCCTCAAGAGTTGCCAGTGGGATTTCAGAATTCCAGGAGAGTCACTCGGCATCATTCATGGGCAGACCTGAGGAGACGGGTTAAGTGGGGCGGGAATGAGAAATGATCACAAGACGGAGAGAAGAAAAAACAGAGGCACAGGCAGGTAGAATTTTATAGAACATTGCTCACTCCCTAAATATTGAGTTAGGTGCTGTGTTGTATCCAATAAAGAAAAGACTGTGTCTGCCATCAAGGGACTTGAAGTCTTTTGAATGAGACAGTCAAGTGAATAGAACAAGATGAGTTACGACAGAGAGGCTACAGATGATTGGAAGCACAGAGGAGCAGTCAACCTGTTACTGTGCCACAGGTCCAGCTGCTCGCTGCATGAAAGCCAAAACTTCAGCGGCAAGGTTGGTGGAAAGAAAAGCAGGTTTATTACAAAATGACAGCATTAAGGGAAGACGGTGGACTCCTTGTCACAAAGTCTGCCTTCCCACTCCTAATACTGCCAAAAGGTTTTATAGGCATGCAAGGAGAGGCAGAACAAAGAAAAAGGAGAAGTTGGCCCAGCTACTCCAGGAAAAATACTTCCCAGAGGCCAACGTGCCTCAGGGTCAGGAGCAGATCCCATATAAATGCAAAAACCTTTCCGCAGGCCCAAAGTAAACAGAACCATTGAAACTGGTGGGTATGATAGTAAATGCAAAGTAAACAGAATCATCAAGATTTGACAGGAGGGAAAAGAAGTAAAGAAAAGATTTTCAAAAAGTCCCTAGCCTAACCACTGTCAAATTGAATTACATCAGAGATTTAAAATCTCAGAATAGAAGGATAGGGTCACCTTTACAAAACCAGCTAGGGGTGGGGTTCAGAGTAACAGGTAACAGAGTGGAGTCCTTAAGGACATCTGAGAGTTAGAAGGGTACAGTTTGTGCAAAGACACGGAGGTAAGACATGCCCAGCAGAGACTGAAATTGTATAGCTGAGGTTGGAGTGTGGGGTTGAGGCACAAAATCTGCTATCCAATCAGCTTTAGGTATTTGTGGTGGACCATCTATATGAATGACACATGGAGGATGCTGTAGGGAAAAAGCAAAGCCCCTCTTCTCAGAAATATTATTTTCTGGAGGATAGATGATAAACAAATACAAAACTAAGTAAACAAATAAATGATTGAGGTAACTTCTATGATGGGAATAAACAATGGGTAAAGTGATAGAGGATGGGTGGGTGGGAACTCAATTTAGGTAAGGGTCAGGAAGACTGAGGAAGTGACATTTCAGCTGAGTGAAGGGTAAGATGGAGTTGGCAGTGCAGAGACAGGCAGATGGTCAGGCAGAGCATTTAATGTGGTGGGAAACCAATGCAAATGTCCTCAGGCTGAAGCAGTAAAGCAGATTGGCTACTACCAATTGCTCCAACCTTTGGTTAGTGAGTGCTGAAGAGCCTCAATGGGGGAAAGATTGCCCCTAGGGGAGGCAGAAAATGTCACAAGTTTGATTCAGGTGGCCCTCAATCCTGCAGACCTACAGTGTGTGGGGGCAGGGGGGGGGGACGGGGGTTCCCAAATACCAGGGGTGCCAAAAAAGTGTGTACAAGTGGACACTTTGGTCAACGTTGCTCAAGCAGTTCGCCGTAATCAGAAATGTCTGGACACTGATGGTAACCACTCTGAACACCGCTTGTAATTGCAGAAGTCAAATGTGAATTGTATATTCATCTTTTTTTGGCACTCTCTGTATTTTGTCCTGCATCTTAGCCAGATTTCAAATTCTGCCTAAAACTTAGGATTCAAACATCACCTCAAATAACTTTTCCTCCTCAGACTAACGTGGAGGTCCCAGGGCTGACAGCCTCAGTGGGCATAGCAAAGAGAATCTGTGAGAGGGTGATTTAACAGCGGCCCATACTGGTGCTTTGCACGCACCCAAGAGGGAGAAGGCCCAGAATCTGAAGATGAGTTTGTGGGCAGAGGGGATTCCACCAACATGGGCAAGAAGCACAAAAGCTACCTGCTTTTTAAGGACCTCCAAGTAGTAGGTGTCGTGCGGGGTGGCCTGCGGGAGACCCTGCTTGCTGTGCCATGTGTCATGCAGGGTGTCATGTGAGGGTCTCAGCTCCTGCTCCCTACCTAAGAACGCAGGATATGGTGAGGCCAAAAAGGAACACCCACAGAGCATAGAGAGGGGAGTCATACCACTATAGCCTCGCTGGCGGCTGGGTTGGAAACATAGGAAGCAGGAGCCACACTATCTGCAACCGCTGTCCACTTCTCTGCAATCTGCAACCCACACGCAGCTGTGCTAACTGCAGTCTGCGCTTGCCAGCCACCCTCTTCTTGCTAGCCCCCATTTTCTTCTAGCGTAGCCACAGCAAGTTATATTAATGGCCAATGGCTCACTGGTTACAGCTGATGGCCAACTACCCACAGGTGATGGCCATCCAATAACAGTTGATGGCCATTCACTACCTGAGCCAGCACCTTTCTATGTGAGGCCAAGAGCCTGGAAACTGCACTCCTGGCTCTGTCCCCACAGTAGGTATAGCTGGGGTCAGCATTAGCCTCCTCTCTTGTAATAAAGAGACAATAAAAATTGTCCAGTCTTTACTATTCCCTACAGCAATACACCTTACAGGTAGAGAAGAAGAGAAAACTTTTAAGTTCAGTCAAAGTGCTTGTTAGTCAACTAGGATTGTGGGGTCTCTGAGGGACCAGGCTTGGTTTGGTGGACGCACACCATCCAATACCGCAAAGTGCTGGACAACGTCTAGGGCTGGCGATTCTAAACTTGTAGTCCTGGGCCTTCCCAGGTCTAGGATAGACTTCAGCGGGTGCAGGGATCCCACGTGCATTTGCCTTAGGAGTGAGTCTAGAGAAGTCACTCCCAAAAGGACGTCTCCAAAAGAGCGACTGCCCTGAGGTCTCGCCCATTGCCACATTCTTATTGCTGGGAAAAACTGGGTCAGGTCTGACACCCTCTCCTCCCAAGCATGGGCAGACAGAAAAGTCTCTAAGATTCACCTAACCTCGGTTACTCCCGCCATAGTGGCCTACGCGCCAAAGCCCGTCGCCCCGCGTTTTTCGTACAGGTCGCAGAGCATTGTGGGGCTGGTAGTCCAGACAGGGGCGCAGCTTCAGGTTACCGAGGCCACAGAACTACATTTCCCAGCAAGGCCCGCGCCTGCGAAGGTCTTGTGCAAAAACGATTAGACTTCCGGAAGACCCGGGGGCGGGACTGTGGCAGAGGCTGGAGTCAGGCGTCGGGATGCAGCGTCCTGGGCCCTTCAGCACCCTCTACGGGCGGGTCCTGGCCCCACTGCCCGGGCGGGCCGGGGGCGCGGCCTCTGGTAGAGGCGGGAACAGTTGGGGCGTCCCAGGCTCCCACGTGCAGCTGCCTGGGTGCGCCCAGTCCGGGACTAGCGGCGGTGCTGGCCGAACAAACACCAGCAGCGGGAAAGCCAACAGCGTGTTCCTGGACCCCTCCACGATGTCCAAGGCCGAGGAGGCCAAGAAGCTGGCGGGCCACTTAGCAGTGAAGAACCACGTGAGGGTGAGCAGTTCAGGGGCGTGGGGCGCCTGTGCTCGGCGTGATGGGTTCGTGTTGCGCGCTCCGGCCACTGCCGGCGTTTGCCCGGTTCCTGGAAGGGCGTGGGCTGCGTGACAGGGGAGAGAGTGCGCACTTTTCCCGGGTTAGACCCCCTTGTTTCCGGCTCCTTAAAGGCCAGTTAGATGCGGGATCGATTGGAGGCGAGTCCCCTAAGTTAAGCTTTCTAAAGACTCCTTGTCTGGCCGGATAATAGTTTGCACAGTGGAGCCTGGTGTTGTCTGATGCTGAGTGGGAATGGAAGGGACTTGCCCTGAGGTTTCCTTATCAACAAATGGAAACCGACGCCTTCTGGGGCGGCTGAGAGGTCTTGTCTTCACTTTCCTGGGAAGCCGGTGGAGAGCTGTCTGAAAATTGCTTTGAAATTTCACTCCAAGGCCGTTTTAGCTTGCGCTAAAACCTCAGAGTGTGCTCACCGGAGCGAAGGGGAAAGACTGCAGCTTTAAACCTCCCTTCGACGGGTCGGGTGGATACCTGAAGTCTGGAGGATGCTGTTCTTTAGGGTTTAGGTGCGGACTTGTTTAGCTGTTACTCGGTGTGGTCGTGGCCCCACTTGTTTGTTAAGCGGTGGGTGTGATGCTGTTTGTTAGTGGAGTCTTTTTACCTGAGTGGGTTTGCTGTTGCCAGTCAACTTAATTATCTTAATTAGAGCAGTGTGGGAGCCAAGTAGAGTATCTCTGCCCTTAGGTGGAGTTTCTTTGGCTTTACTGGCTTTTTGTCTTTTCTACTTCTTAGAAAATTATATCAGAGTCTCTTTTCTGTCATGATAGTTTGTTTTTTACAGTTGATAATGCATTAGCTTGCAAAGTTATTTTGCATAGATAGATGATGTTTGCTCCCCAAGCAGCCTGGTTAAGTGTGAGGGGCCCATGTGGTAAACTGTTTCAGCATGTTCTGTAGGAAGGACTGGCCAAAGACCCTATTAAATCCGGAGTGTGACTCCTGTTACAGTGCCCTTCCACCATTTGCACGGCCGCCCTGTTCTGGCTTGTTCCAAGTCTGCTTAGCAATAAGACTTTCTGTGGGAATTCACAGAGATAACGTAAAATGTGTAATCCAGATCTACTTTTGGGATTCAGTGCCTCAACTGCAAGATTGGGATAGTAAACTGAATCTGGGGACAGAGTCCCAGAGAGCAGTTTCCCGGCTCTCGGCCTTATGTGGAAAGGTGCTGGCTGGGTTATTAGATGGCCATCAGCTGTGACTAGTTGGCCACTGATATAACTACCGTGGCTGACCTAACAAGCGCGGATTGCAGTTAGCGAGGGGTGGGTTGGTTGGCAGAGAAGTGTATGGCAGATTGCGGATCGTGTGGGTCCTGCTTCCTGTGGTTCCAACCCAGCCGCCAGCGAGAATATAGTGGTATGACTCCCCTATCTATGGCTCCGTGGGTGTTTCTTTTTGGCCTCACCATATCCTGCGTCCTTGTGCGGGGAGCGGGACCAGAGACCCTGCATGACACTCAAAATTTCAAAGTGCCTGGATACAGTGAATGGACAGGTAAATGAAATCGATACAATTAGAAAAACCTCATATCTTAGTTTTCCTATTAACCTAGTGTCATGCAGGGTCTCAGCTCCTGCTCCCAGCCCCCACAGAGTCATAGATAGGGGAGTCATACCACTATAGTCTCGCTGGCGGCTGGTCGAGACACAGGAGGTAGGATCCACACGATCCACAACCCGCCATCCATGCTTGCTAATAACCCCACTTGCTAGCCACAGTCCACACTTGCTAACCATGCTTGCTAACCGTGTCATCCGCAATCCGCAGTCCGTTTGCCAACTAACCAGTCCCCTAGCCTAGCCACAGCAATTATATTAGTGGCCAGTGGCTAACTGGTTATAGCTGATGGCCATCGGAGCCAGCATCTTTCCATGTGAGGTCGAGAGCCTGGAAACTCTCTGGGACTCCATCCCTATACCTAGTTACATTAATATTTGGTGTCACATGTATCCTTAACTTTTGTTTTATAATTATGTGTTTGGTTAAATAAAAATCTGCAAGCCCCCCACCACAGGCTAGAGCCTCAAAACACTGGATTGCAGCCACATTATTCCATGAAGTTACCAGGTGATCCCGAGGAGATCTCTATTGGCCTTTTGGGGCACCTCACCCCAATCTCAGTTGCACCCACTTTCCCTACCAAACTTCTTTCCTGAGATGCCAGCACTATTTGAAGTTTGTGTTTATTACTCGTTAGCATTGATTTATTCATATAGTATGTTGGCCAGGTATTTAGTGAGTGCCTAGCAGTGTCAGGCCATTGGTGTGGTTGCCAAAAATGTGGCCAAAGGTAAGAGTGGGAGGAGAGTCAGGTCCGATACTTTGTAAGCAGGATGACTAATTCAAACCCACACATTTATTGAGCATATTCATGTACTTAATTGTCAAGGCTTATTTAGCTGCCCTCTCCAAGGGGTATCCTTTGCCCCGTCTAAGGCCATGTTTTCCTCTAGCACTTTGTGACTTGAAATTGTTTACTCACTTGTGTAAGTGTATAGAGGTAGGTTATATGCTGGGTCCTGTTGCTCCGTCTTTGGAATGTTCTTAGAGCTGACCCCTCCCTTTGACCTACCAACTTTCCCAGTTTAGGCTGTTCCCAGGGCCAGAGGAGAGTAGTTGCTTTTATCTTGTCCCCTCTGTCGCCCTCCCAGGTGGTGCATTATCATCTTCTGATGCTCTCCTGTTCTTGTCACAGTGGCCCTCTGGTGGCCTCATCCTAAACTCTGCATAACACACACACTTGGAGCATCTCTTGCAAGCTCGGTACTAAGCCCTGTGGAGAGGACATGCGGATAAGAGGCTCTGGTTCCTGTCCCTAAGCCCACAGTCTTGTTTCCTTTTGTGCTCCCTTCTCCGCCTTGTACCAGAAATTCGGAAAAGTCAGGCTACTGGCATATAGTGCGTGTTTTAACATCACAACCCTCCACCTAGAATGCTCTTTCTTGTCCTCTGCCTTTACCTGTTAAACTTATGTATGTCCTTCAGGGTTTGGTTTAAAGGCTATTTCTTCCTTTCAGTTTTCCT
Organism: Rhinolophus sinicus; assembly: GCF_036562045.2. NCBI lineage: Eukaryota > Metazoa > Chordata > Mammalia > Chiroptera > Rhinolophidae > Rhinolophus > Rhinolophus sinicus. The sequence continues at coordinate 63,918,713 of NC_133755.1, read as the reverse complement.
TAGCCTCATAAGGGGAGGACAAATTCTCTTCAATTCTGCAGCATTTTATACCTCTTCAGCCCCTTGTGCAGGTGTCTTAGGTTCTAATCATCTCTGTGTGTGTCTCTCCCAGCCTCCCAAGGGTAAGCTCCTGGAGAATAGTTTAACTTTCACTTCATTCAGTGTTGGTCAAAGTAGGGCCCACCTAGTAAATGTTCAATGAATTGGGTGCAATGTGGATGCAAATATGGAGGTTCTGGGATTATTGGGTTGGAGCCCTGGGGTGTAGGTCCAGTTCCTTAGCCCATTGAGGTTCAAGTGTGGTAACCACTTGAAGTATTTCCAAGGTTACCCCACTGGACGAGGTGAGTGAAGTTCTGATGTTGCACATATGACACATGTGACATGTGGTTTAGTATTGCCCATTAGGAGGGCCTCCTCTGCCCCCACAGCCAGCTTGGCAGCCTTCTGCTGTTGGGCCACCTCATAGTCAGCCTTTGGCCACCTCTGTTTGGCTTTCGCTAGGATGCTGATTCCCGGGCCAGTCATTTAATTCCAGGAATAAATCACATGGTTGAAGAGCTTTGGGCCTGGCAGTTCCCTGCGATTCTTGGGCTCCAACAAAAGCCAAGGGAGGTGCTTTGCACAGAGCTTGTCTGACTCACTCTCGTTCATCTGTGTGTCACCTGCCTGCTGGGTGACATGAGTGCATGGCTGAACGTGGTAATGAGGAATCTGACAGTTAAGTTTATGTATCGCTAGAGCTCCCCGCGTCAGGTGAGGTCAGCCTACCTAGGCATTGATAAGTCAGGATCCTTATTTTCTCGTTACTTGAAGATTTGCATTTTCTGATATTCAGCTATTTTGCGTGTTTTTTGTTGTGAAGTACCATTTACTGGTCTTGAAGACCTTGCTGTTGAGAGGTTTCCCAGGGAGCTAAGTGCCGATGCATTGCCTTCCTGACGGTATCATCACAGGTGGAGTCCTGACCGAGCACAAGCTCTGTTGTAAGGCCCCGTGGTGTGTTTGGTGACTTGGGAATGATGAGCTGGTAAGTGATTTCCATCAGGTCAGGCATACAGAGCCTGGGGCGAAGCCCCTGCAGGTAGGAGAGGCCCAACTGGGCAGGGACATTAGCATTTGAATTTTTTTTTCAAGGTGACTCCATCTACCTGTTGGTCCTTCTTTCTAGTCTTTTCTAGTTTGTGATGCTGTCTCATTTTGAGGAGGGGTGGGCAGGGGCTAGCCTTGGGTATTCCTCTGGCCTTGTGTGGGGAGTGAGGGGTGTTGGCTGTAGCCCTCAGTTTGTCCTGAGGGGCCTCCAGAACTTTTTTTTCCTCCTACATAGAAAGTTTCACTATGGACTTCCCTTGCCAAATGAGTTCATAATCAGTTGCTACAACTCTTGAGACATTTGAAATGAAATGATGTTTCAGCAAATTGAATTTCCTGAGTGAAGTTGCTTATTCAAAGTGAGGCTGTGTAGAGGGATAATTGATATTGTTAAAAGGTGATTTAAAAAAAGTAAAATCATGACACATACCTATGTAAACACATATCAAAGACTTTATTTAACTCATTAAATTAAAGAAGGAACTGGAAAAGATGTTATAGCCTGTTCACAGGAAAAATCAAAGAACCATAAATTTATATGCAGTCCAAAAAATGTGAAAATAGATGTCCAAAATCTATAGGGTAATAATCAGCTGGAGCTCACAACATACAATTCATTTACATTTCTGTGGACAAGAATTATTTGGTTAGTAGTTTTCTGCAGGCTCGAGTCTGTCTCTACAGAGTTGTAAAGTGGCCCAAGGCAAAGGCACACACCTGTAGGACCAGGTAATACAGTACCTGTGGACTCCAGCATCCCATGGAATGGGCATCAGTCACGTCTCTTGCTCATTTCTAAGTCTCCACGTTTTCCTTACAGTGTCAAGTTCATCTCTGAAGTGGGGATGATGGGTCTTGAAGTCACAAGGGGTGACTGTGAAATTTGACTTCTATTAACATTTATAAATCTTCTTGGAAGGTGCTGAGTAAATGGTAGCTGCTGCTTTGGTGTTGAGCTGTTTGGCCGTAGCCTGGCAGCAGAGCGCTCCCAGGAAGTTGCTTAGTAACAGCTCCACGTTAGTTCCTGAGTGCTCGCACCCGGACCTTGTGCTGTTTGTGGTCTAACTGCCCTCGGCTGGGCCCCTACTCTGCTCCTGGCTTCCTCGTAGGTACTTGCCCCCTTTCCTAATAGGCAGGCTCAGTAGCGCGATGCCTGTTTCTTGTCCTCTGTGCTCAGAAGTGCTGTAGATCCGTATGTTCTGTTGCAGGTGAAGACTTTTTCTCATGTCCTAACTAGCCTTTGCCCTCTTCCCTTAGTCTCTGAGGCAGGCTTATGCGAAATGGGGACTCGTTGGTATAACTAGACAGGTGCTGATGTAATTTGCTATTTTGAGGTTACTTCAGACCTGCCTCTCATCTGCTGACCTTGGGGGAGCTCTAGATAGTGGGCTTGATATGTCCCTCCTAGGTTAGGTTGCCTGTGGTCACACCAACATGAAGGTGCCATGGGCAGTCCCCTGCCATCTAGATGTTAAGCATTTGTGAAAAAGCACTGAAGCCAGAAGCCTCTGCTTTCTGTTCTTGGGCACACCTACGCTCTATTGTTTTTCTCAGAGCCTTTCCTTTCTGAGGGGGAGGGGGGCGCCCAGGGGTTGGTTGGGGACCTTTCAGTGCTCATGTGCAGGCCATTTTTGGGAGGCTGATTAACTTGCTGTTTGTTGTAAGCGAGCCAAGCCTTTGTCTGATAGGATGTAGCGAGTATTAAATATTAGACAACAGGCCCCAGATAGTCACTTATGCTAAGCCCCATGTCACCAAACCCAGACTTGACTTAATTACAGTTTTGAATCGCCCAGAAATGGAATCTTAAACCAGTCACTCAGGAATCCCCTGATCAGTACTAGTCAGGTCATCTGCCTGATGGACCCTGCCGTCCCGTGAGGGAAAGTAACCTGTAATAACTGACCTGCTTTTTTTTTTTTTTTTTGTCTAGTTGACTTCCTTGTTTCTGTTCCCTCCTGGCTATAAAAGTCTCATTTTGTACAGTTCCTTGGAGCCCCTTTCTATCTGCTAGATTGGATGCTGTCCAATTTGAATCAATCTTTACTCAGATAAACTCGTAACATTTTTGATACATCTCACTTTATCTTTTTAGCAGGAGGAAATGGCGATGTCTGTGTCAGAGATGAGAGGAGGGCTGTGCTGATAAATTGCCGCTGGTGCTGTAGTCAAGTACAGCTCTGACGTTCAGTGCTCATGTTTCTGTAAAGTGCGCCCAGTCCCTGCCTTGCACCCAAGTTGATAAATTAATGTTGATAATAATTTTATAGCTCTAGGAAGTGGGCTGAAGAGGGAATAAAATATGGTATTAATAAGTTTTCTTTTCTCTTCCCCCTCCCCCCTTTTTGGCAGAATAACCAAGTGCTGGGGATTGGAAGTGGTTCTACAATTGTCCACGCTGTGCAGCAGATCGGTATGTTCTTGGGCTGTCTGCTGCATGTTTTGTGTGGGGTGATGGGGGCGGGGAGGTCGAAGGTGGAGGAAGTGGGGCACAGGTGTGGCACCTGCCCTGCTTGGCTCCAGCAGTGGAGCTGGGAAGGGGCTGTTTGGGGAGCTAATCGTCATCAGTGGTCGTGTGTGCGTGTGTGTCTGTGTATGGATGTTCGTTTGCAGGGACACTGAGGCAGGCCCTCTGAAGCCTGTAGGTTCCCACCAATCTCAGGCAAATGAATCAAGGTCAGTACAGGCTTGACCCTGGAGTGAATGTGTTAATGGCTGGTCACCATAGGGTGTCTGTGCTTCCGAAAGGCTCAGGAATTAGCCTCTGTGGCTGCTCAACAGGTTTCACTGCCCTGCTCTTGTTTGTAAGAACAAAGCCTGGGGGAGAGGCTTGCCTGAGTGCTGACCTCTAATAGTTGCCAGGGGGTATTGCTTGCGAGACAAAGTCCAGCAACGCTTTGTCTGTAAGGAGTGGTTGTGCTGCTGGTGTGATGGCTTCTGGAAGCCTTCTCATTAGCCCAGCAGGGGCTTTAGTGTTGCACACCTTTCTGCCTCAGTGCTGAGTGTGTGCAGGATTTTAAGGCACAGGAATCACTGTGGATTTCATAGTAGTGGCATGTAAACCTCACAAGAGGTATACCCAGTGATTAAAAAGACTTAAAACTTTAACGAGACAGTGTTTTCCTTAAGACTTTTTTAAAAATCAAGTTTCCCCAAAAGATACCAATCAAAAATGAATCAATAAACCCTCTTTAACAACACTCTGTGGTCTACAAATGATTATATATTTTTGCTAAATGTAAAAGTTGAGTTCTGGCTTTTCCCTGTAAATGGCAACATAGGTAAGTAGTCAAGACTGTGAAGCTAGACTGCCTGGGATCATATTCCAGGCCTGCCACTTGTTAGACGTATAACTACCCAGTTACCTTCCCTCTCTGTGGCTCAGTTTCCTCATCTGTAAAATGGGGATAATAATTGTAACTCACTTTTGTGTTGTTAGGATTAAAGGAGTTCATATGCACAAAGCTCTTTGAATATTGCCAGGCACATCATGACAGCAAACACCGACGTCGTTCTTTCTGTAGTTACTTCCTCAGGCTTGCTGGTGTGGCTGTCTTGTGATGTGTGACATGTGTTCACCAACTTTTCACCAAGGGTGGGGACACAAAATGACAGGCAGCTGTCAGTGGCAGGTAGACCTTTCCTTTTCTGTTGGATTTGACCAAATGTGTACGTAACAAGAAAAATAAAGTGAGGACAGTGAAAATCCACCAAACACAGCTTTTATCTCCACAGCTGAAAAAGTGAAAGAAGAGAATCTGAAACTCGTCTGTATTCCCACTTCCTTCCAGGTATGTCCTGCTTTCCTTTCTGTGTCTTGGCAGTTGCTGCTGAATCTTCTGGGTCCTTGAGGACATGGAGGCGTGCGGCTCTGGGTTGTGTACCAGGTTATTCTAGGCGAGAGAGCCAGGAGCGAGCCAGGAGCAGGAGAATGGTTTATTTACTGAGGATTGCTCCTCAGAAGTGTGGGTTTGCATTTATGCGTGGTCATTCATTTAGCCACTCGTGAATATTTCAGTGTATCTTGCATTAGGCACGATGGGGTATGTAGAGATGAATGCCCACATGGTCTTTATCCTCAAGCAACATTATTTCCATTTATAGATGAAAACATTGAGGTAAAGGGCATTGAGTGATGTGTTAGTAATGCCAGTACAAACCATAAAATAGTAGGGCTGGTGGAGGAAAGCCGTGGAGCCAGTTAAATACAGGGAAACATAAGTGAAGAGTGGACTTCGGGAAGGGAAGGAAGAGAGATGCCTAGAGAGAGCCCTCCTGTCCGTCGCGTGGCCATTGTGGAGAAGGGTGTGTGTGTGAGCGGTGGTGCTGTGAACCAGGGAACGGTTGGAATCGCGGGTAGTTGGGGCTGCTGTAACTCTGTGGACTTACTTTTGGGCCGCGAGCTGTTAGGAAACTTCCAGTCCTGGAGGCTGGGCACTGGCAGCCTGCAGGCAGCTGTGGTGAAGGGGGAGCCGTCACGGGCCTGACAGGTTTCTTCTGAGCCTGTCAGAGTAGGGCGCGGAGGAGGGATTCCAGGTAGACAGGAAGTTAAGTAGCGCATGCTGCCAGAGTTTCCTTGACGTGAAATCTCTTGGGGACCCCCAGCAAGGTCGGTGGGCACCCAGGGCACCCAGGGGACTGAAAACAATACCATAATTCCTACTTCCGGCCAGAAAATGAGTGGTTGTACCTTGCCTCTTTGCCTTGGAAGTCCTGCTGTCCTGAGGCGATGCTTTTAAAATCTGGGTTTTCTATGGTTGTGTGGGTTTTCTTGGTCTTTTGAAAAGCAAAGTGTCTCATTTTTCCAAGTGACCTGATCATCTAGTATTTTTGTTTCTTATTTAATAAATTATTTTATATTTGTGTCTATTTTTAATTAAAGCTATACAGTCATATGCCACATAATGACGGGCCGCGTATACGACAGTGGTCACATAAGATGATAATAGAGCTGAAAAATTCCTGTCGCCTAGTGAGATTGTAGCCATCGTAACGTCAGCACAATGCATTACTCACATGTTTGTGGTGCTTTTAGTTTTATGAAAGCATAGCACATACAATTGCAGTAGTAGCAATACCATCTAGGTTTGGGTAAGTGCTCTCTCTGATGTGCTACAGCGATGAAATCTCCTAACACATGTCTCAGAATATTTAAATGACACATGACTATACATACACATGGATTGAAAAATCAAATAATTCAAGTCTTTTTATTAAACAAAACAAAACAAAAAAGCAACACTCCACTTAGCCCCCACCCAAGACCACCACCATTTCTTGCTCTTTAGATGGACATACTTTTAAACTCCTTTAGCTGATCCGGAGTACCTCAAAATGACATACTTTTCTTGGTATTTAATTTTTTTTCAACGTTAGGTAATAATTCTGCCCTGAATGGATGAATGCAAGATAGCGTTTGGTTATCTTTGAGCTCCTTGGTCTCACGGTTCTCACACACCCTTCTCTCCCAGTCTTCCAGTAGTGTTACATTTTGGTGAGGCTGTACTCAGTGTTTGCAGAATTGTGACCATCCAAACTACAGCTGAACTGTGTAGTGTGCTGCGATTACTCCTCCGTACCTGCTCATTGTTTTCTTTTCCCAGAAGTTAAGTAAATGTTGCCTTTGTTTTTCCATTTGCTTGGTTGTCTGTACTCTTTACTAATTCAACTCCAAACTCTTACCTGGATGGGACAATCTCACCCCCTCCCGACGCGGTGGGTATTCCACTCCCTCAATTTCAGCTTCTCGGCCAGGTCTCTCTGGGTGGTTGGGGTTGGACGTGCTGCAGGAGCTGCACTCTCGGCTGTTGTCTGGGGTCTCCCTTCGCAGCCAGGAAACGCCCTTCTCTTCCTCCTGTGTTGGATCGGCCTGATTCTTGGTCCGGTTCCTCCTCACTCCTCCCCCACACGCTTTTGTTTTCTTCAGTTTTGGTAAAGCACATACTCTAGGTAGCTCAAGTGCAGGGGCTGCCAATTTGTTGACACTTTGGGTGTCTGAAAATGTCTTTATTCCAGCCTCTTCTTGAAGTCAGTTACTTGATTCAGTAGAGAATTCTATGTTAAATAATTTCTTGGAATTTTGAAGGCATTTCTCTGTTGTTTTCTGGTTTTTCAGTCTGTAGTCGAGGATCTTAAAGCTGTTCTGATTCTTGATCCTCTATGAAACCTATTTTTTTATTCCCTCTGAAACCTGATACCCTTGTATTATCTTTTCTTTGTCTCCAGCCTTCTGAAATTTCACCATGTGTGTCTTGGTGTGGCTTTGTTTTGTCCTCTGAGCTGCACACTTTCATTCTGCAAACTCGCACTCTTCAATTATGGGGATTTTTTTTCATACTAATTCTTTTGATTTTCTTTCCTCTGTTTTCTCTGGTCTTTCTTTCTAAGACCCTTGTGTGCTTGGTGCTTGTGGACTGTTTTGTCCTTCTGTCTTTTCAGCTTTGTCTTTTTCTAACCCTTCTACTGAGCGTCCTTTGCTCTCATATGTTTAATTTCAAACAGGAACTTTTTTTTGTTCTCTGAAAATTTTGGGTTTTTTGTTTGTTTTTTTGTCCTTATGGGTTCAATTTTTTCAAATTCATATCTTAGCTCCCTGAGGATGTCAATGATAATTTTTTTTTTTAAGATTTCTCCTCCTTATATATCTGTTTCCTCTAAGTTTTTTATACTTTGTTGGAGGTATAATTTACATACAGTAAAACTTACCCTTTTTAGTATATAATTCTGAGTTTTGACAAACATGGTCATGTAGCAACCAGCACAGTCAAAATATTGTTAGATTACTTCGGTCTTTTTAAAATTATATTCCTGCTTATTCTGGCATTCCTTAGCTGTCTGCTCATTTTGAAGATGGGTGGGCTAAGAAGCTGAATGGAAACGAGCTCTCAGGGTGAGGGTGGTCTTTGCTCAAAGCTTATTTGCCAAGCCCTTATCTCGAGGTACTCCTGAACTCCTGATGTCAGATCGTTTGTCTTTCCTTGGGCTGGTCAGATTTCCCAGAGAAGACTGCCCAGTTCCCTCTTGGGAGGCTATGCGTGGCTGCCCTGTCCTGGGAGCCAAGTAGGTAAGAAGGCTAGAAGACATCTGTCGTTGTTCTGGATATAAACTTGCTCTTAATTCCCGTTTTCAGTGTAGTACTCGTGGTAAATGAAAAAGAAGTGGCCACAGCATTTTGCAGAATCTCTCTGACTGTGACTGTTGACTTGTTTGTCAATGGAGTGTGACTAAATGGTATTCCAGCAGAGGCTTAAAAAGTGCTTCTGCACTGGGGCTTGGCCGCTCTCACTGCTGAAACCATTCTGCCACCCTGTGAACAAGCCCGGTGAGTGGCTGAGTGGGCCCAGGCATGTGAGTGAGGCCATTCTACACCACCCAGCCCAGACCAGAAACTTCCAGTCAGTCCAGGGAAATCATGAGAATTAATAAATATTTGCTCTTTTAAGCTCCTGAGTTTTTGAGTAGCTGCTACACAGCGAAAGCTTACTTTTGGAGTATTCCCTGTCTTCAGCTGTGCCTGGCAGCCCAGCCCATGTTTATTCTCCGCTTTGGGAGTAGCAGAGAAGGACATGGAGGTATAACAAGTTCTTAAATAGCCTTTCAACCAGCCTTCCCTTTTTTACCCCCACCGTCATGCCGGCTTCCTGAAGTGCACAATGCCTTTGAGTCCTGAACCTTTTGGGAAGTTCTCTGCTGTTTTTCTGTTTGCTTCTTGGCTTTTCTCAATACTGGCTTAGGCTCTTTTATTTCTGCATTTACCATTGTGCATTAGTGGTCCAGCTTTTAAAAGTTGGTTGCTGTTTTCTCCTTTTTCTGGTTTATGCCTTTAAGAAGAATTCCTTTGTTCCGTTTTTAGAGCGGTTTGGGGAAGGAGCTGAGCTAAATACAGGTGTTCATATTGCTATTTGTATTTGGAAATTTGACCCTTCTGTTTTTAAGATAGCATTATCTTTGTTAACCACCTAAGGTTTACGGTGGTAATTAACTACAGTGTCCCCAGACGGGAAAGTACTGGCTGATTCCAGTTAATTAGGTGGAAGAGTCCACAGTTCACAAGGCTTTTAAACATTCACTTGTTCAGTTACTTTTTTGTGTTTGTTTTCTTCCCCCCTCAAACCCAAACTTATTTTGTGTTAAGTTTAGCCAGATTCAATCTCCTGAATAATTGAAAGGAAATCAAACTATTTCGTGCCCTGTGTTTTAAACAAGTAAACTTATAGGGATTTAAAGGATTGGTATAGATTTTCATTTTAAAGTTAGGCTTGGGGAAGAGGGGAAAAAAAATTGAAGGTCAGATCTGGTCTAAGCCCCAGAGAGTTGTTTGTTGTTCCCACTGGCCTTCAGGTGGTAGAAGGGAAAAATGTTTTCAAATTTTATTGTAAAATTTATGAAAAACAGAAGGACTGCCAGCCCGACACATGCCACCATCCTTAATCACAGGGGGCATTTGGGGGCGCCAGCTGTGGGAGTGCAGTGAGAAGGCGTCACTTCCTGTCTTTGTCACAAGCACAAGCTAATCATTAGCCTTTCTGCTCCCTGCACTTCCTTTGGAGAGCGGAAGGGGTGTTTGCTCTACACCCTCAGGGGAGCCCCAGCTTGTGAGCTTGGAGTGTCTGGTGTCCAGTAGATGCTGATCCCAGTTGAGCTCTCGAGGCCCCGTTCTTGCCCACTGAGCCAGTGATGGGTGGATGTCCCCGTAGGGCTGTCGTGTTGAATTCAGTGTGTTAGTTTCCTGGGGCTGCCCAAACACGGAACCACATGCTGAGTGGTGACGTTTATTGTCTCCCAGTTCTGGAGGCTAGTAGTCCGAGCTCAAGGACTTGGCAGGATTGGTTCCTTTGGAGGCTGTGAGGGAGAATGTGTTCTGTGCCACCCGCCCAGTTTCCGGTGGTTTGCTGGCAGTCTCAGGTTGCTTGGCTTGTAGGCGCATCACTCTGCTTTCTGCCTTCGTGTTCACATGGCCCTCTCCTGTGTGCGGCTGTGTCCACATTTCCCTTTACAAGGGCGCCAGTCATTGGATTAGGGCTCACTCTGATGATTTCATTTTAACTTGATTATCTCTCTGAAGACTATCTCCAAATAAGGTCACGCTAAGGTCCTGGGGGTTAGAACTTCTACACTTTTTAGGGAAACACAGTTCAAGCCCTAACAGGAAGGGTGGACTCATGCCATTTGTGAGTATGACTTCACTGGGTGTGTAGGGGCTCTGTGGGGTACCAGGAGTATGAAAATGTGCTCTCATCCTCTGATCACAGCCTGGATAGCCAGTGGGACACCCCCACTAAACAGCATTGTCAAGTGGTGCTTGGAGCTTAAGAAGTGTTCAATTTAAATGGTATATTTATATAGGACTTTTTCCATAGGAATCATGATAGAACAGTTTCCTGACATCCACTTTTCATGTAATATATTCCAATAGTTTAGTACTGTTTCTAAAGTATATAAAATTAATAGGAAATCATAGTACATCACACAGTTTTATTTGCATGGTAGGATATCATACTAAACTATGTGCAGTTCTTACTATTTTTCTAACACCATCTATATTAGATATTTGTTGCTGTGGAACAAGTTTCAAACAACAAACATTTATTATTTCATCATTTCCAAGAGTCAGGAATCTGGAATGCTTTCGTTGGGTAGTTCTGGCATTGGGTCTCTCCTGAGGTTGCCGTTAAGCTGTTGGTCGGGGCTGCAGTCATTTCAAGACTCAGCGTGGCCGAAGGACCTGCTTTCCAGCTCAGTCATGTGTGTGTTTGCGGACCTCAGTTCCTCACAGGTAGAGGGCCTGTGCCCAGGCCTGTCTCAGTGTCTTCAGGACAAAGCAGCTGGTTTCCCCCAGAGTGTGTGGTAAGAGAGGGAAGGATGCTGGAGCGTGCCATACCCTTCACCCCTACCCCCGGGGCATTCCATGTAACTTGAAGTGTTGTGCCATCTCCCCTGCTGTGTGCCATTGGTCACAACAGACCAGCCCTGGGACATTGTGGGTAGGGGTTTCCCAAAGGCATGAATACCGAGAGGAGGGGATCATTGGGGTCATCTCGGAGGCTGCCTTCCAGCTCTTCCCAATGTTTTTATAGCCTCAAGTTCCGGAATTAGGGTGGTTTCTCCAGTACCACTTTTGGAGAAATATTGGCACTTCGAAATAATCCCTTTATTGTGGAAAATTTCAAACTTCAAAAAGGATAAAGAACAATGTAATGAACTTCCACGTACCTGTCACCCAGTTTGAACAATTGTTAATTCACAATTCACGGCCAGTTTTGTTTCATCTGCACCCTATTCGCCTCTACCTTGGTTATTTTGAAACAAAGCCCAGTCATACAATTTCATTGTATATAGTTTATTATGTCTCTCTGAAAAATAGGAAACTTGTAAACATCTCAACAATACTGAAAAATGTAACAATAATCTTTAACAGCATCAAGTAAAAATGTAGGGTTCAATTTTCCCCTCTTGTCTTACCCTTTAAAATATTTTTTACAGTTTGTTTGAATCAGGATCCAAGTAAAGACCATATAATACAGATTCCAAAGTCTTTGTATTTTATTCTTAGTGGTTTAGGATTTGGGATTTGAAGATTGACTTTGGTCATGTCATCCATCCCCATCTCTATAGATGAGAAAACTTGCCTCAGGGGTCACAATCTTCACTTAAGATTAGAACCCAGACCTTCTCATTCTTAATCTCAGGAGCTTTTCACTGTAAGCAGAAGACATTTGCAAGACATGCCTTTGAGAAAAGTTTCCATCCTTTGGTTCCTCTGCATCTGGTAAACAAAGAGACAAACATAAATCCTCGTCATATGCACTTGGGTGGTGAAGGTTCATTTTTTAATTCCATCTCTGAACCCTGCTCAGGGCCAGGTGGTGGTCGTAACCCCTGCTCTCACCTATGGTCAGCCACGTGGCAGGCATGTCTATAAAGGCAGTGGTGCTGACTTTTTCCACAAACACCCTAAATCTTTCCCAGTCTGGTGTTCTCAATTTGCCAAGCTCCTCACTTAGCTGTTCCCCAAATCCTCCTGTATATATACTTTTCTGAGTGTAAACCATGTTTCCCCGAAAATAAGACCTAATCGGAAAATAAGCCCTAGCCTGATTTTTAATAAGACATCCACAGAAAGTAAGCCCCAAAGCGTCTTTAGGAGCAAAACTTAATATAAGACCAGGTCTTATTTTCTGGGAAACACAGTATATGTTCTACTTATTTTTACTCCATAGTATAGCTTGGAAATCACTCCGTAACAATTCATAGTGATCTTCCTCAGTCTTTTTTCACACTGTTACGTTGTTTTAAAAAACTTTTCTAGTGGTAGATTTGGTTCTCATTTTATGAAGTTTTTTTTTAAACACTGTATTACCAGGAGCTTTAGGAGGCCGTGGCATTATCTTAAAGAGCAAGTCCTGGAGAGAAGCTCTTAGCTGAACATGGGAACTGAGTCTTCACTGTGGGCTGTTTGCCGCCTTCTGGCTCCCAGGATGACTTAACTTCCCTTTTACCTTTCAAGGGCCTAGATCTCCTACCGCTTGGTGAGCACGTTGGGATTTGGGAGCGAGCCTTGGTCAGGACTCAGTGTGACACTTAAATCCAAGAGAATTCTGAAAGTCCTTGCCAGTGCTCAGGGTAAATGATTAGGGGTGCTTTCTCCTGTCCTCCGTAGGCCCGTCAGCTCATCCTGAAGTACGGCTTAACGCTCAGTGACCTGGACCAACACCCAGAGGTAAGAGAGTCCGGCTGCTCTGTCTTTCTCCTTTTTTAAGGCTTTCAGTTGTTCACGGGCTCTGGATATCTTGTCAAGTCGAGGAGAAAGGTTAGTTAATCATATTAGCTTTCTTCCTGAGATCTTAAGTATTAATCCTGGCTGAGGTCACAAGTGGAGAGGTGGTTGGTTTCCAGTACATTCCCTGTGGTTTAACCATGAGGGCTCAAGTTGAGTGAAGGGGGATTGGACGAGCCCAGGGCTGTACCCAGGGCCTCCATTGGTTCTTGGACAGAGGAAGGAGAGTGAGCCCCTGGAGTTTACCACCCAGTAGAGAAAAGAAGTAATCATCGGAGGCAGCTGTGGACATCTGAAGACAGATTAATATGAAATTTTATGGTAAAGATGCTTAAACACATGGGCATCCAGAGGAGACTGAAGTTGATGAGGGTGAGTCGCATGCTCCTAGCTAGCATTTGCTGAGCCCTTACTGCACCCCAGGGGTGCGCTTAGAGCAGTACCTGTGGTAAACTACTTAATCTCCAGTGGTGTTAGGGCGGGTACCATTGCTATCCCATTTTACAGATGTGAAAAAGGCACAGAGAGGGCAAGCCACTTGCCTAAGGCTTTTTGTAAGTGGCAGAGCCTCGGTATGAATCGGGTGTTTCTAGCTCTAGAGTGACGCTACTTGGAAGGGTTTTGTGGGAAGAGGTCATGTTGGAGCGGAGCTGTGGAGGCTGGGTGGTAAGGGCAGGAGAGAACATTCCAAAGGGGTAGATGGGAACCACAGGAGCAGTTCCAGGCAGGCACATGGGTATATGTGGACAGTACCTAGACTGGCTCGGTGATTATGACTGGATAGTGGAATGCGTTGGTGCCATGGGATACAGGGGAGATGGCAAGGCTGGACTGGAAGCGGGGGGTGGGGTTATAGCAGCTCCAAAACCAGGCTGGTGGTTGGGGCTAGATGGTGGTCTAGTAACCTAGTCGTCATGGTACACGTGGGCCTGAGCGGGGTTACTAAGAACCATGGGAAGGGCTCTTTAGGAGAATTCTGTGGGCAGAATCAGGAGAGTGGCTTGGGATGAAGGTGGGCCTGCCACCCTGACAAGAAGGGTTGCCATCTTCCAGGCACTGGAGAGTTGCCAAGTCGAAGCCTGGCCATGGGGTTAGTGGAGGGCAGAGGAGGAGCAATCCAGGCTGCAACTTCAGGTAAAGGGCAGATGTGTAAGAGGACCCAGGGTCCCCCACGCCAGCCACGCCAAGCAGCTTCTGCTTGAACTTAATTTGCACCCTGAGTACTGCTATTTTAAAAATCCATACTTGAAGCTCCCATGTCCATACAGAGTACCAGGAGTGATGAGAAATACATAGCTTCCATGATTTCGAATTTTGAAAGATGAATGAACTGATTTGTCACTTGACCCCTTTTGGGGTGACGGTGGAGCTTCCTAATAATAAGAGTGAGCAATCCCAGACAGATACTGTCATGGGATCATAGCAGGGGTGCCTCAGACAATGTCCAATTCCAGATCACATCAAATGTGTGTCAACTTTATAACTCTTAATGGGTTCTTCTCTGTCTGCTCAAAATTGCCTGTTTTTGCCACATGAGCATAGAGGCTTCAGAATCTGCGTTTTTCAGCCTTTTTTTCTATTGCTTCCCCTCTTTCTCCCCATGACATTTTAATACCACAGGTATACTGTGTATCCATTTCTGTACTTGGGGGTGATGTCACCCACATTGAGATTGTATGATCTCAGTAATTCCAGCTTGTGCACAGAGAAGGCCGTCAGTGAGAAAGGGAGTGTAAGAGCTGGACCCCGGCGTGGTTCCCAGGTCCCGCGTTTGTTTCCGGGTGACTCGAGTGGTACAGGTGAACGTCTCAGAGCTTCGGTTTCTTGATTGGTTAGAGGCGAGTAAACGTGCCTGGCTAATAGGGCTGCCAAGGCTCGGTGAGCTGTTGTGTGTTCCGGCTTTGCGCAGCGCCTCCGCGCCAAAGGCTCTGACGTGTTTGCGTCTTTCCTCCCCCCTCCGACGACGCAGATCGACCTCGCCATCGACGGTGCTGATGAAGTCGATGCTGACCTCAATCTCATCAAGGGCGGTGGGTGAGTGTCCGGAGACTTTCTCGCTAAAGAGTGTCTGCCGGGGAATCCTTAGCAGAGCACAATGGATTATGGAATAAACAAATTACCACAGAGACATACCTGAATTTGTCCTACTAGGACGTTGATAGTTATGGCTGTGGAGCCAAATTGGCATTTCTCGTCACTAGTTGCAATCTGGTGACTAGGAACCTGGGCCTCTTCAGTGAAATTATTCATCTTAATGGGTTCTCTGTGTCTGCATTCTTTTGCTGATTCAAGCTTTAAAACAGTGCAGCCTAAACCAAACATTGGGGCTAGAATATTCGGTCTGTGGGCACCAGCGTGTGGTCTTTGCTTTAAAGCTGCTCATACCCCTGTGAGCAATTAGTGATGTATTCATTCATTTAGAAAACATTTATTGGGTGTTGATTTTGGGGATAGGGAAAGGAGAGTTGAAGGAGGTTCTGACAATCAAGCAGCCTATGAAATGACACAGAATTTGTTTAAAAGCTCATTGTGTCCTCTCTCCTTCATCACCCTGCCTGTCAAGTAGCTGATAGCCCAGGTTGTTCAAAGCTTGTCCTTCTCAAGTTATAGACCCTCCCATTCCTGTCATGCAGATGACTTTTCTCTAAAGACAGGCCTTCCTCTCAGATGCATCTTAGGTGCAAACTTAGATTGCAGTCTGCCTGGCCTCACTGGGAACCATTGTCCTATTTCTAGGTTTCTCCCAGACACAGGCTAGTATTTCCATGGTCCGCTCACTAGAATCAGCTTGTCTTAGCTCAGGCTGCCGTCACAAAATACCATTGACTGGGAGGCTTCAACAACAAATTTCTCCCCATTCTGGAGGCTCTGTGCTTGCAGATGGCTGCTTTTTCACTGTGTCCTCACATGATGGAGAGAGAGAGTAAGGGAGCTCTCTGCTGTCCCTTGTCATGAGCACTTTAATCCTGTTAGACTAGGGCCCTACCCTTACGACCTCATTTAACCGTAAGTACTTCCTTAGAGGTCCCATCTCCAAATGCAGTCACATTAGGGGTTAGGGCTTCAACCTTAGAATCCGCAGTTAAATTCATTGCACAGTACGATGGGGTTGGTATGTCCCTAAGGAATTAAAAATCAAGGTTTTTTTTAAGTGCCAGAATTGAGTGGATTTGGGTTTCTTGTCTCGCCCCTTAGTTCCCAAATGGAGTGTTTGTCTGTGTTCCTTCTCTTTCATCTGCAGAGGCTGCCTGACCCAGGAAAAGATTGTGGCTGGCTATGCAAGCAGCTTCATTGTGATTGCCGATTTCAGGTACAGTGCGTGTTCAGTGTTCTGAACGGTCCACCAAAGAGGTAGATGGGCCCCAGGCCTCATCCCCATTTTATAGAGGAGGAAATAGAGAAGTGGGGGGACTATCTAACTTTCTGAGACTCATGGCTTGGACTTAGGGCGGTGTCTCGGAGGGTTTATGTTCTGCTTTCGTGCCGAAGGTAGATGCTGCTGTTTTGTGTCCACTGGAATTAGGAGGGAACAGCTTGTGTGTCTTGTGCAGCCCTGCCCATGGGCAGTGACTCAGCACGGCCTGCTTCTTCTGGGGTCGCGTGTGACTTCTGTTGTGAACAGTCTCTGACCAGAGGCTCTCAGATTCTCCTCCAGGAGGCTGCTAGAAGGTTCTTGCGCTGAGCATGTTCATTAAAAAAGAAAAACATGTATTTACTTGTGAAATACAGCTACAGTAAGAACATAAATGATAAAAACCTGTTTACCCACAAAGCTCGTCATATCCAATTTTAACATTTTTGTCATATTTACTTCAAGTACCTTTTTCTTAAATAGTAAAACATCGCCAGTACATTTAAAGCCTGTGTATACTTATCCGCATTTGCTTCCTTTGCCTTTCTGCCACGTAGTTCCTCAATTTGGTGTTTATCTGTGCCATTGAGCGTATATACATTTATTATCTCTTTTGACTCTTTCCAGGAAAGATTCAGAGAACCTTGGGGACCATTGGCACAAGGGAATCCCCATCGAGGTCATCCCCATGGCGTATGTCCCAGTGAGCAGAGCCGTGACTCAGAAGTTTGGGGGCCTGATTGACCTTCGAATGGCCGTCAACAAGGCAGTAAGTGGCTGGGGAGGTGTCTGAGGGCCTTCCAGGTCCTCAGTGTTATGTCAACATTGGGGATCCTACCTGCTCTCTACTGCCCATAGGTTCTCAGCGTGCTGTTCTTTCCATTTCTGTTAGCTCTTCTGTGCCTAGACCAGGCAGTTGGCTTATATGTATTTATTTTTAAATTGGTTTATTTCTTTCTAGAGCTCTGGCTTTATTTCTATATTTAAACTCGTGTAGGTAAGACGACACTTGATGCAGTGCATATCCTCAGTACAAATGGGGGAGTGAGTCTTCCTCTCTGCCCCGCGGGGGCCTGCCGCTCCTCAGGTGACCTAACCTTGGTACCTGAAGCCAGGGCCGCCCTCACAACGTCTGCTAAACCCCCTGCGGCAGAAAGTTTTTCAGGTTTCATGGTATAATTTTCTTTTTTCCTCCTCTTTTCTCATTCTGTGGTTAAATTGGCAAGAAGTAGAATTTCTTGGGGGATGTGAACCCCTCCCCAGAAATATACTTCAGACACTTAATCCAAATGTTTCTCTTCAGCTTCTAAAGTGGGTCATACAGAACTTTTATTTTTTTTACCCAAAAATAAATAAATAAGAAAGAGTAATGATCTAAAAACTAACTATAGTTATAACTATATAAAAAGTTTGGGAAATAATAGAAAATAACTCTTCCTGGATACATTTTTATTTTGATGTGTTTTCTTCCTGGTGTTTTGTGACTTTTTATAACCACCGTCCAAATCCCGTGGTTGTGCAGAGCTCTGACGCAGGGGGATGATTGGAAGTTCTGTCATAGCTGGGGTTGTTCCACACACAGCCTCAGCATCCCGCCTTCAGGGGGCTCTAACTGAGCTCCCAACCCTTCTCCGCCAGTCTGCAGGGGACTCCTGGTTTCCTTGCCTTTGACTGCAGTGTTCTGTCAGGAATTTGCGTCCTAAATGCTTTCTAGGCCCAAAGCTGTTGAGGAATTCTGCCTTTATTAACTAAAACTACCCCCTTCCTGTTTGACCTCAGAACCCATCTCTGTCTGCTTCCTGTCTTTCTGATGGGACTACTTTGTTGATGGGTGAAATGGCCATTGGTTTATTTTACATTATTTATGGTACTTAATGTGAAGCGGTGAGAATATTGGGCCACGTTGGTAGCCTGTTCTGCTGCTGTAGATTTTCAGTGTAATGATAGCTAAGAGTTGTTGATCTCTCACTGAGCACTCGCTGTGGTAAATGCTTACCCATATGGGTTATACATAAGCTGCCTGATAAGTATGTGTGGGTATTATTACCATCCCCTTTTTGCAGTTGAGGAATCTGAGGCTCACAGAAGTTAATGGCTCCTCTGAGGTCAATACTTCTGTGGCAGCAGGACTCAGATCCCAACTCCACAGCTCTTGCTCATCACTGCTTCACAGCCCTGCCTTCTAGAAAGCAGGAGGCGGGAGTATTGGCAGAGCAAGTTAATTAGGATACTTGCCTTCAGTTATCACCTTCACTATCCTGACCCTCTCTACCGACCTGTATCTACTTCTGCGGTAAATATGGAAAATTATCTTCTAGGGTCCCGTGGTGACAGATAACGGGAATTTTATCCTGGACTGGAAGTTTGACCGGGTGCACAAATGGAGTGAAGTAAACACAGCTATCAAAATGATCCCAGGTAGTGTGGGTGGCGTTCACCCTGTGCATAGAGCCTTTCCTTTCAGGACCCTTCCTTAGGCCGCAGGGAAAAAGAACTCAGTTCACCCTCATGCATTAGCTCCAGACCACAGGCAAGATACTGTGCCACGTGTCACAGGAGGTGCTCCAGCTAGAGAATGGAATCTGTCCTCACGGAGAGTTGATGTAAACATGGGAAGGCTGTGTGTGGCTGTGTGGAAACCCTGCCCACAAATAAGATGGAATGTGCCAAATTCTGCTCGAGGAATACCAGGAGTCTAGAGGGCACAGAAGTTCTTCCTTGGGGGAGTGTGGGGGAAGCTCCGTGGCAGAGAGGTGGCTTTGCATCTGTGCCTCAGCAGGGTGTTATCTGCATACTGCACTACCTGTTCAAACATGTCTCCTTTGAGTCCCCAGTTTGATTCCATAGTTGTAGACAGGACACAGATTGAGGGAAGGGTAGAGGATTTGCCCAAGGGCCGCAGCACTAAGACGGGAGCCCTAAGGTGCCTCTAGACCCTGAGCTTTTAGTCCTTACTTCTTCAGGAGCCAAGTTGAAGAGAGGTGGTGTGACATGAACATTTGGAGCCATGGCGCGCCTCTAATGCAGCTTGTGCCAGCGCCCTGGGGTGCTGGGGGAAGGCTGGGTGGGCGGAGGAGGTATTAAGGGCTCATAAGGGGATGAAAAGGAGGAGGGAGAGGTGTGAAGCATCAGTTTTATGCTAGTGAGAGGCTAAGATTCTAAGTGGGAATATTCCATGACACGGACTATTCTTGGGCCAGAACTGGCTAATGGGGCAGGTAAGGTCAGTGTAGCAGATTGCAGTGGCTAAAAGTGGGCCCTGGAGCAGACTGCATAAGTAAGGATCCTAAGCCAGCCTTGCTCTCAGTGTGACCTTTGCAGTTAGTTACTATTCTGTGTCTCAGTTTCTTCCTCTGTAAAAGGCTAATTTTAGTACCTACCTCATAGGATTGTTGAGAGGATTAAATGAGTTAAAACGGTGCCCAGCACACAAGAGAGTATTTGTTGAATGACTATATCCCTAGGAAGAAAGGATACTGTCTTCAACACTGATTAAATATGCTAGATTCTAAGTTATCCATGCTGTTTGGGAATGAAAGTGGTATGAATATATGCCAGGTGGTAAAGCGCTAATTCTTCCAACCTTGCTTTAGTTTGCAGTTTTAGTCTTCCATTGACAATCTTTTACCACATTTCTTTCTTTTTTTAAATTAATTTATTTTTGTTTTTAAGGAGGGCGCAGCTCACAGTGGCCCATGTGGGGATCAAACCGGCAACCTTGGTGTTATTAGCACCACGCTCTAACCAACTGAGCTAACCGGCCGCCCCTTTTACCAGATTTCTTAAATCAAAACGATGAGTTGAATTATGTTTATTCTCTTACTTAGTGTTACCTTTTAGTGGAAGAACTGAAGAGCCAAGGAGGCAGGAGGAAGAGAACACACGGGTCGCACACTGTTAATAAAATGAGGGGATTTGCATTAATGATAATACAGACGCCTCTGGGGAAGGAAACAGCTGCCCAGGGTCGGCACTCTTCCTCTGTAGGTGGATTTCTTGCAGTGCCCACTAGGTAGCTCTGTTGCTCCTGCTGAGACCTTCCTTAGCTTATTGAGACATTGAGATATCCTTCATGAGAAAATTTGTTCCATACTTTGTTCTCCACCTCAATAACTACAAGTTACATCCTAGAGAAATTCAGAGTTTTATTAAGAACTTAAAGTTAAGAAAATGAAAAAAAGAGGCTAGATATTAAATCATCTAGTAGAGTGCCACCAGGGTCATCGGTGAGATGTGTTTTTTCTCCTCCCGATTTGGCCCATTATAACACTTGCTGCTGGACCAAGAGCAAGGGAGCAGAATCAGGGCAAGTTTCCCTGAATATCCCTGTCACCCTGCCATTGTCCCATGTACATTCATGAATGTGAGGACAGTTGGGACAGCTAAATTGGTGCACTCTCTTGGGTGTCCCATTGGGTTACACCCAGAGCAGACACTCTGTAGAAGGGTCAAAGCTGTTGGGGTTCTTTGCCCCATGTTCACATTGAGCCACCTCTGTCCTTTCCACTGTTTGGGGGAGTGGGGGTGGGTGGTCAGTCACTCCCTCCATCTCAGTAACCTGAGGAGAGGTTGCTCTTTCTGTGGAACCTTTTCTGAACCTGGTTTGACTTTCTATTGGATTGGTTGGAAGCTGTCACCTCCTCTTACAGAATTTTTGAAAAGGATGGGTCTTGAGTGGCCACTTTGATTCTCTTTGGGAGGCTCCAGTTACGTTGGCACAGTTTGGTGCCAAGGACCTCTGTTTCAGCACATTTTCCCTCTACCAGATGGTTTTTCATTGTCAACAAATGATTTTTTTGTTGTTTATGTATTGGGGACTATCTTTGGAAGTTTTCATTTTATTTATCCTTTTGGATTTACATAGTTTAATATTATAAGAGTTAACAGTGCAGTGTCTTCCTTCCACCTGCCAACTTTGTCTGGAGGCAGCCAGTGTTACCAGCTCAGTGTCCTTGAGTTGGTCTTTTGTAAACAGATCAACTCTCCCCTGACTCCAGCCCTTTTTACACAAGCGGGGCAGCACCCTGCATACACACTTTGCTTCTAGTTTTTCCTGTCTTGGAGACTAGTACATAATGGGTCACAAAAGAGCTTCCTTTTTCTTCTTTTCAAGATAACTGCAAGGCATTCCATTTTATGGCTATCACATAATGTATTTAACGCGCTCTCCACTAGCGGATGTTTGTTTGCAGTCCTTTGCTAGAAGGGAGTTCATAGATCAGAGGATAATATCTCATGTTGCCCGATGGTGTTAAGTAGCCCTGCATGGATGGCACCAGGTTACCCATCTACCAGCTATGTGTGCAGGTGCTCCTTTCCCTGCACAGAGTCCATCAAGCTTTGTTCTGATAGTTGAACAGTGTTATCTCATTGTGGTATGTGTGCATACAGCTGACCCTTGAACAACATGGGGTTTGAACTGCGCAGGTCCACTTATACACAGATTTTTCAATTGGCCTGTGCAGTTCAAACCTGTTGCTCAAGAGTCAACTCCACGGTTGGGAATCTGCATGTGTGGAGGGCCGGTTGTCCTTACACGCCATTTTCAACTGCAAGGGAGGTCAGTGCCCTAAACCCCCAAGTTATTTAAGGGTTAACTGTGTATGTAAATATTTTCAGTAAATGTTCCTTTGCAGTTATAGTTAATTCTCATTGCTGAATAGTGTTCCATCCTATTTATGTATGTGGAAAAACCTTGTATATCCGTTCTACTTTTGATGGGCATTTGGGTGTTTCCAGTTTTTAGCTATTAGGAAAAGTACTGCTGTGAACATTCTTGTACATGCCTCTTGATAACCATATGTATGCCTAACAGTGGCTCATGTACTTAGAGTTGCTGAGTCACTAGGTATGAGTATGTTCGGTGTTAAAAGATGTATTAACAAGCATTTTCCAAAGTGGTTTTGCCAGTTTACTCCCATTGTCAATGTGTAGGAGTGTCCTTTCATCCTCGTCAGAGTTCATTATCCTCTTTCTGCTGAGCCTGTAGCGAGCGGTGTCTCGTGGTTTTAATTGGCATTTCCTTTTGACTAGTTTGAGCACCATTTTTTTATGTTTATTAACCATTTTGGATAGCCTCTTTTGGAGGGCCTCTAAGTCTTTTACCCATTTTTCCAGTAGGTTGTCTGTCTTACTGATTTAGAGCGTTGTTTATATATTTTGATGGGGGTCCTTGGTTGGGTATACACATTGCAAATAAATATCTTCTTGGGCTCTGTGGGCAAAACTTCTATGGCTCACAGTGTGATGGAGACTAACTGGGAGTGCAGGTTACTTAGAGCAGTCATGGAGCACCTTTCTGAAAAGATGACTTGGCATGTGCTATCTGAAGGACAGAAAAGAACTCGCCCCTTGAAGCTCTCAAAGATGACAACTAGTCCAGACAATGGTAGAAGCATGAGCAAACGCCCTGAGGCAGGAAAAAGTTTAGCACATATGGGCATAGAAAGAAAGCCAAGATGGCAGGGGAGAAATGAAATAAAAATAATCTCTCTTCATTTGTCCAGTGTTGCTAATGATAGGTGCTCCTACCGGCCCTGTGATCCTTGTTTCTTTTCTTGCCTTGGGAAGCTGGAACTGAATGCTTCCTTCCATCCTTTGTCCTGCAGGTGTGGTGGACACAGGGCTGTTTATCAACATGGCTGAGAGAGTCTACTTCGGGATGCAGGACGGCTCCGTGAACATAAAGGAGAAGAAGCCGTTCTGTTGACCCTACAACAGTGGAGTGTGTTCAACTCGAGTCCCCGGCCCACAGCCGAGGTGGACATGCCTCTCCAGGAGCCTTTGCCTTAATGTATCTGTGCCAGGGGGCAGCTGGCAGGATTGGGGGTTGGGGAGTTAAATCCAGTCTTCTGAAGTATTGTTACTAAATGTCTTGTTTTTTTAAAAAAGAGAAATATAAACATATATATTTTTACTATTAAAATTACTCAGTTGTCTTTTATATAAAATAGAACTTGATTTCATGTTTTATATGAAACATTTACCAAAAAAAAAAAAAAAAGAAAAAGAGAAGGGAATTGTCTTTTAAACTTTTAACTTGAGCCTGCTGGTTAAGCTTCAGAATATTGAGTTTGCTGAATAATGTAAATCGGATCTTTTCTTTAAATTGGTAAAGTGAAGGGCCCAGCCAGCTGTGATCCCCTGGTGCCTTACTGGACACATTAGGGTTTACGTTTCTACCACTCTGTAGTTTGGTTTTTAATTTTTGTTGTGAACATGCACAATACCTAGTTAGGCATTTTAAGATGAGGTTTACAAGTCTGGTGAGTGTAGCAGTGTGGTGTGTGATGTGGTGACTCAGAGTGTAAACTGTCAGGGAGGAAATGGGGGCTTCTGTGATCAGGGCGTTCATTCACACACCCCTGCTGTTGGTAGCACTCAACCAGAAATACTTGCCAGTACTGCCAAAGCTCTGCTGTGAAACGTGAAACACCTACATGATTGTCTTTTTGGTTGTTAATATTTTATCCATTTCTTTGTTAGTCCCTGCATGACTCAGCATCAAAAGTTGTCACCTCTTTATATTGTTTAAGAGTTGAAATAAAACAGTATGGTGCCATTTTTACTCTTTGTCTTTCCTACAGAATTTGCAGCAATTTTGCGGTAAAAAAGAACCAATTTTGCTCACCATGTTTACATTGGATTTCTGAGGAGGGGTGGAATTTACTCAAGAACTCTTGATCCAAAGAGTAGGTACATATTTCTGAGAGAGCTTGACGTCAGTTTTATTCTATAGACCTTTGGCAAACAAATGTCAAACAACACATTAATTTTCTTTGTCAGTGGAGGATAACACAGCTGAACAAAAGTCACGAATTATTCCCAAGTTTTATGTTTGTCAAACCTTTAGTCATGGAAGCTGACAAGCAGTAACATGGCTGACCTAAATTGCATCTTTATTCTCTCCACTCTGCAGTTGTCACAAGTATGCCTAATGAGCAGTGAATTGTTCAGAAAGCTTCATAGACAGAGAAAGGAAAGGCTGTCATCAGCTCAGTACTAATTCTAGAAGGGACTCAGGAATCCATCCTATTGTGAAGGTGTTTATGCTGAGAACCCTAATCTCCCTCGAGCTGACTTTGCACAATACTTGGAACAGTCATTTCACTAGGCTTGCCCTCTGTTTTGAAGCTTGGATTAGAGCTGCCAAACTTGCTGGCATCTAAATTCCTGCTAAATTAAGTTGCAGAATAAGAGTGAATCAGGACTGAGAATGGAAGAGGCTTCCTTTTTCTTGCTGAATTCCTTCTCTTTTTCTTCACTCTCAAGGTGCTTTTTAAAAATAGTTGTCGCACACATTGTTAGGAAACCTATTGTTAGGAGTGCTTTTTCTTCCAGACTATTTTGGTCTGGGTGATAGGTAATTTTTGCACAAAATGGGCACTAGGTCTTAGCTGAGAAAACTTGAGAACTGATGTTTGGAATGATCCTTTAAAGCTCTTGTGACATGGATTACATAAATTCAGGAATCAAGAGAAACAACAAAGTTAAACTGGGTTTCTGAAAAACACCTGCGAGCTCTACATCACATGTAAATTCCCAGCGGGTTTCACAGGCACATTCGCACCTGCGACCAAACTGCAGTTCCTTTAAGTGCTAATGTGAGGTTTTTCTTTTCTTGAAGAAAACAAAACACTTGCTATGGTTTAGGCACATATACAGCTGTTTGTTCCTGAGGTAAATTCTGATTAAAGTTACTTCCATAAAATTGTTATTAAATGTGATCTTGTGGGTGATAAGTTGGATGGAAAAGGTTTATAGGCTCATGATCAATTTGACTGGCAGAGGGCAAAGCTGTAAGTACGTCGTGTTCAGGAATGGTCATCACCTCCATTAAACTGCCACATTTCTGGGAAGTATCAAAGGAAAAATCACTCGGACGTGAATAAAACCTAAACAATTTTGATTTCAGCTATAACTCATACAAAGTTTTTATACTCTTCACTCATCAGACTTTTCCTGAGTCCCCATGATGTGCCAATTCCTAGGGGGCCAGTGGGAGGTGGGGTGAGACATGAGTAAGCACCTGTGCTCTAGCCAGATGCTTCCAGCCTGTTGGGCGAGACAGGGTGACAGGGAGGCCAGGGAGCATCGCGGAGGAATTGTCAGCACAGCGGGGAAGGGAGGTGGGCCGTGAGGTGTGAAAAATGGTTTCCAGCGACTGGCTATAGGGTCCTAGCTGGCATTGCATCCTGTGTGCCTGGTGCTGTTCTGGGCCTTGGGCCTGTTGTCTTGATGGCATTCTCTTAATTAGCAGAGTGAGAAACAGGCTTAGTTTGAGTGACTTGTTCAGGCCACACGCTGGAAAGCAGGCCAGACTTCTCAGGCTGCGGGCTCCCTCCTAATTCCAGGTGGCTGTAGGCCTGAGTACATCGTGTTCCTTCATTGTCCATCACTTGTACCTTGAGTCACAAATAATTGGTGAAAGTATTGAAGTTAGTGAAATAGTTTATATGTGTGTGTAGGCTCATGAGTAATCCCTTCATGTTAATTTCTGTTTTCTGATGGGCTTGCTTTAGTGGGAGGAAGGGGTAGAACCTTGCACAGCCTAGCGTTGGCCGCCGGAAGTGCCCTGTGTAGAAGTCATCCTGTCTGCCACCACCGACCTCTCCTGTGCTCATTCGCTTTTTCCCCCTTCCCAGGCCTGGGGATATAGGCACAGTGGCAACCATAGCCTAGGGAGGGATGTTTATGGCCAAGGGTTGTTAGTTCCCTGTAGCCAAAGACCCTCCAGGAGCACAGAATTGAACAGTTATTAGGTTTATTGAACCGTTGAATGAGGGAACTTACATGCCATGGGGAGCTGCAGGACGTCCCAATCAGAGGGTGTGAGGACTTGCAGGGTTCCAGCTTATGTCTGGGGCTTTGGAGGAGGGCTCAGAGAAGCTGGGCTTTGCTCTAGATTGGACGTGGTCAGGAAGCGGGAGAATTCTGTGTTGGGTTGGCCTGATTTTTACCGAGCAGGTGAGAAGGATGGAGTGAGGCTAAAGCCCGGCTGGGTGAAGCAGCAGCAGCCACTTACTAGCCGGGGTGGGAGATGTCTGGTCCTTTGTGTGGTTTGGACAATGGTCATGTTTTGTCTGTGGAGATGTGATTACTGAGTCGTCTGGTTTTTGTCTGCATCACGGTCACAGAGTGGCCTTGTCTGATAGTGTTCTGTGACATTATTTATGTTCCACAGGAGAACACAGCAGTGTCACTGGAGTGGCCCAGCCAGCTTGTAGCAACACCAGGGCTTGACTAGAGCAGGGCCAGTTCCCGCTGTCAAGGGGCTGTGTTTTTCTTTCTCAGGATATGCTGACCCCAGGATCCAGAGGGCCTGAGCATTCTGTAACCAACTCCCTTTCCCTTTGACTAATGGGTATTGAGCACTTGCTGTACATGGGGCCCTCAGCCACAGGTGAGGACTCAGGCCAGTTACCTAATGATGTGCCTCCAGACTTCAAAGGCTTCACTGGTGCCATGACAACCGCTTCTCATGACTTCTCCTCACATGCCTGGTTTAGCTCACTTCCTGTCACACCTAGCAGCTGATGCAGCCGGATTTAGGATTTCATCAGCCTTCACTCTTCACTAACCCAGTAATCAGATGCTGTTTTTGACCTAGGTTCAGTGCCTTTGCTTTTTGAGTGACTGAGTTGTACTGCAGGACAGCAAAACATTCCAGCATAGCCTAGCATTCACATGTGCCCAAGTTGACTAGCAAACAAACATCTGTAATGGTGCTTCGAGAGGGATGGACGTGTGATGGTTAGTGTGGGCAGGGGCTGGAGGTGGAATGCAGAGAGAGGGAGAGGGCTTCCCTGGAAAGGCAACCCCAGTGTTCTGGGGACGGTGCAGACTGATGAATGAAATAAATTGAGCTTTGAAACCCATTCTCTTATGTTGGACTCCTGAGGACGTTTCTGCTCAGCAGTAGTGGAAGAGGAAGCAGTTCCATCTCAGGATGGAAGCCCTGGCTGGCTGCGTCTCTGTCAGCCTCATCCCAGTGGCACCAGGATCCCGGAAAGACTCCCTGGTGACAGAGAGAGCTACATTTTGAGGGAGTACCCAGGTCCAGGGGTGTGCCCACCCAAGTTTCAAATAGGAGAGGTGTTCTCATCATTACAGAAGCTGTTCTAGGTGGAGGGTTAGGCCCATGTCCAGTCACTGATGAGTTCTGGGGCTTCCAGAGCTCTGATCTCTGAATTTAAGCTCTGCTTGGCCAGGGTTCCTCTGTGCCAATAGTGCTGCCCCATTTCTTTGCAAACCCCTGAGAAGCACTGACAAGGTGAGAGCCTACAGGGAGCTGGCCTCCGGGGCAGCACAGGTATAATCAGGAACGGCACTGCCCAGTGGGAACGGGAGCCACATACGTAACTTTAAATGTGCCTCCTTTAGCCACACTGAAAAGGTACAAAGAAACGTGAGATTGATTTTAATAAAATATTTTATTTAACCCAATGTATCTAAAATATTACTATTTTAACATATAATCAATATTTTACATTGTTTTCTTGGTACTATTCAAAATACAGTGTATTTTTTACTTCGGCACATCTCACTTTGAACTGGCCATGTTTCAAGTGCTCAATAGGCACACTGGTGAGTGGCTGCCATATTGGAGAGAAAGTTCTAGAAGTCAGGAGGGACTCTGATGCTGTCATTATTCTGGCTTTTTAAAGGCTCTTGATTTCCTGGAGCTTGGGGTCCTCTGGTGGCCTTGGATGGTTCTTAGAGCCCACAGAGAGTTAAGTCAAATGCAGGGCTCCCCAGGGGGGTCCACTCAGTAGCCCTAGTTTTGTCTGAGACCATCCGTATTTCAAGCAAATGACCTTCTTGACCTTATAAGCAGTCTTAAATCCAGGAAGGAGAACACCTTTCAGGTTCTAATTTAAGTGATTATTTTGGTTGAATTATTTTTTGGGGGAGAGGTAAATATGATTAAGATAGTAACCTCGGTTTGAAATTCCATTTTTCCACTTACTAGCTTTTGGAGAAGTTATTTCACCTCTAAGCCTTGATTTCCTTAGGGTAAAGTGGGTATAACAACATTACCTTTTAGGATTGTTTCGAGGATTAAATTGAGTTAATTCATTCCAAGTGCTTAGAACAAGTTATTGGCACATTAAACACTTAATAAATGCTAACTTAACTATTAGACTGTTGTGGACTTATGTTTTCTAGGTTCATTGGCCCTTAGGATTTAAGAGCACTGGATGTGCAAAATGGCTTGCTGAAAATAATTGCGGTGGGGTGGGCAGTGGGTGGGGAAACCGTGAGCTGAGTCACAGGGACGAGGAAATGGAGGTTCACTGTTCTCTACTTTTATGCATGTGATGTTTTTCATAATGGAAGTTTTCCTAAAATGGCTTGCGAACATTTGTTCTAGAATTTGCTGAAAGAAGAAATTGTTACAATAATTTTATATGCCCCCGTGAAGTGCCATATAGGTTTACTTGAGGTGTGTGTGTGTGTGTGTGTGTGTGTGTGTGTGTGTGTGTGTATGTATTCTGCTTGGGGAAGTCAGGGAAAGCCTTGTAGAGTAGTTGGTCATTTACCTGAATATTTAAACTTTTTTAGATAAAATTTTGTATCAGCTTTATTGAGATGTAATTCACATACCATACAGTTTACCCATTTAAAGTGTACAATTCAGTGGCTTTTAGTATATTCACAGTGCAATCATCACCATAATGAATTCTAGAACGTTTTCATCAACTCAAAGAGAAACCCCATGTTCATTAGCAATTATTTCCTATTTTTTTTTCCCATTGCCTCCCACCTCCATCCCCCCAGTCTTAGGCAATCATGAATTTACTTTATATAGATTTGCCTTTTCTGGACATGTCATATAAATTGAATCATTTATTATTGTATCTTCTTTTACTTAGCATGTTTTTAAGGTTCATCCATGTAGCAAGTATCAGTACTTCACTCTTTTTTTATTGCCAAACACTGTTTCATTGTATGTATGTACAACATTGTATTTATCCATTCATTAGTTGATGGACATTTAGATTATTTCCACTTTTCATGAATAATGCTGCTATGAACATTCATTTACAAGTTTTTTATATGAATATATAAATAGATTTTGTTTGCATTGTCTCCTGTCTTTTTTCTTGTTCCTTTCTTCCTTCTTTACTACCTTCTTTTGATTTAAATAAATATCTTAGCATACCATTCTAATTCCTCTGTTGTTGTTTTTTTTTAACTGTATATATTTTAGTGACTTTCTTAATGGTTGCTCTAGTTGTTGAAACTTGAAAGAAGAGGAGAAGACCACCAGGCAGGCAGTGGTGGGTGGGAGACAAGTGAGATGGAAAGAAGCATTCCATGAAGGGAACAGAATGTGCAAAGACAGGGTTGGTGAGGACCTGGTGGATACCGCTAGCTTGGAGGAGTTGTGTATGGCTAACAAATAATGCTGGCTCTGGCAAGCCTCGGTGAATTGGCTGTTCCTGCCCAGGGTTTGAATCTTAAAGAAGTGTCATGGTTATCTGTTGCTGCCACCCCATGACAAACCACCCCAAAACTTAGTGGCTTTAAACAACCACCACCACCATTCATTTGCTCAAGTCCTGCCAATTAAGCAGAACTTGGTGGGGATGGCTCATCTCGGTTACATGTGACTTCAGCAGGGGCAACATGGCTGAGGCTGGGATATCTGGGGGGATGCCCGGGCCTGTCTCCATAGCCTATCTTGGGCTTCCTCACAGCATGGCGGCTGGATTCTCAGAAGGAGCATTTTTGTGGAAGCTGCCAGGCTTCCTCAGAAATTGTACAATGCCATTCAAAGCAAGTCAAAATGCCGGCTCAGACTTAGAGGTGGAGAAATAGACTACTTCTTGATGAAGGAAGGAATTCGTGGAGAGTTTGCAAGTTATTACAAGGAATGACAAAGATGTAAGAAGTTTAATATTCTGCCAGTGGCATCCAGTATTCGATGGTGGGTGGCAGCATCAATAGTGGCACCTTATTCAGACCATTTTAGAGTGGGGTCTTAACCATATTTCCAGTTTACCAGGTTTCCTTGGTTCCATCTATTTCCTGAATCTAATTTTCCAGCCTTCCCATCCACTTTGGAGCTGAATGATATGCTTTCAGTAAATCCCATTTCTACTTAATTTAGCCAAAGCCAACTGCTGTTATTTGCATCTAAGAACCCTGAATGATACACTAGTCAATAAGAATCACCAAGGACTGTGCAGTAAAATAACTTACCAGAGGAAATGCACACAGCTAATAAACACCTGAAAAATGTTCTACCTCACTAACAATATAAAGAAAACATCTAAATTAAAACAGTAACAACCAGATGCTCTCTTTTTTTGCCTATATTATTAGCAAACAAATTAATGTAGTAATCAGAGTTGCAGAAGGCATGGTGAGACAAGTTCTTCTAGACCTTAGGTGGGATTGTAAACTGGTCTAACCTTTCTTTCTGGGGATCTTTTGGGCAATATTTACCAAGAATCTTAAAATGCATCATTACTTTTAAGTCAACTCTAAGACTCGTCTAAGCAAATACTTAGAAGTGCGGGTATAAATGTATGCACAAAGATGTTCGTACCAGTGTCAAATTTTAGCACACATTGGAAACATGAATGATGTGAGTCAATTAAGGTGTGATGTAACAAGATACCATGCAGCCATTAAAGGCCTGGACAGAACTAAGATACAGGCAAACCTTTATAAAGTCATATTGAGTGATAAATTAATCAAAAGTTATTGATGTCACATGTATCAACTGTAGTCTAGTCAGGAAAGTAAACCATTTTAGGTATTTCAAACAAAGGGAATTTATTATGAGAAATGGTTCACAGGTGGCAGAAGGGTGGAGAAGCCAGTCATTATGTTGAGGCAACTCAGACACGAGCAATAGCAGGAAGCCACTCCACTTTCAGGGCTGAAGAAGGTAGTGGTGTTACCAAAATACAGGGCCCTCGGTGGAAACTAGAACCACAGAGGAGATGCAGCCACCGCTGGAAAATCCCTCCCCAAAGCAAAGAGGGACAGATACTTTGGCTTAACTCTTCTTACCATTCTCCTACCTTTTGCCAACGAGCCAAAAGTCGGTAATGGAGCCAATGGCAGGGAATGGATCTAATAGTAGATAAGCAATGACCGCCACACAGCATGAGCTCGACTAGGTAAAAATTGTGCTTATTGAATGATGTTAAAAGTAGTAGTAGTTGTTTTTGCTGGTAGGATTATATATGTTTTTCTGTATTTTCTGAAGAACCAGAACAATATTATCAAAATAAAAAAATGGCGAATGTGTGCAGGGGAGATGCCAAATAAAAATTTACAAAGATAATATATATGTGAGAATGAATATGTTGCAGTGAACTGTTTTAGACGCTGGGTCTCATTAAGCTCCAGACTTCAGTCAGCGTCCGTCCAAGGGCTGGGTGTGCTCTCTTCACAGGCCAGCAGGCGGCGCTCCAGGCCAGCACACCAAGGCCTCCCCAGCTGTGGCTGACAGGCTGGAAATTACCGAGGCCATTGCAGGGCGGGAGCCTAGGGGAGATGTTGCGTTGTCTGCTCTCCCAAGGCCCCAGAGGTTTGTCTCTGTCAGTCTGATTTCAGAGCTGCCCTTCCTTCCGTTTTAGACAAGCTCTTGCCAGGATCATGAGACAGCCAAGCACCATCGGAACTCGAGGGTCCTTACCTGTCCCTTAGGGGTGTTTGGCATGTGTGTCCATTGAACTTGGAGCCTCACTATATTGGTTATGCTTGGCCTAAAGGAACTTGCATGGAAGTGTCCGTGGTCACTGGTTAGAGCTTTCAGCCCTAGGTGCCATGTAAGGGCAAATGCTCTCTAAAACCATCTTGGTTTTTCCCTAAATAATTACCTCAAATTGATGAATGAAGGCCCCATATTTTGCAGTTTCTGCTGTTTCTTCAAGGTCTCTCACCCAAAGTGACTGACTCTGGGAGATCAGTTCCAGCCAGTTAACTCAAAAAGTGCCAGGAGTAGTTATGGCTGCATTCTTAAGTGTCCAGAGCACATTTATCTGCAGTTAAGGTGTGTATGATGACTGGTACCTCTGCTCTAACTCTTATCTTTGCTTTCCTGGGTACACAAAGCTTTCCCACGGCTGAAGGTGCAGGCTGGTCTGAGCTAGAATTCTTGCCTGCCTGAACCTCCTCCATGATCTCTTCAGGCAGACAGTTTTCCGTGGACATCTACATACAGGTCCTCAGGGATCACAGGAGACTGTTCTAGGGAGTTGGGAAGCTTTCCTGGGGGAGAATGGGTCAAGCTCTGAATAGTGGACGTTGCAAAACTGTAACAGGGCTCTGGTATTGGAGCCACCTTCAGCTTCACAAGGAGCCAGCCCGGCTGCCACTAGGGCTCCCACAGTGAGCATTGCCAACCTGCTGCCTGTACAGAAACTCTGGGGTAAGAGCTGGGTCCTGGAGTCCTACCCAGGCTGTTTGCCCATCAGTTTGCTACGTGTGTGTGTGTATTGTTGGAAAACCCAAGACAGGTCCAATGAGGTGGGAGAATAATTATTCTTGTAATTCCAGGTAGTTGTTTTTTCCCAAGCATCCTCTTCCTCCTTATTCCCTAAGACTGTGCTTTTATTTGTGTGGCGTTTATCCCGGCTCCCCTACATAAGTACAGAATGCTTTACAACTTTGTGCTTTTCTGTTTTGGGAAATGAGTTCAAACCTCTTAAAGGAAAAGATAGCTTAGGTGAAATGTAAATAAAGAGACTGTGTAAGCAAAATACAATTATTAAGGATAAAGAGGGCAATGGATGCGATTTTAATGGTGAAAAATAAACAATGATTTCATCAAAGTAAACTTTCAGATATGAAAAGTTGGGTCTCTGAATAAGCATTAACTCAAGCCAACAATGCCTACAAATTGGAAATTCCTGTAAATACTTTACAGAGCTGAGATGCCTCAGATCAGCTCCTTTCTGTTAAGTACAATTCTTGTGGGTTTTATTAAATCATTCTCATTTTTCATAAATATATAATTCACATACAATAAAATTCACCACAATGCATTCTAATTCTTAAAATAATCACTATTTTATGAACTGTGTGTAGGGAGTTTTATATGTATGTTTAAAAGTTTTGAGGAGAAAAGACAAATCCTTGTGTTTCTAAGTAAACTTGTAGATTTTGTTTTTCATTGATCACATGTGGCAAGTACTCATTAACTATAAATTCATTTCATGGGGCAAGTATATTTTCTGTGTTCCTCTTTCTATAGGAACCACTTTAGATCATTTCTAATTTTGAGCATATGTCAGAGTGTAAATAATGGCAATGAGTAAATAAATGATTCAAAATATTTATCCAAATAAAAGACTGATGTATTTACTGAATTACTAGAACTTATTTTTCTGAATAATTTTCTGTAATTAAAAGAATTAACACTTTCATAATCCAAATTTTATAGTAATGATAATTCTAAACGAATTTCAAATGTTTTGGTTTTAGAAGTAGTTCAAGAATTATTTTTCTCTACAAGGAGAGCTTTTAAATTTGTTTCTCTAAGCC
This sequence comes from Rhinolophus sinicus, assembly GCF_036562045.2. NCBI lineage: Eukaryota > Metazoa > Chordata > Mammalia > Chiroptera > Rhinolophidae > Rhinolophus > Rhinolophus sinicus. Next base: position 63,884,985 of record NC_133755.1, on the reverse strand, counting down.
TAACTTCTTGTTATGTCTTTTCTAACACACTAGTTTTTGGTTTCAGTCCACTTTTATTAAAAAAACTAATTTAGAGACAAAATACTTTGTTAAAAATTTCTTAATCAAGGGTGTATGGGGTGTTAGAGAGAGAATTACTTCCCACAATTATTCTTCGTACTGTTTGAATGTTTTACCAAGTGCATATATTACTTTTCCAAAAATTAAATGGAAAAATTTTTAGTAATCAAGTCAGTAAAATATTTGATGCACTCTAGTGTTTTTCATTAACATACCTTTGCTCTTTTAAATACTTTCAGGAATGGAACTAGACAAATGGATGTGAGAAAGTGGAGAGAAGTGACTTAATTAAAGCATGCATCAGTCCCCCGACATACCCTTGTTGATTTAGACAATTGTCTAAATCTAAAGTATTTTCTGTTCTCAATCCAGAATGGCTAAAAGTATTTTTATGGTTCACATATCATTTGGAACTATAAGATAATTTAAGATCCTGAGAAATATTTGCTCTAACCGGTGAAATTTTACCTTCCAGATCGTTTAGTTCAAACTGTTAGGAAGCACTTAGCTCCCATGTTCTGCTGGTTAAGTAACGGTGCTCTACTCTAGGTGCTGGGGCAGAGTCTCCAGGGCTGTGGAAAGATCTGCCCAGGACCTGGCACACAGCTGGTGTTGGGAGGGATTGGCTATATCTGAATCAGGAAACAAGACAATGGTTTATTTCTGACTCCACTATGCAATGTTGGCAGGTCGTTCCCCCCCCCACATCCCCCACTTTTCCTGTTCCTGAATTATTGGAATAATGATATTCTAATAACAAAAATGTCAAAGGAAGAAAAATCACAATTGCACTTTTTGGCTATGTTTTCTTTCCAATCTTTGTTCATATGCACATATTTTTACATAGTGCTAATTGTAAGGTATACAGAATTCCACACCTTACTTTTCAAATGTTCATTAATTGAGTTTTCCATGTTGCCACATAGACCTCAGAAGCCTCCTCTCAATTGACCTAAGTTAGTCCATTGGGTTGTCTTTCTATGATTTTCTCTGTTATTTCTACTATTGTTGGGCATTTAAGATTTTTCTAATGTTTGACTTTTAGACTTCTTGAAATTATATATGAGTTCAAGGGAATGGAATTTTAGGGGCTTTTGATATGTGTTACTAAATTCCTTTTTCAAAGGTTATACAAATTTACAGTGGCAACTAAGTGTTTCACACCTGTTTTCAATCATAGAAGGATTATTTTACAGTTTATTTCCACACATCTATTATATATCCCTCCTCTCCAGCCAGCAAACAAAAAGTGCCTGAGGGTGAATGAGGACGGACACAGACATACATACATGTATGCTTACTGTGAATGTCTAAGCTTCAGATACTAAATTCTACAGATATTATCTCACTGAGAAATACAGAAATAACCTACTTAGCTTCAGGCCTCAAGTCTGGTATTAGTTCCTATTTCATAGCCTGATTCTGTACACTTTTTGTCTCAAACCCTGAACAGTAAAGTGGAAACTTTGAGTTTCTGTTTCTGACTTTGATTGCAGGTGTCTCTCCAGAAAGAGGGAGTGGAGGGAAATTGTTCCTACTGTCTAATTACGGAGTACTAAGTATATACTCAACATGGAGTCCGTAAGGAGAGCAGGTCTGCAAGCCTATCACACGTAGAGAGAACAGTTTCATTTCACTTTGCTGGCGAGGGTAGGAAGGCGTATCATGTTGCCTTTCAAAAAATGAACTCTGCTCTCTTCCCTGGGAGCTGTCCTTTGGAAGGTTATGTACAATAAGCTTGCCAAGAATTTTCTTGACCAAGTTTTGTGTGGTCATCACTCAACATTGTGTAGAACAGAAGCAGGTGTTTCTATTCTCAATTTTACGCTGTGGCTTATTTTAGGTGGGCTGAGTGACTCAGCATCACACAGCAGCAGAACCAGAACCAGAGCCAGCTACAAGTCTGTTTTCAAATCCAGTGTTGGTTTTCTGGGATTTAGTTCCATTTTAGGCCACTTGACTATTTAAAAGCATGCCATGTGAAGGTAGAAATCTCTCAATCAACAGCCACAGCACAGATGAAGGGAAAACTAGATTAGTTACCTTGGTTGGCAGTTTTATCCAGTGTTGACACTCAAAAGAGATACTCAGCGATTTCTAGATTTAATTTGTTTCCTTCTGACTACATTGTTTAAATAATCTGGATTGTTTCCTTCTCTCGCCCTGGGACCCTATAGACATATTCCCATCATTCACGTGGGTGAGCGCGTGTTTCAGGAAGTACATTCCTACAGGTCTGTGGAGGCCTGACAAGGCCCACACATTGGGGGCGTCATAGGTGGGCCCAGTCCATCTCTGGTGGAGCTATTATCTAGTTTCTCTTCGGCCAGTTCTCTTTCTTACAGCAGTGCCTCTTCATATGCCTTTTCATTTGGTGAAAGATTAAAAATCTTCTCTAAAAGAAATACTGCAAGGCCTCTTTTCATATTAAAGTGGTTATTTCCACATTATAAATAGCAAATCATGTTCAAAGGAAGGCCCTTAAAAATTCTTCATGTCTCCATATAGGAATCCTAGCAGTTTAGATGTGGCAGGGACCTTCACAATCAGCCGGTCCAGCCCCCTCATGCCACAGACTGGGAAACCGAGGCCTGGGGACTTGCCCAAGATTGTGAGAAGGTGGTGGCTGAGGAAGGACCCAGTGCATCTTCAGACTCCAGCCCACCATTTTTAAAGTCAGCGTAACGAGCATCCAATGTTTGCTATTCTACAAAAGGGGAGCAGGCAAAAGGAGAAATGTCCTAGTTCAGAAATCAGAGGCAGATAATAAACATAACCACAGGACCCCCTTACAACTGTGAAGTCCTTTACATTTATAAAGCTCTTGCACATGCAAAGGTATAAATGCATAAAAAAATTGTTATTTCATGAAACAAATTCTTAATTGGCCAACATTTTTGTCCCTTCGTAGTACTGCAGTAGTTTGTTATGAGATTCTGAAGTGCCTTCTGAATTATCAAAGAAAGAATATTAATAAAAAAGGAAACCAGATCTACTGGTTTTATTTCACTTTTGTCATGACCTTTGAAAATCTATTCAATTTATTTTAACTAGAACAACCCATATTCCTCAAGGAAGGCAGCTAACAGGGAGTTTGCTGAGGTTACTTAACAAATTTTGGCAAATTCCATAGCCCTGTGTTGTATATTTCACCTTTTGCTAAAGAAAAAGAGTTTGTGGATTTTGATAACTGCACACAACAGATTTGAAATCCTCAGGTTTTGGTAGAGCAAGGAGGTCTAGTGACATGATTTACATTAAAATTCACAGGATCCTTTGGGTTTGAATAGCAGATTCTTAGGAGAAGGAAGATGCCCAGAGGACTCTGTGTCATTAGGGAGCCGGGAGGAAGGATTGATTGCTTCTGTTCTGAAATGAAGAAACAAAGTAGTGAAACATCTTGTCAAAGCATTGAAAATTGTAAAGCCATGTTCACGTGTAGGTTGATGAAAATAACAAGGGCAGTTATCTTATCCAGGCCCTGCGCTAAGGGCTTTCACGTTGTCACTGTCCTTACAACAATCTTCAAAGAGGTGCTGTGTTATTATCCTAAAATTATGGATGAGGAAACTGACGTTTTGATAGTGTTAGGTACTTGCTCAAGGCCCGTCAACCAAGACAGAGGCAGAGCTGGATTCAAAGTCAGGTCTGCCTGGGTCTAATGTCTGCAAGCTTTCCACTGCCCTGTTACTATTATACTGAAGAAACTATGATTCAAATATTCTGCTTTTCTTGGCAATTTATTCCAAGATCTAACAATTTCCCTTTTCTGGACACTCAGAGTAGGGAGCATGGGCTCTTAACTCCCCTGCTTCTAACCTATGGCTGGACTGGACCTTCTCATGCTTCCTGTTCCTTCTGCTTAACAGCACACGGGCGGTTGCAGGGGGCTTCGCATGAGCCAGAGGAGTAAAGAGTTCTTTCCTCTGATTTTGCCCTACTTTTCCCTTGGTGTTTTGGGGACAAGCTCTGTAGTAACTGAATTGGGAAACAGGAGGAAAGGGCCCCACCCCCATGGGGTGCACATCTTCCATTGTGGCTTAAACAACCTGTGACCTGTACGCTAACGCCAGCCCTGTAGTGAGAAAAGCCTGTTTTCATTTCTTCTTTTGCCAAGCCCATCTGGATAGGGCAGGTGCAGGGCTAGACTTAAAATAGAAGCCTTTGCAACGTGGCTCTATGGAAACCCCCTTACTTCTTCACCTGTTGTTCAGATTAATGAAATGGTGAAGATCTGTCACCTCATTACAGCATTTTCCTGGTTTCTGTGGGACCTTTCATTTGTCATTTGAACTCTAATTTCTTCACTTGTAAAATACGAAACTTATTCTTGGTAATCTCAAGGATCCTTCCTTGCTCTAATATTCTGTGTCCGTGTTTCAGACCAGGGCTCAGATTTTGGGATTCACCATGTGTATCTTGCTTAATTCTCCCAGCAATATTATTCTAGCAGGAATAGCTGGGACTAAAATCATTCTTATTGGTTAAAGTACATCAGCCCACCATCTTGACATTGCATTGGCTCTACATCAGCAACCCTCTCTAAAGCAGATGCCAAGCACCACCTAAAAGCTTGATTAAATCCTAATCCTGATATGTGCTTGGGATCACAGAAAACAATACGTGACTTCATTTAACACCAGGGAGGTTACTACCATGACAAATTAAGGACTCTTCAAAACTTCTAAATCTTAAGAGACTAGACTTTAAGAAATTAATATTTATTAAACTCCTCTGGCTTTTTTCTGATAGGTAAACCGATCTTGAGTCTTAGTCTCTTTCTTTGTAAATTAGGAACAATAATATCTCCTTCATGGGATTGTTATGGGAATTAAATGAAAAAAATAATGTGGCACTGCTAGCAGGTATCCAACACATATTAGGCACTCAGAAATTGCTTGTTCACTTAGGGTCAAATAGTAACTTCCATTTTTTCTGCTCATGAGTGCTAGCTATTGATTAGCCTTGAGGCTGAAAAATTCCCTCAGATCTCAAGAAGCTGGCAATATTTTAGTAAGACAAAATGAATACATGTGAAATAATTAGTGAACATCTTAAGTTAGGATATGACCAGTTGCTGCTCTTGGAGCAATGTACCCCTAACAGAGCGGATTCTAACAGTGATGATCTCTGAGTCAAACTTTCCAGAAGAGCGGTGTGCCAGCCTAGCTGACCATCCTAAGAAAGAGTCAAGATCACACACTGGGTTTCAACAATGAGGAAATGGCTAAGGAAAATTATATGCTGTCAATAAGAGAGAATTAGGTGTATCATTCAAAATGATCCTATGATATTTATAATAAGTAGAAAAGAGAAGTGCTGTGAAGTAACAAGTGGACGAAGTTGAACACAAAATTGTGGCCATGGTGTGAATGTCCCCTGTAGCTATGTATGAAGATATGTAGTTAAATATTAGAAAAGGATGTGAGTTGAGAAATGAAAACAATACATGTACTAGGGTTATGGATATATGGATGAATTTCCCAAACATTTCTTTGAGTAGGTTGTCATTTTTAATAATTGATGTAGACCGAACATTTTGAATAATTTCATGCTGAATTATGACTTGTATTGAATATTACACCAGTCCCTGGGTAAATGCTCCATCCTTCTCTGAGGCAGGACTTCCTCTCTGGAATTCATTGTGATTTCTGAATGACTTCAATTTTTTTAAAGAGAAAAAAGCACAATAAATACCGTAGGTTATAGAGTCCTCTTCCCTTTAAATTTCTGTGGATCTTCCTTCTCATCCCCTACAACCTGAGGTGAATCTAAAGGAAGGGAGAGGCCCTGGGAAATCTGACTTTGAGCTTCAGGGATTTGTCTTGCTACTTCTCTAGCAAATGCCAGGTTCTTTCAGCCCTAGTAGAGGCATGTATCATTTCAATTAAAAACAATATAACAATAGTTAACTGGGTGAATGGATAATTCGGGAGATGATTTACATTTTGTTTTGGCAGATGGACCCTTCATTTTCAGAAAGATTCCCCATGAATGTCCCTTAAAAAGATATTGACTTTTCAGAAACACATTGATTCCAATCAGTGATTTACCCTGTTGGTCGTGATGTATACTTAGGGATGGCTCTTTCACAGCTTGAGTAGGTGGCTTCTTGTAAAGAGGAAGAATCTGAGGAGACACAACACAGCTGTGCCCTCAGTGATCTTCCAGCTTTCAATTTTATTTGTCAAATCAATTCAACCCTATGTAAGCCAATTCAATGCAAACTGGGCCAATCTAACCAGTCCAAAAAGCACGTGGATTTTTGTGCCAATGAATCTAAGGATCAATCAATCATTTGTTCCTGAATTAGAAATTAACTCAGCAACATGGCTCAACTTGTCCTCTAGTATTTCTTGCCGCCACAGGAAAGCCTGGAGACCTTTTTCACTCACTCTATGTGCCAACACCTCAAGGCCTCCTTGCCTAAATTTGCTTGAGAATGTAGAGTAGAAGAAGGAGAACTGGATAGAAAGTCTCAAGACCTGGCTTCTAGTCTAACAGTGTGGAGTAACACAGCCAACCTTTCTAGGCCTTAGTCTTCTTATTTATTAAATTAAAGAGGGTAGTCTGACTTTTCTGGTCACTTCTCTCCAGTCCTAGTAGTCTATGAATTCATCTCTTGTATCTTCTTGATTAATTCAAATCAAATCCCAATCACTCTAATACTTTTAGTTTGCTCTTCTCAGAGCATTAGGGCCTGATTTGGGACTACTGTAATTTTCCTTTGGTTGTACTCATGGTTGTTGTTGCTTTTTTTTTTTTTTTTGGAAGGGGGAAGGATTATCTATTTATTTTTTTACACAGACTCCTTGAGGATAAGACTTATAACACCCATGCCCTTATATCTCCTCACAGTGACCTGTGAGGCACAGTGATTCTTGGGGCAATTGTTAAAAAACATTCTTGGTGATTCTATCCTTTCTTTTAGCATCTACTTTTTTTCAATTACAATTGACATACAATATTATATTAGTTTCTGGTATGCAACGTAGTGATTAGACATTTATATAACTTACAAAGTGATCATCCTGATAAGTCTAGTACCCATCCGACACCATATATAGCTATTACTGTATTATTGACTATATTCCCTATGCTGTACTTTACATCCCTGTGACTATTTTTAGTCACAGGGATGAACTTCTGAATTCCTTCATCTTTTTCACCTATCCCCCCAAAACCTCTCCCATCTGATGACCATCAATTTCTTCTCTGAATCTATGAGTTTGTTTCTGTTTTGTTTGTTTGTTGATTTTTTTTTTTAGATTTCACATATAAATTAAATCATATGGACCACTTCTTCTTTATCCATTCATCTATTGATGGACACTTAGGTTACTTCCATATCTTGGCTATTGTAAATAATGTTTCAATGAACATAAGGGTGCATATACTTCCTTGAAGTAATGTTTTGGATTTCTTTGGATAAATACCCAGGAGTGGAATTGCTGGGTCATAAGGTAATTCTATTTTTAATTTTTTGAGGAACCTCCATACTGATTTCCATAGTGGCTGCACCAATTTTCAATCCCACCAACAGTGCACAAGGATTCCCTTTTCTCCCCATCCACGTCAGCACTTTTGTTTGTTGATCTATTGATGATAACCGTTCTGACAGGTGTGAGGTGAGATTTCATTGTGGTTTTTATTTGCATTTCCCTGATGATTAGTGATATTGAGCAAATGTTAGAAATAACTTTACAAAAAATTTTTTAAAGAGATCTTATTCTTATAACTAAATGAGGTTGTTTGGTAAATTTGTCCACACACACACACACACACACACACACACACACACACTCCTTTTGAGCTGTAAAGGAGCAATAATTCTAAGTTATTCAGTGCAAATATGCACCTATTTCCTGTCAGCAATTACTTTTTGCCTCTAGTCAAACCATTTTACCCCCAAGTGGACTTAATCTCTCTGCTCTAGTTAGATGTGCCCACCTTGCACTCACAGAGTTGTTGAGAGTAGCCATAGTGCTGGATAAGGGTGGTATTGGTGGAGTTGGACTAGATTATGCAGGGTCATGAGAAATGACACCTACTTCTAGCTGGCTGGCTCCAGAAGGTGCAATCTCCTATCTTTACATGAACCATTCCTTGGAACTGAAGACAGCATAGAGCAGGCATGCTGTACAAGGGCAGCAAAGAAATAAGAAGACCAGTCTTTGAAGCTCATAGTTGGAAAGTAGCTTAAAAGTGTAGCGACACTCTCTAAGAAGACCTGGACTATTAGATCCAAAGGTATTGTTTCAGGTGGGCAGTTGTGTGGAGCAAAAGGATCAATGGGCTTGAAATCAGCAGACAGGTACCTGAGAGATGGCTTTTCCACTTGGGCAAGTCTTTTCATCTCCTGTTTCTTCATCTGTAAACTGGGGTAATAGGTCATGCTCTGTGAATTGATGCATCAAAATAACAAACAAACAAACAAACCACAGACACAGAAAAACAACCCCTATAATAGTTTTACAAACATTCAGAGGGTGCCAAAAAATGTATACACATTTTAAGGAAGGAAAAAACTGTGTTAATTGTAATGCTCAATATATACCAATAACAAAAGATGAATACAAGTCACGTTTGACTCCTGCAATTACAAGAGGTGCTCAAAGTGGTTACCATCAGCGTCCAGACACTTCTGATTATGGCAAACTATGGCTTGAGTAACATTGACCAAAGTGTTATACATGTTTAAAAATGTGTATACATTTTTTTGGCAAATCATCAACAATTTATTATTCATTCACTTGTTTATTTATTCAACAAATGCCTGTACAACCAAGGCACCGTGTTTTGTGCTAAGCACTGCAATGAGCATAAAACTGTATAAAGATCAAGGTGTAAAATTTTACTTTGTGTCCTTAGTAAATGGTAGAGGAATCATAAACCAAAGCATGGAAATAAAGAACGACTCTCTAGAGGTCGTTCAGTTACTATTATGATCCTTAAATGTTGTTTTGATGCATGGTTTCCAAGTGAAACTGTGCCAGTTTCTTTACAATTGACGAAAGGCTCTGCCTTTTGGGAGCTTATATTTTGATGGGCAATAAAGACAGAGTTACTTGGGGCTCACACAAATCAAATACATACGTGATGGGTGATACACAGTGAATTCGGTGATATGGGGAGTCAAGAGAGAGTGGACTCTGGGTGACATCAGCAGACTTTCTTATTATTCACAAATGATCTCTTGGAAGAGGTGGGATTTCTTCAGGTCAGCTGGAAATAGAGCCAAACTTTCACTGATGTTCAGACATACCCACAGATAAATAGCTAGGAAGAGCTATGAGGTTAACAAATTTGATATTGTTACATTTAACAAGCCATTCATGCCTCATTATTTTGGAGGTGTCAGGAATCTGACAATATAGATGAAAATATTATTTGCAACTGTCACATCAAATAGGCCTAGTAAAAACATAAGTGTTAGAATGTGTTTAATTTCACTTACTAACTCTTACTACAGAATACAGTAATTGAAAGAAGTGTATTTATTTATTTTTACATAAAAATCAGGGGTTACAATATTTCTGCACAACAATGCATATTAGAAAACCAAACTGAGGTTGAGGGTGGAGAGAGCAAGTTGCAGGGGTGAGGAACTCTCTAGACAGAAGCATGTGTCTGTGTGTGTATATGTTATGTGTGGGCATGGACAATAAGGGTTGGGTTGTGTCATTTTTCACATGTCTATTTAGCTTCTCCTGTTTCAAGGACTTTGGTTTTTTACAGTCTGTTTAGGAGACACTGTTTATGTCCTCAAGCATTAACAATCTTAAAAGAGTGGGGAGGCAGAAGGGAGGAAAAGACAAGCTAACATAAGCACTCGTAGCCTCAGACACATCTAGCCCTTTGACTGAGGTGTCTCTCTTTACTATTGCAGCAATAGGAGGAAACCTTTCCATCCTTAGGTGGGCTGCTCTGGTTGCTATAGTCAGTGGAGACCCTTTGGAATTGTATACTCTAGCAGTGGGACTCTGGAACAGTGACTGGCAGACCAGCTGATCAACGTCCCAACACATGGCAATTTTCTGAAGACCACACAGCTCAGGTGCTCAGGGGAAAGACCTGATTAGAACTCTCTTCAGAGCCTACCCAGGTTCTCTGTTTCTCTGTCTTTTTCTCTCCTTCCTTATTATTGCCATCTCTATTATCTTCTGTCTTTCTTCCAGCTCTCTTTATTATCCTTTTCTATTGAATCCTCTTTTAAATTTACTTTAATTGAACACACTGATATTAAATTATAAACATTACTTTGTTAAATAAAATGCTGCATACACACACAGATAATATTTTCTCTTTCTTAAAAATTAAGACAAAAATTTAAAAATCTCTACAATGTAGAAGTCAGGGAAGATGGGATAGGTGATTCTCAAGCCAGAATTTCTTCATGTTGAGATTGTCTTTGGTGAACAACAACAAAATATATAGTGGATCCTTGAGCCTATGGAGAGCACAGTGAAAGTTGAATGGGAGTAGATAAGAGGTCCTTCGCATTTTATGTGGACCCAGGAAACAGATTTGAGCTTGTGTTTGGTGATTAAGAATCTTAAAGGGCTCAGGTGAGTGGAGGCCATGCTGCAGCCCCGTGAGGACAGGGAGTGCTGTGTCCTCCTCTTTCCTGTGCACCTTTCCTCGTCCACCTCCCAGCCCCTCGACCACAGACCAGCTGCTCATAAATATCTATGGAATGAAAGATTCCGGGAATATGTGTGGGGTCAGAAGTTATTAAGAGACTGGGTCGAATAGATTCTGATTCCCAAAGTTATTTATTTATTTTCTTATTCTACTCTATCTGTGATATTAGTTTTTCCTTGTTATTTGTCTTTTCGCACAGCGGAGGGAAGAAAAATAAAATCAGTTCCAGCCATTAGAAGACTTTAGAAAATGAGCCATCACTTGCCTGCCCATGAACCAACTACATGGCTGGGAAGGCAGGTCTCAGTCATGGAGTCCAAGAAGAGTCTGTGATGTCTCAGATTTCAGAGACTCTTTTCCTCAAGGATCTGAGCCCACACTAAGTTCACTGTCCTTCTGGTTGGGAAGATAGCTGGATGGTTGGACCACTTGAAATCACATGCTAATGACTGGCGACAAATATATTTCCTTCCTTCCTTCCTTCCTTCCTTCCTTCCTTCCTTCCTTCCTTCCTTCCTTCCTTCCTTCCTTCCTTCCTTCCTTCCTTCCTTTCGTTTTGAAACATTATTCTTTGGGTATATGCACCTTCTTCTTTAACCTGCAGCATCATGTACGTTCCATTATGGCGTCAGGCAGGATGGGCTGAGGGGAAATACACTGAACTGAACTTGATCCTTGATCCTTAGCCCTGCAGGGGAGATATTGTATCAACAAATAGTACGTTCACTTTGTGCCTCAGTTTCTCCTTCTTTCAGATTGAGAGATTTTCCTTCTCCTGACATGTCAAATAAGTAGAGAGGAACAAAAGGACTGTGATATATTATTGCAAATTGGAAGAAATGAAGGTTTCAGACCAAACTTAAAAAGGCTTCCTTGTGGAATCACTATGGGAAGAACATCCATTGAGGTCAGCCATGGAATCCAAGAACCTATTAATAATTAAGACTAAGAAAAGGTCATGGATTAAACACATATTCTGTGACATGGCCTGTACTAAGTGGATTATATACAATATTTCATTTAATGTTCAGAGTGATAGTTCTATTAGTTTTGCTTTATTATAGACAAAGAACCTCAGACAAAGAGAGGGTACATAAGTTTGTAAGTAATGAGTCCTCATGTCAGAGCTCATTAACCCATGGCTTTGCAGTCACAGGCCTGGAGCACTGTAGTGATTTATGAAGATACTCTTGTTGTCAGGTACATCTCAGGTTGGCTAAGGTTTGGGCAGGAGTGTGAAGGTATGTATTTTCCCTGACCTCCAACTAGTGGTTATGTGCCCCTCTAGTATGATTCCATAGAGCTCTCTAGATACCCCACCTTTCACCCCATTGCTTCATGATACAATTTCTGCTTACTTGTTTCTACACTAGGCAGGGACCTTCTTGAGATTGAGAGGTCTATCTTGTTCACTATGTTATTTGCAGAACATAGTACAGAGCTAGGTACATGAAGATGCTAATCAATTTCTGTGTAATGAATGAAGGTGGGCATCCATACATCCAATCATGCAAACAAGTTTTGTCCATAGTAGTTACAGTTCCTTTGTGTAGATGAGCAAAGAACTAATTCTGTGACTTGGGTAAGGACCAAAGCATGGGTGAATGGATGTGTGAATGGCTATATGCATCCATGGAAGGGGGGTACAGTAGGAGAGAATGCTTCTGTCATGGGCACTAGGAAGTTTACTGAAATATTATATCTCATCCTTATCCTTCCCAACCTCCTATCCCTGGGATGCTCAAACTATTTAACATGAATTGTTTCTTGCTGCTCTCAAATAATTTGAGGTAATCTGTGAGCCACATGAAGAAACTGCTTGCTCACTATTTCTTTCTTGCTGTATGGGTCCTGTTACCATATGAGACCTCTTAGAGGATGCTGACTATCTAGGCTGAGGTTTTCCAGTAAGAGAATCCTAGTGCTAGAAATGTGTCGGTGGGTTTAGCTGGAATGGTATCAAACAAGGTTAGAGTTGGTGTTACTTCCATTCCAGTGCTGGACACAGACTTGGTCAGGTGCTGGGAGGACATGGGCACCAGGTGCAGGGGCCCATGGAAACTTCTGAAAGGGTGTGTAGTGCACCACCCAGCCGATTGGAGGAGGATGGGAATGAAACCAGCAGATGTGCTCAAGGTTCTGTTTTCAGTTCCCCAAAAACCTTCCCCTTGACTAATGCAGTATGACCGTTGCTATAGCAGTTGCTATCTTAGTCCCTGGGACTCTCCTTCAAAGTGTGGTATTACTTTTTTAATCTTCTCAGGCCAATCACCATGAAACTTGGTAATAACAACTCTGGGGCGGGGATGGTTGGGGCCTGAGCACTGTGATGGTGGAAGATGTTGGGCTGCCAAGAGGGACCTTTGGCTAGCTAGTTATTTTTCCAAACTAGATCAATACTCTTAGTTGTCTTAGGCTTGGTTGACTCTATTTTGGCAAAGGATCATGGTTGCTCTCCTGAGATGTCTGTAATTAGCTCGTTATTGCATCTAGTGAAAGCATAACAGTTAGGAAGTGCACTGGCTGCAAATCTCAATTCTGTGTCTAAGTGACCAGACAATGCCATTCAACCTTTGCTCTTCAGTCTCCTTGTGTGTTAATGGAGATATGATTTCTAAGGTTCTTTCTCACTCTAAGATTTATTGCTTCTTTGCCCATGAAAATGGCAACCATGAAAAGTATTTATTAAGGGAACAGCCCTATATTTTAGAGTTAGGGCTCTTGATCAGGCCGCCTAAGTTTGAAACCTGACTTTGGTATTTACTGATTGTATGACCTTGGATACAGTATTTTTTTCTCTCCAAGTCTTAGTTTCCTTATAATACAGTCTAGGATTTGTTGGAGGATTTGGTGACATGACCTCTGTCACTGTTGAGACATGGTATCCATTACTATTACTATAAACACCTGTTACAAGTTGGCATGTGTTGAGCTATCAGCAATATTACAGAAGGTCTTCTCTATGTATTTTTTTGTTTCCAACCTTGACCGTCAACATTTTATTACTGTCATAGGTTGGAGGTTGTTCCTCATTTACTCTTTGAGCCCATGGTAAAATAAAAGCTTTTATATTTTCTTGAGAAAGACTCACAGAGAGGGAAGACCCTCATTCACCATCCAGTCCAACCCTTTTATTAGACTTAGAAAAATTGATTGAGGCCTAACTCTTACTATTATAAACCAATATTATTAAATATCTACACAGAACCTGCCATGTGCAAAGCTATGGGAAAGACATGATAGTTTGGGCATGAGAGCCTTGGTTGAAGTCATGGTTCTACCTCTTATGAGCTCTGTACTCCTAAGTATGTTACATAACTTTTCTTAGCCTTAGTTTCCTCATCTATGAAGCAGGGTTAATAAGAAATACCTCAGTGGGGAGTATGAGAATCAAAGGTGGCCATACAGGTGATAATACTAGCAGATGTCCGTACCCATCCTCCTCTCCTCTGCCTTCCCCACTCCACTGCCTCTCTCTGCTCCATCGTCCCTTTTCTAGCAGAGAATCTTGCTGGTTTCAGTGATACAAAAGGTTGCAATCAGAATTGGGAGATAAAATCTTCATATAGAGAGATAAGTAGTAAGGGCTATTCAAGTCCTGAGAAGAGATTGGTCAGTAAATGGAGGAGTAGAAAGGCTGAGAGTAACTAAGGAGAGAGACAGGGAAGATGGAAGGAGATAGGGAGGGAGAAGGAAAGACGTGTATCTGAGAATGGGAAAGGAGCAAGAGGAAGAAATGGGAAGGAGAGAGAATGATAGGATGGGGAGAAATCAGAAAAAGCAGGGTTTTTTTTGAAAAATCAGGTGATGTCTTTGGGTGTTATTTGGGGGAGGGGGATGGGTACTTTTCCATGCCAACAGTCTCTAAGAACTCAGGGAAAAAGTTGGAGCTAAGGGGAAAGGAAGGGACAGATGGTAAGGGGACTCCTTTGTTTATTTCATTCTTCTTCCCAGGCCTTTTAGTTGAATCCTACCCAGAGCCTTTACTTACTGACTTCAATCTACAAAGTCTTCTCCAACTTTTAAACCTACACAACCTAAGTGATGCACACTTATTGAAGAAGTCATGAGCAATTCCCAGCACATTGTGGACCTCTCTGCATTCGTGCCTGTGAGCACTCCCTCCTCTTCTCTTACTGAGTGACCAGCAGTGTTCCTAGTAACACTGATGTGCTCTGTCCACATTGTGCTCTGTCCACATTGTGCTCTGTCCACATTGTCTCACCCACTCATGAACACCGCTCCAGCAAATTTCTTTTCTCTCTCCTTCAGGACCTGGTTTTCTTCTCTACTGGATCATTTTCATTAGCATGAAAAAAGTGCTGTCATTTCTCTGCTCCTTTTAGATGCTGCCTCACTCTCCCCTTCCCTTTTCCAACTCCTTCCTTGAAAGAATTGTCCATGCACACTGCCTCCACTCTCTTTCCTCCCATTTTCTTTTTAACTCATTCTGATCAGACTTTTGCCCCTGCCATTCTATAGAAAGTGCTGTAATCTAGTTCACCAGTGACCACCACCTATGTGATGCTCTTGTTTTATGGGACTGGTTCAATTTTTTTGTATATCAATTGACTGTCTGATTAGGTTGTAAGAGCGTTAATGGTAAGAACCGTGGATCTTTCCTCATACCACTTTGTATTCTCCACTATTGCTAGCATTGTGAAGGGTATGTAGTAATGGCTTATTTTCTTCCAAATACCTACATTATACGTCATATCAAGTAAATATATGAGCATTATAAATATATGAGGTTGACCTCCTTCTATCTACAAAATGTTTCATAAATATTTGAGTCCTAGTATACCTATATTCCTGGGAAGTTATGCAATTATGATTTACATTGTCATAACTTATATGCCCATACTTATAAGAAATATTGTTGAGAAAACTTTTCTGAAGGGTAAGTGATTAGAAGGAAATAGAGTGGTAAAAAGCAATTAATAATAAACTGTCAGGATACACAAGCTCAGCCTCTTAGTAGCTGGAAAATCTGAAGCCAGGGTCTTTCTTCCAGTTTTCTCATCTGTACAATGAGAAAGTCCTTCCATTAATATTTATTCTAATCTTTCCTAAGGTTTAGGGTATGAGTTCAGGAAAACTTCATTTTATTTCTCCATGGGCAGCTTAATGTCAAGTTCCAAAACCCTTTTGTAAAGCTTGGGACCATTTTCAGGATATATTTTGTAGTTTAGACAGCCTTTCATGATATAAATATGTGAGTCACACACATAATTTTAAATTCTCTAATAGCCACACATGATAGAAATATATGCCACATACATAATTTTAAATTCTCTAGTAGCCATATGAAGGCTCATACAAGAATACTATGAAAGGCTATATGCCACCAAATTTGATAACATAGAATAAACAAACAAATACTTAGAAGCATGCAACCTTCCTGGATGGAACTATGAAGAATTGGAAAACTTAAATAGAACAATTGCTAGTAAAGAAATTGAAACAGTAATGAACAAACCTCCAAAAAAAAAAAAAAAAAAGAAAGTTCAGGACCAGATGTTTTTGCTGGTGAATTTTACCAACATTCAAAGATTATGATCTTCCAAAAAATTGTTGTCATTTTATAATGACAACATTCTCCTGATACTAAAACCAGAGAAGGACATCACAGAAAAAGAAAATTACAGGCCAATATCTCTGATAAACAAAGAGGCAAAAAACCTAAATAAATACTAGCAAATTGAATACAACAATACATTAAAAGGATCATACATCATGATCAAGTGGGATGCATTCCAGGGATTTAAGGATGGTTCAACATCTGCAAATCAACCAGTGTAATACACCACATTAACAAAATAAAAGGTAAAAATCATATGACCATCTCAATAGATGCAGAAAAGCATTTAGCAAGATACAACATCTATTCATCGTAAACAAACAAACAAACAAACACCACTCAATAAAATAGGTATAGAAGAAAAGTACCTCAACATAATAAAGGCCATTTTTGACAAACCCTCAGCTATCATCATATTCAATGGTGAAAAACTGAAAGCTTTTCCTCTAATATCAGGAACAAGGATGCTCGCTTTCACCGCTGTTACTTAACATGGTACTAGAAGACCTAACCAGAGAGATTAGGCAGGAAAAAGAAATAAAATTCACCCATCTTTGGACAGGAAGAAGTAAAACGATCACTGTTTGCAGATGGTGTGATTCTAAATATAGAAAACCCTAAAGACTTTCCAAAAAACTATTAGAAACAATAAACAAATACAGTAAAGTTGCAGGATACAAAATCAATATACAAAATTCTGTTGCATTCCTATATACTAACAACAAAATCTCAGAAAGAGAAATGAAGAAAACAATCATAGTTACAATTGCAATGAAAAGAATGATAAACCTAGGAATATACTTAACAAAAGAGTTGAAGGACCTATACACTAAAAACTGCAAGATACTGTTAAACGAAATTGAAGAAAACACAAATAAATGGAAAAATATTCCACATTCATGGGCTGGAAGAATTAACATTGTTAAAATGTCCATATTACCTAAAGCAATATACAGATTAATGCAATCCCCATCAAAATCCCAATAGCACTTTTTAAAAAAAAAACAGAAATAGAACAAAAAAAGTCTCAAATTTGTATGGAACCTCAAATAGCCAATGAAATCCTGAAAAAAAGGAACAAAGCAGGCAGTATCACACTCCCTGACTTCAAGCCATACTACAAAGCTATAGTAATCAAAATAGTATGATGGCAGAAAAAGAGACACACAGAAATATGGGACAGAATTGAGAGTCCAGAAATAAATCTAGGCATATATGGACAATTACTTTTTGACAGAGGAGCCAAGAATATAGAATGGAGAAAGGAAATTCTCTTCAATAAACAGTGTTGGGAAAATTGAACAGCCTCATGCAAAAGAATGAAACTAGACCACTCTCTTACACCATACACAAAAATTAACTCAAAGATGAAACAAAGACTTGAATATAAGGCTTGAAACTATAAAACACATAGAAGAAAACAGAGGCACTAAACTTATGGACCTTGGTCTCAGATGGCTCTTGTGAACTTGACTCCAAAGACAAGAGAAGTACAAGCAAAAAAAAAAAAAAAAAAAAAGAATGGGACTATATAAAACTAAACAACTTCTGCATGGCAAAATAAACCATTAACAAAGCAAATAGGCAAACAACTGAATGGGAAAAGATATTCTTAAATGATATCTCCAATAAGGGGCTAATATCCAAAACATATAAAGAACTTACACAACTCAACAGCACAAAAACCAAACAATCAGATTTTTAAAATGGGCAAAAGAACTGAATAGACACTTTTCCAATAGACAGATAGTGAACAGATATATGAACATCACTAGTTATAAGGAAAATGAAAATCAGAACTCCAATGAAATACCACATAACACCCATTAGAATGGCTATTATCAAAAGACAAGAAATAACAAGTGTTGGAGAGGATGTGGAGAAAAAGTAACCCTCATATACTGCTGGTAGGAATATAAATTGTTGTAGTCACTATGGAAAACAGTATGAAGCGTCCTCAAAAAATTAAGAATAGAGCTACCATTTTCAGGGTATCTACCCCCAAAATTTGAAAACACTTATCCATATATATATATATATATATATATATATATATATATATATATCCTGTGTTCATTACAAACAAAATAAACAAACAAACAAACAAACAAAAGAAAACTCATAGATACATACAGCAGAATGGTGGTTACTAGAGGGTAAGGGGGATGGGGGGAGGACAAAGAGGGTAAAGGGGATCAAATATATGATGACAGAAGGAAACTAGACTTTGGGTGGTAAGCACACAATATTACTCAAGAGTATACAGATGTATTATAAAGTTGTACACCTGAAATTTATGTAATGTTATTAACCATTGTTATCCCAATAACTTTAATAAACAAAAAGAAACCTGTGAAACTAACTTTGATAGTATATTAGATTTAACCCAGTATATCTAAAAGTATTACCATCTAAACACGTCATCAATATGAAAATTATTAATGAGATATTTTATACATATTTGTTATACTAAATCTTCAAAATTTGATGCATTTTTTTGCAGGTATAGAACATCTCAGTATGAACTCGCATCATCTCAAGACCTCAATAACCACATGTGGCTAGTCATTGCTGTGTTGGACAGCACAGGTCTGGAACATACATGAATTAATGCAAGATATTTATTTATTTATTTATTTATTTATTTATTTATTTATTTATGTTAAATTTATTGGGGTGAAAAATTATATAGGTTTTAAGTGTACAATTCTATAATACATCATTTATATATTGCATTGTGTGTTCACCACCCAAAGCCAGTTTTCCTTCCATCACGGTATATTTGACCCTTTACCTGCCCTCTGGTAACCACTAAACTGTTGTCTATGTCTATGAGTTTTTTTTGTCTTGTTCGCTTGTTGCTTTCAGTTTTATATTCCACGTATGAGTGAAGTTATATGGGTCTCGATTTTTTCTGTCTGACTTATTGCAGTTAGCATGATAATCTCAAGATCCTTCCATGTTGTTGCAAATGGCAGTATTTTATCTTTTCTTATGGCTGAGTAATATTCCATTGTATATATGTACCACATCTTTACCCAATCATCTATTTAAACACACTTTGGTTGTTTCCATGTCTTGGCCACCATGAATAACGCTGGAGTTAATGCAAGAGTTAAATACTTTGGGGCTGAAAGAATGTGACTGAAGCATAAGTTCGAGGAGCTCCTTGAAGGAAATCTAACAGTAGCCAAATTGAGCTACTCCTTCCATTACAATGATGACTAACATTTGTACCTCCTTTACTATGTTCTAGCTGGGTGCCTAATACTTTACATGAATTATTTCATTTAATACAACAACCTTATAAGTAAGACCCCCTCCCTTTCATATGAAAAAAACTAAGGCACAAAAGTCAAATAACTTGCTATTGTGACTTGTGAGTATATTTTCTCAGGCAATGATACACAAACAGCTATGTGGGGAAAACAGCCCAATCATGTGTCCACTGTATCTCCCCAGGCTCATGGTAATGACCCCTGGTGCTAACTCACCTGTGCTCACCCAGTGGGGTCAGGATGCAGAGCCCCTGGCCTGTTTCTTCAAGACTAAACCTGAGGTCTTCCAGTGGCTACTCTGGCCACCAATTTAGTTTTGTAAAATGTTAGGTTCCACCTTGTTAACTTTTATAACAACCTTCCTCCTCCTCCCCCAGTACAGGTACCCAGCCCAAGTGGTACTTTCTACAGAAAGATGAAAAGGCTTGGCATGAACATGAGCTCGCTGGGGTTTGAGGTTTCAAGAAAGAACAAAGAGTTGTCAGGTTGGGGACACAATTGAAGAGCTGGCTCTTGGAATTGTCAGTACTTGGAACAAGGCACAGTGTAAAAAGACAAACAAACAAACAGCTGTCTCTACTTCCTCTTTCCCCTTCCTCTTTTACTTCTTATTCTCTATTAATCCTTTGCTTCTTCTTCCTCCTCTGTCTCCCCATCTCTTGTTAATTTCTTTCTCTCCATCTTCTATTTCCTGATATTTTAAAAGCATTTCTTTACTTATCCTTTCTACTCCCTTTCCCTTTTCTCCAAAATAATATGTTTAACATGTTGAGTTGCTTAGGGACTTGTGGGAAACGTCTTGGTACCAACTCTAAAACACATGGTTAATTCTGAAAAATTCTCCTTTTGGAGAAAAAAAGCTAATAGAAAACTATAGCCCATTTTTGAAGCCACAGAGAATCCCACTCTAACATATATACATTAGGGCTGGAAAAAGACTTCACAGTCCCCACTCCAGACCTTTGCCTTACAGACAGGGCAAAGGAGGCACAGAGGGCACACGGTGTTCCCAAAGGTACTTGGGAGGGTGTGGGGTCCCACAAGAGTGGCAGGTGCAGGGGATTGGTTAGCAGTTGGACTGCCCCAATTTTGTGATGTTAAACATTTATTATTATTTTAAACCCACTGCCAACCACCAGGAAGTTTTAATTTTTCTTACTATGTCTTAGTCTACATATAATCCATATATTGCTTCCAAGATGTCCAGGCATTTTCACTCCCTCACAGTTGATGCCCAGCTCGGTGCCGTGAGTGTGGGCCTCCTCTCGCTCAGGAATGATTGCTGTTTCACACATGGTAAGCCTGGAAGTGTGCTGACACTCTAGCTCTGCCCTGGAGAAAGTACCAACCATGCCACAGGTGGGGGCAGGTCATTCCAGAGCCCTCCAAGTTTTCCTTGACAAACCTTTTCTCATTCTTTTTTTTTTCTCTTCCCTTTTCATTCCTTTCTCTTGAATTTCTCCTCTTTTCCTTTTCTTTATTTTTTGCTTTTCTTTCCTCATTTTTGCCTTAGATCTACCGTGGGGCCTAGAGGACTTTGGAGCCAAAGAGTTAGCTCATTCTGAAGATCAGTGACAGCACCGTGTGCTCATTCAATAGGCAGCCCTCACTGAGCTTTGATATGTACCAGACAGTGTGCTGAGCTCTTTACATGTGCTATGTCTTGTAATCTTTATACCTTTATACCAATCAAGCTGCCATCATTAGCTGCAGCTTACAGGCGAGAAAGCGAGGCCCACAGAAGTTAGGAAATTTCTCAGAGTCACACAGCCAGTTACTGGTCAAGCGGGGGCTTTCTAACTCCAAAGTTCATTTTCAGAGCCAAAAAAGTATGCCGGAAGTCCCACGAGAAGCAGCCCGGATCTCTTATCTGTTTAGCCTTTAACGCATGTTTCCCTGAACTTTTTGGATTCATGGAAATCTCAGACCCATAGCATCGCATTTCTCTGTGGGTGTTTGGCCAGCCATCTCTGGGGAGTATGAACACTTGCTGAGGCCAACTTGTTAGTATAGACGGAAGTTTGTTGAGAACAGAACTCTCATCTCTGTCATCACTGTTATATTAGCTTGCTTCAGTTGTGGTAACCAAGTACCGTAAACTGGGCGGATTAAAACAACAGAAATTAATTCTCTCACAGTTTTGGAGGCCAGAACTCTGAAGTCAAGGTGGCTCCTTCCCGAGGCTCTGAGGGAGAAGCCCTCCCTGCCTCTTCCCTAACTCTGGTAGCTTCCCGGCAACCCTTGATGTTCCTAAACTTGCAGCTACATCCCTCCAATTACTGCCTCTATCGACCCGTGGCACTGCCTGTCTCTGCACCTCTAATCTCCCTCTTCACATCAGGACACCAGTCACTGAATTTAGGGCCCATCCTAATCCAATATGACCTTATCTTTTTCTGTTTAACTTTTTGTTTTGAAATAATTATAGATTCACAGGAAGGTGCAAAAATAGAACAGAGAGGTTTGGTGTGCCTGTCACTTAGTTTCCCCTGATGGTTACTTCTTACATAATTATAATACAATATCAAAACCAGCAATTTGACATTGGTACAACGTGTGTATAGTTTTAGGCAATTTTATTACATGTTTAGATGTATGGAACCACCACTGCAATCAAGAAACAAGATTATTCCATTACCACCAAGACTTTCCTTTTGCTACTCCTTTCATAGTCACATTCTCTCTCCTTTCCCCCACCATCCCTAACCTCTGGCAACCAGTAATCTCCATCTCTATAATTTTGTCATTTCAAGAATGTTGTATAAAAATAATATGGTATATGACCTGTTGGGGTTGGCTTTTTTCACTCAGTATAATGCACTTCAGAATCATCCAAGTTACATGCATCAGTACTTTGTTTCTTTTTATTGCTACGTAGTATTCCATGGTATGGATGTATCACACTTTGTTTAGCCATTCACTTATTCAGGGACATGTTTGTTGTTTCCAGTTTTTGACTATTACACATAAAGCTGCTCTCAACAATTATGCACAGATTTTTGTGTGAGCATAATTTTTCATTTCTTGGGGATAAGTGCCCAGGGGTGTAATTGCTGGGTCATTTGGTTAGGTGTGTTTTGCTTATTTTTTCCTGAAACTGACAACTTTTTTACAAAGTAACTGCACCATTTCACATTCCCACCAGCACTTTATGAATAATCCAGTTTCAATTACATCTTCACCAGCATTCTAGTATGACCTCATCTTAACTTTATTACATTTCTGAAGACCCCGTTCCAAAATGAGGTCACATTTATAGGGACTGGGAGTGGACACTTAAGCATATCTTTTTGACAGACACCTGTCTTCTCTTCCTGGGTCACGTTGTGTCTGACTTCAGAGCTTTGCTTTATGACAAGGGGCTTGCTTTGATTTCATAACCCGATTAGAAGTGCCCTTGATTTTTGAATTTGCCGCTAAGGATGGGTGAGCAAGTTTATATTATTTGAAGGTATATTACTGAGTCTTTCTGAACTCTACTCAGAATTGCAAAATATCAAAGTTTTGATAACAAGGAATATTCTCAGGAGGTAGAATTTCAATGCTGTTTCCTTATCCTGCTTTTTCATGACTGTCTTTTTCAATGCTCCAGTACTGACAAGCGAAAGGAAAGAAAGTAGAAAAACTAGATTATACGTTTAGTGAGGGAAAGGATACAGTGTAAGTTATTTCTGTACCTCTTTCAGAGTATAGACTGAGCAAGGTGCTCAGTGTTTTTTCATTGAATGAGTAGACGAGAGGGGAAGGGTGAGGATGCCCATGCAGGAGTGAGGGAGGAGAGTCAAAGCTGGTTTCATATATGCTCCCCTCCCCTTCTACTTCCCAAACATACAACCTTTCCTAAATGGGATCCCAAGATCTGGCCCAAGTTAATTCTGTCCTTTAACCTGAAGGTCTGTTCCTTCAGCATTTGGAGTTTTTGGATTATTTCTAGTTTTTTGGCTTGTATAAATGAAGCCACTCTGAAAATTCTTGAATAAGTGTTTTGGTGGGCGGGGATGCAGTCATCTAGGAGTGGGATTGCTGGGTAATAGAAAGAGAACATCTCTCAGCTTTAGAGGACCTGCCCAACATTTTGGTGAACACTTTTAACCTTGCAGTATACTGATAATTAAATTAGGTTGTAAAGTGCTCAGTATGGTCTTGGGCAGATAGGAGGCCCTTGGTACATGTTTAAAAATATAATGAAGGCATAATATTCCATTAAGTCAAAGTGCCATAACGGACTTAAACATTTCCGTATTGCTTGTTTATCTAGGTTGTTTTTATTTCATTTTTAATTATTGTATATAATGTTGCAATGAATGACTCTCTTTATAGCTGTTTCTTTCTTTGTCTTTCTTTCTTTCTTTTTTTTAAAATTTGCTCTTGGTAAATTCTCAAGTAGGCTCAACTGGATCACAGGACATGTGACTGTACAACTGTCACCTTAAAAGGACTTTGGGGCCCACTAAGGAGGAGAAACAAGGAAGCAAGCCTCTCATACCATGGGAATGGGGTGTGAACACAGGTGGCTTATGGGTTTCATGGAGGAGTATCTTGTAGATGACAGAGGTTAAGGGGAGAACAGAGGATGATGGTTTTTAAAAGATTTTTATTGGGAAATATAGCTAACATACAACATTATATCAGTTTTAGGTGTACATTATAGTTGTTCAACATTTATATACCTGAAGAAGTGATCACTGTAAGTCCGGCAATCATCTGACACCATACCATGCTATCACAATATTATTGACTATATTCCCCATGCTGTACATTACATCCCTATGACTTATTTGTTTTATACCTGGACATTTTAACCTCTTATTCTCCTTCACCTTTCCTCCCACTTTCTAATTTTTCTATTACAGTTAACATTCAATATTATTTTATATTAATTTCAGTTGTAAACATAGTGTTTAGACATTTGTATGATTTAAGAAGTGATCCCCCTGGCTAGTCTAGTACTCACCTGACACCATACATAGTTATTACCACATTATTGACTATATTCCCTGTGCTTTACTTTACATCCCCATGACTGATTTGTAATTACCAATTTTTACTTCTTAATCCATTCACCTTTTTCACCCTGTCCACCAACCCCCTCCCATCTACCACTCCAATAAATCTAGTACACATCTGACATGATACATAGTTATTACAATATTATCGACTATATTCCTTGTGCTATATCCTACATCCACAAAACTGCTTTGTAAAAACCAATTTCAACTTCTTAATCCTTTCCCTTTTTTTCACCTACATCCCTAAACCCCCCTCCAATCTGGCAACCATCAAAATGTTCTCTGTATCTATGAGCTTCTTTCCCTTGTGTTTGTTTGTTTCTTTTGTTTTTTAGAGTCCACATATAAGTGAAATCATATTGCATCTCTCTTTCTCTGTCTGACATACTCCACTCAGCACAACACCCTCCAGGTCTATCCATGCCACTGCAGTTGGCAAGAACCCATTCCTTTCCATGGCCAAACAACATTCTATTGTCTATATGTACCCCCTCCTCTTTATCCATTCATCCATTGATGGAATCCAGGCTGCCTCCACATCTTGGCCATTGTAAACAATACTGCAGTGGAAATATAGATGCACACATACCCTTGAAGTAGTGTTTTGAGTTTCTTCAGATAAATACTCAGAAGTGGGATTACTGGGTCCTTCTTTGTCACTTGTTTTAAAATCACTTGTCACTTTAAAGGCCCTTGTTTTAAAGTCTACTTTGTCTGGTATAAGCATTGTTATCCAGTTTTTTTTTGTTTCTTTTCTTTTCTTTTTTTTGGCTTCCATTTTCATGAAATATGTTTTTTCTATCTCCTTTACTTGCTGTCTGTGTATATCTTTCAACCTGAAGTGAGTCTCTTATAGGCAGCATATGTAAGAGGTTTTGTTTTCTCATCCATTCAGCCACCCTATTTTTTGATTGGAGCATTTAAGCCATTTACATTGAAAGTAATCATTGATAGATATGTAACTATTACCATTGTATTATTCACATTTTTTATCTTTTTTTTTTTTTTCGTCTTACGGAAGTCTCACTAAAATTCCTTGTAATACTGGGTAAGTGATGATGAATTCCTTTAGTTTTTTCTTGTCTGGGAAGCTCTTTATCTATCTTTTGATTCTAAATGATTGCTTTGCTGGATAGAGTAATCTTGGTTGTAGAACCTTACTTTTAATTAGTTTGAATATTTTATACCAATCCCTGCAAAGTTTCTGTAGAGAAATCAGTTAACAACCTTATGGGAGCTCCCTTATAAGTTACTAATTGCTTTTCTCTTGCTGCTTTTAGGATTGTCTCTTTGTCTTTCACTTTTGCCATTTTAATTATGTGTCTTGGTGTGGGCCTGTTTTGGCTCATCTTGTTTGGGACTCTCTGCACTTCCTGGGCTTGTATGTCTATTTCCTTCGGCAGGTTAGGGAAGTTTTCAGTCATTATTCCTTCAAATAGATTCTCAATCCCTTGCTTTTCTCTTCTCCTTCTGGCACCTCTGTGATGCAAATATTCTTATACTTGATGTTGTCTCAGAGGTCTCTTAAACTATCCTCAGTTTTTTAAAAAAATTATTTTGTCTTTTTGCTGTTCCAATTGGGAGTTTTCTGCTACCTTATCTTCCAAATCAATGATTCGATCCTCTGCTTCCTCTAGTCTGCTGGTGATTCCTTCTAGTGCATTCTTCATTTCAGTTATTGCATTCTTCACTTCTGACTGGTTCTTTTTTATGGTTTCTATGTCATTTTTTTTTTTTAAAGATTTTATTGGGGAAGGGGAACAGGACTTTATTGGGGAACAATGGTCAAATTGTTGTCCTTTCAATCTTAGTTGTGGAGGGTTCTGTTCAGCTTCAAGTTGTTGTTCTTGCAGTCTTAGTTGTGGAGGGCACAGCTCAGCTCCAGGTCCAGTTGCCGTTGCTAGTTGCAGGGGGCACAGCCCACCATCCCTTGCGGGAGTCGAACCGGCAACCTTGTGGTTGAGAGGACAGGCTCCAACCAACTGAGCCATCCGGGAGCTCAGCGGCAGCTCAGCTCAAGGTGCCGTGTTCAATCTTTTAGTTGCAGGGGGCGCTGCCCACCATCCCTTGCGGGAGTCGAGGAATTGAACTGGCAACCTTGTGGTTGAGAGCCCACTGGCCCATGTGGGAATCGAACCGGCAGCCTTCGGAGTTAGGAGCACGGAGCTCTAACCGCCTGAGCCACCGGGCCGGCCCTCTATGTCATTTTTTAAATGATTGCTATCTCTTTGTTGAAGTTCTCACTAAGTTCCTCGAGCATCCTTCCAACCAGTGGTTTGAACTCTGTTTTTGGTAGGTGCTTACCTCCATTTTGTTTATTTCTTTTTCTGGAGTTTGCTCCTGTTTTTTCATTTGAGATGTATTTCTTTGTTTCCTCATTTTGGCTGCCTCTCTGTGTTTGTTTCTATGTATTGGGTAGATCTGCTACATCTCCCAGTTTTGCCAGGTGGCTTAACATAGTAGGTGCCCTGTGGGGCCCAGTGGCACAGTCTCCCTGGTTCCTGGACTGGGTGCTCCAAGAGTGCCCCTTGTGTGGGTCATGTGGGCTCTTCTGTTATATTTGAACCTTGATTGTTTTTGCCACACAAGTAGATGGGATTGACCCTCAGGCTGACTGGCTGTGGGTTTGGCCATGTCCACAGCTTATGGGCTGCTGTGTGGGCAGCTTACCACATGGAGCAGGATTCTGCCTGGCAGGTTCTGGTGCCTGTTAGACCACCCTTTTTGTGTGCCACTTGTGGGGTTAATTCAGTGGTGCTCTGTTATGATCTGAAGCCAATCTCCAAGTATGTTTGTTCTGGGGCCTCTTGGGAGGGGCTCCAGTGCAGGCCCAGGTTAATCACTGCTTGTGACCAGTCGGGCTCTACCTGGTAGGAGCTACAAAGTGATCCACAGTTGGTTGCTGCCTGTGCTGGACCTGTAGGTGCGTGGGAGAGGCCACGCTGTGAACCGAGGATGGCTGCCACCAGTACTGGGTCGGGGGTAGCTCCACAAAAAGCCAGGACACACTGAGGCCTGCTGCTGGTTGCCAGCTCCAGTAAGGTTCTGCTGCTGATAAAGCCTTGTGCAATATGGAGTTGTGTGTGTGTGTGTGTGGGGTGGGGTGGGGGGGTATGTCTCAGTGAGTAATGAGGGTGAAGAAAGCCGAGCTCACCAGACCAATTCAGATGGGCATGAGGGGAGGGCTCAACACAGGAAAGATGGTGCCCACCTGCCATCTGCATGGGAGTAGGACCCCACACAAGGAAAATGGTGCCTACATTCCATCCCTCACTCTGAAGCCACACAGAAAGGTTGAAGAGTTTTATAAATAATGATGTATTTTATAGCAACTCAATATTTACTTTCTTAGATGATAAACTTGGTAACTGGAAAACCAATATTAACAACCATTAAATCAGGGAGGAGCAAGCACAGGTGCAAAGATTCACTTTATTTATTCATTTCCCCCCAAATATTAGCATGATTAAAGCCAAAGTGATGGGGGGATATGGTGGGAAGAGGGGTTGGGGTATTGTAGTATGGGTAGGTCTCTTGGGAAACAGGCCCAAGGCCTGAGGAGGGGAAGAGGGAAGGCTAAGACTAAGGCACAGATGATGGGGCCTGGTAGGCCTCTCTCTCAACAGCTTTTCCTATCGAAGCTCTTGGCAAGGGCAGAAGTTAGGCTCGCGTGGGTGACTTCACACGCATAGACATCATGACTTTCATACTCTGAACTGGACAGTGTCAGGGTACTGCTGAGGCTATAGGTGTTGTCTTTGCTATCCTGCTCTGTAGCACTGTTCTGGATGCCACGGGTTTGGACAACGCCATCTACTTTCCACTTGACATTGACTTCCTTGGGGTAGAAGCCATTCAGCAAGCACACAACAGAGGCACTTCCAGTTTTTAACTGGTCTGAAGATGGTTGGAAGATGAAGACGGATGGTTTAGCCTGAGACCCTGAGGAAGAAAGCACAGAGAATAGTGTTTAAATAACAAGGAAGTTCTCCACTTGGGTGCATTGTTTGTAGACAATCCCAGCGCCCGTAAGGGACAAACATACGGAGAGTAACTTGCTCATTCTATGTAATTGTAGCAATTAGGGAGGCCAGGAAGCATATCTATAATCTCCATGATTTTGAGTTTCTCCCTGGCTGCTCCCTACCTCTTAAAAATTTTTCTTTGAAGTCTTTACAGCCATTCTTAAATGCTTTATGTATGTTTTTCTGACCTCACCTATCTTTCCTTCAACTGTGTTCCCAGCTTCCTGCAGTAACTCAGTGCTTCAGGCCAAGAAACAAAGGTCACTTCAACTCACCCTTCTCAGAATTTAGAAACAAGAACAAATCTTGGCCCCTCTACTCAGAAGATAATTTCCTCTGTGCACCTCTTAGTACTGTGCAGTGATATCAGGCTGACTTTCCCTTTGGGAGTGTTGGGGCCACACCACCATGCAGAGTGGGTCCCAGGTCAATGTCTGTGCCTGGGTGGGGTTCAGCCCCTTCACCCTCTGTGTTCAAGCCAGCAACTCTCCCACCCCTCACAAGAGCCTCAAAGGGAGACCTGGGCCCTGGTCTGATGGCTGTCACCATATGGGGCAATGTTCAGTCAGGCCAGGAGGGATCAACTGTAATTTTGGCCACCTGCCTAGGAGGAACTGGTTCGCTTCACTTCTGACTGTGAGCAACTGCCAGATGGCCTCCTGGAAATCCCCCTCTGTGGGGGCATCCAAGCCCTCAGGTAGGAGAGCAAGAGTTAAAACAACAAATCAAGGAGAACTGACTTTGGGTGGTGAACATACAATGTGATAAATGATGTATTTTAGAATTGTTAGTAAAAATGTAATTTTACTAACCATTGTCACCCCAATAAATTTAATTAAAAAAAATCCTTTGCTCAACAGATAAGTGAACCAGTTTTTATAAAGCTAACCTCCATGTTTACCAAGCAGTTGAGCATAAGATACTGAACATCTTATGTTTTGATGTTTTCTTTTCTTTTAACTTTCATTACTAATTTTTTTCCAGAGAAGTTTATGAAATAACCTTGGGAGCAAAATAATGTGAATTCTAGAAAGAAAGGAGGAGAAACAGTCTATGAAGATAGTCCTATCTGGGTAAATCCTTGATAGCTTTAAATTTTCCATCCAGCATTAAAGTATTAAATAATTAACATCTTTGATGTGGAAATTCTAGTAAAACATCTTGTTAGCTTTTAATGGCATTTAAAATTCTCTAAAAGAGTTCTTCAACGGCCATAAAATAGTTTTTAAATAGTTTTAAAAACTTACTTTAAATAGTTTTAAACAATTTTGAATTTTAAAAGAGTTTTTAAACAGCTCTAAAATAGTCCTGTGAAATTGCTGCACACCAAAAATAACTTTTCTTAAATGTTGAAGTAAACAACAAATTACTGAACTATTTTAGAGGGTATGGAATTAAAATACCCAGATAAAAAATTTTGTATCACAGTATAAAGGTATTGGAAAATATGTTTATATTAAGTTTTTATTAGTGACATTTATATATGATTGATATTGTGTGCAACTGAAATATAATCCTACACAAGCTATTATATTTTTGAAAATTAAAAACATTCCAAAAATTTATCTTACCTTTAATCAATTAATATACCTCAATGTTATTTAATGTGAACTCAGTACAAGTTAATTGATCGAAACCTGAGAAGCCAGATGGCCTTAAATTAAATTTTTTTCTGGTGGAAATTTTACCCTGTAAGTTATAAACTTTGAGTTGAAATTTCTGACTCCAAATAATACATCAAATGTATTATTTAAATGTATTATTTAAATGTACTTAAATAATACATTTGATGAGTAGATATTGAAATAATTCCAAATCACTGAAAAAAATATAGTTTTAAGCTCTTTATAGTCGCCTAATGTAAATTTTCATTGAGGATATAATAATGAATGTGAATTTTATTTCTAAAATCTCTAATAAATCAGGCATCTCCCTGTTTTTCCTTTGTTAGTTCAGTGCCCGCCACATTTCTATTCTCTTTCGTTAGTGGCATTATTCGTATCACTGTGTCAGGAAAGCAGACCATGGCAGTTAAGCGAATGCAGTATTGCCCTGGCCTGTAGCGCCCAGGCTCGCTGCAGCAAGAGCGCGGAGACCTGGCCACGCAAGTCATGCGATCGCGAAAAAGACCGTCATGAAGTCTACCTTCCACGCTAGCTGTGCCATGACTCGTTCACAATATAAAAACATGGCCAAGTAATGACTGAAGTAAATAAAAGAAGATACTCATTAAAATATTTACTGTTTTTCTACAAGTCCAGCGGCATTTAAAAATGCAATTTTTAAATTTTTCTACATAAAAAAATTCTTTAAATCTGAGCTTTTGGGGACAGCCATCTTTCCACCATTATGATAAGAGATCATTTCAAGGCTAGTTTAATATAGAAATTAGATTTTTAAAAAGGAGATATCTGTCAAGATATGAAATCTCTGTAGAATTTCTGAATACTGACAGTTCATCACTCATTTTAGACTGTAAAAATGACAGGGTTGCTGATTCTCAATTAAGATGCATCTTTCACATGCCAAACAGGTATACTTTTCTAACTTCTTACTGATTGTTAGTGTGTCCTATTGATTTTTATCGCTATAAAATAGTTTATCAGGCAGAAGAGAGAAAACAGACTAAGAAATACATTTCTCTACTCTTCTGTGTCCTACATAAAGAGTAAACATTGATACAATATTTGCAAAAGTCAATGGAAATGAATTCACTTTTGTTCTTTAGAGCTGCAAAGATTTCTTTTTCATCTACACTATTTTTTTTCTCTTTGACTCATTTGATTTAGATTAATTTTTTTGGTCTACAAATCTATTTTTGGAGCTGAGTTTAACTGTTGAAACTGATGATAAATCTGAAGTGTTCTCACTTACTCATCTCCACAAATCTCACACTTAAGCCTCTAAAAGTCAGTTACTGGCATTTAGACCCACATTTCAGAAGTTAATAGAGAAAAATGACTTACATTTCATCTTTAGACGTATCCCTTGGCCAAAGGTGATTCACAGGTTTAGCTCAATTACTTTGCTCTCAACAAAAACTTCCTTTTGCTGCCAACCTCATTAGATTGACAGATACAGAGAAAATCTGGCAATTTAGATGCCACATCAACTAACTAGCTCTTTGCTCTTTGAGATGAACTGATTTTGAGTCCCTTACTCATCTGATTTTTGGAAGAATCTCATTCTTTTCAGAATTGACCTCAACTCACATTCCAAACATGAAAACCCCCAAATTTCACGACTTTATAAGAAAAAGGATTAGAAAAGTGCACTTATATTTGGTTCTCGCTTATGCTCCCCTGGCTGAAAGTAAGCCACAGTAAGCGTTCTAACACCTCAACAAAAACCTCCTTCAGAGATCAATTCATATGAGAAAGGCTAAGTCAGGGAAATATCCAGCTATTTCCTTCCCGTTCTCCTCATAAATCCTACTCTACTCTCTTCACAAACTGAACAATTTGTTTGCTCAGCTTAAAAGACAGCTATTTTCTGCTATTTTACTTTTGGTTTACCAGGAATGACTCATTTAACCAAAATGTCACAAACCTGCACAAATAATACAATGGGTCAAAAACCTCACAAATAATTAAGCAAAAATGTACTTACGTTTTAGATCCAGTTTGGTCCCTTGGCCAAAAGTGAGCCACAGTGGTTCTTCTTAACTCTACATCTCTACAAAAACCTGCCCTAAAAGGGTAGCAAACCCCTTCCCCCAATTAAGTTATTTTGATTTGGAAATCTTGAAAATTCGTCGTCACCTATCTTTCCCTGGAACAATTTTCATTCCTCTATACCTAATCTGGATATGAAATGTGTTTTATCCTTTACATCTATCTATCTATCTATCTAATGAAACACACAAAAAGGAACAAAAAGTAAGTTAACTAGAAACAGAAAAATCAGTTGAAAAAATGCTACTTACGTTTGATATCCAACTTGGTCCCCTGGCCGAAAGTGTACACACAGAGTTTCCTCTTAACCTCCCTCCTATACAAAAACTGAGTTTCCCTTCCTGACAATTGAGCAAAGCTCTGTTCAGAACATGATTTGCTCCCCAGTGAGTTTCTGAAACTATCACTTAGATAAATTATTCTTACCCATCTTGTTCTTCATAGAAAATGTGCAATCACGTCTCAAGTTTGTTTACAGACTTTATCTTTGCTTTGGAGGATGTTAGTCTGTTTCAAAGAGTCAGCTTCATAAAAGCAGGGACCACCAGATACAGACAACTCAGGAAGGAAAGTTTGGATTTTACTCACGTTTGATTTCCAGCTTGGTTCCTTGGCCGAACGTCCACCACAGTGGTAGTTCTCCATTGTGTCTCTGTACAAAAACATTTCACTGAAGGTTGACAGAGTCCTGAGTCAGCTGCTGATGCTTCACTCCCTTTTCAAGCAGGTGTGGATGTGCTGACAGAGAATGTTTGCTTTCTCACATGAGATCTAAAATCTTAGAAGACGATATATTTATGTGTATGGCGTGATGGTACTACACCTGGACTGCTTTTTAAAATCTTTTTTTTTTTTTTTTTTTGGAAAGTAGGCTGAATATAAATTACAAAGAAAACATGCAAATTTTTAAAACTGCATTTCTTTATATCTTCTTCTGGGGTGGGAAGTTTTTGAAAATGATAAAACTTATTCAATGCAATTATGGAACCCTTTATCTTTTCTCAGTTAATAATAATTAAAGAATGTCTTTATATTTGAACCTCTCCTTTGGAACAATGTTGTTTCAAAAAAGTTAGACTAAATGTATATCAAATCAAGGTCCATGTCTTACTTTGAAATGTATTTTGGAATGAAGTTATAGATGACATGTGAAACAAAAGCAAAGATATTATAGTAGAAAAACTGATGGTACTTGGTTGATCACCTATTTGCATAGTAGAGGTAGAGAGCTCAGAGGGGTACCCATCAGGTGTCTGAATTGAACCAGGTGCATGCTGTCTTTGGAACTGCCAGGGAACCATGGCATGCCTTAGTGTTTCCATAGTAACCCCCTCAAAGACACTGATGACCTCAGTTTGTTTTGATTACGTTTTCACACACTGCAGTCTTCTCTCTTCATCTTCTATCTTCACTTCAGCATACATTGCTCCCACCATCCTAAGCTCCTTACAGTTCCTCTGTGGCCTCCAACCTTTACAAAACACTCCTACTGCTTGGAAACATGTTAGCTTGTGAACAACTAATTGTCTTTCAAGACTCAACTCAAGAAAGACCTTCTCTCAGCTTATCCCACAGCAAGTGACCTAACTTTGCAGAGTCCAGAGGCAGGGCATTGGGCCCGGAACACCTAATGTCTCTTATCTGCTGTCAGATTCTTTCTATCTTACTGGATTGTAAGCTGTTTCATTTCTTATTTGTATTTGGAAGGCCCAGTCCAGTATTTTCACTTGGCAAATGCTCAACAAACATTTGCAGAATTAATTAAAAAACAAACAAACAAACAAACAAACCAAAAAAAACCCAACGAATAACTGAAAATCAATAACAGATCAGAACTGATAGATTATAATAGACCAACGGCTAATACCACTGTAATAATAACTTTTGCAAGAAAAATTATAACTAATTCTGAAGATTAGGGGAGGATTTCTTTGATTCTGTCACTGGGAACATTACTAGTTGCCTTGAATAGCAAAACCAGCAGCAGACCTCACCAGAAGAGGAGGAGAGGAATAAAGCTGGAGTAGAGAAATTGACAAGTGGAAATTAACTGCAGAATAGTTGACTGAGGACATAGTCAATCTGGATCCTAAAAAGGATAGAGAGTGATATTCTCTGCAGAGATACAAGTGATACTAGTCATAATCGTTAGCATCTATTGAGCACTTACAAAGTGCTGGACATTACACGTGGATCACCACATTTAATCATCCCTCCAAATCTAGGAACTAGAAGTTAATGTTGTCCCCTGTTTTGCAGATGAAGACTTTAGTGCAAAGAGGTTACGTAACTTGCTCATAACAGCTAGTGACAGAGCTGGGGTGTGAACTTGGAGCTCATGCTTAATTGATCCTGAGAGCAGAGTCACCCAATGGAAGCAGCCTGCATGGCAGAAAATGCTGGAATGGGGGAAGGAAAAGGAAACTCCTTAGACTGTCCAAAGTTTAGAAATGAGTAGATGAGTGTGCTTAAATGTGTATATAAGACTGGTCATTGAAATGTTGTTTACAAGGTGAAAAAATGGAAAATAACTGAAATCTTCATCAATAGGCGTTTGATTAAACTAATGATGATGGAGTTTTGCAATGGAGCATAAAGCAGCCAATAAGAGTATGAAGTAGGTGTCTTTATAGTCATGTGGAAGGTGTTCATGAAAATACAAGCCACTGAATGGTATGTATTGTATAATATCATGACTTCATTTTAATCGAATATATATGCGTATCAATACAGGTTAATTCCTGAAGGAAATACAACAAATTGTGCTCAGTAGTTATCTCCTGGGATTTCAGAGGAGTGTTGCTGTGGAAGAAACAGGAGCAATGGCACTTTCTCTTTCTACCCTATTGTAGATTATTTCATTTTTTAAAAAAAAAATTCTGTGGATATATTAATTTTATGGTTTTCAGAAACAATAAAGCGCTACCAATTTTAGTAAAAAGTAAATTCTGACATTTCCTAGTAGAATCTTCAATATTCATGCGCAATGTATAATTTTTAAATGATATATACATGTGTGAGTTTTCTTTGTCAGTGAAATGCTTTTTCTATAATTTTTAAATTGAGAATGCAAAAAAGTAGTTGTTCGGGTTCTGTATAGGAGACACCCTTTTACAAATGGAGGAGATGAGGGGGTGGTGTGGAGCTGTAAAATGGGGATGAAAAAGGTGATATATTAATAGCTGTACAGGGATATAGGTTCCTAAGATTTGAGATCTAACGTGAAAAGTCCAATTTAATGACTATTATAAAGCAGTATTTGCTACTAATAGAACACAATTATCATAAGAACCATTGTGACAACTATTTTATTGATTACACACGGTAGTGATTGATAGAAATGGTTGCTGTGATGTTTGTTGTAACATAAAAAGGATTATTGAGAAGTGGCTGTGATTCTTAATGTGTGTGGAGTTTATTGTTTGAAGGCACAGGATGTCTCAGAAGCATCTGTGAGTCTCTGCCAGGAACTACCGTTCTACAGTGTCCATGGTGGACCTTCATAAGGTCCCTCAAACCTTGCAAAGAGCAAAATTGTGTCATTGACACAATTTTGTCCCTGACACACTGGGTGATGTACTCAGTTACTGGTGTGAGGCACACCTCTCCAAATAGGCTAGTTAATTATGTCAAATAAAAAGCAAAACTGGTGTTTCTTGCAATGTCAAACCTGAGGAACACTGATAAGCTAGCTTATCAACAATTTCCAGGATGATTTATAGATGTACATTTAGTCTCCCCCCACTCATCCCCCCCCTTCACTCCATAAGCAATTTAGAATTTACTCTAAAAATCTAACTTCGCAGGGGGCCAAATGGCAAGCAGCTTCAGTAATGAGTTTGTTGGAATGCTCCCCCAGATTTTCTATTCTCATCACT
The DNA here is from genome assembly GCF_036562045.2 of Rhinolophus sinicus. NCBI lineage: Eukaryota > Metazoa > Chordata > Mammalia > Chiroptera > Rhinolophidae > Rhinolophus > Rhinolophus sinicus. The sequence goes on along the minus strand of NC_133755.1, from coordinate 63,848,836 downwards.
TTTGTACATTAAATCCAAGAACCTCTCAGCCTATTTCATTGATATTTTGCTTTTCCCCAGTAAATCAATCTTATTTTACCTGGCTCTGGAATATTTGTTTCGGATAATCCATCTTGAAATCTGTGGGCCAATATTATTTCCAGCTCATGGTGGATTCTTTTTACTTCAGCTCGACTCCTCCTTAGGATCATCACATTTGTCATGTCCCACAAGGTGAGGAGAAAATTCTTGGCCCATATGCAGTGGTGCTTGGAACTTGAGCAACTGCTGATCTTGTGGCTACAGTGCCACAAATTGTCACCTGTCCTGAATCCCCCGGCCCCATTAGCAGGGAAGGAGGGAGACAGAAGAGGTCACTTGAGAAATCACTGCTTCCTTTCTGGAGCCATGTCTCTTTCCACTCATCTCTGAGCAAAGACGCGCTGGGAGAGTCAGAGTCCTTTGCCCAACCACATGCAGGTGCGTGTGCCATAAACGTGACCCAAGATGCTGGTCACACTCTGGAAATTATACACACTCATCTTGTTTCCAAGAGGATATTAAGGCTGCAGAGTTTTTTTTTTTGTTTGTTTGTTTGTTTGTTTTGACTTCCTAGAGTGAAAGGGAAAACTGCAGCAACTGTGTGAGGGCTTATTACCCTTGGAAAGACTCAGCCCCTGAGATTTACATATGAAGCATAGTGGTTTCTGGCTGATTTTACACAAGTGATAAGCCCCTCAAGCTCTACCCTAGAGTTCCCTGCCCACCTTGTCTGTCTCCTTGGGATCCAGCCCTGTGTCCTCTCTCATCCTACCATCATGGACGACGACTGACTGGCTGGCTCTGAATGCGTTTGTGAAATCGATGAAATCAGGCTTGGCTCTTCACACTTTTGCCCTCTCTGCTATCAAAGTCCTCAGGTCCCACACCGACACTATTTTGCTCCCTTCTGGCTCAGGGCCCAGCACTGAGCACCTTGCCTGCCACCCCCAGAACCGCCCCCTCCCAGCTCCCCAGGCCTCCCAGTCTTAGCCATCTTGGGTGAGAGCCTGGGCTCTGGACCTTTCCCGCTCACTACCGATCACTGTCTCATGCCTTCCATGTATATATCTGGATCCCATCTTAGCAGGATTTCGATCTCGCTCTGCTTTCTGTTTCCTGTAGCTTTTCTGTTCAGCTTCATGGATCAGTTAAGTTGGTTAGCACTCAACCTAATATTTTGCGGTTAACTCCTGCCCTGTTCTTCTTGTCCTTGTGAATTTATTTCTCTAATTTTTTTTTCTTTTTTTTTTTTGTATTTTAAATACTTACATTGTTTTTAAACAGGGGTGATTTACAGGAGCCGACCGCTGGCTCTGGGACTTGTGTGTGAAGCTGCCTTCCTGTCCAGACACCCCTCATGCCCTGGTGCCTGGTGTTAACCAGCAGGGGGCACATGAGGAAGCTACACCCCCTGGATTCCACACCCTGACTGCACCGTGGGTTCCCTGGCTGGGTGCTGGAGGACTGTAGGGTCGACTTCTCCCTTCTCTGTCCAGGTTCTCATCCCCAGGTGCACCCACACTGAGTTTGTGGGGTTGGGGAGATGGGTGTAAATCAGGAACTCTGGAGGACCATCATCCTTTCAGTGGCTGGGGTCCTGGGGCTCCAGCAGTAAGGGAAGGCTCCCCCCATGACAAACTCCAGGACAGCAAGCAGTGGGAATACTCAGCTGGGGTGGGAAGGGAGCTCTTGGGGAAGCTTATACAGTGGAGAGCTGACCATGGGCGGCTTCAACCCCTCTTCCTTCTGGGCTGACGGGGAGAGCCCAGGCTGTCCTGTGCCCTTTTCTCATTTGGGGACTTTTTGATAATATAAATAGATTTGCATATTTAACAGTTGGAAATAGGGAATATGATAATTATATGTAAAATAAAGAATATTCACTGGAAGTTACAGGTTCTTGTTAGGAAATAAATGAATTCTGCTTGGAATTATAAGCTAATTTCTTTTTCTTTTTAAATAAAACTTTGCTTATAAATGTCAGTTAACTGAAAAGAAAGGGAATGATCAAGATCATTTGTATGGTCTCTTCAGATAAAGCAGAGAAACTTCACAAGGAGTTTTAATTTTGCAGGAATCGAATGAAAAAATAAATCATGAAGATTTTTGTCTCCTGTACCACAATTTTTATTGTTTTACCAAATGACGTGTCTGAGTCACTGTCTGAGCCCTAGATATTTTTTTTCTCTGAAAATTAGGGAGACAGAGTTAGGTAATTTCTATGATCTCTTTCAGCCCCAAACTGGAAAACATATAAATTCCACTGAAAAACAACTGTAAGTATCCTTGCAGGTGCTATATGCCTGCACATAATTCCTGGTCTCCAATCCTTCTTATCAGTGGTTGAGTTTTATGTCCTCTTTCCTCCCACTCCCATCTCATGACCATGGAAACAGAGTGTCACATTGCTCTGACATTTGCAATTTGTCTACAACTGGCCTACAATTAAGAGCAGAGAATTATCATGAGTGTCAAGGACCTTCCCTACATTGATATGAGAGTGGGAAGGAGTGGCCTCAGCAGGTAGATTCACTGGGTGTTTTGATGACCCGAGGAATGGGTTCCCTCATTGCTGACACAAGGAGCACAGGAGAGAGTCATGTCTGGAGCTGGAGAAACTCGCTGAATCCGGCTGTGGCATCAGGATACCCAGCAGCTAAAGTTGGAAAATTGGAAGCTAGTGGTTTTCTTTGCTTCCTCATAAGAAAATTTAGCTGATCACATAGTGACCCAGGGTTCTCTATGAAAGATGTCTCAATAAAGTCCTTCTTCTTAGATCCCAGTTTTTCTGATGTGCCAGAAATTCATGCAGTGATTTCTAACTGAGTCACAGAAATGCAAGAGTACCCCCAAAACTAAGAGTGATAAGTAAACTATGTCAAGACTTTCAAAAGGCCAACAAGAATTTTCATTTATTCATGATAAAGTCTAAATCTACAGAGATGAAAATATCCAAATGTCTCTGCTTTATTTGTCATTTTACTGAACAGTCTGCCAGTTCACAGTTGTGTGTAGGGCATAGAGAAAGAGGGAGCTAAAGCAAGATAGTTTTCAAAGCAAAATAATTAGAATATATAGTTCAAATGAAAAAGAATAACAGAGGAGATCTTTGCTGGAGAAACTATATTAGACCACAGAATTGGCCTTTTCTCAAGGAATTCTAGTGTACCCCAGAGAATATACACCCCCTTCTAAAACCACCCTGTCTGACTGATGCCAAAAGTAGTGTTTTGCATTTATTTTTAAATTATGAGACGCACACATGTATAATCACACCACACTCTTCTTAATTTCTTAGAAATAAAGAAAAAGACACAGGATTGCTGCTCAAATTTTCCATCTTCACAGCCCTTTGGCTACATTTGTTTACCATATATTCTCATGTCCCTACGGCTTTCCCAGCCTCATTCTCTAAAATGGCCCTGGATTTTAATGACCTTTTCATTCAGAGTAGCTAGAATGGGGAGTTTCCCTGGTCAGGTTGGCCTAGGTTGTCACTGTGCCCCAGGAAAGCACTAAATGTTTTTAACCACATCTAATAACAAAGCTGATGATGAAGAATGAAAAAAAGAATGTCTGCCTGATGACTGGGCAGTTTCTGCTCTAACTGAATCTGCTTTGCATAGTCCTGCCTTAGAAAGACTTCATCTTTCAGAGATGCTATTAATGGATCCCCAAGAGAAGAGACAGGTCAGCTGGAGTGGGTCAGATCTCAGAGCAAGACGGGAATTCTGTCTCAGCCCTTGTGCTTTCTGCTGCTCTACCTCCAAAGTGAGAAAAAAGCAGGAGGGGAAATTATGCCCAGTCTTTCACTCTAACTTTGAACATTTGGCAGTTTCTGGAGGCTTTGTATATGAGAACCTTAGCAGGTTTCCCAGGTTTCAGCTGATACCAGTGTAGTCAGATGCCATGTTTGTTAGTCCTACTTTCACCTACAGGCAATTGTGACTTTGTATCCTTGGGACACAGACCAGGAGGCTACACTCTGGGTCAGGACAATCTATCCCCCAGAGGTTACAAGAAAACAGAATACAGATACAAGGTTACACAGAAAATTTAAATACTTTTTTCCCTAATTATTCATTTCCATTTAGAACTAAAGAATAAAACTTGGGCTTGAATAATATTTAAGCTTCTTTCAATGTTCATGGGAGTCCATCCTTGTGGATCATATTTTGACACCTCTATGAATTCCTGTTTATCTCCTGCCCATTTCTTACCAGGGATCCTGAGTGCAAACACCTAGAGCATGGATCCAGCAACAACATCCTCTGTCTCTGACCGAAAAATGTTTGTTAAAGAGCAAGATTCCTTTATAAGACCATCTAAAAGTAAACACCATCTTTAGGAAGGAAATATTCAAAGAAGCTTGGGACATAAAAGAGTCACCTGGCTGATAACAGAAAATGGTCCTTTGTCTGTAGGTCAGAAATAGTCTTCCTTATGTTCTCGGTTGATATGGCAGGGTGACAACCTCATAAAAACCTACTGAGAAACTGCTGCAATGCTTTGAAAAAAAATGTGCCAGAAAATAAGCAACTTAAAGGTGTGCATCCTATTGTTTTTTTTTTTTTTTTTTTACTTCTACTGTATATGCAGAGATTAGCACCATTGCCTGGCCCATGGCAAATGTGCAAGAAATGCATATTTATGTATTATATAAATCAACTCAAAGAGAAATCACTACCATCTCTGATCTAAAGAAGAAAGGACATTTGACACTGTGTCCATCTTTTGTTCTTTGCAAAGTATAAATGTCTGATGTCCAAAATTCTTCAATCCTTTCCAACAGTTTGTCAATTGTAGAATTTCCCAAACAAGATAAACAATTCCTCACAAATTTTCTGCATCTAATCAGTCTGGTCAGTCCTGAGTGAAAGCTGTTAAACGAACTCAAAGTCTGGAAGCTTTGGCTAGAAATAAGGGATAAGGACTTATTCAAAGGTTTCAGAGTTTGCAAATTTGGACCACAGCTAGGTCAAAAACCAGAAGTTTTCTAAAGAAGACAGAAAAGTTAAGAGTTCTTATAGTAAAAAGTACCTTCTTGAGAATATCAGTCCTGCATTCTTAGCCCTAGGATTGGCCCAGGAGGGTTGTCAGTCAGCAGTCAGAGGTCTGGATAATGAACACCAGATGGCTGTCAGGAGATCTGCATATGTGAGTCCAGGTCATCAGAGGGTTACCTGGAGGTCTGCTGTGTGTTTAGATGTATATGCAGGCATTGACACAAGATTGGAAGGGTCAAAAAGTTTGATTTCCTGTGGCGGACCAGGCGCCACGAGTCGATCAGTACCTAAGTGGAGGAGTGGGAATGGATAAAAAGACACTCACACAAATGCTGATGCGGCCGGTCTTCAGTGATGCTGAAGCCCCGAGTTTATTTCCCATCACCAATATATACCGTTTGAGTACGTGCAGTTTAACAATGAAAATATGCATTACCTCAGCGAAAGTAGATCTTTAACTTTTACATAGAAACTATAAAATCACTGAAACTCCCAAAAGTAATTATCCCATGACAGAATCTACCAATTATCCCGATAGCCATCAATCCTCAGTGTCCGGGAACTGGCCATTCTCACCACATACCTCAGCAGCTTGTAAGCACCCTCCAGGTGCAGGCAGAGACAATGCCTTAGGAGCAGAAACAGGTTAAGCATTAACTGAGCCATTCTGTAATGCTCAGAGTCACCTGTAACCATGGCTCCCCACATCTCCCCCTTTTTTATTTTATAGGAACAAAATCCATCCAGCCAGGATGGCGAGGTGACGGTGCCTGTCTTAGGTGTCCAAGGACGCCTGCCTCAACTTACCCGTCTTTGGTACTCATATTTTATCATACAAGCCCTGTCTTAGGTGTTGAAGCGGCTCCCAAGTATTTACCCGTCGTTGACTAACCCGTCCCTCATAATGCACAGGGGTGAGAGGCTTAAGGCTTTGCCTTAAGCTCAAGCTGATGGATGTCAGCTCGTAAGTCTAACATCCTGCTGATGAAACATCTAATGAGGATGGGGAGTAGGCACAGAACCAAACAGACACAGATGCCCAATGTAAGAAATATCATAACAGAATGGGTAATATAAGGCATAGAGGGCAAAACATTCCTAAGAACATTAACAAAGTCAGAAGCAGCCTGAGCTGCATCAAATTTCACGGGTTCAGCTTCTCTCATACTTTGAATTTCATCATGAAGCTGAAACATGTCTAAAGATAGGTTAGCATCATGCCAAATTCCTTGAAGATGTAAACGAACTCGATTCCAATCATATTGACTATTATTATATTTTTTAGAAGTAACACATATCCAATGATATTCTGAATGACATTCTAAATGAGATTTAACTTTCATACCCTGAATCACATTTCCCATATACTGAACCATATCATAAAGGGCATTCACTTTTTGCTCTAATTTCTCATCAATAGCTTCTTGGGTCCCTAAAGCCAAAGTAACATTTTTTGAAAGAGTATTAACATAATGAGCATTTTGAATAGTCTGAGAAAGAGCCACAGCTGCTGTAGCAGCAGTTGCAATTATAGTAACCAAAGCCATAATTCCTGCAAGTAGAAGTCCAATAAACCGCTTTGGCCTACTCAAAGCATACTCAATTTCTTTAAAAATCTGCAAACTTCTTTCAGCATACCAAGGTCCAGAAATATTAACAGGAAGCATAACAAAAGATGGTTGCTTAAGTATCATAACATGAGTTCCCAATGGTACCCAAGAAATACAATTTGCTAAATAACAATTACTACAGGATACATTAAATTGATTTCCTATAAAATGTACATTAACATTTCCAATCAAGAGTGCATAAGGGGAAGGAACACAAGCAGATACATTAACAGTCTTAGCAACAGTAGTCCAATCTCTAGTCCCATCTTTCAAGACACTCACATGACTGCAGGGAGTGCCTGATTTACAGAACTCAACCATTTGAACAACCTCATCCATTACTCCCATAAGTCTCCATAGTGAATTTTGCTGATACTGCATGTCAGAATTTTAAAGTCCAGAAGTCAGTCCTCGGGCCCATCCTGACCGGTTACTTCTTGACCAGTCAATGATGTATCTGCTTGTCCCAGGGATGTTATAACGAACAGGATCATTGCCAGGACAGTCTCTCCATGGGACAGTCTCAGTGTCCAATTTTAATCTTTTTTTGCAAGATGGACGCAATGGAGGGACGGGCAGATTTATCTTGCGTCCTCCAGACCAATCGCCTAGCATGTTAAGACGAACAGTCCATCCAACTAAAGAGTCATTAATGTGCATAGTGACAGGAGAACCCCGCAACCACCCAGATGTTGACATATTTTTTGGAATACAAATAGGCAAACCAGTTCCTATACCATTATAAGTAAAATTCTTCTGCAGTTGCTGTTTCATGTGCCCATCAGAGGGCAGTCCTAAGGCATCAGTATCATTAACATAGACTGGAATCTCAGGACCATCCCACACAGCGGGGTGGAGGATTGGTGGATCAGGTACATAGGCCCAATACGTCTGGTCCTCTCCTGCATTGCTGAGGGCTATCAGCGCCATCAATAGGTAGAGAGTCCACATGTCGCACCAATCGTTCTGGCAGCCACCGGGGGCCTTCTGCATCCTGTGGAAAAACACATACATGTTCTCGTCCCCATATGAGGACTGGATCTGGGCCTTGCCAAAGGCCCGTAAGTGGGTCTTTCCATTTGACCAAAGCCTGAGGGGCACTAGAAGGATGCCAAAAGCGCTCCGCAGCACTCTTGCATGGGCATCCAAGGTCAAAAAATTTTGAATAAAGAGAGAATGAGACAGATAATTATGAGGCGTCAGGGGCTATAACTCCCCCTTTTTTATTTTATGCAAATTGACTTTCAAAGTGCCATGAGTGCGCTCAACAATCCCTTGTCCTTGGGGATTGTAAGGAATGCCAGTAACATGATTGATCGAAAATTGCTGGCAAAATAGAGAAAATTTCTTGCTGGTATAACCTGAGCCATTATCTGTTTTAAGTTTTTTTTGGAGTTCCAATCATGGCGAATGCAGCAAGACAATGTCTAATAACATGGGATGTAGCTTCACCAGTCTGAGCTGTGGCCACAACAAATCCTGAAAAGGTATCAATGGAGCCATGAACATATTTCAACTTTCCTAATTTAGGTATATGAGTCACATCCATTTGCCATAGGTCATTAGGACGCAGGCCTCGAGGGTTGACTCCATAATGAGGCACAGGCTGGAGATGTGAACAATCCGGACATTGTTTCACTATCTGACGTGCTGCTTTTCTGGTTATATTATACTACAGCCTCAAACTCTGGCTATTCTGATGGTGGAGGCTATGAGCCTTTTGTGCCTTTTCTATTTGAGTCAAGGCAATGAGCTGAGTGGCAGAGTCTGCAATTTGATTTCCTGAGGCTAAAGGGCCTGGAAGATTAGAGTGAGCTCTAATATGGCCAATGTAAAATTTCTCACAGCGCAGCAGAATGGCCTGCTGTATCTGAAGAAACAGGTCCTGAATAATTGGATTGCTGGTGGTAATAAAAGGTACCGTTTCTAAATTTCTGATGGCACGAACCACATAATGGCTGTCAGAGAATAAATTAAAAGACTGGAAAGCAAAATCAAGCAATACCATATGAACTGCTCGAAGCTCAACTATCTGAGCTGAGGCTGGAGGTGTCTGTACTCTTTTGGTGACCTTTTTATTGAGCACATAGACAGCTACAACATTGTTGGATCCAGCAGTAAAAACATTAGGTACAGCAGGAAGAGGAGCATGTGACACTATTGAAGGGAAGATTGGATCATGACGTTGAAAAAATTGAAGCAATTTATGCTTAGGATAATGATTATCCAATGTCCCCACAAAATGAGCCAATGCAACAGGAAAACTGTTTGTAAACTGCATCAGGCCTTGAATCTGTGTTTTTGTAAAAGGAATAACAATAGAATCTGGCTCCTTTCCATAATATTTTCGAGCTTCCAAGCGGCTCTCCTGAATTAAACTGGCCACAAATTCATAATAAGGAGTAAGATTCTTTTGAGCAGCCACATGGAGGTGTATCCATCTAAGTGGCCCTTCTTGCCATAACACCGCTGTGGGCGTATGCTTGGTGTTCAGAACATACACATATAGAGGTTTAGAATAATCTAAAAAGGAAACATGCTGTTGCTGAATGGCTTCCTCAACTTTAGAAAGAGACTGCCGCGCAGGCTCAGTAAGCGACCTGGGGGAGGTCGGATCAGAATCTCCTTTTAAAATTTCAAACAGTGGTTTAAGATCTCCAGTAGTTAGTCCCAAAGAAGGGCACAGCCAATTAATATCTCCCAACAGTTTCTGAAAATCATTAAGAGATTTAAGATGATCTTTCCTAAGCTCTATTTTTTGTGGAGTGAAATACTGAGCAAACAACTGAAATCCCAAGTAAGAATAAGGCTCACTTCTCTGTACTTTCTCAGGTGCAATAATAAGACCCGAGGCCAGAAGATTCTTTTTCATATCTACAAAGCAAGCTAACAACATTCCTTCTTTCTTACAAGCCAATAAGATGTCATCCATATAATGAATGATATACACAGAAGGAAACTGTTTTCTGGTGTTATCAATTGCTTCACTAACAAACTTCTGACACAAGGTGGGGCTATTAGCCATACCTTGGGGAAGGACTCGCCATTGATATCTTTTCATAGGCTCCTGGAAGTTTGAGCTAGGAATACTAAAAGCAAATCTCTTACAATCTTGGGGATGGAGTGGTATAGAATAAAAGCAATCTTTCAGATCTAGCACTATTTTATAAGTATCCTTTGGAATAGCAGAAGGATGAGGTAACCCTTGCTGGAGAGCACTCGTGATTTCCATAGTTTCATTTGCTTTTCTTAAATCCTGCAACAATCTCCATTTCCCCGATTTTTTCTTAATTACAAAAATGGGTGAATTCCAGGGCGACGTAGATTCAATTACATTGCCCTTAAAAGCTGCCCCTGTACTAGCGCTTGAGCGGCTAATATTTTTTCTTGAGTAAGGGGCCATTGATCTATCCACACAGGCATATCAGATTTCCAGGTTATTGCTTCTGCAGTTTTTTGGTGGAGTACAGGTAGATCTATGACCCCTGGGGAAAATATCCTAGACCTGTTTTTTGTAAATTAGGGGTAGGCGAAACAGGTTCCTGATGACCTTGTCCCTCAGTGCCTAAGCCCTGTCCTGGGAGGAGCCCTTGATCAAACATCTGCTGAGTTACTTGAATGCTTGGGCTAAAAAGATAAACTCCCATATTGCTCATAATGTCCCGTCCCCATAGGTTAACGGGCAGACCGGGAACAATGTGTGCCTGAAAAGTCCCCTGATGTCCTTCCTCATCTTGCCATGACAATAAATTACTGCGTTGCTTAGGGGAATGAGACTGACCTATGCCCTGTAAGTCTGTGTTAGTACATCGCGTAGGCCAACTGAAAGGCCAATGCTCAACAGCTATACAGGATACATCAGCTCCAGTATCCAAAATCCCTTGAAAACTCTTCCCATTAATTTTAAGCTGTAAAACAGGTCAATCTCCTTTTATTTCCTGAACCCAATAAGCATCAGAGGAACCGAATCCTCGGTCTCCACGTTTCTGATTCTGCCTATTTTTCCCTATTCTCATACGAGGCAAAATAATTAGCTGAGCTATACGAGTCCCAGTAGGTATAACTGAAATGTTTAAAGGTGAATGAGTCATAATTTTAATTTCTCCAGTAAAGTCCTCATCAATAATTCCCGGGGAAACTTGAATCCCCTTCATAGTGGTACTACTTCTTCCTAACAACAAACCTACAGTTTCTGGTGGCAGTGGCCCAAAGATCCCTGTGAGCAACAGGGCTCCTCAGGAGGTGGTGCAGAGGGATTAACTGTGGGGGGATCTTTACCCCGAGGATTCCATTGATCTCTAAAAGGAATCTGGGGACCCCGAGGACAATTTCCTCCATCCACAGCAACTTTAAGTTCTATCAACTGTCCCTGAATCTTCTTTAGCTGATCTGCAAAAGAAAGTGTAGTGCCTGCAGGTTGCTCGCCTCCTTGAGCCATAGCCACCAATGGAGGATATTTGTCCCTATCATATTTGGCTGCCTCATCCTCTAATTTTTTCTGATCCTGAGGGTCTAAATCTTCCCAGTGCTCGACCGGAGGTTCCTGATAAACAGGCTCTTTGTTAACCTTAGAAAGTCCTTCTGTGTGTTTGGCTCCCTCCTCCTCCTCTCTCTCCGCCAGAGAAGCAGCAGGTGGAAGAATTTCCTCATTTCCAGCTTGTTTCACTTTCTCTAGCTTGCAGCCCTCCTGCTTAAGATCTAAGCAATCCTTGATCAAAGTCCATAACCCGAATGTTTCTACAGGGACCTGCTGAGGTCCGTGGGCAGCATAATAATCTTGTAACTGCTCTCCCACTGTCTCCCAAGTTCCCAGACTGACAGTGCCTTCTTCTGAAAACCATGGACAGACTTCTTTCATAAATTCTAAAAACTTGTCTAACTGTTCTCTGCTCACCCGACTGCCACGGGCGGCAAGCAATTTCTTCAGTCCTCTGACATACAGGTCCTTGCTGCTCACGTGACCCATTTTTCCTGATGTGTCTCACTCACCGCGCATCCACTGAAATAAGCTCCTCTTCGAGCCGGGCCCTTGCCACGCGGTGTTCCTCACTGTTACCCCCGTATTCAGGTCCCTGTTCGGGCGCCAGGTGTGGCGGAGCAGCCGCCACGAGTCGATCAGTACCTAAATGGGGGAGTGGGAATGGATAAAAAGACACTCACACAAATGCTGATGCGGCCGGTCTTCAGTGATGCTGAAGCCCCGAGTTTATTTCCCATCACCAATATATACCGTTTGAGTATGTGCAGTTTTTTTTTTAATTAAATTTATTGGGGTGACAATTGTTAGTAAAATTACATAGATTTCAGGTGTACAATTCTGTATTACATCATCTATAAATCCCATTGTGTGTTCATCACCCAGAGTCAGTTCTCCTTCCATCACCATATATTGATCCCTTACCCTCATCTCCCACCCCCACCCCCCACCTCCCACCCCCCCTTACCCTCTGGCAACCACTAAACTATTGTCTGTGTCTATGAGTTTCTGTTTCTCATTTGTTTGTCTTGTTCTTTTGTTGTTTTTGGTTTATATACCACATATCAGTGAAATCACATGGTTCTCTGCTTTTTCTGTCTGACTTGTTTCGCTCAGCATTACTCTCTCAAGATCCATCCATGTTGTCACAAATGTTCCTATTTCATCTTTTCTTACCGCCGAATAGTATTCCATTGTGTATATATACCACAACTTCTTTATCCATTCATCTATCGAAGGACATTTTGGTTGTTTCCATGTCTTGGCCACCGTGAACAAAGCTGCAATGAACATTGGAGCACACGTGTCTTTATCTCTAAATGTTTTCAGATTTTTTGGGCAGATACCCAGGAGAGGGATTGCTGGGTCATATGGCAATTCTATTCGTAATTCTTTGAGGAACCTCCACACTGCCTTCCATAACGGCTGCACCAGTCTGCATTCCCACCAACAGTGTATGAGGGTTCCTTTTTCTCCACAGCCTCTCCAACATTTGTTATTATTTGTCTTGTTGATGATAGCCATTCTGACTGGGGTGAGGTGATATCTCATTGTGGTTTTGATTTGCATTTCTCTGATGATTAGTGATGTTGAGCATTTTTTCATATGTCTATTTGCCATTTGTATGTCCTCTTTGGAGAAATGTCTCTTCAAGTCCTCTGCCCATTTTTCAATTGGGTTGTTTGATTTTTGTTGTTGAGTTGCATGAGTTCCTTGTATGTTCTGGATACTAGCCCCTTATCGGAGGCACTGTTTGCAAAAATCTTCTCCCATTCAGTTGGTGGCCTCTTTATTTTGTCAATGGTTTCTTTTGCTGTGCAGAAGCTTTTAAGTTTCATATAGTCCCATTCATTTATTTTAGCTTTTACTTCCATTGCCTTTGGAGTCAAATTCATAAAATGCTCTTTGAACCCAAGGTCCGTAAGTTTAGTACCTATGTTTTCATCTATGCAGTTTATTGTGTCAGGTCTCGTGCTTAAGTCTTTGATCCATTTTGAATTAACTTTGGTGCATGGTGACAAATAGCAGTCCAGCTTCATTCTTTTGCACGTGGCTATCCAGTTCTCCCAGCACCATTTATTGAAGAGGCTGTCTTTCCTCCATTGTATGTTTTAGCTTCTTTGTCAAAAATTATCTGTCCATATTTATGTGGTTTCATTTCTGGGTTCTCAATTCTATTCCATTGGTTTATGTGTCTGTTTTTCTGCCAATACCATGCTGTTTTGATTATTGTAGCCCTGTAGTACAAGCCAAAGTCAGGAAGTGTGATACCTCCATTATTGTTCTTTTTCTTAAGATTGCTTTGGCTATTCGGGTCTTTTGTGGTTCCAAACAAATCTGATGATTTTTGTTCTATTTCTTTAAAATATGCCATTGGGATTTTGATGGGGATTGCATTGAATCTGTATATTGCTTTGGGTAATATGGCCATTTTAACTATGTTGATTCTTCCAATCCATGAGCACGGAATGTCTTTCCATTTCTTTGTGTCTTCTTCAATTTCTTTCAAAAATGTCTTATAGTTTTCAGCATATAGGTCTTTCACATCCTTGGTTAAGTTTATTCCTAGGTATTTTATTCTTTTTGCTGCAATTGCAAAAGGAATTGTTTTTGTATTTCTTTTTCTGAGATTTCATTGTTAGTATATAGGAAGGCAATGGACTTTTGTGCGTTGATTTTGTAGCCAGCAACTTTACTGTATTCGTTGATTGTTTCTAATAGCTTTTTGGTGGAGTCTTTAGGGTTTTCTATATATAGCATCATGTCATCTGCAAAGAGTGATAATTTAACTTCTTCATTCCCAATTTGGATGCCTTTTATTTCTTTCTCTTGCCTGATTGCTCTGGCAAGGACTTCCAACACTATGTTGAAAAGCAGAGGTGATAGGGGACATCCCTGTCGTGTTCCTGAACGTAGAGCAAAGGGCTTCAGTTTTTCTCCATTAATTATGAGATTAGCAGAGGGCTTGTCATATATGGCCTTTATTATGTTAAGGTATTTTCCTTCTATACCCATTTTATTAAGTGTTTTAATCATAAATGGATGTTGTATCTTGTCAAATGCTTTTTCTGCATCAATTGATATAATCATATGATTTTTGTCCTTTATTTTGTTTATGTGATGTATCACATTGATGCATTTCCAAATGTTGAACCATCCTTGTGCCCTGGGGATGAACCCCACTTGGTCGTGATGAATAATCTTTTTAATGCATTGTTGTATTCGATTTGCTAGAATTTTATTTAGGATTTTTGCATCGGTATTCATTAGAGATATTGGTCTGTAGTTTTGTTTTTTTGTGCTGTCCTTACCAGGTTTTGGTATCAGGGTAATGTTGGCCTCATAAAATGAGTTAGGGAGTACTGTCTCTTCTTCAATTTTTTGGAAGAGTTTGTGCAGGATTGGTATTAGATCCTCTTTGAAGGTTTGGTAGAATTCACTAGTGAAGCCATCTGGTCCCGGACTTTTGCTTTTGGGAAGGTTTTGGATGACTGATTCAATTTCGTTACTGGTGATCGGTCTGTTTAGATTTTCCAGTTCTTCATGGTTCAGCCTTGAAGGCTATATGTTTCTAAGAACTTGTCCATTTCTTCTAGGTTGTTGAATTTGGTGGCATATAGTCCTTCATAGTATTCTTGGATGATCCTTTGTATTTCTGTGGTGTCCGTGATAACTTCCCCTTTTACGTTTCTGATTTTGTTAATCAGTGTCTTCTCTCTTTTTATCTTAGTAAGTCTAGCCAAGGGTTTGTCAATTTTGTTAATCTTTTCAAAGAACCAGCTCTTTGTCACATTAATTTTTTCTATTGTCTTTTTGTTCTCTATTTCATTTAGTTCTGCTCTAATTTAATTATTTCCTTTCTTCTGCTGACCTTGGGTTTTACTTGTTCTTCTTTTTCTAGTTCTTTAAGGTGTAACATGAGGTTATTTATTTGGGAGTTTTCTTGTTTCTTGAGATAGGCCTGTAATGAGATAAATTTCCCTCTTAAAACTGCTTTCGCTGCATCCCAAAAATTTTGGTAGGATGTATTTTCATTGTCATTTGTTTCTATGTATCTTTTGATCTCTCCTCTAATTTCTTCTTTGACCCAGTCCTTCTTTAAAAGTATGTTGTTTAATCTCCATGTATTTGTGTTTTTCCCGCTTTCTTTTTACAGTTGATATCCAATTTCAAAGCCTTGTGATCAGAGAATATGCATGGTATGATTTCAATCTTCTTAAATTTGTTGAGACTGATTTTATGTCCCAATATATGGTCTATCCTTGAGAATGTTCCATGTACACTAGAAAAGAATGTATAGTCTGATGTTTTAGGATGAAGTGCTCTATAAATGTCAATTATGTCCATTTCATCTAATGTGTCATTTAGGGCTACTATTTCGTTATTTATTTTCTGTTTGGATGATCTATCCATAGCTGTCAATGATGTATTTAAGTCCCCTAGTATAATTGTGTTTTGGTCAATTTCTCCCTTTAGTTCTGTTAGTAGTTGCTTGGTGTATTTCGGTGCTCCCTGATTGGGGGCATAAATATTGATGACTGTTATGTCTTCTTGTTGTACAGTCCTCTTCACCATTATGAAATGTCCATCTTTGTCTCTTGTTATCTTTTTCACCTTGAAGTCTGTTTCATCTGATATCATTATGGCTACACCTGATTTTCTCTGGGTACTATTTGCTTGGAGTGTCAATTTCCACCCTTTCACTTTGAGTCTATGCTTGTCCTTGTAGCTGAGATGTGTCTCTTGGAGACAGCATATGGTTGGGTTTAGTTTTTTGATCCAATCTGCTACTCTGTGCTTTTTTATTGGTGAGTTCAGTCCATTTACATTTAGGGTGATTATTGATATATGAGGATTTCCTGTCATTCTGTCTTTAGTTTTCTGGTAAGGCTGTACCTCCATTGTTTCTTTGCCTTTTGTTATTGTCTGTTATTTCTGTGTGGTTGTATTCTATGATAGTTCCCTCTGTTTCTTCTTTTATTACAGTATATATTTCAGTTCTGGAGTTTTTTTCAGTGTTTACCCTTAAATTTATGTAAAAGAAAGTTTGATATTAGAGTATTCCATTTTCTTCAGCACGCTTACTTTCTCCATTCCCATATTCCGGTTCAGGCCTTTACTCTCCCCATATTTAAGTTTTGGTTGCCACAAATTGTCCCTGTTGATGGTGGTCGAAGAGCCTCCTTTAGTATTTCTTGTAGTGCAGGTCGTGTATTAGAAAATTCCCTCAGCTTCTGTATGTCTGGAAAAGTCTTTATTCCTCCTTCATATCTAAAGGATATCTTTGCTGGATATATTATTCTTGGCTCATGATTTCTCTCTTTCAATAGTTTGAATATTTGGTTCCACTCCCTCCTGGCTTGTAGAGTTTCTGCTGAAAAATCTGATGATAATCTAATGGGCTTTCCTTTGTAAGTTACCGTTCTTTTCCCTGGCTGCCTTGAGGATTCTTTCTTTGTCGTTGATTTTAGACAGCTTCAATACAATGTGCCTTGGAGAAGGCCTGTTGGGATTGAGGTAACTAGGTGTTCTATTTGCTTCTTGGATTCGAGGGTCCAGTTCTGTCCACAAATTTGGGAAGTTCTCATCGACAATTTGTTTGAATATATTCTCTGTTCCTTCTCTCTTTCTTCTCCTTCTGGTATGCCCATTATTCTTATATTGCTCTTTCTGATGGAGTCAGAAAGTTCTTGTAGAGTTCTTTCATTTCTTTTAAGTCTCAAGTCTCTTTCTTCTTCTATCTGTGTCATTTCCAGGTTTCTATCTTCGATGTCACTGATTCTTTCCTCCATCTGGTCAACTCTACTACCTAAGCTGGTTATTTCATTCTTAATTTCTTCTATTGAGTTCTTAATCTCCAGAAATTCTGTTTGGTTCTTTTTAAAATTTCAATCTCTTTCGTAAAATGCTCATGCTGTTCTTTGATTGAGTTTCTGAGTTCATTTAACTGCCTATCTGTGTTTTCTTGTATCTCGTTGAGTTTTTTCAGAACTGCAATCTTGAATTCTCTGTCATTTAAGTCACATATTTCTGTATCTTTAAGTGCCTTCTCTGGAGATTTTTCACTTTCTTTCTGAGCTATCTTGTTGCCTTGGTTATTCATGGCGATTACTGGTTTACTATTTCTCTTCCTAGACATCTACAGGAGTGACTTCTGCAACAGGTTGATAGGAAGAGGTCTTTCTTTTGTTTGCCAGTACTTGTTGGTAGAATGTTTTATTATTTCTCCAACTGCAATTTATTATTCTTCTCCCACACGGTAGTGCTATGTTTTCTCTGCACTATTCTTGCTTCTCACACAATGGGGGGATTCCCTGGGAGATGGGCTTCTCCTCTGTTAATAATTCGTCTAGGACACAGGGCGCAGTGTCCCGGTGGGTATGCGGAGAGCTTTTGATGTTCCGAAGCTCTTCCAGCTCGTGATTCAGAGCCCGTATGTTTCAGCAGTTCTGTTTACTCCTGCAGGGATCTGCCTAGATAGGTGGGGCCAGGGGCGGGGTGAGCTGTGAGAGATGGCCCAGAGCAATGGTGGAGACCACCACCACAGCCGGTCCGGCTTCCACGGCTCCCTCCCCTTTGCTGGAACTAGTTGGGCTGTGAATTTGTGTCAGCGGCCCACAGTTCTCAAAACAGCAAATTTTCTGTTGTTTTGATCTGACACTGCTATTGTTTCGCTTCTAGCACCGGGCAGGTGGGGGCGGGGCGAGCTCTGGGAGGGGTGGGAGGGGGCGGCTAGTCTCAGTGCCTAAGGCTCCGTTCTCTGCTCGGCAGTGAGGGCTTAAACCACCGTTTTCAGCCTTTTTCCCTCAGTCTTTTCTCCGAGGTCTCTGCCGTGAGTGTTGGGTTCAGCCATGGTATATGCTGTCCCCTCAGCCCTGTGGGCCACAAGCGGAGCCCTAACAGTCCGAGTTTTTCCCTCTCCCGCAGCTGCGGTAGTTTCGGGAATCAGCGAGCTCGGAGCACTGAGCTGGGTCTGCGTCCTGTGCCCGCGCGGCTCCGTCTCCACGCACTTCTCCCTTTCCTCCTCCCTCCACTCGCGCGAATCTCCCACCTGTAGGTGATTTCAGTCGGTAGTGGGCCTCTTCGTCCTGCCTGTCTGCTGTGCAGGGAGTCCTTTGTGGAGTTTTTGTTGTTCGATTCGTTGTAAATTCCAGGGGAGCTTTACAGAGGCTCACCTCACGCCGCCATTTTTCCGGAGTACGTGCAGTTTAACAATGAAAATATGCATTACCTCAGCGAAAGTAGATCTTTAACTTTTACATAGAAACTATAAAATCACTGAAACTCCCAAAAGTAATTATCCCATGACAGAATCTACCAATTATCCCGATAGCCATCAATCCTCAGTGTCCGGGAACTGGCCATTCTCACCACATACCTCAGCAGCTTGTAAGCACCCTCCAGGTGCAGGCAGAGACAATGCCTTAGGAGCAGAAACAGGTTAAGCATTAACCGAGCCATTCTGTAAGGCTCAGAGTCACCTGTAACCATGGTTCCCCACAATTTCCCAGTTTATTTAGAACAAGAATAGAATGTTTCCGAATGCCTCACCCTACATAATATTAATAATTTTAGCAGCTTAGTTAAAGTAACTCCATTTTATATATTCCCTAGCTTCATTGTTTCCTCAAAGCAAGCTTCAGTGTCAGGGAAGACAGGGCATCTCATCTGAGGGGCCAGACCACTAGGGACTTATACCCTTTTGAATGATGTGATAGATCTGTACTCTGAAGAGACCCTAGGACTACTGGGGTTTGTTGTCTCAAGTCTCTGATGATGCTTGGAGAATGAAACTTCCATAGTTATGTTCTGGGTGTTAGAGCCAGAACTATTTTAAAGAGGCCTGGACTTCTTTCCCTAACCAGTTGTACCCAGGTGAGAAAGGCCCAGCTGTGGAGACTGAAGCCAGGCATGACTACTTGGCATTGGGGGTTAGTTGAAAACTGCCCTTCCCCTGTTCTTTCTCAGACTCTGGGAAGATATTTTGGTGTCCCTGGAGACTTCCATGTGTTGCTGGTAATACCTTCTTGCCCTGGTCTTGATACTCATATAGTCTCTGAAAACACTGAAAAGTTACACTCAGAGAACCCTGCTGTTCCACCATATGTTATATATAATATATAGATATATAGAAATATGCCATATTAATTGAACTCCTTGAAAGGATGGGACAGAATAAACAATCTTTCATTTTATAATGTTTCATTTTATATTAGTTTTTTGTCATTGGTACTTAGAAAATCCCTTTCTATACAGAGTCTTTCTCATTATGTAGATCCAGTCTCTGTCAGGGGTTCCAGTTTCTTGTTAGCTCTGTGTGACAGCCTCTGTCTCTCACTTGGTTTGCATGTTAAGTGTCAACAGCTATGAGTCTCCAGTTGAAAAGGAGATTCCATATGTGAGAGAATCAAGACCTGGGATCACTGTTTTAATGTCTTGGAGTAATCTGTAGCTATGACTGACATTTTCCTGGACGTCCACTTAAAGATGGTCACTATGGATAAGTTGCTGGGTCAGAGATCCTCAGGGGCATCAGTCTACAAACCATCCTTCATTAAAATAGGAACACACCTTATCATTCTTCAGGTGTCAGTATGATGTAGGTCATGTAAAATAGTTTGTGAGAATTGTGTCAACTTCAAATCACTTCACAAATAAGTCACCGTCCAGCAAACAAAATCCTGGAGAAATTGAAATAATGGAGTTTGTTCTACTAAATCTTGTGTAATTTAAACCCAAAGTTGAGCTGACCAAGAAAACTAACTAATAAATACAATTCTAGGTAGGATTCCACACAAAAGCTTGGTCTGTATATCTTCTAGGAAATCCTCCGAGAACAGGTTTTGTAACAAGGTTGGAAGAAATATTGTGTAAAAAATGGTGTTAAAACTTAATCATCAGAGAAATGCAAATAAAAACCACAATGAGATAGCACCTCACATTAGTTAGAATGGCTATCATCAACAAGACAAATAGTAACAAGTGTTGGAGAGGCTGTGGAGAAAAAGGAACCCTCATACACTGTTGGTGGGAATGCAGGTTGGTGCAGCCACTATGGAAGGCAGTGTGGAGGTTCCTCAAAAAATTACAAATAGAATTACCATATGATCCAGCAATCCCTCTCCTGGGTATCTACCCAAAAAATCTGAAAACATTTATACATAAAGACACGTGTGCTCCAATGTTCATTGCAGCTTTAGTTATGGTGGCCAAGACATGGAAACAACCAAAATGTCCTTCGATAGTTGAATGGATAAAGAAGTTGTGGTATATATACACAATGGAATACTATTCGGCAGTAAGAAAAGATGATATAGGAACATTTGTGACAACATGGATGGATCTTGAGATTATAATGCTAAGAGAAATAAGTCAGACAGAAAAAGCAGAGAACCATATGATTTCACTGATATGTGGTATATGAACCAAAAACAACAAAAGAACAAGACAAACAAATGAGAAACAAAAGCTCATAGACACAGACAATAGTTTAGTGGTTACCAGAGGGCAAGAGGGAGGGAGGTGGTAGATGAGGGTAAAGGGGATCCTGAGGGTAAATGAGGGTAAATATATGGTGATGGAAGGAGAACTGACTCTGGGTGGTGAACACACAATGGGATTTATAGATGATGTAATACAGAATTGTTCACCTGAAATCTATGTAACTTTACTAACAATTGTCACCCCAACAAACTTTAATTTGAAAAAAAAAATGGTGTTAAAACTTAAACTCTGAACTCCACTGTGGGACTCGGGGTTGCTGATGACAAATTTTGGTAAGGAGGTAGAAGTAGAATGCCCCATGTCCCATATTTCACTCGTTAACATTTATTTACCCTTTTGTGTGTTATTTAAGTTGATCTTTCTTCTTAGTGTTAGCCGATATAGTTCTGCATCTTAGTCTTAAAAATCCCAGCTCTCCTAATTAGTCCTTATAGTGAATAAACCCAGAAAGAGAAGCAACTAAAAATGAAACAGAAAAATGTAAACATGCAAACAAAGAAGACAATACTATACGCTTACAATGAGTCTAAAGGACTATTCATTACAAGTATTAAATTAAGAATCACATTACCAATTATCCTCTATGGAAACTTGATTTGTGGGAAAATGACTAAAATAATTAATTTGTCATGTTTCTTTACAATATATCAATTTTTGAAAATGTTATTTTGAAAAAGGTATTCTTTAGATCACTTGAATGTCAGGGAGTTTTGCTATTTACTGTGAAACTTAACATTAAAACCTTAAAAGTCTTCTGTTTGGCTTGCTTGCTTATCTCATAATTTCTTGCCCTAAAATATCCAGAAAATATAAAAACTTATAAAAATTATTTTTTCATTTGAAAAAGGCTTTGACATTTTCCCACATTACCTAGACTTAAGGAACAGTATTTCTAATTTTAAACAGAAATCTCTTTCTCCTGCATGTTTAGAAACTAAGCTGTGGCCTAGACAACAAAACTAACCCCATCCAATGCTGGTCACTGCACACTGGACAGAAACAATATGGGTTTTTAAGGGGTGTAAGAATAACCTCTGTTAGGTCCAAGTGGAGAGCAGGCCTCTGTGAGTCTCTAATCTTGACCATAGTCAACTGAATGAGGAATGACTAATGAAGGTGAGTTTTATTGTATTTTTGTCTCTGTGCCAGAGGCTGTTAGTTTGGGGTCCATAAAACTATAAGCCAGTGTGTGATTTGTTTGACTTGGGAAGATGTCTTGTTGGTGGAATTGTGTGAGTCTGTTATCCTGGGTCAGAGTATGTGGGATAATGAGAGTGATACTGTTTACATTCTGTAGACTGTGATCTACAGATTGTTTCAGCCCAGACAGCTCACACCCACACTGCTTTGGCCAAGATGAGGGACACACAGAAGGCTGTACCCTGTCTGGTCCAAAAGGGAGGTTTTTTTTAATTAAAGGTAAATTTGTTTTGCATGAAAATTGAGATCAAGCCACACAGCAGAGGGAGCTTCCCCAACTTCGAGTCTGCTGAGTGGATTCCTGAGACATGTGATTGAAGCTGGTCACCTTTTCTAAATAACTACAAATGGTCACCCACTAGAGGATAAATTCATGGATACATGCATACTCTGGTTTACAGGGAGCTCAGGGAAGGCCCTACGAATGTGTTGCTCTTCTGAATTTGTGTGTTACCTCTAAACCCTGTGGGAAGCAGGTCATTTATGAGATTGAATGATCTGGATCCTTCAAAGCCCTGATCTCCATTTGTATAATCTGAATTACTTCTCAACTGTTGTCATTTCTTTCTTTTTTTTTTCTCTTTTTCCTTGGAATAAATAAATAAGTAAATAAATCCCATAGAGGCGCACCATTGCATCCCGTGGAGAAGTGAACGTGCAATGGAGGGGAACCCGTGCCCATCATATATAGTGAAATAGGGATATATACAATGGCAAGAGTTAGGTAGGAGCATTTTGCAGGAAAAAGAGATTTATATGAGGGAGAGACCTAGTAGGATTCATTGCCTCTAGTGTCCATCAACTCCAAAGATCACCTTCTGAGAACTAGGACCTTGTCCATGAAAATAGAACAGAACACAATCTTTTCCATTCAGTGTCCAAACAAATAGCAGGATTCTGGATAAGAACATAAGTAGAAATACAAACTGTGCAGTTTGGACATTAGGTACATGGGATGAACACACAAACGTAGGTTGTGGGAACACCTGAATTTCCCCCAACCCCCACTTCAGTGGAGCGCTGGGCTCCTTTACAATTGTTCTAGCTGTGATATTTGAGAGAAGAGTGTTGTGCTGACAACACAAGGAAAACACGGACTGAGATCTAGATTCTAGGGTCAGGTTTTGGAGGAGAGTCTCCGACTCTTTATTCCTGTCACTGAGAGGAAATTTCTGTGTATTAACTGTTCATTCACGGATGAGGCCATCACTTACACAGGTCAAAATGGGATGTTCACAGAGAATCTGGGCAATAAGATTTCTCTTATATATTCACTATCAACTCTCTACATGAACTTGGGATATGTATGACTCTTCCTGAGCCTCAATTTTCTCCTGGTAAAATTTATAAACATGAGCATAGTGTTCTCCGGGTCTCTTTAATACCATGTTTCCCTGAAAATAAGACCAGGTCTTATACCGTATTTCCCAGAAAATAAGACCGGGTTATATTATTAATTTTTGCTCCAAAAGACGCATTAGGACTTATTTTCAGGGGATGTCTTATTTTTTCATGTACAACAATCTACACTTATTCAAATACAGTCATGTCATCTTCTTCTGGAGCATCGTCATAACATACTAAGTGTGTCCATCTGGCTAATGATCTTAACTGGGGCTTGTTTTCGGGGTAGGTCTTATTTTCAGGGGGACACGGTATCTGACATTTTATGAGGGGAAGAGAGTCTAAGAGGCTATGCTTCTTCCATAAGATCTGATTCTAGCTCTCACAGTCTGTGTGCTAGAGGGAACAGAGAAAACTGCTAAAGAACTGTCTCTGTGCTCTGGAGGAACCAGCTGTTTCCCAGGGGTGAAAGAGGGTGAAGGCAGATGAGTCTGGTGAGGTTTATGTTGGGAAGGGAATCACTGTGCTTTTAGTGTGTAGCCTTGCTGACAGTAGTAAACTGCAGCATCCTCCGCTTCCAGGCTGCTGATGGTGAGGGTAAAGTCTGTCCCAGACCCACTGCCACTGAATCTGGCTGGGACGCCGCTGGCCCTTGTGGTTGCACCATAGATGAGGAGCTTGGGAGCCTGCCCAGGTTTCTGCTGGTACCAGGCTAAGCTGTTACTAACAGTCTGACTGGCCCTGCAGGTGAGCGTGGCTCTTTCACCCAGTGACAAAGACAGCGAGGCTGGAGACTGGGTCATCACGATTTCTCCGGTGGTATCTGAGATTGGAAACAAACCACAAAAGTCACCTGTGTAACATAGATCACACCCATTGTCTTCCCAGCAGAGCCAGATTGTTGCTCTACATTGAGCTTTCATTATTATACTTGCTGAGCAAATGTGGGGTCACAGGACCCCACATGGACAAAGTTTCCACTGAAATACAGAACCAGCCCATGTTCCTCTCACCTGGGAGCCAGAGTAACAGGAGGCAGAGAAGCTGAGCTGGGGCTTCCATTGTTCACTCTGTGTCCTAACGGAGGCAGATCTTCCCCAGATATGGGGACTGATATGGGTCCTGGTCAGCAGGGTGGGCTGGGAGGCACATGCAAAGCAGCGGGGGAGGGGCGAGCTGGGCTTCCAGCTGCTGAGACCATTTGCTTCCTCTTTTCTACACTTGAGCAAGCCATCCCCAGGTGGTCATGTCAGAAGAAGCTGTGAGCTCAGCCTAGGGAGGAATTTCTCTCCTGTGGTGACAGAATTTAATCCCTGCTGACCCAGGCCAAAATGTCAGCAGCTCAAGGGATGGAAGACAGAAGAGAATCAGAGGAGACCAAAATGGCCTGTCTTGTACATAAAAAAGAAGACTATGGTCTTTCCTGTGTCGTAAAGAAATACTAAAATAATTGAAAATTTCAAAACGATCTCATATTTAAATACGTTAATTAATTCTTTTAAAATCATTCTGGTTTAATCTTGATTTAGGAGTTTAAAACAATATAAATTTTTCTTTCTTGCTTTATCTTTTTAAATCATACTTTATTTTAAAAGGTTTTTCAACCAAACTTTTACAAACAATTCCTAAGAAAATACAGCATTACACAAAATTGTTTGTTATCTTTAGTTCCTGTGCTTAGTTTGAATAATGCCTCTTGGGCAGTGTCTGGTCATTTTAAAATGAACACTTTGTTCTGTAAATTGCAAATTCCTCTGTGGTGACTAGGTAGTGGAAGCCTCGGCAGCCATATTTGTCTAAACTTACCATTGAAATATGGTGACAACTCAACGTGGGGCAATCATATTTTTTCCTAGGAATAGAGAATTGATAAATAGTGCCAGATAACTTGCACCTTTCCTGTGTAGTAAAGAAATACTAAATACATTTTTAGTAATATTTAGTAAATAAATAAATCTAACTAAAAGTTTTAAGTTTTTAGATTTGGATAAATGACTACACAGTAATCGATAACTAGTACAGACATAACGTGCACAAACCGTACACGCGATGCTAGTCACTGAAGAGAGTGACACAGAACTTACAGAGTGAGGAAAGGCCTTTTGAGTCCCAGACTTCTACAGGAAGGAAAAGGGTTAAACAAGCCACTCAGCTACAAACCAATATTACTTTTTACGAAAAAGGAAGGATAACTCAGACAGAAGAGCCAAGGGACCCGAGAGTCAAGCCAAAAGCAGTGGAAAATTATTCCCAAGGCTTGAGACCTGACCAAGGAGCTCCCAACATTTGTCTTGCTGAATTTCAGAATCTCTGAGGACCAGGTATTGCTCATTGTTATCACCCATTGTCTCATGTTTGAACAAAAATGACTATTGTCATTATCCTGTGCCTGCCTCACCTTTTTATATTGGGTGTGTGTGGGGCTGATGTTTCGTCGCTTTAGTTTCTCACATATACAGATCAAGAGGAACTGTACTATAGGACTTACGCTTGAGGGACTATACCAGAGGAGCTTCGTCCTTATCTGGATCTCATTTAGATGATGCTACCTGGACTTTTAGCCAATTCTGCAATGCTAT
Organism: Rhinolophus sinicus; assembly: GCF_036562045.2. Classification (NCBI taxonomy): domain Eukaryota; kingdom Metazoa; phylum Chordata; class Mammalia; order Chiroptera; family Rhinolophidae; genus Rhinolophus; species Rhinolophus sinicus. Next base: position 63,823,095 of record NC_133755.1, on the reverse strand, counting down.
GAGCCTTTGGGGGAGCTTAGGAATGGATGGGTATATTCTGTATGTGACAAGACGTGAATCCCTTAGTGCCAGAAAAGCAGACTGTGGTAGGGAGTCTCTAAGATGGCTCCTGTTATATGTATCCGTGCCTTGTTGACGCCCTTCCTCTTGAGTGTGGAGTAAGCTTATTGACACACTTCTAAATAACAGAATATAGTAGCAGTCATAGGCTATCACTTCTGGTTATAAAAACTGTGGCTTTGGTTTTGGGTGCTCGCTGGTGAGCTCTCAGGCTGTGAACTGACTTAGGTCTAGGAATTAAGTCAGAAGCTGTAACTTCAGGTGAGCTCACATGTCCTAGAGTTTTTCCAGTTATAAAGTACTCTCAGAATCTGCATATTAATTTCATTTCTAATAACCGTATGGCTAATTATGTACTGCCACTGATCCCTACTTCTGATGTCATTCTGCCTCTGCTGTCCATTTTGGAAACTGTACATGTAATAACCTATAAAGGTTATTATGGCACCCTGGCCCGTACTACTCTCTGATACCATTTCTCACAGGCTGTGTTTCCTGGGGAGCAGACTCAGAATTTAGCATGTAGTTCCCCACTTGTTGGGGAATGTTCTTGAGATCAGCATCTCTGGAAAGAGTGAGAAAGACTCAGCAGAGAAATGAGCTGTGATGCAGTCTAACAAGAGCTTTAAGCAACTCCACAGGGAGCTGAAGAGCTGCGATGGCTTCCAGAGTTGACCTGAATATGGACACCGGGGCCAGACCCTTATCAATAATCATATCTTCCTCTTTATTCTGTACCTTGTTACACCACCCTGACTCAATTGTCTGAGAATCACGCCCTTTTATATTGGTCCCTAACTTCTGCTTGGGTCTCCTCACTTTCACTTTTATTTTTTCTCCTTCTTAAAAACATGAATAGCCAATAATATTATGTTTGTTATCACTCTAGGATTTTGTTTTTATATTAGAGAAAATTTTAAACTTTGTTATGGGAAAGAATAATGACTTTTAGCTTTGTTTCAGGGAGGACCTTAAATCTGGTTCTATTCCATGACAAACTCCAGGACAGCACTCAGCTAGGGTGGGAGGGAGCTCTTGGGGAAGCTTATACAGTGGAGAGCTGGCCATGGGCGGCTTCAACCTCTCTTCCTTCTGGTCTGACGGGGAGGGCCCAGGCTGTTCTGTGCCCTTTTCTTATTTGGGGACTTTTTGATAATATAAAATATTTGCATATTTAACAATTTGAAATAGGACATCTGAGAATTTTATGTAAAATAAAGGATATTCATTGGAAGTTATAGGTTCTTGTTAGGAAATAAATAACTGAATTCTGCTTGGAACTGTGAGCTAGTTTCTTTCTTTCTAAATAAAACTTTGCTTACAAAGGTCGATTAACTAAAAAGAAGGGGAACAATCGATAGTCACTTATATGGTTTCTTCAGATAAAGCAGAGAAATTTCATAAGGAGTTCCAATTTTGCAGGGATCAAGGGGAAAAAAAATCATGAAGAATTTTTTCTCTTGTACTATAATTTTCATTGCTTTACCAAATTATCCCTGACAAGCCCCTCTCTGAGCCATATACATATATGTGTGTGTGTATATATATATATATATATTTGTTGTTGTTGTTGGTTTTTCCCCCTGTGAAATTAGATTGAATTTTGTTGTTTCTAGGATCCCTTTCAGCCCCAAATTGAAAAACACGACTTTCAACAGGCAACAACTATAAGTGTGCTTATAAGTACTGTACCCGAGTTCAAAATTCTTCTTATCCAATTCCTACACTGATGGTTGAGTTTTATTTCCTCCTTCTTACTCACTCCTATCCCACGACCACAGAAGCATATTGATAAATTGTTCTGATACCTACAATCTGTCTACAGTTGTCCTGTTTTTAAGGAAAAGTAGAGATGATTATGAGTATTAAGGCCCCTCTTTGTGTTCAGATAAGAATATTAGGGACCAGCCTCAGTAGGCAGATATGCTGTGTGTGGTGTTGAGAGAAGGAATGGGACCCTGCATTGCTGAAACAGCAAAAATAGGCAAGATTCATACCTGAAGCTCAAGAAACTCTCTCTGAATCCAGCTGTGGATTCAGGACACCCAGCAGTTAAACTTGGAAAATTGGTAGGTAGTGGAGATATATATATATATTTGCATCCCCATGAGAAAATCTAGCTAATCATATAGTGATCCAGGATTCTTTATGAGAAATGCCTACATAGAGTTCTCCTTAGATCCAGGTTTTTCTAATGTGTCAGAAATTCATGCAGTAGTGTGGAACTGAGGCAGGGATTGCAAGAGTTCCCAGACAACTAAAAGTGATCAATAAACTATGTCCACAGTTTCAAAAGCTCAACATGAATTTTCCTTTATTGATGACAAATCTGTAAACCAACAGAGTTTTAAAATATTCAAATTTATTGTCTTTAGTTGGAATTATATTTAAACAGTGAGTCGATTCACTGTTACTAATTTCTGAGAGAGGGCATAGGTTAATATGAAATGAGGGAATGAGAAATAGAAATAGAAAATGAGGGAATGACAACTAGAAACAGAAATGAGGGAATGAGAATTTTGAAAGCAAAATTATTAGAATATATAGTTCAATGGAAAAATAATAACCGAGGTAATCTTTGATGGAGGAACTGGGACCACAAAATTGGACTGTATGAGAGGAAGCTTAGAATGTCCCAGGTAACATACAGCCTCTTCCAAAACTGCCCTACATAGCATACTCCAAAAGAAAGAAAGTGGGCTGTGCTTCTACGAGTATTCAAGTAAGGAGACTCACACCCCTTGAATCACAACTTCTACTCTAATTTCTTTGAGATAAAAAACTAAGGCATAGGATTGCTATTCAAACCTTCTATTCTGACACCTCTTTAGATACATTTCCTATTGCTGTATTCTCATGTCACTATGGTTTTCCAGCCTTACCTCCTAAGATGGCCCTGGATTTTAATGACCTCTTCTTTCAGAGTAGCTAGAATGGTGCAGAGAGGAGTCATCATATCAGTTCCCCTAGTCTGGTTGGCCTAGGTTGTCACCGTGCTCCAAGAAATCACTACCAGTATTTTACAGCTGATGAGGAAGAATGAAAAAAAGAATATCTGCCCGATGACCAGGCAGTTTCTGCTCTAACTGAATCTGCTTTGCATAGTCCTGCTCTAGGGAGACTTCATCTCTCAGAGAGGCTATTAATGGATCCCCGAGAGGGGAGACAGGTCAGCTGGAGTGGGTCAGATCTCAGAGGAAGATGGGAACTCTGTCTCAGCTCTTGTGCTTTCTGCTGCTCTACCTCTCAGGTGAGAAAAGGAAGGGAGGAGGGGAAATTATGCTTAGAGTATCCTTCCTAAAGAAGCTGGAAATTGGCGTCACAGAAGGTCTCATCACATTAAGTATGCACCCAAAGGGAATCTTTCTTCAAGGAAAACTGATACTTCACCAAAAATGCTTCCTTTGAAAATTCAAATGTTTATACACATTTATATGGATTAAATAAGTTTTGTATTTGTGCTGACTTTTGCATGTCTTATGATTGCAGATTTGAAAGTGGGCAATGCTGTGGTCCAATCTCTAGCCTCTCTGACTTTCTCCCTAGGGGAGAGCATCATCATCACCTGCAAAACTAATCCCAATGAGAAAACCAAGTTTGCTTGGTATGAACAGAAACCAGGACAGACTCATCAAGTCCTGGTCTATGATACATCCTCCCAGGCCTCAGGTGTCCCAACACAGTTCAGTGGCCGTGGTTCTGGGACAGATTTTACTCTTACCATCAGCAACGTGGAGACAGTTGATGCTGCTACTTACTACTGCCATGAGTGACCAGGACACCACAGTGTTACATCCCTAAACAAAACTTTTAGAGCTTCAGGGCACAGCTGCTCCCTTCATAATGCATTGAGCATGAGTGCCTCTTCTGAAGGGCCTTATTGTTCTTTCATACGAGGAAATACCTGCCCATGAGATTAATATTCTTTTGATACTTAAAGACCTCTGAGTACTATTTCAGAGGAAAGATGGTAAAGCATAACAAATATCCTGAATGATTCTAGCTGTTTGATTAGTCATGGAGCATGAGAATAAATAAGGATAGAGCATTTACTATTTGTAAGGAGCCATTTTATTGAGGCCTGAAGACGCAGAAGTTAACTAGACCCAAAGATTCCTGTCCTAATGGACAATTGAATTTTAGTAATGGAGACAGGTATTCAAAACAACAATTTATCAAGTATACTTTATTATATTTTCAATTAGTGATAAGCTGTAAGCTGAACATACACTTGAGAGGACATGTGTTCATAAACTCACTGCATACACACTTACCAGGGGTCATGCATCATATAAACTTGAAGATGATAAAACTTTGCTCAGAGAAATTAAAGGAGATTTTAATAAATGGAGAAATATAACATGTTCATGGATCAGAAGACTTAATACGGCTATTCTCAACCAATTAATCTATAGATTTAATGTACTCCCAGTAAAAATCCAGAGTTATTTTTTCATAAAGCAAATTCTAAAGTGTATAGGGAATTCAGAAAGCTAAGAAGAACCAAGACAATTTTGAAGAATAAGTATAATGTAGGGAGAATTACTCTATTGTCTATGAAAGACTTATTTAAAGATATAGTAATTAGGAAACTGTAGTACTGCCGCAAAAATAGACAAACCGGCCAATGGAATGAAACATAGTCCATAAACTGATCTGTACCTATTGGGACACTTGATTTGTGGCAAATGTGGCTTTTCAGAGAATTTGCAAAAGCATGTTCTTTCTAATATGGTGGGATAGATCAACTAGTTGTTCATATTGGGAAAAAAATAAATCTTACCCTCTACTTCACATCGTATCAAAGAATTCAGTCCAGGATGATCTAAAATACAGTGATAAAACTTTAGGAAAATAATAAGTAGTAATATATTCATCAGCATAGGATATAAAATAATTCTTTAAATAAGACATTAAGAGTACCACCCATAAAAGATTGATAATTTGGACTGCATTGAAATTGTCAAAAGTTTCAAAACTATCACTAAGGTAAAGCATATAGGAGAAGATATTTGCATCACATATAATCATCAAAGGGCTTCTAATCAGACTATAAAAATAATTAGTACAAATAAGTAAGGAAAAAAACATGATAAGCAGTCACTTTTGCAAAGATGGTAAATAATCATAGGCAAAGGTGATAAATCTCATCAGTAATGAAGGAAATGCTAAATAAAATCTCTATGTGTTGTTGTTACATTGCTATCAGATGGGCTAATGTTTAAATAGGAGGGCTTCAGGCAGGGGCTTACTAACTAGATATCCCTTGTGTCTCATTCTGAGTTGCCCAGCAAAAATTTATCTTCCATGTGTGTTCTGTTCTTTCTTAACTACCTGTAAATCACCCATTCTCACTTTTGAAATCTGAGACTCTTTTCCCTCCTTTTTTCCTTTGACCCAAAATGTCATATATATCCAGTGTTGCCTCACTGTCTTTGGAAATTTCATGCTTATGTGAATTCCCCAAGTACATGCATTAAAATTTGATTGCTCTTGTTAATCTGTCTCTGTTAATTTGATTATTAGCGCAGCTAGAAGAACTTAGAAGGTGGGAGGAAAAGTACTATTTTTTTTAGCACCCACGTCATAAACTGGCAAACAAAAGTAAGTGTTTTCCTAAGTTCTGTGAGGTGTTCTAGTAAATAAACCCAAGGAGAGACGTCATGGGAACCTCCACTTTGTACACAAGTTGGATAGAAGTTGTGAGTAACCTGGGACATAATACTTGCAAATGGCATCTGAAGTGGGGGACAGTCTTGTGGCACTGAGTCCTTAATCTTTAGGGTCTACACTAACTCTGGTTAGTGTCAGAATTAAATTGAATTGTAACGTGTTGTGGAGAGTTGCTTGGTTTGGGGGAAAAACCCATCGTATGGTAGTAGAAGTATTATGATGGTAGCAGTGTGAGAGTAAAGGGTAATCACAGGTGTGTGTGTGTGTGTGTGTGTTTTGTCCAACATATGTTATTCTATTTATGTAAAAGCAAAAAGGCAAATATAATTTATGATTTTTGATTCAGGATATGGTAACCCTTTGTGGAGAAAGGAGGATCTAGAGTTTGGGAGGGGTCGTTAGTTACATACATTTGTTTACTTTGTGATAATTCATTGAATTGTTTATGCTTAGATTTTGCACTTTTCTCCTCAAAAAATTATAAAATTATAAATAAATAATAAATAAATAAAGTAAATCATCCATAAATGCCAAATTTCTCTTCCTGTTTCTTTTTTCTGTCCCTGTAATTTTCTTCCTAAATATCTAAGTAGTTTTTAAAAAAGTATTTTTAAAATATTCTTATTTTTCTTATTGGAAAGTTTAATTTGAATTCCATGCTCTGCCATTACTAAAGAAATAATTTTAAACGATTTCCTGTTATTAATCTGATTTTCTCTTAGATGCTAAGTCAAACAATTTATTTCTCACTGGATTTCCAGAAAATGGATGACAGCTTTCAGAAAAATTTTAACCTTGTACCTTGAATCTACTTGGACAGCTAAGCAAATTTTTATTCTTCTCTTGACTCGCTGTTAACAGAAACCCTGTAACTTAAATATCTTTCAGAGCTGCTAAATTCAAGAAACAACCAACGTGCAAAAACCTGTCAGGATCAAGAAAATCTGCAAAAGGCAGGACTCAGTTGCTTACTTGTCGATAAGAGCTTACTTTTTACTTCACATTTTTGTTCAGAATAAGGTAGTTATTCTCTCATAGATCTACCTTGGCATACAGAGCATCACCCTTGATCATCCTGAATTATATCCAGTAATATTTTTTTTAAAGTGAGAATAATTGTACTGATATCTTACATCTAGAAACCAATTAATCACTTCCTGTCAGGAAAGGTGTTCTGTCTTGAGATCAATCACAAAAGGCAAAGTGTCCTAGATGATTGGATAAAGAAGATGTGGTATATATACACAATGGAATACTATTCTGCCATGAGAAAAGATGAAATAGTGCCATTTGTGACCACATGGATGGGTCTTGAAATTATTATGCTAAGCAAAATAAGTCAGACAGAAAAAGTTGAGAACCATATGATTTCACTGATATATGGGATATAAAACTGAAAATAATAAAGGAACAAGACAAACAAATGAGAAACAAAAACTCATAGTCACAGACAGTAGTTTAGTAGTTGCCAGAGGGTAAGAGAGGAAGGGGGTAGTTGATGAGGGTAAAGGGGATCAAATATATGGTGATGGAAGGAGAACTGACTCTGGGTGGTGAACACACAATGTGATATATAGATGATGTATTACAGAATTGTACACCTGAAACCTATGTAACTTATAACTTTACTAACCACTGTCACCCCAATAAACTTTAATTTAAAAAAAAAAAAGGCAGGCTGGCCCGGTGGCTCAGGCGGTTAGAGCTCCATTCTCCTAACTCCGAAGGCTGCCAGTTTGATTCCCACGTGAGCCAGTAGGCTCTCAACCACAAGGTTGCCAGTTCAAGTCCTTGAGTCACGCAAGGGATGGTGGGCAGCGCCCCCTGCAACTAAGATTGAACACGGCACCTTGAGCTGAGCTGCCGCTGAGCTTCCAGATGGCTCAGCTGGTTGGAACACATCCTCTCAATCACAAGGTTGCCGGTTTGACTCCCGCAAGGGATGGTGGGCTACGCCCCCTGCAACTAGCAACAGCACCTGGACCTGGAGCTGAGCTGCGCCCTCCACAACTAAGATTGAAAGGACAACAACTTGACTTGGAAAAAAAAAAAGTCCTGGAAGTACATACTGTTCCCCTTTCCCAATAAAATCTTAAAAAAAAAAAAAAATGCCTAGGAATAAATTAAAAAAAAAAAAAAAAAGGCAGTGCTCAAGTAGGAGGTCATCCTCAGAAATGATTGTTGTTTGTGACTCAATTATTCTTTCAGTCTCCTAGATTGGCCATTAAATCTCAACTGTAAGATGGAAAGGATTCATTTTCAAAGACTGAATGATACCAATCTTTACCTAACATGATGGGCCCACATCTTCATGATGTTACTGTACTGTCAACTATAGAAGTTCTATATAGAAGGGTCTTGTAACTATAATGATAGAAGGATCTCATGGCACTTCATTCCTTCTATTGTCACACTGTGGGGATAGAGCCAGGAGTGCAGTTTCCAGGCTCTTGGCCTCAGATGGAAAGGTGCTGGCTCAGGTAGTAAATGGCCATCAACTGTGATTGGATGGCCATCAGCTCTGGCTAATTGGCCATTGGCTGTAATCAGTGAGCCATTGGCCACTAATATAACTGCTGTGGCTACGCTAGCAGAAAATGGGGGCTAGCAAGAAGATGGTGGCTGAGCTAGCAAGAGCGGATTGCAGAGAGGCGGATGCCGCCAGTGAGACTATAGTGATATGACTCCCCCATCTATGGCTCCCTGGGTGTTCCTTTGTGGCCTCACCATATCCTGCATTCTTATGTGGGGAGCAGGACCAGAGACCCCGCACGACACACACTAATATGCAAAGCATTCATATGTTTTATTATTGAGATATAATTGATATATAATATTACATTAGTTTTAGTTACACAACATAATGACTCAATATTGGTATTTATTGAAAAATGATTACTGCAATACCACAAAACATTCATCACCACACATAATTACAAACTCTTTTCCTTGTGATGAGAACTTTTAAGATCAAGGCTCTCAGAAACTTTTAAATATTCAATAGAGTATTATGAACTATAGTCACCATGTTGTACATTGCATCCCCAGGACTTATTTATTTTATAGCTATCCCCTTATCCATTTCTTACAAGGAATCCTAAGAGCCAATATCCAGAGCAATGGAGCCAAAAAATAATCCTTCTGTCTCTGACCAAAGAGATGTTTGTCATCCACACAGTAAAGAGCAAGGCTCCATTATAAGACCCTTTAAAATGAACCCAGTCTCCAAGGAGAAAATATGCAAAGGAACTTGGGATATAAAACTTGGTTGAGAATAGGAAGTAGCTTGGGAATAGGCCTCCTTATATTCTAGGGGAATATGGCAGTATGACAATCTCATAAACACTTACTAACTGCTGCAAGTCTTTGAAAGGAATCCACCATAATGTAAACACCTTAGGAGCCTGCATGTTTTAAATCCTCATTGCATATGCAGAGATTAGCCAGTGGCAAATGCTCAATCAATATGCATTTATGGATTATATAAATCGATTCAAAGAGAAGTAATGTATCATCTCTGATCTGAGAACTAGGGAATTTTGATACCATGTTAGTTTAATCTTCTCTCCTTGTGAAGTATGGTGAGATGTCACAAAGCTTAAGTCCTCTCCAGGATTCCTTAGACAAGATAAACAAACTCTGATAAGTTTTCTGAAAATTTTCTGAATATAATGTCTGGGTAGTTTCGAGTGAAAGAAAAATTCAGTGTTAGGGAAGATAAGACATCTCCTCTGAGGAGCCAGACCACTGGAGACTTATACCCTCTTGACTGATATGACAGTTCTGTACTGTGAAGAGACCTTAGGACTACTGAGGTGTGCTGTCTCCTGTCTCCAGTATTGCCTGGGGAATAAAACTTTCATAATCATACTCTGCGTGTTAGAGCCAGAACTATTACAAAGAGGCCTGGACTTTTTATAAACTTGACTATATTTGATATAAAACACAATATAAATGTAAGGTGTACAAAGTGTTACTGTGACACATTTATATATTGTAATATGATTGTTGTCATACTAATATTTTTAACATCACATAATTATAGTTAAATACTGTGGTCTATATTCATGATACTGTATATTAGTTTTCTTGGCTTATCTACTTCTTGTTGCAGGTTTTTGTCCTTAAACATCAATCTTATCAAATCGTTATATTTTAAACTTTTCTGAATGTTCCCTTTATTTCATTGCCTAATCAGAACTGTGGAATATTGTTTCTATGTACTTTTCCAGGCATTTTTAGCCTTTAAACTACTAAACTGCTGTCTTTTTTTATTTTCATTGTTGACATCCACAAACCAGTGGTTCTTTCTGATGATCATTTCTCCTTCATTCCCCAAACCCCCAAGTCTTTTGAAGCACCTACCCCAGACTCTTTCACTTTGGTTTAGCTCATCCTTTTATCCTTCTTCACTCACTGAAGCCATTAGCAACCAATAGACCTCTTTCTCTCCATCACCCCTTTCAGTGTTCTCATTATTTCAATAACAGTTCAGACAATCTAACACCTTCCTGACTTCGCCTCTGATGATTTTTTGTCTATCCCATCTCAGTCCCCCATTCCCAAGGCATGCCCTAGATGAGGTCTATATGAAACCTTAATTGCTGCCACTCCAACAAGATCTCGATTACAATCATCTCACTCTCTGACTATCACCTTGGGTTCCTCAGGATGTCTCCAATTTTATTTCTCTGAATCCAAAATTTTTCACTTAGTTGGACATACAGTACTTTGTTTCTTTGTCCACTCTCCTCTTTGTGCCCCTATTCACTGCCTTACTCAGCTTAGAATCCTTAGCCATTATTATACTGACTCCTTGGTGTAACATTCAACTTTATTTCTCATTCCTCTCTCCAAAATACATACTTACTATTATTTTTTGGAACAGACACTTTTTGGAAAAGAATATTCATGCTAAATAGCCTTGCTTTAAGTGCATGACCATAATCAAGTGTATGCCGAGCTGCTTGATAGTCATAATGTCATTGGTATGATACTCTTATGGTTTTGAAATAATATGAGAGACACCTTTTATCTATAACTGATTCTGTGTAGATAGTATATTGGTAGGATAAAAAAATTGGAAAATATTGCAAACACTTTCAATTTGAAGATATTAGGATACTATAATACTTTTAGGAGGGCCTTTCCTAAGGTTAGATAAGTCAAAGGCTTTTAATTTCTTTTGGTCTCTAGGACACCACACTTTTCTGGCTTCCCTCTTGCCTCACTGACCACATGTCTCTTACTCATCCCATCTTTTCATCCCTACTCTCAGCATTGGGATACCTCAGCATTCTAATTTAAGCTCTTTTCTCTGTGATTTACTAGGTGAAATCTCACTGTGGTTTTAGTTTGCATTTACCTCATGATTAGTGATGTTGAGCATCTTTTCCTATGTCTGTTTGCCACCTGTATGTCCTCTTTGGAGAAATGTCTATTCAGGTCCTCTGCCTATTTTTCAATTGTATTGTTTGTTTTTTGGTGTTAAGTTGCTTATTTATTTATTTTTTAAAATAAATTTAGGATATTAATCCCTTATCAGATGTATCATTGGCAAATATCTTCTCCCATTCAGTGGGATGTCTTTTTGTTTTGTTGATGGTTTCCTTCACTGTGAAATAACTTTTTAGTTTGATGCAGTCCCATTTGTTTATTCTTTCCCTGAGCCATTATTGGCCATCTGCTGCTGCAAAAAGCCTCTGGGGCTTGTGGGGCAGGGCCAGCTACCCAGGTACCCAGAGTGTCCTTGATAATGCAGCTCTACATGGACAGGGCAGGGTTCCAGGGAGTTAAGGGGTATGGTCAGTGGTTTCTACAAAGTCAATGCAGTCTTGCTTCCAGCACTGGGGCTGAGCCTGTGACCACCCCACAAAAATGCCCCTAGAACACCTCAGCTAGCCACTGCCTGTCTCAGGCCCACAGGTTGCTGAGAGCTGCCCAAGAGACACTGTGGAACAGGTATTGCGTTACCACCCACCAGCAAATGTTTCCCGAGCCATTGAGGGTTATCAGCCCACTGCAAACAGGTTCCCACAGCCTGTAGGGAGGAGCCAGCAGCCCAACAGTCAATAGTGTCCCCGACAATGTAGCATCACCTATGTGGGAACTGGGAGGGAGTGGGGACCCAGAGCATTACCTAGGTGGTACGAAGGCATGGATTTTACCAGACCAATGCAGTCCCAGACTTTGCCTTTTGGGAGAGGGTACAACACAGAAAAGATGGTGTGCCCCTGTAGGCTACAAGCGAGGCAGGTTCCACACAGGGACAATGGCTGCCCCTCCTCTCCAGTTTCCATCCAGAAGACACACAATTGACTCTTTTCCTGTATATCTCTGGTGCCTCTTGAGATGCCACCTCTCAAGTGAATGGGCCTGTGTGCAGTCCCCTTAAGAGGGCATCTGGGTTTCCAGCTGCCTTCTGTCTCTCTGGGATGGACAGACAGACTCCTGGCTGATCTTCACTACCTGATGTTGTGGGAATTCCTCTTCTCAGCACAGAACCCCAGGGCTGCGGAGCCTGGCATGGTGCTGGGACCCTCCCTTCCTATGGGGGAACCTCCATCAAGGAAGTGTCCCTTCTGATGTTCAACCACTCTCTGTGAGTTTGGGGTCAGCCTGTTTCACATCTCTATCCCTCCTACCAGTCTCGATGTGGCCCCTTTTTATATCCTTAATTATAGGGGTTCTGTTCAGCTAGTCTTCAGGTGATTCTTGAGGTTGATTGTTTTATAACTTACTTGTAATTTTGGTGTGATCCTGGGAGGCAGAAGGCATAGTGTTTACCACCATCTTGGACCTTCTCTGTATTATTTAATTCTCATAACAGCCTTGTGTTTTAGTTAGTCCTTTATCATAAATGGATAAACAAAGAGAAAAAACTTTAAGTAACCTGCCAAATTCACAAATCTATTAAGTGAAAGAGATAAAATTCCAATCAAGAGTGTGTGCCTCAAATCCTTGTCTTTTGTGGTGAGCTAAAGCAGTGTTTCAAAATCTCTTTCACTGAGATTTCTACCAGGTTTTCCCAACTATATATCACAAACCTGGACAAGAGGAAGTAGCTGGATCAGTGTACTCTCTTTGTTCAGTGTCGTCACACTTGAGAGGCAACTTCTGGTGTTGTTGTTGATGATGATGATAATAATAATAATACATATTTAGCCTCCAGGCTGCTGATTGTGAGGGTAAAATCTATCCCAGACTCATAGTCACTAAATCAGGCAGGATACCCTGGAACAGCGGCAGTGTAAATGAGAAGCTTAGGATAGATGAACTCAGTGAGAACTTCAACAAAGAGACAGATAACAAAAAAGGAGATATAAAACATGAAAAAAAAAGTCAGAAATGAAGAGTACAATAACTAAAATGAAGAATACATTAGATGGAATCAATAGCAGATTAGATGAAGCAGAGGACTGAATCAGAGATTTGGAAGACAAGGTAGTGGAAAACACCCAATTAGAACAGCAAAAAGAAAAAAGAATTTTAAAATTGAGGATAGTTTAAGGGACTTCTGGGACAACATCAAGCATACCACCATTCACATTATAGGGGTACCAGCAAGAGAAGAGAAACAGCAAGGGATTGAAAACTTATTTGAAGAAATAATGAAGGGAAACTTTCCTAACCAGGTGAAGGAAATAGACATACAAGTCCAGAAAGTGCAGAGAGTTCCAAAGAAGATGAACCTAAACAGACCAACACACACATCGTAATTAAAATGGCAAAGACAGAATCTGAAAAGTAGCAAGAGAAAAGCAGTTAGTTACTTACAAGGGAGCTCCCATAAGTCTATCAGCTGATTTGTCAACAAAACTTTGCAGGCCAGAGGGATTGGCACGAAATATTCAAAGTGATGAAAAGCAAGGACCTACAACCAAGATTATTCTACCCAGCAAGGCTATCATTTAGAATTGAAGGAGAGATTAAGAACTTCCCAGAAAAGTAAAAGCTGAGAGTTCATCACCACCAAATCAGTATTACGAGAAATGTTAAAAGGAGATTCTTTAAGAAGAAGAAAGAAATATGAATGAGAAAATACCACCAAAAGAAATTCTCACTGAATTAAGGTAAACACATATATAAAAGCAGTGGATCAATTAACATTAAAGTTTGTACAAAGGTTAAAAGGCAAAAGTAAGACCAAGTATAATTACAATAGTAAATTAAGGGATACACACGCGCACACACACACACGAAGTAAAATATAATGACAAAAACATAAGCGTGGAAGGGGTGAGTAAAAATGGTAGTGATTTTGTCACCCCAATAAACTTTAATTACAAAAAAAATGGTAGTGATTTTAGAATATGTTCAATTTAAGTGACCATGAACTTAAAATAGACTTCTATAAACATAACTTGGTATATATAAAGCACATGGTAACCACAAACCCAAAATCTGCAAGAAATAAAAAAAGGAATCAAAACACAACACTACAGAAAGTCACTAACACACAAGAGAAGAGAGCAAGAGAATAAGGAACAGAGAAGAACTACATAATAATAATAATAATAATAATAATAATAATGATGATGATAATAAAACAGCAATAACTGTTAGGTTGGTGCAAAAATGATTGCGGTTTCAGACCATGAATTTTAAATCTTTATAACTAGGCTCAAACACATCTTTATTATTCAAAATAGGAACCATTACTATCAACACATTTTTGCCAATGAGAAATAAGTGTGTTTATTCCTGTAGCATAGAAATCCGTGCTTCAGGATTCAGTGAACTCTTGGAAAGTATTTTCTGCATCCTGCTAGTTGTGGAAGCGTTTTCCCTGCAAAAAGTTGTCAAAATCCTTGAAAAAGTGGTAATTTGTTGGCAAGAGGTCAGGTGAACATGGCGGATTAGGCAAAACTTCCTAGCCCAATTTGTTCAACTTTTGAAGCACTGGTTGTGCGACGTGTGGTCAGGCATTGTTGTAAAGAAGAATTAGGCCCTTTCTGTTGACCAATGCCAGCTGCAGTCATTGCAGTTCTCAGTGCATCTCATCGATTTGCTGAGCATACTTTTCAGCTGTATTGGTTTCACTGGGATTCAGTAAGCTGTAGTGGATCAGACCAGCAGCAGACCACCAAACAGTGAACATGACCTTTTTTGGTGCAAGTTTGGCTTTGGGAAGTGCTTTGGAGTTTCTTCTGGGTCCAACCACTGAGCTGGTATTTGCTATTTGTCGTATAAAATCCACTTTTCATTGCATGTCACGATCTGATCAAGAAATGGTTCGTTGTTGCGTAGAATAAGAGAAGATGACACTTCAAAACGACAATTTTTTTCATTTGTGGTCAGCTCCTGAAGCACCCACTTTTCACTTTTCCAATTTGCTTAAATGCCAAATGACCATCGAATGGTCAACTTTGAGTTCTTTGGCAACTTCTCATGTAGTCATAAGAGGATCAGCTTCGATGATTGCTCTCAGTTGGTCGTTGTCAACTTCCGATGGCCGGCCACTACGCTCCTCATCTTCAAGGCTCTTGTCTCCTTTGAAAAACTTCTTGAACCACCACTGCGCTGTACGTTTGTTAGCAGTTCCTGGGCCAAATGCGTTGTTGATGTTGTGAGTTGACTCCACTGCTGTACGACCCATTTTGAACTCGAATAAGAAAATCTCTCGCATTTGCTTTTTGTCTAACATCATTTCCATAGTCTAAAATAAATGTAAAATAAACAGCAAGTAATAAATCATTAGCAAAAAAAACCCATAAAGCAAGAAACGTGCATTAAAATGATGTATAACATAACCACATTTATTGAAGAATGTATTCCAATATCAAACAGAAAATTTCAACAATGCAAAAACCACAGTTATGTTTGCACCAACCTAATACATACATATAAATAGTTACTTTTAATGTAAATGAACTAGATGCTCCAAACAAAAAAGTGAATGCTTAAAGAATATGTAGTACATAGTATACAAAATAGAATATCACTCTGCCATAAAAAAAGAGTGAAATTTTACCATTTGCAAAAACATGGATGGCCCTAGAGGGTATAATGATGAGTGACTAGGTCATACTGAGAAAAACAAATACTATACATCTTCACTTACTTGTGAAATCTAAAAAGAAAACTCAGATACAGAACACAAACTGAGTGTTGCCAAATGAGAGGGCATTGGGGGGACCGGGTAAAAAAGTTACAGGAATTAAAAAGTACAAATTGGCACTTACAAAATAGTCATGGGGTTGTAAAGTAGCGCATAGGAAATAATCAATAATGTTGCAATAATTATGTATGGTGCCAGGTGGGCACTAGACTTGTCAGGGGGATCACTTCATAAATTATATACTTGTATAACCACTATGCTGTATATGTGAAACTAATATAATATTGAATATCAACTATAATTGAAAAATTAAAAAATTTAAACCTTTAAATTGAGAAATAAAGAAATATAAAGAACTCCTGAAGAAAGAAAAAATATGGTTTGAACAAGAACTTCCCATGAAAGACAATATCCAAATAGCTAATAAAATATAAGTATATGAGAAGTTACTCAACATCATTAATCATCAGGGAAATGTAAATTTTAACCACAATACTACTTCAGTATCTATCAATATAAATATAATAAAAATCCTGACAATACTAACTATTACAACTGGAATTTTTACACATGATTGGTGGATTTTAATGTTCATCATTTTAGAAAACTATTTGGCAGTGTTCACTAAAGCCAAATCTATGCCAACCCTATGATTCAGCACTTCAATTCCTAAGAATACACCAGAGGGAAGTGAATGCACAAGTCCACAAAAGACATTGCAAGAATGTTTCTAAGAACTTTATTAATAACAGCCTGAAACTGTAAACAACTCGTTATTTAAAGAATGAATAAATTGATTGAGATATATTTACATAATAGTGAACTATGCTGCAGTAAAAAGGAACAAATTACTGACACACCAATGACAGGGATGAAGTTCGAAAGACAAGTTGATCAAAAGAAGAGAGAGATGAAAAAGTATATAATGCATGATTTCACTTGTATGAAGTTCAAGAAAAGAGAAAATCAATATGGATAGAAACAGAACAGTGATGGCCTCTGGTGGTGGTGGAAGCATGGAATTTTCAGGAAAGGATAATGATGGAGCCTTTTGGGATGCTAGAGATAGTTTATATCTTAATCTGGGTGGTGGTTAGTGGAGGGGGGAAGGTAAATGTTTATGTTCATCCAGGTGTATATTTGAAGTTAATTTTATATACACTAAATGCACTTTACTGTGCTTAATTGTATCTAACTTTTTAAATGAGTGAGGTAATTAATGAGTAGGAATTATCAAATCAGAATAAGAGATTCTTGATTTTCCAGCCAAGATGATGGAGTAGGTAAATGCTCTGCTTGCCTCCTCTCATGACCATATCAAAATTACAACTAAACTATAGAACAGCCATCATTGAGAATCACCTGAAGTCTAGCTGAACCAAAGTCCTACAACTAAAGACGTACAGAAGAAGCTACCTCAAGACTGATAGGAGGGACAGTAATATGGAACCACCTGGTCCCACACTGATGTGTGACTATTAAAAATTGGGAGGGATATTTCAGCTGTGGTGGTCCCCTCTAGAGGAGCAAGGGGTTCCAGCCTCACACCAGGATTCCAAGCCCAGAGATCCAGTTCCAGGGAGAGAAATCCCCATAAATTCTGGCTGTGAAAACAAGCAGAGATTGTGTCTTGGTGAGTTGGAGGGTGGATACAGTTCCAAGCATTCCTCTTGTGTGTGTGTGTGTGTGTGTGTGTGTGTGTGTGTGTTTATTTATTTTTATTATTAGTTTCAGGTGTATACATCAGCATAATGATTAGACATTGATACTCTCACAAAGTGATAACACCTCCCAGTCTGCTACCCCTCTGACATCATATATAGCTGTTACTATACCATTGACTATATTCTCTATGCTGTACTTTACATCCCATGACCACACACACACACACACACCATATATATATATATATATATATATATATATATATATATACAGACACACACATTATACATATACATATACATATACATATACATATACATATACATATATATATATATATTTGTGGTCATGGGATGTGTGTGTGTGTGTGTGTGTGTGTGTGTGTGTGTGTGTGTGTATATATATATATATATATATATATATATATATATATATGTATGTATTTGACATTTGATATTATTTTACATCAGCTTTAGGTGTCCTAGCACAGTGGTCAGGGATTTACACAATCTATGAAATGATCGCCCTGGTAAGTCCAGTACCCATCTGTCATCCTACATAATCTATACAACATTATTGATTATATTCCCCATACTGTATTTCACATCCCCATGACTATTTTGAGGCTACCAATTTGGGGGTCCCTCTTAAAGAGACCACCCATGGACTTACTTACTGATGAACACTCGCTCTGAGCTCCAGTGCTGGGGCACCAGCTCGAAATATGCCAGGGACATCCGGGGATGAAATGAGTTGTCTGGCTTCATTGTCTGGCTTTGAAGTGAAGGCTGGAGGGGCAGCTTTCTCCCAGACAGAAGTGTTGGCAAAATCCATTATTTCTTTGTTGAGCCCTCCCCACTACGGGTGTGCAATCTCATGTGAGCTCCATACTGGAGTTTCCATCAACCTGTCCAACAACATTTGTCTGCCCCACCTTGTTGATTCCCTGAGACCACCACCACCCTGGCCCCCACCCCTCCCAACTTGCAGTCCAACCCAAGCTGCTTCCTATGGCTTTTTCATACAAAAGGCCTGTCTTGGCTCATGCCAGACTTTCCTAGGGTCTCTCAAAAATCTCACAAAACTGAAACAAGCAGCATCTGGCTTCAGTGTGTCTTCTGAACCTCTTACTAGTTTCCTCTGGTGCCAAGACTGAAAGTGTGGTGACTACCCAAGGCACATAATTCTCAGGGTAAATTGTAGTGAGGAACAAATTATCAAAAATTGCACAAGCAAGTTTAAGTCCAATCATTTCTAACACAATTGAATATACTTTTGATTTATTCTTAGGTCTTTGTAATACTTCAAGTTTTTAAAAATCATTTCTGGGCCGGCCAGATGGCTCAGTTGGTTAGAGCACGAGCTCCGAACAACAAGGTTGCCAGTTCAATTCCCACATGCGCCAGTGAGCTGCACCCTCCACAACTAGATTGAAGACAATGACCTGCCTCTGAGCTTCCAGGGGGGTGGCGGGATGGCTCAGTTGGTTAGAGTGTGAGCTCTCAACAACAAGGTTGCTTGGAGCTGAGCTGCACCCTCCACAACTAGATTGAAGGACAATGACTTGGAGCTGATGGGCCCTGGAGAAATACACTGTTCCCCAATATTCCCCAATAAAATAAAATAAAAAAACTCTAAAAATAAAAAAAATAAAAAACATTTATCTATTTAACTTTTAAGGTATTTCATAATACCATTCACAAATAATTACATTTTTCAATCTTAAAGTAAGTTTATGATTTGATTTTTTGTTAATTAGAAAATAAAGTTGGATATGTTTTTTAGCATGTGGATTTAAACAATTTTGTTAAATGGAAAAAGGGGGGAAAATACCCATTTAACTGAAGTGAATGTTCTCTAAACAGCATCTGAAACCTTATATATACCTCCTGACATCTTGCTAAAATGAAGATGCTCAAAGAAGGTGGAACCAGCAGTTTTGCATTTATAATAAGTTCCCAGGGATGTCAGTGATGCTCTGGCTCCTGGAAAAATTTTGAACAACAAGATATTTTCATATAGAAGAGAAAGAAGTTTCCATCGACATTTAAGGTTTGATTTTTTTAATGAAAAAAGGCTTCCATTCTTTTTTTTTTTTTTTTAAGATTTTTTTAATTGGGGAAGGGGAACAGGGCTTTATTGGGGAACAGTGTGCATGTTCAGGACTTTTTCCCAAGTCAAGTTGTTGTCCTTTCAATCTTAGTTGTGGAGGGTGCCATTCAGCTTCAAGTTGTTGTCCTTTCAGTCTTAGTTGTGGAGGGCGCGGCTCAGCTCCAGGTCCAGGTGCCAGTTGATAGTTGCAGGGGGCACAGCCCACCATCCCTTGTGGGACTTGAGGAATCGAACCGGCAACCTGTGGATGAGAGAATGCATTCCAACCAACTGAGCCATCCAGGAGCTCAGTGGCAGCTCAGCTCAAGGTGCCGTGTTCAATATGAGTTGCAGGGGGTGCTGCCCACCATCCCTTGCGGGACTCAAGGAATTGAACTGGCAACCTTGTGGTTGAGAGCCCACTGGTCCATGTGGGAATTGAACCGACAGCCTTTGGAGTTAGGAGCATGGAGCTCTAACCGCCTGAACCACCAGGCCGGCCCAAAAGGCTTCCATTCTTAATCAAATTGTATCCATATAAAAATTTCTCCTCATTTTTCTACTGTCTCAATCATTTAACAAAGACTTCTTGTAATGAATCCAGACTTGATGATGGTTGGAGCACATCCAAGTGTATTGTAACTGGCATAATACTGAGACATGTAAAAGGATGACCATCCAGGCTGTCTGCTGTCGGTTCCCCATCATCACTCTCCTTTGTGGAAGCACATTTCTCAGAACCCCTTTGCCCTCTATGATTTCCCATAGAGTTGTTCACGGAGGGGCCCTCCCTGACATGTGGAAGTCAGAAGAGGGAGATTCAATACTATCCATCAGGTCCTCAGGCAGAGAGGAGGACCAGAGAATCACTGGTGAGCTGAGAGCATCAGCACCCCCACTCCTGGGCCTCCCCCACAGGTCTGGGGGCCACACGGTTAGACAGCCTCTGTCTCCCAAGGCTTATGTTCTCTGGTTTCTGGGGGAGCACCAGGGAATCCCATATTTCCACTATCTGCTTCCCCTGTTATTACTTCCCATGGCCTTCAAAACAATGTACGTTAGAAATTCATTCCCTATATTAGGAAATTCCTGCTTGGAATACATAGAGTGGCTTCTCTTTCACTATATGAACTCTGACTGATACTGTAGCCCAGACTCATGGGTGTTGATCTCTGTTCTTTTTGAAATCAGGAGAAGTGTGGTATGTGAGATTGAGGCTGAGAAGAGAAAAAGAGAGTTAGGGTGCAGAGGCTCCCTCCTGGCCACTTCTACCAAAACCTTCAGTCACCATCAAAGAGTGGGTGCATCTGAGAAATGCTTTCAGCTGATGGAGGCCCAAGAGGAGCAGCTGGGGCGGCCTGCTCTCAGCTGTCTGCTTCGTGGTTTATGTTCAGGCTCATAACACTGTGAGAGGCCAACTGTCATACTGTTGACAGTAATAAGTTGCCACATCTTCAGGCTGCAGGCTGCTGATGGTGAGAGTGAAATCTGTCCCAGATCCTTGGCCACTGAACCTCGAAGGGACACCAGTTTGCAAAGTGGACGCCTCATAGATCAGGAGCTTAGGAGCTGTCCCTGGTTTCTGCTGATACCAGGCTAACCAACTGCTAATGCCCTGACTGGCCCGGCAAGTGATGGTGACTGTGTCTCCCAGTGATGCAGACAGAGAGGATGGAGACTGGGTCATCTGGATATCACATCTGGCTCCTGAGAAGGGAAACATGAAAACAGACATCCATACTCTTAATGGTGTTACCAGGTCTTATAACTACCCTGCAGTCTAAGTGGTACTGACCACACTGGCAGAGCAAATCCCCAGTTTTCCTTCCTTACCTGGGAGCCACAGCAGCAGGAGGCTGAGGAGCTGAGTCGGGACCCTCATGTCCATGCTACGTCCTGCCCGGGACTGATTCCTGCACAGGGTGTGACCACACTATTAATGTGTCCAGGGCTGTGGGTTGCACCCCAGTAACATGCAAATCAGCAGGGTTGGGGCAGGTTGGGCCCAGCTGCAGGGCTGACTGGTCTCAATAACATGGCACAGTCAGTGTCTACCAGGTGCCCCAGCCCCACAGGGCAGCACACATTTGCCTGCAAGAAATGCGTTTCTCCTCGGCAGTCACATAATCATTCTACTGTCTTGTAAGTACAGTGTTCTTGCTCTGTTCAAATTTCAGAACGTGCTTCTCTTGCTATTTCTCCATCTAAAACAGGGGTTTGTCAAGTATGACATTAACCTAGTACTTGGAATAATTTTGCCAGCTCTTTGCTGGCACCTGTGCACCCTGCTGAGCACAGAATACTTCTTTTGGGTTGAATTCTTAAAAGCTTTGGTATGGTAAATTAACACTATTGCCAGCTAGAGATGCAATGAGGTATAAGAGTTAACAACTAAAACAAAAAGTGAAAGTCATGATGTGTAAAGAAGTGACCAATGACTGAGTATCTGTCATTGCTAACCTGTCATCTGTAGCTTAGTGGTCTATCCCTTTCCATTTCTGAGTGCTCTGACACACCACTTGCATCTAGGTCAACTATGGTCAGGCATTTTTCTCTTCCACTTTTGAAATGTGTCAGCCACCTTTCCTCTCTGCAGGCCTTTCCCATGCCCATGCTACATGTTCCCTGAGCTCCTTGGGTTACTACCTGTGCCTCGCTTCCTTCTTAACCCAAGCTATTCTCTTCAGAAGCTGAAGGCTTCCCTAGGCTAAGTGCTTATGTATAACCCCAACACTACTGTGTTCCCTAAACCCGCATATTCCTCCATCACCAAATCTCTTCCAGTTTCTAAGAGAACATAGTTCTCAGTGGCTGGATGCAGGGCCTTGGGCGCAAGCACAGTGATGAGAAAGCCACACAAGTAGGTGAGGGTGGGAGCCTTGCAGGGTATTAGAGCCCACACAGTATGGAAAAGGCATCCATGTGTGATAGAGTGGGAATCCAGCATGGAGCTAGAGAAGGATGAGGACTGGTGTCCCCAAATGGCAGTGGTGGCACTATTGGACCAATACATGTGCTAAGGCCAGAGCAAGAAGAGGACATTCACCTTGGCAGGGCCACTCGGTGTTGGTGTCAGAGCCCAGGCAGGGTGGGAATGGTGCCCATGGCGAGGTGCAAAGATGGCAGTGGCCTGACAAGGGTATCGGAGCCAGAACACTGTATGTAGGTAGAGATGTATGGGGGAAGTTATGTGCAAGGGGATTGTAGTTGGTAGTAACAGCAGGAGATTGGCTTCATTCAAGAGGATTGATAATCATATAAGTCAAAGTATTAAGAATAATTAGAGACGAAATTCTTAGTTTTGGAAAAAGGAGTTACAGATAAGGAAAAGGAAATTCCTAGGATAAACTGGTTTGGGATTGAAATTAGAGATATCAGAGTCACATGTACCTTAGATATGAAAGTGTGTGTTAATATATAAATAGATGATGATGAATAGGTACTTGTTTCCCTGAGGATACGACCTACCCGAAAAGTGAGCCCTTGCATGATTTTAAGAAGACATCCCCTGAAAATAAGTCCTATTGCATCTTTTGGTGCAAAGCTTAGTTTAAGACCTGGTCTTATTTTCAGGGAAACATGGATTAGGGCTTATTTTCAGGGGATGTCTTATTAAAAATCATGCTAGCGCTTATTTTCCCGTTAGGTCTTATTTTCAGGGAAACACAGTAGATGAGTAAATGGATTTCCTGTAGCCTAGTAGCAATGACACTGATGTCCCAAGAAGCACCCAGAGTGCCCAGATCTTGGTTTCCAATTACTATTTTCCACTGAAAAAAATCAGTAGTTGTTGGAGAAATACCTCATTCCAGGTCTAGTGTATAGAAAATGCAAAATAACTGGACAATTTGAGCCAGAAATTAAGAAATGCTCAAGAATGATGAGGTGTAGAGAAGCCATTTGGAATGGGACTATCATTTCTAATCTAGGGCATTTTAGGAATCAAAATAAATTATGATGGCAACTCATTGAAGGAAATATGAACCCATGATTTTATACTGACAATTTGATGAAGAATAAAATAGTCATAAATAAAGAATCTTATTAATTTCAAAGGGCAGAAGAGCAGCTGTGTAGCAGAGAAGTCTGGTAGACACCACCTTGATCCAGGAATTGAAGTGGCATCATCAGTAATGGGATGAATTGGAATATTGGACCACCTAATAGGATGCAGTGAGAAGAGCAGACAATCACGTTCAGATATCCCTGCCAAAGATGCATTATCTGAATCTGATCATGAGGGAAAATCAAACAAATCCAAATTGAGGGACATCCTACAAAATAACTGGTATTCATCTTCAAAAGTGATAAGGTCATTAAGTTCAAGGAAAGAATGATGAACTGTTCCAGGCTGAAGGAGACTAAAGAGATATAGACAAGTGAAGGCAACACCGGAATCTGGACTGGATCCTTTTGTTATAAAAGATAGTGGTGGAACATTTGTCAAAATTTGAAATGGCCTGCGGACTAGACAGTTTAACATATTAATGCTGATTTCCTTATTTCACGGTTGTATTGGGTTATATAGGAGAATGTCCTGTATTGGAGGGAATACATAGTCTCAGAGGGTAGGGCTATCAGGTCATCAGCTTACTCTCAAATAGTTCCGAGTAGAGGGCGGTAAAAGTACTATGTACTGTAACTACAACATTTCTGTAAGTGTGAAGTTGTTTTGAAATTTTATGAAAGTACAAAAAGCAGTTCCTGAGAGCCTGTTGAAGGTGTTACAAAGCATTTTACCACCATCCTTGTTATTACAGGACCAAGTCATTTACTGCAGATACACAAGGATAATTAATATTGTGTTTCCTCAAAGGTGTGTCACACACACATCACTTTCCAAAGCCATAGGTCTCAGTATTTCAGTGAATTATGTGGGATGTATCTTATTATTGGATTGGGCTCCTCCATATTCTCCACCCTCTCCTGACTTTTGGCCTCACTTCTCAGAGACCAGCAGCAAGGAAGCTCTGACTATCGAAGCTAGACCTGATTGCCTCGGCATAGATTGCTGTGTGTGTGTTTTTTTCCCTTTCAACTGAAGAGGAGTCTGGATTAACACTTGAATTGGAGTCTGGATTAAGATATTTCTGAAACCCTACATCAGCTCAAAGCCTCTGAGCATCAATTCTCTTTATTGGAAAATGAAGACTAAGGTTATGTCACCTGGGGGAATTGTTGTGAATGTCAGAGAGGGCAGGAAGAAAGGGGACCTGGAGACAGAGATGAACCCAGCCCTGTTATTATTGTATCAAGGCAGAGAGTCCTTAAACCCTCACGTGGTGGCTACAGAGAGAAAGGTCCTGTGTCTCCCACACCGCCTAGGAGAACCCTTTTCTGCCCAGAGGAGGTGGACTCTCATTATGCAGCAATGATGGCGCAGGGAACGGCTGTTACATACATAAATATTAATTGATGCCTTTGATAGCTTTGTTTTCCAAATGCATTTTCAAAATCTCCATTAAAATTAGCATTCTTCTTATTTAGGAAATAAATTCATAATTTATGATGAGGACTAGATTGTGAAATGCATATGAAATCATAGCTCAACAAAACATATGTACCCTTGCTGTTACCAATTTTGCTACTATTATTTCTATGAAAAAGTGTGTGTGTGTGTGTGTGTGTGTGTGTGTGTGTGTGTGTTGAAACTTTCTATCTTCTATACTCATTCCTAAAGAAGATCATAGTGGATCTCAGGCTTGTGACTGACATAAAAGAAATTGAATTTAAATAGGAGGTTAAGGATTTTTATTCAATTTAAAACAAAAACATTGTGACAATCTTATGAAATCATGAAGTTTCTCCTCAAAAAATGCTGATATATACAGTTTTGACCCCATGGTATTCCAGCTTAAAGACAGACCTATTTAAAACACTGGTTCTTTTACGTTTTCTGGTACTTGGCATCGTAGGGTGAAAAATAAAATGGCAATGTTCCTCATGTCATTATCAAATTAGTTTGGTTACGATTTCAGGATAATTTGGCAAATTTCCAGTTTTTATGAGCAGAAACCTCAACTTACATTGCATGAAATAATAAAGGGTATTTGTGTACCTAGACAAATGAAAGTCCAGTGTGTTTTGGCTAGCCCAGATTTCTTGGGTATGCCAAGAAGAGAGGAGTTCACTCAGGTCTATAGTTTCTGCAGGGGAAGTCTGCTGGCGAGTTCTTGGCTTGGTTTCCTAGGCTCAATAGGCTTTTTAAAGTCAATCTGATATTCCTTATGGAAAGTTCCAGCAAAGCAGACTTTTAAATAGCTTATGTGATCCATCACTCTTCCTGTTGCACTTACACAAATAGGTAAAATTTAATGAGATTACAATCAGTCTTTCTGTGATTATGCTTAATAGAAATGGTGGTGACTATAGAGAGAAAATTATATGTCAATAAGAAATTACGGTGTACCCCTTATTAGGTTCCAGCCTAGATTATTGTCTTGGAGGTGTTGCTATGTGCCTGCAAATCAGAGTGAATACTGAATTCTTCCAGTTTCCTATCATATTTGGACATAAATCTCCAAACTAATGTTTCCAAATTTCCCCCACCCTTCTGACTTGGAATCACTAAGAACTAAAACTACCATTTTCTGAAGCCCTACGATGGAACCTAGATGATTTGAATATAAACTTATAAAGTTCAAAGAAATCACCACAGCAGATGATATATACACAACTTTTCTGCCTGGTATTGTGTGTTCCATGAAGCAAGTTTATCAGAACACTCAATGTCATCAGCAAAGACTTAAAACGCAAAAGATGCTTGGAGCCCAACATCAAGAAACCTTGCTGGACTGCTTTCCAGACTGAGACTGGGTTTTTGTTCCAACCATTAATCTCTGTTTTTCTTTTTATTTTCATAGAAGTTCCCCTAATTAAATGCCTAAATACTTGAAGCATCCAGTAAATATCCTCCACAACCAACTCCCAACAAATAATTCAGCTGGTCCTTAATGAACAAATGAAAAACCAGATGAGAAGTGGACCTTCATATTATTTAAAGGAAAGAATAATATCTCTTCTTTCATTGAACAAGAGGGGTAAGTGACAAAGACTCTCTGCTGGACTAGGTTTAAACTGGGGCTTGCCTCTTTGTCTGTGGAGAATCCAGCTTGAACAAGAATCCTGTCAAGTCAGTTTAGTGAAATCCCTCATCCTTGTTATCTGACCATTCTAAATATCCTATCACCCTATCCTGGCATCAGCAAGAATTCTGTTAGTTGGTCTGACAAAACTCCTCTTTAGCTTTGATGTTTTCTCTTAGTAATTTTCCATCTACTGAGCCCACCATGTCCCCTTGCATATTAATCACCACTTTCCTTTTTGACATCAGAGTTAAGTCAAATCTCCGCCCTCCACTGCAAGACTCCATTGCAGTGGTTCCTACACCAGTCACGATGCCCCTCTCTCTCTTGAATAAATATTGACTTACCATTCTTAAAAAAAAGAAAAAAAATCCAGTGTGGAAAGCTTAAGGGAAAGATTGATGTAGTCTCTCAATTTTTTTAAATTAAAGTTTATTAGGGTGACAATGGTTAGTAAAGTTACATTGGTTTCAGGAGTACAATTCTGTATTACGTCATCTATTTCTAACACTGTGTGTTCACGACCCAAAGTCAGGTCTCCTTCCATCACCATATATTTGAACCCTTTTACTCTCATCTACCATCTCTCTCACCCTTACCCTCTGTTAACCACTAAACTCTTGTCTGTGTCTATGAGTTTTTGTTTCTTCATTTGTTTGTCTTGTTCCTTTGTTGTTTGTAGTTTCATATCCCACATAACAGTGAAATTATATGGTTCTCAACTTTCTCTGTCTGACTAATTTCGCTTAGCATTAAAATCTCAAGATTCAGTCATGTAAATGGCACTACTTCTTCTCTCCTTATAGCAGAGTAGTATTCCATTGTGTGTGTGTGTATATATACATATATGTATATATATGTGTGTGTGTATATATATATATATACACACATATATATACATATATACATATATACATATATATATATATATATATATATATATATATATATATATATATATATATATATATATATATATATATATATAAAACACTTCTTTATCCAGTCATCTATTGAAGGACACTTTGGTTGTTTCCATGTCTTGGCCACTGTAAATAAGCTGCAATGAACATCAACAATCCCACTCTTGGGATTTCCCCAGAGGTCTGGGGACCACATAGTTAGACAGCCTCTGTCTCCTATAGCGTATATTCTCTGGTTTCTGGGGGAGCCAGGGAACCCCTCATTTCCACTATCTCCTTCCACTGTTACTAGGTATTGCAGCTTGGAATACATAGAGTGGCATCTCTTTCCCTTTATGAACTCTGACTGATACCATAGCCTAGACAGCTCATGTGTGATGATCTCTGTTCTTTATGAAATCAGGAGAGGCGTTGTATGTGCCACTGAGGCTGAGGGGACACAAAGAGAGTTAGGGTGCAGAGGAGCCTCTCTGGATACTTCCACCAAAACCTCCAGTCACCATCAAAAAGTGGTTGCATCTGAGAAATGCTCTCAGCTGATGGAGGCCCAAGAGGAGCAGCTGGGGTGGCCTGCTCTCAGCTGTCTGCTTTGTGGTTTATGTTCAGGCTCCTAACACTGTGACAGGCCAATTGTCATACTGTTGACAGTAATAAGTTGCCACATCTTCAGGCTGCAGGCTGCTGATGGTGAGAGTGAAATCTGTCCCAGATCCTTGGCCACTGAACCTCGAAGGGACACCAGTTTGCAATCTGTTTGCATAATAGATCAGGAGCTTAGGAGCTGTCCCTGGTTTCTGCTGATACCAGGCTAAGTAACTGTCAATGTTCTGACTGGCCCTGCAAGTGATGGTGACTGTGTCTCCCAGTGATGCAGACAGAGAGGATGGAGACTGGGTCATCTGGATATCACATCTGGCTCCTGAGAATGGAAACATGAAGGCAAACATCCATACTCTTAATGCTGTTACCAGGTCTTATAACTACCCTGCAGTCTAAGTGGTACTGACCACACTGGCAGAGCAAATCCCCAGTTTTCCTTCCTTACCTGGGAGCCACAGCAGCAGGAGGCTGAGGAGCTGAGTCGGGACCCTCATGTCCATGCTACGTCCTGCCCGGGACTGATTCCTGCACAGGGTGTGACCACACTATTAATGTGTCCAGGGCTGTGGGTTGCACCCCAGTAACATGCAAATCAGCAGGGTTGGGGCAGGTTGGGCCCAGCTGCAGGGCTGACTGGTCTCAATAACACGTCACAGTCAGTGTCTACCAGGTGCCCCAGCCCCCAGGGCAGCACACATTTGCCTGCAAGGAATGTGTTTCTCCTCGGCAGTCACGGAATCATTCTACCGTCCTGAGTATAGTGTTCTTGCTCTGTTCAAATTTCAGGACATGCTTCTCTTGCTATTTCTCCATCTAATACTGGGGTCTGTCAAGTGTGGTGCTAACCTAGTACTTGGAAATAATTTGCCAGCTCTTTACATTGGCACCTGAGCACACTGTTGAGGACAGGGGGACTTCCTTTTGGGTTGAATTCTTAAAACCTTTGGTATGGTACATTAACACTATTGGCAGCCAGACATGCAATGAGGTGTTTGAGTAAACAACTGAAAAAAATGTGAATGTCATGATTTGTAAGGAAGTGCCCAGTGACTGAGTATCTGTCATTGCTATCCTGTCATCTCTAGCTTAGTGATCTGTCCTTTTCCATTTCTGAGGGCTATAACACACCACTTGCATCTAGGCCAGTCACGGTCAGGGATTTTTCTCTTCCACAAATGAAACGTGTCAGCCACCTTTCCTCTCTGCAGGCTTTTCCCATGCCCATGTTACATGTTCCCTGAGCTCCTTGGGTTACTACCTGTGCCTCACTTCCTTCTTCTTCTTTTTTTTTTAATTAAAGTTTATTAGGGTGACAATTGTTAGTAAAGTTACATAGATTTCAGGTGTACAATTCTGTATTACGTCAGCTATAAATCCCATTGTGTGTTCACCACCCAGAGTCAGTTCTCCTTCCATCACCATATATTTGATCCCCTTTACCCTCATCTACCACCCCCTTGCCCTTTACCCTCTGGTAACCAATAAACTAAAGGCTGTGTCTATGAGTTTTTGTTTCTCATTTGTTTCTCTTGTTCTTTTGTTGTTTTTGGTTCATATACCACATATCAGTGAAATCATGTGGGTCTCTGCTTTTTCTGTCTGACTTATTTCGCTTAGCATTATAATCTCAAGATCCATCCATGTTGTCACAAATGGTCCTATTTCATCTTTCTTACTGCCGAATAGTATTCCATTGTGTATATATACCACAACTTCTTCATCCATTCATCTAGCGAAGGACTTTTTGGTTGTTTCCATATCTTGGCCACCGTAAACAAAGCTGCAATGAACATTGGAGCACATATGTCTTTATGTATAAATGTTTTCATTTTTTGGGGTAGATACCCAGGAGAGGGATTGCTGAGTCATATGGTAAGTCTATTCGTAATTTTTTGAGGAACCTCCACACTGCCTTCCATAACGGCTGCACCAGTCTGCATTCCCACCAAGACTGTGTGAGGGTTCCTTTTTCTCCACAGCATCTTCAACACTTGTTACTATTTATCTTGTTGATGAAAGCCATTCTGACTGGGGTGAGGTGATATCTCATTGTGGCCTTCTTAACCCAAACTATTCTCTTCAGAAGCTGAAGGCTTCCCTAGACTATGTGCTTACTTATAACCCTGACACTACTGTGTTCCCTAAACCCACATATTTTCTTTGGAGACTCTATGTTCTTTGAAGGCCAACACTTTTAGCAGATTGATGCTGTCTTCCTGTGAGAAGAGCAAGAAGCAGGTCATCCACATATTGCAGCAAAGTAGAACTCCTAGGGAAATGTATACCATCTAGATTAGCCTTCAGGATTTGTGAGAAACAGAAAGTGCTGTCAGTAAGACCCTGAGGCATTAGTGTCCAGGTAACTTGTTTTCTATCCCACATGAAGGCAGAAAAGGTGTTGACTAGCTTCATTAGCTGGAATACTGAAGAATGCTGTCATGCAGGGTCTCTGCTCCTGCTCCCTGTACAAGAACACAGGTGTCGTGCAGGGCGGCCTGCAGGGTCTCTGCTCCCACTCCCCACATAAGAACGCAGGACATGGTGAAGCCAAAGAGGAACACCCACGGAGCCTTAGGTAGGGGAGTCATACCACTATATTCTCGCTGGCGGCATCTGCCTCTCTGCAATCCACTCTTGCTAGCTCAGCCACCATCTTATTGCTAGCCCCCATTTTTTTCTGCTAGTGTAGCCACAGCAGTTATATTAGTGGCCAATGGCTCACTGGTTACAGCTGACGGCCAACTAGCCACAGCTGATGACCATCCAATCACGGTTGATGGCCATTTACTACCTGAGCCAGCACCTGTCTATGTGAGGCTGAGAGCCTGGAAACTACTTTCTGGGGCTCTGTCCCCACACTCCACCCCTATAGGCTCTCGCCTCACAATCTACGCGACAAGCGTCTTCTGCGAGGGGCCCTGTGCGAGGAGCCTGGAGGTGAATGCAATATCCTGGACACAGCCAGGCTCTCTGGGCATAGACAGGGTTTCTCAGGGCACCACCAATACTTCTGGGCACAGCCAGACTTCCTGGACTCAGCCAGGGCTCTCAGGGCACTGCCACTCTCTCTGGGCTCAGCCAGACTTCCTGGACTCAGCCAGGGCTCTCAGGGCACTGCCACTCTCTCTGGGCCTCACAGGGTGCCGTGCTGGAACAACAGTGACTCACAGTCAAGGTGCTTACATATTCTCAATGGTGGCCGGTCAAGACACAAAAGCAAACATCTGCCAGTTTCACTACATGGTGGTATGTTCCCAAACAGTCAAGCGGTCCATTAAATTAGGGATGGAAGGCAATTCCCCATAGTCCATAGTCATTCGCCAGGGCTGTCCTGGGGGTGAGGGATGACCTTGACCTCACCCTCATCTCCCACAGAGGACTCAGCAAGTGTTTCCTCCTGGGACTACAAGTCCTGCATCCGGGCTGCCTCAGCAAACACTTCCCAGCCCACAGGGCCATAACAACCTTTGCTTTCTTTGGCCTGTGCTGGTTGGGAAATGTCCACGTCTTCCCACCCCTCCATGGGGGTCCAGCTCTCCGGCAGCTGCTCCTCCCGGTCTTCCTGAGACTGAGTGTTCATACACACAAGCTGCTCCACTGCCCTTCGGAGAGTTTTGGCCGGCACCATATCCTGCCGACTATGCCATGTGTTATGCGGGAGACCCTGCTTGCTATGCCATTTGTCGTCCAGGAGACCCTGCTCGCTGCACCATTTGTCATGCAGGGTGTTATGCAGGGTCTCTGCTCCCGCTCCCTGCACAAGAACACAGATGTCGTGTGGGGCGGCCTGCGGGGTCTCTGCTCCCGCTCCCTGCACAAGAACACAGATGTCGTGCAGGGCGGCCTGCGGGGTCTCTGCTCTCGCTCCCCACATAAGAACGCAGGACATGGTGAGGCCAAAAAGGAACACCCACAGAGCCATAGGTAGGGGAGTCATACCACTATAGTCTCACTGGCGGCATCCACCTCTCTGCAATCTGCTCTTGCTAGCTCAGCCACCATCTTCTTGCTAGCCCCCATTTTTTTCTGCTATTGTAGCCACAGCAGTTACATTAGTGGCCAATGCCTCACTGGTTATAACTGACGGCCAGCTAGCCACAGCTGATGACCATCCAATCACAGTTGATGGCCATTTACTACCTGAGCCAGCACCTGTCTATGTGAGGCCGAGAGCCTGGAAACTACTTTCTGGGGCTCTGTCCCCACAAATGCATTGCATAAATCAATTACAGTAGGAAATTTACTTTCAGTTGGGATGGATGCTAGTAGTATGTGAGGGTTAGGAATAATAGGATTCTAAAAGATATCAGTGTTGCATATTGCTCAGAGGTCCTGGACAATCTCAATTCCCATCCCTTGGGTTTTTTCACAGGAAAAGTGGGAATGTTACAGGGTCTAGTGCATGGGAATGAGGTCCTGAGTTTTGGGCTTTATACCTGGAAAGACCTCTCATGGGATATTGATTGTGGCAAGAGGGTTTAAGGAATATATTTGAATCTTGATAGGAGGTACCCTGTGGATTATGCCAATATCAGTTGAAGATTTTGCCCAGAAAAAGAATGACAGGTGATTCAATAGGGACAAATGAATTATGCTCCCAAATTCAAATATAGTGTCATCAGAAATGGAGGAAATAAAAATGTGTTAGAAGTTCCTTTAATTTACCTGATTGGCTATTTTGATGGATGCTGTCAAATTCTAGAATCATTTCCCCCTTTTGGGAGAATGAAACTCCAGCCATGATACTTTTCTAAGACGTCTCAGGTTAATGCATGAAGAGGGACAGAGGAAATATGGAGAAAAGGGTAATTCTTAAAGAGCATACAGAAAAAGAACAGTTTCAGAGACAGGAACCAGCTGAGGTCCATTTGAGACCCCCACTATTGGAACAGTTTTCGTGCTCTGAGGCAGGGCTGCTGTATAGCACTGGGGTTGAGCACCAAGTCTGTAGCTTTGGTATCAATAAGGACAGAGAGAAATCTTTCCCAATTTGGAGAAGAGTTTCTCTGCGCCAATTAATAAAGAAGGTTGGGAAGAACCACTATAGTTCCTCAGAGCGCTGCCTTTTGGAATTAGAAGGACATTGGAAAGACTGTTCAGAATCCTGAGGGTATGTGAAGTGCTTAAAATTGTGACAATTTCTTTTCCAATCTCCTGGCACTTTTCAATAATAATACAAACTGGGTTTTTGGTTTTGTGTGTGGACCTGCATTAGCCAGACTTGAAAGTTACAAATTTTAGCAGTCTTAATTTGAACTGACTCCTCTCGGGTGTGAATAAGCTGATTTTTCACATTAACTAAATCTGAGGTAGACATAGTTTCCCTTTCCATTTTGATCCTTTGGACTGTAATGGAAAGGTTTCTGTTCAGCCCATTAGTAAACATAGAGTTAAAGGCTGCCTACATGAAATGAAAATCTGACAGAAGATACAAATTTGTGTTAAAAACAATCTGAAGTCAATTATAATAATCACGAAAAGGTTCATCAGGTTTTTCTTTTATTCCAACTTAAATTTAGTGCCAACCAACAGACTTAGGAAATGCTATGTAAGTGCTCAGAGAAGGTGTCTAGTGAGTCCTAGGAATTTGCTAAAATATTTGAGGTTTGATAGGATCATCGGAAGGCTGAACTTTAAAGGGGTCGGTACCGATAGATTCAGAGGAGGAAGAGGATGGCACCAGGGACAGAGCCAAGGAACCAAGGGTGCAGGGCAAGATGCCACCTGAGGTGAGAAAACCGAGGCTTCAGAAACAATCTTACCTTTCTTTAAATCTTTGTTTTCCCCAGTTAATCCTAAAAGTTTATTTAACAAAGAGCCAATGTCAGACTCCTGGAAATGTTTGAAAGCACAAAATCCCAATAGAATTAGGAACTCAACTCATTTTTGCCCATTTCCGAGCCATGATCACCCAGTTTGGTGTAAAGCTAAGCAGATTGGGGATCTCAAAAGTTCCTCAGAACGGCCATTGGTATTGTGAATGACCTTTGGTCAAATCAGTCTATTTAGTTAGAAAAGAGCATGAGGAATAACCGGTTTCTACAAACATATTTGTCCAGGGTCCCTGTGTGTACCTGAGGGAGGAGAACCTGAACTATCTAGATAACTGAAACCCATTTTTAGTGGTTATTTCCTAGAGCAAAGGCCCAAAGAGCCTAAACTGCTCAGACAACTTAACCAGCTTAAGTGGGTTAAACATCCCAAATAGCTTAAAAGCTTTAAGGACCAGAACAGTTTGGAACTAAATCACTCACTGTCACCTAGAACACATTTATATCAAGGGGGCTGAGCTGAAGGCAGAAGCAGCAGTGTCAGAGAAACAACCCAGTCATGACGTCATCAGGCCAGACACTGAAGAGTGCAGCTCTGGTAGACACCCTGTTCATGGGAAGATCAGGCCGAAAGATGAACAACAGTGTTTCAGTGAGAGTTCAGTCTAGATATGAACCGAAGGTTAGCCAATTTCATAGAAATAGTCCGGTTCCAAGGGAATCAATGCAGAGGCTAGCCAGTCTTACAGTCAAATCCAGAACTCAGAGACAAACAGGGTCTTTACCAGAAAAGTAAAATTTAGCAGAAAAATCTGTTCAAAGCCTCTGAACAGATTGGATAGGGTCACAAGAGCTTCAAAACACAAAGAGAGTGGAAGTTCAAATCCAGGAGGAAACTTACCCTTAGTACTCCTGGGTCAGTGAGAAAAACAGCAAGCTCAAAAGGCTCTGTGGGTGTCACAGCTATTTGCTCACCGTCCCTGGTGTCCTCGGGGGTCTTCACTGGACCTTGTACAGGCCCCCAAAGATGCTAGCCTTAAACAATAAGTCAGCTTGATATTTCTCCAACAAGTGGTTCATTTGGGAAAAAGAGACAATTGCAATCTGGAATATGCACCCAGGGCAAGAAGAGGAAGTTCCTTTAGAGAAGGACAGAGGGCGTTAGGAGGGTGGTTATAACCAGAGATCTTCCTGTGGGACTTGGAGACAGACATAGGCATGAGACTCCTCCTTTAGGGCCTCTCAACACAATCTTGATTGACGACTTCTTTTTTTTCATTTGTTTCACCTTTCTTCCGCCTCCCCCCAATTCCGGTTCAAGCCGTTGTTTCTCAGTCTAGTTGTAGGACACAACTCTCTGGCTCATGCTGGTATTATGAGCCTGCACTCGCCCCGCCTGAGGCAGTTGGTTGCCAACCATCGGTCAGCAGCTCAAAGTAGCTCACGGCAGCTCTCGCCGGGCTGCCAGCAGCTCACGGCAGTGCATGGTAGCCAATGGCAGCACACAGCAGCTCACGATGGCTGCCGACCACTCGGCTGGCTACTACTGGCCACTTACACTGGCCACCGGCCGCTCATGGTGGCACACAGTGTCCCATGGCAGCACACAGCAGCTCACGCCAACCTCCAGCTGCTCACTGCAGCCCAGGTCCAGGGAGAGCTGTTGTTCACAATCTTAGCTGTAGAGGGCGCAGCTCACTGGCACATGTGGGAATCAAACCGGTGACCTTGGCGTTAGGAGCACAGCACTCCAACCACCTGAGCCACCAGGCCAACCCCATTGATGACTTCTTTATTAATTTTGTAACACATTTAAACTATTGTCTAAATTATAAGGGTGACAAAAATAATCCCAGGCATCTCTTTATATATTTTAAAGGAAAGGAGAGTAGAGAAAATAAAATTATTTAACATACATACAAGTGTTCATAGCTCAAGCAATTATAGTGAAGCAGCTTCCTTAGTATTTTCCATCTTCTGTGTTCCCTCAGGTCTTTCTGTGTGGGAGGTTCTGAAAAGGCTAAACCACATGCCTTGGTACTTTGATCGGAGATATGATTAACACTCTGCCCATCAGATGCGTTCCTGAGGAGTGGTTGTCAGAACAGAGTGAGGGGAGGGGACATGCATGACCACAGGTGCTCAGTTTGCTGGTGTGGGTCCTAGCCAGGCAACACATGCTGGTGGACACGGCTTTCTGATTCTCCAGACTGCTGTTGTCATAGCAATAGCTTTTCTGATCACAGAAAACACTAGGGGGTTTGAAGGATTAGAACTTGGAATTGCCAGAGCCTATTCATGTGGTCTTTCTCTCCATTTGTAATCTTCCTATTTCATGATAATAAACACCTTTGTGCTGGAATCAGCCATCACGTCTTTTCTCATGTCCAACTGACTCAATCACTTAACACGTGCAAATAACAAGTCAGCCTTAGGTGAAATCCATATCCCTGGGCTATGCATGAACTGCCATTTCTGATGTAATGATGTCTGTTCATTATGCTCACTGGGAAAGCTTGGAAAAGTGACTCTCTTAGCATGTTGGGCTGCTACAACAAAAATACATTGTATGTACTGGGCAGGTTGTAAACAACAGAAATGTATTTCTCACAATTCTAGAGGCTGTGAATTCTCATTCAATTTGCTGGAAGATTTGATGTCTGACATTCTGGTTCATAGATAGTTTTCTCGCTATGTCCTCACATGGTAGAAGCAACTAGGAAGAAGCTCTGTGGGTCTCTTTAATAAGGCTTTGATCCCATTTACCAGTGTTCCACCCGCATGACCTAGTCACCTACAAAACATCCTACCTTATAATATAATCACATTGCTGCTTAGGATTTTAACATATGAATTTTGGGGGGGACAAATAATCAGACCGTAGCAGTAAATGACTGACATGTAATTATTGAGAACCTTCTGCTCAGCAATGGCCCTTAGATTAACATTCACTTGGGAAGCCATTGTTCTCAATCTTGGCCCATTTAGAAAGGTCCCATCAGAGTGCTCCCAAAAATACTCATACTTGTATCTCCAACCTTTCAGCCTTGCTTCTTCTAAAAGTTGGTTAATTTGTTAAAACCAGGAGTTTGTACCATTGAATTAGGTATCTCTCCTTCCAAAGTGACCATCAGATATAACCCTTGAATTTTACATACGATTCATTGTGACTCTATGTCTCTGAGACTGTTTCTGATTACTTCATTCATTTATTTTTTTCTTTAGATTCCACATATAAGTGAGATCATATGGTATTTGTCTTTCTCTGTCTGACTTATTTCACTTAACATAATGTTCTCTAGGTCCATCCATATTCTTGAAAATGGTAAGACTTCATTCTTCTTTATGGCTGCATAAGAGATATTGCAACTCTTGATAAACAAATGCTAGAGAGACTTTAAATTATACTATTAAATAAATCTGACCAACTTTTATGCTTACTCTTCCATGAGATTCTGATATAGTTCCTCTAAGACTAGGCTGATGTTTTCCCTTCGACACTATTTGAAGACCAGTGGCATTATCCATGAATTAATTTTTTAGCCATTCAGTCTATTCTGTGCTTGTTACTAGCAGTTTAATTTTGTTGCTATTTTCTCTATAAATCACCGGACCCGTGACCTATGACAGGAGCGTCTCAATGGATTTCAGCATAAATTTGAAAAAACACACAAAACGTGATATATAGATGATGTATTACAGAATTGTACATTTAAACCTATGTACTTTACTACCAATTGTCACCCCGATAAACTTTATTTAAAAAGAAAATCATATAAGTATTACCTCATACGTGGAACTCAAAGCATGATTGTGGATATAGAGATAATGGGACTTCCATAGACTGTACGAATTTAATTTTTTGCAGTAAGAAAAATATCTCCATTTATACCCTTTGGACCTCCACTTAGAAAACATATTTTCAAGTGAGCACAGCAGTTGGTGGGTGATTTAAAAACAAAGACTATAAAGAAAATACCTCAAGCCAGATAAGGTGCTATATTTTGTTCTGGTCACACAATTTTGACGGGGAGTAATGGGAGTTAGATTAACCTATTTAATTTATAAAATAATTACATTAATCATCTGAAAATATATATCCACATGTACATATCACATATATATATGCGTGTGTATTCACATCTTCCTTTATATAAGCAGCCAGGGATGTCGGTGATGCTCTGGCTCCATGGATGACTTTGAAAAGCAAGATATTTTCATATAGAAGAGACAGAATGCTCCACCCACATTTAGGTTTTGATGTTTTTGAATCAAAAAAGCTTGAATTGCATTACATTGTTTGTACACCTGAACCTAATAATAATAAAAACGACTTTCATTCTTTGTCAAATTATTTCTATATATGCAAAACATTTCCCTCATTTTTTTTGTATGTTTCAATCATTTAGGAAAGATTCCTTGTTATGAATCCAGACTTGATGATGGTTGAAAGCACATCGGAGTGAATTGTAACAGGCAAAATTCTGAGAGATGCAAAAAGAATGACCATCCAGGCTGTCTGCTGTCAGTTCCCCATCATCACTCTCCCTTGTGGAAGCACATTTCTCAGAACCCCTTTGCCTTCTATGATTTTCCATAGACTTGCTCAGTGAGGAGCCCTCCCGGACATGTGGATGTCAAAAGAGGAGGATTCAGTACTATCCATCCGGTCCTGCAGGCAGAGAGGAGGACTGGAGATTCACTGGTGAGCTGGGAGCATCAGCATCCCCACTCCTGGGCTTCCCCCACAGGTCTGGGGACCACATGGTTAGAGAGCCTCTGTCTGCAACAGCATATGTTCTCTGGTTTCTTGGGGAGCACCAGTGAATATCCCATTTCCACTATCTGCTTTTCCTGTTGTTGACTGCCTAGGCATTTGAAACCATGTACTTTAAACATTAATTCCCTACATGAAACAATTCCTGCTTGGAATATGTAGAATAGCTTCTTTTTTATGTTATGAACTCAGACTGATACAGTACCCAGACGTCTCATCTGTGAATGATCTCAGTTCTTTATGAAATCAGGAGAGGCGTTGTATGTGCCCCTGAGGCTGAGGAGAGACAAAGAGAGTTAGGGTGCAGAGGAGTCTCCCTGGACACTTCTACCAAAACCTCCCGTCACCATCAAAGACTGGGTTCCTCTGAGAAATGCTCTCAGCAGATGGAGGCTCAAGAGGAGCAGCTGGGGCGGCCTGCTCTCAGCTGTCTGCTTCGTGGTTTATGTTCAGGTTCCTAACACTGTGAGAGGTGCACTGCTATACTGTAGACAGTAATAAGTTGCCACATCTTCAGGCTGCAGGCTGCTGATGGTGAGAGTGAAATCTGTCCCAGATCCTTGGCCACTGAACCTCGAAGGGACACCAGTTTGCAAACTGGTTGCACCATAGATCAGGAGCTTAGGAGCTGTCCCTGGTTTCTGCTGATACCAGGCTAACCAACTGCTAATGCTCTGACTGGCCCGGCAAGTGATGGTGACTGTGTCTCCCACTGATGCAGACAGAGAGGATGGAGACTGGGTCATCTGGATATCACATCTGGCTCCTGAGAAGGGAAACATGAAAACAAACATCCATACTCTTAATGATGTTACCAGGTCTTATAACTACCCTGCAGTCTAAGTGGTACTGACCACACTGGCAGAGCAAATCCCCAGTTTTCCTTCCTTACCTGGGAGCCACAGCAGCAGGAGGCTGAGGAGCTGAGTCGGGACCCTCATGTCCATGCTACGTCCTGCCCGGGACTGATTCCTGCACAGGGTGTGACCACACTATTAATGTGTCCAGGGCTGTGGGTTGCACCCCAGTAACATGCAAATCAGCAGGGTTGGGGCAGGTTGGGCCCAGCTGCAGGGCTGACTGGTCTCAATAACACGGCACAGTCAGTGTCTACCAGGTGCCCCAGCCCACAGGGCAGCACACATTTGCCTGCAAGGAATGCTTTTCTCCTTGGCAGTCACAGAATCATTCTACCGTCCTATGAGTATAGTGTTCTTGCTCTGTTCATATTTCAGGACATGCCTTTCTTGATATTTCTCCATTTAAACCTGGGTCTGTCAGTATGACATTAACCTAGTACTTGGAATAATTTTGCCAACTCTTTACATTGGCACCTGAGCACACTGTTGAGGACAGGGAGACTTCCTTTTGGGTTGAATTCTTAAAACCTCTGGTATGGTAAATTAATATTATTGGCAGCCAGAGATGCAATGAGGTATAAGAACAAGGAACTAAAAAAAAAGTGAATGTCATGATTTGTAAAGAAGTGCCCAGTGACTGTCATCTGTAACCTGTCATCTGCAGCTTAGTGGTCTGTCCCTTTCCATTTCCGGGTGCTCTGACACACCACTTGCATCTAGGCCAGCCACGGTCAGGGATTTCTCTCCTCCACATCTGAAATGTATCAGCCACCTTTCCTCTCTGCAGGCCTTTCCCATGCCCATGTTACATGTTCCCTGAGCTCCTTGGGTTACTGCTTGTGCCTCACTTCCTTCTTAACCCAAGCTATCGTCTTCAGTAGCCGAAGGCTTCCCTAGGCTAAGTGCTTACTTATAACTCTGACACTACTGTGTTCCCTAAACCCGCATATTCTTCCATCACAAAATCTCTTCTAGTTTCTAAGAGACTATAGTTCTCAGTGGCTGGATGCAGGGCCTTGGGCCTAAGCAGGGTGATGAGAAAATAAAAAAAAAACTCAGGAAGGTGAGGCTAGGAGGTTTGCACAGGGTATTAGCGCCCACACAGTAGGAAAAGGCATCCATGTGTGATAGAGGGAGAACACAGCATGGAGCTAGAGTGGGGTGAGGACTGGTGTTCCCACAAGGCCGTGGTGGCACTGTTGATCCAGTATATGTGTTAACAAGCAGAGGTGCAAGAAGGGGTCATTCACCTAGGGAGGGGCTCTCATTGTAGGTGTCAGAGCCCGCACATGGCGGGGGGGGGGGCACCCATGCAGGAGTGCAAAGCTGGCAGTGGCCTGACAAGTGTGTCAGAGCCAGAACAGAGTATGTGGGTGGATGTATGGGGCAAGTTATGTGCAAGGGGATGTAGTTGGCTGTTACAGCAGGAGATTGGTTTCATTCAGGAGGGTTGATGATCATGTAATTCATGGTATTAAGGGTCAGTAGAGACAAAAATTCTCACTGTTGAAGAAAGTAATTCCAGGTACAGAAAACAAAACTCCTATGATAAACTGGTTTGCGATTGACATCGGAGCTAAGAGGGTTACATATAGATTAGATATGAAAGTGTGTGTTGATATATAAATAGATGATGGATAGATACATAAATATATTTTCTCTAACCTAGAACCAATGACACCCATGTCCCAAGAAGCAGCCACAATGCCCAGATCTTGGTTTCTAAATACTATTTTCCACTCAAACAAAGCAGTAGTTCCTGGCATTTTCCAGGAACTACTATTCCACGTCTAGAATAGGGAAAATACAAAATAACTCTGGGCCAGAAATTAAGAAGTGCTCAGGAACGATGAGTGTAATGAAGAGCGGGGAAAAGGAGGAGGAGGAACACAGCCTAGAATGGGCTAATTGATTATTTATTTAGTAATATCTAGTCAATTTGTTTAGCAATATGCAATAGCAAAAGACAAGGGCAATTAATAGAATGTGCTAATGACAGAAAGTAAAGGTGGTTAATACTAAGCTATATACATTGATAACAACGTCACATCAAAGGAGTACACATACGTATAAGTTTAAGAGATCCCAACACATGTTTATTATTGATCAAAATTTACTTGGCTAAATACACAAATAACATCAGTAAGGAGTATCCGAAAGCAGCTCTATAGGATAGTAACTATTACAGTCGATGAGAAAAGCTCACTAATCTGGGGGAGAACAGCACTGAAAAAGTCATATATGAAAACCTTGCCAGGGCTGCAGCTGAGAGAAACTCAGGCGTCTCCCACACCACTGCTTGCTAGTTCCCAAGATGCTGCTGCTGTTGGCATTGTTGTTGTTGTTAGAAGTCAAGGAGTCTTTTGATGTATAAGCTGTATATAAGTTTTCAAGGTGTTAACAATTTGAAGAATGTTGCTGTTGTTATCGTTGTTGTTGTTGTTGTTGGAAGTTAAGATGTCTTCTGATGCTATAAGCTGTAAGCTCCATATAAGTTTTTTAGATGCTAACAAGTTCTCAAGAAGGCTTATCATGGGGAACAACACTGGAGAGGCCGGGAACCAGCCAGACCTCACCAGGTTCGCGGCTGGAAGTCAGGACATCCCCTGGTGTTGTAAGCTGCATATTGTTGGAAGTCTTTAACATGTTAGAATGATGAGAATCACCAATGACAAATGACCAAATGATGAAATAATTATTAATTAATAATGCCAACTGAGGTCTGTCTTATATATTTTCTCAGATGTACCTTAGAGTCAAGTTTCTTGTTCCTGCCTCCCCCTCCGGGAATGGCCAGTTCCGGGAGGGTCCGGCAGTTACTGATATGAATGTTGCCCATCCAGCCAAAGGGCCAATTCATCCCGATGAGCAATATCTACTGTTCTTGCTTGGGACCATCAGCCCAAGGTCTTCCAGAGCCTGGCAACGTGCCTGTCACGTCGTCCTGATATAACTTAGCTTCTTCTTCACTTCATCTGCTGATGTGGGTGAAACAGACAGAACAAAGAGGGAATTCTCTCAACCCCTGATCAAGAATTTCTTTAACCCTAAGCTAACCATCACCTCACAACACGGACAGAACAACAAACGCCATCTCATATCTCCCCTACTCGAGAAAATGAGACCAAACAAAAAACCTCATCTCGTGTGTCCCCTGCTCTGGAGAATGAGACCCAGAAAATAACATCATCTTATATCTTCCCTGCTCGGGAGAATGAGACCAAAGGGGGAATTTACTCAACCCCTGATCACAACACAGAAATCACCTCACATACAGGAACAGATAAAAGCTAATAGACAAAAGCTCACATCAACCAATAAAGACAAATTTTCTTCAACAGCTTCCCTAAAGCAAGTCATTCACATATTGCAGCAAAGTAGAACTCCTAGGGAGATGTATACCATCTAGATTAGCCTTCAGAATTTGTGAGAAACAGAAGGTGCTCTCAGTGAAATTCTGAGGCATAATGTCCAGGTAAGCTGTTTTCCTTCCCACATGAAAGCAAAAATGTGTTGACCAGCTTCATTGGCTAAAATACTGAAGAATGCATTGCATAAATCAATTACAGTAGGAATTGCATAAATCAATTGCATTCAGTTGGGATGGATGCTAAATACTATGTGAGGGTAGCAATAATAGGATTCTGAAAGATAACAATGTTGTTTATTGCTCAGAGGTCCTGGACAATCTCAAC
Source organism: Rhinolophus sinicus (assembly GCF_036562045.2). Taxonomy (NCBI): domain Eukaryota; kingdom Metazoa; phylum Chordata; class Mammalia; order Chiroptera; family Rhinolophidae; genus Rhinolophus; species Rhinolophus sinicus. The sequence continues at coordinate 63,779,835 of NC_133755.1, read as the reverse complement.
TCCCATCCCTTGGGTTTTCTCACAGGAAAAGTGGGAGTGTTACAGGGTCCAGTGCAAGGGAATGAGGTCCTGAGTTTTGGAATCTATTTTGGGGTTTATACATTGAAAAACCCCTTGTGGGCTATTGATTCTGGCATGAGGGTTTAAGGGATATATTTGAATCTTGATAGGACGTACACTGTGGATTATGCCAATATCAGCTGAAGATTTTGCCCAGAAAGAGAATGACAGGTGATTCAATAGGGACAAATGAATCATGCTCCCAGATTCATCTATAGTGTCATCAGAAATGGAACAAATAAAATATGCTAGAAGTTCATTTAATTTACCTGCTTTGCTGTTTTGATGGCTACTGTCAAGTTCTAGAGAGATTTTCCCCTTTTGGGAGAAAGAAATTCCAGCATGGTGCTGTTCTAAGAAGGCTCAGCTTAATAAATGAGTAGGTACAGAGAACTAAGGAGAAAAGAGTGAATAACTGTTAAACAGCCTAAACCAAAAGAACAGTTTCAGAGACAGGTCTCATTTGAGGATCGTTTGGTACCCCCACTATTGGAACTGTTTTAGTACACGGAGGCAGGGCTGCTTTGTAGCTTGAGTTTGGACACCTAAAGCATAGCTTTGGCATCAATTGGAACAGATAGAAATTCATTCCCAATTTGGAGAAAAGTTGTGTCAGGCTGTTGTGTCAAATTGAATAGTTGCAGACAAACAGGGCCATTAGGAGAAACGTACAAAGCCTCTGACACATTGGATAAAGTCACGAGAGCTTCAAAACACAGAGAGTAGAAGTTCAAATACAGGAGAAAATTTAGCCTTAGAACTCCTGGGCCAGTGAGAAAAACAACAAGCTCAAAAGGCTCTGTGGGTGCCACCCCTGTTCACCTACCATCCCTGATGTTCTTGGGGGTCTTTTCTGGACTCTTGTACAGGCCACCAAGGATGTTGACCTTAAACAAAAAGTCAGCTAGATATTTCTCCAACGAATGGCTCATTTTTGAAAAGAGACAATTGCAATCTGGAACACGCACCCGGGGTGAGACACAGGCAAATGAAGAGGAAGTTCCTTTAGAGAAGGACAGAGGGCGTTAGGAGGGTGGTTATAACCAGAGATCTTCCTGGGGGACTTGGAGACGGACGTAGACATGAGACTCCTCCTTCAGGTCCTGTCAATGCAATCTTGGTTGATGAATTTTTTATTAATTTTCTTACACATTTAATCTACTGTCCAAATTATAAGGGTGACAAAAAAAACAAAAAAAACACCCAGCTGTTTCTTTGTATATTTTAAAGGAAAGGAAAGTAGAGAAAGGGAAATTGTTTAACATACATACATGTATTCCTGACTCATGCAATTACTGTGAAGCAGCTTCCTTAGTATTTTCCATCCTCTGTGTTCCCTCAGGTCTTTCTGTGTGGGAGGTTCTGAAAAGGCTAAACCACATGCCTTGCACTCTTGATCAGAGATGTGACTTAGACTCTGCCCATCAGATGTGTTCCTGAGGGGTGGTTGTCAGAACAGAGTGAGGGGAGGGGACATGCATGACCACAGGTGCTCAGTTTGCTGGTGTGGGTCCTGGCCTGGCAACACATGCTAGTGGACACAGAATTCTGATTCTCCAGATTGCTGTTGCCATGGCAATAGCTTTTCTGATCACAGAAAACACTAGGGGGTTTGAAGGATTAGAACTGAGTTGCCAAAACCCATTCATGTGGCCTTTCTCAACATTTATAATGTTCCTAATCCATTATAATAAACCCCTTTCTGCAGGAATCAGCCATCATGTCTGTTCTTATATCCAAGTGACTCAATCACAGAATACATGCAAGTAACACATCAGCCTTATATGAAATCCATACCCCTGGGCTATGCATGAACTGCCATTGCTGATGCCATGATGTTTCTTCATTGGCTCATTGGGAAAGATCAGAAAAGTGAGTTCTTAGCACGTTTGGGCTGTTATAGCAAAAATACCTTATACTGAGCAGGTTGTAAAGAACAGAAATCTATTTCTCAGAATCTAGAGGCTGTGGATTCCAAGCTCAAGTTGCTGGTAGATTTCGTGTCTGGTGATGGTTTATAGATAGTTTTTCTCTGTGTCCTCACATGGTAGAAGCAGCCAGAGAGCTCTTTTGGGTCTCTTTCATAAGGCATTGATCCCATTCACCAATGTTCCACCCTCATGATCTCATCACCAGAAAACATCTTCCCTTGTAATACAATCAAATTGGTGTTTAAGATTTCAACATATGAATTTTGGGGGGGCCAAACAATCATACCATAGCAGTAACTGACTGACACCTAATTATTGAGAACCTTCTTCTGTGCAATTGCTCTTAGACTAACATTCACTTGGGAAGCCATTATTCTCAATCTTGGCCCATTTTGAAAGGTCCAATCATAGAGCTTCCCAAAATACTTTTAACTCTGTCTCCAGCCTTTCACCCTTGTTTTTTCTAAAGTCTGGTTATTTGTTAGAACCAGGAATCTATATGATTGAATTAGTGTCATGCAGGGTGTCAGGCGGGGCAGCTTGCAGGGTCTCTGCTCCCGCTCCCCACATAAGAATGCAGGACATGGTGAGGCCAAAAAGGAACACCCACGGAGCCATAGGTAGGGTAGTCATACCACTATATTCTCTCTGGCGGCACTATACTCTCACTGGAGGCTGGATCCACACTGTCCTCAAACCGCCATCCACACTTGCCAGCCCAGCCACCATCTTCTTGCTAGCCCCCATTCTTCTCTCTCCTCTTCTTTCTTCTAGCGTAGCCACAGCAGTTATATTGTGGCCAATGGCTCACTGGTTACAGCTGACGGCCAACTAGCCACAGCTGATGGCCATGCAATCACAGTTGGCCATTTACTACCTGAGCCAGCACCTGTCTATGTGAGGCTGAGAGTCTGGAAACTGTTTTCTGGGGCTCTGTCCCCACACTCCACCCTTACAGGCTCTCGCCTCACAATCTACGCGACAAGCATCTTCCGCGAGGGGCCCTGTGCGAGGAGCCTGGAGGTGAATGCAATATCCTGGACACAGCCAGGCTCTCTGGGCACAGCCAGGGTTTCTCAGGGCACCACCAGTACTTCTGGGCACAGCCAGACTTCCTGGGCTTCTTAGGGTACCACTAGTTTACCTGGGTACAGCCAGGGTTTCTCAGGGCACTGCCACTCTCTCTGGACACAGCCAGACTTCCTGGACACAGCCAGGGTATCTTAGGGCTCAGCTAGACTTCCTGGACTCAGCCAGGGCTCTCAGGGCACTGCCACTCTCTCTGGGCCTCACAGGGTACCGTGCTGGAACAACAGCGGCTCACAGTCAAGAGGCTTACATATTCTCAATGGTGGCCGGTCAAGACACAAAAGCAAATATCTCCTAGTTCCACTACATGGTGGTGTGTTCCCAAGCAAACAGTCAAACTGTCCATTAAATTAGGGATGGAGGGCAATTCCCCATAATCCATAGTCATTCGCCAGGGCTGTCCTGGGGGTGAGGGACGACCTTGACCTCACCCTCATCTCCCACGGAGGACTCAGCAAGCATTTCCTCCTGGGACTACAAGTCTTGCATCCTGGCTGCCTCAGCAAACACTTCCCAGCCCACAGGGCCACAACAACCTTCGCTTTCTCCGGCTTATGCTGGTTGGGGAACCGTCCACATCTTCCCACCCCTCCATTGGGGTCCAGCTCTCCAGTAGCTGCTCCTCCTGGTCTTCCTGAGACTCAGTGTTCACACACACAAACTGCTCCACCATCCTTTGGAGAGCTTTGGCCGGCACCATACCCTGCTCGCTGCGCCATTTGTCATGCGGGGCGGCCGGCGGGGTCTCTGCTCCTGCTCCCCACATAAGAACGCAGGACATGGTGAGGCCAAAAAGGAACACCCACGGAGCCATAGGTAAGGGAGTCATACCACTATATTCTCGCTGGTGGCTGGGTTGGAGAAACAAGAAACAGGAGCCACACAATTCTGCTCCTCTTGCAGGCTCAGCCACCATCTTCTTGCTAGCCCCCCATTTTGCTGCTAGCGTAGCCACAGCAGTTATATTAGTGGCCAATGGCTCACTGGTTACAGCTGATGGCCAACTAGCCACAGCTGATGGCCATGCAATCACAGTTGATGGCCATTTACTACCTGTGCCAGCACCTGTCTGTGCGAGGCCGAGAGCCTGGAAACTGTTTTCTGGGGCTGTCCCCACAATTAGCTATCTCTTTTTCCAAAGTGATCATCAGATATAATACTCGAATTTTACATACTGTTGTGACTCCCTTTCTTCCAAAGCCCCCTTGGGTATATAAGTGATGTGACATCAGTCCAGTGTATTTCTCTGACAAATGACAGGCATAAATTTCACAATTCCAGAAATACTTTATAAGCATAAGGCAACACCTGAATTAATCTGCATTTTAAAGCTCTCAGATGGTTTGTTTGTTTTGGGTGTTTTTTGTTTGTTTGTCTTTTTCATTCCCAGGCACGTGAGTAGTGAATATTTCATTCTTGGTAAAAATTTTTCTATGTTTCTACGTCTCTTTTTTACCTGGAAAATGAAGAAATGGAGTCATCTATGCCCTAATGGTTCATGCAGTATGGCAGTGCGTTAGAAGTTATTAGAACACACATAGACTTGTTTTACTCTTGGTCAATTTTGATTAAATAACAACTTGTTAAATTGTTCCCATTTTCTCCAAGTTTCTTCAGCATCAATTATCTATAAAATATGAGAAATGATTACCTAAATAATGTCTAAAAATTTGAACATATCGAGTATGCATTTCTAAAGTGTAATTTGTCCTCTGATTTGCCAAAAAGGTCCGAGTAACCACTTGGTCAATATTTTAGAGAAATTGCAACTCCTTTTTTTTTTTTTTTTAGGTGTGAAATAGCATTGTTTTTTATTAGTTTTAGGTGCACAAAACAAAGTAATAGTTAGACACTTATCATTTATATCCCTCACACTGTGTCAACCCCCCGTCCCTCATCCACTCTCCCTCTGACATCGCACACAGCCATTACATTGCAAATCTTGATAACCAAATGCCAGAGAGATTTTAAAATATGCTATTAAATAAATCTGACTAAACTTCATAATCGGCCCTCCATGAGATAATGATGTACTTCCTCTAAGACCAAGGTGATAGTGACCATTATACACTATTTGAAGACCAGTGGTGTAAACCATTAATATGTTTCTTAGCCATTCAGTCTATTCTGTGTTTGTTTATTAGCAGTTTAATTTAGTTGTTATTTTCTCTATAAATCACAAGATCTATGACCTATGTCATGAGGGTCTCAAGCAGATTTCACCATTAAATTAAAAGCACACACACACACACAACATGATATATAGATGATGTGTTACGGAATTGTCCACTTGAAACCTATGTAACTTTACTAAAAATTGTCACCCCAATAAACTTTATTTTTCGAAAAATCCACATAAGTAATATTTCATACCTGGACCTCATAGCATGATGGTGGACATAGAGATAACTGGACTTCCACAGGCCCTAAAAATTTAATTTATTGCAGTCAGAAAAATATCTCCATTTATACCCTTTGGATCTCCACTTAGAAAACATATTTTCAAGTGAGCACAGCATTTGGTGGGTTATTTAGAAACAAAGATTATAAAGAAAAGTCCTCAAGCTGCATAAGGTACTATATCTGGTCTTGGACACAAGATTTTGATGGGGAATAACAGGAGTCTGAGTAAGCCATTTAGTTCATAAAATAATTACATTGCTCAAAAGAAAATAATACCCACATGTATGTATCATATATATGCATATATAATCACATCTTCTTATATAATTGTATTTATGAAATTTGGATGTAATCATTTTTATTAAGTCTGTATGATGTATAAAATTATCATTATTATTACTGGAAGTACTGCTATATTTGGATAACATTAGATGTTTACATAAATGATGTAAATTTTATTCTTTTTATCAAATATTAAAACATTTCTTTTATGTTTTTGTGTCTCCTTATGAATGGATTTCTAAGTATTATTTTGTGTCATAAGTTTTAGTGAAAACTGTGTATCTCTATGTGTAAGTATATAAATATTGTGCTAGTCAGATTTTACACAATAATGGTTTGTAGGGAACCACTCAAAAACTTAGTGGCTTCAAAAACTGAAAATTCATTCCATATTCAATAATGTTTATGTTGACCATGTTGCATGATCCAGACAGTTGCTCAGCTGTGTGGTTCTTCTGCTGGTACATGAATTGGTCTCTGCTATCAATTGTTTCCTTTGGGGCAAGACTGAAGGTGTGAACCCAAGAAACATCATTCTCAGGGAAAAATGTGGGATGAACAATATCCCCAAAACAAATGGCACAAGCAAGTTTAAGTCCAATTGTTTCTAACACAATTATATAAAATTTTGATTTATTCTTAGGTCTTTGTAATTCTTCAAGTTTCTGAAAACCATTATTCTATTTGATTTTAACATATTTCATCCTGCCATTTACAAATAATTATATTTTTTCAATGCTTACAATCTTAAGTAAGTTAATTTTGTGTTAATTTGAAAATAAAGTTGCATGTGTTTTCAACATGTGGATTTAAATAGAGTCTCTTAAATGGAAATGGAAGAAAAAATCATCCACTTAACTGAGGTAAATGTCCTCTAGAACAGAGGATCTTAAACCTTATATATACCACCTGATATCTTGTTAAAATGAAAACCCTCAAAAATGGATGTGAAGTGGAACCTGCTGTTTTGCATTTGTAATAAGCTCCAGGGATGTCAGTGTTGCTCTGGCTCCAAGGAAAATTTTGAACAGTGAGATATTTTCATATAGGAGACACAGAATGCTCCACCCATATTTAAGTTTTCATTTTTTAATCAAAAAAGGCTTTCATTCTTTGTCAAATTATTTTTGTAGATGCAAAACATTTCCCTCATTTTTTTCTACTTTCTCAACATTTAACAAAGATTTCTTGTTCTGAATCCAGACAGGATGATGAAGGTTGAAAGCACATCCTAGTGAACTGTAATTGGCAAAATTCTGAGAGATGCAAAAAGAATGACCATCCAGGCTGTCAGTTCACCATCATCACTAGTGAAAGTACATTTCTTAGAACTGATCTACCCTCTGTGATTTCTCATAGAATTGCTCAGTGAGGCGCCCTCCCTGACATGTGGAAATCAGACAAGGAGGATTCAATACTATCCATCAGGTCCTGCAGGCAGAGAGGAGGACTGGAGAATCACTGGTGAGCTGAGAGCATCAAGTCCCCAATCCAGGGCTTCTCCTAGATGTCTGGGGACCACAAGATTAGACAGACTCTGTCTACAAGAGCTTATGTTCTCTGATTTCTGGGGGAGCACCAGAGAATCCCACATTTCCACTGTCTGATTCCCATGGTTAATTCCCATGGCCTTTGAAACAATGTACTTTAGAAATTAATTCCCTATATTAAGCAATTCCTGCTTGGAATACATAGAGTAGCTTCTCTTTCCCTTTATGAACTCTGACTGATACAGTAGCCCAGACAGCTCATGTGTGATGGTTTCAGTTTATGAAATCAGGAGAGGCGTTGTATGTGCCCCGGAGGCTCAGGGGAGACAAAGAGAGTTAGGGTGCAGAGGAGCCTCCCTGGGCACTTTTACCAAAACCTCCAGTCACCATCAAAGAGTGGGTGCATCTGAGAAATGCTCTCAGCGGATGGGGGCCCAAGAGCAGCAGCTGGGGTGGCCTGTTCTCAGCTGTCTGTTTCATGATTTATGTTCAGGCTCATAACACTGTGAGAGGGGTACTGTAATACTGTTGACAGTAATAAGTTGCCACATCTTCAGGCTGCAGGCTGCTGATGGTGAGAGTGAAATCTGTCCCAGATTTTTGGCCACTGAACCTCGAAGGGACACCAGTTTGCAAACTGTTTGCACTATAGATCAGGAGCTTAGGAGCTGTCCCTGGTTTCTGCTGATACCAGGCTAAGTAACTGCTAATGCCCTGACTGGCCCGGCAAGTGATGGTGACTGTGTCTCCCAGTGATGCAGACAGAGAGGATGGAGACTGGGTCATCTGGATATCACATCTGGCTCCTGAGAAGGGAAACACATAAAAAAAATCCATACTCTTAATGGTGTTACCAGGTCTTATAACTACCCTGCAGTCTAAGTGGTACTGACCACACTGGCAGAGCAAATCCCCAGTTTTCCTTCCTTACCTGGGAGCCACAGCAGCAGGAGGCTGAGGAGCTGAGTCGGGACCCTCATGTCCATGCTACGTCCTGCCCGGGACTGATTCCTGCACAGGGTGTGACCACACTATTAATGTGTCCAGGGCTGTGGGTTGCACCCCAGTAACATGCAAATCAGCAGGGTTGGGGCAGGTTGGGCCCAGCTGCAGGGCTGACTGGTCTCAATAACACGGCACAGTCAGTGTCTACCAGGTGCCCCAGCCCCCAGGGCAGCACACATTTGCCTGCAAGGATTTCGTTTCTCCTCGGCAGTCACAAAAAAGTGTACTTTGATAGATGATCGGATAAAGAAAATGAGGTGTATATACAGACTGGAATGTTATTCTTCCATAAGAAGATGAACTAATACCATTTGTGACAACATGGATGGACCTTGAGATTATAACACTAAGTGAAATAAGTCACACAGAAAAGTCAAGAACAATATGATATCACTGATATGTGGGATATAAAGCTGAAAACAACAAAAGGACAAGCAAACAAATGAAGAAACAAATCTCATAGACACAGACAATAGTTTAGTGGTTACCAGAGGGTAAGCGGGGAGGGGGGTGGTAGCTGAGGGTAATGGGGTTCAAATATATGGTGATGGAAGGAGAACTGACTCTGGGTGGTAAGCACACAATGTGATATATAGAGGATGTATTACAGAATTGTACACCTGAAACCTATGTAACTTTAGTAACAATTGTCACCCCAATAAAGTTTAATTAAAAAAAGAATCATTCGACCATCCTATGAGTACAGTGTTCTTGCTGTGTTCAAATTTCAGGACATGCTTCTCTTGCTATTTCTCCATCTAAAACTGGATGTTTTGAGTATGAAATAACGCTAGTAGTTGGAAGAAATTTTGCCAGCTCTTTGCATTGGTAGTTGTGTACCCTATTGGGGACAGGGAGACTTCCTTTGGAGTTGTATTCTTAAACTGTTGGTATGGTAAATTAATACTATTGGCAACCAGAGATGCAATAAGATATAATACTAAATAACCCCCCAAAATGTGAGTGTCATGATTTGTAAGGAAGTGCCCAGTGACTGAGTATCTGTTATTGCTCATCTGTCATCTCTAGCTAAGTGGTCTGTCCCTATACATTTCCAAGGGCTCTGACACACCACTTGCATCTAGGCCAGCAATGGTCAGGAATTTTTCTCCTCCACAAATGAAACGTGTCAGCCACCTTTCCTCTCTGCAGATCTTTCCCCACACCACATGTTCCCTAAGCCCCTTGGGTTACTATATGTACCTTGCTTCCTTCTTAACCCAAGCTATTCTCTTCAGAAGCTGAAGGCTTCCATGGACTGAGTGCGTATGTGTAACCCTGAAACTACTGTGTTCCCCAAACCCTCATATTCCTCCATCACCAAAGCGTTTCTTGTTTCTAAGAGAACATAGTTCTCAGTGGCTGGATGCAGGGCCTTGGGTCCAAGCACAGTGATGAGAAAACCACCCAGGAAGATGAGGGTTGGAGTCTTGCACAGGGTATTAGGGCCCACACCGTACGGAAAAGGCATCCATGTGTGATAGAGGGGGATCCCAGTATGGAGCGAGAGTGGGGTGAGGACTGGTGTCCTCACATGGCAGTGGTTGCACTATTGGACCAGTGCATGTGTTAAGGCCAGAGCAAGTAGAGGACATTCACCTAGGCAGGGGCACTCAGTGTAGGTGTCAGAGCCCACACATGGTGCGGAGGGCACTCATGCAGGGGGGGCAAAGCTGGCAGTGGCCTGACAAGTGTATCAGAGCCAGATCAGGGTAAGTGGGTGGATGTATGGGGGAAGTTATGTGCAAGGGGATTGTAGTTGGCTGTAGCAGCAGGCGATTGGTTTCATTTAGGAAGGTTGATGATCATATGAGTCAAAATATTAAGGATAAATGGAGATAAAATTCTCTCACTGTTGGAGAAACGGGTAATAGATAAGGAAAAGGTATCTCCTAGGAAAAACTGGTTTGGGATTAAAATTGGAGTTACCAGGGTTATATACAGGTTAGATATAAAACTATGTGTTAATATATAAATAGATGATGGATAGTTATATAAATAAGTAGGTTTTTCCTCACCTAGTACCATGACACCCACATTCCTAGAAGCGCCCACAGTGCCCACATTGCTTTCTAAGTACTACTTTTTACTAGGACAAAGCAGTAGACCTTGGAGAAATGCACTATCACATGTCCAGAATAGAGAAAATACAATATAACTCTGGAAATATGGGCCAGAAATTAAGAAGTGCTCAAGAATGAGCAGGTGTACAGAAGCCATTTGGAATGGGACTGTCATTTCAAATCTGGGGGATTTTAGGAATCAAAATTAATTATGATGTTAACCCATTGAAGGAGATAAGAACCCATGATTTTATACTGACACTTTGATGAGTTATAGGATATTCATAAAGTACTAAGAACTTTTCCCCCCAAATCTTATTAATTTCAAAGGGCAAAAGAGCTGCTGTGAATGGGATATTCAGGTCCCCTACTATAATGGGGTTCTGTCAGTTCTCCCTTTAGTTCTGTTAGTAGTTGCTTTTATATAGTTATTTCCATATCATTGATGATATTCCCTGGCTTTCCCTTACATCTCCGTGACTATTTTGTAACTACCTATTTATACTTCTTATCCCTTCACCTTTCTCACCCTGCCCCCCAAACACCCTCCCACCTATGACTCCAATGAATCTAGTACCAACACAGAACAGAGTGAGGGGAGGGGACGTGCATGACCACAGGTGCTCAGTTTGCTGGTGTGGGTCCTGGCCAGGCAACACAGTCTGGTGGACACGGCTTTCTGATTCTCCAGATTGCTGTTGCCATGGCAATAAGTTTTCTGTCACAGAAAACACTAGGGGATTTGAGGGATTAGAATTTGGCGTTGCCAGAGTCTATTCATGTGGTCTTTCTCTCCATTTGTAATCTTCCTATTTCATGATAATAAACACCTTTGTGCTGGAATCAGCCATCATGTCTTTTCTCATGTCCAACTGACTCAATCACTTAACACGTGCAAGTAACAAGTCAGCCTTAGTTAGATGAAATCCATACCCCTGGGCTATGCATGAACTGCCATTTCTGATGTCATGATGTCTGTTCATTATGCTCACTGGGAAAGCTTGGAAAAGTGACTCTCTTAGCACTTTTGGGCTGTTATAACAAAAATACCTTGTATGTACTGGGCAGGTTGTAAACAACAGAAATGTATTTCTCACAATTCTAGAGGCTGTGGATTCTCATTCAATTTGCTGGAAGATTTGATGTCTGGTGATGGCTCACCTTCTGGTTCATAGATAGTTTTCTCGCTGTGTCCTCACATGGTAGAAGCAACTAGGGAGAAGCTCTGTGGGTCTGTTTATAAGGCACTGATCCCATTCACCAGTGTTCCACCCACATGACCTAGTCACCTACAAAATGTCCTACCTTATAATATAATCACATTGCTGTTTAGGATTTTAACATATGAATTTTGGGGTGGACAAATATTCAGACTGTAGTAGTAAATGACTGACATGTAATTATTGAGAACCTTCTGCTCAGCAATGGCCCTTAGATTAACATTCACCTGGGAAGCGATTGTTCTCAATATTGGCCTATTTAGAAAGGTCCCATCAGAGTGCTCCCAAAAATACTCATAACTGTGTCTCCAAACTTTCAGCCTTGTTTCTTCTAAAAGTTGGTTAATTTGTTAAAACCAGGAGTGTGTACCATTGAATTAGCTATCTCTCCTTCCAAAGTGATCATCAGATATAACCCTTGAATTTTACATACCATTGTGACTCCCCTTCTCCCAAAACCCCTTGGGTATAAAAGTGATGTGAACACACAATGGGATTTATAGATGATGTAATACAGAATTGTACACCTGAAATCTATGTAATTTTACTAACAATTGTCACTCCAATACATTTTAAAAAATAAATAAATAAATAAAAGTGATGTGACATCAGTGTAGTGTAATTTTCCGACAAACCTCAGGCATAAATTTGTTCCCATTTCCAAAAATAAGTCATAAACATAAGAAATTGCCAGAGTTAATCTGCAATTTAAAGCTTTCTATTTGCTTGTTTTTCATTTTCAGGCAGCTGACTAGTGAATATTTCATACTTGGGAAATGTTTTTCTATGATTCTATGTCTCTTTACCTGGAAAACGAAGAAATGGAGGAATCTATACCCTAATGGTTCATGCAGTGTGGCTCTGTGTTAAAAGTCATTAGGACATAGGTTGATTTGTTTCACTCTTGGTCAGTTTTGGCTAAATAACAATGTGTTAAATTGTTCCCATTTTCTCCAAGTTTCTTCAGTATCAATTATGTATAAAATATGTGAAATGATTACCTGGAGAAAGTCTAAAAATTTTGACATATTGAGTATGCATTTCTAAAGTGTAATTTTTGTCCTCTGATTTGCCAAAAATGCCAGAGTAGCCACTCAGTCAATATTTTAGAAATATTGCAACTCTTTTTTTTTTTTTTTTGAAAACTTAGGTGAAGCGATTTATTCTTTTTTTTTCTTTAACTTTTTTGTATTAGTTTCAGGTGCACAAAACAATGTAATGGTTAGACATTTATCATTTATATCCCTCACACAGTGACAACCCCCCTCTCCTCATCCACTACCCCTCTGACATTGCACACAGCCATTACATTTCCACTATCTCTATTCCTAATGCTGTACTCCGCTTCTAGTATATATATATATATTTATGTAAATATATATATAAGTATATGTAAATACTATGTAAATATATATATGTATATGTAAATACTATGTAAATATATATATATATATATATATATATATATATATATATATATATATATATATATATATAAGTGTAGTTGACATTCATTATTGTTCAGCTTCAGCTTCAGGTTTACAGTGCAGTGATCAGGCATCTACATCATCCCTGAGGTGGTCTCCCTAATGGGACAAGTGTCCATCCAATACCCTACAATATCTTTACAACATTATTGATTACATTCCCGAACTGACTTTCGTATCCCCGTGGCAATCTTGTGGTTACTGACTGTTGTTTCTAATCCCCTTACTTTCCCCCTACCCTCACCCCCCTCCCATCCAGCAACCCTCAGATTTTCCTCTGTGTCTCGGAGACTGTTTCTGATTACTTCATTCATTTGTTTTTTTCTTTAGATTCCACATATAAGTGAGATCATATGGTATTTGTTTTTCTCTGTCTGACTTATTTCACTTAACATATGTTCTCTAGGTCCATCCATATTCTTGCAAATGGTAAGGTTTCATTCTTCTTTATAACTTCATAAGAGATATTGCAACTCTTGATAAACAAATGCTAGAGAGACTATTAAATAAATCTGACCAACTTTTATGCTTACTCTTCCATGAGATTCTGATATAGTTCCTCTAAGACTAGGCTGATGTTTTCCCTTTGACACTATTTGAAGACCAGTGGCATTATCCATGAATTAATTTTTTAGCCATTCAGTCTATTCTGTGCTTGTTACTAGCAGTTTAATTTAGTTGTTATTTTCTCTATAAATCACAGAACCCATGACCTATGACAGGAGATTCTCAGTGGATTTCACCATAAATTTGAAAATAACACAAAACGTGATATATAGATGATGTATTACAGAATTGTATATTCAAACCTATGTACTTTACTACTAATTGTCACCCCAATAAACTTTATTTAAAAAAAAATCACATAAGTATTAATAAACTTTATTTGAAAAAAATCACATAAGTATTACCTCATACCCGAAACTCAAAGCATGATTGTGGATATAAAGATAATGGGACTTCCATAGACTGTAAGAATTTAATTATTTGCAGTAAGAAAAATATCTCCATTTATACCCTTTGGACCTACACTTAGAAAACATATTTTCAAGTGAGCACAGCAGTTGGTGGGTGATTTAAAAACAAAGACTATAAAGAAAATGCCTCACCAGATAAGGTGCTATATTTGGTTCTGGTCACAAAATTTTGACGCGGAGTAACGGAAGCCAGATTAACCCACTTAATTCATAAAATAATTACATTAATCATCAGAAAATATATATCCACATGTATATATCACATATACATATGCGTGTGTACTCACATCTTCCTTTATATAAGTAGCCAGGGATGTCGGTGATGCTCTGGCTCCATGGATGACTTTGAAAAGCAAGATATTTTCATATAGAAGAGACAGAATGCTCCACCCACATTTAAGTTTTGATTTTTTTTAATCAAACAAACTTGAATTGCATTACATTGTTTGTACACCTGAACCTAATAATAATAAAAAAGGCTTTCATTCTTTGTCAAATTATTTCTATATATGCAAAACATTTCCCTCATTTTTTTTGTATTTTTCAATCATTTAGCAAAGATTTCTTGTTATGAATCCAGACAGGATGATGAAGGTTGAAAGCACGTTGGAGTGAATTGTAACAGGCAAAATTCTGAGAGATGCAAAAAAGAATGACCATCCAGGCCGTCTGCTCTCAGTTCCCCATCATCAGTCTCCCTTGTGGAAGCACATTTCTCAGAACCCCTTTGCCCTCTATGATTTCCCATAGAGTTGCTCAGTGAGGAGCCCTCCCGGACATGTGGATGTCAAAACACGAGAATTCAGTACTATCCATCCTGTGCTGCGGGCAGAGAGAAGGACTGGAGAATCACTGGTGAGCTGAGAGCATCAGCACCCCCACTCCTGGGCATCCCCTAAAGGTCTGGGGACCACATGGTTAGACAGTCTCTGTCTGCAACAGCATATGTTCTCTGGTTTCTTGGGGAGCACCAGTGAATATCTCATTTCCACTATCTGCTTTTCCTGTTGTTGACTGCCTAGACATTTGAAACCATGTACTTTAGAAATTAATTCTGTACATGCAACAATTCCTGCTTGGAATACATAGAATAGTTTCTTTTTCACGTTATGAACTCAGACTGATACAGTACCCAGACGTCTCATCTGTGAATGATCTCAGTTCTTTATGAAATCAGGAGAGGTATTGTATGTGCCCCTGAGGCTGAGGAGAGACAGAGAGAGTTAGGGTGCACAGGAGCCTCTCTGGCAACTTCTACCAAAACCTCCAGTCACCATCAAAGAGTGGCTGCTTCTGAGAAATGCTGTCAGCCGATGGACGTCCAAGAGGAGCAGCTGGGGCGGCCTGCTCTCAGCTGTCTGCTTTGTGGTTTATGTTCAGGCTCCTAACACTGTGAGAGGTAAACTGTTATGCTGTAGACAGTAATAAGTTGCCACATCTTCAGGCTGCAGGCTGCTGATGGTGAGAGTGAAATCTGTCCCAGATCCTTTTCCACTGAACCTCGAAGGGACACCGGTTTGCAAATTGTTTGCATTATAGATCAGGAGCTTAGGAGCTGTCCCTGGTTTCTGCTGAAACCAGTTTAAGTAACTTCTAATGCCCTGACTAGCCCGGCAAGTGATGGTGACTGTATCTCCCAGTGATGCAGACAGAGAGGATGGAGACTGGGTCATCTGGATATCACATCTGGCTCCTGAGAATGGAAACACATTAAAAAAATCCATACTCTTAATGGTGTTACCAGGTCTTATAACTACCCTGCAGTCTAAGTGGTACTGACCACACTGGCAGAGCAAATCCCCAGTTTTCCTTCCTTACCTGGGAGCCACAGCAGCAGGAGGCTGAGGAGCTGAGTCGGGACCCTCATGTCCATGCTATGTCCTGCCCGGGACTGATTCCTGCACAGGGTGTGACCACACTATTAATGTGTCCAGGGCTGTGGGTTGCACCCCAGTAACATGCAAATCAGCAGGGTTGGGGCAGGTTGGGCCCAGCTGCAGGGCTGACTGGTCTCAATAACACGGCACAGTCAGTGTCTACCAGGTGCCCCAGCCCCACAGGGCAGCACACATTTACCTGCAAGAAATGTGTTTCTCCTCAGCAGTCACAAGAATCATTCTGCCGTCCTATGAGTATAGTGTTCTTGCTCTGTTCATATTTCAGGACATGATTCTCTTGCTATTTCTCCATTTAAAACTGGGTCTGTCAGTATGACATTAACCTAGTACTTGGAATAATTTAGCCAGGTCTTTACTTTGGTACCTGAGCACCCTGTTGAGGACAGGGGGACTTCCTTTTGGGTTGAATTCTTAAAACCTTTGGTATGGTAAATTAACACTATTGGCAGCCAGACATGCAATGAGGTAAAAGAATAAAGAACTAAAAAAAATGTGAATGCCATGATTTGTAAAGAAGTGCCCAGTGACTGTCATCTGTAACGTGTCATCTGCAGTTTAGTGGTCTGCCCCTTTCCATTTCCGGGTGCTCTGACACACCACTTACATCTAGGACAGCCTCCGTCACGGATTTCTCTCTTCCACATCTGAAATGTATCAGCCACATTTCCTCTCTCCAGGCCTTTCCCATGCCCAGAATACATGTTCCCTAAATCCCTTGGGTTACTACCTGTGCCTCACTTCCTTCTTAACCCAAGCGATTGTCTTCAGAAGCCGAAGGCTTCCCTAGACTAAGTGCTTACTTATAACCCTGACACTACTGTGTTCCCTAAACCCGCATATTCCTGCATCACAAAATCTCTTCCAGTTTCTAGACAATATAGTTCTCAGTGGCTGGATGCAGGGTTTCGGGTACAAGCAGGGTGATGAGAAAAAATAAACTCAGGAAGGTGAGGCTGGGAGGCTTGCACAGGGTATTAGCGTCCACAGTATGGAAAAGGCATCCATGTGTGATAGAGGGAGAACACAGCATGGAGCTAGAGTGGGGTGAGGACTGGTGTCTTCAAAGGCAGTGGTGGCACTGTTGATCCAGTACACATGTTAATCAAGCAGAGGTGCAACAAGGGGACATTCACCTAGGGATGGACTCTCAGTGTAGGTGTCAGAGCCCACGCATGGTGGGGAGGGCACCCATGCAGGAGTGCAAAGCTGGCAGTGGCCTGACAGGTGTATCAGAGCCATAATAGGGTATGTGGGTGGATGTATGGAGGACATTATGTTCAAGGGGATGTAGTTAGTTGTTACAGCAGGAGATTGGCTTTATTCCAGAGGGATGATGATCATATAAGTCAAAGTATTAAGGGTCAGTAGAGACAAAATTCTCACTGTTGGAGAAAGTAGTTCCACATACAGATAATGAAACTCTTAGGATATACTTGTTTGGGATTGAAATTGGAGACATGAGGGCTACATATAGATTAGATATGAGAGTGTGTGTTGATATAAATAGATAATGGATAGATAGATAGATTTTCCCTACCTTAGTACCAATGACATCCAAGTCCCAAGAAGCACCCACAGAGCCCAGATCTTGGTTTCTGAATACTATTTTCTACTAAAACAAAGCAGTACTTGGAGAAATGCCTCAGTCCAGGTCTAGAATAGAGAAAATACAAAAGAACTCTGGACAATCAGGGCCAGAAATTAAGAAGTGCTCAAGACTGACTTATTTCACTTGGCTTAATGTACTCTAAGTCCATCTATATCATTGCAAACTGTTAGATTTCATTCTTCTTTATAGCTGAGTAATGATCCATTGTATAAATGTACCACAGTTTCTGAATCCAGTTGTCTGCCGATGGGCATTTTGGTTGTTTCCAAGTCTTGGCTATTGTAAATAGCACTGCAATAAACATAGGGGTTCATATATTTTTTCGAATTAGCATTTTGGATTTCTCTGGATAAATACCTAAGAGAGGAATTGCCGGGTAGTAAGGTAGTTCCATTTATAATTCTTTGAGATACCTCCATACTGATTTCCATATTGACTGCACCAATCTGCAATCCCACCAGCAGTGCATAAGGGATACCTTTTCTCTACAACCTCGCCAGCAGTTTTTGTTTTTTGACTTAATGGTGATAGCCATTCTGACTGGAGTGCGGTGGTATCTCATTGTGGTTTTTATTTTCATTACTCTGATAGTTAGTGAGGTTGAGCATTTTTTCATATGTCTGTTGGCCATCTGAATGTTGTCTTTAGAGAAATGTGTCTTCATGTCCTCTGCTCAGTTTTTTAATTGCATTGCTTGTGTTTTTGGTTGAGCTGAATGAGTGTTTTATAAATTTTGGATGTTAACCCCTTATCAGAGTGTCATTGACAATTATCTTCTCCCATTCCGTAGGATGCCTTTTTGTTTTATTGATGGTTTCCTTTGCTGTGAAAGAACTTCTTAGTTTGATGTAATCCCATATGGTTGTTTTTTTCTTTCACTTCCCTTTCCCATGAGGACATAGCAATAAAAATATTAGTTAGAGTAATGTCTGCAAATTTGCTCCCTATATTTTCTTCTATGAGTTTAATTGTTTCAGATCTTACATTTAAGACTATAATTTAATATGCACATATATATTGTCTTGGGATATGGAGAATAGCATAGGAAATAGAGAAAATGGAATTGTAATAGATATATATGATGTCTGAGGAGCAATATATTTGTGGTGGGTGTTATCACTTTGTGAGGGGTGAAATGTCTAACTATTGCATTGTTTTGTACACATGCAACTAATACAAAATAAAATAAAATAAAGCATTAAAAAAAAGGAATGATGAGGCAAAGAAAAGCCATTTGGAATGGGACTATCATTTGCAAAATCTGTGGAATTTTGAGTTGCAAAATCAATAATATGAACCAGTGATTTTATACTGATGCATTCATGAGTAATAGGATACTCGTAAAGTATTAAGGACTTTTCTGAAAAAATCTGATGAATTTCAAAGGGCAAAAGAGCATCTGTGCAGCAGAGAAGTTGGTGGACACCACCTTGATCCCGGAATTGAAGTGACATCATCAGCAATGGGGCAAATTGGAATATTGGACCACCTAATAGTATGCAGTGAGAAGAACAGACAATCACGTTCAGATATCCCTGCCAAAGATGCATCATTAGAATCTGATCATGAGGGAAAAATCAAGCAAATCCAAATTGAGGGACATCCTACAAGATAACTGGTATTCCTCTTCAAAAGTGATAGGGTCAAAAGTTCAAGGAAAGGATGATGAACTCTTCCAGCCTGCAGGAAAAAAGGGCATAGAGACAAATGAAGGCAAGATGGGAATCCAGATTGGATCCTTTTGTTATAAAAAATAGTGGTGGGACATTTTTCAAAACTTGAAGTGCACCTGAGGACTAGACATTTTAATATATTAATGCTGATTTTCTTATTTCACAGCTGTATTGGGTTATATATGCGAATGTCTGTTTTTTTTTTTTTTTTTTTTTTTTTTTTTGAGGGGATACATACATAGTAAAGTCTTAGAGGGTAGGGCTACCAGGTCATCAGCTTACTCTCAAATGATTACGGGGTAGGGGGAAAGTGCTATGTGCTGTGCCTACAACATTTCTGTAAGTGTGAAGTTGTTTTGAAATTTTATAAAAGTACAGAAAGCAGTTCTTCAGAGCATATTGAAGGTATTAAAAAACATTTTAGTGCCATTCTTATTATCATTATAGGACCAAATCATTTACTGCAGACACACAGGATAAGTAATATCATGTTTCCTCAAAGGTGTGTCATACGTACATCATTTTCCAAACCCGCAG
Organism: Rhinolophus sinicus; assembly: GCF_036562045.2. Classification (NCBI taxonomy): domain Eukaryota; kingdom Metazoa; phylum Chordata; class Mammalia; order Chiroptera; family Rhinolophidae; genus Rhinolophus; species Rhinolophus sinicus. Next base: position 63,760,111 of record NC_133755.1, on the reverse strand, counting down.
GTCTTAATTTTACAGTGAAGTAAACAGGGAACATCTTGTTATTAAATTGGGCTCCTGCATATTCCACTCCCACTCTTGACTTTTGGCCTTACTTCAACACCATGAAAGCTCTGGCTATTGATGCTAGACCTGATTACCTCAGCATAAATTGCTGTGTTTTTTTTTGTCCCCTCCAACTAAAGAGAATGACCCTAAATTGGAATCTCGATTAAGATTCTGTAGAACAGGTTGGGAGTGGCCGCAGACATTGTATTTGCTTATTATCTCTCTCCCATTAAAATTAAAACTCAATGAGGTCAGAGCTTCTGTTTGACTTGTTTAAAGTGCTCTGCCTAGCAGTGTTCTCAATGGTATGACTACAGTAATTCTATAAACATATGTATTTTCATTTTGAGTAGGAACAATGAAGGGGTGCTCTAGCTGCGTGTGGGTGCTGAAGCTAGTTTACCTCTTACCCTCAGGAGGAGCTGTGACATCTTAAGTCTGTTAGTGAAGAAGAAAACAGGAGAACTTGAGCTATAAGTTGATGGCCTAAAAGATCAGTGACAAAGGTGATTCCTAAGTATGTGTGACACATTTTCTTAGTGTTTGTGTAGGTGGAACTATCAAGTGTCTAGTTTGCTATTGATGTATAAAAATGCAACGAATTTCTGCATTTTAATTTTGTATCCTGGTACTTTTCTGAATTTGTTTATCAGTTCTAATAATTTTTTGGTAGAAAGTTCAGGGTGTTTACATATAATACCATGTTATGTGCAAGTAATGTAAGTTTTACGTCTTCCTTTCCCATTTAGATTCCCTTTATTTGTTTTCTTATTTGATTTCTGTAGTCAGGACCTCCTATACTATGTTGAATAAAAATGGACATAATTGTCTTTTCCTTATCTTAAGGAAAATGCTACTGTTGAGTAGGATGCTAGCTGTGGGTTTGTAATATATGGCGTTTATTTAGTTCAGGTGTTCTACTATATTCCCACTTTGCTGAGTTTTTATCATATCTGGATGCTGGATTTTTTCAAAAGCTCTTTCTGTGTCTATTGATATGATCATAGTGTTTTTGTGTTTCATTTTGGTTATGTGCTGTATCACATTAATTGACTTGCAGATATTGAAACAAACTTGCATCCCAGAAATGAATCTCACTTGATAGGGTTGTATGATCTTTCAGATATATTGCTGATTCCATTTACTAATATTTTGTTGAGGATATTTGCATCTGTATTTATCAGTGTTGTTGGCCTATAAGTTTCTTTTTTTGGTAATAGCTGTGTCTGGCTTTGGAATACGGAAAATGCTATACTCGTAAACTGATCTTGGGAAACTTCCTTCTTCTTGAATTTTTTTGAAATAGTTTGAGATGGACAGGTGTTAATTCTCTTTGAATATTTGGTAAAATTTACTTGTGAAGCCATCCAGTCCAGGATTTTTATTTTTCGGAAGTGTTTTAAATTCAACTTTGTTGGTATTTTTTGGTCTGTTCAGATTTTCTGTTTTTTTTTTATTAACTCAGTCTTGAATGATAGACAGTTTCTAGGGATTCATACGTTTCTCCCAGATTGTTCAATATGTTGCCATACATTTATTCCTGCCATTTTCTTAAAATGTTTTGTATTTCTGTGGTGTCAGTTGTCACTTTGCCTCTTTCATTTCTGATTTTATTCATTTTGGTCTCTCTCTTTTTTCCAAGATGTGTCTGGTTAAAGGTTTATCAATTTTGTTTACCTTAAGTAAGAACCAGCTCTTATTTCATCAATGTTTTGTATTTTTTTTTAGACTCTATTTAAATATTTCCACTTTGATTTTTGTTATTTCCTCCCTTCTACTTACTTTGGGCTTTGTTTCTCATTATTAAATTGTTCCTTTAGATGTAAAATTGGAATTTTGATGTGAGATTTTTCTTGTATCTTCAAATAGGCTTGTATTACTATGAATTTCCCCTTTAGGACTGCTTTTGCTGTGTTCCATTGATTTTGGGACATTGTGTTTTCATTCTCATTTGTCTCAGGTATCTTTCGATTTCTTTTTGGATTTTCTTATTGACCCACTCATTGCTTAGTAGCATGTTATTAATTAGCCTCCATGTGTTTGTATGTTTTTCCTTTGTTTTTTGTAGGTGATGTCTCGTATCATACCATTGTAATCAGAGAGGACTCTTGATATGATTTGAATCTTCTTAAATTTATTGACACTTGTTTTGTGGCTTAACATGTGGCTTATTTTGAAAATGTTCACTTGAAAGAATGTATATTCTGATGCTTTGGGGTTAAATGCTCTAAAAATATCAATTAAATCCATGTGGTCTGGTGTGTCTTTTAAGGCTGCTATTTCCTTGTGATTTTCTGCCTGGAAGATCTGTCCATTGATGTTAATGGGGCATTTCAGTCCCCTACTATGATTGTATTTCTGTCACGCTCTCCCTTTATGTTGTTCAATATTTCATTTATGTATTTAGGTGCTCTTATGTTGGGTACATAAACATTTACAAGGGTTATATCCTTCATTGGATGGATCCCTTCTTATGTAATGTATCTCTTGTCTTTGTTATAGCTTTTGTTTTTAAGTCTATTTTGTCTGTTATAAGTATTACTACACCAGCATTTTTCTTTTTTCACTTCCATTCCCATGAAATATCTTTTCCATCATTTTACTTTCAGTCTGAGTGTATCTTTTAATCTTACCTTCAATCAAGTGGGCCTCTGAAGATAGCTTATGTATCGGACTTCTCTCCTTATCAATTCAGACACCATATTTGTTTTGATTAGATCATTGAAACCATTTGCATTTATAATAATTGTAGATAGATATGTAGTTATTGTCATTTTGTTATTCATAGTTTTGATTTTTCTTTCTCTTCTTATTCTTCTTAAAGATATCCCTTTAACATTTCTAATACTGGTTTGGTCACGATTAAGTCCTTTAGCTTTCTCTTGTCTGGGAAGATTTTTATCTCTCCTTCAATTTTACAAAGTAGACTTGCTGGGTAGTCTTGGCTGGAAGTCCTGTCTTTTAATTACTTTGAATATTTCATGCCAATCCCTTCTTTCCTGCAATATTTCTGTTGAGAAATCAGCTGGCTATGTTATGTGAGATCCCTTGTAAATAATTTGTTTCTTTTCTCTTGTTGCTTTTAGGATTCTTTTTTTGTTTGTAATTGTTGGCATTTTAATTACAAGTGTCTCAGTGTGAGCCTGTTTGTGTTCCTCTTGTTAAGGACTATGCACTTCCTGGGTCTTTATGTCTGTTTCCTTCACCAGGCTATGGAGTGTTTTTTTTTTTGTTTTGTTTTGTTTTTAATCTTTTTTTTTTTTGAGGGTGCTTCAGATTTATTTATTTTATTTTATTATTTATTTATTTTTAAAAAAGATTTTATTGGGGAAGGGGAACAGGACTTTATTGGGGAACAGTGTGTGCTTCCAGGCCTTTTTTCCAAGTCAAGTTGTTGTCCTTTCAATCTTAGTTGTGGAGGGTTCTGTTCAGCTTCAAGTTGTTGTTCTTCCAGTCTTAGTTGTGGAGGGCGTAGCTCAGCTCCAGGTGCAGTTGCCGTTGCTAGTTGCAGGGAGCACAGCCCACCATCCCTTGCGGGACACAAGGAATTGAACTGGCAACCTTGTGGTTGAGAGCCCAGTGGCCCATGTGGGAATCGAACCGGCAGCCTTCGGAGTTAGGAGCACGGAGCTGTAACTGCCTGAGCCACCAGGCCGGCCCAGGTTACGGAGTTTTAAATCATTATTTCTTCAAATAGGTTCTCAATCCCTTGCTTTCCCTTTTATCATTTTGCTACCCCAGTGTAGTTAATGTTGAACTCCTGATGTTTTCACATGGGTCTCAAACTATTTTCGTTAAATTTTTTTTTCTTTTTGTACTTTCTGCTATTCGGATTTGGCTAAGTTATCTTCCAAATCATTGATTCAATCCTCTGCTTCATCTAGTCAGTTAGTATATCCTTCTGGGTGCATTCTTCATTTCAGTTATTGTGTTCTTGATTCTGACTGGTTATATTTTATGGTTTCTGTGTCCTTTTTTATGCTCACTATCTCCTTGTTGAAATTCTCACTGAGTTCATCTGTTTTCCTAAGTTCACTGAGCGTCCTTATAATAAGTGTTTTCAACTCTGTATCTGGCACGATGCTTGCTTCCATTTTGTTTACTGCCTTTACTGGAGTGTTCTCCTGTTCTTTCATTTGAAACCTATTTCTTTGTTTCCTCATTTTGGCTAACTCTCTGTGTTTTTCTTAAATCTTAAGTAGATCTGCTCTATCTTCAAATCTTTCCTGGTGGCCTTATATCATAAGTGCCTTGTGGGTTCCAGTGGCGCAGTCTTCAGTTCACCTGTACTGTGTGTTCCAGGAGGTCTTTTGTGGGATTTTTGTGCTTTGTTGTTATAGTTGAGCCTTGATAGCTGTTGCACATCTGTGGGTTCAACTGACTCTAAGTCCAACTGGCTGTGGGGTTTGGCCATGTCTACAATTTATGGCCTGCTGTGTGCATGTTGGAGATTTTCTATGAAGCAGGGTTTGCCCAGCGGGCTTTGTTCTCTACTGATACCACACGTTGGTTGTGCCACTTGTGGGGCTGAATGGGTGGTGCTCTGCTGAGGTCCAATATCAGTTTCAAGGAATGCTGTTCTGGGACCTTTTGGCATTGGCTCCTTGCATGCCCTGGTTAACCATGGCCTGTAACCAGCCGGGGACTACTTGCTAGGAACTACAAAGCAATGCCCTTTTGGTAGCTCTTCATACTGGGCCTGCTGGCAGGTGGGACAGGCCATGCTGTGAACTGAGAATAGCTGCTATTAGTACCGGGCCTGGGGTAGCTCTGCAATAAGGCCAACATACCTGAGGCTGCTACTGCCTACCAGCTCCTGTAAGGCTCAGCTACTAATGGAGCCTTGAGCATATGTAAAATTGGTAAGGCAGGGGTCTCAGTGAGTTGCTACAAAGGAATGAGTGGTGCTCAGCAGGTTAATGTAAAGTCTGGTTTGGTGCCAGAGATGAGCCTCAAGCTACTGGAGGGAACATGTTGAAGAAAATTTGCCTTCATTCGTTGATGTGAGCTTTTGTCTATTAGCTTTTATCTGTTCCTGTATGTGAGGTGATTTCTGTACTATGATCAGGGGTTGAGTAAATTCCCCTTTTGGTGTCATTCTCCCGAGCAGGGGAGACAAGAGATGAGGTTTTCTGTTTGGTCTCATTCTCTTGAGTAGGGGAAAGATGAGATAATGTTTGTTGTTCTGTCTTGTTGTGAGGTGATGGTTAGCTTAGGGTTAAAGAAATTTGTGATCAAGGGTGAGAGAATTCCCTCTTTTTCCTATCTGTTTCACCCACATCAGCAGATGAAGTAAAGAAGTAGCTGAGTTATATCAAGATGTCGTGACAGGTGTGTGCCAGGCTTTGGAAGAACTTGGTTTGATGGTCCGAAGTAAGAACAGTAGATACTGTTCTCTGGATTAATTGGCCCTTGGCCAGATGGGCAGCACTCATATCAGTAACTGCAGGACTATCCCGAACTGACCGTTCCTTGAGAGGGGAGGCAGGAATATAAAACTTGGCTCTGGGGTGCATCTAAATGAGATATATAAGACAGACCTCAGGTGGATTGATATGGATTGATTGTTTTGTGAAGAAATTGCTATTCAGAAGATTTGCTGTTTCAGGACTGCTTTTCAGGATTGGATTGTTTCAGAGCAAGTGATCAGAACTTGCCTCAATGGACAGTAGAGACTTCTTCTGTTGGTGAATTGTCATCATTCTAGCATGTTTGGGAACTTGTATGTAACTTGCAGCTTGCAGTATCAGAAGACGTCCTAACTTCTAACAACAACAACAGCAATAATAACAACAGCAACATTTTTCAGATTGTTAACACCTTGAAAACTTATATACAGCTTATAGCATCAGAAGACTCCTTGATTTCTAACAACAACAAAGACAACAGCAGAGCATTCTTGGGAACTAGCAAACCGCGGTGTGGGAGACGCCTGAGTTTCTCTCATTTACAGATCTGGAAAGGTTTTGATTTATGACTTTTCCAGTACCATTCCCCACCCCGCTTTGGTGAGCTTTTAACGTCTACTGTAATAGTTACTATCCTATAGAGCTCAGTAATGCTTTTGGATACTCCTTACTGATGTTATTTGTGTATTTTGCCAAGTGATTTTTGATCACTAGTAAACATATGTTGGGATCTCTTAAACTTTTAAGTATGTATACTCCTTGGACATGACATTGTTATCAATGTATGTAGTTTAGTGTTAAGCACCTTTACTTTCTGTCATTAGCACATTCTATTAATTGCCTTTGTCTTTTGGTATTGCAAATTGCTAAATAAGTTGATTAGATATTACTAAATAAACAATCAATTAGCCCCATTCTAGACTGTGTCCCTCCTCCTTCTCTTCCCCGCTCGTCATTACAGCTACTCAGCAAAAGTCTCAAAGGATACCACCAGCCACTGCCTGCCTATGGCCCGGGTACCGCAGAGAGTTTTCCTCAAATGAGTACAACCTTGGCAGAGCTGCTTTCTGGCCAAGAAAGAGCCTCCTGCCTTGCACGACTTGGGTAGCACTGGGTCCCAGGGAGTCACCAGGGTGGAGCGAGTGGACCTCACCAGGCTAATGTAGGTTGAAATTTGGCTGTGTCGGGCAAGCCGCAACATGGAAAAGATGAATCCTGCCTGTTAGCTGCAGGAGCGGAGGATTCCACACAGGAAAACTGGCCTCTGTTCTTCCTGTTCTCACCCCGAAGCAACACAACTCAGTCTGTCAATCTGTCTCTGACTCCTCCCAAGTCACCATACAGCTGAAGGAGCCCAGGGTGACCTGTGAGCAGGTGAGTCTGTGCTCAAGCCCTTTAAGAGGATGTCCTTGTTTTCCACATCCTTCTTTTTCACCTGGAGGGTCAGAATCCCCATTGCTTTTCACAGCCAGATGTTGTGGGGGCTTCTTTTCCTGGCACCGTACCCTGAGCGAGGGAGCCTGGTGTAGGGCTGAGGATACTTGCTTCTTCATGGGGATGTGTGCAGTCAGATATCCCTCCCAGTTCTCAACAGCCAAATGCAGGTTTTGGACCAGCCCGTTCTCCATCTCTGCACTTCCTACCAATCTCAATGTATCTTCTTTATATCCTAATTTACAACTTCTGTTCAGCTAGGCTCAGATGGTTCTGCAGGTTGGTTGTTTTAGAATTTAGTTGTAATTTTAATGTTGTTACTGTAGGAGAGAAACAGCATTTGTCTACTGGACCATCTTGGATTTTCTTAAAATTCTTTATCAATCATTTTTGATTACAAACACTGGTACCCTGAGTAACGTAAGCTCTGAGTGCTGCTAATTTATAATTTATAGAGGATTGTTATGAGATTAATTACAATAAGTTAATAAGCCCTTAGTACAGTATTCAGCATATGCTAAGTCTTCAAGACTTGAGTAAATGTCAATTCACAAAGCAATTATTGTTGCTGTTTACTATTATTTGTATTAGTATTATTGGTTGTACCGTATTTCCTCAAAAATAACACCTAATCAGAAAATAACCCTAGCATGATTTTTCAGGATGCTCATAATATAACCCCTACCCAAAAAATAAGCTCCAGTTAAGACTGTCAGTCAGATGGATGCATTTAGTATGTTCATTGCAACACATGACAGATGAATCAAAGAACAAAATAATAATATTAATATACAATTAAATATAAATAAATAATTTTATCGACATTCATACTTAAAGTAAATGATAATATAAATTATAGGTAAGTATTGGTAAATAGCCAGCAGGTGCCTTTGGACGAAAGTTAAACACCTGTGTAAACAAATGAAATTGAACCTTATTGCCGAATGACCAACTGGAGTACAGACACAGCGCATAAGTAACCTGTGCAGTTGATAACGAACAGATGTGGTATGTTTAATATGAATTTTCATAATTCAATACGTCGTGTGATATAACAGATGTACTTAATGCACTCGTGTGAAATAAAGAAAAAATAAATGTAGATTTTTGTACATGAAAAAATAAGACATCCTCTGAAAATAAGCCCTAATACATCTTTTGGAGCAAAAATTAATTTAAGACCCTGTCTTATTTACGGGGAAAAATGGTAGCAATAGTAGTATTAGTTGGAGTATTTTCTTGGGTAAGAGCTTCTTTCCCCCTGGTTCTCTATCTTTATCAATACTTTTTAGAGTGTTTCTCAGAGAAGAGATTCAAAAACCATGCTGTGACCAAATTCCTTTGCAATCCTGGACTAGAAATCCAATTTTTCAATTTAATTTAGGTTTGACTTTTTTTTTAAGGTTTTTAAAAATTACTTTCAGGAGTACAAAACAACATAATGATTAGACATTTATACCTCTCACAAAGTGATGAACCCCCCTCCCAGTCTGCTAGCCCTCTGACATCATATATAGCTGGTACCATACAACTCAGTATATTCCCTATGCTGGACTCCACATCCTGTGAATATATATATTTAATTATGGCTGACATTCAATATTATTCTACGTCAGCTTCAGGTGTACAGCACAGTGGTCAGGTATTTACACAATCTATGAAGTGATTCCTCTGAAAAGTCCAGTACCCACCTGGCACCCTATATAACCTATAGAACATTATTGGTTATATTCCCCACACAAGGTTTGGGGTTTTCATCATCAAGAAAGGAAGCTTTTGAAGTACTAAAGTCTCATGCAGTCCTTTACCCATGAACCTTGCAGATCTTTCCCCTAATGGACCCCGCACAGATGAACAGGCCATGCGAGACTGCAGCTGCTGGAACCATCTATCCTCACCGCATAACCTGCCTGAGGGGATGGTTTATGTTCAGGGCTGTAACACTGTGAGAGGAGCTGTATAACCCTGCTGGCAGTAATAAGTGGCGACATCATCAGCCTCTACCTTGCTGATTGTGAGAATAAATTCTGTCCCTGACTGAATTCCAGTGAACCGATCTGAGACCCCAGGATATCGGTCATCAGCATCGTAGATGAGAATCTTAGGTGCCTGGCCTGGTTTTTGCTGGTACCAACTTAGGTAATCACTAATGCTCTGATTGGCGCTGCAAGTGATGGATGCACTCTGTCTTAGAGACACAGAGAGGAGGACTGGAGCCTGAGTCAACACAGTGTTCCCGCTGGCAGCTGAAAAGGAAGCAAAATGCAAAGTCACCATGGTTAACTAGATCCCGTTCCATTTTCCTCCAAGGTGAGTCTAACTGCCAGGTTCCCTAGCCTGAGAGCACTTGGGTCTCTGAGGGGAACATGAGTCAGAGGCGACTGAGACCCTGGGAAGACCTCACAGTTAGGAAGGGAGAATTTCCATCATATCAGGAATATTCCCTGTGTTCCTCTCCTCACCTGGTGGCCAGAAGAGCAGAAGGCAGAAGAGTTGAGTCAGGACACCCATGTTCAATCCAGGCCGTGCCTGAGGCTCTTTTCTCACCCAGCATCAGTGAGAAGCCTTTTTCATGAGGATTCTGAAGAGCAGAAATGGACTCTGGGGGAAATATGCAAATTAGTGAGGGTTTGGGCAGATCTGAGCTTGCAGATGTAGAGCCAGTGCCCTGTAGGTCTCAGTTCCTCCTAGGTGTTCACAGCAGGCGCAGGCTTCAGATTCAGTCCTAGGGGAGCATTTCCCCAGGGTTTATACAATAAAACTACTTCTGTATTTGTGGTTCTTTTGTCCTCAGGGTCTAAGATCTTGTAATAAGAATAAGGGGTCTCCCTTCTAAGAATAAGGAAAGACAAGAAGTTAGATGACTCTTCAAGACGTAAAATTTAATATGAATATGTAGGTATCCCTGTGACTTATGTGAAATACCATGCTGTAGACGTAGGTGTAAAATACTGGTTTTATCTTCATATGTTTCTTAGAATAGATGTTATGAGCCATGGGCAGAGGGGAAGGAGCTAATGCCTTGGAGCAAATGTATGCAATGCTTATTTGTGCTCTGTGCAGTAGAGAATTATCACAGCTTATTGGAGTGTTTCCATGGCCAGTTCTAGTCTTTATTTAGACATTTATTCCTTTAAATGTTAAGTTTTCCTCATTTTCAATATTAACTTTTCCTCATTTCTCATTTTTCTGTCATTGTGTTTTATATCTGAGTTACTCGACCTTCTCTTTTGTCTGATCCTGTTACAGTGTTGTCATTAATGGCATCGCCTTTTTTCTCACAAATGACCCAGGTAGGGTGAAAAGTTATATTGTCACCTTGTATTATTCTGATTATTTTCCTTGTGTACTAAGACATTTCTTATTCAAAAATGAGTCGTGTATGTAAAATTTGACCACATATCTTTATATCAGCTCAGGAAAGGTGAAAAAAGATAAAATGGAGAGTCATTATGGTAAAGTTGGAAAATTATTAAAATCAAGCAGACTGAGGTGTGAGGAAACAATTCTATTCTTGCTTTAAGTAGCCTGAGAACTTAAACTTTTGAAATTTCTGTTGTGTGCCAGTATCTGGATATACCGAAATTTTATAGCTAAACCCCTGAAGGATTTAAGAAAGAATGTTCATGTGGTAGTGATTACTCGTATATAGCGCTTCTAGACAACCACTTGTCATGTTTAAAAATGAATGTTTCATTATCGAGACCCCCTGGCATTCATTATCCAGACCCCTGGACATCTCAAAGATGATCACCCTGAGCTAATCTGTGGGCTAACAATGCAAAATACATTGTTTTCCTCAATCATGTAGTTTTTACTCTGAGAACTCTTAGCTTTTCTTTCTTTTTCAGAACACACTGGGTATTGCTGAGTTGTCTTTCCAATTTGCAAATCCCTAAGGCCCTTGACTAAGTCTTTGCCATTTTTCTAGCCAAAGCCTCCTGACTCTTTTATGCTCATTGACACAACTATCTGTACGATTGAAAATGTTTTATTCTGAAACTAGGCATTATCATCACCCTGATTAAATGTACACGCTCTACCGCTGCTCTTCTTAGAAGGCAGACCATGTGGGAAGCATCTTGATTATAAATCACCTTCAACATTGAGTAGCAGACAAATGAAAAACACAAATTTTTTATTTGTGTTTTATATTGTAAAATCTGTAGGTATTTTTTGGGGGGCGGGGAGGAAACAGGTGTCTGTTTTAATCATTTTTCATCTTATAGAGAAGATCCATAGACTCTCATATGTCTCCTCTCTCAGTGGCTGTCTCATGGGATGCTCTTTGCTCCTATGCAGTTGCTCAGAAGGTGACTGTCCATGTCCCTGAGGTCCGGCCACGTCTTTTAAGATGAATTCCAATTACAGCACACGGCAGAACCCATACTTTGAAAAACCATCTTTCTACTCCTGACCTCAGAACATTATAAAATCTCTTCTCCTTCTCAACATTTTGGAGCAGAAAAAACAACAACATTTTGGGGTGTTCCTGAAGGTGCATTTTGTATATTTAGCAGAGGCTATATTGTCCTCAACCCTTCCCAATCACCTCCTGCACTATTGCTAAGCTCTACTAACCACCTCAATGTGATACAGTATCAAAAAAATGGAAAGAAACTCCACTTTATTCATATAGATTTTCTAACATTGAAGTATTTCTAGGGAGGCAAATTTGTTACCCTAAACGAAAGTGTCTCTGTGGCAGCAGGATTATTTTGTGTTTAAGAAACAAGAGACTCAGGAAGATATTTTGACCTTCCCCCAAACTGACTGAAAGAATTTTAGACAGAAGGCCTTTTCTGGGAAAAACTATTACTATAGATAACCACAATATAACATGAACTAGGTGAGGTGGACAAGAAGAAATCTGGCAAAGCCCATTTGACTAAAGTCCTCTCTGCGGCACTTTGTCTCTAGATGGACCAGCAAACATTTGTGTACTAAACATTATCTTTTTATCACCCTGTGAATTGTCTTTCTTCCCTTTAAATTTGCAGATGCCTACCTTCTTCTCCTTAGTCCAGAATAACATATTTACCTCACTTACCTTACTCTCTTTGGAATTTTCATGCTTATATGAATTACCCATGGATACATACTAAACACTGAGACTTTTTTCTGTTAAAAATTTTAAATTTTTAAAAATTTAAAAATGTCTATGCCAATTTAATTCTTAGCCTGGCCAGAGGAAGCTATAAGGGTAGAGAAAAATTTCTTCCTTCACTACATATTTTTTTCATTCTTGCAAATTTCTAATATTCTTGTAATTTACTATATTTTGTAACAATATTTTCATAAGTGGAAGAAAATTTTAACATGTTATTTATTGTTTATATATTTGTATTAAGAGTGTCTGGTTTGGTTTTTTATTATGTTTTACCTTTTAATATCAAAATTAAGTCACATTTATTAAAAATATTGTCTGCATGATCTAAACTAAAAAAATAGTTCATGTGATCATTCAAACCATATTTATAAATCTAATTTGTGCAATACAGAAACAATTTTATTCTACATTACAATCAACTTTTAGAAAAAAAGTGTATCAAAGAATAGGAAATATATTTTTATTCATTTTGTGGCTATCATAGTTCTACAATTCTGTTCTTCTTAAGTCCTGCCATTACTTTTATTTGTCTATTAAATTTCCATATAGCTTCTAAAGTCAACTTCTTCTAGATTAAAAAGTGTTTTAAATGAATTACCAAAATTGTGTCACCATCAAAGATAGTGTTTTTTCTTAGCTTTCTATGATGCTGGAAGCAAGGAATTGTACAAGGGCTTAGAAACCAAGGGACTGAATTGGGACCCCTTCCTATGGTTGTCATAGAATGCGAGAGTGATATCCCTGACTTGGGCCCTGGAAATGTTGCTTTACCACCTGCTGACATGAAAATTGAAGATTTCATTAGCTTCCAGACTATGAATTGAGAAGGGTGACAAAACAGAGACCTTAACCAAGACAGGAATCAGGAGGGCCTGTAGTTGGAGCTCGTTCACTCTATGTCCACCACAAAAGCCCTTCAGGAGTCACTATGGTTATAGCAGCCCCTACTCTTAACTTCTTCTTCCCCTCTATAAGACAACTTTCTCCTTTTTCTCTGTTAGGGCTAGTGCTAGGCAGAAAGCCCATGTATGTTCATCTTGGATGGATGTTTGCTGCTCTGTCTTGAGTTGAGTTTAGCAACATTCATCTGTTTAACTGCAGTTCTGAGAATTGAGACATAAGATATGCACAGGCCCCACTTCCTCAACGTCTTCCTGACTCCATTTTAAGCGACTCTCTTAATAATGCTTAGTCCATTTTATTTTCTGTTGTCATTTCCCCCTTTTTTATTGATATCTTTCAGTGTAAACAGCATTGATGATCAACCTTTTAGTTTTATTCTCCCATTGCAATGCCAGAGTGGCCAATAGCCTACCTCAGTTCCATCATGTCCCTCAGAGGGGGAAGTCCAAAGGTTGGTCAATATCTATCACGTTCAACAAACGCAATGTGTGAGAATCTTAAGGCCACATTTGAGTAACAAGTAGGTTTGAAGAATTACGGTTCTTGGCATCAGGTAAAGTTTCATTTTTCATTGACAGAGGATAGGCCCGAAGAGTGGTTTCAAGACTTTAAGTGCCCATGATTTTGACATTTTGCGTGCCAGAACAGTACTGAGAAATACATAGCGTGAGTTACTTGTAAATGATAAATAGTGGACAAATTAATTTAGTAATTAACAGTATAATATGTAAACCTGAACACAAGTGGCTTCCAGGTCCTGAAGGAAGCCATCTAAAAAATCAGATATTTTTCAAGTTAAGCCATTCTGGGGTAAAGCTCAAACATCCCCTTGAAGATGTTGCTAATTTAAGTAACTTCCTTATGGGCCCCTGATTTCACTTGCTGTGAAGTGTTAACTCAGGGACAGCACGAGGCATTAGCTATGGCATAAACTCCTCCTTGGCCTATCAGCAAAGGAGCTAAAGGAATTCTGTTATCAAGAACCACCCAAGCCCGGGAACTAAAAATCTTTCTTTGGTTGGCTCTTGCTTTGCTATAGTGTCCAGCAATTTCCTCTAAGTTTTTTGATAAGTTTCTACTTATTTATTCATTCATTGCAATGCCTGCCCAAAGAAAATTTTTTTTTCTAAATCTGGCACATTCACAGGGTTGATCCTGCCAGGCATCGAATACACTGGAGTATGTGTGCAACCAGCTGCACATTTTGACCTATGAATAGGTTTAAAATAGATGTCTAATACTGAGTTATCTTTCCAAGCAGAAATCAAAAGAAAAAAGAAAGGCAAACAATAACTATTACACTGCGTGTGTGGTTGCTCATATTATTTGGGAAATAAGAAAGATTTAAAGTAAGAAGAAAAGGAATACTGAAGGTGTAGATTATATAGCCTTGGTCTGGAAACTTGGGTTAGCTGTCTCAGCAGACGCCATCTGCCTTACTTCCTAGTAATTTTTAATTTCAAATCCTCTGTTGTCGCACATGGATTTGTTTTAAGACATCTTGATAGGGTCCTTTCCATCTTGGTAGAAAGAGTCATTCTGGAGATGTCTTTCTCAGTACATATATAATTTCCTGCTTGTAAATTGTGGTGTTTAATTTCTTTCTCTCCTTTGCGTAACTGGATATCGAAAGCAGAAAAAGCTAAACACATAGGCTGACTGACCTGGTAAGGCTGCTGGGGACCCTGAGAGCAGGTACCAGGACAATTCTCCCAAGCAGGTTCCATAAGTCAGTATTTGTTCCTTCACGTTGTCTGATCACCTCTGAGACTATGCATGTCTTTCTCAAACATGACATTACAGTCAAAACCTTGGTAATATCACCAATAATTCCAGTTATGTCCTCTTATAAGGAGAACAGATCCTTATTGAATTACATTGGCATGAAAATAAGAATACTCAGGCATTAAATGTTTCCCTATTCTGGAGATATCAGGTAGGGAAAAAAGATAAATGTTTTAATTGGCTTACAACAGTATAATTTACCACATTGCTTTAAGTCATGGGTACTATAAGAGAAACAAGTTTCCTTATATCTGGAAATCAAAAGATTAAAAATCACTGATATTCAAAACAAAAGGTCATAGAAATTATGATTGTCCTCATCAGTTCTTTTAATCTTATGTAATTAATTTTAAAAAATCTTCATCTTTTGGTAACAGTCTTCAGAAGCTCTCATTGCTACAAATTTCTTTTATTCGTGCTTTTTAAAAAAATTTATTGGGGTGACAATTGATAGTAAAATTACATAGACTTCAGGTGTACAATTCTGTATTACATCATCTATAAATCTAAATCCCATTGTGTGTTCACCACCCAGAGTCAGTTCTCCTTCCATCACCATATATTTGATCCCCTTTACCCTCATCTCCCACCCCCACCCCTCTTACCCTTTGGTAAACACTAAACTATTGTTTGTCTATGGGTTTTTATTTCTCATTTGTTTGTCTTGTTCTTTTTTGTTTTTGGTTTATATACAACATATCAGTGAAATCATATGGTTCTCTGCTTTTTCTGCCTGACTTATTTCGCTTAGCATTATACTCTCAAGATCCATCCATGTTGTCACAAATGGTCCTATTTCATCTTTTCTTACCGCCGAATAGTATTCCATTGTGTATATATACCACAACTTCTTTATCCATTCATCTATCGAAGGGCATTTTGGTTGTTTCCATGTCTTGGCCACCGTAAACAAAGCTGCAATGAACATTGGAGCACATGTGTCTTTATCTCTAAATGTTTTCAGATCTTTTGGGTAGATACCTAGGAGAGGGATTGCTGGGTCATATGGTAATTCTATTCGTAATTTTTTGAGGAACCTCCACACTGCCTTCCATAACGGCTGCACCAGTCTGCATTCCCACCAACAGTGTATGAGAGTTCCTTTTTCTCCACAGCCTCTCCAACACTTGTTACTATTTGTCTTGTTCATGATAGCCTTTCTGACTCGGGTGAGGTGATATCTCATTGTGGTTTTGATTTGCATTTCTCTGATGATTAGTGATGTTGAGCATTTTTTCATATGTGTATTTGCCATTTGTATGTCCTCTTTGGAGAAATGTCTCTTCAGGTCGTCTGCCCATTTTTCAATTGGGTTGTTTGTTTTTTTGTTGTTGAGTTGCATGAGTGCCTTGTATATTTTGGATATTAGGTCCTTATTGGAGGCACTGTTTGCAAAAATCTTCTCCCATTCAGTTGGTTGCTTCTTTATTTTGTCGATGGTTTCTTTTGCTGTGCAGAAGCTTTTAAGTTTTATATAGTCCCATTCGTTTATTTCAGTTTTACTTCCATTGCCTTTGGAGTCAAATTCATAAAATGCTCTTTGAACCCAAGGTCCATAAGTTTAGTACCTATGTTTTCTTCTATGCAGTTTATAGTGTCAGGTCTTATGCTTAAGTCTTTAATCCATTTTGAATTAATTTTGGTACATGGTGACAGATAGCAGTCCAGTTTCATTCTTTTGCATGTGGCTATCCAATTCTCCCAGCACCATTTGTTGAAGAGGCTGTCTTTTCTTCCATTGTATGTTTTTTGCTTCTGTGTCAAAAATTATATGTCCATATTTATGTGGTTTTATTTCTGTGTTCTCAATTCTATTCCATTGGTCTAAGTGTCTGTTTTTTTGCCAATGCCATGCTGTTTTGATTATTGTAGCCCTGTAGTACAAGCTAAAGTCAGGGTGTGTGATACCTCCAGCATTGTTCTTTTTTCTTAAGATTGCTTTGGCTATTCAGGGTCTTTTGTGCTTCCAAACAAATCTAATGGTTTTTTGTTCTATTTCTTTAAAATATGCCATTGGGATTTTGATGGGATTGTATTGAATCTGCATATTGCTTTGGGTAATATGGCCATTTTAACTATGTTGATTCTTCCAATCCATGAGCACGGATGTCTTTCCATTTCTTTGTGTCTTCTTCAATTTCTTTTAAAAATGTCTTGTAGTTTTCAGCATATAGGTCTTTCACATCCTTGGTTAAGTTTATTCCTAGGTATTTTATTCTTTTTGCTGCAATTGCAAAAGGAATTGTTTTTTGTATTTTTTTTCTGAGATTTCATTGTTAGTATATAGGAATGCAATGGACTTTTTTACGTTGATTTTGTAGCCGGCAACTTTACTGTATTTGTTGATTCGTTGAAATGTTTCTAATAGCTTTTTGGTGGAGTCTTTAGGGTTTTCTATATATAACATCATGTCATCTGCAAAGAGTGACAATTTAACTTCTTCATTCCCAATTTGGATGCCTTTTATTTCTTTCTCTGATTAGGAGATGATCTAGATAGTTAATAAATCCATCATTTCCCTTAACTTAGTGAAACTAAAGTTTCAAGTTCCCAAAAGAGTTAGGAAAACTATTTTTAAGTACTTGTACCACACAGTATAATTAATTTACTGTTGAAAAGATTTACCAAAAAGACTTCTATTTGATTTACGTCCATTTAGTTCATTAATCCTTAACAATTACACTTAGATTTCTACATGATTGTCTCACGTAGAAAACTACATGAGACATCAAAGTTAATTATTACTGCAGACTTATTTTTCTGCTGACAAATTTTGTAACAGAGATAATATTAATTTATTTTTGTAAACCCAAGTAAATAAAAATATGACATTTAAAACAAATATTTAATGTAAATTTATATTATATCTACTCTTATCGAAAAACATGTTTATTTAATCAAACCCAATACCAACCCACATTAATATCAACTACTTTCTCGGATTATGTGGTCCTGAAAAGCATCTAGGTTCGTTTCTGTTATATTCTTTAACTTACATTAAGTGCTTAATTCCTTTAAGTCCCTTAAATGGAGCTCTTTTTCTGTGTGTGATTGTTTTTTTGTTTGTTTTTTATTAGTTTCAGGTGCACAAGACAAAGTAATACTTACACGTTTATCATTTCTGTCCCTCACACTGCGTCAACCCCCCTCCCCCATCCTCTATTGCTCTGACATCGCACAGAACCATTACATTTCCACTGTCTCTATTCCAAATGCTGTACTCCGCTTCTTGTAAATATATACAGATATATATATATATATATATATATATATATATATATATATATATATATATATATTTGTAGTTGACATTCATTATTGTTCAGCTTCAGCTTCAGGTGTACAGTGCAGTGATCAGGCATCTACATCATCCCTGAGGTGGTCTCCCTAATGAGACAAGTGTCTAAATGGAGCTCTTTTATAAATGATTTATAACATCATGTCATACAGAAAACATACAGACAAACAAACACAAAACAGATCACAATCAGAGATCACAAACATAAACAGAGTTCCTAATATTTGTAGAGAAAGCACTTAAGATTTTTTATGTACCCAGTTTCCAAGAAATCATTTGCACTTTTAGGAATGGTTCTTCCAATCTGTGCACACAGAATATCTTTCCATTTTTCTGTGTTTTCTTAAAGTTCTTTTAATGATTTTTGTAGTTTTCAATGTATAGGTCTTTTACATCCTTGTTAAGTTTATTCCCAGATACTTTATTCTTTTTTTTTTGCAACTGCAGAAATATTTTTTTTCAATTATTTTTCTGAGATTGCATTATTGCTGTATAGAATTGCAATTGATTTTTGTACATTGATTTTGTATCCTGCAATTTAACTGTATTTGTTTATTGTTTCGAATAGTTTTTTTTAGAGCTTCTTTAGGGTTTTCTGTTTAAGGAGGACTCATGTCGTCTGCAAAAAATGACAATTTGACTTCTTCATTCCCAAATTGGATGCCTTTTAATTCTTTCTCTTGCCCACTTGAATAACTGGTGAGTGAGAAATTCTTGTTCTATTCCTGAACTTAGAGGATAAGTTTTCATTTTTTCACCATCAAAGTATGATATTAGCTGAAGGTTTTTCTTATGTGGCTTTTATTATGTTGATATACCTTCTTTCTATACCCATTTCATTGTTGCCTATAATAAATGAATGCTATATCTTGTCAAATGCTTTTTCTACATCTATTGATATGATCATATGATTTTTATCCTTTATTTTGTTTATGTGACCTATCACCTTGATCGATTTGCATATGTTGAACCATCCTTGCACCACGGAAGGAGCCACACTTGATTGTGATGTATAATCTCTTTAATATATTGTTGTATTCGAATTGCTAGTATTTTGTTTAGGATTTTTGCATCTGTACATATCAGAAATATTGGTTTGTAATTTTCTTTTTTTGTTGTAGTACTTATGAGGTTTTGGTATCAGGGTAATTTTGGCTTCATAAAATGAGTTAGTAAGTATTGCCCCTTCATCAATTTTTTCGAAGAGTTTGAAAAGGACAGGTATTAAATCATCTTTGAATATTTGGTAGAATTCACTAGTGAAACCATCAGGTCCTGGAATTTTGCTTTTGGGAAGGTTTTGAATGATTGTTTCAATTTCCTTACTGTTGATTGCTCTATTTAGATTTTCCAGTTTTCCGTGATTCAGTCTAGGGAGGTTATACTCATTTATTTCCAAGAACTTGTCCATTACTTCTAGGTTAGTGATTTGGTAGCATGTAGTCTTTAATAGTATTCTCGTATGATCCTTTGTATTTCTGTGGTGTGCATCGTAACTTCTTTCATTTTTGTTCTGTTTATTTGTGTCTTTTCTCTGGTTTTCTTAGTGAGTCTAGCCAGGAGTTTGTCAATGTTATTAATTTTTTCAAGGAACCAGATCTTTTTTGCATTAATTTTTTCTATTGCCATTTTGTTTTCTATTTCACTTAATTGTGGTTTAATTTTTATTTTTTTCCTTCCTTTCATGGCTTTGGGCTTTATTTGTTCTTCTTTTTCTAGTATTTTAAGATGTAATGTTAGGTGGTTTATTTGTGATTTTTGTTTTGTCTTGTGATAGGCCTGTAATAATATAAACTTGCCTCTAATTACCACTTTTGCTGTATTGCCGAAGTTTTGATAGGCTGTATTTTCATTCTCATTTGTTTGTATGTCTCTTTTGGTGTGTCCTATTATATATTCTTTGATCCAGTGGTTCTCTAGTAGCATGTTGCTAAATCTCTACATATTTGTGGTTTTTCCTGCTTTTTAACACTTGATCTCCAATTTCAAAGCATTTTTGTCAACGAATGTGCTTGGTATGATTTCAATGTTCTTAAATCGTTGCGGCTTCTTTTGTGTTCCAACAAATGTTCTATCCTTGAGTATGCGAGTGTGTTCTATGTGCACTACAGAGGAGCTGGTGTTCTGGGATGAATGTGGTTGTAAATGTTGATTGTGTCCGATTGGTCTAAAGTGCCATTTAAGGCCAATATGTCCTTATTGATTTTCTGTTTCGATCATCTATCCATAGTTGTGAAAGGGGTATTTAAGTTCCCTACTTTAATTGTGTTTTTGTCAGTTTCTCCCTTTAGCTCTGTTAGCAGTTGCTTTCTTTGTGCTGATTACCATATTATTGATGATATTCACTGTTTTCTCCCTTACATCTCCGTCACAATTTTGTAACTCCCAATTTATACTTCTTCATCCCTACACTTTTTTGACCGTGTCCCCAACCACCCTCCCATCTATGACTCCAAAATCTAACAACTGATCTGACACCATACATAGTTATTACAATATTATTGAATGTATTCCTTATGCTATACATGCTACCCCATGATTACTTTATAACAACCAATTAGTATTTCTTAACTCCTTCCACTTTTTTACCTACACCCAAATGCCCACTCTAGTAGAGAATTCTCTCTCTTTTTTTTTTTAAATTTATTGGGGTGACAATTGTTTGTAAAATTACATAGATTTCAGGTGTACAATTCTGTATTACATCATCTATAAATCCCATTGTGTGTTCACCACCCAGAGTCAGTTCTCCTTCCATCACCATATATTTGATCCCCTTTATCCTCATCTCCCACCCCCCACCCCCCTTACACTCTGATAACCACTAAACTATTGTCTGCGTCTATGGGTTTCTGTTTCTCATTTGTTTATCTTGTTGAGTATTCTCTTTTTATCAAACCAACTGTTGTTATATTATAAATCCTTTTTGAGGTCAATGGGTGGGCTTCTCTAGCCAGTTTTCCTAAGTTATCAGTTGTGCAAATATCTCTAAAGAGCATGACAGAGGTTGGAGCTGCTGGTTTCTTTAAGGGCAGCATTGCTTACAGAAGTGTCAGCATGTGATTTTCCCTACCTTCCAGAGAGTCAAGTTTTAGAATTCCCAGGGATCTTAATGGCTAAAGCAGCATGTAAGGTATAGCATCCTATAACTCCTGAACATGTGGACAATTTTTCATTTCTTCTAGAACCAGGATGCCATGTTGGCTCCACAACATTCCCAAATCATGCGCTATTCAAAAAGATTATCTACTGTCAGTATAAAGTTGGCAGTGTTCCTCTTGGCAAAAAGTACAAACCCAGATAAGGGCATACAATTCAGCCTGTTGGGCTGAATTAGCTAAAGATAAAGATACTGTTTCAATTATATCAAAGGCTGTTGATAATAAATATTCAGCACATTATTTGCCAGTTTAATTTTTAAAATAAGAACCATCACAAAACCATGAGAAATCAGCATTCCCCAGAGGAGTTCCCTACAGAAAATCATGAGGGGTCAGGAAGTCATCCATCAATGTTAGGCAGTTTTGAGGAGTTCATAGATATTGAAAGGATAAATATAACTGGGTTAGGGTTTTAATGACATGAATGTTATGTGAGGAGCAGTTAACAAAAGGATTTCTTAGAAAGTGAGGCAACTGACTGAAAAATGTTGGGTGTGATGAGAATTCAGTAGGGCTTCTACTAGGTAGAGCACAAAGATGGCTAAAAGGAATCCCACAAAAATAAATCTCCTCAGTGGCTTTAAGGAAAAAGAGCAGAGGCAGTAATGACTCTAAGGGAAGGGGGTATCCGATGCTTCAGGATCCGGTTACTGACTATAATACCCTATGGGTCTATGGTTTTCCACATGTTTTTGATGGAGAACAGAGAGGGTGACTTTTCCTTTTCATATACACAAATGAAAAATAAAACAATCTGTTAATTGTAATGCCTAAAATAGGTGGGTTTATTAATCGCTCCTTTAAGTTTTTAAAGGCAATGCTTATCTGTTCTTCCCACAAAGTTGGGTCAGGGTTGTTGTGCTTTAGAAGTATACAGCTTTTGCTTGAAGAGCGAGAGTTGGTTTCCAATTATGACAATAACCCACTGAGAAAACCTCTCAACTCATGCTTAGTTTTGAGTTGTGGGAAACTTGGGACACCATGAAGCTTTCTGGATTTAGGTGAAACCCTCGTTTGGATATCAGATGTCCTAAATGTCAAACCGGGGTTGCCGTAAATGGCACTTTTCTTTGGAGACTATGTTCTTTTAAGGCCAAAACTTTTAGCAGGTGGATGCTGTCTTCCTGTGAGAAGAGCAAGGAAGCAGGTCATCCACATATTGCAACAAAGTAGAACTCCTAGAGAAATGTATACCATCTAGATCAGCCTTCAGAATTTGTGAGAAACAGAAAATGCTGTCAGTAAGACCCTGAGGCATTAATGTCCAGGTAACTTGTTTTCCTTCCCACATGAAGGCAACAAGGTGTTGACTAGGTTCATTGGCTAGAATACTGAAGAAAGGATTGCAAAAATCAATTAAACTAGAAAATTTACTTTCAGTTGGGAAGGATGCTAATAGTATGTGAGGGCCAGAAATATAGGATTCTGAAAGACAACAATCTTGTTTATTGCTCAGAAGTCCTGGACAATCTCAACTCCCATCCCTTGGGTTTTCTCACAGGAAAAGTGGGAGTGTTACAGGGTCCAGTGCAAGGGAATGAGGTCCTGAGTTTTGGAATCTATTGTGGGCTTTATACCTTGAAAGACCCCTTATGAGCTATTGATACTGGCATGAGGGTTTAAGGAATGTATTTGAATCTTGATAGGAGGTACACTGTGGATTACGCCAATATCAGCTGAAGATTTTGCCCAGAAAGAGAATGACAGGTGATTCAATAGGGATAAATGACTTATGCTCCCACATTTACCTATATTGTCATCAGAAATAGAGCAAATGAAATATGCTACAAGTTCATTTAATTTACCTGCTTTGCTGTTGTGATGGCTACTGTCAAATTCTAGACAGACTTTCCCCTTTTGGGAGAAAGAAATTCCAACATGATGTTGTTCTAAGAAGCCTCAGCTTAATAAATGTGTAGGGACAGAGAACTAAGGAGAAAAGGGTGAGTAACTCTTAAACAGCCTAAACCAAAAGAACAGTTTCAGAGACAGGTCTCATTGAGGGTCATTTGGGGACCCCACTATTGGAACTGTTTAGTACACTGAGGCAGGGCTGCTTTGTAGCTTGGGGTTGAACACCAAAAGCATAGGTTAGGCATCAGGTAGAACAGGGAGAAATTCATTCCCAATTTGGAGAAAAGTTGTGTCAGGCTGTTGTGTCAAATCTAGTACTCGCAGACAAACAGGGCCGTTAGCAGAAAAGTATAAAGCCTCTGACACATTGGATAGAGTCAGAAGAGCTTCAAAACACAGAGAGTGGAAGTTGAAATCTAGGAGAAAACTTAGCCTTAGAACTCCTGGGCCAGTGAGAAAAACAGCAAGCTCAAAGGCTGTGTGGGTGCCACACCTGTTCACCTACCATCCTTGGTGTTCTCGGGGGTCTTCTCTGGACTCTTGTACAGGCCACCAAGAATGTTGACCTTAAACAAAAAGTCAACTAGATATTTCTCCAACAAATGGTTCATTTTTGAAAAGAGACAATTGTGATCTGGAACATGCACCCGGGGCGAGACAGGGGCAAAAGAAGAGGAAGTTCCTTTAGAGAAGGACAGAGGGCGTTAGGAGTGTGGTTATAACCAGAGATCTTCCTGGGGGACTTGGAGAGGGACATAGACATGAGACTCGTCCTTCAGGTCCTGTCAATACAATCTTGGTTGACGACTTCTTTACTAATTTTCTCACACATTTAAACTACTGTCCTAATTATAAGGGTGACAAAAAAAAAAAAAAAAACAACAAAAACCCCAGCCATTTCTTTATATATTTAATGGCAAAGGCAATTAGAGAAAAGAAAATTATTTATTGTACATACATGTGTTCATGACTCATGCAATTATTGTAAAGTAGCTTCCTTAGTATTTTTCATCCTCTGTGTTCCCTCAGGTCTTTCTGTGTGGGAGGTTCTGAAAAGACTAAACCACATGCCTTGCACTCTTGATCAGAGATGTGACTTAGACTCTGCCCCTCAGATGCATTCCTGAGGGGTGGTTGTCAGAACAGAGTGAGGGGAGGGGACATGCATGACCACAGGTGCTCAGTTTGCTGGTTGTGGGTCCTGGACTGGCAACACATTCTGGTGGACACGGCTTTCTGATTCTCCAGATTGCTTTTGCCATGGCAATAGCTTTTCTGCTCACAGAAAACACTAGGGGGTTTGAAGGATTAGAACTGAGTTTTCAAAACCCATTCATGTGGCCTTTCTCAACATTTGTGATGTTCCTAATCCATTATAATAAACACCTTTCTGCTGGAATCAGCCATCATGTCTGTTCTTATATCCAACTGAGTCAATCACAGAACACATGCAAGTAACAAATCAATCTTAGATGTAATCCATACCCCTGGGCTATGCCTTAACTGCCATTGCTGATGTCATGATATCTGTTCATTAGGCTCACTGGGAAAGCTTTGAAAAGTGACTTCTCAGCATGTTTAGGCTGCTATAGCAAAAATACCTTATACTGGGCAGGATGTAAACAACATAAATACATATCTCACAATTCTAGAGGCTGTGGATTCCAAACTCAAGTTGCTGGCAGATTTGGTGTCAGGTGATGGCTCACATTCTGGTCATAGATAGTTTTCTCGCTGTGTCCTCACACGATAGAAGTATTCAGGGAGCTCTGTGGGTCTCTTTACAAGGCATTGATCCCAATCAATGGTGACCTCATCACCACAAAAGCATCTTACCTTGCAATATAATCATAACTGGATTAGGACGTCAACATTCAAATGGGGGACAAATAATCAAACCATAGCAGTAACTGCCTGACGTCGATGTGTCATCTGATTATTGAGAACCTTCTGCTCAGCAATGACCCTTTGCTTAACTTTCACTTGGGAAGCCATTGTCCTCAATCTTGGCCCATTTTCAAAGGTCCAATCATAGTGTTTCCCCAAATAACCTTGTCTCCAACCTTTCAGCCTTGTTTCTTCTAAAGTCTGGTAATTTCTTAAATCCAGGAGTCTATATCATTGAATTCACTATTTTTCATTTCAAAGTGATCATCAGCTATAACCTTTGAATTTTACATACTGTTTTGACTCCTGTTCTTTGAAAGCACTTGGGTATGAAAATGATGTGACATCAGTGCAGTGTAAGTTTCTGGCAAATCTCAGGCATAAATTTGTTCCCACTTCCACAAATAATTCGTAAACATAAGGAAACACCTGAATTAATCTGCAATTTAAAGCTCTCAGTTCTTTTGTGTTTTTTTCATTCCTAGGCACCTGACTAGTGAATATTTTATCCTTGGTAAAAATTTTTCTAAGTTTCTAAGTTTCTACCTAGAAAATGAAGACATGGAATAATCTGTACCCTAATGGTTGATGCAGTGTGGCTTTGTGTTTAATTCATCAGGACATAGGTTGACTTGTTTCAGTCTTGGTCAGTTTTGGCTAAATAACACCTGTTAAATTGTTTCCATGTTTTCCAAGTTTGTTCAGTACCAATTATCTCTAAAACATGAGAAATGATTGCCTAAAGAAAGTCTAAAATTTTTAACGTATTGAGTATGCATTTCTAAAGTGTAATTTTGTCTTTTGATTTCTCAAACAGCTAGCGTAGCCCCTCAGTCAGTATTTTAGAGATATTGCAACAATTAATAAACAAATGCTGAAGAGATTTTAAAATAGACTATTAAATAAATCTGAGCAAACTTCATACTGGCCCCTCTGTGACATTCTGATATATTTCCTCTAAGTTGATGGTGTCCCTTATACACTATTTGAGGTATTATCCATGAATTAATTTTTCAGCCATTCTGTCTATTTTGTGCTTGGTTATTAGAAGTTTCATTTAGTTGTTATTTTCTCTATACATCAAAAGACGTATGACCTATGTCATGAGAGCTCGAGCAGATTTCACCATAAAATTAAAAAAAAAAAAAATCAGTTAAGTAACATCTCATACCTGGAACTCATAACATGATTGTGGACCTAGAGATGATGAAACTTCCATAGGCTCTAAGAATTTTTTTTTTTGCAGTAGGAAAAATATCTTCATTTATACTCTTTGGACCTCCACTTAGAAAACTCATTTTCAAGTAAGCACAGCAGTTGGTGGGTGATTTAGACAGAAAGATTATAAAGAAAATGCCTCAAGCCACATAAGGTACTATATCAGGTCTTGGATACCAGGTTTTTATGGGGAGTAGTTGGGGTTATACTAACCCATGAACTCATAAAGTAATTACATTAGTTATCCATAAATATGTATCCACATGTATGTATCATATATATATATAACATATATATACACATTCAGATGTATAATTTTAGCAATGAAATTATGGTGTAATAATTTTCAATAAATTTATGATCTATGAAATTATTGTTATTAATGCAAGTACTGCCATATATGGATAATGTGAGATGTTTACATAAATGATGTAAATTGCATTCTTTTTATTCAAATATTAAAATCTTTTATGGTTTCCCATCTTTTTATAAATGGATTCCTAAGTATTATTTTGTGCCAAAAGTTTTGGTGAAATCTGTCTATCTTTATATACAGATGTATAAATATTGTATTAGTCAGTTTTTATGCAATAATGGTTTGTAAGGAACCACTCAAATATTTCATAGTTTATAATACAAAGAATTCATTTCTGTATTCACAAATGTTTGTGTTAACAATGGTGGAGGATCCAGGCAGTGCTCAGCTGTGTGGTTCTTCTGCAGGCATATGAGTTGGTCTCCACTATGGATGGTTTCCTTTGAGGCAAAGACTGAAGGTTTGAACCCAAGGCACATCAATCTCAGGGCAAAATGCAGGAAAGAACAAAATCCCCCAAAATAAACTGCACAAGTAAGTTTAAGTCCAATTATTTCTAATACAATTAGATATCATTTTGATTCATTCTTAGATCTTTGTAATTCTTCAAGTCTCTAAAAATGATGTCTTTGTTCAATTTTTGATATATTTCATCCTGCCATTTACAAATATTATACTTTTTCTATACTTATACTCTTGAAATAAGTTAATTTTGTTTTAATTTGAAAATAATGTTGGATGTGTTTTTAACATGTGGATTTCAATAGAGTTTCTTAAATGGAAAAGGAGAAAAAAGGCCTATTTAACTGAAGTAAGTGTCCTCTAAAACAGAGCATCTTAAGCCTTATCCATATCTGCTGATATCGTGTTGAAATGAAGACCCTTCAAGAAGGTGTAAGGTGGAACCTGTTGTTTTGCATTTGTAATAAACTCCCATGGTATTAGTGATGCTCTGGCACCAAGGAAAATTTTGAACAGCAAAATTGTTTCATTTTAAGACAAAGAATGCTCCATCCACATTTAAGTTTTGATTTTTTGATCAAAAAAGACTTCCATTCTTTGTCAAATTATTTCTATATATGTGAAATATTTCCCTCATTTTTCTATTTTCTCATTTAACAAAGAGTCCTTATTATGAATGATAATGATGGTTGAAAGCAAAGGCAAGTGTATTGTAACTGGCATAATTCTGAGACATGTAAAAGGAATGATCATCCAGGCTGTCTGCTGTCAGTTCCCCACCATCACTCTCCCTTGTTGAAGCACATTTCTCAGAACCCCTTTGCTCTCTATGATTTTCCATAGATTTGCTCAGTGAGGAAGTCAGAAGAGGAGGATTCAATACTATCCATCAGGTCCTGCAGGCAGAGAGGAGGACTGGAGAATCACTGGTGAGCTGAGAGCATCAGCACCTCCACTCCTGGGCCTCCCCTACAGGTCTGGGGACAACGTGGTTAGACAGCCTCTATCTCCCAAGGCATATGTTCTCTGGCTTCTGGGGTAGCACCAGGAAATACCCTGTTCCCACTATCTGCTTCCCCTGTTATTAATTTACAAGGCCAATGAAACAATGTACTTTAGAAATTAATTCCCTATAATAAGCAATTCCAGCTTGGAATACCCACTGTGGCTTCTCTTTCACTTTATGAACTCTGACTGATAACATAGCCGGGACAGGTCATGTGTGATGATCTCCGTTCTTTATGAAGTCAGGAGAGGCATTGTATGTGCTATGGAGGCTGAGGGGACACAAAGAGAGTTAGGGTGCAGAGGAGCCACTCTGGATACTTCTACCAAAACCTCCAGTCACCATCAAAGAGTGGTTGCATCTGAGAAATGCTCTCAGCTGATGGAGGCCCAAGAGGAGCAGCTGGGGCGGCCTGCTCTCAGCTGTCTGCTTCGTGGTTTATGTTCAGGCTCATAACACTGTGAGAGGGTAACTCTGATACTGTAGACAGTAATAAGTTGCCACATCTTCAGGCTGCAGGCTGCTGATGGTGAGAGTGAAATCTGTCCCAGATCCTTGGCCACTGAACCTCGAAGGGACACCAGTTTGCAAATTAGATGCTCCATAGATGAGGCGCTTAGGAGTTGTCCCTGGTTTCTGCTGAAACCAGTTTAAGTAACTGTTAATGCCCTGATTGGCCCGGCAATTGATTGTGACTGTGTCTCCCAGTGATGCAGACAGAGAGGATGGAGACTGGGTCATCTGGATATCACATCTGGCTCCTGAGAAGGGAAACATGAAAACAGACATCCATACTCTTAATGATGTTACCAGGTCTTATAACTACCCTGCAGTCTAAGTGGTACTGACCACACTGGCAGAGCAAATCCCCAGTTTTCCTTCCTTACCTGGGAGCCACAGCAGCAGGAGGCTGAGGAGCTGAGTCGGGACCCTCATGTCCATGCTACGTCCTGCCCGGGACTGATTCCTGCACAGGGTGTGACCACACTATTAATGTGTCCAGGGCTGTGGGTTGCACCCCAGTAACATGCAAATCAGCAGGGTTGGGGCAGGTTGGGCCCAGCTGCAGGGCTGACTGGTCTCAATAACACGGCACAGTCAGTGTCTACCAGGTGCCCCAGCCCCCAGGGCAGCACACATTTGCCTGCAAGAAATGCGTTTCTCCTCGGCAGTCACAGAATCATTCTGCCGTCCTATGAGTATAGTGTTCTTGCTCTGTTCACATTTCAGGACATGCTTCTCTTGCTATTTCTCCATCTAAAACAGGGGTCTGTCAAGTATGACATTAACCTAGTACTTGGAAATAGTTTTGCCAGCTCTTTACATTGGCACGTGAGCACCCTGTTGAAGACAGGAGGACTTACTTTTCGGTTGAATTCTTAAAACCTTTAATATGGTAAATTAACACTATTGGCAACTAGAGATGCAGTGAGGCATAAGAATAAAAACTGAAAGAAATCTGAATGTCATGATTTGTAAGGAAGTGCCCAGTGACTGAGTATCTGTCATTGGTAACCTGTCACCTCTAGCTTAGTGATCTATCTTTTCCATTTCCGGGTGCTCTGACACACCACTTGCATCTAGACCAGCCCCAGTCAGGGATTTCTCTCCTCCACAAATGACATGTGTCAGCCACCTTTCCTCTCTGCAGGCCTTTCCCATGCCCATGTTACATGTCCCTGAGCTCCTTGGGTTACTACCTGTGCCTCGCTCCCTTCTTAACCCAAGCTATTCTTTTCAGAAGCTGAAGGCTTCCTTAGACTAAATGCTTATGTATAACCCCAACACTACTGTGTTCCCAAAACCCGCATATTCCTCCATTAACAAAATCTCTTCCAGTTTCTAAGAGAATATACTTCTCAGTGGCTGGATGCAGGGTCTTGGGCACAAGCAGGGTGATGAGAAAAAAACACAGGAAGGTGAGGTTGGGAGGCTTGCACAGGGTATTAGAGCCCACATGGTATGGAAATCGCATCCATGTGTGATAGAGGGAGAACACAGCATGGAGCTAGAGTGGGGTGAAGACTAGTGTCCCCAAAAGCAATGGTGGCACTATTGATCCGGTACATGTGTTAATCAAGCAGAGGTACAAGAAGACGACATTCCCCTGGTAGGGGTACTCAGTGTAGGTGTCAGAGCACACGCATGGTGGGGAGGGCACCCATGCAGGAGTGCAAAGCTGGCAGTGGCCTGACAAGTGTATCAGACCAGAATAGGGTATGTGGGTGGAA
The DNA here is from genome assembly GCF_036562045.2 of Rhinolophus sinicus. Classification (NCBI taxonomy): domain Eukaryota; kingdom Metazoa; phylum Chordata; class Mammalia; order Chiroptera; family Rhinolophidae; genus Rhinolophus; species Rhinolophus sinicus. The sequence goes on along the minus strand of NC_133755.1, from coordinate 63,729,993 downwards.
GTATGGAGGACATTATGTGCAAGGGGATATAGTTGGCTGTTACAGCAGGAGATTGGTTTCATTAAGGAGGATTGATGATCATATAAGTCAAAGTATTAAGGTTCGGTAGAGAAAATATTCTCACTGTAAAAGAAAGTAGTTCCAGATACAGAAAACAAAACTTCTTGGATAAACTGGTTTGGGATTAAAATTGGAGATATGAGGATTATATATAGATTCGATATGAAAGTGTGTGTCGATATATAGATGATGGATAGATAGAGAAATAGATTTTCCCTTCCTTAGTAACTATGACATTCAAGTCCCAAGAAGCACCCACAGAGCCCAGATCTTGGTTTCTAAATACTATTTTCCACTAAAACAAAGCAGTAGTTCTTGGAGAAATGCCTCAGTCCAGGTCTAGAATAGAGAAAATACAAAAGAACTCTGGACAGTTTGGGCCAGAAAGTAAGAAGTGCTCAAGAATGACTTATTTCACTTGGCTTAATGTTCTCTAAGTCCATCTATATCATTGCAAACTGTTAGATTTCATTCTTCTTTATAGCTGAGTAATATTCCATTGTATAAATGTACCACAGTTTCTTAATCCAGTTGTCTACTGATGGGCATTTTGGTTGTTTCCAAGTTTTGGCTATTGTAAATAGCACTGCAATAAACATAGGGGTGCATATATTTTTTCGAATTAGCACTTTGAATTTCTCTGCATAAATACTTAAGAGAGGAATTGCTGGGTCGTAAGGTAGTTCCATTTTCAGTTTTTGAGATTCCTCCATACAGATTTCTATAGTGGCTGCACCAATCTGCAATCCCACCAGCAGTGCACAAGGGATACCTTTTCTCCACAACCTCGCCAGCAGGTTTTGTTTGATGACTTATTCATGACAGCCATTCTGACTGGAGTGAGGTGGTATCTCATTGTGGTTTTTATTTGCATTTCTGTGATGATTAGTGAGGTTGAGTATTTTTTCGTATGTCTGTTGACCATCTGAATGTCGTCTTTAGAGAAATGTGTCTTCATGTCCTCTGCTCATTTTTTAATTGCATTGTTTGTGTTTTTGGTTGAGCTGAATGAGTGTTTTATAAATTTTTGATGTTAACCCCTTATCAGACGTATCATTGACAATTATCTTCTCTCATTCAATAGGATGCCTTTTTGCTTTATTGATGGTTTCCTTTGCTGTGAAAAAAGTTTTTAGTTTGATGTAATCCCATATTTTAATTTTATTCTTTTGCTTCCTTTGCCCAAGGGGATATATCAATAAAAATATTACTCAGAGTAATGTCTACAAATTTACTCCCTATATTTTCTTCTACGAGTTTAATGGTTTCAGATCTTACATTTAAGACTATAATTTAATATATATATGTATGTATATATGTATATATATGTATGTATGTATATATATGTATATGTATCTATGTATATATATGTGTGTATATATATATATATATACATATATATAGTCACGGGATATGGAGCATAGCATAGGGAATAGAGTAAATGGAATTGTAATAGATATATATGATGTCAGAGGAGCAATATATTGGTAGTGGCGTTTATCACTTTTTGAGGGGTGAAATGTCTAACTATGGCATTGTTTTGTACACCTGAAACTAATATAAACTAAAGTAAAATAAAGCATTATAAAAAGGAATGATGAGGTAAAGAAAAGCCATTTGGAATGGGACTGTCACTGCCAAATCTGTGGAATTTTGAGTTTCAAAATCAATAATGATGGCAACTCATTGAAGGAAATATGAACCCATGATTTTATACTGATGCTTTGATGAGGAATACGATATTCGTAAAGAATTAAGGACTTTTCAAAAAAAATCTGATTAATTTCAAAGGTCAAAAGAACAGCTGTGCAGCAGAAATCTTGTAGACACCACCTTGATCCTGGAATTGAATTGGCATCATCAGTAATGGGGCGAATTGGAATATTGGACCATTTAATAGGATGCATTGAGTAGAGCAGACAATCACATTCAGATATCCCTGCCAAAGATGCATTATCTGAATCTGATCATGAGGGAAAATCAAACAAACCCAAATTGAGGGACATCTTACAAAATAACTGGTATTCATCTTCAAAAGTGATAAGGTCATTAAGTTCAAGCAAAGAATGATGAACTGTTCCAGGCTGAAGGAGACTAAAGGGATATAGACAAGTGAAGGCAACATGGGAATCTGGACTGGACCCTTTTGTTATAAAAGATAGTTGTGAGACATTTGTCAAAACTTGAAGTGTACCTGAGGACTAGATGGTTTAATATACTGATGCTGATTTTCTTATTTTACGGCTGTATTGGGTTATGTATGAGAATGTATTTTTTTGAAGGAATACATAATAAAGTGTTAGAGAGTAGGGCTACCAGGTCATCAGCTTACTCTCAAATGATTAACAGGTAGGAGGGAAAGTACTATGTGCTGTGCCTACAACATTTCTGTAAGTGTGAAGCTGTTTGAAATTTTATAAAAGAACAAAAAGCAGTTCTCGAGAGCGTATTGAAGGTATCAAAAAGCATTTTTAGTACCATTTTTATTATCATTATAGGGCCAAGTGATTTACTGCAGACACACAGGATAATTAATATCATGTTTCCTCAAAGGTGTGTCATGAGTACATCATTTTCCAAACCCATAGATCGCAATTTTACAGTAAAATAGCAGGGAATACCTTATTAAGTTGGGCTCCTCCATATTCTATCCCGTCTCGGGACTTGTGGCCTGACTTCAACAACATGAAAATTCTGGCTATCGATCCTAGACCTGATTGCTTCATCATAAATTGCTGGGGGTTTTTTATGGGTTTTTTTTTCCCCTCCAACTAAAGACAATGACCCTAAATTGGAGTCTCGATTAAGATACTGCAGAACTGGTGGGAGTGGCTGCAGACATGTTGTTTGCTTATTATCTGTCCCTTTGATTAAAATTAAAACTCTATGAGGTCAGAGTTTCTGTTTGACTCATTTAAAGTGCTCTATGCCTAGCAGAGTTCATGATGCTGTGATTTTGGTAATTCTATAAATATATATATTTTCATTTTGAGGAACAATAAAGGTGTGTTCTAGCTGCATGTGGGTGCTGAAGCTGTTGTACCTCTTACCCCCAGGAGGAGCTGTGACATCTTAGGTATTTTAGTGAAGGAGGAAACAAGACAACTGGAGCTCTAAGTTGATGGCCTATAACATCAGTGACAAAGGTGATTCCTAAGTATGTGGTGACACATTTTCTGAGATAGTGTTTTTGTAGGGGGAACTATCAAGTGTCTGGTTTGTTATTGGCGTATAAAAATACAACTGATTTCTGAATATTAATTTTATATCCTGCTACTTTACTGAATTTGTTTATCAGTTCTAATAGTTTTTTTGTAGAAAGTTCAGGTTGTTCTATATATAATACCATGTCATCTGCAAATAATGTAAGTTTTACTTCTTCCTTTCCCATTTGGATGCCTTTTATTTCTTTTTCATGTCTGATTACTGTAGTCAGGACCTCCTATACTATGTTGAATAAAAATAGACATGTCTTGCTCCTTATCTTAAGGATAATTCTACTGTTGAGTATGATGTTAGCTGTGGGTTTGTAATATATGACTTTTGTTTAGTTGAGGTATTTTCCCTCTATTCCCACTTTGCTGAGTTTTTATAATATGTGGATAAAAACTGGATTTTATTAAATGCTCTTTGTGTATCTATTGATATGATCATAGGATTTTTATGTTTCATTTTGGTTATGTGCTGTATCACATTAATTGGGTTGCAGATTTTGAACCAACTTTGCATCCCAGACATGAATCTCACTTGATCATGTTGTATGATCTTTTAAATATATTGCTGAATTCCATTTGCTAATATTTTGTTGAGGATATTTGCATCTATATTTATCAGGATTGTTGGCCTGTAATTTAATTTTTTCCTAAAATCTCTGTCTGGCTTTGGAATCAGGGTAATCCTAGCTTCGTAAACTGATCTTGGGAAATTTCCCTCTTCTTAAATGTTTTTGTAATAGTTGGAGATGGATAGGTATTAATTCTTCTTTGAATATTTGATAAAATTTACTTGTGAAGACTTCCAGTCCAGGATTTTTATTTTTTGGAAGTTTTTTAAATTCAAGTTTGTCGGTATTTTTTGGTCTGTTCAGATTTTCTATTTTTTCTTTAATTCAGTCTTGAATGATAGAGTTTTTCTAGGAATTCATACATTTCTTCCAGATTGTTCAATACGTTGGAATACACTTGTTCCTACCATTTTCTTAAAATGTTTTGTATTTCTGTGGTGTAATTGTTACTTTGCCTCTTTCATTTATTATTTTATTAATTTTGGTTCTCTCTCGTTTTTTCATGATGAGTTTGGTTAAAGGTTTAACCATTCTGTTTACCCTAACAAAGAAGCAGCTCTTATTTTGCCAATCGTTTGTATTTTTTTAGACTCTATTTAAATTATTTCCATGGTGATGGAAGGAGAACTGACTCTGGGTGATGAACACACAATGGGATTTATAGATGATGTAATACAGAATTGTACACCTGAAATCTATGTAATTTTACTAACAATTGTCACCCCAATAAATTTAATAAAATAAAATAAAATAAATTTTAAAAAGCAGTGTTTCCATCAGACCAGTAAAAAAAAAAAAAAAAAAAAAAAAATTATTTCCACTTTGATTTTTATTCTTTCCTCCCTCTACTCACTTTGGGCTTTGTTTGTTGTTCTTTGACTTGTTCCTTTAAGTGTAAAATTGGATTGTCGATTTGGAATTTTTCTTGTTTCTTCAGGTAGGCTTGTATTGCTATGAATTTCCCTTTTAGGACTGCTTTTGCTGTGTCCCATTGATTTTGGGGCATTGTGTTTTCATTTTCATTTGTCTCAGGTATCTTTTGATTCCTTTTTTAATTTTCTTGTTGACCCATTCATTATTTAGAAGCATATTATTATTTAGCCTCCATGTATTATATGTTTTCCCTTTGTTTTTTGTATTTGACTTCTAGTTTCATATCATTGTAATCAGAAAACACACTTAATATGACTAGAATATTCTTAAATCCATTGACACTTGTTTTGTGGCTTAACAGGTGGTCTATTTTGGAAAATGTTCGATGTGCACTTGAAAGGAATGTATATTCTTCTGCTTTGGGGTGAAATGCTCTAAATATATCAATTAAATCCATTTGGTCTGGTGCGTCATTTAATGCTGCTATTGCCTTGTGATTTTCTGTCTGGAAGATCTGTCCATTGATGTTAATGAGGTGTTAAAGTCACCTACTATGATTGTATTACTGTCACTTTCTCCCTTTTTTATTGATCAATATTTGCTTTATGTATTTTGGTGTTCCTATGTTGGGTATATAAATGTTTACAAGGGTTATATCCTTTTATTGGATGGACCCTTTCTTATGTAATGTATCTCTTGTCTTTATTATAGCTTTTGTTTTTAAGTCTATTTTGTCTGATATAGGTATTACTAACCCAGGTTGTTTTACACTTCCATTCTCATGAAATACCTTTTTCCATCACTTTACTTTCAGTCTGAGTGTTTCTTTCAGTCTTACTTTCAATGAAGTGGGTCTCTGAAGATAGCATCAGACTAGTCTCCTTATCAATTCAGACACCCTATGTGTTTTTGTTTTGTTTTTTTAAGATTTTATTGGGGAAGGGGAACAGGACTTTATCGGGGAACAGTGTGTACTTCCAGACCTCTTTTTTCCAAGTCAAGTTGTTGTCCTTTCAATCTTAGTTGTACAGGGTGCCATTCAGCTTCAAATTGTTGTCCTTTCAGTCTTAGTTGTGGAGGGTGCAGCTCAGCTCCAGGTCCAGTTGCCGTTTTCTAGTTGCAGGGTCACAGCCCACCATCCCTCGAGGAATTGAACTGGCAACCTTGTGGTTGATAGGATGTGCTTCAACCAACTGAGCCATCCAGGAGCTCAGCGGCAGCTCAGCTCAAGGTGCCATGTTCAATTTTAGTTGTGAGGGGCGGTGCCCACCATCCCTTGCGGGAGTTGAGGAATCGAACTGGCACCCTTGTGGTTGAGAGGATGCGCTCCAACCAACTGAGCCATCCGGGAGCTCACCGGCAGCTCAGCTCAAGGTGCTTTGTTCAATCTTAGTTTCAGGTGGCGGAGCCCACCATCCCTTGCGGGACTCGAGGGATTGAACTGGCAACCTTGTGGTTGAGAGCCCACTGGCCCATGTGGGAATCGAACCGGCAGCCTTTGTAGTTAGGAGCATGGAGCTCTAACTGCCTGAGCCATTGGGCCAGCCCCCTATCCTATGTGTTTTGATTGGAGCATTTAAACCATTTAATTTATAGTAATTTTAGATCGATATGTAGTTTTGTCGTTTTATTATTCATATTTTAAATTTTTCTTCCTCTTCTTCTTAAAAAAGTCCCTTCAACATTTCTTGTAATACTAGTTTGGTCACAATGAAGTCCTTTAGCTTTCTCTTGTCTGGGAAGCTCTTTATGTCTCCTTCAATTTTACATAATAGACTTGCTGGGTAGTCATGCCAATCCTTCTTGCCTGCAATATTTCTCTGAGAAAACTGCTGACTATGTTATGGGAACACCTTTGTACATAACTTGTTGCCTTTCTCTTGCTGCTTTTAGGATACTTTCTTTGTTTGCAATTGTTGGCATTTTAATTATAATGAGTCTCAGTGTGAGCCTATTGGTGTTTGTCGTTTCAGGAACTGTGCACTTCCTGGGTCTGTATGTCTATTTCCTTCACTAGATTCCTGAAGTTGTCAGTCATTGTTTCTTCAAATAGGTTCTCAATACCTTGCTTATCCTTTTCTTTTTCAGGTACCCAATATAATGAATGTTGTTACACATGGTGTTGTCCCATGGGTCTCTCAAACTATTTTCATTTAGTTTTTTTTTTTTTTCTTTTTGCTGTTCAGATTGGGTGATTTTTGCTAAGTTATCTTCCAAATCATTTATTCGATCCTCTGTATCATCTAGTCTGCTGCTGTATCCTCGTAGTGCATTCTTCATTTCAGTTATTGTAGTCTTGATTTTGACTGGCTATGTTTTATGGTTTCTGTGTCCTTTTTTTATTTTATTTTATTAGTTTCAGGTGCACAAGACAAAGCAAAACTTAGACGTTTATCATTTATATCCCTCACACTGTGTGAACCCCCCTGCCCCCATCCACTATCCCTCTGTACGTTCCCCAAATTAATTTTTAAAACCCCATGACCATCTTGTGGTTACCGACTATTTTCTAAACCTCTCACCTTCCCCTTATCCCCACCCCCCCGCCCCTCTAGCAACCCTCAGTTTTTCCTCCATGTTTCCAAAACTGTCTCTGATTAGTTCATTCACTTATTCTTTTCTTTAGATTCCGCATATAAGTGAGATCGTATGGTATTTATCTTTCTCTGTCTGACTTATTTCACTTAACATAATGTTCTCTAGGTCCATCCATGTTGTTGCAAATGGTAAGATTTCTTTCTTCTATATGGCTGTGTAATACTCCATTGTATAAATGTACCACAGTTTCTTAATCCAGTCATCTACTGATGGGCATTTCGGTTCTTTCCAGGTCTTGGCTATTGTGTATAGTGCTGCAATAAACATAGGAGTGCATAAAGATTTTTGAATTGGAGTTTTGGATTTCTCCGGATAGATACCTAGGAGTGGGATTGCTGGATCATAAGGTAGTTCCATTTTCAGACTTTTGAGATACCTCCAAACTGTTTTCCATAGTGGCTGCACCAATCTGCATTCCCACCAACAGTGCACCAGCGTTCCCTTTTCTCCACATCCACGCCAGCACTTGTTGTTTGTTGATTTATTGATGATAGCCATCCTGACTGGGGTGAGGTGGTATCTCATTGTGGTTTTTATTTGCATTTCTCTGATGGTTAGTGAGGTTGAACATTTCTTCATATGTCTGTTTGCCAACTGTATGTCGTTTTAGAAAAATGTCTCTTCATGTCCTCTGCCCATTTTTAATTGGGTTGTTTGTTTTTTGGAGTTGAGTTGAGTGAGTTTTTATAAATTTGTGATATTAACCCTTATCAGATATATCATTGGCAAATATCTTTTCCCATTCAGTAGGATCCTTTTTGTTTTATTGATGGTTTCCTTTGCTGTGAAAAAGCTTTTTAGTTTGATGTAATCCCACATGTTTATTTTTTCTCTTACTTCCTCGCGAGGGATATATCAGTAAAAATCTTACTCTGGGTAACGTCTGTGAAGTTTCTTCCTATATTTTCTTCTAGGAATTTTATGGTTTCAGATTTTACATTTAAATCTTTAAGCCATTTTGAATTTATTTTTGTATGTGGTGTAAGGAGGTGATCCAGCTTCATCTTTTTGCATGTGTCTGTCCAAGTTTCCCAGCACCATTTATTGAATAGACTGTCTTTACCCCTCCGTACATTCTTGCTTCCATTGTCATAGATTAAATGGCCATATAGGCATGGATTTATTTCTGGACTCTCTATTCTGTTCCATTGATCTATGGGTCTGTTTTTATGCCAGTACCATGCTGTTTTGATTACTGTAGCCTTGTAGTATAATTTGAAGTCAGGTATTGTTATACCTCCCACTTTGTTCTTATTTCTCAAGATTGCTGAGGATATCCGGGGTCTTTTGTTGTCCCATATAAATTTTAGGATTATATGTTCTATTTCTGTGAAAAATGTCGTTGGTAGTTTGATAGGAATTGCGTTGAATATGTATATTGCCTTAGGCAGTATGGACATTTTAACTACATTAATTCTTCTTATCCATGAACATGGTATGTGTTTCCATCTATTTGTATATTCTTTCATTTCTTTCTTCAGTGTCTTATAATTTTCTGAGTACAGATCTTTTACTTCTTTAGATTTATTCCCAGGTATTTTATAGTCTTTGGAGCAATTGTAAATGGAATTGCTTTTTTAATTTCTCCTTCTGATGTTTTATTATTGGTATATACAAATGCAACTGATTTCTGAATATTAATTTTGTATCCTGATACTTTACTAAATTCATCTATCAGCTCTAATAGTTTCTTGGTGGAGTCTTTAGGGTTCTCTAAATATAGTATCATATCATCTGCATATAATGACAGTTTTACTTCCTCCTTACCGATTTGGATGCCTTTTATTTCTTTTTCTTGTCTGATTGCTCTGGCTAGAACTTCCAGCACTATGTTGAATAGAAGTGGAGAAAGTGGGCAACCTTGCCTTGTTCCTGATCTTAAGGGGAATGGTTTTAGCTTTTCCCCATTTAGTATGATGTTAGCTGTGGGTTTATCATATATGGCCTTTATTATGTTGAGATATGATCCCTCTATTCCCACTTTCTTAAGGGTTTTTATCATGAATGGCTGCTGAATTTTATCAAATGCTTTTTCTGCGTCTATTGATATGATCATGTGATTTTTATTTTTCATTTTGTTAATGTGGTGTATCACATTAATTGATTTGCGGATGTTGAACCACCCTTGCATACCAGGGATGAATCCCACTTGATCATGGTGTATGATCTTTTTAATGTATTGCTGAATTCTGTTTGCTAGTATTTTGTTGAGGATTTTTGCATCTATGTTCATTAGCGATATCGGCCTGTAGTTTTCTTTTTTTGTGGTGTCTTTGTCTGATTTTGGGATCAGGGTGATAGTGGCTTCGTAAAAAGTGTTTGGGAGTCTTCCCTCCCTCTGGATTTTTTGGAAGAGTTTGAGGAGAATAGGTGATAATTCTTTTTTGAGCGTTCTGTAAAATTCACCTGTAAAGCCATCTGGTCCAGGGCTTTTGTTTGTTGGGAGATTGATTACTGATTCAATTTCCTTGGTGGTAATCAGTCTATTCAGGTTTTCTGTCTCTTCTTGAGTTAGCCTTAGAAGGTTGTATGCATCTAGGAAATTTTCCATTTCTTCCAGGTTGTCAAATTTGTTGGCATACAGTTGCTCATAGTAATTTCTTAAAATTTTTTGTATCTCTGTGGTGTCTATTGTCACTTCTCCTCTTTCATTACTGAATTTATTAATTTGGGTCCTCTCTCTTTTTTTAATGAGTCTGGCTAAAGGTTTGTCAATTTTGTTTATCTTCTCTAAGAACCAACTCTTGGATTCATTGATCTTTTGTATTGTTTTTCTGGTTTCTATTTCATTTATTTCCACTCTGATCTTTATTATCTCCTTCCTTGTACTCCCTTTGGGCTTATTTTGTTGTTCTTTTTCCAGATCCCTTAAGTGTGAAGATAAACTGTTGATTAGTGATGTTTCTTGTTTCTTTAGGTAGGCCTGCAGTGCTATGAACTTCCCTCTTAGGACTGCTTTTGTGGCATCCCATAGATTTTGGGTCGTTGTATTTTCATTTTCGTTTGTCTCGAGATACCTTTTGATTTCTTCCTTGATCTCCTGCTTGACCCATTCATTATTTAGTAACATATTATTCAGCCTCCATGAATTTGTGTGTCTTCCAGTTTTTTCCCTGTAGTTCATTTCTAATTTCATAGCACTGTGGTCAGAGAAGACAATTGGTATGATTTCAATTTTCTTAAATTTATCAAGACTTGCTTTGTGGCCTAATATATGGTCTATCTTGGAGAATGTTCCATGTGCGCTTGAGAAGAACGTGTATTCTGCAGCATTGGGGTGGAATGCTCTGAAAATATCGATTAAATCCAAGTGGTCCAATGTGTCATTTAAGGCTGTTGTTTCCATATTGATTTTCTGTCTGGAAGACCTGTCCCTTGTTGTCAGAGGTGTGTTGACGTCCCCTACTATGATAGTGTTACTGTTGATCTCTGTCTTTATGTCAGTCAATATCTGTTTTATATATTTAGGTGCTCCTATGTTGGGTGCATAGATGTTTACTAGGTTATGTCCTCTTGTCGAATTGATCCCTTTATTATTATATAGTGCCCATCTTTGTCTTTTAATATTTTCTTCATTTTAAAGTCTATTTTGTCAGAGATAAGTATTGCAACTCCAGCTTTTTTCTCATTTCCATTTGCATGGAATATCTTACTCCAACCCTTCACTTTCAGCCTGTGTGTGTCTTTTGATCTGAGGTGAGTCTCTTGTATACAGCATATACAAGGGTCTTGCTTTCTTATCCACTCAGCCACCCTATGTCTCTTGATTGGAGCATTTAAACCATTTACATTTAAAGTGATTATTGATAAGTACATAGTTATTGCCATTTTTAAATTTGTGGTTAGATTGTTTTCATCTTTCTTCTATTTACAGAAGTCCTTTTAGTATTTCTTGCAATGCTGGCTTGGTGGTAATGAATTCCTTTAGCTTATTCTTTTCTGGGAAGCTCTTTATGTCTCCATCAATTTTAAATGATAGCCTTGCTGGATAAAGCAACCTAGGTTGTAGGCCTTTGTTTTCCATCACTTTGAGTATCTCCTGCCACTCCCTCCTGGCCTTCAATGTTTCTGCAGAAAAGTCATTTGATAGTCTTATGGGAGTTCCCTTGTATGTAACACTCTGTCTTTCTCTTGCTGCTTTTAGGATTCTCTCTTTGTCTTTAATCTTTGCCATTTTAACTATAATGTGTCTTGGAGTGGACCTGTTTGGGTTTATCCTGGTTGGAACTCTCTGCACTTCCTGGGCTTGTATGTTGGTTTCCTTCATCAGGTTAGGGAAATTTTCAGACATTATTACTTCAAATATGTTCTCAATCCCTTGTTTCCTCTCTTCACCTTCTGGTATTCCTATGATGCTCATGTTGTTGCCCTTGATGTTATCCCACAGGTCTCTTAAACCATCTTCATTGTTTTTTATTCTTTTTTCTTTCTGTTGTTCTGTTTGGGTGATCTCTGCTAACTTGTCTTCTAAGTCGCTGATTCGATCCTCTGCTTCATCTAACCTGCTGTTAATTCCTTCAAGTGAGTTCTTTATTTCGGTAATTGTGTTCTTTAGTTCTAATTGGTTGTTCGTTATGATTTCTACATCCTTCTTTATGTCGTCTCTAAGCTCCTTAAACATTCTTATCATCAGTGTTCTGAACTCTGTCTCTGATAGTTTGGTTACCTCTGCTTCATTTAGTTCCATTTCTGGAGGTTTCTTCTGTTCTTTTATTTGGGATATGTTTCTTTGTTTCCTCATTCTGGCTGACTCTCTGTGTTTGCTTCGATGTATTAGGTAGATGCCCTGGAGTTCTTAGTTCTTGCTGGATTAGTATGTAATAAATGTCCTTTATATTTCACTTGCACTACTTCGTTCTTCTCCCCTGCGTGTGCTCCAAAAGTGACTCTTGTGTTGTGTATATTGTCCTGTTAAAGAAGATCTTTAATTGCTTTTCACTTGTGAGTAGGTGGGGTTAACTCCTAGGCTGACTAGTTGTGAGACTTGTCTCTGCCCACGCAGGGTGTTCTGCTGCGTGAGGGTTGACCACTTAGATGTGGTTTGGCCTCTATGTGCCTGTAAAGAATCTCCCCTGGGTGTGTCACTTGTAGGTCAAACCCGGTAGTACTCTGGTTTGGTCTGGAGTTGGCCTCTGGGTATGTTGAATCATGTGCCTCTTAAGCTGGGCCCTGGTAAGGCAATTTCAGAACAAAGCAAATCACCAAGCACAACAATAACAACAAGGAAAAAATCAAATACATTCACATGTAAAAAACAATCGACAACCCCCACTCGACACAGGCAAAGATGTCAAAGATATAAAGACTAATCAAAACAGAAAAAAAACCCAGCGCCAGTCATGGCTTAAGCCCTCCAAGTAATCTCCAGGTTGTTCTCTGCTGTAGCACAGAGTCCCCTGCGTATTGTGCAGGTAGAGCCAGTCACCTGGTGCCCAGAGTGACGTTGGGGCTGCAGCTTTAGATGCGTGGGGCTGAGGGGTCTGGACAGTTTTTACAAAGCCAGTGCAGTTTCTGCCCTTGCCTGCACATATGCACACTGAGAGTAGCACCACCAGCCCTGTGTCCAGTTCTCCTGAGTCTTAGGGCACCTCTTCCCTGTGTGTGTGTGTGGCAGGTGGGAGATTCCTCAGCTGCTGAAAGCTGAGAGCTGCGTCTGCCACTTACTGCTGATCCCTGGGAGTGCCTCCGCCGATGTAATTGCCCCTCCCCAGGCAGGCCAGAAAGGGTGGGGGCTGGGGATGGAAAGAGGGGTCTTCTCTTTCCCAGCCCAGCTGTGTCACACCCCACCCGCAGGCCAGAAACGGTGGTGGCTGGGGACGGAGGAGTCTCCCGTCTCCTAGGCCAGCGAAAACCACACTCCTCTCAGCCTCCTCCCTGGGCCAGAGCCGCCCGCCAGTCTTCCCAGAGCCCGAGTGCCAAGGCTCCTCTGTAATCTGACACTGCTCTTCAGATCAGGAGCCAGTTCAAGTCTCTGGAAGGGTGGGGGTAGGATTGGAAGAGTGGGGGGAGGGGCCCAGGTATGGAGTTTGTGTCCTTTGTCCGGACTAAGGCTTAACTGGAGGTATCAGCTGAGGTTGATTGCCTCAAATGCTAGATATGCTGCCTCCACGGCGGGAGAGGTCTGCTGTGGGACGCAGAGTAAAGAGTCTGCCTCCTGGCTTTTGTGTTCTCTCTTTTGTCCTGGGAACCCCTGCGTCTCTGCAGCTGGGGATGTGGTTGTCCCGCCCTAGGCCGGCCAGAAGGGTGGGGGCTGGGGACAGAAGATTCCCCCCTCTCCCAGCCCAGCAAAAACCACACTCCTCCCAGCCTCCTCCCTGGGCCAGAGCCGCCCGCCTGTCTTCCCTAAGCCCGGGCACCAAGGCTCTTCTGTAATCTGCCACTGCTCCTTAGTGCAGGGGCCAGATCAAGTCTCTAAAAAGGCGGGGGTAGGGTCGGAAGAGCAGGGGGAGGGGCCAAGGTATGGAGTTTGTGTCCTTTGTCCGGCCTAAGGCTTAATTGGAGGTATCAGCTGAAGTTATTGCCTCAAATGCTGGATATGCTGCCCCTGCGGCGGGAGAGGTCCGCTGTGGGACGCAGGGCAAAGCGCCCACCTCCTGGCTTCTGTGCTCTCCTCCGTCCTGGGATCTCCTGCGTATCTGTAGCCGTGGGTGTGGGCTGGATTTTCACAGGCACAGGTGCGGAGCAGATTTCCACAACCGGAGGGTGGGGGCCGAATTTCTACAGCCACAGGTGTGGACCGCGATTCCAACCCGCTTCCCCACCGCCGCCGCAGGTGCGGCGTGTCTCCGATCCGCTCCCTTCCTTCTTCCCCTGCTCGCCCAATTTTCCCCACCTGCAAGTAATCCCTGCATGAGTCTCTTCGCTGTTCTGCGTGATGAGCAAAGAGTCCTTTGATGGGTTATAAGCTTCCCGTTTCTGGTAAGATCGGACGGAGAACTCAAAAAGTGCGCCCCGCTGCCACCATTCCTATGATGTCACTCCGCCTGTGTCCTTTTTTATGCTTTGTATCTCCTTGTTGAAATTCTCACTGAGTTCATCTATTTTCCAAAGTTCACTGAGCATCTTATAACAAGTGTTTTCAACTCTGTATCTGGCAAGATGCTTGCTTCCATTTTGTTTAATTCCTTTACTGGAGTTTTCTTCTGATCTTTCATTTGAAATATATTTCTTTGTTTCCACATTTTGGCTGCCTCTCTGTGTTTTCCCTAAATCTTCAGCAGATCTGCTATATCTCCTAATCTTGGCTGGGTGGCCTTATATAATAGGTACCCTGTGGGTCCCATGGCACAGTCTCCCTGGTCACCTGTACTGTGTGCTCCAAGAGTGTTCCTTGTGGGTTTTTTGTGCCTCCTGTTATAGTTGAGACTTGATACGTGTTGCAAATCTGTGGGTACAATGGACTCTCAGTCTAACTGGTTGTGGGATTTGGCCACAATTTATGGCCTGCTATGTGTGTGTGGGGGTGATTTTCTATGGAGCATGGTTTGCCCAGTGGGCTCTGTTGTCTACTGATATCACACTTTTGTTGTGCCACTTGTGGGGCTAATTGGGTGGTGCTCTGCTGGGGTCCAATGTCAATCTCAAGGAATGTTGGTTCTGGGACCTCTTGGGAGTGGCTCCAGTGCAGGCCCTGCTCAGCCATGGCCTGTGACCAGCCGGGGACTAGTTGGTAGGAGCTACAAAGCAATGCTCTCTTGGTCGCTCATTTTACCGGACTTGCTGGCGGGTGGGGGAAGCCACGCTGTGAACTGAGGATGGCTGCTACTAGTACCGGACCTGGAGTATCTCTGCAAAAAGTCCAGGATACCCTGAGCCTGCCGTTGCGTACCGACTCCTGTAATGCTCAGCCAATAATGGAGCCTTGAAAATATGCAAAATGGATGAGACAGGGTCCCATGGTGTTGCTAGGATGGGATGAGTGGTGCTCAATAGGTTAATGTAAATTCTGGTTTGGTGCCAGGGATGAGCCCAAGCTACTCAGCAGAAGTCTCAAAGGATACCACCAGCCACTGCCTGCCTGTTGCCCAGGAACTGCAGAGAGTTGTCCACAAATGAGTACAACACAGGCAGAGCTGCTTTCTGGCTAAAAAAGAGCCTCCCGCCTCGCACAATTTGGGTAGCACTGGGTCCCCTGGTGTCATCAGGGTGGAGCGTATGGAGCTCACTAGGCCAAAGTAGATTGAGATTTGGCTATGTGGGGAAGGACTCAACACAGAAAAGATGACTCCTGTCTGCCGCTACAGGAGAGGAGGATTCTACACAGGAAAACTGGCCACTGTCCTTCCAGTTCTCGCCCTGAAGCAACACAACTCAGTCTCTCCCAATCTGTCTCTGACTCCTCCTAAGTCACCGTACCTCTGAAGGAGCCCAGGGTATGGGCCTCTGAGCTTGTGAGTCTGTGCAGAAAGCCTTAAGAGGATGTCTTTGCTTCCCACATCCCTTTGTTTCACCTGGAGGGTCAGAATCCTTTCTGCTTTTCACAGCCAGATGTTGTGGGGGTTTCTTTTTCTGGCACCAGTACTCCGGTCTAGGGAGCTTGGTGTAGGACTGAGGATACTTGCTCCTCCAGGGGGACCTCTGCTACTCAGATATCCCTCCCAGTTCTCAACAGCCAAATGCAGATTTTGGACCAGCTCACTCTACGTCTCTGCCCTTCCTACCCATCTCGATGTTTCTTCTTCTTTTTATCCTTAGTTATAAAACTTCTGCTCAGCTAGGCTTCAGACTGTTCTCCAGGTTGGTTGTTTTATAATTTAGTTGTAATTTTGATGTTGTTACTATAGTGAAGGAAACGCAGCATTAACATACTCCACTATTTTGGATTTTCTTAGAATTCTTTTTTAGTCTTTTTTTTCTTACAACCACTGGTACCTTGACTCATGTAAGCTCTGAGTACTGCTAATTTATCATCTATAGAGGATTATTATGAGATTAATTAAAACAAGTGAATAAGCCCTTAGTACAGTATTCAACACATGGTAAGTCTTCAATACTTAAATAAATGTCAATTCAAAGAGCAATTATTGGTGCTGTTTACTATTGTTTGTAGTAGTATTAGTGGTAGTAGCAATAGTAGTACTAGTAGTATTTTTTTGGGCATGGGCTTCTTTTTCTCTTGGTTCTCTATCTTTAAAAACACTTTTTAGAGTGTTTCTCAAAGAAGGGATTCAAAGATCATGCTGTGAACAAATTCCTTTGCAATCCTGGAGTAGAAATCGCATTTTTAGAATTAATTGAGGTTTGGGTTTATTTAATATTTTTTTTAATTAGTTTCAGGAGTGCAATACAACATAATGATTAGACATTTATACCTCTCACAAAGTGATGACCCCCTCCCAGTCTGCTAGCCCTCTGATGTCATATATAGGTGTTATTATACAATTGACTATATGCCCTATGCTGTACTCCACATTCTGTGACCATATATATACATAATTATGGCTGACATTCGATATTTTTCTTCATCAGCTTCAGGTGTACAGCACAGTGGTCAGGCATTTACAATCTATATAGTGATGCCCCTTACAAGTCCAGTACCCATCTGGCGCCCTATATAACCTATAGAACATTATTGGTTATATTCCCCACACAAGGTTTGGGGTTTCCATCATCAAGAAAGGAAGCTTTTGAAGTACTGAAGTCTCATGCAGTCCTTTACCCATGAACCTTGCAGATCTTTCCCCTAATGGACCCTGCACAGAAGAACAGGCCATGCGAGACTGTAGCTGCTGGAGCCATCTATCCTCACCACATAACCTGCCTGAGAGGATGGTTTATGTTCAGGGCTGTAACACTGTGAGAGGAGCTGTATAACCCTGCTGGCAGTAATAACTGGCGACATCATCAGCCTCTACCTTGCTGATTGTGAGAATAAATTCTGTCCCTGACTGAATTCCAGTGAACCTATCTGAGACCCCAGGATATCGGTCATCAGCATCATAGATGAGAATCTTAGGTGCCTGGCCTGGTTTTTGCTGGTACCAGCTTAGGTAATCACTAATGCTCTGATTGGCGCTGCAAGTGATGGATGCACTCTGTCTTAGAGACACAGAGAGGAGGACTGGAGCCTGAGTCAACACAGTGTTCCCGCTGGCAGCTGAAAAGGAAGCAAAATGCAAAGTCACCATGGTTAACTAGATCCCGTTCCATTTTCCTCCAAGGTGATTCTAACTGCCCTGGTTCCCTAGCCTGAGAGCACTTGGGTCTCTGAGGGGAACATGTCAGAGGCGACCGAGACCCTGGGAAGACCTCACAGTTAGGAAGGGAGAATTTCCATCATATCAGGAATATTCCCTATGTTCCTCTCCTTACCTGGTGGCCAGAAGAGCAGAAGCCAGAAGAGTTGAGTCAGGACACCCATGTTCAATCCAGGCCGTGCCTGAGGCTCTTTTCTCACCCAGAATCAGTGAGAAACCTTTTTCATGAGGATTCTGAAGAGCAGAAATGGACTCTGGGGAAAAATATGTAAATTAGTGAGTGGTTGGGCAGGTCTGGACTTGCAGATGTAGAGCCAGTGCCCTTGTACGTCTCAGTTCCTTCTAGGTGTTCACATCAGGTGGAGACTTCAGATTCAGTTCCAAAGAGCATTTCCCCAGGGTTTGTATGATAAAACTACCTCTATATTTGTGCTTCTTTTTTGTCCTCAGGGCCCAGGAGTTTGTAATAAAAATAGGGAGTCTCCCTTCTAAGAATAAGGAAAGACAGGAAGTCAGATGACTCTCCAAGACTTAAAATTTCATATAAATATACAGGTATCACTGTGACTTATGTGAAATACCATGCTCTAGACATAGGTGTAAAATACTGGTTTTATCTTGATATGTTTCTTAGAATAGATGTTATGAGCCATGGGCAGAAGGGAAGGAGCTAATGCCTTGGAGCAAATGCATGCAATGCTTATTTGTGCTCTGTGCAGTAGAGAATGCTCACAGCTTATTGGAGTGTTTCCATGGCCAGTTCTATTCTTATTTAGACGTTTATTCCTTTAAAAGTTAAGTCTTTCTCATTTTCCATATTAACTTTTTGTCAGTTCTCTCTTTTTCTCTCATTGTGTTGTCGTATCTGAGAGTTACTCTACCTTTTTTTTGTCTGTAGATTTCCAGTTTTGTCGTTAATGGCATCACCTTTTTATTCTCACAAATGACCCAGGTAGTGTGAAAGTTATATGGTCACCATATATTCTGATGCTATTCCTTGTTTACTAAGACATTTCTTTATCAAGAATGAGTCAGGTATGTAAAATTTGATCATACATCTTTGTATCATCTGAGGAAAAGAGTGAAAAGATAAAATGGAGTCATTATGGTAAAGCTGCTAAATTATTAAAACCAAGCAGGCTGAGATATGAGGAAACTATTCTATTCTTGCTTTAAGTAGCCTGAAAATTTCAACGTTTTAAATTTCATTTGTGTGCCCATATATGGATATATTGAAATGTTATAGCTAAACCCCTGAAGGACTTAAGAAAGAATGTTCATGTGGTGGAGATTACTCATATATACCTCTTATAGACAACCACTTGTCGTGTTTTAAGGAATGTTTCATTATCCAGATCACCTGGCATTCATTATCCAGACCCCTGGACTTCTGGAAGATTGTCACCCTGGGCTAATCTGTGGGCTAACAATACAAAATTCATTTTTTACCTCAATAATGTAGTTTTATTCTGAGAACTCTTAGCTTTTCTTTCTTTTTCAGAACACAGTGGGTATTGCCTCGTTGTCTTTTCAGTTTGCAAATCCCTAAGATCCTTGACTAAATCTTTGCCGTTTATTTCTAGCCAAAGCCCCCTGACTCTTTTGTGCTCCGTTTGCACATCTATCAAAATGACTGAAAATGTTTTAATCTGAAGCTGGGAATTATCAACTCCGTGGTTAAATGTACAAGGCTCTAGAGCTGCTCTTCTTAGAAGGCTGTCCATGTGGAAAGCATTTTGTATATAAATCACCTTCACCATTGAGTCCCTGACTTTGTAACTTTTAATTTGTTTTACATTGTAAAACCTGTGGGTTTTTTTTTTGTAGGGGGTAAAAAGGGGTCTGTTGTAATCATTTTTCTTCTTATGTAGACGATCCATACACTCTCATATGTCTCCTCTCTCACTGGCCATCTCCTGGGATGCTCTTTGCTCCTATTCAGTTGCTTAGAAGGTTGTTGTCCATGTCCCTGAGGTCCAGCCACATCTTTTAATATGAACTCGAATTATACCACATCACACAACCCATACTTTGAAAAAAAAAATCTTTCTACTCTTGACCTCAGAACATCATAAAAATGTCTCCTCCCTCCAACAGCTTTGTAGCAGAAAGACCAACATTCTAAGGTGTTTTTGCAGGTCCATTTTGTATATGTGGCAGGAATTATATTGTCCTCAACCCTTCCCAAAGATCTTCTGTACCATTTCCAATGTTCTTCTTAACCACATCAATGTGATACAGTATCAAAAAATGGGAAGGGGCTCAATTTTATGCATACATATTTTCTAACATTGAAGAATTTTAGGGAAGCAAAATTTGTCACTCTAAAAGAAAATGTCTCTCTGGCATCAGGATTATTTTGTGTTTAAGAAACAAGAGACTCAGGAAGATCTTTTCACTTTCCTCCAAACTGGCTGAAAGAATGTAATACAGAAGGCCTTTCTGGGAAGAACTATTATCATAGAAATCCACAATATAATATGAACTAGGTATGATAGACAAGAAGAATCTAGCAAGGTCCATTTGACTAAAGTCCTCTCTGCAGCCTTTTGTCTCAATTTGGACCAGCAAACATTTGTATACTAAACATTATCTTTTTATCATCCTGTGAATTGCCTTTCTTCCCTTTAAATTTTCAGATGCTTCCCTTCTTCTTCTTAGTCCAGAATAACATATATACCTCATTTACCTATTGTCTTGGAATTTTCATGCTTATTTGAATTATCCATTCATACATATTAAACACTGATATTTTTCCTGTTAAAAATTTTAAATTTCTAAAAATTTTAAAATGCCTATGTCAATTTAATTCTTAGCTTGGCCAGAAGAACCTAGAAGGGTAGAGAAAAATTTTGGCTTCACTACATATTTTTCCATTCTAGCAAATTTCTAATATTCTTGTAATTTACTATATCTTGTCACAATGTTTTTATAAGTGGAATGAAATTTTATATTTTATTTATTGTTATACATTTGTATTAAGAATGTCATTAGTCTGTGCGTTTTTTTTGTTATTTTTTACCTTTAATATCAAAATTAAGTTGCTTTTATTAATAATATTGTCTGCATGACATAAACTAAAAAAATAGTTCATGTGATCATCCAAACCATATTTGTAAATGTAATTTAACAATGCAGAAAAAATTTTATTCTACATTACAATCAACTTTTAGGAAAAAAACTGTATCAAAGAATAGGAAACGTATTTTTATTCATTCCTTGGCTATCATAGTTCTATAATTCTGTTCTTCTTAAGTCTTTCCAGTACTTT
Source organism: Rhinolophus sinicus (assembly GCF_036562045.2). Lineage (NCBI taxonomy): Eukaryota > Metazoa > Chordata > Mammalia > Chiroptera > Rhinolophidae > Rhinolophus > Rhinolophus sinicus. Next base: position 63,709,211 of record NC_133755.1, on the reverse strand, counting down.
TTTGTTCATTAAATTTCCATATAGCTTCTAAAATCAATTTGTTCTTCATGGATTAAAAATTGTTTTAAATGAATTACCAAAATTGTGTCACCATCAAAGATAGTGTTTTTTCTTAGCTTTCTATGACACTGAAAGCAAGGAATTGTACAAGGGCTTAGAAACCAAGGGACTGAATTGGAACCAAGGAACCCCTTCCTTAATGTTGTCATAGAATGCGAGATGATATCCCTGACCTGGGCCCTGGAAATGTTGCTTTACCACCTGCTGACATGAAAATTAAAGATTTCATTTTCTTCCAGATTATGAATTGAGAAGGTTGTCAAAACAACTGACAGAGACCTTAACCAAGACAGGAATCAGGAGGGCCTGTAGTTGGAGCTCGTTCACTCTATGTCCACCACAAAAGCCCTTCAGGAGTAACTATGGTTATAGCAGCCCCTACCCTTAACTTCTTTTTTTTATATTAAAGAGAACTTTCTCCTTTCTCTTTGCTAGGGCTACTGTTAGGCAGAGAGCCTATATATGTTCATTCTGGGTGGGTTTTCTGCTCTGCATTGAGCTGAGTTTAGGAACATTCAGCTGTTTAACAGAAGTTCTGAGAATTGAGACAAGATGTGCACAGGCCCCATTTCCTCGACATCCTCCTGACTCAATTTTAAGCGACTCTCTTAATAATGCTTACTCCATTTTATTTTCTGTTGTCATTTCCCCGTTTTTTATTGATATCTTTCAGTGTAGAAAGCATTGATGATCAACCTTTTAGTCTTATCCTCCCATTGCAATGCCAGAGTGGCCTGGAGCCTGCCCAAGGTCCTCATGTCCCTCAGAGGGGGAAGTCCCAAGATTGGTCAATATCTGTCATGCTCAATAAACCTGATGTGTGAGAATCTTAAGGCCTCATTTGAGTAACTAGGAGGTTGGAGGAATTAGGGGTCTTGGCATCAGGTAAAGTTGCATTTTTCATTGACAGAGGATAGGCCCGATGAGTGGTTTCAAGCTTTTAAGTGGCCATGATTTTGACATTTTGAGTAGCAGAACAGCACTGAGCTATACATAGCATGAGTAACTTGAAAGTGACAAATAGAGGGCAAATTAATTTAATAATTAACAGCATAATTTGTAAACCTGAAAACAAGTGGGCTCCAAGTCCTGAAGGAAGCCAGGTAAAAAAATCAGAAAAATTTAAAGTTAAGCCATCCAGGGGCAAAGCTCATATGTCCCCTTAAAGATTTTGTTAGTTTATATAACTTAGCAGTCTCTAATTTCACTTGTTGTGAGGTGTCTACTCAGGGACAGCATGAGGCATTAGCTATGGCATAAACTCCTCCTTGGCCTATCAGCAAAGGAGCTAAAGCAATTCTATTATCAAGAACCACCCAAGCCAGGGAACTAAAAATCTTTCTTAGGTTGGCTGTTGCTTTGTGGTAGTGTCCAGCAATTTCCCCGAAGCTTTTTGATAAGTTTCTAATTAGGTATTCACTCATTGCAATGCCTGCCCAAATAATTTTTTTTTTTTTTTTTTCGAATCTGGCACATTCACAGGGTTGATACTGCCAGGCATCAAATACCCTGGAGTATGTGTGCAACCAGATGCACATTTTGAACTGTGAATAAGTTTAAAAATGATGTCCCTAGTGAGTTATCTGTCCAGTCAGAAATCAAAGGAAAAAAAGAGAGGCAAACAATAACTATAATAGTGAGTTTTAGGCATCTCATATTATTTGGGAAATAAGAAAGAATTAAAGTAAGAAAAAAACGAATACTGAAGGTGTAGATTATACAGCCCTGGTCTGGAAACTTGGGTTGGCTGTCTGCAGCAGACGCCATCTGCCTTACTCTCTAGTAATTTTTAATTTAAAATCCTCTGTTGTTTCACATAGATTTGTTTTAAGACATCCTGATAAGGGTCCTTTCCATCTTGGTGGAAAGAGTCATTCTGGAGATGTCTTTCTCAGTACATACATAATTTCCTGCTTGTAAATTGTGGTGTTTAATTTCTTTCTCTCCTTTGCATAACTGGATATCAAAAGCAGAAAAAGCTAAATGCACATAGGCTGACTGACCTGGTAAGGCTGCTGGGAACCCTGAGAGCAGGTACCAGGACAATTCTCTCAAGCAGGTTCCATAAGTCAGTATTTGTTCCTTCACGTTGTCTGATCACCTCTGAGACTATGTAAGTGTTTCTCAAACATGACATTGCAGTCAAAACCTTACTAATATCACCAATAATTCCAGTTATGTCCTGTTACAAGGAGAACAGATCTGTTTTGAAGTTACGCAAATAACTTTATTGCCATGAAAATAAGAATACTCAGGCATTAAGTGTTTCCCTATTCTGGAGATATCAGGCAGGGAAAAAAGATAAATGTTTTAATTGGCTTATTATGGTATAATTTACCAAATTGCTTTAAGTCATGGGTACTATAAGAGAAACAAGTTTCCTTATATCTGGAAATCAAAAGATTAAAAATCACTGATATTCAAAAGAAAAAGTCATAGAAATTATGATTATCCTCATCAGTTCATTTAATCTTATATAATAAAATTTTTAAAATCTTATCTTCTGGTAACAGTCTTCAGAAGCTATCCTTCTGCAAATTTTTACCTCGTTTCATGCTGTGATCTGAAAGTTTCTCAGAAATCTGTATTTTTTTTTAAATTTATTTATTGGGGTGACAGTTATTAGTAAAATTACATAGATTTCAGGTGTACAACTCTGTATTACATCATCTATAAATCCCATTGTGTGTTCACCACCCAGAGTCAGTTCTCCTTCCATCACCATGTATTTGATCCCCCTTTACCCTCATCTCCCACCCCCACCCCTCTTACCCTTTGGTAACCACTAAACTATTGTCTGTCTATGGGGTGTTTTTTTTCATTTGTTTGTATTGTTCTTTTTTGTTTTTGGTTTATATACCACATATCAGTGAAATCATATGGTTCTCTGCTTTTTCTGTCTGACTTATTTCACCTAGCATTATACTCTCAAGATCCATCCATGTTGTCACAAATGGTCCTATTTCATCTTTTCTTACCGCGGAATAGTATTCCATTGTGTATATATACCACAACTTCTTTATCCATTCATCTATCGAAGGACATTTTGGTTGTTTCCATGTCTTGGCCACCGTAAACAAAGCTGCAATGAACATTGGGGCACACGTGTCTTTACGTATAAATATTTTCAGATTTTTTGGGTAGATAGCCAGGAGAGGGATTGCTGGGTCATATGGCAATTCTATTCGTAATTTTTTGAGGAACCTCCACACTGCCTTCCATAACGGCTGCACCAGTCTGCATTCCCACCAACAGTGTATGAGGGTTCCTTTTTCTCCACAGCCTCTCCAACACTTGTTACTATTTGTCTTGTTGATGATAACCTTTCTGACTTGGGTGAGGTGATATCTCATTGTGGTTTTTATTTGCGTTTCTCTGATGATTAGTGATGTTGAGCATTTTTTCATCTGTCTATTTGCCATTTGTATGTCCTCTTTGGAGAAATGTCTCTTCAGGTCCTCTGCCCATTTTTCAATTGGGTTGTTTGTTTTTTTGTTGTTGAGTTGCATGAGTTCCTTGCATATTCTGGATACTAGCCCTTTATCGGAGGCACTGTTTGCAAAAATCTTCTCCCATTCAGTTGGTTGCTTCTTTATTTTGTCAATGGTTTCTTTTGCTGTGCAGAAGCTTTTAAGTTTTATATAGTCCCATTCGTTTATTTCAGCTTTTACTTCCATTGCCTTTGGAGTCAAGTTCATAAAATGCTCTTTGAACCCAAGGTCCATAAGTTTAGTACCTATGTTTTCTTCTATGCAGTTTATAGTGTCAGGTCTTATGCTTAAGTCTTTAATCCATTTTGAATTAATTTTGGTACATGGTGACAGATAGCAGTCCAGTTTCATTATTTTGCACGTGGTATCCAATTCTCCTAGCACCATTTATTGAAGAGGCTGTCTTTCCTCCAGTGTATGTTTTTAGCTTCTTTGTCAAAAATTATCTGTCCATATTTATGTGGTTTTATTTCTGTGTTCTCAATTCTATTCCATTGGTCTAAGTGTCTGTTTTTTTGCCAATGCCATGCTGTTTTGATTATTGTAGCCCTGTAGTACAAGCCAGTCAGGAAGTGTGATACCTCCATTATTGTTCTTTTTTCTTAAGATTGCTTTGGCTATTCAGGGTCTTTTGTGGTTCCAAACAAATCTGATGATTTTTTGTTCTATTTCTTTAAAATATGCCATTGGGATTTTGATGGGGATTGCATTGAATCTGTATATTGCTTTGGGTAATATGGCCATTTTAACTATGTTGATTCTTCCAATCCATGAGCACGGATGTCTTTTCATTTCTTTGTGTCTTCTTCAACTTTTTTTAAATATGTCTTATAGTTTTCAGCATATAGGTCTTTCACAAACTTGGTTAAGTTTATTCCTAGGTATTTTATTCTTTTTGCTGCAATTGCAAAAGGAATTGTTTTTTGTATTTCTTTTTCTGAGATTTCATTGTTAGTATATAGGAATGCAAAGGACTTTTTTACGTTGATTTTATAGCCGGCAACTTTACTGTATTCGTTGATTCGTTGACATGTTTCTAATAGCTTTTTGGTGGAGTCTTTAGGGTTTTCTATGTACAACATCATGTCATCTGCAAAGAGTGACAATTTAACTTCTTCATTCCCAATTTGGATGCCTTTTATTTCTTTCTCTTATTAGGAGATGATCTAGATAGTTAATAAATCCATCATTTCCCTTAACTTAGTGAAACTAAAGTTTCAAGTTCCCAAAAGAGTTAAGAAAACTATTTTTAAGTACATATACCACAGAGTGTAGTTAATTTATTGCTAAAAAGATTTACCAAAAAGGCTTCTATTTGATTTACACCCATTTAGTTCATTAATCCTTAAAAATTACACTTAGATTGCCCATGAAAAAAAACTACATGAGACATCAAACTTAATTATTACCCTAAAGTATTTTTTCTGCTGACAAATTTTGTAACAGAGATAATATTAATTTATTGTTGTAAACCCAAGTAAATAAAAATACTATATTTAATATAAATATATTTCATGTATATTTATAGTATATCTACTTATATCTAAAAACATGTCTATTTAATCAAACCCAATTCCAACCCACATTAATATCAAATACTTCTTCAGATTATGTGGTCCTGAAAAGCATTTGAGTTAGTTTCTGTTATATTCATTAAGTTACATAAGTGCTTATTTCCTTTAAGTCTATTAAATAGAGCTCTTTTATAAATGATGTATAACACCATAACATACACAAAACATACAAACACTAAACAGATCACAATCAAAGATCACGAACATAAACAGAGTTCCTAATATTTGTAGAGAAAGCACTTAAGATTTTTCATGTCAAAACCTTAGTAATATAACCAATAATTCCAGTTATGTCCTGTTACAAGGAGAACAGATTATTTTTGAAGTTACGCAAATAACTTTATTGCCATGAAAATAAGAATACTCAGGCATTAACTGTTTCCAATTTCCAAGAATCATTTGCACTTTTAGGAATCACTCTTCCAAGCCGTGAACATGGAATATCTTTCTATTTCTTTTTGTCTTCTTCAATTTATTTTAATAATGCTTTGTAGCTTTCAGTGTATAGGTGTTTTACATCCCTTTTAAAGGCATTTTATTTTTTTCTTTTCTTTTTGTAATTGGCAAAGATTTTTTTTCAATTCTTTTTCTGAAATTTCATGGCTGCTATATAAAACTGCAATGGATTTTTGTACATTGATTTTGTATCCTGCAGTGTAACTGTAATTGTTTATTGTTTCTAATAGTTTTTTGGTAGATTCTTTAGGGTTTTCTGTTTAAAGAATCATGCCGTCTGCAAAAAGTGACAATTTGACTTCCTCATTCCCAATTTGGATGCCTTTTAATATTTCTCTTGCACAATTTCTCTGCCTAAGAGTTCCAGTACTACCATATTTCCCTGAAAATAAGACCGGGTCTTATATTAATTTTTGCTCCAAAAGATGCATTATTAGGACTTATGTTCAGGGGATGGCATCTTGAAAAATCATGCTAGGGGTTATTTTCCGGTTAGGTCTTATTTTGGGGGAAACACAGTATGTTGAATAACAGTGATTAGTGAGGGATTCTTGTCTTGTTCCTGAACTTAGAGGATAAGCTTTCATTTTTTTCACCATTAAGTATGATATTAGCTGAAGGGTTCTCATATGTGGTCATTATCATTTTGATGTACGTTCCTTCTATACCCATTTAATTGTTTCCTATCACAAATGTATGCTATATCTTGTCAAATGCCTTTTCTACATTTATTGATATGATCATATGATTTTTAGCCTTTATTTTGTTTATGTGACCTATCACATGTATCTATTTGCATATGTTGAAACACCATTACACCATGGGATGAACCCCACTTGATTGTGATGTATAATCTTTTTAATGTATTCTCACAATCAATTTGTGAGTATTTTATTTAGGATTTTTGCATCTGTAGATATCAGAAATATTAGTCTGTAGTTTTCTTTTTGTTGTTGTACTTATGAGGTTTTGGTATCAGGGTAATTTTGGCTTCATAAAATGAGTTAGTAAGTATTGCTTCTTCAATTTTTTGGAAGAGTTTGAAGAGGACAGGCATTAAATCATCTTTGAAAATTGGGTAGAATTCACTAGAGAAGCTATCAGGTCCTGGAATTTTGCTTTTGGGGAGGTTTTGAATGATTGTTTCAATTTCCTTACTGTTGATTGCTCTATTTAGATTTTCCTGTTTTCCGTGATTCAGTCTAGGGCGGTATATTTCTAAGAACTTGTCCATTTCTTCTAGATTATTGAATTTGGTAGCGTGAAGTCTTTCATAGTATTCTGTATGATACTTTGTATTTCTGGGATATGCATCGTAATCTCTCTCATTTTGGGGGTTTTTATTTGTGTCTTGTTTCCTTAGTGAGTCTAGCCAGGAGTTTGTCAATGTTATTGATTTTTTCAAGGAACCAGATCTTTCTTGCATTAATTTTTTCTATTGCCTTTTTGGTTTCTATTTCACTTAATTCTGCTTTAGTTTTCATCATTTCCTTCCTTTCATGACTTCGGGCTTCATTTGTTCTTTTTCTAGTTCTTTAAGATGTAATGTTAGATTGTTTATTTGTGATTTTTGTTGTGTCTTGAGATAGGCCTGTAATAATATAAAGTTGCTTCTTATTACCACTTTTGCTGTATCGCCAAAGTTTTGGTAGGTTGTATTTTCATTCTCATTTGTTTCATGTCTCTTTTGATCTGTCCTATTAGTTTTCTTTGACCCAGTCTTCTCTAATAGCATATTGTTAAATCTCTACATATTTGTGGTTTTTCCTCCTTTTTTTGCACTTGATCTCTAATTTCAAAGCATTGTGGTCAGAGAATGTGCTTGGTATGATTTCAATCTTCTTAATTTTGTTGAGGCTTGTTTTGTGTTCGAACAAATGTTCTATCCTTAAGTATGTGAGTATGTTCTATGTGCATTACAGAGGAGCTGGTGTTCTGGGATGAAAGTCTATAAATGTTGATTGTGTCCTGTTGGTCTAATATGTTATTTAAGGCCAATATTACCTTATTGATTTTCTGTTTGATCTATCCATAGCCGTGAAAGGGATATTTAAGTCCCTTACTATAATTGTGCTTTTGTCACTTTCTCCCTTTAGTTCTGTTAGCAGTTGCTTTTTTTATACTTTTTACCATATTATTGATGAAATTCCCTGTGCTTCTCCTTTCATCCCTGTCACTATTTTATAACAACCAATTTATACTTCTTCATTCCTACACTTTTTAGACCATGTCGCCTACAACCCTCCCATCTATGACACCAATAAATCTACTACTGAGCTGAAAGCATACATAGTTATTGCAATATTATTGATCATATTATTTACGTTATTCCTCCCATCCCCATGACTATTTTATACCAACCAATTTGTACTCTTAACCCATTCCACTTTTTTTACCCACCCCTAAAACCCCACTATGGTAGAGTATTCTCTTTTTATCAAACCACCTGTTGTTATATTATCAATCCTTTTTGAGGCCAATGGTTGGGATTCTGTAGCCAGTTTTTCTAAGTTAGCAGCTGGGCAAATATCTCTTTTGACGACAACAGAGACTCAATGGCTGCTGTTTTCGTTTTTTTTTAGAGATTTTTTTTTATTAGTTTTAGGTGCACAAAACAAAGTAATAGTTAGACGTTTATCATTTATATCCCTCACTCTGTGTCAACCCCCTCCCTCCATCCACTATCCCTCTGACATCACACACAGCCAATATGTTTCCACTGTCTCTATTCCTAACGTTGTACTCCTCTTCTTGTAAGTATATACATATAAATATATATATAAACTTATATTTGACATTCATTATTGTTCAGCTTCAGCTTCAGGTGTACAGTGCAGTGATCAGGCATCTACATCTTTCCTGAGGTGGTCTCCCTAATGCGACAAGTGTCCATCGGATACCCTACAAAATCTTTACAACATTATTGATTACATTCCCCAAATTAACTTTCGTAACCCAGTGGCCATCTTGTGGTTACTGACTGCTTTCTAAATCCCTCACCTTCCCCCTGATCCCCACTCCTCCTCCCATCTAGCAAACCTGAGTTTTTCTTCTATGTCTCCGAAACTGTTTCTGATTAGTTCACTTATCCTTTTCTTTCGATTCCATATAAGTGAGATCATATGGTATTTGTCTTTCTCTCTCTGACTTATTTCACTTAACATAATGTTCTCTAGGTCCATCCATGTTGTTGCAAAAGGTAAGATTTCTTTCTTTATGGCTACGTAATACTCTATTGTATAAATGTACAACAGTTTCTTAATCCAGTTGTCTACCAATGGGCATTTTGGTTGTTTCCATGTCTTAGATATTGCGTATAGTGCTGCAATAAACAGGGGTGCATACATTTTTTTTGAATTAGAGTTTTGGATTTCTCCAGATAGATACCTAGGAATGGAATTGCTGGATCATAAGGTAGTTCCATTTTCAGATTTTTGAGATACTTCCATACTGTTTTCCACAGTGGCTGCACCAATCTGCAATCCAACCAACAGGGCACCAGGGTTCCCTTTTCTCCACAGCACTAGCTGTTTGTTGATTTATTGATGATAGCCATTTTGACTGGTGAGGTGGTATCTCATTGTGGCTTTTATTTGCATTTCTCTGATGGTTAGTGAGGTTGAGCATTTTTTCATATGTCTGTTTGCCATCTGTATGTCCTTTTTAGAAAAATGTCTCCTCATGTCCTCTGCCCATTTTTTTTAAGACACTGAAGAAAGAAATGAAAGAAATACAAATAGATGGAAACACATACCATGTTCATGGATAGGAAGAATTAATATAGTTAAAATGTCCATACTGCCTAAGGCAATATACATATTCAACACAATTCCTATCAAACTACCAAGGATGTTTTTCACATAAATAGAATGTATAATCCTATAATTTATATGGAACCATAAAAAACCCCGGATAGCCTCAGCAATCTTGAGAAATAAGAACAAAGTGTAAAGTATAATGATACCTAACATCAAATTATACTACAAGGCTACAGTACTCAAAAGAGCATGGTACTGGCATAAAAACAGACAAATAAATCAATGGAACAGAATAGAGAGCCCAGAAATAAATCCATGCCTATATGGCTATTTAATCTACAACAATGGAAGCAAGAATTTACATTGTGTTAAAGACAGTCTATTCAATAAATGGTGCTGGGAAAGCTGGACAGACACATGCAAAAAAAATGAAGCTGGACCACTTCCTTACACCACATACAAGAATAAATTCAAAATGGCTTAAAGACTTAAATATAAGGTCTGAAACCATAAAATTCCTAGAAGAACATATAGGAAGAAACTTTACAGACATTACCCGGAGTAAGATTTTTACTGATATATCCCCTCGCTCAAGGGAAGTAAGAGAAAAAATAAAAATGTGGGATTATATCAAACTAAAAAGTTTTTTCACAGCAAAGGAAACCAACAATAAAATAAAAAGGGATCCTACTGAATGGGAAAAGATATTTGCCAATGATATATCCAATAAGGGGTTAATATCACAAATTTATTAAAAAACCCACTCAACTCAACTCCAAAAAAACAAACAATCCAATTAAAAAATGGGCAGAGGACATGCTGTTTTCTTTAAGGGCAGCATTTCTTGCAGAAGTTTCAGCATGTCATTTTCCCTACCTTCCAGAGAGTCAAGTTTAGAATGCCCTGGGATCTTAATAGCTAAAGCAGCATGTAAAAGTATAGCATCCAATAACTCCTGAACATACAGACGTTTTTTCCGCCCTCTGGATGCAAGGAAGTCACGTTGGCTCCACAACATTCCAAAATCATGCGCTACTCCAAAAGATTATCTATTAGCATTATAATTGTTGGCAGTGTTGCTCTTGGCTAGAGTACAAGCCCAGATAAGAGCATATAATCCAGCTTGTTGGGCTAAAGTAGCTAAAGGTAAAGATACTGTTTCAATTACATCAAAGGCTGTTGACGATGAATATCCAGCACAATAATTGCCATTCCCTTTTCTTCAAGTTTCTTCAGTATTAATTTCTATAAAATATGAGAAATGATTACCTGAAGAAAGTGTAAAAATTTTAACATACTAAGTATGCATTTCTAAACTGTAATTTTGTCCTCTGATTTGCCAAAAAGGCCAGAGTAGCCACTCAGTCAATATTTTAGAGATATTGCAACTCTTGATAAACAAATGCCAGAGAGACTTTAAAATATACTATTAAACAAATCTGACCAACCTTTAAACTTACCCTTCATGAGATTCTGATATACTTCCTCTAAGACGAAGCTAATGGTGTTCCTTCTACACTATTTGAAGACAGGTGGTACTATCCATGAATTAATTGTTTACCCATCAGTCTATTCTGTGCTTGTTTATTAGCAGTTTAAGTTAGTTGCTCTTTTCTCTATAAATCACAAGACCTAGGACTTATGTCAGAGGGTCTCCAGTAGATTTCACCATAAATTAAAAAAAGAAACACAAAGTATGATATGTAGATGATGTATTACAGAATTGTGCACTTAAAACCTATGTACTTTACTAACAATTTTCACCCCCAATAAACTTTATTTTTTAAAAATTCACATAAGTAATGTATCATACCTGGAACTCATAGCATGATTATGGACAAAGAGATAATGGGACTTCCAAAGGCTGTAAGAATTTAATTTTTTGCAGTAGGTAATATATCTCCATTTATACCCTTAGGACCTTCAGTTAGAAAACATATTTTCAAGCTAGCACAGCAATTGGTGGGTGATTTAGAAACAAAGATTATAAAGAAAATGCCTCAAGCCAGATAAGGTACTGGTCACAAGATTTTGAAGGGGAGTAACTGGAGTTAGAGTAACCCATTTAATTCATAAAATAATTACATTAGTCATCAAAAATATATATCCACATATATATATCATATACACATATGTATATGTACTCACATCTTTCTATACATAATTTTATTTATGAAATTTGATGTAATAATTTTTAATAAGTATTTATTATATATAAAATTATCATTATTATTACTGGTAGTACTGCTATATATGAATAACATTAGATGTTCTCACAAATGATGCAACTTTTATTCTTTTTATTCAAACATTAAAACATTTCTTTTATGTTTTTGTGTCTCCTTATGAATGGATCCTAAGTATTATTTTGTGCTATAAGTTTTCGTGATATCTGTCTATCTCTATTTGCAAATATATAAATATTGTAGTAGTCAGATTTTATACAATAATGGTTTGTAAGAAACCACTCAAAACCTCAGTAGCTTATAATACTAAGAATTCAGTTCTATATTCATGAATGTTTATGTTAACAATGTTGGATGATCCAAACAGTGCTCAGCTGTGTGGTTCTTCTGCAGGTACATGAATTGGTCTCCACTAATGATGATTTCTTTTGGGACTAAGACTGAAGGTGTGAATCCAAGGAACATCATCATCAGGGCAAATTGCAGGAAGGAACAAAATCCCCAAAATAAACTGCACAAGCAAGTTTAAGTCCAATTATTTCTAATACAATTAGATATAATTTTGATTTCTTTCTTAGGTCTTTGGAAATCTCCAAGTTTCTAAAAATCATTGCTCTGTTTAATTTTTAATATATTTCATCATGTCAGTTACAAATAATTATATTTTTTCAATGCTTACAATCTTACAGTAAGTTAATTTTGTGTTAATTTGAAAATAAAGCAGGACGTTTTTTCAACAGGTTGATTTAATTATACCTTCTTAAATGAAATGGAAAAAGAAAAGACCCATTTAACTGAGATAAATTACCTCTAAAACAGATCATCTTAAACCTTATAATATCTCCTGATATCTTCTTAAAATGAAGACCTCAAAAGTAGATGTAAGTGGAACCTGCTCTTTTGCATTTGTAATAAGCTTCCAGGGATGTCAGTGATGCTCTGGCTCCAATGAAAATTTTGAACAGCAAGATATTTTCATATAGAACAGACAGAATGCTCCACCCATATTTAAGTTTTGACTTTTTAATCAAAAAAAGGCTTTCGCCTTTGACAAAATCCAGCAGCCATTTATGATAAAAATTCTTAAGAAAGTGGGACTAGAGAGACCATATCAAAACATAATAAAGGCCATATGTGATAAACCCACAACTAACATCATACTCATTGGGGAAAAGCTAAAACCATTCCCCTTAAGATCAGAAACAAGGCAAGGTTGCCCACTTTCTCCACTTCTATTCAACATAGTGCTGGAAGTTCTAGCCACAGCAATCAGACAAGAAAAAGAAATAAAAGGCATCCAAATTGGTAAGGAGGAAGTAAAATTGTCATTATATGCAGATGACATGATACTATATATAGAGAAACCTAAAGACTCCACCAAAAAATTATTATAACTGATAAATGAATTTAGTAAAGTAACAGAACACAAAATTAATATTCAGAAATCAGTTGCATTTGTATATAACAATAATAAAATATCAGAAGGAGAAATTAAGAAAACAATCCCATTTACAATTGCTTCAAAGAGTATAAAATACCCGGGAATAAATTTAACCAAGAAGTAAAAGATCGGTACTTAGAAAATTATAAGACACTGAAGAGAGAAATTAAAGACGATACAAATAGATGGAAACACATACCATGCTCATGGATAGGAAGAACTAATATCACTAAAATGTCCATACTGCCTAAGGCAATATACAGATTCGACACAATTCTTATCAAACTACTGAGGACATTTTTCACAGAAATAGAACGCATAATCCTAAAATTTATATGGAACCATAAAAGACTCCAGATAGCTTCAACAATCTTGAGAAATAAGAACAAAGTGGGAGGTATAACAATACTTGACATCAAATTATATTACAAGTCTATAGTAATCAAAATAGCATGGTACTGGCATAAAAACAGACAAATAGATCAATGGAACAGAATAGAGAGCCCAGAAATAAATCCATGCCTATATGGTCATTTAATCCAGGACAATTGAAGCAAGAATTTATGTTGGGGTAAAAACAGTCTAATCAATAAATGGTGCTGGGAAACCTGGACAGAAACATGCAAAAAAATGAAGCTGGATAACTTCCTTACACCATATAAAAGGACAAATTCAAAATGGCTTAAAGACTTAAATGTAAGGTCTGAAACCATAAAGTTCCTAGAAGAAAATATAGGAAGGAACTTTACAAATATTACCCGGAGTAAGATTTTTACTGATATATCCCCTCAGGCATGGGAAGTAAGAGAAAAAAATAAACATGTGGGAAGTTTTTTCAAGCAAAGGAAACCATTAATAAAACAAAAAGGGATCCTACTGAATGGGAGAAGATATTTGCCAATGATATATCCGATAAGGGGTGAATATCACAAATTTATTAAAAACTCACTCAACTCCAAAAAAACAAACAACCCAATTAAAAAATGGGCGGAGGACATGAGGAGACATTTTTCTAAAAAGGACATACAGATAGCAAACAGACATGAAAAAATGCTCAACCTCACTAATCATTAGAGAAATGCAAACAAAAACCACAATGAGATACCAACTCCCCCAGTCAAATGGCTATCATCAATAAGTCAACAAACAGCTAGTGCTGGCAAGGATGTGGAGAAAAGGGAATGCTCGTGAACTGTTGGTGGGATTGCAGATTGGTGCAGCCACTATAGAAATCAGTATGGAGGTATCTCAAAAATCTGAAAATGGAACTACCTTATGACCCAGGAATTCTACTCCTAGGTATCTAACCAGAGAAATCCAAAACTCTAATTCAAAAAAATGTATGTACCCCTATGTTTACTGCAGCACTATTCACGATCGCCAAGACATGGAAACAACCTAAATGCCCATCGGTAGACGACTGGATTAAGAAACTGTGGTATATTTATACAATGGAGTATTATGCAGCCATAAAGTAGAATGAAATCTTACCATTTGCAACAGTATGGATGGACCTAGAGAACATTATGTTAAGTGAAATAAGTCAGACAGAGAAAGACAAATACCATATGATCTCACTTATATGGAATCTAAAGAAAAGAATAAGTGAATGAACTAATCAGAAACAGTCTCAGAGACATAGAGGAAAAACTGAGAGTTGTTAGATGAGAGGTGGGTGGGGATAAGGAGGAAGGTGAGGGAATTAGAAAGCACAGTCAGTAACCAAAAGATTGCCACGGGGATACAAAAGTCAATTTGGGGAATGTAATCAATACATTGTAAAGATTTTGTAGGGTATCCAATGGACACTTGTCTCATTAGGGAGACCTCCTCAGGGAAGATGTAGATGTCTGATCACTGCACTGTACACCTGAAGCTATAGCTGAACAATAATGAATGTCAACTGCAATTTTTTATATATATATATGGCTATAAGAAGCGGAGTACAGCATTAGGAATAGAGACAGTGGAAATGTAATGGCTGTGTGCGATATCAGAGGGGTAGTGGATGGAGGAGGAGGTTGTCACTGTGTGAGGGATATAAATGATAAATGTCTAACTATTACATTGTTTTGTGACCCGAAACTAATAAAAAAATGTTAAAAAAAGGCTTTCGTGTTTTGTCAGATTACTTCTATATATGCGAAACATTTCCTTCTGTTTTCTGTATTTTCTCAATCATTTAACAAAGATTTCTTGTTATGAATCCAGACTTGATGATGATGGTTGAAAGCACATTTAAGTAAATTGTAACAGGCCAAAGTCTGGCACATATAAAAAGAATGACCATCCAGGCTGTCTGCTGTCAGTTCCCCATCATCACTCTCCCTTGTAGAAGCATATTTCTCAAAATCTCTTAGCCCTCTATGATTTCCCATAGAGTTGTTCAATGACAGGCCCTCTCTGACATGTGGAAGTCAGACGAGGAGGATTCAATACTATCCATCAGGTCCTACAGGCAGACAGGAGGACCGGAGAATCATTGGTGAGCTGAGAGCATCAGCATCCCCACTCCCGGGCCTCCCCTATAGGTCAGGAGACCACGTGGTTAGACAGCCTCTGTCTCCAACAGCTTATGTTCTCTGGTTTCTGGCGGAGCACCAGGGAACCCAGCATTTCCACTATCTGTTTCCCCTGCTATTAATTCCCTGGGCCTTCAAAACAATGTACTTTAGAAATTAATTCTCTATATTAAGAAATTACTGCTTGAAATACTAAGAGTGGATTCTATTTCACTTTATGAACTCTGACTGATACCATAGCCCAGACAGCTCATGTGTGATGATCTCTGTTCTTTATGAAATCAGGAGAGACGTTGTATGTGCCCCTGAGGCTGAAGAGAGACCAAGATACTTAGGGTGCAGAGGAGCCTCTCTGACCTCTTCTACCAAAACTTCCAGTCACCATCAAAGTGTGGGTGCATCTTAGAAATGCTTTCAGCTGATAAAGGCCCAAGAGGAGCAGGTGGGGCGGCCTGCTCTCAGCTGTCTGCTTCGTGGTTTATGTTCAGGCTCATAACACTGTGAGCGGTAAACTGTTATGCTGTTGACAGTAATAAGTTGCCACATCTTCAGGCTGCAGGCTGCTGATGGTGAGAGTGAAATCTGTCCCAGATCCTTGGCCACTGAACCTCGAAGGGACACCGGTTTGCAAACTGTTTGCATTATAGATCAGGAGCTTAGGAGCTGTCCCTGGTTTCTGCTGATACCAGTTTAACCAACTGTTAATGCTCTGACTAGCCCGGCAAGTGATGGTGACGCTGTCTCCCAGTGATGCAGACAGAGAGGATGGAGACTGGGTCATCTGGATATCACATCTGGCTCCTGAGAATGGAAACACATAAAAAAAATCCATATTCTTAATGGTGTTACCAGGTCTTATAACTACCCTGCAGTTTAAGTGGTACTGACCACACTGGCAGAGCAAATCCCCAGTTTTCCTTCCTTACCTGGGAGCCACAGCAGCAGGAGGCTGAGGAGCTGAGTCGGGACCCTCATGTCCATGCTACGTCCTGCCCGAGACTGATTCCTGCACAGGGTGTGACCACACTATTAATGTGTCCAGGGCTGTGGGTTGCACCCCGGTAACATGCAAATAAGCAGGGTTGGGGCAGGTTGGGCCCAGCTGCAGGGCTGACTGGTCTCAATTACATGGCATAGTCAGTGTCTACCAGGTGCCTCTTCCAGGTGCCCCAGCCCCACAGGGCAACACACATTTGCCTGCAAGAAATGTGTTTCTCCTCGGCAGTCACAGACTCATTCTGCCGTCCTATGAGTATACTGTTCTTGCTCTGTTCAAATTTCAGGACATGCTTCTCTTGCTATTCCTCCATCTAAAACTGTTCCTTTCGAGTATGACACAACCCCATTACTTGGAAATCATCTGCCAGATTTTTGCATTTGTACCTGTGCACCATGTGAGGACAGAAGACTTGCTTTTGGAGACTTACCAAAACCTTCTGTATGGTAGATTAACTCTATTGGCAGCCAGAGATGCAATGAGGTATAAGAGTAAAGAACTCAAATTAAAATATTAGTGTCCATTAATCAGTCGAGGGACATTTTGGTTGTTTCCATGTTTTGGCCACCGTAAATAATGCTGCAATGAATATTGGAGCACACTTATCTTTATGGATAAATGTTTTCAGATATTTTGGGTAGATACCCAGGAGAGAGATTGCTGGGTCATATTGTAATTCTAGTCTTAATTTTTTTAGTAACCTCCACACTGCTGGATAAAGAACTTGTGATATAGATACACAATGGAATATTATTCGGTATTAAGAAAAGATGAAATAGGGACATTTGTGACAACATGGATGATCTTGAGGTTATCATGCTAAGCAAAAAAGTCAGACAGAAAAAGCAGAGAACCATATGATTTCCCTGATATGTGGTATATAAACCAAAAACAACAAAAGAACAAGACAAACAAATGAGAAACAAAGACTCATAGACACAGACAATAGATTAGTGGTTACCACGGGTAAGGGGGGAAGGGGTTGGTAGATGAGTGTAAAGGGGATCAAATATATGGAAATGGAAGGAGAACTGACTCTGGGTGGTGAACACACAATGGGATTTATAGATGATGTATTATAGAACTGTATACAATCTGTGTAACTTTACTAACAATTGTTACCCCAATAAACTTTCATTAAAAAAAAATCTTCATCTTTGGTAACAGTCTTAAAATGCCACCACTTCTGCAAATTTTTACCCAGTTTAATGGTGTGATTTGAAAGTTTATTAGAAATTTGTATTTTAAAGTAAGTGTCAGAGTCCTCTTCATGAATCTTTCTAAAGATAAAACATATTTGCAAAAGTTTCAGAACACAATCAATCTGTAAATTGCACATGCTTAAAGACACAGACAATAGTTTGGTGGTTACCAGAGGGTTAGGGGGGTGAGGGGTGGGAGATGAGGGTAAGGGGGATCAAATATATGGTGATGGAAGGAGAACTGACTCTGGGTGGTGAACACACAATGGGAATTATAGATGATGTAATACAGAATTGTACACCTGAAATCTATGTAATTTTACTAATAATTGTCACCTCAATAAATTAAAAAAAATAAAGATAATGCAATTGACAAAGAAATTTTCTTTTGAAAGACACAATTTAACTAATTTTTCCAATGAAAACATTACCACATTTCAGATATTTTGAAATTTTATATATTTTCCAGAACGTTTATATTAATAACAATATATATGCACATGAATACAACATATCTATTCTTACTTATTTGACAATGCTTCCCATGTCATTTTAGTTTATTAAAATGGTCTAATTATTTTAATTTGCCTTTTTAATAAAGAAACAGAGATGTCCTTTGAAATATTTCAGGATTTCTTCTGAAAATGTTACGTTTATTTTCAGTCTTTAAAAGTTTTTGGATTTGGGGAGATTATCAAACATGTCAAAAAATTTAAAACACTTTAGACAGGATCATAAGTCCCTGTGAAGCAATATTTAGTGATCCATTTAATCATGATGACAGCTAAAGAGTTGGCAGACAAATGTGGAAAGTTACAGAGTTGTAAACAAAATTGAGCTCTTTTAATGTTAAGAGGACTCAGTTTACCTGAACATTCAAAGACCTGATGATACAGAGAACACGAAATCATTTTAATAAAACACAAAGTCTTTGCTTTTTAGGCAAAACATTTTTCATAGTATCCAATCAGGAACAGACAAATGGTCCAAGAAAACTTTGTTCTTTAAATGGAGAGAGACAGCAGAAATCTAATTTGGCATCAGCTTACTCTTGATATTTAAATTTATTTAATTAAATTTATTCCAATATGATTCAGTTTGACAGTAGAAAAAACTTCCTTTTTCAGCATTTCTTTTTATACACCTTCCACAGCTTTTCTTGTAATTGCCGTAAATATGCATTTCCATATATTACTTGCTTACATATTAATTAGAATTCTTAACCCTTAGAAAACTTAATAGCTAGTGAAAACTAAAAAGTACGCAATTAGCATTCTTTAGATTAGCAAATTTTTGGATACATTTTATAACCTCTAGAAACACAGTTCTTGTACTGGCGAATACATTTTAGAATTTTAGAGATAATACTTTCTCAATAAAGTACAATACATATTCATTACTAGATCCAAACTTATCTTTCAGTTTCTCTGTAACAGGAAGCGAAAGGTAGGTGATGTTAGACTTATTTAACAATTAAAGTTTCAGTGTTTTATTTTATTAAGAGATGATCTAGATAGTCAATAAATCCATTGTTTCCTTTACTAAAACTGTAAAGTGTCAAATTACCAAAAGAGACAGGAAATTAATTTTAAGTACATATACCACACAGTATAATTATCCTTTACTAAAACTGTAAAGTATCAAATTACCAAAAGAGATAGGAAAATTAATTTTAAGTACATATACCACACAGTATAATTAATTTATTGCTAAAAAATTTACCAAAAAGGCTTCTATTCGATTTACATCCATTTAGTTCATTAATTCTTAGCAATTACACTTAGCTTGCCCACGAAAACTACATGAGACATCAAACTTAATTATTATCCCAAAGTATTTTTTCTGCTGACAAATTTGGTAACAGAGATAATGTTAATTTATTTTTGTAAAACCAAATATAATGAAACTATTATATTTAATATAAACATATTTAATCTAAATTTACATTATATCTACTTATATCTAAAAACATGTCTATTTAATCAAACCCAATTCCAACCTACATTAATATCAAATACTTCTTCAGATTATGCCATGTTAGGTTGTTTATTTGTGATTTTTGTTGTGTCTTGAGATAGGCCTGTAATAATATAAACTTGCCTCTTGTTACAACTTTTGCTGTATTGCCAAAGTTTTAGTAGGTTGTATTTTCATTCTCATTTGTTGCTATGTCTCTTTTGATGTGTCCTATTATATCTTCTTTGATCCAGTGTTTCTCTAGTAGTGTGTTGTTAAATCTCTACATATTTGTGGTTTTTCCTGCTTTTTCCTGTTTTTTTCCCCTGCTTTTTTTCATTTGATCTTCAGTTTCAAAGTATTGTTGTCAAAGAATGTCCTTGGGGTGATTTCAATGTTCTTAAATCGTTGAGGCTTGTTTTGTGTTCCAACAAATGTTGTATCCTTGAGTATGTGAGTGTGTTCTATGTGCACTAGAGACGAGCTGGTGTTCTGGGATGAAAGTCTTTGTAAATGTTGATTGTGTCCTATTGGTCTAAAGTGTCATTTAAGGCAAATATGTCCTTATCGATTTTCTGTTTCGATGATCTATCCATAGTTGTGAAAGGGGTATTTAAGTCCCCTACTATAATTGTGTTTTTGTCAGTTTGTTCTGTTAGTCCTGTTAGCAGTTGCTTTCTTTACAGTTATTACCATATTATTGATGATAGTCACTGTTTACTCACACGTCCGTCACTATTTTGTAACTACCAATTTATACTTCTTCATCCATACACTTTTTTGACCATGTCCCCAACCACCCTCCCATCTATGACTCCAATAAATCTAAGTACTGATCTGACACCATACATAGTTATTACAATATTATTGAATATATTTCTTATGTTATACGCTCTATCTACATGACTCCTTTATAACAGCGAATTCATACTTCTTAACTCCTTCCCCACCCCCAAACCCCTACTTTTTACCCACCCCCAAACCCTCACTCTGGTAGAATATTCCCTTTTTATCAAACCAACTGTTGTTCTATTATCAATCCTTTTTGAGGCCAATGGGTGGGCTTCTCTAGCCAGCTTTCCTAAGTTACCAGTTGTGCAAATATCTCTAAAGAGCATGACAGAGGGTGGACTACTGCCGGTTTCCTTAAGGGCAGCATTCCTTGCAGAAGTGTCAGCATGTGATTTTCCCTACATTCCAGAGACTCAAGTTTTAGAGTGCCCTGGGATCTTAATGGCTAAAGCAGCATGTAAAGTATAGCATCCTATAACTCCTATACATGTGGACCATTTGTCTTTTCCTCTAGAACCAAGGAATCCATGTGGACTCCACAACATTCCAAAATCATGCACTACTCCAAAAGATTATCTACTATTAATATAAATGTTGGCAGTGTTGCTCTCGGCTAAAGTATAAGCCCAGATAAGAGCATATAATTCAGCCTGTTGGACTGAATTAGCTAAAGGTAAAGATACTGTTTCAATTACATCAAATGCTGTTGATAATGAATATCCAGTTCAATATTGGCCTTTTTCATTTTTTAAATAAGAATCATCAGAAAACCATGAGAAATCAGTATTCCCCTGAGGAGTTCCTTACAGAAAATCTTGAGGTGTCAGGAGGTGATCCATCAATATTAGGCACTTTTAAGAGGTTTATAGATATTGAAAGGATGAAAAATAACTGGGTTAGGGTTATAATGACATGAAAGAGGTATGTGAGGAGCAGTTAACAAAAGGAATTCATAGAAAGTGAGGCAACTGACTTAAAAATGTTGGGTGTGATGAGAATTCAGTAGGGCTTCTATTGGGTAGAGCAAAAGATGGTTAAAAGGAATCCCACACACAAAAAACATCTCCTTAGTTGTTTTAAGGAGAAATGGCTCTAGACAAGAGGGTATCCCGATGCCCCAGGATCCAGTTACTGGCTATCATACCCTATGTGTCTATGGTTTTCCACAAGTTTTTGATTGAGAACAGAGGGGTGACTTTTCCTTTTCATATACACAAAGAAAAAATAAAAGAATCTGTTAATTGGGATGCCCCCAAACCGGTGGGTTTATTAATCGTTCCTTTAAGTTTTTGAAGGCTATGCTGCCGTGTTCTTCCCATAAAATTGGGTCAGGGTTGTTGTGCTTTAGTAAAGCGTACTGCTTTTACCACAGGAGTGAGACTTGATTTCCAATTCTGACAATAACCCACTGAGAAAACATCTCAGCTGATGCTTAGTTTTGTGTTGTGGGAAAGTTGGAACACCATCAAGCGTTCTGGATTTAGGTGAGGCCCTCCTTTGGATATCAGGTGTCCTAAATGTCAAACCTGGGATTCCATCATTGGCAACTTTTCTTTGGAGACTTTATGTTCTTTTAAGGCCAAACTATTAGCAGGTGGATGCTGTCTTCCTGTGAGAAGAGCAAGAAGCAAGTCATCCACATATTGCAACAAAGTGGAACTCCTAGGGAAATGTATACCATCTAGATTAGCCTTCAGGATTTGTGAGAAACAAAAAGTGCTCTCAGTAAGACCCTGAAGCATTAATGTCCAGGTAACTTGCTTTCCTTCCCACATGAAGGTAAAAAGGCGTTGACTAGCTTCCTTCGCTGGAATACTGAAGAATGTATATTGCGTAAATCAATTACAGTAGGAAATTTACTTTCAGTTGGGACGGATGCTAGTAGTATGTGAGGGCTAGGAATAATAGGAATCTGAAAGATAACAATGTTGTTTATTGCTCAGAAGTCCTGGACAAATCAACTCCCATCCCTTGGGTTTTCTCACAGGAAAAGTGGGAGTGTTACAGAGTCTAGTGCAAGGGAATGAGGCCCTGAGTTTGGGGATCTACAGTGGGCTTTATACCTTGAAAGACCCCTTATGGGATATTGATTCTGGCATGAGGGTTTAAGGAATATATTTGAATCTTGATAGATTCAATGGATTCTGCCAATACCAGCTGAAGATGTTGCATAGAAAGAGAATGACAGGTGATTCAATAAGGACAAATGAACCATGCTCCCAGATTCAACTATAGTGTCATCAGAAATGGAGCAAATGAAATATGCTAGCAATTCTTTTAATTTACCTGCTTTGCTGTTTTGATGGCTACTGTCAAATTCTAGAGAGATTTTCCCCTTTTTGGGAGAAAGAAATTCTAGCATGATGCTTTTCTAAGAAGTCTCAGCTTAAAAAAATGAGTAGGGACAGAAGAATTAAGGAGAAAGGGTGAATAACTTTTAAACAGCCTAACAAAAAGAACAGTTTCAGACACAGGTCTCATTTGAGGTTCACTTGAGACCCCACTATTGGAACTGTTTTAGTACACTGAGGCAGGGGCTGCTTTGTAACTTGGGGTTGAGCACCAAAAGCATAGGTTAGGCATCAATTAGAATAGATAGAAATTCATTCCCAATATGGAGAAAAGTTGTGTCAGGCTGTTGTGTCAAATCGAGTACTTGCGACAAACAAGACATTTAGCAGAAGAATACAAAGCCTCTGACACATTGGATAAAGTCACGAGAGCTTCAAAACACAGAGAGTGCAAGTTCAAATACAGGAGAAAACTTAGCCGTAGAACTCCTGGACCAGTGAGGAAAATAGCAAGCTCAAAAGGCTCTGTGGGTGCCACACCTGTTTGCTCAACATACCTGGTCTTCTCGGGGATCTTCTCTGGACCATTGTACAGGCCACCAAATATGTTGACAATAAACAAAAAGCCAACTGGATATTTTCCAACAAATGGTTCATTTTGGAAAAGAGACAATTGCGATCTGGAACATGCACACAGGGCTAGACACGTGCAAAAGAAGAGGAAGTTCCTTCAGAGAAGGACAGAGGGCGTTAGGAGGGTGGTTATAACCAGAGATCTTCCTGTGGGACTGGGAGATGGACGTAGGCGTGAGACTCCTCCTTCAAGCCCCTCAATACAATCTTGATTGACGACTTCTTTATTAATTTTCTTACACATGTAAACTACTGTCCAAATTATGAGTGACAAAAAAACCCCAGCCGTTTCTTTATATATTTTACCAAAAAAAGAGAGTAGAAAAGAGGAAATTATTTATCATACATACATGTATTCCTGACTCATGCAACTATTATGAAGCAGCTTCCTTAGTATTTTTCATCCTCTGTGTTCCTTTCTGTGTGGGAGGTTCTGAAAAGGCTAAACCACATGTCTTGCACTCTTGATTGCAGATGTGATTGAGACTCTGCCCATCAGATGCATTCCTGAGGAGTGGTTGTCAGAACAGAGTGAGGGGAGGGGACATGCAGGACCACAGGTGCTCAGTTTGCTGGTGTGGGTCCTGGCCTGGCAACACATTCTGGTGGACACAACTTTCTGATTCTCCAGATTGCTGTTGCCATTGTAATGTCTTCTCGGTTCACAGAAAACACGAGGGGAGTTGAGAGATTAAAACTTTGAGCTGCCAGAGTCTATTAATGACTCTTTCTCTCCATTTTTAATCTTCCTATTCCATGATAATAAACACCTTTCTGCTGGAATCAGCCATCATGTCTATTTTCATATCCAACTGACTCAATCACAGACCATGTGCAAGTAATATGTCAGCCTTAGTTAGGTAAAATCCATACCCCTGGGTGATGAACGAACTGCCACTGATCATATCATGAGGTTTCTTCATAGGCTCACTGGGAAAGCTTGGAAAAGTGACTTTCTTAGCATGTTTGGGCTGCTATAACAAAAATTGTTTATACTGGGCAGCTTGTAAACAACAGAAATCTATTTCTCAAAATTCTAGAGGCTGTGGATTCCAAGCACAAGTTGCTGGCAGATTTGGTGTGTGGTGATGGCTCACATTCTGGTTCATAGATAGTTCTCTTGTTGTGTCCTCACGTTGTAGAAGTAGCCAGGGAACTCTGCAGGGTCTCTTCATAGGGCACTGATCCCATTCAGCAGTGTTCCACCCTCAGGACCTAAACACCAGAAAACACCCTACTTTGTCATACAATCACATTAGTTTTTAAGATTTCAACATATTAATTTTGGGGGTGACCAACAATCATACCACAGCAGTAAGTGCCTGACAGCTAATTATTGAGAACCTTCTGCTCAGCAATGGCCCTTAGATTAACATTCACTTGGGAGGCCATTGTTTTCAATGTTGGCCCATTTTGAAAGGTCCAATCATAGTGCTTCCCAAAATACTTTTAACTGTGTCTCCAACCTTTCAGCCTTGTTTTTTCTAAAGTCTAGTTATTTGTTAGAACCAGGAGTCTATATCATTGAATTAGCTATCTCTCCTTCCAAAGTGATCATCAGGTATAATCCTTGAATTTTACATACTGTTGTGACTCCCCTTCTTCCAAAGCCCCCTTGGGTATATAAGTGATGTGACATCAGTCTAGTGTGTTTCTCCCACAAACCGCAGACATAAATTTGGTCACAATTCCAGAAATAATTCATAAACATAAGGAAACACCTGAATTAATCTGCATTTTCATTTTCATGGTCATTTGTTTGCTTTTGTTTTTGTTTGCTTGTCATTTTCATTCCCAGGCACGTGAGGAGTAAATATTTCACTCTTAGTAAAAATTTTTCTATGTTTCTATATCTCTTCTTTACATGGAAATGAAGATATGGAGGAATCTATACCCTAATGATTCATGCAATGTGGCACTATGTTAAAAGGCATTAGGACATACATTGACTTGTTTCACTCTTGGTCAGTTTTGCTAAAGAACAACTTGTTAAATTGTTCCCATTTTCTCCAAGTTTCTTCTGCATCAATAGTCTATAAAATATGATAAATGATTACCTAAATAATGTCTAAAAATTTGAACATATCGTGTATGCATTTCTAAAGTGTAATTTTGTCCTCTGATTTGACAAAAAGGCCCGAGTAACAACTCAGTCAATATTTTAGAGACATTGCAACTCTTGATAACCAAATGCTAAAAATAAAAACAAACAAGATAATATATAAATGATGTATTACAGAATTGTACACTTGAAACCTATGTAACTTTACTAACAATTGTCACCCCAATAAACTTTATTTTTCAAAAAATCCACATGATTCGTATCTCATACCTGGAACTCATAGCATGATGGTGGACATAGAGATAATGGGACTTCCATAGGCTCTAAGAATCTAATTTTTTGCAGTGCAAAAAATATCTCCATTTATACCCTTTAGACCTCCACTTAGACAACATATTTTCAAGTGACCACAGCATTTGGTGGCTTATTTAGAAACAAAGATTATAAAGAAAAGTCCTCAAGCTAGATAAGGTACTATATTTGGTCTTGGACACAAGATTTTGATGGGGAATAACAGGAGTCTGATTAAGCCATTTAATTCATAAAATAATTACATTGCTCATCAAAAAATAATATGCATTTGTACTCACATCTTCCTATGTATAATTGTGTTTATGAAATTTGGATGTAACCATTTTTATTAAGTTTGTTTGATGTATAAAATTATCATTATTATTACTGGTAGTACTGCTCTATATGGATAACATTAGATGTTCTCATAAATTATGTAAATTTTATTCAAATATTAAAACACTTCTTTTATGTTTTTGTGTCTCCTTATGAATGGATCCTAAGTATTGTTTTGTGCCATAAGTTTTAGTGAAATCTGTCTATCTGTATGTGTAGATATATAAATATTGTATTAGTCAGATTTTACACAATAATTGTTTGTAAGGAACCACTCAAAAACTTAGTGGGTAAAAACCTAAAAATTTAGTTCGATATTCAATAATGCTTATGTTGACCATGTTGCATGATCCAGACAGTGGTCAGTGATGTGGTTCTTCTGCTGGTACGTGAACTGGTCTCTGCTATGAATTGTTTCCTTTGGGACCAAGACTGAAAGTGTGAACCCAAGGAACATCATTATCCCAAAACAAATGGCACAAGCAAGTGTAAGTCCAATTGTTTCTAACACAATTACATAAAATTCTTATTTATTCTTAGGTCTTTGTAATTCTTCAAGTTTCTAAAAACCATTATTCTCTTTGATTTTTAACATATCTCATCCTGCCATTTACAAATAATTATATTTTTTCAATGCTTACAATCTTAAAGTAAGTTAATTTTGTGTTAATTTGAAAATAAAGTCAGATGTGTTTTCAACACATGGATTTAAATAGAGACTCTTAAATGGAAATGGAAAAAAAAAAGACCCATTTAACTGAGGCAAATGTCCTCTAGAACAGAGGATCTTAGACCTTATACATATTGCCTGATCACTTGTTAAAATGAATCGCTCAAAAGTGGATGTAAAGTGGAATCTGCTATTTTGCATTTGTAATAAGCTCCCATGGTATTAGTGATGCTCTGGCTCCAAGGAAAATTTTGAACAGTGACATATTTTCATATCGGAGACACAGAATGCTCCACCCATATCTAAGTTTTCATTTTTTATCAAAAAAATCTTTCATTTTTTCTCAAATTGTTTTTGTAGATGCAAAACATTTCCTTCATTTTCCCCTATTTTTTCAAACATTTAACAAAGATTTTTTGTTTTGAATCCAACTTGATGATGAAGGTTGAAAGCACATTCAAGTGAATTGTAACTGGCAAAATTCTGAGAGATGTAAAAAGAATGACCATCCAGGCTGTCTGCTGACGGTTCCCCATCATCACTCTCACTTGTGAGAGGATATTTATCAGAACTGTTTACCCTCTATGATTTCTCATAGAGTTGCTCAATAGCGGGCTCTCACTAAGATTTGGAAGTCAGACGAGGAGGATTCAATACTATCCATCAGGTCCTGCAGGCAGAGAGGAGGACTGGAGAATCACTGGTGAGCTGAGAGCATCAAGTCCGCAATCCAAGGCTTCTCCCACAGGTCTGGTGAGCACATGGTTAGACAGACTCTGTCTAAAATAGCTTATGATCTCTGATTTCCGGGGGAGCACTAGGGAATCCCATATTTCCACTCTCTGCTTCCCATTATTAATTCCCTTGGCTTTTGAAACAATGTACTTTAGAAATTAATTCTCTATATTAAGCAATTTCTGCATGGAATACATAGAGTGGCTCTCTTCCACTTTATGAACTCTGACTGATACAGTAGCGCAGCCAGCTCATGTGTGATGATCTCTGTTCTTTATGAAATCAGGAGAGACATTGTATTTACCACTGAGGCTGAGGAGAGGCAAAGAGAGTTAGGGTGCAGAGGAGCCTCCCTGGACACTTCTACCAAAACCTCCAGTCACCATCAAGGAGTGGGTGCATCTGAGAAATGCTCTGAGCCAATTGAGGCCCGAAAAGGGCAGCTGGGGCGGCCTGCTCTCAGCTGTCTGCTTCGTGGTTTATGTTCAGGCTCATAACACTGTGAGTGGTGTACTGCTACTCTGTTGACAGTAATAAGTTGCCACATCTTCAGGCTGCAGGCTGCTGATGGTGAGAGTGAAATCTGTCCCAGATCCTTGGCCACTGAACCTCGAAGGGACACCGGTTTGCAAAGTGGACGCCTTATAGATCAGGAGCTTAGGAGCTGTCCCTGGTTTCTGCTGATACCAGTGTAACCAATTGCTAATGCCCTGACTGGCCCGGCAAGTGATGGTGACTGTGTCTCCCAGTGATGCAGACACAGAGGATGGAGACTGGGTCATCTGGATATCACATCTGGCTCCTGAGAAGGGAAACATGAAAACAGACATCCATACTGTTAATGGTGTTACCAGGTCTTATAACTACCCTGCAGTCTAAGTGGTACTGACCACACTGGCAGAGCAAATCCCCAGTTTTCCTTCCTTACCTGGGAGCCACAGCAGCAGGAGGCTGAGGAGCTGAGTCGGGACCCTCATGTCCACGCTACGTCCTGCCCGGGACTGATTCCTGCACAGGGTGTGACCACACTATTAATGTGTCCAGGGCTGTGGGTTGCACCCCAGTAACATGCAAATCAGCAGGGTTGGGGCAGGTTGGGCCCAGCTGCAGGACTGACTGGTCTCAATAACACGGCACAGTCAGTGTCTACCAGGTGCCCCAGCTCCACAGGGCAGCACACATTTGCCTGCAAGAATGTTTCTCCTCGGCAGTCACAGAATCATTCTACCGTCCTATGAGTATAGGGTGTCGCTCTATTCAAATTTCATGACATGCTTCTCTTGCTATTTCTCTGTCTAAAATTGGTCTGTAAGTATGACACAACCCTAGTACTTGCAAGAAATTTGGCCAACTCTGCGTTGGTATCTGTGCAGACTGTTGAGTACAGGGAGACTTCTTTTTGGGTTGAATTCGTAAAAGCTTTGGTATGGTAAAGTAACACTATTGCAGCCAGAGATGCAATGAGGTAAGAATAAACTATTGAAAAAAATGCCAATGTCATGATTTGTAAGGAAGTCCACAGTGATTGAGTATCTGTCGTTGCTAAGCTGTCGTCTCTTGCTTAGTGATCTGTCCTTTCCATTTCCAAGGGCTCTGACACATCACTTGTATCTAGGCCAGGCACGGTCAGGGATTTCTCTCCTCCACATCTGGAATGTGTCAGCCACCTTTCCTCTCTGCAGGCCTTTCCCATGCGCATGCTACATGTTCCCTGAGCTCCTTGGGTTACTGCTTGTACCTCGCTTCCGTCTTAACCCAAGCTATTCTCTTCAGAAGCTGAAGCTTCCCTAGAGTAAGTGTGTTTGTATAACCATGAAACTACTGTGTTCCCTAAACCTGCATATTCCTCCATCACCAAATCTTTTCCAGTTTTTAAGAAAATTCAGTGGCTGGATGCAGGGCCTTGGGTGCAAGCACAGTGATGAGAAAACCACACTGGTAGGTGAGGGTGGAAGTCTTGCACAGCGAATTAGAGCCTACACAGTATGGAAAAACATCCATGTGTGATAGAGTGGGAATCCAGCATGGAGCTGGGGTGGGCTGAGGACTGGTGTCCCCACATGGCAGTGGTGGCACTATTGGACCAGTACATGTGCTAAGGCCAGAGCAAGAAGAGGACATTCACCTAGGCAGTGCCACTCAGTGTAGGTGTCAGAGCTCAGGGAGGGTGGGAATGGTGCCCATGCCTGCGTGCAAAGATGGCAGTGGCCTGTCAAGAGTGTCAAAACCAGGACACTGCATGTGGGTGGATGTATGGGGGAAGTTATATGCAAGGGGATTGTAGTTGGTAGTAACAGCAGGAGATTGGTTTCATTCAAAAGGATTGATGATCACATAAGTCAAAGTGTACAGAGTAATTAGAGACAAAATTCTCACTTTGGGAGAAAGGAGTTATAGATAAAGAAAAGGAAATTCCTAGGATAAACTGGTTTGGTGTTGAAATTAGAGATATCAGTGTTATATGTAGCTTAGATATGAAAGTGTGTGTTAATATATAAATAGATGATGAATAGGTACCATGTTTCCCCGAAAATAAGACCTACCCGGAAACTGAGCATTTGCATGATTTTTAATAAGACATCTCCCGAAAATAAATCCTAATGCATCTTTTGGTGCAAAACTTAATATAAGACCCAGTCTTATTTTCAGGGAAACACAGTGTAGGGCTTATTTTCAGAAGATGTCTTATTAAAAATCATGCTAGGGCTTATTTTCCTGTTAGGTCTTATTTTCGGGGAAACACAGTACAAAAATAAATAGATTTCCCCTAGCCTAGTAGCAGTCACACCCATGCCCAAAGATGCACCCAGAGAGCCCAGATCTTGGTTTCTAAATACTATGTTCCACTGAAAGAAAGCAGTAGTTCTTGGAGAAATGCCTCATTCCAGGTTTAGTATACAGAAGATGCAAAATAACTGGACAATTTGGGCCAGAAATTAAGAAGTGCTCAAGAATCATGAGGTGAAGAGAAGCCATTTGGAATGGGAGTATCATTTGCCAAATGTGGCGAATTTTGAGTATCAAAATCAATAATTATGGCAACTCATTGAAGGAAATATGAACCCATGATTTTACACTGACAATTTGATGAAGAAAACGATATTCATCAAGGATGAATCTTATTAATGTCAATGGACAAAAGAGCACCTGTGAAGCAGAGAAGTCTGGCAGAATTCACCTTAATCCTGGATTTGAAGTGGCATCATCAGTAATGGTATGAATTTGAATATTGGAGCACCTAATAGGATGCAGTGAGAAGGGCAGACAATCACTTTCAGATATCCCTGCCAAAGATGCATTGGGTGAATCTGATCATGAGGGAAAAATCAAACAAATTGAAGTTAAGGGACATCCTACAAAATAACTGGTATTCCTCTTCCAAAGTGATCAGGTCATTAAGTTCAGGGAAAGAGTGATGAAGTGTTCCTGAATGAAGGTGACAAAAGGGATACCAACAAGTAACGGTAACACCAGAATCTGGGCTGGATCCTTTTGTTATCAAAGTTAGTGGTGGGACATTTGTCAAAACTTAAAATGGCCTGAGGACTAGATGGTTTAATATGTTAATGCCGATTTCCTTATTTCACAGTTGTATTGGGTTATATCGGAGAATGTCCTTTATTGGAGGGAATACATAGTAAAGTGTCAGAGGTTAGGCTACCAAGTCATCAGTTTACTCTCAAATGGTTCAGGGTGTAGGAAGGGGAAAGTACTATGTACTGTAACTACAACTTTCTGTAAGTGTGAAGTTGTTTTAAAATATTATGAAAGTACAAAAAGCAGTCCTTGAGAGCATGTTGAATGTATTAAAACACATTTTACTGCCATTTCAAAATTTAAAAATGGTCAGAGGACATGAAGAGACATTTTTCTAGAGGACATACAGATGGCCAACAGACATGTGAAAAAATGCTCCACCTCACTAATCATTAGAGAAATGCAAATAGAAATCACAATGAGATACCACCTCACTCCAGTCAAAATGGCTATCGTCAATAAATCAACAAACAACTAGTGCTGGCAAGGATGTGGAGAAAAGGGAACCTTGTGCACTGTTGGTGGGATTGCAGATTGGTGCAGCCACTATGGAAATCAGTATGGAGGTATCTCAAAAACTGGAAATGGAACTACCTTATGACCCAGCAATTCCACTCTTAGGTATCTATCTGGAGAAATCCAAAACACTAATTTGAAAAAATTTATGCACCCCTATGTTTATTGCAGCACTATTCACAATAGCCAAGACATGGAAATGACCAAAATGCCCATCAATAGACGACTGGATTAAGAAACTGTGGTACATTTATACAATGCAGTATTACTTGGCCATAAAGAAGAATGAAATCTTACCACTTGCAATGATATGGATGGACCTAGAGAACATTATACTAAGTGAATTAAGTCAGACGGAGAAAGACAAATGCCATATGATTTCACTTATATGTGGAATCTAAAGAATAGATATATGAACGAACTAATCAGAAACAGTTTTGGAGACGTAGAGGAAAAACTGAGGGTTGCTAGATGGGAGGGGGGTGGGATGAGGGAGGAAGTGAGGGGATTAGAAAGCACAGTCGGTAACCACAAGATTGCCACGGGGATACGAAAGTCAGTTTGGGGAACATAATCAATAAGGTTGTAAAGATTTTGTAGGATATCCGATGGACACTTGTCTTATTATGGAGACCACTTCAGGTATGATGTAGATGCCTGATCACTGCACTGTACACCTTAAGCTGAAGCAGGCTAATAATAATGAATGTAAACTATAATTATATATATATGTATATATACACGTATATATATGTATATGTATATATACATATATGTATATACACATATATATACCTATGTGTGTGTGTATATATATACATATATTCACAAGAAAAGGAGTACTGCATAAGGAATAGAGACAGTAGATATGAACGGCTGTATGCAATGTCAGGTGTAGTAGATTGGGGAAGGGCGGTTATCGCTTTGTGAGGGGTATAAATGATAACTGTCTAACTATTACATTGTTTCGTACACCTGAAACAAAAAAGAAAAAAAAGAATGGAGTCTAATACTTGGCTGGTTGTAAGCATAAGAGCTGCCTTAGGAATGACCTTAAACTCAGGGTCATTCAAATCCTTAGAGAGTTGGGCAGAGAGAAGCAACATTGATGGGATTGCTTGAAGAACAAATGGTCCCATTTTGCTTCTGCAGGAGGGTTGTCAGTGAATGCAGATCTATTTGGGCCGAGTTGATATGGGTGAGTGAAGTGAATCCGTTCTGCACCTGGGCATGAGGTGGGCGGTGCACAGCAGCTGATGCAGCAGGGGGCGCTCTCCAGCAACGTGTTAACTGTGGAAATAAATCCAGTGTTACCTGTGTCTGGCTTCACACTTGCTCAAAATCTGGATTTTTATGTGAACTTGCCTGATTTTTATGTTAGAATATAATTTTTGAAAATAGACACTGTGGAAACTAATTCTGTAGTGTAAAGACGCCGTACCTGTATGTCTCATGAAGCCCAGAAGTTTCCAGTTTGAGATCTCTGTTCCAGGTACCACGAAATCTACTGAAATGTAGAGCCAGACATGTCGAGCCATTTGTTAGGTGCCATCGTATATCACCTCCTTCCAAACGTCCTATAGTTTGCCTTTTCCTGACTCACTGGGCTTTGGTTAATTTTTCATGCAGTGAGAAGAATGGAAGGGTGTTATGAAAAGTGGCCCAGTGGAAATCATCCCAGTCTTTAGTGTAAGGATGTTTTTTCACACACATTGATGATTATGTGACACCATGTGCTTGATGACATCAACTGCTTAACTTTTTTTTTTTTAATTTTATTAGTTTCAGGTGCACAAGACAAAGCAATACTTAGACGTTTATCATTTATATCCCGCACACTGTGTGAACCCCCTAACTGCTTAACTTTTATCATCACAAATAAATGCGCTTTAAGGGGCAAAGAGTTTGTTTTTATATCTTACCGATTCTGTGACTGTCACAGTTCATATTTGCAGCTTGCTGTTGGATGCTGGAAACCAGAATGAATCTGTGTGAACACTTCTGGGACCATCCTCCTTTTGTTCACTCACTTTCCTTTTGTTTAATACCTAGGACCACCGAGCACTGGAAATGTGGCGAGTTTGAACTGAGAAGAGCTGGCTGTACATATATGTAGGGTTAAAGAAAATTTGCCTTCATTGGTTAATGTGAGCTTTGGTCATTGCTTTGCTTTTTATTCCCTCACATCAGAGACTCCATGTAGGGGATGGTTAGTTTTGTCTGTTTCTTTGTTCCCTCACTTGAGAGACCGCATGTGAGGTTGATGGTTAAGTTTTGTCTGTTGATCTTTGTTCTCTCACAGACGGGACTACATGTGATTATCAATGAATACAAATTTTGAGGCTGAATTGTAGGGTAGATGTTGAAGAAAATTTGCCTTCGTTGGTTGACGTGAGCTTTTGTCTATTAGCTTTTATCTGTTCCTGTATGTAAGGTGATTTCTGTGCTGTGATCTGGGATTGAGTAAATTCTCCCTTTGGTCTCATTCTCGCGAGCAGGGGAGATGAGATGAGGTTGCTTTTATGTCCCCCTTGGGTCTCATTCTCCAGAGCAGGGGAGACATGGGATGAGGTTTTCTGTTTGGTCTCATTCTCTTGAGTAGGGGAGATATGGGATGATGTTTGTTGTTCTGTCTGTGCTGTGAGGTGATGGTTAGCTTAGGGTTAAAGAAATTCTTGATCAGGGGTTGAGAGAATTCCCTCTTTGTTCTGTCTGTTTCGCCCCCATCAGCAGATGAAGTGAAGATGTAGCTAAGTTATCAGGACAAAGTGACAGGCACGTTGCCAGGCTCTGGAAGACCGTGGGCTAATGGTCCCAGCAAGAACAGTAGATATTGCTTATCGGGATGAATTGGCCCTTCGGCTGGATGGGCAACATTCATATCAGTAACTGCCGGACCCTCCCGGAACTGGCCATTCCCGGAGGGGGAGGCAGGAACATAAAACTTAGCTCTAAGGTACATCTGAGAAAATATGTAAGACAGACCTCAGTTGACAGTGACATTATTAATTATTATTTCATCATTTGGTCATTTTGTCATTGGTGATTCTTCATCATGCTAACATTTGGAAGACTTCCAGCAACATGCAGTTTACAACACCAGGGGATGTCCTGACTCCCAGCCGTGAACCTGGTGAGGTCTGGCTGGTTCCTGGCCTCTCCAGTGTTGTTCCTCATGGTTAGCCTTCTTGAGAACTTGTTAGCACCTGGAAAACACATGCAACTTGCAGCTTACAACATCAGAAGATGCCTTGACTTCTCAGAACAACAAAAACGACAACAGCAGCAGCATCTTGGGAACGAGCAAACAGTGGTGTGGGAGACGCCTGAGTTTCTCTCAGCTACAGACCTGGCAAGGTTTTGATTTATGACTTTTTCAGTGCTGTTTTCCCCCAGATTAGTGAGCTTTTGACATCTATTGTAATAGTTACTATCCTATAGCGCTTATGACTGGTTTTGGATACTCCTTACTGATGTTATTTGTGTATTTTGCCAAGTGATTTTTGATCAATAGTAAACATGTGTTGAGATCTCTTCAACTTACATGTATGTGTACTCCTTTGACATGACATTTTTATCAATGTATATAGTTTAGTCTTAACCACCTTCACTTTCTGTAATTAGCACATTCTATTAATTGCCTTTGTCTTTTGCCATTGCATATTGCTAAACAAATTGATTAGATATTGATAAATAAATTCATTAGCCCCTCTCTAGAGTGTGTCTCTCCTCCTTCTTTTCCCCTGCTGTCTTTACTATATAAAACAACAAAACCGACTGTGAAGATATAATTAGAAGAAAATATGAGATCACTAATGATTTTTACTTTAGCGACATGGTGAAATGATAGCATTTGGGATAAATTTGGTTAATAAAACATATCATGAAAATTAATTTCACCTGTCTCTTTAAAAAAAATTTTAATTCAAAATTTTAATTAAAAAATGTTTTTTGGCTCATCTGTGTGACTCCTATTAAAAGCTAAGGCATATTTTAATCAAAGTCTAACAATTGTCTTAACCCAGTGAAGACACTGTATGATACACAGTTCCTGGTCACTCACTCGCTCAGCTTCACTGCTTGACTGATGAAAACAATTCCATCTTTCAGCCCCTTCTCACTGTGTGCCATCCCCACTCAGCAGAAGGCAAGGCTGCGTCCTCTCTGAGGCCCAGGGACATGTAAGTACTAGCACCAGACTTCAGTATCACTAGCTCCTCAATGAGGAGAATCTCGGTTCTACCCAGAGTGTGTCAAAGTGAGGCTCCCTTATCTCCCGGTCAGCACTGTGTCGGGAGGCCTGCGGGTGATACGGGCTGAGGATGATTTACTGCAGGTGACATAGGATTCTGTTGATGCACTCGTGAAGACATGTCTGCAGGATCCATCGTGCAGATCCGGGATACCGAGATGAAAACATGAATAATTGTTTTGATCATATTAAGCAGGCGTGTGTGATGTAGCTTTGCAGCATCTGCTGTCAACAACAGACAAAAAGAGGCTTCACAGTTGTAAGTTACTCTGCTTTAAGAAACTATGTTAGGTGTCTAATTTGGTACCTTTGCAGGTATCGATTAGAACACAAGTATTTTTCAGAATATCTCAGTATCGATGAGTGTCCCTATAAATCCCGAGTGTGTGGGGAGATGGGGAGGGGCATTCTGTAGGACCCAAAACACCACCGAGAAGAATGTCAAAAGGCTCGCGACAGATCAAAGACCAAAGGAAGCGGTGCAACCAAGTTCACTAATGAAAAGACAATGGCATCTGGGAGCTGGTGAGGAAGACAAAATTGAATGAATGAATTTTAAGAACAAAAACACACTTGAAATAAATTGGCACAAATAAATTATCCAAAGGCATTGAATTATAATAATTCCAAGATGTTTCTTTCATTCCATTTCGTGTGTTGCTAATGGAGAAAGACGGGAGGTATAGTCTGAAGGGCTTAATCGTTTAGTTTTGAAATGTTTCAGCTATGTCTGGAGCTTCAGTGCAGTGGATCAGGCAGAGCTCAAAGAAAAAAGTCTCGCTTCAAGAAAGTTGAGATCAGATCCAACATACTCAGTAAATATTCACGATTTTCCCATGGTTTCAAGTAGATTATTTTAAACTGATACAAAAGTTGACCAAAAAATCTGTTCTAAACAATGTATCGAACACTGACATATGGTAATTTACTAATTAGAGAAAAATAGGCAACACTTACTTCTGGAAGTTGTGAAAATGAAATTGTGCAAACAATTAACTGGATTGAATCAATGGTGAAAATTTGTAGACTTTGTGTCCTTAGCATTATTTCAATCTGATTCCCCTGAGCCCAGCCAATACTATGCCTATGAAGTAGCCACTTTTGGAAGCAAATTCACTTTTAACAAGGTTCCATTTATTGAGAAACAAAACAAAACAAACAAACAAACAAACAAAACCCGAAGATATCCAAAATGAATACACGACCTGAAAGTATTTTCTGAGAGGATTACTCAGCTAAGCTATGGTATTAATAAGCACAAGGTGGTTTTAAAGAACAATTGCTTGTAGATACCTTTTAAATGAACATAAAAAGTTACTTTATTATATACACCCAAGTAGTGCTTCTCAAAGGGCAGTACCATTTCTTGGCTGAAGGAGTGGACACAAATCATCTCAAGGGCTTTTCAAAATGTAACCCTATCCACACCTGGAAAAACATTCTAATACATGTCTTTTTTTTTAAGCATCCTACAGACTTTAAATTCTGATCAGTCTTTAATATCCCACATAAACAAAAATTCATTTGGGGGCCTCCCCTTTTTTTCAGAGTAAAGGGGTCTTGAAACCCAAAACTGAGAAAACCACTGTAGCTTATCCTTAGCCATATGTGGTCAGTTCTGGCTCTGAGCTCATAAAGCACCAGTGTGAGGGAATGACCCCAAGCTGCTATTAAGGCCCTGGCTCGGCTGAGCTTTCTGTCCATTAAAGCCCAGGAAGCTGATTTGTGGTGACCTGTTGGACTTGGACCTTTTAGCTTGTTTTCTCCTTCTTTTTCCCTTAGTACATATAGTCAGCGTAGTTAGTATAGTTATTGTTTATTAGCACAGTAATATTGTTGATACAGTTAATATATTTAGTCAGTTTACTTAGCATAGTCATTGTTTATTAGCACAGTTAGTAATATTATAGTTAGTATACATAGCATAGTTAGTATAGTTATTGTTTATTAGCACAGTAATATTGTTGATACAGGTAGTATATTTAGTCAGTTTACTTAGCATAGTTATTGTTTAATAGCACAGTTAGTAATATAGTTAGTATACATAGTGAACATAGTTAGTATAGTTAATTATTGTTTATTAGCAAAGTAATATTGTTGATACAGTTACCATATTTAGTCAGCGTAGTTAGTACAGTTACAATTATTGACATAGTTAGTAATATTGTTGATACAGTTAGTATATTTAGTGTAGTTAGCAGTTATTATTATTAACATAGTTAACAATATTGTTGATACAGCGTAGCTAGTATAGTTACTGTTTGGTAGCACAGTTGGAGAGTATAGTTAGTATTGTCAGTGAGCGTAGCTAGCGGGTCACCATGTTATGTGACTTTAAAGACATCCATGCTGACCAGGAGCCCCACAGTGCACAATATGAGCTCCAGGAAACCATCAGAGGGGGCACCTTTGCCAAGGTAGTGTTGGGCGGGCACATTCTCACGAAGACGAAGGTGGCTGTGAAAATCATCGACCAAGGGGTCTACCACAAAATGTGCAGATCTCTCCTGCACGAAGTCCACTGCATGGAGAACTTGCACCATCCTAACACCGTCCAACTATTCCATGTGATCAGCACTGCAGAACCCTTCTTCCTAGTCATGGAGCTCGTGCCTGGAGAGGACATGCACCATTACCTTCGTGACCATGGCCGCATGTCAGAGGACAAGGCCCGTGGTGTCTTCCGGCAGCTGGTGTCAGCAGTGCACTACTGCCACGAGAAGGGCATTGCTCACAGGGACCTGAAGCTACCAAACGTGCTGTTAGACACTCAGATGAACGCTAAGCTTGCAGACTTTGGAGTTGGCGCATCCTCCAATGTCTATCAACTCAGCACGTTTTGTGGCAGTCCCACGTATGCAGCCCCAGAACTGTTCCTGGGCGAAACATATGATGGTCATACCGTGGCCATCTGGAGCCTGGGAGTGCTGCTGTACAAGACGCTCATGAACACCATCCCTTTCAAGGCAATGAGCTGGGAAGAGCTGATGAAGAAGTTAGGTAGTGGGCAGTATGTGGTGCCTCCTTATCTATCCACTGACGTGGAAAACTTCCTAAAAAAACTGCTTACCCTCAACCCTGAGCAGAGAGAAAATCTGAAGGACATCATGCCAGATCCTTGGCAAACATGGGCCAAGAGGAAGAACTGAAGCCTTACATTGAGCCACCCAATGATGTCACAGACCCCTGTGTAATAGAAGAGATGGTTAATCTGGGCTTTCATTGGAAAGACCTCCAGGACACACTGTCGAACAAAGCATACAATAACATCCTGGCCACATACCACATCTTACACACACAAATACCAAAATTCCCATATTGCACCATCAAAGTAAAGCCCTTCCATCCTTCTGAGTTCCAGAGCTACAGTCCCTCCCCAGCTCAGGAGGTTCATTCTGAGTGGTCTGGTTCCCAGCAGGCAGAGCAGCAGCCTATGGACCATGAGCCAGGGCAGAAGGCCCAAGAGTCTGCCAGTCCAGCAGCCATCTTAGAGTAGAGCAGGATCCAGCATGGGATCCAAGACCACCACTCCTGAGCCCAGCTGGCGGCCCAGGAATGCCACTCCTGATCTATCCATTCCCAAGCACTGCTGGGAATCCAGGACCTCCACTGCTGCACACAGACCCAGCTCCAAGACCACCACTCCTGAGCCCAGCTGGAGGCCCAGGAACACCACTCCCAAGCTTTCCACTCCCAGGAACTGCCGGGGATCCAGGACCTCCACTCCTGAGCCCAGCAGGGGATCCAGGACCGCCACTCTCAAGCACTGACCAGGCTCCAGTACCGCCACTCCCACGACCAGCAGGGACTCCAGGACTGCCACTCCCGAGCTCAGCCCTGGTTCCAGCACCACCATTCTTAGCCCAGCCCCCCAGTGTCACCCTGGGGACTCTCTCTCCAGTCACAGCACCACCAGCAGCAGTAGAAACACGGAAGAAATCAAGCAGGGCCAGCGGCACGTGGCTAAGAGGTGCTTAAACTTTTTAACAAAGCTCTTGTCTGCTGCCCAAGAAGGGCTACTGCAAACGCAGTCAGGTAAAGATTTTGACGGCAAAGGCAGGGCTAAAACAAGACTCCGGGGGGGTCAAGCTGGGCTCCCTGCATTTTAAAGGGTGAACTGGAGGAAGCTGAGGTCCAGGAAGCAAGACCACGTGGTGGGGGAGACTGGACTATTTTTCCTTGGTCCCTTCTTCCCTCCCCTCCTCTGTGGGAAGGGGATGGTTCTTATTAAAGTGCTTGGTTTTCCAAACCTTTCAATAAATGTCTTGCTTCAGAAAGATGTATTGGGTACTCTTGTTTTGCATCCTCCAGTTTGAGGAGCACGGAGTGATGTAATACTTGGACTTAATTGGCACAATTCTGCACCTTTGCATGTTGTACCCTCTTGGTCTTCTGTTCCCTTGGCTTTGAACCCTCAGCTCCCTTGTCCATTTCTCCTTTGTGGCAGGATGGTGTTGCTTGCTCACATAGCACACATGCTGCCTTCTTCCTGTGGATGCTCAATTGGAAGGAATCACAGTTGGTCCAAGTTGGTTATGGCAACCACTCCCCTCCCAAACCCCCTGCTAGTGATTGGATGAGGCAAGGACTCATGACCCAGTTTTGGCCAATGAAATATTACAGGAAGTCTACAGGGGCTTCTGTGAGAGATTCTCCTTCCTGGGCAGCTCGATGATGTCAACAGGAATCATCTTCCCTGCATGTTTGCTTTGCTTCCTTC
The DNA here is from genome assembly GCF_036562045.2 of Rhinolophus sinicus. NCBI lineage: Eukaryota > Metazoa > Chordata > Mammalia > Chiroptera > Rhinolophidae > Rhinolophus > Rhinolophus sinicus. The sequence continues at coordinate 63,668,733 of NC_133755.1, read as the reverse complement.
CCTGTGTGCTGGTGTCATTTTCAGGAGGACTTCCCTTTATGAAAGCAAGATGCCCACCAACTGCCACAGGATGACGTCATATCCTGTCAGCCAACGGAAATAGAGCGTCTCTTCCCCCATGATTCCAGCACTGTCTAAAGATGTGTATCTTTAAAGTGACATTAGCTGCCAACAGCCCCGCATCCCATTCTTCTTAGAGGTCAGAAAGGAACATTTCCCTGAAGTGTGTCAGAGCACAGAGCAGGAATAAACCCAATGGTTTAACACTCCATTCAGTGCAATCCTTGTCTAGATTCCACTAGATTCTACCATTAGCTCAGTTGAATCAAAGAATGGAGTCTAGAGGAATGGCAGCAGCGATGTGGTCTTCTTGAGTTCTCCTCTGGAACTTACCACAAATTGAACATCTATAACCCATCAAAGGACTCTCTGCTCATCACACAGAACAGCTAAGATGCTCGTACAAGGAATACTCAATGGTGGACAAACCGGATGAGCAGGGGAAGAGGGAAAGGAGTGATGTGGAGACGCGGCCCGCATCCTTGGCTGGGGAGACGCAGGGGGGCCCCAGGACACAGAACAGAGATCACAAAAGCCAGGAGGTGGGCTCTTTCTCTGTATCCTACAGCTGATCTCTGCGGAGAGAGCAGCTTATCCCATGTTTGAGGCAGTAACCTCATCGGAGATCTCCAGCTGGGCCCTGGGTCAAACAAACAAGCAAAAGCCATAGCTGGGCCCCTTTCCCCACTCTCCCACAGCAATCCTGCCCCTACCCTTCCAGAATCTCAAGCTGGTCCCTGAACTGAAGAGTATGTCAGATGACAGAGGAGCTGTAGTGCTCAGGACCTGGAAAAAGCCGCTTTGCAACTGTGACCTAGGGAAGAAGCTGGGAAGAGTGTGACACTGCTGGGCTGGGAGACGGCAGACACCTCCCTTCCCAGCCCCCACCTTTTCTGGGCTGCTGCTGTGGCAGGACAATTACAGCTGCAGAGACACACACAGGGGTTAACAGCAGGAGGCTGAGGCAGCTCTGGGCTTTCAGCAGCTCAGAAATCTCGAGCCCTCCACACCCTCCAATGTAGGAAGTGCCCTAAGACTCAGGAGACCTGTGCACAGGGAAGAAGCCCACATCCCAGTGGCTGGCTGTGGTGCTCTCAGCACGTGTATGGGCAGGCGACAGCAGAAACTGCACTGACTTTGTAGAAACTACCAACCATACCTCATAGCCCCACTCATCTAGAACAGCCACTCTGGGCACCAGATGGCTGGATCTGCCTTCACAAGACATAGAGGACTATTTGTACAACAGAGGACAATCTGGAGATTGTTTGGTGGGCTAAAGGCAAGAGTGTTGCTGCTTTTTTTTGGAATTACTATCATTTTTAGCATATATATATATATATATATATATATATATATATGTTTGTTTCCCCCTTTCTCTCTCCTTTTCTTTTTTCTCTTTCCTGCCCTACTTTTCCTCCTCCTTTCCATTTTTTAGTATTGATTTTTTTTTGTATTTTTGATATTTTTGCCTATGTTGAGTGTGGTTATCAGTTGTTTTTACATGTGAGTGTATTTGTTTTCTTCTTTCTTGTTGTTGTTGTTGTGTTTGATTTTTTTTTTCTGAAATTGCCCTACACCAGAGCTCTACAACACACCCAGAGGCCAACTCCAGACCAAACCAGAGTATTACTGGGTTTGACAGACAAGTGATATCCAGAGGGAATTCTCTACAGGCACAAGAACCCATAGGGGCCAAGTCTCGTCTGGGTGGTCAATCTTCACATAGCAGCTCATCCACTGTGGGCATAGCCAATTCTCACAACTAGACAGCCTAGGAGTCGATCCCACCTACTGAAAAGCCAAAAGCAATTAAAACTCAACTTTAACAGGAGAATACACACAACACAAGAGTCACCTTTGGAGCACATGCACAGGAGAATATGGAAGTTGTATAAGTCAAATATAAAGGACACATACTACATAAGACCACCCAGCAAAGACTGAGAACCCTAGGGGAATCTACCTAATACATCGAAGCAAACACAGAAAGTCAGCCAGAATGGGGAAACAAAGAAACATGTCCCAAATAAAAAAAACAGAAGCCAGAATTGAAACCAAATGAAACAGAGGTAACCAACCTATCAGAGACAGAGTTCAGATCACTGATGATAAGAATGTTTAATGAGCTTAGTGACAACATAAGGAAGGATAGAGAAATCATAAAGAACAACCAGTTAAAACTAAAGAATACAATAACTGAAATAAAGAACACACTTGAAAGAATTACCAGCAGGTTTGATGAGGCAGAGGATCGAATTAGCAACTTAGAAGACAAGTTAGCAGAGATCACCCAAGTGGAACAACAGAAAGAAAAAAGAATAAAAAACAGTGAAAATGGTTCAAGAGACCTCTGGGATAACATCAAGCACAACAACATGTGCATCAGAGGAATACCAGAGGTGAAAAGAGGGAGCAAGGGATCGAAAACATATTTGAAGTAATAATGACCGTAAACATCCCTAACCTGGTGAAGGAAACCAATATACAAGCCCAGGAAGTGCAGAGAGTTCCAACTAGGATAAACCCAAACAGGTCCACACCAAGACACATTATAGTTAAAATGGCAAAGGTTAAAGACAAAGAGAGAATCCTAAAAGCAGCAAGAGAAAGACAGCGGGTTACATACAAGGGAACTCCTATAAGACTATCAAATGACTTTTCTACAGAAATTTTGCAGGCTAGAAAGGAGTGGCAGGAGGTTTTCAAAGTGAGGAAAAACAAAGCCCTACAACCAAGATTGCTTTATCCAATCTAGCAAGGCTATCATTTAAAATTGAAAGAGAGATAAAGAGCTTCCTAGAAAAGAATAGCTAACCGGAGTTCATTACCACCAAGCCAGCATTGCAGGAGATGTCAATTGTCTTCTGTAAACAGAAGAAAGATGAAAACAATCTAACTAATGAAGACCAGAAATACAAATAACAAAATGGCAATAACTATGTGCCTATCAATAATCACTGTAAATGTAAATGGATTAAATGCTTCAATCAAAGGACATAGGGTGGCTGAGTGGATAAGAAAGCAAGACCCTTGTATATGCTGTATACAAGAGACTCACCTCAGATCAAAAGACACATGCAGGCTGAAAGTGAAAGGTTGGAGTAAGATGTTTCATGCAAATGGAAATGAGCAAAAAGCTGGAGTTGCAATACTTATCTCTGACAAAATAGACTTTAAAATGAAGAATATATTAAAAGACAAAGATGGGCACTATATAATAATAAATGGATCACTCCAACAAGACGACATAACCCTAGTAAACATCTATGCACCCAACATAGGAGCACCTAAACATATAAAACAGATATTGACTGCCATAAAGACAGAGATCAACAGTAACACTATCATAGTAGGGGACTTCAACACACCTCTGACAACAAGGGACAGGTCCTCCAGACAGAAAATCAATATGGAAACAGTGGCCTTAAATGACACCTTGGATCAATTAGATTTAATTGACATTTTCAGAGCATTTCACCCCAAAGCTCCAGAATACACATTCGTCTTAAGCACACATGGAACATTTTCCAAGATAGACCACATGTTAGGCCACAAAACAAGTCTTGATAAATTTAAGAAAACTAAAATCATACCAAATGTCTTCTCTGACCAGAGTGCTATAAAATTAGAAATCAACTCCAGGAAAAAAACTGGAAGACACACAAATACATGGATGCTGAATAACATGCTACTAAATAATGAATGGGTCAACAATGAGGCCAGGAAAGAAATCAAAAGATATCTCGAGACAAACGAAAATGAAAACATGACAACCCAAAATCAGTGGGAGGCAGCGAAGACAGTCCTAAGAGGGAAATTCATAGAAATGCAGGCCTACGTAAAGAAACAAGAAAAATCACAAATCAATAGTTTATCTTTACACTTAAGGGATCTGGAAAAAGAACAGCAAAATAAGCCCAAAGGGAGTACAAGGAAGGAGATACTAAAGATCAGAGTGGGAATAAATGAAATAAAGACCAAAAAAACAATACAAAAGATCAATGACTCCAAGAGCTGATTTTTTGAGAAGATAAACAAAATTGACAAAACTTTAGCCAGACTCATCAAAACAAAGAGAGAGAGGACCCAAATTAATAAAATCAGAAATGAAAGAGGAGAAGTGACAACAGACACCACAGAAATACAAAAGATTTTAAGAAATTACTATGAGCAGCTATATGCCAATAAATTAGACAATCAGGAAGAAATGGACATTTTTCTAGAAGCATATTACCTTCCAAGGCTAACTCAAGAAGAAACTGGAAACCTGAATAGACTGATTAATACCAGGGAAATTGAATCAGGAATCAACAAGCTCCCAACAAACAAAAGCCCTGGACCAGATGGCTTTATAGGTGAATTTTACAAAACGTTCACAAAAGAATTATCACCTACTCTTCTCAAGTGCTTCCAAAAAATCAAGAAGGAGGGAAGGCTCCCAAACATGTTTTAGAGGACACTATCACCCTGATCCCAAAATGAGACTAAGATATTACAAAAAAAGAAAACTATAGGCCAATATCCCTAATGAATATAGATGCAAAAATCCTCAACAAAATATTAACAAAGAGAGTTCAGCAATACATTAAAAGGATCATACACAATGATCAAGTGGGATTTATTCCTGGTATGCAAAGTTGGTTCAACATCTACAAATCAATTAATGTGATTCACCACATTAACAAAATGAAAAATAAAAATCATATGATCATATCAATAGATGCAGAAAAAGCATTTGACAAAATCCAGCAGCCATTTATGATAAAAACGCTTAAGAAAGTGGGAATAGAGGGACCATGTCTCCACATAACAAAGGCCATATATGATAAACCCACAGATAACATCATACTCAATGGGGAAAAGCTAAAACCATTCCCTTTAATATCAGGAACAAGGCAAGGTTGCCCACTTTTTTCACTCCTAGTCAACATAGTTTTGAAAGTTCTAGCCATAGCAACAGGACAAGAAAAAGAATAAAAGTCATCCAAATTGGTAAGGAGGAAGTAAAATTGTCATTATATGCAGATGACATGATACTATACAGAAAGAACCCTAAAGAGTCCACCAAAAAAATATTAGAACTGATGAATGAATTTAGTAAAGTAGCAGGATACAAAATTAATATTCAGAAATCAGTTGCATTTGTATATACCAATAATAAAATATCAGAAGGAGAAATTAAGGAAACAATCCCATTTACAATTGCTTCAAAGACTATAAAATACCTAGGAATAAATTTAACAAAAGAAGTAAAAGACCTGTACTGAGAAAATAATAAGACACTGAAGAGAGAAATTAAAGAAGGTACAAATAGATGGAAACACATACCGTGCTCATGGATAGGAAGAATTAATATCATTAAAATGTCCATACTGCTTAAGAAAACATACAGATTCAATGCAATTCCTATCAAACTACAAGGACATTTTTCACAGAAATAGAATATGTAATCCTAAAATTTATATGAAACCATAAAAGACCCCAGATAGCCTCGGCAATCTTGAGATATATGAATAAAGTGGGAGGTATAATGATACCTGACATCAAATTATACTGCAAAGCTATAGTAATCAAAACAGCATGGTATTGGCATAAAAGCAGACACATAGATCAAGGGAACAGAATAGAGAGTACAGAAAAAAATCCATGCCTGTATGGCCATTTAATCTACGACAATGGAAGCAAGAATTTATGTTTGGGTAAAAACAGTCTAATCAATAAACGGTGCTGGGAATCCTGGACAGACACATGCAAAAAAAATGAAGCTGGACCACCTCCTTACACCATATACAAGAATAAATTCAAAATGGATTAAAGACTTAAATGTAAGATCTGAAACCATAAAACTCCTAGAAGAAAATATAGGAAGAAAGTTTAGAGACATTATCTGGAGTAATATAGTTACTGATATAACCCTTAGGGTAAGTGAAGTAATAGGAAAAAATAAATAAACATATGGGATTACATCAAACTGAAAAGTTTTTTCACAGCAACGGAAACCATCAATAAAACAAAAAGGGATCCTACTGAATGGGAGAAGATATTTGTCAATGATACACCTGACAAGGGTTTAATATCTGAAATTTGTAAAAAACTCTTCAACTCAACTCCAAAAAAAACCAAACAACCCAATTAAAAAATGGGCAGAGGACATGAAGAGACATTTTTCTAAAGAGGACATACAGATGGCAAACAGACATACGAAAAAATGCTCAATCTCACTAACCATCAGAGAAATGCAAATAAAAACCACAATGAGACACCATCTCACCCCAATCAAAATCAACAAACAACAAGTGCTGGTGAGGATGTGGAGAAAAGGGAACTCTTGTGCCCTATTGGTGGGATTGCAGATTGGTGCAGCCAGTATGGAAAGCAGTATGGAGGTATCTCAAAAATCTGAAAATGGAACTACCTTATGAATGGAACTACCTACCTGAATAAGGAACTACCTTATTCCACTCCTAGGTATCTATCCAGAGAAATGCAAAACTCTATTTCAAAAAAAGTGTTCATTCCTATGTTTATTGCAGCACTATACACAATAGCCAAGACATGGAAACAACCGAAATGCCCATCGGTATACAACTGTATTAAGAAACTGTGGTACCTTTATACAATGGAGTATTACGCAGCCATAAAGAGAAAGAAATCTTACCATTTGCAACAATGTGGGTGGACCTAGAGAACATTATGTTTAGTGAAATAAATCAGAGAAAGACAAATACCATATGATCTCACTTATATGTTGAATCTAAGGAAAAGAATAAGTGAATGCACAAATCACAAACAGTTTCAGAGACATAGAGGAAAAACTGAGGTTTGCTAGATGGGGGGTGGGGTAGGGATAAGGGAGAAGGTGAGGGGATTAGAAAGCAGTCAGTAACCACAGATTGCCATGGGGTTACAAAAGTTAATTTGGGGAATGTAATCAATAATGTTGTAAAGATTTTGTAGGGTATCTGATGGACACTTGTCTCGTTAGGGAGACCACCTCAGGGATGATGTAGATGCCTGATCACTGCACTGTACACCTGAAGCTGAAGCTGAACAATAATGAATGTCAAGTACAAGTTTATATATATATATACATATATACATATATATATATATATATATACATGTATGTATATTCTTACAAGAAGCAGAGTACAGCATTAGGAGTAGAGACAGTGGAAATGTAATGGCTGTGTGCGATGTCAGAGGGAAAGTGGATGGGGGGAGGGGGGTTGACACAATACGAGTGATATAAATTATAAATGTCTAAAATTGCTTTGTTTTGTGCACCTGAAACTAATAAAAAGAAAAACAATAAAAAAATAAATCTGACCAAACTTCATACTGGCTCCTCCATGACATTCTGATATACTTCCTCTAGGCTGATGGTGTCCGTTACACACTATTTGAAGACAAGTGGTATTATCCATGAATTAATTTTTCAGTCATTCAGTCCATTCTGTGTTAGCTCATTAGAAGTTTCATTTAGTTGCTATTTTCTCTATAAATCACAAGACCTATGACCTAGGACAGGAGGGTCTCGAGTAGATTTTACCATAAAATTTTTAATAATCAGATAAGTTATATCTTACACCTGGAACTCACAGCATGATTGTGGTATTAGAGATAATGGGACTTTCATAGCATATCAGAATTTAACTTTTTGCAGTAGGAAAATTAGCTCCATTTATACCCTTTGGACCTCCACTTAATACACATCTTTTCAAGTGAGCACAACAGTTGGTGAATGATTTAGAAACAAAGATTACGAAGAAAACGTCTTAAGCCTGATCAGGAGCTGGACACCAGTTTTTGATGGGGATAACTAGAGTCATATTAACCCATTTAATTCATAAAATAATTACATTAGTTATCAAAAAATATATATCCACATGTATGTATCATATATACATATGCATATGTATACACATCTTCCTCTATATACTTTTATTTATAAAATTAGGTGTAATCATTTTTAATAAGTTTGTATGACATATAAAATTATCATTATTATTACTGCTAGTACTGCTATATATGGATAACTAGGTATTTTGATAAATGATGTAAATTTTATTGTTTCTATTCGCAGACTAAAACATTTATTTTATGTTTTTCTGTCTCCTTATGAATGAATTCCTAAGTATTATTTTATGCCATAAGGTTTAGTGATATCTGTCAAGCTCTATGTGCAGATGTATAAGTATAGTATTCGTCAGATTTTACTCAATAATGGTTTGTAAGGAACCACTCAAAAGCTTCATGGTTTATAATACTAAGAGTCTTTTCTGTATTCACGAATGTTTATGTTAACAATGTTGGATGATCCAGACAGTGCTCAGCTGTGTGGTTCTTCTGCAAGCACATGAATTAGTTTCCACTATGGATTGTTTCCTTTGGCGCTAAGACTGAAGGTGTGAACCCAAGGCACATCATTCTCAGGGCAAATTGCAAGAAGGAACAAATACCCAAAATAAACTGCACAAGCAAGTTTAAGTCCAATTTTTTTCTAACACTTTTAGATATAATTTTGATTTATTCTTAGGTTTGGTAATTCTTCAATTTCTAAAAACCATTACTCTATTTAATTTTTAATATTTTATGCTGCCATTTAAAAATAATTATACTTTTCAATACTTACAATCTTAAAGGAAGTTAATTTTGTGTTAATTTCAAAATAAAGTTGGATGTGTTTTCAACATGTGGATTTCAATTGAGTTTCTTAAATGGAAATGTAAAAATAAGACGCTTTTAACTGAAGTGAATGTCCTCTAAAACAGAACATCTTAAATCTTATACATATTTCCTGATACCTTGTTAAAATGAAGACCTTCAAAGAAGGTGTAAGATGGAATCGGGTTTTTTGCATTTGTAATAATTCCCAGGGGTGTCAGTGATGCTCTGGCTCCCGGGAAAATTATGAGCAGCAAGACATCTTCATGTAGAAGAGAAAGAATGCTCCGTCCACATTTAGGTTTTCATTTCTTTAATCAAAAACGGCTTCCATTCTTTGTCAAGTTATTTCTTGTATGTAAAACGTTTCCCTAATTTTTATTTTTCAAACATTTAACAAACATTTCCTGTTATGAATCCAGACTTGATGATGATGGTTGGAAGCACATCCAAGTGTATTGTAACTGGCTAAATTCTCAGACATGTAAAAACAGTGACAGTCTTAGCTGTCTGCTGTCAGTTCTCCATCATCACTCTCCCTTGTGGAAACACATTTCTCAGAACCCCTTTGCCCTCTATGATTTCCCAGAGTTGCTCACTGAGTGGCCCTTCCTAACATGTGGAAGTCAGACGAGGAGAATTCAATACTATCCATCAGTTCCTGCGGGCAGAGAGGAGGACTGGAGAATCACTGGTGAGCTGAGAGCATCAGCACCCCCACTCCTGGGCCTTCCCCACAGGTCTGGGGGCCACATGGTTAGACAGCCTCTGTCTTCAACGGCATATGTTTTCTGGTTTCTGGGGGAGCATCAGGGAATCCCACATTTCGAGGATCTGCTTCCCCTGTTACTGATTCCCTAGGCTTTTTTTAAATTAGAGGCTATCAGGGTGACAGTTGTTAGTAAAGTTGCATAGATTTCAGGTGTACAATTCTGTATTACATCATCTATAAATCCCGTTGTGTGTTCACCACCCAGAGTCAGTTCTCTATCCATCACCATATATTTGATCCCCTGTACACCGATCTACTACACCCCTCCCCCCTTACACTCTGGTAACCACTAATCTATTGTCTGTGTCTATGAGTTTTTGTTTCTCATTTGTTTGTCTTGTTCTTTTGTTGTTTTTGGTTTATATACCACATATCAGTGAAATCATATGGTTCTCTGCTTTTTCTGTCTAACTTATTTCACGTAGCATTATAATCTCAAGATGCATCCATGTTGTCACAAATGGTCCTATTTCACCTTTTCTTACCGCCGAATAGTATTCCATTGTATGTATATACCACAACTTCTTTATAAATTCATCTATCGAAGAACATTTGTGTTGTTTCCATGTCTTGGCCACCGTAAATAAAGCTGCAATGAACATTGGAGCACACGTATCTTTATGGATAAGTGTTTTCAGATTTTTTGGGTGGATACCCAGGAGAGGGATTGCTGGGTCACACAGTCATTCTATTTTTAAGTTTTTGAGGAACCTCCACACTGCCTTCCATAGTGGCTGCACCAGTCTGCATTCCCACCAACAGTGTATGAGGGTTCCTTTTTCTCCACAGCCTCTCTAACACTTGTCACTATTTGTTTTGTTGATGATAGCCATTCTGACTGGGGTGAGGTGATATCTCATTGTGGTTTTTATCTACATTTCTCTGATGATTAGTGATGTTGAGCATTTTTTCATACGTCTATTTGCCATTTGTATGTCCTCTTTGGGGAAATGTCTCTTCCAGTCTTCTGCCCATTTTTCAATTGGGTTGTTTGTTTTTTTGTTGTTGAGTTGCATGAGTTCCTTGTATATTTTGGATATTAGCCCCTTATTGGAGGCACTGTTTGCAAAAATCTTCTCCCATTCAGTTGGTTGCTTCTTTATTTTGTCGATGGTTTCTTTTACTGTGCAAAAGCTTTTAAGTTTGATATAGTCCCATTCGTTTATTTTAGCTTTTACTTCCATTACCATTGGAGTCAAATTCATGAATTGCCCCTTGAACCCAAGGTCCATAAGTTTAGTACCTATGTTTTCTTCTATGCAGTTTATTTTTTCAGGTCTTATGCTTAAGTCTTTGATCCATTTTGAATTAGTTTTGGTATATGGTGACAGATAGCAGTCCAGTTTCATTCTTTTGCACATGGCTTTCCAATTCTCCCAGAACCATTTATTGAAGAGGTTGTCTTTTCTCCATTGTATGTTTTTTGCTTCTTTGTCAAAAAATATCTGTCCATATTTATGTGGTTTTATTTCTGGGTTCTCAATTCTATTCCATTGGTCTACGTGTCTGTTTTCTGCCAATGCCATGCTGTTTTGACTATTGTTGCCCTGTAGTACAAACTAAAGTCAGGGAGTGTGATACCTCCATTATTGTTCTTTTTTCTTAAGATTGCTTTGGCTATTCGGGGTCTTTTGTGGTTCCAAACAAATCTGATGTTTTTTGTTCTATTTCTTTAAAAAATGCCTTTGAGATTTTGATGGGGATTACATTAAATCTGTATATTGCTTTGGGTAATATAGCCATTTTAACCATGTTGATTCTTGCAATCCATGAGCACCGAATGTTTTTCCATTACTTTGTGCCTTCTGCAATTTCTTTTAAAAATGTCTTGTAGTTTTAGCATATACGTCTTTCACATCTTTGATTAAGTTATACCTAGATATTTTATTCTTTTTGCTGCAATTGCAAAAGGAATTTTTGTTTTTTTGTATTTCTTTCTCGGAGATTTCATTGTTAGTATATAGGAACGCAATGGACTTTTGTATGTTGATTTTGTGCCGGCCACATTACTGTGTTCGTTGATTGTTTTTAATAGCTTTTTGGTGGAGTCTTTAGGGTTGTCTATATACAGCATCATGTCATCTGCAAAGATTGACAATTTAACTTCTTCATTCCCAATTTGGATGTCTTTTATTTCTTTCTCTTTCCTGATTGCTCTGCCAAGGACTTCCAACATTATGTTGAAAAGCAGAAGTGATAGGGGATGGCCCTGTTGTGTTCCCAAACATAGAGCAAAGGGCTTCAGTTTTTCACCATTAATTATGAGATTAGCTGAGGGTTTGTCATATATGGCCTTTATTATATTAAGGTATTTTCCTTCTATACCTATGTTATTAAGTAGTTTAATCATAAATGGATGCTGTATCTTGTCAAATGCTTTTTCTGCATCAATTGATATAATCTTATGATTTTTGTCTTTTATTTTGTTTATGTGATGTATCACTTTGATGTATTTGCATATGTTGAACCATCTTTGTGCCTCGGGGATGAACCCCACTTGGTCGTGATGAATAATCTTTTTAATGCATTGTTGTATTTGATTTGCTAGAATTTTATTTAGGATTTTTGCATTGGTATTCATCAGAGATATTGGTCTATAGTTTTCTTTTTTAGTGTTGTGCTTACCAGGTTTTGGTATCAGGGTAATGTTGGTCTCATAAAATGAGTTAGGGAGTACTGTCTCTTCTTCAATTTTTTGGAAGAGTTTGAGCAGGATTGGTATTAGATCCTCTTTGAAGGTTTTGTAGAATTCACTAGTGAAGCCATCTGGTCCCGGACTTTTGCTTTTGGGAAAGTTTTGCATGACTGATTCAATTTTGTTACTGGTGATTGGTCTGTTTAGATTTTCCAGTTCTTCATGGTTCAGCCTTGGAAGGCGATATGTGTCTAGGAACTTGTCCATTTCTTCTAGGTTATTGAATTTGGTGGCATATAGTCCTTCATAGTATTCTTGAATGAATCTTTGTATTTCTGTGGCATCTGTTATAACTTCCCCTTTTTCATTTCTGATTTTGTTTATTAGTGTCTTCTCTCTTTTGGTCTTAGTGAGTCTAGCCAAGGGTTTGTCAATTTTGTTAATCTTTTAAAAAAAACCAGCTCTTTGTCACATTAATTTTTTCTATTGTCTTTTTTTCTCTATTTCATTTAGTTCTGCTCTGATTTTTATTATTTCCTTTCTTCTGCTAACCTTGGTTTTCATTTGTTCTTCTTTTTCTAGTTCTTTAAGTTGTAACGTGAGGTTATTTATTTGGGATTTTTCTTGTTTCTTGAGTTTAGGCCTGTAATGATATAAATTTCCCTCTTATAACTGCTTTCGCTGCATCCTCCAAATTTTGGTAGGATGTATTTTCATTGTCATTTGTTTCTATGTATCTTTTGATCTCTCCTCTAATTTCTTCCTGACCCGGTCATTCTTTAAAAATATGTTGTTTAATGTCCATGTATTGTGGTTTTTCCTGCTTTCTTTTTGCAGTTGATATCCAATTACAAAGCCTTGTGAATCGAGAATATGCTTGGTATGATTACAATCTTTTTAATTTGCTGAGGCTAGTTTTATGTCCCAATATATGGTCTATCCTTGAGAATGTTCCATACACACTAGAAAAAAAAATGTATAATTTGATGTTTTAGGATGTAGTGCTCTATAAATATCAATTATGTCCATTTCATCTAATGTGTCATTTAGGGCTGCTGTTTGGGTTATATTGCTCTTTCTGATGAAGTCAGAAGTTCGTGTAGAGTTCTTTCTTTTCTTTTACGTCTCAAGTGTCTTTCTTGTTCCATCCGTGTCATTTCCAAGTTTCTATGTTGGATGTCATTGATTCTTTCCTCCATCTGGTCAACTCTACTATCTAAGCTGGCTGTTTCATTCTTCATTTCTTCTATTGAGTTCTTAATCTCCAGAAATTCTATTTGGTTCTTTTTAAAAATTTCGATCTCTTTGGTAAAATGTTCATGTTGTTCTTTAATTGTGTTTTTGAGTTCATTAAACTCCCTTACTGTGTTTTCTCACATATCATTGAGTTTTTTCAGAACTGCAATGTTGAATTCTCTGTCATTTAATTCACATATTTCCATATCTTTAAGTTCATTTTTCTGGAGACTTTTATGTTCTTTCTGAGCTGTCTTGTTGCCTTGGTTATTCATGGCAATTAATGATTTATTATTTCTCTTCCTAGACATCTACAGAAGTGGGTTCTGCAACAGGTTTGTAGGATGAGGTCTTCCTTTTATTTTCCAGTACGTGTTGGTAGAATGTTTTATTGTCGCTCTGACTGCAGCCTTTTTTTCTCTCTCACACTGTAGTGTTATGTTTTCTCTGCACTATTCCAGTTTCTCACACAATGGGGGGATTCCCTGGAAGGCAGGCTTCTCCTCTGTTAACAGTTCGCCTGGGTCATAGGGCCCCGCGTCTGTTTGGGGATGTGGAGAGCTTTTGAAGTTCCAAAGCTCTTCCAGCTCCAGATTCAGAGCCCGTATGTTTCAGCAGTTCTGTTTACTCCTGCAGGGATCTGCCCACATAGGTGGGGACAGGGGCGTGGTGGGTTGTGAGAGGTGGCCCAGAGCAATGGCGGTGACCACCACCACAGCCGGTCCTGCTTTCACAGTTCCCTCCCCTTTGCCAGACTAGTTGGACTGCGAATCTGTGTCTGCGGTCCACAGTTCTCAGAACTGCAAATATTCTGTTCTTTTGATCTGACACTGCTACTGTTCCGCTTCTAGCACCGGGTAGGTGGGGGCAGGGTGAGCTCTGGGAGGGTAGGGAGGGGGCGGCTAGTCTCAGTGCCTAAGGCTTCCGTTCTCTGCTCGGCAGTGAGGGCTTAAACCACCGTTTTCAGTCTTCTTTCATTCTTTGCTCTGAGGTCTCTGCCGTGAGTGTTGGGTTCAGCTGTGTTATTTGCTGTCCACTCAGCCCTGTGGGCCATAAGCAGAGCCCTAGAAGTCCGAGTTCTTCCCTCTCCTGCAGTTGCAGTAGCTCCAGAATGCTGGGAGCTCGGAGATGTGAGCTCTGCTCTGCTCTTGCACCCGCACGGCTCCGTGTCCACACTTCTCCTTTCCCTCCTCCCCTGCTCGCGCAATTTGCCCCCCCTAACATGAATTCAGTAGTGAGACTTTCGTCTGGCCTGTCTGCTGTGCAGGGACTCCTTTGTGGAGTTTAATTATTCAGTTCATTGCAAATTCCAGGGCAGATTTCCAGAGGCTCACCTTCACCACCATTTTGATCCCTAGGCTTTCAAAACAATGTATTTTAGTCATTAATTCCCTATATTATGGATTTCCTGCTTCTCTTTGGCTTTATGAATTCTGACTGATACAGTAGCCCACACAGCTCATGTGTGATGATCTCAGTTCTTTATGAAATCAGGAGAGACGTTGTATGTGCCACGGAGGCTGAGGAGAGACAAAGAGAGTTAGGGTGCAGAGGAGCCTCCCTGGCCACTTCTACCAAAACCTCCAGTCACCATCAAAGACTGGGTGCTTCTGAGAAATGCTTTCAGCAGATGCAGGCCCAGGAGGAGCAGCTGGGGTGGCCTGCTCTCAGCTGTCTGCTTCGTGGTTTATGTTCAGGCTTCTAACACTGTGGGAGGGGTTTTGTCGTACTGTAAACAGTAATAAGTTGCCACATCTTCAGGCTGCAGGTTGCTGATGGTGAGAGTGAAATCTGTCCCAGATCCTTGGCCACTGAACCTCGAAGGGACACCAGTTTGCAAATTGGTTGCCTTATAGATGAGACGCTTAGGAGCTGTCCCTGGTTTCTGCTGAAACCAGTTTAACCAACTGCTAATGCCCTGACTGGCCCGGCAAGTGATGGTGACTGTGTCTCCCACTGATGCAGACAGAGAGGATGGAGACTGGGTCATCTGGATATCACATCTGGCTCCTGAGAAGGGAAACATGAAAGCAAACATCCATACTCTTAATGGTGTTACCAGGTCTTATAACTACCCTGCAGTCTAAGTGGTACTGACCACACTGGCAGAGCAAATCCCCAGTTTTCCTTCCTTACCTGGGAGCCACAGCAGCAGGAGGCTGAGGACCTGAGTCGGGACCCTCATGTCCATGCTACGTCCTGCCCGGGACTGATTCCTGCACAGGGTGTGACCACACTATTAATGTGTCCAGGGCTGTGGGTTGCACCCCAGTAACATGCAAATCAGCAGGGTTCGGGAAGGTTGGGCCCAGCTGCAGGGCTGCCTGGTCTCAATAACACGGCACAGTCAGTGTCTACCAGGTGCCCCAGCCCCCAGGACAGCACACATTTGCCTGCAAGAAATGTGTTTCTCCTCGGCAGTCACAGACTCATTCTGCCGTCCTATGAGTATAGTGTTCTTGCTCTGTTCACATTTCAGGACATGCTTCTCTTGCTATTTCTCCATCTAAAACAGAGTTCTGTCAAGGATGCCATTAACCTTGTACTTGGAATAATTTTGCCAGCTCTTTGCATTGTCACGTGAGCACCCTGTTGAGGACAGGGAGACTTCCTTTTGGGTTGAATTCTTAAAACCTTTGGTATGGTACATTAACACTATTGGAAGCTAGAGATGCAATGAGGTGTAAGAATAACAACTGAAAAAAATGTGAATGTCATGATTTGTAAAGTGCCCAGTGACTGAGTATCTGTCATTGGTAACCTGTCACCTCTAGCTTAGTGGTCTGTCCCTTTCCATTTCCAAGGGCTCTGACACACCACTTGCATCTAGGCCAGCCCAGGTCAGGGATTTCTCTCCTCCACAAATGAAATGTGTCAGCCACCTTTCCTCTCTGCAGGTATTTCCCGTGCCCATGTTACATGTCCCTGAGCTCCTTGGGTTACTGCTTGTACCTCGCTTCCTTCTTAACCCAAGCTATTCTCTTCAGAAGCTGGAGGCTTCCCTGGACTAAGTGCTTACTTATAACCCTGATACTACTGTGTTCCCTAAACCTGCATATTCTTGCATCACAAAATCTCTTCCAGTTTCTAAGAGAATATACTTCTCAGTGGCTGGATACAGGGTCTTGGGCACGTGCAGGGTGATGAGAAAAAAAACACAGGAAGGTGAGGTTGGGAGGCTTGCACAGGGTATTAGCGCCCACACAGTATGGAAATGGCATCCATGTGTGACAGATGAGGAACTCAGCATGGAGCTAGAGTGGGGTGAGGACTGGTGTCCCCACAAAGCAGTGGTGTCACTATGGATCCAGTACATGTGTTAATCAAGCAGAGGTGCAAGAAGGGGACATTCACCTAGGCAGGGGCACTCAGTGTAGGTGTCAGAGCCCACGCATGGTGGGGAGGGCACCTATGCAGGAGTGCAAAGCTGGCAGTGGCCTGACAAGGGTATCAGAGCCAGAATAGGGTATGTCGGTGGATGAATGGAGGACATTATGTTCAAGGGGATGTAGTTGGTACAGCAGGAGATTGGTTTCATTCAAGACGGATGATGATCATATAAGTCAAAGTATTAAGCGTCAGTAGAGACAAAATTCTCACTATTGGAAAAAGTAGTTCCAAATACAGAAAACAAAACTTCTTGGATAAACTGGTTTGGGATTGAAATTGCAGATATGAGGATTATATATAGATTAGATATGAAAATGTGTGTTGATATATAAATAGATGATGGATAGATAGATAGATAAATAGATTTTCCCTACCTTTGTACCAATGGCATTCAAGTCCCAAGAAGCACCCACAGAGCCCAGATCTTGGTTTCTAAATACTATTTTCCACTAAAACAAAGCAGCAGTTCTTGGAGAAATGCCTCAGTCCAGGTCTAGAATACAGAATATACAAAATAACTCTGGACAGTTTGGGCCAGAAAGTAAGAAGTGCTCAAGAATGACTTATTTCACTTGGCTTAATGTTCTCTAGGTCCATCTATATCATTGCAAACTGTTAGATTTCGTTCTTCTTTATAGCTGAGTAATGATCCATTGTATAAATGTACCACAGTTTCTTTTTTTTTTTTTAATTAAATTTATTGGGGTGACAATTGTTAGTAAAATTACATAGATTTCAGGTGTACAATTCTGTATTACATCATCTATAAATCCCATTGTGTGTTCATCACCCAGAGTCAGTTCTCCTTCCATCACCATATATTCGATCTCCCTTACCCTCATCTCCCACCCCCCACCCCCCATCCCCCTTACCCTCTGGCAACCACTAAACTATTATCTTGTACCACAGTTTCTTAATCCAGTTGTCTCCTGATGGGCATTTTGGTTGTTTCCAAGTTTTGGCTGTTGTAAATAGCACTGCAATAAACACAGGGGTGCATATATTTTTTCAAATTAGCACTTTGGGTTTCTCTGCATAAATACTTAAGAGAGGAATTGCTGGGTCGTAAGGTAGTTCCATTTTCAGTTTTTTGAGATACCTCCATACTGATTTCCATAGTGGCTGCACCAATCTGCAATCCCACCAGCAGTGCACAAGGGATACCTTTTCTCCACAACCTCGCTAGCAGGTTTTGTTTGATGACTTATTCATGATAGCCATTCTGACTGGAGTGAGGTGGTATCTCATTGTGGGTTTTATTTGCATTTCTGTAATGATTAGTGAGGTTGAGCATTTTTTTGTATGTCTGTTGACCATCTGAATGTCGTCTTTAGAGAAATGTGTCTTCATGTCCTCTGCTCATTTTTTTAATTGCATTGCTCGTGTTTTTGGTTGAGCTGAATGAGTGTTTTATAAATTTTTGATGTTAACCCCTTATCAGACATATCATTGACAATTATCTTCTCCCGTTCAATAGGATGCCTTTTTGCTTTATTGTTGGTTTCCTTTGCTGTGAAAAAAGTTTTTAGTTTGAAGTAATCCCATATGTTAATTTTTTTCTTTTGATTCCCTTGCCCAAGGGGATATGTCAGTAAAAATATTACTCAGAATAATGTCTACAAAGTTACTCCCTATATTTTCTTCTATGAGTTTAATAGTTTCAGATCTTACATTTAAGACTATAATTTAATATATATATAGTCGCGGGATATGAAGTATAGCATAAGGAATAGAGTAAATGGAATTGTAATAGATATATATGATGTCAGAGGAGCAATATATTGGTAGTGGGGGTTATCACTTTTTGAGGGGTGAAATGTCTAACTATTGCATTGTTTTGTACACCTGAAACTAATACAAAATAAAATGAAATAAAGCATTAAAAAAGGAATGATGAGGCGAAGAAAAGCCATTTGGAATGGGACTATCATTTGCCAAATCGTGGAATTTTGAGTTTCAAAATCAATAATGATGGTAACTCATTGAAGGAAATATGAACCCATGATTTTATACTGACGCTTTGATGAGGAATACGATATTCATAAAGAATTAAGGACTTTTCCCAAAAAAAATCTGATTAATTTCAAAGGACAAAAGAACAGCTGTGCAGCAGAAATCTTGTAGACACCACCTTGATCCTGGAACTGAGTTGGCATCATCAGTAATGGGGTGAATTGGAATATTGGACCATTTAATAGGATGCAGTGAGAAGAGCAGACAATCACGTTCAGAGATCCCTGCCAAAGATGCATTATGTGAATCTGATCATGAGGGAAAATCAAGGAAATCCAAATTGAGGGATATCCTACAAAATAACTGGTATTCCTCTTCAAACGTGATAAGGTCATTAAGTTCAAGCAAAGAATGACGAACTCTTCCAGCCTGCAGGAGACTAAAGGGATATAGACAAGTGAAGGCAACATGGGAATCTGGACTGGACCCTTTTGTTATAAAAGATAGTTGTGAGACATTTGTCAAAACTTGAAGTGCACCTGAGGACTAGATGGTTTAATATATTGATGCTGATTTTCTTATTTTACGGCTGTATTGGGTTATGTATGAGAATGCATTTTTTTGAAGGAATATATAGTAAAGTGTTAGAGGGTAGGGCTACCAGGTCATCAGCTTACTCTCCAATGATTACGGGGTAGGGGGGAAGTACTATGTGCTGTGCCTACAACATTTCTGTAAGTGTGAAATTTTATAAAAGTACAAAAAGCAGTTCTCGAGAGTGTATTGAAGGTATCAAAAAGCATTTTTAGTACCATTTTTATTATCATTATAGGGCCAAGTGATTTACTGCAGACACACAGGATAATTAATATCATGTTTCCTCAAAGGTGTGTCATGAGTACATCATTTTCCAAACCCATAGATCGCAATTTTAGAGCAAAATAAACAGGGAACATCTTGTTATTAAATTGGGCTCCTCCATATTCTACCCCCTCTCTTGACTTATGGCCTGACTTCAACAGCATGAAAGTTCTGGCTATTGATCCTAGACCTGATTGCTTCATCATAAATTGCTGGGGGATTTTTATGTTTTTTTTTCCCCCTCCAACTAAAGAGAATGACCCTAAATTGGAGTCTCGATTAAGATACTGCACAACATGGGGTGGGAGTGGCCGCAGACATGTTGTTTGCTTATTATCTGTCCCTTTGATTAAAATTAAAACTCTATGAGGTCAGAGTTTCTGTTTGACTCATTTAAAATGCTCTATGCCTAGCAGAGTTCATGATGCTGTGATTTTGGTAACTCTATAAATATATATATTTTCATTTTGAGGAGGAACAATGAAGGTGTGTTCTAGGTGCATGTGGGTGCTGAAGCTATTTTACCTCTTACCGCCAGGCGGAGCTGTGACATCTTAGGTCTGTGAGTGAAGGAGGAAACGAGAACTGGAGCTCTAAGTTGATGGCCTATAACATCAGTGACAAAGGTGATTCCTAAGTATGTGGTGACACATTTTCTGAGATAGTGTTTGTGTAGGGGCAACTATCAAGTGTCTGGTTTGTTATTGGTGTATAAAAATACAATTTATTTCCGAATATTAATTTTGTATCCTGCTGCTTTACTGAATTTGTTTATCAGTTCTAATAGTTTTTTGATAGAAAGTTCAGGTTGTTCTATATATAATACCATGTCATCTGCAAATAATGTAAGTTTTACTTCTTCCTTTCCCATTTGGATGCCTTTTATTTCTTTTTCATGTCTGATTACTGTAGTCAGGACCTCCTATACTATGTTGAATAAAAATAGACATGTCTTGCTCCTTATCTTAAGGAAAATCCAACTGTTGAGTGCGATGTTAGCTGTGGGTTTGTAATATATGACTTTTGTTTAGTTGAGATATTTTCCCTCTAGTCCCACTTTGCTGAGTTTTTATCATATATGGATGCTGGATTTTATTAAATGCTCTTTGTGTATCTATTGATATGACCATAGGGTTTTTATGTTTCATTTTGGTTATGTGCTATATCACGTTAATTGGTTTGCAGATTTTGAACCAACTTTGCATCCCAGACATGAATCTCACTTGATCATGATGTATGATCTTTTAAATATATTGCTGAATTCCATTTGCTAATATTTTGTTGAGGATATTTGCATCTATATTTATCAGGATTGTTGCCCTCTAATTTTATTTTTTTTTTGGTAATATCTCTGCCTGGCTTTGGAATCAGGGTAATCCTAGCTTTGTAAACTGATCTTGGGAAACTTCCCTCTTCTTGAATTTTTTTGTAATAGTTGGAGATGGATAGGTATTAATTCTTCTTTGAATATTTGGTAAAATTTACTTGTGAAGCCATCCAGTCCAGGATTTTTATTTTTTGGAAATTTTTTAAATTAAAGTTTGTTGGTATTTTCTGGTCTGTTCAGATTTTCTATTTTTTCTTTAATTCAGTCTTGAATGATAGAAAGTGTCTAGGAATTCATACGTTTCTTCCAGATTGTTCAATATGTTGGAATACACTTGTTCCTACCATTTTCTTAAAATGTTTTGTATTTCTGTGGTGTAATTGTCACTTTGCCCCTTTCATTTATGACTGTATTCATTTTGGTCTCTCTCTTTTTTCCAAGATGAGTCTGGTTAAAGGTTTAACAATTTTGTTTACCTTAACAAAGATCCATCTGTTATTTTACCAATCTTTTGTACTTTTTTTAGACTCTAATTAAATATTTCCACTTTGATTTTTATTCTTTCCTCCCTCTACTCACTTTGGGCTTTGTTTGTTGTTCTTTGAATTGTTCCTTTAAGTGTAATATTGCATTGTTGATTTGCGATTTTTCTTGTTTCTTCAGGTAGGCTTGTATTGCTATGAATTTCCCCTTTAGGACTGTTTTTGCTGTGTCCCATTGATTTTGGGACATTGTGTTTTCATTTTCATTTGTCTCAGGTATCTTTTGGTGTGTTTTTTATTTTCTTGTTGACCCATTCATTATTTTTCAGCATGTTATAATTTAGCCTCCATGTGTTTATGTTTTTCATTTGTTTTTTATAATTGATTTCTAGTTTCATACCATTGTAATCAGAGAGGACTTTTGATATGATTTGAATCTTCTTAAATTTATTGAGACTTGTTTTTGGCTTAACATGTGGCCTATTTTGAAAATGTTTGATGTGCACTTGAAAGAATGTATATTCTGACGCTTTGGTGTTAAATGCTCAGAAAATATCAGTTAAATCCATGTGGTCTGGTGTGTCATTTAAGGCTACTATTTCCTTGTAATTTTCTGTCTGGAAGATCAGTCCATTGATGTTAATGAGGAGTTTTAGAATTAATTGAGGTTTAGGTTTATTTAAGATTTTTCAAAAATTATTTTCGGGAGTACAAAACAACATAATGTTTAGACGTTTATACCTCTCACACAGGGATGACCCCCCTCCCAGTCTGCTACCCCTCTGACATCATATAGAGGTGTTACTATACCATTGATTGTATGCCCTATGCTGTACTCCACATTCTGTGACATATATAGATATATAGATATATAGATATATAGATATCTAGATATCTATATATATAGATATATATATATATATATATAATTGTTGTTGACATTCAATATTATTCTTCATCAGCTTCAGGTGTGCAACACAGTGGTCAGGCATTTACAATCTATATAGTGATGCCCCTTACAAGTCCTGTACCCATCCTGCACCCTACATAATCCATACAACATTATTGATTATATTCCCCATACAAGATTTGGGGTTTTCTGTCATCAAGAAAGGAAGCTTTTGAAGTACTCAAGTCTCAGGCAGTCCTTTACCCATGAACCTTGCAGATCTTTCCCCCTGCATGGATGAACAGACCACGCTGAGACTGTAGCTGCTGGAACCATCTATCCTCACCACATAACCTGCCTGACAGGATGGTTGTGGGGACAGAGCCAGGAGTGCAGTTTCCAGGCTCTCAGCCTCACATGGAAAGGTGCTGGCTCAGGTAATAAATGCCATCAACTGTGATTGGATGGCCATCAGCTGTGGCTAGTTGACCGTCAGCTGTAACCAGTGAGCCATTGGCCACTAATATAACTGCTGTGGCTACGCTAGCAGAAAAAATGGGGGCTAGCAAGAAGATGGTGGCTGGCAAGTGCAGATTACAGTTAGGATGGCAGGTTGCGGACAGTGTGGATCCAGCCTCCAGTGAGACTATAGTGCCACCAGCGAGAATATAGTAGTATGACTACCCTATCTATGGCTCCGTGGGTGTTCCTTTTTGGCATAGCCATATCCTGCGTTCTTATGTGGGGAGAGGGACCAGAGACTCTGCATGCCGCCCCACATGACAATGGTTTATGTTCAGGGCTGTAACACTGTGAGAGGAGCTGTATAACCCTGCTGGCAGTAATAACTGGCGACATCATCAGCCTCTACCTTGCTGATTGTGAGAATAAATTCTGTCCCTGACTGAATTCCAGTGAACCTATCTGAGACCCCAGGATATCGGTCGTCAGCATCATAGATGAGAATCTTAGGTGCCTGGCCTGGTTTTTGCTGGTACCAACTTAGGTAATCACTAATGCTCTGATTGGCGCTGCAAGTGATGGATGCACTCTGTCTTAGAGACACAGAGAGGAGGACTGGAGCCTGAGTCAACACAGTGTTCCCGCTGGCAGCTGAAAAGGAAGCAAAATGCAAAGTCACCATGGTTAACTAGATCCCGTTCCATTTTCCTCCCAGGTGATTCTAACTGCCAGGTTCCCTAGCCTGAGAGCACTTGGGTCTCTGAGGGGAACATGAGTCAGAGGCGACTGAGACCCTGGGAAGACCTCACAGTTAGGAAGGGAGAATTTCTATCATTTCAGGGATATTCTCTGTGTTCCTCTCCTCACCTGGTGGCCAGAAGAGTAGAAGCCAGGAGAGTTGAGTCAGGACACCCATGTTCAATCCAGGCCGTGCCTGAGGCTCTTTTCTCACCCAGAATCAGTGAGAAGCCTTTTTCATGAGGATTCTGAAGAGCAGAAATGGACTCTGGGGGAAATATGTAAATTAGTGAGTGGTTGGGCAGGTCTGAGGTCTGGACTTGCAGATGTAGAGCCAGTGCCCTGTAGGTCTCAGTTCCTCCTAGGTGTTCACATCAGGTGGAGACTTCAGATTCAGTTCCAAAGAGCATTTCCCCAGGGTTTGTATGATAAAACTACCTCTATATTTGTGCTTCTTTTTTGTCCTCAGGGTCCAAGAGTTTGTAATAAAAATAGGGGGTCTCCCTTCTAAGAATAAGGAAAGACAGGAAGTCAGATGACTCTCCAAGACTTAAGATTTAATATGAACATATATGCATCCCTGTGACTTATGTGAAATACCATGCTCTAGACATAGGTGTAAAATACTGGTTTTATCTTGATATGTTTCTTAGAATAGATTATGAGCGATGGGTAGGGAGGAAGGAGCTAATGCCTTTAGAGCAAATGTATGCAATGCTTATTTGGGCCACGTCAAGTAGAGAAGGCTCACAGCTTATTGGGGTGTTTCCATGGCCACTTCTATTCTTTATTTTAGACATTTACTATTTTAAACGCTAAGTTTTTCTCATTTTCAATATTAACTTTTTGTCATTTTTCTCTTTTTCTCTCATTGTGTTGTCATATCTGAGAGTTACTCTACCTTTATTTTATCTGATAGATTTCCAGTGTTGTCATTAATGGCATCACCTTATTCTCACAAATGACCCAGCTTGGGAGAAAAGATCTATGGTCACCGTATATTCTGATGCTATTCCTTGTGTACAAAGACATTTCTTCATTGAAAATGAGTCATGTATGTATAATTTGACCATATATCCTTATATCATCTGAGGAAAAGAATGAAAATATAAAATGGAGTCATTATGGTAAAGCTGCTAAATTATTAAAACCAAGCAGGCTGAGTTATGAGAAAACTATTCTATTCTTTCTTTAAGTAGCCTGAAAATTTAAATTTTTTAAATTTCAGTTGTGTTCCCATATCTGAATATACTGAAATTTTATAGCTAAACCACTGAAGAACTTAAAAAAGAATGTTCATGTACTGGAGATGGACTCGTATATACCTCTTATAGACAACCACTTGTCGTGTTTTAAAAGAATGTTTCATTTTCCAGATCACCTGGCATTCATTATCCAGACCCCTGGACTTCTGGAAGATTGTCATCCCGGGCTAATCTGTGGGCTAACAATGCAAAATTCATTGTTTACCTCAATAATGTGGTTTTTACTCTGAGAACTCTTAGCTTTTCTTTCTTTTTCAGAACACAGTGGGTATTACCTCATTGTCTTTTCAGTTTGCAAATCCCTAAGATCCTTGACTAAATCTTTGCCGTTTATTTCTAGCCAAAACCTCCTGACTCTTTTGTGCTCCGTTTACACATCTATCAATATGATTGAAAATTTTTTAATCTGAAGCTGGGAATTGTCAACTCCATGGTTAAATGTACAAGGCTCTAGAGCTGCTCTTCTTAGAAGGCTGTCCATGTGGAAAGCATTTTGTATATAAATCACCTTCATCATTGAGTCCCTGACTTTGTAACTTTTAATTTGTTTTACATTGTAAAACCTGTGGGTTTTTTTTTGTAGGGGGTAAAAAGGGGTCTGTTGTAATCATTTTTCTTCTTATGTAGAAGATCCGTACACTCTCATATGTCTCCTCTCTCACTGGCCATCTCCTGGGATGCTCTTTGCTCCTATTCAGTTGCTTAGAAGGTTGTTGTCCATGTCCCTGAGGTCCAGCCACATCTTTTAATATGAACTCAAATTATACCACATCACACAACCCATACTTTGAAAAAAAAATCTTTCTATTCTTGACTCAGAACATCATAAAAATGTCTCCTCCCTCCAACAGCTTTGTAGCAGAAAGACCAACATTCTAAGGTGTTTTTGCAGGTCCATTTTGTATATGTGGCAGGAATTATATTGTCCTCAACCCTTCCCAAAGATCTTCTGTACCATTTCCAATGTTCTTCTTAACCACATCAATGTGATACAGTATCAAAAAATGGGAAGGGGCTCAATTTTATTCATACATATTTTCTAACATTGAAGTATTTTAGGGAAGCAAAATTTGTCACTCTAAAAGAAAATGTCTCTCTGGCATCAGGATTATTTTGTGTTTAAGAAACAAGAGACTCAGGAAGATCTTTTCACTTTCCTCCAAACTGGCTGAAAGAATGTAATACAGAAGGCCTTTTCTGGGAAGAACTGTTATCATAGAAATCCACAATATAACATGAACTAGGTGTGGTAGACAAGAAGGAATCTAGCAAGGCCCATTTGACTAAGTCTTCTCTGCAGCCCTTTGTCTCTAGATAGACCAGCAAACATTTGTATACTAAACATTATCTTTTTATCATCCTGTGAATTGCCTTTCTTCCCTTTAAATTTTCAGATGCCTCCCTTCTTCTTCTTAATCCAGAGTACCATGTATCCCTCATTTTCCTATTGTCTTGGAATTTTCATGCTTATTTGAATTATCCATTCATACATATTAAACACTGAAATTTTTCCTGTTAAAAATTTTAAATTTAAAAAAATTTAAAAACGCCTATGTCAATTTAATTCTTAGCCTGGCCAGAAGAACCTAGAAGAGTAGAGAAAAATTTTTTCCTTCACTACGTATTTTTCCATTCTAGCAAATTTCTAATATTCTTGTAATTTACTATATCTTGTCACATTGTTTTCATAAGTGGAAGGAAATTTTAATGTTTTATTTATTGTTTATACATTTGTATTAAGAGTGTCATTAGTCTGTATGGGTTTTTTTGTCAAGTTTAACCTTTTAATGTAAAAATTAAGTCACTTTTATTAAAAATATTGTCTGCATGACCTAAACTAAAAAAATAGTTCATGTGATCATCCAAACCTTATTTGTAAATTTAATTTCATAATACAGAAATATTTTTATTCTACATTGCAATCAACTTTTAGGAAAACAACTGTATCAAAGAATAGGAAATATATTTTTATTCACTCTGTGGCTATCGTAGCTCTACAATTCTGTTCTTCTTAAGTCTTGCCATTACTTTATTTGTTCATTAAATTTCCATGTAACTTCTAAAGTCAACTTGTTCTTTATAGATTAAAAATTGTTTTAAATGAATTACAAAAATTGTGTCACCATCAAAGATAGCATTTTCTTCTTAGCTTTCTATGATGCTGAAAGCAAGGAACTGTACATGGGCTTAGAAACCAAGGGACTAAATTAGGACCCCCTTCCATGGTTGTCATAGAATGGAAGAGTGATGTCTCTGATCAGGGCCCTGGAAATGTTGCTTTACCACCTGTTGACATGAAAATTGAAGGTTTCCTTAGCTTCCAGACTATGAATTGAGGAAGTTGTCAAAAGAAATGACAGAGACTTTAACCAAGACAGGAATCAGGAGGGCCTGTACTTGGAGCTCGCTCACTCTATGTCCACCACAAAAGCCCTTCAGAAGTAACTATGGTTATAGCAGCCCCTACCCTTAACTTCTTCTTTTTATATTAAAGAGAACTTTCTCCTTTTTCTTTGCTAGGGCTAGTGCTAGGCAGAGAGCCTATATATGTTCATTCTGGGTGGGTTTTCTGCTCTGCATTGAGCTGAGTTTAGGAACATTCAGCTGTTTAACAGAAGTTCTGAGAATTGAGACAAGATGTGCACAGGCCCCATTTCCTCAACATCCTCCTGACTCAATTTTAAGAGACTCTCTTAATAATGTTTACTCCATTTTATTTTCTGTTATCATTTCCCCGTTTTTTATTGATATCTTTCAGTGTAGAAAGCATTGATGATCAACCTTTTAGTCTTATCCTCCCGTTGCAATGCCAGAGTGGCCTGGAGCCTGCCCAAGGTCCTCATGTCCCTCAGAGGGGGAAATCCCAAGATTGGTCAATATCTGTCATGCTCAATAAACGTGATGTGTGAGAATCTTAAGGACTAATTTGAGTAGCTAGGAGGTTGGAGGAATTAGGGGTCTTGGCATCAGGTAAAGTCTCATTTTTCATTGACAGAGGATAGGCCCGATGAATGGTTTCAAGCCTTTAAGTGGCCATGATTTTGACATGTTGAGTAGCAGAACAGCACTGAGATATACATAGCATGAGTAACTTGAAAATGATAAATAGTGGGCAAATTAATTTAATAATTAACAGCATAATTTGTAAACCTGAACACAAGTGAGCTCCAAATCCTGAAGGAAGCCAGGTAAAAATATCAGAATATTTTAAAGTTAATCCATCTTGGGGCAAATCTCATATGTCCCCTTAAAGATTTTGTTAGTTTTAGTAACTTAACGGTCTCTAATTTCTCTTGTTGTGAGGTGTTTACTCAGAGATAACATGAGGCATTAGCTATGGCATAAACTCCTCCTTGGCCTATCAGCAAATGAGCTAAAGCAATTCTATTATCAAGAACCACCCAAACCAGGGAACTAAAAATCTTTCTTAGGTTGGCTGTTGCTTTTTGATAATATCCAGCAATTTCCCTGAAGCTTTTTGATAAGTTTCTCATTATGTATTCATTCATTCATTGCAATGCCTGCCCAAAGAAAATATTTTTTTTCTAAATCTGGCACATTCACAGGGTTGATACTGCCAGGCATTGAATACCCTTGACTCTGTGTGGAACCAGCTGCACATTTTGACTATGAGTAGGTTTAAAAATGATGTCTAATACTGAGTTATCTGTCCAGTCAGAAATCAAAGGAAAAAAGGAAAGGCAAACAATAACTGTTATAGTGAGTGTTTGGCCTCTATTATTTGGGAAATAAGAAAAAATTAAAGTAAGAGAAAAAGGAATACTGAAGATGTAGATTATACAGTCCTGGTCTGGAATCTCAGGTTAGCTATCTGCAACAGATGCCATCTGCTTTACTTCCTAGTAATTTTTAATTTCAAATCCTCTGTTGTCGCACATGGATTTGTTGTAATAGATCCTGATAGGGTCCTTTCCATCTTGGTTGAAAGAGTCTTTCTGGAGATGTCTTTCCCAGTACATATAAAATTTTCTGTTTGTAAATTGTGGTATTTAATTTCTTTCTCTCCTTTGGGTAACTGGATATCAAAAGCAGAAAAAGCTAAAAGCATAAGTTGACTGACCTGGTAAGGCTGCTGGGGACCCTGCGAGCAGGTACCAGGACAATTTTCCCAAGGAGGTTTCCTTTCACTTGCTGATAAGTCAATAATTGTTCCTTCACGTTGTCTGATCATCTGTGAGCCTATGGAAGTCTTTCTGAAACATGACATTCCAGTCAAAACCTTGGTAATATAATCAATAATTCCAGTTATGCCCTGTTATAAGGAGAACAGTTTCTTATTGAAGTTATGCAAATAACTTTATTGTCATGTAAATAAAAATACTCATGCATTAAGAGTTTCCCAATTCTGGACACATCAGGTAGAGAAAAAAGATAAATGTTTAATTGGCTTACTATGGTATAATTTACCAAATTGCTTTAAGTCAAGGGTACTACAAGAGAAACAAGTTTCCTTATATCTGGGAAACAAAAGGTTAAAAATTAGTGCTATTCAAAAGTAAAAGTCATAGAAATTATGATTATCCTCATTGGTTCATTTAATCTTACATAATAAATTTTTTAAAATCTTCATCTTTTGGTAACAGTCTTCAGAAGCTAACCTTCTGCAAATTTTTACCCAGTTTAATGCTGTGATCTGAAAGTTTCTCAGAAATCTGTATTTTAAAGTAAGTGTCAGAGTCCTTTCCATGAATCTTTCTAAAGATGAAACATATTTGCAGAAGTATCAGAAGACAATTCAATCTCTAAATTGCACAAGCTTAACGACAATGCAATTGACAAATAAATTTTCTTTTGAGAGACACAATTTAAGAAAATAACTAATTTTGCCAATGACAAACATTATCAGGACATTTCAGATATTTTGAAATTTTATGTATTTTCCAGAATATTTATATTAATAACTATATATATGCGTATAAATACAGCATGTCTATTCTTACTTATTTGACAATGCTTCCCAAGTCTTTTTAGTATACTGAAATGGTCTAATTATTTTAATTTCCCCTTTTTTATAAAGAAAGAGCGATGTCCTTTGAAATATTTTAGAAATTCTTCTGTAAACGTTACATTTATTTTGAGCCTTTAAAAGTTTCTATTGAATTTTGGATTTTGGGAAGATTATCAAACATGTGAAAAAATTTAAAACACATGGTTAGCTAGGATCATAAGTCACTGTGAAACAATATTTAGTGACCCATTTAATCATGATGACACCGAAAGAGTTTGCAAACAAATGTGCAAAGTTACATAGTTGTAATAAAATTTAGCTCTTTTAATATTAAGAAGACTCAGTTTACCTAAACATTCAAAGATCTGATGATACAGAGAACATGAAATCATTTTAATAAAACACAAAGTCTTTGCTTTTTAGGCAAAACATTTTTCATAGTATCAGAACATGATCAGACAAATAGTCCAAGAAAAACTTGTTCTTTAAGTGGAAAGAGACAACAGAAGTCTAATTTGGTATCAGCTTACACATGATATTTAAATGCGTTTAATTAAATTTGTTCCAATATTTTTCTGCTTGACCACAGGAAAAACTTCCTTTTTCAGTATTTCTTTTTGTACACCTTCTACAACTTTCCTTGTAATGCCTTCAAATATGCATTTCCATATATTACTTGCTTGCCTATTAATTAGAATTCTTAACCCTTAGGAAACTTAATAGCTAGTGAAAACTAAAAAGTAAGCAATTAGCATTCTCTAGATTAGCTAATTTATAAATAGATTTCATAACCTCTAGTAACATAGGTTCTTGTACTGGCAAATACATTATAGAATTTTTAGAGATAATTCTTTCTCAAAAAAGTACAATACATATTCATTACCAAATCCAAATTTATCTTTCAGTTTCTCTGTAACAGGAAGCGAAAGGTAAATGAACTTAGACTTATTCAACAATTAAAGTTTCAGTGTTTTATCTTATTAGGAGATGATCTAGATTTTCAATAAATCCATCATGTCCTTTAACTTAGTAAAACTCTAAAGTTTCAAGTTCCCCAAAGAGTTAAGAAAACTATTTTTAAGTACATATACCACAGAGTGTAGTTAATTTATTGCTAAAAAGATTTACCAAAAAGGCTTCTATTTGATTTACACCCATTTAGTTCATTAATCCTTAACAATTACACTCAAATTGCCCATGAAAACTACATGAGACATCAAAATTAATTATTACCCCAAACTAATTTTTCTGCTTTTTTTGTTTGTTTATTTGTCATTTTCATTCCCAGGCACGTGAGCAGTGAATATTTCATTCTTGGTAAAAGTGTTTCTATGCTTCTATATCTCTTCTTTATCTGGAAAATGAAGAAATGGAGTAATCTATACCTTAATGGTTCATGCAATGTCACTCTATGTTAAAAGTCATTAGGACGTACATTGACTTGTTTCACTCTTCGTCAGTTTTGGTTAAATAACAACCTGGTAAATTGTTCCCATTTTCTCCAAGTTTCTTCAGCATCAATTATCTATAAAATATGAGAAATGATTACCTAAATAATGTCTAAAAATTTGAACATATTGAGTATGCATTTCTAAAGTGTAATTTTGTTCTCTGATTTGCCAAAAAGGCCCAAGTCACCACTCAGTCAATATTTTAGAGACATTGCAACTATTGATAACCAAATGCTAGAAAGATTTTAAAATATGCTATTAAATAAATCTGGCCTAACTTCATAATTGCCCCTCCATGAGATAATGATATACTTCCTCTAAGACCAGGCTGATAGTGACCATTATACACTATTTGAAGACCAGTGGTGTAAACCATGAATACATTTCTTAGCCATTCAGTCTATTCTGTGCTTGTTTATTAGCAGTTTAATTTAGTTGTTATTTTATCTATAAATCACAAGACCTATGACCTATGTAATGAGGTTCTCAAGTAGATTTCACCATTAAATTAAACACACACAACATAATATATAGACAATGTGTTGTGGAATTGTCCACTTGAAATCTATGTAACTTTACTAACAATTGTAGCCCCAATAAATTTTATTTTCAAAAATCCACATAAGTAATATCTCGTACAAGGACCTCATAGCATGATGGTGGACATAGAGATAATGGGACTTCCATAGGCTCTAAGAATTTAATTTTTTGCAGTAGGAAAAATAGCTGCATTTATACCCTTTGGACCTCCACTTAGACAGCATATTTTCAAGTGAGGAGCACAGCATTTGGTGGGTGGTTTAGAAAACAAAGATTATTTAAAAATGCCTCAAGCTACATAAGGTACTATATCTGGTCTTGGACACAAGATTTTGATGGGGAATAACGGGAGTCAGATTAACCCATTTAGTTCATAAAATAATTACATTATTCATCAAAAAATAATATCCACATGCATATATGCATATGTACTCACATCTTCCTATATATAATTGTATTTATGAAATTTGGATGTAATCATTTTTATTAAGTTTGTATGACATATAAAATTATCATTATTATTACTGGAAGTACTGCTATATTTGGATAATGTTAGATGTTTTCATAAATGATGTTAATCAGATGGCCATCACCTGTGACTAGTTGACCTTCAGCTGTAACCAGTGAGCCATTGGCCACTAATATAACTGCCGTGGCTACGCTAGCAGAAAATGGGGGCTAGCAAGAAGATGGTGGCTGAGCTAGCAAAAGCAGATTGCAGAGAGGTGGATGCCGCCAGAGAGAATATAATGGTATGACTCCCCTATCTATGGCTCTGTGGGTGTTCCATTTTGGCCTCACCATGTCCTGCGTTCTTATGTTGGGAGCAGGACCAGAGACCCTGCATGACTCCTTGCATTACAGATGTATATTTTATTCTTTTTTTCAAATATTAAAACATTTCTTTTATGTTTTTGTGTATACTTATGAATGGATTCCTTAGTATTATTTTATGTCATAAGTTTTAGTGAAATCTGTCTATCTGTATGTGTAGATATATGAATATTGTGTCAGTCAGATTTTACACAATAATGGTTTGTAAGGAACCACTCAAAAACTTAGTGGCTAAAAAACTAAAAATTCAGTTCGATATTCAATTATGCTTATGTTGATCATGTTGCATGATCCAGGCAGTGCTCAGCGGTGTGGTTCTTCTGCTGGTACATAAACTGGTCTCTGCTTTGAATTGTTTCCTTTGGGACCAAGACTGAAGGTGTGAACCCAAGGAACATCATTCTCAGAGCAAAATGTGGGAAGAACAATATCCCCAAAACAAATGGCACAAGCAAGTATAAGGCCAATTGTTTCTAACACAATTACATAAAATTTTGATTTATTCTTAGGTCTTTGTAATTCTTCAAGATCCTAAAAGCCATTACTCTATTTGACTTTTAACACATTTCATCCTGCCATTTACAAATAATTATATTTTTTCAATACTTACAATCTTAAAGTAAGTTAATTTTGTGTTAATTTGAAAATAAAGTTGGATGTGTTTTCAACACATGGATTTAAATACAGTCTCTTAAATGGAAATAGAAAAGAAAAAAAAAGAGCCGTTTAACTGAGATAAAAGTCCTCTAAAACAGAGGATCTTAAACCTTATATATATCACCTGATATCTTGTTAAAATGAAAACCCTCAAAAGTGGATGTAAAGTGGAACCTGGTGTGTTGCATTTGTAATAAGCTCCAGGGATGTCAGTGTTGCTCTGGCACCAAGGAAAATTTTGAACAGTGAGATATTTTCATATAGGAGAAATAGAATATACCACCCATATTAAACTTTTCATTTTTAAATCAAATGAGGCTTTCATTCTTGGTCAAATAATTTTTGTAGATGCAAAACAATTCCCTCATTTTTTTTTCTATTTTTTCAAACATCTAACAAAGATTTCTTGTCCTGAATCCAGACAGGATGATGAAGGTTGAAAGCACATCCTAGTGAATTTTACCTGGCAAAATTCTGAGAGACGTAAAAAGAATGACCATCCAGGCTGTCTGCAGTCGGTTCCCCATCTTCACTCTCACTTGTGGAAGCACATTTCTCAGAACCCCTTTGCCCTCTATGATTTCCCATAGACTTGCTCAGTGAGGGGCCCTCCCTGACATGTGGAAGTCAGAAGAGGAGGATTCAATACTATCCATCAGGTCCTTCAGACTGAGAGGAGGACTGGAGAATCACTGGTGACTGAGAGCATCAGCACCCCAACTCCTGGGCCTTCCCCACAGGTCTGGTGACGACATGGTTAGATGGCCTCTGTCTACAACAGCTTGTGTTCTCTGATTTCGGGGTAAGCACCGGGGAATCCCACATTTCTACCGTGTGCTTCCTGTTATTAATTCTCTTGGCCTTTGAAACAATGTATGTTAGAAATTAATTCCCCACATTAGAGCAAGTACTGCTTGGAATACATAGTGTGGCTTCTCTTTCTCTTTATGAACACTGACTGACACAATAACCCAGACAGCTCATGTGTGATGATCTCTGTTCTTTATGAAATCAGAGAGGCATTGTATGTGCCACTCAGGCTGAGGAGAGACAAAGAGAGTTAGGGTGCAGAGGAGCCTCCCTGGCAACTTCTACCAAAACCTTCAGTCACCATCAAAGAGTGGATGCCTCTGAGAAATGCTCTCAGCCAATGGAGGCCCAAGAGGAGCAGCTGGGGCAGCCTACTCTTAACTGTCTGCTGCTTCGTGGTTTATGTTCAGGCTCATATCACTGTGAGAGGCCTACTGTAATGCTGTTGACAGTAATAAGTTGCCACATCTTCAGGCTGCAGGCTGCTGATGGTGAGAGTGAAATCTGTCCCAGATCCTTGGCCACTGAACCTCGAAGGGACACCGGTTTGCAAACTGTTTGCACTATAGATCAGGAGCTTAGGAGCTGTCCCTGGTTTCTGTTGATACCAGGCTAAGTAACTGCTAATGCCCTGACTGGCCCGGCAAGTGATGGTGACTTTGTCTCCCAGTGATGCAGACACAGAGGATGGAGACTGGGTCATCTGGATATCACATCTGGCTCCTGAGAAGGGAAACATGAAAACAGACATCCATACTCTTAATGGTGTTACCAGGTCTTATAACTACCCTGCAGTCTAAGTGGTACTGACCACACTGGCAGAGCAAATCCCCAGTTTTCCTTCCTTACCTGGGAGCCACAGCAGCAGGAGGCTGAGGAGCTGAGTCGGGACCCTCATGTCCATGCTACGTCCTGCCCGGGACTGATTCCTGCACAGGGTGTGACCACACTATTAATGTGTCCAGGGCTGTGGGTTGCACCCAAGTAACATGCAAATCAGCAGGGTTGGGGCAGGTTGGGCCCAGCTGCAGGACTGACTGGTCTCAGTAACATGGCATAGTCAGTGTCTACCAGGTGCCCCTGCCCCCAGGGCAGCACACATTTGCCTGCAAGGAATGCGTTTCTCCTCGGCAGTCACGGAATCATTCTACCAACCTATGAGTACAGTGTTCTTGCTCTGTTCAGATTTCAGACCTGCTTCTCTTGATATTTCTCCATCTAAAACAGGGTGTTTCGAGTATGACACAACCCTAGTACTTGCAGGGAATTTTACCAGGTCTTTGCATTGGTATCTGTGCACCCTGTTGAGGACAGGGAGACTCCCTTTTGGGTTGAATTGTTAAAACCTTTGTATAGTAAATTAACACTATTGACAGCCAGAGATCCAATGAGGTATAAGAATAAACAATTAAAAAAAATAGTGGGTGCAAAGATTTGTAAGGAAGTGCCCAGTGACTGAGTATCTGTCATTGCTAAGCTGTCATCTCTAGGTTCGTGTTCTGCCCCTTTCTATTTCCAAGGACTCTGATCCTCCACTGGCATCTAGGCCAGCCACTGTCATGGATTTTTCTCCTTCACATCTGGAATGTGTCAGCCACATTTCCTCTCTGCAGGACTTTCCCACACCTATGTTACATGTTCCCTGAGCTCCTTGGGTTACTACCTGTGCTTCACTTCCTTCTTAATCCAAGCTATTCTCTTCAGAAGCTGAAGGCTTCCCTAGTCTAAGTGCTTATGTATAACCCTCATACTACCGTGTTCCCTAAACCTTCATATTTACCCATCACCAAAGCTTTTGTAGTTTCTAAGAGAACATAGTTTTCAGTGGTTGGAATACAGCCTTGGGCCTAAGCAGGGTGATGAGAAAACCACACAGGAAGGTGAGGGTGGGAGCCGTGCACAGGGTATTAGCGCCCACACAGTATGGAAAAGGCATCCATGTGTGATAGAGGGGGAACCCAGCATGGAGCAAGAGTGGGGTGAGGACTGGTGTCCCCATGTGTCAGTGGTGGCACTATTGGACCAAGTTGAGGCCATTCACCTAGGCTTGGGCACTCAGTGTAGGTGTGGAGCCCAGGCATGGAGGGTAGGGCATCCATGCAGGAGTGCAAAGTTGGCAGTGGCCTGACAAGTGTATCAGAGACAAAGAGAGTATGTGGGTGGATGTATCGGAGAAGTCACATGCAAGGGCATTATAGTTGGCCATAACAGAAGGATATTGGTTTCATTCAGGAGGGTCGATGATCATGTTACTCAAAGTATTAAGGATAATGGGTAGATACCCAGGAGAGGGATTGCTGGGTCATATGGCAATTCTATTCATAATGTTTTGAGGAACCTCCACACTGCCTTCCATAGCTGCTGCACCAGTCTGCATTCCCACCAACAGTGTATGAGGGTTCCTTTTTCTCCACAGCCTCTCCAACACTTGTTATTATTTGTCCTGTTGTTGATAGCCATTCTAACTGGGGTGAAGTGATATCTCATTGTGGTTTTGATTTGCATTTCTCTGATGATTAGTGATGTTGAACATTTTTTCATATGTGTATTGGACATTTGTATGTCTTCTTTGGAGAAATGTCTATTCAGTTCATCTGCCCATTTTTTAATTGGATCGTTTGTTTTGTTGTTTTTGGCTTGAATGAGTTCCGTTTATATTTTGAATATTATCCCCTTATCGGAGGCGTTGTTTGCAAAATCTTCTGCCATTCAGTTGGTTGCCTCTTTATTTTGTCGATGGCTTCTTTTGCTGTGCAGAAGCTTTTTAGTTTGACATAGTCCCATTCATTTATTTTAACTCGTACTTCCCTTGCCTTTGAAATCAAATTCATAAAATGCTCTTTGAACCCAAGGTCCATAAGTTTAGTACCTATGTTTTCTTCTATGCAGTTTTTTGTTGCAGGTCTTTGTTTAGGTCTTTGATCCATTTTGAGTTAATTTTGGTACACGATGACAGGAAGCAGTGTAGTTTCATTTTTTGCATTGGCTTTTCAATTCTCCCAGCACCATTTATTGAAGATGCTGTCTTTTCTCCATTGTATGTTTTTGGCGTCTTTGTCAAAAATTATCTGTACGTATTTATGTGGGTTAATTCTGGGTTCTCAATTCTATTCAATTGGTCTGTAGGGTGGGCTTTATAACTGGAAAGACCTCTCATGGAATATTGATTCTGGGAATGGGTTTTAGGAAAATACTTGAATCTTGATAGGAGATACCCTGTGGATTCTGCCAATATCAGCTAAAAATTTTGCCCAGAAAGAGAATGACAGGTGATGTAATAGGGACAAATGAACCATACTCCCAGATGCAACTATAGTGTCATCAGAAAAGGAGCAAATAAAATAGAGTAGTTGTTCATTTAATTTACCAGATTGGCTATTTTGATGGCTACTGTCAAATTCTAGAATGTTCCCCCCTTTTTGGAGAAAGAAATTCCAGCATGACACTGTAGAAGCTTCAGCTTAATCAACAAATGGGACAGAGGCACAAGCATGAGTAATTCTTAAGGAGCCTAAACAAATAGAACAGTTTCAGAGACAGGAACCAGTTGAGGTCCATTTGAGATCCCCCCACTATTGGAACTGTTTTCGTTCTCTGAGGCAGGAGCTGCTGTGTAGCACTGGGGTTGAGCACCAAGACTGTAGCTTCGGTATCAATAAGAACAGAGAGAAACTGTTTCTCAATTTGGAGAAAGTTTTTCTGAGCCAATTAATAGGGAAGGTTGGGAAGAGCCCCTGTAATTCCTCAGAGCACTGCCATTTGGGATTAGAAGGACATTGGAAAGACTGGTTAGAATAATGAGGGTGTGTGAAGTGCTTAAAATTGTGACAATTTTTTTCCAATTTCCTGGCATTTTTCTTTATTCTTTCTTTCTTAAAGTTTTTGGGGTGACAATGTTAGTAAAGTTACATAGGTTTCAGGTGTACAATTCTGTAATACATCATCTGTACATCACATTGTGTATTCACTATCCAGACTCAGTTGTCTTTTCCTCATGATATATTTGATCCCGTTTATGCTTGTCCACCATCCCTCTCCCCCCTTACCCTCTGGTAACCACTACTCTATTGTCTGTGTCTATGAGTTTTCGTTTCTTCATTTATTTGTCTGGTTCCTTAGTTGTTTTCAGTAATATATACCACATACACCATTGGTGGGAATGCAGATTGGTGCAGCCACTATGGAAGACAGCATGGAGGTTGCTCAAATTATTAAGAATAGAATTACCATGTGACCCAGCAATTCCTTTTTTGGGTATCTACCCAAAAAATCTGAAAACATTTACCCGTAAAGATACATGTGCTCTGATGTTCATTACAGCTTTATTTACAGTGGGCAAGACATAGAAAGAATGAATGTGCCCTTCGATTGATGATTGGATAAAGAAGATATGGTACATATATACACAATGGAATACTACTCTACTATAATAAAGATAAAATAGTGCCATTTGCTACAACATGGATGGATCTTGAAATTATTATGCTAAGCGAAATCAGACAGGAAAAATAGAGAATCACATGATTTCACTGATATGTGGTATATAACCAGTTTGGTTTTAAGATAAGTAAGATTGGGGATCTGAAAAATTCCTCATAATGGCCATTGGTATTGTGTATTAATTTATGTAAATCAGTCCACTTAGTAAGAAATGAGCATGAAGAATAACCACATTTTCTAAACATAAACTTGTTGAGGGTCTCTGTGTGTATCAGGATGGGGGGCACCTATATATAGATAACTGAGATCCCAGTTTTAGAGGTTTTTTTTCCTAAGTGAAGTCCCAAAGAACCTAAACAGCTCAAACAACTTAACCAACTTAAATGGGTTAAATAGCTCAATAGCTTAAAGGTTTATAGAGCCCAAACAGTTTGCAAGCTAGATCAGTCATTCTTATGTAGAACATTTTGTTCTCAATGAGACTGAGCTGAAGGCAGAGCAGCAGTGTCAGAGAAACAACCGAGTCATGAGGTCAGCAGGCCAGGGACTGAACAGTGCAGCTCTGGTAGACAACCTGCTCATGGGAGGATCAGGCCGAAAGCTGAACGACAGTGTTTCAATGAGACAGTCCAGTCTAGAATTGAACCGAAGGTTAGCCAGTTTCATAGAAATAGTCTGGTTCCAAGGAGTCCAGCCACAGGCTAGCCAGTCTTACAAAACAGCCTGAAATTGAAGGAATCAGGTGTTGTGTCAAATGCAGTACTCGCAGACAAACAGGGCCTTTAGCAGAAAAGTACAAAGCCTCTGACACATTGGATAAGGTCATTAGAGCTTCAAAACACAAAGAGGGTAGAAGTTCAAATCCAGGAGAAAACTTAGCCTTGGAACTCCTGGGCCAGTGAGAAAAACAGCAAGCTCAAAAGGCTGTGTGGGTGCCACACCTGTTTGCTCACCATCCCTGGTGTTCTCAGGGGTCTTGTCTGGACCTTTGTGCAGGCCACCAAAGATGTTGGGCTTAAACAAAAAAGTCAGCTAGATGTTTCTCCACCAAATGGTTTATTTGGGAAATGGAGAGAATTGCGATCTGGAACATGCACCCAGGGTGAAGACAAGTGTAAAAGAAGAGGAAGTTCCTTTAGAGAAGGACAGAGGGCGTTAGGAGGGTGGGTATAACCAGAGATCTTCCTGTGGGTCTTGGACACAGACGTAGGCATGAGACTCCTCGTTCAGGCCCTGTCAATACAATCTTGCTTGATGTCTTCTTTATTAATTTTCTAACACATTTAAATATTGTCTAAATTACAAGGGTGATTAAAAAAAATCTGAGCTGTTTCTTTATATATTTTAAAGGAAAGGAAAGTAGAGAAAAGGAAATTATTTAACATACATACATGTATTCCTGACTCATGCAATTATTGTGAAGCAGTAATTTTCCATCTTTCCAATATTGTATTTTCCATCTTTCCAATATTGTATTTTCCATCTTCTGTGTCCCCTGAGGTCTTTCTGTGTGGGAGGTTCAGAAAAGGCTAAACCTCATGCCTTGCACTCTTGATCAGAGATGTGACTTAGACTCTGCCCATCAGATGCGTTCCTGAGGAGTGGTTGTCAGAACAGAGTGAGGGGAGGGGACATGCATGACCACAGGTGCTCAGTTTGCTGGTGTGGGTCCTGGCCAGGCAACACATTCTGGTGGACACAGCTTTCTGATTCTCCAGATTGCTGTTGCCATGACAATAGCTTTTCTCATCATACAAAATACAAGGTGTTTGAGGGATTAAAACTTTGAGTTGCCAGGTCCTGTTCATGTGGCCTTTCTCAACATTTGTAATGTTCCTAATCCATTATAACAAACACCGTTCTGCTGGAATCAGCCATCATGTCTTTTCTCATGTCCAACTGACTCAATCACTTAACACGTGCAAGTAACACATCAGCCTTAGTTACCGTGTACCCGGAAAATAAGACCTAGCTGGACCATCAACTCTAATGCATCTTTTGGAGCAAAAATTAATATAAGACCCAGTATTATATATTATATTGTATTGTATTATAATATATTACCCTGTATTATATATATTAATATAAGACCAGGTCTTATATTAATATTGGCTCCAAAAGATGCATTAGAGCTGATGGGTCCGCCTAGGTCTTGTTTTCCAGGAAACACGGTAGATGAAATCCATACCCCTGGGCTATGCATGAACTGCCATTGCTGATGCCATGAAGTCTGTTCCTTATGCTCACTGTGAAAGCTCGGAAAAGTGATTTCCTTAGCATGTTTGGGCTGTTATAACAAAAATACCTTATATGTACTGGGCAGCTTGTAAACAACAGAAAAATATTTCTCACAATTCTGGAAGCTGTGGATTCCAAGCTCAAGTTGCTGGCAGATTTGTTGTCTGGTGATGGCTCACATTCTGGGTCATAGATAGTTTTCTCGCTGTGTCCTCATGTGGTAGAAGCAGGCAGGGGCTCTGTGGGGTCTCTTCATAAGGCACTGATCCCGTTCACCAGTGCTCCACCCTCAGGACTAATCACCAGAAAACGTTCTACCTTGTAATACGATCACATGGTTTTTAAGATTTCAACATATGAAATTTTGGGGGGAACAAACAATCAGACCTTAGCAGTAAATGACTGACACCTAATTATTGACAACCTTCTGCTCAGCAATGGCCCTTAGATTAACATTCACTTGGGAGGCCATTGTTTTCAGTGTTGGCCCATTTAGAAAGGTCCAATCATAGTGCTTCCCAAAATACTCATAACTGTGTCTCCAACCTTTCACTGTTGTTTTCTAAGGTCTTGTTATTTGTTAGAACCAGGAGTCTATATCATTGAGTTAGCTATCTCTCCTTCCAAAGTGATCATCAGATATAATCCTTGAATTTTACATACTGTTGTGATTCCCCTTCTTTCAAAGCCCTCTTGGGTATGTAAGTGATGTGACATCAGTCCAGTGTAATTTTCTGACAAACCTCAGGCATAAATTTGTTCCCATGTCCTGAAATAATTCATAAACATAAGGATACACCTGAATTAATCTGCATTTTAAAGCTCTCGGGTCATTGTTTGGTTTTTTTGTTTGTTTGTTTTCATTCTCAGGCAAATGACTATTGAACATTTCATCCTTGGTAAAAATTAAGTTCTATGTCACTTCTATACCTGGAAAATGAAGAAATGGAGTCATCTATACCTTAATGGTTCTTGCAATGTGTCTCTATGTTAAAAGTCATTAGAACACAGGTTGACTTGTTCACTCTTGGTCAGTTTTGACTAAATAACAATCTGTTAAATTTTTTCATTTTCTTCGAATTTCTTTAGTATCAATTATCTATGAAATATGAGAAATAATTACCTAAAAAAGTGTAAAAATTTTTACATATTGAGTATGCATTTCTAAAGTGTAATTTGGTCCTCAGTGTTACCAAGAAGGCCAGAGTAGCCAATCAGTGAATATTTTAGAGATATTGCTACCCTTGATAAACAAATGCTAGAGAGACTTTAAAATATATTATTAATAAATCTGGCCAAACTTCATACTTGGTCCTCCATGAGATTCTGAAATACTTCCTCTAGGCTGACGTTTTCCCTTCTACAATATTTGAAGACCAGTGGTATTATCCATAAATTAATTTTTTTAGCCATTCAGTCTATTTTCTGGTTCTTTATTAGAAGTTTAATTTAGTTGTCATTTTCTCTATAAATCACAAGACCTATGAACTATGTCATGAGGGTCTCAAATAGATTTTACCATAAAATTAAGAAAAAACACACATCATGATATATAGATGATGTATTACAGAATTGTACACTGGAAACCTATGTAATGTTACTATTTTTACCCCCAATAAACTTTACTTTAAAAACAATTCACATAAGTACTATCTCATACCTGGAACTCATAGCATGATGGTGGACATAGAGATAATGGGACTTCCAAAGGCTGTAAGAATTTAATTTTTGGCAGTTGGAACAATATCTCCATTTTTACCCTTTGGACCTCCATTTAGACAACATATTTTCAAGTGAGCACAGCAGTTGTTGGGCAATTTAGAAACAAAGATTATAAAGAAAATGCCTCAAGTCAGATAAGGTAATATATTTGTTATTGGACACAAGATTTTGATAGGGAGTAATTGGAGTCAGATTAACCCATTTAATTCATAAAATAATTGCATTAGTCATACCAATTATATGTCCACATGTATATATCATATATACATATGCATATGTACTCACATCTTCCTTTATTTATTTATGAAATTTCAATGCAATCATTTATTAATAAGTTTGTATGATGTATAAAAATTTCATTATTAGTACTGGAAGTACTGCTATATATGGATAATGTTAGATGTTCTCATAAATGATGTAAAGTTTATTCTTTTTATTGAAATATTCATAAT
Source organism: Rhinolophus sinicus (assembly GCF_036562045.2). Classification (NCBI taxonomy): domain Eukaryota; kingdom Metazoa; phylum Chordata; class Mammalia; order Chiroptera; family Rhinolophidae; genus Rhinolophus; species Rhinolophus sinicus. Next base: position 63,625,880 of record NC_133755.1, on the reverse strand, counting down.
TTCTTTTATGTTTTTGTGTCCCCTTATGAATGGATTCCCAAGTATTATTTTGTGCCATAAGTTTTATTGAAATACATCTATCTCTATGTGCAGATATATAAATATTGTATTATTCAGATGTCACACAAAATTGGTTTGTGAGGAACCATTAAAAAATGTCATGGTTTATAATACTAAGAATTCATTTCTGTATTCATGAATGTTTATGTTAACGATGTTGAATGATGCAGGCAGTGCTCAGCTGTGTGGTTCTTCTGTAGGCACATGAATTGGTCTCCACTATGGATTATTTCCTGTGGGGCCAAGACAGAAGGTATGAACCCAAGGAACATAATCCTCAGTGCAAATTACCAGAAGGAATGAAATCCCCAAAATAAATGGCACAAGCAAGTTTAAGTCCAATTTTTCTAACACAATTAGATATAATTTTGAGTTATTCTTAGGTCTTTGTAATTCTTCAAGTTTCTAAAACCCATTACTCTATTTAGTTTTCAACATATACCAATATGCCATTTACAAATAATTATGTTTTTTTCAATACTTACAATATTAAAGGAAGTTAATTTTGTGTTAATTTGAAAATAAAGTTGGATGTGTTTTGTTTTGTTTTTTTAATTATTATTGAGGGATATTGGGGAATGATGTGTTTTTCCAGGATGTCAAGTCATTGTTTTTTCAACAACTTGAAAAAGGGGGAGGGGGGGCGCAGCTCAGCTCCAAGTCAAGTTATTGTTTTCAATCTAGTCGTGCAGGGCACAGCTCACTGTCCCATGTGGGACTCAAACCAGCAACCTTGGTGTTATGAGCACCGACTCTAAGCACTGAGCTAACAGGCCACGCACCAGCACCTCTGCTCCAGTTTCAAGACTCTGTCTCTCACCGGCCCATGTGGGAATCAAACTGGCATTACTGTTAAGAGCTGGCGCTCTAACCAACTGAGCTATCTGACCAACCTGGGTGTATTTTTAATATGTGGCTATCAATCACCTTTCTTTAATGGAAATGGGGAAAAAAAGAGACTTATTTAACTGATGTAAGTGTTGTCTAAAACAGAGCATCTTAAACCTTATACATATCACCTGATATCTTGTTAAAATGAAAACCCTCAAAAGTAGATGTAAGGTGGAACCTGGTGTTTTGATTTGTAATAAGCTCCCAGGGGTGTCAGTGATGCCCTGGCTGTAAGGAAAATTTCGAACAACAAGAGATTTTCATACAGAAGAGACAGAGTGCTCCACCCATATTCAAGCTTTGATTTTTTAATCAAGAAAAGGCTTTTATTATGTGTCAACTTATTTCTGTATATGCAAAATATTTCCCTCGTTTTTTTCTGTTTTCTCATCATTTAACAAAGATTTCTTGTTATGAATCCAGACTTGATGATCAAAGTTGAAGCACATCACAGTGAATTGTAATTGGCAAAATTCTGACACCTGTAAAAGGATGGCCATCCAGGCTGTCTGCTGTCTGTTCCCCATCATCACTCACCCTTGTGGAAGCACATTTTTCAGAACCCCTCTGCCCTCTATGATTTCCCATAGAGTTGCTCAGTGAGGGGCTCTCCCTGACATGTGGAAGTCAGACGAGGAGGATTCAATACTATCCATGAGTTCCTGCGGACAGAGAGGAGGACTGGAGAATCACTGGTGAGCTGAGAGCATCTGCACCCCTACTCCCGGGCCTCCCCCACAGGTCTGGGGACCACATGGTTAGACGGTCTCTGTCTCCCAAGGCATATGTTCCCTGGTTTCTTGGGGAGCACCAGTGAATATCCCATTTCCACTATCTGCTTTTTCTGTTATTAATTCCCAAGTCCTTCAAAACAATATAGTTTAGAAATTACTTGCCTATATTAAGCAATTCCTGCTAGGAATATTGAGAGTAGCTTCTCTTTCACTTTATGAATTCTGACTGACACAGTAGCCTAGACAGCTCATGTGTGATGATCTCAGTATTCTATGACATCAGGAGAGGAGTTGTATGTGCCACTGAGGCTGAGGAGAGACAAAGAGAGTTAGGTTGCAGAGAAGACTCCCTGGCCACTTCTACCAAAACATGCAGTCACCATCAAAGACTGGGTGCTTCTGAGAAATGCTCTCAGCTGATGGAGGCCCAAGAGGAGCGGCTGGGGCGGCCTGCTCTCAGCTGTCTGCTTCGTGGTTTATGTTCAGGCTTCTAACACTGTGAGAGGCAAACTCTGATACTGTTGACAGTAATAAGTTGCCACATCTTCAGGCTGCAGGCTGCTGATGGTGAGAGTGAAATCTGTCCCAGATCCTTGGCCACTGAACCTCGAAGGGACACCAGTTTGCAATCTGTTTGCATAATAGATCAGGAGCTTAGGAGCTGTCCCTGGTTTCTGCTGATACCAGTTTAAGTAACTGCTAATGCCCTGACTGGCCCGGCAAGTGATGGTGACTTTGTCTCCCAGTGATGCAGACACAGAGGATGGAGACTGGGTCATCTGGATATCACATCTGGCTCCTGAGAAGGGAAACATGAAGGCAAACATCCATACTCTTAATGAGGTTACCAGGTCTTATAACTACCCTGCAGTCTAAGTGGTGCTGACCACACTGGCAGAGCAAATCTCCAGTTTTCCTTCCTTACCTGGGAGCCACAGCAGCAGGAGGCTGAGGAGCTGAGTCGGGACCCTCATGTCCATGATACGTCCTGCCCGGGACTGATTCCTGCACAGGGTGTGAGCACACTATTAATGTGTCCAGGGCTGTGGGTTGCACCCCAGTAACATGCAAATCAGCAGGGTTGGGGCAGGTTGGGCCCAGCTGCAGGGCTGACTGGTCTCAATAACACGGCACAGTCAGTGTCTACCAGGTGCCCCACTCCCCAGGGCAGCACACATTTGCCTGCAAGAAATGTGTTTCTCCTCAGCAGTCACAGAATCATTCTGCCGTCCAATGAGTATAGTGTTCTTGCTCTGTTCAAATTTCAGGACATGCTTCTCTTGCTATTTCTCCATCTAAAATGGTGTTTCAAGTATGACACAAACCTAGTACTCGCAAGAAATTTTGCCAGCTCTTTGCATTAGTACCTGTGCACCCTGCTGAGCACAGAAGACTTCTTTTGGGTTGAATTCTTAAAACTTTTGGTATGGTAAATTAACGCTATTGCCAGCTAGAGATGCAATGAGGTATAAGAGTTAACAACAAAAGAAAAGTGAAAGTCATGATTTGTAAAGAAGTGCCCAGTGACTGAGTATTTGTCATTGCTAACCTGTCATCTGTAGCTTAGTGATCTGTCCCTTTCCATTTCCGGATGCTCTGACACACCACTTGTATCTAGGTCAACCATTGTCAGGGAGTTTTCTCTTCCACTTTTGAATTGTGTCAGCCACCTTTCCTCTCTGCAGGCTTTTCCCATGCCCACGCTACATGTTCCCTGGGTTACTCCTTGTGCCTCGCTTCCTTCTTAATGCAAGCTGTTCTCTTCAGAAGCTGAAGGCTTCCCTAGGCTAAGTGCTTATGTATAACCCTGATGCTACTGTGTTCCCTAAACCTGCATATTCCTCCATCACCAAATCTCTTCCAGTTTATAAGAGAACATAGTTCTCAGTGGCTGGATGCAGGGACTTGGGCGCAAGCACAGTGATGAGAAAGCCACACAAGTAGGTGAGGGTGGGAGCCTTGCACACGGTGTTAGAGCCCACACAGTATTGAAAAGGCATCCATGTGTGATAGAGTTGGAATCCAGCATGGAGCTAGAGTGGGATGAGGACTGGTGTCCCCAAATGGCAGTGGTGGCACTATTGGACCAATACATGTGCTAAGGCCAGAGCAAGAAGAGGACATTCACCTTGGCAGGGCCACTCGGTATTGGTGTCAGAGCCCAGGCAGGGTGGGAATGGTGCCCATGGCAAGGTGCAAAGAGGGCAGTGACCTGACAAGGGTATCGGAGCCAGAACATTGTATGTAGGTAGAGACGTATGGGGGAAGTTATGTGCAAGGGGATTGTAGTTGGCTGTAACAGCAGGAGATTGGCTTCATTCAAGAGGATTGATGGTCATATAAGTCAAAGTATTAAGAATAATTAGACGAAATTCTTAGTTTTGGAGAAAGGAGTTATAGATAAGGAAAAGGAAATTCCTAGGGTAATTTGGTTTGGGATTGAAATTAGAGATATCAGAGTCACATGTACCTTAGATATGAAAGTGTGTGTTAATATATAAATAGATGATGATGCATAGGTACTTGCTTCCCTGAGAATATGACCTAACCAAAAAATGTGCCCCTGCATGATTTTTAAGAAGACATCCCCTGAAAATAAGTCCTATTGCATCTTTTGGTGTAAAGCTTAATTTAAAACCTGGTCTTATTTTCAGGGAAACACAGTAGATGAGTAAGTGGATTTCCCGTAGCCTAGTAGCAATGACACCGATGTCCCAAGAAGCACCCACAGAGCCCAGATCTTGGTTTCCAATTACTATTTTCCACTGAAAAAAATCAGTAGTTGTTGGAGAAATGCCTCATTCCAGGTCTAGTGTATAGAAAATGCAAAATAACTGGACAATTTGGGCAAGAAATTAAGAAGTGCTCAAGAATCATGAGGTAAAAAGAAGCCATTTGAAATAGGACTATCTTTTGCCAAATGTGGGGCATTTTGAGTGTCAAAATCAATAATGATAACTCATTGAAGGAAATATGAATCCATGATTTTATACTGACACTCTGATGAAGAAAAGGATATTCAAAAAGTATTAGGGACTTTTCCCAAAAAGTCTTATTAATTTCAAAGGGCAAAGGACCTGCTGTTAATGGGGTATTAAGTTCCCTACTATAATTGTGTTTATGTCAGTTTCTCCCTTTAGTTCTGTTAGTAGTTTTTTTATATAGCGTCATTACCATATAATAATAGTAATAGTAATATATTTGATGACTTTTTTTTAAATTAAAGTTTATTGGGGTGACAATTGTTAGTAAAGTTACATAGATTTCAGGTTCACAGTTCTGTAATATATCCTCTATATACATTACATTGTGTATTCACCACCCAGAGTCAGTTCTCTTTCCATCACCATATATTTGATCCCCTTTACTCTTGTTTACCGCCCCTCTACCCCTTTACCCTTTGATAACCACTAAACTATAGTTTGTGTCTATAAGTTTTTGTTTCTTTATTTGTTTGTCTTGTTCCTTTTTTTGTTTTCAGTTTTCTACAACACATACACTGTTGGTGGGAATGCAGATTGCTGCAGTCACTGTAGAAGGCAGTGTGGAGATTCCTCAAAAAATTAAGAATAGAATTTCCATATGACCCAGCAATGCCTCTCCTGGGTATCTACACAAAAAAACCTGAAAACATTTATCTGTAAAGATGTGTGCTCCGATGTTCATTGCAGCATTATTCACAGTGGCCAAGACATGGAAACAACCAAAGTGTCCTTCCATAGATGATTGGATAAAGAAGATGTAGTATATACACAATAGAGTACTATTGTGTAGTACGTCGCCATTTGCAACAACATGATGGATCGTGAGATTATTATACTAAGCAAAATAAATCAGAAAAAGTAGAGAACCATACGATTTCATTGATATGTGGTATATAAAACCCGTTTGGTTTTACGATAAGTAAGATTGGGTATCTCAAAAATTCCTCATAACGTCCATTGGTATTGTGAATTATTTTTGGTTAAATCAGTCCACTTAGTAAGAAATGAGTATGAGGAATAACCATGGATTCTAAACATAAATTTGTTGAGGGTCACTGTGTGTATCAGGGTGGGGGGCACCTAAAATATTTAGATAACCGAGATCCCATTTTCAGAGGATTCTTTTCCTAAGCAAAGTTCAAAAGAGCCTAAACAGCTCAAACAACTTAACCAGCTTAAGTTAAATAACCCAAATAGTTTAGAAGCTTAAAGAGACCAAGAGTTCAAAAGCTAAATCAGTCACTCTCACCTAGAACATTTTTATCTCAATGGGGCTGAGCTGAAGGCAGAGTAGCAGTGTCAGAGAAACAACTTAGTCATGAGGTCATCAGGACAGAGACTGAACAGTGCAGCTCTGGTAGACACCCTGCTCATGGGAGGATCAGGCCGAAAGCTGAACGACAGTGTTTCAGTGAGACAGTTCAGTCTAGAATTGAACCCAAAGTTAGCCAATTTCATAGAAATAGTCGGGTTCCAAGGGAATCAAGCCACAGGCAGCCAGTCTTACAAAACAGCCTGAAATTGAAGGAATCAGGTGATGTGTCAAATCCAGTACTCACAGACAAACAGGGCCTTTAGCAGAAAAGTCAAAGCCACTGACACATTGGATAAAGTCATGAGAGCTTCAAAACACAGAGAGTGCAAGTTCAAATCCAGAAGAAACCTGAGCCTTAGAAGTCCTAGGCCAGTGAGAAAAACAGCAAGCTCAAAAGGCTCTGTGGGTGCCACACCTGTTTGCTCACCATGCCTGGTGTTCTCAGGGGTGTTCTCTGGACCCTTGTACAGGCCACCAAATATATAGGCTTTGAACAAAAAGTCAGCTAGATATTTCTCAGAACAAAATGTTCATATGGGAAAAAGTATCTGGAACATGCACCCAGGACGAGACACGTGCAAAAGAAGAGGAAGTTCCTTTAGAGAAGGACAGAGGGCGTTAGGAGGGTGGTTATAACCAGAGATCTTCCTGTGGGACTTGGAGACGGACATAGACATGAGACTCCTCCTTCAGGTCCTGTCAATTAGAAGCTTGATTGATGTCTTTTTTATTAATTTTCTAACACATTTAAATATTGTCTAAATTATAAGAGTGATAAAAAAAATCTCCAGCCATTTCTTTATATATTTTACAGAAAGGTAAGTAGAGAAAAGGAAATTATTTAACATACATACATGTGTTCCTGACTCATGCAATTATTGTGAAGCAGCTTCCTTAGTATTTTCCATCCTCTGTGTTCCCTCAGGTCTTTCTGTGTGGGAGGTTCTGAAAAGGCTAAACCACATGCCTTGCACTCTTGATTGGAGATATGATTAACACTCTGCCCAGCAGATGCGTTCCTGAGGAGTGGTTGTCAGAACAGAGTGAGGGGAGGGGACATGCATGACCACAGGTGCTCAGTTTGCTGGTGTGGGTCCTGGCCAGGCAACACATTCTGGTGGACACAGCTTTCTGATTCTCCAGATTGCTGTTGCCATGGCAATAGCCTTTCTGCTCACAGAAAACACTAGGGGGTTTGAAGGATCAGAACTTTGTGTTGCCAGAGCCTGTTCATGTGGCTTTTCTCTCCATTTTTAATCTTCCTATTCCATGATAATAAACCCCTTTCTTCTGGAATCAGCCATCATGTCTTTTCTCATGTCCCACTGAGTCAATCACTTAACACGTGCAAGTAACATGTCAGCCTTAGTCAGATGAAATCCATACCCCTGGGCTATGCATGAACTGCCATTGCTGATGTCACGATGTCTGTTCATTAGGCTCACAGGGAAAATATGGAAAAGTGACTCTCAGCATGTTTGAGCTGCTATAGGAAAAATACCTTATACAGTGCAGCTTGTAAACAACAAAAGCATATATATCTCACAATTCTAGAGGCTGTGGATTCCAAGCTCAAGTTGCTGGCAGATTTGGTGTCTGGTGATGGCTCACATTCTGGGTCATAGATAGTTTTCTCGCTGAGTCCTCACATGGTAGAAGAAGCTAGGAAGCTCTGTGGGATCTCTTTCATAAGGCACTGATCCCCTTCACCAGTGTTCCACCCTCATGATCTCATCACCTGCACAATGTTCTAATACAATCAAATTGGGGTTTACGATTTCAACATATGAATTTTTGGAAGGACAAACAATCAGACAATAGCAGTAACTCACTGACAGTTATGTCTCATCTAATTATTGAGAACCTTCTGCTGAGCAATGGCCCTCAGACTAACATTTACTTGGGAAGCCATTGTTTCCAATCTTGGCCCATTTTGAAATGTCCAATCATAGTGCTTCCACAAATAACTGTGTCTCCAACCTTTCAGCCTGTTTCTTCTAAGGTCTGGTAATACGTTAGAACCAGGAGTCTATATCATTGAATTAGCTATCTCTCCTTCCAAAGTGATCATGAGATATAACCCTTGAATTTTACATACTGTTGTGACTCCCCTTCTTTCAAAGTCCCCTTGGGTATATAAGTGATGTGACATCAGTCCAGTGGAATTCTCTGACAACTCTCAGGCATGAATTTGTTTTCACTTCCAGGAATAATTCATAAACTTAAGGAATCACCTGAATTTCTGCAATTTGAAGCTGTCAGTTCAATTGCGGTTTTTTTTGTTTGTTTTTTTTTCATTTCCAGGAATTTGACTAGTGAATATTTATTCTTTGGTAAAATTTATCTAAGTTTCTATATCTCTTTATTCCCTGGAAAATGAAGAAATGGAGTCATCTATACCCTAATGGTTTATGCAGTGTGGCTCTATGTCAAAATTCATTAGGATATAGTTTGACTTGTTTCACTCTTGGTCAGTTTTTGCTAAATAACAAGCTGTTACATTATTCCCATTTTCTCCAAGTTTCTTCAGTATCAATTGTCTATAACTATGAGAAAGGATTACCTAAATAAAGTCTATAAATTTAACATATTGAGTATGCATTTCTAAAGTGTAATTTTGTCCTCTGATTTGCCAAATAGGACAGAGTAGCAGTCAATATTTTAGAGATACTGGAACTCTGATAAACAAATGCTAGAGAGATTTAAAAATATATTATTAAATAACTCTGACCAAACTCCATACTCTCCCCTCCATGAGATTCTGGTATACTGCCTCTAAGACGAGACTGATGGTGTCCTTATAAACATTTGAAGACAAGTGGTATTATCCATGAATTAATTTTTCGGCCATTCTGTCTATTTTGTGGTTGTTTATTAGCAGTTTAATTTAGTTGTTATTTTCTCTATAAATCACAAGACTTATGACCTATGTCATGAGGGTCTCAAGTAAATTTCACCATAAAATTTAAAAGGAATCAGACAAGTAATATCTCAAAATTGGAACTCATAGCATGACTGTGGACAAAGAAATAATGGGATTTCCATAGGCTCTAAGAATTTAATTTTTTGCAGTAGGAAAAAATATCTTCATATATACCCTTTGGACCTCCAATTAGAAAACATATTTTCAAGTGAGCACAGCAGTTGGTGGGTGATTTAGAAACAAAGATTATTAAAAAATGCCTCAAGCCAGATAAGGAATTATATCTGGTCCTGGACACAAGTTTTGGATGATGGCACCTAGAGTCATATAATCCATTTAATTCATAAAATAATTTGATTACTCATCAAAAATATATATCCACATGTATGTATCATTTATACATATGCATATATACACACATCTTCCTATATATAATTTTTTAATGAAATTTCAATGTAATCAATTTTAATAAGTTTGTATGTTGTATAAGATTATCATTATTGTTACTATAAGTACTGCTATATATGGATCATGTTAGATGGTCTCATAAATGATGTAAATTTTATTCTTTTTATTCAAATATTAAAACACTTCTTATGTTTTTGTCTCCTTATGAAATGGATTCCTAAGTATTATTTTGTGCCATAACTTTTAGTGAAATCTGTCTATTTCTATGTGTAGATATAATATTGTATTAGATTTTACACAATAATGGTTTATAAGGAATCACTCAAAAATTCCATGGCTTATAATACTAAGAATTCAGTTCAATATTCAAGAATGTTTATGTTAACAATGTTGGATGATCCAGAAAGTGCTCAGCTGTGTGGTTCTTCTGTAGATACATGAATTGGTCTCCACTAGGGATTGTTTCCTTTGGGGCCAAGACTGAAAGTGGGAACCCAACGCACATCATTCTCAGAGTAAATTGAGGAAAGGAACAAAATCCCAAAATAAACTGCACCAGTAAGTTTAAGTGCAATTATTTCCAACACAATTAGATATAATTTTGATTTATTCTTAGGTCTTTCTAATTCTTCAAGTTTCTAAAAACTATTACTCTATTTAATTTTAAAATATTTCATCATGCCATTTGCAAAGAGTTGTATTATTTCAATATTTCCAATCTTTTTTGAAAATTAAATTTTATTGGAGTGACAGTGGTTAGTAAAGTCACATAGGTTTCAGGTACAGTATTCTGTAATACAGCATCTGTATATCACGTTGTGTGTTCACCACCCAGAGTTAGTTCTCTTTCCATCACCGTATATTTGATCCTGTTTACCCTCATCTACCACTCCCTTCCCCTGTTACCCTCTGGTAACCACTAAACTGTTATCTGTGTCTATGAGTTTTTGTGTCTTAGTTTGTCTTGTTCCTTTGTTGTTTTCAGTTTTGTATCACACATGTCAGTGAAATCATATGGTTCTTGACTTTTTTGTCTGACTTATTTTGCTTAGCATAATAATCTCAAGATCCATCCATGTTATTGTAAATGGCATTATTTCATCTTTTCTTATGGCAGAAAAGTATTCCATTGTGTATATATATGGCATCTTCTTTATCCAATCATCTATCAAAGCACACTTTGGTTATTTCCATATTTTCGCAACCATAAATAAAAATGCAATGAACATTGGAGAATATATATCTTTACAGGTGATATTTTCAGATTGTTTGGGTAGATACCCAGTAGAGGGATTGCTGGGCCATATGGTAATTCTATTCCTAATGTTTTGAGGAACCTCCACACTGCCTTCCATAGCGGCTGCACCAGTCTCCATTCCAACCAACAGTGTATGAGTGTTGCTTTTCTCCACAGCCTCTCCAACACAAGTTATTATTTGTCGTATTGATGATAGCTATTCTAACTGATGTGAGGTAACATCTCATACAACTCAACAACAAGAAAACAAACAATCCAATTAAAAAGTGGGCAGAGGACCTAAATAGACATTTCTTCAAAGAGGACACACAGATGGCTAATAGACATGTGAAAAGATGCTCAACATCTCTAATCACCAGAGAAAAGCAAATAAAAACCACCTACAATTTGAAGTAGGTTAATTTTCTTTAATTTAAAAATAACATTTGATGTGTTTTCAACATGTGAATTTAAATAGAGTTCCTGAAAAGGAAATAGAAAAATAAGACCCATTTAACTGAAGTAAATGTCCTCTAAAACAGAACATTTCAGCATTTCCATAATCTGCTTCACCTGTTATTAATTTCCAACATCTTCAAAACAATGTACTTTAAAAATTAATGCCATATATTAGGCAATTTCTGCTTATAATACCTAAAGTGGCTTCTCCTTCACATTATGAACTCTGACTGATACAGTAGCCCAGACAGCTCATGTGTGATGATCGCAGTTCTTTATGAAATCAGGAGAGGCGTTGTATGTGCCCCTGAGTCTGAGGAGAGACAAAGAGAGTTAGGGTGCAGAGACGCCTCCCTGGCCACTTCTACGAAAACCTCCAGTCACCATCAAAGAGTGGATGCATCTGAGAAATGCTCTCAGCTGATGGAGGCCCAAGAGGAGCAGCTGGGGCGGCCTGCTGTCAGCTGTCTGCTTCATGGTTTATGCTCAGGCTCATAACACTGTGAGAGGGTAACTGCTATGCTGTTTACAGTAATAAGTTGCCACATCTTCAGGCTGCAGGCTGCTGATGGTGAGAGTGAAATCTGTCCCAGATCCTTGGCCACTGAACCTCGAAGGGACACCGGTTTGCAAAGTGGATGCCTTATAGATCAGGAGCTTAGGAGCTGTCCCTGGTTTTTGCTGATACCAGGCTAAGTAACTGCTAATGCTCTGACTGGCCCGACAAGACATGGTGACTGTGTCTCCCAGTGATGCCGACAGAGAGGTTGGAGACTGGGTCATCTGGATATCACATCTGGCTCCTGAAAACAGAAACATGAAAACAGACATCCATACTCTTAATGGTGTTACCAGGTCTTATAACTACGCTGCAGTCTAAGTGGTACTGACCACACTGGCAGAGCAAATCTCCACTTTTCCTTCCTTACCTGGGAGCCACAGCAGCAGGAGGCTGAGGAGCTGAGTCGGGACCCTCATGTCCATGATACGTCCTGCCCGGGACTGATTCCTGCACAGGGTGTGACCACACTATTAATGTGTCCAGGGCTGTGGGTTGCACCCCAGTAACATGCAAATCAGCATGGTTGGGGCAGGTTGGGCCCAGCTGCAGGGCTGACTGGTCTCAATAACACGGCACAGTCAGTGTCTACCAGGTGCCCCAGCCCCCAGGGCAGCACACATTTGCCTGCAAGGAATGCGTTTCTCCTCGGCAGTCACAGAATCATTCTACTGTCCTATGAGTATAGTGTTCTTGCTCTGTTCACATTTCAGGACATGCTTCTCTTGCTATTTCTCCATCTAAAACAGGGGTCTGTCAAGTATGACATTAACCCGGTACTTGGAATAATTTGCCAGCTCTTTACATTGGTACCTGAGCACGCTGTTGAGGACAGGGGGACTCCTTTTGGGTTGAATTCTTAAAACCTTTGGTAGGGTAAATTAACACTATTGGCAGCCAGAGATGCAATGAGGTATAAGAACAAGCAACTAAAAAAAATGTGAGTGTCATGATTTGTAAAGAAGTGCCCAGTGACTGTCATCTGTAATGTGTCATCTGCAGCTTAGTGGTCTGTCCCTTTCCATTTCCGGGTGCTCTGACACACCACTTGCATATAGGCCATCCATGGTCAGGGATTTCTCTCCTCCACATCTGAAATGTGTCAGTCACCTTCCTCTCTACAGTCCTTTCCCATGCCTATGCTACATGTTCCCTGAGCTTCTTGGGTTACGATTTGTGGCTTGCTTCCTTCTTAACCCAAGATATTCTCTTCAGAAGCTGAAGGCTTCCCTGGACTAAGTGCTTACTTATAACCCTGATACTACTGTGTTCCCTAAATCCGCATATTCCTCCATTACAAAATCTCTTCCAGTTTCTAAGAGAGTATAGTTCTCAGTGGCTGGATGCAGGGTCTTTGGCACGAGCAGGGTGATGAGAGAAAAACTCAGGAAGGTGAGGGTGGGAGGCTTGCACAAGGTATTAACACCCACACAGTATGGAAATGGCATCCATGTGTGATAGAGGGGGAACCCAGCATGGAGCTAGAGTGGGGTGAGGACTGGTATCCCCAAAGGCAGTGATGGCACTTTTGATCCAGTACACATGTTAATCAAGCAGAGGTGCAAGAAGGGGACATTCACCTAGTCAGGGGTAGTCAGTCTAGTGTCAGAGCCCACGCATGGTGGGGAGGGCACCCATGCAGGAGTGCAAAGCTGGCAGTGGCCTGACAAGTGTATCAGAGCCAGAATAGGGTATGTGGGTGGATGTATGGGGGACATTATGTGCAAGGGGATGTAGTTGGCTGTTACAGCAGGAGATTGGTTTCATTCAGGAGGGTTGAGGATCATATAAGTCAAAGTATTAAGGGTCAGTAGAGACAAAATTCTCACTGTTGGAAAAAGTAATTCCAGATACAGAAAATGAAACTCATAGGATAAACTTGTTTTGGATTGAAATAGGAGATATGAGGGTTATATATAGATTAGATATGAAAGTGTGTGTTGATATGTAAATAGATGATGCTTAGATAGAATAATAGACTTCCCCTACCTTAGTACCAATGACATCCAAGTCCCAAGAAGCACCCACAGAGCCCAGATCTTGGTTTCTAAATACTATTTTCCACTAAAACAAAGCAGTAGTTCTTGGAGAAATGCCTCAGTCCAGGTCTAGAATAGAGAAAATACAAAATAACTCTGGACAATCGGGCCAGAAATTAAGAAGTGCTCAAGAATGACTTATTTCACTTGGCTTAATGTTCTCTAAGTCCATCTATATCATTGCAAACTGTTAGATTTCATTCTTCTTTGTAGTTGAGTAATATTCCATTGTATAAATGTACCACAGTTTCTTAATCCAGTTGTCTACTGATGGGCATTTTGGTTGTTTCCAAGTTTTGGCTATTGTAAATAGCACTGCAATAAGCATAGGGGTGCATATATTTTTTTCAAATTAGTGTCTTCAATTTCTCTGGATAAATACCTAAAAGTGGAATTGCTGGGCGGTAAGGTAGTTCCAGTTCCAGTTCATTGAGATACCTCCATACTGATTTCCATAGTGGCTGCACCAATCTGCAATCCCACCAGCAGTGCACAAAGGATACCTTTTCTCCACAACATCACCAGGAGTTTTTATTTGTAGACTTATTGGTGATAGCCTTTCTGACTAGAGTGAGGTGGTATCTCATTGTGGTTTTTATTTGCATTTCTCTGATGGTTAGTGAGGTTGAGAATTTTCTCGTATGTCTGTTGGCCATCTGAATGTCGTCTTTAGAGAAATGTGTCTTCATGTCCTCTGCTCATTTTTTTAATTGGGTTGCTTGTTTTTTTTGTAGAGCTGAATGAGTATTTTATAAATTTTGGATGTTAACCCCTTATCAGATGTGTCATTGACAATTATCTTCTCCCATTCCATAGGATGACTTTTTGTTTTATTGATGGTTTCCTTTGCTGTGAAAAAATTTTTTAGTTTGAAGTAATCCATATGGTTGTCTATTTCTTTTACTTCCCTTGCCCAAGGGGATATATCAATAAAACTATTACTTAGAGTAATGTGTGCAAATTTACTCCTTATATTTTCTTCTATGAGTTTAATGGTTTCAGATCTTACATTTGAGACTATAATTTAATATGCACATATATTGTCTCAGGATACGGAGCATAGCATAGGGAATAGAGAAAATGGAATTGTAATAGATATTATGATGTCAGAGGAGCAATATATTTGTGGTGGGGGTTATAACTTTGTGAGGGGTGAAATGTCTAAGTATTGCATTGTTTTGTACTCCTGAAACTAACACAAAATAAAATAAAATAAAATAAAGCATTAAAAAAATAACCAAAGGAATGATGATGCGAAGAAAAGCCATTTGGAATGGGACTATCATTTGTCAAATCTGTGGAATTTTGAGTTTCAAAATCAATAATGATGATAACTCATTGATGGCAATATGAACCAATGATTTTATACTGATATTTTGATGAGCAATAGGATATTCATAAAGTATTAATGACTTTTCCAAAAAAAATCTGATTAATTTTAAAGGGCAAAAGAGCATCTGTTCAGCAGAGAAGTTGGTAGACACCACCTTGATCTCGGAATTGAAGTGACATCATCAGTAATGGGACGAATTGGAATATTGGACCACCTAATAGGATGCAGTGAGAAGAGCAGACAGTCACGTTCAGATATCCCTGCCAAAGATGCATTATCTGAATCTGATCATGAGGGAAAATCAAGCAAATCCAAATTAAGGGACATCCGACAAGATAACTGGTATTCCTCTTCAAAAGTGATAGGGTCATTAAGTTCAAGGAAAGAATGATGAACTCTTCCAGCCTGCAGGAAAAAAAGGCATAGAGACAAATGAAGGCAACATGGGAATCTGGATTGGATCCTTTTGTTATAAAAATAGTGGTGGGAAATTTGTCAAAACTTGAAGTGCACCTGAGGACTAGATGATTTAATATATTAATGCTGATTTTCTTATTTCATGGCTGTATTGGGTTATATATGAGAATGCCTTTTTTTTTTTTTTTTTTTTGCAGGAATACATACATAGTAAAGTCTTAGAGGGTAGGGCTACCAGGTCATCAGCTTACTCTCAAATGATTACGGGGTGGGGGGTCAGTGCTATGTGCTGTGCCTACAACATTTCTGTGTGAAGTTGTAATGAAATTTTATAAAAGTACAGAAAGCAGTTCTCAAGAGCGTATTGAAGGTATCAAAAAGCATTTTAGTGCCATTTTTATTATCATTATAGGACCAAGTCATTTACTGCAGACACACAGGATAAGTAATATCATGTTTCCTCAAAGGTGTGTCATACGTACATCATTTTCCAAACCCATAGGTCTCAATTTTACAGTGAAGTAAACAGGGAACATCTTGTTATTAAATTGGGCTCCTGCATATTCCACCCCCACTCTTGACTTTTGGCCTTACTTCAACAGCATGAAAGCTCTGGCTATTGATGCTAGACCTGATTACCTCAGCATAAATTGCTGGGGTTTTGTTTTTTCCCCCTCCAACTAAAGAGAATGAGACCCTAAAGAGACCCTAAATTGGATTCTCGATTAAGATACTGCAGAACAGGGTGGGAGTGGCCGCAGACATGTGATTTGCTTATTATTGTCCCTCCAATTAAAATTAAAACTCTATGAGGTCAGAGTTTCTGTTTGACTTGTTTAAAGTGCTCTATGCCTAGCAGAGTTCACAATGCTATGATTTCGGTAATTCTATAAATACATGTATTTTCATTTTGAGTAGGAACAATGAAGGTGTGCTCTAGCTGCGTGTGGGTGCTGAAGCTATTTCACCTCTTACCCCCAGGGGGAGCTGTGACATCTTAGATCTGTTAGTGAATGAGGAAACAAGAGAACTTGAGCTATAAGATGATGGCCTAAAAGATCAGTGACAAAGGTGATTGATTCCTAAGTATGTGTGACACATTTTCTTAGTGTTTGTGTAGGTGGAACTATCAAGTGTCTAGTTTGTTATTGATGTATAAAAATGCAACTAATTTCTGCATTTTAATTTTGTATCCTGCTACTTTTTTGAATTTGTTTATAAGTTCTGATAGTTTTTTGGTAGAAAGTTCAGGGTGTTTACATATAATACCATGTCATGTGCAAGTAATGTAAGTTTTACTTCTTCCTTTCCCGTTTAGATTCCCTTTATTTGTTTTCTTATCTGATTCCTGTAGTCAGGACCTCCTATACTATGTTGAATAAAAATGGACATACTTGTCTTTTCCTTATCTTAAGGAAAATGCTACTGTTGAGTATGATGTTGTCTGTCGGTTTATAATATATGGCCTTTATTTAGTTCAGGTGTTTTCCCTCCATTCCCATTTTGCTGAGTTTTTATCATATATGGATGCTGGATTTTGTCAAATGCTCTTTCTGTATCTATTGATATGATCATAGTGTTTTTATGTTTCATTTTGGTTATGTGCTGTATCACATTAATTGATGTGCAGATATTAAACCAAACTTGCATCCCAGAAATGAATCTCACTTGATAGTGTTTTATGATCTTTCAAATATATTGCTGATTCCATTTACTAATGTTTTGTTGAGGATATTTGCATCTGTATTTATCAGGCTTGTTGGCCTATAAGTTTTGTTGTGGGTTTTTTTTTTTTGCAATATCTGTGGCGTTGGAATACGGGCAATGCTATACTCGTAAACTGATATTGGGAACCTTCCTTCTTCTTGAATTTTTTCAAAATAGTTTGAGATGAATAGGTATTAACTCTTCTTTGAATATTTGGTAAAGTTTACTTGTGAAGCCATCTAGTCCAGGATTTTTATTTTTTGGAAGTGTTTTAAATTCAAGTTTGTTGGTATTTTTTCGTCTGTTCAGATTTTCTGTTTTTTTCCTTAATTCAGTCTTGAATGATAGAAAGTTTCTAGGAATTCAAACGTTTCTTCCATATTGTTCAATATGTTGGAATACACTTGTTCCTACCATTTTCTTAAATTTTTTGTATTTCTGTGGTGTCAGTTGTCACTTTGCCTCTTTCATTTGTGATTTTATTCATTTTGGTCTCTCCTTTTTTCAAGATGAGTCTGGTTAAAGGTTTAACAATTTTGTTTACCTTAAGTAAGAACCAGCTCTAATTCATCAATGTTTTGTATTTTTTTCTAGACTCTATTTAAATTATTTCCACTTTGATTTTTATTATTTCCTCCCTTCTACTTACTTTGGGCTTTGTTTGTTATTCTTTAAATTGTTCCTTTAGATGTAAAATTGGAATGTTGATTTGAGATTTTTCTTGTTTCTTCAGGTAGATTTGTATTGCTATGAATTTCCCCTTTAGGACTGCTTTTGCTGTGTTCCATTGATTTGGGACATTGTGTTTTCATTCTCATTTGTCTCAGGTATCTTTTGATTTCTTTTTTGATTTTCTTGAGACTCACTCATTATTTAGTAGCACGTTATTATTTAGCCTCCATGTGTTTATATGTTTTCATTTGTTTTTTGTAATTGATTTCTAGTTTCATACCATTGTAATCAGAGAGGACTTTTTTGTGTGTGTGTAATTCTTTTTTTTTTTTTTAATTTATTGGGGTGACAATTGTTAGTAAAATTACATAGATTTCACTTGTACAATTCTGTATTACATCATCTATAAATCCCATTGTGTGTTCACCACCCAGAGTCAATTCTCCTTCCATCACCATATATTTGATCCCCCTTACCCTCATCTCCCACCCCCCACCCCCCACCCCCCTTACCCTCTGGTAACCACTAAACTATTGTCTGTGTCTATGAGTTTCTGTTTCTCATTTGTTTGTCTTGTTCTTTTGTTGTTTTGGTTTATATACCACATATCAGTGAAATCACATGGTTCTCTGCTTTTTCTGTCTGACTTACTACGCTCAGCATTACACTCTCAAGATCCATCCATGTTGTCACAAATGTTCCTATATCATCTTTTCTTACCGCCGAATAGTATTCCATTGTGTATATATACCACAACTTCTTTATCCATTCATCTATCGAAGGACATTTTGGTTGTTTCCATGTCTTGGCCACCGTAAACAAAGCTGCAATGAACATTGGAGCACACTTGTCATTATGTATAAATGTTTTCAGATTTTTTGGGTAGATACCCAGGAGAGGGATTGCTGGGTCATATGGCAATTCTATTCATAATATTTGAGGAACCTCCACACTGCCTTCCATAACGGCTGCACCAGTCTGCATTCCCACCAACAGTGTATGAGGGTTCCTTTTTCTCCACAGCCTCTCCAACACTTGTTACTATTTGTCTTGTTGATGATAGCCATTCTGACTGGGGTGAGGTGATATCTCATTGTGGTTTTGATTTGCATTTCTCTGATGATTAGTGATGTTGAGCATTTTTTCATATGTCTATTTGCCATTTGCATGTCCTCTTTGGAGAAATGTTTCTTCAAGTCCTCTGCCCATTTATCAATTGGGTTGTTTGTTTTTTTGTTGTTGAGTTGCATGAGTTCCTTGTATATTCTGGATACTAGCCCCTTATCGGAGGCACTGTTTGCAAAAATCTTCTCCCATTCAGTTGGTGGCCTCTTTATTTTGTCGATGGTTTCTTTTGCTGTGCAGAAGCTTTTAAGTTTCATATAGTCCCTTTCGTTTATTTTAACTTTTACTTCCATTGTTGGGGACATGGTCAAAAAAGAGGGATAAAGAAGTATAAATTGGTAGTTACAAAACAGGGATGGGCAAGTAAGTGAAAAACAGGGAATATCATCAATAATATGGTAATAACTGTAAAAAAAAGCAACTGCTAATAGAACTAAAGGGAGGAATTGACAAAAACACAATTATAGTAGGGGACTTAAATACCCCTTCACAACTATGGATAGATCATCAAAACAGAAAATTGATAAGGACATATTGGCCTTAAATGACACTTTAGACCAATTGGACACAATCAACATTTACAAAGTCTTTCGTCCCAGAACACCAGCTCCTCTCTAGTGCACATAGAACACACTCGCATACTCAAGGATAGAACATTTGTTGGAACACAAAACAAGCCTCAACGATTTAAGAAGATTGAAATCATCCCAAGCACATTCTTTGACTACAATGCTTTAGAACTGGACATCAAGTGAAAAACAGCAGGGAAAACCACAAATACATAGAGATTTAACAACATGCTACTAGAGAACCACTGGATCAAAGAAGATATAATAGGACACATCAAAAGAGACATTGAAACAAATGAAAATGAAAATACTACCTATCAAAACTTTGGCAATACAGCAAAAGTGGTAACAAGAGTCAAGTTTATATTATATTAGGCCTATCTCAAGACAAAACAAAAATCACAAATAAACAACCTAACATTGCATCTTTTCTTAGAAAAAGAAGAACAAATGAAGCCCAAAGTCATGAGAAGAAGAAAATAATAAAAATTAAAACAGAATTAAGTGAAATAGAAAACAAAAAGGCAATAGAAAAAATTAATGAAAAAAAGGTCTGTTTTTTTGAAAAAATTAGTAACATTGACAAACTCCTGGCTAGACTCACTAAGGAAACCAGAGAAAAGACACAAGTAAACAAAACCAAAAATGAAAGTAGTTACAATATGCACCTCAGAAATGCAAAGGATCATACAAGAATACTATCAAACACTACATGCTACCAAATCAATAATCTAGAAGTAATAGACAAGCTCTTAGAAATAAACGAGTATAACCTCCCTAGACTGAATCATGGAAAACTGGAAAATCTAAATAGAGCAATCAACAGTAAGGAAATTGAAACAATCATTCAAAACCTCCCCAAAAGCAAAATTCCAGGACCTGATGGCTTCTCTAGTGAATTCTACCAAATATTCAAAGATGATTTGATACCTGTCCTCTTCAAACTCTTCCAAAAATATTGAAGAAGGAGCAATACGTCATAACTCATTTTATGAAGCCAAAATTACCCTGATACCAAAACCTGGTAAGGACAACAACAAAAGAAGAAAACTACTACAGACCAATATTTCTGATATATACAAATGCAAAAATCCTAAACAAAATACTACAAAATCGAATACAGCAGTACATTAAAGAGATTATACATCACAATCAAGTGTGGCTCCTTCCATGGTGCAAGGATGGTTCAACATATGCAAACTGATTAATGTGATAGAAACTAACTTAGATGCTTTTCAGGACTACATAAACTGAGAAAGTACTTGATATTAATGTGGGTTGGAGTTGGATTTGATTAAATAGACATGTTTTTAGACATAAGTAGATATAACATACATTTAGATTAAATATATTTATATTAAATATAATATTTTTATTTACTTGGGTTTACAAAAATAAATTAATATTACCTCTGTTACAAAATTTGTCAGCAGAAAAATTAGTTTGGAGTAATAATTAACTTTGATGTCTTGTAGTTTTCATGGGCAATCTAAGTGTAATCGTTAAGGATTAATGAACTAAATGGATGAAAATCGAATAGAAGCCTTTTTGGTAAATCTTTTCAGCAATAAAATAATTATACTGTGTGGTATATGTGCTTAAATATAGTTTTCCTGTTTTGGTAATTTGAAACTTTAGAGTTTTACTAAAGAAAATGATGGATTTATTGACTATCTAGATCGTCTCCTAATGAGATAAAACACTGAAACTTTAATTGTTAAATTAGTCTAACATCACCTACATTACGCTTCCTGTTACAGAAAAACTGAAAGATAAATTTGGATCTAGTATGAATATGTATTGTACTTTATTGAGGAAGCATTAGCTCTAAAATTATAAAACGTATTTGCCAGTACAAGAACCTATGTTTCTAGAGGTTATCAAATATATTCATAAATTTGCTAATCTAAAAATGCTAATTGCTTACTTTTAGTTTTCACTACCTATTAAGTTTTCTAAGCGTTAAGAATTTTAATTAATATGCAAGAAAATAATATATGGAAATGCATATTTACAGCAATTACAAGAAAAGTTGTAGAGATGTATAAAAAGAAATATTGAAAAAGGAAGTCTTTTCTGTGGTCAAGCTGAATAATATTGGAATAAATTTAATTAAATAAATTTAAATATAAAGAGTAAGCTGATGCCAAATTAGATTTCTGTTGTCTCTCTCCATTTAAAAAACAAAGTTTTCTTGGACTATTTGTCTGTTCCTGATTGGATACTATGAAAAACGTTTTGCCTATAAAATGAAGACTTTGTGTTTTCTTAAAATGATTTCATGTTCTCTGTATCATCAGGTCTTTGAATGTTTAGATAAATTGAGTCTTCTTAACATTAAAAGAGCTAAATTTTGTTTACAACTATGTAACTTTCCACATTTGTCTGCAAACTCTTTCGGTGTCATCATGATTAAATGGATCACTAAATATTGTTTCACAGTGACTTACGATCCTATCTAAGTGTTTTAAATTTTTTGACAAATTGTTTGATAATCTTTCCAAAATCCAAAATTAAATAGAAACTTTTAAAGACTGAAAATAAATGTAACATTTTCAGGAGAATTCCTGAAATATTTCAAAGGACATCTCTCTTTCTTTATAAAAAGGAAAATTAAAATAATTAGACCATTTGAAATACTAAAACTACATGGGAAACATTGTTAACTAAGTAAGAATAGGTATGCATATATTACTGTTATTAATATAAATGTTCTAGAAAACATATACAATTTCCCAATATCTGAAATGTCATGATATAATGTTTTCATTGGCAAAATTAATTCTTTTCTTAAATTGTTTTATGTCAAAACAAAATTTCGTTGTCAATTGCATTATCTTTAAGCATGTGCAATTTACAGATTGAATTGTCTTCTACTGAAACTTTTGCAAATATGTTTCATCTTTAGAAAAATTCATGGAGAGGACTTTGACACTTACTTTAAAATACAGATTTCTGATAAACTTTCAGATCACACCATTAAACTTGGTAGAATTTTGCAGAAGTGGTGGCTTCTTAAGACTGTTACCAAAAGATGAAGATTTTTTTTTTAAATTAAAGTTTAATGGGGTGACAATTGTTAGTAAAGTTACATAGATTTCAGGTGTACAATTCTGTATTACATCATCTATAAATCACATTGTGTGTTCACCACCCAGAGTCAGTTCTCCTTCCATCACCATATATTTGATCCCCTTTACCCTCATCTACCAACCTTCTCCCCCCTTATCCTCTGGTAACCACCAAACTATTGTCTATGTCTATGAGTTTTGTTTCTCATTTGTTTGTCTTGTTCTTTTGTTGTTTTTGGTTAATATACCACATATCAGTGAAATCATATGGTTCTCTGCTTTTTCTGTCTGACTTATTTCGCTTAGCATTATAATCTCAAGATCCATCCATGTTGTCACAAATGGTCCTATTTCATCTTTTCTTACAGCCAAATAATATTCCATTGAGTATTCCACAACTTCTTTATCCATTCATCTATGGAAGGACATTTTGGTTGTTTCCATGTCTTGGCCACCGTAAATAAAGCTGCAATGAACATTGGAGCACACGTGTCTTTTCGAATAAATGTTTTCAGATTTTTTGGGTAGATACCCAGGAGAGGGATTGCTGGGTCGTACGGTCATTCTATTTTAAATTTTTTGAGGAACCTCCACACTGCCTTCCATAATGGCTGCACCAGTCTGCATTCCCACCAACAGTGTATGAGGGTTCCTTTTTCTCCACAGCCTCTCCAACACTTGTTACTATTTGTCTTGTTGATGATAGCCATTCTGACTGGGGTGAGGTGATATCTCCTTGTGGTTTTAATTTGCATTTCTCTGATGATTAGTGATGTTGAGCATTTTTTCATATGTCTATTTGCCATTTGTATGTCCTCTTTGGAGAAATGTCTCTTCAGGTCCTCTGCCCATTTTTCAATTGGGTTGTTTGCTTTTTTGTGTTGAGTTTCATGGGTTCCTTGTATATTTTGGATATTAGCCCCTTATCGGAGGCACTGTTTGCAAAAATCTTCTCCCATTCAGTTAGTTGCCTCTTTATTTTGTTGATGGTTCCTTTTGCTGTGCAGAAGCTTTTAAGTTTGATATACTCCCATCCATTTATTTTATCTTTTACTTCCATTGCCTTTGGGGTCAAATTCATAAAATGCTCTTTGAACCCAAGGTCCATAAGTTTAGTACCTATGTTTTCTTCTATGCAGTTTATCGTGTCAGGTCTTATGCTTAAGTCTTTGATCCATTTTGAATTAACTTTGGTACATGGTGACAAATAGCAGTCCAGTTTCATTCTTTTGCACGTGGCTATCCAATTCTCCCAGCACCATTTATTGAAGAGGCTGTCTTTCCTCCATTGCATGTTTTTAGCTTCTTTGTCAAAAATTATCTGTCCATATTTATGGGGGATTATTTCTGGGTTCTCAATTCTATTCCATTGGTCTATGTGTCTGTTTTTCTGCCAATACCATGCTGTTTTGATTATTGTAGCCCTGTAGTACAAGCCAAAGTCAGGAAGTGTGATACCTCCATTATTGTTCTTTTTTCTTAAGATTGCTTTGGCTATTCGGAGTCTTTTGTGGTTCCAAACAAATCTGATGATTTTTTGTTCCATTTCTTTAAAATATGCCATTGGGATTTTGATGGGAATTGCATTGAATCTGTATATTGCTTTGGGTAATATGGCCATTTTAACTATGTTGATTCTTCCAATACATGAGCACAGAGTGTCTTTCCATTTCTTAGTGTCTCCTTCAATTTCTTTCAAAAAAGTCTTATAGTTTTCAGCATATAGGTCTTTCACATCCTTGGTTAAGTTTATTCCTAGGTATTTTATTCTTTTTGCTGCAATTGCAAAAGGAATTGTTTTTTGTATTTCTTTGTCTGAGATTTCATTGTTAGTATATAGGAAAGCAATGGACTTTTGTACGTTCATTTTGTAGCCAGCAACTTTACTGTATTCATTGACTGTTTCTAATAGCTTTTTGGTGGAATCTTTAGGGTTTTCTATATAGCATCATGTCATCTGCAAAAGTGATAATTTAATTCTTCATTCCCAATTTGGATGCCTTTTATTTCTTTCTCTTGCCTGATTGCTCTGGCAAGGACTTCTAACACTGTGTTGAAAAGCAGAGGTGATAGGGGACAGCCCTGTCATGTTCCTGAACGTAGAGCAAAGGGCTTCAGTTTTTCACCATTAATTATGAGATTAGCAGAGGGCTTGTCATATATGGCCTTTATTATGTTAAGGTATTTTCCTTCTATACCCATTTTATTAAGTGTTTTAATCATAAATGGATGTTGTATCTTGTCAAATGCTTTTTCTGCATCAATTGATATAATCATATGATTTTTGTCCTTTATTTTGTTTATGTCATGTATCACGTTGATGGATTTGCGGATGTTGAACCATCCTTGTGCCCCGGGGATGAACCCCACTTGGTCGTGATGAATAATCTTTTTAATGCATTGTTGTATTCGATTTGCTAGAATTTTATTTAGGATTTTTGCATCGGTATTCATCAGAGATATTGGTCTGTAGTTTTCTTTTTTTGTGCTGTCCTTACCAGGTTTTGGTATCAGGGTAATGTTGGCCTCATAAAATGAGTTAGGGAGTACTGTCTCTTCTTCAATTTTTTGGAAGAGTTTGTGCAGGATTGCACATCTATGACTCCAATAAATCTAAGTACCAATTTGAAACCGTACATAGTTATTACAATATTATTAAATATATTCCTTATGCTATATGCTCTATCCCCATGATGCCTTTATAACAACCAATTTGAGCTTCCTAACCCCTTCCACTTTTTCACCAACCCCATAACCCCTAGTCTGGTAGAGTATTCTCTTTTTATCAAACCAACTGTTGTTCTATTATCAATCCTTTCTGAGGCCAATGGTTGGGCTTCCCTAGCCAGTTTTCCTAACTTATCAGTTGTGCAAATACCTCTATAGACCATGACAGAGGGTGGACTACTGCTGGTTTCTTTAAGGGTAGTATTCCTTGCAGAAGTGTCAGCATGTGATTTTCCCTACCTTCCAGAGAGTCAAGTTTAGTATGCCCTGGTATCTTAATAGCTAAAGCAGCATGTAAAAATGTATCATCCAATAACTCCTGAATATGCAAAGCATTTTTTATTTTCTCTGCATATAAGGAAACCATGTTGACTCCACAACATTCAAAAATCATGCGCTACTCCAAAAGATTATCTACTATCAGTCTAAAGTTGGCAGTGTTGCTCTCTGCTAAAGTACAAGCCCAGATAAGAGCATATAATTTATCCTGTTGTGCTGAAGTAGCTAAAAGTAAAGATACTGTTTAAATTACACCAAAGGCAGTTGATAATGAATATCCAGCGCAATATTTGCCAGTTTTGTTTTTAAATAAGAACCATCACAAAACTATGAGAAATCAACATTCCCCAGAGGAGTTCCTTACGGAAAATCTTGAGGCATCAGGAGGTAATCCATCAATATTAGGCAGTTGTAAGAGGTTTATAGCTATTGAAAGGATGAAAAATAACTGGGTTAGGGTTATAATGACATGAAAGAGGTATGTGAGGAGCAGTTAACAAAAGGATTTCATATAAAGTGAGGCAACTGATTGAAAAACGTTTGGTGTGATGAGAATTCAGTAGGGCTTCTGCTGGGTAGAGCACAAAGATGGTTAAAAGGAATCCCTCACACACACAAAAAAATCTCTTTAGTGGCTTTAAGGAGAAAGAGCAGAGGCAGTAATGGCTGTAAGGCAATGGGGTACCCCGATGTCCCGGGATCCAGTTACTGACTACAGTACCCTATAGGCCTATGGTTTTCTACGTTTTTGATTGAGAACAGAGAGGGCGACTTTCCTTTTCAAATACACAAAGGAAAAATTAAAGAATCTGTTCAATGGGATGCCCCCCCCAAACAGGTGGGTTTCTTAAATGCTCCTTTCAGTTTTCAAAGGCTATGCTGCCCTGTTCTTCCCATAAAATTGGGTCAGGGTTGTTGTGCTTAAGTAAATCATACAGCTTATAACATAGGAGCGAGACTTGGTTTCTAATTCTGACAATAACCCACTGAAAAACCTCTCAGCTCTTGCTTAGTTTTGGGTTGTGGGAAACTTGGGACACCATCAAGCTTTCTGGATGTAGGTGAGGCCTTCGTTTGGATATCAGGTGTCCTAAATGTCAAACCTGGGTTTCTGTAATTGGCAACTTTTCTTTGGAGACTTTAGGTTCTTTTAAGGCCAAAACTTTTAGCAGGTGGATGCTGTCTTTGAAAAGAGCACAGAAGCAAGTCATCCACATATTGCAGCAAAGGAGAACTCCTAGGGAGGTGTGTACCATCTAGATTAGCCTTCAGGATTTGTGAGAAACAGAAAGGGCTCTCAGTGAATTCTGAGGCATTAGTGTCAAGGTAAATTGTTTTCCTTCCCACATGAAGGCAAAAAAGTGTTGACTAGCTTCATTGACTAGAATACTCAAGAATGTATTGAATAAATCAATTGCATTAAGAAATTTACTTTCAGTTGGGATGGATGTTGGTAGTATGTGAGGGTTAGGAATAATAGGATTCTGAAAGATAACAATGTTGTTTATTGCTCTGAAGTCTGGAATCTCAACTCCCATCCCTTGGATTTTCTCACAGGAAAAGTGGGAGTGTTACAGGGTCTAGTGCAAGGGCATGAGGTCCTGAGTTTTGGAATCTATTGTGGGCTTTATACCTTGAAAGACGCCTTATGGGATATTGATTCTGGCAAGAGGGTTTAAGGAATATATCTGAATCTTGATAGGAGGTACCCTGTGGGTTATGCCAATATCAGCTGAGATTTTGCCCAGAAAGAGAATGACAGGTGATTTATAGGGACAAATGAGTTATGCTCTGATTTAACTATATTGTCATCAGAAATGGAGCAAATAAAATATGCTAGAAGTTCATTTAATTTACCTGCTTTGTTGTTTTGATGGCTACTGTGAAATTCTAGAGAGATTTCCCTTTTTGGGAGAAATTCCAGCATGATGTTGTTCTAAGAAGGCTCAGCTTAATAAATGAGTAGAGACAGAGAACTAAGGAGAAAAGAGTGAATAACTGTTAAACAGCATATACAAAAAGAACAGTTTCAGAGACAGTTCTCATTTGAGGTTCACCCTATTGGAACTGTTTTAGTACACTGAGGCAGGGGCTGCTTTGTAACTTGGGGTTGAACACCAAAAGCATAGGTTAGGCATCAATTAGGACAGGGAGTATTCATTCCCAAATTGGAGAAAAGTTGTGTCAGGCTGTTGTGTCAAATTGAGCAGTTGCAGACAAGCAGGGCCTTTAGCAGAAGAGTACAAAGCCTCTGACACATTAGATGAAGTCACGAGAGCTTCAAAACACAGACAGTGGAAGTTCAAATCAAGGAGAAAACTTAGCCTTAGAACTCCTGGGCCAGTGAGAAAACCAACAAGCTCAAAAGGCTCTGTGGGTGCCACACCTGTTCACCTACCATCCTTGGTGTTCTCGGGGGTCTTCTCTGGACCTTGTACAGGCCACCAAGGATGTTGGCCTTAAACAAAAAGTCAACTAGATATTTCTCCAACAAGTGGTTCATTTTTGAAAAGCAATAATTGTGATCAGGAACATGCACCCAGGGCGAAGACAAGTGTAAAAGAAGAGGAAGTTCCTTTAGAGAAAGACGTTAGGAGGGTGGGTATAATCAGAGTCCTACCTGTGGGACTTGGAGACGGACGTAGGTATGAGACACCTCCTTCAGGCCCTCTCAATACAATCTTGATTGATGACTTCTTTAATAATTTTCTTACATATTTTATCTACTGTGCAAATTATAAGGGTGACAAAAAAAAAAACCCAGCTGTTTCTTTACATATTTAAGGGAAAAAGCAAGTAGAGAAAAGGAAATTGTTTACAATACATACATGTATTCATCACTCATGCAATTATTATGAAGCAGCTTCCTTAGTATTTTTCATCCTCTGTGTTCCTTTCTGTGTGGGAGGTTGTGAAAAGGCTACACCACATGCCTTGCACTCTTGATCGGAGATGTGATTAACACTCTGCCCATCAGATGCGTTCCTGAGGAGTGGTTGTCAGAACAGAGTGAGGGGAGGGGACATGCATGACCACAGGCGCTCAGTTTGCTGGTGTGGGTCCTGGCCTGGCAACACATTCTGGTGGACACAGCTTTCTGATTCTCCAGATTGCTGTTGCCATTGCAATAGCTTTTCTGCTCACAGAAAACACTAGGGGGTTTGAGGGATTAGAACTTTGAGTTGCCAGGGCCTGTTCATGTGGCCTTTCTCAACATTTGTAATGTTCCTAATCCATTATAATAAACACCTTTCTGCTGGAATCAGCCATCATGTCTTTCCTCATGTCCCACTGAGTCAATCACAGAACACATGAAAGTAACACGTCAGCCTTAGTCAGATGAAATCCATACCCCTGGGCTATGCATGAACTGCCATTGCTGATGTCACAATGTCTGTTCATTAGGCTCACAGGGAAAGCATGGAAAAGTGACTTGCTCAGCATGTTTGGGCTGCTATAACAAAAATACCTTATACTGTAGGGCTTGTGCACAACAGAAATAAATATATCTCACAATTCTAGAGACTGTGGATTCCAAGCTCAAGTTGCTGGCAGACTTGGTGTCTGGTGATGGCTCACATTTTGGTTTATACATAGTTTTCTCTCTGTGTCCTCAAGTGGTGGAAGCAGCCAGGGAGCTCTGTGAGGTCTCTTTATAAGGGACTGATCCCATTTTCCAGTTTCTAACCTCTTGACTAATCACCAGAAAACGGCCTACCTTGTAATATAATCACATGGGTATTTAAGATTTCAACATATGAATTTTGGGGGGACCAACAATCATACCATAGCAGTAACTGACTGACACCTAATTATTGAGAGCCTTCTGCTGTGCAATGGCCCTTAGACTCACATTCACTTGGGAAGCCATTGTTCTCAATCTTGGTTCATTTTGAAAGGTCCAATCATAGTGCTTCACAAAATACTTTTTACTCTGTTTCCAGCCTTTTACCCTTGTTTTTTCTAAAGTCTGGTTATTTGTTAGAACCAGGAATCTATATCATTGAATTAGCTATCTGTCCTCCAAAGAGATCATCAGATATAATCCTCGAATTTTACATACTGTTGTGACTCCCCTTCTTCCAAAGCCCCCTTGGGTATATAAGTGATGTGACATCAGTCCAGTGTATTTCTCTGACAAACCACAGGCATAAATTTCACAATTCCAGAAATAATTCATAAACATAAGGCAACATCTGAATTAATCTGCATTTTAGAGCTCTCAGGTCGTTTGTTTGTTTTTGGGTTTTTTGTTGGTTTGTTTGTCTTTTTCATTCCCAGGCATGTTAGTAGTGAATATTTCATTCTTGGTAAAAATTTTTCCATGTTTCTATGTCTCTTTCTTTACCTGGAAAATGAAGAAATGGAGTCATCTATGCCCTAATGGTTCATGCAGTGTAGCACTATATTAGAAGTTATCAGGACATACGTTGACTTGTTTCACTCTTGGTCAGTTTTGATTAAATAACAACCTGTTAAATTGTTCCCATTTTCTCCAAGTTTCTTCAGCATCAATTATCTATAAAATATGAGAAATGATTACCTAAATAATGTCTAAAAATTTGAACATATCAAGTATGTATTTCTAACGTGTAATTTTGTCCTCTGA
Source organism: Rhinolophus sinicus (assembly GCF_036562045.2). Classification (NCBI taxonomy): domain Eukaryota; kingdom Metazoa; phylum Chordata; class Mammalia; order Chiroptera; family Rhinolophidae; genus Rhinolophus; species Rhinolophus sinicus. The sequence goes on along the minus strand of NC_133755.1, from coordinate 63,595,762 downwards.
TTTGCCAAAAAGGCCCAAGTAACCACTCAGTCAATATTTTACAGACATTGCAACTCTTGATAACCAAATGCTAGGGAGATTTTAAAATATGCTATTAAATAAATCTGACCAAACTTCATAATCGCCCCTCCATGAGATAATGACATAGTTCCTCTAAGACTAGGCTGCTAGTGTCCATTATACACTATTTGAAGACCAGTGGTGTAAACCATGAATATATTTCTTAGTCATTCAGTCTATTCTGTGCTTGTTTATTAGTAGTTTAATTTAGTTGTTATTTTCTATATAAATCACAAGACCTATGACCTATGACCTATGTCATGAAGGTCTCAAGCAGATTTCACCATTAAATTAAAAAAACACACACACAGCACAATATATAGATGCTACGTTACAGAATTATCCCTTTGAAGCCTATGTAACTTCACTAACAATTGTCACCCCAGTACACTCTATTTTTCAAAAAATCCACATAAGTAATATGTCATACAAGGACCTCACAGCATGATGGTGGACATAGAGATAATGGGACTTCCATAGGCTCAAAGAATTTAATTTATTGCAGTAGGAAAAACATCTGCATTTATACCCTTAGGACCTCCACTTAGAAAACATATTTTCAAGTGAGGACAGCATTTGGTGGATGATTTAGAAACAAAGATTATAAAAAAAATGCTTCAAGCTAGATAAGGTACTATATCTGGTCTTGGACACAAGATTTTGATGGGGAATAACTGGAGTCAGATTAACCCATTTAGTTCATAAAATAATTACATTACTCATCAGAAGATAATACCCACATGTATGTATCATATATATGCATATATAATCACATCTTCCTATATAATTGTATTTATGAAATTTGGGGGTAATCATTTTTATTAAGTTTGTATGATGTATAAAATTATTATTATTATTACTGGAAGTACTGCTATATATGGATAATGTTAGGTGTTTTCATAAATGATGTAAATTTTATTCTTTTTTTCAAATATTAAAACACTTCTTTTATGTTTTTGTGTATCCTTATGAATGGATTCCTAAGTTTTATTTTGTGTCATAAGTTTTAGTGAAATCTGTCTATCTGTATGTGTAGATATATAAATATTGTATTAGTCAGATTTTACACAATAATGGTTTGTAAGGAACCACTCAAAAACTTAGTGTCTATAAAACTAAAAATTCAGTTCGATATTCAATAATGTTTATGTTGACCATGTTGCGTGATCCAGACAGTGCTCAGCTGTGTGGTTCTTCTGCTGGTACATGAATTAGTCTCCAGTATGGATTGTTTCCTTCGGGACCAAGACTGAAGGTGTGAACCCAAGGAACATCATTCTCAGGGCAAAATCGATTTGAACAAAATTCCCAAAACAAATGGCACAATCAAGTTTAAGCCCAATTGTTTCTACCACAATTACATAAAATTTTGATTTATTCTTAGTTCTTTTTAATTCTTCAAGTTTCTAAAAACCATTACACTATTTGATTTTTAACATTTTTCATCCTTCCATTTACAAATAATTATATTTTTTAAATACAATCTTAAAGGAAGCTAATTTTGTGTTAATTTGAAAATAAAGTTGGTTGTGTTTTCAACACATGGATTTAAATAGAGTCTCTTTAATAGAAATGGAAAAAAAAAAAAGACCATTTAACTGAGGTAAATGTCCTCTAAAACAGAGGATCTTTAACCTTATATATATTGCCTGATATCTTGTTAAAATGAAGACCCTAAAAAGTAGCTGTAAAGTGGAACTTGCTGTTTTGCATTTGTAATAAGCTCCCAAGGATGTCAGTGTAGCTCTGGCTCCAAAGAAAATCTTGAACAGCGAGATATTTTCATATAGGAGAGACAGAATGCTCCACCCATATTTAAGTTTTCATTTTTTAATCAAAAAAGGCTTTCATTCTTTTTCAAATTATTTTCCTAGCTGCAAATATTTCCCTCATTTCTTTTTCTCTTTTTTTCAAACATTTAACAAAGATTTCTTGTTCTGAATCCAGACTTGATGATAAAGGTTAAAAGTACCTCTTAGTGAAGTGTAACAATCAAAATTCTGAGATGTAAAAAGAATGACCATCCAGGCTGTCTGCTGTCAATTCCCCATCATCACTCTCACTTGTGAAGGTATATTTCTCAGAAATGCTCTACCCTCTATGATTTTTCATAGAGTTGCTCAGTGAGGGGCTCTCACTAAGATTTGGAAGTCAGACGAGGAGGATTCAATACTATCCATCCTGTCATGCGGGCAGAGAGGAGGACTGGAGAATCACTGGTGAGCTGAGAGCATCAGCACCCCCACTCCTGGGCATCCCCAACAGGTCTGGGGACCACATGGTTAAACAGCCTCTGTCTCCAACCAGAGCATATGTTCTCTGGTTTCTGGGGGAGCACCAGGGAATCCCACATTTCCATTGTCTGTTTCCCATTATTAATGCCTAAGCTGTCGAAACAATGTATTTTAGAAATTCATTCCCTATATTAAGCAATTCCTGCTTGGAATACATACAGTGCCTTCTCTTTCCCTTTATGAACTCTGACTAATACAGTAGCCCAGACAGCTCATGTGTGATGATCTCTGTTCTTTATGAAATCAGGAGAGGCATTGTATGTGCCACTGAGGCTGAGGAGAGACAAAGAGAGTTAGGGTGCAGAGGAGCCTCCCTGAACACTTCTACCAAAACCTCCCGTCACCATGAAAGACTGGGTGCATCTGAGAAATGCTCTCAGCTCATGGAGACCTAAGAGGAGCAGCTGGGGTGACCTGCTCTCAGCTGGCTGCTTCATGGTTTATGTTCAGGCTCATAACACTGTGAGAGGGGTATTGTCGTACTGTTGACAGTAATAAGTTGCCACATCTTCAGGCTGCAGGCTGCTGATGGTGAGAGTGAAATCTGTCCCAGATCCTTGGCCACTGAACCTCGAAGGGACACCAGTTTCTAAATTGGATGCCCTATAGATCAGGAGCTTAGGAGCTGTCCCTGGTTTCTGCTGATACCAGGCTAACCAACTGCTAATGCTCTGACTGGCCCGGCAAGTGATGGTGACTGTGTCTCCCACTGATGCAGACAGAGAGGATGGAGACTGGGTCATCTGGATATCACATCTGGCTCCTGAGAACAGAAACATGAAAACAGACATCCTTAGTCTTAATGGTGTTACCAGGTCTTATAACTACCCTGCAGTCTAAGTGGTACTGACCACACTGGCAGAGCAAATCCCCAGTTTTCCTTCCTTACCTGGGAGCCACAGCAGCAGGAGGCTGAGGAGCTGAGTCGGGACCCTCATGTCCATGCTACGTCCTGCCCGGGACTGATTCCTGCACAGGGTGTGACCACACTATTAATGTGTCCAGGGCTGTGGGTTGCACCCCAGTAACATGCAAATAAGCAGGGTTGGGCAGGTTGGGCCCAGCTGCAGGGCTGACTGGTCTCAATAACACGGCACAGTCAGTGTCTACCAGGTGCCCTAACCCCACAGGGCAGCACACATTTGCCTGCAAGAATGTGTTTCTCCTCGGCAGTCACGGAATCATTCTACTGTCCTATGAGTATAGTGTTCTTGCTCTGTTCAAGCTTCAGCACATGCTTCTCTTGCTATTTCTCCATCTAACTGGGTGTTTCGAGTATGGCACAACCCTAGTACTTGTAAGAAATTTTGCCAGCTCTTTGCATTGGTACCTGTGTACCTTGTTGAGGAGAGAAGTCTTCTTTTGGGTTGAATTCTTAAAACCTTTGGTATGGTAAATTAACACTATTGCCAGCTAGAGATGCAATGAGGTATAAGAGTTAACAAGTGAAAAAAGAAAGTGAATATCATGATTTGTAAGAAAGTGCCCAGTGACTGAGTACCTGTATTGCTAACCTGTCATCTCCAGCTAGGTGGTGTGTCCTTTTCCATTTCCGGGTGCTCTAACATACCACTTGCATCTAGGCCAGTCACAGTCAGGGATTTTTCTCCTCCACAAATGAAATGTGTCAGCCACCTTTCCTCTCTGCAGGCCTTTCCCACACCTATGCTACATGTTCCCTGAGCTCCTTGGGTTACTACCTGTGCCTCGCTTCCTTCTTAACCCAAGCTATTCTCTTCAGAAGCTGAAGGCTTCCCTAGAGTAAGTGTTCATGTATAACCCTCATACTACTGTGTTTTCTATCACCAAAGCTCTTCTAGTTTCTAAGAGAACATAGTTCTCAGTGGTTGGAATACAGCCTTGGGCCTAAGCAGGGTGATGAGAAAACCACACAGGAAAGTGAGGTGGGACCCTTGCACAGGGTATTAGAGCCCACACAGTATGGAAAAGGAATCCATGTGTGATAGAGGGGGACCCATCATAGGTCAAGAGAGAGGTTAGGACCGGTGTCCTCATGTGGCAGTGGTGGCACTATTTTCCAGTGCATGTGTTAAGTTCGGAGCAAGTTGTGGACATTCACCCAGGCAGTGGCACTCAGTGTAGGTGTGGAGCCCAGGCATGGAGGATAGGGCATCCACGCAGGAGTGCAAAGTTTGCAGAGACCTGACAAGGGTATCAGAGCCAAGAGAGAGCACATGGGTGGATGTGTTGGAGAAGTCATGTGCAAGGGGATGGTAGTTGGCTGTAACAGGAGGAGATTCATTTCATTTAGGAGGTTTGATGCTTATATAAGTCAAAGTACTAAGGATAATTGGAGACAAAATTTTCACTGTTGGAAAAAGGAGTCTTGATATAGAAAAGGAAATTTCTAGGATAAATTGATTTGGGATTGAAATTGGAGATATCAGGGTTATGTATATAGGTCTGGTGATTAGTGATGTTGAACATTTTTTCATATGTCTATTGGCCTTTTGTATGTCTTCTTTGGAGAAATGTCTATTCAGGTCTTCTGCCCAGTTTTTAATTGGTTTGTTTGTTTTGTTGTTGTTGTTGAGTTGTATGAGTTTCTTATATATTTTGGAAATAAACCCCTTATCTGAGGCATTGTATGCAAAATCTCCCATTCGGTTGGTTGATTCTTTATTTTGTCGATGGTTTCTTTTGCTGTGCAGAAGTTTTTTCGTTTGATATAATCCCATTAATTTATTTTAGCTTTTACTTCCCTTGCCCTTGACCTTGGGGTCAAATTCATAAAATGCTCTTTTAACCCAAGGTCCGTAAGTTTAGTATCTATGTTTTCTTGTATATACCTTATTGTTTCAGGTTATGGTTAGGTCTTAGATCCAGGTTGAGTATATTTGTACACAAAGACAGATAGCAGTCTAGTTTCATTTTTTTGCACCTGGCTTTTCTATTCTCCCAGCACCATTTATTGAGGAGGCTGTCTTTTGTTCATTGTATGTTTTTGGCTTCTTTGTCGAAAATTATTAACTTTATAAAACATTTAGACCATTGTCTAAACTATAAGGATGACAGAAGAAAATAAAAGAAAACCCAAGTTGTTTGTTCATATATTTTAAAGAAAAGGAAAGTGAAGAAATTATTTAACATACATAAACATATTCATGACTCATGAATTATTGTGAAGCAGCTTCCTCAGTATTTTCCATCCTCTGTGTTCCCTCAGGTCTTTCTGTGTGGGAGGTTCTGAAAAGGCTAAACCACATGCCTTGCACTCTTGATCGGAGATGTGATTAACACTGCCCATCAGATGCGTTCCTGAGGAGTGGTTGTCAGAACAGAGTGAGGGGAGGGGACATGCATGACCACAGGCGCTCAGTTTGCTGGTGTGGGTCCTGGCCAGGCAACACATTCTGGTGGACACAGCTTTCTGATTCTCCAGATTGCTGTTGCCATGGCAATAGGTTTTCTGCTCACAGAAATCACTAGGGGGTTTGAGGGATTAGAACTTTGAGTTGTCAGTTGAACCGGTTCATGTGGCCTTTCTCTCCATTTGTAATCTTCCTATTCTATGAGAATAAACACCTTTGTGCTGGAATCAGCCAATATATCTGTTTTCACATCCCACTGACTCAATCATAGAACACATGCAAGTAACACATCAGCTTTAAATGAAACCCATACCCCTGGGCAATGCATGAATTGCCTTTCTGGCTATAATGATGTTTGTTCATTAGACTCACAGGGAAAGCATGGAAAAGTGATTTGCTCAGCATGTTTAGGCTGCTATAACAAAAATACCTTGTACTGGGCAGCTTGTACACAACAGAAATATATTTCTCACAATTCTAGAGGCTGTGGATTCCAAGCTCAAGTTGCTGGCAGATTTAGTGTCTGGTGATGGCTCACATTCTGGTTTATAGACAGTTTTCTTGCTGTGTCCTCCTCACGTGGTAGAAGCTATCAGGGAGCTCTGTGGGGTCATTTTATAAGGCATCGATTCCATGCACCAGTGTTCCACCCTCAGGACCTAATCATATACAAAACTTCCTACCATGTAAAACAATCACATTGGGGTTTAGGAGTTCAACATAAGAATTTTGGGGGGACTCAGCAGAAGAAAGGAAATAATAAAATTAAAGCAGAAATAAATGAAATAGAGAACAAAAAGACAATAGAAAAAATTAATGTGACAAAGAGCTGGTTCTTTGAAAAGATTAACAAAATTGACAAACCCTTGGCTAGAGTTACTAAGATAAAAAGAGAGAAGACACTGATTAACAAAATCAGAAACGTAAAAGGGGAAGTTATCACGGACACCACAGAAATACAAAGGATCATCCAAGAATACTATGAAAAACTATATGCCACCAAATTCAACAACCTAGAAGAAATGGACAAGTTCTTAGAAACATATAGCCTTCCAAGGCTGAACCATGAAGAACTGGAAAATCTGAACAGACCGATCACCAGTAACGAAATTGAATCAGTCATCCAAAACCTTCCCAAAAGCAAAAGTCCGGGACCAGATGGCTTCACTAGTGAATTCTACCAAACCTTCAAAGAGGATCTAATACCAATTCTGCACAAACTCTTCCAAAAAATTGAAGAGACAGTACTCCCTAACTCATTTTATGAGGCCAACATTACCCTGATACCAAAACCTGGTAAGGACAGCACAAAAAAAGAAAACTCAGACCAATATCTCTGATGAATACCGATGCAAAAATCCTAAATAAAATTCTAGCAAATCGAATACAACAATGCCTTAAAAAGATTATTCATCACGACCAAGTAGGGTTCATCCCCGGGGCACAAGGATGGTTCAACATCCGCAAATCCATCAATGTGATACATCACATAAACAAAATAAAGGACAAAAATCATATGATTATATCAATTGATGCAGAAAAAGCATTTGACAAAATACAACATCCATTTATGATTAAAACACTTAATAAAATGGGTATAGAAGGAAAATACCTTAACATAATAAAGGCCATATATGACAAGCCCTCTGCTAATCTCATAATTAATGGAGAAAAACTGAAGCCCTTTGCTCTACGTTCAGGAACACGACAGGGATGTCCCCTATCACCTCTGCTTTTCAACATAGTGTTGGAAGTCCTTGCCAGAGCAATCAGGCAAGAGAAAGAAATAAAAGGCATCCAAATTGGGAATGAAGAAGTTAAATTATCACTCTTTGCAGATGACATGATGCTATATATAGAAAACCCTAAAGACTCCACCAAAAAGCTATTAGAAACAATCAACGAATACAGTAAAGTTGCCGGCTACAAAATCAACGCACAAAAGTCCATTGCCTTCCTATATACTAACAATGAAATCTCAGAAAAAGAAATACAAAAAACAATTCCTTTTGCAATTGCAGCAAAAAGAATAAAATACCTAGGAATAAACTTAACCAAGGATGTGAAAGACCTATATGCTGAAAACTATAAGACATTTCTGAAAGAAATTGAAGAAGACACAAAGAAATGGAAAGACATTCCGTGCTCATGGATTGGAAGAATCAACATAGTTAAAATGGCCATATTACCCAAAGCAATATACAGATTCAATGCAATCCCCATCAAAATCCCAATGGCATATTTTAAAGAAATAGAACAAAAAATCATCAGATTTGTTTGGAACCACAAAAGACCCCGAATAGCTAAAGCAATCTTAAGAAAAAAGAACAATAATGGAGGTATCACACTTCCTGACTTTGGCCTGTACTACAGGGCCACAATAATCAAAACAGCATGGTATTGGCAGAAAAACAGACACATAGACCAATGGAATAGAATTGAGAACCCAGAAATAAAACCACATAAATATGGACAGATAATTTTTGACAAAGAAGCTAAAAACATACAATGGAGCAATGACAGCCTCTTCAATAAATGGTGCTGGGAGAATTGGATAGCCACGTGCAAAAGAATGAAACTGGACTGCTATTTGTCACCATGTACCAAAGTTAATTCAAAATGGATCAAAGACTTAAGCATAAGACCTGACACGATAAACTGCATAGAAGAAAACATAGGTACTAAACTTATGGACCTTGGGTTCAAAGAGCATTTTATGAACTTGACTCCAAAGGCAATGGAAGTAAAAGCTAAAATAAACAAATGGGACTATATGAAACTTAAAAGCTTCTGCACAGCAAAAGAAACCATTGACAAAATAAAGAGGCCACCAACTGAATGGGAGAAGATTTTTGCTAACAGTGCCTCCGATAAGGGGCTAGTATCCAGAATATACAAGGAACTCATGCAACTCAACAACAAAAAAACAAACAACCCAATTGAAAAATGGGCAGAGGACTTGAAGAGACATTTCTCCAAAGAGGACATACAAATGGCAAATAAACATATGAAAAAATGCTCAACATCACTAATCATCAGAGAAATGCAAATCAAAACCACAATGAGATATCACCTCACCCCAGTCAGAATGGCTATCATCAACAAGACAAATAGTAACAAATGTTGGAGAGGTTGTGGAGAAAAAGGAACCCTCATACACTGTTGGTGGGAATGCAGACTGGTGCAGCCGTTATGGAAGGCAGTGTGGAGGTTCCTCAAAGAATTACGAATAGAATTGCCATATGACCCAGCAATCCCTCTCCTGGGTATCTACCCAAAAAATCTGAAAACATTTATAGATAAAGACATGTGTGCTCCAATGTTCATTGCAGCTTTGTTTACGGTGGCCAAGACATGGAAACAACCAAAATGTCCTTCGATAGATGAATGGATAAAGAAGTTGTGGTACATATACACAATGGAATACTATTCAGCGGTAAGAAAAGATGATATAGGAACATTTGTGACAACATGGATGGATCTTGAGAGAGTAATGCTGAGCGAAACAAGTCAGACAGAAAAAGCAGAGAACCATGTGATTTCACTGATATGTGGTATATAAACCAAAAACAACAAAAGAACAAGACAAACAAATGAGAAACAGAAACTCATAGACACGGACAATAGTTTAGTGGTTACCAGAGGGTAAGGGGGGTGGGGGGGGAGGTGAGGGTAAGGGGGATCGAATATATGGTGATGGAAGAACTGACTCTGGTTGATGAACATACAATGGGATTTATAGATGATGTAATACAGAATTGTACACCTGAAATCTATATAATTTTACTAACAATTGTCACCCCAATAAATTTAATTAAAAAAAAAAAAGAATTTTGGGGGGACAAATAATCAGACAATAGCAGTAACAGACTGACTTGGATGTGTCATCTATTTACTGAGAAGCTTCTGCTCAGCAACGGCCCTTAGCTTACCTTTCACTTCAAGAGCCATTGTTCTCAATCTTCACCCATTTTGAAAGGTCCAATCATAGTGCTCACCAAAATAACTGTGTCTCCAACCTTTCACTTTTCTTCTAAAGCCTGGTAATTTCTTAAATCCAGGAGTCTATATCATTGAAATAGCTATTTTTTGTTTCAAAGTGATCATCAGCGATAACCTTTGAATTTTACATACTGTTTTGACTCCTGTTCTTCCAAAGCAATTGGTTATGAAAATGATGTGACATCAGTGCAGTGTAAGTTTCTGGCAAATCTCAGGCATAAATTTGTTCCCAGTACCAGAAAAAATTCATAAACATAAGGAAACACCTGAATTAATCTGCTATTTCAGCTCTCAGTTCATTTGTTGTTTTTTTTTCATTCCCAGGCACCAGACTAGTGAATATTTTATCCTTGGTAAAAATTTTTCTAAGTTTCTAAGTCTCTTCTTTACCTGGAAAATGAAGACATGGAATAAGCCGTTCTCTAATGATTGATGCAGTGTGGCTTTGTGTTTAATTCATCAGGACATAGGTTGACTTGTTTCCCTCTTGGTCAGTTTTGGCTAAATAACACCTGTTAAATTGTTCCCATTTTTTCCAAGTTGCTTCAGTGTCAATTATCTATAAAGTATGAGAAATGATTGTCTGAAGAAAGTCTAAAATTTTTAACATATTGAGTATGCATTTCTAGTGTAATTTTGTCTTCTGATTTGTCAAACAGGTAGAATAGCCACTCAGTCAGTAATTTAGAGATATTGCAACTACTAATAAATAAATGCTAGAGAGATTTTTAAATATACTATTAAATAAATCTGAGCAAACTTCATACTGGCCCCTCCATGACATTCTGATATACTTCCTCTAGGCTGATGGTGTCCCTTATACACTATTTGAAGACAAGTGGTATTATCCATGAATTAATTTTTCAGCCATTCAGTCTATTTGTGCTTGGTTATTAGAAGTTTCATTTAGTTGTTATTTTCTCTATAAATCAAAACAGGTATGACCTATGTCACGAGAGCTCAAGTAGATTTCACCATAAAATTTTTTTAAAAATCAGATAAGTAACATCTCATATCTGGAAGTCACAGCCTGATTGTGGACCTAGAGATGATGAAACTTCCATAGGCTCTAGAATTTAATTTATTGTAGTAGGAAAATATCTTCATTTATACTCTTTGGACCTCCACTTAGAAAACACATTTTCAAGTAAACACAGCAGTTGGTGGGTGATTTAGAAACAAAGATTATAAAGAAAATGCCACAAGCCAGATAAGGTACTATATCAGGTCCTGGATACCAGGTTTTGATGGGGAGTAACTGGATTTATACTAACCCGTGAACTCATAAAGTAATTACATTAGTTATCAAAAAACATGTATCCACATGTATGTATCATATATATATATATATATATACACATTCAGATGTATAATTTTACTAATGAAATTTTGGTGTAATCGTTTTCAATAAGTTTATCATCTGTAAAATTGTTATTAATGCAAGTACTGCTGTATATGGATAGTGTTAGATGTTTACATAAATGATGTAAATTTTAATATTTTTATACAAATATTAAAAACTTTTTTATGGTTTTCTATCTTTTTATAAATGGATTCCTAAGTATTATTACAATATTTAATAAGTTTAATAAGTGCCATAAGTTTCAAGTGAAATCTGTCAATCTCTACATGCAGATGTATAAATATTGTATTAGTCAGTTTTTATGCAATAATGGTTTGCAAGGAACCACTCAAATATTTCATAGCTTATAACACCAAGAATTTATTTCTGTATTCACAAATGTTTATGTTGACCTTGTTGCATGATCCAGGCAGTGCTCAGCTGTGTGGTTCCTCAGCAGGCACATGAATTGGTCTCCACTATGGATGGTTTCCTTTGGGGCAAAGACTGAAGGTGTGAACCCAAGGCACATCAATCTCAGGGCAAATTGAAGGAAAGAACAAAATCCCCCAAATAAACTGCACAAGTAAGTTTAAGTCCAATTATTTCTAATACAATTAGATATCATTTTGATTTATTCTTAGGTCTTTGTAATTCTTCAAGTCTCCAAAAATGATGACTCTGTTCAATTTTTAATATATTTCATCTGGCCATTTACAAACAATTATAATTTTTCAAAACTTATACTCTTAAAGTAATTTAAATTTGTGTTTATTTGAAAATAATGTTGGATGTGTTTTTAACATGTGGATGTCAATCGAGTTTCTTAAATGGAAAAGGTAGACAAAGGCCTATTTAACTAAAGTAAATGTCCTCTAAAACAGAGCATCTTAAACCTTATACATATCTGTTGATATCGTGTTGAAATGAAGACCCTTAAAGAAGGTGTAAGGTGGAACCTGCTGTTTTGCATTTGTGATAAGCTCCCATGATATCAGTGATGCTCTGGCTCCAAGGAAAATTTTGAACAGAAAAATTGTTTCATTTAAAGACAAAAAATGCTCCATCCACATTTAACTTTTGATTTTTTAATCAAAAAAGACTTCCATTCTTTGTCAAATTATTTCTATATATGTGAAACATTTCCCTCATTTTTCTTTTTTCTGATTTAACAAAGATTCCTTGTTATGAACGATGATGATGATTATGATTGAAAGCAAAGGCAAGTGTATTGTAACTGGCATAATTCTGAGCCATGTAAAGGAGTGACCATGCAGGCTGTCTGCTGTCAGTTCCCCATCATCACTCTCCCTTGTTGAAGCACATTTCTCAGAACCCCTTTGCTCTCTATGATTTTCCATAGATTTGCTCAGTGAGGAAGTCAGAAGAGGAGGATTCAATACTATCCATCAGGTCCTGCAGGCAGAGAGGAGGACTGGAGAATCACTGGTGAGCTGAGAGCATCAGCACCCCCACTCCTGGGCATCCCCTACAGGTCTGGGGACCAAGTGGCTAGACAGCCTCTGTCTCCCAAGGCATATGTTTTCTGGTTTCTGGGGGAGCACCAGGAAATACTCTGTTTCCACTATCTGCTTCCCCTGTTATTAATTCCTAAGCTGCTGACACAATGTACTTTAGAAATTAATTCCCTATATTAAGCAATTCCTACTTGGAATACCCACTGTGGCTTCTCTTTCACTTTATGAACACTGACTGATGTAGTAGTCTAGACAGCTCATGTGTGATGATCTCTGTTCTTCATGAAATCAGGAGAGGCATTGTATGTGCTACAGAGGCTGAAGAGACAAAGAGAGTCAGGGTATAGAGGAGCCTTACTGGGCACTTCTACCAAAACCTCAAGTCACCATCAAAGAGTGGGTGAATCTCAGAAATGCTGTCAGCTGGTGGAGGCCCAAGAGGAGCAGCCGGGGCGGCCTGCTCTCAGCTGTCTACTTAGTTTAGTGGTTTATGTTCAGGCTCATATCACTGTGGGAGGGGTACTGTAACACTGTTGACAGTAATAAGTTGCCACATCTTCAGGCTGCAGGCTGCTGATGGTGAGAGTGTAATCTGTCCCAGATCCTTGGCCACTGAACCTCGAAGGGACACCAGTTTGCAATCTGTTTGCATAATAGATCAGGAGCTTAGGAGTTGTCCCTGGTTTCTGCTGATACCAGGCTAAGTAACTTCTAATGTCCTGACTGGCCCGGCAAGTGATGGTGACTGTGTCTCCCACTGATGCAGACAGAGAGGGTGGAGACTGGGTCATCTGGATATCACATCTGGCTCCTGAGAATGGAAACATGAAAACAGACATCCTTACTCTTAATGGTATTACCAGGTCTTATAACTACCCTACAGTCTAAGTGGTACTGACCACACTGGCAGAGCAAATCCCCAGTTTTCCTTCCTTACCTGGGAGCCACAGCAGCAGGAGGCTGAGGAGCTGAGTCGGGACCCTCATGTCCATGCTACGTCCTGCCCGGGACTGATTCCTGCACAGGGTGTGACCACACTATTAATGTGTCCAGGGCTGTGGGTTGCACCCCAGTAACATGCAAATCAGCAGGGTTGGGGCAGGTTGGGCCCAGCTGCAGGGCTGACTGGTCTCAATAACACGGCACAGTCAGTGTCTACCATCAACCACACATTTGCCTACAAGAAATGATTCTCCTCAGCAGTCACGGAATCACTCTACTATCCTATGAGTACAGTGTTCTTGCTCTGTTCACATTTCAGGACATGCTTCTCTTGCTATTTGTCCATTTAAAACTGTATCTTTCGAGTATGACACAACCCTAGTACTTGGAAATAATTTTGCCAGCATTCTGCATTTGTACCTGTGCACCAATTTGAGAACAGGGAGACTTCTTTTTGGAGACTTACCAAAACCTTTGGTATGGTAGATTAATACTTTTGGCAGCTGAGATGCAATGAGGTGTAAGAGTAAACAACTAAAATTAAAATGTTAGTGTCCATTCATCAATCGAAGGACATTTTCGTTGTTTCCATGTCTTTGCCACCGTAAATAAAGCTGCAATGAACATTGGAGTATACTTGTCTTCAAGGATAAATATTTTCACATTTTTTGGGTAGATCCCAGGAGAGTGATTGCTGGGTCATATGGTAATTCTATTCATAATTTTTTGAGTAACCTCAACACTGCTGTATAAAGAAGTTGTGGTATATATGCACAATGAAATACTATTCGGCAGTAAGAAAAGATGAAATAGGACCATTTGTGACAACTTGGGTTGATCTTGAGATTATAATGCTAAGCGAAATAAGTCAGACAGAAAAAGCAGAGAACCATATGATTTCACTGATATGTGGTATATAAAGCAAAAACAACAAAAGAGCAAGACAAACAAATGAGAAACAAAAACTCATAGACACAGACAATAGCTTAGTGGTTACCAGAGAGTATGGGGGGAAGGGGTTGGTAGATGAAGGTAAAGGGGATCAAATATATGGTGATGGAAGGAGAACTGAATCTGGTTGGTGAACACACAATGTGATTTATAGATGATGTAACACAGAATTGTATACCTGAAATCTATGTAACTTTACTAACAATTGTCACCCCAATAAACTTTAATTTAAAAAAAATTTTCATCTTTTGGTAACAGTCTTGAGAATCCATCACTTCTGCAAATTTTTACCCAGTTTAATGGTGTGATCTGAAAGTTTTCAGAAATATATATTTTAAAGTAAGTGTCAGAGTCCTCTCCATGGATCTTTCTAAAGATAAAACATATTTGCAAAAGTTTCAGAAGAACACAATTCAATCTGTAAATTGCACATGCCTTTAGATAATGCAATTGATAAAGAAATTTTCTTTTGACAGACACAATTTATTTATTTAGTTTTATGACATTTCCAATATCATACGGTGAGGTTTTAGTTTATTTTATTTTATTTTAACATTTTTAAATTAGTTTCAGGTGCTCAAAACAATGTAATAGTTAGACATTTATCATTTATATCCCTCACACAGTGACAACCCCTCTCCCCACATCCACTACCCCTCCGAAATCACACACAGCCATTACATTTCCACTGTCTCTATTCCTAATGCTGTACTCCGCTTCTTGTAACTATATATATGTATATATATATATATATATATATATATATATATATATATATATATATATATTATATATATAAATATATAGATAGATAGATATGTATGTATATAAAATTGCAGTTGACATTCATTATTGTTCAGCTTCAGCTTCAGGTGTACAGAGCAGTGATCAGGCATCTACATCATCCCTGAGGTGGTCTCCCTAATGAGACAAGTGTCCATTGGATACCCTACAAAATCTTTACAACATTAAAAAAAAAAAAAAAAGAATCATGTCATCTGCAAAAAGTGAAAATTTGACTTCTTCATTCCCAAATTGGATGTCTTTTAATTCTTTCTCTTCCCAATTCTTCTGCCTAAGATTTCCAATACTATGTTGAATAACTAACTGGTGAGTGAGAAATTCTTGTTCTGTTCCTGAACATAGAGAATAAGTTTTCATTTTTTCACTATTAAGTATGATATTAGCTGAAGGTTTATCATATGTTGATATACTTTCATTCTATACCCATTTAATTGTTTCCTATCATAAATGGATGCTATATCTTGTCAAATGTTTTTTCTATGTCTATTGATATGATCATATGATTTTTATCCTTTATTTTGTTTATGTGACCTATCATATTGATCGATTTGCACATGTTGAACCATTCTTGAACCATGGAAGGAACCACACTTGATTGTGACGTATAATGTCTTTAATGGATTGTTGTATTCGAATTGCTATTATTTTGTTTAGGATTTTTGCATCTGTATGTATCAGAAATATTGATCTGTAGTGGTTTTCTTTTTTTGTTGTTGTCCTTACCAGGTTTTGGTATCAGGGTAATTTTGGCTTCATAAAATTAGTTAGGATGTATTCCTCCTTCTTCAATATTTTTGGAAGAGTTTGAAGAGGACAGGTATTAAATCATCTTTTGAATATTTGGTAGAATTCACTAGAGAAGCTATCAGGTCCTGGAATTTTGCTTTTGGGGAGGTTTTGAATGATTGTTTCAATTTCCTTACTGTTGATTGCTCTATTTAGAATTTCCAGTTTTCCATGATTCAGTCTAGAGAGGTTATACTCATTTATTTCTAAGAGCTTATCCATTAGTTCTAGGTTATTGGTTTGGTAGCATGTAGTTTTTGATAGCATTCTCATAATCCTTTGTTTCTCTGTGGTGTGCATCGTAACTTCTTTCATTTTTGGTTTTGTTTATCTGTGTCTTTTCTCTGGTTTCCTTAGTGAATCTAGCCAGGAGTTTGTCAATGTTATTAATTTTTTCAAGGAACCAGATCTTTTTTGCATTAATTTGTTCTGTTGTCTTTTTGTTTTCTGTTTTAATTTTTATTATTTCCTTCCTTTCATGACTTCGAGCTTCATTTGTTCTTCTTTTTCTAGTATTTTAAGATGTAATGTTAAGTTGTTTATTTGTGATTTTTGTTGAGTCTTGAGATAGGCCTGTAATAATATAAACTGGCCACTTATTACCACTTTTGCAGTATCGCCAAAGTTTTGATAGGTTGTATTTTCATTCTCATTTGTTTCAATATCTCTTTTGGTGTGTCCTATTTTATCTTCTTTGATCCAGTTGTTCTCTAGTAGCATGTTGTTAAATCTCTACGTATTTGTGGTTTTTCCTGCTGTTTTTCACTTGATCTCCAGTTTCAAAGCATTGTAGTCAAAGAATGTGCTTGGGATAATTTCAATCTTCTTAAATCGTTGAGGCTTGTTTTGTGTTCCAACAAATGTTCTATCCTTGAGTATGTGTGTGTTCTATGTGCACTACAGAGGAGCTGTGTTCTGGGATGAAAGTCTTTGTAAATGTTGACTGTGTCCTATTGGTCTAAAGCATCATTTAAGGCCAATATGTCCTTATCAATTTTCTGTTTCGATGATAGTTGTGAAAGGGGTATTTAAGTCCCCTACTTTAATTGTGTTTTTGTCAGTTTTTCCCTTTAGTTCTGTTAGCAGTTGCTTTCTTTATAGTTATTACCATATTATTGATGATATTCCCTGTGTTTTCCCTTACATGCCCATCACTATTTTGTAACTCCCAATTTATACCTCTTCATCCCTATACTTTTTTGACCATGTTCCCAGCCACCCTCCCATCTATGACTCCAATAAATCTAAGTACCGATCTGACACCATACATAGTTATTACAATATAATTGAATATATTCCTTATGCTATATACTCTATCCCCATGACTGTTTTATAACAACTAATTCATACTTCGTAATCCTTTCCACTTTTTCACCCACCCCCAAACACGCATTCTGGTGGAGTATTCTCTTTTTATCAAATCAACTGTTGTTATATTATCAATCCTTTTTGAGGCCAATGGGTGGGCTTCTCTAGCCAGTTTCCCTAAGTTATCAGTTGTGCAAATATCTCTAAAGAGCATGACAGAGGGTGGACTACTGCTGGTTTCTTTAAGGGCAGTATTCCTTGCAGAAGTGTCAGTATGTGATTTTCCCTACCTTCCAGAGAGTCAAGTTTAGAATGCCCTGGGATCTTAATGGATAAAGCAGCATGTAAAGTATAGCATAATATAACTCCTGAACATGGAGACCATTTTTGTTTCCTCTAGAATCAGGATTCCATGTTGACTCCACAACATTCCAAAACCATGCGCTATTCAAAAAGATTATCTACTGTCCGTATAAAGTTGGCAGTGTTGCTCTCGGCTAAAGTACAAGCCCAGATAAGAGCATATAATTCAGTCTGTTTGGCTGAAGTAACTAACAGTAATGATACTGTTTCAATTACATCAATGGATGTTGATAATGAATATCCAGCACAATATTTGCCATTTTAATTTTTTAAGTAAGAACCATCAAAAAATCATGAGAAATCAGCATTCTCCAGAGGAGTTCCTTACAGAAAATCTTGAGGTATCAGGAGGTGATCCATCAATATTAGGCAGTTTTAAGAGGCAAGGAGGTACCCCGATGCCCCAGGATCCAGTTATTGACTGTAATACCCTATGAGTCTATGGATTTCTACATGATTTTTATTGAAAAGGGAGGGTGACTTTTCCTTTGCATATACACAAAGGAAAAATAAAGAAATCTGTTAATTGTGATGCCCCAAACCGGTGGGTTTATGAAACGTTCCTTTAAGTTTTAAAGGCTATGCTGCCCTGTTCTTCCCACAAAGTTGGGTCAGGGTTGTTGTGTTTTAGTAAAGCATACAGCTTTTACCATCAGAGCAAGACTTCGTTTCCAATTCTGAAAATAACCCACTGAGAAAACCTCACAAGTTGATGCTTAGTTTTGGGTTGTGGGAAACTTTGGACACCATCAAGGTTTCTGTATTTAGGTGAGACCCTCATTCAGATATCAGATGTCCTACATGTAAACCTGGGTTTCCATAAATGGCAACTTTTCTTTGGAGACTTTATGTTCTTTTAAGACCAATACTATTAGCAGGTGGATGCTGTCTTTGAGAAGAGCAAGAAGCAAGTCATCTACGTATTGGAACAAAGTAGAACTCCTAGGGAAATGTGTACCATCTAGATTAGCCTTCAGGATTTGTGAGAAACAGAAAGGGCTCTCAGTAAGACCCTGAGGCATTAGTGTCCAGGTAACTTGTTTTCCTTACCACATGAAGGCAGAAAAGGTATTGACTAGCTTCACTGGACAGAATGCTGAAGAATGCCTTGCAAAAATCAATTACAGTAGGAAATTTACTTTCAGTTGGGATGGATGCTACTAGTATGTGAGGGTTAGGAATAATAGGATTCTGAAAGATAACAATGTTGTTTATTGCTCAGAGGTCCTGGAGAATCTCAACTCCTATCCCTTGGGTTTTCTCATAAGAAAAGTGGGAGCTTTACAGGTCCGCAAGGGAGTTTGGGGATCTACAGTGGACTTTATACCTTGAAAGACCCCTTATGGGATATTGATTCTGGCAAGAGGGTTTAAGGAATATATTTGAATCTTGATAGGAGGTACACTGTGGATTCCGCCAACATCAGATGAAGATTTTGTCCAGAAAGAGAATGACAGGTGATTCAATAGGGACAAATGAACCATGCTGCCAGATTCAACTATAGTGTCATCAGAAATGTAGCATATGAAATATACTAGAAGTTCATTTAATGCACCTGCTTTGCTGTTTTGATGGCTACTGTCAATTTCTAGAGAGACTTTCCCCTTTTGGGAGAAAGAAATTCCAGCATGATACAGTTCTAAGAAGTCTCAGCTTAATAAATGAGTAGGGACAGAGGAATTAAAGAGAAAGGGTGAATAACTCTTAAACAGCCTAAACAAAAAGAACAGTTTCAGAGACAGGTCTCATTTGAGGGTCATTTGGGGACCCCACTAGGAACTGTTTAGTACACTGAGGCAGGGGTCCCTTTGTAGCTTGGGTTTGAACACAAAAAGCATAGGTTTGGCATCAATTAGGACAGATAGAAATTCATTCCCAATTTGGAGAAAAGTTGTGTCAGGCTATTGTGTCAAATCGAATACTCGCGACAAATGGGACCTTTAGCAGAAAAGTACAAAGTTTCTAAGACATTGGAGAGAGTCAGAAGAGCTTCAAAACACAGAGAGTGGAAGTTCAACCCCAGGAGAAAACTTAGCCTTAGAAGTCCACAGTCATTGAGAAAAACAGCAAGCTCAAAAGCCTCTAGGGTGCCCCACCTGTATGCTCACTATCCCTGGTGTTCTCGGGGGTCTTCTCTGGACCCTTGTACAGGCCACCAAAGATGTTGGCCTTAAACAAAAAGTCAACTAGATATTTCTACAACAAATGGTTCATTTTGGAAAAGAGACAATTGCAATTTGGAACATGGACCCAGGGCAAGACACATGCAAAAGAAGAGGAAGTTCCTTTAGAGAAGGACAGAGGGCGTTAGGAGAGATCTTCCTGGGGGACTTGGAGACGGACATAGGCAAGAGACTCCTCCTTCAGGCCCTGTCAATTATAATCTTGATTGATGTCTTCTTTACTGATTTTCTAACACATTCAAACTATTGTCTAAAGCATAAGGGTGACAAAAAAAACAAAACAAAAAAAAAACGGCTGATTCTTTATATATTTTAAGGAAAAAGAAAGTAAAGAAAAGGAAATTATTTAACATACATACATGTGTTCCTGACTCATGCAATTATTGTGAAGCAGCTTCCTTAGTATTTTTCATCCTCTGTGTTCCTTTCTGTGTGGGAGGTTCTGAAAAGGCTAAACCACATGCCTTGCACTCTTGATTGGAGTTGTGATTAAAAATGTGCCCAGCAGATGGGTTTCTGAGGAGTGGTTGTCAGAACAGAGTGAGGGGAGGGGACATGCATGACCACAGGTGCTCAGTTTGCTGGTGTGGGTCCTGGCCAGGCAACACATTCTGGTGGACACGGCTTTTTGATTCTCCAGATTGCTGTTGCCATGGCAACAGTTTTTTGGCTCACAGAAAACACTAAGGGATTTGAAGGATTAAAACTTTGAGTTGCCAGAGTCTATTCATGTGGACTTTCTGTCCATTTTTAATTTTCCTATTCCATGATAATAAACATCTTTGTGCTGGAATCAGCTGTCATGTCCCACGGAGTCAATCACAGAACACATGCAAGTAACACATCAGCCTTAGTTAAATGAAATCTATACCCCTGGCTTATGCATGAACTGCCACTGATCATGAGGTATCATGAGGTTTCTTCATAGGCTCACAGGGAAAGTATGGAAAAGTGAGTTCTTAGCATGTTTAGGCTGCTATAACAAAAATACCTTATACTGGGCAGGTTGTAAACAACAGAAATATATATATATATATATATATATATATATATATATATATATATATATATATATATATATATCTCTCACAATTCTAGAGGCTGTGGATTCCAAGCTCAAATTGCTGGCAGATTTGGTGTGTGGTGATGGCTCACATTCTGGTTCATAGATAGTTTCCTTGCTGTGTCCTCATGTGGTAGAAACAGCCAGGGAGCTCTGTGGGATCTCTTTACAAGGCACTGATCCCATTCAGCAGTGTTCCACCCTCAGGACATAAACACCAGAAAACGTCCTACCTTGTAATATAATTACATCGGTTTTTAAGATTTCAACATATGAATTTGGGGGGGGGACAAACAATCATATCATAACAGTAACTGATTGTCACCTGATTATTGAGAATCTTCTCTGAGAATCTGCTCAGCAATGGTCTTTAGATTAACATTCAATTGGGAGGCCATTGTTTTCATTGTTGGCCCATCTTGAAAGGTCCTATCATAGCGCTTCCCAAAATACTTTAACTGTGTCTCCAACCTTTCAGCCTTGTTTTTTCTAAAGTCTGGTTATTTGTTAGAACCAGGAGTCTATATCATTGAATTAGCTGTCTCTCCTTCCAAAGTGATCATCAGATATAATCCTTGAATTTTACATACTGTTGTGACTCCCCTTCTTCCAAAGCCCCCTTGGGTATATAAGTGATGAGACATTAGTCCAGTATATTTCTCTGACAAACCACAGGCATAAATTTCACAATTCCAGAAATAATTCATAAACATAAAGCAACACCTGAATTAATCTGCATTTTACAGCTCTCATGTCGTTTGTTTGTTTTGGGTTTTTTTGTTTGTTTGTCATTTTCATCTCCAAGCACGTGAGTAGTGAATATTTCATTCTTGGTAAAAATGTTTCTATGCTTCTATATCTCTTCTTTATCTGGAAAATGAAGAAATGGAGTAATCTATACCCTAATGGTTCATGCAATGTCGCTCTATGTTAGAAGTCATTAGGACGTACATTGACTTGTTTCACTCTTCGTCAGTTTTGATTAAATAACAACCTGTTAAATTGTTCCCATTTTCTCCAAGTTTCTTCAGCATCAATTATCTATAAAATATGAGAAATGATTACCTAAATAATGTCTAAAAATTTGAACATATCGAGTATGCATTTCTAAAGTGTAATTTTGTTCTCTGATTTGCCAAAATGCCCAAATAACCACTCAGTCAATATTTTAGAGACATTGCAACTCTTGATAACCAAATGCTAGAAGGATTTTAAATATGCTATTAAATAAATCTGACCAAACTTCATAATCCCCCTCCATGAGATAATGACATACTTCCTCTAAGACCAGGCTGATAGTGACCATTATACACTATTTGAAGACCAGTGGTGTAAACCATGAATACATTTCTTAGCCATTCAGTCTATTCTGTGCTTGTTTATTAGCAGTTTAATTTAGTTGTTATTTTCTCTATAAATCACAAGACCTATGACCTATATCATGAAAGTCTCAAGTAGATTTCACCATAAAATTAAAAAATAAAAACAAACAACATAATATATAAATGATGTATTACAGAATTGTACACTTGAAACCTATGTAACTTCACTAACAATTGTCACCCCAATAAACTTTATTTTTCAAAAAATCCACATAAGTAATATCTCATACCTGGAATTCATAGCATGATGGTGAACATAGAGATAATAGGACTTCCGTGGGCTCTAAGAATTTAATTTTTTGCAGAAGGAAAAATATCTCCATTTATACCCTTTGGATTTCCACTTAGACTACATATTTTCAAGTGAGCACTGCATTTGGTGGGTGATTTAGAAGCAAAGATTATAAAGAAAAGGCCTCAAGCCAGATAAGGTACTATATCTGGTCTTGGACACAAGATTTTGATGAGGAATAACAGAATTCAAATTATCCCATTTAATTCATAAAATAATTACATTACTCATCAAAATATAATACCCACATGTATGTATCATATATACATATGCATATGTACTCACGTCTTCCTATATACAATTGTATTTATGAAATTTGGATGTAATCATTTTTGTTAAGTTTGTATGATGTATAAAATTATCATTATTATTACTGGAAGTATTGCTACATATGGATAACATTAGGTGTTTTCATAAATGATGTAAATTTTATTCTTTTTTTCAAATATTAAAACACTTCTTTTATGTTTTTGTGCATCCTTATGAATGGATTCCTAAGTTTTATTTTGTGTCATAAGTTTTAGTGAAATCTGTCTATCTGTATGTGTAGCTATATAAATATTGTGTTAGTCAGATTTTACACAATAATGGTTTGTAAGGAACCACTCAAAAACTTAGTGTCTAAAAAACTGAAAATTCAGTTCGATATTCAATAATGTTTATGTTGACCATGTTGCATGATCCAGGCAGTGCTCAGCTGTGTGGTTCTTCTGCTGGTACATGAATTGGTCTCCAGTATGGATTGTTTCCTTCGGGACCAAGACTGAAGGTGTGAACCCAAAGAACATCATTATCAGGGCAAAATCGGGGTGAACAAAATCCCCAAAACAAATGGCACAAGCAAGTTTAAGCCCAATTGTTTCTACCACAATTACATAAAATTTTGATTTATTCTTAGTTCTTTTTACTTCTTCAAGTTTCTAAAATCCATTACTCTATTTGATTTTTAACATATTTCATCCTGCCATTTACAAATAATTTTATTTTTAAATACAATCTTAAAGTAAGTTAATTTTGTGTTAATTTTAAAATAAAGTTGACTGTGTTTTCAACACGTGGATTTAAATAGAGTCTCTTAAATGGAAATGGAAAAAAAAGACCCATTTAACTGACGTAAATGTCCTCTTAAACAGAGGTTCTTAAAAAAAAAAAAAAAAAATATATATATATATATATATATATATATATATATATATATATATATATATATCCTGGTATCTCGTAGAAATGAAGACCCTAAAAAGTGGATGTAAAGTGGATCTGCTGTTTTGCATTTGTAATAAGCTCCAGGGATGTGGGTGTTGCTCTGGCTCCAAGGAAAATTTTGAACAGTAATATGTTTTCATATTGGAGAGATAAAATGCGCCTCCCTTATTTAAGTTTTCATTTTTTAATCAAAAAAGGCTTTCATTCTTTCTCAAATTATTTTTGTAGATGCAAAAAATTTCCCTCATTTTTTTTCTATTTTCTCAAACATTTAACAGAGATTTCTTGTTCTGAATCCAGATTTGATGATGAAGGTTGAAAGCTCATCCTAGTGAATTGTAACTGTCAAAATTCTGAGAGACATAAAAAGAATGACCATCCAGGCTGTCTGCAGTCGGTTCCCCATCATCACTCTCACTTGTGAAAGTACATTTCTCAGAACCCCTTTGCCCTCTATGATTTCCCATAGAGTTGCTCAGTGAGGGGCCCTTCCTGACATGTGGAAGTCAGAAGAGGTGAATTCAATACTATCCATCAGGTCCTGCAGGCAGAGTAGAGGACTGGAGAATCACTGGTGAGCTGACAGCATCAGCACCCCTACTTCTTGGCATCTCCCACAGGTCTGGAGACCACGTGGTTAGACAGCCTCTGTCTCCAACAGCATATGTTCTCTTATTTCTGGGGATGCACCAGGGAGTCCCACATTTCTACTGTCTGCTTCCTGTTACTAATTAGCTTTGCCTTTGAAACAGTGTGCTTTAGAAATTCATTTCCTATCTTAAGCTGTTGTCACACAGCAGCCTAGTCGTCTGTCCCCTCGTGCCTATCCCTAAAGAAAGAAGATTCTGTGAGACTGTTCCTTTCAGGGACTTTGCTTCACCTTTGTGCTTACACTTCATGTTTCTCTGTTTGGGCCCCAAAAGATGGTTGGTCAGCCAATGACAGGTAAGATTTCTCACGGGAGAAAAAAACCCAAGCCAGGCGTAACCATGTGGAGACCACTAGGAGAACGCACAGGGTCCATAGAGGTGGGCACAGCCCCCCACCATCCCCCAGCTGAAGCGAGCTTCTGCCTATGTGGCTATACTCCTTCCCACAACCTGCTTAGGAAGTGAGTCAGTGATGTGATAACATCAGTTCTGCTTCCATTGTTAATAATAAGTTTTGTTCCTGGGGAGGCACATATCATAATTGTTAAGACATCATGGGACTTTCTATCCTGGCTGTTTGCAGGCAAGGGTGATTGATTTGAATCAGTTTTCTGGTATGATGTATGAGACTCACAGACCGTGGAGAAAACAATGCTACTTCCTTGTGTGTTCATCAATAAAAGCCAAAAGGAAACCCGATTTGGGGCTCACAGTCCTTTGAGGCTGCGAGACCCTTGGCCCTCTGATTCAAAACTTCCTTGATTTCTGTTTCTTCCTTAACCCTTCGCTGCCCCTTCTCATTCTCTCACAGCCCGTGTTGCGCTGGACGCGACATTAAGCAATTCCTGCTTGGAATACCCACTGTGGCTTCTCTTTTACTTTATAAACTCTGACTGATACAGTAGCCCAGAAAGCTCATGTGTGATGATCTCTGTTCTTTATGAAATCAGGAGAGGCATTGTATGCGTCACTGAGGCTGAGGAGAGACAAAGAGAGTTAGGGTGCAGAGGAGCCTCTGTGGCCACTTCTACTAAAACCTACATTCACCACAAAAGAATGGGTGCATCTGAGATATGCTCTCAGCTGATGGAGGCCCAAGAGCAGCAGCTGGGGCAGCCTGCTCTCAGCTGTCTGCTTCGTGGTTTATGTTCAGGCTTGTAACACTGTGAGTGGGTAACTGCTATACTGTAGACAGTAATAAGTTGCCACATCTTCAGGCTGCAGGCTGCTGATGGTGAGAGTGAAATCTGTCCCAGATCCTTGGCCACTGAACCTCGAAGGGACACCGGTTTGCAAACTGTTTGCATAATAGATCAGGAGCTTAGGAGCTGTCCCTGGTTTCTGTTGATACCAGGCTAAGGCTTTGCCAATGCTCTGACTGGCCCGGCAAGTGATGGTGACTGTGTCTCCCACTGATGCAGACACAGAGGATGGAGACTGGGTCATCTGGATATCACATCTGGCTCCTGAGAAGGGAAACATGAAAGCAAACATCCTTACTCTTAATGATGTTACCAGGTCTTATAACTACCCTGCAGTCTAAGTGGTACTGACCACACTGGCAGAGCAAATCCCCAGTTTTCCTTCCTTACCTGGGAGCCACAGCAGCAGGAGGCTGAGGAGCTGAGTCGGGACCCTCATGTCCATGCTACGTCCTGCCCGGGACTGATTCCTGCACAGGGTGTGACCACACTATTAATGTGTCCAGGGCTGTGGGTTGCACCCCAGTAACATGCAAATCAGCAGGGTTGGCGCAGGTTGGGTCCAGCTGCAGGGCTGACTGGTCTTAATAACACGGCACAGTCAGTGCCTACCAGGTGCCCCACTCCCCAGGGCAGCACACATTTGCCTGCAAGAAATGAGTTTCTCCTGGGCAGTCACAGAGTCATTCTGCTGTCCTATGAGTATAGTGTTCTTGCTCTGTTTACATTTCAGGACATGCTTCTCTTTCTGTTTCTCCATGTAAAACTGGAATCTGTCAGTATGACACAACCCTAGTACTTGCAAGAAATTTTGCCAGTTCTTTGCATTGGTACCTGTGCAGCCTATTGAGGACAGGGAGACTTCCTTTTGGGTTTAATTCTTAATACCTTTGGTTTGTTAAATTAACACTATTGCCAGTGAGTTATGCAATGAGGTGTTAGAGTAAACAATTAAAAAAATATATGTGAGTGTCATGATTTGTAAGGAAGTGCCAGTGACTGAGTATCTGACATTGCTATCCTGTCATCTCTAGTTAGTGGTCTATCCCTTTCCATTTCTGGGTGCTCTGACACACTGTTTACATCTAGGCCAGCCATGGTCAAGGATTTTTCTCCTCCACATCTGAAATGTGTCAGCCACCTTTCCTCTCTGCAGGCCTTTCCCACCTCCATGCTACATGTTCCCTGAGTTCCTTGGGATAATACTTGCTCCAGCTTCTTTCTTAACGCATACTATTCTCTACAGAAGCTGAAGGCTTCTCTAGATCAGTTCTTACGTAAAACCCTAAAACTCCTGTACTCCCTAAACCTGCATATTCCTCCATCACCGAAGCTCTTCTAGTTTCTAAAAGAAAATAGTTCTCAGTGGCTGGATGCAGGGCCTTGGACGTAAGCAGGGTGATGAGAAAACCACACAGGAAGGTGAGGGTGGGAGGGTTGCTCAGGCTGGAGCAAGAAGAGGACATTCACCTAGTCAGGGACACTCAGTGTAGGTTCAGAGCCCAGGTATGGTGGGTATGGTGCCTATGATGGAATGCAAAGTTGGCAGTGGCCTAACAAGCGTGACAGAGCCAGAACAGGGTATGTGAGTAGTTATTTGGAGAATTTATGTGCAAGGGGATTGTAGTTGGCTGGAACAGAAGGAGATTAATTTCATTTTGGAGGCTTGATGATCATATAAATCAAAATATTAAGGATAATTTGAGACAAGATTCTCACCTTTAGAGAAAGGAAATACAGGTACAGAAAAGGAAATGTCTTGGATAAACTGTTTTGGGATTGGAATTCGAGATAATGGGGCTATATATAGAATTGATATGAAAGTGTGTTGATATATAAAATGTTTGATAGATAGGTACATAAATAAACAGATTTTCCCTAGCCTAGTACCAATCACACCTATGTCCCAAGAAGCACCCACAGTGCCCAGACCTTGGTTTCTAAATACTATTTTCCATTAAAACAAAGCAGTAGTTCTTGGAGAAATGCCTCAGTCCAGGTCTAGAATAGAGAAAATACAAAATGACTCTGGACAGTTTGGGCTAGAAATTAAGTAGTGTTCAAGAATGATGAGGTGAAGAGAAACCATTTGGAATGGGACTATCTTTTGCCAAATCGGGAGCATTTTGAGTATCAAAATCAATAATGATGATAACTCACTGACAGTTTGATGAAGAAAAGGATATTCGAAAAGTATTAATGACTTTTCCCAAAAAACTTATTAGTTTCAAAGGGCAAAAGAGCAGCTGTGAATGAGGCATTTAGGTCCCCTACTATGATTGTGTTTTTGTCAGTTTCTCCCTTAGTTCTCTTAGTAGTTGCTTTTATATAGTTATTTCCATATTATTGATGATATTCCCTGGCTTTCCCTTACATCTCCGTGACTATTTTGTAATTACCTATTTATACTTCTTAATCCCTTCACCTTTCTCACCCTGCCCCCCAAACACCCTCCCATCTATGACTCCAATAAATCTAGTACCAATCTGACACCACATATAGTTATTACAAAATTATTGACTATATTCCTTATGCTATACCCTACCTCCCCATGACTACTTTATAACAACCAGTTTGACTTCTTAAACCTTTCCACTTTTTCACTAGCCCCCCACTCTGGTAGAGTATTCTCTTTTTTTAAACCACCAATTGTTTTATTATCATCCATTTCTGAGGCCTTGTTTGGGCTTTTCTAGCCACTTTTCCTTAGTAATCAGTTGGGCAAATATCTCTTTGGACCATGACAGAAGTTGGACTGCTGCTGGTTTCTTTAAGGGCTGCATTCCTGCAGAAGTGTCAGCATGTGATTTTCCCTACTTTCCAGAGAGTCAGGTTTAAAATGCCCTGGGATCTTAACAGCTAAAGCAGCATATAAAAGTATAGCATCCAATAACTCCTGAACATGTGGACTATTTTTTATTTCCTCTAGAACCAAGGAAGCCATGTTGGCTCCACAACATTCCCAAATCCTACGCTACTCCAAAAGATTATCTACTATCAGTATAAAGGTTGGCAGTATTTTGCTTGGCTTAAGTACAAGCCCAGATAAGAGCATATAATTCAGCCTGTTGGGCCGAAGTAGCTAAAGGTAAAGATACATGAGTTACATCAAAGGCTGTGGATAATGAATGTCCAGCACAATATTTGCCATTTTCATTTTTAAAAAATAAGAACCATCATGAGACCATGAGAAATCAGCATTCTCCAGAGGAGTTCCTTACAGAAAATCATGAGGGGTCAGGAGTCGATCCATGAATGTTAGGCAGTTTTGAGGGGTTCATAGATATTGAAAGGATGAAAAATAACTGAATTAAGGTTGTAACAACATGAAAGAGTTATGTGAGGAGCAGTTAACAAAAGGATTTCATAGAAAGTGAGGCAATTGACTAAAAAAATGTTGGGTGTGATTAAAGCTTCTACTGGTAGAGTACAAAGTTGCTTAAAAGGAATCCCGCAAAAAAATCTCCTCAGTGGCTTAAAGCAAAAAAAGAGCAGTGGCAGTAATGGCTCTAAGGCAAGGGGGTACCCCGATGCCCCAGGATCCAGTTACTGACTATAATACCCTATGGGTCTATGGTTTTCCACATGTTTTTGATTGAGAACAGAGAAGGTGACTTTTCCTTTTCATATACGCAAAGGAAAAATAAGAGAATCTGTTAATTGTGATGCCCCAAACAGATGGGTTTATTGAACTCTCCTTTAAGTTTTTAAAGGCTATGCTGCCCTGTTCTCACAAAATTGGGTCAGGGTTGTTATGCTTCAGTAAAACGCACAATTTTTGCCATAAAAATGAGAATTGTTTCCAATTCTGACAATAATCCACTGAAATAACAGCTCAGCTGATGCTTAGTTTTGGGTTTTGGGAGACTTGGGACACCATCAAGATTTCTGGATTTAGATGAGGCTCTTGTGTTCAGATATCAGATGTCCTAAATGTCAATACTGGGTTTGGGTAAACCGCAACTTTTCTTGGAGACTTTATGTTTTTGAAAGCCAAACTTTTAACAGGTGGATGCTGTCTTCCTGTGAGAAGAGCAAGAAGAAAGTCATCCACATATTGCAGCAAAGTAGAACTCCTAGGGAGATGTATACCATCTAGATTAGCCTTCAGGATTTGTGAGAAACAAAAAGTGCCCTCAGTAAGACCCCGAGGCATTAAATTCCAGGAAAATTGTTTTCCTTCCCACACCGAGGCAACAAGGTGTTGACTAGCTTCATTAGCTGGAATACTGGAGAATGCATTGCGTAAATCAATTACAGTAGGAAATTTACTTTCAGTTGGGATGGACGCTAGTAGCATGTGAGGGTTAGGAATAACAGGATTCTGAAAGACAACAATGTTGTTTATTGCTCAGAAGTTCTGGATAATCACAACTCCCATTCCTTGGGATTTCTCACAGGAAAAGTGAGAGTGTTACAGGGTCTAGGAACAGAATGATGCCTTGAGTTTTGGGATCTACTGTAAGCTTTTTCTTTATTTAATTAAAGTTTATTGGGGTGACAATTGTTAGTAAAGTTACATAGATTTCAGGTGTACAATTCTGTAAAACAACGTCTATATCTTACATTGTGTATTCACCACCCAGAGTCAGTTCTCCTTCCATCACCATATATTTGACCCCATTTATCCTCTTCTACCCTCCCTCTCCCTCCTTACTCTCTGGCAACCACTACACTATTGTCTGTGTCTATGAGCTTGTTTCTTCATTTGTTTGTCTTGTTCCTTTGTAGTTTTCAGTAATATATACCACATACACTGTTGGTGGGAATGATGATTGGTGTATCCACTGTGGAAGGCAGTGTGGAGGTTGCTCAAATAATTAAGAAGAATTGACATGTGACCCAGCAATTCCTTTTTTGGGTATCTACCTTAAACATCTGAAAACATTTATCTATAAAGATATATCTGCTCCGATATTCATTGCAGCCTTATTTACAGTGCTCAAAACATAGAATCAACCGAAGTGTCTGTCGATAGATGATTGGATAAAGAAGATGTGGTACATATATACACAATGGAATACTATTCTGCCATAGTAAAGATGAAATAGTGCCATTTGTTACAACATGGATGAATCTTGAGATTATTTTGCTAAGCAAAATAATCAGACAAAAAAAATAATTGCTAAGCAAAATAATTGCTAAGCAAAATAATTCCTAAGCAAAATAAGTCAGACAAAAAAAAGTAGAGAATCACATGATTTCACTGATATATGGTACATAACCAGTTTGGTTTTAAGGTAAGTAAGATTGGGGATCTCAAAAATTTCTCATGATGGCCATTGGTATTGTGTATTATTTTTGGTTAAATCAATCCACTTAGTAAGAAATGAGCATGAGGAACAACCATGGTTTCTAAACATAAATTTGTCGAGGGTCTCTGTGTATCAGGGTGGGGGGCACCTGAAATATAAAGAATACTGAGATCCCATTTTTAGAGGATTTTTTTTCTTATGCAATGTCCCAAAGAGCCTAAACAGCTCAAACAACTTAACCAGTTTAAGGGGGTCAAATAGCCCAAATACTTTAAAAGCTTAAAGAGCCCAAACAGTTCACAAGCTAAATCAGTCATTCTTATCTAGAACATTTTGATCTCCATGGGGCTGAGCTGAAGGCAGAAGCAGCAGTGTCAGAGAAACAACCCAGTCATGACGTCGTCAGGTCAAAGACTGAACAGTGCAGCTCTGGTAGACAACCTGCTCATGGGAGGAACAGGACAAAAGCTGAACAACTGTGTTTTAGTGAGACAGACCAGACTAGAATTGAACAGATGGTTAACCAATTTCATAGAAAAAGTCGGGTTCCAAGGGAATCAAGCCACAGGCTAGCCATTCTTACAAAACAGCCTGCACTTGAGGAATCAGGCTGTTTTGTCAAATCGAGTACGCACAGACAAACAGGGCCTTCAGCAGAAAAGTCAACGCCTCTGGCAGATTGAATACAGTCAGTAGAGCTTCAAAACACAGAGAGAGTGGAAGTTCAAATCAGGGGAAACCTGAGCCTTAGAACTCCCAGGCCAGTGAGAAAAACAACAAGCTCAAAAGGCTCTGTGGGTGCCACACCTGTTTGCTCACCATCCGTGGTGTTCTCGGGGGTCTTATCTGGAACCTTGTGCAGTCCACCAAAGATGTTGGCCTTAAACAAAGAGTCAGCTAGATATTTCTCCAAAAGAAGCATTTATTTGTGAAAAAAAAGACAATTCTGATCTGGAACATGTAACCAGGGTGAGACACGTGCCAAAGAAGAGGAAGTTCCAATATAGGACAGAGAACATCAGGAGGGTGGTTATAACCAGTGTTCTTCGTGTAGGACTTGAAGACGGACATAGACATGAGACTCCTCCTTCAGGTCCTGTCAATTACAATCTTGATTGATGTCTTCTTTATTAATTTTCTAACACATTTAAACTATTGTCTAATTTATAAGGGTGACAAAAAAAACCCCAGCATCTCTATATATTTTAAAGGAAAGTAGAGAAAATAAAATTATCTAATATACATACATGTATTCCTGACTCATGCAATTATTGTGAAGTAGCTTCCTTAGTATTTTCCATCCTCTGTGTTCCCTCAGGTCTTTCTGTGTGGGAGGTTCTGAAAAGGCTAAACCACATGCCTGGGCACTATTGATCGGAGATGTGATTAACACTCTGCCCATCAGATGCGTTCCTGAGGAGTGGTTGTCAGAACAGAGTGAGGGGAGGGGACATGCATGACCACAGGCACTCAGTTTGCTGGTGTGGGTCCTGGCCTGGCAACACATTCTGGTGGACACAGCTTTCTGATTCTCCAGACTGCTGTTGCCATGGCAATAGTTTTTCTGCTCACAGAAAACACTAGGGGGTTTGAGGGATTAGAACTTTGAGTTGCCAGAGTCTATTCATGTGGACTTTCTGTCCATTTTTAATCTTCCTATTCCATGATAATAAACACCTTTGTGCTGGAATCAGCCTTCATGTCTTTTCTCATATCCAACTGGCTCAATCATAGAACACATGCAAGTAACATGTCAGCCTTAGTTAGATGAAATGCATGACTCTGGTCTATGCCTGAACTGCCATTGCTGATGCCATGATGTCTGTTCGTTAGGCTCACAGGAAAAGCTTGGAAAATTGACTTTCTCAGCATGTTTGGGCTGCTATGACAGAAATACCTTATACTGGGCAGCTTATAAACAACAGAAATATATTCTCACAATTCTAGAGGCTGTAGATTCCAAGCTCAAGTTGCTGACAGATTTGGTGTGTGGTGATGGGTCTCATTTTGGTTCCTAGATAGTTTTCTTGCTGTGCCTCACATGGTAGAAGCAGCCAGGGAGCAATGTGGGTCTCTTTTAAAAGTCCCGTTCACCAGTGTCCCACCCTCAGGACCTAATCACCTACAAAACTCCTTAACTTGTAACATAATTACACTGGGATTTAGGATTTCAACATATGAATTTTTGAGACAAACAATTAGACCATAGCAATATCTGACTGTCACTTATGTGTCATCTAATTATTGAGAACTTTCTGCTCAGCAGTGACCCTTAGATTAACATTCACTTGGGAAGCCATTGTTTTCAGTGTTGGCCCATTTTGAAAGGTCCAATCATAATGCTTCCCAAAATACTCATAACTGTGTCTCCAACCTTTCAGCCTGTTTCTTCTAAGGTCCTGTATTTGTTAAAACCAGGAGTCTATGTCATTGAATTAGCTATCTCTCCTTCCAAAGTAATCATCAGATATAACCCTTGAATTTTACCTATTGTCTTGACTCCCCTTCTTCTAAAGCATTCTGGGTATAGAAGCAATATGACATCAGTCCAGTGTTGTTCTGACAAATCTCAGGCGTGAATTTGTTCCCAATTCCAGAAATGATTCATAAACATAAGGAAACACCTGAATTAATCTGTGATTTAAAACTCTCAGGGTGTTTTTTGTTTGTTTGTTTGTTTGTTTCATTCCCAGTCACCTGACCAGTGAATATTTCAACCTTGGTAAACATTTTTCTAAGTTTCTATATCTCTTCTTTACATGGAAAATGAAGAGATGGAGGATTCTATACCATAATGGTTCCTGCAGTGTGGCTCTGTGTTGAAAGTCATTAGGACATAGGTTGAGTTATTTCACTCTTCATCAGTTTTGGCTAAATAACAACCTGTTAAATTATTCCCATTTTCTCCAAGTTTCTTCTGTATCAATTGTGTATAAAATATGAGTTATGATTACCTAAAACTTCTAAATGTTTAACATATTGAGTGTGCTTTTCTAAAGTGTAATTTTGTCCTCTGATTTGCCGAAAAGGCCAGGGTAACAACACAGTCAATGTTTTAGAGCTATAGCAACTTTTGATAAACTAATCCTAGAGAGATTTTAAAATATACTATTAAATAAATCTGACCAAACTTCCATGAGATTCTGATATACTTCCTCCAGCACTAGGCTGATTTAAATAGAGTTCATTAAAAGGAAATGGAAAAATAAGGCCCATTTAACTGAAGTATATGTCCTCTAAAACAGAGTAGCTTAAACCTTATACGTATCTTCTGATATCTTGTTGAAATGAAAACCCTCAAGGAAAGTGTAAGGTGGAACCTGCAGTGTTGCATTTGTACTAATTCCCAGAAATGTCAGTGATGCTCTGGCTCCAAGGAAAATTTTGAACAGCAAGATCTTTTCATATAGGAGAGAAAGAAGTTTCCATCCACATTTAAATTTTGATTTTTTTTAATCAAAATGAGCTTCCATTCTTTGTCAAATTAGTTCTATATATGTAAAACATTTCCCGAATTTTCCTATTGTCTCAATCATTTAACAAAGACTTCTTGTTATTAATCCAGACTTGATGATGGTTGGAGCACATACAAGTGTATTGTAACTGGCATACTACTGAGACATGTAAAAGGAATGACCATCCAGGCTGTCTGCTGTCTGTTCCCCATCACCACTCTCCGTTGTAAAAGCACATTTCTCAGAACCCCTTTGCCCTCTATGATTTCCCATAGACTTGCTCACTGAGGGGCCCTCCCTGACATGTGGAAGTCAGAAGAGGAGGATCCAATACTATCCATCAGGTCCTGCAGGCAGAGAGGAGGACTAGAGAATCACTGGTGAGCTGAGAGCATCAGCACCCCCACTCCTGGGCCTCCCCCACAGGTTTGGGGAGCACATGGCTAGATAGCCTCTGTCTCCAACAGCATATGTTCTCTGGTTTCTAGGTGAGCACCAGGGAATATCCCATTTCCACTATCTGCTTCCCCTGTTATTACTTCCCTAGCCCTTCGAAACAATGTTCTTTAAAATTAATTGCCTATATTGAGCAATTCTTGCTAGGAATAACTAGAGTGGCTTCTCTTCCACTTTATAAACTCTGACTGATATCGCAGCCAGACAGCTCAGGTGAGATTGTCTGTGTTCTTTATGAAATCAGGAGAGGCATTGTATGTGCTACTGAGGCTGAGGAGAGACAAAGAGAGTTAGGGTGCAGAGGAGCCTCCCTGGACACATCTGCCAAAACCTCCAGTCACCATCAAAGACTGGGTGCATCTGAGAAATGCTCTCAGCTGATGGAGGCCCAAAAGGAGCAGCTGGGGTGGCCTGCTCTCAGCTGTCTGCTTCGTGGTTTATGTTCAGGCTCATAACACTGTGGGAGGGGTACTGTAACCCTGTAGACAGTAATAAGTTGCCACATCTTCAGGCTGCAGGCTGCTGATGGTGAGAGTGTAATCTGTCCCAGATCCTTGGCCACTGAACCTCGAAGGGACACCAGTTTGCAATCTGTTTGCATAATAGATCAGGAGCTTAGGAGCTGTCCCTGCTTTCTGCTGATACCAGGCTAAGTAACTGTAAATGCCCTGACTGGCCCGGCAAGTGATGGTGACTGTGTCTCCCAGTGATGCAGACAGAGAGGATGGAGACTGGGTCATCTGGATATCACATCTGGCTCCTGAGAAGGGAAACATGAAAACAAACATCCATACTCTTAATGCTGTTACCAGGTCTTATAACTACCCTGCAGTCTAAGTGGTACTGACCACACTGGCAGAGCAAATCCCCAGTTTTCCTTCCTTACCTGGGAGCCACAGCAGCAGGAGGCTGAGGAGCTGAGTCGGGACCCTCATGTCCATGCTACGTCCTGCCCGGGACTGATTCCTGCACAGGGTGTGACCACACTATTAATGTGTCCAGGGCTGTGGGTTGCACCCCAGTAACATGCAAATAAGCAGGGTTGGCGCAGGTTGGGTCCAGCTGCAGGGCTGACTGGTCTCAATAACACAGCACAGTCAGTGTCTACCAGGTGCCCCAGCCCCCAGGGCAGCACACATTTGCCTGCAAGGAATGCGTTTCTCCTCAGCAGCCACAGAATCATTCTACTGTCCTACGAGTATAGTGTTCTTGCTCTGTTCAAATTTCAGGACATGCCTCTCTTGCTATTTCTCCATGTAAAACACAGTGTTTCGAGTATGACACAACCCTAGTGCTTGCAAGAAATTTTGCCAGCTTTTTGCATTGGTAACTATGCACATTTTGAGGACAAGGAGACTT
The DNA here is from genome assembly GCF_036562045.2 of Rhinolophus sinicus. Taxonomy (NCBI): domain Eukaryota; kingdom Metazoa; phylum Chordata; class Mammalia; order Chiroptera; family Rhinolophidae; genus Rhinolophus; species Rhinolophus sinicus. The sequence continues at coordinate 63,559,597 of NC_133755.1, read as the reverse complement.
CCTTTTGGGTTGAATTCTTAAAACCTTTGGTATGGTAAATTAACACTATTGGCAGTCAGACATGCAATGGGGTGTAAAAGTAAATAACTGGGAAAAAATATGGGTGTCATGATTTGTAAGGAAGTGCGCAGTGACAGAGTATCTGTCATTGCTATCCTGTCATTTCTAGCTTAATGATCTGTCCTTCCGAGTGCTACGACACACCACTTGCAGCTAGGCCAGCCACGGTCAAGGATTTCTCTCCTCCACATCTGAAACGTGTCAGCCACCTTTCCTCTCTTCATTTCTTTCCCATGCCCACGCTACATGTTCCCTAAGCCCCTTGGGTTACTACATGTGCCTCGCTTCCTTCTTAACCCAAGCTATTCTCTTCAGAAGCCGAAGGCTTCCCTGGACTAAGTGCTTACTTATAACTCTGACACTACTGTGTTCCCTAAACCCACATATTCCTCCATCACCAAAGCTTTTGTAGTTTCTAAGAGAACATAGTTCTCAGTGGCTGGGTGCAGGGCCTTGGGCACAAGCAGGGAGATTGGAAAACCACTCAGGAAGGTGAGGGTGGGAGACTTGCACAGGGTATTAGAGCCCACATGGTATGGAAATGGCATCCATGTGTGATAGAGGGGGAACCCAGCATGGAGCTAGAGTGGGGTGAGGACTGGTGTCCCTACATGGCAGTGGTGGCACTAATGGACCAGTACATGTGTTAAGGCCAGAACAAGAAGAGGACATTCACCTAGGCAGAGGCACTCAGTGTAGATCTCAGAGCCCAAGCATGGAGGGGAGGGCACCCATGCAGGAGTGTGAAGTTGGCAGTGGCCTGACAAGTGTTTCAGAGCCAGAACAGAGTATGTGGGTGGATGTATGGGGGTAGTTATATGCCAGGGGATTGTAGTTGGCTGTAACAGCAGGAGATTGTTTTCCTTCAGGATGTTGATGATCATATAAGTCCAAATATTGAGGTTAATTAGAGATGAAATTTTCATGTTGGAGACAGTTGTTACAGATAAGGAAAAGGAAATTCCTAGGATAAACTGGTTTGGGACTGAAATTGGAAATATCGGGTTATATATAGATTAGATATGAAAGTGTGTGTTGATATATAAATAGAGGATGGATAGATAGATAAACAGATTTTCCCCAGACTAGTACCAATGACACCCATGTCCCAAAATCCGCTCACAGTGCCCAGATCTTGATTTGTTAATATTATATTCCACTAAAAGAAAGCAGTACTTCTTGGAGAAATGCCTCATTCCTGGTCTAGAATAGAGAAAGTAAAAAATTACTCTGGACAATTTGGGCTAGAAATTAAGACTTGCTCAACAATGATGAGGTGAAAAGAAGCAATTTGGAATGGGACTAACATTTGCCAAATCTGAGGAATTTTGAGAAGCAAAATCAATTAAGAAGGTAAATTACCAAGAGAAATATGCACCCATGATTTTTATGCTGATGCTTTGGTGAGGAATAGGATTTCATAAAGTATGAAGGGATTTTCCAAAAAAAATCTTATTAATTTCAAAGGACAAAAGAGCAGCTGTGCAGCAGAGAAGTTGGTAGACACCACCTTGATCCCGGAATTGAAGTGGTGGCATCATTAGTAATGGGACGAATTGGAATATTGGACCACCTCATAGGATGCAGTGAGAAGAGCAGACAATCACGTTCAGATATCCTGCCAAAGATCTGAATCTGATCATGAGGGAAAATCAAACAAATCCAAATTGAGGGACATCCTACAAGATAACTGGTATTCATCTTCAAATGTGATAAGGTCATAAGTTCAAGGAAAGAATGATGAACTGTTTCAGGCTGAAGGAGACTAAAGGGATATAGACAAGTGAAGGTAACACGTGAGTCTGGACTGGATCCTTTTGTTATCAAAGATAGTGGTGGAAACTTTGTCAAAGCTTGAAATGGGCCTGAGGACTAGACGATTTAATGTATTAATGCTGATTTCCTTATTTTATGTTTGTACTGGATTATGTAAAAGAATGTCTTTTTTTGGAGGGAATACATAGTAAAGTCTTTGAGGGTAGGGCTATCAGGTCATCAGCTTACTCTCAAATGATTAAGGAGTAGGAGGGAAAGTGCTATGTGTTCTGCCTACAACATTTCTGTGAAGTTGTTTAGAAATTTTATGAAAGTATCAAAAGCAGTTCTTGAGAGCCTGTTGAAGGTATTAAAAAGTCTGCCCGTCAGACTGGATCCTGAATTCTTCGTTTCCCCTAATATTTGTACATATCTCTCCAAATTAATGTTTCCAAATTTCTCCCATCCTTCTGCCTTGGACTCACTAAGAACTGAAACTACCCTTTTCTGAAGCCCTACAATGGAAGTTGGATAATTTCAACATAAACTTCAGAGAATTCACCACAGCAGATGGTATATGGGTAACTTTTGTTCCTACTGTTGTGGTGTCACTAAGCAAGTTTATCAGAACACAGAATGCCATCAGCAAAGATTTAAAATGCAAAAGATGCTTGGAGCTCATCATCAAGCCAGAGGGTAAGGGGGGTGGGGGGGGGGGAGGTGAGGGTAAGGGGGATCGAATATATGGTGATGGAAGAACTGACTCTGGGTGATGAACACACAATGGGATTTATAGATGATGTAATACAGAATTGTACACCTGAAATCTATGTAATTTTACTAACAATTGTCACCCCAATAAATTTAATTAAAAAAAAAAAAAAAAAAGAAACTTTGATGGGCTGTCCCCCATACTCAGAAACTGGGTTTTTGCTCCCACCATTAATTTTTTATTTAATTTTCATGGAGTTCCCCAATTAAATGCCTAACTACTTGAAGCATCCAGTAAATATCCTCTACAACCAAGTCCCAACAAATAATTGAGCTGGTTCTTAATGAACAAAGGAAAAACCAGATGAGAAATGGACCTTCGTATTATCTAAAGGAAAGAATAATATCTCTTCTTTCATTGCAAAAGAGGGGTAAGTGACAAAGACTCTCTGCTGGACTAGGCCTGAACTGGGACTTGCCTCTTTGTCTGTGGAGAATCCAGTTTGAACAAGAATCCTGCCAAGTCAATTTAGTGAAATCCCTCATTCTTGGTATATGACCACTCTAGACATCCTGTCACCCTGTCCTGACTTCAGCAAGAATTTTGTTAGTCGGTCTAACAAAAATCCTCTTTAGCTTTGATGTTTTCTCTTGGTAATTTTCCATCTACTGAGCCCACTGTGTCCCTTGCATATTAATCACCACTTGTTATTTATATATCAGAGTTAAGTCAAATCTCCACCCTCTGCTGCAAGACCCCATTGCAGTGGTGCCTACACTGCTCATGATGCCCTTATCTTTTTTGAATAAATATTGATTTATCATTTTTTTTTTTTAAATTCCAGAGTGGAAAGTTTAAGGGAAAGCTTGATGTAGTCTCTTATTTTTATCACTAAAATCCAGTTTCTTTCTTCCTCTTCACTCTGCCTGTCATGTGCTAGTTCCATATTAAGGGAAATTTTGGAATTATATGTTCCTTATCCAATAGGTGTCTATTCCTCACATTCCATAAGGCATTTGATTCTCTGCATGTGGTCAAGCTTAAGTAATTACCCTCCTTTGCCAGATCATTGCTGTCAAGGAGATGGCCTCACTGAAGGCTTATCTGGTATTTGGCCTTTCGTCCCTGGATTTGGGTTGGAAACAGCATTCTCAAAAACAAATCATCTATCACACAGTAATTGAAAGCTTTGAAATAGCAAAATAGATGCTTTGGAGGAGAGAACATAAATGTCCACTCTTTCATCTGTAAGCAATGCTCTGAGTTAAGCATTAGAAAAGCAAAAGATAAGTGAGAGCTTCAAGGAAGAGTACTGTAAATATGAGAGATATAGGCCATTTCATTATTTTAGCTCAGAAAAAAGTGTATTTTTCCACAAAAATCAGAGAAAGGTAAAGTGGAACATGTTATCTTCACTAAAAATGAATATTAAACATACTACAAGGTGCTCTGTTAAAACTAGGTCCCGTTTATTTTTATATATAGCATCAGTGCATTGATTCTTGTTACTGACCTTTGTGGAGAGTGGTTTCATGCTGCAGGAACATGGTGAATTGAAAAACCAGTGCCCATGATCAAAAGATGTTTTGGGTACATGACAATTAATGAGACTACAATTTTCCAAGAAACAAAACACAAGTGTTAAACTGCACCAGCTTGTTCTCTACCTGTTCATGCTGAGGGTTGAGGATACTCTAAATGGATCTGGACACATGTTGCCCCACTAGTCCTCAGGAAAGGCATTGCTCCAGAGGAAGGATCTCAGAGGGAGCGGGGTGGACTGGCAGCAGACACGTTATTTGCTTATTATCTGTCCTTCCTATTAAAATTAAAACTCTATGAGGTCAGAGTTTCTGTTTGACTTGTTTAAAATGCTCTATGCCTAGCAGAGTTCATGATGCTATGATTTCAGTAATTCTATAAATATATATTTTTTCATTCTGAGTAGAAACATTGAAGATGTGCTCTTGCAGAGCCTGGGTGCTGAAGCTATTTTACCTCTTACCCCCAGGATGTTACAGACATCTTAGGTCTCTTAGTGAAGGAGGAAACGAGAACTTCAGGTGTAAGTTGATGGCCTAAAAGATCAGTAACAAAGGTGATTCCTAAGTGTGTGGTAACAGATTTTCCTATCAAGTGTCTGGTTTGGATGTATTGGGGTGACTTTGTGTTGTCCAAGAACTTCAAATTGCATTTAAAATGCAGAACAGAGTCTAAGACAGACATATGAATATGTGCACTATATTCTCATTCTTGCCAGTGACATAAATATATCCTACATACTGACATCATATTAATATTATTTCAATTAGGTTCTGAAATTACATGCTTAATGATGGAATGATGTGCAAGGTTCAAGGGAAGACTGAATATATTAGCCTGTTCTATGTCTCTTGCACAAAAAATTCATTCTATGAAGCCTCTGTAATAACCTACCATGAGCACTTCTCTACATTTTTCAAGATTTTTGGCATCATTTGAAGCTGTGCTGCCCATACTGATAGATTTATATTATGGAGCCAGTCGTGGCTTCAACTGCATCTTGTGGGGAATTTGTGTGGTTTACACTCTGCTGGATCCACTCTCCCTGCCCTGTGTCTGATTAACCTCAATTTTCCCATTTTATCCCTTTCCTGTATCCTTCTGACTTCACTCTCACTCTTTCACCTTGGGTTCATTACTCATTCCCTTATTTGTAAGCACCTCTCCATCAGATCTTAATCTGCTACTGTCACTCATCTGCTTCCAAGCCAGACTGTTCTTGTCAGCATTTCCAGGTCTGCACTCTTGTCTTATGGTTTTGTTTCAGAACTGGCTTCTTTTCTCTATTTCAATCCTCTTGGTTATGTCTATTTTCTCATATACATTCTCATATTCCACATTCTTGTTATAGGTTTTTTTTGTCTATAAGTATATCCTGTGGTGCTCTTTATCTCTGCCAGCAGCCGTCCCTATTAACTGTGGACATGCAATATCTCCATGACTCTGATCCATCAATTATAGGTCACCTGCAGACTTGAAATTTAAATTTAATGGGCAGTATTCCTCGTTTATCTTGTCCAACCTCTCTTTCCTATTTGGACCCTTACAATCATAACAATTCATTTTTTTGTTGTTGTTTTTTTTAAGATTTTATTGGGGAAGGGAAACAGGACTTTATTAGGGAACAGTGTGTACTTCCAGGACTTTTTTCCAAGTCAAGTTGTTGTCCTTTCAATCTTAGTTGTGGATGGTGCCGCTCAGCTTCAAGTTGTTGTCCTTTCAGTCTTAGTTGTGGAGGGTGCAGCTCAGCTCCAGGTCCAGTTGCCATTACTAGTTTCAGGGGGCGTAGCCCACCATCCCTTGTGGGAGTCGAACTGGCAACCTTATAGTTGAGAGGACGCACTCCAACCAACTGAGCCATCTGGGAGCTCAGCGGCAGCTCAGCTCAAGGTGCCGTGTTCAATCTTAGTTGCAGGGGGCGGAGCCCACCTGTCCCTTGTGGGAGTTGAGGAATTGAACTGGCAACCTTGTTGTTGAGAGCCCACTGGCCCATGTGGGAATCGAACCGGCAGCCTTAGGAGTTAGGAGCACGGATCTCTAACCGTCTGAGCCACAGGGCCGGCCCCTATCATTACAATTCTTGTACATTTACTTTGCGTACTATGTCCACACATCCACTTATGTGCACTCTTCTAAGTCATTGACAGTGTTAAAATATTTAGTAGGAAATATTGCACACAAAATTAAGAATTACCATATGATCCAGGAATCCCTCTTCTGGTTATCTATCCCAAAAATCTGAAAACATTTACCCATAAAAATATATGTACCCCTATCTTCATTGCAGCATTATTCACAGTGGCCAAAACATGGAAACAACCAAGAGTCCTTCGATAGATGATTGGATAAAGAAGATGCTCTACATATATATATAATGAAATATTACTCAGCATTAAGAAAAGTTGAAATACTGCTATTTGTGACTACATGGGTGGGTCTTGAGATTATCATGCAAAGCAAAATAAGATAGACAGAAAAAGTTGAGAACCACATAACTTCATTCAGACATACGTGGGATATAAAACTGAAAGCAACAAATGAACAGGACACAGACATAGTTTAATGGTTACCAGAGGGTAAAAAGAGTGGTAAAAAATGGAAAAGGGGGCCAATATATGGTGATGGAAGGAGAACTGACAAGAGATGTGCAGTTGAAACCTATACTATTTTACTAACCAATGTCACCCCCATAAATCTAATTTTAAAAATTATCTTGCCTTTTGTCTCAAAAGAGTTGAATAGACTCTTCCCTATTGCAATCATCTCTCTCCTTTATTGCAATTGACTTAAATAAAGTTTATTCTCGGCCTCTTTAACTGGTCTAGTGCAACTTTTCTTTTACATAACATGCCTTTGAACATTGTAAGTTAGAAAAATAGAATCATGAATAAGAATCTCTTTTGTTTATAATTCTTGCACATTATTATACTTGTGAAATTCTCACATATTCTTGGATGTACCAACAGTTTTGTTTACCTTCACCCATACATAGCTTTTTATTTCATCCAACTGACTCATTTTATTCATTCTGATGTTGATTGACACTTAGACTGTTCCCAAATAATCACAAACAATGCTGTGAGCAGTATTGTGCATTTGTTTCATTGTACATCTGTACATGCTTCTTACTGAAAGGGCTGCATTACAGGGTGTGTGTATGCTCAGTGTCAGTTCTCAAACTTGTACTTCTTTATAGTTCTGAAGACAATGTATGCACATTGTTTCACACTACTGGTATTATTAATCTCTTTAGTTTTTTTAAACCATCCTATTAAATATTTAGTGGTGCTTTTTTGTAATTTTCATTTAAAATTCTCTGCTGATTATTGATGTTTCTTCACCTTTTATATACTCATACCTTGTCATTTGTATGTATAATTGATAATGAACCATTTCTTTAAAAAGAGGCCTTTCCCACAGTACTCTAGTGTCATCTTTGTCGTTAAAAGCATCAATATATGCATTGGTCTGTCTCTGAATACTCTCTTCTATTATCTTTGACAGTTTGGCTGAACTCATCCCAGAACCACAGACTTGACGTCCACCGTGTAAGTCCTCAGTCTAGTGTTTCTTCAGGTTTGCTCTGGTTTTTCTAGTCCTTGACATTGTCATGTGAAATTTATAATCAGCTTATAGGTGTCCGTTAAAAATAGTTGGGATTTTGATTTTGTTTATATTGTGAAGGACTGACATCTTTATGATACTGAGACTTTCAATCCTTGAATATAATATGGCCTTCCATTTATGTAGAGTTTTTTGTTTTGTTTTGTTTTGTTTTGTTTTCTCTGAATAATGTTCTAGAGCTTTCAGTGTATTTTGTTAGTTTTTCCTAAACATTTGATGTTTTTGAGGCACTGGTAAAGGATGTGTTTTATAATTTTATTTTTTCAGCATTATTTCAGTTATACAGAAATCAAATTGACTTTTGTATGTTGACTTTGAATCCAGTGATTACCTATTTCTCTTATTTATAATATTTCTCCGTAAGTTATTTTGAGTTTTCTCTGCATACAGTCTTTTCATCCATGAATTATGACAGTTTTGAGTCTTCCTTCCCAATCCTTGTCCGTTGTTGTTGATATTGTTGCCTTATTGAACTGGCCAGGACCTTTCCAAACAGAACAACGATGTTAAAACTGAGCAGCCAACACAACAGCTGCTTATAGAGGAAGCAGCTGGTATAATGAAATAAACATTGAAGGTTTTATGAAGGTTTTTGTTTCATGTTGAATCACTGTGGATACCCACTGTTATATTGCTGACAATAGTAAATTGCAAAATCTTCGGGCTCCAGGCTGCTGATGGTGAGAGTGAAGTCTGTCCCAGACCCACTGCCACTGAATCTGGCTGGGACGCCGCTGGCCCTTGTGGTTGCACCATAGATGAGGAGCTTGGGAGCCTGCCCAGGTTTCTGCTGGTACCAGGCTAAGTAGCTACTAACAGTCTGACTGGCCCTGCAGGTGAGCGTGGCTCTTTCACCCAGTGACAAAGACAGCGAGGCTGGAGACTGGGTCATCACGATTTCTCCGGTGGTATCTGAGATGGGAAACAAAACACAAAAGTCACCTGTGTAACATAGATCACACCCATTGTCTTCCCAGCAGAGCCAGATTGTTGCTCTACATTGAGCTTTCATTATTATACTTGCTGAGCAAACGTGTCAAGTCACAGGACCCCACATGGACAAAGTTTCCACTGAAATACAGAGCCAGCCCATGTTCCTCTCACCTGGGAGCCAGAGTAACAGGAGGCAGAGAAGCTGAGCTGGGGCTTCCATGGTTCCCTCTGTGTCCTAACGGAGGCAGATCTTCCCCAGATATGGGGACTGATATGGGCCCTGGTCAGCAGGGTGGGCTGGGAGGAACATGCAAAGCAGCGGGGGAGGGGCGAGCTGGGCTTCCAGCTGCTGAGACCATTTGCCTCCTCTTTTCTACGCTTGAGCAAGCCATCCCCAGGTGGTCATGTCAGAAAAGCCTGTTAGCTCAGCCTGAGGGATGATTTTTTTTCTCCAGTCATAGAATTTACTTCTGTATCCTCTCATCTCATTATTGACCTAGATTCAGACAGATGGTACTTGGACAAAACAGATGCTGTGATTCTTGTTTCTCTCTTTATCCTTAATGTGCCTACACCTCTCCCTTGGTGCATCATTGGATCAGACTGGATTAAAGAGCTGATCAGAAATTTTTCTTCCTGACATACCTTTCCTACTTAGTGATCTTAGTAGTATCTGTAAAATCATTTGAAAAAAAGTCAACAGCTACTTATGACAAAAACCCTCAGCAAGCCAGGAATAATGAGAAAATGTCTTATTCTGATAAAGTTCTATCAATCCTACAGCAAACATTATACTCAGTGATAAACTATGGAACATTTTATTCCACATAGTGCAAAAAAGACTAAAATTCCCATTCTCACCTCTTTTACCAAAATTATGCTACAGGTGAAACTAAGGGTCCCATGACTTTGATTAAAGTTAATTTTAAATCCTAACTATAGAAATCATCTCTCTCTCTCTCTTTATCTCTCTCTCTCTGTCTCTCTTTCTGTCTCTCTCTGTCTCTGTCTCTCTCTATCTCTCTCTCTCTCTCTTTCTCAGAAACCTAGCCTTTCCCCCAGAGAATCAGCAACCTTCGAGGCAGCAGAAGACAGTAGCCTAGGTGTGACTAATGGTGACATAGTCCAAACCTGTGCCAGACTAAAGAGAACCCCTTGACCTAAATTACGTTTCAGTTCCTAAGCCCTAAGGTGGAACAACCACTGGCTACTTTCCCACGAAACCAGAGAGAAGGATGCCAGAAAAGACCTCAGAGCCGTCCTCAAGACCTGAAAAATGATTTATTAACCTTACCTCATCCCTGACCAATCAGCTTCCAGCACAACCCCAAACCCCTAACTCACAGTGTCTTGTGATTTTGCCCTGTACAATCTGTAACCTACATACCATCAGGGAGTTGGGTACTTAGAAGCATAAGCTCCCTGCCTTTGAAGTGGCCAATTCAATATTAAACTATTTTTTCCTTTCTATACTACAAACTCCTGCTTGTGCACATCTTTGGGCTAGTGTACACAGGCAGGAAGACTCAAGAAAAAACATTGCGGTTCCGGTCACAGGTCCTAGCCAATACAATAAGGTCAAGGAAAGATGAAAGGAATGGCTATCATCAACAAGACAAATTATAACAAGTGCTGAAGAAGCTGTGGAGAAAAAGGAACCCTCATACACTGTTGGTGGGAATGCAGATTGGTGCAGCCGCTATGGAAGGCAGTGTGGAGGTTCCTCAAAAAATTATGAATAGAATTACCATATGACCCAGCAATCCCTCTCCTGGGTATCTACCCAAAAAATCTGAAAACATTTATCCATAAAGACATATGTGCTCCAATGTTCATTGCAGCTCTATTTATGGTGGCCAAGACAAGGAAACAACAAAGTATCCTCCGGTAAATGAATGGATAAAGAAGTTGTAGTATATATACACAATGGAATACTATTCTGCCATAAGAAAAGATGACATAGTACCATTTGCGACAAAATGGATGGATCTTGAGATTACAATGCTAAGCGAAATAAGTCAGACAGAAAAAGTAGAGAACAATATGATTTCACTGATGTGTGGTATATAAAACTGAAAACAACAAAAGAGCAAGACAAACAAATAAAGAAACAAAAACTCATAGACATAGATAATAGTTTAGTGGTTACCAGAGGGTAAGGGGGAGGAGGGTTGTAGAAAAGGGCAAATGGGGTCAGATATATGGTGATGGAAAAAGAACTGACTCTGGGTGGTGAACACACAATGCGATATATAGATGATGTATTACAGAATTGTACACCTGAAATCTATGTAACTTTACTAATAATTGTCATCCCAATAAACTTTAACTAAAAAAATAAAATAATAAATAAGATGAAAGGTATGAAATACAGAAAGGAAGAAACAAACTACCTTTAAAATTGTATACAAAAAAAATTCTTAATATACAACGAAACCACTAGAAATAATGACTTAACAAGCAAAGTCTCTGCATCCAATATCAATACATAAATCTGTATTGTGGATAAAAGGAGACTTTCGTAAATAGAGTTTTCCCGTGTTCCTAGGGTAGGAAACTCAATATTTTTAGGATTTAAGTTTTCCCAAATTTGACAGATTGTCTCAATAAAATTCAATTAAAATACCCTAAGAATATTCTGAAATTGAAAGGGTGATTCCAGAATTTGCGTGGAAATCCAAAGGACCTAGAATAGCCAACTATATATTAAAGAAGAAAATATAATACCAGATTTCCAGACCCATTATAAAGCTACAGTGATTAAGGTTGTTTGTACATTGTAGGTACAAAGACAGACAAAAAGTAAATGCAAAAGAACAAACTGTCAAGAAAAAGACCCACACACACACAATCACTTGATTTCTAATAGAGGCACTAGAGTAGACTATAGTTTTTTGGTTAGTGTTGCTGGTTTTTTTCTTTTGCTGTTGTTCTTTTTGTTAAATGTATTGAGGTGACATTGGTTAGTAAAATTATATAGGTTTCAACTGTACAATTCTATAATACATAATCTATATATTGCATTGTGCAATAAATGGTAAGGAGCTATGATTCGGAATGAAAATAAAATGAGAAATCAAAATAAAATCTTCACCCACCTAACACCAGGCAAAACTATGAATTATATGTAGACCATCGTCTATGAGTGACAGGTAAAATAATGATGCTGCTAGAAGGAAGCATAGAAGAATATCTTTAGGTCCTAAAGTTAGGCAAAATTTTACTGAACAGAACACACACATGAACACACAAAACAAACAATAGAAAAAAGATACATTAAACTACTTTACAACAAAAATTTTATATTGTATGTGTCAACAAAAAACATCTAGCCTAAGAGAAAGCTTATAAGAGTTTATTTGAACTAAACTGATGACAATTGCCGAGAAGCAAAATCTCAACAGATTGAGAAAATTCTCCGTGAAATGGTGTTTTGCAGCTTATTTTATACAAAGAATCGAAGGAGAAAGGTTACATGAAAACCATTGGTGATAGATTAAGTGGGTGGGATAAAGCAAAGCTGGGCAATCTCTGGGGTTGGATAAAAATAAGTTGGAGAGACAGGTACTTCTTTTACATAGGTGGGTGCAGGATAGTAAACAATTCACTTTTTATAGCACATGGAGATGGTAATCAGGAGAAAAGCATATGAGGAATTTTGCAGTTTCCAGTTCTGGTGGGGGGGTGGGGGAAAGGATTGCTGACATTCCAAAGATGTTAACTTAGGTGCAAAAAGACAACAGCCAGGCCCACTTAAAGGCATCGATTAACTTTATGAAGGAAGCTAAAGATGTGACTTCCCACCATGGCCCATTTAGTTATGAATTTTTGTGTTCACGCAATCCTATGTGGTTATTTTCAGTCTCTGAGCTTGTCAGGTTTAATATGTGGTCCTTTTTCCATATATATATATATATATATATATATATATATATATATATATATATACATATATATACATATATGGAGAGAGAGAGAGAGAGAGAGAGAGATCAAAAGTTACTCAACACCATTGGTCATCAGGGAAATATAAGTTTTAAGTATGGCATCACTTTAGATTTATCAATATAAATTTTTTTAAAACTCTGACAATACCAAGTATTGGAAAGGATTTACAGCTACTGGAACTTTTATTATATGGTCGGTGTAGTATACATATGTTCACCATTTCAAACTGTTTGGCAGTATTTATCAAAGCCAAGTCTATACCAACACTATGACTCAGCATTTCCATTCCTAGAAATAACCCAAGAGAAGTGAGTGCATAAGTCCACAAAAGACATGTACAAGAATGTTTACAAGAATTGTTCCAAAAAAAATCTTTATTAATAAAAGCTGAAAAATATTCTTTAATTAAATAATACATAAATTAATTGTGGTATATTCGTATAAAGGATCATTATTCTGTAGTATAAAAGAAATAAATTGTTGTCAGAGCAACATAGTTGAAGCTCAAAAATATGTTGATCAAAAGAAGCAAAATGCCAAAGAGTACATTCTGTATGACTGCATCATTGTGAAATACAAGAACAGGAAAAATTGATCAATATTGATGGAAAACAGAACAATGGAGGCTTCTGGTGGTAATGGAAGAAAGATGGAATTGACAGAAAAGGAGTATAAAGAGACTTTGGGATGCTGGGACAATATATGTCTTGATTTGGATAGTGATTACAGAGGAGTATGTTCATGTTTATTTTCACCAGCTGTGTACTTTATACACACTTAATGTGTTTAGATACAGTAATACTTTGACAAAATAAATGAATTAAATAATGAGCAGGAATTATAGAGTCAAAGTATAAGATTATATTTCCAGCTTCCCAAGCACTGGTAGTTAAGGTCTGAGCAGCTCTGATTTCTCATCTCTAGAAAAATCATTGTGGGATTAATTGCACTAGGTTATTAAGTCTCAATATTCAATGTGTAGTAAGTCTTCAAGACTTCAGTAAATTGCGATTGGCACTGTTGGTGTTTCTGCTGCTGCTGTTGTTATGATTTCATTGAATATGATTTCTTTTTTATCTAGTTCCTTGCCTTTAATAAATGCATCTTCTAGAGAAGAGATTCAAAGACCATGCTGAGGATGAATTCCTTTGTAGTATTCTCCTAGAAATTTAAGTTTTGGAATTAATTGAGGTGTAGGGGTTTTGTGTTGCCAAGAAAGAAAGCTTTTATTAGAACTAATATGAATTTAATAAAATCACAGGATGGAAAATCAATACACATAAATCTGCTGCTTTTCTCTAACTAGTAACTAATTACCAGAAGAATAATATCAGAATACAATCCTAGTTATAACTGCATCAAAAAGAATAAAATACCCAGAAATAAATTTAGCCAAGAAGAGGAAAGACTTATGTAGTGCAGTTGACACCAAAAACAATGGCAACAAAACCAAAAATAAACATGTGGGACTACATCAAACTAAGAAGCTTTTGTACAGCAAAGTAAACCACCAACAAAATGAAAAGGCAACATACTGAATTCTGGGAGAAGTATTTGAAAATCATATATCTGATAAGAGGTTAATATCCAAAATCTATGAGGAACTCATACAACTCAACAGCAAAAAGATCAAACTATCTGATTAAAAAATGAGCAGAGTGAAAAAAAATGAGCAAAGGATCTGAAAAATATATTTTTCAAAGAAGACATACAAATGGCTGACATATATATGAAAGATGCTCAATATCGCTAATTACTAGGGAAATACAAATCAAAACCACAATGAGATATCATTTCACAACTGTTAGAATGGCTATTATCAAAAAGACAAGAAATAACAAGTGATGGTCAGGATATGGAGAAAAGGGAATCTTTGAGCATTGTTGGTGGAAATGTAAATTGTTGCAGCCACTATGGGAAAAAAATAAATATTTCTTTAAAAATTAAAAATAGAACTACCATGTGATCCAGCAATTTCACTTCTGGGTACTTATCCAAAGAAAATTAAAACACTAACTTGAAAAGATATCTGCACTCCTGCTTTCAATGCAGCATTATTTACAATAGCTAAGATATGGAAACAACCTAACTGTCCACTGACAGATGAATTGATTTTTAAAAGTGATTGATACACACACACACATACACACACACATTAGAATATTATTCATCCAGTAAAAGAAATCACATCTTGCTTTTTGCAAAAACATAGACGTACCTTAAGGGCATTATGCTACGTGAAATAAGTCAGACAGAGAAAGGAAAATATGGCATGATTTCACTTATGTGTGGAATTTAAAACAAACAAACAAAAAAAAAACAAGCTAATAGAAACAGAATAGATTGGGGTTGGAGAGTAGGAGGAATGGGTGAAGTGAGTTAAAAGGTACAAACTTCCAGGTATAAAATAAGTCATTGGGGTGTAATGTATGAGGTGTGATTTAAAAATATGGTGAATGCTGTTGCCCAGTGCCATCCAAAGGAAAGGCAGGGATCTTCAAGATGGGAAGCAGTGAATTGTACCTTAGTATCAGTGTGTGACAAGTTTCAACTTGTTCAGTGCAATCAGTCGGGTGTGAGCTATGGTTGAGGGAAGGTGTATTTTAAAGTGTGCCATAAATCATGGATCACAAGCAACGCATTAACCTGAAATGGGCAAACAGTTTCATCCTCCATCATGACAACAGTCCGTGTCACATCATTTCTGGTACAACAATTTCTGTCTAATAAAAACATTACGGTGTGAGATATGATCTCACTTTATATGTGAAATCCAAAAAACTGAATAAATGAGCAAAGTAAACACAAATAGTCTCAGAGATATAGAGGAAAAGCTGATGGTTGCTAGACGGGAGGGGGGTAGGGATGAGGGAGATGGGGAAGGCATTAGACAGCATAAATTGGTAACTACAATATTGCCATGGGGATATGAAAGACAGTTTGGGGAATATGATCAATAATGTTGTAAAGATTTTGTAGTGTCAGATGGGCACATGTCTTATTAGGGAGACAACTTCATGGATGGTGTAAATGCTTGACCATTGCACTGTACACCTGAAACTGAAGCTGAATAATATTGTATGACAACTATAATTTAATATATAGATAGTCACGGGATATAGAATACAGCATAGGGAATAGAATCAATGGCATTGTAATAGATATGTATGATGTCAGACAGGCAATAGATTGGGGGAGGGGAGTTATCACTTTGTGAGGAGTGAAATGTTTTGTACACCTAAAACTAATTTAAAAAAAAAACATTATGGTGTGTCTTCATCCACTTATTTACTGGATCTGCCACTGTGCGACTTCTGGCTCTTCCCCAAAGTCGAAATGACCATGAAAGGTAAATGTTTTTAATCTATTCAGGACATTGAGGCAGCCATGACAGCGCAACTAAAGACACTCACAAAAGAGGACTTCCAGAACTGCTTCAGAAAGTGGCAAGAACAATGGGATAAGTGTGTTCAAAGTGAAAGGGAGTATTTCGAGAGGGGTTAATGACAATGTGTCTTTTATTGTAATGAATTTTTTATTTAAACGCTCACAGTATTTTTTGATCACACAATGTATATTTATGGACCTTTAATGTCTTATAAATTTTTATTTACAATATACAATCAAATTACTTGAGTATTTACAGATGATCATTCAATTGATAAAGAATAGTGAGTTCCTACCTGTTGGCCTGGGCATTTCCTCGGTTCTCTTCTTCGGGGCCTCTACACAGCACAGCTCAAAATATTGGACCTTGCTCTCCCCGTTCCAGAGATATGAGGGACAGAAAGAGTCAGAAACACACACACAGAGAAACTGAAACAGATAAAGACAGACAGGAAGGGAACTCAAGAATAAGACAGACATAACAGAGTTTTTGTAGCTAACCTTGGACCCGACAGCCCATCACCTTGGCTGGATGTGTTGTTCAGAAGCCAGACACTAACCACTGAGCAAATACACAGGGATGTTCACACAGGAGCAGGGAGCCACGTGTAGGCTCCCAGCACGTGGACCCACATCTTGAGGCGCTTGGTCTCATTCTCAGTTGAACAGGAGACGCAAGGGAGGTTTGAGGCCCATGGATGACAATATCTGAATCTCCTCTCATTTCAGCCCCTACAGGTGCAACCCCTGAAAAGGAGGCCGAGGTGGCCAGTGACTTCCCCAAAATCACACGGCTGGAACCCAAGTCTGTTTTGAGTGGGGATCCACGCTATGTCCCACCCATCCTCGGAATTCTTCCACCTCAAAGTTTGTGCATCAGACACATGTGATGCCAGCCCATAGGTGTTGTAGGTATTATCTCCTACACCTGATGATGGCCCTAGGAAGTGATATCTGGCATCATCCCCACTGTGCCGGTCGGGACACAGGGGAGGACCTAGGGGGCACCAAGCCTCTTAGGACACAGAACTGGGAAGAAAAGAGGTCTGAACACAGCTCTCTCCTCAGAGCTGGGAAGCTGGTCCATTCCCAGGGAAATGTGGGGAGGGCTGTGTTGGATATCCGTGTACAGGTAGGAGATGACATGGGCGAGGAGGGTGAGCAGTCAACAGCCCAGAAGGTGTCTTGCATGGCTCTGATTGGAGAAAAGGGCCCAGTAATGGAATCTTGAAGTGCCCTCACTTCTTTAATGACAGACCCCAATTTACATTAGAACTCTGGTAACCAGGCACCCACATTCTAGAGACAGTCCCCTATCCAGCTCACTTGACTAGAGACGGTCAAGAGAGCAGGATGTTTTCTTGCTGTATCCCAAATTTCCAAGGCTCAGCTGAGGAAAGCTCCAAATGAGTATCTTTTATGTTCCTATAGACAATGTCACAACTTTCACCTGCGACGCCTCTGGCCATTTGGCAGGAGGCACCCTCAGGTAACCCAGAACAGTGCAGGACAGGTCAATCCAGGCCAATTCCCAGCTGTGAATTCACACCCCTTGTGTGTGTGTGTGTGTCTGTGTGTCTGTGTGTGTGTGTATGTGTGTTGGAGGTGATGAGGGAAGCTTGGGATGGGGGGAGGGGAGCATATTGTGCAGTATCCCATTGCTTAGGTCTCAGAAGCCTGGCAGGTCTGTCATGTCCATCCCCCAGGTCATGGCTGGAAGGATGGGAAGGTGAGTGCTGGGGACCAAGCTCCTCTACCCACTTGTGAATTCTGAGCCCTCCAGGTGTCATGTCGTTCCTTCCCTAGCTAGAGGTTTGCAGTTGCCCTCTGTGCCTGACCTGGGGTGCACAATCTTTAGTGGGCATCGCCCCCAGAGGTAATGCCCAGGCAGACCCCTGATGCCTCGTGGCCTGGGCTGGGCTCTCTCTTTGTAGAGCTCCAGCCAGAGATCATGGAGGAGCTGGCTGACGGGTTCTCTTACGCCATCTTCGGGTACAAAGTACAGGTGTGCCAGGCCACCAACATCAAGGACTGAGGTGAGAGCTGGCCAGAGGGATCTCCACACCCAGAACATGGAGATGACTGGGGCAAAACTAGAACCCAGATTCAAATCTGGAGCCTTCCCTTTGCCCTTCCAGGGCTTTTCCACATGAGCGTTTCACAGGCTCACCCCAAAGGAATCCGGACCTCAACTCCTCCCCACCAGCTTCCTGGTAGGGTAGAAATACACCGGGTCAGGAGCTATGGCCTTATTCATCTCTTAATATCCTGAAAAAGTGGTCATTTTTGTCAATAATTCAGCCTTTTAGTGATGTTGGACCTTGATGTGATTTGATTCTGTTATCATTTCTGCAGTGCTGCAGGATACCTACCTGTTCAGTGGGTCCTAACAGACTGCATTAGTTTGCCAGGGCTGCCATGACATAGAAGCACAGATTGGGTAGACGGCCCCCGATGCCTACTGGCCCAGGACGGGGCTCTGTCTTCTCAGAGCTCTAACCAGGACATCCTTGAGGAACTCATCAATGGGCCCAGCTGCTCCATCTACTGGGTCAAGGTTGCACCAGGTCCCCCACACTGTCCAGTGCTGGCCTGAGGTAACAGCTGGCCCAGACAGGACTCCTCAAGCAGGGCCCTGACATGACCAGAGAGGACTCTGAACACAGACTCAAATCGGGGGATGCCCCTTGGGAACCCAGGGCGTTTCCATAGGAGCCTTTCACAGGCCAATTCCCACAGGAATCTAGACCTCCACTCCTCCCCACCAGTTTTTTTGTAGGGTAGAAATACACTCTTCACACATTTGTTGAAATAGTAGAGAAAAACATTTATGTTGTCTTTGCATTTTGTTCTTCTTTTTATTGTTTACCTACCTACCCCACATATCCCATGGAATAGTCAGCTAAACTGTCATTGCAGACCTTCTCCAAGCCTTACACATCATCACACTGGATTGGGTGGTTTGCACAAAAAATGAGGAGGGATTGAGGTATTGTATACAGTTCTCTGCAACTTGTCATCTCACAGAGCACAGCAAGCCATGGTAGGCCAGCCAAGTCAGGAGCTGAGGCCTTATTCATCTCCTTAATATCCCATAAAGGAGGTCATTTTTCTCAGTGATTCAGCTTTTCAGTGCTGTCGGACTTTGATATGATTCAACTCTATGGCCATTTCAGCAGTGCTGCTGAGTACCTGTTCAGTGTGTCCCAACAGACTGTATTAATTTCTAGGGCTGCTATAACATAGGAGCACAGATTGGGTGGAAGGCCCCCGATGCCTACTGGGCTGGTGCCAGGCTCTGTCTTTGCAGAGCTTCACCGAGGACATTGTCCAAGAGCTGATCAAAGGGTTCAACTACTCCACCTCCCTAGGCCAGGAGAAGGTGTACCAGGTCACCTACACCATCCAGTGCTGGACTGAGGTGAGATGACCAGGGAGGGCCCAGAACCCAGACTCAAAGCTGGAGACTCCCTTGGTGCCCTCCCAGGACTTTCCCACTACCGTGTCCCACAGTCCCATACACAAAGGAATCTGAACCTCCACATCTCCCACCAGGTACAAAGGTGGGTTAAAGACACTCCTCACATATTTGTAGGAATATAAGAGAAAACAATACATGTTATTTCACTTCACAGTAGACCATGAGCACATTGCATTTGGCTGATTTTTCTCTTTGAACTACCTGCCTCATGTACCCTGTGGAGTAGTCAGCTCCACTGTCCTTGCAGACTTTCTCCAAACCTTACATATCATCATGTATTACCTTGGTTTATACACAGAAAGGGAGAGAAAGGGGTTAAGTCATTCTCTGTTTCTCTGCTACTTCTCATCTCACGGAACACATCATAGGGACCTGCCAGGTCGCGAGTTTTGCCTTCCCTTGTGCTCATAATATCCCATAAGGGAGGCCCTTTGCCACAGCCATGCAGCCTTTCAGTGCCGTTGGACCTTGACATAATTCAATTCAGGTGCCATTTCAGCAGTGCTTCCGGGAACACTTAAGTGTGTCCTATTGCCCTATGTTAGTTTGCTTGGACTGCCATTGCACAGGACCACATTGGGTGGTGTAAACAGCAGACATTTATTTTCTCACAATCCCAGACTCTAGAAGTTAGAGATGAGGGAGTTGGCAGGGCTGGTTTCTCCTGAGGGGTCGCTCTCCTCGACTTGTAGATGGCCATCTTCTATCTCTGTGTCACATGGACTTGTCTCTGTGCTTTCATGTGTCCTTCCCTCCTCTTCTAAGGACACCAGTCATATTGGATTAGAACCAACTCCAATGAACTCACTTAACCTTAATTACTTCCTGAAAGACCAAAAGTCCAAATACAGGCATGTTCTGAAGTTGTAGTCATGGAATTTGGGTGACACAATTCAGCCCACAATATATACTAATCCTCAGCTGGAGATGGACACCCAGGGATGGGACTGGTGGTGGAAGGACACGCCTGTGTAAAATTTTACCAGATGGAGCCATATTCAAAATCAAAAGGGCTGTAACCGCAGTTTCTGATGATGGCTGCTTGCTTACATCCGGGATGGCCCCAGGATTTCTCATGTTTTAAGTTTTGACCAATCTGATGTCAGGCTGTCCAAGGTAATCACAGTGTTCCTTGATCTGCAATTGCCTCATGAGCACTCTGACTCACCTATCGGCTTTTCACCAGACACATGGATTTGTTCTCTCCCAAATTGTCTGCTCAGATTCCTGCCTGGTGGTCAGCATTCTCTAGTCTTGAATCTCCAGGCATTTGCCATTTTGCTGAATCAGGGATCTCCATAATGAGGGTCTCAAAACTCTTGAATATGAAAGAAAAATAATTGTCTTTTTTGAAGTCAAGTGTTTTCATAGGCTGTGTCCATCCTGTGCACTGTCTCCAAACTGGGGAGGGACCAGCTTCCCCTCGCTTCATGTCAGGAGCAGGTAAGTCTCAGGTAGCAAAGAGGGAATATTGTGGAGGGAATGTGGCGCAGTTCTAGCTTTGGACAGTTCTCAGGTCTGACCTGGATGACCCTGAGCATCCAGTTCACATCCCTAAGCCTCTGTGTTCACATCTCTATAACAGGGATGTTTCTTGAGGACTCACAAGGAAAATGCTTTTACTACAGACTGTTAATACATGGAGGTCTGGTGTTCATTAGCTGAAAATATGCCTGGAAGTAGTAACTGTATAAACACCCCCACACACACCGAGCATAAATGGTACTTTAAGAACCCAGAACCACGTCCAGCATGGGCATACCTGCCCCTTCTCTTGTACACATCCCTGAGGGGCTGGCCGTTCCTGGGGGAGCGCCAGACCTCAGTCCTCCCGGTGATTCATGGTGATGCCTCTAAGTGGACATCCCTCCTTGTCCCACCCAGAGTGAAGCTGAGTTAACTGTGAACCTCAGTGACACCTGTAGGAAGCGGGCCCTCCAGGAAGGGACACTGGAGGAGGGGGTGGAGTCCATGGTACAAGCCCTCCTAGGTGGAAACATCTCCTATATCTCCACCTTCATGTTCATCCACCCGGCCTTCTCCAGAGCACAAGAGGCCGTGGACCAGCCGCTTGCTAGGTGAGCACCCGCCCTGTCGTCAGCACAGTGGTGTCTCTGCCCAAGCTGGCTGCGCGTCTTGAAAGTGTCATCACATTTCTCTGAGCCTCAGTTTGCTCTCTGAAAGGTGCGGTAGTAGAGGAGAAACATTATAGCGTGCTTGTAGGGACGACTGTAGGGACAAGCCCTGGCAGGTGCATACCTGCCCATCGCTGCAGAAAGGGCGGCCGGACATGCTGTGCTTGTTCTTGGCGAGGACTCCTTCCCTCCCACCCCCACCCCACATGAAAAGTTGCCTGCCTCACCCATCAGTGGTCTGTGGCAATTCTCAGTTTAGAAACATACGTGGAAAACAATCTGTCAAGGACTTTGAGATGCTGCCTAGCTGGTCCTTGCCCTCGGTTTAGCCCGATTAGAGATCTCTGGGGACAGCTGGGGGCCTCAGGCCCAGTGGGGTGGCTCTGGGTGGAGTTCATTTATTCAGCAATGTATATTAACCACCTACTATAAGCAGGCACTTTTGGACACACTTAGCATAACTCAGTGAATCAAGCAGACACAGTCCCTCGGCCTCAGTTCTAGTCAGTGAGTCAGACAGTCACACTAGACACCATTCACAGGTCCTGTCCACCATCCATCAGACATGATGCCATCGAAGACTTCACTACATCTGGAAGCATATTCCCATTAAATGACCAGGGTGACACACCACTGAACCAAGTAAAAAAGTGAGTGGTCTTTGGGCCCAGAAGGAAGGCATCCTGTGTCTATAGAATGGAGGTTGTTGAGGGGGGAGGGCCAGGAACAACCCTAATCTTACACATCTTCTGGATGCCATGGGAGGGCTGAGGAATGGTGGCTTCCACTGCAGGAGGACAAGAGTCAAAGGGAGCTGTGGAAGCATCCCAGGCCCCCTGGGACCAGAGTGGAGACCAGGATGACGTGTCCCAAGCCGACCACGCTCCCATCCCACTCTGCCCTTCTCCACACCCATGTCTCTGGCCACCATCACCAGGCTCAGAACCGGAGGTGTGGTGAGCAGCCTGCTGACCAGCCTGTCCCAGTCCTCAGCCCAGATGCCCAGGTGCACGGAGGGTTGGGTGGTCAGTGACCGGGACCTGCGGGAGAAACACCGTTGGGAAGAAGAGGCTCCCGCAGAACCCTCAGGATCACCAGGCCTCATACGGCCAGGACAGCCCCACAGGGTCGGGTAGGAAGGGGCTGTCCCCTGCATGTGCGCTGGCTGCATAGAGGGGCTCAGTTCCAAATGAGGGGCCCACGGGAGGGCAGTGTGGAAGGGAGACCGGGACTGTGACACTCTCTGTCTGCTGCTCGACTTCCTCCCCCCAGGGCCATCGCTTCAACGGTGGGGACCTGGCCAGACCGGGTGCAGTACTGTGGCCAGCCCCTCCTTCTGTCCTGGTCCAAGCTGAAGCGGGCCTTTGTGAGGGTCAATGCTCCTGCCTCACACCTGGTGGGCCACGTCCACCTCCTTTGGGTCGAGCTGGAGCATGTGGAGCCCACCGAGGCAGAGCTGGAAGGTGAGGGGACTGCAGGCTGGGAAGATCACCTGGGGAGGGGAGGTTCTTAGGCCGGACTGCCCTTCCAGGCAGTGGCAGCTTTCCTGTCTTTAGAAAGGCAGCAAACGTCAGGTATGTGCATAAACCTTTCTCTTTTTCCTGCTCCACAACCACCTCCAGAGATCCAGAACACTCCAGAGCCAGAGGAAGGGCTAGAGCTTGGTCCAGCTATGCTAGTGCTGGAGCCAGTGGTCATATCCCCTCCAGAGCTGGAGCAGCAGCAATATCACCTTCAGCACCAGGGCCAGCTCTTGAGCTGGCTCCATCTTGGAGCAGCTGCTGAGATGTAAATTCCAACAACAACACAACCCATTCCATCGCCAGAACCGGACTGTGACCACCAAAAAGCAGACAACGGAGAAGCATGACATCCTGAACTTCCCTGCACAACTGATGGCAGAGCAACTGACACTAATGTATGTGGTGAGCATTGAGGCTCTCAGCGTCCAGTGAGACAGGCCTTCCCTCCACCATCAGCTGCCCCAACCAGCTTTTCTGTGATCTGGACACCTATGGGCTGGATCCAAGTCCCAGCTCCACCACACACCACCTGTGTGACGTGCGTCACTTAACTCCCAAGCCTTCGCTGTCCACCTGCCGACAACAGAGGTGAACACTAACAGGACCGGAAGCCCAGAATGGCTGTGCCAATTCCATGAGCTAGAGCAGACAGGAAGCTGGGGGAGGCCTGTCCTCTTCGGTGGGGGAGGGAAGCTCACTGTGTGCAGCCAGGTCCGTGGGTCACCTATCCATCTGCCTGTTAGGCTCAGCAGTGCCATCACTGATTAGGCACTGGAAGTGTACTTAACCACAAGGCAGAGAAATAAACAAAGCCCAGGGTGTAGCTTCCACAAGGGAATGGCCACTGAAAGGGGAGTCAGACCAGAAGAGTGAGCAGCTGCTAGAGGATGCCCGTCTCCCTTCCCCACCAGTCCTGGGTCCTGGGTCATCTGGTGCTGGGTGCTCTCTGTGGGCAGAAGAGGAGGCACAGGGACTCACACAAGGCTCAGGGCACATCCCCAGCTTCCTGAATGCCAGCTCTGACCAGTCACCACTGCCTGGGACTGGGGAGAACTGTGGACACAAATCTGGGATGTGACAGGGCTGGGTGACACAACCCTTTCTCCCCAGGAGCTGTTCAGGATGGTTGTGCCCCACAAGTGCCTGGGCTCTGTCTGGTCTCAGAGGACAAAGCCTGGCAATGAGCACCTGGCCCCCACTGTCCATGCACCATCACACAGTTCAACAGAGTGGCCAACTTTGTGATTACTACCTGCCTTGGGGACTCAAGCATGATGGCTCTAGACAGGGCCAGGGTGGTAGAGTACTGGATAAAAATCGCCAGGTTATGTTATGGGAGGCCCAGTGGAATCCCTATTCAGAGGCTTGAAAAATGCCTCTCCTCCTTCATCAGCTCTCAGGATTCAAGTCTGAGGTCTAAGGCCTTGCACAGTGTCTAGGCCCTTCCTGCCAGGGGCATGCTGACCTTGACTCTCAGGTCCCCCCCAGATGGGAGAGATGGGAGGCTCACTTTCTACCTGACTCCATCTTTGAATTGAGCTAAATTCTTCCTATCTGTGGATATTGATTTTGAGGTCCTAAATGTGCCCTTCCTGAGCATCTGTCACACCCAGGAGGGATACGTAAATTAAGGGGGACTGAAGCTAGAGCTCCAGCTCCCACCTCACAGCTCATCTCTTCCCTTCCACAGGAGTGTCAAATCCTCAAGAACTATTCCTCACTGCACACGCTACTCTGGGCTCTGCACAGCGTGTCAATCAACCATCTCAAGAAGACATGGGGGAAAGTGTCCAGGTGGGTAGTCCTCTCCCCATAGAATAACCAGGGTGGTGAAGGATTTCACCTATGTCTTCCATGGCTTCTTAGCAGCTGGAACTTCCAGGGAGGCAAACAACCCTGGGCACAGGAAATGGGCTGGTGGACGAGGTCTCTAAGCCTCCCTGGGACTTCCGGCCACAAGTTCTGCTGCAGGAATCAGTTTCCTGAAACATCAGATCCTGGGTTGGGCCAGATTGGAGATTTTCAAATGTTAATAGCAACAGAACCCTATGCCCAGTTGAAACCAAACCTGGTGAAAACAGCTGCTCAGTAGTAATGGAAATAAAGGCCCAGGCGACCAACATGGGAGTTCCCACCCAGTTCCTTCCAGCTCAGAGGAACCCAGTGAAAACACTCATCCAGGCAGTTTGAAAAATTAGATTTTCAAAAGGCATTTGCCCTTAGCCCCATCCTGCATTATTCCTAAACATGTCTTTTCCTTTTTCCTCTCTTCTCAGGAGGAGCTCAGGCACATTTCAAAAACTGTGCAGCCAAGACAAATCCTGAGCTGAGAACAGCTCATCAAGGTAGAGTGGAGGCTGGACGTCGGGAAGGAAAGCGGGGTGACAGGGAAGGGAGCCTGGGCACGATGTGGGTTTGATAGTTGGTCATTTCAAGTTTCCCTGAAAGGTTTCACTCTATCTGTCCTGATTTACAGGGAGAGGAATCTGTTTGGTCCACAGAGAGCAGCTTGAGGAGCAGAAGCCCCGGTCATGGCATAAAGTAGCTGTGGCTAGGTTATTGCAGGAGCTGATGCTGAGCTGACAGATTGGTGGCTCACTAGCTTCCATGCTGGGCCATCCTGCTGGTACTTAGCTCCTTCCAGGCTGTTGGCTGAATGGCGTGGGTGAGGTGCCTTTCTTCCTCAAATGAACCCAAACTGTCCTTGGGAAGCCAGACCCCACTGTTCCTTCTGACTTCAGCACATCTTCAAGTGGAGGGCACCCTGCCTGCTGCAGGGACGGGCACTGCAGGGAATTCCCATGCGCCAGGTGAACAACAGTCCTGCTCGGCATCAGGTCCCAATTGCTGGACCAGAGACAGACACATGTGCACTCTCTGACTATCTACTGTGCCCCGATTGCACCCCTGCCAATCAGTCAAGTTAGGATTTGCACCTGGTGCCCAGTGGGCCATAACACAAGCCCTGGGTGCCTTACGAGAAGTGTCTGGGGAACTGATGGGTTCTTAGTGGATCCTTCCTGAACAGACCTCAGAAGCTTCACATAAACAAGGAAACCAAGTGCCCTATCACCCCCTCCTCTGCCAGTCAGATGGGCCTCCTTGGGGTCCCATTCCTGAGTGGATGAACATGGAGTGCTGTGCAGGGGAATATCCGGAAACATTCCTTGGGGAAGTGAAGGCCTGGCATGGCTTCGGGTCCAGCCTTGTGGACAGAGACTCCAGTGGGGTGGGGCAGCTGGGACAGAGTCTCTAAATGGGAGGGGCAAGCGGCCTATTGTCCTTGGGCCCCGGAGCCAGCCCCATGTGGGCTGCTGTTTCCTCATGTGGGATGTGAAGGGATGACCATCCTGTGCTGTTGGCCTCACAGGGGGGTCATGGGGTTCAGGGAGAAAAGCACTGTGCACAGCTTTCTGCCCTGATCCACCTGGACATGTGAGGGCGAAAACAATGTTATAGTGACATGACACCCAGTCCTCTGGAAAACCTGGAGTTCTCACACTTTCCAGAGGAGGAAACTGGGCTCAGGGAGGTTAGGCCCCAGGCTCACGGTCACACAAGTGATGATTGGAGCTGGGATTGTTCTAGAATCAGAGCATGCTGGAGGTCAGGGTAGCACAGGTACAGCTGACAGGGTCAGACGTCCAGGGTCTGAGGTCAGAGGTCTGGGGAAATGGGGTGAGGGAAGTATGGCCTCATTCATCCTGTCCTTGACCCTGGCAGAAGCAGTCTTCTCTGTTTGCCACTCTGATGAGGAGCCAGCGGGAAGCTCAGAAGAGGTTGCAGAAAAAGCTGAGTGAGCCTGTCTGGTGGGCGCTCCAGGGTCAGAGGAGAGGGGCTCTGCTTTCCTAGCTGGAGGCCCCCAGTCAAGAAAGGGGACCCTCCTCCTCCAGCCCTGTCTTCTGTTGCCACAGAGCCTAAAATCCTCCATTAGAGGTGACCAGGAAAAGGGACTGGAGGAGCGGGATGCAAATGGGTATGGGTAGGGCTGGGCCCAGGACCACAGACCCTGCCATTGGCCATAAGCAGGCCCTGAGCTATGAACAGGGGGAGTCTGGTGCGCTTGGTGAGGGAAGGCTGTAAGGGTCCTGGGTTGCTCCACGTGGGAACCCACAGGTGGGCCAGGAGGCGAGGGCAAGACACTTCCAAAGGAGGGTCTGTCTGGGCACCTGAGCACAGGGGCTCATCCCACCCTCACTCTGGTGGCACAGTGTGTCTACTTCCTTGGCACATTTCTTATGCACCTGGAGATGCTGGATATTGCAGTGGAGGATTATCTGAAGGTGTATCTGAAGATGAGTGACCTGAGACATGGACTGGGGTTGCCAGGATTCACATTTGGGAAGAGAGAGCCCCCATACTGAGCCCTCAGCTCTCAGCACTTGAAAATCCTCTGACATAAGAGTGTCACAGCCGTCCCTGGGAGGTGGGACATTCATGCCCATCTTAGGGATGCACGCCCCCCTTCTCTGGAGCCCAGAGCCTGGCCTAAGTCCAAATCCTGTCATCTATCTGTGTCCCAGCCTCTCCTGGGTCCTGGCCCTAGTGTGACACAAGAAGGGGTGGGCACAAGGGGCTACATGGTTAAGCAGTTCTTTCTCATGGACTTTGGCTGTCTGCCTTCCAGGAGAATGCGATCAATCTTGAAAAAAAAAAAAAAAAAAGGTGAACAGCTGTGGCACTATCTGTAGAACAGGGGAGGGGAGTAGAAATCACAGATGCTCCTGGGCTCCATCCGCTGCATGTTACATTTCATGGGAGACTTTGATAACAGAGAGGTAGGAGACCCCTTCATTTGGTGGCTGGGGGAAATGAGATGGCATCAAAGCTAACTTTCTAGAGGAGGCACTGTTGATGCCCATCTCTGAGCAGAGGTAGGGCCGGGAATGAATTAGGGGGAGGGAAGGTTCCCACGTGTGCAAAGACCCAGGACAAGTCCCCTCCCCCACTTCTCACCCACCAAACACACTCCAGCTCCCCAACCCAGGCCTTGTGGGCATTCTGTCCTTCCCTCTGGCCCCTAGAACACAATCATAGTAGAGATCATGCCGCTGCAGGAAGCTGCCCAGAAGTACAAACTGGAGCCTGAGAAGGAATTTGGGGCCTGGTTCAAGGACATGGAGTGGCTCAGTGAGAATGAGAGGTGAGGCCAGCAGGAGTTGGCCAAGGGCAGGGACACATTGTCCCTGCTGACCAGTCCAGATAACCTGTGTCCATGGCTCCCCAGTCAGCTCCAGACCTTGTGGCAAGACAACTCCTGGGGCACCTGACACTAGCAGGGAAACCTGACGTGTGGCTCCTGGGAGCTCACAGGTACCACTTTGTCCTGTAGTTACATCCTGTCCTGCCAGCCGGAGCCCTGGTCCTGGTTGGCCAGCAGACCACTCAAGGCCAAGAACATCAGACATAAATGAGTTTCCGGGGGGGCAGTGCAACCTCACCACCACCATGGGGACACAGCTAGATCCTCAGGGGCATTGGGCCAGCTCTTTCTCCCCTAGATAATGAAAAATATTGTGAGGCTTTTCCTGGTGTTCCCTGAAAGTCAGGAGGGAGGGTGCCCCTACCTCCTTCACATCCTTTTCCTAACGCAAATTTGTCTACTGGGAGGGGCAATTTTTTTTGTTATAAAATAGTGTAGATCCTGAGAAAGTTAAGTCCCTACAGAAAAGAGCCCATGGTGGCTAACTAAGCTAAAAATTGCAACGCAGACCTTAGCAGCTTCTTCTGAACAAGTGCCTCTCACGCAAATCACACCTCAGGGCGAAGCTACACTGACTTGCCGGCCATCTGAGCCAGTCCCCTATGAACGACTTTCTGCAATAGTATTTCAACCAATCAAACGAGGCTTTCCCCATCCAATCAGAGCTGCACAGCTATATTTCCTCCATCAGCATCTTCACCAACCAATCATTGAGGCACTATTCTGACCAATCAGGACAGTGCTCCTTGGACCAATCAAACAGCGAAGATTTGGAGGCCCCATTTGCAGAAGTCCCAGAGGTGGGGAGTTTTGTCTATGTAAGTCAGTTCCCCTCTGACTCGGAGAGTGTACTCGCCCTGTCCACCTTAGACCGAAGACTGTTTCCCTGGCTGGAGCCGAATTATCAAAAACAAAACACCAAAGATGTCTTGTGGAGCAGAGTGGAGCAGACCAGCACAGGGCAGAGTGGAGCAGACCTGATCAGACCTGAGCAGGTGGCCCCAGGGCCACCTCACAGCCATGCTGTGCTGTTTCATAATTGAGCTGTAACACTAGGGAGCTGTTCCATAGCCGTGCTGCTTTCACAGCCAAGCTCAGTCACAATGAGCAGTTTGCACTGAATAAAGTTCTGTTCTTCACTACAACCCTAACAAGGGATTTTTTTTGTTGGCACTGAATTGGCACCAATTACCATCAGTTGACAGTCCCTAGTGCCCAATATGCAGCTGTCAAGAACCTATCTATTGACCCCGTCCTGAAGCCAACACATCTGATGCCTGCACAAGTCCCTTGTGCTTGAGTTATCTTCCCAGAGGCACCTGAAGGTCTCAGGTAAGTCCTCTCAGATCCAAGATCACCCACGCTTGCATTTGAGGTCTGGGACTTTATGCAGTTTAGGTAGGGTATTCTCATCCTATAACCTCGGTTCACACATTTGGACCCAGAGGGTCCCTCCATACGATTGAAGTTTGTGCCTAAGAGCGGTATCCTTCAGTTGCCTTTGGCACCAAGGAGGGTACCCACCAGGGATGGCTTTCCTCAGTCGCATCTGGTCCTTAGGGAAGGCGTCCTCCAGGTTGGGACTAGGCCTTGTCCATAAGGTTTGTGAGGACACTTTTGTAGTCGAAAGGATGCTTTCACAAGGAGGAGAGCAAACTGGGCAACCCATGCTCTCTAAATACTCACATGCAAGCAGCCGCTTTCTGGGACTTGGTTTGATTACATTTACCAACATTTTGATCCAGAGGATTGCAATTGGCTAGGGCTGCTGGACAAAATCACACGAGATGATCTCAAGCTTTTTGGCCAAGATGGGTTCTTTTGAAAACCCAAAGCTTGTTTATTTAAGCGTGCTCTATTAGAACAATGGGAAGCTCTTTGTTTTAAAACAGGTACCTTCAGAACTCTAAATAAAATCAAGGGACTGCTATTGCCTAACTTAGAAAAAATAAATCTAAAATATAGTAAATGCCCTGATACATTAAAAGGAAAACTGGCACTTGTGAAATTGGGACAAAAGGGGGGTCATTGGAAAACTTTTCTTCTGACCCTGCACTTGGGACTCTACAGACGGGTTTACTGAAAAGCTCTGGGAAGACCCCTCACTTACCAGCACCCCCTGGCGTATCACACCTGCCCACCCTTCTGCACCTTTCCATCTGCTGCTCAGACTTCACTGCTGGAGCCATTTGTCAGTGTCTCCCCATCCCCAGGAAAAGCTGTCCTTTTTAAATCTCAGGCCTTTTAGGGCCACTCTCTTTACTTTCTGAGCTTTCAAACTTTATTATGCACAATGGCTTTCCAATTTGTTCTGTTTGTGTTTGTTGATAAGCCCACCTAAGGAGAAACTTTAAAGGAGAGAATCTCTAATCTCTCAAAGACAATGGAATGCATTCAGTCATTTTCAAAAAACTCTTTAAAGGAATTCTTACAGTATGCAAAAATTTTGGCCATCTGAGGAAAACCACAGTTTACTCCATCTGCCAGAAAACATATCTGGATCCATAACTTTTATTTTGGGTTTTGTATTATTGTGCTGTCTGTGTGTTTATGTGTGTCTGTGTGTGTCTGTGAGAGACATGGTGTATTTCTGTCTCTACAAATTGTTGTGGAAATTGATTTATAAATTCAAATTTAGATTGTAAAAGAAATTTATTTAATGGACTGAAAACAAAGGAGAACTCATACAAATAACAGAAATAACAGAAACTCATGTGACTGCTTTTAAAGTGCACACGATTTAGGATTCACTTTTAGTAAACAAAAAGGATGTTGGTTTAATTCAAGACATGCAATTGTCCACTGCTTTCTAGCATTGGAGCTGGCAGACCAGATGGGAAACCAGGGTAATAATTTTGGCATCCTTATTGTATCATTTTATAAGGTAAGAAGGGAACAAGCTACCTCAGATTAAGACCCAGACACTTGTGAGAAAGCCTGACTAGGATGCTATGGTGCTTCATAATGGTTGCATACACAAAATGTGTGTTTGGTACAAGAAGGTCTGAGGAATGGAAATACATTTTTATGAAAAGAAAGTAATTTTGACCTCAAGTAAATTATCATTCTAGAATAAGACAGGAAAAAATTAGGAAAAAGGCTAAAACGTTTATGAAAGTTGCAAAAAGTTTGTGTATGTTGCAGAAGGTTCATGCAAAAGGACTCTTGAAAAAGAAATCTTACGTATGCTCAAACTAACTAAGATTGAAGCAGGTTTATTTACTTAAGTTAATTTCAAAAGTATGCTGATACAGATTTGGAATTTGGGCTTCTCTGTTAAAAGACCAAAAGTTTTGGGTGGCCGGATGGCTCAGTTGGTTAGAGCATGAGCTCTTAGCAACAGGGTTGCCGGTTCAATTCCCACATGGGCCAGTAAGCTGCACCCTCCACAACTAGATTGAAAATAACAGCTTGAGCTTGGAGCTGATGGGCCCTGGGGAAACACACTGTTCCCCAACATTCCCCAATTAAAAAAAAAAAGAACAAAAGTTTTTCTGTACTATTGGTACAGCTCTTCATAGGAAGTTATAAAGGAAAAGTCAAGATTTTATGTGCTCTGCACCATCCGGTCTTTGATTGCTTAGGGAAACCAAACCTTACTATGTAAAAACTAAATTATGCTTCTAACCATTTAACTTTCTATAATTGCTTGTGATGTGTTTAAGTAGACAAGTAAATGGATAACTGAAATAATGGAATCTTTACAAAAGGGGGAAATGAAACTAATGAGGCCTAATGAAGCTAATGTGGCCTGTTTGATATTTGGAAAGTGGATTTTAATCCAATTGCCCCCTCAAGGATAAAAATGTATTCATAATGGTCTATATGTATCCTCATTAGATAGAAACTATCCCACGTCAAAGGGCTACACTGCAGCAGTTACTAAAATACTTCTAGAAAGGGTTCTTCCTGCTTGGGAAATCCCCCAGTGAGTCCCACAGGGATCGGGGAGCCCATTTTACTAGACAAATCCGATACCAGGTCTGTAAAACTTGGCAGACATTGCAGCATTTCCATTGCACTTATCGTCCCCAGTCCTCTAGTTTTATAGAACAAACTGACAAGGTAGATAAAATTCATCTGGTAGAACTTGTGGAATCGCTTCATCTGCCTTGGACTAAAGCCCTTCCCTTGGTATTGCTTCACGTAAGATCTGTTCCCGTTGGTATACATCCATTGTTCCCATCTAAAATTGTTACCGGAAGACCTATGAGACTAGACCAGAGAATATACAAGCTTGCCTTATTAAGGAGACTTTTTAACTTATTGTAAAGAACTTATAAAGATCCTTGAAGTTAATGCAAGCTCATGGAACAATCTTCCCAGAGCCCACTCTCCAAGACAAACACCGAACACCAGGGCCTGCGGCCTGCAGATACTGTGTGTTCACAAAGGACATCTCCAGGAGGACTCCCTCCAGCCTGGAAGCATTGCTATCCAATGCCTGAGTTGCAGCATTCAAAAGTAGTGATACATGATTTTATGTTTTTCATTTCAAAAGTCTCCCATACTGGTGCCTCATTTACCTGATTGAACACCACAGCCTATCGGAGGCCTCAAATTAAAGGTATCCAGAGCAGCGAAGCGCTCAGACAAAAAGCAGACAGCACTTGAAGCAGATGGCTCTTCCCAGAATCTGGGACTGGGCCAACGAAGTCAACTCCTGCTACACAGACTCCTTTTGTTGACCTCAGAGTTGTCACATTTCTGGGTATGTTATGATCTTAATTCTCTGCAACATGCCAGTCACCTTCCCTATGTTTAAGGTTGTGTGTTCCAGTTACTCCACATGGTTAACCCTCCACTATACAGTACTTCCCAATTTCTGTTGTTTTAACCCTTGTAAATGGGAAACCTCGGCACAGAAGTATTATGACACAAAGCTTTCAACCCTTAGCGTCCTCGTGGGAGGTATCTGAATGCTGGATTGCCATTGGATACTTGCCTCTACCTCTGGTAAGACTGATGATCCCAGTCATTTCTGTCAGCAATTTCTCAACTGTCCCTAACTTTACTACTGACTTCGCCGAACCTCTTCCTTCTGAAACTTATCAGGTTAAATTGCAGAGAGGAGTTCTGCCTTTCCCTTGTGCCTACCTAAACCCATCCTGTGCATCAGCCACTCTCTCCCCAGGTGGGACCCAACCATCTCTCACAGATGAATTAGTAAATGCTTTAAATCTGGTTGTACCTATTTCAACCCTCCCTTCGTAAAACCACTGTTGAGTCAAAACAGCCCACACCCCCACTATCAAGAACCTAAATGGTCACCCCACAATGCTCAAGCATACCAGGAAGGACTTCTAAAGGGAGGTTCAAATGAGACTGAGCCCTGGTTGGAAAATGTTCTTTCCTCCTTTCCAGTTCACAAGTCCATAAATAAATAAGCTCTTGCTAGCACGCTTTGTGCCCCCACAGGTTTTACTTTTGTCTGTGGCATATGAAAATCAGCCTTGGGTATTTGATTATCTAGATAGCTGCAGGCTTTCTTGGCAACACATTTTGGGCCACTCTTTTACTATCCTCAAAATGATAACAGCCGCCCCTCTGAGTTCCCAGCAGAGGTGACAAAGGGCCTTATCAGTAGTCGATTAGTACCCTGACGAGGGTCCCTCTGTTTATGAAGATAAGGTTTTTTCATTAAAGTTTATTGGGGTAACAATTGTTAGTAAAGTTACATAGATTTCAGGTGTATAGTTCTGTAATACATCATCTCTGTCTCATATTGCGTGTTCACCACCCAGAATCAGTTCTCCTTCCATCACCATGAAGATAAGTCTTGGGGCCTTTCTGTGGCATGTGACTTGCCAGCAGGTTTTTCAGGAGATGAGGGTAATCGATCTCAGAATTGTGTTTTCATGGAGCGTCCTTGGTGCTGGTTCAATTAGACATAATGATGTGGAACTTAACTAGAACTGTCCATCCCATCGCTTGTTCAACTGCCAGAGCCATTTGAGCCCAGCAAACATCGTTAGACTCCTTAGGACAAGTAGATCTCAACAACAGTCACCCCTGATTATGTGCTCACAGCCCACGAGGAGTTTGTGCCATAGCCAATACCTCCTGCTATAACTTGATCAATACTTCTTCCCAGGTAAAACCAGAAACAAACAAACTTCTCCATCTTGCCAAATCCCTTCGGGGGCATTCCAGTTTTGCTTATAGTGTCAACGACTAGTTAGGATTTAAATTTTCTGACAGTTTCAGTGAGCTCCCAACTGGGTTCAGAGATATTTTAAGGTCTGGGTTGCAAATTGTTTTGCTTAGGGTCATTCTAATTTGTTCAATATATTTCACTATCAAGCTATTGATATTCTATACAACCAAATAATTAAAAACTCTGAGAAAAACTTGAATAATGGTTGCTTGAAGTATAAAGATGATCCATCAAGCTACTGTATCCCGTCCATGTTTGTAACCCATAATAGTTAAAACCTTTACTCCTGCACCAAATACTATTTATCAATGATCCCTGATTTCTCTTGAGAACTAAATACATGTTGTTCATTAACCTCTCCCAAGTTATTTTAGCTGGGTTTGTAAGAGACTGAATTTTTACATTTGGCAGGTACCTGAGAGACCTCTTGTAAGCAAATGGTTTTCGTTGCTCAATTGGCTACTGTCCTGCCACTGGAATCCCACTGAGGGACGAGAGGAACCTGAGCAGGTAGCCAAGCCACTCTGGCACAGACACAGCGCAAATTGACCTGATCAACCATCAGTGCTGTCTGTGGACAAGTTCTGATCAAAAACGAGGGCAAAGAGCTACAGGGGCAGCTGTCTTGGGGACTAAAGTGTCCACAGACACCATTGTTCCTTGAGCCCTCCCCACATACAGCCAGCAGGCTCACATGAGTGCCAAATCTGAGTCTCCATTAACCTGACTTAACACTGCACATGGCACACACCCTGGTGAATCGCTGAGATGCCCCTCCCCAACACTGAACCCAATTCAAACACCCCACCAGAATCTCTTTCAGAGGCTAATACACAATTGGCAGGCATGGGCTCATGCAGTGGACTTTCTTACAATCTCTCAAAGGTCCATAAATCCCAAGCAAGCAGCAGCTAGTCTCAGTGTGCCCTATACCTCTTGATAAGTGGCCCTTAACCTGCTGCTAGTGACAGTTGACCTTGATTCACAGCATAATCACTCCCCAGTGCCTCTAAACTCAGCAAATGCAGCTACTAACTGGGATTTAAAACCTGTTTGAAGAAACAATGACCCAAAACTTCTTTAACTTGGAAAAAAAAAAAAAGAACACAGAGTCCCAAACAAGATCAACCCAAAGAGGTCCACACCAAGACACGTCATAATTAAAATGTCAAAAGTTAAAAACAGAGAATCTTAAAAGCAGCAAGAGAAATTCACTTAGAAAAGCCATTAGAAAAGCTGTTAGAAAAGCAGTTAGGGACCTCCCCCCTATGATTGTCAGCAGAGTTCTCAACAGAAACTTTGCAGGCCAGAAGCAATTGGTATGAAATATTCAAAGTGATGAAAATCAAAGACTTACAACCAAGATTACTCTACCCAGCAAGTCTATCATTTAGAATCAAAGGACAGATAAAGAGCTTCCCAGAAAATAAAAAGCTGAAGGAGTTTTTCACCATCAAACCAATATTAAAAGAAATGTTAACAGGATATCTTTTAAAAAGAAGAGGAAAAAATAAAGTATACACAAAAAAATCCTCATTGATAAAGGCAAACACATAATAAAAGCAGTGGATCAACCAACAGTAACAAACAGCTAGTACAAAGGTTAAAAGGCAAAAGTAGGAAGATCATGTGTAATTACAAAAGTAAATTAAGGGATAAACACAAAAACACACTGCCCCCCTCAACAAAGTTTAAAATAATGACAAAAGCATAAATCTGGAGAG
Organism: Rhinolophus sinicus; assembly: GCF_036562045.2. Classification (NCBI taxonomy): domain Eukaryota; kingdom Metazoa; phylum Chordata; class Mammalia; order Chiroptera; family Rhinolophidae; genus Rhinolophus; species Rhinolophus sinicus. The sequence goes on along the minus strand of NC_133755.1, from coordinate 63,523,413 downwards.
GGTGAGTAAAAATGGTGGTGATTTTAGAATGTGTTCGATCTTAAGTGACCATCAACTTCAAATAAACTGCTATAAAAGAATCACATGGCATATAGGAATCACATGGTAACCACACATGCAAATCGACAAGAGATATCCAAGAAATATACAGAAAGGATTGCAAGCCCAATGCTACAAAAAGTCATCACACACAAGAGAAGAGAGCAAGAGAAGAGGCAGGCATGGGTTTAGCTGATGGGGTGAGATGCTCAGACAGAGGCAGGACCACCTTGCCTTCCCATCCAGCCTCACTCCCACCCCAAACAAGCTGGACACGTGGCTCACCAGGGCACGTGTGTGGACACTGGCAGTCCAGGTGCATGTACATTTGGAAGAAGTATGCTCAGGCTGACCTTGCTGGCTCCCTTCTCCTTCTTCAGCTCAGCAGGGAGTCCTGAGGCACGACCAAGTCTGCTGGAGTCTGTATTGTGACAGGATCCTCCTGTGTCCACCTCTGCTCCAGCTCGTGTCACTAGGAGCCTGAAGTGCCTCTTAACTCTGAGCTAGCTGACTTTCTGGCTTGTTTCACTGACCCCAAATGGGAGGTACTTGCCTCCAGGCTTGGAGGAGAGAGTGGAGCTGCTGATTTTCTCTCTTTGCCACTGCACTTTAATCCTGTGGGGCTCCGGCCCTTTGCAAAGTTGATGAATGGTGTGGAGGCCCAAACAAAAATGTTGCATGCAATTTCTGAGCTTCACAGACACTCACCCAGGAGATTCCTAGACCTGGGTGAAGAACCCCAACTTTACTTCCCCTCCTTGTCTGTGGATTTAACTGTACAATATCACACTTATGGAAGCTAGAAAACATTTTTGAGCTCTAATCTCCCACTGCATGGTATCTCTAGGTTAAAAGTATTGACAGGCATCCTATTGCCTAAGAAATAAAGTTCAAATTCTTTATCCAGAAAGGTAAAGTTAGCTGAAAGTTCATGTCTTCTGTAAAACGGTTTCATGGGAGTCCCCAAACACCTTCACTTTGTGGCCTTGCCATGTGGGTTCATTCTTCTCACATTGTTCGGAATGTCAACCTTCAGAGTTTAGCACCAATGCCTCTTCTCAGATTTCACTCCCAGAGGAAGGAGCCCACTGAGGACTCAATTCTTGTGTCCCCCAACCCCAGATTCCTATGTTGAAACCTAAGGCCCTAAGTGATGGTATTTGGAGGTGGAACCTTCAGAAGGTGTTTAGGTTGTGAGGGTGGAACCCTTGTCAATGGGATTAGTGCTCTTTCTGAGAAAAAGAATCCACACGGCCTGGCTCCTTCCACCAAGTGAGGACACAATGAAAAGAAGCTGAAATGAGCCAGAAAGCGGGCCCTCGGCAGATGTTGAATCTGCCAGTGCCATCATCTTGGACTTCCCAGCCTCTGGAACTATGAGCATTCAATCGTTGTTTATAAGCCATGCAGTTTATGACATTTTGTTACAGCAGCCCAAACAGATGAAGACAGAGCCTCTCTCAGAACTTGGAGTAACCTGCCTTTCATGGTAGTCATTTACCTGAACCCAAAATGTCCCCAGACTTCCCTGGCCTGAGGAGACAAGGACACGTTTTGGTCCATGGGAACAGACAGGAAGGAGCCTGACAAAGTCCCTTTTCTTCTCCCCCTGGCGCACTGTTCAGAGGCAGGCTTTCTCCGCGCGGCCTGTCAGGTGTGCTCTGTAGCTGGGTGGGCACACCTGCCCAGCGGTCGGCCGAGGTTCCGAGGCCTGTGGGGAAGCAGTGCCAGCGCAGGACTTCTCACCCTCCCTGCCCCCTTCCCCCTTCCCTTCATTCTCTCTCTCTCTGGGGCTACAGCACCAGCATACCTCAAACTGGCCCTGGTCCTGGTTTCCAGGGAACCCAAGGAGCACACTCCACAGTGTCTTCTGCTGCTAATCGTCTCATCAGTGACGTAGCATCACTGACAGGGGTTACCGAGCTCTGCCTCCTGAGTGTCCCCTGGTGTGCCCATAAATTCTCTCCAGATGCCTCTGTGTGGCCTCAGCCAATGATGCTTCTGTCAGGTCCCCTCCAGTACGCCCAAAACTCCCCATCGTCAGGTGCCACAGTAATGCTGCATTCCCGGCACAGTGGCAGAACGTGTCACTCTGCCCCCCGCAGCACTCCAGTGTCATTAATAGCACTGCTTGGACTTCCTGCTCTGACAAAGTCTCTTAAAGCAAACCCTTCTCCTTTGGCCATGAACCACTCTGCTCATGGATCCAAACCACAAATCCCGTGGTTTCAGAGAACAGTCATGTCCTGTTATCTCCACCCTCCCTCCATGGTCTTCTGCTGGCATGTGAGGCATCCGCTTGCCTGACAGCACAGACGCCCTCGTGTGGGCTCCTGCAGACCACCACTCACTGCTCTTCTGCTCTGTCCTCCAAACAAGCGGCAATTCCCTCCAGGGCCTCTGAGGTGGCATTTCAGATAGAGAAACAGATATGTCCAATATTGCATTAGGTTGGTACAAAAGTAATTGGGGTTTAAAAGGTTTAAAAAAAATTGCAAAAACTGCAATTATTTTTGCACAAACCTAATAAAATAGACCACTTTTGTTGGAATTCTGACCACAGTTGTTAGCAAAACTCTCCATATATAATTGGTAGGCAAAGAAAATTTGGATCAATCAAATCCCTATTTCTCACCTTTAATCAATGTGTAACAAAATGTAGAGTCCCTCTATTAGTAGCTCGTGCTACATAAGAATATTACCACAAACTTCGTGGTTTAAAACAACATACTTATTATGTCCCGGTTTCCGTGGGTCAGGAGTCCAGGCCCAGATGAATCTCCTGCTTAGGGTCTCACAAAGCTGCCGTCAAGGCGATGCTTGGGGCTATGCTCCATCTCAGGCTCTCCTGGGGACAGTTCTGCGTCTGGGATCACTCAGAATTCAGTTTCTTGTAGTTATAGGAACAAAGTCTTCAGAATTTTGCTGGCTGTAAGCAGAGACTCTCCTCAGCCACAAGAGGCCACCCACAGCTCCGCGCCACAGGGGTTTGCCACCATCATCAAAGCATGCAAGCCAAGACGGCGACAGACAGTCTGATAGCAAGAAATCAGTCACAATCTCAGTTAATCTAATCTCAAAGGGGACATCCCAAGTCCCACTTGAAGAGATGATCACACAGGAAGCAGGAACATTGGGAGCCATCGCAGAAGCGGCCCACTAGCTCCCAGTGTCTGTCTGGGAAGTACAATAAAGCCTTAAACTACTCATTGCAGCCAGGAGAGCGAAATTGTGCGTTTGGCTTTCTTTTGAATCCTTGCAGCCCTTCCTCTCAGGGCCTTCACAGGACTGGACACAGCGTCTCTGCCAGGTCTACACAGGGCCCCATGCTGCCTCTCTGCCAGCTGCACAGAATCCTAGAGCTGCCACTCTGCCAGGCCTGAATATGGCCCCACACTACAACTCTGCCAGCCATGCACAAGTCCCCATCCTGCCTCCCAGCCAGGCCTGAAAAGTACCCCACACTACCCTCCACAAGACTGGAAATGATCACACACCGCCTCTCTGCCAGGTCTGCACAGGGCCCAGTGCTGCCTCCCTGCAGGGCCTGCACAGACTGCCCCACACTGCACCTCTACCGGACTCCACAGAGACCCACATTGTCTCTCTGCCAGACTGCGGAGCTCCACACCGCACCTCTGCCAGACTGCGGAGCTCCACACCGCACTTCAACTAGACTGCACAGGGCCCCACACTTTCTCTCTGCCAGACTTGCCAACACCCTACAACTACCTCACTTCTAGATTCAGAAGGCTCTACAGCTGCTTCTCTACCAGACTACACAGGGCCCTATAGCTCTCCAAACCTCACCTTCTAATTTCTACAATGTTATCGTCCCAGTAAATCCCTCCATAAAATTACTAAAGCAAAGTTTCATGATTTTAACTCCTGCTGAGGAGAGATGGGCAAAAGACACTGCTTCTCAAACACCTGAAATCATACTTGATTTTTGTAGAGTTGGAGGAAAAAAACCCAAGAGGTCAGGGGACAAAAGAAAAGGAAAAACCAAAGGATGGAGGTCATTGGCAGTTGATTTACATGGTATGTGATTAACAACAGGTACCATTAACGAACTATCACATAGCCATGATTTCTGAATTGATTCAGTTTTCCAATACATGGTTCACAAACTTGAAGGCAATTCAAGCATGGGGGCTAGCATTTATATTTCAACTAGGGTGAACATTCATCCTAGTTTTCCCAGGACTAGGGTTTCCTAGGACATGGAACTTCCTGTTTATAAAGCAGATATCCAGACCAACTGGGACAACGGGTCACCCTAATTTAAATGACAAAAGGTAGCCTTTATACACATCTGAGCAAACCCTTCCATTCTGGGACCTTGGGTTACGGGGACATTAAAGGGAAATGGACCCCACTGCATATGAAACACAATGTCTTCTCCATTTCAAACTTCTGTCTAGCATGGCTGGCCCACCTTTATTTCTCACAAGGTATCTGTCCAAATATTTCCAAGTTCAGAAGCAATTGATAGCAGTGAACATACAGGAAGTCTAAAAATCCAGGAAATAAGCTTTACTCATTTCATCAAATCTTTCCCATCTTACAGGGGAAGTTCACATGTATGATTTAAAATTTTCCTGGTCAAAGAGCGGTTTTACATTTTGATTCCATAATTGAAATGCTATATTTTCTAGTCTCAATAACCCACAACCCCCAAGAAAAATGCAGTTTTAAAGAACAGTAACTTGAGACTAAATTGAGAGTAGGTGGCATGTGGAAACTAAAGCATAGAAGATTGTATTACAACATGTTTTACAGAAGCAACTCTGAGGGGAGTTTGATGAGTCCCTTTGTATCAGGTTCTTACCTCCCGATTCTCATTTGAACCAGCAATATTGTACTGTGTTAAGCCTCTGGGTCTCTTCGCTCTTGTAGAATTGCTAAATTAGTAGACAGCAAGACTTGAAATGGTGACTGCAGTGGACTTCATCACAGTACAGGGGACATGTTATCCTACAGAACTGAATGAGGGCATTTGCTACAAATGGTAGTAGGCAGTCACTCTCTGGATGGAACCGCAGCCCTGGTCATGCAACGAGCAACAAATAAAGAAAAACTTTTTAAAACCCCTCCATGATGAAGGTATTCTTAAGCATTGTTCATGCCTAACTAAGGGATATACCCTCATGCCTAACCAGAGTAGATGTGGAGACTTCACCAAATAATCATGGGTGGTTGAGGTTGGTAGAGAAGGAGTGACATCATGTGCTGAGGGAGAGGAATGACAATCACTCGCCTAGTCAATAGGTACAGAGGTAACTTTGTATAGTGTTTACATTTCTGCCTGCTTCCAATTTTCCTAGGTGAGTATGTGCTGTACATCACTCTGATTGCTTTGCCAGAACTCTCAGGGGTCTGAGAACTGACCCCCTCTGCCTGTCATACACCCATGAATGTTGATAGATCCCAGCAAACTGCTGGGTCAGAGATAAAGGAGAATGTATGACTTACGGCACAGCAGCAGAATATCACCATTTCTGTGCCAGCTCTCTGACCCCAGTTCCCACAGCGTGATGTGAAGAAGGCCCGATAACATCTTCATTCCACTGGGTGGCATCACGGAAGAGGAACAGTGGGCTTAGGAAACCCACACCTTTAATGATGGGCAGTGAGAATGTCTGCCCTTTGCTCCAAGGAAGACCCCATGTCCGTGTCCTAAGGCTGAAAGCAAACTTGCCCTTTGCTCCAGAGCCACACACTGTCTTTTTGTCTCAGGATGGTCCCTACACACAAAGGAATAAGGGCAGATTGTGTCCCCCTTGCAAGACTTGCAAGAGGACCCATGGAGAACTGTCACCCAACATGGAAACATACAACCTACATTTTCAGGAAATGTTAGGATGAACTAGCACCGCTCTCCAACGTCAAGTCTCTTCTCTACAAGTCAAGTACAAGATGCAGGACCTCACTTCATAAAGGTGTGTGTTAGTCATTTCTTGCTGTGTAGACGTATGACCACAAACCGAGTGGCGATACACACTCATGACTATTTCACAGCTTCTACAGTCAGGAATCAGGGAACGGTGTGAGAGGATGCTCTGATCCGGGTCTCACAAAATGCCACCAGGGTTTGGGCTGAGATTCTGGTCTCATCTGAGGGTCTATGAGGGAAGGAGATGTTTCCAGTCTCACTCCGGTTGAAGGCAGAGTTCAGTGTCCTGCAGTTGCAGGACTGAGGGATTGGGTTTCTTGCTGGCTGTGAGCCGGAGGTCGCCCTCAGCCCCAGAGGCCACAGGTAGCCCCTTGCCTCGTAGTGCTCTCCAGCATGGCCACTTCCTACATCACAACCCCCCAAGAACAGGGCCAGCAAGTCCAGCAATATGGGCTCTGCAGCCTGTGGAAGGGATCGTCATCGGGTCTGTGCCATCATGGCGGACTTGTGCTAGCCCAGTGTCCTCACATGTGTTTATAAGGGGGCTCTATGGCCTCAGGGTAACCTGGATGGGTGCAAGTGTATCCTACTGGGAGCTGCCATTTGGGGCTAAGTAACAGTGTGTGTGTGAGCAGGGCTTATGGACTTTGCAACATGGGAGAAGTGGCCACTGGGATATTGTGTGGATGATCTGACTGGGTCTGGCTCTGTCCTGCAGCTCGACCACTGCTGGTGGAATTCCCCAAAAGTCACCAAGTAGAGCAGGGTCCCAGGACAAGAAGGCATGTACTGGACTTCTCCTCCAAAGGCCTTCGGATGAGATCCCAGGGTCACACTCCGTTGAGCCATCAAGTAGAAGGTACTTTCTCCTGAGATCTGGGGCTGCACTTTTGATTCTTGGGGGCAGGAGTCCTGCAGCTGCTCAGTGCTGGGTGTGAGCTTTCTCCAGGTCACACTTCTAACACCCACGGGTATCGTGAGTGCCCTGACCAGGGCCTCCATGGACTCCCACGCTCTGCCCTGTCCACAGATGCAGACCCAGTTGCAGTGCAGACAAACATATGTCCTGATTCACCGCTGCCCCTGCAGCCACCTCAGGGACGTTCTCATGTCCTTGAAGGGCAATGGGTGGGTCTTTGCTGCCTGAGTTCCAGGCCACAAGTGATGTCTAGGGCATGTCCTTCCAGATGGGTGTCAGGGTGACTGCAACTTCTGGGCAGCCATAGGTAATAAAAAAAATATTGTGGTAAAATACATGTAACATAAAACCGACCCTCTTAATCAGTTGTCAGTCTACAGCTCACTAGTACGAAGTACATTCATATTGCCCTGCAACCGTCCACACCATCCATCTCCGACACGCTTTTCATCTTGGAAAACTGAAACACTCACTCCCCATCCCCCTCTCCTCCCATCCTCTGGCAGCCACCATTCTACTTTCCATCTCATGAATATGACACTAGGGACGTCATCGAAGTGGGATCTTCCGTAATTGTCCTTTTGTGATGGGCTCATTTCTCTTAGCACAGCGTCCTCAAGGTTTATGCATTGGTTGTAGCACGTGTCAGAATTTCCTTCCTTTTGAAGGCTGATAATATTCCGGCAGCAATTTGGGGAGGGTGAAGTGGCTGGCAGCTCCCTCCCCACCACCCTCTTTGCGCCTTCCTTAGAAGCTGAGGCTTATTTGTCAAGGTGGCAGAGACCAGCACATAGGCCATCATCTTGACCTCGAAACCGGTAATAGACCTGCCGCTGTGCCTGGGAGACGATGTCCTCGTCTGGTCCCACAGACAGTCCTGCAGCTCCCACTCAGCAGCCAGGTTCACTATTTTCAATATTATGCACATGTATAATTTGGAACAATAAAAGTTGAATTTCCAGAGTCAAAAGGAGTCATTCACATACCTCAGCCCAGGCCTCCCACACAGCAGGAGCAGCTGGTGATATGGACCCTGAACGTCTCGTCCTGGCCCCGGCCTGTTCCATCTGAGCCTCCAGGGCTGTGTCTGCTCCTCTTTTTGGCTTCCAGGCCCTGGGCCAGCAGGCTCTGTCCACATCTCAATGCTTCTGCCTTCCCCTGGAGAAGGCTCAGCTGAGCCTGACAACCATCTTCACCCCCCACCAGGGAGTCCCCTCTCTCTCCGGAAGTCCCCAGGAACCTGAGACATTCTGGCCTCAAACCATGAAAAGGCCTGCGTGGATCTAGGGTCTGACCCAGCTCTTCACATCGGCGATGTGAGGCCAGTTCAAACAGGACACTTGCAAAAGCCCTCACCAGTGTCACTCATTCATCTATTCATCGTGTGTTATGGAGTGTTTCCTGCAAATGGTCAGGAGCAATTTTCCAAACTCAGGGACTAACAGATGTGTAAGGAGAAATTTTAAATTTATTTACAGCCCTTGTGATATGCCAGGTGTTCTCACCAGTTTTCAAACATTAATTCTTTAAGACTCTCCATAACCTCTGAGAGGGTATGTTTATTATTATTACTATTATTATTATTATTATTATTTTTATTATTACCAAGTGTCAGATGGGGGAAACCAAGGCACAAACAACATTGCTCCCAAACCTCACACCTATAAAGAACAAGTGTTAACATCTCACGATTCCTGTGAACCAGGCATCAGGGCCAGGTTTAGCCGGGAGCCTCTGCCTCAAGGTCTCTGTGAACCAAAGGCTGTACTGCAACTGTGGCAGCTTCGCTCCCAAGGACACTCGTCTGATGACCATCAGCAAGCAGTTTGGACTGAGAGCCTGAGTGCCTGCCTATTGGCCTGGACACTCCCTCAGCTTCGGGGCCTCTATAGGGAAGCTCTCCCTGTTCTAGAGGGATGAGGGACAGACAGAGAGACAGACAGACAGAAACACACATAGAGAGAGAAATTGAAACAAAGGTAGCCAGACAGGGAGGGAACTCAAGAATAAGACGGACGTAACAGAGTTTTTGTAGCTAACCTTGGACCTGACAGCCCATCACCTTGGCTGGATGTGTTGTTCAGAAGCCAGACACTAACCACTGAGCAAATACACAGGGATGTTCACACAGGAGCAGGGAGCCACGTGTAGGCTCCCAGCACATGGACCCACATCTTGAGGTGCTTGGTCTCATTCTCAGTTGAACAGGAGACCATTGGGAGGTTTGAGGCCCATGGATGACAATATCTGAATCTCCTCTCATTTCAGCCCCTCCAGGTATAACCCCTGAAACAGAGACTGAGGTGGCCAGTGACTTCCCCAAAATCACACAGCTGGAACCCAAGTCTGTTTTGAGTGGGGATCCACGCTATGTCCCACCCATCCTCGGAATTCTTCCACCTTGAAGTTCGTGCAGCAGAGTCATGGGGTGTCAGCCCACAGGTGGTGTGGGTATTATCTCCTACATGTGATGATGGCCCTAGGAAGTGATATCTGGCATCATCCCCACTGTGCAGGTCGGGACACAGGGGAGGACCTAGGGGGCACCAAGCCTCTTAGGACACAGAACTGGGAAGAAAAGAGGTCTGAACACAGCTCTCTCCTCAGAGCTGGGAAGCTGGTCCATTCCCAGGGAAATGTGGGGAGGGCTGTGTTGGATATCCATGTACAGGTAGGAGATGACATGGGCGAGGAGGGTGAGCAGTCAACAGCCCAGAAGGTGCCTTGGGTGGCTCTGATTGGAAGAAGGGCCCAGTAATGGAATCTTGAAGTGCCCTCACTTCTTTAGTGACAGACCCCAATGGACATTAGAACCAGGTACCCACATTCTAGAGACAGTCCCCTATCCAGCTCACTTGACTAGAGACGGTCAAGAGAGCGGGATGTTTTCTTGCTGTATCCCAAATTTCCAAGGCTCGGCTGAGGAAAGCTCTGAATGAGTGTCTTTTATGTTCCTATAGACAATGTCACAACTTTCACCTGCGACGCCTCTGGCCATTTGGCAGGAGGCACCCTCAGGTAACCCAGAACAGTGCAGGACAGGTCAATCCAGGCCAATTCCCAGCTGTGAATTCACACCCCTTGTTGTGTGTGTGTGTGTGTGTGTGTGTGTGTGTGTGTGTCTGTGTGTGTGTGTGTGTCTGTGTGTGTGTTGGGGGTGGTGAGGGGAAGCCTGGGATGGGGGGGAGGGGAGCATATTGTGCAGTATCCCGTTGCTTAGGTCTCAGAAGCCTGGCAGGTCTGTCATGTCCATCCCCCAGGTCATGGCTGGAAGGATGGGAAGGTGAGTGCTGAGGACCACGCTCCTCTACCCACTTGTGAATTCTGAGCCCTCCAGGTGTCATGTCGTTCCTTCCCTAGCTGGAGGTCTTTGCAGTTGCCCTCTGTGCCTGACTTGGGGTACACAACTTTTAGTGGGCATCGCCCCCAGAGGTAATGCCCAGGCAGACCCCTGATGCCTCGTGGCCTGGTACTGGGCTCTCTCTTTGTAGAGCTCCAGCCGGAGATCATGGAGGAACTGGCTGACGGGTTCTCTTATGCCATCTTCGGGTACAAAGTACAGGTGTGCCAGGCCACCAACATCAAGGACTGAGGTGAGAGCTGGCCAGAGGGATCTATCTCCACACCAGAACATGGAGGTGACTGAGGCAAAACTAGAACCCAGATTCAAATCTGGAGGCTCCCCTTGCCCCCTCCAGGACTTTTCCACATGAGCGTTTCACAGGCTCACCCAAAAGGAATCCGGACCTCAACTCCTCCCCACCAGCTTCCTGGTAGGGTAGAAATATACCAAGTCAGGAGCTATGGCCTTATTCATCTCTTAATATCCTGAAAAAGTGGTCATTTTTGTTAACAATTTAGCCTTTAGTGATGTTGGACCTTGGTGTGATTTGATTCTGTTATCATTTCTGCAGTGCTGCAGGATACCTACCTGTTCAGTGGGTCCTAACAGACTGCATTAGTTTGCCAGGGCTGCCATGACATAGGAGCACAGATTGGGTGGACGGCCCCCGATGCCTACTGGCCCAGGATGGGGCTCTGTCTTTGCAGAACTCCACCAAGGACATCGTCCAGAAGCTGGTCAACTGGTTCAACTACTCCACCTCCCTAGGCCAGGAGAAGATGCACCAGGTCACCCACACCAATTAGTGCTGGACTAAGGTGAGAGCTGGCCCAGAGGGGTCTCCACACCCAGGACCCGGAGATGACCAGAACCCAGACTCAAAGCTGGGGATTCCTTGGGGACCTCCCAGGGCTTTCCCACTACAGTGTCCCATGGTCCCATACACAAAGGGATCTGGACCTCCACGTCTCCCACCAGCTACAGAGGAGGGTTAAAGTCACTGTCCACATATTTGTGGGAAAATAAGAAAACAAAATATGTTGTTTCATTTCACAGTAGACCATGAGCACATTTGCATTTGGCTGATTTTTTTTCTTTGATCTACCTGCCCCACGTACCCTGTGGAGTAGTCAGCTCCTCTGTCCTCGCACACCTCCTCAAGCCTTACACATCGTCACACTTATTACCTTGGTTTATGCACAGAAAGGGGGAAGATGGGATGCAGTTATTCTCTACATTTGCCTTCCCTTGTGCTCATAATATCCCATAAGGGATATTATGCCACAGCCATGCAGCCTTTCAGTGCTATTGGACCTTTACGTAATTCAATTCAGGTGCCATTTCAGCAGTGCTTCCGGGAACACTTAAGTGTGTCCTATTGCACTGTGTTAGTTTGCTCAGACTGCCATTACATAGGACGACTTGGGATGGTGTAAACAGCAGACATTTATCTCCCCATCATCCTGAAGTCTACAAGTGAGAGACGAGGAGGTTGGCAGGGCTGGTTTTTCCTGAGGGGTCGCACTCCTCAACTTGTAGATGGTGGTCATCTCTCTCTATGTCACATGGACTTGTCTCTGTGCTTTCATGTGTCCTCCCCTTCTCTTCTAAGGACACCAGTCATATTGGATTAGAACCCACCCCAATGAACTCATTTAACCTTAATTACTTCCTTAAAGACCAGGAATCCAAACACAGGCACATTCTGAAGTTATAAGTTTATGAAATCATGGACTTTGGGTGGCACAGTTAAGCCCACAGTATATACTAATCCCCAGCTAGAGATAAATGCCCATGGGTGGGACTGGTGGTAAAAGGACACGCCCATGTAAAATTTTACCAGATGGAGCCAGCTTCAAAATCAAAAAGGATGTAGCAGTGACATTGACAACAGCAGTTTCTGATCACAGTAGGGGATCACTCGGGGTGTGGAGCAAAGACTGTTCCATGATAGGACCACTGCCTGACCACTCATGCTGGATGCAGTTAGATCCAGGCCAGAGCAGAAATGGCTTCTCCAAAATCCCCTTAAAGACTGTCTGGCCCCTTGCAATGCCCAAGATGTGCTGGCTCCTGGAACAGGCCCTTGATGCCCTGGGCAAGTATATAAGGTGTTTCCCCCTTACCTTGGGCAGGGCAGGCCCCAGTACCCACATCCGTCCTGCCCTGTCCTATATAACCCTAAAGCACCTGCCACCTGCTGTGGAGGACATCCATGTCATCTGTCCACCGCCCAACATGTGCCTCGTAGGTAAGTTTCCTTAATAAACTCTCATGGTCATGATGGAGCTGTCAGCCTCTTTCTCAGTTCTCTCTGTCTTGTAAAATCTTACATAACTAGGAATAACGTGGTACTAGGGGGTGGGGCCACACACAGGTCCACCCATGATTGACAGACTTGTGAATCCTGGCTATGGGGAAATCAGTGCATATAATGGACACTGATTTAGGGCCTAAGCACCCTCCTGCGGAACACTGCCCCGACCCTGCAAGATATCGCCGCCTGGTGGCGCTTCAGCGCAGACTTCACAAGCCCATTCCTCTGTTCTGTCAAGTCAGCTCCTTCAGGGGAAAGACGAACAGGGAAAGACCAGCAAATACATGAGAATGGGACCACCGCCACATTTCATTCCTGCGCGGTGAGTCCTTTGATGAGTGGAACACCGTGATGGTGGATAAGGGACTCTGTGAGTCTCCAGATGGTAGTTAACAGAAATAAAATGCTGCATGATTTAGGTTTGGGTTAATAGATGGTTTATTACCAGTTGATCACCTAAACTAACAGCATTCACCTTCTTATACATAATTTATGTAATTCAGGTTCTCAAATGTATCACATTCCACGGGTATATTCTGAAGTGATTGAAAAATTTAATTGAGATGTAATTTACATAAAAGAAATGTTCATATCTTAAATTTATAGTTTCATCAGTTTTGATACTTGCACACTCATGACATGCATACCCTTCTGAAGACACAAAACATTTCCATCATTCCATGGAATTTCCCTTTGCTATTTTTAATCATTTATTTTCTCTGCTTGTGAAGAAACCACTGATTTGACTTCTACCACTGGTGATTTTCTCATTTTACCTAGTTATATGTAGAACTTGATATTAATAAAATAATATAGTATGTAATCTTTGGTGTAAGGTTTCTTTCATTCAGCCTAATGTTTTTGAGATCCACCCCAGTTGTTGCGGACATCAGTAGTTTGCGCCTTTTTATTGCTATGCAGTATGAATACACCATAGTTTGTTTATCCATCTTCTGCTGGTAGATATGTAGGCTATTTCCATCATTTGATTATGATGAATAAAGATGCTGATAGGGTAGGCAGAGAGGTAGAAATGAACAGGAGAAGGAGGGAATTAGCCCCAGTTAGGAGGCCCCTTGCAGCTGTTCCTACCTGGGGCACAAACATCTTGCTTGCCCAGCAAGATATTGAGAACAAGATATGTCATTAGAAGAAGGAAAAAATACTGGAGAGGGAGGGAAATCATCCCACTTATCAGAATATACCTCCTGCTTCTTGGGACCATTTTAATGAGCTTCTCAAATGAATCATGGGAAATTAATGGGTTCACACTTATGCCCTGAGAAACAACCTTGGGAACCAGAAGGGAGAACAGGACACCTCAGTAAAGAAAGAGGAAGATAATAGAGACGGAGAGGGGGAGACAATCCTACCCATACAGATAAAAACCCTCACACAATGTAAGGAAAGGCTGCTTCCCTCTCTTGAGTCAGCACGCTCCGTGTCTCAGAGTGTACTTGCTTTTACTTAATAAACTTTTTGCTGTTCTATGCCACACAACCTCTGTCTCTTGACTGAATTCTTTCCTTCAAAAAAACATCATTCCCGGTAACAATGCTACTTACATTCAGTTACAAGTCTTTGTGGGAATATAGTTTCATCTCTCCTGGATAAATACCTAGCAGTGAACTTTTTGGGTCTTTGCTGGTTCCCAGATTCGTTGTACCATGTTTCACTCTGACAGTAATACGAGGTTTGACAATAAAGTTCACGAACATGTTGCAACAATGTTGCTAACCTTTTTTGATATCAGAGGGATTATTCATTATGAATTTGTACCAACTGGACAAACAGGTAACTAAGTTTACTATTTGGAAGTGCTGAAAAGGCTGCATGAAAAAGTTAGACGACTGAACTTTTTGCCAACAATTCATGGCTCTTGTATCACAATGCACCAGCTCACACGCCACTGTCTGTGAGGGAGTTTTTGGCCAGTAAACAAATAACTGTATTGGAACTCCCTCCCTACTCACCAGATCTGGCTGCCAGTGACTTCTTTCTTTACCCGAAGAAAAAGAAAATATTGAAAGGAAGACATTTTGATGACATGCAGGACATCAAGGTAATATGATGACAGCTCTGGTGGCCATCCCAGCAAAAGAGTTCCAAAATTGCTTTGAAGGGTGAACTAGGCACTGGCATCAGTGCATAGCTTCCCAAGGGGAATACTTTGAAGGTGACCATGGTGATATTCAGCAATGAGGTATGTAGCACTTTTTCTAGGATGAGTTCGTGAACTTAATTGTCAGACCTCGTATATGGGTATCCCTTGCTCTGTGTCTTGGCCAGTATTGGATTGCTATTGTCAGTCTTTTTCATTTTAACCAGTTATGTGAAGTAGTTTCTCTGAGTGGTTTTAATTTGCCTTTCCCTGAAAACTAATGATGTTAAGCACTTTTTCATGGATTATTAGCTATTTATATATCTTCTTGTGGAGTTTCTGTTGGAGTTTTTTATCTATTTTTAATTAGATTTTCAAAAATATATTTGAGCTGTGGAAGTCCTTTATATACTTTGGATATGAATTCTTTGTCATATACTTGTTTGGGGAATATTTCCCCCCAGTATGTGGCTGAGCAGAATTTTTTAATTTTAGTCATCCTGTTTATCAATTTTTTAGTTTTATAGTTAGTTCTGCATCTGTTATAATAGCTTTGAAATTAAAATAACACACTGTAGTGAGTCTCACAAAAACACCAGTAAATTCCAAGATCTGAAAATAACACAGATCACATTATTTCAACACAAAGCAATAAATCACAAATAGAAACCAAAACAAACTCAATACTTGTAAAAATATGGTACAATCAATCTCAATATAAAATTCAGTTGATTATTAGGTTATATTATTAGCCCCAGCATCTTCTAAACACAGAAAGATAGATGTACCAACCAGACACAAGTAGACATCTCCCCTTAGCAAAACATAAGTCAGTATAGTGATCACTGAACCTGCCCACCTTCACTTCCCATCTTTCCTTTTCACTTGTGGCTTTGTGAGACATAGCCTAAGATAATCATAAACTTTCTCTCTCAATCTCTACCTGAGTAGTAGGATTTTTCTGCCAAAGTCTCTTCCCTAAAAGGGCATGGCTACTTCCAATGGTTTCAAAGGTGGCTTGTCTTAGTATTTGTCACTGGCATCCAGAAATCGTTTCGTTGTTTTGATATTGTCCTTATTTTTCAGCATTGTGAGTTCTTAAAATGTTCTTAAATGTGCAAATGGAACTTGAATTGTTTTCAGTGAATTTGGTTTTCTTTTTTAATGCCCACATTACAGGAAGGCATTATCTAAAAGCTAACATCTTTTTATTCTTGTCAGGATTGGGAATACGAGTGTTTACTGAATTCAGATGACGACTATAATGCTGAGTCTCATCTTTCGATCTTTATGTCTGAGTCCTTTGGAAGTTTCGGAGGCCCTTCCAGTGGGAATAGAATGTTTACCTGTTTTTCATACCATCCAATGGAACAATTGTCTATTTCTAAGTTAAATTTGACTGGGACATTAAATTCTTGGCTTGATGAGAAAGAAAAATTATAAAGTATATGTTTAGTGGAGTTCTTCTGAATTATTTTAGTTAAAGCCAAAGAAATGATCTTTCTGTCCCTAGTGTTTTTAAATATTGTTAATAGTTACTCTAGGGTTTATGGTTATCACAGCTCAAACAGCAAATCAAACTAAACATTGAGGGAAGTAGAATGTAGCCCATGAACTAACTTTTGCTTTTAATGATACCATTTCAAGATATACAAAGGCATTTGGGAACATTTAGAAAGATATTGATAAAGGCTAGATTATTGAACTTTAAAGAACTTTAAAGTATAATACACATAAAAATATGTAGTCTTAAAATATCTTATTATGAATGTTTGATCCTTGTACAAAAACCAGACACTATACTAAGCACATAGAGAAAAAAAGACAATCACTTATAGTAGTCCCATTTTGCTAGAGTTCACTAATGTTAACATTTTGTTGTATAAATTTCTGAATTTTATTTCCCATTTTATAGCTTTATATTTGTTTAATTATCAGAAAATTTAAATGTTTTAAAAATTCACTGCACAGTGAGCATCCTTCCATATCTAGCATATATGTGCATACAATTATACTACATACGTGAATATATATGAGGCAGGATAAATAGCCCAGGGAATTGACCTCCCCATCCAGGATACATGAGACACCTCCCTAGCTACAGTTTCACAAGAAACTGTTCCTGACACTTGCAGCTAGAGAAAAACAAGAACTATTAATAGTTGCATCCCTCAGAGTCAGCATTCATGACCGGGACCTGACCTTTAGCTAATTACAATATATTTACATGGTGGTTACTGCGACTCCCATCATGCACCTAATGCCATGACAGGTCCGGAGGAACAGAAAAAGGAAGAAAAAGCGGGAAAGGGAGGATCCCACCTGGGTCCTGCCCAAGGGGAGGTAAAAACGATGGTATGTCATCATGTCTCATCCAGGATAAAAACTCCTGGTCAGGACTTCCTCAGGGTGACTCAATCTCTGAGTTTGCCAGAACTTCCTTCTCAAGTGCAGGCTTCAGCTTTAATAAACTCCCTGCATTTCCCTGCATCTGTCTCTTCTTGAATTCTTTCTTGCTTGGAGACAAGAACCTGGACGCCACTGCTCTGGACACCCCTGTGAGCCTCCAGCAACATATGTAGGTATTGTACTCGGATACACATATTTTTTTCTCAACAACTTCATTTTTATTTGCTCCAGAATGATTAATTTAATGGAACACACTTTCTGTAAACAGCTTTGTATTGTTGGAAATTACCATTTTTTTGCTATTGTAAACATATTGTTGTGG
Organism: Rhinolophus sinicus; assembly: GCF_036562045.2. Taxonomy (NCBI): domain Eukaryota; kingdom Metazoa; phylum Chordata; class Mammalia; order Chiroptera; family Rhinolophidae; genus Rhinolophus; species Rhinolophus sinicus. Next base: position 63,506,067 of record NC_133755.1, on the reverse strand, counting down.
TATATTCATCTTATTTATTTAGGATAATTGCTTAGAAGCACAACTCCTAGGACAGCAAGGTTTTAAGGCTCTGATGCAGCAAATGGTCAAATTGCCTTTCTGATTGGTTGCACCAGTTTTTACTTCTACCACATAGAAGAGTGCTCATTTCCCAATATTATTGATTACAACAGGTTTTATAGTGCACATTCACCTGATGCTGGTTTGAGTGTGTTCTATAGGTGACAATTTCATAATGGCATGGCTGTCGGCCTGAAAACAGGCTCCAACGCCCAGATGAACTCCTCGTGGATCTTGTACAATAAGCCCCCGCATGCCGAGTTGGCCAGTGAGTACGCAGGCTTCCTCATGGTGCTGGGTCTGAATGGGCACCTCATCCAGCTGGCTACTCTCAATAGCCGTGACCACTTGACCACAGTGAGGACTTGTGCTCCCAGAACCTGGCACTGTGCTTCACCTGGGCTGTTTTGACAGCTCCTAGTTATTGTATTTGCTCTTCCTTTTTTATTCTTATATTTCTAAATCCATTTTTCTCATAGAAGGCAGAATTTTTCCAAAGTGGAATATATCATTTCCCTGATCAAACTGTTTAGTGGTCTTCCATTGCTCTGAATGTACATTTAGGAGCCTATGTGATCCCACTCACATCTCCAGCCTTACTTGTACCACCACCTTGTTCCCCACACTCCAAACATACAGATTGGTTATTTTAGCTCCTTGGCAAACCAAACCCTTTCCACTTCAGAGTTTGGCAAACCAAACTCTTTTTCTTGGCATAAACTTTTCCACTTTTATGCCATAAAAATTCACTCATTTAAAGTAAACTCATACAATTCAGGTTCCAGTCAAGATGGCAGAGTAGATAAATGCTGTGCTTACCTTCTCTCATGACTACATCAAAATTACAACTTAACTCTGGAACAACCAGAAGTGCCTGAAATCTTGCTGAACTGAAGCCCTACAAGTAAGGACACACAGAAGAAGCCACCTCAAGACTGGTAGGAGGGGCAGATATGTGGAATGGGATGGTCCACACCACATGTAACCATTAAAAATCGGGAGGAATATCTCGCCTATGGAGGTCTCCCCCAAAGGAGCAAGGAGGCCCAGCACCACACTAGGCTTTCCAGCCCAGGGTTCCAGAACCAGGGAGAGAAGTCCCCATAATTTCTGGTTGTGAAAACCATTGGAGATTATGTCTGAGTGAGATGGAGGGCTACTGGAGTCCCAGGCACTCCTCTTAAAGGGAACGTACATGGACTTACTCACTGACATATTCACTTGCTCTGAGCTCCAGCACTGAGACAGCAGCTGGAGAGGCAACAGGGACATACGAGGGGAGGAGTAGAGTGACTGCATTGTCTGCCCTCAGGGAGAGGGATGGAAGGGCAACTTTCTCCCAATCAGAGGAGCTGGTGGAAGCCATTGTTTATTTGTTGAGTCCTCCCCCTTCCTGTCATACAGATGCAGGGGGCCACCATATCTGAGTCTCCATCAAACTGTGTGATACCATTTGTTTGCCACACCCTGGTAATTCTGAGACCCCACCCCACCTTATTTTCAGGCACACCTAAGCCATTTTCTGTGGTTTTTTGCCTTGGCTCAAGCTGCAGAATTTTCTAGGGTCTCTCAAATGTTTACAGAACTCAGACACACAGCATCTGGCTTAAGCATGTCCTGTAACTCTGGCTGAGCAGCCCTAAGCCTGGCACAAGTGGTTGCTAACCTTGGATCACGGCTTGGCCTCTCAAGGCACTTTCAAGCACAGTATGGGCAGTGGCCATCTGTGGATTGCTTTGTGGCTCCTGCTGGGTAGCCCCAAATGGGGCACAGGCTGCAGCTGAACTTAACCTGCAGCAAGTACGCTCCTATGTGGCCCTGGGGCTGGTGCACCCAGTGACCAGCTTTGAAACTAGCTGGAACATCATGCAGCCTCCTCCAAAGGGTGGATTGGGCAGGCACTAGAGCCCTGCTGAGGCAGATCCTGATCTGTAAGGTCAGCCCCTGTACCACAGCTCCTCCACTGCAGTCATGGCCAGTCCTCACAATCAATGAGCCCAAGGGTCAGTCGCTCCCATTGACATGCAAACAGCAACCAAGGCTCAACTACAAGAGAAGGCAACAAACAATCCACACAAGGGACACACTTGAAATGTGTGGCTCAGGTGACCAGGAAGACTGTGACACTGAGCCCCACAGCCCACCTACTACATAAGGCCATTCTTCTAAGACCAGGAGACATAACAGCCCTACCTAATACATAGAAACAAACACTGGAAGGCAGCCAAAATGGGGAGACAAAGAAACATGTCACAAATAAAAGAACAGAACAAAGCTCCAGAAAAACAACTAAATGAAGTGGAAACAAGGTCTTGACCAGATGCAGAGTTCAAAACATTGGTTATAAGGATCCTCAGTGATCTCAGGGAGAAGAACTTCAACAAAGAAATAGGAAACATAAAAATGGAGATAGAAAACGTAAAAAAGAACCAGTCAGAAATAAAGAATAAAATAACAAAAATGAAGAATACATTAGAGATAGTCAACAGTAGATTAGATAAAGCAGAGGATCAAATCAGCAATTTAGAACTTAAGGTAACAGAAAACACCCAATCAGAACAACAAAAGGGGGGGGGGGAAGCAAAAGCAAAAAAAAAAAAGCAAAAGAGTTTAAGGGGCCTCGGGAAACATCAAGCATACCAACATTCCCATTGTAGAGGTACCAGAAGGAGAAGAGAGAGAGAGCAAGGAATTGAAAACCTATTTGAAGAAATAATGACAGAAAACTTCCCTAACCTGGTGAAGGAAATAGACATACAAGACCAGGAAGCACAGAGAATCCCAAACAAGATAAACCCAAAGATGCCAACACCAAGACGCATCATAATTAAAATGACAAAGGCTAAAGAGAGAATCTTAAAAACTGCAAGAGAAAAGCAGTCAGTTACCTACAAGGGAGCCACCATAAGACTGTCAGGTGATTTCTTAACAGAAACTTTGCAGGTCAGAAGGGATTGACAGGAAATATCAAAATGATGAAAAGCAAGGACCTACAACCAAGATTACCCAGTAAGGCTGTCACTTAGAATCAAACAACAGATAAAGAGCTTCCCAAACAAGAAAAAGCTAAAGGAGTTCATCACCACCAAACAAATATTGCAAGAAATCTTACAGGGACTTCTCTAAGAAAAAAAAAAAAAAAAGATAAAAAAGATGAACAATATAATGGCAATAACTACATATCTATCAACAATTATTTAAATGTAAATGGATTAAATGCTCCAATCAAAAGACATAGGGTGGCTGAATGGGTAAGAAAACAAGACACATATGCTGCCTACAAGACACTCACTTCAGATCAAAAGACACACACAGACTGAAAAAGTAAAGAGATGGAAAAAGATGTTTCATGAAAATGGAAACAAACAAACAAAATAAGCTGGAGTAGCAATACAAAATAGACTTTAAAACAAAGGCTATAACAAGTGGCAAAGAAAGACCCACTACTGGGTATTTATCTGAAGAAACTCAAAACACTACTTTGAGGAGACATGTGCATCCATATGTTCATTGAAGTATTGTTTACAATGGACAAGATGTGGAAACAGCCTGGGTGTCCATCAATGCATAAATGGATAAAGAGTAGGTACATATATACAATGAAATATTGCTCGACCATGGAAGAAAATGGGTTCTTGCCATCCGCGGTGGCACGGATGCACCTGGAGGGTGTTGTGCTGAGTGGAGTCAGACAGAGTCAGACAGAGAAAGACATATGCAATGTGATTTTGCTTATATGTGGAATCTAAAGAAGAAAATAAACAAACAAAACAAAACAGAAACAAACTCATAGATACAGAGAACATTTTGATAGTTGCCAGATGGGAGGAAGGTTGGGGGGTGAGGTGATAAAGGGGAAGGGATAAAGAAGTACAAATTGGTTGCTACACAGTATTCATGGTGATATAGGCTATAGCATAAGGAATATAGTCAATAATATTGTAATAATTATGTATGGTGTCAGATGGGTAACAGATTTATTGGGGTGATAGATGGGAGGAAGGTTGGAAGCAGGATGAGAAAGATGAAGGCATTAAGATGTCAGAGGGGTAGTAGCTTGGGGGAGGGGGGTTATCACTTTGTGAGGGGTGTAAATGTCTAACTATTATGCTGCTTTGTACACCTGAAACTAATAAAAAATAATTTAGAAAGGGAGGACAAAGGTGAAGGGGAATAAGAGGCTTAAATTTCCAGGTATAAAACAAATAAGTCATGGGGCTGTAATGTACAGCATAGGGAATATACTCAATAATATTGTGATAGAGTGGTATGGTGTCAGATGGTTGCTGGAATTTCATGGTGATCACTTCTTTAGGTATATAAATGTTGAATAACTATTGTGTACACCTGAAACTAATATAATATTGTATGCTAACTATATTTTTAATAAAAATCTTTTTCAAAAAGAAGTACAAATTGGTAGTTACATAATAGTCATGGGGATGTAAAGTAAAGCATAGGGAATACAGTCAATAACATGGTAATAATTATGTATAGTGCCAGGTGGTACTAGACTAGTCAGGAGGATCACTTCTTAAATTATATAAATGTCTAACCACTATGCTGTACACCTGAAATTAATATCAAATAATATTGAATGTCATCTGTAATTGAAAATTTTTAAAAGGAGGAGAAAGGTAAAGGGGAATAAGAGGTTCAAATCTCCAGGCATGAAACAAATAAGTCATGAGGTTGTGATGTACTTCACACTATAGTCATAATATTGTGATAGCGTGGTATGGTGTCAGATGTTTGCTGGACTTAGGATGATTATTTCTTTAGGTATATTAATGTTGAATAACTATGGTGTATACCCGAAACTAATATAATATTATATAATTATATATATAATTAGCTATATTTTAATAAAAATCTTTTAAAAAAATAGAAAATCTACACTACTCAGCTGAACTTGCCTGAAAGGAGTAGGAAAAGATGTAGGGATATTCGAGGTATATCCTGAGCTGTAAGAGGAAGGAGAGAGTGGCATGATTCTCAGGGCAGAAATGGGGAAAGTTACTCAGGGCTTGGGGAAGGAGATGGAGGAACACACACTATGTGGGGGGGGTGGAGGCGAGGTGGGAGGGAGGTGGGGGAGGGACCTTAGAAACTTACAGCATCTTCAAGAATTAGACGATTCTATAAATGTGGGCCTTTACACTCCCACATTGGTTAGTCATTGGATATAGTTGCCCCAAAAGGAGGTGTGACCTTGGTTGAAGCTGATGCAATCAGTGTCTACAATTGCATCTTCAGCTGATACAATCCCCAAAGAAAGCTACCCACTGAAGGCCTTCAAGCTGTTCCCAGAACCTGGGGACGTTCTTTCTCCCTGAAGGAGGATATGGACAAAGCATTGAGGCATCTACCACATTTAAAAAATGATTTAAGAGGAATTAGGTGTCTCATTCTGTCGGAGTTGATATTATTAAAGTGATAGACATTTACTCTGCCACTCACTCATTTTAATTCCATAAATTTATAGAACATGACATATAATTAAATATATTTCATATATTGTGCACCTAAAAAGTACAATGCACTGGGTCAGGCTGTAGACATGAAACAAGACCTCTGCCTTACAAACTCCCACAGTCTGGGAAGCAAAGGGAGAGGGACAGACAGAAAGACACACTCAGCCCAACTGAGAAGTGCTCTAAAGGAAACAAGCACAACCCTGACTGAGTGCAGAGAGTTGGGACTCAGGATACACAACTAAGGTTTCACAGGGGCAGTGGCCCCTGGTCCAGCCTAGGTGACGGTTTTGCAGCTATAGGTGGAACAGAAGAGGGCTTTTTTTATCCACTCACGTCAGGCAGAATGTTGGCTGATACAGAGCGTTTCGTTCCGTTGTCTCCTACGTGGTACCGCCATCCTGAATTCCAATTCTCTGGTTCCTGGTTCTGGCATAAACCAAGGTGTTTACATTTATTGCCACTAGATGGCAGTATTCGGTCAAAAATGGTGGCTACAGCTGCTTTATTACAAAGTCAACCCCACCTCCAGTTGGGGGGGGGAGCGGGAGGCGGGATCCTGGTAAGTAGCAATAGGATATTTAATTTTTTTAATTTTACTTTAATTAATCAAATTGCATCTGATATATATAGTCATGTGCCCAAAAAGATTTTAAAAATCAAGCAAAATACTTCCGGTAGGCTCTCCATGGTAGGTTGGAAATTGCTGCCCAATGTTTCCTAGGAAAATAGGAAAACTGAAATTTTACCATGGGAATTATGTTTTTTTACTGTGTCCCCTGCCTTCTGGCCAGGTATCAGATGTGCACACTGATGATGTTCTACTTAATTTTTTCATGACCTCCAGTTGGCACTTTCTTCTATTACTTTTGCCTGCTCCCCCAGCTTCTGTTAAGTAGATGATGATTGGAAAGCAGCAATTGTCTAAAATGTTTATAATATGTTAGAATCAGAAGATAGGTTGCATCTTCCCCCATAATTTACACATGCAAAAACACAAAAACGGGGTGGGAAGTCCCATCTCCAAGGACCTGGCTCCTTTCCCAGTAATCTCCTTTCAGTGGGATTAAAATTCTCATTCTTATTAACCAAGGAATGTTTTTCATAACTTTAGGGAAACTGTACTGTAAAGAATACACTCTTTTGTAAGGCAAGGTTGTTTATTCAACAAACAAGTATTAAGCATTTGCTGAGACATAAGTGTTAATGGAAGGTGGGCTCTTCTGGGCGCGGTGTCCAGGTTCTTAACATCTGGAGCATAGAATTGAATGAGACACAGAAATAAAGTGGTGAAAGAGTAGTTTATTAGAAGAGATAGTACACTCCAAAGAAATAGGAGCGGACAGAGCAGCAGAGAATGGCTCAAGGGCTCATTATTATAAGAAAAAGTACACTCCAAAGGGTTTGGAGCGGGCCCCTGAGCAAAAGCAAGGCTCAAAGGGGCTGGACTGGCAAGGACTTGGAGTTTTTATCCTTTTTTTCTCTCAAATGGGCTGTTCCTTTCTGGGCATGGGACAACTTAATTGACGCCTGTGATTGACAAGAGGCTATTATCTCATCTGTTAGACTGCGCATGTTCCTTCCCAGAATTCAGTCTGTTATAATGATACTAATGAACTTCCGGGCATATGTATAATATTATAATGATGGTATAATGAGGCCCAGGTGAAATGAAGGTCATTGCGGCTTTTACTGCGCAGGTATGAGTGGCCAGTTTAATCTAGTTGGGTATTTTGTACCCATTTTTTCCTCATTGGGGTAGATAATTACAATGAAAAGGGGGAGTTTTGGGCAGAGAGGGGAGGTCTTTTGGGCATTCTACGGGTTGTGCAGGAATACAGAGACCCGGTGCCTATCTCTAACTGCCTGCCTTGTTTTCCGCTTTAGAGACATGATTCCCATAAAATCTCTATGGGAAGTTGAGGAACAGAAGGTCTTTTCTTCTGTATCTGCTTCCTGCTGGGCAGGGGCGCAGATCTGTCCCTACCTATTGGGGGATTCATGGAACTCTCGCCCTATCTTATTTCAGATGAGAGGAAGGGGTCTCGAGATCTGCCTGGAAGACCACGTTGGCTTCTTTGGTTGCGACTGGCAATTTTGCTGGGGTATCCTCTGTATCCCCAAGGCCCCTGAATGAGGAAAAATAGATTTCAATTAATAAATCCGTTAGTTCTATAGAGCCTGTGGCCATTGAACCAGTCATTCAGGTGTCATTTAATTGCCCAGGAGCTGGGCCCAGAACAGATAGGAGGGAACATTAGACTTCAATGATTACAATCGACAAGTATGAATCACAAGTTTTAGGTAATTATCTAAAGCAGGGGTAGGAGATTTCTATGATGCAGGTTAAAGGCAATCTATTATTTATGCTTAAAACACTAATGGAATTAAAACACTAAGAAAGAAAACTTAGAGTTTCTGTAGCGAGAAACCCTTTCATTTTGTCTGTATCAAAAGCACTTTATGAGGGTGGAAAGTCAAAGATGAATACAGTGGTCTGAGCCTTGCAGACATTTACAGTCAAGTCAAGGAAGCGGAAGATATTACAGAACTAAGTGCCTTAATAGAGGAATTACCTTTTTAAAAAGCTAACACAAATGAAAGAACAAATGGACTTCTGTTCTATCAATTTTTCATGAGTTGGTGAAATGACGTAGAATGTAAAGAGTACCGTCAAAAACATGAAGCAGACACTGGCGTATAGGGCAGCAGAGAGCAGCAGGTTAGCACTGCAAGTCAGGAGAATGAAAACATCCCAACTCTTACCTACATATTCTTATGGAGAAGGTTTAGGGGGCCTTCTTAGGTGTCTTGAAGGCTCAGAGCAGTTATGGAAGGCACGTGGGAACATGGACCATGGACCATGGACCAGCTCTTCAGTGCTCCCCAGGTGAGGAGAGGTTGAACGTGCTGTGGCAGATGAAATGGGATACATCAAGTGTGCCTCAGGATCATTGCCCGACAATGGAGATGGCAGAGTTGTCCCAACTGGGTACCTGAAAACCACCCAATAAGTCTCATGATCTTAATCTTCCATGATAATAAATCAGTTGCTAATACCTAAAGCTTAAAAAAGAAATGAGAGCAGCAAAGAAGGAAGAAAAAAGAAAAAAAAATCATGGTATTATTAAGAAATGTGGGGAAAAAAGGTTAAAAGAGCTGAAAAGTGGTTGCAATCATCTTATTACTTTACTTTTTTTTTTTTTTTTTTTTTAATTGAGGAAGGGGAACAGGACCTCATTGGGGAACAGTGTGTACTTCCAGGCCTTTTTTCCAAGTCAAGTTGTTGTCTTTTCAATCTTAGTTATGGAGGGCGCCATTCAGCTTCAAGTTGTTGTCCTTTCAGTCTTAGTTGTGGAGGGCGCAGCTCAGCTCCAGGTCCAGTTGCTGTTTCTAGTTGCAGGAGGCACAGCCCACCATCGCTTGTGAGAGTCGAACCAGCAACCTTGTGGTTGAGAGGATGCATTCCAACCAACTGAGCCATCCAGAAGGCAGCTCAGCTCAAGGTGCCATGTTCAATCTTAGTTGCAGGGAGCGGAGCCCACCATCCCTTGTGGGACTCGAGGAGTTAAACCAGCAACCTTGTGGTTGAGAGCCCACTGGCCCATGTGGGAATCAAACCGGCAGCCTTCGGAGTCAGGAGCATGGAGCTCTAACCGCCTGAGCCACCAGGCCGGCCCTACTTTACTTTTTATGTGTATGTTTTATGTGCATTTTTTTCATCCTAGGAAAAGTCCTAGATTCTCAAGCTTTAGTGTGCTCAAAAATACTAGGGGAGCTGACTAAACAGCTAGGCCCCACTCTCAGAGACTCTAACTCGGCAGGTCTGTGATGGGCCCAGACATCTGAATGTTTAACCTGATAGAGGAGCTAGGATGACCATTTTGGAGATGTTTTGCTCTAGATTCCAAGCAGAGATAGAGAGTGGGATGGAACCAATCCGCAAGTTCTGTTCCAGCTCCACTGCTTCCTAGCTGTGGGACTTTGAGCCAATCATTTCACTTCTCTGTTTCTTCATGTTACCAAGGGATCGCATTAGTTCAGAGCTTCTTGAACTTTTTGGAAGATGACTGTTGAGAATCTAATGAAAGCCTTACCTGAAATAATGCAACACTATACTTTGCACACAACTTGAGGGTGTTCCTAGACCTTTCAGCGTCCCACAGATTGTTGGTTACCATCTCTTGGAATGAATGTTCTCAAAACACAGGTTCCTTTCAGCTCTGGCATTCAAGGCTGATCTGGATTCTGAATGTTGGACAGATTGGCTGGATAGCAGCTTTAGAATCCCATCTCATGGGTGGTCTTCTGACGCCCATTAAATAGGCACCTCATACTGCTTTTTAGGGGACTGAAATTCTGGTCTTGGCAGATACAAACAGGATACAAATCTCCCCCGCCTTGACCAAGACATTAGTAGCTAAACCTCTTGGAAGTGATGAAAGACCAAGGATATCCAGGTCCATAAGAAAGTAAAACATCTCAAAAGAGTTGCTTGTAATCATAAACTGACTATTGTGAAAGATAACATATCAACTTGAGGAAGTGGTCCCAGCTCTATGCTTCTCCTTCAGATCCTAATAAGAATGGCTTTTCTAGATAAGTAAGGATTTTGATAATGGCTACTGTATTTATTCCTCATTGCACCCATGGGCTCAGATTTGCTGGGAAGGGGTAGGGCAATCCATGTAGTTGTGAGGTCCAAAGGTCTTCAGCCATCTTTGTCAAGCATGAAAAAACCTTTGATCCAGATGGGAGCCAGGGTGCAGCTTTGCCCATTATCTGGGGTCATCAGAGGCCACTGGATTGAGTGCTGAGTTCAGACCATTTCAGGCCTAATCAAAAGACTCTTTGTCGCCTGATACTTCCCTAATCTCAATGAGATTAATTGTATCTTTGGATCATGACCAGCTGGTCAATGGTCATAGGGCCAAGTTCTTAGATAGGAAGAGCAAAATCAGGACCACTAACGCTGCAATCCACCCACTGGAACATGTGTACTGGCACAGGGCTCTCAACCACAGTCCATCGTTCTTCCCAGCCTGGAGGGAGAGGCCCTTGGTAGAAGGAGGTTGAAACAGTAGGGGACACATCAGAGGACTCACCTGCCCACGATATTGATTTCCCTCATCAGCCTGCTGTCCTCCTCTTCGCACTCCCTGTCTGAAAATCCCACTATTACATCATGACTGGGTTAGATGCCATACCAGAATAAGTTTACCAACTGTTCTATCTGAGATTATGCCTTTCTTGTTTGTTTGACTTTGTTGTTATTTATGGTATGACACGATAGTCTATTATTATTGTTAGATTTTAGTATCTTTGTAACCTAAATTCTTTTGAAAATGTTACTGGTTTATGAAATCCAAAACCTGGGGACACTGAGCTATAAAGCAGGATTGCTAAAGTGCCCCTCTTCACTGTACCCTACCCAAGTTTTCTTATTTCACTAGATTTCTTTTATCACTTTATCTGGTTAACAATAAAAACCATAAAACAATGAGCATAGACAACATACCCCCCAGAGTGTTAAGCCCGGGATATAGATAAATAAGATTCACAGATTCATCTCTACTCAACTCAGAAAGTAGGTACCCTCCAGAATGAAAGTTAAAGTGTATCCAAATGCCATCATGATACAACTAAGACTACATTTCCTATTTCACGTCTCACCACTCCCATCCTTCCCTCAAACACTCATTGCTCATAGTCACATAGACTATTTTCTTTGCATAAGCTTTTCCTTCTGCCTTTAGTCAGACTGTTGAACTCCTACTCATCCTTCAAGATTAGGCCTAAGTATCATTGCCTTTGTGAAGTCCTCTCTGATTTCTCCCCACACCTTTTCCTTCAAATTAGGTCATATGTCTTTTATCTCTATGTCCATAGCACCCTAGACATAGTTCTTGTTCAGCATGTAATACACTGCATTTGGAACAGCTGACTTGCTTTTCTGTTTTCACTACTTAGCTATGAACTCTCCCTCAAAGAGTTTACCACATGCATCTTTCTATGCTGCACACCTAAAATAAAATACTTGGCATATATTTGTGCTAAGGAGATTACTGAACTCAAATAAAACAGGTTAAAGCAGGTAAAGTTAACTGGCTAAAACATTCATCAACCATCATACCGTGTTTCCCCAAATATAAGACCTAGCTGGACAATCAGCTCTAATGCGTCTTTTGGAGCAAAAATTAATACAACACTGGGTTTTATATTAATTTTTGCTCCAAAAGACGCATTAGAGCTGATTGTCCAGCTAGGTCTTATTTTCAGGGAAATATGGTTAAAGTTACATACTTAAGTTAAAACTTAAGAAAACTTTAAAATTAGAAATAACATAAGGTAATTTACTATAACCATCATTGTTATCACAGTTCTAGAGGTCCTGGCCAAAATTATAAGTCAAGAAAAATAAATTATAGTTATATAGATTGGAAGGGAAAAGATTAAATTGTTATTATTTGAAGATTATATGATCATTAATTTTAAAACAGAGAGGAGGGACTTCTGTTTCTGGCCATGATTATCCTTCCTGCATGAAACACCCAAAAAACTAACAAAATATATGAAAAAAGAGTTTTCAAGACACTGGACAGCATGCAATGAAGGAAACTGATTTCCAAGCAACTGGAAATAAATGGCATGAGCCTTACAATTGCCCCAACTATGGTCTTGAGAGATTTTCTAGGCGATGGCACCCAGAGAGACCACAGAGAATTTCTTGAGCTGAATTGAGGAAACAGAGCTGAAAGTCCAGGAGTTTGCAGAACAGAGTACTGGAAAGGAGAGTGTTGCACAGGCAGAAAACCTCAGAGATCTGCAGAGTACTTTTCAAGTATTCACCAGAGAACTGTTCAACAAGGGAAGTATCCAAAGCCAAAGAAAGAACCAAGCTAATGAATTAGAAATGATAGTACCTGATGATCACACAGGCCCAGGAATATTGTCTGTTCCTACCACATGATTTATGGGGCATTGAATACATTACACTGAAAGGTTTTGTCTCAGTACTGAGGAATAATTATCCCTAGTCAGAGCACTGCTCCAGTCCTTCCTGTCAAATCTTAAAATCAAGATCTAAAGGATCAAATTATTTTGAAGTGAAAAAAATTGTATTCCGGAACAAAGGTAATGAGAATGCAAAAATATCCACATGGTAAAATTTACAATTTATGGCGTCCAATCAAAAATTACGAAGTTTGCAAAGAGACAGGAGAAAACAACCCATAATGAGGAGAAAATGCAATCAATTGTATATTCTCAGTCTGACATAGAAGTTAGAAGACAGGGGCATTAAAATGATTATTGTACTTGTAATCCATATGTGCACTCAGATGAAGGATTTTTTTTTTAATTCACATTGAACTTCTAGAGATGAAAACTGCAATACCTCAGATGAAAAATATGCTGGATGGGATTAAAAGAAGATTAGATATTTTAAAAGAAAAAAATTAAGTAATTTGAGGAAACAGCAATTTAAAACTATCAAAATGTAAAACACAGAGGAAAAGAAAACAGAATTAAAAAAAATACATAGTGCATCAGTGAGTTGTGAGACAACTTCAAGCATCTAAATAGAGGTATGATTGGAGTCACGAAAGGAGAGGAGAGAAAAGAAGGTATAGAAAAAAAAATATGGAGAAAGAATAACCCAAAATTTTCAAATTTGATTAAAGCTGTAAACATGCAGGTCCAAGAAACTCAACAAACTCTAACCACAAGAAAGAGAAGAAAACAGTCCCACAGTTCATCTTATGTACATGTAAAAGTAAAGTGTATGATAATAGTACCACAAAGGTCAGAGGGGGAGAAATGGAAGTATACTATTTAAAAGTTCTTATGTTACATTATATGTAATGGTATAATTCACTTAGCTCTCACTGATCAAGATGGCAGAGTAGGTAAATGCTGTGCTTCCTTCCTCTCATGACCACATCAAAATTGTAACTAAACTACAGAACAACCATCATTGAGAATCACCTGAATTCTAGTTGAACAGAAGTCCTACAACTAAGGGCATGCTGAAGAAGCCACCTCAAGACTGATAGGAGAGGCAGAGACACAGACTAGACTGGTCCCAAACCCACATGTGGCATTAAAAAATTGGGAGGGAGGTCTCAGCTGTGGAGTTCCCCCCAGAGGAGCAAGGGATCCCAGCCCAAGATCCACAACCCAGGGTTCCAGTGCCAGGAAGAGAAGTCCCCACAATTTCTGGCTGTGAAAACCAATGGAGATTGTAGTTGAGTGAGATGGAAGGCTGCTGGAGACCCTCTTAAAGGGCCCATGCATAGACTTATTCACTGATGGACTTACTCCTCTGAGCTCCAGCACTGGGCAGCAGTTCCAAAGGCACCAGGGACATATGGGGAGGAAATTAATTGCCTGACTTCAGAGCAAGGGCCTGAAGGGCAGGTTTCTCCAGACAGAAGTGTTGGCAGAATCCATTATTGCTTTATTGAGCCTTCCACCTCAGATATGATGGCCGCCATATCTGAGCTTCCAGCAACCTGGCCAACACTGATCTCCCCACCCTGGTTATTCCCTGAGACTGCCCCATCCAACTTGCAGGCCCACCTAAGCTGCTTCCAGTGGCTTTTTCATACAAACTGCCCTTTTCGGCTCATGCTACAGACTCTCCTAAAATCTCTCAAAGGTTCACAAAACCCAAACAAGCAGCATCTGACCTCGGCATGCCCCATACCTCAAGCTGAACAACCCCTTAGCACTATGGCAGCTAGCCTTGCTTCATGGCTTGGCCTCTCCCAGGCACATCCAAGCACAGTACAGGTGGCAGCCATTTGTGGCTTATGCCAGATGACTCTGGGCAGGGCATAGGCTGCAGCTGAACTTGGCCTGCAGAAGGGCCCCTCCCAGGAGGCCCTAGGGCCAGCATGCCCAGTGGCTGGCTTCAGACCAAGCTGGAGAACCAGCCAGCTTCCTCCACAGGCAATATACCCAAAGGGCAGACTGGTTAGGCAACAGAAAATATTAAAGTGAATATTGCTTCATAGGGTCAGCCCTTGCAGACCATCTCCTCCACTGTATTCACAGCCAGCCTTCACAGTCAATCAAACTGAGGGCCAACTCCTCCCATTGACATGCAAACAGCAACCAAGGCTCAACAATAATAGGAGGACACATGCAACCCACCAATGGACACACTGGAGCACCTGTCTCAGATGACCAGGGAGACTGCACCAGTAGGGTCACAGGACACGAGGCCACTTTACTAAGAAGGAGATATAGCAGCCTTACCTATTACATAGAAATAAACACAAGGAGGCAGCCAAAATGGGGAGCATAGAAACACGTCTCAAATGAAAGAACAGAACACAGCTCCAGAAAGAAAAACTAAACAAAACGGAGACAAGCGAACTACCAGATTCAGAGTTCAAAACATTGGTGATAAGGATGTTCAATGAACTTAGGGGAAGAGGAGACGAACTCAGCGAGAACTTTAGCAAAGACATAGGAAATAGAAAACTGGAAATAGAAAACATAGGAAAGAACCAGTCAGAAATGAAGAATACAATAACTGAAATAAAGAATACATTGGAGGTTCTGAAACTAATTTAAAAAATACATTAGAGGGAATCAATACGAAATTAGATGAAGCAGAGGATCAAATCAGTGATTTAGAAGTTAAGGAAGCAGAAAACACCCAATCATAACAGAAAAAAAAAATCTCCTCCCCCCCAAAAAAATGAGGACAGTTTAAGGGTCCTCTGGAACAACACCAAGTGTACCAACATTCACATCTATGGGGTACCAGAAGGAGAAGAGAGACAGCAAGAAATTCAAAATCTATTTAAAGAAATAATGACAGAAAACTTCCCTAATCTGGTGAACAAAATAGACATACAAGCCCAAGAAGTATATATATATATAGCATATATATATATATAGTCACAGGAAGCGGAGTACAGCATAAGGGATAGAGACAGTGGAAATGTAATGGCCGTGTGCGATGTCAGAGGGGTAGCAGATTGGGGGAGGGGGTTTAGCACTTTGTGAGGGGTATAAATGTCTAACTATTACAAATTTCTAATGGGTGAATTGCATGTATATTAATTATATCTCAAAACAGCTGCTTATTCAAATGTTGATTATCTAAATATTGCAATTAAAAGGCAAATATTTTCAGATTGGATAAAAAAGTAAGACCAAACTACTTGGTGCTTTCAGTGGTACACTTTAAATATAAAGCCAGGAATAATTTAAAACTAAAAGGTTGTAAAATTATGTATCATGTTAACACTAATCAAAAACAAAGGCTAAAATGGTTATATCAGACAAACTAGATTTCAGAGCAAAGATTATTACCAGGAATAAAAAAAGAAATTTCATAATAATAAAGGAGTCAATTTGTTAAGAGGACATTGCAAACCTAATGTTTATGCACCTAAAAACAGGGCTTTAAAATACATGATGTAAAAAATGATAGAATTGCAAGGAGATCTGGACAAACTCCAAATTGTAGTAAGAGATTTCCTTACTTAAGGAAAATCTCTTCTTAAGATATGCCCTTCTCTCAACAACTGATAGAACAAGTAGACAGAAAATCAGTAAATATACAGCAGATTTGAAGAAACACTTTCAAACAATTGTCATGATTGGGGCACTGTACCTAACAAAAGCTAAAAACAAATTATTGTCAAATGTACAAGGATTATTCACCAAGACAGACAATATTTGGGGCTTTAAAACAAGTCTCATAAGCTTAAAAGCATTCAAGTCATGCAAAGTACATTTCCTGTCCACAACAGAATTAAATTAGAAAATAACAACAGAAAAATATCTGGAAAATGCCCCAGATAAATAATCCATGGGTCAAAGGAGACCCATGGATTATCAAGAGGGAAATTAGAAAGTATCTTGAACTGAATGAAAATGAAAACATTAAACTCTGTGAGATGCCTCTAAAGCAGTAATTAGGGAGAAATTTACTGCACTAAACAGTGAAAAAAAGAAAGACCTCAAGTCAATTGTCTCAGCACTCACCTTAAGAAACTAGAAAAATAAATGCAAATTAAGCTCAAACTAATTAGAAGGGCATAATAAAGATCAGAGTAAAAATCAATAGAAAACAAAAACAATAGAGAAAATCCATAAAATCAAAAGTTGATTATTTAAAAAGATCAACAAAATTGTTACACCTCTAATCAGACTGAAAAAGAAGAAAACACAAGATACAAATTACTGATATGAGGAGTGAGACAGGTGACATCACTACAGATTTTATAGATATTAAAAGTATGATAAAGGAATATCACAAACAAATTTATGCCAATAAATTTAACAATTTAGATGAAATGGACAAACCCCTTGAAAAAACAAAAACTACCAAGATGGCTTTATGGTAGAATCTATTTTTTTGCCTTTTCCAGCTTCTGGAGGCTACTTACATTTCTTGGCTCCTGGCCCCCTTCCATCTTCAAAGCCAGCAATGGCTGATTGAGCCTTTCTCACATTGCATCTCTCTGACACTAACTCTTTTCCCTCCCTCTTTCACTTATGAGGATATTGTGTCCATCCAGATAATCCAGGATAATCTCCCCTCAATTCTCCTTTGCCATGTAACATAACATAATGGGGGTTAATAAAAGGATGTTTTCAGGGTGGGGTTCATTATTCTGCTTCCACAGATGGCAAATAAGCACATGAAAAGTTGTTCAACATCATTAGTCATTAGGGAAATGTAAATTAAAACCACTACATACCTCTGTGGGGGGAATTTCAAATGCTGTTAAGGATGTGCACTCGATAAAATGACAATATTCTAAAAATGACACCTCTCTGGCTTGATGTACACAGACAAACAGATGTAGAAAGGCTTTGATTTATCAGAAATGCACACAGCTGCAGTAAGAGAAAGCAATACCATGTGAACAAGATGAGTTTTGTTAGCAAGGACGATGTTAGGAAACAACCACAAGTGTCGGTTGTATCAATCAGCAGTGTAGGGAAAGTCTGGGTGATTGAAGAGTCTAGGGTTCGAATACGAACGATCTCCACAAGAGAGCGCTGGAAGTTTGGGCTCATCTCTTAATATCTTTGCCCTCATCATCATCTATAAAAAAGCAAAGTCTGGACCATTTGATCTCTATAGTACACTTAGCTCCACATTTTACCACTGGAATAGCAGGATGGGGGAAGTTTCAAGTGAGTTGCTTGCTCCCCAGCCTCCCTGTTCCTACACTCTCTACTTCTGCACAGCTCTCCAGGGCGTAAGGAGGTACCTCCAGCCACCAGAACCATTACCCTTTGTCCTTTAGGAAGATATCCACATGGCTGATGTCCATTATTCCACTCAACAACTTCGAAGAACAGCCAGCATTGACTTCTGGGAGGATCGAAGCTTTGCAAACTCCTCAGGGACAACAGACACAACTTGTTAATATTAACAAGGGATGAGCAAAGTCCTGGCACAAGGTAAATGCTTTAATAAATATTTGTTGAATGAGTGAATAAATAAATTGCTTCTTATTCTACAAATGAGAAAATTGTGGTCAGGGAGGTTCACGAGATTAAGTAGCCAAGAATCCATGATATCTGACTATAAATCCTACACACTTTTCCATTGATGGCAGTGCCATTTTCTCGTGCCTATTGAAGAGATTGGGAGCAGAGATGGGAGTGAGAAACACGGAACACTCCCCAAGTCACCAAAGATGAGTGGCAGCAATAAACTGTAAACGTGGCTGTTTGAGTCTGAATGGTTCAGGGTACAATGTGAGGCAGTCTTTCTGTGCTCACTTGAGTTTCAGAGTGGTCTTCTTAAACCAGGGTACAGTGATCTCTGATGGAGATTTGAATGGAGAGGATGGTAGTCAACTTGCAGGGCAACTGGGTGCTTTCCAAAGGAGATGGAGAAGGTAGGAAAAGGAGCACCGTGGAGAGGTCCCAGGATGCGCAGGGAGTTCTCCAGCAACTGCATTCAACCTCATCAGCAGAGCCTTCGCCAGGAGTGTCATGGGTCACGCTTTACTAATGAAGTACAGAAGTTCATAGATAATTTCCTTGTCCTTTTTCTTTTTCCTCTTATAATGTGGATTCAAGCTTATTTCTATGATTATATGACACCCGTCACTTTGTTCTGATATGCATTCCTGAGAGTCAGAGGAAGGGGTGGCATACAATTGAAAACAGGGCAGGGAGGTGTGTGTTGCTTGTATGCGGAAGCAGAAGGCAAGATTGAAAAACCACTTGCCACCTTCGAGGCGGTACTACGCTAAGAACAGGCCCCTGCCTGCTCTCCAGCACTGAGAGCACCAGCTGAATGAGCTTCTGTGGTTGAGAAGCGACTGTGACTGGGATGGACCTGGGCCTTCAGAGCAAAGGAGCCTGCTCCCCGCCAGACAGCTTCTGCCTCATCTTAGCCTGGGCCTGAAGAGAGCTAATAAGAAAAGCCAGGAGACACTGATGCTGCAGCATGGGGACTTCTAAGAGTATCAAAACCTCATTCATTCATTCATTCATTCATTCATTCATTCATTCAATAAATAGCTATTTCACACCTACAATGAAACAGATTTCTTGGTTCACTGGTCTAGTAGCCAAACTTGCTAGTGATGAACTAAAAGAGAAATTTCCAAATTCTGAGTATGTATACTTCATTAAAATATAAAGCGTGTTTTGCATTTAGAATGAAAATGTGAAGGGAGGCATCTCTGGCCTAGTGGAGACATAGGACTGCTCTCAGAAGACCTGTGTTCTCTGCTGTTTCCTAATTGTTTGGTCTCCAACAAGATGCTTTCCCTCTCTGAGTCTCAGTTTTCTCTCTGGTGAACTGGGAGTTGTATGTACTGTCTGCCCAACAGGTGGTTGGGAATGAGTAGTCTTAGTAAGCTGTTCTGTGCAAAATAACGTTTGACATTTTATTCTAGCCTTTGGGAATTTGGAGTCTCTTTGAATCAGTCTCTCCAATGAAAACTGTCAACCAAAACCAGGGTCAAGAGTTCGTCACTCGGGCGTATTTGGAAAAGAAGTAAATGGTTTAAGACACTTACCTGGTCCCATTTGGGCCCACACATTTTTGTAAATAAAGGTTTGAATCCCACGTATCATGGCTAACCCCACCCTTTCTCAAGCTATCAGGTGTCCCTGGAAAACTTTGCCCTGACCTAGGAAAAAAACTTCCATCAGAGATATTTTTAGCAAAGAAAGCTGACCGACTCCCGTGCCCTGAGTTACAAGGGAGTAATTTAGTCCAATAATGTTTAGTTGAAATTTAACCAAATTATCCAAAGCTTTGGTGAAAGGAAGAATTTGGGCCAGAGCTTGACATGTAGTTAAAAATGCCTCCTCCCCACCCAAACCCCCCCCCCCACACACACACACACATGTCAGCAGATGAGGTGATCTGTCTTACTCTTACTCTCAACAGACAATGTGCATTTTGTGAGCTCCGCCTGCATCACTGAGTCCTGAACTTCCTCAGGCTATTTTCCAAGGGCAGTGGACTTTAGAGTTTCTACAAAATGCTTATAAGTATATTGCTAAGCAGACGACAGGCCCTTCCTCATAGATCTCTAATTACTCTCTCAGCTCCACTGTGTGCAAGGCACTTACTCCCTCGTATAATCAAAGATCCTGCCAAGACACAAATGCTAGAAGAAGGGTCACTTGCAGGCAGAATTTGTGGCATTTGTTTTTTTCTTACCTGTTCACTCAACCATTCAACGTCTTGCGTGAGTAACTTCTACTCTCAGGAACTTCGCTAAGCTCCAAAGACACACATAAAAACACAGTCCCTGCCCTCAAGAAACTTACAAGTAATAAACAAAGAAAACAGAAACATCGTTACAAACTTAAAACCTCTATGTCTGATTTTATCGTTTAATACCCCAACTTAATATTATGATTATTATTTTCTAAAAGTTGAAACCCTCCCAATTCTAGATCAAGAGACTGAATGTAAGCAGTAAAATTTTGCTTTTTGTGTTTGGTGAGAAATGTACTTCTTCATCAAATTTCCACAGTATTTAAAAATTTAGTAATTCAACTAGAGTTTGAAACACAAGGGAAAAGATAATAATTCAAGGAGCCCCAAGATTTTTCCTTTTGCCTTATTGGATTTTTCTTTACCTTGTTGACAATGCCCCAGAATAGCCCAGGGTTACATTTTGGAACCTACCACTCTTCAAGATCTTAGCAGAGTCAAAAACTCTACAAAGCATTTGGTGAGGTACCACATATTGAAACGCAGTCCCAAATGTTTGGACAGTTCACACATTTGTGGGAAATATCATGACAATGACATGCAGTGGTTTCCTCTAAATGGAGTCACTTCTAAGTCCAGGATTAATAAGGTTTTGACATTAATGGATCCATCTGCCCTGGTTTCTATACAAGCTTTCTATGAATTTGATGAGTGTAGATCCCCGTGGATCATGATGCACCTTGGAAACCTAATAGAGTCTGACTTCTCATCTCGCATTGATGTCATTAATAGAGATTGGTCCAGACTCATTAATGTCACTGGGAGGGATGGCTCCATGGGTTTGAATTTTGGCTCCACTGTTTCTTACCCAAGAAAGCGTGAGCAAGTTTCTTTACGTCTCTGGGCCTCAGAGTGCTCATCTCTAAAATGGGTTTTAATGTGTTGTGTAAATGGGATCATTCATATAAATGTGTCTAGTCATGGTGATGATTCAGTTTTAGCGATGTGTAGCGATGTGTAACAGCCAAGGACATGCTGGAGGGAGGCGGTGGTTCTGCAGCAGAACACTTGTGAGTCTTAGTGAGATGACGGATCATGGTCTAGATCTTGAAGAAGACTGGGCAGTAGCTGTTCTCAACGCCACAGGCAGGAGCCAAGACCCATCCTCCTCTAGCAGAGGGAGAGACTGGGCTGAGTATTTCTCACATGGCAATGACTGCCTCATTTTTAAAAACGAATTAATTATTACCTTAATTAATTAAGCATACAAGAAGTACGTTGTGAAAAAAGTCAAGTGAAAACAAGTAAAAAGTACCTTTCCACTACTCTTTCTCCTCCCACTGCTTTCTTCAGAGGTAACCACTGTTAACTGTCTGGCAGGTACTTTCTCTACGTACCTATGGTGTATGCACATACGAGTGTATAATCATGGTTATTGGGTTTTTAAAATTCAAATGAAATCAGTCTGTATATTTTTCTATAACTACCTTTTATTACTTTAACAGTACATCTTTGGAAATATTTCCTGTCAATACAAACAAAACTCATTCTTGTTAATGGCTACACAGTAATTCAAGTGACAAATGGACCAAATCTATGTAATCAATCCTCTACTGGCAGATATTTTGGTTATCCCCACCACCACCCCTTTCTGAAGGGGCTATGTTAAACAATAATACAAAGAGAATATTAGTATGGAGACTATTCTTTCACGAACCTAAATAAATTCAAACTTCTGAGTTAAGGAAATTAACCAGGCCATAGACCCTTGAAATAAGAAGGTACTACATTTTAAAGCAGAACCAAATTCACTTTAGTTTAATAAGTATTTACTGAGACTACATATATGAGACCAGGGAATCCCATCAGGTGGTGGGGGTGGGAGTGGGGGGTGCCTGGCACAGGGGTCAAGTGACAGGGGAGCCTGAATGAATTCTGTTAAGCAACTTTCCTCTGCCTTTGGCTGTTACTGTTGAGCTGTCAACATAGATTCAGGGTTTTATCCTAGGATTTTAAAGACACCACAACAATGTACAAATAATCTACTAGGAACTGAAGAGGGGTGGGGGAAGAGAGGAGAGGGCATAGCATGCAAGTACACAAACAGCCATCATTACATTATTACAGTCATTGCTTCTTTTATCAAACATTTATTGAGTCTGTTTCTGAGCCAGGGACCATAAAAGTCTGGGAGGGGAGACAAGGATGAATGTTTGTACCTTGCCACTGAGAACCTTGCCATCCAGAGGAAAAAGAAGACATGAAGACCTCTGAGGTTGTAGGATAGAGTGGTACAAACAGTAAGAGGGGCATAGAAGCTAGATCGGGAGGGTTCAGAGTGAGGAGGAAATACTTCCATCTAGGAGAAAGGGGAAAGAGAAAGGGTGAGGCTGATTATATTCTCCCTACATTGCACTCCTGTGTGGGTGGCACTAACACCCCCATGAGAACCCAAGCTGGGGCTTCCAGGAGCATCTTCAACTTCTCCCACTCCCTCATGCCACCTATAATGGATCCCAACTGCTCTCAGTTACAATTACAGAATAGCAAGCACTCTGTTCATACCCTCCTGCCCCCTCCTAAATTCAGATCCTGTTCCTCTCTTATCAGAATTTTTGCAGGAGTCTCCTAACCCATTTCTCCACGTCCAGGTCATCTTTCAGCCTATCTTTCCTGCTGCCTCAAGAGTCATCATCAAACATTGCAAATCTGATGTCACTCATCTGCTAAGGACTTTGCTGACTTTCCCTCACTTAACATAGCAACATCCAAAATTTTGTCACCAGTGTATCAGCTTCACTATTTTATTTTTGTCATATCTTAATACGTCCGTGGGCTAGTCTTCTGCCTGCCCATTACCCTCACTTCACCACTATGCTCTGTATTCCAGCCGCTTGAAGTCTACAAACTACATTTCCCAGACCCTTTTGCCAGCTGCCTTTCTGTAAGGGCCTAAGGTATGCCAATCACCAACCAGCAGGAAATCAGAAGTCAGAGGTAAGAGACAATCTTCCTTCTGCAGCAGCAGCTGAAAGTTCTAGTGGTTGTTATTGTGGCAGCAGGAGTGCGGTGGTTCTAGATCCAAGCAATCTAAAAGGAGGCAACTTTTCAATAGTTCAAGACCTGATCAAGGTGACACCACTTAATTGGATCCAGAACTGAAGGCACCAGCAACCACCAACACTATAGAAGTGAGTGTAGACCTCTGGGTTCCATCTCGGGGGTATTAGTGGCTTCAAATCCCCGTCTTCCTTTTGCTCTTCCATCTCTTCCGACACCTTGGTAACCAAGCCCCTTCATTCAGTTTTCTCACTTGAAATGCCTAGGGTAATACCTATTTTCTAGCTCTCTCTCTCTTTTTTTTTTGTCTTTTTAAAAAATTTTTTGTTTTTTACTTTTTTAATTAAATTTATTGGGGTGACAGTGTTTAGTAAAATTACATATGTTTCAAGTGTGCAATTCATAGACACAGACAATATCTATGTTCTATACTTGACTCCTGTACTATTTTTCTCCATTACTCCTTTAATATCCATGAAGTTATAGTTGGTGTATGTTTTCCTAATACATATTAGATTAAATGCATAGCAATTAACATGGAAAGTGTATTATCTCAAATCATCTCTTGTTCTGATATATACCCTATTCTGGGAAACTGTTCTGGGGAATACAGTCCAGCCTGTCATGCATCAGGAGGCTTGCGGCCTCTCTCCAGCTTCCTTCTCCAGTTTCCCCATACAGACTCTTCCATTTTCCTCTCTATCTTTCCTCCCTGAACTGCATGTCTTTGTTCAGCAAAGGCATGTTTTTTTCATGCCTTTTCATGCTTTGTTCTCTATTCATGAAAATAGCTTGACTCCTTCCCCGACTAGAAAATTTCTTCTTACTCTTAATTCAGTCATCACCTACATTTTCAAGTTTTATTCAAGTTTCATCCTATTTAAAAGGCAGCTTCAACTCCCTTCACGCTCCCTACTCGACAGAAAGTTCATTTGTTGAGTCACATGAATTTCGCATAGTAGGTCAGAGTACTTTTGTTGAGTAAATAATTGAGAACTGACTGAATTGTCTGATGCCTGTGGCTTCAGGGGGATTGAAGGCTGGGGTAGGCAACCCTGGAGGAAGGAACAGAGTGACACACATGATCATTGTGGAGCACACGGTATGTGCTTCCAGCGTGGCCCAAATGGGATGGTCCAGTAAATCCAGTTGAGGAAGAACTGCAGACCCCAGCTTTAAAGAATCAGAATTCAGTAAAATATGCTTTGCACTGCAGCTTTACTGGGCACAAGGATCCAGCAGCCACCTCAGGATCTTTCATTTCTTTGAAATCTCTCTTCATGTACATGTACTGTCAGGTTATTTGGTCTAGAGGAATAGGACATTTCTGAACCAGCAGTAACCCAACCATTACTGACTCAAGAGGTTAACAGCACCTGGACTATTGTTCTGCTAACATTTTCCAGACACGTACTCCATAGAAAGTTCAATGCTAAGTTCTGATTTAGAGGAGATTAACCAAAACATACCTTTAAAAATTATAATATGGGAATAATAAAAGTGAGAAACATAAGGTTCGGAGTCCAATACACTGGGTTCACGCTCCTTTTTGGCAGATTGCTATTTAAGTAACTGGAAGCTGTTACTAACTTCTCCATTCCTTAGTATTCTCACCTGAAAAATGGGGATTACAATGCTTACCTTATAGTATTGTTTTGAGAATTCAGTGAGATAATATAGGCAAAGCACCTACTTAGTGTTCAATTAATGTAAGTTGTTATTTTATCACTATTAATATAATAGAATTAATGGAATAGAATAGAAATAGCTATTGGGGATATTGACCTAGAGGAGCTGGTATGAAGAGAGACTGTGGAGCTGAGCCTTGCATGGTGACATTGGAGTGGCATCCCATCTCTAAAAGGCTGGTGGCTCCCAGCTCTAAAACAAAGAGAATGCAGGATTGCGGTATTGGTGGCAAGCTGGCCAAGGATTGCTTGGAAGAGATTTCACTTTGAAGTGTCAGGCGGACTTTGAAGCCAACTGGACCAGCTCTCAACCCTCAGAGGGCAAAGGGACACGAGAGCACAGAGACACAAGATAAGCAAAGATTATTGGCTTTTACAGCCAAAATAGGGGCCTTATGAACCAGCCCTACAGATAAGTTTTGAGTTCTTCCTTGATTACATCAGCGCTCAAATGACCTCCACTGCCCGCCACGTAACCCACAGGATTTTCCACTCTACTGTATCACAATAAAGGAGATCTCACTGGGGGACACAGGGACCTAAACTAAATCATAGAGAAGACTCACTTTACACAATAAGGATATTCCTAAAAGTTATTGTGTAAAAGGCAATTTTGTGGAACACACTTTTCACTGTAATATGATTTCTCTTACAGTGCAAACTACCACCCACAATTTTTGTTTAGCATATTTGTACTTTTGTCCCCCAGTGGGTTCTTCAAGCATGCAAATTTCTAAAATGCCATGGATTTAAATGGCTTTAAGGCAGATCCCATTCTAAGTACTGGACTGTTGTTACAGGAGCACTCTTTAAGGAATTTA
The DNA here is from genome assembly GCF_036562045.2 of Rhinolophus sinicus. NCBI lineage: Eukaryota > Metazoa > Chordata > Mammalia > Chiroptera > Rhinolophidae > Rhinolophus > Rhinolophus sinicus. Next base: position 63,480,296 of record NC_133755.1, on the reverse strand, counting down.
CAATGAGAAGGGACAGAATAGGTATATGAAAAATAAGGCTTAAGAATGTCTTTTAAAAGTTTTTCTTGAAGGATGTACATCCTGAAATCCTACCAAAAGGATTTAAAACGACACATAATAAAAACACAAGACTTCCAGGACCAATGACACGGCCAACTGGCTGATGCAAACTGTTTACTCAGTACAGCTAGATGGTGCAGGTTGAACCATCAAAGTTTTTTCAGATATATAGCTGAGGTCACAAGAAAGAAGGCAATATCCCCAGGTGCCAGGAACACAGAGGAACTGAAAATCAGAGCGTTAAGCAGTGAGCTGAGTCTGGGGCACCAAGGCTGGTTGCCTGGAAATAGGCCTGATGACCAGAAGCATGGGTTTTCATGTCCCTCATGAGCAGGAGATGAGACCTGGGCCTACAAAAGACACAAAGTGGGAACTGAGATTCCTGGTAGTATAGCTGCACCATAGCAAACCAGGGACCAGAGGCACTACCCAATGGCCCAGGGAAATGGAAGAAGCTTGTCCTCAAGCCAGGAGATAAACATAAAAATTGGCCCTGGGCCAGTGACACCTGATACCGCTGGGCACATGAGAGAAGCACATGCAAAGGGCTCTGGCCCCCTCTATTATGAGCTATGCATTCCTGAAGGACCTGACTGTTTACACAGTGCTTTCCCAGGCAGAGAATGTTATAACCATTCAATGGATAAGGAAGTGGAGGCTCTGTAAGGCTGTCATTGTCCAGGATCACACAGCAAGTACAGAAAAGAGCTGAGCCCAAACCCAAGTCCTTTCTATCTGCAGCCCTTCCTTTAGAGCATGGGCTTTCAGGGCATCTCCTAGGACACCTGGGAAATGAGCAAGCTGCTGCTGCAGACACCCTGAGATCAGATACAAGTGCAAAGGTGCCTAACCTAAAATGAATGCCAGTCATATCCTGGCCCCCAAGGGACATGTCACCCCTTCTATATCTCCATGCTGCTCATCTGAATAGGTAACATGAGGAGAGGGGACGTCTAGTGGGGACTGCAGGAGTGCTGGAGTCTTCTAGGTTGACAAAAATCAGAAGCTATTCCCATGAATTGAGAGTTTGTTTGGTTTTCTTGGAAGCCACTTGAACTTTGTCATTCCAATTAAACTTATCTCTTGTGTTTGCTTCGCTGTGGGTGTGAGATGTCATTACCCTCTCCTAATTTTATGGAAAACTAGTTACAAGTGTCAAATTCTTAAATGGTCACTAACCTCCTTGACCTCAAAAGTCACACACACAAGAAATCTGACTAAAAATTAAAGAAGATACAAATACATGGAAACACATACCATGCTCATGGATAGGAAGAATTAATATAGTTAAAATGTCTATACTGCCTAAGGCAATATACAGATTCAACGCAATTCCTATCAAACTACCAATGACATTTTTCACAGAAATAGAACACATAATTCTAAAATTTATATGGAACCACAAAAGACCCTGGATAGCCTTGGCAATCTTGAGAAATAAGAACAAAGTGGGAGGTATAACGATACCTGACATCAAATTATACTACAAGGCTACAGTAATCAAAACAGCATGGTACTGGCATAAAAACAGACATATAGATCAATGGAACAGAATAGAGAGCCCAGAAATAAATCCATGCCTATATGGTCATTTAATCTACAACAATGGAAGCAAGAATTTACGGTGGGGTAGAGACAGTCTATTCAATAAATGGTGCAGGGAAACCTGGACAGACACGTGCAAAAAAATGAAGCTGGACCACCTCCTCATACCATATACAAGAATGAATTCAAAATGGATTAAAGACTTAAATGTAAGATCTGAAACCATAAAATTCCTAGAAGAAAATATAGAAAGAAACTTTTCAGACATTACCGGGAGTAAGATTTTTACTGACATATCCCCTTGGGCAAAGGAAGTAAGAGAAAAAATAAACATGTGAGATTATATCAAACTAAAAAGTTTTTTCACAGCAATGGAAACCATCAATAAAACAAAAAGGGATCTGACTGAAAGGGAGAAGATATTTGCCAATGATATATCCGATAAGGGGTTAATATCACAAATTTATAAAAAACTCACTCAACTCAACTCCAAAAAAACAAACAACCCAATTAAAAAATGGGCAGAGGACATGAAGAGACATTTTTCTAAAAAGGACATACAGATGGCAAACAGACATATGAAAAAAATGCTCAACCTCACTAACCATTAGAGAAATGCAAATAAAAACCACAATGAGATACCACCTCACCCCAGTCAAGGTGGCTATCATCAATAAATCAACAAACAACAAGTGTTGGCAAGGATGTGGAGAAAGGGAACCCTTGTTCACTGTTGGTAGGATTGCAGATTGGTGCAGCCACTATGGAAAACAGTATGGAGGTATCTCAAAAATCTGAAAATGGAACTACCTTATGATCCAGCAATTCCATTCCTAGGTATCTATCTGGAGAAATCCAAAACTCTAATTCAAAAATATTTATGCACCCCTATGTTTGTTGCAGCACTATACGTAATAGCCAAGACGTGGAAATAACCAAAATGCCCATTGGTAGACGACTGGATTAAGAAACTGTGGTACATTTGTGCAATGGAGTATTATGCAGCCATAAAGAAGAAAGAAATCTTACCATTTACAACAACATGGATGGACCTAGAGAACATTATGTTAAGTGAAATAAGTTAGACAGAGAAAGACAAATACCACATGATCTCACTTATATGTGGAATCTAAAGAAAAGAATAAATGAATGAACTAATCAGAAACAGTCTCAGAGACATAGAGGAAAACGGAGGGTTGCTAGATGGGAGGGGTGGTGGGGATCAGGGGGAAGATGAGGGTATTAGAAAGCACAGTCTGTAATCACAAGATTGCCACTGTGTTATGAAAGTCAATTTGGGAAATGTAATCAATAAGTTGTAAAGATTTTGTAGGGTATCCGATGGACAGTTGTCTCGTTAGAGAGACCACCTCAGGGATGATGGAGATGCCTGATCACTGTACTGTACACCTGAAGCTGAAGCTGAACAATAATGAATGTCAACTACAATTACATACGTGTGTGTGTGTGTGTGTGTGTGTGTGTGTGTGTGTGTATTTACAAGAAATGGAGTACAGCATTAGGAATAGAGACAGTGGAAATGTAATGGTTGTGTGCAATGTCAGAGGGATAGTGAATGGGGGGAGGGGAGTTGTCATTGTGTGAGGGATATAAATGATAACTGTCCATTACATTGTTTTGTGTACCTGAAACTAATAAAACAATGTTATAAAAAAAAATCCATTCTGAAGAAATGAGAGCTCCTTGGAAAAATGGCTGATTCTAGGGCTGGGGCAGGGATCATATAGGATGAGCTTAGAGTACCTTGTAGTGCCAGAAATTAAGGAAGTGCTTAAAAAACCAAAATGATAGGGTGATGTCAAAGGGACACAAGAACCATCCTGAAAGACCTCCCAATAGCCAAAGCAGAAACAATTTGAGCAACAAAATAAGTAGTGTCGTATTGGATGATATGCTCAATGTATAAAATAAATATCCAAGAGTCCAGACATATATAAATGATTGAAAAAATCGATGGGAAATGGAGCATAACTCCTCACTCCATAAGTGTGAGCTGCACATTGTGACTTCCTTTCAAAGAATACAGTACAGAAAGAAAGAAAGAAAGATTAACCTTACAGTGGAGAAACCTAACAAATCCTACCTTAGCCAGGTGATCAGAGACAACACCAACAGCAGTGATTCATGTTGATAGGATGTACCCTGGTATGCTACAGTAAGGATGTCAGTTCATGTCTGTGGTCTTCCTTCTAGAACCCCAGAAGCCCAGTATAATCATGAGAAAAACATCAGACATATTCCAGTTGATGGATATTCTACAAAGTATCTGGTCAAAATCCCTGAAAACTGTCAAGGTCCCCTTGTTTAACAAGTTTATTTTTTAACAAGGAAAACGTAAGAAACTGTTACAGTCAAGAGGAGCCTAAGTGACATACAACTAAATGTAGGAAGGAATCCTGGGTGAGGCTCCAAAACAGAAAAAGGCCATTAAGGATGAACTAAGAAAATCTGAATAAAGTATGATTTTAGTAGATGATAATGTATCGCTATTATATCACTAATTGTAACAAACGTGTCATTCTCGTGTAAGGTATTAATAATAGGGGAAACTGTGTGAGGTATATAAGAACACAAGTTTCTGTGAATCTAGATCTATTTTAAAATAAAATCTTATTAAAATTGAAAAAATTAAAAAAAGAAATCTGACTAAAAGGAGGCCATTGGGAGTGGCCTGAAAATTGCCCTATCTAGGATCTGGGAGACAGAGGAGGCCCTTGCCTCGTGTCTGTCATCTTGGGCTACCTGCCTCTCCATCTGTCAGGCTGTCCGTCTGCTGTGGGAGCTGTCAGGTCTGCACGGCTGTGTCGGTCCCTTGACCAGCCTCTGAGTGAATCATGCCCAGGCACTGCCTGGACAGGGTAAGCAGGAAAAGCAGGCAGAGGGTCCAAAGTGAATCAGCTCACAGGACCTGCTTTTCCTCAGACACCAGAAAAGGAGTGTCCGATCCAGTCTTCCTAGCAGCCTCTGACATGGGTGCTGACTTGCCCTAAGGAGAAACTTTCATGACCCTCCTTCCCATTCTTCACCTTACAGCCCAGAGAGCAGCACTGTGGGGTGTGGCATCTGACATCTGTAGTCAAGGGGAGAGGGTCTGGATATGGAATTTATATGCCAGGTGTAAGCCAAAATTAGTTTTAGACTGTAATAAAGAGTAAAAATTATTTATTTCAGTAAAAAGAAGCTGCAGCTCGGGAGACACAGATTTAGGTAGCAACCGAAATTGTGTTCCACCAAGACCAAGGAGAGGCCACCTTTATAATGAAAGTTCCCACCCAGGTTCTCAATTAGATCTATTTTATGTAAATGAGATATCCAAATTTGTGCACTTCTTATTGGTCCAAATCTCACAGTCCTGATTGTTCAACATGTCCTGGTTAGCCGTTATAGAGCAGTGCTGACTGTCGGGATAAAGGAGCAGGGCATAGTGTGGGAAGCCGAGAGTTCAGTCTGAGATTCTTGCCCATATACAGAGTATGTGAGAAGCCCCAGTCAGTAAATGGACACTAGGCTCTTATGATTTATAAAATCTGAGCCCTCGGTTGACCATGGAGAGTCCATCTCAGCAGATAAATTCCTTCTCAGGGTTCACATCAGATGAATCTTTCTCTTCAGGGTCCACATTTTATTGCAGCATTTGAGGAGGGAATTAAAGAAAGATGCATGGGGATTCACTTCGCAGCAAATAAGCGGCTTCAAATTCAGTACTAGCCTTCCTAGAAACCCTTCCTGCCTCATTGCCACTGGGGTCTTAGTGACCCATCACTCTGGCCCCTCTCCTTTCTGTCTGCCGTACTTCTCTTGCTTCTCCCCTGACATCCAAGAGGGAAAAAGAAGACACAACCAGGCCTCTTCCAGTCTCCAGCAGAGCAGCCCTTCTCCTTCAGCAACTTAGCCCTTGCTGAACATATATCTTGGGTCTCACTCACCCTCTCTCCCAAGCAGCTTATCCAGTCATTTACACACACACACACACACACACACACACACACACACACACACACACTGCTCCAAGAGGAATTCTGATGCCAGTTCTTAAAATAATGAATTTTTCCTTTCCTTACACATATGAAAATACAAAATGATTGTCCTACTTGGAAGCGATTAGTGTCTAATATGGCCACCTTCAATACAATGAAACATGTTAAAAGGTACACAATCAAGGTTCAGAACAAAACGAGAGAAGTCCGTAGATGTGCCTGTCATCCTTTGAGACACTTTTCCCATCTGGGTACGAGGGAATTTGTGGAGACTATAAATAGCTGTGAGTTCTCCGCATACAACCTGCTCATCATTCTCCAGTCGCAACAACCTGTGGCCTATGAGGCACTTTGTATCCTGGGCACTGTCAGAGGAGGGCCGAGCAGCGAGGGCAGCACCACTCTGCACTAAAAAGAATGCTTTATTGGTTCCAGAATCCTCATGGCAGCACATTCAACCAGTGCCCTCTGCCCACACTGTTCAGTTAGTGATCTCTTCGTGGCAGGACGTATGCAAGTGCTACCTGTCAGGGATGCTGCAGAAGGGCTCTGGCATTGAACACATGAGCGGACGAGAGGACATCTAAAGTGCTGAATCAACATATCTAAATTCTGAATGTTTTGAAGAGTATGTGTGAGGTGGGTAGAGCTAGCAAAGCACAGCTTTTCTGTGAGCTGACACGCTTGTAGTCTCCTCGTGCTTGTCTTCCTGTGGCATCAATGTCCACCTGTATCAGCTCGCATCCACTCACGTATCCCCTGCCTCATGCCAAACCAGAACCAGAACCGGGGCTGCCTGGCTTCCAGAGCAGATGCCCTAGCCGCCCAGAGAGTTCCGGGGTGCAGAGCAGAGGACGGCCAGGTTGGCAGATGAGCATGGAAGTGTATAGTCATCTTGGTGATTATGCTGCAGGTAGGAAAGGCAGGGGCGAGAGCTGTCCAGGACACTGCTCTGTCTAGAACCTGCCATCTTCTCATGCACAGGCTGGAACGGCAGAGCAGGGTAACAGAAAAAGGAGCAAGAATGGATAGGGATGAGACGAGAGTAGCTGGCTCCTGGGCCTGGGGTCACACACTGCCAACCCTATTCACGTCCTCAAACATGGGGTTCTCAGCCAAGACGCAACCCTGTTAGCTATGTGTGCACACAAACACACATACCCCAATCTCCTTGCTTCCCAGCCTCAACAATTCTGTGATTGGACAGGTTGTGCCAACCTGACTACTCCATTTATATCTCTTATTTTCCAATGAGAAGAGCCATGGCCTCATGACAATTTGACAGCTTTTATTGCTGACCCATCATTAATTGGACACTTACCGAGTACCAGGTGTTTGGAATACCAAGGAAGAAGTGCAGTGAAAAAGAATACACAGAGGTATAATCCCAGTAGGAATTACAGTATAGGTATTTCCCAAGTGCTCTAAAGCCCAGAGGATTCGTAAAGGAGGTGAACAGGTAGAGAAGGGAAAGAAGGGCAGAGGCAGCAGTGTGAAAGCAAACATGGAGGCATGGGCGTCCCTGAAGTATGCAGTTGGCCCCACAGGTACTACCTTCTTTCTTTCCCCTCCCTTGTCTCTGCCTAATGAAATGTATCTCAATCTTCACACAGCTGGTTTAAACGATTTACACCTTTCTTTTGGTATGTATCATTTCTACACTTCAGAAAGGAGACTGATTTGGACTGTGGAGGAATCTATAACCATGGAGGCGGAATTCCCAGAATACAAAATGGCTCTAGGGACTGATGACAACTTTGTAAAAATTAAATTTGCATAATGGTAATGTTATGTAAATAGGGTGAGATTTTTAGTTTAAAGGGATTCTTTGGTATTTTTCTGTTTGTCTAGCTCTAGATACACACACATGCATGCACACACATATGTATCTGTGTATAGACACGTATACATACACATACACATTTAATGGGAGAGGAGCACATTAAAGGCTGCAGGACCAGAGGGCTTTGCACGTAACTGACACCCATTAATGTTTGATGAAGTAGAGCAAATCTCCGCTGTGCCCATCCTGCTTTTTTTATCATTGACCATTGCTCTCAGAAGTTAATATTTGAACATGGCCATAAAGAGTTGACAGATGCTGACCTATGGCCAACATTCAAGGGGGAAGAGCCTCCTATAAATCAGCCCACACTAGACCGTCCTGCCAGCAGAGCTACAGATCAACTGTGGAGAGAACCTCATTGCCACCATGAACTTCTCTGGCAAGTACCAAGTGCAAAGCCAGGAAAACTTTGAGGCATTCATGAAGGCAATCGGTGAGTGCTGGGCTGGATGCCAAGGCTGGGGGTCAAGGCAGTGAGAGTCTGGCCCTACAGAAGGTGGCTAGTCACCAAAGTGGGCTCGATGTTGGGATGGGAGAAGAGGTTCAAGCTTTGCACAGACCAGGGCCAGGTTATGCATGTGGGTTTTGCAGTCACTTGCAATTACTCCATAGGCAGGTGGAAAGAGCACTGAACTGAGGGCTCTTTGGGGTCTGATTTGGATTGAAACCATCTCTGCTGGTACCTCATTGTGTGACCCTGTTCATGCGTTCATTCATTCATTCATTCATTCATTCATTCTTCTAACAAACATTGATTCAAGTCAAACCATATTCTGAGCACTGTGCTGCACAGATACCAAGAAAACAGATAACAATGAGCTACATTTCTCCAAGGGCAGTTTAGAGAGAGAGAAAAAGAGAAGGAATAAATGTAGTAAGGGCTCTCCTAATGTGTACTGTACTGAGTGCTAACTCAGGGCGAGGCACTGTGATAAGCCCTCAAAATGCAATATCCCATTGAATCCTCAATAAAGAACTCTGAGTTAGGTACTATTCATTTTCCCATTCTACAGTAAAAGCAACGGAGGCTTAGAAAAGTTTAGTAATCTTGACCACCAAGGTAACTCACGTAGGAAGTGCCGCAGGATTTGAAACAGGTGCTGGTTCCTAGAGACCCCACTTTAACCCCCTGTACACCCCCCCCCCCCCCAGAGAATTGTACGGTAGGATGTGGTGCTCATGGGAGGGCATGGAGGGCAGCTTGATGGTGGTGAAGGTGAGCAGACAGATGTCCACGAAGGGACTGGAAAAGAGGATTTTGCTCCAGGTCAAGGGAACCTTGTGAGCAAAGGAGTGAGACAAGGAATAGTGATAAGAAGGAGAAGGGTAGGGAAGACAGCAAAGGCAGAGACAGGAGAACATTCAGGGCCAGCAGAGAGCTTGGATCTTCTCCTGTAGGGCAAGTCACCTCTCTGTCTCCCATCCCTCACCTGTGCAGCAGGACCCTCCACTCCCACTGTCAACAAATGTGGTTTTGTGAACCTCAATTCATATAACACCATAGACATGCTCTGAAATTTGTAAAGCTCCTACCCAAGGCAAGGCACTCCTGATACATCTTCCTTTAGAACCTAGACAGAAGAGGTCAAGGTAGGGCTAGATGGACAGGCATTTGCCAGGACAGTCCCAGTGTGTGCATGTTTGTCCTGGCATAATTATTAATAGCTCTTCCTGTCACTCCCAAGAGTGACCTGGCTTGGAAGATAAACTGTATTGGTCAACCTGGGAGTAGAGGATGAAATGTTTGTACTCAGAGAGCAAAGCCTCTGGGTATTAGAGGAGGAGAAGTGAGGAAGGAGAGTGAGCAAGAACCAGGGTCCTCACCAGGGAAGAGGTTTTTCAGGCCAGAGGAGTGTGTTTTATGAACCAACGGGCAACACAGTGGGCAGGGCAGGGCAGGCCAGGTCAGGCCACTGATCTTTCCTGTCTGAAGTCAAAGCCCACACTGCCCACAGGACTCCAGTACACGCATTGGCCTCTGAGAGCTGCATCTCCCTCTCCCCCTCCAAACCACAAAGTTTCTCTCTTGACCACTGCCTTGCAACTGCCATGTCTGCCCATCTCTAAACCTCAGATGCTTTCCATCAGGTCTGCCTGACGACCTCATCCAGAAGGGCAAGGACATCAAGGGAGTGTCGGAAATTGTGCAGAACGGGAAGCACTTCAAGCTCACCATCACCACTGGGTCCAAAGTTATCCAAAACGAGTTCACCTTGGGGGAGGAATGTGAGCTGGAGATCATGACTGGGGAGAAGGTCAAGGTAGGAAATGCCCCTCAAGCCACACTCTGCCTCCGGAACTTTCCCTGGAGCCTGGTCCCAGGCCTTCATTCCTCAAGGCTCCCACCTCACAATTCCCACCATGGATACCCTATCTCTGAATTCACTTCTGGGGTGAGAGGCAGAGAGACAAAGACAGCTCTTAGGGAAGAAGTGCTTAGAGAAAATGCTCCCATTTTCCCAGGTCTGTCCAGAGGTGCTCTGGCCCAAGAATCGGAGCTCTCCTAAAATGGAGGATATGGAGGAACCAGGCACAGAGCAGGTGTCTAAGTCTCAGGTTTTCCCAGGCCCAACAGTGGGCAAGTGGGCATCAGTGAAAAACCCTTAACAGAGGCCTGAGGTCATTCTTGAGTCCAAAGTAAACTGGCTTTTGCTGGGCCTAGAGCTGGTGGTCATGGGAAGTGGCTTCCTGGAGGAGGTGCTGGCAATACCAGAATACCAGGGCCCCAGGCAGACACTCAGACCAAGCCTTCGGGGGTGGTCACTGAGCCCCTGGCCTCAGCTACCTCATCTGTAAAATGGACATAGTCACCCTTCGCAAACTGAGGGCAGGGCAACATCACTTCTGCTGGGCTGTGGTTCAAGTGTGCAATGAGCACTGTGTATGGTTGTGTGAGTGGTCAGCAGGCCATAGCAGGGAGATCCAGTCACTGGGGTTACTGTCACCAGGAGCCTCTCTTCCCTCCTATTTTTTTTTCTTTTTTACTTACTAAATCATCAGTTTATTGTAAAAGGATATAACTCAGACACAACCAGACGGAAGGGGTATATAGGGCAAGGTATGTGGAAAAGGGCTCAGAGCTTCCATGGCCTTCCAGCATTCCACTCTACCCAGATCCCCACGTGTTCACCAATCTGGAAGTTCTCTCCTCTTTCTCCCTGAGAAACTCCACATACCCCAGTACAGGCAACACCACTGAGCAGCCCTTTGTTCCTCCCCGCCAAACACCTCTGTGCACTGGGCTCAGCACATTGGTCTTTTTACCTCTTCTGAGACCTCTTTATGTCTGCTTCTCCAGATATAGCATTACAGGTCAGGAAATCTGTGATAAATTTTAGGAGGGAAATTCTTTTGATATGCCCATAGTACGGGGAAGACCGTCATGGGTTTTACCCCAGGCCTTTTCCAATTGTCCATTTTGGAGTTAAATGTGTAACCTGGGCCAGTGTCTTCTGCTCCCAGCTGGGTTTCTGTTACCTCTTCCTGAATGCATGAAGCCTGAAAAGGATACATCAATAGGAAAGATAAACATATCAGAAGGAATAATGCATACCAAAGCAAAATATGTTTTCTCCCCACTGGTCAGTATTTTAAATTTTGCTCCCTCCATTAACTTAGAGAATTGAAATTTTATTCAATTTTACTTTAGTGTTTGCATTTGAGCCGCTTACATATCTTATGCTGATTTCTAAATCACATACCATGTATTAGAAGTCTGACAAAAGAAGTCCTGACATTTTCTTTAGTTCTTAAATGCACTTCAGTTCTATTTAGAGCCAGCGAGCTGGGGGGTTGGCCTTATATAAATGAGTGGTTTGGTTGTTGTAAGCAGAGACCCATGCAGTGGAGCCATCCTCATTGGCAAGGGTTTTGCTCCCTGCACAGACCCTTCTTGACTGGTCATCTCTTCTGTCCCCTGCAGGCAGTGGTTCAGATGGAAGGTGACAATAAACTGGTGACAAGTTTCAAAGGCATCAAGTCCATCACTGAACTCAACGGAGACATAATCACCAATGTAAGTTGGTGCTCTGAGCTTGCAGCTCCCAGTGCCTGAGGGGAGAAGAAAGGTGAAGAGGAAGGAGCAGCCTTCCCCACCACCTTTCCTGTTGTCAATCTCTGCTACCACTTACTGAGGACCCATTATGTACCAGACAGTTTACACACATTATCTCTAATCTTCCCAACAACCCTAAGTGTCCTAATGGGGAAACTGAGGCAACAGCCAGGGAATGGCAGAGGTAGGGTTCCTCTGAATGGAGTGTTTCACGGGGCTACCATCCACAGTTGTATACTGCACAACCTTACGGAGAGCCACTCCCGTTGTAGACACTTTAGATTTGTGTACTTATAATTTTGCAATGCCTGCCAGTAAGGAGTATTGTTCTAACAAAACCAGGACAGTGCACCAGGGTGCCTTTCCAACAGATAGAAGAACTGTATCTTGAGGAAGGGGCACCTTTCCTAATTCACCTAAGACTCCACATGTGCTGGTAGCAGCCCCAGCTCTTCTAGGTTCCTTGGGGCTGTCCGTCCCTCCACCACCACTCTCCTCATCAGGGTTGACCACTGAAACCACCCCCATTTCCTTCTCTCCTCATTACCATCCCCTTCCTTCACCAAACCCAAAGAGGATGGGGCAGGAAAGGGTCGTGCAGAGCTACCAGCACGGCCTACCTTTCTCAGTCTCCACTGAGACGTAGCCATAAGACACACTCTCACCCTAGAGAGCAGGAATCCATTTATTCCCTCCCTTGGGCCTCTGATTCATGAAATAACCCTTCCCATTGATGCAGAACCTACATGCAAGGAAGGCATTGTTTGACCAAAAGGTGGGCTCTTTCATTGCTTTTTCTATTTTATGATGCTACAGTAATTACCAGCCATAAGCCTTCTCTTCTGCCTCAGCACTAACCAAGAAGCCATAAAGACCTCCATATGCCCTGCAAGCCCAGGGCACTCAATAAATGCCTTTGCCCTTTTGGCATTTATAAGGGGAATCATATGCATGGTCATCGTATGGCAGCTTATAAATCTGGAACACTCCAGCTGTGTGTGCCATAGCATCCTGAGTGCCTGTCTGTCACCCATGTCTTGTCCCTGATTCAGTGCTGTGTTTCTCCACCAGTTATGTTCCCCTGGCTCTTTCTTGCCCCCAGGCTGTGTTTTAGGGAGTAACAGAAGGCAGAATGTTGCCCAAGGGGTCTATCATCACCCACTTCCAGTGGAAAAAAATCCTTCAACTAGGGAGAGTGTGGGAATCAACCATGACACATGTGGTTCCCAGGCGTGACCCCAGCACATTCGCAGCAGAGAAGGGAGGCACCAGCAGGAGAGCAAGAAATGATCTGTCCTTGTCCTGGCCAATGTCCTTTAATGCTCTCCATCTTCTCTAATCCTCCTATTTCCTGTAAGGGAGGCAGGATGAGGTATTTAATAGACAGGTTGACCTGTCCAAGGTCATCCAGCTAATGAGCTGTAGAACCAGAGTTCAAACCTAGATCTTTCCATTCCATTCCATTGCTGCTGAAACTAAGGAACTCCTTTTTAACTCTCATGACATTACCCCACGTCATTTCCACAACCTTGTTCAAGGAAATCAGTGGAAGGGAGGGGCAAGGTGAGAAAGGAATATACCTCAAAAACTCAAACACTGATGAACCTAATAAATCCAATGCTTGTATATGCTTCACAGCATTGGGAAGAAAATTATGCTCTACCTACTATGTTCCAGGCTGAGTGCCTAAGTGTTTCCACATACATGTGTCTCTGCTATTCAACATGTGTTTGGTACATATTAGGCACTTAATGGAACTTTGAGAAATGGGATTGGACTACACTGGTTTGGATGGTCTTCCTCTAACAGCCATTGATGTAGAAAGGAATTCAGGAAGAGGCAGGACAACTCTCCACTTAAGGAAGTAAACTGACAAAGACTTGGCATGGGATTTTAGAAAAAATTACCAGCTCTTTCTTTGGTCCTATAAAAAACAGAGGAATCTTTGGGTTGTTTCATATGTTAGTATATTTAGGGCTATTTTGATGACTTAATTATCTTTTACAATTCAACATCAGATTAACATTGCACAATTTCTGTTCTTACTTTCAGACCATGACATTGGGTAACATTGTCTTCAAGAGAATCAGCAAGAGAATTTAGACAAGTCAGCATTTCATCTACTTTTACTGTGTAAAATTAATGTAATAAAGTAAACTATGTTTTTAAAAAAAATGTATTTTCTTCTTGATGGGCTTTCACTGATGGGGCTATTGGTATCAGGAAGCACTGATCACCTATATTTTCATAAACTTTGATAACCTGCATGTTCCATCCTAACTGGGTCAGGTCTGAAGCAGACCCCAGGCCTCCCCCTCAAGTGACCCTACAAGGAATATGAAATATGGTTGGATCTGTAGAACAGCCCTGGAATGACCTTTCCTAGGAGCTGGAGCAAGAAGGTATGCAGTGTGCTGGCCCTAAGGGTGGCTCTCCCTGAGGACAGAGAGCAGGACTGCTGGGCAGACAAAGGAGGCTTATGCCCATGAGAGTGGCCACAGTGGCCCCACCCACCAGGGGGCATGAACAAAAAGAGCAGGCACTGACACACCAGATGAACAATTCTCCATCCTAGGAGAGGGCTGAGTGAGGAGCTTAGCCAGAAGTATCAGAAGTAGACAGAGGAAGCTTCATGCCATGAGCAGAGGCAGAATGTGAGAGAAGAATGATTTCTCTGAACAGTATTTTGCACCAGGCTCTGGTAGTTGTTACACGTTAAGTTGCATCTCCCCAAAATTCACACGTTGACGTCCTAACCCTCAGTTCCTCAGAATGTGCCCTTATTTCAAAATAGGGCCAATGCAGATGTAACTAGTTAAAATGAGGTCGTACGGGAGTAGGGTGGTCCCCTAATCCAAAATGGCTGGTATCCTTATTAAAAGGAGAAATTTGGACACAGAGACACCCACACAAGGAGTACACCATGTGAAGAATGGAGTTATGCTGCCACAAGCCAAGTAACTACCAGAAGCTAGAAGAGGGGCCTGGAACAAATCCTTCCTTTCAGAGGGACCGTGGCTCTGCCACCACCTTGCTCTCAGACCTCTAGCCTCCAGACTGTAAGCTAATAAATTTATGTTATTTAAGCCACCCCGTCTGGTATTTTGTTATGGCAGCCCTAACAAACTAATAGTGTTCATTCCCCATCTCCAAGGAGCTGCCAAACTCTGACATTTCTACCTTCATCATACCTTTCAGCTCCCAGAACTGTGCCCAGCTCACAGAAAGCTCTCAACAAAGATGCTCTTTTAGAAAAACCCAGTTTGCCTCCTTTACATTCACACAGGACACTTCATTCTGACACTTCTGATCATCAAATGTGTGGGGTTATTTCCCCACACCAAGCAATTTTAGGACACTGACAGTGACAGTTTAAGGGCTCAGGCCTGTGAGACCGCCACCCTCCCACATACTTCAGGTTCCGAACACAAGTAGTCGGTCCCCAGGTTCCCCACAATCTCTGTCCAACTTGGCTACAAATTGCAGGTTCCTTTGACTTCCTCCCTTTGGATCTGATTATTGCTAGAACAGCTTACAGAACTCAGGGAAATGCTCATGTTTATCAGTTTATTAAAGAATATAATAAAAGATACAGATGAACAGCCAGATTAAGAAACATATGGGGTGAGGTCTGGGAGGGTCCCAAGCACAGGAGCTTCTTTCTGTCCCTATGGAGTTGGGGTGCATCATCCTCCCAGTACATGCATGTGTTCACCAACCTGGAAGCTCGCTAAACCCTATGCTGTTGGGATTTTTATGGAGGGTGCCTCATGTAGGCACGATCAATTATTAATTCCATTTCCAGCCCCTTTTTCCTCTCTGAAGAAGTGGGGGGGTGGCTGAAAAATCCCACACTTATTTTAAAATAGTGTCATTGCAGATGTAACTAGTTAAAATGATGTCATACTGGAGTAGGGTGGTCCCCTAATCCAATATGGCTGGTTTTTCTTATGGCTTGGTCTTTCTGGTGACCAGCCCCCAATGAGGAGCCACCCAAAGTCACCTCATTAGAACAAAAGATGCTCTTAGTGTTCTTATCGTTTAGGAATTTACAAGGGTTTTAGGAGCCTTGGGTCAGGGACTAAGGACAAAGACCAAATATATATATTTATTATAAATCACAATATCACAAATGCCTTAATAAATGAATGAATCCATCACATTTCCCCCTCTCCTCTTTCAACTTCTGGAGTTGCAACCCAATTATTTGTTACTTAGAGTGTTTCACAGACCACCTAGGGCATCTCCTGCCGCTCTCTCTCTTACCTGCTAATAGTCATCTCCCTTATAAACAGTGTTGATCGTGCTTCCTAGTTCATTGCTGAGCACGTAAGAGTCAAACTCCTAAACCTGCATTCAAGTCTGTATATCATGGGTCAGTCAACATTTTCTGTAAAAAGCTAGACAGTAAATATTTTCAGCTTTGTGGGCCATCCAGTCTCTGTCACAACTCCTCGGTTCTGCTGTTGTAGCACAGTTGCAGCCACAGACAATACACAAATAGGCATAGCTATGTTCCAATCAAATTTTATTTATGGACACTGAAATTTGAATTTCATATCATTTTTGTGTTACAAGATAATAGTCTTCTTTTGGTTTCTTTTACCATTTACACATGTGAAAACCATTCTTAGCTCGCATATTATACAGAAACAGGTGGCAGCCAGATCTGACCGAAGGACGGTAGCTTGCCGACCCTTCTTTGATCATAGCCTGTTCCACTTTATCTAGCTCCATACCCTTTCCTATAATAAACCATTCATAAAAATAAATTCCAGATGAACTGAAGAGCTAAATGAATAAATGTGAAATATTATCAATAGATATGATGGTAGATAAATAACTCGAATTATTGAAGATCTTCTTAAGCACAGTGCTAAACCATGAAGAAAAAGATTAATTCATTTTGCTACCTCAATATTTTTAAATTTTGAAATGAAAAAAGATATGATAAACACAGTTTCACGTGGGAGAAAATATTTGTGGTTTATATAACAGAGGTTAATAGATAGAATATAGAAGCCTCCCCCAAATTAATAAGAAGACCAACAAATCAATGGAAAGGTGGGTTGAGGACATTAATAAGGAATTCACAGTATGAAATATGCTTAGTCTCATAGCAATCAAGAAGGAGTGATGTAAGATGAGATATAATTTTACAAATCAAACCAGTAAAAGATTGATAACATCTAGTGTTTGCAAGATGGTGGAGATGTAAACTGGTACAGCGCATATGGAGTACCATTTAACAGTATTCATTAATCTTTTCCCTAACGCCTAGCCATTGCCACTCTTGTATATTTTTCTAGAGAAATGTTTAAACATATGCACAAAGAAGCATATAAAGGATGCAACAGCCAAAAACTAAAAAATTATTTATTCATGTAGATATACATATATGTATGTGACCATGGATGGTTGTAACACCAGGTAATAGCCATTATCGTACAGTGAGAACAGGAATTGGGTGGGAGATCAAGAGAGCTTTTTGCATTATTTGTATTGTTTGAATCTTTCGCAAGGCAATAATTCTGTGAAACTATCTTTTTAAATGAACAAAAACTTATTTTAAATTTAAAGTAAATTTGGATTTAAAGTAAAAATATTGGGCTCGCAAATACGGTTCTAGTTAACCAATCCATGATTTTGGACGTCAGTTTTCTCATCTATGAATGGACAGTACAATGCCTTCTCTCGCAGCTTTTATAAGGAGCCCATGAAATGACGCAAGTGCCATACAAAGGAAACATGTCATTATCACCACTTGGATTCTGCAGGGAACTGAAGTTGGGTTTGACATTCAGACCATTAGCAGAAGCTCTGTTATGCCCAGAGAAGCATCAGTGAGCAAAGGAAGAGTCACAGAGAGAAAAAAAGGAGTTTGTTGAAGACCACCCAGCTGATAAATGGTGGAACTGAGGTACTCTGACTCTCAAGCCTCAGGAAGAGGAAAGTAGTCGAAACAAGGTCTTCTCTTCAGCAAAGCCTCTAGAGAACTGACAAAATTCCCAAAGTCTCCCCCTACCTGGCTTTAGGAGGGGATTGTTTGTATGTTTTTGCCTGAAAAGGAGAATACATTTTAGATACTGAATTTGGATTTTGTACAGGTGTCCAAAGAACTCTGGGCCTGAGTTCTCTGGGCACCTGTACTTTAAATAAATTGAATAAACAGCTGTTGATGGTATCAGCTATTTTTACTTTGACCCCTCTTCCTTCCTAATCCTTCCTCCTCCTCTCTGGCAGTGCTGTGTGCATCCCATCAACAGAGAGTACTCCTTGCCCTGAGACCCAATTGATTTGAAAAGAGCCAGTTTTGATGTCTAGATCCACACAAAAGTAGACATTTCTGTGGTTTTTTTGTTTGTTGTTGTTTTTTTTTTGGCAGGGCGCAGCTCACAGTGGCCCATGCGGGGAATGAACCAGCAACCTTGGTGTTATCAGCACCACGCTCTAACCAACCAAGCTAACCGGCCACCCCCTTTTCTTATTTAACTGATAGCCATTAGGGTAAAGAAAGTGATTATTTTTCATTTTTTTGCAGGAAGGGGGCATCTAACTTAGTCCATACTTAATCTTCAGAGCACTTGTTCTATACATACGAGAGGTATGTTAACCATCCCATGATTTTCTCGTATTTCTTACCAGATAACCATGGAAAGATGGAATTACATGTATCTTCTTTACAACCTGGCCGTATTCAGCCAAATCAGGGCTGGGCAGCGCTAAGCTCTGAGGAGACAATGATCCCTGGGAGACTTGCTGTCTAGCAGGGAGACTAACCCATAATCCCTATGGTGACAGTATGACCTATGCCACGGTGTTGGTGTGGACAAATTCCAGACCCTGCCAGCTAGAAAAATGTCTCAGAGGAGGGGACATTTCAGCTGACTCACAAAGCACCCAAGGGTATTTGTTTGGCAGGGAGGTATGGTTTAAATGGGGGTTTGGCAAGAGATGAGGCAGAGAAGGAGAGAGTCTCTAACACGAATATCCTTTTACTCTGGTAAGGAGTTTGGACTTGATCCTGGAGACCATGGGGTATCATTGAAGGGTTTTCAGCTACAAGAATAGCATGATAC
The DNA here is from genome assembly GCF_036562045.2 of Rhinolophus sinicus. Lineage (NCBI taxonomy): Eukaryota > Metazoa > Chordata > Mammalia > Chiroptera > Rhinolophidae > Rhinolophus > Rhinolophus sinicus. The sequence continues at coordinate 63,461,714 of NC_133755.1, read as the reverse complement.
CAAATGCATTGTAGAAAAATTATTCTAGCCATGGTGTCGAGAATAATGAGAAGGGCCAAAGCTAAATACAGAAAGACCAGTAAGAGGCAGCGGCAATGATCCAGGTAAGAGATGTTGAGGGCCTGAACAGAGGCAGTGCCTGGGAGGATGGAGCAAAGCACAAAGGTTCAAGAGCATTTAGGAATTAGAATCAATGGGCTCCAGTGACTAGATGTGAGAAGTGCATTAGAAAGATATATGTCAGGGTGGCCAGATGGCTCAGTTGGTTAGAGCACAAGCTCTTAACCACAATGTTGCTGGTTTGATTCCCACATGGGCCAGTGAGCTGTCCCCTCCACACCTAGATTGAAAAACAACGACTGGACTTGGAGATAAAATCAGGATTCAAGTCCCAAGTCTTCCGCTCAGAGGCTTGCAGCTGTGCCTGCAAGACTGGTCTGAGGGCCTGGTAGCAAGACTGCTGGGTAGGAAGAATGATGGCCTCCAAAGACGTGCACGTGCAAACTCCTGGACCTGTGAATGTGTTACCTTACGTGGCAAAAGGGATTTTGCAGATGTGATTAAGGTAAGGACCTTGAGAGGGAGAGATTATCCTGGATGATCCAAGTGGGCCCAATATAATCACAAGTGTTCTTCCAAGTGAAAGGAAGGCAAGAGGATCAGAGAAGGATGGATGTAATTGCTGACAAGGGGTTACAAACCAAGGAATGGGGCCTTCTATAATAGAAGCTTTCATAAGCTGAAAAAGGCAAGAAACAGATTCTTCCCTTAAAGCCTCCAGAAGGAGCCCAACTCCACAGACACCTTGATTTTAGCCTTGTGAGACCCATGTTGGACTTCTGACCTCCAGAACCATAAGATAATACATCTGTATTGTTTAAGCCACTAAGTTTGTGGTAATTTATTACAGCAACAAGAGGGAACAAATGCAACTCCTAAAGACATCTGGGAAACTGTAGCACTGTATCTGGACCAGAATGTTCTCAGACCAAACCGTGTGAAGTGGGGCGGCCACGGTCGATAATGAGGGCTGAGTTCATGTCAGGGTTACTGAAGCCATAGGTTGGCCTGTGGTCGTGCTGCTCGGTGCACTTCTCTGAGACTGATGAGGTATCCTGCACAGGGTGAGATCCGGTGGTTTGTATGCAATGCTGGGCCAGGGAGGGGCAAGGGAGCTTCCAGAGTGCGGTTCACTTGCCCACACTGGATGTCATCATTCACAACTATGCACAACGTGGTCCAGAAGCTTCCACCACTGATGCCCTCAGAAATATTGCTGTTCTCTCTGCTGAGTGCCCCAACTATATGGATTCCCTTCTGCAGTCTCTAGAGAAGTAAACCCTGAGCAATTCACCAAAGCAGTGGCTCTATCTGGCCTTTAATATGTGTGTCTGTCAATACATTCGTTGTGTAGTGGGCAGGTCACTTAGTCTGAAAGACAGTAATCAGGTTTTACACTTGTTTGTTATGGCTCTGGGGATAGAGATTTCAGAACAGAGATCTCACCCCAGCTTAAGTAAAGATTTTTTTAGTGGTCTTTACCCATTCTGCTACTTCCATGTATCAGACCACAATTTTAAAGACTGGCAGCATTACAAATTAATGTGTACTTCTAAAGTTATGTGTGTGTGTGTGTGTGTGTGTGTGTTTAGAACCCTTTAAGCTGGTTCTCATGGTGTAAATATTCGCACCATGGCCACTGTTAAGCTATCAAAGTGATGTTGATGAATTCAGAGTGGGAAGAAATGTGCAGTTAGCGCACACAAACTGGTAAGAACTACTTCCAGCACACCATTGCTTATCTTACCCTTTACCTTCACTTTCTGATTAGGAAAACAGACACCCCAACAGAAGCATGGTTGGAATGCTCATGGAGCGTTTATGATGGCACTGTTCTAAGGACTTTGCAGTTAAAAATTTTAATTCTCACAGCAACTCTATGTGGTAGGTGGAAATAAGGAAACTGAGTCCTGGGTGAAGTAACCAGTCCCAGCTAATAGCTTGTGATATGAACTTAATTAGTCTTGGTGTCCATAATCTTAAAAACTACACTAAAGTATTCTCTAAAACTGCACTAATACACTAGCCACTGGCCACATTGGCTATTTAAATTTAAATTAAATTAAATTAAAAATTCACTCCCTCATTCACACTAGATATATTTTTTTTATTATTATTTTTATTAGGTTCAGGTGTACAAAGCAACATAATAGTTAGACATTTACACCCCTCACAAAGTGATAACCCCACTCCCCCAAGCTACTATCCCTCTGACATCTTATATACCTGTTACAATACCATTGAGCAAACAAAACAGAAATAGACTCAGAGACACACTAGACATATTTCAACTGCTTCATAGTCATATGCCACTAGTGGCTACTGTATTGGACAATACAGATATACGCATAATACATTTCCATCACCACAGAAAGTTCTATTAGACAGTGCTGCTCTAAATACATTGTCAGAAAGAAAGAAGCCACACATTTTATGTGGAAACAGTGGATTTAATAGCCTTGTTGATTGCTGTAACGTAAAAACTCAAAATACACAGTTGCATGTCTCTTCTGTTCTGAGATAAGCAAATTCATTCACTTATTCATTCATTCATTCAACACACATTAACTGAGCACCTACTATGTTTCAGGACCTGTGCTAGTTCCTGGGGATACAAAGATGAATAAAGACACAGCTCCTGCTTCCCAGGCGCTCACAATCTGATGGAGGAGGAAGATAAGTAAAAAGGCAATTGTAATGCCGTGAGGAGAGAGTTATGATGTGAGGGTCAAGGGTAACATGACAGACTCAGACAGGCAGCCAGCTGAACCCAAGACATTCGGGGGAGGCTTCACAGATGGAGTGACTTCCAAACTGGATGTTAAAACATGAATAAGAGTTGGCAGGTTTTAGGTATTTTAGATAGAAAATGCAAAGAGAGGCATGGGAGAAGATGGGTCCCTCAGGGACCCAGGAGAGAGAAGCCTAGGATGCAACAGAAGTAGAAGTCAGTTTTCTCAGGTACTGTGCTGAGGACGGACAACTATGCGCGGTGGGGGGAGAAAGGAAAGAGGAAAAATTTCATTTCGGACCTGCTGAGTTTAATGTGCCTGCAGAATGTTCAAGAGGGTGGGTGGGGCTGGAGCGCAAGAGCAAGGTTGGGACATACAGATTTAAGAATATCAAACTCAAGGTGGTGAATGAAAAAAAAGGGCCCGCTGAGCTCATGCGGGGAGTTTGTACAGACTGAGATAAGAATAAACCAAGAGTGACCAGAATGAGAAAAACAACCACAGGAAAGGCCAACATATCAGTGGCGTGTGGAGAAACAAGGACAGAGAAGACTGAGAAACAGTCTTGGGTCATCAAAAGGAAGTGGTGTTCCAGAAACCAAGCGCTGGGAGTATCGACCGACATAGAGCTGCCAACTATTGTCAGGACTGAAAAGCACCCACTGCAGTTGACCTTGGTCAGAGCTATTTCACTGGAGTTCAGGAAGCCAGCCTGCAGTGGTTTCAGGAAGAAATGGAAAGTGAAGAGAAGAAGATGATACCTATGAAACACAAATCCTTTAAAAAAAACCAAAAAACTCAGCTGTGAAGATTATGACTGAAGAGTCCCCAGCATGTTTACTGGCTACATTGAAGAAGTCAGTGGACAGAGAAATGTCAAGGATCCAGGGTGGAGAAGGAGTAAAGCGAAGCAAGGCCCCGGGGACACAGGAGGGCAAGGGGTACAGAGCCCTAGTGGGGAGTTTAGCTTTGGAGAAGGAGAGGGGCTGTTCCACCTCTTCCTGCATATGCACCATTCAGAAGAGGTTTCACTTCTCTGAGCAGAACCTAAATGGCCCAAACACAGCCCCTTTTTCATAACTCCATACTTACCTGAGGAAACTGGACATCCCCCAACCTAGTCAGCCAAATCCTGAATATTCCAGACCATGGGTGAGACCAGCAGCCCCAGAGACACTTGCACAGATGGCTGAGTAGCCACCGATGACTCTCCAGGCACCTTCCCCCCTCAGCTCAGATGTCATTCCTCCATGAAACTCCCCACTGCATACACACACACACACACACACACACACACACAGAATGTTCTACTGCACCCCCTCTCTCCATAGAGTTTACCATTGCATTTATTATTACAGTGCTTTGTTTGTTTATGTTTTGCCTCCCCAGCTACTTTTGGAGCTCTTTATCTCTAGGGCCTACCACCCAATAAACATTTGTAGGATGAGCTGGGCTGTAGGATGAGTTAATTGAACTGAACTGAGTTGAAATAAACCAAAATGACACTAGGGAACACAAAACAGAACATTCCCACAGCAACAAGGTTGAGCGTGCCTCTGACTTCCTCATCAAGGGTCTCCCCAGAAACCCACTACTTCCAGAATATCTCCCCAATTCCCCAGCCACGGTGCCCTCCATACAAGGCAGGTCCTCACTGCTTCTTATGGAACAGAGACGGGGCTGGCTCGTTGCTGGGCTCGGCCATGACCTGCATGGGCTGGTTGTTCAGGGCAGCCTCGCGCATCTTGCGGTACATGAACTCGTTCTGGCGGAACAAGCGCAGCTCCATCTCCGTCTGCACCCGCATGGCCTGTGGGACGCAGACACACCATAAGCAGGGATGACAAGCCCCCGGGACATGTTGGTCTCTGACCTACCTTGGCCCTTTTGGAAAGGGCAGACAATGGGGTAAATGACTCTCAGTCACCAAGCTTCAACTGTACCCCTCAGAGGACACACACAAAGTGGGGGCCTAATGTCCTGGCAGTGGGATCCATTTGTCAGGGAAGAGGGAGTCAGACCCCTCAGAGAGTAGCTTGAGGGATTATTCTCAGCAGAGACTGTTTATTCTCAGGAAGTGTCAGGTGGGGACCTGGATTTGAACCCTGGCCCCTGCATTTAGGTCCCACCCAAGATTCTAGGACCTTGTGTAGGTGATTTAATCCCTTCAAGCCCTGTTTCCTCACACACGAAATGGGTAAGATTCCTTCATAGTTTACAATAAGCCAGGAAGATTAGAGTATGTGACACACACAAAAAAGCCCTCTTTCCCAAATGTCCATTCAAGAAATATTTACCAAGAGCCAGGCATCGCTAAGGGGCTCAGGATACAGCAGTGAATAAGGTTGACAGAAACCGCCTTTGACAAGCTTAATACACTAGACATAACATTTGTGTTCCCATACATTTCATGACACAAAAGTCTGTCATCTTTCCCTACATGACACTGTCTGAGATCAGCTCTTTGAAGTCTGTCATTCTCATAAAAACCAGCCCTTCAAAGCATAAAGAAACCCAGCAGCTATTAAGAGCATGCCACTGGCCAGGCACTGTTCTTAGTGCTTTTCGCACATTAACTCACTGAAGCCTCATTACAACCTTACCCTTTTCCTCCATTTTATTGATGAGGAGACCGAGGCCCACATATTCAATATGTGCAGTCACATAGCTAGAAAGTGGTGAGACTGGAACTAAGTCCCAGCAGCCTGATTCCAGAGCCTGTGTTCCACAAGCCTACACCATATAGCACATTTCTAATGTACATGGCTACACACACACACACACACACACACACACACACACACCATTTTTTAGGTTTTCTCAGTCCAAGCTTGGAGCATCTCAGGGTTCAAGTCTCAGCTTTTCCATCCACTAGCTATGTGGCAGTGGACAGATTATTCACCTTCCCTGGGCCTAAGTTTCCTCATATGTAAAGCAAGGGGAGTGGGCTAAAGCATTTCTGAGTTCCTTTCTGGTCTAGCAGGCAATATAGACTTTCTAAAAGCAGAATCCAAAACATAGCTCTCATCCTCAGATATGTCAGGGAAGGCAGGGAGGCCCAGCCCTGAGATGCTACTTGCCTCTAAGTCCTTGGTGATTGGGTGGGTGGGTCCGTGTGTCACCAGGAGAATGGCATAGGCTTTGCAGATCATCCCATGCCCCACCTCTATGTTACCAGCATGCCAGTTGGTCAGCCCCGCCCGCATCACGGCCATGCCCAGTTGGGCATTGTTGGGGTGGTAGAGCTTCCTGTAGGGGCATATGAAAAACTCAAACACAGAATCCCAACCTTGCTTTTATCTGCACAGTATTTGACAACTTAGAAAGTACCCTCATTGATTAAGTCCATCTGCTTTCCCACCAGTGCCGTGAAACATGTGTGGCCCGTTGAGAGGAGACTGAGGTGCAGAGAGGTGGGCGAGTTGCCAAAACCTCCACACAGTGAGGCTGTGAGAGCTGACTCTCACCTGGGCCACCAAGTCACATCCTCGTGGGGAGGAGGAGTCGGGATTACACTCTGAACTTTAGTACAAGAAGCTGGGCGCTCCCAGCCCTCAGCCCTCTCCCTGGAAAGCAGTAGGATTCAAGGGAAAAAAGTAACTTCAATGTCCTTCTTGGGACAGAACTGTATTTTCACCTCCTGGCACCTTCCTAACAGAGCTTCCTTTTAGCATGTTACATCGTTTTCCCACATTTTTTTATGAATAACATCCTCCCCCAAAAATGAACCTTCTTGTGCCAACTTACTTATTTGGCCAGAAATACAAATTCACAGGCCAGTGAGGACAGAGAGAACTGGCAGGGGGAAGGCCAGGGTGTTCTATTTTATAATTTATAAGCAAAAGTGGCTGACACTTCTTTTTTTAATAAATTAAGCTCACAGGATTGCCTGTGCTGAATGTGCGAGGGGGAAACTTTTCCAAGCACTTAAAATCAAGCTGGACTTAACCTTAAGGAAATCAAAAGCAGAAGATGCCCCCAGGCGATAGATGAGCTGGAGGACGTGGGAAATACCAGGGAGGACAAACAGGTTTCCTCTCAGTACCAACTCTGATTATTTGGTCATTATTACTCGGAGCACCATTGTAAAAAGGCTCCATTGTACAGAGGATCGATTACTGATGCCTGCTGTGGGTGCGGGAGGGAGAGGTAGCACCATGTGTGCCATCTACTTTGCATGCCTGGAATAGACACGCTTCCAGGAGACTATCTGAGTCCCAGGATCGTCACCTACATGTAGCCATCCACCATCCTCCTGGCATAGTATGAGGCCTCCTCAAACGCCTGGAGGTAGGAGAGGACCTCTGAAACAATGCTCAGCATCCGCAGCATGTAGATATTGGTGTCAGCAAACACTGACTCCTGCTTCTGCAGACACTCCCGGCATAATTTCACAACCTAGAAGAGACACAGGCCGTATCCATTACCAGTGCACCATGGCACATGCTTAACTTACATATGGGAGCATCACAACGACACTGGACAGTCATTCTTTGGAGAAAATTAGGAAATTGCTGGCAGAGGTGGGAAAGCACCAGTTTGTGATCTGAATAGCTAAATGGTCCTATTTGGCTAAGATGTAAGGATGGAAAGAGTAACACTGAAGATACAACTGACATGACAAAATGAGGAATTTTCATATATGTTAGTTGGTAGCAGGGAGTTATGAAAAATATAGCCATCTTTATGTCATTTTATATACATAAAGATATATATGTCTAAGAGTATATATTTTTACTTTCATAACAATGCAGTGAGATAGGTACTATTAATATTCCCATTTACCAGATCAGAAACTGAAGCACAGGGAGGGTAAGTGCTTTTTCAAAGTCACACACCAAGCAATTGAGCTTTATCTTAACCACCATTCCTATGATCCTCTACCCTAGCTGTGCTCTGAAATCACCTGGAGACCTTTTTAAAAATACATACGAGGTCAGAGAATTAAATTTGCGAACTCATCCTAGAAAAAGTGCTACATACTTCATTGCTGAATATCACTATGGTCCCTTTCGAAGTACTCCCCTTGGGAAGCTATGCACCAATCCCAGCACCTAGTCCACCCTTCAAAGCAATTTTGGAACTCTTTTTCTGGAATGGCCATCAGAGCTGTTGTCATATTACCCTTGATGTCCTGAATGTCATCAAAATGTCTTCCTTTCAATATTTCTTTTATCTTCGGGTAAAGAAAGAAGCCATTGGGTGCCAGATCAGGTGAGTAGGGAGGGTGTTCCAATAAAGTTATCTGTTTACTGGCTAAAAACTCCCTCAAAGACAGTGCCGTGTGAGCTGGTGCATCGTCGTGATGCAAGCAAGAGGCATGAATTGTTGGCGAAAAGTTCAGATCGTCTAACTTTTTCACGCAGCCTTTTCAGCCCTTCCAAATAGTAAAACTGGTTAACTGTTTGTCCAGTTGGTGTAAATGCAGAATGAATAATCCCTCTGATATCAAAAAAGGTTAGCAACATTGTTGCAACAAGTTTGCAAACTTAATTGTCAGACCTCATATGTCTGAGCCCTACCCTCAGACCAATTGAAACCAAATATCTGGGGGAGAGACGCTGGCATCTGTAGTTTGTATAAGCCCCGGGGTGGTCCTTATTCACAGTGAGGTTGAACAATCAGATTGGTCCTGCTAGAGGTATACAAAATGGAAAGGCAGAGAGGGAGGCTCCCAGGAAGCTGGAAGACCCATCAGGTGGATACCACATTGGTCTTGGTGAGAAATAAGATGGGCCTGACCCCAATCAGCTTGGAGTCAGGCTTTTCCGACTCATTCATGTGTATACATAGGCTTAGGTTGCACTCTACAAAGTCAGATGGTCCTTAGATGTTAGTTGTTCATTGTCTCTTCTTCTTGCCTTGCCACTCCCATGGGTGAAATGCAACACAATTCTTTCCATTTAAAATGAGTGGAAACTAATTTTGCTCTGAGACTCTCCCAGAGGCCCATGAGGCAACTGAGTGGGGGTATAGCAAAACATGGGCTGACAATCAATCCATCCTAAAGACAGTTCTCTTAAACCTACAGGGCAGTGTCCAGCTCTGCACTTGGCTCTGGCCATTTTGAACAGAGGATAAATGAAGAGGAGAGAAACTGGAGGAATGGAAAAAGTGGAACTTTCCTGATTGTTCCAGCTTCTATCCCATGCCTCTGACAGAGATTTTCCATACTGTTCGATAATATTTTGTTCATGTGACTATCTCCCTCACCTGACAGAACTCCTGGGAGGAAAGAAGCATGTCTTGTATTGGTCACCCCAGTAATGGCTCAAAAACGTGCAATGAAGTGAGTAAAGGATGAAAATGAAGGTAAGGGGAAAGCAGGTAGAAATGAACAGAAATCAATCTCCCCCATTGCTATGCCCTAGGGGCATCCAAACCCAGCTACACACCTGAGTTGTTTAAAGAGCTTGGAAAAAAGATATGAATTCATGTTCGCTGTTGTCCTGCTGTAAACTGGATAAATCGCATCTTGGGGAGTGAGACAGAGGAATCTATATTTCCAAAAAGCTGTCTAGGTGAATTCAATGCAAGTGTTCTGCAGGTCAGTGTTTAGCAGTGGGTCTCAACTTTGGATGCACACTGAAATCACTTGCAAGCTTTAAAAATCCTGATGTCTGGGTCCCACCCCAAGAGATCCTGGTGAAATTGTCCTGGGTCTGGATTTGAGCAGTAAGATTTTTCAGTGATTCTAGTGAATAGCCAGTTGAGAACTCCTGGTGCTTTGAGAGCCAACATCAAATGCTCAGTTTGTAGAGACAGGAAACTATAGCCAGGATGTGAATTTAATTACAGGAAAGTAAGCAACCCACGGCTATCTCCATTCCTCCATATCTGATGCCAACCTGAGACATCACAAATCCCCCAGGGACATTTGTCAGGCTGCCTGTGTTCTCCTCAGACACAGTTTCAGTGGGTAAAACAGTCACTGAGAACACACCCCTAAGAGTGCTCAAAGCTTAAGGGCAAGAGGAGTCCTGGTCTCAGCCAAGAGACATCTTCCAGAAAAAACAACCTACTTGGTAGTTTCTCCATCTTCACCGCCCCGCCCCCGCCCCCCCCCCACCATTTCCCTCCCTTGCTAGAGGACCTTTCCACCCCCACCTCCTATAAAAATGAATTCTTACCTCGTGGTACAGACCCTCAGAGCGAGCCTTGTCAATTTTCTCCAGTGTATCTTTAGAAAATTGTATCATCTCCTTCACCACATCTTGAGAGGGCTGGGAAAGGGAGGGACATTGAGTTAGATCTTTGAATAGTTGCCATCTTTGACGTTCAGTATAGTACAAAATTAATGGCTTCCTCACCCTGAATGCTTCATTTCTGTAAATGCTGCTCAAGAGCCCTACAGCTTTTCAAGCTGCCTCATCATGCTTCTGATTCACGGTGTATTTTCCATCAACCAAGCCCACAGCCTTGCTGCCAGCCAATCATCCCCACCCTGTACTCATGCCGGGGCTTTCGGCCCCGGTGCAGAATCTGACATTGATCCCTGTTGTATTTTCTCTGGTATTTTGGGTTCTCATTCTGTTACCCAAAATATTTTCCTTTTTCCTCTGTACTTCAAGTCAACCATGTATTCTACAGATATGCCCTTTCTTTTTTTGTCTTTGTCCACATCATTGATGTAAATACTGGCCAGCACAGGGCTGAGGACAGAGGCTGAAGACTTCCCTAAAAGTTTGTACTCTGTTTGCCATTGGAGTTCATTAAAGACAGCCCTTGTGTCAATGGGCACTCAAACCCTTCCAAGCATCTTAATGTCCAGTTCGTATTTCCCTGCCTTCACCAAAAGTATATTATGAGAGAATTTGTCAGCTGTCTCTGTGAAATCTAGACCCTTAGGCTTACTGTGTTTGCCTGAGCAGTCTAGATATTACCAAAAAAAAAAAGAAGGGATTTTGATATCTGAGGCAAGGGGGTACCATAATTAAGAAGCCCATAGGGACACTATAACTTTGAAGAAAAAGTGCCAAATTTTCAAAGTCCAGAGGAAAAGTTTACTTGCTATGATTGATGCCACATCCGAAGCTCTTTACTGATTTTTTTTTTTTTTTTTTTTGCTTAGGCAAATTTGATAAAGCCTTTTTCCAAAATGAAACACTTACTGTTTATTCTGACTGTAAAATAAGCATGTGGAAGTTGTAAAAAATTACAGCATATGAAAAAGTATGGAGAAAAGAGTAGAAATCCCCAGACACACCCAAAGATGGACACAGCATTTTGAGGAACATTTTCCAATGCATATCTATAAGAATCATATTTAAAATATTTAACAACGGGTACAGGAAAGGCACTCACCAATCAGAACAGACACTCACCATCAACAGCGAGTATCTCTATATGGCCTCATCAGTGTGTACTGGCTGAACTGTAGCCGGTATGCGTACACATGCGTGTAGGTGTATATGCCAGTAGCAGCAAATATTTTTTTTTAACTGGAATGGTACCATATTTCTGTCTATATTCTGTTGTTTTCACTCAGTAGATTATGGATATTTTCCCATACCTATAAAGATATGTCACCACTTGTAATAGTTGTAGAGTTTTCCACTGTATTAAGCTAGAATAATTTATTTAACCAGTTCTGTAGTTGTCCAATTTTTCACTATAAGGAATTGGGCTCAACAACTCCATTTATATTTGCTGCTTACATTGTTTTGTGAGGTCACTTTCACAAAACTACCAAAAAGCAATGGGAGGATGGGCATTTGTTCCCATAAAAACACACCCCGCCCCAGTTAGAGATGGAGATCGGGATTTTCCCTCAGCCTCCCAGTTGTCCTGGGATAGTTCCATCTGGCAGTAGGAGACGCCCCTGGCCAGGACAGCTTGCTTCAGGGTCAGGATCTTTTAAGAAAAAGGGTGTTATATTTATTCCTCTACCCACCTCACCTACTTTGGTCTCTGCAGAGTTCTTGACTATCCCTCAATTTTGACTACCCTTATTTCCATACCCGTCTGTATCTTTGATACAATGCTAAGGTCCGCCTGCCTGCCACTTGCAAACGTTCAAGATCGAAACACATGGTTGGTGGAAAGAAAAGCAGGTTTATTCAGAATGCTGGCATTCTGGGTGGATGGCAGATTCCCCTCGTGTCTCTTTCCACCAACTATGTCTCTCGATTTTGAACTTTTGCAAGCGGCAGGCCATCGGACCTCAGCACAGTATCATCTGGGCCTCCCTGGAACTCTTCTGCATGTCTACTTGTACTTGTCCCAAGGCCTGACTCCAACAATTGATACATCCGTCCGTGCTCTGGCTTTTATTTGCAGGTCTCACTCCTGACTTAACTTTGCTTTGATCATTGATTTGGCTGAGATTTCTGGCTTCCGGCTGCCTTTTATCCCCAGAGTTATACTTAGCCTTCTGTTAACATGAAACATGTCTGGGTTTCAGACAAGTCATTTCTGCTTTCCTAAGACCGTTTGAATCAAGCACATAAGTAAGAGAGGGTCCATGTCTTGCCCGGTTGTGCAGAGCTCTGTGACACGTGGTCCTCCAATCTTTCAAACCTACATTTTTAGTTTCATTCATGGTTTGATGCCCAAGTAGTGGCTCATAACATCATATCTAATTTATGATCATTAGTTTAGTCTCTAATCTACTATAAGTTTAAAACTCAAAATTCTTAGTGAATCTTCTAGAGTCATCAGTAGCTTGCAGGTAGACTCAGAAAATACCAAGTGGTTAGGTGTTAATAGTCACGCTCAATTTGATGTTGTAAGAGAGAGTGTTACTTTAAGCTCTGAAAGTGAATCAATTTGGTTTTTTTCCCCAAGGAGCCAACTGCCAAGGTTTCCAAAACAATCTGGCTGAAAAGTTGTTCATTAACACGTGATAAAGCTATTCTGAGAAGGGAAATGGGCAGCTCCCCTGGCTTTGCTTTCAGAGTAAAGACAGGAAAACCTGATCTACAGATAGGCTTTAAGAAACTCCACAGAGAGACAATCCTCTTTCCAGAAGCATCACAAAAAATAGAAAACAAAGAGAGGGGAAGAAGCCAGAAGGGAAGAGAAGTTTTAGTGACCACAAGGTATTTTGTTTATTTAAATACTTCCCTGTTGATGGTTATTTAGGTTTTATTCAATATTTTGTTGTTCCCAACAATGCTACAATATATCTCTTGAAACATATATCTTTGTGCATACGTGCAAATATATCTATAGTGTAAATTCTTAAAAGTAGAACTGCTTAGTCAAAGGGTTAAAAAATATTGTTATTAAGTAAGAATAAAAATAAGTTAGTCCCCCCCAAGAAAAAACAGGTCTATAATAGCTAGAGCACGAAAGAGAGAGATGAATCAAGTGGGGGAATAGTGTTATCTGAACATTAGCACTGACGCCACTGAGTAATGAAGTGAGAAGAGCCCCAACGCTTGTACCCAAAAGTCAATTTTGCTTGTAGCCTTTGCTCTAACCGGCGACAAAGTTTTGTCCACACATAGGATGCAGAAGTTAGATTAATTGTGTATATGTATCTTAATTGCACTGGTGGACTATAAGTTATACAAAAGTGCTCACTTGGTTGGCCTCCCCCAAGGAGTCCAGCTCCTGGTTAAAAACCTATGTGTGATTTTTCAGACCTGACCACAGGCAATTACAAAGGCTTTCCCTGACAGGCCTCATGGGGAAGGCTGCCCTCCGCCCACCACACTTGGTGCACAACCAGTGCAGGGCAGTTTCTGAAGGGGGTTGCAGTCAAGCACTGAGGGTCCCCTGGCTTGTCACGCTCTTCGAATATTTGCATTCCTAGCCCAGGTGCCTTTATTCCTAGGTCTCTTCATCTGAGGACTTGAGCTAAGGTCTTCTTTAGGGGCTTCTACCGAAGCGTCCTGATTGAGGAGGGACTGGGGGCCTTGAAGACACTTTTCCCCACTCTGACTCAGTACCCAGTACTTTTCCACCCCTAGCTCTTCTTCCCCCTTGCCCTCCCCGCAACCCTTCACCTCAGGGTCCATAAAACTGCTGGAGCCTTTTGTTCTGGGCCCCACAGCAGTGAGACAACCCCCAGATTGGTGCTGATCCATCTGACCCCCCATCAGTGTACCTTTCCATGGGGGAAAACTGAACGGGGGAATTAGCTCCTGCTGCAGTTCAGCTTCTTGCTTACACTGCAGGAAAGGACTAAAGGCTTGCTGCTTTAATTGCCTACTCCAATACCTGGCAGCTCAGCTTTCTCCCAGCTCAGCTGAGCTCCTGACATAGCTTTCAGGAAGCCTTCCTCTCCTCAATGGTCTCGCCATCAATTAAACAATAGCTACTCAGGAGTCAAGCATATTAACCAATCTAAACATTGCCTCTTTCATGGGACTAGGAATAGCTTTGTGATAACCAGACAACAAATCTCTTTGCCCATCTGCTCTTGATACATGAAATTCTCAGCATTACTTAAACTACAAAGGGGCGAAGAGGGGAACTAAAATGTACTGAGTGTCTGCTCTATGTGCCACACCCTTTACACATATCATTTTGTTTAATACTCATAACAACCCCTTGTAGTGGGTGCCATTATTCCTATTTTACAGATGAGAAAACTGGGTAACGTCCCCAAACTCAAATGCCTAGCAGGTGGTGCTGAGAGGACACCAGCTGGGACCTACCCACAGTGCTCTGTCCACCACCCATACAGCCTTCCCCAGGGTTACAGGCTGGTGCTCTGGGGACCAGTGGGCAGGGGTGCGTTGATTGGCTGTGGGATCAACCCTTGCCTGGCTCCTGGAGAAGGTGGCCACAAACACCGTCCTAGCAGAACTGCGTGTACCTTCGGGTCATCCTTCGCCCCGAGGAAGAGGTCATCCTTCAGCCCTTTCTGGCAGTGCTCACACGTGCAGTCAAAGTAGTACTGCTTCTTCAGCTGCTTCTTGCGTTCTTCGCTGACGTTAAGGAAGTCGATATAGGACACTGTCAGCTCTTCTCCTTCTGAGATCTTGCCCAGGGCCCGGAGCTCAATTCTGGAGCAGGGCAGAGGAAAGAGTAGATCAAATCCAGGGCTATCGGAATGGCATTTGTGCTTTTCAAGATTCAAGGAGTTGAGTTTCAAAGACCATGACTTCTACTAGCACTTGAGAAAACTCTCCTTCCCTCCAAAAATAAAAAAAGATGTGACCTAAAGAACAGTTTTCTGGATAATTCTGCTCTACTCACCATAACAATCAAATCTGCTCCATTCCATGAATTGCTCTGAAATCTGCTCAGAGGGCCGGGCTTGGTCTTAAAACCACACATAGCTCCCACGCCTGCAATTATCCCTGCACATTCAGCTACTTGTCGTCAAAGGAAGGGAGAGACGATAATAAGGCAAAAACTCAAACAAGAGAAGACTCAATAGTCTTTTCTGCTTCGTTTGGGGACTGCTCCCTCAGAAACACACACATTTAGTTACCACCAGTCTTAGCCTATTCTGTGACTACCGGTGGTTTAGGCCTGAATTATGTGAGGAGACTTATTTAGGAGATCACCGACGCCAAACAAAGACTGGCTCTCTTAGTCCACGGCATTGTTCACTTTTGCGTTTATTGGGGGATATGGCTTTCTGGCTGAAGGTGATGAGCAAAAGCAGATGGCATTTCAATCCCCTTCCAGCCTAGACCTGACCCTCCAATTACCTATCGTACAACCCTCCTTGCCATGTAATAAGTACAGAATGTGCTGAAGACAAAAGCCCACTGCAGAACTGACATCCAGCTAAGCCAAAGAAGCGGAGATCAGCCCGTGGGCCTCTCAGCCATGCACCCTCCACCACGAGGCCAGAAGCAACAGAAAACAAGTGATGAGCCCTGCAAGCTGGATCCTGAGCTGTGCTCTTATATCTCCCCAGGATTCTGGGGCCTCGTTACCCAATAGGTAACCATCACCCAGAGACTGAGTGGCAGGACGCAGAGGCTGGGGAGAGCATCTGCAGAGAGGGCCGTGGTCATTTCTTTGACCTCCCAGTAAGGCTGTCAGACACTGTGTCAAAGGCGGGACAAGATTTCAGCACCACAGAAGGGTCCCAGTCACAGGCTTCCCCTTCCACGTGCTCAGAGGTGACAATTGAGCAAACAACTACTGAACAGCAGTGACACACTTGTCCTGGTATCAGAGGTGACCACTTAAGGTTAAAAAAGCTTTCTCCCAGAGTGGAGTACACTGACATGCCAAACAAATGTGATCGTATATATAAAAACAACTCATATGGAAGCTGGTAAAATCTAAGTGCCCATTCACCTTCTGTTCCTTCCTTCCTTTCTTCCCCACTCTGATTTTTGGCAGCAGCTGTTACTAAAGTGACGAAAGGCGAGAGGGACAGGAGGGCCCAGTGATTCTACTCACAGCTCTGTTTATAATCTATGTCCAAGCTGCAGGGGATCAACATCCTCATTTCACAAATGAAGACACTGATGCCCAGAGAGGTGAAGTAATTTCCCCAAAGGTCCACAGCACTTTTGCGACAGAGTCAAGATTAGGACAGAAGTGCCATTCACATTTCACCACATCATATTGGCCTCACCTGACTGTGTTCAGTCTGCCTCTCGAGTCTGCAATGCACGGGAAATGAGATGCACCAAAGCCCTAGATTTGAGGACTCTTCTAATGTCCTAAATCAT
The DNA here is from genome assembly GCF_036562045.2 of Rhinolophus sinicus. Taxonomy (NCBI): domain Eukaryota; kingdom Metazoa; phylum Chordata; class Mammalia; order Chiroptera; family Rhinolophidae; genus Rhinolophus; species Rhinolophus sinicus. The sequence continues at coordinate 63,445,330 of NC_133755.1, read as the reverse complement.
TCTGGCCAAGGTTGAGTGTGGATCGCTGGCATTTGTCCTGGTGGGGTAAATAAGCAATTCTACCCACACCAGCCCCTTTCACAAAGGCAGTTCACCATCGTAACGTATCCCCATTCAACAGTGATTCAGTGGCCAATTAAGTTAGGATTTCCAGTAGCTTTACTTCCCATTATATTTAAGCCAATTCATACAAGGTCTTGGAGTATCTCAAATTATTTCAACAATATTAGAGAATTTTCAAAACCAAATTAATTTAATGTCACTTAAATATGAAAAAAAATACATAGACATGTACCCCTTTTTACCTAACTTGGAATTAGGGAGGAGGGGATGAATATTGACTACCACTCCGTTCTGGACCCCAGGCCCCTTCCATCTCTAATGCTCTGCAATTTTATAGTTCAGCCGATTGATCCACAAGTAGGCAATTAATTTAAGTATTTATTCTAGAGCTCGGGAAGGTCCCTAGAGACGCTCCCATCTTGACCTTTGCTCTATAGATGTGGAACCAATGGCCCAGGAGATGATGTGAGTTGTCCGAAGTCAAATGCAATGCACGCCAACAGACTCAGATGCACAGAACACTCCTCCCCGTCAGCCCGAAGCCCAAACTCCCAGGCAGCGTTCTGCCCTGATTCCAAAGAGCATTTCAAGTACTTCAAGCCCAGCTTGAGTAAAAGACCCACCTAGGGCCATCTGGTTGTGATTAAGAAAGGTCAAAAGTAAAATATAACCTAAACCACTAATTCACAGTTGGCTAGAAGCAGTAAAAAGAAAACTATGAATAAACACTTATCAAAAATATCACAGTTATGGGCGCAACTTTCACAACCCAATCTGGGTGAGAAGTTGAGGGTTATAAACCAACATAGTCCTTTAGTGGGTCAGTAATATCAGCAGTCCTCATTTCATGGTGAGAAGCATTTAGAGCAGGGGTGTCCAAATTTTTGTCAACATTTTTCACCAAAGGCTATATGTGGTAAAATACACAAACAGCCGGGCCACTCACTCGAGGTGAAGTACGTATTGCCTCACCTGGTTTATTTAAGTAAACTAAATATATTTTTGGAATTTGCTGCGGGCCAATTAAAAATGGATTGCGGGCCACGGTTTGCCCGCGGGCTGCAGTTTGGACACCCCTGGTTTAGAGGGACAATGTGGGTTTCTGCCAAGATGATGTGGACCAGGAGGGACTGCCATGCTTTGATGTTGGAGGAGTGAGAGAAATGAGGAGTGAAATAGGGGAAGAAAGAAAGCAAAGTACAGCAAAGGCATGGCAGGTGGTGGGTGGGTAAGGAATAAAATGATTAATTTAAATTAATTTCAATATTAAGAATACAGCATTCAGCAAAGACAGGACTCTGGTGGGTAGAAGAACTTTACAAACAGCAAGCAGCCACAGAGACGTGGGAAGAGGTGGCCCAGCAAACCAGGCAAGTGAGGGAGATGGGTCAGAGGAGCAGGGATGTTTGCAAGAACTGACCCACCTCATCTGAGTGTGAAACATGGATTTGACTGCCTCATGACTGAAAGACAAAACAGACACCCAAATGGAAATCATTACTATTGGCTGATCCTGCACAGCTAGCAAGGGTGCCCAGCATTCCAGGTTATGCAATCAAAGCTTTGGCCATAACAACCACCTCTATACCAGCCCCGACAGCTGGGCCCACATGACAAGATGCAGCCTGGTACAGTGGAAAGTACACTGGATTTGGAATGAGAGGTTCTGGGTTCAAAAGTACTCAGCCCTGGACAACTTACTTCCCTTCCCTAGACCTCAGTGTTCTCATCTAGAACCTGGTAATGAGACTCAGGAGAGAATGCATTTAAAAATAGAGTGCTAAAAAAATATGGAAAGCTGTTATTACACCACTAACAAGCATCTTGGACAAATAAGTGTTGCCTCTTTTGATATCCATCTCATGGAGACTTTGAACAACATATGGAAACTATATTAGATCACACAAGTAGCATATACGTAAAAATTGTTAGGGTTAGAATTAGGCATCTAACATCATGACCAGTGTTCTTTCCACTATGGCAGGCAGCTAGACAGTGAATGCAAATCACCTTCTCTTGCACAACAACCAAGAAGCCTGTGTAAAACGTGGCTGCTCAAAGTTAGTGGATGCATAGGAGCCACAGCAGACCCTGAGATGATCTGAAGAAACGGTTCCCAGGTTCCTGTGGCTGTCACATGCAGTGACAAGAGCCCTGGGGCATCATCGCTTTGGGCAGGGATATGCAGAAAGACCAGCCCCGCATGTGGCTGAATCTGATCTTCTCTGCCAACCATGCTAACCCTGGACAATAGTCCCTCTGGAGAGGATTCCATCAAGTCCAGGCCAGTGACCCCAAGAGGCTTAGGAAGGGAAACACAAAACCTGGGAAAAGATTATCATTTGGGTCCAAAATAAACTTCCCTGTCTTGAGTGATTTTCTCAGTTGCTCAAGAGCCTGTTGTCATGTGGGCCCTTGTTTGCAAAAATAGGGAGGAAAAGGGAAATCAGAGCCCTTGCTATATTGGGGCTTAGGCTTAATTCTTGGCTGAGAACCAGAAACCATTGTCTTTAGTTTCCAGGAAGTTTTTTTGGGGAAACCTGTTCATTGTTGATGGCTTAGCATCTGTCATAAGAGCCTGTCTCTAAAAGCAACAAAAATATTGCTCAGGCCTCATTCCCCCAAGTCCCCCCAGCCTGAGCCATGGACAACCAGGGGTCATCCTGTTTGCTGACTCTTCTCCATTTGTGCCTCACCCCCAAATTCCATTCTTGGCCCTTTGGGCCCTTGATCTGTGCCTTCTTGGGGCAGGGGGCTAACTGACCTCTGAGGATTTCATCGCTCAGGTTCCTTTGCCCTCTGGCTTCTGGCAGGGGTTTGGCCAAAGGGAGAAGATCAGAAGATGGGAGGACAGGTTGGGGTTTGGGTCTCCTGGCTCCCGCTGTCTCACCATGGTTCTAGCAGTTTCTCTACAGGCACAGACAAGCTGTCAGGGTTGTGGGGAGGGCATCGCCCATGGTTGCAGCTCTCACCAAACACAGGCACAGGGCTTCTTCCACTTGCCCTTCCAGTCTAGTGGTAACAATGGTTTCATGCTGTCACTAGACCCTGGACACCTCACCATTCTTTGTTATTAGATTGGTGCAAATGTAATTGCAGTTTAAAAGGTTAAAAATAATTGCAAAAACCGCAATTACTTTTGCATCAACCTAATAGTTTCTTAAATTCTACCCACACTCCTGTAAATTATCCTTTTATAAATTCTCTTCAGGTAAACTCTCAGTGTGCCTTCTGCTTTCTGTTGGGACCTGGACTAATAATATGCTTCTGCCAAGCGCTTTCTCAGTTGATGATGTTCTGCAATGACCTCTAGAGAAACAATCCCAGGCATCAAGTTTTAAAATAGTCATTAGAGGTTTATCTAACATATCTAGGCAACCTGAAGCAACATACAAAGACCAAAAATTACCTGTGTAGAATTATTTACTGTCTTCCTCTTTACGTTTCTCCTAGCCACAATTATTCTATAATGAAATTCTGTTTTCTTTCCATTTGCAAACCATGCTAGTTCAGGTTCAACAGTTTACCTCTGACTTAAATCAAGTGGAGAAAACACCATAAGACCTCCCCACTCGCATCTCACCACCCCCAGTGAAAGACATACTCACTTGCCATTGTTAAATATGACGGTGCAGTTGGGCCAACAGTCATGGTTCACCAGGCCCAAGTTGGGGAAGATGCCCACACCCACTGCCTGCAGGCCTCTCTGATCACTGAGCGTGAAACCATTGCAATTAATCTACACAGTGGAAAAGATAAAAGAGTCAGCTGACAGATGTGGACTAGAGCCAGGTCACCAGCTAACTATTGAAAGTTAAAAAAAAAAAAAAAAAAAATAGAAAACCGGGGTCATCCTGGAAATGTGTAGAGTTTGGCATTAGAATCCTGTTCTCTGTGTGACTCTAAATGATCCTCAAGATTAGTACCATGACAGAGTCCCATATTTGCTAAAAAATGCAATACAACCTTAAAAGTTTTGGATAGCTGTATTCTGAAAAGGCCAAAGATAGAAATGTTCATTCTGAAAGTCTCTCTTTCCTGTACCTGGGTCTCACAAGTCTTCCCCAGTATCTATCTTGTTTCTCTGTGCCCTACTCTGCCGCTTTTTTTGCCTACCCACCCTCAACTCCTATAGCTGCTCATAAGATAAAAGTGACACCTCTTTTTCACTATTTTGTATCTGGTGGATATTTTATACTTCCTGTTTACAATTTTAAACTTTGATGAGTACATTTATCTCTAAATACAAGGCAAGGCAAGTTGGTTATTTCTTATATACTTGTTTTATTTCCTTTTCCTTAAAAATAACTGGGTTTTTTATAGAAACATATTCTAAATATCTGCTCTCAGGGTATGAAAAATGCACAAGAATAAATATAACCAGGCATTAACAACTGCACAAAAATTTCTACTTTATATGTAAATAATATATAAGCTCATACTATACATAATATACATTTATATATACCAGGAGTGTCAAAAAAACGTATACAAGTGGACACTTGGGTCAACGTTGCCCAAGCAGCAGTTCGCTATAATCAGAAGTGTCTGGACGCTGATGGTAACCACTCTGAGCACCTCTTGTAATTGCAGAAGTCAAATGTGACTTGTACTCATCTTTTGTTATCAGTATATATTCAGTATTACAATTTTAATACAGTTTTCATTTCTTAAAATGTGTATACATTTTTTTGGCACCCTCCGTATATATTGATATGTATAGCGCATGGCTATTTGTTACAGATATTGAAGGAGTGTCACTTTCTCCATTCAATCTCATTGATCATTCAGAAGGCACATGAAGTTAAGCCTGTCACTACCACTAAAAAACTGTGTTACTTTGGTCAAATTACTTTTGTCGCTGAGCCCCAGTTTTTCCATCTGTAGGTTGAATAAGTTGGATTAGATGATTTCCCAGTCCTTTCAGCTCTGCACTTTGGTGATCATGCCATCCTGTGACTGTAGTCCCCAAATCATCTTAAGGATACCCAAGATGGTTCTATGACCCCCATTCACCCCAAGGCTGTGGAGCATAACTGCTAAGAGTAGCACCTCTGGCACCAGACAGATGGCTCCTAGCTTTTCCATAGACACCAGCTCACTGTGTGGCCTTTGGAAGACATGTAACCTCTCTGGGCCTAGGCTTTCTGTTTATAAAGACATTAAAGGCATGGACTTCACTTTGTGTTGTAAAGGTTGCATAAAATAACACATGAGAAGCTCAGATGGTTAATTTTATGTGTCAACTTGGCTGGGCCGTAGTGCCCACACATTTGGTCAAACATTATTCTGTGTGTTTCTATGAAAGTGGTTTTTAGATGGATTAGCATTTAAATAGGTAGACTTTGAGTAACGTAAATTAGCCTGCATAATGTAAGTGGCCTCATGCAATCAGTTGAAGGACTTAATAGAACAAACACTGACCTCCCCTGAGCAAGAAGGAATTCTGCCAGCAGACAGTCTTTGCAATCAAACCGCAACTCTTCTTTGGGTGTCCTGCCTGCCAGCCTACTGGCAGATTTTGGATTGACCAAGCCTCCACAATCTCAAGAGCTAATTCGTTAAAATAAATGTCCTTCTCAATAGATATAGTATGTATGTATAGATAGATAGATAGATAGATAGATAGATAGATAGATAGATAGATAGATAGATAATGATGTTGGTTCTGTTTTTCTGGAGAACTCTATTACAGAACAGTGGCATATGGTTAGGACTCAAAAGATGTTGGGTGTGATCACGCTGTTGCTGTTATTAAAATATACCCCTCTTCAGCCCACTCACCAGCACCACAGAAGGGGCTGGGCCTGCCAGACGGAATACATCTACCTCCAGAGCCAAAGGCCTGAGCCTGCTGCTCCTCAGGGCGCCCATCTCCACCTCCTGGCCTCTCATGGTTTTGAGAAGCCTGGCTTTGTTGCTCTAAGGAAGCACCCTCCAAAAAGCCCTTACTCTCCTTTTTCTGGCTTCCATACCCAGTATTCCAGGCTCCCCATTATCCTGCCCATTAGATCTGGGAAAAGGAAGGGCCTTATTTTCAAAGTGACTAATGGGCAAGAAAGGATGGTAATTGGGTCTTTGTTTTCAATATGGAAAAGAGAAAATACAGGAAATACAGATAAACAAGAAGGTAAATGCATCTAAATCTACCATTCTGAGATAATGGAAAGTTTGTGTTGGGATGCCAACTTCAGATAGGACAGGAATGACCTCACAGTAAGCAAGAACAGGAAGACAGAAAACGGGATGACAGTTGTTAATATTAGGGCTCTGTCTCCCTCAAGTCCTTCTCTTGACCCCCCCACCCCTACTCTAGCCTGGAAGTATCTGAATACTCCTTAGTTAGACAATCCCAGCTATCACCTCTCCCCCACCCCCATTTAATGAGAAGTCATACCACACCGAAGATGTTCGAGATGTACTGAATGCTGAACTGCTGGCTCTGGGGTGGCCAGTACTGCAAGAAAGTGTCCACGTCCAGCTGCAGCTCCTTCTGCTCCTCCTCCCCGAAGTGTGCCACATGGTTCTGCAGGTCATCCACGGAGACCAGGCAGCCATCTGTGAGCCCAGTGCCCTCTCTCTCCACTCGCCACATGATGCGCGCAGCAAGCCTATGGAGAGATGCAGGGTTAGGGAGGCCCTACTGCATTCATTCATTCAACAAACACTTACTGGGTGCTTAATACATGTCAGGCACAGTGTTGAGCCAAAGATACAGTTTTGATCTAAACAGATAGAATTTCTTCTATCATGAATTTCTTCTTCTAGTGGTGGAAACATGTTAAAAAGATCATTTAAGTTAACTATCATTACCATGCTGTGAGACAGCAGGCAAAATAGCAGAGTAGATAGATGCTGTGCTTGCCTCCTCCCATGACCACATTAAATTACAACTAAGTTATAGAACAATCAATCTGGAGAACCATCTGAAGACTAGCTGAACAGAAGTCTTATAACTGAGGATATAAAGAAGAAGCCATGTCAAGACTGGTAGGAGAAGTGGAGATGTGGAACAGGCTGGCCCCGTGGAACATGCTGGCCCCAAACCTCCCTATGGTGGTTGAGAATCGGGAGGGATATTTCAACTGTGGAGGTCCCCCCTGAAAAGCGAAGGCTCCCCAGCCTGGAGCACCAGTGCTGGGAAGAAAAGCCCCTATAATATCTAACTATGAAAGACAGTGGGTACTCTGTCCATCCAGGTGAGACAAAAGGATGCTAGAAACCCAGATGTCCTCTTAAAGGGCCTGAGCACAGAGTCACTCACTCACAGGCACTCCCCCTGGTTTCCAGTGGAGGGATGGTGGCTCAAGAGATGCCAGATACATACAGGGAGAAACTGAGTTGTGTAGCTTCAGAGAGAGGGCTGGAGAGCCACCATCATCCCTGTGTTGAGCAATCCTCCTGTGCAGCCTACAGGCAGGCTCTATCTTTCCTTTGTTGAGTCATTCCCCTACATGGTCAAATCTGAATCTGCATTGGCCAGGAAATCCACTCATCCACCCTGGTGACTCCCTGGGACCCTGACCCAGCAAACTCGCACAAGTCGGAGGTACTTTGGCAATGGGGAGCCAGCCCTGGCATATCCACCACAGGAGGCTCTTTTAAAGCAAGTAGCCAGGCTTTTGCTCGAGTACCTCCAGAGTCCCTTTCTGCAGTGGGCAGCCAGCCCCAGCCCAAGCAATACAGGGGCTCTTTCAGCAGCAAGCAGCTGGCCTTGGCTCACATGCCACCTGAGACATGTTCAGCAGTGGGCAGCAAGCCCAGGAATGCAATGCAGTCCTTTTTGGACAATTCTCAGGAGTCCTCAGACCCTAGGCAGGCGGTGGCTGGCCTCGTGCTCTGAGCCTTTTGCTGAGTGGACCCAAGCTCGGCACTGCACCAAATCTGAATCTGCATTAACCTGGTGAACACTGCCCAAGGCTCTTTGAGTGACTGAGCTTTGCAGGCACATGGCAGGTGGCAGCAGGCCTGTGCTGCCCTGGGCCTTTTGCTGAGCTGACTGCCCCAAGCTCAGTACTGGTAGCACCAAGCCTTAGTTCTCAGCGTGCCCACTCTCACAAGTATCCAGTTCCAGCAGAGGCAGCAAACAACCATGGATCACTTTGTAGCTCCAACCAGGGAGCCCCAGCTGGTCACAGGCAGAGGCTGACCTTGGCCTTCACCAGAGCACCTTCCAAGAGGCACCAAATCCAACACACCTGGAGGTTGGCTTCAGACCACAACAGAGCACCACCTGATTAGCCCCATAAGCATCAAACCCAAAGGGTGGTCTGGGTAGGTACCAGAGCCTGCTGGGGCAAATCCTACTCCATGAGGTCAGCTCCCACAAGCAACTTATATGCTGTGGTTGTGTTAAATGCTCAGCCAGTCAGCCTGAGGGTCCTTCCCATCCACTGACATGCTAACAACAAGCAAGGCTCTACTACAAGAGGAGAGCACATATAACCCACACTAGAGACACTCTGGAGCACCAGGTTCAAGTGACCAGGGAGACGGTGCCACTGGGCCCTACAGAACACCTACTACATAAAGCCACCCTGCCAATACTGGGATATGCAGCAGATCTACCTAATACATAGAAACAAACAAAAAGAGGCAGCCAAAATGAGGAGAAAAAGAAACATGTCCCAAATGAAAAAACAGGAGAAAACTCCAGAAAAAGAACAAAACAAAATGGAGGCAAGAAATCTATCAGATACAGAGTACAAAACACTTGTTATAAAGATGCTCAAGGAACGTAGTGAAAAATTCAACAAAGAAATAGTAAGCATAAAAAAGAACACAGAAACAATAAAAAAAAACCAATCAGAAGTGAAGAGTACAATAACTGAAAGAATCAATAGCAGATTAGATGAAATAGAGAATCAAATCAGCAATTTGAAAGACAAGGTAGCAGAAAACACAAATCAGAATAACAAAAACAAAAAAGAATTTAAAAAATGAGACTAGTTTAAAGGACCTCTGGGACAACATCAAGTAAACAATATTCAGATCATAGGGTCACCAGAAAGAGAAGAGAGAGAACAAGAAATTGAAAACCTATTTGAAGTAATAATGGTAGATAACTTTCCTAACCTGGCAGAGGAAATAGACATATAAGGCCAGGAAGTGCAGACTCACAAACAAGATGAACCCAAACAGGCCCACTCCAAGACACATCATAATTAAAATGGCAAAGGTTAAAGACAAAGAGAGAGTCTTAAAACAGCAGGAAAAAAGCGGTCAGTTGCCTACAAGGGAGCTCCTATAAGACTTTCAGCTGATATCTCAACAGAAACTTTGCAGGCCAGAGGAATTGGCATGAATATTTAAAGTGATGAGAAGAAAGGACCTATAGCCAAGGCTACTCTACCCAGCAAGGATATAATTTAAAATTGAAGGAGAGATTAAAAGCTTCCCGGACAAGAAAAAGGTACAGGAGTTCATAACTACTAAACCAGTATTATAAGATATGTTAATGGAACTTCTTTAAGAAGAAGGGGTTGGGGGCCGGCCCGGTGGCTCAGGCGGTTGGAGCTCCGCGCTCCTAACTCAGAAGGCTGCCGGTTCGATTCCCACATGGGCCAGTGGGCTCTCAATCATAAGGTTGCCAGTTCAACTCCTCGAGTCCCTAGCAACTAGCAACGGCAACTGGACCTGGAGCTGAGCTGTGCCCTCCACAACTAAGATTGAAAGGACAACAACTTGACTTGGAAAAAAGTCCTAAAAGTACACACTGTTCCCCAATAAAGTCTTGTTCCCCTCCCCCAATTAAAAAAAATAAAATAAAATATCTTTTTAAAAAATAAATAAATAAATAAATAAATAAGAAGGGGATAGAGGAAAGAACACAAATATGAATAATAAAAGGCAAATAACTACATATTTATCAATAACCACATCAAAAGTAAATGGATTAAATGCTCCAATCAAAAGATATTGGGTGGCTGAATGGTTAAGAAAACAAGCTTATAGATATGATATTTACAAGAGACCCACTTCAGATTGAAACACACACATACTGAAAGTAAAGGGTAGGAAAAAGATATTCATGTGAATGAAAGCAAAGCTGTAGTAGCAATACTTATATCAGACAAAACAGACTTTAAAACAAAAGCTATAATAAGAGACAAAGAAGAACATTACATAATGGTAAAATGATCACTCCAACAAGAGGATATGCATATAATCCTTGTAAATATTTATACACCCAACTTAGGAACACTTAAATATATAAAGCAAATATTGACAGACGTAAAGGGAGAGATCAATAGTAATACAATCATAGCAAGGAACATTAACACCCCATTGAAACCAATGGACAGACTTCCACACAGAAAATCAACAAGAAAACTGTGGTCTTAAATATTACACTTAACCAGAAGGATTTAATTGATATTTTTATAACACTTTACCCCAAAGCAGCAGTATATACATTCGTTTCAAGGGCACATGGGACATTTTCCAATATAGACAACATGTTAGGCCACAAAACTAGTCTCAATAAATTTCAGGGATTGAAATCATATCAAAGATCTTCTCTGACCAAATGGTATAAAACTAGAAATCAATTACTAGAAAAAACTGAAAAACACACAAACACATGGAGGATAAATAACATGCTACTAAACAATGAATGGGTTAACAATGAGATCAAGGAAGTAATCAAAAGATACCTCGAGACAAATGAAAATGAAAACACAATGACCCCAAATCTATTGGACACAACCAAACCAGTCCTAAGAGGGAAATTCACAGCAATATAGGCCTACTTCAAAACCAAACAAAAAACAAAACAAAAACAAGAAAAATCTCAAATCAAGAATTCAACCTTACATCTAAAGGAACTAGAAAAAGAAGAACAAGCAAAGCCTAAAATGAGTAGAAGAAAGGAAATAACAAAGATCAGAGCAGAAATAAACAAAATAGAGTCTAAAAAAACAATACAAAAGACCAAGAGCTTGTTCTTTGAAAAGATAGACAAAATTGACAAACCTTTAACCAGATTCAGCAAGAAAAAAAGAGAGAGGACTCAAATAAATAAAATCAGAAAGGAGAAAGGAGAAGTGACAACTGACACCACAAAAATACAAAGGATTATAAGAAAATACTGCAAACAATTATATGCCAACAAATTGGACAATCTGAAAGAAATGGATAAATTCCTAGAAACATACAATCTTCCAAGACTAAATCAAGAAGAAACAGAAAAATCTGAACAGACCGATTACTACAAACAAAATTGAATCAGTAATTTAAAAATTCCCAACAAACAAAAGTCCTGGACCAGATGGCTTCACAGGTGAATTTTACCCCACATTTATATAAGAATTAACACCTATCATTGTCAAACTATTCCAAAAAATTCAAGAAGAAGGAAGGCTCCCAAGATCTTTCTATGAAGCCAGCATTACCCTGATTCTGAAACCAGGCAAAGATATTACAAAAAGAAAAAGTATAGGCCAATATCCCTGATGTTCATATATGCAAAAATCCTCAACAAAATATTAGCAAATCAAATTCCGCAAAACATTTGAGAAAGATCATACATCATGACCAAGTGGAATTTATTCCTGGGATGCAAGATTGGTTCAATACCCACAAATCAATTAATGTGATACACCTCATTAAAAAATGAAAGATAAAAATCATATCAGCAGATGCAGAAAAAGCTTTTGAAAAATACAACATCCATTTATGATAAAAACTCTCAGCAAAGTGGAAATAGAGAGAACATACCTCAACATACTAAAGGCCATATACGATAAACCCACAGCTAACCTCATACTCAACCGGAAAAACTAAAAGCATTCTCCTTAAGATCAGGAGCAAGACATGATGTCCACTTTTACCACTTTTATTCAACATAGTATTGGAAGACCTAGCCAAAGCAATCTCATTCCATCTAAAAATTCCTAAACATTCCATCTAAAAATTATTAGAACTGATAATAATGAACTATCAGAAAGAGAAATTTAAAAATCAATCACATTTACAGCTACATCAAAAAGAATAAAATACCTAGAAATAAATTTAATCAAGGAGGTAAAGACCTATCCTCAGAAAATTATAAGACATTGAAGAAAGAAATTGAAGAAGATATAAATAAATGGAAGCATATACTCTGCTCATGGATAGGAAGAATTAACATTGTTAAAATGTCCATACTACCCAAAGCAATCTACCGATTCAATGCAATCTCTATCAAAATACCAACGGCATTTTTCACAGAACTAGAGCAAGCAATTCTAAAATTTATATGGAACAACAAAAGACTCCAAACAGCCAAAGCAATCTTAAGAAAGAAGAACAAAGCTTGAGGTATCATACTACTTGACATGAACTATACTACAAGTTTATACTGATCAAAACAGGATGGTACTGGCATAAAAACAGACACATAGATCAATGGAACAGAGTAGAGAGCCCAGAAATAAACTCACATCTATATGATCAATTAACCTATGACAAAGGAGGCAAGAATATGCAATGGGGTAAAGACAGTCTGTTCAATAAATGGTGCTGGGGAAACTGGACACATACATGCAAAAAAATGAAACTTTCTTACACCATATACAAGAATACACTCAAAATAGATTAAAGACTTAAATGTAAGACCTAAAACCACAAAATCCCTTGAAGAAAACATAAGCAGTAAATTCTCTGACATTGCTCTTAGTAATATTTTTTCTGATATATCTCCTAGGGCAAGGGAAACAAAAGGAAAAATAAACAAATGGGAGTATATCGAACTAAAAAGGTTTTGTACAGAGAAGGAAACCATCAAGAAAATGAAAAGACAACCAACTGAATGGGAGACGATATTCACCATGATACATCCAATAAGGGGTTAATATCCAAAATTTATAAACAACTCATACAACTCAACACCAAAAAACAAACAATCTAATTAAAAGATGGGCAGAGGATCTGAATAGACATTTGTCCAAAGAGGACATACAGATGGCCAATAGTCATATAAAAAAATGCTCATTGTCACCAATCATCAGAGAAATGCAAATTAAAACCACAATGAGATATCACCTCACACCTGTCAGAATGGCCATCATCAATAAATCAACAAACAACAAGTGTTGGGGAGGATGTGGAGAAAAAAGGAACCCATGTGCAGTGTTGGTAGGCTTGCAAATTGGTGCAGCCTCTATAGAAAACATTTTGGAGTTTCCTCAAAAAGTAAAAATAGAACTACCTTATGACCCAGCAATTCTACTTCTTGGTATTTATCCGAAGAAATCCAAAACACTAAATCAGAAAGATGTATTCACCCCTATGTTCATTGCAGTACTATTTCCAATAGCCAAGATAGAGAAGCAACCTAAGTGCTCATCAATAGATGATCAGATAAAGAAGATGTGGTACATATATACAATGGAATATTACTAGGCCATAAGTAAAGAATGAAATCTTACCATTGCAACAACATGGATAGACCTAGAGGGTATTATATGCTAAATGAAATTAGTCAAACAGAGAAAGACAAATATCATCTAATCTCACTTATATGTGAAGTCCTAAGAACAAAATAAACGAACAAACAAAATAGAAACAGACTCATAGGTACAGAGAACAAACTGATGGTTGCCAAATGTGAGGGGTGTAGGTGAAAAAAGTGAAGGGATTAAGAAGTACAAATTTGTAGTTACAAAATAGGCAAGGGGATGTAAAGTAAAGCATAGGAAATATAGTCAATAATGTTGCAACATTAGGAATAGAGACAGTGGAAATGTAATGGCTGTGTGTGATGTCAGAGGGATAGTGGATGGGGGGAGGGGGGCTCACACAGTGTGAGGGATATAAATGATAAATGTCTAACTATTACTTTGTTTTGTGCACCTGAAACTAATAAAAAAATGAAAAAATAATAACGTTGCAACAACTCTATGGTGTCATGTGGGTACTAGACTAATCAGGAGGATCACTTCGTAAATTATATAAATCTCTAATCACTATGCTGTACACCTGAAACTAATATAAAATAACATTCAATGTCAACTATAATTGAAAGAAAAGATCAATTTAAAAAAACTAGCTTTGTGCAGTGGCAGTATCGTACCCAACGAGGTTTATCCGAGGTGCGATTATTGCTAATTAAAAAAAAAAAAAACGAGTGTTAAATGCTGTGCAGGAAAAAGAATAGGGTAACATCATAGCAAGAGACAAGAGATGGAGGAAGAGCCAAGGGTTTCAGGAGAGATGGCATGCTGGAGGCGCACGCGAGCTGAAAGTGGAATGAGCAGAGGAGCCAGCCCTGCAGATGGGGAGAGAGCGGCGAGTACAAAGTCTCTGAAGAAGGAATGAGCTTGGCATGATGGAGAAACAGCAAGAAGGCTAAGGCGGCTGGAGCACAGGAAAGCAAATAAAGGTGGAGAGGTGGGCAGAAGCCTCATGAGGGGACTAGCAGACCACGAAAGGGATCTGGGGACATCACGAGGTATAGCAGCCGGGTCTCTCCTGGAGAAGGAGTCTAATGACCTGGCTTCAAATTTGTGTCCACTTCTCACTGTGTGACCTTAGGCAAGTCACTGGACCTTCCTGAACCTATCCGGTGGCCACTAAGGTAAGGATAATGTATAATTCCTGCCATGCCAACCTCCACAGGTATTTGAAAGACAAAGGGAGGTAATGGATGCCCACATAGTGTGTGAACTCATTCACATTCTTAATGATTAGATAGGGAAGGTGAAGAAGGCAATGTGGGTGGGAAACAGTAGAAGCAAAGGCCTGTACACAGCCCCGGGCCTGGTCTGGCTGGAGCCGCAGGCTCTGGAGGTGGGGGGCAAGCAAGGGGGACAAGCGGGGGCTCAGGAGAGCACAGGGCTTTGAGTATGAGACAGAGGGGTGTACTTAACCCTGACAGCAGAGAGGGTTCCTTTGCTCACTATTAGGCAGCCCACACCCACAAGATGAAGCCTGGCACCAAGGTACGCCTTGGTAACTCACTGCCATTCACTGAGAGCGGGCTGGCCAGGCACCTGGGAGGGCCTGGTGGCTTAGGGCATACCCTGTCTCTGAAGAGGGACACCATTGGCAAAGAACAGGCCCTTTTCTTCTCTCATCTGGCTCACAGAGTTATTCCTGCAGAGATGCCTTGTCTGGGACGCCAGGTGCCTGAGAATCAAGATGTCCCCCACGTAGAGCCCAGGACAGAAGCGAAGAAAATAAAACTCAAACTGGGGTGTCTGCCTATCGCCAAATTTTAGGGAGATGGTCACAAAGCTCAGAAAGTAGAAACTAATGGGTGACAGATTTCAACTGAGTATCAGAAGAAACTACCAACTGGGACTACGCAGGTGGAGGTAGGGAGCTGTACAATCACCGGGAATAGAGGGGCTGTGGTGACCTGAAAATTCCGTATTTTGTAAAGGGGACAGATGCTACAGAGCTCTAGCTCATTTTGCCAACTCTTCAGGTTTCTTTTATTTTTTCAAGAGAGGCCAGAAAACATAATTTTTTTTTAATGTGAAATTTCCCAATTTTTTAACATTGGCAGATCAATTTTTTTTTTTTTTAATTAGACATTAGGGAGCCACTCAGAATGAATCTGCAGCCAACCCCAGCTAGTGTCTGCAGTTTGGAACAGCTGCCACGGACACCCCGTTCTCCCTCTTAGATGGGCTCCCAGACCTAAAGGGAGTTCATGGAAGTGACTATATTCAGTCTCTCTGAGGCTCTGTCCTGGTTTGCGCCCATCATGGCTTTCCTGGGCCTGGGAATGCTGTCACAGCTACCTCCCCCCAGCTGACATTTGGGAATCCCAAACTTTACCCCATCGCCCAGCTCTGACCTGATGTTCTCATTGGGTGTCTTCCCGTATCTCTTGATGGCCATACACTCGTTCTTGTGGTTCAGCCAAGCATCCTTCTGGCAGGTGCGGTCACAGTAATGGGCAAACCTGCACTGCCCGCAGCGATGGAGCTTCTCCTGCCTCTTGAAGCAGGTGTGGCACACAAAGTTCACGAGGCTGGAAACAGAGGGAGAACGCATGTGACTGAGGTGGGGGAGCACCGTGCAACGGGGCCACACTGGCCTTTGGGAGGCCAGGGCTCGGGTACTGGCTCAGTGGGCCATCCTTGTCTTTCTAAGCCTCAAACTTACACTTTTCAAAATGAGGGGCTTGGGCTTCCAAAGGTCCCTTTTAGCTGTAACAATTCTTTTAGCGGATATTGTAAAGTAAACCAAATGTGGGGAACACTAGTGAGCTCTGCATATAAGCCTTTCAATTTAATTCGGCAAGTGTAGGTCTACGACCTACAGGCACTGGGATGACTGCAAGTTGCCAGAGGAACAGCTGAACTCGCAAGGCCGTGCGGTGTGAGGAGCGCTGTGATAGCAGAGGCACAACGTGTTCCTGGAACACACTGCAGAAGACACTTGAGGAACCTGGGAAGTCTCTCCCGGTCCCCTTCCCAGTCCCCTTGCCAAAAGACACAGGTCACTGGCACTATGGCATGGGAGGGGCATTCTGTAGGATATGGGTTTCTCATTGTTGAAATATACTTGCCTGTTTCCCAAAGAGTAAAAAATCGTAACTACCCATGACATGATCTATTTTATACAAAAATATTTCATAGTTCTGTGTGTTTTGCAACATTAAGAATTACAAGGTTACTGATGTCATTGATGTTATCTAATGTAGTCTCCTGGCTCAGAGAGAGTGGAAGTGACGTGGAAGGACAATACATGCCCATTCAGTGGGTGAGGGAGAGAGATGTAGGAAGATGAGATCCCTTCCCCGTTTCTGGCCTCCCAGCGTTCCCATCAAAAAGTCACGTGTCTCCCCATGTTAAAGGTACAATTCAAACAGACAAGGTCATAGGCTAGCATGAAGGAAACATATTATAAGACATAACCTAACACCCAGAGTGAGTTTAATCTGGTGTGATACACAATATCTCTAGGCCCCACCTGCAGGCTCCTGCAATGTGGGAAAGAGGCATCCTCGCCACGGAAGCAGAAAAAAGATGAAAGACTTTCAGTGACATTCAGGGAAGCGCTGAGCTCCCTGGGAGAAAGTGGATATGTAAACTCAGGTTGGAGCTGACAGTCAAACAGGGATCTCAAAAGTATAAGAAAACAGGGGTTTTTAGAAATATAGACTTCTAGAGCCTGAAGGAAGAACCTTCAACATAATATACAAGTACAGATATCCCTTGTGTCTATCTCTGACCATACATTTTCTAACGCACATAGTCAAAAAGAGTTTGCTGCTTCCAGTTGTTGGCCAGCCCTAATTACTGTGGACTTCTTCCTTGTGTTAAGCCTGAGTTTGCCTTCTGTAAAAACACACCCCTAGAACCTAATTTTGCCATTTGGATCCTTGTCTAATGAAACAAGCTAGGTCAAGTCAGTCCTTCAAGAATTTAACAACCGCTTCCATGCTTCCCCTTCATTTCCCTTCTCCAAGTTAAACACCCCCAGCTCCTTCAACAGTTCCTTATACAAGTTTCTGGAAATCTCACTCTGTTATGGTGGTCTCTGATATGCCTACGGCATGTTCCTGCAGCCAAAGGAAAGTGGGCCTAGCAGGGCATTCAAGCAAGATCCAGCAGCCAACGCTGGGGCATTGGGCTCAAGGACCAGCCCAAGGCTATGCCCAGTGGCCCCAACATAACATCAAGAGATGAACAGACAGGGACAGAGCCAAGCTAAGGGCATGGCGTAGGCTACTGCTCTAAGCTAGATCCTGGGCTTCCTGGCGTCCAGGCAGTTTTCAGCCTCTAGATAGCCAACTCATCACACACTGCTATGTCCCCATCTGCTGCGAGGTGCATTGCTAGTAATTTGTAATAATCACAACGTACTCAAGGGCATGAAAGGTTAGTGCTTATTTATAAGTTAGAGCATATTGAAGGTTATTCCCATAATGTTATCTTCCTCACTACCTTGCATTTCCTTAAGATTTCCTAATGAGAGGAAGCGTGGAACTACATCGGCATACCTAGTGAACTGCATAGAATCCATACCCCATCATAACTTTGTCACAGAGCGGGGATCCTACTTGGGAAGGTCACGCGTGTCCAGCGGAATAGAATACAGGGGACTCACACAGGACCCTGACCATTTAGTGGGATCTCCAAATCCCTGAAGAAGGGGAGCTATGCATTTCTTCCATCTGTTTCCAGTCCGGATTGTGTTCTCTGTGAAGTTCGTTAGCAGGGACTGGGTTGCTGAAGAACCTGAGTAATTTGGATCCCAAGGAGACTTCCGTGTGCATGCATATCACCAGAGATCTTGTTAAAGTTCAGGTTCTAATTCAGTAGGTCTGGGGTAGGGCTTAAGAGTCTGCATTTCTAATAAGCTCCCGGGTGATGCTGATGCTACTACAACTTTGAGTAGCAAAAATATAGAGATGAGAGAAAACCTGAACCCTACTCCTATCGGTGGGGTATATGGGAGAGGGCCAGGTAGGCAGGAATTGGAAGTTTAAAAAAAAGAAGTTTTCTCTGGTCTCCGTATTGTGGAAGGTCAGACCTGAAGTCAGTCAGAGCTGGGTTCAACTCCTGATTCCAGTATCTACTGGCTGTGTGACCTCAAGCAAGTCTACTAACCTCTCTGAGCCCTCATTTCCTTATGTGAAAATGGGAATAGCAACACCTAGATCTTGATAGCTCTCAGACTAATGACTATTACTTTTTAACGAAGCATACTTACTATTCTTAAAAATTCAAGCAAAAATAAAATTACAAAGGAGCTCCAAAACCCCACCAATCTCAAAATGATTTTGAGGGTTAAATGAAATAACGAGTAAACTAACCAGCTCAGAGCCCAGTACAGGATGAGTGCTCAGCAGATGCCAGCTGGTCCCCCCATCCATCTGTCATACAGGGAGGTTAGGCCAGGTGATCTCTGAGCTCCTGCTCTCCTCTAGCACCCACTATGTCTCAGGCAGCCACCAAACAGGAAGACCTCTCAGGTAGAAGAGAATCCCTATAAGGGGGAAAGCGTACTTCCTTGACAGAAAAACCTCCTGCTTTATTTCCTTTGTGAGAGAGAGAATCCAAAAGACATTAAGCCCTAAAACTACTTTTTAAATTCCAGGAGAAAGAGTGTTTCATCCAGACAGCTTACCTGGATGTTTCATTTCTCCTCCTAGTCTCATTTTGTCCAATCCAAAGAGTCCCATTTACACAACATTTTGCAAAGATAGGTTTTTAGCAATTCTCTAACAACCTTTAGAGTAGTGGTGATCAATATCCTCACAGGGGTGTTATCTGTATAGGGGTCTCTCATGCCTGACACTGCTCTGTAGAGGGCAAAGGAAGCCCCAAGCCTACCTGTTTGCCTGCAGCCCTGAGTGTGCCCTGACCCAGCCAGGAGATCCCCACTTACTCTTTGCTCTGCAGCCCTGGGTTATGTCATCTGTCAGAGTCAAGAGGGATGGAAAGGCAGCTATTGCTCAGTTCCTTGTATGGACATAACTAGTTAACAGACAGATAAACACAAAGAGAAGGTGCCTGCAAGTTGAACGAGCCCTGCAAAAACACAGCCAGAGAGAACTGGACCAACAGTTCTGGCTTTCTGGGCTGCTTAAAAACTCAGCCAGCCAGGAGGTCTCCCCCTAAAAATCAAGGGGGAGGAGGCGTGTCTTAAAGAACATTCCATTCAAGTACCCAGAGAACTATACAGGTAGCGTGATACGTCCAACTTTGTTCCTCTTTCTCAAGACTGCTTTGGCTGTTTGGGGTCTTTTGTAGTTGCATATAAATTTTAGGATTATTTGTTCTAGTTCTGTGAAAAACGCCATTGGTATTTTGATAGGAATTGCATTGAATCTGTAGATTGCTTTGGGTAGTGCAAACATTTTAACAATGTTAATTCTTTCTATCCATGAGCAGAGTATATGCTTCAATTTATTTGAGTCTTCTCCAATTTTTTTCAACAATGTCTTCTAGTTTTCCAAGCACAGGTCTTTTACCTCCTTGGTTGAATTAATTCCTTGGTGTTTTATTCTTTTCAATGCAGTTGTAAATGGGATTGCTTTCTTAAGTTCTCTTTCTGATATTTATTATTGATGTATAAACATGCAACTGATTTCTGCATCTTAATTTTATATCCTGCTACTTTACTGAATTCATTTATCAGTTCTGATAGTTTTTAGATGGAATCTTTAGGGTTCTCAATATATAGTATCATGTCATCTGCAAAAAATGACGGTTTTCCTTCTTCCTTTCCAATTTGGGTGGTTTTATTTCTTCATCCTGTCTGATTGCTGTGGCTAAGACTTCCAATATTATGTTGAATAAAGCAGTGAAAGTGGGCATCCATGTCTTGTTCCTAATCTTAAGGAACACACTTTTAGCTTTCCACCATTGATTATAATGTTAGATGTGTTTTGTCATATATGAGTTTTATTATGTTGAGGTATGTTCCTTCTATTCCCTCAGCAAACGTTCTTTGCTGAGAACGTTTATATAAATGGGTGTTCAGTTTTGTCAAATGCTTTTGCTGCATCTAACGATATAATCACATGATTTTTATCCTTCGTTTCGTTTGTGATATATTATATTAATTGACTTGCAGGTGTTGAACCAACCTTGCATCCCAGGAATAAATCCCACTTGATCATAGTGTATGATCTTTTTAATATGTTGCGGAATTCAGTTTGCTAATATTTTGTTGAAGCATTATACATCTATGTCCAGCAGAAATACTAGCCTATAACTTTCTCTTTTTGTAACGTCTTTGGTTTTGGAATCAGGATAATGCTGGCCTCATAAAATGAGCTTGGTAGCCTTCCCTTCTATTCAATTTTTTGGAATAGCTTGAGACGGATAAGTTTTAATTCTTCCATGAATGTTTGATAAAATTCACCTGTGAAGCCATCTGGTTGTTTGTTGGGATTTTTTTTCCCTGATTTAAATACATTAGTAGTTACCGGTCTATTCATATTTTTTTTATTTCTTCTTAATTCAGTCTTGGAAGGTTGCATGTTTCTAGGAATTTATCAATTTCTTCCAGATTGTCCAATTTGTGGGCATATAATTGTTTGTAGTATTTCCTAATAGTCCTTTGTATTTCTATGATGTTGTTTGTCACTTCTATTCTTTCACTTCTGATTTTATTTATTTGGGACCTCATTTTTTTCTTGGTGAGTCTGGCTAAATGTTTATCATTCTTTTAAATTAACTTTTCAAAAAAGCAGCTCTTTGTTTCATTGATCTTTTCTATTGGTTATTTAAGCTCTATCTTATTTTTCACTCTGATTTTTACAATTTCCTTTCTTTATGTATTCTTCTTTTTCTAGTTCCTTTAGGCATAAGGTTATATAGTTGTTTTCAAATTTTTCTTGTTTCTTGAGGTCTGCTTGTATTGCTATGAGTTTCCCTTTCAGAACTACTTTGGCTGTGTCCCATAGATTTGGGGTCACTGTGTTTTTATTTCCATTTGTCTAAAAGTATCTTTTGATTTCTTCCTTGATATCATTGTTAACACATTCATTGTTTAATAGCATGTTATTTAGCCTCCACATGTAGGTAGGGTTTTTTGTTTTGTTTTTTCAGTTTTCTTCTTGTAATTGATTTCTAGTTTCATACTATTGTGATCAGAGAAGATGCTTGATATGATATCAAACTTCTTAAAATTATTGTAACTTGATTTGTGGCCTAACATGTGGTGTATCCTGGAAAATGTTCCATGCGCACTTGAAAAGACTGCACATTCTTCTGCATGTGGGTGAAATACCCTAAAAATATCAAATAAGTCCATCTGGTCTAATATTTCATTTAATGCCTCAGTTTTCTTGTTGATTTTCTGTCTGGAAGATCTATCCATTAATGTCAAAGAGGTGTTAAATTCCCCTACTATGATGGTATTACTGTTGATCTCTCCTTTTATGTCAGTCAATATTTTCTTTATATATTTAGATGTGCCTACATTGGGTGCGTAAATGTTTAAAGGGTTTATCCTCTTGTTGGATTGATCCCTTCATCATTATGAAATGTCCTTCTTTGTCTCTTATTAAACCCTTTGGTTTAAAGCCTAATTTGTCTGATATAAGTATTGCTACCCTAGCTTTTTAAAAATTTCCATTTGTATAAAATATCTTTTCCCATCCCTTTACTTTCAGTCTCTGTGTGTGTGTTTTGATCTAAACTGGGTCTCTTGTAGGTAGCATATGTATTGGTCTTGTTTTCTTATCCATTCAACCACTCCATGTCTTTTGATTGGGACATTTAATCCATTTACGTTTAAAGTAATTACTGATAGATAGTTATCACTCTTTATTTTAAATGATACTTTGCAGAGTAGGGTAATCTTGGTTGTAGGTCCTTACTTTTCATCACTTTGAATATTTCATGAAAACCCCTCTGACCTGCAAAGGTTCTGTTGAGAAATCAGTTGACAGTCTTATGGGAGCTTCTTTTTACATACCTAACTGCTTTTCTCTTGTTGCTCTTAAGATTCCATTTTCGCCTTTAACTTTTGGCATTTTAATTATGATGTGTCTTGGTGTGGACCTATTTCGGTTCATCTTGTTTGATGACTCTGCACTTCTTGTTTGATGACTCTGAATCTTGTTCAGGACTCTGCACTTCCTGGACTTTGTATGTCTATTTCCTTTGCCAGGATAGGGAAGTCTTTAGTCATTATTTCTTCAATGGTTTTTCAATCCTTTGCTCTCTCTCTTCTCCTTCTGGTATCCCTATGATGTGAATGTTATGTTTGATGTTATCCCAGAGGTTCCTTAAAATATCTTCATTTTTGTTTTATTCTTTTTTTCCCCCTGTTCAGATTGGATATTTTCTGCTACCTTATCTTCCAAACTGCTGATGTGAACCTCTGCTTCATCTAATCAGCTGTTAATTGCATCTAATGTATCCATCTTATTTATTGTAATCTTCATTTCTGACTGGTTCTTTTTTATGACTTTTATCTCTTTGTGTAAGTTCTCGCTGAGTTAATCTACTTTTTCCTTAAGTTCATTAAGCATTCTGATAATCAGTGTTTTGAATTCTGCATCTGGTAGAGTGCTTGTGTCCATTTTTTTCAACTTCTTTTTCTGAAGTTTTTTTTCTGTTCCTTCATTTCAGACATGTTTGTTTGTCTCCTCATTTTGGCTGCCTCCCTATGTTTTTTTCTATGTATTAGGTAGGTCTGCTACAATTCCCAATCTTGACAGTGTGGCCTTATGTAATAGGTGCCCTGTTGGGCCCCATGACACAGTCTCCCTGGTCACCTGGGCCATGTGTTCCAGGGTTGCCCCTTGTGTGGGCTATGTGTGCCCTCCTGTTTTAGTTGAGACTTGATTGCTGTGGGTGCATCAGTGGGTGTGATTGATCTTCAGGCTGATTGGCTGTGAGGATTGTCCATGACTACAGCTGATGAGCTATTATTCTGGGGGGTGGGGAGTGGCTGGGGGACTGACCCCACAGAGGTGCCTAGGGCTGTGGTGCCTGCCTAATTTAGCAGGGCTGTGGTGCCTGCCTAATCCATCCTTTGGTTGTATCATTTGTTAAGCTAATCAGGTGGTCTTCTGGTGTGATCTGAAGTCAGCCACTTGGGTGTATTGATTTTGTGGCCTCTTGGGAGGAACTCTGATGCAAGCCCAGGTGAGCTACTGCCTGTGCCCTGTCCAGGGCCACCTGGTAGGAGTTACAAAATGATCTGTGTTTGGTAGCTGCCTGTGCTAGGCTTGCAGACTCCTGGGAGAGGCTATGCTGAAAACTGAGGCCAGCTTCCACTACTGCCAAGCTTAAGGCCACTTAGCAAGATGTTTGGGGAATGCTGAGGCCAGCTGTTGCTTATTTGAGGTTTGTGGGCCTTTGAGAGATTTTAGGAAATTCTGCAGCAAGGGCCTAAGCAGACTGCTTGTATGAAGCAGCACTGAAAGAGGTTTGGGCTAGATATGTGAGTTAAGTGGAACGGGGTCTCAGGAAATCACCAATGTGGGCCAAACGGTGTTAGCCAAGCTAATGGAAACTCAGATTTGGTGCCCACCTGTGCCTGCCAAATGTATGGGGAGAGGACTCAACAAAGGAACAATGGCATCTGCCAGAACTTCAGTCCTGGAGAGAGCTTCCCCTCCAGCCCTCACGCTAAAGCCAGACAATTCAATTCCTCCCCCTATGTCCCTGGTGCTTTTCAAGCTGCTGTCCCTTCACTGGAGCTTAGGACAAGTGTTTGTGAGTGAGCAAGTTTGTGCTAGGACCCTTTAAGAGGATACCTTGGTCTACAGCAGCCCTACATCTCAGCCGGATGGAGTCCTCACTGATTTTCACAGCTAGATATTGTGGCAACTCCTCTTTTCAGCACTGGTGATCCAGGCTGGTAAGCCCAGTATGGGGCTGGGACCCCTCGCTCCTCATAGGTGACCTCCACAGCCAAGATATCCCTCCCAATTCTTAACCACCACACTTGGGTGTAGGACTAGACCATTTTATGTCTCTGCTCCTCCTATCTGTCTTGACATGGCTCCCTCTTTCTATCCTTAGTTACAGGAGTTCTGTTCAGCTAGTCTTCAGGTGGTTTTCAAGGTGGTTGTTCTATAATTTAGTTGTAACTTTGATGTGGTTGTGGGAGGTGAGCACAGCACTCCACCTTCTTGAACAGAAGGGTCTACAATGTTTTATTAAAGTATAGTTGGCATAAAATATTATATTTGTTTCAGGTGTACAACATAGTGATTTGATATTTATATATCTTATAATGTGATCACCATACTTACCCTAGTAACCATCTGTCACTGTGCAAACTCATTACAATATTATTGACTATATTCCCTGTGATACACACTACATTTCTGTGGTTTATTTATTTTATGAATGGAAGTATATACCTCTTATTCCTCTTCACCTTTTTCACCCATTCCCCTCCTGTAGTAACCCTCAGTTAGTTTTCTATATCTATGAATCTGCTTGCTTTATTTGTTTGTTTTATTTTTTTATTTTTTTTAGATTCCACAAATGAATGAAATCACACAGTATTTGTCTTTCTCTGTCTGACTTATTTCACTTAGCATAATACCCTCTAGGTCCATCCATATTGTCACAAATGGTAAGCTTTCATTCTTTTTATGTCTGAGTAATATTCCATCGTGTATATGTACCACATCTTCTTTATCCATTCATCTATCAATGAACACATAGGTTGCTTCCATATCTAAGCTATTGTAAATAATTCTTCAGTGAACATGGGGGTGCATATGTCTTTTCAAATTAGTGTTTTCATTTTCTTCAGATAAATACCCAGAAGTGGAAATGCTGGGCTGTATGGTAGTTCTATTTTTAATTTTCTGAGGAATCTCCATACTGTTTTTCATAGTGGCTGCGCCAATGTACAATCTCAGCAAAAGTGCGTAAGGGTTCCCTTTTCTCCACATCCTTGTCAACACTTATTTGTTGACTTTTTGATAATAGCCATTCTGACTGATGTGAAGTAGTATCTCATTGTGGTTTGATTTGCATTTCCCTGATGATTAGTGATGTTGAGCACCTTTTCATGTGTCTGTTGGTCATCTATGTATGTTCTTTGGAGAAATGTCTATTCATGTCCTCTGCCCATTTTTTAATTAGATCATTTCTTTTTTATATTGAGTTGTAAGAGTTCCTTATATTTTTTCAATATTAACCCCTTGTTAGATATATCATTTGTGAATATCTTCTCCCATTCAGTAGGTTGTCTTTTCATTTTATTGATGGTTTTCTTCGCTATGTAGGAGCTTTTAAATGTGATGTAATCCCATTTATTTTTGCTTTTGTTTTCTTTGCCCAAGGAGACATATTAAAATTTATATTGCTGGGCCAGTCCAGTGGCTCAGGTGGTTGGAGTGACAGGCTGCTAACACTGAGGTCGCCAGTTTAATTCCCACATGGGCCAGTAAGTTGGGCCCTCTATAGCTAAGATTGTGAACAACAGCTCTCCCTGGAACTGGGCTGCTGTGAGCAGCTGGAGGTCAGCGTGAGCTGCCGTGGGCTGCTGTGTGCTGCCGTGGGCTACCGTGTGCTGCCAGGAGTGGCCAGTGGCCAGTGTGAGTGGCCAGCAGCCATTGTGAGCAGCCGTCAGCCAGCAAGAGCTGCTGTGAGAGGCTGCCCGATGACTGGCAACCAAATGCCTCAGCCAGGGGGGAGCACAAGGCTCATAATAACAGCAGGTGTGAGGGAGCTGTGTCACAACTAGACTGAGAAACAATGGCTTGAACTGGAGTCTGGGAGGAGGCGGAAGATGGGGGGGATATATTTATATAAATATATATACTGTGTTTCCCCGAAAATAAGACCTAGCCAGACAATCAACTCTAATGTGTCTTTTGGAGCAAAAATTTATACAAGACTCAATCTTATTTTACTATAAGACTGGGTCTTATATTATATAGTATAATATAATATAATAATATAATACTGGGTCTTATATTAATTTTTGCTCCAAAAGATGCATTAGAGCTGATTGTCTGGCTAGGTCTTATTTTGGGGGAAACACAGTATGTGTGTGTGTGTGTGTGTGTATAAAACACATATATATGTAATATATGTGTGTGTGTGTGTGTGTGTGTGTGTGTATGTATATATCTGAAACCAAAGTCAAAAAGTTTACTACCTACATTTTTTTCTAGGAGTTTTATGGTTTCAGGTTTTACATTTAAGTCTTTAATCCATTTTAAGTTTATTTTTGCATATGGTGTAAGATAGAGATCCAGTTTCATTTTTTGCATGCATATGTCCAGTTTTCCCAACTTATTGAAGACACTGTCATTTCTCCATTGCATAGTCTTGGCTCCTTTGTTTTAGATTAATTGGTGATAGAATTCATAGAAGTGAGGGTTTATTTCTCTATTATGTTCCATTGATCTATATGTCTGTTTTTGTACCAATACAATACAGTTTTGATTATTATAACCTTGTAGTATAATTTGAAATCTGGGAGAGTGATATTTCCATCTTTTTTCTTTCTCAAGATTGCTCTAGTTATTCAGGATTTCTTGTGGTTCTATATAAATTTTTGGACTGCTTGTTCTAGTTCTGAGAAGTTTTTAACATCTCTTTTCTTAAAATAGCAAGTCTTAAGATTTTTCTCTGCCACAACTGGCATAATGAAGTTCACACACCACATTCAAACCTGTGTGCATTTCCCACACTCTAGCTGCAAACAAACTCCAGTTCTCATGCTCAAAACACATCTTCCAATGCAATTGAGTGAAGATGACTATTATATATATATATATATATATATATATATATATATATATATAATGTATATATATACTTATATTATATATAAGTATATATATATATATTATGGGGTTATACATTATATAACATAGTATGTATATTATATAATGTATATATTATATATATATATATTATATTATATATAAGTATATATATATTATGGGGTGAACCTGGCATTTGATCTAATCTATGTTTAAAGGACAATGATTCCTAAACTTCTGCATTTAAGGATTATTTTAGTAAACTTCAGCAACAGCTTACAATAGGTCATGGGACATAGCAACACGTTTTACCTCCACAGCTACAAGTGCCAAATTAAGGGCATATTTTTAAATCTATCATGGTTATCCTCATAATCAAGTACAAACATTTAATGCTATAACTTGAATACTTTAACAGTTACTCATTCATTTCTGAACTAATGTTCAGAAATTTCTCTAATACTTTTATTAAATTATTTCCATTTATAGCATCATTTGTCCCCCAGCACCCACCAACAGCTGTTACCAGCTTAAAGGCCACACGAGTCTTTGTGCATATGCCACAGCTAATCCTGGTGTTCCCACAGGCCCAACATAGAATTACACTGGCTAAAAGCCCAGCTGTCTTCACTGGCCCTGAAGAAACTCATAAATGCTTTGATTTTCAGAAAAAGCTTGCCGACAATACTTTCTTTTAAAGTACTCTACTTTTTCTCACATTCTAATCTTTGTTTTTCCCTATACACATACATTTACATAATCTCATGAGCACTTTAATTCCTTAAACAGAATCATTTAGTAGCTGGTCAAATTTTTATCTAAAGAACTTTAAAATTTTTGTGATCAATTGGATTAACAGGAAATTCATATTATTGGCTGTAGTAAGCTAAATAGCCCCCCCAAAATGTAAATATCCTAATCCCCAGAAACTGCAAATATGTTACCTTACATGGTAAAAAAGGACCTTGAAGATGTTATTATTAAGATTAAGGCTGTTAAAATGGGGAAATAATCTTGAATCATTGGGGTGGGCCTCATGTAATCACAAGGGTCCTTATAAGAAGGAGGCAGGTGGTCAGAAGGGGAGAAGATGCTACACTGCTGGCTGTGAAGATAGAACCAAGGAGCGCAGGTCCAATTCTGCACCCAATTCCAATGTGTGTGGGGTGATTTCTTAAACCACCAAACAATTCTCCGACACCAGGTGGGCATCTTAAAGTACAATTCAGTTTAACACTATCCACGTGGAGATAGCATCAGATCTCACAGATTAAGGGCTCAGTCCCACAAACCTATCCCCCAAACCCGACCCCCTCAACTTCATGTGATGCATGACTGCACTTTTCTTTTTTTATAAATCACAGTATTATAGCATGCAGACTGTAGAAGATAGAAAAGCCAAAGAAACCTAGTCCTAAGGACCCATTTGAGATCTCTGATTTCCGGAAGTGAAAGATAATTAATTTGTGTTGTTCAAGGCACTAAAATTTGTGGTAATTTGTTACAGGAACAGCAGGAAACTAATATATTGTATTGCTATTATAAGCACTTTTTTTTTTATTATGTAATCACATGTATATTCCTGTTTTTTACGTAGGCATTTCTGGATCTAACCACTCTCAGGTCCCAGAACCAGACTTTGATTCTTCTAAAATTGATGGATGGGTATGCTTTCTTTTATTAAGATTAAATATTATTAATTGGACTGACAAGAACAAAAGAAAATTAAGTAGGCAATTCTGGGATGACGTGTGGGGTGGGTAGTGAGAGATGATGACTGGAGAAAATCCCAGAAGATTCAGTCCTGCCCCAGAAGAGTAACCCCTGTGTGACCGGGAAAAGCCCTTCACGAAGACTCAGTTTCCCAATCAGTAAAAGAAGATTGAATAAATTCAACAGGTTTCAATCTTCTTCTGGGTTGAAAGTGATTTTGAAAGTGATGAAAGCCATGGACTTTCTCCCCAGAAATAAAAAGCATGCATGCATATCCATATAAACTATGATCCTCCAATTATAGGTATTTCCCTAGTTAAGGATCCATGGACCCAAGTTAGGAATCTATAGGCTAGATACACTCTAACTCAAGACGTCTGGGACTGTTATAAGGAATAACCTAATGGTATCTTTGGCTCCTAGGACTGCCCACAAGTACCATTCCTGTGACATTTCTTGTATTTGATGCTAAAATAAAATAATAATCAGAACAAGCTCCATTCCTATATTACCCTATTAGCCTTGAGCTCCTCTCTTGCTGCACTGGAATCCTTTTCACATAGAATATATCATGCAACTAGAATCTCAGGCTGCAAGAGATCTTTAGTCATCTGACTTAATTCTTCTCTATTGTTCGACTCTGTGCATACATCATCTCTGCCAGGTTGTCACAAGGAAATGCACAATCTTGGAAGTTGCCCTTCCCATCTCCAGACAGCACTGACAGGCCTGTTCTACTCATCAGGCAATAGAGTCTCGGTGTCAAGGAACTAAAAGCTTGTAGGTGGCCCAGGAAAAGCTTTGGGACTGATACATTTTAATGGCTCCAAAAATTTTTTTAAACAAAAATGCAAAATGGAAATAACAATTTCAAAAGCAAAGTTATAAAAATCTATTCAGAAATGATAAGCAAAAACTACATTTTGACATATTGTGAGGTGGTGCCCCTAAAGGTAAGGGTGTCCAGGGCCTACTTAATTCTTAAATGGCCTGAGCTCTGACTAGCATTTCCCCACACCTCCTCACCCCCATTGTCACCTGAAATATGACTCCATAATTTCTGCTTAAGATGCCTGGTTCTCACCCTTCTGTCAATTAAAAAATAGTTCAGAATTCTCTTTCTTACAGATGACAGTCATTATTTGTAGACGTCTATTAGGAGCAGTTCTCCGATATTACTGTAATACATGCTTCAAATTCCTTCACCTGGTCAATTTTGAATCTATTCCAATTTGGCCATGTATCTATTGCCTGTGAGTATTGTTTGAAGACAATGACAATTATGATGAGGATGATGGTGCAATTTTATTCGTATTGTGAAAAATTGTGCCCCTGGATCTCAGTCTGTGGTTCAACTGGGTTAACCAACTAATTGACTTTTTGGAAAAGATGGAGGTTCTACTTCAGAAGGCTGGAAGAGTCCTTTCAAGACCGAGCAGAGAAAAAGGTAAGGATCTGATCTACTTGCTGAAGTCCTTGCACTCTTAAGACTAAAGCCATTTATCTTCTCATCCCATTTGAACTAAATGAATTAAGTAAGCCTGGCTTGCAATATCATGTGTAAAAAATAACATAAACTGAGCTGGAGTTGGACCTGCCATCCCATAGGAACTGCCTTGCTCTTCTTAGTCCTCAAATCTTTGGAATATTAAAACAGGGCAAAATAACCTGTGGACTAGACCTAAAGAAACATTATAGCCCAAAGAACTGTTTGCAAAGATAATGAGAAAGCAGATATTATGACTATGGAACTGTAAATTAAAAACATTCTTTAGAATTAGCATCACTGTTAGCTTATCTGCACCAATAGAAATGCCTTCCTTCTATTGATGTAATTGTTTCCCTTCCCTTTCTCATAAATACCCCGTCTTTGTCTCCTAATTGGAACACTATTTGGCTTTCTGCCTGAATCAGTGTGTCCCAAATGGTTATTTTTAACTTTTTTTTTTTTTTCTGTCTCAAATAAATGCTAGTCGTCTCTCTTTGGCCTTTTGTTTTTAGGTTAACACATGGATTGGAACAAGCCTCTTTTATAGAATGACTTTTGTAAGTGACCCTGTCCTACCTCCTCAGTCAGGTTTCTCATCTACAGTGGCACAGTCTCATCAGGAGCCTAAAATGAGAGTGAGGTCAGAATGGACAGTTTTCCTTTGAACCTGTCCAGGGGTCTCAGGCATACCCAAAGAAAGAGTACACCCTCACCTTTGCAGTGACAAGTTTGGGCAAATCACCTTTAAAAATTATCTCTTAGATTTTTTTTTAATCACTTAAAGATCATTTACCCCAATCACCCTAATTTTTATCAATATTGTAATAATAATAATATTTTATGTAGCAGTTTATCTGCAATGTACACAGGTTGTTTTTGTTATTAGTACTTCAAATGAATGATGAATTCTTTATAGTAACAAAAACATGTAAATAACTTAAATGTGCAGTCATAAATGAGTGGTAGGATAGCAGGCAGCCATTAAATACTATGTTTATGAGGAGTGTATAGCAATACAAAAGACAATTAAATTATTAAATGAAAAAAAGCATAAGTTTATATAATAAGATTACAGCTGTGTAATACAAACAAATGAAACTTCTGTTTTAAAATAAGCTGGGAGGAAACCGACCACAATGTTAAAGAGTGGTTATCTTCATGTGAACATACATTTTTTTCTTCCTAAGTTTTACTTTTATAATGGAAGGAAAACTCACTCAACTCAAAATATTCTTGAAAAGGAAACCGATTGGCTGTATTGCCTTTGGGGAACTGGAGGCACCAACGGAGGTGTTCTATACAAGGCAAGATGGCAGCGCCAAGATCCTTGATCAGAGTTCTTGTGTTTCTAGCTTTTTATGTCTTAATTCTGAGTCCAGTTGACTCCTTAACTACACTTACCTCTATCCCCAACACACACACACACACACACACACACACACACACACAAGTGAAATAATAAAGCAGAACGAGCTCCCTCTGAAGATCTACTTGTGTCACCTAAGTCCCTTTATATTCTTCAGGTGATAGTCAGCTGTATGCCCCATTCACTGTCTTTGCCCTGAAGGTCTAGGTCAGCAGGAAGAAAGGAGAATTTCTTCATAATCAAATATAATCAAATTATCTCTGAAAAGCAGTGCCCATCAGTACAGTGAGCCAGCCACAAAGCCTAGATTATCAGAGGCCATCATGATTCAGATCACATAAAACTTAGGACGGTCACCCAAATTTGGGCTCTGAGAATACTGTTCTGATTTAATCGCCGTGTAGGCTTTTTAAAATAAAGAGTTAGCACTACTTTTAAAATGTTGCAGTTAAATATGGACAGAGTCGTGGGGAAATGGGAATGTAAATTTAATAGCGTCACTTTGGAGAGTCTATTAAAACTGAAAACGGCATACCCAATGGCACAGCAATTCCTCTTCTAGCCGTATGTCCTAGAGAATAATCAGACATGTGTACAAGGGGACATAATCAAGGATTTTAATTGCAGAAATGTTTGTTTTTATCAAAAACTGGAAACCACAAATGTATTTTAATAGGAGAGTGGATAAATAAAATTTCACGTATGTATAGGTTGGAATATTTACAACAGTTAAAATTGGTGGTTCAAAAGAAAAAAATTGGTGATTCATATAGCATATGAATCAACATAGATATATTTACATGTGGGTAAAATAAGTAGATATTTGATATTTAAAAGAAGTATCTATAGACTTATAACGCCCATAAGAATAAATAACAAAAACATGTTCAGTGAAAACAGCAAGTTCTAGAATGACATCTGAAGAATGATAGTATTTCTGTAAAAAAAAAAAAATAGACAAACTAGACAGCTATACATTTTGATAAGTGCAGATATACGTATGTAATAGTCAAAGAACATTCTAGAAGGAAACACATTAAAATAATAACAGGGATTACCTCTGGGGAAAGATAGAGGTGACTGAGGTTAGGGATGGGAAAGGTAAAAATGGATTCCACCTTCGTTAGTAAAAGTCTAATTTTTCAAATTTAAGTGCATTCCAGTGTTGCTTGTGTATTTTCAATTCCTTTTTTAAAGTCTCATCAATTATTTAATCCTCTACATTTCTTATATCCAAGAAACTAAAAACATGGAGACTTCTGTAAGAAAGTGTTTTACAGCACCACACCCACTTTTCCACGCCTTTCCCTCCACCCTTCCCACACCCAGTACATCCACTAACCCAAGTTCACTGGTGTTGTGAGCAAGTGCCCCAAAGCCTTTGCTTACTTTACAACCCTCGTAGGGACCACAGCAAATCACATTGGCAATGACTCTTTGCAGAAAAAGACATGTCAGAAAACAGCTGGTAGAAATGCCATTTTGTTAAAAATAGTCACATGGATTTTATCCCTTTTTTGATGATTTTGAGAGCAAAGAATTTTTGAGTCTGGCACCAGCCAAACCAACAGGAGAAAAGAAGGCAACTCCCCACACTTCATACCTGTCAAAAACAACTGCAGAATAAGCTCGCTCAGCAAATATGATGTCCGCAGCCCAGAACTCCTTCGTGGCCTTCAGACTCCTGCCTTTGCCTTCAGAAGTGAAGACCTCCACATTCTCCATTCTCCCTATTGTCATGTCAGTCTTTCAGGCAGCACTGCAGATACTTAGCACGGAGCCAAGTCTCTTGTCATTGCTGCTATTTCAGCACCTTCAGTATCCCAAAGAGCAAGACTATAAATGGACAAGCCACCTCCCCTTCCCTACCCCCTCTCACCCCTGTGCCCTCACCTCCCCCTCCGCCACTTTTCCTGGAGGCAGGGATGGGCAAGCAAGAAGACAGTAATGTGGGTGGGGTGTCATTCATCACCCAGCAAAACTGACAGAGCAGAAAATGACCATGGACTGGTGTGGCTCTGGGATTGGGCCTGAAAACTTGAAAAGTTCCTTGCAAGAAGCTCGGTCTCAGATGGCAGTTGTGCTCAGCTTTAGTTAGAATAGGGAGCACTTGGTCACTAGGGTATTTTTAGCAGCCAGATGCCTCTGTCAATCCAAAGTAGACAGCTGAAAAGGTCCAAGAGGAGAAGTGACGCCTGCTGCTCTGGGGCCCTACGTCAGTCAGGCTTACACTTTCTTGAGTGAGATGGCCCCTGTCCCCCTATTTCCTCCCCCAGACTGGACTGTTTTCAGAAAGCTAAAAGTGGATGGCAGATACTAAACTACCCCTCTGGCACATACATAACAGTATATTTAGCTCCAAGGGCTATCCCTCTTCTCCAGTATTACCCGGGGTTCCCACAGCACCCCCACCAGGGCATGGGGGTCTGGGAGTTCCCTGATAATGCATGTGTGTTGGGTACAGGCTGTACAATGAGAGGAGGCAGGCCTTGAAAATAAAAACCCTCATTTCTATCTTTCTATCAAATCTCCCTTTTAACATGTTTTTACTGCCAGGAAAATACCAATGAACTCTGTTCTTCTTACCCAGGAGTGAAGACATTGGAGGGACAATTCTAACATCTCCAGTGAACTAAATACCAACTCTCACTCAGGTTGAAAAGAAAGACACTTGCAGATCTCGGGCTATAGCTTATCTTCCATGTAATATTTTTAGTTTTGAGGATGCATCTATTTAGGGAACTCTGTGTTCTGGATCTCTGTGACTGTAGTCATTTTCAAGCACTAGCTTCTGAGTCAGATAGATCTGCATTTGAATTCTGAGCCTACCACTATGACTTTAAGATAGAACCCGTAAAACAGGGTGATAGTTTCTACCTCTCTGGATTGTCGTGAGTGTTAAATGAGATAATATGTATACAGGATATAGCACAACGCTTGGTACTTCATAAGGAACTCATTGCAATACCTATGTATAGGGCCAGCTGGGTACTAGACTAATCGGGGGATCACTGCATAAGTTATATAAATTTCTAACCACTATGCTGTACACCTGAAATTAATATACAAGAATATTGAATGTCAATTGCAACTGAAAAAAAGATAGCTATTTTACTTTATTTTATTTTATTTTATTTTTCTGTCACATTATCTTCCCAAAACTATCAAGATGTGCTAGAAATTCTCAGGTGTTTTCGACCAAATTGCATCTCCTAAAACTCCTTTGAATCTTGGAACCATATATCCCGATTTATAGGTCAGAACACATAGCCCCTGGAGCTAGAGAATACCTCAGTGACTATCCAGAAAACAACTGTAGACATTTAAAGTTGGGTGCCCCAAAAAGTAAACATCACGTGCTTCCAAGGGGAAAAAAAAAGATTAAAAAGTAATTCTTCAATCCAGGTTAGCTTCATATAAATGCTTAGACCCACACTGCCTGGCAACTCAGGGCCTTGCAACAACCAGAACCTTCCTCAACCTGGCAAGGATTAGGTGGTTCTCTAGACACTGTGCCCTTGGACCAGGTTCAGCTGAAGCCAAGGTCAAGGACAAAATCTACCTGCCCTCAGAACAGAAAGAGAAGGAGCATTAAGCCCAGTGCTTTAGTTCCATCTGTGAGTTTCAACCTTATCAGGACAAGTATTATATTATTAAAGTATTATAGGCAGGATAATGCACCCCCCCAAAAGATGTCCAGGTCCATATCCCCAGATCTGTGAATACATTACCTTACATGGCAAAAGGGACTTTGCAAATGTGACTAAATTAAGGATCTTGAGAGAGGAAGATTATCTTGGGTTATCCAAGTGGGCCCAATGGAATCACAAGAATCCATGTAAGATGCAGATAGGGTGTCACAGTCAGAGAAGAAGATGTGACAATGAAAGCACAGGGTCAGAGTCAGAAAGACATTTAGAGATGCTATATTGCTGGCTTTGAAGAAGGAGGAAGGCGCCAAACTGCAAGATAATAAATTTGTGTTATTTTAAGCCACTACGTTTGCGATAATGTGTTACAGCAGCAACAGGAAACTAACACGTTAAGTATTATACTTACTCTCATTATAGTAAATATTATATAACATCTCTTTTGCCACTCCAAAATGAAATTCATACATAATTTACTAACTCACACCTAAAAAATCATAAATTACTAATTCCAGTGGTCTGAATATTTGTGTCTCCCCCCAAATTCATATGTTGAAATCCTGACCCCCAAAGATGATGATATTAGTAGGTGGGACCTTTGGAAGGTGCTTAAATTATAAGGATGGGAGTAGTGCCTAATAAAAAAGGGTTCAAAGAGATCCCTAGGTCCTTCTCTTCCACCATGTGAGGACACAGCGAGAAGTCTGCAACCCAGAAAAGGCCTTCACAAGACCATGCTGGCACCTGATCTAGCTAGAACTTCCAGCTTCCAGAACTGTGAGAAATAAATTTCTGTTGTTTATAAGCTACCCGGTCTGTGGTATTTTGTTATTGCCACCCAAATGAACTAAAACACTAACCTAACCTAATAAGGGAGAAATAGAGTGAAGTTATCTTATAATAAAATAATATGTATTCACAGAAAATTAAATATATCACGATGTGCTCACTGTGTATATGCTTGGGTACAACTACACTAGAAAATAGGATAAAGTTAGATGTTTGCTCCTAAGTAGAATTACTGTGATAGTGAGAGTTAAAAATGTAGGTTGATTTTGGGGACACAAATACCACATAGGGCATTGTTTGTAACACGATTTTCTGAAATGGTGAATGATTTTTAGTCAAGTCCCAAACGAAAGAAAGTATAATCTTCCTTTAGTTAACAAAAAGTTGCGTTCCTGGAAAATTTAGTGTATTTTAAAACTAAAACTACTCTATAGTTAAATATAAAACAGAGTCCTAGACTCAAATAATTATAAACAGGGTTTTCACCTACCTGAAATGAGCACCTGGATATTTGTGGTTGTGCAGGATGGGCAAAGATTCTTCACTGCGCCAGGGTGTCCCTTGCTTCCCAAGACATACAGTGTCTGTGTCCAAGATCTAGAAGACAAGCCATTTTCAACGGAGGCAAGTTCCACCACTTCGGGGGCATCTCAGAAGTGTGGGGGTAACTTTTGTTTGTCACAATGATTGTGAGGTGCAGCTGGCATATTGTGGGGAGAGCCAGGACCGTTTAGAAAGGTTTGGATTCCTGTGGGAGAAAAAAAAAAAAAAAAAAAAGTGGAGATGGGAGACAACAAGGACAGATGAGCAAAAAAAATTTACATAAGATTTGTGTTGATATGCAATATAGCAGGAATTTCCCTTTCCCCATTACCAGCCAACAGCCTGATAACTAATACCAACATCCCTTGTCTTGTGAGGCAACTGTTGCAGGATATGCCAAGGAAGGGTAATGCCAGGTCTCCAGTCGTGCACCTCAAGAGTAGAAGAAGGTGACATGAAGAGTTCAAGAGTAGGTGCTGTTTGGGAGCGTTATCACAAGACTAGACATGGGCTTCAAGTATCCTCTCACAATTAGCTCCACTTGTTTACCGGAATCTTGGGTAGAGTATATTCCAAAATTCCACACTGCAGCCCCCAAATCTTTGACCACAGCCTGTACTTATTCATAGTATTGTTTTGAGTCTTTTGAGCAAATAATCTCAGAGGCATTCCTTTCAGTTAGATATGTTGCAATTCGGGGAATATGTACAAATTAAGTGGGGAGGTAGAAACGTAAATGAAACCCAGAGTAATGGTTTGTGATTAAGTTTTGAACCACAGTTTGTGTGCCTGTATTAATACCACAGCAGCTGATCTACCTACCATACCCTGCAAAAACTCAATCCCCTCTATTAAAAGACCCACTGGCTGATCCCCATACCTTCAGAGACCACCATCTAGTGGCAAATCAAGAAAGCTGCAAGATTTTAAATCTTTTTTAAGGTCTGATTTAGTAAGAGAACAGCCTTTTATCGTTGGTTGTGACCTCCTTTGTACATGGAGCTAACATTCATTTAGACCAGGTTTCAACAACTTCTTTAAAGGCTGGGGGTAGGGGTGGGGAATCAAAAGAAGAATGTTTTGTGACACTTGAAAATTATATGAAATTCAAATTCCAGTGACCATAAATAAAATCTTATTAGAAAACAGTCACAGTCACTTGTTTACATATTTTCTATGGCTTTCTTCACATTACCACAGCAGAGTTGAATATTTGCAACAAAGATCATATGGCCCACAAAGATAAAAATATTTTCTATATGGCCCTTTACAGAAAACATTTGCCAACCCCTGCTTCATTATAATAGCTTCATGCCTCACAATGTTAAATATGCCAGAAGGAGCTCACTGCTTCCGCATGCATTCACTGGTTGATTCACCCATTCATTTCAAAATCACTTCCAGCCAAGATCTAAGAAAAAGTTCTTATGCATATCTAGCACTCACATTCCAGGATGACAGTAGTGGGTTCCCTACTTAATAGTCCATTGTATCTGTATAATTACATCATTGACAAAACTTCACATTCTCTCTGGTCTCTGTGTTCTTACTAAAATAGCATGTTTATTTCCGGCTTTCTAACTTTGGCTCCAAGAAATTCTTAGCTGCCAATTGCTTTCCTCCCAAGAATTCCTAAATTCACTCATTCCTCATTAATTTATCAACACATGTATCAAGCACTATGCTCAGTGAGTGTCCTGATACAAGATTAATAAAATGTAGGCCCTGTCTTCAAGACATTGACCATTTAGAGAGGATGAGGGAAGAGCATGTGAAGATGCTATGCTGAACGAGACAGAGAAGTCAAAAGGGAAATAGTATCCAGGGAAGGCTTCAGAGACGTGGCCAGAGAAGATAAGTAGGGAGGAGGAGAAGCAAAACTGGAGGAGATCATTTCAGGCCCAAGGACCACAGCAGCATGAGCAGAGATATGAAGGTAAAGAACTAACATGACATGTGCAGACACCTACAATCTGTTGTGTATGGAGGGAGCTACAGAAGCACATGTAGTATACTGATGTTTATCATTCTGGGACCAAACTATTGCCTTTTATGTCCTAGTATTTCATATACATTTCAATGCTATTCTAACAGCAACAATAACCGCTTGAATGCTTGAAATTGTCCTTTACTTACAATACCGCGTATGCTTTCACAACACCCTTTGAGGTGGGTATTATCAAGGCCTCCTAGTTAAAAAGTAGCAGCATCTCCTAAATATAAATCCCAGAGAAACTCTCACATACATGCACAAGAAGACGACACAAGAATGTTAGAGCAATACCATCTACAAAAGCAAAAATGGGGAACAAGCTCAGTGTCTATCGATAGGAGAGCAGACAGCTCATGATATATTCATACAGTGGTATGTTATAGAACTATAAAACTCACATTTTAGTTAAAACCTCACATTTCAGCATGCATTAATATAAAAAATGGTGATAAAAGCAAATTGCAAAGGAATAAACAGTATATACCTGGGGTGCCAAAAGATGTATACAAGTGGACACTTTGGTCAATGTTGCTCAAGCAGTAGTTCACCATAATCAGAAGTGTCTGGACGCTGATGGCAACCACTTTGAGCACCTCTTGTAATTGCAGGAATCAAACGTGACTTGTATTCATCTTTTGTTATCCATATATTATTACAATTTTAATAGTTTTTTCCTTCCTTAAAATGTGTATACATTTTTTTGGCATCCTATGTATAACAACATTGATGTAAAGTTTTAAATCATGCAAAGCAATACTTCATTTTACCTAGGGATACATACATTAAGTAGTAAAAGTATAAAGAAATGCATGGGAATGAGAAACACTGAATTCAGGATAGTATTTGCTTCTGAGGGAAGGAGTTCATTAGGAAGTAGGGAGAGGGCACTCCAGGAAGAGGGAGCAGCATATACGATACGTTGAGTTATGCAATAGCTTGGTATTTACAGGAATCAGTAAAGGTTTAACATTGCTGGATCATAAAGTGAAAGCAGGGTGGGGAGGTGAGGGCAATAGGTAGATAATGAGATCAGGGAGGGACACAGAAGTCCAGTGGTACTCACGTTTGACTTCTCCCATCAGACAATGCGGAGCCAGTAATGACTTCTAGATAGAACCCTTTGGCAGTAATTTGAACAGTAGTTTGGAGTGGTGAAGTCAGAGGAAGGATATCAGTTAGGTAGATGTTGCCATGGTTCTAACAAAAGATGATGAGAACCTAAAATTAGGCAATGGCGCTGTGACAGACAAGGATACCCAAGAGTAAGTTACACAGTGTACCAGGAGGCATGCCCATCAATAGGAAAATGGGTAGAATATTATACAGTAATGAAATGAATAGATAAGTTTTATATACCACAGCTTGGATGAACCTCAAAATGTTGAGTGAAACAAGTCCCATTATACTGCATAAAGATATAAATCTTACGAAATTCAAAAACAATCTAAACTTTTTTTTTAGCTTCACATATATGTGATAAAGATATGTATGTAAGGAAATGATGACTACAAACCAGGGTAGTGTTTTTGGGAGGTGGGGAATAAGATGATGAGATTCACGTTTGTGTATTTATGTGTGTGTGTATATATCCATATATAGATATATTAACAGAGGTGTCATTTCTGGACCATTGATGACAGCGTATCATGACCAAGGATTTTGCTTAATCTACTCTGTACTAAAGGCCTTAGCAAAGGAAAGCAAAATACAGCAGGAGATGATGTATTTTTCAGATGCTCTGGAGGTAAACTCCAGATTCCAGTCTTTCGTTTGTTTGTTTTTCTTAGTTGGTTTTAGATTCACTCTCAGAAAGGTGAGAGGCCCCAGGTGCTTGTCTTACCCTCCAATAGTTTAGCGTAGGGGTTTCTAGAAATGAGGGGCAAAGGCCGGGGTGCAGCGGGGCCCCGGAAAAAGGATGGCGAAGGGGGCGGAGCAAACAGGAAGGCGGGGCTAGAGGGGCTCGCCGCCATGGCGTCGGCGCCGTCCAGTCAGCCGCGGGTGGTGGCGGCGACTTCCCCTCCGGAGCCCGGGTCTCCGCCTCCTCCTTCCACCTCGCCTGCTCGGCGGCGGAGGCGGCGTTGGCGGCAGCGGGTGTCCCTGCCTCTCCGCCACCTCCACCTCGGCCTGACCCCAGGCCGGCGGCGTTGGCGGGGAGGGGGACAGTAGTTGTAGACGCCCGCCCCTGCCTCAAAGAAGGTGAGTTCCCGCCCCGGCGGCGGGGGCGGCCCGGGCTTCAGCCCTGCAACTCCGCGGCCCAGTAAACCCCTGCGCGCCAAGCCCGCTGGGCCCGTCCCGAGTACGAAATGGCCGACAGCGTCGGGGCCGGAGTCCCCTCACCACCCGCCGCCTGCGGAGACGGGCGCCAGGGCCCCCAAGTGGAGTGTGGAGGGAAAGGGACGCCTCAGCCTTCGGAGGAGGCTGAGGTGTGAGTGGGAAAGAGGTGGCCAGGTGGACAGACGTCTGTGGTTCTTGAGTGTCTGCGAAAAGGAAGGGGCATTGATGAGGAAACCCCAAGATTGAGGGGGCAGAGATCGGATAAAAGGCCCGAGACGCGGAAGGAAGCAAACCTCCGTTGGGTGAAATCCGACATCCTGGCAGGTCCATAGGACAATTAGGAATTTGGGTAGAGGAGGAAGTAGCATGGGAGCTTCAAGTTGGGCAGGCCCTGGGTGGAGGAAAGAGGGTTTTGAGGGATCACTTTGGAGAGTTTTCCTTGGCTTTTTGAAGATAACACCCTGTAAAACAAGCTTCGAAGATTTACAGGCCTATCTTGATAGTCTGAGTTTTAATATGTTAGCTACCAGTGTCAGAGATAAAGCCGGACATTAGAGCGGTGACAGCAGACTTTATTTGGTTTACCCAGAGGTGACTGGGTGTTTTACAGGGAAAATGAAGGAATGGGAGAGAAGTGGGGTTCAAGTAGATTCAAGGAAGTGGAAAATTACAAAGGGTGGGTCAGTGTGAATGCAGTTAGCTGTGTCTGCTTGACGGCATTAAGGAAACGAGGGTTCTGCCCTCCCACCGTGACTGGGAGACCTGCCTGATGATCGCAGAGCCTCCCTGATGATTGCATTTCAAAGGAGTGGCTTTCAGGTCCTTGAGAGAGAGGCCACCGAGTTGTAGGAGATACACATCTTCAAGGGTAGGAAGAAGGATTCACAACAGAAAGCTCTTTAGTAAGAACTGTTAAACAGAGATCAGGAACCTACCCTGCCATCCGGTGTTGGCTGGAACAAACAGTACATTTCTTTTGACAGCCCTGGGCTTTTCCTATCAGACCCTCAGGGGCTGCGTTCTCCCAGGTATTCTGCCTTAGGCTGCTGGAGGCCACGGTTAAAATTTGATCAAGTCTCTTTGTGCAGGGGTTTGGAAGGAGTGGTCCTGCCAAAAGTTTTTAAAGTTCTCACCAACACATTTCCCCTAACACCAAAAACTATTTCCTGATCGTCTCAATCTAAGAGATGTTTAAGACTATACCCGCGAACATCCTATCAGATAAGGCTGTATGTAAGTCAGTTTGAAAAATGATTTTAGATGAAGCTTAAATCCACTGCCCAGTATTTCAGTAAAACATTTAGCCCTCTTTAATTTAATAATTAACTTTTAGTATTTGCTGTGTTGCCTTAAGATGCTTTTCTTGTCTCCCGAGTGAAAGATGGTGAAAGCCAAAGCCTTGTCGAATAACTTAATTACTTTCTCCTGGAGGGACACCAATAAATATAATAACCTCATAAAATACTTTCATTTTTACCTTCTTCCATAATATATTCTATTTTTGCGTGTTATTCCATAATCTTTTAAACTTTTCGCTTTGGAGGAAAAGCAAAGTAGTAAAATGTAAATTTCTTAAAACATTGTATACACTTTATATAAATTTCATTCACTAAAAATGGAAATTAGAAATTCATTGCAACCAAATGATGTTCCATTAAGTATCTTAGGACAATTTGGAAGACTAGATTCAGTGTCTTCAATCAGCCTGGGTTAGTGTCGTTGTTGATATAAAAAATATAAGATCTCCTGGATTTTTGTTCATACCAAACATCCTGCCTCTCACCAACAAGTAAGCCTGAGCAGTTTATAAGTGTCAAGTCTGCAATACAATTTGGTTCCCATAACCAGATCATAGGAAGATTTGGCAATAGTTTCTCATGGAAAAACAGCTTTTTGCCTGACTTGGCATTTTCTGTTTGTTTTTTGTGATGCCTGAATATGTGCAGAATTACTGAAGACTTGATGTCAGTTCACACAGTGCTACCAATAACCTTCCTAAACCACTTCTGGGTAGTATAATAATACTGGAACATGAGTCTTAACTTGTAATAGGTTCTAGTTCTAGTTTCTCCACTAGCTGTGTGACCTTGAATAAATCCCAAGCTTTTCTTTCAACCTTTCAAAGTCCAAAACTTCTTTGAGTTTTGTCATCTGTGGAAAGGGGGATTGGATTAGCCCAGTTGAGTGGTTTTCAACCAAGGATAAATTTGCCCCACCCCCCACCCCCACCCCCACCCCCACCCAGAGTACATTTGGCAATGTCTGGAGACATTTTTGTTTTTCACCACTGGGCAAGGAAGGAAGGGCAAGGTGAGAGTAGGTGCTACTGGCATCTGTTTGGTATAGGCCAGAGATGCTACAAACATCCTAAAATGCACAGGGCAGTCCCCGCCAGACACACACACAAAACAGGATTCTCCTACCAAAATGTCAGTAGTGTTGAGGTTGAACTCTGCACTAACCAAACTCTGAGGTCCTTGACAGCTTTAAAATTGTGAACTCATTTACAGTTCCATGTTGATAATCATTCCACAGCTTCGCTGTGTACTAGAATGGCAATTCATAAAACATGAAACTTTGACCTATAACGGCCATCAGATGACATTCAGAAAGCAATGAAATCTCTGTTGAGTTAGGATTGAGATTATTCAGTAGGATTTGAAAAACAAAATATAATTTAGTACCTAAAAAATTACCTCATCACTTTATTTCAGGTAAATATCCCTCATTAACTGTTCCGTTAACTGCTACTTAACAAATGGTAAATATTTGATATACTATTTAAAACACTTGTAAGACTATATATTTAGTTTAGATATAAGAGCCTTAAATAATGGCCAATTAAGAATACATAAATAAGAGAAAAAAAATGTTGCTTGTTACTTCTCTTATTTTTCTTAAAAAAAATAAAAATCTCTTTAGGAGATTCCTCCAAAAGGTATCAAAGAATTGTCATGTTTCCAGTTATTAAAATTCCACTCTCACTTTAAAATCCTGATGGGACCATTAAGATTGATTTGAAAACCATCTGTTTATTCATTTTCACCTATAGCTGTAATACTCTTCAGGAGAAGCTCATCTCTATCGGGCTTGATAATGAACAGATGTCAGTAAGGGTTAAAAATTGGCAAGCAGGGAATATATAGAAGGTATAAGATTACAAATAGGACATTGAGAAATAAACTCAATTACAAAAAAACAAAAGAAATACCCCATCACCAGACTTATATGGAAAAAATGCATACATAGAATATATGGCCAAAGTATCGTAAGATTTTCCAGGATACTTTATAATTCATTCAGTGAGGTTTCTCAAATATTTTTGACAGTTAAAAATTTTTTCACTCAGTAACAATATTCCTGAGAAATCTGTAAAAACAAAACCGCAACAAACAATCGTTGCTTATCTGCCTTTTTTTAAGGAATAAAAAAATTAAATGGACTCAGTTC
Source organism: Rhinolophus sinicus (assembly GCF_036562045.2). Classification (NCBI taxonomy): domain Eukaryota; kingdom Metazoa; phylum Chordata; class Mammalia; order Chiroptera; family Rhinolophidae; genus Rhinolophus; species Rhinolophus sinicus. The sequence goes on along the minus strand of NC_133755.1, from coordinate 63,400,855 downwards.
CAGAATGGACATTTCTGACTTACAGAATCATTGACGCATTTACACAGCAATTACCTAAAAATGTTTTCCTTTATTTTTATGATATTAAGCAGAGATTCGAGTCAAGTGACAGAAAATCTAGCTAATAGCCCTTCTTACATTTATTCAGAAAACATGTATTGAGCTCCACCTGTGTACCAGGTATTATGCTCAGTACGAAGGACATACAGATGAATTAGGTACAGCCCTTTTAAGGAGCTAAGCAGTAATGTTTGTTAGTGAAATTAGGTGGGAACAAAGAGTAACTGGAGAAAATGCAGTTTTAAATATGGATTAGCCAGACTCCTGAGACATCAGGAATAGTACATTGTTTTGTATAAATCTGCTCTCTGCCCAGGACATATCTGCTACGGTGACACCAGAGTACATTATCATGCAAGTCTAATGTTGGCAGCTGGATAGAATGATTGGGGGGCAGGAGTCGACCTCCTGCCCCCCAAGACATTAATGATTATTTGTCAGTATCAGATCTACTGCCTTTACTAGGTGTCAATATGAAAAATATTGACTAAGCATGTTCAAATGACTAACTTAAGATTTCCCCTGTATATTCATCACACATATGTTAGGACTTGAGCACTGATTTTTTTTTCCCCTTCTTACAGACCCATTCACATTTATTAACCCTTTGGAAGGAATGGCGTACATTTGATGGTGTTCTGATGTAGGATGGCTGCCTTGGGTCCAAGTAAAATTAATTTCACAAGCATGATCCTTGACCTAGCTAGCCACAGCATATTTATGAGTATTCAAAGACTTAGTTAAAAACATAAATTTTATATTAAAGGTGTAACTAGTACTCCCAGTTAATGATTTTTGTTAATTCCTTGGTATTTAGTCATTAAAAATATGCCATAGTAAGCTCTTAGTTATTTTTATGATTGTTGTATTAATATGAAATGGCTAGAGCTTGGGAAACTCATAAATCAGATACTAATCTCATTTCCTGAAAAATCAAGGTTAATAACTAATATAGCTAAGAGTATTCATGATGCTGACAGGTACTGGGCTGCATTTCTAGCACAATTAAGATCTCTAAAAACTCCTTAAATGATATTTGACCTTCAGGGGTTAAAAGGAATTAAAAACATGCTTTGGCAAAGATAGGAGGATCAGCTACCAAGTGTCCTAAAACTTACTGCACTGTTCTGCTTAGTCTTTCCTAAGATTACAATGGTATTATAAGATTGCAAAACTCAGAAGAACAAGGGAAGGTGCCCATTCTTACCAATTCTGTTCAATATTGCACTGGAGGTCCTAGCCATACAATCAGGCAAGAAGAAGAAATCAAAGGTATACAGACTAGAGAGGAAGAAATTGCACTGTCTTTATTTGCAGATGATAAGATCATCTGTAAATAAAACGTCAAAGCATCTAGGAAAAGGCTACTCGAATAATAAGTGAGTTTAGCAAGAGCACAAAATACAAGGTTAGTATTACAAAATTTCTAAATGTTAGCAACACAGAATTAGAAATTGAGGTTTTTAAAAAATACTATTTATTTGCATCAAAAACCATAAAATACTTTTTTGCAGAGACTGTTACATAACATTGCTGAGAGAAAGAAAATGCATATAATGGAAAGATGTAAAATGTCTTCTAATGCTTCTTAGTGAATAAGATTTAAAAGTATAGGACCATGTCATTTATTTGGTATCTTTATTAAAGGTGAAGAATTGAGCTTACTTACACCTAATACTAACCAAATTAAGCATCCTAAATTGCTCAAAAGTTTCTTGCTCAAAGATTAATGATTTTTAATAAACATTAAAAAAAAACAACCTTTGTGCTGTATTATGTTTAAATGCCATGTCACAACACAAATAATGTGCTGTGGGGTATGAAAATTTTTATAAATTTTTCACTCAAATTCAGTTGATTTATTCGTGAAACCTGATACTTATTAAAAACATTTCATACAATGCAAAAATTCAGGTTTTGCAATTTCTAAATGGGTTGTTGGATTGGAACAAATTCTCTCTGATAGGTCTTGAATTAGGAAAAGTAGAGTAGTTCTTAGTATTTTATTAAGATACCTTTTTAGGTAGTTTTGAATTATGAGTACTTCATATTACTCATTTGTTTCATATTTAACACAGCAGTTTATGTGCAGTGTTTTCATTACTTTAACTTTCACAATGGCTTTATATATCTTTACTGAAATAAAAAAGACCAAGCTTTGTATAGCTGTTGAATAACAACCTACATAGTTTCATTTCTCCAAAATAAAAGATTCCATGTTCTTTCTTTTTCTACTATGATATCTTTTGTGGAAGTAAGTGGCATTGTGGGTGTTCATCTATAACTAGGTTCGTGGTGTAGATGCAGTACAAATAGGAACATCAAGTTTTCAGAATTTTGCTTGATTTTTTTCCCCAAAATTTTAGAAGGTACATCTAAAAAATACTACAGATGAGTTTCAATCAACAAAAACTATTTATTGCTTGAGACCTAATTAATACTAAGCTGCAAATAGTTAATAAAATAGCTAGAATCCCTATTTGTTTCTGCTTGATATTCCATACTCTTTTGGGTATTAAAGTATATAGAACACACGTTATCACAGGACATAAACTGAAATCTTCAAAGAGTTGGTTCAAAATCAGAAAAGACAATAAGGATAAAGTCTAACTTTAAGCTTTTGTTTTAAAAAGTCCCTCTAAAACAGGAGTTAGCTCAAAATACAAAGAGTTAGGTAATGCTTACTGGCACACCTGCCCTGTTTACCTCTCCTTTATTTGACTTTCTGTAGTTAACTGGAATAATTGGTTAGGAGAACATTTCACTATGACAGTTAAATACAGTGGTACCTCGGTTTTCTAACGTAAGCCGTTCCAGAGACCATTCAAGTTCTGAAAGTTCGAAAACAGCCGACAGCTAGGCCTCAGGATTTTGCACCCAGCAGAAGCCGCATGACATGTTCGACTTCCAAGACATGTTCACAAACCGAAGCATTTACTTGTGGATTTATGGCGTTCGTAAACTGAGATGTTTGTCAACAGAGACATTCAAAAACCGAGGTACTACTGTAGATGAAATCCTAAGTAATAAAAGTAGCTCACTCATAAAGCTCTTACTATGTGCCATCCAGTCTTTTAAGCACTTTATATACATGAATTTCCTTAAGGCTCACAACAGCTCTGAGGTATTTGTTATATTCCGATTTTAGAGATGAGGAACCTAAGACACAGACAGGTTGAAACATTGACCAAGCTTACACAGCTAATAAATGCCAGGACTAACGCTAGAGTCCCTCCCTACATCTGGCTCCCAGGAGCAATGAGGTAAGGAACGTCCTATGACAGGCAGTAGCTCTGCATAGGTGACTTGGCCTTCCTTAGGTGGATGACCGATGTGAAAATATAGCCAACATTTAAAAATCCAGTTTAACACATTAAGCTGGAATTATTTCTTTTTCGAAAACAGCCGCTATAGATCTTTAAGTTCTCTAATGCACTTTACTGAGGTATACTGACAATAAACTACATATTTAAAGTATACAAGTCAATGAGTTTTTGACAGGTGTACTGCCATGAAACCACCATCGTAAACAAAATGCCAAATATTTCCATCAACTCCAGGAGTTTTATCATGCTCCTTTACAATCCATTCCTCCTTCCAGCCCTGTCCCCAGCAACAACTAACTTGCTTTCTATCACCTTAGTTTGCATTTCTAAAACTATTTATAAATAGAATCATACAGTAGGTACTCGTGTTTTTCATTCAGCATGATGGCTTTTGAAATTTATGTGTGCATTGCTATTTTATTCCTTTTTATTGCTGAATAATTCTATTATATGGATATACCACATTTTGTTTATCCATTCATCTCTTGACAGACATTAGGGTTATTTCAGTTTGGGGCTATTACAAAGTTGTCATGAACATTCATGTACAGGTCTTTGCATAGACATATGCTTTCATTTTTCTTGGGCAAATACAAGTGAAATGACTGAGTCATACGGTAGATGTTTAACTTTTAAAGAAATTGTCAAACTGCTTTTAGAGTTGTACCATTTTAAATCCTAATTAGCAATGTATGGGCTTTTCTGTTGTCTGATGTCCTTACCAACACATGATATTTTCAGTCTTTTTAGTTTTAGTCATTCTAGTGATGCGGTAGTATCTCACCTTGGCTGTAAATATGGATTCTTTTCTGAAGTGTCTGTTCAAATCTTTTGCCCATTTTAAATTGAATGTGTTTTAGTGAATCCTAAGAGTTCTTTATATAATTTAGATATAAGTCCTTTGACATATGAAATGGGAAGAAATGTTTTCTCCCATCATGGCTTGCTTTTCTATTTTTTTAATGCAGAAATGTGTAAAGCCTGGAGATCAGAAAATGTTTCCGTTTTCAAAAGGGAGAAGTAGATTTCAGAATGTGAATTGAGAAGTTTTAAATTAGTTAGAAAGGCAGCCGAGCAAAACGGTAACAGATTCTGGAGCCAGACTGCCTTTGTCATTTACTAACTTAACTTTTCTATGCCTCAGTTTCTTCTATAAACTATGGATGATAATAGTACTTAGCCCACAAAGTTCTTTGGAGGATAAAATTAGTTGCTATTTATAAGTGCTTAAACAGTACCTGCTACATACATAGTAAGAGCAATGCTGGATAAGTGTTACAGAACAGATTGCTTTAAATGAATTTAATGAACACTCAAAGGCATACAGATTTACTAAAAGTACAAGTAATGCCATGCCTCATTTTCTTCTATGAAAATGTGGTGGATCAGAGGAAATTTGTGGGGCCATATTTCCTAGAGTAGGGATACTCAGATTTCCATGAAGTTTTTGAGGTGTTCAGCAGTGTACCAGGAAGTACTTGAAGTTTAAATAGCACATTTTATTTAAAGATTAAAAACTTTATATAAAAGATGTTATAAGACTAGAGTTCAAGAAATTCATGTGTTTTTAAGATAAAACATGAAACTTGAAATGCATTTTTTTGTGTGTGATTGGTTTCTTTAGGCTATGTACCCACTAGACCTCTTGGAAATAAGAATTCACTATCTGCCTATGGAATGCTTTGGTCAAAATTACTGAAATTGAGAACCGTTGCTGTAGGAAGAATGGTTCCAGTTTAGAAGGACATGTCGCGTATCTTTCAAATGTCAATGAAATGGAAAAATAAGACTTCTATGTAGTACACATAGATTTGAATAATCAGACCCATAAGAAGGAGGGAAGTAAGTGGAGTGGAAAAGCATAGAGCATTCAAAAAGATGCTGAATTTAATTTTGGAAAAAACTCAGACTTTATCAAATTCTTAATATCTTTCTGATTAGAACCATAGATTGCTGATGAAAAAATCAATCCTAAATGCAAGGAAAGGATGGATTCTTTGTAGAATGTATTATCTTGCTCCTATCCTACTTAAAGGTCAGTAGAAATCCATAATATGACAACTACTTTTAAAAAAAAAAAGCTAAACTAAATAAAGTGGTAAAAATGAAAAGTGTCCAGATAGGGGAAATGATCATTTCACTGTACTCCATAATAATCACAGTCTGTATTCTTCAAATCGAAAAATACAACCTTTGTAATGAATAAATAGTATTCATTATGCAAAATAATATAAAATTTAAAAATAGAAGTAGCATCAAATTTTCCCAAGGAAGATTTCTATAACGCCTAGAATTTACTACCACACCTTCTTTCTTTTCTCTAATGGTTCCTGTTGCCCACAGTGTTCACAGAAGTTTGAACATATACAATTAGTTCAAATGCCCAACTATGTTAATTTGTAATCTTAATTTGTAAGGAATTTCAAGGTACATAGAACCCCTGCAAGTTATTTAAACCCAGTTCCACATAGAGGAATTGAACATACTATAGAGCAGGGGTGTCCAAACTGCGGCCCGCAGGCCAACTGCGGCCATGATGGCCTACAGCAAATTCCAAAAACATATTTAGTTAAATAAACCAGGTGAGGCAATACATACTTCACCTCGAGTGAGGGGCCCGGCTGTTTGTGTATTTTACCGCGTATGGCCCTTGGTGAAAAACGTTGAAAAAAGCTTGGACACCTCTGCTATAGAGGAATGGGACATAGAGGGAAAGAAAGGAAAAATGTGAAAGATTATTGATGGAATCTGAGTTTATTTTAAAATCAAATTCATCTTTTTTAATTCATCTTTTTTTCCACTCCACTCCTCACTTCCCTCCTTCTGGGGAATAAATAATAACAACAGCAATAGCAGTAACTCTTCTTCCCCTTCATTCTGACAAATACAACGTTACGTAGGATCAAAGCTTTACGATTATCCCTGCTTCCCCACTCTTGTACCTGCTCTCTCCCCAGCTCTCAAATTCCTTTGATTCCACCTGTAGAATGTCCCTTAAATTCTTCCCTTCTATTCTGTCCTCACTACCATGTTCCTGTTTCAGCCCAGTAATCTCTTGCCTGCAACACCCTCCTTACCAATATCCCCATTTTGACTGTTTTCTTCCCCTACTGACTGCAGAATTAATCTCAAATGCCCAAATAGGCCTATTAGGATCTGGCCACACTCTTACAGCACTGTCTTTCACGGCCTTTAATGCTTATCTTGTTTTTATAATGCACATAAAGCTTTTGTAATGTTTTTCCATCCTCCAGAATACCCTTTCTTTTCTTTTCTTTTTTCAAATGTTATTTATTTAAGTGTGTTTTTCAAGGACCTATCAGCTCCAAGTCAAGTAGTTGTTTCAATCTAGTTGTGGGGGGCGCAGCTCACACTGGCCCATGTGGGGATCAAACTGGCAACCTTGTTAAGAGCACCACACTCTAACCAACTGAGCTAACCGGCTGCCCCCAGAATACCCTTTCTTCACTCATTTTTTTTTTTCTTTAAATTTTACCCATCTCCTAAGGATCTATCCAAATTCATTCTCTACAAAGCCTTTCCCAAATTCCTCAGCAAGAAGACATACCTTCCTTTGTGTTAGAGCACTTAACACGGTTTTTTGTCCTGCATTATAGTTCTTTGCCTATCATTTTTATAGAATTATAAATTCATTGATCTGAGGAATTATCTTGTTCCCTTATTTATAATTCCCAATATGTGGAACAGCTATGTGTATATATAACGGAAAAAGTCAAAATAAATCAAAGTTTAAGATCCAGCTCAATCAATTAACACGTGGCAATTTATTTTAATTTCTTTGAATCCTGAAGTCTTCATCTTCAAACTGTGGGAAATTCCCGTTGTCTTGCAGAGGTAAAAGTCTGAAAGAATAATCTGTTACCTTGTTTGGCATATAGTAGTCAATAAATATTCATCTCTTTTTTTCCTGTACACACAGTACGTATCCACCTTAGTACCTTGAAGACAAAACTCAGAGTGATGAAGTTTAATAATGCGCAGAGACATGGAGAACTTAAACTAAGTAGTGTTAATGGGAATTGAAAAATGAAGGGATAAATTTGGGGGGGAAAAAAAACCATTATAAAGCTAGAATTGACATGAGTACAGACTTGATAGGGAGAAATATGGCTGAGATTTTGAGCTTGGGAATATGATACTATTTAATGGAGATTTTAAAAATAAAGTGCTTGGTGGGTAAAGGACTTCAAGGTGACTCCAAGTTTTTTACCTTAGTTGTAAGTTGTCAATGTAAGAAACGTCCAAACCTGTAGAGAATTTTTATGAGTGTATTTGAGCTAAACTGACAGCATGTGCCGGGGAGCAAGATCTCAAATGCTCCAGACAGTAACAATTTTGCAGCTTCTTTTATGCACTTGAGATTAAGGAGGTAACATAAGGAAGATAACATGCAGGTGGGGGACAGCAAGGCAGCGATTGGATTGCAGGATAGTTAATAAGATTATGTGCTCTCTTGAGGGTGGTTATCACTTACTTCCAAGGTGTGTTAACCTAGATGCACAGAAATGATGGACAGGGCTAGCTTAAAGCAAAGTTAAACCTTTAATAAAGATGTTATATTCCTGGGGCGTGACTACCCACCATGACCTGCCCAGTTAGGAATTTATGATCAGATCACCCTGTGAGGTTACTTTCCATACAACCCCCCCACCCCCTTTTTTTTTTTCATTTACACAGCTTAGAACATTAACTTTTAGAAATAAGAAATCTAGTATTATGGATTGAATAGAGAGGGAAATCATTGTTCTGTTTTAGAGTATCTTGAACTTCTAAATGACTAGTCTTCAGTAAACTTTCCATCTATACTAAGTTTTGGTTGTCACCAAAAGACAATATTTACCACTTCTTATCAAATATTTTTAATACAAAAAGCAATGTCACATCATCATGGTCAGGTTGTACATATTAAGTCTAAATCAAGGGAAGTTCTGAAAGCCTTTTTAGTTAACCTTTTTAACTTGCTGACTTTAAAGTCAAATGTAATTACATTATATACTTTAACACAACTAAAAAGTAATTTAGAGAGATACTATATATAATTGAGAAATATTTTTAAATATTCATCAATTCCTTTCTAAAATGTTTATTTACGGTTCTTGAACATAATATTTTTAAGCAAACCTTTTAATCTATACACTGGTACTAAAAATTAAGCTTAATTTGAAGATATCCCATAGAACCTTTAAATTAAAATTTGTTGGCGTTTTTAATTACAAAGTAATATATGATCTTTGCAAAAATTAAAACAATACAGACTTGTGCGGAGAGCAAAATGTTAAATGTCTTACCTACTCCTTTCCTAACCCCATTTCCCAGACCCCATTAAGTTTAGCATATATCTTTTCAGATTATTTTCTATGGGTACTGAACTAACACACAAGATCAGACTATCAAATCAGACCCACAAGAATAGGTAATATTACCTGGTATCAAGGTTTACTAATTACTTCAAGGGTACAAGCAATCAAGAGGCTCTAATGAAGCAGAGAGGTCTCTAGTACATGGAAGGTGGCGCCTCAAACCAGGTTTTCCCACATTGGTCGTGCATCTCTGGTCCAGAATAATAGATGAGGTTTCTAAGTGAAGGTCACCTCACACAGTGGGAGTGTGAAAATTATAAATCATCTGCATTTTATATCCCAGAGAACTATAGAATTTACGTGACATTCTTCAGGGGATTAGCCTCAGATCCCGGATTTACCTATTGTAGGTAATCCTTAGCCAGGGACATCTTGCTAAAGGCATTTCAGAAATAAGTTCCCTTCCTCCTAGCAAATATTGTTAGGCTCTTTATTCAGAGATTCAGAGGTCACCTGCCTTCTTCCTTCTTCCCCTCCCCAGGAAACGGAGTGAATGCGTTATAGTCCAGCTCCGTTAACTCCTTCCTTACAGTAAATACATAAGTATATATTTAATTTTTGGTTCTGTATGTTGTGTTTTTATATTAAAATTGGATTTTAGATCAATAGATCATTAGGTAGGTAGGTAGATATAGTTCTACATATTGTTTTTTCCCCTCAGTATAATATATGGACATTTCTTTATGACAGTATATGTGGTTCCAACTCATTCATTAAATGGCTGCATAGAAAATGTTTTGATGTTCCATGATTGACATTGTATTTATGAACTAGTAAACTTCTATAAAATAAAATTTCAACTATTAGGAACTTTAGAAAGTTGTATAGATCTCAAGTGTAAATGTAGTAATTTTGACATAGAGTATTTATTGTGGTCAGAAACACTTCTAGCAGAAGTTCTAGAAGTTAATATGTGAGTATAGCTATAGCTTTGAATGGCTTGTCTGAGCTTTGTTTAGTGATCCTTGCCTGTGGTGTTTGTACCAACTCTGGAGGTTTGTGTTCCCCCATGGGATTCTCAGATGGCATTAGTGGTGTAACTAGAATCAGTGACTATCTTAAAATGGTCTACATTTCTTGGTATTGTCTTCTATAAAAAACAAAATTCCAAGGCTGGATTTCTCAATCCAGCCTTTCAATATGGTATTGCAGATAATTTCCATAAAGTGCAGACTCCTACAGATACCCCAATAACTTCTCCTTCAGAATGGTATTTTCTGGACTAAGTAAAAGTATATGACCATATTTAATATTAGAGGCTTACTAAATGTTTTCATACTAAAATTCTAATGAGCAAAAAGCTAGTACTGTAGTCTTCTAAGCCCTCAGGAAATTAAGATGTGAGGTGGTATATGAAATGAAGATTAAAAATACTACCTTAAATGTTTAATATGATCTTCTATCTTCCCTCCCTTTATTTTATTCATCGATACCACATTGAATAAACAAAGACTGAATTTTTACAGATACCTTTTGTAAAAGGCATATGTGGAATAATAATATAGTTTAGAATCACAAAGGATTTCACATTATGAAGTAGGTTGAAAATAAAGGGCTTCTAAATCAGGATTATTTCTACTGAAGCAGATATTTGATTTGAAAGCAAGCAAAACTATTCTTAAACTCTTAGTTCAGATTAAGTATATTAAAAATTATTATCTTCAAATTTAGAGGTGTACATTTGGGGTACATTCCTGTAAAATAAAATATTAATTTTCTGGGTAAAATACATGCTCAAAAAGTGAGCTTTACTTTCACATTTACAGGAAGCAAAATGATAAGAAATTGAAGATGGATTTCATGAATTTTCAGATGATTGACCTGTGTTAATATAATTCTAAACTTCGAATTATTTCATCTTTATAACAAGATTGTGGTTGGTTTCAGGTGACTGGGAGTAGAATAGTGGACAAAAATAAATATTGTGATCTCTGTATCATGTTTTTTAGCTCCCCAGTTGTTGCATAGTCTCACTATTTGGGTAAAGTCTGTGCTAAGAAACTGAAGCAATTAACGGGTGAATATGATCAGATTTCTTCACCAAGTTCTCAGCCTGATAAGGGTAAGTTTCCATTTACTTATTTTTGTTGATCTCTGCACCATCTGTGGTCTTGTGGGACTGGCTTCTTTCACTTAGCATGTCTTCAAGGTTCATCCATGTTGTTGAGTGTATCAATAGTGTATTCTTTGTTATCACTGATAGTATTCCATTGTATAGTTATACCACCATTTATTTAATTTATCCATTCACCTGTTCATCAACATTTGGGTATTTTCTTTTCTGGAGCTATTACAAATAAAACTGCTATGATTATTTATGTAGAAGTCTCTGTATGGACATACATTTCCTTTTGGGTAAATATCTAGAAGTAGAATAACAACCACATCATATGGTAGGTGTATGTTTAACTTCCTCTGAAATTGCCAAACTGTTTTTCAAGTGGTTGTACCGTTTCACATCTCCACCAACAATGAGAATTTCAGTTGTTCTGCATCCTCACCAACACTGTCAGTCTTTTTCATTTCAGTCATTCTAGTGAGTACATGGTGGAATCTCATTATGGTTTTAATTGATATTGACTTGATGACTAATGATATCTTTTCATGTATTTATTGGCCGTTTGTATATATTGTTTTCTGAAGTGTCTGTTCAAATATCTTGCTTATATTTAATCAAATATTTGTTGTAGTATTTTATTCAGAATTTTTATACTTTTTAATTTGAATAGTAGCTAAATTTTCTGACTCATCACATTAGACTTCATGTAGACTTTCTTTGTAATCTCAAATTTTCAGATAAGATAGCTGATCATCAGTGAGTCTAGAATGCTATGTCTGGCTTATTTTTCTTTTAAATGGAAGAAATGTTCAGTTCTGCATGGGTTATGCTGCATCCTAATTTTTGGAGATAAAATGTATCACCAAAAGTATCTAGGGCATTAACATCTCATAATAAGTACATTTTCTGCTGTATTTGTACTTATGCAGGATTTTAGGTAGGGTAAAGGAAGAGAATCAGGAATAGTGCTGGCCCCTCAACCCCCGAAAAAGAATCACAAGCAAACAAAAACTAGTATATCTACTCTGTATTTCTTCTGAAACTTTTCTCTACTTCAATACAACTGCCCTCCTAGCTTTCACCTCCATTTCCTCCCTTAACCCTCCCACCAGTAGTTTAATAGAGAACAAACCAGAAGGCATTCTAGAATGCTTTTTCACCAATCAGAAGTAGCAGAATGGAATCCAAGCCCTATTACAGAGGAGACGACGGAACTCTTCTCTCATCTTCCCTCATGCCCTGTACCTAAGAGTTTTATCCCAGAGCTGAATTTCTAATTTCCGGCATTCCCAAACCATTTTATAAACGTTCTTTTAGTATTACGTTCTACAATACTCTAATCAGGTGAGTATTTAATTTTGTTTGCGTTAACTGAAGATTTTAAGGATCAAATTACTTCTTCATGGTTCTACTACTTCTCTTAGAAAACAATATACAAGAAACTGATTAACCAGAACTTTAGAAAATCTATGAACATTTAGATCAGGCCACCCACCATGGATGTTTAGTCCTTATCCACACATCTCTACGTGCCTTACATTTTCTGCTCTACAACAGAATCCTGTATATCAGCTCCTTTCTGCCATCTTATCCCACTTCTGAGAAGGATAAAGTTCCTTGTGAGTGGCCTGGAAGATATTTGACTATCCTGATGTTCCTTTTTGGCATATAATGTCATGATATTTAACTTTTATGCTGAATTAGGTTTTAATTTGTTTGGGCTTTATTTTCTTCTAAGCTCTCTTCAAGAACAAAGGTTATTCTCAGAATACAATAATCTAGTAAGAATTTTCTCCTATCTTCTCTACAGAGAATCCCTTGTTGTCAGCCTAATGAAGCATTCAAAGACATACGACTCTTTTCAAGATGAACTTGAAGATTATATCAAAGTGCAGAAAGCCAGAGGCTTAGAACCAAAGACTTGTTTCAGACAAATGAGAGAGGACTATTTGGAAACCTGGAGGTACAAAGAAGACTTTGATTCCAGACCCAGGCATAGAATGTTTAATCAAAGATTCCCAACTGAAACCATCCAGACCTACTCAAGAACATGCAGTATTTCACAAGCAGTGGAAAACCAGTTCCCTCAGTGGCTACCAGCTCATTACAACAGGCAAAGACAAGACTCCCTGAGCTACTGTCAATTCACCAGGGATCGTTTCTCAGAAAAACCAGTACCCCTGAACCTTAGTCAGCAAGAGTATAATTATAGCTCATACAGTGTAGAGCCTGGAGTTTATAAGCACCTCTCCTCAGAAAACACCACCAGTGCCCATCCAGCCACTCATAAACAGATACATCGGAAGAGAAAAAGGCACGCAGAAGAAGGCAGAGAAAAAACAGAGGAGAAGAGGCCCAAGCATAAGAGGAAAAAAGGTTGTGATAAAACAGATTTAGACAAGAGCCTCCAAGGAAACAAAACAGAGGTAGAAACAGTCAGGATCAGTACAAAAAAGCTTAAGAATCAAAAGGAGAGAAAAAGCCGAGATGTCGCCTCTAAGAAAGAGGAACGTAAGTGTAGAAAAGAAAAAAAGGAGCAAGGCAAAGAAAGGACAGAGGAGGAAATGCTTTGGGACCAGTCTATCCTTGGATTTTGAAGCTCTTGAGTTGATTCCCCTGAGGTTAAATTGAAAAGATAGTTGAGGAGAAGCTTGGTTTTATGATGTTCATGTTCATACCACTTTTCTGATGTAAACAGGTACTTTAGCTTGTAGCAAAGGCCAAGGGAACAGAAAGTATTTATTTAGTATGCTTGATCTCCAACATGGAAATTACTTTTCCTCATTTTCTAAAAGTATTATTGCATTTTTCTTATATAAAATGTAATTTCCTTTAATGAGAGTGGCTTTGCTTTTATTCATCAAATTGCTCTGATGATGGAAGTATTTTTCCCTTGTGAAGTCATTTATTTTAAACTGGAGGATTAACAGGCTTTGTAGAATCTATTTCTTGACTGGGTTTGGGGTATTCTTACTCATATATTCATTAGTTTTTCTCTATACAACAATTTAGAATGATTTGTTTTTCCTATATTACATCTGTGTTTTGTTTTTTTGAAATTCTTTGTATTTTCTAGATTAGAAAGTGGAAAACGAAATACATTCTAATAAAAATAAGCTTAGGTTACATATAGCTTTAAAAGTTTCAAAGAGTCTTTATATAAAATCAGTTTATTTTCCGGAAATGTTTATAATAAAGTATACTGATTTCTACATTTGTTGTTCTGTATCAATGATTTTCCCCATTCCATGATGACTTTCTTCTGGAAGAGCAATAACTGTGCAGTTTGTACTTAAGAGGCAAGATCTTGTTGGTAGGGCACACTTTACACTTATAAAATTCCTTATCTGCTGTGCCTTGCTTATTCATATTTAAACCCACTTCCCCCACCCGTGTCCCTCAGTCCTCTGCACGTAACCAGTCTCCCTTCCTGTGCTGCTGCCTTACTCATCCTTGACCCCTCTCTCCGTCACCACCTTGCCTGGCCTCCTACCTCACGGGGCCCCAATAGTGAAGGAAGAAAGGAAGGATGGAAAGGACGGAGGGAGGGAAGGAGGGAGGGTGAGAAGGAGGAAGGGAGAGGGGGTAGGGGCCATTTTGTTTTCCACTGTGGCCCTAGTAAGTTTCCCACTCTCAGAAATGTCTTTTATAGTCTTCCCTCTCTCCCGAAAACTTCTCCTCCCTGCTGCCTCCCACACAGGCCCCTTTTTCTCAGCTGATGACCTCACCTCACACTCCAGTGAGAAAATAGAAGCCTGCAGAGGGGGACTTATTCATTGTCCTACCACCAGATCTATAAACTTCCCTCTAGTACACTGTTCTCTGATTTCTCTCCCGTTACCAATAAAGTTGGCCCTGCTCTTATTAAAGACAGATCTCCCCCTCCCCACCCATTGTACACTGGATCCTATACCCTTTCGCTTCTCAAGGACTTTGCACCATGAGTATTTCTTCCTTTACGGATCATTCCATTCATATGCAAACATGCTTCTGTTTCCCCTCTTCAAAAAACAAAATAACAAAAACTCCCCTGACCCCCTACATCATCTGTCAGCTATCTCCTTTCTATTTCACATCAAAACATGCCTACTTCAGCTGTCTACACTTTCTCACCTTTCATTCTCTCCTCTATTATGATCTGGTTTCTGTCCCTACCACACTTCTGAGGCGGCTCTTGTCAAGGTCTCCAATGATGACCTTATTGTCAAATCCAATGGGTATTTTTCATTTGTACTCAATTCAGCCTCTCAGTAGCTTCCATCTGGGGTTGGTCAGTGCCCCTTTCTGAAATGCTCCTCTCAGCTTCCGTAGCACCACTTCTGATTTTTCCTACCTCCATAGCTCCTCCTTCTCATGGTCTTCTTTACTGGTTCCTCCTCCACCCATCTATAAATGCACCATGAATATATTGCATCAGGAGACGGTCCTAAACCATTGCTCTTTCTAATTACACATCGTAAGTGATTTCATGATGGCCCATGGCTTTGAATTTATCAGTGTATTGACGTTGTGGACTGAATGTTCCCTCGTTCCCACATTCATACGATGAGATCTAATCCCCAGTGTAATGGTATATGGAGGTTGGGCCTTTGGGATATAATTAGTCATAAGGCTAACGCCCTCATGAATGGGGTTAGTGCCCTTATAAGGGGCCAGGCTGCTAGCTCAGCCATCCAATCTGTGGTAATTGTTATAGCAGCCCAAACTGAGTAAGACAGTTGATGACCTCTATAAATTTCTATTTCTGGACTAGACCTTCCCCGAGTTCTAGACTCATATCTAACTGCATTCATTGATATTTCCATTTAGAACCCAAAGAGCACTTACTTCCCTCATCACCAGTGATTCTTTCCCCAGTTTTCCCCATTCGTGTGAATAACACCAACTCAATTGTTCATGCCAAAAAAAAATCACTAAAATCACACTTGACCCTTACTCTCTTACAGCAGACCCACCAGTACTTTCTCCTGGTTATATCATCAAATTATCTCTCCTATTGCCCAGTTATCTTCATCTTCATTGCCACCACCCCTTCCAGACCCATCATTTACCCCTGGGCCAAACAGGACAAATAGGTCTGAGAAGAAGCGCAAAACTGGAAGTCATCACAGGCTCTGAGTTGGTGAGTGCAAAACCTGCAACAGGAACACGAAGAGATCGAACAGTGTTATGGTCATCTAAACCCAGAGGATTTCAGAAATATCCAGCAAATATGTCCTTCCAGAAGGACATAGCCTTGCCTGAAAAGTGTTAGGTTGAGAAACCGAATTGATCAGGGAAGCAACACGGGGTAAGGGAAAGAGAAGGTTCAAGTAGTAGGGAGCAGGGGAAGGTCCAACATGAAGCAGAATTCTGATAGTACTGTAACAGCAAAATACAACAGCTGAGGTAAGACTGCTACCGTGGTAGGCAAGACCTGTAGACTTGCAGAAATAGAGCAGAAAAACATCTGAACCAGGAGTAATTCTGAGAGGCAGAGAAGTATCATAGTTTGAGCCCTTCACAACAAGGAGGGAACCCTCAAGCCGTGAAGCTGGGAAAGGTACCTTCAGCCATTTCCCTTTCCATGGAAATATACCCCCAGTAGTCCAGGTTAATACATTTCATTTACACTTTGGAAAAGAGAATCAGGGTGGGGAATATGATCTAGCCACACATAAAGTGTCATAAGAGAAAAAGGAACTAAAATATTTTGGCAAGACACCAGTAAAATGTGAACACCAAGTACATGAAACTAACCTAACGCCAAACGAGGCTGAATGAGAATAAGAAAACAGTTAAAGCTTTGAAAGAAGCACATACTAGTAAAGCAGAGAAAGAACTCTGAAATAAAATGACTAGAAAACTACGCAGCTGAAAAAGGACAATTATTAATTCCAGGGAAAATAAGATGTGCAGTAAAGAAAAAGGAATTACATTTACCAGTCAAAAATATTCATTGAGCCAGACACAGTTACTCAACAATGACCCTGACAAACACAGGAGAAAATTAGTAAAAGAAAAAAATCATCTCAGAAATAAAAGTAAAATTAACAGAAATAAAAGAGATTATAGACACCATAAAAAGAATAATGATAATCCAATAAAAGTAAAAATAATACACACGACTTTTGTGAGAAGGTGATAAAAGCAAAGGAGATCCAGATATATTTGGAGTCTCTAAAGAAAACAACCAATGAAGCAGAACAAACATTTAAAACTGTAATTTTTGTTTATTAATGGCGACAACATGCAAAACAGTTGCAGGTGTGTGTACAAAAAGTTGTTGACTTGGTTCGACAATGCATGATTATCAGACCTTGGGCAATAACTCTCCATAAGACAGTTTTGAGCTTTCAAACCTGACAACTTGGTTTTGAATTCCAGTGTACACTTACAAGTTTTATATGATAATTTCGTTGTAGGGGGAGATGGCAGCAATAATTCTCCCTCCCTGCATCCACCCCTTGGGTCGTCTCTTTCCATACTGTGGGGCTTGGCCTTAGGAACTGCTTTGGCCAATGGGAGGATAGCAAATATGATGAGAGCTAGATTTGGAAAGTGCCTGTGCTTGCCCTCATGCTACTTTTCGAAGTTAGCGTCCTTGTACGAGCCCAGTTGAATAATGAGAGATTCGTGGCCATGTCCACATACCTAGCTGATGTTGAACTCCTCCTTCCACCACCACCCCCAAATACAGGGCTCCTTTGCCATCCAGCCCCCACCAGCCCAGCAAACTCACAAAATTGCAAGAAATAAATGTTTGCTGTTTTAAATCATAAGTTGTTGAGTGATTTATAATGTAGCAAACATTTACTTATACACTACAAGATTTTAGGCGAGTTTTTCAATCTTTCTGAGTCTCAGTTTTCTCATCTATATTATGGAGATAAAACAATTACCCTTGGAGGGTTATTTTGAAGATGAAATGAGAGAATATATGTGAAGTACTTGGCAGAGCATAAACATTCAGCATAATAAAAACAAACAACCTCTGCATGCTGGAATGGGGTCAGCCCTCAGGCTGGGGCACATTGCTTTTGTACTTTGTAAGCAATCTAGAATGCCAGAGAAAAGCATGTGGCAGAACTGGAAGGATGGGGCAGCAGAGGCCCAGACAGGAAGTTGCATGTCCAAGGTCACAGCACTGATCACTTTGGGGGAGGTACTCTAGGCTCTTCCCTGCTGCCCCATGCTGTCTATCGCCCCAGGAAACGGGGCAGGGCACTCAATTCAGTTGGCTCCTCCAGGAGCAGAAAGTATGGCACTCTGTGGATAAGAACCAAACCAAAGAAAAGGACAACGCTCAGAGGCAGGATGGATATCCAGATGTATCTCGGATTGCCTGGAGACCAGAGTCCCTATAATAGTGGATGCTGATCAGGCCCTGGCTGACATTGACCATCACTGCACATCTCACCCCCACAACCACTATAAAGGGAACTGCCATTGCTCCAGCCATTTTACGTGGAGCAAAGAAAGCTGAGGCTCAGAGAGATTAAGTAATCTGTCCAGGGTTACCCTGGAGGCCAGCCCAGTCTCTTTCCAGGTCTGAGGTTTGAACTCCACCCCTTTGGGGAGCTGGGGTAGAATCCAGGAGGAAGTGTGGTGAGTAAAGGCATCTGGCACACAGGTGCTGGCTTGACTCCAGGGGACCTGGGGGCTTCCTGGACTGACCAAGGGTAAGGAAATGGATTTACCATAGGCCCAGAAGGGAAAAAGGGAGTCACCAGCCTCAGAGTATATGAGACAATATTCAGAGAATGGTGGGCATAGAGCTGGGGGGTTTGGGGGGGGGGGAGGCTTCAAAAGTGAGGTCATAGCCTTGGTCTGATAGGAAAGGGGGTAACGGTCAGTGGTTTACAGGCAGAAAAAGGTATTGGACTGGTTGGCCTTGAAGGTATGGAACTGGCAGTCAACAATAAACATGTTTGGGCATTAGGTCATAGAGTCTAAAGATAAAGGCATAGGCTTTCCTGAATGTTTTCAATTGTTTTGGTTGTCATGTGGTTTATAGTCAAAGATTAAAAAAATATGTTCGCCACTTATAATCAAAGATAATAAAGTATGTTAGTTATGTCCTAGAGGCGAGCCTGTAAGCAAGTTCCAGGAAAAAACTGTTTAAAAGTACACTTTGCTTGAGATAATAAAAAAAAAAATGTAGCTAGTTAAGCACAAAACAATGATAGCTTAAACAATAACATAGGTCACAAGATGTTTACTTTCTTTTTACTTTAAAGATAACATCACTGATGCACAGTCATGAGATATTTTTCAGAATCTTGGTTCCTCGACCTTGTTAGACCACAGTGAGAACCACACAGAGACAAGATGACAATCAGGAACTAAATCTAAGTAAAACCACTGAAGCTTACACAAGAACTAACCAATCAGCTTCACCCTCGACCCCTAACCCCTAATCCTCCACCGCTGCCTTTAAAAACCCTTCATCAAAAGCCATAGGGGAGTTCAGATTATCTCACCGGTCTCCTGACTTGGCGCCCTGCCAATAAACTGCTTCAATTTCTGCAAAATTGGTGCTCAGTGTTTGGTTTCAGTGTTTGGCTCTATTGTGCCCCCACTGCTGGGTAAAAGGTCCCCCTCCAGGCGGTGCCCCTCAGTGCTGACCTGTAGCCCATGTTTCCACCACTCTGCTCTGTCTTCCCTCCCAGACTGAGGATATTGTGAGACCACCTTGTTCTCCATCATTAATTCTTGTTAGCGACACCTCCACAACACACTTTCTTCAGGTGAATGCTGACCGCTCTGCTCAAAACAGCCTCGCTCCCCACTCTCCCCGCCACCCAACCCCTAATCCCCTACAGTTCTGGGCAAAACTTATGTTTTACACTACATTTGGGTCACTCCACAGCTTTCCAAACGACCCTCGCCTAAGAGGGCTGCATTCTTGCCCGGGACCCACAGTGGCCACGCCCCCGGGGCGAGGAGTGGGCGGGGAGAGCAAATTAACTGACGCTTCAGCCTTTGCGACTTGCGCACAGAAAAGGATGCGAAAAGTCATTAATAAACCAAGACGCAAACAAAAATGTCTGCAAAAGAGGCTAATATTTTCAATATAATATTCACATAAGAAAGAAGGTGAGATTTAGACTGAGGGTGAGGTTTCTCACTGTGAATTAAGATGAGTGAAAGAAGGAAGTACCTGGAGAGGGCCAGGCTTTTAGGGATAAGATGCGGTGTCTGTTTTGATCAGGTTAATGTTTTAATGTGTTTTTTGCTTGAGAGCATCATACTGAGTACAGTCCTGAAGTTAAGTGATGGAGTGAGAGCTGCATGCCTAGTGAATTGTGGAAACTCCTTTTGAGGTCATGGGTCACTTATGTGTGGATTTTTTTTTTTCAATATATACCTGTAGTACTTTTGATCTGCAGTTGAGAGTCAGTGGATGTAGAGGCCCTGCTGTATGCATTGATCTACACCATTTTATATAGGGGACTTGAACATCCATAGATTTTGGTACTGGGGGACCCTGGGGGACAACGGAGGGCAACCCCCTGGGGGACAACTTAAGCTTTGGGGGAGTCAAAAGTTATATGGGGATTTTCCACATGTGAGGATCGGTGCCCCTAACCCTCCACTCCCCCTTGTTCAAGGGTCAACTGTACTACTTTTGGTTTTGGGTAGAACCTATGAATCAGTTTCTGGATTAAAAGATATTCCCCATAGAACCTGTTGATCTTCTACAGGTAAAAGAAAATTCCCTTTGCAAAGTCGCATTCACACTTAAGGATTCAAGTACAAAGACATTGCTAAAGGTGCAGTGCTTTTGCATCTTTTATTGTTTATGGAGATGGATTTATATCATCCTTGGGTACATTATGACAAGATTGAAGGCAGGGAAAACCTTGAGTTGCCCTTCAAGGAAAGAACAGTTATAGAAATCTGTGTGGTTCTTTTGCATAAGAGAAGCTGTACAGCAGCCTTACCTCACCTGTTGTAAACCAGGACAAGTACGTCCTATACACCAGGTACCCCAGTGCTCTCAAAAGAGAAGTCCAAATGGGGAGTGCGCAGTATTTATTTCCCTTTGAGGATGAAACGAGCTAAGCAAGAATTTTCTTTGGTTGTTTGAACTTTCAGCATCCAGGGTGGTAGGTGAAGCACAGGGGTAGCTGAAGGGACAAGAAAGAGTCATGGAAATAAGGCATAAAGTAAGTGAGAAAGGTATATCTTGGGGTTATAAATGTTCCATGTCCGGGTTTATTTCAGGGCTGGAAGGGCCTTCAGGGGTTGGGATAGAGCAGGACTTGGTCCATACGAGCAACGGGAATATCCCTTCTGATAGACTTCAGTATCTACACCTAGGCAACACCAGCAAGCAGTGATTCCTGAGCCTTCCCCTGCTTTCATTTCAGCTGTTCTGGAACAAGTAGCACCAGCCTTCTGTTTATTAGATATCTTCCCAGTGCCCAGAGATTACAAAACAGCAGCAGGGAAACCTTACCCAGCATAGGGTGGTAGAATGGAGTGAGGGCAGGCACTGGCCTCAGAATCAGAAGACACGGATGAATATATTCAGATTACTGTAGGTAGCTGAGGGCAGCGTACTTAACCTCTTTAAACTGTTGCAGAACCCAAGACCGGAAAGAACGCAAGCGGCACTCAGAGAGTTAGGAGAGTCAGCTTTATAAGCCAGCGGGCTCAGCAGAATCCTTCCCAAAAGACTGAGCCCCTAGCAAGGTTTTGAGCAGGTTTTTATGGGTTGGGGACTTCCTTGAGTTGGGGAAAGGGTAGGTGTCATCTGGTGATTGGCTTAGGTTGTGGCTTGGAGGGGGGTTATGCGGAAGTGGGCTGGGGCTTAGGCTGGGGAATTCTCTCTCCCCTCGGGCCACCATTTTAGCTCAGTTCCACGTGGCAGGGAACCATCTTAGGTCAGTTTCTCCATCAAAACCTTCATTTTCTTCATCTTTCTTCTCTTTTTTTCTAATTGGGGGAGGGGAACAGGACTTTATTGGGGAACAGTGTGTACTTCCAGGACTTTTTTTTTTTTCCAAGTCAAGTTGTTATCGTTTCAATCTTAGTTGTGGAGGGTGCCGTTCAGCTTCAAGTTGTTGTCCTTTCAGTCTTAGTTGTGGAGGGCGCAGCTCAGCTCCAGGTCCCATTGCCGTTGCTAGTTGCAGGGGGCGCAGCCCGCCATCTCTTGCGGGACTCGAACCGGCAACCTTGTGGTTGAGAGGACGTGCTCCAACCAACTGAGCCATCAGGGAGCTCAGCAGCAGCTCAGCTCAAGGTGCTGTGTTCAATCTTTAGTTGCAGGGGGCGCTGCCCACCATCCCTTGTGGGACTCGAGGAATTGAATTGGCAACCTTGTGGTTGAAAGCCCACTGGCCCATGTGGGAATCGAACCAGCAGCCTTTGGAGTTAGGAGCATGGAGCTCTAACTGCCTGAGCCACAGGGCCGGCCCCCATTTTCTTCAGGCCCCCATTTTCTTCATCTTTAAAGTGAGAATTTAAAAGAAAAATCTCACCTCAGGAGGTTATTTGAAGATGAAATGTGCCAGTACCATACTGTACATGTTAACTGAATCAGAATATCAAATACTTAGAGCCCAACATTAGGGAGCCAATGATAACATGTGAAATTTCATGATGCTGAGCCTAAGAGTCAGAAGTGCCCAAAGGTGAAAGCGGTGCCCACGACGTGCTGAACGCGGGCGATGATCCTGCAAAGGCTGTGCGGTGCGGGTGCCTTGATCCTCCACCTCATGTCATTTCTCCCACTGTGATATTGTGATTTACAATAAGATCTTAAGAAATGTATTTGGTCTTTCATCTATGCCAGGCACAGAGGTCCTAAAACTCTTGGAATTCCCTAAGTGCTGAGATCAATAAAGGTCTTTTCTATGTTTTGAGGTAACTTTTGGAAAACCTGTAGGTCAACTAAGGATGGAGGCTGGAGCCAAGCGTGTGATTAGAGTGTTGTAACTTTGAGTCCCACTGTTAGGCACGGCTGGAGGAATGAGTCACAGGAGACCAAAATTGGTCTATTAGAATTTATTTGGTGTGTTTGAGCTGCGGGAGGTCAGGCTAGAAAAGACTATAACCTCCCCAAGCAAAAAGGGTTATGGAGTTTTATAGGAGGGGGGTAAATGAGGCTGTTCCCCCTTCAATACTTCAGGGGGTTTTCACCAAAGGGTTTCGGGGCATCACGAAGCCCTCTGGCTCCACACCCTGGCCCCCAGGCCTCCGTCTGGACCACCGAAGCCAGCCCAGGCCTGCTGATCATATTCCAGGCGGCTTCTCCAGGCCTAAGGCAAACACAAGCTGGCAGGTACAACGTACAAAGCAAGACAAGATGGCTTTTAAGATAAGAAGGTTCCTGTTCCTGGCCTAAATATTGGCTAACACCAACACTTACCCCTACCTCCCCAACCTCTGTGGGAAAGAGAAGGGCTTGAGGTTGAGTTTAATGGCCAATGATTTAATCAATCATGACTTATATAATGAAGCCTCCATAAAATTCCAAAAGAATGGGGTTCAGAGAGCTTCCAGGTTGGTGAACAGTGTTGATTAGGTAGAGTGGTACGCATGGAGAGACCAAGGACGCCCTTTCCCTTTCCCCACACCTTTCCCTATGCATCGTTTCCATCTGGCTGTTCCTGAGTTAATATCTTTTTTATAATAAACTGGTAATCTAGTGAATAAAATGAGTTCTGTGAGCCGCTTTAGCAAATTAATGTATCTTAAGAAGGGAGTTGGAGTCTCTGATCTATAGCCAATTGGTCAGAAGCACGGATGACAACTTGGACTAGTGATTGACAACTGAAGGAGGGACAGGGAGACATCTTGTAACACTGAGCCCTTAACCTGTGGGATATGACGCCATCTCCCAGTAGATAGTGTCAGAATTGAGTTACTGTATTTTGCCATGTATAATGGGCACATTTTTGCCTAAATTTGCGAGGGAAAAATAAGGATGCACATTATACGTGGGTAGGGCTAATTCCGTATCTATATAAATGTTTTTAATTCCTTTATTTATGCTTATGAGTTAAAAGCATAACTCTAGAAATTAATAACAATATCCATACGCAAAATAATACTCTGGAATACGATAATCGGTTTTGTTGAACTTACGATGAACTTGAAACGGGAAGTGTTCTTGGCCTGCTATGGTGTGTAAATATCGTAACTTTGTTACGGGTACATAGAATCTCTTATACCTTGTATCTGTTCTGTTTTGTAATTATTTACTACATAAAATTTCATGTACCATAATATGTTTAAAAAATAAATGCTGAAATTCCTTTATAATACAAAAAACAAGTACCTGAATGTAAACAAATAAAAATTTGAATTAAAAAATAAAAATGAAAGATTGTTTCCCCTGAAAGTTTGGGCCCAAAACATGGATATGCATTATACACAGGAGCACATTACACACAGCAAAACACAGTAATTTTATGGCGGTGTGGGAAGAATAACATACATCAGAATTGGTGTCAAAATGGGACCCACCTTATCTTCCTTTCTCTCCTTTCTTCACATTGTAAACATTCTTTTAATAAAGTCATTATATTTGTAAACTGCCGCAAAGCTATGCCAAGGAAACAAATTTCAAACCTAAAGAAAGGTTTAAAGAGTTTATTTGAGCCAAGGTTTTGGAGCCAGTACTGAAAGCAAAATCTCAAAGGATTGAGATACTGCTCTGAGGAATAGCAGTTTTGCAGTTTATTTTATACATTAGAATCAAAAGAGAAGACATGAGGAAGGTTACATGAAATCCATTGGTGGCAGATTAAGGAGATGGGAGAAAGCAAAGAAGGGAAATCTCTAGGAATGGATAAAAAGTAAAATGGGGAGTTACATGCTTCTTTTACACTGGTAGGTGCAGGATAGTTAACATTTAATATACGTAGTTTACAGAAGTATATGGGTAAAAGATAATAATGAGGAATGTTGGGGTTGTCTCACCCTATACAGCGGTGTTTATCTTTGGAGTTCTGGAGAAGAGATCATTCTGACATTTTAAGTATTGTCAAGGTAAGAAATGCCCAAACCTGTAGAGAATCTATGAGTTTATTTGAGCCAAACTGAGAACATATGCTGGGGAGCAAGATCTCAAATGCTCCACAGAGAAAACAGTTTTGCAGCTTTTTTAATGCATTTGAAATTAAAGAGGGAACATCAGGAAGATTACATGAAAGTGGGAGAGAACAAAGTGGGGATTGGATTACAGGATAGTTAACAAGATTATATGCTCTCTTGAGCGTGGTTACAGTTTATTTCAAAGATGTGTTAACCCAGATGCACAGAAACAATGGAAAGGGCTTGCTTAAGGCAAAGACAGATCTTTTACTAAAGAAATTATACGCCTGCGGTGTTACTACACACCATGACCTGCCCAGTAAGGAATTTATGATCAGATCACCCTGTGAGGTTACTTTCCATAGAATTCTTTTTTTTGTCCATAGTATATTTCCTAGATGCACAAAAATAATGGATAGGGCTTGCTCAAAGTAGAGATTAATCTATCATATAGGCCTTAGGGCATGATTTCCCATTATAACCCATTCAGTTAGGAATTTTTTGGGATCAAAACATCCCATGTGGTTACTTTAAGTTATTGAGTTTGTCAGGTTTGCCAAGGTAGCCCCCTTTTTGTTCAGCACTACTAGAAACAAAGTCTGACATAAATAAGTATGCAAACCCACAAATTTCAGAAGAATCACATGTGGCATTGGGCCTGGGGCTTAAAAGTTCTGGCTTTTCATAATCCTGGGACGAGGAGAGGTGTAGTGGATAAACTCCGTCCTCAGGGAACACAAAATGATACAGAATCCCCAAATAAATGGAGACATAAACCATGTCCACATTTTGAAAGACATAATAATATTGGTAAGATGTCAGTTCTCCTCAAACTGATCTACAGTTTCAGTAGATTTTGAATCCCAAGCAAAATCACAAGTGTTTTTTTGAAAATGAACAAGCCAAATTTTAAATTTATGTGGAAAACAAAATACCAAGAATAATAAGACACTGTTGAAACAGGAAAAGATAGGGAGAGAACTTGGCTTAGTAGCTCTAAAGAAATTATAAAACCATAGTAATTAAGACTGAGTGGTGTTGGTACAAAGATACAACAGAATTCAGAACCACGAACAGATGGACGTTTGGTTACTAACAAAGGCAGCACTTCAGAGCAGTAAGGAAGACACTTAAATAAATAGTGAGTATCTATATGGGAAAACAAATGAAGTAGGATGTCAATGCGGGGGAGGAAAACTTTTCCTTCTACCCTTCTAGGTTCTTCGGCTGGTGTAGCAATCAAATTAACATAAGATACATTAGCAGGAGAAAAACAAATTTTCACACAGATATTTTCTGCTAATCTAAATGTAGAAAAAGTAAAGGATTTTCACAATTCTCGCTTCCACCAACCCCGCAGGCGGAGACCCAGGAGACTGGCTTGGTAAGAATTCTTTCTGCCGGTGCTTACCAGAGGTCCCAGGGTCTGCCTGCTGCAGCAACCCGGGAGCAAGCAGTGTCCAGCCAGTGACATCTCCTGGCCGGCTTGTAAAAACCGTTGGGGAGAAAACCTTTTCCCTTCTTCTCTTTTGGTGTTCTTTGGCTGGCCTAATAATGAAATTGACATGAGACAGTAGCAGGAGCAAAGTAAATTTAACTTTGTATGTACGGGAGCCCCACAAAAAATATGAGAGGGCTCCCCAGCGGTCAGGTTATTGAGGTTTATATTCCATCCTGAGCTAAAGAGAAGGAGAGAGGGGCCTGGGACTTCAAAGGGGAGGAAAAAACTCACAGGGAGATGGGAATAACACGTTTAGTACACATCTGTTTGCTATGTGGAGAAGTTTTTCTTATGTTAAAAAAAAAAAAGGTATTTTTGGTAATGCCTCTTTTCCGAGTACAGGCTCCCTATCCAAATTTCTTCAGGCAGCTAAGGAGGAGGTAAAAGCTTTTCTTGAGTATGTTGTGTCTTTGTCTTTAGCTCAAAATAATCTACATGCCAAAGTAGCACATTTTGGGGCAACCTGCCCTGGACTCCATCACCTACCTTACCACTTGCACAAAAATCAATTCCAGTTGAATCATATACTACCTATGAAGCTTTTACAAGATATCATATAACAATGTATCTTTATGATCTATGGCAGTGGTTGTCAACCAGAGACAATATTGCCCCCCGGGGGACACATTTGGTAATGTATGGAGACATTTTTGGTTATCACAACTGGGGAGGAGGGTTGCTACTGGCATCTGGTGGGTACAGACTAGGGATGCTGCTAAGCATCCTGCAGTGCCCAGGACAACCTTTACAGCAAAGAATTATCTAACCCAAAACGTCAATAGTGCTGAGGTGGAGGAGAAGTCCTGGTCTAAGGTTAGGAAAATATGTCACAAATATGACATAAAGGAAGCGCTAGCTCTATAAATTTAATTGCTAAGTTTGACAACATTAAAATTAAGAAAGTCTGTCCATAAAATGTACCACAAAGAGAATGAAAACACAAGGCAAAGAGCAGGGTATTTCCTGCACACAGAGCCAGTAAAAGGCTCGTTTGCAGAATAAAGATAAGGAAAAATGCAAACAGCACAACAGAAAAATGTTCAAGAGACCTGGGCCAGAACTTCACAAAAGAGAAAATCACAGTGGCCAATAGATATTAGAAAAGGTATCCACAATCATTGTAAACAGGGAAATGCCTATTCATTTTGTATTTATTATTCTGAATTTGATTTTAATTGTTACAATTAGATACAAAATGTAAGGTCTGACAAGTCTGAGTGTTAG
This sequence comes from Rhinolophus sinicus, assembly GCF_036562045.2. Lineage (NCBI taxonomy): Eukaryota > Metazoa > Chordata > Mammalia > Chiroptera > Rhinolophidae > Rhinolophus > Rhinolophus sinicus. Next base: position 63,373,276 of record NC_133755.1, on the reverse strand, counting down.
AATGTGAAGCACTCAAACACTTCTGGGGGAGGATTTAAATTGGTAGAACCTCTTTCAAAAAAACATTTGAAGTTTACTGTGTCTAATTAAGCTGAATATACATGCCATGTAACACTGAAATTCCACCTGTAGGCAAAGAGTCTACAGTAATGCAGGCTTATGTTTATCAGGAGATATGAACATTCATGACATGAATATTCATGACAGTGTGGTTTAAAACAGCCCTGGACAAGAAACACTCACAATACCCATGGGTAGATAAATGATCTGTTATTGTGTGTATATTTATGTATTTTTTCATAGAATAAAATACCATACAGCCATGAAAGTGAACACATTGTGATGAAATCCAGACACATGTTGAACAAAAGAAGTGCATGCTGTTTGATTCCATTTACATAAAGTTCAAAAAGAAACAGGCAAAACTAAGCCATCATATTCTGAGATTTATGCTTAAGGGATAAACTATACAGAAAAGCAAAGATGAGATTACCATAAAAGTCAAGCTAAGATTAGGAGGGAAAGGAGCCAGGCTTCTGGAGTGTGGGCAGTATTCTATTTACTGGCGTAAATGGTGGTTTGGTGGACATTTCCTTTGTGCTATAGATTTTTGTTTTGTGCACATTTCTGCATGCGTGCTATATTTTACATTATAAGAATGATGTGTTTTATTTAAATTTTTTTCAAAATAAATTCTTCAAACAGGATAGAATAATATTGATTAGATTATAAATTGATTGTGTTGCAAGGTGATGAGATTAACTGTTCCTAAATCACCTTGAAAACTGTGATTGGATTTGTGTCTCCTAGAGCCTGGAGCTGTGAGATGATAAGGTCTAAAGCCCAAAAAACAGAGACAAAGGGAGCGATGTGTCTTCCTGCTTCCCTGCTTCCCTGCTCCCAGGGGTCTGGTAGAGAAGTCTGAGCATCGAGGAAGGTGGGATTCTTCTCCTGTAGCTGAGGAAAACTTCCAGCCTGCATTAGGGCGCCTTACTTCCTTTTGAGGTTCTAGCCAGTAACATCTGCTCTCTGTGGGCCCACAGGACTTCTACTTAACACCACCGACCCCAAAGATTTGTAGGCTTGAGGTGCGGGTTTCTGTTTCTGGAAATTTCTCTCATAAACTAGTGCATGGTGGTGATTACAGGTAAGTTAAGAAGGGACCCAAACTTTTGCTCTAAGGTTTGGAAGTATTTGGAGTGCTAGTTGGGAGGGAAGATGGCTGAGGTGCAAACAGGAGGAGGCTGGGTGGGAAGCACGGCTGAGGCAGGTACAGCTCCTTGGATTGGAGGTTCCTAGTGGACTTGAACCTACAGAGGTCAGGTCATGGCCCTTCTTCCCTCATTTATTCATTTAGCTTCTACTTGATGTCAAGCAAACTTTGATGTGATGAGGAGACAGCAGTGAACAAGGAATCTCTGCTTGGTGAGGAACTTATATTCAAGTGTGGCAAGATAGAAAATAGACCAAATTTTAAAATTAAATTTATCTTAGATCTTTGCTAGTCATATCATTTGGGAGTTTGGTAGAAACGCAGGAGTTTGGTAGAAATGCAGACTCTCAGGCCTGCCCCAGACCCATTGAATCAGAATCAGCATTTTAACAATATCTCAAAGCACTGTGTTAGGTGATGGTAAGTGTCATGGAGAAAAAACAGCAGGAAAGGGGCATAGGGTGACCCAGGGGTTAGGGGAGGTTAAAACTCTGAGAAGGTGACATTCCATCTAAGACATAGGGAACTGATGACGTGTCTTCCAGTGGAAATAAATAGATAAAGAGCTTTGAAGGCTTAGCGATGGAGAAGCACAAAGGCCTGAGGTCAGGAAGTGCCCGCATGCTCCCATCCAGCTGGGAGAAGTGTGAGGCTAGATGGGAGGAGCACGGGGAAGTTATCAGAAAGAAACTAGAGGCCTTAGGACAGTGGGACAACAAATAGTGTCTGGGCCTTGGAGGTACTTTGGAGGTTTGGGTTTCCTTCTGAGTGAGGGAGGAAACCTGATGGCTTTCGAGCAGAGGAGTGACGGTAGCCAGGATTATAAAACATGAAAAGGATGATTTTGGTTGCTGGTTTGGAAGTAGACTCAGTAAGCAGGAACTGGGAGACCAGTTAAGAGGTGATGGCCCTGATTCAGCAGAGATGGGAATCTGGCCCGTGTAGGAGCAGTTTGGGTGGAGAGAGGTGATCCGATTCTGGATGCATTTAAACGTCATGCAGGCAGGACCTGCTGAGGACACTGTCTGTGAGATGGGACAGCGGCTCTCACCTGTGGTTCTGATCTGAGCCATGAAAGGAAGGATGGGTGTCAATGGAGGTGGAGAGCCTGCAGGAAGAGCAAGCGCCCCAAACTTCCCATAAGTTCCCTTGGAGAAGGGTGGTCTGGCATCTCCTGGCTTCTGGGAAGAAAGCCCTAAGCAAAAGAAAATGCCTTAGAGAATGTGATTTCAACTGGATGTGGTTTTTGGTTTTTTGTTGTTTTGCAAACTTTGCTTTCTACCCTACAGTGTGGCCACGTTCTTGTTAAAACAGCATCCCAAGTAAGAAAACAAACCTGAGAGGGCCATGAGACAGGACTGAGGAAATAGGCAGGGAGGTGACAGCCTAGCAGACACATGAAGCAAAGGTAGAAGTTGACAAGGTAAGGGATTGTAGGTCAAGCAGAGTTTTCAGGACTGGAGGGGGCATGGATTTAATAGCCTGGAGAGGGGTGGGAACCGTTGTGGCTGGTCCTTGGAGACTGAGGAATTGGATAGAGGCCAGATGTTGCGGGGAGGGGGAGACTTAATAAAAACTATCCTAGAACAATAGGAAATATGAGGGGTTTGGCTGGAGGAGACATAATGAGATTGTTTTTAAAAAGATTCATCTGGCTTCTTCCTGGAGCACGGCTCAAAGGGTGGGTAGGTCAAAGTGGATGAAGGCTGATTTGTAGCACAGGTGAGAGAAGATGGGGCTTGGACTGGGAAGGTGGCAGAGAAGATGGAGGACTGTGGGTAAATTCCAGGGTATTTAATAGTTAAAATAGACCAGACTTGATGGTACATAGATTTTCTGCCTCTCTGAGCCCTACTTAAGCAGGGAGTGGAGGGTGGGGAGGTGGCATACTGCTCCACCCTACCCAATGTCCCTTTGCTTTGTCCCTCCCTTCCCCAGCCTCCTCCCTGTGAAACAGCCTGAACCTCTCCTCTCTTTATCAGCACTTGTCATAGGGTTTTACATATTGGGAGGTGAGGATTTTTATTGTATGGCCATCACACTAGACTGTAAGCTTCCCCAGAGCAGAGAATACCTCTGTTTAGTTCACATATGTGCCCAGTGCCAAGCATAACATCTGGTTCAGTGTACATGCTCACTGAACATGTGACACAGGTGGGCAGAGAACATGCCATATCACACCAAAGGGTACACCACACAGGAGGAAACAGACCCTGGAAGAATAAAACAGTTATGCAAGTCAACACATGAGTAAGCTACTCATCTGGTTCCAATTCCACATCTGCCCAGTTGTGACCTGCCCAAAGGCACTGAGACCGGAAACGGGGGCACTGAAACCCAGCCCCAACCTGTGCCTGTGGGGGCGTCCTCCAGGGGACAAGCATCCTGTCTTCGCATTCGGGCACCTTCCTCTCTTTGGCCAGGCACCCTGGGCTCTTAATCACACCATTCAGCACTAATAAATCCTTCACTGTCTGCTTTTTCACCCTTTCTCATCCTTCCATATTAAGGAAGTGACCTGAGGCCTCTCTAAAATTCCATTTCACCTCACCAGAACCCAGAATCAACTACAAACACTCTACATAAAATTAAAGCCCTCTCCTGACAAATTCAGTCTCACTTCAAGTTCTATTTAGGGAAGGACAGGTCCCTCCTGACACAGTTTTAGAATCAGACAGGCCAGACCCTGGCCCTATAGCCCCACCTCTGGGCTGGCACCCTACAGCCACACAGACCTAGGGCACTCAGTGTATGCAAAACACTGCGGCTTTGTTGACCAGAGCTAAAAAATAGGAGCAATCTAAATTTGCAGGGGTTGATTTTTGTTTTTTTAACTCATGGTCCACATCTGCTCTAGCACTTCAAGCAACCCTTTTAAAATGAGATAGATCCTTTATGCACTGAAATAGAAAATGGGACTAAATATATTGCTTTGGATAAAAAACTGACTTGCAAACCAGAATGTACAATCCGTCCTCACACCTGTTGGCTATTGGATCAAAGTTCAGATCAAAGTCTGCAGGAACACAGTAAAATGTACACCCAGAGGTGCTCTGGGATTAGCACAAACAGGTATTTGTTTTGATTAAATGGAAAGACTAATAAAAACAATAAAGTAAAATGGAGACAAGTTCTCAGAATAGGCCACTGGTAACACATTAAATGCTGCTGGCCCTCATTCCAGCATCCTAACGAAAATATTAATAGCTAACAGTCACTGCCCAGTTGCTCGGCACCCAGCACTGTTCCAAGCCCTGCATTTGTCAGCACTCGTTTAGCCCTCACAACACCTGTAAGGCTGAAGGTTGGTGCCAATAGCGGAAAGGTTAATCAAGGCTCCAACCCCCCCTCTGCCTGGGTTCAAATCTTGGCTCTCCCACTTGCTGGTTGTGTGACCTTAAGTAAGTTATTTAAACTCTCTGGAACTCAGTTTCCTCATCTGTAAAACAGGAATAACAATAGGTCCAGATTTTCACACAGTAAACGGCATCTTCCTCTGTCTTTCACCCCAGTTATGAGATTAAAATATGTATATGTATATATTTTATACACCTATATAAATTTTATACACATATTATATATATAATATGTGTAAGTGAAAGAATGTTGATGACCCCCATTATTTCTTGGCACATAAGCACAGGAACCAGTTCTGTTTTTATAGAATTTATGAGTGATTTTAGTTTAATTTAATTGTTTGATATTCTATTTTTCTTTTCTTTTTTTATTATTATTTTTTAAAAATTTATTGGGGTGACAATTGTTAGTAAAATTACATAGATTTCAGGTGTACAATTCTGTATTACATCATCTATAAATCCCATTGTGTGTTCACCACCCAGAGTCAGTTTTCTTTCCATCACCATATATTTGATCCCCCTTACCCTCATCTCCCACCCCCCATATTTTTCTTTTCTTAAAATGACCTGATTTTCTTATTGTTATTACACAAGTACTAGTATTTATGGCAAAAAAAAATCTCGAAGTATAATTAAGAAAGACCACTCATAAATTTTATACACTTATTATATATTTCTAGATCCTAAGTTTACAGTGTTTTAAGACTCATTTTCTTAGTCCATTATATTTTATGATTCTCAGTCTATGTCAAAATGGCTACGTGGTATTTACATACATGAATATAGTATAAGCTCCACTACAAATTTGAGAACCTGATCTTTTAAAGACAGAATATATGAATAGCAAAATAATACATTTAACATAAAGTTTTTCCTTTATCTTCCCCAGCAGAGAGTCATCCATAGTTAATATAATGGAAAACTCTGAGACTTATGACTCTTTTCAACATGAACTTGAAGATTATGTTAGAAGGCAGAAAGCCAGAGGGTTACAACCAGAGATTTGCTTTAGAAAGATGACAGATGGCGCTGTGTACAGAGAAAGGGAACACACTGCATCCAAACCTCTAATGCTGGAGCAGAGACTCTTCTTCAGAAGCTCTCACAAGTTCCCCTCTTCCTACAAAAGGCTAAGAACAGTGGAAAGCCAGTTACCCCCATGGTCTAAAATTCATCAGTCCAGACAAAGACTAGAACCTCTAAACCACTGTGAGGAAAATCACTACTATTTCTTCAAAAACCCGTGGCTTCCAAACCCACTTGTGCAAGCAGAGACCGCTGGCTTCCATGCAGCACCACGCAGCAAAGATGCCAGATGCTTCAAAAAGAGTCCCAGTGTCCATTCAGCAGGAGATCAAGGTGGAAGCCAGAAGAGAAGGTCCAGGGAGGAGGAAGGAAGAGGACATGGCAAAAAAGAAAGGGCAGAGTGGAAGAGGCAGCATCCTACAGATAGAGAGGCCTACAAAGAGAAAAGGACAAAGGCAGAGGTGGAGCCCCGGCGCGCAGAAAAGCACGAACATAGGAAGAAGACCAACCGAAATCAGGACACCACCAAGGAGGGAAGAAGGTCCGGCAAAGAAAAGCAGTCACGTGGCAAAGAAAGGCCACAGGAGAGGGATCTGTGGGATGAAGCTATCCTCGGCAGTTGTTACTGATATTAACAACAATGATTCAATATTGTTAATATTGCTCTGATAAGTGATTTGGATCCATGGGAAAGACTGGATTAAATGACTGAAGCAATTCAGTGGGCACCAAGAAAACACATTTAGATGCCCACTCAGACTCTGTTCAAATATAAAATCCAGATGGTTTAAAGATATAAATGTAAAAAATTAAAATATGAAACTATTAGAGGAAAATGGTTTTTAATCTTGGAGTATGAATGGGCTTCCTGAGCAATACACATTAGCCAGGGAGCATTAAAAGGAGAAAAACAATAAATGTAATTGCAGAAACATTTAAAATCTGTGCATAACAGAAATTTTTGTTGTAGTTTAATGTTCAATGTTCTAAACGTTGTACATATGCATAGAACAGCTCCAGAAAGATACACAAAACACTGATAAGTCTGAGCTTTGGGGATAAGAATTAAGGTGGGGGGAGGGGGTACAGAGGTGACAAGTAGACTAACTTTTCAAGGTGTACAATTCTATTTTAAATTTTGTACTATATGAGACTATTACCTTTTCAATAAGTAAATATTTTTAAGGCAAGGGAAAATAGGTGCAACACTGTAGTAGTATCTCTTGTGCCAGTTATCAAATTTTGCCTCTTACCTCTACGCCTCTTGGTGAAACCACCCTGTAGATGTGTCTCCTTTGCGAGGTGGCTTGATGTTAGTCTCCGCCAGTAGAGGGTGCTGGAAGGACATCATAAACTGGGAGCAGGAGGAAAGGACTTTCCTTTTTCCAGAGTTGCCCATTTTCTGAGGCATTAAGTCTGTGTCTGTGTGTGGGTGTGTAATCTAGCGGCAGCCCATGCCCTCTGACAAATATCTTTGTCACTGGTAGGCTATGTTTACCGGTGGCATCCACATTCTTTCTGCAGAGGTCCAAATCTCAGTCATGTGGGGAGCTCCTAGTCCAGGTTTCTCAGTCCCTTCCATGTTCACCCTCCATCAAAGGTCAAGGGTAAGCAAACTGCAGCCTGCAGGCCAAATCCAGCCTTCTGCCTGTTTTTGTTGACGTATAAAATGGAATTTGTTTTGGGGCAGGTCACTTGGATGTAGATCTGGAAGGACTTTGAAAGTCTTGCAGGTTGTGGGAGATCGTTGTTTGCTAAGTAGATAGCTAAGGATGCCAGATGCTCTACACCATCTCACAGGTGTAGAACATCTGGCATCCTTAGCTATCTACTAAAAGCCGGTAGCTCCCTCTCCCTACCCAATGTTGAGACAATCAACATAGGCCCCCATAAGTTGACAAAATGTGCCCCCTCCCAGAGGTTCCTCCTCCCTCTGAGAATGCCTGCCTTAACCTCTGAGAATTCAGTTGAACATATATTTTAAAATCATGTCCCTGGTTTCCTTTGTCCTTGAAGAGAACCCAGTGAGACAGGCAAGGCTGGTATCTTATCCCCACTTATCAAATGAGGAAATCAAGACCCCTGGGGCATTACATTTAATAATTCAACTAAGATCCTCAGACCTGAGCCACTGCTCTTCCCAACCACCTTTGTACAAGATCAACACACAAAAATCAGTTGTTTCTATATACCGGAAGCAAACACTCTCAAAAGGAAATTAAGAAAAAATTCCATTCACAATAGCATTCAAAATAATGAAATACCAAAGATTAAATTTAACCAAGAAGGTGAAAGACTTGTACGCTAAAAAACATTGCTGAAGAAAATTTAAATAGACCTGAAGAAATGGAAAGATAGCCTGTGCTCATGGATTGAAAATTTTAATGTTGTTAAGATGGTAATACTACCCAAAACAATCTACAAATTCAGTGCAATCCCTATCAAAATTCCAGCAACTTTTTTGCAGAAATAGAAAAGCTGATTCTCAAATTCATATGTAAATATAAGTGATCCCACATAGTTAAAACAATATTTTAAAAAGAACAAAGTTGGGCAACTCACACTTTCCAATTTTAGAACTTACTACAAAGCTACTTGTATAAGTGTTCTCCAGAGAAAGAGAACTGATAGGAGACACATAAAAGAGATTTATTACAAGGCATTGACTCGTGCAGTTATGGAGGCTGACAAGTCCCATGAACTGCTGTCTACAAGCTGGAGACTAAGGAAAGCTGGCGGCGTTCGAAGGCTTTAGAGCCAGAGGGCCAGTGATGTAAGTTTCAGCATAAGTCCAGAGGCCTGAGAACCAGGAGTGTGGAGGGCAAGACAAGCCTGATGTCCACATGAGGCACACAGGTATAAGAAGGTCAAATCCAACTTTCCTCTGGCATTTTGTCCTATTTCAGCCTTCAGAGGATTGGATGATACCGCACTGGGGAGGGCCATCTGCTTTACTCAGTACACTAATTCAAAAGATAGTCTGTTCCAAAAACAATCTCACAGATACACCCAGAAATAATGTTTAATCAGATATTCGGGCATCCGTGGCCCAGTCAAGTTGACATAAAATTGACCATCACTCTACAGTAATCAAAGCAATGTGCTGCTGGCATAAAAATAGACATACAGATCAATGGAATAGAGTGTGAGTCTAGAAATAATCCCACACATCTATGGTCAATTGATTTTCAACAAGAGTGCCAAGATGATTCAATAGGAGAAGAAAAGTCTTTTCAACAAATGATGCCAGGACAACTTGATATCCACATGCAAAAGAGTGAAACTGGACCCCTATCTCATACCATTTATAAAAATGAACTCAAAATGGATGAACAACGGAAATATAAGAACTAAAACTATAATTTCTAAGAAGAAAACATCAGAGTAAATCTTCATAACATTGGCTTTATCAATGGATTCTGAGATATGACACCACGAGCATAAGCAACAAGAAAATAAATTGCACTTCACCAAAATTAAAAAGTTTTGTGCATTAAAGGACATTATCAACAAAATAAAAAGACAACCAACATTACAAGAGAAAATATTTGTAAATCATGTATCTGAGAAGGGTCTAGTATCCAGAATACATAAAGAGCTCTTATAACTCAACAATAAAAAGAGAGCCCAATTTTTTAAATGGGTAAAAAACTTGAATAGATCTACAAAGAAGAAACACAAATGGCCAACAAGTACGTAAAAAGATGTTTAACATCATTAATCATTAGGAAAGTGCAAATCAAAACAACAATGAAATACTACTTTATGGATATATATATATATGTATATATGTATATATATATATGTATATACATATATATATACATATATATATAAAACAAGTGTTGAGGATGTGGGGCAATTGGAAACCTCATACATTGTTGGTGAAAATGTAAAATGGTACAGCTGCTAAGAAAAACAATTGGGCACGTCCTCAAAAAGTTAAACAAAAAGTAAAAACGGGCGGCCCATTGGCTCAGTTGGTTAGAGCACAGTGCTCATAACACCAATGTCACTGGTTTGATTCCCACATGGGCCAGTGAGCTGCGCCCTCCACAACTAGAGTGAAAATAATGACTTGACTTGGAGCCGATGGGTCTTGAAAAAACACACTGTTCCCCAATATTTCCCAATAAAAATTAAAAAAATTAAAAACAACACAATAGATGAACAGATAAACAATATGTTGTATACACATACAACAGAATATTATTACTCAGCTATAAAAAAGGAATGAAGTACTGAGACATACTACAACATGGATGAACCTCAAAAACGTTATGCTAAGTGAAAGAAGCCAGTCACAAATGGTTACATACTATAGGATTCCATTTATATGAAATGTCCAGAATAGGTAAATCCATGGAAACAAAATGAAGATTAGTAATGACCAGGATTTGGGGAGAGAATCAGGGGTCAATAGAGGGTGACTGCTTCATGGGTACAGGAATTTCTTTGGGGGCGATGAAAACGTTTTGGAACTAGATAAAGACGGTGATTACACTATGTTGTGAATGTACTAAATATCTGGATTGGACACTTTCAAATGGCTGATTTTGTGTTATGTGAATATCATTTCAATTAAAAAGAAAAAAGTTTACACTAATGTGTGGTTTCCCCAGGGCGTTCTGCCCTGTGTACACTCAGGCCTCAGCTCCTGAGAACAAGGAAAATGTGAAGGGAGACTCTGGCCTCTACCGGGCTGGGAAAGCGGCCCACACTCAGGACTCGCTCCTTCCCCTTTAGTGACTTTGAACTCTATGCTCTTATCTCAGCAGTGCCTGTCACCTCAGTGGGCAAAGGAGCCAGGCAGGATGACATGGACCCTGCAGCTGACAGTGTTGCTGCCCCACTACCTTCTTTAGACCTCCTGTGACACTCCATCCCCTCTTAGATAAACTGCAAGCTGCTCGCGGGACCCACAGGGCCTGCATGTCTAGTTCCTTGTTGATATCATGGCCTCCTCCCACAGCCCTCCCCAGGCTCCCTCTTCCCCGCAGGCCCTCACATCCCCTGTTCTCCTCCTTGGAATGCCCTCCCCCAACTCCCCAACCCCCTTCCTCTGTAACCCCGTTTGAACAGGAAGACTATCCTGACAAGTCTCCCTGACCAGGGCTGAATCACACAATAACACAACGGGCAGACAGAGCTGCAGGGCATGTACAGAGCAGGAAAGCAGGCCACACACTCACACTCACACAGCTTCAAAGAAGTCATCTTTGTTGGTCTTCTGCTGATTTCTCATTTTAGTGTTATTTTAACAGGAATTGCACCTGTGGGGAGCGGGGGTAGGGGAGCCCCATGATCTTCTCAGCTCTTCCAGACCCTGACAGGCTAGGCTCGGTTGGGCTTCCACTACCCCCAGGCAGGGTTAAGGACCCTTCTCTGGGACCAGGCTCACCTCCTTGGGCATCATGCTGTGTGTCATGGTCAGTTAACTTTCCTTTGGCCTTCACAGGTGTGTGCCCTTGAGGGCAGGGTCAAGGTGTTGGTTACTGCAGGGCCCACTGAGCCCAGGGCACCCAAGAGGCTCACAATAACCACTCCAAAATAAAAGAAGTGACCCGAGTTGGGATCCAGCTCCCCTACTCATTCCTGCAGGATGTTGACCATCCCGACCTCTTTGAGCCTCAGTTGCCTCAATTGTCACATGGAGTCATGACCCTGTTCTGACCACCTCCCAGGGCAGAAGGCGATCACACACACGTACAAGTGCTTGGCGCAGGACAGCAGTATCACCTCCTTACCTGAAAGCAGGGATTTCTAGTGGGCTCTTAGGAAACACTGCAAAGACCTTTGAAATGCAGGAGGGTAAGGGCGGAGCCTTACCATCTTCACACCAGACTCCCACCCGGTCCCGCCCCCTCCTCGTTACTTCCCCCGCCACTGCCGCCCCGCCCGGTCCCGCTCCCCACCCCTCCCATCCCCCAGCTTGGACTATCTCAGCGGAGCCTGGCAGGTACCAGGTGTCCAGGCCAAGATGCTGCTTCGTGGTCTCTGGCTCTTCCTCGCCGCACAGCTGGCGGGTAAGCGGGGGAGACTGGAGGTGCACGGGGCTGAGGCGGGTGGGCTGTGCTGCACCAGCGAACAGCCTGAGCGGTGGAGTTTAGAAAAGGCTGTCCCGGTAGATGCAGGTCCCAGAGCCCGGGGCTGCGGGGCACCTGGAGATGGAGCAGCAGCCACAGATCCTCAGGGTGGAAAGGAAAATCCTCCAGGGAGCTCATTACCCCAGAGATCTGGGAAGCCCCAGGACTGAGGCCACCTCTGCCCAAAGCTTGGAGCTAGGGAAAGGGGAGACAGGGAGAAGAGGACAGTAGGGAGGGAGGTAAGGAGGTAAGGAGATAGAAAGAAGAAAAGAGAAAGAGCGAGGAGGTCCAGAGAGGAAGGAAAAATGCCCTTTTCCAGGGTCCCTGCAAGGATGTGCTCCCAGGAAAGTGCCAGCGGCCCTCTTCTGGCTTTGATGTCCCTCACTTGGCGCAGGGTTCTGTAGACACATTTTCATTACTTTCAGGCAAGTTTTTGAAGTACAATCAGCCAAATACCGGGTTGTTGCCAGTTCTCGGATAGGTATGGCCGAGTATTCCTTCAGGGTCCTCAGTTTCCCCAGTATTCCCTGGGGCGTGGGGTGTATAGTGTGACTCTAGTAACAAGCGGTGTTGGAGTTGAGATGTTGCAAGTGGAATGGAAGGGGGAGTCAAGACTGTGCCTCTGACTAAGCCCAGTCAGAATACCTTTTAGAAGTCCCCCAACCCCCCCAACTGCCCACTAACCCGTGGTTGATTCGCCATCTTGCACAAAAGCCCAAAGCTGGTCATCCCGCTAGGGGTGACAAGGCCTGCCAGCCCGGCCTCTGACCCTGTAAGCTCAACATCTGATGTAGAAGCTAGTTCAGGCCATTCAAAGCTACTAAAGTTATTGCCAATCATTTTAGAAGCAGCAGGTCCCTCTGAGAATGGAGTCACTGGGTTACTGATCAAATGGATCAAATGAGACCGTACATGCGACAAGGCCTCGCTCTGTGTCCGGCACATAGACGGGGCTTGGTCACTGCTGGGTGTTCAGTCTCCAGGGGCTGAACAGCAAGTGGTCACAAGAGAGAGACCAGGGTGTGTGTCAGCCAGGAAGCCTTCATGTTAGGACGCAGGAGGGGGAACGTACACAAACAGCCTGGTGCCCGTTCTGACCCCTTTACCCCTTGAGGAGTCACTTCTGGGCTTTTTTGGAAGGTCTTCGGGAGTCTGTTTATTTGTGGTCCCACTATGTGCACACAAGCACATGTCCACGATCCAGGAACTACAGGTTTCCTCAATTCAGGGAGTGGCTCAAAGCTCAGGTTCTGGGGCTACAGACCTGGGTTTCAATCTGAATCGACCATATACAGGCTATGTGACCTTGAGCATGTTCTTAACCTTCCTGAGATCTCTGTTTCCTCAGATGTAAAATGGGTGTAAAACAGGATTTGGTGACAATTAAATGAGATAATGCATGTACTGCATTCAGTAAATACTGGCATTTTCTATTCTTATTGTCTCCCCTAAGAGGTCAGTGACTCAACATAATGAAGAACCTCTATTCTGCTGAATAGGCAGTGTGATATGTGGGGAGAAAAGAGAAGGCCCAGCAGTCGCTTGGGCCCGGGGTACCATCTTGATGCAAGCGGAAGCTCACAGTGGTCTGTGAATGGAGTCAATGAAAATTTTAAGTTCATTTCATCAGTATTAGAGAAGTCCACTATGAGGCAATGGAACCTGAGGGCAAGTATAAGTAGGAACATGGGCCACTACATTAGTAAGCCAGCTCCTCTTGGACACACACACACAGAGACATACACACACACACACACACACACACACACACACATCCTCTGGCCTCTTTGGCCTACCCAGGTCTTTGCCTTGCTGCTCCTTGGTCTCTACCCTGGCCTGCAGGCTATCCCTCTGCCCCACAGCTAAAAGGAAAGGCTTACTAAGTCAGGTTCAGTTTGCTGGACTTGGCTGTGAAGGACCCCTTCTAATCCTCCTTATAATTTCATTTGCTGCCAGTAGCCACCCCTGATATGTAAGGCACGTGGATAAAGCTTTGCCCGTATACAGTGCTTGCTTTTCAGTTTGCTTTCTTGGACATGCTAACCCTTAGAGGCAGGCAGGACAATGGCCCCAAGCTGCCTTCCTTTTAGAGAGAAGGGACAGGCTCCATGATTTGCCTGAGGTTCCACAGCTGGTGCGGGGCACAGACTGGCTTCAAGATCAGGTCTGTGAGTTCTGCTCTAGTTTTCCATGAACAATCCCCTACTTGAAGTGCTTCCTGTCTGAGACTAAAATGAACTCCCAGCCCTGCTTCTGGGGTATCTGTCTTTCCACTCAGGAAGGGGATCCAGTGACCTATCAATGGCTGCAATGGGCATTAATTATGCCTACCAGCGGACAGTGATTTCCTCTTGCTGGTTGTCATTGCTGTCCAGAAACTGTGGTTGGCCCTATTTTAGGTTGGCCAGCCCAGCCCTGTGCTCTGCCTGAGATTCTGAGCTCGTCTCCCAGCTTGTTCTGGGTCTCCTTCAGCTGCTTGGAGCCTATTGGAGGTGTATACATTGTTAGCAGGGCAAGGTGAAAGGCTTTGACTTCAGACTTTGAATCTTTGAGTTTGAATCCCAGGTCCCTTATTAGCTGTAAGTGGGATTTTGAACAAGTAACTTCATGACTCAATTTCCTCATCTGTGTAATGGGGATAGAAATCCCAAAGTAAGTTTGAGGCTTGACTGAAATAATTATGCATAGAGCCAGGCTTGTAAGCATGCAATCACCAAATGGCCGCTCTCTCCCCTCTAGCTTTTGTAGCTGGACAGAGGAAACATCCGCCTTGCAGATAATCTCCTGGGAGGTGGGCTGCTTAAGCTCTTGAGTCCAGGAGCCACCAGCTGCATTTGCAACAGCCCCACACCCTGCCATTGGGCAGCTTCTTCCATGGCTTTTCCTTTGATACTAGACACGGGGTGACTGTCATACTCCACCACTGTGGTCAGGAAAACGTGCTGATAGCCTTTGCTCTTTCTGTTTTCTCCTAGCTCTCCATGGCAGCTCTGTACTCGTTCAGAATCCTACGTACACGCAGGTTCAGACCAACCAAAGGGTGAATCTGTCCTGTGAAGCCAAATCCTCCTTCTCTAATCCACGCATCTTCTGGCTGAGACAGCGCCAGGCCCCAGTCAGTCACTATGAGTTCCTGGTCGTCTGGGATTCCATCAAAGGGGTTTTGTATGGCGAGGGTGTGGAGCAGGAGAAGCTAAATGTGTCCCGGGAGGTGACCCGATCCAATCTCAGTCTCATAAATGTGAAGCCTTCAGACAGTGGAATGTACTTCTGCATGACCATGGGGAACCCTGAGCTGACCTTTGGGAAAGGAACTCAACTGAGTGTCGGTAAGACTCTGGCTCAATACTATTGATGAGCATTGAGCACCTACGTGTGCCAGGCACAAGCCAGGCATGGGTGCTGCCTCCACTCTCAGCAAGCCTAACTCTGCGGGAAGTGATGACGGCGTGAGCAGTAGCACTACAGCTAATAGTAACAGAAAATATATCTTGAGACTTACCTAGGGCCAAGCACATGTAAGTGTTTTGTGTTATTTCACTTAATGCTGCCAACCATGCTGGGAGGTAGGTCCTACTATGATTCCCATTGTAAATGGGATGCTTAGAACCATCAGTGCTTCTTATGGAGACAGGAAGCATTGTCCTCCAGCCACATCAGGCCCACCTGAGGCTGTGGCTGGATTGGACAGAGTCCCCAGGCCTGATGAAATCCCCTCTGAGTGCGCACATAGGGCCAGTGGAGGGGCAGATGCCCTCACAGTCTGCATGAGGGCCTATGGCTTGAACCCACACCCAGAGTTGGTGGGAATGAGGAGACAGGACCCCATGCCCAGTTGCAAATTCTGCTGCAAATTCACAGTGTGCCTTTGGCAGGTCACTCCCCTCCCTGGGCCTCAGTTTTCTTATCTGTATCATGGAGCTGCTGATGGCCTCCATGACCTCTCCAGCCCTTAGAAGCTGCAGATCCTCATAAGTTACAGCAGCACATCCAGTAAAAATATACTGCGAGCCACAGAGGTAATTTAAAACTTTCTGTTCGCCATGTTGAAAAAAGTAAAAAGAAACATGTGAAATTGATTTACATCATGTATTTTAACTCAATTTATCAAAAATATCATTTCGAAATGTAATCAAGATGAAATTATTACTAAAATATTTTGTATTCCCTTTTCATACTAAGCTTTCCATGTGTGTTTTACATGTAGAGCACAGCTCAGGTCAGACTGGCAAACGTGGCAAGTGGCTGCCATATTGGACAGGGAGAATTAAGCAAGGGTGCAAAGGAATCGCGGCAGAAATTCTCAAAGGCCCACGTTTGGCTTTAGCCCCCTCCCCAAGTTAGTCCATGGCCGGGGCCACTCCCCTGCAGGCCTCTCACTGTCCAGCTTCCTGCTCACCTGGGCTCTTCTCTCACTGGGGGCACTAAGAGTGACAAGGGGGCCCCCCAGGAATTTGACCACTCGACATGGGAGGTACAGGAACAGCTGTGGACAGCAGCACAATAAGGAAGACAAAAAACAGAGTGATGCCCTGTCACATCTCACCAGCTATGGCTCTTAAATCAGGAGGTGGGAGGGGGGAACGTAACCTCTCTGGGCAAGAAACCATGGCATCCTTTGGGGGTTGTCAACTGATTCCTGTATTAGAAATTGGGCTTTTGGGGGTTTGGGGTTTGGGTTTGGTTTATTGTTTTTGTTTCTGTAAGTCTCAAATCTTCCCATTAATGAGATTTCAGGGCCCAAGAAAGGTGGATTGTGAAATAAGCACAACTGGTTTTCAGAAGCTCCCAATCTCTGCCACCACCCACTCACTCCTGGTTTTGATATTCCCAAACCCTCCTACTGCCCAATTCTTGGGAATGGCAATCCCTCCACAAAGCATGCACTTGCGACCATATCACCTCCACAGGGGCAGGGGATCCAGACTCAGAGTCCACCTCCTGCCAGAGGCCAGTGCATTTTGAAAAAGGAGCCAGGTGGTAGAGAAAGTATCTGGGGAATGAGGGCCTTTTTCATGCCCCTTAAGCCTGAAAATGGGTTCAAAAGGCCTGTCCTTTTCAAACAGAAGCGAGGGGACAGATTTGAACTGCGGGGAGGGAGTGTCAGGAAGCATCAAAGCTCTGGGCAAGAAGAAATGAAAATGCCACAAGCTTATCCACAAACTCCCATCAGACCCAGGCTACTGTGCCCAGCCAAGACGCTGAGGTCCTACAGAGCTGGCTCCCTTGCCAGGCTCTCCACTGACCCACTGAGAGACCTCTGTGCCCTCTGGTGTGTAAAGTAAGGGGAATGAACACACCTAGCTAGGGTCTGGAGGATTGAAGGCCATAGCAGAATGCTACGACACCCCCTCACCGAGGGCCGGGCCCTAGCACACCCTCAGAGCATTATAGCTCGTGTTGTTTTACCTTTTATACTAGTTTCCCCCAGCACTCTGATGACCAGGGCCTTGGGTCAACCTGATGTGCATGACTTTTTGTGAAAAAAGGCATTTGCACCCGAGTCAGTGTGGTGCAATGAGAGCCTAGAATCAGAGTCTTTTGACTCAGATCCTGGCTCTGCTGTTTACTGCCTCTCAAACTTTGGGCAAGTTTTTTCAGTCTGGCTTCCTCGGGGATAAAATGGGGATAATAGTGTCTGTCCCAAAAACTGTTGCGTTTAACAAACTTAAGCTGAAGTGCTTGGCCCTGCCACTAGCACATGGTAGCTTAGTAAGCGTGCATTCTATTTAGCTGGCTTTTCTCAAAAGCTCATGATACAGGCAGAGCAGAACGTGTTTTCTCTAATTTCCACAGGAGGTTCAGGGTGGTGAGGGTCTGAAGCGTCCACTTTTTATATGGAAGAAGCCAGCCCAAAGTGACCAATTTTTGGCTGCCCCTCCCTGTCTCCTTGACTCTAGAGTTTAAGCTCATGGTGTCACCCTATTCCCTCTCCTATCATTTTGTAGAAAATCATTTCAGTGAAATGTCTTTCCTCAACCCACAGAAGAAGGTTGGATTCAGTGGCACCCGGTCCTCACACCATTTGTCAGCACCTCTGTCCTCAGCGTCTCCCTGTGCTCTGTGTACTTGTCCCACTGCTGTATCCCAACACTTCAGGATGTGATACTGAATTAGAACAAAATAGAGGAATGACCCACCCAGGTGTCAGGAGAGGGGTTTGGGGTCCCTTTCCACTGTAGACCTGGGGGTCAGCCCCTCCCCTTAATTTTGCTGGCGTTCACCTTCGAAATTAAAGGTTGAGACTAGACTAAAGATCCCTCTGGCTCTGATAGTATATGATGTTTAAAGACACCTGAGAAGGAAAGAAAACCCCAATATCATGGTATTGTACATACAGAAAAAGGCACCCACCCCGTTTCCGTGAGCTTCCTCTACTCGCTTAGGGCTTGACGGGTCATACCAAGGGCTTGGGGACTCTGGCTTCAGCCCATGTGGATCCATGTCTTCAGCCAGGTGGAGTCATGTCTCCTTCACACTTTGCTGGGCACACTGTCCCCTTTGATTCTCACAATAACCCCAAGAAGGAGGTGGGGACCCTCTTTATTTCAGCAGAGATGGGAAAACTGAGGCAGAAAAAAAGTGATAGGACTTGCCCCAAGTCACACAGTGGTTAATCAGGGGTGCTGGGGCTCTGTTCAGATCTGTGTAGCTCCAGAACCCCTCTCTCTCCAGGACACCAAGCTAACCTCCACCACTAGGCCCACAGATAGATCTGAGAGTTGGGGAAGCAGATAAAACATTTTATTGTTCTGTGACCTTCAAGCCCTGTAGCAGCCTAGGGAAGAGTTATAAGGACTTCAGTGTCTAGAGGTAAGACGTGCAGTTTTAAATTTTGTTTCTAAGTCCACTTGCTGTTTACCTGGCTAAGATATGTATTTTGCTTGCTTTCTATAGTTGATGTCCTTCCCACCACTCCCCAGCCCACAAAGAAGACCACCCCTAAGAAAAGAAAGTGCCAGAACACGAGGCCGGTGACCCGGAAAGGTGAGTTCTTCTGTCCCCCTGGACTCTCAGAAGAACAGGAGATAGTCTCACTCACTGCCTTCCTTTTTTCCCTCCCTCCCTTCCTTCTTCCTTCTTTCCTTCCTTTCTCCCTTCCTTCCTTCCTTCCTAACTTCCTTCCTTCCTTCCTTCCTTCCTTCCTTCCTTCCTTCCTTCCGCAAGCCCTTCCCAAGTGCAGATATTTGAGCCTGTTTCTCTGGTCCTGAGCTGGGGTCGGAAGGGAAGCTGCGTATGACAGCAATGCTGTCCTCCAGCAGCTCACAGTCTAGTGGGGGACATACTCACCAATTGTCACAGGACAAAACAATGAAAGGTACGTCCACCCAAAATTTGCACACAGATTTTCTTATCAGCATTATTCATAATAGCCCGAAAGTAGAAACAATTCAAATGTCCACCAACTGATGAATGGATTAACAAAATATAGCATATCCATACAATGAAATATTATTTGGTCATAATGAAGAATTAAGTACAAGGTCTGACAATTAAGTTTGCGAACTTGTCGCAACAATGTTGCTAACCTTTTTTGAGATCAGAGGGATTATTCATTATGAATTTGTACCAACTGGACAAACAGTTAACTAAGTTTACTATTTGGAAGTGCTGAAAAGGCTGCATGAAAAAGTTAGACGACCTGAACTTTTCGCCAACAATTCATGGCTCTTGCTTCACGACAATGCACCAGCTCACACAGGACTGTCTGTGAGGGAGTTTTTAGCCAGTAAACAAATAACTATATTGGAACACCCTCCCTACTCACCTGATCTAGCCCCCAATCATTGCTTTCCTTACCTGAAGCTAAAGGAAATATTAAAAGGAAGACATTTTGATGACATTCAGGACATCAAGGGTAGTAGAACAACAGCTCTGATGGCCATTCCAGAAAAAGAGTTCCAAAATTGCTTTGAAGGGTGGACTAGGAGCTGGTGTCAGTGCATAGCTTCCCAAGGGGAGTACTTCAAAGGTGACCATAGTGCTATTCAGCAATGAGGTATGTAGCGCTTTTTCTAGGATGAGTTCTCGAACTTAATTGTCAGACCTCGTACTATTCATGCTACAACATGGATGAACCTTGAAAATATTATGCGTGGAAGAAGCTAGTTGCAAAAAAGCTCTGTGTTATACAATCCCATTGATATGAAATGTCCAGAATATGATATTCCATAAAGACAGAAAGTAGATTTGCAGTTGCCTAAGGCTGGGGAGTTGGGGAAGGAATAGGGAGTGATTGCTAATAGGTACAAGATTTCCTTTGGGGGGCCAAATGTTTTAAAATTAGATTGTGGTGATGGTTGCACATTTCTGTGAATTTACAAAAAAAAAAAAACCACATTAAATTATACCATTTAAACAGGTGAATTTTGTAATATGTAAATTATATCTCAATAAAGCTGTTAACTAACAAACTAACAAAAAACCCAACCCAAAGGACCAGAGCTTTAAACTTTCCCAGTTTTGATACCTAGCAGAGGATCTAACACACAGTATGTGTTTAATATATGTTTGTTAGTGAGTGAACCAGCTTGACGCTCTGTGCTATACACACCAGACACTGCAACTGTAGTACACACACACACACACACACACACACACACACACTTTCCTTGAATTCATCAGCCACATGTGTTTCTGGAAAAATATTGAGCTCTGTCCCCCAAAAGTTACTGGTGACAAACAGAAAGTGCCATCTGCTCCAACCCATAGATAAAAACCACAAGCAAACACACCAGGCTGCTTCATGCTGCTGGGGTTGCTTTGTCTTAAATACATATAAAGTACCAGAAAGAGTCTGGGAGAAGCATCTAACAGGGTTGAGGAGATGGAAGCGACAAGCTGCCACATGAGATCACAGCAAAAAGAACATCAGAATCCATGTACAGAGGACAGAGACTTGGGGAACATAAACGTGGAGGCAGAGTGACCTCGTTTTACAAAGTTTATGCCCCACAGTTTTGCCTAAAGGATTCCAAGCAGGATACAACAAAAAAGGGCACCAAGAGCAAATACAACAGGGCCCTGAAGAGGCGGACACAAACAATTTCAGCAACACTTTCGTAAATGATGGAACGAAGGTCTTCAGATTTCTTGCGTCATTTCTTGTATCAACCCTTAGTGAAATCCTGGGGCAAAATGGAGATAAAACATTAGCAGTTTGTTTAGCGTAACCAGGATGTGTGGAGATGGTCAAGTGGAGTGGGAGGGGGGTTAGATGGATGTTGCACTTAGGGTGGGGGCCATGGGGCAGTGTTGCCCAGTGGTAAGTCAGCCAGGCCTCGGTTGGAATCCCAGTCTACCACTGCTTATACCGTGTGAACTTAAGCAAGTGAGTCACCTTTCTGAACCTCAGTTTCCTCATTTGTAAAATGGGGACATTTACCTGGCTAAAGGGAAAGCAGGATTAAATGAGATCCTATACACAAGGTATCAGCTTGGCAGGGCACCCAGACAGAGCTCAAAGCTTATTATGAATGAAACCCCCATGGCCACCATGGGGAGGACTTAGGGCTATCCTTTGAGAGATACTGGGAGGTCTTGGGGGACAATTTCTAACCTACTGTTGCAAGAGAAATGTGATAAGATCCAGACCTAAGGAGAGCCCAAGACCCAAGTGAGGTGAAAAAGCTAGGCCATGTGTCACTGATGTGGCCCTGGCTACCAGCTTCCCCCACCCAACCAGGCTTTTCACTGCCTTCATCAGAAACAACAGCTTTTCCTGGAGTCACATTTTGGGTAGATGATCATGCTACACTGCAGACCTCTAGCTGCACTGCGGGCCTCCAGTTCAGTTATGACCACCCTTCAGGAAGCTTCCCCTGACCCACCCTCCCTCAGAAGGAGAGGACCTCTGTGCCCTGCACCACCCTGCAGCCTTCACCCACCTCTATTACTAAAACAACAAAAGCAACCCCCCCCAAAAAAAAAAAAAAAAACTTCATCAAGGTATAATTTGCATGTCATAAAATTCACACATTTTAAGCATAAAACTCAATGATTTTTGTAAATTTACCAAGTTATGCAACCATCACCACAATCTAGTTTTAGAACATTTCCATCACCCCAAGAAGATCCTTTATACTTGTTTACAGCTAGTCTCTGTTCCCACCCCAGCCCCTGGCAACCACTAATCTACTTTCTGTCTTTATAGATGTGCCTTTTCTGGACATTTCATATAAATACGTGGTCTTTCATGCCTGGCTTCTTTCACTTACCATCATGTTTTTGAGATTCATCCAGGTTGGGAAAACATGGAGGAGGTGAGAGGGAGGCAGATAGACACCGTTGTATCTCAGAGGTGGCAAGGACTTCCAAGGGCCTCTCACCCAACCTTCCACCCAGTGCAGGAATCGCCCCTCCACATGGCACCCTCCAGCCTTGGCGATGGCAGGCTCCCTCCCGTGGAGGGGCCAACTCCATTTCCTCACTATCTCTCATGCCCTCAAGCTGTCGTGGTGGTGCCTGCAGGGCTTTCGAACTTGGAGGATCCAGGTTCATACCCTGGTCCTGCGTTTTAGTAGCTGGGTAACCTTGGGCATGTAATTTAATGTCTTTGACTCTTGATTTTTCTGAACTGTAAAATGAGAGATAAAAATGATAGTAATACCCTCCTTCCTCACAAGATGGAAGTTTGTAGTTAGTATTATATTTGGCACATAATAGGTATTCAGTAAAAATTCTCTCCCTTCCCTAATATCCAAAACTCTTTCTAATTTTTTTCACCTTGATCCCAAATCTTCAGCCTCGCCCTTTTCACCCATGAGTCCTGGTTCTGCCCCTCAACTACTCACAGAAACCAACCAGAGGGCACGGAGGGTGTCAAAGAGGCATCTGGGGCATTTGTAATATAAACTCTGCTGTTTCAATGGCATACGAAATGGGCAAAGGAATAAACAGGCAACTCTTAGAAGAAAAAGACGTGGCCAATATATGAAAATAGGCTGAAGCTGACAAGTAATTAGGGAATTGAAGTAAAATATCATTTTTCACCCACTGGACTGGCGAAAATTAAAACCTTTGATAATCAGCAGGGTGCACAATTGAAGGTTGGGAATGGATGTCAGGGCAGCCTGTTTGGAATGCATTTGACAGTATCTATTACAATTTAAAATGGACATAGTCTATGGTTTATTAGTTCCTGTTTTCAGTATCTGTGTCAGGCAGGCTCCTCCATAAGAAGAAACATACCAGGATGTTCTCTGCGGAGTTGTTTGTAAAAGTAAAACACAGGTAACAAAATGCCACTGACGGCAAAATAATCCACAGTACATCCATACTTCAAATGTTACACTGCTAGAAAAAACAATGGGCAGATATGTTTTAAGTGAAGGGAAAAAAAATGATTGCAGAACAATTTGTACTGTAAAATCCACTCACTTTTTTAAAAAACTATATGTGTCTATGTAAATTATGTATGTGAAAATGTCAAGAGAAAGGTACCACATTAACAATGACATTTACTGCTGTGAGGGAATAAGGATGTCAAGGGACATACACTTGAATCTTTTATAGTGAAAATCTATTCAGCTACTTCTTACGAAATTAAAATAAAAGTTTTAAAAATAAGCAGCAAAAATCCCATTATCAGTCGCGAAAATTGTCTATTTCCTTTTAACATAAATATCTCCTGAGTTTAATTAATAATTTTTTTAAATTTGGATGTGGGACATGAAATTTTACATATAAAATTATGTCAATGTGTTTAAAGTGCCTAGAAGAAAGACTAAGAGGAACTACTCAAACACTGGTATTTTCTGGAAAGTGGGCTTCTAGTTGATTGTTCCCTCTTCATATTTATTGTGTGTCTCAAATGTTCAATATATGCATCTTCCAGGCCTGCCCTGTGTCCCCCTTATCCTCGGTCTGCTACTGGCCGGTGTCCTGATTCTGCTGGTGTCCTTGGGTGTGGCCATCCACCTATTCCGTAAGTTGTCCCCCTGTTGGGCCATCATGGTGACCCATTTTTGCTGTTGGAGGTATCCCTGGAGGCTCTTCCTTCTCTAGGGGAGGAAGGCAGATGGGAGCCTGATGGAAGTTTGCACCCTGAGAACTGGAGGGAGTTCCAGAGGTGATTCTTGGCATGAGGCCATACTGCAGGGGTCGGGGACCACCCTGTCTCTGAAGTCAGACAAACCTAGGTTTGAATCCAGCGCTGCTGCTTCCTGACTTAGTGACGTTGGGTGCATGCCCTGGCCTCTCTGAGCCTCAGCTGTCCCACCCAGGGGCAATATTGTCTACCTTCCAGGGTTGCTGTTTGTAAAGCCCTGCCCAAAGTGCCCAGCGGGGGTATGGCTCAGTAAGTGGGAACTCCTGTGAGCAGTTGGGATGGAAGCAGTACATAGAAGAGATTGAACTGGGGTTTGGGTTATGTTCCCAGAAACTCAAAATCCTCCTTCTCTGTGAGGCTGCAGGGAAACTCAGAAATGGCTGCTGCTCTCCACCATCTTCTTCTGTGGGTCCCCCAGCTGCAGGGGAGACCCACACAGCTGCCTGAGAGCCCAGCACCCCAGGCTCACCTGTGCCACCTCAAGCCAGTCTCTTACTCTTTTTGGGCTTCTGTAAAATGGGACGGGGAGGCCTGCAGGGGCACTGACTAGATCAGTGGCTCTTCTAGAGGTCACAGACTGCTTTGAAAGTGCGATGACAATTATGGACCCTCTTCCAGAGAAATGTGTCATGGGCACATTTTTGCATACAATTGCCACCCACAAAGGATCCATTTATCCCGTTCTAAGAGCTCCATGAAAGTTCAAACATTTAAATTAAAAGGACCTTTTTAGTAAAAAGTTTAAAAATACTAAACAGTAACCTCAATTAGCTATATTTATTTATTTAATATATTATGTATGTTATTAAATCAAAAATAAAAAGCAATAAAGGATGAGATAATCTTGTAAAGAGCCATGCTCATATGTCCTTTCTTCATCCCAATGGGAAACCTTGCACATTTCCCGAATACACATGCTGTAGTTTCAGAACACCTGTCTGTACAACCTTTCGTTCCTGACCTGCTATGAAGAAGGGCAAGACAGCATGTTTAAGGATAAATAGACTGGAGTAGGTTGCCTGAGTGTGAATTCTGGCTTTACCACATACTAGCTGTGTGACTTTGGGCAAGTTAGTAACATACTTGCTCCCTGCCTGAGTTTCCTCGCATACAAAATGGAGAGAAATACGCGTCGTATCCAACTCGTAGGTTTGCTGTGAGCATGAAGGGAGTTAAAACCCGTGAAGTTGAAGCACAGCCTGGCACCAGGGAAGTGGTCTGAGGTGTTGTTGTCCCTCTTATCACCCTCCTTACTCTCGGGGGCTTGGTGTCAGCGGCCCAGCCCATGCCAACTGATGATCTTGGCTTCTTTTAGGCCGTCAGAGGAGAGCCCGGCTTCGCTTCATGAAACAGTAAGTGCTTGGGGCCTTGAAGAAGTGCCTGCGCCTCTGCCCTGGGTGGGGTCCTGACTACCTCAGTCCCTGCTGCTGCTCACAGCCTCCAACTGCAAGGAGCTCAAGCCAGACGCCACCTTCAAAAACATCCTAGGCTGTATAAATCGATGGGGTGATAGAGTTCAGGAAAAGAGATAACCAAAACAAACAAAACACTGATTAGGAGTTGAAGTGGATTACAAGTGCGGTAAACTTCAGCCTCCAGATGATAGCAAGCAGCTCTTTGCATAGAACACAGCAGAAGATCCCAAACTCTTTTCCTGCCCATTATTTCATTCGATTTGGTCCTGCATGACCTAGGAGGGTTATTTTTCCAGACCAGTTGAAAAAGTTGCTCAGAGTGTTTGGGATAGTAAAGAGCAGAATTGGGTTTGAAAGCAAGTGGGTTCACCCCAAGGCTGGCGCCCTCCGCCACTGTAGCTGCCTTCCCTCCTGGTGTTGGGTGTTGCTCTGCCTTAGTCCCACTTCCTCCTCGACCCCACCTGGGTCTCAGGAGTTAGCAAACATGACCGGCTGGCCCCCGTAGACACAGGAGCTAAAAACCCTCGTCTTTTTGTCCCACTGAGCTGTGTAAGCACAGGAAAGGCCAGAAGTTAGTGGCTGCTCCCAGCCTCAAGGACTTCCAGACCCCCCCTTAGGCCATGGACAGTGTTCTTGGATTGCTTTTTCTTCCTCCAGGAGGAGGCAGATCTGGATTTGAACCCTGTCTGCCACTCACCAACCATGTGACTGCAGACGAGTCACTTCACCTCTCTGAGCCTCTGATACCTCATCTGCAAAATGGGATAAGAGCACCAACCTCACGGCTACTGTGAGGACTTACTGGGGTCAGCACCCATAACGTGTTCAGTCCCTAGTGCCATGGAGTCCAATCACAAGCTTAGTCACTTAGGCAAAGGCAATTCTACGAGGCCAACAACCAAGAAACAAAGTCTATTTTTAAATACTCTAAAATTATAATTTCCATATAAATGATCTGTGTTATATGCTCTACATTATTATATACATCATTTTTGTGTATATCATTGCTTACACACACCCACTGTATTTTATGGGCAATTTTCAATGATAATTTTGATTGTGTGCAATTTTCAACTTATGTGCTGGATTTAGAAACTAGCCCCTACCTAAGAGACAGTGACTTGAGTGTATCTGTCTAAGCCTAAACCTCCAGAATGTTCTTTTATGGAGAATGAGGCCCTTCGGAGGACTGCCTGGGATTCTGCCCCTCACTCACACCTTCATTTTAACTTGTTCCCTAGTAATTTGACACAAGTTTGTGGGACCTCATGCTTTGGCAAACCCAAGGTTTCCGAGGTTCAGCAGAGGCAGGGAAGGGGTTGAGGGTGGTCATGGATAAGGCCCTGAGCACCCCTCACCCTCGGCTCACAGCTTTGCTCTCATCTGTTGCCTACAGTTACATTTACCTGTAGGCATCATTTGAACAAAGGGGTTTGTGGCTAAAAAAAAAAGTTTGAAAACCACCTCTAGTTTTGCTATCGTGATCCAGGTGTGGACAAAATAGTCCACGGGCCTCACAGATAAGCTGTTCCAAACTCAAGCTTCAGTTTGGGGAAGATGTTCCCCTACCGCTAACTGGCCTTAGAAAATCATCCTGTCAGCAGGCCACCTTCTTCTGGCCTCTTGGTGTACATTTGTGAATAGCTTATCTTAGAAAGAAGGTACTGCAGGAAGTAACACTATTCAAAGCTAGAGTCCTTTGGGTTGCTTTCTTTTTCTTTTTCTTTCTTTCTTTCTTTTTTTTTTTTAGCTTTAAAATGTTTTTAATGATGAAGGTGGGCCCTAAAAACATACTAACAGAAAACTCCCAGCCTCAGGCTACTAACTTGGAGAGGAGCCTGGCATCCTCATTTGCCTTTTGTCGCTGTTATAGGCAATTCAATAGCATTTACCTGAAAATAAGTGGTTTCACAACTTGCTGTTGTTTTCAGGTTTTATAAATGAGCAGAGAATACGCTTTTGGTGTCCTGCTGTCAAAATACGTTGGTCAGTAATGAGTGAGATCTGGAAACATGAGAGAAAAGGGACACTCTGAATGGAAATTTCACTGACCTGCTGAAGCTGCCTGCTTTTAACTACTGCACATTCTTTCTGTGGACCTTGTGCATGGGAACAACTTGTTAGTTGGTCATCGAAAGTCTTAGAGAGAAGGCTTCAGAAACCCAGGTCACTTCCTGCAACACAAGGGCCCACTGGAGGATTGAGTAAGAAATGCCGCCTATGATACCACTTCCGGCTCCTGCATTCACCACGGGCTGGGCCAGGGCCTTTGTGTTGGCTGTCCACACAGGTTCTTGCAAGTTGCTTTGCCCTAATAGGGCAGTGACATTGAGTCCTGAATAATGGAATAGTGCTGGAATGGATCTCCCTTGTTCTTCCCAGGCTGGGGTTGACTGTCCCCACAGAGAGCATGAGAGACAAGAACACAACTTGAAAATGAAGCTTCCAGGAGGGGCTGACCTGGCTGTCACAGTCATTTCAGTCTCTGAAGACCTTCTCTGGGGCTGGGAACTTGTGGGTTTGGGTGCAGGAAGGGACTTCATCTTCCATAAGGAAGTTCCTCGGCTTTCACTTCTGCCTTCCCATTTTGTGGGGAGCTGTTGCTTTCCACTGGGCCTTTCTTCTCACACTTCTTCTTTTTATGTAAATGTCTTGGTTGTAAAAATAAAGTCCTGAGTAAAAGATGCAAGTGGAGCATGTGATGTCAAAGCATGAAAGCCCATCTATACAGCAAAGGTGTTGATGCTCAGTTAGAAAGAAGTAAAGATAAAACGCGTACGTCCTCATTTTGCATCCTCATTTACCCCCACAACATGCAGTAGTCCATGTTGCAGGTGTAGAGGAGGCCTGAGAGGTTGGTAAGCACCAGGGCTTACCGACCTGGCACCTGGCACCTGGAGCTGAGGTATTCTGGCCTACTCCCAAGCTGCCTTCACTGGCACCTGTTCATGTCTATTGAGGGTGGAACCCCAGGGACTCCTGGTGTCAACGCCGGTAACCTTGCACCAAAGAAAAGGTGAGAGACATCAAGGTCTCTGTGACATGTCTATTAATTTTTATACTGTCTCAGCTTCAATGATCAGAGAAGGAAAATGCAAGGAGACAATACTGAACTGGAGAGGGCAGTCAAGATGAAGATCTTGTGCCTTTTGAAAAAGTCCAGGGATCTAGCTACCTACCTGGGCTTTAGCAGCATAAGAGCTATTGAGCCAAAAAAAAAAAAAAAAAGAATGCAACTTTGGGCTGCATTAACAGAAGCACCAGGCCCACGTCAAAGAAGAAGAGAGTCCCATCTGCTTTTCCAGCCCAGCTCTGGACTGGGAAGTGCTATTTAAGAGGGCATTGGCAAACCAGGCCTGTTCAGAGGCCTCTCTGGCAGCCACAGAATGTGAAGAAGGGGCAGTATGACCATCTCCTGGCATCTGAGATGGTATCTGTGGGATTGGAGGGCACAAGAGAATTGGGTGTGTTGGTGGGAGTTAGAAGGGTGTACTCAAGAGAAGCAGAAGTTTCCTACTTATGAGCTTTGAGGGCAACAGGACAGGCTGCCTCCCAAGGCCAAGGGGAGGGGAAAAGGGCCAGGGTTGCTGGGACCAGACTCTTCCAGGGTTCACTTTTGAGGTGGGCTGCTTGCTTGGAGACGGCCCGTGTGAATGATAAGAGACTAAAGCCCAGACGGCTGGCCTGCCCTCCCTGAGGGCTCAAAGCCAGTCCACCGCAGAAGTAAGTTGCAAAAGGCCTCAAGGCCCTCGACTCGCTACAGGTTCTGCTATTTAACAGTGTCTCTCTGCTACTGTCTTTGTGATTGCGTTTAGTTCTTCACAAGTTCATGGGGGGACAAAGTTGTGGGGTAGAGGGTGGGGGTGGTGTGCTCCTGGGTCTGTTTTCTGTGCAACAGGCACCTGCCAGGCAGCACGCTCGGCTTGGCCTGCCCAGGGAGCAGGCTCAGCTGCCCGCAGCAGGGCCTGCGGTAAGGACGTCTGCACCTAGCACCTGACTTGTTTTGAAGAAGAAACTGAGCTGTTACTTTTTTCTGGAGGGCCATTATGGCAAAATATCAAAAATAAAATTTTTGTTTAGCTATCTCTTAACTACCAATGCCACATGTAGGCATTTATCTTAAAAACAAACACACACACACACATATATGCACAACGAAATACACATCAAATTGTTTCTTGTAGTGCTGCTTGTTTGCCAACAATTGGAAACAATGCAAATGTCCACCAAAAGGAGCCAGTTAGATTAATTGTGATACAGCCTTATAAGAGAGTCCATGCAACTAGTAAGGAGTGAGCTAGATCCATAAATGCTGGCATCAAATGATGGCCACTCTATCTGCATATATTTTAACAACATCTGTATTGATTATTCTCGTTTTAAATCCAATAAGCACATTTAAATCCAATAAGCACATAATGTAAATCCAGTAAGCACGTTTAACAGTGTGCTTACTGTTAAAATTCAAGCACAGATAAAACAAATGTACGTTAGAAGTCAGGATATGGTTGCTCTTGGTTCAGGGTAACCAATACAAGGGAACACAAGGTTTGGGGGTTGGCACGTCCTGCTTATCCACCTGGGGACTGGTCATAGGGTGTGTTCAGTTTTGTGAAAAGTCATTGAGCTCATGATATGTTGACTTTCAAATATAGACATGAACATAGATATAGATTATACGTCAATAGAGAGATGCTTTTTAAATTCAAGTACAGAACATTACAGAAATGTGTAGAATCAGTATTTGAGTTTCTTGCTCTTCCAGATTTTTTCTGCATGTACTTTTTTAAAGAGAAAATTGCAACCTTATAACTATAATATATAATGCATGAGATACAGAATTTAAAAAGTGGAATCTCATAATATTGTCCTGCAAATTTATTTTTTTTCTCTAATAATATATTAAGGCCTATGGACACATTTGTTTGTTTAAGCGTAGAAAAAGGTCTAAAAGATATATTCTAAGCTGTTAATGGCAGTTATTTGGGGAATTTCCATTTCCCAGTTGTTCATTTCAGTGTCGTATGAATTTTTACAACCATCATATATTACTTTCGTAATTGGGATACAACAAACGTTTGGGGAAAAAGAAAAGAAAGAAACAGCCTCTTTTAAAAGAAGTTCTGCTCACTGCACTATTCAAAAATTGGAATCAGCTTAAATATCCATCAATGAGAGATTTGTTCATAAATTATGATTTTTAAAACTGTACCGTGGAAGTGAAGGTGGTGCATGCTGAGGTGGCTGGACAACCGAGCCTAACTCTGTTAGCTGTGCAGTCTTGGGCAAGCAATAATAGGTAACCCAAGTGAGCCTGGGTTCTCGCCTTTGAAATGCGACCACCAGGAGCATCTCCCTCTCAGTCTTGCTATGGTCTTTGAACGACTATAGGTAGGAAGGTCTGGGAGCAGGGCTGGTTTCCTCCACTCCCTCTCAGCAGGAGTGAAGAACTCTGGGCAGCAGCCTGCAGCTGTGGCGCCCAGCAGAGCCACGGTCAAAGGAGGAAGGGGGCTCCTACACCACCTCCTTCCTTTCATCCTTACTCATCCCCACCCCCACCCCAGCAGCTTGTGTCTATACCTGTAGGAAGTGGGCAACTTGTTATCGGAACGTGATCCCCGGCCCTGTGTAGGCTGTGAAGCTGATCCGAATCTATCACTCAGTCAAAAAGAAAGAGAGAAAGAGCCCTGTCTTCAGAGGACTTTCCAGGTGTGGAGGATGAAAGAGATTTCCTCTCATTTCTTGGGAAACCTCCTCAGATGCGTCACTCCCGTCACTCCTCGGGGACCTTGAGTCACTGGTTTCTAGAGTCCTCCTGGCTACATAACTCAGTGCATCGACTCAAACAGAAGGAAACCCTGTTCCCCATACCGCATCAGTTGGGGATTCACAGACATATGCATGACACATGTGATTCTTATCGAGCTGAACACAGAAGTGCTAAAAGGGCACTTCTATTCCTGCACAGTACCATTGGCTATCCAGGATTGAGGTTTTTTTCCATTCAATTACTGCCTTTTACATGCGACTACCCACTTTAAGAGCTCACCTTACAGCTTCTGAATATGAACGGAAACCATCGACATCTCTTTTCATATATTTTTAATTTCGGACCATTTCCCATTCTATACCTCCTCTATGAGTGAACTCATCCTGTCCCTCTGCAGTCGGTGCTCCTCTTTAGCTATCTGGCTGGCAGTACAAATACAGTTATTTGGGGCACTTTCTGTGTGCCCCGCTTGCCCAGTGCTGGAACGGGGCGGGGGCGGGCATTGACCAGAACAGACACAGCCTCCATGGCACACATCTTGCTCATCGTACTTAGCTTCTAGGCCTCAGTTCCCTCCTTACTAGCCCGTCCCTCATCTCCTGGTGGGACCAAGGCCTGCGGGAGCCCTCTGGACCCGTCTCGCCCCCTGTACAAATGGTCAGCATTCCCAAGCCTTGAAGCCAGAATCTAAATGAATGAATAAAGGAAGCCGGTCCTCCGGCTCCCGCAAGTGGGTTCTGCTCCCGATGTTAGTGAGCTGGGAGCACCACCCTCCCTCGGTGTCCCTGTCAGCGCCTCTCCTGCTGGCATCTGACCCAGCTTTTCTAGGCACCTCCAGGCTGTGAGAACGTGAATTGCCCCCACTTCTGAATGTTCACTCTACCATGTACAGTCAACAAACACCTTGGAGAATACGAGCTCAACAAATTAGATATTAATTGAGCACCTATCGTGTTCTTGGCACTAACATGTGAACACATGGACAGACACTGTCCCTAATGCCATGGGCTTACACCATCTCAGGGACACAGACACAAGACCAGCCCTTGTGTGACTGACAGTGTATGCCCTCAGCACCTCATTTGCCGCACCCCAGTGCCAGCCTCAGACGGACGATAAACAAGAGAATAGGTAAACAGCCAGATTATGCTCAAGGGCAAAAGACATAATTGCCTCCTCAAAAAAATTTTGTTCTGCTGATAAAAGAGTTTGTAGCCTCTCACAGTAGATTTTGTGGAGGTCTCTGCGGTTGGGTGGGAGCAAAGTTAAGAGGGGAAGGTTTGAAGTGTTGGCGGGGAGGTGGGGGCCTACCTCCCCCAACACACCCCTCCCATTCCCCCTTCAGCATCCTGTGGGCCAAAAGCTGGCTGCTTGGCTAGACCTGCTGGCTGGGTAAGACCAGGCCAAGCAAGAGGCCATTACTCCGGTCCCTCCACCATCACCCAACTCCAGGTCTCAGCCAAGCCTGGCAGGCCTGGGGAACAAAGAGCAATGGGAGACTTAGCCAACACAAAAGATGGGACTGGCTGGAGATCATCGAGCCTCTGGGTGGGCAAGGCAGGAGGTAGAGTGTGAGCTGTCCCTTCCATCCCATTGCCTTCCATACAGCCACACTGAGGCTTTGGTTTCGGGAAGGGGAGGAAGGGTGAATTCCACAAGAGAAGGAGGCTTGAGTGGAAGTCCTTTCCTGAGCACCCGCTCAAAGCCTGCCTCCCCAGAGGCTCAGAATCCCATCTCTGACAGCCCATCCTGTGGTATGGGGGTAAGGGTGGGGTTGAAGGAGGTAAGAAGAAACGCGTGCTGGGACTCAGATAAGAACAGTCCTTGCTCTAACGGTTCTTCACATCTTCCTCTGTCAGGACTCTGCCAGCCTACCCAGCACATAGGGAACTTATCTGTGGAAGAAAGAATAATTCTATTGGGATTTTGTCTACGTCATTTCAGAGTGAGTGTGCTCCTGTGTATGGCAGGTGAGATGGGGGCAGGGATGTTTGCCTTGTAAAGTACTCCTGGTTATTATGATGTACTGGGCCTTTCAACCAACAGCTGTCCCCTCGTTCAGCCTGATCAGACCCTACTGATGTTAACTCAAAATCTCCCCACCCTCTGCCCTGCATTTAGCATCCAAACTAAATTAAAACCTTTGAGTGTATCTGCATGTTTAAGAGAGGAAGGTTGATTCACATGTTCTCAATCTCCTACCATGACCTCTACACCAAAATTTCGTCTTCACAGAATGACTTGTGACTCAGTCAAGGTTAAGAATACATTTTCCAGAAAAATCGAAATCTGTCGTTTGCATACAAATGTCACTGGGTGGATGAAAATGTAAAAGAGTGATCCCACTCACGGCTGGAGAGGATGTGGACAAGGGCATTCACGGGGGTTGCTGATGGTATTATGAAGCATTATAGCCTTTTGGAAAACAGTTTGGCAGTATTTAGTAACGCCCAGTATAAATCACATACTCTAACTCAGCACTCCTGGGAATATGTTCCCTATAAAGCAAAAGCATCATTACATTAGAATAAATACACGAAAATGATTATTTCAATTTTATTTGTTAGGGCAAAATAAAAACTGGAAAGTTCATCAATAGGGAGTCACTAAATAAACTGTGATCTATCCACAGCCAAACATATCAAGCAGCCATCAAAAGAATGACTTAAAAGAATGATTTGGTGAGCTTGCTAGGAATCCTTAGGGAGACAGTATTTAAAATATGATCCTATTTTTGTAAAGCAAAGAATCACCTGCAGAAAACCCTATACACATCTATAGCTGAGCATATATGACTGCGTGAACAGGCAAATGCCACTGTAGACACTCGTCTGACTGCAAACATTGGGCACGCGTGTCAAAAAACAAAAGTTCCCCTGGAAAAGGAACTAGTTTCACTTTAGTAATGGGAGATTAAGACAAATGTATTCCTCCTTCTATTTTGATTAATTTGACTGTTAAAATTCAATTTTACAATGTATCAGAAAGAGCCTAAGCATCAATATTTTTATTTATTCTTGTGCTGCCTAATTCCAAATAGGATTTAGGGCAGCTCACCAAGCTTATACACAGAGGGAGCCGTGAATAAGGGCAAACTCACAATGGCATGGAGTGGGGGGCAGAAATGGTGGTGGCATAATGGCACACCACCTATTAGTGTTCAACGTTCATTCCCCACTCACGTCAGTTCATTTGGTACTACGTAAAAACTTGATGTTATTGTGCCCTTCACCTTATTTTATATATCTCCTCATACTTTGTTTTTAGATTTTGATTGTTCAAGGTAATTTATTTTCTCCTCTATATTTACCTCAAATTACAATTCATCATTGCAGATACACTGTGCTACTCTGGGTGGGTTCGTGGTGTGAACACCCAGGTTATTCATAAGTACGATCAGATGAGAGGGCACAATTTTCATTCATTTAAACTTTTTTCACAGAAGTCTAATTTGTTACTATAGTAGCTAAACATATTATTCGTTTCTACATTTAAAAAGGTGGCATTTCAAGCACTGATACAACGAAATTATTGACTTAATGGGGCATGACTCTGTGGATCATCTGTTTTGTTTTCTAAAAGCTTGAGAACAAACAATACCTCTTTCACCTCCCCAAACTCCTCATTTTCAATTTCTTATCAGGGTCCCAGAACTTGGCTGACTTCTCAAAGTGTCAGAATCAGAATCGCTAAGGCTGATCTTCAGTTTCTACTGTGAAGAAACTGAAGGGGGGCTCGGGGAACAAAAGTTTGCCCACAAGCTTCATTACTGGTTCGCCATGTTCTGCATTCTGGAGTTCTGCTTCCTCACCGTGATGTTCTGCTTTTCCCATCCGTAAGTCCTAGCTGAGAGAAAAATTGCACAGATGACGAACAAGACTCACCTATCCTTTTAAAATCAGAAAAGTTTTTTCTCAAAGGCAAGAGCCTCTCCCTCCCAATCAGATTACGGGCTGCTATATAGATACATACTGGTCAATTTACAGTTATTAGTTCCAATGATTAAAATGAAGGGATACAACTGGACTTATTGGCGGGGGCGGGGGGGGAATCACTTCATAGATTGTCTAGACGCCTGACCACTACACTGTACACCTGAAACTGATGTCGGATAATATAGAATGTCAGCTATAATTAAATTTATATAGGTAATCATGGGATGTAAAGTACAACATAGGGAATATACTAGTTAATGGTATTGTAACAGCTATATACGATGTCAGAAGGGTAGTAGACTTGGGGGGGTTATCACTTTGTGAGGGGTGTAAATGTTTAATTATTATTTTGCTTTGTACACCTGAAACTTATATAAAAAATAAATAAATAAACAATGAAAATAATTTTAAAAATAAGTGATACAAGAATAGACCCCATTAGCATATACAGAATACATGATACAAGTGGCATTCACATACATGGGGAAAGAATGGACTATATACATAAAAGGTGGTGAAACTCTTTGGAAAAAATTAAGCTTTAGTCCTTCATGTCTTACACCAAAAGAAACCCCAGGTGCTTTAAATAAATGAATGTTTTAAAAATATATATACTGAAAGAAAGAAACCAGAAAATCAGTAATTTAGAGATTAATAAACACTAATAAAAATTAAATCCAAATACAAGCTTTCATATATATATGTATGAGTTGCTTAAATAAACTTTCATTTTCAAATATATATACATATATATATATATATATGAGTTGTTTAAACAACAAACAAAATAAGCAATGCATTTTAAAAATGCATTTTACCAGATTATACCAGAATATAATATTTCAGATAGATGAGAGTGCTGATAAATGAGCCCATTCATATGCTGGGAGCACAGATTTGTACCACCATTACAAAAGGAAATTTGGTAACGTATAATCAAGAAACTTAAAGTTGTATATATATATTTTTTCTGATCCAGCAATTCCACTTCTACAAACTTATCATGAAAAGGTTATTATGGTTATGCACAAGGATTAACAGCAAAGATATGCACCAGCGATTGTGAGCATGTTGAGAACATGTTAAAAATTACCAGTGAAATAAATGATAATACATCCATACAATGTAACGAGAGCCATTAAAATAATGCTGTGCAAGAATGCTTACTAGTAACTGAAAAAAATATTCACAGTGTAGTTTTAAATTTAAAAATCAGGTTATAAAACATTAGATGTTATATGAACTCAATCTTGGAGGAGAAGTGAATTACGTGTGTGTAAGAAACACGTGTTAGAAAAAAATAGTCAGAAAGAGTATGTG
This sequence comes from Rhinolophus sinicus, assembly GCF_036562045.2. Lineage (NCBI taxonomy): Eukaryota > Metazoa > Chordata > Mammalia > Chiroptera > Rhinolophidae > Rhinolophus > Rhinolophus sinicus. The sequence continues at coordinate 63,337,103 of NC_133755.1, read as the reverse complement.
CCAAAATGTTAGCTCTGTTACAGGGGTTGGGGGTGGTGGCAGACTACAGGTCGTTTTTACCTTCTTGTTTATATATATGTATTTCTTCCATTTGAGTATTACATTTATAGCCAGGCAAAACAATAAAGCAATTTCAATTTTGAAAAATATATACATACGAGGAGAATGTTTCATGACAAGAAAAGTAACTGTTTAAAAAACTAAAATATTATTACAGCAACTAGAGTATAGACCCATTTTTAAGAGAGAAAATCTGGACAGTAAGAGAGCAGAGGTTGCCTAGTTGTATCTTTGGAGGTAGGACTATACGAATATTTTATTTTCCTCTTTGCTTTGCTATATTCTAGATTTTCTCTAAAAACACGCATGATTTTGATAAGAAAATAATGTTTTTAAGGCTGTAACTTTTTAAAACATACTTTAATAGAACTTTACTTTTACATATTGGCTCCAAATATCACAGGCTCACCACTGCCCTGAGAGTTTCATTTCTGTGTGTCCGGGGTCGTTCAAAAGACATCTCACCTTCAGAAGTGAGTTCAGCTACAGCATCTCCTGCAGCTGCACATTTCCTTGGACAGGAAGAAAATAATTACCAAAAAACAAACAATAAAAATAAATTTAAAATCTCCAAAACATAAAGGAGATTATCTACTTTATACATCTATTTAAAAAAGTTATCTGTGGGTCTGACCACACACACGCACACAGAAACACACATTTCTATTTGTTTTCAAAGAACGGTTGCTCACCTCCAATCTCACTATCAGTGTAAGGTGACCAGATGACCCATTTCTTCACATATTGTTTATTGACATTTACCTTCACTTGCCAGTCATCATCTCCATTTGCTTGGTATTGTACTGTTTTACCTTAATTCTCTCAGTTAACCCCTTATGCACATAGGCACTCTTACCATTTTACAAGCAGGACAGTAAGCCTAAGCTCCATCAAGTCACCAGGCTGGAAAGCAAAAGGCAGAGATGGAACTTTACCCAAATACCACCATCCAGTGATACCTGGTGCGATGTCCTGTCCCCCCACAACCCATGGGGACAAGAGCAAGAGCAGTTTAATCTTAGGTCCTGCGCAAGTTTACCTAATCTTGTCACCAACGAAGCCCCACGCTCCTGATCCCTGCATGTCAGCCATCGTGTGGGCTCTTTATCTACTCTAGTCATAACTGAAGCAGCAGCAAATTGTGATGAAAATTCAAACACCTTGGTGACTGATTCAATTTGATCCTTTAGAGTTATAGACCTTTATGTTGGGAAAGGAGCTTGAAAGTCTAATTCAGCTTCCAAGATAATATTTGAACATCATGTATGACAGACCTGTCAAGTGCTTGTCCACCCCACATTTAAACACCTTCTGTGATGTGGAACTCATTCTCTGGGCAACCCACTTCACATTTAACTAGAAAGTGTTTTTCTTAAAGGAAGTCCCTGCAAGTTTCCAAGAACCGCTCAAAAGCAAGTCTTCTCAATGGCTTACACTTGACTGCAGTTTTGAATCACTGCTGCACCAAGATGACCTTTGGGATGCCATAAAATTCAGTGGTGTTTATTTGTGACCATTTCCATGGCCAATTCTCAGTGTGCCAGCTGTCACGCCCCCTTGCCTAGCCCACCCAAGGAAGCCTCCTGCAACGCAAGGCAGCAAGTGCCACTATATTTTATAGGTATAACCTTGAACCTACTCTCCTTTTGATAAAAGAAGTGAGTATTCATTGCCACACTTCACACCCAGCAGTGACACAGTAACATCCATACAGAGACGCTTAGGAAGGTGCGTTGGAGTTCATTCCACGTGACAGAGCTCAGGCAATGCAACCAGTTCCAGCAGTCTGTTGGTGCTCCCCTGGCCCAGACTAACTGCAGCTTTCAACACTATCATTATGAATTGATCAGTGGTTCCTGTTTCCTCTTCATTTACAAACCCATGTCACAGATTCTCAGAATATTCCTTTGTTTGCAAGTAATTCACCTCTTAGAGTCGCTCTTTGTTTTGTTTATTGGGGAAAGCACATTGGCTTTATAACTCCGTCACTCTGCCACACCACTGGGAGGTGTCCCCGGCTAAACAGGGGGCAGGTGTGACCGCCTCTTCACTCCAGTGGCCCAGATGGACCCCTCTGACGACAAGGGAAGAGCTAAGAAGACAACACAGGCCCTGGTGTGGCTTGCGCAGCGCTCCCCCACAAGACCACATTTCCTTCCAGGTTTTCAAGGGCACATCAAAATAATATAAATGAGACTTTCTAAAAACCACCTAAAAACACAGGTGCCTCGGCCTGCTTGGTCTACAAAGTTATCAAAGCCATCTTGGATCTTTTCCTCCAAGAGCTCCAGCAGTCGATGTCCACATATTCAGGTACGTGTTCCCGTTCATAACTGAATGTGCCTTGTGTCCCTTTCCTGAGGACAGTGTCTGCAGCTGTTCTCCATGGTGTGTCTTTGAGGGTGGCTGACAGACACGTGCTGAGTCATGCAGCGTGGTACAGTCAGGTAACGGCAATAAAGGGCAAGGGTGGATGGGCAGGAGGTGAGCAGTATGAGAAGAAAGTGGCCCTCTCTGAGAAGCTCCCACGCCTCTGGTTATGGTCTGCTGACCATTCAGACTTGGAGGTGGCAGCCAAGAACCTTCACAGCGCTTTTCTTCTCCTTTGTTGCTTCTGCATATGTTTTCTGTTGGTTTCTTCCTGGAGGTGTCTGGCTAATAGGCTTCAGCCAATAGGAGGCTGAACTGGCTGGAGCCCAGACTCCCAGGGCTGGGCTCTTTCCCAGAGCCTCAGCTAGCTCAGGGCTTTTCCCACCTGGGACATGCTGGGTAGCGCCTGCCAGAGCAGCCATTCTCTGATTCCAGAGTGATCGCAGCCAACAAAAGCCAGCCACAAACCTCTGCCTGCATGCTTGGGGTTTGCTGCAACAGTTACAGACTCGGGGGCTGCATTTCAAACAGAGTCAGATGAAAATGTGTAAGAATCTCTGTACCCTGGACTTTCCCAAGAACGTTAAAGGGAATGGCCCAAGGAAGGGTTGGGGGGGACACTTGAGGCAGGTGATTGCTCCCCACAAGCAGGGGGTGTCAGGCAGAGCTGCTGCCACCCTGGATCCCGCCTGCACACCTGCCGCTTTTATGTGGGGATGTTATGTAGGGCAGCCCCTCCCCCCTCCAGCAGTACCCCTGGCCCCTACCCATCTGCTTGGATGAAGCTCCCTTACAGACGCAGATGCAGAGTCACTGGGTTTGCCCCTCGTCTTCTAAGCTGCCCAAGGCACTGAGGGGGTCAAAACACACAGGGCCCACAGAAACTGCTCAGACCCTTGAAACCCTGATCTGAAGATCAGTCTTCAGGAAATGCTACTCTCAGTATTATTAGCATTATTTAATAGCATTGTTTATGTATTTTAGAAATATCAAAAACAACCTAAATGAATAATATAAGAGGGAATTTTAATAAGTGTGGTCTATTTACTTGTAGACAGTTATCCAAAGTTCAGCAACTGTGGTCATAAAGATTTTGTAAGAGAATCAGACTATTTATGCAAATAGCTAAAGGAAAAATAGGACATGACACTGCATTTATAGTAAGTTAGGTCAGGGCGAGGCTTTAGGAAAGAAGCACAAGAAAGCACACTTGAGTGTGCTCTGGAGAGACTAGAATCTTTTTTCCTCTCCAGTGGTGGGCCCTGCTCTCCCTTCCTCTCCCCTCCTCCTCCCCAGGCCAGTGGAGCCAAGAAAAGACCCCTCCCTCAGGACCTTGGGAGGCAATGGTTGGGGGAATGGGGTCAGACTTTGTTCTCCTTTCATTTGCTCATTCATCCAATCACATATTCACTCTTTACTCACTTACTTGCTCCTCCACCTTGGGCAGCTAGCTTCTTGTCCCTAAGCCTCAGTTTCCACTCCTACAAATTGGAGATAATAATCACCTCCCTGCTGAACCCCAGACATTATACACACAGCCGCCCAGCGGTGCACAAAGACGCAGAACAAAGCGGGGTCCCAGGCTTTGTTCTGAACAGGCAAGGACCATGCCTGTTCAGCCATCTCTAGCTGTGGGAGAAACTGCATGGACGTGTGTCTCAGCCTCTGTGTCTGAGGAACCAGGCTGCTGAGTACCTGGCCCAGGAGGTCATGTGGGTACAGAGCGTGGTGGCCTCAGTATCCAGCATAAAGTCCTAGCATTGTTTCCTCATCTTGGCTGTGCACTCAGCCCAGCCCAGGGCCCTCTTTCCCTCCCCTCAGGCTTGCCATCTCCCCTGGGACCTCTACACGCACTCCCACACTCACTGACACACATGCACACACAGCATGAAGGCCCTGCTTCCTCAAGCTCTGTGCCCACCTCCCTCTGCCTGGACCCCCCAGGGCTCCTCCTCACCCTCCTCAGGGACCACTTCCCAATTCATCCTACAAACACTCAGATTTTCTAGAAGGCCCCAGGGGTTGTCTGGCACCACAATTATGCACTTATCCCGCTCTGTCCTTTCTTCTCTGTGTCTGTCCGTGTTACCTCTGTCTCACTACTCTGTCAGCCACGGAGACCACATGTGCTTCTTGAGCGTTAAGCCTCTGCCTAGCACAGTAAATGTTACGTTAATGAGCAAATAGACGTTACGTTTAAAATGAAAACAAATCCTATCCTCAGAGAGCTTTAAAAATGGTTGTGGAAAAGAGACAAATGCATGATTCTACTTACAAGAGGTACCGAAACTAGCCAAATTCCTGGAGACAGAAAGCAGAATGGTGGTTGGGAGAGGGTAGGAGAAGAGGAAATGGAGTGTTAGTTGGTGTTTAATGGGTACAGAGTTCCAGTTTGGGAAGATGAAAAAGTCCTGGAGATGGATGGTGGTGATGCTTGCAACAGCAATGTGAATGAACTTAATGCCATTGAGCTGTACTTTTAAAAATGGTTAAAATGGTAAATTTTACGTTATATGTATTTTACCACAATTTTTAGAAGATTCTTAATAGTTGTGGAGGAAGATATAAACGTACTAAACTGGAGAATTGTAAGACAACATATGAATAATTGGCATAGACAATATGGGGCGAAAAGTGACACACACACTGCTTGATTTGGCCCCAAGAGGAAAAAGTCCAGTTCTGAATGCTGTCTCTGCGGTGGAGTGCAGCTTTGCACTGACCATCTCTCCCCCACAAAAGGAAAGTGAGTTACTTTTAAGTCTTCCATTTGTAAAAGCGATATAATTGCAGTAAAAAAGATTGAAGAAATTTAAAAACTAGAAAAAAAGAGTGAAGGAAAAGCATCTTGATGTATTTTCTTCTAACGTTTTTAAAACTCTTTTTTACATGTTATAATCATTCTGAATGTATGTTTTTATGAACATACCATCAGCATTTTTCTTGTCCCCGCATAGTTTTCATAATTAAAACACTTCATAATTTTAACGCTTAAAGTTGTATTGAATCGATTATCACAGTTTACTTAAATAATCCTTTATTTCTTTCTGAACATTACAATTGCTTCCAACATTTAAAATCTCTATTCATACCATCTTGTGCCAAGTCTAAGATTATATCTACTGGAGAAATTTTTCAGATTAGAATTACTGAGCATACAGGTATAAACAATTTTATAGCTTTTAATACTTGGTATCAAATTGCGTTCCAGGCCACCAGCATGTGCCCAGTCTTACCCCACTTTTACCCACAATAGGTATCACTTTTTCCCCCCTGCTGGGTTATAGGTGGGAAATACTTTATAAGCATTGGTATGATTTTGTACTAGAAGATAGCCACATTTTTAAAAAAAGACATATGTTTTTTAGAGCCATGTTACGTTCACAGCAAAATTGAGGGGAAGGTACAGAGAGTTCCCGTATACCCCACACTTGCATAGCCTCCTCGTCATCAGCATGTCCCACCAGAGTAACGCATTTGTTACACTACGTGAACCTACATTGATATGTCACTGTCACTCAAAGTGCATAGTTTACGTGAGGATTCACTCTTGGTGTTGTACATGCTATGGTTTGGGACAAATGCATAATGACATGTATCCATCATTATAATATTATACAGAGCAGTTTCACTGCCCTAAAAATCCTCTGTGCTCCACATGTTCATCTCTCTCTCTCTCCCCCTTAAGCCCTGGAAACCATTGATCTTTTTACTGTGTGCATAGTTTTGTCTTTTTCGGAATGTCATGTACTTGTAAACTTATAGTCTGCCGTCTTTTCAAATTGGCTTTGATCACATAGTAATATGCGTTTGAGGTTCTCTCATGTCTTTCCATGGCTTGATAACTCATTTTTTTAAACACTGAATAATATTCCATTGCCTGGATATTCCACAGTTTATTTACACATTTACCTACTGAGAGACATTTGAGTTGCTACCAATTTGGCAATTATGAATAAAGCTGCTATAAACATCTGTATGCAGGTTTTTATGTGGACATACGTTTTCAACACCTTTGGGTAAATACCAAGGAGCATTTGATCACTGGATCATATGGCAAGAGTATGTTTAGTTTTGTAAAAAACCAGCAAACTGCCTTCCAAAGCGGCTGCACCATTTACATCCCCACCAGCCACGTAAGAGTTCCTGCAGCCCCACATCTTTCTCAGTATTTGCGATCGCCAGTGTTTTGGATTTTGACCATTCCAATTAGTATAGAGTTGTATCTCATTGTTTTAATTTGCATTTCTCTAATGACATATGATGTGGAGCATCTTTTCTTATGTTTATTTGCCATCTGTATATCTTCTTTGGTAAGGTGTCTGTAAGATTTTTGGCCCATTTTTTAATTGGGTTGTTTGTTTTCTTACTGTTGAGTTTTAAGAGTTCTTTATGTGTTTTGGATAACAGCCCTTTATCAGATGTGTCTTTTGCAAATATTTTCTTCAAGTTTGTGGCTTGTCCTATCACTCTTCTGACATTGATTTAGCAGAGCAGAGGCCTTTACTTTTAATGAAGTCCAGATTATCAATATTATCTTTCATGGATCATTTCTTAGAAGGATGCAGCATTTTTAAACTCTATGTCTCCCAGGGCATCATCTTTCTTTGTAGTGCACAGACCTGCCTACTATGTTTATAGAGATAAAGCATACAGCTTATGCTATAAACATGACAGGAACTCAAATCTGCTTTGTCTCCACCATGTGCCTGGGGGCATATCAGGGAAGGCTTAATTGGAAGCCCTCATCTAAGTACAGAGTTGCATGGAGCTGCTCAGGGAGACAGAAAGATGGACTACACTGAAGCTCCTCACCCAGGCTGCACACAGATGGACAACCCAGAACCTGAAATCAGTGCCCAAGGTGGCCACATAAGAGAGGTGTGGGGCCACAAAAGGCAAAAGAATAAAGGAGGCAGGAGAGGAGGGAGCTAAGGAACTAAGCAGTGGGAAGGGGAAGGTGCAGAAAACAGGGGGCATGAATAGGCACAGACTCAGCAAGAGGACTCTCCCTTTGGAGAGGGTTGGTTGCTGTGGGGGCTTTCCCTCGCTGTGGCAGGGACTTGCTAAAAGTGAAACTGATTTTTTCAAGGGCTTTGAAGGGGTTTGCCTCGGGAGGGAAGATGTTCCACTTGGGGGTCCACACTAACTTAAAAACAATCTCTCCACCTACTTTCGGGCCCTGCTGCAGTGGGCCCCAACTCGCCCTGAGTCCCAGCCTGGGCCAGAGCACGAAGGAGCCCTGCTGCATCTTAACTTGAGTGTGCCTGACAGGCCTGGAGACCCCTCTGCTTCCTCGCCACAAGACAGAGGAGTAATAAATCTTCCATCTGCCAAGTGCTTCCCACGTACCAGTACCACGCTGGGAGCTCTGTGTTTCTTTTTTTGTTTATTCTACTTTCTTAACATCCTAATAAGGCAGATAGTAGTGATCCCTTTAACAGATGAGGCAGCTGAGGCTCAGAGAGGCTCTGTAGTATCATGGAAATCACACACCATTTAATAAATTGGAGAGCTAGGATTCGATCCCAGGTAGCCTGACTCCAATGCCTTACCTACTCTCACACACATGCCAGAAATAGCCCAGCTGTTCCTTGAGACTTTGAGGAGCAACAAGGCTATGAGTTTAGAGAAAAACGTAGGAGAAGACCTGTGTAACCTGATAAAAAGTCTAGGTTATTGGATTAGTTGAGGAAAAAAACAAATAAGAAAGTTGGTCCTTTCAAACCAAGGAAACCCAGCTACACAGAGTGGTTCAGGAGAAGAGGTGAGGCTGGTGGGGAGGTGGGTGGGAGTAAGTGGGACAGACAGGATAGCTCAGTAATTAGGGCAGAGGCTGGCATCTGGCAGACCTGGGCATCTGTGGCTCTGGGCAAGTGGTCCTGCCAATTTTTTCTCCAGCTTTATTGAGATATAATTGACATGTAAGATTGTATTACTTTAAGGTACACAACATAATAATTTGATATATGTGTATATTGCTAAATGATTACCACAATAAAACTAGTTAACATCCATCACCACACATAGTTACAATTTTCTTTCTTATGATGAGAACTTTTAAGATCTACTCGCTTAGCAACTTTCAAACATGCAATATTGTATTGTTAACTATAATCACTATACATACATTACATCCCCTTGGCATTCATTTTATAACTAGAAGTTTGTACATTTTAACCCCCTTCACCTATTTTCCTCATCCCCAACCCTCACCTCTGGCAACCCCAAATCTGTTCCCTGCTTCTATGCGTTCAGTTTTTTTTACATTCCACAAATAAGTGAGATCATGCAGTATTTGTCTTTCTCTATTTGACTTATTTCACTTAGCATAATGCCCTCGAGGTCTACCTATATTGTTGCAAATGTCAGGATATCCTAAGTGGAATTGATGAATCATATGATAGTTCCACTTTTAATTTTTTGAGGAACCATCATACTGTTTTGCATAGTAGTTGTACCCATTTACACCCCCACCACAAAGGTTCCCTTTTCTCCACATCCTCATCAGCATTTATCTCTCGTCTTTTTGATAACAGCCATTCTAACACTGCTGAAGTGATATCTCGTTGGGGTTTTGATTTGCATTTTTCTCATGATTTGTGATGTTGAACACCTTTTCACATATGTGTTGGTCATTTGTATATCTTCTTTGGGAAAATGTCTATTCAGTTCTCTGCCCATTTTTTAATAGGACTGTTTGGGTTTTCCTATTGAGTTGTATGAGTTTTTTACATATTTTTTTGATACTAATCTCTTGTCCGATACATGATTTGCTTGACTATTTTTGAACAGCCTAAATCTTACCCTCAATCAAGGCCAGCAAAAGGATGTTTCATTAACCTTATAAATTCAAATACTGTTGACCCTTGAACAAGGAAGGGAATAGGGACATCAACTTCCCATAGAGTTGAAAATCCAAGTATAACTAGACTTTATCATGCCAGGTACACAGAGGTACTCATTACATGTAATTATGTATTAACCTTCTAAAGAGGACAGTTTTAAAATTTTTGTTTTAAATTATGAAATATGTCAAATATAAAGAAAGTACTGGAAGTTATATAATAGATGTCCAGGCATGCCCTGTCAGATTTACAAATTTTAACATTTTGTCAAAATTTTTTCAGTTATTTATTTTTATTTCATAAAAAATAAAATGTTAGTACTTATTTCACCCCCATTCCGTGTTCCACTACTACTCCCCACCAAGGTAATTCCTATGTTAAAGTTTGTGGATTATACATATTCAGACTTTTATACTTTTATACTTGTAAAACTTTTATTAAATAAGTATGTACGAGGTATGACATTTAAGTTCGCGAACTCATCTTAGAAAAAGTGCTACATACTTCATGCTAAATATTACTACAGTCACCTTCGAAGTACTCCACTTAGGAACCTATGCACCAACGCCAGCACCTAGTCCACCTTTCAAAGCAATTTTGGAACTCTTTTTTTGAAATGGCCATCAGAGCTCGTATTACCCTTGATGTCCTGAATGTAATCAAAATGTCTTCCTTTCACTATTTCCTTTATCTTCGGGTAAAGAAAAAAGTCATTGGGGGCCAGATCAGGTGAGTAGGGAAGGTGTTCCAATACAGTTATTTCTTTACTGGCTGAAAACTCCCTCACACATAGTGCTGAGTGAGCTGGTGCATTGCCATGATGCAAGAGCTCCTTCAAGACCATGTTTGCACACGTCTTTCTCATGCCAAGATTTTCAGTTAAGATTTTCCTAACTGTTTCTCTACTGATGTTTACTTGGTCTGTTGTGCTTCTCAAAGTCAGTTGGTGATTTTGACGCACAATTCAACAAATTTTGGCAATGTTTTCATTATTTCTGTTCATTACTGACCACCCTGATCTTTCTTCATCAGTGACACGTTCTCTCCCCTCAGAAAAATGTTTAATCCATTTGTACACTGCCGTTTTCTTCATGGCATTATTCACATCAGCTTGGACTAACATGTCCCTGAATTCACTTCCACTCTTGCCAAGTTTAATAGGAAATTTAATGTTTATTCATTGCTCTAATTCAAGCTCAGACAGTCTCCCGGTGGCACACAAAAACATGTGATAACAGTAATGAATGCCACTTAGCAACACACTGCAACACGTCGATATGAACACAGCAGTGAGACACTGATATACTAAGGCTATGAAACCTTACCGAGCTGTTTGTACAGTGCTGCCAATGTAAGCGTACAGTGGTAAGTTCACGAACCTAATTGTCAGATCTCATATTATAAACAATGATATAATAATAAATAATATACAGCATAATTTTGTATGTTATTTTATTTTTCATAAATGATGTCAGATTGCATGTATACTTAAGAAATTTGCTGGCTACAAGTCAAGATGGTGGAATAGGTCAATGCTATGCTAGCCTCCACCCATGACTACATTAAATTACAACTAAACTACAGAACAACCATCATTGAGAATCACCTGAAATCTAGCCAAACATAAGTCCTATAACTAAGGATATACAAAATAAGCCATGCCAAGATTAGTAAAAGAGAAGGCGACACAGAACAGGCTGGTCACACCCACGTGTGGTGGTAAAAAATCGGGATGGATATCTCGGCTGCAGAGATCCCCCCTTAGGAGCAAAGGGTCCCAGCCCCACACGAGGATCCCAAGCCCAGGGTTCCAGTCCCAGGAAGAGAAGTCTCCATAACTTATGGCCGTGAAAACAGCAGAGATTGTGGCAGAGTGAGACAGAGAGCTGGTGTAGTCCCAGGTATTCCTTTTAAAGGGCCTGCATGAATTTACTAACTGACAGATTTCACTTGTTCTGAGCTCCAGCACTGGGGCAGCAGCTCAAACAAAAGGCACCAGGGACTTGTGGAGAGGAACTGTATTGTCTGGCTTCAGGACAAGGGCTGGAGGGGCAGCTTTCTCCCAGATAGAAGTGCCAGCAGAAGCCATTTTTCCTTTGTTGAGCCCTGCCCCACCCAGCCAGCATGCACAGTGAGTACCATATCTGAGTCTCCATCAACTTAAATAATACCATTCACCCCACCTTGGTGATTCCCTGAGATCCTGCCCCGCCAACTTGTGGGCTCACCCAAGCCACTTCCGGTGGCTTTTCCATATAAATGGCCTGTCTTGGCTCATGCTAAAGACTTTCCTAAAATCTCCCTAAGGTTCACAAACCCCAAGCAAGCAGCATCTGGCCTTGGTGTGCCCTCTACCTCTTCCTAAGCAACCCCAAGCCCTGCACTAGTGGCAGCCAGCCTCAGTTTACAGCTTAGCCTCTCCAAGGCACCCCTAAGCCCAGCACAAGTGCCAAACAGGCCACACCAAGACACATCATAATTAAAATGCCAAAGGTTAAAGACAAAGACAGAATATTAAAAGCAGCAGGAGAAAAGCAGTTAATTACTTACAAGGGAGCTCCCATAAAATTGTCAGCTGATTTGTCAACAGAAACTTTGCAGGCCAAAAGGGATGGATGGACACAAAATATTCAAAGTGATGAAAAGCAAGGACCTACAACTAGGATTACCCTTCCCAGCAAAACTATCATTTAGAATCAAAGGACAGATAAAGAGCTTTCCAAAGTTGAAGAAACTAAAGTTCATCACCACCAAACCAGTATTACAAGGAATGTTAGGACTTCTTTAAATAGAAAAAAAGATCAGACATATGAACAATAAAATGACAGCAGCTACATATCTATCAACAATTGTTTTAAATGTAAATGGATTAAATGCTCCAGTTGAAAGATAGGGTGGGTAGATGGATAAGAAAACATGACCCTCACATATGCTGCCTACAAGAGTTTCACTTCAGATCGACACACAGACTGAAAGTAAAGGGGTGGAAAAAGGTATTTCATGAAAATGGAAACAAAACAAAACAAAACAAAAGCTGAAGTAACAGTACTTATACCAGATAAAATAGACTTTAAAACAAAGGTTATGTCTAGAGACAAAAAAGGACCCAGTAATTCCAAGTCTGGGTACTTATCCAGACAAACCCAAAACACTAATTCAAAAAGACATTTGCTCATTGCAGCATTACTTACAATAGCCAAGATTTGGAAGCAACCTAAATGTTTATCAATAGACAAATAGATACAAAAGAAGTAGTACATATATACAATGGAATATTACTCAGCCATGAAAAAATGAAATCTTGCCATCTGCAACGACATGGATGAACCTAGAAGGTATTATGCTAAGTGAAATAAGTCAGCAGAGAAAGATAAATACCATATGATTTCACTTATATGTGGAATCTAAAAAAACAAAATAAATGAACAAACAAATCAGAAAGAAACTCATAGATACAGAGAACAAACTGATGGATGCCAGATGGGAGGGGGGTTAGAAGTACAAATTGGTAGTTACAAAATAGTAACAAAAATGGGGGTGTAAAGAGTAGCATAAGGAATATAGTCAATAATATTATAATAATTATGTATGGAGTCAGATGGGTACTAAATTTATCAGGGTGATCCCTTTGCAAGTTATATAAGTGTCTAATCACTATGCTGTACACCTGAAACTAATATAACATTGTATGTCAACTGTCATTAAAAAATAACAAATTTTTAAAAAAAGAAATTTGCTTATTTCATTGAACATCACACTTTCGAAATTTATCTGTTGATAACTATGGATTTAGCTCATTCATTGTGTTATTTAATTTATCACCATTTATCTATCCATCCTTCTATTATTCGATATTTAGGTTTTTTCCAATATTTATTATTACAAATTTCCAGTTTCTGATCTTTGTACCTCCGTGAACATTCTTATGTGTCAAAGTTTCTCTGAGTAATGAACCTGAAAGTAGGAATTCTGGTGTTGGGGGGGGGTTGGAGAAACGGTGAGCATCTTCATTTTTACTAGATATTGCCAAGTTGTCTCTAAAGTGGTTGTAACAATTTAAAATCACATTAACATTACGTACAAGTTCTTTGGCCATTTCTCACTCAAGCTTGATATTATTAGTCTTATTGATTTTTGCTAATCTGGGTATGAAGTAATAGCAATGTTTTAATTTGCATTTCCCTTACCCAAATAAGGCTTAGTGTCTTTTTATATGGATATTGGCTGTTTTGTATAGTTTGCTCATTTTTACTTGAGTTATTTGTCTTTATCTCTTTATCTTATTAATTTGTAATGGTCTTATATATTATGGATAATGACATTTTGTTGTTTCTATGCATTGTAAATATCATTTCCTAATCTGAGACTTGGTCTTCAATTTTGTACTTACTGGTTTTTGTCCCACAGTCTTTTTCTTTTCTTTTTTTTTTTTTTTAACTAGATTACCATATATTACAAAGGATATTAAGGGGTGCAAATAAACAGCCAAAGAGAGAGATACATAGGGTGAGGTTTGAAACAGAGGGCCTTCTGTCTTTATGGAGTTTGGGGCCAGACATGATGGCACATGGAACCGTTCTGGTTCTCCAATGTGGAAGCTCCTCAAGCCTTCTTCTTTTGGGTTTCTTTGAAGCTTCATTGCATAGACACAAATTGAGCCATCCGGGAGCTCAGTGGCAGCTCAGCTCAAGGTGCCGTGTTCAATCTTAGTTGCAGGGGGCGAGGCCCACTGTCCCTTGCGGGACTCGAGGAATTGAACTGGCAACCTTGTGGTTGAGAGCCCACTGGCCTATGTGGGAATCGAACCGGCAGCCTTCGGAGTTAGGAGCATGGAGCTCTAACCGCCTGAGCCACTGGGCCAGCCCTCTATGCATTGTGTTTTTAAAAAATAGACTAATAGTTGTTGTTTTAAAAAATACATTAGTCTCTTAAATCAAGTAGAAAAAAAAAAGTGGAGCTTTAAACCAAAGTTACCATAGTACTAGCTTTTATAATCATCCATGTATTGACTTAAACCAGAGATCTTTCTTTCTTCATAATGCTGTAAGTTGTTGTCCAGTGTTTTATCATTTCAACCTGAAGGACTCCCTTCATACAGGGCAGATCTAATGGTAAAGAACTCTCTCAGCTTTGGTTTATCTGGGAATGTCTTAATATCTCCCTCATTTTTGAAGGACAGTTTTGTCAGATATAGAACTCTTGGTTGACAGCTTTTTTCCTTCGATACGTTGAATACATCAACACACTGCCCACTAGTCTCCAAGGTTTCTGATGAAAAATATGCTCATGATCTTATTGGTGAAAATATGATAAAAGCTATCTTCCTCTCAGCATTATAGATGTTGATAATACAAATGTACCTTAGAGAAATACGCTTGTGGTCTTATTGGTGAAAATATGATGAAAGTTATCTTCCTCTCAGCCTTATAGATGTTGATTATACAGATGTATCTTATCCTATCTTATGCAGCAGAGCATTTTCCTGTAGAATCCTGATGTCAGTTAAGTTGTAGCATCAATTTGAAAACAATCAGTGTTTAAGGAAATGAAATTAATATTCTAAGTGTAGACACTATGAGGTCTTTTATTAAAAGACAAAAATTTTTTACAGATTTTCAAATTATAAATGAAAAGGCCACTGAAGCATCCTACAGATTTTAATTTCTAATAAAGTAAATCTCAATCTTTAATATCTCACATAAACAAAAAACTCTTTAGGGTCTTCTTTATTATTCTTTGTTCTTTTTTCTCATCTTTATTTTTTTTTCCCCTTTCTTCTGCATCCCCCCCCCCCACTCTGGTTCAAGCCATTGTTTCTCAGTCTAGTTGTGTAGGACACAGCTCTCTGGCCCATGCTGGTATTATAAGCTTTGCACTCCCCCGGGCTGAGGCAGTCAGTGGCCAGTCGTCTGTTGGCCGCTCACAGCAGCTCACGGCAGCTCACAGCAGCTCTCACGGGATGCCGGCCACTCACAATGGCTGCCGGCCACTCACGGCAGCCCACATTGGCTGCAGGTCACTCATGCGGGCCACCAGCCACTCTTGGCAGCACACAGTAGCCGACGGCAGCACTGAGCAGCCTGCAGCAGCCCACAGCAGCCCTCAGCAGCCCACACCAACCTCCGGCTGCTCATGGCAGCCCAGCTCCAGGGAGAACCGTTGATCACAATCTTAGCTGTAGAGGGCGCAGCTCACTGAACCATGTGGGAATCGAACTGGCAACCTCAGAGTTAGGAGTACAGGGCTCCAACCACCAGAGCCACCGGGCTGGCCCATCATCTTTCTTTATTTATTCTTTTTGTCTTTTTTCTCACATTTTAAATTTTCTTTTTCTCCATTTTTCTTTTCTCATTTTTTTCTTTTTTCTTTATTTTGTTTTTTTTTCATTTATTCTTTAAATTTTTTTAGTATTGTTAGCATTGTTAGTACAGTTAGTATTGTTAGTTTTGTTGGTATAGTGTATTTAGCATAGTTAGTATAGTTTGTATTATTTATTAGCATAATTAGTAATGATAGCATTGTTAGTATTGGTTTGCACAGGATAGTTGGTATTCTTTGTTAGCAGAGTTAATAAGCATAGTTAGCATTGTTAGTGTTGTCAGTTAGTGTGATTAGCAGGGCACCATGTAACATGACCTTGTAGCCATGTCTGCTTATGAGAAGCCACAGGAGATATACAGATAGCCATTACACATATGAAAATATGTTCAACCTCACTAATTATCAGGGAAATGCAAATCAGAACCATAATGAGATATCACCTCACACCTGTTAGAATGGCTATTATCAAAAAGACAAGAAATAACAAGTGTTGGCCTGGATGAGAAGCCACAGGAGATATACAGATAGCCATTACACATATGAAAATATGTTCAACCTCACTAATTATCAGGGAAATGCAAATCAGAACCATAATGAGATATCACCTCACACCTGTTAGAATGGCTATTATCAAAAAGACAAGAAATAACAAGTGTTGGCCTGGATGTGGAGAAAAGGGAACCCTCATACACTGTTGTTGGGCATGTAAGCTGGTGTAATCACTATGGAAAACTGTATGGAGTTCCTCAAAAAATTAAGAATAGAGCTCCCATACGATCCAGCAATTCCACTTCTGGATATTTATTTGAAGAAACCCAAAACACTAATTCAAAAAGACGTATGCACCCTATGTTCACTGCAGTGTTATTGACAATTGTCAAGACCTGGAAGCAACCTAAGTGTCCATTAATAGGTGACTAGATAAAGAAGAAGTGGTACATATATACTCGTACAATGGAATACTACTCAGTCTTCTTCTGTCCTGCTGCTGGAAAGGTGACCTCTAAGGCTGGAACTTCATCCTGGCCCCTGTGGATGAGGGCAACACCTAGCTCCCAGAGGAGATGCCATGCCACACCACACAGGACCACATGGTGCTACCAGCATTGGTCAAGAGGCAGAGGGAGCAGAGAGAACTGTAAGCAGGAACCTGTACTGTGGTTTCCAGTGCCCATGTACTGAGGTGTTACAGCATGCCAGCCAGTGCTAGACACCAGGGCACGTCTGTGGGTGAAGCAGGCAGAGGTCTCCACTCACATGCAGCTGACATCCAGTCCCGATGTGGCTTCTCCTTTATATCCTTAGTTATGAGTTCTGTTCAGCTAGTCTTCAGGTGGTTCTCAAGAATGGTTGTTCTATAATTTAGTTGTGATTTTCATGTGGTCATGGGAGGATACAAGCATAGCGTTTTCCCTACTCTACTATCTTGATTGGAAGTCTCCCCCCCATTCTTTTTTTTTAATTTAATATGGTAACATATTATCAGACCTTTATGGTTTGTATTTTTATGTCTTGATCAAAAAATTCTGCCCTTATACTATGTCATTAAATTTTTTTCATAAAATTTTAAAGCTTTGCTTTTCACATTCAGTCTCTATTCTCCTTAGAATACACCTTTGTAAATGGTTTGAGCTAGAAGTCAAGTTTTACATTTAACCCGCATGAAAAGCTAATGGTTACTGTACCACAGACCAAATCCTTTACCCACTGATGTGGACAGCTACCTCCGACATTTTCATATATATCTTCTGGGTCCTCTGCTCTCTTCGATTGGTCTATTATTGTTCAAATTACTACAGTTTATAAATCATGATATTTGGAAAAGTAGGTGCCCCCTTACCCTTCAGCAAAATTATCTTAGGTATCTTTGGTCCTTTACTTCCATATAAGTTTTATAAGCAGCTTGTCAAGAATATATTGTTGACATTTAGAGTACAATGAATCTGTATGTTACCTGGGGAAACTAAAATCTGGAAGCTGAGTCTTCATGTCCAATAAAATGTACCTCTGAGAGGAAGTTCCCATTGGAACTAACTCAATGACATTTGGGACAGACTGGCTTGTCTTCCAACCCGAGATGACAATATCAACCCACCTCACGACTCTGTTGGGAGAAATTTTAAATGCATGATGATATGGTCTGCAGCTATTGACCCTTCCATCCTTGATTCCAAACATCAGGGAACTAATTTGCAGGTCACAAATTACGAAATTCACCTTGATTAACTCAGCAATAAAATCCAGAGTGATGCCCAAGAAGGAGGGTAAAACCCTCACCTCACTCCCCTAAGTGAGATTAACCCGCTTACTTTGAGGGCATACTGACAATAAATGATTCTGTGTGTGCGATTTCCTTTTTCTGGGGAGAATTCAGAAAAAGAAACAGAAACAGGGTTTTCTGGCTTCAAGGTCCTGAATCAAATGAGCTGGATCCCATTGTAATCCTAGGCCTATTGAGTGCTATAATCCTGGCTCTTTCTATGTGTAAGTTGACACAACATCTGACTGGTCAACTGAGTCACAGAGAAAATCATCTGTCATTCCTCAGCAAGTAACCAACAGATTGTTGCCGACTTGGTGTATATATTGAAGCCCTCTTGTCTTTCACAGTGCCTCAAGGAGAAGATATTTCAATAATTCCTATCTTTTGATGCCTGCCTGGAAATTATAGCCATGCTGTGACCTCACCAAAGCTGCTTGGCCACTAAGTCCCTGAGAAACAGGGGCGAGAAGCACAGGTCCACGAGTGGATCTTTCATGCTTTGACCAAATTCCCTTTCTCTCCCATCAGGGGTCCTCCAGCACCCCACCCCCAGAGCATTGCCTGCCATCACCACCCCAAATCCTAGGAGGCTCTCACTCTGCCCTGGTGATCCGTGCCCCCATCTTTGTGAGCTAGAGTATCCACCTTGAATAAATTTGCCCAAAGTTTTAGAAAACGGGGAAATGGATGGTGTGGGAATTGGCAAGCGTTTGGGAACATCTTTGCTGCCTGCATCTCTGGCATTTAATCCCCACAAGTATGGTGCACTGATTTCAGATAAGCAGTGTAAACACTGAGGTTAGAAAGCTTACTTGGGAGCCGGCAAGGTGGCTCGGGTAGTTGGAGCACCGTGCTCCTGACGCTGAGGTTGGCAGCCAGCGTGAGTGGGGGGGAAAAAAAAGAAAAGAAAAGCTTACTAATGTCAGGTGAACTTCTCCTTTTGATGAAAAGTACTTTTAAGTTCCTTTCATTTTTTTTTTTTTTTTAAGATTTTATTGGGGAAGGGGAAGGCGAACAAGACTTTATTGGGGAACAGTGTATACTTCCAGGACTTTTTTCCAAGTCAAGTTGTTGTCCTTTCAGTCTTAGTTGTGGAGGGTGCAGCTCAGCTCCAGGTCCAGTTGCCGTTGCTAGTTGCAGGGGGTGCAGCCCACCATCCCTTGCGGGACTCGAGGAATTGAACCAGCAACCTTGTGGTTGAGAGCCCACTGGCCCATGTTAGAAGCACGGAGCTCCAACCACCTGAGCCAGCCCCAAGTTCCTTTCATTTTTTAAAAAATCTTAATAAAAATCTGAATACAATTTTGTTGGGGAAATAATGTAACTAATAATTCTTTGCTTTCCCAAACCAGAGCTTTTTCTGTGCATTTACACACACACACACACACACACACACACACACACACAATTTTTACGTAAAAGAATCATAATGTATATATTGTTCTCACCTTATGTTTCCCTTAACAACATATGTTAGATAGAGTTCATGTTATTCCAGGACATAAGATTGTATTGGCTTACTTTTAACTGCTGCATGGTATTCCATTAGGTCAGTGACCATAATTTAAATTCCCAAGGCCCTATTGATGAATATTGGGTTTTCTCCCAAAATTTGCTTCATAGGCAGTGTTGCATAAACATTTCTGTACCTGCCTCATTGTGGACAGATCTACACACGATGTTACTCAAGCAAGTGTTGCAAAAACATTGATAAATAATTATTTATATGAATGGGGTGGGGGGGAATAACAAGTGCAACAAATAAAAAACAGTTATAAACCTGATAGATATTAATCCAACTACATCAATAATCACTTTATTTTTCTAATATCTGATTTCTTTTTTAATTGTGGTAAAATTGGTATATAAGGTTATAAATATTTCAGGTATACAACATTATAATTTGATATTTGCATACATTACATAGTGTTCACCTCTGTAAATCTAGTTACCAGCCATCACCATACTGTTGATCCTCTTCCCCCATTTTGCCGGGCCCCACCCCAGCCCCCCTTCCCTACCGGTTACCGCCAGTCTGTTCTCTGTATCTCCAAGTTTGTTTTTGTTGTTGTTCAATCTTTATTTTTCTAGAGTCCACATATCTCTGAAAACACATGGTATGTGTCTTTCTCTATCTGACTTATTTCACTTAATATAACTCCCAAGGTCCATCAGTGTTGTCACAAACAGCAAGATTTCTTTCTTTTTTATGACTGAGTAGTCTTCCATTGTACGAGTATACATGTGCCACTTTGTCTTTATCCAATCGTCTATTGATGAACACTTAAGTTGCTTCTATATCTTAACAATTGTCAATAACACTGCAGTGAACATAGGGGTACATATATTAGGTGGATGCAAAAGTACTTGTGGTTTAGAAAGTTAAAAATAATTTCAAAAGTGCAATTACTTTTGCACCAACCTATCATTTTTTTTTAATTTAAGTTTATTGGGGTGACAATTGTTAGTAAAGTTACATAGATTTCAGGTGTATAGATTCTGTATTACATCATCTATAAATCCCAGTGTGTGTTCACCACCCAGAGTCAGTTCTCCTTCCATCATCATGTATTTGATCCCCTTTACCCTCATCTACCACCCCCCTCTCCCAACCTATCTTTTGTAATTAGTGTTTTGGGTTTCTTCGAATAAATATCCAGAAGTGGAATTGCTGGATCGTATGGGAGCTCTATTCTTAATTTTTTGAGGAAGCTCCATGCAGTTTTCCATAGTGACTGCACCAGCTTACATGCCCAACAACAGTGTATGAGGGTTCCCTTTCCTCCACATCCATGCCAACACTTGTTATTTCTTGTCTTTTTTATAATAGCCATTCTAACAGGTGTGAGGTGATAGCTCATTGTGGTTCTGATTTGCATTTCCCTGATAATTAGTGAGGTTGAACATCTTTTAATATGTCTAATGGCTATCTGTATATCTTCTTTGGAAAAATGTCTGTTTAGATCCTCTGCCCATTATTTAATCAGGTTTTTTGTTTTTATGTTGTTGAGTTGTCTGAGTTCTTTATATGTTTTGGATATTAACCACTTATCAGAAACATGATTTGCAAATATCTTCTGTCATTTATATGTTGCCTTTTCGTTTTGTTGATGATTTCCTTCACTGTGCAGAAGATTTTTAGTTTGCTGTAGTCCCATTTATTTATTTTTGCTTTTGCTTACCTTGACTTTGGAGTCATATCAAAAAACAAAACAAAACAAAAAAAAACACCGGTAAGACTGATGTCAAGGAGATTACCACTTATGTTTTCTTCTAGTAATTTTATGGGTTCGGGTCTTATGTTCAAGTCTTTAATCCATTTGAGTTGAATTTTGTGTATAGTATAAGATAGTGCTCTAGTTTCACTCTTTTGCAGGTGGCTGTCCTTTCCCTGTTGTATGTTCTTGGCTTTTTGTTGTAAATTAATTGTTCATATATGTGTGGGTATTTCTGGGCTCTCTATTCTGTTCCATTGATCTATGTGTCTGTTTTTATGACAATATCATACTGTTTTTATTACACTAGGTTTGTAGTACAATTTGATATCAGGTAGCATGATACCTCCAGCTTTTTCTTCTTTCTGAAGATCACTGTGGCTCTTCAGGGTCTTTTGTAGTTCCATACAGATTTACAAATTTCAGAATTATTTGTTCTAGTTCTGTGAAAAATGTCATTGAAATTTTGATAGGGATTGCATTGAGTCTGTAGATTGCTTGGGGTAATATGAATCACCTTAAATTCTCGACACTCTAAAAGAAGAGTTAAAGAAACCCTCCCTTCCCAATTGTATAAGCTTTAGGTCCCACAGGACCCCTACCTGCTTTGCATGCCACACTGAAAGGTCTGCTCTGGTCCAGAGACAGTGGGCAGGCAGGTAGTCAGGAAGAATCTGAGGTATCTGGTTTGACGGGCTAATGTGTTTTTTCTTTTTCAATAAGGTGTTTTGTGGTAGAAGAAACATAAACATAATTCCTGGAACGTAAGAACTGGAAGAGATTAACCTCCTCAAATTAAAAGTTAGGAAACAGAAACACAAAAGGACAAGAACAGACAATCCACATACAAAAAAAAAGAATTCAACTGATTATCAGACCTACAGGAGAAAAAAGTCAACTTCAATTAACATCAAAGACAAATTTCTTAAAAGTATCCCCATTTCTTACCTCTCTCAAAATAACACAGCCTTCTTTTTGTTTTTGTTTTTGTTTTATACCTGCTGATGACTAGGGTTCAATAAAGCAAGAACTCTCATGTGGCAGCCAACAGTGTGCATTTGTTGAATCTTTAAAAGGCCAATTTGACTTTCAAGGCCATTTCCTTCTGAAAATCCAGTCCAAGAAAATAATTCAAAATTGCATTAAAAGATATATATGCCAATGTGTTTGCTTATCATCTTAACAGCCACGTGGTTTTTACACTTCATAATATCACTTTAAAATATGGAAATAAAATGGTCAAAGGGTACAAACTTCCAGTTATAAGATGAATAAGTTTTGGGGATGTAATGTACAGCATAGTGACTATAGTCACTTTTTGAAAGTTGCTAAGAGAATAGATCTTAAATGTTCTCAACTCACACAAACAGAAAAAAATATAACTTTGTGAGGTGATGGACATGTTAACTAACCTTATTATGGTAATTATTTTGCAACATATACATATAGCAAATCATCACACTGTACACCTCTTAAACTCACACAATGTTACATGCTAATTACATCTCAATAGGGCTGGAAATTTTTCATAAATAAATAAAATATGTAAAGCACAAACTGTTAGAAATATAAAAAGAAAATGGTAAACCCACAAACATATTCTTGAGAAATTACCAGATCAAGTAGATAAAAATTAAGAACATAGCAGGCATGGATAATATATTTTACTAAGATTGATCTGATATATAGAATTTCATACTCAATCATTCATTCAAAACTATGCTTAAAGTTATTTATAAAATCAACCATCAATCCAAAACTCAATACAGTCCAAAAAGCATAAATACAATCCACATTCTCAGACCACAGAGTAATAAAATTAAAAGCAAATGGAGAAAATCTATCCACTTACAAAACTGTAATACATTTTAAGAACTCTTAGGGTAGTCAAGGAATAAAAATAAAAATTACATTGTATTTAGGAATCACTGTATCACAATGAAAAAATTTGTAAACATGACCTAAATGCCTAACTAATTGGGGAATAAATGGGTAAAACATGAACAGAAAGGCATGCAGATATCAGGTGAGATTAATGAAGAACATGTTACCTATAAGAGAAATGTGTGTATGATGTAAGAAATTTTAAAAGCAGACTGCAAACCTGAATAGGAAATATGATGACAATGATGGGAAAAAATTAAAAAATACTACCAGAGGGTAAGGGGGGCGGGGGGTGGGAGATGAGGGTAAGGGGGATCAAATATATGGTGATGGAAGGAAAACTGACTCTGGATGGTAAACACACAATGGTATTTACAGATGATGTAATACAGAATTGTGCACCTGAAATCTATGTAATTTTACTAACAATTGTCATCCCAATAAACTTTAAAAAAAGAAAAAGAAAAAGAAAAAAAGAAACGGATATGCTACACCAAAAATAAATAAATAAATAAAAAATAAAAATACATTAAATATAGGATTGGAACAAAAAAGACAAAAAACAAAACAAAATAAATACACGAAAATGTTAATTAATAGTGATTATAGTTCCATATTCGCACTATGAGCGATTATTTTTGCTTTTCTATTTTCTATTTTCCAAAATATCTTTAACCAAAACAAGAAGGCAAACGTTTTTAAGTTAAATATTGATAGTACACATCTGAAGCAGTGAGGGATTTAGGGATTTGCTAAAATCACAAATTCAGCCAAGGGTCCACTCACCCACTGCACCCCCTGTACCCCACTCCCATTGTTGTGTCTAATCAGCTCAGGACTTGTGTGAACAACCAAAATCCATGATTCACATCAGAAGAAGAAAAAGTCTGGGCCTAATGACGTTGGTGAGTGGCTGACAGCAGAACACGTTTTGACCAAGGGGCTTTGGTTCCAAGGTTCCAAGGCGAGCACTAGAGCGGAGTGAAATCTGTGCCTAGACCAAAGGAACCTCAGAGAAGCCCTGGTTCCTGTAACCTACCCCTTAATGCTCCGAGGCTTTCCCCCCTGCCAGGCCCGCCAGAGCCCAAAGCGCGCGAAGCTGGACCCGCGGCCCAAACCTTTCTCTTCACAGCGACCTGTGCGTCCTGCACCGGAGACCAGCAGACCCTCCATCTGCCCTAGAATATCCCCGAGCCCCCTGACCTCTTCCTTTTCCTGCCAGATGCTTCCCTCCTCGCCGGGCCCAGAGTCCCCTCTTGGTGCAGCAGGTCAGAATTGACAAGCGAGAGAACCCCGCTCCTCCCCGTCCGCGGCCGTTCAATGCCTCAGCCGAGCCGTCTCCTCCAGGCAACCAGCGGGCAGCGACCAGGTCAGCCCCGGGCGGGGCTCCAGGCGTCCGAGAGGTCCGGTCCTGCTCCCTACCCCGGATCTCGAGTCTGTTCCACCCGGATCTCCAGCCTGGTCCCCCAGGAGCTGCAGTCGGTCCCATTTCATTCTACGACAAGTGAGGAAAGGGGAGTTGGGAGAACTCCCAGCCTGGCCCAAAGAAGAGAGGTTCTCAAACTGGAGACTCCTGTCCACAATTAATGCGCTAACATTTTAGCTATTTCTATGGACGGTGCATTGCACAGGTGGTTTAGGACTAATCGGTAGATTCTGTGGGGGGTAGAGGAGGTTAGGAGTCCACCCGAAATATCCGCCGGTAGATTCTGATGGGGTAGAGTTGCTTAGGAGTCTACCCGAAATATCCCCCGGCCCTATCTTAGGCCACAAATTGCATTTTTTATTAAAGCCGTTTGATCCTCTGTCAAAATGCAAATTCCGCCCTCCATCCTCTACCCCACACCCCAAATAGTAACTTTAGGTGCCAAAGAAAAGTAGGACTCGAAGGGCCAAGTAACTCTTGGGAATCGGGATCCCGAGAAAGAAAAGGGCTCGAGCCGCAGCCGTGGGGAGACTGGGGCTAGGTGGGGACGTAAACAGGGCTGGAGCCGGGTGGCTGGATAGGAACGCGCACGTGCTTCAGTTTTGCTTGTGGTCCAGCGCGCACTGAATTCCGATTCTCTCCGGGAGCCCAATTAAGCCCGAACTAGAGCTACGCCGCCACCTGCTGGATTGAACGCGCGCTTTCATTTTATTCAGGGCGGGCCCCGCGGGACTTGGTAGGCAATGTCCTGGGTAGCTAGTCCCAGCTCAGTCAGGGCCTCCTGAATTACTTGTGAAATGCTCCTCCTACCTGGGCCTCCGTTTTTCTTCCTGTATAAAATGAATGTGTTGAACAGGACCTTCTCTGAGTTTACTTCCAAGTCCGGATTCTAGATCTTTCCTCTCTTCTCACCTCCCAACCCCCCTCCCCCCACTCCCAGCCCCCCATCTCACTCCACCACTCCACCCCCATCTTACTCCACCCCCCCCCACCCCCGCCAGGCGCCCTCAGGTGCTTCTTCCTCTTCTCCCCACCCCATGGCCCTGCCCACCGGGCTATGGGACCCCAGTTTCTGCCTCAGTGCTGCAGGCTGAGCTCTGTGGCCTATGGGTGCAGCTGCTAAAGACCTGAACCGGGCCACTGTTTCCTGGGGTAAGAAAGGAAATGTGCTGGTGCTTGTTGGGGGCTTGCAATGCACAGGAAAAATAACTCCCACTGAGACGTGTTGGGAGGGACCCAGGCCTTGTATCAACCAGGCTGGATATTTCAGACCTCTGCCAAGGCTGGCCCAGAGAATTGTACAGAATGAGCAACTGAACAAGAGAAGGAATGTAAGCGCCTTGCACCAGCTGCTGTGAGCTGGCCCCCACCTCCCTTCCAGTATCAACTCAGCCTCAACCGACAGTTGTTGGGGCTCCTTCTCCAAACACACTGTGCTGCAGCTGACCATCCTGCCCTTGCAGCAATGCAGGCCTGCAGCCGGCTCCCCACCCCACTCCACCAAGCTTGCTTTTCCTCCTCCTTTAAGACTGAGTTCCAGCTCAGTGGCCCTAGTAGTCCTGGTCGCCCTCCTCAGCCACCCTCCCCTCCCTTTGCTGAGGGTGTCGACCTGGGCTTGGCTCCTCACTGCACCCACCACATCCTAGCACCCCATAGAGGGTAGTATCATTGTCTGTCCCCACTGCTGGCACCTGCAGAACTGGAATCGGTGCCCAAGGCAGCAGCAGGCCATGAAGTAGGGCACCGACTGAAAACCCCACTGGCACCCCAGCTCCATGTAGTTCCTCTCAACTGCACAACCGCTTGAGGGGTATGGAAACACACTCTCTACAGTCCAAGTAAGAAGCTGACTATGGGGCTAGGGGAGAACTTATTTCATGGCTCTGCCTCTGTGTTCTACACATGTAGGAACATTCCCCATGAACTGGATACCTCAGCGTCTGAGGTATGGAGGAAGCAGCTCACTTCTCTCCTTTGCTAAATGGAAGAGGTGAAAACAATCCTGAGAACCCCTTTAATCCCCTTCACTCCACCCCCACCCAAAGACAGAGGGAAGAGGAGCTGGAGGATTAGCAGAAGAGGAAGCAAGGGGAAAGCCCTTGGTTTCTCTGTCTTCTTTCCTTCCCAAGCTCTGCCTTTTCTGCCAGAGTCTTAACTGTCAATACAACAGGACTCAGCATGGCCCATGAATAAAAAGAGCTGGAGGCTCATTTGGTTGCTGAAATTAGAAGTGCACAATTTTTGGAAAGAAATCGGGTTCTCTTAGCACCACCAAAATTTGTGTTTTAAGTGAGGGGAGTTCTGGAAAGCAGGGACGGTACTTTGTGTGTGGAAATTACATTGTTGACGCCCAACAGAGCGGTGGGCTAAGAATGCAAGCAGGCACTTTGCAGAAGAGGCACGCTGAATGGCCAACAGGTGACAAGATGTTCCTTCTCAACCTTAATTAGAGAAATGCAGGTTAAACAACGAGATACCAACTCACAGCTATCAGATTGGCAGAATTGAAAAGACTGACAAAACCTTGTGGGTAAATAGAAACATATCCACAGCTGATGTAAGTATGAACTGGTACCACCACTTGGCAGAAAAAGTTGCAAAATAGCTACGGGGTTGAAGAGAAGCATATGTTTTCAGTCAGTCATTCCTCACAAGGTCAACATCTTCCTTAAGTCATTCCTCTTCCAGGCCAACACCCTAGAGAAGATCTTGCACCTAGACTCTAAGGAATATGTATAAGGATGTTCTCTGTTTATAACAACAAAAACTGAAACAGCCTAAAGGTCTCCAGCAACAGAGGAATGGATAAATTAACAGTGGCAGTTGTGATGAAATCTTCTCCTCCAAGACATGAAAGACTATGATGTACTCCTATATTCACTAAAACAAATTTTATTGTAGCAAAATACACATATTTACTATCTGAACCATTTTTAAGCATACACTTTGGTGATAGTAAATATATTCTCATTATTGTGCAATCTATCTCCAGAACTCTTATCTAGTAAAACTGAAACGCTATATCCATTAGACAATAACTCCCCACACCTCCAACCCCTAGCCCCTGGCAACCACCAATCTACTTTCTGTCTCTGATTTTGACTACTCTACATACCTCATATAAGTAGAATCACACATTATTTGTCTTTTTTGTAACTGGCTTATTTCGCTTAGCATAATGTCGTCAAGTTTCATTCATTTTTGTAGTATATGTCAAAATTTCCTTCTGTTTTAAGGCTGCATAATATTCCACTTTATGAAGATACCACACTTTGATTATTCATTCATTTATCCATCCATGAGCACCTGGGTAGCTTCCACGTTTTAGCTGCTGTGAATAAGTGCTGCTATGAATGTGGGTATGCTCCTTCATTCAGTTTTAGTATGACATTGAACACTTTTCATCATAAATAGTTGTAAAGCACATAATTTCCAATGTGTTGTAAATATTGATATTTTAAAATTAAACATTTACATCACTCTTTCTAATTGTTCCTAATAGACTATAAATAAATAATATATCAATTTTATTTCAACTATCACCCATTTTAAAAATATAAGAACAAGTTCTTTAACTTTTGGAAATATTTTATCATTCCTTTTTCTCCTCAAACATGAATTCTAAACCATTTCCTCCATAGAAGTTTATTCTAATGTAATGGATTCTTATGCTTGAAGACGTTTTATTGATTATTCTTTTCTGCCAAAAAAGTATATGTTGAAATTTTAATTTTCTGTAACCATAAATTTCTAAGTATTAAAATTTATTTAGATTACACCATCATTACAACTATTAGTAGTGCACAATTGTTCAAAAATAACAAATAAATTATGAAACTTGAAAATTAATTTTTAAATATAAAAAGTAACCCTGGGAAATATTGTACTATAGTTAAGCAAGATGTTACCATTGGGAGAAACCAGGTGAAGGGAATTCAGGATCTTTCTGTACAATTTTTATAACAGCAATGTCAATCTACAATTATCTCAAAATAAGAAGTTTCATTAAAAAGTAACTTTGAGGAGAAATTCAGCTCTTAGAGTTGAATAGGTCCAATTAGTTAATGAAGCCATAGGATAATGTTACTTATTGCTAGAATGAGACAACTTCTTATTCTCTCTACTCCATCCAAGTTTTGACTAAGGATCCCTGGAACATAATTCAAACATTGTCCCAGCTTCCTCTGGCATCTTGGGATGCCCTCCTCTCTTTGCTTTTGATGTCTTGTGGTTCACTTTGGTATGCTCAGAGATAAATATACGAGGTCTGACAATTAAGTTTGTGAACTTGTTACAACGTTGTTGCTAACCTTTTTTGATATTAGAGGGATTATTCATTATGAATTTGTACCAACTGGACAAACAGTTAACCAAATTTACTATTTGGAAGTGCTGACAGGCTGCATAAAAAAGTTAGACGACCTACACTTTTCGCCACCAATTCATGGCTCTTCGATCACGACAATGCACCAGCTCACACGGCACTGCCTATGAGGGAGTTTTTAGACAGTGAACAAATAACTGTATTGGAACACCCTCCCTACTCACATGATCTGGCCCCCAATGACTGCTTTCTTTACCTGAAGATAAAAGAAATATTAAAAGGAAGACATTTTGATGACATTCAGGACATCAAGTGTAATACGACGACAGCTCTGATGGCTATTCCGGAAAAAGAGTTCCAAAATTGCTTTGAAGGGTGGACTAAGCACTGGCATCACTGCATAGCTTCCCAAGGGGAGTACTTCAAAGGTGACCATAGTGATATTCAGCAATGAAGTATGTAGCACTTTTCCTAGGATGAGTTCACAAACCTAATTGTCAGACCTCGTACTTTTACTTATCTTATTTGGCACTCTGAGAGCACTTGTGTATTTAATTATGGAAATTCTCAGTCATAATCTCTTCCAATATTCCTTCTCCACATTCCCTTTATTTTCCTCTTTCTGAAATCCTATTGAATATTTCACAGTGCTAAACATTTCACATTCCACATCTCAACAGCTTTTCAAACTGCTTCTGTCCTTAACTGCTTCTGTGTTTATCTCTCTGCTTTACACCGTCTGTGAATTCCTCAATGCTAGCTTCCATTTTACTAATTATCCCTTCAACTATGTCCAATCTGGAGTGTATCCTAGTTTATATCTAAAGTTTTCATTTCCACTATACTCAGTATTTATTACTATTCAATTTCCTTATTTAATTTCTGCATTTTCTACATGTTCTTGTTCTCTTTATTTTAAACTCTCTTCAGACTGTTACATAATTGGTATCACTTCTGGAGTGAATTCACATCCCAATTTGAGTTAAATGTTCTTATATATACTTTGAATGCATCTACATTCTCCCCTTCCTTCTTCATTTTCTTTCAGCCATACCATGACTATGTGTTAAAGCATGGTGTCAGCACCATCTTTACCACAAGTCCAATGCCTCATTCTCATCAAGCTCTCTCCTAATTCTAACCTCGTCTCCAAACCAGCCACTTTGTAAAGGCTCTCTTGACCACTCTTACCTGGTATGAACTATCTCTACCTCCTCTGGTTTTTTCCACCCTGCTTTTGCCTTCATTTAGAATTTACCAAACAAGTGTTTCTTGAAAACCAAGTATATGCCACATCCACTATTAAGCACTACAGTATAAACATGAGAAAGTCAAGGTTTCTTCCTCAAGGAACCAAGGGTCTGGGTCATCAAGCTGAATGAGCAAATAAGCCAGTGCTGTGCAGAGTAAGTGCTCCAGTCCAGGGATGCCCAAGATTCATGTGACACTGAGAAGGATGTGGTCTATGATGAGACAAATAAAGAGTTAATGGGAGCAGGCTTGTGAGCTGGCAGGATGGGACAGGCAAAGAGCTAACAGGAGTGAGCTTGTAGGCTAACAGAAACGAGCTTCAACATTAACTGCTTGGCTCTAACTACCCTGGCTAGCACTGCACCTACAAGCTCACAAGCACCTTACATCCATCATAGGTAGAAAGAGAACAGTTCCCAATCGCAACAGCAACCCTCTGCAAACTAACAAACACCCATCAGGAATGGGAACAGAACAGTTCCCAATCACAACAGCAACCCCCTGCAAGCTGACATTCATCACAGATGAGAACAGGACAATTCCCAGTAGAAGGCAATTGTAATAGAGTCCCCCAGCAAGCTGGCAAGCACCCTGTATCCTGCCTGAAAAAATATAGAACTCCAACACTCCTTCTCATCGATGCAGCTGTCCCCCATCAGACTCTACCCTGGCTAAACTCCATTTGCCAGTATCTCTCTCTTACCCCTCTGTATCCACGACTCTCCCTCTCAGACTGCCCGCAAAACTTCTGCCAGTTCCAAACAAAACTGTCTCTCTCTCTCTCTCTCTCTCTCTCTCTCTCTCTCTCTTTCTCTGACTTTTCAATAAATCTTTGTTTATTGTTATAGAGTCTCATAAATTCTTTTACATTCTGCAAACGACCAGGAGTTAATTCTACACCAAGACAGTCTGTACTGCACAGAAGTGGGAGGGTGCAAGATACTGGGCCCCATAAGCAGGAAATCCTTGAGCTGGATTTTGAGAAAGAGGAGTTAACCAAGCAGAGCTAAGGACATCCCAGGTGGAGGGAATAGCCTGCTCTACGGCACTGAGGTGGAAAGGAGCAAGGACCCTTTCAAAAACAGAGAGACACCAAACCTAGGACATGTAAAGAAGGCAAGCAGGAAACGGTGGAGATGGGGCTGCAGAGCCCCAGGCAACATTTGGGACTCCCCAATGTTCTCCTAGGAACCGGGCAAAGCCCTTGTGGGTTGAAGCACGGGTGTGGCAGGACAAGGTTTTCACTGGAAGGGACCAGAAGCAATGGAAAGGACCAGAATAGAAGTGGGGCCAGGTAGGAGACCATTTCAAAAATCCAAGCAAGAGATGACAGCACCCTAGACGAACTTGGAGGTCACAAAATGGAGGAAAGTGGGAGTGGCAGATGTGAGGTAGAATGACAGGTACATATTTGTGATTGAGATAAAGCAAGGCCTGATAACTCCAGGCCTAGATAAGTTAACTCCTTAGTCAAGGGAAGACAGCAGGCAACTTCCACAGCCATGGTTCCAGGTTGCCCCTGAGTCAGCATCTTAGGAACTGTGGCACAGAGCCCTGATTAATCTCGTACTATGGCCCTGCCCACTTATGCGTTCTGAATATGTCTTTAATTTGTGTAAACTAAAATTATTTTGTTTCCATGTTTTAAGGACAAACACCTTGAAAAGAACAAAGACATGTTTAAAATCAGCATAGAAACCAATTATTCTCTTACCCTGTATCTCTCTGGATGTCTTTAAAAATAAGGGGCTTGCTTGGCAGAGTGCAGTTGTTCTCATTTCTTCACATCATCCCGTGTGAGTGTTGTAGTGTGGGAGTTGGGAGCTTACCTGGAGGTGAGGGGCAGGCCCCATCTAGCCTTCGGCACACCTGTCCCTACAGCAAGCAATCATCCCCAGAACTTTCGTAATTGCATCTGCTCTCCTGCCTGCTAGAGAGCGGATGTCATTGTGGTTACATTGAGAATCCACCACATTCTGTGAAAAATATCTTTGGGGTCACAAAGCCTCCTTGGTGGGTTAGACATGTTGCCTTGGCATCCCCCTCACCCTTGGTCGTGCTCTGTTCAAAGGGACTGCCACACCCATGACTGATATTTTCTTAGCCACAAGGCTGGAAGGACTCCAAGGCAACAGCAGCTC